>NC_140594.1:540701666-545701666 GCF_964204655.1 Triturus cristatus | reverse complement strand
ACAGGGCCTGCTGCCAACCGGGCATCTGGTTGTGCCCTGAATCCAGAACAGGCCCAGCAGTCTTTCTACCCCTAGAGAGCAAACTGGGGAAATGTGCCTCCAATATTACTTCCTGAAGTGTGGGAGAATGCCCACTAGACACCAGAGATTTCTTTTTTTATAAATAAAACATTTTGGAGTGGGGTGCTGTCCCCTATCCCTAAAGTCCCAACAGTCTTTCTGCCTCCCTTTGGTATAGAACATCCACTCCCCAGTGAGAAGTAAGAGGCAATTTGGAATTTTATATCTATAGTTTTTTTACATACGGGCCAGCAGAGAGAAGCTAAATACCAATTTCTTCTACCCTGCCTTGGTGAATGACCCACTATTCGGTCTCTGGGTTACTCTGCAGCCAGTAACCCTAAAAATGCTGGTTATTCCTGATTTTTACAGACGAACCCAGGCTAGTACTACTTCCATGCATCCCACTAAATTTTCTCACCCAAGATGCACTGCAATCATACCATTTTGGGAAATTATGAATTTCCCTCCTATTTCTGATGCCTATTTAAGGGATCATCAAAATTATCTCTACCCATAATTTCCACATTTCTCTAGATAAAAATAGTTTCCCACTTGTGTATGAGAGCCTATTGCCCGCAACAGATATCGATGAAAATTGTGACCCTTTGAAGTTAAAGAATTTGTCACACTGTCCCTGGTTTGGTCAATTCCTGTCATGACCCATAGCCCTAGTCACACACGTGGGCATACAATTTCAGGAGGAGCGGTGTGGGAAAGCTGGGTTGTAGAAATATTGTTGGTCCCCACAGGTTTCTTAAGTTTATCCCACAGAAATACTAGTTTAGCCACACTGTCAGTCAGGGATCGATGCTAGTCACACCACCTTGAACTCCCCTGGAATCTATTTGCAGATTTTGAGAGTGTGGTAGGTTTCCCAGTGTAGCAATCAAGCCTGGGTCCAAACAGGTACCCACATTGCCTATATGTTTATTTTTTCATGGTGAAAATGGGATGTCTCCAAGTTGTGCTTTGGGGGCTTTTCTGTTGCAGGCATCCGGCTGGAGTGGAATACTGTTTTAATCAGTAGAAATTAGTGAATTCAGGGTGGGAGGAATGGTATGGATCTTTGCAGAATTGTGAGGAAAATGAGTGGTTTTAGTCAAAGTTTGTATCTTACAGGGCATTCTTCATAGTAACGTTTGTGAAGTCTACACACGCCACATCACCACAAACTTCTGTTTGTCTAGTTTAAGAAATGTCTGGGTTTCATGGGTCTACCTTGGTGGCAGCCAAGCCCAGGCCTACAGAATGCATCTACCCACATTGCCAAAATGGGTAACATTTTCATGGGGAAAATTTGATTTTTCCAGTTTGTGTTTTAGGACCTTTTCTGTCACAGCCAACGGGACTGGCCACATAAGTGAGATATTGTTTTTCATCAGGAGAAGCATGGGAATACAAAATAGTAGAACATTATATTTTCAATTCAATTTCTATCCCTTTTTGGCTTCTAAATGTAATCCACTGTGCAAGAAAGAACACATTTTACTTAATGCCATCTGAATCACATTTTATTAGTGGCAATCCAAAGTTCAGAGTTGTACAAATCAGCACTATTCCTAAACTCTGTACAAAGGGCATATTTAAAAAAATGCATATATTTCCTTCATGCCCATAATTGATTTTTTACATTTTACCACATGAATTGAGACATATTTTAAGGACAAAGAAAAAACATTTTAAGCTGCTGTTCAGTAGCCGGCTCTGTGTATCACGTATCTATGAGCATCCAACACTATATATGTTGGATAACCAACACAATATATACCTGAAACTAGAAGGGTATGAAAGACATAACAGTGTATTACTTTTCTACTTTTACAATCAGTGGAAAAAGTTACAGAGGAAATTATAGTCACCTATTTCTATTTTGTTTCTGATTCACAATTTTTTTTTTTATCTCAGTAATTATTTTCTTTTGGGAACCTACATAAGATCTAAACGACCCGTTGCTAAATTTCAAATGTTGTCAGGGTTTCTGAAATGTAAAGCTTTCTGGGTTTAAACATGAGTTTCACACCTGTTTCCAAAACTAGTAGGAAAAAAACCTGACAAAAATTAGGAAAAATTGATTACCATCTACAAAAATGTATATACTGTGGGGGAAAAATGTTTTTTAAGAATTCTTTTTGGTTCTAAAAGCTGGGATGGTTGTCATTTTAGCACAATAGACCTTCTGTTGATGCAGTTGTTAGAAGAACAATAGGCTTTCCTCCACAGCACCTTTTTCTCATTGTTTAAAAAAATGCTACATTTTGGCTTTGTTTTCGATTTTCTGCAGGGAATCCACAAACCCTGGGTACCTTTAGAATCCACAACATAGAAAATAGGACAGAAATGTGGTATGGATCGATTTTGTGGAAAAAGTTATGAAGGCTTAAGAGCGAAGGGCCTCATTTATGAGAAGGGACGCATCACTGCGTGAAAGCAGAGATGCGTCACTTCTCAGTGCGCCCTCCTTGCGACACCAATGATGAATCATGTTTATAATATGACGCATCATGTCGCAAGGAAGGACAGATACGTCAGTATAACTGACGTATCTGTCGGCGCAAAAAGTGGCGCATTGCTGGAGCTGTGTCGGAAGCCTGACGCAATCCAGCAATGTTCCTTTCACATGGGGCAAGCCCCATGTGAAAGGGCCTGCATGACCCTTACGCCTGCCATGAGGCAGTTGTAAGGTTTTGATGCATTGACGTCCTAGAAGTGGTGCAGCCAAATCTCATAGATTTTGCTGCACCACTCCTACAACCCTTTCTTGCGGGGGTACGCCCACCCTGCATACATTATACCTGGCGCAGGTATAATGTAGCACAGGGGTTTACGAAGTGACGCATCTACCTAGATGCGTCACTTCGTAAATATGGCGCAACATGGCACATGTTTTACACCACTGGTGCATCACAAAAAGTGACGCACCTGTGGCGCAAAAGTGACGCAGGGGCTCATGAATGAGCCCCGAAGTGCTCTAGAGTGGCGCAGAAAAAGACTCAGCAGATCAAGGGTCAAATGTGATTTTTTAATTTGTTATGTATGTTCTACCCATGTTTGATTGCTTCTTTCAGCCTTCGTGATCTGGTCACTTAGCAATTTGCTATTTTCTTAGTAACTTATTTTCAGTTTTTAATGTGTCCTTCATCACTTGTTATCCTTGAGCTGTGCTTGTCTCCAAAAAACCTCACAGTATTTTAAATGAATCTAATGTTTGCTCCTGTGTTCACATGGGATCTTCAGGGCATTTACTAATGGGACACTATAGGGGAAAGAGCCCCAAGAAAAATGAGACATCATTTTAAAATCCTTGGCTCAGCACGTTGTGGGTTCTGAGGTTGTGTAATTCTTGAGTCTGACTCCATTTTGTTCTGTGCCACCATTTTGTGTTGCCCTCACGTAGGCCTGTGAAGGTAGCCTGGCGAATAAAGTGGCCTGGCCTTCTAAGTTCATGTATACATTAACTAGGTTTCTTTTTGACTCTGAAATGAACTGTAAGAAACTGAAACTGACCCCGCAAAGCCAATTTCCCTGATCGATCTTTGTCTGAGATTGCCAATCAATGTTCAGGACATCGTTAACTTTTAGTTTCTTTGCACATGCCTTATCTTGTTCAGCATCTGTTACCGTTTCTTTTTTTATGTTTCTTCATTACATGCTTTCAATTATAGGTTTGTCCGGCTTGTGGAGATTAAATTCGGGACATTCCTAATAATTAACTTTTGGGTTGGGATACTGTAAATTGAGTTTTTGTTATGTAACACTTTGTTTGAAAATGTACTTTATTGGCTAGAATTTTGTGCAGTGGGTGTACATTTATAATGTGAATATTGGGTATAAAAGGAGACGTCTCGCCGTAGTAAAATGAGCAGTCTCCTGAGAATTTACACCGTGATGTATTTCTAGGATCACTGTTACTAGCTGCAGCTAATAAACTTGGTCTCTGATGCCATCCAGAAGTATTCCGTGTCTCTGTATACCAAGACAGGTGAACCAGAAGATCTTAGGCGTGTCCCTGACGCCGCTGGTTTAAAACCCCGGTTCTTCAACTGGCGCCCAACATGGGGCGACTTCAGGGGTACTGGTCCAAGCCCGAAGATTGTGAGGAGCCCCGTGAGGAAATTCTGGAGGACGGCCGCCACTTCATCGACCCCTCCATGTCGACGTGGACCGAAGGTTTTTTCTGCGATGCTTCCCCTTTCTGACGGCTGCGAAGGACTGCTGCCCTGACTGTCGCCCTGTCTTGGACCCTCTTGTGATGATTTGTAAGGCGAGACGTTAGACGGTCTTCTGGTGGCGTGACAGACATTTTGGTTAAGTATAAGTGGGTCGCTCCCAGGACTTTGTTTTGTTTCTTGGTTTTGATTCGGCCATTGCAATAGTCGAAGCGGGGGGGTTCGTATATTTGCGAGTGTATCATTTTTGATAACCCCTTGAAGTTTGAAGCAGGACTAGTGAGCTAAAAGATGTCTGGTTTTAGCAAATTTAGGAAATGGTTTTGTTGTAGTTGTAATAGGGATTCCCGATTGGAGGACTCGTGTCCGATACCTCCGGTTGGAACTCCAACTTATGAGCTCTATTCAAAGCATTGTGTAGGTCCCATTACCTTTAATGAAGTATGGGTCCGTTATACAACAAGGAAAGATGGTGCTTTGCGATGGCCCCAACATGGTAGTTTTGAATCAGATGTTTTAGATAACCTAGAAGTTGCGCTATTTAAGAAGAAAGCCCGGCCGGCGATGTTTGACTCTTTCCGCCTTTGGCGTAAGGAAGCCAAACAGCGAGAAATTAAGCAAGCTAAGAGAGATAGGAAGGAAAGGAATATATCGGTAATGCAAGCTGCTAGGCAGTTTAAGGAAGATGAAGAAGATCGTGCGATTGAAGTGTCAGATAGACAACATTGCATGGCCATTGACAAATGTTACCTGGCTTTGCCACCTCCCCTTTCAAATGTGACTATAGACCCTGAAAAGGATCCTTTGATGTCACATTTACTGAGATTACCACCCCCGTATGTGCAGGGTGCTACTGCACCTCCGTTACCTCCAGTTGTTGCACCCCTTGTTGTCGTTCAACCCCCTGTTGTTGTTCAGCCACCCATTGCTTCACAGGTAGTTCTTCCTCCCCCGGCGCAGCCCCTCCAGGGCCGCCAGCCTTGCCACCAGCCTTGCCTCAAACTCCTTTGCCTTACACTCCTTTATCTTCGACTTCTCTTATTTCTGTCCCTACGTCTCTGTCACCTCAAAACACTTTGTCTCCTGTCCTCATGTCAACTTCTTCTCCTTCTGCTCGGCAACGAATGACTGAGACTGTCACTAGTCTTTTGTCTCCTTTCTTTGGGTCACTGAATATGACCCCTGTTTCTGAACGTAAGCAGAGACGTAGTCAGCTCCCTGGTCCCGAAGAGCGGGCAGTGTTAGATCTCCTTGCTCGTAGATGGGTTTCGAATACCTCCAAGTACAGTCCACAAGTGGTTATGGATATCTTCCTACAGTGGGAGGCACCAAAACAAAGGTATGTTTTTGATGTCATGTGTACCTTCCTTCGTCAGGAGTGGGAAGATAATGAGTTGGGTTCAATTCCACTGGAATTGCTTAATGTTCAGTCTGAATTTGCTAAAGGGACAATAGTGGGTTCCGATGTTGAGGAAGCGGAAGAGACACTACTCACTTTTAGGTCTAGACTTCCACCTCAGTCATTGTTCGAACCTGACCCTTCTTTTAGGAGAAAAGTGAAGCAGTATCCTATAAGAGAGGTTCCCCCTGTATGGAGAGAGGCAGTTGTGGCTGATGCCGCTCATAGTATTGCGGCTGCACCGGCTCATTTTCAGCAAGTGTGGGTGCATGTCCCTTGGAAGAGAGCTGAGGTCCTGGCTCTTAAGCAGACTTTGCCTGACCCCCGTAAAAATCCTGCTGGTTATTATAAGGAGTTGTCTCAGACAGTTGGTGCATGTGTTATGAATTTAGCTGGCATAGATATGTTGATGGGTAATGTAGTTCCTCAACCCTTGTGGGCGAAGATCCGTCACGAGGATCACGCGCCAGAGTTAGGAGATACGTGGGTTAACATTACTGCTGCAGATGGTCAGCAGTTAGGAGGTGCCAAACCAGAACCCTTAGTTGCAGAACTACCTGGTAGGATTGTTAATTTAATGAAAACTATGATGCCTCCTCTGCGGGTGAATTGGGACAAGTTAGCAGCATGCAAACAAAAGAAAGACGAGAGTGTGTCTGATTTCTCACTAGGTTTGAGGAAACATTCATTGATCATGGTGGTCAGGATATGAGTACAGAAGGTGGTCAGAGGTTGTTTGTAGATAAGTTTGTTTTTAATTTACTTCCTGAACTTTCTAATAAGTTAAAGGACTCTGAGAGTTCATGGGCTGTTTCTTCTTCGGCTCAGATATTGGTTACTGCACAATACTATGAGAATAGAGATAAAGATGAGAAGGATAAAGTAGAGAAGAAGACTAGAGAATTAAAAACAAAAGTTCTTCTGCAGCAGGCTTATCCGCCTCGCCCTGATCAGCGTCAGTTTCAGCAACCTTCCCAGTTTCAGCAACCCCCACAGTTTCAGAAACTGTTGCAGAAGCCTGAGTCTTTTGCTTCGCGACTCCCGCTAGGCCCTAATCAGTGTGCTTATTGTAAAGAAGGTCACTTCAAGAATAGTTGCCCGATCTTGCTACAGCGTGCGAATGGTATGTCTGGTCTGAGAGATCGTGGTGGTTTCCAACAAGTACCTAGGGGTAGGGGACGTGGTACGTTTCCCCAGAATGAACGTTCCTTTTCCCCTCAGAATTCTATGAATTATTTTCACCAACAGAATGTTCCGACCATCCAGTCCGCTCAGTACTACACTGATGATTATTATGTTGGAAGTGAGAGTGCTGGTTTTAATGATAGTTAGGACAGCCATGGACAAAGGGAGGGAGTAGTGTCAGTTCCAGTAAACCAGAGTGGACCTTATGTTGAAGTGATTACATCAGGTGTGGCAGAACCTTTTCTTTTGGATACTGGTGCAGCAAAGAGTTCTATCATGCACTCTAAACTCCCCGGCACACCTTTGTCTGGCTTGACCAATGTTTCAGTAGGATTTTCTGGCGCCCCAGTTCGTAATCCGGTTTCTTGTCCTTTGCCCCTTTCTATTGGTCCCTGTGAATTGGAGGCTCCCCTTATTCTAACGACGGGCTGTGGCGAGAATCTGTTGGGTTTGGACTTGTTGAAAAGATTGCATGCAACATTACATTGTTCTCCTTCGGGAGTACATCTTACGGTGGGTAAGAAAGTGATTTCCCTGATGTATCTGTCTAAGGATCACCTTCCACTGGAACTGCGTTCTCTCCTTGATACACTTTGGGCTACAGGTCCCAATGATGTTGGTCTCTTGCAGATTCCACCCTACATTGTTACCCTTAAGTTGAATGCTAAATTACCTCGCATTCCCCAGTACAAAATTTCCAGTGATGGCGAAAGAGCTCTTTTAGCGGTTATCTATGATTTGGTTGAGAAAGGTGTGGTTGAAGAAACGAGAGGTAATGTGTGTAACAGTCCTGTTCTGCCTGTCCTTAAGCGTACTGACTCTTCTCAGCCACCTGTGTATCGGTTTGTGATCGACCTTCGAGAGGTCAATAAGATCGTTGTGCCACAGTTTCCTGTTGTCCCGGACATTACTGCTTTATTGACTATGATCCCTGCCTCAGCTGCTTGGTTTTCTGTTATTGATCTGAAGAACGTTTTCTTCAGTATTCCGATTGCTGAGGAAAGTAGGGATATTTTTGGCTTCTCTTTAGGAGGCCGCAGTTTCCGGTTTAAGCGCGCTCCTCAAGGTTATTGTGAGAGTCCCTCCATTTACAGTCAGGCTTTGAAAACTCAGCTTGATACTCTTGCATTGCCTTCTGGTGTTATTCTTAGCCAGTATGTTGATGATCTGTTGGTTGCTGCTGATGACGGAGAGATCTGTGAAGAAGTTACTCTTTCTTTGTTGCGACACCTGTCTGACCTTCATCATAAAGTGTCACCTTCGAAGTTGCAGTATTGCCGCCAAGAAGTGACCTACTTAGGTCATCTCTTGTCGAAGGAGGGAAGGCGATTGACCCCAGAGAGTAATCAAGCGATTGCCCAAATGACGGTGCCATGCACACAGAGAGAGGTGCGTGCCTTCTTAGGTATCACCTTGTATTGTAGACAGTGGATTCCGAATTTTTCTTTGCTAGCGAAACCTCTGTTGGCACTTACTCTTAAGGATACACCACACCCTCTTTCCTGGACAGAGGAATGTCAGAAGAGTTTTATGGATTTACAAACTGCACTGTGTTCTGCTCCTGTGTTAGGTACTCCTGACTATAGTAAGCCTTTTACACTCTATGTGCTTGAGAGAGTAGGTTGTGCGTTGTCAGTGTTGACACAACAATTTGGAGACAAGCAGCACCCATGTGCGTATTTTTCAGCTACTTTAGATCTGGTAGCTAGGGCGTTGCCTAGTTGTCTAAGAGCTACAGCGGCAGTGGCTGTTTCTATCCCACAGTCTGCTGGTTTGGTATTGGATAATACATTGATTGTGATGGTCCCACATGCAGTGGATAGCCTATTGAATAGAACGAAGACTCAACATCTTACCAGTGCGCGTTTGTCAGGTTATGAGTTGACGCTTTTGGCTAGCCATGTGCACATCAAGCGGTGCAACACATTGAATCCAGCTACATTGTTGCCGATTTTTGTAGAGACAGATGCTCAGGAACAGCATGACTGTTTTCTCCGGACAGAGGAGGAAACGAAGGGTAGAGTTGATCTGAAAGATACTCCTCTTTCGAATCCCGATGGTACCCTATGGGTAGATGGTTCGTGCTTTAAGCTTCCGAATGGAGAGACGACTGCAGCATATGCTGTCACAACTTTGCACACGATTGTTGAAACAGCACGTATTGCACAGAATTCAGCGCAAGCAGCGGAGTTGATAGCATTGACTAGAGCGTGTGTGTTGTCAAAAGGAAAGAGAGTGAATGTTTATACTGATAGCCAATACGCATTTGGCGTGGCTCACAGTTTTGGTCGCTTGTGGAAAGAGAGAGGATTTCTTACTTCCCATGGTACGAAAATTCAGCATGGACAATTAGTGAGTGAACTTCTTGAATCACTTACTTTGCCAACCCAAATTGCGATAGTGAAGTGTAGTGCGCATAAGAAGGTTACGGATGATGTGGGTCAAGGGAATGCGTTTGCAGATGAAGTAGCGAGAGAAACGGCGAAAGTTGTGACGAGTCGAATGTATGTTGCAGGTCCTGCCAGATGGGTTGTGGAAGGAGGAATGTGTGAAGATACAACAGAAAGTGTGAAGATGATTCAGGCAGAAGCTACTGAGAAAGAATTGAGTATGTTGAGAGAGAGTACGGGAATGTTGGATTCAACAGGCTGTTGGGTTGAGTTGTCAGAGCACCAGCGATGGTTGTTGCCGCATGCATATGTGCTTCCGGTGGTTACTATGGCTCATGGGTTGGCTCACATTAGTTCAAAAGGGATATGTAAGTTGTTGGCTCCGGTATGGCAGAATGGTGGAATTCCTAAGTGTGCTGAGAATTTGGTTAAACACTGCATGATTTGCTTGATGCATAATCCTGGAAAGGGAACCCCAACTCCAGCGGGTCATTTTGCTCCTCCAACGTATCTGTTCGAGGTACTGCAGATAGACTATATTCATATGGAAAGATGCAATAACTTGAAGTATGTCCTTGTGGTTGTTTGTGCCTTTTCCAGATGGATAGAGGCCTACCCCCTAAAGGATAATACTGCCTTGTCTACAGCCAAGGTTTTGCTCAAAGAATTCTTTCCCAGATATGGCTTGCCGAGGATGGTATGGAGTGATAATGAAAGTGAATTTGTGGGTCAGATTATGAAGAAAGTATGTGCGGGTCTGGGTATTACACAGAAATTTCACGCTGCGAATCACCCCCAGTCAGCAGGCCTGGTCGAGTGCTATAATGGCACTCTGAAGCTGAAGTTGGCCAAGGTGCAAGCGAGCTCTTGTCTTACATGGCCCGATGCCTTACCATTGGCACTTTTGTCCACGAGAAAGACAGTACATTCTCGCGTTGGACTTAACCCATACGAGATTTTTTTTGGACGCCCGGCGAATGTCTGGGGTGTGCCGAGGCCTAAGAAGTACAGTGATATCGAGTACCCTATGTTGGTTGACTACTTACATGATTTACCTGCTAAATTGCGTGTTCTTCACCAACAGGTCCATGACACTTTGCCTTCAGTTTCTGTAGACGCAGGCCACACGATTCAACCTGGCGACTGGGTTCTAACCAAGAATTTCCAGAGGTCAAAGAACTTGGAACCAAGATGGACCGGTCCATACCAAGTCCTGTTATCAACTCGGACTGCTATTAAGGTGTTCGGCAAGAAAAACTGGGTACATGGTACCCATTGTAAGAAGATACCTTTGCCCTTACCGTACGATAAGTGGGTCCGGCAAGGTGTTGCCGATTCCAAGAGTGAAAGGGTTCCGAGATTTGTACCTTTTAGCGATGCACATCTGGAATGGACTCAGTCAGAACGTGCGGATGATAAAGTCTTGCAAGAAGCTGTGCCGCCGTGTTTGAGACTTGATACTACGCACCCAGAGACACTCTTTCAGGATCAAACTGTGCCTGGTAAAGAACGCTACAACTTAAGGTCTAAAAAGGACAAATAAAATGTTAATTTTTTTGTGAATTACACTCTTTCAGACAAGAGACTATTTTTCTTTTTCGAACCACCATCCGGGTTCAGCTGCAGGGTCACAGTATAAGAACTTAAGGGGTGGCCCGCGTATTGATGAAAGGTCTGCGGTTCTAGGGATGTCTAGGACGCCTGGACGCATACTTGAGTGAAGAAGGAAAATTGCCGCGAGCAGCACGTTAGAGGATGGAGTCTGTTGTAACTGAAAGAGATGTTGAGAAAATAGATCTTAAGATAAGATTTTGTACATTGATACATAGCAAATGTTTTATAATATTGTGCTTTTTGATGTTTTTAAGTATCACATTAGCTTGTGTGGGTTGGACTGTCTATGCTACACAACAGACATCTGCACCCACCTCCCAACCTATGCTTTCTTTCACTACTGTTTCTTTGCACCAGTTTTATACGTTGCCTGAACATGAACAGACAAGGAGATCAGAATTTGTCAACAACTCGTTTCTACAGTTGTTGCATCAGCATCAGTTAGTAGTAAATACCACTAATTGTTGGGTTTGTGGTCTTATGCCTCATACGACAGATAAAGGTATGCCATATTTGGTTTTGCCTTTTTCTTTTAATGGGTCTGTGTGGGCTTTTCAGACCATGTTTATCTATGCAAATGAGGTACGCCCCTTAAGTTCCCTTAAAGATAACTCGAGCAATAGTTCCTTAATAAGGGGAATAGTAGCTATGATCCGAGATATTGATGCATATAATGTTATCCCTAAGGATGAGGTGCAGGCTTACGTTGGTTGGAACGTGACTGGATATAGTACCAGTTTGACAGAGAAGGAGAGACGAAAAAGGTCTCCCCCTATTTGGATTGTACCCCACCGAGGCCACTTTTGTTTTCAAGGTAATGGTCGGAATCCGAAAGCTCAGCTAGGTAAGAGTGTGTGTGCTCAAACCTATGTCTATTCATCTCAGACTTCTCCACCGTTTGTGCCAGCTAAAGGCACATATTTTGTTTGTCATGACAGAGCCTACACATGGTTGCCACCTGATTTTTCAGGAACGTGTTATGTGGCGTTTCTACTTCCCCCTACATACACTACTGCTTCAGACTATCATAGAACGAGATATGGTAGAGGTGTCTTCAATAAGGAACATACCGCAGCACACGAAGTAGGAGATTTCTTCAAGGGCTTCTTGCCCTTTTGGGGTCCTATGATAAATAGTAGGCATATTCGACAGCTTGTCCGCGTTGTTGAAGCTACTATTAATGAGACAGCAGGTGCTCTTAGTAATGTTACAGCTGAGCTTCAAGCAGACCGTCTTATGACTTTGCAGAACCGTATGGTATTAGACATCATACTTGCAGATCGAGGAGGAGTATGTAAATTGATTGGATCCAGTTGCTGTGTTTACATACCAGATAATGCCCCTACAGTGTGCCAAGCCATCTCTAGGTTGTATAAAATCTCTGAGTCTATCCATGTAGACGAAGGAGACTGGTCATTGACGGGATGGTTTTGGGGACTGCTGTCCAAATGGGGATGGAAGATTTTGACATTCCTTGGTATGGTTTTAACCATCCTTTTCTCTTGTTGTCTTTGTATCCAGTGTGGTCCCGCCATTTGTAGTCTTTGTGCTACCATGTGTGTTCGGAGACCTGTCCCGAGAGAAGTAGAGAATAATAAGATGATGCTACAGCAACACCTTGATGACCTAATGTATATCGACATAGACCTAGATTCAGATTAACATGAGTCTTAGGTTAATTCCTACGAAATGGCAAAAGGAGGGTCTGAGGTTCTGTAATTCTCGAGTCTGACTCCATTTTGTTCTGTGCCACCATTTTGTGTTGCCCTCACGTAGGCCTGTGAAGGTAGCCTGGCGAATAAAGTGGCCTGGCCTTCTTAGTTCATGTATACCTTAACTAGGTTTCTTTTTGACTCTGAAATTAACTGTAAGAAACTGACCTCTGCACCTGAAACTGACCCCTCAAAGCCAATTTCCCTGATCGATCTTTGTCTGAGATTGCCAATCAATGTTCAGGACATCGTTAACTTTTAGTTTCCTTGCACATGCCTTATCTTTTTCAGCATCTGTTACCGTTTCTTTTTTTATGTTTCTTCATTACATGGGTCATGCTTTCAATTATAGGTTTGTCCGGCTTGTGGAGATTGAATTTGGAACATTCCTAATAATTAACTCTTGGGTTGGGATACTGTAAATTGAGTTTTTGTTATGTGACACTTTGTTTGAAAATGTACCTTATTGGCTAGAATTTTGTGCAGTGGGTGTACATTTATAATGTGAATATTGGGTATATAAGGAGACGTCTCGCCTTAGTAAAATGAGCAGTCTCCTGAGAATTTACACCGTGATGTATTTCTAGGATCACTGTTACTAGCTGCAGCTAATAAACTTGGTCTCTAATGCCATCCAGAAGTATTCCGTGTCTCTGTATACCAAGACAGGTGAACTCGAAGATCTTAGGCATGTCCCTGATGCTGCTGGGTTAGAACCCCGGTTCTTCAGTTCATTGAGGCTGGAGGGTGAGGGGAAACAAGCAAAGCAATCAAAATACATAGGGGCTTATTTACAAGCCCCTTGCGCCACCCGCCACCGGTGCATCACTTTTAACATGGGAAAAAGTGACATGCTGGTGGCGCAAAGGGGTAGTAAATAAGCCCCATTGTCAGCAGAAGTGAGCACTGACATAAGAGTTTGGAATGTACTATATATTCTGCAAACCAATAAGCCATTGAGGGGATCGGTTTTTCTTTGCCCCAAACAATAAAAAAACCTTACACATACATAATAGATACATTGAATCCTATCAATACAATAGCAAAGCACTGCATGAACATTTCCTAAACACGATGATGAGCACTTGCAGGTCTGCTTGTTCATGAATCATTTGTGGGAGGCAACTCACTGTAACATTACAGTCTTCTCGTTTGCCTGGCTTATCCTTACAGCTTTGAATATCATAGTTTACGTAGAAGATACAGCTGGATTTTTGTTTACATTGCAAAATATATCACCTAGGTAAATGTGGTGAAATAGAGGTGGTGGGGGGACGGCAGTGCGCGCAGTGCAAGCTGGCAACTGCGCCGTAGAATCATTGCTCACCTGCCAAACGACGACAATTTCCTGCGAAAGGGGAAAATATTTCGGCCAGAATTTTGCAGCGAGTCTTCCTCATGATGTGTAGAGTCTAGAGTGAGTTCTGTGAAGTCTTTTTGCAGCGTGTGGAGCGCAGTGTGCTCTCCTGCTGTTTTTCTCAGTAAAACTCCTCTCTGTCCCCCATTGGTGCAAGCCAGCAGAATGGCGGCCTGGGAGCACCTATGGTGCCCCTCTGTTGATCCCTGCACCCAGTGGCAGGCACCTTGGGGTGACGGCCACAGGGTGCAGGGATGAATTGCACCCCTCCATTTCACAATGCGGGCATGCATTCCACTCAGATTGCATGCTCCATTGTGAAACATACGAATGCGACCGAACAGGGTTCGGTTGCATCATACTTGCAGGGCTGTAACCGACGACAGTAGGTCTGTCGGTCACGGTTCCTGACCGATGTCCGACGGACTCAGGTCCATCCAACATCGGAATCGGGCCCTATATTGTAATTATATATGCTCCTCATCTGCAAATCCTCTCATTTTAACATCATTAATTGAAATATACCTTGAGCCAATATTTTGCATATTGTTTTGCCATCTACAAAGTTTATCATCTATAATTGTTTGTCTTTCTGAACTGCAATATGGATCCTAAATCAGCATCAGCTCACTCAAATTAACAGAAGCAAGCTGTTTTGCCACACCCTACAGGCTATAGACTCACAAGAATCCCCACTAAATAGGATCTTTCAGGAAATCCAGGCTATTCATATGAACACAGATACCATATGCTCAGACGTTAAAAATATTCAGCGAGACATTGCCTCCCTCTCTATGAAGGTAATGAGATTAAAAATCCTGGATAACACCAACGCCATTGCAACTATGACTCCAATTGATCGCCAGGTTGCTTCTCTTCAGATGAGCCTACTTGACTTGCAAAATAGAAATAGGCAATACAATATACGCATATTTAAGTTCCCAGAGGGCATTTAGGGACCGAGTTGTCATAATTTCTTAGAAACTCTGATGTCAAAGCTCCTAAATATTAAATTGCCAGAGTGTTTTGAAATTGATAAAAGTCATAGAATCCCCTTCCATCAGAAACCTCATCAGACTAAATCACGACAAATTATTTTAAAGTTTTGAGACATCATCATCGCCTTCTCATTAGGAACAATGCACAAGAAATCCTAAAGCTTCCTATAGAGGGGAATAAAGTCTTTTTTCATCAAGACTTTGCCAAAGAGACTGTCAGAATTTGACGACAATTCAACCTCGCTTGTGGGAAGCTGGATATAAGTATGGCGTCTTAGACCCTTCTACTATGTGAATATGGAATAATGATGTTTCCAAGTCCTTTTCCTAAGCCTGATACCATTTTTAGACCAAAATCATCCCATTGACATGGAGTCTTAACCTTCAGTATCCACTGGCTAGTGTTTATTCCCCATTATAGTTGACGTTATATTGTTCTTATGGCAGGTGTATGCAGAGTGTCTACTCATGCTTTGTACCTCCGTCTATAATGTTCCATTTGAAATGAGGTCTTGGCAGTTGGCCTCCTTCTATATTGTATGTCATGTTTTTTTTTTTTTTATATGAGCTACTAAAGTCTTTCTTTCTCTTAGGTTTTCTGTCTTTCAATAACATGATATGGCTCAGCCACACAAGCTAGTTGTTATTTCTTTAAATGTGGAAGGTTTACTACATCCCGTCAAACAGCGTGAAATGTTGGAATACTTAAAAAATGTAATGCAGATTTTTTTTTTACAAGAAACTCACAGAGATGATAAAATTTTAAATTCTTTGTATAGGGGATGGGTAGGAGATATCGTTTTATCTCCTGTGCAAAACACAAAAATGGTGCATCAATACTTTTCTCACTCAAAGCTTATGCACTCCATTCAATTTATAATAGAGGCACACAACAAGGTTGCCCACTACCATCATTGTTATTTCTAATTGCCATTGAACACCTCTTGTGCTCTTTCCGCATTAATGAACAATATACAGTTGTTGTTTTTAAAAATGCTAATCTTTCTGCATATGTCGATTACATTTTCTTATATGTAAATGATCCTCTTGGTTCTTTACCTATTATTTTCAAAATTATTCAACAGTATGCCGATGTCTCCGGTGTTTCTTTGAAAACCACTACAACTGAGTTTGTTCCACTAAATATTCTGCAATATTCACAAATAGTAACATATTATGTTCACCTAAGACCCCAAAATGTTTGAGGATAATATTTACTGATTCTATCAAAAACACAAATGAAATCAATCACTCTAAAATATTAACAACCACCAAAGAGAAACTTGATAAATGGTCCACCCTTAAATTAAATTGCTGGCGACATATTGAGGCACTTAAGATGACTATTCCTCCACAAATTCTTTATATGTTGTCTATGATACCGTTATATTTTTCATCTGCTTTCTTTGCAATTTTCTCTAACTTGTTTACCCAGTTTATTTGAAATAACAAATCTGCACACCTTAGGGGGCGATTAAAATGTTTTTCGGAAACGGTTCCGAATGAATCGGTCTCGTAATTGCTTCCCAATTAATTGGGTCCTGCGAGTCCGGACGACCGATTAAGATGCTTCCCAACATCGTTTGGTCAGACTCGCATTGACTTCAATGGGAGTCTGTGTTCCGAACGAGAACACAGGCTCCCATTAAAAAAAGGTGTGGTTGGGGAAAATTTTGCACCCTGGGTCGGGCACCCCATAGTGCCTGCCAAATTGTGCATAGTTGGGAAGTGGGGTCCCTTGAGTACCCCCACGGGCCACATTCGGATGCCTCGGGGTAAAGGGGGGCATGCAACGGGCCCCCAAAGACAGATTCCGACAGTCATTTCATGTCAGACAGACCAAATCGGAACGGCTGTCCGAATCGGTATTCGTATTTGCTCGTCCGGAAACTGTGTCCATAGAACTGTATGATTCGGCTCTGAAAGACTCAGGCTGTCTAAATGCCTTTCGGATCTGATTCAGACTGCCCGAACAATTTCTGGACATCGTAATCGCTTGTTGGGAAAAGTGTACGATTCGTTCGGAAACAAGGGTTCTTAAGCAGATTCTGCAATACCGCAATTCATTTGGATCCCTTCTGAACGACATCGTAATAGGCCCCTTAGTCTTAAAACTTTATAAATTCCCAAATGTGAAGGAGGAGATGGTCTTCCCGACTTTAAGAAATACCACAAATCATTTCTTCTTGCACAATGTGCATTATGGTTCATAAATATTTCTCCTTTTACTTCACCCAAATGGCTTACATTAGATAATAACGTTCTAGCGCCATATCCTGCTTCCTAACCATAACTAATAGTTAATTTGAGAATCGTTCACCCATTA
The DNA here is from genome assembly GCF_964204655.1 of Triturus cristatus. NCBI lineage: Eukaryota > Metazoa > Chordata > Amphibia > Caudata > Salamandridae > Triturus > Triturus cristatus. The sequence continues at coordinate 545,684,456 of NC_140594.1, read as the reverse complement.
TTGTGACCTCAAAGATTGCCCTTTTCTTCTTTGATGAAAAATGCTCTATTACTATTATGTCTACTAAAAATGTTTTCCTTTGGTATAACCCTAAACTCAAATTCCATAAACAAATTTTTTCTCAAATTCATAGATTAGTGTTGCCATTTTCTATATCGCTGATATATGTCAAGAAAATATGTTTTAATCATTTGATGAACCTAAAGTCAAATAGCATTTGCCTTCGTTTGAATTTCCAAAATATAAATTACGCTGTAACACCATTCTTAATACGTGTACTGATTTGTTGCCTTCCGCTAAGTTATCTAATATGGAGTTTTATATAGACATGTTTAGCCAAACAGGAGATATAGCCTCTAAAGTATTTAAAAGACTTACTGATCATCCTTCCCTCTTTATGGTTATTACTCAAAAATGGTCATCATACATATCTATACCATTGTCAAACGTACAATTGAAAGATATTTGGAGATCTAATATTGCTAGTTATCTCCCGGCCACATTTATAGAAACTAATATTTATCTGCTATACCAATCTTTTTTGTCTCCAGATAAATTATTTAATGCTAAACATTTAGACACACCAAATCGCTGGCATTGCAATGCGATGACTGGAGATTTACCACATATATTATTTCATTGTCCTGTTATTTTTAAATTTTTGTCTGAGGTGCGGAATAATATTACCCAGCTATTTAAAATCCAAATACCTTTATCATTTCAAATTATTAATCTTTAAATATTTTTCTCTTAAAACTGTATTATCTTCTGCAGATTGTAAACTGTTTGTATTCCTTATCTCTACTGCGATTAAATCAATAAAATCAAACTGGAAGGATGCTAAATTAGTATTGGTTACTGCTTGGTGGGATTGGATTATTTTTTTGGAGATGTGGACAGTCCTCATTAATACATACTTGTAATGACTACTATGTTTTTATGACAATATGTGGTCTACATTGGTCTTATATATTACTGCATATAATTCATTATGAAACATATGCTATTGTATTTATTCTCTATAATATTTCTCATTGTAGCCCTCTTTCTTTTTATTTTTTTTGTTTTATTCTTATTCATATGGTTCAATATATTTACGTAAATTGATGTTCCATATTGTCCCTGTAATTGGTATCATATTTTATTCCTTACTGTACAGTGTTATGTATTGTACTGTGTTCATTGTAATATATTTAATAAACATTTCGGAACATAAAAAAAATAGAAGTGATGGTAAAAATTAATTTGATCACAATAATACAGGGTACATGCATAACTAAATAAAACATGGATTCACTTGTAGTCAGGTGTAACACAGTAGGTCAAACGTGTGTGTACCAGTACATTGTTAAGCTCTTGTTTCTGCACTGTACTGCATTGTTGCTTAAACAGTTAGTAACCTTTCATAAATAAAAGGTATCCATGTTCGACAGCTTCCATCCATTTATGAGCACCTTGTGTCGCCAGAGCGTCACTTTTTGTGACTCTCCGGTGGCACAAACTACAAAATCATATTTATAAGATCACACAAAGTAACTTTGTATGATTTTAAATGGCCTCATAGATATGAAGTAAGGAAAGGTAGCGTAAATAGCTGCATTGCCTCACTCTGTGCTAGGGAGGCATTCCATGGGCGTTTTTGTGGATTTTCCCATGCAACATCTATAGATTTTGACTCTTTCATAGGTTTACAAAATCATGTAAACCTGGGGATGTGCCAAAACCTTATGCCTCCTCAGAAGACGTGTAAGAAGGAGAAATAACCTTATTTCACATTTTTCTCTATTACCATGTGTTCTGCATTCTGTGGCACACACAGAAAGAGGAAACAATCTCCCAGGATTATTTTTTTGCAGGAAGGTTCCCCGTCCTTTCACAAAGACAATCCTGCCAACAGCACAGGCACCTTTGCACCATGTAGCAAGGGTGCATGTGTTGGTACTATGCTGCCAAAGCGGCTCCAGTGCTGGGGTAAAGGACAGGAATTCAATGTATTCGATAAATATGAGTACAGAATTTTGGAGGTACATATTCTTGCATGGCTGAATGGGGGTAAATTATTTAAAATAGTTTGAATCATGGCTTGTTCGCAGTCTATAATTATTTTTGTGGGTAGTAGTTATTTGTTTTATGTTTAATGTGGTTTAAGAGTTCTTAGTAAATGGTATATTGTTTATTTAGTAGTAGGGCATATATAAAAAGGATATTTGGTTTTTGATATTCCCCATGTATGGTGTACATCTGAGTGAATGGTGAGGTCTCTGGATTAGCTGGAGTGCAGAGTGGCCACTTTCTAAAAGTTGCTTTCTTAATAGTGACATTAGATTCGACCTGGACACCAGGCCTGGCTTAATGCCACAACTAATTTGATACCTTACTTGACACACTGAGTTACCCCCATGCAGAGGTTAGTCAGGATTGGGTGCTATTAGGTAACCCTGTGTTATCCAATGGCCCTTCTAACCTTCCCTCAGCAAAATCACAATTTGGACGTTTTGCTGTTAAGACATATACAAATATGTGTCCCACTTGATAATATATAACTGCCTGCCATAGGGCTCTATAGGCCTTCCTTAGGAGAGACTTACATATAAAATTAAGGAAAGTGGGGACTTTGCCATTAGTGGTAATGGCAAAGTCGAACTACCAGTGTAAACACTGCCCTTTCAGTCTGCAGTGGCAAGCTGGGGACCATTTTGCCCATGTCACATTCAGGGTGGCAAAAACAGTGCTGCAGCCCCATATGAACACACTGTCTTACATGTTCTGGGTACCATACCATATACTAGGGACTTATAAGTAAGTTAATACTTGCCAATTGGGTGTTTCCAATTCAACATATCTTTTGTATAGGTTAGAACACTGGCACTGCGGTCTGTTCTTGGGGGACAGGTAAGGCCTTACCAATGCCAACTTTGGGGCTCTTCCCAACTGGGTTTGAATTCCCTTGACTCACTGGGTCTCCTTCTAAGAGTTGCCTTCCTTTCCAAGCTCTGTTTTACTTTCCTTTCTTCAGGGGGCTACTTTTTCTAACCTTAGAGACAGGACCTACAGGAACCTTGGGTGAGGCTGTGCCCTGGGCAGCTGCCCCCTCTGGGAGGTCATTGCCAAGGGGACCATCTAGATGGAGATCTAGACTAACCACCACTGTAATAAAACACAGGCGTTTTGCAGATGTAAGCTACTAGATGCTGTTTTTTTTAGTCTGACAGTGCATTGAAACCGACAAACTAGGCCCCATCGCTAGCGCTCTCTCCCTAAAACTTAAAGCCCAGGAGTCAGGGTGCATTATATTAAAGGTGTGGACATGTAAGTGCAAGCTTATATGTCCCTATAGTGGTGTTTACCATTAATGGACACTAAAAGTGATAGACAGTCCATAGGATATCATGGGCTGGCTCCAGCGCATACCCAAGGTTGGCAGCTCCATTTTGGTACCACCTAAATATGTTGTGTTTGGTATCAAACAACATGCCCCATCACCCCTGAAAGGAAATTGGTGTAAAGGACGATGTGGCGTGCACCCATGTAGCTACCTTAGAGGTTGCCCACCTGGTTGCCCCATCCTTTCCTGTGCTCTGGTGACAGCCCACACTTGCTGTACCCAAGACAGGAATATGACCCCCTGCCAGGAATCAGAAACAATGGCCTGGACAGAAAGGAGGTTATACCTCCATCCCTGACAGGCTGGCTAGTGAAGTGGCACATCAAGGCGGTGAGCTGCAATGGCTGATCCGCTTGTGATATGCAGCCAGGCTGCCTCACAAAGGAGGAAGAATAGTGGGTTCTGAGTAGAAAAGGTGACCTATAACCCAGGATGCAGACACTTCAGCGGCGGATTAGCCGCTTGGGCTAGTAGCCCATTGTCCACTTGCACCCACGCCCCTAACGCCCATAAATATAGGAGTTCAGGGTGACCCCTGACACCCAAACTTCAGTTCTGAACCAACTTGCATCAAAGAGGACGAAGAGGAGACCCGAGTTTATGACAATAGGACTTGCACAAACCAAATAAGGAATACTGTTCCCCTGTGGCAACACACCTGGAACTGCACAACTGATATTTGTCCTAGGCTAAAGCTGGGTTCCCCCAGACAGAGGGACCTCTGTGAGAGCCAAAAGCAACTTCAGACTGTCCTGGACTAGTGGCACTAGACCCCCGCAAACTGCAGGTAAAGCAACGCATTTGATCTGAATAATCGCTAGCACTCTGGCCTTCCGAGGGATCGCCTAAATCCAGATTGTCTAGTGCATTTTGAGACCTGTAGATCTTCCCTCCACAAAGTTTCAAGCAGCTACTGTGTTCCCCGGGACCTCCAAAAGTACCCATGTGTTGTGCTTACTGCTCCAAGGCTTCTTGGTCACCAATCCAACAACTGACCCATTCACTTGACACTGCATCTATAGGTAACTCCATACAACTTTCGTCCAGGTCAATGGCGGCCCCGTTGTTGAGTTTTTGCATCCTGTTCCCAGAAGCACAGTGTATGTGCTAAAAGCAGCTCTCCCACAGTTCCCGTTTAGCACCAGAGACAGCCAGGACAAATCTGTGCTAGGCTCTACAGGCCAGGTAAAACTGAACTGACTGTCGTGGCTTGACCCTGGGACCCATATCACTTTTACCCTCCTTGGGTTCCAAGCAACTCGACCTGCAAGTGACTGATTATCAATACTACTTTTTCCTATTGACCACAAAGCAAAAGTTCTGTAGTATTTAAATGCCGAGATGTATGCTTTATTCTCAAATCCAATTTTTCCATTTATATGTACCGGATCACATTAGTTTTGGTATCTAAATTTATATAACATGTGCTTCATTTTTATAAACTAGTTACGGATTTATTTCGAGTTGAGTCAAATTCTTATCATTCATGCTGTACTCTGAAATGCTTAACTCATGTTTCTCTAGTAAACCCTGACCGCTCTTTGTACACTAACAAGACTGAGCTAAGGATGTATTATTGTGATCCAAAGACTATGTTATAATCCCAGCCTCCTGATATACCTCAGTAAAAACTTTGTTGTCCAGAGATTTTCATTTTTGATTTGTGTTATTGGACCATTAAAGAAGTAATTTAGCTTGGGTAGACATTTCTAATCTGGGCCGAATTATTTTGGACCACATTTTCAAAAGTGGCAGGTGTGTTGCAGTGATGATGAAATATTTCAAGAACCATGAGACCTACATACATTATTTTGATGTCAAAACATAGGTTTTGGGAGTCAAGTAATCTTATAGAGACAGAAAATAGCTCCTCAGAGCAACCCTCCCTCCGTTTTCTAAAATGGCGGCTATGATAGAGGAAGAAGAGACATATATAGAAATGAAACACATAATGGCTTTTATTCCCTTTATGTATACACCAAACAATGTTTAAGATATGAATATGAAAAAATATGTTGTTTATCACTCCTGTTTTAGACACATTTTCATAGTTCACTTTATTTATTTGTTTGAGCAATTGCTTGTGGTACATTTGCAGAATGCTGAACATTTGAGAAGAGAATATCGACAGGGACATCTTTTTGTATTACAGGTTTTGCAAGTGCATGTCTGTGTACGTTCTGTGCATAGAGACTGTAGAAATTCCTTAGGTTTTAGTACCCCATGAATATCTTCCCAACCAAATTCACACAGATCTTTCTCTACATATGCATGAGCCAAAACATTTGCACATCTTCTGATCAAGTAGAACAATCTTTTAATGTGTCCACATGCAGAATTCTTTCATTGGTGGAAAGTCACTTATCGGGACTGATCTCTTGAACTCACTGTACAGAAGATCATCAAATGTGTGACAGTTAGAACTCATTTTCCACACAGGCACAAGGTATTTTTCTATGTCTTTAAAGTCACATTCTTCTTCTCTCTCAGCAAATCCTTTTAGAAATGTCATGGGTTCAGCAGTTAAAGCTCCAGTCTTTGTTCCAATTTAGCTCATAGTGCCATCACCTATAGGAGTATGTGCCTTGATGAAAACACTAGGCATCTCTGGGTCAAGTTTCTTATACAGAATATGAAGCAGGATTAAGTGTATTTTCTCGCCTGTTTCATAACGCAACCATAAATCTGAAAATCCTAGACTTATGAACATTGCAACAAATCTAAGTAGCACAGTAATAACATCATTTGACATTAAAATGACTCGATTGGAAACATTTCGACAAGGCCACTCAACATGTGGCACAACACAAAGGTCAGCTTCCTACATTTTGCTGTTAAGTTCTTGAACAATATGGCCCGTACCTTTTTAATATATCTCTACAGACACCAACTTCTCATTGACAATCATCCCACTTGCAATAATTGAAAATTATGCGCATTTCTTGCAAGAAATGCGCATGCGCGGGCGTCCGCGCATGCGCATTTGTCAGAAGAAGTTGGAAACCAGGAAGAGGGAGCCCCGGAGACGCCGCACTTCAGGTAAGAGTCTTTACTTTTATTCAATTTACAATTAGGGTAGGTTTTAAAAAGGAGGGCCGGCGGGAGGTGGGTGGTGGGTGGCAGGCAGCTACGATTCGCCCTGGCGTGTGCGTAGCGCTGCCTGCTTCGCCTACTTCGAAAACTGCGAAGCAGGCAACGCTACGTACACTACGTGGGCGAAGCATAGTGTCTCGCCCAGGGTTAATCTAAATTGATATAACATGTGCTTCATTTTTATAAACTAGTTACGGATGTATTTCGAGTTGTGTCAAATTCTTATCATTCATGCTGTACTCTGAAATGCTTAACTCATGTTTCTCTAGTAAACCCTGACCACTCTTTGTACACTAACAAGACTGAGCTAAGGATTTATTATTGTGATCCAAAGACTATGTTATAATCCCAGCCCCCTGATATACCTCAGTAAAAACTTTGTTGTCCAGAGATTTTCATTTTTGGTTTGTGTTATTGGACCATTAAAGAAGTAATTTAGCTTGGGTAGACATTTCTGATCTGGGCCGAATTATTTTGGACCGCATTTTCAAAAGTGGCTGGTGTGTTGCAGTAATGATGAAATATTTCAAGAACCATGAGATCTATATACATTATTTTGATGTCAAGACATAGGTTTTGGGGGTCAAGTAATCTTATAGAGACAGAAAATAACTCCTCAGAGCAACCCTCCCTCCGTTTTCTAAAATGGCGGTTATGATAGAGGAAGAAGAGACATATATAGAAATGAAAAACATAATGGCTTTTATTCCATTTATGTATACACCAAACAATGTTTAAGATCTGAATATGAAAAAATATATTGTTTATCACTCCTGTTTTAGACACATTTTCATAGTTCACTTTATTTATTTGTTTGAGCAATTGCTTGTGGTACATTTGCAGAATGCTGAACATTTGAGAAGAGAATATCGACAGGGACATCTTTTTGTATTACAGGTTTTGCAAGTGCATGTATGTGTACGTTCTGTGCATAGAGACTGTAGAAATTTCCTAGGTTTTAGTACCCCATGAATATCTTCCCAACCAAATTCACACAGATCTTTCTCTACATATGCATGAGCCAAAACATTTGCACATCTTCTGATCAAGTAGAACAATCTTTTAATGTGTCCACATGCAGAATTCTTTCATTGGTGGAAAGTCACTTATCGGGACTGATCTCTTGAACTCACTGTACAGAAGATCATCAAATGTGTGACAGTCAGAACTCATTTTCCACACAGGCACAATGTATTTTTCTATGTCTTTAAAGTCACATTCTTCTTCTCTCTCAGCAAATCCTTTTAGAAATGTCATGGGTTCAGCAGTTAAAGCTCCAATCTTTGTTCCAATTTAGCTCATAGTGCCATCACCTATAGGAATATGTGCCTTGATGAAAGCACTAGGCATCTCTGGGTCAAGTTTCTTATACAGAATATGAAGCAGGATTAAGTGTATTTTCTCACCTGTTCCATAACGCAACCATAACTCTGAAAACCCTATACTTATGAACAATGCAACAAATCTAAGTAGCACAGTAATAACATCATTTGACATTAAAATAACTCGATTGGAAACATTTCGACAAGGCCACTCAACATGTGGCACAACACAAAGGTCAGCTTCCTGCATTTTGCTGTTAAGTTCTTGAACAATATGGCCCGTACCTTTTTTAATCTATCTCTACAGACACCAACTTCTCATTGACAATCATCCCACTTGCAATATTTGAAAATTCAGTGTTCACTGAAGCATCAGTAATGTTTTGGTGAGTTAACATCTCCAAGTTCAATTGTTCAATGTAGATGACCAGAATTTATCAAGTTATACAGGTATAGGTGCCAAATTATTGATGAAGTCAATGTTAATTGTTCCACATTTAGATATTTGACTGACTCTCTCACGTTCTATGACAGATAGTTCAAGAGAACTGTCATAGACAATGTGTAGTTCATGCAAGGTGCACACTGACGTTGATTCTCTGAAGAACCGTCTGAACGACCTCGCCGAAGTTTTTGCATGGATATAATCTTGCCCATTCGTAATTGTGACATATAGTCCACAACACCAGCAGTTTTCAATGAGGACACCTATTCAAATCGAAATTCTTCAGGTAAAAGCTTTTTTTTTAGCTATTGTATGAGTTTTTGCTTCACTGTTTTGGTTGCAGCATCTCCATCAAATGATTCTTTTGTTGGAGAAAAATCATTCGACAGAATGTCCTTGATAAATTCAGCCCCTGCTTTTGCTAAATCCATCTCTCTATGTGCGTTTTTGTTTTTTTGCAACCTGTTTTGTAGTGGCTGGTTGGATGAAACTGTTACTATGGCAATGAAAGCCTTTCTCTTTCAACACAATCTTTCCTGCTTCAAATCTGTGTCAAGGTTTGATCTAAGACATCTAGTAGACGTGTCTTTATATCGTTATCCACACATTGTTTAGTCACAAAGATGTGTGGGCGCACAGGCTCAGTAATTTCCAAGGGGTACACTTGTGGCCGCTTAAATGAAGAAGGATGTCAACATGTTTATCAAAATGTTCCTCTCTCTTTCCCACAAGTTTGTGGTGAGGAATAGTTTTAGGATGGTCCATTAATTTAGAATTTGCCATCACACTGAAAACATTGCAAATTGAAAGGACTTCGTGGTAAACTAGGTGCCATCGAGCAACCTATTCACTTTCACGTGTCTGATAGACAATTCCCTTGGAGCTTTTCTGTGATCTCTGGATCGTCTGCTCCAGTTTCCTATCTAGAGCCAAAGCATTGAAATGTACTCGCTGTTTTCCAGCACAAAATGTCTTTTGATAGATTTTCTGTAGTGGTATGTTTTTTACACTTCTAGCTTCTTCACTCTTTCCAAATACCAGAACCCATATATCAGGTAGTTTATGCAATCACATTCTCAAAACACAGTATTCAGTGACTCCACAGTCTTCATGTGCAGCTCCCAATTACCTTCCCGAGTAGCATGAACCAAGATTTTCAGTAGAGCTATCAGTACTTGCAAAGTTCTGATTTTTCTTCACATTCTTTGACAAACTCTTCAAACTTGGTGGCATAGTTACAAGCCCATATCACCAAAGGAACACCACTTTTATCAACGTTCCTGTGGTGATAGGGGCTTCGCCTTATTCATAAGGTGTGGCTTAACGCTGCATTGTGAATAAGGCTCCCTTTCACGCTATACTTAGCGCAAAAGGGGTGGGCAATGGTTGCTGCGGGCACGTTCTGCCGCAAAACCCATTGATTTTGACGCTGACCCATATTTACAAGGGTGGCATGAATATGGGGCAGTGCCAAACTTAAGACCAGGGAAAACCTGGTATTAACCAGGCAAATTAAGGGGAAATGCTTTATTTCTCCTTGTTGCTGCTGTTCCTATGTGTGCTGCATTGTGCAGCAAACATAGAAACAACAAAATGCCATGTATGATTGTTTATGTGTAGGAAGGGACACCTTCCTGCACATAAACAATCATTTCCCACAATGCAGACACCCTTGCACTATGGTGCAAGGGTGCCAGCGTTGGTGCTAGGCAGCTAAATATAGCACCAGTGCAGGGAGAAAAGCAGGACTACAACTTATTGTTGTAAATATGGTGCAGCCCTGCGTTTTTAAAGTGACGGAGTGTGGCTTTAGCCTTCTTGGTCTAACACTGCGCTTTGCCCCTTTTTTGGAAATATGCCACTTGGTTTTCAAGTTTTCTGATTTTTGAACTGAGTGTATTGAACATTGCCTGGCTTTGCATTATGTCTTTTGAATGAAGTGCACTCTGTGGTTTGTTTACTTCTGAGATAGGATATGCAAAACCTAGTTTACCATTCTTGTTCCAGAATCCCTTCCAACGCAATGTTTATATAGCCTCAGATATGATGACCATACATTGTAACAAACAAACATAATGAGTTCAGCTCAATACTGTCTGGAGAGTTTTGCTTCCAAAAATGTCAGCCTTAAGTGTGACGTCTATGCCACATCCACTGAGATAAATTCCTGCACATCACAACACAACATTTGTCATTTGGAAAATGTCCTTCATTGGATAAACATCATTAATTCTACTACATTGATGATAAAAATCTCAGCTACAATATGGAAAACACCTTCATCTCAGAAAATTGGCTGGATAGGCTGGTCTTCAAGCTGAGCATGCACATTTTGGAATTTTTTTAGGGCTGTGTATACTGCTGCGTAGTTTGTAACTGGAGATGGAGTTATTGGTAAAAACCCAACCTTCTTCAATGGGACGGTATTCTGGGAGCCCTGAGCATATATTACAGCCCACGGAGGAACTGACTTTTCTTCATCCTTCACTCCGCACCGAATAAACCACATGATAAATTCAGACAAATCTGGATTGCAGACCGCAGCATCAGGTGGAAGAAGATTCATGCCCTCAGCCACTTTGCAACTCTTTGGGAGACTGGGACGTGTTGATGGCTTGTAGTGATTTTCCACACATTGGCAAGACAGTTGGGGAATACGTTTTCAGCTTGGTTTGTTTATGTCTACGGCTGACACAGCTTGTTTTCCGGCAGCAACATCGTTGGTAAAGTCTTGGAAAAGCACCATGGTAGTATTGCCTGCTGGTTGTTCCAGACAAAGAAGAGCTGTCTTCAAAATCAAAATTATCAAGAGCAGCAATTCTAAATCCTTCCCTGGTAAAGTGACTTTGAAGTGGTCTGCTGTGGGATTCACAACATTTTACAGCATATTCATATATTTGTATAGCCCAACTAATACCCTAGGGCGTCTAGGCGCTTGGCATCAAAACCTCATGATAACAGTGTAGAAACTTAAAAGACTTTGAAGTAGATAAGCTATAAGGTAAATAACCAAGTCTTGAGACCTTTCCTAAAAGAGAACAGATCTGGTGAATTGTTTAGCTTAATAGGCAAATGATTCCATCGTCTGGCTGTGATATTTACAAAGCTTTTGCCTCAGTTTAGAAACATAGATTATATTTTTATGTCCAAGATAAGTAAAATCCACTGGAGTGCTCCGGAGATAAAGATTTTTAGGGAAATCTTAATTTGTAATCCAACCGCAAACAAGCAGTGGTAACTGTAAAGTTTTACAACATTTGAACAATTTGTGACCAAATGTGACAGTGGGGAGGTCTGGGGGGCTGATGGGGTAGATGTGAACAGTTACCTGGCCACCAGAGCACTTTCTGGTCAGGGGCCAACCTTTACAGCACAACCACCATAGACTTTAATAGAGTGGTCCTGTGCATACAGGAGATGAAGATGCTTTAGGATGCTCTGGGTGTCATATGGTCGACAGGGGTGCCTATACAGTTATTCCTTGGTCCACGGGTCATAGAGGTTGGGTTCCCTGAATGTCCTCTTTTAAACTGTAGAAGGCAAGTTGCGGTTGGGCTACCTGTCTCTTTGTACATTTGTCCCAGCAAAATCCTTAGGTGGGAGCCAGTGTCCCTCTTGCATCAGCAATCTGGACTTCGATGGCACTCATGGTCCTGTCTGACTCCGAAGCAATAGCTAGAAGCAATTCTTCTGCGGAGGCTACCAAGTTGGCAATGTGCACCACTTCTGGTGCTGACCCCGGTGCAGGTTCCAGGGGGTCAGTCCACTGTTACTTTGAGTCACTCCTTTGGTGTAGGGCTGGAGCACAGCTTTTGCCGAGCCGGGAGACACTGTTCTTTCTCCGCAAGCCCAAGGTGCAGCAGGTGCAATTTAGCAGATGGTGCAGCCTCGTTGTGCAGTCCAGGGGGCAGCAGGGCAGTCCTTCTTCAGTCCTTGTTGCAGTTCTGACATGGTCTGAGGTGCAGGGTGACTGGGGTGCTGTATTTATTCCCAGAAAGTACCCAGTGGGATGATGCGACCACTGACTCACTTCCCTCTTGGTGACGACTTTCTATTTATGTGTGGCTTCTTCTAGCAATCCCAGAGTGCACTATTCTGTCCCTCTCAAGATGTCAGGCTATTCCTCAGCTGTCAGGAACTTGGTAGTCCACCCTAGAGGTGTGTCTACCTATGGGTTACATGCCTATGGGAAAAATTGTTTGGGCACTGGTTTACCCTCTCTGTCTCTGTCTCCAGACTGTCTACCTGAACAAAGGACAGCCCGCTGAAATGTGAATGCCATTTGCCCACCAAAGGCTTCGTCTTTGAAGCTTGCCTTTTGGGCTAACACCCTGAGTGGCTGCCTGCGAAGGAGAGATAACTTCTCGCCTTGTATGTATTTTATTTATTTATTTAGTAAAAGTTTTATATAGCGCAGACATGACCCAAATGGGTATCAGAGCGCTTCACAGAAGTACAGAAGTACAAACAACGTTGCAAGTAAAAAACCATAACAATGATAAGCAAGCAATTGAGCAATAAAATATGCCCAGGCCAGAGGAAATAATATGGCATATAAGTTCAACAGAGAAATAGCGTGGTAGTGCACAGACCAACTTCGTAGACATATTCAAAAGCAAAAGACCCCCTCCTGACGGTAGGTGCCGTCAAACAAGGGCATTCATCCATAGGGCTTTCAGTTCTTTTTTGAATGAAGCCGTAGAGGGAATCAGTCTGATGTGCGAAGGCAAGGAGTTCCAGATTCTTGTGGCAATTCCTGAGAATGCCCGATTATTCGTTTTCTTTTTCTGGAATTTCTGAGGTTTCAGCATCAGAGTGCTGGAACTTCTAGAAGACCGGCTCACACCAGAGAGCTCCAGTTTTTGGGCTAGGTACAGAGGGGTGTCAAAGTGAAGGGCCTTGTGAGTCATGCACACAATCTTGACATAAATCTTGAGATTAATCCTAGCCTGTAGCAGACTACTATTGCTCCTAAGCCTGGGAATTGTTCACACGACTCCCCAGGTGAGCAAAATGCTGTCTGTTGGTCAATGTGAGGCTACTGGGCAACTGGCTCACAGAGTGACACCTTTCTAAAAGTTGCATTTCTTTAATAGTCACATTAAATTCAACCTTGGCATTGAGTCGGGTTTAATGCCACAATTAATTTGACAACTTAAAGTACCCAGCTAAGTAGTCCCTTTCAGAAGTTAGCCAGGCTGAGGGGTCAGCCAGTAATCCTATGTTAGCCAGTAGGGCTACTAGCCCTTCCATAGCAAAAAGACAATTTGGAAGTGTTGCTGTTAAGACATATATAAAAGTACATGTCCTACCTAATAATATACAGCTCCCTTCCATAAGGCTCTATAGGCCTTCCTTAGGGGAGACGTACATATAATGTTAAGGGAGGTGAGGTCTTTGGTATTAATTTAAATTGCAAAGTTGAACTAGCAGTGTTTCCACTGCCCTTCCAGTCTGAAGTGGCAGACTGGGAGCCATTTTGTACATTGTCATACATAGGGTGGCGCAAGCAGTGCTGAAGTGCTGCAATCCTGGGTGGACACTCTGCCTTACAAGCACTGGGTACGATATACTAGGGACTTAGGGCCAGATTTACCACCCCATTTTGCATGCAGAAATGGGTTTGTGACCTGTTTGCACATGCAAAATGTGAATGGGCAATGTACAATTCCCAAATAGCGAGTCGCAATTTATTTGCGACCTGCATTTAGGCATTGCGAGTCGCAATTAGGAAGGGGCGTTCCCTTCCTAATTGCATCCACAAATCAATGTACGAATGTTTTGAAACCGCAATTGCGGTGGCAAAACACTCACAAATTACCACCCTCTTCAAGAGGGTGGTAATGCAGTCGCAATTTGGAAGGGGGCCCTAGGGGACCCCTTCCACTTTGTGACTGTCTCTAAAAATATTTTTTAAGGGTAGGCAGTGGTCCCAGTGACCACTACCTGCCCTTAAAAAATGAAACGAAAACATTTAATTTTTTTTTTTAAATGCATCCCGTTTTCCTTTATGGAAAAAGGGCTGCATTAAAAAAATACTGCTTTATTTAAAAGCAGTCTCGGATATGGTGGTCTGCTAAGCCCAGCAGGCCACCATACCTGAGAGGGCCTGTCATTCCCAATGAGCTCGCAAATTGCGATAGGCTCATTAATGTTAATGAGCATCGCAATTTGGGACCCCATTGGAAATCGCAAACAGTGTTAAGCACACTGTTGTACATGACAAATTGCACCTCGCAAATTGCGACTCGCAATTTTGCTGGTCGTACATCTGGCCCCAAAAGTAAGCCAGTCCTTGCCAATTTGAGATAATACATTTTGATATATATTTTGTCAAGGTGAGAACACTGTCACAGAGGTCTGATTAGGATGCCTCAGTGCACTCTCAAAGTCGATAAACCAGCAGCATCAGGCCAACATTGTGGGGATGAACATGCAAAAAGAGGCATTTTCTTACAAATTATAGCGGTTGATTACTAAAATATGTAGAGGGTTGGATTGCACAGCTCTTGTTTTGACCATCCGCCTCTCCCCAATAGTAAAGGTCCAGTTAGAAAACAATAGAAACTTATATTTTGTGCAAGCTGGCCGCAAGTACTTGAACCACAGTATGCATGTATCCGATGTGCCATAGCCATTTTTGAAGTGGGTCCAGTGACACAAAAACCCACCAACAGATTAGCATGATTACATACATTTTTGCCAATAGTCCCCCTGGAGTCCTTGAATGATAATTTGGGGACTCTGGAGGATAGGATACTCAGCAGGCTACCTCCAATTGGATGATGAGCCATCACCCTGAGTTCTCCTAAGGGACCTCTACTATTGGAATAAGTTGATCATTGGGTAACTATAAACCAGAGAATTGTTTGTAGATCAGTGTTATCTATGGTCCTGATTAAATACCCAGAAGTTATTAGCACATTGAGGCATGAAATATGTTGACTCTATTGAACACAACCAACAGTTCATCAATGTCTGTTTTGGTTCCGTCTTGTATTTAACCTTGACACAGTGACCCACCAGGAATACAGGACATTAAGGGGGTATTGTAGTCAATTTGAATCCACTTTTCCATACCCAATCTACAAGCACACAACATTCACATCACCAGGGCATCAACCTGAGCTCTGGTCAGTACCGGGCCAGGTTAGAGAGGAAAAGAGATCTCAGTCGAAGACCCCCATTATTGGGCGCCCACCCAGTGAGGAGAAACTGTGATGATGAAGCATGCCACCTAGGTAGGTGAGGACTTTTGCATCCTAAGGAGAGAATCCCTGGGACCTGTTTGATTACAACTTAAGTTCATAGTAACTTTTAGTAACCCAGTGGAGCAGAACATTCTGCTTTACTGGATAATTTAAGCTTGGGGAGACTGTGCACTGGATCACATTAAAAATCTTCTCTCCATTCCTTTTTTGGATTTCAAGAGGTGGTAAACATCACGCACTTCCCTCAATGCGCTGGTGGGTACGTTGTACCAAACATTATAGCTCAACATAGGGCTCTATATGTTGGAGGAACCATGTCTTGCCAGGATGTGCTTTATTGGTCCAACCTCTTGCATGGTCTATTGTTCCCTCATCTCTAACAACAGTCATCTTGAGCGTGCCAGCATCTATTTAGAGCAGCCCCATTCTGTTGAAGCTGCTCACTATTCCGATGCCTTTGCTGAAGCTGGAGATCCGGTCTGTTTCCGGCAGAGTCAACTGTTCCTCTGGTCGCCGGCAGGATCCTAATAACGTGCTGGAGAGCAGGTCCTGTTCTGACCATTGCAGAACCTGTGCCAATCTCCCCGCTACAGAATTGAAGCCCAGCTCCCACTGCTAATCCTGGAAAGCACAGAGTGGCCGTGCTCTGGGCAGAAAGCGGTCTCCACAATCCATATTCTTTGTGAACACGCACTGTGTTTGCACAACAGCTCGTTGCCTCATTTGTGACTTAACCAAGTAGAGAATGAGAGCATTCATGTCTGGCACATAATTTTGCTTTGTTTGCTGTGTGTGTGTGTCTTAGGGGTCATCTAATTTTGTTCCTTCCTTGAGAATAAAGGGAAGGATTGGATTGTAGTTTTGGGAGCATGAATAAATACAGAACCTATTACACAAACAAGAAGCTAATCAATGAATCTGGTTTTGTAAAGCAAGGAATACTCACTTGTGAGGGTCTCAAGATGCTGAGAGGGGGGCAAAGAGGGGGCAACTGATCTGTCTGAGCACTGGGCTCAGTCGAAGAGCCAGGTCTTGATATCCTTCCTGATTTGGGTGAGCGGTGGGGACTGTCTGAGGTGCAGAGGCAGGGTTTTCCAGGTCTTAGTGGTGAGGTAGGGGATCTTTCTCCGGTTCAAGGCTTGTGGATCTGAGGGATGGTGGCCAGGGCCAGCTGGGCAGAGCGGAGGAGTCTGGTGGGCACATGGAATGAGAGACGGTGATTAAGGTATGCTGGTCCTGCTTCGTGGAGGGCTTTATTGGCGTGTGTGAGGAGCTTTAAAATGATTCTTTTGTTGACTGGGAGCCAGTGGAGTTCATAGAGGTGTTCAGTGATAAGGCTGTGGCGAGCGGTGTCAAGGAGCAGTCTGGCTGCAGCATTTTGAATGTTCTGTAGTTTCCTGAGGAGTTTCTGCGTTTCCATAGTCGAGTCTGGTGCTGATGAGTGCGGGTTGAACATTTGTCTGAATTCAGTGGGTATCCATCTGAATGTCTTTTGAAACAGTTGAAGCATGTGGCGTCGATCTGACAGTTCATTGTGAGGGCCTGGTTGCGGATGGCGGTGTTGTGGAGTCTTGTGATTTGGGTGCAGTGGAGGACGGTGTTGAAGGTGGCCGAGAGGTCCAGAAGGATGAGGGCTGTGGTTTGCCCCAGTCGAGGAGGTAGCGAATGTTGTCGGTGGCAGCAAGAAGTGCAGTCTCGTGCTGTGGTTACTTCTGAAGCTGGATTGGGAGATGTCCGGGTTGTGGTTTGCTTCATTGAGCTCGGAGAATTGGGCGTTGATGGCCTTCTCGATGAAGCTAAGTTTAGTGTGAGTAAACACTATTGGGCAATATAAGCAATACAGAGCAGAGAGTACGAGGGTGCAGTACTCTTAACAGTGAGTCTTACCATTGGGGGCAAAACCACATGCTACATTGAAATCTGATGAAACTCCAAGGCTTTGAAGTTGAATATGTACCATTCATGTTTGGTTAATGATTGTTTTGCATGTTAACTTTTTCTTTAAAAGATCTCCTTCCCCGCTGTTCCCATTCCCATACCCTTTCTCCCACCTTGCCACTCTAATACTCAGTGGAATAAGAGAATACTGAATTGGAGGTGCCTGGAGGTGGGCCTTTAACAGCTACGCGCAGATCCTGAGGACCAGCCACTGACAGGGGATGATAACGTGCCTACTTTATATGCCAGAGGGCAGCAAGCTCTCATTCGTGCTTTGACCTCTTAACTTAATTAAAATTTCGATTTAAGGTGGAGTGTTTTACAATAACAGATAGCATATTCAAAATTCTCATTCACAGCTCTTTTCTGAATAGGTCACTGGCAGGCACTTTTTACTAAGATTCACACAGTGTTGCTTGAAAATTTGCAGTGCTGCATTGCTCTAAAGGTAAAAAATTGCACAGTGGTGTATTCTTAAAGAGTAAAATGCAATTATCCAATTATTAAATTGGTGCCACTTGCTAACAGAAGCCGTTTTTAGGTGACTGTGCTAAGTAACAGTGCAAATGCAAGCATGCATGAGGTTTGTATCCTTACTACAAATTTCTACACACAGACAAATGCCCATTGCTACTCATTAGTACCTGACTTAAAATGTGATATTTTGAGGAAATTATAGAGATTGAGTTCCAGATTTTGCGTAATGGATGTGCAGCCATGAAACAAAATGCATTTCAGAATTTACAAATAAACACAAAGCCCAATTTCCGTGACGTTCTAAAATAAAAAAAAAGTTAAACAGCGCATAGCACTGCTTTGCATTATTTGCATCAGGAAGGCGTTATATGGGTGGATCCACCTGTAGTGATCCTCCGATCAGCAGTCTAGTGTTCCAGCATGCTGTAACACACACTGAACACCCACCCACCACAGGTGTCACCAGTCAGGTGACACTGGCAATAAAAGGGGCCAAGCGCACGTACTCTGGGCCAGTTGTCTAACCATAACTTCAGTGTCTGCGTGTATCCTTTCACCAGCATGTGGGCCTGGGGCCCAAATACTACACCACCCATGTATTTTGACACGAACCCAAGTTTGCTCTTGGGCTTAGTTTCTAGATAATCCTCCTTTCCTATGGCGTGCATGTTACATTGTACAGCCTTCTGGTAACATAAGATGTAAGACATGCCAGAGACAGCCAACTAATATGTCAATTTCCTTTCTGACTCATCATCCTCCTACTTCTACGTCATTTCCTTCCACATTTTTTGTTCCCCCCTTCTCCTACTTCTCTTTTGTGTCCCCTTACCTTTACTTCTCTTTTCCTTCTGCTTTCTCCTCCTCCTGAACAATAAGATTAATAATAATATTAAAGTTTCGTATTATGGCTATTTTGTAGTACTGCTACTGCTAATGTGTGCTATTCAGCGATTCCCAGGCTGGTTTTTCTGTGCCTATAGTATTAACCTAACATTCAACTTTAGTTAATATTTTCCATGAACGCATAAAAAGGAGGGCAGTTATTTGATTTGGTTTTCCCAGTCTAACAAAGACCCTAGAATAAAGCACAAATCAACCCCCGTTAGTTTTCTCAGTAAACAAAAGACAAAGGACTGCACTTCCTGTTGAGCAAACTTTCTCTGCGGAGCTGCTCGAACGCGTGAGGACATAAACAACAGATTGGTTCAGGCAGTAACATTTTTTCCGAGGGCGGCTTGCCATATATTATCAGTTCAATTGTACAGTTCTGTCACATATGATGAGAAGTTGTATCTGCTGTTCCTTACAGAGCGCGTGCAGTGCAGATAATAATATCACTGTCTTTCTTAGAAAAAGCCACAAAGACTTTTAGGATTTAACAACACAGTTTTCCCCAAATCCTCCTTCAGTTTCTTCAATCAGTTTCAAATAATGTCATAACAAAAAACAAGCACTTTTGCATTGACATCGTTTTCTTTGCTGTAAATCCGACCCAAAATTATTTCATCTTTGCTGTACTCATAGTTTACATTTTCGTTTTAGACAACGTTGTTGGTTTTTCGCTTTATTTTTGTTTCTTTTCTTCCGATTTTGGAGTTAGCCTAAATTTGTGCTGCAGATGCCCAGCTCTGCTGCAAAAACCCTTTTCTAGGTGTTCTGCCACCCTAGGCGAGAATTGAAAAATGCCGCCCCCTACCTTTTACTACCATCACTCTCTCTCCCTGTCATCCAGGCTAGAAAAATTAATGCATTAGATATAGAAGAACTTGTAGAGAAGATCTCTAATGTCGAGTTGGTAAGCCATGTCTTTTTCAACTGAAATTGTGGCTAGTCCCATGAGTCTCTCTTGGCTAATGGAACTGCGCAGATAGGTTTTTGTTAATTTGAGTTTTGAGAAACTCCTCCCCGCACTTGCCACTGATATCGGTAAAGTCAAAAGGATACGAAGAGCTATGAACAAATTAGAAAACCATTTTAAATGAAATAGTAAATGAATATAATTCCTATTAAAACTTTTTAATCGAAGCCTGGAGCGGGGCAAGGAGTGGAGCTGGTCTGGAGCAAGTATTTTGTCGGAGCAAGTCAAAAAATGTTGCTCCGAACCTCTGCTAAATATGCTTACACTTTACACTTAACAGACACAGACATAGTCATCTATATGTATGAACACAATGTGCTTTTGAATGTCGGGGTTTCCCCGTTTTACATCTTGCTACACAGAATTTTTCAAATCAGCTTCCTTTTCACAAATTAATTCTTTTTTGCCGTTGGTTATTGCCCGGCCATCACTAAATTCAAATTATTAAGCCAGTGCCATTTTCTTTCTCGCAGCCCTCACACCTATTCACAAATATATACAGGTAGGTTGGTAGGAAATAATATAACATAATAGTACTTATTTCTTTTATATGAAACATGAATTGTACTTACCTTTTAGATATGTTGAAAGAGAAGTACAAAACCTAGCTCAAGCACAACAACTGTGCCTCAAGCGCTGTCTCTTGCGGCGGCTCTTGACCCGTCGATGCTTCGTCCTAGAGGCTCTTTTCGTGTGATGATCCGGTGGAAGGCGGCGATTCAGCGAGCGTTATATGATGTTGTCACAGAGGTCCGATCGGGTCGAGAGCGAAATTGGAAGTCGTTATCCGAAGTCGAAGTCAAAAGTTCATTTCAGAAGTCCTTTTCGCCCGAAGTCCTCCCCGTCGGCGAGACTCGCATATTTATAGCGGCGTGCACGGCCCCCGCCTGTGACTCCGAACGTGACGTTGAATTGTAGAAGGTGCCGAAGGCCGTTCAAGGCAGGGACTCCCAAACTCATGTTTGTTTAAGTTTCGTACTCAGTAGTGGCTCTTTACTTTCTTACTTTTGAGGTTGGTAGAGGCAATGTTTACATTAGTCAAAGTAAACACTTATTAAGTAATTGTTCCGGATGCTTCTGAAAACAATTCAATGTTTTAATTTTTCCTCTATTACATTTTTTTCTCCTAATTTGCTCAATTTTTTCTCTGTTTGATTTCAAATTAAAAAAATAATTCCGCCCTGCCCTTTTGCCGCCCTAGGCGGCCGCCTAGTCTTGCCTAATGGTAGAAACGGCCTTGAGCGCCAGTCATATTGGCACTTTACCATTCAGACGGTCATTCATAATACAAAATGGCATCTTACGCTATTCTTGCAATATCGAGTTCTCTTGTGACCACTTGTGAGGCAGAACAAGCAGGTCCAATACAACTAAGCAATTCTCCAGCGTTTGTCGCATAGTTATGGATTTACTGCACTTGCATATTCCCCACCATCTGCCAAAGAATTTAAAGAGAAGGGCTACTAATTTGACATCCACATTGTGCTGTGTAGAGATAAGACACTGTGGAAAAAAAAATAGTTACCTTTCAATAGTTGTACTAATAGTTGGACCTGGCCCTTTCTACGTAGTCACCCCAAAAGGTTTGGCCTCCCTCCTCCCATTTCTCCTAAGTTCATTTTTACTAGACTTAGTACTCTGGGCACTTTACCACTGCTAATCAGTGCTTAAGTGCATGTGCTCTTTCCCTATAACATGGTGACATTGGAATCTCCACAATTGGAATATTTATTTCCCTTATAATTCCCTATTCAAGTGCACTACTTGTGCCCAGGGCCTGAAAATTAAACGTTAGTAGTGGGCCTGCAGTAATGATTGTGCCACCCACTCAGGTAGCTCTTTAAACATGTCTGAGGACTGCCATTGTAGAGTCAGTTTGAACACTTTTAAACTACCATTTCGACCTGGCTAGTCAACCCTCTTACCTGGCCCAAATCTTCCTTTTTAATACATATAAGTCACCTTAAGCTAGGCCCAGGACAGACCAAGCGCAGTGTGCAGTGCATTTAAAAAGTTGGACATGTACTTTTAAGATTTACATGCCCAGATGGTGAAAAACTCCTAAATTCGTTTTCCACTACTGCAAGGCCTATCTCACCCATTAGGTAACACTGGGATTAACTTATTACATTTTATAAGTGCATTTTCCAATTGGGAAAAGATAGATATTTAGAATTTGGGGTCTCTGAACTAGGAATTCAAAATCACAACTTATGGTAAAGTTGGATTTTAAGTTGCAAGTCTTAAAATGCCACTTTAAGAAAGTTGGGATTTTTCACTTTTAGCATTCTATGCCTCTGCTTGTCTCTGAATACAGGTTTGGGGTCGGCGACAGCTGGGCTTTGTACATTCCTTCTAGGCAGCCACGCACAAAGAGAACTTAGGTGTGCTGGATGGGCCATTCATAACCTGATGGGTCATCACTGTGTTGATGGGCCATACTGTGCAGGAAGGGAGGGAGGAACTGACAGTTACACCTGGCTGGGCTGTGCTTGTCCTGACACAAAGAGCTGCATTCCTCCATGTAGTGAGTCTGGAGTCAGGGCAGGAAGGACAGGGACCTTGTGCACTTCAAAGGCATCTCTTTGAAGTTCCCCCCACATCAAATGCACAACTAGGTATAAGTACTGAACCCTTAACACCACCAACTCAGTACAAGTCTGGCCCTGACGACACTCTGCCAAGAGGAAGGACTGCTGTGCTTCTCAGAGGACTGTCACTCTGCTGGCATCCTGATCTGCTGTGCCTGCCCTACTGCCCACTGCCCTCTTTGCCTGGTAGTGAGAAGGACTGGATCTGCATCACTACATCCCCAGAATCAAAATGACTCCAAGGGCTTTCTGGCTTGCCTCCGATTCTGAAGTTTTAGGAACATCATAGACTTCATTCACCCATGCTACAGCTGCTGGACTCCGCCAACTGTGATTCCTTCCCTGCCAATTGGTGCCAATGCAGTTCTAGGCCCTTGGTATTGGGTTTTCTGGCCTTGTTCAGGTAGAATCCATGCATTGCCATCCTTGCGCTATTCAGGAATGACGCATCTCATCTTAATGGCAACGCATCACCGCTGCCACCGAAGACGAGGACATTGCATCGCTGGCTGTGCAACTCGACAATGACACATTCCGTTCATCAAAAAGAGGTTCGATGTTGATGCATCTCCAACTGTGCGACTTGGAACAGATGCATTGCATGCAATCCTAGGGATCAACGCCGACTGAACACCTCCGACTGCTCCTTTTATCTTCTAGTTGTCGACACATCCTCTGAGAAGGTACTGTTTGCAGTGGGCCCTGCATGACTCCTGTATCTGACCCATGATCCATCGAGGTCGACGTGACTTTTCAGGTTTGACCCGGTGCAGGACGTCCAGATAGCCCCGGTTGGCGCCTTAAGCTTTTAAGCACTATACTGCATTAAATCTTTAAAAGTTCACATGTCCAGTACTTGTTGGATTTTTGTTGTGTTGGTCTTGGTTTTTGCTCAATAAATTAAGCTCTATTTTTCTAACCTGGTTTGGATTATTTTTCTGTGGTCTTTTAGCTGTTTTACTGCATTAAGTGTAGCTCAAATACTTTACACATTGCCTCTTAAGTTAAGCCTACCTACTCTGTGCCAAGCTACCAGAGGGTGAGCACATTTTGATTTATGGGGTGTATCAGACTTACCTTCCTTGGACAGGGTGAATACTTCTGCCAACTAGAAAAACAATTTCTAACACTAATGAAGTGAATCATTTTTCCATTACATTTGTGCTAAAATGACAAACTAACAAACTTGCATGCTGACAGTATGTGCCACTTTATGCTGCATAACTTGACATTTATTGATGTATAATTTCACCAAACTTGTTGCATAATTTGATCCTTTGCCACATAATTCCAGAAGCCCTCCCGTAAGGTAACTCTCAGCAGAAGCATTACTTTAGGCTAGCATTAATTTAGCATGATGTAGACCCAGTGTGGACCAGCCCTGCACATATCATTTAATGTTATCTGTAGGGGCATGCAGGCAGCTAGTGACCTTGTGCAACCCAACTCTTAGATTAAACTATTTCAGATGCCTTTCCACATAACGACACCATACAGTGCACAAGTGAAAAGCTGGACAGTTTTGAGCTGTTGTAAAGGTTAACACACAGCGTGTAAATCAGTAGTACGAGTTCCATTATCTTTCATTGGATATAAAGGTACCCGTATTATGGTGGGTGGGATATCTGTCACATTTGTGATGGAGTAACCCATCCCCCAAACTCGTAATCAGGCCCTGACTAGAAACAAAACACCGGATTGTAGCTCTGCACTCTCTCTGTCAGCAACGCACAGCAGTCCAAAACATGCTCAGGGGATGTGGTATGGGCTAGTAATCACCATTCGCTGGCATTCAATAATAACACTCAATAAAGGATTGTCCAGTCAGTGCTTTTCTTTAGAAGCACATTTATTACACACACAATAGCAAATACTATGCATTAATTTACATATACAGCAGGCAGATTGAAAATACCTATTAGACACTCTGAAATCACATTTGACCCCCAAAAGGCCATGACCCGCAAAAATCACAGTGTCCCCCACCTACACTATATAGAATTTATTTCACAATTATAGGGTGGTATCACAGTAAATAAAGTAGGCCCATTGGCATTGTTAAGGGTTATCACAGCAACATATAAAGCAAGCCTATTGGCTGTGTTAAAGGTCACTATAATATTGTAAGGGAGGCCTATTTACTTTGTCAAAGGTTCACCAGATTAAAAGACACATAATCCCCATTTTAAAATGACCATTGTGTCACCATAATCATGCTTAAATTCAATCATTATAAATAAGGCATCACAACACGTTTTAGAATTATACCATCAATAAACCATCTAAAACACCACAGGGCGTATCTACAATCCCATTGCGCCGCTGGTGCGTAAATGATTTCATGCACTGGCAGCGCAATGGGCTTCTGATATTTAAAAGGCCATGTAAAGTCCCCCTGCATGACTTTTCATGGCCTTGTAAAAATGTTTCCCTTTCATGCATAACTCTGAGTGAAAGAGGCGTTCCATGGGTGTTGCTGTGGGTATTCCCACGCAACAGCCACTGAACTTGATGCATTCCCATATTTAAAACATTTTGTAAACATGGGAATGCATCAGAATCCTATGCCTCCCCTTTTATTTCTCCTCAGTTTTCCTCTTTCCATAGAAAAAGGAAAATGCTTTTAATGATTGTTTTTGTACCGGAAGGTTTCCCTTCTTGCACAAAACAATCATCCCCTAAGCGCAGGAACTCCTGCAAAATGACGCAAGGGTGTTTGCATTGGCGCACAGATGCTGTTTGTGCACTGGTGCAGGGGAGAAGGACAAGAATGCGTTGTATCTTGTAGATACAGAGCATTCCTCCCTTTTTATATTAACGCACAGCGGCGCAGCAGGAATGCTTCCTCCGCTGCCATGCATCAAAAGATTGTAAATGAGGCCCCCTATGTGTCTGTGGTTTTTTAAACATGTTCAGGCCACATACAATGCAGCCTTAGAACCAACCCATAGAAAACACTGCACTCCCAGCTGAAGAGCAAAAGGTAAAGCCTTGGGGGTGATTATAATTACAGTGCAAATCCTGGGGTGTCATAATTTGCTTGACCCCGCAAACATAGGGCCACTTTGAAAGTTAGTTAGCCGCAAACCCCGTCTTTAACATGGTGATGGGGTTCATGCTTTTCTTGGGGCACCATTAAAGGCCAAGCAACATGCAAATAGCCCTCTCCCAAGGCATTATCGTGCACTTCCTGGAAGGAAGTAGTGAATATTTTTCTAGCAGCTCTCTGTGTTTGGGAGCCTGTCCATGTTTTTTCCTTTTCTATTTCTTTCTTATGAAGGGTTGTCTGGTCCCACCCAGGAAACCCTGATGACAGCTTTAAGGGTTGGGCGCTGCATAAGAAGCCCTATGGCCCCCAAAGACCCAGCTGGCAGCCTTTTCTGCTCTCTCCTGCCTGCTCCCCAATCCAGTGCTGCCCTCCAGCTGGCAGGGAGGAAGCAGAGCCCCTCCTGGTCACCCTGCATAGTTAGGTCTTGGTCTGGGGGGATAGGGTCCCCTGAGATTCCTACATGGTACTGGTCCCAGGGTATTAGGTACCTGAGAAAGAAAGAGCCTCAGGGGATGGGACACATGCATAACCCCCAATAAATCATTGCAGATGCGCTGGCCCCTGTGCACTGTTCCACTTTGGGGGTAATTTCAAAAGGCACCAGCAAGGTCAACATTCAAATCCATTTGGAGACATAGCTCGGGCCCTGTTGAGTGGATTTATATGATCCTGGTCACAAGCAGGCCTCCTGGCCTCATAATCTGTGCACCTTGCAAGCTGCTGGTTCCACTGGTTCCCTGCGTCAGTTGTTCTCCTGGTTTTTTTCTCTAGTGCATGCTCCTCTCCTCTTTCTGAGGCAAAGAAGTCCAGATGTTCCCCCAACTTGTCCTTAGGGGATATAAGAGAACCAGCTTCACACTGGCCCTGGGGTCAGCTCTGCGCAGAGTCCTTAGTCCATTAGGGCTTCAGGGGGCTTGTTGTTCCAGTTTTCCATGGTATTGCCGCTGTTGCAGTCCAGGTCCAGAGTCCAACTCCAAGAACAAAAGTTCTCTTTCTCTTGTGAAAGAGTTTTCAAATGGAAGTAGAATGCTTTAGAAGTCAGGAACTCCTGACTAATTCTAGGGTGCCAGATCGACCTTCCACCCCGTCTCAAGCATGCTGGGACCATTAAAGATGGTGCCATCACAAAGGTACTGTTCCCATCTCCTCTGAGGGCTCTGCCCCTCCCCTCGCTGACATCATTGCCATAGACTTTGCCACTAAAACTTCAAAGGGGAGCTCTTCCTGTGCTGGCTCCTGCTGTCTGGGCTTCCTTGTTTGTTCACTGGGCCTGCAATGTAACAGCTAACTAACACATGCAGATTTTCTTCTCCATTCCGTCATCTTCATGAGCTTAGTAAAGCAATTTTAATTACTCCTTTGCCTTTGTTCATTCCGCTGGGCAGCAGAATAATCAACTTGGGGAAACAGCATTTACAATGGTGTTGGTACAACGTGGTACCATTACAACGCGGTCAGTACAACGACCGCTTTGTTACCATGCATACCATTACAACGCAACTCATTACAACGACTTACTGTAGGGGGCTTTAGGTGTTGGATTTGCAAATCCAACACCTTCCCTACTGTTTCACAGACTGGAGTTGGAATAGTAAATTATACAAATCCAAACTCCAGTGCCCACAACAGCAAGTCGTTGTAATGACTTACGTTGTAATGGTATGTGTGGTAACAACGTGGTTGGTGTACTGACCGCGTTGTAAAGGCATGCGTTGTAAATGCATGCATTGCAACATCATATATTCTGAACTAGGCCCAGCCTGAAACTTGATCTTGAGCTGAGCCAGAGAAAGATGAAAATTCTGGAAGACCCATAAAGTATAAATGTAGGAAGTTGGGACCTTCATATTCAAACTGGGCACACAATCATTATCCCAGTTTCATAACGTATGGTGCTTTGTTGGCCTAAGGGAAGCAAAACAGCACTCTAAGGAAAATTTGACCCATGTGTACAATACAGTGTTACTGCAGACACACAGTAAATCATATTGACTTTACCTATGAGTGCTCACTAATATTATAAGGCCTATACTAGGTAAACATCTAACCTTGCAGAATTCCCTTCATGCCAGGCTACCTCTGCAAAGTTACCGGGCTGCTCATGACAGTAGTCTCACACACTCAGCCAAACGTGTGTGCAGATAAATGTGCACACATGTTCATGTGTAACCAGCCAAATGCTCCTTAACCTAGCTGCATTGCAGCAAACATATCTTAAAAGGTAGGCACTGACATTTAACATGCACAGTCCACGTACCATGTGATTACCGTGGGTGAGACACAAGTAGTGAGACTCATTCACAGTAAAAAGTCCAAAACCGGGTGACTAAAAAAGCTAAACATTTGGGTGTGTTAAATGGGCAGAACCCAATTGCAAGAATTTGCAAACAATGAAAGTTTATTAGCAGATGAACAAAGTTACAACTCAAAGGATTCAAATAAATCATAAATCAAGAATCAATTTGTGAAATGTAGTTCGATCTAATTCAAACTATAAATAAAAATAGCAAATATAAAGACTGGGAATTTAAGTATTGCTATATGCAAGTCGAATAAGACTCAGTTCCCCTGAAGGGACGTTCCCAAATGCTAAACTAAGGATTAAAATGTCGCTCTGAGCCTTCCAAGCCGCATCGCTATGGGGTAGTTGGATTCCTTTCCGACCCCCTCATTTTGATGGACGTGGTCGGAAAGGAATCCAACCGGTCTTTCCAGCTGGCTTCTGATGGGCTCGGAGAGCCCGTCCGCCAGTCGGAATGCGGAAAGTAATCTCAACGGCCAGGCCTTTCCACCCTTGAGATTACGATGATGGTTTCCAACATGGTTTCCATGCCTGTTGTCCGACATGGAAACCATGTCTGAAAACATTTTTGGGGTCCCCAGGAGGGCCCCCTTATGTGCACAGTCTCTGGTTGGAGGCCAAGGGTGCACCTATGGTGCCCCCTGTTGATCCCTGGACCTTGTGGCAGGCACCTTGAGGTGCCTGCCACAGGGTGCAGGGATGAACCATACCTCCCATTTTACTTTGGGATCATGCATTGCAGCCGGTTTACAGCCAGAATGCATGCTCCATAGTAAAATGTAGGAATGTGAACCAACAGTGTTTGATCACATCATAATGAGGCAGTCAAGACTACTGACTGGGTGACGGTCAGTCCCATGACCGATGCTGTGTAGGGTGGAAGTGATTCCACCCGACATCATAATGAGGGCCTAAGAGTGGAGTTTGCAGTATATGCCCAAGCATATGTCCAAGTTACAGAAGTAGCAAACAACTACAACCTCCTCATTGACTCGCCATACTACCAAAAACACAAGCATCAACTCAGTCCTCCAAGGGATTATGTTGAAGATACTTGAGTTAGAAAAATGCATCATTCCATTCAGAGATGCCAACCCAAGTTTCAAATGATAGGGTGGCATACATGATAACACCATGGCTCAACAAGCCAACGCAAACAACACATTGGGCGGGTGACACAACACCTTCCAAAGCACACTAGGCCAAAGATAGCCTAACTGTGTCAATTCTTAGAAATCTTTAAAAAAGGGCAAAGCTGCCAACAACTTAGAAAAGAAGAATTTATCACTCAACTAAAATCTAAAATCTAAATTATCAAAACAACCAAAAGAAATGTATCAAATGCTAAAGTGCAAAGTACAAAGATTTGTTAGGGACCAATGCCAAGCATAGATAGAATCCAGAGGAAGAACACACTTATAAAACATTTCAGTATTCCAACTAAACCTGAAATAAAAGTATAACTAACTAACACATGCCAAATGTTATTTACACATAACTAATAACTTAGTTATTTTCATTATTCAGTCAAAAATATGTATTTAGTCATAAGAAACTGTCAGACAGGCAGCTAAAAAAAATAAAAGAAATATTAATAAATATATTAATATAACAACCTGGAATTTACCCATGTGAATCATTTGATAGCCCCACTACAGAGCACTATTCAAGCGCATTACCATTAGTCTGCATTAAACAGACTCCACTAGGCCCGTCAAAATCTTTGAGGCATTTTGATATCTATTTGACTTAACTTTGTATCAAATTCTACCTCAACTCTTTAGAAAGGTTCAAATTGAAATGATAACATAGCATGTATCTAGAAAGGGATGGAAGGTCAACTGACATACAAGCTGCTACGTCCCTCTCAATACAAGATAGAACGATCCAAACTATGACCAGCATTTATGCTTGGACCACCCTCCTGCTACATTTTGTTGACTATTTTCAGGTAATGAGGATATCTATATCGGGCCCGATTCACAGAACTAACTTAAGACAAAATCCTAAACATACTACCATTTACTCATTTTGGTATTCACAGTAGGCACTTACTCATAGATGAATAAGTGCCTTCTGAGAATACCAAAATTAGTTAGTGCACTTACTGGTAGTAAGTTTAGGATTTTGTCTAAAGTTAATTCTGTGAATCGGGCCCCTTTATATTTTTAAACTGAATTAAGGAAAACCTATTTCAAAACAATCATTAATCTAAACATGGGTGGTTTTATGCTGACCATTTAATATTTCTCAGATCAGTAAATTCACCCTAATGTGAGCTGTTTTCTGCAATGTAATAAATCACTAAATGGACACGATCTCGGAATACCATGGTATCACTACTTTAGGAACTAAGGGCCAGATAGTCAGTTAGGTGACAAATAGTGGAGAAAATTAGGCACTGACTTTTTGCAATCTCCTGGTCATTTTGCAATGAGACGTATGAACTATTAAGCCGGGTTGCACTATGCCCATTTGAAAAAGGCCACAAAACTACCTGCCTGATAAATATTAATTAAGCAAGCCACTGTTAGAGATCCTCTGCTGTTTTCCATTAACACAGACATGGTGGCCTACATGGATGAGCTAACCTCCATAACAGCATTCCATTTCCCCAAAAAACCCTTAAACAGACATGTTCAAGTTCCCTGTTTAGGAAATCTCGGGGGTGCATGCAGTGGCCCTTTGCATCATTGTCTTCTTCATATGATGCTGTATGACGTGCTTCCTAAAGTGGAAGATGCAGTGCTTAATTTGAGCAGGTGGTTTCTGACACTCGTCACCGGCACTTAATTGTGCACATCCGCGCCTGTGACAGTCTGTCACAAGATGGCGCTGTTCGGCAAATTTATAGATGACCACAACAACAGTATATTATTCATTCAGTATACATTAAAAATGACTATTACCTACCCAAGCCATTGTTACAGCTTGGGGGCCTGACATAGTCTGAATTGTCACACTCGTAGGAGTAAGATAGTAGTTGTGTAGGTAGTGGCATTGGCAACGACGGCAGTGGCAATGGGTGATACAAGCTGCACTGGCCTACTGACAAGAGCCTGAACAAATTGAGCACTGGCGCTGTCTGCAGGGACCAGTTTCCCTTTACGAATGAGATATCACTGCAACTCAGGTATCGGTTGCTGATCAGGGCCGGACTGGGAACCAAAACCGGCCCTGGCAAAGTGCTCGGCAGGCCCCCCTTCCCCCAGGGGTTGGGGGTGCCGCCGAGCTCTTTGCCAGGGTCGGTTTTCGGCCGATTTTGTTACAGGTCCGATTTTGCAGCTATGCTGCAAAAACGGCCCTGTAGCAAAAACGGCCCCCAGGGGCCCAAAACCTGCCCCCACCTGTGCGGCGTACCGGGGATTGCCCGGTGCCCGCTACGGCTATTCCGGCCCTGTTGCTGATCAATGATTTGCCACTGTAGTTGTGTTCGCAATCCATCAAATGCATGTCATTGCGACTCACAATTAGAAGGTGAAGTCCTTTTCGCATTTCTTTCTAATTGCTAATCAGTATGTAGTACTCAGAACAAATGAGTAGCTAATTTATTCTGCTTTTATTTGTAACTCAAGAAATCCTCTTCCGTGTAAAATATCAGAAACTTTTGTTTTGCACATAGAAATGTGACAGACAACAGAACACCGGAGATAGTTGACATAACCACTCAGTAGTGAGTTTGAAATTTGACATGTTTATCGTGTGACTGCAGAGTAACAGTAGAATGACAGTTTTTTTCCTATTTGACTTTGTTGTGTAAAGTGCTGAAATCTGACATTTAACTGTATGAAAGGTAAACATGCCTTTCAACACAACATACATCATTTCTTATGCACAGCCTCTATTTGCTGCGCATGTCACGTCGAAGGGTTAGCCCTGCATAATGATTTACTGTCTCGTGTAAGAGAATGACTCCATTATGCCAATGCGAATGTCAAAATGCAATCGAAGCCGAGAACAAGTGCATTTTCACATGAAAGATCTCCGTGGATTTGTTTTTAAAAGAATTCCAGCCGATGGATGCCCGATCCTTGTATATAATTATTCAGTATAATGGTCAATGACCCAGGACAGGTAAACAACATAATCTCTTATACTTACCATGGCCATGCAGAGATAGATTCACAGCCTTCTTTGCTCGAATGCTCGCGTTTACATTTCAACCAAAGACACAGCAGATGTATCAAAGGATTGTGCCCATTCTGTGTCTATGGGAAAAGACTTTAAATAAAACATATATTGCGGCTGCACCCTACATATATATCACAGCAGGTCACCCCTCATAACACACTCCAATACCCACTTTCCCTTTTTGCATATATTTTATTTATTTATTTTATTTATTTAATGCGTTTTTATATAGCGCGGACTTTACCGAAAGGTGTCAGAGCGCTTCACAATAGGAGCAGTAATGATACATAAGGAGAAAAATTACAAGTGAGCATGTTACAAAATCAAACATTACGTTACATGAGGCAATAGGGACAATTGTGCAAGTATCAGGAGCAAACAGAATACAAGAGGTAGCAAACGATACGTTACAAAAGGAAAAAGTGACGTGTGCAGGTTACAAGAGCATACAAAGTACACAGAGGTAAAAAGTTGCAATAAGTGGCAGACACTCAAAACACTAAAACAAAAGTTACGTTACATGAGGCAGTGGTGGCCGTTGTGCATGTATCAAAAGCAAAGACTGATGACGCAATGCAAGAGGTAGCAAACGATACGTTACAAAAGGAAAGGTGACGTGTGCATGTTACAAAAGAGTACAAAGTACAAGTAGAGGTATAATACTGCACTAAATGGCAGACACTCAAAACACAAAAACACACTGGGAAGGCACTTCTACAGGCATGGACAACAGAATTTCCTGTAATGGAGGGACTTCCTTCAGAAAATAGAGGGCGTGAATTAAATTTGGAAGTGTCTTTGAAGGAGGAGAGCTTTGAGGTCAGTTTTGAAGGCCTGGGAAGAGGTGGTGGTCCGGAGCTGAGGCAGAAGTGAGTTCCAGATTCTCACCGCGTTGCCTGAAAAGGATTGGGCCATCGATCTTTCCTTCTTGAAAGTGGGAGGTTCAAGCAATACATTTTCAGCATTACGTGATGGTCTGGAGCCTCCAGAGAGTTTCAGTTTATTCGCAGGTAGCGAGGGGAGGAGGAGTGCAAGGATTTGTTGGTATATATAGACACTCGTCTTTTTCTTGATATTGAATGGAATAAAATCTGGCATACTCTATGCAACCCTCTGAATTACATATCTGATGCTCATATTTATGGCCACCCTGTTTGCCAAGGTCGTGTCTCCCTCCCCTCATCCGCTGCTTACAAGATGAGATAGCGGTGAGAATTTTCCAGTTGGACGGTAGAACCAACTTCTGCATTTGCTAGTAGCCTTTAAGATCCCTGGGAATGGATACTAGATAAGGGAATTTACAAGTGTTTTTGATATAAACTAATCTCTATACCATGTTGAAAGGTGAACGGATATTTTCATCCAGCAGCCACATTTGAATGGCTTATTTGTGCAACCCGGTTTTTAGAAAACAAGGCACAACTGCACCCAGAGTGAAAACGTCAGGTGGGACCAATCACTTCAAGATAAGTCCGCTAATACTTTAAGGGGAATATTTATCAAAAATTCAGCAGCGGTCAAGTAATAAAATCTTCAATCATAGTGGGTTGCAAAATTACCTGCCTTATGAATAATAATTAGGCACATCCTTATCTTCAACCACTTGTGATTGAATACAAACCCAGGGATGCTAGCCTGCACAGGACAGCAAACCACATCCCTGTGATTGCATTCCCAAACGGGAAACATTTTTCTCAAGCAGGCTATGTTCCTTAAAGCAAACAATGCTTTTTAAAATAAAATAAAAGTTTGCCGATGTGATAAAACATAGGGAGCGACAGGCAGCAGCCTCCTTTACCAGTACCTGCAAGCCACTGAGGTTGCCCAGCAGGATTACAAAGGGGAAGGTGTTCTAAGGCAGCCCCTTCCCACTTCAGGAATCTAAAAACCTACTCTGCTGAGGTGTTGGTAAATGGTCAATGGTAGCGCCCACAATTGCAATGGTATTTATCAATGGTTTGTGACCACCACTGTGGGCTCAAACCATTGATAAATATCTTTGCAACTCTCATTTAGGAAGGGAAGGCCATTTCATTAGTTATCCTAAGTCCTATATAAAATGGTTCCCAAAACACATTTTGTGAGTTGGAAAGGCTTTTCCGATTAGCAAAATGGGTTTAATAAATACAAACGAAGCCATTTTGGGGTCAAGCCAGCCTCCCTGATTTGGCATGCGAGAGGGGAGGGAGAGTCGCAAGATGACGGGATAGAAAAAGTAAACTAAAAACATAAATAAAACCAATTACCTTGCTCGCCGCATCGCCGAGTCGCCAATGCTACGAGCGCAAGGTAAGTGGTTTTATTTTTTATTTGTATTTTATTTTCCCTATCCTGTTGTCTGTCGACTCCACCCCCTGCCCTGCACTGGCCCAACCCCACCGCTCTTGCCTGTGCTGTCCGTGCCTGGCTATCATACTGAATTCAGTGATGTGTTTCAACAATATCTGCTGTATTCCTGCAGGCTTTGCTGTACTATATCAGTGTGTGCTGCCGCTCTGTAGCCTGTGCAGTGGTTTTATTGCATTTCCTGTGCTCCTACAGTCTTTTATCTCCTTCGATAGGATTTGATGTGGTCCTGAATCCTTTACTATGCAGCAGGGAGTGTGAGCCATGCTCTTGCAGTTAATGTTGTCTTTTGGGGTCTCTGCTATGCTAGATCACTCTGTTGTACTCTAACAATTTGTGCTATTTGCTTTCCACCTGTGTTCTGCTGCGTCAGTCTGTCCTGTTCTCCTGTAGACTCTGCTGTGCTCCAGAAATCTTTACTGTGCTTCATCCAACTATTTTGTGCCCCTAAAGGCTCTCTTTTTCTTATGCAATTCCTGCTGTGTAACAAACAGCAGTCACTCTCTGTTGCACCCAAGTAGTGTGTGTTTTGTCCAAACATACGTGTTGTGCTCCAGCGGTCTGTGTTGTGTTCTAGAAGTGTGTGCTTTGCGTCATCAGTCTTTGCTGTGCTACTGCAGCCACTGCTGTGCTCCAGAGATTTTTCCTGTACTATTTAAGACTCCACATTGGAATCACTCCTTATAGAAAATAACACAATTGCTAGCCAATCTAATGCTGAGTTGCAACAAAAAGCCAGAGAAACCAAGGGGCAGAGGAGGCAAAGTCCATGTCAGCATGCTCCTTTTTCTCTTGTTTGCCTGACAAGAAGTCTGTCAGACAGAGGAAGCTTTTGTGTAGTCCAACTTAAAAAGGCTATGAAATGATGAAAAACAGCATATCAGTTCTGCCATTTAATCTAAGAAACTGATATGGTATCAGATGGGCAGAATGTTTCAGAGGCAACCAATCTGTAAGGCAGTTGTCCCTTGAATAGGTTCAAATAGAGAGGTCATTGAATGTTGATTGTCTGATATTAACTAAAGAATCGCTCAATACTCAGAGCAGAAACAATTTCTTCCACTGATCAATTCTTGACCTCTATTTTTTAAAGGCTTTGCAATGTTTTATAAACAAAGAGTGGTGATGTTTCTGAAAATCAAAAAAGAACTATGAATTTTAAGATAGAATAATGCATTCATGTTTCTGCGGAGTGTTTCAGAATAGCTTATTTCACACTGTTTAAACTTGACCTTGAAATCCCATCGCAGTTTATGAATTATTTACGTTAAGTTATCCATGCACATTTGTTCCCGTTTTTACAAAGCAAAGCATTTAAACTGTTTCGATAACTCTTTCGAATGATCTCCGAAGTTTAATTGGCAAATGTTTTGAAGCATATTTTGGTGCATAGGGAAATCTTTTTGTGTTTATACTCACTGGTTTTGAAAACGCGTCTGCTGCTCCTTAAAAACAAATGTTTTGAAACCCACCCTTTCTCAAACCAAAAGCCTGCTATTGTCATGTATTACTACCACATGGGTTATATGCCTAATACACCCAATTTAGCTTTTAAAACAGGATGTGGAATCAGAGAAGAAGCTGAAGTGAGGACAGTAGACCATTCAAATGGCCATGTGGTAAAATAAGATATATTTTTTTATTTTCTTCGAACAAGTTTACGTACCAGGGCCCACATTATATATAGAGTGCACCGTCTTTGTTTGTGCTATGCCGCACTTTTAAATGAGCATGCCCTAGACAGCGACTCGAACACTGTGCTCTCGCAGCATATTAGTCGAAGGTGAATTGGCAGTTCAAAGCAGCCAGTCTACTTTTCACTGTGCAGGCAGAAATCTAGCTTACTTTGTAAAAGGGGAGGGGGGGATTACCCTACAAAGAGGAGCAGCATGGAGGACTATGGGGCATATTTACAAGGCGGCGATAGAAAATGATCGCCGCTTTTGCGGCCGTTTTCGGCCGAATAGCGGCGATAATTTTATCGCCTAATTAGCAAGGCCACCCTAACGCGCGAAACCTTGCATTAGCGCACAAATTCTTAACGCCCAGCTTTGCATCTCTAATGAGATGCAAAGTGGGCGTTCCTGACCTACATGACAGGAGAAATGTCGCTAAGCGACATTTCTCCTATCATCAAGCCCCACACTATGAAGCATAGCGGCAGGAAAAGTAGCAATAACCCCTGTTATGGCTACTTTCCTTGCGCCTGCTTCAGAACTGACTTAGCCATGATATCCTATGGAAGGTGGATATCATGGCTAAGTTTGTGGGTCCCTATCAACAAGCTGACGCCACATTTCGTGAGATTATCGCTGGGTTTCCAGCGATAATCTCACGTTAGGCAGTTAGCGCTAGGATTTTTATCGCTTTTGAGATAAGCGTTGCTAATTGCACGCTACCTCAGCGATAAAAATCCACGTTAGTCGGCGATAATTATCCTAGCGCTAAGTGCTCTTAGCGATAATTATCGCCGGTTGTTGAAGATATGCCCCCAGATCTTTGAGGGCCCAAGGAACTCCTTTTCCCCCTTTCAATGTTCGTCTTGAGATGCACATTGACTGTGCACTACTTCATTGTGGCACACGGTCAGCGATGCTCTCATCGCTGTGAGATTTCGTTGATATACATGTAGCATCAACGCAATCAAAATTACAGAAGCTGTGGCACGAGAATCTGCGGTCCTTCCTGAAATGTCAAAGTGCCTAAGAGATGCAGAAAGTGGGCACACGCACCTGGCACCACCAGGGTACTTAGTATAAAACTGTGCCTGGAATTCATGTACTTTTCAAATAGGCCATGATTACAAGTGTGATTGAATAGGCTGAGGCACTTTCCACAACAAGTAAATGCTATACCTCAGGGAGTGGTATTCACTGAGTGTGATAAATATGTCTATTTTCGAGCTTTCCCAGAAAAATGAGGAATTACAAGCAAAATTGAGGGCAGAATTAAGAAAATGTCATGCAACACAGGGAGAGGGCAGGAATCCGGTAAAATTACCAATATATGGCGCATTCCTGCTCTCTACCTGTGCTTGCATAAGATCT
The DNA here is from genome assembly GCF_964204655.1 of Triturus cristatus. NCBI lineage: Eukaryota > Metazoa > Chordata > Amphibia > Caudata > Salamandridae > Triturus > Triturus cristatus. Next base: position 545,647,258 of record NC_140594.1, on the reverse strand, counting down.
GCTGCCTTGCGGCAATGCAGGCACCCTTGTGCCATGATGCAAGGGTGCCTGCATTGCAGGCTGGATTGTTTCTGTGAGGAAGGGCCACCTTCCTGCACAAATACAATGCTCTGAGGATTTTTACTCTTTCTCTGTGTGGTGTAAAATGCAGAGGAAAGAGGAAAACAACATATTTCTCCATGTTGCACTTCCCCAGGGAAGGCGTAGCATTTTGGCGCATTCCCAGGTCTACCACTCATGGTAAATATGAGAATGCACCAAAATCAATGAGTGGATGGGTGGGAACACCCACTCTCAACACATGGAACGCCTTCCCAGGGAAAAGTAACACACGGCAGTAACTTGCTCTGTCTGGCATTACTCCAGATCTATTAAGCCATGCATCACAAGGTGGCCTTCGGTGGCTTGGTAAATCTCATTCTAGGATTTGTGTCACCCTGCATCCACCTGCTTGGTTCAAGGGTGACACAAAACCAAGATAAATATGCCCCTAGGTGTATTTTGCTCATATCTGTAGTAATCAGGCTCCTATGGCTCCAGCCCTATGAGAAAAAGTCCACTGTGTTAAACGGCTAGTCCTGGTATGAACAGTAGAGCTCACACTGCACCTCAGTTTGGAGAGATGTAGTAGTAATCATATATAGGTTGCTTTAGTAATGTGAGTTCACTGACAAGTTGCAGGTATTATTTTATCTGATTTTTAGTAGACAAACAACCTTTAAACTATGTTCTATTTTTTAGGATGCTAAATTATTTTATGTATACTTATTATGGCAGTTTATTACATAGAGGCATAGTGAATTTAGCAGGGTCTTTATTGTAGCTACATTCATTTTAAAAAAAAAAAATTAAGCACCATGCGGATAGCACATAATGGCAGATTTGTCCACAGACTTCCTGGAAGTCTTGTCCAGCTAGTGTACAGGGTCGCACTTTTAGCTGAGGAAAGGAATGAACAGCATTGGCTCCTCTGGGACGAAATGGTGCAAGGTGTACAAGGCTTCTGTCCATAAGGATGACTTATTCTTCCATGGAACTTAAGGTAAGATGTTGATATGACTTTCAAATTGCAAACCATCCCCAGAGTGGTTTGTTTGCACAAAAATAGAGCATCAGACTGTATGAAAAGCCAAAAAAGTGATATCACAAAAATGCACAGCATACCGATTACAATAAAAAGCCTCACAATAAACATCAAAAATTTTAACCCCTTCGCTGCGGCGGAAATTCCGCCGCAGTGCTGGGGGGTGCGGGGGGGCAGCGCGGTGGCCCGGTGCTCATGACGGAGCCACGCCGTCATGAGCCACGGTTGGGCTGTGCTCATGACGGAGTGGTTCCGTCATGACTCCGCCCACAGCGCTAATCGCCCGCACAGGCGGGGAATTAGCGCCGCGTGGGCGGCGCGGCCGCCAACGGCCGCAGCATGACGGAACCACTCCGTCATGAGCACACGGCAACGGTGGCTCATGACGGCGTGGCTCCGTCATGAGCATGGAAAGAGTTAAATTCCCAGGCAGGTACATTCATGCATATTCTGTGGGAATGTGTGTACATTCAGAAATACTGGAAGGGAATCCATGACTGTTTTAGAGAGGTCTCGGACTGGATATGGGAATCGAGGCCAAAAGATGCCTGTTGAACATTTGGAAACCCACCAACTTAAATAGTAAAGAAAGAACATGGGTAACATTGGGTTTGATGGTAGCCAAAAGGAATGTTGCTAGGCTGTGGGGCGCAAGTGCACCACCCAAAGTGGAGGCATGGAAGGCTGACATGGATTGGTGTATGACAAGGAAAAAAATGGTATATGTAGCAAGAGGATGCCCTAAAAAATGGTCTTATATATGGAGCAAATGGAATGGATATCACAGTAATATTTGTGTCCCACCAATTTTTTCCTCTTTCGAAGATCCAGATACGCCATAGATGAATTTACAATAGGATTCAAAGTAATATAATGTACAACAGCACTACGTATAAATGTCTATGTGAAAACTTAACTTATCCCATCTGATTGTAACCACGAATGTCGTTTCTTTTGTCATTTAATAAAAAGAATAAAAAAAAAATGTTCAATTCAATGAGATTTTAAAAATGCCACTTGCTAATGGAACATATGAAACATTCACAATTTGCAAAAAGTCACTGAAACAAATTTTGCGCACCAAATTTAGCATCAAATGAAAACAAGTGGTAAAGAAGCACAAACTATAATAGGTGGGTTAGGATGCTTATCTGTTTCTTCAAAATGGCTGCACTTTCATTCAAGGGAAAGAAAATGAGGATTCAGGAACTGCAGTATTGCAAGGAAGAGATGCAACAGAATATAAAGTGTCATGTTCTTATCGTTAAAAGAATGAGGAAGAAATGTATGGGAATTGCGCAGCTTCACACTTTGAGATCTAAAATTTCCAAATATATTTTTTGGGGGCCAAATCTTTGAATTTGCAGACATTTAATATCACCTCATTTCAGATGTTATATGTCGTAATCTCGTACAGTTAAGGTTTAGGTATGATAATGGAGGAGCACTTAGCTATTGACTCTGGCACCATTTAAAAAATAACCCACCTCTTCTCCTTCATGGAAAGTTTTGTGCTGATCCATCTAGCGAGAGCCAAGAAAAAGAGGGGGGTCCTAAAAGTGTGATTTCCAATCATAAGTCTAATAGGAAACTTTGCTCCCTGATACAGAAAACATGGCTGAACTGAATTATATTGTATTGGAAATGGTGCTTTTTTCCAGGTTCACTCCCAAACTTTTTGCCTTCCTCCTCCACCTTTTCTCAACCTCGTTTTTCTGGATTTTAGGACTCTGTGCACTTTACCGCTCCTAATCAGTGCAAAAGTGCTTGTGATCTCCCCTTAAAACATGGTAACATTGGCTCATACCCAATTCGCATATTTAATTTACTTATAAGTCCCTACTAAAGTGGACTACATGAGCCCAGTAAGTGCAAATTAAATGCTACTAGTGTGCCTGCAGCACTGATTCTGCCACCCACTTAAGTTTCCCCCTAACCATGACTGAGGCCTGCCATTGCAGAGTCTCTATGTGAAGTTTAAAATGCCATTTCGACTAGGCAAAATAAGCTTTTTGCCAGGCATGAAGTTTCCCTTTTTATACATATAAGTCACCACTAAGGTAGGTCCTGGACAACCCAAAGGGCAGGGTGCAATGTTTTCAAAAGGCAGGACATACTTTTAAGTTTTGCATGTCATGGTAGTGAAAAACTCATAAAGTCGTTTTTCACTACTGCAAGGCCTATCTCTCCCATAGGACAATATTGGGATTAGTGTATTACATTTTATAAGTGCAATTTCCAATTGGGACGAAATAAGACCTCCAAGTCTGGTGTCTCTGGAATCCTAATTTTAAATCCTAACTTATGTTGAGTCGGTTTTTATTTTGCAATTCTTAAAATGCAACTTTTTTTAAATCGACATTTTCTTACTTTAGCCATTTGGTTTCTGCTGCTTGTCTCGATCACGTCTGGGGTGGGTGACAGCTTGGCTTTGTGTATTCCTCCTAGACAGCCACATACAATGGGAGCTTAGGTGTGACTTGATGGGCCACCCTGACAGAATGGGTTGGAGGAGCTGGACCCAACCTCACTAAAACCTGAATAGGCTATATCCTATCCATACACAAAGGGCTGCATACCCCCCCCCCCCACGTAGTGCATCTAAAGCGCAGGCAGGAAGGGCAGGATTTCTGTGCCCTTGAAAGGCCTGCCTTTGAAGTCTCCCCCATTTCAAAGAACTGACTGGGTATGAGGACTGGACCTCTGACACCACCACTTCAGTACACTTCTGGAAGTGTGAAAACTCTGCCAGGAAGAAGGACTTCTGTGCTGCTAAAAGGATGGCAACTCTTCTTGACTTCTGTATTCCTACCTTGCTGTAATGACCAGTCCTAGGTGGTGAACTTCGCTCCGTTCGCGGAGTTTGCAGAGTTTTCTGCAATCCGCCCTCTGCAGAGCTTGCGGAGTGCAGAAAACTCCGCTTCGCGATGTGAGGCGGAGTTTTTTTCCAGCTTGCAATCGCAAACGGAAAGTTCGTGATCGTGAACGGTAAGTTCGCGAGCGCGAGCTGCCGCTTGGGTAGAATTTCTACCCGAGCTGCAGGAATACCAGCACAAACTGCAGTTTGCACTGCATTCTGCCACTCGCGGAACAGTGCCCAGGCTGAGTAATGACCTACTGCCCATTGTCCTCTTGTCTGGGTGAGGGGACTGGACCTGCGTCATTTGAACACAGAGTGACTCTAAGGGCTAGCTGGCTGACCTCATGATCTGAAGTCTTAGTGACATAAAAGACTTCTAACCAACCTTCTTGTGCATCTAAGACACTGCCATCTGTAAGTCTACTCTGCCAAGTGATGTCACCCCAATCTTGGACCCTTGGTAGTGGGCCTAAGGTGCTTCTCTAGTGGATGCTTCCTCTGCTGAGCAATGCATCCCTAAACTGAACCTTCACATCTCCTCATCTGAGCAGTGCATCTTCAAGCAGAACTAATGCATTGCTGCTGTTGCGTGGATTGGACCAGACGCAAAAGACTTGCATTGCCATTGTATTCCACATCCGGGATCGACGTATCACCTTTGGATCAGATAATGCTTTTCCCAGTGCAAGCTCCTTGCATCTCTCATCGACGACAGCCTCAACAATGATGCTGAACCACCACATCATGGCTTCCCCACACATTGGAACCAATGCATCATCTCCACTGCGCCTCGCATCCTTGACACAGGCCTCCCAAGCCCCGTCAACAGGATTCTCAACGTTGATGCATCAGGACCTCGCACTGCAGTCTCATCCCCATTAGGAACCAACACATTGCCTTTGCTATGCAACACATCTTCGATGCAGATCCATGCAAGAGATCCACAATCAGGATTAAGGTACTTTGGTTCAGCTGACTTAACTAGGTCCCTGTAGCCAGCCTGCACTCCATCGTGGTCCAACTGAACTTTGGACGTTGTCCCCGTCCGGCAAGACCAGATATCCCGATTAGCCCCTTTTGCTTTTAAGCCCTATATTTCACTATAAACTTTAAATTTCAATATCTCAAGTTCTACTTATTCGATTTGTCGTTTTGGTCTTGTTTTATTTAATAAATTAAGGTCTATTCCCTTAATCTGGTGTGGAACTATTTTGTGTTGTATTTTCACAGTTTTACTGTTTGAAGTGTTGCTGTAATAGTTTAAACATTGCCTCTAAGTTAGGCCTGACTGCTCTGTGCCAAGCTACCATACGGTGAGTACAGGTTAATTTAGGGTTTGCCTGCTTCTTACCCTGACTTGGCTTGTGTTCGCTGCTTCATACCTCAGTCAAACTAAACCCAATTTCTAAAAAATGTAATTTGGCAGAATGTTGAAAATGCATTTTGTGATTTTTAAAAAAATTATTTTTAGCTATTTTGGAAAAAATCATTGATAAAGTGTTAGAGGGCACAGGCAGGGCATAAAGTGGTTAAAATGTTCGGTATAGAGGGACCTCTGGTGTCCAGATATGCTCAGATTGGCCACTTTAAAAAAGGGCTAGTCAATCCTGATTGGCTGACCACAGCAACATGTTGATGCAGCCATTACAGGACTCAAGGTTATGGTCCACAAGTCCTGAAAATTAATTGAAAATAAAATAAGAGGGGGCAAGGTGAGTACACTGTGACCCCCAAGGACATGTGAGTGGGCCCCAAGAGAACCCTCCCCTCTTTATTGGCTTGCCACAACACATGATAACATTTTGTTGCAGCCATTGCAGGACAGGTTCCCATTGAAATGCATTGTAGTACATGCCTGCCCATTTTTTAGCGTCACAAAAAGGAAACCATATGAAAGGTGATAACAGATATTAGTGACAAAGTTGTTTGTTGGTGGTGTTTTACTAATTTTAGGAATTCAGTCTGTGGCATTCTGTGGAGTTACTCAAAAACTCTGCGAGATTCAGTGGAGTTCTATGGCGATTGAGTTGTGGTAATTCATGCTGCTTGTGCTGAGTTTTAGCACCGGGAGCTTGTCCCATACTGCTTCTTTCTGCCGCTTGAGTACATTTTCAGCAGCTTTCACACTGCGAGTGGCAGCTTTGTCAATGCTTGCAAAAGCAGCCTGCCGCAACCACCAGCTTCGAAAAATCTCACAGAGAGAGGTCTAGTGCTTGATTTTTTTTCTTGCACTCCCCAACTTATTGTTGACAAGATGCATGTTAGTAAATACTCCAAAATGCCGTGGTTGGTGGAGTTTTTACGAAACTCCACAAACTCTGCCACAGGAGCGCAGCTTACCTCCAACCCCTACTTAGAAGTTAACATGAGAGCATGTTTTCTATAAGTTGCCACTTTCTTTCACAGGCCTATCAGAATTAAGTCAGATATTCTGAGGAAAACGTGCACTTCGAACAGCAGCAGCCGCCCACTAGTTGATTCCCCAGTGTTCAACTGCAGCTTCCCACATTGTTCTAATGAATAACTTAGGGCTAACAGTCTGTATTTATGACTAACCTGTGGCACACCTGAATGCCATTTTGATGGAATGAAAGCTGGAAAATATAAAGCATTTCCTTTAGAAAGGAACAGAATTAGGAGGTTACATTTGTAATAGAGATTGTGGTTAATGATCTATAACGCTAAAATTAGGACATCTTTTCTGTGAGTTCTCAAATATCTTCCTTGTCCATTTCAGTAAAACATTCTTACATGCAGAGTGTAATATGCACTTCCAACACCAGAAGCAGTCCGTCAGTTAACTCTATAGTTCAAATGCAGTGTCTAATGAACAGCTAGAGCACTAGCAGTTTGTAGTGAAGACAAATTGAGGCACTCCTAATGGTCACTTTATTGTAAGTAGAGCTGTTGAATTTAAAGCTTTTCCCAATGAGCAGGCTGAAGTAAATGAGCATTGAAATGTTAATGCAGACATGAAACAGCGGGTTCCCATCTTCTCAGTTACTTAACAGCTCCCTAATTTGAAAATGTTATCATTTTGATAAATATATACTATATACACTGAAAAAAGCAAAGATGTTATATTCAGGACAGCTACTGAGAACTTAATTTATGTCAAAATTCCTGAACTTTACTGCAAATCCATTGGTTTAAGTGGGATTAGAATTAGTTGCTGAACTAACACACGAGCTAAAGTTAAAAACACAAAAAGCACTAATTAAAACTTGCACTCCCATCATGACATGTTAAATTACATCATTAATTATATTAATAATTACATTAGAATAAAAGCATTGTTGAAATTACTTATGAGATCAATCAATGATTCTGACAGTGTGCAATAGGCTTTGTGAACGAAGAGTAATAATAACTAATTTCGAGAAATTTCTTATTGAAGTGGGGATTGGGGTGGGCTTAAAGGAGTTAAGAAGTTAGTTATCTCTCGACAGTTGTTTGCGTGGGGTTCCTGCAGTTTTTCTCATATTGACCATTTCATTAGCACAGGACCAATCCTGGTCTCATGATCCTGAGTGATTCTATTGGCTGGCTAAAACCAAAGAAAATGTTGCAGCAACTATTACATAATTCAGGGACTCGGTCCGTATGTCCTACAAAAGCCTTAGAACTAGGTAGAACTAGATGGCAGGTTAGGGAGACCCTGATACTAAGGCACTCATAGGTGGGACCCAAATGACCCGCACCTGAGGATATATTCTCTTTTTTTAAAAAGGTTGCGAGTACTGCAGTACTTGCACAGGATCTAGTGCCACCCTCCCATGAGGTGCCATGAAAGTGCTGCTGGAGCTGCACCTCAAGCTTCTCTTCTATGGTAAAGTGGAGGAAGCTTGAGCAGTACCTTGGAGGTGAAGCTTGCATTGCAGGTGCCATAGAAGTACCTCTCTGTCCGAAAAGTTTAAAAAGGAGAAGAAAATGCAAGTTGGGTACTGTTGGGGGATGGGACTGTGGTGGTTGGGCCCCCAATGGGAGTATGCAGAAGGGTGTTACTATTGGATGGTGGGGTTGGTCGTAGAGGGGCCAGGCCTGTGGCTGAGCCCCCCGCTGTGCTGTGTGCAGCAGGTTGATTGGGCACTTGAGAGGGGTTGAGCATCTGCAAGAGGTTGGGTTCCCGGTTCTCCTTTGGGACCTGGAAAAGGAAGTAAAGACTACATAGGAGTGAGACACCACTCAGTCATTGACTCTGTGAATCCCCTAGGACTCCCACTGTAACTTATGGGACATCAAAAAATGCTGTTAGGCATTTGATTGGCCAGGATGCAAATAGTAGATAAAAAACGCCACAGGCCATAGAACAAAACAGGAAGAAACATCCTAAAAACCATTTGTCTTAGATATTTGACACAGGCAGCTGGAACAAATTAGAAACCAGATCAATCACGGGGTCCTGAGAAACTGAGGGGAACCAGCCATCAGCCAGTGCAAGCCCTGTTCCCACTTTAACATCATCATCCGAGGATGAGGACGTAATTGCGGTGCCTTAAAGATCCTCAACACCATCGACTAGGCCTGAAAAAGAATCGGTCATGTGTTAGTTTTTTCCCATCCACAAGGACAAAAATATTAATGCCCATTCTTATTAATGCATCTTATGAGGTCATGTGCTGCCTCAAAGAAAGTCATGGTTGAAGTCCATGTGGACATCTGACATGCGGAAGCATCTTTGGTCCTATAACCTGAATAGCATTGCCTGAGCTGAGATGGAGAGGCAAATGAGAGAAGGTCATGAAAAAGAGGAAAGAGCACCACCTGAGGTTCTGTGGTAGGAAGGAAAAAAGTATGGCCCTCTTTAATGCACTAAGATGCAACATACTGCACTATGTGCAAAATTGTTGTGTCTTCAGGGGTGAAAAACAAAAAAGCTTTTTCCTAAGCTCTGCAAAAAAATATGTACGAGCAACAAAGAAACATTTTCTAAAAATAAAAATATGCCGAAATATACAAAAAAGTCATAAAGAAACAAAAGGTAAGATGGAAATGATTTGCTTGGCAGTAGATTGAGCCTAATGCAAATTCAGAAAAAGAAAAAAAAATCCAAAAAGGTTTTTAAATCAAACAAATAGAAAAAAAAACATGAATTTCAACACACAAACACCTGCATAAAACTGCCTCTTCAAACACCTTGTGGCAATGTTTAGAAGGGACAGGGTTGTTTAACATGGGATTAGCCCACCCTGCAACACTTAAACACATACAAAAATTACAATTTGGTAGCAGAGAGCACTTTTATATTTCTTATAATATATGGCAAAACTATTTTTCTTCCCCCAGAAAGCTTAAATCCTTTATGTCTTGAGTGCTCTAATGAAATTGATGGTATGCTTGTTCAACCTTTATGAAACAGATGGTATGCTTCCAAATACATTGAACGCATGAGGATTCTGTAGTGTCAAAATAGATACGCTAGTAAATTGTTGCAAAAACATACTACAAGGAGTATAATGCCAGTCCCTTTAACAAACAGATGTAGCCCAGAATATGTTGTGGATCTGGCATTCCTGTTATGAAATCTAGCTTGCAAATGTCTCCTCTCTCCTAACCAGTGTTTATTTTCCAGGGAAAAAGTGTTGACAAATTATGCCTCCATTTTGATAGTTTAAACAGCAGTTGGAACTCTAACCTATTACTTGAATTACTCACTGTCTATTTAAGAATCGTATTCAAATATTTAAGAATCTCATTCGAATATATTTTTTAACACACACATTGATATCATTTAATTGTCAAAATGATTTTTTAAATTAATTTAGCATTAGTACCTATGCTGTGTTAATTTATTTCCCTGCTTCCATTGTTTCCTATCATTGTCGCACTACCTGTTGATGACCATGTGTGGTTTTTGACTTATGCCAAGACTGGGCTGGAGTACATTAGATACCTAAAGGTTTTGGTGCCTTTAAAGATGCAGTAACTTCGAATGTGAAGTGTAGTTTGAGAGTCAAGTAGCAAGTGGAATACTCTTTTGTAAGTGTCTGTTTTTAATATCTTTACCCGCTCACCTTTACTACATAAATCTATAGATATGTATGCTGAAATCTCCACCACTTTGGCAAAGATCCCTACACAGAAAAGGTAGGAACAGGGGAGGTCTCATTCTGTAGGTTTGTAAATCGCATTTCTTGGTGCATGAGTACATAGTACAAAATCAAGTTTGTGAATCCAGACCTTGCCATTAGGTCAAAGCCACTGCTTTGCCACACTGTGACCATCTTAGCACAGGTGAGAAATGTACCCCCAAGCTAAAATTTGAATCACTATAAACAAGTGATCTAGGTGTGGTTCTCTCACCAATAAAATAGTTCATAACAGTCTACCAATTTACCAAAATTATATCAGGAGCATATTTGGGCTTTACAAATGTGATCATGCAGCTTCATCAACAGTCTGAGTCATCTGTGCTCAGCTTTCAATCCTAATTGGTGAACCCAGAGTGGGCAAGAATCTGCTTTGGTGAAAAATGGCTACAAGTTGATGAATGATTTTCCTAGTTTTTCTCAGGATAGTGACCATTTTCCAATTTTTAAACTCAGGTTAAAAAATGTTATAACTCTTTTGTACCTTTTAATTAGAGCTAGGTAATATTTCTCCTACATATTGACCATGTGTTCATATTATAATTCTCCTAGAGTATGTATGGAGTTGAAGCGTTAAGTTATCCAAGTGAGAGAGAGAAACAGTCTTGATGTGAGCAGTGACAGCTCCCACAGTGCCAAAATGATCTGGTACTTAAAAGTTAAAATTATTTCTTTGAGGAATCCCTGGCCCAGTTTTGGATTCAAACAGATAAAAATGCAGCATGTAAAAATGAGCAAACAATAAAGAACTTGTTTAGAGAAAGAAATGTTACAGCAGAAACAAATTGGAATTACTAATTGTTAGAAATAATGTTATGCAGTAAAAGATTTTGCTTGCCTGTCGTGGACGTGGCCAGCCACGCTCATGTTCCTTGGAATGTCCATTTTCAGACGCCCTTCCTGTCTATTCTCTATGAGCGTGGACCTCATCGCCAGAGAGACTTGGTATTTAAGAGCTGGTGAATCCATCCTTGATGAAGAAGTCTTTTGACACCACTGGCAGTGGAATGTTTGGAGAAGATAATCCAGGGTCAAGGAATGTGCCCTTGACAACAAAATCACCTCTCCAGGAGCAAAGGACTCCAGTAGATACTGAATGCAGAATTCCATGCAGTGTCAAGAAGTTGGTGTTCTGCAAGGCAGTAGCCTTTCCTGTCAAGGAGTAATTGAAGAGTGGTCACAGACGTAGAAAATAGTGGTGACTGCTGCAGCTAGCAATCTCCTCTGTGGCGCATATTCCTGGGAGCAAGATGAGCCATTATTTGTGACATATAACTTTAGATGCCCCTGTCAGCAGGCTAGAACCTCTTATGGTGCAGAGCCCTCTCAAAGCTGAGAACAGAGCAAAAGAAGCAAATTGCTTGTTCAAAAGGCCTCTCGCATATTAAAAATCTTACAATCCTTTTTAGGGACATTTAAACTCTGGCAATTCTTCAGATTTAGGGGTCTGTTAGATCATCGCTTTTGCATTGCCCTGTGTTGTGTTCAAGTATGCTGATCAGGAAATCAAATCTCAAGTTAAAGCTTCACCATCTTGTGTTTTAAGGGCAAGGAAAATGCAAACAATGGAAGGCTTGAAAGCACATATTGTGTCTGCAACAGAAATACAAACGAAACATTAAATTGAGGTAGGTGGCTCAACTACATCCAAGGTACACATCCACTCACCTTTAATGGATTCCTTACAGCTTTTCATATTAAAACATTTTAAATTTCAACATTCTAATCGATTGCTTGTAGATCAATTAGATTGGGAAGAGGATCAATGCTTGATTCAGATGAAAAGGTTAGCCTAATCTTTCCTCCTTGCCCTGTGTTAACACAGTGCCACAATGAGATAAATAAAGTCCTGACTAGGGGATTGAGAACCATAGAAGATATGACTAAATTTTTATGTGAGTTGCTTACACCAATCAACTACAGTGGGTAGCAGCACATTCAATATTGTCCATGAATAGAAGCAGTAAATGCCCCCTTTCCAAGTGGATTTATTTTAAGATTGGCTTCGGAGGCAAGGTGCGCTAAAGGGTAAAACCAGCTAGGTCTTGGTGAAAAACCCTCAAGAAGTAGAACTGAAATTCCCAGGTTTACCCCTTCCAAATATAACTTCAGTGAGATAATTGTTTCATTAGAACCGAGATTATGAGCTGTGGTATCCTACAGGGATACATTTTCTCTTTCTTTTTGCTCAATCTGTACAAGTGATGCCTTGCCATACTGCTTTATAGAGTTAAGAACCTAATTGCTCATATATGTGGATGACACCTTGTATATTTTGTCCACTCAAAACCCAAGATCTCTGGCAAATTGCCTAGTGACTGAAATTCATTATTGAATTTTCTCAAATTAAATTCCACAAAGTTGGAGGTTCAGATCACTTCTTGATATATCAGCATTTTTTATAACAATTCCTGGTCAGGAATATTGGACCCCCACTGGCCCAGTGAAAGCTGTATGTAATCTGGGATTCCTCATGGACTCAAGACTGGCACTTGCCTCACAGGTGGCAAAACTGGAAAATGTCTGCGTCAGCCAATCACAGATATTCAGAAAGCTCCCATTCATCAACAGTAACTTCGAATTCATCAACCCTGTTATAAATGTCTTATTTATTTCAGACTAAACATTTTCAACCACAGATACCTATATGCCATTGAAAACTCCATCTGCTTCAGCTGGCTCACAACAGTCCTTTATTTAAACAGTGTTATGGTCTATTTATTGACTTCTACAGAATCTTCTTTAAAGCCCTAAATATGTGAAATATCAAAATACTTCTTCTGATTTCTAAGCCTCAAGGTTCACTATTTATTGCCCATGCAGGTCCCTTTGCTTATCAAGCTAAGTCCTTCTGTAAATGTTCAAAACAAGAATGTCCTTTTTTTGTAGCTACTGGTAAACTCAAGAACTCAATACCTTGCAACATGAGAGCTGAACAAAATCAATTATTTTAGGAAACTTTTTACATTTGATTTTTTAACAATTAGATTATTTACATTTACTTAAAATTCATCCCGATTTCCCATCCTCGTCTGTTGATTTTATTCTGTTGTTTCTTATAATGCTACCTGGTCTTTCCTTACTCTCATGTTTATACTGTATTCTGTTAATTCAGCACCAATAATCATTGTTATCTTGTGCTTTAGAAATAAACGTAGCATAACATAACACTCTTTCCCTTAGATATCTTTCCAGACACAAAGCTGTCACCTTGCCCATGAACTACAAAATCCAATGTGGTACCATCTTTGCTGCATTGTACTGAGCTCTCCCTCCTAACTACTTTATTACTATTCCCAGCTTTCCTCCCTTGTTCACTTGAGCCTATATTTAGTGCTTCCCATACTGTCTTTTTCCCCACCATTCAATTTGATAAAGATGGGTGTTAGAAGGGCAACTCAAGGACAGATGACTAAGGAAGGACGGGCGCTAATCTTTCCTCTACAACCTAGCCTTTGTGTAGCTTCCCTTTGTTCTACCAGAATTTAACTTTAGCTGGGTAGAGGTGTGAAGGTGGCGTGAAGGAGAAGGAACTGCAGCCAAGGAAGCGGCTGTCGTATGTTTTTTTTTTTTGGAGGAGGGAGATTTATATAGAGTGAACTCGACCCGACGGTATCAGAGTACTTTACATGAGCACTAGTTGCGTTACAGATGGACACATTCATTTTATTAGGCACGGGGAGATACAGGGATTTGCCCAGACTCATAAGATGTTGAGCATCCCTACCAAGACTTGAACCCAGTTCCCCAACTTTTCCGGCTTCGAGGTCGACCGCATTAGGCAACATCCTCTCCCCCAAGTGTTTATTAACACCATCATGGTAGCAGGCAATATATTTTTATTATTACTTAACTGGTAAATGCATTATATGTACTAAAATCTAACCTCATCAATGGTATTTGAGGAAAGTTAGGTTTCAGCGCAAGTTCTCATTAACCTTTGGACCTAAAATCTGCTTATGATCTGGTCCTCCGCAACAAACTTTGGTTCTAGGGATGCCTTTAGAATTATAATCTGTTGTGCTGAGGCTTCACAAGGGGAATTTTGCCCAGGTTAGATGGGGTATACATGGTAACACCACTAATCGATTCCTGGTATCCAAAGGGGTCCACCAAGGGTGTGTCATGGCCCAATCTTATTTTCACTATTCATTAATGGGGTCGGCAACTATTTTTCCACATTCCTGACCAATGCACTCACTCTTGCAGGCATAAAAACACCAATACTCATGTTTGCAGATAACACTCTTGTCATCTCAAAAACACAGCGCGGCTTGCAACGGGCGTTAATGAGGTTTGAAGACTTCTGCAAAGTCTGTGACCTTGTGATAAACACAAACAAAACCAAATGTATGATACTCCACAAACATCAGGCTATTAAGGGGAGGGTGTCCCTAAATAATGAGTATCTTGACCAAACAGATGTCTTTAACTATCTAGGAATCACGCTTGGAAATAAACTTAACAGGAAGCCCCAGATAGAATCTATGGCCCTAAAACATCACCAACTAGTTGGTCAATTGTTAAAGTAACACAAGTCCTCATTAACCAAGCCCATAAATCCAGTTCTGAAGATCTATAACACCAAAGTCCTAGGTTCTGTATTATATGGCGCCAAACTTTGGGGTTATGGCAACCTGACGCCAGTAGTTCTAGCTCAAAACACATTTTTGAGAGGCGTCACTGGTCTACCCCAGAACACTCCAATCAAGCCTCTATACTATGATCTAGGCTATAATGGTTTGGATGAGATAGCTAGGTTTCGCCAATAGCATTTTGGCGAAGATTATGGTCCACTCCCGAGCTATCGCACTATGCCACCGCCCTTAAAGAAGTCTGGGAAGCTGACACCTCATGTAAAATTATATGTTTTCAAAAGGTCAAAAACACACTGGTTAACATGGGTTAGCGGCATTTATGGAATGACCCAGAGGGCCAACAGTTTCCCTCAAAAAAAGAAATGAAAGACCTTTATTGGTCTATGGTTGTGAAGAATAGTACACAAGTCTCAAGTAGTGCGACGTTGTAGGGAAATTTTTTAGAGTTTAAGCCCTGTCCCCAGTATGAACCGTTCTGTGATGTTATATCCAAACCTACCAAAGACAATTCTATTTTTAATTCTGGGTGGACTCATTACTAGTAAATTCTCTCACATGCAAATGGCACAATTTAAATGATAGTAAGTGCCAATTGTGTGTGGAAATTGAGGAGACTTACTCGCATATTTTATTTGTCTGCCCGGACTATAAGGCACCCCGGAGCAAATGGTTAAAACCCTTATGTAGAAACATAGGTACCAGGTGTTGCTCCATTGCAATGAGAATATTGCTGACCAATACAAACGAATCATGTGTAATAGCAACTGATAAATTCCTAAGCTGGATGTGGTTAATTCGTCAAAAAATGACTAAGATCCCTAAGGCCTTCCAACCTAGTGATTAGCAAACTGAGTAAGCCGACGTACAAACGGTTAGGATAAAATTACACTGGCAGCCCGACGAGTAACGTCTAATGCAAACTTCTGTTTGGCATAACTCCTGTCATAGGTATAGAATTGTGTACTTGTATTAGTGTTGCATATACTGACGCATCATTGACAGTTGTTATGTTGATCACTTTACGGCCATTTGAGGATGTATATGTTTTTTTATCTTATCAATTGTTCACTTGTATGATATTTTTATGGAAATCGACATTTTTAAGCATTTTAAGAACAATATGTGTGGTTTATTAATGAATACAATGGTCTTACGCTTTTAGTGAACTTCTTAATTTTTATACGGTTATGAAATCCTTGTATAGCAATGTTAAACTAATTTTATATATATACAAACTACTATGGTAATAGGGTGACCCTATCCCCTAATGGAAATGTTGTGTGTATTGTTGTGATTGTCTTTTGTGGTCTCAGTAATCAAAATAAAGCTTATGAACTGAACTGAACTGAACATATAACACAATTGTTGCATTTAAAACCTTTAACATGATATTGTTTGTTTTGTGTATTTTTTATATCTGTTCTACACCTTGAAACATAGGGGTAAGTTTATAAAACATTTGCATCACCCTTCCACCATGCAAGGGGGTGCATGGGCGACACCACTACTAGGTTCTATTTATCAGTGTGTCTGTGCATGGCTTGAAAAATATAGAGTAACACAAAGCAACACAAACTGCTGCTTTGCGTTACTGTGCTCCAGGGAGGCGTTCCATGGGTGGAGTATGGGAGTTCCCACGCATTCACCCATAGATTTTAGCGCATTCCTAGATTTGCCAGTAGTGGTAGACCTGGGAATGCATCAAAATGCTAGGCCTCCCCAGGGGAGGCATAACGAGGAGTAATATTTGTATTTCTCCTTGTTTGTTCCTCTTTCTATGTGTGCTGTATTCTGGAAAATGCCTCAGCGGATTGCTTCTGTGCAGGAAGGTGTTGCACAAAAGCAATCCTTTCGGCAATTCAGGCACTCTTGCACCATGGCGCAAGGGTGCCTGTGTTGGCATCAGGCAGCACATTGTGCACCAGTGCAAGGAAAAGACAGCAATGCACTATATAATGTTCAGTACGACGCATTCCTGCCTTTTCCCTATCACACAGCACAGCAAGGTGGCTTGCTGCACTGCATGAATTCATGATGAATACGCCCCTTAATGTATATTTTGAGGAATAAGTATAATACATACTACAGGTGAACTCCTGCAGTCATGATGAGTATTCCCAACAGTATGCTCTCACATTAATGTAACAACAGTGTTATCATTGAAGACTACTGCACAGGGGACAATGCATCACTGAAAGTTAATTATTTTGTGCTGAAACTTTCTTCTAACAAAGGATCACTTGCACAGGAAGTAGCGTCAGTATATTACCAATTAACTTTTCTTAATTAGACATCTACTTTCACATTGTAGATAATGGAGTCATTTAGGGTCAGTTGTCATCGTCCGGTGTTCTAACAACTTCAAGTTGTAACAAGAAAACTAAGATAGAGATATTTTTAAAAAATGGATGCCTGCAGCACGGTGCACATTTAGACAGCTTTATTGACCATGAGCAAAGCGGGCACCGTAAATTAATCTTCAAATAATTAAGGTACTAATTCCGATACAAGAGCAATCATTATAAACTGTGAAACTTAAATATGATGCTTTGGCCAACCTGGGTCTAAAAGATACAAAGCCAAAGAAATATAGAGGTCACTTAATTTATTTTCAGCAACGAATATGCAGAATTTATCTACAAAATTGCCAACGTGTGAACTCTATAACATGGGTAATAGCTCTTATGCGGTCTTACACTATGCATAACGTTATGAATTTATTGTACTGTTTGAAAACCTCTGTCACAGTCAATAAGTTGTTCCATAGCACTCTTTATCATAAAGTACTGGAAAGCTGCACAAAACTGCTGACTTACATAACACTTAGGGGCAGATTTATGACTTCTGGCGCATCCCTGCTAATCAGTAGAGATGCGCCAGAAGAGTTGCGACACATCTGCCCACCCGTGCGCCACCACTGATGCGCCGCATTTATAATGCGGCGCACCGTGGCACTCGGATGGGCAGATGCGTGACGCATCCCCTGTCGGAAAGGTGGCGCATTGCTGGAGTTGCGTCGCAAGCGCGAAGCAGCTCCAGCAAGGCTCGGGGGTGCCCTATCCCTAACATGCTGCGTCAATCCTTACGCCTGCTTCAAGCAGGCGCAGGGTTTTGACGCAGCATGGCCTTAAAAGTGACTGAGTGAAATCTTGTAGATTTCACTCAGCCACTTTTAGGAGGCGTCCCTGCGCCGGAACGCCCCCCCCCCCCTGCGCCAGAACGCCTGCTTCTGGCGCAGAGCTTCACAACGTGACGCATCTCCCAGATGCGTCACGTTATAAATACCCCGCAGCAAGGCGCTGGTTTTGCGCCGCCGCTGCATCACAAAAGTGACGCAACAGCGGCGTAAAACAGGCGCAAGGGGCTTGTAAATCTGCCCCATAGTCTGTACGCTAAACATGACACTTCTTATGAAGGTCTACTATTAAATCACCTGTTATGATTTTTACAGAAACTCCTTAATCCGAACCCACATTTCAGGGGAATTCAACAGTAATCCTAAACTGGTCAGACTGCCAAAGTATCCTAGGCAGAATTCAGTGAAGAGGGAATGGTTTGGGGGTAACTATAGACTTTGGATGGATGGTGAAAGTTTTCAGTGTGCGACTGTTTTTTTTTTTTACCTAAAAAGAGCTCTAAACTTATATTGTTCTGTGAGAAGGCTTTGGCCTAAAGAGGATATGAAAAACCCATTTGAAGAAAAATGATTAAAGGTGAGTTAGCTAAATATATGTGTGACTCTGATAAAAAAAATTCTTCAGGCCGTAGTGATGTCAGTCATTAATGGGCAGCTCTCAAGGTAGTATCTGTCATTTACCACTTTTGTCGCGAGTCACTAGGTGCTATTATACTGTGTCTCAAAAAAGCCGTGATTGGGGCTTGACTTTGTGGTGTAGTTAGGCTGACCAGTCAAGGCATAATCTACAAACTTACATACAAAATGGTACAATTGAATAAGCCCGAGTAAAGGCCAATATACATGTGATGTCTCCTTCGCTAAGGTGAAGAGCCGTCGCCCATTGCCTTAAAGCAGTATAAAACGTAAAAAAAGAAACAATAATGAAATTATCATTTTATTTTGTCCTCCACCTGCTGCTGCCTTGCATGACAGGGCGGAGCTTCAGAGCAGGGTATGAGTGGTAGAACCCTCCTAAGTGAGCAATGACTGTTTGGTCGACCCTCTCGGGCGCCCAATACAGTCATGCGCACTTTCCCTGTTCTCCATGCAGGCTGCATTACGGACTGCATGGAGAACATGCCCTGGTCCCCAGTCCCTGGCTGTGCTTCCTGACATCCAAGATGGAGGAGAACGATCTTTATCCACATAATATTGTAATAGGATTCAAAACATTACAATTAACAAAGTAAACTAAAGAGTACTAACACTATCTTATACCAAGAGAGGAACCTAAATGTTATGATAGTGCCAGTGCATCTATATGCAATCAAGGATTTATAAATGAGCCCTCAGTCGTATGTTAACTACAGAAAAATGCTGAACTTTAGCAATGTTGTCTTGGCAATACCCTTTCGGCATGGGACTGCATTTGGCATTAATTAAATGGACTTTAGATTATAGCATTTCACCTGCGGTCAAGAGGAAGTCTTGAAAAGCCACTTAGAGCACAGAGACGAGGTGTGAGAAGTTGGCCTGGTATATGCTTTGCACTAATTAAAGTGGGCATCTTGCACCAGTCCAAACAACCCTTATGGTTATTTAAGAGGTCAAAGATAACCTTAGAAAGCTATCAAAGTGGTAGCTGTGGAGAGCAGCCTTCAGGTTAAGTCTCGAAGGAATGTTAAGCAGCTTTTTTTACCCGAATACAACCTTATAGTATTGATTAAATGAAAGGAGAACCACACAGTAGTTATAAAAATATGTGTTTATTGATATAACACACTCTAAGTGAAACACACTATCTTCTACACAAAAATAATCACCAAACCATACACTAAAATAGAGGTATAAGAACCACGACTTGAGTCAAGACAGTGTCTAGAGGGTGTAGAATTGCTGGGACTCCAAGGAACCACCCAAGTTAGTAAATAGGGATCCCATGGAGGAAAAGTGCAGTGTGGGAACACGACCGTGGGCGCCGTACAATTCGATGGGAGAGTCGCAGTTTTAAAGTTTAATGACACTTCTAAGTGGACTTCGAAGAAACCCCGTGGAAGTTAGGAGGTTGGAGAGCCACACCACCAATGGATACCATAGTACCAGAGTTATCTATCCCAGGGGAGCTGTGCGCATAGGTCTGAAGTGGCATCGGAAACCGTGGTCGATCTCTATGGAGGACTTCGAAGAAGACCCACTGCTGGGAAGAAGAAAAGTTTCCGTCAGAATCCAATGGTGGATTCTTGAGAAAGAGTGCCTGAAAGCAGAGGGGACAGAGTCTGGGTCACTCAGGATTGACCAGGGGCTCGGTAAACGAATGCCCACCAATGTCGGGTCCTTCAGGTGCATTGAGGGGGTTCTTGACTCTGCAGCCACTGGAACCAGGAGACGTCGAGGATATCCAGGAGCTGGATACAAACTGTCCCACAAAGGATGTCAAGTGCTGAGGGGCATTGTCTGGCTGGAGCACCAACAAGCCTTGGCAGCAGCAACTCACAAAGATGGTCAAGAAAGGTTACAGTTCGGACCAGCAAGGTCCAAGAGACTCAACAAACACAGGGGAGTCAGGGTAAGCCTTGAGCAATTAGGGGAGCCCAAGAAAAGCAGTGTTGACCCTCAAGAGGACCCACAGGCAGAGTTGCAAGGAGGCATCAAGCAGTCTCACAAATCAGCAGTCCATGTAGCACTCAGTGTGAGGAGGCCAGAGTTCTTTGTAGGAAATGGTGCCAGAGGTCGGAGCTACTGGCAGCCCAGTGCACTTGTTTTGGAAACACCAACAAGCATATGGGTATGGGTATTGCAACCCCCAAGAGGGATTCTGACCTCAAACTTGGTAAGAGGGCAGCTCAGACCTTGAGGGACTTGGAAACCCACTTCCTGCGTTGCTGGAGTCTTTAGAGTCTGTAGGAGCTCAAGAGCAGCAGACTGGTCAATCTTGATGTGGTGCCTACAGTTGCATGGGAGTGACTACTTCACTCCAAGAGAGATGTCGTCAGTTGTCCTTGATGCTCCACTGGTCCTGCATGGAGCCTGTATGGTGCATGGGCACAGACGATGCTTTGGACAGAGTGGGAGATGAAGTCGGGCCCAAACAAAGTGCAGCGAAGTCCAGAGTGTCCAGGCGGTTGAGATTCAGTGGTTTCTGGTTCAGAATCTTGTCTACATTGAATCTAGGGTCCTACAGCCAGGTAAGCCCTTTTGTACCCACGGGAGAGGGTTGGACAGATTCAGGAAGTTACTCCCATGTCCTCTGTCCAGTTTCGCGCCAGAGCAGAAGCCAATGGCTCCCAGAACTGGTTTGAACTGGACTATGCATAGGGACACAAAATGTGCCCCTCATGCAGACTTTCGGTCTCAGGCAAGCACACCCACCCAGGCCTAATACACTAAATCCTGTATGGCAGGTGGTCACACCTCCCTGTGACAAGATGTCCATTGTCCTGCCTTCCCCTGCTCAAACTTGGATCAGCAGCAGGACGGCAGCAGCAACCATTTTGGGATGCCCGGGAGTAGAAGGCTGGTACCGGGAACACCAGGGACCTCACAAAGCTCGTTGCTGAGGGGAGGAATCATACCTCCCATACCGGTTACAGGTGTGGAGATATAATTCTACAATGTTTGACACCAAACACAATAAGGTTACTTTCAGCCGTTTTAGAGTTGGTCATCAAACGGTCACATAATGCCACTCTATATGTCGTAAATAGCTGCTGCACTAACAACCCAAGAGAATGGACTCCGTAGGCTGCAGGGGGTGTCCTGCTTATGTAGTGGCACCCTCTCACTTAGAACTGATGGAGCAAGGACTCGTATAAAAGAGACTTGCTCGGAAGCAATCCTATTATATAACTCGTTACATTATATTAATTGAGGATTTGTGTAAACTAATATACACCACATTAGATATTATAGCTAGAATGACACTTGCTTATGTGTTTACTTACAAGTAACCCGAGTGAAACTTAACATGGCTGCTAAAGCGAGAAACTGTATCGCGCATGCGTCAACTGCATCTACGCAGTATGACGAGTCTTTGCTTGGAGGGAATTTCATACACCTGCGCAAACGCTTTTAAAATGGCTGCTTGGAAACTCACATGCTAGGCATCTGCTTTGTCGAAACTAAACAATACCATTTACTAAATGCTGACGTGGGAAGAGCTATTATAAGTAAATGGGTTTAGAGTAGAGATAGATGGTATACAGTGAAATCATTTTATTTTGAATTTAATATGTTTTCTTTTGACCTTTCTACTAGATACATTTGGGCCTCCGAGCGATGCTAAAGTTTGTACATCACGTGACTCCTCACGCGGGTGCAGTAATGACAAGCCGGAAACCATGATGTAGTATTTGAATCCCATCCAAGGTTATTCTCGCAACATGTCCTGGGAACCTGATGGTCATCCTGCAAAGTGAACAGACAACTGTTAAATGTATACATTGTTGTTGATAAAGATGTGAATACGGGTGGGAAATAAAGCTTGAGAAAATAAATTAATGGGTGGGAACATTACACAAAGAACAAAAGAAAAATTATTAAAACTTAGCATGGTGTTATGATCATTTCCCCTTGCCTGTCCAATCAGAATTAGGAGTTTCATAAAGTTGAAACATTAAGGGGTGGTACATGCCATTAGAAAGGTATAATTAAAGTAGTTAATTAGTTAGTTTAGCTTGTGTTGCCGAGATGCTGAGAGACTGGGATGCTGTCCAAGTGTTGAACGAATGCTGAAGAGAATCGAATTGCAGAACTTAGAGCCTAAACCTAATGAATTAGAAGAAGATCATGGAAGAATCGAGGAGGGAAATAAGAAAAAGAATTAGAAGAAGATCGCGGAATAATCAAGGAGAAAGATAATGTTAGAGAGGGGTGCGAAGCAGGCGTCGGATCTAGACGAGGTCATCTATCCTGTCCTGAAACCTGTCCTGAAGCCTTTGTCACCTGTTCTTTCCCATGGGACCCTTCCAGCTCCTTGGCCAATGGGTTGGTTTTCACACCATCCTAGGTAAATATACTTCTGTGTAGTATGTCATTATACTGCTCTCTCTATCCTCTCCTTTCTGAGTACTGTACTTGAAAATCTTGTTTAATGGATGACTGATTACTGGCTTAATTGATTTTCCTTCCTTGTGAGAAACGGAGTTCGCACTGTATTTGATGTTAGCTCTCATGAAAAATTTAACTAGATAAACATTTAAAATCTTTCTCGAGTCTGTGGTTATTTCAAACCAAAAAGGTAATTTCAATTTATGTCATATCATCATCAACTAGTTCCAACTAATAGGTCCATTGACAAGAGGAAAGAACTTTTTGATCAGTGAAAGATTGGTAAAAATATGACGGGTAACTTATCTTAACAGCAATTAAAAAAATGTACCCCCAGAGGTATTTACTAGCCTGTGTGAACATGTGTGTGTTTATGGGCCCAGGTGAGTATATGGTGTTTGAGTACCTGAGGCTGGTAACACGCTGGATCACTTTTCTGGTAGCAGAGCTATGGTTATTATTGACTAGTTTGGTGATAAGTATCGATTAATTGATTCATGTTTTAATAAAACCGTTTGTATTTGTTTTATGTTGTCTGGAAATTCCTGGAAAGTGAATAGCGGGTGGTAAATGAAAGCCACACTGCAGTGAGGTTACTCGTTTGTTGGAATAGCGTTGAGAAGCTACGTAGGGCAGGCAGTGCTAACTTAGGGATTATTTTCATATAAAAGTGTGAGTGATTGAATAGCAAAAGACGTCACTGGTGAAACTTTGGTCTTATGTCACCTAGAAAGGGTAACACCGAAGGAGTAACAGGTTCGTCGGAGCTTGAGTGAAGGGTAAGCGGAAGGCTTTACTCGGAGTGTGTGAAGAGTAAGCGGAAGGTTTTACTCGCAGCAAAATAAATCAGCTGTCCTTTGGTTTTCGCAGAACAGACGGAGTAGCGAATGTTTTTATGTTGTTATTAATGAAGATCCTATGAAAGGCTGTAAGAAAATAAGTAAAGGAGGGGTCAGTAGCCGGAGTTGCACTGACGTCACAGAGGGGCGCACTGGGATTTGTTGAAACAGCGGGTGTGTGACTGACACAAATTTGTAAAGGAGGGGTCAGTAGTAAGGAGTGATACTGATGTCACAAAAAAGGCCTTGCTAGTATTGGCTAAACGAGAAACGTGAGCCCAAGCTTGATTGGTCAAAAGAATAGAAGCCGCGCTGGGATTGGTCAAACTCCGAGTGTGAGCAAGAATCTAAAATTGGTTGTAAAAATATAAGCTATAATAGTGTTGGATAGTGGAAATTGTATGTGGAAGTACGATCCAACATTAATAGTGAATCGTCCAGACAGGATATATTTAGGATTTGCTCAAGACAAATACATAAAAAGATCGTCACCCAAAATGTATGGAGAAAAGAGAAAGATGTTGTTTATGCAGAAAATTAAAAATTACTTCAAGAAAGATAAACCCATTAAGACTAGAGAAGGAATTCTTATTCCACCACCGAAGACACCCACCTCATTTATGATGATGGAGAGAGGCTACCATACCTCTGTATGGTTAGAAAATTGGATAGAATACACCAAAAGCGATGGAGTCTTAGCTTTCCTAGAAAATGGTACATTTAACAGGAGAATCTTTCATAATTTGAGAATGTGGATGGATGAATTAGAGCCCGACCTAGATTAACTCAGTATGAGGCATTAAAAGAATGCGAAACTGAGTCATTTGAGCACAACAGATCCAGAAGTAGCAGAAGTTATAGAGGATTTTTCCCTAGGCAGATGCGCGAATCACGAAAGAATCAGATGAAACAATGGAGACAAGCAATGGTTGCAGAAGGACTGTATCCTGTATTGATGGCTGAGGAACGGTAAGGAGGAAAATGTACAGGGAAAACTAAACATTTGACAATGACAGGTTGTGGGGAATTAGAAGATGAGATTATGGAGGATATTTTAACGAAAAACCCTCCACCATACCAAGAGGGACCCAATAGAACTTCTCCAAGTGCCCCCGCCTTGGGAACACCTTTGGTTCCACAGGTAATACATGATCCAATGAACGAAAGGGTACTTCAGGAAAAAGAAAGAGAAGCAATAAATAAAAATAGAGCAGAACTAATACAGACGATAATCCAATTGAACACACAACCTGAAGCATTGACTATACCAGTAACTATAGGTCCTGGTGTTCCATTGTATGGGGATAAAGCAAGCTGCCCCAAACCACCAGTCACGGCAACTCCTACAATTGAACCTAGAAAAGAAAATATAATAATTGATGATCAAGCCAGTGAGTGTGATTTTGTAATTTCATTAATGGATTTGCCGATAAGAGGACAAATAAATGAAACTCCGAGAAGAGTTACATCTAGCTGTTCAAAAGAAATACTATT
This sequence comes from Triturus cristatus, assembly GCF_964204655.1. Classification (NCBI taxonomy): domain Eukaryota; kingdom Metazoa; phylum Chordata; class Amphibia; order Caudata; family Salamandridae; genus Triturus; species Triturus cristatus. Next base: position 545,622,130 of record NC_140594.1, on the reverse strand, counting down.
AGAAACATCTACAGGGAACCAAAAGTGCCACAATAGTATCCCCAGAAGAATTAGAAAGATGGGCACAGGGAATGGATAAACAGAAACAACCAATGAAGATTTTAGATATTTACAAACTGAAAGTAGAATTTTAAGAAATGATAGCTGGAAACGTGTGATTAGATAGATTAAATGCTTACAGTGAGGAAGAATTACTGTTCATTTGTAGAAGCATCACTAGAAATACGTAGATATTTCATGAGAAATTGACAGATCTTACCTCCGAAATGGGGATTGAAATAGGGAGATCAAAAGTACTACAGAAGCCATATAGAGCAGAATTTACTGATAAGACTTGAAAAATATGAATGTGTCTGGGAGAAAATTACAGATTAAGGAATTAATTACCATTTTACAAAAGTGGGGAGACTTAGACAAATAGAAAGCTAAGTGGATGAGGGAAAAGGAAGAAGCACCGGCAAATCGAACGACATCTGAATTCTTATTGAAAGAATCTGGTAAGGCAGAAAGATTGTGTCCAATGAGAGAAGTACCAGGAGGGAGGTATGTACATGTTCCATCGACTCAACAAGATATTTTGTCATTTACTAATGATTATCCAAAATTAAGAGAAAAAGCTGTTGAATGGTACCGGCAGGTTGAAAGGTTTGTAACGGTTTATAAGCTTTTGTTGAAGGATTTGGATGGTCTATTTGACATAGTGGTGCCTGTTGATTTATGGACAGAATGCAAAATCACAGTTGATTGGCCCAGTGAAGAGTACCCGAGAGATGAGAAAACAGGAGCACCTTCAGAGGAGGTAATGGAGAAATATCACCAGGTGATCACTTTCTTGAAAAGGAAAACCCCACCAAAAGAAACAGATTGGGTAAAAATAGATAGGACAATAGAAGAAATAAATGAGACTGTACATGCTTATTATGAGTGTCTGTTGCAGGTGTTCAAGCAGTATAGCGGATTTGAGAATATCGGAGACAAGTGCATGGGACATTTGGTATATTGTTTTGTGTCTGGTTTAAGACCAGAAATCTCCCAGATGATTCAGCAGCACATGTTGTGCTGGCAGGCAAAACCTATTGACAAAATTTTAAAATATTGCAGAGATGACATTGATAATAGACATAAAAAGTTGGAAGAAAAGGTGATGTGGGCACAAGTGAATTTGGCTGAGCATCAAGAGCTTAAATTAAACAGTCAGACTGACGGTCAAGGGAAAGGACAGGGTCAGAATGATAATAATGGGGGCAAACAAAGAGGACAAATGAATAGAGAGGAAGCAAAGAAAAAATGTCCTTGTCATGGGTGCGGAAAATTGGGACATTGGAACTTGGAAAAACAAGTGTCAAAATATTCAGAATAATAATGGCCCAAATCAAAATTTAAATCCACAGACGCAGAATGAGGTGATAATGAGTCAACCACAGCAGGTTGTAAATCCACAGAGTCAGTTGCTACCTGACCCTATGCCAAATTTTGTGAACAGAGCAAAATAGAGTGTGAAATAGAGTGTGAACACTAGATTTCCAGGACAAAGTGATAAGAAAAATTCTGTAACTTCACAGTTTCTTTTGCAGAACAGTTATCTTCACTGAGATGATTAACGACGGTGCCTGAGGGGAAAGGAAGAGGAGTGCGTACTTGGCGCATCCTTCCCGGTAGATCAGTCAGGTCCATATATTGATGGGAAGGTAGAAGGAAAATATATTACCTTTTTGTTGGACACTGGTGCTACCCATTCTACTGTGAGAACAGCAGACATTCCAAATCTACCCCTCTCAGGAGAAGCCATCCAAGTAGTAGGCATCTCAAATAAACAGATTAGAACCCCAATTACCAAACCAATGGAGGTGCGCATTGGCAATTTCAGGGAAATGCATACATTTGTGGTATGCAATTCCAGTCCAGTAAATTTACTAGGAAGAGACCTATTGTGCAAAGTGAATTGCACAATATTTTGCACACAGGATGGTGTTGCGATTTAGACCCCTGACGAAGAAGGTGTCTACAAAATAATGTTAGCAAAACACTGCACAGAAGTAGACGAGATGCATTCATTAATGACAAAAGATGATTTACCAGATAAATTAAAATTGACTTTGAACACAGAAGTATGGGACTTTACAGGAAAAGAAGTGGGGTTGATGGCAAATGTAGACCCAGTAAAAGTAACTGTGAAGGAAGGTGCAGTTTATCCAAATACTCGACAAAACAAAATGAGTCCTGAGGTCAAGGCTGGTGTTGCAGCAGAAATTGATCGAATGATTAAACAAGGTATCTTGAAGGAAATAATGAGCAGTCCTTGCAATTCGCCTATAATTGGAATTAAGAAACCTAGAGGAAAATACAGAAACTTGTTGTGCCTTGTTGTCCCGTAGTGCAAAATCCAGCAGTGATTCTGTATCAGATACCATGCAATGCAAGATTCTTTACTGTAATTGATTTATGCCAAGCATTTTTCTCCATCCCTTTACACCCAGATTGCCAGTATCTCTTTTTGTTTAAGTTTGAGGACCGTATCTTAGTCTGGAATCGATTTCCTCAGGGGCACACAGAAAGTCCTTCAATATTCAGTCAAATTTTGAAGAAGTGTCTAGAAACTTTAGTGATGCCCAGAAAATCAGTTCTAGTTCAGTATATCGACGACTTGCTTATTGCATCAAAGTCGCAAGATGATTGTGTTACTGATTCAATAGCCTTAATAAATCATTTGGCTGATGGAGGACATAAAGTGTCTCCAGAGAAATTACAATTCTGTAGTACTGGAGTCAAATATTTAGAACACCAAATAGAAAGAGGAGTGAGAAAAGTGACCCCTGAAAGAATAAAGATAATAAAACAAATGCAATTACCTCAAACCCAGAGAGAAATCAGAATGTTCCTTGGTGTAGTGGGGAATTGTAGGCAATGGATTGCAGGTTTTTCTTTGTTAGCCAAACCCTTAATACAAATGAACCGGAAATGAGTAAAAGACCCAATAGGATGGAATGATGAAAGCATGGAGGCTTTTATTAGATTACGAAATTGCTTGTGTGAAGCCCCTGCCTTAGGTATGCCAGACTATACAAAAGAATTTGCACTATTCTGTTGTGAGAGAGAAAGTTATGCAGTCTCAGTCTTAACACAAAGACATGGCTGAAGCCGACGTCCAGCAGCATACTTCTCTGCTACTTTAGACCCTGTGGCGTCAGCATTACCTGGATGTTTAAAAGCAGTAGCCGCTACCTGTATGAGTCTGGAACAAAATGAGTCAATTGTGATGGGACAACCTGTAAAGGTGTATGTTCCACATTCAGTCGAGATTCTTCTAACAAGAACTTGAACACAGTACCTTACTCCTAGTAGGATGACTAAATATGAAAGAATCATTTTAGGAGCCGAAAATGTGTCAGTGGTCAGGTGTACTATGCTTAACTCTGCTACACTATTGCCAGATGTATGCTGAGAGGAAGTGAGTGATGAGGTTGAGCATGACTGTTTGGATGTGACTGAATTATGCCACTAAGCCCTGTCAAGACATACAGGAAGAACCCCTGAAAGAATCTGAACATGAGCTATTACCCTGCAGGGGATTGAAGTACGTCCTTGTTATTATTTGTTTGTTTTTCCGGTGGGTGGAGGAATGACAGCATAACAGTTGCCAAACTGCTGTTGAGGGAGCTAATACCCCTGTTTAATTTTCCAGTAACTTTAGAATCAGATGGAGGATCGCACTTTAATAATGAAATAATTTGATTAATCTGTGAAGCATTTCTAACTGAACTAAAACTGCACTGTGTATATCGCCCAGACGCTTCTGGAGTGGTAGAACAAATGAATGGCAAAATCAAAACGAGATTGGCAAAAGTGTGTGCATCCACTTCACTGGAATGGCCAGATGCATAACCTCTTGTTCTGATGGGACTCAGAAGTATTCCTGATAGAAACACAGGATTGAGACCCCATGAAATTCTCATGGGAAGAGCAATGAGACAAGCATTTATACCTGGACACAAACTGGTGAATATAACTGATGATCTGGTATTAGACTATTGTAAAGGATTGGCTGACCTAGTGCGTTCTGTCTCTCACCAGGTTGAAGAAGACGCAGTTGCCAGGCAGCCGAATCAAGCACATGATCTGAAATCCGGAGACTGGGTGGTGGTGAAGAATTACACCTGAGAGTCATGCCTAGCACCCAGGTGGGATAAGCCGCATCAGGTTTTACTGGTCACAACAACAGCAGTGAAATGTGCAGGTATACCTAACTGGATACATGCCAGTCATACCAAGAGGGTCCCATCTCCTGACAAGAGGGACCTCGACTAACTCCTGCAGTTGAGGCCGCTGAAGGTTGTGCAGCCGAAGGACCTAGGATAACAGATCCTGAAGTAGCTGATCAGGAACAACCGAGCAAAAGTCAGTAAGACTGGATACCAGTGGTTGATATTAGGCCTGGGCTAAATTTCCGTTCCACTCACGGAAATTGCGATAATTTGACATTTTCGCATTCCGCGGAGAGCGCAAAAATGTCAAAATTTCTGCATTCCGCAGCTTAGCGATAATTTGTTTCTTGCTTGCACTGTAAAATAATACATTCTTGCGCGCGCCTGATCGCCTTACCTGAATCCCCGCGTTCGCCGACAAGTTTTCCCGATCCGGTCGCGTTCTCCACGAGATGTTGGATTGTTGGTAGCCATTTGCGCTGTCTCACGGCAGTTCGCGCCCGCAGTAATGTCATTGGTCGCGCGATCACGTCTTTCTTCTCGCGATCATGCACCGCGAGAAGAGTGAAAACAAGATGGCCGCGCCCACGAGCAACCGCATAGGTAAGTTGGCGAGCCGCGACCACGCAGAAAATACCGCGAACAGGCGGGAAAAAAACTTCCGCATCTTCGCGATATTTCTGCGTGTTTGCGGAGATTATTAACATTTTCGCAATAATTTGCGAAAGTCACTTTCGCAAATTCCGCCCACCCCTAGTTGACATACCCGAGATGATTGTTCTAACAAGAAGCAGAACCAGATTAGAAAGACAGGAAATTAGAGAGAAACAGATAGGTGTAGAAGAACAAGCTCAGGAAAGGGAAAATAAAACTGTTGGAGACCCCGAGCAGGATCAGACAAGGAAAGAAAAGTATACTTAGACAGAGGTGAACCAACATATTCAAGAATCTGAGGAGGGACAGATAGGCCTAGAAGAACACGTTCAAGCAATAGATAAGCAAAGTGCAGAAAGACCTGAGCAGGACCAGTTAGGAAAAGAAGAACAAGTTCAGGAAGACGAACAAATCGAAATAAGACCTGAATAGGACCAGATAGAGGGAGAAGAACACGTTCAGGCAATTGAAGTCACAACAATAAGCCCTGAACAAGAACAGATTGAGAGGGACTCTGAAAACAAAGATAATCAAATTGTGCCACAACTTGATGAAAATAAAAGAATACTCGAAAAAAACAAGGAAAGTAAAAGTGCAGTGCATGCCAAAAAGGTCAGGAAGGGTGATAACTGGCCAGGTGGAGTTAAAAGGTTAAAATATCGCTTAAAAACAATAAGTGAAGAACCTGAACAAGTAAATGAAGTCACCAGTCAGTCTGAGCAATTGACTGAGAAACCTAGGCGAAGAATCAAAGATTGCGAATTTTGAACAATAATTTCAAAGGTCCTGAATGGACTTATGTGATTCTTGAAGGATTTGAAAATCTAGATTTGAATGAAGAAAGTGATGAAGAAATAATTGTTGAACAGATTGGGGAAGTTGAAGTGAGACCTCCTTGAAAACCAGAGAGATAAAAATTCATAAAGCAAAGCAATTAAAAGAAGAGAAATCTTCTTAAACTAAAATTGCTGATGATAGGATTACTGGAAGACCAAAACAAAACTGTATAAAGAAATGTTGTAGAATATGTATATGTAGTATATTTTTAGTACTCATAATGTGGTTAATATTAACCATAGCCATCCCTTATTTGATAGTGACAGAAAAGAAAAATAACATAAATACTAATGGAAAGGTAGCTAACATAAAAGAAAACAGAGTAGAATTAGAAGCACCAGATGAGTTAAAATTACATCACACTGTGACAAATAATGACACAGCTTTAAATGTATTCACAAAGTTATTATTTCAATATGTAGAGACTATGGAGGTTAGTGATTGTTATGTGTGTATGAAATTACCAGCATCAGTAGCAGAAGGTGTCACATATCACCATTTACCATTAACATATAGCATTTCATGTAGTATTTTATCAAGCTTATTCTATAGAACAGGAAAGCTACAGTATTATTATTCTAATGTAGATGTGATTTTTTCAGAAATTCCTATTCACCAGTGTATGAATCCAATTCTTAGTACTAAAGATGCACAGTTTATGGGTGAATATTTCTGAACTATGAAAACAATAGATATTGCAGAAGCACACAAACATGCTCTAACATGCTCATTACATGAAGAAGAAAATATATTTTGGAATTTAGTAGAGGAAAGGAGACAGGACTTCTAAAGAAAGGCTTTTGAAAAGAGACCTCAGATTCCTAAATGGGCTGAGAAAGAGAAATTTTTTACAGCTGGCAAGACTCATGCTGCGATGTCCCTAGATTTTGAAAAGAAAGGGAAGATCTGCCTCCATAGATTAAAGACTGATCATAACAATGCATTTATTGGTTCCAGTGAATGTGAACATAATTTCTTAATTATTGGGAGATGGGGACTAAAAGGTGGAACAGATCCAGTATTTCCTGAAGTATATTATGTGTGTGAGAATAAAGCCTATTTTTGGCTGCCTGCACATTGGTACGGGAGTTGCTATTTTGGAATAGTATTCCCTAAAGTTTATCATGTGAAGAGAATCACTGGAATCAATGAAAACACAAAGGAACTAACACGTATAAATAGAGCTAGTTTCTCAGAAATAGTAGGTGACATATTTAGTGCATTGATACCTTCAGTGGGAGTCATTCTAAATTCACGAAAAATTGGTCAAATATCTACAGTGGTTGATCGTCTATCGACTGATACTGCTGGAGGGTTGTTGATGATCAATACAGAAATGGTTGCAATTAGGTCAGTGGTTTTACAAAATCAACTTGCTCTTGATATTGATATATTATTGGCAAAAGAGGGAGGAGTCTGTAAAATGCTGAAATGTAAATGTGCAGATATTTATATAGCGCAAATCACCAACCGGTCTCTAAGCGCTTGCTTAGGGAACCCGTCCTGGTATTCCCCTGTGAGATAACCCAGCAGGGAATCCACAAGGTGAAAGCCAGGCATCCCGCCGCGAGGGGCCATTGTGGAGATTAAGCAAGCTATTGCCCAGAGTCGCAGAGTGTGAACCCATGAATCGAGTATGCACTGGAGCGAGAATTATCGAGTCCATGGACAATTTATGGACTCAAGACCCAGCCGAGCCGGGAATTGAACCCTGGTCCCGGGCTGACCTCTGCTTCCAGGTCTGCCTACTCTAACCAGTGAGCCACACTTCTCCACAAGTTGCACTTATATTCCTGATAAAAGTGTTGAAATCGGAGGGTACTTAAACATATTTCAAAATTAGAAGAAGACTTAAAACCACTGGAAGTTGACAGTGTATGGAAGAAATTAACACAAATATATTACTTCAATAGGGAATTGGCTTACTAATATAGGCAAGAGTATTAGAGGCCATATAATACTCCCCATATTTGGAATAACAATATTAGTCCTAGCAATAATGATATGGTGCACATGCTGTAGAAAAAGAAAGAGATATGAAGTGAACGAAAGGGGAAAGAAAAGAAAGTATGAGGAAATTCAGTTAGAAGAAATGAAAGGTGAATTATACAAAAAGATGAAAAATCTAAAAGGCAATAATAAAGAAGGTAATGAAAAGGTGGAAAAGGGAATTGAGATGTGCTAAAGTTGGCATCTGATTGGTGATGGGTAATTTGTGATGGCACAAATGCCATCAGAGAGGGGATTGATGGAGCCAGGACTCGTATAAAAGAGACTTGCTCAGAAGCAATCCTCTTATATAACTCGTAACATTATATTAATTGAAGTTTTGTGTAAACTAATATATACCACATTCCATATTTTAGCTAGAATGATGCTTGATTATGTGTTTGCTTACAAGTAACTCGAGTGAAACTTAAAATGGCTGCTAACGTGGGAAACTATATTGCGCATGCGTCAACTGCATCTACGCAGTATGACGAGTCTTTGCTTGGAGTTTCCTGCATCTGCGCAAACGCTTTTAAAATGGCCGCTTGAAACTCACATGCTAGGCATCTGCTTTGCCAAAACTAAACCATGCTATTTACTAAATGCTAATGCAGGGAGAGCTATTATAAGAAAATGGGGTTAGAGTAGAGATAGGTGGTATACAGTGAAATCATTTTATTTTGAATTTAATATATTTTCTTTTGACCTCTCTACTAGTTTGTATTAGGGCCTCCGAGCGATGGTAAAGTTTGTAAAGCATGTGACTCCTCACGCAGGCGCAGTAATGACAAGCCAGAAACCATGATGTCGTATTTGAATCCCGTCCAAGGTTATTCTCGCAACATGTCCTGGGAACCTGATGGAAATCCTGAAAAGTGAACAGACAACTGTTATATGTATACATTGTTGTTGATAAAGATGTGAATATGGGTGGGAAATAAAGCTTGCGAAAATAAATTAATGGGCAGGAACATTAAACAAAGAACCAAAGAAAAATCATTAAAACTTAGCATGGTGTGATGATCATTACCCCTTGCCTGTCCAATCAGAATTAGGAGTTTCATAAAATTGAAACATTAAGGAGTGGTACATGCCATTAGAAAGGTATAATTGAGGTAGTTTAGTTAGTTAGTTTAGCTCGTGTTGCCGAGATGCTGAGCAACTGGGATGCTGTTCGAGAGCTGAACGAATGCTGAAGGAGAATCGAATGCAGAACTCAGAGCCTAAACCTAATTAATTAGAAGAAGATCGCGGAAGAATCTTGGAGGGAAATAAGGAAAAGAATTAGAAGAAGATTGCGGAAGAATCGAGGAGGAAGATAGTGTCAGAGAGGGGTGCGACGCAGGCGTCGGATCTAGAAGAGGTCATCTATCCTGTCCTGAAATCTGTCCTGAAGTCTTTGTCACCTGTTCTTTCCCAGGGGACCCTTCCAGCTCCTTGGCTAAAGGGTTGGTTTTCACACCATCCTAGGTAAATCTACTTCTGTGTAGTATGTCATTGTACTGCTCTCTCTATCCTCTCCTTTCTGAGTACTGTAGTTGAAAATCTTGATTAATGGATGACTGATTAATGGCTTAATTGATTTTCCTTCCTTGGAGAAACAGAGTACGTACTGTATTTGATGTTAGCTCTCATGAAAAATTTAACTAGATAAACATTTAAAATCTTTCCCAGTCTGTGGTTATTTCAAACCAAAAAGGTAATTTCAATTTATGTCATTTCACCATCAACTAGTTCCAACTAATAGGTCCATTGACCTGACGAAAGAACTGTTTGATCAGTGTAAGATTGGTTAAAATATGACAGATAACTAATCTTAACAGCAATTACAACAATTGACCACCAGTGGTATTTACTAGCCTGTGTGAACGTGTGTGTGTTTATGGGCCCAGGGGAGTATATGGTGTTTGAGTACCTGAGGCTGGTAACCCGCTGGATCATAACCAAGCCCCCTGCCTTCAGGATTGACAAGGCCTGCTATAGGGGTGACATATAGGTTTTAAGTCTAGTGACCCTTAGACATAGTAAACCTATATCTTAAGTAAGTGGTGCATACACCAACTTACACAGGCTGCAATGAAAGGCCTGTAGTTCCATTTTGCATGGCCGCTCATGGGTGGCATTATACATGTTTCAGCGCCCATGGAAGGCCTCTCTGGTACCTATTCCCTGGTTACATGGGTACCATATAGTAGAGACTGACAAGAGTACCCCAGTGTCCAATCTTGAGTGTACCTAAGTACATGACAATACAGTTTAGGGAAAAAGCAGATAGACTGGGGTCCTGATTTGCAGGATCCCAGTCAGACTAGTCAAAACAAGTTTACCATGAAGCAAAACGTGGGGGTAACCATACGAAGCAGATCCTACTTTCCAACACCAGGATTCTGAAATATTGTCTCTTTGGATTTGCAGCCAAATCATTGATTGGTAGCTCTGCATCAATAGTCACTGATGCTGAGCTTGATGTTTACAAACAGTCCAAAGCCCACAAACATGCAACACAAAGGAATCACTCTCACCTCTTAATTAAGGGTTGGTATTGAGCCATGGGGATTTGACTTAACTGGCATCTTTTGTTACTTTCTCAGCAAAACCCAGGAGGTTGAGGAGCCAGAATATCAAATTATGTGAAATGGATCTTGCCTGAACGCATTCCAGAAAGTGCTTCCGTCAGCCTCCTTTTTACAGTCAGATCTCCCTGGCTCTCTTAATGTGCACTAAAATAGGTGATGGACATGTGACAATGCTCAGGGCTCCTGGTGTCCAATTGCTTGGCAGAAGGATGTTAAGTACCCTTACAGAAAAGAATCCAAAGTAGAGACAATGACGCAAGAAGGGGCAGTGTCAGGGTACGAACACATTGTAGAGGGATGGAATAAACAATGCTACTGATTGACATCAGGGAGGCTTGATTTTATGTCTGCAACTGCCACATCATTCTGAAAGTTAACCATCCACATTTCTTACCAAGTATGCACCACACATTCAACATATGATGCTCAGGAGAATGTGAACTATTCACGCTGTGTTAGAAAAGATTAAAAGGTAAAAAAGATTTTACAAAAAGGCCCAAAAGGTTTGTGGTATCCTCCGCTGCAGGGAGGAACCCTGGCCTTGCCACCCAACCCCTCCCCTGTGTTTACATTGGTTGACACCACTGTGACATGCTGTAGAATGTCACGGTGGCGAACGTTCTGAGGCGAGCTCCCTGCGCGGAGTGACAGAAGGAGTTTCGAGACGAACAGCTGTGGCTAAGGTCCTTTCGTTGTAACCTAAGAAATAAAAGTCAACTGTTTTATAGCTGCGTCTCCTGTGTCCCTGGTTGATCGTTCATGATTTAACAAGGTCTTGTTAAGGAGGATTTCTGGAGTCAAATGAAGTTAAAATCTTCTTCTTCATTCCCCCAACATACACCACAATAAGCACAGCTCTTATCTCTTTAGCTGTCTTTCCTCCTCTCTCTTACTTTGTGTTCTATTATCACCATGGTAGAATCATTACATCACATAGAATCCCTGTGAGTCATGATTCTTTGACAAAGTAGGTTACAACACATCTTCCTTTTAACGAAAGACAATAAGGAGAATTAAATGTACACTCATGGATTAAAATACAAAAAGGAAGCTCTGCAATCTAACCCTATTTGTGTGATGAAATGTGATAACAAAAATATTGAAAAGGAAATAAATTACAATACAACAGAACTAATAACGTAAACAACTAAATAGCATAAAGAATATTCCACAGTGCAATTAATAAAACCTTGTTATAATAAACTTAAAATAGAGCCACGACAAGGCCATATTGTAGAGACCATGGCATTTATCCACCAACTACCATAAACTCTCAAATACAAAGGCTTCTTCCTGAGTCGGTGACTGCAATGAATGTCACCCTGACTTATTACATTGTGTCCTACTAAATAAACCCTTTTCACCATTTACATTGTTCCAAGTACCTTCATGACACAACGTATCATCCTTCACCGTTAATCATGTTCCTTTGACAAAGTAGGTTACAACAGTGCTCACCAAAGTGAGGTAAAATGGCTTGTTATGTTGCAATTGATTACCAGCTGGCAGCGACTGGCATTTCTTCCACCTTTGAAATAACTTGACGATTGTGAAGGAAAGGTATGCCATATTATACTCATGTATAAAATGTACAGATGCAAAGTATGCTATGTTAACAGCATCGCAAATATTTCAATTTTGTATGACCAATTAGGTGGAACTTTGCAGCTTTTGTAGTTTTTCATAGTTTTGTGTAAATAATAAAGGAGGCTGCAACAAAAACTTGCCGTTTTATTTTCTCATACTTGGTATTGCGATTTTAGTGAACAAAAGAATAAGCTGATTATGTTTCTTCAGGAAGCAGAGGTTGCTTTAAAATTGTCTTAGTACCCTACTGTGCATAATTAAATTGATTTTCTTTGTTTTCAAATTTGCTTGGAGTTTAATGAATGATTTCGAGATTTCCTGATTTCAGACAGACAGCACAAGAACAGCAGCAGGGGGAATATGCAATGTGAGATTTTTTTGGGGACTCCCACAGCTTTTCCATAATTGTATTTGAAAGCGGAAACTGATTAAACAAAAAGTCATGTTCGGAAATAAATTTGCTTATATAGTTCCAACAATTGCTCTTTTTCCAACCTGCATGTGAATGGCAGTGCAGTCTGCTCCATTTCCTTCCATTCTGTTATGACATCTCCCTTTAGAAAGCTCACAGAGTTCTGGGCAACAAACAGGATTATGTGTCCATCGGTAGACCTAATGTAGCCAATGCATGACCTGTATTTCGAGCGGGCTTTGGGTCAGCCCCTTTCTCATGACGTAATAGCTTGTTGTCTATCACTGATCTCTGATCATGACTCAATGACTTTCTTCCCAACTCTTATGCTTGTCCTGCACAGGGGTATTTCAGTCTCACAATGTTCTGATTGCATGAGTTGTATCCTTCCACTGCTTACTTGGGGGAAATATTTTTCCTTTATCATTCAGCACTCAATGAGCTATTAAGTGTTTCCAGCTTGTTCCTCTCCCTCCATTGCACTCTCATTTTAACCCCTTCTCCTATTCCACTGACACTCCCTGTCCCACTCTACTATTTAAGTTTTTTTTTGCAATGGTGATCACTTTATTATTCACTTTAAATTTACTGTTCCAACATAGCCATCCACTATGTTAGAACAGTAAATTAAAAATCAAAAGTAGCCGCCATGCATGACTACGCACACACGTGCCTACATCATGGCATCCACCTTGGAACAGGTTTTATGTCATAGAGAATTAACTGCCGCATTGCCAGCCAGCATTTGTGATACATGTATTGGCTTGTGAGTGGCCATAAACAAAGCATTGGCAAAGCCAATAACGTCCCTTTTACAGCTGCAATGTATTTCCTTTGCCAGTGCTTGCATTTTTTAATGAAATGTTTGTATCCTAATCTTCGGTGGTAAACATAAAATAACTCGGCGACTGGTTGTATAGACCTTTATTGATCGGCAAGGAGTAATCGAAAGGAACAATCGTTTACATCAAACTTCATAAATAACAAAGTTCATTAGGAACTTCAAAGTAGTCAATTAGGAGAATTTAAGTAATCTAAAAGGTTTTATCAGTCCAATAAGGTTAAATAGTTTTATTTTACAAAAATGAACCATTTCGTAGCCATTAGTACACATTCAAAGAATCCATCAATATGTATTTCAAAACAAGGCGAAATTGCAAATTAGTAAATACTGCAAAAATAATAGAGCAAATACATTTTATGCTCCAGAAAGGAAATCCATAATCAAAGTTACATATTAGTAAGACAATTTCTTCAATAAGGAAAGAAAAGTTGCCAGAAACCCAAATAAAGAGTTCTGATGAGAGAATGAAAGTGCCACTGCATAAAGGCTTTGCACTTAAGCAATAAAGGATTTTGTACCTGTATCGCTGGAAATCAGATAAATAATCCTAAAATCCAAAAATGATAGTCCAGAGTGCTCCTAACCTGCACTAGGAACACACACTAATATGAATGTGCTAAAATATGGTTGGTTACATTTGATACATTCCATGTACCTGACATAAAATTGGATTCTAGCAAATCCTGGGAGTATCCAGGGAGTACTAAGACTCCCTAACTTCTCACATCTTCACAATAAGCCACAGATTCACATACTTGAAAAGATACTTTGTCCTCATCTTGCCTTTCAGACAGTTCTTTCCATCAGTCATATTTCCTGCCATATGCTCTTCTCCAAGTGAGACCTTCACTATCAGTTGTCTGATGCATAACAAATGCCTATTCACTGATTAACAGGAAGCTTCCGGAAAATCACAGCATCTGTAGTGGAAGAGAAAAACATAATTGTGCAAAACAACTGTTCAATGCGAAAATTAGGCCTTTCAGTCAAAATGTATAAACAATGTTAATATGGCATCAGCATTTAACTAACTGTACTCTGTGCACAAAATTGTAATTTGGAATCTTATTTTATTTGAATTTATGTAGTTTGAGATTTTATGTGGACCTCCTTGGAGTAATGTGACATAAATAAAAATGAACTTAAAACTTTATTATTTCTTTTGCATGCATGTTAGGCCCTGTGTATCAGAGCGGCCCTTATTCATGCTAGATCACTGAGGAAGCATTATATGGATGTGTTTGATTTGGTCTCTGACAATTCTCTGGACTTGCTGTTCATCACAGAGACTTGGTTGGATTCCTCTTCCAATCCCATTGTTGCGTTGGCGACACCAGCAGGCTAGAAGCTTCATCGCGTGGACCGTCCAGCTGGAAGAGGGGGCGGCCTGGCTATTTTGCACAGGGATGGTTGGGAGCTCCATAGTGAAACCTCCAGTATGTGGGGTGAGTGTGAGGTGTTGGACTTCAGTATACAGTTTTCGCCCCATTTCACACTAGGGGGTTCTCTTATCTACTGTCCCCCCGGTCCAATGGATGTTTTTCTTAAATCTTGTGGGGATGCGGTGGCTGAGCGAACACTACATTTCTCTCGCTATTTGGTTTTGGGGGATGTAAATCTTCATCTCGACCAATTTGATGCTGGAGATTCGGCTGACTTCCTCAGTTCCCTTCAACTGGCTCATCTCTCACAATGGGTTACCCATTCTACCCATCTGGGGGGCCATATTTTAGACCCTGTTTGTTCGAACTTCCCAATTCAGGTGGTCAAGCCCTCGCCGGTTTCCTGGTCAGATCACTTTCTCATATGTTTTTCTTGGGAAGTCACCCAGTCTGCTATGCTGATCGGATGTCATCAAATACCAATTTTTAGTAAAATTGACCCTGCCCAGTTTTCCAGCACTTTGGCTACATCTCGGCTTACTCTCCAGCAAGATCTCGAGGGAAATCTGTCCAGGTTTACTGACTGGATCTCTGTTTCAGTGTCTCTCCCTCCAAACCATGGTTTTCCTTAGAGCTGAAAGTCTTAAAACATGAATGCTAAATACTGGAAAGGGAATGGCGTTCTAGCGGCTACGGCCTTCCAGCAAAACATACACTTAAAGCTAAATAAAAAAGTTACTACACCGCTAAAGCAGCCGCAAAAAGTTGCTATTTTTCTTTACGTATTGATCAGGCCAACAATAACTCCAAAGAAAAATTGTCTATTGTGCAAAGTTTTATGTCTCCTAGTGCTCAAGCTCGAGTTGCACCAGTCTCAGAGACCTTGTGTAATACTCTTGCTAAGTTTTTCCTGGATAGGATCTGCACTATACAAGACAGTTTTACCTCCTGCACTATGGCATCCACGGCCTCTCTGTCTGGCCTGCAAGCCGCCAACCTCATCAATACTTTGTCAACCTTTGAACCTATTGATTTGGCTTGCTCTCTCAAAATTCTTAAGACTTTGAAGTCAGGCTCTCCGACTGATCCTTGTGCCTCTAGACTTCTGGCCGCTGTTGCAGATACCATTAATCCCAAAGCTAACAAAATTGTTAATATGACTTTGCGGGAAGGTCTTGTTCCGTCTTCCTGGAAGCAGGCACAAATTCTCCCTCTCCTCAAGAAGCCGTTTCTTGACCCAATGATACCGGGAAACTACCGTCCAATCTCACTTTTGCCAAGCTTGGCCAAGGTCTGTGAGAAGGTTGTCACTAATCAACTGACCAATTTCGTCGAGGTATCGGGTCTGCTGCATCCGGCTCAATTGGGATTTCGGGCCTCGTTTAGTACAGAATCAGCACTACTAGAGGTAACAGAGGCAATTCGCGAGTGTTCGGATGCCGGCGGGAGAGCTGCATTGGTTATGCTTGTTCTCTCAGCGGCATTCAACACTGTGCCCCACTCTTTGCTTCTTGACCGCCTCTCAGAGATTGGTATATCTGGTTCTGTCTGGTGCTGGATCAAATCTTTTTTGGAAAGCCGCTCACAGCAGATCTGGCTTCCACCATGTGTCTCGGTGCCTCAGCAGGTGGCCACTGGTGTCCCACAAGGGTCATCCCTTAGTCCCCTACTTTTCAACATCTATGTTACTCCGCTGATCTATCTAGCGGAGTCATTAGGGGCTAAGGTGATGGCCTATGCTGACGACACCCAGCTTCTGTTCTCGTGGGGAAGGGATGATAATTCAGTTCTTGTGGCTCAATACTGTCTGGCCTCGGTTTTCTGCTGGCTCTCCCAGGCGCAGCTAAAATGTAACGAAGAGAAATCAGAGGTCCTCTTGTATGGCGTCTTTCCAGCTAATTTCAGAGAGAGGTTATGTCCCCCCGTCTTCCCCTTGCCTAGTGCAATGGGCATTGCTGCAAAAAACCTGGGGGTTTGGTACAATTAGACCTTGTCCTTTTCTACCCAGGTTACAAAGCTGGTTGGGACCTGCTTCGGTACACTGAAAGCCTCGAGGAAGTTTCTTCCTCTTCTTTCAAGACCTGCCAGAGAAACAATTTTCCATGCCCTGATTTTGTCTCGCCTGGACTATGCCAATGCACTTTATGTGGGCATCTCCGGCTACCTCTTGGAAAAATTGCAGGTTGTTCAAAACTCGGCCGCTAGACTCCTGCTGGGGATATCTCGCAGGTGTAGTGTGCATGCTCACTTACGCTCTTTGCACTGGCTCCCGGTGGAGTCCCGAATAAAATTCAAAACTCTGGCTGTTGCTCACAGGGCCCTATACAGCTCTGGTCCTACCTACCTTCAGAAAAGGTTTGCTTTTTTTCACCCGGTGAGACAGTTGCGTTCATCCTCCCAACTTTTGATGCAGACCCCCAAGTTCAAACGTCAAAGGCAGGGTGGGAGTTCTTGAGTGCGTAAAGCTGCTTTGGCATGGATTGCTTTACCCTTGGCGCTGCACAGTATTCAAGATTCTGTGATCTTTAGAAAAAAGTTAAAAACCTTTATCTTTCAATAGTGCTTTGGTTTGTGGTTCCTTTCCCCAAGTACTCGCCGGGACACTCTGTTGAGTATCTGTGCGCGCTATAAATTTATATAACATAACATGTTTGGAATGCTTAAGTATGGTTACGACACTTTGCATCTATTATACATATGCCAATATGCGTAAATGTTTGCCCTTTCTATTTAATTGTGTTTTGTCGTAAAAATGAAAACAAATACTTTGCTCTAATTTTCTATTGGATTGTATGTGTCGAGATTCAGTAATACAGCTTGTCGGTTGCTGTGCCTATTACTATGTTCACAAATCTAGCACGGCACAAGGATTGGCTTCCTTCTGGGGATGCAATGTCACTATTTTTCATTTTTATTTGACTACACGTTGATACACATTATATATAATGAATGCCTACTTATATTGATGCATACATTTATATTTAGATTGACCATAATGAATGATTTTCACATTAACAGTTAGCCATAGCTAGAGTGTGCGCATGTTGAGTTGGCCATGGTTACTTTAGACCTTAGTTTGAAAGGTTCCCTGTTAAATGAAATGTAGGGTTTTTCCTTGCTGTGCATAATCTTTTCTCTCGCATTAGAAGAAAACAAAGTTGCAGCAATTCTGTTATTAACTGTATTGTTGGACTGTGTGTGAAGGCTATCAAAAGTATCTTTTTAATGAGTTGGACAATAAATCTTAACACCTTTGCAAGAAAGGGGCCGTTAGAGAAAAATCCTCCCTTGTGCGATATCTATGCAGGCAATGTCGCTGGAAATTTAATTATATGACCCATTAAAAGAGGGTCAAATACCAAAATATTCTTAAATGTTTAGTGTTGATTGATTCATTCTCTGCGAAATAATAGGAGTGTAAAATTTAATGTTTTAATTGTGTATCACTCATTTTAGTCAGATAGACTTGCTCTAATCCACCTTTGGAGGTGTATGTCCATGTCTCGCTCTTGAACCCCATGGTTGTTTTATTTCTGCTGATGGAGTTAACCTCTCGAACAAGCACATTTTTTCTTTTCTTGATTGGATCTTTCATTTGGTTATGCTTAGGGGCTATATATGTTCACACCTGCTGCTTAATTCTTCCCTACTTTACCCAAAATATTAGTTTAGCATTAAGGAGTTTCCCTTCAGGGGAAATGAATATTTCATGATTTACATATTAGATCTTTAAATAACTTTGTCTTCACATTTGTGCTTGACCTGTCTATATCATATTGGCTTATGCGCCCATTTTCTTTCTGGTCATCCTGGGTATAAAAGGACTATGGAAAAACTGAAAAGAAACTTTTGGTGACCCACTATGGGGTAGGATGCTAGAAAATTCATACAACCCAGCCATGTTTGTGCTTAAGAGAAGGTTTCACATCAGGCCCCTGACGGATTATTCAGACCCCTGCCCACTCCACCTAGTCCCTGGCATATAGTGTCTATGGATTTCATTGTGGACAGCTCAGGGAAACACTACTCTCCTTGTCATGGTCGATTTATTAACTAAGATGGGCCATTTTATCCCGCTGAAGGCAAAACAAACCTCTAAGATATTAGCTTCCTTGTTAGTCCAACACATTGTAGGTGTACACGGCCTTCCCTCTGTTCTTATATCCGATAGAAGTGCTCAATTAATTTCCAAATTCTGGCGAGGGATGGGTACTCTATTACAAATGGATATGAGATTATCGTTTAGCCATTATCCTCAGTCAGATGGCCAAACAGAGACGGTAAATCAATGGTTTGAACAGTATATATGATGTCAGTCCTTAGACTCTTCATCAGACTGGGATACAATTATATGGGCTGCTTAATTTTCCTACAACAATAATTGCCACTCCTCTACTGTTTTTTCTCCTTTGTATTGTACTTACGGTTTTCACCCACGAACTATGCTCTCTCTGCTGTCTCCCTCTTGTCTTATTCCTGCAGCTCTTGATTTTGTAAAAAACCTACAAGACATACACAAGATGACAATAATCAACTTTAAAAAAGCTAAAGCTAATTACAAAGAAAAAGTGGAGCTTCATAGACACTCTGAGCCTATGTACGCCCTTGGAAATGAAGTTATCTACTAAAAACCTTTCCTTGAAAGGGCATTGTACATTTAAACCTAAATATATTGGACCTTACAAGATATGTAAGGTTATAAATCCTCTAGTTGTGAAATTAGACCCTCCTGCTACATTAAAGATACATCCAGTGTTTCATGTCTCTCTCTTAAAACCTGTAGAATCTGCCACCTGTATCGCTGACACTCCAGCTCCAGTAACCGTAGACAAATAACCTGAATATGAAATCAGGTGTATCATTGACTCGAGAGGGGTGAGACATAAACTTCAGTATTTGATACATTGGAACGGATTTGATATTGAAGAATGTACCTGGGAACCAGCTAGCCAAGTACATGCCCCTCGTCTACTGCATCTATTTCACAGAAGACATCCTGATAAACCCAAGCCAGTAGGAGGGATCATAGGGGGGGTGTACTGTCAGATTTGCTTAGTCGTATGCAACTGGCGAACTAAAAGAATGACTGGCTCCCGCAAACACGCATGCACGGGAGCCAACGGAAGAGCACAAATTCTCCTGGATTCCGGGCAGAGACGCTTCACGTTCCTGCTTCAGGAAAGAGAGTAGTGCTTCCGGTCCTTACCTGCACTTCTGGGTCCCGGCATCGGCGTTCCTCTTGTCTACACGGCTCCTCTTCTCCATGCTCCATTCTTCGTCTCCAGGTTCCAGTTGGACTCTGAACTCAAAAGCGGCATCTCCTCTCCTAGCTCTGCCCTTCCTCTCATGGTCCCGGCCTTTGTATCCTGAAATATAAAAGGAGAAAGAAGAAAGCTACATAATTCATTTTGGGTAACAGCGCTTGTGTGCTGAATATACTGATTATTATTTTTTATTCTTTATGCTACTTATCTGAAGTGGACTCAGTGTTTATGGAGGTCAGCTTTTCTTTCTTTTTTCTTGAGTTCTCAATTCTGTAATTCCTGAAAAGACAAGGGATCTAGGGGCATATTATCAAGATACGGCGTTAGAATTATCGCCGCTTTAGCAGCAGAAAACTGCCGCTAAAGCGGCGATAATGGGCTTGATAATATGCCCTTGAGAATTCCCATAGAAGCCCATGTTCTGTTGTCAACATGGGGCTTCTAATGAAATTCTCTGTGGCATATTATCAAGCCCATTATCGCCGCATTAGCAGCAGTTTTCTGCCACTAAAGCGGCGATAATTTTAACACCGTGCTTCATAATATGCCCCCTAGTTAGGCTCCCCTGAAGCTATGGTGGAGTACACAAAAAATGCATTAGTAAGAGTCAAAGACTACCTTATATTGGATCACAGATAAATGTCAGCCACTACATGTTTTTAGGTGAGCTTTTTGTATAACTTTCTCCTGCATATAGGTATTCCTTATTATTCTTCAAGATTTGAATAACTTTATTGCTTCAACCTTTCTTCATTCTAGACACACAACATCCTTTCCCTATCACCAGTTACCAGAATTCCGGAAAAAGGGAGCTATTAATATACACATATAAAACATGCATAGTTAGACACACATTAGGGGTAGCAATACTGAGCATACTTACCTCATTATCTGTCCTTATTCTTAACAGAGACCATTTTTGGCTGTCTGGATTCCGTCCTTGAGTGGGGTGCAGCGTGGGACCTTGTTTTTTCCTCCTCGTTTTCTCCCTTCTTCCCCTTGTTACCGTTTGGTACTGAGATTTGGTTGGTTACAAATGGTGACCGGGGAAGTTTGAGGATCTCTCATCATTTGCATGGCGTTCCAGCGGAGACGTGAGTAAACCTGACATTTCCCCCCTTCTTCAGCCTGAAGTACATGTTTAAATATTGCCTAGTTACAACAAGTGGTACATTCCACTGGGCAATTAAAATAGTGGAGTAATTTTCAAATTTGAGATGTAATATGCCTAGGGACTTAATCATTTTCCTTTATATACTTAATCTGAGAAACCAGAAAATAATAATAAAAATTGGCAAACAAAAAAGCTTCCTGCCTTTCCTTTCAAAATAAGAGAAGGTAAATAATCCATCTTTAACCATTACAATGGACCCTGAATCGCCGGGAACCCAACTTGAACCCGCAATCACTCATTACCATTGTCGAGCTATATAAATAGGGGAATAAGAAAAAAGACAAACTCACTTGTACCTTAGTTAACCTGGTGGTTGTGCCAGTTCTTTTATTTAGCTCAGCTCCTTGATTAGAGGTAGCTCCATGCTTTTTTCTTTGTTTACAAAAGCTCTTGAAAGGTTTATCAATAAACAATGTTCAGCCTTTCTTAAAGAAAATCACATCTTGGATTCCTCGGAATGGGGTTTTAGAGAGCTTCACATTATCAGCGACAGCATTGCTGGCTGTGGCTGATAACATCAGGCTCTCCTTAGCTGTTGGAACCCCAATCATGTTGGTACTGCTGGATTTGTCAGTCTCATTTCACAAACTGGGCTGTACAGCAGGGCGCTACACATACTCTGGAACTTCCTTGCCAGTTGAACGCAGCAAGTCTGGTTGGTCTCTTTTAAGTCTCAACTTATGCAAATGAACAAAGGATTGCCTCAGTAATCTTGCCTGAGCCCAACTCTGTTTAACATCTATGTAGCCCCGTTAGCCCAAATCATTAGAGCTCACGATGTGAAGATTGTGTTGTATGCTAATGACACTCAACTTCTTATCTCCTGGCCCTGGCCCAGACGAGGTGAAAGGCAAATTTGCAAATTGTTTGAGGTAAATCACCACTTGGATGAGTAACACTGTCTCCAATTAAACAGCAACAAGACAGAGATCATGTTATTTGGAAAAGTGACTGAGATATAGTCAGCTGAATGGTGGCCTTCAGAACTTGGTACCACTCCCTCTCCTAAGCAGGTAGTAAAAAATCTTGGAGTGAAGTTATATCAATCTATTTCTATGAGAAACCCAGTTAATGCCACCTGTGCCTCGGTTTTGCCACCATGAGTCTTTAAAAAAAAAAACTCTCCAATGGCTTCCAGACATTGCCAGGAAGACTCTTGTCCTGGCCCTTATCACCAGCCACCTTGACTATGGGAACACTCTGACATCAGTAAATGACTCCTTGTTGTCCAAACTGCAGGTCATCCATAACACTGTTGCCTGGCTAATATGCAAACTTCCTTCTCTCTGGCCCTCCTCCCCGAGTCTCAGGAAGCATCACTGGCTGCCGATTACAAAAGCAAGTCATTTTCAAACTATGTTGCCTGTCACATAAAGTACTCCACAAGTCCCATCCAGCCTGTCTGTTCACTAGACTACATCCTACCTGCCTCCTAGATGTCTAAGAGCTTCAGATAAGGCACTTCTGGTGATCCCATGTGTCTGTACCTTAAGATAAGAGGCAGATCTTTCTCCTACACAGCCCCTTATCCTTGGAACAGACTCCCTCTTAGTCTTTGCTCTAGCTCAGAGTTCACCTCCTTTAAGAAGGGTTTGAAGACCTGGCTATTTTAGAATGCTTTATCCTCTTTTGAGCACTGCAGTGCCAAGAAACTCCTCCGGGAGTGAGTCATGTATGAAACCAAATGTTCAAATAAATAAAATGCTGGGAAAATTCATCCATCCTTATGGGTTGTAAATGTGGACATTTTTCTTTTCCTTAGGCCCTTCATTTGCTCCATGTCTCCTCTTTTTCTTTTAGCTTGTCTTGTTCTAGGGTTTTGTGGAGTGACGTGTCTAATTCATTGATTGCACTTGTAGCAGCCACACAGAGTCGGTGACAGAGGGGAAATTGGAATACAATTTGCTGGTAGACTTCTAAGACAACGACCACAGTCACCTTTGTGTAACTGAATTATGTTATTATGAATTCATCCAAATCCTTACCCTCATAATTGATTTCTAGAAAAAACATAATCACATTAAGCACAGATAGAAACATGAACAAATACTTATCTCATTCAGTGGTCTAGCTTTCTGGTGTGTTTTTCTTATCTCACGATGCCACAGCCTTACCCATATCACTGCCATTGCTGCCATTGCTAATGAAGAGATGTGGAACACCCACCCTGGTCCCACTGAGTCAAAGGATTACTGATTTTAGATAATAATCTGGATATCCTGTTTGTAACTGAAACTTGGCTTGATGCCGCGTCTAATCCCTTAGTGAACATGGCCACACCCATAGGATTTAAAGTCTATCGATTGGATCGCGGTACTGGCAGAGGTGGTGGCTTGGCCATCTGGTATAGGGACAATTGGACCTTTCGAAATTAAACTTCTACTCTTTGGGGTAACTGCGAGGCCTTGCATTTCAGCCTGCAACTTTCGGCCCATTTCACTCTTGGTGGCTCTTTAATTTACCGCCCCCCGGGCTCAGCTGCAAACTTCTTAGCTCTCTGCAGCGAGGCTTTAGCTGAGCGAGCTTTGAGGTTTTCGAAATTTATCTTTCTTGGGGATGTCAACATCCACCTCGATTGCAGCAAAGAGGTAGATTCAGTTGCTTTTCTGGACTCTTTACATCTTGCAAACCTGTCCCAAATAGTCGCATTTCCCACTCACCAGGGTGGTCACACTCTTGACATGATTTGTACTAATTTCCCCACTTCTGTCTTGAAGCCGCGCCCTGTGTCATGGTCAGATCACTTTCCCATCTTTTTCTCCTGGGCACTGCAAGAAGCTTGGAGACCATCCAATTGTTATCGCCCGCCTCTTTCATTGAAGTTGGTCTCCACCCAGCTTAGCCTCGCGCTTGCTGCCTCTCGACCCATTTTTGGCTCAGCTTTGGAGGCTAATCTTATCCAATTCAATGAGTGGATTACAGGTGCTGTCGCCTCAGTCTCGGCGACTGGGCCACCCAGGTTGAGAAGAGAGTCCCCCTCCAAACCCTGGTTTACCCCCTTGTTACGGAGTCTCAAGCACAGCTGCAAAGTTGCAGAAAGGTCCTGGCGCTCCGGCGGATACCAGCTCCAAGACAAAGTACTTCTCAGATCTGAGCAAAAACGCTATTATAGAGCGACTGGGGAGGCCAAGGGCCTGTACTTTGCTGCTCGTATTGAACGAGCAAACAACAACGCCAAAGAGATCTTTGCCATAGTGCAGTCTTTCCTTGCCCCTAGGGCTCAGGTAGCTGTGGCCCCTCCTTCGGACACTTGGTGCAACACCCTGGCATCTTTTTTCAAGGACAAGATCATCAGCATCCAGGAGACCTTTCGGCCTCTGATGAAGTCGGCTAGCACTGAGCTGGTTCCCACCCTGCCTAAGCTCTCTCCTCTCTCCTGCTTCTCTGATTTTTGTCCTATTGAGTTATTTGACTCTCTTAAAATCCTTAAAGCCCTCAAGTCTGGCTCTCCGCACGATCCGTGTGCCGCCAGATTACTTTCCGATTTGGCTATCACCATCAACTCCGAGGTTAACTATTTGGTCAACCAATCTCTTAGGGAAGCTCTTGTCCCCTTGGCATGGAAACATGCCCTTATTCTGACACTTCTCAAAAAGCCCTCCCTTGATCCTCTGCTCCCAGAGAACTACCGTCCTATTTCACTCCTGCCCAGTTTGGCCAAAGTTTGCGAGAAGGCAGTCACGTTTCAACTGACTAATTATGTTGAGGCGGCTGGCGTGCTTCATCCTGCGCAGTCTGGATTCCGTGCCTCCTACAGTACCGAATCCGCTCTGTTGGAGGTTTCGGAGTCGATTCGTGAGTGTCTGGACGCCGGCGGGAGAGCAGCACTTATACAGCTGGATCTCTCGGCGGCGTTCGACACGGTGCCTCACGCCATGCTCCTCGACCGCCTCTCGGTCATTGGAGTGTCTGGGAATGCTTTGATCTGGATCAGGTCCTTTTTGGAGGGTAGGTTGCAGCAGGTTTGGCTCCCTCCGTGCGCTTCGGTTCCCCTGACAGTCACCACGGGGGTACCACAGGGGTCGTCACTTAGCCCTCTGCTTTTTAATATCTATGTGACTCCACTGGTTTTTCTGGCGGAGTCCTTGGGGGCTAAAGTGATGGCCTATGTGGACAATACCCAACTGCTGTTTACCTGGAACAAAGCAGACGACTCGGTGGTCAAACCTCATCAGTGTCTGTCCTCGGTATTTCAGTGGCTGGCCAATGCACAACTGAAATGCAATGAGGCAAAGTCGGAAGTTTTGCTGTTCGGCTCTTTTTCCTCTGAGTTTAGAACAAGACTTTGGCCCTCGGGCTTTCCATGTCCCCCAGCGATCAATGGAGCCGTCAAAAACCTCGTTGTGTGGTTTGATGAAAACCTGAACTTTGCCTCGCATATAAAAAAACTGTCTGGCACATGCTTTGGGTTTTTGCGGAGTCTTAGGAAGTTTCTCTCCTTGCTCCCAGACAGGGCTAGAGAAACGGTGGTGCGTGCTTTGCTTCTCTCCCTTTTAGACTATGCTAACACCCTCCTGGTAGGGAGCCCTGGCTACCTTGTAAGGAAATTGCAGGTGGTCCAGAATTCGGCAGCTAGACTTCTGGGCGGCCTGTCTTCCCGGCAAAGTGCCCTGGAACAACTGCGGGCACTTCATTGGCTCCCCGTCCAGTCACGTCTTAAATTTAAAATGTTGTCAATTGTACAACAGGCCCTTTATGGTCTGGGCCCCAAGTATCTGCAGGTCAGATTCTCCTTTTACATTCCTAGGAGACAGTTGAGGTCATCCTCACTGCTGCTCATGCAGACCCCTAAATTTGAGCGTGTTCGCTTGGGGGGCAATTCATTCGCCCGAAGAGCCTGCCTTGCTTGGAACGCCCTTCCCCTGTCTTTGAGGGCCATTCGTGGTCCTCACCTGTTTAGGAAGTCCCTGAAGACCCTGCTGTTTTGATGAATTTTGTTGGATGGCTGCCTTTTCTGTTGCTAGCGCCGGGACACTCTCGAGTATCTGCGCGCTCAATAAATTAAAATAACATAACATAACATAACATAACATTACTCCCCTGCGCTGAGTAGATCTACATGTTTTTGCTTCATACTGATGTCAGGGTGGTGCTGCATTCAATGCCCATTACCAGGTCTTGAAATTTGACCCCTCTGATACCGCTTCTTACCTGTACATAAGCTGCTAGAAAACCATCTGGTACCGTATTAAAAATATAGCTCTGGGGGTGCAGCAGGCTAGTGCACCTTCTTCTTTTTTCCCCTGGGCACTTTGGGAGTACAGCAGGGGCTGCAGATGCTTGTGCGGTCCCTTCTGTAATATGATAGCACTGGTTATGTGGTGCCAGTTCTATCCTGAAAGGGTGTTACCTCATTTGCAAGAGGCGTAGCTTCTTTCAAATGAGGTTATCACTTTGCCTCTAAGCCCGTACTGTATTGGGGACAGGGGTGTAAAGGCAAACCTGCCCTTAGAAGGCATACTGACAGTGCAGCACAAAAGGGTGGCACACTGTCAGTCTGCCCCCTGAGGACAGATAAACTTGGGGAGGTTTTGAAGCCGCCAATGCTTATTTTACCTAATGTGCAGTGCTCAGGGCACCGTGAGTTTGCGGCTACCCTGGGGGCAGTGCATTTATTGTAATAGGGCAAACTGTCCCTGTTAGCACCTGGTGCAGCTCCTTTAAAGTGTGCCTTTGTGCAAATAAGGACAGTGTGCCCTATATGTAGTGCATTCATAACTTGGGGGTACCGTTTCCTCCATCCAATCGCACAGCTTGAATGGCCTGCTGGGCCGTCATCTAATCTTTCCAACTTTCGCCTTATAGTCCATATTATTCCATATATTTAAACTTGTACATTCATCTTGGTATAACCCTTTTTCCTTCACACCCGGAGTAGTTATGCCAATTTTCACAGTTTCTAGTGTTAGAGTTGGGCCATCCGAACCTCTGACAAAAACACGAAAAGTGCAAACTCGTCTAGGCAGTGCTGTTTATTTAAAAAACCCAATGCATTTCAGGCGACTGGTGCCCTTCGTCAGGGGCCACTACAACAACAAGTGAAACAGAACAACCATTAGTGTTTCAACAATAAAAACACAATTATACACATAGTTATGCATTTGTTAAAACAAAAACATTTTACGATGTATCATACTTCCTATTCTGGCGCTTTAGAACCTAAGGATACTAAAGGGTTCAACAATTTGATAATTAATTATATTCACACCTCGATGCTTCCCAAAACCCAAACTGTGTCGTATCCACGTTTCCTTAAATAAACAGGGTCTAAATGTGGCGTTTGGTTTATTCACAAGTACCTCACAATGTTGATTTATTCAACCTGGCATATAACTCCACAGCTCTCGCTCCCCATAGATCTATTATCACCTCCCCTCTGCTTCCCCAGCGTTCCACTCATTGGCCCGACATCCTTAACAAACGTTCCTGCAATCTATTGATGTACCCATGTTGCATTGGCCCATTTGCCCACTCAGCTCGAAAACCGCTCGCATTCAAATCAAAAGCCACAATGTTATCGTTACTGTACTGCAACAAGCGAAAACACAACATTAGTCTTTCTACACTGCAGTGTTAAAGATCCATACCTGCCACAGCCGTTGTGAAGCACCCGGCCCCATATTCTCCATCAAACAAATGTGTGTTCCCACCCTAGATCCGCCTCTTATTTAAGTGATGCTACTCTCCCTCATTGGTCCGCAATACTTTACATTTCCCGCCAGAAATACTACATCACAATCCTGCTTGTATGTTAAGTGGACTCCATCCCCCATAATCCATTTCTGTGGCAAAATGTGTCCTCTAAACATCGTAATCCCATAACTATGTTGAAACTGAAACTATTTGTTCATCATGTCCGCAAAATACGTTGTCATTTAGTCCTCTTGAAGGTTTGCCAATACTTATATTTGCAACACTTGCTTAAAAGACGAACTACGATGTACCGCCTGCTGTGTGAAGTCGAATGAAGTTCATAATGTTTCCTTTTTTTTCTTTTTTCATTTTCTTTCATGCGGGTGCAATCCCATAGTGGAGCATAATTATCGACATCAATTTACAAGGGTAGGGATGCACTCCATTATTTTTCTAATTGTTTATTCACTTTAAATCTGTGTGCGTGCGACTTGGTAGATGCCATGCCCCAGCGGCATCTGGGTCATTAACATTCATAACTTGGGGGTACCGTATTCTTCCATCCAATCGCACAGCTTGAATGGCCTGCTGGGCCGTCATCTAATCTTTCCAACTTTCGCCTTATAGTCCATATTATTCCATATATTTAAACTTGTACATTCATCTTGGTATAACCCTTTTTCCTTCACACCCGGAGTAGGTTTGCCAATTTTCACAGTTTCTAGTGTTAGAGTTGGGCCATCCGAACCTCTGACAAAAACACGAAAAGTGCAAACTCGTCTAGGCAGTCCTGTTTATTTAAAAAACCCAATGCATTTCGGGCCACTGGTGCCCTTCGTCAGGGGCCACTACAACAACAAGTGAAACAGAACAACCATTAGTGTTTCAACAATAAAAACACAATTATACACATAGTTATGCATTTGTTAAAACAAAAACATTTTACGATGTATCATACTTCCTATTCTGGCGCTTTAGAACCTAAGGATACTAAAGGGTTCAACAATTTGATAATTAATTATATTCACACCTCGATGCTTCCCAAAACCCAAACTGTGTCGTATCCACGTTTCCTTAAATAAACAGGGTCTAAATGTGGCGTTTGGTTTATTCACAAGTACCTCACAATGTTGATTGATTCAACCTGGCATATAACTCCACAGCTCTCGCTCCCCATAGATCTATTATCACCTACCCTCTGCTTCCCCAGCGTTCCACTCATTGGCCCGACATCCTTAACAAACGTTCCTGCAATCTATTGATGTACCCATGTTGCATTGGCCCATTTGCCCACTCAGCTCGAAAACCGCTCGCATTCAAATCAAAAGCCACAATGTTATCGTTACTGTACTGCAACAAGCGAAAACACAACATTAGTCTTTCTACACTGCAGTGTTAAAGATCCATACCTGCCACGGCCGTTGTGAAGCACCCGGCCCCATATTCTCCATCAAACAAATGTGTGTTCCCACCCTAGATCCGCCTCTTATTTAAGTGATGCTACTCTCCCTCATTGGTCCGCAATACTTTACATTTCCCGCCAGAAATACTACATCACAATCCTGCTTGTATGTTAAGTGGACTCCATCCCCCATAATCCATTTCTGTGGCAAAATGTGTCCTCTAAACATCGTAATCCCATAACTATGTTGAAACTGAAAATATTTGTTCATCACGTATTTTGCGGACATGATGAACAAATATTTTCAGTTTCAACATAGTTATGGGATTACGATGTTTAGAGGACACATTTTGCCACAGAAATGGATTATGGGGGATGGAGTCCACTTATCATACAAGCAGGATTGTGATGTAGTATTTCTGGCGGGAAATGTAAAGTATTGCGGACCAATGAGGGAGAGTAGCATCACTTAAATAGGAGGCGGATCTAGGGTGGGAACACACATTTGTTTGATGGAGAATATGGGGCCGAGTGCTTCACAACGGCCGTGGCAGGTATGGATCTTTAACACTGCAGTGTAGAAAGACTAATGTTGTGTTTTCGCTTGTTGCAGTACAGTAACGATAACATTGTGGCTTTTGATTTGAATGCGAGCGGTTTTCGAGCTGAGTGGGCAAATGGGCCAATGCAACATGGGTACATCAATAGATTGCAGGAACGTTTGTTAAGGATGTCGGGCCAATGAGTGGAACGCTGGGGAAGCAGAGGGGAGGTGATAATAGATCTATGGGGAGCGAGAGCTGTGGAGTTATATGCCAGGTTGAATAAATCAACATTGTGAGGTACTTGTGAATAAACCAAACGCCACATTTAGACCCTGTTTATTTAAGGAAACGTGGATACGACACAGTTTGGGTTTTGGGAAGCATCGAGGTGTGAATATAATTAATTATCAAATTGTTGAACCCTTTAGTATCCTTAGGTTCTAAAGCGCCAGAATAGGAAGTATGATACATCGTAAAATGTTTTTGTTTTAACAAATGCATAACTATGTGTATAATTGTGTTTTTATTGTTGAAACACTAATGGTTGTTCTGTTTCACTTGTTGTTGTAGTGGCCCCTGACGAAGGGCACCAGTGGCCCAAAATGCATTTGGTTTTTAAATAAACAGCACTGCCTAGACGAGTTTGCACTTTTCGTGTTTTTGTCAGAGGTTCGGATGGCCCAACTCTAACACTAGAAACTGTGAAAATTGGCATAACTACTCCGGGTGTGAAGGAAAAAGGGTTATACCAAGATGAATGTACAAGTTTAAATATATGGAATAATATGGACTATAAGGCGAAAGTTGGAAAGATTAGATGACGGCCCAGCAGGCCATTCAAGCTGTGCGATTGGATGGAGGAAACGGTACCTCCAAGTTATGAATGTTAATGACCCAGATGCCGCTGGGGCATGGCATCTACCAAGTCGCACGCACACAGATTTAAAGTAAATAAACAATTAGAAAAATAATGGAGTGCATCCCTACCCTTGTAAATTGATGTCTATATTTAGTGCAGGCATGGGTGTCCAGCTCTGATGTCATCAGCTCGAGTTCTTAACATCAACAGATCGAAGCCATGCCACGTCATACTGACCTTCGCTTATGCCTTGCGGGTGTTGGCCTACACCACGGTTGTACTCTCTCCCTAATGATACTGGTGCTCGGTTGCGCTGTTAGAATAGTGCTCCTCCTTTCCACATTCTTTTTCAGATTCTTCTGGCTCAGAATGCATTGCTCAGCTGTCTACAATCTTCTAACGTCGGCTAAAGAAAATATTGTTCGTGCAAATATGTTTTTGCGCCTCGCATATACTCTTGACCATACATTTATTTGTGAATAGGCTGTAAACAAGATCATATTTGACATAGAATCTGTCAGTCAAGAGGAGGCTGTATCAGCTGGAAATTAGCACATAGTAAATATGGGTTAAATGTGGATGAGTAGGTTTGCAAATATGTAGACATCCATACAAGTTCATGTGATCATTGTGTTTATAAGCTTCTGTGTGTCTATGGGTATTTATATAAAGGTTAGTGTGTGTGTGTGTGTGTGTGTGTGTGTGTGCAGTGGTAGGCACCACCTTTTTAGAAAATGCTGACAAGCATCGATCCGCTGATTGGTAAGAATGCACAGACAGATCCTTTGCACTTCTGCTAATAGATCTGCACTTTGATAGGAAGGGACACACACATTTGTTGTATACCTTTTCACTAATATCGATGAATACATGGCAAGCTCCAAAGAATATGTTTTTATATTCAGGTCTAAAACTTACTAAATTCATATTCATAGTCTTGCATGATAACTACTCTTCTAAAATTAATTGAAGTGAAAGTTGAAATGAATGAACTAAAGCCCAAGGCAAAAGTTATAAGGAGCTGCATTTAATTTATTTTTTCAATTTACAAAACGTATAAAAGTAATTAATTAAATGACAAATGTGTTTTTCTACTTGGCGAGAACGTAGTTCAGACGTAATCACATTGACAGAGTGTTGGTATCTGAAAGAAACAGGTTTCAACTGTCTCTGTAGAGGATTACTCAGGCTAATAAACATTTTAGGAAAGTATGCAGGTGTTACAGTCATTTGATTTAAGGAAATATATAGTTGCTGTGTTCATATTTGCAATCTATAATTTCTAAGGTTACTTTGTAAGGTAAAGTATTCATTTTTCGGAAATATATTGCTCAATTCGCTTTTAAATGCTGACCTGAATGGAAGTGCCTTTATTTTTTCAGTGCATGCAAGTATGTATTAGATTACGATATCTATTTTATGCCATTAGTGCTATTTTTCCATCATTTAAGTTTTTTAGTCATAACAGATGATGCTCCATAGAACCTTTTTCTGCTTTTGCACACATTGCGGGATGCAAGCGTGAAGCAAACTGTCATAAATATGCCCCTTAGTGTCCTCACTGTTCTAGGACCTTCATTGATATAAGGGTGGTCTTGCCCATAATTCTGCAAACAATGACACCTGTACTGTGTGACAAGGATTTTGGTCAGACCCAATAATAAGCAAGTCAGTTTTACTGTCTGATTAATAAAAATCATCACAAAATGATACATTACAGTACATATCCAGCAGTTTAACATAAACTAATTTTATTTAGACCATATAACATTATGAGTTCATACTGCTATTCAATTAAAACCAATATCCACAAAAATTATTCAAAGTTAAAAGTAAAGCTGTATTTTTCCTGGTCCACAGAAAACCATACAGGTTCCTTCAAAGTGCCAAGTGCTTGTATTCAGCATATGGCCGCAATTGTCCAATCGTGTGACCTATTCAGACAGGGAGAAAGATTCACGAAATGCTACATTACAATACAAAGTGACAAGTGCTTGTACATAACATATGAGCATAACTGACAAAACATATGACCTATTCACATAGAGAAAAATATATTTCCGTAAAAGTGCAGAGTGCTTTATCTTGGAAAAGTAACTCAACCTGACCAAATATGGGAGGAGAATATATAAAAAGATATAAAAAATGACTATAGAAATGTTAACATTCTTTCACTATGGTTAACATTTTGCTAGACAACTTCTCAAAAGAATTATGGCTCCTAATATTATAACATGGAAGCCTACCCACATTGAGAGAGAAGAGTGAAGTATAGCCCACTCAACAAGATTGAAGAAATAAACCAAAGTATCTAGTGCTTATGGTAAAGATGAAAAGATTCTTTCTGCCATGGTCAAAACTTTATCAACTGAAAAGTCAGTGTAATTTAGACACCTGATAAGCATAGCATGAGGGCCCGGCAGACAGACCTTACAGCTGCATCGAGATATGATGGCTTTAAAAATATGCGACATTGGGGCGTGGCCAAGATGGGGGTGGAGAAACACCGTTTCGTTGGGGCTCTGCTCGCCGAGGCTGACATACGGCGTCCATTTGCAGCTTTGAGACCTGAGAGGCAGCTACAAAGAAGTCTCAGGGTGCCCTAAACGACGGAGGACTGTGCAGACCCTAGGGCGACTTCTGGTTTCCGCTGTACCCAGCTGTAGCGACCCCGGTGCTAAGAGCGGCAGCGGAGAAGGGGATAGCGCGGAGGCCACCATGAGGAGCCCGTTGGTGGAGGAGGGGTGCGGTGACTGCGGCACTCATAGATATAGGTGCCGGCGGAGCCTCGGCGATACCAGGAGGTGAGGCGGCAGAGCAGAGAGGTGCCTGTCTCCGTGGGAGCGCGGCCCTGCACGGAGCGGAGTGGAGGCCTTCTCGGGGCCCGGGACCATGAGGCAGCTGCTTCGGGAGAGGCCCAGAGCCAGAGCTGAGAAACTGCTGGGAATCTAGATGAGAAGAGGCAGGCAGCAATACTTCCCCAGAATGATAACGTAGGATTGGGAGGCCTCGTTATCGACAACTACCATCACTACCGTCGGCGCCATAGAGGCTGGAGCCTGGACCAGAGGTCGTCTCTGGGGCAGGGTTGAGGTGGCCACAAGGAGCTGCACATAGAAGGTGGGTGCCTAGTCAGCACTGCGCGGATCCGTTGGCGCTGAAGGGGCTGCCGCCGGCTGCCGCCGGCGTGTCAGCGTGAGGAAAGGCACAGTGTGGCGCAAGGAAACCCAAGGAGCCGTAGTGAGTGGTGCAAGGAAGAGACTTTGCAGGACTCTGACTAGAGTCGGTCTCTAAATAAACTCTGAGGCCCTGGGGACTAGGGGGCAACATTGGAGTGGATCCCTGGCCCAAAACTCAGCAGGTGCCTTAGCGTGTGGGGTGTACATAACTACGTTTGCCCCGAAAATGGACTAGGCCTGGAATCCCAGCCTCACACTCACTCATATCGGGTGGCCCGGTGGGGCCTTGACTCCCTCTAGCAGGCAGGCCGGCCAGGAGGGACACTGGGAGTGAGTAACCAGGTGACAGCCCTGTGCTCCCACTGCTGAGTCAGGGCCGGAGGTGCATCTTCCCAAGGCAGTGTGAGGAATCCTGGAGTGCAGCCGCAGTGGATTCTGCACTCAACTGGTGGATCGGCTATTGTGACTGCTGTGACTAGGCCCAGACCTACTGTACCAGACGAAATAGCCCAGGGGGTAACGGCAACTCTTAGCGGTGTAAGGATCGATGGGGGTCAAAGAGCTCCGAAAGCGGGTGACCGGGGGCGGTCCCTACACACACCTTTTGGCGACCGGCCACTGTGCTCAGCGATCAGAGCCTCAAGGCCACTGCCCAGTGGGAGATTGGTGAGTAACTGGTCCCTATATGAAGTTAAGCTGGTTGAAGGGTCCATGGGCCTGCACAACACCAGACCACTGCAATGACTACACCACGGTCCAAGAAGGACATCTCAATTAAAGATCTGCTTCAGAAGCCTGGTGCAAAGAAAACAGGGGGGTTGGGAACCGAGCAACAGTTGACCCAGCCGGTCAAGAAGGAGATGAATCTGGAGGCTGGGCGAGCAGAGGTCCCGATCATGAGGGGCTTTACAGAGAAGCTGTTTAGCTCACTCAGGGACGACTTTGCAGGCCTGCAGCAAGATGTGGCCTCCGAGGGAAACAGCGGTTTCAACGCGAGTAATACCACGCGGGTAGGTTATAACGCAGACGTTACATCGTCCGAGTTGTTACCACGGTAAACGGACATAATATCGAATTAAAAATATCGACAGGACAGAATATCGAGTTTTTAATATAGAATGGACAGAATATCGAATTGCCAAAATATAGTGGTGAAGAATATCGAAAATCAGGTAAGAAATAAAATATCGATTTAAATAATATAGAAGTAAGTAATATCGACAGTCATAATATAGTTGTTAAAAATATCGAATGTTTTTATAGTGTTTTAAGTGTTAGTATCTGTGTTAAAAGTATGTATAAATTTTGGAATGTATGTTTGAATATTTTTAAAGTAATGAATTTAATGTTATTTAATTTTTGTGTAATTTAACTTCTGTAGCGGGTTGTGGGTTTATAGGGGAATAGGGTGGGAAGTAATTAAATTGTTTTTAGGTAATTATTAATTGGTATTGAAAATTAATTGGTTGTTGATTAATTATTAATTGGTAAATAATTTGTATTAATAGGGAATGAATTAGTATTAATTGTTTAATTGATAATTATGTTAATTGTATTAATTTAATATTTGTAGCGGGTTTTGGGTTTATAGGGGGTTTATTGAAATAATTTTTGTATATTGCTAATTAATTATTCCTAATTAATTATTAATTGGTATTAATTTTATGTATTAATTGTTGGTATTGAAAATTAATCGGTTGTTAATTAATTATTAATAGGTTATTAATAAAAAAACATATTGGTATTTATAATAAATTAATTATTAAAGATTGTGTGATTGGTAATTAATTTTAATATTTTTATTTGGTATTAATAATTTATTTATTTTTAATAAAATATTAAATTATTATTTTCCCTACTATTTCACTCACTAGAGTGGAAATAGTAATTTTTACCCCTACGCTATCCAACGCTTTCCCTACTATTGCACTCACTGGAGTGGGAATAATAATTTTTAACCCTACGGTATCCAACGCTTACCCTACAGTTGCACTCACTGGAGTGGGAATAGTAAATTTTACCCTCCCGCTATCCAACGCTTTCCCTACTGTTGCACTCTTTGGAGTGGGAATAGTAATTTTTACCCCTACGCTATCCAACGCTTTCCCTACTGTTGCACTCTCTGGAGTGGGAATAGTAATTTTTACCCCTACGCTATCCAACGCTTTCCCTACTGTTGCACTCTCTGGAGTGGGAATAGTAATTTTGACCCCTACGCTATCCAACGCTTTCCCTACTGTTGCACTCTTTGGAGTGGGAATAGTAATTTTTACCCCTACACCATCTGACGTTTTCCCTTCTGATGCACTCACTGGAGTGGGAATAGTAAATTTTGCCTTCCCGCTATCCAACGCTTTCCCTACTGTTGCGCTCTCTGAAGTGGGAATAGTAATTTTTACCCCTACGCTATCCAATGCTTTCCCTACTGTTGAACTCACTGGAGTGGGAATAGTACATTTTACCCTCCCGCTATCCAACGCTTTCCCTACTGTTGCACTCTCTGGAGTGTGAATATTAATTTTTACCCCTACGCTATCCAATGCTTTCCCTATTATTGCACTGTCTGGAGTGGGAATACTAATTTTTACCCTCCCGCTATCCAACGCTTTCCCTACTGTTGCACTCTCTGGAGTGGGAATAGTAATTTTTACCCTTCCGCTATCCAACGCTTTCCCTACTATTGCACTTACTGGAGTGGTAATAGTACATTTTACCCGCCCGCTATCCTATGCAAAAGATATTGTATTTTTTAAATTAATATTACTTTAATATATATGTATTAATAATATTTTTTTACTTACATTAATTATTTATTAATTTTAAAGTTATTTAAGTATTTTTAAGTATGTTTCAGTTAATTATGTTTTATTTCATTAATTTTACATTAATTTTAAGACATTTAAAAATATTTGATATTTTTTACAACTATATTTTGGATTCTATATTTTTGTACTTACCTGTTTGGAGATAGGGCTTCGATATTTTGGCATTCTATATTTTTCCTTCGATATTTTGGCATTTCGATATTCTCCTTCTCGATATTTCGTCAGTGATCCGTTACCACGCATGGCATTACATCGCAAGTCGTTTCAACGACTTGTTGCGCTACATAGCGCGCAACACCAGGGAATGTGTTGGATATTCAAATCCAACACATTCCCTGCTGTTGCGCTAACTGGAGTAGGAATAGTAATTTATACATTCCTAAGTCCAGGGCGCCCTCTAGTGCAAGTCGTAGAAATGATTTGCGTTGTAAAGCCATGCATGGTAACAACGCGGACGATGTAACGTCCGTGTTGGAACCTACCGCGTGGTATTTGCTTGTGGTGTAAAGAGACATATTCGGCCTCCGATATCAAACAACCGCGAACGGAGCACCAAGAAGTGGGAGACCAGATGGACTCCCTGGAATGCAACAGGGACCGCAAGGCGGAAGAAATCACTGAACAAGCCCGGGAACTTGTAGATCTGCGCCAACGGAATGAGGAGCTCTATCTCAAACTGGAAGATTTGGAAAATTGTTCGGCTCCAATATCCGCATCAAAGGTGTGCCACTCCAAGTGGACTGAGGCAGATTGGATAACTGGGTACTCTGCTTCTTTTGACATATAGCGCCAGACCTGCAGGATAAGGAAATCACACTGGACCACACCCACCACGCCGGGAGGCCTGCCTCCGGCCCCGGTCATCTTCAGGACATTCTTACTTGCTTACACTCCTACCACCAGAATGAGATCATCATGGCTGCCACACAGGATCGGGTGATGGTGGAGTTTGAGGGGATACAGGTGGGTGTTTTCCAGGACCTCTCGCCACTCACCCTTCAGAGACGCAAAGATCTGAGACCGGTCACAGACTTCCTCCGAGAACAGGGAGTGTCCTAGAGATGGGGACATCCATTTAGACTGTCTTTTATCTGGAATAAGGAGCTGCAGGTGGTACGGAATCTAAAGGAGACAAAGGAAATCCTTGGGAGTGCCCTGGCGGAGGCAGGAGATTCGGAGTTGTCGGAGGGAGGCCCATCCTCTGGGAAGCCACCTAAACCGAGCAGGAGACAAGGCCTCAGGAGAAGAAACAATACTAAGCCCTCAGAGGAAGAGTGCCAGAAAGAAAGGGAGGCCCTCTGCGTCAGATACAGAACCGGGAGGGTACTGGTGACCCGGCCAGTGAGTGATCTTCACAGTTGCAGAACCGAGGCCCAGAGGTGAAGAAGATGGTCCAAGCCCAGGAGACAGTGTTTTCGGCCTTGGTGGGGGGAGCCCCGCTTCTGGAGTGGTGATGACCGGCCGCTGGACACATGGACCCTAACACGATAGTGCGAAAAATTGCCATTGGATGGTGAAATGGAGATTGATTTGTCTTCTCTTATTCTATCCTGTTTTTCTCTCTTTTCTTCTCTTTTCTATTCACATGAAATCTCAAGTCCTCACACAGACAGGTAGGGTAACTCTTTGATTTGGGAACCCACGGGTACCAAGCAGAGGTGAGGGAAGCTGTGCGTCACACCTGCGGGGCAGGGGAGACATGGGAGACAATACCACATCAATTGTGTCCCCTGGCGGCTCTATTCTTGGGGGGTACTACAGAACCTCAGGCCGAGCAACTGCGCCCTACATCTCACTACACACCGGACACTTATTAAGTTTCACCTGATGGAAGATGTGTTGCATTGGGGAGGGGGGAAGTGACGGGTGAGGGGTCTATCGATAGGCTCGGGTGGGTGGAGGGGACCAGGGTACTATGTGCAGTCAGGCTTGCTTTCCAACATCCAGCAGCCGCCAAGGCTTACACTCATGACATGTACCCATGACAGGCCTTAAAGTGGTCATTATGAGCTTCAATGTTCGGGCCTTAACTCACCTGTTAAGAGGTGAGCGCATCTTGCTTTGTTGAGAGATGCCAAATGTGATATCTGCCTCTTACAAGAGACCCATCTCCTGCGCACTGACTGGAAACTACTCCAGTCAAAATGGTTCGACAGGCAGTATTTTTCATCAAGGGGGAAGAGGGCCAGGGTGGCTATCCTCCTTTCAATGCACTTCCGAGGCACGCTGATTGGGGTACACACAGATGTATCTGGTAGGCTATTGGCACTGAGGGTATCGATGGGAGCACACACATAAACAATAGCCTACGCTTATAGTCTCAATGAGCAACAGGAAACCTTTCTCTGGGACACGCTGCATACAATCCTCGAGTTCCCAGACGAGGACTTGGTGATGGAGGGATTTCAATTTGGTTCTGGATGCCCAACTGGATAGATCAGCTTTTCGGGTGGGGCACTTTGGATCTATTTGAGATTTGCTGCTACAGAGATTGGTTGAGGTTGGTCTTAGGGATGCCTGGCGACACCGTTATCCAACAGCCCGGGAAAACACCTTCTTTGCTGCAGCGCACCAAACGTCCGACCATATAGATCTATTTTGGACCTCGCCTAGGGTCACGGCGGCTACAGCAGATGTGTCTATCGGGACGACGGCGCTCTCAGTTCACTCCCTGCTTGTTTTAACGTTACTCCTCCCTGGGGGTGCCCCACGGCATGGGTCGTGGAAATTGAACCATAAGTTGCTCACATACGACGCCAATATTGCCGAAATAGGGGGCACTATCAAAACATACCTGGAGGTTAACAACGTGGGCACAGTTGATATAGACACCGTTTGGGATGCCCTGAAGGCGGTCCTGAGAGGCCGCTTTATAGCTATTGCTGCGTGTCTTAACCAGGAACGCAAAGCTAAGCGGGAGGACTTGGAGGACCAAATTAAGGAGCTTGAGGGAGTCCACCACCATACTGGGCAGTTCAAATGCAGCGGTTACTTACTAAACCGAGAAAACAATTGAGGGCCCTTGACCTTGACCGCACTGAATATGCCCTGTTATGCACCAGACAGTGTTATTATGAGGTGGGGACAAAGCTGTGATGCTCCTTGAACACGCACTCCAGGCCAAGATGGCTGCACGATGGAGAGCAGAAATCAGGAAGGACCAGGGAGAGATCCTGAGGTTGGACATTGCGGCCGAGTTCAAGGCTTTCTATACTGCCCTTTACTTGGCAGAATGCCTTGACCCGTGGCGGCCGAGGAGTATACACACGAGGCTCCGGTGTCGTCTCTCCCGGCTTCAGAGGGTTTCCACTTAGAAGAGGATATCAGGCCCGAGGAAGTCCTACGAGTTATTCAAGGATTCTCCCCCTGGAAAGCTCCGGGCAAGGATAGCTTTCCGGCCAACTTCTATAAAATCATTGCCATCTAACACGGCTGTTTAATACATTTAGGTGCCAATTCCGATCTGTTAAAAATAATTTGCGCATGACCCGTATCCGTATTTGTTTACGTACGAGTCGGAGAAGCACCGTACAAACGGCCAAGTACAAATCGTCCGTGAAAAATATCTACGAATAGTGTAGGGAAAAGTATACGAGAGTGCGTCGGAAAGTGTTCACGTCCGAATATCGTCGGGAAAAGTGTACGAGAGTGATCCGGACATTGTTACGTGCAAATCGTAAAACACAAGTCCGAGCGCGCAAGTACGATCCCGACCGTCCGTCCGAATACACAATCACACGTAAAAAGTTCCGTACGGAGCCAACGCAGTAGCACACATGTACACGGGTAAACACATGCCCGTGTATGAGGTGGACAGCCCCCCCACCCCCAAATATGTCAGCACCGTACACCACCCTGTCCGCACTGTACCCCAGCCCCGCAACTGTACGCGCCGTACCCCCCATGTACGCACCGTAACCCCCCATGTACGCGCCTTACCCCCCAATCCGCACTGTACTCCAGCCCCGCACCTGTATGCGCCGCACCCCCCATGTACGTGCCGTACCCCCCGTAGGCGCATCACCCCCGCATGTATGCGCCGTACTTCCGCATGTATGTGCCGCACCTCATGGCCACACGTGTACGCACCGTACCCCCACCGCATGTACGCGCCTTACCCCCCCCATGTACGCGCCGTACCTCCGCATGTACGTGCCGTACCCCAGGGCCGCACGTGTACGCACCGTACCCCCACCCCATGTACGTGCCTTACCCCCCCATGTACGCGCCGTACCTCCGCATGTACGCGC
Source organism: Triturus cristatus (assembly GCF_964204655.1). Lineage (NCBI taxonomy): Eukaryota > Metazoa > Chordata > Amphibia > Caudata > Salamandridae > Triturus > Triturus cristatus. The sequence continues at coordinate 545,581,516 of NC_140594.1, read as the reverse complement.
CGTACCCCAGGGCCGCACCTGTACGCACCGTACACCCACCGCATGTACGCGCCCTCCCCCCATGTACGTGCCCCCATGTACGCGCCGTCCCCCCCATGTACGTGCCGTACCTCCGCATGTATGCGCCGTACCCCAGGGCCACACGTGTATGCACCGAACCCCCACCGCATGGACGCGCCGCACTCCAACACCGTACCCCAGCACCCTCACCCAGCATCGCATATGTACGGATCGTACCTACGCAAAAATGACTCTTACAGAACCAGGACACTGTAAAACAGCACAAGGAGGGTCAATTTGACTCGAACAACACCAAAAAACACGTCTACATGACAAAATACATCTCAATGACTGACCTGGCACATCCAAACAGGCAAACAGAGGCCCCAAATCACAACCACCACTTATAACACACCCACCAAAAATCAAACACAGCCACACCCAAAAATGGACATATAAAAAGGGCCCACACACACAACCCATGAACCTTTGCAACAGACCCACTGCTGCCAGACCCCACTGAGAAACAACTCCACATAGAAACTACTCCATATCACTCATACCTCCACTACACCTTCACTCACACACCTTCACACAACCTCCTCCACAAACATCCCCCTCTTCACATTCACACACACACACTGTCACATTCACACCCACACACCCACAACCATCCACACCCACACCCACACCCCACACCATGCCCACAGACAAGAATCCAAAGTTCACTACGGCAGAGCTGGACCTCCTTGTCAACAAAGTCATCAGAGTTGAGCCACAGCTGTTTGGAACATTGGTCAGACAGACCAGCATAGCTGAAAAATCTGCCATGTGGCAGAGGATCGTCGACAAGGTGAATGCTGTTGCGCCCATCCGAAGGACCAGGCACGAATGCCAAGCCAGGTGGTACGATCTGCGCAGGGCGGTCAAGAGGAAAATGAATGAAGAATATGCCCAGACTAACATCACTGGAAGTGGGCCGCCCCGCAGACCCGTACACTACCATCCCTGGGAGGAGAAGGTGATGGCCCTGCTACCGCCGGTGGGAGTACACGGAGTCGAAGGAGTCGCAGAGCCTGGTGAGTACACAAACAACTTACGTAACATGGGGGCAATGGGGTCCACACCACATATACACCAAATGCACGCAACTTCCCCCAAGCACTCACCGCAAACAACCAAACTCAAAAACCACGCTCATGCCACTAATGTCACCATGCACCCTTCACAAATCAAGGCAAGGCCATGTCCAAGCCTACAACAACCACAAACACAAGACTGGATGTCCGGGAGGCTGGGAGGGTAGGCCCCACACAACACATTGTGAAAATGAGACTCAGACACCAATGCCCTCACCCCATATGGCATAGGTACATAACCATTCACAATGCACAGGGACTGGCAAAGTAGTGACAAGGTAGATGACACTTGGCCCTGCTGTATGCAGCACAAGGCCCTCCTGGGACCACTGTACACTCAAACACCAACTCCACAAGCACAGGTATCTAGCACAGAAACTCACACTCACTGTCATGCCAGCATGCACCATGAGGGGACACACACATCACCTGGGAGACCCAATGACAACTCACACTACACACAACAGCAGGCCCGGTCACAACCCACCCCCCTAACACAAGCACACACACCCGGGGCAGGCAACGGATTTACACACTCCCACAATGGACATGTGACACAACAAGACCGGTCCAGAGCCAAATAAGCATCAGAGCAAACAATCTACAGGTCAAACACTCAAGAGAACATCCCAATCTGTCCCCCGCAACATACCCATCCCCAAGTGGACATTGAGAGGAATTCTAGGCACATCCAACTACCTGGAGGAAATGTGTCAACTTGAATATGTATGAAACATAGATGTCGCATGAAACACCATTAACATTGTCTCTCTCTCACACACGGGGCAACGTCGTCGATCTCCCCCCAACACTGGGGGGGAAGAATCTCAGTCCCAGGCACCGCGTGAAGACGATCCCACCGGCAGCGACGACTCTCACCACTCCGTGGATGACCCCGACCAACCTGGACCCTCTGGTGCCCAAGCCCCTGCAGCACATGCGTCAGGTACATCTGTGCCAACCACCACCCCCATTCCTGCCACATCCCAGGACACACCCAGGAGCCCTGCTCACACTGAACAACAGAGCCAGTCTGACCAGGAGGGACAAGGTTCTCCGGGCACCCAGGAGGAGGCAGGCAACCCTGCAAATGCCATCCCTCAGGGGTCCCGTAGACCCGATGTGCCCACAAGGGCAGGCCAGGCTCAAGTGGGCAGGGGTGGTGGGAGCGGAGGCAGGCGGAGGCACGAACCTGACCAGCCAGCTCAGGATCCCGGTATGTCACACATACTCAACATCCTGGACTCATACCGGCGTGACACCAGAGGCATCAACCAGGTCGTGTCAAGACTCTCCGAGATGCAGGGGACCCTCGATGACATTAAGAACCTGCAGGTCGAGCATCATGCCAGTCATCAACAATACCAAGGACGGATGGAGGCAAGACTGGCTGAGCTTCTGGCGGTGCACAGGGACGTGAGCCAATCACTCCGTCAGATCACCCAAAGCCTGGCAAACCCTCCCTGTGCCACCAGGCGTAGACCAGCACCAGACACAGGGAGGGAGGAGGAGGAGGATTCATCTGACGGAGCGTCCCCAGCATCGTCAAGGCCTGCATCGGAGGGTCCCTGGAGGAAGGTGGGTCGTCCATGGAAAAGACCGTGAGAGTCAGCGGACCATCCCCATCTCCCAGGTCACCTGGCCTGGCACCTGGCCCTCTGGCGCAACAGCAGCACCTCATCCAATGACATTCTCTGCCACTTGGACTTGCTGGTCACAGTCTGACCAATGATGACCAACACTGTGGTCTGGACTCTGATGACTTCCAATGCCAAGGATACCATCTCCCCCTGTGAACTTTGGATTCTATTCCCACCGTAAATAAATATTTCACTTTGGACATGAGATGTTCTTGTCATTTTGCATCATTCAACGACATATGTGTGTGGAAATGTCAAACTATGGCTGAGTGTTGAACCAACTCCAGCCATCCATACCTTGGGATCAGAGTCTGGTACAGGACACACATGGGTCACAAGGTATCATTCAATGTAGGCATGGAGCACAACACTCACCTGTGATGGCCTCTGGCTGCTGAGGGGGGGTTTGCTAAACTGTGCGGAGAGACCTATTTGGGAGATCATCATCATGGCGTAGAGGTCATGGCTCATGTGGAGGTTCCCGGGGAGGGAGTCCCAGGTATGTGTGGCCAGGTGGGAGAACAATGTCCTATATGCTGGAGTACGGTGGATGTGAAGAACGGTGGCCAGGGCAGGTTGGATGCACGGAGATGGCCCAACAGGATCTAGGATGACAGACGTACAAGGTTGGTTGGGGTCGGGGTTGTGGACGGCCTCCTGAGTGTGGGTGGGGAGTGTGGAGGTCACCCTGCAGCAGACAGTGATCCATTGCAGCTATCCATGGTGGACGGTGAGGTGGCTGGGGCGCAGGGGGTTGAATCTGAGGTGTGCAGATGCCCCCTGGATGTGGACAAGTGTCCTGGGAGTTTGAATATACTTGCTCCGTAGAGGGCAGGGCAGTATTTGACACGGATGTTGTCATGGACCTGGGGGATGGTCTGTCTTTTCTTGGAGTGGATCTATCTGTGGATCATGTGCATAATGCAGAGGGCGTTGCAGCATGAGGTACAGATGCTGTGGACTAGCATGGCAAATGTGAGCGAGCCAAACATGATGCACACCATCTTGTGTGTGTGGCCACTGGGTGCTTGTGCAGGGCTCTTGAGGGTGGGACACATGCACTTGACCCAACTGGAAGGGGACAATCCTCAGATGTTCAGCTCAGTCCTGTACAAGTCCAGCCTCAGGTGGCTCGTGTGCAGCCATTCATCAATAGATCTCAAGCATACTTTGGAACTGCCAATGTCTGTGTCTTTGTTGAGGGTTAGGAGCACCTGGCTGTCAATGGCATACGAGCTGATGATGAGGTGCTGTGCGCATGTGATGGTGGAGAGGGGGGTCCTGGACACTCTGTAGATTGACATGCTAAGAGATGATACCTGTGCCATGTCCCAGACGATGACACCATACTACATGCTGAAGCCTTGAGTCCCACTCCCATGCCCTTGCTGGGCTACAGAGCCGGTGGGGAGTATTAGGGACGTGACCTGGTTGGTGTGACAGGGCCTGGAAGGCGGGGCAGCGCAGTGTAGGCCGTTGGAGTTGTACACTCAGCATGCAAAGGTGTTGTGTGTGTGCCCAGGGTATGTCTGACAGCAGGCGTTAGATGTGCGGATGGACATAGCTCGGAGTGTGGCTGATACATCAGACTGTAGTGTGATGTGGGTAATGCAAGGACAGTATGGTGGTGCAATGTGCACCTTGCATGTGCTGATGGTCCAGCCTTTGGCACCACGTGGCGGCAACAGTGGCATAGACAAGCTGAGGACAGCAAAATGAATGGGTGGAGGGAGGAGGTGAGGAGCATCCTGGAGGCGTGTGTGTTGCCAAATCTGGATACTCTGTTTGTCAGGCGCTGATCAAGAGCGCCTACCGAATGTACAGTCGTTGGAGGACTACAACAACCAGAATCCTCGGCTGTACGGAGGAGGGGCCAAAACCGGGTAAATACGCGGCTCAGGAGCCAATCGAGGCGCGTAATACTGGAGAGTGATTCATGTTGGTGCCGACGCCCAGCGCAGAGCAAGGAAGACGTGTGTTCTAGCGTCTGCAGCTTTAGAGAGGACTGGGGGCTTCGTCGGGAGCGGAAAATGCCGTGAGCATTTCGGAGGATTGAGTGGTTCCATCTTACAGGAACTTCAACGTGGGACGCTGACGTAAGCGTCGCATGTTTTCATGACCAAATGATTATTGAGGGGTGCAGTGAGAGGCAGGGTCGAATCAGCGGACTTCGAGACTGATTCCGTGGAAACTCACCAAAGCATCCGAAAGAGAGAGGGAGAGAGAGACAGTTCGGTAGCTCGTAAGTACGAGCGTTGCGCTCTAAGGCTTGAGAGACATTGCTGTGATTTACGTTAGTGTTGCAAAAGAGAGAAGGAGCGTTCAGGGGGAGCGAGACATTTTGGTTACCTGCGCTCTCGTTGTACACAAGAGAAAGAGCGTTAGGCTTCATTTGGATTTGCAAGACATTTTCATTTTGGCGCCATTCAAATTAAGTAAACAGAAACCCTGCACCTCGACTTGAGATATACTTGAGTCGCTACCAGGGGAGGTGGAGCTTAATTCAAAGGCGCTCAGTGGGGTCAATAGCAACAGAGGGGAAAGGTGAACAGGGGGAGAGTCAGCTCGTTTTGTGGTTGAAGCTGATGGTGCAGCGGTATGCCTGAGTTGATACATGTTCTAGACAATTAGTGAGACCTAAATGAGAGTAGGTTGTTCTGTCATTTCTTGTCATTCCGGATCTCCCTATCCCCGCTGACCCTTACCTATCCTTATTCCCTCGCCTGATTGCTCTGGTACGCTGTGTTTCTATAACCAGAGCCGGGGACGTCGGGAGGTGGAACCATTGTGCTTCGCTCGAATCTACAGGAACGACGGAGGACGTGACACTGTTGGCCCTTGCTGCAGGGGCCGCAGCAGCAGGCGGCATCTCCTTGCAAAATGACAGAATTTGCACACATAGACTAGGATGTCAGAAGGACAACTGCAACAGGTGCGTGTGTAAAGTAAGGAGTGTCGAGTGTCACATGGCACACCCAGACACAATGCATGCACAATCACCAAAGAAGCATGACACCGGATCAGGAAACTGATGGCCGACCTGCGCACAGGAGACACACCCTCAGCAGCTGTTGGTGGCCCATTGTGCGGACCAACATGCCAAAAAACATACACGACCATGTACTTCATGCCCAATAGGGAGCCTAACCCATGAGCAACTGCATGCATGTTGCTAAACTACACATGGACTCCAATGCATAATCTTCCACAACTATGCCAGATATGCCGCATGCAAAGTGGCAAGAGACCTGCATTTGACAGAGATGAGGCACCTTGGAGTGTGACAAACACCTTTATTACTCAGCCTCGCACTAAGGGAAATCCATCAATTGGAACAGACTCACAGGTCATTTGGCTGACCACGTGTGACCTACACTGGACACCCCCTTCAACACACAGATGTGTAAATCATACTGAGCTGGTACACAAGTGAAGGGGTTGAGCCTAACACCCCTTGCTGCACACGGAGAGTCTACAATTCCCCATTGAGCCTCATATGGGGATGTCCCACACTATGTCCACCATTAGCATCCCGTATGTTCCTTGGAGACGTTATACACACATTGATGCCTTCATCAGATTCCACACACCATAACAGATGACTGTCAGGAAGGGTGACCATCAATTCATGGGAGCCATGCAACACGTCATGTGGCCCATGGTGAGTCGACATGTATGCATGGTAACACAACATGCACAGGAGCAGTCCCCACATATCTCAAACATGTACCACCCACAAAATGCCTTGCTGCACTCCTTACCCCAAATGACTTTTCATCATGTATGTGCATGTAACTCTGATCCAGCACACGTTGCAATACTCATGAGGAATAGCAGGAGGGCAATGATGACATGAGCAGACGACCGCTGCAAGAACCTGGGGAGGACAGACACACAACAAATCAGCGAAGAGCTAGTAATCCGCAGACATGTACATGTACTCTACAGGAATGATGTTGTCACCATGCCCTTAACAAATTTAGTGTCCCAGCTAATATGTGTGGAATGACATCATGACTTGAATGACACATCAGAACACACCTCCAAGTCACTTAGCACACAGTACGCTCGACACACACATTGCAACACATGCCACACAAGTCTCAAAGCGTGCACACTCAGACACAGGGACTCACCATCATGAGAAGAAGTTGCGGATAAGCTGACTCCGGATGTCCTCATCCTCATCCTCACTTGCCCCATGCCCGAGCCCTTTATCCTCCACGGGTGGATTATCCTGCTCTCCGGATCCAGGATGAGTGGCACGGCCTTCTCCACTGCCATGTTGTGCAGCATGTAGCACACAATGAAGATTTTGCAGACCTTCACCGGGGCATATGGGAGGGCGCTGCTGGTCTTGTGGAGGCACCGGAATCTGCTCTTCAGGAGTCCAAACATCCTCTCAATCACGCTCCTCGTCTGCCCATGGGTGTCGTTGTACCGGTGTTCTGCAGCTGTTCTGGGGTTGCGGAGAGGCGTCATCAGCCATGGCATGTTGGGATAGCCAGAGTCCCCTACATGGAAACATCATGTGAAGAAGTGGGTCAGGAGATGCCGTAAGATACAAAGATAGCGCTTAACACAGGACTAACAGAGTATACCCACCAACAAGACATGCTCGTTCCACGTGCAGCTGCAGCATAATTTCTGGCACCCTGCTACGCCTCATCATGTGCGGACCCTGGAAAACTTGCACAGACATGGAAAATCAGCATGTTAGCAAGACACACCACAAGGGCATTAATGGAGTGGTAATTTTTTCGGTTTCTATAGGCTACCTCCTGTGCCTGTGGTGGTACCAAAGCCACATGTGTCCCATCAATGGCCCCAATTAAATGAGGCATCCCTCCCAGGGCATAGAACTCACCCTTGACACCTGTCAACTGCTCACGAGTGGGAAAATGGATGAATTCATCCAGGTGCAACAACATGGCTTCTATAACATCATGCAGGACACGGCTGAACATAGTCTGGGACATGCCACCGACATCAGCTATGGTCAATTGAAACGTGCCGGTGGCAAAAAAATGTAGGGCTGCCATCACCTTCACCTTGGGGGTCAGAGCTGTAGGATACCTGTGTTGTGGTTGGAGGTGTGGTGAAAGCCGGCGGGTCAAGTCCTCTATCAACTCTTGCGAGAATCGGTATCTGCGTATGCAGTCATGTCCACGCATGGCATCCAGGTCTGGCATTCGTCTGGGGAGAGGCGGTGCCCTGCAGAGATTTGGAAGGAATAACGAACAGTGAGTACATTACCACACCAATGTCACTGAGGTGAGCACATGCTCAACAGCTAATACACATCTGCTTAATACAGAGTCTGTGCTGTGCAATACATCCAGGACACGTGGGCCAGCCAGGTGATACTCGTACGAAGAGCCAGCCACAATAGTTGCATGGCAATGTTGATGTGACATGCCATGAAATAGCTGTTGGCCAGTGTTAGTGACAAGCCAGACACATTACATGAGTGACAGACATCCACATATCAGCATTAGAAGGATGTCATCTCATACAGACAGCTGGCGGTAGTCTAGACGCACAGGTCACATGTTATCTGGAAACGGACAGATGACACACATTTCCATTAAGGGGTCCATGTCAAAACCTGATGTCACAGACATTGAGAGAACGCAGATATTGCCTCATGTCAGGAAGTCATCTTCGAACCATCATGACACATGTAACGTGTGAGTCCACATGTGGCATGGTGTGCGTATATGTGTGTCATGCACAAATGCGCACATACACATGTTGGAAGCTGCAACACATGACACACACATGACATAGTCACATCGTGGCACACTGGGAGTCACATGTGAGGTGTAATTATCCATGTACCTGCCATCAGGGGACAGTTGCTGTTGCTGACTGTGCCATACCAGTGATGCAGTGCTTGACACGTGTGTCGCACATGCACACATGTGCAAAGTGTGAAGGGGAAGTGTGCCACGTAGTGCCCCATCACACATGACATGTGTAAACAGCTCATCACACATCTATTGTGCCACAACATGAGGAGACATGTGCCACATCACTGCCTGACACACCTAGGCCATGCACATGAAGGACTGCACTGACAATGACTTGATGTACAGCCTTTTGCGAGTCTGACACCTCCATTCCTTTCGTGTGCACCTCCTATCACCAGTGTAAGCTGTGAAACGCAGTACACACGCTCTGAGGGCGTGTGTAGGGCCCGTACTCACGTGTGTACGGCCCGTACACACGTGAGTACGTGCCTATCACTATCGTTGGGGGTAACGTAGGGCCTAGTGATAGGCAAGTACTCACGCGTGTACGGGCCGTACACGCGTGAGTACGTGCCTATCACTAGGCCCTACGTACCCCCAACGATAGTGATAGGCTCGTACTCACGCGTGTACGGCCCGTACATGCGTGAGTACGGCCCGTATCACTAGGCCCTACGGTACCACCAACGATAGTGATAGGCACGTACTCCCGAGTGTACGGCCCGTACACGCGGGAGTACGTGCCTTTCACTAGGCCCTACGGTACCCCCAACGATAGTGATAGGCACGTACTCACGTGTGTACGGCCCGTACACGCGTGTGTATGGCCCGTATCACTAGGCCCTACGGTACCCCCAACGATAGTGATAGGCACGTACTCATGCGTGTACGGCCCGTACACGCGTGAGTACGGCCCGTAACACTAGGCCCTACGGTACCCCCAACGATAGTGATAGGCACGTACTCATGCGTGTACGGCCCATACACGCGTGAGTACGTGCCTATCACTAGGCCCTACGGTTTCCCCAACGATAGTGATAGGCACGTACTCACGCATGTACGGCCCGTACACGCGTGAGTACGGCCCGTATCACTGTAGTGACGGTGCCCTAGGGTTATGTGTGAAAAGCGCCATACCTGTGTGGGGATTTAAGAATTACAATGGGGACACATGAGGGACAAGTATTAGTGCCTAAATGCATGCTGGTTGTCATGGATACCGAGTTTCAAGTTCAAAATTTTACATCATGTGATCTGGAAAAATCCGTTGGCCACATTTAACATTGTGGTTGTTGACTTGACATGATGCTGCAAAATCGAAAGATGCAAAGGCTGTCACTGGTGTATGTTTAAAGGGATTGGAGGAAACGTAGGATGCAAATGAGTCTGACCAATCACTCTGTACTCCTGTAAATGAAATAGGCCAGCAAGGCAGATATAAGGCAGGCAGAACCCATGAGAGGGCACTTGCCTGCACAACATGTCAGTCGATACCACTGCTGCTGTATTGTCTCCCTCTGGCACCATGTCAAGGACTGTGGAGAGGGCCCAGCCTTTCACCCAGGAGGAGAACGAGGCCCTGCTGGATGTGATCCTCCCACAGTACCCCATGCTGTATAGTCGACCAGGGGAGCAGGTGAGTGCTGACTCCAGTACCTTTGCCTGTGCACCTTTATTGTGTCTGTCACTTCTGGCATTGTGGCCAGGTGTGACAGACATGCAATGTTGGGTGGAGTGGGTCCCAGGAGGGGATGGCTTATGTCTCTCATGCAGGGCTTGATGTAGTTCATGTGTGCACTCCTCACTTGCATTGTGCTTACTGTGACATTCACTGCATAGTGCATGGCACATTCCGCCAGTCAAATCCTCTTGGGCATTCTTGTTCTTTTGTCCTGCGGTGAATATTGGTCACCCCGGTGTGACAGGTGACTGCACCCACAGATGTGTGTGAGAGTTGAGTGGAGCTGTGGTGAGAGTGGTGAGAGTGTCCAAATTATGTGTACGCCCCCTGGACATTGATGTGTGTGAATGTTTCTTGTCATGTGGATGAGTGCCTATGTGGAGTGTTGCACCACAGCTGCATGGAGGAGGCAACTGCTCAATCCATCTGATGTGTGAAGTAAGCCGTGCTGTGTGTCTGACTTGCTGAGCTAGCCCCACACCTGTGAACCCCCCCTGGCAAGTGGCACATGTGCAGAGTGAGGTTTGCATCCGCTGTTGCCAATGGCAGGTGATTGATGTGTGCCTGTGTGTGTCTGTGTACTCTGCTGAGGTTTCGTCAGTGGCCTGGGGCATGTGACTGCTTTGCGGTGCTGTCAGCCTTGTGTTGCTTGGGATGCACAGTGTGTGCCATGATCAGGGATTGGTTCGTACCCCTCATGCCACCTGTGTACTTACTATGCCATGTAGTGCATTGCTGCGTCCCCAGTGGAAAAAGTCCCTATGACTAAGGTGCTATTACTTGCCAGCATACTATGCCCTGTTCTACAAATCTAAGATGTTCAACTGTGTGTCTCTGTGACATGGTGCAGGTGTAGTGATGTTGTCCACCTTTGTCATCCACACAGGTATCCCCCTACCACAAGGGGAAGATCTGGAAGGACGCCGTCAAGGCCATGCAATCGGCGGAGGGTCGCAGTCGGCGCCTGCCACAAGTGAGGAAGAGATGGAAGGACATCCGGTGCTGGACCCGGAGGATCGCCCGGGTCATGCTGAAGGAGGAGGCTCCTCGCATGCATGGCGGGCGCCGGTGCCTGACCCCCCAGATGCGGCGTGTCCTGGCGGTGGTCTTCCCTGACCTGGATAGGCGGATACAGGAGTTACAGCAGCAGGAAGGGGGTAGGTACATGTGTGTTTGTTGTGTGTCGCCAGCTTTTGTTGCTGCTCAGTCGCCTGGAGACACTGCCAGGGTATATATGTGCAGTGCATATCCTGTTCCCCCACAGTCAACCTGTGCTGTTCTTCCTCCCTTCCCCTCCTTGACATGTGTTACCTGGTCTGTGTGTGATCACTATTGCACATGGTCATCTAGGCTGCCAGTTTATCAAGGTGCACACTGCTTTCAGCATCATGTGTGGAGGTGGTCTGCCTGTGCCCTGTCCTGTACAGTCATTAGGGGGTGCATATTTGTTGCCACTGATGCTGAGTCCCAACATAGGAGTGTGAGGTTTCAAATGAACAGACTTGCAGCATGCATTACCAATGTTGTGGCCTCAGACATGATGTGCATGAGTGGGATATATGCATAGTGGCGGGACGGTTGCTCCTGTAACAGTCAGCTCATTCCAGGACCATGGAGCAGTGTGCACACTACAGTCCCCTGTCACAGCCTGCCCTCCTACTCATGTGTGTCATCCAACACTGTGCACATTCACTGTGCGTTCATAATGGCTCTGCCCCTGTGGCATTGTTCCCTGGCCTAGATAGTAGTTTTCACATGTGTGATACATTTGCCCACTGGACAGGGATACAGCAGTTTGCTTGTGCATACTCACACTGGGCAGTGCCTGTGTGGCTATTCACAAAAATCTGTTGATGTTTGTTTGTGACCAATATGTTTAGCCAGTCCTATAAGATGATGTTTTGTTAATGACGCTAGTTTTCAAGCACAGTTATTGTAACCCTGAATAAGAGCTTTCACTTCTTGATTGGTATCAGTCACATTGACTCAGGTATGGGTGGGTGTGCGCGGGAGGGGCGTACATGTTCAACCCTGATGTTTCATTGGCAGTTCTGACTTGTGTGTGATGATTCGCAGTACAGAAAGTCATCGTGCAGTGCCCCCGTGATGTTGGCCAGTGCTTGCTGTTGGTGCTTCATTGCCTGTGTCAGTTCTTGGCAATCATGTATCCTGCTTGGACATTTTTGGCACCTGTGTGTGGTTCAGATGCTACACAGTTGTGACTTTGTGTGCTGACATCTGTGGGTACATTCTGGCTTGCCATGAGGGGGAACCCACAGTACAGCTAGGCTTTTTTGCTAAACAATTGCAGGCCCATTAGCTTATGCATTGTCCTGGGTGTGGACATGTGTGCCACTCCAGATGACAGTCAGTAGGTCATATGTGTAGCCAACTGTGTGATCAGGTGACGGATAGCCGTGTGACAAATGACATTATTCAAGTTTTTACTCTGGGAAAATGTCCATTGGCACTCACTACACCTGTCAACATGTCTTAATGTTTCATATGCTTGACCTTGTTGTTTGGTTGTGAAGGACAATGATGTGCCTGCATGACAGATGTCTCCCAAGGAAGTGCACAAGACACCACCTTTACACTTTCCAGGGACACGCCGGCACATTTGAAAGTAAGGCACAGTTTGGACAACACTTGTTTGGAGTTCATACATATACATGTTCCCACAGTGTGCTAGCATTTGGGTTAGTCCTTGGTTGATGCTGATACCAACTTACGAGTGTCAAGTCATCCAGCCACCCTGGTGCCATGTATATGTACTTACTGCTATGCCATTTCTGCCTAACAGTGGCTGATTTGAAGGAGTCTGGCAGCTCAGATAATGACTGTGTACATGTAGTTTGGTGTGCACCTCCTTGTATGACTTCTGCTATACAGACACATGTGTGTTGTGTTCACAGAGTGCCACATTCACACATGCTAGACATGTCCATTTTGTAAAGGGTTGTGATTCTCCAGGAGTCACAATGTATTTCTTTGGGGTGTCAAAAGTACTCACAGGTTTCTGAGTTTGGGGACACCTTCTGCATTGGCATGTGGTATTTGGCCTTGGGTGCGACAATACTGTTTGTTTCCCAGTGAACAAGAGGTGGCATGCCTTCATAGTCTTGCTGTGCTCAACTGATCCCAGACACTAGCTTCTCATGATCTTGTGATTTCAAGTTATTTGCTGTTGTGTCCTAATTTTCATTGTTTGCAAGTGGCATGGTGCGTCAACCAACTGGGGAGTGCAGGGCTTACATATGTGGGGAGTATCCTAGATGTTACTCCTGATGCCTTTCCTGATATGCACTGTTGCCTATTTTGTTTGGACTCATGTGTCAGATGTATACAGGTGACTGATTTTTTCCTGTCTCTTCACCTTGCCCACAGCATCATCGGAGGACACCGAGGGAGACACTGGCACGGACGTGGAGGAGGGATCGAGCAGTGGTGCCACCACTGCTGTGGAGTCGGTGGAATCTAGTGGCACGGAGGGCGAGGGGAGTGAGGCGGAGGACCTGCCCAGTACCAACACAGAATACGAGGCAGACGGATCCGAGGCTGAGCTCCCATAGGGAGCGGAGGCTGCTCCCAGAGCTGAAAGCAGCAGTACATCTCTCGTCGCCCCCTCCATTCCCATCACCGCCCTCCCACTTGCTCGGGTCCCTTCTGTCCGTGCTAGGCCACACCGTATCTCCTTCGTGCCAGGCACCGCACCCCCTGCCCCAGTCCCCCCTGCTGCCCTCACTGCCGAGTCTGTGGACATTCAGCGGCAGTTGCAAGTTGGGCAGACATCGATCCTGACTGTCCTCCATGGCCACACCAGACTGCTGACCCAGATAGTGTCGTACATGGAGGGCATGTCATCAGCGATGTCTGACCAACGGATGTTGCTGAGGTCCCTGGACTCGTCACTGATGGCAGTAGCGAGTCACCTGCAGCGCTGCCTCCCCCCCACCCCTGGCCCATCCACAAGTCCAACACCCATGCCTGTCCCAAGCACACCAAGACATCCACACACATGCACCCCACCAGACACAAGCAGCACACCACCACGTAAGGGGAAGCGCACACCTCCTGACACGAACACTCAGGGGGTAGCAGGCACACCCACTGGGTCTGGGGCACACAGACAGGCACGCATCCACAGTCCTCATCCACATGACTCACTCCCCAGTCCCTCCGATGTCACTCCCCTTGGCTCTGCTCCCCCAGATTCGGAGAAGGAGGCCTACTTTGCTGGGCTGGGTCTCAGCCCCACTAGTTCACCTGGACGCAAACGGTCATGGCACTCCACGGGTAGGAGAGTTAAGTCCCACAGCCCGTCCACCACCTCCCCCAGTGGTGCTGCAACCCATCCCTCCGACCCCCCCCCCCTACTTGGGGCTTGTTATTTCTCCGGGTGCAGGGGAGACGCTTGAAGAACTGGCAGAAGTGTGCAGCGCTGAGCTCGCCTCCACCTTTGGCGCTGCCCCACCCCCTGTGGTGGAGTCGTCCGTCCCTGCACTCACAACACCTACCCTTCCCCCTCCTGTCCCTGCGGTGCCTGGTCCTTCCCCACAGGATGCCCCCCCAATCAAAGAACCACTCTTGTGATGTGCAGGCAAGCTAGGGGAGACGCATGGCCATGTGTCCCCCCCCCAAGGACTGCTGATATGGACTGGCCATTGGCCTTTGTGAATAGTCTCGTTTACACATTATTATTTTCATGCTGAATAAAGCATTTTCTTTTTCATTGGAAAAGTCTTGCATTTCAGGTATTGATGTTGATGCTGATGCTACAGGAGTTGGGGTTGTGGGCATGTGTTATGTTTCAGGGAAATGTTGTGGTCTGCTGCTCATGGGGTGGAACCTGGTATCCATACTCAGTACTCAGTACTCACTGTACTTGTGTATAGAGTATTTTGCCATGCCTTCATGGATAAATGGTCCCTTTTCCGCACAATGCATGTGTGTAATCCCAGCCTAGTACACATATGGTACTTATTCTGCTGGGTATTTGTACACCTGACTCACAATTGTGGGCATTGTATCTGTGGGAACTCCACCCTATTCCTTCCATGACAGACAACATCTTGGTGGCTAGCCCAGCACCTGAACATTCCTATCAGTCCTGGGATGTGCGTGACAGTGTGTGTTCTCTTTGGCTCTCTTAGTTTGTTAGACAGTGACATGACTATACAGTCTTGTGGCATGATCTCAGTGTGTGTATTGTGCTGCATCTGCCAGGGGTGGGTATGCATGTGTTATTTGTCCTCACACCCACATGTGGTGTGTCATGCAGTGGGGGTAAGACCTCCTTCCTCCTGGGAGTGAGACACTGCTCTCAGTGATGTGTTGTTATGGCACTATCATCATTGTCCCAAGTTAGGGATACGTACATTCACCCATGGAGCTTCGGTGACGTAGGGGTACGCGTGGTATGGCCCGTACCCATGCTCTGGGGGTGTGGGTACGGTCCGTACACGCGTACCCCTACGTCACCACTACAATGGTGGTACGGCCCGTACCCACGCTCCCCAGAGCGTAGGTACGGGCCGTACCACGCGTACCCCAACGTCACCGCCACAATGGTGGTACGGCCCATACCCACGAGTGCGTGGGTACAGGCCGTACCACCATTGCAGTGGTGATGTAGGGGTACACGTGTACGGACCGTACCCACACCCCCAGAGCGTGGGTACGGGCCGTACCACGCGTACCCCTATGTCACCGCCACAATGGTGGGACGGCCCGTACCCACACTCTCCAGAGCGTGGGTACGGGCCGTACCACCATTGCAGTGGTGATGTAGGGGTACGCGTGTACGGAGCGTACCCATGCCCCCAGAGCATGGGTATGGTCCGTACATGCGTACCCCTACGTCACCACTACAATGATGGTACAGCCCGTACCCACGCCCCAGAGCGTGGGTACGGTCCGTACATGCGTACCCCTACGTCACCACTACAATGGTGGTACAGCCCGTACCCACGCTCCCCAGAGCGTGGGTACGGGCCGTACCATCATTGTGGCGGTGACGTAGAGGTACGCGTGGTGCAGCCCGTACCCACGCTCTGGGGGCGTGGGTACAGTCCGTACACGCATACCCCTACATCACCACTGCAATGGTGGTACGGCCCGTACCCACGCTCTGGAGAGCGTCGGTACGGGCCGTACCACCATTGTGGCGGTGACATGGGGTATGCGTGGTACGGCCCGTACCCACGCTCTGGGGAGCGTGGGTACGGGCCGTACCACCATTGTAGTGGTGACGTAGGGGTACGCGTGTACGGACCGTACCCACGCTCTGGGGGCGTGGGTACGCTCCGTACACACGTACCCCTACATCACCACTGCAATGGCGGTACGGGCCGTACCACCATTGTGGCGGTGACGTGGGGTATGCGTGGTACGGCCCGTACCCACGCTCTGGGGAGCGTGGGTACAGGCCGTACCACCATTGTAGTGGTGACGTAGGGGTACGCGTGTACGGACCATACCCACGCTCTGGGGGCGTGGGTACGATCCGTACACGCGTACCCCTACATCACCACTACAATGGTGGTACGGGCCGTACCCACGCCCTGGGGGGCGTGCGTACGTCCCTCCCGTACCACCATTTTGGTGGTGACGGGTACGTGCCCACGTCCACTTCCGTTGTGGCGGGACGTGGGATTGGTGGACACGCCCCCCGAAGTGACCAGACCATGGAGGTAATTAATGTGCAGGATGTATTAGTATTTTGTGGGGTGTGGGTTATGTTTCCTGCCCCTTGCACACCCCCCCCCCCTTTGCCCCTGGGGGTTGTTCTGACCTTCTGCGGCGTCTGCGTCGGTACTGTACATGAGGTGGTATGAGGTGGTAGGCTATGAGGGCCGGGATGACACGTAGGTTGGGGTCCATCGCTGTCCGTCGCGTACCAGTGCTCCTTCTTCGCATCGTCCTCAATTTCCCGGCAGTTTTTGGCTCCCGTAAAAAATGCTGCGTGTGGAGTGACGTCGGCACGAATCGTACTTGCTGGTCCGTAGAATGCTGCCTGACTTCGTCCGGACGTCGCGTATGCGCCGTCCAGAATCAGATTTTTATGTATTCTTTTGCCAGTCTGTGTTTTTTACGACTCGTACGGAAATGGTATTTCTGTGCGAATCGTACTTGCGAGTTTGTAAGGTGTTTTTCCCGGGTACGAGTCGGACGGAAAAAACGCTCCGTACGACCATTCGTACCCGGGTTTTACCGGATCGGAATAGGCACCATAGTGTGACTGGGAGGCTGGCCCCATTGATGTCAATGGCCAAGGTGATAGTGATCCCCAAGCTGGGCAAGGACACCCTAGAATGTGCATTATACCACCCTATTTCTCTGCTCAATGTCGATCTGAAGATTTTTACGAGTGTTATAGCGGCGAGGCTCGCTCCTCACATGCAGGGTCTAATTGACCCGAATCAATGGGGCTTTATCCTGGAACGTAACTGCAGTGATGGGACCCGGCGATTATGTCACCTCCTGGATAAGACGCAGCGCACCCAGACCCCAGCAGTACTCCTGTCAGTGGATGCCAAGAAGGTATTTGACCGGGTCCACTGGCCCTATCTCTGCCAGGTCCTATGACTATGCGGTATCAGGGGGCGATTTATGCGGTGGGTGAACTGTATATACCATAACCCACAGGCACGCATCACAGTGAATGGGGACGCCTCTCGTCCCTTTCAGATCAGGCAGGGCACGCGACAGGGGTGCCACTCTCAAGTCCCTTATTTGCGCTCTATATGGAGCCATTTGCTGAACGAGTTTGACAGCTCCCTACCGTCACCGGGATCCGGATGGGAGATACAGAGCACAAGATTTTGCATTATGTGGATGACGTGTATCTTTTTCTGACCCCACCGTTACTCTCTCTCCCTTCCCTGCTAACAGAGATAGAGGCATTTAGCGCAGCGTCAGGTTTTAAAATCAACCTGCGAAAGACACAGGCCATCAGCCTAACATTGGCAAAATAGACCAGCAACAAGTAGCGGCACATTTCCCATTCTCATGGGCTTCTAGTGGCATCATGTATCTGGGGATCCAGGCTTTCCCAACAGTTGATAAGATTGCCCAGGTGAACTACATGGAGATCTTAACCAAAGTACATCAGAAACTGCACAACTGGAAGAACCACGTACTCTCATGGCTGGGCAAGATTGCTGCAATCAAGATGACGATTTTACCCCGTCTTCTTTACATAATGCAGACGCTCCCACTATGTCCGCCACCTAAAATATTGGTCCAGCTACAGCAGCTGGTTGATCGCTTTATATGGGGCAGGAAGAGGGTGTGCATAGCTCGCCATCTAACGTATCTGAGGCAAGAGGATGCGGGACTCAGGGTCCCGCATTTGGGGCATTATTACGAGGCAGCACAACTACACTATATGTTAGAGTGGTACCAACTGAATCAGAAAAACATTGGTGTTTCATCAACTGAGGGGTCGCTGGTATCCACATCTGGAAGGTGCCCTGGCTTCCCAAACAACATCGTTGGCAGGGCATGTATATCTCCCAGGTTTTGAGGCCCACCATGAAGGTATGGGACAGATTACAAGAGAGAAGTAAGCTCTCGACTATCACGTCCCCTTTGACCCCCTTTAAAGGGAACCTGGACTTCCCCCCTGCTCATACAGGGAATGCATAATTGAAATGTCAGGAAGCCAATTGCAAACGCATAGGAGACCTTTTTGACACATAGGGAGTTATGGAATTCCCCCTACTAGTGACGGTCTATGGGATCCATAAGGAAGTGTACTGGCAGTACCTGGCACTGTGCCACTGGTTCACCCAACCCCAGTTACGTACACACGCAGGTCGCTCTCTTACTAAATTTGAGCCCTGGTTCATCACCTGTAACTCAAATAAACGTTTCTTATCACATTTCTACAATTTTCTGAACAAAGCTAAGGACCCCTCTAAGTCCCTGGCGCAGCGCAGGTGGGAATCAGAACTGGAGCGAGAATTTTCCCCGATGAAGTGGGGGGACATTATGCACAGGGCCCGGGCCTCCTCCTGTAGTACCTCGGGTAAGGAAATTGTTATATCCTACTTAATTGAATAACTTGTAGTCCAGCCCTGCTGCCACTAGCTGCTCAGCCAGAGCGTGAGATGGTCATAGAATGTTGGTGTGCCTGTGATGCATGGAATGCCTGGGTGTCTGAGTGGATGAGTGTTGGCAGTTGAAGATGGGCTGAGCAGCTAGGGAGGCTGCTCCTGGTGGGGCTGGTACCACACTAGGCTGGCTGGAGTAGAGACAGATGTAACCTGAACTGGAGACTGAATAAAGATGGCTTAAGAATACCTCCTGGCTCCAGGTGTCTTTCTACAGAGATCACAACATTTATTTTGGCGACGAGCGGACTTGAACCCTAGAGACTCTTGGTGAACCACTGAAACAAAGGAACTATAAAGGAAATAAAGGAGAAACTAAGAGATACTACAAGCAACTACTTCTACAAAGAAAGAATTCCCAGGAAAGCCAGCGCCAGCCCCACCAGTGTCCTTCCCATTGGACAGCCCACAGAGAAGTGTCATCAAAAGGACACTACAGCCTGGGAATACTACTACTAACCTAAAGGATTGCAGTGAGTTGGAGGAGTAGTTCAACTACGACCGCATCTGGTGTTCCAGCCACAACATTAGCCACAAAAGGATTGCAGTGAGTTGGAGGAGTAGTCAAACTACAACTGAATATGGTGTTCCAGCCACAGAAAGAAGAAAAAGTCAATTTAATTGATGTAAAAACGGAAAGTGTGCAGTGGCTGTACACATGGTGTATATCTTGTTCAAAATGGTCTTTAATTGACAGTTGCAGCGATTTGGAAGGCCTCCAAAACCACAGTGACAGTTGCAGCGATTTAAGGGGCTTCCAAAACCACAGTGTCTCACTTCGTCTTACTTGGACCACAGTGACATTAAGGAAAATGGCATATATGGTGGTACACTGTTGGAGAATCACAAGTTTTGGGGCTTAGCGGTCTTGTGGTATGCTCAATTCTGGTCACACAAGCAAGGGCAGTGTCAATGAATTGCGTCCAATTGTAGCACAGAGGGGCAATGTGTTATTTCTGACATGGATTTTAAACCAACCAAAGTGCTACGATGCAACAATCTGTTAAAAGGAAAAATGGTCTTGCCCCGGATTTGCCAATCTCTGGATGTCTACTCTTGAGGCGAGGTGCCTGCTTCATGTCTTTGGGGCACTTTTGGGTGTCTACTCGATGGCTCCTGTTTACTTTGGAGCAAGCACAAGCTTTTGCAGCGTATTGGAGTTGGTGCACAGTTTGGGAAAACTACGGTGCCTACACACGTTCCTGCTGTTTACACGACGCTGCACTGGGAGGAACTTTGTCTACGTGTTATGCGGCAAGAAACAGAAGAAATGGCCGTAGTACACACTTTTCGGCAATTTCTGAGGTGAACCATTGTTATGTATTTGTCGTTTATGGCAGCGCTTAACGGTTAGTCTAACTGCTCTATTGTAATTCAAATACTGGGCGCGAGTCGCAAACAGCGCGCGCAACCTCACCTGATGTTTCCTCATGGGATCCTGCATGACGCGATCTTCATCGTGGGATCCTCTGTGATGTTCGTTCTTCGTACAGTATGCTTTTTGAGCATATACGCACCGTGAGCCACTCTGCATCGACGTAAACAGCGTGCCGCCATTTTGTGGTTGGCGGCCGCTATTGTGTGTTGCCTTTTGGCAGTTCCTGTTTGCGGCAGACTTGCAGACTATGTGCCTTCGTTAGTGCCAACCACGATGTTAGCGTTTCTTTTCAATAAAGTTTTCTGCAAGTCGGCATGAGGGTCAGGGACTACGCGGTGTCTGCATGACTTTTACTTCTCCATCCTCCTTCATGGTGTCGAGTTTTTTGGGTAAATTGTACTCTGTAGACGCGTAAGGTTTGGAAAATTAACGAGATGTTTGGCGGCTTCCTGGCATGTTCAGAGTACAAAGGACAAGAGGTATGAGAAGCTATGCAAGACTGTATTCTGAGAAGACTATTTAGAGTTAGTGTGGAGTATTAATACTTACTTGTATTCAGGTATACAGTGATGTAACAAGTCATTATGTCGCCGTCTGGACAACCTCAGAGTGTAATCTTTTGTTTCACTGGACGTAATGGCTGATGTGTGATCTCATCTTGCCTGGACCAGTGGTAAAGCTCCATTGTTTGCTCACTGTATTGTTTTGGTTTCATTAAGCTATGGATTCTAAGGTGTTATGTAACTTGTATATGCCACAGAGTGAACATGTAGGGCTGTCAAAAACTGAAGTTCTTGATATGTAAAGTGTTTTTGCTTGTGTACTGGTCATGATTTCTGGTGGTGTACATTGTTTTGTGTCCCCACAGTGGTGTGATGATTTGTGTGATTTAAGTAGGGGACCAGACCTTTCACAAATCGGGTGAGATATCGCTCACCGGCGTGGGGCACAGTGCACTACTGTTCTAGTAATGTAACATAAAAAAGTCGTGATGCCACAGGTGTATAGTTTGAGGATGGGTCTTCTATTTAACAGTGATTTTCCTGTGGGTGGTCGTCACGTTGTTCCCATACACGAGGGAAGGTTTTGGGTAACAGCCCTTTGACTAGTTATGTTTGTTATTCCCATATGGGGTACGTAACCTCCACGAGGGGGTCAAGAGTTTGTTTGTAACCTCTATAAGGGGTTTGTAGTACCTAGGTTAACCCTCACACTGGGTTGAGTTATTGTTGCACACAGGTTTGAGTTATAGTTGCGCGCAGTACTAATGTATGTCCCTTCATGGGAGTTTCTATGGGTGACGACCCATATACATGTTTGGTTCCCTTTCTTTTGGGATTGTAGTAGTAGAGTATGCTATCTTTAGTGCTACTCTAGGTTATTATTTTGGGCATTGGTTGGGTGGGGTCTTTTACCCTTTCTGTTGTAGTGCATTATGTCACAGTGTTTAATGCAAAATGCTTCAAATGTATTTCGGGTAATGTTATTCTTGCTTCATAATGTTTTTATTTCTTTAAGGAAGGGATGGGAGATATTGTTTACCAAATGTTTTTATCTTATCCGTTCTTTGTATAATGGTTCTTTCTCCTGCGATGTTTTAATTTTATGTTTGCATCCGTGGGACTTGTACCATTATTCATTTTTTCTTGTGGATAGTTTTTCTTTGATGCTTTATCATTTGCATGTTTGTTTTCGTTGAAGAAAAAGGGATAATGTTATATCCTACTTAATTGAATAACTTGTAGTCCAGCCCTGCTGCCACTAGCTGCTCAGCCAGAGCGTGAGATGGTCATAGAATGTTGGTGTGCCTGTGATGCATGGAATGCCTGGGTGTCTGAGTGGATGAGTGTTGGCAGTTGAAGATGGGCTGAGCAGCTAGGGAGGCTGCTCCTGGTGGGGCTGGTACCACACTAGGCTGGCTGGAGTAGAGACAGATGTAACCTGAACTGGAGACTGAATAAAGATGGCTTAAGAATACCTCCTGGCTCCAGGTGTCTTTCTACAGAGATCACAACAGAAATGCTATTGAAAATTGTGCATAATTGGAACTATACCCTGGCACGCATCGTTCGGTAGAGACCTCGCAGTGACAGCCTCTGCTGGCACAGATGCGGGCAGATAGGCACACTGACCCACTTTATATGGCAATGTCCTAAGATACAAGCCTTCTGGGACTCTATTCTATATGATGTTGTTAATATATACCATACGGAGCTCCCTAGATTTCCTAGTTACATCCTGTTGGGACTTCCCAACCCTCTTACATATCCTCTTAAGTCCTATGGGGGAGAGCGATTACTTTGGCACTAGGGGCAGTTAAACAAGGGCTTCTATGAAGGTGGGGCACGGAGGACATCCCAAAAAAATGTAACTGGCTTCATAGAATTTGGGAGGTAGTGAGTATGGAAGACCTAGGGATCCACCATGGCCTACTTGTCTTCGGAGGTCGTAGAGCTCACATGCCCAAGGTACTTAATGGTACTTGGGTTTCCCATTACCCCCCTCTGCCAGCAAGCAACCCACCCAGGACGAGGAGAGGTTCCTGTTGGCTAGAACCCTACTTCGTCAAGTACTGGGCAATGGATAAGTCTCTGACTTTCTTTTTTTCTATACCTTGGTTTTACTTCCTTAACTCCTTTTCTCTCTCTCTATCTCAATCTTCTACAATATACATATAATCCTTGCTATTCCTCACCGGCTAGTGGTTGTAGGTGGGTGTTGTGTTTAATGTTGGCCACGGAAAACTTCAATAAAATGATTTAAACCATAAAAATATGCAACATGAGTTAAGCAGGTCTTGTCATACACATACAACATGCAATAAAGTTTCTTTTGAAACCCTGCACACTACTATCTCTAAATGCCCATTGATGGATCCATTTTGGAGTGCCGTCCTTGATGGGATATCTGCCAAGTTCCAGTTTTAGAAATTTTTCCCTAATACATGATGGAAAATAGTTAGTCAAATATGGCTGAATTTCCAATCTTTGATAAGAATTGATTACTGTCCAGACATTCTTCCTTGTAGATAAAGCCTCCTTATCTGCAATGAACTAATTAAATTTTATCTTTTTGCTTAAGAACAGTTTTAAACTGTGTGTTTCTTTGAGGGTCCACTCAGTTTGCTCATATTTCTGTTGGTTTGCATGTTTAGGTTGCTTTGCCTTGCACACATTACGCTTGGCATGTTTATTTTTGTGCCACAACATTATTTTAGAAATGCACTGCACATGTTTTTGTAATTGATTCAGAGTGTCTGAACATCTTGGACAAGGTCAAATAACACTCTGCCCGGTCTTTCTGTGATCGGTTAGCAAATATAGTGTCGCACTTATACACAACATACATTCACATCTGCTGTTTTCAAGAAGACACCTCGTAACATATACACTAAGACGTGCCATTTCGAAATCAGAGAGAAGATATGCTAGCAGAGCGAAGGTCCCAAGATGAGAGAGCTGTGCTGGTTGAGATGTAGAAAAACTATTTATGCATGACAGGTATGGGGTTCACCACTATTCCCAGAGATCTATATTACAACACTGTGTTTCCATAGTGAGGGTAGGCTGAGGCAGATATATAATTCTCCATGGTAGAGCTTCTTATTGTTTATAGTCTACTTGTAATGCTCCTCACTCTGTTGGGATGCATATGTTTTCTAGTTGCAGCGCAGCTGGTTTTTGTTAGCGCACAATAGTTTCAATAAATATTGTAAACTGTTCTTGTGTCTTTCTTTTGTTTATTATGGATGTGTATAAGAGAGAAAACAAAAAGGTTGACGATCTGTTTCCATGGTTCCCTAGAGTGTTGTGTTCTGGGCTGCTAACTTACCTGTCACTCTAGGAAGGGTATGAGAGCAGGTAAAGCACTATGAGCTAGTCTGGATTGGAGCTCAGAGGTACTGATGTGGTAATGGTGACTCAGTCCCTACATACTGACGTTCTGTGGTCCCAGGCATAGTTCTGTTCCCTGCAACATAGCGCAACCAACCCTTGGTCTGGTACTTATTGCAAAGGTCTCCTGAATAGTGCATGTGTCTGTCCATAATACCTCTTACACCTACCACTGGAAATGCCCATGGTGTTTGGGATTAATCCTCCACAGTATTTAGGAAGCACCAAATTCTGTGTTTTTTCAAGCTTGAAAGTTTTGTGTTACACTTTTTTCTATTTCTGTTTTATTAATGGCTGCCCCCATTGTTGTTATTCCTGTTAATTGCAGATCTGTGGTCAATGCCCATGAAACGCATCATGGATTTATTAATTCAGGTGGTCCTGTTATTTTTGTGGTAGAAGCCAATGATGCTTATCATTTTGAAGTATTCTTGGGTCAAATTTTCAGCCGTGGATGATACTTCAAACATATTTCATACATATACAACTCCTGCACCACCAGCACAATACAGAGCATATGTGCTCATGGAAATACCACTGCCTTACCGGGAACACAATACTTAGGGGGCTATTGCGATCCACCCATCACCGCAACGGCTAAAGGGACCGCCCGGCATAGGTTTGGCAGTCCCGCAGTTGGCATTAGGATGCACCCGCCACACTGGAGGACACATCCCACACTTTTTGCATTCCGGTGGGCGGTGCTGCAAGCAGCACCCACCGCACAGTAAAAAATGCATGTTGTACATTTTAATACACAACGTGACAGGCACAGCGCGGTGCCTGCCACCCTGTGCATGCAAATAATAGGGGGTAAGATAGGTACCCCCCTGTGCACCCCCCAACACCCTGGGAGCTCACTACGGGCCCCCAACAGCAAAGTCCGCGAGCCTTTCCATGGTGGCAATGCTACCATGGAAAGGCGAGTGACCACCTGCATCTTAATATGGATAGCGGTGTCTTGCAGACACCGCCAGCATGTTAAGACCCTTTTCCGCCTGGTCCACTCGTTGACTGGCGGAAAACCAGTGGACGGTCTTCCCATTCGCTGGGGACCCCCCTGCCATCGTAATGTGGCGGGGGGGAAAGGTAGGCGGGCGGATCGCCCACCAACATAATTGGCCCCTTGGTTCCTTAGCGCCCTCCCACATGTGAATATGCACTCATGGGTCCCCTCTGTAATGATGGGGCGAACTTGCCAGCACTATCTACATATACACCATAGCCTGCTATGGGAGCTTTAAATGTTTTGCAAACAAGACCATTATATGAGGCTCTAGTTAACATTATATATGTGCTTGTCTCAATATGTTTTGTGCACTTTGTTGGCTGTGCCACCACGGCCTGGCCTGTTAGGACAAGCCCAGTTACTGGCAGTACCTGCTAGAAGTCTTGTATCTAGTCATTCAGTTATGGGGAAAGTGCCCACTAATCCTGGGGATATTCCATTTTGAATTGCCCCAAAAACACACCAATTTGTAGCTGTGTTTCCCCTTAAGGGACACAAGACAAGCACATAATATTAACTATATGCTTACCACATAGAATGGTTAATGGATTAGGTGACTGCAGCACATGGGGTTCAGTCTTTGCCGCTGTATATACCATCTGACATGGCAACTCTGTTCATGTCAGTCTTGACGGACTTGTTAAAACAAATACAGAATGAGTGTGGGGAAGTTACTGCCCTGGATTTGGGGATAAAACTAATGGCAAATGTTCCTGTCATGCCCTCAACTATTCTGTCTCATATTAAAGGTGTAGTGGCATCTCTGGCTATGTGCCCGAGGCTTGCAGCGGTCGTACAAGTCGACCATGAATGCCATCTACCGATAATTATTGCTGATGTGTATACATACTTAGACCACAATAATTTGGGACTCAGACCATCTAAACCACCTCTTGGCAAACCTAGTACTGACAAGGAAGCCAAGTAAAACCGTGAGTTTGTTAAAAAAAAATGGGATGAATGTAAATAAATGCAGAAAGTTAAACCTCGTGGAGGTTCTCCACCCCAGGAGCCCTTCTGAGAGACGCTATGGTTTTCGCAATCACATTAAGGTCAAGGCTCCGGAAAGGTATCAGAGTTCTGATACACGTTCTCCTCGTTCCTTGCAGGACTCATCTGAAAACCAGTACGATAGAGGAGGGTGATCTGAATGCAGACAAGAAGAGTGTGTGTTGCTGAAAAGCGACTCACAATGCTCATCTGACATAAAGATAAAGAAGGAGGAGAAATGTCCTCCATTTAAAACCCAATTTCAGAAAAAGAAGGTTGGGGCTATCATTGCAAAATATGTCACAGACACTGAGAACCCTACTCCTGAACAAAAGTTGGGCAGTGACACTCCTCGACAGTGCAGCAGAAGTCACCATAGTGCACCAGAATCTCCAGGAGTTTCTGGTATCAAAAGCAACTGATACCTTTATTACAGTTAGAACCCCAGACAGGTGCATGGCCCCTCCGGATATATCATATGAACTTAACATTCAAATTGAGGGTAATATACAGTGCACCAGTAAACCAATATCCTGGGAAAATGTAACTTTGTCTCGTGACACTCAAGTAGCGGAGGATGATTGGCCTCTTCTCTTTGTTCAAACATTCCCACAAGGTGAGGATGTAATATTTCCTTCATTTTCTGCTCTTGTCTCTGATGAGGTGAAAGAAGCTTATGCAGCATAATGGGCTCTAGCACCTGCCCCGGCTTTATACCGCAATCATGTTGGCTGGGATAAGGACTCTGCTTATCAATGATCATATGATACCCATGGTTCACTGATAGAATATCGACCCCCAAACTCTGCCCATACACAAATATCGAGTTATAAATATAGAGGTCAACAATATTGACATCCTATATTTATAATGGTAAGTACAAAAATATCGAGAAAAAAAATTATGATGTAAAAAATATAGTTTTAAATACATCGATTTAAATATACATCCAGCACAACATCCTCCGTTTACTGGGGGCCACCGACTCTGCAGGGTGGGCTCAAAGGTTGCAGGAGCGGAGAAGCCTGCATATTCAATGCTTCAAAAATAAAGCCCCACTCCGACTTCTGTGCAAACACAAGACTTTATTCGTCTGAAGCAGCATATATATAACTCAAGTCCTGACCGGTTTCGGCGTCACCACGCCTTGCTCACAGGTGAGTTCAATATTTACCATGTGGTCACGAGGCCATAGGATCAACTACAGCCCCCAGCATGCATCATCGTTGCTTTGTAATCACGAGGCGTTGCTTAGTATTCATGTTTTGCCCAAATAGCGTTTTATGAACAATGTCCCAACAACGTACCAAATTGTAATGTGCACGCATTCCTTCTCACAGCAAGTGCACTTTTATGCTGCCTCTGTCCATGATAAGGGTTAGCACTGCGGAGCTTCCAAGAGGAGAAAAAAACTCCCCTATTCCCTTTCTCTCTGATGCGCTACCAATACTTCTGGCAGTCCTTCGTTTGGTGCGCGAGAGCGTGTCATGCCCCCTCCATAAAATCCAGCACAACATCCTCCGTTTACTGGGGGCCACCGACTCTGCAGGGTGGGCTCAAAGGTTGCAGGAGCGGAGAAGCCTGCATATTCAATGCTTCAAAAATAAAGCCCCACTCCGACTTCTGTGCAAACACAAGACTTTATTCGTCTGAAGCAGCATATATATAACTCAAGTCCTGACCGGTTTCGGCGTCACCACGCCTTGCTCACAGGTGAGTTCAATATTTACCATGTGGTCACGAGGCCATAGGATCAACTACAGCCCCCAGCATGCATCATCGTTGCTTTGTAATCACGAGGCATTGCTTAGTATTCATGTTTTGCCCAAATAGCGTTTTATGAACAATGTCCCAACAACGTACCAAATTGTAATGTGCACGCATTCCTTCTCACAGCAAGTGCACTTTTATGCTGCCTCTGTCCATGATAAGGGTTAGCACTGCGGAGCTTCCAAGAGGAGAAAAAAACTCCCCTATTCCCTTTCTCTCTGATGCGCTACCAATACTTCTGGCAGTCCTTCGTTTGGTGCGCGAGAGCGTGTCATGCCCCCTCCATAAAATCCAGCACAACATCCTCCGTTTACTGGGGGCCACCGACTCTGCAGGGTGGGCTCAAAGGTTGCAGGAGCGGAGAAGCCTGCATATTCAATGCTTCAAAAATAAAGCCCCACTCCGACTTCTGTGCAAACACAAGACTTTATTCATCTGAAGCAGCATATATATAACTCAAGTCCTGACCGGTTTCGGCGTCACCACGCCTTGCTCACAGGTGAGTTCAATATTTACCATGTGGTCACGAGGCCATAGGATCAACTACAGCCCCCAGCATGCATCGTCGTTGCTTTGTAATCACGAGGCATTGCTTAGTATTCATGTTTTGCCCAAACAGCGTTTTATGAACAATGTCCCAACAACGTACCAAATTGTAATGTGCACGCATTCCTTCTCACAGCAAGTGCACTTTTATGCTGCCTCTGTCCATGATAAGGGTTAGCACTGCGGAGCTTCCAAGAGGAGAAAAAAACTCCCCTATTCCCTTTCTCTCTGATGCGCTACCAATACTTCTGGCAGTCCTTCGTTTGGTGCGCGAGAGCGTGTCATGCCCCCTCCATAAAATCCAGCACAACATCCTCCGTTTACTGGGGGCCACCGACTCTGCAGGGTGGGCTCAAAGGTTGCAGGAGCGGAGAAGCCTGCATATTCAATGCTTCAAAAATAAAGCCCCACTCCGACTTCTGTGCAAACATAAGACTTTATTCGTCTGAAGCAGCATATATATAACTCAAGTCCTGACCGGTTTCGGCGTCACCACGCCTTGCTCACAGGTGAGTTCAATATTTACCATGTGGTCACGAGCCCATAGGATCAACTACAGCCCCCAGCATGCATCATCGTTGCTTTGTAATCACGAGGCATTGCTTAGTATTCATGTTTTGCCCAAATAGCGTTTTATGAACAATGTCCCAACAACGTACCAAATTGTAATGTGCACGCATTCCTTCTCACAGCAAGTGCACTTTTATGCTGCCTCTGTCCATGATAAGGGTTAGCACTGCGGAGCTTCCAAGAGGAGAAAAAAACTCCCCTATTCCCTTTCTCTCTGATGCGCTACCAATACTTCTGGCAGTCCTTCGTTTGGTGCGCACAGAAGTCGGAGTGGGGCTTTATTTTTGAAGCATTGAATATGCAGGCTTCTCCGCTCCTGCAACCTTTGAGCCCACCCTGCAGAGTCGGTGGCCCCCAGTAAACGGAGGATGTTGTGCTGGATTTTATGGAGGGGGCATGACACGCTCTCGCGCACCAAACGAAGGACTGCAGAAGTATTGGTAGCGCATCAGAGAGAAAGGGAATAGGGGAGTTTTTTTCTCCTCTTGGAAGCTCCGCAGTGCTAACCCTTATCATGGACAGAGGCAGCATAAAAGTGCACTTGCTGTGAGAAGGAATGCGTGCACATTACAATTTGGTACGTTGTTGGGACATTGTTCATAAAACGCTATTTGGGCAAAACATGAATACTAAGCAATGCCTCGTGATTACAAAGCAACGATGATGCATGCTGGGGGCTGTAGTTGATCCTATGGCCTCATGACCACATGGTAAATATTGAACTCACCTGTGAGCAAGGCGTGGTGACGCCGAAACCGGTCAGGACTTGAGTTATATATATGCTGCTTCAGACAAATAAAGTCTTGTGTTTGCACAGAAGTTGGAGTGGGGCTTTATTTTTGAAGCATTGAATATGCAGGCTTCTCCGCTCCTGCAACCTTTGAGCCCACCCTGCAGAGTCGGTGGCCCCCAGTAAACGGAGGATGTTGTGCTGGATTTTATGGAGGGGGCATGACACGCTCTCGCGCACCAATCGAAGGACTGCCAGAAGTATTGGTAGCGCATCAGAGAGAAAGGGAATAGGGGAGTTTTTTTCTCCTCTTGGAAGCTCCGCAGTGCTAACCCTTATCATGGACAGAGGCAGCATAAAAGTGCACTTGCTGTGAGAAGGAATGCGTGCACATTACAATTTGGTACGTTGTTGGGACATTGTTCATAAAACGCTATTTGGGCAAAACATGAATACTAAGCAATGCCTCGGGATTACAAAGCAACGATGATGCATGCTGGGGGCTGTAGTTGATCCTATGGCCTCGTGACCACATGGTAAATATTGAACTCACCTGTGAGCAAGGCGTGGTGACGCCGAAACCGGTCAGGACTTGAGTTATATATATGCTGCTTCAGACGAATAAAGTCTTGTGTTTGCACAGAAGTCGGAGTGGGGCTTTATTTTTGAAGCATTGAATATGCAGGCTTCTCCGCTCCTGCAACCTTTGAGCCCACCCTGCAAAGTCGGTGGCCCCCAGTAAACGGAGGATGTTGTGCTGGATTTTATGGAGGGGGCATGACACGCTCTCGCGCACCAAACGAAGGACTGCCAGAAGTATTGGTAGCGCATCAGAGAGAAAGGGAATAGGGGAGTTTTTTTCTCCTCTTGGAAGCTCCGCAGTGCTAACCCTTATCATGGACAGAGGCAGCATAAAAGTGCACTTGCTGTGAGAAGGAATGCGTGCACATTACAATTTGGTACGTTGTTGGGACATTGTTCATAAAACGCTATTTGGGCAAAACATGAATACTAAGCAATGCCTCGTGATTACAAAGCAACGATGATGCATGCTGGGGGCTGTAGTTGATCCTATAGCCTCGTGACCACATGGTAAATATTGAACTCACCTGTGAGCAAGGCGTGGTGACGCCGAAACCGGTCAGGACTTGAGTTATATATATGCTGCTTCAGACGAATAAAGTCTTGTGTTTGCACAGAAGTCGGAGTGGGGCTTTATTTTTGAAGCATTGAATATGCAGGCTTCTCCGCTCCTGCAACCTTTGAGCCCACCCTGCAGAGTCGGTGGCCCCCAGTAAACGGAGGATGTTGTGCTGGATTTTATGGAGGGGGCATGACACGCTCTCGCGCACCAAACGAAGGACTGCCAGAAGTATTGGTAGCGCATCAGAGAGAAAGGGAATAGGGGAGTTTTTTTCTCCTCTTGGAAGCTCCGCAGTGCTAACCCTTATCATGGACAGAGGCAGCATAAAAGTGCACTTGCTGTGAGAAGGAATGCGTGCACATTACAATTTGGTACGTTGCTGGGACATTGTTCATAAAACGCTATTTGGGCAAAACATGAATACTAAGCAATGCCTCGTGATTACAAAGCAACGATGATGCATGCTCGGGGCTGTAGTTGATCCTATGGCCTCGTGACCACATGGTAAATATTGAACTCACCAGTGAGCAAGGCGTGGTGACGCCGAAACCGGTCAGGACTTGAGTTATATATATGCTGCTTCAGACGAATAAAGTCTTGTGTTTGCACAGAAGTCGGAGTGGGGCTTTATTTTTGAAGCATTGAATATGCAGGCTTCTCCGCTCCTGCAACCTTTGAGCCCACCCTGCAGAGTCGGTGGCCCCCAGTAAACGGAGGATGTTGTGCTGGATTTTATGGAGGGGGCATGACACGCTCTCGCGCACCAAACGAAGGACTGCCAGAAGTATTGGTAGCGCATCAGAGAGAAAGGGAATAGGGGAGTTTTTTTCTCCTCTTGGAAGCTCCGCAGTGCTAACCCTTATCATGGACAGAGGCAGCATAAAAGTGCACTTGCTGTGAGAAGGAATGCGTGCACATTACAATTTGGTACGTTGTTGGGACATTGTTCATAAAACGCTATTTGGGCAAAACATGAATACTAAGCAATGCCTCGTGATTACAAAGCAACGATGATGCATGCTGGGGGCTGTAGTTGATCCTATGGCCTCGTGACCACATGGTAAATATTGAACTCACCTGTGAGCAAGGCGTGGTGACGCCGAAACCGGTCAGGACTTGAGTTATATATATGCTGCTTCAGACGAATAAAGTCTTGTGTTTGCACAGAAGTCGGAGTGGGGCTTTATTTTTGAAGCATTGAATATGCAGGCTTCTCCGCTCCTGCAACCTTTGAGCCCACCCTGCAGAGTCGGTGGCCCCCAGTAAACGGAGGATGTTGTGCTGGATTTTATGGAGGGGGCATGACACGCTCTCGCGCACCAAACGAAGGACTGCCAGAAGTATTGGTAGCGCATCAGAGAGAAAGGGAATAGGGGAGTTTTTTTCTCCTCTTGGAAGCTCCGCAGTGCTAACCCTTATCATGGACAGAGGCAGCATAAAAGTGCACTTGCTGTGAGAAGAAATGCGTGCACATTACAATTTGGTACGTTGTTGGGACATTGTTCATAAAACGCTATTTGGGCAAAACATGAATACTAAGCAATGCCTCGTGATTACAAAGCAACGATGATGCATGCTGGGGGCTGTAGTTGATCCTATGGCCTCGTGACCACATGGTAAATATTGAACTCACCTGTGAGCAAGGCGTGGTGACGCCGAAACCGGTCAGGACTTGAGTTATATATATGCTGCTTCAGACGAATAAAGTCTTGTGTTTGCACAGAAGTCGGAGTGGGGCTTTATTTTTGAAGCATTGAATATGCAGGCTTCTCCGCTCCTGCAACCTTTGAGCCCACCCTGCAGAGTCGGTGGCCCCCAGTAAACGGAGGATGTTGTGCTGGATTTTATGGAGGGGGCATGACACGCTCTCGCGCACCAAACGAAGGACTGCCAGAAGTATTGGTAGCGCATCAGAGAGAAAGGGAATAGGGGAGTTTTTTTCTCCTCTTGGAAGCTCCGCAGTGCTAACCCTTATCATGGACAGAGGCAGCATAAAAGTGCACTTGCTGTGAGAAGGAATGCGTGCACATTACAATTTGGTACGTTGTTGGGACATTGTTCATAAAACGCTATTTGGGCAAAACATGAATACTAAGCAATGCCTCGTGATTACAAAGCAACGATGATGCATGCTGGGGGCTGTAGTTGATCCTATGGCCTCGTGACCACATGGTAAATATTGAACTCACCTGTGAGCAAGGCGTGGTGACGCCGAAACCGGTCAGGACTTGAGTTATATATATGCTGCTTCAGACGAATAAAGTCTTGTGTTTGCACAGAAGTCGGAGTGGGGCTTTATTTTTGAAGCATTGAATATGCAGGCTTCTCCGCTCCTGCAACCTTTGAGCCCACCCTGCAGAGTCGGTGGCCCCCAGTAAACGGAGGATGTTGTGCTGGATTTTATGGAGGGGGCATGACACGCTCTCGCGCACCAAACGAAGGACTGCCAGAAGTATTGGTAGCGCATCAGAGAGAAAGGGAATAGGGGAGTTTTTTTCTCCTCTTGGAAGCTCCGCAGTGCTAACCCTTATCATGGACAGAGGCAGCATAAAAGTGCACTTGCTGTGAGAAGGAATGCGTGCACATTACAATTTGGTACGTTGTTGGGACATTGTTCATAAAACGCTATTTGGGCAAAACATGAATACTAAGCAATGCCTCGTGATTACAAAGCAACGATGATGCATGCTGGGGGCTGTAGTTGATCCTATGGCCTTGTGACCACATGGTAAATATTGAACTCACCTGTGAGCAAGGCGTGGTGACGCCGAAACCGGTCAGGACTTGAGTTATATATATGCTGCTTCAGACGAATAAAGTCTTGTGTTTGCACAGAAGTCGGAGTGGGGCTTTATTTTTGAAGCATTAAATATGCAGGCTTCTCCGCTCCTGCAACCTTTGAGCCCACCCTGCAGAGTCGGTGGCCCCCAGTAAACGGAGGATGTTGTGCTGGATTTTATGGAGGGGGCATGACACGCTCTCGCGCACCAAACGAAGGACTGCCAGAAGTATTGGTAGCGCATCAGAGAGAAAGGGAATAGGGGAGTTTTTTTCTCCTCTTGGAAGCTCCGCAGTGCTAACCCTTATCATGGACAGAGGCAGCATAAAAGTGCACTTGCTGTGAGAAGGAATGCGTGCACATTACAATTTGGTACGTTGTTGGGACATTGTTCATAAAACGCTATTTGGGCAAAACATGAATACTAAGCAATGCCTCGTGATTACAAAGCAACGATGATGCATGCTGGGGGCTGTAGTTGATCCTATGGCCTCGTGACCACATGGTAAATATTGAACTCACCTGTGAGCAAGGCGTGGTGACGCCGAAACCGGTCAGGACTTGAGTTATATATATGCTGCTTCAGACGAATAAAGTCTTGTGTTTGCACATTTAAATATACATATATAAAATAATATTAAATATATTAAATAATATAATTAACATTAACATAAATATTGAGATTTAATATATATTTATCAAAAATAACAAATAAATGAACTAAACAATGTATACATACATTTATAAAATGTAATATATATATATTTACTTTAAAACAACTAATAAACCATTAATTGAAATTTATTTTATAATTTTATAAATATGTAAAAATTTACAAATACATATATATATGTATACATACACCTATAACATAAAATCTAATAAAAAAACAGTATATTATAAATTAAAACATTAACTGGCACATGCATCAACAATGCCATTTGCGATTCCTTATTAGCGAAAAATAAGGATTCGCTAATAAGGAATAGCAAAAGGCTATGCATGTAGAAATCGCTTAAAAAATAGCGATTTCTAAACATTCCTTAATTGCGACTCGCAAATTTCGACTCACAATTAAGGAATACCTCCCCATTCATTCCTATGGGCCTAGAGGCCCATAGGAATGAATGGGAAGACCTTCTCAATTAGCGATTCTCAATTGGAGAATCGCAAATTGCTCATGCAATTTCAAGGGCGTCAGGGTGTCAAAAGGACACCCTGTTGCACCCCTGAAATCTGCATATGAGTACATCTTGCACACACACATGCCCCAAGGGCATGTGTGTGTGTAAAATGGAACTTTGAAAAATACACTTTAGTGCATTTTTCAACGTTTTTGCAAATTACCATGAAGTTCAACTTCATGGTAATTTTCTCCCACTACTAGCGAAATCCCTAATTTTTTTACTTTAGTGCATTGCATTTAAGGAATCTCAATTTGAGGTTCCTTAAATGCAATCGCAATTTAAGTAATCGCAATTTAGAGATTACTTAAATTGCGATTTTTGCATTTGGGATGATGCATCCCAAATGCAAAAATACCAGTCGCAAAGGGGCAGATTCTTAGAATCTGCCCGTTTGCGACCGGTTTTTGCATTGATACATGTGGGCCTAAACTATTTAAAAGTCTTTAAACTTGAGTTTTCCACTCCAGTGAGTGCAACAGTAGGGAAAGTGTTTTAGTAGCGCAGGGTTAAAAATTACTATTTCCACTCCAGTTAGTGCAACAGTAGGGAAAATGTTGAATAGCGGAGTAATTAAAATGATTATTCCCACTCCAGTGAGTGAAACAATAGGGAAAGTTTTGGATAGCAGAGGCGTAAAAATTACTATTTCCACTCCACTGAGAGCAACAGTAGGGAAAGTGTTGGATAGTGGAGATGTAAAAAATACTATTCCCACTCCAGTGAGTGTGACAGTAGTGAAAGTGTTGGATAGCGGAAGGGTAAAAAATACTGTTCCCACTCCGGTGAGTGCAACAGTAGGGAAAGTGTTGGGTAGCGAAGGGGTAAAAATGACTATTCCCACTCCAGTGAGTGCATCATTAGGGAAAACGTTGGATAGCGGAGGGGTAAAAATTCCTATTCCCACTCCAGTGAGTGCAACAGTAGGGAAAGTGTTGGATAGCAGAGGACTAAAATGACTATTACCACTCCAGTGTGTGCAATAATAGGGAAAATGCTGGATATCGGAGGGGTAAAAATTACTATTCCCACTCCAGTTAGTGCAACAATAGGGAAAATGTTGGCTAGTGGAGGGGTAGAAATCAGTATTTCCACTCCAGTTAGTGCAAAAATAGGGAAAGTGTTGGATAGCATTCCCACTGGAGTCAGTTCAAAATTACAAACAAACAAAATATCAACTACAGCACAAAAGATTTTTAAAAAAAATATATATATTACCTACTGCCAGTCGCCAGAAGGTAGTTATAGTTAGGACCTATTATCCATAGGAAATCCGCAACATTCTATTTGGAATAACTTTGGCACCGGTTGACGAATCTTCGCAAACTTTTCAAAACTCGTGGCCCGCTCCTGTCCTGAAAGTCTCGGGGTGATTTGTCAAGCGAGGGCCGAGAAAAAAATGGGGTCCCAAAACGTGTTTTTCCCATGCACTTTTTCATAGGGACTGTTAGTCGCAGCTACAACCCGAACTGCTGTACGGAATTACACCAAATTTGGCAGAAAGGTAGCCCTTGGTTCACACTCGTGCCTTTTGGTTAAATGGTGTAAATCCGTTTAGTAGTTCCTGAGATAATCAAAAGTAAATTCATAGATATATCTGGGTGGAGCCTAACCACACATCTCATCGTGAGATCTGATTGGCTGTCAACACTTCATCCAAGAAGTGTTGGCAGCCATCTTGGGACCAATATACATGATAGCAGCTCATTAAAAAGCAATGCAGTTAATAGAAGGTTTTAAGACTTTAGTTACATTATAATTAATTTGTTGATGGTACCATACTCATTTTAGGAATAGTGGTGTGTTCTAAGCTGATTTTACCATGTGAAAAAGCCTTCTGCTGGGATATCATGAATCATGTTTGAGAGAAAACTATTTTCTCATGCTTTTCCCACAGAGGTTTGGTAGGTGATCTATAAGCTAAACTGAGAGCATATATTCTGTAAATCCACATTATCTTTCTCAGTCATGTGAGAATGAAGCCTGACATTCTCAGTAAAACATGTACATCCAACAAGGGCAGAGACTGTCGGTTGATTCCTTTGTGTTCTATTGCCGCTTCCCAGAGTGTTCTAAAGAACAACTAGAGCGCTAACAGTCCTACTTATGACACACCTGAAGCCACTAAAGTGGTAACTCTTAAAACATTTAATTTAAAAAGGAACATGAGGGGGTTCATTTTGCCATAGAAAGTATGATTAGTGCTACAGAAAGAAAAATGAGGGTACATTTTGAGTGACTTCTCAAATCCTCTTCTATTTCATTAAAAAATTCTGACATGCAGACTGAAACATGCACTTTCAATACCAGCAGCAGACTTCAGTGGTGAGCAGTAGCTTTACTACAGTGATCTATTGAGCAACTAGAGTGCTAACATTCTGAATTTATGGCATATGTGTGACACATCTGAATGTCTATTTGATGGAATCAAAGTAAAAAACTGAAAGTATTTCCTACTGAGGAGACTGTAGTAAATGAGGAAATTAGGAAACTTCATAACAAATAAGTCTCCCTAGACGGCCACCACAGACAAAAGAGCTCAAATGTAGCACAAATATCACCCAGATGTAGCCCAATGACAGAATGTCCCAGAGTGTTCTAAAGAACAACTAGAGCGCTAACAGTCTTACTTATGACAAAAGTATGGCACACCTGAAGCCATCTTGATTGGAATAAAGTGGTAACACTTAAAACATTTAATTTACAAAGGAACACAATGAGGTGATTCATTTGCAATAGAAATTATGATTAGTGCTGCAGAAAGAAAAATTAGGGCACATTTTGACTTCTCAAATCCTCTTCTATTTCATTAAAAAATTCTGACATGCAGACTGAAACATGCACTTTGAATTCAAAGCAGCAGACTTCCCTGGTGAGCAGTAGATTTACTACAGTGACCTAATGAGCAACTAGAGTGCTAACATTCAGAATTTATGGCAAATGTGTGACATATCTGAATACTTTCTTGTTGGAATCAAAGTAAAACACTGAAAGCATTTCCTACTGAGAAGACTGCAGTAAATGAGGAAATTATGAAACTTCATAACAAATAAATCTTCCAAGATGGTCACCAGAGACAAAAGAGCCCAAATGCAGCACAAATATCACCCAGATGTAGCCCACATGTAGCCCAATGACAGAAGTGTGCAAAACACTTATTTTTTGTGTATTTGCAGTTTTATATAATGCAGACTTGTCAGGTATTGGAGTGCTTTACATGGAGAGGTGCACCAAACTGACCCTACAGGGCAGGCATCAGGGTTTGCAGCAGCACAAGACACCACACACGGCATGCGGGACGGGAGTGCAGCACAACAATCCATAGAAAGCAATAGGGAGGGGGCAGGACCATGCACATGGACAACAGAGAACAGAGGGGAAAGAGGCAATGGTAGCTAGCTGACCGTAATGGACAGACAGGAGAGAAAGCTGCAGCATAACAGACCATAAAGGGCAGAAGGGACGGATCAGGGACATTACAATGGAACAAACAAGCCAGGAGGGAGGGAATAGGGGTCCGCACATGGAAACAGAGGGCTGGGGGCAAGGGGGCACATATTTTATATTCCAACTTTAGAGACTAGTTAGGTTACACAACACTGCCCTGTGCATATTACACTCCAAGGCACATATCGCATAGCACGCGCTAGTGCCTGCGCTATCTCACGCTCTCCAATGAATCTGTCATTGTGCACAATGTATTGCATATTATATTTCACACCCCGGTTCATCTTATATCACACTTTTTGGTGCATAGTTTATACCATATACTATATCTAGTTTTCATTTTCAATCGTTCTCTCAGGACTATGTTCTATATAACACTGCGTCCACCTACCCTTTTCACGGGCATTACATTTTGAGATGGGGGGTGGAGGGTCAGGGGGTGTTTCTGCCAAGTGAGCCCAGAGTCACAGTCACAAACGTCCTCTTCTTCCTGAATAAAAGTGAGATTATGCTGCATACTTGTTCATATTTTAAGTAGTTCGCACAGACACACATTTTAAAAACAATAAAGTTCCTAATACCCACCTTCTCTGAACAGTTAGCTTGCTGCCCCATCCACCTCTTCCCTATCCTCTGTGAATCCATGGACTAGCCTCCTCCCTCCTGCCATGCATGGTCTGATGTGCTGCCACTGCCCTCCATTTAGCATGATGTACCAGTCCACTCCTCCTGCCCTCCATTGCCCAATTCTATGGCCCATCATTGACCTCATGCTTAGCCTCTGTGCTTAGCTTGCTGCCCCTATTCACCTTCCCCCTGCCCTCCGATGTCTTTGTGCATGCCCCTGCTCCATCCTTTTTGCCCACCATGTTCCATGGACCTGCCACTCCTACCTACTCCGATTGTTCTGCCAGTCCCCTCCCACCTGAGTAGCATTGTCAGATGACTGTAACCTGTCCCTGCCACCTCCACCCTGCCTGTCCACATGCCATGCCCCTATCCCCTTCCTCCTGTCCTCCATGGTCCATTTTACTGCCACCCCCTTCTGCCCTCCCTGGTATGTTGTGCTGCAACTGCTCCTCCTGCCTGCCCCGCGCGGTCTGTTGTGAGACCCCTACCCCTGAACTCTCTTGTCTCTGCCCAGGTCCTGACCCTCCCTTCTATCCTCCATGGTCCTTTGTGGATGCCCCTGCACCCTCCTTCTTGCCCATCATAGTCATTGTGCTGCCATTAACCCTCCTGCTTGCCATGCATGGTCTTCTGTGCTGCCATGGCCCCTCCCACCTTCCATGTGTGGTCAGCTAGCTGCCCCTGACCCCCTCCCACCTTCCCTCCATGGTTTGTGTGTATGCCATCATAGTCTCATTGTTGCTCTCCATGGTGTGTCTTGTTTCTAGTGCCCATCCTACCTGACCTCCATGGTCATCTTGCTGCTCCTGCCCTGCCCCCTTGCCCCCAGCCCTCTGTTTCCATGTGCAGACCCCTATTCCCTCCCTCCTGGCTTGTTTGTTCAGTTGTAATGCCCCTGATCCGTCCCTCCTGCCCTTTATGGTCTGTTATGCTGCAGCTTTCTCTCCTGTCTGTACATTATGGTCAGCTAGCTACCATTGCCTCTTTCCCCTCTGTTCTCTGTTGTCCATGTGCATGGTCCTGTCCCACTCCCTATTGATTTCTATGGATTGTTGTGCTGCACTCCCATCCCGCATGCCCTGTGTGGTGTATTGTGCTGCTGCAAACCCTGATGCACGCCCTGTAGGGTCAGTTTGGTGCACCTCTCCATGTCCCTCATGTCCTCTGTTATCCGAGTCCATGTCCCTACCCCAATTCCCCCTGCCTACCATGATCCAATGTACCATACTTGCGAACATTTTGAACTTGGTAAGAGGGAGATTATGAAAAAAAACTGGGGTAATGATTTTCCCCTTTGAGTTGCATTCAAAAAGAGGAGATTTTAGACAGGAGACAGATCAAATAAAGACCATTTGAGCTTAAAAACATTGGACCTTTCCTGGCTGAAATGGGTCTGTTGGCATGTATGGTTGTACTACCACTGCCTCTTTTTTCTGCCCACAATGGTGTATTATATTGCCACAGCCTCTCTTGCCAGTCCTGATTTATTGGTTTGTTGCCCCTGCCCCTCTTTCCACTGCCCTCCATAGTCTGTTGTGCTGCCACTGCCCTTCCTGCCTGCC
Organism: Triturus cristatus; assembly: GCF_964204655.1. Lineage (NCBI taxonomy): Eukaryota > Metazoa > Chordata > Amphibia > Caudata > Salamandridae > Triturus > Triturus cristatus. The sequence continues at coordinate 545,540,555 of NC_140594.1, read as the reverse complement.
CAGTGTGGTCAAATTGTTGCCTCTGCACTCTCCTACCTGCCTTCAATTTTCAGAGTCCGTGCCCCTGGCCTCTGCCTCTCAACAGTATACCAATCAACAACTAGATTGCTAACATTCTATATTTATTACAAAAGTGTGGAACGCCTGACGTCATCTTGATGTAATCAAAACTGTAATACCTAGAGTATTTCCTTTAGAAATTACATATATGAGAGGGTCTTATTTGCATCAAAATTATGGTTAGTGCTCTAAAAAATGAAAATGAGGACATATTTCTGAGTTTTCAAATAGCGACAAAGAACTTATTTGTAATCTTTATGTATTTTTTATCCAGTTGACCACTTGATTAAATGTTGCACCTAGTGGGAGAGGATGTGGTGTTACTTCCAGAACTACAGACTTTGCAACTGGGGAACCAGGTTGGAGTTTCTGCTTCAGCTCAACATTCTGTGATTCTGGTCAAATCACTTAATCTCCCCATGTCTACAACCAAAATAAATTTGATCTTGTGTGATGTAACCAATGCTCATGTAAAGCACTCCAATACCTTTACAAGTCTGCACTATATAATGCTGCAAATACACAAAAAATAAGTGTTTTGCACACTTCTGTCATTGGGCTACATGTGGGCTACATCTGGGTGATATTTGTGCTGCATTTGGGCTCTTTTGTCTCTGGTGACCATCTTGGAAGATTTATTTGTTATGAAGTTTCATAATTTCCTCATTTACTGCAGTCTTCTCAGTGGGAAATGCTTTCAGTTTTTTACTTTGATTCCATCAAGAAGGTATTCAGATATGTCACACATTTGCCATAAATTCTGAATGTTAGCACTCTAGTTCCTCATTAGATCACTGTAGTAAATCTACTGCTCACCACGGAAGTCTGCTGCTGGTATTAAAAGTGCATGTTTCAGTCTGCATATCAGAATGTTTTAATGAAATAGAAGAGGATTTGAGAAGTCACTCAAAATGTGCCCTAATTTTTCTTTCTTCAGCACTAATCATAATTTCTATGGCAAAATGAACCCCCTCATTGTGTTCCTTTTTAAATTAAATGTTTTAAGTGTTACCAGTTTATTCCAATCAAGATGGCTTCAGGTGTGCCATACTTTTGTCATAGGTAAGACAGTAAGCGCTCTAGTTGTTCTTAAGAACACTCTGGGACATTCTGTCATTGGGCTATACTTGGGCTACATCTGGGTGATATTTGGGCTACATTTGGGCTCTTTTGTCTCTGGTGGCCATCTTGGGAGATTTATTTGTTATGAAGTTTCCTAATTTCCTCATTTACTGCAGTCTCCTCAGTAGGAAATACTTTCAGTTTTTTTTATTTTGGTTCCATCAAGAAGGCATTCAGATGTGTCACACATTTGCCATAAATTCTGAATGTTAGCACTCTATTGGCTCATTAGATCACTGTAGTAAAACTGCTGCTCACCAGGGAAGTCTGCTTCTGGTATTCAAAGTGCATGTTTCAGTCTGCATGTCAGAATTTTTTTATGGAATAAAAGAGGATTTGAGAAGTCAAAATGAGCTCTAATTTTTCTTTCTGCAGCACTAATCATAATTTCTATGGCAAAATGAACCCCCTCATTTTGTTCCTTTGTAAATTAAATGTTTTAAGTGTTACCACTTTATTCCAATCAAGATGGCTTCAGGTGTGCCATACTTTTGTCATAAGTAAGACTGTTAGCGCTCTAGTTGTTCGTTAGAACACTCTGGGACATTCTGTCATTGGGCTATACTTGGGCTACATCTGGGTGATATTTGGGCTACATTTGGGCTCTTTTGTCTCTGGTGGCCATCTTGGGAGATTTATTTATCATGAAGTTTCCTAATTTCCTCATTTACTGCAGTCTCCTCAGAAGGAAATACTCTCAGTTTTTTACCTTGGTTCCATCAAGAAGGCATTCAGATGTGTCACACATTTGCCATAAATTCTGAATGTTAGCACTCTAGTTGCTCATTTGATCAGTGTAGTAAAGCTACTGCTCACCAGGTAAGTCTGCTTCTGGTATTCAAAGTGCATGTTTCAGTCTGCATGTCAGAATTTGTTTATGAAATAGAAGAGGATTTGAGAAGTCAAAATGTGCCCTAATTTTTCTTTCTGCAGCACTAATCATAATTTCTATGGCAAAATGTACCCCCTCATTTTGTTCCTTTGTAAATTAAATGTTTTAAGTGTTACCACTTTATTCCAATCAAGATGACTTCAGGTGTGCCATACTTTTGTCATAAGTAAGACTGTTAGCGCTCTAGTTGTTCGTTAGAACACTCTGGGAAGCTGCAGTAGAACACAAAGGAATCAACTGACAGTCTCTGCCCTTGTTGGATGTACATGTTTTACTGAGAATGTCAGACTTCATTTTCACATGACTGAGAAAGATAATGTGAATTTACTGAAAATATGCTCTCAGTTTAGCTTATAGATCAACTTCCAAACCTCTGTGGGAAAGCATAAGAAAATAGTTTTCTCTCAAACATGATTCATGATATCACAGCAGAAGGCGTTTTCACATGGTAAAATCACCTTAGAACACACCACAATTCCTAAAATGAGTATGGTACCATCAACAAATGATTCATAATGTAACTAAAGTCTTAAAACCTTCTATTGACTGCAATGCTTTTTAATGAGGTGCTATCATGTATATTGGTCCCAAGATGGCTGCCAACACTTCTTGGATGAAGTACTGACAGCCAATCAGATCTCACGATGAGATGTGTGATTAGGCTCCGCCCAGATATATCTATCTTTTTAAATCTAATTTTCTCAGGTACTACTGAATGGATTTACACCATTTAAGCAAAAGGCACGAGTCTGAACTGAGGACTCCGTAATTCCGATCCGCAGTTCGGGCTGTAGCTGCGTCAACAGGTCCTATGGGAAAATGCATGGGGAAAACGCGTTTTGGGACACCCCTTTTTTCTCGGCACCCGCTTGATGAATCACGGTGAAATTATCAGGATAGGAGCGGACCGGAGCTGGCCAAAAGTTTGGAAAATTTCGCAAAGATTCATCAATCGGCGCCAATGTTATTCCAAATAGTATGTTGCGGAATTCCTATGGAAAATAGGTCCTAACTATAACTACCTACTGGCGACTTCCAGTAGGTAATATATATATTTATTATATATATAGCCCTGCCGCGCTATTCAGCGGACCTTGGTGCATGGAAATCGAAGCACTTTGAGGAGATGGACATGCCGGTATTGTGGGGTTATCGTATCAGCAGGCAACGCGGTGGTTCCCTGCCTTAGGACCCACTTGGGAATAATTTTCAACACGAAGCGCTGACAGCATCCACTATGGTAAATGAAGGACTACTTACCCCATAATGCAATTTGGCAGAGTGACGTCCCACTTGGGCGGGGTTAATGATTTATAGTCCTCACAGCTGTTGGGACTCTGTTGTTGCAGCCAGTGAGCAAGGGCATGGAGCCCGAAACATGTTTGGCGATTTCGGTCCTTTACAAGTACTTGGTCATCGCCCCCCACTACGATCGGTCCTTTACAAGTACTTGGTCATCGCCCCCCACTACGACGCAGTGCCCGGCTTGTGATGCCTTGGAGGAAACCGATTTACACGTGGCCTTCTTCTGCCCAGCCTACTGGGCAGCACGGAAATACTGGCTTCTTCCCTTGATTAGGAATATGGACGGCAGGGAATATGCTCCAATGTATAGGATTTTAAAATCTGATCTCTCTGGTCCAACTGTCCTCGCATTATCTAAATTTCTTACTAATGTTTGGCATACGCGCAACCGCATTTTAAAGGTGTTGGGTCCCCCTTAAAATTTTAGATGCACAGTTTTTATTGTATTTTTAACATATGTACTTCCAATGTTGTAATGTTTGGATTTATTGTGATTGTATATGTGTATTGTTTCTCTTTTATGGCCAAATGGCCGAAATAAAGATTGGAAAGTAAAAAAAAAAGTTTGGCGATTTTCTGTGGTGGAGTGCTACCTGTTTTCCTCGCTGCCCACAATAAATGAGGTGATATGTCCAACTGTGATGGCGTCTCCATGCAAGGTGGAACTTGGTTTTTCTATGGACATTAATAGCGGCGCACCTCGCCGCGGAGACGCCCTGCCGCGCTATTCAGCGGACCTTGGTGCATGGAAATCGAAGCACTTTGAGGAGATGGACATGCCGGTATTGTGGGGTTATCGTATCAGCAGGCAACGCGGTGGTTCCCTGCCTTAGGACCCACTTGGGAATAATTTTCAACACGAAGCGCTGACAGCATCCACTATGGTGAATGAAGGACTACTTACCCCATAATGCAATTTGGCAGAGTGACGTCCCACTTGGGCGGGGTTAATGATTTATAGTCCTCACAGCTGTTGGGACTCTGTTGTTGCAGCCAGTGAGCAAGGGCATGGAGCCCGAAACATGTTTGGCGATTTTCTGTGGTGGAGTGCTACCTGTTTTCCTCGCTGCCCACAATAAATGAGGTGATATGTCCAACTGTGATGGCGTCTCCATGCAAGGTGGAACTTGTTTTTTCTATGGACATTAATAGCGGCGCGCCTCGCCGCGGAGACGCCCTGCCGCGCTATTCAGCGGACCTTGGTGCATGGAAATCGAAGCACTTTGAGGAGATGGACATGCCGGTATTGTGGGGTTATCGTATCAGCAGGCAACGCGGTGGTTCTCTGCCTTAGGACCCACTTGGGAATAATTTTCAACACGAAGCGCTGACAGCATCCACTATGGTAAATGAAGGACTACTTACCCCATAATGCAATTTGGCAGAGTGACGTCCCACTTGGGCGGGGTTAATGATTTATAGTCCTCACAGCTGTTGGGACTCTGTTGTTGCAGCCAGTGAGCAAGGGCATGGAGCCCGAAACATGTTTGGCGATTTTCTGTGGTGGAGTGCTACCTGTTTTCCTCGCTGCCCACAATAAATGAGGTGATATGTCCAACTGTGATGGCATCTCCATGCAAGGTGGAGCTTGGTTTTTCTATGGATATATATATATATATATTCACTGAAAAAACCATAGGTTTCACACATGTTATAGTTAGCGGAAATTTTACTGATAAAAAACCAATGAAATTCCCCCGTTATAGTTAGTGCAGGCAACTATAACTCACGCGACCGCAATCCTCTGCTGATGCTAATACTGTATTTAGACACTTATTTGCCCATGTCTTCTTCCATACATTTTTAGCTATACATATATTACAAATATTTTTTTTTCATAAAGACACATATGTCATCAGCAGAAGATTGCGGTCGCGTGAGTTATAGTTGCCTGCACTAACTATAACGGGGGAATTTCATTGGTTTTTTATCAGTAAAATTTCCGCTAACTATAACATGTGTGAAACCTATGGTTTTTTCAGTGAATTTGCAAGGTTTTTTAAATGCTAATTCCTAACTATAACGTGTGTGAAACCTATGGTTTTTTCAGTGAATTTGTACGGTTTTTTAAATGCTAAGTTACTTTATGCCATTCGTGGCGTGCACGCCCACTTAACGCAGTTCGTTCCGTGCGCGCACGGTGCGCTTCGCGCACCGTGCACGCACAGTGAGCACGCGGTGCGCTTCGCGCACCGCGCGCCCACTTTACGCAGTTAGTGCCGTACACGCAAGGTGGGCATATTATGCGCTTCCTTGTGATAGGTAATCTGTTAAATTTAATTTGTAAGTGATGACAATAATATGCCATGCACAGAGAGTGTTTTTTTTTTTTTTTTTTAATTTTTAGCGTAAGCGCACCATACGCGTACGGTAAGCGTAATCGGCGAAATTTTAAAAAAATAAAAATTTACCGTTTTTGGCCTTGGGGGATCTTTGAGGACTCAACTAACATGGCTATGTGCATGGGCGCTGTCTAAACAGCCCCTTTATATGTTTTTTGCCTTTGTTTACAGCCCCCCCTCAGAGTGCGAGAGAGAAAATGGCGGCCGCCGCTTCCTGGTTTCGACCGATTCGAATGTTTACTTAGATGTAACAGCCAATCAGAATCGCGCTCGCGCACGCCACCGTACGCGTACGGTAAGCTTACGGTAAGCGTACCGTAAGCTGGCTCAGATATATATATTGATTTAAAGGCTATTTTCTCAGAATCTACTGAACAGATTTACACCAAACCTACAAAAGGCACTTCCTTGACCTGAGGACTACCTCTCTGCCAAATTTCTAGTAATTCTGTTCAGCCGTTCGGGCTGTAGCCCTGTCTAAAGGTCCTATGGAAAAATGCATGGGAAAAACGCGTTTTGGGACCCCCCTTTTATCTCAGCCCCCGCTTGACGAATCCCCCCGAGACTTTCAGGGTAGGAGCGGAGCGTAGCGCCCCACCTATTTTGAGAAATTCGCGAGGATTCGTCGACCGGCGCCAAAGTTATTCAAAATAGAATGTTGCGGATTTCCTATGGAAACAGGGTCCTAACTATAACTACCTACTGGCGACCGCCAGTAGTTAATATATATATATATATATATATATATATATATATATATATATATATATATATATATATATATATTCACTGAAAATTCATAGGTTTCAGGCCTGATATTTAGGAATTAGCATTTAAAAAACCTTAGAAATTCACTGAAAAAGCCATACGTTTCAGGCCTGATATAGTTAGGAATTAGCATTTAAAAATCCTTAGAAATTCACTGAAAAACAATAGGTTTTAGGGGTGTTATAGTTAGCTGGACATTTCACTCGAACAAAACCATTGAAATGCCTCCGATATAGTTAGTTGTACTAACTACATCTCGCGCGCCCGCTATCCACTGCTGATGATGTCACATATTACATCATTCATGACATGGTCAGTGACATCACTGATGACATCTCAAATGATATCAACTGTTTACAGGAGATGTCCAAGGACTGAATCTAGGATCCAGTCCTCTGGTTAGAAAAGTAATCCATAAAGTAACTAATTGCATTTGACTAGAAGTTCACATTGAGCTCAATGTTGCATTGTGTTTGAAATTGTGTTGCCCATTGCAACAACTGTAACTACTATACTTAAAAGTCTATTGCCTATTTGCAAAGTATTTAAACTAAAGTAATTCATTCTGAGAAAGTTTATCTTGTATTGTAATATATAATGTAATAAAAAAAAAATATCTAAAAATAAACAGTTTACAAAATGTAATAAATCAGTATCAAAATAATCAGTATAACAATTAATACATTAAAAATTGTCATTTACAAAACCTTTGAAATTCACTGAAAAAACCATAGGTTTCAGGCCGGATATAGTTAGGAATTAGCATTTAAAAAACCTTAGAAATTCACATAAAAAACAATAGGTTTTAGGGGTTTTATAGCTAGCTGGACATTTCACTCGAACAAAACCATTGAAATTCCTCCGATATAGTTAGTTGTACTAACTACATCTCGCACACCCGCAATCCACTGCTGATGATGTGACATATTACATCATTCATGACATGGTCAGTGACATCACTGATGACATCTCAAATGACATCACTGATAACATCACTGATGACATCATCCACGTGACAATCAGATACACCTCCTCATACACTAGTATAACCTTTCATCACTCACTGTAAAATACAGAGTGCCAGATTTAAAACCATTGACACACCAATACAAGTTCCCAAACACCCACTCAGTGATTCCTAGATCTATACACACATGTAATCACTTACCTATAGATTCACTCAGACATGTTGTCAATGATCAATAGAACACTATCAAATATACTTATACACCTACATCGACATTACACACCAGCACACATCCTAATCACTTATGAAGTCATCCTACTCACTTATGCAAACAATGGATCATACTTACTTTTACTTAGCTACACACTTATAAAAACACAACTTCATCTATTCATATAGATAATAACTCATACTTAGTGTGTTATATAAACACTATTACAAGTATACAGTTATCCATACAGTCACTTATACAATCACTGAGTCTTATGTATACTTATTTATATACAACAACTGACACATACACTGGCTTTTATTTTTCTAGTTTGTTGGACATGTACCATTGAGACATATATTTGCTCATCGCCACACCCATAAAGGTATTCACTCACCAAAACAACTGTTATAACATGTAGTTTTAACTTATACCTACTGAATGAACTATTCACACATCTTTGGGCAGTCACACCCCCCCCACCGAACCACACACACATTCACTCTCCCATACAAATACTCAGTTAACTAATGAATAAATAATATAGACTTTCACATAGCTAGTAACCAACTAGTGCAGCAGTTTACACAACAACTGACAAAGTGATACAGATATTCACACAGTTTAGTCACTATCCAATATATTTACTGAGACACTATAAAATAGACAAGTAAACAGTCAATCACACTGCTACTAAATCCTCCATCCAGATATTTATATTTATATATCCACTCATTCTTCAATGCAAATTGCTAGATATATAATACATATTTAAATAACAAACCAAACCACATTCACAGGATGATGTCATCAGTGATGTCATCAGTGATATCATTTGAGATGTCATCAGTGATGTCACTGAACATGTCATGAATGATGTAATATGTGACATCATCAGCAGTGGATTGCGGGCGCGCGAGCTGTAATTAGTACAATTTGAATGGTTTTGTTCGAGTGAAATGTCGAGCTAGCTATAACACCCCTAAAACCTATTGTTTTTTCAGTGAATTTCTAAGGTTCTTTAAATGCTAATTCCTAACTATATCAGGCCTGAAACCTATGGTTTTTTCAGTGAATATATATATATATATTCATAAAAATTACAAAAGATAGAAACATATTATTTTGTTAAATTGATATAACAAATACCTAGAAAGATTATATTAAAAAAAGTAAAATCATGTACAAATAAATAACTATTTTTAAATAGAAATTATTAATAAACAAAAGCATTAATTATTACATAAATGTAATATTTTTTATTTCCTACCTTATAACACCACATAATTCACAAACCTCCATAGTTAACATAATTATTATAAATTAAAACATATTATTAATTAAAAAACTAATTAAAACAGATAAATTAATTTACCCCCAAACTTTGCCCCATAAATCAAAAACCCACACAGAAAATAAAAATAAACCATTACCCTAATTAATTATCAATTGATGAATTATTATTATTGATCAACTAATTGTTAATTAATTAAATAAACATTACTTTCCACCCTCTACCCCAATAAATATCACAACCCACAAAAAAAATCACTACTCAATTTCCATAATTCATTTTAAATTAATAAATTATTATCAATTAACAACAACTTGTTAATTAATTTAAAAGAAACTACTTACCACCCTTTACCACTATAATCCCCACAACTCTCATCTAAAAGTAATTACACTATTGCCATATTCGAATTTTAAATTAATTAATTAGCATTAATTAACAAATAGGTATTAAGTAAACATAAATTACTTACTACCCTTTCCCCTATAAACCCCACCACCCACTCCTAAAACAATTATGCAATTAACATCATTAATTATCAATGATTTAGTTAATAAGTAATATTTAATAAATTACTTCCCACAATGAACACAATACAATTTAAATGAAAAAAATATTAATATATTCAAAATATTAATTAATTTATGATAATTAAATTACTTCCCACCCTATTCCTGTATAAACCCCACCCCCACTTCTAAGAAAATAAACCAATTAACATAATTACCAATTAATTATTAAATAATTGTTGATACATTATTTCCCACAATTACCACTCTAAAATATAAATTAAATAAATAAAAAAATATAATACGTGTATTATATTTACATTACTTCCCATTCTATTCCCCTATAAACCCACAACCCATTTCTAAAAAAAGGCGCAATTAACATAATTACCATTTAATGAATTAATTAATTAATATCAAATAACAACCAAATTATAATTAATTAATAATACATTAATTCTGTCAGGAATCCCCATCTCACAAGGAACAGTATAGCCTGTGTTATCTGTCAACACCCATATGGTGGTCGAACTAGTCATGTTGCTGTTTGTTTATAGAACTGCATATTATAACATTGTGTTTTATTTTGTGATGATTTTTCCTATGCTTGTTTATTGATTTTGACTATGCTTGGTTATTGCTTGTGCCAATGCTTGTCATTTAAATGCACTGAGCCTGTTGACATTGCAATTATGTCTCTAGGCAACTGCAGCTTCTCAGTGTAAACAGGTGGCAATGAGTCATAATTGCACACCTTGTGTTACACCCCAGACACGCCCAGGAATTAGATATAAATAGCCACATCCATCTGTTAAGCATTGCTTGGCTTTTTGCTTCCTGACTCGAGGAGGGAATTCCCCAGAGCCTTTCCTCATCACTGCCTGAAAGGAACTCACCAGAGCATCTTCTTCAGTAACTGGAGCTATCTGCAAGGATTTCCTCCATGTCTTCGAGCCGGCTCAAGACAACAAGAACATTCCAAGGATCCAAGGACACCATGTGCAAGAGCTAAGTGTAAAAAAAAACTGGTTATTACTTAGGTGCCGATCACGATCCGGCAAAAAATTTCCCCGTGCGACTCGTATCGGGTCTTTTTACCGTACGAATCGTACAAATGCCGTACGAACTGGCAATCACGATTCGCATGGTAAAAAGTCCATACGACCCGCACCGGGAATCATTCCCCACACGTCCTCGGGTCGGAAAATGTGTCCGACACGTCCTCGGACGATTTACCTTACAAACGTAAAAATCCAAGTCCGACCGAGGAATCACGATCCATCCCGTGCGTCCGAGCCTACAACCGTATGGAAAAAACACCGTCCGCACCGAACACCAATAGCAACCATGGAGACATGTGCCCGCATACGCGCCCAACACTCCCCCCAGCCCCCGTACGTCCGACACGTACCCCCCGTATATGTATACCCCCACCCGTCTATGTACCCCCCCCCACCCCTGTACGTGTCGTACCACCGTCAATGTAAACCCCCCCACCCCTGTACGTGTCGTACCACCGTCCATGTACACCCCAGTACGTTCCAGTCGTACCCCCACCCCAGTACGTGTCGTACCACCGTCAATGTACACCCCCCCACCCCTGTACGTGTCGTACCACCGTCAATGTACACCCCCCCACCCCTGTACGTGTCGTACCACCGTCCATGTACACCCCAGTACGTTCCAGTCGTACCCCCACCCCAGTACGTGTCGTACCACCGTCAATGTAAACCCCCCCACCCCTGTACGTGTCGTACCACCGTCTATGTACACCCCAGTACGTTCCAGTTGCACCCCCACCCCAGTACGTGTCGTACCCCCCGTGTACCTACACCCCAGTACGTTCGAGCCACACCCCCACCCCAGTACGTGTCACAGCCCCGTCTACCTACACCCCATTACGTTCCACTCGTACCCCCACCCCAGTACGTGTCGTACCACCGTCAATGTACACCCCCCCACCCCTGTACGTGTCGTACCACCGTCCATGTACACCCCAGTACGTTCCAGTCGTACCCCCACCCCAGTACGTGTCGTACCACCGTCAATGTACACCCCCCCACCCCTGTACGTGTCGTACCACCGTCAATGTACCCCCCCCCACCCCTGTACGTGTCGTACCACCGTCAATGTAAACCCCCCCACCCCTGTACGTGTCGTACCACCGTCCATGTACACCCCAGTACGTTCCAGTCGTACCCCCACCCCAGTACGTGTCGTACCACCGTCAATGTACACCCCCCCACCCCTGTACGTGTCGTACCACCGTCAATGTACACCCCCCCACCCCTGTACGTGTCGTACCACCGTCCATGTACACCCCAGTACGTTCCAGTCGTACCCCCACCCCAGTACGTGTCGTACCACCGTCAATGTACACCCCCCCACCCCTGTACGTGTCGTACCACCGTCAATGTAAACCCCCCCACCCCTGTACGTGTCGTACCACCGTCCATGTACACCCCAGTACGTTCCAGTCGTACCCCCACCCCAGTACGTGTCGTACCACCGTCAATGTAAACCCCCCCACCCCTGTACGTGTCGTACCACCGTCCATGTACACCCCAGTACGTTCCAGTCGTACCCCCACCCCAGTACGTGTCGTACCACCGTCAATGTACACCCCCCCACCCCTGTACGTGTCGTACCACCGTCAATGTACACCCCCCCACCCCTGTACGTGTCGTACCACCGTCCATGTACACCCCAGTACGTTCCAGTCGTACCCCCACCCCAGTACGTGTCGTACCACCGTCAATGTACACCCCCCCACCCCTGTACGTGTCGTACCACCGTCAATGTACACCCCCCCACCCCTGTACGTGTCGTACCACCGTCCATGTACACCCCAGTACGTTCCAGTCGTACCCCCACCCCAGTACGTGTCGTACCACCGTCAATGTACACCCCCCCACCCCTGTACGTGTCGTACCACCGTCAATGTAAACCCCCCCACCCCTGTACGTGTCGTACCACCGTCCATGTACACCCCAGTACGTTCCAGTCGTACCCCCACCCCAGTACGTGTCGTACCACCGTCAATGTACACCCCCCCACCCCTGTACGTGTCGTACCACCGTCAATGTACACCCCCCCACCCCTGTACGTGTCGTACCACCGTCCATGTACACCCCAGTACGTTCCAGTCGTACCCCCACCCCAGTACGTTCCTGGCGCACCCCCAACACAACCTCCTAAGTACGGAGCGCACCCCATGCCCCAACATCACAACCGCATGTACGAGTCGTGCAAAGCCACACACAAGGACCAAATCGTACAACCAAATGGCCCATGTACACACCGTACACACGCTCAAAACGCACGTACACAACAAGGACAAAACAAAACAACTCAACAATACACCATTCGAAAGGCACACAGCCACTAAACATGGCCAACAACCACTAAAATAACACAATCACTGACCTGCAACTGTCAAAAACAAACAGAGGCCCAATACACCACCACTCCTTATAACACACCCACCCAAAATTCAAACACTGCCACACCCACCCATGGACCAATAAAAAGGGCCCACACACACAAACCATGAGCCTTTGCAACAGACCCACTGCTGCCAGACACCACAGAACCAGACTACAAGCGACACCACATCTTACACTTGCACACCTTCACACGACCACCCTCACAAACACCCTCTCATCACATTCACACACACACACAACCATCCACACACCCCCCCAACATCCACACACCCCCCACACCCACACCATCCCCACCCACACCCCTCACCATGCCCACTACCAAGAATCCAAAGTTCAGTCACCGAGAGTTGGAGGTCCTTGTTGATCAAATCCTCAGAGTCGAGCCACAGATCTTTGGAACATTGGTCAGAAGCACCAGCCAGGCAGCCAAAACAGCCATGTGGCAGACCATCGTCGATGCTGTGAATGCTGTTGCGGACACCAGGAGGACCAAGCAGGATTGCCAGAACAGGTGGTACGATCTGCGGAGGAGGGTCAGAGCCAAGAGGCAGGAGGAACACGACCAGGCCAACGCCACCGGAGGAGGGCCCTCCCGCAGAGCCGTACAGTACCATCCCTGGGAGGAGAGGGTGATGGCCATACTGCCGGTGGAGGCAGTTGAAGGAGTAGAAGGACTCCGAGACCCGGGTGAGTACACAAACAACGCACGTCACATGGGGGGAACTGCAACCACAAACAAAATTACTAACAGGCACGCAACCACCACAAGCCATCGCATTACTCAACCACACTCCATGAGCAGGCACATGCCACTGCTGCCACCATGCCCCATGCACCCAGCTGGACAATGTCAAGTCACAGGCCACAGAAGACAACAACACATGACACGGTAACCCGGATGGCGGGAGGCTGGGCACCAAGAATCACATAGTGCGACTCCAAAGCAGACAACAATGCCCTCTGCCCATATGGCCTAGGTCACAGCCAGACAAACACTGTGTCCCAACACAGGAATGACTTGCCAGCAAATGGCGGATGCCTTGCATCAACACATGGGGGTGAAGGCACTGTTTTGCACATGCCAGCAGCTAATGAACAGCCAACAGTGTGAAAGAGTGGCAGCACACACCACCACAGCAGCAGCGCACAGACACACAGCAGACAAAATGGGTGCCTGGAGATCAGAAACAAACTCACATCAACAGGCCAAGGGCCACTCAAAGATCTGCTAACAGTGTGTGCCCAGGAAGCTGGGCCAAGGTGACAGAGGGTGACACACGGAGGGAGGGAGAGGGGGACACAGAGGGAGGGAGAGGGGGACTGAGAGGGAGGGAGACACAGGAAGATGGACAGAGGGAGGAGGCTGACACACAGAGGGAGGGAGAGGGGGACTGAGAGGGAGGGAGACACAGGAAGATGGACAGAGGGAGGAGGCTGACACACAGAGGGAGGGAGAGGGGGACACAGAGGGAGGGAGACACAGGAAGATGGACAGAGGGAGGAGGCTGACACACAGAGGGAGGGAGAGGGGGACACAGAGGGAGGGAGAGGGGGACACAGAGGGAGGGAGAGGGGGACACAGAGGGAGGGAGAGGGGGACAGAGAGGGAGGGAGAGGGGGACAGAGAAGGAGGGAGACACAGGGAGAGCAAATCAGTCCTTTGGTGTGTGGGAATGTCTGCTCGTCAGCAGGTGGACTGCGTGCATGTAGACAAGGGTGGCCAGTGCCAGAACCCCCCCTCTTCATCATGGCAAAACGCAGGGCCATGTTACAACCTGTACACGAGCACAAGGACAGCCACCTGCATCATATGAGTGTGTGGATCCACTCCATGTGCACATGTACAGTGCTACAAGGAAGGCGCAAACGCATAGCTCGGCACACATGCACACTCCACTGCTGACTGCAGTCACACTTGACGCAGCAAGTAAGACTGTGCCACACATAGTTAAAGGGGCCAAATTGGTGCCCAAGGGACACACACATGCACAAGTGCACTGTGAGTGGAATGCAAGACAGATCCTAATTCCAAGAGGAAATGTGCCAACTTTGTAACGGATGCAACATGGATGTTGCATGGATCAAAAGTAACATTGTCTCTCTCACACACAGGTCGACGTCGTGCTGCACCCCCCAACACGGGGGGGGAACACTCACAGGACCCGGATCTGCAGGAGACCGATCCCACCGGCAGCGACCACTCTCAGCACTCTGCGGACGACCCCGACCGACCTGGCCCCTCTGGTGTCCAACCACCTGCAGCACCTGCGTCAGGTACAACCGTGCCAACCACCACCCCCACTCCTGCCACATCCCAGGAGACACCCAGGATCCCTGCCCCAACACCACAATGCAGCCAGGCTCGCCAGGAGGGACACGGTGTCCCGGGCACCCAGGAGGAGGCAGGCGACAACGCCAATGCCACCCCTCAGGGGTCCCGGAGACCCCATGTGCCCACAAGTGCAGGCCAGACGCAAGTGGGCAGGGGTGGTGGGAGTGGAGAGCGGCGGAGGCGCGAGCCTGACCAGTTGGCTGGGGATCCGGTATTTTCCCATGTCCGTAACATCCTGGACTCATACCGGCAGGACACCACGGGCATGGCCCAGGTTGTGTCCGTCCTCGAGGGGATCAAGGTCCAGCAGGCCCAGCAACATGCGGAGCTAATAGCCTGTCTACAGCTACACCAACGGAGGATGGAGGACAGACAGGCTGAGCAAGTGACGGCGTCCCAGGGAATTCACGCTGAACTCCGTCGGATGGCCGACACCATGGCCGACCCTCCCTGTGCCAGAAGGCGGAGAACATCACCACCCACAGGGAGGGATCATGAGGAGGAGGAGGAAACATCCGACGGAGCATCCCAGACGTCGTCACGGCCTGCTGCTGAGGTTCCCCGCAGGAAGCCGGGTCGTCCACGGAAAGGACCGTGAGGGTGGCTGCTACATCACCATCTCCCAGGACACCTGGCCTGGCACCTGGCCCACTGGAGCAACAGCATCACAGCATCAAGAGACATTCTCTGCCACATGGCCCTGCTGGTCACTGGCTGACCAATGTTGACAAAGACTGTGGCATGGACTCTGAGGATTTCCAATGGCAAGGACACCAACTCCCCTACTGAACTTTGGATTCCCTAATCCCGGAAAGGCCCTCACTTGGCCCCCCCCCCCAATAATAAATCACACTATTAAGAGTAGATGCCTGCTGGTAGCATTATTACCTAACATGTGTCTTGTACAGTCTAAACATGCCTGAGTCATCTGTTCACTTCAACCATCCACACCCTGGGGCCTGAGTCTGGCACAGGACACATGGGTCACAGTTTTCTAGGCAAGACAGACATGGAGCACCATACACACCCGTGATGGTCAGAACCAGCTGAGGGGGTGGCCGAACAACCGTGCTGACAGACACATTGAGTACAGCAACAGTCATGCGCAGAGGTCAGGGATCCTGGCCCGTGTCCTGGGGGGCACCCAGGTACGTGTAGACAGGTGGCAGAACCATGTCCTGCAAGCTTGAGTCCGGTGGATGCAGAGAATGGGGTCATGGATAACGTTGGATGCATGGGGATGGCACATGTCACAATACCCACACAGTCATGGACATCATGCCCATTACACAGTCTCAGCACACACACACAGCTTGCATCTTGCCACTCGACACATTGACACATAGCCACAATCAGGGAATACCATGCCAGACATGCAGGATGCACCGTGCCAACACACCAGCATTGACTGAGAAGAGGCACCTTGGAGGCATAGGGACACCTTTAATAGTCATGTGTTTGGGATTGCAGAGGCAACTTGAAGTACACATGAACACATCATGTGGAGTAACATGTGGCTCCAACACTGGCACCCCCCTTCTGCAGCACAAATGCGTGATAGCCATGGAACTGGCACACAAGTGTCGGATAATAGCTAAATACCCACAGCTGCTCACGGAGAGCCTGCCATACACCATACATCCGCTGATGTGGAAGTCCCACGCCATGTCAAGACAATGTTAACCGGATGTGTCCGAGGGCAGTGTCACACACATTGATGCCTTCATCACAATCCACCATCCCATCACTGATGACTGACAACCAGGCAGCCCATCTATTCAGGTGTACCCAGCTGCATGTCGTGTCCCATGGGGATGCCACATGTCTGCAGAGGACCCAAACCCCGACCGGGGCAGTGTGCACACATCGTGAACAACTGCCACACCCAATACACCCCAGATGCATCCCTTACCCCATGGAGACTTCCAAACGTGTCCGTGCCTGTAACGCTGAGTCAGCCCACGATGCCATGTCCATGAGGAATAGCAGTGCCACAACAATGCAACCAGCAAACGGCATGCGCAGGTACCTGGGGAAGAGAGACACACAAGAAGTCAGCCACAAGAAGCACAGCCACTTGCATGTGCATGTACTCGACACATGTATGTATGACAACATGCTAGGTCACAATTATGTCTGGGGAAATACTACCATCACTGCCACCATCACTCCAGTGACACACCCACACACACCTCTGACCCACGTGCCATACATGCAGGTGGAGACACACATCACAACGCATGCCACACGGGGACCAATGCGTGCACACTCAGACCCTGGTACTCACCACTAAGCAAAGAAGTCGCGTATGAGCCGAGTCCGGATGTCCTCTTGCGGCTCCACATCCTCCACATCACTAGCCCCATTGCCAAGCCCTTCGTCCTCCACGGGTGGATGGTCCTCGTCATCTTGATCCAGGATGAGGGGCACAGCTCTTTCAACTGCCATGTTGTGCAGCATGCAGCAGACCATGAAGATCTTGCAGACCTTCGCCGGGGCATATGGGAGTGCGCCGCCGGTCTTGTGGAGGCACCGGAATCGGCTCTTCAGCATGCCAAACGTCCTCTCTATCACTCGCCTTGTCCGGCCATGGGCGGTGTTGTAGCGGAGCTGGGCCGGCGTGATGGGGTTGCGGAGAGGTGTCAGCAGCCAAGGCATGTTGGGATAGCCAGCGTCCCCTAAATGGAAAGCACATGGATATCGTTAGAACAGGCGAAGCGGTAGTGCTGGTCGGCCAAACAGAATACAGGACAGACAGACTGTACCCACCAACAACACATGCACGTTCGTTGCGCAGCTGCATCATCATATCAGGCATCCCGCTACGCCTCATGATGTAGGCATCGTGTGCTGATCCTGGAAAACGAGCACAGACATGTGAAATCACCATGTTGGACAGACACACCACAAGGGCATTGATGGAGTGGTAGTGCTTCCGATTGCGGTACGCCACCTCCCGTGCGTGTGGTGGTACCAAACCTACATGTGTCCCATCTATGGACCCAATGACATGGGGCATCCCTCCCAGGGCATAGAATCCACGCTTGACCTCAGTCATCTGTTCAGGGGTTGGGAACTTGATGAAGTCATCCAGGTGAATCAACATGGCCTCCAAGAAATCATGCAGCACACCGCTGAACATGCTCTGGGACATGCCACCAACATGAGCTATGGTATTTTGGAAGGTACCCGTGGCAAGGAAATGTAGGGCAGCCATTACCTTCAGCTGGGGTGTCAGTGCCGTAGGATACCTGTGCTGCGGTTGCAGGTGTGGTGCCAGTCTCGCCGTCAGCTCCAGAATCAACGGTTGGGTGAAGCGGTAGAGCCGGATCCTGTCATTCTCCTGCATGGTGGCCAAGTCTGGAATTCTTCGGGCAACAGGAGGCGCTCTGCAGTAATTTGGAAGTGACAAGGAAGAGTGAGTGCACTACGAGAACAACTCATGTCTACTGAGCACATGTAAATCTGCCAATACACACATGCCACATAGGGAGTCAGGCATGTGCTACATGCCCAGGACACGTATGGATGCAAGGTGACACTCCTTCCAAGACCCAGCCACACACGGTGATTGAGAACCTCCCCATGCCACGCCATGGGAATAGCTGTGTCCCAGTGCAAGTGAACAGCCCGACGCAAGACAGAAGTGACATACACCCACACATCAGCAGAAGTGTGATGCTGATTGCAGAGACTGGCAGCGGAACACTTGAGCCACAGGTCACATGACATTACACTAGGCCTGCCCACACACCTTGCCATGAAGGTGCACATGTCATGACTCACCACACATTCCTTGTGAGGATGCTGACATGGCCTTGTCACGCTACTCCGTGTCCCATGCATACATGTGCACCTCACATCAGACACCACATGTGGCATGGTGTGCGGAACAGTGTGCAATGATAATCTACACACAGACACATGTTGGTTGCTGCAACGGCTGCAGCTTTTGAGGGTGCTACAACATCAACCTGATGTAAATCCCGGACACATAAATGACATAGTCACATTGTGCACTGTGGGTAGTGACAAGTCAGGTTTCATGACCCCTGTACCGGCCATCATGGGACACTTCCGTGTGTTGGTGTCCGTGCCATGCCAGTGACGCTCACCCCAAGTGCGCAGTACGACATGCACACATGTCAAAGGAGTCAAGGGCATGCCTGGCACACATTGCACCCTCACACAGTACACCTGTACACATCTCATCATACATCTGGTGCCTTCTCCACTCAGGAGGCATGTTCCACATCACAGCCTGTCACACCTGTGCCCCACACATGTAGTAATGCACAGACGATGCCTAGATGTCCATTCCTGGACAAGTATGTCCATCCATGGACAAGTATGTCCGCCCTATTCCTACCTGTGTGTCGACTATCACCACAGTGATGTGTACAAACCGGCGTACTGCTGCTAAGAGGGCCTGTGTATGTTCCCCAATCACTGTGGGAGTGCTGCCGTATGTGTACCCATCGTGATGGCGAGTGTACAGGCATTTGTACGGTCCGTACCACAACGAGTACGCATACGCGTGCAGACCCATAGTGAGAGGGCCGTACACTCGCATGTACGCTCACTATCACTATGGTTCTGCACGCGTATGCGTACACGTAGTGGTACGGACCGTACACTCGCATGTACGCTCACTATCACTACGGGTACACAGACCCATAGTGATAGTGAGCGTACATGCGAGTGTACGGCCCTCTCACTATGGGTCTGCACGCGTATGCGTACTCGTTGTGGTACGGACCGTACAAATGCCTGTACGCTCACTATCACTATGGTTCTGCACGCGTATGCGTACTCGTTGTGGTACGGACCGTACAAATGCCTGTACGCTCACTATCACTATGGTTCTGCACGCGTATGCGTACACGTAGTGGTACGGACCGTACACTCGCATCTACGCTCACTATCACTATGGGTCTGCACGCGTATGCGTACACGTAGTGGTACGGACCGTACACTCGCATGTACGCTCACTATCACTACGGGTACACAGACCCATAGTGATAGTGAGCGTACATGCGAGTGTACGGCCCTCTCACTATGGGTCTGCACGCGTATGCGTACTCCTTGTGGTACGGACCGTACAAATGCCTGTACGCTCACTATCACTATGGGTCTGTGTACCCGTAGTGATAGTGAGCGTACATGCGAGTGTACGGTCCGTACCACTACGTGTACGCATACGCGTGCAGACCCATAGTGATAGTGAGCGTACATGCGTGTGTACGGTCCGTACCACTACGTGTACGCATACGCGTGCAGACCCATAGTGATTTTGAACGTAGGCATGCATGTACGGGCCGTTGCCATGCTTTTGGGGTGCCCTAGGGCCCGGAAACGCACCGTACCTGTGTGTGATTCTCCTAATTACATAGGGGACAAGTATTAAGGCCTACATGCATGCTGGTTGTCATGGCGACCAGGTTCAAATTTCGATTTTGTTCTGGAAGGTGCACAGCAGAAGTCAGTTGGAATTCTTCTACTTTGTTGCAATGTGTTTGTGGGGCTGACATCATGCAGGAGAATGAAACCGATAGAGAACCCACAGACTGCTAGGTTTGAAGGGATTGGTGGAAACATAGGATGCAAATGTGAGTGACCAATCACTCTGTACTCCTGTGCATGAGACTGGGCAGAAGGCCACATATAAGGCAGCCAGGTCCCATGAGGGATTACTTGCCTGCACATCTTTGCATTTGTCGACCAAGCTGCTGCTACTGATTCCCTGGAAACATGTCAAGGGCTGTGGAGAGGACACAGCCATTCACCCTGGAGGAGAACATGGCTCTGCTGGATGTGATCCTCCCACAGTACCCCATGCTGTATGGGCGACCAGGGTATCAGGTGAGTGCATAGGCCACTGCCACAGACTGTCCCTATGTTGTGACTGTGTCTTCAGGCATTGTGACCCGGTGTGACACACATGCCATGTACTGTCGGGGGGGTACCAGGGGGGGGGTGCCTGATGTCTCCCAGCAGTGCCCTGAGACAGGAGGGGTGTGTGCAGAGTCCTCCCAGCAGTGCCCTGAGAAAGGAGGTGTGTGTGCAGAGTCCACCCAGCAGTGCCCTGAGACAGGAGTGGTGGGGGCCTATAACTCACAGCAGTGCCCTGAGACAGGAGGGGTGTGTGCAGAGTCCTCCCAGCAGTGCCCTGAGAAAGGAGGTGTGTGTGCAGAGTCCACCCAGCAGTGCCCTGAGACAGGAGGGGTGGGTGTGATGCACAGTGTGAGCCTTGATCATTGATTGTGACATTGCCATCATTCCACCTGAGTACCCACTATGGCACGTACTGCCTTTTCCCTCACCAGAGGATGATGTCCCTATGACAGAGGTGCAATGCGTTGGCTGCATTACATGCCATGTAGTAACCAGCTATTATGTTCACATATGTCTCTCTGTGACATGTGGCTGGTGTATTGATGTGGTGTCACTTGTACTTCCTCACAGGTAGGCGCCTCTGCCAAGGAGCAGATCTGGCTGACCGCCGTCAGTGCCGTGAGGCGTGTGGATGGTCGGAGGCGGAGCCTGTCCCAGGTGAGGAAACGCTGGCAGGATATCCGGTGCTGGACGCGGAGGATTGCACGGCTCCTGCTGGGGGACTCACCTGAGAGCCACAAGAACCGCGGCCGCCGCCGTCTGACCCACCTCCACAGGCGTGTGCTGCCGGTGGTCTTTCCAGACCTGGAGAGGCGCTTACAGGCGATGCAGCAGGCGGAAGGGGGTAGGTACATGTGCGTTTGTTGTGTGTCACCGGCATTTGTAAGGGCACAGTGGCATTCATTCACTGGCAGGGTTTAAAGGTGCTGTGCCCATCCAGTTTGCCCAAGTGTAGCGCTGCGCCCCTGCCACCCTTCCCCTCCTTGCAATGTGTTCCCTGGTCTGTGTGTAGTCACTCCTTCACAAGGTAATGTAGGCTGGCGCTTTGTCCACGAGAACAATGACTGTAGCATCATGGGTGGTAGTGGTGGGTAACAGGTTGTGGGACCTTGCCTGTGAACTGTCAAGTTCACTGCATGTGGGTTCCATGTCAGTTGGCACTGATGCTGGCTCCAGACATGGGAGTTGGTCTCTCATGTGTCATGCCTTACAGCGCGCATGTCCTATGTAGTGGCCTGTGACATGATGTGCATGAGTGTGCGCTACGCATAGTGCAGGGATGGTGACGTGTGTAGCAGTCATTCCCATTCAGCCATTCAGTAGCATGTAGTTGCGTGCCCAATACTGTCCCCTGGGGCACCTTATCCTCAGTGTTGTTTGTGTCATCATCAACGTGGACACTCTCACTGTCTACAGCGTAGGTTGTGCTCTGTGCCATTGTCCCCTGTCACCATGTATATAGACGTGCTATTATGTACAGGTGTCCACTGTGCAGCCTGACCTGATTGTCCCTCTTCATACTCACAGTTGCCAGTGCCTGTGTGTCTTGTTATACTCATCTGAGGATGGGCACTGGTACCTCATTATTTGTACAGGCGCACCTTTGCTGATTTGCGTCCAATCTTGCCTTTTGCCTGCCACTGTGTTTATCACCCAGACTATGAGATGTTGGTGCCACCTGTGTCTCAGCAATTAGCATCGTGTGGGGGTTGCTTGGGGCGGGCAATGCCTATGTGTCAAATCCTGATTCCTAATTGCTGGGTCTGGACAGTGTGTGATGTTACTGGACACACACGCAAGGTGCAGTGACCGAGTTATGTTGGGCATGTTTGCAGCATTACCTATGCAGCATGTGTCTCAAGTTCATGGATATTGTCCCTGGTCATAGGTATTTTCACAAACGCTGTGTGGTGCAGAGGCAGTGCAGGATTGTCCCCAGGGCCTGGGTGCTATGTCAGACTCCGTTTCCTGTCATCAGCTATTGTCTCATGCTCTCCATGGTATTTCAGTGGCATGGTGGCTCAACCAACTGTGTTTCATGCCCTACATCGGTACCTTGTTTTGCAGATGTTAGGGATCTGCCTCTTCAGGCTATGCAATGTTGACTATGTAGATTGGACTCATGTGACAGATGTGTACAGGTGTCTGATTAATTTCTGTCTCTCCACCCTGCCCACAGCATCGTCGGGGGACACAGAGGGAGACATGGACACGGACCAGGCGGAGGGACCGAGCACCAGTGGCAGCCGTGACATCGGGGCTGGCACATCGAGTGGGACAGAGGCGGAGGATAGTGTGGCCGAGGACCTGTCGACTGGCACATCAGACTACGAAGCTGACAGGTCCGAGGAGGATGTCTCAGAGTTGGCGGAGGCTGCACCAGCAGCTGACAGTGGAACAACACCTGCCACCGCCCCCTCAGTTCCCACCAACCGCCTCCCACTTGCTCGTGTCCCTTCCCAGCGTGCCCGGTCACCGCATGTCTCCTTCCTGCCAGGCACCGCACCCCCTGCCCCTGTCTCCACTGCTGCCGCCAATGCTGAGTCTATGGACATCCAGCGGCAAATGCAGGTTGGTCAGGCTGCGATCCTGAATGTCCTCCATTCCCACGGGAAAACCCTCAGCAACATCGAGGCATTCTTGGAGGGCATTCATTCTTTGCAGGCTGACCAACGCAACTTGCTGAGGTCCCTAGACTCCACACTGACTGCAGCAGTGGGTCTCCTGCAGCGCGACCTCCCCCCACCTACCCCTGCCCCATCCACACTTCCCACTTCCATGCCTGTCCCACGTACACCCAGACGTCGGCATGCACCCACCACAACAGACACAGGCACCACACCAGCAGGGAAGGTCCACCGCACTCCTCCTGACACGCACACACAGGGTGAGATAGGCACACCCACTGGGTCGGGGGGCAAACGTGTGACACGCAGCCAGAGTGGGAGTCCGCATTCCACACAATCCACTCCCTCCAAATCCCCTCCCCTCAGCTCTCCTGGCCACATCTCCCCCAAGGACTCCTTCATGGCCGCTCTGTCCTTGAGCCCCACAGTTACGCCACCACGCAAGCGGTCAAGGAAGTCCTCGGTCAGGGTGGTTGAGTCTCCCCCCCTGTCTCCACCCTCCCCCGGTGGCGCTGCAACCCATCCCTCTGAACCCCCCCCCTCCTTGGGGCCTGAGGTCACTTCGGGTGCAGGGGACTCCCTGGAGGACCTTGCTAAGGTGTGTAGTGCCATCCTGGCCTCCGCCTTTGGCCATGACACACCCCCTGTGGTTGAGTCCTCCATCCCTGCACCCACAACGCCGCCCCTTTGCCCTGATGTCCCTGCGGTGCCTGTTGCTTCCCCCCCCCCTGATGCCCTCACCAGTATGGAAGACGATGGCATTTGACTGTGCAGGCAAGGTAGGGGACACACATCCCACTGTGTCCCCCATGCAGCTGGGAATAATTGACTGCCCTATGGCCTTTGTTGACTTTGAACTGCCGTTGATCCACGGACATTGTGCTCATGCTGATTAAAGCTTTATTTTTTTTTTCATTATCACACTCCTGCTATGGTGGTATTGGTGTTGGTGGGGCTGCTACATTGTTTTGGGTGGTGTTTAAGGCTTTGGGTGTGTGGGATTTGTAGTAGTGTTCTGCTCTTTGGGGCCACCCTAGGATCTGTGTGCCATCACAAGGTGTTGGCTAACTTCCTTAGGTCATGTCAGCAGTTACTGCATGGTTCAATTGTCCCAGGGTGTATTCCTTCCTCTGTGTACCCAGTTTCTTCCCTGCAGGGTGTTCCCAATGTTTAGCGCAGAGCTGTGTCTACATGAGCTGTGTGTGTGACGGAGCCCTTCTACTTTGGCCATGCATGCATGGCCATGTCTCCACCTGCAACAATCGTGGCATCCTTGGTGATCACTGTACTTGTGTGTGGAGTCAGTTGACATGAGTTCATGGGGACATGTTCCCTTGTAGGCAGTATGGATGTGGGTAATTGTGGCATCACACACATGTGTTACACCCCTCCTGGGTGTGGACACTGCTGGGAGGACTCTGCACCCACCCCTCCTGGGTCTGGACACTGCTGGGAGGACTCTGCACCCACCCCTCCTGTGTCAGGGCACTGCTGGGAGGACTCTGCACCCACCCCTCCTGTCTCAGGGCACTGCTGGGAGGACTCCACACCCACCCCTCCTGTCTCAGGGCACTGCTGGGAGGACTCTGCACACACCCCTCCTGTCTCTGGGCACTGCTGGGAGGACTCTGCACACACCCCTCCTGTCTCTGGGCACTGCTGGGAGGACTCTGCACCCACCCCTCCTGGGTCTGGACACTGCTGGGAGGACTCTGCACCCACCCCTCCTGTGTCAGGGCACTGCTGGGAGGACTCTGCACCCACCCCTCCTGTGTCAGGGCACTGCTGGGAGGACTCTGCACCCACCCCTCCTGTCTCAGGGCACTGCTGGGAGGACTCCACACCCACCCCTCCTGTCTCAGGGCACTGCTGGGAGGACTCTGCACACACCCCTCCTGTCTCTGGGCACTGCTGGGAGGACTCTGCACACACCCCTCCTGTCTCTGGGCACTGCTGGGAGGACTCTGCACCCACCCCTCCTGGGTCTGGACACTGCTGGGAGGACTCTGCACCCACCCCTCCTGTGTCAGGGCACTGCTGGGAGGACTCTGCACCCACCCCTCCTGTGTCAGGGCACTGCTGGGAGGACTCTGCACCCACCCCTCCTGTCTCAGGGCACTGCTGGGAGGACTCCACACCCACCCCTCCTGTCTCAGGGCACTGCTGGGAGGACTCTGCACACACCCCTCCTGTCTCTGGGCACTGCTGGGAGTGATGGGCACCCACCCCTCCTGTCTCAGGGCACTGCTGGGTGGAGTCTGCACACACACCTCCGATTTCTGGATATGTGCGCTTGGCACATACACGGTGGGGTTACGCACACTGCATTAGAGGTGAGGGTACGAGTCTACTGACACTGGTGTGGTGGGGGTACGCTCCGTACGTCCGCGGGTGGGGGTACGGGTCGTACTTACACTGTTGGGCTGGGGGTACGCTCCGTACGTCCGCGGGTGGGGGTACGGGTCGTACTTACACTGTTGGGCTGGGGGTACGCTCCGTGCGTCCGCGGGTGGGGGTACGGGTCGTACTTACACTGTTGGGCTGGGGGTACGCTCCGTACGTCCGCGGGTGGGGGTACGGGTCGTACTTACACTGTTGGGCTGGGGGTACGCTCCGTGCGTCCGCGGGTGGGGGTACGGGTCGTACTTACACTGTTGGGCTGGGGGTACGCTCCGTACGTCCGCGGGTGGGGGTACGGGTCGTACTTACACTGTTGGGCTGGGGGTACGCTCCGTGCGTCCGCGGGTGGGGGTACGGGTCGTACTTACACTGTTGGGCTGGGGGTACGCTCCGTACGTCCGCGGGTGGGGGTACGGGTCGTACTTACACTGTTGGGCTGGGGGTACGCTCCGTACGTCCGCGGGTGGGGGTACGGGTCGTACTTACACTGTTGGGCTGGGGGTACGCTCCGTGCGTCCGCGGGTGGGGGTACGGGTCGTACTTACACTGTTGGGCTGGGGGTACGCTCCGTACGTCCGCGGGTGGGGGTACGGGTCGTACTTGCACTGTTGGGCTGGGGGGTACGCTCCTTGCATACGGGGTGGGGGTAGGGTCCGTACATATCCGTCCCCATGCTATGTGATGTTTGTGCGGCCCGTACCCAGGCCTTTGCCACGTGGGTGCGATCCGTCCCGCCATTGTTGGGGTGACGTGTGTGGGCGTGGTCCGACTCGTACCCACGCTCTTCAGGCGTGGGTACGGGACGTACCTGTCTGGTTGTGTTGCCGGTTCGCGTGGTGACGGACTTCCGTTGTGGCGGTCGCTGGCTTATCAGGACACGCCCCCACCCCCTCGTGGTGACCAGGGCATGGGAGTCAGGTATGTCCAGGCCATGTGTAGTGTGTCACTCATGTGGTTGTTTTGTGGCCTGCCCTGGTCGTGCCACCCCCACCCCACCCCACTTTCCCCCCTCCCTTAGTTATTCTGACCTTCTGCGGCGTCTGCGTCGTAACCTGTAGAGGAGGTGTACTGCTATGAGGGCAGGGATGACTCGTAGGTTCGGGTCCATGTCTGTCCGTCGCGTACTGGTACTCCTTGCTCGCGTCGTCCTGTCGCGTACGGGTCCTCCTTGATCGCGTCGTCCTGTCGCGTACGGGTCCTCCTTGGTGGCGTCGTCCTGTGTGTCCGTCACGTACTGGTCCTCCTTGTTCGCGTCGCCGTCTGTCCGTCGCGTACTGGTGGTCCTTGTTCGCGTCGTCCTGATTTCCCGGCAGTTTTTGGCTGCCGCAAAATATTCACCGTGCGGGGTGACGTCGGTGCGAATCGTGATTCCTGGGTCGTGAATGGCTGGCTGCGTGCGTCCCGACGTCAGGTCGGCGCTTTCCCGGATCGCATTGGTAGGTGTTTTTTGTTCGGTCGGTCTTTTTTACGATTCGTACGGTAATGGTGTAGCCGTGCGAATCGTAATTCCATGTTTGTATATTTTGACGACCGGGTACGCGTCGGACGGAGAATATGCTCCGTCCGACGGTTCGTACCCGGTTTTTGCCGGATCGTGATCGGCACCTTAGTCTACTTGCGCGCGCTTGTGTATTTAGAGTGTTAACCCTTCATTTGGAATATTTAGAGTGTTAACCCTTCATTTTGAGGCTTAATCTTGACATTTCACATCAGCAGTGTGTGTGACTGCAATGTTAACTCTTTACTAGTTGACAATAGCTTTGGATTTTTGGCATCAGTGTTTTCTGGCTGCATTTTAAAAGCAACTACAATTTACCTTTTGCATTTTCTGCACATTATGCTTGACATTTGATTTATGCTTTTCTGGCTGCATTTAAAGCGCAATTGATCCTTATATTCAGTGACTATTTGTAAGCAGCTGACAGGCTTTTGATAGTAATTTGACCAGAATCTTCTGAGGACATATCCAGGTGCAAAGTTTATGCAGGCGCCTAGTTTATGCATTACTACAAACACATGATCAGGTGAGATATACGGCGTGTACAGTATACTGAGTGTAAATCAGGATAAAGACTACAAGGTCTAATACATGTAAATGTTTTGTATGTCATAGAATCTTGTTTTAACGTGATTGTGCTTATTGAGAGAACATCGTTTTTGAATATTGAAAACGTCCCAAGATAAAGAAAGGTAATTAGGACAACGGAGTACAAGATATTTGTATTAGAATAGGAGTTAGGGTCTGTATAAGTAATATGCTCTTTATATATTTTTTGGTATAGTCAAGATTGTGTTTGCCGTACCGGATTCCGGATCCTGACTGGCCCAGGCGGTGAAGTGTAGCAGTCTCTCTTTCTTCTTTGTCTCTCATCCCAAAGCCCCTTCCCTCTTTGGACACCTGCCAGGGCTCCTGTGGTTCTCAGCAGTGCTGAGTGGTGTTCAGGGGGGGTTGAGGAACAGTCATCGCCCGTGCGGACGGACCTGGATTTCAGGTGAGTGGCTGGACTCACATCTTACATAAAGCCAAGCCACAAAATACAAGTCTGCCTGGGGGATGGATTCCCTCACAGAAGAAACTATCATGTCCGTACAGGAATTGTCTCGGTTAGTGTTAGGATTACAACAAGAGGTCACTACATTAAAAGAACCACACACTACACTGTGAGTTACAATGATATAAACCACGAAAAAACCCTTGGGATATAACAACGTTTAAAACCAAGCCTGTGGTTCAACCACAGCGCTTTACTTTCACCCCTATGGCTGCAGAAGCAGCAGGGGCTCCACCTGTGAACGTCATCTTCATGTCTCCTACACCGGTTCCTTTAGCTCCCCCGGAACGGTTTTTTTGAGATAAAACAAAGTTTAGTATTTTTATGAACCAGTGTCAATTACCGTTCCTTTATAAGCCTGCAGCATTTCCTGATGATGCCTCAAAGGTGGCGTTCATCTTATCTTACCTAGGTGGAACAGCGGCTACATGGTCAATACCGTTTGTAGAAAGTGATGACCCAATATTGCATAACTTTTGTCGCTTTAAAGAAACAATGCAGAAACTCTTTGCGAGACACCAATTTATCCAAGCAAGCGACAATGAGCTTTTGAATCTGCGTCAGGGCAATAAGGATTTATTGTCCTACATCACATCCTTTAATAGGTTGATTGCAGAGACTGAATGGCCATATGAAAAAAGAACATCACTTTTTTATCGTGGCCTTCGGGATGATTTAAAAGATATACTTGCTCAAATCGTTGATCTGCCATCTGATTGTGTTGAATTTATTGATTTCGTGGTCTGGTTGGATCATCGTGTGGGGGAAAGAAAGAGTGAAAGAACTCGTGGAGATATGCCCAGAGTTGTTGTGGTAAAAAATGAGAAAAAAGAAACACCTAATCACAATGCTTCTTCTGATCATACAGAACCTATGCAGATTGGGGGGATTAGGGAACCTTTGTCCAAGTAGGAGAAAGACAGGAGACGTCGTCTAAATATCTGTTTGTATTGTGGGAAATCCGTACATTTATTACAGGACTGTTTGGTGAAGAATATCAATCAATCAAGCATTTGTATAGCGCGCTACTCACCCGGAGGGTCTCAAGGCGCTTGAATACCCCCAAGAAAGCAATTGACATGATTGAATCCCCGCTTCCTGTTGTTGAAACTAAACTTCCTGGCCCGATAAGGATTGAGGCCTCCTTAACGAGCACAAGCAACGGTTTGGCCTCTTACCACTATTTAGAAAACAACATGACATCTGCACAACGTCATTTAACTTTGATTGTTACTTTGCTCTTTTCTACCCAGATTCGAAAGGTTATTCCTATATTGTTAGATTCTGGGGCTACCGGTAATTTTATGGACATAGGATTAGCCAAAACCTTAAATATTCCAACCATCAAGAAAGAAACCCCTGAACCTGTACGTGCCGTTGATGGGTCAGAGCTATCTTCGGGTTTAATACATTATCAGACCTCCCCTTTAACCATGATCTGCGCTGACGGCCACACTGAACAGATCTGCTTTGATCTTAATGACACTCCTGTGTTTGGAGCCATATTGGGCATCCCATGGCTTCAATTGCACAATCCAAAAATAGATTGGATCAAACGCACAGTAACCTTGGATTCAGCTCATTGTTGGCAGAAATGCTATTCAACTGAACATCACCCTATCGCACCATTACACTGTGCCTCTGTGATAGAGGATCCAGAATTGGCAATAGAGGAAAAGTCAGAAATCACTTTACCCAAACAATACAATGACTTTCATGATGTTTTTTCCGAATAACAGGCAACTCAGGTACCACCTCACCGGTCCTACGACTGCCGTATATATTTACTTCCTGGAGCTACCCTGCCATGCAGTCATGTGTATGCCTTGTCAGAACCTGAGACCAAATATTTGCGTGGATATTTGGATGATTTGTTACTAAAGGGGTTTATTCGACATTCTACATCCCCTGTTAATTCTCCGCTCTTTTTCATTCCAAAAAAGAACAAAGAGCTCCGTGCCTGTATTGACTATCGCTCCATAAATAAAGTGACAGTAAAAAATCGATATCTACTCCCATTGATACCGGTATTATTAGATCAGGTATGTCATTCAACCACCTTTACCAAGTTAGATCTGAGAGGTGCTTATCACCTGATTAGGGTCAAAGATGGAGACGAGTGGAAGACAGCTTTTAGGACGAAGTTCGGTCTTTTTGAGTATACAGTAATGCCCTTCGGTTTGTGTAATGCTCCTGCAGCATTTCAATTTTTTATCAATGATGTGCTGCAGTACTTTCTGGATGTCTTCGTAATAGTTTACATAGACGATATCCTTATTTTCTCTTCGTCAACCGAAAAACATGAAGAACATGTCCGCACTGTGTTACAGCGGCTAAGAGAACATCAACTATTCGTTAAGTTAGCGAAATCCATTTTCCACGCGACCCACATTGAATTTTTGGGTTATGTGATTTCTCCCAATGGCATTGCTATGGATGATTCTAAGGTACAGGCCATTTTAAAATGGGAAACACCCATATCCCTGAAGGATATTCAACGCTTTCTGGGTTTTGCCAATTTTTATCGGCGTTTTATTCCTCAGTTTTCTACAATTGTGTCACCCATAACGCACTTACTCAAGAAGGGAGTTACATTTCATTGGTCCCCAGCAGCAGAAGAATCATTTCAGAAACTCAAGTAGGCCTTCACAGAAGCTCCATTGTTATATCATCCTGATCCATCGCAACCTTTCTATGTGGAGGCCGTCGCATCTCAAATTGCTGTTGGCGGTATTCTATCCCAGAGAGATCCTATATCAGGCCTTTTGCATCCGGTAGCCTACTTTTCTAAAAAACTCCTGCCTGCTGAGCAGAATTACACGGTGGTTGAGCATGAATTATTAGCCATCAAACTTGCATTTCACGAGTGGCGATATCATTTGCTCGGAGCTCGTCACACAATAACAATATACACTGACCACCGTAATTTGCAGTTCTATCAAAATGTCAAAGCACTAACACCACGCCAACTTCGTTGGCTTTTGTTTTTCAACGAATTTGATTTTGTGATTACATATAGACCTGGAAAAGAACAACAGAAAGCAGACACACTGTCATGATTACATTTTCCTACTCCTGACAAAGGTACTGATACACCTACTACGATTATTCCAGAACATAAAATCATTGCCATTTGTGCCCCAAAAGATTTCTTAGCTCAGGTTCAAGTAGCACAACAAAGAGAATCCAAACCTCCTCAAACAGTAAAAAGGGGGGACTTATTGTATCATGATAGTTGTTTACATATCCCCACACAGGAGTTGCTTGATACTATTTTATACTGACATCATGACGCGGCGTTAGCCGGTCATCCAAGATCAAAGAAAACTGAAGAATTATGTGAGAGAGATTTCTGGTGGCCCACATTAATACCTGATGTCGAAAACTACGTCAAAACCTGTCCAACCTGTGTGCAATCTAAAACCCCTCATGTTGCGCCTGCTGGATTACTACAATCAATGCCCATTCCACCTGCACCTTGGCATACATTAAGTATGGATTTTATTACTGGTCTACCCACATCCAATGGATTTTCCACCGTATGGGTAGTAGTTGATTATTTAACTAAAATGGCACACTTTGTCCCATTGAAACACATGCCGTCGGCAAAGGAGTTAACAGACCTGTTTTTACAACATGTGGTCAAACTACATGGATTACCAACAAGTATTGTATCCGATAGGGATCACAGTTTGTTTCTAGGTTTTGGTGAAGTTTTTGTTCCTCCATGAAAATTGATGTCTGTCTTTCCTCCGCTTACCATTCTCAAACGGATGGACAGACGGAACGACCTAATCAATCCCTTGAACAAGCATTACGTTGTTTTCTTACTATTCTAACCTCAGAATGGGATAAAGCTTTACCATTAGCAGAATTTGTGTATAATAATTCAGCCCATTCTGCTACATGAATATCACCTTTTTATTGTGTATTCGGTTATCATCCTAGAATGCTCCCAATAGTGCAGACATCTACTATGAGTCAGGTTCCGGCGGTCCATGATCATCACAACCACTTAGACAGATTCAGACACAAGCTAAAAAACATCTAGAGTCATATCAACAACAGGTGAAAAAACAGGCAGATAAGAACAGGTTACCTGCTCCACAGTATTCAGCAGGAGACCAGGTATGGCTTTTGACAAAAAATCTGCACATTGCTGGGTCCCGTAAATTAAACCCAAGATTCTTGGGCCCTTTTGCTATTATCAAAATGATTAATCCTGTGACTGTAAAATTGGATCTGCCTTCAGATTATAAAATCCATCCGGTTTTTCACGTCTCCCTAATTCGGCCATACTCTCCCACTACTCGGACAGGTCCTCCTCCACCACCTATTAAGATACAAGGAAAATGGCAGTTTGAAGTAGCCAATGTTTTAGATGCTAAAAGAATACGAGGTGTGTTACATGACTTATTGGCATGGAAAGGTTACGGTGTGGATGACAATTCATGGGAACCCGCCTCTTCATCCATGCCCCTCAACTGGTGCGACAGTTTCAACAGCAAAATCCCTCAAAACCACGACCGGTGACAGGACTTTTAGGAGGGAGGACTGTCAGGAATCCCCATCTCACAAGGAACAGTATACCCTGTGTTATCTGTCAACACCCATATGGTGGTCGAATTGGTCATGTTGCTGTTTGTTTATAGAACTGCATCTTATATTATTATGTTTTATTTTGTGATGATATTGCCTATGGTTGTTTATTGATTTTGCCTATGCTGGTTTATTGCCTTGTTTATTGCTTGTGCCAATGCTTGTTATTACATTGTTTACAACTTTGAACTTTGCCAATGCTTATGGAGAACCGGGGGTCTGAAAACGTGAGTCATGGCATTTAAATGCACTGAGCCTGTGGACATTGCAATTACGTCTCTAGGCAACTGCAGCTTCTCAGTGTAAACAGGTGGCAATGAGTCATAATTGCACACCTCATGTTACACCCCAGACACGCCCAGGAATTAGCTATAAATAGCCACATCCATCTGTTAAGCATTGCTTGGCTTTTTGCTTCCTGACTCGAGGAGGGAATTCCCCAGAGCCTTTCCTCATCACTGCCTGAAAGGAACACACCAGAGCCTCTTCTTCAGTAACTGGAGCTGTCTGCAAGGATTTCCTCCATGTCTTCGAGCCGGCTCAAGACAACAAGGACATTCCAAGGATCCAAGGACATCATGTGCAAGTGCTAAGTGTTCAAAAAACTGGTTATCAGTCTGCTTGCGCGTGCTTGTGTATTTAGAGTGTTAACCCTTCATTTGAAATATTTAGAGTGTTAACCCTTCATTTTGAGGCTTAATCTTGACATTTCACATCAGCAGTGTGTGTGACTGCAATGTTAACTCTTTACTAGTTGACAATAGCTTTGGATTTTTGGCATCAGTGTTTTCTGGCTGCATTTTAAAAGCAACTACAATTTACCTTTTGCATTTTCTGCACATTATGCTTGACATTTGATTCATGCTTTTCTGGCTGCATTTATAGCGCAATTGATCCTTATATTCAGTGAATATTTGTAAGCAGCTGACAGGCTTTTGATAGTAATTTGACCAGAATCTTCTGAGGACATATCCAGGTGCATAGTTTATGCAGGTGCCTAGTTTATGCATTACTACAAACACATAATCAGATGAGATATACGGCGTGTACAGTTAGTATACTGAGTGTAAATCAGGATAAAGAATACAAGGTCTAATACAAATAAATGTTTTGTATTACATAGAATCTTCTTTTAACGTCATTGTGCTTATTGAGAGAACATGATTTATGAATATTGAAAACGTCCCAACATAAATAAAGGTAATTAGGACAACGTAGTACAAGATATTTGTATTAGAATAGGAGTTAGGGTCTGTATAAGTAATATGCTCTTTATATTTTTAGGTATAGTCAAGATTGCTTTTGCCGTACCGGATTCCGGATCCTGGCTGGCCCAGGCGGTGAAGTGTAGCAGTCTCTCTTTCTTCTTTGTCTCTCATCTCAAATCCCCTTACCTCTTTGGACACCTGCCAGGGCTCCTGTGTTTCTCAGCAGCGCTGAGAGGTGTTCAGGTGGGGTTGAGGTACAGTCATTGCCCCTGCGGACGGACCTGGATTTCAGGTGAGTGGCTGGACTCACATCTTACAAATTCCCACATTTAACACTATAAAATCTAAACTAAATACATACTAATACATAAACAATAATTATTAATTTATTATAATTAAAATACTTCCCACTCTATTCCCCTATAAACCCACAACCCACTACAAAACTAAAAAATGCTAAATGTAATTAAAATAAAATTAATAACTATTAAAAGTGTAACACATATATTAAAAAACAAAAGCAATACTTATAGAACAAATAGATAACATACATTTAAAATACATACTAAAATAAATAACACTAACTTAAAAATCAATATTTTATACAACTATATTTTTGCAAATGATATTAATGACTTCGATATTTTTAAAAACGATATTTCTTACCTTAAATTCGATATTCTTGACCACGATATTCTTGCTGTCGATATTTCTGTGTCATGATATTTCCAACTCAATATTTGTGTAAGTTGACATTTCCAACTCGATATTCTGTCTCTGCATCCATACCCATAAGGTCCAGCAAGCAAGTGCATCCATAATATCCCATTAAACAAGATGCTAAGGCACGTGTTAGAGAAGTATTCTTGCAATAGGAATACCAGGGAGTAATTCAACCCTGTGTCTCTCAGATGAATAATCCTCTTTTTCCTGTTTTGAAACTGGATCATTCATATCGAATAGTCTTAGACTATAGACATTTAAACAGTCATGCACGCACATTTGCAATACAAAATACACAAAGCATGGCACTAATAACAATAAAGTCTGTAAAAAATGCAAAACATCATTGGATATTTCCCCAAAAAAATTCAGCCACAATCTAGTAGCTGAGAGCAGAGATTGGACAGCCTTTTCGGCACTTGGCTTTCAGTATTGCTTTGCCCACTTAGCTATGGGCTATGAAAACAGTCCAGGATTATTTGCTGCACTCATCATGTCAATTCTATATGATATTGACCCGGGAGGCATTGTCTTATGTAGATGTCATCTACCTTATGGACGATGGGTCAAACCCACACTTGGCCAAAGTGGATTACATAATTTTAGGATTCACTACATATGGCTCTCAGTTCAACTTTCAGAAATTGCATATTGCATTTCTAAGTGTGCTTTTCTTAGGATATGAACTCGCACTTGAGAATAAGAGTCTTGCCCCTCACTTTTTGGAGAAGTATGTACCGTTGCAACCTACAACTACTTTAAAGAAACTTCAGTCCTTATTAGGATTCCTCAATTTTGGCAGAACATACATTCCTGAATATTCCCAATGCATTAAATCACCATATGAATTGATTTTTCCTGAAGTTTCCAATACTCTTTGGACATCAGAACACACAGATACACTCAGATCATTGCAAACTGACCTACATGCCTCACATCACTTACAAACATGTGTAAATACCACACACCTAGTCATTCGGATTTGACTGGGTGCAATTGAATTCACCTATATCACTTTTAAAGACAGTGAAACAGTACCAATGGCATATAAATTGCATTTATATTTCAATGCCGAAATGCGTTTTGCGTCCACTGAAAAAAAGCTGACTGTGGTCCAGATATATTTTCTAAAGGGGCGGACACTTGCACAAGGGGAATGCCTTATTGTCATCACGCCTGTGCCAGCCTTAGATGCTGTCACAAAGGCTAGCATTCCTAATGCTAAAGCCCTCCATCCTAGATAGATAAAATGGGCAGCATCATTAACATCTGTTGATGTAGACTTTGTCCTTTACCTGTCTTTACAGACACAAGAATTCTTGCAGAAGGAGCATGCTTATCCCAAGCCCAATCTGGCCTAACCTCTTGAACAGTAGAAACAAATTAGTTACACTGATGAGTCAGCCCAGTCTGCTGTCGGCTCCAAACAGCAGTATTCAGCGGCGTGTGCCACCGTTGCTGGTGTGATCTTGGACACACAATTTCAACCACAAAAAACTTGTATTTAGTCCTTGGGGGACTGCACTGCGCAGTTGACTGAACTAAAAGCTTTGCTTCTTGCACTCAAACATATGGATCCTGAATTCCCCATACTTATCATGTGTGATTTGTTTTACTGTGTACGTACTTTAATGATAATTTACATTATTGACGTCAGAATGAATTTGACAATTCTAAAGGGTTGCCACAGGCTCAAATACATTGAATCATCATTGTGTGGGTACACAAGTTGAAGGGAATCCATTGGCTGATGAAGCGGCCAAATCTGCAATTGTGACTGCCACTGTTGCTGCAATTACTCAGTCTAAAATAAGAATAGACTCTGATATTTTTGCTGGTGTTAATCCTAATAAAGGCAGCATACCCTTACCTAAAGGATTTCCATCTAAATATACCTACCACTTCAGTGAACAAAACATTCCTTTTGTAACTATTCCAGGAGTTGGTGATCTATTGATTCCCGACCTCGACCGCAAATTTGCTTTAGTGATGGATGCACAGGAAGGTGTTGCTTGTGCACATGCAGGTGTGGCAGCCACAAGTTTGCTACTTCAGCAATGTTAGTGGTGGTATGGCTTATATCAACAGGCCAAAAAATTATGTCGTTTGTTGTGACATTTCTCAGCAAATTAAAGCTTCCACCGTGGCTCGTCCATTGCAGACACACATGTTCATTTCTAACAAACCTTTCAGTTGCATTTATTTGGACCACTGTGGTCCACTTATTTCATATACAGCGTTTACATTTATTCTAGTTGCAGTTTTTTATTATTTTATATAGCGCAAACTTGACCCCAAAGTATCTGGGTATCAGAGCACTTTACACGAGCATCGGTTGCATTACATGAGGACACATTCATTTTTGTTAGGCACGGGAAGATTGTGATTTGTTCAGAATCACAAGATGTTGCATGTCCTTGCCGAGATGCGAACCTGGTTCCCCACATTTGAGGTCGACCGCCCTAGCCATTAGGCCAACTCCTCTCCAGTTGATTCCTGCTCCAGATTCCTCTGGGTTTGGCCACAGCGTTTGGGTGACTCTCTCACTGTTATTATAGACATACAAGTCTTTATTGGGACTCATGCATGTAGTACATTCCACTCTGACCCGGGCCCGGCTTTCTCATCAAAAGTATACTGGTATACTATGGCATCTCTGGGTGTACAGGTGCATTATTCCCTGCTTTTCGGTATTATGTGGGCCAAGAGGAATTTTTTTATTCTTTTGATGATTCTTCCATTTTAGACACTCCTCCTGCATGGATCTAAGTTTTCCTTTCATGGCTGAAATGCACTTATCTGATCCCACCTTGGTTATACGTTTGGAAAATGCTTTCCTTTGGTTTTTACATTCCTGTGGAAAGATTTTGTGTTAGTTCTTGTCTTGCTAATTAATGGTCACTATCTTCCGGAACGCTCTGCTTTGAAACTGTCGATGTGGTGTTGACCCCCCCACTCTTCTTCACATAAGCTAAAAAGATACTTGTCCCTAGTGAACGTATCTGTAGTTCCAGTAACTGATATAAATGTTTGAGATAAAGTTCCTTACAATATTTGAGCCTACGGAACATATTTGGTCCTACGGAGATCATGCAGATACCATATGTGTTTAGGGTTACGATATGGGATCCGATAGTGCCTGGGTTACATTCAGATGATTGGGATGTTGCAACTGTGAACTCAATGCTGTCGGGGCTGGAGTAGTATACTGTTTTGGAATCAGAGGATTTGTACCTTAATTCTGCTAACTATGGTGAGATGTTCTGTTACCACCATTATGGACTTCATTATTTACATCAAACTAGTGTTCAATAGGCACTTTTTAGTTACACACAATGAGAACATAGTCCAACTCTCCCACAAGGTACTTCCAAATCATATTTTTCAGGATATGACACAGCAGATCCAACGTCCTTTTATTTTAAACTTGTCCCTACACCCCCCAAAAAATACATGTTTACACAAACTAAATTGATCAATACGGAATCATTTGTTACACAATTTGCTATGAAAAGCTATGATTATTGAAAGGACATCATTGATTTGAAATCCATTTGAGGTACCAAATCCTGGCAGGTCCAGGGTATATATACTTTATTTTGAGCCTGCCTAAATCCAGCTCAAATGTTTTTTCTGAATGAAACCGTTCAGTAGACTACATGTCTAGTATTGGCTGATGTTCAAGAAATGAGTGCGTCAACCATTTCTTCCTTTGCATGATTTAAGAAATGGCGACACTTAACACATTTTACTGCTGACCAACTCAATAGTATTTTACAGAATGGTGCAATTAACACCATACTTTCAGGTTCTCATGGATGGTGATTGTGGCCAGTGGATGTCATGCCTATTTTTTTTATTTCACACTGGGGTTTAAAGCTTGATCCTTGTTGCTCCCAATCCTAACACTCTGGAATTGTTACTACCTATTCAGTGGAAAAATTGTGTCAACAATGGTTAGAACACTCTACACTATCCGCAGTGAAACAACTTCTTTCTCTCCTATCGGAGGATGTGGACCTATCTGATTTTCTGTTAGGTCCAAATTCTCTGCGTACTAAAAGATTTTCTTATGCTATATACAATGAAATTTGGAAATTGTCACAAATGGAAGCTTCTGCATGTTTAAGACAAATTGATCAAGATAATTAGGATAAAGTGCTTGCTGCTTTTGATAATTGTGTCAATACGTTATCTTCTCGCATTTACACTTCGAATAAAAAATGTTCATCTACGATTGATATCATGCAAAGTGACATGTCTTCATTGTACCATGGGCAAAGTCAGCTTAGATCCATCATGCAGTTTAGCTGGACCCTTTAAACCCTTAAAAATTGTTGCATCTCTTGGCATTACCTTTATTCCAGCCAGCTATTCATGCCTTTCAATCTGACACAAAAATAACAACTCATGGCAAAAAAGGACCTACACAGTGTTACATCTCGAGAAAATAGAACAGCTCCCTTTCACCATAGCAGAAACTCCTTTCGCTGTATGGGTAATACATACTATACTATGATGCGCTATGCTGTGCTATGCTTTTCGGGTTTATAAAGCACATAGCTACCTGAAGGCTTCCCAGCACTGAATGAATCAAAAAGTGCAACCTTAATAATCAAGAGCTGATGCCTAATTAACTAATTAAGGTAGAGCCAAGTTTTGAGCATTTTTCAGAATTTGATCTCATTGGGTTTTAATTAGGCCTGGGCGAAAATTTCGTTCCGTTCGCGGAAATTGCGATAATTTGACATTTTCGCTTTCCGCGGAGAGTGCGAAAATGTAAAAATTTCCAGTTTCCGCAGCTTGGCGATAATTTGTTTCTTGCTCGCGCTGTAAAATAATACATTCTCGCGCGTGCGATCGCCTTACCTGAATCCCTGCGTTCGCTGACAAGTTTTCTTGATTCGGTCGCGTTCTCCATGAGATGCTGTATTGTTTTTAGCCATTTGCGCTGTCTCGCGACAGTTCGCGCCCGCAGTGACGTCATGCGTCGCGCGATCACGTCTTTCTTCTCACGATCATGCACCGCGAGACAACTCAAAACAAGATGGCCGCGCCCGCAAGCAACCACATGGGTAAGTTGGCGACCCGCAACCATGCAGAAAATCTTGCGAACATGCCGGGAAAAAACTTCTGCATCTTCGCAATATTTCCGCTTGTTTGCAATAATTTTAAACATTTTCACGATAATTTGCGAAAGTTAATTTCGCAAATTCCGCCCACCCCTAGTTTTAATCTTAATTCTTTTAGCATAAAGTTCCATAGTTTAGGGGAGCAGCCCCTCTCATCTGGATCTATGAACATGTGGAACCTTCAGGAGCCCTACATTAGAATATCTTAGACTTCTGTTGGGGAAATATGCTGATAAAAGGTCCCTGATCAAGGGAGACCCTTTATGGTTTATACTCCTGTGGGCAAAACAGAGGCCTTAAACGTTATCCTTTCATCTACTGGAAGACAGTGCAGGGAGAACTAAGCAGTTTTCGCAGAGGAATGTTTGGGTAGCTTTTAAATAGTCCTTGCCACCACATTTTGAGCCATTTAAAGACTCTTGATGACCGATTTAGGAGATCCGAAATACAAAGAGTCCAGTCGGGAGAAAATGAGTGCCCAAACCACAATTCCACTAGATTGTTGGACAGAGAGAGAGAGAAGGAGAGAGAGAGAAAGAGAGGGACAGAGAGATAGACGGACAGAGAGGGGGAGAGAGAGATAGATGAACAGAGAGGGGGAGAGAGAGATAGACAGATGGAGAGGAGGAGAGAGCGATTGAGAAAAAAAGAGAGGGACTGGGCAAGCGAGTGTCGACACTGCGCACTCAGGCCACACTGCTCACCAGCTGCCACCGGTGTGTCTTCAACCACATGCCGGTATGTAGTGCAGTTCACCAGGTCCCACATCTGAGACAGACCCATCATCTGTAACAGAGTCCAGATACATGAATGGCACAGTACATACAAGTGCACACAACATCATTGCCTGTCTGCCCCTACGCACCCAGGCAGCTGCACCCCAGCCCCTCCTGCTGCCCAGCGGTGCATGCAGACCCCTGCGCACCCAGGCAGCTGCACCCCAGCCCCTCCCGCCGCCCAGTGGTGCATGTCCACCCCAGCGCACCCAGACCTCACTGCTCACCTTTCACACTTGGCGTGTAGCAATGAGGGCCCACCACATGCTGCTGCAAGCCACAAGCCTGGGGCCCGCGGACATGTCACCCTCTACATCATACAGCCCCACTCCGCAGGCCACCAGGTCTCACTTTTGGTGCTGGGCCTTGATTTTGCCATGGCAGAGGACATACCAGTGCACCCGGCCTCATCGCAGGCTGCACACCCGCTTAGCCCTTGAGGTGCCACTAACTCTGTGACCCATGAGGCTACGCCACGTGGCAGTAGGCCACCGCTGTGCCCTGGCTTAGGCCTACACTGTGGTCCAGCAGTGCACAGGAAACCTGAGCAGTCCGGACCGCCGGGACGGGGCATCATCGCAGGCTGCATACCCACTCAGCACTTAAGGTGCCCCTACCTCAGTGCAACGAACATCACGGTCCCGTGGCGGTGTGCCTGTGTGGGCCACAGAGTATCAGGTGCCACCGAGTCTCTGCCCCGCAAGTCTTGGACCCTCTATGATTGAGTCACGTGGTGCGGACGCCATCATGTCACCTCCGGGCCTGCGGAATGTGACGTTGCAGGCCCCTGGGTTCTCATGCCTACATGCACACCACACAGATACACCCCAAGAGAGGTTGGAAATGGCGTCCAGCATGTGTGCCCGGCCCTTTGTATTGGGAGGGTTACATGTGCTGTGATGCGTGTGCTGGATGGGTGTGGTGTGGGTGTACACCAGCCATGAGAGAGTGACTGTGGCATGCTGACAACTAGACCTGTGACCAGCAGATCCCTACAGGGAAGACCTGGGACATGTAGCATTGTCGTCCTCCCTTGTGAGTGTAAGCGGAGTGGGCTGGCCTGGCGTATGCCAGTCCAGCGTATGGGTTTGCACAATGACCCCGGGTCTCTGGGCATTGTTCTGTATGGGGCTGGACAAGGAAGTAACAAATGCGTGTGTCGCTGTGCTTGTGTCAGCGCCAAAACAGCCACGATGTACACAGTCATGCAATCTGTATGTGAACATGTACAATCCGACAACACACATGTGAACACACTGTCAAACTGCATCTCCCCTTCACATTGCAGAGGGACAGTTAACACCTCCCGCAGAGCAGCCCGAACCTCTCTTCTCTGATGATGGAGAGGACCACCACACCTTCGACTCCGACACCCTCCGAGAGTTCATTGACAGTCTCCGCAGCCCACCTCCAGGAGCAGGGCAGCCCAGCTGCAACGGGGACATCACACCCCCTGCACAGACCACACAGCTGGCAGCATGGACAACCACGGCTGCCTCCCAGGACCCCCGCGAAGAACACATGGCCTTCCAATGCCGTGTGTTGGAATGCCAGGAGCAGCTGGCTGAACAGGTGTGGGTGGGCTTCGACTGTATGGCAGACAAACTAGATCCCAGACATGGGTGTCTAAGTCCAATCAGGGACCACTCACAGTCCCTAACAGATACCCACAGTCTTCTCCATCCAATGAACCATGAATGACATTGCCAGAGTCTTGACTATGAGACAAGAACGACTGTCTAGCCAGAGTTGCTCCAGCAAGCTCGCCCGGGAGTTGGGACTCATACGGAGGCTCATGGAGAACATGGAACGGGCCAATGTGGAGAAAGCGGCTGCCACGGCTGCACACCAGCGAGAGGTAGCTGGGTTCCACAATGACCTCAAAACCCTCCTCATGGCATTGATGCCACAAGGCCTGGTGCTGATGCATGCTGCTGCTACCACTACATCCACATCTCTGCCCACTGAAGTGTCAGTGGCACACAGTGCGACAAACATTCCACCTCCGGCCCCTGAGGTGTCATTACCCCACAGTGCTGGAGAAAGGCCAGCACCACCCACACGTGAGGCACATGACACAGCAGAGGACAAAGATGCGGATGAAACCGCCTTACTGGTAAGGAGAAAACTGTAGCATTCATCTCCACCACA
Organism: Triturus cristatus; assembly: GCF_964204655.1. Classification (NCBI taxonomy): domain Eukaryota; kingdom Metazoa; phylum Chordata; class Amphibia; order Caudata; family Salamandridae; genus Triturus; species Triturus cristatus. The sequence continues at coordinate 545,497,244 of NC_140594.1, read as the reverse complement.
TGGCCGGTTTCAGCTTGAATCTGCCCTCTGCATCATCACCTTCCACTGTCCCCCGATACACTCTGTGACACTCACCTTGGACCTCGCAATGGACTACCATTTTCTGCATGATCGCCAAAAACATGGCTATCAGACTGCGAACTGAACTCTTCCTCTTCCTTTGGACTTGTCATTCCCTGAGGGACTCTGGCTGGCCCTCCACGGGCCAACATTTGAAAGTGGGGTTTGCATGGCCCTGTACTGCTCCAGATGCAACACTCGACTGAATGTGCATTAAACATTCCGAATAACACAGATATGTTGTGTCTATGGTCTTTTAAGTGTGGTAGTATGAATGAATGTAGGGTCAGTGAATTCCTCTTACGTCCATGTAGCTCATATCATTGGACTTTGGTCACAGGGTGTTGTCCGGGTGGCGCCGATGCAAGCACAGCGACACACGCATTTGTTCATTCCTTGTCCAGCCCCGTGCGGAACAGTGCCTAGAGACCCTGTGGTCATTGTTCAAACCCATACGCTGGACTGGCATACGCCAGGCCAGCCCACTCCGCTTACACTCACGGGGGGATGACAACGCTACATGTCCCAGGTCTTCCCTGTAGGGATCTGCTGGTCACAGGTCTAGTTGTCAGCATGCCAAAGTCACTCCCTCATGGCTGGTGTACACCCACACCACACCCATCCAGCACATGCATCAAAGCACATGTGACCCTCCCAATACAAAGGGCCGGGCACACATGCTGGATGCCATTTCCAACCTCTCTTGGGGTGTATCCGTGTGGTGTGCATGTAGGCATGGGGACCCACGGGCCTGCGACATCACATTCCGCAGGCCCGGAGGTGACATGATGGCGTCCACACCACGTGACTCAATCATAGAGGGTCCATGACTTGCGGGGCAGAGACTCGGTGGCACCTGATACACTGTGGCCTGCACAGGCACACCGCCACAGGACCGTGATGTTTGGTGCACTGAGGTAGGGGCACCTTAAGTGCTGAGTGGGTCTGCAGCCTGCGATAATGCCCGTCCCAACGGTCCAGACTGCTCAGGTTTTCTGTGCCCTGCTGGACCGCAGTGTAGACCTTAGTCAGAAAAAACGACCTCCCTTGGATCTATATGTTTCAACAATCACTCAAACACACAAGTCTCACATTAGCAGGATGAGAATGGGCATCAAAAAATGCAATCAAAATACTTATTGACAAATTTATTCAAATTAGTCACATACGTCACAAAATATGTAAAATATTACACAAATATTTTAAAAGGACAAACAATTTCCAAATATCATAACATAAAAAGTAAAACTCAATTAAAACTTCTTTTTATGATTCATAAACAGATCATGTAATGAATCAACATCAATATTCATACAAAACAGTACATTAATAAATTGGGAAAAAGAAAAGAGAAAAGGACAAGTTAATCCTAATCAAGATAGGGAATCGCCAAATCAAAGATTCATCGGTTGTGACCACAATGAAACTCGATCATAATATACATGTCACAGAACCATTGTCATCACAGATTTTATACGATTTCCTTCTATTAGAGCATCGACGCGTTTCGGTAGGCCCTAGTATACAGCCAACACCTTCCTCAGGATTTATTGCAGATTCCAATTTCTATATATTTAAAGTAATTGTTATATGCAGAACCATTAAATCGTAGATATTTTCACGATTCCTCTTGCATGAACCTGGTCCGCTACTCAGCACACAAACTCCACCAAAGGTCTCATATATGTCTTAGGGTTGCTTAAATCGTAGCGCCTCAAATAGATTATTCAGTTGGTGTCCTCATGGGTATTTGTCTTATGGGGATACGGTACCATCTATATGTGCTTGATGCAGATGAATTTTATATATTCCAGCTGTGTCTACCTTGATTCAGAGATAACCGCAGGTCCATGTCCAAGACGATCTCTTTAAAAATTCTGTTGTATACACCAAAGGTAGTGGAGATAAAAGCGTCCCAAATCTGGGATCTGATCGCTCCCTTGATAGGGTCCGGTAATGTCCGCGAAATGGACCACAGAGTTAGCGGGTGTGCAGCCTGCGATGAGGCCAGGTGCACTGGTATGTCCTCTGCCATGGCAAAATCAAGACCCAGCACCAAAAGTGAGACCTGGCGGCCTGCGGAGCTGGGCTGTATGATGTAGAGGGTGACATGTCCGTGGGCCTGGGGCTTGTGGCTTGAAGCGGCATGTGGTCGGCCCTCATTGCTACATGCCAGGGGTGAAAGGTGAGCAGTGAGGCCTGGGTGCGCAGTGGTGGACATGCACCACTGGGCGGCTGGAGGGGCTGGGGTGCAGCTGCCTGGGTGCGCAGGGGTGGGCATGCACCGCTGGGCAGCAGGAGGGGCTGGGGTGCAGCTGCCTGGGTGCGTAGGGGCAGACAGGCAATGATGTTGTGTGCACTTGTATGTACTGTGCCATTCATGTATCTGGACTGTGTTACAGATGATGGGTCTGTCTCAGATGTGGGACCTGGTGAACTGCACTACATACCGGCATGTGGTTGGAGACACACCGGTGGCAGCTGGTGAGCAGTGTGGCCTGGGTGCACAGTTTCGGCACTCGCTCGCCCTGTCCCTTTCTTCTTTTCTCTATCGCTCTCTCCCCCTCTCCGTCTGTCTATCTCTCTCTCCCCCTCTCTGTCCATCTATCTCTCTCTCCCCCTCTCTGTCCGTCTATCTCTCTCTCCCTCTCTTTCTCTCTCTCTCCTTCGCTCTCTCTCTGTCCCTTGATGTGCACAGGACACACCTTCTCATCATGATTTTTGTCTTGCAGGCTGTGACCTATGGAATGTCCCGAGGGGAGCCGCCATGTGTCTTCATTTCTTTTCTGTGTTTATTTGAATACATTTTCATTTGTTGCTTCAAAGGTGAATGTGTGATGCTCATTTTTGTGACGACACATGCATGTCACCAGATGTGATTGTGCGACATCAGGCGGATTACTTAGTACATGGTTCCGTGTAGTTGATGTAGCATGTCTTTGGCCGGGGGGGGGTGCCAGGGAGGAGGGTCCTGGGGGTGGTGGGTGTTGTAGCCCTCTTGTATGGTCGGCACGCAATTTCAGTGGCTTCATGACAGCTGTTGTTCTTCAGGTGTTGCTCTTTGCTGGGCTCCCTTTTCTGTTGCAGGCTGCCGTCTGACTTTGCACCAGGACAGAGCAGGTGTTAATTTTCTGCGGCTAACGCACCTTATCGCATGTTTCATGGTCTTTTCACCGATGTGGCTGGTCGTTGAGAATATTGTGGAGTGGTGTAGTTGCAGCTTTTGGCATGGGAACTCCTATTCTGCATCTCATTAGCGATAGTTGCCGGGGTCATCTGTTGCGATGTTTTGTGCAGCTGCTAACGCAGGTAAATTGGTGCTATGGGCTGTTAGCACCCGCTTGTGAATGGGCTGATAAATTTATCGCGAGTTTGGCTGTGCTAAAGTGCCGTTAGCTCGGCGATAGCTCCTTGAGAATATGGCCCCAAGTAGTTTCAGCTTTAAGGAGGTATCACAAATATCATCAGACATGGATCAGAGAATTTTTTTTTTATTGATAATGGAATAGAGCATTGAAACACCTTAGATAACATGGACCAAATGGAGTTCCAGAATTTAAGAACATTAGGGCAATAATAAATTAAATGTAATAGTGTGCCCTCCGAGGAGATAGAGGACCAGCAAAGGGGGGAAGAAGTGGAATTAATCTTATGAATAAAGACGGGTGTTCGGACCGCTCTATTGTGTAGGAAAAATAAGGATTGAGTAATGTTAGCAGCTCTAGACGTGGTAGAGATTGTATACCATAGTTTATCCCATCTTTGAGTCGAGAAGATTAACGGGAGGTCCTGTTCCCAAGCTAATTCGACTGATGATTTCTGTCTATCAATTATGGGGGTAGTTAAGAATTTGTATATAAATGAAGCTTTAGGACAAAGGTCAGAGGAGATATTGTATAAAGGGGTTAGGGGTGCAAATGGAGTGGAGTCATCAGGGAAATCATTAAAGTGAGAGAAACAATGTAAGTTCCATTGTTAATTGTGAATATTGGGAAATATATGATGATGGTAAGTTATAATGTTCTTGAAGTGTAGTAAAGGGTATGACAGAATTATGGAATATCATTTGATGAACATGTAAAATACCCTTTTCTTTCCAATGTTTGAAATAAAAAGATCTTTGGCGGAACTTAATGAATTTTTTATACCAGATGGAAGAGGCAAGAAAAGCTTGATGAGTGTTAGCACCATCAGTGAATAGAGAGTGTAACAAGTGTTGAGAATATTTTAAAATGGGATACTTGGAAATAAAATTGGACATAAAACAAATGTCCTTAAAAGAGAACTAATGAAATAAGGAGCGTTCAATAGTAATCCAGTAGGGTATCGGTAAATCTTCATACAGTTTATTTAGGACATAACATTGTCTAATTAAAAAAGCAGTATGATATTATTTAAAATTAGGGAACCCCACAACTCCTTCAGTTTTTGGCTTAATTAATTTGGGTAGAGCAATGCGAGCAGGCTTATTATTCCATATAAATTTAGTGCAAAGAGAGTTAATTTGGTTAAAATAGTAATTTGGAATTCTAAAGGGTATCATAGAAAGCAAGAATAGGATGTTAGGAGCAATCATCATTTTGACCGTATCGAGTCTACCCCACCAGGATAGAAAGAGAGGGGACCAAGAAGAGAGTAGGTTTTGAATCTTAAGTTTTAATGCACTGAAATTATGGGAAAGGATTTGAGGAATGGTAGGAGAGAGAGAACCAAACGTCTAGGTATTTGAGTTTAGACGGACACCACTTAAAATTAGTATCCGAAAACATATGTTGGTAGCATAAGGGGTTTATAAGTAAAATTTCAGTTTTAGAAAAGTTTAACTTATATCCAGATATTTTAGAGTACAAATCAATTCCCTGTAGAAAGGGGGGAAGGGAGGTGGTAGGTTTTGAAAGATAGATCAAAATATCATCTGCATAAGCGGACAGTTTAATGTCATGGGAGTTGTATTGGAAACCTGTTATAAGGGGATTATGATGAATGCCTTCGAGAAAAGGCTCAAGGCATAGAAGAAAGAAAAGTGGGGAAAGGGGGCAACCTTGTCTAGTACCTCTGTGCAGGTTAAAGTACGGTGATAAAACACCATTGACAGAGACACAAGCACAGGGTTTTGAGTATATTAACTTAATAAATTAAATAAATTTGGGACCAAATCCAAACCAATGAAGAGTTTTGAACATAAATTGCCAGTTTATACGGTCAAAAGCTTTCTCAGCATCAAAGTATAGTGCAGCTAGAGGGTCAGGGTAGTTTTTCCCTAATGTTAGAATGTTAGAGAACATTCTAGCATTGTCAGAAGCGAGCCTACCTTTAATAAAGCCAGACTGATCAGGTTTGAAAAGCAAGGGAATAACATGATCAAGTCTAGAGGCAAGAATTTTCCCAAAAGTTTTGCAATCATAGTTAATTAATGAGATTGGCAGATAATTTTCACAGAGGGTGAGATCTTTATCAGGTTTCAGAATAATTACAATAAGAGCATTTAAAAAGGAGCCTTCAGGTTTGGATTTTGAGATAAAAGCTCAAGTAAAAGAGGAGCAAAGGTGGATGAAAAAGAAGATATAAGTTCAATGGAAAAGCCGTCAGGACCAGGGGTCTTGGCTCTTTTTAGGGATTTAATAGCATTTAAAATCTCCTGCTACGAAATATCCTTTTCAAGAAGAGACATGACATCCAGTATGGAAGGAGGAGAGGAAAGATCATTAAAAATGACTGGTTATCATTATCAGAAGTACGAGTGTCATCTGTGTATAATAAGTTATAAGAGGACTGGAAGGTGTTTATAATATCTGAGTCAGATTGTAGTAATTTGTTAGAGAGGTTCTTGTGAATTGGGACAATAGTTTTCTTCTCTGTTTTCACCTTTAAGTAATTGGCCAACATTCTACCCGCTTTGTTTTGACCACCATGATACTTGGATTTTATTTTAAGTATGATGTTGCACGCATCGTTAGTGGCTAGTTTATTTAGGTCGGATTTTCCCATGATAAGATCTCAAAGGTGTGTGGGGCAGCTGGATGTAAATTATGCATGTTCAAGAGTTTTAATGTGTTGTAGACTTGCTAGGTAGTGGGTAATCAGAAATGTTTTCTTCTTGGCAATGTAGGCAATGGTAAAGGCTCGAAAGAGGTTTTAAAGGCATCCCAGTTATTGTGGGTAGAGTTATCACTAAATGTGTTACATTGGAAAAATGCAGTTATAAAGGAGGTAGCTTCGGAGACAAAAGTTTGGTCCGATAGTAGGGTATTATTCAATCTCCAATGGGCATGCTTGGAAGTAGTAAAGGATAAATCAAATGATGCAGAAACAGGGGCATAGTCAGAAATAAAAATAGACCCAATCTCAGAAGATTGGATAGAGGGGAGTAGAGACTTTGAAACCAAAATATAATCAATACGTGGCATAGTGTGATGGACATTGGAGAAATATGTGAATTCATATTTATCAGGATTACTTGTTTTCCATACATCATAGAGTGAACGAGAGGTAATAGCGGACTGAAATGCTTTGTGAGATTTATCAGGTTTAGATTTACAATTAGATTTCCTGTCGGAAAAAGGATCTAGCCAATTGTTAAAATTTCCAGCAACAATGATATTGGGATTAGTAATCGAAGACACTTTTTATTTATTTCTATGCCAAAAGTCTGGATCGGGTTTAACAGGTCTATAGATGTTAAAGAATGTAACCTGTATATTATTTACCATGGCATTAAGTAATACCCACTGTCCACTTGCATCACATTCAGTAGATAAAACTTGAAGCTTTAAGGATTTGTGACATCACCTCCCTTGCGATTAGGAGCAGGTGAGAAGACAACTTGACTGACCCATTGGTGTTTAAGTTTGACAGATTCTATGTCAATACAGTGAGTTTCTTGTAAAAAAGCGATTTGACAATTAAGTTTCGATAAATGCGAAAGTACCTTTTGAAGTTTAACAGGATGACCTAGACCACGGACGTTCCACGACATGACATTACACATATTGTAGGATCAAGGAAAGGATACAGGGACAATGAAGACACACTGCAAAGACAAAAATGAAAAAGAAAAGACTCATGTTCATTAAAAGTAGAATAATACAAGGAGTTTACAAAAAACAAGTGAAATGGACCCTTATGGGATAATAAAGTAAGGAAAGAGGGAGGAGGAAAGGAAAACGGGAAAAGAAAGAACAGGATATGATGAAATGGAGGATAAAAGGAATAAAGAAGAAAGAAAAAAGAAGAGACAGATCTAGAACATGAAGCCAGATCTGAAGGAAAAAGAGAATAAGAAGTGAGACAGGCATGTCAGCACCCAAAGACAAGAGCGACAGCGGAGGAAAAGGGATAATGATAAACGAAAAACATTTCAACCAGGTAACCTGTAACCTGTAATGGAAGAAACAAAGTTAGTGAATAAAACTAGAAACAAAGGAAATTAATAGCCGTATTGTAAAGATATATAAACATTGTATATTTGTATCCATAGGTGTCCTGGTGATAGTTTGCAAAAATAGTTTCAATTTGGTCGGGTTTCAAATGATCTAGAAACACCTTCGTTGGTAATTTTGCAGAGACAGGGATGTAATATGTCATAGCGGATATTCAGAGAACTCATTTGAGGATGTGGTGCCAGAAATTCCTTATGTCTAGCAGTGGTTACATTAGAAAGGTTCTGTGAAATAAAGATGTTGTGACCAAACCAAACAAGACGACATTTCTCTCTAGCACTCTTCAGTACTTGCATTAGATTGGTGAATTCCAGGACGAGCATTATTATACCTCGCGGTCTGTTAGAGAGAAGCTGAAGACGACAAAGACAAGGTGCTCTTTGGATGTTTAAAGGAGCAGAAGACTGAAGACTTAAGAGCTCAGGCAAAAATTTCTTCAAGAAGGAAAGGAGGTCAGGGCCTTCAATATTCTCCTTTAAACCATAAATACGTAGGTTGTTCCTTCTGTTACGATTTTTGAGATCCTCGGTATGAAGCTCAAGCTTTTGGATTTCTTGTTCCAACAGAGGAATTTTAGTCGTCAAGTCTTGGATTTCGCCCACACGCTGTTCCATCTCGGTGATTTTGCCTTCCATGCTGATCCATCGATCCTCAATCAACTGCAATTTTTCGTTGCTGGTGCTCATAAATGGTTTGGGAGCACGTAGTTCATCCAGGATTGTGTCCCAGACTGGGTTCGAAGATGACTGATTCGGAGATGGAGGGTCATTCCTGACTCTTATTGGCTCGGTGCCGGAGGAGGATGCTCTGGAAAGGTTGTGAGTTGTTGGACATTGTAGTAATGTGTGATTGATGATGAGGAGGGTTATTAAAATGAGAGAGCTGGCTCATAAAAATATGAGAGAGAGTTTGTGAGAAACCACCTCCCCACAGCTGCAGATACGCACACTACACCTCAGGAACAGGTTCAAAGAGAAGTAGAGGCAGGATTAATTCTGCTGCAATTTATGATATTGATATGTAGCAGGAATTATGTGGAGACATATGGAAGTCACCAAAAATCAGCTTTAAAAACCTTTACTCAGTGGGCACTGAATGAACACAAGTTCCAACGTTGGATGTATTAGCTTATCAAAAGAGTTCCTCACAACGTGGCAACATTGTAAGATCCATAGGACCAATTGGATTTGAAGGTTATTAATGGAAAATATAGAAGCAAAACCCCGTGATGATGGTTTGAAAGAAAAACATGCCAGGAATCAAAAGTGCATGGGAGATGATAAAAAAGGTGAGAAAAGAAGAAAAGCTCACCCAAATATCACCATTACATGAGGAATGTGAGGAGAAGAGTAGCGCGAGCGCCCCACTGCACAAAATGGCAGCCGCTCACGAAGATAACATTTTTGCCGTGCTACAAAGTAATGGAAACCAGCAAAATAGAAGCTCCTTTCAGAGACGGAGCTCCGCAGATCGCCGCCATCTTGCCTAGATGCGTAAGCCCTATCATGCCCAAATATTTATGTCTTGACAATCTCAATTGGCCTTCCTCTCACTTGCCAAGTTTGAGATTTGGTAGTCAATGGGCCTTTTGCCATTATCTTGGTTTTCTTGATGTTCAATTCTAAACACTTTGGTGTAATGTATACATTAAATGCAGTGATTACCTGTTGTAATCCTATAGGGGTTTGACTAAGTAATTTTGTGTCATCTGCATACTGAAGATATTTTAGGTGACAGATGGCCAGTTTAGGAGGGTGAGCATTGATAGCTTCTTGGTGCTGTAACAAATCTGATATAAAAAGATTAAAAAGACACCTGACAAATACAAAGTCTTGTTTGAGTCCATTACAGGTTTTAATTTTCCGGGTCAGCTGAAGCCATCGCCTAACTTAACCTGTACCCAATTATTTGTGTACAAAAGAATAATAGCATCCAACCATTTTTGGAGGATACTGCATCCAGCAAGATTTCTCTATAGTATTGTTTGTGGAAAAGAGTCAAATACACCTTTTAGGTCTATAAAGCAGACATATACATTTTCTTTTTTAAAACAGCTTGCTGTGCCAGCAGGATGAGGTTCAATAAGTTAGTAATTGTGGATTGCCCCTTCTGAAATGTTGATTGATTAATTGGAATTAGTTCCTGGGCTATTTACCACTTTTCCAAGTCTACCAATAAACGGGAGGAAAAAACCTTTGCCTCGGCACAAGTTAAAGCAAATAACCAATAGTTTTGAAGGGTTATCTACAGGGCCACGTTTGTGAATTGGCTGCAGGATACTTCCTTGCCAGGATTCTGGAACAATGTTCATTGTTAGAACTTCACTGTACAGGGGAGTCAGGACCTTGGCCTACAAATCAGGATTGGCTCAAAATATAGCACTGGGGAGATCATGTGGGCCTGGGGTCCCATTTGATATAGTCTGGCACAGACAAATTACTATTTCTTTTTTGTTCAGGCATTTGGAATCATATAAAGATAATGCTGGGTTATGGCAACTCCCTATCATTACACATGCCACATTTTTCTTCACAGGATGGTAATTAATAGTTGGACCAGTTGAGTTGGTAGTACTAGGGCCATGCAGATAAATGATGAACTCCACCCATACATTCTCCATAATGTTTACACTGTAGGCCCTATTACCTCCATTTCCAACTCAGTAGTTTCCCCCAAAAAAGCTTTAGCATTGTTAGTCTTAGTTCCGTACCGCCTGTTGGTACTGTATCTTCACGTTGATCTTTCCATGTTTCGTGAAACAGCAAGATTTAAAAGGTTTGTAAAAAGGATATTGTATCTGGATCAACCAAAAACCAAGCAAGACCATGTACATTCCAGGACCAAACTCTCATTGCTTGTTTGTCTTGCTAATGTTATTCAGACTTCAGTCACCACCACCGGAAGCTGTTTTAGTTAGGGTTGTCGAGAGCGATGCCCAATCTTCCGATGTCACATTATGTTTGTAAGTAGTTTGCAGGTGCAGGCTCCTGATGACAAGTTTGTGATTGAGAGGCCTGTAAAGTTTCTGGATTATTAATGGGGCCTATCACTCCTTGAAGTGGGGAGTTAATTTCGATTGTGTTTATTGTATTAAGCAAAACATCCTTTGTGTTTGGAATGCTAATCCCAACACAGAGGGATATTTTGTGGGGTAAGATTTCTTAACCTCAATGCCCCATTCTGTGAAGTATGAGCTGCCGTCAAGTATTTAATTTGCAATTAGTGTGGTCCACCTGCACACAGAAATAAACTGATTAATGACATTAGAACTAACATACGGTGCATTCACCGTCTTAATGTTCACAGATAATGAAATGGGAGTTTGTGATTTGCGGGCCTCCCTATTACTTAATTTCCTCTTTACACCAGTATTTGGGAGTTCCTCTGGCTGAGGACCAGGTTGAAAGGTGCACTGGATTAATTAGTTAAGCTTAGAGCTGCCCTACCCTGTACCCATTGATATTGACACCTGCTGTTGTTTGGATGTGATCATTCAGTTTAAAGATGGGAAAGCAATCTGTGGACTTCTTTACTGGTTCGATCTAAATTTCTGATACATTTTTGGTTTATTCTGGGCTTCCATAACCTTTTTCTAGCCCTTTTTGTTTAGTGAATTATCCATTTGATCTGCCTTTGTGGACCCTTGGTCTGACGCCGTAGCATAATTTAAAACAAGCATTTGCAATGCAATAGGTCTCGCTTTTGGGACCTTATACTTTTTTAGCTTTATCCTGGGTGCTATAATATCTAGTGTTCTTTAACGTGGCAGGTTTCTTTTTGCAGTTTTATATAGTGCTACCAAGATTTGAAGGTTTTGGAGCGCTTAACATGAGCCCCAGTTAGATTACAGAAGGACACATAGGCATATTAAAGAACTGCATCGAGAAATACTTATTTAAAGTGCTATTTTTGTATAACTGGCGGGTAAGAGTGCATTGCATTGATCCGAGGGCAGGTTTCGAGGAAATGGCATTTCCTTTCAACACATATACGACGTACCTACCTTTAGCATGTGTAGTGAATTGCTGCTGCATTGTGCCACTAAAATAAATATGAATACCTTTGGTCGATATGTACTGGAGTTGTAGAATTAATCTGAGATGCTTTAAAGAAAGTGCTCCTTTCCTGAGCGGATGCCAGGTAGAGGTGTGGTGACTTACCAAGTAGTTACGGGTAAGTTTACCTACTTGTTTTTTTCTTGTGAAACACAACTAGTCTCTTGATATACCCACGATCATTATACTGATGATGTTTCACTGTTTGATTGTAGGTAACGTTCTTCTAAACAGATATATCGAATTGAAAACATTTCTGTTCTGATATCCTTATGTGTTATTTTACGTATAAACTTTCTCGCAGCAGCATCACAGGTCCTGATGAAAGCCTAGCCTACTTATAGGCTAAATGGCTGAAACATGTTGACCGATTAGTCTTAACTCTCCATCGCGTTTTGCAATTTAGACCGTTGCTGTACTGTATTTTTAATCCTGGCGAAGAACGTCTCACATTAAGGATTTTTTGGCATTCTTGAGCTAGTTTTAACTTCACTTTTCTCACTATTTTAATTTCTTTTGCGCTGCGTCCTCACTCATACTGCTAGCTCTTCATTTGTGGATTTAGAATATTCGTTTCAACATATAAAACGTCCTTGAGCTCCTCCCTCTCAGAGAGGGGGTAGGAACTAGGTTTTTCCTCTGGGAGGAGAATCCCAAATGATGAAGCATGTCACCCACGGTGAGTGAGGTATTTCGTCCTTAAAAGGGAACTGCCCATAGTTATTTCTGTTGGGCTTAGTCACTGGTTCGGTTTCACATTATATTTTTCATTTTGACCAAACCAGCTAGCAGTGGTCTTTTCCACACTTTTCAAATATTATTGTAGACCTCAGGATTTCGTGCTGTTTTTAGTGCTCATGTTATGCCAATAGATTATATAATTTTAAACTCACTTGGTAGCCTTCAGTGATCATTCCCCTATCAGCTTCACTCTAAACTTGCTGTCTGGAGTGTTATCTATTAGATCTATGTCCGCCGAGCCCCTACAAGATATTGCCATTAACAGACAAAGGGGCCGATTCCGATCCGTTAAAAATTTCCCCCGTACGAATCGTATCCGGTTTTTTTACCGTACGAATCGTACAAGTCCCGTACTAACTGGCAAGTACGATTCGTATGTGAAAAATCCATACGAATCGCATTGGGAAAATTCCCCCACACGTCCTCGGGTCGGAAATAGTGTCTGACACGTCCCCGGACAGTTTTACCCACGAATCGGGAAACTGAAGTCCGAGCGCGCAAGTACGATCCGTCCCGTCCGTCCGAATGAACTCCCATAGCAACTATGGAGACGTCCAAATATGTGCCCGCATACGCACCGAACACCCCCCCAGCACACCCCCCCACGTACGCACCGTACCCCCACCCCACCCCGTAGGTATGGAGCGTACCCCCACCCCACCCCCTAGGTACGGAGCGAACCCCACCCCCCGTAGGTACAGAGCGTACCCCCTCTATGTACGGTGCGGACTGACGGGGGTGGTGGTACGCTCCGTACTTACGGGGGGGTGGGGGTACGCACCGTCCATAGGGGGGCCTGGGGGTACGGCGCGTACATAGGGGGCAGGGTGTACGGCGCGTACATACGGGTGCTGGGGGTACTGCGCGTACATACGGGGGGCTGGGGGTATGTGCTGGGGACGGTGCTTACATATGGGGGCTGGGGGTACACACCGTCCATACGGAGGTGGGGGTACACACCGTCCATACGGGGGTGGGGGCACACACTGTACCCCCAGCACCCAGTATGTACGCGCCATACACCCAGCCCCCCCATGTACGCGTCATACCCTGGGTTCACGTATGTACGGCATGCACCCCCAGGCCCCCACACCCTGCCCCTGCCTGTACGCACCCTACCCGAGGCCCCGACACCAGCACCCTCACCCAGCCGTGCGCATGTACGAGTCGTACCAAGCCATTGCAAATGTGAGCACTGTACATCAACATGGCCAATGTACGCACCGCACAGACGCGAAAAACACACGTACTGAACGAGGACACTGCAAAACACCACAAGGAGAGTCAATTCGAATCGCACAACACCACAAAACAAGCCCAAAGACACCCAATACACTGACCTGCAACAGCCAAACAGGTAAACAGAGGCCCAAATCACCACCACTGCTTATAACACACCCACCCAAAGTTCAAACACAGCCACACCCACAAATAGACCAATAAAAAGGGCCCACACACACAAACTATGAGCCTTTGCAACAGACCCACTGCTGCCAGACCCCACAGACAACCCACAGCACCAGACTTCAACATTTACTACACCTTACACTTGCACACCTTCACACAACCACCTTCACAAACACCCCCTCATCACATTCACACACACACCTTCACAACCACACACACACACCCACAACCATCCACACCCACACCCCACACCATGCCCACAGACAGGAATCCAAAGTTCACAACAGCGGAGCTGGAGATCCTTGTCAATGAAATCATCTGAGTCGAGCCACAGCTCTTTGGAACATTGGTCAGACAGAACAGCATATCAGAAAAATCAGCCATGTGGCAGAGGATCATCGAGAGGGTGAATGCTGTTGCGCCCATCCGAAGGACCAGGCATGAATGCCAAGCCAGGTGGTACGATCTGCGGAGGACGGTCCGCCGCAAAATGACCGACGAACACAACCAGGCCAACAAAACTGGAGGTGGGCTGCCCCGCAGACCGGTACACTACCATCCCAGGGAGGAGAAGGAGATGCGCACGCTGCCGCCGGTGGGAGTACACGGACTAGAAGGACCCGCCGAGCCTGGTGAGTACACAAACAAATCACCCCACATGGGGGGAACCGCATCCACAACCCAACTCCCGATACTGCACGCAACTACCCCAAAGCCATCACCGGACGCAACCGCATTCCAACAACACGCACATGCCACTATCGGCTCCATGCCCCATGCACCAAGCAAGGCCATGCCAAGTCACAGGCCACACAAAACACCAACACAAGACAGGATGTCCGTGATACCGGGAGGGGGGGCCTCCAAAGTCACATTGTGCAACTCAGAAGCAGACACCTATGCCCTCAGCCCATATGGCCTAGGGCAGAGCTATACAAACAGTGTGTCCCGACACTGTACTGTGTCACCTGCAAATGGCGGCCGTGTCGCAGGATGACATGGGTATGAAGGCCCAATTCGCACATAACAGCAGCCAATGAAGAGGCAACACTGTGAAAGAGTGTCAGCACACACCGCTGCTGCAGCGCAGACTCAGAGACACTCTGCCCAATGGGGTCCGGGAGATTCTATACAAAGCCACATGAACAAGCCAATGGCCTTTGAAATACCTGCAAAGTGTGTGTGTGCCCAGGAAGCTGGGCTGAGGTGACAGAGGGTGACAGACAGACGGAGGGAGAGGGCGACAGAGGGCGACAGAGGGTGACAGACAGATGGAGGGAGAGGGAGAGAGAGGGAGGGAGACAGAGGGCGACAGAGGGCGACAGAGGGTGACAGACAGACGGAGGGAGAGGGAGAGAGAGGGAGGGAGACAGAGGGCGACAGACAGAGGGAGGGAGAGGGAGAGAGAGGGAGGGCGACTTAGGGCGACAGAGGGTGACAGACAGACGGAGGGAGAGGGAGAGGGAGGGAGACAGAGGGAGACAGAGGGCGACAGAGGGCGACAGACAGAGGGAGGGAGAGGGAGGGAGACAGAGGGCGACAGAGGGTGACAGACAGACGGAGGGAGAGGGAGAGAGAGGGAGGGAGACAGAGGCCGACAGAGGGAGGGAGAGGGAGAGAGAGGGAGGGAGGGCGACAGAGGGAGACAGAGGGTGACAGACAGACGGAGGGAGAGAGAGGGAGGGAGACAGAGGCTGACAGAGGGTGACAGACAGAGGGAGGGAGAGGGAGAGAGAGGGAGGGCGACAGAGGGCGACAGAGGGTGACAGACAGACGGAGGGAGAGGGAGAGGGAGGGAGACAGAGGGAGACAGAGGGCGACAGAGGGTGACAGACAGACGGAGGGAGAGGGAGAGAGAGGGAGGGAGACAGAGGGCGACAGAGGGCGACAGACAGAGGGAGGGAGAGGGAGGGAGACAGAGGGCGACAGAGGGTGACAGACAGACGGAGGGAGAGGGAGAGAGAGGGAGGGAGACAGAGGGCGACAGACAGAGGGAGGGAGAGGGAGAGAGAGGGAGGGTGACAGAGGGCAACAGAGGGTGACAGACAGACGGAGGGAGAGGGAGAGAGAGGGAGGGAGACAGAGGGCGACAGACAGAGGGAGGGAGAGGGAGAGAGAGGGAGGGCGACAGAGGGCGACAGAGGGTGACAGACAGACGGAGGGAGAGGGAGAGGGAGGGAGACAGAGGGAGACAGAGGGCGACAGAGGGTGACAGACAGACGGAGGGAGAGGGAGAGGGAGAGGGAGAGGGAGGGAGACAGAGGGCGACAGAGGGTGACAGAGGGCGACAGACAGAGGGAGGGAGAGGGAGGGAGGGAGACAGAGGGTGACAGAGGGCGACAGAGGGTGACAGACAGACGGAGGGAGAGGGAGAGAGAGGGAGGGAGACAGAGGGCGACAGAGGGTGACAGACAGAGGGAGGGAGAGGGAGGGAGACAGAGGGCGACAGAGGGCGACAGAGGGTGACAGACCGACAGAGGGAGAGGGAGAGAGTGGGAGGGAGACAGAGGGAGACAGAGGGCGACAGACAGAGGGAGGGAGAGAGAGGGAGACAGAGGGCGACAGAGGGTGACAGACTGATGGAGGGAGAGGGAGGGAGAGGGAGGGAGACAGAGGGCGACAGACAGAGGGAGGGAGAGGGAGAGAGAGGGAGGGCGACAGAGGACGACAGAGGGTGACAGACAGACGGAGGGAGAGGGAGAGGGAGAGGGAGACAGAGGGAGACAGAGGGAGGCAGAGGGCGACAGAGGGTTACAGACAGATGGAGGGAGAGGGAGAGAGAGGGAGGGAGACAGAGGGTGACAGAGGGCGACAGACAGAGGGAGGGAGAGGGAGGGAGACAGAGGGCGACAGAGGGCGACAGAGGGTGACAGACAGAGGGTGAGGGAGAGAGAGGGAGGGAGACAGAGGGCGACAGAGGGTGACAGACAGACAGAGGGAGAGGGAGAGAGAGGGAGGGAGACAGAGGGCGACAGAGGGTGACAGACAGAGGGAGGGAGAGGGAGGGAGACAGAGGGCGACAGAGGGCAACAGAGGGTGACAGACAGACGGAGGGAGAGGGAGAGAGAGGGAGGGAGACAGAGGGAGACAGAGGGAGA
The DNA here is from genome assembly GCF_964204655.1 of Triturus cristatus. NCBI lineage: Eukaryota > Metazoa > Chordata > Amphibia > Caudata > Salamandridae > Triturus > Triturus cristatus. Next base: position 545,480,444 of record NC_140594.1, on the reverse strand, counting down.
CAGACAGAGGGAGGGAGGAGGGTCACTGTCATGCCAGCAGGCACCATGAGGGGATAGACACATCACCTGGTAGACCCAATGACAAATCACACCACACCCAACAGCATGCCCGGTCACACACCCCCCCCTTACACAAGCACACACCCCCGGGGCAACCAACATGTTGGAAGGGCGATCCCAGGGGGGTTACAGAACATGTTCCTGACCACCCTGTGACCCGCCTCTCCCAGAACCAGGCCGAGCACCGGCGGTGAGGCCTCTTCAGGAAGGGAGGTCTCGTACTTGGGCTCGCACGCGCTGAGCTTGCACTACGTGACAAAGAGACACCACACAGTAGGTTTCAGTAGACGGAGATCTTTATCTGATCCGCAAGGTAGTCTTTGGTCGGTACAATAAGCTTGGTAATTCTTGCACAGGGGGTTGGGGTAGCTGGACAGTTCTTGGTTCAGAGTCACTGCCGAGTATCCTTCACACAGCTCTCAATCCTCGAGCCGGGGGACACGGTGCAGTCTCGGGTCCAGCCGGACCACTGTGCTCTCGAGCCGCGACCACGTCCACAGGGCTCTGGCGGGAAGGAACTGTCGATCGGGTGATCTTCGGGGAGCCGCGATTCACTCGGCAGGCTCAACCGGGCTTGAGTTGGTGGGAACCGCGAGTCACTCAGCAGGCTTCGATGGTCTTAGGGTCGGGGGAAGCCTCTCAGCAGGGCTCCAGTGTTCTTAGTGTTCTCGGGAGCCGCGACGGCGTCAGCAGGGCTCAGGTGGTTTCCAAGGATCGGGTAGCGTCTTTCCTTCAGGTTTCGTCGAGCCGCGACCAGGTCCGCAGGGCGCTCGTAGTTCCAGGTCTTCTCTCCCCCAGTCCCCTCAGCACCCTCTGTTATACGCCTTCTTCCCTTTGAAGTCCAGCATCCTCACAGAGAGGGGTCTTGGCGTCGGGGGGCGGTGTGTTGGGATTTCCTGTCGCTCGGCTCTTTGATCCTTTGAAGTAGGGCCGGGAGGGACTCCAGACACCCAGCATGCGGGGAGCCAGCTCCCTGGGGTCCCGGAGGGCGATCGAAACCCTCCATTGAGAGGAGGTCAGAGGTGCGACAGAGACTACTCCTCCCTGTCTTGCTTGGGGGGTTCCCTCTCCCTTGGCCGGGCATGGCGCGTCTAAGGTCTAGGTTTCGCTGGGGCCCTGGGTCGGCCATCGGAACATCGGGACATGGTGGCCTTGGGTCTATAACCAGGGATCAGGGGGGGTGGCATGAGTTGGGTTGGAGGGACTAATGGTCAGGGGGGGTCCACGCCACGAGGCCAGTCCCACACAATGCAAATTTGCACTCCCACGATGGATATGTGACACAACAAGACCAATCCATAGCCAACTAAGCATCCCAACACTCATTAGACAGGCCAAATAACCAGGAGTACATATCAATCTGACCCCCGCAACATAACCATCCACAAGTGCACTGTGAGAGGAATGCTAGACATATCCAACTACCCAGAGCAACTGTGCCAACTTGAATATGTATGAAACATGGATGACGCATGTAACACCATTAATATTGTCTCTCTCTCACGAGATGATGCCCTCATTTAGCATTATTCCACTACATGTGTGTGTTGGCAAGTCAAAACATGCCTGAGTTTTGAAGTAACTCCAACCATGCATACCCTGGGGTCTGAGTCTGGCACAGGACACACATGGGTCACTATGTATCATCCAATACAGACATGGAGCACCATACTCACCCGTGATGGGCCCAACCAGCTGAGGGGGTGCCTGCACAACTGTGCGGACAGACCTATTTCGAAGAGCAACAGTCATGCGCAGAGGTCAGGGATCATGTGGAGTGTCCTGGGGTGGGAGTCCCAGGTATGTGTAGCCAGGTGGGAGAACTATGTCCTGCAAGCAGGAGTCAGGTGGATGTGGAGAATGGTGGCCAGGCCAAGGTTGGATGCATGGAGATGGCACAATGGGGTCTTGGATGACAGTGCCACATGGTTGTGTTGGGGGCGTGGTCGTGGGCTGCATCCTGAGTGTGGACATGGATTGTGAAGGTCATCCTGCAGATGACAGTGATCCATTGCCGCCATCCCTGTTGGACGGTGATGTGGCTGGGTTGCCGGATGTTGAAGCAGAGCTGTGCAGATGCACCCTGCATGTGGACAAGTGTCATAGGAGTTGTAAGGTATTTCTCCCTAGAGTGCAGGGTAGGATTGGACATGGATGTCGAAGTTGACCTGGGGGATGGTCTGTCTTGCCTTGAGGTGGATCGAACAGTGGACCTTGTGCATAATGCAGAGTGTGCTGAGGCCTGAGGTACAGATGCTGGTGATCAGCATAGCACATGTGGTCAAGCTTTCCATGATGCACACCAGCTCGTGTGCGTGGACACTGTGTGCCTGTGCAGGGCCCTTGCGGGTGGGACACAAGCAGTTGACCCAGCTGTAAGGGGACAATCCGCAGATGAACACCTCAGTCGTGTACAAGTCCAGCATCAGGTGGCCAACGTGCAGCCATCTGCCAATGGATACCATGGATTATTCAATATGGGAACTGGCAAGGACTGCGTCATTGGGGAGGGTGAGGAGCACCTGCCTGTCAATGGGACACCAGATGATGATGAGATGCAGTGTACATGTCATGGTGTAGAGGGGTATCCTGGACACATTGTAGACTGACACGCTGAGACATCATACCTGTGCCATGTGTCCCACAACGACAGCATACTACATGCAGAGGCCTGGAGTACCACTCCCATGGCCTTGTTGGGGTACAGAGCCGGTGGGGAGTAGGAGGGACATGACCTGGTTGGTGTGACAGGGCCTGGAAGGCGTGCCAGCACTGTGGAGGCAGTTGGAGTTGCACACTCATTATGCAAAGGTGTTGTGTGGGCGATGAGTGCATGCCTGAGTGCATGCAACAGATGTATTGGATGGACATTGCTTGGTGGGTGGCCTCAACATCATGGTGTAGCGTGATGTGGCACATGCAAGGATATGAGGCACGTGCAATGTGCACGTGGCATGTGCAGACGGTCCAGCCTTTGCCACCGCAACTGTGTCACACACAAGCAGATTACATCAAAATGAATGGGTGGAGGGAGGAAGGGGGGTGCGTCTTAGAGGCATGTGTGGGAGGGCAAATCTATAAACTCTGTGTGCCCTTGCTGCAGGGCCTGCAGCAGCAGGTGCCATGTCCTGGAAACCATGCCACAAGTTGCACACTAACGCAAGCATGTTAGAAAGGACTACTGCAAAAGGTGTATGAGAAGGGAGGAGTGTCTGGTTCAACATGGCACACACCCAGACAATGGATGCACATGCAGCTAAGTGGCTGTTGTGGGGACTGAGATGGCAAAATACCTACACAGCCATGTACATCGTGCACAATACATATCATAATCCCTGACAAACAGCTTGCATCTTGCTACTCTACACATAGACTCATATGCACAATCTGTGACAACTATGCCAGACATGCCGCATGCACAGTGGCAAGAGACCTGCATTGACAGAGATGAGGCACCTTGGAGGCTGAGGGACACCTTTATTAGTCATGTTTGCCGAAAGGCAAATGCATCTATATTAACAGATGCACAGGTCATGTGGATGAATATGTGGAACCTACACTGGCACCCCCCTTTGCACCACAGATGCAGGAAACCCATAGAACTGGCACACAAGTGACAGGTGTGAGGCAAACACCCGTGCTGCTCACGGAGAGGCTGCAATTCACCATTGAACCACTAATGGGGATGTCCCACACTATGTCAAGCCGGTGCATCCCGTATGTGTCCGAGGGCAGTGTTATACACATTGATGCCTTCATCACAATCCACAATCACATTACAGATGACTGTCACCAAGTGTGACTATCAATTCAGGTGAATCCAGCTCCATGTCATGTGACCCATGGTGATTCTAGATGTATGCTAAGTAACCAAACATGAACAGGAGCAGTGCACATACATTTGAAACACCTAGCACACCCAAAAAGCCGTGCTGCATTCCTTACCCTAAGGTGATTTTTCGACATGTCCATGCATGTTACGCTGATTCAGCACACGTTGCTGTATTCATGAGGAATAGCAGGAGCACAACAATGCCACCAGCAGACAGCATGCGCAAATACCTGGGGATGAGAGACACACAAGAAGTGAGCCAAAAGAAGCACATCGGCATGCATGGGCATGTACTCAACACGTATAAGGTTGTCAACATGCTAGTTGAAAATAGTGTCTCAGGTGAGACATACAGTCATTACACCATCATTCGAGTGACACATCCAAACACACCTCTGACTCACTTGCCATACATGCAGATGGACCCACACATTGCAACACATGCCACACAAGGCTCAATGCATGCACACTCAGACACTGCAACTCACCACTAAGAAAAGAAGTTGCGTATGAGCCGACTCCGGATATCCTCTTCCTCCTCCTCTTCAACATCACTTGCCTCGTCACCAAGCCCCTCGTCCTCCATGGGTGGATGTTCCTGATCATCCGGATCCAGGATGAGTGGCACAGCTTTCTTCACTGCCATGTTGTGCAGCATGCAGCACACGAGGAAGATTTTGCAGACCTTCACCGGTGCATATGTGAGTGCGCCGCCGGTCTTGTCGAGGCACCGGAATCGGCTCTTCAGGAGGCCAAAGGTCCTCTCTATCACTCGCCTGGTTTGCCCATGGGCGTTGTTGTACCGGTGATCGGCAGCCGTTCTGGGGTTGCGGAGAGGTGTGATCAGCCATGGCATGTTGGGATAGCCAGACTCCCCTACATGGAAACATCATGGACAAAAGTGGGTCAGGAGAAGCAGTAAGACAGAAAGATGACACTAAATACAGGAGTAACAGAGTATACCCACCAACAAGACATGCTCGTTCGTTGCGCAGCTGCAGCATCATTTCAGGCACCCTGCTACGCCTCATGATGTAGGCATCGTGTGATGATCCTGGAAAACGAGCACAGACATGGGAAATCACCATGTTAGCAAGACACACCACAAGGGCATTAATGGAGTGGTAATGTTTCCTGTTCCTATAGGCTACCTCCTGTGCCTGTGGTGGTACCAAAGCCACATGTGTCCCATCAATAGACCCAATGACATGGGGCATCCCACCCAGGACATAGAAGTCACCCTTGACACCTGTCAACTGCTCAGGAGTTGGGAAATGTATAAACTCATCCAGGTGAACCAACATGGCCTCTAAAAAATCATGCAGGACACGGCTGAACATGGTTTGGGACATGCCACCAACAGGAGCAATGGTATGTTGGAACGTACCCGTGGCAAAGAAATGTAGGGCTGCCATCACCTTCATCTTGGGTGTCAGTGCAGTAGGATTCCTGTGTAGCGGTTGGAGGTGTGGTGCCAGCCTTGCTGTCAAGTTCAGAATCAACCGTTGGGTGAAGCGGTAGCGGCGTATACAGTCACGTTCCCTCAGGGCAGCCAAGTCTGGGATTGGTCGGGGGAGAGGCGGAGCCCTGCAGTAATTTGGAAGGGACAACGAAGAGGGAGTACAGTACAACATCACTGTCAATGTACTGAGCACATGTTGAACAGCCAATACACATATGCTACATGCAGAGTCAGGTCTGTGCAATATATCCTGGACACGTATGCCAGGCAGGTGACACTCCTACCAAGAGCCATCTACAAACGTGGATTCACAAGCTCAACATGACATGGCATGAGACTAGCTGTGGGCCAGTGTAAGTGAACAGGCAGACGCATTACAGGAGTGACAGACATCCACATGTGTGCAGGAGAAGGATGTTTATCATACAGACAGTTTGCGGAACACAAGAGGCACAGGTCACTTGTCCCTGAAATAAGGACAGACCACACACCTTGCCATGAAGGGGTACATGTCAAAACTGATCACACATACATTGATACTACGCAGATATGTCCTTGTCTCGCAAGTCCATGTTCGATGCATACATACACACGTTACGTCTGATTCCACATGTGTCCTGGTGTGCATAATAGTGTGCCATGCCCATCCACACACATGCACATGTTGGATGCAGCAACTGGAGATGCATTTGACGGAACACCAACAGCAAGCTTATGGGAACACATGACACACACATGACATGCTCACATCGTGCAAAGCCGGTAGTCACATGTCAGGTGTCATTATCCGTGTACCTGGCATCAGGGGACAGTTGCGGGTGTTGGCGACTGTGCCATGCCAGTGACACAGTGCTCAACAAGTCTGTACTACATGCACACATGTCAAAGGTGTGAAGGGGATGTGTGGCACATAGTGCAGCTTGACACATGACATGTGTACACAGCTCATCACACATCTACTGGGTTCAAACATGAGGAGATTTGTGCCACATCACAGCCTGACACACCTAGGCCCGAGACATGTAGGACTGCACTGACAATGACTTGATGTCCAGCCCCGGCCAAGTATGACAGCTCAATTCCTTTTCTGTGTGCCGCCTGTCACCAGTGTAAGGTGTGAAACACACCGTACACACGCTCTGAGGGCGTGTGTAGGGTCCTTATCACTATGGTAGTGCAGCCGTATGTGTACGCCATAGGGATACGGTCCGTACACGCGTGTGTAGGGTCCGTACCACTATGGTTGTGTCACCGTAGGCGTACGCCATGGTGATACGGTCCGTACACGCGTGTGTAGGGTCCGTACCACTATGGTTGTGTCGCCGTAGGCGTACGCCATGGTGATGCGGTCCGTACACGCGTGTGTAGGGTCCGTACCACTATGGTAGTGCAGCCGTAGGCGTACGCCATAGGGATACGGTCCGTACACGCGTGTGTAGGGTCTGTATCACCATGGCGTATGCCTACGGCTGCAAAACCATAGTGGTACGGACCCTACACACGCGTGTACGGACCGTGTGGGACCCAGTTTCAAGTTCAAATTTTTTCATCAGGTGGCCAGCAGAAGTCGGTTGGAGACAATATACAAAGTTGCAAAGTGGTTGTTGACTTGACATCATGCTCATTTTTTATAACATGCAAAGGCACCCACTGGGGTAGGTTTAAAGGGATTGGAGGAAACGTAGGATGCAATTGAGACTGACCAATCACTCTGTACTCCTGTAAATGAAACAGGCCAGCAAGGCAAAATTAAGGCAGCCAGGCCCCATTAGAGAGCACTTGCCTGCACAACCTTTCATTCCACACCACTGCTGCTGCTCGTGATTCCTCTGGCACCATGTCCAGGTCTGTGGAGAGGGCCCAGCCATTCACCCAGGAGGAGAACCAGGCCCTGCTGGACGTGATCCTCCCACAGTACCCTTGCCTGTATGGGAGACCAGGGGAGCCGGTGAGTGCAGACTCCATTAGCTTAGACTGTGCCCCTTTATTGTGACTGTCACTTCTGGCATTGTGTCCAGGTGTGACAGACATGCAATGTTCTTCAGAGTGGGTCCCAGGGGGGGGAATGCCTCATGTCTCCCATGCAGAGCATGCTGTAGTGCATGTCTGCACTCATCACTTGCATGGTGCTTACTGTGACACTCACTGCATGGTGCATGCCACATTCAGCCTGGCTAATCCTCTTGGGAATGTGGTTTCTACAGTCCTGATGTGATTCTGTGGTTCCCCCAGTGTGACAGGTGACTGTACCCACAGATGTGTGTGAGTTGAGTGTACCTGTGGTGAGAGTGTCCAAATGATGTGTTCGTCCCCTGGACATTGGTGTGTGTGTAAGTCCCCTGTCATGTGGGTGAGTGTCTATGTGGAGTGTTGCACCCCAGATGCATGAGGGATGCATATACCCTACCCATCTGATGTGAGCAGGGAGCAGTGCTGTGTGTCTGACATGCTGAGCCTGCCCCACACCTGTGACACCCCCTGGTCTAGTGCCACATGTGCAGAGTGATGTTTGTACCCGTAGTTGCCAATGGCAGGTGATTGTCCTGTGCCTGTGTGTGTCTGTGTACCCTGCTGAGGTTGCGTCAGTGGCCTGGGGCATGTGACTGCTTTGAGGTGCTGTACATAATCGTGGTGTAGCTTGTGATGCACAGTGTGAGCCGGGATCAGTGATTGTGTTGCACCCCTCATTGCACCTGTGTACTTTCAATGCCACGTCGTGCCTTTGGCCTTCCCCAGAGGATGATGTCCCTATGATGAAGGTGCAACGATTTTGCTGCATACTATGCCCTGTTCAAACCAGCCAAATTGTTCAAATGTGTGTCTCTGTGACATGTGGCAGGTGTATTGATGTTGTCTCACTTTGTCATCCTCACAGGTAGGCGTCCATACCAAGGGGGAGATCTGGAGGGAAGCCGTCAGTGCCGTGAGGTCGGTGGAGGGTCGGAGGCGGCGCCTGCCCCAGGTGAGGAAACGCTGGCAGGATATCGGTGCTGGACCAGGAGGATCGCCCGGGTCCTGCTGGGGGACTCACCTGAGAGCCACAAGAACCGTGGGTGCCGGCGCCTGACCCACCAGATGAAGCGTGTGCTGGCGGTGGTCTTCCCTGACTTGGATAGGCGCCTAGCGGAGAAGCAGCAGCAGGAAAGGGGTAGGTACATGTGTGTTTGTTGTGTGTCACCAGCTTTTGGAAGTGCGCAGTTGCATGGATACACTGCCAGGGTCCATATGTGCATTACATATCCTGTTCCCCATAGTAAACCGGTGCTGTTCTTCCTCCCTTCCCCTCCTTGACACGTGTTCCCTGGTCTGTGTGTAGTCACTCTTGCACAAGGTCATCTGGGCTGCCAAATTCAAGTGCCCAATGCTTGCAGCATCATGTGTGGGGGTGGTGTGTAACATGTGTTGGGACCTTGCCTGTGCCGTGGCCAGTTCAGTCAAATTGGGGTCCATTTTAGTTGGCACTGATGCTGAGTCCCGACATAGGAGTGTGTCTGAAAAGTGTACTGCCTTACAGCATGCATGATCAATGTTATTGCCTCAGACATGATGTGCATGAGTGGGAGATATGCATAGTGCAGGGACGTTTGCTTCTGTTGCAGTCATATCCATCCCGGACCATTGGAGGGGTGTGGCCACTACAGTCCCCTGGGGCACCTTTTCCTAGGTATCATGTGAGTCATCCAACAATGTGGATATTCACTGTGTCTTCAGCATAGGTTGGGCTCTGTGGCATTGTACCCTGGCCTAATGTGTATATACGTAAAGTGTGCTACATGTGTCCACTGTACAGGGTGACCCAATTTGGCTGGTGCATACTCACAGTGGCCCGTGCCAGTGTGTTTTGGTACAACTATCTGATGATGATTGTTTGTCAATTTTATGTGTGGACAGGCGCACGTGGGTTAGTTCGTGTATATTCAGGATTTATTGAAGGGCATTTTAGTAATCCCTGAGTAAGAGGTGTAAGTACTTCCTCTGTGTCACTCACATTGTCTCAGGTAGGGGGGGTTTGTGCGGGAAAGGCCTACATGTCCAAATCATATGTGTCCTTGCCAGGTCTGGCCTGTGTGTGATGATTGTCTGAACATACACTCAACATGCAGTGACCCAGTCATGTTGGGCAGGGTTAAATGTATTTGCTAAGCAGCATGTGCCAAAAGTTACAAGACATGGTTCCTGCTCATCCCTTTTTTGGCTACGGTGTGTGGTCCAGATGCTGTACTCGACTGTCCCCAGAGTCTAGCTCCTCAGTCTAATTTGATTTCAAGTTCTTTGCTGTTGTGTCATGCTCTCCATTGTTTCTCAGTGGCATGGTGGGTCAACCAACTGTGTGGTGCAGGGCCTACATATGTGCGTAGTATTGTAGATGTTACTCATGTTGCTTTTCATGCTATGCACTGTGACCTATGTAGTTTTGAATCATGTGTCATATGTATACAGGTGTCTGATTATTTCCTGTCTCTTCACCTTGCCCACAGCATCGTCGGGGGAAACCGAGGGAGACACTGGCACGGAAATTGAGGAGGGATCCAGCAGCGGTGCCACCAGTGCTGGCGTGTCTGGCTCAGCGAGTGGCACGGAGGCGGAGGGGAGTGCGGCGGAGTACCTGTCCAGTCCCACCACCGACTATGACACTGACGGGTCCGAGGCTGAGCTCCCTGAGAGGGTGGATGCTGCTACCAGAGCTGAGAGCAGCACTCCATCTGTCGCTGCCCCCTCAATTCCCATCACCCGCCTCCCACCTGCTCGGGTCCCTTCCCACCATGCTAGGTGCCAACAGGTCTCCTTCATGCCAGGCACCGCACCCCCTGCCCCTGTCTCCCCTGCTGCCGTCAATGCCGAGTCTGTGGACATTCTGCGGCAGTTGCAGGTTGGTCAGGCATCGATGCTTACTTTCCTCCATGGCCACACCACACTGCTAACACAGATGCAGTCATACATGGAGGCATGTCAGCAGCGATGTCCGATCAACGGATGTTGCTGAAGTCCATAGACTCCACACTGACTGCAGCAGTGGATTTCCAGCAGCGCTCCGTCCCCCCCTACCCCTGCACCATCCACACTTCATACTCCCATGCCTGTCCCACGCACACCCAGACATCACCATGCACGCACCCCACCAGACACAGGCAGCACACCACCAGGGAAGGCAAAGCGCACTCCTCCAGTCATGCACAAACAGGGGGAAGTAGGCACACCCACTGGGTCTGGGGGCAAATGGCAGCCACGCAGCCAGAGTGGGAGTCCACATTCCTCAAGACCCACTTCCTCCAAAACCACTCCCCTTAGCTCTCCTGGCCAACTGTCACCGAATGAGTCCTTGGTGCCCAGTGTGTCCCTCAGCCCCAGTGTGGCACCACCCCGCAAGCGGTGGAGGCAGTGCCCGGCCACGGGAGTAGAGTCCCCCCCCCCTGTCCACACCCTCCCCCGGGAGCGCTGCAACCCATCCCTCCGCCCCCCCCTCCTTGGGGCCTGTGGTTCATTCGGGTGCAGGGGAGACGCTGGGCGACCTGGCAGTAGTGTGTAGCGCCGTGCTGTAATCCACCTTGCTCATTGCACCATCAGGATTCAGGCAAGCCGGGCCGACGAAGGCTGTGATGCCAGAAACCGGTCCCCGGAAGCTTGTTTCCTTCCCAGTATAAGAATTGGCTTGGTAGTTTGGTTTGCCCTGTTCCCATCATGCACTGGGACAGGTACAGACTAATTTGCATGTAGCCAGGTTCTGAGCTGGGATGGTGCAGTGAGCTAAAAAACGGTGATGGATTAAAACCATGATCTCTTGACTTGGTAAGAGTATTCTGCATCATTCAGAAACTCTGTCCATCACCACCCCCTTTTTCCCAAATCGATTTTATCCACACTCAGTGTGGGAGGGTATGCTCAGACGTGAGTCCCTTGCTCATTGCACCATCAGGATTCAGGCAAGCCGGGCCGACGAAGATTGTGATGCCAGAAACCGGTCCCCGGAAGCTTGTTTCCTTCCCAGTATAAGAATTGGCTTGGTAGTTTGGTTTGCCCTGTTCCCATCATGCACTGGGACAGGTACAGACTAATTTGCATGTAGCCAGGTTCTGAGCTGGGATGGTGCAGTGAGCTAAAAAACGGTGATGGATTAAAACCATGATCTCTTGACTTGGTAAGAGTATTCTGCATCATTCAGAAACTCTGTCCATCACCACCCCCTTTTTCCGTAATCCACCTTTGGCGCTGCCCCACCCCCTATGGTGGAGTCGTCTGTCCCTGCACCCACAACACCTACCCTTGCCCCTCCTGTCCCTGCGGTGCCTGGTCCTTCCCCCCCACATGATGCCCCCCCTTCTGTGGATGAAATGGACATGTGAACTGTGCAGGAAAGCTAGGGGACACACGTCCCGATGTGTACCCCCCCAGGACTTTGCTGATGGCCTGGCCCATGGGCCTTGTAAATAGTGGACATTTAAAACAATTTATTTTGAATGCTGAATAAAGCATTTTGTTTTTCTTTTGCACACTAATGCTTTCCTGGACTTGCTGTTGGTGGTGCTGCTCCATGATTTGGGGTGGTGATAATGTGTTAGGTGTCTGGGAAATGTTGTAGTGTGCTGCTCATGGGGTGGACCCTGGAATCTGTGTGCCATCACAAGGGCTCTGCAAATAATCTGTGGTCATGTGTGCTCTTACTGGATGGTGATATTGTCCCAAGGTGTGTTCCTTCCTCTGTGGACCCTGACATCTTCCCTGCAGGCTGTTTCCCAATTGTTGTGCTGAGCTGTGTCTACATATCCTGGGTGTGTGACGGATCCCTTCAACTTTGGCCATGCCTGCTCAGCAATGTCTCCACCTGCATCATTTGTGGCATCCTTGGTGGTCACTGTACTATTGTATCGAGTATATTGACATGACTTGATGTGGACATGTTCCCTTTTACGCCCTATGCATGTGTGTACTCCCAGCCTCGCACACATGTGTTGCGTGTTCTGCAGGGTCTTTGGTCACCTGACTGACAATTGTGGGCATTGTATCTGTGGGTACTCCACCCTTTTCCTTCCATAGGAGGCAACAACTTGTTGGCTGCCCCAGCACCTGTACATTCCTATCAGTCCTGGAATGTGCGTGACAGTGTGTGTTCCCTTTGGGTCTCTTAGTTTAGTAGGGTGGCACATGAGTATACAGTCTTGTTGCATGCTCTCATTGTGTGTATTGTGCTGCCAGCACCAGGGGTGGGTATGCATGTGTCATATGTCTGGGCACTGCTGGGGGGACTCTGCACCCACCCCTCCTATGTCTGGGCACTGCTGGGAGGACTCTGCACCCAACCCTCTTATGTCTGGGCACTGCTGGGAGTGATAGGCACCCACCCCTACTATGTCTGGGCACTGCTGGGAGGACTCTGCACCCACCCCTCCTATGTCTGGGCACTGCTGGGGGGACTCTGCACCCACCCCTCCTATCTCTGGGCACTGCTGGGAGTGATAGGCACCCACCCCTCCTATGTCTGGGCACTGCTGGGGGGACTCTGCACCCACCCCTCCTATGTCTGGACACTGCTGGGAGTGATAGGCACCCACCCCTCCTATGTCTGGGCACTGCTGGGGGGACTCTGCACCCACCCCTCCTATGTCTGGGCACTGCTAGGGGACTCTGCACCCACCCCTCCTATGTCTGGGCACTGCTGGGAGTGATAGGTGTTGGAAAGGCGTTCGCCGGAGGGGGGTTGGATGCCCGTCTTGCCCACCCCTTTGACCCACCTCTCCCACGTAGGCCGAACCAGGCGCGCACACCCTGAGCTAACACTACGAACAGAGTGACACCACACGTATTCTTTGTAGGACGATAGGTTCTTTTATCGATAGTTTCAAGGGATCTTTATGATCCAAGGTGCAAGCAGTACAGCAGTGGCACAAGGTACCACAAATCGGTCGTGGGGAATGGGGGTAGCGGGACAGTCTTTAAAGATAGTGTCTCTGCGAAGTACCTTGCGGATAGCTCACTATCCTCGAGCTGGAGGGTGTCGTGTCTCTGGGCGATCTCTTACCGAGTCGTCCTCAAGGGGAGCGCCGCGAGTCTCTCAGCAGGCACAGGTGGTCGGAGTTCGGGAGCCGCGATTCCGTCAGCAAGGCTCAGATGGTTCAATAGCTGGGGGCCGCGAGTCACTCAGCAGGCCCAGGTGGTTCAGTGTTCGGGAGCCGCGACCTCGTCAGCAGGGCTCAGATGGTTCAATAGCGAGAGGCCGCGAGTCACTCAGCAGGCCCAGGTGACTTCAGCTTTCAGGAGCCGCGACAGCGTCAGCAGGCTCGGATGGTTCCAGGTCTTCTCTGCATTCGTTCCTCCGGCACCCCTTGTTATACTCCGCTTGCTCTTTGAAGTCCGGAGTCCTCGCAGAGGGGGGACTGGGGTGACGGAGGGGGTTCGGCGGGATTTCCTGCCGCTCACTTCTTTGGTCTTTTCAGGTGGGTCTGGGAGGGACCCCAGACGCTCGGCAGGGGAGGCGCCTGCTCCCCAGGGGCCTGGTGGCCGATCGAGTCTTCCCGGGGAAGGCGACCCGAGGTGTGACTGGGCTGGCGCCTCTGGGTCTGGCTCGAGGGTTCCCGCTCCCTTGGTCGGTGTTGGACAGGCCACATGAAGGGCTTGCTCCCTCCCCGCCCCGGCCCTCAAGGTGTTACCCACAGAAACAACCCGCACCCCGTCTCCAGACGGGACTCCTGCCCCCAGACATCTCTGTATCATGGGGCCGAACCACTACCGGCTCCCTCGCCCGGCCCGGCCGCCATCTTGGACACTGCACCACGAGGCCGCGTGGCCTCAGCTCGACCCTAACCCTGGGCCTGGCCAGGCCCCGACATCCCGGCACCACCATCCACCCAGGAGGTGAACGGACCACTTGGCAGGTCGATGGGAGAAAGAAGTGTCGATGGCTCTCCCCCGCCAGGTGCCGATCGCCCCCCAGCTCCCCCGGGCGCTGGCTCCACCCCCCTGCTGGGTGTCTGGACTCCCTCATCCCGGACCTCCCGACCTCCAAGTGCGAGGGTCCGGACATCAAAGGGCGCCAGACCTATAACTGGGGCAGCTCCAGAGCAGGAAGGCAGTTGTATCCTGGAGTCGAGAGACACCGTGAAGAACTCATCCTTGACGGACTACCGGCGCTGCCGTAGCCCTGCCTTGTGAACTATCGTCCTGCCTGCTGGCGCTGCCACGGCCTTCTGCATCCTCCATCCTCGTCGGGACCTGCTGGCGCTGCTGCGGACCGTTGTGACTACCACCTTCGTCGGGACCTGCTGGCGCTGCCGCGGACCGTTGTAACGACCACCTTCACCGGGTCCTGCTGGCGCTGCCGCGGACCGTTGTAACGACCACCTTCACCGGGACCTGCTGGCGCTGCCGCGGCCCGTCCATCTAGAACACCGAGCTCGAGGATTGTGAGCTATTCATCATATCATCGCATCTACCAGATTGGTAACAAGACTGTCCCGCTACCCCCTTTCCCAACCAAGAGACTAGAATCGAGGGGACCCCTGAGTCCAGACCTCCTTGTACCATTCTATCGTACCTAAGAGATCGCTTATAAAGAACGTTAAACCTTATCCTAGTGTGGTGTACATCTGTGGGGGGGAAGTTACTCGTCTGTACGATCGCTGGAGACGGCTCTCCCCGGAGACCTCTCCCCTTGTCCTCGGCCGACCCTCCCGGTCCGTCTAACATTGGTGGCCAGCGGCGCAATCCGAATCAACGCGTAATCGTACAGAGAGTAGCTCACCCCACGACGAAACCACAATGTCAACCAAAGAGAGCGGATCCACCGAGAAATTCCAGATGGAAAAATTGGAAGAGTACAGCCATCGTGAATTGAAACAATTCTGCATTGAACTAGGCATTGCTACCACCGGCCTGAGTACCAAAGACGATTTCAAGCACGCCATTGAGTCGTGGGCAGAAACCGGGGCCTCCAGATCCCCGGACCAAAACATGGCAGCATCAGAGAGGAACACCACGGCTCCCGAAGAGCGAAGAACGGGCCTCTCGCAGGAAGAGATCCAAGAGAGAGAAAAAAACAGACTACATGAGTTAGAAATGGCACGGCTCAAAACGGACGGTGAACTAAAATTAGCCGAACAAAAACTGAACCTAGAGCATCTGCGGCTCCAAGAAGAACGGGAAGAAAAACAGAGGCAGAGAGAGCTCGAAGAAAAGAGATTAGCATACGAACACGAGCGCAAACTGGCAGAAATAGACCTACGGAAGCAGAACAAAGAACTGGAGGTGCCCAAGCGACCGCGCACCCCGGGAGAGACAGAAAAGAAAGTCCACATCCCCAAGGATGTCGTTCGAGAGTATGTCCGAGAGGACGACATACAACAGTGGTTCAAGGCCTATGAGATCGCCATGACCTCCCACCGGATCGATCGAAGTGACTGGGGAGCCGGTCTATGGGGGAGGTTCGTCAATGAAGGCCGCGATGCCCTGTTACAGCTCCCAGACCATCAGATGTCATCCTATGACCACATGAAGGCTGCCCTCCTCACCCGATATGGGCTCACACCCGAAATGTACCGCCAGAGGTTCCGAGACTGCACCCGGATCCCGGGTACAACTTGGGTGGAATATGTCAACTATTTCAGCCGAGCCTTCGAGGGTTGGATCAAGGGAAGCCACGTAACGACCTACGAGCAACTTTTTAATCTCATGGTGTGGGAGCACCTCTCTAACAACTGCTTCGTCGAGCTCAGGCAGCACCTCCTCGACAGTAAATTGACTGACCCACGGCAACTCGCCGCCGAAGCTGACCGGTGGGAAAGCACCCGAGTGGGCCGGAGAGGGCCGCACGAACAGAACCGGAACAAACAAGGTCAGCACCGTCCCCGAGGAGGGGGAGGAGGCCAGGGACGAGGAAGAGACACCGTCCCGGCCGCTCCCGCTGCCAGCACCCCGCCCCCGGCCAGCCGGGGCCACCCCCCGATGCGCCCGGGGTTCCGAGCCAATGTCACGTGTCACCGATGCCAGCGAGTCGGCCACTACGCTAATGACCCGAACTGTCCACAGAACCAAACTCCGAGACCCCGCCAGGTAGCTGCCGCCGCCCTGGGGGGAGAACAAGTCTCCGAAGAACAGGAAGAATACGAGCAGGAACAACAAGAGTGGGAACCAGCCGCCATGGTTCTAGCGTGCCTAGGGGGAAGAGACATGGTCCCGCGGGCTCCCCTACCCGCCAACACCAGAAAATATAGTCAGTGGGTGAACATTAATGGACGCCGGGCCGAAGCACTACGTGACACGGGGGCCAGTGTGACGGCCGTCCGCTGTCACCTAGTAAAACCAGAGCAGATCCTGCCGAACATTCTCTGCCCCGTCCGTTCAGCCGACAATTCGGAGAGTCTATGTCGGATGGCCTGCGTCCCCTTCGAATGGGGAGGAGTCTCCGGCATGTTGAAGGTGACGGTCCGAGATGATGCCCCCGTGGACTGTCTCCTGGGGAATGATCTTGAGAGTTCCCCGTGGGCCGCCGTAGAAAGAAGAGAGCACCTGGGGATGTTGGGCCTCCCGGACTGGGCGTGCGTAACCACCCGGTCCATGGCCGCCCGTGCCATCCCCCGACCAGAAGAACCAGAATGGCCAGCACCTCCTCCCCCGATCGCTCCAGTAGAGGACACCGACCATACCGACCCCCCAGAGCAAACCCCCGAAGGGCTCGCTCAGCCCCAGGACCTTCCCAACCTGGCTCAGTGGCGTCAAGAAGGGGGTCCACCCAGGAACAGTTCCGTCAAGAACAGAAGACCTGTCCCTCCCTCGAGGGACTCCGCCAGCAAGCCCTCGCCCAGAGCGCAGGGGACACCACCGGAGCCCATTGGATCTATTGGGACAACGACCTATTGTACAGTGAACAGAGAATCGCGGAGTTAGGGGCCAGTCGAGTGCTTGTGGTGCCCCTCCGTTTTAGAGACTTCCTGTTAAATTTGGCCCATGATGTCCCTCTGGCTGGACACCTGGGCCAGGACAAAACCTACAGTCGCCTGGTGACCCACTTTTTCTGGCCAAAGATGAGGAACGACGTCCTCAACCACTGCCGGTCCTGCCCCACGTGCCAGGCCAGCGGGAAGAGCGGCCGCAAACTCAAAGCACCTCTGCAACCCTTCCCAGTTGTCACCACCCTGTTTGAGAGGGTGGGAATAGACATTGTGGGGCCCCTGGACCCCCGTACAGCACAAGGACATCGGTTCATCCTGGTACTGGTGGACCACGCCACCCGCTACCCCGAGGCTGTGCCCCTGCGAACTGTAACAGCCCCGGTGGTCGGCCGGGCCTTAATGGGGATCTTCTCCCGGGTGGGCTTCCCCCGAGAAGTCGTCAGCGACAGAGGCACAAACTTTATTTCGAAGTATATGAAGTCCCTCTGGCAACAGTGCGGGGTCACCTACCGATTCACGACCCCCTATCACCCTCAAGGAAACGGACTAGTCGAGCGGTTCAACCGCACGCTCAAGGGAATGATTGGGGGGTTGGAAGAGCCCCTCTGTCGCCAGTGGGATGTACTACTTCCGTGCCTCCTCTTCGCCTATCGAGAAGTTCCCCAGAAGTCCCTCGGCTTTAGCCCTTTCGAACTCTTGTACGGGCACCCTGTGCGAGGGCCCCTCAGCCTAGTCAAAGAAGGTTGGGAGATGGCCCCCCTAAAGACCCCTCCAGACGTCTTCAAGTACCTCCTGACCCTACGCAATCAGACCAGGCGATTCAGAGAAATGGCAAAAGCGAACCTTGAGGCCAGTCAGGAGGACATGAAAAAATGGTACGATCAAAATGCCTCCTCCATCGAATTCGAACCTGGCCAACAAGTGTGGGTGATGTCCCCCACCGAACCATGTGCCTTGCAGGACAAGTGGACGGGGCCCTTCAAAGTGGTCGAATGCAAGAGTCCCGTCACCTATCTCATCGATATGGAATCTCCACGGAACCCCCTCCGGGTCCTCCACACCAACAGACTCAAACCCCACTTTGTGCGCTCGGAGCTCAGCCTCCTGATGGCTACAGACAATGGAGCGGAAGAAGACTCCGAGCCTCTCCCTGATCTCCTGAAGACTCGGGAGAAAGATGGTTCCGTGGACGGGGTCCGGCTCTCCGATGCCCTCACCCCGGAACAGCGCCAAGGCTGCCGGGACCTCCTGCTGCAGTTTGCTACCTTGTTTTCCCTCACCCCAGGAGTCACCCCCTGGTGCTTGCACGACGTGGACACTGGGGACAGTCCCCCTATCAGACACCGGGCGTACCGCGTACCAGATCGGGTACGGACTTGCATCCAAGAGGAGGTATCAAAGATGCTCACGCTCGGGGTCATCGAGCCCTCGGACAGCCCCTGGGCCAGCCCGGTCGTGCTGGTCCCCAAAGCTGCTGCCCCGGCACCACTCCTGAGCTCCGATTCTGCGTCGACTATCGGGGCTTGAATGCTGTCACCAGAACCGACGCTCATTCCATCCCCCGAGCGGATGAATTGATCGACCGCATGGGGGCTGCCCGCTACCTCAGCATCTTCGACCTGACAGCGGGCTACTGGCAGATCGGTCTCACACCCCGGGCCCAAGAACGATCCGCCTTTTCTACCCCCGATGGCCACTACCACTTCAAAGTCATGCCCTTCGGCATGAAGAATGCCCCAGCTACTTTTCAGCGACTGGTGAACCAGGTCTTGGCGGGGCTCGAGGAGTTCAGCGCCGCCTACCTGGACGATATCGCTGTGTACAGCCGCCACTGGTCCGACCACCTCCACCACCTCCGAGAGGTCCTGCAGGCCCTCCAACGGGCCGGCCTCACAATCAAGGCCAGCAAGTGCCAAATTAGTCAGGGGTCCGTGACCTACCTCGGACACCAGGTGGGAAGCGGTCTGGTGGCCCCTCTGCAACCCAAAATCGCTGCCATCCAGTCCTGGCAGCCCCCAGTCACGCAGACCGAGGTCCGAGCCTTCTTGGGGCTCACCGGCTACTACCGGCGGTTCGTGAGGGACTATGGCAGCATTGTGGGGCCCCTCACGGGACTCACATCCAAAAACCACCCGAAGAAGATCAACTGGACCCCAGACTGTCAAGCGGCCTTCGAGAAGCTGAAAGCCGCCATGTGCACTGCCCCTGTGCTCCAGGCCCCCGACTACAGTCGGGAATTCATCGTGCAAACAGATGCCTCCGACCATGGCATCGGGGCGGTCCTCTCCCAGCTGAACTCCGAGGGACTTGACCAACCGGTGGCCTTCATCAGCAGACGCCTCCTGGCCCGAGAACAGCGCTGGAGCACCATCGAGAGGGAGGCCTTCGCAGTGGTGTGGGCCCTCAAAAAGCTCCGGCCCTATCTCTTCGGTACCCACTTCCGGGTGCAAACAGATCATCGACCCCTGCAGTGGCTAATGCAGATGCGGGGGGAAAACCCCAAACTATTGCGTTGGTCCATCTCCCTGCAGGGGATGGACTTCACTGTGGAACATCGACCGGGCCAAGACCACACCAACGCAGATGGCCTGTCACGCTTTTTCCGCCTCGACGAGGAGAGTCCCCAAGAGGATGGGTGACTCTCCCCGCCTTCAGCTGGGGGGGACGCATGTTGGACAGGCCACATGAAGGGCTTGCTCCCTCCCCGCATGACAGGGCCCGAGCCCCGGCCCTCCAGGTGTTACCCACAGAAACAACCCGCACCCCGTCTCCAGACGGGACTCCTGCCCCCGGACATCTCTGTATCATGGGGCCGAACCACTACCGGCTCCCTCGCCCGGCCCGGCCGCCATCTTGGACACTGCACCACGAGGCCGCGTGGCCTCAGCTCGACCCTAACCCTGGGCCTGGCCAGGCCCCGACATCCCGGCACCACCATCCACCCAGGAGGTGAACGGACCACTTGGCAGGTCGATGGGAGAAAGAAGTGTCGATGGCTCTCCCCCGCCAGGTGCCGATCGCCCCCCAGCTCCCCCGGGCGCTGGCTCCACCCCCCTGCTGGGTGTCTGGACTCCCTCATCCCGGACCTCCCGACCTCCAAGTGCGAGGGTCCGGACATCAAAGGGCGCCAGACCTATAACTGGGGCAGCTCCAGAGCAGGAAGGCAGTTGTATCCTGGAGTCGAGAGACACCGTGAAGAACTCATCCTTGACGGACTACCGGCGCTGCCGTAGCCCTGCCTTGGGAACTATCGTCCTGCCTGCTGGCGCTGCCGCGGCCTTCTGCATCCTCCATCCTCGTCGGGACCTGCTGGCGCTGCCGCGGACCGTTGTGACTACCACCTTCATCGGGACCTGCTGGCGCTGCCGCGGACTGTTGTAACGACCACCTTCACCGGGTCCTGCTGGCGCTGCCGCGGACCGTTGTAACGACCACCTTCACCGGGACCTGCTGGCGCTGCCGCGGCCCGTCCATCTAGAACACCGAGCTCGAGGATTGTGAGCTATTCATCATATCATCGCATCTACCAGATTGGTAACAAGACTGTCCCGCTAACCCCTTTCCCAACCAAGAGACTAGAATCGAGGGGACCCCTGAGTCCAGACCTCCTTGTACCATTCTATCGTACCTAAGAGATCGCTTATAAAGAACGTTAAACCTTATCCTGGTGTGGTGTACATCTGTGGGGGGGAAGTTACTCGTCTGTACGATCGCTGGAGACGGCTCTCCCCGGAGACCTCTCCCCTTGTCCTCGGCCGACCCTCCCGTTCCGTCTAACAGTCGGACATGCGTGGTAGGGTGTCGAGTCTGTCAGGGCTCTGGCCGGCCCTCGGATCTGGGTGGCTGGGGCGGCCGGAGTCGGAGATGTCGTGTCTTGAGGGTGGTTGCAGGTTGGCTGGATGATTGGGAGGGCAACGCCGTGAGGCCGGTCTCACACGCGTCCCCCCCAGCTGAAAGGCGTGGAGAACTACCCATCCACTGGGGGGTTCTCCTCGCCGAAGCGGAAGAACCGGGACAGGCCGTCGGCGTTGGCATGATCCGTCCCGGGGCGATGTTCGACAGTGAAGTCCATCCCTTGGAGAGAGATGGACCATCATAG
This sequence comes from Triturus cristatus, assembly GCF_964204655.1. Taxonomy (NCBI): domain Eukaryota; kingdom Metazoa; phylum Chordata; class Amphibia; order Caudata; family Salamandridae; genus Triturus; species Triturus cristatus. Next base: position 545,459,112 of record NC_140594.1, on the reverse strand, counting down.
TAGCTTGGGGTTCTCCCCCCTCATCTGCATTAGCCACCGCAAAGGCCGGTGGTCCGTCTGTACTCGGAAATGGGTTCCGAACAAGTAGGGCCGTAGTTTCTTGAGGGCCCAGACCACGGCGAAGGTCTCTCGTTCTATAGTACTCCAACGCTGCTCTCGCGGCAGCAGCCTTCGGCTGATGAAGGCTATGGGCTGATCGATGCCCTTGTCTTTTAACTGCGAGAGGACGGCCCGATGCCGTGTTCGGATGCGTCGGTCTGGACCACAAACTCTTGGGAGTAGTCGGGGGCCTTGAGTACGGGGGCGGTGCACATGGCGGTTTTCAAGGCGTCGAACGCCTGCTGGCACTGGGGGGTCCACTGAACCTTCTTCGGGAGCTTTTTGGAGGTCAACTCCGTGAGGGGCCCCGCGAGGCTACCATAGTTTTTAATGAACCTCCGGTAGTACCCTGTAAGGCCCAGGAAGGCCCGGACCTCCGTCTGCGTGGTGGGGGGATCCCAGGACTTGATGGCGTCGATCTTCGGTTGGAGGGGGGCGACCTGGCCGCTGCCCACCTGATGCCCCAGGTAGACCACGGAGCCTTGCCCGAGCTGGCATTTGCTGGCCTTCACGGTTAGTTCGGCTTGGCGCAGGGCCATTAGTACTTGCCGGAGGTGCTGGAGATGCTCGTGCCATTGAGAGATGAATACGGCGATGTCGTCAAGGTACGCTGCGCTGAACTCCTCGAGTCCGGCCAGGACCTTGCTCACCAACCGCTGGAACGTGGCTGGGGCGTTCTTCATCCCGAACGGCATGACCCTGAAGCGGTAGTGTCCATCTGGTGTGGAGAAGGCGGAGCGTTCTTTCGCTCCCTCCGTGAGAGCAATCTGCCAGTATCCGCAGGTCAGGTCGAAAGTGCTGAGGAACCGGGCGGCCCCAAGGCGGTCGATGAGCTCGTCGGCGCGGGGAATAGGGTGAGCGTCTGCTCGGGTGACCGCATTGAGCCCCCGGTAGTCCACACAGAATCTTAGTTCGGGGGCGACCCCAGGGGAAGCCGCTTTCGGGGCCAGAACCACCGGGCTGGCCCAGGGGCTGTCGGAGGGTTCGATTACTCCAAGGGTGAGCATCTTCTGTACCTCGGTCTTGATGCAGGTGCGGACCCGGTCAGGCACCCGGTAGGCTCGGTGTCTCACAGGCGGGCTGTCGCCGGTGTCTACGTCGTGGACACACCAGTCGGTGAACCTTGGAATCAGGGAGAAGAGGTCTGCGAATTGTCTGAGCAGCTGGCGGCAGTCGTCGGACTGTTGGGGAGTGAGGGTGGTTGAAAGTCTCACTCCCTCCATGGAACCATCCAGGTCTTTAGCGCACAGGGGGTCGGGCAGGGGTTCGGTGTCTTCTTCCGCCCCATCATCGGTGGCCAGTAGCAAACTTAATTCCGTTCTCACAAAGTGGGGCTTGAGACGGTTCACGTGGAGGACCCGGAGGGGGTTCCGTGGGGACTGTACATCGATCAGGTACGTGACCTGACTCTTCCGCTCGATCACCTTGAAGGGACCAGTCCATTTGTCTTGTAGGGCGCAGGGCTTCACCGGGGCCATGACCCAAACCTGCTGGCCCGGCTGGAACTCGACCAGGGTTGCGTTCTGGTCATACCAGCGCTTCATTTCTTCTTGGCTGGCCTCGAGGTTAGCCTCTGCGAGTTCTCTGAACTTCCTCGTCTGGTTGCGGAGTGCCAGGATGTAGCGGAACACATCAGAGGGTGTCCCCCGGGGGCTTGTCTCCCAGCCCTCTTTGACCAGGCTCAGGGGCCCTCGGACGGGGTGTCTGTATAGCAGTTCGAAGGGGCTGAACCCCAGAGACTTTTGGGGAACTTCTCGGTACGCGAACAGGAGGCAAGGGAGGAGGACATCCCATCTCCGGCGCAGGGGCTCTTCGAGGCCCAGGATCATTCCCTTCAGGGTTCGGTTGAAGCGTTCCACTAGGCCGTTGCCCTGGGGGCGGTAGGGGGTCGTGAACTTATATGTGACTCCGCACTGCTGCCACAGGGACTTCATGTAGCGGGATATGAAGTTAGTGCCGCGATATCTCACAACCTCGTGGGGAAATCCGACACGGGAGAAGATCCCCATGAGAGCCCGGCCCACCACGGGAGCCGTCACGGTGCGGAGGGGAATGGCCTCGGGGTAGCGGGTGGCATGGTCCACCAGGACAAGGATGAAGCGGTGGCCCTGGGCGGTCTTTGGATCCAGGGGTCCCACGATGTCGATGCCGACCCGCTTGAACGGGGTACTCACAACGGGGAACGGTTGTAAGGGAGCTTTGCGTTTTCCGCCACTCTTCCCACTGCCCTGGCACGTGAGGCAGGATTTGCAGTGTACTTCTACATTCGCTCGCATCTTGGGCCAATAGAAGTGGGTAACCAATCGCTGATATGTTTTGTCTTGGCCTAAGTGTCCTGCCAAGGGTACATCGTGGGCCAGGCCCAGGAGGAGGCTTCGGAAACGCAGGGGTACCACCAGTACTCGGGCTGCGCCTAGCTCGGCTGACTTTTGTTCGCTGTATAGGAGGCCATTGTCCCAATAGATCCAATGGGTTCCGGTTCGGTCACCGGCGGCCTGGGCTTCGGCTTGTTGTCTGAGTCCCACGAGGGAGGGGCAGGTGGCCTGTTCCTGGCAGAACTCTTCACGGGAGGGCCCTCCCTCACAGCGCCATTGGGCCATCTCGGGCAGTTCTCCGAGCTCAGTCAGTATCTCAGGGGCGGACAGTTCCGGCCCCTCTCCTGGGTCCGTGGCTTCTCCTCCGTCCAAAGGAGGGTTGTCCGGCTCTGGTAGGGCATCCCGGTCCTCAGGGACAGTGTTCGGGGCGCGGCCCTCACTACCCGCGGCGAGAGGCAATCGTGCGGTCATGGAGCGCGTGGTGGCGCAGACCCATTCTGGTAGGCCCATCATCTCGAGATGGGCTCTTCGTTCCACTTGTCCCCACGGGGAACTCTCCAGGTCTATGGGCTGTGATGTTCGGACCGCTACCTTCAATTCTCCGGAGACCCCTCCCCACTCGAAAGGCACCAGCGCCATCTGGCAGAGGCTCTCAGAATTGTCGGAGGATATGACCGGACAGAGGGCACCGGTTAGGATCTGGTCTTCTGAGATTAGGCTGCGGTGGACCGCGGTGACACTCGCCCCGGTGTCGCGGAGGCCTTCGACTCGGTGGCCGTTGATGGTCACCTGCTGTCGGTATTTCTTTGTGTTGGCGGGCAAGGGTGTCCCGGGGACCATTTCTCGATCACCAAGTGAGACCAGGGCCAAGGCCGCGGGTTCCCATTCTTCAGAGTCCTCCATCTCTTCCCCCAGAGCCACGGAGGCCATCTGCCGGGCCGGGGGGTTGGTCGTTGCGGTTCGCTGATACTGGGGACACTGGGGGTCATTGGCGTAGTGTCCGGGCTGTTGGCAGCGGAAGCAGTTGATCCTAGCTCGTGGACCTAGCCGTCCTGGGGCTCCAGTGCTGGCTGGGGACGGGGCTGAACCTGCCGCTGGAGGGCTGCTGGGGGGGCTGTGTGAGGACCCCCCGGGGAAGTCTCTTGGTCGGCCGTGGTTTCCTCCGCCCCTCTGGCGGGGGGGCCTTGACTGTGGCGGCCGTAGTCCCCCACGGGGCCCCGGGTGGCCCGGGTGTTCACCCAACGATCAGCCTCAGCGGCCAGCTTCCGAGGGTCGGTGAGTTTACTGTCCAGGAGATGTTGGCGCAGTTCTACAAAGCAATTGGCCGCTAAATGTTCCCAGGCAATCAGATCAAACAGTTCTTCGAAGGTGGAGACCTTGCTGCCCTTGATCCACCCGTCCAAGGCTCGGCTGTAAAAGTTCACGTATTCTACCCACGTGGTGCCCGGTATCTTCTTGCAATCTCGGAACCGTTGTCGGTACATTTCGGGGGTGAGTCCATACCGGCCCACGAGGGCTTCCTTCATGTGGCTGTAGGAGTTCATGACCGTGGAGGGCAGATCTAGCAGGGTGTCTCTTCCTTCGCTTAAGAACCGGCCCCATAGGCCAGCCCCCCAATCCTTCTGCGGGACTCGGTGAGAGGTCATGGCGACTTCATAGGCCTTAAACCACTGCTGGATATCGTCATTTTTGTAATACCCTTTTACCACATCCTTGGGGATGTGGACTTTGGTTTCCCCGGTGGGAGCGGACGGTGGATTCCCGGGCGGCTGTGACTTTTCGTTTTTAGCCCGCCACTCGATCTCCTTCAGGCTGCGTTCATGTTCTAGCTGGAGTTTTTTTTCGTCGTGCTCTCTTTGGCGTCTCTTCTCCTCGAGTTCCCCTTGTAGCCGTAACTGCTCGACGGCCAACTTTTTCTCTGCCAGTTTTATTTCTCCCTCGATTTTTAGCTTTGCCAGTTCAAGTTCGTGGTTGCGGCTTCTCTCTCGGTCCGCTAGCTCCTCGGGGGACAGGTTCCCCTCTGGCCCGTTGTTTCTCACCGGGATGCTTGGTGGTTCATGGGCAGAGTCTCCTTCCGTTTGGGTCGGGGGCGCCCCCGTCTCGACCCAGGTTTTCAGTACTTTCTGGAAGTCTTCCTTTGTGCTTAATCTGGTGGTAGCGATGCCAAGGTCCTTGCAAAACTGTTTTAATTCTCTATGCGTGTAATAGTCCAATTGATCCTCTCGGAACGGTGAGCTTATTTCGGTACCTGCGGCACCCAGGGAGGTTTCTCCTTCCATCTCTGTTTGGTAGTGCGTCAGTCGTTCACTGCACGCTCTCTTTCGGTGTCGGCTCGGATCCCGTCGTCTGCCACCAAATGTTGGAAAGGCGTTTGCCGGAGGGGGGTTCGATGCCCGTCTTGCCCACCCCTTTGACCCACCTCTCCCACGTAGGCTGAACCAGGCGCGCACACCCTGAGCTAACACTACGAACAGAGTGACACCACACGTATTCTTTGTAGGACGATAGGTTCTTTTATCGATAGTTTCAAGGGATCTTTATGATCCAAGGTGCAAGCAGTACAGCAGTGGCACAAGGTACCACAAATCGGTCGTGGGGAATGGGGGTAGCGGGACAGTCTTTAAAGATAGTGTCTCTGCGAAGTACCCTGCGGATAGCTCACAATCCTCGAGCTGGAGGGTGTCGTGTCTCTGGGCGATCTCTTACCGAGTCGTCCTCAAGGGGAGCGCCGCGAGTCTCTCAGCAGGCACAGGTGGTCGGAGTTCGGGAGCCGCGATTCCGTCAGCAAGGCTCAGATGGTTCAATAGCTGGGGGCCGCGAGTCACTCAGCAGGCCCAGGTGGTTCAGTGTTCGGGAGCCGCGACCTCGTCAGCAGGGCTCAGATGGTTCAATAGCGAGAGGCCGCGAGTCACTCAGCAGGCCCAGGTGACTTCAGCGTTCAGGAGCCGCGACAGCGTCAGCAGGCTCGGATGGTTCCAGGTCTTCTCTGCATTCGTTCCTCCGGCACCCCTTGTTATACTCCGCTTGCTCTTTGAAGTCCGGAGTCCTCGCAGAGGGGGGACTGGGGTGACGGAGGGGGTTCGGCGGGATTTCCTGCCGCTCACTTCTTTGGTCTTTTCAGGTGGGTCTGGGAGGGACCCCAGACGCTCGGCAGGGGAGGCGCCTGCTCCCCAGGGGCCTGGTGGCCGATCGAGTCTTCCCGGGGAAGGCGACCCGAGGTGTGACTGGGCTGGCGCCTCTGGGTCTGGCTCGAGGGTTCCCGCTCCCTTGGTCGGACATGCGTGGTAGGGTGTCGAGTCTGTCAGGGCTCTGGCCGGCCCTCGGATCTGGGTGGCTGGGGCGGCCGGAGTCGGAGATGTCGTGTCTTGAGGGTGGTTGCAGGTTGGCTGGATGATTGGGAGGGCAACGCCGTGAGGCCGATCTCACAATAGGCACCCACCCCTCCGATGTCTGGGCACTGCTGGGGGGACACTGCACCCACCCCTCCTATGTCTGGGCACTGCTGGGGGGACTCTGCACCCACCCCTCCTATGTCTGGGCACTGCTGGGGGGACTCTGCACCCACCCCTCCTATGTCTGGGCAGTGCTGGGGGGACTCTGCACCCACCCCTCCTAAGTCTGATCACTGCTGGGAGGACTCTGCACCCACCCCTCCTATGTCTGGGCACTGCTGGGAGTGATAGGCACCCACCCCTCCTATGTCTGGGCACTGCTGGGGTGACTCTGCACCCACCCCTCCTATGTCTGGGCACTGCTGGGGGGACTCTGCACCCACCCCTCCTATGTCTGGGCACTGCTGGGAGTGATAGGCACCCACCCCTCCTATGTCTGGGCACTGCTGGGGGGACTCTGCACCCACCCCTCCTATGTCTGGGCACTGCTGGGAGTGATAGGCACCCACCCCTCCTATGTCTGGGCACTGCTGGGGGGACTCTGCACCCACCCCTCCTATGTCTGGGCACTGCTGGGAGTGATAGGCACCCACCCCTCCTATGTCTGGGCACTGCTGGGGGGACTCTGCACCCACCTCTCCTATGTCTGGGCACTGCTGGGGGGACTCTGCACCCACCCCTCCTATGTCTGGGCAGTGCTGGGTGGACTCTGCACCCACCCCTCCTATGTCTGGGCACTGCTGGGAGGACTCTGCACCCACCCCTCCTATGTCTGGGCACTGCTGGGAGTGATAGGCACCCACCCTTCTTATGTCTGGGCACTGCTGGGGGGACTCTGCACCCACCCCTCCTATGTCTGGGCACTGCTGGGGGGACTCTGCACCCACCCCTCCTATGTCTGGGCACTGCTGGGGGGACTCTGCACCCACCCCTCCCATGTCTGGGCACTGCTGGGGGGACTCTGCACCCACCCCTCCTATGTCTGGACACTGCTGGGGGGACTCTGCACCCACCCCTCCTATGTCTGGACACTGCTGGGAGTGATAGGCACCCACCCCTCCTATGTCTGGGCACTGCTGGGGGGACTCGGCAGCCACACCTCCTATGTCTGGGCACTGCTGGGGGAACTCTGCACCCACTCCTCCTATGTCTGGGCACTGCTGGGAGTGATAGGCACCCACCCCTCCTATGTCTGGGCACTGCTGGGAGTGATAGACACCCACCCCTCCAATCTCTGGGCACTGCTGGGGGGACTTTGCACCCACCCCTCCTATGTCTGGGCACTGCTGAGGGGACTCTGCACCCACCCCTCCTATGTCTGGGCACTGCTGGGAGTGATAGGCACCCACCCCTCATATGTCTGGGCACTGCTGGGGCTGATGCCCACAAACCCCTCTGTGTCTGTACACTGGCATGGTAGGACCCATACCCACGTCCTACGGCCTGGTTACGGGCCGTACCACCATTGCAGTGGTGATGTAGGGGTACGCTTGGTACGTGCCGTACCCATGTCCTTGAGGCATGGGTACGGGTCGTACCCCCATTGTTGGGGTGATGTAGGGGTATGCGTGGTATGGGCCGTACACACGCTCTGGGGGCGTGGGTACGGGCCGTACCACCATTGTGGCGGTGATGTAGGGGTACGCACCGTACCCATGCCTTTAGGACGTGGGTACGGGTCGTACCATGCCCTCCCCTACGTCACCCCGAGAATGGCGGTACGGCCCATACCCATGCCTTTGGGACGTGGGTACGGGCCGTACCGCCTATGTTGGGGTGACATAGGGGTGGGCGTGGTACGACTCTTACCCACGCTCTTAAGGCGTGGGTACGGTGCGTACCACAATTGTTGTCTTGCCGGTTAGCGTCCATGTTGACTTCCGTTGTGGCGGACGCAGGCCTTGGTGGAGACGCCCCCACCCCCGAAGTGACCAGGCCCTGGGGGTCAGGTATGTATGGGACATGTTTGATTTTAGACTTGGGTGGGGGTTATGTTTCCTGCCCCTGCCCCTGCCCCCCCCTTTGACCCTGGGTGTTGTTCTGACCTTCTGCTGCGTCTGCGTCGGTTCCTGTACACCAGGTGGACTGCAATGAGGGCCGGGATGACACGTAGATTGGGGTCCATGGCTGTCCGTCGCGAACAGGTGCTCCTTGTGCATGTCGTCCTGATTTCCCGGCAGTTTTTGGCTCCCGTAAAATATTGTCCGTGCGGAGTGACGTCGGTACGAATCGTACTTGCTGGTTCGTGAAACGCTGCCTGACTCCGTCCGGACGTCACGTCCGCGGTGTCACGGATCAGAATTGTGGGTATTTTTTGTTGGGTCGGTGTTTCTTACGATTCGTAGGCAAATGGTGTTTGCGTACGAATCGTACTTGCATGTTTGTAAGGTATTTCTACCGGGTACGGGTCGGACGGAGAAAACGCTCCATCCGACGGTTCGTACCCGGTTTATCCAGGATCGGAATCGACCCCAAAATGTTTACACGATTAGATGGGCCGAGGTGGACACCTTGCAATTAACTAAACTACTTTTAACACAGTATAACTCAGACTTAACCTGTCTAAATGAGAAGGCATCGGATATAAATATCTGCAATTCACATCATAATATCTCACTAGCTATTCAAAATAATTTGACAATAAAATCTAAAAGCACTCCCAAAGGTAAGCTAGGCTGGTTTGATTCGCAGAGCAGCAAGTCACATGCTGCCCTTAAATCCTTGTTGCACGAGTCGAGGAGGGACCAAAAAGCAATTAAAAGGGCCCGGGTGGTGTACAAGTTGTCCATCAAAAAACGTAAAGAGACTATTAAATTAGAACTGTGGCAGGCTCTTAAGCAAGCATCTGCCTTAAAGGATGTGAAAGGATTTTTGAAGGCAGTGACTGCCCCTTTTCTGGCCCCCAAAAATACACCTAGTCTTGTAAATGCAATTGGAGAAGACAAATGGGTGTCCCATTTTTCATGCTTATATTGTAATGATGCTACCCCCATTATTTGTGAGGAACCTAGGCAAGGTCCTGAAGGCTATCTTCCAATTCGTGTTGATTTTAATGTGGATGAGGTGATCCTGGCGATTAAAACAAGTGTAGGTGGAAAAGCTCTAGGCCCAGACAGTATACTAGTGGACCTTTATAAATCTTGCCCTTTGCTTTGGGGCACACTTTTAACCCTGGTCCTAAGGGCCTGTTGCACACATGGCTTTACCTCAACTTGGATAGAGTCCACATGTGTCCTTATCTTCAAGAAAGGTGACAGAAACGACCCGGCCTGTTATAGGCCAATTTGTTTGCAGGATTCCCTAGTGAAAGTGGCCGGTCGTGTTGTTTTAAATAGACTGCTGTCATGGGTGGAGGACTCAGGCATCATATCAGAGGTCCAGTACAGATTCCGCAAAGGCCTAGGCACTGTGGAACAGAGCCTGAACCAGAGTCTCATACTGGGAAAATACACCCGGGCAAAAAAAGGGAGTCTCTTTATGTGCTTGGCCGACTTGAGTTCGGCTTTTGACTGTGTCAACCACCAGAAACATTTCATATTCTGGAGGATATGGGGGTGGAATCTCAACTAATTAATTTTCTAAAACAGTCTTAATTAGAGGCACGGGCAAGGGTTCGTTATGGCAGAACTGGTGAGCTCAGTGACAGCTTTCCGGTCAGCAAGGGGGTAAGACAGGGGTGTGTCTTGGCCCCCCTTCACTTTAAACTCTACATTAACAGTCTTGGTGACACCCTATCCAGGGACTGCCAGGACTTACCCAGGATTGGCAAGAGGTCAATTGGTACCCTGCTATATAATGATGATGCAGTCCTATTAGCCCGCACTCCAACTGGCCCCTACAAAGAATAGTGACATGCTTTGCTTCCTTTATGTCAAATCTTGATCTAAAAGTCAGCATCTCTAAAGCATGAATTATGAAATGAAGCAAGCCCAGCATAAAGTGTCTTGAAATATTTATAAATGGTGAAAAACTTAACTTCACTGATCATTTCTCATACCTGGGAATTGTATTCGATAAAAGGGGTTCCTGGTCTAAAGCTATTAATTGTAGAAAATTGCTTTTCGCAAAAGCCATCGGTGCCTTAATAAATTTCACCAGGAAACTGGGAAAGCGCCCTATTGATGACCTGTTGGTAATTTATAAAGCTAAATGTGTCTCAGTCGCTCTGTATGGAGCTGGTATCTGGGGACATGTTAATGTGGAGTCTATTTAGCAAGTTGAGAACGAGTTCTTGAGGTATCTCCTAGCGTGCCAAATGGGACGGCTACGTATACCTGCCACGCTGAGTTGGGGCTGCCGTACCTGTCCGACCTTATTAAAATCCAGCCGATCTTGTTGTGGCAGAGGGTTTGGACAGGTGCGACCACAGGTCTCAATCGGGATGTTATAAAGGACTGTCTGAACCTTCATGAGGCAAAATGTATTCCCTGGCTAGCCTACATCAAAAATGTTATCCAGGATCTAGATCAATCTGCATTTTTTTAGAATCCTGAGACCCTGTCCTGTCTCACGAGAAGGGACCTGAAGGCATTATATTTAAATCATTTAGAGTCTATAAGGCTATCCTCTAATATTATGAAACCATCGTTCTGGGCCAATCAATTGCTTTTGACTAAGGCGGGGATACAGCCTTCTTTATTATTTATCCATGGTAATTATGATAGGTTATTATTGACGCGTTTAAGCCTAGGCAATTTTCATCATCTAGTTACCTTTCCCCAATCAAATGATTGCTCACACTCTCTTTGCCCGTGCCCCTGTGATGACACTGCAGCACAGTCAACAGTCCATATCATATTTTCCTGCAAATTTTACACCTCACTCAGGAAAAGGTGGATTTTGCCTCATTTGAGACTGCAAGACTTGAGACTCTGTCGACCTGCTTTCCTTAAGTTTATCGTTTCTGGATGATGAAATTGTTACAGACCACATCGCAAAATAACTGAAAGGGGTGGTCAGAACCAGGAAAACAATGCAAGGCTCGACTTAATTTTAACTGATTACTAGTTTACTTATGCTAGGGTTGTATATTGATGTGAGATTATGGTACTGATAGTAACATTTTAACCTATGCTATACCAATTGATCAGTTTGTAATTTTTAATCGGCTATTATTGCATTTTAAAGTTTTACACTGTCGTATATATATATGTTGTTTTTTATATGTTTTGTGCTTTTATGAATACATATATTTTAATCGAATAAAGTGTATCTTGACTTGACTTGAGTGCTCATGTTAAGACTTGAGTCTAGGGTGATCACCTGAAGTTTGCATTTCAAGGCATGTAAGTTATTTTTACCCTTTCTTGTATCTGGAGGAAATGGCTGGGGTTGGACAGAATAGGATTTCCATCTTTTCTTGGTTGAGTTTAAGGTAGTTGTGTGTCAGCCAGTTTGGGACTTGTGTGAGAGTGGTGTTCAGCTGTCCTGTGTCATCCAAAGAGGATATTTCCAGGTAGAGTTGGATGTTTTCTGGATACAGGTGGTAGTCAATGTTTACTTGTTTAAGTATTACAGTGAGGGATTCCATGTAGTTACTGAAGAGTGCTGGAGAGAGTACTGAGCCTTGGGGGAGGCCTCAGGTGATGGCATAAGTGCCAGAAGTTGAGTTGTTTATTTTTAGTATTTGAGATCGCTTGTGTAGAAATGACCAGAACCACTGCAGAATCGTGCCATCTGCTCCAATTCATTGTTGCAGTGCTTTCAAAAGCAGTCTGTGGTCTACCATGTCAAAGGCCACTGATCGGTCAAGGGGGATGAGTAGGAAGCACTAATCCGCACGAAGAGAATTAAGTATATCATCTTTTATATTCAGCATAGGCTTTTCCGTGCTGCATCACTTCCTGAGAATGTGTTGCTGCATTAACTCCATCCATGATAATAAAAGATATTACACCTAGGCAGCAGAAAAACAGGCAGCAGACGTATTTAACGACTGTCTTATCATACCAAACTTTGCAACTGCTCCTCGAGAATGTGCATGGGCAAAGTGTGTCATTTTTGGTGCAACACTGGCTTTGCGCTTGAAAAGTCCCTTAGTAAATCTGTCTGACACCTCTTTGCTGTAGAGTACAAAACTGAATTTAGAAAAGCTCCCACTTTCCCACTAAAATTTAGATTTTTCTATATGTGTATGTGTATGTGAATTAAAAACAACATTTCATAATTTGCGAATTTGTTTGCCATTTCTTTCTTTCTTTTTTTTGTATATCGTGTTGAGGTTCAAATCGTAGAATTTGCTTCTAGTAATGACTTTAGTGAGTCCCCAGATTCCAGTAAAGGTTTTGTGGGGCTGCACGGAAGCCAAAAGTTAAAGAACAGCTGCTTTACATTTTAATATGCATTAGTTTCTTCAAAGGTGAAGAACTCCCTAAGAGACTGTCAGACAGAAAACAATAAAAGCAGTTTAATGTAAGTGTGCGTGCATGTCTGTTCTGAATTCAAATCAAAATGATGTTAGTGTTTCAGAAGTAATCGGAAAAATCTATCTAAAATCTCCTGGCATCATGTTGACTTTGCGGCAGATAATAGTGAACCCTGAAAGTTGGAAATGCTTGTTAAGTCATTTTCAAATCTTTCTCAAAACATGACACAATTTCAGCTCTTGGAATGCTCATGAAGTTGTGCTCATGAAGTACTCATCCACTTACTTATCAAATAATTGAGCACAATTGTATCTGACGACTTTAATGGCTTGAACATAACTGGTGACAGCAAAATGACTTGCGATAGGTTTGCATGATCATTTCACTGCTTCAAGATGGCCTTTAAAGCCATTTGGTTAGACATGGCCCAGTAAAAGTTTGATGATTATGAATGAAAATTGTCCGAAGCCTCAAAAACAGATTATATGGAGTCAACACAATGTAAAGACATCATTAAGAAAATGGTGACAAAACATACAGATTCAAAACCATAATTTAATTTCGAAAACGTCACCTGGCAAACTTTGGTGGCAATAGATATGCTGCGGTGGCTAGAACAAAATCAAAGGTTACATGGACATTATAGTCAGGAAATAGAATACAAAAACTTAGAAATCCATTGACAAAAACAAAGATTACACGGATTTTATAATTAGGCTCAGATTTCACTTATTCAGAACCAATGAGCCAACTATAACTTACGTCCAAGTAATGTACTGCATATGACCTATCCTGTGGGGACAAAACATATAAAAGAAAGTAATTAGTTTTGGTTATGAAATCAAAGTGCAGTGAGTGGTTTTGAGGGTGTGAGAGTGGGTGTGTGAGAAGCTGTATGAGTCTGTGAGTGTGTGTATCTGGGCTATATGAGTCTGAGTGTGGGTGTGCGAGTAGTTTTGTGGGTGTGTGGTTAGATGTGTGAGTGGCTATTTATAGTCTGTGAGTGTCTGTCTGAGTATCTGCATATGTCTGTGAGTGGGTGCATCAGTGTCTGAGTGGGTCTGTGAGTGGGTGCAAGAGTCTCTGAGTGGGTCTATCAGTGGGTGTATGAGTGTCTGATTGGGTCTCTGAGTGTGTGTATGTGTCTGAGTGGGTCTGTGAGTAGATGTGAGAGTATCCGAGTGGGTCTATGAGTGGGAGTGTAGAAGTGGGTCTGTAGGTGGAAGCATGAGTATCTGAGTATATCTTCCAGTGGGTGTGTGAGTGTCTGAGTGGGTCTCTGAGTGGGTGCATGAGTGTCTGAGTATGTCTGTGAATGGGTGTGTGAATGTCTCTGTGGGTCAGTGAGTGTGTGTGTGAGTCACTCAGTGGGTTTGTGAGTGAGTGTGTGAGTCCAGAGAGAGTGAGTTTTCCCATAACTCAGCACAAGCTCTCTGCCACCCCCAAAAAGACATTACAATGGATAGGTTTATTCCCAGGTGTCTTTAGTGGCACTGCAAGCAAACACAATATGCCTAACAATGCCGTCTACAGATATTACCAATTGTTGATATAAATTCAAGCATTTCACAAACACCTTTTATGTAACTCACAATTCCACAATGAAGCACTCCACCCCTCCCGCCCAGGTGGCTACCATTGGCCAATCTTGGTGGTGCAAACCACTCACATGAGTGCCAACCCAGTGTCACTACTCCCCAACCCCCAAGTAAGTGAGTGCCCGAGGCATAGCATAGCCCACGGGAGTCACTTCATATGCAGCACAGACTCCAAGTGTAAACCTGATTTCTCAGCCCCCACCCCCATCCTTTGAGCAGAACACACTACTCACATTGGCTTGAGTGGTTTACCTATCTGAGCCCCAGCCCAACGCAAGCAATCTGTACAAAAAGCAGAAGTAAGCTCTCAAGCCAACACTATCTGCTAACAATGTAGGACTCGTGCTTCCAGCCACGTGCCACCTCCACCCCTGCAGTGGCTGAGAGCCACGGCTACTCATAACAGCGAGACAGAGGTCTGAGTCACACACTTATGGTGCGTAATCCACAGCTTCACCGATGGACCTCAGATCAGTCCTGCAAATGGCCTGCAGCAGCTATCCCACGCTTGACACACACACACAGTACCTCATTCCTGTCCCGCACACAACCCGCTGCCTTTAGAGTACCGGGACGCATACACAGATCTGGTTGGAAATATCATATTTAATTTATGTTATGCATCATGGCAGTCAAACGATTGGAACGTTGCCTATTCATTGCCTGTTGTGTTCTCGATCCCTCTGTGTGGCGTGGTTAGCATCTGATTCATGTGGTAATGTTCAATATTCACTCTCTTCATTCAAAACCACGAACTGAACATTGCAAAGTGTGAAGATGTTGTCAGCAATATATGTCAACCTCCCGGTTAAGTTTAATGGTGTATACTACTGGTAATTAACACATAACCGGTTGTACAACAGCAACAAGAGACTAGATGCATGCACTGTAGACTAGCCCCTGTGTAGTAGGTAAGAAGTGTTGTCTCTATGAAGCCAAAGAAAAGGTTGACAGGTTAGACAGAGTTTGCAAAAGCTCTATTACAGGCTCTGCTGCCCTCTGTTGGATAGGGCTGCACATCACATTTGCAGTTCTAATTATTTTACTGAAAAAGGAATCCTAAAAACCGAAACGAAGGATACAGAAAATCAGGAGCGTTCGTGCAGGTAAGAGCGGTGGGGCGGTGGGGGGGGGACTTGACAGACGACAACGAGGGAAAGTTAATTATTTAATTTTCCCTCGTCGTAGTTTGTCGAGACCCCACTCCGCCCAACATCGCCCTACCACTCTTACCTCCACGAGCCTCTCCTGCAGAAAATATATTGATGCAAATGGTGTTTTAGCACATTGCATGTTCCCAAGAAACCTAAGGAAATGGCTTTTCTTGCATGACGGTTTTACGAACTTCCAAGAGTTTAAAGAGTGAAAAGTGATTCGAGTAACACAGGAGTAAAATGGTTTGAACAGTCAGCAAGAATATGCAAACGCAGCATTGGCAGTGCCACTGGACACGGGGTGAAAAGTCGCCCCGACATGGTGTGGTTATGTTTCAACGTGCAGTTTGGGCTAGACACGTCACCAGTGTAAATGCACGTTACAATGAATTCTAATTCAAACAAAGAGGAAGTTATTCACAACTTAGGTGTGCAATCCATCCCAAATAAGTTGTTTATCAAAACATGCCCTACTGGATTAGCACCCACAAAGAACAGTGCAAATTGCGAAAAAAAACTGTTGGAAAATATCCCGTGACTCTCATGCAAGGTGGAACATCGGTATTTACGAAGCATTGTTTTTTCAAAGATGTCAGATCAAGATTGAATTGGCAGTAACTGAACTCTGGACAGACAACATTCGTCAAATTGTCATGTTGATTACGAAGACTTGAATGGATTCAAAATGTCTCTTTGAGACACATGCAAAATTAGTGTAGAAACGGAACATTCACAATATGCTTAGGGGTATTGTGGGAGATGTAGTGGTCTTGGGAGATTTGGGAAAGCAACTTGCGTTTCAGTAGGAAATCACGTGGGCATAGCAAAGGGTCACATGGGCTGCACATCAGGTTTAAATTTGGGTAGAGGTTAAAGACAGGGAATAATTCGTTTTCAGATGGAGAGAAAAGGATGGTTGCCGATTAGCAGGTACGCACAGAGGGTGAATTTCAGCAGGAGGGTTACGAAGCTCAGTCACGGTTATGTGTAGAGGGGAGTTACGGATTTAATAGCTATGAATACGAATGAAAGGTGTTTTCACGGGGGAGGAAAGGAGTCAGGGAGTAGAAAAGGGAATACAGAGAGAAATGGTTTTTATAAAATGAGGGGAAAGAAAGAAGAGCCTGTGTGTGGTGTTGCAGCCATAATGGTTTAATGTGTGAGATTTTTGAACGGTTGAAATCTAGTAAGGAAAAAGAGTGTTGCTCGCAATAACTGGGGACCATGACGTTTTTAAGGGTAATTCTGTTTCAATGGCATGTGTCAATTGAGGAGGAATGAAGGACAATTTAAAAGTCTAAGATTTTTTTCACATGAGATACTTAAAATATATTACGGAGGATATGTTGTAATGTCTGTCTTATTGTTAATTACAGTTTCCCCAGACGAAGGGCCTATCAAGGCCCGAAATGCATTGGGCTAATAAACTGCTTCTGATGAATACAGCGCTTGTACGTGTTCTGAATTAGAGGTTCGGATGGCCCATTTTGAAAATGAGAAACCTAAGGAAATGGCTTTTCTTGCATGACGGTTTTACGAACTTCCAAGAGTTTAAAGAGTGAAAAGTGATTCGAGTAACACAGGAGTAAAATGGTTTGAACAGTCAGCAAAAATATGCAAACGCAGCATTGGCAGTGCCACTGGACACGGGGTGAAAAGTCGCCCCGACATGGTGTGGTTATGTTCCCAAGCATGCCCATTGCTCTCTTCTCAAAACCATTAATTATGGGATTCCTTATAGAGATGTTAAAATATTGACAAAGTTATACAACACTCTCCGACGTGGGTTTGCACATCGTCAGGTGTGAGGGTGAGCACATAAAAATGGGGACACATTGATTAATATGGAAATGGGCAATCACCCGGCAAGTCTCTGGTGTGGCCAACATGCGATGATGCACATTTAGAGGTGGATTTCTCTCCCAGGGCTGAAGCTGGCAGAGGAGGCTGTGCACACTCTCACTCTCCCCACTATCTGTGATCAGAACTTGTGATCGGACTCTAGAGCCCAGAGGTGACCCTACCCCTTGCGTATGAGTCACACCAGATTTGCAAAGACAGCCCTGGCTTCTCTGCACTACTGCTGAGCCCCTACCCTCTTGGTCGATACTCCCAGCCCTCCATATTGGACCATACAGGTTTTAGGTATGACTTACGCCTGTGTTGGAGCCTATTCAGGCTGCCCACAAAAAGGCAGCGGTAAAAGTAATCTGGTAAAGTTGCTGTGGAGGCTGTCTTCTGTGTCACATTGGTATTCATGGGCAAACCTCAGGAGTTTCAAAGGAGCTTTCCATGGTCTGGGATGAATGCTTCCCCTTCCACTCTCTTTGACTATTGGACTGAGTATTGCAATATTAAATATGAAATATTAATATAAAAAAATTCCCCCCATGACCTGGCCCACACAGGGGGCTAAAACAAAACAGGTGGGAGAATTCACTTTTTTTTTCAGTTTTACCTTGGATTTGCGGATCTGTAGCGAAATTCAAAAACAAAAACATTTTCTGCCCCCAGTTGGGTGCCTGTGGGACCCCATCACCACATCTAGGGGTCAAGGTATACCTACTGTGCCCATTCTCTTTTTATATTACATTTGTGTTTGGAGCTCGGCTGAGTCCAAGTCTGAAGATGGCTGCCAACACTTCCTGGTTGGAGTGTTGGCAGTCAATCAGATCTCTGCATGAGATCGGGAGGATATGCGGGGGGCTTATGTCTCTAGATATACATATTTGGTTTTCTTTTAATGACTCTAAAATGACGGAACAGATTTACACCAAATCACAAAAGCACATTGTCTGGACCAAGAGCTAGCTTTCTGCCAAATTTGGTGTAATTCCATCCAGGGGTTCGGGCTGCAGTCATGCTCAAAATCCCTATGGGAAATTGCATTGGGAAAAATGTGTTTTGAGACTCCCCTGTTTCTCAGCCCCCACTTGAGGATTCACCCCAAAGCTTTCAGGACAACAGCTAAACAACTTAGCGTACACGTTATGAAACTTTCGGGAAGTTTCATCAAACAGTACCCAAGTTATTAGCAAAACAAAACATGCTAACATTGAAATACCGTTAAAGTTGGGTGAATTTCTTAGTGACACATTAACGTTTTCAATAAAAAAAAACACAGAAGTTCAGCAGTTATAGTTAACAGAACTACCTACAACTTGGTATATGACATCACTCATAACATGTTCTGTGATGTCATCAGTGATCTCATTAATGGTGTAATTTGAGATGTCATCAGTGATGTCATAGAACATGTCATGAGTGATGCCATATTTGGCGTAAATCCATTCAGTAGTTCTACTAGCAGAAATACATATTGTGGTCCTTGTTTTTTAGAATAAGTGTGTAACAGATAGTACTGTGATGAGTAGAAGTTTCATTCTTTTTCAAGACTCTCGCAGAATCATGAAAAGTAGGAAACAGTAGGTGATTTTTAAATACACTCTGTTATGCACACTTGTTATGTAGAAAGAAGTCTTACTGGAGATGCTGTCTCTCAGACTCTACTACTTATGCTAATTGGCTTGAGAAGAGTTGTGAGTAGAGTTAAGGCTCGTCCGCATACTCCACTGCAAACACCCACCATCTGAGATAGAGGTCTGGAAGGAGAGGCTAGTCCATAACCACACCCGAATATGCACAGCGATCATCTTTGAAAGAGAGGTCTGGAAGGAGTACCCAGTCCGTCCCCAACCCTACAACACACACCCGCCATCACAGAGAGAGGCCTCAGCAGAGACGCCACTCTCTCAACACAACCTACTACACACACCTGTAATCTGAGAGATGGGTTTGAAAGGAGAGGCTAGTCCCTACCTGCCCCCTATGTCGTACACGCATCACCCAAGAGATGGGTCTGTAAAGAGAGGTCAGTCCCTCCTCACACCCTACTACACTCACCGATCATCTGAAAGAGGGGTCTGAAAGGAGAGAGCCGTCTGCCTCCACACACTACTATGCACACCCATCATTAGGTCTCACCAGAGAGGCCAGTCCCTCCACAATCAATCCATTAGGCAATTGTGAAGTGCTCTACTCACCCGTGAGGGTCTCAAGGCACTGGGAGGGGGTGCAGCTCTTCCTGAAGGTGTGCAGGGTGAGGGAGTGTCTGATGTTGACCGGGAGCTCATTCCAGGCCTTTGCCACGAAGTAGGAGATGGATCTTCCACCCGCTCTGATTCTGCTTGTTAAGAGTGCGTGGGTGATGGTCTTTCTGGATTTGGGGGGATCCATTTGAAGGTCTTGCAAAGGATGCAGAGGGTGTTGAAGCAGGTGGAGGTGACGGCATTGATGTGGTGGGTCATGGTGAGGGAGTAGTCCAGTATGATGCCGAGGTTCCGGGTGTGGTCCGTGGAGGTTAGGGGGTTGCAGAAGGCGGTGAGCCACCAGTTGTTGTTTCAAGCTGAGAGGGTGGGTCCGAAGACAAGGACTTCTGTCTTCTCTGAGTTGAGCTTCAGAAAGATGCTGCTCATCCAGGATGCAACATCTTTTATTCCTTCCTGGAAGCTAAGTCTTGTGGAGTTGGGTTCCTTTGTGAGGGAGAGGATGAGCTGGGTATCGTCGGCGTAGGATACTATGCTGAGTCCATGCTGACTGACAATGGTGGCGAGGGAGGCCATGTAGATGTTGAAGAGCGTGGGACTGAGCGATGATCCTTGGTGTACTCTGCAGTTGATCTCTGTGGGTTTGGAGAGGAAGGGCGGGAGTCTGATCCTTTAAGTTCTGCTGGCGAGGAAGGATCAGAGCCAGTCGAGGGCGGTTCCCCGTCTGCCGGCGTCGTGGTATCTGGCTGTGAGAGTGCAGTGGGAGACGGTATCGAAGGCTGCGGAGAAGTCTAGTTGGATAAGGGCCGCAGTGTGGCCATGGTCGAGGAGTGTGCGGATGTCCTCTGTGGTGGCGGGGAGGTCAGTCTCAGTGCTGTGGTTGCTGCGGATTCCGGATTGGGAAGGGTCGAGGATGGTGTTCTCTTCAATGAAGTATGTCAGCTGGGCATTTACGATCTTCTCAGTGACTTTGGCTGTGAAGGAATTGAGAGAGATGGGTCGGTAGTTGTTCAGGTCTGTCGGGTCCGCAGAGGATTTCTTGAGGAGGGGCTTGATTTCTGCACATTTCCAGTCATGGGGAAAGTGCCGGATTCGAATGTGGCGTTGATGGTGCATCGTAGCTCAGCTGCGATGGCAGTGGTGGCTCTGTGGAGTATGTACGGTGGGCAGGGTTCTGTGGGGGCTCCTGAGAGCATGATCTTTATGGTCATGGCAGTGTCTTCAGTGGTGACCAGGGTCCAGGCGGCAATGGTAGACTGGCTGCCGTAGCTGGAGGAGTTTGTGATTTCTGGAGTTTGTTTGCTAAAGTTGTCATAGAGTGCCTTAACTTTCAGATGGAAGTGTGAGCCGAGCTTGTTGCAGAGGTCCTGGGAGGGTGTGATGTTGGTGGCTTTGCTGTTGGGTTTGGTGAATTGTTGTATGATGCTGAAGAGTTCCTTTGAGTTGCTGGAGTTGGCGAGGATTTTGTTCCGGATGAAGGTCCTTTTGATGGCTCTGATGAGTTGGTGGTATTCTGTTATGGCGTTCTTGTAGGTGGTCTGATCTTCAGTGGTTTTGCTCTTCCTCCCTCATTTTTCGAGACATCTACAGGTGCGTCTGGATTCTTGGAGGTCTGTTGTGAACCAGGAGGCCTTCATGGGGGGCTGTCTATCGGGGTTGCGGAGGGGGCGAGCTTGTCTGCGCAGTTGGTGATCCATCTGTGAAGTTCTTTGGCTGCGGAGTTGGTGTCGTTGAGGCGGGGGGCTTCATGGTTGAGGGTGGAGTTAAGGTGTTTTTCGGTGACCATGCTGTAGTTCCTTCACGGAGGGCGGTGTGCAGGTTTGGGTATGGTGGGTTTGTCGACGTGGAAATGTACGCAGTGGTGGTCTGTCCAGGTCAGTGCGTTGTGTGGCTGAAGTGGACATTATTACCTCCTGCGAAGATTGGATCAAGGGTTTGTCCTGCCTTGTGGGTAGGTATGGTGATGAGTTGTTTCAGTCCAAGATTGTTGAGGTTGTCCAGGAGGGTGGCAGAGTTAGGGTTGTCGAGGTGGGACTTGAAGTCTCCGATGAGTATTTAGTCCATGGAGGCGATGGCATGGGGCACAATGAGGTCAGTGATTGTAGTGGTGAATGCGGTTCGAGGTCCAGGAGGTCTGTATGCTAGGGTGCCTCGTAGTGCCATTCTGGGGTGGTCTGGATCTGGAAACGGAGATGTTCAGCGGTGGACGGGGTGTTGCTCGTGCTGGAGGTGGTGAGACAGAGGGAGCTCTTGGGTGCAATGGCGAGTCCTCCTCCTGGTCGGTTGAGGTGGACCTTCATCTGGATCTTGTATCCATCGGGGATGGTGGTGTCGATGTCAGGGGCAGAGATGGAATTGGTCCATGAAGAAGGCAATGTCTGGCAAGAGGGTATCAAGGAGGTTCCAGATATCTATGGCATGTCTGTGCAGTGAGTGCACGTTGAGGAGGATGCACCCAAGGGCTTCGGTGGTGCTGGTGTCCGGCGTGGGTGCGGTGGCCAAGGGGGTGCGTAGGATGGTGAAGGATTGTCAGCAGCATCAGCAGGAGAACTGGTCGTGGGTGGTGATCGGCGTAGACAGCTGGCAGTTATTGTTCCTTCCGGGCTTGAGTGCGAGGAGGGCAGCTGAGTCATTGTGGTGGGTGGTCGGAGAACCAGGGACCCTGGTGCTGGTCGCGATGAAGACGGGCTTGCCTTTGGTGCTCCAGAGGCACACCCGCTGCGTTCGGCCACACAGTGACCGCATAGCAACTGCCATTAAATAGGGAAGGGGGAAGGAAGCGCAGCTGGGAGGCAGGAGTGGTAACTGGCAGATGGGGAGGGGCTGCAGGGGCAGCAGGGACAGGAAAGGCACAGAGGACACAAACAGGCCAAAAACCTACAGGAAGACAGAAAATACAGATACAAAGACACAATAACAAGACTCAAAGGCACAATAACAAAACACTAACAAAGAAAACTGCGCATCAGCAGAAGAGAAAGGCTCTCCCACTGGACCAACAGGGATGAGACTGAACTGCTGGGGGAGAGAGCAGGGTCCCTGACTAGGAGGTCAGAAGCCTTACTCCTCACACCCTACTATGCACAACCACAATCTGAAAGGGAGGTGTGAAAGGAGGGTATACTCCCTCCCCAAAACCTACTATGCACTTGTCATCAGGGAGAGAGGTTGAAAACGAGAGCCCAGTCCCTCCCCAAAATCCACTGCCCAAACCCATCACCACAGAGAGAGGTCTCAGCAAAGAGGCCAATCCCTCTACACACCCTACTATGCACACCCATTTTCTGACAGAGAGATCTGACAGGAAAAGGCAGTCCTTCCCCACACCCTACTATGCACAGCCATCATCTGAGAGAGAGGTCTGAAAGTAGAGCTGATTCCTCACTAAGCCCTACTTTGTGCACCCATCATTACAGAGAGAGGTCTCACCAGTGAGATCAGCCCCTCCACACACCCTACTATGTGCACCCGTCATCTGAGAGAGGGGTTATAAAGGAGAGGCTAGTCCCTTCCCGCAACTTGCTATCCACATTCATCACCTGAGACAGGGTTCTGAAAGCAGAGGCTAGACCCTCCCCACAAACTACTATGCACACCGGTTTTTCAAGAGAGAGGTCTGAGTGAACAGGCCAGTACCTCTCTGCACCCTACTACATACACCAGCCATCTGAGAGAGAGGTATGAAAGGCAGCCCAGTCCCTCCGTAAACTCTACAATGTACACCTATCATTACAGAGATGGGTCTCAGCAGATGGCAGTCCCTCAACATACCCTACTATGTATGCCCATCATCTGAGAGAGAGATCTGAAAGGAGAGAGCAATCCCTCCCCATTCCCTAGCATGAAAACCCATTATCTGAAAGACAGGTCGTAAACAAGAGGCCATTCTCTTGCCACACACACCTATCAGTACCCGCCATTTAAGAGAGGGGTCTGAAAGTGGAGCCAAGTCCCTCCCCACACTCTACTATGTACACCCATCATCAAAGACAGAGATCTCAGCAGTGAGGGCAGTCCCTCAACACACCCTACTATACACACCTGTGATCTGAGCGAGGGTTTTGAAAGTAGAGGCTAGTCCCTACCCATCCCATATGTCATACAGCCATTACCTGAGAGAGGGGTTTGAAAGGAAAGGCTACTCTTCCTCACACACTGCTATCCACACCTGTCATTGGTGTGAGGTCTGAGTAGATAGACCAATCCCACTCTGCACCCTACTATGTACACTCATCACCTGAGAGAGGGGTCTGAAAAGAAAGGCCAGCCCCTCCTCATACCGTACTACACACACCATCATCTGAGAGAGGGGTCAGAAAGGAGAGAGAAGTCCCCCTCCAAACACTACTATGCACACCCATCATCATGGAGAGAGGTCTCAGTAAAAGAGGCCAATCGCTCCTCACACCCTACTATGCACACCCGTTTTCTGAGAGAGAGAGGTCTGAAAGGAGAGTCCAGTCCCTCCAGACACCCTACTACACACACCCGCTATCTGAAAGAGAGGTGTGAAAGGAGGGGATACTCCTTCCCCACATTCTACTCTGCACACTTATCATCGGAGAGAGACATTGAAAAGTTGAGCCCAGTCCCTCCCTAAAAACCTACTACACAAACACTTCATCACAGAGAGAGGACTCAGCAAAAAGGCCAATCCCTCCACACACCCTACTATGCACACCCGTTTTTTGAGAGAGAGAGAGGTCTGAAAGGAGAGGGCAGTCCCTCCAAACACCCGACTATGCACAGTCATCATCTGAGAGAGAGGCCTGAAAGGAGAGTCCAGTCCCTCTCCACACCCTAGTATGCACACACATCATCACAGATAAAGGTCACGCCAGAGAGTTCAATCTCTCCACACACCCTCCTATGTACACCTGCCATCTGAAAAAAAGGTCTGAAGGGAGAGGCTAGTCCCATTCTCACCCTACTATGCACACTTGTCATCTGAGAGAGGACTGAAAGTAGAGATGATTCCTCTCTAAGCCCTATGCTGTGTTCCCATCATCACAGAGAGAGGTCTCACCAGTGAGGCTGGTCCCTCTACACACCCTACTATGCACACCCATCATCTGAGAGTGGGGTTTAAAAGGACAAGCTAGTCTCTCCCTGCACCCTGCTATGCACATTCGTCACCTGAGACAGGGGTCTAAAAGGAAAGGCTAGTCCCTCCCCACACACTACTATACACACCCGTTATTCAAGAGAGAGGTCTGAGTGGACAGGCCAGTACTTCTCCGCACCCTACTAGGCACACCCAACATCTAATAGAGGGGTCTGAAAGTGGAGCCAAGTCCTTCCCCACACCCTACTACGTACACTTATCATTATCGATAGAGGTCTCAGCAGAGAGGCATGTCTCTTCACACACCCTACTATGCACACCAGCCATCTGAGAGAGAGTTCTGAAAGGGGAGCCCAGTCCCTCCCCACACTCTACAATGTACACCTACCATTACAGAGATAGGTCTCAGCAGACAGCAGTCCCTCAACATACCCTACTATGCACACCCATCATCTGAGAGAGAGGTCTAAAAGGAGAGAGCAATCCCTCCCCATACCCTAGCATGCAAACCCATCATCTGAACGACAACAAGAGGCCAGTCCCTTGCCACACCCTACTATGCACACCTATCAGTACAGAGAGAGGTCTCACTAGAGACAACAGTCCCTCCACTCACCATACTATACACACCTGTAATCAGAGATAGGGTCTGTACGGAGAGGCTAGTCGCTCCCCACGCCCTTCGAGGCACACCTGTCATCTGAGAGAGAGGTCTGAAAGGAGAGGCCATTCCCTCCCCACACCCTACTACATACACCTAAGACCTGAGAGCGAGGTCTTTAAGAAGAGGCCAGTTCATCCATACACCCTACCATGCACACCTGCGATTTGAAAAAGAGGTCTGAGAGGAGAGGCGAGACCCTCCCCACTCACTGCTAAACACATCCATCATTTGAGAGAGAGGACTGAAATGAGAGGCCTGTTACTCCTCACATCCTATTACGCAGATTCATAATTTGAGATAGATTTCTGAAAGGAGAGAGCTTTTTCTCCCTTACACCCTTCTTCCACCCTAGGGTGGACGCTCATTATTCAAGAAAGGGTTCTTGGTAGAGAGGCTAGTCCCTTCCATATACGATGTCACTAGAATTGTGTTGCGATCCCACAATAGTCTAGCGAGAGTAGGGTGCTAGCTTCAGGGAGTAAAACTTGCTGCGTAAAGCTCTTTTGATCTTGTTAGACCTGCATGGAATATTACTGGGCCTGCCAAAAGCTGTTTTTTACAATCCCTCAATAGTCTTTAAAGATCGTATTGGAAGAAGTAGTAAAAAAGGAGCAAAGGTGAACCAAATGCTGTGATGTAATTGGCTGCAGAGCCAGAGAGATCTCTGCTTGTCCTTGGTCCATTGGAAGAGAAGGAAGTCTCTTTGAGTTATGCTCAGCAGATGTGACTTAATTTGGAATTGAAAGAGACTGGTGTCTTCAGGTGCATTTAAGAAAGAGCTCCAAGTTCAGAGATTCAATAGTATACTTTATGAAGTTTGTTGTGAAGTCTTAGTAAGTGCACTAATGTTGGTAAAGTTATTCTACACAAGCTGTTTGTAGAGGTGTAGATTTCGCAAAATAGTTTTTGAGAGGTATAAATAAGAATGTAGTGAGATATAAGCAAGCATTGCAGATTGTGCTAAATAACGTGAAATAATAACTGAACATATGAAAACATGCTCTGAACAGTAGATTAAAACAAAATATCGAACTCTAGTTAGTACATATGAAAAAATATATTTTTATAATTAAACTTAATACTATTTAACATTCAAAAACTGATTATTCTTTTTTTGAATTATAATTGTGACTTCAATATAAAAAACACACAAAGGCTATAACTATCTGTTATTACAATATGAACAATCTTTCTGGGAAAATGTCTCAATATGAGAGTTAGAAGAACTGAGGAGATAGAAAATCTCAAAACGAATATTGTTGTATTACTCAGAATATACTCAAACATCATTTTGTAGAAACATCTTGCAAAGTGTGCATCTTTTCCTGTTAAGTTATGAAAGCAATTCTCTTTCAAAATAATGTTTGCACACAGGCTATATTATTCATTATCATACGTAACTTAAAAGAAAAATTTATTTTTCATTTTATAGTAGCAAGAAAACCACTGAAAAATCCAATGGTTAAAGTAACGTTATAACTAGGTATGATTAAAAGATCTGTTTTTGTTTTAACAAAAAAACATACAAATTCACTGAAAAAAAAAAGGTTGAAGTAACGTCATATGACAACATTAACATTTTGAACTAAAAAAACACAGAAATTCAGCAGTTATAACTTGCACTCCGGCCATGCACTGCTTATGACTTCATATATGACATCACTCATAACATGTTCAATGACATCATTCATGACATCACTCATGACATCTCAAATAACATCATTGATGACATAATTGATTATATCATCCATGACATCATCCAATGAGTGTGCAAGTTTGTTTTAGAGTATTCATTGTATAAAGTAACTACCCAATTACTTTTCTATGTAATTTTATACAACTTGGGTACAGCTAATGGGTCTACGTGTTTACAAAACTTGTGTGCTCCTGATGCACCATGGCTGTGTAAAGGTACTGAACATGTTTATAGATGTTTGCATTCAAGAGTAACTCTGTGTGAAAGTGACAGTTAACCTGCATTCATTATGCTCCACATACCTTTTTGGTTCTACAGAAAAAGTTTCGAACAAGTGAGAGATTGCATCTAGTAGAATCTAAGGGGCTTATTACGATGGCGGTAAACCCACCACCGGCAAGCTGCCGGTGGCGGGTTCACCGCCATCATAAGGCCAATTACCACCCACCAGATTAGGATGGCGGACGGTGTGTCTGTTGGGCAGAAAGCCCATCCGCCACGGGTCCGACAGAGGCAATCATTACAATTACGGACAGCGCCGCATACACATAATGGTGGCGGTGCCTTGCAGGCACCGTCCGCCAGATCAGGATGCTGGATTTCCGCTAGCCTCTTCATGGCTGTTCAACTGCCATGGAAAAGTTGGAGGGGACGTACTTTGGGGGCCTGTTGCGGGACCAGCTTGTGCAAGGGCAGTTGGTGTTTATACTTGGGGGCACCTTTGGTGTCCCCCTACATTTCCCTGCATCATGTGGCAGTCACTGCATGGTGCTGCCACTTAGTGCTGGGAAATGTAAACAGTGCGTTTTTAACATTGCAGCGGATGCTGCAGTCAGCAGCACCCGCTGCAATGTTAAACATGGCGTTTGCGTCGGCCGTGGTGGCGTTCGCATCCTAATTTCATTTGTGGGAGCGCCTCCTTACAGGCAAGCAGTCACCATCCCGAGATGATGGTCCCCCACAGTAATGAACCCCTAAGAATGATCATTTATACTTATCATTGAGGAATGTGTGAATGGTGCAGGTAGTGTGATCTTTAGCACGTTCACATCTTGATTAGTTTTGGCAAAACAGTGTCTTTTTTTACAACTTTTGCATAGGATGTACACCATTCTTAGTAGATTCTTTTCAATAGTCTGTGGTGTATTTCTTATCAGTCTTTCAGTTTTGCTTACAGTGTAGTATAGAATGAACTCTCTCCATTGAGTAAACACAGTTTACAGTACTAACGGGCTGATAACGATTATAGTGAACCTGCCATTGACAGGCTGCAGGTGGAGGGTTCATCGCGATCTTGTGGCCATTTCCTGCCTGCCATATTATGATGACGGGCAGGACTGTGGCGGTCTGGAATTCCAACTGCCAGAAATCCGATGGGCTCGTAGAGCCCGCCAGAGCGGTGCAGGTGCCCAGCACATAATGCATGCCAGCGGTGCCTAGCAGGCACCGCTGGTCACATTACGATACTGGCTCTACACCAGCCTTTCAATGGCTGTTCACCCGCCATGGAAAAGCTGGCGGGGATGGCCTTCGGGGGCCCATTGCGTATCCCCCTTGTGCAGGGGTAGTTGGTTTGTGCACTTGGCATTTCCCTGCACCATGTGGCAGGCACCGGGTGGTGCCTGCCACGTAGTACACGGAAATGCAAAACTGCATTTATTCCATTGCGACAGGTGCTGCACCTACCGCAACGGAAAACATGACACTTGTGGCTGCCATGGTGGCGGCTGCATCATAAGGCCATATGTGGAACCGCCACCTTATAGGTGGGCGGTCCCCATCCCCAGGACGATGGCGGATGGACAGATGTCCATCCGCCATCGTAATCAGCCCCTAAGTTCTCTACCAATATCAACTTCATTTTATAATGTAGATTCGGTGTGTGTCAGGGATTTGATACAGTTAAAAGCTGTCCGCGGTAGGGCCTTTGTTTTGGAATTGACATCCACTATTTTGTCTTTCTCTGAACAGTTGTATACAGATTAAACAGCGTACCCAATGAGGGCCTCCCATATATCTGTGGTTGTTTGTTAATGGGAACCATGCTATCGATATGTAGAAAAATGAAGCTTGGATGATGTCATCAGTGATATCATTATTGATGTCATTTGAGTTGTCATGACTGATTTCGTAAATGATGTCATAGAACATGTCACGAGTGATGTCATATGTGAGGTCATAAGGAGGGCACCGCAGAGCTGCAAGTTATACTAAGTGCTGCTAACTATAGCTGCAGAATTTCTGTGTTTTTCTTTAGTTCAAAACGTTAATGTTGTCACTAGGAAATTCACCCACTAGAACTGTCATGACCCATTAGCCCACATATCAGTGAACACATTCAGGCCAGATTAACTGGATATGAAAGGATTTGGGTAACGGGACTACTAAAGACTACAAATACCAGGTACCAATGTGAAGTTGCAGGAGGACAAAGACACACGTCAGCGTGAGGTCTGCTCCGCCCGTGAAAGCATGGAGACCGCGGTGGACGTGGCACTAATTATTATTATTTTTATTTTATTTTATTTTTTTGAAACCGTTTATTGCAATCTCAAGAATATACAAGTATGGGCCTACAACCTTCCGGCCGGCCGCTAGAATGACAGGAGCATATGACATACGTTCAAAAACACTTGGCCTTGCAGAGAAGCAGAATCAGGAGGTATCAACGTCGTGGGCCACATCACTCTGACCCCAAATACGGTTTCATTTTATACAAACAACACGAAAAATCACACCCGCAAGGCAACCCGCAATCGAAAGTAACAGCACGTGCTCCCCGAATGGGGGACCCCAGCCATCCACAGGAGTCTAAAGAGGGGAAGGGGAACAGATCGAGGACTGGGGGAACTCTGTGCCCGGGGCTGAGGAAAGGAGTCAACTAAGGGGACGGGGTTGGTGAGGCAGCAGGCAGCAGTGGTGGCGCGCAGATACCCCCGCGGTAGGCGTTCCAGGGGCCCCATACTTTCACCCATGCCCCAGGCTTACCCCTCGCCACATACACCACCTTTTCTCGGAACATGCACCAATCCATGTGTTCTTTCCAGGCCGACACCGCCGGGGGCCTCTGGGATCCCCACAGTTGAGCAATGTCACGCTTAGCAATCATATATCCCAGAGTCACCCATCGCGTCTGCGGAACCGAGTAGTCAGTTGGTTCCCACACATTCAGCAGGCATCTCCTCGCTTCAGGCAGCAGCGCGACATGCGTAACCACTCGCAGGACCTCATGCACACCACGCCAGAATCGCTCCACCTTCGGGCATTCCCACAAAATATGCAAAAAAGTAGCCAAAGCACCACACCCACGCTTACACAACCCATCCTCAGCATAGCCCATACGCAGAAGCCTTGGCCCCGTCATGTAAACCCGGTGGAGTATCTTAAGCTGGACGAAGCGAAGGCGAGCCGGTATGGCCACCTCCTTCGGAGAGGCCACCGCGGAAATCCAGTCCTCGTCGTCCAACTCCAGCCCATCGGCAACCCAAGCCTCGCGGAGGCCAGTCAGCAAGCCCGATCGGTCATTAATCAATTTTTTGTAAATAAGGGAGATCGTGCTGTCCGGAACGTGGCCGTCCAGCACCCTATCCTCCAGGGGGGAAGACTCCGGGATGGAGGCGACGTCTGGGAAGACGGAGCCCAGTGCGTGACGGACCTGCAAGTACCGAAAGTATTCACTGCCCTGCAGCTGAAACTCCGTCTGCAGCGTCTCGAATGTTTTAAATCCCCCCCTCGTCCAGAGATCCCCCACTTTACTGATGCCTATCGTGTCCCACCTCTCGAAGCCCTTCGAGGTCCACAGGGAGCCCAATCTCTCAGACGCGTACAACGGTGATGCCCGGGTCAAACGGTCCTTCCACCCCATAGCTGCGTTAGCCACGTGCCATACTCGCACCATGACACGCGTAGGTCCCGTTAGGCGGGGGCCGGGCGCGCCAGAGTAGAGCGCTCGATTATAGTCGCCACCAGGCAGGAGCATCTTGTCCATTTCAAATGCCGGGTTTAAGGCGGGCCCGTAAAGGCCATGGTTAATTGCAGCTAGCTGGGAGGCCCAGTAATACCGTTTAATATCCGGGAGGGCAATCCCCCCGTCGTACCATGGGAGCGTCAACTTCGCCAGGGCAATACGCGGCCTCCCGTCCCAGAACAGGCGGCGCTGTAGACTCTCCACCTCACGGAAGTAGCGCGCTGGGACTAAATCCATAGTGTTCTGGAGAGCGTACAGGAAGCGTGGCAACGACATCATCTTAAACAATGCCGCCCGGCCGAGCGGCGAAAGCGGCAGGCGCCGCCAACGCGCGACGTCCTCCTTCAAGCGCTGGAGGGGGGGAAGCAAATTCCGCTCGTAGCGGGCCTCCGGGTCCAGAGTAATATAAACACCCAGGTACCGAAACCCCTGAGAGGCAATCTGGATCGGACAGCCCCGAGGGAGGACGGGAGCCTCCCCGGAAAGCACATACACACATGATTTAGCCCAGTTGATGACAAGGCCTGAGTTGCGGCCGAATGAGCGCAAAACATCAACCAGGACAATCAGTGATTTACGCGGGGAGGCTAGGTACAAAAGGATATCGTCAGCGTATAGGGACACGCGGTCCTCATACTCGGGGGTCCAACGGAGACCACGGATGGAAGGGTGCCACCGCAGCCACTCCGCCAGGGGTTCCAAGGCCAGCGCGAACAGGAGCGGCGACAAGGGGCAGCCCTGTCGCGTGCCCCGTCCCAGCTCGAATGGGACCGATACTCTTCCATTCACCACCACCTGCGCCAAAGGGCCCGAATACAACAATTTGACCCAGCTGATGAACCCCGGGCCAAATCCAAACTTCGCCAGCATCGCCCAAATGTATGGCCACTCGAGCGTGTCAAACGCCATGGTGGCGTCTAAGGACGCCAATACGGCCGGCTCCCGCACAAACAGGCCATGCGTGAGCACCCCGGGCCGTGTTGCGATGGGGAATAAAGCCGGACTGGTCTTGGTGGACCAGATCGCCCACCACGCCGACCAGCCGGTTGGCTAGCACCTTGGCGAGGATTTTGGGCTCCGCATTCAAGAGCGAGATGGGCCGATAGGATGTAACCCGGTCCCGGGGTCTCCCTTCCTTGTGGATCACCACGATTGTAGCCAGACGCTGGTCCGGCGGGAGGGAGCCCAGCGAGTGGGCCGCCAGGAACATCGCGCGGAGATGGGGTGCCAGTACATCCGGTCGCAGCTTATACAACTCGATAGGGATGCCGTTCGGGCCCATGGCCTTGCCGGATGCGACCGAGCGTATGGCGAGGGCAATTTCGTCGAAGGTGGGAGCGGCATCTAACGACACCCTGTCCTCCACCGAAAGGGAAGGCAGCGCGATATCCCTAAGCAGGGCATGGGAATCCTCCTCCGAGCAGGGAGAAACCGGGGAATACACATCGCGGAAATAATCCGCGAAACAAGAGACAATGTCTTCTGGCTCGGTGACACGCACACCATCCATCCTCTCAATCAGCGGGACCACACGACTCGCTCTCTCCTTCTTATCCAACCACGCAAGCAGTTTACCAGCCTTATCACCCACATCATACAGTCGCCCCTGTTGCTCTCTACTGAGGCCCCTGGCCGCCTCCGTGACGAGGGCCCTGTAGGCCGCCTGCTTAAGTTGTAGGACATGTAGTGCAGCATCCGTCACCCCACCCTCTAGATCACCCTCCAATTCAGCAATTTCGGCCTCCACCCGGGTCACCTCCTCCTGCTCGCGCCTCCGGGCATGGGAGATAAAGGAGAGGGCCTCCCCTCTAAGAACTGTCTTGAAGGCTTCCCACAGGGAGATAGCCGAAGGGACGGACCCCACATTCTCATCAAAATACCGCTGCAAGGATTTAATCAAATCAGCGCGAATGGTGGGGTCACGCAGGTACCAGGCGTTGATTGGAGCTACCCTGCCCTCCCCCCTCGGGAAGACACCAAAGTGCAACAGGAGCGGGGAGTGATCTGAAATACCCCGCGCCAAATGGCGTACCTCTCCTACCCTCCCCACATAGGCCGCAGGGACAAGGACATAATCAAGCCGAGAGAGGCTACCATGGGCACCCGAGTGGAAAGTGTACTGCAGCTGCGTGGGATGTTTTAAGCGCCAGCAGTCCACCAATCCCAGTGTATCTAGAAAGCCGGACAGCCACGCCTGCGCCCGGGGGAGGTCCCTAGGGGGGTGGCGATCCACGGTCCCAGAAACCACCGCATTGAAGTCCCCCCCAACCACCAGAAGCCCCCCCGGAAGGTCAAGAAGGAGGCGCCCCAGGTCTGCAAAAGTGGTAGACTGTAACCCCGGTGGGACGTACACTGATACAAAGACAACTACTTTGCCCTCCATTCTCCCCACTAAGACAGTGTAGCGTCCCCTCTCATCATGGCGCACCTCGTCTAGTTCTTCACCATGATGCCCACCCCCCGTGAGCCCGACGTGAAGCCCGAGTGGGCCACCAAACGATAGCCACGCCGATTCATGGCACAAAAGGAATTACCAATAAGGTGTGTCTCCTGCAGAAAGACCACATCTGGCGAAGTTCGTTTCAGATACTGCAGGACCACACCTCGCTTGATCCTATCCCCCAGTCCATTAACGTTCCAAGACAATAAAGTCAGGTCCCTACCCCCCATCACGTACAGAAGCCATCATTCGTCCCCCTGAGAGCACCTTAAAAACACCAATACAATAAAGGGTTTGCCTTGCGGTAAAAACAAACAACACCCCACCCCAACCCACCCATCCCAACAAAACTCCCCCCTCCCTGCACCCCTGCATGAGCCCAAACAGCCCCCCCAAAGTGCAGTGTGCCTGTCGCCCCATAAATGATTAAACTAACTAGTCCCCCAGAGGAGGAGGGAGAGCCCCCAGGAGACCCCGTACTACCTCCACAGGAGGGGAACTTACACGAACAGTCAAAAGTGACGATAATGTTGTCCAGAGCGAGGCCTACTATTAGTCCCTCAGTCCTGATCCGGCGAGCCCTCCCCTCCAACCGCGCCCCCCCCCACCCCCCCCGGCCCCGATCCCCGGGCAAAGAGTCCAACCAGTCCCCGGCCGCTTCGGGACGATCAAAAAAGTGCGTGCGGCCATCCACCTCCACCCGCAACTTAGCTGGAAAAAGCATCGCATACTTGAGGTTCAGGTCCCGTAGACGACGTTTAACTCCGAGAAAGCTCAGTCTCTGCTTCTGGACCGCTGGGGTGAAATCAGGATAGAAGTTTACGTCCATATTGTCGAGTCTGACCGGTCCTTGTAGCCGAGAAGTCTGCAGGATAGCGTCTCTGTCCCGAAAGTTGAAAATCCGGGCAATGAGAGGCCTCGGAGGGGCTCCGGCCTTAGGTCTTCCTCCGGGAACCCTGTGGGCACGTTCCACCGCAAAGAATTTACTCAGCCCCCGGGGCTGGAGATGGGTGAGAATCAGGTCCTCCACAAACAGGTCCGCCGCCGCCTCCTCACGTCCCTCCGGCACCCCAACAATGCGGACATTGTTCCTCCGGGCCCGACCCTCGGAATCTTCCAGTCGACGATCCATCAGGGCGCTCGCCTGGCCAAGCCGGCGCACCTCCTTTTGGAGGGCCGCTACGTCCGTTGTGAGGCCCGAGGTGGTGTGGGCCAAAGAATCGACCCGGTCATTGGTCTTGGATAAATCGGCCCTCACCAGGCCAACATCCACGTGGACCGAGTCAATCTTCTGCGCCAGTGTGTCAAAGCGCTGGTCCACCGAGGCCTTCATCTCGGCGATAGCGCCCATGACATCTCGCAGGGTCAGATCCGCGGGCAGAGCAGGAGCATCAGTCGGGCCCTCAGGGGACCTATGCGGCACCTCAGGAGATCCCTTCTGGAGGGTGTAGCGGTCCATGTTGTTGGACTGATGGGCTGCGCCACGGCGGGTCGATTTCACCTTTGCCCGGTCGCCATCTTGCTTTGTGGACATGGTTTCAGTCCCCAAATCGTGCCAATCACCTCGGAAAAGGCCGACAAACCAGTTCACGGGCTCCGGGGGGGGGCAACCACAGGTCCGCAGGACGGATCACAGCCGGCGGGCCGGCAGGGCACCCCAACGAGGCCACACCACCGCACACCGCCCCGCAACCCAACCTCGCCTACGCAGCAAGGAGGGTGCAAAAGCGAAAGTGAAAGTGCGGGGTACGCGAGTCGCCCGGCCCTGCCCGCCGCTGTTGATCACTTTGTCTCCGGATCGCCCCACAACTCCAATCCGGGGGGCCGGCGTGGAGAAGGCCGCAAACCTCACTCGGTGCTCCCGCCGGTGTCCGAGGTCCAATTTGGAAGCGGAAAACGGGTGACACCTCAGCTCGGGCTCACCAACACAGTCCCCTCATCTAGGACAGGATATTGTCAGGATTTATGTAGGAGGTCACGGAGGTCCTCGAGAGCCTCGCACCTACGCGGCCATCTTGGTTGCGCGCTAGGCTCCTCCTCGTGGCACTAATTATTGATCCAAACAAGAAAGAATCTGTCCCGGCTGGTAAGGGTGCTTCCTGCACCATCTACAGATATTCTCTTTGTGTGTGGGTAGTGTTACGGGTGACACAGCTGATAATTCGAGGCCAGTGTCAGTATCGAAGACTTGGGGAAGGATTTACAAGCCCCTTGCGCCACTTTTGCGTCACTTTTAACGTGGGGAAAGTGACGCAAAAGTGGCGCAAGGGGCTTGTAAATATGCCCCTTGGTTTCGTGCTAAGGCGCAACTTCCGAAGAGACTCCCGTTGGTGAGGCTTGGGCACCGAGTGCCTCTTTTGGGAAGTCTCACTTGTGGGCTGTGATGTAAATGGAGACCTAGCCGGCAGATTCCTTTTACTCTGCCAGAATCAGACGGAGTTTGTTGGGGTCACAAAATAGAGTTCTTACTCTCGTCGTTCTGCGAAGGACGTCATCACAGACCAGGTGCCTGTGGCGTTCCTAGTGTTTTCCCTAAGTGCCGTCCCTTGACCTAACCCTTCCCGTTGGCAAGACCTTGAGGATCTCATGCGGAAGAGGGTAAAAAACTTTGGTTCTCAGACATATTTCCCTGGGAACGAGTGTTCAGAACTGGGTCAGAAAAATACCGGTGAGGTTGTTTGCCAGTAATGAGCATAGCTGAATAAAAAACAAAGGTAAGTGTCTCATAAGTAGAATCCTTTTCCAGGACATTTGGGGCCCTGGAACATATGTGCTCATTGTAAATTGATTTCCATTGAAGTACTAAGGAAATGGTTTTGAACGTGCTATGCCTGAAATATGCATGGACTCAGCAAACTTTTATTCAAAAGTGTTGTTTTGGGGGCACATGCATCAACAATGCCATTTGCAATTCCTTATTAGCGGAAAATAAGGAATCGCTAATAAGGAATAGCAAAAGGCTATGCATGTAGGAATCGCTATTCAAATAGCGATTCCTTAACTTTCCTTAATTGCGACTAGCAAATTGCGAGTAGCAATTAAGGAATGCTGTCTCAATCATTCCTATGGGCCTCCAGGCCCATAGGAATGAATTGGAGGTTGCATGAGCAAATTGTGAGTACCAGTAGGTTCTCGCAAATTGCTCATGCAATTTCAAGGGTGCAAGGGTGTCAAAATGACACCCTATTGCACCCCTGAAATTGATATGTGCACATATGTTTCACACACACATGCTCTAAGGGCATGTGTGTGCGCAACATGAAACTTTGAAAAATGCACAAAAGTGCATTTTTCAAACTTTTAGCAAATTACCATGCAGTTCATCTTCATGGTAATTTGCTCCCCCTATTAGCGAATTCGCTGATTTTTTAACTTTCATGCATTGCATTTAAGGAATCTCAATTTGGGATTCCTTAAATGCAATCGCAATTTAAGGAATCGCTATTTAAGGATTCCTTAAATAGCGATTTTTGTATTTGGGTTGATGCATTGGGATTAGGTTTTATTTACTCGCTAACGGGTGTTATTAGCGATTCGGTATTTTACCGACTGGATTTTGGCTTGATGCATGAGGCTGTTAGTTTGTTATCCTACTACACAGGGAGTAGAAGTGTTCCAGAATCCTTTGGGTTATTCTCCCCTGTGAAAGTTACGGCCAGACACTAAAGGGTATGTGAGGAGGATCATTTTCCCTTCCCTTACAGAGAGCTATAAGGATGGGGACTGCATTTTGTTATAATGTTTAATAGTTGTTTCTGTGTTTCAGCCGCAAAAGCTCAGGTCTAACCGATTATAGTTGTCCAGGAACAACATAGCTTACAATCTCTCTTCTATTTTATTAACAGGTATTATTGAGGTTTTTTCATGATTACTTTCTGTATATATTCACGCAATCCAGAGAGAGTCATTATTTTCTTTGTAATCTACAGATCTCCCTCCCTGCTCTACCCTTCTTATCCTTCCCTCACCTGATCCCTTCATCAGTGTGCACTATAATAGTATTCAGACTTAGGAGGTGGACCATTTTTAGCATTGATCTGATCCCGCAGAATCCATCCGTGACAAGAATGTTACTTAAAAAAAAAGAGAATAATAATGATATTTATATACATATATATTATAGGTCCTCAAAGACATGGTTGGTCATATGATGTCTCTTAGTAGGGCCTAACACATTAACTCATATGAGGAGCAGAATGTACCAGGAATACCCATGGCAGAGGAAATAGGTAGGAGTAATTAAGATAAACGGATATCTGGCACATGGACTGTCTGTCTGTGGAGGTAAGTTTACTAATCATTTTGGATATGAAAGAATAATTTGCCTCACTTTAATTGTGCATAGAGCAAATTAGTGGGTCCTCTCAGGCACTCTAGACAGATTTATGTAGATCAGTGCATTTCTGCAGAAAAGCAGCGGGAGAGCGGACATGCTGCAATACCTTTCTGCCACTTTCCGGATTCATTATATGCTGTACCACAGTAGTGCAGCACGCTGCTACAGCATCACACTTTTGATGTACTGAGAGCTTCAAATGAATGTTTCCAATACAAATAAAGCGAGTCCCTATAAATATGCTCATCTTGCATTCCCTCTCTGCCCCATGCTAAAACATTTTTCTTTTATATTGGAAAAGTAATTTGAAACTTTCAAATATTGGCAGGAATGGAGAACAGCTGGCTATAGGCTTTAGCAGGCTTGGCAGTTCGCACTGGACTGCTCCCACGGGGAGCAAGGTCAAGACTGATTTGCATATGGCTAGGTCCAAAACTGGGTTGCATGGTGAAGCAAAAAAACGATTGATTTAACCCAGATCTGTGACTAGGGGTGAATGTTAGACAATGTTCAAAATTCCAAACATCTTTTTTTGTTGCCATAGTTGACCAAATGGAAAGCGTATGCACAGACTGGGTCCTATTCTCACTATGCCACTGGATTGAGATAACATGTCTGATGAGGGGTGATATCGTAAAATCGGCCCCAGGATGCTTGTTTTCCACTCCAGGGAGGACCTGGGCTGCCAGTTCAGGCTGGACAGTCCCCAAGGGGAGCAGGGTCAAGACTGATTTGCATATGGCTGGGACAAACACTGGGGAGGCATGGTGAGCAAATAAACTATGGATTTAACCTAGCTCTGTGATTAGGGGTGAGTATTTGGTAGTGTTCAGCATTCCTTCCATCATCGTTTTGTTTTGCTAAAGTCACCAAAGTGGGAAGGGTATGTCCAGACTTGTGTCTTGTGCTCACTTTGTTCACTGGATTTAAGCTAGCTAGGCTCGTAAGGGGTGACACCCTAAAAGGAGTTGAACTGTACTAAGAAACCCACTCTTAATGCTGATAATAATTTTGAGCAGTCTCAACCTGGCTGTATGCCCCTTGGTGGGTTAGACTGAAATAATAGTTCAAAGGGAAGTATCATGCTTGCAGAATGAAGACATTACCTTCCCAGACATAGATCCGGAGTTCAGTCTTCATTCAAGCCTCAAGATCAGGCTATTAATCTACAAACTCTGTTTATGCCTCTTCTTACAACTGTCCTGCAACTCTTTAGTATCATGCTCTCTGAACATCTTTTATAATAACCAAAATTACAGCGACACCAAACTTAGAATTAATTGGCAATCGTCTTGTAATCCACCAGGTCAGAAGGCATAGGTCTCTGACTTATTGCTCTGTCTAGAGAGAATTTTACCTTCCATCTTAGCCCTATTAGAGTGTTTTTTTAGCTTGGTCGGATCCTATTCAAGACACAGTTACCATGATTTTGAAGGTTCTAACAACTCATATAGCGGATATGAAAAAGGTAACCTAAGGGCATCTACTGGTGCAACTCCAGAAGAGGATATTAACGTTTTAATCCCTCAGTCTTGATTTTTGTTCGGAAGCAGGAAAGCCTCTGGTTAAAAAACATGAGGTTATTTCCCAAAAATATTCCAAGGTAGAAAGCCCTACTCTCTCAGTAAGATATATCTTTGAACCCGGTTCTGAGGACTCTGTAACACCTGGTCTTATGATGAAACCTTCAAATTCAGAGCGTGAAGTCTTTTCTTTCTTCAAGACTAAGGGGGTCATTACGATGACAGAGAGTCCACAACCGCCAGCCATGCGGCGGGGGGCCCTCCACAACCTGACAGGTATTTCCCCAGCCATATCACGATAGCAAGGGGAATCATTCAAGTACCGTGGCTGTTGCAAAGACCGCCCGCCAATGTTCCACCACAGGCATTTGCACTGATTGCCTGGCGGAGTGGTCAGCATGTATTGAAAGGTGGCAGTGCCTAGCAGGCACCGTGGGTCAAATTACAATGCTGGCTGAAGCCAACCTTTCCATGGTGGTGAAACCGCCATGAAATGTCTGGCAGGGATTGCCTTCGGCGGCCTGTTGCGGGTCCCGCATGTGTTGGGTGGGTGGTGGTGCACTGGGGGGGTACCCACATTTCCCTACACTACGTGGCAGGCACCGTATGGTGCCTGCCACGTAGTGCAGGGAAATGCACAACATGGCTGTTCATCATTGCGGCGGGTGCTGCAGCCAGCAGCACCCAGCGCAATGTTAAATGGGCTGGATGCAACCGCCATGGGGGCAGTTGCATCGTAATCCAAGGTGCGGGACCGCCGCCTTACAGGCAGGCATCGCAGTCACCACTACGATGGCGGGTGGACTCGAGTCCGCCCGCCATCGTAATGACCCCCTAACTCTGTGGCAGAATTAAGTGCAGCTACCCCAATTAGGGACACACAACGCAAGTGCAAGGGCAAAGCAACAAAAAAAGGAAGAGGAAAGAAAAGACCTAAGCAGCGAATTTCCATAAGAGGTCCTAAAAAACTTCCTTTTAGAGACGGGCTGAATATCACTCAACAGATTTAGGGATCTATCTAAGGCTCCAACTGGAACAGCCATCCTCGGGCCCACTAATTCCGAACAAACATATCCCACGAAGAGAGGAGTGTCCTTGAGTCAGTGCATGTTCCCCCTCCCTTTTACTCAGTGAATGCTCCTCTTCAATTAATCTGACAACTGCACCTTTTGCGGACTCTGGTAAGGTGAAAAGAACTTTGGCATAATCAATTCAGAAAGACAACTCTTTTCACCTCAATTATATTAATACTTTTCTGCTAGATTCTTTTCCCCTTTTGATTCTGAATGAACCTTGATACACACATGTTTACTTGCATGTTTTGCAGACATTAAGAACTTGAACTGATTTCAAAGAAGCAACATCTCATTGGTATCCCTGCTCCACATGGGGGCAGGAATTAAAACTAGAGTAATTTTTCACTCTAAAATTGTTGTGAATATGGTACTGCAAAACAGAGAATGTTTACAATGTAAAGGTATTGACATGTTGCCCACTTATGAGGGGGTAAATGATTGGGATAAGGGGCTTGACTTATGGCATAATAATGGGGGACCTTTGTCTAATTTTTTTAATGGGAGCCTCCTGGTTAATCCAAAGTGGTTGAACGTTAATATAGGAAACAAATGGAAGACTTGTGTCTACTGGTCAATTTGTTAATCCCCACATGCATTGTGTAATGATAACATCCAAAAATGGAGCTGGTTGGCAGGTACTTTAAACTAGGCCTGGGTAGAGTTTGTGACTAAAAATCTTCGCCGTGCTACGCGGAGTTCCGCAAGCGATGGAGTGCATTAGGTAGCATGGTTCATGCTGATTTCAGCACAGGATATTTTTCACGCGCTGGAAATACCAGCTCGAATGGCACCATGTGTAGCGAAAGAGGTTGCTGCTTCTTTCTGCCACTTCAGTAGACGCCCTACTCTAGCGGCATCTTCATCAACGCGATCAGAAGGTTTATCTACTTGAGCGGTAGCAGCCATCTGTGACCGTCAGTGTTGAGAAATCTCACCAGGGGGTGGTCTGGAGTAAGATTTTCCTTGCTTGTGCTCACCAACGTAATGTTGGTGAGTGCAAGCGAGGAACAAACTCTGCTCCGCTACTCAGAGTGAAGTTTAGCAGAGTGTGGAGTGGGAAAAACGGCACAGATTCTGCTAGCAGATCGGAATTTCACATCCAGGCCTACTTTAAACAGTGTTCCTGTGCCTCCTCTTGCATTGCAATGCCATCTTTAGCAATGAACTAAAAGTAGTCCTATGGAATGCAGCAGGAATTAAGAAAAGCAAAGAGAATATGCAGTTTTTAAGTCATTTAAATTTGAATATAAACTGCCTCCAGGAGAGTTGGTGTGATGCTGTGCTTCAATGTGATGATTTCTTTTCCGTAGATTGAAAATCCACCCCGGCTAGGAAAGGCCATGCAAAATGGGGTGTGGGAATAGTGATTCTCTTGCCCTGTTAAATTAATTGAAAGAATGAGTAATATGGGGACCCTTCCAAACATTTTGTAGTGATAACAGTGTTTCCTGAAGGAGGGAAGAATGGGTTAGTGCCAGTCCTAGTGATAAATGCTCACATTTCCCCCATACCTCATATAATACGCTCTTGCACAAGGTATTTGCATTTATTCAAAACCCTCGAGATAAGGAGATTTCTCCACATGTTATTCTGGTGGGAGACCTAAAGTGAAAAATTTCCTATCAAGCTCACAATCTATTCCATGAAGTAGAAAAAGAGGAAACTTTGTCTAGTCCCCCTATATCACTCCCACCCAAAGCTAGAGTTGACCAGAGAGGGAAGATTCTTCTCGACCAACGGGGAAATCATGATTGCTTCATATGCAAATGGAAGATTGCCATCTAACTCCCTTGCACAATATACCCATAAATCTCTAATGAGGGAGGCTATCTTGATTAACCTTGTTATCAGGGGTGTGCAGACAAAATATCGAGTTGCAAATGTCGAACTACAAGAATATTGAGTCCTAAATATCGTTAGTGAGAAATATCTACAGCCAGATTATCATGGTCAAGAATATCGAATTTAAGGTAAGAAATATGTTTTTAAAAATATCAAAGTCAATAATATCGTTTGCAAAAATATAGGTGCCGATTCCGATCCTGGAGAAACAGGGTACGAACCGTCGGACGGAGCATTTTCTCCGTCCGACTCGTACCCGGCCAAAAAACATTACAAAAATGCAAGTACGATTCGCATGGAAACACTATTTCCGTGCGAATCGTACAAAACACCGACCAACGAAAATATACATACAAATGTGATCGGGGAAAGCGCCAATGTGACGTCGGGACGCATTCAGGCTGCATTTCACGAACCAGGAAGTACGATCCGCACCGACGTCACCCCGCACGGATTATATTCTCCGGCTGCCAAAAACTGCCGAGAAATCAGGACGACGCGCACAAGTAGCACCTGTACGCGACGGACAGCCATGGACCCGAGCCTAAGTGTCATCCCAGCCCTCATAGCAGTCCACCTGCTCTACAGGAACCGACGCAGATGCCGCAGAAGGTCAGAACAACACCCAGGGGCAAAGGGGGGGGCAGGACACATAACGCCCACCAAAGTCCCAAATCAGACATGCCCTGGACATACCTGACCTGCAGGACCTGGTCACCTCGAGGGGGTGGGGGCGTGTCCAGCAAAGCAAGCGTCCGCCACAACGGAAGTGGATGTTGACGCGAACCGGCAACACAACAATTCCGGTATGTACCGTACACACGCCTTAAGAGCGTGGGTATGGGTCGTACCACGCCCACCCCTACGTCACCCCAACATTGGCGGTACGGCCTGTACCCACGTTCTAAAGGCCTGGGTACGGGCCGTACCAGCATTGTTGGGGTGATGTAAGGGTATGCGTGGTACGACCCGTACCCACGCTCTGAAGGCCTGGGTATGGTGGGTACCCCTACGGCACACCATTGGGGGTCCGCACCATACCCAGGCCTTAAGAGCGTGGGTACGGGTCGTACCATGCGTACCCCTACGTCACTCCAACAATGGCGTCACGGCCCTTACCCACGCTCTTCAGGCCTGGGTACGGTGCGGACCCCCAATGGGGTGCCGTAGGGGTACGCACCGTACCCAGCCCTTCAGAGCGTGGGTACAGGTCGTACCACGCGTACCCCTACATCACCCCAACAATGCTGGTACGGCCCGTACCCAGGCCTTTAGAACGTGGGTACGGGCCGTACCGCCATTGTTGGAGTGACATAGGGGTATGCGTGGAACAACCCGTACCCACGCTCTTAAGGCCTGGGTATGATGCGGACCCCTACGGCACCCCAACAGTGGTGGTACGCACCGTACCCACGTTCCAAAGGCATGGGTACAGGCCGTACCCAGGCCTGCAGATCGTGGGTACGGGAATGTACGGAGCGTACCCCCACCCGTGTATGTATGGAGCGTACCCCCACCCGTGTATGAATGGAGCGTACCCACACCCCACCAGTGTATGTACGGAGCGTACCCCCACCCGTGTATGAATGGAGCGTACCCACACCCCACCAGTGTATGTACGGAGCATACCCCCACCCGTGTATGACTGGAGCGTACCCCCAGCCGTGTATGTCCCGAGCGTACATGCCCAGACACAGGAGGGGTGGGTGCAGAGTCCTCCCAGCAGTGCCCAGACACAGGAGGGGTGGGTGCAGAGTCCTCCCAGCAGTGCCCAGACACAGGAGGGGTGGGTGCAGAGTTCTCCCAGCAGTGCCCAGACACAGGAGGGGTGGGAGCAGAGTCCTCCCAGCAGTGCCCAGACACAGGAGGGGTGGGTGCCTATCACTCCCAGCAGTGCCCAGACATAGGAGGGGTGGGTGCAGAGTCCTCCCAGCAGTGCCCAGACACAGGAGGGGTGGGTGCAGAGTCCTCCCAGCAGTGCCCATGGAAAGAAAAGGGTGGAGTACCCACAGATACAATGGCCACAAATGTCAGTCCGGTGCCCAAAGACCC
This sequence comes from Triturus cristatus, assembly GCF_964204655.1. Lineage (NCBI taxonomy): Eukaryota > Metazoa > Chordata > Amphibia > Caudata > Salamandridae > Triturus > Triturus cristatus. Next base: position 545,415,482 of record NC_140594.1, on the reverse strand, counting down.
TGCAGAACACGTAACACATGTGTGCGAGGCTGGGAGTACACACATGCATAGTGTGTAAAAGGGAACATGTCCACATGAAGCAATGTCAATAAACTCCATACACAAGTACAGTGACCACCAAGGATGCCACTAATGATGCAGGTGGAGACATTGCCCAGCATCAGCATGCATGGCTAAAGTTGAACGGATCCGTCACACACCAAGGAAATGTAGACACAGCTCAGCACAACATATTGGAAACACCCTGCAGGGAAGATGTCAGGGTCCACAGAGGAAGGAACACACCTTGGGACAATTTCACCATACAGTAAGAACACACATGACCAAAGATTATTTGCAGAGCCCTTGTGATGGCACACAGATACCAGGGTCCACTCCATGAGCAGCACACCACAACATTTCCCAGACACTTAACACATTATCACCACCCCAAATCATGGAGCAGCACCACCAACAGCAATACCAGAAAAGCAGTAGTGTACAAAGGAAAAATAAAACATTGCTTTATTCAGCATGAAAAGAAAAGCTTGTTAATAAAAGTTCAATATGTACAAGGCCCATAGGGCAGTCCATAGTCCAATTCCTGGCGGGGGACACATAGGGACGCGTGTCCCCCAGCTTGCCTGCACAGTTCATACCTCCTTTGCTTCCACAGGGGGGGGGCATCATGTGGGGGGGGAAGGACCAGGCACCGCAGGGACAGGAGGGGCAAGGGTAGGTGTTGTGGGTGCAGGGACGGAGGACTCCACCACAAGGGGTGGGGCAGCGCCAAAGGTGGTGGTGAGAATGGCGCTGCACACGGTTGCAAGGTCCCCCAGCGTCTCCCCTGCACCAGAAGGAACCACAGGCCCCAAGGATGGGGGGAGTCGGAGGGATGGGTCGCAGCGCTACTGTGGGAGGGTGTGGACAGGGGGGGGACTCAACCATCCTGACCGGGGACTCCTTTGACCGCTTGCGGGGTGGTGTCACTTTGGGGCTCAGGGACAGAGCGGCCATGAAGGAATCTTTGTTGGAATCTTAGCCAGGAGAGCTGAGGGGAGTGGATTCGGGGGGAGTGAGTTGTGAGGAATGTGGACTCCCACTGTGGCTGCGTGTCTTCCCTTTGCCCCCCGACCCAGTGGGTGTGCCTACTTCACCCTGTGTGTGCGTGAGAGGAGGTGTGCGCTTGGCCTTCCCTGGTGGTATGGTGCCTGTGTCTGGTGGGGTACGTGCATGGTGACGTCTGGGTGTGCGTGGGACAGGCATGGGAGTGGGAAGTGTGGATGGTGCAGGGGTGGGGGGACGCAGCGCTGCAGGAGATCCACTGCTGCAGTCAGTGTCGAGTCTATGGACCTCAGCAGCTGGTGTTGGTCAGACTGCGCAGCTGAGATGCCCTCCATGTATGCCTCCATCTGGGTGAGCACACGGGTGTGGCCATGGAGGACATTTAGCATCGCAGTCTGACCAACCTGCAACTGGCGCAGGATGTCCACAGACTCGGCATTCGCGGCAGCAGTGGAGACAGGGGCAGGGGGTGCGGTGCCTGGCAAGAAGGAGACACGTGGTGACTTAGCACGGCGGGAAGGGACCCGAGCAAGTGGGAGGCCGGCGATGGTAATGGAGGGGGCGGGTAGAGATTGAGTGCTGCTTTCAGCTGTGGGAGCTGCCTCCGCCCCCTCTGTGAGCTCAGCTTTGGACCCATCAGCGTCATAGACGGTGGTGGGACTGGACAGGTCCTCCGCCTCACTCCCCTCGGCCTCCGTGCCACTCGATGCGCCAGACAAGACAGCACTGGTGCTCGATCCCTCCTCACGGTCCGTGCCAGTGTCTCCCTCAGAGTCCCCGACGATGCTGTGGGCAAGGTGAAGAGACAGGAAATAATCAGACACCTGTATACATATGTCACATGAGTCAAATCTACATAGGTCACAGTGCATAGCCTGAAAAGCAACATGAGTAACATCTACAATACAAGGTACATATGTAGGCACTGCAACACACAGTTGGTTGACCCACCATGCCACTGAAAAACAATGGAGAGCATGACACAACAGCAAATTACTTGATATCAAATTGGACAGAGGAGCCAGGCTCTGGGGACAATCGTGCACAGCATCAGCACCAAACAGCGTTGCCCAAAAAGGGATGAGCAGGAACCATGTCTATTAACTTTTTGCAGATGCTGCAAAGCTAATACATTAAACCATGGCCAACATGACTGGGTCACTGCACCTTGAGTGTATGTCCAGACAAACATCACACACAGCCCAGACCAAGCAAGGAGACTTCAGATTTTTACATGTAGGCCTTGCCCGCACAAACCACCCCCTACCTGAGACAATGTGATTGAGACAGAGGAAGTACTTACACCTCTTACTCTGGGATAAAAACACATGGCCTGCACTAAATCCTGATTGTACACAAACTACCCCTGGTGCGCCTGTCCACATATATCATTGACAATCAACCATCATCAGATTGTCGTACCAAGACACACAGGCACTGCCCACTGTGAGTATGCACAAGCAAAATTGGGTCACACTGTACAGTGGACACATGTAGCACAGTTTACGTAAATACAGATGAGGCCAGGGTACAATGCCACAGAGCCCAACCTATGGCGAAGACACAGAGAATGTCCACATTGTTGGATGACACACATGATACCTAGGAAAATGTGCCCCAGGGCACGGTAGTGGCCACACTCCTCCATGGTCCCGGATGGATATGACTGCAACTGAAGCAACCGTCCCTACACTATGCATTACTCCCACTTATGCACATCATGTCAGAGGGCACAACATTGGACATGCATGCTGTAAGGCAGTACACTTTTAAGACACACTCCTATGTCGGGACTCACCATCAGTGCCAACTGACATGGACCCCACAGTGACTGAACTGGCCAGGGCACAGGCAAGGTCCCAAAACCTGTTACACACCACCCCCACACATGATGCTGCAAGCATTGGGCACTTGGATTAACTGCCAGCCTAGATAACCTTGTGCAAGAGTGACTACACAAAGACCAGGGAACACATGGCAAGGAGGGGAAGGGAGGAAGAACAGCACCGGTGTACTTTGGGGAACAGGTCATGCACTGCACATTTAAACCCTGGCAGTGTATCCATGCAACAGCGCACTTCCAAAAGCTGGTGACACACAACAAACACACATGTACCTACCCCCTTCCTGCTGCTGCTTCTCCCGTAAGTGCCTATCCAAGTCGGGGAAGACCACCGCCAGCACACGCTTATGGATGTGGATCAGACGCCGGTGCCCACGGTTCTTGTGGCTCTCAGGTGAGTCCCCCAGCAGGACCCGTGCGATCCTCCTCGTCCAACACCGGATATCCTGCCAGCGTTTCCTCACCAAGGCTAGGCGCCGCATCCGACCCTCTGTCTTCCTCACGGCACTGATGGCTTGCTTCCATATCTCCCCCTTGGCATGGACGCCTACCTGTGAGGATGCAAAAGTGAGAATACTTTAATACACCTGAGCAATGACACAGAGACACACATATTAATAATTTGTCTTGTTTGAACAGGCCATGGTATGCAGGCAACTCATTGCACGTTTGTCATAGGGACATTATCCTCTGGGGAAGGCCAAATGCACTACGTGGCATTGAAAGTACACAGGTGGCATGAGGGGTGCCACACAACCAATGATCCTGGATCACACTGTGCACCACAAGCTACACCAGGATTATGTAGAGCACCTCAAAGCAGTCACATGCCCCAGCCCACTGACGCAACCTCAGCAGAGTACACAGACACACACAGGCACAGGACAATCACCTGCCATTGCCAACTGCGGGTACAAACCTCACTCTGCCCATGTGCCACTAGACTGGGGGGTGTCACAGGTGTGGGGCTGGCTCTGCACGGCAGTCACACAGCACTGCTCCCTGCTCAAATCAGATGGGCAGGGTATATCCATCCCTCATGCAGCTGGCGTGCAACACTCCACATATGCAATCACCCACATGACTGGGGACTCACACACACAAACAATGTCCAGGGGACGAACACATCATTTGGACACTCTCTTCACAGGTACACTAAACAAACACACATCTATGGGTTCTGTCACCTGTCACACTGGGTGGACCACAGAATCACATCAGGACTGTAGAAACAACATTCCCAGGAGGAGTAGCCAGGCTGAATGTGGCATGCGCCATGCATTGATTTTCACAGTAAGCACTATGCAAGTGAGGAGTGCACACAGGAACTACAGCATGCTCTGCATGGGAGACATGAGGCATTCCCCACCCTGGGACCCACTCTAAACAACATTGCATGTCTGTCACACATGGACACAATGCCAGAAGTCACAGTCACAAAAAAGGGGCACAGTCTAAGCTAGTGGAGTCAGCACCCACCTGCTCCCCTGGTCGACCATACAGCATGGTGTACTGTGGGAGGATCACATCCACCAACGCCAAATTCTCCTCCATGGTGAATGGCTGGGCCCTCTCCACAGACCTGGACATGGTGCCAGAGGAATCACGAGCAGCAGCAGTGTTGTGGAATGAAAGGATGTGCAGGCAAGTGCTCTCTCATGGGACCTGGCTGCCTTATATCTGCCTTGCTGGCCTGTTTCATTTACAGGAGTACAGAGTGATTGGTCAGTCACATTAGCATCCTACGTTTCCTCCAATCCCTTTAAACCCACCCCAGTGAGTGGCTTTGCATGGTTTAAAAATTGAGCATGATGTCAAGTCAACAACCACTTTGCAACAAAGTATATTGTTTCCAACTGACTTCTGCTGGCCACCTGATGCAAAAATGCAAACTTTAAACTCGGTCTCCATGACAACCAGCATGCATTTTGGCCCTTATACTTGTCCCTCATGTGTCCCCTATGTTATTTCAATATTTACACACAGGTACGGTGCGTTCCACGGCCCTAGGGCACCCCAAATGCAGTGAAACGGACCGTACAGGCGTGTGTAGGGTCCCTATCACTATGGGAGTGCTGGCGTATGCGTACGCCATAGTAATACGGACCGTACACATGCGTGTACGGTCCCTATCACTATGTGAGTGCTGGCATATGCGTACGCCATAGTAATACGGACCGTACACACGCGTGTACGGTCCGTATTACTGTGGCGTACGCATACGCCAGCACTCCCCTACTGATAGGGACCCTACACACGCGTGTACGGTCCATATTACTGTGGCGTACGCATACGCCAGCACTCCCATAGTGATAGGGACCCTACACACGCGTGTACGGTCCGTATTACTACGGCGTACGCATACGCCAGCACTCCCATAGTGATAGGGACCCTACACACGCGTGTACGGTCCGTATTACTATGGTGTACGCATACGCCAGCACTCCCATAGTGATAGGGACCCTACACACGCGTGTACGGTCCGTATTACTATGGCGTACGCATACGCCAGCACTCCCATAGTGATAGGGACCCTACACACACGTGTACGGTCCGTATTACTATGGCGTACGCATACGCCAGCACTCCCATAGTGATAGGGACCCTACGCACGCTTGTACGGTCCGTATTACAATGGCGTACGCATATGCGAGCACTCCCATAGTGATAGGGACCGTACACATGCGTGTACGGTCCGTATTACTATGGCGTACGCATACGCCAGCACTCCCATTGTGATAGGGACCGTACACATGCCCTCAGTGCGTATGTACGGTGCGTTTCACACCTGACAGTGGTGACAGGTGGCACACAGACAGGAATAGAGCTGTCATACTTGGCCAAGGCTGGACATCAAGGCATTGTCTGTGCAGTACTACATGTGTCGGGCACAGGTGTGTCAGGCTGTGATGTGGCACATTACTCCTGAGGTGTGAAGCAAATAACTGTATGATGAGCTGTGTACACATGTCATGTGTGATGGTGCACTATGTGCCATATATCCCCTTCACTCCTTTGACATGTGTGCATGTAGTACAGACTTGTTGAGCCATGCGTCACTGGCATGGCACAGTCACCGACACCCGCAACTGTCCCCTGATGCCAGGTACACGGAATGTTACACCTGAGATGTGAATGCCTGCGTTGCACGCTGTAACTATGTCATGTGTGTGTCATGTGTTCCCATGGGTTTGCTGTAGGTGTTTGGTCAAATGCATCTGCAGTTGCTGCAACCAACATGTGTCTGTGTGTAGATGGGCATGGCACACTGTTACGCACACCAGCCCACATGTGTAATCCGACGTAAGGTGTGTATGTATGCATCGAGACGGAGTATCAAAACAAGGACATATCTGCATACTCTCAATGTATGTGTGATCAGTCTTGACATGTACCCCTTCATGGCAAGGTGTGGGGTCTGTCCTTTTTATATGACATGTGACCTGTGCCTCTAGTGTTCCGCAACCTGTCTGTATGATTAACATACTTATTCTGCACATATGCGGATGTCTGGCACTCCTGTGATGCGTCTGCCTGTTCACTCACACTGGCCCACCGCTAGTTTCATGCCATGTCATGTTGAGCTTGAGAATCCACGTTTGTGGCTGGCTCTTGGTAGGAGTGTCACCTGCCTGGCATACGTGTCCAGGGCATATTGCACAGACCTGACTCTGTATGTATCATATGTGTATTGCCTGTTGAACATGTGCTCAGTACATTGACATTGGTGGTGTACTGTACTCACTCTTCGTTGTCCCTTCAAATTCACTGCAGGGCTCCGCCTCTCCATCGACCAATTCCGGACTTGGCTGACCTGAGGGAACATGACTGTATACGCCGCTTCCGCTTCCCCCAACAGTTGATTGAGGACTTGACGACACGGCTGGCACCACACCTCCAACCGCTACACAGGTATCCTACTGTACTGACACCCAAGATGAAGGTGATGGCAGCCCTACATTTCTTTGCCACGGGTACCTTTCAATATACCATTGCTCATGTTGGTGGCATGTCCCAAACCATGTTCAGCCGTGTTCTGCATGATTTTTTAGAGGCCATGTTGGATCACCTGGATGAGTTCATTAAATTCCCAACTCCTGAGCAGTTGACAGGTGACAGGTGTCAAGTGTGAGTTCTATGCCCTGGGAGGGATGCCCCATGTCATTGGGTCCATAGATGGAACACATGTGGCTTTGGTACCACCACAGGCACAGGAGGTAGCGTATAGGAACCGCAAGCATTACCACTCCATTAATGCCCTTGTGATGTTTCTTGCCAACATGGTGATTTCACATGTCTGTGCTCGTTTTCCAGGATCAGCACACGATGCCTACATCATGAGGCATAGCAGGGTGCCTGAAATGATGCTGCAGCTGCGCAACGAACGAGCATGTATTGTTGGTGGGTATTCTCTGGCAGTCCTGTATTTAACGTCATCTTCCTGTCTTACTGCTTCTCCTGACCCGCATTTGTCCATGATGTTTCCATATAGGGGACGCTGGCTATCCCAACATGCCATGGCTGATCACGCCTCTCCGCAACCCCAGCACGGCTGCCGAGCACCGCTACAACAACGTCCATGGGCGGACCAGGCGAGTGATAGAGAGGACCTTTGGCCTCCTGAAGAGCCGATTCCGTTGCCTCCACAAGACCGGTGGCGCACTCCCATATGCACCGGTGAAGTTCTGCAAGATCTTCCTCGTGTGCTGCATGCTGCACAATATGGCAGTGGAGAAAGCTGTGCCATTTATCCTGGATCCGGATGAGCAGGACCATCCACCCGTGGAGGATGAAGGGCTTGGTCACGAGGTAAGTGATGTGGAGGAGGAGGAGGCGGTAGAGGACATCCGGAGTCGGCTCATACGCAACTTCTTTGCTTTGTGGTGAGTTCCAGTGTCTGAGTGTGCACGCATTGGGCCGTGTGTGGCATGTGTTGCAATGTGTGGGTCCATCTGCATGTCTGCCAAGTGAGTCAGAGGTCTGTTTGGATGTGTCACTCGAGTGATGGTGCAATAGAAGAATGTTTTTCCAGAGTCATCATTGTCACCTAGCATGTTGACAACCTTATACGTGTCGAGTACATGCACATGCATGCGGATGTGCTTCTTTTGGCTGACTTCTGGTGTGTCTCTCATCCACAGGTACTTGCGCATGCTGTCTGCCGGTGGCATTGGTGTGCTCCTGCTATTCCTCATGAACACAGCAACATGTGCTGAATCAGCGTTACATGCACGGACAAGTTTGAAAATCTCCTTAGGGTAAGGGATGCAGCACGGCTTTTTGGGAGTGGTATTTGTTTTGAATGTGTGTGCACTGCTCCTGTTCATGTTTGGATACTTTACATACATGTAGAATCACCATGGGGCGCATGACATGGAGCTGAATTCACCTGAATTGATGGTCAGACTTGGTGACAGTCATCTGTAATGGGATTGTGGATTGTGATGAAGCCATCAATGTGTGTAACACTGCCCTCGGAAACATACGGGTTGCACCGGGTTGACATGGTGTGTGAATTCCCCATTAGAGGCTCAATGGTGTATAGCAGCCTCTTCGTGAGCAGCAGGGGGTGTTTAGCTGTAACCCGTCACTTGTGTGCCAGTTCTATGGATTTCCAGCATCTGTGGTGCAAAGGGGAGTGCCAGTGTTGGTCCCACATGTTCATCCACATGACCTGTGTATGTGTTGACAGAGTTGCATTAGCATTCCGACACACATGACTAATAAAGGTGTCCCTCTGCCTCCAAGGTGCCTCATCTCTGCCAATGGTGGTCGGTTGCCACTGTGCATGCGGCATGTCTGGCATAGTTCTCAGAGATGGTGAATATGAGTCTATGTGTAGAGTAGCAAGATGCAAGCTGTTTGTCAGGGATTAGAATCTGTATTGTGCATGATGTCCATGGCTGTGTAGGTATTGTGGCATGTCAGTCTCCACGACGGCCACTGTGCTGCATGTGCATCCATTGTGTGTGTGTGTGCCATGTTGAACCAGACATTCCTTCCTTGACATACACCTTTTGCATAGTTCCTTACTGAGATCCTTGTCTTTGTGTGTGAATTGTGGTATTGTTTTCTTGACATGGCGCATGCTGCTGCAGGCCCTGCAGCAAGGGCACCCAGTGTCCACGCAAACGAGCTGGTGTTCATCATGGATTGCTTGCTGACATGTGCTATGCTGATCAGCAGCATCTGTGCCTCATGCTGCAGCACACTCTGCATTATGCACAAAATCCCCAGTTCCATCCACCTCAAGGCAAGAGAGACCATCCCCCAGGTCAACTACGACATCCGTGTCTAATCCTACCCTGCATTCTACGGACATGTGCGTTACAACTCCCATGATACCTGTCCACATCCAGGGTGCATCTGCACAGCTCTGCTTCTACATCCGGGGACCAGGCCACATCAACGTCCAACAGAGATGGGGGAATGGATCACTGCCAGCTGCAGGATGACCTTCTCAATCCACGCACACACTCAGGATGCAGCCCACAACCACAACACAACCTTGTAGCACTGTGATCCAACACCCCATTGTGCCATCTCCATGCATCCAACCTTGGCCGGCCCACCATTCTCCACATCCACCTGACTCAAGCATGCAGGACATGGTTCTGCCACGTGTCAACACATACCTGGGAGTAGCACCCCAGGACACTCCACATGATCCCTGACCTCTGCGCATGACTGTTGCTCTTCTAAATAGGTCTGTAGGCACAGTTGTGCGGGCACCCCCTCAGCTGGTTGGGCCCATCACGGGTGAGTATGGTGCTCCATGTCTGTATTGGATGACACATTGTGACCCATGTGTGTCCTGTGCCAGACTCAGACCCCAGGGTATGGATGGTTGGAGTTACTTCTGAAATCAGGCATGGTTTGACTTTACAACACACACATGTAGTGGAATAATGCAAAATGGCGGCATCATCTTGTGATTGTGATGATTTTTATTTGTGGTGGGGTACGTGTTTGGGGGGATGACAAGAGGTGCTTGGCGGGAGTGTAGAATCCAAAGTTCACAGGGGGAGTTGGTATCCTTGCCATTGGAAGTCATCAGAGTCTATGCCACAGTCTTTGTCAACATTGGTCAGACAGTGACCAGCAAGGCCATGTGGCAGAGAATGTCATTTGCTGATGTGCTGCTGTTGGGCCAGAGGGCCAGGTGCCAGGCCAGGTGACCTGGGAGATGGTGATGTTCCGCTGACTCTCACGGTCTTTTGCGTGGACGACCCACCTTCCTGCTGGGACCCTCAGAAGCAGGCCGTGACGATGCTTGTGATGCTCCGTCGGATGAATCCTCCTCCTCCTGATCCCTCCCTGTGGGTGGTGATGTTCTTCGCCTGGTGGCACAGGGAGGGTTGCCCATGTTTTCGGCAATCTGACGGAGTACACGGGTCATGTCCGTTTGCACCGCCACGAGATCAGCCAGTCTTGCCTCCATCCGTCCTTGGTGTCGCTGTTGACATGCATGTTGCTCGGCCTGCAGGGTCTTCATCTCCTCGAGGGTCCCCATGATGTCTGTGAGGGTGGACACAATCTGGACCATGCCCCTGGCGTCACGCCGGTATGTGTCCAGGATGTTGCTGACGTGTGACATTACCGGTTCCTGAGCCAACTGGTCAGGTTTGCGCCTCCGCCGTCCTCCACTCCCACCACCCCTGCCCACTTGCGCCTGGCCTGCTGTTGTGGGCACATCGGGTCTCCGGGACCCCTAAAGGAATGGCATTTGCGGTGTTGCCTGCCTCCTCCTGGGTGCCCGGAGAACCTTGTCCCTCCTGGACAGACTGGCTGTGTTGTTGTGTGCGGGCAGGGCTCCTGGGTGTCTCCTGGGATGTGGCAGGAATGGGGGTGGTGGTTGGCACAGTTGTACCTGACGCAGGTGCTGCAGGTGGTTGAACACCAGAGGGGCCAGGTTGGTCTGGGTCATCCACGGAGTGGTGAGAGTCGTCGCTGCTGGTGGGGTCCTATTCACGCAGAGCCTGGTCCTGTAAGTCTTCCCCCCCAGTGTTGGGGGGAGATCGACGACGTTGACCTGTGTGTGAGAGAGACAATGTTAATTGTGTTACATGCGACATCCATGTTTCATTCATTTTTGAGTTGGCACAGTTCCTCTGGTTGGTTGGATTTGGCTTGCATTCCTCTCACAGTGCACTTGTGCATGGGTATGTCCCTTGGCCACAGCTTTTGACACTTGACCTATGTGTGACACAATTTTAGTTGTTGCATCTTTTTGGAACGTAGTCAGCAGTGTAGTGAGCGGGCGTAGCAAGCCATGCAGAGCCGCCTTACGTGTTGCACTGTACGTGGCCAAATGGTGTTTTTTCCATGCTATTTGAGAATGCAGGTAGGTAACTTAAGCATCTGTGACAGGGTTCTGACAAACACAGTGGGTGGGTATACTGGGTGTAAGGTTAGGTTTGTGCCTGCAGCACGGATGTACTCGTGCACAGATTGACACATGGCCCAGTGTTTATCAAAGGTTGAAGGGGGGGTTCACGCACTGCCAAACCTTGTCTACATGCACACAGTCCACCTGCTGACGAGCGGACATGGCCACAACACCCAAGGGTGATTTGGTCTCCCTCTGTCTCCCTTTCTCCCTCCCTCTGTCAGCCTCCTCCCTCTGTCCGTCTCCCTCTGTCAACCTCCTCCCTCTGTCCGTCTCCCTCTGTCTCCCTTTCTCCCTCCCTCTGTCAGCCTCCTCCCTCTGTCGGTCTCCCTCTGTCAACCTCCTCCCTCTGTCCGTCTCCCTCTGTCTCCCTTTCTCCCTCCCTCTGTCAGCCTCCTCCCTCTGTCCGTCTCCCTCTGTCTCCCTTTCTCCCTCTCTCTGTCAGCATCCTCCCTCTGTCCGTCTCCCTCTGTCTCCCTTTCTCCCTTTCTCCCTCCCTCTGTCACCCTCCTCCCTCCCTCTGTCTGTCTCCCTGTGTCCACCTCTGTCTCCCTCCCTCTCTCTCCCCCTCTCCCTCCCTCTATGTGTCACCCTCTGTCACTTAAGTCCAGCTTCCTGGGCACACACAGTTTGCAGGTCTTTCAAAGGCCATTGGCTTGTTCATGTGGGTTTGTTTCTTATCTCCGGGCACCCATTGGGTGGAGTGTCTGAGTCTCCGCTGCTGCTGTGGCGGTGTGTGCTGACACTCTTTCAGAGTGATGCGTCTTCATTAGCTGCTGTTATGTGCAAATTGTGCCTTCATACCCATGTCATCCTGCAGCGCGGCCACCATTTGCAGGCAACACAGTTCTGTGTGGGGACACACTGTTTGTATGGCTGTGCCCTAGGCCATATGGGCTGAGGGCATTGTTGTGTGCTTCAGAGTTGCTCTATGTTGGTTTTGAGGCCCGCCCTCCCGACATCGGGGACATCCTTTCTTGTGTTGGTGTTTTGTGTGGCCTGTGACTTGGCATGGCCTTGCTTGGGGCATGGAGCATGGAGGCGCTAGTGGCATGTGTGTGTTTTTGGAGTGTGGTTGTGTCTGGTGCTGGCTTTGAGGGGGTTGCGTGCATGATTGGTATTTTGGTTGTGTATGGCGTTCCCCCATGTGAGGTGAGTTGTTTGTGTACTCACCAGGCTCTCGGACTCCTCCTACTCCGTCTGCTCCCACCGGCGGCAGCGTGGCCATCACCTTCTCCTCCCAGGGATGGTAGTGTACCGGTCTGCGGGGCGGCCCTCCTCCAGTGATGTTCCCCTGGTTGTGATCGTCCGTCATTTTGCGGCGGACCGTCCTCCGCAGATCGTACCACCTGGCTTGGCACTCATGCCTGGTCCTTCTGGTGGATCCAACAGCATTCACAGAATTGACAATCCTCTCCCACATGGCTGATTTTTCAGATATGCTGGTCCGTCTGACCAATGTTCCAAAGAGCTGTGGCTCGACTCTGACGATTTCGTCGACAAGGACCTCCAGCTCCTCCTTTGTGAAATTTGGATTCTTGTTAGTGGGCATGGTGTGGGGTGTGGGTATGGATGGTTGTGGGGGTGTGGGTGTGGATGGTTGTGGGGGTGTGAGTGTGGTTGTGAAGGTGTGTGTGTGTGAATGTAATGAGGGGGTGTTTGTGATGGTGTTTGTGTGTAGGAGTGCAAGTGTAAGGTGTATTGATGGATGTAGTATGCTGCAGTGCGTTGTCTCTGTGGTCTGGCAGTAGTGGATCTGTTGCAAAGGATCATGGTTTGTGTGTGTTGGGCCTTTTTATTGGTCCATTTGTGGGTGTGGCTGTGTTTGAACTTTGGGTGGGTGTGTTATAAGGAGTGGTTGTGTTTTGGGCCTCTGTTTAGCTGTTTGGCAGTTGCAGGTCAGTGTATAGGATGTATTTGGGCTTGTTGGATATGTTTTGTGGTGTTGTGTGCATCAAATTGACTCTCCTTGTGTTGTTTTGGTTTGTCCGGGTTCAGTATGAGTGTTTTTTGCGTCTGCGGTGCGTACATGGGCCATGTTGTTGTACAGTGCTGTCCTTTGCTATGGCTTAGTACAACTCGTACATGCGCGATGTTGGGTGAGGGTGCTGGTGTAGGGGCCTGGGGTAGGGTGCGTACAGACACGGGCAGGGTGTTGGTCCGCACCATCCATCGGTGGTGGTGTTTCGCACCGTACATACAGGGGGGCTGGGTGTATGCTCCGTACATACACGGGTGGGGGTACGCTCCATACATACACGGGTGGGGAGTTGGTACGCTCCATGCATACACGGGTGGGGGTACGCTCTTTACATACACTGGTGGGGGTACGCTCCGTACATACACGGGTGGGGGTACGCTCCGTACATACACTGGTGGGGTGTTGGTACGCTCCGTACATACACGGGTGGGGGTATGCTCCGTACATACACTGGTGGGGGTATGCTCCGTACATACACGGGTGGGGGTACACTCCATACATACACTGGTGGGGTGTGGGTACGCTCCATACATACACGGGTGGGGGTACGCTCCGTACATACACTGGTGGGGTGTTGGTACGCTCCATTCATACACTGGTGGGGTACGCTCCGTACATACACTGGTAGGGGTACGCTCCGTACATACACGGGTGGGGGTACGCTCCGTACATACACTGGTGGGGTGTGGGTACGCCCCATACATACACGGGTGGGGGAACGCTCCGTACATACACTGGTGGGGTGTTGGTACGCTCCATTCATACATGGGTGGGGGTACGCTCCGTACATACACTGGTGGGGGTTTGGCGCATACATCCGCGGCCGGGGGGGCATTTGGCATGTACATGCGGGGGCTGGGGGGGGTGTTCTGTGCGTACATACGGGGTCTGGGGTGGGGTGTTCTGCGCGTAAGCGGGCACATGTCTCCATGGTTGCTATAGGAGTTCGGTCCGTACGATGTTTTTTCCATACGGTTGTGAAATCGAAAGGACGGGACTGATTGTACTTGCGCGGTCGGACTTCATTTTTCCGATTCGTACGGTAAATCGTCCGGGGATGTGTCGGACACATTTTCCGACCCGATGACGTGTGGGGAAATTTTCCCAATGCGATTCGTATGGACTTTTCCCCATGCGAATCGTACTTGGCAATTTGTACGCTACTTGTACGATTCGTACGGAAAAAATCCGGATACGATTCGTACGGGGGACATTTTTCCAGGATCGGAATCGGCCCCATAGTTGTTTGAAATATTGATTTTTTAATTAGTGTTATGTATTTTAGTATATGTTTTAAATGTATGTGAATTATTTTTTTGTATAATTATTGTGGATGTGTTTTAATATATGTGTTACGTTTTTATTAGTTATCAATTGTATTTTATTTTAATTTTGAATTTTTTAGTTCGATAGCGGGTTGCGGGTTTATAGGGAATAGGGTGGAAAGTCATTTAGTTATAATACATTAATGATAATTTTGTATTTATTAATATTTATTTAATTTATATTTAACTGTGTTAATTGTGGGAATTCATTTACATTTATTTTATTAATTTGTTGTTAATTAATCTTAATTAATTGAAAATTAAATATGGAAATAGTGTAATTAATTTTAGGTGCAGATTGTGGGGTTTATAGGGGTTGAGGGAGAGAAGTAATTTATTTTTAATGAATTATTAATTAGTTGTTTATCAATATTAAGTAATTAATTGAAAATTAATATTGGAATTATGTTATTAATTTTAGGTGTGGGTGGTGCAGTTTATAGGAGTAAAGGGTGGGAAGTAATTTATTTGTATGTGTTTTTAATTTGTTTTTTAATTTATAATATTTATTTCATTGATAAGTAAAACTGTATGTAATAATGTTTTTGTAACTAAAAATGTTTCTTTGAAAAAAATGTTTATATTTTATTTAATATAATATTTTTAGATAATAGTGATATGTATTTAACATTATCATATGTTTTAATTTATTTTAAATTTATAATATTAAATATATTTGAATTTTATATATGTACATATTTATGTATTTTTTTTCATTTATTTTGTTTTTCAAATGTTTTTTGTTGTTTTTGATATTTTATTTATTTTTCATTTTGAACACTTTTCCTTCTGTTGCACTGACTGGAGTGGGAATAGTAATTTTTACCCATCTGTTATCCAACACTTTCCCTACCGCTGCACTGCCTGGAGTGGGAATAGTAAATGTTATCCCTCTGCTATCCAACACTTTCCCGACTGTTGCACTGACTGGAGTGGGAATAGTACATTTTATTCCCCCGCTATGCAACACTTTCCCTACTGTTGAACTCACTGGAGTGGGAATAGTAATTTTTGACCCTCCGCTATCCAACACTTTCCCTACTGTTGCATTGATTAAAGTGGGAAATTTAAGTTTAAATGTTTTAATTATTAATAGAATGTTTTTTAACATACCTTTTATTTTATTGGTATATGTATATATATATATACATTTACATTTGTATATATTTTTAAAAATATAAAATAAATGTAAATTATTAGTTTATTAATTGTTTTACAGTAAATATATATAATAATTATTACAAATGTCTGTTGAAATTTTTTAGGTTAAGTTAATTTGGTATTTTCATTAAAATGTATATTAATTCTATTTTTTAATTAAGTTTATTTAATATATTTGATATTTATTATTTTATTTGATGTGTATATATATATATATATATATATATATATAACAATAATTTTACATCTATATTTATGTCATTGATATTGTTGTTTCATTATTTTTGTACTTACCTTTATAAATATAGGATGTCAATATTTGTGACATCTATATTTATGACTCGATATTGTGGTATGGTGATGTTTTGGGTGTCGATGTTTTGTCAGTGAACCGTTATCGGGTTCACCTCTTTTTATTTGTTGGATGACTTAAAAATAGTTGGTTCCATTCACAATGACCATCGTCTTTTGATATTTTCCCTAGAGGTAAGCAGTCTCCTGTTAGCTCTTTGAAATTTGGTGGGGCCTTGTCAAAATGTAGTAAAAGTCAGGAAGAACCCAGTAGGACCCTAGAATGAAAACTGTTTTAAAGGGTACATTAGACTATGTTGTTGCCAATCTGAACTCTCGGGAGGCCGATGCTCTGCATTCTTTCAACAAGTTCATAGAGCAGATTGTAACAAATTCTATACGAAGACCTGCCAAGGCTCATAAAAGGGCTATTCCTCTTCCAATTCTTCAACTGAACAGAGAAATACCTGGGGGCCGATTAGAATGGCGGTCGGAAAACCACCCCGACCGACCTCGAAGCAGAAAACAACCGCCCGCCTGTACCGTGGAAAAACCGGCGGCCAAATTAGGATCATCTGCTATAAAACACCGTCCGCAGCGAAATGGGGCCAAGAAAAACCACCCGTAGTGGGCGGTGATGGACAAATTCCGTCTGCGGCAGTCGGACACGCAGCGGGAAAACACCAACCCGCCGCAAGCATAGCAGAGACACCGCACGGGAAATTAGGATATCCCCGATGGTCCTGCGGTACGTTCCGCTGTTTCCGACCGCCGCAGTCGCACACTGGGATGAATGGGAGAGCCAGCGGAAGAGCTGCAGCATAGCCACCGCTGCTAACGATCCGTGAAAAATATGGCGGAAGAAGCAAAAAAAACACAATTAGTCCAAAAAGTGCACACAGCAAACTAGCCATGCCCCCCAAATACACAAAACACACCCCAATGACACAACCACATGGCAAAAAGAAAAATACAATTCTCAGGACAACATATC
This sequence comes from Triturus cristatus, assembly GCF_964204655.1. NCBI lineage: Eukaryota > Metazoa > Chordata > Amphibia > Caudata > Salamandridae > Triturus > Triturus cristatus. Next base: position 545,398,454 of record NC_140594.1, on the reverse strand, counting down.
TGACAGCAATACCCCATTTGGACACACCCACACAGCTGAATATAAAACCAGCCAGTTCCCTGACCATAATCCTTTGCAACACTCCAGAAGAGAATGGTGTTCACCAGGTCAGAGAGGAGAGGCAAAAGAATACAGCACACACACATCACCACCACCACCACCATCACTACCACATCTGAACCACTAACCCCCCACACATCACACACCATATACATCACAACCACCCCCACCACTCACACCCCTGCACCCATAACCACTTTGCACTCCACACACCATGTCAACATATAAAATGCGCAAATTCACAGAGAGTGAGTTGACCGTCATGGTAAATGAGATAGTCAGAGTGGAACCACAACTGTTTGGTAGCCTGGTCCAACAGACACCATTAGCCACAAGGACAAAAATGTGGGCAAGGATAGTCCATAGGGTCAATGCAGTAGAGACCACCCCGCAATCCAAAAAGGAGATCATGAAGCGGTGGCATGATCTGAAGAGGGTTGTCAAAGAGAGGAGAAGCAAGAACCTTGATCTGGCTGAGAGGACTGGCGGTGGACCTCCCATTCCACCAAAACCATTCACACCATGGGAGGAGAAGGTGCTTGCCATACTGCATCCAGAAAGTCTCACAGGAGTAGCCGGGGGAGTGGAGGCTGATAAGTACAAACAAATGACTACCACCACACTGATACGTACTGTCTTGCACAACTACAAAGCTTCACCACCTAGGACAAATTCCATTCATCTGCACCACACACTCCCAAAAACAATGCCTCACAGATCCAACATTCACCCACTCCCATTCACCCCAAACGTTGCTACCAACATTACCATGGGGGCATGTGTACAGGCAGCCAGCAATACAACTCCCACCAGGCCCCCTTGTCCCACAGCATCAGCAAGATGGAGCCCTCCCCCCACCCCAACCAGAAGCATGTGTCAGCCATTACATTACCCTCATCAAACTAACAGGTAGGTAGCCATCTTCCCTGGGAGGGTGTTTGTGGGTGGGAGGCCTGTACCACTAATCCCTCCATGTACCCTTGTCCCCCAGTACAGCACGATGGAGCTCTCCATACCACCCAGATTCATCCAGATACCCACCGCAAACAAACTAACAGGTAGGTAGGCATATTATTCTGTCTTATGACACCACTGAGCATGATGTAAGCCTCCACCACACACACACAGATGTGTCATATTACAAAGCCAAATGTGAGCACGTAACAGGTAAGTAGTCAGTACGTGCACCCAGACATTTGTCACAAAAGATTTGGTGCCATATGACAACACCAGTCCTCACCACGCACAGTGTGCACACAGGTAAGCCAAGGAACCTGTCAGAGCTACCAAAGTGTGACACACCAATGCACATGTAGAATAAAGTCTGGGCACAATCATGCACCGCACCTATTGACATGTGCATCGCCATGGGGTCAGTGCAACAAGAACCATTCGAAAAATAAGAAAGCATGTGTGGTATTATAAATCAAGATATGCACATGACAGGACAAAGGTATGCAGGAGATGAAAATGGCCAGTCCATGGCCAGATGTGACGTCTGCCAGGTAAGACAAATCAACAAAGAGTCCTCATGTTGTGCCAGTCCCTAGATGGCAACAATTATGCACGGGTCGCATGGTATGCATTGACACCTCACACCATGGACAAGTAATGCATGTACCACTGCATCATGTCAGGAGGCACAGTAGTGAACATAGAAAACAATGTGATGATCAGTCAATTGTGTAGTGTACAAACAGTGAATGACACACAGCTAACACAAAGCTTGCGGGGTGCACTACAATGACCATTTCCCATCTGATCCACAGGTGACCAAGAACTCACTGCAGAGGACAACACCAGCAACCTGCAGAGCCAGTTTCCCCCACCCGGTACATGGACTCTCGGATGTTGACTCCCAGGATTCTCTGGACGATGAGCTTGAAGCCGGCCCATCTGGTGTGCCAGGGAGCAACAGGTCCCAAGACCCCGTCGTCCCCCCACCACATCAGCTACAATAACAACTTCACTGCAGACCCCTGCTGTTACAGCCTGTGTGTCCACCGCCACCACCACCACCAGTGCTGCCTGCAACACCCTCCCTGTCCCTGAGGATGACCACCCCACACCACCAACTGAGGATGGCAGGGAGAGGATGCAGGTGCCCACAGTGGTGAGGCAACAGGTCCATGGCAGCAGGGTAGGTGGGAGGGGCAGGGTCACTCACAGACACCAGGAGGCTTGGACCCAATCCCAGGACCACATCATCAGAGTCCTTGGTGCATATGAACAGGCCCAGGGACAAACGGGCCGGTCGGACGAACTGTTACGTGAGCTCATCCTGCTGATGAGGTCCATCGACACCCGCATGGGACAAATTGTGGACCTCTTGGGCCAGCAAGTGGCGGTACTGAGGGACAGGCCTGCGCCACAAACAACACCTCCACCTCCCTCTGGTGGGCCACAGGTTGACAGTTCACCATCCTCCCCTGTGCCCACAGAGAGGGGTGAGTCCTCAGACCCCACTGGCCCTGCAGCAGGGCCCCCCGTGCCAAGCGACTAAGGGGCCGTCCTAAGAAGACCCTGGGAGTATCTGGAGGCAAAGCACCTGACAAACTAAAGTCACTGAGCCAGCCCTGATGCAACCCTCTTCACCAGTGCATTGTCTTTTTGGACTGTCCTTCCCCACACTGCCTTGTGAATGGCATCTGTCTGTTGGACTGGGTCACCACATCAATGTGGTGACTACTCGATTATCTCATTTACCATAACCGTCAACTCACTGCCCCACCACCACCTGAATGGAAATGTATACCCCCTCACATGTCACCATAAATAAAAAATCCTTACACACCTGTTGTCGTGTCTGCTCCGTCTTTATCGCAGGATGTACAGTCTTCAACATGATCACAATGTACCAGGAGTATTGACTGTATGTAGGCAAGGAGAAGTCGAAGGCACCTAGGGAAACACAACAGAACAACATTCACTGGTCTGGGTGTGGCATCACAGACATCACACAACACCTATCATCAGGATAAGCCAACATGCACACGTCACAATGGGCAACAAGTGTCAACATATACGTCCTATAGATGTTCCCAAATGGCCTGTCTCAGAAACATTGCCAACCACTGCTGAGTCTACAACTGGCTGCTGTTACAATTCTCACATACCCCTTCACAACAACAGCAATATCATTAGACAATAGGTATGTTGTACATTGTCACCCACCTTCAAGTGAAGTAGCGGGTGATGAGCTGTTGACGCAGGTCAACACCTTTCTCCTCTCCACTGTCCTCATCTCTGGACACGGGTTGGTTTGCAGGCGGGGGCCTTGGGTCCTCATCATCATCCAGGAGCAGGGGAATATCCTTGCGAATGGCTAGGTTGTGGAACATGCAGCATGCCACTACAATCTGACACACCTTCCCGGGCGAGTATGCCAGTGCACCTCCGGTCTTGTCCAGGCAGCGGAAACGTGACTTGAGCAGACCAAACGTACGCTCCACCACACGACGTGTCCTCCCATTGGCCTCATTGCAGCGGACTTCAGCTAGGGTCCTGGGATTCCGCAGTGGGCTCAGCAACCAGGGAGGGTTGTAATATGCAGATTCACCTAGGTATGACAAACACAAATAGACATTTCAATTTTGCTGAGACAGAGTGAAGCAAGTCACACACCAAGCACACCATATAACTAGGCCTACTCACCCACAAGCCATGCATGCTCGGAAAGCAGATTAGTCATCAACTGGGGCACAAAGCTGTTCCACAGGATGCAGGAGTCATGGGCTGAGCCTGGGAATTTGGCACACACGTGGGAGATGATCATATCTGCCAGGCACACCACTTGCACATTTATGGAGTGGTAATGTTTGCAATTCCTGTAAATGTGCTCACTTGCCTGTGGTGGCACAAGCCCGACATGGGTGCAGTCAATGGCACCAACAACATGGGAGATGTGTTCAAGGGAATAGAAGTCTCCCTTCACAGCTGGCAATTCAGCACCCCTGGGGAAATTGATATATCTGTCCTTGTATATCATCATGGCGGACAGAACATCACGCAGCACCATGCTGAACATCGGTTGTGACATCCCACCAGCGCTGGCCACTGTCTGCTGGAACGATCCAGTGGCAAGAAAATGCAGGGCTGCCATCACCTTATAAGTTGGTGTGTAAGCTGTTGGATATGTCCGGCTAGGCTGCAGATGGGACTCCAACATATCACAAAGGGTTTTTAGGGTGGCTCTATCCAGACGGCATTTCCGGATGATCGCCACATCCTCCATGTCCTCCAGCACTGTCTAATGACGAATCAGATTTGGCCTCCTCCTAGTTGAGATGAAAGTGGACACATGTTAATGCAATACATCATGAGATGGGCACAGCATCTCACGTTCTGGATGACACAACAACAATGACTGCCATCAAAATTGAGTTACAGACCAGCTTACATGTAGGGACACCTTCAGCTACACAAATGGCACACCTGTCATCTTACACGAAACAAGTACCTCAAACACCACCTTGTTCAATGTGAATGCACAAAGGGAAATGGCCACATTTCACATGGCAGGCCTGGGAGTATAGCATCCATCAAATGTGTAACAAATCAACCCCACTGTCTCATACCTAGCTGCTGTACCTGTCACACCTTTATGCATCATTTCAACCTGGCACACATCCACAACACAATGACCACAGTCGGCGCAGAAATGACGATTGTGTGCATGAGCAGACATAAGAGGCGATGCAAAAAAGTACATCATTCGTTGAGACGAGCATTGCTGTGATTGTCATGGCACCTCAACACATTGACATGTGTACACATTGTAGAGTCCAGAACAACACTGTTCTGCCTACATGACCATCAAATTCATAAGTGACATGTGAGGGAGTACAGGCCAATCTACGAAATCACATACACAAACATGGCATGTGTAGTCACCAGTGGAGTAAATGGAACATTGGCATCGTATGCACAAGGATGTGCCATTGACCATGTGGACATTGTGCACTGTTGATGTCTACCAGATGGCCATTGCATGGCACCCATATCGCGTTAGCTCCAGCCTGGCCCCAGCGGTGTGTCACCAGCACCCCCCATTCACACAACTGGGTAGTGATAGGCATGAAGACATGGGAAAATGGCAGTTGGCATGCTCCACCACCCATATTGCGGTATCTACCGCCTGGCCCCAGCGGTGTGTCACCAGCACCCCCCATTCACACAAGTGCGGTAGTGATAGACATGGGGACATGGGAAAATGTAGGTTGGCATGCTCCACTGCCTAAATCGTGGTGCCTTGTGTCAATGTATGGCACCCATAACACGGTAGCTACCGCCTGGCCCCAGCGGTGTGTCACCAGCACCCCCTATTCACACAAGTGCGGTAGTAATAGGCATGGAGACATGCCAAAATGGCGGTGGGCATGCTCCGCCACCCATGTCGCAGTTGCTACCACCTGGCCCCAGCAGTGTGTCACCAGCACCCCCCATTCACACAAGTGCGGTAGTGATAGGCATGGAGACATGGGAAAATGGCAGTTGGCATGTTCTGCCACCCATATCACGGTAGCTACCTCCTGGCCCCAGCGATGTGTCACCAGCACCCCCCATTCACACAAGTGCAGTAGTGATAGGCATGGAGACATGCCCAAATGGCGGTGAGCATGCGCCGCCACCCATATCGCGGTAGCTACCACCTGGCCCCAGCGGTGTGTCACCAGCACCCCCGATTCACATAAGTGCGGTAGTGATAGGCATGGTGACATGCCGAAATGGTGGTGGGCATGCTCCGCCACCCATATCGTGGTAGCTACCGCCTGGCCCAATCGGTTTGTTACCAGCACCCCCATTCACACAAGTGCGGTAGTGATAGGCATGGAGACATGGGAAAATGGCAGTTGGCATGCTCCGCCACCCATATCACGGTAGCTACCGCCTGGCCCCAGCGATGTGTCACCAGCACCCCCCATTTACACAAGTGCCGTAGTGATAGGCATGGAGACATGCCCAAATGGCGGTGGGCATGCGCCGCCACCCATATCGCGGTAGCTACCGCCTGGCCCCAGCAGTGTGTCACCAGCACCCCCATTCACATAAGTGCGGTAGTGATAGGCATGGTGACATGCCGAAATGGTGGTGGGCATGCTCCGCCCCCAAAATTGCGGTAGCGCACACCGGGCCCCTGCGGTGTGTCACCGCCATGGAGCATGCCCTTACAGCCAATGGGAACCTTGATTGCGGTGGCATGATGCAATTTTGAAAATCGTGGTAGGCATGCTCCGCCACCTTGGAGGCGGTCATTGGATGCATTTGATGAAAGAGGCAGACCTGGACCACCAATTGCTGCAGATTGGCACCTTTGAAATGACCCCGGGCCTATATATGTGTGGGAGGGTGCCTCACATTTCCACTGCTCCCTGAGCCTGCTGCCTGAGACCCCTCACCTGCTGTTGCCTCCACGGACTGCTGCCAGAGACCCCTCACCTGCTGCTGACTCCAGGGACTGCTGCCTGGGACCCCTCACCTGCCGCTGCCTCCAGGGACTGCTGCCAGAGACCCCTCACCTGCTGCCTCAAGGGACTGTTGCCAGAGACCCCTCACCACCCAATTCCGCCGCTGTTGTCTCATGTCCACAGTGATGGCAAGGACAGAGAAGATCCGTGCCAGTCCCTTCACGAGCGAGGAGCTGGAGGTCATGGTGGACAAGGCGCTCACACAGTACCCAAGGCTATATGGTGCCCCAAATGTCATGGTAAGTCCTCAACAGTGGGGGTGTAGGGCGGAGGGGGCACACATGTAGTTGAAATGATGCAGTATGTGCGTGTGGGGTTGTCTCATGCACTGCCTAACATGCTGTCTCCAGGGGGAAGGTGTGTGTACCCAATGCCACAGGTTTCCCTGTCTGCACATGTATGTATAAGTGACCTGTGTTGTGTTGAAAGCCATACAGTGAAGCAGAAGGCTGTTCATGCAGGAGTCAGGACAGTGATTGCTTGGCTGAATGGCAGTGTGTGCCCCTGTTGTCCATCTCAGTGTGAGCCCAGCTGGCCAGCACAGTCCCCGCCCACAAAGACAAGGACACATCACTTCACTGCACTTCAGCTATGGGCCATCTCAACACTGTAGATTGCACACGACCGGCCTTGTGATGAGGATTTTGGGTTTGTGAGATCATGTCCCTCAGTGTGACATCCATGACACAGTTATCTGTTCACAGGGCAGGGACATTGAGGGCTGTGCAGTCTTGGACACAGTGAGTCCACCCCCAGACACAGGTTGATATGTGATGTATGTGTTGCTCAACCCAACAATGGACTGGAGATGTGGGCAGGCTACATAGAGGTTTCAGTGCTGGCATCCTGCATGTGTGTGAGATGTGCAGGGACTGTGTTCCCCTCACACCTGCATGCATTTACATCTGCTTCCCATGCAGATGTATCATGTGAGATGTACTCTAGTCTCTGATAGGCATATCGTTTGATTTGTGATGAGTTTGTATCTTACTGCTATACTGATAGATGTTGGTACATAACACTGTGTCACTGATCATTTCCCCCTCCTGTCTCCCATGCCTGCTGCTTAAGGTACACTAGCGTAAGGCCGTGTGGAGGGCCATTGCAGCCAAGGTGCGAGCTCTGGGGGTCTCAAACCGACGGCGCACCCACTGACACAAGAGGTTGGACGACATCAGCCGGCTGGCAAAGAACATGGCGGAGGTGACCTTGGGGCTGCTTCCTTGCACTGGGAGTTTGGCATGGTGCAGCATGACACCACTAATGGGCCGCATCTTGGTGGTGACTCAGCCTGAGCTGGATTCAAGTTTGAAGGAGCATCAGCTGCAAGCCATGGGTGAGCATTTGGGGAGAGTGACTTTGGCTGGGAGTTGCTGCATGTGTACAGAGCCTGTGCCAGCGCTGGCCTATGTGATGTTGGTAGTGTGATGCAGTGGCATGTAAGTGGCTGCTGGACTGGGTGCCAGTGTCACGCATTTGCCCTACCTGTACTTACAAAGGTAATTTGAATGCTGTGCATTCCCATTGCATTCTGAGTTGTGCTCTTCAGGTTTCTTCTGCATTGGGGTAGTCTGGGGAATCCCATGGGAGGGAACAGCAGTCTTCCCGATCTGAGTGTGCCTTCATCAATGCGTCCATTGCATGCACTCAGATTGGGGAGGCCTAGACATCTGACAACAATGTGCACCAGTCTTTGGGCCCTAAAGTACAACATGGTGGGTGGCATGGGCTCATGGCCATTGTGGACTGTCATGTTGTAGTCTGTGTCTGTGTTGTCCCCTCCTGTTCCATCCATATCTGTCAGTGGCAACAAGTAGTGTGCCCCCATCTTGTCCCTAGGTATGCTCAGAGCTAGTTGTGTGTCTGGTTGAACTGAGTCACAAGCAGGGGGCTGTTCTGTGTGGTCATCACATGGCTCACTCATGCCTGAATTTCCAGTTTCCACGCATTGTTTGAGTCTATATGGTGAGTTGGCACAATGTGATTGCACAGGGTGGTGTGCAACATGTAGATTTGGTCATCTTTTGTTATGCATTGCTTGCATATGTTTGTTCAGTTGCTGCCACTGACCTGACCCTACATCTCTTTCTCTCATGCAGGAGATGGACACCAGTGGGGGTGAAACTAGCACAGCAGCTGCACAGGAGCCCAGTGACACAGATGTCACCAGCACCTCAGGGGGGGACAGGAATCTGCTGGAGGAATCCCAGCCTGAGACACAATGTAACACATCATCTGATGCCAGCAGGGATGCATCCATGTTGGCAGGCACAGGGAATGGGGACTCTGCATCATCTTCCACCACACAGCGGCAGTGCCCACCCTCCCAGCCACTTCCTTTGGTGCTGCCCGTGTTCCCCCCAGTAAGAGAGGAAGAGTGTCCTTCACCCCTGGCACCACTGCCCTTGTCCCCCTGCTGCCATCAGTGCTGAGTCTGTGGACCTTTCGCACCAGCTGTGTTTAGGCGAGACAGCTCGCCTCAATGCCTTAATTGACCATGACAAAATATTGGCCCATGTGGTTGCTTTCATGGAGGGCATACATTCAGACGTGGGTGGGCTGCACCGGACTGTCCAGGCTTTGTCCTCCACAGTGACGTCTGCCCTTCAACAGGCGCATTCTCACAGTCCAGCTCTGGTCCCTTTGTCCACCCCCTGGCAGTGGCCACGTCTGACGATAGTGACCACGGTCCACATATATCAAAATCACAATACGGCACACGAAGCACACAGCAGCAGCACACCAAGCGGTCCCAGGCACAGACACCATTCCCACAGAAGACCAAAGCCACCCCAGAGCGCAGTGAGAAAAGCCTGTCAGGTGTCACCAGGGGACAAAAAGCAAAGCAGCAGACCTCAGGCACACCTGCCTCAGAGGCATCCCCATCAAAGGACTCTCCTGTCCCTAAAGCATCTAGCAAAGAGAAGCATACAGTTTCTGTGCCCACCAAGGAGGTGGTGCATGCCAAGGGTACACATAGGAAGGGCTCCAAGACAGAATCACCCACCACCTCCACTCCCATTCCAAGCCCAGTAAAGCAGGGGAAGGAGGGCACTGTAGGGGTGACACCTAGTAAACAGGGGAAGGGTGGCTGTTAGAGTCGGGGATCTCTGGTTGGCGCAAGGTTGCCCTTGTGTCAAGCAGGAACCCTCTCCTCCACGTCAGGGCGCAGGATAACCCCTCGCGAATGACCCTTGCTCACCCTCTAGGTGCGTGGCGTGAGCAGCCAAGGCGATTCCTCAGGCGTTGTTGGTTAAGCACTTACAATCATACACACAGTAAATACATCAATCCCCCCAGAAACGGACACCAGACTTGGATATATATAAAAATACGCTTCTTTATGTAAAAATAGGTATATATATCTCAGCAGACTTAACACAAGACCAATAACGTTTTCGCTATGCCACCAGGTTATAAAGCAGGCAAATGTTCTTTGTTCATAGTTTCAAATGGATACTTCGTAGTCTCTTGCAAATGTTACTTGTAGTTTCCAGTACTCACAGAGATCGGTTCCGGCGAACGGGGAAATAAGGCGTTGCGGGCCCCGAGCCCGATACTGGAACTTCTTTCGTGATGTGGAGAGTCGGCACAGGTCGGTGCGACTCTCAGCTTGGGAAGTGTTCTTGGGTCCTCAATCAGCAGGTGTGGGCAAGTAGGCAGGCGCTGCCAGCGACCCTTTAGCACGGCGGTGCAGGAGGGTCTCCACAGCGGGGGCGGCGCGGCCTGAGATGTCCGGGGATAGCGAAGCGGGGTCGCAGGGCACGGTCAGTGCAGCTGGATGACCCGGCGTAGATCACAGTCGTCGGACGGCTTCCGGCGGGAGGGGTGATAGCGCGGTCAGCGCGCTCCAGTAGCAGGCGGTGACAGGGATGCAGGCGGCCTGGCCCGGGGACAGAGAGCGGCTCTGGACGGAGCGGGGCTCTCACGGGTTTGAGGCAGGCAAGCTTCTGAGTGTCACGGCCCTAGGAGGGGCGATGAGGGGCGCAGTCTCTTTCCAGCGGGATGCACACACGGCTCGAATTGGAGGACGAGCAAAAGCACAGAGAACCCACTGGTCCTGGGGTTCAGTTCAGGGGGCAAGCTCAGATCAAGCCCTTGGAGAATGTTCGAGCACAAAGTAGCAAAGTCTTTTTAGTAGTCTCTTCCTCTCCTTTCTCAGCAAGGCAAGCAGCAGGCCAGCTCCTCCAGCGTCTTCTTCTCCTTCTAGTCGGGCAGAGGTTCTTTGTGGTAAACAGGATTCTGATTTCTTAGGAGCCAGGCTCCTACTTTTATACCATGATTCTTTTGTTCTTTAGCGCCAGGGGGCCTGGGCCTGGCTCAGTCCAGTTCTGGAGCACTTTGTTATGGTGACTCTGCTCTTTCCTTTCAGCAGCAGGGCAGAGACATCAGCCGCTCCACAGGGGGCGGCGCCGGCTTTGTGGTGGCAGAGCACAGGTCTATTCAAGAGTCAAGGTGTACTCCTCCCACCCATCCAGGTGTCACCTCTCTACCCACCACCTGGCAGCCAACCTGTCTCTGGGGATTCCCCAACCCTGCTCCTTACTGTTGCTAGGCAGAACACACACACACACACACCAGAGGCGGACTGAAATGGTCAGGTCAGTAAATACTAACTTTCTAAAAGTAGTATTTACAAACCCAGGATATTAAAATAAACTTGACTACAAGAAGTATTTTATTATTCTGAGTTCAGGCATACTAAACTTGACACTCTACCATGCTCTCTGAGTCCACTGGGGTCACAGCGTTGGCGTGATCCCAGCAGCCCATTCTGGCCTATGGAGAGCAGGTAGCCTTCAATAGTGAAAACGACAAGGGCTGTAATTCACTACTAAGACATGCCACACACATCAGGGCATGTCCTACCTTATGCCTACAATGCACCCTGCCCTTGGGCCTACCAGAGGGGTGGCTAATATGTAGGTAAGGGAAGGTTTAGGGACTGGCAAGTGGGGGCACTTGCGCAGTCAGCGCGACAGTCCCAGACTGCACGCAGGGTCTGCGGTGGCAGACCCTAGACACATTTTACAAAGCCGCTTTCTGTGGGTGGCGCAACCAGCGCTGCAAGCCCACCAGCAGCATTGGCATTCACAAGCCCTGGCACCCCTGGTGCACTTTACTGGAGACTGACAGTGAACCCAATAAACCAATCAGGGACATCAATTACAGGTACACTTTACCTAGGGAGCACTTGCACTGCGGCACGGATTAGCCGTGGCGCAGTGCCCTGAGCGGACAACACCAGCAAAACAGTCGAGGCACACCATCAAAAAGTGGAAGGGAAACTCACGCCAAGGTGCCAGGTCTAACACGTGTCCCCTCCAGCTGAAATGTGGGGAGAACTACCCTTGCCCAGGGGGTTCCTCGTCACTAAGGCGGAAATACCTGGACAGACCGTCAGCGTTGGCGTGATCTGTACCAGGACGGTGTTCCACCGTAAAGTCCATACCCTGTAGGGAGATGGACCACCTCAACAGCTTCGGGTTCTCACCCCTCATTTGCATCAACCATCTGAGGGGCCTGTGGTCCGTCTGAACCCGGAAGTGAGACCCAAATAAGTAGGGTCTTAGCTTCTTCAGCGCCCAGACCACAGCAAATGCTTCTCGCTCAATTGCACTCCATCTACTTTCCCGTGGAAGTAACCTCCTACTGATGAAGGCTACGGGTTGGTCCCAGCCCTCCTCTGTCATCTGTGAGAGAACAGCCCCTACACCATGCTCTGAAGCGTCTGTCTGTACTAGGAATTCCTTGGAGAAGTCAGGGGCCAAGAGCACGGGCGCCGTGCACATGGCAGTCTTCAGGGTGTCGAAAGCTTTCTGACAGGTGTCAGTCCAGATCACGTTCCTGGGCTGCTTCTTAGAAGTCAGCTCTGTCAAGGGGGCAACGATCGTTCCATAGCCCTTGACAAACCTCCTGTAGTACCCAGTGAGCCCCAGGAAGGCCCTCATTGCGGTCTGCGTCTTGGGGGGTTCCCAAGCCAGGATGGTCTCAATTTTGGGTTGCAAGGGTGCCACCTTGCCACTCCCCACTTGGTGTCCCAAGTACACCACGGAACCCTGCCCGATCTGGCACTTGCTTGCCTTGATCGTGAGGCCTGCTCGGCGCAGAGCCATCAACACTTCCCAGAGGTGGCGCAGGTGTTCGGGCCAGGTGGCACTGAACACCGCGATGTCATCCAGGTAGGCGGCACTGAACGCATCCAGCCCAACCAGTACCTGGTTGACCAACCTCTGAAAGGTGGCAGGGGCATTCTTCATTCCAAATGGCATGACTCGGAACTGGAAGTGCCCATCTGGTGTAGAGAATGCTGACCTCTCTTTGGCCCCTTCGGTCAAGGCGATCTGCCAGTACCCAGACGTTAAATCAAACGTGCTGAGGAACCGGGCAGCCCCCAGCCGATCAAGGAGCTCGTCAGCTCTGGGGATGGGGTGCGCGTCAGTCTTCGTTACTGAATTGAGTCCTCTGTAGTCCACACAGAACCGGAGTTCAGGTGTGGCTCCCGGCGCAGCAGCCTTTGGGACCAAGACCACGGGGCTGGACCAAGGACTGCTGGAGGACTCAACCACCCCTAGCGCAAGCATTTTGGAGACCTCCTCCTTGATGCAAGCTCTGACCCTGTCAGTTACCCTGTAAGCCTTGTGCTTCACAGGTAAGCTGTCTCCTGTGTCCACATCATGGACGCACCAATCTGTGACACCAGGAACCAGGGAGAATCTATCGGGAAACTGCCCCAGCAGGTGGCGGCAATCTTCCTGTTGTTCGGGCGTCAGGGTGGGTGAGAGGTTAACTCCATCCACTGACCCATCTTTCTCAGAGGCCACTAAGAGGTCAGGAAGAGGCTCGGTCTCCTCTTCTATTCCATCATCAGTGGCCAGCAGCATGCCCACTTCGGTCCTCTCTAAGTGGGGCTTAAGGCGGTTAACATGTAGGACCCTCAAAGGGTTCCTGGGAGACTGCATGTCCACCAAGTAGGTGATAGGACTTTTGCGCTCCACAACCTCAAATGGACCTGTCCACTTATCCTGAAGTGCACAAGGCTCCACTGGGGCCAAGACCCACACCTTTTGTCCAGGTTGAAGCTCTACCAGAGTGGCATTCCGGTCGTACCACCGCTTCATCTCCTCCTGGCTGGCTTCCAGATTTGCCTCAGCAAGTTGCCTGAAACGCCTAGTCTGGTTTCGGAAGGCCAGCATGTAACTATATACATTCTGGGGAGGTTTCCTGGGAGATTGCTCCCAGCCTTCCTTTACCAAACTTAGAGGTCCTCTTACCGGGTGACCATACAGAAGCTCAAAGGGGCTGAACCCTAGAGACTTCTGTGGCACCTCTCGGTAAGCGAAGAGCAGGCATGGCAAGAGGACGTCCCACTTACGCCTCATTGGACCGTCCAGGCCCATGATCATGCCTTTGAGGGTTCGGTTGAATCTCTCAACCAACCCATTTCCTTGGGGGTGGTAAGGAGTGGTGAACTTGTAAGTTACCCCACACTCCTTCCACAGGGATTTCATATATGTGGATATGAAATTGGTCCCCCTGTCGCTCACCACCTCTAGAGGGAATCCCACTCGGGAGAAAATTCCCATCAGTGCCCGTCCCACCACGGGGGCCGTCACTGTCCTCAGAGGGATGGCTTCAGGGTACCGGGTGGCATGGTCCACCAAGACCAGGATGAACCTGTTGCCCAGGGCTGTCTTGGGGTCCAGAGGCCCCACAATATCAATACCCACTCGTTGGAATGGCGTACCGACCACAGGGAAAGGTTGCAGAGGAGCCTTGTGCTTCCCTCCGCTCTTACCACTTGCCTGGCAAGTCTGACAGGTTCGGCAGTAGGAATCTGAATTCTTGTGCATTTGGGGCCAGTAAAAGTGGGTGACAAGCCTGTCATAGGTCTTGTCCATCCCCAAATGTCCTGCTAACGGCACATCGTGAGCCAGCCCCAGTAGGAAGGTTCTGAACTTCTGGGGTACCACCAGCACACGGGCTGACCCAGGTTCAGCAGCCTTAGGCTCGGAATACAGGAGGTCACTCTCCCAGTACACGTAATGTGTTTTGGCCTGAACACCATTGGCCTGGTCTGCAGCCTGCTGCCGCATACCCACGAGAGAAGGGCATTCTTTCTGCTCCCTGCAGAATTCCTCCCTGGAGGGACCTCCTTCTTGCTGCCAATGGGTCAGCTCAGGCAAGTCTCCCAGTTCGGCGATCTGTTCCCCGGTAGGCTCCAGAGCATCCCCCTCCGGGTCTGCTTCCTCCTGGGCCGTGGGAACTTCGGGGGCCGGCTTCCCGCGCCTCCTGCGCCTTCTCCCTAAGGCCGGTTCCTGGACCTCTCCCTCAGGCTCCAGGACCCTCTCAACACCCCTACTGGCTGCCATGGACCGGGTGGTCACGCACGCCCAGTCGGGTAGACCCACCATCCTCAGATGCGTGGTCTTCTCCACCTTTTCCCAAGGGGAGCTCTCCAGGTCGTTCCCTAGCAGACAGTCTACAGGCATGTCAGTTCTCACAGCGACTTGTAGAGTACCAGAGACCTCCCCCCACTCAAAGGGAACTTGAGCCATTGGACAACGACTCTCTATGTTGTCAGCATTGACAACCCTACAGTAGGCATTGGGTACAATCTGCTCTTGAGACACCAGGTGTTGCCTCACCGAGGTCACGCTGGCTCCTGTATCTCTAAGAGCCTCCACCTTCTTTCCATTGATGGTCACTACTTGCCCATATTTCTTAGTGTTAGAGGGTAAGTAGGTTTCAGGGACCATCTCACTGTCTCCTAGCGAGACTAGGGTCATCTGCCCGGGACCCCACCCTCCTGGACTGCTACCTCCCCCCCAAAGTTAATATTAGCTACTTGCCGGGGTGGAGCACCAGTGGGTGCGGTCTTACCAAACAGGCGACACTTAGGATCAGAGGCAATGTGACCCGGGTCACCACACCTATAACAATTGAAGGGCCCCTTTGGAACAGGTCTACCTGTCGGGGCCCCGTTCTGCTGCGGGGGTGGGGGAGGCTGAGAACCCTTCTGCTGGTTCCCTTGGGAATTACTTTGGGGGCCTTTTTGGAACCCCTTCTGTTTACCCCTGTCCCCCCCACTCTTCTGCTGGGGACCCTGCCCACCTTTGGCGGAGTCTCCCACTTGACCCTTGTGGACCCTGGTGCTGAGCCAGCGGTCCGCCTCCTCAGCAAGCTTCCTCGGGTTGGACAGCTTGCTATCAATCAGGTGCTGGCGTAGCTCAGGAAAACATTGACTGGACAAGTGCTCCCATGCAATTAAATCAAGCAGCCCTTGATAATCATTCACTTTGCTACCCTTCACCCAACCATCCAGCGCTCTGCAGAAAAAGGTCACATACTCCACATACGTACTCTCAGGGATCTTCTTAGTCTCCCTGAACCTCTGTCTATATAGCTCAGGAGTTAACCCATACCTTGTCATTAAAGCTTCCTTCATATGGGGGTATGAGGCTTGGAGATCTAAGGGCAAATCTAACAGTGTGTCACGCCCTTCAGCAAGGAACCTTCCCCACAACCCCGCTCCCCAGTCTTTCTCAGGGACCCGGTGTGAAGACATGGCCACCTCGTAGGCTCTAAACCACTGCCCTATGTCATCCTTTCTAAAATACTCCTTTACTACATCTTTGGGGATGTACACCTTGGACTCTACCTGCGCTGGTGGAGTGCTGCCACCAGAAGGAGCGGTATCCAAACTTTTCGCCTTCAGCTCCAACTCCTTCAACCTGATATCATGATCCATTTGGCGTTGTTGTGCCTCCAGGGCCAACTTCTGCTTTTCCATTTCCATTTGTCCTGCCAACTTTGCCATCTCCATTGCATGCGCCCTGTCTGCTGCCCTGTCTGCCAGCTCCTCTGGCGACCGGACTCTGCTGGGCTCCTCAAGGTTGTCGGGTGGAACGATGTCCCCCGCATTCCGTGGGTCTCGTGACTCCTTCCAGGCTCTCAACGCCTTGGTGTACTGGGTCTTCCTCTTGAATCCAGCATGGGGGACTCTGAATTTTACACTGTAGCCTTTCAATTGCTCCATCGTGTAGCCTCCCAGCCTCTCCCAATCCACCTCATCTAGTCCAGAAATCACAGAGAGTGCTCTTCCAGCGGAGAGTGAGCTAGGCATGATTGCAGTAATGGCAGATGTCTCAACAAAGTTCCAAAAATGAAAACCTGTGGCTGCGTTATTTGGTCTGCTCTCACTATCTGGTGATTAATAATTCACTGTATGCAAATTACAAGTGCAAATCCGAAATCCCACCCGCTGCCAACAATGTTAGAGTCGGGGATCTCTGGTTGGCGCAAGGTTGCCCTTGTGTCAAGCAGGAACCCTCTCCTCCACGTCAGGGCGCAGGATAACCCCTCGCGAATGACCCTTGCTCACCCTCTAGGTGCGTGGCGTGAGCAGCCAAGGCGATTCCTCCGGCGTTGTTGGTTAAGCACTTACAATCATACACACAGTAAATACATCAATCCCCCCAGAAACGGACACCAGACTTGGATATATATAAAAATACGCTTCTTTATGTAAAAATAGGTATATATATCTCAGCAGACTTAACACAAGACCAATAACGTTTTCGCTATGCCACCAGGTTATAAAGCAGGCAAATGTTCTTTGTTCGTAGTTTCAAATGGATACTTCGTAGTCTCTTGCAAATGTTACTTGTAGTTTCCAGTACTCACAGAGATCGGTTCCGGCGAACGGGGAAATAAGGCGTTGCGGGCCCCGAGCCCGATACTGGAACTTCTTTCGTGATGTGGAGAGTCGGCACAGGTCGGTGCGACTCTCAGCTTGGGAAGTGTTCTTGGGTCCTCAATCAGCAGGTGTGGGCAAGTAGGCAGGCGCGGCCAGCGACCCTTTAGCACGGCGGTGCAGGAGGGTCTCCACAGCGGGGGCGGCGCGGCCTGAGATGTCCGGGGATAGCGAAGCGGGGTCGCAGGGCACGGTCAGTGCAGCTGGATGACCCGGCGTAGATCACAGTCGTCGGACGGCTTCCGGCGGGAGGGGTGATAGCGCGGTCAGCGCGCTCCAGTAGCAGGCGGTGACAGGGATGCAGGCGGCCTGGTCCGGGGACAGAGAGCGGCTCTGGACGGAGCGGGGCTCTCACGGGTTTGAGGCAGGCAAGCTTCTGAGTGTCACGGCCCTAGGAGGGGCGATGAGGGGCGCAGTCTCTTTCCAGCGGGATGCACACACGGCTCGAATTGGAGGACGAGCAAAAGCACAGAGAACCCACTGGTCCTGGGGTTCAGTTCAGGGGGCAAGCTCAGATCAAGCCCTTGGAGAATGTTCGAGCACAAAGTAGCAAAGTCTTTTTAGTAGTCTCTTCCTCTCCTTTCTCAGCAAGGCAAGCAGCAGGCCAGCTCCTCCAGCGTCTTCTTCTCCTTCTAGTCGGGCAGAGGTTCTTTGTGGTAAACAGGATTCTGATTTCTTAGGAGCCAGGCTCCTACTTTTATACCATGATTCTTTTGTTCTTTAGCGCCAGGGGGCCTGGGCCTGGCTCAGTCCAGTTCTGGAGCACTTTGTTATGGTGACTCTGCTCTTTCCTTTCAGCAGCAGGGCAGAGACATCAGCCGCTCCACAGGGGGCGGCGCCGGCTTTGTGGTGGCAGAGCACAGGTCTATTCAAGAGTCAAGGTGTACTCCTCCCACCCATCCAGGTGTCACCTCTCTACCCACCACCTGGCAGCCAACCTGTCTCTGGGGATTCCCCAACCCTGCTCCTTACTGTTGCTAGGCAGAACACACACACACACACACCAGAGGCGGACTGAAATGGTCAGGTCAGTAAATACTAACTTTCTAAAAGTAGTATTTACAAACCCAGGATATTAAAATAAACTTGACTACAAGAAGTATTTTATTATTCTGAGTTCAGGCATACTAAACTTGACACTCTACCATGCTCTCTGAGTCCACTGGGGTCACAGCGTTGGCGTGATCCCAGCAGCCCATTCTGGCCTATGGAGAGCAGGTAGCCTTCAATAGTGAAAACGACAAGGGCTGTAATTCACTACTAAGACATGCCACACACATCAGGGCATGTCCTACCTTATGCCTACAATGCACCCTGCCCGTGGGCCTACCAGAGGGGTGGCTAATATGTAGGTAAGGGAAGGTTTAGGGACTGGCAAGTGGGGGCACTTGCGCAGTCAGCGCGACAGTCCCAGACTGCACGCAGGGTCTGCGGTGGCAGACCCTAGACACATTTTACAAAGCCGCTTTCTGTGGGTGGCGCAACCAGCGCTGCAAGCCCACCAGCAGCATTGGCATTCACAAGCCCTGGCACCCCTGGTGCACTTTACTGGAGACTGACAGTGAACCCAATAAACCAATCAGGGACATCAATTACAGGTACACTTTACCTAGGGAGCACTTGCACTGCGGCACGGATTAGCCGTGGCGCAGTGCCCTGAGCGGACAACACCAGCAAAACAGTCGAGGCACACCATCAAAAAGTGGAAGGGAAACTCACGCCAAGGTGCCAGGTCTAACACGTGTCCCCTCCAGCTGAAATGTGGGGAGAACTACCCTTGCCCAGGGGGTTCCTCGTCACTAAGGCGGAAATACCTGGACAGACCGTCAGCGTTGGCGTGATCTGTACCAGGACGGTGTTCCACCGTAAAGTCCATACCCTGTAGGGAGATGGACCACCTCAACAGCTTCGGGTTCTCACCCCTCATTTGCATCAACCATCTGAGGGGCCTGTGGTCCGTCTGAACCCGGAAGTGAGACCCAAATAAGTAGGGTCTTAGCTTCTTCAGCGCCCAGACCACAGCAAATGCTTCTCGCTCAATTGCACTCCATCTACTTTCCCGTGGAAGTAACCTCCTACTGATGAAGGCTACGGGTTGGTCCCAGCCCTCCTCTGTCATCTGTGAGAGAACAGCCCCTACACCATGCTCTGAAGCGTCTGTCTGTACTAGGAATTCCTTGGAGAAGTCAGGGGCCAAGAGCACGGGCGCCGTGCACATGGCAGTCTTCAGGGTGTCGAAAGCTTTCTGACAGGTGTCAGTCCAGATCACGTTCCTGGGCTGCTTCTTAGAAGTCAGCTCTGTCAAGGGGGCAACGATCGTTCCATAGCCCTTGACAAACCTCCTGTAGTACCCAGTGAGCCCCAGGAAGGCCCTCATTGCGGTCTGCGTCTTGGGGGGTTCCCAAGCCAGGATGGTCTCAATTTTGGGTTGCAAGGGTGCCACCTTGCCACTCCCCACTTGGTGTCCCAAGTACACCACGGAACCCTGCCCGATCTGGCACTTGCTTGCCTTGATCGTGAGGCCTGCTCGGCGCAGAGCCATCAACACTTCCCAGAGGTGGCGCAGGTGTTCGGGCCAGGTGGCACTGAACACCGCGATGTCATCCAGGTAGGCGGCACTGAACGCATCCAGCCCAACCAGTACCTGGTTGACCAACCTCTGAAAGGTGGCAGGGGCATTCTTCATTCCAAATGGCATGACTCGGAACTGGAAGTGCCCATCTGGTGTAGAGAATGCTGACCTCTCTTTGGCCCCTTTGGTCAAGGCGATCTGCCAGTACCCAGACGTTAAATCAAACGTGCTGAGGAACCGGGCAGCCCCCAGCCGATCAAGGAGCTCGTCAGCTCTGGGGATGGGGTGCGCGTCAGTCTTCGTTACTGAATTGAGTCCTCTGTAGTCCACACAGAACCGGAGTTCAGGTGTGGCTCCCGGCGCAGCAGCCTTTGGGACCAAGACCACGGGGCTGGACCAAGGACTGCTGGAGGACTCAACCACCCCTAGCGCAAGCATTTTGGAGACCTCCTCCTTGATGCAAGCTCTGACCCTGTCAGTTACCCTGTAAGCCTTGTGCTTCACAGGTAAGCTGTCTCCTGTGTCCACATCATGGACGCACCAATCTGTGACACCAGGAACCAGGGAGAATCTATCGGGAAACTGCCCCAGCAGGTGGCGGCAATCTTCCTGTTGTTCGGGCGTCAGGGTGGGTGAGAGGTTAACTCCATCCACTGACCCATCTTTCTCAGAGGCCACTAAGAGGTCAGGAAGAGGCTCGGTCTCCTCTTCTATTCCATCATCAGTGGCCAGCAGCATGCCCACTTCGGTCCTCTCTAAGTGGGGCTTAAGGCGGTTAACATGTAGGACCCTCAAAGGGTTCCTGGGAGACTGCATGTCCACCAAGTAGGTGATAGGACTTTTGCGCTCCACAACCTCAAATGGACCTGTCCACTTATCCTGAAGTGCACAAGGCTCCACTGGGGCCAAGACCCACACCTTTTGTCCAGGTTGAAGCTCTACCAGAGTGGCATTCCGGTCGTACCACCGCTTCATCTCCTCCTGGCTGGCTTCCAGATTTGCCTCAGCAAGTTGCCTGAAACGCCTAGTCTGGTTTCGGAAGGCCAGCATGTAACTATATACATTCTGGGGAGGTTTCCTGGGAGATTGCTCCCAGCCTTCCTTTACCAAACTTAGAGGTCCTCTTACCGGGTGACCATACAGAAGCTCAAAGGGGCTGAACCCTAGAGACTTCTGTGGCACCTCTCGGTAAGCGAAGAGCAGGCATGGCAAGAGGACGTCCCACTTACGCCTCATTGGACCGTCCAGGCCCATGATCATGCCTTTGAGGGTTCGGTTGAATCTCTCAACCAACCCATTTCCTTGGGGGTGGTAAGGAGTGGTGAACTTGTAAGTTACCCCACACTCCTTCCACAGGGATTTCATATATGTGGATATGAAATTGGTCCCCCTGTCGCTCACCACCTCTAGAGGGAATCCCACTCGGGAGAAAATTCCCATCAGTGCCCGTCCCACCACGGGGGCCGTCACTGTCCTCAGAGGGATGGCTTCAGGGTACCGGGTGGCATGGTCCACCAAGACCAGGATGAACCTGTTGCCCAGGGCTGTCTTGGGGTCCAGAGGCCTCACAATATCAATACCCACTCGTTGGAATGGCGTACCGACCACAGGGAAAGGTTGCAGAGGAGCCTTGTGCTTCCCTCCGCTCTTACCACTTGCCTGGCAAGTCTGACAGGTTCGGCAGTAGGAATCTGAATTCTTGTGCATTTGGGGCCAGTAAAAGTGGGTGACAAGCCTGTCATAGGTCTTGTCCATCCCCAAATGTCCTGCTAACGGCACATCGTGAGCCAGCCCCAGTAGGAAGGTTCTGAACTTCTGGGGTACCACCAGCACACGGGCTGACCCAGGTTCAGCAGCCTTAGGCTCGGAATACAGGAGGTCACTCTCCCAGTACACGTAATGTGTTTTGGCCTGAACACCATTGGCCTGGTCTGCAGCCTGCTGCCGCATACCCACGAGAGAAGGGCATTCTTTCTGCTCCCTGCAGAATTCCTCCCTGGAGGGACCTCCTTCTTGCTGCCAATGGGTCAGCTCAGGCAAGTCTCCCAGTTCGGCGATCTGTTCCCCGGTAGGCTCCAGAGCATCCCCCTCCGGGTCTGCTTCCTCCTGGGCCGTGGGAACTTCGGGGGCCGGCTTCCCGCGCCTCCTGCGCCTTCTCCCTAAGGCCGGTTCCTGGACCTCTCCCTCAGGCTCCAGGACCCTCTCAACACCCCTACTGGCTGCCATGGACCGGGTGGTCACGCACGCCCAGTCGGGTAGACCCACCATCCTCAGATGCGTGGTCTTCTCCACCTTTTCCCAAGGGGAGCTCTCCAGGTCGTTCCCTAGCAGACAGTCTACAGGCATGTCAGTTCTCACAGCGACTTGTAGAGTACCAGAGACCTCCCCCCACTCAAAGGGAACTTGAGCCATTGGACAACGACTCTCTATGTTGTCAGCATTGACAACCCTACAGTAGGCATTGGGTACAATCTGCTCTTGAGACACCAGGTGTTGCCTCACCGAGGTCACGCTGGCTCCTGTATCTCTAAGAGCCTCCACCTTCTTTCCATTGATGGTCACTACTTGCCCATATTTCTTAGTGTTAGAGGGTAAGTAGGTTTCAGGGACCATCTCACTGTCTCCTAGCGAGACTAGGGTCATCTGCCCGGGACCCCACCCTCCTGGACTGCTACCTCCCCCCCAAAGTTAATATTAGCTACTTGCCGGGGTGGAGCACCAGTGGGTGCGGTCTTACCAAACAGGCGACACTTAGGATCAGAGGCAATGTGACCCGGGTCACCACACCTATAACAATTGAAGGGCCCCTTTGGAACAGGTCTACCTGTCGGGGCCCCGTTCTGCTGCGGGGGTGGGGGAGGCTGAGAACCCTTCTGCTGGTTCCCTTGGGAATTACTTTGGGGGCCTTTTTGGAACCCCTTCTGTTTACCCCTGTCCCCCCCACTCTTCTGCTGGGGACCCTGCCCACCTTTGGCGGAGTCTCCCACTTGACCCTTGTGGACCCTGGTGCTGAGCCAGCGGTCCGCCTCCTCAGCAAGCTTCCTCGGGTTGGACAGCTTGCTATCAATCAGGTGCTGGCGTAGCTCAGGAAAACATTGACTGGACAAGTGCTCCCATGCAATTAAATCAAGCAGCCCTTGATAATCATTCACTTTGCTACCCTTCACCCAACCATCCAGCGCTCTGCAGAAAAAGGTCACATACTCCACATACGTACTCTCAGGGATCTTCTTAGTCTCCCTGAACCTCTGTCTATATAGCTCAGGAGTTAACCCATACCTTGTCATTAAAGCTTCCTTCATATGGGGGTATGAGGCTTGGAGATCTAAGGGCAAATCTAACAGTGTGTCACGCCCTTCAGCAAGGAACCTTCCCCACAACCCCGCTCCCCAGTCTTTCTCAGGGACCCGGTGTGAAGACATGGCCACCTCGTAGGCTCTAAACCACTGCCCTATGTCATCCTTTCTAAAATACTCCTTTACTACATCTTTGGGGATGTACACCTTGGACTCTACCTGCGCTGGTGGAGTGCTGCCACCAGAAGGAGCGGTATCCAAACTTTTCGCCTTCAGCTCCAACTCCTTCAACCTGATATCATGATCCATTTGGCGTTGTTGTGCCTCCAGGGCCAACTTCTGCTTTTCCATTTCCATTTGTCCTGCCAACTTTGCCATCTCCATTGCATGCGCCCTGTCTGCTGCCCTGTCTGCCAGCTCCTCTGGCGACCGGACTCTGCTGGGCTCCTCAAGGTTGTCGGGTGGAACGATGTCCCCCGCATTCCGTGGGTCTCGTGACTCCTTCCAGGCTCTCAACGCCTTGGTGTACTGGGTCTTCCTCTTGAATCCAGCATGGGGGACTCTGAATTTTACACTGTAGCCTTTCAATTGCTCCATCGTGTAGCCTCCCAGCCTCTCCCAATCCACCTCATCTATTCCAGAAATCACAGAGAGTGCTCTTCCAGCGGAGAGTGAGCTAGGCATGATTGCAGTAATGGCAGATGTCTCAACAAAGTTCCAAAAATGAAAACCTGTGGCTGCGTTATTTGGTCTGCTCTCACTATCTGGTGATTAATAATTCACTGTATGCAAATTACAAGTGCAAATCCGAAATCCCACCCGCTGCCAACAATGTTAGAGTCGGGGATCTCTGGTTGGCGCAAGGTTGCCCTTGTGTCAAGCAGGAACCCTCTCCTCCACGTCAGGGCGCAGGATAACCCCTCGCGAATGACCCTTGCTCACCCTCTAGGTGCGTGGCGTGAGCAGCCAAGGCGATTCCTCCGGCGTTGTTGGTTAAGCACTTACAATCATACACACAGTAAATACATCAATCCCCCCAGAAACGGACACCAGACTTGGATATATATAAAAATACGCTTCTTTATGTAAAAATAGGTATATATATCTCAGCAGACTTAACACAAGACCAATAACGTTTTCGCTATGCCACCAGGTTATAAAGCAGGCAAATGTTCTTTGTTCGTAGTTTCAAATGGATACTTCGTAGTCTCTTGCAAATGTTACTTGTAGTTTCCAGTACTCACAGAGATCGGTTCCGGCGAACGGGGAAATAAGGCGTTGCGGGCCCCGAGCCCGATACTGGAACTTCTTTCGTGATGTGGAGAGTCGGCACAGGTCGGTGCGACTCTCAGCTTGGGAAGTGTTCTTGGGTCCTCAATCAGCAGGTGTGGGCAAGTAGGCAGGCGCGGCCAGCGACCCTTTAGCACGGCGGTGCAGGAGGGTCTCCACAGCGGGGGCGGCGCGGCCTGAGATGTCCGGGGATAGCGAAGCGGGGTCGCAGGGCACGGTCAGTGCAGCTGGATGACCCGGCGTAGATCACAGTCGTCGGACGGCTTCCGGCGGGAGGGGTGATAGCGCGGTCAGCGCGCTCCAGTAGCAGGCGGTGACAGGGATGCAGGCGGCCTGGCCCAGGGACAGAGAGCGGCTCTGGACGGAGCGGGGCTCTCACGGGTTTGAGGCAGGCAAGCTTCTGAGTGTCACGGCCCTAGGAGGGGCGATGAGGGGCGCAGTCTCTTTCCAGCGGGATGCACACACGGCTCGAATTGGAGGACGAGCAAAAGCACAGAGAACCCACTGGTCCTGGGGTTCAGTTCAGGGGGCAAGCTCAGATCAAGCCCTTGGAGAATGTTCAAGCACAAAGTAGCAAAGTCTTTTTAGTAGTCTCTTCCTCTCCTTTCTCAGCAAGGCAAGCAGCAGGCCAGCTCCTCCAGCGTCTTCTTCTCCTTCTAGTCGGGAAGAGGTTCTTTGTGGTAAACAGGATTCTGATTTCTTAGGAGCCAGGCTCCTACTTTTATACCATGATTCTTTTGTTCTTTAGCGCCAGGGGGCCTGGGCCTGGCTCAGTCCAGTTCTGGAGCACTTTGTTATGGTGACTCTGCTCTTTCCTTTCAGCAGCAGGGCAGAGACATCAGCCGCTCCACAGGGGGCGGCGCCGGCTTTGTGGTGGCAGAGCACAGGTCTATTCAAGAGTCAAGGTGTACTCCTCCCACCCATCCAGGTGTCACCTCTCTACCCACCACCTGGCAGCCAACCTGTCTCTGGGGATTCCCCAACCCTGCTCCTTACTGTTGCTAGGCAGAACACACACACACACACACCAGAGGCGGACTGAAATGGTCAGGTCAGTAAATACTAACTTTCTAAAAGTAGTATTTACAAACCCAGGATATTAAAATAAACTTGACTACAAGAAGTATTTTATTATTCTGAGTTCAGGCATACTAAACTTGACACTCTACCATGCTCTCTGAGTCCACTGGGGTCACAGCGTTGGCGTGATCCCAGCAGCCCATTCTGGCCTATGGAGAGCAGGTAGCCTTCAATAGTGAAAACGACAAGGGCTGTAATTCACTACTAAGACATGCCACACACATCAGGGCATGTCCTACCTTATGCCTACAATGCACCCTGCCCGTGGGCCTACCAGAGGGGTGGCTAATATGTAGGTAAGGGAAGGTTTAGGGACTGGCAAGTGGGGGCACTTGCGCAGTCAGCGCGACAGTCCCAGACTGCACGCAGGGTCTGCGGTGGCAGACCCTAGACACATTTTACAAAGCCGCTTTCTGTGGGTGGCGCAACCAGCGCTGCAAGCCCACCAGCAGCATTGGCATTCACAAGCCCTGGCACCCCTGGTGCACTTTACTGGGGACTGACAGTGAACCCAATAAACCAATCAGGGACATCAATTACAGGTACACTTTACCTAGGGAGCACTTGCACTGCGGCACGGATTAGCCGTGGCGCAGTGCCCTGAGCGGACAACACCAGCAAAACAGTCGAGGCACACCATCAAAAAGTGGAAGGGAAACTCACGCCAAGGTGCCAGGTCTAACAGTGGCAGAGGCGAAGTCAGGCAAAGCATACCGCTGAGTCCAGCACATCACCAGAGGGGGTGTCAGCGTCTGCACCTGATGCAGCTTTGGGGGTGAGTGTTCCTGTTGTGTCCACACCACTTTCCATTGATCCAGAGTCAGCCAAGCAATTTAGGATCCCCAAGAAGTGGAAAGGCACCCCTCCACAATCTCCCAGCCACACAGTGTCTCCCGTCTGCATGACTCAGCCTCTACGTGCCACTACACCACCTGGTCCAAGGAGCCCTCCGGCTTGCCAAGCCACTGATAGCCCTACCTCAGCTGGTCCGCTCTCTTCCCGGTCAAGTGCCCCGACAGTCCCCGAGACACAGCCAGCTCCCAGTCCACCTGACAGCCAAGTCTGAATGTTAGTCACCCTCACACACCTGTCTCTCATACAGGTGGGCCTGTACTGCACATTGTTAACCCCTGACTGTGTTGCTGACCATGGAAAGGTACAGTCACACACATTCCCTGTGCAGTCTCTCCTGGACATACCCTGCAATTTGTTTCAGCCACTGTACTTGTTGCTCTTTGCTGTGTTCAAGTATTCCCTGTGCAGCTTCTCATGGACCTACTCTGCACTTAGCCCTGGCCACTGGTCTTGTTGTTCACTGCTGTTTTGTCCTTGCCTGTGCAGCTTCTCATTGACCTACTCTGCACTTAGCCCTGGCCACTTGCCTTGTTGTTCACTGCTGTTTTGCCCTTGCCTGTGCAGCTTCTCGTGGACATACTCTGCACTTAGCCCTGGCCACTGGCCTTGTTGTTTACTGCTGTTTTGCCCTTGCACGTGCAGCTTCTCATGGACATACTCTGCACTTAGCCCTGGCCACTGGCCTTGTTATTAACTGCTGTTTTGCCCTTGCCTGTGCAGCTTCTCGTGGACCTACTCTGCACTTAGCCCTAGCCACTGGCCTTCTTGTTCACTGCTGTTTTGCCCTTGCCTGTGCAGCTTCTCATGGACCTACTCTGCACTTAGCCCTGGCCACTGGCCTTGTTGTTCACTGCTGTTTTGCCCTTGCCTGTGCTGCTTCTCATGGTCGTACTCTGCACTTAGCCCTGGCCACTGGCCTTGTTGTTTACTGCTCTTTTACCCTTGCCTGTGCAGCTTCTCATGGACATACTCTGCACTTAGCCCTGGCCACTGGCCTTGTTGCTCACTGCTGTTTTGCCCTTGCCTATGCAGCTTCTCATGGACATACTCTGCACTTAGCCCTGGCCACTGGCCTTGTTGTTAACAGCTGTTTTGCCCCTGCCTGTGCAGCTTATCATGGACATGCTCTGCATTTTGTGCCTTGCTCTTCTCTTCTCATGGTGCCTATCTGTGCAATGTGTGGATAAAGACAGTTGCCCCTGTTGTTTATTTTGTCAGTGTCCTTACTGAATTAAGTTATTTTTCTGTGTGTATATGGTTTACTGTGCCACGTGGTCTGTGTGGCACTTCAACATAGTCAATGTTTTGGCTCACTTACTCTATTTTTTACAGGGGTGACAGGGACTTCCGTGCTTCCTGACCCAGATACTTGTGGGGGAATGATGTCAATGTTTAATGGAAAGCAGTTGTCATTTTCTTAATTTGTTCATGTTGGCTATGTTGTACACATGTCAAGTTGGGGGGCATTGCCAGCAAAGAGTGGGATTCTATCCACAGTATTGCAGGAAGGCTGCCCAGGGTCATCATGTATGTGTATTCTTCCTTTATGTGTGCCCAGTGGTGTATGTGTGGTCATCTTGTGATGGCCAGTCATCTTAGTCCCATGGCTTACTTTCCATGTGTGCTCTTGGATGGTCAGGAAGTGTGCAGTGTACAGGGGGTGGGTTTGTCAGGAGTGTTGATGTGTGCATGCCCCTGCATTGTCATCTGCACACATGTGTCACCCATGTTGTTTTCATTGTTCAGCCCTGTGGATGTGGTTGTATGCACATGTGGGAGTTGTATGGTGTCATTCCATTCCCTATCTGTGCTTCCGATGCCTACCCATTGTGGGTCTGCACTTCCCCTATTTGTGTATGGTACACTCCTGCCATGTCCCCTACTGACATGCAGTACACTTCACTTTGATGTCAGATGTCCCCTTGGTTTACATGTGTGTGTGCCTCCCCATCACTTCAATTGTGACACTGGTTTGTGGTGCAGTTCTTTGGCCAGGATCAATGTGTCACTCAGGGCATTTCCCCAATGGGTTGTAGTTGATGTTCTTGTGCTGATTGTCAGTCATGGTTGCTCATATTCAGTTCAACTGTGTGTGCTGCCCAGTCCTCTGGTCAAGATGTTTCCACCTTTGTGTCCCAGACTTGTGCATCTGTTGTTGTTGTGTTGGATGTATGTGTGTTGGCTGTGGTATTGCTTCACTTCCTGGGTGTGCTGTTGTCTTTGTGCTGTGCTGATTGGTGTTGTGTGGGTTGATGTTCTGTCACTCATGTCTGTGTGTGGCTGGTATGCTTGGTGTGCACACACTGCTTGTTGTGCATGCAGTGCTGTGTATGTACGTTGCCTTGTCATTGCCTGGTGTGCAACCCCTGATGTCCTGCTGTGTTTGCTATGTGATTATTTTGCCTGTGCATCTGTTGTTTGTCTGATGTGGCTGTGTTGTTCTTTGATGGTGCACTTCTTGTGTGGGTTGTGGTATGTTGTCTGTTCATTGTTCCTGAGTGATGAGGTTGTGTCTGTGCTCCCATTGCCTTTCCACAGTTTCGCTGCACAGGGCATGTCTGTTCTTGTCGTGGTTCTGTGTGTGTTTCTGTTGGGTTATGTGTTTGTTTGTTGTTTTTGTGCAGCCATTTGTTCTGGCATCCCTGTGTGTGTGTGATGTTTGTGGCTACCCCCAGGGTGTGTGATTTTTTGTGTGTGTATTGACTGGAAAGTATTGCCAACCTTCAGTGTGTTTGACACTGGTGTTGTGTGTGGCTGGTGTGAGGGGGGTATGTGTGTAGATTCCTACTGGTCTTTGGCAGTCATGGAGTGTGTCAATGGGCCCTGTGTGTTGTGCTGCTGGTGTACTCTTGTGAAGTAGTTGTATACATGTGTGGCTGTTCACAGTTTGACTTCTGGGCCTTCCTTTCATCCTTGTGCCTATACATGGTTTACCTTGCTGTCTCCCTGTGTTGTCGCACTGTGTTGTCTGTGATTTGACTTCACTGACTGTACCAGCCATGTGTGCTTTGATGGTCTGAGGGTGTTGTTCTCTGTTCCTTGTCTTGCATGTGATGTACACATGTTTATTGTGTGTCTCCATGGCCTTCCATTTGTGTGCAGCCCACTTTGGCTTTCCTATTTGTTGTGCTCCATTGCTGTTGGCATGCGGGGTGTGTATGTGTCTGTGTGTCAGTCTGTGGTATGTATGTGTGACTATGCAGGCTGTGTGTCAATTTGGATTTTTGTTCCTTGTATCTGTTCATTTGGTGCTTGTACTCATTTTTGTTTCCCTGAGTGTGGTGTTGTTGTGGTGTGTGTGTTTCCCTTGCCCTGTGCTACTGTGATGTGTGTTGTGTGTTCCTGTGCAGCCACTCCTGCAGTGGCTGTCTCCCTGGCTGTTTGTTGTGTGGTGCAGGGTGTGGATTGACCTGGCTTGTTGTTGTGCATGGGGGTGCACAGGAGGGGTACATGGCATGTGTCTTCATGGGGTGAGCTAGTGTGTGGTGGGAGGAGGTGTGGCCCTGTGGTCTTTGTGCCCTGCCCATGCCTTGCACTGGTCCTGCCTTCTGCATTGTGCGCATGTATTCCCTTGTGTTCACCGCTGCAGTGACATGACCGGGACATTGCTGCATTATCACAGGAGATGTGTGTCCAGGATGCAGAGGGGTGACTTGATGGCAGGTGGGTCATGTGTGGGTGCCCTTGGGGATATGTTCCTATCCCCACCAGGGTGTCTGATGTGGATTTGGACCCTCTGTCAGCCCTTGTGTTGTGTGTCGTGTTTGAGTTTGTGTTATCGCGTACTTTTGGCAGCGTCCACGGCGGTCCATGAGTTGCTGGTGATGTACCAGGTACAGTACCGGAAAAACGTGTAGAGCTGGATCCATTGAGGTCGGGACTGGGGGGTGTGGACCGGGACTCTGGTTTCGCGCTCCGCTGTCAAGCTTCCGCCACCTCTGGTTGGGCGGTTTCCCGCTGCGGTTCGTCTGCTTGTTTGGGTCATCCTAATTTGTGGAGCGGGGCGGACGTCATTCCGCATGGCGGTGAGTCTCCATTGGCTCCCACCGCCGCAGTGGCGGGCACACTTTGATGGCGGTGTGCGTCGCACCATGGCGGATGGGAAATGGGCTATGTTTGGCCATACTAATATGGCGGACGTGAGTACCGCTGCTCGCGGGCTGAAAAATTCATTTTTCCACACCGCCACCACCGCCCGACATCCTAATGGACCCCATGTTTTGGTGAGGCTAGAAGTTATCCTACACTGTATTGAAATACATAATTGCCTGTATTTATTAAAAAGGCATTGAAGCCACTTAAAGACAGGCCTAAAAGAGCAAGCTTGTGACGGGTTATGGATAGATTTGGAGAGGCCACTTCAAGAGACTGATGAGAAATTTTGGAGAGATAGTTGCTGAAGGGTGTGGGACACGGGCTAGATCCAATCCTTCCCCAATTGAAGAAGATAGTTAGATCACCTTCATCTCCGTGTTATATGTCACAAATGGTGAGGGAGAAAGGCTCCCTATCTTTGAACAAAGTATATCCACTCATATTCTTCCAACTATAAAATAAATTGAGTCTACCATTTCAGGAATGCAGTCCTCAGCCGCTATGGTACCAATTTTCATAGTGAAACAGGAAGCTACCCTTCGAACCACAGTATTGTTCCCGGACTTTAAATTCTGCTATGAGAATAGCACAGAACTTCCCTCTTTGACTGGAAGTATTATTGTACCTCTATTTAAAAAAATGGGAGATTGTAATATTCCTGCAAACTATCATCAGATTGATCTATTAGATGCAGTGGGTAAAGTCTTTTCCAAATGCCTGTTAGCACAATTACATTCCTGGGCAGAGGACAATAAAATCATTCCACTTGAGCAGGAGGGTTTTAGGAAAAAACATGGTCCCCTAGACAATATAGCTGCTCTACAACGAATGAATTGAGAAGTATGTACACATTCGAAATGGTGTGATACATGCCACATTTATAGGTTTTTCCACAGCTTTTAAAAAAGTGGATCTTTCGGTGCTGTGAAAATCGAATCTTGGCATTCCAGGTAGGTACCGTATTACATCTAATTACTGCCCTCCATTCTTCTACCTGGTATAAGGTATTACTAGGGGTTGCTTGACTGTGGTCTCTCGGGGAAAATTCCCAATAAAAAATAGCCTAAAACAAGGATGCTTCCTGGTCTGCAGCTCTTCTCTTTATATATTTCAGACTTACATGTGTCACATTCACAAAGTACAGGTCTATCGCCGACTATTTGGGGACTACCAGTCTCATTTCTCCAGTATGCGGATGACATGGTGATCCTGGGTCTGATCCCTAAGGGGCTCACTAATTGGCTGGGGCATTGCAACAATATTCTGATGCACACTATTTAAAAATTAGCATCTCTAAAAGCAAAATACTCTGCTCACATGGAAAGGAAAAACCTAAATATGCTAACTTTTCCTGGTACTTGGGTGACAACAAATTGGAAGTGGTAAAGTCCTATACCTTTTAAGGGAAGATAATGTGTAGCAATTTCAGTGACAGTGATGATATCTTAAACAACATGTGTAAAGCCCAGTCTCCAGTCAAGGGTTTGGATACACTTTATGGAGCAACAGGCAGAATAAATTTTTCCTACCTCCTAGTGGTATATAGGACTAAAATTCCTACTACCCTACTATACGCAGTGGAGTTCATAGGTATTGCTAGATTGTTTTTTTTAAACAAAATTGAAGGGCATGTACTGAGAAGCTATAACTGCTGTAATGTCTCAATATCAGTGGCAGCACTAAAGCTGGAAATGGGAATGAAGAGTGCTTAAGTCCAAGTCCTGACAAGGTTTGTTTGTTGGGCTGCCTACTTTGAAAAAAGTGAAGGGGACACTCTAAGGCACTATATAAGAAAGGAAATTCTTGGGGCTAAGAAAGATAAGACTCTAGTCTACACGAATTTCAAAAATGCCACAACAGAACTTGGGCTGGAGCGAAGTCTGGTACTTTTGCTTCGTGCCCCTCAACTGAAGGCCAGTTTAAAACAAGGCTCATAAGCTTTCATTTTTTGTTTGGACACTAAAGTTTGTGTCAACAAAAGGGGATCTCAAAAGGTAAAAGACACTATTTTTAATGAAAAAAGTGCATCTTTACATAAAATGGAACTTGCCACATGGGGTTAGACACTTTTGGATTTTTTTTGCGGTTTGATATGTTACCCTAAATTGTTTAACATATAATGGTACAGAACATCTGAAATATGTAATTTCTGCCAGAATGGAACCCAAAGTCTGAATCATTTCAAATTCATTTGTCCTGCTCTCTTATTGTACTGCTGAAAATGGTTGAGGCCCATTTTGCTAAAACTGTCTGTTCGATCCT
Source organism: Triturus cristatus (assembly GCF_964204655.1). Classification (NCBI taxonomy): domain Eukaryota; kingdom Metazoa; phylum Chordata; class Amphibia; order Caudata; family Salamandridae; genus Triturus; species Triturus cristatus. The sequence goes on along the minus strand of NC_140594.1, from coordinate 545,365,721 downwards.
CTTCGGAAGCCCTACAGGTAATAACCGATCCCCTCTAATAAACAGTGTGCTGTCAATGAATTTCTAATTTATTAAAATGTGTTTTAAATTTATATTGATGTTAGGGAGAGTGATTTGAATTTGGATGTCTATGAATTTTTGGGAGTTTGTAATGTTTTATAGAAAAATGTATACTGTACTTATTTGTATGAATTTGTTATATGTAGATCTCTTCGGAGTTACGAAACATGAATAAAATAAACTTGAAACTTGCCACAGAGCCTCGCTTTACCAAAAGTCTGAGCTGTAAATTCAATACCTGGACCATTAGCAAGATTGATCTGACATCAAAAGGTCATTTTAATGCACATATCTGATAGGAGTCTTCAAGATTGTTTTTTTGAGGCTGGAAACATCTTTCAGTCTTGCACTCCAAAAACCACAAAAGGTCACATCTGGCCCACCAGCAGGCTAAAAGACACTAGAGATCTAACTAAGTACACAGGCCTCTAGAAAACAGACCCCACACATTATACACCTTTGACTGGCATAGATCTATTGTTCAGATTTTTCTTGAGATTTTACCACCATCTAACAAATGAGGCGATCAAGACCAGATTGGACCTACATACTGATGAATACCTCCAAGTCACATTGGCATCAATATTTTCAAAACATGTTTACAATTTTGACATGAAGGGTCCTAAATACACCATCTTGATTATTAATCTTGTGATAGGGAGACATGAATAAAACATTGATATTTGCTAGTATTACACAATTTAAGGTTTGTCCTTGGGAGTTACCTCGTAAATAACCCTAGATGATTAAATTGTTTCACATAGGGCTAAAACAGTGAAATAGCACCAACGCAAAGCGGCCCACTTACCCAATACGGAGTATGTATGAAGTACACATTGACCAGATGAGAATCCAACCAGATCTCGCAATTGTCTTACCCACAAACTCTGAAAACAAGAATTTACTACTATAATCAACATAAAACCCAGTGATGATACATGGAAATTAGGTGGGTGCTATGTTGACATCCCTTAACAGTTACTAGGCAAAAACTAATGTACAGATAGAGGGTCTATCATTTCAGGCATTTAAAGGCCAAGCAATCCACATTAAGACTCAAAGGCTCCATTATTTTGGTATGTACATAGTGGAAGCTCTGTCACAAGAGAAAGGGCTATGCAAACTCAGCTGATACTGAGATCTGGATTACTTTAGTCATGGTCTCTTGCCTGTGGACTGGCCGTGAACACTGTTTTCAAGCTAAGGGGGGGGGCTGTTTGAGTTTATTAACTGTTTAAATTGTTGTATACTTTGCTGCTAAAAGAGTTAGTGAGAAATATGTAAGCAGAATAATGTATCTACCACTGCAGGCATTTTTAAGACTTGTGTAAACTTATAATTCAATTGACTCAGGGCTTAACGAGCTTATTATCCTAATAGATAAATATTATATTCTGTCTATGGTGAGAGCTGTGTTATTACCCCGATGTTTTTTTATTTGTTGAGAACTGGTTCTACTGAAAAAATAGCTATTATTATTTAAAGTATTCCACATACTAATGATTGCTGTATGGTTTGTGGGATATTTCCACCATTTCATGTGCTATTAAGAGGTGTGCAGCCTGAAAGATATCTCTGCTAATATTGACATTATTGAGAAAAATATGAAGATAGGAAAGGCACTGCAGCTTTATTAAACCTGAGATACATAACCTAAGCAGCGTTTTGACTGGTAATTATTATTGTGACTTGTCTGTACTGAGGGATATCTCTTTTGTCTTTGGTATCACCAAGAGTCATGTGACCTGAAGAATGCTGTCACTGTTCCTTGGGTTACTGGCACTTCAACAGTATTTATTGAGAGCTGATTAAATTCAGGCATATAGCTGCTGTCTCAATGATCAGTGAGAGTTCTGTAACAGCAAAAATATAGATGTAATATTGCTTAGAGCAGTGTAGCTTCAAGGGATATTAAGGGATCAATGGCCCATGGGATATCTCTGTTTTCTGACCCATGAGTAGTAAGGAAAGTGAAAGCAAAACAATAGGTTCTTTTTTCTAGCATTACTCTCACTGTCTAAGGAGTTTTTGAGAGAGGAGTATCATGAGATAAGGAACTGGCATATGAGGCTTTACTTGAAGCTGTGCAACCAGATAGAGGGTAATGCTGTGTTAGTACTAGCTAACCGTTAATTGTTGTGTACCCTGAGAACTTCTGATATGAATCCGTAAGAAACGTAAAAGATTTGTAAGTGCCATGTAGCATTAAGACATGATCTGTTACAACGGTTGTGTTAGTATGTTTTACCAGCAGGTGTGAGTGGGAAGGTGTGTGGAGCATGGGTTTTGTGTCAATGCATGACTGTAGCAGTGTGATTAGCCTGCAGATCTCCCAGGCCGTGCCACAGAAAATATGTCCAGAATGAGGGCGAAGCATCAATACTTCTAGGATTTGCATGCCAGTAGTGCGCATGGTCAGAGTGAGAGGATAACTTGGAGTACCTGCAATGTTCCGGTTTAGTTTTACAAAAGAGTGGACCTCCATGGATGTATGAGGGTTTACCAGCAGTCGGTTAGTGGAAAACAGAGAAGGAATATCCTAGGTGTTGGCATTGGCACAGTGCTACCAGGATGAGTGCTGAGCTTTCACTAACGGCCCAAGTATGGATTGGGCCTTTTCAGGAGATGATACACAAACTTTGGCAATATAAACACCAGAGAGGCTAACATTATTCTGATTTGTGTCACCTGCAGGCTGGTTTCCCAAAGTTCCTCCACCCTTGAATCATCTTTGCTTCATGCTGCAAATGCTGTAGCTGAAAATGAGCTTTGGAAACATGGCTCCTCACACTAGCTCATCTGATTCCATCATTATCCATTTACTCTCACTAGGTAAATAAAGAAGATTGCTTGGAATACATTTGGAAGGCTAGAGGTGCTTAGTCCCAAGTGAAGCAATGAAAACAGTGAGACAGTATCTCACTTCCAGATTGGTTAAGGTTTGCTAGTGCTGATAAGGATATAAGAGGAATAGTTGCATGACTTATCTCGACTTTTTCTGTGCACTCCAAATATTCAAGTGTCTATGGATCTCCTGAGAACACAGGATTACAATTTCCATCTCACTACTTCTGGTTCTGGTGTAGTAAATCCTATGACGCCATCTCTGAATCAGGGTTATGATCAGGAGTTATCATGATGAAGGCATATATGTCTCATAATAAATTCTGGTGCCGATCACGATCCGGCAAAAACCGGGTACGAACCGTCGGACGGAGCATAATCTCCGCCCGACGCGTACCCGGTCGTCAATTTTTACAAACAAGGAATTACGATTCGCACGGGTACACCATTACCGTACGAATCGTAAAAAAGCCCGACCGAACAAAAAAACACCTACCAATGCGATCCGGGAAAGCGCCGACCTGACGTCGGGACGCTCGCAGCCAGCCATTCACGACCCAGGAATCACGATTCGCACCGACGTCACCCCGCACGGTGAATATTTTGCGGCAGCCAAAAACTGCCGGGAAATCAGGACGACGCGAACAAGGACCACCAGTACGCGACGGACAGACGACGACGCGAACAAGGAGGACCAGTGCGTGACGGACACACAGGACGACGCGACCAAGGAGGACCCGTACGCGACAGGACGACGCGATCAAGGAGGACCCGTACGCGACAGGACGACGCGATCAAGGAGTACCAGTACGCGACGGACAGACATGGACCCGAACCTACGAGTCATCCCTGCCCTCATAGCAGTACACCTCCTCTACAGGTTACGACGCAGACGCCGCAGAAGGTCAGAATAACTAAGGGAGGGGGGAAAGTGGGGTGGGGTGGGGGTGGCACGACCAGGGCAGGCCACAAAACAACCACATAAGTCACACACCACACATGGCCTGGACATACCTGACTCCCATGCCCTGGTCACCACGAGGGGGTGGGGGCGTGTCCTGATAAGCCAGCGACCGCCACAACGGAAGTCCGTCACGACGCGAACCGGCAACACAACCAGACAGGTACGTCCCGTACCCACGCCTGAAGAGCGTGGGTACGAGTCGTACCACGCCCACACACACGTCACCCCAACAATGGCGGGACGGATCGTACCCACGTGGCAAAGGCCTGGGTACGGCCCGCACAAGCATCACATAGCGTGGGGACGGATATGTACGGACCCTACCCTCACCCCGTATGCATGGAGCGTACCCCCACCCCAACAGTGTAAGTACGACCCGTACCCCCACCCGCGTATGCAAGGAGCGTACCCCCCACCCCAACAGTGTAAGTACGACCCGTACCCCCACCCGCGTATGCAAGGAGCGTACCCCCCACCCCAACAGTGTAAGTACGACCCGTACCCCCACCCGCGGACTCACGGACCGTACCCCCACCCCAACAGTGTAAGTACGACCCGTACCCTCACCCGCGTATGCAAGGAGCGTACCCCCCACCCCAACAGTGTAAGTACGACCCGTACCCCCACCCGCGTATGCAAGGAGCGTACCCCCCACCCCAACAGTGTAAGTACGACCCGTACCCCCACCCGCGTATGCAAGGAGCGTACCCCCCACCCCAACAGTGTAAGTACGACCCGTACCCCCACCCGCGTATGCAAGGAGCGTACCCCCCACCCCAACAGTGTAAGTACGACCCGTACCCTCACCCGCGGACTCACGGACCGTACCCCCACCCCAACAGTGTAAGTACGACCCGTACCCTCACCCGTGTATGCAAGGAGCGTACCCCCCACCCCAACAGTGTAAGTACGACCCGTACCCCCACCCGCGGACTCACGGACCGTACCCCCACCCCAACAGTGTAAGTACGACCCGTACCCTCACCCGCGTATGCAAGGAGCGTACCCCCCACCCCAACAGTGTAAGTACGACCCGTACCCCCACCCGCGGACTCACGGACCGTACCCCCACCCCAACAGTGTAAGTACGACCCGTACCCTCACCCGCGTATGCAAGGAGCGTACCCCCCACCCCAACAGTGTAAGTGCGACCCGTACCCCCAACCGCGGACTCACGGACCGTACCCCCACCACACCAGTGTAACTAGACCCGTACCTTCACCTCGAATGCATGGAGCGCACCCACACCGTGTATGTTCCAAGCGTACATATCCAGAAATAGGAGGTGTGTGTGCAGAGTCCTCCCAGCAGTGCCCAGAGACAGGAGGGGTGGGGCCCTATCACTCACAGCAGTGCCCTGAGACAGGAGGGGTGGGGGCCTATCACTAACAGCAGTGCCCTGAGACAGGAGGGGTGGGTGTGGAGTCCTCCCAGCAGTGCCCTGAGACAGGAGGGGTGGGGCCCTATCACTCACAGCAGTGCCCTGAGACAGGAGGGGTGGGGGCCTATCACTAACAGCAGTGCCCTGAGACAGGAGTGGTGGGGCCCTATCACTCACAGCAGTGCCCTGAGACAGGAGGGGTGGGGGCCTATCACTAACAGCAGTGCCCTGAGACAGGAGGTGTGTGTGCAGAGTCCACCCAGCAGTGCCCTGAGACAGGAGGGGTGGGGGCCTATCACTCCCAGCAGTGCCCTGAGACAGGAGGGGTGTGTGCAGAGTCCTCCCAGCAGTGCCCTGAGACAGGAGGGGTGTGTGCAGAGTCCTCCCAGCAGTGCCCTGAGACAGGAGGGGTGGGTGCCTATCACTCCCAGCAGTGCCCAGACACAGGAGGGGTGTGTGCAGAGTCCACCCAGCAGTGCCCTGAGACAGGAGGGGTGGGTGCAGAGTCCTCCCAGCAGTGCCCTGAGACAGGAGGGGTGTGTGCAGAGTCCTCCCAGCAGTGCCCAGAGACAGGAGGGGTGGGTGCAGAGTCCTCCCCAGCAGTGCCCAGAGACAGGAGGGGTGTAACACATGTGTGTGAGGCCGGAATTACCCACATCCATACTGCCTACAAGGGAACATGTCCCCATGAACTCATGTCAACAGACTCCACACACAAGTACAGTGATCACCAAGGATGCCACGATTGTTGCAGGTGGAGACAGGGCCATGCATGCATGGCCAAAGTAGAAGGGCTCCGTCACACACACAGCTCATGTAGACACTGCTCTGCGCTAAACATTGGGAACACCCTGCAGGGAAGAAATCTGGGTACACAGAGGAAGGAATACACCCTGGGACAATTGCACCATGCAGTAACTGCTGACATGACCTAAGGAAGATAGCCAACACCTTGTGATGGCACACAGATCCCAGGGTCCCCCCAATGAGCAGAACACTACTACAAATCCCACACACCCAAAGCCTTAAACACCACCCAAAACCATGTAGCAGCCCCACCAACACCAATACCACCATAGCAGTAGTGTGATAATGAAAACAAAATTAAGCTTTATTCAGCATGAGCACAATGTCCGTGGATCGCAGGCAGTTCAATTTTAACAAAGCCCATAGGGCAGTCAATGATTCCCAGCTGGATGGGGGACACAGTGGGATGTGTGTCCCCTACCTTGCCTGCACAGTCAAATGGCATCGTCTTCCATACTGGTGAGGGCATCAGGGGGGGGGGAAGCAACAGGCACCGCAGGGACATCAGGGCAAAGGGGCGGCGTTGTGGGTGCAGGGATGGAGGACTCAACCACAGGGGGTGTGTCATGGCCAAAGGCGGAGGCCAGGATGGCACTACACACCTTAGCAAGGTCCTCCAGGGACTCCCCTGCACCCGAAGTGACCTCAGGCCCCAAGGAGGGGGGGGGGTCAGAGGGATGGGTTGCAGCGCCACCGGGGGAGGGTGGAGACAGGGGGGGAGACTCAACCACCCTGACCGAGGACTTCCTTGACCGCTTGCGTGGTGGTGGAACTGTGGGGCTCAGGGACAGAGCGGCCATGAAGGAGTCCTTGGGGGAGATGTGGCCAGGAGAGCTGAGGGGAGGGGATTTGGAGGGAGTGGATTGTGTGGAATGCGGACTCCCACTCTGGCTGCGTGTCACACATTTGCCCCCCGACCCAGTGGGTGTGCCTACCTCACCCTGTGTGTGCGTGTCAGGAGGAGTGCGGTGGACCTTCCCTGCTGGTGTGGTGCCTGTGTCTGTTGTGGTGGGTGCATGCCGACGTCTGGGTGTACGTGGGACAGGCATGGAAGTGGGAAGTGTGGATGGGGCAGGGGTAGGTGGGGGGAGGTCGCGCTGCAGGAGACCCACTGCTGCAGTCAGTGTGGAGTCTATGGACCTCAGCAAGTTGCGTTGGTCAGCCTGCGAAGAATGAATGCCCTCCAAGAATGCCTCGATGTTGGTGAGGGTTTTCCCGTGGGCATGGAGGACATTAAGGATCGCAGCCTGACCAACCTGCAGTTGCCGCTGGATGTCCACAGACTCAGCATTGGCGGCAGCAGTGGAGACAGGGGCAGGGGGTGCGGTGCCTGGCCGGAAGGAGACATGCGGTGACCGGGCACGCTGGGAAGGGACACGAGCAAGTGGGAGGCGGCTGATGGGAACTGAGGGGGCGGTGCAAGGTGTTGTTCCGCTGTCAGCTGCTGGTGCAGCCACCGCCCACTCGGAGAACTCCTCCTCGGACCTGTCAGCTTCGTATTCTGACGTGCCAGTCGACAGGTCCTCGACAGCACTATCCTCCACCTCTGTCCCACTCGATGTACCAGCCCCGATGTCACGGCTGGCACTGGTGCTCGGTCCCTCCGCCTTGCCTGTGTCCATGTCTCCCTCTGTGTCCCCCGACGATGCTGTGGGCAGGGTGGAGAGACATAAATTAATCAGACAGCTGTACACATCAGTCACATGAGTCCAATCGACATAGGTAACATTGCATAGCCTGAAAAGGAAGATCCCTAACATCTTCAAAACAAGGTACCGATGTAGGGCATGAAACACACAGTTGGTTGAGCCACCATGCCACTGAAATACCATGGAGAGCATAAGACAATAGCTAAAGACAGGAAACGGAGTCTGACATAGCACCCAGGCCCTGGGGACAATCCAGCACTGCATCTGCACCACACAGCGTTGGCGAAAATACCGATGACCAGGGACCATATCCATGAACTTGAGACACATGCTGCATAGGTAATGCTGCAAACATGCCCAACATGACTCGGTCACTGCACCTTGCGTGTGTGTCCAGAAACATCACACACTGCCCAGACCCAGCAAGTAGAAATCCGGATTTGACACATAGGCAGTGCCCGCCCCAACAAACCCCTACACGAGGCAAATTGTTGAGACACAGGTGGCACCAACATCTCATAGTCTGGGTGATAAACACAGGGGCAGGCAAAAAGCAAGATTGGACGCCAAACAGCCAAGGTGCGCCTGTACAAATAATGAGGTACCAGTGCCCATCCTCAGATGAGTATAACAAGACACACAGGCACTGGCAACTGTGAGTATGAAGAAGGACAATCAGGTCAGGCTGCACAGTGGACACCTGTACATAATAGCACGTCTATATACATGGTGACAGGGGACAATGGCACAGAGCACAACCTACGCTGTAGACAGTGAGAGTGTCCACGTTTATGATGACACATACAACACTGAGGAAAAGGTGCCCCAGGGGACAGTAGTGGGCACGCAACTTCATGCTACTGAATGGTAATGACTGCAACACACGTCACCATCCCTGCACTATGCGTATCGCACACTCATGCACATCATGTCACAGGCCACTACATAGGACATGCGCGCTGTAAGGCATGACACATGAGAGACCAACTCCCATGTCTGGAGTCAGCATCAGTGCCAACTGACATGGAACCCACATGCAGTGAACTTGACAGTGCACAGGCAAGGTCCCACAACCTGTTACACACCACCCCCAGACATGATGCTACAGTCATTGTTCTCGTGGACAAAGCGCCAGCCTACATTACCTTGTGAAGGAGTGACTACACACAGACCAGGGAACACATTGCAAGGAGGGGAAGGGTGGCAGGGGCGCAGCGCTATACTGGGGCAAACAGGATCTGCACAGCACCTTTAAACCCTGCCAGTGAATTCATGCTACTGTGCCCTTACAAATGCCGGTGACACACAACAAACACACATGTACCTACCCCCTTCCGGCTGCTGCTTCGCCTGTAGGCGCCTCTCCAGGTCTGGAAAGACCACCGGCAGCACACGCCTGTGGAGGTGGTTCAGACGGCGGCGGCCGCGGTTCTTGTGGCTCTCAGGTGAGTCCCCCAGCAGGAGCCGTGCAATCCTCCGCGTCCAGCACCGGATATCCTGCCAGCGTTTCCTCACCTGGGACAGGCTCCGCCTCCGACCATCCACACCCCTCACGGCACTGACGGCGGTCAGCCAGATCTGCTCCTTGGCAGTGGCGCCTACCTGTGAGGAAGAACAAGTGACACCACATCAATACACCAGCCACATGTCACAGAGAGACATATGAGTACAAATTAGCTGGATACAACAAGGCATGTCATGCAGTCAACGCATTGCACCTTTGTCATAGGGACATCATGCCCTGGTGAGGGAAAAAGCAGTACGTGCCATAGTGGGTACACAGGTGGAATGATGGCAATGTCACAATCAATGATCAAGGCTCACACTGTGCATCACACCCACCCCTCCTGTCTCAGGGCACTGCTGGAAGGACTCCACACCCACCCCTCCTGTCTCAGGGCACTGCTGTTAGTGATAGGCCCCCACTCCTCCTGTCTCAGGGCACTGCTGTGAGTGATAGGGCCCCACCCCTCCTGTCTCAGGGCACTGCTGGGAGGACTCCACACCCACCCCTCCTGTCTCAGGGCACTGCTGTTAGTGATAGGCCCCCACCCCTCCTGTCTCAGGGCACTGCTGTGAGTGATAGGGCCCCACCCCTCCTGTCTCAGGGCACTGCTGGGAGGACTCCACACCCACCCCTCCTGTCTCAGGGCACTGCTGTTAGTGATAGGCCCCCACCCCTCCTGTCTCAGGGCACTGCTGTGAGTGATAGGGCCCCACCCCTCCTGTCTCAGGGCACTGCTGGGAGGACTCCACACCCACCCCTCCTGTCTCAGGGCACTGCTGTGAGTGATAGGGCCCCACCCCTCCTGTCTCAGGGCACTGCTGGGAGGACTCCACACCCACCCCTCCTGTCTCAGGGCACTGCTGTTAGTGATAGGCCCCCACCCCTCCTGTCTCAGGGCACTGCTGTTAGTGATAGGGCCCCACCCCTCCTGTCTCAGGGCACTGCTGGGAGGACTCCACACCCACCCCTCCTGTCTCAGGGCACTGCTGTTAGTGATAGGCCCCCACCCCTCCTGTCTCAGGGCACTGCTGTGAGTGATAGGGCCCCACCCCTCCTGTCTCAGGGCACTGCTGGGAGACATCAGGCACCCCCCCCTGGTAACCCCCCGACAGTACATGGCATGTGTGTCACACCAGGACACAATGCCTGAAGTCACAGTCACAACATAGGGAGAGTCTGTGGCAGTGGCCTATGCACTCACCTGATACCCTGGTCGGCCATACAGCATGGAGTACTGTGGGAGGATCACATCCAGCAGAGCCATGTTCTCCTCCAGGGTGAATGGCTGTGTCCTCTCCACAGCCCTTGACATGGTTCCAGGGAATCAGTTGCAGCAGCTGGGTCGACGAATGCAAAGATGTGCAGGCAAGTACTCCCTCATGGTACCTGGCTGCCTTATATGTGCCCTTCTGCCCAGTCTCATGCACAGGAGTACAGAGTGATTGGTCACTCACATTTGCATCCTATGTTTCCACCAATCCCTTCAAACCTAGCAGTCTGTGGGTTCTCTATCGGTTTCATTCTCCTGCATGATGTCAGCCCCACAAACACATTGCAACAAAGTAGAAGAATTCCAACTGACTTCTGCTGTGCACCTTCCAGAACAATTTCGAAATTTGAACTTGGTCTCCATGACAACCAGCATGCATGTAGGCCTTAATACTTGTCCCCTATGTAATTTGGAGCATCACACACAGGTACGGTGCGTTTCGGGGCCCTAGGGCACCCCAAATGCATGGCAACGGCCCGTACATGCATGCCTACGTTCACAATCACTATGGGTCTGCACGCGTATGCGTACTCGTAGTGGTACGGGCCGTACACTCGCATGTACGCTCACTATCACTATGGGTCTGCACGCGTATGCGTACTCGTAGTGGTACGGGCCGTACACTCGCATGTACGCTCACTATCACTATGGGTCTGCACGCGTAAGCGTACTCATAGTGGTACGGCCCGTACACTCGCATGTACGCTCACTATCACTACGAGTACGCATACGCGTGCAGACCCATAGTGATAGTGAGCGTAGATGCGTGTGTACGGTCCGTACCACTACGGGTACGCATACGCGTGCAGACCCATAGTGATAGTGAGCGTACAGGCATTTGTACGGTCCGTACCACTACGGGTACGCATACGCGTGCAGACCCATAGTGATAGTGAGCGTACAGGCATATGTACGGTCCGTACCACTACGGGTACGCATACGCGTGCAGACCCATAGTGATAGGGCCGTACACACGCATCTACGCTCACTATCACCATGGGTCTGCACGCGTATGCGTACCCGTAGTGGTACGGACCGTACAAATGCCTGTACGCTCGCCATCACGATGGGTACACATACGGCAGCACTCCCACAGTGATTTGGGAACATACACAGGCCCTCTTAGCAGCAGTACGGCGGTTTTTACACATCACAGTGGTGATAGGCGACACACAGGTAGGAATAGGGCGGACATACTTGTCCATGGATGGACATACTTGTCCATGGATGGACATACTTGTCCAGGAATGGACATCAAGGCATCGTCTGTGCATTACTACATGTGTGGGGCACGGGTGTGACAGGCTGTGATGTGGAACATGACTCCTGAGTCGAGAAGGCACCAGATGTATGATGAGATGTGTATAGGTGTACTGTGTGACGGTGCAATGTGTGCCAGGCATGCCCTTGACTCCTTTGACATGTGTGCATGTCGTACTGCGCACTTGGGGTGAGCGTCACTGGCATGGCACGGACACCAACACACGGAAGTGTCCCATGATGCCCGGTACAGGGGTCATGACACATGACTTGTCACTACCCACAGTGCACAATGTGACTATGTCATTTATGTGTCCGGGATTTTCATCAGGTTGATGTTGTAGCACCCTCAAAAGCTGCAGCCATTGCAGCAACCAACATGTGTCTGTGTGTAGATTGTCATTGCACACTGTTCCGCACACCATGCCACATGTGTTATCGGATGTGAGGTGCACATGTATGCATGGGACACGGAGTAGCGTGACAAGGCCATGTCAGCATCCTCACAAGGAATGTGTGGTGAGTCATGACATGTGCACCTTCATGGCAAGGTGTGTGGGCTGGACTAGTGTTATGTCATGTGACCTGTGGCTCCAGTGTTCCGCTACCAGTCTCTGCAATCGGCATCCTACTGCTGCTGATGTGTGGGCGTATGTCACTCCTGTCTTGCGTCTGGCTGTTCAATTGCACTGTGACACAGCTATTCCCATGGCGTGGCATGGGGAGGTTCTCAATCTCCGTGTGTAGCTGGGTCTTGGTAGGAGGGTCACCTGGCAGCCATGCGCCGCCTCTTGCCCGAATAATTCCAGACTTGGCTGCCATGCAGGAGAATGACAGGATCCAGCTCTACCGCTTCACCCAACCGTTGATTCTGGAGCTGACGGCGAGACTGGCACCACACCTGCAACCGCAGCACAGGTATCCTACGGCACTGACACCACAGCTGAAGGTAATGGCTGCCCTACATTTTCTTGCCACGGGTACCTTCCAAAATACCATAGCTCATGTTGGTGGCATGTCCCAGAGCATGTTCAGTGGTGTGCTGCATGATTTCTTGGAGGCCATGTTGATTCACCTGGATGACTTCATAAAGTTCCCAACCCCTGAAGAGATGACTGAGGTCAAGCGTGGATTCTATGCCCTGGGAGGGATGCCCCATGTCATTGGGTCCATAGATGGGACACATGTAGCTTTGGTACCACCACACGCACGGGAGGTGGCGTACCGCAATCGGAAGCACTACCACTCCATCAATGCCCTTGTGGTGTGTCTGTCCAACATGGTGATTTCACATGTCTGTGCTCGTTTCCCAGGATCAGCACACAATGCCTACATCATGAGGCGTAGCGGGATGCCTGATATGATGATGCAGCTGCGCAACGAACGGGCATGTGTTGTTGGTGGGTACAGTCTGTCTGTCCTGTATTCTGTATAGCCGACCAGCACGACCGCTTCGCCAGTTCTAACGATATCCATGTGCATTCCATGTAGGGGACGCTGGCTATCCCAACATGCTTTGGCTGCTCACACCTCTCCGCAACCCCATCACGCCGGCCCAGCTCCGCTACAACACCGCCCATGGCCGGACAAGGCGAGTGATAGAGAGGACGTTTGGCATGCTGAAGAGCCGATTCCGGTGCCTCCACAAGACCGGCGGCACACTCCCATATGCCCCGGCGAAGGTTTGCAAGATCTTCATGGTCTGCTGCATGCTGCACAACATGGCAGTTGAAAGAGCTGTGCCACTCATCCTGAATCAACATGACGAGGACCATCCACCCGTGGAGGACGAAGGGCTTGGCAATGGGGCTAGTGATGTGGAGGATGTGGAGCCGCAAGAGGACATCCGGACTCGGCTCATACGCGACTTCTTTGCTTAGTGGTGAGTACCAGTGTCTGAGTGTGCACGCCTTGGTCCCCGTGTGGCATGTGTTGTGATGTGTGTCTCCACCTGCATGTATGGCACGTGAGTCAGAGGTGTGTGTGGGTTTGTCACTGGAGTGATGGTGGCAGTGATGGTAGTATTTCCCCAGTCATAATTGTGACCTAGCATGTTGTCATCCATACATGTGTCGAGTAAATGCACATGCAAGTGGCTGTGCTTTTTGTGGCTGACTTCTTGTGTGTCTCTCTTCCCCAGGTACCTGCGCATGCCATCTGCTGGTTGCATTGTTGTGGCACTGCTATTCCTCATGGACATGGCATCGTGGGCTGACTCAGCGTTACAGGCACGGACACGTTTGGAAGTCTCCATGGGGTAAGGGATGCATCTGGGGTGTATTGGGTGTGGCAGTTGTTCACGATGTGTGCACACTGCCCCTGTCGGGGTTTGGTTCCTCTGCAGACATGTCGCATCCCCATGGGACACGACATGCAGCTGGGTACACCTGAATAGATGGTCTGCCTGGTTGACAGTCATCAGTGATGGGATAGTGGATTGTGATGATGGCATCAATGTGTGTGACACTGCCCTCGGACACATACGGTTAGCATTGGCTTGACATGGCGTGGGACTTCCACATCAGCGGATCTATGGTGTATGGCAGGCTCTCCGTGTGCAGCTGTGGGTATTTAGCTGTTAGCCGACGCTTGTGTGCCAGTACCATGGCTATCACGCATTTGTGCTGCAGAAGGGGGGTGCCAGTGTTGGACCCACATGTCACTCCACATGATGTGTTCATCTGTACTTCGAGTTGGCTCTGCAAACCCGAATACATGACTAATAAAGGTGTCCCTATGCCTCCAAGGTGCCTCTTCTCAGTCAATGCTGGTGTGTTGGCACGGTGCATCCTGCATGTCTGGCATGGTATTCCCTGATTGTGGCTATGTGTCAATGTGTCGAGTGGCAAGATGCACGCTGTGTGTGTGGCCTGAGACTGTGTATTGGGCATGATGTCCATGACTGCGTGGGTATTGTGACATATGCCATCCCCATGCATCCAACGTTGGCCAGGCCCCCATTCTCTGCATCCACCGGACTCAAGCTTGCAGGACATGGTTCTGCCACCTGTCTAGACATACCTGGGTGCCCCCCAGGACACTGGACTGGATCCCTGACCTGTGCGCATGACTGTTGGTGTACTCAATGTGTGTGTCAGCACGGTTGTTCGGCCACCGCCTCAGCTGGTTGTGCCCATCACGGGTGTGTATGGTGCTCCATGTCTGTCTTGCCTAATAAACTGTGACCCATGTGTCCTGTGCCAGACTCAGGCCCCAGGGTGTGGATGGTTGAAGAGAAAAGATGACTCAGGCATGTTTAGACTTTACAACACACATGTTAGGTAATAATGCTACCAGCAGGCATCTACTCTTAATAGTGTGATTTATTATTGGGGGGGGGGGACAAAGTGAGGGGCTTTCCGGGATTAGGGAATCCAAAGTTCAGTAGGGGAGTTGGTGTCCTTGCCATTGGAAATCCTCAGAGTCCATGCCACAGTCTTTGTCAACATTGGTCAGCCAGTGACCAGCAGGGCCATGTGGCAGAGAATGTCTCTTCATGCTGTGATGCTGTTGCTCCAGTGGGCCAGGTGCCAGGCCAGGTGTCCTGGGAGATGGTGATGTAGCGCCGACCCTCACGGTCCTTTCCGTGGATGACCCGGCCTCCTGCGGGGAACCTCAGCAGCAGCCCGTGACGACGTCTGGGATGCTCCGTCGGATGTTTCCTCCTCCTCCTCCTGGACCCTCCCTGTGGGTGGTGATGTTCTCCGCCTTCTGGCACAGGGAGGGTCGGCCATGATGTCGGCCATCCGACGGAGTGTAGCGTGAATCCCCTCGAATGCCGTCACTTGCTCAGCCTGTCTGTCCTCCATCCTCCGTTGGTGTTCCAGTAGACAGGCATGTTGCTGGGCCTGCTGTGCCTTGATCCCCTCGAGGACGGACACAACCTGGGCCATGCCCGTGGTGTCCTCCCGGTATGTGTCCAGGATGTTACGGACATGGGACAATGCCGGATCCCCAGCCAACTGGTCAGGCTCGCGCCTCCGCCGTCCTCCACTCCCACCACCCCTGCCCACTTGCGCCTGGCCTGCCCTTGTGGGCACATGGGGTCTCCGGGACCCCTGAGGGGTGGCATTGGCGTTGTCGCCTGCCTCCTCCTGGGTGCCCGGGACACCGTGTCCCTCCTGGCGAGCCTGGCTGCATTGTGGTGTTGGGGCAGGGATCCTGGGTGTCTCCTGGGATGTGGCAGGAGTGGGGGTGGTGGTTGGCACAGTTGTACCTGACGCAGGTGCTGCAGGTGGTTGGACACCAGAGGGGCCAGGTCGGTCGGGGTCGTCCGCAGAGTGGTGAGAGTGGTCGCTGCCGGTGGGATCGGGCTCCTGCAGATCCAGGTCCTGTGAGTGTTCCCCCCCAGTGTTGGGGGGTGCACCACGACGTTGACCTGTGTGTGAGAGAGACAATGTTAATTTTGGTCCATGCAACATCCATGTTTCATCATTTTCAAAGTTGACACATTTCCTCTTGGAATTAGGATCTGTCTTGCATTCCACTCACAGTGCACTTGTGCATGGGTGTGTCCCTTGGCCACCACTTTGGCCCCTTTAACTATGTGTGGCACAGTCTTACTTGCTGCGTCAAGTGTGACTGCAGTCAGCAGTGGAGTGTGCAGGTGTGGCGAGCCATGCATTTGCGCCTTCCTTGTAGCACTGTACATGTGCACATGGAGTGGATCCACACACTTATATGATCCAGGTAGCTGTCCTTGTGCTCGTGTACAGGTTGTGACATGGCCCTGCGTTTTGGCATGGTGAAGAGGGGGGGTTCTGGCACTGGCCACCCTTGTCTACATGCACGCAGTCTACCTGCTGACAAGCAGCCATTCGCACACGCCACACGGCTGATTTGCTCTCCCTGTGTCTCGCTCCATATCTGTCCCCCTCTCCCTCCATATCTGTCCCCCTCTCCCTCCCTCTCTGTCCCCCTCTCCCTCCCTCTGTGTCCCCCTCTCCCTCCCTCCGTGTGTCAGCCTCCTCCCTCTGTCCGTCTCCCTCCATCTCTGTCCCCCTCTCCCTCCATATCTGTCCCCCTCTCCCTCCCTCTCTGTCCCCCTCTCTCTCCCTCTGTGTCCCCCTCTCCCTCCCTCCGTGTGTCAGCCTCCTCCCTCTGTCCGTCTCCCTCCATCTCTGTCCCCCTCTCCCTCCATCTCTGTCCCCCTCTCCCTCCCTCTCAGTCCCCCTCTCCCTCCCTCTGTGTCCCCCTCTCCCTCCCTCCGTGTGTCAGCCTCCTCCCTCTGTCCGTCTCCCTCCATCTCTGTCCCCCTCTCCCTCCATATCTGTCCCCCTCTCCCTCCCTCTCTGTCCCCCTCTCCCTCCCTCTGTGTCCCCCTCTCCCTCCCTCCGTGTGTCAGCCTCCTCCCTCTGTCCGTCTCCCTCCATCTCTGTCCCCCTCTCCCTCCATATCTGTCCCCCTCTCCCTCCCTCTCTGTCCCCCTCTCCCTCCCTCTGTGTCCCCCTCTCCCTCCCTCCGTGTGTCAGCCTCCTCCCTCTGTCCGTCTCCCTCCATCTCTGTCCCCCTCTCCCTCCATATCTGTCCCCCTCTCCCTCCCTCTCTGTCCCCCTCTCCCTCCCTCTGTGTCCCCCTCTCCCTCCCTCCGTGTGTCAGCCTCCTCCCTCTGTCCGTCTCCCTCCATCTCTGTCCCCCTCTCTCTCCATCTCTGTCCCCCTCTCCCTCCCTCTCAGTCCCCCTCTCCCTCCCTCTGTGTCCCCCTCTCCCTCCCTCCGTGTGTCAGCCTCCTCCCTCTGTCCGTCTCCCTCCATCTCTGTCCCCCTATCCCTCCATATCTGTCCCCCTCTCCCTCCCTCTCTGTCCCCCTCTCCCTCCCTCTGTGTCCCCCTCTCCCTCCCTCCGTGTGTCAGCCTCCTCCCTCTGTCTGTCTCCCTCCATCTCTGTCCCCCTCTCCCTCCATATCTGTCCCCCTCTCCCTCCCTCTCTGTCCCCCTCTCCCTCCCTCTGTGTCCCCCTCTCCCTCCCTCCGTGTGTCAGCCTCCTCCCTCTGTCTGTCTCCCTCCATCTCTGTCCCCCTCTCCCTCCATATCTGTCCCCCTCTCCCTCCCTCTCTGTCCCCCTCTCCCTCCCTCTCTGTCCCCCTCTCCCTCCCTCCGTGTGTCAGCCTCCTCCCTCTGTCCGTCTCCCTCCATCTCTGTCCCCCTCTCCCTCCATATCTGTCCCCCTCTCCCTCCCTCTCTGTCCCCCTCTCCCTCCCTCTGTGTCCTCCTCTCCCTCCCTCCGTGTGTCAGCCTCCTCCCTCTGTCCGTCTCCCTCCATCTCTGTCCCCCTCTCCCTCCATATCTGTCCCCCTCTCCCTCCCTCTCTGTCCCCCTCTCCCTCCCTCTGTGTCCCCCTCTCCCTCCCTCCGTGTGTCAGCCTCCTCCCTCTGTCCGTCTCCCTCCATCTCTGTCCCCCTCTCCCTCCATCTCTGTCCCCCTCTCCCTCCCTCTCAGTGCCCCTCTCCCTCCCTCTGTGTCCCCCTCTCCCTCCCTCCGTGTGTCACCCTCTGTCACCTCGGCCCAGCTTCCTGGGCACACACTGTTAGCAGATCTTTGAGTGGCCCTTGGCTTGTTGATGTGAGTTTGTTTCTGATCTCCAGGCACCCATTTGGTGTGATGTGTGTCTGTGCGCTGCTGCTGTGGTGGTGTGTGCTGCCACTCTTTCACAATGTTGGCTGTTCATTAGCTGCCGTCATGTGCAAACCAGTGCCTTCACCCCCATGTGTTGATGCAAGGCGTCCGGCATTTGCTGGCAAGTCATTCCTGTGTTGGGACACACTGTTTGTCTGGCTGTGACCTAGGCCATATGGGCAGAGGGCATTGTTGTCTGCTTTGGAGTCGCACTATGTGATTTTTGGTGCCCAGCCTCCCGCCATCCAGGTTACCGTGTCATGTGTTGTTGTCTTCTGTGGCCTGTGACTTGACATTGTTCAGCTGGGTGCATGGGGCATGGTGGCAGCAGTGGCATGTGCCTGCTCATGGAGTGTGGTTGAGTCATGCGATGGCTTGTGGTGGTTGCGTGCCTGTTAGTGATTTTGGTTGTGGTTGCAGTTCCCCCCATGTGAGGTGCGTTGTTTGTGTACTCACCCGGGTCTCGGATTCCTTCTAATCCTTCGACTGCCTCCACCGGCAGTATGGCCATCACCCTCTCCTCCCAGGGATGGTACTGTACGGGTCTGCAGGAGGGCCCTCCTCCGGTGGCGTTGGCCTGGTCGTGTTCCTCCTGCCTCTTGGCTCTGACCCTCCTCTGCAGATCGTACCACCTGTTCTGGCATTCCTGCTTGGTCTTCCTGGTGTCCGCAACAGCATTCACAGCATCGACGATGGTCTGCCACATGGCTGTTTTGGCTGCCAGGCTGGTGCTTCTGACCAATGTTCCAAAGATCTGTGGCTCGACTCTGAGGATTTGATCAACAAGGACCTCCAACTCTCGGTGACTGAACTTTGGATTCTTGGTAGTGGGCATGGTGAGGGGTGTGGGTGGGGATGGTGTGGGTGTGGGGGGTGTGTGGATGTTGGGGGGGTGTGGATGGTTGTGTGTGTGTGTGAATGTGATGAGAGGGTGTTTGTGAGGGTGGTCGTGTGAAGGTGTGCAAGTGTAAGGTGTGGTGTAGCTTGTAGTCTGGTTCTGTGGTGTCTGGCAGCAGTGAGTCTGTTGCAAAGGCTCATGGTTTGTGTGTGTGGGCCCTTTTTATTGGTCCATGGGTGGGTGTGGCAGTGTTTGAAGTTTGGGTGGGTGTGTTATAAGGAGTGGTGGTGTATTGGGCCTCTGTTTGTTTTTGGCAGTTGCAGGTCAGTGATTGTGTTATTTTAGTGGTTGTTGGCCATGTTTAGTGGCTTTGTGCCTTTCGAATGGTGTATTCTTGTGTTGTTTTGTTTTGTCCTGGTTGTGTACGTGCGTTTTGAGCGTGTGTACGGTGTGTACATGGGCCATTTGGTTGTACGGTGATGTCCTTGTGTGTGGCTTTGTACGACTCGTACATGCGGTTGTGATGTTGGGGCATGGGGTGCGCTCCGTACTTAGGAGGTTGTGTTGGGGGTGCGCCAGGAACTACTGGGGTGTACATAGACGGTGGTACGACACGTACAGGGGTGGGGGGGGTACATGGGCGGTGGTGCGACACGTACGGGGGTGGGGGGGGTACATGGACGGTGGTGCGACACGTACGGGGGTGGGGGTACGACTCGAACGTACAGGGGTATACATTGACGGTGGTACGACACGTACAGGGGTGGGGGGGTACATGGACGGTGGTGCGACACGTACGGGGGTGGGGGTACGACTCGAACGTACAGGGGTGTACATTGACGGTGGTACGACACGTACAGGGGTGGGGGGGTGTACATTGACGGTGGTACGACACGTACAGGGGTGGGGGGGTACATGGACGGTGGTGCGACACGTACTGGGGTGAGGGGGGTACATGGACGGTGGTGCGACACGTACGGGGGTGGGGGTACGACTCGAACGTACAGGGGTGTACATTGACGGTGGTACGACACGTACAGGGGTGGGGGGGGTACATGGACGGTGGTGCGACACGTACGGGGGTGGGGGTACGACTCGAACGTACAGGGGTGTACATTGACGGTGGTACGACACGTACAGGGGTGGGGGGGTGTACATTGACGGTGGTACGACACGTACAGGGGTGGGGGGGGTACATGGACGGTGGTGCGACACGTACGGGGGTGGGGGGGGTACATGGACGGTGGTGCGACACGTACGGGGGTGGGGGTATGACTCGAACGTACAGGGGTGTACATTGACGGTGGTACGACACGTACAGGGGTGGGGGGGGTACATGGACGGTGGTGCGACACGTACGGGGGTGGGGGGGTACATGGACGGTGGTGCGACACGTACGGGGGTGGGGGTACGACTCGAACGTACAGGGGTGTACATTGACGGTGGTACGACACGTACAGGGGTGGGGGGGTGTACATTGACGGTGGTACGACACGTACAGGGGTGGGGGGGGGTACATGGACGGTGGTACGACACGTACAGGGGTGGGGGGGTGTACATAGACGGTGGTACGACACGTACAGGGGTAGGGGGGTGTACATTGACGGTGGTACGACACGTACAGGGGTGGGGGGGGTACATGGACGGTGGTACGACACGTACAGGGGTGGGGGGGTGTACATAGACGGTGGTACGACACGTACAGGGGTGGGGGGGTGTACATTGACGGTGGTACGACACGTACAGGGGTGGGGGGGGTACATGGACGGTGGTACGACACGTACAGGGGTGGGGGGGTACATGGACGGTGGTACGACACGTACAGGGGTGGGGGGGGTACATAGACGGTGGTACGACACGTACAGGGGTGGGGGGGTGTACATTGACAGTGGTACGACACGTACAGGGGTGGGGGGGGTACATGGACGGTGGTACGACACGTACAGGGGTGGGGGTACGACTCGAACGTACAGGGGTGTACATTGACGGTGGTACGACACGTACAGGGGTGGGGGGGTGTACATTGACGGTGGTACGACACGTACTGGGGTGGGGGTACGACTCGAACGTACTGGGGTGTACATAGACGGGTGGGGGTGTACATCCACGGGGGGTACGTGTCGGACGTATGGGGGCTGGGGGGAGTGTTGGGCGCGTATGCGGGCACATGTCTCCATGGTTGCTATAGGAGTTCGGTGCGGACGGTGTTTTTTCCATACGGTTGTAACCTCGGACGCACGGGATGGATCGTGATTCCTCGGTCGGACTTGACTTTTCACGTTTGTACGGTAAATCGTCCGAGGACGTGTCGGACACATTTTCCGACCCGAGGACGTGTGGGGAATGATTCCCAATGCGGTTCGTATGGACTTTTTACCATGCGAATCGTGATTGCCAGTTCGTACGGCACTTGTACGATTCGTACGGTAAAAAGACCGGATACGAGTCGCACGGGGTAATTTTTTACCGGATCGTGATCGGCACCTCTATGTTGGTGGGAGGCACGTTAGCACAACCACCTTGGCAAAAATAGCCCATCTCAATTTACAAGTGGGAATACATGCCCACTCCTGTGCAAGTTAGCAGCAGCATAACAATGTTCACTATATGGGGGTTGGTTGTCCACAGGAACAGGGAAAGTAGAAGTATATATGCAACTCAATTTCTATCTGTTCCTTCTAAATTGATAAACAAATAGTAATATAAGTCAAGAACATGTTTATCTGTAATCATCATTTATGAGACCTGTGTAATCTGTGAGACAGCTGTGCCTTCTAAGAACCTTCAGCGAAAGGTGAACCTTGAAGGACAAATGTTTTGCTCTGTTATTGCTGTATGCTGTGTGGGGAGAGCATTATTACTGCTGCCTATGAAGTTTGTTGAAAGATATGCAAGCAAAGAAAATGTACGTTGAGAGATACCTCTGATATTGTAACCATTACTGAATACTGTAGTACCTCAAAGATAGCCTTTCTGTCTTCATCTTGACTAAGGGTTGCTTTTAAAGTGTGATAAATGACTCACCAGCCTGCAGATCAGTGAACAACACTCTGCCATTCAACCCGAATTTTGAGATCCCAACCAGCCTGGTGTGACTCTCGATGCCTTTTCTACATCTACTAGTGTAATGGATGCACTGAAAACAAAGCTGAATTGCACACTAATGTCATTTATTTTCTTATGTTCTTCATTAATTTAATTTTTACTGAAATAAGCTCCTAAATAGGGAGTTTGCTTCAATAAAACAGCCAAACAAATAGCCTTCATGCATTGTTTGTTTTCTCTTCCTGGTCCACCAAGCCTAACATGGCAGCCCCGAGCAAGCAGAATCAGTGAGAGTTTTCCGTACACTAAATAGGGGGTGGTAAGGACCACTGTGACTGGCAGTATAGTAATGAACAGACTAAGTGGTAAAGGGATTAAAACAGTGGGGCAAGTTGATGTTCCATTGTTGCCTACTGCTCAGTGTGGCAGTCAGGAGGCCACAAAATGCTTGGCGCGACTGCGGCATTCCTGCAAAGCACAGTACGAGTTTCCACTCTGCCAGTGGTGCCATGGGGGTTCCTCCTCCATGCACACTTGCTGCAGAGGAAACCAAGGGGTGCCTGCAGGGCACCATGTATCTCCTCTGCATGGGGATACACACAGTGGGGCACTACATGTGCCCCCCTGTGTGCATGCAGCCCCGTTCCTGCACGGCATGGACTTTTCAGTCCATGCCATGCAGGAACTGTTTTTGGCACTCCCATTGCAGTGTCTGTTTTCTGAGGCACCGCTGTTGGCATGCCAAACACCAGCCCATCAGACAGGAGGAAACTCCTAATCTGGTGGGCAGTCTGACTACAGCTTTGGCAGTGTGGGGGTGGAGCGGGCACGGGACTGTACCACCAAAGTCGTAATTGGGCCTTAGAATTGAGGCCAGTACTCACTGTGCCACAATATTCATACTTTTTATCTCTGATGAAGCCTAACTAGGCCAAAGCCAATCTGAGTTTTCCTGTTTTGCTGTTGAGAGTGGATCTGACCTGGAAGTTCAGTCTTGACTGTTCCTGTTGGAGCAGGACCAATGCTGAGTTACAAAAGGCTGATTCCTGTCTGAGGTGTCATGCTGGACAGAAAATTATAAACTGGATTGTGGCCAGCATAATTTCAATTGAATGAAAGGTATTCAATCATTCCATGTATCAAATTAATGTTTCCTCAGTATGTGATGATGTTTTCCTCTAGGCTAAAACTCAGCCTTTGGCCCTCTGGAAGCTCAGCTGTCCTGCCATGATGCTGCTGCTGAGAGTGCCTGCATGGAATCCCCCAGCTTGAACAAGTAGTGTGCCAAGGGTACATCTCTACCCCTTACTAGAGATTAAGAAAGAGCTTCCCAAAATCAAGCTACAAGTATAACTGAAATGAGCGGTGACCCTGACTTGCAAGCACACTACCTCCTTTTGCCCATGTTTTCGTATTCAGCTTTGTATAAACATCCACATGTCACTTGAGTCTCACCCAGTAGCGTCAGCCTGGCCTGGCATGAAAATAGGCCCTTTACCACCCTCTGCGGCCTTGACATCAGAGGAAGGATTGCCAAGAGACACTTAGGGATCCTTTGTTTTACAGGAAGGAGGTCCAAAACTAAGATGGTTTGTGTACTAGTTGAGTACAGATATTCTAAGAGAGTTCTTATCGTTCTTGTTTTTACCCACAACTCATTGTCCTCCAAAGGTCATACTACCATCTGTACCAAGTTTTGTCCTCACCGGATAAGAAGCAGAGTGGTAGAACATTTTGATTGTGGGTTATCCAGCTTTACTGTTTATGTGCAACCCTGTCCCTAAGGTAGAAGACAAAGCAGATGTCCTGGACAAATATTTATCAACTGGCAACACAGAGATATTTGATTTTACAATGATGATTCTTCTTGTGGTCATTCCCAAAAGGTTGTACTTATTGTATTGTATGTTTTACAGTGATTGCAAAAGGATAGTGATCAAAAACAGCTTTTGAGAAAAAACTGTCCTTCGCAGGGGGGCGTGATTCTTTGCATTTTTTATAATAATTGCAAACAGAACCTCATTACTGATCGGTTAGTAATCACTAACACTATTCACTGCAACATAGACACCCACCAGGTATGCCTATATCTACTATAATAGTACTACTGACAAAATAACTTTCATCTACTCCAGGCAAGCCTTGAAGTAAGTCAAGCACCACACATGTTGACTTGCTGGTACTGCAACACACACTCACAGAAATCAATAGAATGAAGGAAAAACATTAACGCCACATATGGAAAAAAAGGGAAAGTATAAAGAAAATAATTTTAAATGTCTAAAATTATGTTTATTTAAATTTTAAGTGTATTTTTAATACAATTTGATAATAAATAAATATTTTTTGCTGCAGTTAACATAAAACACACTGAGAACTGCAAGAGAGTGAAGAAGTAAACGGCAAGGACTCCGCCACATAAATCACAGGTGAAACTCAATACAACAGCAACTATACACGCAAATCTAAACCACATAAAAAACTAAAGCACACACCAAAATAAATAATTGTTTAAGAATGATTGTAAATATTTTTGTTGCCTTATCCCTCACAATAAGGAACATTCACTTGAAGATGAGAGAGAGGATTTAAAGCATATTTAGCTCATCCAGGGAAGCAGCCGTTAATAGATAATTCTTGTCACTTGATTTGATCCTTGAGATGGTTGCAGACTAGGAGCAGAAGCTTAAAACACCTACAATCTTCTCCATGGGTAAGCCCACACATGTCAAAGTATTCTATGCGCTCCATTTATTGACTACTGGGTCTTTCCAAAAGGTCCATGAAGACAAATGTAACTATAAAGTCTATCTCCATCTAAGTGAAAGGTATTTTCCTGTTAAGTGTGGTCATGTGCATCTTTGAGGCTGGATCTAGTTCCTGGTGTGCTCCAGGTATCATAGTCCAAGTGAATGAGGGGATAGCCCAAGTATGGCCTCAATGTATATGTGTATTATGTTATAAAGAGCCAGGTGAATGCTATTTCCCTATATTTTTCTTTTGGAATTTTTCTTAATGGAGGAGGAGATTTCTTTCTCCATGGCAGTGGAGTTAAGATTTCTGGTTGTAAAGTCACTTGTAGAAAGTTTGCATATTTTGCAAGAGTCTCCACATTCTCATGTAAGTGGGCGGAAACTTGTCAATTCTACTGCCAGATGGAGATGTCTACCAGGAATTCATGAATACCATCTGGGAGGAGACATCCATTTGCGCATAGGTAGAAATTTACATTCTCCCAAGATCTCAACACTTAAATTTCCCTTTGTGAGTCACCTGCAATACCTATCTGATTTTTGTAGAATACTGGCTAAAAAGCTCTAGAAGCTTACATACAAAAACTTCAAATCAATTTAACAATCTTTATAAATTATGAACCTGTACTAGACAAATACAAATAAAATGTAAAAATCTAGGTTCTCATTGTGAAAAACACCACTAGAGAACACCACAAATAATGCTATTGGTTTACCCAGGCAGACAAAGTATGGATCAATTCAGTCTAGTGACACTGTCACCATAAGGTAGCTCCAATGGCCACAGGATAAGTTGCTACTTGAATGTCTACTCCGAAATATCATTTGACCATAATCTCCTGGTCAAAATATAATCAGTTCAGCATTTTATGGGAGAGAACATCAAGGACAAGTACATTGTTTATTTATCTTTGTCAATAATATTAATGCTTAAAAATCTGGAGGGAGGTGTGGCTTCCGCGCAGACTGAGAGCTTGGGGCCCTTACACCTCCCCGGTTACTGCGGTGACGCTTAAGGTCTGGGACGCTGTAGTGCTCAGGAGGGGACTTACATCTTTCCCCTCCCCGATGACTCCGATGGTTGATAACCTGGATTTCCCACCAGGATGTCAATCCGAAGTCTCCCAGCATTGGAGAGAGGCAGTTTGCAAACGCTTGGGCTCCTTGTTTGGTGTGAATGGCATCCTCTCCCTTGCCCAGGTGTTTCAGGACTATAATCTACCCGACTCCGATGGGTTCTGCTATCTACAACTGCGACACTAGCCTACCTCAGTGGCTTATTTGCGGCATGTCTCTCATCAGCTCACTCCTTTCGAGAACTGGCTAATGAGCAAGAAAGATGATAAGCACTTGATTGCGGAGTTCTATACTCTGCTTGCAACTGGTCAGGATGGGAAGTGTACGAAAGGTCAGCTACGCTGGGAGGAGGAGCTGAGAAGGGGCCTTTTCAGGTAAAGAGTGGGCAAATATTCACTATAGGGCGCACCATACTGCTTACAATACCACCGGAGCCGAGTCTGCGTCTAAGGTCACATCTTATTGGTACCTCACGCGAGCTCGCATCCATCGATGGGATAAAAACCACACCGAGAAATGCTGGTGGGGCTGCAGACTTGCCGGCTCGCTGGTGCACCTGCTCTGGCATTGTACGAGGTTAGAAAGATTTTGGGAGAAGTTGCTGAACGACATAGATGCTGCCTTTGAGACTGAGATTCCTCGCTTACTGCCATACACACTACTAGGGCTTTCAAATGCGCTAATGTTCCCCCTGCACTCTCTGCAGGGAAGGCAAATGGCTTTGGCATTATTGGCAGCGCAACAAGTGATTCTGGCAAACTGGGGCTCTTCAACAGTGCCGGATAATGTGGCCGGACTACATAGACTCTGGTCGACCCTAGACATGGATCACCTTTCTCTAGTGCAAGATCATAAGGGCAAAACCTACGCAGAATTATGGGCCCCTTTTATATCTTTACTATCTAAAGAACTCAGAGAAGTCACGTGCCACAAATACCTACAAATCTTGCATCGTACCCGAGGGCACAGGACCAGGTATTGCCCCAGATGTAATGGTGTGGGTCCCGGGGCTGGAGCTGGCTGCTAGGGATGAGTGGCTGCAAATGATCTAGCAGGACATGGTATAGGATCCCTTTTCATTACTTTCTTTTCCTTTGGCTAGGGGTGGGAGGGGGGTCTTGCTGTTCTGTTTCTGTGTTTCTGTAGTGATGTTTATTCTGTCCTTAATGTAGCCATTTAGAATCAGGTAATCCAGACATCGCTGCCAGCCTCCAGGTTGTAGGCATTGAAGCTGTGTAAATGTTTTTCGTACATCTATTCCATGCTGTCGGCCAAGGGGGATGTAGGCATACAGCTGTGTATTGGCGATTGGTTGTCCTATAAAACGAATAAAAGATTTGTTCCATAAAAATATGGCCTAATAAAATATTATATGTAATGTTGTTTTATGTATTTTGCTTTGCAGTTATTTTTAATAATAGCTATTTGAAAATATATATTTTTTTATCTTGTATCTTTCATATTTGTTTTGTGTTGTGATGTTTATAGGAGATATAGTGGACACTTACTTAAATATAGATATGAAAAATAAGTATTTTCTATTTTATTGTTATTACTTTGACATTTTTAAATGTATTGCTTTTAACTTCCTTTTCTAATAATTTAAATATTTAAGAAAACAACCTACTAATTTTGGGAGTTGTGAGGTGTAGTGGCATTTGTTTGGCATGTTTTGTTTCAATATGTCAATTAAAAATTGAATTAATAGTTTGAAATAACATATTAAGGAACTTATTTAAATATTTGAATTAAAATACATTAACATATTGGGGTGTATTTATGTATATGTAATGAAGTAAAATAAAGAAATGGGGTTCAAATTCTTTTTTTTTTAACAGTGGTTGTTTACATTATTATTTTAGATATATTTTCATGGTTGCAAATTATATTTTTCAATAAAGTTGTACATTTTTGTTTAATATGTAAATCTTGTGTGTACAATTTTTAATTTTAAATATCAAATACAATTTATTTTTGTATATTAATAAAAATAGTTTTATTTTTATTGCAATGATTATATTTATTTGAAACACACAAAAGTGATGGGAGGAATGCTTGCAAGTATTCTAACAAGTGGCAATTACTCAGGGTCGCATTCCTGCCCTTTAGTTTTTCACCCACAATACCACCTAAGGTGAGACCTAGCTATGTGCAATACAGCCTTGGTTCTGCTCCAATGTGAACAGTCTAGCCTGAACTGCTAAGCCAGATCCTCTCTGGATCAAAACACAAGCAACCTGAGACCAGTTTCGTCCTAGTTGGGCCTCTTCAGTCTGGTGCATCTTGGTTCAATAAGCATGGAACCCACATTTGGACAAACCCATGGCCACTAAGGGCGTTACATTAAGCACTCAAAAAGTGATGAGAGGAATGGTTGCAAATAGTTAAACCACTGGCAATCACTGGGGTGGTATTCAGACCCATTGATTCTTTGCCCACAAACCCACCTCAGATTAAATCCAGCCCTATGCAAATCAGCCTTAGCCCTGCTCCAATGGGAACAGTCCAGCCCAAACTGCCAAGCAGGGTCATCTCTGAACCAGTACACAAAGAACTCAAGGCCAAGACCTGTTTGCCCTTGTTGGGCCACTTAAGTAAGGCAAGCTTTTGCCTAGAGTGACACAGCTGGCAAAAAATGATGGGTTGAAATGATACCCCAAGTGATTGCCAGTGGTTAGTCTATTTACACTGGCAATTCACCTTAGAAGGTTGGACTTCATGCAGCAGCAAGTAATAGGAGAGCCTTGCAAAGTTCAAAACAAAGTTACACAAAGTTGTATGGTTCTTATTCTTGCAATTTTACATACTCATCACACGAATACTACCAGATTTCAAGTGGAGGTGTAGTAGAGTTGATAAAGCAAGGTTTTAAGACTGGGTGCTCACATCACATGTGTTGCTTAACTAGTGTGCAGAAATCTTAGCCAAGTCTTCTGAAGCACTGATCTCCTCTTCCTATGTTGCCGCAACATTTATTACTGCACAGCTCTGCTTCCAGGCAAGTTTCTATGTGCACATAAAGCAGAATTTTAGATTTAATGAGTGAATGATCTGTAAGGGTCGACACTGATGTTTTGCCCTGTGCCAACATTTCTGCATATTTGCTAAAAAAGATTTTCAAGTTTCTAGCATGAATATTTCAACATTACGTCAAGTGTGAGTGAACAATTTTTTTACAGCAGTAGGGTATGGCTTCAACAAAAGCAACTGTTTGAAGACCACACTAGACCCCCAACATCATTGTTGAAAATATTACAGCCTCTTCCTCGCTCAGTGCCAATGCAGGATGCACTCACCTACTAATTTCTGTTTCATTTGCCCTCACTGTCTGTGTATTTCAGAAGAAGGAGACTTTAGCCTGTGCTTGATCAATTCATAATGTATTTGTTATTGAGTGCAGAGAGCAAGGGTGGAACAAAAATATTTTTCCTGGCAGCTGACTGGTTTGATGAGTCTATAAATTTAATTTGCAGTGTGAAAGTGGTTAACAGTGCCATTACCCTCAGTCCCATGGTTCCTTTGTAGGTGCCAGTGCTTTAATTTGAACCGGTGTCTGCCAGTGGGGGCTACTGGCCATCATTTTCCGGGTTCATTCGACAAAAAGGAGGAACGGGGAGCTTTTTAAATTAGGTCCTGCACCATGCTCCTAAAAGTCAGTCAGTTAAGTCGGGATGCAGTTCCTGAGAAGGGGAGATGAGGAGTGCACAGGTCTCTACTGAATGCCCTCACACAACCCGAAGAATGCTTCATCATTGGGCTGGGCTCCTCGTCGGGCCGGCGCTGCAATGCCTGACGGGCACCCGTGAAGGGGCTCTTTACCAGAGATCTTTTTAGAGACAGTCATTAGATGCGTGTGGGTACGTGGTCAAGGTAGTGAATTGACAGTCATTTTCCGGGACCAGCACTTATCTTTCCTAATCCGACATTTCCCAAGAGCAAGAGAGTAAAAAACACACAAAGAAGAAAAAAAGTGCAAGAGAAAGGCGCAAGATGCGACACAAAGGCAGAAAGCAGGGATCTGCACAGGTCTCTACTGAATGCCCTCACACACCCTGAAGGATGCTTCATCATTGGGCTGTGCTCCTCATCGGGCCGGCGCTGCAATGCCTGACGGGCACCCGCGAAGGGGCTCTTTACCGGAGATCTTTTTAGAGACAGTCATTAGATGCGTGTGGGTACGTGGTCAAGGTAGTGAATTGAGAGTCATTTTCCGGGACCAGCACTTATCTTTCCTAATCAGACATTTTCCAAGAGCAAGAGAGTAAAAAACACACAAAGAAGAAAAAAAGTGCAAGAGAAAGGCACAAGATGTGACACAAAGGCAGAAAGCAGGGGTCTGCAGCAGTGAGATAAATGGGCAAGGAGTGTCTGGCAGGCAGAAGTAGATTCGAGACTAGGCAGCCTTATTATTCAGTGTATTAGCCTCAGGCTTCTGACCGTAGCTTTGGGTACCAGCGCTCATTATTTTGCAAATCAAGCACTGGTAGGTGCAACGTACAACAAAACATCCACCTGGTTGTTGCCTCATGATCCCCACCTGAATAGTTATATTAGGTAAATTGACTGGCAGATGGCTATTTGAAACAATGCTGCTCAGAGGGTGAGGTATAGAACTCTCATGTTTCAATGGTGTGTGGGTAGTTTGTGGGTAATTTAGGTATTAACAGTAACCATGTAGAATTGCTGGGACATTTACTCTCTATTTCCCCAAAACTCCAGCCAGAACAAATAATTTATGTGTTGATTTCTCCATTAGGAAATTGCTTATACACCTGTGCAGTGGTGGCTCGCATAGGGCATGCTGAAGGGCGGTGAGGTGGGGAGGGACAGGGTGGGGGGGTAGCAAACACAGACATTCTACGGAACGGAGGAAAGTAATTATTATGTTCCTCTATTCCGTTGTATGTCTTTGTTTTCTACCCCCCCCACTATGCTCCTCCCCCGCCCCGTCTCACTGCTCCGCAGCAGGTCCTATGTGAGCCACCACTGCACCTCTATATATTGTTGAGTGAAGATTAAAGAAAGGTCCTCTCGCTGATGGGGCAACACTATCAGGTATTTTTCCATTATTTACATTTTTCTTTGGAAGCTGTTCAAGAGTTAGTGGAACTATTTGATCACCTCTTTTAATAACCATAAGGATTGCAAGTGATGTGCGTGATGTGCTTCAAAACATTTTGGCCCTCTATATTTCTGCCACAATATTTTAGGCGCACAGTATTCTGTAGCTAAAATTCCACTGAGGTATCCTGTATATATGTGTTTATAAATGGCACGTGTGACATGAACGTAGTTACAAAGCAAGATAATTACCTACAATGGGCTTTTTACAAAGGAGGGCAGGTATTGGGCATTGTGTGAGAGGTTATACCGGGGGAGAGGATAGACTAGACTCTGGTGGGATGAGAACTCTACTCAGAGAGAAGAAGGTTGTGCAGTGGACAATTCAGTCATCTCCCCTTTTTTCTACTCACTCCTTTGGAGTTATTCACTTCATCAAAATGGTGTTAGCAGCTTTCCGTGAATGAATTATTGTCAGCTACCTTTGCTTGCAGTATTTCTTACACACCTTTGAAGATGCTACTTCCTGGTACTTGCTTCAGTAGGAGTAACAACAACAACATATCTAAAATCAACTGCATTGTAGGAGGAGTAACCTTCACTTCATCCCATATTCAATCGTGAGGGTTGTGAACCAGCAGCAACATAGCCGGGAATAGTCACGGAACAGGAGTCATCTTTACTCTTCCATGTGGAGCAGTAACTTTGTGTTGCATTGTTTTGCCTGTGGAAGCATTCCTGTCAGGCAAAGGAGAGCTGCATAGGAACAATTCAGAGCGCTGTGTTTCTCGCCTGCTTTGTCAGCCCTGGCATGCCTCAAGTCTACGTTCATCTGGGCATGTATCTTCCGTCAATGGAAGTAATCCTGTCACGCAAAGGTGAGCTGCATCGGAGCGATTTAGAGTGCTGTGTTTCTGGCACACTCTGTCAGCCTTGGCGTGTTTTAAGTCTAGGTTCATCTGAGAGTGTTACCTGAATGCCGTGCTGCTTTGCATGCTTGTGCTACTCCCGTGCCTTCAGAGTGTTTATTGGACTGCTGTGTTTTTACACGTCCTGCCTGCTCTGTTGGCCTCTGGATAAGAACTGTGTGGGCATCTACATGCATGGCGATAAAAGTTTACTCTATCGAAGGATGGTGTGTATAGCTCTGCTGTTTGTCCTTATTGCAGTTTTCAGAACAAGATAACACACACACCTTTCTTGCTTCTCGGTGAGTCCCCATTGTAGTCTTCAGGACACTGTAAAATTACTTCCAGTTTTTGTTATCTGTACTGTGCAAGTTTATAATCTGATACTGCTAACATTTTCAAGGAACAGTAATCTTAATTCTATGTTCAAGAGCCTCACTTTGATGTTCACTTATTGAGACTGCACAGAAGAGTATCCTATTTGTAATTATATAAAGGTAAGATGTTAATAGTGGTCAAGGAGATTACATAAAAAACTAGTATTCTTAGTTCTGATTTCATATACACATTGTGTATATTGTGATCTGATTAATCTGAAGACAAGTATTGTATTACACCATTAAGAAGTGTGTTCTGAGTATATGTGAGGGTTGTTAACTAAGTTAAAATTAATTCAGCATTCTACTTATTGCATTCTAATAACAATGATGGCTGCTGTGAGTATAAACCAACCTCCTTCTTTTTTTAATGAAATTGGTGAACCTGACATTCATTGCAAAGATTGGCTAAAATTATTCAAGTCATATCTGATTGCGATTGGAGGCTAAAGGGTCAGTGCAGTACATAAGCAACACATACTTTGGCATAATTTAGGTGTACATGGGTGCAACATTTATGAAATTTTCCCAGAAGGTGAAGGAGAAGATGTTCAGGAAGAAGTAGATGCTTATATATTATCCATTTTGAACTTTGAAGTTGATTTAGTGGACAAAGTAAATGTAGTTTTGGAACGGCACACATTTTTCAACAGAGTACAAGGTAAAACGGAATCTATTATGAATTACATTGCAGCAATAAGTGGTTTAACAAAGTTGTGTGGTTTAGGAAGTCTCACAGATACTCTAATAAAAGATCAGTTAGTTAGATGTACGGATAATTCTTGCACTCAAGAAAAGATATTGCATCAAAGAGATGAAAATACCAAGTGAGATGGTTACCAGTGTTTAAGAAGCTAAGTTTGTAAATTAGGTTTCTAAAGTTGTGAAAAAAAGGTAAACAAAAATATAATAATCAAAGAGGATAATAATTGAAATGTTTTAGATGTGGTAGTTGTAACCTCTTAGCAACTTACAGTGCCAAGCCAGGTTTGCTACTTGCAAGAAGTGTAATAGGAGTGGATATTTTGTGTAGAGATGGAGAAAGTACTCAAGTTAAAATTATTACAAATAATGGCCCAGAAGAGAAAAAAGTGTGTTTTTCAAGTGAATGATAAAGAAGATGATTCCAAAACAAATTATTCAAAGTGTAAAGTGGATCTGGATAGCAATCTTATCGTAATGTTTGCTGATTCATGTTCCCCTTTCAAATTGAGAAACCTGAAGACGTTTGACAAAATGCCAGAAAACAATAGGTTTATACTAGAGAAACCAGACATTTCGCCAAATGGTATACAACAGAACCTATACCACCAGTGGGCATGATAAAAATGCATGTGTGTTTGAAAGGAAGATCCACCATGGGAAAAATATATGTAGTAGAAAAAGGCTCAAATCTATTAGGATGGCAATTCCAAAAGGAACTGTGAATAAATGTAGATCCTAATAATAAAGAACAAGTGCTCCTCACAGAAAGAGCTACAGGCGATATGGATATTTATGGCGAATTGCCTGAATTATATTGTGACAAACCTGAACAATTATGTGACTACTAACATCAAAAAGTTAATTGAGAGAGGGAGCCAAACCTGCAGTTCATAAACCACGTCCTGTATGCAACATGATGAGAGAACCTCTAGAGAAAGAATTCAACAAATTGTGTGAGATGGAGATCATCCAACTCATAGAATCCTCTGAATGGTTAGCTCCCATTGTTATTACATCTAAAGCCAATGGATACAAAATGTGTTTATGTGTAGATGTGTGCAGTTTCAATGAGAATATCTAGGTGGCAAGACAAACACTTCCTCACATAAATGAGAATCTAGGTAGTTGGGGGAAGCAAAACATTTCAGCGTCATCAATCTGTTAATGGCTTACCACCAAATAGGTGTTCACCCTGAGTCCAGACCTTTAACAGTATTCATTACATCTGCAGCTGCAATTTTCCAGAAAATAATGCATTACATTTTAAAAGGTGTAACCAATACCACATGTTTTCAAGATGACATATTGGTATATGATTCCTCCATTGAAGAACATGACAGAACATTACAGGAGGAGTTACAAAAATTGACGGGGCAGATTTAACTGTGAAAAAATAAACAAATGTCAAATAAGAGTTGGTTCTGTTGACTGCTTGAATCACATTATCTAAAAAGATGGCTTTAGACCAAAAACCACTTTAATACAGGCAGTAAAAGAAGCTCCTTATCTCAAAAGTAAGGGTGAATTAAAATCCTATATGAGTTTGGATTTGTTTTAGAAGAGAAACTTAAGGAGTTAATTAATCAAATACAAAAAGAGATAATGAAATCCCCGGCTTTAGGCAAATTTGACCCAAGAAAGAAAACCATACTTACTACGGATCCCAGCAACAGGGGTTTAGGTGCAATACTATCACAGAAAGGAGAGGGGAGACAAAAAAATGCCTTTGCTTCCAGCTAAAGCAGAAAGTAATTATTCTGTGAATAAGAGTGGCCCTTGAATGCTATGGGGCTGTAAAACATTTTAGATTTCATCTATAGGGTATAAAGTTTATTTATTTTATTTATTTATAGAATTTTGTATTGTGCAAACACAACCCGAATGTATCAGAGCACTTTACATAGTTGGTAGACTAGACATTACATGAGTTACATATTGGGTAAATGCCATTAAGTCGATAGATAATGACAGTAAACATAAGAGGTGTACGATAGATAGTAGCATTGCGTGAGTTACATAATGTAAAAGCAAGTGTACATAATTGGCAGGATAGTAGTCACATAAATTATTTATGGGGTAAATACAATTAAAAGGAACAAGGACCACATATACAGGAATAGTATACATAGCTGATAAAAATAACAGTTACCTAAATTGCATATGAGGCAAATTCAGTTGCAGGGACTAAGCACAGAGACATAGCAACAATTCAAACAAGGAGTACACGATTACATATGCAACATCTTGGGTGTGCTGAGCTGCTCAGCTAGGTAGTTTAGGCGTATACCTGACAAGCTGATGGAGAAAAACCATAGTGGCAGGGTATGCTGTTTTTTTTTGCAGTAGAGTCTGACATCAATCTGCCCCACTGTTCAGGTTGTAGATAAGCTTTTACTTGTACAGGTAAGGGCAGCAGGACCAGATCACACTAGAGGGCTGCAATAGGCTTAAGATAACATTAAGAAGATGATATCAGGATGTTGAATTCCCCTTTGTCAAGTATGTTCCCAAAGACAGCAGTCAATATTCTCTGCAGGGCAAGTCCTGGCCTTCCCTGAGGAAATGACTTCTAGCGCAGCTGGCAGACTGGAGACACTGCACCCGGTATCCTCTATCATGGAGATGTGGCTGCTTAGTTCTTCCTTGTTCCCTGGACCAGTGAGTCAAACACCAGCGGGGGGTCAGTGGGGACATTTCCTCAATATTAGCAGCTGCTGGGGGCCCTTCCTGGCTTGCCTTCTATTGCAGCCGCATTGCAGTGATGAGTGAGTGGTTTGAGGCACCGAGTAGCTGGAAACCAGGTCGAACGCCAAGCTCACCACAGACTGCCATGGCCACCTCCTTCTCCTCACTCAAGGGCCAACAAACCTCACTGCCACCATATTCAGAACCCCATTTTAGTCTATAAATTAACCTGGAAGCGTTGGGGTCGGGTAAATCAACTTTCTGGGCAGCCGGATGCAGTGGGCAGCTGCTCTTCCCCTGAACAACATGCGTGTCTTTTCCTCCCTTTTTCCTCCCTGTCCCTGGGGCCGGCAACCTAGATACCAGTGGGGGCTCAGGAAGCTGGTCACCTGGAACTGAACCTACCAGAGACAGCGGTTGGAGCTGGACCGGTTGAGTAGAGCAAGCTGCCAGGTATTCGAGAGCAGAGAGAGCTGCAGGCTCACCTCAAGAAAACATGGTCGCCCTCTTCTTCCTGTCCCTGTGTCCCACAAGCAGCACACTCAAGTGGCAATGAGGCACTGACATCTGTGGGTTCCTGAAGCTGCCCCAGGTTTTCTCCTGCAGTTGGAGAACAAGCCACTGGAGTGGGTCCGGTTCAGAGGGTGTGAGTAGGAAGGCACAGAATGCGAAATACCTTCTTGGTGCTCTCTCAACCCTTTACCCTCCAATGAGGTTTACTAGCCTTGTATCCAGCTTTGCCTTTTCCTTCTGTAATGTTCCTTGTTTAGTTTCTTTAAATGTTTTCAGTTTCTTCCTATGTCTTTAAAGGTTTCCAGATATGCTGACTCTCACTGCAGGGGCTTTTTCCAGAGGATGGATGCCATATGGCGATCCCTAACCCGATAGCTAATGACGGGAGCTCCTTAGCAGTCAGCCATATTGCATGATGGCATGCACATTAAGGTTTACTATACACACTGATCACAAACCACGTACGTTTATGTTTTCCAATAAAGGTGCTGAACATAGTATTCCATGCATTGCCAAGTGGATACTTGGCCTCACAAAGTACTGTTTTAAACTGGAATATGTACCAGTAGAAGAAAACAAAATTGCTGATTCTCTTATGAGGGGTCAATTAGAACAGTAGGTACAAGAGGAAATGATATACAGTCCCATTTTTGCCATAAACATACCTGCATTGTATGAAGAGGATTACATGTATGAGGGAAGACACTAATCTTGCTCAACTGAAGAATTTTATTTTAGAGGGTTGGCCTACTAAGTGCAGCAAACTCAAGAAAGAATTGAAAGATTATTGGAATGTAAGACATGAACTAAAATGCAAGAAGGGATGATGTGCCACAATGAGAAAATTGTACCCTGATTAATTAAATGTGGAAATCATTGACTTAGCACATGAGGGACACCAAGGCAGGAGCTTAACCAAAAACTAAATAAGGAATACATTATGGTTCCCTAAGAAGGACTCTATTATTGAACAGAAAGTGAAATTCTGTGCTAGTTGTACAAGGATTGATAAGAGCAAAAACACATGTAAAGCACCCTTATCTCTAGTTGAAGTGTCACTTGAGCCCTGGCGTAAGCTGGCCATAGGCATAATTGGGCCCATGGAGGGTATAGGAGCATATAAAATAATCATGCTAGTTTTGATAGATTATACATTGGATAATCATGAAATTAGTTCATCATCATACTACTACTACTACTATTTTATTTGAATTCCTAAAAGATGCATTCATTTGATAACGGACAACGGAGTCCAATTAAAATCTAAAGAAATGAAAGTTTTTGTACAAGCATTTAATATCAAACATGGGAAAACAGCTTTTTTTACTGCCCCAAAGCTGATGGCCTGGTGGAAAGTTAATTTGTATGATTAGGGAACATGTGCAGTTAGCCATAGTGAATGGCAAAGATGTAGTAAAGTCCTTGAGTTATTGTATTTGGTTGTACCACAGTTCAGCTAATCTCATCACAGGTATTTTACCTTTGGTATCTATCAAAGGTAGAGATCCTGGCACCAATTTGATCCCTAATTGGTTGGGAGCGGGGAAACAGATGAATATATAGATATCAACAAAGCTCAAGGTAAAGTACACCAACATCAAATAAAATATAAGAAGTGGTACGACAACAAACATGGGGGGAAAATATCAGAATTGAGAAGTTAGTGATTGGGTATCGGTGAGAATGAGTACCAAGGAGAATCAAAATCAGAGCAAATACTACCCTCCCCATCAGATAACTAAATTTAACTGCAATGTAGTGCAATTAAGCAATGGACAATTTTGGAATTCAGATAAACTAGCCAGACATTATCTAAATTAATGTATCATCATTTTACTGAAACAACCCACAGACTCTGTTATATTATTCATGCTGTTTAAGGTAGGGAGATGTGTTATAATGAGTAAGAGGATGTGTTATAATGTGTATAAAGGTATGTATTAGCTGGGACATAATGTGTAAATTTCCCCTGCCTATTAGAATATTTCTTCTCCCCTTTCGCTGTTGTCATATAAAGCAATCAAAGTGAAGCCTGAGTTAGAATGTTCAGGGTAACAGCAGCTGGTGAGGCACAGTTGAGGAGCAGTCTGCTTGTGCATGCCACAAGCCACATGCTCCTCAAGAAGTGGTCTACAGTTGGCATTTGTGGTGTCAAAGTGCAGCATTTGAGAGGCCCTCGAACAAGGTGAAGGTCCTACAGAGGAGCATAGTCAGTGAGCCTAACAAAAATCTACTGGTAAGCACGAAAGAAGAGCCACAGCATAAAACAGAGACAGCATCAATACAAAGCAGAAATGATAAGGACAGTGACAACCAGGTACGACGAAGTGCCAGGTATAATGCCCAAAATCAAGAGCAATGAAAAACCCATGCAAAAAGCAAAATCATTACTCACTGTAAAGAAGGAAACTCAGGAACAACTATCCGAACACCAGTGAGTAGGCTGATGAAAACAGCGGTGCCACTGGGTCAAGTAATGCAGAAGATCACTCGCTGCCTGAATAGCACATACTCTCGACATCAGTAGGAAAAAACAGCACAAAATATGATGATGCTATGTTCCTGAAACCACCATTTCCATTCAATATGCCAAAAAATCTGAATATTGGTGCCAGATACACTATCTGGATTGAAACATTCAATGACTTTGTAGATACTATAGAAGAAGCAGATGACAAAACGATCATCAAATACTTAAAGAGCCTTGCAGGTGAAGAAGTAAAACAGATGATAAAGAAAATATCACAAGCTTGTGAAATACCATACTGTAAAATCAAGAAGACATTGGAGGTCAAGTTCAAGCCAATGCCGAATGTCGACTATGACAGATACACTTTCAACTTAGCAAGACAGTAACTTGATGAGATGATGGATGACTTTGCTGAGAGACTTGATATTCTTCTAAAGAACTGCAAGTTCAAGTAATACAGTGATGAAGAAGGCATGCATTTTAGGGCCAGATGTACTTGCATTGTTTATGGTTGCAAGCGGGAAATTGACCCATTTGCTCCTGCAAAAAAGGTCTGTGCAATGTACAACCCTATTTTGCGAGTCGGTAGCCTATTACCGACTCATAAAATAGGATTTGCGACTTGCTATTAGGAAGAGGCATGCCAAGGGTGTCCCTTCCTATTAGTGAGTTGCAATTCTATGTACGATTATTTTGTGACCACAATTACGGTTGCAAAACACTTGCAGTGTACAACCTATTTAAAAAAGGTGGCAAACCACTCCTAAATGGGAAGGGGTCCCCAAGGGGCCCCCTTCATTTTTAGAGGTAGTATTGCAAATTAATTGGCTACTTTCGTAGGGCCACATTACGGATGGAAAACTGTGGTCTCAATCTGCCCTTTTGTGGTGTGTGGGTTTGCATGTCAAGATATTACAGTTACGACAATCACAAACCATATAAATGATGTCTGGTTAATCGCGTAAACGAAAGAAAACTTGAATCTCATTTCTGGTCAATTTAAAGTTCTATTTATTGTTAGAAAATTAATCATCTTTGTCATGCAGAAATGGTTTTTGTTCTTCCTTTGAATCAGTTAGTTCAAAGTGGCTCTTTGGCACTAAAGATGGGCCACTGTACTGTTGATGAATAAGAGTCCAAACATAAACTGCAAAAACATTTCTAAAATATATTTTATACACATATTGAAAGATAAATCAATTTATTAAAGTATTTATATTTATTTATTTATGGGCTCGGGCATTTTTTTTTTCAAATTGTAAGGCAGGTATCTATCCAAACATTTCATCCTTCTTTAACTGCGCAAAAGCTTTTTATTGGGTTAATAAAGAAGAGATGTTCACGGTAAGCACAAAACGCTTTGCCAATATTCTCCACCTCCTGAACAACGTAAATAATGTCGCTGTGGAGAGCAAGAATGACTGCTTGATTTCCCCTCAAGGAGGTAAATGAGCCTTCATTTGAACGAGATCTTGAAATGAAAGGCACTGCAGCTGAGTGCACATTTTGGTTGAGTACTCATTATAATAATTGTTTTTGAGTAAATGGCCTAATCATGCATCAAAAAATATTCATCATGCTGATTGTTTGGCAGGTGTCCCCGTCTTAAAACCGCTCTGTAAATCTGCTGACTCATTAAGTGCATTTCTTTATTTTAATTGAACTCATCTGAGACAGCATAAAAAGAAATATTCATCTTTATTTTATGATCAGTGTTGCAAAGGGAATTCAATGTTTTTTTATAACTTCCAATATATTAGATTGAGACGTGCACTAAACGTCATTGTATAAGTGCCAGGATTACAACAATGATCGATTTTAAAACTACAAGAATCTCTTCTGTATTTTGTTTGCAAAATCACCCAATGTCTATTGTATTGATAAAACTGGGAATTAATTTGCACAGAGGTTTGCTCATGATTTGAACTTTTTATAAGTGCATTGCATTTAGCGCTATACCCATCCATATTGCTTTTCTGTCATTTCTTACTTGAAAAAAAAACATAAAATGTATTTCTAGCAAATGTGTAGAGATATCTAATATCCTGCATACAGATACAGATAGAGAATGAATGTGACTTTACATATTATAGCAACACAAGCTCTTTGAGGCACAGGTGAAACATTGTTAGTCAGGTGCAGAATAGCCCCCCAGAAGGCGTCCTCCTGAAAATGGTACACAGTATTGGGCACGGCATAGGCAAACAAATTTTGCGATATGTCATGGAGTACAACAGTAATACTACTCATATACTGCAAAAGGCAATTCACAAACCTGCGGCTGGAGACCTTAGTCTCTGTGCTCCTATGTTTTCTGTGTGAATATATCCACCAGGTTAATATGCTACATATAGAATACGTGCCAGGGGGCGGCAGAGTACCGGATCAATTACTGAAAACGCATTGGGTTAGGGGAAATTGGAGGAGAGGTTTAGGAAGAACATGGTAATAAAATCCATACCCAAAAAATACTAGGACCATTCCAATACACAAAACACACTTCTACAGCTGCTACAGCCCTAATTGTGTCACAACAGGTGTAAATGTACCCTTTCCCAGCCTTGAAGAAAGTCAAGCACCACACAGGGCCAATGATTGGTACTGCACCACAGTTCCATAGGAAACTAGAAAGAGATAACACAATTAACCAGTAGGAAATACTCCATGACGTTACTTGGGAGTGCTAACAGCTATTGAAAAAGAGTGTCCTGGTTCTACAGCATGGAAAATGTGGGGAAAAGATATAGGATTTACTGGCTAAAGAGTTGTCTCTTCAAGGATTTGCAAAAGGCAGGTTCACTTTCTAGGCTTCTGAGCTGTACTGGAAGGAGATTCCATATTTTAGTCGAGCGTACCAGAAAAGAAGTACCACCATGTCTAGTTTTTTTTACACGAGGGGTCAGTATCAAGTGAGCTTTACTAGATCATAGGCTGCTATTTGGCTGGCACTCCTTAATTCTTTTATTCAGGTAATGGGGTCCGGTGCAATGCCCAATGCACCAGTGAGAGTGCTTTAAAGGTAATCCTTTTGAAGCTGGGAAGACAGTACAGTTTGGCGAGGGAAAGGTGAAGTAGGGCTACCTTTCTATGCATTGAATAGCAGGCACACTGGAGTGTTTTGGTCTACTAGTAAACGACTAATCAGGTAAATGGGTAATCCTAGGTACAAGGTATTAGCGTAGTCCAGTCTGGATACAATTGTGGCTCAGACTACCATTTTATGAGCTTCCCAATGAAGAAGGGGTAAGAATTTCCTAAGTGCTCTTAGGATCCATGTACAGTTTCTAGCAACTGAATGGATCTTGGTCTTGAATTATTATTTTATTATGATTTGGAGCTCCGAGGAATTCCACATAAAAACGTATCCAAACAACTCCAATTTAACAGATCAACCGACACTCAAAAACAAGCTAATAAAAACACAAGCATCAGGAATTACAGTTTTCATAAAATAGTACAAAATTCATAATTATATGTGAATTGCAAAGAGGTGCAATGTTAATGCAAAATCAATATCTGAATCCTTTCAAATACAAAGCTAACAAGGGCAGGACAAAGCAAGTTATACCATTAGATTCGTATACGACTTCGGCTGTGTATTCATGAGGACGCCAAAATATATTTATAAAAATGCATTTGGTTCAACAAGGATTAGGATACAAAGAGGTTACAAAATTCAAGGTTTCGATATACAGTATACAGTAAGTAGCAGCATAGCAGATCACAAAAAGTGTGAGTGCTCGAGCATGGTGACAAATGACAAAATCCTTAAAAAATTCTGATTATTACATCCACAGGGCCTGACAGATACAATTTTCCTGGCTAATAGATATTCAGTTGATCATGACGGTATTCAAAGCAGAATAGAAGAAGATAAAAGTGCAAGAGTTCAACTATAATACAATTTCAAAAACCCTTTTGAGTGCAACCCTAACGTAGTCAATATAAAACATATCATACCACTGAACTCTCTAAAAATTAAAACCTTCTAATACAACGACCCGAAAGTACTACTTCTTACATTGATTAGATTTTGCTTAGAAGGAAACCTATTCAGCCAACTACAGCTAAATGTGACAACATAGTCCTTCTCTAAAATATATTAAAAATTGTTTAAAAAAGCTGAAAATTTTTAAGCAAATTGGTACGGGGGGGGGGGCAGAAGACAGTTTCGGGCCTCCTGGGCTGTAGGAATGTTTTACTTGAGGAAGAAAGGTCTTAAAAATCGATGGCGTGAAGGTTGTAGTAGGGGACAAACAAATAAGACATGATTTAAATCCTGCACACAGATGCTACACAGGTGACAAATTCTATCCTGCTTAGAAAGACCCTCCCAAGCTCCAGTTAATATTGGCAAGGGAAGAAAATGCAGCCGGAGCAACAAGATGGTTCTGCACACTCCATGGCGGGGATTCCATATAACATAAGGTTGGGGCTATTTTATAAATACTACTCCCCACTATGATTTTGTTACTGGAGTGCACTGCACACAGTGCAGTATCTCTTTTATGAGATACTTCGTAAATAGTTTTTTTTATTTTGAGTTTTCAAAACTTGTTTAGGAAGAGAACCCATGCCTCTATTCTCAAAATCAAACACATTTACAGATTTCTCATAATTCCTAAAGATAACACTTTTTCCCTTCAGGGTGGAAAAAATGTCCTCACAAATTGCTACCCATAAGGGGTTCTCACACTGTTCAGTAAAGCATTACTCCATCTTAAGCACACCGCCATAGAGAACACATAAGTGGAAAGTAGCCCAAATGTG
The DNA here is from genome assembly GCF_964204655.1 of Triturus cristatus. Taxonomy (NCBI): domain Eukaryota; kingdom Metazoa; phylum Chordata; class Amphibia; order Caudata; family Salamandridae; genus Triturus; species Triturus cristatus. Next base: position 545,322,163 of record NC_140594.1, on the reverse strand, counting down.
AGCCGAACCGCCACTACAGGGGCTGTGCGGTTCAGATTACACAATACGCACCTCTACTTTCTCAAAATTATCCCACTGCTGTTCATCCACTGTTTCACAGGTGTAACTCAATGCAGGAGGGATTTTAATTTAAATCTGGGTACAACTTCACCACAGCAAGTTTATCTTTCCCCAAGAACCAGTTCATATTTGTCCTAACTCAGCATCCCCGATATCTAAAAAACACAATTTGACTTTTTGAGATATTTATTTAAAAAAAATAATCATCTGAGTAAAGGGCTAACTCAGTGAATTGGCTTTGTAATCCAATTGGAGTTAGATCTCACAGAATAGCTTCGCCCGCATATAGCAGACAGCTCAGTTTCATTGTTCCTAGTTTCGCAGAGTCCCCTTTGCAAAGCTTTACCCTACTTGGCAAATCATTAATATAAAGAGAAGGGTCAGTAGGCACCCTTGCTTCAGCCCATTGTGAGTCTCTACTTTACTTGACAGGCCCTGAGTATCTCCCATCAGGACCTGAGTCTAGGTGGAGGAATGCAATGTGATGATTAATCTGAGCAGGTGCATGGTGATCCCCATTGCGGCCAGTTTCCTCCAGTGTCCCCCGGTCAACCTGGTCGAAAGCCTGTTATGTTCCATATACGTACCCCAATATAGGCTCAGGTAGTCACCTAACCTTTCACCTATATTCTCCCCTACCAGTACACTACATAACAGTTTTAAGTACTGACCATTTACCTAGTTGCGGTAATGTCCAAAGATGACATGGGGTTTTCTCCGAGAAGCTTAAGCCTCATTCATTATGCATGAGGATTCTTGGAATCACAGCAGGACAGCAGGCCTACCATCTCCTGCATATTAACTATTTATAAGGGTCATTCCTTCTGTCATCCTAGTCCGACATGACACAGCAAGATGGGGTCCCACAATCTCTCCCTTTAGGTAATGGGGTTGACTTTATCCTAGAGGGATTCTTGGCTTTACACCCACATACATGCTAGGTACACATAGGTACATCTAGTTAGGGTTGCATCGTAGGAGTTTACATTTATTACTGTCATGTATTTTATATACTTGCCTATATTCATTCCTTTAGCACAATGGTAGAAACCTACCATACTTTTACTCTGATAGTGCTTATAATCATTTATAATTGTTACTGTCTAATGGTTGGCTGTTTCAGCACACCTATTTTACACTAGAATGACGCTGGTTCAATACACGCTTATTGAGAAATGTCCCCACCATTTATTCTGTGTATCTCTCTGGGACGAAGTGAGCACGAGTGACTGAGCGAAAAGTAGTACACTGTTTCCACTATTCTGAGGGATCAGGGTTGTCATGTTCGATAGTTGCCAAGAACTATTCTCTCCTTCGTAAAAGAGGGGTTTCTAGTGGCACTGTTAGCTAGCTGGTATACAGGCTAACATACCATTTAGGGGTGTCTAGAATAAGTCAGGACACCAATCCAAAAGTGTATGTTGTCTAAATGCGCAGATCATATATACGTTTATAGGAACTTCATGACAAGCCGTGGAAAAATCTATAAAGACTGCATATAATGCCATACCCTTGTTCAATGGGTATTGTTCGATTAAAGTTTTCAGAGCGATAATATTGTCTAGGGTACCACTATGTTCGCGGAACCCGGCTTGCTCTGCAGGGACAAAGCTGTTTCCAAAAGCCCAATCCTGGAGTTGGAGAAGTATGCTCTTGGCAAACAATTTTCCAGTTGCATCCAATAATGTTATCTGCCTTAAGCTAGCAGGGGAATTTTGGGACCCTTTTTGTATAATGGGACTGCAATACTTCTTTTCTGGGGCTACGGAATAGTCCCATGTATGTTGCATTAAGAAAAAAAGGGACACAGAAATTGTGCCCATGCTGCGCTATCTTGTTTGACTATAGCTTTTGGTAAGTCATCTGGGCCCAACGCACCTGAATACCTTGCCGCCTTAATAAAACCCTCTATTTCCTTACACGAGGGGGGGGCTGTAATCGCTCCCCAAGAGGGAATCAAAGGCAAAATATGGATTCGAACCAGCCAAGGGATTTAATGCATATAACTGAGCGATGTATAACGTCCATTCTACATCAGATAATAAAATGGCTATTGCCTTAGTTCTACCATCACAATGCTTGGTATTAACATGAGTCACCAGACTGTGCAGCCTCTCTTAATTTTATCCAATTAGCATCTTCCACCCCTCTAAGCTCTGATACCAGCTTTCGTTTTCTTACCTGCTTTAATCTATTGATTACCCTTTGTCTGGTTGTTGAGGACTGCTTAAATTGTTCCCTTTTTAGGGCATTATTCTCGCGGTTTAATTGTTTTACCTCCCATGGTATGGCCACTTTGGGATTAATGCCGCCAATTTGCTTTTTGCTTCCACAAGATCTACATAGGGCCAGTATCTGCTCAAACCAGAAGATGGGGTTTTCCTAACTAGGGCCAAGGCTCACGTTTTCAATAATCCTCCCAAGACACGGGAGATTTTTAATAGACCAAAAAGTACGCCCATTTGTTCTATTATACAAAATGCTATTTTACCTTTGATTCCAAAGTTCCAGTAACTCAGGCTCCAGATTGACATCCACTGACAGACCGCTGTGATCGCTCAAATTTGTAGACAGTACCTTAAATTGTGTACATGCACCAAAGAGCTGATAGGATACCACCATATAATCAATCAGTGACTGCCCACGCGGAGCATGAATGGTAAAAGAGGCTGGAGAATCATCTGGGAATCTGCCATTCAATATAACAAAATAATTCATTCTCAGATTATGCAAAAAAGAAAGGCCCTGCCTATCAGATCTAATAAGGCCGGGCAGTGATGATTTGGGAATGGACCATATATCCTCCAATTCATGGTTAGAAAAGGTCATAGTGGAGCAGTTTGATATTTTAGTATTAAAATCACCCGCCATCAATATCAAGGTGCACTCCCCTGAGATCCTCGCCTTATGCACAAAGGAAAAAATAGATTCAACCAGAGAATCGGTTGCTCTCCCAGGCGGAATACATACATTTACCAAAAGAAAGGATGCATGCTGACCTCTTGTCCCATTACCCAACCCATGTAAAGCTTAGAAGGGTGGAGAAAAGCCACAGGATTCCAAGTTATAGTGAGCCTGAGTAAAATGGCTAGGCCTTCACTTGCATGACCTTTAGTTGAAGGTTTTGCTGCAGAAAAGTAGACAAAAAAGTTCTCAAAGTTGAAATCCACACAGCTCCATGTTTCCTGAAGACAAATTATTTTAGGATCATACACTAGTAAGGAATTTAACTTAGAGTTAGAATTACCAACACCTGCTAGATTCCAGGAAAACATTTTTCCCAGGGGGCTACTTCCGCAGCATGGGGAGTTTTGTGTTTTCTCTTAAGCCATTCAGGAGCCAGGTACCCAGCTCCACTGGGCCATCTCTTCGTCCCCGATATATTTGATGGCCCTTTGGACCTCAGGACCTATATACTTAATCTCTCTTTTCCCAAAGGAGCTACCCACCGCAATTTTAATATGTTTGGATTTATAGCACCCCTTATGTTAGATAACATACTACCTAGCTCCTGGCAGTCTTTCCTATGAGGTTCGAGAGGGGCCACAAAAGGCTCTTCATATGGGAATGCATCGATCCCTTTTTCCTAAAATGATCAGCATTAGCGGGAACTAGTATTGCGATTATCCCAGAACTAAATGTGACTCTAGTGTATGGAGGTCCACTACTAAAATCCAGGCAAACCCGCCAAATGTCTTTACTTATTACTAATTGCAAGTCCTCTATTTCTGATAGTAGCTGCAACAGGGAGCGTCTGTTAAGTAGAGCTGATTCCATATCAAACATGGAAGTGAAGATCAGAATGTTAGATGCTTGCCCTGATCTATGTCCTGTACATATATTATCGCTTAACTTTAAGTCAATCCCTAACTCTGACGTTTGCCCTGTGCGAGAAACAAGGATAGGACCCCCTTTCTGGGAGAATACCCATGCTAGGAAGGATGGGAGGGACATTATCCACGGCCTGTCCTATGCCAGGCACAGTGTCATGAGTTTGTACTACTAAGCTCGCTGAATCATGGTCTTTCCTCATTCCTTGGTGTTCTAAAGACAGGTCAATATTTACTTTAAAATTCTCCCATGCTTTTCCCACCCCCATTAAGTTTGGATATCCCTATATCTTCCTGCCCTTCAGTCTCCCCTAATCCCTCCCATGAGGGGTCAACTACCATAGTAGTGGGAGGGGTAGGATTTATCTCTGAACACCCCATGTTCTGCTCGTCATCAGAGACTGTAGGCCTAGGTTCATTCCTACTTTGGAGCAAGATCAAAGTGTCTGGCTTCTCAGATACCATAGGAAACCTCAGTTTTTTGGGCTTACGCCTTGGAATACGCTGAATCCTGTTCTTCTTCTCCCTCCAACCTTTTAATCCATTATTTTCTTTGAGAGGGGCACCCCAGGGGGAACAGCATCTAAATTATCCATGGACCATTTAGCGAGGAGTGGATCAATTAATGATTCAGTGGCACTGGACATGGACATGGAGGTGTAAACCTGCAACAGATTTGTGGATGTGGTTACATTTGTCTTTCCCCCGGGACTGATGTGCAAATTGTCCTCTAACATTTGTTTTTTGTGAGCAGTGCGTAATGTAGGACTACCTCTAGACAATAATGTGGAAGATACCCTCTTGTCTTCCCAAGCCTCAACCTGGATTCCCAACTATGACACCCCTATTCATGTCTGGCATGCATGAGATTTTACTTTAATACCCTTTTCTGCCTTACTAATAAAGGGACTGGCAGAATTGAGCTTCTGGACCCATATTAAAATTGGTGAAAGGACATCCAGTATGTGATCAGAATTGATAGTGTTTTTCTCCAGCAAGGATAAAATTGACAAGAGAATCCTCTCTAACACATAAAGTATATCAAGATTGCCCCCCCAATCTGTTATCCGCTACATTTAATAGTTGCCATAAATCATGTACCCCTTTATTTGGAGACACCTCAGACACCTCAGAATTAGACAAACCTAATGATTGCGTACAGGACACACTAGAGAGGGTGCTACTACACAAAGTTGGCATACAGAGGCAACTATCTTGATTATCAAATGACAGTGTCAATGCCAACTCCTTGGCAGCTGGCGTTTTCAAGTTGGCCTCCATTACTTTGCTTTTTTCCATCAGTATAGCGATGTCCGGCATAGTATAATCATTGAAATCCCCAGGTTCAAGGCAGCAGTCTACAATCTGTGGTATTTGGGGGGTTGTTTTAAGGGAAAGACAGGCAAATGTTTGCTCTGCAGTGCTCAAAGGGCCAGTTTTATCAACTGAGGATAATGGCCCCACAGACACGGACAACAACTTATCAGCAAAATTCATTTCAGTTTGAACTTTGACATTTTCCATAACCATGTCCATTTCCATCTCCTTGTCTTCAGCCACTAACAGTACAGCGCGTTCATCAGTGGCCTGAGTTAATGGAGTTACTCCCCCTGTATTCTGATAGGTGAATTTGGGGTAATGTGGAACAGCCAGCTTAGAAAGAGCAGAGCAAGCACGCACCTAATCCTCACTAACTACACCAGAGGCTAATCCCGGGTCCTTATCCTTTACCACAGCGCCCCTCAGGCCCTTCGAGAACATTGTTAACGCAGTGGGATGGGATTTCAGATGTGACAGGTGACCCCGGGGTTTCTTTCACCTGATGTTTTTTTGTAACTTGATGGGACCGGTGTGATCAGAGGTACAACTAGCTGGCCCTAATGCAGACCCTGGCAACCCTGCAGGTGAACCGGAATGAGCGATTGAGCGCCCTGAACGCGCTGAGTGCAAGCACCTGGAGGGCATCATCAGCTAATGCTTTTAAGGTTTTTGGGCTTGCCAAACAATAGTTAGCCTCGTTACAAATTTCTGCAGTAACGCTGGAATCACTAGCGCCAACAGCTTTCCGAAAAGGAGGTCCCCCAGGGAAGGGAAAAAGATGTTAGCACATTGGGGACACTAGTGATCACTAGAGGTTGCTGGTGGCCACTAGTAGCACATAAGATGGCACGTTTAACAGGGGGAATTGTGTAGGGCCCCCTTTTTGTGACCCACTTACCGTCCAATAAGTACTTCAGGCGGATGCAAAATAAATGCGAGTGGAAAAAGGCTGATAAGTAAAAACAGATGTAAACAGGTAAACAGGAGGTAAACGGGAGAAAAGGTGTGCTCACCAGCAAGCAAATATGAGCGAAAATTGGTGAACCAAAACTGAGCGGGGCTCACCAGAACCTCCCACAAACGGCACCCAATCCAAGCTGGGCTGTCTCTACGGGGGGTCGGGTTATGCTCTTCCCAGAGGGTCACTACGCTGTCCATACTCAGCCTCATTTCAGCATCCCCACCTTCTCCATCTTATAGGCTTGATCTCCTGGCTCAGGAAGCTTGGAGGTGCATGGGTCCTAGGTTATTTGCTGCCTGTGTTGGCGGAGGGGAGCTGGTCCATCACTGGGCAAAGAGTCAAACCAGCTCAGATTAGGATTAGACCCTAACAATAAGATTTCAATTTTGTCCAGGTTGCAGTGTAACTTCTTTTTCCCTGTGCCAGTCTAAGACTGCTCTCATACAGTCAGAGATCGCCTCTTTGCTGATGGCTGAGTCACCCTCGTAGGAAACTATTAAGTGTGCACCTTAGGCATAGGAGATGATAGTGCTGTCAAATGATTCCACCAGGGCAGCAAGTGAAGACATGTAAACATTGAATAATGTTAAACTCTATGCAGAGCCCTGGGGTACTCCACATTTAAGTGGTTTAGCCTTGGAGAAATATGATTTTGTCCAAACGGATTGTTTATTCGCCACTAGGTCGTATAAAAGAATGTCATGGGAGATGGTATCAAATGCCTCTGGCAAATTCAATTGAATGAGGTTGGCATTATGACATATGCCCAAGGACACTTTTAAAGTCTCTGAGATTTATTAATGTAAAATAAATTAAATCTAAATTTAAATCTAAATTTAAGTTAAAAAAAATGAAATTGAATCTAAATTTAAGTTAAAATATCTTAAGTATAATTAAAAATATATTTCATTTTTTTAAATGCAATAATATACTTAATTTTAGAATAAATACACATTTATTTTCCTAGATTTCAATTTCAAACAATTGTTCAAAAATAATATTTAAAAAAATGAATTAATATATGTAAACAAATGTAGAATTTACAACAAAGATATTTTCAGGAGATAATGTGCAGCCCTAGCTTAGTTGTTTTTGCTTACAATTATTTTAGATTTTTGTTTTCACCTAAATAAAATGTGAGTGTTTTTCGAAAGAATAATAAACTATTAAAATGTCTTCAATATCTATCTCTCTCTCTCTCTCTCTCTCTCTATATATATATATATATATATATATAAATATATATATATATATATTACCTACTGGCGGTCGCCAGTGGGTAGTTATTTTTAGGACTTATTTTCCATAGGACATCCGCAACATTCTATTCCCAATAACTTTGGCGCCGGTTGACGAATCTTTGCGAAATGTTCAAAACTTTTGGCCAGCTCCGGTCTGCTCCTATCCTGAAAGTCTTGGGGTCATTCGTCAAGCGGGGGTCGAGAAAAAAGGGGGTCCCAAAACGTGTTTTCCCAATGCAATTTTCCATAGGAACCTTTAGTCGCAGCTACAGCCCGAACTGCTGAACGGAATTACACCAAATTTGGCAATAAGGTAGCCCTTGGTTCAGAGTCGTGCCTTTTGGTTAAATGGTGTAAATCCATTCAGTAGTTCCTTAGAAAATCAAAAGTAAAATCACATATATATCTGGGCAGAGCCTAACCACACATCACATCGTGAGATCTGATTGGCTGTCAGCACTTCATCTAATAAGTGTTGGCAGCCATCTTGGGACCAATATACATGATAGCACCTCATTAAAAAGCATTGCAGTTAATAGAAGGTTTTAAGACTTTAGTTACATTATAATTCATTTGTTGATGGTACCATACTCATTTTGGGAATTGTGGCATGTTCGAAGGTGATTTCACCATGTGAAAAAGCCTTCTGCTGGGATATCATGATTGAGAGAAAACTATTTTCTCATGCTTTTCCCACAGAGGTTTGAAAGGTGATCTATAAGCTAAACTGAGAGCATATTTTCTGTAAATTCACATTATCTTTCTCAGTCATGTGAGAATGAAGTCTGACATTCTCAGTAAAACAGGTACATCCAACAAGGGCAGAGACTGTCAGTTGATTCCTTTGTGTTCTACTGCAGCTTCCCAGAGTTTTCTAAAGAACAACTAGAGTGCTAACAGTTCTACGTATGACAAACGTATTGCACACCTAAAGCCATCTTGATTGGAATAAAGTGGTAACTCTTAAAACATTTAATTTAAAAAGGAACACAATGAGGGGGTTCATTTTGCCATAGAAAGTATGATTACTGTTGCAGAAAGAAAAATTAGGGCACATTTTGAGTGACTTCTCAAATCCTCTTCTATTTCATTAAAAAATTCTGACATGCAGACTGAAACATGCACTTTTAATACCAGCAGCAGACTTCCGTGGTGAGCAGTAGCTTTACTACAGTGATCTAATGAGCAACTATAGTGCTAACATTCAGAATTTATAGCAAATGTGTGACATACCTGAATACCTTCTTGATGGAATCAAAGTAAAAAACTGAAAGCATTTCCTACTGAGGAGACTGCAGTAAATGAGGAAATTAGGAAACTTCACAACAAATAAATCTCCCAAGATGGCCACCAGTGACAAAAGAGCCCAAAAGCAGCACAAACATCTCCCAGATGTAGCCCACATGTAGCCCAATGACAGAAGTGTTTTTGCAGTTTTATATAGTGCAGACTAGTCAGGTATTGGAGGGCTTTACATGAGCATTGGTTACATCACACAAGAACAAATTCATTTTGGTTGTAGACATGGGGAGATTAAGTGATTTGACCAGAGTCACAGAATGTCGAGCTGAAGCAGAAACTCCAACCTGGTTCCCCAGTTGCAAAGTCTGCAGCTCTGGAAGTAAGTGCAACATTTAATCAAGTGGTCAACTGGATAAAAAAACATAAAGATAACAAATAATTTAAAAGTGCTTTGTCGCTATTTGAAAACTCAGAAAATATGTACTCATTTTAGTTTTTTCGAGCACTATCCATAATTTTGATGCAAATAAGACCCTCTCATATATGTAATTTCTAAAGGAAATGCTCTAGGTATTACAGTTTTGATTACATCAAGATAACGTCAGGCGTTCCACACTTCTGTAATAAATATAGAATGTTAGCAATCTAGTTGTTCATTAGGATACTGTTCAGAGGCAGAGGCCAGGGGCATGGACTCTGAAAATTGAAGGCAGGTAGGTGGGTGCAAAGGCAACAATTTGACCACACTGGGCAGACAGGAATGGCAGTGGCAGTACAGCAGACTATGGAGGGCAGTGGAAAGGGGGGCAGGGGCAACAAACCAACAATACCGGACTGGCAAGAGAGGCTGTGGCAATATAATAGACCATTGTGGGCAGAAGGAAGAGGCAGTGGTAGTACAACCATACATGCCTAAAGACCCGATTCAGCCAGGAAACGTCCAATGTTTTTAAGCTCAAAAGGGCTTTATTTGATCTGTCTCCTGTCTACAATCTCCTCTTTTTCAATGTAACTCAAAGGGGAAAATCAATACCCCAGTTTTTTTTCAAAATCTCCCTCTTACCAAGTTCAAAATGTTCGCAATGATGGTACATTGGATCATGGAAGGCAGGAGGAATTGAGGTGGGGACATAGACTCGGATAACAGAGGACAGGAGGGACATGGAGAGGTGCACCAAACTGAACATACAGGGCAGGCATCAGAGTTTGCAGCAGCACAATACACCACACAACCACACAGGGCATGCAGGACGGGAGTGCAGCACAACAATCTATAGAAAGCAATAGGGAGGGGACAGGACCATGCAAATGGACAACAGAGAACAGAGGGGAAAGAGGCAATGGTAGCTAGCTGACCATAATGGACAGACAGGAGAGAAAGCTGTAGCATAACAGACCATAAAGGGCAGGAGTGACGGATCAGGGGTATTACAATGGAACAGACAAGCCAGGAGGGAGGGAATAGGGGTCTGCACATGGAAACAGAGGGCTGGGGGCAAGGAGGCAGGGCAGGAGCAGCAAGATGACCATGGAGGTCAGGCAGGATGGGCACTAGAAGCATGACACACCATGGAGAGCAACAGTGAGACTATGATGGCATACACACAGACCATGGAGGGAAGGTGGGAGGGGGTCAGGGGCAGCTAGCTGACCACACAGGGAAGGTGGGAGGGGCTGTGGCAGCACAGAAGACCTTGCATGGAAAGTGGGAGGGTTAGTGGCAGCACAATTGCCATGATGGGCAAGAAGGAGGGTGCAGGGGCATGCACAAAGGACCATGGAGGAAAGAAGGGAGGGTCAGGACCTGGGCACAGACAAGAGAGTTCAGGGGAAGGGGCCTCACAACAGACCACGCGGGGCAGGCAGGAGGAGCAGTTGCATCACAACAGACGAGGGAGGGCAGAAGGGTGTGGCAGTATAATGGACCATGGACGACAGGAGGAAGGGGATAGGGGCATGGGATGTGGACAGGCAGGGTGGAGGTGGCAGGGACAGGTTACAGTCATCTGACAATGCTAGCCAGGTGGGAGGGGGGTGGCAGTGCTGGAGCGGGTAGTACAAAATGTTATATACCCCCCATTCTGCATGTTTATATTAATCTGAATAATTAACTAATAGTAATCATATTAATTGGTTTGCAGTGAAAACATTAATCAATCATACTAACGAAAGAATTACATGTGGGAAATGCACCTTGCATGGCTATAATAATTGTAAACTAACTTGAGTATGCATATTAATAGTAGGAAATTAGAATATTGTATGTTATATGTTGCTTTGGTGATGTATTTGTGATTTGTGCTTTATTTTGTAAGTATAAACCGCTCTGAGTGTTGCTTCTGCTAGATAAATACACACACATATGGGTATTAGCAAGGGGATAACATTTTATTAGCCATTTCTATGTTTTAATTACGTTTTTGTGTTTCTTTTGCTTAAGTTGACCATTTCAGCCTATACAAGATGGCTGAACGAGACGTTAAACGTGACTGCCCTGACAACACGAGGTACTGGGTGAAGTGCGCAGGCGTCACCGCCAGCAGCAGTGGCCTGGACCTGACCCCGGGAGAACATGTACCCTTCAAGGACGCTCCGGGAACCTAGCCAATACCAAAGACAATGCTTGATTTAAAAACCGGAATCAGCAAGTACGATGAGTTCATCGTTTGACACCCTGAGAACTGCATCTCCTAACCCAAGTCGACCAATCAGGACTTTCTGAATCCCGATCTTGATACTTTTTGACATTATTTTCATTATAAAAGTAGGTAGGGCATTGAACTGTTTTTGGACACGCTCTTCTTTGACGAACTCGATTTCCTGACGTTATGCTGACGGAGAGGACGGTGACACTGCTGGACAGCTGTTATCCTGAATCTTTGAGAGACTGAATGGCGGCCTAACTTTGCTGAATAAAATTCTTCCTTGACTGACTGACTTAGAGGACGACTTTAACCAGAATAGGTAAATATGATGCTCTGAAATGCTGATGATGATTTCTAACGTTTCTTGCAATATTTCTTAGATAAAGAATACTTGATTAATTGACAAATGTGTTGTGTCGATTATTTGAATAAGAGAATAACGGTATAGAAGTAATGTGTAGATAGATGAGTTTAGTCACTAAAATCATACACAACAACTAAATGATCCATCTCCTTATGAGAGGGATATCTTAGGTCTGAAGTCAAGGTGTTTAGTGTAAGGTAAAGGTATTCCTTTCATGTCAGCATTTGGAAGCTTATTTCCCTAGGAAAGCAGATCAACGGAGTGTAAGTATTGGTGTTATGGGCCCCACCAATGAATGTATATGAGTGAATTTGATGCTGAGGTATTTGGTCTGTGACGAAGGGGGAATTTGATGTTCCACGCTGCAACAGTTTGTCTGGTAGCAAGACGATGGTTTTTATTGTTTTGGTTTGGTGATTATTGCTTGTAAATAGCTTATTGATTATTGGTTATTGATATTGGTTTATGTACTAATACTCTATGGTGAGTCGTGTTGAGTTTTATGTTGTTTGCACGGCTTCTGGGATGTAGGAAGTCGGAAGTTTGTAACAGTTCCGTAGTAGAGCAGAGGTAAGCGCTGTTCTCGGGAAAGACGGAATTGTTGTTATCCTGTAGGTACACAGGAGAAAACGTGTGACGATTGAAGTTGCATGACACATTGTCTGGGTTCGATTTGGTGACATCGCCGTGTGTTGCCATTAGAGACAGTGAGAGAAGTGTGTATGATAGCGAAGGTTACCTGTGAAATTCTGGTCTTAGGTACCAGGGATCCAACTGGCATTTCAATAACGCTTATCACTGGAAAGGTAATAGGTACTCTCTGAGCTTGTTAGAAGGACAAAGGAGAGGTAAGCGCTGCTTTGTTAACGTATGTTATGGGGTGACGTAAATGCTCCCTATTGGTGCGTTAGTGTGAGTCGCGCTGGGATTTGAGAATTGTGACAGTGACGTAGACGCTCCGGATTGGTGCGTTAGTGTGAGTCGCGCTGCGATTGGATAGAAAAACGGTACAGTCGTAAGGAGGAACTAGTGAGACACGAAAGAAAAGAAAATGTATTACGATCCACCAGAAAAAGAGAAAAAGTCATGGTTTGGTAAAATTAAGAAGTGGTTTAAGAAGGACAAACTGATCATAACTAGGGAAGGACAGTTACTTCCTCCACCAAAAACCCATGCATCCTTCATGGTTGCGAAATATGGATATCACACCTGCATTTGGTTAGATAATTGGGTCAAATACACTGAGAAAGACAGAGTATTGGCTTTTCCAGAGCATGGTTCATTTAATTTGGCTGATTTGAGAGAGAAAATGATGAATTTAGAACCAAGACCTAGACCGACTCAATTTGAGACTTTGACGGAGTGGGAAGACGAAATGCATGACCGAGAAAGACAGAGAAACGGTAGAGGATATAGGTACCTGTTTGGCAGATCATACGGACATGAGACGCATGATGATCGAATGAGAAGGTGGCGGAATGCGAGTATGACTGAGGGTTTGTTTCCCATAAGAGCTGCAGGAGAGAATGAAGGACAAAAGTGTGTAGAAAAGAGGCATAATGTAGAATCGAGAGGGTATGGAATGAATGAGTCAGAGGATGATGTACTCGATGATATGTTCTATAAGAATCCACCACCATACCGACCAGAACCAGAAATATTAACCCCAAGTGCCCCAATGAAAGAAACAGTACGAATCATAAAATTGGAACCAGAGTTCCAAGATTTGGGTAGAAACAATTCCATTAGAGAGGTAGAAAAGAAGTCTGGAGGAAAATTGGATGGAGAAAATTCAGCAGAATTAGCAAAAACAACCCTAGAATTAACCGAGAAAATAAGAGAATTGACTAAGAATTTAGAAGCGGTTACTGTTCCAGTAACGATAGGTCCAGTAATGCCTATTGTTGACAAGCAGAAAGATAGCGAAAATTGTTTGACAGTCCCTTATAAAGGTAATAAACCTGTTGAACAACCAAGAATGAGTCAGAGTGAGAATCCATGGAGACAGACTATTAGTATGATTGAACCGAATTTTTCAAATAACCCGTTTATGGGTCAAAACTGTGCAGAAAAACGTATGACAATGATAGAGACAATGTCAGAAACTCAAAAAGATTTTTGACAAGAAAATGTAGAGAAGCCAGTAGGACCATCTACAGAGGAGTTGAGTGAATGGTTGAGAAGCTTGAAAAAGAAAGACAAGGAATCTCAGTCAATAGATGTAGCTAAATTACGAATGGTACTGGAAGAATTAATAGTGGGAACTATTCCGACAGAGAAGTTAAAAACTTACCAAGATGAGGAGTTGTTATTTCTGTGCAAAAGCGTAACATGGAGAGTGAAGAGTCTTCATGAAAGATTAGAAGAAGTGGCAAATGAGACGGGTATTGATATTGAAAAGGTAAAAGCCTTACAGAAACCTTATTGAGTAGATTTCACCCAAAAAGATATTGAAAACATGAATACCACAGGACGAACAGGTCAGATTAAGGAAATAATTATTTTATTGAGAAAATGGGGAGATGTGGACAAATGGAAGAGCAGATGGTATCGTAAGCGAGACGAAGTTTCAGACAACATGTTTTCAGCCCATGCTATGAGAGAAAAGGAGAAGGTTGTGACAGAATACCCTATGAGAGAGATTCCGGGAGGAGGATGTGTACATGTCCCATGGACCAGACAGGATATTTTGTCATTTACGAATGACTTCCCTCGACTGCGTGAAAACCCGTTGAGTGGTATAGACAGGTGGATAGATTTGTGAAGCTATCCAAAGTATTGTGGATTGATCTGAATAGCTTGTTTGACATAATAGTACCAGCAGATCTATGGACAGAATGCAAAATAGTAATAGATTGGCCGACGAAGGAATACCCAAGGGATCCAAAGACAGGAGCTCCAGGCCCCGAGGTAATGAAGAATTATGAACAGGTTATGGCATTTTTGAAGAACAAGGTACCCCCTAAAGAGACAGATTGGGTGAAAATTGACAGAACACATCAGGAAAGCAAAGAATCAGTACATGCCTATTATGAGAGGTTAATTTTAGCCTTTAAACAATTCAGTGGAGATGAAAACTTGAGTGACAAGGATTTGAGTCATTTCGTATACAGATTTGTATATGGTCTTCGTCCAGAAATTAGTGAAATGATAAAACAGCATACGCTAGATTGGCAAAATAAGAAAATAGACAAAGTATTGAGGCATGCTAAATATTTCAGAGATGAAATTGAAGCAAAACAGCGAAAACTAAAAGAGAAGGCTATGTGGGCACAAGTAAAAGTAGCAGAGAGACAGGAAGCACAATTAGTAGAACAAGCTGGGTCAAAATAAAGATTTTATCCTGGGAAAAATAAAGGGAATATTGAGGAAGCTAAGAAGAAATTTCCGTGTCATAATTGCGGTAGGATAGGGCATTGGAAATCTGAGTGTAAGAATCCACCAAGTACTAACAATGAAAATTCATCCTTGAATCCACAGGTGCAGAATGAGGTGAGTGGTCAACATCAACGACAACAGCAGGGTGTAACACAACAGAATCAGGTGCCAAAACCACCTTTTCCACAAAACAAAAATTGCCAGAAGTATAGTAAGGAGAATGGATTCTACAACGAAGAACAGGTAAATATGCCGCAATGCGCTCGCGCTGCTTCGCAGTATTGGCTGCAACGCGATGAAAGCGATTCAGAAGAGGGTTATTGATGGTGCCGAAGGGAGGAAGAAGAGTTCGTTCTTGGCGCAACTCCAGAAGTAGACCAGACAGGCCCATTTGTAGATGGAAAAGTTAATAATTAAAATATTACTTTCCTAGTTGATACTGGTGCTACTCGATCAACAGTTAGATCAGCTGATGTCAAGAATCTTCCTCTTTCGGATGAAACGATCCAAGTAGTTGGTGTGTCCAACAGACAGATTAAAACTTACCTTACAGAACCAGTGAAAGTTAGTATAGGGAAATTTTCTGAAATGCACAGATTCGTAGTGTGCGATACCAGTCCTGTGAATTTGTTAGGTAGAGATTTATTGTGCAAGATGAATTGCACTATATTTTGTACTCCAGATGGAATAGCCTTTGAAACACCAGATGATGATGTACTGTATAAAATGACAATGGCAAACAGAGAGAAAGAGGTTACTGGAACCTATGCTGTATTTAACCCTGACAAATTACCAAAAGAATTAAAACAATCAGTAAAAGCAGAAGTTTGGGACTTTACAGGAGAAGACGTAGGATTGATGAGAAATGTAGATCCAGTGAAGATAACTGTATAAGAAGGAGTATGTTACCCAAATGTCCCACAATATAAATTGACACCTGAAATAATCGAAGGAGCTACTCCTGTGATTGAGAAAATGATAAAACAAGGAATTTCGAGAGAAATAATGAGTAGCCCATGTAATTCACCAATAATGGGACTGAAAAAGCCTAGTCGGAAGTTCAGAATAGTGCAAGATCTGAGAAAGATAAACAAAATTGTTGTACCATCTTGTCCCATTGTACCAAATCCATCTGTGATTTTAAATCCGATCCCTCATGACGCAGAATGGTACACAGTGATTGATTTGTGCCATGCTTTCTTTTCCATCCCATTGCACCATGACAGTCAGCAAATTTTTGCATTTAGTTTCGGCGAGCGTATTTTGGCATGGTGCCGAATTCAACAGGGGTATACAGAAAGCCCCTCAATATTTAATCAGCAATTGAAAAAATCTTTGGAGAGTTTAGAAATGCCTGAAAATTCAGTACTAGTCCAGTATATCGATGACCTACTTGTGGCATCGAAAACTCGTGAAGCTTGTGAGGTAGACACGGTAGCTTTGCTGAATCATTTGGCAGATGGAGGATCAAAAGTGTCACCATCGAAATTACAATTTTGTAAGAAAGAAGTCCAATATTTGGGACACAGCATTGAGAAAGGACACAGGAAAATAACCATAGACAGAATCAGGATCATAAAAAGAATGAGTCCACCAATGACCCAAAGAGAAGTGAGAATGTTTCTAGGAATGGTTGGATATTGTCGTCAGTGGATAGGAAACTTTTCATTGATTGCAAAACCTTTGGTGCGATTGACAAGAAGTGATGTGAGAGATCCTATTGATTTGAACAAAGAGGAGTTGGCAGCATTCAAGAAGTTGAGAGAAGGATTGTGTGAAGCACCTGCATTAGGTATGCCTGACTACGATAAGGAGTTCGAGTTGTATTGCAGTGAGAGAAATGGATGTGCGCTCTCTGTTCTAGTACAGAAGCATGGAAAACTGAGGAAACCAATTGCATATTTTTCATCCATGTTGGACCCAGTAGCTGTAGCCCTTCCTGGGTGTTTGAAAGCAGTAGCTGCTACATGTCGAAGTTTGGAACAGAGTGAAGGAATTGTGATGGGATACCCTGTGAAAGTGTTTGTGCATCATGATGTGGCGATTCTTTTAACAAGGAGTCGTACTCAGTACATGACGCACAGCCGACTGACTAAGTATGAAAAGGTCATTTTGGGTGCAACCAATGCGATTATTGTGAGATGCGTGAATGTGAATCCTTCAACATTGTTGCCTGATGTAGAGCATGTGGAGGTAAGAGATGAAGCAGATCATGATTGTTTGGATGTACTTGATTTCTGTACAAAACCAAGACCTGACATAAAAGATGAACCTTTGCCAGAAAGTGATTATGTCATGTTTGTTGATGGATCTTGTTTGAGAACAGATTATGGAGTGCTGAGTGCAGCATATGCGGTATGTACAGTTGCAGCAGTGATGGAAGCATCCAATTTGAAAGGAGTAAGGTCGGCCCAAGTTGCTGAACTTATTGCCCTGACCAGAGCATGTAAGATTGGGAAAAGTGTGAGAGTGACTGTGATAACTGATAGCCAGTATGGCTACGGGGTGGTCAATGATTTCGGCCAAATTTGGCTGCAAAGAGGTTTACTAACCTCAAGTGGAACTCCCATTAGGAATGCTGAAGTGGTTGGAAAGTTGCTTGAAGCAATACAGCTGCCTAGGCAATTAGCTGTGGTAAAATGTGCTGCTCATAGTCGCAATGGTGATTACATTGCCACTGGAAATAAGTTTGCAAATGACATGGCGCAATATTGTGCACGAAATCAGAATTCAATCAATCGGGCAAAGGAAAAAGAGTTGATTTCTTGTTTCCCAATGTTTACTAACACTGTGGGAACATGGGATAAGGTAAGACAATTACAGGAAGAAGCAGGAGAGGAAGAAGTAAAACAGTGGGTAAAAGCAGGATGTGCACAAAGAGAGAAAGATCATGTGTGGGTCTATCGAGATGGAAGACCAGTTATGCCTGATAGCATGATGTCTGCCATGGCACGGATGTATCATGGACAGGGACATATAGGGAGAGACGCCATGATTAGGTATTTTAAACAAACTTGGTATAATGCCAAGTTCAGGCTTGTGGCGGAAAGTATTTGTCAAAGATGTCTAATTAGTCAGCAATACAATCCAGGAAGAAAGACAGTGGTCAGTCTAGGAACAATAGGTCGAGAGGGAGGGCCTTTCACCAGAATGCAAGTAGATTTCATTGAGATGCCTCCTTGTAACAGGTTGAGGTATGTTTTGGTGATGGTGTGCCTATTCTCCAGGTGGGTAGAGGCGTTCCCAACAAGAAGAAATGATGGAATGACGGTGTCCAAATTATTGTTGAGGGAATTTATACCTAGGTTTGGGTTCCCAGTAACAATTGAATCAGACAGAGGAGGACATTTTCATAATGAAATTATAAAACTGATTTGTGAAGCATTGAATGTATGACAAAAACCGCATTGTGCCTACTGACCAGAGGCTTCTGGTGTAGTCGAACAAATGAATGGTACTATCAAAAACAGAATAGGGAAATGTGTTTAGCCACAGGTATGAAATGGCCCGATGATTTGCCCCTAGTACTCATGACTATTAGATCAATACCAGACAGAACTACTGATTTGAGTTCGCATGAGATCCTCATGGGACGCGCAATGATGACATGGTTTTGGAATACTGTAAAAGCCTGGCTGACGCAGTTCATTCTGTGTTTCATCAGGGTGGAGCGGATGCCACCACTCTTGAAAAGAAGCCAGCTCATGATCTAAGCCCAGGGGACTGGGTAAGGATAAAAGTACACAGAAGAAAAAACTGTTTGGTTCCCAGGTGGGGTAAACCAAGGCAAGACTACAACAACAGCTGTGCAGTGTGCTGGATTGAAGAACTGGATCCATGCAAGTCATACTTTGAGAATTCCAAATCCAGTTGACTGTAAAGAAAAGGAGTATTTTGAAGAATCAGAATCCAGTACTGAGTCAGATGACAGAGAGCCAAAAGATAAAGAAGGAGAAAACTCTGAAAGGGGGAAGACAGAGCCAAGGTTAACTTTGGTCCCCAGAAGTAATTCCCTGAGGAAAAGGTTACAGATTTCTGATACCAGTTCAGACTCAGAGACAGAACAAAGAGCAAATTAGTTCAAGAAAGAACAAAGGAAGAACAAAGAAAAGGACAGTGGAGAGACAATAAAAGAAATCCGTGAAAAGGAAGTGCCAGATGAAAGATTGAGAGAAATTCCACCTGAAACAACACCTTTAGATGGACAGGTGCCAGATACAGAGAGAGAGGGAAAGATTATGGCGGAAGACCCCCGAGGAGGTGTAGGGAACTCCAACATCCAGTTAGAAGTAGGGACAAGTAGTCAGCAGGAAGATTGCATGACGTAGATTCGAGGAGGGACAGAAGTAGGGAAAACAAAAGAAGAGGTGGAAAAAGAACTCGTTGAAGGTAAAAAGCAAGTTGAAACAGAGTCTGAGGAAAGCGAAGATGAAATACCAGAAGGCCGAAGTCTGAGAAAGAGAGCTTGGAGAACTGAAAAGAATGATAAAGGGAGTAAATTGAAAAGAGTGGCAAAAGACGAGATGTGGCCAAACAAAATAAAGAGACTGAGATATCGACTGACACGTGTAAATTCGCCAAGAGCTGAACAGGTGAATGAAGTAACGAGTAAGGAAAAATCGAAAGAAGAAGAACAAACAGTAATCAAAGAAAACAAACGAACAAGAAAACCTAACCAGAAGTATATATCACCGGAATGGACATATGTGGCCCTGCCTGAAGTGAAGGAAGAGGCGGCTAGCCAAGGAAATCCAGAGGTGGTTGTACCGGAAGTGGTTGAGGAAGACGAAGAATCGGAAATCCTGAGAGTTATCTTGTCCAATATTGGAGAAGAAGCGGATGTTCAGGACAACCTGTATGCTGAAAATGAGAGGAAAGTGAAAGATGATGAGATGCCAAACTGAATGAGATAAGGAAGTTACTGATGGAGAAACAATAAAATACTGAAAAAGACAAAAACTGGTAGAACCACTTAGGTGCTTGGAAGCCTTGGGTTAGAAACTAGTTGTGAAGTAGAAGAGGCTAAGTCAAAAGACACGGCTCATTTTAGAAAAAATGGCAAACATAGAAAGTAGCAAAAGTAGATGTACCTTCCTTAGAAGATGGTGCAAAATGTGTTGTTGTTGTACAGGATTATTAATGCTTCTTTGGAGTATTCTTGCTCTACTAATTTCATTTAAAGTTACTGTAGATACATTAGAAGGACATAGTGATAACATAACTAATATAGAGAAAGTTCAAAAGGTAGTTCCAACTAGAATAGATAAAAACTATTTACATAAAGATAGGTCAATAGCAGATTTTTCTAACAATGTGTTTTCAAAGTTGTTGTATGAATATGTAAAAACAATGGACGTAAGGGATTGCTACGTATGTATGCAATTACCTGCATCTGTATCTGAAGGAATGACTTATCATCACCTTCCTGTAACATATGGAATAACATGCAGTGTAATAGCTAGTTTATTTTATCAAACAAGTAAATTAGAGTATTATTTTTCAGATGTAGATACTATATTTTCACAAGTACCAGCAATTAACAAACTAAACAAGGTAAAACCTGCAAAGGTATTAGGTTAATTTTTCTTAGACACTAAAGAACTAACCTTAGAATATATATTTAGAAATAACTTGACTTGCAGTTTAAAGAAAGAAGTGAAGACATTTTTGGATATGGTTGAAGAAAGGAGATTGAAAATGCAAAAAAAGGCTTCAGAAGGGAAAGTGGAGAAAACGGTTTGGTATGTAGAAACGAAGAAACACTTAAGAGGGGAAACGAGTCCAACTATGGCTTTAGATTGGCCTCAGAAAGGGAAATTGTGTATAAGAAGGAATCAGACGGCATATGGCAATTATTTTCTAGGGAATAGTGAGTGCCATGATACATACCGGATCATGGGAGGATGGGGATTTAAAGGTGGAAGAGATCCAGTCTTTCCAGGACTGTATTTTATTTGTGGGAACAGGGCATATTATCGTTTGCCAGACCATTGTTATGTCACATGTCATGTTGGCCTGGTTTTTCCAAAGATTTTCCACATGGATAGAGGAGAAGATGGTGTATAGTCTAGGTAGTTATTTAGCACGTAGTAAGAGAGAATCTTGGACTGAAATTGTGGGTGACATTTTTGGGCGACTGATACCTGCAGTGGGAATATCTCTGAATGCGAACAAAATGAGAAAACTTTCAACAGTAGTGGATCGCTTGTCAACAAGCACCGCTGGAGGATTCTTATTGGTAAATACTGAAAAGGTTGCCATGCGTGCTATGGTAATGCAAAGTCGACTTGCCCTTGATATTTTATTGGCAAAAGAGGGTGGAGTCTGATGAATGCTGAAAGTTCAACACTGTTGTGCTTACATTCCTGACGAAAGTAGAGATTTGAAAATTTATATAAAAAATATTACAGAATTTCATGACGAAATTGTACCACTGGAGGTTGAAGGTGTCTGGGAGAAGATTGGTAAGAAAATATCAGCTATTAAAGACTTTGTAGTAAAATTAGGTAGTACATTTATAGGTAAGATATTATTTCCATTAACATGTGTGATTACCTTAGTATTAATAATAAGATTAGGTTGTATTTGTTGTAGAAAGAGTAAAAATCAGAAAAGAATAAAAAGAGAAAACTTAAGGAGAAGGGATAAGAAACAAGAAAGAGAATTTGAAGAAATAGAACTAGAAGAGTTAAAGGATAGCATGTATAAAACAGCAAAAAGAGAAGAAACAGGGGAAACTGAAATATGAACGAAACAAGAAATCAATTTAAAATTCCGTAAAAGGGATACAAAATTTTTGATTAGTGTGGTGATATAATCACCAAAGGGGGGATTGCTGGAGCCGGTAGTACAAAATGTTGTATACCCCCCCATTCTGCATGTTTATATTAACTCGAATAATTAACTAATAGTAATCATATTAATTGGTTTGCAGTGAAAACATTAATCAATCATACAAATAAAAGAATTACACGTGGGAAATGCACCTTGCATGGCTATATTAATTGTAAACTAACTTGAGCACGCATATTAATAGTAGGAAATTAGAATATTGTATGTTATATGTTGCTTTGGTGATGTATTTGTGATTTGTGCTTTATTTCGAAAGTATAAACAGCTCTGAGTGTTGCTTCTGCTAGATAAATTCACACACATATGGGTATTAGCAAGGGGATAACATTTTATTAGCCATTTCTATGTTTTAAATACGTTTTTGTGTTTCTTTTGCTTAAGTTGACCATTTCGGCCTATACAAAATGGCTGAACGAGACGTTAAACGTGACTGCCCTGACAACACGAGGTTCTGGGTGAAGTGCGCAGGCGTCACCGCCAGCAGCAGTGGCCTGGACCTGACCCCGGGAGAACATGTACCCTTCAAGGACGCTCCGGGAACCTAGCCAATACCAAAGACAATGCTTGATTTAAAAACCGGAATCAGCAAGTACGTTGAGTTCATCGTTTGACACCCTGAGAACTGCATCTCCTAACCCCAAGTCGACCAATCAGGAATTTCTGAATCCCGATCTTGATACTTTTTGACATCATTTTAATTATAAAAGTAGGTAGGGAATTGAACTGGTTTTGGACATGCTCTTCTTTGACGAATTCGATTTCCTGATGTTATGCTGACGGAGAGGACAGTGACACTGCTGGACAGCTGTTATCCCAAATCTTTGAGAGACTGAATTGCGGCCTAACTTTGCTGAATAAAATTCTTCCTTGACTGACTGACTTAGAGGACGACTTTAGCCAGAATAGGTAAATATGATGCTCTGAAATGCTGATGATGATTTCTAACGTTTTTTGCAATATTTCTTAGATAAAGAATACTTGATTAATTGACAAATGTGTTGTGTTGATTATTTGAATAAGAGAATAATGGTAAAGAAGTAATGTGTAGCTAGATGAGTTTAGTCACTAAAATCATACACAACAACTAAATGATCCATCTCCTTATGAGAGGGATATCTTAGGTCTGAAGTCAAGGTGTTTAGTGTAAGGTAAAGGTATTCCTTTCATGTCAGCGTTTGGAAGCTTATTTCCCTAGGAAAGCAGATCAATGGAGTGTAAGTATTGGTGTTATGGGCCCCACCAATAAATGTATATGAGTGAATTTGACGCTGAGGTATTTGGTCTGTGACAAAGGGGGAATTTGATGTCCCACGCTGCAACAGCAGCTCAACAGAACACTCATAGCAGATAGGAGTGGCAGGTCCATGGAACATGGTGGGCAAATAGGAGGGAGCAGGGGCATGCACAAAGACATCAGAGGGCAGGGGGAAGGAGAATAGGGCAGCAAGCTAAGCACAGAGGCTAAGTTGGAGGTCAATTATGGGGCATAGAATTGGGCAATGGAGGGCAGGAGGAGTGGACTGGTACATCATGCTAAATGGAGGGCAGTGGCAGCACATCAGACCATGCATGGCTGGAGGGAGGAGGCTAGTCCATGGATTCAGACAACAGAGGATAGGGAGGAGGTGGATGGGGCAGCAAGCTAACTGTTCAGAGAAGGCGGGAAGGCCAGTGGCATAACAACAGCCACACAGAGCTGTAATAAGGGATCAGGGACATGGACTTGGACAATGGATGGCTAGGAGGAGGGAAGGCAGGAGCAGCATGCTTGGGTGGGGGCAGCACAATGCCAGGCCCTGCTTCCAACCCCCCACCATCCATTGCGATATGCATCTTACTTACCATTAAAAAAAAACTAGAAATTTGCTGAAAAAAACAAAGATTACAGGGACGGTATAGTTAAACTCAGATTTCACTCATACACAACCAGTGAAATTTAGCAGTTATAGTTACCTGAGCTAACTATAACTTACGCCCCCGCAATGTACTGCTAATGACCTCAGACATTACATCATTCATGACATCGTCAGTTACATCACTCATGATATCTCAAATGAGATGTGAATGGAATGGAACTATAATCTCTAGAACTTTATTTAGGGATAGTGTGTGTATATTAACACCCCTTTTTTTCCTTTTCTTTTGTGTAAGAACCATTATAATACGCAACGTGCCCAGATTAATATGGCCGATAGCCTTTCACTTTAAAGTAATGTGTAGTCCATTGTTTATGGTGATGTTTGCAATTCTAAGCATGTTTATTATGAATAAGTCACGTTGACGAACATACAGGTATGGCGGTCACGGGGCAAGATATGCTGAAATGACATTATGTGCATATTAACACTTATTTTCTTTCCTATATTGTATCAATTCCTGAATGTTCACATCGTGACCAGGCCAATATGGCCTCCAGCTTTTTGGATTAAAGTAATGCACTGCTGATGACGTCACATATTACATCACTCATGACGTGGTCAGTGACATCACTGATGACATCTCAAATTACATCACTGATGACATAATCTACGTGATCATCTGATGCACCTCCTCACACCCTAAAATACAGACTACCATTCTCGAACCCATAGACACATCAATACTAGTACAGCTACAATATTCTGTGCACTATGCACGCAGACCTCTAATCAGCTACATAGCTTTGATACAGTCTTTTAAATACTCAGTTAGTACCTATGCAGTCTAGGAATCCTTCTGTCTGTCCAATGCACTTCTCCATTCAACCATCCAGCACTATCTACGTATCCTATCACTCTGCTAATACCTAAGCACTAATACATTTAGCATGCACTCTCTTTGCAGCACTGAAATTACTCCAGTTATTAGTCATATACTTAAGGAATGGCCTTGCCACTAACACAAGTGCAGGTACAATATTTTGTACACTGTGCATGCAGACCTCTAACCAGCTACATACTATTGATACGCTCTTCTAAATACCCAGTTAGTACCTATGCAGTCTAGGAATCCATCTGTCTGTCTCATGCACGTCTCCATTCACCCATCCAGCACTATCTACGTATCCTATCACTCCACCAATACCTAAGCACTTAGAAATTCAGCATGCACTTTCTTTGCAACGCCAAAATTACTCCAGTTATTAGTCGTATACTTCAGGAATGGCGTAGTCAAAGACACAAGTGCAGGTACAATATTTTGTACACTATGCATGCACACCTCTAACCAGCTACAAACTATTGATACGCTCTTCTAAAAACCCAGTTAGTACCTATGCAGTGTAGGAATCCTCCTGTCTGTCCCACACATTTCTCCAATCACCCATCCAGCACTATCTACTTATCCTATTACTCCACCAATAACTAAGCACTTATAAATTCACTATACATTCTGTTTGTAATACTGTAATTATTCTAGTTACTAGTCATGAACTTATGGAATGGCCTAGCTACTAACACAAGTACATCTACAATATTGTGTGCACTATCCAAGCAGACCTCTAACTAGCTACATACTATTGATACACTCTTTTAAATACCCAGTTAGTATTCATGCAGTGTAGGAATCGTCCAGTCTGTCCCATGCACATCTTTAATCACTTATCTACCACTATCTACTTATCCTATCACTCCACCAATTCGTAAGCACTTATAAATTAAGTGTTCACTCTGTTTGCAGCACTGTCATCATTCCAGTTACTAGTGGTATTTTTATAAAATGACCTAGGCACCAACACAAGTACACATAAAATATTCTGTGCATAATCCCTACAAATCTCTAAGCAGATACATACTATTGGTCCACTCCATTAAATACTGAAGTAGTACCCATGCAGCGTAGGATACCTCCTGTCAGTCTCATGCAATTCTTCAATCACCCATCCAGCACTATGTACTTATTGTATCAGTCTGCCAATACCTAAGCACTTATGGGGCAGATTTACAAGCACCCTGCACCACCAGTACGTCACTTTTTGTAATGTAGTGATGCTGCCAGGCACTCCTTCATATTTACAAGGAGAGGAAAAGCCACCCTGCATGGTTTTTCCTCTCCTTGTAAATACGACCCCTTCATACACAGAACTTTGCGTTGAAGAGGCGTCCCATAGGTGTTGCTGTGGGTGTTCCCACGCAACACCCATAGAACAAGACACATCTCCAGATTTATGAGAAATCATAAATCTGGAGATGTGTGTGAATGCTGCGCCTAGAGTTGGTGTAGCAAGGCGCAACGAGGATAATTGTCTCCTCATTTTTTCCTCTTTCAAAGCATGCTGCATTCCACAGCATACATTAAAAGAGGAAAATGCCTTTACTGATTGTTTTTGTGCAGGAAGGTGTCCCTTCCTGCACAAAAACAATCTCCATACGACACAGATATCCTTGCACCATGGTGCAAGGGTGCCTGTGTCACCACATGGCTGCAGTTTGTGCAGCAGTGCAGAGGGAAGCACAGAGTTGCAACATATTCATGTACATATGTCACATCCCTGTGCTTCGGAAGGGCCACAGTGCAGTGCAGCTAAAGAGCTTGCAGTGTCACGCTGCAGTACTTCCTCATAAATCTTCACCTATAAATTCACCCTAACCTACTAATGCATTCTTTCAGTCGATCATGCAATAATGTGTAATTTGAGATGTCATCAGTGATGTCATCAGTGATGTCACTGACCATGTCATGAATGATGTAATATGTGACATCATCAGCAGTGAATTGCGGGCGCGCGACCTATAGTTAGCAGAACTAACTATAACAGAGAAATTTCTATGGTTTTGTACAAGTGAAATGTCCAGCTAACTATAACACCCCTGAAACCTATGATTTTTTCTGTGAATTTCTAAGGTTTTTTAAATGCTAATTTCTAACTATAATGTCTCTGAAACTTATATTTTTTTCTGTGAGTATATATATATATATATTATCTACTGGCGGTCTAGACCGAAAGATGCTTTGGGCGATTCTATTACTGTAAACTTTGCAGCTAGGCGGATACTAAGGTTTATTTGTGATTACGCATTCCTTGGGCCCCGATCGGGGATTGAGGTGCATGATTTACATCATTTTTACAATCTGTCCCCCAATTATGAGGTTATAATTAGACAGGACTGGGCGACGAGTGGATTGAACCCCAGGCCTACCATTTCACCCTCTGTTTATGTTGATCACTGTAAGGGTCCGAGCAATCTAGACGCCCAGTATTGACCGGGGAAGAGTGAGATGAAACCACTAATTCTTAAGGACGTCACGGTAGCTGAAAGTGGGCTTTTTGGTGGGCCTGACGTTGTTTCCCTGGTTCCTCATGGGATGTCCATCCCACAGAGGGATTTAACACCGGGGTCGCATGGGGCGAACGAGAGGCCACATGAGGAAAGTTCTATTGCTGTTCATCAAGGCACCTCACCAGGCCAAGGGCCAGGTACATTGATTTCCTGGAATCTAGCCGGCCTGAAGGCAAGGATGGATTCTCCTGAATGGGTTCAATTCATCAGTAATTACGATGTTTGCCTCTTTCAGGAAACCTGGTCCAGTGAGCCCCAGTTTCTGGTGGGATACTTGAAATTTTATGTCCCAGCCATCAAGGGTCCCAAAGGACGCCCCATGGGTGGCCTAACCATCTGGGCCAGGCAGGATGGATTTCCCAGGGCGAGCGAGATATCCACGGGGTCCCCTGACATCCAACTAGTTAGGCTAACCCTGGGAAGTTTGGGTGAACTTGACATCTACAATTTATATCTGAGAGGGTCCAAGGGGAAAAGGTTGCGGGTTTTGGACATTTTGGCCAGCCTCATAGAAGCAATCTCGAGTGAGAGGGATGTGATCATTGGGGGTGACTTTAACGTCACATTTGAACCCCTCCTAGATCCAGACTCGGAATGGGGTCTCGACCCCGAAGAGGACCGGCTGTGGGGAATACCTGGTCTGGCGCTTGACCCAATCAAAAGATGGTCTGAGGTGGTAGTTCAGGTAAATGCCCTTTGTTATGAGAAAGGACTAAGGGCCTTGAACGGCAGGACCCCAGGGGATAAGAAGGGTGCTAGCACTTTTGACAATGGCCGCTCTAAAAGCAGGATTGAATATGTACTCTGCTGTAAGAGGCTATGGCACTACATCAGAGACATGGTGGTCGAACCAAGAGCTGAGAGCGAACATAACCCTATTTGTGTTACACATTGGTGGTGGGGGGATACCCATACAGCAGGTGAAGTATTGCAACTAGTGCCTCCTGAAAGCGTCCCCACTAACGATATGCGTAGACTTAAGTGGACCCAGGTTAAGACCAATGCTAAGGTCATTGCTAATATCGATTCTGAGCTCGCCCAAGTTACTTTGGAAATAGAGGGTGCGCCAGTAACAAAAGAAGGTAGAGTTCAAATAACCAGATTACATGAGTCCTTTTTTGAGGGAATACGTGTTTTTTTCTTAAAACCATCTAGCAAGGGTATTAAGCCCCCACTCAAGCGACTACGGTGGTACGACGGGGATTGTAGACGTGCCAGAGGTAATCTGGTTCAAGCCCTCTCTAGTGGTCACAAGATTTGTATCCAAAAGGCCAGACAGCTCTACAAGAAATGTCTCGATCAGGCATAAAAGAAATGGGATGTTCTGTACTGGCAAGATTTGAAGGAAGCGTGCTACGCCAGGGATTCCAGATTGTTCTGGAATGTTATTAAGTGGAACAGGGGTGGCTTGCCGGATAGACCGTCAAACCATGTCACGAGGAGTGGCTAAGGTATTTTAAACCTCAATATGCATGTAACCTTTTATACAATCCCCCGGGGGTGACATCCCACGTCTTTTATTCGCAAGGTCCTTTCAGTCATAAGGATGCTATAACAGCGTTGGGATCTGTAGCCGCAGGGCGTGCCCCAGGACTAGATGGGGTTCCATCCGACCTCTTCCTCCACAATAAAACCTGTTGGAGTAAGTATATTGTATTGGTGGCTAACGCCGTGGCTGAAGGCGCCCCAGTGCCTAAATCATGGGGGGGTGCCGTTATTATCCCGATTTTTAAAAAAGGGAGACAAGACACTCCCAGGTAATTACAGACCTATCAGCTTAATAGATACGATCCAGAAGATCATCGGGAGGATGGTCTTGAATTTGATATTGGACTGGATTGAAGACAATAGGATTTTGTCCCTTTTTCAAGCTGGTTTTCGCAAATTTACCAGTACAGTGGACCAGGTCTTTCGCTTCCTCCAACTACACTGGAAGGTTGTAACCCTGGGAAAAGGCAGTCTCTACGTCGCTTTTGTGGACTTAAGAGCGGCCTTTGATCTTGTGCCCCGTTCGCGGTTGTGGTTTGTCCTCGAAAAGCTGGGATTTCCTTTAGAAATTTTGACTTTGGTTATGCGGCTCCACGAGTCTAATTTTGCTAAAATACAGTGGGGAGGACCTGGCGAAATCACCTCTGAGTTTCCGGTTGAGCGTGGTGTGCGCCAAGGTTGCACCATGGCCCCCACGCTTTTCACGCTGTATATTAATGGAGTAGTGGACCGCATGCTCAGTGTTAATACTGACGCACCCAAGCTGGCTGGGGTTATTACCCCAATATTGATGTTTGCGGACGATACTCTCATTGTATCTAAAACCCCGAATGGTCTGCAAAGGGCCTTGTCAGTGTTCGAAGACTTTTGCCATGACCACGGTCTGGAGGTAAACGTGACCAAGACCAAACTTATGGCTTTTAATCCACACTCAAGCTATAAAGCGGGAAAGTTCCTTATGAATGGGCAGTCGCTCAAAGAGGTTAACAACTTCGTCTATCTAGGCATGCATGTGAATAATGACAACAAGTGGAGTAGGCACATCGAGATGTCTACTATGAAATTTAGGCAGATATCGGGAGCCTTGATCAGTGAGCACAAAAAATCTTTTACTAAGCCAATTAAACCTGTGCTCCAAGTTTATGAGGCCAAGGCCCTAAGTTCTGTGCTGTATGGGGCTGAGCTATGGGGTTTCGACGTGTTAATTTCTTTATCAGTAGTCGAAAATAAATTTTTCCGTAGCATAACTGGCCTCCCACAGAGCACGCCCCTGGTACCATTGCGATATGATCTAGGCAGAAAGGCTATTAAGGATCTAGCCAAACTTTGCCCGGTCTTATACTGGAGGAGGCTTTGGACCACCCCGGAGCTCTCTTCATATGCTATGGGTCTTGTGGACGTAATAAAATCTGATACGTACCACAAGATCGGGTGGCTGAGGAGCCTCCGCGAGTCGTTGATAGATTTGGGTCTGGAGGGGCTGGGGAGCAACTCAGTGGCTGCTTTGTTTCCTCCCAAGAGATTTTTAAAAACGATTTATTGGGAACAGGTTGATCATCGGGCCTGGAGCGATACCAACTGCCCTAGGATGACCAGTCGGTTTCTGGAGGCCAAGGTTACACCTGCCCTAGAACCCTACTGGGGCTTGATTACTAAACCCACTGATAGGAAACTCTACTTTCAGTTTAGAGTAGGTTCCCTTCCACTCAGGTCCCTTACAAGTGGGTGGTTCGGAGCTAGCGCAGAATCATGTCCTGCTTGCGGTTTCCAAGACGAATCTATTGCCCACTTTTTGTTTGCTTGTCCTGTATATGTCATCCCTAGACGAGTGTGGTTGTCTCCTATGTGCAAAACACTGGGCACAAGGAGATGTGCTGTTGCTTTAAGAATTTTACGTACAAGCACTCTACCGATTGTTTCAATCGCTTTAGCTAAATACTTGGGTTGGGCTTGGTCTCTAAGGAATAAGGCTTCTAAGAAAACCTCAGGAGTACCTTTGTGAGGTTATGCGACTATGGGATGTCGGCTGACTTACTCTTTACCCTAATGGTTACATCATTTCTCCCTTTTGTACCGAAAAACTTTTTTTTATAAATACCAATTCATCTGCAGTCTATTGACATGTTTAATGCTTTTCTTAAATTTAACTTTTAAGTATTTATTGAACAACTTTATGTATTGTATAGGGAACGTTAATAGCTGTTTTATTTTGTATTTGTTTGTGTCTTGTATGAATTTTAAATTCGAATAAAGACTATGATGATGATGATGTTATAGTTAGGATCGTGTTTTCATAGGAAATCTGCAACATTCTATTTGTAATAACTTTGGCGCCGGATGACGAATCCTCACAAAATTTTCAAAATAGGTGGGGCACTCTGCTCCGCTCATACCCTGAAAGTCTCGGGGTGATTCATCAAGCAGGGGCCGAGAAAAAAGGGGGGTCCCAAAACGCGTTTTCCCCATGCATTTTTCCATAGGACCTTTAGTCGAAGGTACAGCCGAACGGCTGAACAGAATTACTTGAAATTTGGCTGAGAGGTAGTCCTCAGGTCAGGGAAGTGCCTTTTGCAGGTCTGGTGTCAATCTGTTCAGTAGTTCCTGAGAAAATCAAAAGTAAAATCATATATATATGTGGGCGAAGCCTAACCACACATCTCATCCTGAGATCTGATTGGCTGTCAGCACTTCATCCAAGAAGTGTTGGCAGCCATCTTGGGACCAATATACATGATAGCACCTCATTAAAAAGCATTGCAGTTAATAGAAGGTTTTAAGACTTTAGTTACATTATAAATCATTTGTTGATGGTACCATACTCATTTTAGGAATTGTGGAATGTTCGAAGGTGATTTCACCATGTGAAAAAGCCTTCTGCTGGGATATCATGATTGAGAGAAAAATATTTTCTCATGCTTTTCCCACAGAGGTTTGGAAGGTGATCTATAAGCTAAACTAAGAGCTTATTTTCTGTAAATTCACATTATCTTTCTCAGTCATGTGAGAATGAAGTCTGACATTCTCAGTAAAACATGTACATCCAACAAGGGCAGAGACTGTCAGTTGATTCCTTTGTGTTCTACTGCAGCTTCCCAGAGTGTTCCAAAGAACAACTAGAGCGCTAACAGTCCTACTTATGATAAACGTATGGCACACCTGAAGCCATCCTGCTTGGATTAAAGTGGTAACTCTTCAAACATTTAATTTAAAAAGGAACAAAATGAGGGGGTTAATTTTTCCATAAAAAGTATGATTAGTGCTGCAGAAAGAAAAATTAGGGCACACTTTGAGTGACTTCTCAAATCCTCTTCTATTTCATTAAAAAATTCTGACATGCAGACTGAAACAGGCACTTTTAATACCAGCAGCAGTTTTCCCTGGTGAGCAGTAGCTTTACTACAGTGATCTAATGAGCAAAAAGAGTGCTAACATTCTGAATTTATGGCAAATGTGTGACACATCTGAATGCCTTCTTGATGGAATCAAAGTAAAAAACTGAAAGTATTTCCTACTGAGGAGACTGCAGTAAATGAGGAAATTAGGAAACTTCATAACAAATAAGTCTCCCAAGATGGCCACCAGAGACAAAAGAGCCCAAATGAGGCCCAAATATCACCCAGATGTAGCCCAAGTATAGCCCAATGACAGAATGTCCCAGAGTGTTCTTAAAAACAACTAGAGCGCTTACTGTCTTCATTATGACAAAAGTATGGCACACCTGAAGCCATCTTGCTTGGATTAAAGTGGTAACTCTTAAAACATTTAATTTAAAAAGAAACAAAATGAGGGGGTTCATTTTTCCATAAAAAGTATGATTAGTGCTGCAAAAAGAAAAATTAGGGCACATTTTGAGTGACTTCTCAAATCCTCTTCTATTTCATTAAAAAATTCTGACATGCAGACTGAAACATGCACTTTCAATACCAGCAGCAGTTTTCCCTGGTGAGCAGTAGCTTTACTACAGTGATCTAATGAGCAAAAAGAGTGCTAACATTCTGAATTTATGGCAAATGTGTGACACATCTGAATGCCTTCTTGATGGAATCAAAGTAAAAAACTGAAAGTATTTCCTACTGAGGAGACTGCAGTAAATGAGGAAATTAGGAAACTTCATAACAAATAAATCTCCCAAGATGGCCACCGGAGACAAAAGAGCCCAAATGTAGCCCAAAATCACCCAGATGTAGCCCAAGTATAGCCCAATGACAGAAGTGTGCAAAACACTTATTATTTTGTGTTTTTGCAGTGTTATATAGTGCAGACTTGTCAGGTATTGGAGTGCTTTACATGAGCATTGGTTACATCACACAAGAACAAATTCATTTTGGTTGTAGACATGGGGAGACTAAGTGATTTGACCAGAATCACAGAATGCCGAGCTGAAGCAGAAACTCCAACCTGGTTCCCCAGTTGCAAAGTCTGCAGTTCTGGAAGTAACACCACATCCTCTCCCCTAAGTGCAACATTTAATCAAGTGGTCAACTGGATAAAAAAACATAAAGATAACAAATAATTTAAAAGTGCTTTGTCGCTATTTGAAAACTCAGAAAATATGTCCTTATTTTAGTCTTTTAGAGCACTAACCATAATTTTGATGCCAATAAGACCCTCTCAAATACGTTAATTCTAAAGGAAATGCTCTAGGTATTACAGTTTTGATTACATCAAGATGACGTCAGGCGTTCCACACTTTTGTAATAAATATAGAATGTTAGCAATCTAGTTGTTCATTAGGATACTGTTAAGAGGCAGAGGCCAGGGGCACGGACTCTGAAAATTGAAGGCAGGTAGGAGGGTGCAAAGGCAACAATTTAACCACACTGAGCAGGCAGGAAGGGCCGTGGCAGCACAACAGACTATGGAGGGCAGTGGAAAGGGGGGCAGGGGCAACAAACCAACAATACAGGACTTGCAAGAGAGGCTGTGGCAATGTAATAGACCATTGTGGGCAGAAGGAAGAGGCAATGGTAGTACAACCATACATGCCAACAGACCCGATTCAGCCAGGAAACGTCCAATGTTTTTAAGCTCAAATTGATTTATTTGATCTGTCTCCTGTCTACAATCTCCTCTTTTTCAATGTAACTCAAAGGGGAAAATCAATACCCCAGTTTTTTTTCAAAATCTCCCTCTTACCAAATTCAAAATGTTCGCAAGTATGGTACATTGGATCATGGAAGGAAATGGGGTAGGGACATGGACTTGGATAACAGAGGACAGGAGGGACATGGAGAGGTGCACCAAACTGACCCTGCAGGGCAGGCATCAGGGTTTGCAGCAGCACAATACACCACACAGGGCATGCGGGACGGGAGTGCAGCACAACAATCCATAGAAAGCAAGAGGGAGGGGACAGGACCATGCACATGGACAACAGAGAACAGAGGGGCAAGAGGCAATGGTAGCTAGCTGACCATAATGGACAGACAGGAGAGAAAGCTGCAGCATAACAGACCATAAAGGGCAGGAGGGACGGATCAGGGGCATTACAATGGAACAAACAAGCCAGGAGGGAGGGAATAGGGGTCTGCACATGGAAACAGAGGGCTGGGGGCAAGGGGACAGGGCAGGAGCAGCAAGATGACCATGGAGGTCAGGCAGGATGGGCACTAGAAACAAGACACACCATGGAGAGCAACAATGAGACTATGATGGCATACACACAGACCATGGAGGGAAGGTGGGAGGGGGTCAGGGGCAGCTAGCTGACCACACAGGGAAGGTGGGAGGGGCCATGGCAGCACAGAAGGC
Organism: Triturus cristatus; assembly: GCF_964204655.1. Lineage (NCBI taxonomy): Eukaryota > Metazoa > Chordata > Amphibia > Caudata > Salamandridae > Triturus > Triturus cristatus. The sequence continues at coordinate 545,287,773 of NC_140594.1, read as the reverse complement.
CATGCATGGCAAGCAGGAGGGTTAGTGGCAGCACAATGGCTATGATGGGCAAGAAGGAGGGTGCAGGGGCATGCACAAAGGACCATGGAGGATAGAAGGGAGGGTCAGGACCTGGGCACAGACAAGAGAGTTCAGGGGAATGGGCCTCACAACAGACCGCACTGGGCAGGCAGGAGGAGCAGTTGCAGCACAACAGACCAGGGAGGGCAGAAGGGTGTGGCAGTACAATGGACCATGTAGGACAGGAGGAAGAGGATAGGTTTCTCAGTGAATATGAGAAAACCATAGGTTTCAGGGTTGTTATAGTTAGCTGGACTTTTCACTTATACAAAACCATTGAAATTCCCCCGTTACAGTTAGTTCAGCTAACTATAACTCGCGCGCCCGCAATGCACTGCTGATGACGACACATATTACATCACTCATGACATGGTCAGTGACATCACTGATGACATCACTGATGACATCTCAAATGACATCACTGATGACATCATCCAGTGAATGTGTGTTTTTCTGAAAATTAAATATGTTTTATATATGTATATCTCAAGGTCAATGGAAGAATAAATGGGTATATAAGTGTCTAAATGGATGATTTGTTTTTGAAAAAATGATTGTGTAACTGACTGATTAAGTGTATCATAGTGAATACATGGCTTAGTGAGTAATGTTTAAATATGTAAATATCTGTATCAGTCTCTCACTTTGTGTATAAGTGGCTGCATGGGTTGGTGAGTAGCTACATGGGTGTCTATATAGGTTATTAGTTGGTTTTTTGAGTATCAGTCTGAGTGTCTGCATGGTTCGGTGGGGGGTATTACGTAGTGCATAGGTGCATGAATGAGTGACTCACTCTTTGTATGTGTTGAAGACAGCATGTGTGCAGGACTGTATGGGTGGATGAGTGTGTGTATGGGTGTGTTAGTGAGTGAATGACTGTCTCAATAGTGTCTTTATGAGTAACTACATATGTTTTAAACTAGTATATGTGACTATTGGTGTATATAAGTGAGTATATGTGAGAGTGAGAGATTGAAAGAGTTCCTGTATGAATAAGTATGTGTTTCTATAAGTGATAGTTTAAAAGACTAAGTATGTGTAAGTTTCCGTAGAAGTAAGTGTGGTGGTGTGTGTATAACTGTATATGCAAATAAATGTATGTTTGATTCTTTATTAGCATGAGTGACTATGTGTGTGAGTAACTCTATGGATGAGTGGCATTGTGTAACAGGATGTATAGGTGTATGAGTACATATGATGAGTGAATACATGTATGAGTGACTGTATAGGACTGTTGGTGAATGAGTGGATGTGTATGTGGATCTTAGAATTACTTAAGATGTTGTTGTAACTGGTATTGGTATGTCCATTGTTTTGAAAAGTTTAGTCTCTATTTTTGAATGTGTGTATCAAAGGTTATATTAGGGTGAGAGGAGGTCTGCCACTCTATCACAAGGATGATGTCATCAGTGATGTCATCAGTGATGTCATGAGTGATGTCACTGACCATGTCATGAGTGATGTAATATGTGACGTCATCAGCAGTACATTGCGGGCGCGCGAGTTATAGTTAGCTGAACTAACTATAACGGGGGAATTTCAATGGTTTTGTATAAGTGAAAAGTCCAGCTAACTATAACACCCCTAAAACCTATGGTTTTTTCAGTGAATTTCTGCGGTTTTTTAAATGCTAATTCCTAACTATAACGTGCCTGAAACCTATGGTTTTTTCTGTGAATTTCAAAGGTTTTTTAAATGCTAATTTCTAACTATGCCTACAGAGATAGGACATGTGAAGAAAGAAGAAAAAATGCACAGAAAGAAAAAAAAGAAGTGCAGAAAGAAGCAACAGAAGTCCTCAAAGACGAAGAAAAGTGCAGGAAGAAGGATAAGGTGCAGAAAGAACAAAAAGAAGAGCAGAAAGAAGCCTTGTTGCAAAATCATCCTGTACCCTCAACTTGTTCAGATGGATACTGGTGGTAACTGAGTCTGACTAACCAGTCCTAGATCCAGTGCTATGTTAAAAGACACTTAGAATACAGTGAAAACACCTACATACACTAGGGAACATTATGCGTTGGGGTCCCCATGTGATTAGCATGACCTTCTCTGTAAGCCCCTAGTATATAATAGGGCAGGGGGATTAAAACTACCTCTTAAAACAGGCCACAGGGCGTTTTTGCACACGTTAACTCAGGCCCCTTCCCCTCCCTTCACCACTGTGTAAACACGCCCTGTGTCCGCTTTTAGTTGGGAGATTAAGTTCATTTGAATCCTGAGGGTCCCTAGGGTCCAACTAGCCCACTAGGTACCTCCAGTAAGTGCCACACAGCTGCGTTGCAGAGAGGTGTAAAAAGTGGCACGGCCTGGACCACCTCTCTGCAATGCAGCTCAGTGGCGCTTACTGGAAGCACTTGGTGGGCTAGTTAGCCCCCAGGGGCCCTCAGTATTGAAGGAAAATTATATCCCCAATTTAAAACGTGCCATAGTGCGTGTTTGCACACGTCACCTCAGGCCCCGTCCCCTCCCTTCACCACTGTGTAAACACGCTCTGTGGCTGTTCTAAGTTGAGAGATTAAGTCCCCTTGAATCCTAAGGGTCCCTAGGGTCAAACTAGACCACTAGGTACCTCCAGTAAGCGCCACAGAGCTGCGTTGCAGAGAGGTGTAAAAAGGGGCTTGGCCTCAGAACAGCTGTCTGCAGCGCAGCTCCCTGGTGCATATTGGAGATGCCTGTTGGGCTAGTTGGCCCTCAGGGACCCTCAGTATTGAAGAGGAATTAATTCCCCAACTTACAACTCGCCAGGGGGCGCGTTTGCAGAGTGCTGCAAGGAGGGGGCGTGGCCTCCGGCACGATGCCAGTCTTTTATTTATTTTAATTTTTTAAGAAGGGGGGCTGTGTGGTTCCCCTTCTTATTCTAATTTATTGGCCCTGATGACCCCATCCCCCAGGGCCTGTCTCCTAATTATATTTTTTTGACCCCAATCCCCAAGGCCGGCCACTGTTTTTTATTATTTTAAAAAAATATATATTTATAGACACACCTAGGACATGCTGGACAAACCGTACGTACCTATCACCATGACGATTTGCGTGATATTCATTAAAAGGCGACTATGCATACAATGAATCCACGTGGAATGTATTTACACCACTAGTGAAGCTCTGACATGTCTGATGCCCTACCGTGCCTAATCCCGGTAGACACCCTTGTTGTTTATTTATACAAACATGGGTAGCTATTGACGGGCACATTTAATACACATGCACACCAAGCCATTCAAAGGGATTCAACAAAAATTCGACCAAAACTATGCAAGAAACCCCCCTCACGGTTAATAAAACACACATCCACTGCCGGATGTGTAATACTTTTTATTTTACTCTCTGGAAAGGGGACGAACATCACTTGAGAGTCACAGCGCGCTCCTGGCAGAGCCCAATGCTGTGTTACACCCACCATTGCCTGCTGAGTGCCACACACCTCTGTGTTGTATTCCACTAGCTAGTGCATATGCTATGACACTCTCTAGCCCATGTGCACTGTAACACCACCCCGTGAAAATGTCATGCCACACTTGTCTTCGCACGGGTTATATTGCCCCATCTAACGTGCCTTCCTCGATGCCTATGTTATAACGCACAGTGCTATGCCATACATATTACAATCTGGGATCCATATCTTTGTCACAGTGCATATGCAACATTACACTCCCCAGCACATATTTTATATTACAACTTTAGAGACTAGTTAGGTTACACAACACTGCCCTGTGCATATTACACTCCAAGGCGCATTTCGCATAGCACACGCTAGTGCCTGTGCTATCTTGCGCTCTCCAATGAATCTGTCATTGCGCACAATGTATTGCATATTATATTTCACGCCCGGTTCATCTTATATCACACTTTTTGGTGCATAGTTTATACCATACACTATATCTAGTTTTCAATTTCAATCGTGCTCTCAGGACTATGTTCTATATAACACTGTGTTCACCTACCCTTTTCAAGGGCATTACATTTTGCGATAGGGGGTGGAGGGTCAGGGGCAGCTTCTGCCAAGTGAGCCCGGAGTCACAGTCACAAACGTCCTCTTCTTCCTGAATAAAAGTGAGATTATGCTGCATACTTGTTCATATTTTAAGTAGTTCGCACAGACACACGTTTTAAAAACAATAAAGTTCCTAATACCCGCCTTCTCTGAACAGTTAGGTTGCTGCCCCATCCCCCTCCTCCCTATCCTCTGTTGTGTGAATCCATGGACTAGCCTCCTCCCTCCTGCCATGCATGGTCTGATGTGCTGCCACTGCCCTCAATTTAGTATGATGTACCAGTCCTCTCCTCCTGCCCTCCATTGCCCAATTCAATGCCCCATCATTGAACTCCTGCTTAAACTCTGTGCTTAGCTTGCTGCCCCTATTCTCCTTCCCCCTGCCCTCCGATGTCTTTGTGTATGCCCCTGCTCCATCCTTTTTGCCCACCATGTTCCATGGACCTGCCACTCCTATCTACTCTGAGTGTTCTGTTGAGCTGCCACTCCCCTCCCACCTGCCTAGCATTGTCAGATGACTGTAACCTGTCCCTGCCACCTCCACCCTGCCTGTCCACATGCCATGCCCCTATCCTCTTCCTCCTGTCCTACATGGTCCATTGTACTGCCACACCCTTCTGCCCTCCCTGGTCTGTTGTGCTGCAACTGCTCCTCCTGCCTGCCCCGTGCGGACTGTTGTGAGGCCCCTTCCCCTGAACTTTCTTGTCTGTGCACAGGTCCTGACCCTCCCTTCTATCCTCCATCGTCCTTTGTGCATGCCCCTGCACCCTCCTTCTTGCCCATCATAGCCATTGTGCTACCACTAACCCTCCCACTTGCCATGCATGGTCTTCTGTGCTGCCATGGCCCCTCCCACCTTCCCTGTGTGGTCAGTTAGCTGCCCCTGAACCCCTCCCACCTTCCCTCTATGGTCTGTGTGTATGCCATCACAGTCTCACTGTTGCTCTTCATGGTGTTTCTTGCTTCTAGTGCCCATCCTGCCTGACCTCCATGGCTATCTTGCTGCTCCTGCCCTGCCCCCTTGCCCCCAGCCCTCTGTTTCCATGTGCAGACCCCTATTTCCTCCCCCTTGGCCTGTCTGTTCCATTGTAATGCCCCTGATCCGTCCCTCCTGCCCTTTATGGTCTGTTATGCTGCAGCTTTCTCTCCTGTCTGTCCATTATGGTCCTGCCTCTTGCCCCTCTGTTCTCTGTTGTCCATGTGCATGGTCCTGTCCCCTCCCTCTTGCTTTCTATGGATTGTTGTGCTGCACTTCCGTCCTGCATGCCCTGTGTGGTGTATTGTGCTGCTGCAAACCCTGATGCCTGCCCTGCAGGGTCAGTTTGGTGCACCTCTCCATGTCCCTCCTGTCCTCTGTTATCCAAGTCCATGTCCCTGCCCCATTTCCTTCCATGATCCAATGTACCATACTTGCGAACATTTTGAACTTGGTAAGAGGGAGATTTTGAAAAAAAACTGGGGTATTGATTTTCCCCTTTGAGTTACATTGAAAAAGAGGAGATTGTAGACAGGAGACAGATAAAATAAAGCCCATTTGAGCTTAACAACATTGGACGTTTCCTGGCTGAATCGGGTCTGTTGGCATGTATGGTTGTACTACCATTGCCTCTTCCTTCTGCCCACAATGTTCTATTACATTGCCACAGCCTCTCTTGCAAGTCCTGTATTGTTGGTTTGTTGCCCCTGCCCCCCTTTCCACTGCCCTCCATAGTCTGTTGTGCTACCACGGCCCTTCCTGCCTGCTCAGTGTGGTTAAATTGTTGCCTTTGCACCCTCCTACCTGCCTTCAATTTTCAGATTCCGTGCCCCTGGCCTCTGCCTCTCAACAGTATCCTAATGAACAACTAGATTGTTAACATTCTATATTTATTACAAAAGTGTGGAACGCCTGACGTCATCTTGATGTAATCAAAACTGTAATACCTAGAGCATTTCCTTTAGAAATTACATATATGAGAGGGTCTTATTGGCATCAAAATTATGGTTAGTGCTCTAAAAGACTAAAATAAGGACATATTTTCTGATTTTTCAAATAGCGAGAAAGCACTTTTAAATTATTTGTTACCTTTATGTTTTTTTATCCAGTTGACCACTTGATTAAATGTTGTGGTGTTACTTCCAGAACTGCAGACTTTGCAACTGGGGAACCAGGTTGGAGTTTCTGCTTCAGCTCGACATTCTGTGATTCTGGTCAAAACACTTAGTCGCCCCATGTCTACAACCAAAATGAATTTGTTCTTGTGTGATGTAACCAATGCTCATGTAAAGCACTCCAATACCTGACAAGTCTGCACCATATAACACTGCAAAAACACAAAATAATAAGTGTTTTGCACACTTCTGTCATTGGGCTATATTTGGGCTACATCTGGGTGATTTTGGGCTACATTTGGGCTCTTTTGTCTCCGGTGGCCATCTTGGGAGATTTATTTGTTATGAAGTTTCCTAATTTCCTCATGTACTGCAGTCTCCTCAGTAGGAAATGCTTTCAGTTTTTTACTTTGATTCCATCATGAAGGTATTCAGATATGTCACACATTTGCCATAAATTCTGAATGTTAGCACTCTAGTTGCTCATTAGATCACTGTAGTAAAACTACTGTTCACCATGGAAGACTGCTCATGGTATTAAAAGTGCATGTTTCAGTCTGCATGTCAGAATGTTTTAATGAAATAGAAGAGGATTTGAGAAGTCACTCAAAATGTGCCCTCATTTTCTTTCTTCAGCATTAATCATAATTTCTATGGCAAAATGAACCCCCTCATTGTGTTCCTTTTTAAATTAAATGTTTTAAGTGTTACCAGTTTATTCCAATCAAGATGGCTTCAGGTGTGCCATACTTTTGTCATAATGAAGACAGTAAGCGCTCTAGTTGTTTTTAAGAACACTCTGGGACATTCTGTCATTGGGCTATACTTGGGCTACATCTGGGTGATATTTGGGCTACATTTGGGCTCTTTTGTCTCTGGTGGCCACCTTGGCAGACTTATTTGTTATGAAGTTTCCTAATTTCCTCATTTACTGCAGTCTCCTCAGTAGGAAATACTTTCAGTTTTTTACTTTGATTCCAAAGGCATTCAGATGTGTCACACATTTGCCATAAATTCAGAATGTTAGCACTCTTTTTGCTCATTAGATCACTGTAGTAAAGCGACTGCTCACCAGGGAAAACTGCTGCTGGTATTGAAAGTGCATGTTTCAGTCTGCATGTCAGAATTTTTTAATGAAATAGAAGAGGATTTGAGAAGTCACTCAAAATGTGCCCTAATCTTTCTTTCTGCAGCACTAATCATACTTTTTATGGAAAAATGAACCCCCTCATTTTGTTCCTTTTTAAATTAAATGTTTTAAGAGTTACCACTTTAATCCAAGCAAGATGGCTTCAGGTGTGCCATACGTTTATCATACGTAGGACTGTTAGCGCTCTAGTTGTTCTTTGGAACACTCTGGGAAGCTGCAGTAGAACACAAAGGAATCAACTGACAGTCTCTGCCCTTGTTGGATGTACATGTTTTACTGAGAATGTCAGACTTCATTCTCACATGACTGAGAAAGATAATGTGAATTTACAGAAAATAAGCTCTCAGTTTAGCTTATAGGTCACCTTCCAAACCTCTGTGGGAAAAGCATGAGAAAATATTTTTCTCTCAATCATGATATCCCAGCAGAAGGCTTTTTCACATGGTGAAGTCACCTTAGAACATACCACAATTCCTAAAATGAGTATGGTACCATCACCAAATGATTTATAATGTAACTAAAGTCTTAAAAACTTCTATTAACTGCAATCCTTTTAAATGAGGTGCTATCATGTATATTGGTCCCAAGATGGCTGCCAACACTTCTTGGATGAAGTGCTGACAGCCAATCAGATCTCAGGATGAGATGTGTGGTTAGGCTCCGCCCACATATATACATGATTTTACTTTTGATTTTCTCAGGAACTACTGAACAGATTGACACCAGACCTGCAAAAGGCACATCCCTGACCTGAGGACTACCTCTCTGCCAAATTTCAAGTAATTCTGTTCAGCCGTTCGGGCTGTACCTTGGACTAAAGGTCCCTATGGAAAATTGCATGGGGAAAACGCGTTTTGGGACACCCCTTTTTTCTCAGCCCCCGCTTGACGAATCCCCCCGAGACTTTCAGGGTAGGAGCGGAGCGGACCGCCCCACCTATTTTGAGAATTTTGCGAGGATTCGTCAACCGGCGCCAAAGTTATTCCAAATGGAATGTTTCGGATTTCCTATGGAAACACGGTCCTAACTATAACTATCTACTGGCGACCGCCAGTAGATAATATATATATATATATATATTGTCAATATGGCATATTTGTATCTGCTATTTGGTTTCCCCTGCCTTCTCTCAAGCTGTGTTCATAACTTCGTGTAAATACTTAATTTGTTATGCTTGTTTTTTCACTCTGATTTATTCAATATAGGACAGCTTTAACAGGTCACTTGACTTGATTTTTGAGAGAGTTTTTTCATGAAAATAATGAACTGGTATCAGTTTAAAGCCACTGGGCAATAATAATTTCTATTTTGTTTTTTCATGTTTTTTTTTACATTGGTAAGTGAAAACTCTCTTATTTATAAAATTGTAAACTGTGCACTTGCATTTTATGAAAGAGAATTATGTTTCCCTCTTTCTCACTGTGAGTGGTTTGTAAAGTCTCTTTTCTATTGTTATGCTCGGGTTACGAGCAACATTCAGTCCTCTTTTGATGTTTTCATACACTAGAAATGGTGGACGAGTGATTTACAATGGTGGCTAGTGAAGAAGAGCGTCTGCTCGAAACGCGTTGCCAATAAACCTTTGGTTTGAAAAGACGAGCCTTGGAGTGCGAGTATTCCTTCTTAGGACACAACCTTGAGGAGTTTTCATTTATATATATATATATATATATATATATATATATATATATATATATATATATATATATATATATATATATATATATATATATATATATATATATATATATATATATATATATACGTTCCTTTATATTTTAGAAAATCACACTATTTTACATAGGAAACATCTTACTGAAAGAAAAGCAGGGTCATTTAGTTAAATGGAACACTTATTTCCAAGTGTCCGTTTATAGCAGATCTGCGGAATTTAGATATAGAGTTTTCACTTTCATGGATATTATTCTTCAAATAATGCCTTTTGCAAGTCACTCCAAAATAGATGCACTTTGAAAACCACTCAAATGGATTCTATCAGACATTCATTATAACGCAAAGAAAGCCTATTTTTCCCCTGCAAATGTTCTTTCCATTTAAAACTGAAAGAAAGTGTAAATACCTGATGACAAAACAGCTGCCCAGGACAGGAAAAAACTCCTTTGAAAAGTGAATCAAAAGAACATGAAACAGTAATTGCCTCGCTTAAAAAATAACTGTTCCAGTTGACGCATATTCTCCTTGCATAGATTACCATAAAAACTAGAATTACATTTTGTACTATACAGCCTGATAGGTAGTGCAATTTGATTGAGCACAATAGAGAAAGGTGATATTATATTTTGAGAGAACAGCAGCAATTTTCTATTACCATCCCTTCAGATTACATGAAAGGTGCTGTTAAAATGGCATTCATCTCTGAAGTGTGTTTTATTATAACTGCATGTGATTCCATTTCTGGCAATTCCCTACGCTGCATCTCTAGCGAATGCAAAAAAAATAAAGTGTAAGTAGCCTGTGGAACAGTGTGCCTAGCAGTTTATTTTAGGCATTAGTATTAGTTGGGTACGGAACTGTTTTTCAATCATTGTCCTCATTTCAGTGCCTGTAGGGTGGGTAGAGGACACGCTTTTGGGTTTAAAAGAGTTTTAGGTATATGTACGATTTCGGTAGGAAACAGTTTTCCACTCATTGTCATATCTGCAGTGTCTGACCTAGAGTGGATAGGGAACACACCATTGGCTTTAAAAGTAGGGATTCGGTAAAGGTGCCTCCAAGAAGATTGTATGAGCTTGTCTTGACCCGAGGCAAGGATCATGTAGGTAAGTTACCCCCACTTGGGGGGTGAAAAATATTGAGGCATGCTAGCCAGTGACATGACATTACTACTATTTTTTTTAGGATGAGGGGTATCCCCTCTGGATAGCTAGATACTGAGAGGTTTATATAGTCAAATTGGGGTGGCCGAGTGACAGTAATAATTGCAGAATGCAGGAAGGTCTTGTCAAATATATAAAGTGCTCTATAAGTTCTACAATTCTACACTACTTTGTATGTAATGCTAAAATCGCAGAGCTTACATAGATTGAATGATAACAAGACCCGGTTCTCTAAGTCAGTCAAGGACTTTGACAAGCCTGTGCTCATGCTCTGCAAGTGCTGTATGTAGAGTATGGAAAGGTTGTTGGAAATATTACATGAAGGTCATGGGGGCATGTCAGGTATGAAAAAAGAAGTGGGGGAGGATGTTTGGTGGCTGGGGGTAGACTGGGATGTGGAAAGGTAGGTGAGAATGTGTGTGAGTTGTGCAGGTAGTGACAAGTTGCATGTGGTGAGAGAGACACTGGTTGTTCACATATCTCTTCCACGCAAACCGTGGCAGAAGGTAGGTATGGATATCTGTGGTATTTGAGTAGGAAGGTAGTGGAAAAAGGTTTGCCATACTTATAGTAGACTATCATTCCAAGTTGCACAAAGTGAGTTTAGTGAGTAAAGTAAAGTAGAGTACTATAATTGAGTTATGTGAGTAGTTTTGAGGAATGGAAGGGTACCTCGAAGATGTTTTGACAAACAACGGTCTCCAGTTTATTTCAGAGGAATTTGGGGTGTATATGGAACAATGTGGGGTAAAGCATGTGAAAGCAGGGATTGGTCATCCATGGGAAAATGGCCTTGTGGAGAGGTTCAACAGGGTACTCAGTGAGAATATACAATTGTCAGTGCAAAGTGGGTTGGTTTGGAAAGAGTAAATAATGAAGCTGTTATGGAATTATCGCATTAAACCACATTCTGTTACTTCAGCACCACCTTTTTTTTAATTAAAGGGAAGGTAGCTGTGTACTAAAGCTGTACCTGGTTCGATGGGACGACGGCGAAAAAAAGTAACTGATGAGGAGGGCTTGTCAAAAAGGGTGCAGATTAAACAGTCTAGGTACATGAAGTCAGGAACATGTGGTTGTGGTGGTGGGTATGGGTGTGGTGATTTAATGCACACATGGTTGTTGGGAGGTGCAAGGAAGCAGTTATCCAAATGGTCTTTTTAGAAAGAAACAGTGAGTATGAGGAAGTATTGTGTGGAACTTCAGGGTGGAAAGCAATGGAACATGAGGAACATAGTCAAGTGTGGTGAGGCAGAGGTGGAAAGGTGATCATCAAAGAAGAAGAGGGCCCCTGGTCAAATTCATGCAACGGCAGGGAAAAAAAGGGTATGAAAACCACAATTGAAACAAAGCAAACAACCTTCCCGATTAAACACTGGGGCAGAATATCTAACAACAATATAAACTGCTAGAGCATCAAACTTGAGCCAAGTGATTTAACAAATTCATGCACAAAAAGACGTGATTCAAATAATTTTACATAAAATAGTAAACCTAATTTTTATTCCAAATGAACATATTTGATAAGAGGCTTTTTTCAGTGCTGACTATCGCAAATGCAGGCACACTTACACCTGGGTCCAAGATTGCCTGCATTGTAATCAGGATTTCTATTTGTGCTGTTGTGCACAAGAAGAGGCATTTTCCTATTTCTATGTGTGCTACAGAATGCATTACATGAAGAAAGAGGAAACAATGAGAAGAAATTAAGATATTTCTCCTGGTGGTGCCTTTGGTGGAGAGGTGTACAATTCTGATGCATTCTCAGATCTACCACTCTTGGTTTGGGAACACTCACTTTCCACCCAATTAAAGCTCTCACCACACAGTGTAACACAAGGCAGCAACTTGCCCTGGCTTGCACTACGCTCCATGTATCCAGCCACAGCAGGGTAGCCTTGCGTGGTGTGATGAATCTCATTATAGGTGTTGGGCCACCCTGGGTCACCTTGTGTGGCACAGGGTGATGCAAAATCTATAATAACTACACCCCCAAAAGTAGACATTGATATAGCTCAGGTGTACCAACATTTCTAATATATCAAGGGACATATTTATGTCTTCACAAATGTGGAGTAATGTGACACAGTGCAAATCGTTGTGTTGCCTTACTCTGCAAATTGGAGGTGTTCCATGGGCATTGCGGTGGGTGATTACAAGCAACTCCCATGGTTTTGACGCAATCCCAGATTCATATGACCTTGTAAAACTGGGAAAGCGTCAACATTTTACACCTTCCCAGATGAGATGTAACGAGGAGGGGTATCTTTATTTGTCCTCGTTTTTTCCTCATTCAATGTAGAAAGAGAAAAATGCTACTAAGGATTGTTTTTGTGCCTCTTCCTGCACAAAAACAATACTGTACCATGGTGCAAGGGTACCTGCATTGGTAATAGGCTGAATAAACGCTGCCAGCATAGGGGGAAAGGACAGGAACAAATTGATGCATCCCTGCCCTTTCCCTGTAATGCAGGGCAGTGTAGCAAGGTAACTTGCTGTGCTGCCCTGTGCCCAAATTCAAGTAAATATACCCCCAAGTTTCCCAACAGCTTCTTGGCATCTGACTTCTTCGTTGTTAGTTTTGAGAAATATCAAGTGCTACTGAGAGGCTGTAGAGGACCGATATAAAGTTCTATAAGGTCAATGATAGATGAATGCTGTTTGTCCTGAACTTCTTTTGAGGTCACATACCTAATTGGCTATGACTGCGGTGATCAATATATCAAGGGAAAACTTCACATCCTAAGATGAATTTATATGTATATATATGCACTCACTCCTTTTAAACCTAAATCCAATTTCAATCCTATAGCATTGCATGATTCCATTGATGCATTCCATGAGGCGGTGACCACGAAAGTAAAAAAACTTAATAAATCCACCATGATGGCCAAGAAACAATATCGTGAAAAAGAATTCAAATATAACAATCTAATGACAAAACTGAAACTCAATAAAGAAATTGTGATAGGCAATAGCGACAAAGGAGAAAATATTGTTTTACGGTCTCAGGAAGACTACAAAACGGAAGCATTCAGACAACTAAATGACAAAGACTGTTACAGTCACACCAACACGGCTCACCTAAAATCAACTTATCAGGATTATTATAATAAACTATCATTTTGGAGAAGAAAAGATCTGATCAGTGAAGATGAATTTAAATTCTTAAAAAAGAACAATCCTCCGACGCCGTCAATTTACTTCATTCCAAATATCCATAAAAACATCTCCAACCCTCCGGGACGTCCCATAATAACTGCAAAAGAAGGACTCTTAGAGAATACATCCATTTATGTTGATTACTTTTTACAGGACTTTGTTAAAAAATTGCCGTCATATGTACGTGACACGAGTGATTTTATCAGAAAAATTCAGAGCTTCAAATGGCAAAATGATTATCTCCTGTTGGCACTCGATGTCTCTGCATTATACACTAGTATTCAACACTCCGATGGCATCAATACTGTTAGATTCTTTCTGTCACAACGCTCAGCGGAATTTTTGTCACACAAGAAATGCTAATATCTATGATTGAGTTTTGCCTCAGGAACAATATCTTCATGTTTAATCACCTTTTCCAACAGATGAGGGGAGTAGCTATGGGGGCCAGCTTTTCTCCCAGCTACGCGTGTCTTCGCATGGGCTGGTAGGAGGAGCTGGTCCTCAATATAGATTACCAACATGTAGTTGAGAGTAATATCAAAATCTGGCTCCGCTATATTGACGATTTATTTCTGGTTTGGCAAGGTAGCATAGAAGGAGCGCAACAATTTGTTGACAATATTAATTGCAATTCACTAAATCTTCAATTCACAGCTACTATAAGTGACACTACAGTTAACTTTTTAGATACACAGATATATGTGCATAATAATAAATTAGAAACGCGCATATATCGAAAAGAAACAGCTGGCAATTCAATCCTACATGCTGACAGCTCCCACCCTCAACATCTAATAAACAGCATACCATATGGAGAAATGCTGCTATTAAAGCGGGTATGCAGCACTTTAACTGATCTCAAAGTCGCTCAAGAATCAAGTAAAACCAGATTCTTAGAAAGAGGATACCCATTAAAAATCATTGAACTAGCTATCTCTAAAACCATGGCTGTGGATAGATAGATTTTATTGCAGGATAAACAAACAGTTAACAGCTCTGAAAGTAGTGATGTGACTGACAAAACTAATTTAAAGGAAGAGTTCTGCCTCATTATGGGTTTCAGCAAACAACATAAGGCAATTCACAAAATCACCCAATCGTGTTGGCCGCTAATATTGTGTGATCCGGTAATAGGACCCCTGCTTCCGCAGAGGGTGTCCATTACCTACAGCAAGGCACCGTCCATGAGAGATTGTTTGGTATCCACCAATCCTGAAATCATGGAAAAAACCTCATGGTTACAAACACACAAAGGTTTCTTCAAATGTAAGACGTGTAAAGCTTGTATTTATGGAATTAATACGGTGACCTATACCACCCCTTTTTGCAATGTGAAATACAAAATAACCAAACTTTTAACTTGCAAAACGGAATTTGCTATCTATGTATTGATATGCCCCTGTGGCTTAAAATACATTGGGAGTACCAAACTCCAGGTCCACAAGCGTATCTTACAACACCTCCGTGCAATCACTAATGAAGATAATACATACCCTGTTGCAAGGCATTTCAAAAAATTCCACCACTCTAATAATAGAGATCTCAGTTACTTCGTAATAGATGCAGTACCCCCTAGCAGAAGAGGTGGTGACCGTGAATACAAACTCAGGAGACTTGAAACAAGATACATTATACAATTAGACACCAAGCACCCTAACGGTCTTAATGTGAAGGAAGATCTTTATACATGGTTATAAATACTATTTATGCAATTCTTTATTTGTGCCCGATAGATTTAGTAACACTACTAATGTATCATCCACAGGCAGTCCAATATATAAACACACAGGGTATTATATCTTTTAATATTAAATATGTTTGACATGTATCTTTTATCTAAGATTTTATGGAATGTAACATATTTATATATATATTTATATATTTATTTATTTATTTATGTGTACATTCGTATGCTTGTCAATAACATGTAGGTGTGTCTATAATATGTAAAGTATATTCATACAGTAACATATACACACAAGTTTACCCAACCTGGCTGATCACTTAATTGAGTTATCACCAAGTTGACATTGGGTAGGACTTTGCCTTTTCATCATTTACAGTATTTAATTAGGATTTGGAATTTTAAACCTATTCTCTTTACTTACCCCACATCTATTATCTAATTTGGGCACAGTAGTTACACATTTCTGAATGAACAGCCAATATTTAGAGTCACACATTGGCGGATCTTTAGAACACAATTCGTGTTGCTTGAAATCATATGGTCATACTCTAAAGGTCACAAATATTGTTACCATGTTTCCTGACGTTTTATATACTATGTTTTACATATCATGCTTTACACACTGTATTTTACCTTTATGCTGACGATCACTTTATTAGTCTACCCAAACCCAAACAAACTTCAAATTTTGGACATGTTCTCAGGTTTTAACATTTAATATTTAATTGTACTCATGATTTGTTTCGAGTTTTAACATGAAAACTTTCACGTAATATTCACATGATTTCACTATTGTTATTTGCACATAATGATGTTCTTCCCCAGGGAGACCGAGAATTTCCAAGTAGCAATTGGTTTTAAAACCAGACATATAAAATACAATATGACCAAATAGTACAACAAAATGGCTTTTGCAACTCTACAATTTTGGTGATTTCAATGAACCTAGAACCAGTTATATGTTCTCATGATTTACCATTCGAAATGCAAGCTTTATGAATTTCATATTGTATGAGTATTTTGCCTATGTCCATACGGGTACCGATCATGTGGGGAAAGATTATTTTGCACGGTCACTTTAAATTCACGAAAAAAATGTATCCATGTTTAGTGAACAAGGCTCGCCAGAGCCGAAACGCGTATCGACGACAATGGAAGAATAAAAATGTCATATGCACTTACTTTGGGTCTGTGTCCATCATTGGTTTCCTGTGTATCCGGAATCCTGTTGAAAAGAAGTCATATGTATGTATATATATATATATACATAAATATATATATATTTTTTCTCAGAAATGGTTCAAAATCCGGATGAGAGGCGCTACGTAAAGGTGCGTGATCCTCGCGGTTCGAACCCAAGCCGCTGTTATATACCAAATATCTTCTCCGTGAGAGAAATCAGGGTCGCACTCCAGTTTTGTCAATTTGTAGAGGTTTTATTTCAGTGTACCATCAGCAATCGTGTAAGACACACAGGTCTCCAAACCAACGCGTTTCGGTATTCTCACAATACCTTGTTCACGGTTAATTTTACACATCACGTGATTGGTTTTAAATAAAGAAAAAAACTTTCAAAGGAAATGCTGAATACCTCATTTCCTGTTCCTGTCAGGACTCACTCCATCGACTTATGGGAGTTGTAGTCCAATATTTTTATGTACAAACAAATAGTTCAATAAAGTTAAGGAGACATTCAACCAAAGTAGAGTCAAACTCTTTCAACAAGGCGGGATAGTGAAACAAATCAACATTATCAGGTCAACCTTCAGATATTATAATCATAAAAAGATGTGCATCCATTATTACGCATTTGGCATGAGCTGCATGAATTCCTGCAAACCTGCAGCGCAGTAGTCAAAAAACAAATCATAACAATTCAGCATTAATTTTTTTCTTTTTTTCAACATTGAATTTTGAAATGTTTGGGATCAACCTACAATGAGTCTTGTTGTGATCAACCATTTATCCCTTTCGTGGAAAGTCTGTGATGCCCTTTTTAGTCTCCTCCAGTGGAGTGTCTCACTCGGTTTTCCGGGATGAGCAGTAGGTATGCTTATTCATTATGGTTGCTATGTATTTGTAGTTTGATAGTTAAATGTGTATATAGAGTTCTTCCGACTGATTCAATCCATTGGGTGCCAAAGTCCTGAAGTTCAGGATGTGACGTGATTCCCGTTGGCGTAGCATTTTCTCTCTGTTGCCACCGCGTGTCAAAGTAGGGATGGATTCTATCCCGTGGAATTTCAACAATTTCCAATTACCATTGTGATGGGTGTCCATGTGTTTTGCCACTGCGTTATTCTTGTCTCTGTTTTTCGTTGCGCGAACATGTTCTAAGATTCTCTTTTTTAGTTCGCATATGGTGCTCCCCACATATTTTAACTTGCATGGACATTCGATGATGTAGATGGTGTATTGGCTTTTACAAGATATCAGATTTCGTATATGCCAAACTTTCCCACTGGCCATTGAAATTTCCGAAGTAGGTTGTGCAATTTGACACACCTTGCAGTTGTGGCATTTGATGAATCCTTTAGTTTTGAGCCACGTTTCCTTTGGTTGTTTTGTTTGTAAATGACTGTGTAGAAGTCGATCCTTCAGGTTAGTCGCTCTTCGAAATGTTATTGTTGCTTGAGATCCCATTTTTTCACCAATTGTACCATCCATTTGCAAAATTTTCCAATTTTTTTGTATAATCTTGGCTACTTCCCTTGATTCCAAAGAGAAGTCCATGATTAATCGGATGGGGTCCATCTCGGGTGGTTGTTCCATTCCTTTTTGTTTTAGGCACTCATTTCTGGGACTTGCGTTGGCTTTAGACCAGCATCGATTGACAATTTTTGCATTGTATTTCCTGGCTTTAAATCTTTGGATCAAACTACAAATACATAGCAACCATAATGAATAAGCATACCTACTGCTCATCCCGGAAAACCGAGTGAGACACTCCACTGGAGGAGACTAAAAAGGGCATCACAGACTTTCCACGAAAGGGATAAATGGTTGATCACAACAAGACTCATTGTAGGTTGATCCCAAACATTTCAAAATTCAATGTTGAAAAAAAGAAAAAAATTAATGCTGAATTGTTATGATTTGTTTTTTGACTACTGCGCTGCAGGTTTGCAGGAATTCATGCAGCTCATGCCAAATGCGTAATAATGGATGCACATCTTTTTATGATTATAATATCTGAAGGTTGACCTGATAATGTTGATTTGTTTCACTTTCCCGCCTTGTTGAAAGAGTTTGACTCTACTTTGGTTGAATGTCTCCTTAACTTTATTGAACTATTTGTTTGTACATAAAAATATTGGACTACAACTCCCATAAGTCGATGGAGTGAGTCCTGACAGGAACAGGAAATGAGGTATTCAGCATTTCCTTTGAAAGTTTTTTTCTTTATTTAAAACCAATCACGTGATGTGCAAAATTAACCGTGAACAAGGTATTGTGAGAATACCGAAACGCGTTGGTTTGGAGACCTGTGTGTCTTGCACGATTGCTGATGGTACACTGAAATAAAACCTCTACAAATTGACAAAACTGGAGTGCGACCCTGATTTCTCCCACGGAAAAGATATTTGAAATATATATATATATATATTTTATTTTCCATTTTATATAGCGCACAGCTACCCCAGCAAAAGGGTGTCCCAGCGTCGATAGCATTAAACTGCAAAACTATAGACAACAGAAGCAGCCTACAGTGGAGAGAAGAGGTGAGTTTTGATTTCCTTACAGAATGCCAGGTAGTTGTTCAAGCTGGGGAGCGCGCTCCAGAGTTTGGCTGCCGAAACACAGAAGGATCGTCCACCAGCACACACCCTCCTCACCCGCGGAACAACTGCCAGATGCTGCCCCATTGACTGGAGTTGACAGGAGGGGGTATAAGGTGTAAGCAAATTGGCCTAGATGCCAGGAGAGGAGAGATTTAACATTTTGAAAGACATGCAAAGGACCTTATACTCTATACGTTTGGCCACAGGCAGCCAGTGTAACCGAAGAACCGCACTAGTAGTAGAGCATGTCCTGGGCAGATCCAATAAAGTTCTCACCGCAGCGTATTGAACCCTTTGCAGTCTTGCAATTTCCGCCTTACTAGATCCCAAATAGAGCGAATTGGCATGGTCCAGTCTGGACAGGATGGAAGCCTGGACAATAACCTGCCTAATAGACGTGTCGAAAAAACCTAGCAACGGTTTGAGCCCCCGTAGGATGCCAAAGCAGGTTCCTGCTACCTTCTTGGTTTGTATGTGGAAGCGGAGGGCAGAGTCTACCCACACACCCAGATTTTTTACCACCTGTTTGGGGATGGGTGCAAAGCCCAAGGTGGCAGGCCACCAGCGCTCGCTCTGCAGCTCAGAGTCTCTCCCAACCAGCAGTACCTCAGACTTGTTGGCATTGAGCTGGAGACAGTTGGCAGTCATCCACTCAGAGATGACCTCGAGATCTCTCAGGAACTTACATGCATCCTGCACGGAGACATCCGGGAGTGCTACTACCAACTGTGTGTCGTTCGCATATGACACTGCTGTGAGCCCTCTACTCTTGGCCACCACTGCTAACGGTTGAACATATAAATTAAACAGTGTTGGGCTCAAGGCTGAGCCCGTCCTTTCTGCCAGAAAAGAGGCAAACCACTCCAGGACAGAATCTACGATGCCCACCTCCTCCAACCTCTGCAACAGGATCTGGTGGGAAACCGTGTCAAACGCGGCACTGAGATCTAACAGAGTCAGCGCCGATGTGCAACCCTCGTCTAGAGCACCCCTCAAATGCTCGGTCACAGCTAGGAGGGCTGACTCCGTACTGTGACCCGGCCGAAAACCATTCTGAGAGGGGTCCAATATGTTGTTCTCCTCCAGATGACCTGTCAGCATTGAGTTGATATGCGCCTCCAGGATCTTGGAAACCCATGGCAGGAGAAAGATGGGTTGAAAGTTCTCTGATTTCGCTGTGTTAAGGTTGGGCTTTTTTAACAAAGGGACCACCCTAGCTTGCTTCCAAAATCTAGGGACAACAGATGTAGACAAGGACAGATTGATCATCTGGCTCAAAGATGGTAGAAGCACGGGTAAAGATTTCAGGAATTGGTCCGGCTTAAGGGGGTCGATATGAGAGCCCGACTTAATCTTACGACAGAGCACAGCAAGCTCCTCTTGAGAGATTGGAAGAAAAACGGGCAAAATATGCATGAGAGGGGGTCTAGACACAGGACCCGTACATGCTGTGTATTGAGGGAAGGATTTATATATTGTTTCCACCTTCTCCACAAAAAAGGAGGCAAGGGCCTCACATTGCGCATCAGATGATACCGAGGGTGCTGTAGCAACTGCCGAGGTTTTAAGGTCTTTTACTACTGAAAAAAATACTTTTGGAGGGGTTGCTACTATTCCTGATCTCGTCCGAATAATATGCTGCCCACTCGGACTGGATCGCCCTATGATATTTCTTAATGGCCCCCTGGTAACATGCCTTCAGAATAGGGTCCTCTCAAAACTGGAATTTATTAAGCTTAGTGGAACCTGGACACTGAACAGCTACAATATGGTGCTCCTTTTACTTTGAAGGAAGCAAATGTTTGCAGCAGTCCCCCCTTTTATTGGGTGTCAAAATATGCCCTACAGTTCTTGTTTCTTTCCTCTCTGTGCCTATCCATGCAGCTGTATTTCCTCTCTCTCAGGGCATTAAATATTTCATAAGCATTTCCTATGTGGAGAAATATTTAACAGGTGAGTGCCCTATCTCTAAGGGTTTGCTTCTTACTGTCCATTTTGGGGGATGATTACCCAGGTATGGGCAGGTAAGTGGAGTTTGACATAAGTAGAGAGTACTTAGTGTACCTTCCACATGTAAAAACTATGCAGGCTTCTCCTGGTGCATGACTGCATGTTGGTAAGAGTGCTTTCAATGTGGGCTCAAACAGAATCGAGCAGGGAAGCACTTGAAATGGTTCCTGGCACAGCAAATTCAACTGGAAAGAGCAAGCAACATTTTGTCCGAAACAAAATAATGACAACACTGAGCAATAAGCAGAAAGTACAAGGATTTATTTTTAAGGTTTATTCATTATATCCCAGAAATAATTAGTTATATAACAAACAACTATGATCAATGCTACAGGCTTAGTTTCATCCTCGCTACCCTCACTGTGCCACTGGAATCAAGCTATCATGGCTGAAGAGGGGTGAAACCCCGAAATCGGTCCTAGGATGCTTGTATCCGGTCCAGGAACTGGGGTGGCATGGTGAGCACAAAAATGATGGATTTAACCCAGATCTCTTGACTGGGGGTGAATGTTTGGATTTCTTCTGCATTCTGTCCACCAATTGTGTGTCTTTTGCTTTCTCGCCCTAAGTGCGCCATGTATTCCCAGACGTGGGTCCTGGGCTCACTGTGCCACTGGAATCAAGATATCCTGTCTGAAGAGTGGTGAAACCCCTAAACCGGTCCTAGAATGCTTGTTCGGGTCCAGGGAGGACCTGGCTTGACAGTTCGGGCTGGTCTGTTACCATGAGGCACAGGGTAAAGACTGATTTGCATATGGCCAAGTCTAAACTGGGGTGGCATGGTGAGCAAAAGAATAATGGATTTAACCCAGGTCTCTTGACTGGGGGTGAATGTTTTGATTTGTTCTGCATTCCGTCCATCAATTGTGTGTCTTTTGCTTTCTCACCCTAAGTGCGCCAGGTATGCCCAGACGTGGGTCCTGGGCTAACTGTGCCACTGGAATCAAGATATCCTGGCTGAAGAGGGGTGAAACCCTGAAATTGGTCCTAGGATGCTTGTTTGCGGTCCAGGGAGGACCTGGCTTGGCAGTTCGGGCTGGTCTGTTCCCATGAGGCACAGGGTCAAGACTGATTGGCATATGGCCAGGTCTAAACTGGGGTGGCATGGTGAGCAAAAGAATAATGGATTTAACCCAGATCTCTTGACTGGGGGTGAATGTTTGAATTTGTCCTGCATTCTTTCCATCAGTTGTGTGTCTTTTGCTTTCTCGCCCAAAGTGCGCCAGGTATGCCCAGACATGGGTTCTGGGCTCACTGTGCCACTGGAATCAAGCTATCCTAGCTGAAGAGGGGTGAAACCCTGAAACCGGTCCTAGGATACTTGTTTCCGGTCCAGAGAGGACCTGGCTTGGCAGTTCGGGTTGGACTGTTCCCATGAGGCACAGGGTCAATACTGATTTACATATAGCCAGGTCTAAACTGGGGTGGCATGATGAGCAAAAGAATGATGGATTTTAACCCAGATCTCTTGACTGGGTTGTATGTTTTGATTTGTTCTGCATTCCGTCCATCAATTGTGTCTTTTACCCTCAAGCAAAGGCCCACTGAATCACAGCAGAGTAGTGGTGCACATGGATGGTGGTTAGGCACAATTGAACGGCTTGGGAGCCTCTGGTGAGCAAAACAAGGTACATTGTAGAGTCCCTTTACAGTTGCAATAGGGTGGCAAAGTACAGCTCAGGCTCAACTTTGAAAGAGCTGGCAGGAAGCAATTTTAGAGGTCAAGGATAGTGGTATGTGCAGAGCAGCAGCCGTTATGATCAATCACGGTGGGGCAGGAATGTTTCTCACTTCATATTTAGAAAGCATTACTATCAGTGCTTGTCAATGCAGTGATGTAATCTGATGTATTAAGGTGAATCTGGCTTATACAAGAGACAATTCAAAAACGTTTACAGTCAGCTGTAATCAATATAACTTTGATGGTTTCAGAGACAAGTAAATCTTCACATACAGCACCACAAGTCATTTAAATATAGGGAAGTTGAAAGGTAGCTTTATTCTGAGGTATTTATTTTTGAGTAAGTATGTGTTTTTTCATTTTGAGATGGTCACCTTGATACTCTATACCTGCCAAAAATGTCCTATGAAGAGCTAGCACATTATCGAGAAACAGTGGGGCACATTGAAGATGAGGCAAATACAAATACTGGTTGAAAAAGAAGTAACAGAATCAACAGAAGCAGAAAAACTCAATAAGAACTTTAAATTGTCTGAATGCTTGTTGCAACAGAGATACATCAGTGTACATGCAACAACTTTATTGATATATCTTTAGATAGAAAAAAATCCTTGGGGGTTAAAGATAAGAATTAAATCTATGCTTTTTAAGACCAATAGAAAGGTCTTAGAGAAATAGTATTTCACTTTAAATAAATATAGTTTTGATTTACTATTATTAACAATTGAGGAACTCAACAGTTTTTAAGACATTTGGTACAGAAATTAAATACATTAAACCAGACAATGATAAATCAAATGTATATACACCAGACATATGGCCAATCACAAAATATATAAATTCAAACAAGACATGTTCAACTGTTTTAAAACTGAAAATATATATTTGGGCTGAGTGTTATGCGCAGTAAAGAAACATGAATAAACAAACAACCCCATCAGATTCGAGCAGTGCTGAAGAAGGCACATCATTCAATTCAACAACAAAACTTAGTTAAGTAACATAGGAAATTCAATAAACGATAAACAATGTGTACTTCTAGTTTGCAAATGTGTTTTTTTAGGTTCATGCCAAACCGGGGAGGTGGAGGGGGAACCGCAGTGGAGAAAATAAAAGGAATTTTAAGAAATGAAGAAAAATCTTAGCTGCGACCTTATGTCATAGATGTGAATATAAAATGGAGGCCATAAGACATATTTTGATACAACACCAAGATTGAGGGACTTATTGAGAAAGAGAAGGCTTGGCATATTGCTGAAAGATGAAATTCCAGTTACAAGAAATGCCATGGCATGCATACTTGCTGTTAATTACCCATGGGTTTCTAGTACCACAGCAACATATGGTATTGAGGCATGGAGGTGCCTGGAGCACTTTCTAATCCCAGTTTTCATTGGTGTCATGTCGTACTTTGATATTTGGGACCGCGTAGGAGACAGGGCCCTACCCCTGTTTATTCATGTATTAGCAAACCGCGATTGGTCAATGCGGTATTTACAAGCGCTTTGCATAACGTCCCATTGCCAAATGCACTATGTATACGTTATTATACATTGACTCCGTGGGTTCCATTTTGGAAGCGGTGGCCATCTTGTGATTGCCATCACATAGGCTATAATGAAACAAATACGGGCCTCACAGCACATGTGCCTTTCCATGACTCTTCTGTGACCTGGGCAGCTTGGCTCTGCTGCCCCAGGTCAAACTGGTCTCACGAGTTCCCCTTCCTCCGGCCACCTGTGATTAGCATCAGGGCTTGACACACCATAAAGTCCTTTCATCGCACACAAGCCTCCGGCTAATCACTTTCGCACCTGCTTGTTCCTGCTTTATGGCCTGTTCCTCAAAACAGGAGATGCTCATGTTTATTGGGGTCAGTTGATATCTGATGTGGGATCTGAGCCTTGCTGGGTAAATAATTGCGGGCTGGCTGAACTGAAATGTGAGATTGCAATCATGACTCTGCTTGTTCTTTGAAGTAAAATATGTGAATGACCAACTGCAAGAGAAGGGCGGTGTTGCCTAGATTCTGTATAAAAAAAGGAGACTGCCTCATTCAGTTGCTAAGGCTTCTGTGCGACGTAGTCTCACTCATTTGAGTTTAATAAAGATGTCTTTTCATATTTCAGCTTCTGTTGCCAAGTTCTTTGTGATATTATCAAGATATGCAGAATTTTATAATACCACATCAGGAAGTACTCGAAGTCATAGGGTGCTACCCCTAGCACCTCTGGGGTCTCAAAAATTGGAGTACTTCAGTTTGGCGCCCACCAGCTGGGCCTCATCAGAGAAGTGACTTTCTGTGGGAGTGATCTTGTCAGGAGACTGAAATCTACTGGAAGGACAGAACTGGATTCTACCAAGAAGGTACTCTGTGCACAGGGATTCTGGAGATTCTTTGATTATGTAGTCCGGTATATTTCTGCTCTTCCTGATTTTGATCCTCCACATGATGTCACTCAAAAGGTGAGAAAAAGAACCCTTTTGGCGTGAGTATTATAAAAGACGTTTGGGCATGTAGAACTTGACAATTAGAATGTGGATAACCTTTTGATTATTAAGAATAAGAATTAAGTATAAGTGGGTCGCTCCCAGTCCTTTGGTTCTTTGGGTCTTTAATTTGGTTATCGCAATTACCAAAGCCGAGGGGTTGGTTTCTTGGTTTCTGATTTGGTCATTGCAATTACCAAAACCGAGGGTCTCGCATATTTGCGAGTTTATTGGTAGAGATAAACCCTTGAAGTTTGAAGCTAGATTAGTGAGCTATAAGATGCCTGATCTTAGCAAATTGGGAAATGTAGCTTTTGGTTTGTATAGGTTTGGATATGCGAATTGCAATTTGCGTAGGCAGGTAATGAGGAGATATTTCTCCATTTGGTTTTGATTATAATAATTGCGTTTTCCGCAGTATTTTTGGCATGCCTGTTTGTAAGCTCACATGGAAAAATGTGTTGCTTTTTGTTTTAAAAGGTACCATAGTGTGGGAAATATCTAAATAGGTTAGATTTAAAAACATATTTCTTCCTTGGTGATTTTGTATCCCCAGGGAATTAAAATATGACATAATACAAAACAAGGATCCTTCGTTCTGCGCAGTTTCACGAATGAAGATATGCACAACGATTTTGTGTGGTGTTCTGCTAGGCAGAGCTAGTGAATTGAGCGCATTCACTACTTCTTGGACATGCATCTGTCTGTGGGGCTGTTCATGCAGCCTTTTGGAACACTATTGAAAAGCGTTGCTTGTAAATATGACCTACAACAGTATTTGCAAATGGTTTGTTTCAAGTATAGTCTGTGAGCTGTTCTTTCTTTCTGTCATGCGTATTGATTTGTAAGTCAACTGTGTGTTTAAATGTCTGTGGTTTTTTTATCATTAGTGCAACTTCTGTAAGTAAATTGCGACAGCGCTATTTATGAAAAATGGCTAAAGCGCGCTGTATTGTCTGTTTAACCCCTTTCTGTTTATGTCTGAAATGAGCTCAATATGTATTTGTGGGTCTTCTGATGTTTTCAGTCTGTTAAGTAAATTGTTGGTTAATTAATATCAAGTACAAACTTAGAAAAGGAATCCAGAAATGAACCATGTGATGTGCTAAAATAGCTATATGGTGCTCTTTAATTTATAGAATGAGCAATTGTGCACATATACAAAACTGCCGTTAAATACTTAAAGGATAAAATTAGAAACACATTCAATAGATATAAATCAGGCCCCAAAAACGAAATTATCTATTTTTTGCAAAAGTAAATAAATTTACATCATTTTCCTTAGATGCATTGTAGTAGATGTTCACAGGCAAACTTTTCAGCTGCAGTATATTTGATAGGAATGCTCCTTCAGCCAGCACTTTCCCAGTTAAACACGGGTGGAATTTGGCAGAACCGTCCTTTTAAATGAAAGTGGCGCAAAAATGTGACGCGTTTCAAGTTGGGCTTATGCGCTTAGGCGTGTGAGTTAATGTGTCCAAAATGATAGGCAAGGGATGCAGCTTGTTTTTTATACATGGAATTATCACAAAAACGAATAATTGGGATTTTTTTAAAGAAAATTATTAATCATGGGAAAAATTATTTACAAAAAATAAGTGCTTTTCAAAATCGTTTTTTTGATATTTATAAAGCTTAATACTCATACTATGACCTCCTAGCATTAAAATTCTACACTAAAATGACAAGCATTCGCGCGTACAATTTTCCCTTGGCGCAGGCGCAAACAAGCTCATTTTTATAAAGTATAAGTTATTATTTCCAATGCCTGACTCATGGGTTATGTAATAGACATTCTGGTAATGCATATTACGCAAGAAAATTGTAGGATATTCATTTTTTAATGCTTAAAATATCAAAGTCGAATTTGGGTAAAAAGACTGTTTCAATTGCATTTTCTTTCATTCAGGGTACTTTTTAAAGTGTCTCAGGCTTCAGTAAAAACATACATTTAGGTTTGATATATATTTACAGGTTGTGCCTTCTTATGATTCAATGAGTCAATGTGCCAGTACAAAGGCTTGTTTTAATATCAGGGTTGAAGGTTCTAACTTTAGCTGTGTCTGTCACAATACTACTGAACACGCTATGAAAAAACAGGACCTTTTTAAAACTTGGAGAAATTAAATAAAATATGGTGTCGCAACCCGCAACTATTTGATGTTAATAAAAAACGGCCTTAATGAAGTTAGCACCCACACAGAGAAAGAGAAATGGAGAATTGTTTTTTGATGAAGGAAAAAGAGGATGTTTGTGAGCAGGTACGTGATGAAGTCAGTAAGGATAGAGGGGTGGAGAAACGTAGAATCACGGTTATAGGAACTAGGTAATGCGTAGGAAGGAGAGGAACAATTGGGAAAATAGAATGCCGTGGAGGGAAGAGAGATGATGAAGGGGAGTAATAAAGACATGAAGAGTAGCGTGAGGAAGGTTGTATTGACGAGGGGAATAAAAAGGAATGTGGTATCGGTTTGCGTAAGTAGGAGGGGAAAGATGAGATTGCAGGTTCTAGCAGTAGGGGTGAAAATATTGTGATTACCTAATGGGAGGCACTGAGTTTCATATGCTGATATGAAAGGGACGAACGGAGCTTGAATAAAGGCAAGTGACTAAATGATGAAGAAAATATCAAAACTCATTGCAAATGCAATTCGCAGTGCCAGTGGACTGGGGCAGAAAGCGGTCCCAATTGCTGGAGTTCAGTCTAACTTTAGCTGGGCCTACTGAGAAGGTTATTCATTTAAGGTTGATGAAATGTGTACCATTGCATAGGATTGCAACAAGCATTTATTCTAAAAACTGGTATGCGTGTCATTAAGTTTTGTGAATTATTCACCGTACATGTAGTTTAACAATCTGGGAATAGGGATAATTTTTTTAGCGCCTAAAAAAGAGAAAGTATTTTTCAAAATAGAGTAAATTATTGCGAATTAGGAGGAATTAGGAAGGCCTTCTGGCTTTGACGAATTCAGAGTGTCAGAAGCTGGGGGTTGGGAGAAGCTGCAGAGGCTGGCTCGGTCACGCTGCTGAGATGCTATCTTTCCCGTAAACAATGGAGTTGACATTTATGACCTTTTAAATTAGGGCCTTGCCTCTGTGGAATGCAGAATGCCCTTGCTACACGGGCCTCTAAAGGTGGGGTTTCTGGTTTCTCCATAGCATCACTAAAACTAAAGAACTTAATTCCAAAGGGAAAATATAGCAAAGGAGTTTTCTTTGAAAGTCCAAACATCATGTTAAATGCTTTGCTGATACATTGGTGCTCTAAAAAAGAAAATAGAATGATGCCTGCTATAGTTGCTCTTCTTTAACAGAAAACGAAGTGTTGCATTAAGTCTTAGACAGACAAAAAGATTCTAAAGTTTTTTTTAAGGCTACATGCCTAAATGTGAACGAATTGCTATCATGAATTGTTCTTGCTGGTCCTGTATGTTAGAAGAGAAACAGTAGAGTTATGTTTGACAGCAGATTTCCATTGCCTGGTGATCTACTGTCAAAAAGGAGGGTAAGTATTTTAAACCTGACAAATTAAACAGGCCCAAATATTGGGTTTTGGGCTGCAGTTTTACAGTGCATAAAGTACATGACATGGTGTTTGTGTGTCACCGCTTATTACATATGCTATTGTTTTGTCTATGCTTTTTGTGCTTGATATACAGCAAGTATATCTGATGGCTTGATGTTTTGTGCGTTTTTATTATTTTTTGCATGTTTTCGTTGTTTTTGTTGCTGCTTTTTATACTATTACAAGTTTACCTGTGTTGTGAAGGGGATGGTCATGACGATGCCCATCGCTACGCAACAGTTGGTTGAACTTGTTCTGGTTACTAAATTCCACAGCTAATGATATTTTCATGCTGTGAGCATGAGAGACAACACTTCACCAGTGCATGTCTAAATTGGCTATAATGGTATTACAGAAAACTAAAAGAGATCTACAGGATCGAAGTGTGTCACCTGTCACCTGTCACGTTACTGCCCTTCCCTTAAAGGAACAGGCAGCCCTACATTTATGTATCCTTGATTGGACCTAAGGATGAAATTATAGATCTGTGACTCAAGGTGGCCTAATTTCTATATTACATTAGGTAATGGTGTCCTGTCTCCTAAGTAGCATATGGCCTTTGCTTCTTAAAAGGAAACTAGGTTTTCATTTTTCCCTGCAGAAGGAACTGGAACATTACCTAAGATTACCGTATATGGTGTAGTCGCCAGCGGTAGAGTTAAAACGTATGTGACTTTGGCCTTTTATGTATCACCCGTACTCTTGGTGATGTCACATGCCTGACTACCACCCAAGTAAATTCTTGTCCTTCCTATAGATTTTTATTTTTTATTGCTTTTGTTTCTTCCCTGCCCAATGTCGCATTATGCTTAGTGATTGGGGATTTCAGTTGTGTCCTAGTTCCAATTCCCTTTTCCGTATTCCTTTCACCAGTCAGCCCATTTATTATTGTAGGTCTATTGTTCAGGTACATACTTCCAGACTGCAGTGATGCACCAGGAACCCCCATATTATGTACAAATTCCCTTTTTGCATGACCAGACTGGTTTCTAAGAATTTTCCTTAGGCCTGCTTCAATGTTTTCCAGCCTGACTGTCAGGATAGCGATAGACTGGCTAACTTACTCAATATTATAGTAAGACAAGTTTTCCATACCAATAGGAGATATCTTACGTTTACCCTTTTGAACATGACGAATTTTCAATGTCTATTTTTTAATGTAGCTTTTACCCTTTTGTTCCTGCTGCTTTAATTTTCGGTGGGATCAGAAGTTTCTAATCATGCAAATATCAGGACCCTCTAGTTCTTGTTTTTTGTTTTCATATCTGACTATTAGCCTGTGTATTGCCTAGTGCACCTGATGTGAAAGGTTTCTACATGCCTATGATAATCTGTATCATGTGATTTCTCTATTGAAATGTCCTAGATAAGGAATTTAGAAACACTTATATGTAATCATTCAGGAAAAAAAATGTGTTTGCCCTATTAGACAATGCCACCATATGTGAAGACATCCATTTTAGATAGAATTCTCGTGTAGTTATCTACCCTTAGATGATGGAGGCTCTCACACGGAAACCCAATTGAAAAGCTTAGAGGCACTGTTTTGCCTATTGCCTTTTTATTTGTATTGCTTCCTGAGAAAGACAGTGTATTCTGGACCAAAATTGTCCCATGGCGTGTGGCCACTCCTTTGAAGGACCGCAGGCCACCTGTTTACAATCCCCTTGTTATACAACAAACTGTTTAAAGCATCGCACTTGCTTCATCAGAAGGCGTTCAACATCAGAAAAGAAGGAGGATCTGGTTTTGCCACAGAACCAGAATTCCAGTGCAAAAGAGCGCCTGTCATGTGCTGGTAACCTCTGACAGTGTGCAGTCCCTTGAGCCCCTTGGCCTGAGTTTTTGGCCACACATACCCCCTCTTTTCCCTTGCTCCAATGGAAGTGCAGTGCACCGGCGGATCCAAGATTGACAGAAGGCACTACATTCCAGTGCCCATGAAAGAGCAGCCTGAGCGTCCTCTGACACTGAATGACGAGTGTTGGAGTCTGAGAATGGTCCCGAATCTGCACGAGATGACCTGTGCCCTTGATCAATGGAGAGCACACTACCTGTAGTGCCTGCCGCAAAGGAAAGATACTGGCGCACTGCCTTGAAACATTGAGACTCTCGAGTGAGCTGTGAGTGTTTGCCAGGAGGGCACTCCAACTAAGCAGTACTTTTCTCATGAAAGGCTTGAATGAAGAGGCCCAGGCAAAAGAAAACAACAGAAGAAGATTTGATGGACAATAGAAGCCTGCCAGAGAGGCTTTTTGAACGGACTATGGGCATAGGTGGTTTCACGAGAGGTTTCCGTGTGATTGTATAGACTAGGTGTTAGAAGACTGTTTGTTTTGCTGGCATTGTCTAGTATGAGCAAAATAAAATCCATTTTCTGTGGAAGAATACCCCCTTTTCACCTCAGAGCATTGATGAGGGTCACCACTGTTTCACCTGAACATACAAAAATGTATAGGAGCCCTAAAATGTTACTAAATATTTCATTTGTAATAGTGGTCGCTACTTTCTCCCGTTGTCTATATATTCTTAATAACGTGTTTTCTAGTGTTTTTTTAAACATGACGTTGTCATTTATGGGTGGGATTGATTTTCTCTACTCAATTGACTTCTGCACCCTCTGCCCAACCTATGTCTTTTCCCACTACTGTTTCTTTGCACTCTTTTCACCCTTTTCCTGAACATGAGCAGGTTAAAAGATCAGAATTCGTAAGCAATTCTTTTGTACAGCTTCTGCATCGACACTAGTTAGTAGTAAACATCACTAATTGTTGGGGGTGTGATCTTATGCCACCTAGATAGAGGTATTCCTTATTTTGTCCTGCCATATGTGGCCTTTGTGCTCCTTCGTGTTCAAGAAGACCTGTCCAGAGAGAGAGTTACCAAGTACTAGGATTTTGCTCCATCAGTAACATCTTGATGATCTGGTGAATGTAGACCTGGACTAAGATCAGTATGAGTATAGTGATTGCCTATGTAAGGGCAAAAGGAGGGTCTGTCGTACTTTGATATTTGGGACCGCGTAGGAGACAGGGCCCTACCCCTGTTTATTCATGTATTAGCAAACCGCGATTGGTCAATGCGGTATTTACAAGCGCTTTGCATAACGTCCCATTGCCAAATGCACTATGTATACGTTATTATACATTGACTCCGTGGGTTCCATTTTGGAAGCGGTGGCCAGCTTGTGATTGCCCTCACATAGGCTATAATGAAACAAATACGGGCCTCACAGCACATGTGCCTTTCCATGACTCTTCTGTGACCTGGGCAGCTTGGCTCTGCTGCCCCAGGTCAAACTGGTCTCACGA
Source organism: Triturus cristatus (assembly GCF_964204655.1). NCBI lineage: Eukaryota > Metazoa > Chordata > Amphibia > Caudata > Salamandridae > Triturus > Triturus cristatus. The sequence goes on along the minus strand of NC_140594.1, from coordinate 545,255,950 downwards.
GTTCCCCTTCCTCCGGCCACCTGTGATTAGCATCAGGGCTTGACACACCATAAAGTCCTTTCATCGCACACAAGCCTCCGGCTAATCACTTTCGCACCTGCTTGTTCCTGCTTTATGGCCTGTTCCTCAAAACAGGAGATGCTCATGTTTATTGGGGTCAGTTGATATCTGATGTGGGATCTGAGCCTTGCTGGGTAAATAATTGCGGGCTGGCTGAACTGAAATGTGAGATTGCAATCATGACTCTGCTTGTTCTTTGAAGTAAAATATGTGAATGACCAACTGCAAGAGAAGGGCGGTGTTGCCAAGATTCTGTATAAAAAAGGAAACTGGTTTCTGTGCTGGAGACTGCCTCATTCAGTTGCTAAGGCTTCTGTGCGACGTAGTCTCACTCATTTGAGTTTAATAAAGATGTCTTTTCATATTTCAGCTTCTGTTGCCAAGTTCTTTGTGATATTATCAAGATATGCAGAATTTTATAATACCACATCAGGAAGTACTCGAAGTCATAGGGTGCTACCCCTAGCACCTCTGGGGTCTCAAAAATTGGAGTACTTCAGTCATTAGATGCATACTCTTCATAAATTGTAATTTGCTGGTGCCCTTTTCAAGATGAACAATCATCCACTGACCAGAAGAATCAGATTTATACCATGAGATCTCCCAGGTATTATTTTTTGCTAAAAGTGTCATTCCTTCTTGCTTAGTACAAGCCAATAACCTGTAGCCTAGTTGTCATAGTTTAAATTACTCATTACATGATAAATGAGTCGTCTGGACACATCTCATATCAACAGTAATGAAGCTTTGAGCCCATAGACATTTCAGCTTATTGTCCTATACCCCACGTTTACTGTACCACTGCCACTAGTCATCATAAATCAAAAATGCACCTATACTAATAAATCGCCCTGTGACTATGTCATTTTGAATTTTGAATTATTTTTTTTTTGGAAACTCCTGTCCCTCCCACCACCTGTGATGAACACCCGCTCCTCCAATACAACTCCTACCCTGAATCGGCAGATGCTGGCCTACAGCCTACTACCAACACTGACCTCTGCATACAAAGCAGAGACACCCACCTTTCAAAAAACATACCTTGTTAGGCTGTAGATCACAGGTGTGACAGCTGAAGGAGAGAAATGCAGCTTGTAATCTTAAAAAATAGAGAGAGAAAGAAAGGGGAAAGAGAAGGAAGCGCTATTGTCAAATAAATTAGTTCTTAACAACATCATTAGTGAAATTTGATTTTCTGATTAATTATTTGGTTAATAAGTCTTGAACATTTTTGAAAACTAATCATTATCGAATAAGTCACTCCCTGACTACTGCTCAATCAACATCTTGGCTGTTTAACCAATGTTCACGTATATGTCCAAGATTTATATATTATTTGAAGATGCTCTGGCTCCTGTAGATCTGTCCGTGATCCTAATTTTAGAACTTTGGGAACCATTATTAAAAGGACAAGTAATCTGTTCCTTGGCCATTTTTCGTAATGGTACTGAAGCCATGGTTCCAGGTCCTCCTGATCCAGTTTCTTCTTGTTCGGGTCCTGAGCCTGGTTATTTTGGTCCCGGTCCTCCTTTCCACCACTGTCCATTCCACTTGTTCTCCAGATGCTGGTTTGCCTTCTTATCTCAGATCCTCCTCACCCTGTTCCTGCTACTTGTAATGATTCCTCTGCCCACTTGGTAATCTGAGCCCTGATCCCCTAGATCCTGATTTTTATGACCTTCTTAGCCGTGTTTCCATCCTCCTGGTCATTATCCTTTTAGTTTACCTAGACCTCTTGCTTTGGTCTTCTGGGTGCCCTTGATACTGCCCCCTCGGTCTCCATAATCTCTGTCCTGCTTATCCTAGTGTACTGGACATTCTGGCCATTGCCCTTCAGGCCCTGATCTTCTTAGTCTTCTTCAATTTGGTTTAGATCCTCCTGGCCCTTGTTCTCCTGCTCCTTGTCTGCATGGCTCTGCAATAACTTGTGCTGTCAAAGATCGGCCTAGCATTTCCTAGTTCTGATGTTATTTGACCTCCAGTTAATGCTAGTCTAAGAACTCCAGGCCCAGTTCTTCCTGGTCCTGGTTTGACTGGTCGTCATTCCCATGTACTCCTGCCCCCAGTCGTTTTGATCCTGGATCTCGGATTTCCTGTTTCATAGACTCTTGATCCTGGACGATTTCATCCTCCTCAACCTAATTCTTGTCCATCAGACCTCCTTGGTGTATCTAGTCCCCTTGTTTGCTTGTCCCTACCATTCTGAATCTTGTCACCTTGGTCCACGTAGTCCTGGACTTAGGGCCTGATTATGAAGCCGGTTGGAGTCTCGTCTGACTGGCACCGTGGCGGAAGCAGGACCGCCCAACTAGAAGTCGGCATTCCTGCTGCCCGTATTACGATGTCACCAACTTCACAGCAGTTGCAATGTGTATATTTTGCATTGCAGCATGTGCTGTGGGGTGCAGCGCATGCTGCAATATGAAATGTACACATCTAAAATGTCCCTCCACTCTGTGGCAGGCACCATGCAGTGTATGCCACATGGTGCAGGGATGTGCCAAGGCCCCATAGCTAGGGCCATGGGGAAGGGGTCCCTGTTAGGAGCTCCCAAAGTTACTTTCCGCCTGCCATTTCATGGCAGGTTAACCACCATGAAAGGGTGGGTGGAAACAAACATTTCAATTCCTATGGCAGTGCCGGTGCAGGCACTGCCCTCTTTGCAGGGAATAGGAGTCTGACCGCTGCCATGACGGGATCCTTGATCCAGTCGGATGCGGCGGTCTTTCGCCCGTCAGCTGAGCTCTGACCGCTTGCATTCAAATGCGGCGGGCCGACCAATGGACTGGATGGCAATGGGACTGCCACCGACGGCCTGACGGTGGCAGTACCATCGCCATCATAATCAGGACCTTAGTTCTGGTACTCGTTTGTCTGACCCTCATGTATTGTGTCTTCTGCTGGTAATTCCACTGGCCCTGGTTTCCCAGCCCTCCTAGTCCCCGGTCCTACTGCCCCAGTCTACTCTTACTAGGACTCCTGGTTTGCCTATTCTACCTTGTTCTTTTGCCATATAACCATGGGGCCTCTTTCCTGGTCCTCCTAGTAATGGTAATTCTAATCCAGGGTATCCAGGTTCTGCTAGCCCTCGTCCTTTTGTTATATTTCCGAGTTAGGCCCATGTTGTGAAGCAGCTTATTTCTTACATTACCCAAAAACTAACATTTCTGCTGTGAACTTTTGCACACATTTGCATGCACGACAATGTTGGATTAGTTTCTCTAAAACTACTTTGTTTACATATCCAGCTTCACACAACATTATCACGATGTCTTGAACATCATGTACTAGGCCTCTCTATGCACTGGCTACAAAAGTCGGCCTATCTTAATCTATGAGGCGACAATGCTATCTACATATTCATAACCTCACTAGTCTAATGCACACCTCATGAGGCCCCCTTTTATTATAAATAATAGGCATCCCAATAGATTAGTAGAGGAGGTACATCTGCTGATACTGAGGGTTCATGCATGCTGAGAATCCATCATGCACTGCTCTGACATTCCGTGAGGGGTGTCCAAATGGAGACCCAGATGGGGTCCTTCACTCTATCCTACCAGGTTGGATCGTCCCTTAGGAGGATACTTGGCTCTACATCTACACACACTCTAGGTACACTTAGAGTAGTGTTCGCATAGTAGGAGAATGCTAGATTACTGCCTTGTTTATATGCTTGCATATATGCAACTGTTAGGACCATGGTAGAACTATATTTACTCTTTACGTTGATGGTGCTTGTAATCATATTTATCTGCTTCTATCCACTAATCATTGCAGCACACGTATTTTGTGCATGAGTATTGTTTGTTCAATAAATATTATTGAAAACGTCCCTCTGTGTATCCTCTGTACTTTTCTCTAAGAATAAGTAAGCATGAGTGACTGAGCGAAAGGTTCTGTTCTGTTTACAGGGTCCTGAGGAATCATGGGTTGTCATGTTCAGTGGTTGCCAGAAACTGTTGGCTCCCTGGTAGGTTAGGGGGGCTTACGATGGCACTGTGAGATAGCTGGTCTATAGGCCAAAATATCCTGCAGGAGAGTCTGAAATCAGTCTTAACACCAAGCCCTTAGTTTATGTTGTCTGAACAATGCACAGGTCCTACGGATTGGTAGGAACTACACGACATGATGCCGCCAACCTTAGTTAGGCAATTATTTAATGGTCAAGTTCAGTCGTGCTTTCTCAGAGACTCCTACTCACATTTTTACCAGAGAAGTCTATAGTGGGAGGTGAAAGAAATCTGCCTCAGCTGAGTAGGTTTACCCTATGTATTGGCTGTAGGTTAATCAAGCTTGGAGGATTAAAGTTTTGAACATTGTGCACACCATAGCTCTATAAAAATGTTAATATAATAATGCTATTGTGACAATGACAGAACAAGATGGTGACATTGGTAAACAGTTAATAGGACTGAATATTTCAGAAAATTGCAGACAGGCAGTTACTATGAAACTATTGGAACATGGTCTTCCGGCGACTGGTGGAGATGGTACCTTCATGGTAGAGGCACACAAAACATTCAGAACAGAGGTATTCTATTCTTGGGTTAAATTCCCGACTGGAGGGGAATACCCTACCACACAGCAGGAGCATGAATAGCCTGAGATTATCGAAGAAACATATGCATCTTTAGGCAGAGACAATCTGGGAGCCCAACCTGGGAAACCAATAGTTAAGAATATCTCTGAAAGAGATAACTCTAAGCAAGCACGCGATTCTTCAAAGAAGAAATGGGATAATAAACAAAAAACAAACAAAACAAAACACAGTCACGGGGTGAGTCTCCTCAACAGGAACACACCAACCAGTGATAACATTTGTGCAACCATGACAATATTACAAAATCTGATAGGTATCAAGATACTGATACATGTTCCTCTCGTTCATTTCAGGATCAATCTGAAAAATGGTCGGAGAGAGACGGATGGTCAGAGCATAGATCGGAAGAGTGAGTCAAGCCAAAAAGGGAGAAACATTGCTCTTTGGATTACATCATTAAACAGGAACACAAACAAAAAACTTCAAAACCTCAATTTAAAAAAAAAGAATGTAGCTGTGAATAAAATTAGAAATGCCTAGGCTACTGAGAAGTCACCATAGCTCGCCAGAACCTGATGGACTTTGTGTGGGTAGTATTGCTGAGGGAACATATCATGGTAGAAACACCTGATACAAGGGTGTCTGATATCGTTCGTACGAAATAGCACACCAAATGGAGGGGGTGAGACATACCCCGGAGAGTAAGGGCTCTAATTTTGGAGAACCTGATCTATGGTTATGACATTGTTTTGGCGAAAAAGATTGGCCACCTGACTCCATAATGGATTGCCCAATGGGAGAAGAAGTGATTTTGCCTGCTTTTTCTGACCTCCTTCCACAATAATTTAAAAAATCATACGCATTGGAGTGGGCGTTAGCATTAGCTCATGCACTTTACTGCACTCATATGAATAATCCCTTGTTTCCCGTAATGAAACTTTATAATTCATATCGTCTAATCTTAGATTATAGATATTTAAATGTGTCCACATGCAAATTTGCAGTACAGAATGCACACTATGCCGCACTAATGAATAATATTGTGTGGCAGAAATACAAAACAACGCTAGACATCTCAAATGGATTTTTCTGCCCAAATATAGCACCTGGAAGCAGATATTTGACAGCATTCTCGGTGCTAGGCTCTTAATTCCAATTTTGCCAATTAACCCAGGGGTATAAGAACAGCTCTGGGTTGTTTTCAGTATGGGTAACAGATTTACTGCTAAATTTTGATGAGGAGGCATTGTCCTATGTAGATTATATCTATCTGACAGACAATGAATTCATGGAACACTTGGCCAGAGTGAACCATATAATCCTTGGGTTTGCTCATCTGGGTTATTACAAATTCTATTTCAGAAAATCAAAAATTGCCCAACTCTGTGTCCTATTTTTAGAGTACGAGTTGTCAAGTGAAGGGAAAAGACTGGAAACATATTTTTTAGAAAAATGTGCACAACTCTAACCCCCAACAACTCTGAAATGACTACAATCCATTTTAGGATTTTTTTAATGTTGGCAAGACATACATTTTGGATTACGCAAAAAGGGTGAAAGCTTTCTACGACTTAATTAGATCTGAATTTTCAGCGCACTATTGGACACAGGGACATACTGATATTTTACGTTCCATACAAGCTGACATGCTAGCTTCAAGGCATTTACACACACGTGTTAACACAACTAACCTGGTGATCCGCGTAGTCGCTGGAACAACTGAGTACACCTACATTACTTTTAATTAAGCGATGCAGCATCTATTGCATACAAATCACATTTGTACATGAATCCTTAAATGAGTTTTGCACCAACTAAAGAAATACTCACAGCAGTACATACTGCAATAGTGAGAGAGTAGTAGCACAGGGAAGCTCATAATTTTCATAACCCCAGTACCAATCTTGGAGGCAGATACATAAGCAAACATTCCTAATGCCAGAGCACTGAATTCATGATGGATTCAATGGGCTAACTCTCTCACTGCAACAGATGTAGATTACAGATTAGATTCTACATTACAACCACAAGCATTCCTGCAATTCAAACAAAAATACCTTCTGCTGAATGAGATATTGGCTCTAGATCGATATGAATGTATCATTTATACCAATGGATCTGCCCAGCCGGCTGTAGGAATGAAACAGCAATATTCCGTAGCATGCACAATTGTAAAAGGGTGTATGCAGGACGGAAAATTTCTTCCTGGAAATACACACACCCACGGTCTTTAGGAAATTGTATGGCACAGTTGGCAGAACTAAAAGCCTTGATACTGGCACTATAAAATACAGATCTCGAATTCCCCACACTCATAGTGTGTGATTCATTTTACTGTGTCCAGTCCTATGATGAATATTTACATTATTGGCACCAGAATGGATTTAGAGATTCCAAACATTGCACAGTAAAGCACAAGATGCTTTGGGAACAAGTGGTGAAGCTGAAAGAAGGCCTGCCATGGACTCATGATATTCGTACATTGAGTCATCAACATGTTGGCGTTCACGAGAAAGTTTGTACTGCTGCCGTGGCTGCGATAACATGCTCTAGCACAAGAATAAACGGAGCAACTATGATAGCTGTTAATGCCACATGCAACAGCTCAGCCCTGCCAAAAGGTTTTCTACTCAAGTACTCCTACAAGTTAGATGTGCAAAACATTCTGTATGCTCTAATTCCAGTAGTGAGGGATAGCGTACTACCAAACACTGATTGCAGATTGTGACTAATACTACCTGCACATGAGGGTTTGGGTTAAGCTCATGAAGGGATTACTGCTACAGTTCCACTACTAGCCAGGTCTTACAAAACAGACCATGGACTTTGTCCTCAAATGCGACATTTGCCAGAAAGATGATACGCTCCATGGTAGCACGTCCACCACAAACACCTTTATTGATGTTAGACAAACCTCTGACATGTGTCTATTTGGATCACTGTGTCCCCTTACACTTTGACGGGGCTTACAAGTACATCTTGGTGGCAGTGGATACATGTTCTAGATTCCTGTGTGTTTGGCCCCAGTGCTCGGCTGAGGCTCAAACTGTTATAAAGTATTTGCAAGTCTTTATCAGGACATATGCAATATGCACACTACATTCTGAAGAGGGAAAACCGTCACTTAAAGCAGTCCTTAACAGCAAGGGTATTAGGCCAGGTGGCAGTTGGGTCAATCACCTATGTGGGGTCCAGAGGGCACTAAACAACATACCAAGAAAATCCCTGGGAGGCTGTACACCTTATGAGCTCCTGCTTGGGGTAAGAATGTGTGTACCCGACCTTGATAGTATCAGCACAGTGGTGGCTGAAACACCATTAGAGCTCATTGATAGTTTGGATGTTTTACAGGACCTGAAAGAATTTGCAGCTCTACAAAGCAACTCCAAGTAAAACACGCCGCCACTGGGGCCGTGAAAACTTTAACAGCAAGACCTGTCTGGGTCCCGGAGATTGGGGACCTGGTCAGAAAGAAAATTGTGGACAAGAAAGAATTTGGGCAGTGCCTGTACCTGTCCTAGCTGTCAAAGGAACCAGAACTGTCCTCCTTTGGCCTCTTGCTGGCCATCTAAACAAAAGGTTTGTCTCAATTGTTCTGATCGAACCAAACCACACTATGTGGCCGATTCTCAACAGTAGGCCTTTTGGGCTCCTGGGTAGCTGCTGCGCTCCTCTCGCTACCTGGAATGAAGTTCAGATGGAAGCTTTAATAACAACTGAACACTCTACTTTCCAAAGAGAGGATGTCAACAGAAATGAGATGATGCTTCTCCCGATTGAAACAACTACAACTGTACAGTCAACAAGTACAGAAATTTCAATTTGAAAAATTGACAACGTCTATGTCAACATGCCACATATTGAGTCATCTGCCAGTTCTACAATACCTGCTGAGCTGCCAAGAATTAACCGGACAGCATCTGGCTACTTCGTGCATTATGACAATTTCTAATCAGATCCAATGGAACCTGAGCAGCTGACACCACCACTTCCTTTCAAGCTTCGAGTGTATGCTTTCTATCTTCGGAAGAAAAAGACGTACTTCTTGGTTCCCTGGATACATCTATGGATTACAATTGGCTTACTTTTCCTGGTATTATTGATTGGTTTGGTAACTGTCTTCTTTCTACTTCTGAATGGACACTATCTCTCAGAAAGCTCTGCAGTCCAACACATGAACTTGGTATGAAAACCACACCGTGAACTAAGAAACTTGTCCCTGGTGAACATTACAGCGGTTCCAGTTCCTGAAGGAATTGTATGGGACAGGGTATTGTATGATGTATATGGTCCTACTGAACTTTTGCAAATACCATATTTGTTTAAGATTTCTTAAATGATTTCATCACCTCTAGTACTTTCTCTCTAATGATTGGGACATTGAAATTGTGCATAATTTGCTTTCAGATTTAAAGCAATTGTCTGGATTTTCTAATGATTAATTGTATGATGGTACATCTAACTTTGGCGACATGTTTTGTTATCAACATTATGGTCACCATTTATTTACACAAAGCTAGTGTCCCACATGGCGTTTACAATTCCACCTAAGGGGAATACTGCCCAACACCGCCGAAAGGTAGTTCAAAAACATTTGCACAAGTGTTTGCATATTTTTCAGGTTTTTACACAGCTGACCCAGCCTCTTATTACTATAGGCTTTTACCTACACCTGCAAAGAAGAATATGCTCACAAACACCAAGCTGACTTACTCTGCTTCCTTTATTTCCCAACTGTCTATAAAGGTTTTGATTTTTGGAAAGACACGATAGACACAAAGTCTATATGGAGAACAAGAGATTGGCAGGTTCAGGGACAAGAGGCCTTATTTAGAGCATGCCTCATATACATCAAATGATTTTCCTGAATATAACACTGCAACAGAGTTTCTGTCTTGTTTTAGCTAATGCAAATAATTTGAACACACCTCGCATTCCCATATTTGCATGTTTTGAACATTGGCAACAATACACAATGGATCATACAATACATCAGATCCTGGTCAGCAAGGTTGGTTGGTTTGGCCTCTAAACACAGATAAATATCAGTCTAGATTCCTGGGTAATAGGGAAGGCTTCTTGATCAATAGGCCTGATCAACAATATGTACAGACAGAACAACAGGGGTTGTGACATCATATAGTGTTGGGAAGTTATGCCTAGATTGGCGAAAGACCTCCACACTTTCCCAGGTGAAGCAACACTTGTCCCTTATCTCTGATGACCTGGATCTCAGGGATTTTTTACTAGGACCCTAGAAACCCACATCAAAAGCATTTCTTGTGTGGTATATACAATGAGCTATGGAAGACTTCTCACAAGAGAGCTGAAGAGAGATTGCGCAAGTTCGACAGGTTTAAAATGGAAAAGACTTTGGCTATGGTTGACACCGGTATGACCACATTATCATCTACAATGTATTCACTGGGCAACATTGTGTCTTCTGCAATCAACAAAATACAGTAGGACATGTCTATTTTACAACATGGACAGTCACAATTACAATCAATGATAATACTGAGCTCGCCATTACAAACTCCATGTTCTTGCCACGTGCCTACTAGCCTGTTTTCTGAATGTGATCTGTCAGAAAGGCAAATAACTATGGCATATAGAGATGCAAAATACACCATGCTGCATATTGAAAAATTAGACCAATTACCTTGTACAGTGGCTGAGACACCATCCACAGACAGGATTATCCATGGTTATATCACCCTATCAGTTATGACCTTCCAATTCCAACATAGTCTACAATACCAAAAAGTAGCTAGATATGAAGTGCTAGGAAAAGGTTATGTGTGTAAGTATTGGGAACTGCTGTCCAGTTTTAGATGAAGGGAAGGGGGCGGGAATTCTGATTTTAATTTTTCTGCTCCGCAATGGACATCCCAGTTTGATTCGGAATGGAGACAGCACTGCTTGTGCTACGATGCCATGATCACATGGTTCAGACATTTGGCACACTTCAACTTTGAGAACTGGACAAGCACTGGTTCTTGTCCTTCATGACTGTTTAGCTTAACTGCATACAACCTTTATTTTACTGCCTGCTTAGCGGACATATGCCTAGGAACAAAATTAGTTGTGCCATTGGACACTGATGTACTGCTGGACCCGTTAATGGCCCGTGGGTACTGTTGTCCCCAAAGTCTTCCATTGCTGATTAATGCATTTCTTGAACAACCCAGGGATGCTTCGGCTTCTAGTGACTCGGACAAGGGCTTTATGATAAGCATACAGGATGCAGTCCCTTCCTCAGAGGCTTCTGTGGGAACTGGATGCAATCACCTTTGCTCCAAAAATATGCTTTGAGGTGCGCCTCTGGGATCATCGTATGTGGTTATGGGCAACATCAATGTTGTGTCTGGAACACATGAAATAATTGGTCTTTTCCATGTGGGAACAATTTGGCTTGTTTTTTAAATACAAATTTATCCAAAACAGATTTGTTTGTTGTTTCCAGGCACCTTGGCTTTTGGAGTGCCTTGGATTTCAAACATTTAAATTCACACTAGGCTTCTTTACAGTAGGCCTGGGTGGTAAATTTTGTTCCGCTTGTGGAATTTGTGGAATTTAGGCAGATTTTTTCCTTGTTCGCGCTTTCAAAATGCGTGTTTGCTCACGTGGGAGTGACTTACCAGGATCCCTGCATTCACCGATTAGTTTTCCTATCTGTTCGCGTGCGCCACGAGATTTTGGTAGCCGGCAGCGTGATCCAGCGAGAGTGTGCGATCACAAACAAGTCATTCGGATACGCCCACGTTCGCGAACAGGAAACACGCATCGCGTGCCGGCGGGACAAGTGAAAAAAGATGGCAACGCCAATTGGCGACCGCATTGGCAAGTTCACAAGATATTACCCCCCTAGCACGCAAACAGCATTCGCGAACAGGAAAAATGCATCGCAAACAGGGGGAACAAGCAATTCCGTGGATTCGCGGAACTCTGCGTGCTCGCGGAGATTTTTTACCATTTCGTGGAGCTTTGAGGACGCGACTACGTAAATTCTGCCCACCCTTACTTTACAGTCTAATTACTTTTTAGGACATTTTTAAAGGAAGCTTTGATTTTAGAAGTAATGTTTTAACCTTTTATTCTGGTTTTGGCATTTTAGATAGCTTTTATATATTGATCCTTAGTATGAGGAGTGGGTGTTATATTCCGGAGTTAGGTCCATGTTGCAAAACAGCTTATTTCTTACACTGTCCTCGAAAATAACATTTCTGCTGCAAACCTTTGCACACATTTGTATGCACAACAATGTTGGATTTGTTTCTCTGAAACTACTTTGTTTACACATCCAGCTTCGCACAGCATTATCACGACACCTTGAACATCATGTACTAGGCCTCTCTACGCACTGAGTACAAAGTTGTCCTATCTTCATCCAAGAGGCGACAATGCTATCTACATATCCATAACATCACTAATGATAGAGCTGGATTTGTCAAGATTAAGCATTCCTCTGTTTTGTGTTTCAGGCAGACTGCATTTAAATTGGCACACAGATTTTGGCGCTAGTGAAAACACATGGCACATGAAATATGAAATGAGGCCTAGTCAAATGCTTTTTAAAGGGGCTCTGTTGCTACATGAAATGAGGTCTGGTCAAAATGCTTTCAGTCTGAAATGCTTGAGCTAAATTAACATGCATTTTTGCAGTGTAGAGAAACTCATGATTGCAGTTTCCTTTTAGCTCTGAAGATAAAATGGATTGTGTTCTCTCCTCCCAGCTCCTTTCCCTTATAATCTACACTTCCTGTTCCCGTCTCAAGAGACTCTAGCTTTGTTGCATATTTAGACAATGCATATTCAGTTCATAACACATCTTTTTATAATGTGTATTAATTAATCAACCATGCACTACACATGGGGCAAAAGCATTTTGCATGAAAAGCTATCTAAAATATTAGAGCAGGTTCATGTATCAACTGTTTGTGCTTTGAAAATTTGCACTGGTGCATTTTTATGCTATGTTGTACATTGCACATTTTTGCATGTTGTGCACAAATAATAGAAAAGCTGCTTTAAACTAATAGCTTTTTCTAGGTAATAACTAATACAGGGTACTAGTATGGGGAAGGTAAACATAATGGATTTTATTTAATAAATTAATACTTTTTTTGTGTTTGTTTTGTTTTTGGCCTACCATAAAATGGCTGCCTGGGAATCCAGCATGGTTGAGAATTGTACTGAATGAGAGACACATGCGCAGAACTGCCAAGTGCCTCAAGTGAAGAGACATTGGTCAAGGCCACAGTGAACTGTAAATTCTTGGTATCGTGCCAATGTACAAGTGTTTGTGGAAAGTATCCTTCCTGTGTGCGATGTGAAAGTAAGGAGGAAATGGACTGATACATTTTTCTGCCTTAATGTTGCATATTTGTATAATTATTTATGGTGAAACATTAACGCTTCCTTTGTTAAAACTGGCATGTGTTGGATTTGCAATGAGAACAGGCTCGTGAGACCCTCATGTCATCCATGCTAACCAATCACAGTGCGAGTTTCTACTGAAACTGCAAAATTATTAGTGTAGTCAGCCAAGAATTAGAGTATAAATAATTACCTCTTTAGAGGAGTGTTAGCTTTAGGGGGTGTGTGAGCTTTTTGGGACGAGAAGAGATAGGAGGAGAGAGGAGAGGGAGCAGATGAGGCCAGACATCATATGGGTTAGGCACGTGAACGTCGTGGGTGCAGCCTGGGAGAAGATTGCGTCCGAGGAGAGACAGAGGGAGGTGGGGGCCTTTGCTCACATTATTTCAGAGAGTCCTTGCTCATCATATTTTTGGCAAGGCAGATCACATTCCTCTGTGGCCTATGAAGGAGGGGCCTTTTCAGGAGCAATCTCTCGGTCAGACAATGGAGAGGGGGGGAAACAGATTGAACAGACCAGGGCAGAGATTTCAGCTGATGGAAAAGGTTTAGATTTAGATGCTAAAACTCTAAGTTTATGCTTTGACTAACTAACTAGTTTTGAAAAGATGTATTTGTCTTATGCATTTATTTCTCTCTATGGGAGATTTTTGCCAATTATTAATTATTGATTAGCATTGCAAAACTCACTCTTGAATTATATTTTTCCTGAAACTCTTTAAAGAGTTCTGACTGACATAGAATTAGGGGTTTTTCCTCCTGTATGCAACCTATAATATGTTTGTATTAATTCTATTTTTCCTATTTTCAATTCTATAACCTAATTGATATTTGACTAATGAATAAAGGGTCAGAGAACTTTAACTTTTAACTAGAAAATAAAACCCTTAAAAATACTCACAATTCTCTTTACTGGCTTAAATAATAATTGCATTTTTGATTTTTCATGTTTATGTAAAGTCTCCTGAAGGTAATATACAGTGGCAAGGGTCCAGTACCTTACCGGCGGTAAAATAGAGGTAAATGAGGTTTTGCATGGAGAAATTACCGTGAAATTACTCGTGGATCACTAATTTAACACACATATCTCAAGACCGCCTTTTATTATAAGTAATAGGGATCCCGATAGATTAGTAGAGGAGGTACTTCCGCTGACACTGAGGGTTCGTTCATGCTGAGAATTCACCACACACCGGTCTGACATTTTGTGAGGGGTGTCGAACTCGAGACCAAGATGGGTTTCTTCACTCTATCCTATCAGGTAATGCATTTGGATCGTACCTTAGGGTATTCTTGGCTCTACATCTACACACTCTAGGTACACTTCGAGTAGGGTTTGAAATGCAGGAGTACACTAAATTACTGCCTTGCTTATATGCTTGCATATATACAACTGTTTAGCACCATGGTAGAATTAGATCTGCTCTTTACGTTGTTGGTGCTTGTAATCATGTTTATCTGATTCTGTCTACTAATCATTGCAGCACACGTATTTTATGCAAGATTAGCGTTGGTTCAATAAATATTATTGAAAATGTCCCACTGTGTATTCACTGTATATTTCTCTGAGAATAAATGAGCACGAGTGACCGAGCAAAAGGTTCTGGACTGTTTCCACGATTCCTGAGGAATCAGAGTTGTCACGTTCAGTGGTGGCCAGAAACTGCTTGCTCCCTAGTAGGTGAGGGGTGCTTACGGAGGCAGTGTGGGCCAGCTGGTCTATAGGCCAACATATTCTGCGGGGGTGTCTGGAAATAGTCTTGACACCAATCCCTCAGTTATGTTGTCCAAACAATGCACAGAACCTATAGATTAGTAGGAACTACACAACACTTTCTGGTTGTGCTCTTCCTGGTCCTGGTCCTTTTGCTTCTGGCCCTCTGCCCACTGGGTCCAGATCCTGCTGTTCTAAATACTCCTCCACCCTGGTCTTGGTACCCCTAGTGCTGTTTTTCTTTGTTTTGTTCCTCATTGCCTATTTGTTCCTGCTCCCCTTTGGCATTGGTAACCCTGGTCCTCATGGACTAGGCCACCCTGGGATATATTTTGTTTTTATCTTCCAGATTTATTTTGCTGAGACAGCCACGGCACTGTCAAGTACAGAAATGAGTGCCCAGTAGAGACAGGACTTTGCCCACTTAAAACACTGCTTACATTGTTAAAAATCAAAACTGACATTTCCAATTTTCATTGTGCAGCCAACTAAAATGTCAGTGTGCCTGAAGGGACCACTCATTATATGGGACTAGTAAGCATGACTGCTCTAAATGTATTCTGCTGAGTGAATAGTATGAAAAGTGTGTTTATTCACTGTCAGAGTAAACTCTTGCAAATTACCCAAATGCACTACTTACCTGTCTCCTGCTTTCACTTACCCTTTCTACAGAAGCCCCATTACAGTGTCTCACTCAATTTACATCATGCAAGTGCCCAAAAGCGCTGTTCTCCCAAACACTAATTACCTACTGTATATTTCTCTCCATCTGGAGCAGACACCAGGCATATGTCTGCATTCTCTGTTTGCTGCTGCTGTGTTTCCAGATTTCAAATACTAAATAAGCACAAAAAACTAGTACAAGACCTTCTGTAAGAGGCTTCAAAAAGAGTTTATGCCTCAAAATTCATCAAAAAGAAGCATCATGAATACAGAAATGAATGAATAAAACATTTCTGTAACAAGCTTTAAAACCATACTCAGTATTCTTTGCTGACAGCCAAATACTCCCTGACTGAAGTACAAAATATCCGTTCGCATTCGCCAAAAACTTTTGTTTGATTTCTACATGTCTTATTTGAATATTAAATAACATAAGTTTTCATTCAAAATTGATTTTACAATATTTTCATCTGTAAAATGCTCAGCTTAATTCATGCACATTCCTTTCCAAAAACTATTGTACATTTGTATATGCAAATACTTTCAAATGCTTTTTAACCTTTACGTTACACCACTTGCACCAATCATCAAAAATTCTCTTTTTTCCCTGGCATTATACGCTAATGATACCCAAATTTCATTTGCAAATTCTGAAAGTAATCTGGGTGTAGATTTCAGTCTATGTATGAGCAATGTGAGTAACTGGATGGATCGTAATTGCCTTAAATTAAATGCCAAAATAACTGATGTCATCATCTTTGGTAATAAGCCTTCTTTCTGGCCACCGGACTGATGGCCATCAGAGCTGGATTCACCACCTAAACCTTCAAACAAAGTAAGAGACCTAGGTTTCTTGGTAGACAAAAAATTGAAATTTAAGGACCAAGTAAATAAAATAACGCCATCCTCTTTTTGCACTCTAAGATTAATTACAAAAATAGAAAAATGTTTGCCCTCTGAACTCTTGTAAACAGTGACAATGGCACTAGTTCTCACAAGGATTGATTATTGCAACAGCTTGTACCTTACTCTTGCAACGGGTCTTCTTAAGAGGCTCCAGACATTGCATATTATGGCAGCCCGTTTTCTTTTTTAAATTCTGACATTCAAGTCGGCCAGCGATACCATTAGGAAATTTCACTGGCTGCTGCTTCAAGGCCCTCTGTCTGGTGTATAAATCACTGCACGGACTTGGGCCAAACCATTTTAAGAAAAAACTTAAATGGTATATTCCAGCGAGGACACTTCGCTCAAGCTCAGCTAGGAACCTGTCGGTCCCCTATTTACGAAAACCACCTGGGGTGGAACGAGCTTCTTTATGGCCACTGCCATGCTCTGGAACAATCTCCCACTGACACTAAAAGCTGCCCCCTCGCTACTCTCCTTCAGAAAAGCCTCTAAAACTTGGGGCCTCATTTATGAAAAGTGACGCATCGCTGCGTGAAAACAGCGATGCGTCACTTTTCATTGCGCCCTCCTTGCAATAGCAATGATGCGTCATATTTACAGTATGACGCATCATGTCGCACAGAGTTACAGATACGTCAGTATTTCTGACGTATCTGTCGGCGCAAAAATGACGCATTGCTGGAGTGTGTCACAAAAGTGATGCAACTCCAGCAATGGGTCATTTACACATGGGCAAGTCCCATGTTAAATGTGCTTGCGTCAGTTTTACTCATGGCTGGCGTAAGATATTGACGGATTTGCGTCCTAGAAGTGGCGCAGTGAAATCTCATAGATTTCACTGCTTCATTTCTACGACCTTTTTTTGCGCCGGAACGCCACCCTGCATACATTATACCTGGGGCAGGTATAATGTGGAGCAGGGGTTTGCAAAGTGACGCACCAGCGGCGCAAAAGTGGCGCAAGGGCACATAAAAAAGCCCCTTGGCTTTTCACACATGAGTAGAAAACATTGACGCACCCGATTGGCCCAAGTAAGATATCATTGCGGCCTAAATGAGGCTTTGCTAGTGCCAAGACGCCTCAGGGCACGAGTTTGTGCTCTATGAGTTAAATTGCATTACATTATATTCACACATGTTGCATCCCCATTACAAGATGGCCACCACACTACCATTGCCAGGAATCTTTTTTTTTCTTCATGACCACCTAAATAAAGACCTTTTTCATACTATTTATCTGGCCACTGGTCAAATTGAATAGAATCTCTACTATTTAGTCTATGGCCCGCTAAACAGGAGAGATTATGTACTATTTTGCCCATCACTGGGTAAATAGCAGAGATGTTGTACTATTTGTACGGCGGACAGGTAAATAGACACTTTCAATTAAAAAATGTCTGCCTTTTTTGAAAGTATTGGGTCTTAACGCTTCTTTAGGCTTTACCAATTCTGTAAATGACTCTGGAAATATTATTTTTCTTTTTCCATATAAACATGAATACTAGGATGCTGAACGTTAAGTCAGAAATGAGTTTTTCTGTGATTTAAAGCAAACAGTCTACATCTGGTCAGAATACCGCTCAAATATATTACCTTCAATCAATCAATCAATCATTTGTAAAGCGCACTACTTACCCGTGAGGGTCTCAAGGCGCTGAGGGGGGGGAGTGCTGCTATTGTTCGAAAAGCCAGGTCTTGAGGAGTCTTCTGAAGGTCAGTATGTCTTGGGTCTGCCGTAGGTGGATGGGGAGGGTGTTCTATGTCTTGGCGGCGAGGTGGGAGAATGATCTGCCACTGCCGGTCCCTCTTCGGATACAGGGACAGTGTCGAGGGCGTGGTTGGTGGAGCGGAGCTGGCGGGTGGAGGTGTAGAAGCTGAGTCGGTTGTTGAGGTACGCTGTTCTGGTGTTGTGGAGAGCCTTGTGTGCGTTGGTGAGGAGCTTGAAGGTTATCCTCTTGTTGACGGGGAGCCAGTGCAGGTCTCTCAGGTGGGGTGTGATGTGGCTGTGGCAAGGGATGTCGAGGATCAGGCGTGCGGAAGCGTTCTGGATGCGTCGGAGCCGTTTCAGGAGTTTGGCCAAGGCTCCTGCATAGAGGGCGTTTCTGTAGTCCAGTCTACTGCTGACGAGGGCCTGGGTGACCGTCCTTCTCGTTTCGGTGGGGATCCACTTGTAGATCCGGCGGAGCATGCAGAGGGTGTTGAAGCAGGAGGAAGGGACGGCATTGACCTGCTTCGTCATGCAGAGGGTCGAGTCGCGGATGACACCTAGGTGGCGTGTGTGGTTGGTGGAAGTTGGAGCAGTTCCTAGTGCGGTCGGCCACCAGGAGTCGGCCCAGGCCAAGGACGTGGATCCGAGGATGAGGACCTCCGTCTTGTCCAAGATCAGCTTCAGTCGGCTGTTTCTCATCCATTCGGCGACGGCCTTCATTCCTTCATGGAGGTTGGTTTTGGCGGTCAGGGGGTCTCTGGTGAGGGAGAGGATCAGCTGGGTGTCATCGGTGTAGGAGATGATGTTAAGGTTGTGCAGTCGGGCGATGTGGGCGAGTGGTGCCATGTAGATGTTGAACAGCGTTGGGCTGAGGGATGAGCTCTGGGGTACGCCGCAGATGATCTTGGTGGCTTTGGAGCGGAAGGGGGGGAGGTGGACACCCTGTGTTCTGCCAGAGAGGAAGGAGGAGGTCCAGTCCAGGGCCTTCTCTTGGATCCCGGCTTCATGGAGGCATGTTCGTAGTGTGCGGTGGCTGACAGGTCCAGGAGGATGAGGGTCGCAGTTTCTCTGTTGTCTAGCAGGGTCCTGATGTCGTCGGTGGCGGCGATGAGGGCAGTTTCGATGCTGTGGTT
The DNA here is from genome assembly GCF_964204655.1 of Triturus cristatus. Taxonomy (NCBI): domain Eukaryota; kingdom Metazoa; phylum Chordata; class Amphibia; order Caudata; family Salamandridae; genus Triturus; species Triturus cristatus. The sequence continues at coordinate 545,236,842 of NC_140594.1, read as the reverse complement.
GCTGTGGAACCCAGACTGGGACGGGTCCAGGATGCTGTTCTCCTCGAGGAATCTGGTCAGTTGTTTGTTGACAGCCGTCTCGATGACCTTCGCCGGGAACGGGAGCAGGGAGATGGGTCAGAAGTTCTTGAGGTCCTTGGGGTCCGCCTTGGGTTTCTTGAGTAAGGCGTTGATCTCGGCGTGCTTCCAGCTCTCCGGGAAGGTTGCTGTCTCGAAGGAGATGTTGATGGCTTTCCGGAGATGGGGTGCGATGGTGGTGCTGGCTTTGTTGAAGATGGGGTGTGGGCATTGGTCTGACGGGGATCCAGAGTGGATGGAGTTTATGATCTTGATGGTGTTGTCGTCGTTAATGTTGGTCCAGGAGATCAGGTGTTTGGTGCGGGTGGTGGTCGTGGGGGCGGGGGTCTGGGTGGTTGCCGGGGCAGTCGTGGTGTTGAAGCTGTCGTGGATGTCTACCTTTCTTCAGAGGTTCCCTTTTAGCCATGTATATCACCCAATGGTATTGAACTAATACTGTATTCCGTAGGGTACGACAATTATGAGAAGTTGGCCTGGTATATGCAGTCCACTAGTTAAAGTGGGCACCCTGTACCAGTCCAAACAACACTTATTGTGATTTAAGAGGTCAAAGATAACCTTAGAAAGCTATCCAAGTGGTAGCTGTGGCGAGCGGCCTTCAGGCTTAATCTTGAAGGAATGTTATGCAGCTTGTTTTACCAGAATGAAACCCTATTGTATTGGTTAAAAGAAAGGAGAACCACACAGTAGTTATAAAAATATGTATTTATTATTATAACACACACAAATTATGTCACAGTATCTGCTACACGCAGATAAACCCAAAGTACACAATACTGTAGCACAGGAACAATTGTAAGTAGCACTAATTCACGGTGGGCTCCAGGGGAGACCAAACCATATACTAAATAGTGGAATAAGAACCACGACTCGAGTCAAGACAGTGTCTAGAGGATGTAGAATCGCTGGGACCCCAAGGAACCACCCAAGGAGAGTAAGGAGGGACCCCACGGAGGACGGGTGCAGTGTGGGAACATGACCGTGGGCACTGTACAATTCTATGGGAGAGTTGCGGTTGCAGTTTTAAAGTTTAAGGACTCTTCTAAGTGGACTTTGAAGAAACCCCACGGAAGTTAGGATGTTGGAGAGCCACCCCACCCATGCATACTGTAGTAACAGAGTTACCTATCCCAGGGAAGCCAGGTGCATCGGTCTGAAGTGGCGTCGGAAACCGCTGTCGATCTCTATGGAAGAGAAGAAGAGCCGCTGCTGGGAAGGGGAAAAGTATCAGTTGGAATCCAAAGGTAGATTCTGAATGAAGAGTGCCTGAAAGCAGAGGGGACTGAGTCTGGGTCACTCAGGAGTGACCAGGGGCTCGGTAGACGAATGCCCACCAATGTCGGGTGCTTTAGGTGCGTTGAGGGGGTTCTTGACTCTGCAGCTACAGGGACCAGGAGATTTTGAGGATGACCAGGAGCCAGGAGCCGGCTGCGAGTCATCCCACAAAGGATGTAGAGTGCTGAGGGGTTGGTGTCCGGCTGGAACACCAACAAGCCTTGGCAGCAGCAACTCACGTGGAAGGTCAAGAACAGTTACGGTTCAGACCAGCAAGGTCCAGGAGACTCACCAAACACAGAGGAGTCAGGGCAGGCCTAGAGCAATCAGTGGAGCCCAAGAAAAGCAGTGTTAACCCTCAAGAGGACCCACAGGCCAGGGGCACATGAGTCGCGAGGGAACCTCAAGCAGTTTCACAAAGCAGGAGCACTCGGTGTGAGGAGGCCGGAGTTCTTTGTAGGAAAGGGTGCCAGAGGTTGGGGCTACTCGGAGCCCAGTGCACTTTTTTGTGAACGCCAACAAGCATATGCACTTACAAAAGTATGTGGTGCACAGGGGTACAGGTATTGCAGCCCCCACAAGGGATTCTGACCTAAAAGTGGGTGAGAGGGCAGCTCAGGCCTTGAGGGACTTGGAAACCCACCTTCTGTGTTGCTGGAGCCTTTGGAGCCAGTAGGAGCTCAGGAGCAACAGACCGGTCAATCATGATGTTGTGCCTGTGGTTGCAGGGGAGTGACTCCTTCACTCCAAGTGAGATGTATTCAGTTGTCCTTGATGCTCCACAGGTCCTGCATGGAGCCTGTATGGTGCACGGGCACAGACGATGCTTCAGACTGAGAGGGAGACTAAGTCAGGCCCAAACGAAGTCCAGCAAAGTCCAGAGTGTCAAGACGGTCGAAGTTCAGTGGTTTCTGGTTCAGAATCTTGTCCACGTCAAATCTAGGGTCCTACAGTCAGGTAAGCCCTTCTGTACCCACGGTAGAGGGTTGGACAAATTAAGGGGACCCTCCCAGGGGAGGGCAGGACAGTGGGAAGGGGTCTTTCATGTCCTTTGTCCAGTTTCGCGCCAGAGCAGGAGCTAACAGCTACCAGGACTGGTTTGAACTGGACTATGCACAGGGACACCAAATGTGCCCCTCATGCAGAAATTTGGTCGCTGGCAAGCGCACCCAACCAGGCCTAATACTCTAAATCCTGTCTGGGAGGTGGTCACACCTCCCTGTGACCGGATGCCTATTATTCTGCCTTCCCCTGCTTGAGCTTGGCTCAGCAGCAGGAGGGCAGAAATGTGTCTCTGGTCAGCAGCAACTATTTTGGGCTGCCCGGGACTAGAAGGCTGGTACCGGGAACATCAGGGACCTCGCAAAGCTTGTTTCTGAGGGGTGGAATCATACCTCCCACTGGGTATGATTCCACAAGGTTTGATACCAAACACAATAGGGTTACTTTCAGCCGTTTTAGAGTTGGTCATTACGCGGTTGCATAATGCCACTCTATATGTCGCAAATGGCTGATACACTGACAACCTGGGAGAATAGACTCAGTAGGCTGCAGGGGTGTCCTGCTCACACAGGGGCACCCTCTGACTTAGGACCAAGCACCCTGCCTTCAGGATTGTTAAGGCCTGCTATGGGGTGACTTATAGATTTTAAGTGCAGTGGCCCTTAGATATAGGAAACCTATTTCTGAAATAAGAGGTGCATGCACCATCTTACACAGGCTGCAATGGCAGGCCTGTAGTTCTATTTTGCATGTCCTCTTATGGGTGGCATAATACATGCTTCAGCCCATGGGAAGCCTCTGGAGTACCTATCCCCTGGGTATATGGGTACCATATACTAGGGACTAAAAAGAGTACCCCAATATCCAATCTGGAGTGTAACTAAGTACATGGCATAACAGTTTAGGGAGAAAGCAGATAGACTGGGGTCCTTATTAGCCGGATCTCAGTCAGACTAGTCAAAAACAGTATCACATGAAGCAAAAAGTGGGCGAACCATAAGAAACAGATCCTACTTTCCTACAACAATATTGACTTAATATTGTGCTATACAACTCTTTTAGGATTGTTTATTGATAAAATATATCCAAAGTGTCAGGCTGTGGAACTTAGTTTCGTTTTTAGACCATTTTAAGGTACATTAAAATCTGACATTATTTTGGCTTGTAGATTCCATCACTTTTGAGCACTATTTTTCTAGAATAAGAATCACCAGTAATAATGCATTTACTGTCTGCAGTTATGCATTTACTGCATGTACTGCAGGTGACACATTTACTATCTGCAGCAATGTGACAGAGCACATTGTAGTGTCAGGTCATATTTCATTATGCGTTATATTTGTCATCACTGACACATTTACACATAGTAATACCACAAGATCAAGGAGATGATGTAGTTGTCCTGGGCATTTCCACCTACCACCACATTGAAAGCATGTAAGTCTATTCGAAATGTTAATCGCTAGAGGGATTCTGCCACTTGATTGATTGCCTATTTCACGTTGATTCATGACTGTCACTCTGGACACAATGTTCTGAAAATTTGGGAAATATTCACCTGTAAGGTTCATCTTTGCATGGGTGTAAATTTACTCATGTCTAGAATTCACAATGGTTTATCGGAGTATGGCTTGGAACTTGTAGTTCTCTGTGAACTGCTGGTAAAACCTCTGGTAATTGACGTTTTTGAATGATCATGTATATAACTTCGACACAATAAAACTTGCAAAGATCGGAGCATTTGGGGACATACGTACAGCCATTTCATTTTGTGACTCGCAAATTGCAATTTTTTGTGACTTTCAATTTACGAGTCACAAAATTAAATATACATTACTGTCTCAGACACTGTTATTCAGGAGACAGGTCACAATTTGTGACCTATTGGGAATGGCCCGCATTCACAGGGATGGTGGCCTACTGGGGTCAGCAGACCATCATGTTTGTGACTGCTTTTTGAATAAAGCTGTGTCTATTTTTTAAATGCAGCCCGTTTTACTTAAAGGTAAACGGGATGTGTTTGAAAAAGAAAAATTCAATGAAACCACTGCCTGCTCTTGAAAAAACATTTTTGCTGCCAGTCACAAAGGGGACACCTTCCCAGTTGCGACTGGCTTACCACCTACTTGAACTAGTTGGCAAACTGCAATTGTTTTGCGGCAACATTCCAGCATCAAAACAATCGTACATGGCCTTGTGAGTTGCTGTTAGGAAGGGACGCCCTTGGCACACCCCTTCCAAATATCTAGTCACAAACCCTATTTTGTGAGTCAGTAACAGGTTACTGGCTCGCAAAATAGGGTTGATACATGCTACAATCCTTTTCAGTGGTCGCAAAGAGCCCAAATCTCCATTTGCAACCACTAAAAACAGTCGTACAAGCGACCCTTAGTTCTTGGCAGTAGTAGTCACAGAAAAGATCAGACTTTGGCTCAAAATTACAAAAATAAAAAAATAATATTTTCTCATGCTGATCACTGAAAATGGTCAAGCAAAAAATAAAGACCAGGTAGCAACCCCTCTCCAGCCATGTGTATACCCCCACCAATTCTGGGAGTCTTCCTTTCTCACAGTGAAAAGGAGTTTGCTCCTACCCTCCTTGGGAACACATTTATGACATGTTTAGAATTCTTAATTGGAATTTGTGAAAACACTCAATCTGACATACCCACAAATGTGCAGAAAACAGAACCAGGCACACCTGTCCTGGAATGCTCATTACCTACCCACTGAAATAAGTTTACACTCACGAAAATGTTAGAGTGAGTTAATCTTTTTACAAGCGTAAAACAAAGGTTGAAAACTCCTAAAGTGGTTTTACCCACCTAAAAGAAATCATGGGGCCGATTACGATGTTAATCGCAAAGCCATCGACCGCTATTCGGAAGCTTAACGACCGCAGTCAGAGGCTTTCCGATAGACACAGTCGGTTTGCGGTCCGACAGTTTGATTACGATGTCGGTGGTCCGAACGTATACAGGCCGGTCATTCCGACTCAGTTCCGACCCGCCCTCAGAGTCTTCCAGTTGGTCAGAATGGCACCCTAATATCCTATGGACGTCGTTTCTGCCATCAGGATTATGATGTCCGTTTCCCACAGCTTTTCCGTACCAGCCTTTCCGACACGGAAAGGCTGTAGGAAAGTGACTTTGGAGGCCCCTAGCAGGGCCCCTTTGCCTCCACAGTCTACGGTTGGTGGGCAAGGGGGTGCCTAGGGTATCTCCTGTAAAACCCTGCACTGTATGACAGGCAACATGGGGTGAATGCCACATGGTGCAGGGTTTTACACACATCCCCATTTCTCTATAGGAGCCTGTATTACGCCTGGTTTACGGCTGTGACACAAGCTCCCATAGAGCAGAGTGAGTATGTGACCCAACAGTGTTCGGTCGCATCATAATCAGGCAGTCATATCATAATCAGGCGGTCGGAACCGCCGACCTGAGGTCGGTTGGTCCCTAGTTACAGATGGTGTCAGTCAGAGGTAACACCGACCAACATTGTAATGATCCCCTAAGTGTCTTCCGAAGGAAAACTAAAATGCATACTAATCTTTGAGAATGAAGGACACTACATTTAATGTAAACAAACTAACTGAATATTTGTTTTACCTCCAAATAGCCATTTTTCAAATGTTAAACCTTGACTGTCCATTTAGATGCTGATAAAACTGATCCCAAGATGGTCTCATTAGATACATTTTTTTAGATTTATTTCTTGATTTGCCAACAAGTTCAGCATTACAAGGAGGCACAGCATAATCTCACCATCATTTACTGTGAAATAGAGGGATTTAATGCTACCTGAATATTTCTGATGGTAGCGCAGGATTTGGTCCTTTTTCATTTGCATGCATTTGCTTAAGTACTTCATTTGGAGAAAATAATTGCCCTTACGCCAAAAAGCATTTGCTCACCACATTATCACCGCTCGAGTGAAGATTTTTCTCTGTTATGCTTTTAGAGACATCAGTTGGTAAAAATGTACTTATTTATATGAATACTTTAATCGGTCAATGTTTCCTCTTGAAGGTAACCTTTAGTCTGGTCCACTAGAATTATGCGGCAGGCGATGACCAAATTATGCAGCAATGTTGACAAAAGTAGGCAGCAACAAAAGTCATTTCTTTGGTTAAAATCTGCAGACTATGGAGCAGATAATGAATCAGTGGCAAATTTGGCAAATCCATAATTCTACAGAAAACGCCACTGTCGCAGAATAGCATAATTCCACTAGGCCCAGCCTCTAGTTCATTAAAGTTGCTTTGTCTGATCATTCCAAAGTTTTCTGTACTGCATTGTTTTTGTAACAAAATGTTTATGTCGCTGTTGTTGGCTGCTTCCATATACCATATTGCACGCAGCGGAAGGCTATCTCTATTCCTGTTCCTGCTGTTCACATTATTTTCCGATCAGTCTTTGCTAGTGAGTTTGGTGATCTCTTTTTGATGTATCTTGCATTTGATGAAAGAATTAAAATATTTTTAAATATATAGCTATTTTTATTTAGGCTGCGGACTTATGAACAGCGTGGTATGGTGCAGCATGATTTTTTTGTCTTAAAGACAGGCCTGGCATTTAAGTGTGGTCATTGTAGGAATGGCTGCAATAGGGGCGGATCTGGTGAAGAAGTCCGAAAATTAATCACCTGCTACCAGCAATATTAAACAATTGGTCGACAGTGAGCAAAAGATAGATGCACGAATATCTCATGAGACTCTGCCATTCCTCGAAAATTAAAATAAAGTTTAATTGTGTATGTACTCGCAGAACGGCACCCTATAATAACTAAGCTGAAAGTCACTGGCCTCTTACTAGAAGAAAATTATCTGCACCTAAGATGGCAAATGATTTTAATAATATATATTAGTGAAATAACTGGGAGAACGCTTAAGTAAAGGACAAATCAGGGAAGTAACTATGAAGTATTTTATTTAAAATTGTTTTATTATCTTGTATGATTTGTAAAATATTGTGATTGTTTTTATTTAACTTATAACAATAAATAAATAAATAAACAAATAAAAAATAATCACCATCATCTTGAACAGCTGCAGGTTCTAACGATTGGAAAAGGCGGGAATTGTTTCCGAGCTGGAATGAGGCATGTCTGTGAACGCGAGTATCCTGACAACCAGCTCCCATGATCTGCACAATAACGGTCAAACTGACTTCCTTTGCTCGGATACATTGAACAACTTCAAAATACGGTGAACGAGTCTCTGCCTCTACAAATTTTCAGCGGTAAATGGACTTGCATTTAAATTAAAAAAGGGCCCAGTGAATAATTCGCCAGAGCAATTTTTCACAAGACGATTCCGCACTTTCGAATTGCCCGTGAAGATTGGAAAGGTAAAAATAACTCCGTTTTGTTCTGTAGCACTGCACAATCCCGAGGTACATCACCTTAGGATATCCCATTACACCAGCTGCTTTGTGATACAGTCTGCGTTATTCAAATACCGGCCGCAATTTATTTTTGCTCACCTTGGCTAATCCATTTCCTGGAATATTGTTGACCAGGCTGATTGCCTGTACCTCACTTCAGCCAGTATGACCTTTAAGCAAATAATGCCACAATGCAGGCCTTCCTTCCAGCAGTATACTGTGCAGCCTTGTGAATTCAACTCGCACCGTTTATTAACCTTCCCCAAACTCTCAGGCTTCTCTTGCTATCCAGTGTATAGAATTGCACCTTTACACAGCTTTCACTGCTCTTTTGGCTCATCTCATGAGTTTGAATAATTCCCTGGGAGAGTTATTTTTAGTTTTACTATCAAACATATATGATTGCATGGGTAAAACTATAGCTCATGCCCTGTATACCTCACAGAAAGCCATATTTTTAAGAATATTTCCATCCTAAAGAATATGAAATGCATGACACTTTCACATTCTTATTAGACACTCCTGCATCATATTGATGAATATTTGCTTCAAACCACCCTGTAAACTATGTGTTTGACCTTTGTTTATGGAAACCCAGGAAAAAAGAAAATGTGTCCTTCCTTTGTTTTATATAATCTGTCTGGCACTGTGTTGGACTTGGCCCTTCCTGCAGGGTCACCCCTGATGAAGCAGGGTTTCGCAAAAATGAAACCTGCTCAAATTAAGTACCCCCATAATACATAGTAACAGAAAGTAGATATAGTAAAACTAACGTACACCCAACATAAACATGGGGGAACTGCTTTGCACATGCGTGAACTAACACGTAAATAAATAAAATAGTTTAAAAGAAGTTGCATGAATAGGCCGCATGTGCTCCAGTGTTTTGCCTATTGCATCTTGCTTTAAAGTAATAATTAATGCCGATTTGTGCACTACGCTTATGCTAGATAACATTAATGGAGAATAGTGCGAGGTGTGTGGTAAACAGTGAAGGTTTCATTATCATATAATTATTACCTTTTCGTTTTTATCTAATATAGTGTGCTGAATGGAGCCTCTATCTTTCTAACTTGTCCAAAGTGGGGGGGAAGCGTCAATGAGTGTTTCAGCTCTGAAATGAGGCAAGCAAAATGTGCTGTGCACCGCAGATGACATGAAGGAGTGTCAGACGACTGCCAACTACTGTATCCGAGCGTGGGACCGGAGATGTACTCTGTGAAAGTGTTAAAATTATGAAAGAAAATGCTATAAAATTGTATCTTGTATGGGGAACGTGCAAATAAATTAAGATTCAGACCATGGGAATTAATTTTACAATGATGTTGTTGAATAGAAGGTGAAATCATGGTGGCATGACATCGCCACCCCCCAAGTCCAACAATCACTGTACGAGTTCGATGTTAGTTTGTAACATTAGTGGGATGGAGATGTCAAATTTAGGCTATATCTGGGGTGCCTTTAGGGGTGTGGTTTAGAGCTTAGGTTTACAGGAAGAAAGAGGGGAGATGCGTCTCTGTCAGTCGGTTTGCAGAGAGGCCTAGCTGTTCCTGACCTGTCCTGTTACTGTCCTTATAACAGTTGTTCCCTGATTCTGTTTTGGGGAACCCCCACCATTCCCTAGGCAGAGGGGTTGGTTTTTCCTACAGACCAATAGGTTTGTATTTAGTCTAATACATTCTTGGAATTTTACATATTGATGTATTTTGTCTCTAAAACTTTTGTCTCTCTGCCTATCCACTCCGTCAGCAAACTATTGACACATATTATTTAGATGAATCTTTTGTCTTATCATCTATCCCTCCGTTAGGTATATTATGTTGGCATAAATTTTTTGCTGAAACTTTTGTCTCTTACTCTATCCACTCCTTCATTGCATAAAGTCATTGTTTAATGAGTTTGAACAACTTTATATGATAGATTCTTTCGTAAGAGTCAGTGTTTTGTAATCTGTGACCAAATGCAACTGAGCAATAACCCTTTAATATTTGAAATAAAAATTTGTTATTACCTTTATTGAGAGTCTGTTATCATTTTATTGACTAAATGGTTTTTAAAGTCAGTAGTTATCATTGCCATCAACTATTCAACTAATTGGTCCATCGATAAACAGAAAGAAAGTTGATATTAAAAGGGATTGGTTATTAAAATGTCTCATTTGATCTATAAAGAGAAAGAATTGTCAGAACGTATAAAATTGACCCCAGCGCATCAGGGATTTGGGTGAATGTGTATGGGCCATTGTAGTGTGATGTTGTTGAGTATTGATCCCTGATCAATTATTGTTATTGGTGCTGGATCACCCCCAAATGTTTTGCCGTCACCCTCCTGTTTTCTGAACCAGTTTTTGTTGGCTTTTAGGATGGTTGCATACTTTATAACTATAACCAGAGCTAAAGTGTTTGTGCACTTTTCTTAAAACATGAACATTTTGGCTTAACCTTAATTTACTTGTAACGCTCTAGTAAAGTGAAATACATGTGCCCAGGGCCTATAAATTAAATGCTACTAGTGGACCTGCAGCACTAATTTTGCCACCCACCTGAGTAGCCTTGAGAACATGACCCAGACCAGCCATTGCAGCCTATGTGTGCAGTTATAAACTGCCATTTTGACCTGTCAAAATAGACCTTTTGTTAGGCCTAAATCTTCATTTTTAATACACATTAGTCACCCCTAGGGTAGGTGTAAACAGCCCATAGGCAGGGTGCAGTGTATTAAAAAAGTTGGCCATGTACATCTAAGTTCTATATGTCCTTGTAGCAAAATACTCTTACACTTATTTTTCACTACTACAAGGCCTACCTCTCCCATTGGAGAACATTGGGTTATCCTATTACATTTAATAAGTGAAACATTTCAATTGGCAGCAGATAGAATAGATGAGTTTGGTTCCTAAAGAAGTGTGATTTAAAGCCTACTTCAATTGTAAAGTAGGATGTTAAGTCATAATTCCAAAAATACCACTTTTGTCAGTCATATTAGCTTTATTTCGATAAAAACGTATCTTAAAAGCTGTGGGACACAAGTTAAAAAGCTATATTATAAAAAGTGCAAAACATTTTATCAAGTAATAAATGTACCCTAAGTGACTAAATAACATAATCCATCAAAAAATCATTGTGATAGAATAATTGACAGTAACATTAAAAATAGTATTTACAAGATAAAATATATATAAAAAATACAATTCACAGGGTGCAGGTAGCTCATAGCAGCGACAATACTTAGAGATTGGCTTTCAGGGTTCTCGATCTGATGTTCCATGCCCAACTCAGGAATTTGGCCAAACCACACGCATGTAGGGCTCGTGCATCAGATCTTAAGATGCGCAACGCCACTAAGTGGCTACGAGTACCCAACTCCCTGCAGAATGGTTTAAGCCATCGTTCCCTTGGCGCTTTATAGGCTGGGCACATGAACATGACATGAGCTATTGCAATTCGGGCAGGAGGCTGATGTCTAATGGGGAGCCCTCCATCAAACGGTCATTTCACGGGTGAGGAGCGAACCAACCATGAACTCAAAAAACAGAGCTCTGTCATAAGGTTTTTGTATGACATCAAGGTATGGTTCATAGTAGGTGATATGTTTATGTTGCATGAACTCCTCTGATAATCTGCCTAATTTAGGATCAAGAAAACCCTTATTGCGGACCCTGGACCAATAAGCTTTCTTAAGTTCTGCCTTTGGTGGAGCGGTTCTGTTTATCCACGCCTTTTTAAGGTCAAGGTCATTCAGCAATGTTTTTAGGTCCTTAAGCCATTTGATTTTATGCCATCCATCCATGTTCATTATTTTGCTTAACCCCGCTGCATACTTTACTAGTTCTGGGGTCCGCCACAAGCGGGCCCACAACATAAGTGGGCGAAGTCTGGCCAAATCTCTAAACGAGTGCCACCCTAGATCTTGCAGTAGGGGCCTAGTGGGGGTCCTCAGGGGCAGCATCATAAGATCTTTTAAAAATGTATTTTCTGACCTCACAATTTGATCTAAGTTAGAAAAACCACAGAGTTCAGCACCATAAAGGGCTGAACTCACTCCTCTGGTCTTATATATATCAATTGTGGGAGCAATAGGTTTGCTTGTTGAAGTACGATGCTCTTTGAGTATTGCCCCCACTACCCTTTTGTGGTTCAAAAGCATTTTTTGTATATGGGTACTTCAGAGCATGGAGTCAGAGATGCGGATACCCAGGCAGTCAAACGTGGTGACCCTCTCTAACGGGACAGAATTTAATACAGGTGGAGTTCTAAGATTCTTAGGGGGATTCAGCACCAAATACTTGGTTTTCTCAGAGTTAATGATCAACCCTCTATTGGTGCAGAATGACTGGAAGCTGTCCAACAAACTCTGCAAGCCCCTCGGGGTCTTGGAGATAAGAAGGGTATCGTCGGTGAACAGGAGAGTGGGGATTTCTTTGTCCGCCAGGGCTGGTGCGACAGATGGTATTCGCTGCAAGTGCTCCACCACCCCATTCACGTACAAAGAGAAGAGGGTGGGAGCTAAAACACAGCCCTGGCGGACACTCCGTTCACCGGTATTCTGTCCGTCTTCTGCCCCTGGGAGCCCCATCTGACCTGGGCGTAGTTACCTTAGTGGAGACGCACCAAGAGATTTAAAATATACTTGGGAACCCCCTGGTCAGCTAGGACCTTCCACAGGCGCCCTCGAGGGGCTAGGTCAAAGGCAGTCTTTAGATCTATAAATGCAAGGTAAAGACTGCCTTTCAATACAAAAAAGGGATCCGAGGTCTTTACACAACCCTTGATATAAATTCAAGGCAGTTGACTCTTAGCAATTTGCTCCAACAGTGAATTAGAATAGGTAAGCATGTGAGAAACAGATACAGAAAAATGAAGACAAACAAGAGATAAGAAAAAAAGCTTGATCTAAGGATAATCAGCATCCCATCATTACACTCTGAAAGTGCCCAGTGTCATCATCTGGGGTACCAAACAACTCTTCTCAGCAACCTCTTGTAACATCGAGGTGATATGAATGAGTTGTATCCTCTTACCAAGAATTTGTCCAGGAAAAGAGGAAAAATAGAAAGTATATAGAGTGCAATGAAACAAAAAGATTTTTTGTGTTTGTCAGTGTTCCTAAAATAGAATAAACAATTGACGAACACTAAGTACGTGCTTCTAACCTGTGTCCCATCAGTCGTTTTTCTATCTAAAAGCAATGTGAAAACAAAAAGAAAGAAAAGGCAGTTACACAACGTATACTGCTCCTATTTTGCGGTCGACATGTTTCAGCCTTCGGGAAGACTATCCCTGGCTTTCTTCAGGACCTCATGCTCAAAGCTACTATTTTGTAGACTTTGAAAAAGAAGAAGAAATGGGTTACTACTATACCCTTATAGTTGTTTTCAAATTCCTCAATGTGATTACTGATGTTGAGTGACATCTAAAAAACAACCAAGAAAAATTATTGCATTGAGATGTGGATTCATACAGATAATCACATGGTATATATTATTTCCTACATCTGTTAACCCCACTTCTCTGAATATCTGCAAGAGATTAATGATCATGCTTACCAAACATCTTATGAGGAAAAAGCCCCACCTCACTCGGCACCAGCTCAAGTCAAAAGAAGAGGCCCCGCTCTGAAAATAAACGTGAGCCAATGAAATAACAAAATTGAGGAAAAACCGGTCCCTGAAAACTAAAGAGCGGTGAACTTCACAGAGAAGACAGACAAAGCTTGACCAAGTCCTTCACTCATTAGGTGATAGGGGCAGGAATGTGTCAGCGAATCAGCCATTGGCTTCTTTAAAAACAATTAGCTAAGTATGGCATATGGATAAAGCAACAACATCTCCATGTTTCAAAATGTTTAAAAAGTGCACCTGAAGTGACATTACTAGTCGGGTATAAAACCATGTTCAATTACACCGTGGCAAAAGACTATTCATATCGAGACACTTTAGAGACTCATAAGGAACATGAGTGAAAACAAGGTTCAAAAACCCAGTTTGAAAAGTGTCTACATGAGCCAAGTTACCACTATGCAAATCAAAGCAACTAGCGGGGTGATGAAACGCCCCCTATCTTACAACAACAACAGGTATTGAAGAAAAAGTATTGAAGAAAAACAGGCTGTAGATTCATACCTGTCCGTCGGTACCTCCGGCAGGGACTCGTACTGGGATGGAGGTACCGGACGTGATCGGACGGTTTGGTTTTATCTCGTATTGAGTTAGCCCAGCTGTCGGGAATCAGCGAAAAAACGCCGTAAGGTCTTCCGGCGCTCAAACCATGACGTATAACGAAACTACAGAAAAACGTCACGATGGCCGGTAGTTGTAGTTTCTTAACGAAAACAGCGTCTTTTTTCGACCAGAAAACTTTATTATGGTAGTTTTGACACCGTCATGTAAGACAACAACAAATCCTCTTTGCGATAAAGAACAGAAATAAACCAATAGTGACTATTCCTTCTTACTACAAAACTAAGAATCAATCATTGATGGAAAATTGATTCTTCTTATCAATTTGACCTAGTGATTGTGATAGTATTAAACCACTCCTATGAGACGGTACATGTCCTTTCTGGGATAGTGTTTTACAGGATTATGTGCAAAAAAGGGGGGGATGTTGTGACCATTTTACACATACGTAAAAAATCCTGCTGGAGCACCTAGCAAAAAATACCTGTAGCGTCATTTTGTCAATTAATGCACAGAGTGGCAAAAACCTCAGAGAGTAGAATAAAGAAACACCTTATGTCAAAATTATATTATATTATATACAATATTATGTATAGGTGTTGGTGCTACATAATATCTAATGGTGTATTCAGTGATGTGAATGCAATGAGTGCTTATATTTAAGGAAAAATTTCAGGAAAAATTTTCAGGAAAAATCTCACAGGACCAGATATCAACTGTTGTCAGATGTTACTACTTTCTTAATGACATCCATGGTATTGCGTCATTAAGACCATGTACATCACTAGACAATTTGAAAATCCATTTCTGCTCACGAAGAAAAAGGAAATTGGACACATCGCTCACATGTGATGGAATATAAGGTTTTTCAAGCACAGTCCAATTGAAATCACTTGCATTATGGCCTTTTTCAACAAAGTGTTTAGTAAGTTTCGTCATGGTCTTTCTACATCTGAATGTACTTTTGTGTTCTTGCATCCGTAGTTTTACTTTCCTCGTTGTCATGCCAACATACTGTAAGGGACATGGACATGTAATGAGATACACCAGATTTTCGCTATTACAGTTTGTAAAACTCTTTTGCACCCATGGTTTAATGGTACCGATGTCAACAGTTTTAGACGCTTGGGTTTGTGGGCAGACGGCACAGGAGCCACACGGATAGTGGCCCTGGACCGGAGGTAAACCCCATAAGGTGGTATCTGCCAAATGCTTCTGATCACGTGGGCGAGTGTGGACCAATATGTCCTTTAGATTGGTGCTTCTTTTTAAGGAAAACAGAGGTAGTGGTATCTTATCAGTGTGGCTGTTCAAAATGCGAACACTTTTTTGAATCATATTCGTTAAAGTGCAGAAGGTGGTGACACAAGTTAACCGTTCTAGCGGAGGTTTTCTCACTGGTGGTTCCAAAAGAGCATCCCGGTTGTTATTGGATGCTCTTTTAAAAGCTTTTTTAATCAGTTTTCTGCAAACTCTGCAAGCCCCTCGGGGTCTTGGAGATAAGAAGGGTATCGTCGGCGAACAGGAGAGTGGGGATTTCTTTGTCCGCCAGGGCTGGTGCGACAGATGGTATTCGCTGCAAGTGCTCCACCACCCCATTCACGTACAAAGAGAATAGGGTGGGAGCTAAAACACAGCCCTGGCGGACACCCCGTTCACCGGTATTCTGTCCGTCTTCTGCCCCTGGGAGCCCCATCTGACCTGGGCGTAGTTACCTTAGTGGAGACGCACCAAGAGATTTAAAATATACTTGGGAACCCCCTGGTCAGCTAGGACCTTCCACAGGCGCCCTCGAGGGGCTAGGTCAAAGGCAGTCTTTAGATCTATAAATGCAAGGTAAAGACTGCCTTTGCCTATCTTGACCACCTTCCAGTAGAGAAGAATTAACCTAAACACCGGCTCAACTGTCCCTGTACCTGCCCTAAAGCCTGCTTGGTAGTCGGAAAGGATCCTATTTTCATCTGCCCATTCCAAGATTCTCTCCAGCACCACCCTCCCAATAACCTTTTGCACTGAATCAATTAGGCTTATTGGGCGATAATTAGCAGGGTCGTCCCTAGCACCCTTTTTATAAATAGGGACCACCTCTACTCCTTTCCAAGAATCTGGTATTGGAGATCCGGTATCAATGGCATTAATAAGGATGGAAATGAATTTCGCCCATTTAACGGGATCTGCCCGAAGAAGATCTCCGGGAATGCCACCTGGGCCTGCTGCCTTAGCTGGGACTATACGCCGAATGGCGGTTTCCAATTCCAGTTCCGAAAAAAGATAGCTGTTTAAATCCCCCAAACCTATTCTGGGATCTGTTGATGTGTCTTCCAATGAGAGATCCTCAGAATTAGAATAAAGTTTCAGAAAGTGGTCGTACCAGATACGACTTGAGTGATTGATTCGCTATCAGGCCGTGTCTTGATTCTAATGAGATTCCAAAACCGGCTAGCGTCCTTCTCCAGGCTGGCTGTTTTTAAATCTTGCCAGTGCTGCTCTTCCCACTCTTTTTTGGCACTGGACACTGCCTCCTTATAGTCCCTTCTTGCTAGCTTGATCGTAGGGAGCGATCTACTTTTAACTGCCAAAACCAGGGTGTTTTTTTTCCGTCCACAAGTTTTCGTGTACCACGTGTTATTGCTATTGGGCTTCTCGCACATCGGACGGTGACCTGCTCTAGTAGTTGAACAAAAGAAATTCCGAAGAGTACTAATAGTTTTTCATAGATTTTAGGGATTTTCTCAGTAACATCAGGGTCCGTAGAAACTCCTCTCAGTTCGTCTAGAGCCTCTGCCACAGTTTCTCTAATACCACATAATTTCTTGTTGTTCAGAAGAATTCTATGCCATTTCAAATACCTATTACAGTTAGAGGGAGTTACTTCCCTTGTTGGCATTGGATATTCTAGACCAAAATAGCCAGAATTAGGCAACCATGAAGATTTTAGAATTAGAGATAGTGGATTGTGGTTGCTGTCAACTGTCGATGTTATCACCATATCTATTAGGTGCTGCCACAATTTATAATTCAGTAAGATGTAATCGATTCGCGAGGAGGAACCTACCCTGTTATAGGTATGTGCCCCTTTTACATCAGATAGTGACCTGCCATTGGTTGCCCTTAGCCCATGTTCTACGGCTAAAGAATTCAGCTGGACAGTCAACTCGGTCCATCTTTTAATCGGCGGGATACTCAGCAAGGGAATTCCCCGCTTTGCATCATCCTCTTCAATGCCTAGCACATCCTCGGCAGCGAGAGGCTCAAAAGTGCAATTGAAGTCTCCCGCTACCAGGATGTGCGAGTCATGGGGGCAATTGGAGAGCTCAGCTTCCAAAGATGTAATTATGGGAGATTCTGCTCCTCCCTTTGTTTCCCGGACATAGATATTAAAAATTTCCAGAGTTCTACCTCCTTGGTTCTCCCGGATGGTTAATCTTAAGAGACCAGGAGAAATACATTGGATCTGTTTAATTGAGCAATCCAGGGATATGCTGATCCATACCAGTAGCCCACCCGATGGACGCCCCTTCCCTGTTTGCGCCGGTACCGCTGGGACATAGTAAGACACAAAGCCTACTTTATGATGAGCAAACTGGCTCCACGTCTCTTGGAATATGCAAATGTTATAGCCTTCAATAAACCTGTTCCAATCTGGGAAAGGTAGTTTCCTAGAAAGGCCGGCTATATTCCAGGAGAGGATCTTCAAGCTTGCGCTATCCACTTTTAGGGGCCCCTGCTCACTACGTAGTTGGGTATGGGCACAATTAAATTCCAGAGAGGAAGTCATGATGCTGGGGCTTATTGCTACCTGCCCGGGATCAGGGTTTTTTTGGGGGGTGTAGGATGGTTCGGATTGAGGTAATCTAACCTGGTTATGTATGCTCTGTGGAACAGTAGTGGTGATAGGGACACTATACATGAGCGGTGGTGCAGGGTCGCATATGTAGGAGATTGATGGTTGGGAGATTCCTGTCAGTCAATCGTTATTAAAATGCGACCCTCTAGAAAGCTCAATGGCTTCATCCCTCATAATTGCATTGCCTACCAATCGTTGAGCTGGGTTTGAATGTCTAGTAGCCTTCACAATATCCTCTCTTATCAGTGAGTAGCAGCCCCTAACATATCTAATCCAGTGTGTAACCTTGTTAATTAACGAATCCCCGTATCCACGACCCACCGCCTTAGGAACATTAACAATAAAAACTGTCCGCTTTGAAGGTATAGGGCAGGGAAAGCGTCCAGTAGAGGGTACACCTGGCGCTAATCTGTTATGTGTTTACCTGGGGTGTAGGAAGAACTAAAGCAGGTAGAGCGCTAGTTTGCTTCCTAAGCTGTGTTATCACCATAGACTCGCTGGGCGGCCCTACCTTATGGTTTGGGATAATGCACGCTGGTTTATTAGATGTGGAGCGTGTCCTGCCAATTTGTTTGGTTTTAAAAAAAAATAAATTTGGGGACTGAAGGGTGGATAAATGTTTTTGTGAAGTATGGTGCGATGCTAATATTTCCAGAGAGGCTTTTAAATCTATGACTAAGGCTTTTAGATACCTCACCTCTGCTGTTAAAGAGTTAATGTAATGGTCGATATCAAAGCCGAAGTCCCGCTACTTATATCCAATCCACCCTCTATTCGGACACCATTAGAGGGTTCCACTGGGCCATAAGTTGTCAAATTGTCTAGGGGAGCTAATTCATCGGCTAAGGCCGCAAACCTATTGGAGCACACTAAAACAGTAGGCTCGAAGTGGCTCGGCCTATGCTGTACCAAAGACTGAGCTGGTGTCTGGGGGGGTGAAGTAATTTCTGGAGGAGGAATATTCTGTTTACTGCTTGGACCAGGGAGTTTGCGGAACATCTCCGGTATATGTATACGGGCTAACTTGGAGGATTTACACTGCTCATCCTTCTGTGACATATTTGTTTCCAAGTCTACAGCTGAATCTCCTAGCAGTATACTTTCACAATCCTCAACAAGAGTTTCTATACAGTCCATCACATCAGTGTTAAGCATCTTCTTACTACTTTTCTTTACTTTCTTTGCTTTCCTAGGGCCCTACATTATATTCGTTCCTGCCCCCCCCCCTGCCCCCTCCATGGCTTTCCTTTTACCCATAGAGATACAACCAGAGAGACAATGTAGCAGGTCCGAAGTCCTTCTGAATTTACGAAAGAGTACCTTTAAACACAATCACAGTTTGTTTGTTGCAGTCCTCGATTCGATCCCCCAGATAGCTAATGGCAGACAAGACTTAAAGGGGATGGCCCTGCCCTGGCTCTTCCCGACTGTGACGTGTTTGGACGGGCCCGCCCTTCGCCCAGGCTTCGCCCGGCGCCCGCTCGCGTGCGTCCCGCAAAGCGGGAATCGACAGATGGTTAAATACCTCTGATGATGAGAGGGGAGGGGCTACCAGTCCTGTCACGGCTGCCACTGGCTCCTGGGGCTTCGAGTCCTGCACCCAACTGCTTGGTGTGTGGCTGCCGCAGAACGCCGCATCTCCGGCGAAGCAGGAGGTGCAAGGAGTTGAAATAGTCCACGGTAGTGAGAGGGGAGAAGCTTTCGGTCCTGTCACGGCCCCCACTGGCTCCTGGGGCTTCGAGACCTGCCCCCAACTGCTTGGTGTGTGGCCGCCGCAGAACGCCACGTCTCCCGCGAAGCGGGAGGTGCAAGGAGTTTAAATAGTCCCCGGTAGTGAGAGGTGAGGGGCTGCCGGTCCTGTCACGGCCCCCACTGGCTCCTGGGGCTTCGAGTACTGCCCCCAACTGCTTGGTGTGTGGCCATCGCAGAACGCCATGTCTCCACTTTTAGAAAGTTTGGTAGGTAACTTGGCAACCCAATCAACCCATCAGGACAAAAAATATTCTTATGTAGGTTCTTGACCCCTTGGTCAACAGAGAATAAATTGAGAAAGTACTGGAAAAGAAGGTGTCTCAAGAGTCAGAATCGAACAAATAAAATTGCTCGCATAACCTCTTGAGCAGCTTAGAGAAAATTAATTTCTTGTTCCTATGTCCACGGCATCTGTCTTGCAGATCCAGTAGCAGTTCCGGTTTAAAATTGTCCTGAAGATGGTCTCAATGATTTGCTACAGCGACGATTAATCCATTCTCCTTAACAATTGTAGAAATGAATTTCTTTTTGAGTATTTCGATCCTAATTGTAGGACATACTCACAACTTCATTTTTTGGAGATGGATATATACATTGACAAATAACATATTTCTCTATATTTAATGTTCTCTGTTGTCAATGTGATTTTAGTCTGTGTCCTTGTATTCTTTATACCCCCATATATTTGTTGTGCTGATTCAATGTCATTGTTTTCTTATTCTGTGGCTTTTGGAAATATAGTTCTTTATAATTCATCACCCGGTTGTTGTAATTAATTTAAGAATTTGTTCAATACAACTCTGATTTGTTCTCTTGAGTGCTATTAGATATCACTCTATAAAGACATTCTTAGAATTACTAGAATTTTTGGGTTTCAGTAAAGCCCTTGTAGGCATCTTTACCTTTCGACTTTCAGAAAGATGGCATTTTCTTATCTCAACCATTTGGTGTCTGCTGTCTGTGTCCAGGGTCACATGACAAGCAGTAGCAGGCAGTTGGTATTTGTGTATTGCTCCCAGATAGTGAGACAAAGAACCATAGGTGTTGGCAGGATGGATCATCTCTGACATGATGAGGGAAAGGAGCTGTCACCTACCACACTTGCACATCACAAAGGCTCTGCCTGAATACACTCACAAAAGGTTTGACACTAGTCTATTGTGACCTCGGAAACTCTGGGGCCAAGGCAGGGAGGCAGAAAATTCCAACCACCTCTGGGGGAGGAAACCTCCAGAACCTTCTCCTACTTCAAAGTGGGCACACGTGTAAATATTGGACCTCCTGGCATAAGTCTCCAGGACACCTATGGACCTGTGGCAGACTCAGAAGGACTGCTCTGCTACTCTACCAAAAGAACTGCTGCTCCGCTGCCTTGATACCCAGCCGCCTGAGCGAAGGACTGGACCTGCATCTTGTACCTAGGACCACTGGAGTAACTTCAGGGGCCAGTTGACTGGCATCCCGATCAGAAGTTTCAGGGACAGAACAGGCACCAATCACCACTGCACATCGCCGCCTCAACACCGGACTACAGATTGCAAGCCCCACAATGATGGCATCCTCAACGACATCACAGGACTCTAAATTGCAAGCCCCTCAGCTTCTTTGGAACCAGCCGGTGGACCATGCATCTTCTACGCAGAACTTCCCATCTCAAGCCCCTAATCGATGGCATGCTCGATGATAATGCAGAACCTCACATCACAGCTCTTTGGAACCGCCACCACATGACGCATCCTCCACACGGTATTACGTAACGCTTCACAAACAGGATTTAGGGTACTCTTGTGCAGCAGGCCTAACTTAGTCCCTGTATCCAGCCTCTACTCCATTGTGGTTGGTGTGAACTACTGACGTTTTGCTTTTAGGCACTATTTGTATGTGATACTTTAAAATTGCAGCTCTCCAATCTACTGATAAGAATTTTGTCATATTGGTCTCAAATAATGCATTCAATTTTGCTCTATTTTCCTAAACTGGAGTGGGATTTTTCTTGTGTTGAGTTTTCACTTTATCACTGAGTGAAGATACTTTACTTGTTGCCTCTCAGTTAAGGCTGACTACTTTTTGCCAAGCTCCCAGAGAGTTAAGCACAGCTTAATTTGGGATTTCCTTGTGTTTCAACCTGACAGAGATTATTAATTCTGCTTCAGTAGGGTTTCACCTCCTCTCAACCAGTAACCCAATTTCTAACACTCTGTAACTAAGTAGCTCTATGTAGCTTTAATATTGACTAATATGGCGGTTGTTTAGCAGCACAGCTAATTTTAAAAATGTGCACCCAAAGTTGTGAGAAACGTATGGCAATGTATTTGCTGTTGGTTTATCAAATTATTAGATGACATGCTAACAGCGCCTAAAATGCTGCAGTTTGATTGATTGTTCGGTCTAGAAAATGAATCCTGCTTTTTAAATTAGGAAATTGTTACATTGACTTCCAGTGGACAGCAGGATTGATTATGAAATATTCACACTAACTTAAAAGTGCTTGCAAAGAAGCAACTAGTACCCTCTTACCAAAGCCACTACACATCCCATTGCCTCATGCCCCCCATGGAAATCTAAATCTTGGGTGATTTAGGGTTTTCCATACTTGACAGTGGATGTATTTTTTTCATCAGACGTAGAAATAGGAAAATACCTCTGAGGATTGTTTTTGGAGAGGAAGTTGTCTTTTCTGATTCTGTCAGCAAGTATTCATAATGTATTTCTTTTCCTTAACCATTCATAAAGCATTGCATTCACTCTCATTGGAAATATTTTTAAAGTAAAAAATGCCCAAACAAAATGTTGAGAAGCAGCTCTCTTTTTTCCAAAGCGATTCCACTACTTTCTACTTTAATGCGTGTAAGGGTAAAGGTCCTCTGAGATGTAGTATAAATATTTTATGTAATCTTAGCGCTACCACAGTTTTAAAAGAGAAACAATTCCCTGTAGCTGGTGCTATCATGCAAAGAACAAAGCGCACATGATATCAAACAGCAGCACATAATATAACAAGCAGTGAGGGGGTCATCTGATGTTATGGGAACCCCAAGAGATGAAGCAAAAAGCAGCCAGGCTTTAACTTCTCAAATGACTTCTTCATAGACTTCTCTTTATTTGTTTTATTTTAAAACGTGCTTTCTGCATTCAGAAGAATCTTCCTGTGGTTTAATCACGTGATGCTTTAGAATTTCAAAGAGGGTAGCATTGTAAGACATACATGGCCAGATTTGCAGATGCTTTCTGTGCCCTTGAACAATGACTACCAGCAAAGAGCAAAGGAGTTCAGCACTTGATGTGATCAGGAACAAATTGCCTCACAAATTAAAATTCAATGGCATCGCTAAGAATTCTTAACTGGTTGACATTTACCAGAAAGTAATTGCGCCTAACAAGTGGTTTTTCAGTGAGTCTTGGAGGGTCTCCTCTAACAATTTGTGGGATCAATGGAGTATATAATAATTTGACAGGGTGCTTTGGAGAGCAAAGGGAATATTCATGGTATTTTAAAACAACCTGGCTAGCAACATAGTTCAAAATTGTGGGAAAAGGTTCAATCAAAAGCACATTGGATCAGCCACATGGGTCATACTGGATAAGATTTAAGTATTCTTACATGGAGGGTGGGCGATTACGGTAAATTTCACAATGTAAACAAGAATTGGTAAAGCGAATAGGTCTGGAGATGGCTGTCAGCTTTTTACATTGGCAATTCTTGTTTTATTCTGTCATGGGTTTTGCAAAACTTTATTATTGGGTAACCTACCTCCCCTCATCAATCTACACAAAAAACATTGGCTAAAGGCAGAAATGTTTTTGGGACTCCAAAAAACATTGCCTAAGTAGTCGCTGACAATGAAACAAACTACTTTGGGGCCGATTATGAGTTTAACAGTACAGCAGCAAGACCGCCTCCTGCCACAGCGCAATACCTAAGTGAGAACCATCCACCGTAAATTTACTTTTTTAGTTATTGGCGTGCGATTCCTTTGGCGTTCCCATGGCGGTGAATATAAAAAAGGCACCACAATGGGAACAACAAAAACAGTTCCAGCTCGGCATGGACTGAAAAGTCCATGCTGTGCTGGAACTTCTGTGCATCCACAGGGCCCCTTTTGTTTCCTGTCTGCCGGGGTTTTCATGGAGGAGGAACTGCAATGAAAGCCCTTGCAGGGAGAAAACTTGTGATATGCTGGGCAGGACCACAGTGGTCCTGCACAGCTTATTGAGGCCTCTGGACCAATTTGTCACCGCTAGGGAACAGTGGTTCCCTGGCAGTGTCAGCGGTCCCAGGGCAGCACAAGGGTCAGAATGTGGTGGTTGCAAGACCGCCACCACCGCCCAACTATGAGTCTGGTGGTCCGAGGATCGCCAGACTCGTGTTCCGCCCCTTTGAGAGTTGCATGCCATAACTCACATTGAAGACAGAAAATGGCTGAAGTGGGCTGACCCATTGCCTCACGATGCATGCTGGAGTGGGGGGAAGAAAAATGTGAATGACACAATCACAGATTAATGGTCAAGACTGACTGAAGTCCCTATAACTAACTACGCTATACAGATACATTTAGTAAAATCAAAAGGTTTTGATTGAATGTTTTTGTAAATATCTTTCACAACTAGAGGGTTAAAATGATGAGTAGATAGAGAAGCTTGCAACAACAGAGAGCTAGTGAGGGTTGTATAGAGAGACATATATTGTTGGGTATATAGATAGATAGATAGATAGATAGATAGATAGATAGATAGATAGATAGATAGATAGATAGATAGATAGATAGATAGACAGGCAGACAGACAGACAGACAGACAGACAGACAGACAGACAGACAGACAGACAGGCAGGCAGGCAGGCATGCAGACAGACAGACAGACAGACAGACAGACAGACCAAACAAAAGCAGAGAAAGCAAATGAGAAAGCCACACAAGCAAGACATGGGGACTATGCTGGTTTATAAGTATAACTGTGATCCTCTATTAGGATACATACCAGCTTGATATTCAGTAGTGCAGTGCACTTCATTTTGTGCATACTAAAAATGGGATAACTTTATAAAGTGCAGTTTCAAATGGACACTATCTGCTATGCTGTGAGGTACAAGCAGTCAAATAAATAAAGGGCACACCAAAAGAAATTTACAACAGTTTTAAGGAGGAGACAGGAACAGTTAAAGGTGCACTGTGTCCTGCGCCCACACCTAAATCAACAAAAGTGTCCCATTATCACATCAGGCTCTAAACACAAAGGCAATTAATTATAAACATGACTTTTAACAACCTTCACCACAGATTAAATAATAAGAAAGTTAGTGAGGGTGAACATTGATTTAATCATTGTTTAAAAATACTGTTTATAAATTAAATTGATATATTTAAATTCTTTTAATATTTAATATACCTTTAATTTGAAGAGTTATTGTGCGGTCAGATTTCATTTTCTGAGTTTCAACTTTATTTTCTTTTATTTATTAAAATTTTTCTTTTACACTAAAATATATTTACAGCTAATTACCGCATATATTACATCACTCCTGCCATCTTCTATGATATAGTTGATATCACATCAAGATTTGCAATGACATTACTGATGAGAAAACTGTGCATGACAGGACTGCGATTTATAGTTGCCTTTGGGCACAAGGTATCGTTTTTTGAGATATCCATAACTATAACGGGTACATTTCTGTTGTTTTTAGAGTTCAAAACAATGCATTGTTACCAAATGTTTCTCCTAACTATAGCGTTAGTTTAACTTTCGTTTTTTTTCCAGTAAATATATATATATACATTCACTGAAAAAAACCAAAGGTTACAGGGATATTATAGTTAGGAAATAGAATTTAAAAACCATCAGAAATTCACTGAAAAAAACAACGGATACAGGGACATTATATTTAGACTCACATTGCACTCATACAAAACCAGTGAAATTCAGCAGTTATAGATACCTGAGCTAACTATAACTTACGGCCCCACAATGCACTGCTTATGACTTCACATATTACACCACTCATGACATGGCCGGTGACGTCCCTGATGACATCATCCACAGAACCACTCACACACACAGTATCACGCTTATACAACCTCACATACACCCACTCCCACACAACCACTCACAAACCCATTCACAGACTCATCCTCTTAAGTTGGAATTATACGGAACAAGGGGTAAACAAAGAAACATCACTTTTCAGGTACATGTGGACTACCCAAGGCGGCTAACAACCTGTATATCGGAAGAATTTATTGGGAAATGAATTGCCGCACAGCCAACTCTTCCACTAGAAAACATTCGGACTAATATTGGAATTGACTGGTTTGAAAACACAATAAGACAATTGTTGGAATGTCTAAGGTGGAAATGAAATTTGGTAAATCTGGGGTAGGAAGTAAAAACAGAACCCATAGCAAAGAACGACCCTGGTTTGACGATGAATGTTGTAAAGTAAAAGCAAGTATTAGACAGAGGGAAAGAAGACTAAGAGTAAAATACAATGCTGATTTGCCCCACACTCTCTTGAAACTAAGGAGAAAATATAAAATGATTATTAGGGATAAAAAAAGAACCTATAGAGATAGTTGTTGGGCAAATATGCTTACTGTTATAGAGCCCAAAGATGTGAAGGGCTTTTAGAAACTGGTCCAAGAAAGTTCCGGTAAAACCTTAGGGTCTTTGCTTTGTGCTGTCCCTGAAGAGGATTGGGTGAGCTATCTGGGGGAAATCTATGGAAAGTGGATGTTGGTGGAGAGAGTGAGAACAAGATCCTGGCCAGGAGTGAGGTAGGAAATAAAGGAGTATTTTACCCCCAGTTATATTAGAAAAATAATATCAAGCTTGAGTCTAACCCGTGCAGCAGGCCCAGATAATTTGCTCTCAGTGATCTTAAAATCAAGGCCTGAGTGGTGGGCTGAGTTTTTTGCAAAAATGTTCCTGGGGATTCTCAATACAGGCATTATCCCAGGTAATTGGAGAGGAGCAATAATAAGATCAATCCATAAAAAAGGAGATTTAAAAACCCCGAAAAACTACAGATTAATAATCCTGCTTGACATAGGTGAAAAAGTCTTTGCCAAAGTAATTTTGGAAAGGCTTAAGGACTGGGCCGAAGTAAATCGAATTGTACCCCCGGAACGGGGGTTTTAAAGAGGGACACTCAACAATTGACCACTGTTTCTGGTCCATTGCGAGGAAGTCGATAGAGCAGATGGGAAGTTTGTTCTGCTGCTTTGTGGACTTCCGTGCAGCATTTGACCTAGTGGACCGAGAGTTGCTGTGGGAGACGTTGATTGGGTACAACATCCCAATGGATTTGTTAGGGTTGATCCAAGCACTTCATACCGATAACTGGGCCCAGATAATTTTAGATGTAGAGGGGAGCATATCCCAGAAAACTCAGATAGGTAATGGGTTGAGGCAGGGGTGCGTATTGTCCCCTCTGCTTTTTTCCTTATTTATTGCAGACCTACCCCGAATCCTAGGTAATGAAAGGGGGGAAAGTCCTAAGCATGATGGGAAACATATCTCATGTCTATTATATGCAGATGATCTTGTTATAATTGACCAAACAGAGATTGGCGTACAAAGAAAGCTAAATACGTTTAATGAATACTGTGGTGTAAAAAAACTTGTGGTCAATATGGACAAGACAAAGATTCTAAGCTTTGGTAGGAGGAAAATAGGATTTACATGGTTTCTGGTTTCTGAGAAGTTGGACAAGGTAGCTGAATACAGGTACCTGGGGATGTGGTTCGAGAAAAGTCTGTATTGGCGCACCCACCTTGACGCTTTAAAGCTCAGGACATCAGCATCGGTCAGTGGATTGAAAAAATGTAATGGGGTTTATGGTGAAATGTCGGATAGACCGGTCCTAAAAGCCTACATAGCAATGGTACCACCACAATTCCTATATGGTGCTGAATTGATTTATTTGAGTGGTAAAAACAATTGGGACATTGAGGAGGGTAAAACCCTAAAAAATGTATGCTCATTACCTAAGTCTTTAATGGTCCAGGTGGTGAGATTAGAACTGGGAACCACCTCATAATGCATATCAGTTTGTATGACCTTATTACGTTTCTGGCAGCGCCAGGAAATGGGTGAAGATATTAAAATTTCACAATGGTGCAGAAATGAGATATTAAAGAGTGAGCTAACATGGGCAAAAGGCATAAGAGCTATCATTAGTAAAGTGTGTGGCATACTGAGGGTTAAGTTGTGCCTCCAGACCCTCCAAATTGAGATAGATAAGAGAGAACTTAGGGCCCAGGGAAATGAGATTTCCCGAGCACAGGACCAAGATTATCTCTTACAGAAATGTTCTGTACGTTTTATGGCCACTGCGTAGCAAAACGAACAACAATTCCTCTACATTTATAGGTTACCCTTCTGCTGGTTAACAAGGGAAATATTAAGGTTAAGAATTGGGGTTAACCCTTGCTACATCAATAGTGCAATAAAAAGATCTATGATTGAACATAAGGTTAAGTGTGGCTGCACCTTGGGAACAACTTGTGACATTTTACATATATTACTAGATTGTCTGTAGGTTGTAGATATACGAAAATAACTTTTGCACCCGATTTTTAAAAAGTACGATGTAATAAATAGAGGCCAGGCAATAAACCTTTTAACGAAAATCAGCACCTTGGACATAGCCTGTGCCATAGGGAAGTTTATTAAAAAAGTTAACGAATTCCTCAAAAGAGAATATAGCTGACAGTTTGTTGTATAGTTTTAGGTGATCTGTGTATATGTATTGTGAATAGGATAATTGAGTGTTTTTTACTCGAAACTTTTATGATGTTTTAAGAATTGTGATTTTATAATTTGTATTAATGTAGTCTTAAAAACGTTTAAAGACCGTTCTAAATAAACTTGCTTTAAACTTGAGCTTGACTCATACAAGTACTCACACACACCTACTCACTGATTCATAGAGCCACTCACACATCTGCCACTCATACTGCCACTCAAATAACCATTAATGCACCCATAGAGCCACTCATGCATCTACTTATTCACCAATATAGCCACTCACATATCCAGCCAAATATACACTAACACACTCACTCATACAGCCACTCACACACTGAGTCAGTCATCCAAACAACTACTCACACACCTACTCACTCACCCATATAGTCACTCACTAAGCCCATACAGTTACTCAAACAGATACTAACACATGTACTCACTCATCTGTACAGTCACTGACACAAGGACACATTCACCCATCCAGCCACTCTCATATTCACTCACTCACCCATACAGTCACTCACACACACATCCATACATCTGTTATGCACCCACTCATTCACCCATACAGCCACTCACACTCCTGACCACTCACCTGTGTGTGTAGACCTAGGAATCAGTGAGTGCTGGTATTGGTGTGTCGATGATTTCGAAAATGGTAGTCTGTATTTTACAATGGATGTATCAAAGGTTATATTAGAGTGTGAGGAGGTGCATCAGATTTTCATGTGGATGATGTCATCTGTGATGTCATCAGTGATGTCATTTGAGATGTCATCAGTGATGTCATCAGTGATGTCGCTGACTATGTCATGAATGATATTATATGTGACGTCATCAGCAGTGCATTGCAGGGACGCAAGTTATAGTTAGATGAACTAACTATAATGGTGGAATTTCTCTTGTTTTGTACGAGTGAAATGTCCAACTAACTATAACCTCCCTGAAACCTATGGTTTTTCCAGTGAATTTTTTTTTTTATTTTGTATTAGAGTTCCATAGCAGCAAAATACAAAATACATAACTGCGAATGTAAAACAAAACGTACATCATTGATTATAATAGTAATCCCAAGTCCTGACTAATACCCCCTAACATAGGAATAACCTGAAATACAAACTGAGTTACACATAATACGAAAAAGAAATTCATTACCCTGCCATATAATCCCTCACAGCCCCCCAAGTCAATAACCCTAATTTCCTTTTTCTATATCCTTTGAGAACATATAGACTATATTCCATATTATACACATTAAAAAACTTAGCACACCACATCTCAAAAGACGGGACCTCTTGATGTAACCACAGTGAAGCAATTGTTAACCGAGCAACCGCTGTGGCCATAAAAATTAAATAGCGATATTTATACAAAGGCTTCCCCTGGCAGAGGTCTTCCCCAAATCCAAGCAGCATCATAGATTGAGAAATTTTAAAATGAACCCCCGTTATTTCTGACAAAAACCTATCTATAGATTCTATCAGAGAATCCAATGCAGTACAAGCAAAGAACACATGCACAATGTCTGCACTGTCCTTTCCACAGCGGAAACATTTCCCATCATACTGATCCCCCCACTTAATCATTTTAACCGGGGTATGATATAGAACAAATAAGATTTTATAATGTTGACTTTTTAAATTAGCTGCCAGGAAAATCCTCCCAGCCAAGTCAATGGATTTCTCCAATTACATTTCCAGGTTCCCCAACCAAGTTCTCCATTTAATGTTATACTTTTCTAGATCGTCCATTCTACCCTCTAGCACATGCCACTGATTCAACAACTTATTCCCTTAAACAGTTGTTCTGTAGCTTAGCATTATAAATAGGAATTCCCTGAATCGATGAATGATAATTGTGATCGAGGGCTCCGTTACAAGATGGTCTCCCTTGATACATGCATTATGTGCAACGCTGCTGCACTATGGTGGTGATGAAATTTCAGATGAGGTTATGTCTTAAGTCTCGGAGTGGTTTTCTGAAAAACGGGTATATAAATGATACATATTAACCTCGACTGGCTAATGATTAACTTTAGGATGGCCGTCGGGAACAGGATTATCAGGTGCCTTCGGGTCTTTTATAATGTGAAAATACACTAAAAGATGGCGGATCGATATGGTTGCTCTGCACATCCATGGCACATGCGCAGGTCCGGGAGGTAGGACTTAAAAACCCACCGCTCTTCGAAATCAGCTTGACGGCGTTGTGTAAAGAAGGAGGGACACTTTGCCCGGGACGCATTTTATGGTGAGTCAACTATAGATTGATGGACTAACTAATTACTCCATTTGGCTACGGTACTAAGGGGCCTAAATAGTGTTACACATGGGCAAATAGAAATATTCAGTTAATATTTGACTGCATGCATTCATGAGTACACTGGTAAAGGTGGAACTATTTTACATATTACATCGGGTTCTCAGAGAAGCGAGAGCTTAATGTGGTGAACATACAAATGAGCACATTGGTAAATATGTATCTGTCATAACTATGATGGTGGTATCTAAAGTTATCTTATGTTTAATTGCATGCATTTATGAGCCCACGGGTTAAGATGTAGACATTATGGTGCCGATTACGATCCGGTAAAAAAATTCCCCGTACGACTCGTATCCGGTCTTTTTACCGTACGAATCGTACAAGTGCCGTACAAACTGCCAATTACGATTCGCATGGGGAAAAGTCCATACGAATCGCATTGGGAATTATTCCCCACACGTCCTCGGGTCGGAAAATGTGTCCGACACGTCCACGGACGATTTACCGTACAAATGTCAAAAGTGAAGTCCGACTGCGGAATTACGATCCATCCCGTGCGTCCGATGTTACAACCGTATGGTAAAAACACGTCCGCACCGAACTCCCATAGCAACCATGGAGACATGTGCCCGCATACGCGCCGACCCCCCCCCCAGCCCCCGTATGTACGCGCCGCCCCCCCCAGCCCCCGTACGCACGTGTCGAACCCCCCGTGTGTGTACACCCGTGTACGTTCGAGTCGTACCCCCACCCGTGTATGTACGCTGGGGGTACGCACCGTACATACACGGGTGGGGGTACGACTCGAACGTACATGGGTGTACATACACGGGGGGGTTCGACACGTACACGGGTGTACATACACGGGGGGTTCGACACGTACACGGGTGTACATACACGGGGGGTTCGACACGTACACGGGTGTACATACACGGGGGGGTTCGACACGTACATACGGGGGCTGGGGGGTATGACTCGAACGTACAGGGGCTGGGGGGGGTCGGCGCGTACATACGGGGGCTGGGGGTGTACGGCGCGTACCGAGCCACCTACTCTGGTCGTTTCGCGCCGTACTTTGCTTTTCCGGCACTTTTTGGGTGCCGTGAAAATATTGCCGTCCGGACTGCTGTCGGTTCGAATCGTACTTCCTGGGTCGTGAAACGCTGCCTGAAAGCGTCCCGACGTCACGTCGCAGCATTCCCGGATCACATTCGTATGTATATTTCCGTCGGTCGGTGTTTTTTACGATTCGTACGGAAATTGTGTTTCCGTGCGAATCGTAATTCCATGTTTGTAAAGTTTTACGACCGGGTACGAGTCGGATGGAGAAAACGCTCCGACCGACGGTTCGTACCCGGTTTTTCCAGGATCGTAATCGGCACCTATGCGTACCACACAGGGTCATTAATAATGTGAGAGCGTAATATGACTTACACGTAAAAGAGCATAATGGCAAATTTATATCTATTCTGGATAAGATGCAGGCACCCAAATTATGTATATTCTATGTCAGATGGGCTGTTTAAAATCTCATGTTACTGGAAATTGAGTGTAATGTTGTGCACAAGTAAAATGAGCACATCAGTGAAGATTTATTCACTACGACCGTGATGTCCTTTTTTAATTACGTGCATGCATATGGAAGTACCTGACTCTAGTGGTGAACGGGGGATCTTATGTCACTGTATGTGTCCCTTTGTTAGGATATTTTTATATAAAGGGACAAATTAGTTAAACATAACAACGGTTCGGGGCATATTGTAGTGGGACCTCGGGATTGAGGTACTGAACAACCGCAGAGGAGTCAGAACCTTTTTACGCTCTTTCCTATTGTTTAACATGGGATACATCACTCACGATATGTGACCCCCATCTTTTATTTTTCTTCATTCCTACTAAATTTATGAGTCGACCATGGTTTGATTTCACCTAAGGAGTGTTTTCGATAAATACCCACTAAAACTTGGAATTTAGTACATAAGCACAGGTATGAGATTTGTAATACTAAATGAGAGAGGTACTTTAATTTTGTGTTATCTGATGATTGTCCATGAGTTATTCATGCGGCCTTTGATGCTGGCATCATTCTGATTGTTACATCTAGTTTGCATACTGGCTAGAGGTCATACCTTTCATTGTCCAGAGTAGTGCACCTTACTGCACATACCGACTGAACGTCTTATTTTGATTATGGTTTGCAGTTGTTTGATGTTGCCATCACCTCGAAAGAGAATATAGAAGAGAACATTAGAAATTCTTTGTTGCGACTGGGGATTATGATATCCCAGTGATACAGGTATATCGCTTTTCGTACTCAAGTCGCTGACTAATTAAATAAGAACAATAAGGATATGCTATTGGGGACTATAATCTCCATTATTTCCTATAGGTATTTCAGAATGGATAAATACAAGGTGGATGGCACCTGAGTAAGAAGAAAACGTACACTACTCAGACGACAGGTAATGAGGTAATTACAAGGTGTAACTAACCTTAACTGCTATTGCCCTTTCTTGAGATTGTGCCATATATTCTATGAGATTACAGTGGTCTCTTTAAACTGTTGAGAATATTCACCTGAGGTTCACTCATTGAGGAGTGTGTTGACAGGACGGATATGGAAATATAAGGGTCTCCCTATGCCACTATGCACAGTTACAGGAGTTGTCTCTTATGTAATCCCAGATTTGGGATGTTTTCTGCCCAGCTAGTAAATATGTATTAAAACAAAGAGTCTTTTATTTGTAAATATAAGATTGTAAAAGCACAGGTTTTGTGGTGAAAGTGTTTGACAGTACTCATGCTATAAGAGTTTCCCATACTGTCATACCCTGTGGTGGAATATGTTTTAATATTGTACACATGTGTTAAAGTAATGTGTTTAGTGTGAACATGTCCTTAGAGGTAGGACTATGTAATCATGTAATCAGAATCTTATTGATTGGTTGTACGAATTATGCAAATGACTCGGTCTATACACACAATCTGTTTTTTAAAAGATTTTTAATACTGTATGTTGTCTGTGTTTTGTAGCCCTGAAGAAGTCATTAAACAGGACGAAAAGCGTTGGCTACTGTGAAGAAAGAAATCAAAATAAAGGAATATGCAAATTACGATACTTTGGTGGAACTTTATTTTTCATTGTGTGCGGATCAAACCTTTCGTGCATAGTTTAGTACAATGACCAAATTCATCTTCAAGTGCCAACAAACACTCAATAGCAGTCTACACTGCAGGCAGCAGAGCTCGCAATTCAAATTTTAAATGCTAATTTCTAACAAAAAGATTGTACTCAGAAAATACAACACTTCGTCAGTGCATTCTATATTTATTTAATCTTTTCATGATACACCTACACTGCGGTCAGTAGGGCTCACAATTAAAATTAAGTATTGCTTCATTAATTACCAGAGTCCACTAGGCAAGTACCTATCACAGGCCTAAAATCTACATAATATCCTTTCATAATCCTTTCTTCAAGAACATTTTTTATATCAGTTATAGCTTTAGTACAATCACCAAATTCCTTTTCAAGTGCAAACGAACACTTATTAGCACTCTACACTGTGGGCAGCAGAGCTCACAATTCGAATTTTGGACACGTGGTGCCACTAACTCTGCTCAACACAAGCCGCGACACATGGTGCCACTAACCCTGTTCATCACAAGCCTGCAACATATGGTACCACTAACCCTGTTCCAAGCAAGTCGTGACACGTGGTGCCACTAACCCTGTTCAACACAAGCCGGCGACACGTGGTGCCACTAACTGTGTTCAACACAAGCCGATCCCACATGTGGAACTGTGTCCTGAGTCCTGAATGGCAGTGACCCCAAGTCCGTGGCAGCGACCACAGCACCAGACTCCCTTCGATGAGTGAGGCATATTTCTATATGCAAGGCCGGCGACACATGGTGCCTCTAACCCTGTTCAACACAAGCCAGCAACATGTGGTGCAACTAACCCTGTTCAACACAAGCCAATCCCACATGTGGAACTGAGTCCTGAGTCCTGAATTGCAGTGACCCCAACTTCGTGGCTGTGACCACAGCACCAGACTCCCTTCCGTTTTATTTGTTGTTGTTTTCTTTAAATAAAATGTTTTATATGTAAACCTATACATGACTAAGTTTCTTGTTTGTCCAACCACACAGGGACACTTCCGGGCCCAAGAAGTTTGTTGGGGGTATGATGGTAATGTGGGAAGAGGGTGCATTATCTGCTGATGTGGGGAGAGGCAGCGTGAAAGGGGTATCTCTCACAGAAAGAACTCTGATATGTTTTCAGAAATGTCTCGGACAGATGCCAGCTGACGTACTGAATCACAAAATGGTTTTTCAATGCTTATGTAGTGTGTGTTATGAACATTTCGCACCCAGGCTCGCAGAGGGACAACTGCGGCCCGTCCGCTTGACTCACAGGCGCAGTACTACGAGCTGTCCATTCCAAAAGGAACAGCAGCGTGGTAGCTCGCAGAGGTACAGGCACAGTAGCGTACTAGCTCGCAAAGGTAGAGAGCTGCGAGCCGACGGACTGGCTTCTAACGGCATTGCTGTGAAGTGGTGATGTTGGGTAGAGGGAGCGTGAAAGAGTTATCTCGCAGAAACAGAGCTCCGGTATATTAAATTGCCCCCGAGACCTTTCTTTTATATTTTCACTCGATGCAAGAAAGCGCGCTTTCTGGACCAAGACCTTTCTCCCTGCCAAAATTGGCATAATTCCATTCAGCAGTTTGACCTGTAGCCTTGTCTAAAGTTTCCTATGGAAAATCCATTGAGAAAACATGTTTTCACACCCCCCCCCCACATAGCTACCTGTTGTAGGCGTACTCGCTGTTGGTGTGCAGGTCAGTGGTCTAGTTGTCAACATGTCACGGCCACTCCCTGAGGGCAGGTTTGCACACACAACACACCCATCCGGCACATGCATCACAGGCCATGTGACCACGCAAATATAATGGATCGACAACGTCACATCCTTTATTGCCGTTGGTGACTGGGTTGCAGACGCTTCACGGGTCTCAATCATAAAGAGTCCATGAAAAGTTGCGCAGAGGGTTAGTCTCACCCTGAGTTGTATGGCCATCAGGGGCCTACTACCACATGGAGCGGATTTGAGTTCTACAGGGTTAGTGCCACCAGAAGCTGATGTGGCCATCAGGGGCCTACCACCACGTGGAGCAGACTTGAGTTGCACAGGGTTAGTGCCACCCGAAGCTGATGTGGCCATCAGGGGCCTACCACCACGTGGCGCGGACTTGAATTGCACAGGGTTAGTCACACCCTAAGTTTTATGGCAGTCAGCGGCCTACCACCACGTGGCACTGACTTGCGTTGCACAGTGTTAGCGGCACCAAAAGCTGATCTGGTCTCCGCCATTGGTGGCTCAGGACTCAGCGACATCTGTGAGATCTGCCGGACTGCGTAGCTTTGACGGGCACGTGGAGTGTCCACTGGTAGACACTCCGGTGGCAGCAGGTAATTATTTGGTCATGGATGCGCAGGGGCGGCAGAATCTCTCTCTCTCTCTCTCTCTCTCACTTCCCTCTCTTCACTCTCTCTCTCACTCTCTCTCTCACTCTCTTCCTTCCTTCCTTTCCTTCTCTTTCTCTATCTCCCTTTCTCACTCCCTTTCTTTCCTCCCCTCTCTTTCTCTCTCTGGCTTTGTTTTCCTTCTCTGTGTCTCACTCCTTTGATAAGCGCATTACACACGTCCTTATTTTGTGCTTTATTTTCCAGGCTGTGTCGTCGACATTCATGGTCCCGACAGGAGTCTTCCGCCTTGTTTACGAAAAAATATAGTTTGAAAAAAAATCAATAAAGTTTTTGGTTGTTACTTAAGTGCTGTGTGACTCTCTCTCGTTCTTATTACTGTTATTTCGTGGTGTCCACCACGGTGTTAAATTTTGGGCAGTTATCACGGGAATACTAGTGATGTCTGCAGTTTGCACCAGCTTCTGAATAGTGTGTTAGATTTATCTTAACTTTAGTTGCATTAAAGTGCTGATAATGAAATGCAGAGTAGACGTTCCCATGCAAAAAGACATGAGGTGCACCTTTGCGATTTATTCTAAATACTAAAATCCTGTATTGAATTGCACTGTGGTAGTGGGTGCACTTACAGTGTACACACAAAATCAATGAAGAAATGTCATTGTATTTATATTGATTGGGAATAGTGGGTCAGGTTCTGGATCTTGACGGGATACACTGCCCAGTTTGATTATATTTCGGTACACAAAAAAACCACATCACAATTTTCACAATCAATCATTGCATTTGTAAAGTGCGCTACATACCCGAGAGGGTCTCAAGGCGCTGGGGAGGGGGGGGTGCTACTGGTCGAAGAGCCAGGTCTTGAGGAGTCTTCTGAAGGCCATCAGGTCCTGGGTCTGTCGTAGGATGGTGGGGAGAGTGTTCCAGGTCTTGGCGGCGAGGTAGGAGAAGGATCTGCCCCCGGCGGTGGTTTTTCGGATGCGAGAGACTGTGGCGAGGGCGAGGTTGGCTGAGCGGAGGCTTCGGGTGGGGGTGTGGAAGCTGAGTCGGTTGTTGAGGTCGGTGGGTCCGGTGTTGTGCAGTGCTTTGTGTGCGTGGATCAGGAGCTTGAAGGTGATCCTTTTGTTGACGGGGAGCCAGTGCAGGCCTCTCAGGTGGAGTGTGATGTGGCTGCAGTGGGGGACGTTGAGGATGAGTCGGGCCAAGGCGTTCTGGATGCGTTGGAGTCGTCTCAGGAGCTTGTTTGTAGTTCCTGAGTAGAGGGTGTTCCCGTAGTCGAGTCTGTTGGTGATGAGGGCCTGGGTAAAGTTTTTTCTCATGTCGAGGGGGATCCATCTGAAGATCCTGCGGAGCATACAGAGGGTGTTGCAGCAGGACGCGGAGACGGCGTTAACTTGCCTGGTCATGGAGAGAGTGGAGTCGAGGATGACCCCCAGGTTGCGTGCGTGGTCCGTGGGTTCCGGGGCTGTGCCTAGAGATGTGGGCCACCAAGAGTCGACCCAGGCTGATGGGGTGGGTCCGAGAATGAGAACCTCTGTCTTGTCTGAGTTCAGCTTCAGTCTGCTTTCCTTCATCGAGTCGGCTACGGCCTTCATTCCTTTGTGGAGGTTAGCTTTGGCGGTGTGGGGATCTTCGGTGAGGGATATGATCAGCTGGGTGTCGTCGGCGTAGGAGATGATGTTGAGGTTGTGTTGTCGTGCGACGTAGGCGAGGGGGGCCATGTAGATATTGAACAGCGTCGGGCTGAGGGAGGATCCCTGTGGGACGCCGCAGATGATCTCGGTGGTTTTGGAGCAGAAGGGTGGGAGGCGGACGCTCTGGGTTCTGCCGGAGAGGAAGGATGTGATCCAGGCCAGGCCTTCTCTTGGATACCGGCGTCATGGAGGCGTGCTGATAGGGTGCGGTGGCAGACCGTGTCAAAGGCTGCTGATAGGTCCAGGAGGATGAGGGCGGCTGTTTCTCCTTTGTCCATCAGGGTCCGGGTGTTGTCAGTGGCGGCGATGAGGGCCGTCTCGGTGCTGTGGTTGCTGCGAAAAGGGTCCAGGATGTTGTTAACTTCGAGGTAGCGGGTCAGCTGTTTGTTGACAATCTTCTCGGTCACTTTTGCCGGGAAAGGGAGCAGGGAGATGGGCCGGAAGGTCTTGAGGTCCTTGGGGTCCGCCTTGGGCTTCTTCAAAAGGGCGTTGATCTCGGCGTGCTCCCAGATTTCCGGGAAGGTTGCTGTCTCGAAGGAACAGTTGATTGTTTTCCGGAGGTGGGGCGCGATGGTTGCGCTGGCTTTGTTGAAGACGTGGTGAGGGCAGGGGTCGGAGTTTAAGCTGTCGTGAATGTCGGTGATCTTGCGGTGGAAGAAGGTGGCCAAGGAGTCGCACAGGTCTTGAGATGGTGGGATGTTGTTGGTTGGAGCTGGGGTTGGAGAGTTCTTTCACGATGCTGAAGAGCTCTTTGGTGTTGTGTGCATTGTTGTCTAGGCGGTCCTTGAAGGCGGTCTTCTTGGCGGTCCTGATAAGTTGGTGGTGTCTGCGGGTGGCACTCTTGAGGGCTGTGTGGTTGTCTGGTGTTCGGTCGTGGAGCCTTTTCTTCTCCAGCTTCCGACAGGTGTGCATCCGGAGGTGAACCAGGCGGCTTTCTTGTTGGTGTGGTAGGTTGTAGAGGTCTTGAGAGGGGCGAGGGTGTTGGCGCAGTCGTTGATCCACTGTGTGAGGTTAGTCGCGGCGGTGTCTGGATCAGTGGGGTCGTTGGGTGGTCTCAGGGCGAGGGCGGTAGTCAGTTGGTCCTTGGTGACCTTGCCCCAGCAGCGGCGTGGTAGCTGTTGGGTGCGGTGGTGTGTGGTGGGTTTTCTGAAGGTGAAGTGGACGCATCTGTGGTCGGTCCAGTGTGGTTCAGTGGTGTGGTTGAAGGAGACGTGGGGGCTTGCGGAGAAGATGGGGTTGAGCGTGTGTCCAGCAGCGTGAGTAGGTGTCGTTACGAGCTGTTTGAGTCCGAGGTTGGCGAGGTTGTCGATCAGGGTGTTGGAGTTGGCGTTGTTGTTGTTCTTGAGGTGGAAGTTCAGGTCCCCAAGGAGGATGTAGTCCGTGGAAGCGAGGGCGTGGGTGCTGATGAGGTCGGCGATGGTGTCACTGAACTGTGGGCGGGGTCCGGGAGGTCTGTAGATGAGAGTTCCTCTGAGGGTGGTGTTGGTGTCGGTGTGGATCTGGAAGTGCATGTGCTCGGCGGTGGTGAGGATGTCATCGGTGTTCTTTGAGATTTTGATGGAGTCTTTGTGGATGATGGCGATTCCTCCTCCCACTCCGTTGGTGCGGTCTCTGCGGGAGATCTTGTAGCCCTGTGTGATGGCTATGGCGATGTCTTGTGCTGAGGTGGCGTTCAGCCAGGTCTCCGTCAGGAAGGCGACGTCGGGGGCGGTGGAGTCTAGGAGGTCCCAGAGTTCGATGGCGTGCTTGCGAGCGGAGCGGGTGTTGAGGAGGATGTAGCGGAGGTGGTTGGGTTCTCTGGCTGGTGGTGTGGAGGGTTGGATGCTGGTGAATCTGCAGTTCCGGCAGGTGAAAGGCACCTGGGTGCGTTTCGGGGTGGCCCGGTAGCAGGGGTGGTCTCGTCTGGTGTTGAGTGCGTAGAGGGTGCTTGCGTCGTAGTGCAGTCTGGCGTTGCGAGGGGTGCGGGGTCCAGGGGTTCTGGTGCTGGGTGCGGTCCAGGCGCGGACGGGCGCGGACAGGCGCAGACGGGCTTGCCTTCGGCGCGCCAGCGGCTCGGCCGCACTGCGGCCTCCATATGAGGGCAGAGGGAGGGAGGAGCAGCTGGGAGATGGGAGCGGGGCGGCCAATGGGAGTGAAGCGGGTGGGGCCGCAGGGGCTCAGCGGCGGGGGAAAACCTGGGGAAAACCCGGGGAAAAAATGGCAGGAAAAGATGGCAGGAGAGGGACAACAGGGCACAGGGGTACAGAAAGCAAAACACAGGGCCACAGAATGAAAAAACAAAGTGGCACAGAAAGCCAAGCGCAGGGGTACAGAATAAAAAAGGGAGCGAGCAGTCAGGCGGCAAAAGCGGCAACGGAGGTTCAACCCACAGGGGGCTGTGTGGCGGATGGGGGGAGCGACCTGCCTGGTGACAACAACTGCGATGCAAAACAAATTCCTGCGATAAGCCGCGTTAGCACCAAGGATTTTACACCTGCTTTCTGCTGGTGTTAAGCAGGACGACTAACTGCAGCATGAAAGGGAACACAGCCAAGAGCCACACTGAAACACCCACAGGTGCCACAGAGTCAATGAGCATGATACACGGATACCCATGAGGTCCACAACACTAATCGCAACAACCCCAGGACCGCCAACGCCCCCCAAACCCGCATCTGAGCTAGTGTGTCCGTGTGGTCATTGTGTTAGCATGATAGGCATGGGCCCTGCAACATCACAGTGTCAGTGGACGTTACCATGTCACCTCAGCGTTGGCAGTGAGCCTGGACATGTAGCTACGCACGCATCCTCCTGCAGGCACAAGAGGCGTGTGCTGGTTCGGCGTACACAGGTCAGCGCAGGGGTCTGCCTATCCAGCAAGGGGAACGGGGGGTCTCGGACATGTCCGTGTTCAGGAAGTGCAGTTAGTGTGTCTCTGTGTTCTGGTGTGGCTGCCACAAGGGCCACAGCAATCGATGTTGTAAAGTGGCATGCACCACCTCCAAACTGCAGTGTCACGGTGTGGTTGGAATGCCTCTGGACATGCACGAATAGGCATTACAATGGTGTGCCATAGGAGTGCACGGGATACAACACTGCACCGTACAAAAGTGTGGGAGCTTGTTTGAGGGATGAGCAGCTGTTTGGCAAGGTAACACACAGTGAACCCGCCCATATGCCACATGCTGGGCATCTCATCCATGATGACCAGGGTCGCAGACATCCCACAACACCCACGACCGGCCTTTGTACACATCCTGTATGACTGCAGTTCGAGAAGTTACTGTAGGGATGAAAGGTTCTTTGTCTGAGCTATCTTGCGCTAGTACATCTGCTGCTCCGAGAAGGAACTTGCAAGTGGCCAGCCCCCCCTGACAGATACGATAATAATTGCACCCGTCTCCCACACTACGCACTGCCCGAATTGAGAACAAAGAGTACACATACCACACTCAAAAGTCCTTCGTCGTAGTTAACGTACATGAAATGGCCTTCACAACCACTCCCACCCCACCCTTGCCCTGCACCCATTGCACACAGACCTGGCTCATTGCACCAAGCTGTGCCATTTCATCTAGAAGACTGGCACACAGCAAGCTAGTGCAGGTACAAGAAGAGCCACTGACGCAATGGCAGAGCATCCCAAACACATGGTTGACTCCATTCACGTTCACCTATACCTTGCACGTCTGCTGCATGTCCTGTGTGCACTGCCTTTGGCAGTACTGTGGATCACTTACCGGCTGAGCTTCCGCATTGCGGATGTCACCTGCGTTCAACCTGTATTGCAATGTTGCACGTGTCTATCTGAGTGATGCATGGACGTGTGCCTCTCCAACAAGTGGGTAGCTGACATGGATTATGACGGGTGTGTGTGTGCCCCCTGTTGGCCCACATCCAGGAGTATCATGGTGATGCCCGTTTATGGCATGCATGGATGTTTGGCATACATGCTGGGAACTGGGCCTGGGAGATTCCACGTGTTGTAGTATGCAGTGAGCAAATTGACCCACTTCCCGATTCTGCTTTGGTGCACATTGGGTACAGTGGTTGGAGTCAGCACCTCTGTCCCAGTCAGCTGATGGATTACGTCGACGACATGTCAAATGTTGTGGCCAGCCATCACTCATTAGAGATAGTGGCTTACACAGCTGCACTCGCGTTCATGGACGAGTGACAAGGTACCTGCAACCACGACACGATGTGCCACATTGCACGTGTCCCCCCGCATCATTGCACGTTGTACATCTGGTCACATGTCCCAAAACAACAGTGGACATGGCCGCATTGGCATTGAATCATGTCCGAGGCGTGGACAACCAACGCTGCTTGACACTGATGTGTGTTGGTGATGGACTACCCCGAGGTAAAAATGGACATTTTCCTACGTTCCTTATTCAGGCATGCTGCTGCATTTCTCTGCATATCGTGGCAGTACTCTTGGCCGTACTGACAAGCACATTTTTTTATAAAGTTTCCACATTTTCACTTATCTACAAATGTGTTGTGTCTTCATTTGCATGCCAATGTGTGTGTCACAGACTCTCTGGCTGCCTGCCATATGTGAATTGCTACCCCATCCGGACTGTGGGTTTGTACTTATGTGTTCTCATGTGCCTGTTTCGTACTGATGCTTTTGGACACTTATCCGCCACAGGTGAGTGCATTTGTGTCCTGTGTTTGATTGTGCGAATGTTTGTGTTTGGACAACATTGTGATGTGTGTTGGTGTACTCTGCTTCCTATGTGTGTGTGCTGCATTGTGTGTGAGATGTCCCTTCATGTGAGCTTTTGTTCACCCTTCTCCCTTTCAGGCATTGTGGTTTTCAGTTCTATGCTTGTTCAGTGGTGTGATGTTGGCGGGTTGTGTGAATTGTGCTCCTTGTTGGTGTATTTCATTTTGGCCATGGTTTGTCTATAGTTGCGCTGTACTTAATTGTGCATGTGTGCCATTGTGCCCATCTCCCCTCGTCCCCCCACTCCCTGCTTCTTTCTCTTCCTGGTGCTGTTGTGTCTGTAATTTTGTTGCTCCACAAATAAATACATGTAATGAACAAATTAGAATAGTTCCTTGATTCTTTTAGGTTTCAAAACTTCTCTCTATTGTTATTTTTTTTAATTTTCCGTATAAACAGTTTTTTTAATATTCAAGGACACATAGAAGTCAGATGTGCAACGTATTCTATCAACACACTTTCTAGAACATTCTACAACATGTGCAGGTTAAAAGTTCATCAATTTCTTTTAACCTAACAATATTATTTTGCTACATTTTCTCAGACATTTAACGGCACATGCAGGTTAAAAGTTCATGATTGTTTTAAGTTCAAACAGTGCCTTTCAAATACAAGTAGCAGGTGTGGTTGAATTGAGAAAATTGTATCCTATGATATGTACTCCACATTTAAACTGCTTTTTCTGAACCAATCACAAAGATACTTTTCCACAAAACAAATGTGCACCCTACTTTTAAAAAACAATACTTTTCACTGAAAAAA
The DNA here is from genome assembly GCF_964204655.1 of Triturus cristatus. NCBI lineage: Eukaryota > Metazoa > Chordata > Amphibia > Caudata > Salamandridae > Triturus > Triturus cristatus. The sequence goes on along the minus strand of NC_140594.1, from coordinate 545,193,650 downwards.
CCATAGGTTTCAGGGACGTTATATTTAGTTGGACATTTCACTTGTACAAAACCATTGAAATTCCCCCGTTATAGTTAGTTCAGCTAACTATAACTCGCGCGCCCGCAATGCACTGCTGATGACGTCACATATTACATCACTCATGACATGGTCAGAGACATCACTCATGACATCACTCATGACTTCTCAAATTACATCACTGATGACATCATTGATGACATCATCCTTGTGATAGAGTGCCAGACCTCCTCTCACCCTAATATAACCTTTGATACACACACTCAAAAATACAAACTAACATTTTCAAAATAATGAACATAAAAATACCAGTTACAACACACCTATTCAGTAATTCCAAGATATACACACACATCCACTCATTCACCAACAGTCCCTATACAGTCACTCATACATGTACTCACTCATCATATGTACTCTTACATTTATACATCCTGTTACACACCGCCACTCATCCATAGAGTTACTCACACACATAGTCACACATGCAAACAAAGTATCAAACATCCATTTACTTGCATATACAGTTATACACACACTACCACACTTACTTCTACAGAAACTTACACATACTTAATCTCTTAAACAATAACTTATAGAAACACCTACTTATTTGTACAGGAACTCTTCCAATCTCTCACTCTCACATATATTCACTTATATACACCAATACTCACATATACTAGTTTAAAACATATGTAGTTACTCATAAAGACACTATTGAGACAGTCATTCACTCACTAACACACCCATACACACACCCATCCACCTATACAGTCCTGCACACATGCTGTCTTCAACACACACAAACAGTGAGTCACTCATTTATGCATCTATGCACTAAGTAACACCCCGCACCGAACCATACAGGTACTCAGACACTCATACTGATACTCAAAAAACCAACTAATAAACCATATAGACACTCATGTAGCTACTCACCAACGCATGCAGCCACTTAAACACAAAGTGAGAGACTGATACAGATATTTACATATTTAAACAGTACTCACTAACCCATGTATTCACTAAGATACACTTAATCAGTCAGTTATACAATCAATTTTACAAACAAAATCATCCATTTAGACACTTATATACCCATTTATTCTTCCATCAACCTTGAGATATACATATATAAAACATATTTAATTTTCAGAAAAACACACATTCACTGGATGATGTCATCAGTGATGTCATTAGAGATGTCATCAGTGATGTCATGAGTGATGTCACTGACCATGTCATGAGTGATGTAATATGTGACGTCATCAGCAGTGCATTGCGGGCGCGTGAGTTATAGCTAGCTGAACTAACTATAACGGGGGAATTTCTATGGTTTTGTACGAGTGAAATGTCCAACTAACTATAACGCCCCTGAAACCTATGGTTTTTTCTGTGAATGTCTAAGGTTTTTTTAAATGCTAATTTCTAACTATAACGTGCCTGAAACCTATGGTTTTTTCAGTGAATATATATATATATATTTATTATACTATGTATACATGTGAAAATGTCTCGGTCTGCCTGTTTGCCTCGAGGCACAGAAAAATTGGTGGAACTGATGTCAGCATGCCGACGAGGTCCTCTTATGGCTCCGATGACGTCATACAGTGTCGCGAGTGGAGCCGTGCTATTATGACGTCCTCATCGACGTGGGAGAGCTTGGAAAGAATTTCCGTGGAATGCTGGTGCAGGAGATATTCACCTAAGTGTTCAGGCTCGTCCTTTTTGGAGCAACTGTTTATGTTGCCAATCCAGAAACCGAAACCAGTGATCCGAGGGCAGAGGCCCTGCAGATGGCACACGAGGTGGGGTGCCCAGTCATGTGCACCGGCAGGGCAGCGAAGTGACAAGCACCACAACCCAAAAAAAAAGGCAATGAGGGCACTGGATAACACAGGATCATCTCTTTGTATCTGGGAGGAACAACAAAGTTAAAATGCCCCTGTACCAAAATGTAGAATTAGTGCTACAACAGTCTTCAAGAGGACCTGCGATGCCGCTTCTGCCTGCCGTACCCTGGAGGCGGCACATGGGTCACACTGTACGGTCATACTGCGGTGGGACGCACACTCTTTGACCTCTCATGGCACTGTTCCACACTTCAGGTAGGATGCTTTCCATTAGCTATGTTTTCTGATGACGTGTCACGCCGGCCCCGTCCAACAACAGATTTCCTTTAGATCCAAACAGACTCTTCCACTTTCCCATTGGAAAGTGAAACCAGGCCACGCAGACACTTTCACAATACTCACAATACAACAGCTGGGAATGCAATTTTCGGTAAAAAAAACACATTCCTTCCTCCTAATTAATCAAATAAACGTCTCACTGAAGAACAGGGGCCAGCTTCGATTGGTAAACAGCCGTTACAACAACTTTTTTACTTCGCGAAGTCATTACAACAGATTTTTTTAGAATGCATGGTCATTTACCACGCATGCCTTTACAACAAATTTTGTTTTGTATGGTAAATGACCATGCATTCTAAAAAACATGTAGACGATCCTCGTTGTTGTAAGGAAACAGAGGCTGTTCCATTTCCTCACAACGACGTGCACCGCCCCTCAGAGACAACGTGAAGCAGGAACCACGAGGAGAGAGGAACCATGAGGAGTGAGAGGTAAGGGGGATTGGGCATGGGGTGTTTTTTTTCTTCTAGGGTTTAGGGTAGTGCAGTGGTGTTTGGGTAGTGTAGGGGGTCGTGCTGGGGGTAGTGTTTTAGGGTTTAGGGTATTGCAGTGGTGTTTGGGTAGTGTAGGAGGTCATGCTGGGGTAGTGCTTTAGGGTTTAGGGTAGTGCAGTAGTGTGGGGGGTCATGTTGGGGGTAGTGTTTTAGGGTTTAGGGTAGTGCAGTGGTATATGGGTAGTGTAGGGGATCGTGCTGGGGTAGTGTTTAAGGGTTTAGGGTAGTGCAGTGGTGTTTGTGTAGTGTAGGGGTAGTGCTGGGGGTTGTGTTTTAGGGTTTAGAGTAGTGCAGTGGTGTTTGTGTAGTGTAGGGGGTAGTGTTTTAGGGTTTAGGGTTGTGCAGTGGTGTTTGTATACTGTAGGGGTCGTGCTGGGTTCTAGTGTTGTAGGGTTTAGGGTAGTGCAATGGTGTTGGTGTAGTGTAGGGGGTCGTGTTTTAGGGTTTAGGGTAGTGCAGTTGTGTTTAGGTAGTGAAGGGGGTCGTGCTGCGGGTAGTGTTTTAGGGTTTAGGGTAGTGCAGTGGTGTTTGTGTAGTGTAGGGGTCATTCTGGGGGTAGATTTAGTGTTTAGGTTAGTGCAGTCGTGTTTGTGTAGTGTAGGGGGTCGTGCTGGGTAGTGTTTTAGGGTTTAAGGCAGTGCAGTGGTGTTTGTGTAATGAAGGGGGTCGTGCTGGGGTAGTGTTTTCGGGTTTAGGGTAGTGCAGTGGTGTTTGTGTAGTGTAGGGGGTTGAGCTTGGGGTAGATTTAGGGTTTAGGGTAGTGCAGAGGTGTTTGGGTAGTGTAGGGAGTCGTGCTGGTGGTAGTGTTTTACGGTTTAGGGTAGTGCAGTTATGTTTGGGTAGTGTAGGGTGTTGTGCTGGGAGTAGTGTTTTAGGGTTTAGGGTAGTGCGCCAAACCAGCCACAATATCCGTGGACAAAGGGGATCCTGACTCTTTTAAACGCTCCGTCAATTGAATAATTTGGTCAAGGGCCCTACCACGTCCAAGACCTATCATTCCTTTCTTGGGATCCCTCATATACTTGGAGAAAAAGGTACATAGTTTCTCATCAATTTCAGGCGTATGTGCCACCTTCCCCTTCAGTGAGGGCCTGGGGCATTCTCCCCTCATCCTATTCCTGACCTCCCTTTCAAGGGTTGATGGATTTTCCCCACCACATACTCTGCCGCTTTGGTGTCAGGGGTCGACTCCGCCGGCCTAGGATGGTAAATTTCGGTAGGCTCGAACATATCCAAGTGGACTCCGTCCCAACCCAGGACTGAGAGGAGTGGGACTCTGGATGCCAGGGACGCCCCGATTCCTTATCCTCATCAGAGGAGAAATCGTCCTCCGATACACCCTTTCCCTCTAAGGGAAACCTGCCATCGGGGTCTACAATAGTGGTGACAGCGTCGCAATTTTCTCCGTAAGTTTACCAAATCCTTCCAAGTGCCTCGCGTTATGCTTAACGGCCCTTTTATTCCCCATCTGGGAGCTACTGGGACCCACCACCACCAGATCTGAGTCACTGAACACCCCAGGGATGCTTTTGGCCAGCTTATCAACATGATCCCTAAGAGGAGACAGCGCCCTAGAAATAGCCAGAGAGAGGTCTTGGTCCACTGCTGGAGGGAGAAGTTGAGGGGCCATTCCTCCTTCAATTCCTGGTAGGAGGAGTAAAAATGGTTTTCTGGAGAAGACATGATAGCAGAGGGTGTGAGCACAGAACAAATGCCCTTAAAATCCTTAAGGCAGCCCCCTTGCCGGTGCTCCAACAGCTGGGCTTTCCCCGAAGCTGTTATAAGAATAGACTGAGGCGCAATACCAATTACCACCACCAGGTGGCGATGGTCACTAACGTGGCCGTGTGGGGAAATCACCGCGCAACAGTGTTAAAATTAGGCGAGGGTTGGTCGGGAATCAAGCGGACACTAAAGGAGTGACTGGATTCCCAAACGCGCATAAAGACCAGCAGGAGCGCTCGACGGAGCTACCTCGCTTGGACCAGACGCGCCTGACAGTACAATATCAAGGCAATAATGCTAATAACGTGCACAAGAAACCGCTATACAAACAGCAACAACGTCAGATTAAGCCAAGAATGTAAGGAATGCACTTAACTGACGAGCAGTGAAGAAAGAGGAAGGGGAAGAGACGTCACGATATTATATACGATGGACTGTGATATGACTGGACTATAGTTTTATTTATTTATTCATTTATAAAGTTTGATATAGTGCGAACATGACCCACGGGGGTATCATAGCACTTTACAGTACATATTTCTCACGAATTATACATACAATTGGAAATCACATGTAATACAAAAGAGGTAGACATTGGTGTTTGGATATAATCGGTGGCAAATAGGCATCAGAGTGTTAAAGATTTAGGATGTTAATTTGTTCATTAGAAACAATTTCGCTTCTTTTTTGAAGGCGGTAAAAGAGGAGATTCTGCGTATGTCTGGTGGAAGGTTGTTCCAGATCTTCGGTGCGATACCTGAGAAAGCTCTGCACCCAGTTCTCTTTTTGTGGAAGGATTGAGGTTTTAGTAGTAGTGAGCATGCGCTTTGCGTATGTCTGCAACCTCCCAACCGCTCTAGCTTTTTCGCTAGATAGCTGGGGGTGTTGCTATTTAGGGCTTTATGTGTCATGCAGGTGATCTTTAGTTGTATTCTCGACTCGTAGGGCAGCCAGTTCAGAACCTTCAGGGCCGGTGTAATGTGGTAATTTCTTTTTATTCTGGAGACCAGCCTGGCCACAGCGTTAAGCGAGGCCCTGATCGGTGCTAGCTTGTATTTTGGAAGACCGCATAGCGTGGTGCTTCCATAGTCCAGTCTTGGTAGAACTAGTGCTTGAACCGCCATTTTTAGATCAGTCTGTGGGAGGAAGGGTTTAAGTTTCCTTAAGATACTCAACTGAAAATTGGCTCCCTTGGTGGCATTGTAGATTTGTGCCTGCATATTTAAATGTTTGTCAAAGGTGACTCCCAGGGATTTTGTGGAGTCAATGATGTGTGGGGTGCAATCAAAGGAAGTTAGATGCTTCAGCCATAAGTCTATCTTGGTTGTGTGATTGGGGGGGGAGATGAGGAGGAACTCAGTTTTCTTGGTATTGAGCATGAGGTGGTTGCCATTGAGCCAGTTTTGGGTATTATGTAGAATGGCGTTGAGGGAAATGAAGTCATCTGGTGAGGAGATTTTCATATATATTTGAGTGTCGTCCGCGTATAGGTGATATAGAATGTTTGCGGAATTCAGCGCATTAGCAAAGGGTTCCATAAGTAGATTAAAAAGGATTGGTGATAGTGCTGATCCCTGTGGAACTCCTAGGGTGACCATGGATGGTTGAGAGAGTGATTGCTTCATCTTGATTCTTTGGGTTCTGTTGCTTAGGAAGGAGGTGAACCATTGTAACACTGGACCGGTTAGGCCCATCCTTCCTTCAAGAGGGCCAGTAGATTGTCGTGTTTAACCGTGTCGAAAGCGGAGGATAGGTCAAGGAGCATCAATAGGCACGATTCGTTATGATCTAACATTTTTAAGATGTCATCCATTATATGAGTGAGTGCTGATTCAGTACTGTGACCTTGCCAGAAGCCGGATTGGTGTTTATCTAGGAGGTTGAAGTTCTCGATCTGTTTGCAAAGTTGAATTTGTACACATTTTTCCAATAACTTCGCCAGAGTGGGGATGCTGGATATAGGGCGATAGTTGTTGAGATCTGTGGAAGAGGGAGTTGACTTTCTTTAGTATAGGTGTTACCTGCCCTATTTTAAGGCAGTCAGGTAAGGAACCTTGCCTCAGAGAGGCGTTAACAAGTTTTGCCCATAGTGGTAGAATAGAGGTCTTTATCATTTTGAATACAGATGGTGATAGGGGATCGGAGAAATGATTGTCAGGGTCGATCGCTAGCAGGGTGCTATAGATTTCGTGTTCAACGATGGGTGAGAAGGAGTGCCAGTTGGCATTGTTTTTTGGCACTTCGATCAGAAATCCAAAGAGGTCCTGGATCTGTGAGTAAAGAGTAAATTCTTGGTCAGTAGTTTGTTGGGAATCCTTCTTGGATTGAATGTCATTTTCAATGATTTTAGTCTTTTCTAGGAAGAATTTGGCAAGCTCGTCGCAGTTAGGGGTAGCTGGGTTGCTTAGCTGCACTACATTTGTAGAGTTAAGCGATTGTTGTTTTACGATTTCAAATAGCTTTTTGGGACGGTTAACAGCTTTGTTCAGCTGTGTTTTGAATAAGGCTGCTTCAGCTTTTAAGATATTTCTGTTGTAAGTGTTTCTCAATACTCTAAGTTGGTATAGGTGATAAGTGGAAGGTGCTGATTTACAAGCTCGCTCAGCTAGTCTTAACTTGCGCCGGTCCGGGTTTAGATTTTCATTGAACCATGGTTTGGAGATTTTGGAGGAGATATTTTTTCTCTGGGAGGGGCACTGTGGAATCAAGGATTTCAAGCATAGTGACGTTGTAGAAGTCTGTGAGATCATGGACGTCAGCCATGTCTGCTGATGGGATCAGGGCGGAATTGCATTGGGATATCAGGGTGTTGGGATTGATATTTTGGATATTCCTTTTCCATTGTTTTGTTTTAGTAGGTTGGCTTCATTTTGGAGTTACCTTACTGTTGATGGAGAAGAAGATGCTGTAATGATCAGTCCAGTCACATGGGAAGATGGATTCTAGTGATATAGTGGTTCTTTTTGCTATGATGAGATCTAATGTCTCCCCCTTGTTGTGGGTTGGGCTGTCACAGAATTGGGACAGCTCCTGGTCTGCCAGAAAGGATTTGAGACCGCTTACATCATGATCGCCAGTTGCCTTGGTGACTACCCCACTAATGGTTCATGGGTTGTGTAGTCTTTTGTTTAATGATTGTTGTGTTACGTTTTCTTTGAACTACTATGCAAATAAAGTGAGGAAAGATATGCATAATCCTCACCTCCGTCCTGCCATAGAATTCATTAAACTTTATTCTATCTGATTAAGAAACATAGATCATAAAAGTGTACATAAAAACAGTAAATCCTCTTTCCTAAGACAAAACAGTGAGAGTTAATTAAAACCAGTAGGTAAAAACGGGTGTTACAAAGCCCAGTTCAGAGAAAATTCAGGCTAACAGAATCATAAAGTTCAATGTTTCGCAAGATCAATCTCATGTACTTCGTGCAAAATACGCAACAAGGGGTCCAAGTAAGATGTAACGCTCGAATACCTGACCAGTCTGCACTATATAAAACTGTAGAAAAACTAAAAATAGAAAGTGTTTTGCACACTTCTGTCATTGGGCTATATGTGGGCTACATCTGGTGATATTTGTGCTACATTTGGGCTATTTGTTCTCTAGTGGCAATCTTGGGAGACTTATTTGTTATGAAGTTTCCTAATTTCCTCATTTACTGCAGTCTCCTCAGTAGGAAATGCTTTCCGTTTTTTACTTTGAATCCATCAAGAAGGCATTCAGATGTGTCACACGTTTGCCATAAATTCAGAATGTTAGCACTCTAGATGTTCATTAGATCACTGTAGTAAAGCTACTGCTCACCAGGGAGTTAACTGGAAGTCTACTGCTGGTATTGAAAGTGATTGTTTCAGTTTGCATATCAGAATTTTCTAATGAAATAGAAGAGGATTTGAGATCTCACTTAAAACATGCCCTAAATGTTCTTTCTGCTTCAAAAAACAAATGGTCCTTCGAAACAATTTAGTATAGGAGAAATAAATATAGCCCAGAATCAGTACTATATTGATTAGAAATGTCCAGCCGGACATGTAAATTTAATAATCAACTTAATGAATTTGCTATAGAACAAACAGAATAGAGTGGGACACAGTCCTGTTTCCTTCAACAGACAAAACATTTAAAACATAAAAAGAACAATCACATTTGAAGAGGATTTTTCAGGCTAAGCAACCAAGCTTCACGCCGATAGAAAAATAGGGGGCAAGCTATTTAGAAGGTAAACAGTCATGTACAACTTTTAACTCATGTGTTTAACATGCATGCTGTTCAACAAGTCGACGATGTTTCGATCTATTACATGATATATAGATCATCATCAGGACTAATTAATGACAAGCCTGAGAATGTAATGCCTGTAAGAATTTGGAAGGAACGGGAGGAGAAAGAAGGAGAAATTTACAATCTCGACAGAGACATGGGAACAGTGTGTTACAATTTGTACTTAGAACACCAAGGTCAGTATATACAAGTTATATCAGAAGGAACTAGCAATTCATATCAAAGTGAAAAAAGCGTTGAGGCAGTGTCTCCTATGTTCAAGCAACAAGACCGTATCTAAATCAGGGTGGAGCCAAGGGTTAAAAATTACAAATTACAATGCTGTAAGGGTGACAGGGTGCATTCTCAGCTGGAATTAAGTGAGTCAGGGTGAGGGATATAGCGTGAGATAGAGAAGCCATTGAGGTAGAAGTGTTCGGGACAAGCAAGCAATTGGCAGAGTGTGTACTGAGTGGAGCGACGCAGGATTTACCGTGGACGAGTACGATGCTCGGTCTGTACATGCGTAGAAGATAAGGTACAACCTCCTGGAAGGTGGCCGCGGGAGAACGATGAAGGAATGTCCGGGGTATGGGACTTCTAGGGAGGGAAGGAAACGGGTTGAGGTGGGGAAAGGGGATATAAGGATAAGAGCCCGAACCACGAGGTATCAAACTCACCAATTAGAGCAAAAGTGAAAGGACTCGACTAAAATTCTGTCGAGTAGCTGGTAAGTGGCATAGGATGCCGGTGCATATGAATCCGGTCTTCCGCGTGGAAATGAGGCTCTTGCCGATCACAAGAGAGGCCTACGGTGGAAGAGGAGAGGTTACGATGGAAGTAATAATGCTGAAAGGGGGGAGCTGCCCAAGGGAGCGGGGCAAGAGCTTACCTTCCTGTAGTTGAGGAGCTTGGTCGCTGGTGTGGGACGCTCGCGAGTGATGAGTATAAGGAGACGATATTTGGGCACATGATCATGCGCGTTACGTGCGTGCAAGAAGTGCAACCGTCAGGAAGAGGGAAAGAGTGGCGGCCATATTGGGTCAGTGGAGGAGTTGCAAAGAAAGGGGCTAAAACCCGTAATATTACGGCAGTGAGGAGGAGCATACGGAGCAGCATCTCCAGGAAGGGCACAATCTGCACTAATAGGGATGGGGGATAACTGAGACAGTATGCCATGCATAATGGGTGCGTACTATGAGCGCAACCACCGTGAGGTGAGGGAAATTGTGGCGACCAATTGGGTCAGTGGAGGGAGTGATGTGAGGCTGAGAAACAGTGACATAGCAGAGTTCTTCTAAAAAGTTTTAACAATTATGAATAAGGGTATTATTGGAATACATTTAAGGCAACAAGGCAAGGAATTAATTAGGGCACAGTCTGTATTAGAAGGGGGTAAGGAACAAAAGAGTTACAGAGGACAATGTTAAAGTAAGGTCATCCAGTCCTCATTTCTGTTGAGGCCATTTCGTATAGTGTCCAAGCGGATGATGAACTTGAGCTCTTCTCTGTTAAGGATCTGTGCCAGGTCTGCGCCTCTCGGTGGCAGTTTGATGGTGTTTAATACAGTCCACTTGATCTCGCTATCCTTGTGGCCAACATATGTTCGACCAATGGCGCGTTTGGGATGTTGCAACGGACCCTGCTGCGATGTTGTCCAATCCTTGTTTTGATTTTCTCGGTGGTCTGCCCAATGTAGTTCTCGTGGCAGGGACATTGAATCAAGTAGATTACGCTGCATGTATTGCAATTGGAAAAACCATTAGATGTAATCACAATATTGTCAAAAGAAAAGGTTTTCCCTTCCATTGTACATTCGCATATATTGCAATTGCCACATTTAGCATGCCCTGTCAGGGGTGTGAGGCCCCAATGTGCATCCAGTGTGAGTGGGGGTGTTATTTTAGGAATTGCAGCTCATACTAGATGGTCTCTCAAGTTGCGATTCTTTCTAAAAGCAAACAATGGCCGTTCTAGGTTCAGAATTCCTACATTCAATGTGGGCCAATGTTTAAGGATAGACTTGTGGATGGGGTTGGAAATTACAGAGAAGGTCGTGATGCAAACTATCCTTTTTGTGTCACTTTTGGATTTGGGTGAGAGAATGACTTCCCTAGGGCAGTACCAGGCTCATTTCTGGGCATTTCGAACCAAGCGCTTGGGATAATCACAGGCTTTGAGTTTATCCGAAAGCACAGAAGCCTCTAGGAAGTAATCTTCCTTGGAGAAGCAATTACGTTGAATCCGTAAGAATTGGGAATAGGGTAGACAGTCCCGCAGAGCCCTGGGATGATTACTCTCATATCTCAACAATGCGTTGCGTTCAGTTGGTTTTCTGTAGAGTTTGCTAAAAAGTTCGCCATTGGAATGGTATATGGTGAGGTCAAGAAAGGGGATCGAGGACTGATCAGAGGAGAGTGTAAACTGATGACCCAAACAGTTATTGTTTAGCCAATGTAAAAAGTGGTTTAGGGAAACCTCATTGTTCTGCCAATTTAGGAAGACGTCGTCGATATTGCGGCGCCATAGTTTGACCCCAGAGTGAAAGGGGTTATTGGGTGTCAAAATGATGGTGGTTTCCAGAAAGTCCATGAAGAGAATGGCCAGATTAGGGGCAAAAACTGCACCCATCGAAGTGCCTTTAACCTGCTGGAAAAATTCATTCTCAAAGCTAAAAAAGTTGCTAGTCAGACATATTTCAAGCAATTTGAGTAGAAATAATGTGGGGACATTGTGTGGTCTGGGCCTTAGGTCAAGGGTTTGTTGAATCACTCTTAGGGCAAGAACCTGTGGGATGTTGGTGTACAGTGATTCAATGTCCAGAGTACAGAGCAAATTCTCAGTCGTATTGAAGGGATGATGTTCCACCATATTAATTATGTCCATGCTGTCCCTGATGTAGCACTGGGTTTCGGGTACAAAGTCTTTAATAAAGAAGTTAACATATTGGCCAAGTGGTCCCAATATAGAGCCACAGCCCGAAACTATAGGGTGGCCAGGTGGAGAAGTCAGGTGTTTATGAAATTTGGGTAATGTGTAAAAAACTGGTATTCTGGGTGACTTTGCATTAAGAAATTGAAATTCTTTTTGGCTGAGAAAGCCATCATTTTTAGCCTCAGTGGTAATTTGAAGGATAAGCCTTTGTAGTTCCTTAGTGGGGTCCGTAGGAAGTCTACAGTAGTGGTCTGTGTTATGGAGTTGACGGAGTATCTCGGCTTTGTAGGAGTCTAATTCTTGTTAGACAATGCTGTCACCCTTGTCTGCCGATTTAATGATAAGGGAGTTGTTATTCTTTAGAGATTCAATGGCCTTTTTTTCTTGGAATGTTATATTGAAAGGGATAAATTGTTTTTGTCCTTTAGTGCATTAAGGTCTTTTAGCACCATTTTTTCAAAAGTGATAATTTCGCCCGGTAGCATGCTTGCTGTCGGGGAAAACGTGGAAGGAGGGCAAAATGGTGTGTTTGCAGTAGAATCAGGTGTGGGATTCTGCAAAAAATAGGCATGAAGACGTAGCCTTCTAAAAAATCTGAGTAATTCAGTATGTAATTCAAGAAAATTGGGGTGAGTAGTTGGGACGAATGACAGGCCTTTGTTGAGAAGCGATAATTCAGGGTCAGCAAGGTTATGTGTAGATAAATAAAAAATGGAGATGGTGGTAAAATCCTGAGTTATATTTGCTTGAGGGTCTACCATTGGTAAAAATGTTGTCTGGTCTGCCGTTCCCCTGGTGGATTGTACCATCGTTGTGCCCGTTTGACACGGCCCCATTTTGGTTGTTCTGTTTGACCTCTCCCTAAAAAATTGGGATTTCTGGATGAAGTGCTCGGAGTCTGAATTATCAGAAGATTCTGCTGAAGTATCTGAAAAACCCACTAAGGTGTTACGTCTATTGAAACGTCCCCAAGCACTAACCATCATTTCTACGGCAATATGAACCCCTCATTTTGTTCCTTTTTAAATTAAATGTTTTAAGTGTTACCAGTCTATTCCAATCAAGATGGCTTCAGGTGTGCCATAATTTTGCCATAAGTAAGACTGTTAGTGCCCTACTTGTTCTTTAGAACACTCTGGGAAGCTACAGTAGAACACAAAGGCATCAACTGACAGGCTGCTCCTGTTGAAATATAACAGGAAGATATTTGAGATCTCACTTAAAACATGTCCTGATTTTTCTTTCTACGGCACTAACCATAATTTCTATGACAAAATGAACCCCCTCATTTTGTTACTTTTTAAATTAAATGTTTTAAGAGTTACCAGTTTATTCCAATTAAGATGGCTTCAGGTGTGCCATAATTTTGTTATAAGTAAGACTGTTAGTGCCCTACTTGTTCTTTAGAACACTCTGGGAAGCTACAGTAGAACACAAAGGCATCAACTGACAGGCTGCTCCTGTTGAAATTTAACAGGAAGATATCTGAGATCACACTTGAAACATGTCCTAATTTTTCTTTCTACAGCTCTAACCATAATTTCTATGACAAAATGAACCCCATCATTGTGTTCCTTTTTAAATTAAATGTTTTAAGTGTTACCAGTTTATTCCAATCAAGATGGCTTCAGGTGTACCATACTTTTGTCATAAGTAAGGCTGTTAGCACTCTAGTTGTTCGATAGAACACTCTGGCAAGCTGCAGTAGAACACAAAGGCATCAACTGACATGCTGCTCCTGTTGCAATACAACAGGAAGATATTTGAGATCTCATTTAAAACAAGTCCTAATTTTTCTTTCTACAGCACTAACCATAATTTCTATGACAAAATGAACCCCCTCATTTTGTTCCTTTTTAAATTAAACGTGTTAAGAGTTACCAGTTTATTCCAATCAAGATGGCTTCAGGTGTGCCATAATTTTGTCATAAGTAAAACTGTTAGCGCTCTTGTTGTTCTTTAGAACACTCTTGGAAGCCTCTGTAGAACACAAAGGCATCAACTGACAGGCTGCTCCTGTTGAAATAAACAGGAAGATATTTGAGATCACACTTGAAACATATCCTAATTTTTCTTTCTACAGCACAAACCATAAGTTCTATGACAAAATGAACCCCATCATTTTGTTTCTTTTTAAATTAAACGTTTTAAGTGTTACCAGTTTATTCCAATCAAGATGGCTTCAGGTGTGCCATACTTTTGTCATAAGTAAGGCTGTTAGTGCTCTAGTTGTTCTTTAGAACACTCTGGGAAGCTGCACTAGAACACAAAGGCATCAACTGACAGGCTGCTCCTGTTGAAATATAACAGGAAGATATGAGATCACACTTGAAACATGTCCTAATTTTTCTTTCTCCCGCACTAACCATAATTTCTATGACAAAATGAACCCCATCATTTTGTTCCTTTTTAAATTAAATGTTTTAAGTGTTACCAGTTTATTTCAATCAAGATGGCTTCAGGTGTGCTATACTTTTGTCATAAGTAAGGCTGTTTGTGGTCTAGTTGTTCTTTAGAACACTCTGGGAAGCTGCAGTAGAACACAAAGGAATCAATTGACAGTTTCTGCCCTTGTTGGATGTACATGATTTACTGAGAATGACAGACTTCCTTCTCACATGACTGAGAAAGATAATGTGAATTTACAGAAAATATGCTCTCATTTTAGCTTCAGTTTTCTCTCAAACATGATTCATGATATCCCAGCAGAAGGTTTTTCACAGGGTAAAATCACCTTAGAACACACCACAATTCCTGAAATTAGAATGGTACCATCAACACATGAATTCTGTCTATCACCCTTTATAGTTCTCCTTTTGGTAACCCTCAAAATCTTCGATTCACTACAATGCATTTCAATGGGGTACTATCATGTATATTGGTCCCAAGATGTCTGCCAGCAATTCCAGGATGAAGTGCTGACAGCCAATCAGATCTCACGATGAGATGTGTCATTAGGCTCCGCCCAGATATTGAAACTTTTTCTTTTTCTAATTTCTCATGAACTACTGAACAGATTTACACCATTTAACAAAAAGTGATCTTTCTGAACCAAGGGCTACCATTTCACCAAATTTGGTGTAATTCCGTTCAGCAGTTCGGGCTGTAGCCGTGTCTAAGCTTTCCTATGGGAATTAACATGGAGAAAACACATTTTGGGACCCCCCTTTTTTCTCTGCCCCCACTTGCCGAATCACCCCGAAACTTTTAAGATAGGAGCTGACCAGAGCGCCCCACGAGTTTTGAAAATTTCGCAAAGATTCGTCAACCGACCCCAAAGTTATTGGGAAAAGAATGTTACGATTTTCCTATGGATAATAGGTCCTAACTATAACTACCTACTGGCGACCGCCAGTAGGTAGATATAGTTAGAACCTATTTTCCATAGGAAATCCGCAACATTCTAGTTGGAATAATTTTGGCACTGAATCCACTGATTGACGAATCTTCGAGAATTTTCTCAGAACTTTTGGCCAGCTCCCGTCCACTCCTATCCTGAAAGTTTCACGGTGATTTGTCAAGCGCGGGCCAAGAAAAAAGGGGGGTCCCAAAACACATTTTCCCCATGCATTTTCCCGTAGGACCTTTAGCCGCAGCTACAGGCCGAACTGCTGAACGGAATTACACCAAATTTGGCAAAGAGGTAGTCCTTAGTTCAGACTCCTGCCTTTTGCTTAAATGGTGTAAATCCGTTCAGTAGTTCCTGAGAAAATGACATTTAAAAGTGCATATATATCTATGGCCTCGGAGGATCCGCGTACCCTAAGCGCAGGCTAAGCGCACCCAGCCGTGCACGAGCTGTATCCTAATTGGCTGTCAACACTCCAAATCAGAAAGTGTTGGCAGCCATCTTGTGCCCGGTCCCCGGGGCCAGAAGTGGCCACAGGAGGGTGGCGAGGCAGCCCCCTCCAAAATAATTTTTTTTTTTAAAAAGGGTCATGCCCCGGGGGATGGGGTCCCCGGGGCAAATTATGGCCTCAGGAGGGGGGCCACGCAGGCCCCTTCCCGATTTTAAGATTTAAAAAAAAAAAATTGGGAGCATGCCCTGGGGGATGGGGTCCCCAGGGCCAATAAATTAGAAAAAGAAGGGGGGCTACACAGCATCCCTTCTTAATTTTGTTTTTTTTTAAACAGGATCGGGCCGGAGGCCACGCCCCCTCCTTGCACCACTCTGCAAACGCGCCCCCTGGTGCGTTTGCAGAGGGGGAACTTATTCCCCTTTAATACTGGGGGTCCCCGGGGGCCAACTAGCCCATCAGGAACCTCCAGTACGCACCAGGGGGCTGCTTTGCAGAGAGGTGTAATGAGGCCACGCCCCTTTTTACACCTCTCTGCAACGCAGTTCCGTGGCGCTTTTCTGGAGGTACCTGGTGGGCTAGTTGGCCGCCAGGGGACCTCAGGATTCAAGATGACTTAATCCCGCAACTTAAAACGTGCCATGGGGCGCGTTTGCACAGTGGTGAAGGTAGGGGGCGGGGCCTGAGGTGATATGTGTGCAAACACGTCCTGTGGCACGTTTTAAGTTGGGGAATTCATTCCTCTTCAATTCAGAGGTCCCTAGGGGCCAACTAGCCCACCAGGTACCTCCAGTAAGTGCCACGGAGCTCCATTGCAGAATGTTGTAAAAAGGGGTGTGGCCTCTGAACACATCTCTGCATAGCAGCTCCGTGGCGCATACTGGAGGTACCTGGTGGGCTAGTTGGCCCCCAGGGGACCGCAGGATTGAAGAGGAATTAATTCCCCAACTTAAAACGTGCCACAGGGCGTGTTTGCACACGTCACCTCAGGCCCCGCCCCCTTCCTTCACCATTGTACTGTAGTGGAGACAGAGGTCCAGGTACACACATTGCTATGTTAGCATAAGCATCTTAGACGTTAAAACGCCATCTTGCCACTTTTGCTGCTTTTGCACACGACACTGCAGATAGATGTTATTATATGAAAACTGCTTGCTTGCCTTTTCTTCACATGGGAATGGTCTGTTGTTCATATCCCTAGATGTGCACCGTGACCTTGGTCTGGACATTGTTTGCAGACACAGTCAGGACCATCAAACAATGTATGCTTTTGAATTCAGGTTGATCGGCCCACGTTCTAGCCATAACACGCACACAGCTGCAAATATCTGAAATTCGAGCGCCTTTAATATTGCAGTTTGCATGCATGAGATGCTCACTTTGGAGAAGACTTTTTCCAGACACACAGCAAAGCAGATCCTGTGATGTGATTCACCTAAGCTGATAATTACGGTATGGGGTTCCCCATTCAAACCTAGAGACCTTATATTAGTTTAATAATACTAGCTTACTAGTGAAGGGAAGGTGACTGTATTCCACTATCATTTGTAACATGATTTCTCCCTTCATTTCTATGGTATTGTAACAATGCTGATGGTTTTATTTTTAATCATTTGTCTGCTTATGTTAGCCAAAGTACTGCATCTTAGGACACGTAGTTTATAAAATAAACATTTTAAACTTTACTGTGTCTCTGATTACTCTTGTTGTGGACTGATATGAGAATAATAACGAACGGGTATTTCTGATTCCCACCATTCCTGAGAGTACTCTAAGTCGCATGTTCTGGGTTGTCTAATCATTGGTAGCTTCGAGATGATACGGAGAGCGAATGAGACACTGATGCTAGTCGGATAGGGGTTCTGGGTACTGAGGGGAGTTTTTGGTACACCGCGATTCACTGAGGTCCTGCGCATAGTTCTGTGCATGAGCAGAATCCCTGCAACAGTACAAATATTCCTCTAAAATCAGCCGAACTACGAATTCAGTAACTTGTATTTCCTTCCTTAGGTATCCATTGTGTGGTTTTCAGAAGAAAAGTTTCTAAGTGTCTATTTTCACAAACTAAAAATATTCCTAAAAAATCGTCTGTATGACTTAAACACATTCTTTCAACTGTTTACAGGAGATGCACCAGTGCTTGAGCCAGGATCCACCAAAGAGTAAGTAAAAATAACGATAACACTACTTACCTGCTAAGTGAATTTTCTACCATACGATAACATTGGTGGTTCTATGTGAAAAAAATTCTAAGTGTCAACTTTTAAAATACAATAATATTCCTTAAAAATCACTACTGTAACCAAAACGATTTTACTCAACAGTTTACAGGAGATGTCCAAGGACTGAATCTAGGATCCAGTCCTGTGGTTAGAAAAGTAATCCATAAAGTAACTCATTGCATTTGACTAGAAATTCACATTGAGCTCAATGTTGCATAGTGTTTGAAATTGTGTTGCCCATTGCAACAACTGTAACTACTGTACTTAAAATTCTATTGCCTATTTGCAAAGTATTTAAACTAAAGTAATTCATTCTGAGAAAGTATATTTTGTATTGTAATGTATAATGTAATTATAATGTAATTAAAAAAATAAAATATCTAAAAATAAATAGTTTAAAAAATTTAGTAAATCAGTATAAAAAAAATCAGTATAACAATTAATACATTAAACATTGTTATTTACAAAACCTTTGAAATTCACTGAAAAAACCATAGGTTTCAGGCCTGATATAGTTAGGAATTAGCATTTAAAAAACCTTTGAAATTCACTGAAAAAAACCATAGGTTTCAGGCTTGATAAAAAACCATAGGTTTCAGGCCTGATATAGTTAGGAATTAGCATTTAAAAAACCTTAGAAATTCACTGAATAAAACATAGGTTTTAGGGGTGTTATAGTTAGTTGGACATTTCACTTGTACAAAACCATTGAAATTCCTCCGATATAGTTAGTTGTACTAACTACATCTCGCGCACCCGCAATCCACTGCTGATGATGTCACATATTACATCATTCATGACATGGTCAGTGACATCACTGATGACATCTCAAATTACATCACTGATGACATCACTGATGACATCATCCACGTGACAATCAGATACACCTCATCATACACTAGTATAACCTTTCATCACTCACTGTAAAATACAGAGTGCCATATTTGAAACCATTGACACACAAATACAAGTTTTTAAACACCCACTCAGTGATTCCTAGATCTATACACACATCTAATCACTTACCTATAGATTCACTCATACATGCTGTCAATGATCAATAGAACACTATCAAATATACTTATTCACCTATACCAACATTACACCCCAGCACACATCCTAATCACGTTTGAAGTCATCCTACTCACTTATGCAAACAATGGATCATACTTACTTTTACTTTGCTACACACTTATACAAACACCACTTCATCTATTCATATAGATAGTAACTCATGCTTAGTGTGTTATAAAATCACTATTACAAGTATACAGTTATCCATACAGTCACTCATACAATCACTGAGTCTTATGCATACTTATTTATATACAGCAACTGACACATACACGGCTTTTATTTTTCTAGTTTGTTGGATATATACCATTGAGACATATATTTGCTCATCACCACACCCATAAAGATATTCACTCACCCAAACAACTGTTATAACATGTAGTTTTAACTTCATATAAATACTGAATCAACTATTCACACATCTTTGGGCTGTCCCCCACCCCCCACCAAACCACACACACATTCACTCTCCCATACAAATACTCAGTTAACTAATCAATAAATAATATAGACTTTCACGTAGCTAGTAACCAACTGGTGCAGCAGTTTACACAATAACTGACAAAGTGATTCAGATATTCACACAGTTTAGTCGCTATCCAATATATTTAGCGAGACACTATAAATTAGTCAAGTGAACAGTCAATCACACTGCTACTAAATCCTCCATCCAGATATTTATATTTATATATCCACTCATTATTCAATGCAAATTGTTATTTAGATATTATACATATTTAAATAACGAACCAAAGCACATTCACTGGATGATGTCATCAGTGATGTCATCAGTGATGTCATTTGAGATGTCATCAGTGATGTCATTGACCATGTCATGAATGATGTAATATGTGGCATCATCAGCAGTGGATTGCGGGCCCGCGAGATGTAGTTAGTACAACTAACTATATCGAAGGAATTTCAATGGTTTTGTACGAGTGAAATGTCCAGCTAACTATAACACCCCTAAAACCTATGTTTTTTTCAGTGAAATTCTAAGGTTTTTTAAATGCTAATTCCTAATTATATTAGGCCTGAAATTATGGTTTTTTTCAGTAAATTTCAAAGGTTTTTTAAATGCTAATTCCTAACTATATCAAGCCTGAAACCTATGTTTTTTTCAGTGAATATATATATATATATATATATAAATACATGGGCTCTCACATAATCTCAGTACTAGTGCACATAATATACTAATTTAACTTTTGTAGTAGGTTAGTATATATGTTTAACACCCATAAACTATTAGAAACACTTACACGCACAGGATGATGTCTTCAGTGATGTCATTTGATATGTCAAACGCACTCCTGGTGTACACCACGCTGTATGGATATTCTTTCCTTTAGCTCTCAATGCTTCCCCAAACAAAATTGAGCATAATTGGCTTCATGCATCCTGGCGGGCAGTTACCAGGTTATCAGGGGCTCCCATGCTTAACATTATATTCTATAGATTTTATCGCGGCACTAGGTCTAAAACTGACCTTCAAACAGCAAAAGCAATGTTGATTTTCTAGGTATTTAACAATACACATTTCCAGTTTAATAGTGAGAAACTGTTAGACCTGGTACCATTGGGGTGAGTCTCCCTTCCATTTTCTCATTGATTGCCTCCTCTGTTTTGCTGGTTTAGATGCTTTGGGCACTGTGCAACTGCTATTCAGTGCCACCATGCAAGTGCTCCCTATGTTAAATTGATGTATTGATTAGTGACTCCAAGATTGGCTTATTTGATTTACTTTTCAGACCCTAGTATAGTACACCATGTGTGACCAGGGCCTGTAAATCAAATTGTGCTGGTGGGCTTGCAGCACTGATTGTGCCACCCACAGAATCAGCTTGTAAAGTGTGTCTCAGGCCTGCCATTGCAGAGCCTGTGTGCAGTCTAGTACTGCTATGTTGACTTGGTAAGTGCACCCACTTTCCAGTCACTAAACCTTCCCTTTTCTACATATCAGACACCTCTAAGGTAGGCCCAAGGGCAGGGTGCATTGTATGTAAAAGATAGGACATGCCCTGATGTGTATGGCATGTCCTGATAGTGAATTACAGCCATTTTCGTTTTTTACTATTGCAAGGCTACCTATCCCCACAGGCCTGATGGGCATTTTGATTAAAATATCTTATAATCCTAACTGACCCCGGGAACATGGTAGAAATTCGAGTTTAGTATGCCTGAACTCGGAATGATAAAATACATCTTTTAGTGAAGTTGGTTTAACATTCTGTGTTTGAAAATACCACTTTTAGAAATCAGGTATTTTCCTACCTCACCATCCAGCCTGCCTCTGCTAGCTTGTGTATTGTATGTCTGGTTTGCAAGTGACAAGAGCTGGGGAGACTCCAGGAGACAGGGTGAGTCAGCACAGGGCTGAATGGACCCATCTACATGCAGACTGGTGGGAGGAGTAGCACCTGAGTCTGAATAGGGCTGTGCCTGCCTTCCACAATGCTGGCTCCTCCTCCTGTGGTGTGTCTGAAGACCCTGGCCCACACTGACAAAGGAAGAAGCTGTACACTGGCAGAATGCACCCAGAACTGGTTTGAACTAGGTACAGGACCCTGTGCTTTCAGAGGACAAAGGATTTTGCAGTATAATTATTGGGGCCGAGACCCCAGGACTTTAGATCACTTCTGGAACAACAAGATAAACCTTTGCCAAGGAGAAGAACCAAAGAAGCTGCAGGAGTTTGGTTACCCCCCTGCCAGTGTGCTGTGTTGCTGGGTTGTCCTGCAGAGGTGTCTTTATTGCCAAAGAAAGGAGAAGGAACTTTTAAAGAACTTTCATCATCTTACAGAATATTTCTCCAAGGGCTTGAACTTGTGCTTGCCTCCTGCTAAAGTCTCAGGGACAAAAGACTTCACCACCAGCTCCCCTCTGAATTTCCTTGCTGGGAATTCTGCCTGCAGAAGTCTGCGTGTCTCTGGGATCTGGAAGCGTGACTCAACGAGAAGAAGCGTGTCGCAGTCGCAGCTGTTGCCGTCGCATCGCCAGAGAAGCGTGTCGCCATCGAAAGGGTAGCCGTCGCATCACCGGAGAAGCGTGTTGCAGGGCCTGTCGCGGCTCCAAAGTTACAGAGTTCACCGCACGGCCATCGGGCGTGCACGCATCATCTTCACGTCATCGCATCGCATCAAGGGTGCCATCTTATCGCATTGCACCGGAGTGTTGCATCGCATCGAGGCGCCATCTTGCCGCATTGTAACCAGAACGTAGTACGAGAATCAACGCATCACCACCTCTCCGGTAAGGAACAAGACGCATCCCTTACTCTGCGCAGGCAGTGAGGAGCAACGCATCGCCTCCCCCAAAGCAAGGAACCAACGCATCACCCTCCCTGCAAACCTTTTGTTTGTTTTGCATTACTCATCCAGGTACTTTTGTGAGAAATATGTCGCATTTATCATCAACTTGAACTAAGTTACTTCTACCATCTTTTAAGTCTCTTTTGAGTACAGTATTGTGGATTTTTGTCATTTGTGTTCTTGTGTTAAGTCTATATAAAGAATACTTATTTTTATAAAACCTATGTGGTGTCCATCTCTAGTGTTTCCACTGTATTACTGTATGTGTTCACAAATGCTTAACACATAGCCTCTGAGATAAGCCTGTCTGCTCATGCCAAGCTACCAAGGGGGTGAGCAGGGGTTATCCAGGAGTGTAATCTTCTTTCCTGACTTAGAAGCAAGGGTCCCTATTTGGTCAAAAGTACCAACCTCTGCCAACTAGAGACCCCCAGTTCTAACAGAACCTAAAGACGTTGTCACAGGTACTTCTTTTAGTACAGAACCCTGCCTGGAGACGTGTAAGAATGCAGTTTGCATCCATCCAGGACTGTAATTTGTGCAATACTTGTTGTGATTTATTTTGCAAGTTGTAAATTAAACTTATCGGTCTGTAATTCATTGGACAATAAGCATCTCCTTTCTTATACACTGCAAAAATCTTCACACCCATCCAAGAGTCGAGAATTTCTCCCCCTGCAGCTACTACATTTGATATAATATTAATGCACAGTGCCCAGATTAGGGGCTCAGACTTAAAATGGTCACCAGTAATGTGTTCAGGGCCAGGCACTTTTGCTGATTTTAATCGGTTAATGGCCATACATGTGTCTTCAAGACTGAAAGCTAATTCAACATCTGTAGATGCATTATAGGGAAGAGTGTTTATTGCTTTGCGCTCAAGTTTAATAGCAGTGGTATTAACTTTTGCATAAAGTGCAGACCACTTTTTCAGAAAAGGGATCACCCCACTTTTCCAGCTGAATATGATAGCTAGGGGTGCTAATACTATCTAAGCTTCCACGGGAAGTTATGTGCCATAAGGAGCAGTTATTCTTGGCCCTAGCAGCTGTCAGCAGGTCCTGACAATTTGTGTCAGCCCATTAGTTTTTTGCTTTGGTCAGTATAGCTTTATATCTAAGCGGAGCTGTTGAGATGTCAGGGTGGCTACAGTATCTAATGGCCCTCTTGAGATCTTTGCTTGCCAACTTGCACTTGGCGTTATACCAATTATGACCATTATGGGATCTGGAGCCTTTTGGGTTGCCTCTTTATAAAGTACTTCACTCAGCATTTTAAAGAAATGACTGTGGATAGTTAATAGTGATATGGGGAAAATGAGTTGTTTTCATACATATTAAAAACTGCAAAAACAACTGGTAGATCCTAGAGTGCAGTCCACAGTCTGCTTGTACCTCAGGTCATATAATTTTTCAAAATGTATTTATTAGGATGGGCTCCTGAGATTAAGTATAGCAGGGAGACAGACCTCTCGAGCAAACCGCCAGCCAGAGATAAACGGAAAGGATTGTGGTCACAATCTAATCAAATAACTATTCTCATGTCACTAAGTAACAGCCAAGTCTTACATCAAGCAGAATGTAATCAATTACACTACTATTAATTTCCCTTTTAAAAGTAGACTATCTGGATCGGAACACATTCGCCCATTGCATGCCCTTAAGCTTCTGCCAACCACTAGGGATGCAAGCTGAATGGGTGACATTAGGGAAAACATGTTGTGTGTTACCAGACATAAGGGGGATGCCCCAGAGCTCATCATACTCCTCTATCAAGGCATTAGAGGAGATTTGGAAAAGAAAAATTAAAATCCCCTGCATCCACAATTTTAGCCTGCTGCTTGTAAAGGCCTACTAGATTGTCTAACATAGCCAAAACTACTGAGTCAATAACCGAAGAGGCCGATCTTGCATTAAGTACAATCAGGTTTAACCCAGAGGGAAACTTGATCTGGAGCCCCATTATATCAGGGGAATCAATATTTTTTTTCTTTGAAACTCTTTTTATTGGCACTTGTTATAATGACATATTACAAAAAAACCTTATGCATCACAACAGATCATGAACAGTTGATTAAATTTTAGTACTAGACATCTTCATGTATCGCCCCCTCTTCCTCCAGGGATTATGACATGAATAAACATTGCCGGCCCATGACCTTGTACTGAGCGGGAGGTGCTGATGTTGCCTCGATATGCATTCCATTTCCCCCATACCTTGTCCCACTTCTTGGGGCATCCTCAATTCATATAGACCGTTAGTTCGGCCAACATGCACCAATCAACATCTCGTTCCCATTCAAATATTGTTGGCAGCTTGGAGATCCCCTCTACGTGTGATATTGTGCGTCGCAATTTTAAAGCCAGTGGCTGCCCATAGTTGGTACATGCGATTAAAATCTGTGGCATTCCACGTATTGAGCAGACATATCTTGGGGGATAGAGCTAGGGCAATCCTGCATACCTTGCCAACTACCTTGTTGACCACCTCCCAAAATGTCTGGATCAGGGGACATTTGCAAAGTGTGTGGTAAAACATGCCCGTCTCCCCGCTTCTCCATCTGCAGTCTGCAGAACTACTATGGCCCATCTTAACCAATGTCATACATGTGATATATGTTGGTTTCAAAACTTTTAGTTGGAGCAACCACAGTCGTGATGGTATGGCCACCTCATGCGGTGAGGGCAACGCATCACATCAATCCTCCTCCTCCAAGTTCCCTACATCAGTCTGCCAGCGCGTATATAGATGTTTCAACTGGTCTGGTGAATTGTTAATTATTTTTCGGTAAGTGAGCGAAATTGTTTTGCTCTCCATGGGATCTGCAAGTAGCCTGTCCTCAAGTGGGGTGGCTTCCGGGATCCCATCAATCTCTCTGGTTGTCTCCAGTAAGGCATGCCATATTTGCAAGTCTCAGGAGGTTTCGCTAATTAATCATTTATATTCGTTTGGAATTCCGTAAATGTCAATATTTTACCTTTCTTTATCAGGTCTCTAACTTATTATATGCCGAATAATATCCCATTTGTTGAATCCTCTACAATTGCTTAAATTGGCAAGCGTTGCTGCATGCCATAGCGGCATAATTTGTGTCAGTTTATTACCTCAGCCAAGATTTGTAGTGACGGTGTGCCATATGGCAACCTGTCACAATTCAATAGGGGAATTAGGCGAGACTTAGTGCCTTCAGTAACCAACAGATACTCCGTGTGCTCCCAAGGAATTGCTTTATAGTTAAATGGTTCCGTCAAGTATGGGAAAAGGAAGTACACAATAGTCCGACCGTCCGGTTGAAGAGGGATCCTCTTATCTTCACCAGTCCCAAACCACCTCCTGACGCAAGCTCTTGGTTTCAGAGTTCCTGGTAGGGTCTTTGGCTGGCTTCCCAATACTCAACAAGGTCCCCCAAAAAGAAAAAGAAAGTAAACCAAGGGTCAACCGGCAGGTCTTGCCTGTAATAACTCAAGGGAGGGAAGACAGGATGTGAGGGGAGCACCGCGTCTGACTGAGTGTGGAACCCAAGAGGAAAACAGCAGTGACCTCCCTACTGCCTACGCGTTCCCTCCCGGTGCCTTCGCAAACCCCAGGATATGGCCCAGTACCTGTTCCAGCCACCCTCCTCCTGGGGGTTGGCAGGTGATGACGGGGTGTCGGACTCCGCCGACGCTCTCTCCAGGCAGCTGGGCCACAGCGGCGTTCTCCCGTCCTGCTCCTTCTCTGCGGTCTCTGTCGCAGCCACAAGCCGAGGATTTCTCCGTCCCGCTTGCCTCGAGCAGCTTTTCCGCGTCTCCCTTCACCGTCGTTCCAGGCTCTTCCTCCACTCTTCGTCCCGATAGGCTCAATAAGGGCAACATCATGTATCCGACTCTGCCTCCAGCCGGCCTCCGATCAGGTTAAAGGGACTGGCCTCATCCCGTACCTGTGTGGTTATGATATGGACATCAAAAGGGGGTTCCAGGTCCGGTATTCCCAGCTCCTCCCAACACACCCTTCTCCCAGGATTTCCCTGATCGGGGGAAATAGGGAATCGGGACAGAAATTCTTCATTGCATTGTTCAGCACCTTTAAGATGATGGACCTCTAATTGGAAAGGCTGCAGGGACAAGAACCACCGGAGCACCCGATCGTTACAGCATTTATTTCTCTGCAGCCAAGTCAGGGGGGCATGGTCCGTGTATAAAACAAAGGGTCTACCCTCAAGGTAATACCTCAGCTTTTCTATTACCCACTTCACCGCCAGGCATTCTTTTTCGATGGTAGGATAGACCTTCTCACGAGGAAAGAGCTTGCGACTTATATAAAGGACAGGTTTTTCTAGTCCCTCGCTGTCATGTTGTGGGAGGACAGCACCTATGCCCACCCCGGAGGCGTCGTCTGAAGAATGAAAGGTGTATGGAAGTCTGGGTTCTGTAACACCAGAGATGACGTCAGGGCAGTTTTCAGGGTGTTGAATTCTTCCTGCACAGTAGGGGAGAGCAGTCTAAAGGAAGTGAAAGATTTTATCAGCTCGGAATGTCCTCAGGATCGGGTTGATGCTCAGGAGGGTCCACCTCTTGATATACCCTAGCCTTGATGGCCGTAATGGCCAAGGTCAAAGGGAGGATCAAGCGAGGGAAGGAAAGGAAGGGTACAGCAGGGAGGGAGACCTGTAATGACAACAACAATAATAAATACTGTATGGTGCTCTCTAACTAACTTCACCCGTATAGAGCACCCCAAAACCCCTACACAGACCATATACCTGTAACAAAAATAAAAAGGACCCTTCTGAGTTCAGAACCTCCTATCTAGTATGCGTTCAGTGGTATTAGCACCAATCGCTCCGTTAGGTCTGTAGTGAGGGAAACATAGAGAAAACCAGTCACTGTACACATGACACCGAATCACAAAAACAATGACCTATACTCGCGTGCCACAAAAACAGATATGAGTAGTTCCTACCTACCCTCTATAAGACTCCACTACACTTCACAGGGATAGAGCGTAGTCCCATACCACTCCGTGTACCCCTGTTAAATAGAGCCAGAAAAGACAAGTAGAATATGAAGGAGTATCGCTGCATACACACTGATAGTCATGTACATGAGTAATGTTTATCAATCGGTTCTGAGATTCCGCCAAGAGCGGGTTATGTCACCCACATTCCTGTTGTAGATAATCAAACAAAAGTATACATGTTCTGCAATGCCTGGATCAACCGAAATTCATGGGCATTGTAGTCCGCGGCAGCGCTTCCGTTTCCAAGCGCCGCGGACCGAACTACAGAATGTCCTCCGTGTTGCCGGCAGTAGCGCGCTCGAGACTGCGCTCATAACAGTATATCCCTCCTTCAACGAGAGCGCGCTATGGGGGCCGGTTTCTGTGGGTATTTTCTGTGAAAGGAAGACACTAGTCTGGGTGCGTGTACTCCTGTTGCGGGCTCCCAGGAATTCTCTTCTGGACCGTAACCCTTACAGGCTACCAGATACCAAAGTTTACGGCCGCGCCATCGTGAATCCAATATGCCCTTTACTTCGTACTCTATCTCTTCATTGACCAACAGAGGAGGCAGCAACTTTCTCACTCGTGTGTAGGATGGTTTTAGCAGAGATACATGAAACACTGGGTGTATGCGTAGATGTGAAGGTAGACTTAGCTTCATGGTCACCGGATTAATACATCTACTGATCTTGTAAGGCCCGATGTAGCGGGGGTTAAACATGTTGTGTTTCTTGAAACCATAACCATACCTGGTCCCCTTCTCTGTATAAGGGTCCTGGTCTTCTATGTTTATCTGCAGTGCTTTTGTACTTGAGCTTTGCCGCCTTCAAATATTCCTGTGCAGTTCTTAAGGTTTCTTGCATATGAGACACCCTCTTGGATACCTCTGGGAGCTTGGTGTTCTCGGCTGGATGAATAAAGGGAAGAAATCTAGGGTGAAATCCATAGGTACAATAGAATGGAGAGGTATGCGTGGAACTGTGGGTAGGACTGTTATATGCGATTTCAGCAAGCCAAAGATAGTTCACCCATTCCGCTGTGTTGTTATCCACGTAACAGCGCAAATATTGTTTGAGTGTCTGATTGAGGCGCTCGGTCTGTCCATCGGTTTGCGGGTGGAAACTCATGGACAGGGCTGGCGTTACGTGCAGTGAGGAACACAACGCCTTCCAGAACTGAGCTGTGAACTGGGGTCCCCTATCAGAGACAATGTTCCTTGGCAATCCATGTAGACGGATCACTTGTTTTATCAGTATTAGAGCGAGTTGGCCTGCCGATGGTACCTGAGGACAGGCTACAAAATGTCCCAACTTTGTTAAATAGTCTATAACTACCAGAATAACCGTGTTGCCTTTATCAGCTGGTAATCCGACAATGAAATCTAATGAAATGTTCCCCCACGGCCTGCTAGGAGTGGGAAGAGGCTGCAATAGTCCCTGAGGTCGTAG
This sequence comes from Triturus cristatus, assembly GCF_964204655.1. NCBI lineage: Eukaryota > Metazoa > Chordata > Amphibia > Caudata > Salamandridae > Triturus > Triturus cristatus. The sequence continues at coordinate 545,165,191 of NC_140594.1, read as the reverse complement.
GTGATCTGATTTCATCTTTGCACAGATTTTGCATGCTTTAATCCAATCCTTGATATCCTTTCGGAGAGAGGGCCACCAGAATTGCCTATTTACGCGATCCACTGTTTTTTCCACCCCATTATGTCCTGCACAAGGTAGTTTGTGACACCAGTGGAACACTTGTTTCCTCAATTTCACGGTGGGTATCAGAAGGCGATTTCGATTCATTGGGTACCCATTCTTGACTGGCCATTCCGTGTGGCTTCTCAACCATGTTCTCCACGAGAAGGTGGTAAGTCCCCTGAGGATATCTTTGAGGAAGATGTCAGGTTCTATTGCACAAAGCACTTTAGTGGGGTCTATGATGGGATGTTCTACGGGAATACCCGGTTCCTTTGTTGTCGTCTGTTGGGTGAGAGCATCGGCCTTTCTGTTCTCTGCTCCTGGTCTATATGTTATTATGAAATGATATTCCAAAAAGAACAACATCCATCTAAGTTGACGAGGGGTAAGCTGCCTAGCCATTGGCCTTTGGTATGAAGAAAAGCGGCGAAGCCGCAGGTGACTTTGATGGTCGTATGAACCCCAATCCCAAATATTTATCTAAGTAGGCTCTGAGGTGGTGATTTTCGGGTTCCGTTAATGCATATATACGCCCACTAGGCACCACTGCCCCTGGTACAAGGTCGATTTGACAGTCATACTGTCTATGGGGCGGTAAAACTTCTGCTTGAACATCGTTGAAGACCTCAGCATAGCCCTTGTACACATACGGGAGCTGTATGTCCTTCTCAGCGGCTGTGGCTATGCTCGCCCCCAAGGCCAAGGCGGTGGATGGTCCTTCTGCTACTGATTGACAATGTTCTGAACAGTAAGGTGAGTTCATCTGTACTGTCTTAGTCATCCAATTGATGTCAGGGTTGTGTTTGCGCAACCATGGTAAACCCAGGATGATTCCGTACTGAGGGGCATGGATTATATTGAAGGTTATGCGTTCTCTGTGGTTGTCTCCGTATTGACCCCCCAAGTCTTCTGAATTATACCCTATGGGGCCAGTAACAAGTTTCCTTCCATCTACAGCATATACTTCTTCTGGCGTGTCCTTTGGTACCAGACGTATACCTCTGCGTTTGGCTTCTCCTATATCCATAAAGATACCTGTGGCACCGGAATCGATCATGGCAAAAGCAGATACCCACTGGGTTTGAAGAAACAGTCGTATATCGATAAATAAATGCCCCTGAGTATTAGGGACACTATTCCATAAGGAAGGGAGGTGTGTTAGACTCCAAGAAACCCCTTCTTGTTTCTTTGAGTCTGCTAGTTTTCCGATACCAAATTCACTGTCGCTGTGACTTTTCGATTGCCGCGAAAGCGGCTGGCCTTGGGTTTCACCGGGCAGTCTGGAACGAAATGGCCTCTTTTGCCGCAGTATAGACATAAGCCTTGTTTCCGCCGGACTTCCTTTTCCGCAGGTGTTAATGCTGCTCTTATGGTGCTTACGTCCATAGGCTCTACCCCCAACGCGCTGTTTGCCTCTGCAGTTCCTTGCCTCTCGGCTGGTGGCATGCCTCTTTCCTTCCGTTTGTGTTCCCCTTTTCTCTCGCTTAACCTGTGGTCAAGTCGTAGTACAAGATTAATCAAGTCCTCACAGGTAGCGGGCTGAGGATCTATATGGGCTATTACATCCTTAAGCTCTTCCTTTAACCCCTGGTGGAAGAGCGAAGCTTGTTTGGCCTCAGGCCACTTAGTTTCTGCAACTAGTCTTCTGAAGGTATTCAAATATACTAACAGGGCTTTGTTGCCCTATCTCAGTTCCAATAATTCCCTGTTTGCTGTGAAGGATTCTGCTCGCCTATCAAACACCTTCAAGAATTCTGCTCTAAAGGCCTCCCAATCATAGAGAAGGGGATCATCCCTGTTTACTAAGGGCACTGCCCATTGTGCCACATCACCAGCCAAATAGGAAATAAGAAAGGCTACTCTCGCCTGATTGGTGGGGAATGATTTCTGCTTACACGAAAAATGGAGCATAACTTGAGTCAGGAAAACTTGGACCTTACTTGATTCTCCATAAAAACGCTCTGGGAAGGCTAGCGGGATAGAAACAGGCATTTCCACTACTATGGCATTGGTAGGTGCTGCCGCCTGTACCCCCACATTAAAAGGGTTTCTCTGCATCCCTTCTACCCTGGCTCTTAAGTCAGCTGTTTCGTTGCGGGATGCTGCCAACTCAGCTGGTACTGTAGCAAGAACAGCCAGTAGATCTTCAAGAGTGGCCATCCCTGCACAACCCGACCAGGAGGACAATAATTCTTGAGTCAGAAATTCTGTCAGCTCGGAATGTCCTCAGGATCGGGTTGATGCTCAGGAGGCTCCACCTCTTGATATATCCTAGCCTTGATGGCCGTAATGGCCAAGGTCAAAGGGAGGATCAAGCGAGGGAAGGAAAGGAAGGGTACAGCAGGGAGGGAAACCTGTAATGACAACAACAATAGTAAATACCGTATGGTGCTCTCTAACTAATTTCACCCGTATAGAGCACCCCAAAACCTCTACACAGACCATATACCTGTAACAAAAATAAAAAGGATCCTTCTGAGTGCAGAACCTCCTATCTAGTATGCGTTGAGTGGTATTAGCACCAATCGCTCCGTTAGGTCTGTAGTGAGGGAAACATAGAGAAAACCAATCACTGTACACATGACACCGAATCACAAAAACAATGACCTATACTCGCGTGCCACAAAAACATATAAGTAGGTCCTACCTACCCTCTATAAGACTCCACTGCACTTCACAGGGATAGAGCGTAGCCCCATACCACTCCATGTACCCCTGTTAAATAGAGCCAGAAAGGACAAGTAGAATATGAAGGAATATCGCTGCATACACACTGATAGTCATGTACATGAGTAATGTTTATCAATCGGTTCTGAGATTCTGCCAAGAGTGGGTTATGTCACCCCCATTCCTGTTGTAGATAATCAAACGAAAGTATACATGTTCTGCAATGCCTGGATCAACCCAAAGATACAGAACACACCTCAGAGAGTGTCTCTGATCCCAGCGTGCAAGAATCCAAGAATCCCAATGAGACTGTATGCCAGCCACATCTATTAGGCAAGAACGCAAGTATTTGCCTGCAGCAAAGCAGTTTCCTGTCAGTTAGCACCACTGACAAGCCCACACAATGTAGGAGCCGGGAGAGGATCCCCACGAGTACTGCCCAGACAATATTCAGAATACGGGACCCCAATCCAGTCACAAGAGTTTGGTGGTGCACAGCACCCTTACCCTACTGCTACAACGGCTGGACGCTTCAGACTGCAGGACGAAGAATTTCCGACGGTCTCGCGGGTGCCGCCACTTCCTATATGGGCGGTTCCGCGCTGCGTCATGCGTAACGTCGTAGGCATCATGGGAACTGTAGTCCACGGCAGCGCTCCCGTTTCCAAGCGCCGCGGACCGAACTACAGAATGTCCTCCATGTTGCCGGCAGTAGCGCGCTCGAGACTGCGCTCATAACAGATTTTTTTAATAGGTCAGTGAGAGTTTGTCGGCAAACTGGGAGATGAAACGTCTATAGTAGCCTTCTAATCCCAAAAGCCCGGAGATCCCGCCTAGAGGTAGGAAATATTGTTTCTTGAATGGCCCTCACCTTCTCGCTTTGTGGTTCTATCAAGCCCTCTCCAAGCAAATAGCCTAGGTATTTGACCTTCTGGAATGCAAAGCGGGATTTCTTGGCGTCTATATACAGGCATGCAGAATGAAGCTCCTGTAATTTGTCCACTAAGTGCTCTTCCCACGTCTTGCTATACACCACTATGTCATCTAGATAAGCCGACGAATACCCCGTATGCCCTGCAAGTAGTGTGTCCATAAGCTTCTGAAAACTGGCTGGTGCCCCCTGTAAGCCAAAGGGCAGGACGGTGAAGTGAAAGAGACCATCAGGAGTAGAAAAAGCTGCTTTCTCTTGATCCTGGGGGTCCAGGGGAATCTGCCAATAGCCCTTGGTGAGGTCGATGGTAGAGCTGTATCGAGCCTCCCCAAGGCGTTCTATCAGCTCGTCCACCCGGGTAAGGGGATAGCCGTCTTGTTTGGAGATGCGATTCACCACCCTGAAGTCCATACAAAACCTGATGCTGTCATCCGGTTTTGGCACGAACACAATCGGTGAACACCAATCGCTATGAGAGGGGACGATTATCCCGGACTCCAACATTTGTTTTACCTCTTTCCGTAAGGCCAGACGTTTGGCCTCGGGGACACGGTAAGGTCGCTGTTTAATGGTGACACCTTCTTGAGTAGGGATAGAGTGCATAGCAAGATGGGTCTTTCCAGGTGGTCGGAAAACACATCCTGAAAGGAGTTAGTAGCGCCCGAATATCGCTAGCGTGATCAGGAGTCAACTCTTCATTGAGAACGGTGGACTAAACAGTGGAAGAGCCTGTTGCCACTGTGGAGATCGTATGCGTTTTTTTTTTGGGGGGGGGGGTCCTAACCATTTTCTAGAAGGTTTATATGGTACATCTGTGTTTTGTTTGTGCTGAGTTGTAGTAGATATGTGGTTTTGCCTATTTTATGTACCACCAGAAAAGGGCCATGCCACTCCTTCCTTAGTTTGTGAGTAGACGATGGAAGCAATATCAAGGCCCAGTCCCCAACCTTTACTTCCCTTAACTTTTTGCCTTTATCGTATGTTTGTTTCTGTTTTTCTTGTGCCTTCTCCAAAGAGGCATGGGCGAGGTTCCTTAATTTGTGAAGGTGGCTTTTGACCTGGTTGGCGTATTCAAGCAGAGCATGGGCTTCTTGTGTTTCCCAGCTCTCTTTGGGGACTTCAAGAAGAGTCCGAGGCTTTCTTCCGAACAGTAATTCAAAAGGAGAGGTGCCCAAGCTACTCTGGACCTGGCTTCGGAGCACAAACAGGGCCAAGGGAAGAAGCTGATCCCAATTCTTCCCTTCTCCTGTGAGGAGTTTCTTTAAAGTTAATTTGAGGTTGCCATTGTACCTCTCCACCAGACCATCGGTCTGGGGGTGGTATACAGAGGTTTTTATGTGTCTGATACCTAATTGCTTACAGACCTGTTTCATCAAACGGGAAACAAAGGGGTTCCTTGGTCTGTTATTATGTCTCTTGGAAACCCCATTCTAGAGAACACTTCTATAAGCCCCTTTGCTATGGTAGTGGTGTTCACAGTGTGTAATGGCAATGCTTCAGAGTACCTGGTGGAATAGTCGACTATCACAAGCACATATTGATACCCCTTACTGGACTTAGGGAGGGGACCTATAAGGTCCATACCCACCCTGTCTAATGGTTTAGCAATTATAGGTAGAGGACATAAGGGGTTTTTGGTGGGACGTAGGGTTTCTTTCTCTGATATATTGTGCACTCCTGACAATACTTCTTTACTTGGGCGTGAACGCCTGGCCAGAAGAAGCTATGAAGTATGGACTGGGACGTTTTTTCTACTCCGCAATGACCCGCCAGGTGTGCATGAGCCAAAAAGAGAACCTGGTCCCTGAAAGTCACAGGAATCAGTAATTCTGGGTCGTCCCCTTCCTTACCCACCCTGTACAACAGGCCCTTTTTCTCAATAAAACAGGGGTACACCCTATGGGGTTGGAGAAGGGAATCCCTGGCACTCTGCAAGGCATTGCTGAGACTACTGTCATTAAGTTGGGAGGTCCTAAAATGGGTATCTATGGCCCAGGGTTCGGAGGCTTAGAGACTGTTCTGGGGACCTCGCTTTAATGCTCCACATAACAAGTAAAAAAAACAGGGATTACCAATACCGATGACGAGGGGTTCAGGGAGCTGGGTATGACCCCTACTTCAATGACAACGTCCAGTCCTCTTTGGTTCCGGAGGCTGATTCTAGCTAGGGGATAGTCCTTTATATCACCATGCACACATCTGATACACACATGCTTCCCTGGTAAAAAGGAAGCAGGGGTAACAAACTCCTCTCGTATAACGGAGTGTTTACAACCGGAATCTAAGAGGGCTGTTATGGGACGGTTATTCAAAATCAGACTCACATAATACACTGGACAGGTTTCTTGGGCAAAGAGAATGGAGTGGGGCAGGTAACTGACATCCATGGGCTCTTCTTCCGCCCTTTCCTTTTGACTCCTACAAAATTTGGTGATGTGGCCCCACTCCCCACACTCAAAACATTGAGGGCCTGCAGAGGGAAACGCATCAGCACGCCCGAGCGCGATTTTTGTGGTTTGTAGAACGGCTTAGCTGGTTTCCTCTCTATTCTTCCCCATGGACCGGTTTTTGGTTCTTCTCTGGTTCTTTTGGGGCTCCCCTGCTCTGGGCACTAATGTATGAGGTGGCCATTTCGACCACATGTTCCAAAGTTAGGCCTGCATGCTGGCGTAGCCACCTTTGTGTCCTGTAAGGGAGCGCCTCTAAATACTGTTCAAGGTAGATCTTCTCCATTATGGCTTCACGAATGGAGTCGAGCAGGTTAAGCCACTGATCTGCGGCATCCTTGATCTTATTAAAAAGAGTCTTAGGTGTATCTCCAGTCGCGCCTCTCTCTTGCCAAAAGCAAAGGTGGTGGGCTTCATCGTCTATGCCAAGGCGATCAAGGATGTACTGCTTTACGTGTCCATAAGCAGCCGTACCATCACGGTTGGCTATCTGGTAAGCTGCCTGGGCTTCACCCGTGAGAAGGGGGGCTAGATAGAAAGGCCATTGATCCCCTGGCCAACCTCTCACCCTTGCAGCCCGCTCAAAATAAAAAATACACAAAATAGGGTCTTCCCCAGGGACGTGTTTCTGTAGGGGCATGACAGTCCCTGGTAAGGCAGGTGCTCTGCCTTGTCCTAACACCTGCAGAAGCTGGGTTTGTCCTTCCGCTAGCTTACTCACGTTGTCGGCTTGTATCTGGATGGCCGAGGTGAATTCTGCCCGGTCCATCTCGGCTTGGTTAGCATTCTTTTCCATGGCCCACTCCAATTTGTTCAGGGCCTCACGTATTTGGGCTATGACTTGCTCCATCCTGTATCAGAGGAGGTTTGCCCGCATTCTCCACCACTTTGTCACAATTCAATAGGGGAATTAGGGGAGGCTTAGTGCCTTCAGTAACCAACAGATACTCCCTGTGCTCCCAAGGAATTGCTTTATAGTTAAATGGTTCCGTCAAGTATGGGAAAAGCGAGTACACAATAGTCCGACCGGTTGAAGAAGGATCCTCTTATCTTCACCGGTCCCAAACCACCTCCTGAGGCGAGCTCTTGGTTTCAGAGTTCCTGGTAGGGTCTTTGGCTGGCTTCCCAATACTCGATGAGGTTCCCCCCCCCCAAAAAAGAAAGAAAACCAAGGGTCAACCGGCAGGTCTTGCCTGTAACAACGCAAGGGGGAAAGACAGGCTGTGAGGGGAGCACCGCGTCTGACCGAGAGTGGAACCAAGAGGAAAACAGCAGTGACCTCCAGACTGCCTACCCGTTCCCTCCCAGTGCCTTCGCAAACCCCAGGATACAGCCCCGTACCTGTTCCAGCCACCTTCCTCCTGGGGGGTGTGGGCGATGTCGCGGTGTCGGACTCCGCCGACGCTCTCTCCAGGCAGCGGGGCCACAGCGGCATTCCCCGGTCCTGCTCCTTCTCTGTGGTCTCTGTCACAGCCACAAGATGAGGATTATTCCGTCCCGCTTGCCGCAAGCAGCTTTTCCGTGTCTCCCTTCACCGTCGTTCCAGGCTCTTCCTCCTCTCTTCGTCCCGATAGGCTCAATAAGGGTGATGTCATGTACTATGACTCCGCCTGTGGCCGGCCTCCGATCGTGTTAAATTGGCCGGCCTCGTCCCGTACCTGTGTGGTTATGATATGGACATCAAAAGGGGGTTCCAGGTCCAGTATTCCCAGCTCCTCCCGACACATCCGTGAGAGTAGTAGGGCCAGTGAGCTGCTGTCCATGCGGATTTGTGTAAAGAGCCTTTATATATCCTCCCCGGGACATCAGCCGTCTGTCTATTCGACATGCTGGGTCCTGCTGCTCTCCATACACCCATTTGTTGATGAGTCAGAGGTGGGCAGCCCGGTAATAGCTACGGATATATGACAGGGCGATTCCCCCATCATACCACCCACGGACCAATTTAGTTCCTGCAATGTGTGGTGGCTCCCCATCCCAAAGCATGTTCCTGACTTCCCCTTCAATTGATTTAAAATACGCTTCGTGAATGCTATATGGTGTATCCTGCAGTGCATACATGAGCCAAGGAAGAGCCATCATTTTATATAGTGCTGTGCGTCCCAACAATGATAGAGGCAGTGTTTGCCAGTACGGACATCACTGTGCAGTCAAGTCAGGGGGCCAAAAAGGTTTCATTTGTGGAAAAACAATAGATCAGCCGATACGTATATACCTAAGTATCGAAACTCATCCTCAACGACTGTGACCTCACAGTTAGCCGGAAGGGCTGGCATTGGCCCATGGAGTAAGTATATAACCGATTTAGACCAGTTTATAGTATATCCAGAATAGTTGCCGTGATTTGAGCAGATCTGGAGTATTCTGCTATTTGAGGCACCCGGGGAGGCAACGTACAGTAGAATGTTGTCCGCATAAATCGAGATTCTATCTTTCCACTCATTAGGCCACTTCAATCCCCATATCAATGGGTCCCCGCGTCTCCAACAAGCAAGAGGCTTAAGGGCCAGAGCGAATATAAGGGGGGATAGTGGGCAGCCCTGTCTCGTCCCGCGGGGCAGAGTGAACATTGTAGATACGTCCATTTACTACCACCTGAGCGAGTGGCTCAGCATATAGGAGTTTGATCCATTCTAAATAGACCTTCCCCAGCCCCATACGTTCAAGGACCGTGAACATATATGGCCACTCGACAGTATCGAAAGCCATATTCGCGTCCAATGAAAGAGTGGCCGCATTTTCCCTAATGATGTGTTTTCTACCAAGACTCCATTTAGGCGGCGTAGATTCATAGCAGTGTTGCGGCTAGGCATGAACCCAGATTGATCAAGGCGGACCAGCTTTGTGATTAGAGGGAGCGCCTATTGGCCAATACCTTCACTAGAACTTTGGCCTCAACATTCAATAATGATATTGGCTGGCATGAGGTACATTCTTCCTCCATCTTCCCAGCTTTATGGATTAGGACAATGGAAGCATTCTCTGATCTATGGATAATGCCCTGGCGGCTTTACTCTTGAGGTACATATCGAGGAAGTGGGGTGCCACCTTGGATGCCGTTATTTTAAGGAGTTCAATTGGGAGACCGTTTGGGCCACCGGCTTTTCCTGATTGTATGCCGAGTATGGCTACTGTGATTTCCTCAACGGTAATATCTACCAGCTGTTGCTGGTCATCTAAGATCAGTGTCGGAATTTGTATGTCAGTTATCTTCTCCCGCACCTCTTCTATGGTAGTCTCTGCGACGGGTGAGTAAAGTTGCTTATAATATTCGGCAAACCCATCCTCTATACGTTGTGGGTCCCAAAGACATGTCCCATCCTACCCCTGTATTACTCAAATCCAGCGGTCCGTCCTTTCTCTCCTATCTAACCATGCTAACAGCTTACTAGCTCTTTCTCCCTGTTCGTATATATTCTGTATTTTTTGGTGTGGTGTTTGCCTCTGGCTGTTTCATGTGCTAGTTCCCTGTATTCTTTTCTTTTGAGTTCCAGATTTTGATTTTCAGTCTCATCCCGGGTGTCCCTTAATGTCTGCTCTCTTGTCAGGATGTCTTGCTCTAATTCGACTAGTTGCCTGTCTTTTTCTTTCCTGTGGCCCACCTTGAGGGATAGGGCCCTGCCCTTGATTAGAGCTTTATAGGTCTCCCACAGAATCTGTGATGACTGGACCATCCCCGCATTTTTCATAAAATATTATTCTGTATCCCTGATGAAGGTATCTTTTATATGCAGGACCTGGAGACACCATGGACTAATCGTAGTTGTCCTGCAGGTTGGGGCAGTACTCACTGCGTAGGGTGCCTTTATGGGAGCATAGTCAGAAATTCCCCGTGCTAAGTGCTGAACTTCAGTGAATTGATGTGCAGAATCAGCCAAAGTTAGTATATAATCGATTGGAGAGTGGCTTTTTTGAGCAAATGAGTAGTAGGTGTACTGTCATGCGTGTGGGTGAGCCGCCCGCCATACATCTGTCAGGCCCAGTGCTGCTGCAAATTCAGCCATTGTATTGTGGGATCATGTAGTGTTTCTTGGGGGGTATCTGTCAACCTAGTCGCAGAACGTCATATTGAGGTCCCCGCCAATCACTATTTCGCCTTCCGGTAAGGCAAGAAGCATCCTACTCAGTTCCAGCAATGCCACATTATGTAGTATCCCATAGTTATCTGTGTGTGTCTGAGTCACCATAAATAGGAGACTTTCTTCATTAATATCTCAACCCCTCGGGACCCAATAGTGAATCACGTGTGGATTATAAGTTTGTATCCCCATCTGTCCGGCGCCTTACAGATGTTCCCAACGAGGTGGGTTTCCTGTAGCAGAATTATGTCTGAGGCCTGTTGTTTGATGTACTGGAGCACCCCCGGCCCCTCTTGATCCTATCACCTAAGCCATTGGCATTCCAGGAGAGCAAATTTAGTGTTGCTTCAAGATCTGTATCACTGGGGGTGCTGGTAGCTGCTGTTATGCTCGCGTGGGGAACTCAGTGGGCCCAGTGCCCCAAGGGAATAGGCGGGTTGGAGACGTGCACTAACACTGGGGATACATAGTTTTTTTTATGTCAGCATATATATCCAGCATATATATCCCTGATGAAGTGGACATGACCCAGTGATGAGTATGTGCTGTATCAAAGTAGTCATTGTGACGTATTGAAACAACAAGACCCCCTTTAACTTGCCCAAATCACCCACCCACCCTGCCTCCCTGCAAGATAGACTTCCAACTACCTGCCACCTCAACATTGCAGAGCACCCGTCGCCCACCCAACCCAGTTTCGGAGGAGATATGGACCAACGGGCCCAGATCCCCCGCCCCGTTGAACTCAAATATATTATAGCAAACAGTCTATGGTTATAGCATCTCAGTTTGTATACTTAGCCAATTTGGCTCCAGGGCACCGCCCCATCGACTTCATCAGTCTGCGGATAAAGAGCTTCATCTGGGTTCAGATACAGCACAGCTAGGCAGGAAGCCCCGATAGTCTTATGCGTGGCACCTGAAGTAGGTGGCCCTCTAGGGCCACTCAGGTTTTCTTACAACCACCTGCTATGCCTTCCGAAGAATAAAGAGTTGGTCAGACAGTAGAGAATACAAACTTACATGTTTATTAGAAATACTCTGCAGAGGAGTCCATCATGACCTGCACCCTAAGATGTCTGCCGAGGGACTGGCCCTCCAACCGTCTACATTGGATAATCATTGCTCCCGAAAAGCCTCCAACCACGCCCACAATGGAAAACTACCAGCCTGGACTGAACATGAACAAAGAGACACAGTAGGATGAGCTAACATCTGCCAGGCAGGTACATACTATCAACAATCCTAGGCCACAGTGCTGAGTCTCAGCTTCTCCTAACGTGGGAGCAGAAAATACACATTCAGATAGGTATGCAAGGACAGAATGGCCTATTCATTAGTAAGTCGAGAAACAGCATTGAATAGAAGAGAAGATAATAACGAAATACAGTGTTCTGCTGAGAGAAGCAATGTGAGCCATGAGGCTTAACTCGAGCACAGTCTAAGCAGCCTAATGGGGATTACGAAATGCAAAATGGAGTCAAAATTGCTAACTGAAGTCTGCACATTACGAGGATAAATCAGCGGGTTGCATAAAGTGAATGCAAATAGCATCTATTTACCCATGCACTGCTAACCTAATATAGCAAGAAATGAGTGTGTCACAGGAATGGGAATTTTAAACCTAACAGACCCTCCTTTTAGCAGAAGTGGCTAAATGCTTTATTTGGCTATCCGGTAGGGTCTTCACAATTCTAAGGGAGGAGCAAATGCATAGGTACTCATGTGACAATCATGTAACAATTGAAGGAAGCAACACACTTAATGGGCAAACACATCTAATGCTCAAAGATGCCCTCATCTATGAGCATTAGGTCCTGGATACCCTGCATAATCATAGTAGAGATTTTGTTTTCATGTCCTGCGAATCTAGGAATAGGGGTAAGCTTGGTCATACAGTAAGTGCAGCATGCCAGAAGGCAATGAATACATAAACAACAGGTAAAAATGATACCTGCAATAGCTTTTAGGACAACTAGTATCTTCCAATCCAATGATGTCAATAGACCCCAAAGCCACCCCGTGAGGGACCATGAACCATTATCTTGGTGGATTTCCGAGGCACGTCTGTGTAATTTACGTATTGCAGAGTAGACAGTAGGGGCTCAGGAATGTACATGCAGCAGCTGCTGCCGATTACGTGACAGGCTCCACCCCTATCAGCCAGGATGATGACCAAAACCATCCAATTTTGAAGAGCAATGAGCCTCGTAGCCTGAAGCTCGACTGTAATATTGGTCAGTATACCCGCAGTAGTATTATTAACTCCCTCAACTACTCTGGCCAGGCATCAGATATTACGACTATTGAACATGGGACCCCAGAATGGCAGAATGCCCTTCATTATGTCAGTAAATTGCTGCAGGGAAGTATCCGTCTGATCAATATCGTCTGCATTAACAACTTTCTTAACTCAGGGGGCTGGGACACCCCAACGCTGCAAGCAATGAGTTTTGTGGTAGGTGGGAGGGGCTATATAAACTGGGGGAAGGCGGCAAGAAAGGTAGCATTGCCAGGACCATCCCACAGGGAGCCACACATAACCACAAGCACCACAAACAAAATAAACATTAGGTGGTGGGATCAAGGGCGGACTTTTGGGCATTCTCAATATGGAAGTGGTGTTGCATCTACTGTCCCCCACCTCTATGTCTCCCGCCCCTTTAACACAAAAAGGAGCCAGTACGTCTACCACTTCCAGGGTTATGGGCTTATCTTCAGTGACATTGCGGGCTTCGAAGGATTGGTAATATTCTGATACATTGAACTGCAAAAACCTATCTCTATCCATCCCTGTTCTGTTGGTCTGTCTACCTAGATCTGCTGCTCTGAGAAAAGAACTCAAGAATACTCGATCAAATCACCCATCCCCAGGAGAAACACCAGGCAGGGACCTATGTTGAAGACATACATTCATTATCAGAGAATGGGAACTGGTGAATTTTCCTTCCAAGGAGTCAACTTGAGAAGATGAGCGGATCAAACTATGTAAGGTAAACCATCCCTCACAGCTATTGACATAGGATAGGGGCACAGGCAGCTGGTTCTTACTCTGATGCATGACAGAAGGTAACAAATCACACACCCAACATTTTTTTTAATTAAAAACGGCATGCATTTGATGCAATGTCTGAATAAAAACATTGTCCTTATAGGACTGCCAGTGTTCTTTTTTGTGAGGTGCTAAACCACAAATATGCTCAGGAGGTGTTGGCGTAGTACTTATCCAAGCATGAACAGGATATTTCTCTCCTAGGAAGAACAGCACCACAAATACAAATATCAGAGAAAGCAAATTTATTACCACAAACACTATTTTAGTCTTGGGGAACCAAGAGGACCAAACAGGACCATCTAAAGTGGGCCGCAGAGCCGCAAAGGGGTGGTCCTCATCAGGGATAGGACGACCAAAGGGATACATTTAGAAAACTTCAAGGGCAACTTATAGGTGTCACAAGGGACAGGAATATTCACGGGCTAGAGCCACTATTGCAATGACTGTACCAGGGGGCACAAATCACCCGGCGTCCGTCTAGCGCCTCACTGGCAAGCTCCTATTGTTCATCAGCGACGGTGCTATGAAGCACTCCCATGGAGGAGCGGCGCGATCACAGCCCTTGCAGAAAACAAAATCTCTTCTTTCAGGATAGGGCACCCTCCCTCCTTGGCAAGTGCCCACAACTATCCTGTCCAGTGTCCAGGGCAGTGCACCAGTGTAGTTCACTCTAATCTAATACAGGCAGCTTAGGCACGGCACCTGTGCCCTAAGCTCAAGTCTTTCCCTGACTCCTGGACTGTTTGGCTGGTGCAACGTACTTTTTCCGGGGCCTCGGATCATATTTTGTCACTCCAGGCACTGTTTCGAGTCATCCGAGACAGCCCTTATCTCCTGGAGGATCGCCTCAAACAGGGCTGCGTCACTCTCTTCGTCCGTCTGCACCCACCTCAACCAGGCGTCAGAGAAGGGAACAAAGCATGGCACCCTCTCACCTTCTTGATCAGCGATGCCGTCGTTGACCCAACGCTCATACGGGAGCAGGAGAGGCACCCGTTTCACATGTGATGCATGAATCCAGTGCTTTCTGCCGTGTACCATGACTGCTGTGCGAGTGACGAGAAGAACGATGAGAGGCCCTTTCCACCTCGGCTCCAAGCAGCTTTTTCATTGAAAGTTCTTAATTAACACGTAGTCACCGGGCGGTGTTCGGTGCCCGGCCCCTCTGGTACTAGCTGCAACATGGCTTGTATCTGTTGGTGAAGAGAGCGAATATCTTTAGACAACTCGTACAAACAATCTACAAGCAGGGGGTACTCTACCTCGGAAAAGCGCTTGGGTCTTGTGACGCCCCAGACATTAGCAGGGAGCCCGAAGACCACTTCATACAACCCTATTCTAGAATGCACTGTCGCTCTGGTAGATAGTAAAGCTAAAGGTAATGCATCTGGCCATCGCAATCCTGTGCTCTCTTGAATCTTTTCTAGTTTCAGCTTGAAGATACCATTGTACTTCTCAACCAGACCTGCTGATTAAGGGTGATTCGCTGCATGAAACTTCTGCTTAATATGTAAACCTGTGCACACAAATTCAATGACCTTTGAACTGAAGTGACTTCCGTTGTCACTCCAAATCACGTGTGGCAATCCATAGCGCTGGAAAAACTCTTTTAAAAGCGCCTTCACCATTGCCATGGCTGTATTCTCTTTAGTGGGGTAAGCCTCAATCCATTTACTGAATGCGCAAATCACTACTATTTCAAACTTTAGGTTTTTCACATGTTACATTTCGATGACATTCATTTGGAGAACCTTTCCCAGGGTTATGCTTCAAACAATTGATACAATGCTTCACTAGGTGTGCGGCTACCTTAGCGATATTATCATTTTGCCATACTGGGTCCAGTAGCTTGCATATCCCTTTGGCACTAATAGGCGCTGGGCCATGGGCCATGGTGACAACAGGGAGCACATATGTATTGTGGAGCAACCATTGCTGTTTCCCAGACAAGTCAGTCCAACACCCATCCTCGTCCAAGCGACCTGTTCTCTCCTCCCACATGGCCAATTCATGTAAAGTTGCCTCACCCTGAATTTCCCTGACATTTTCTAATGTGTTCCCGAATATTCCATTGTCAGGGACCCACCTAGCAGGACCTGACACAAATATCATTTTCATCTTTGATCGAGCTGTCTCCTTAGCTGTCTGGTGTGCAAGCGTATTTCCCCTCCCAACATCATCTGTGATGGCATTATGAGCGCTACATTTCACTTTTTCTACCTTATCAGGAAGTGTCAATGCGGACAGCAATCTGTGTATCAATGGGCCGTTCTGTATTCCCATTCCGTGCGAACTTAAGAACCCTCTCTCTGCCCAGAGGCCCCCAAACACATACTGGCTGTCGGTGTAGATATTAACAGTCTGTCCCTCACTCAACTCACAATCCCTGAGAAGGGCAACCAACTCTGCAGCTTGGGATGATTGGTGTGGGATATGGGATGTCTCAACTACAGTGTGTAACTTGGTGATTGATTAGACTGCAGTGGTGGTGCCATCTGGTAGTTTGAAACAAGAGCCACCAACATATAGTTTCCCTTGGGGGTCAGATAAGGGAATATCAGTCAAGTCTACCCGTCCCTTCGTCTCTTCCTCAGTCCGAAACAATCGTGGACAGCATTGTCCTTTTCTTCCGAAGGGAGGGGTAGTAACATGGTTAGGTTCAGAGTAGCACATCGTTTTATGGTAATGTGCGGAGCAAACAAGGTTAATTCATAACCAGTTAGACGCGCACTAGTAAGGTGCTGCATCTTTGTCCTATTCAATCGTGTGTCCACAGCATGAGGTACCATTACTGTGAGATCAGTATCAAGGACGAGCCCTGTCGATTGTCTGATAGAAACCGCTGCCGCCGCAGCAGCTCTCAGACAGCTCGTGAGTGCTCTGGTGACATTATCAAGAAGTAGGCGCAGGGTCTCTGCTTACCACCGAAACCCTGTGTTAGAACAGAGAGCGCGCAACCATCTGCCTCATGCACGTAGAGCACAAAAGGCTTCTGGTAATCAGGAGTACCAAGCACAGGAGCAGAGCAAAGCGCAACCTTTAGTTGTTCAAAACGTTGCTGGCATGCAGGTCTCCAAGGCAGGGGTTCATGCACATCTTTGGTGGTTAGGTAAAGAAGGGGTTTTGTTAGTAGGGAATAGTTAGGGATCCAATGTCGACAATACGATGTTATCCCAATAAACACTCGTACCTCGCGTTGGGTCTTAGGGACAGGCATATTAGTAATAGCAGCTATGCACTCAGGTGTTAGTCTGTGACCCACCTTCGACAGTAGGTGACCTAAATAGGTGACCTCCTGTCGACAATATTGGAATTTCGAAAGTGACACCTTGTGTCCATCATGTGGCAAATGCAACAATAATTTAACTGTGGCTTCCTTGCAACCATCGGCAAAATACAAAAATCTTCCTCCTACAATTTAAATAATATTGGTGGTTCATGCAAAATGCATTTGAAGTTGTCCCACGAAGTCCAAGTTTACAATGGAGTTTTTTTATATTTTTTATCAAGTGTGACAATAAACTGTTTTTTTGTAAAAATATATACAATTTATTTTCCTTATTCTCAACAAAAGCATATCTAATCAAAATTCATTAGCATAGATATGAGCATTAGGTAAACATAGGCCCACTATGACAAATAAAGAGAACATAAAAAATGTACATGTAATACATATAACCACTTATCACAAAACAAGGGAAATTGTAACACATTCACATATGACAGTACAAAATTAAAATTATATAGTTAAAATACCAAGTCAGAAACACAAACCAAACTACAAAATGCTGACGCGCATTTCGGAACAATACAACATATATTTAGTTCCTTCTTCAGGGCATAGCCAATGAGTACATTCAATTTTGGGTGGCCTTCTGTATGGAGTGAGCAAACCACCGAATATGTGGTATGAGGGTTCACAGAGTACAAAGATTACATCTGAGGGAACAACAAAGCAAGAATTAAAACATTTATAAAGGTTAATTAAACAAACTATGGTCAGAGCTTGACATGGTCGGTGATCAATATATAGTAAAAGATAAATAAACCATTTACCAGTGAAACATGAGCCAGAATTCATGGGACCTGAGTATCCATAGTCTGTCACCTGAGTAAGAGGACACCTCATAGAGCGAAACAAATAAGCAGAGTCGATATGGTGGGTTAAAGAAAGACAACAAGATTCCCAGATAGAAAGAACAAAGACTAGATTTTATATGTGATAACTTACCCACTGAAATTTGAGGAAGTTCATGAAGAAAGCAAGTGAATATTGCTGCCCTTGGCGTCATCCGATACTCATAATAGTAGGTTTCAGAATGTATCTAAACAGAAACAAATGTATGCATAGGAGGAATTAAGCACATCTCACAGGGAGAAAACTGATAAAGGTCTGTACAATGAGCAAAAACTATGAAAAGAATGGTGTACCAAGCATCGTGGCGGGTGGGGGGATCTATCAAAGTTCACTGGTACAAAGAAAACTTCCAGTAGAAAGACAATGCAGAACCTCAGAGGATCCAGAGATTAAATACGAATACTGGAAGGATAAGGGGCAACAACAGGAAAATATAAATCAAAATGAACACGGTAATTCATGGTGACCAAAGACTGCTAAGTTAGAGATGAAGACGCTGGTCATTGGAACGCGCTAATATCAAAAGATCAAATTACTACACACGCGTTCTACCAACGGACAGGAGCAGACATAAACTATTGCCCACAGGTTCTACGGGGCAATGAAAAAGGTGATCAACCTTAGAATTTTAACTTAACATGTCCCATATATCACGGACTGTGAGAGGCTAGGAGAAAATGAAGTATACAAAAAGGTGAACAAAAACGTATAATCAAAATGCGGGACAGGCATACGAAAGAGACATGGTCCGTACTTACAGCGACTCAAGGAGTGAGGAAATCTACATCTGATGAATATACTTGCAAGGATAAATCAGGGTAGGTACGAGCAAGAAATGCTTCATAGCCAAATAATCTCACTCTGAAAATAGAGAGCGTATAGAGAATAATTAACGGTTAGTCCGCCCACGATATTCCGTCTATACGAGATAAGCGGGTAAGACCCGTTTAATAGGCAAAAATATAGAACGGGTCAGTACTTACCTCGATGAGGGCACAGCGATCCAGGATACGTGTGGAATCATACTTGTGCTCCAGACATAATGACGGCAAGATGGGTGGATGTTAGATATATACAGCTGGGTGCCGGAAAGAAAGGGGTGGGATAAACTGGAGACCTAGACATAGACAAGGTCCCAGCATGCATGGAACGCACAGATATTGTAAGAAGGTGAATTTGAGCACCATCTTGGGTTCCTAACAGGATTAAGACAATTAAGAGGAACAACGTGAATATGGTGTACAAGAAATATATAAGGGGAAAGAAATATATTTAAACAGAACTTAGACCTATCCAAATGGTCGAGAACGGCCTGAGGAGATGTAAGGGTCCACTAGCAAAGTTTGAACAGAGAAAGTCAACAAGGACAAATAAGTCATTTAGTCCAATAAATCAAAGAAGCAGTTGAAAATAAGTGGGGAATGCAAGAACCTATTAGTGAGTTCATAATAGAGCATTCTCCCACAGCAAGTGGTCATTCAGCCCTGAGTTTACCGTTTGGAGAGTGTATATCCAATATATCTCTCTTTTTCACCTGAGTCCGTCTATGTTACCATCCTTAGGTTTAGTTACTTTCTCCAGTATCAACCATTTAAGTTCTTGTTCGGAGTGTTGGTAAGTACTCCAATGTTCAACAAGGGGTGCTCCAATCCGTCTGTTCCTTATGGCGGACTTGTGTTCACTGAATCTTACTCTGAATTCTCTGCTAGTTTCTCCAACATACCCTTGATTACAGGGGCAGAGAATCAAGTAAATAACGTTGGATGTTCTACAATTATTCATTTGTTTGAAGACAAATTTCTTCTTCCCCCATCGTAGTTCCAAGGTGACCATAGCGGAAGTTTACGCGTAGCAGTTACCGCAGTTGTGAGTACCCAGGACAGGATTGCTACCTGTAATAGATTTTTGGACAAACTCTCGTTCTGGCTTGCACATGGATTTGACAAGGGTATTGCGGTAATATTTATTACAATGGAATGCAAAGACTTGTCTGGGAAGTGGGGTACCCTGTCCACAGTAAAGTATGTGCCACAGGGACATGATGATTTGGCGATGTTTGTTGTTGACGTTAGAGTGTCTTGTAATGCAAACTAGTTTGGTATCTTTCGTCCGGGGTTTAGTTTGAAGAAGGGCATCTCTGTTGTAGTATTTTGCCCTCTTGAAGGCATCCCTAATAACCCTATTAGGATACCTCCGATTGAGAAGTTTGTTTTTCAAAAGTTCAGCATCGGCCTCAAATTCCCTGATGGTGGTACAGTTCCTCCAAATTCTGAGGAACTGACTGAAAGGTATGCTATCATTTTGGCACCGCGGATGATAGCTTTCATAGTGGAGGAGAGTGTTCCGGGTGGTGGGTTTGGTGTACAAAGATACCTCTATGCCCTGATCAGTGGCTTGGATCCAGATATCAAGAAACTCAATTTTCTCCTTGCTGATGTTAGGGATGAATTTAAGGTGAGGATTAATGTTAGTAGTGTTAATGTTAGTAGTGCTTATAAAGCGCGAACAATCATCCTGAGTAGGATATCACGGCGCTATAGTGTCAGTAGTGAGTGGTAGGCAGATAACAGGGTCATTATTTTAGTCAGGCTTGGGGAAGAGAAATGTTTTCAATTGCTTCCTGAAGGACAAGTGGCTGTCCGTTAATCTAAGATTCACAGGCAGCTCGTTCCAGCTGGTCGCCGCCAGGTGGGAGAAGGCTCGTCCGCCCATCCTTGCTGTTTTCACACGGGTAGTTCTTGCTGTTGTTTGGGAGCGTAAATTCCTGGATGGGGCGTAGAATTTGATTTTGTTTTTTAAAATACGTGGGCCTGTATTGTGCAGTGCTCTATGCGTTATGCACAGTAGCTTAAAGGTAGCTCTTTGTCTCATTGGCAGCCAGTGCAGCTCTCTCATGCAGCTCTTGGCTGGGTCATATTTTCTTTTATTGCAGATTGCCTTTGCCGCAGCTTTCTGTACGACCTGTAATTTGGAAAAGAGATAGTCGGCCATTCCCACGAACAGGGAGTTTCCATAGTCCAGTCTGCTCATTAGTAGAGACTGGACCAGGAACTTTCTGCACTCAGTAGGAATCCATGGACAGGTCACCCCCCGAGCACACTCCCCGTGAGTGAGCCCGTCCCCTGGTGCCACCTCTGCCCTGAGCTGGGCCCTGCGCCCTCTGACGTGCCCCAACCGCCGGATCCGCTTGGTCTGCGGATCTCCTGCCTGTGCCCCCTGCCACCAGCTTGCTTCACCGCCGATCGTTCCCGCCGTTTTACCCAACCCCTGTGCTCCCCCCCCTCGCCCAGCGCCGGCCGCGTTTCCCGCCACCTCCCCGCCGCTGCCCCCCTGCGGACCCGCCCCCTTCCCTCGCACGCACTCCCCATTCGCCACCCCGCTCCCCCTCCCAGCTGCCCCTCCCTCCCACGAGACTACTTAAGGCCGTCGCTGCCAGCTAGGTGCAGTGACCTCTGTCCCCGGACAGGTCACCCCCCGAGCACACTCCCCGCGAGTGAGCCCGTCCCCTGGTGCCACCTCTGCCCTGAGCTGGGCCCTGCGCCCTCTGACGTGCCCTGACCGCCGGATCCGCTTGGTCTGCGGATCTCCTGCCTGTGCCCCCTGCCACCAGCTTGCTTCGCCGCCGATCGTTCCCGCCGTTTTACCCAACCCCTGTGCTCCCCCCCTCGCCCAGCCCCGGCCGCGTTTCCTGCCGCTGCCCCCTGCGGACCCGCCCCCTTCCCTCGCACGCACTCCCCATTCGCCACCCCGCTCCCCCTCCCAGCTGCCCCTCCCTCCCACGAGACTACTTAAGGCCGTCGCTGCCAGCTAGGTGCAGTGACCTCTGTCCACGGACAGGTCACCCCCCGAGCACACTCCCCGCGAGTGAGCCCGTCCCCTGGTGCCACCTCTGCCCTGAGCTGGGCCCTGCGCCCTCTGACGTGCCCTGACCGCCGGATCCGCTTGGTCTGCGGATCTCCTGCCTGTGCCCCCTGCCACCAGCTTGCTTCGCCGCCGATCGTTCCCGCCGTTTTACCCAACCCCTGTGCTCCCCCCCCCTCGCCCAGCCCCGGCCGCGTTTCCCGCCACCTCCCCGCCGCTGCCCCCCTGCGGACCCGCCCCCTTCCCTCGCACGCACTCCCCATTCGCCACCCCGCTCCCCCTCCCAGCTGCCCCTCCCTCCCATGAGACTACTTAAGGCCGTCGCTGCCAGCTAGGTGCAGTGACCTCTGTCCCCGGACAGGTCACCCCCCGAGCACACTCCCCGCGAGTGAGCCCGTCCCCTGGTGCCACCTCTGCCCTGAGCTGGGCCCTGCGCCCTCTGACGTGCCCTGACCGCCGGATCCGCTTGGTCTGCGGATCTCCTGCCTGTGCCCCCTGCCACCAGCTTGCTTCGCCGCCGATCGTTCCCGCCGTTTTACCCAACCCCTGTGCTCCCCCCCCCTCGCCCAGCCCCGGCCGCGTTTCCCGCCACCTCCCCGCCGCTGCCCCCCTGCGGACCCGCCCCCTTCCCTCGCACGCACTCCCCATTCGCCACCCCGCTCCCCCTCCCAGCTGCCCCTCCCTCGCTCCGCCCCCCCACTCTCCTCATATGGCAGAGTGGCCAACGCGCAGCGTGCACGCGCAGCGGGCGCGCCGACTGTGCGCCGAAGGTGCGCCAAAGGTAAGCCCGTCTGTGCCTGGCCCGCGCCCAGCGCCCGAACCCCTGGCCCCCGAGGACCCCACCCCACCCGCCGGACGTACGCCGCCGCCACCCTCAACGCACTCAACACCGGCCGAACCCCGGGATGCTACCAAGCCACCCCGAGACGCACCCACGGACCCTTCAGCTGCCTCGCCTGCAAGTTCACCTGCATCCGAACCTGCCCCGTTCCAGCACCCGCCAAGCCGAACACCAGCAGCAACCACCTCAAGTGCATCCTGCTCAACACCCGCTCCGTCCACAGACACGCCATCGAACTCTGGAACCTCCTCGACACCACATCTCCAGACGTTGCCTTCCTCACGGAAACCTGGATGAACGACTCCTCAGCGCCCGACATCGCCATCGCCATCCCAGAGGGATACAAGATCACCCGGAGAGACCGCAACAACCAGACTGGAGGAGGCATCGCCATCGTCCACAAGAACACCATCCGCATCACGACCAACACCGACGACACCCTGACTACCGCCGAACACCTACACTTCCAGATCCACACCGACCCCAAGACCACCCTCAGAGGCACCCTGATCTACCGACCCCCGGGACCACGCACAACATTCAGCGAAGACATCACCGACTTCATCAGCCCGCACGCCCTCCCCTCCGCTGACTACATACTCCTGGGGGACATCAACTTCCACTTGGAGAACAACAACGACCGCAACACCACCACCCTGCTTGACAACCTCGCCAACCTCGGACTCAAGCAGCTGGTGTCCACCCCCACCCACCTCGCCGGACACACACTCAACGCCATCTTCTCATCCAGCAAAGACATCGCCTTCAGCCACGCCACTGGACTCCACAGGACGGACCACAGCTGCGTCCACTTCACCTTCAGAAGAACCACGATCCACCACCACCAGCAACAGGAGGCTCGTAGAAGCTGGAACAAGATCTCAGCCGACCAGCTCGCCGCCTCCTTGAGACAGCACCCTCCAGCCAGCTCAGCGAACCCTAGCCAGGCTGCCGACAACCTCACGAAGTGGATCAGCACCTTCACGGACGAACTCGCCCCACTGAGGACCCCGCCCAACAGACCCGGCAGCAAGAAGGCCCCATGGTTCACCGACAAACTCAAGAGCTCCAAAAAGAACTGCCGAGCCCTCGAGAAAGCCTGGAGAAGGGAGCCAACACCGGACAACATGACCACCCTCAAGCTCGCCACCCGGAAGCACCATCAACTAATCCACGCCACCAAGAACACTGCATTCAAGGACCGGCTGGACAACAACGCACACAACTGCAAGGAACTCTTCGACATCGTGAAAGAGCTCTCCAACCCCAACGCCGGAAACAACGACATCACCCCATCGCAAGACCTCTGCAACTCCCTCGCCTCCTACTTCCACAACAAGATCGCTGACATACACAACAGCTTCACCCCACAAACAACACCCCCCACGACCGCACCAACGCCCCCCACCACCACCCTCAGCGCCTGGACCCCGATCAACACAGAAGACACCATCCACACGATGAACTCTATCCACTCCGGATCTCCGACCGACCCCTGCCCTCACCACGTATTCAACAAGGCCGACGCTGTCATCGCACCCCACCTGCGAGACATCATCAACACCTCCTTCGACACCGCCACCTTCCCTGAGAGCTGGAAGCACGCCGAACTCAGCGCTCTACTAAAGAAACCAACAGCGGACCCCACCGAACTCAAGAATTACCGCCCCATCTCGCTCCTCCCGTTTCCAGCCAAAGTCATCGAGAAGACCGTCAACAAGCAGCTGGCCGCCTTCCTCGAGACGAATGGATCCCTCGACCCTTCACAGTCTGGCTTCCGAGCCAACCACAGCACCGAGACCGCCCTCATCGCTGCCACCGATGACATCCGAGCCCTGCTGGACAACGGAGAAACAGCGGCCCTCATCCTCCTAGACCTCTCCGCGGCATTCGACACTGTCTGCCACCGCACCCTAGTGCAGCGCCTCAGCAACGTCGGAATCCAGGAGAAGGCACTGGAATGGATCATCTCCTTCCTCGACGGAAGGACACAGAGAGTCCGCCTACCACCGTACAAGTCAGAGGCCACCGAAGTCATCTGCGGCGTCCCCCAAGGATCCTCACTCAGCCCCACCCTCTTCAACGTCTACATGAGCCCGCTGGCGGCCATCGCACGCCAACACAACCTCAACATCATCTCCTACGCCGACGACACCCAGCTGATCCTCTCCCTGACCAACGACCCCGCCACCGCCAAAGCCAACCTCCACGAAGGGATGAAAGACGTAGCCGAGTGGATGATGACCAGCCGCCTGAAACTGAACTCAGACAAGACAGAAGTCCTCATCCTGGGCTCCTCGCCCTCCGCCTGGGACGACTCCTGGTGGCCCCCCGCCCTGGGCACCGCACCCAAACCGACAGACCACGCACGAAACCTGGGCTTCATCCTGGACTCCTCCCTCTCCATGACCAGACAAGTCAACGCCGTCACCTCGTCCTGTTTCAACATCCTGCGCATGCTACGGAAGATCTTCCGGTGGATCCCCACCGAGACCAGGAAGACGGTCACCCAGGCCCTTGTCACCAGCCGACTGGACTACGGCAACGCCCTCTACGCCGGAACCACCGCCAAGCTCCAGAAGAGACTCCAGCGGATACAGAACGCCTCAGCCAGACTCATCCTCGACATCCCCCGAAGCAGCCACATCTCCGGACATCTGAGAGACCTGCACTGGCTCCCCGTCAACAAGAGAATCACCTTCCGCCTCCTCACCCACACACACAAAGCCCTACACGACCAAGGCCCGAGCTACCTCAACAACCGCCTCAACTTCTACGCTCCCAAACGCCACCTCCGATCAGCCAGCCACGCCCTCGCCGCCGTCCCCCGCATCCGAAGAGCGACAACAGGAGGAAGGTCCTTCTCCTACCTGGCCGCCAAGTCCTGGAACTCCCTCCCGACCGACCTGCGCCTGACCCAAGACCACCTCTCCTTCAGGAAGAAGCTCAAGACCTGGCTGTTCGAGCAGTAGCGGCACCCACCCCCCCCCTAGCGCCTTGAGACCCTCCGGGTGAGTAGTGCGCTCTATAAATGGCTTGATTGATGGAAAGATACATGGGTTTTCATACTCAGAGTGTTGTCTAGAGTCACACCTATATTCTTAGCCATCATTGTCGGGCTGGGGGGGGTGCCCAAGGTTGTGGGCCACCAGCTGCTGTCCCATAGCTGTGTATGTCTGCCGAGCAACAGTATTTCGGACTTATCTGCATTTAGCTTAAGACAGTGGCTATGCATCCAATTGGCTAGTTCCGTGAGTCAATTTAGTAACCTGTCCTTTGGGTCATCCTCCTCATCCAATGTGATCATCAGTTGGGTGTCGTCTGCATAGGAACAGATATCGACACTCCACTTTCTTCCTGTTTCAGCCAACGTGGAGACAAACACATTGAACAAAGTCGGACTCAGTGAGTCCCCTTGTGGGACCCCATACTTGATGTTCCGGGGAGGGGATGAAAAGTCACCCATCCGTACTGATTGTGTCCTATCTTGCATAAAAGACTGTAGCCACCCTAAAGCATTATCCTGGATGCCTTTTGCTGCAAGAATTTCCAGCAACCGATTGTGTGGTACGGTATTAAATGCCGCCGAGAGGTCCAACAATATCAGGGCGACCGTTTTCCCCCGATCTACCTGGGTTCTGATGTTATCCATCACTGCCAGGAGTGTTGTCTCGGTGCTGTTATTGGTCCGGAACCCTGTTTGAGAGATATCTAGTAGATCATTGGCTTTCAGGAAATTGGACAACTGCCTGTTGACTAGTTTTTCTAATACTTTAGATAAATAGGGTAATTGTGATATAGGCCAATAGTGTGCCGGATTATTAACATCAGTACCTGCTTTTTTAAATAAAGGGGTGACTGTGGCGTTTTTCCAGATTTTTGGAAATTCAGCGGAGTTTAGAGAAAGGTTAAATGCTTTTGTTACGGCCGTGCAGATTATCGGAGATAGTTGCGAGAAGATATGATGTGGACATGGGTCCAATGGAGAGCCTGATTTTACTTCTAACATAACTTTGCCCACCTCCTCCTCTGAGAAGGGGCCGAACCTGGGACAGCTAGCCTGAATTATGAATGGCACATGGGGTTCTGTATGTTTCAGTTCGATATTGGAGAAAGAGGCATAAATTGTGTCTATTTTCTCGCAAAACTATTCATTTATTTTGTTGCAGCCTTCTTGCGAAGGAGTGAAATCTAATGAGAGACTCGCAGGGCTACATAGTTCTTTGACTATTTTAAATAGTTCTTTCGATGAGTTTTTATTTTCTGTTATTCTACGTGAGAAATATTCTTTCTTCGCTTCCTAATAGCTTTGTTATAAAGTGTAAGTTCTCTTTTGTATGTGGCTCTAGTTTCTTGGGTTTTAATGAGTCTCCATTTATGTTCACATAATGTGCATTTCCTTTTCAATGACTTTAGTTCTGATCCGTACCATTTCTCTGATATTGTGGATCTACGTTTGTATTTGGAGTGTGGTGCTGAACAATGTTCCAGTGCACTCCTAATGTTGTTCTGAAGTAGTTCTATTTCATCGTTAGTGTTAGTAATTTCTGTGTTTACATGTGTGAAATGTTGCTGGAATTTATCTACAGAAAAGTTTTTCCGGCTCCTTGTTTTTACTGCTGCCGAAGCCGGTAGTTTGGAGTGTTTAGTACATAGGTTAATGGAAAACACAATCATAAAATGATCTGTCCATATCATTGGTTTTATCTCGTTGATGTCAATGGCTCCTATGTTAGAGAACATCAGATCTAATATGTGTCCTGCCATGTGTGTAGGCTGATCAATTCTCTGAGTCAGCTGTAGTATTTCCATGTCCTCCAGTAGCTGTTTAGTTAGGGGGTTGTTGCTATTGTCGTAGTGTATATTGAAATCCCCTATCAGCAAGATATTTTTGTTTTTAAGACAGACTGGCATGATTTGTGCAAGAAGCTGGGCACTAAAGTCTAACGTACTGCCCGGGGGGTTATAAATTATCACTCCACCAAATAGAATGTTGGTGTTAATAGACACTGAAAATGCCATTGCTTCATGGCTATTGGCCTGTGTGATCACCTCTTGTCTACAGGTGAGGGAGTCCTAAAATAGCAAAGCTACCCCTCCACCTCTTTTCTTTACTCTATTTAAATGAAGTATTTTGTAATCAGCTGGAAGGGCTATTGCGACATCGGGGGTGCTATGGTTGTCAAGCCAGGTCTCTGTAAAAAAGGCCAAGTCGGGTTTAAGATCGGTCAGTATGTCCCATATCTCCGTCGCATGTTTGGGTAGGGATCTAGCATTAAGATAGATGCATTTGAGGGCAAGATTCGGGGTGTTTGTCAGAGTGGGATCATGCCAGGTGTCACTCTCCCATCTGCAGTTATGGCAGCAGAAAGGGCCCATGGTGTTTAATGGTCCCATTCGTGCACATAGTGCAGACTTGCTTACCTTTATACTGTTGAGACTCCTAAGCTCACTACTGGAGTAAGAAATAAGGCAGCTCGTCTCTCCTGGGGTATCGCTTGTCGTTTGGGTAGGGGATATGGCCCCTGGTCCCGGCCCGTCACGGACGGGCGCAGACGGGCTTGCCTTTGGCGCGCCCACTGCGCCCGTCCGCTGCGCCTCCTAGGTGGGGGATCCATTTTATATCCTACAAGGGTGGGAGGTGCCGAGCACTAGTCTGCTCACCCTCGTCCTCACCCAAGATGGTGGCCGCTAAAGAACAAGCCCCCAGGCAACACCTAATCGGTTGCGGTGGGGTAAGAGACTAAATAGCAGGTCAAAAGTAGGTAAGTTAGTGCTGCGCTATGTCTGTTAACAATATTGTCGATTTACCACGCATTTAAAAACAGGGTTTGTGCAAATGAAGCAAAGTACAAATTTGAAGACAACACAATCTAAAAAACAGCACATGCATACAAGTCCCGGCTTTTCGCCTCAGAACGGTCACGGGCACACACTTAGACGGTGCACGCGTGAGTAAAGGTGGTTTTTATATACTACAAGGGCGGGAGGTGCCGAGCACTAGTCTGCTCGCCCTCATCCTCACCCAAGATGGTGGCCGCTAGAGAACAAGCCCCCAGGCAACACCTAATCGGTTGCGGTGGGGTAAGAGACTAAATAGCAGGTCAAAAGTAGGTAAGTTGGTGCTGCGCTATGTCTGTTAACAATATTGTCGATTTACCACGCATTTAAAAACAGGGTTTGTGCAAATGAAGCAAAGTACAAATTTGAAAACAACACAATCTAAAAAACAGCACATGCATACAAGTCCCGGCTTTTCGCCTCAGGACCGTCACGGGCATTATACAAATTAATCCAGAGGAGGAACTCAGTGATGTGTTCATCTGAGCCCCTCCAAATGAAAAAAATATCGTCAATGATCCTGTTCCAATGGTGAATACTTTCAGAAAAAGGTGCAACCTCATTGAAAACAAACTGTTCCTCAAAGGAACCCATAAAGATGTTAGCTACATTAGGGGCGCAGGCTGTGCCCATACTAACACCTTGTATTTGTTTAAAGATGGAACCATTAAATTCAAAGTAGTTGGAGTACAATAGCCAGGCATTCAAGGATGAATAACCGATCGATCTGATTGTCATTGTTGTTAAGGGCTCTTTTGACCGTTTCTAATGCCTCCCTCTGGGGCATACTAGTATACAATGCTTCAATATCCATAGAGACCAAGGTCTCAATATGGGGATTGAATTCAATGCCTTCAATTGAATTGATGAGATGTCCTGTAACCTTCACATGAGATGGAAGGTTGGAAACAAGAGGCCTAAGAAAGACATCCACATATTTAGATAGTGGTTCCGTGATGGAACCACTGGTGGAAACTATAGCTCTAAATGGAGGCCTTCTGGTATCCTTATGTTTCTTGGGTACTCCGTAGAGTATAGGGATCCTTGTATAGGGTTTGTTGAGTTATTCAAACTCCAGATTACAGATAGAGCCTCTCTCCAGGGCATTTTGAGTGATGGTCAAAATATCAGATCTAATTCTTTGTTCTGGGTATGAGGAGACCTTGAGATAGTGTTCAGGTACCTCCAACATGAGTTGGATCTGTTCTTTATAGTAACTGCTGTCTAAAACCACTATACCTCCACCTTTATCACTTGGTTTAATGGTGACCTCATTGTTAGTAGATAAACTCTTAAGGGCTTGATATTCATGATAATTGAGTTTATCGGAGGCTATAGGAACAAACCTCATCATATCTTGGATTTTCAGGGATACAGTACGCTCGAAGATGCCCACTTCGGGTCCTACTTCATCAAGAGTGGGGGTAAAAGGGGAGTCTGGTCGCAGACCTGATCTATTGACCATGCATGGCAAAATTCTGTTGTCAAAGTATTTTTTCAGTCTGATTTTCCTGAAAAATGACTGTATATTGCGATTCATTTCAAACTTGTCAAGGTGAGCATTAGGGACAAAAGATAGTCCACGTGCAAGTAGATTCATGGAAGGTTCATCTAGGTGGGAACGTGAAAGATTGAATATGGGTATGCGATCCATATGAGGTTGGGGGGTCATTCTCTCCAGTATTGATTTCTCCTGGTCTGTAGAAATTGAGGGGGATTCTCCTGATGTTGGTATCGGACCCTTTCTTGAGTTCTGAACCTCACTCGGGACGCTCCCCGTCGGTTCCCTAAAAAACGATTGTTTCTACCCTGGCTCTCAAAAGGTGTTCTCCTGTCTCGATAAGATTCAGAATTGTTGGCACTTCCTTCCCCTTCAGATTCAGAGGTATGACCGGCAGCATGAGAAACCCACCAAAACATTGTTTTGGCCAGACAGAGCTGCCCCCGGGACCAGTGAATGGGAAACAGAGCTATTCATATCCCCTGTATCAACACAATTTTTTTGGGTCATACCCTGAAAATCAGCAGTGACGTAAGCAGTGACGTAAGGTCCGCGTTGATCTATAGGCACCAGAACTGGTCCCTCACCCTGTCCTCAGCTGTCCTAGCTGTGAGACAACCTTGTCATTTAGTCCTTGTCATAGTCATCACGATAGAACTGTCATCCTCGGGAGTCGTCAAAATAGTTCCTGCTCTGACTACGATGCGATGTATCCTCTGACTGCATCCCCCCTCTACCTCCTGCTTCTTGTCCGTGAAAATCCCCCCTTTCGGGGCAGCACCTTTCTGCTAAAACTCCAGACACTCATTCCGGCAATGTCCCTCCTGTTTCCAGTACGCACATTGATTGAGCCCGAGGGGCGCACTTGAAGCACCACCCCTGCCAGATCAGGGCAGCCGTTGGGCTGATCCCGAACTTCTTCCCCGTCCACTTCCCATCCCAACTTGCTGCATCAATACCCTTGTCTTTAAATCCTTTGAATTTTTCTCTACCCTTTCATTATCCTCATTCTCTCTATGTTCGTAATACTGTGCCATACTCAATATCACAGATGGGGACGAGGTTGTCCAAGTACTTCCTGAAGCCTGCAACCGTGTTACAATCTCGGGCAGCAAGTTAGTGACAAATCTGTTAACGAACAAACAAACACCACCCTCCTGTGACTGGTCCTGACCACTAAAGTCTAAAAACACTCCTTCAAATCTGGTAAAGAAATCTGACACACTTTCATCCTTCTTCTGATGACACGCAGTCAACTTATCCCAGTCCACTCACTTAGGGGGGATAAGGGAGTGCATGTAAGTGATAATACGCCCCGGCAAAGCTAGGAGTTCTGCTTTCGGCTTGTCGCCGGGCTTACGTACCTTATCCCGAGCTCTGATCTCATTCCATGTGCCCCTCAACTCTAGTACATGATACTGTGTATGAACCTGCCTCCATACATCTACAAACAGGCCAAAAACCAACTCAATATCAGCTAACGTCATCAATGTGAAGGAGGCCACCTCTGTCAATTCCTTGTAATATGCAGTGAGGTTTTTCCGAGGATCCGGCAGCTGGCTCTTTAGGGATAGGACCTCACTCCTTTTCCAAGGAGTATAGATCCACTGCTCCTGAAACCGAGCGTCGACTCATGGTATGATTACAGTATCTGTGGAGTCGCGCAATTCTGGTATCTCAGGGTGGTAAATGGGATGGACTTCCCTTATGGGATGCTGTGTCCCCATCTTTGGAACCTTCTGGAGCAATCTGCCTCGGAACCCACTAGTGCCGTTACATTGCTAAAAACCTCATTGGGAGCCATACCTTCAGCATATACCCTATCCCGTATATCATAGATGATTTTGCGTTGCAACATCTTGTAAACACTGTTCTCATAACCCTATCAGCATGGCTAACATGTGCTTAAGGGCATGCTGCTGTATAAACGGCTCATAATCTTTCATCACACCACACACATCCTCCACACTATAAATCGGGTTCTGAGCCCACTGAGCTGCTTGATTAGCCACCATTTGCTTTTCTTTATCACCCACCACAGATTGCACCAACACTTTATTCATTTGGTCTTGCGCTACCATCCAGTTCCCTCCATATGCCCCACGCGCAGGAGTTTCAGCATTCAACAGTGCTTGGGGTGTCACACTCACGGGGGAAAGAGCAGACGCAGAGACAGGTACCATCATGTATGGAGACAGGGTGGTAGGAGTAAAAGGGGGAGTAAAAGATTAGGTGGAGGAGCAAACAGCACCTGTCCCGGTGACTAGTGTGAGTAGAGGAGAAGCAGGGGGGCCGGGGCTAAGGCAGTAGTGCTAGGAACAGGAACACTAGAAGGGGTGGCACTAGAGGCCGAGGACTGAGATGTTGGGACTGTCGGGTATATCCGTTCAGGGGCATAGGGAGGAGGAGGACGAGTATCAAACAAAATCATCACCTTCCTCTCTGGTAACATAACATTTATCTGTCAGTAACCAAAACTTTCTATCTGTGCATTCTATGCCCTTCTCCATCTTCCCTCTTTCATAGGCTACTGCTTTCTATGTTATAGTCTGCGTCTGTCTCTTCCGTGCCTCTTTCTCTGCCCTCAT
Source organism: Triturus cristatus (assembly GCF_964204655.1). Lineage (NCBI taxonomy): Eukaryota > Metazoa > Chordata > Amphibia > Caudata > Salamandridae > Triturus > Triturus cristatus. The sequence goes on along the minus strand of NC_140594.1, from coordinate 545,133,140 downwards.
ACGCCGTTGTTTTGCTTCTTTCTGCCATACTCTCAGAGAATCAAACATCGACTTCCTGCTCTATTTAGCAAACAATTTATCCTGCAAGAAATTCAATTTTTGTTCATCAAACAAACCTGTAAGTGGCCATTGTAACTCAGCAATGTCCTTCATATATTTATACCACAATGTGCTAAACATAATAGGGCCAATGCCATGTTTAACATATACGTCAAGATTTGGAGAACCCTCCGGTGGCGCAGGCTAGCTCTCTTCCAATCGAGCATCAGTAGAACAACACCGACATCCAAAACACCCCAATTTTCTTAATATAAGACACATGCCCTGTCCCTAATGAACAAGTATAATGACAGCAATGGTAAATAAAGGAAAGAAAAAAAATAACAAATATTATTGACAAACCAAACCAAATGGTCCAGGGACCGCTCCCTACGGTCCAGGGACCGCTCCCTACAGTCCGAGGACTGTACCAAGTTCAAGAAGACAGGCTCCAGCTCCAGACCTTTTCAAGAATTACCAGTTGGTCTGGCAGATTGTTTGCGAACAGTCCCGGACCTTTTCAAGTGCCAGACAAATTTCTAGGGGGTCCGGTAAACTGCTCACAAACACTCTGTGCCTTTTTCAAGGGTCCGCTATCACACCAAGTTCAAGACAAAACCATCCAGAGACCATACCCAGACACAGCCCGTTGACTCGTGTCGTTCAATCAAGGCAGTACAAAAACTGCAGACAAGACAGTCCGGAGACTGTATCAAGACACAGCCTTTAGGCTCGTGCCGTTCAAAAATGGTGCCATTTTCCAAGAATTAGATCACTCTCCTGGTGCACACAGGTTGAGTCAAGTTATTCTCCACTGCCAACTCTTTGGACCAAACGGTCAACTCCAAGGTTTTGCCTTCACAGGACCCCAGCCGGTGACCACTAGATGAAGGGGTGCCCAATCAGCAGGGCGTGGCAGCTGCGAGAACCAAGCTCAGTCTTGTGTGGGGTACCCTGATCTGCCTGACTGACCAAACGCACCTCTGACCCTACAACCCGTTTACGGGCAAGACGGATCACCTTGCGGGGTCCCTGTTAGGGCGCCAACTGAAAGAAGTGGTCCTCTAGAGAAACAGCCTTGAATAGAAGAGAAAATAATAACAAAATACAGTGTTCTACTGAGGCAAGCAATGTGAGAAGTGAGGCCTAACTCGAGCACAGTCTAAGCAGCCTAATGGGGATTACGAAATGCAAAATGGAGTCACACTCGCTACCTGAAGCCTGCACATTACAGGGATAACTCAGCGGGTTGCATAACGTGAATGGCATATATTTAGCCAACACAAGGAGATAATGGATGGAGTGCTCAAACTTTTTAAACACTCTTCCCCAGTCACAGATCTGGGTTGAATCCATCATCATTATTTAGCTCCCTCTGCCACCCCAGTTCAGACACAGCTATATGCAAATCAGTCTTGACCCTGTGCTTCATGGGAACAGTCCAACCCGAACTGCCAAGCCATGTCTTCCCTGGACCGGAAACAAGCATCCTGGGACTGGTTTCGGGCTAACAGCCCTCTTCAGCCAGGCTAGCTTGAATCCAGTGGCAAAGTGAGCAAGGGACCCACGTCTGGGCATACCCTGCCAACGTAGTGTGAACAAAGCAAACACAAGGAGATAATGGACGGAGTGCTGAAACTTTTCAAACACTCACCCCCAGTCACAAATCTGGGTTGAATCCATCATCATTCTTTAGCTCACTCTGCCACACTAGTTCAGACACATCTATATGCAAATCCGTCTTGACCCTGTGCCTCATGGGAACAGTCCTGCCTGAACTGCCAACCAAGCCATGTCTTCCCTGGACCGGAAACAAGCATCCTGGGACTGGTTTTGGGCAAACAGCCCTCTTCAGCCAGGCTAGCTTGAATCCAGTGGCAAAGTGAGCAAGAGACCCACGTCTGGGCATAACTTGCCAACTAGGGCGAACAAAGCAAATACAAAGAGATAATGGACGCACTGCTAACCTAATATAGCATGAAATGAGTTTGTTGCAGGAATGGGAATTCGAAACCTAACACACCCTTATCTCACACATATGCTTCTAGTTTTGCCCCTGTTCATTCAACATCATGCAGGTCCAGACCGGCCATTTCCCATTCGTTCTGCGCCCGCAGTGTCGCTCAATTCGTGGTCTGATGTAGTCCCATTAAGATCATTACCTGTCTGTCTCAAAGTCTCCTCCATGAATAGGTCCACAGCATAGCCGTCTGTTTTCTCGGGGACTCCATTAATTCTAACGTTATTTCTCCTGGCCCTTCCTTCATAGTCATCGAGCTGGCCTGCCAGTGCTCAACTGGTAGCTTGCAGGTCTTGAACTTGTTTCTCTATGCCCTTGGAGGTGGCGGTTAGGTCCTATGTTGCTTCTTCTACTTCATTCATGGGGTCATTTATTTCATGAAAATCCGCCCGGATGAGGGCGACTTCTGAGAGCGACTTCTATGAAGACAGACTCAATACTTGACTTGAGCGAAGTGGGCACCGTCGTGACAGCAGTGCGAATGTCCTGCAGTGTGGGAGAATTTTGCGCCAAAGGTGTATTGTGGGTACCAGGGGATGTATCCACCTGCAGATCGGGCCTTTCCTGGCTCTTGAGCCTTGTCATCTTGTCTAGTTTGGGCTGGTGCGAACTACGATTTCCTGTGCTCCTGGACATGGCAGCGTCCACAGAGATGTTTGGGGGTTAGTGATGTACTGAAGGGGGGGGGTTTTTAAGGAGCATCACCACTGCCTTGCCCGGTGTCTTCACCCGTCGGCCTACCCCACTGAGCTCACTGCCCCCTCTACAATGGTAGCAAAGTAGTCTCTCCTGAAGTCACAGCCACCACCTTCGGGCCGTTCCCGGTCATTTGCCAGTCCACCCCCAGCAGGGGTACTACCGTGGAATGACAGTGTGGTGCAGTGTAACCGTACGCAGCCGTTCACAAATGTGCAGATGAAGGACCCGTCTTTCTAGGTGCCTCGTAGAGTGTGTGTGGACAGCGGTGATAAACGTTCTCCTCGGCTTATACAATCTGTGTCTCCAAGCATATATCAGCCAAATGCGCAGCCATTATAAGCCACCCCAGACTGCGTGGCCCGGAGGGTATCTCTCCTCGCTTCGGGGACCGATGGTTTTGGCACTGTGTCTGTCCGGATCAGTCCACTTTAATTCAAGAGTCTCAGGGCATTTAGCAGGTTGTGCACCTTGTGTTTCCTCTGTATAGCCACTGCTCTGCGGTGCCCATGATCTCTGTAGTATAGCTCAGCTGGGCTCAGTTCAGACGTCCTGCCGACAAGGACTGCCACTCAGGTCGCCCGTTTACTCACAGCGCCTCCCGACGTTGGCTTAGGCTACAATATTATTTTAGGCTCTCCCGCATCATCAGCGCCTCACCGTCCTGAATGTGGTCGCTCCGCTGCAGTGAGCCCTCACGATCCCCTGTGCCCCATATTCACCTGCTTCCGATTTCCGGTCGGGATGCCTTCTGTTCAGTCGCAATCGCGCCCGCTTATCACGGCCGCGCGGTTACTCGATGCTGTGGGTTTGTGGCCCAGATCAGGCTGCAAGTCACAGCAGGCTACAGGCGTCAGTTAGGTCTCTTTTTATTTCGGATCTGCAGCCGCCGACCTCTGCAATTATGTTGCTGGCATAAACGTGATATTTTGGCAAGGATAATTGTGCAGATTTATGGGGTTTAAGAAGATCTGAGCGGGAGCCGCTTTAAAATGCGGTCATCTTCCCCGGCAGTTGCCCATGCCCCCTCTGAGGGGAATCAATTTTTAACTGGCACAGGCAATCTAATTTGTTTACTAAGATCGCTCTCCCAGCTTTTTCCAGAGGTCTGGCTTCAGCACCGTATGTAAAGAAGCCATTGACATACACTTTATCCACTGCCGATGTCTACTGGAAAACACATATATAGTTTTCACCAATAAACATGATCTAATCAGGGTCAGAGAGTTTAGAAATATTACCTAACAGGTTCCATAGCATCAAAGTCAAACCATCTTATTTATAATGATCTGATTAATTTCCAGAATTGTCAGATCTGGTCAGGGGTCACGATGCAGCAACTCACTTACTTATTTGAAGATCTTCCTCAGCAACCTCAGGGTGTGGGAGGAGTATGCTGTGACAGCATTGGCTTGTACATACATGTCCACCTTGTTGTCAGTGATGATCACAGGATTCCTGACATAGGAGCTGGGGGTGGGTGTAGGTCCAAGTTCATCCGGCCACCAGGTGGAGTCCCATGATGAAGTGCTTTTTTTTGAAGATCACTGCTTCTGTCTTCTCGGTGTTAAGCTTGAGGCAGTTGAACTTCATTCAGGTGGTGACCTTGGTCATGCAGGTGGTGAAACTGGCCCTTGTGTTGTGGGGTTTGTCTGAGAGGGACAGTAGGAGTTGTGTGTCATTGGCATTTGAGATGTGTTGATGTTGTGGCATGATGCTCGTTAGTAGAGTTCTATATTTGTTGAAGAGGGTAGGGATGAGGCATGAACCTTGAGGCATTCTGCAGACCAGTTTTTAAGCGTCTAAGATGTACAGTGCTAGGCTGATTTGCTGTGGTTGTAATACCTTAAAGTTTGTTAAAAAACTTCACAAATAAAACAACTACAGATAAAATACAAATATTGCTACTCTTTCACGGAAAACAGCGTTTACAATGCTGTCTCCACATTGCATGCCATTACAATGCGGTTGTTACAATGACTGCGCTGTTAGTACACATACCATTACATCGCAAGTTATTACAATGACTTGCTGTAGGGGGCGCACTGGTATTGGATTCAAAATCCAACACCTTCCCTGCTGTTGCACAAACTGGAGTAGGAATAGTAAATAATACTATTACTAAGTCCAGCGCGCCCCCTGCAGCAAGTCGTTGTAATGACTTGAGATGTAATGGCATGCGATCTAATCGCATGCGTTGTAAACATCCATATTCCTCTTTCACATCTGGGTCGTCACCCATGAGCCAATCATGAAAGCCTCCATGCCCCATTCTAGTTGCCCCTTCTGCCATCTGAGGCTGCTGTGAACGTTTTTGCCTGGGCTAATTTTAGTCTCTGAAGTCCGGCTCTGTTACAATGCAAATAAATTACAGAGTGAAAAGCCTAGCATGTTGGGCTGCAATGAGTTTTAGTGCCTGATTCCTTCATCTCATACCTTGTTGCTTTAGCAAGCATTGGTTAAGAGAAAGTCAGTCTCTGGCGTGCGTCTTTTTACAATGGGTCTAGGAATAATATGTGAGTGTGTGTTTGTGTGTGCTACCGCGTGCTCACGCACATGCAGTTGAGTGCAAGCTTTTTCACTTTGTTGAGTTTGGAGAAAGTGAGAGCATGTTTGACGCGTTTGGTATGGGTGAGAACGTGTGTGGTGTGTGTGTATGCATATGTGCGTGGGTGAGATGAAAGACATCAAATACGTTTGGAACATATCTGCAGCAGATAGATTTTCGACTTCTGTTTTGGCGGCCAAGGATTTATACTTACTTACCAGTGGCAGAATGTGTTAAAATGCAATATTTCATATATTCTTGTTACACCTCATAAAACAGAGCTGCATCAGTAAAACTGCATCTACATATACATATATTTCTGTCTATTAAGCAAGCATTTCATGTCTAAAACTCTACAAATAATGATATCTAAAACATCGTTTAAATTTCAAAGTATAAATGTTCAACCCTGTACTGATCAAAGTCTATTGCATTCTTGGCTCTCTAAATACCCTCTAATATATCATCTTAACGTTGTAAAAAGAAACACATGAACACTGACAGTAGATTAATGAATGCAGAGAAAGGCAATTTTATGGAAAAGGACCATGGGTTACTGGTAATTATTGTCTGCAGTAAAATATAAAAATGTAATGCATTATTTGTCCCCAATCCTTTTGTATATCACTGAATTCAAACACAAAAGTGCAATAAAATAAGAATGATGCAAATGTCAGACAAAATAAGAGGCTACATTAAATTCTATTCAAATAGGATTTGGTAATGAACTGGAAAATTAAGAATTTATGCAGCATAAATCATGCTTTATGTTCCAACATGACCCTGGATTTGCATTCCTTTAGAGGCAAGTAGTGAGACAACAAAATGATTGAATATAAAATGATGAACTTTTTTGATTTCAAGCAAGTACATTTCCTGGATTAAAATAATTGAGCTACCAGACCATTGGTTTATTCATGCTCATTACTCTGAACTGCACGTGTTGGCAGATTCACGGGTCTTTTATCACTATATAAAAATTACATCACATTTTTTCTTAAATATGTGTTGAAGCGCATTGTACCATTGACCTCAAATGCTCTGGTAAATGGTAGAATTTGTGGTTTGATCAATTGTAAAGCCATGGGCCGTTTGATAATGCTACACTGCATAATTCATGTCATAGTTCAATTTTTATTTAGTACAAAAGGGGTAGATGATAAGTTCACTGTAATTGTTCTTTTCTAATCAGTGGAGCCCTTTGAAAACGAACTTGGTTGTGAATGGCTCATTACTAACTAGGAGTTCACAATACAGAACATAGACTTTGAGTCACAGTGCAAAACGTAATATGTCATTGCTATCAGGGTCCTAATTATAGTATATGAAATTAAGATCGGAGAGTGGTCCATTCCATGAACAAAATGAAATGGGCTCCCACCGAATCCATCTTACATGAAAGCTCACGTTTCCCATTTGCCTTTTTCACTTTAACTTACCTGACTGATTCTATTTTTTCACCTTTCTCAATTTCTCTTTCTCTCAAAGCGTAGGGCATTTTCGTTTCTCAAGTGGATATTGACACTACGATACTATGTTATAATATAACACCTTAAGTGAAAATCACTTGACAACTCGAGTCTTCTTGGAGGAAGTTCGTTTTATACCAACCCTTAAAAACAGACAGCAAACTTTGGTTTGCAAGGCATACTTTGGAAGATATCAGGGAATGGGTGGTAATAATGACCATGCATGTGTCTATGTATTCTTATTCATATTCAGAGCCTTTGTAGAAGAAAAATATGGTCGTGTGTTCTCATTATTTGAATAAGGAGTGGTGGTTTGGGGGATGGGTGGGAGGTCAAGAGCAGGGAAAAGCAATAAAAAAAAGAAAAGAAAAAGAAGAAAAAAAAAAAAAGAAAAAAAGAATAAGGAGAGACATCAGTTGTGCTTTGGTGTGATGGGTGTTTAAATAGAAAATTATGCATTAAGGTCTGATGAGTGGTGATGAGGTAAAATGCTAGATGGGTGGTCTGAATGCACTGTCAGCTGCAGATTGTTGAAAGCCAGAGAATGTCGTGGGAGGATGCAAGAACTAGCTGAAAAGCTTATTTAATATCAAAAGCTGCACTTCAGGATAAAGACGTATCTGTTGTACATCTGTGTGGACGTACTTGACTTATATTAGGGACATGAACTTTATCACTGTGACCTTTCCACTTGGGGAATCTATGTATTTATGTATGTATCTATCTAACATGTGCATCTATGGAATGTAAACACCTTGACATAGTAACCTCACATGATCAAAGGAGATCATGTGAGGATACTATCCTACAAGTCTGCCACTTGGATTCTTCTGTGGAAAAGCAAGGGAATATTTTGGTTAGTGCAGGAACTTGGGGATCCTGGAAGCAGACCAGGTGGATGACAGGATTCTGCCTGGAAATGTCTTGTTTTGCCTTTCAGTGGTGCACATTGCAGCATATAGGCACCAGATTGCCCTAAGTGCATGTACACCAATCTCACTGTGGACACAAATTGCCTTAATTGCAACATTTGGGATGCATTGACTTAGGGAAAGAAGAACTATGGGCCCAATTCACAGAACTAACTCAAGACAAAATCCTAAACTTACTACCATTTACTCATTTTGGTATTCACAGAAGGCACTTACTCATCAATGAGTAAGTTCCTTCTTTGAATACCAAAATAGTAAGTGCCTTCTGTGAATACCAAAATGGTAGTAAGTTTAGGATTTTATCTCAAGTTAGTTCTGTGAATCGGGCCCTATATTGTTCTGACCAACCAAAGCAGTTGTGAGTCAACCACACAAAACTAACTGGAAAAGAACTATTGTCCTTACTTTGAGTGGTATGTGCAACATCAAACGTATGTTTGTGATGTTATCCTGGCATGGCAGTGTGTCCCTTCCTGCTATGTATATTGTGTCACATCCCAATAGTGTTAGTGATGTGGGCTGACCAGGCTAAATTCTAGTAGTAGCTGCCCTGAGCAACAAGATCAATCATAGAGAAACTTCCTGCTACCTGTGTGCAAAATAAGCCCATATTAAAACATCTCAATAGGAACTAATAATTTAAATGTCTAAAACTATTTTAAGGCAATTTCTATGGGGCACCAAACATTAATGAATAACCTCCCTCAAAATGTAGCCAGGCAAGGCATAAGTAAATTAAGACACAGTACATAGGAGCACACAGTCACCTGGGGACATTTAATATTACCATTTCATCCTATGAAGCTTTTCAAGATCACAATTTTAAAATTGGGAAAATGATATTGTACTTTTCCGAGTTTTGTTAGATTGTTTAAGCACTTCTTCTGTAATAATATCCACTTAGAGGAAATCTTGGAATATGGTTCCATCTCAGAAATTCATTACACACAACTCTAGATTATCCACTGCAACTGGTATAGTCTTCAAAAATATTTAAGTAATCCTGAAGATTTAAAGTTCACTGCACAAAAGGTGCGAGGCTTACCAAGGGCAGACAATACTTTCTCCTAGCCAAAACGTCCAAGGGGCTAAAAATTAATTCAAAAGAAAAACCATCTTCAAAAAGAACCTGATGTCTTTGTTAGAAAATTGTAGCCAGATCCCATTTTTGGAGCAAGAGTCTCTGAGAAAGGAATTTATGTGAAAGGTCTGATCAGCACAGTAGCAGAGGAATCATTTGTGCCTCCTGTGTCAAAGTCTTGCACAATATCCATTAATATTCATTGCCTGTTAGAACTGACATCCTTGAAGTGGTTTCCCCCTCAAAACCTTTTGCCTTCACTCCTCTTGTTTTGCTGAAATATTTTCTATGACTCTAGGACTCTGCACACTTTACCACTGCAAACCAGTGCTTAAGTGCTTGTGCTAACTCCTGTAAACATAGTACAAATTAGGGAAGGGCAGAACCCGTGGAATTACCAGAAAACTCATTGAGATTCCGTAGAGTTCCGACCACCCAGATTTTAAATAGATTTATTACTTGCGATAAAGGAGACAAACATCACAAATGTAAATTTGATACTTGTATAGCGCACTACTCACCCGCAAGGGTCTCAAGGCGCTTGTACGAATACCACTGTGGAACCCATCCTGGCTTTCCCTGTGAGGCATCCACTCCTGGGCACCCCCAAGGTGGAGGCCAGGCATCCTTAGCGTTGTGGGGGCCGTTGTGGAGATTGAGCAAGCTATTGCCCAGAGTTGCAGAGTGGGACTCCATGATTGGAATAGGCACCAAGGCAAGAATTATCAGGTCCGTGGAATTTTTTGAGCCCAAGACCTGCCGAGGCAGGGAATTGAACCCTGGTCCCAGGCTAAACCTCTGCATCAGGGTCTGCCACTCTAATCATTGAGCCACACTTCTCCACCCAGCCAATGCTCCCTTCTCATGCCCATACATGGTTAAAATGAATTCAAATTTAAGACTAAGATTTATTTTTTACCTTATTTTAAGTTTCAAGGTATTATTGAGCAGGCTCTAATCCTTTCTGTTTCAAAACATGCTCGGTCATAATTGCAACATCCGATTTCTGAAAATAGTTCCACTTTCGCAAGTTAGGTGCTTTCAGGGTGGTATGGCTGCAGGCGATTCCAGAGACGTGAGAGCAGCAAGGGCCGTGCAAGAGCTGAGCAAGCAGGAGCAAGTATCAGCTGCGGAGAGGAGAGGTGCAGCGCTGTGGGGGAGCCGCTTACCTCAGCAGGCAGGATAGCAGGGCGGCAGTAGTGGATGGCGGCTCTCAGCACTACGGTGAGTGCTGATTTTGAGCCTCTGAGTCCGGAGCAAGTTTGCCACTGAGGCCGCCAAGGCCACGCTTGCAGTACCTGCTTCGATGCACACTGCATAGTTGAGATGGTGCCACCTCTGCCTCTATCTTTGCTTCTCCTCCCACTCACTGGATCACCGTCCCCCGTGCGGGGAGGCATTTGCCTAGTTCCTCTTACCTACCTCATTGCTGGCTCCTGCCAGGCTTCAACACAGTGGCAATCACCCAGGGTGACTGAGGCTGTAAGGCAACAGGCAGGGTGAGTGAGGCTGCAAGGGAAGGTGACTAGGAGGTGTAGTATGGTGCCCGAGCTGCAGCGGTTGTAGCTAACGGCTCCTGAGCGCGAACCCGGACTCCAGCGGAAGCGGCCCAGCTAGGTCAGGGTACGGCTTGCGGGAGGCTTTGTGTGTTACCGCTTGGCACCCCCTCCCCCCGCGGAAAAATAAATCCCGGACACTGCATGGAGCTTTTGATGTGTTGAGACGTGCCCCAATTTAGAGGAAGAGCAGGGAGTGTGGCACAGTGTGGCGTGCCACCTCTCATGCAGACACAGTACATGCAGGGATTGGACAAAATGCCAGTACAAGTGGAGGTGAGAAATTGGAGAGCTTGGAGGGGTCTACCCTGAAAAACTTTTCACCAGGTCTGTTCCCTGCTCTTCTGCTCTTTGCCTGCTATGGCAATCAGACTGCGGTGCAGAGAGTCGGTAAACAGAAAAGCTGCAGAAAGGGCACAGTAAAGGGCACTTACAGGCCCAGGATGGACACAGAAATGTAACAAAAGGAACAAAAACAACACACACAATATTAAAGAACTGAAGTAGAACAGAACGGAGCAGATCGGATCGAAAAACAACAAACAGCAAACAGCAACAGCAATGAACAGCAATGAACAGCAAGTGGCAGCATTATAACACTGCCAATGTCAGTACAGCAAACAACGTCAGGTGAACCATCACAGAGAGTACCACCAATTCTGCATACCGAGGAGCGAAAAGTCCAACTTAAACCACAGACACTGAAACCATTTCTGGAAATTGCCACTTTCTGCGCTAACTGGAAACTTTCACATTGGCTGCTTAAGAGCTGCAAATGCCCATTCAAATCACGGAAAGCACAGAAATCTGTCAGGAGAGGAGCACCAAGAAAAGCAACAAAAACAACAAAAAGACACACACTACACTCAGCCAAAAATATGATAACAGCTACAAGAAGCGAGACAAAAGAAGTAAGGGGGAACTGCAAAATATCTGACCACCGCAAGAAATATTTCATAGCACACAGGAGGGTGTAGCGCGGTGCGGCCTAGGGTCGCAGTTACTGCCGTTACGCGCAGTAAAGGACACTCACACACCAGTATGCCGTTCTGGGCTGGAAGACCACGTGCGCCCACGTTTATTTATCCCCTCAGGACGAGCCCGCCCCGAGGCTTGTAGGGATGCGTGTATGGTGCAACATTGTCCAGGAGAGTCCGGGTGGCTCGCTCCATCCCTCCTTTCTTTTAGTTCAAACTCTAAGTTCGCCAGATCATGGGGAGGGGTATACAAAGTCTGCCAGTCTTTGACTTGGGATCGGGTTAGGACGGAGGCCATGCCTGTGACTCCGGGTGTATGAGGCCGGGGAGCTGGGCGGCGGAGTGGTCGGTGACATCCTCTCGACCGGATCCGGACCGGTGGGTCTTTGACAGTCCTCGCCACCCTGGGGTGACTGCTGGCCGGACACCGGAGGTGACAGCACTCCGCCGGGAGACGTCGGGGCACCACCATCTGGAGGAGGGCCTTGGGATTGGGGCTCTTCCCCATCGGTGCCCACTTCCACAACCGCCTTGAAGCTCGACACGTTCCTTGTAACGACCTGTTGGCCTCGTCTGGCTGTAACCATAGTCCCTTGAACCGCCGTTACCGTCCACACCTTGGGCTCAAAGGGGGTCTGGAATTTCCATCCAGGGTGCCGATCTTTGATGACCACTAGGTCTCTGACTCGAACCTGTAGCTCTTGGGCTCTTCGAGACTCGCTCGCCTTCTGGTTCATTCCTTCTCGTCTCGCTTGGATGGCCGCTCCGTCCCTCTCAGCTGGGACCCACCCTGAATCGGACGGGATGATATCCCACGGGGCCCGCTTGAACAGGATGTGGGCCGGAGCACACTTGGTTGTGCTGTGGGGTGTTTGGTGGTATACTCCGAGAAACTGGTCCAGGGCTGCCTCCGAGTCTTCTCCATTCTCCACGGCAATACGCAGCGCTCGATTAAGCGTCCTCATCAATCGCTCTACCTCCCCGTTCGCCTGGGGCCACAGGAGAGTTATCTTCCGGTATCGGATCGCTAGATTTGCCAGATATTCCTGGAACTCCCGCCCCTGGAAGGGGGGCCGGTTGTCTGACTTGACTTCTTCAGGCAGCCCCATCATCGCGAACACTCGGTCTAAGGCCCGCTTGACAGAGGGAAACGCAGTTGATGCTATTACCTCGACGACCGGGAACTTCGAGAAGGAATCAACGACGGCCATCATGTGTCGGCCATCCAGGAAGCTTCCGAAATCCATGCTGAGATGCATCCAAGGTGTCTCGCACGCTTCTTCGGTGATCACGGGAGCAGGGGCCGAGTCCCCTCCGGTGATAGTGCAGGCGTGACATTGACGAACCATCTCGTCTGCTTTCGAGTCCTTGGCTGGGAACCAGACCTTGTTGCGTAGCCGGGCTTTAGTCTTGGCCATTCCCTGGTGACCCACATGCGCCAGCGCAAGAATTCTGTTCTGGAGGCTTTCAGGGACCACAATGAGGCGACCCCTTAGGATTACTCCTTCTTCTCCCACGCTGAGCTCCCTCCGGACATGCCACAGTTGCTGTCGAGCATGGCTGATCTCTGGTCGCAGGGCTCGGACCCCATCCATGAAGCGGGCCCAACCGTGTCTGTCCAGAGCCCTGCGGATGAGAGTGAGAGTGGGGTCTTCCTGAGTGGCTTGACCAATTTCCTCCAGCGTAATGGCCTTGGGGCATGCACCCTGCATGATTATGCTGACAAACGCCTCAGTGCCACATGTGTCTTCCGGTGTGATTGGCCCCGGGTGACGGGACAGATAGTCCATGGGGTTGTGAGCCCCTGGCCGGTAAATTACTTTAAAGTTGTATGCCTGAAGCTGTACAGCCCACCGTTCAATCCTCGGCGGCGCTAGCCTTGACAGCCCAGTGAACAGTGGGATCAGCGGCTTGTGATCCGTTACAACAGTAAAGTCTTGTCCGCAAAGATATAGATGGAAATGCTGGCAGGCCCATTTGATAGCCAGCGCTTCTCTTTCGATCTGGGCATACCTCATTTCAGTGTCAGTGAGGGCCTTGCTGGCATACACGAATGGCTTCCACACTTTGTGACTATGCTCCTGCAGGAGGACAGCCCTGAGGCCCACCGGGCTGGCATCCACCACCAACTCCATTCTCCTTCGAGGGTGAAAGTATGCCATGATCGTCTTGTCGAGGAGCCCCTCTTTGATTTCTCAAAAAGCCTTGTTGGGTTCCGGTGTCCATTCCCAAGGGTGATCGTGGCGCGTGAGAGCGCGTAGAGGCTCTGACATGGCGGCCAAGTTAGGGATGAAACGCCCGCAGTAGGTAGCCATCCCAAGGAAACTCCTCACTTCAGTGGGACTGCGAGGCGTGTGGGCAGCTCTGATGGCCTCGGCCTTCTTCGGGTCTACCAGAAGCCCTTCCCGAGTGAAGGTGTATCCAAAGAAGTCCACGCTGTCTTGGTAGAAAGAGCATTTTGCTTTATGCAGTGTCAACCCACATTCTGCCAGTCTCTGGAGCGTGGCCCTAAGGTGAGAGTGATGTTCCTCTAGCATGTTAGAGAAGACCAGGATATCGTCGCTGAGGTTGATCACCCCTTGCAGCCCGGACAGGGTCTCACGGATCGCATTTTGGAAGACCTCCGCCGCTGAAGAGACTCCGAAGCTTAGCCTTTTATACCTCCGGAGGCCGACATGAGTCGAGAACGTGGTAATGTACCGGCTGCCCGGGTCTAGCTCCAGCTGGTGATAGCCGGCATTTAGGTCTTGCTTCGAGAACTATTTCGCCCCGTTGAGGTCCGCCACGATGTCGTCCATCGTAGGGGTGATAAGCCGCTCCCTCTTCACTGCTGTGTTGGACAACCGCATATCCACACAGAGTCTGATGGCCCCTGGTTGCTTAGGCTTGGGTGCCACGACCAGCGGGGACACCCAGAGGGTGGGGCCAGACACCTTCTCAATAACATCCAGCTCTTTGAGCTTTCGCAGCTCCTCTTCCACTTGAGGGCGTAGATTAAATGGCACCCTCCGGTGCCTGAGGGCTACCGGCCGTACAGACTGGTCTATGTGCAGCTTGAATCTCTTGCCCTTGAGTTTCCCCAAGCCGGTGAAGTGGGTAGGGAACTCTTTAAGTATGTCTTCGGCGTGGGGTTCGTGATACTGGTTTGCAAAGAACACTAGACCTAGGTCTTCTGCCGTATGACAGCTGAGCAGAGTCCCTTTCTTGCCTTCCGTGACATGAAACTGTGTCTGAGTGGAGTACTCCCCGCTGGTGATGGTAGCGCTGATGACGCCACGGAGGGGAAGAGGATCCGTCCCTCCGTATGTATATATGCGCGCCCTGGATGACGTCAGGGAGGTCGCGGTGACAGCCGGTCATATTGATCAGAGTCCATCACATTGACCGAGGCCCCAGTGTCTATGAGGGCTTGTATCTTCGTGTCTCCCACCGAGACTGAACATATGGGCTGCGGCCTTTGCCAGGAGCCTGTCCGGCTGACGTACGATAAAAGACCTCGTCATGTCCGTCTTCATATATTGGGGGCCGCGGCTGTGGCTGGCGGTCCTGGTTCGGCAGCGGATCTTCATGCGAGATCTGGCGCACTTGCTGAGGCCGAAACCTGGGTCTCGACGACGGCTGTCGGAATTGCCCGCCCCGGCACACTCGGGCATAGTGATTCATCCTTCCACAGCGGGAGCACGCCTTCCCTTTTGCCCCGCAGACGGCCGTTGCCGGGTGGTCGTCTCCGCAGTACCCACACGACCCTCCTGGAGCGGGTTTCGGCACTTGGCGGGGTGTAGCGGGACGTCGCTGGATCACCTCCACCTTTTCTTCCTTAATGGAGGTGCTCTTGAACCCCGACCCCGTAGCCACGGGTGCGTGTAGGGCCACCTCCATTTCTTCCGCCCGGGCATCCGACAACTCGTGGGACCGGGCAAGCACTAGAATCTGATCCAGCAAGATTCCTGGCTGCCAGAGGATCAACTTGCGTAGGAGCTTGGAGCGACAGCCTAGGATGATCTGGTCCCTTATCTCCACTCTTTGGTCCACGAAGGGGCACGTGCTGGCCAGCCTGCGCAGCCGCGCGTAGAACATGTCGACGGATTCCGTGTCGGTCTGCCACGCCCTCCGGAACTTAAACTTCTCGAAATCAGGGTTGAGCTGTGGGTCAAAATGTGCATTCAGCGCAGCAACCGCTGCGTCATAGTCATCGTCGTTCCCTGTGTTGGGAAGCATGTCGAATAAGTCGTAGATTTCGGCCCCGCCATAGTAAATGAGTAGTGACCGCTTAACTGTTCCATCGGTCTCCTGAGTCCCTTTAAAATAGTGGTTTAATCGCCCTACCCATGCTTTCCACCTTGGCGCAGCTGTAGCCGGATCCGAGGTCTCACTAAACGGTGGCAGCGGTGCTACTGCGGTGTGGGTGACCATTGGTGGCGGTGGTGGATTGTTGCTGGCGCCTTGATTGGACCCACCCACTTGCGGTGCGCCTGCACCTGCCGCAGGCACCGTGGACATCGTGCAGCTGTACTGGGTGTAGCTGTGGTGTTACCACCGTGTGGTCGGCACAGGGTAGTCTTTTCCCCACCTAGTTGGGTGGCCTTGCCAATGCTTGTTGTATTGGTCCCTTGCTTAGAAGCAGTATTGCCCACTCTGGGCTGGTTTTGCCAATGCTTGTTGCTGTTTTTTTTCTCTGCCCACACTTGTTTGGCTTTGCCAATGCTTGTTGCTATCCACCTTTTTTTCTTTGAATGGTGCTTTATTGTCCACTCTCCCCCTCACTTGTGGATCTGTCACCTTTATTATGTCCCAAACTTGCTCCACTCGGTGCGAGCAAGCAACCAGGCAGGCAGGATCAAGACAGCTCTGTCAAGGCCCCCTTCAGGAGATTGGCCGAGTCAGCCGGGAGCCAGCGCGAGGAGAGGCACCCACGTGGACCCCGGCGCTGGGGGCAGGAAGCAGAGGAGGGCACGGGGGGGCCTCCGGGCAGCCACTCACCCCTCAGATGGCACGCAGCACCACAGGCCGCAGATTCTCAGCCGGCAGCATGCGGGTGGGCTCCGCGAACTCCATGCAGCACCAGGTGAGCACCAGGGGCAGCGGCGTTGCGGGTGGGCTCCGCACGCTCTGCGCGTGCCGGGCCTGTCGACGTGCACATGAGGGCGCGACCGGCCTCGTCGCCAGTGTAGCGCGGTGCGGCCTAGGATCGCAGTTACTGCCGTTACGCGCAGTAAAGGACGCTCACACACCAGTATGCCGTTCTGGGCTGGAAGACCACGTGTGGTCCCGCCCACGTTTATTTATCCCCCCAGGACGAGCCCGCCCCAAGGGGTGTAGGGATGCGTGTATGGTGCAACATTGTCCAGGAGAGTCCGGGTGGCTCTCTACAGAGGGGAGGGCAAAGGGCCTTAAGGAAAAACCCGAGACCTCAGATCAGAGCCTGGGACCTGATACACCTAAAAACCTAATACAAAGGTACTTCACGGGGAAAAGGACTGGCGTGGACGGAGCCACAGGTCCTCAACTCCTGCAGGCAGACGGGCCAGATGTAACATCCTGGAACCCTTCTATTCTTGAACGATGCAAAATGTGATGCCAGCAAAGGCAGCCCTAACTTAAAGGCACAAACCACACTGGAAATGGCTGACATGGCAGAGATGGTCGAGCTGGCTGAATTAGCAGATACTGAAGCAGGGAAAATCAGCACCCGAATAACTATTAAGGACAAGGTAAAGGCACTCTATGCCATGGAGAGAATGGAGAGCTTTCCAACAACAGGGGAGATGGCAGAAGAGGAGCAGAAGGAAGTGCGCCGACTATATAAAACATTGTAACATGTCGGGCATAGAGGCAGAAGTGGTGGCAGAGGCCATTGAAATCTTGTCTACAATGAGCAATGAGGAAGACAATAAGAAGGAAGATATGGAGGACACTAAGGACACAGAAATGCAAAGCCCGAACCTCACCAGCGAGCATATAGGCAACTACACACAGTGGAAGCAATGATCTCCCATCCAGAGAACTATCAGCTTGACAAGCAACAGAAAGTGGCAGGGAGAAGGCCAAAACAGACCTGCTCGACTCCATCAAGTAGCAACTGGCCGGAGCATTGGCACCAATCATCAGACCTGAGTTCAGACAAATGCAGAAATAAAGAAGTGAAGTCAGGACAAATATATTCAAAACATCATATCCCAACCAGACCCTGACAAGCTAGGAATTCCAGAACAGATTATTATACCATAAGCACCTTCCTACTAGCAGACGTCAAGGCACTAACGTGGCAATTGCACAAATTAAAAAACGAACAATAGATGAACGGAATGCAGAACGATGTCATACATTCACCCCAGTACAGAGCACTTTGCCTAAATCCATCGTTTTTTTGCTCCCCATGCCATTCCAGTTTGAACCCAGCCACATCCAAATTAGTCTTGACCCTGTGCCCAATGGGAACAGTCCAGCCCAAACTGCCAGGCCAGGTCCTCCCTGGACTGGAAACAAGGATCCTAGGACCGGTTTCGGGGTTTCACCCCTCATCAGCCAGGATAGATTGACCCCAGTGGCATGGAGAGCATGGGACCCACGTGAAAAGTATGAGGATACCATAGAAGCAACCAACTGAGAAGCTCTGAAGACCTCCATTTTTCTCCCAAGGACATGAACACTACGAGCACTTGAAGAAGTTTCACAACACGGACACTCTGGAGGAAAAATAGCAACATCAAAAACACCAATAAATAATGGATTACAAACGCATCCAGGATCACTGGGAAAAAGGGAGAACTACACCCAGACAGCCCCTCAAATGTTATCCCCACAAACAGCCATTGATAGGCTTAATGGCGAGACCATCACACAAACGAGCTTTTCTACACAGAAACATTCAACCGTGTGTCAGAGCTTGAGAGATGAACGTGCACAAGAAGGAAAATATTGGAAATAACCAACAGAACATTCTGGATTAGCCAGTTGTGCAAACTAAGGGAGGGCCTAAACCATCAACTGGGCGACCATTGAAAACTGGGCAGCTTCAATTATTTAGACAAAACACGAAAGCAGAGAACAAGCAAGTTCTGGCCAACAAAGCTAACACAAAGGAATACAGCACACCAATCTGTATCAATAGCTGACTGTCCTGAGCCCCCATACTCCAAAATAAACAAAAGGCTCATCACTCAGTTAGACACATCACCAGGGAATGGTGCAAATGGGGAACATTGAACGACATCTGCACTCTCAACCTTAATATTCACTCCTGAATTCAACACGAAAGGGGCATGGGATACATTAAGCAGATCTAATACCTTACATCTAATACACAATAACCCCTCTCTATCCTATCTCACTATGGCACACCTCATTTCAGTTAAATTTAAACACAATTTAAACCACAGGCAAAAATAATCTACACTAACTGAATGGCAAAGTAACTCCGATGTTTAGAACATTCTGCAGGAGAGAGAGTAATTCAAGGAGTGCGACATACAAACCAACTATAGAAAAATAACTGCATGTGCTGTCGGGGAGACAGCACACAACGAAACACCCTGAAGGACTAAATACAATTTTAAGAGGAACCCAAAAAATTACTTGTTCTTCTCTTGGGGGGAGCAAGCTCAAAATCCAACTGCGCAAAAGCAGGAGTGAAAACCTTTAGACAGAGGAGCACTAAAACACAATACCCAGAACAATTGGACTGGACCTGGCTCCCTACAGCCCTTACGACTAGAGTGCGGCCAAATTTCTAGGGGAGAAAATGGAAAAAAACTGAAAACTACAAACCTCAAAAAAAGTGCATTAATGATAATTAACTCGAATTTGGCAGGCCTACATTTCCTTACAACAGATGGAAAGACACTGGAATTTCTAAACAGGAGACATCATATGTATGTCCCATTCCTATTCCAGGGTTCCAAACTAGTTATATACCAGCACACAGAAAAACCTGGTTGGAAGACCAATGGGTAGTCTCGCAATCTATGTGAAATTTGATTTACATGTGAAAATCAGAGATTGGTCGAATGACACCTGGAATTTACACGCAGTCAATATAAATCGTCTAGCACTAGACAAAATGCCCAAATCAATATTATTGATAAACCTGTACATAAACCCATGGAGAGACACAAACCTGGCCATAGTGAAGAACATAATCAAACAAATTAAGGCATTCATATATGAGCACCCAGAAATCAGTGTATAATGGCAGGCGACTTCAATACCCGCAATTTAGACCAACCTGAAACATCTCAAGGAGGCCAACAAAGACTGATACTACAACAATGCATCTGTGAATTTGACCTAGTGTTGGCGTCACTAGTGAAGTCGACAGGGGGAATCCCGACCTATATTTGCAAAGATATATCGATTTCGAATTATATCTTTCTAAGCAGGGAGCTACTAAAGAGGTGCACAACTTACCAAGTACACCAAAGAAATGAAAGTGATCACATTCCGATCACCATAGACACTAATATAAGTGCAAAGGTCAACAAAAACGTCAATCCAGTCAGCTGCAAGTGCGAAACAAATGAGGGCCCAATGATAAAAAGAATTAAATGTGGCCCAGTCGAAATGACCAACTACTGAGGCTGGAAACACACTATTATAACTGGTCGATGAAATCATGAAACAACAAGGGCAGTGCACTGTTAGATAAGCTCCATCCGCCACTAATTCCACAAAATCTAAAAAAATGTCAAACTGTGCCGAAAGATTCTAGAAGGCAAAAAATTGTATTGACGTGCTGCTCAACAACACAGAAAGGAAAGATCTACAATCACAGAAATCAATACAACAGAAAAGCAGAAACTGTGGAAACACATATACTCCTTGGGTAAACAGACATAATATCGAATAAAAAATATCGACAGGACAGAATATCGAGTTTTTAATATAGAATGGACAGAATATCGAATTGCCAAAATATAGTGGTGAAGAATATCGAAAATCAGGTAAGAAATAAAATATCGATTTAAATAATATAGAAGTAAGTAATATCGACAGTCATAATATAGTTGTTAAAAATATCGTTTTTTTTTATAGTGTTTTAAGTGTTAGTATATGCGTTAGAAGTATGTATAAATTTTGGAATGTATGTTTGAATATTTTTAAAGTAATGAATTTTATGTTATTTAATTTTTGTGTAATTTAATTCCGTAGCGGGTTGTGGGTTTATAGGGGATTAGGGTGGGAGGTAATTTAATTATAGTACATTAAATAATAATTTTTAGGAATTATTAATTATTTTTAATGTAATTTTGCGTTTTACTTCTGTAGCGGGTTGTGGGTTTATAGGGGAATAGGGTGGGAAGTAAATTAAGGGCCGATTCCGATCCTGGAAAAACCAGGTACGAATCATCGGACGGAGCGTTTTCTCCGTCCGACTCGTACCCGGGAAAAATACCTTACAAACATGCAAGTACGATTCGTACGGAAACACCATTTTCCGTACGAATCGTAAAAAACACCGACCGGCTAAAATATATTCACAATTCCGATCCGGGACACCGCGTACGCGACATTCGCACGGAGTCAGGCAGCGTTTTACGGACCAGCAAGTACGATTCGTACCCACAGCACTTCGCACGGCAATATTTTTACGGGACCCAAAAAGTGCCGGAAAAGCTAAGTACGCCACGATGCACGGCGAAAAGGGGGCCCGGTACGCACCGTACCCCCATCCCTACACGTCTGCACCGCACCCCCAGCCCCCCCATGTCTGCGCCGTACCCCAGCACCCCCCCATGTCCGTGCCGTACCCCCACCCCCGTATGTACGGTGCATACCCCCACCCCCCGTATGTACGGTGCGTACTCCTCGTATGTACGGTGCGTACATACGGGATGGGGGTACGCACCGTACATATGGGGGTTGGGGTACGCACCGTACATACGAGGGGTACGCACCGTACATACGGGGGTAGGGGTACGCTCTGTACCTACGGAGTGGGGTGGGGGTACACTCCGTGCCTACGGGGGTGGGGTGGGGGTACGGCACGTACATGGGGGGGCTGGGGGTACGGCACGTACTTGGGGGGGTGGGTTGGGGGGTTGTTCGGCGCATATGCGGGCACATGTTTGGACGTCTCCATGGTTGCTATGGGAGTTCGATCCGTACTGTGTTTTATCCATACGGTTGTGCATTCGGACGGACGGGACGGATCGTACTTGTGCGCTCGGACTTCAGTTTCCCGATTCGTACGTAAAACTGTCCGGGGACGTGTCGGGCACTTTTTCCGACCCGGGGACGTGTCGGGGAATTTTCCCAATGCGATTCGTATGGATTTTTCAACATACGAATCGTACTTGCCAGTTTGTACGGGACTTGTACGATTCGCACGTAAATAAATCCGGATATGATTCATTCGGGGAATATTTTTAACGGATCAGAATCGGCACCTTAATTGTTATTAGGTTATTATTAATTGGTATTGAAAATTAATTGGTTGTTGATTAATTAATAATTGGTAAATAATTTGTATTAATTGGCAATTAATTAGTATTAATTGTTTAATTGATAATTATGTTAATTGTATTAATATATTATTTGTAGCGGGTTGTGGGTTTATAGGGGAATATGGTGGGAATTAATTTTATTGTAAATAATAATTATTGAAATAATTTTTGTATATTGCTAATTAATGTATTCTTAATTAATTATTAATTGTTATTAATTTTATTGATTAATTGTTGGTATTGAAAATTAATTGGTTGTCAATTAAGAATTTATAGGTTATTAATAAAAAATACTGGTATTTATAATACATTAATTATTAAATATTGTGAGATTGGTCATTAATTTTAATAGTTTTATTTGGTATTAATAATTTATTTATTTCTAATAAAATATTAAATTATTATTTTCCCTACTATTGCACACACTGGAGTGGGAATAGTAATTTTTACCCCTACGCTATCCAACGCTTTCCCTACTATAGCACTCACTGGAGTGGGAATAATAATTTTTACCCCTACGGTATCCAACGCTTACCCTACAGTTGCACTCACTGGAGTGGGAATAGTAAATTTTACCCTCCCGCTATCCAACGCTTTCCCTACTGTTGCACTCACTGGAGTGGGAATAATAATTTTTACCCCTACGGTATCCAACGCTTACCCTACAGTTGCACTCACTGGAGTGGGAATAGTAAATTTTACCCTCCCGCTATCCAACGCTTTCCCTACTGTTGCACTCTCTGGAGTGGGAATAGTAATTTTTACCCCTACGCTATCCAACGCTTTCCCTACTGTTGCACTCTCTGGAGTGGGAATAGTAATTTTTACCCCTACGCTATCCAATGCTTACCCTACAGTGGCACTCACTGGAGTGGGAATAGTAATTTTTACCCCTATGCTATCCAATGCTTTCCCTACTGTTGCACTCTTTGGAGTGGGAATAGTAATTTTTACCCCTACGATTTCCAACACTTTCCCTACTGTTGCACTCTCTGGAGTGGGAATAGTAATGTTTAGCCCTACTCTATCCAACGCTTTCCCTACTGTTGCACTCTTTGGAGTGGGAATAGTAATTTTTACCCCTACGGTATCCAATGCATTCCCTACTGTTGAACTCACTGGAGTGGGAATAGTAAATTTTACCCTCCCGCTATCCAACGCTTTCCCTACTGTTGCACTCTCTGGAGTGTCAATATTAATTTTTACCCCTACGCTATCCAATGCTTTCCCTATTATTGCACTGTTTGGAGTGGGAATACTAATTTTTACCCTCCCGCTATCCAACGCTTTCCCTACTGTTGCACTCTCTGGAGTGGGAATAGTAATTTTTACCCTCCCGCTATCCAACACTTTCCCTACTATTGCGCTTACTGGAGTGGTAATAGTAAATTTTACCCGCCCGCTATCCTACGCAAAAAATATAGCATTTTTTTAAATTAATATTACGTTAATATATCTGTATTATTATTTTTTTTACTTACATTAATTATTTATTAATTTTAAAGTTATTTAAGTATTTTTAAGTATGTTTCTGTTAATTATATGTTTTATTTCATTAATTGTACATTAATTTTAAGACATTTAAAATAATTCGATATTGTGACTCACTATATTTTTTACAACGATATTTTGGATTCTATATTTTTGTACTTACCTGTTTGGAGATAGGGCTTCGATATTTTGGCATTCTATATTTTTCCTTCGATATTTTGGCAATTCAATATTCTCCTTCTCGATATTGCGTCAGTGATCCACTCCTTGCTACCATCCAGCAAATCTAAAGAATTCTGGAAATATGTAAACAGCTTAGCAACCTATTGACTAGAATACCAACTTTGGGGGAACATGGCAGCCGCTACTCCATAATGGTCGCGAGCTCTTCTACCTGATGGCGGGCATGGAAGTGTAAAGCGGTAGCTTGTGTTTACCGTAGGGACCCGGTGGTGTAGATTTGAAGCGGGGGTGCTGCCGGGTGTTTTTTCTCCTTTTGCGGCTTCGGCGGCAATTGTTTTTCTGCCGCATCTGTTCCGGTCTCTCGGCGGTGTAGTGATGCGGTGAGGCGGGGGAGGAATCACTGGTGAGACTCTGGGAGGCGAGTGGGCAGAGGCGGCAGTGCGGCTTGCGAGGAGCCGCCGTGCCGCAGCGAGGATTGGCTTTCTACTGAGAGGCATCGGGGGGCTCGAGCACAGAGAGCGTTTCAAGACCATACTAATTGCAGCAGGAGGCGCATGATCTGGATTGCATTTTCAACGGTAAAGGAGCTGGGAAATACGAATAGTGCAACTCCGATGACCCCGGTAAGGAAGCAAGTGCAGAGTTCATCAAAAGAGGGCGAATCTGGAAGAGGGGCAGGAAAAGAGGATAAAAACTTTGGTGGCTCTGAAAGTGATAGACTAACTTCAGATAACGTGGAAGGTAAAGAGAAAAAAAAGAAAAGAGAAGGGGGGACAAGGTGACAGCAAGCAATAATAACGTACATAGATATACATTAAGGAGTAGAGGGGTTTTGGGAAAAGGAGATCTCACTTAAAGCACTAGGGGCAATAAACCTAAAATTCAGGTGATTTCTCCAACCTCATAATTAGAGTCTTGTGTTGATAATCTAACTACAATAGACTCAAGTAAAGGTTTTGTGGGACTTGAAGGGCCTGAAGGGAGAAAACAACCTAAACAATCAAAGAAAGGAAAGCTCAGAAGGGTGAAAATTGCACCCTCTCTGCGTTCTTATTTCAAGGTTCAGACACAAGCGCTCCATACTAAGATAAAAGAACTCTCTAGTTCACAAAATTCCCCAAGGAAACATTAACTAGCCAAAGGGAGGAGAATATGGCTACGGGTACTAAGGAACTAATTTGACGCTGGCTCTGGGGCCCATTCCAATGAAAAGGAAAAGGAAAAGGATAAGGACTCCAGTGAATGTTTTTTTTCTGTTTCTGAGGGGGCAGAATGGTCTGAGGACGATGAGTGCAGCTCCTTTTTGGACTCGGAAAATGAATCAGAATTAGATCCTCCGATAATTACATCTAGACCTCTGGCGGGTCTACCCGGGAGGAAACCGGCTCAGGCTCAGGTCCAGGTTAATCCTCAATGTGAACTCAGCTGGGATCATTCCTCTGCTCTGGTTTTGCAGGGTTCCCCCATTATGGATACTGCTCACATTTCAATGTTAGAAGCTATCCATAAAGAGATAATTTCACACCGAGAGGAGACCCGCCAGGACAATCGCAAAGCCCAGGCTGCCATGAGGAAGATCCAGGGTGTGGTTAGGAAATTATCTAAAGCCTGTACAAATATAGGGGATCGAGTATCTAATTTGGAGGAGAGAATTGTGTCAACGGAGACAGAGGTAGCAGTGGCGATTAGTCAGGTGAATTCCCATTCTGCACAGGTGGTGGATATGCAGTGGAAAATAGAGGAGATGGAGAACAGGCTGCGCCGGAATAATCTGAGGGTACTGGGAATCCCTGAAGGAGTCGAGGGCTCTGATATCAAAGTGTACATGATCAAACTTTTCGAGCAAGCATTTCCAGAGCTCTCCAACTGGAACTGGTCTACCGAGATACAACGGGTCCACCGTACCCCCTATAATATGCGCAAAAAACCCAAGGAAGGAGATAAACCCAGGGCTGTGCTGATCTTCTTTGGCAATTACATCTTGAGACAATCTATCGCAGAAAAAGCGAGACCAGATTCAAAAAGAAGCAGCGAAGGGGTCTCTTTCTTTGTCCGCCCTGATTTTTGCCACGCGACAGTGGAGCGTAGGTGGAGATTGAGAGGGATGATAAAGTTATTCCAGGACAAAAAGATTCAAGCTTTTCTGATAAATCCCGCTCAGCTGAAAATAATTAATGCAGGGAAGACGGTATTTTTTGCCTCAGAAATCAAGGCAAAAGAGTACCTGGACTCTCTTGGCAAAATGGAATCTTCTGTTAAGTAGCTTGGGGGGGGGAGTATTTATCCCAGTTTGTTTTCTAGTGTTGGCCCCGGCTAGAATTAGGTGATGGGAAACAGGCCACCGATACTATATTGGTCAGAATATTGGTCGGGCCTCGACATTATGTAGGATTATCTTTTGGCTTCAATAGGTAGTCGTCACTGTAAATCTCTGCTTTCCATCCTAAGCACAGACTAGGTCTGAGCGCTTCTCAGGAAGGGGGGTGGCGTGGGGGGAGGGTGCGTGGTATGGAAAAGGGTGGTGGGTCAATAAAAAACAGAAAAATAAGATGCAGTATGGTGTTCGTAGAAGAAGAAGAAAATGGATATTTTTGTAGGCAGATCATGATGATTAAAGGGTTTGCTAATCTGCTAAATGTTCAGATGGTTTCTGATATATATGTATATTTTATGGATGGCAGGCATTAAAATTTACTCAGTTAACATAGGTGGGCTGAATGATTGGAGGAAGCGTAATAAATTGGCACAGTATGTGAAGCATAATAATTTTGACGTTTTATGTTTGCAAGAAACCCATCTTCCCTGGGCTCGAAGGAGTCTTATGCACTTAAATGGCTTTGAGTTGTTAGCATGTACAACTCAATCATCAACAATTAGAGGGGTTGCTGTCCTAGCTAGGACTTCTATGGGCGGTGGTAGGCGGATCAAAACTGATGGTAGCGGGAGATGGCTTTTGGTGGAGATGGGAAAAGGCTTCACACTGTGTGTTGTTTATGGTTCAAACTGTGATGACCCTGAGATCTTCGATTTTTTAGAAATGGAGTTGGTAAACTGGCTAACCCCTATAATATTTTGTGGGGATTTGAATATCTCGGCTGATTGGGCCAGTAACATAGCTTATTCTGGACGAAAACCGAAAGTCTTTAGGGCTATAAAAGCCCTTATTAGTTCACATGGGTTGATTGATGTGTGGGGTGCCAAGGAACCTCTAAAATCTGGTTTTACATATTTTTCAAACCCGTTCCAAAAATATTCAAAATTGGATTATTTTTTTATATCCTCCTCAGAAATTAATAGGGTAGGAATTATTAAACTTCCGAAGTTCTTGTCGGATCATAATCCGTTGGTATTAAAAGTACAAATGGTAGAGGTAGCAAAGACTCGGACAAGATGGACGTTCGAAAGGAGGTTATTATCGGATAATCGTTTCGTTGGTCATATTAGGAAATGGGTGGTTGATTTCTTTGATGCCAATAGATATAGCACATCACGAAATGGAGTCTGGGAGGCATTCAAGGCAGCTTTTAGAGGCGAAACGATAAGCTGTGTAGCAAGGCTTAGAAATGAGATTAGGAGTAAGGTTGAAAATTGCGTGAGGAAATTGTCTGCTGCAGAGGAACAACATACCTCTGATATTGCTCAAGGTCGGGTTAGCAACGAGAGCTATAGGCTATTACTGGTAGCTAGAGTCGAACTACAGAAGCTGGTTACACTGAGAGCAATGTCTGAATACCAATCATCTAGGGCTAAACGGTATGAAACGAGCGAACAGGCAGGCAGAATTCTAGCTTTACAAATTCGGCAGAAGAAGGCAAAAAACATCATCTCTAAGATTGAAGAAAATGGGATAGAATTTTCAGATCCCTCGGATATCCTCCAGGTCTTCAAGAAATGTTATCAAAATCTTTATCTAGAGGCAAAATCAAATGAATCTCAGAGTGAAGAGGTTGTTGATGATGGCCCCGTCTAGGGGACGCGGCTAGGAAAGAGCTAGAGAGGGATATCTGTGGGAGTGAAATAGCGGCTGCGTTGCATGAGTCAGCCCTTGGCAAAGCAGCAGGCCCCGACGGAATTCCTTTGGAGGTCTATAAATGTTTTGAGGCAGAGATCACCCCGCTTCTCATTGATCTTTTTTTTTTTTTTTTTTTTTTTTTAAAAACCTTTATTTGTGCATATGAAAAGGACAAATACGGGCCTACAACCATCAGGCCGGCCACAAAACGGTTAAGCACTGAGACACACATTACAACCCCTGTGCGGCAATGGTCAAGATTAGCAACGATTCAGGAGTTATACACTGGAGAGATCCTTGACACCAGGGGGAGGAGAAGTAAAGGTTAATTTTAAGGTTTTCAAAATAATTTTATCGAGGAAAAAGTCAGTAGAGGATAGAACCAAGGAGATTCGAGTCCGCAAGATGGCTTCATAACACGGGAGAGCAGCAGCATCATTAAAACGGCCATAGAAAATATCAGACAGTGAGGCGATGCAGTTATATAACAGGATAGTCACATGAGTAAATACGCACTCCTCCAAAGCCGCCCCCACTCAATCCACCCCACACCCGGACCCCGAATCGGAAACAAGTATAGCGCAGAGACATAGAAGAAAGAGGCCCATAGAACTAAAAAGAAAAGGTAAATTACCCCCCCACCCTACACCAATGCGGAGGCTACGGCCTGCCCCCCCCCCGGCATAGTGCCTGTCGCCCAATGAACCCGAAATATAGACAAGAGAGAAAGTAGGAATAGAGTAAAGAAAATAAGAAAACAAAGAAGAAAGCGGGGAGGAGCCCACGTAACCTCGGAGCGCCCGAAACCACCGGCCAACTACGTCTCCACACACTGAGAACCCACTACACCCAAAGGCGGTCGTGTGGAGATAACGTGTCACAACAGTATAAATAAAGGCAGACAAATCGCGACGAGTGCGCACAACATATGCAGACAGTTCCAGTCCCAGTCCAGCCCATCCGTGACACCATGGTGATAGAAATCAATCTAGCCCTGGCCCGATCGCGGGCGTAAGATTAGACTAGCCCCCACATGAAGGCCCCGCAGCCCGTGCAGACAAAGACAATATGGCCGCTTGGGAGAAGATGGAGAAGTAGAGTCACAAAATGGCCGCCGATCATCTATGGAGGTCCCCTTGTGCACCATATAAAATCCAGACCTGGCCTGTAAAGTACAGGAGTTCCACATAAAAGAAGCCGTAGGCCACCGTGAACGGTTCCTCGAGGACGTCAGGTGTCGCTCAGCTGGATACTCTTGCGGACGCGGTGAGGCAGGCAACAACAAAACAGGCAGCAATGAACGGGGAAACAAAGTGTCCACAATTGAGCAGGAGATCGATTGATCCTGGGTGCCGGGAAGACCAGATGCAGACACCAGTGTAGCACGGTTATACACAGTCGTTGCGTCCCCGCAAGAGGACAGAAGCACTGGCCGACCCACGTCTTGTTGAGAACAAACGGGGCGCTCACGACCCGCAGCCGACAGTATGGAGTCGAACCGCTCACTCAGCGTTTGCAAGCCAACACACAATTGCAGACGAAGGTCCCGCAGGGCAGCCAGAACGGAGCCGCATGTCAGCGGAAGCTGCACCCCCACATCGGCAGCAATCCGGGGCAGCACTGTGGAGCTGGAGTCTGGTAGAGGGAGGACGAAGCGGGCAGCGGGCGAGACCGGAGCATCGCCCCCCAGCAGCGAGCAGGCAATCAACGCCATGTTTTACCGCTGAACAGTACAGTGGCCAGGGGGGGGGTGTAACAAGGAGGCAATTCCACGCAGGTCTGCGCCGCAACAGGTGAAAGCCAACAGTCGCTTCCCCTCCCTCGGACTCTCTTTGCAGCCGACTAGGCAATAGAAGAAGGGGGTCCGCAGCCTTCCACAGCGCGGGCCACAGAGCGAAGCAGGAGACCCGCCACACCGGGGCTTACCCTATAGCTCCAGCCCGTCAGGTGAAAGGTGAAGGAGGTGTCCGGGCGTCTCTCCCCCGGCTCATCTGGCGACAATCCGTGGTGTGAGGCGGGATCGGGGCCGCGGGGCTCAGATTTGCGCCGGAGGTCCAGTGACTGCGGAGCTTCCAGGGGGCCGGCCAAGGCCACAATAGAGCAGGGGTCCAGCGCGGAGAACAAAGGCACCAAGAACTCCGGCATCCGGGCGGGCTCAGACTCCGGGAAAGCGGCGGCGCGGTCAGCGCGTCGTCGCGCACGTTGCACCTCGAAAATCGGCAAGGATAGGAATCAGGATAATAGTCCGAGGCCAAGGGCCGGCGGAGCCGGGCTCTCAAGCGTCTGCTCCGGTCGCCATCTTGGCTCCTCCCCCCTCATTGATCTTTTTAATGGGATAATCGGCACAGGAGTGGTTCCGGAATCATGGAAAGAAACTAATATAGTGGTTTTTCATAAGAAGGGGAAACCTAGTGAGAAGCCGGGCTCCTATCGCCCAATCTCATTAATTAATACAGACACAAAGCTATATTCTAAAATATGGGCCAAGAGGCTGGGCAGGATCATAGGCGATCTCGTCTCCCCATGGCAGCATGGATTTGTACCTGGGCGTGGTACTACAGACCACATTAGGAGGGCAATAGCTCTATTTGATGCCCAGTCTGCGGTGGGGGGAGAGATGGCCATGATCCTGCTCGATGCCGAGAAAGCCTTTGATCGTGTTGGGTGGAACTTTCTTTGGCAGATTTTAATTGGTAGGGGTTTCAGCAAGAACTGTATTACAGCATTGAGAGCAATGTATGTTGATCCAGTCGCGCGGATTGTGGTTATGGGTGAGTGTTCGGAAAAAATCTTCATAAGCAGAGGTACGCGTCAAGGTTGTCCCTGTTCCCCTATCCTCTTTGCTCTTTATATTGACCCTTTTATTCAGGAGATTTTAGCCAGCCCTATGATAAGACCTGTGATATGCAATGGCTATGAAAATAAGATTATGGCATATGCCGATGACTTGGCAGTGATCACTACTAATCCTCAACAGGCACTTGGTGTTCTGGCCCATTTGGCCAAATTATTTAGTCATAAATCTGGTTATTTGTTAAATGAATCGAAAACACAAATTATATGTACGGCAAATATTGTTAAATCTGACTCCAGATATATGGACTCTGCAATCTACCTGGGAGTTAGAATCAATGCATCATTTGATAGGATTGCAGAGGAGAATTTTATCCCACTTGGAAAATTGATTGAAACAGATCTGAAAAGAATTGATGTTCTACATTTATCATTGATTGGGAGGGTGAATGTCCTCAAAATGACAATGTTCCCAAAGATATTATATCTTTTCCGTGCTATACCTCTGTTAGTCGAGGAAAAAATTATCAAGCGGCTAGAATCCATTTTTATAAGGTTTATTTGGCAGTATGGGAAAATTAGACGCTCCACAAATTTATTGTCACTCCCGAGGGATAGTGGTGGGCTTACCTTACCTAATTTAAGACTTTATCATTGGTCCTGTTTGTTAGCTGAAATGTCCATCCTCTTTCAGTTTACACAACCTTATAATCTAGAGGATAGAGATCGACAGACGCCACCATCTATTTACGAGCTATTAGTTGGAAGAAAAGCACAAGGTCTCTTGATGTGTGAAGTTGATCGTAGATATTATAAAAGACCTCGTTTTAAGATCTTGGAAGGAGTATGGGGTGTTTGGAGAGCTATATCTAGGCTCTTTAAAATCCCCAAAATTCATGCGTATCTCCACCTCAGCAATTCTAGTTTATTTTGGGGGAGGGGTTTAGATAGGAATCTTCGGATTTGGCACGAGCACGGAATTAGGACACTAGGAGATCTGGTGGGTGAAGATGGGATAAAGGGTTTTGATGCTCTCCAGAGTAGAGCTGATATCCCTTCAAGTCATTGGCTCTTTTATGTTCAACTGGTCAGTGTATTTAAGGCTTTAAGACTCAGGCTGCCAATTGTTTCAGAAGTCCCTTTGATTGATATGCTGGCAAAAGGGGGCTTGAGAATTAAAATAATCTATATGTTTTTGTTGGGTGAAATCAAAAGTGATATCGGGAAAATGGAGAATACTCTTGCACGAAAATTAGGGAATCCCGATGTGGATTTGGACATGGCTCTTTATCTGAATAAAAAAATATTTCGCTCTACGGACTTAAGGGCTCAGCATTATAAGACCTTGTTCGATCTGTATTATACCCCCGCAAAGCTCTTTTAATGGGGGGTTAGAGATGATGATAGATGCCCCAGATGTAATATGGCTCAAGCAGATTTGCTGCATATGCTTTATAATTGTGGTTCGCTATCAGCTATCCAGGGAGCGATAGTTAAATTCTGGGGGGAGCTATTAGGCCAGAGGATAGAATTGACCTCCTCTTTGATGCTACTTGGCATAGATAATAGATTAAAACTTGGGAAAGCTGAGGAAGCCCTGGTCTTTATATCTGTAGCAGTACTTCGGATATTAATCACCTCAGGTTGGAAGGATACAAATGCCCCCTCTTTCCAGATATGGCTATCCAGATTATTGGGCATATACAATATAGAGATATCTCTCTATGCTCAGAAAGGGAAGAAAACCCAGGATGTTGGTAAAATGATGTGGTCTCCTATCTCTGAATGGATTGCTGCAAGACCAAGAGATTGATGTAGATTGTACCGTGGAAGGTATATACATACTGCCTTTCTGTTTTGATATATTCTTTCTTTTTAGGTCTAGTCTTTTTAAAGATGTAGCATAAGTATAAAATGCTGATAATATGTGTTTCTGTCTACTGTATCATGTAATATCCAACTGCATCAATAAAAAATTGTTTAAAAAAAAAGAAAGAACTAATTGTAAATGGAATGCCAATAAAAAAATAGATTTGATCCTTTAGCAGATTTTGAAGACAACTCAATCCCGGGTCCAGAAATATTAGTCCCCATGGTTGAGCAGAATGCAATAGCCTCACAGTCCCCTCCAGAGTATCAAACACAAACACAAGCGCAAGCTGTACCAGGTGATACAGGGACAACGGCGCAAATCAGTACCCCAGATTTTGAAAACACAATGTCAACATTGTTGTCCGAGAGATTCGCTATCTCTAAAAATAATCAGCAAAAAATACAAGGACATTGTGAAGTTATGGAAGAAAAAATCAATTGTCTAGTTGATCGAGTTGGAGCCATTGAGTCTGCATATGAAGAGGTCTCTTTGAAGGTGGCGTATAATCAGAAAGAGATTCTGAAGTTAAAGAACAACGAACAAGAGCTTAGAGATATGCTGGAAGCCCTTGAAAATATTGCAAGGAGAAATAACATAAGAATTTTGAATGTCCCTGAGATATTGGAAGGCGGGGATGTCAAGGCCTTTGTAGTTTCTCTTTTAACCAAGCTTAATACGGACCTTGATCGATCTATATTGGAAAAGGATATACAAAGAGTCCACTGAGACCCCTTTGTGCTCCGTGCAGGCAGGAAAACAGCCAGAAAAATTCTTGTAAATTTTAAAACCTACTCATTAAAAATAAGCATTCTTACTGGGGCATTAAAAGTAGGATCATATAGGAAAAACAATAGGTCTTTTCGTATTAGGTCTGACATATCCCGTACAACCCTTGATAGACAGTGGGAGCTCGGTAAATATATACACGAATTAGGAGACCTTGGCGCAACAGCGAACATCCGGTTTCCCACATCTCTAAGGGTCATGAGAAATAACAAGATGCATAATTTCCGGGATCCAAACGATGTAAAAACTTTTATAGAACAAATCAAAGCACAAGCTGTTTAACAACAATAAAAATAAGACCATCAGAAGATAGGAGAGCTCAAATTGAGGTACCGTTAGTATACCTTTAGTTGTTATGGAGGGTTCCCCAGAGAGGGTTGGGAGGGTTACGGGCACAAAATATAAATATAAGAAGAAAAGAAAAAAAAACTCACAAAGGGTGGGGGAGCATTTGGGAAAAAAAAGAAAGTCCTCAAATGTCAGTAATATTTTGTTTTGCAGTCAATTTAGTTAGCTCAGTAGTGCTATGGTTGTTTTCGTCGTCTGAATTCCAGGGTTATCTAAGAAAACACAGGAAAATAATTTTACTAAATGACAGGGACAAATAATTCCAGAAGTCTGAAAATATTGACATGGAACGTCAATGGGCTAACAGTGATACAGAAGAGGAGTAGGATATTAGAGTATTTGAAGTTGTGTGATGTGGATGTTATTCTCATCCAGGAATCACACCTTTTAAAAGAGGAATGGTCAGAAATTTTAAAAACCCAAAAATGGATAGAGCATTGCATTTGTACTACTCAAGCGGTAACAGTGAAGGGGGTGGCAATTTTGTTTAAAAAATCTTCCCAATGCACTTTAGGTGTAACTCGGGTAGATGGGCAATAGCAAAAGCAAAGTTCCAGGGAATCTGGTATGCATTTGTAGGATACTATGGGTAAAACCTGGAGGACCCCTCTCCCTTAAATACATTATTTTTACATCTAATTGAGTTGAATGAACCTATTATTATGGGAGGGGATTTCAACATACCCCTCAACCTTCCCCAGGATACTACATCTAAAAGAGCGGTTGTTACTGCACCAAAAATGAGAGCGGCCTTAAGACAAATAATTCAAGATCTATGCCTTATTGATATTTGGTTCTCAAAAGGCGTGAAGTCAGGGGCAGAAGCGGGGAAATATACTTTTCATAATAAAAAGCATGGTCATCGATCAAGGATAGATTTTTTCTTGGTAACAACCGTTATCAGTATCTATATAAAGAATGTTGCCCAAATCCCGGAGCATCTATCTGACCATTCAGCAGTCACACTTCAACTTTCAGTAAAAGAAAAGACAACTGAAAGGTGTTGGACGCTAAACCGTATGTTACTGTTAGGTGCCTCAATAATTGACAAATTGAAGAAAGTAACAAATGAATTCTTTCTTTTTAACCCCGACTCAGCTCCTTTAGATAAGGTGTGGGATATGTATAAGGCGTATCTTAGAGGCATACTAGTCGGTATCAATACGTCACATAATAAAAAGGTCAAAAATGAAATTAAACGTTTAGAGAATTCAATTAAAACAATACAAGGGAATATGGGGCGTTGCTCAAATCCAACAAATAATCTGAACCTAGAGACGCAGTTAGCAACAGCAAAAGCTAATCTAACAGATTATTTGAAAAATAAGGTCAAGCAAAAGTGGGAAGCAAGTAAACTTGCTAATTACAAATACGGGGTAGGCTGCGGTAAACTTCTGGCCTGGAAGGTTAAAGCTGATCAGGCCAGAAATGCCATAAAAGAATTAAAGTGTCAAATTACTGGCAATAGTATCACTGACGATGGGGAGATTGAACAAGAATTTGTTCAATTTTTTTAAGAACTTTATTCAGAAGATTTAAATCCAGAAAAGGATCGACTAACAGCTTTTTTTCAGGATCTGAATATCCCAATCCTCAGTGATGAATGTAGAGAAGAGCTATCTGTCCCATTCACAATTGAAGAAGTTTACAAGGCAATAAAAAACCTTAAAAAAGGCAAGGCTGCAGGGCCTGACGCTCTTCCAAACAAAATGTATTCCCATTTGAAGGAAGAGCTGACCCCTATTCTGCTTAAATTATTTAATTCGGCCTATATTTCAGGACATGACCTTCCCCCACCTTGGAATTCAGCCACGATAGTTATCATACTAAAACCCAATAAAAATCCAAGGTTTGTGAATCATATAGGCTTATCTCCCTTCTTAACAGTGATTATTAATTGTACACTCAGATAATTACCAAAAGATTAGATCGTATGGTCGGCCCCTTGATTCACAGCGATCAAAAAGGTTTCATGAAGGGAAGACATTTACATGATCTGACTCATGAACTAATCGGTGCAATCGATGCAGCTAAATCATTTGACAGGGTTAGTTGGCCCTTTCTTCAAGAGGTAATCCAGTGTTTTCAATTGGGACATACGTTTGTTTCTGCAATCAAGGCTCTTTACAAAAACCCATCCGCTCGAGTTTTAGTAAATGGCAATTAATCTCAACAGGTTAATATAAGTAGGGTTACAAGGCAGGGTTGCCCTCTTTCTCCCCTATTATTTATTTTGTATATCGAACCACTCGCCATGAAACTAAGGGCTTGCAGGGACATCATACCTTTTTCCTGTAACGGGTGGGAAAAGAAAATCGGTCATTATGCAGATGATTTGATGATATTTTCTGGTCAGCTACCTGATTCAATCATAGATATATGGAAAATGTTGGAGAGCTTTGGAGAATTATCTGGATATGATGTTAGTCCAGAAAAGACAGAGATTATGCAATGGAACACAAATTATAGGAGCAACCTAGTTCGATAAAATATCAGATACCTAGGAATCGAGGTGGTCCAGAATCTTGAATTACTAGCAAAAACTAATTTTGATAAGGTTACCTTAAAGGTTAAGAATCAATTACAACAGTGGGAATCTCTTCCTTTATCTTCTCTAGGCAAGTCCAATTTTTTAAAAATGTCCATTTTACCCAAATATACCTTCCTATTTGATTCTATTCCACTAGAGTTCAAGAAGAAATGGATAAAGAAAGTTCATGGCCTTTTTTCTAGTTTCATCTGGGGGAAAAAAGACCTAGAATAGCTTGGCGGAAGCTTAGGGAAAAAATGGAAAACAGAGGTATAGCAAGCCCAGACCTCCTCCAATACCAGAGAGCCTTCCATTAAAAAAAAATCATATAATTGTTAAAGGACACCACTAATTTTTCATTACTTTTCCAAGCACTCACTTTTGGCCCTCTGGAACAATCCAGCTTTTTTCTCTTTAAATTCGGAGATCCCAAAAATTTTTTAAAAGTGAGACTGAAAATTCTTCAAAGAGCATGTAAAATATGGTTACAAATCCGGGGCATACTACTAATTCCGTACTACAGCTGTTATGCTCCAATTTGGAGATCTCCAGGAACACCAGCCTGTGTACAGGACTCCGTAGCAATTCCAATGAAGGAAAAAGGAATCTACAGATGGGGACAGTTGCTAGAGGGTTCCGATCTAATCTCTTGGCAAAAAATTCAGGAGATTACGGAAGGAGTCATCTCCAAATTTAAGTACTATCAGTTGTTAAGTTGGTCCAAAGCTAGAAGAAAATGCGAGAAGGGAAATACGTTTTTCGAGTCCAAAATAATTATGTGCCAAACTGGTCAAAAAGAAGTTTCAATATGGTACTCAATATGGATCTCAATCTACCCCTTTTACTCTTCTGTGTCCTCTGTGTCTTTCCTCCACTCTTTCTTGCACTTTTTCTGTTGTTTTCCCCCATATCAAGCTCCTCCCCTTCACTCTCCTTCTGGGTCTTTCCTCCATTTTCACTCATTTTTTACCCTCATCTCCCCCTTTCACTCTCCTGTGTCCTTTTTGTCTTTCCTCCACTCTTTATTGCACTTTTGCTGCCTTATTTGCATTTTTCTCTCTCTTTTTGCCTTTTTCAGCCTGTTTTTCCCTGCCGCTGCTGCCCCCGCGGCCCTTCCCCTCCAGCACGACCAGTGCGACCGTCCAAATCCAGCTCCCCTCCCAGCTGTCCAGCCCTCCCCGACCCCTACTTAATGGCGGCCCCTGCAGAGTCGCGCAGAGGCCGTGCTGCCGGAGTGCCAAAGGCAAGCCTGTCTGCGCCCGTCCGCGACCCGACTGCGACCTGCACCAGGAACCCTAGATCTCTGCACCACCAATGCTACGACTCAGTGGCATTCCACGCTCTCAACCCAGGCCGCAACAGCTAGCATCACCAGCCGATACTCACGGACCCGTCAGCTGTCACCGCTGCCGGCACACCTGCAGCACTGCCAAGACCACTGACCCAGCGCAATCCGCCTGCAAGAACACAACTGAACCGAAGACCCTGCAATGCATCCTCCTCAACGTCCGACCCCCCACACAAACACGCCACCGAAATCTGGGTCCTCCTCTACAGCACTACCCCGGACATAGCATTCTTTAGCGAAACGTGGACCAACACCACCTCGGGACCGGACATTGCCCTCGCCATTCCCCAAGGATACAAGATCTCCAGGAAGGACCGCCCAACCCGCCCGGAAGGAGGAATCGCCATCATCCACAAATACACCCTCCGCCTGAGCACACTTCCCGACGAGCCCACAAACATGATGGAACACCTTCACTTCAAGATACTGGCCAGCCCTACCTCCACCCTCCGAGGAACCCTCATCTACCAACCCCCTGGACCCCACAGACTTTTCGCCAACTCCATCACGGACATCATCTCCCCGCATGCCATCGTGTCCACCAACTACACTCTACTGGAGACCTCAACTTCCACCTCGACAACCAACTGGACCCCAGCACCACATCCCTCCTGGATAACCTCCTCAACATTGGACTCTGCCAGATCATGACCGAACCCACGTACTCAGCAGGACACACCCTCGACCCTCTCTTCACAACAGGAAACTCCATCACCTTCAGCCACACCACCAAACTCCCATGGACTGACCATCGATGCGTCCACTTCACCTTCAGAACACCCACCATCCACAGACACCAGCACCTGCTCCCACGAAGAAACTGGACCAGAATCACCGACGACCAGCTAACCTCATCATTCAACAACTCCACCCAAACCATCGTGGAAAGCGA
The DNA here is from genome assembly GCF_964204655.1 of Triturus cristatus. Taxonomy (NCBI): domain Eukaryota; kingdom Metazoa; phylum Chordata; class Amphibia; order Caudata; family Salamandridae; genus Triturus; species Triturus cristatus. The sequence continues at coordinate 545,095,124 of NC_140594.1, read as the reverse complement.
CGACGCCAACACCGCAGCCTGAACCCTGCACAGATGGCTCTCCGACAGTGCCAACACCATAGCCTCCCTCAAGAAAAACAACAACACCCATGCCAAGAAAGCTAGATGGTTCACCACCGCACTTTGAGAGTCCAGACGCACTTGCCGCCGCCTCAAAAAGGCCTGGAGGAACACCAAATCCACAGAAGCCCACAACAACTTCAGAGCCGCCACCAACGCCCACCACCAACTCATCAGAAAAACAAGGAAAAAAGCGATTGAAGACAGAATCTCCACTCATGCACACAACAGCAAAGAACTCTTCAACATCATCAAGGAGTTCGCCCAACCTACTAGCGAGTCCACCGACATCCCTCCCTCACAAGACCTCTGCGACAAACTCAGCACCTTTTTCCACCACAAAATCAAGAGCATCTACGACAACTTCGACGAAGATAACCAACACACTGAACCCTCACCAACCACCCCTGACACCCTGAAGCCAGCGATCAACAACTGGACAGCCCTCACCACCGAAGACACATTGAAGACGATGAAGTCAATCCACTCCGGAGCCCCCACGGAGCCCTTTTCAACAGAGCCGCCGACACCATCGCACCCATGCTCTGCCACACCATCAACCGCTCCCTGGCAACGCCTCACTCCCTGACGACTGGAAACACGCTGAGATCAACCCCCTCATGAAGAAACCCTCGGCGGACCCCACCGACCTCAAAAACTACAAACCCATCTCCCTTCTCTCGTTCCCACTGAAAGTCATCGAGAAAGCCATCAACAGCCAACACACCACATTCATCGAAGAGCACAACATCCTTGACTTCTCTCAATCCGGCTTCAGAAAAAAACCACAGTACGGAAACCGCCTTCCTCGCCGCAACAGACGACATCCGTACCTTACTGGACAAAGGAGAAACAGCAGCCCTTATCCTCCTCGACCTCTCAGCGGCGTTCGACACAGTCTCTCACTGCACTCTAATACACAGACTCCACGACGCAGGGATCCAAGGCAAGGCCCTCGACTGGATCCGCTCCTTCCTTTCCAGCAGAACGCAGCGGGTCAGACTCCCCCCTTTCCTCTCAGACCCTACACCTACCACCTGCGGAGTCCCCTAGGGGTCCTCCCTCAGCCCTACGCTCTTCAACATCTACATGGCTCCGCTCGCCCCCATCGTCAGAACCTACGGACTCAACATTGTGTCATACGCAGACGACACCCAACTCATCCTCTCCCTATCCAACGAACCCAACACTGCCAGACACAATGTTTGAGAAGGCATGGAAGCCATCGCCAAATGGATGAAAAATAGCTGCCTACAACTAAACACTAACAAAATGGAAGTACTCATCATGGGCCCAAACCCAGATGCCTGGAATGACACCTGATGGCCCCCAGCCCTTGGAAGTCCGCCTACCCCCTCGGACCACGCACGCAACCTGGGATTCATCCTGGACTCAGAGCTCAATATGGAACGCCAGATCAACTCCTTCTCGTCCTCCTGCTTCCACACCCTCCGCCTCCTACGTAAGACCTTCAAATGGATCCACCTTGAACACAGAAAGACCGTCACTCACGCCCTGGTCACCAGCAGGCTCGACTACTGCAATGCACTCTATGCCAGAATAAACAAAAACCTCACACGCAAGCTAGAGAACATCCACAACGCCGCCGCAAGACTGGTTCTCAACCTGCCAAGACACTGCCACATCTCCCAGCACCTGCAAACACACAACTGGCTCCTCATTGAAGCTAGAGCCACCTTCAAGATGCAAACCCACGCTCACAAGGCCCTCCACGACACCGGACCAGCATACCTGAACAGCCAACTCAAATTCTATTCACCCCAAAGGACCCTACGATCAGCCCCGCTCTCCTACGCAGTGGTCCCTCGCACCAGAAAGACCAGATCGGGAGGCCGCTCATTCTCCTTCCTCATGGCCAGAGCCTGGAATGACCTTCCGCTCCACCTCAGGCAGATAACATCGCTCCCCATCTTTGCAAGGAACCTCAAAACCTGGCTCTTCGACAGATCCCCTCCTTAATGGACTAGAACCTGCGAACACCCCACACCCCAAGCGCCTTGAGACCCTTACGCGTGAGTAGTCGTGCTTAACAAAAACCTGATTTGATTTGATTTACTGGATGCTGATACAGTCTCACGAAGAACCACAGCCTTGGTTTAAAACGACTTGGAGGGGGAGCTGCTGGATTATGAGCCTGCTATATTATGGCAAGTATCTCTATCTCTTTTATGGCATAGTGTGAAGTCTGCACCTCTAAGAAAAAAACATCTATTTACTATCCATAAGGCATATTGGACCCCTCGAAAGTTCTCAAAAATGGGTCTACAAGCTGTGAAGAAGTGCCCAAAATGTGGGGAGAGAAATGCAGACAAAGCACATATGTTTTGGCGTTGTCCTTCCATCCAAGTCTTCTGGGAGAAAGTGCGCACAACGTTGTCGGGTATTGTGGGGCACAAAATTAAGGTGAGTTTAGCTTTGGTAATTTTTGGTGTAATTCCAGATGAAGATTTCACAACTACTTTATCTAAACAATACAAAACTATTATTTTTATGTTAATATTATTGGCGCGTAGAGAATTGTGCATCAAATGGATTTTACCGATTTCTCTGTCATACAAGAAGATATTTGGCATGCCAGGAGACACTCAGCACACTTTAATCTAACTGAAATTCAACCTAGTAAGTATGGATGTAGCATGAAAAAATGACATAATCAACTACTATCTTCAGGTGAGCCAGGCAGAACCTGAGGCCCTGCGGAGAGCCCTCATGGCAATGTTCCTGGAAAAGAAAAGTGTCTGGGCGAAGTACCTGGAATTAGTTGGATCAACGTTAAACCTGGATCCAGCACTCTTGCTAGCTCTCCCCATTAGCAAAGTACAACTATAAAAGAAACTAGAGGCACAAGCCAGAAAGGCCTCGAGGGATCTGGACTTCAGCAAGGCAAGAATCAATAGAGGTGTGGAGGAGCTTGCAGCATCCTATGAAGTCTCTCTCTGCCAACCATACCTGAGAGCAGCAATTGCAAAGCACGCATTCAAGAACATTCTATCAGTTAGACTGCTAACAACACCCATTAGGGAGTACAAGGCACATTGGAAAAACTGGGCTCTGGGGCAGGAGCAATATAGACTGTGTAAATATAATTCTGAATCAGTCACCCATATTGTATACTGCTGTGCAAGCTTATTGCAAAAGAGACACAGAGAACATGTAAGGAAGCACTATTGCTCATACATACATCTATTACTCCGAAGGTCCTAGCACAGTTTGGCAAATTCTTTGCAGGTAGATGGCTACGAGACTCTGGATCAACAATTAGGGCCTCTCGCCAGGGGGAACCTACAATCCCTCAAACATCTAATGGAGTCCTCAACCGTCTGTATGTCTAAACTCAGCAAAATTGCAGGACTTCAAGCACTTGCACAGATTTTAGTTGAAGTTCGATTCATTCATGTCTATAACACCCTTACTTGCACCAGTTATTCTAATGAACAGAATGGCCTAGACTAGTCAATCAAATAATTACAACCATTTTAACATAAAGTTCCATACTAGGCTCTGCAAAATAGATACTCAAAGACTCAGGACCAAGGGAAAGAACTCCCTAGTACCACTCATGTTATGTGAATCGCACGCTCACTGCATGCCAAACAGTGATAGTTAGGTTGTACAACACCTACTTCTTAATTATTGCCTGTAACTGTGAATACATAGGAGGAGAATGACGATTCTCCAATTATTATGCAGAGAGAATCTTGATTTCATTAAAGACATACTGAGGCTAACATTATGCAAATACTTTTATTTGCTGCCCAACATGCAACCCTTTAAAGAATGTAAATACATCACAATGAATTGAACATTCACAACATAACTAATAGCCAATGTATACTCCAATCTTACTCTTGGGCTGCGATGACACAGGCGTAAAATGATGAGAAACAGTTATTCTTAAGCGTTGGTATCTGAGGGAATAAATCAAAAATACACTGTATAGTGAATGAAGTATGAACAGATGAAACATAAAATGACAAAGAGAAATACATCAGAAATTCATATCGCTATATTTGATATTTCATATTGTATTAAAGATGTACATAAAAACAAACCCAAACCTCTCAGGGAGAGGAGGGTGGGATACTGTTAGCCTCCGTATGTCTTTAATGAAATCAAGATGCTCTCTGCATAATAATTGGAGAATCGTCCTTTCATTACAAGACCGGAGGCTACCATTATGCATGTTTAAAGCCATGTAAAGCTACATTGCTAACGTGTTCTATTGGTCTCAAATAGAATTTTGAGAAGGTATCTGCATTAGACCAATCTGCGGCTCTAAGTATTTCGGGAAGGGAACCTCCCCCCCAAAATACTTTGCTAGACATAGCTCCTCGTGAAGAGTGAGCTCCAAATCTAGAGAGATCTACACCAGCTTCGTGCATAATCAGATGTACCCACCTGGCTAATGTGGCTGAAGAGACAGGTCTAAAAGGTTTAACATAAGACAAGAGAAGTTGATCGCTGTTAACGGGTCTAAATGTAGAAATTTTATTGTCATAACATTTCATACAGATTACTACACAGAGTTTTTCACATTCATGAAAGAAAGGATAAAAGACAGAATCTGACATTGTTTTACTTCTTCTCCAGATGTCAAAGTGAACACCTTCAGACGAATAAAATCTATTGGAAAGTTCCAAAGCTTTAATGTCTGATACTCTTCTAAAGGAAATCAGACACAAAAGTGTTGCCAGTTTCATGGAAATTCTTTTAAGAGAGAGTAGATTGTTGGTAGGCCAGGAAATAAATAAATTAAAGATGAGGTTAACAACATCCCAAAGGGATTCGTAACGGGCTTTAGGAGGTCTCCTCAATCTAATACCTTTCATAACTCTCTTGATTAAAGGGTTACTCCCAATAGCCAGATTATTTATCAAGGAGTGTCCTGAAGAAATTGCTGATCTGTAGCGATTGATCGTTCTATAGGAGAGCCCTGAATCAAAAAGACAAGCAAGGTAGTTGGCTATCTGCTGTAAAGAGGCTTGTACGGGATCCAGATCCCTTTCCAAGCACCAGCAAGACCACTTTCTCCATACACCTGAATACCTCTTCCTTGTTCCAGGTGCCCATGAGACTTCCAAAAGGCTCTTAGCTTCTCCTGTAAGTTCAGAATATCTTCCTGAATTCCTTATATCTTGCAGACGAGAAGGTTCAATTTCCCTTCTAGAATCAAAGGATGTTCTTCTCCTTCTGGCCCCTGGAGGAGGCCAAGTGATGATGGGATTAAGCGTGGAAAGTCCACTGCTAACTCCATAACTCCTGCAAACCAAACTTGGGATTTCCAAAAGGGTGTTATGAGGATGATTGAGCAACGCTCGAGTCTTACTTTCCATAAAAATCTCTGGATCATTGAGAAGGGGGGAAAAGCGTAAGCTTTTATTCCGGTCCAAGGTTGGAGAAAGGCATCTACCCCTGATGCATTGGGGTCCGGTCTCCAGCTGAAATAGGTCTGAAGTTGATGGGTTAATCTGCTGGCGAAAAGATCTATTTGGAAGGGACCCCACAATTCTTGAATCAATAAGAAAATCTCTGGATTCAATTTCCAATCGCTGGAATCGTGGAGATAACGAGAATTCCAGTCTGCTCTCAGGTTCTGAGTTCCCGGAATGAATTCTGCTCTGAGAATAATCTTGTGATCCCAGCAAAAATACCAGATCCGTTTGGCAATATCGGAAAGATTCTTGGATCGTGCCCCCCCTAGGTGATTTATGTAAGAGACTGCAGAAAAATTGTCTAAATGGATTAAGGTATTGAAATTCTTTAGAAGTTCTTTGAAGCTCATAAGTGCATTCAGAGCTGCTAACATTTCTAGAGAGTTTATGTGAAGGGATTGTTCCAGTAAGGACCACCTCCCTCCGGTCTCTAAATTGTTTAGGCGTGCACCCCATCCCCGAGTGCTCGCGTCCGATTCTAGAGTGAAGTCTGCAACATTTCCAAAAATAGCTAAATAGCTTTTCCGTTCCAGCCTTGAAGGTTTTTTAACCTCCAATGAAGATCTTCTTGAGCGTCCTCTGAGAGGGGAAGAGAGTCTTCGTACCAAAGACCTTTCCTTAAGGCTAGAGCTTTTAGTCTTTGTAAACCCCTGTAATGGAGAGGACCGGGTGAAATAGCTTGAATGGAGGAGGAAAGGAGACCTAGAACTCTGGCTAGGTCTTTGAGGTGGATTAAATCTTTTGAAAGGACAAAGGAAATATATTTCTTTATTTTGGTCACCTTTTTCTGTGAAGGTATTAAAGTTGAAAGGACGGTAATTACTTGAAAACCAAGGAATTCTAGATCCTGTGTCATGATGGATTTCTCTAGATTTACGATGAAACCCAGGTTCTGAAGTAAGTCTAAGGTCATTTTTAGATGTTCTTGGGTAGTCAAAGGGTTTTGAGACATGATGAGGATGTCTTCTAGGTAAATTATCAGGCGAATTCCTCTCTCTATGAGATAAGAGACCACTGGTTGTAGGACCATCGTGAAACACCAAGGTGCCGAGGAAAGCCCGAAGGGGAGACATTGGAACTGATAAAGAGTCCCTTTCCATGTAAAACGGAAGTACTTGCGAAATTCCTCGTCCATGGGTATCGTAAAATATGCGTCCTTGAGGTCTAGTTTTACTAGCCAGTCCTTTGCTTGTAAAATGTCTCTTAATAGATGGATACCTTCCATCTTGAAGTGTCTGTATGTTAGAAAGTTGTTCAAATATTTTAGATTTATAACAGGGCGCAAACCTTTGTCCTTTTTTTTTGACTAGGAATATGGTACTTATGAAGCTTTTCTGAATTTCTGATCGAGGGATCCTTATAATGGCTCCCTTCTCTAACATTTGGGAAATCTCCAACTCTATAAGTTTTGAATTCTCCATGTCTAGAGTAATTTCTCTTGGGATATTTTTCTGAAAAGGTTCTTCCAAAAAATCTATTTTGAACCCAACTATTGTTTCTAATACCCAAGGATCTTGAGTAATTTGTGTCCAATTGTGGGCAAAGTATCTAAGTCTTCCTGCCACCTTTAGGGGAAAGAAGATTCCTGGCTTACCTTGGTAAGTTTGATTGGTGGATCTGGGTCTGCCACTCCTGGATCTTGAGCCCCTTCCTCTTGAGGGGTAAAAATTTGAGTACGAGCGGTAGCCTCTTTGGGAGCGAAAGGAGCCTCTTTCGTCTTGGGGATAGAAATGGGACCTGTAGAAACCTCGGCTGATAGACTGTCCCCTCCTATCAGCCCTTCCAAAAACTGCGCGGCCACCAAACACTCTTCGCATGTTAGACTGTGCTCTGCTAAATGCGCTAAAGGGGGATACGTACTTTCCAAGTGATTGGAAGAAATTTTCCCCAAACAATAACCCTTTAGCGTCGCACATGTCTTCCTTGGTAGAAAGATCTGCGAGCTTGGGATTCATTCTCAAGAGGACAGCCTTTCTTCGTTCGGTAATGAGGTTAGAATTAGCGTTACCAACAAAGCATATTGCTCGTTGTGACCAAGCTCTTAATAATTCAATATCTATAGTGGTATTATAGATCCTAGCCTCCTCGGTCATATCAAGAATCTTTGTTAATGGGCCGAGAACATCGAGTAGTTTGTCCTGGCACTGTTTGAGGCATTTTTCTATTCCTTTTCTAGGATCCCTTCCGAATTTAAATAGAAATGTGATAATCTCAGGGTCCAGGTTGGGAGTGTTGCAAATCTTGTCCTCTGAGGAGGGGCGAGGACATTTGTTTCCCATAAGATTGCGTGTATCTTTATCTAAGGGTTTTCTTACTCTCTGGGAAAGGTATTTCCCGACGTGGTCCATTGGCCACCATTCTGAGCTGCGGGGGTGGCGTATAGAATTTGGATTAAACATTTCCCCACCGAGGGGTCTTTAACAGTACACGATGAAGTCGATGGTTTATCAATATCCTCATCAAGATCCTCCATGTTATCTTGGGGATCGAAAATGAATTCATCGATAATTTGATCCTCATAATTTTGAGGTTCATATATTTAGTTTGTACCGTAAAGGTTACCTTGATTTATCATGTCGCTATGGACAACCCTTCTCTCTGTCCCAAGGTAGTGGGATCTATCTTTTGTGCTGCTGTGAGCACCAAAATCAATTGTTGCGCCCGGGCTACCAATATCAAATGCACGGGTAGGTGCCTCAATCGTATGTTTCCTTTTTTGTGTAACTTTCCCTTTTTTTATATGGTCTGAAATAGAGGGGGAGTCTCCATCCGAGAGAGAGAAGTAGATTTCCTCATTGGGAGACATCTTCTTTCTTTTAGTTAAGGCGGCATCAACCGCTTCTCTGAGTGAAGACTTTAGTTCTTCCTCAATTAATTTTTTTAGGGTATCATCCATCAGTTCTTTCTGAGGTTGAACCGGGTTAATATTCTCATTAATCATTGTAATATTTATAAATAATATTTATAAATAAATATATATCTTAGTAAGAGACCTTTTGTAAGGCTTACTTGCAGAAAGTAATCAAATGGTTGAGATCTATTTCTTTTCATTCTCAGTAATTTTTGTTTTTCAATTGTTTGAAAAAAGCACTGTTAAATTCGAATGATATGAGAATAAATTAGATCGTAGTGTTAATAACTTAGGCCACAAGGTGGCGCTTGCATTTTGTTAAAAAAAAGGATATTAATCGGCTCCGAAAGTTTAAGAAGAAAAAGCTCAGTGTGAGGCTCCGGCTCGTAAGGGTATCGTTACGAAGCTCGTAACCAAGGTAACCACGAGCAGAGCCGGAGGGGAAATGACGAGTTGGTAGGCACGCTCCCGCGTCTCCCAGCGCGTTGCTAAGAGATGCGGGAGTTGAATACCAACAGGGGAGCGTGAAAGCCGGTGAAGATTTCCTCTTCTTTTTATTTTAATTAGCGCGTTGCGTATGTGCAATTCATTTTTTTTTTAAATAGAGGAGCAGGTGCCCCGTCAAGAACCCGTATCAGCGGGAGGTCATGGGATTAGACCAACACTTACCTGAAAAAAATATCATGACCGCGAGCCGATCGTTGCGCATATAGTAAAATAAACGTTGTTCCCCGCCACAAATTGGAAAGGGGATCGTTGAAAGTCAAAGTTTTGGTTACAACATATATGACAAATCAAGTTGCTGTAAAACGTTTCAAATAATCAGTACAAGCATAAGTATAAGCATAAAGAGGGGTTAAAATACCCTAGACATAAAGGTTTTTTTCGTTACAATAATATAAACCAATAAATAATGATCATGTCAAGGAATTATATATAATCAAGAAGGTCAAGGGCTATAAATGGAGAGAGTACTTAGCTGTGTCAGAGCAGCGAACAAAAGAGGAAGATTGAAGTATACATTGGCTATTAGTTATGTTGTGAATGTTCTATTCATTGTGATGTATTTACATTCTATAAAGGGCTGCATGTTGGGCAGCAAATATAAGTATTTGCATAATGGTAGCCTCCGGTCTTGTAATGAAATTAGTCGGTACAGCCATACGCCATGTACATAGATGAATCATTGATACTGCACTTATATATTGTGCACTTCTAGTGATTACCTCAATAAAATTCAGCCCTGTACTATACCAAATGCAATTATGTGACTTAAAAAACAAACACACATAGAACACACCACACATGTAAAAACATGTCACATACATAAAAGATGCAACATTTCTTCATCGGGGGTCCTTCGGTTGTGGGGGGAAACTTGTAGTCACTCTCTACAAGATAAAGCATAATGAGTAATTAGAACAGCAACATTCTGTATTGTATGCTTTATGCAAGGAATTTAGAGGAAACAGGCTGCAAAAGCTGCGCTTACCACTTCAAAGTTTCACCTCTGTCTCTCAACCCACTGACTCATACCCGGGGGCCGCATATTAAGGATGCGATGGACCCCGGGATACTAAATGCGGTATTACTGAGCGCTCACAGCATCTCTGAGCTGTTAAACAACTAGATCACTGTAGTTCTAAAAATGGTGGCCGTGAGTGGAACAGCTTCCGTGTTCCATGAGAGTACTTAGGATGCCCTAAGCGATGATTTTGGTTATTAGGGAACTGACTGAAATGTTATGTGTGGTGATGGGCTTAGGCAAAAGACAAATAAAACTAGGTATTTACATCCCTACTTTGCTGTTCTGGGTGTTTTTTCACTAGAAGGTAAAAAAAGCACGGGGCTTTTTTAATGGAATGCTGAGCTGCGGCAGGCTTGCAAAAGGTGGTGCTGATTTAATCCTGTGAAGGTAACTATGAAAACCACTTGGGTAATTAATTTGTACTGCGGCTAGGGTTATCTGGACAATTGACCCCATGGATTGCTGTAGTTCAGGCCCTCCATGTGTGTCTTTAGTTTGAAAATCCAACGTTTTTCCTTTTCCAGCAGCTTAATCTCAGAGTTTACTTTGTCACTTAGATGTTCTAGGATCACCGACCGGTAATCCTGCACTGTGTGCCTCATCTCTATATAGTGGGTTTACATTTTAGTGATTGCCTGCCCACATCTCAAATTACTGCGATGTTCGCAGATACTCATTCTTATTTAACAGGATGTAATCTCAACGTAATGTAGGTTGCAGGGGCACGCTATTATGTATGCCACTCACTGTGTATTTCAGTTCATAATCTTCCTCATTTGCCATGTCATGTTGTTGCTAAAGGAAACCATCTTAGTTGGTTTTATACATCCGCCACACGGGTAGTGCTCAAAGACTGGTAATAATGTGCCCTGTGTTAATGTGTTATCCTTAGGCGTTTCTCAGGGGCTTGTATGTACCAGCATATCTCTCAAACTCTGTCCTTGCCTTTGTGAAAACATCGGTCTCTGTTTAGAAAGAGTTCCATTGTTTAAAATGCACCAATGTTTATTGATGATTTTTGTGAACTGATTTGATGCTATATTATAAGTAGTGATGCAAATAAGTCTTTCTTCTTTCACTTTTTGAGGAGGTGGTTCTAAAAGAGCCTTCCTGTTATTGTTTTGCACTCTTTTTAATGCTTAAGATACCAGCTTTTGTGGGTATATCCTAGTCACCAGTTTAGTCACTAGGTCGTTTGCTTGTGTGTTGTAATCCCTTAGTTCAGCATAGTTTCTCCTCCCTCTGAGGAACTGCCTGAATGGGAGGTTCTCTCTGAAGTGTTGGGTATGAAAATGTCATATAACAATAGGCAATTCTATGACGGTGGTTTCTCATGAGTTGTTGTTCTGAGGGTTCTTTGGTCAGCCATTATGTTTAGATCTAGAAACACACATTTTTCCTCTGTTCAAGGTGTAAGTGAATTTCAGGAATTCATTCTGTACATTGAGCCAAGTTAGGAAATGGCATGCTGTTAATTCATCACCTTCCCATTTAAAGGCACCAACCGGGAAGTCATTATGTGAGCCTGTGCTTTAACTACAAGTATGTACCAATATGCCCCAGATGGAGTCATGTAAGAGACAATGTCAACTCTCAGAGTGTGAGGTAACACACTTGAGCTCAGCTGTCGGGAGCCCTGAGGTCTGGTGTCAGGTGTGGCATGAGATGAAATGTCAGTCTAAAAACTCTTTCTAAGTAAAGTGCTTCCAAGTAAAGTACTTCCAGTGCAGATCTGTATGCAATCATACCAGTGTCAAAGAATTCAGAAAGAGAGCAGCCTTGCTCCCGATCCAAGCAGGAATATAGACATTGTGAAGATAAGTACCTCAACTAGGAGATGACAAATTACTGTATCGGTGGCATCATGATTATGTATACCCAAATTCAGTTGAGTCAGTGACATTTATGCTAGTGATGGAAGTGATGCACACTACCATCATTTAGAAAGTATATAAGAAGCTTATGAAGGGAATTATGCATAATTACTGATCATTCGTTTTCTTGTTTCAGCTGTGACGTGTGGCTAAACGCCTCATGTTCGTGTCATGCCTGCATGTTCACAGCAACTGCCACTTTGACAATTGACATCCGAATTTCCCTGCCATAGGACTCCAACAGAGTTCTGAATCTGAACCCCCGTCATGCATGTCAGCAGCACAACTGACCATCACTGTCAGCGACCAGCCCTGCTACCCCTCCGCACCTACCCTCTCTAAATCTGCTCCAACTGGCTGGCCTGTCATTGCTTACCCCAGGTGGTGGCAGCGGTGCCATCCTCCGCTCTCAACCCTCAGCCTCAGCTTCTGCCCTCCACTGCTGCACAGCAGTTTTGAAAGTACAATCTATATTGGAAACAGACCTAAACAAGCACAAATCCTACCACAAAAAACCAGAATAAGCTCCTTACTTCGGCAATAGCGAAAATACTACTGAAGTTATGTGATGGGTGACAGTAAACTCTGCCATGCAGAGGTTTCAATCAATCAATCAATCATGTCATTTATAAAGCGCACTACATACCTGTGAGTGTCTCAAAGCGCTGGGGAAGGAAGCTGCTACTGGTCGAAGAGCCAGGTCTAGAGGCGTCTCCTGAAGGTTAGAAGGTCTTCGGTCTGCCGTAGGCGGATGGGGAGGGTGTTCCATGTCTTGGCGGCGAGGTGGGAGAATGATCTGCCTCCGGTGGTTGCTCTTCGGATGCGGGGGACGGTGGCTAGGGCATGGTGTGCGGAGCTGAGTTGGTGGGTGGGGGTGTAGAGGCTGAGTCGGCTGTTGAGGTACGCTGGTCCGGTGTTGTGGAGAGCCTTGTGTGCGTGGGTGAGGAGTTTGAAGGTTATCCTCTTGTTGATCGGGAGCCAGTGCAGGTCTCTCAGATGGGGAGTGATGTGGTTGTGGCGGGGGACGTCAAGGATCAGGCGTGCGGATGCGTTCTGGATGCGTTGGAGCCATTTCAGGAGTTTGGCGGAGGCTCCTGCGTAGAGTCCATTTCCGTAGTCCAGTTTACTGCTGATGAGGGCCTGGGTGACCGTCCTTCTTGTTTCGGTTGCGATCCACTTGAAGATCCTGTGGAGCATGTGGAGGGTGTGGAAGCAGGAGGAGGAGACGGCGTTGACCTGCTTGTTCATGGAGAGGGTGGAGTCGAGGATGACCCCTAGGTTGTGTCCGTGATCGGTGGGTGTGGGGGGTGCTCCTAGAGTAGTCGGCCACCAGGAGTCGTCCCAGGCCAAGGGGGTGGATCCGAGGATGAGGACCTCCGTCTTGTCCAAGTTCAGCTTCAGTCGGCTGTTTCTCATCCAGTCGGCGGCGGCCTTCATTCCTTCGTGGAGGTTGGTTTTGGTGGTGCGGGGGTCTTTGGTGAGGGAGAGGATCAGCTGGGTGTCGTCAGCATAGGAGATGATGTTGAGGTCGTGGTGTCATGCGACGTGGGCGAGTGGTGCCATGTAGACGTTGAACAGCATTGGGCTGAGGGATGAGCCTTGGGGTACGCCGCAGATGATCTCGGTGGCTTTGGAGCAGAAGGGGGGGAGACGGACGCTCTGGGTTCTGCCGGAGAGGAAGGAGGTGGTCCAGTCCAGGGCCTTCTCTTGTATTCCGGCTTCGTAGAGGCGTGTTCGTAGTGTGTGGTGGCAGACCGTGTCAAAGGCAGCTGACAGGTCCAGGAGGATGAGGACTGCGGTTTCTCCTTGGTCGAGCAGGGTCCTGATGTTGTCGGTGGCGGCGATGAGGACAGTTTCGGTGCTGTGGTTAATGCGGAACCCGGACTGGGACAAGTCCAGGATGCTGTTCTCCTCGAGGAAGCTGGTCAGTTGTATGTTGACGGCTTTTTCGATGACCTTTGCCGGGAACGGGAGCAGGGAGATGGGTCGGAAGTTTTTGAGGTCCTTCGGGTCCGCCCTGGGTTTCTTGAGTAGGTCGAAATCAGTAGTCTATATTGATATAGAGTATCTCAATTACGACCCAAGATTAATAATAGAATGTGAAGGAGTCTCACCTCTACTGAGGTTCTGGACTTTTAAGAGTCCAGAGGTGTCAGGGAAACAACACCCAAAGACCCCTGAGTTCCACCTGTCTCGGTGCACAAATACACAGAGACACGGGCTTCTCGATGGTGGCGTCAAAGACCAAGGTTTATTCACTGCAGGGACACAGAAGTCATAGGAACCACACAGAGGCAGAATCTACGAGACTGTTCGAATTGCATTAAGTGGGTTGCTCTTTAAATACACGCAAAATGTCTTTAGGCAACATTACACGAATATTTCTCATGCCCAACCCGGTATCCCAAACAAAACAGTAAATAGACATCAAACAATAATTAGTCGTAGGTTTTCGGTATTCGATCAGGTCCCCTTGACAGTTTTCCATTCTTTGCCCGATCCTCCCCATCATAAAAATCGTAACCTCCCCATTGTAAAAGCCCAGAAGGAGAGGAGCAGAGCCAGGTGCAAAGGATTGAAAAGTAGGATAAGAGGTGTTTATGGAATCATAAACGGGCATGGCTACCGTCTTCGGCCTTTCAGTAAGGACAACGGACACGAGAACCAGTATAGCAGGACTGGCCTCAGGCAAGGGAGGCAGCTTGATTCTGCCTAGTCATGCAGCGTCAGCCTTTCTCGGGGCTCGAGCTTACGTGTCCTTAACGAGGTGACTCTGCCGGGGTCATCGTCCGTTCATTGACTATGTGAGGGCAAGAAACAAAATGGTTGCCGTAACTAAAATGGATGCCATGACTTAACAACAGAATGCCCTATTTCTCAGTGAATTCATGCTAGTTGCATAGCGAAAACACTGTTATGCATTTAATGGATCATTTGCAGTTCATTGGTACCGAAATCATGTCAGTACTACGATACCGAATTCACGGGTTCGGATCGCTACAGAACCTCAGACCGTCCTTTTGCCCTTACATAGGCAATAACTTACTCTATGTCAGAGTCCATTTCTATGTTCATCAGGTCACTGATATGTTGTTGAAGCATTACTCTATCCCGTGGCGTATCTCTAAAAACAGGTGGTCTTCTTACGCATGTAGAAATGCAGAGATTACATAAGGCAGGACCACACTGAACAATGTGACAGCACGAAAATAAAAATACCAACGCAACACCAGTGACTATCAGAACCTTCCATCCCCACGCAGATAACAGGCTCCAGAACCATCCCATTAATGACCAATCACCTTCCTCTACATGAATAGAGTCAGAGATTTTGTGTAACTTAGAGATGGCCTTATATACTGTTGGCGCATTATCTGGGATAAAAACACAGCAGCTCGATTGGATCATCTTACATACTCCACCTCGATCTGCAAGTAACACATCAAGGACCATACGGTTCTGTAACGTCATGAGGCGATCCGCTTGAAGCTCAGCTGTCAGGTTACTAAGGGCACCCGCAGTTTCGGTGATAGTGGATTCAACTACCCGTGTTAGTTGACGTAAGTTTCTACTGCTGACCATAGGCCCCCAGAATGGAAGGAAACCTTTGAAGAAGTCTCCTGCTTCTTGGCCAGCAGTATCTTCTTTACTGAAAACACCTCTCACAACTCTAGTTTTGTGATAGTCCGGTGCAGCAGTGTATGTCGGAGGTAACAGTTGAGCGATATAACATGAGCCTGAGAAGTCAGCAGGCAGCCATGTGTATGCTCTGTCTTGGCAAACAAAATAGGTACCCTTAGCAGCTAAGAATGCAGGGGAAGACTGTGACGGGAAAACATATGTTTCGATACAGTCACTCTTCCCTAGTCGAGCTTTCGGATTCCTCCCATTTCCTTGCAAACAGACCTGACCTTGGTGGGGTACGACCCAGATCGGAGTCGAGCTTCTACGTTTGTTCTCACCCAGAGTAATGCCATATTCTGTAACATTCCAACCCATGTAAAATCGCAATTCATCCTTGGGAATGAACGGAGTGTCATTGACATCTCTAACCATGTCAGTGATTCCTTTTACCAAGGCTCTATTAGCAGAGTTATACCTAGTGGAACGCGGAGGTCGTGGAGGATAGGTCTCTAGGGCATAAGAGAACATGGTCTGAAATGCCCAGAATGATCCATTATAACTAAAGGGCAGAACCAAATAAGGGATGCCCCTGTCCATGGTATGTGGTATCAAGCCACACACCCAGCAGTTTGTTGTGTTAACCACTAGTTGATGTTGGTGCAAGAGCTGAATGAAAGTGTTATTTATAAATTCAGAGCGTCAAGCTTGCTCGTGGGCAGGAAAAGTATGGAAAGAATGAAGAGAAACAACAGTCGGAGAAACAGGAACATGGGGAGATACTGTAGATGTAGCAGGTGTAAAGATCAACTGAATACCAAAAATAATTCCGCCTACCAACGTTATTAAAACAATTAGAAGTGTCAGACTACATTGCATTAGAAAACATTTACTATATAATATGTCATATAGTTTTGTCTTGTGCACATTTATGACATTAACCCGTCGCAGTTCAGGAAGCTCCATCTTCTACAACCGTTCGCAACGGATGGTTTGTACCTGTTAAAAACTTGCCTCTGTTTACCCTGGGAGTTCCCAAGATAAACAGAAGAAACTGACCTTGTGTCTGGTTCCCTGCAAATTAAAACAAAGCACACGTTACGACCCTACAGTAACCCAGACGGCAAGGTGAGAGAAACAAAAAAAACAAAAAGATAAAAATTTGAGCAAACTTCCTGACTGAATGGAATGCAATAAGATCAAAACAGTTTTCAAATAGAAAGGTAATTATACAATGTCATTAGTTCACAACATGAGAACGTAGATTATATCTGTACTTTCCGGGTCTTGTCTGATCTTGAAATAGCTGGTCTATTGGTGCGGAAATGTTCGACTCCACAGGTGATAAATGTTCACTTTGTACAGTACTCGGTCCAAGATTCAAAGGAGCGGTTCCTGCTGAGGTGTCAAAGTTCTGTGTTTTAGTTCGTGGGTGGTCCGTTATGTACTCTGCATCACTGAAAGGGATGTGCCTAGGAACAGGTTCTGTCTCGGATACACCAAATCCCTGTCTAACCCAGTTGTCATAGGGAAGTGGGAGAGGGACACGTTTCGTATGGCTAGCGTGCACCCAATTCTTCCTCCCAGCTAGGCGTACAGCAGTTCTCGTTGTGAGGAGTACCTGGAACGGACCCACGAATCTTGGCTGGAGGTTCCGAGTACGTTCGAAATTCCGTACAACCACCTGGTCGCCTGGTTTCAATGTGTGGCCTGGACTCTCTGGCAGTTTAGGCAAGGAATCAAATACCTGTTGACGAATAAGGCTCAGTTTAGCAGTCAGGTCATAAAGATAATCAATCAACATTGGGTATTCGATCTGTTTGAATTCCTTTGGCCTAGGGACTCCCCAAACATTAGCAGGGCGACCGAACACAATCTCATATGGACTAAGCCCTACTCGAGAGTGTACAGTCGCTCTGGTGGACAGTAGAGCTAAAGGCAGTGCATCTGGCCAAGAGAGACCAGTGGACGCTTGAATTTTAGCAAGTTTCAGCTTCAGGGTGCCATTGTACCCTTCAACCAAACCCGCTGAC
Source organism: Triturus cristatus (assembly GCF_964204655.1). NCBI lineage: Eukaryota > Metazoa > Chordata > Amphibia > Caudata > Salamandridae > Triturus > Triturus cristatus. The sequence goes on along the minus strand of NC_140594.1, from coordinate 545,077,704 downwards.
TGTGGGTGATTCGCACTGTGAAATTTTTGGTTAATACCCAAACCCGTACACACACTCTTCATAACTTTCCCTACAAACTCACTTCCATTGTCCGACCAAACAATCCATGGCATACCATACCTGGGGAAGTATTCTTTGAGGAGGATTTTGGCAGTGGACATAGCAGTGTTATCCTTTAACGGATATGCCTCAATCCATCTTGAAAAGGCACAGACCACCACTAGGACGTATTTAAGATTGTTACACCTATCCATGTGGATAAAATCCAACTGAATCACTTCAAAGGGACAAGAAGGGGGAGCAAACTGACCAGTTGGGGTTGGGGTTCCCTTGCCAGGATTATGCATCAGGCATATCATGCAGTTTTTCACCACTCTTTCCGCACATTTAGTAATTCCATCATTCTTCCATACTGGAGCTAACATTTTACAAATCCCTTTCGAACTGATGTGCGCCGCTCCATGCGCCATCGTAACTACTGCGAGCACATACGCGTTAGGTAGCATCCAACGTTGCTGCTCAGACAAATCAACCCAACATCCACTTGAATCCTTTTTACCCGTTTTCTCCTTCCATTCATTCTTCTCATTCTCAGTTGCTTCATTCTGGATTGCCTTCACACTCTCAATCGTATTCTCACACATCCCTGATTCAGCAATCCATCTTGCAGATGTTGCAACGTACATTTGGCTCGTCATGTTCTTGCCCGTTTCTTTAGCGACCTCATCAGCAAACGCATTCCCACGGCCAACATCATCCGTAATCTTTCGATGTGCACTGCACTTCACAATCGCAACTTCAGTCGGTAGGGTCGGGGATTCTAATAAATCGCTGACTAACTGTCCATGTTGGATCTTAGTCCCATGGGACGTGAGAAAACCTCTTTCTTTCCAGAGACGTCCGAAGCTATGTGCTACGCCGAAGGCGTATTGGCTATCAGTAAACACATTCACTCTCTTTCCCTCAGCTAAAACACACGCTCTTGTTAATGCTATTAATTCTGCAGCTTGGGCAGAATTCTGACTTACTCTTGCGGTCTCAACAATCGTACTCAAAGTCGTAACTGCATACGCGGCCGTCACATCACCATTCTGTAATTTAAAACACGACCCATCGACATATAAAGTGCCATCTGGATCTAGTAACGGAGTGTCTTTTAAATCAATCCGACCTTTTGTCTCTTCCTCAGTTCTAAAACAACAATCATGGGGCTCTGAATCACTCGACTCCTGGGTAGTCGGCAACAGCGTTGCTGGATTCAATATGTTGAATCGCTTGATCTGAATGTGACTTGCCAAAAGTGTCAGCTCATAGCCTGATAGTCTAGCACTGGTGAGGTGCTGAGTCTTCGTTCGATTCATGAGTGTATCCACAGCATGTGGAACCATGACTACTAACATGTTGTTCATGACTAGTCCAGCAGACTGTCGAATAGACACTGCAGCTGCCGCTGTAGCTCTCAGACAACTTGGCAACACTCTGGCTACCGGATCTAATGTGGATGAGAAATATGCACAAGGCCGCTGTTTGTCACCAAATTGTTGCGTTAATACACTCAACGCACAACCTTCTCTTTCATGGACATATAAAGTAAACGGCTTACTGTAGTCAGGAGTACCCAACACAGGAGCTGAACACAGCGCATCACGTAAGTCGGAGAAGCTCTGTTGACATTCATCAGACCATGGCAAAGGGCTCGGAACACCTTTTCCAGTCAGGGCTACCAATGGTTTTGCCATGAGAGAAAAATGTGGGATCCATTGTCTACAGTATGACGTAATACCCAAGAACGCACGCACTTCTCTCTGTGTGCTTGGTACAGTCATCTGCGAAATTGCTTTGATTCTCTCTGGGGTCAACCTTCTTCCCTCCTTTGACAAAAGATGACCTAAGTAGGTCACTTCTTGGCAACAATATTGCAGTTTAGAAGGTGACACCTTGTGATGTAAGTCTGACAAATGACGTAATAAAGAAATTGTAGCTGCTTTGCAAGTTTCCTTGTCATCAGCGGCTAGTAAAAGATCGTCTACGTATTGGATCAGAGCAACACCAGGAGGAAGTACAAGAGTATCTAATTGACTCTTCAATGCTTGGCTGTAAATTGAAGGGCTCTCACAATAACCTTGTGGAGCGCGTTTGAATCTGAAACTGCGACCTCCTAAGGAGAAACCAAAAATGTCTCTACTTTCTTCGGCTATGGGAATGCTGAAAAAGGCATTCTTCAAATCGATCACTGTAAACCATGAGGCGGAGGCAGGAATCAACGTCAGTAATGCAGTGATATCTGGTACCACAGGAAACTGTGGAATCACTATTTTGTTAACTTATCTGAGGTCAATCACAAATCTGTAGATTGGAGGTTTGGAAGGGTCAGTGCGTTTCAAAATCGGCAGAACAGGACTATTGCAGACATTTCCTCTAGTTTCCTCTATCACATCTTTCTGTATTAAGTCTTTCACAATCAGCAAGAGTGCTCGTTCACCTTCATTCGAAATCCGATACTGTGGGATTTGTGGGAATTTTACATTTGCTTTCAGACTTACCACATAAGGGGGAATTTCCAAGAGGTCTACATCGTTAGGACCAGTTGCCCAAAGAGTATCAGGGAGAGAACGCAGCTCCTGTGGGAGCTTATCCATCGACATATACATGGAGAAATGACTCTTTTGCCTAATGTGAGCTGTACTCCTGAAGGAGAACAGTACAGTGTTGCATGCAGGCGTTTCAACAGATCTAAACCAAGCAGATTTTCATTACAACCGTTTGTTAGAATAAGGGGTGCTTCTAGCTCGCATGGCCCAACAGATATTGACAAAGGACTAGAAACAGGATTGTGAACAGGGGCGCCTGAGAAACCTACTGAAGTGTTCGTTAAGCCAGACAAAGGTGCGCCAGGGAGTTTCGTATGCATAATTGAACTTTTCGCCGCACCAGTATCCAACAGAAACGGTTCAACCACACCTGATGTAACTACTGCGACATAAGGTCCACTCTGATCAACTGGAACTGATACTACTCCCTCTCTTTGCCTGTGGCTGTCCTAGTATTCGCCTCTCTGAATCTCTTCATTATGTTCATAGTAATCTTCAACATGATACTGTGGAGATCTACCTGGTTGTGCAGATTGTGCATTTCGCTGATCGAAATAATTTGATTGGCGATCAGCCTGTGGTGTCATCGTACCACGTCCTCTACCTCTAGGAGTTTGCATAGATCCAACATTACCTCTCTGAGCTGGGACACCACTAGTCTGTGCGTGCAGTACTGGACACTCATTCTTATAATGACCCTCCTTTTTACAATAGGCACACTGATTCCATGCTAACTGTTGTCGGGGAAAACCATAATTAAATCTTTGGGACGTCCCTTGCTGGAATTGTGGCTGTTGCTGAAACTGGGGTCGCTGCTGTGAATCTGACTGATTCGAACGAGGCGGATACGCCTGTTGCAATAGAACTTTAGTCTTTAAATCTTTCGTTTTCTTTTCTGACTTTTCCTTTTCTTCTTTTTCTCTATTCTCGTAATACTGAGCAGTTGCAAGTATCTGTGCTGTCGTCGACACTGCCCATGCACTTTCAGAATCCTTTAACTTGTTACTAAGCTCAGGTAATAGATTAAACATGAACTTGTCGACAAACAACCTCTGGCCTCCCTCATTACTCATATCTTGCCCACTGTGGTCTACGAAGGTCTCTTCAAATCTAGTGAAAAAGTCAGAGACGCTTTCGTCCTTCTTTTGCTTGCATGCCGATAGTTTATCCCAGTTAACTCGTAACGCTGGCATCAGCGTTTTCATCAGATTAATTATTCTGCCAGGTAAGGCAGCAATCAGAGGTTCCGGTTTAGCACCGCCAACTTGTTGCGCATCTGCTGCTACAATAGCTGGCCAATCACCTCCTAAGGCGACTGGGTGGTTCTCTTGCCGAATCTTGGCCCATATAGGCTGTGGCACTACATTGCCAAATAGCATTTCAATGTCTGCCAAATTCATGACACACGCTTGAACTGTCTGCGTTAACTCTTTGTAATAACCAGCAGGATTTTTACGCGGGTCTGGTAATGCCTGTTTTACTGCTAATACTTCGGCCCGCTTCCAAGGGATGTGTATCCACACTCTCTGGAATTGTGCTGGGGCAGCTGCAATACCATTAGCCCCATCAGCTTGAACTGCATCACGCCATATCGGTGGAACTTCCCTCATCGGATATTGACCTCGTTTTTTCCTAGTAGTAATCGGTGAACCATCAGGGTCCCTTGTCGCTCGAAGAGGGGAATCATCCCTATAAGCTAAAATCAGTTCTATCGCTCCTCTTACCTCTGAACCTATCACCATTCCTGCGGCAAATTTCTGCTGAATATTTATCAGATCAGAGGGGACGGAATCTAAGTCATCATCTTCCCATTCTTCACGCACAAGAGAACACAATACATCAAAAACATAACGTTGAGTTGGTTCGTTCCATTGCATAAAGGTATCTAACACTCTTCGTGCATCATACTTCACAGCTTTCGACATCCACCTAAGAGCTGTTGAATCTAACATTTCTCGTTCCTGAGGACCAGGAAGCTGGCTACGTCTCTGTATAGAGTCAGAAACGGGGGTCCCAATTAAAGACCTGTAGAGAGGAGTTAAGATATTAGTTACAGAGTCGGTTATTTTCCGACGAACGGAAAGCGGAGTCAGAATGTTCACAGGGTTCGGGAGCAGGGCAGCTGAAGCAGATGAAATAGTAAAGGTGGGAGTAGCAGGTAAAGCAGTTTGCGAAACGACAGGCAAAGGCGGAACAGGCGACCCAGGAAGAGGGGGTGCCGAAGGAACATTAACCACGGGAAGGACAGGAGCTGGAATCAAAGGAAGTGGAGCAACTATTCCAGGCTGACCAGCAGCTGGCTGTACAACAGGTAATAACTGTGGTGCTGTAATACCCTGTGCATACGGTGGAGGTGAATTCAACAGGTAAGACAACAGAGGATCCTTTTCATGATCCTCCATCGGCTTAGTAGGACAAGATGGCAATACAGGGTAACATTGATCAATTGCCAAATTATATTTTCTATTCGCCATCTCTATTGCTTTTTCAGTCTCGTTGACATGCAGCTGCCTAGCAGACTCCATTAAAGTCAACCCTTTCTCTTTCTGTTCTTTCTTCGTCTTCCTAATTTCTCTCTGTTTGGCTTCTTTGCGCCATACGCGAAAGGAATCAAACATTGCCGGCCGGGCTTTTCGCTTGAACAACTTCATTTCTAGATTGTCTAGTATTTCGGTTTCGAAGCTACCATGCGGTGGCCAACTAAGGACACCATCTTTTCTGGTATAACGGACCCATACTTCATTATACGTAATAGGACCCACACCATGTTTACAATAGAGCTCATATGTAGGAGTTCCAATCGGAAGAACCGAACACGAATCCTCCAACCGGGAATCCCCGTTGCAACGTAACCAGAACAAGAAACAATTACTACTGGTAGTCATGACAAACAAAGACAAATTCCAACCAAAATGCGCAGAGAACTTAGGCCTATCAAATGAACTAATATCAAAACAAAGATTATCTAAACAAGAGCAACCAATGATAATCTACGAATTAAATCAGAGCAACAAAGAACAACTAAACTGAGCGTAACCCACTTAATACTTAACTGAAATGTGGAAGATGTCACCAAGGAGAACCCGTCTACGTCTCGCCGTACTAAGGTCTGCACCTCGGGTCCAAGACAGGGCGACAGTCAGGGCAGCGGTCCTCTGTAGCCGTCTGGGAACGGGAACCCTCGTGGAAGAGATCGTCGGGCCACTTTTACGACATGCAGGGATCGATGAAGCGGGGTACCTCCCTCCGGAATCTTCACACGAAACTTCTCGAACTTTTCAGGCTTTGGACCGGTACCGGATGACGTCGCCCCACGTTGGGCGCCAATTTGAGGTTCTGGACTTTTAAGAGTCCAGAGGTGTCAGGGAAACAACACCCAAAGACCCCTGAGTTCCACCTGCCTCGGTGCACAAATAAACAGAGACACGGGCTTCTCGATGGTGGCGTCAAAGACCAAGGTTTATTCACTGCAGGGACACAGAAGTCATAGGAACCACACAGAGGCAGAATCTACGAGACTGTTCGAATTGCATTAAGTGGGTTGTTCTTTAAATACACGCAAAATGTCTTTAGGCAACATTACACCAATATTTCTCATGCCCAACCCGGTATCCCAAACAAAACAGTAAATAGACATCAAACAATAATTCTTCGTAGGTTTTCGGTATTCGATCAGGTCCCCTTGACAGTTTTCCATTCTTTGCCCGATCCTCCCCATCATAAAACTCATAACCTCCCCATTGTAAAAGCCCGGAAGAAGAGGAGCAGAGCCAGGTGCAAAGGATTGAAAAGTAGGATAAGAGGTGTTTATGGAATCATAAACGGGCATGGCTACCGTCTTTGGCCTTTCAGTAAGGACAACGGACACGAGAACCAGTATAGCAGGACTGGCCTCAGGCAAGGGAGGCAGCTTGATTCTGCCTAGTCATGCAGCGTCAGCCTTTCTCGGGGCTCGAGCTTACGTGTCCTTAACGAGGTGACTCTGCCGGGGTCATCGTCCGTTCATTGACTATGTGAGGGCAAGAAACAAAATGGATGCCGTAACTAAAATGGATGCCATGACTTAACAACAGAATGCCCTATTTCTCAGTGAATTCATGCTAGTTGCGTAGCGAAAACACTGTTATGCATTTAATGGATCATTTGCGGTTCATTGGTACCGAAATCATGTCAGTACTACGATACCGAATTCACGGGTTCGGATCGCTACAGATCCTCACTACTTGGACGATGTAGAGTACATACGATTGCTAGTGTGACTCCAAAAGGTATATGATTCAACTATAATCACACGATCGAATAGAGAATTCCAAGATGCGAATTCAGGTAAATAATTTGAATGGGTTTCACAGCACTGTCATTTACAAAACAAAGAAGAAGAAAAGAACACGGAAAAGCAATAAACGATAGAATTTTCCTGAATATATTTAGCAAAGCAACAATATCACATTGATATTAGTAATCTCCGTTAGTATTAAGCATATGAGGGGTGACTCAAGTAATAAAATTGAGAAAATATCTCACCTATATTTTTTTTCAAAATGCGAGAACGCAATAAGCGAAAAGGTTGCATAATTAAATCCAGCAAATCACCGGAATAGCATCGATATTTGTAATATCCAATAGTATTGAGCATCTACAATGCGACCCAAGCTAAAAGAATGAGAAAATCTCTCACCCAAATTTTGGACGGTCATGAAGTGCATATAGATTCAGGCCATCGACATGAGTTATGAGTATATCCTTGTAATCACAAAGCCATGTAGCGCTTTTAATTGAGAAGTACGTATACGTTCCGACTCACTACAATATAAGCAAAAAAAGGGGGGGAAAACGCAATTAGCGAAGATACAACAACAACCGAGAAACAGAAAAATAGTAATAATAATAAACGGGAAAGAAGGAAGTGTACAGATAACGCAAAACGTAAATGTGTAAACATTCAAAGAACCATTATAGTCTCCAATTATAGTAACCCTCAAGAGGCATGATCGTGAGTTATCTCCAAAGTAATAACAAAGTTGTTAGTTAGAAAAGCTCCCATAGACCAAACTCTCCCCTTCGTTGCGACCCGTATTAACAAATTGCCAAATGGTAAATAACCAGGAATTACAGGAAAGATGAATCACACACAGTTGCCAAAACATAGTCAAGGGAACACGTGTAGTGGCACAAAACTGCTTGACATATCAAAACGGCTTAACTTTTCCAAATCCGAAAAGCGGGAAGTAAGTAATGGGGTCAGAAAGCAAACCGGTGTTTCAAAACAAGCCGCGAAGCCGCAACATAAATGGATCACCGGATGTAAGGTGACACGTCCCCGTACGTCGGGAAAGAACAGGTAAACACAGACGCCATATTTGAATGGCGTATAGAGTAGACATCGATGCATTTAAAGCATCAGAAAGCCACACAATTGAAAAATAAAACATAATAAATAAAACAGTATTGTAATTGAAACATGAAAAAGCACGTCCCCGCCCGTATTAGAGAAAGGCATGCAATTATAGATGAACAATAAAACGTCCCCATGTGTATCCGAAAAATAAATAGATATACACAACATATTAAATGTAGGTAATACAAGGTCCAAAAATAGTTTTAGGATCGCGTCAGATCAACGCAAAAAGAGAAATATAAGCGATCATTTGGCATATAAGTAATATCAGCTTAGGTCTATGACAGAAAGATCAATGTAATACCGAACATTAGGGGCCAATGTAAGACCAAAGAAGAAAGAAAGAAAAAGAAAAAGAAAAAAGAGAAAAACAAGGAAAAGTGCCCCATATCAATGAAAGGGTATTAACACTAGGGATATATGTAGAAAGTCAAACGAAAAAAAGGTGTGTGAGGAGAAAGCAAAAAAGGTATGATCTGATCCCAGATCATACATAAATAGGCAAATCCATGGAAATGCAGAGGGCTGGTGGGTAAGGTCACCATATCTAGAAAGTGACACCAATATGTTCTGAGTAATACTGACATATGCAAATATAGAATGAAGTCCATATATCGTAGCAATAGTCCATCAATACTTGATAATTATAAGAGTAGTATTAGTAACAGTATATCAACCCAAATATGAAACAATGGCTCAGCTTAAATGGGAAACAGTACAAATGAACCAATATTAATTATAGAAAATAATGCATCTCAGTATCAGAATTGTGTCCCAAGGTAACGGCTCGTAGACGACAAATCCATTTAGATTCACTCTGTCTCAGTATCAATTCCCTATTTGATCCTCTTTTGCCCACAGGAATATGTTCAATTCCATGGAACCAAAAAGAGGGACAGTCAGTATGTTTAATCCTGTAATACTCAGTAATAGGATATCTTGTATCATTGTTCAATAGGGCTCTCCTATGTTCCTGTATACGTATTTTTAAGGGGCGAATGGTACTTCCCACATAAATGATGCCACAGTCACATCCAAAAATATATACAACATAGGTAGTATTGCAATTAATGAATTGATTGATGGTAAATGTATGTCTACTATTGTAAGAAAAAGTTTTTGTTTTATTTTTACCCATGGGACAAACATTAAAACTACCACAGACAAAAAAAACGTTAGGTTTTTTGGGGAGCCAAGTACCACTTGTATGTGGAGTGGTGATATAACTAGGACACAGCTCATTTCACAGAGAAACACCTTTTTTGTATGTAATAGTAGGTGTAACGGAAATACAGTCTTTAAGTCCAACAATGGAAGTCAAAAGATACCAATTTCTCCTTAGAGCTCTAAATATACTATCACTATGTGTAGTATATTGGGTAATAAATCTTGCATTGTTATTAGGTTTATCACAAGTTTTGGACTTGTCAAGTAATGTTGCATCCCTGGTTGAAGACAAAATTCTTTTTTCAGCATTATCAAGTATCTTACTATTGTACCCTCTGGTTTGAAATCTTTTTTTAGTTTCTCTAACATTTGAGAGAAAACTACTCTCCTCACTACAATTCCTTCTAATGCGTACAAATTCCCCAAAGGGGATATTATTGATAACAGAACTTGCATGGGCACTAGAGGCATGTAAAACTGCATTACATGCAGTCTCCTTTCTGTGGAGTTTGCTTTGAATCTTATCATTTTCAACATAGAAGTTAATATCGAGAAAATTGATACTGCTGTTGTGATAGGACATAGTCAGTTTTACATTGAACACATTATCGTTTAGATAAGTGAAATATTGCTCCAATTTCTCAACAGAGCCGGACCAGAGACAGATGATATCGTCTATGTACCTCCCCCAGAACACAATGTATTCGGTCCAGGGGGAGGCACATCGGGCCCAGGCATGCTCCCTCTCGTACCACCCCATGAAGAGGCAGGCGTACGAAGGAGCAAACCTGGAACCCATCGCAGCGCCCTTGATCTGTTGATACCAGCAGTTATCATGCAAGAAAAAGTTGTTCATAAGTATAATGTTAACCATCTCAATGACCATTTCATTATGTTCATAGAGCTCAGCACCCTCCCGGTCCAGAAAGGAACGTATGGCCATTATACCAAATTGTTTGTCAATACACGTGTAGAGACTTTCAACATCAAATGTCACAAAAAGCAGTTCCTCAGACCATTGAAAATCTTTGAGTTTGACAAGAATGTCTTTACTATCCTTGACATAGGATGGTAAGTCCAATACATATTTGCGTAGTTTAAGATCTACAAAATGTGAAAGTTTTTCGGTGGGTGAGCTCACCCCCGAAATAATAGGTCTTCCTGGGGGGAATGACCCCCCCTTGTGTATTTTTGGTAAGATGTATATGCAAGGGAAAGAAGGACATTCAACCCTTAAAAATCTATATTCATCTTCTGATATTAGAGAAGTATCCCTCCACTCAACCAATGTAGTATTGATCATAATCGAGAGAGCAGGTATTGGATTATTTGTACCCGTCCTATAACATGTGTTGTCATTTAGTTGTCTATTAATTTCATCAAGATATTGCATGCGATTCATAATGACTACATTTCCCCCTTTGTCGGCTTCGCGTATAACAATGGTATTATCCTCTTTTAAGCGCTGTAAAGCCTGTCTTTCATTGAGGGAGATGTTTTGCGTCTTGCGTGGTTTGTATTTGTTAGATGTTTCAAGGGCATAGAATTCTTCAGTCATTTTTTTATAGAAGATATCTATATTTGGATCATAACCAAATGTAGGTACAAATTTGAATTCAGGGCGTAAACCGCTAATATTATGTACATCCTGGGAAATATTGAATTCATTCAACAAAATAGGTATATCGCATGGAGTATCATCACAAATAGACAACAGACATTGGATGTTCTTAATGTCCGCAATTGTATGAGAACTTGACTCACTAGATAGTTTATTAGTGTCCTGTTCATGTGGTCTATTCGAAAAGTAATCACGAAGTTTCAGATTTCGTACAAACTTGTATAGGTCCACATGTATGTTAACCAAGTCACCACATTGGGTGGGACAAAAATTCAATCCCTTACTAAGAATACGAGTCTCATCGTCATCAAGTACTTTATTGGAAAGATTAACAATTTTTAAAGTATACTCATCATCAATAGGAATAGTATCAGCAGATATTAATTCATGTTTCCCTTTTTGACCTTGGTCGATGTATCCCCCTTGCATGTTGTAACCTTGGGATTTCCTTTTGGACCTCCTCCCACCGCGCCTGATCTTAACTGTTCCTGCTTTTGTTGTAATCTGTTGGAAATGCGTAACTTCGCAAGTTCCTTTTGGAAGGACGAGGCCCCTTCCCCTAAAGGGATTTCCTGTACTAAAGGTGATGATGTAGTACTACCTTGTGATGAAATAGATATGTTACTAGTTGAACCTGTATCGTCACTCTCTCCCTTGTCCTCTCTGTTTCTTTTCTTGTCCTCAAGACCTTGTACGCTATCAAACTTCTTGTGAAAAGTATAAATTCTACCATCACGGTAGTCTCGATCGTCCCTCTTTATCTTTCTAAGTTTTTTGTCTTTCAGGTATGTCTGATGGTTATCCATAACCTGTTTCAAGATGTTATAATTTTTTTCAATAAGATCCTTCTCCCCCATATTGTTAATCTGCTTTTCAATCACCTTAATCTCCTCCTGCAATTTTTCCCCTTTCTCATTCACATGCCTAACCAAAATTTTCATCATAGTTTGTGATGCCCCCTCCAGATTACATTCCCATTCATGAAGTAAAGCATCACTTAGATCCTCAAATGTAGGGAAAATCAGGATGCATAATCCTCTAGGCACTTTGCCATATTCTATGTATTGTTGTAGGGTTACGTCATCCCACCATCTGCTTAATTCCTGTTTTTTCAGGCGTTCAAATCTTATAAACAGAGTTTTAAGACTGGTCCTATGTGTAGTTTCCTGAGTAACTGTCTCCTTAGAGGTACTTGTCCCAAAGAGATTGTGTGCCATCTCTTCCCGGCCATCGTTAAATTTAGACATTTGTATTGATCTGTCACAAAAAGTTATATATTAGATGAGTGCAAGAACGGTCAATAGAAAATACTTAACACAAAGCAACACAACGGCTGACCACTGATTCAGCACCTCAATCCTAGTATATACAAGAAATACAAATCCTGTGCACAATTCTTTCAAAAGTCCGCCGCAGAAGGACTCTACTGAATTCCAGATGAAAAAACTTTTTTTGACAAAAGAGGAAGGTGCACCAGTAAGAAGTCCAAACGTGATAGGAAGTCCTTAAAGTTCCTTTTATTCTTATATGTATTTTTTCGTAAAATGAGACATCAGCCAACGCGTTTCGTTCTAAGAGGCAAGAACTTCTTCAGGGCTGAAACAAGTAACAAACAAATATACAGACATAACTACATGTATATACAGCATATATAAACATCCTAAGAATTACAAAAAACACATAAGACCATGAACAAAGGCTTTGATATATACAAATATAAATTGCGATACATATATATATATATATATATACAAAGACACATCAGACAATATTTGTATAAAAACATAAATATACATTCAAAGACAAAAATAATATAAGAGCTAATAGATGCCATTGATTTAGATGGAATACAATGTAAATAATAATGGATCATTATGAATGCTAGTATATTCATAAATTACATGAGCAGGTATAATAGTGTCAAAATCAGTAGTCTATATTGATATAGAGTATCTCAATTACGACCCAAGATTAATAATAGAATGTGAAGGAGTCTCACCTCTACTTGGACGATGTAGAGTACATACGATTGCTAGTGTGACTCCAAAAGGTATATGATTCAACTATAATCACACGATCGAATAGAGAATTCCAAGATGCGAATTCAGGTAAATAATTTGAATGGGTTTCACAGCACTGTCATTTACAAAACAAAGAAGAAGAAAAGAACAAGGAAAAGCAATAAACAATAGAATTTTCCTGAATATATTTAGCAAAGCAACAATATCATATTGATATTAGTAATCTCCGTTAGTATTAAGCATATGAGGGGTGACTCAAGTAATAAAATTGAGAAAATATCTCACCTATATTTTTTTTAAAACTGCGAGAACTCAATAAGCGAAAAGGTTGCATAATTAAATCCAGCAAATCACCGGAATAGCATCGATATTTGTAATATCCAATAGTATTGAGCATCTACAATGCGACCCAAGCTAAAAGAATGAGAAAATCTCTCACCCAAATTTTGGACGGTCATGAAGTGCATATAGATTCAGGCCATCGACATGAGTTACGAGTATATCCTTGTAATCACAAAGCCATGTAGCGCTTTTAATTGAGAAGTACGTATACGTTCCGACTCACTACAATATAATCAAAAAAAGGAAAAAGGGGGGGGGAAACGCAATTAGCGAAGATACAACAACAGGAACTTGCGAAGTTACGCATTTCCAACAGATTACAACAAAAGCAGGAACAGGTAAGATCAGGCGCAGTGGGAGGAGGTCCAAAAGGAAACCCCAAGGTTACAACAGGCAAGGGGGATACATCGACCAAGGTCAAAAAGGGAAACATGAATTAATATCTGCTGATACTATTCCTATTGATGATGAGTATACTTTGAAAATTGTTAATCTTTCCAATAAAGTACTTGATGACGATGAGACTCGTATTCTTAGTAAGGGATTTAATTTTTGTCCCACCCAATGTGGTGACTTGGTTAACATACATGTGGACCTATACAAGTTTGTACGAAATCTGAAACTTCGTGATTACTTTTCGAATTGACCACATGAACAGGACACTAATAAACTATCTAGTGAGTCAAGTTCTCATACAATTGCGGACATTAAGAACATCCAATGTCTGTTGTCTATTTGTGATGATACTCCATGCGATATACCTATTTTGTTGAATGAATTCAATATTTCCCAGGATGTACATAATGATAGCGGTTTACACCCTAAATCCAAATTTGTACCTACATTTGGTTATGATCCAAATATAGATATCTTCTATAAAAAAATGACTGAAGAATTCTATGCCCTTGAAACATCTAACAAATACAAACCACGCAAAACATCTCCCTCAATGAAAGACAGGCTTTACAGCGCTTAAAAGAGGATCATACCATTGTTATACGCGAAGCCAACAAAGGGGGAAATGTAGTCATTATGAATCGCACGCAATATCTTGATGAAATTAATAGACAACTAAATGACAACACATGTTATAGGAAGGTTACAAATAATCCAATACCTGCTCTCTCGATTATGATCAATACTACATTGGTTGAGTGGAGGGATACTTCTCTAATATCAGAAGATGAATATAGATTTTTAAGGGTTGAATGTCCTTCTTTCCCTTGCATATACATCTTACCAAAAATACACAAGGGGGGGTCATTCCCCCCAGGAAGACCTATTATTTCTGGGGTGGGCTCACCCACCGAAAAACTTTCACATTTTGTAGATCTTAAACTACGCAAATATGTATTGGACTTACCATCCTATGTCAAGGATAGTAAAGACATTCTTGTCAAACTCAAAGATTTTCAATGTTCTGAGGAACTGTTTTTTTGACATTTGATGTTGAAAGTCTCTACACGTGTATTGACAAACAATTTGGTATAATGGCCATACGTTCCTTTCTGGACCGGGAGGGTGCTGAGCTCTATGAACATAATGAAATGGTCATTGAGATGGTTAACATTATACTTATGAACAACTTTTTCTTGCATGATAATTGCTGGTATCAACAGATCAAGGGCGCTGCGATGGGTTCCAGGTTTGCTCCTTCGTACGCCTGCCTCTTCATGGGGTGGTACGAGAGGGAGCATGCCTGGGCCCGATGTGCCTCCCCCTGGACCGAATACATTGTGTTCTGGGGGAGGTACATAGACGATATCATCTGTCTCTGGTCCGGCTCTGTTGAGAAATTGGAGCAATATTTCACTTATCTAAACGATAATGTGTTCAATGTAAAACTGACTATGTCCTATCACAACAGCAGTATCAATTTTCTCGATATTAACTTCTATGTTGTAAATTATAAGATTCAAAGCAAACTCCACAGAAAGGAGACTGCATGTAATGCAGTTTTACATGCCTTTAGTGCCCATGCAAGTTCTGTTATCAATAATATCCCCTTTGGGGAATTTGTACGCATTAGAAGGAATTGTAGTGAGGAGAGTAGTTTTCTCTCAAATGTTAGAGAAACTAGAAAAAGATTTCAAACCAGAGGGTACAATAGTAAGATACTTGATAATTCTGAAAAAATAATTTTGTCTTCAACCAGGGATGCAACATTACTTGACAAGTCCGAAACTTGTGATAAACCTAATAACAATGCAAGATTTATTACCCAATATACTACACATAGTGATAGTATATTTAGAGCTCTGAGGAGGAATTGGTATCTTTTGACTTCCATTGTTGGACTTAAAGACTGTATTTCCGTTACACCTACTATTACATACAAAAAAGGTGTTTCTCTGAGAAATGAGCTGTGTCCTAGTTATATCACCACTCCACATACAAGTGGTACTTGGCTCCCCAAAAAACCTAACGTTTTTTTTGTCTGTGGTAGTTGTAATGTTTGTCCCATGGGTAAAAATAAAACAAAAACTTTTTCTTACAATAGTAGACGTACATTTAACATCAATCAATTCATTAATTTCAATACTACCTATGTTGTATATATTTTTGGATGTGACTGTGGCATCATTTATGTGGGAAGTACCATTCGCCCCTTAAAAATACGTATACAGGAACATAGGCGAGCCCTATTGAACAATGATACAAGATATCCTATTACTGAGCATTACAGGATTACACATACTGACTCTCCCTTTTTTGGTTCCATGGAATTGAACATATTCCTGTGGGCAAAAGAGGATGAAATAGGGAATTGATACTGAGACAGAGTGAATCTAAATGGATTTGTCGTCTACGAGCCGTTACCTTGGGACACAATTCTGATACTGAGATGCATTATTGTCTATAATTAATATCGGTTCATTTGTACTGTTTCCCATTTAAGCTGAGCCATTGTTTCATATTTGGGTTGATATACTGTCACTAATACTACTCTTATAATTATCAAGTATTGATGGACTATTGCTAAGATATATGGACTACATTCTATATTTGCATATGTCAGTATTACTCAGAACATATTGGTGTCACTTTCTAGATATGGTGACCTTACCCACTAGCCCTCTGCATATCCATGGATTTGCCTATTTATGTATGATCTGGGATCAGATCATACCTTTTTTGCTTTCTCCTCACACACCTTTTTTTCGTTAGACTTTCTACATATATCCCTAGTGTTAATACCCTTTCATTGATATGGGGCACTTTTCCTTGTTTTTCTCTTTTTTCTTTTTTCTTTTTCTTTCTTTCTTCTTTGGTCTTACATTGGCCCCTAATGTTCGGTATTACATTGATCTTTCTGTCATAGACCTAAGCTGATATTACTTATATGCCAAATGATCGCTTATATTTCTCTTTTTGCGTTGATCTGACGCGATCCTAAAACTATTTTTGGACCTTGTATTACCTACATTTAATATGTTGTGTATATCTATTTATTTTTCGGATACACATGGGGACGTTTTATTGTTCATCTATAATTGCATGCCTTTCTCTAATACGGGCGGGGACGTGCTTTTTCATGTTTCAATTACAATACTGTTTTTATTTATTATGTTTTATTTTTCAATTGTGGGGCTTTCTGATGCTTTAAATGCATCGATGTCTACTCTATACGCCATTCAAATATGGCGTCTGTGTTTACCTGTTCTTTCCCGACATACGGGGAGGTGTCACCTTACATCCGGTGATCCATTTATGTTGCGGCTTCGCGGCTTGTTTTGAAACACCGGTTTGCTTTCTGACCCCATTACTTACTTCCCGCTTTTCGGATTTGGAAAAGGTAAGCCGTTTTGATATGTCAAGCAGTTTTGTGCCACTACACGTGTTCCCTTGAGTATGTTTTGGCAACTGTGTGTGATTCATCTTTCCTGTAATTCCTGGTTATTTACCATTTGGCAATATGTTAATATGGGTCGCAACGAAGGGGAGAGTTTGGTCTATGGGAGCTTTTCTGACTAACAACTTTGTTATTACTTTGGAGATAACTCACGATCATGCCTCTTGAGGGTTACTATAATTGAAGACTATAATGGTTCTTTGAATGTTTACACATTTACGTTTTGAGTTATCTGTACACTTCCTTCTTTCCCGTTTATTATTATTATTATTTTTCTGTTTCTCGGTTGTTGTTGTATCTTCGCTAATTGCGTTTTCCCCCCCTTTTTTTGCTTATATTGTAGTGAGTCGGAACGTATACGTACTTCTCAATTAAAAGCGCTACATGGCTTTGTGATTACAAGGATATACTCGTAACTCATGTCGATGGCCTGAATCTATGTGCATTCATGACCGTCCAAAATTTGTGTGAGAGATTTTCTCATTCTTTTAGCTTGGGTCGCATTGTAGATGCTCAATACTATTGGATATTACAAATATCGATGCTATTCCGGTGATTTGCTGGATTTAATTATGCAACCTTTTCGCTTATTGCGTTCTCGCAGTTTTAAAAAAAATATAGGTGAGATATTTTCTCAATTTTATTACTTGAGTCACCCCTCATATGCTTAATACTAACGGGGATTACTAATATCAATATGATATTTTTGCTTTGTAAATATATTCAGGAAAATTCTATCGTTTATTGCTTTTCCTTGTTCTTTTCTTCTTCTTTGTTTTGTAAATGACAGTGCTGTGAAACCCATTCAAATTATTTACCTGAATTCGCATCTTGGAATTCTCTATTCGATCGTGTGATTATAGTTGAATCATATACCTTTTGGAGTCACACTAGCAATCGTATGTACTCTACATCGTCCAAGTAGAGGTGAGACTCGTTCACATTCTATTATTAATCCTGGGTCGTGATTGAGATACTCTATATCAATATAGTCTACTGATTTTTACACTATTATACCTGCTCATGTAATTTATGAATATACTAGCATTCATAATGATCCATTATTATTTACATTGTATTGCATCTAAATCAATGGCATCTATTAGCTCTTATATTATTTTTGTCTTTGAATGTATATTTATGTTTTTATACAAATATTGTCTGATGTGTCTTTGTATATATATATATGTATCGCAATTTATATTTGTATATATCAAAGCCCTTGTTCATGGTCTTATGTGTTTTTTGTAATTCTTAGGATGTTTATATATGCTGTATATACATGTAGTTATGTCTGTATATTTGTTTGTTACTTGTTTCAGCCCTGAAGAAGTTCTTGCCTCTTAGAAAGAAACGCGTTGGCTGATGTCTCATTTTACGAAAAAATACATATAAGAATAAAAGGAACTTTAAGGACTTCCTATCACGTTTGGACTTCTTACTGGTGCACCTTCCTCTTTTGTCAAAAAAAGTTTTTTCATCTGGAATTCAGTGGAGTCCTTCTGCAGCGGACTTTTGGAAGAATTGTGCACAGGATTTGTATTTCTTGAATATACTAGGATTGAGGTGCTGAATCAGTGGTCAGCCGTGGTGTTGCTTTGTGTTAAGTATTCTTGAGTAGGTCGTTGATCTCTGCGTGCTTCCAGCTCTCCGGGAAGGTCGCTGTCTTGAAGGAGATGTTGATGGTTTTCCGGCGGTGGGGTGTGCGATGGTGCTGCTTGCTTTGTTGAAGATGTGGTGGGGGCAGGGGTCATCCAGAGTGGATGGTGTTCATGATCTTGATGGTGTCGTCGTCGGTGATGTCGGTCCAGGCGAGCAGGCGGTTGGAGCGGGTGGTGGTCGTGGGGGTGGGGGTTCCAGCTGTTGCCGGGGTGGTGACGGCGTCTAAGCTATCGTGGATGTCTGTGATCTTGTGGTGGAAGAAGGTGGCTGGTGCGTTGCACAGATCTTGTGAAGGTGAGATGTCGTTGGAGTTGGAGCAGGGGTTGGAGAGTTCCTTCACGATGTTGAAGAGCTCCTTGCTGTTGTGTGCGTTGTTGTCTAGGCGGTCTTTGAAGGAGGTCCTTTTGGCGGATCTGATGAGGTGGTTTGTCTGCGGGTGGCGTTTTTGTGGGCGGTGTAGCTTTTTCGGTGTTTGTTCACGGATCCAGTTTTTCTCGAGTTTTCGGCAGGTTCGCTTGGACGCCTGGAGGTCTTCAGTAAACCAGTTGGCTCTCTTGCTGGTGTGGGTGTTGGAGGGCTTCTTGAGCGGGGCGAGGGTGCTGGCGCAGTCGTCGATCCACTGTCGAAGGCTACGGGCTGCAGCGTCAGGGTCAGTAGCATCTGCGGGTGGGTTCTGGGCGAGGGCGGTGGTTAGCTGGTCCTCGGTGACTTTGCTCCAGTGGCGGCGAGGCATCTGCTGGGTGTTGTGGTGTGTGGTAGGTTTCTGGAAGGTGAAATGGATGCAGCGGTGGTCGGTCCAGTGGAGTTCGGTGGTGTGGTTGAAGAAGATGTGGGAGCTTGCTGAGAAGATGGGGTCAAGCGTGTGGCCAGCGGTGTGGGTAGGTGTTTTCATGAGTTGTCTAAGTCCGAGGTTGGCGAGGTTGTCGATCAGGGTGGTGGAGTTGGGGTCGTTGTTGTTCTCGAGATGGAAGTTCAGGTCCCCTAGAAGGATGTAGTCCTTGGAGGCGAGGGCGTTTGTGCTGATGAAGTCGGTGATGGTGTCGCTGAACTGCTGTCGGGGTCCGGGGGGTCTGTAGACGAGGGTCCCTCTGAGGGTGGTGTTGGGGTTGGTGTGGATCTGGAAGAGCAGGTGTTCGGCGGTGCTTTGAGAGTGTTCTTGTGGATGATGGCGATTCCTCCTCCTACTCCATTGGTGCGGTCTTTGTGGGTGATCTTGTAGCCCTCCAGGATGGCTATGGCGATATCAGGTGCTGAGGAGGGATTCAGCCAGGTCTCTGTCAGAAAGGCGACGTCTGGGGCGTTGGTGTTGAGTAGGTCCCAGAGTTCCACGGCGTGTCTGCGGGCGGGGCAGGTGTTGAGCAGGATGCATCTGAGGGAGTTGGGTTCTTCAGTGGGAGGGCTGGCGGGCCAGATGCTGGTGAAGCTGCAGTTTTGGCAGGAGAAGAATCCTTGGGGGCGCCTCGAGGCGGCCAGGCAGCAGGTGCGTGACCGTCTGGCGTTGAGTGCGTGAAGGCTGCAGGAGTCGTAACGGAGACGTGTGTGGCATTTGCGGGGCCAGGCGTGCCTGCCGCTGGGCGCGGTCCAGGCGCGGACGGGTGTAGACGGGCTTGCCTTAGGCGCGCCTTTGGCGTGCCAGCGGCACGCCCGCTGCACGCGTCCGCTGCGCGGCCTCCATATGAGGGGATGTGGGAGGGAGGAGCAGCTGGGAGGCGGGAGCGGGGTGGCGAATGGGAATGCGGGGGGGTGGGGCCACAGGGACGCAGCGACGGGAAACAGCAGGAGGAGTGCGCCGAACACCACACTGCAAGACAAGCCTGGAGTGGCAAAACTTAGTGAACTCCACTGGTGGAGCACAGTTTACCGCCCACCCCTAGTAAAAATGGAATATATCCAATTGAGACATTTTATTTACCTGGATGTCTCTTGAAAACTGTTATACCACATACCTAGGGCTGATAATTTTAATGCTACTAGTGGACCTGAAGCATTTATTGCACCACCCTCTTAAGTAGCCCTTTAAAACCTGTCTCAGGCCTGCCATTGTAGTCATTGGGCCCGATTCACAGAACTAATTTAAGGCAAAATCCTAAACTTACTACCATTTTGTTATTCACAGAAGGCTCTTACTCATTTTCGTATTCACAGAAGGCACTTACTCATTTCGGTATTCACAGAAGTTAGGAGTCCATCTACAATGCTCTCTCTTTGCTCCTCGCAGCCGTATCCACCATGAATAAAACTTTTCAAGCAGAACTTTTAGAGGTAACTTTTTTACTGGGACTAACATCATACATAAATCCAGCCCAAGCTCCATCATGGATGGCCAGAACTTGTGATTTTCACCTGGTCTCACAGGATCAGATAATTGCAAGTGGCGCTTTTGTGCTTCTAGATGCTGTACTTGTCTTAACTCTATAAAATTGCATATCTCTGGTTCTACTGGTTTTGTCATTTTGGTGGCCAGTCATGAATTACATTTAAATCTATTTTCTAAGTTGATGTGGGATGTTTCTTCTGTTGTGTTTCCACTTTAATATTGTTTGAATGCTACATACATACTTTCACATACGCCCGAAAGCTACGAAATGGTTAAGCACAGGAAAATGAAGTGAATTTTGTTTTTTCACTCTGACAAGAATTGTGGTTGTGACTAAGCCTGGGCAAAGCACTACGCTACGCTCGCGTAGTTTGCGAAGTTTGCGCTACTTCGCACTACGCGAATTGCACGTAGCACAGTGCGAACACGTGTAGCATAGTGTTGCGTAGTGCAGCAGTCATTTTTTGCATGCTCGCGGTCCTCAATGTCAAGTTGGCAACCGCGAGCAAGCAAAATGACATCCCGGCGAGACTTTTTCCTCGTTCGCGATCAGCAACATCAAGTTGGCGATCGCGAGCGTGGAAAATAAACCTCCTGGCGAGATTCTCAACGCGAGGAGGTCAGGTTTCTCATTGCGAGTGGTCGCGTATGCTCGCGACCGCTCGCGATGAGAAACTACTAGTCCGCGTTGAGAAAGCTGCCGCTCAAGTAAAAATCTACTCGAGCGGCAGAAAACTACAGCTCGCACTGTGCAAGATGCCGTTTTCAATGATTGCACAGTGCCGGTTGCTTGTTCGCACTGTGCAATCATTGAAAACGACATCTTGAACAGTGCGAACAGGGTACTATGCAGTTCGCGAAGTGCTACGCGTAGCTCGCGTAGTGCGAAGTGCACTTTGCCTAGCTTCGCGTAGTGCTACTTCGCGAACTACGCCCAGGGTTAGTTGTGACTTGAGTAGGGTTTCACCCCCCCTCAACCTACAACCCAATTTCTGACATTGCCCTTTAAGTAAAACTCCTCCTATGCTATTGGAGAATGGAAATTAGCAAATGATACAACGATGTCTTACCAAAAGCACACTATTTTTGCTCCATTCTGAGTTCATTAACCCCTTTGCTGCTAGGACTTTTACCCCCGGTGCTGAGCCTTTTTTGGATATTAAGGGTAGTTCGCACTTAGGCCCCTGTAACATTTTGAAAACATAAGGTATCCATGCTAAATTTATGTCCTTTTCTTCTAACATCATAGGGATTTTAAAGGTACCCAGGGTTTGTTGATTCACATGGAGGGGACCCAGAAATTTACCAAAATACAGCTAATCTTTTTTGGGGGGGGAATGGGAAAAAAGGGCTAAAGATGAAAGCGTCTGTGTTTTTCCCTGCAATGGTATCAACAAAGGGTTTGTGGTTCTGACATCACAATCTTCCCAGCTTTCAGGGACAAGCAGATTTTTGTCAGAAAACCAAAAATGTGTACACAGTTTTTGTATTTTATTGGGACATAGCCTAATTTTGCTATCTTTTGTGCTTTCAACCTCCTTCCAGTTAATGGTAAAAATAGGTACGAAAGCAATGATGGATCCTAGAAAGCTATACATTTCTGAAAAGTAGACAATATTCTAAATTTAGCAAGGGGTCATTTGTGTACATCCTTCAAGGTTTTCTTATAGAAACTAACAGTTGAAAATAGGAAAAATTGAAAATGAGATTAAAAAAACAACCATTTATCCCAATGTTTTCACGGGTAACTTCTTCTAAGTATGACAGATTTTTGCAAGCAATATACTGTTACATCTGCTGGACCCACTTGGTTGTGGGGATATATAGGAATTGTAGGTTCACCAAGAACCTAAGGAACCCAGAGCCAATAACTGAGCACTGTCTTGCAATGGCTTTTTATTGTGTGCCGGGTTTATAGAACTTAATTTAGGAAAATATAAAAAGGGGGAAATGGGTATGAAAGCCACCTATGTATTTCTGAAATGGGAACAAAATATGGAGTTTACAAACAGTAGCTATTTGCACATCTCCGAAATTGTGGGTACCCATACTAGCAGGTGAATTATAGGGCATTTTTCAAACTGACTTCTTTTTTACACGTTCTCTTACATTTGGATGGCAGAAATGCATTGAAAGTCAATGATAATAACAGTTGCTCTACAATTTTGTGTTCCACTGAGTCTCCCAATAAAAATGGTACCTCACTTGTGTAGATAGGTGTAGTGCCCGTGACAGGAAACGGCCCAAAACACAACATGGACACTCCACATTAAACTGACCCTTTTTTTGCAAAGTGCCTATCTGTAGATTTTGAACCCTTGCTCTGCCGGCACCTAGGGAAACCTAGCAAACCTATATATTTTTGAAAAGTAGACACCCAGGGAAATCCAGATGGGGTGACTTGTCTGGCTCTCACCAGGTTCTGTTACCCAGAATCTCTTGCAAACCTCAAGCTTTGTAAAAAAAACACATTTTCCTCAAATTTCTGTAGTGGAAAGTTCTGGAATCTGCGTGGATCCACAAAATTCCACTCACCCCGCATTCCCAAAAGTCTTCTGAGAAAAATGGTACCCCACTTGTGTGGGTAGGCCTAGTGCCCGCAGCACGACCCAAAATGCAACGTGGACACACCACATTTTTACAGTGAAAACTAACCCTTTTTTTGCAAAGTGCCTAGCTGTAGATTTTAAACCTTAGCTCTGCCGACACCTAGGGAAACCTAGCAAACCTATAAATTTTTGAAAACTAGACACCCATGGGAATCCTGGATGGAGTGACTTGTCTGGCTGTCAATAGGTTCTGTTACCCAGAATCCCTTGCAAACCTCAAACTTTGTAAAACCAAAACATTTTCCTCACATTTCTGTGGTGGAAAATTCGAGAATCTGCATGGATCCACAAAATTACACCCACCCCGCATTCCCCAAAGTCTTCTGCTGAGAACAATGGTACCTCACTTCTGTGGGTAGGGCTAGTGCCCCCTTGGAAGCAGCCCTTGCCCAATAGGTCGCTTCCATCTGCAATACAAAAAAATCCTGTTGCCTAACAGAGTTTTCTCCCTCCCCTGCGGGCAGAAAGGCCACAAAAACGGGCTGATCGCCCCCGGGGGGGAACAGAAAAAACATAAACAAGATTTTTCCCCCTTGGAAGTGACCCTTGCCCAAGGCGTCGCTTCCATTACATAAATAAGAAAATCCCTGGTGCCTAGTGGGGTTTTATGCCCCCCCTGGGGGTAGAAAGGCCAAAGAAATGGTCCAATCTGCCCCCGGGGGGGAAGAAAAACCATGCACAAAAAATCACCCCCTTGGAAGCGACCCTTGCCCAAGGAGGTCACTTCCATTACATATAAAATAAAATCCCTGGTGTCTAATGGGGTTTTCTGCCCCACCCCGGTGGCAGAAAGACCAAAAATATGGTTGGCATGAAAGACATTCCAAATATTTAGCCCCTTTAAAAGTGACCCTTGCCCAAGGGGTCACTTCCATTACTCCAAATTTAATCCCTGGTGCCTAGCCGTGCCACTTCTGCTGCACGATTACGACACTGTGCGTGATTGTGAAGCAGAAATGCCATGCACAGAGACATCAGGGGAGAGGAAAAACTCTTTCCTCTCCCCCAAATGCTTCTGTGTGTGCAGGAAACCCCCCACTAGAGCAAGGAAACCTACCTGCTCCGTTGGACGCCTGGAAGCGAATGGCTTCCGGGGTGTCCGGGGCTTACTGATGATGTCGGTGCACGCTGCTCACACTGATGTTATGGAATTCCCGGGGGGGGGGTCAGGGGTAGCAGCAGAAACTCTTTCGCTGCCACCCCCCTTTGTGGGAATTTGTTGGGCTGCCCATGGGGGGAGCACCAGCGCTTCCCTCATGGGTGGGTGCCATGACAGAGCGGTTCCGTCATAAGCACACGCCCATGGTGGCTCATGACGGAACCGCTCTATCATGAGCATGGAAGGGGTTAATATATCTTTACAATGTGCTTAGCAAAATACTGAACCTCACAGAGAGGCCTTGGATGAACTGCACATATGGTGATGCTCTTCTAATCTGAACAGTGAAGTCCCAAAACTAAGCCTCCCAGGAAAATAAATATTTCTCTCCTAGAAGAGCAAAGCATTTTCCCTTGTACCAGTCAACAAAGTAGAAAATACCTCACATGGTCCCTATGAGGCAAAATATATTATCTTGTCTATTCTTGAAAGTAGCTAAGTAGCTTTCTACATGACACACCTCTTTGCTGTTTACATTGAATGCTTTTCGTGTGGCCTACCTACATAGTATGTCAAATGTTGAGACTCTTTAAACAACCAGACCTCTGAATATTTGGGATTTTGTTGCACCAGTTATATACAGATAAACATCAGAAGGGGATGGCAACTTAGTGCTGGCATTTATGTTTGCCACAGCTGGCAATTATTGTATGGTCAATATAATCTTTTAAAAATTCTCAATGCCTCATCTTGCTTATTTGTTTAGCATTGTAGTTCTAGCCGATTAGCCCCATGATTCATTAACCTATGGTAATGGACCGTCTTCCCAGTTTAATATGGTTTCTGTAAATTGTTCAGATTAATTAAGAGAAATGGTTTGAAAAAAATTATGAAAGACTGTCAGCCAGTCTGTCTGTCTGTCAGGATAATCTGATCAGAGCTTATACTGGAAAAGATAGATATGCCATAACAAATGGGATCAGTGTTCAGGTTAGGATAGTATGGACTCCAACACATGGTCAAATATGATGAGGAATTCTAGGCTCTTTTTACAATGTAGTACTTTTGGTCAGGGAAGGATTTAATAAACCTTTGGTGGTTTTTTAGATGAAAGAAATAAAAAGCTGCTGCTGAAGTGTGAGGATCTGGGTGTATTTATGATACGGCTGTGGGGCCTGATTGTGAAGTACACTCACAGATACCATCCTGGGTCCAGTGGGTATTGATTACTTATCCTTAGCTCAAGCCTGGGTAGCTGTGGCTGCGAAGAGTAAGGTTTGGCAAAGAAACTTAGTGTAAAGCGTTTAACAGCACCAAATAATATAAAGAGAAAATCACAAACCCAAAAAGAGACACAACAACAATTTATAAAACTAGATTGTATTTCCTTGATAATCAAAATCCTCCAGAGGTTTCTGTAGGTATAGATTTTAGAAGCGTTTATCAGTTTTATATACAACCACAAACAAACACTGGTCAACAAAAAGTTTGTAAAGTAAAGAGTTAGTGTGAGTACTCCAGCCTGGGTTGCTTGACCAAATTCGGCAGGAAAAAGTCTAGGATGCCAAAAAGGATACTTTGGATAGTTACCTGGCCACCAGAGTGTTTTTGTAGCCAAGTTCTGAACTTTACGCAATGACCATCATATACTTTAAGGGAGTGGTCCTGATGCTGAGGATGCAGGCAAACATTCTCGAATGATGCTCCGGTTGTGGTGTGGTCAATAGAGGTGTTTATGTGGTGGTTCCTCAGTCCACAGGTGATGTGAGGAAACTTTGGCCACAGAGATCGGTTTCCCTCGAAGACCTCTACATTGCAGTAGTCAAACAGCCAATGCTAAACTACTGGTCTTGATGCGCCGCAGTTGGAGGCACAAACTTTGGCGGGGCTGGTGTCCCTGGTCATGAGTGCAACGAGTTTTGACTCTGATAGCACTTCCGGGTCTGGCAGACACGGGTGGAAGTTTTGGAGATCACTGATTTGTCTATTGTCATTCCCAGAAAGTGGTAGGGGCAAACCTTCTGCAATGGCTACCAACTTTTCTGTTTGGGTTCTTTCAGCTCTTGAGCTAGTTACCGGGGATCAGCTGACTGATCCTTGGAGTCACTGCTGTTGGTGAAGGTTGAAAATCAACATTTCCCCATGTCAGGAGCCACAGGCACAGTCCCAATCTGATTAGACCAAAGTGCAGCAGGTGCAGTTCTTTTGATGGTACAGTCTTTCTTTGTGCAAGTCAAGGGCAGCAGGGCAGTCATTCTTTGCTTCTTTCTTCTTCTCCTGTGCGAACTGAGGGGCAGGGTGCCAGAGGTGCCTTATTTATCCCAGGAAAGAGCTCAGATGGGACCATGGAGTCACTAGCCAATGGGCTATTTGTTCCCCTCCTATCCAGTGACGAGTTTCCTGTGATGTGTGGCATCTAGCTATACCAGAATGCCCCCTTTTTGCCCCTTTAAAAATGGCACAACCCTTCCTTGCTGAATAAATGTGGTTGCGCACACCTCTCTGCGAACCTGTACTCCAATGAATAAACTAACTTAACTAATATGCGGGCACACCAGGGAGAGGTAACTTGCTCCTTGAATTGCACAATATATGCGAGTGACTCTTCACTCGATATCTGATTGCACAGCGTAGATTAAACTAATCACATTATCAAAGTCATACAAAAATGTATACAATGGGTCACAATTTTTAGACAATTATTGAGTTGATCATTTTTAATTATTCTCAAGCCTTTAGTTGGCTCATCAAAAAATTGAAATTAAACCTTACGTAGATACTTTTGACAATTAATTACAAAACTGTATGTGGCATGAACTTAACAATATACATGTTACACAATTGTTGTTAAGCATCCAAGAATTAGCATTGCTTAATGCATTTTGGGATCATCAAGTCCCTTCTTCAGGGTCCTCTGTAAAGAATGATGATGCAAAATTCACAATGAAACGCAATGATATCACGTTTTCAAATCCAGGGATAGCTACCTGATCACCAGGGATGCACATAGACATAGCAACATTGAAACAAAGACTTGTATAAAGTGAATGCCAACAACCGAAAGTCAACCATATGAAACCTCTGCATGCCAATTAGTGACAAAAACCTAAAATGAGAAGGTTGTAAAACTGTGACCATCTGTCAGCCTAAAGGTGCATTAACGCTTCCAAAACAACGCTAAAATCAGTGACGAGACCAAAGTATACATGCCCATCATCAATATTGCCAAACGACTGCTGAATAAATTAAAAGAATGTAACCTTACTGGAATTACTGCCAATAACTAACGATCATGGAAAAGATGCTCTAGTTTCTGAGTGTGTTATCTGCAAAATTGTTCATAATATAAAAGCTTCATGAGGGATGAATCCATACTGTTACAAAAAGTATCTACGTACAGTTAAATTTCAATTTTTTGATGAGCTAAATAAAGGCTTGAGAATATGTAAAAATGAGCAACTCAATAATTGTCTAAAAATTGTAACCCTTTGTGTACGCTTGTGTATGACTTTGATAATGCGATTAGTTTAATCTACGCTGTGCAATCAGATAGTGAGTGAAGAGTCACTCACAACCCTTCCTTGGTCATCAGGAGCAGGGTAGCCCACTCTAGAGCTGTGGTTAACAGTGGGCTACACGCCCATGAGAAAACCGGTTTGGACATAGGTTTCTCTTCCTTGGCTCTGTCTCCTAATTTTCTGCAGGAACAAAAGGCATCCTGCTCAAGGGTGTTGTTGCAGGTAGCCCTTCAAAGGTGACTTCCCCTTTAAAGCTCACCTTTGGGGCTAACACCCTGTGTAGCCATCCCAGGAAAGGAAGTGACACCTCGTTCTACAGCAAAGCCCTTTGTTCCTGGGCCTGGGAGTCATTCACACAGCTCCCCAGGTGGCCAGGAATCTGTCTATGTGTTAGGAACTGTGTGAGGCCACTGGACTAGCTGGAGTGCAGAGTGGCAACTTTCAAAAAGTTTCTTAACTTTTGTATTGATTTTAAATCTGGCATGAGCATCAGGATGAATTTAATGCCAGAATTATGTTAATACCTTACTCAACCTTCTTACGTAATCCCATTCTGAAGTTAACCAGGTTAGGATGCCAGCCGGTAACCTTCCTTAGGGGAGACTGACATACATTCTTAAGTCCTTAAGGGAAGTGGTGGCTTTGCCATTAGGTGGGATGTATGACGTTACAACGCACACTTTTACAACGCATGCACTTACAACGCATTTTTTACAACGCATAATCCATTACAACGCACTACACTTACAACGCATGACACTACAACGCATTTTTAAAAACTACCATTACAACGCATACCATTACAACGCATAATATTTAATTGCATTTAAGGTAAGTATTAGATAGTATAGGGGTAAAATTACTTTTCTAACTCCAGGGGGTGCAACAGTAGGGTAAGTGTTGGATAGTATAGGGGTAAAAATTACTATTCTAACTCCAGGGGGTGCAACAGTAGGGTAAGTGTTGGATAGTATAGGGGTAAAAATTGCTATTCTAACTCCAGGGGGTGCAACAGTAGGGTAAGTGTTGGATAGTATAGGGGTAAAAATTGCTATTCTAACTCCAGGGGGTGCAACAGTAGGGTAAGTGTTGGATAGTATAGGGGTAAAAATTGCTATTCTAACTCCAGGGGGTGCAACAGTAGGGTAAGTGTTGGATAGTATAGGGGTAAAAATTACTATTCTAACTCCAGGGGGTGCAACAGTAGGGTAAGTGTTGGATAGTATAGGGGTAAAAATTACTATTCTAACTCCAGGGGGTGCAACAGTAGGGTAAGTGTTGGATAGTATAGGGGTAAAAATTACTATTCTAACTCCAGGGGGTGCAACAGTAGGGTAAGTGTTGGACAGTATAGGGGTAAAAATTACTATTCTAACTCCAGGGGGTGCAACAGTAGGGTAAGTGTTGGATAGTGTAGTGTAATATTATGCGTTGTAATGGTAGGCGTTGTAATGGTATGCGTTGTAAAGGTAGTTTTTAAAAATGCGTTGTAGTGTCATGCGTTGTAATGTCATGCGTTGTAATGGATTATGCGTTGTAAAAAATGCGTTGTAAGTGTAGTGCATTGTAACAGTTGCGTTGTAAAGGTTGTTCCCCATTAGGTGTAATGGCAAAGTCGAACTAGCAGTGTCAAACACTGCTCTGTCAGTCTGCAGTGGCAGGCTGTGGTCCATTTTGTCTCTGCACATGCAGGGTGGCACAAACAGTGCTGCAGCCCTGAATGTACACTCTGCCTCACATGCCCTGGTAACCTGGCGTACCATATACTAAGGACTTATAAAATAACTCAGTACTTGCCAATTGGTTTATCCAACTTTACATCACTTGGTATAAGGTTAGAACACTGGCACTGAGGTGTGGATAGCAGGCCTCAGTGCACTCAGAGAGTCGGAAAAACCAGCAGTATCAGTCCAAAAATGTGGGGGTGATCAGCCAAAAAGAGGCATTTCCTTCCATGAAGGTTTTAATATGACACACTATGGGCCTCATTCACAAAGGTAACACACTGTTTAATTATTTTCACTTTTGAGTAAGCTTACTATGACTGTGGAACTTCCCAGTGGTAAAAGCTTGGAAAATTGTCAAAAGCATAACCTTTAGAAATGAACAAACTTAGAGGGTTCTTTTTGGCATTGATATTGTGGTTAGTGCTCCAGAAAGCTAAAATGAGGAGAAGCAAGTGGCTCAGGCAATGGCAGCACACCAGACAATGTAGGACAGAAGGGA
Source organism: Triturus cristatus (assembly GCF_964204655.1). Classification (NCBI taxonomy): domain Eukaryota; kingdom Metazoa; phylum Chordata; class Amphibia; order Caudata; family Salamandridae; genus Triturus; species Triturus cristatus. The sequence goes on along the minus strand of NC_140594.1, from coordinate 545,047,280 downwards.
GGGAATGGGGACATGGACATTGAGAACAGAGGGCGGGGTACATGGGGGGGGGAGTGGCGGCAAGCTGGTCTTTGAGGGTAGGCTGGCATGGGCAAAGGCAGCACAAATGACCACGGGGGACAGAGGGAGTAGACAGGGGCACACATGCGGAGACCGAACAGCCTGGGAAAGGGCAGCAAGCTGTCAACTGAGAGTAGGTCTGTATGGGCAGCACTATGGTCCACAATGGAGGGCGGGGGATGAGGACACTCACATGGAGAATGGAGGACAGGGAGAGGGTGGCAGAGGCAGGCAGAGCTAGCTGATCATGGAGAGGTGACTATATTGGCAGGAGCAGCAAGCTGACCAAAGGTCAGGTGGGAGGTGATAGGGGCTCGCCTATGGAGAACGGAGATCAGGCAAGATGGGTAGGCTGGTGTGGGTTGGCCACCCTCGGGGTTAGGTCTGGGCCAATGCCTGCTGCTGTCATGAAAAGCCTGTGCAGCTGCGGTGTTGGATGTTTATTATCAAGAACCCCAGCAATTATCTGGGATATAAATTAAAGAGACATTATATCGAGGTATGGAAATATAATCTTCCCTTTAAATGAAATAAAATAAAAAATTGAAAAAACTAATTTTAAAGTAATGCTACAGTTTGGTGTTGAATTGGGATAAAACTAATGTTCAGTGAACTAAATATACCTCTTACTATTTTATTATTGGGGAGCTGTTAAGCAACTGAGAAGATGGGTAGGCCGAGCAATCAGATGTGGAAAACAGATGCGTTACTTATGCAGACGTCTCTCTAAGCTTTTTAGCCCCTTTAAATATAGATTATGCCTGTATTAACATTGCAATGCTCATTTACTTCAGCCTGCTCCTCAGGATAGGCTTTAAATTTAACAGCCCCTTTTCCTATTGATTACTAACGAGTTACCTAACTGCCTACTGCTGGTGTTGGAAGTTTATGATTCGCCCTGCGTGTCAGAATATTTTACTGAAATGGATGAGGAGCACTTCTGGTGTGTTTGCTGGACTTTTGCCTGGGAAGGAGCGAGGAAGTACAACACTTTTGTGGAACCTGAAAGTGGGGAGGGAAAGGAGGAGTATCTAGACATTACATCGTGTTCTCTTCTCACCCACAGCATGGGGCACATGTGGAATGCACCCAGGCTAAGCCCAGGTGAGGACCAGGCCAAAAACTTTTGTCACTCAGCACTGGGGAAGTGTAAAACTCTGGAAAGGCTAGGCTGGATAATAAAGGCCTCTGTTGCTCCACCAGTAACTGTTTTCTTGAGCATGGTAGTGGTGAAATACCCAAAGAAATCTAACTGGCAGAGAGGTAGTCATTAGTATAGGGTTTCCTAAATACTGACCCCCTCCTTCTGTACATACTCAATTGCAACGGTTACAAGTGCAGGACCTCTTCTTCTTTGAAAGTGTTCCTAGAATTGCAGCTCTTTATTGCTTAGATCATAATGACTAACTTTCTAGCATAACCAATAACATCTGTTCTGATTCCAGAATGATTTCTGTAACAACCCCATCACAGATAATGCTCTCACACATGGTATTCTTCCTTGTTCTGATTCTTCTTTGATGTCCGCTGGCCTGGCACGTGCTGTTAGATGGAACATAGTGGATTAGCCTGTAAACTGAGTTTGGTCATTTGGTTGTCTTATGTGAGAGACTTATACATCCTATGTTTCTTTAAACATAACAATGTCAAACATGTTGTTTGTGAATGGTTTGACTGGTATTCCTTTCCCTTTTCTCCATCAACTAACGTGCTAAGTGGGAATTTTCACACTTATTCAGGGTAGTTCTTAAATGCTCTGTCAGTGTTCTTAGCACTTGTAATTCTGGAATTCAACAGTTTCTTGTTCCTTGGGGAAATGTTTTTCAGTTCTATTTGTTTAATTTTTGACAATGATTGTTTTTCATTGCATGACTTTAATAATTTGTTGGTGCTTTTTAATATGGTCGACAACATGCCTATGTCTCTTATTGACTGTCCCATACCTACTACGTTTGTGATCTTGGGCTGCAGTTTCAATGCTAAGGCTGGCTCCAATTTAATTCTTCCTAATACTTAATATCTGGATGATATAAGGATTATTTTTCCTCACTTTAGGAAGGTAGTATTCTTTTGAATGGTTATACCCTCTTTTGGGTCCCTTGCTCATTTTTCCTCTGGATTCAAGATAGCCGGGCTGATGAGGGCTGTTAGCCCAAAACCGGTCCCAGGATGCTTGTTTCCAGTCCAGGGAAGACATGGCTTGGCAGTTCCGTCTGGACTGTTCCCATGAGGCACAGGTTCAAGACTGATTTGCATATAGCTGTGTCTGAACTGGGGTGGCAAAGTGAGCTAAAGAACAATGATGGATTCAACCCAGATCTGTGACTGGGAGTGAGTGTCTGAAAAGTTTCAGCACTCCGTCCATCATCTCCTAGTGTTTGCTTTATCCCCTCTTTTTGCCTGGTGCTAAGCTGCATTTTGACTATCCGACTGGGATCCTGCTAATCAGGACCCCAGTCTATCTGCTTTCTCCCTAAACTGTTATGCTATGAACTTAGGTACACCACAAATTTGATTCTGGGGTACCCTTGTCAGTCCCTAGTATATGGTGCCCATGTAAACAGGGCATGGGTACCGCAAAGGTCCCCTATGGGCTGCAGGATGTATTATGCCAACCATGAGTGACCATTCACACTGGAAATACAGGCCTGCCATTGCAGCCTGTGTAAGTCGGTGCATGACTACTTACTTAAGATATAGATTTACTGTATCTAAGGGTCACTGCACTTAAAATCTATGAGTTACCCCTATAGCAGGCCTTTATAATCCTGAGGGCATGGTGCTTGGTTCTAAGTGAGAGGTCACCCCTGTAGCCTGAGGAGTCCGTTCTCCCAGGTTGTCAGTGAAGCAGTCATATACTAGTATAGAGGGGCATTATGCAACCGCGTGATGACCATCTCGAAAATGGCTGCAACAAAGCCTATCGTGTTTTGTGTCAAACATGTTGGAATCATACCCCCACACCGGTAACCAGTGTGGGAGGTATGATTTTACCCACCATGAAGGCCCTTCATGGGGCCCTCGGTGTTCCCGGTACCAGCATTCTAGCCCTGGACAGCACAAAATGGTTGCTGCCGATCAGAGACACATTTCTGTCCTCCTGCTGCTGAGCCAAACTTGAGCAGGGGAAGGCAGAACATTAGGTATCCTGTCACAGGGAGGTGTGACCACCTCCCAGACAGGATTTTGTGTATTAGGGCTGGGTGGGTGCACTTGCCAGCGCCTGAAAACCTGCAGGTGTGGCACATTTGGTGTCCCAGTGCATAGTCCAGTTCAAACCGGTCCTGGAAGCCGTTGGATCCTGCTCTGGCACGAAACTGAACAAAGGACATGGGAGTAACCTACTCCCTGTACAGACCCTCCCCTGAGGGGGTCACATGAATCTTTCCAACCCTCTCCTGTGGGTACTTAAGGGCTTACCTAGTTGTAGGACCTTAGAATCGTTGTGGACAAGATTCTGAATACAAACCACTGTAATTCGACCGTCTGGGAACTCTGGACTTTGTTTGGGCCTGACTTTGTCTCCCTTCAAGTCTGCTGCATCATCTGTGCCTGTGCATCCTCCAGGAACCTTCCACGGCCTGTAAAGCATCAAGGATATTGGGGAGAGGATTTAGCCTTACAGCTAGAGCAGTCGACATTGAAGCCGGACAACCGGGTTTGAATCTCGGCAACGATGCTCAACATCCTGTGATTCTGGACAAATCACTTAATCTCCCTGTGCCTAACAAAAATGAATGTGTACTTGTGTAGCGATACTGATGCTATGTATAGCGCTCTGATACCTGATATCTTTGGGTCTAGTTTACACTATATAAATCTAAAAAATAAAAAAAAGAAATACGTACAAACCGTTCAACCGAAGTAATCTTCCTTGGAGTGAAGGAGTCACTCCAATGCATTAGGAGTTACTGCAATGAAGACGACCGGTCTGCAGGTCCTGAGCTCCTCCAGACTCCATGGGCTCTGGGGGTAGGTCTGGGCCTCTCAGGTGGTGAATTTCCTCAGCCCCTGAGGCCTGCTCTCCCCCCTGACCAAGTTTGAGGCCAGCAGCTCGATTGAGGTTTGCAGTAACCGAACCCTTGGGTACCGCATCACCTTTGCAGTTGCAAAGGCCTGTTGACATCTTTGCAAGAAGATCTCCAGGCTCCAAGTAGCCCTAACCAGAGCACCTCCTGTGACCAGAATCTCCGGCCACACCGCATCCTGTGCATCATGGCCCGCCTCCTTTAGCGAGCTGTTTGAGGTACTCTTGCGACTACTGTGCTGTTGGCCTGTGGGTCCATTTGAGGGTCACCTTTGATTTCCTTGGGCTCCCTTGGTTTCTTGGGGCCTGCCCTGACTCCCTGCTTGTAGTGAGTCTCCTGGAACTTGGGGAGATTTGTTAAGAGTTTGAAGAAACTTCTTGACTGGTTTTGATGTAAAGGCTAAGAGTTTGAGGATGCTGTGCAGATTACGGCCTATATTTACTAAGCCTTTCTGTCACCCTCACTATCCTGTGTAAAAATTGGCAAATCTGCCCCTACATTTGCAATAAGAAACTATAAAACTAACATTGTGAGTAGTGCTAGAAGTATGGGACTTATGTATGTACTGGTCACAAAAACTGGTTGCAATTTGCGGCCAGTGTTTTTGCAACTAGTATGGAATTTTGAAAATTTTGAAAATTGACTTGGATATATGTATTAATAGTTGGGATTATAAAATTCCGAGACTACAGAGATCTTTTTTATGTGTGGAATCTCTAGCACTCTTCCCCAAATGTCATCATCACTCATAACATCTATCACTAACCTGGTCAGCAACGAAAATGCCCCAAATGTGTAAGAAGAAATCAAGCCAGTCATTCCCCTTGTTTACAAGTCTTTCACACTAGTGATTATGTGAGTTCCTTGTGGGCCATTTGTCCAGAGTGGAGACCGAGCCTTGGTAGTGATGCTGTGGAATGAAGATCTTGGCCAGTGCTAGGACCTCACTATCCTTCTGGGGCTCCGGGCAGTCAATGGAAGTATGTCTACTGTGCTTGAAAGTGTCTGTTTAAAGACCATAATGTTACCAATGGCCTTTATTTTGGACATGGTCTGATCTAACCGTTGTGTTCCTGTTTTTCATTATGGGCTTTCAAATTCCCTTCTTTATACACATATACAAAAATCAATATAATTTGGTTAAAACTCCATCTGGGTCAATCCTGCTACAATTACTAAAGAACAAGTGAGTTTCTAAAAGCCAGGTTCTGGAAGAGGGTTGCCACTGCTGACTTAAATGGCATCTGTAAATTGGCCCTGGGGAAAGCTTTCCTTTGCCCCAAGACTATATGGAGCTTCCAATTTATATTTGAATCAACTTCTTCCGTCAGTCTGTGCTATTTATAGTTGACATTCCTCCTAGATTTTGGCAATCAACGCTATAATTGAGTACGAGCTACACTTCCTTTTTATGTGTTCATTCTATGCAGCCATTAAGGAAGCATTAATATAATATCTGTACCGGGATTGATGCAAATAGTCATTGCAAAGGTACTAAAATGCAAAAATCTAGCACTGTACAACCACTTATCTTCGGTAGGTGAGAAAAAAAACATAAAAACGTTTGCTGCAAATTAGAAAGTTGCCATAGCATGAATTCTGCCCGCATCAGATTGATGGTGCGATGATGGTATTTTTTGCTGATTGTGGCTCTCTAGTTATTAAAAGTTCAAAGCAAATGTCTAATTTTGCTCCTATCTCGAGGTACATTTTACTTAATGCAGCCATATTCATATTTTATCTTGCAATAGTTTTAACAGCATACACTGATACATTTTGCATTACGATATGCTTTGTTAAATATGATTTCATGTATTTTTAATAAAGAGCCAGCTCTACTATTGTACTGGGCACAAAAAGAGTTCACACATTGTTCATTAACCTTTTGTGACCAGTATTTTATTTTTTGAACTACCTATGTACTAATAGGTTGGTTCAGAAAATACGGAATTGGAGGGTTTGACAGTGACCTGTGTAATAAACATTTATTAGGCAGGTTGCAAAGTGTGACTCCTTTCCTTTTGACCAACTATACCAGGATGCTGACCAAGAGAGGTCAGCAGACCACCTAACCTGTGAGTAATTTTTTTCAGCAGTCTGAGGTCCTTGAAGGACATTGGGCCACTTAAAAAATGTTTTTCTATTTTGAAAAACTTCAGTGAGAGCAGGAAAAGGTCTGCTGGACCTTCAGCATGAATCCCAAAGGGGAGAGGGTCAAAAGAGAATCCATTCTCCTATGCAAATCAGTCATTACCTCAAGTTAGGAGTCAGTGACTGGTCAATGGTATCAACCAGAAATCATTCATACATTGGTTACTGATTCATAATTTGCAGGGATACCCCAAACGTGCCTCTTCCAATCTGTGATTCAGTAATCATTTCAAAACCGATGTACTGGGTTAAGTACATTAGAAAAAGACTTTTATTAGCCCAAAACCCTCTGATTTTGTAAATCGGTTGGTTTGCAACCAGTAAAATCGTCTGTACATCTGCCCCATATTTATTCGTATTTGTTGCCTTTTTCACTTAGAAGATGAATTGCATTTTATCTTTATTTGCCCTGTTTTTGATAATTTATCAAAAAAGATGGGGGAAACAATTAACATTAAAATGCTGTATTGAACTTAAAGGGAGTCACTTCTATTGACTATACGTGTTTCAGTGAAAACATGGAGGCTTAGAAAACCTTTCATATAAAAAATACTTCACAAGTATAATTATGAAGAATTATGGTCGTTCTGCTATAATGGAGGCGCAAAGGACCTTTAATCAGAGATATTTTTATTTTAAGTGTATGCTCTGGTGGACTAATTATCACTCTAGCTTATAAATATTGCATTGATTTTCGTATGATTATGCGAATGATCAATTATGTCTTTGATTAGTTGATTGAAATACTGGAGTTGCACCTTGTTAGAAGTGTGGGCCATGGATACTATAGAGAGTTCCTGCATGAGATGAGTAGCTGAATCACTGCATCAATGATTAGGGGTGGGCGGAATTTGCGAAATTCACTTTTGCAAATTATCGCGAAAATGTTAAAAATCTCCGCAAACACGCGGAAATATCGTGAAGATGCGGAAGTTTTTTTCCCGCCCGTTCGCGGTATTTTCTGCATGGTCACGGCTCGCCAACTTACCCATGTGGTTGCTCGCGGGCGCGGCCATCTTTTTTTCACTTGTCTCGCGGTGCATGATCGCGAGAAGAAAGATGTGATCGTGCAACGAATGACGTTACTGCGGGGACGAACTGTCGCGAGACAGCGCAAATGGCTACCAACAAACCAACATCTCGTGGAGAAGGCGACCGGATCAGGAAAACTTGTCGGTGAACGCGGGGATTCAGGTAAGGCGATCGCGCGCACGTGAGAATGTATTATTTTACAGCGTGAGCAAGCAAAAAATTTCCGGTAAAATGAGGATTGCGGAAATTTTGACATTTTCGCGCTCTCCGCGGAACGCAAAAATGGCAAATTATCACAATTTCTGCGAGCGGAACGGAATTTTAGCCCAGGCCTATCAATGATGCAATCATCTGTATTCCTGTTCCATACACAGGTGGATTACCAATACAGAGGCGTCCCAGACCAGGAGGAATGGCAGGGTTCCCTGAATGCCTTTGCTGCTGGATGCAGACTTCCGGGCAGGCATAACATTATCAACGTTTTGCATTTAGGGCCTGACCTCCCCGTCCTCATCCTTGGAGTGAGTAGCCAAGGTAGCTTCCTGCAGGAATAAGAGTCTTCTCGCAGGATTGCAAAGCATCGATCACTACTCGATGGAGATCCAGGATCTTCTCTCGCAGGTGATGAGCATGCAAGAGACACCCTCATTAGTCAACAGACATTTTTTGTGGTGTGAGGATGTCAGCATTGTATTCAACACACGTGAAATCCTTTTACTTGCTGGGTGTTCATAAGGCAACAAACAGTCTCCGTGACACTGATAATATGCCAACACATTGCCAGCTGAAAGCAATATGGTACTTATATTGGGCATGGTGTATGGGCCCATAATTTGTCTACCGCGCCAGTGCAACAAGTGCACTGTGAATGGATGATTTCTCTGATTTTCCCTGCCCTAGCACTGTTATTTAAGCGGTATTGGTATGTTACACTTTAATGCTGCAGCTGTAGATACATATTACATAGCATAGCACTCAATTTGCACTCAGACTTGTGTTTTGTAATTTGCACTCTCGTAGTTATATAGTACAGCATTCACTATAAGGTATCTAGGCACTCATGGTCCTTTAGTAAAATATAGCTCCAAAATATAACACGCAAATTTGTTAGAAGGCTGTTTCACTTCTTGGATGTCACGACTGAAAATATTTTTGTGTCCAGAGTGATTCAACAGAATCTAGATACCTGAGCCAACATTAAATGCAGCAACTCCATGCTCTCCTCCCTATAGTGCTTGTTTTATTTATTTTAGGGACAGTATGTCAAAAATAAAGATATCCTGATCACTCCGACCATCACTTGATGCTAGGATCAGGCATACAGACACAGCCTTTGCAGCCTTAGCATCTGTTACTTGCAAGGGTGGATAGCCACTCCTTGTTGCAACACTGGGCACCCTACCTTAACTCACTGAATGCAGCCTGGGTGTTAACGGCATCAGCCTTGTGCTGCCCGAGTCTGTATGCCAATCAGCGAGGGTGCACCCTTGGAGCTCATCAGAGATTGGGATCATCAAGCCTTACTGAAACCCCCCCCATCCTGTAGCGAGTTCGGAAGCGAGTGCCATTCAGACAGCCACCAATGTGTGATAATTGTCCCTTGGGGAGGAGAGGAGGTAGATCAATCTGCATGTGACCAGCGTCATAAGTGACGCAAGGTTACATGATGTAAACATATACAGGGTGCATGCGTCAGTTCAGAAGAGCCGGCACACTGCATATGATCGTCAGCTCACTGCTTGAAGGCATTCCTTCAGAAACCATAGCTGGGGTAACCTAAAAGTACCCTTGAAGGTGAAAAACTCTTCCTGTTAAGTCCAGTGCATGAACATGTGAAACTCTTCTGCATTAAATGAGGAACAAAATTACCGTAATCTGAGCCAACACTAGTTCCCTGGAGGGATCTTCATTAGTCGGCCAGAACGTCAAGAATCTAAGGACTTTATCCACATCCTGCAAGACCAAATATTTTGGATGTTGGGAGGCTGAATCAAATGGATGTCCCTAATCAACTTACAAACTAAGGGATGTTCCCCCAATGGTTTACCATCTACAAAATTATGACCCACAGAAATAGCAGAGTGAAAATTGTTGACTGATCTATAAGCCAAACCTTGGTTCATCAGCTGTGAAAGGAAATTGATAATCAGATGCAAATCTGCGCCCACATGATCCATACCCCATTCGTCACACCAACAAACTGATAGCTTCCACGCTGAAACATATTGTTTGTGAGTGGTAGGAGCCTGGGATTCCTTGTGATAGAAGGAAGTCTCTCCTGAAAGACCTGGCATTTGCCAGCGGCTCCAGAAAAATCTCCAAGCTATCAACAACAGTCGGTCTGACAGAATTAAAAAATGAGGAAATCCCTAGGGATGGGTGAGAACGTCCTGAAAGTTTAAAATCTGAATTATAGTCTTACATGACTGTGACTGTGTGTTTCTGTAAAGTTTAAATATGTTTTAGATATATATATGTATATTACCTACTGGCGGTCGCCACACGTAGTTATAGTTAGGACCTAATTTCCATAGGAAATCCACAACATTCTATTTGGAATAACTTTGGCGCCCGATGTAAAAAGGGGGGTCCCAAAATGTGTTTTCCCTATGCAATTTCCCATAGGACCTTTAGCCGCAGCTACAGCCCAAACTGCTAAACGAATTTACAACAAATTTGGCAGAAAGGTAGACCTTGGTTCAGAGTCATGCCCTTTGCTTAAATGGTGTAAATCTGTTCAGCAGTTCCTGAGAAAATCAAAAGTAAAATCACATATATATCTGGGCGGAGCCTAACCACACATCTCATAGTGCGATCTGATTGGCTGTCAGCACTTCATCCAAGAAGTGCTGGCAGCCATCTTGGGACCAATATACATGATAGCACCTCATTAAAAAGCATTGCAGTTAATAGGTTTTAAGACTTTAGTTACAATATAAATCATTTGTTGATGGTACCATACTCATTTTAGGAATTGTGGTATGTTCTAAGGTGATTTTACCATGTGAAAAAGCCTTCTGCTGGGATATCATGAATCATGTTTGAGAGAAAACAATTTTCTCATGCTTTACCCACAGAGGTATGGAAGGTGATCTATAAGCTAAACTGAGAGTATATTTTCTGTATATTCACATTATCTTTCTCAGTCATGTGAGAATTAAGTCTGCCATTCTCAGTAAAACATGTACATCCAACAAGGGCAGAGACTGTCAGTTGATTCCTTTGTGTTCTACTGCAGCTTCCCAGAGTGTTCCAAAGAACAACTAGAGCGTTAACAGTCCTACTTATGATAAACGTATGGCACACCTGAAACCATCTTGATTGGAATAAAGTGGTAACTCCTAAAACATTTAATTTAAAAAGGAACAAAATGAGGGGGTTCATTTTGCCATAGAAAGTATGATTAGTGCTGCAGAAAGAAAAATTAGAGCACCTTTTGAGTGACTTTTCAAATCCTCTTCTATTTCAATAAAAAATTCTGACATGCAGACTTAAACATGCACTTTCAATACCAGCAGCAGACTTCCCAGGTGAGCAGTAGCTTTACTACAGTGATCTAATGAGCAACTAGAGTGCTAACATTCTGAAATTATGGAAAATATGTGACACATCTGAATGACTTCTTGATGGAATCAAAGTAAAAAACTGAAAGTATGCCTACTGAGGACACTGTAGTAAATGAGGAAATTAGGAAACTTCATAAAAAATAAGTCTCCCAAGATGGCCACCAGAGACAAAAGAGCCCAAATGTAGCGCAAATATCACCCAGATGTAGCCCATGTATAGCCCAATGACAGAATGTCCCAGAGTGTTTTAAAGAACAACTAGAGCGCTAACAGTCTTACTTATGACAAAAGTATGGAACACCTGAAGCCATCTTGATTGGAATAAAGTGGTAACACTTAAAACATTTAATTTGCAAAGGAACAAAATGAGGGGGTTCATTTTGCCATAGAAATTATGATTAGTGCTGCAGAAAAAAAAATTAGGGCACATTTTGATTTCTCAAATCCTCTTCTATTTCATTAAAAAATTCTGACATGCAGTCTGAAACATGCACTTTGAATACCAGCAGCAGACTTCCCTGGTGAGCAGTAGCTTTACTACAGTGATCTAATGAGGAACTAGAGTGCTACCATTCAGAATTTATGGCAAATGTGTGACACATCTGAATGCCTTCTTGATGGAACCAAAGTAAACATGCATTGAAAATGCAATAGGTCTCGCCCTCGTTTAAGTTAAAGCAATTCTATTTGTAATTAGGTGGCTTTTTAGCTTTGCTTTTATTAGTGTTTATCAAACTATCATGTACATAGCATGCATATATGTATATGTGTAGGTATGCATGCATTTATATTTGTATTTATATAGATATGCAGATTATATATATATGTTTATATATGTATGTATATATATATATTACCTACTGGCGGTCGCCAGTAGGTAGTTATAGTTAGGACCCCTTTTCCATAGGTAAACCTCAACATTCTATTTTGAATAACTTTGGCGCCGGTCGATGAATCCTCGCAAATTTCTCAAAATAGGTGGGGCGCTACGCTCTGCTCCTACCCTGAAAGTCTCGGGGGGATTCGTCAAGCGGGGGCTGAGATAAAAGGGGGGTCCCAAAATGCGTTTTTCCCATGCATTTTTCCATAGGACCTTTAGAACGAGCTACAGCCCGAACGGCTGAACAGAATTACTAGAAATTTGGCAGAGAGGTAGTCCCTAGGTCAAGGAAGTGCCTTTTGTAGGTTTGGTGTAAATCTGTTCAGTAGATTCTGAGAAAATAGCCTTTAAATCAATATATATATCTGAGCCCGCTTACGGTACGCTTACCGTACGCTTACCGTAAGCGTACGGTGGCGTGCGCGAGCGCGATTCTGATTGGCTCTTAGATCTTAGTAAACATTCGAATCGGCCGAAACCAGGAAGCGGCGTCCGCCATTTTGTCTCTCGCACTGAGTGTTATTTATCAAACCTGATGGCCAAAAACATGTTACGGGGCTGTTTTGACAACTCCCTCCCACATAATCATGTTGAGGGAGTCCCCAAACATCCCCCAAGAGCAAAAACGGTTTTATTTTTTTTTCGGCAATTTCGCGGAGTACGCTTACCGTACGCTTACCGTAAGCGTACGGTATAAAAATCAAAAAAAAAAAAACACTATCCACACTTACCACACCCCGTGTGCTTTTGGTGGCCGCAGGCCACCAAATGTACAGGGCTCATGGATTGTGAAAAAAAACTTAATTTTGGCAACATGAAATTATAAAATCGAAATAAAAAAAACACTATCCACATTGACCCCACCCCCTGTGCTTTTGGTGGCCGAAGGCCACCAAATGAACAGGGCTTATTAAAGTTGATAAAAACCGTGCACGGAACGAACTGCGTTAAGTGGGCGCGCACGCCTCGAATGGCGTAAAGTAACTTAGCATTTAAAAAACCGTACAAATTCACTGAAAAAACCATAGGTTTCACACACGTTATAGTTAGGAATTAGCATTTAAAAAACCTTGCAAATTCACTGAAAAAACCATAGGTTTCACACATGTTATAGTTAGCGGAAATTTTACTGATAAAAAACCAGTGAAATTGCCCCGTTATAGTTAGTGCTGGCAACTATAACTCACGCGACCGCAATCTTCTGCTGATGACATATGTGTCTTTATGAAAAAAAAATATTTGTAATATATGTATAGCTAAAAATGTATGGGAGAAGACATGGGCAAATAAGTGTCTAAATACAGTATTAGCATCAGCAGAGGATTGCGGTCGCGTGAGTTATAGTTGCCAGCACTAACTATAACGGGGCAATTTCACTGGTTTTTTATCAGTAAAATTTCCGCTAACTATAACATGTGTGAAACCTATGGTTTTTTCAGTGAATTTGCAAGGTTTTTTAAATGCTAATTCCTAACTATAACGTGTGTGAAACCTATGGTTTTTTCAGTGAATATATACATACGTATATATAAATGCATATGCATATAAATATGTGCATATGTGTGCGTGTAGAGAGACGTAGAGAGAGGTAGAGAGGTAGAGGTGTAGAGGTATAGAGGTAGAGGTAGAGGGGTAGAGGTAGAGAGGTAGAGGTAAAGAGGTAGAGGTAGAGAGGTAGAGGAAGAGAGGTAGAGAGTAGTAGAGAGAGAGGTAGAGACAGGTAGAGAGGTAGAGAGAAGAGGATGAGTAATAGAGAGTAAAGAGTAGAGAGTGAGTAGTAGAGAGTACTAGAGAGAGTAGCAGTGAGTGAGTAGGAGAGAGTAGTAGAGTGAGTAGTAGAGAGTGAGTAGTAGAGAGTAGTAGAGAGTGTGTAGTAGAGAGTAGTAGAGAGTGAGTAGTAGAGTGAGCAGTAGAGAGTAGTAGAGAGGGAGTAGTAGAGAGTGAGTATTTGAGAGTGAGTAGTAGAGAGTGAGTAGTGGAGAGTGAGTAGCAGAGAGAGAGTAGTAGAGAGTGAGTAGTAGAGAGTGAGTAGTAGAGAGTAGTGGAGTAGTAGAGAGTAGTAGAGAGTGAGTAGTAGAGAGTAGTAGAGAGTGAGTAGTAGAGTGAGTAGTAAAGAGTAGTGGAGAGTGAGAAGTAGAGTGAGTAGTAGAGTGAGTAGTAGAGAGCAAGTAGTAGAGAGTGTGTAGTAGAGAGTGAGTAGTAGAGAGTAGTAGAGAGTGAGTAGTAGAGAGAGTAGTAGAGAGTAGTAGAGTAGTAGAGAGTGAGTAGTAGAGAGTGTGTAGTAGAGTGTGAGTAGTAGAGGGTGAGTAGTACAGAGAGTAGTAGAGAGTACTAGAGTAGTAGAGAGTGAGTAGTAGAGAGTGAGTAGTAGAGAGAGAAGTAGAGAGTGAGTAGAGAAGAGAGTAGTGGAGAGTAGTAGAATAGAAGAGAGTAGTAGAGTGAGTAGTAGAGAGTAGTAGAGAGTGAGTATTGGAGAGTGAGTAGTAAAGTAGTAGAGAGTGAGTAGTAGAGAGAGTAGTAGAACGTGAGTAGTAGAGAGTAGTAGCGAGTGAGTAGTAGAGAGTGAGTAGTTTAATTTAAAAGGAACACAATGAGGGGGTACATTTTGCCATAGAAATGATGATTAGTGCGGAAAAAAGAAAAATTAGGGCACATTTTCAGTGACTTCTCAAATCCTCTTCTATTTCATTAAAACATTCTGACATACAGACTGAAACATGCACTTTCAATACCAGCAGCAGACTTCCCTGATGAGCAGTAGCTTTACTACAGTGATCTAATAAGCAACTAGAGTGCTAACATTCCGAATTTATGGCAAATGTGTGACACATCTGAATACCTTCTTGATGGAATGAAAGTAAAAAACCTGAAAGTGTTTCCTACTGAGGAGACTGTAGTAAATGAGGAAATTAGGAAACTTCAAAACAAATAGGTCTCCCAAGATGGCCACCAGAGACAAAAGAGCCCAAATGTAGCACAAATATCACCGCGATGTAGCCCAAGTGTAACCCAATGACAGAATGTCCCAGTAGAGAGTAGTAGAGAGTAGTAGAGAGAGTAGCAGCGAGTGAGTAGTAGAGAGTGAGTAGTAGAGAGTAGTAGAGAGTGGGTAATAGAGAGTGAGTAGTAGAGAGTAGTAGAGAGTGAGTAGTAGAGTGAGCAGTAGAGAGTAGTAGAGAGTGAGTAGTAGAGAGTAGTAGAGAGTGAGTATTTGAGAGTGAGTAGTAGAGAGTAGTAGAGAGTGAGTAGTGGAGAATGAGTAGCAGAGAGAGAGTAGTAGAGAGTGAGTTGTAGAGAGTGAGTAGTAGAGAGTGAATAGTAGGGAGTAGTAGAGAGTGAGTAGTAGAGAGTGAGTAGTAGAGAGTAGCGGAGTAGTAGAGAGTGAGTAGTAGAGAGTAGTTGAGAGTGAGTAGTAAAGTGAGTAGTAGAGAGTACTAGAGAGTGAGTAGTAGAGTGAGTAGTAGAGTGAGTAGTAGAGAGCAAGTAGTAGAGAGTGTGTAGTAGAGAGTGAGTAGTAGAGTAGTAGAGTGTGAGTAGTAGAGAGAGTAGTAGAGAGTACTAGAGTAGTAGAGAGTGAGTAGTAGAGAGTGTGTAGTAGAGAGTGAGTAGTAGAGAGTGAGTAGTAGAGAGAGAAGTAGAGAGTGAGTGGAGAAGAGAGTAGTAGAGAGTAGTAGAATAGTAGAGAGTGAGTAGTAGAGTGAGTAGTAGAGAGTAGTAGAGAGTGCGTAGTAGAGACTGAGTAGTAGAGAGTGAGTAGTAGAGTGGTAGAGAGTGAGTAGTAGAGAGAGTAGTAGAGCGTGAGTAGTAGAGAGTAGTAGCGAGTGAGTAGTAGAGAGTGAGTAGTTTAATTTAAAAGGAACACAATGAGGGGGTTCATTTTGCCATAGAAATGATGATTAGTGTGGAAAAAAGAAAAATTAGGGCACATTTTGAGTGACTTCTCAAATCCTCTTCTATTTCATTAAAACATTCTGACATGCAGACTGAAACATGCACTTTCAATACCAGCAGCAGACTTTCGTGGTGAGCAGCAGCTTTACTACAGTGATCTAATGAGCAACTGGAGTGCTAACATTCTGAATTTATGGCAAATGTGTGATCTGAATGCCTTCTTGATGGAATCAAAGTAAAAAACTGAAAGTATTTCCTACTGAGGAGACTGTAGTAAATGAGGAAATTAGGAAACTTCTTAACAAATAAGTCTCCCAAAAGGACAACCAGAGACAAAAGAGCCCAAATGTAGCACAAATATCACCGAGATGTAGCCCAAGTATAGCCCAATGACAGAATGTCCCAGAGTATTCTAACGAACAACTAGAGCGCTAACAGTCTTACTTATGACAAAAGTATGTCACACCTGAAGCCATCTTGATTGGAATAAAGTGGTAACACTTAAAACATTTAATTTACAAAGGAACAAAATGAGGGGGTTCATTTTGCCATAGAAATTATGATTAGTGCTGCAGAAAGAAAAATTAGGACACATTTTGACTTCTCAAATCCTCTTCTATTTCATGAAAAAATTCTGACATGCAGACTGAAACACGCACTTTGAATACCAGCAGCAGACCTCCCTGGTGAGCAGTAACTTTACTACAGTGATCTAATGAGCAACTAGAGTGCTAACATTCAGAATTTATGGAAAATTTGTGACACATCTGAATGCCTTCTTGTTGGAACCAAAGTAAGAAACTGAAAGTGTTTCCTACTGAGGAGACTACAGTAAATGAGGAAATTAGGAAACTTCATAAGAAATAAATCTCCCAAGATGGCCACCAGAGACAAAAGAGCCCAAATGTAGCCCAAATATCACCGAGATGTAGCCCAAGTATAGCCCAATGACAGAATGTCCCAGAGTATTCTTAAGAACAACTAGAGCGCTTACTGTCTTACTTATGACAAAAGTATGCCACACCTGAAGCCATCTTGATTGGAATAAACTGGTAACACTTAAAACATTTAATTTAAAAAGGAACACAATGAGGGGGTTCATTTTGCCAAAGAAATTATGATTAGTGCTGAAGAAAGAAAAATTAGGGCACATTTCGAGTGACTTCTCAAATCCTCTTCTATTTCATTAAAAAATTCTGAAATGCAGACTGAAACATGCACTTTTAATACCAGCAGCAGGCTTCCGTGGTGAGCAGTAGCTTTACTACAGTGACCTAATGAGCAACTAGAGTGCTAAAATTCCGAATTTATGGCAAATGTGTGACATATCTGAATACCTTCTTGATGGAATCAAAGTAAAAAACTGAAAGCATTTCCTACTGAGGAGACTGCAGTAAATAAGGAAACTTCATAACAAATAAATCTCCCAAGATGGCCACCAGAGACAAAAGAGCCCAAATGCAGCACAAATATCACCCATATGTAGCCCACATGTAGCCCAATGACAGAAGTGTGCAAAACACTTATTTTTTGTGTATTTGCAGTTTTATATAGTGCAGACTTGTCAGGTATTGGAGTGCTTTACATGACCATTGGATACATCACACAAGAGCAAATTCATTTTGGTTGTAGACATAGGGAGATTAAGTGGTTTGACCAGAATCACAGAATGTTGAGCTGAAGCAGAAACCTGGTTCCCCAGTTGCAAAGTCTGCAACTCTGGAAGTAACACCGCATCCTATGCAACATTTAATCAAGTGGTCAACTGGATCAAAAACATAAAGATTACAAATGATTTAAAAGTTCTTTGTCGCTATTTGAAAACTCAGAAAATATGTCCTCATTTTAGTTTTTTAGAGCACTAACAATAATTTTGATGCAAATAAGACCCTCTCATATATGTAATTTCTAAAGGAAATGCTTTAGGTATTACAGTTTTGATTACATCAAGATGACGTCAGGCGTTCCACACTTTTGAAATAAATATAGAATGTTAGCAATCTAGTTGTTCATTGGGATACTGTTGAGAGGCAGAGGCCAGGGGCACGGACTCTGAAAATTGAAGGCAGGTAGGAGAGTGCAGAGGCAAAAATGTGACCACACTGGGCAGGCAGGAAGGGCAGTGGCAGCAAAATAGACTATGGAGGGCAGTGGAAAGGGGGGCAAGGGCAACAAACCAACAATACAGGACTGGCAAGAGAGGCTGTGGCAATATAATAGACCATTGTGGGCAGAAGGAAGAGGCAGTGGTAGTACAACCATACATGCCAACAGACCCGTTTCAGCCAGGAAACGTCCAATGTTTTTAAGCTCAAATGGGCTTTATTTGATCTGTCTCCCGTCTACAATCACCTCTTTTTCAATGTAACTCAAAGGGGAAAATCAATACCCCAGTTTCTTTTCAAAATGTCCCTCTTGCCAAGTTCAAAATGTTCGCAAGTATGGTACATTGGATCATGGTAGGCAGGAGGAATTGGGATTGGGACATGGACTCGGATAACAGAGGACAGGAGGGACATGGAGAGGTGCACCATACTGACTCTACAGGGCAGGCATCAGGGTTTGCAGCAGCACAATACACCACACAGGGCATGCGGGACGGGAGTGCAGCACAACAATCCATAGAAAGCAATAGGGAGGGGACAGGACCATGCACATGGACAACAGAGAACCGAGGGCAAAGAGGCAATGGTAGCTAAGGACTGACAGGAGAGAAAGCTGCAGCATAACAGACCATAAAGAGCAGGAGGGATGGATATGGGGCATTACAATGGAAAAGACAAGCCAGGAGGGAGGGAATAGGGGTCTGCACATGGAAACAGAGGGGTCGGGGCAAGGGGGCAGGAGCAGCAGGATGACCATGGAGGTCAGGCAGGATGGACACTAGAAATAAGACACACCATGGAGAGCAACAGTGAGACTGTGATGGCATACACACAGACCATGGAGGGAAGCTGGGAGGGGGTCAGGGGCAGCTAGCTGACCACACAGGGAAGGTGGGAGGGGCCATGGCAGCACAGAAGACCATGCATGGCAAGCGGGAGGGTTAGTTGCAGCACAGTGGCTATGATGGGCAAGAAGGAGGGTGCAAGGGCATGCACAAAGGACCATGGAGGATAGAAGGGAGGGTCAGGACATGGGCACAGACAAGAGAGTTCAGGGGAAGGGGCCTCACAACAGACCGTGCGGGGCAGGCAGGAGGAGCAGTTGCAGCACAACAGACCAGGGAGGGCAGAAGGGTGTGGCTGTAAAATAGACCATGGAGGACAGGAGGAAGGGGATAGGGGCATGGCATGTGGACAGGCAGGGTGGCGGTGGCAGGGACAGGTTACAGTCATCTAACAATGCTAGGCAGGTGGGAGGGGAGTAGCAGCTCACAGAACACTCAGAGTAGGTAGGAGTGGCAGGTCCATGGAACATGGTGGGCAAACAGGATGGAGCCGGGCATGCACAAAGACATCGGATGGCAGGGGGACGGAGAATAGGGGCAGGAAGCTAAGCACAGAGGCTAAGCAGGAGGTCAATGATGAGCCATAGAATTGGGCAATGAAGGGCAGGAGGAGTGGACTGTTACATCATGCTAAATGGAGGGCAGTGGCAGCACATCAGACCATGCATGGCAGGAGGGAGGAGGCTAGTCCATGGATTCAGACAACGGAGGATAGGGAGGAGGTGGATGGGACAGCAAGCTAACTGTTCAGAGAAGGTGGGTATTAGGAACTTTATTGTTTTTAAAATGTGTGTCTGTGCGAACTACTTAAAATATGAACAAGTATGCAGCATAATCTCACTTTTATTCAGGAAGAAGAAGACGTCTGTGACTGTGACTCCGGGCTCACTTGGCAGAAACACCCCCTGACCCTCAACCCCCATCGCAAAATGTAATGCCCGTGAAAAGGATAGGTGGACGCAGTGTTATATTGAACATAGTCCTGAGAGCACGATTGAAAACGAAAACTAGATATAGTATATGGTATAAACTATGCACCAAAAAGTGTGATATAAGATGAACCGGGGCGTGAAATATAATATGCAATACATTGTGCGCAATGCTAGATTCATTGGAGAGCGCGAGATAGCACACGCACTAGCGCGTGCTATGCGATATGTGCCTTGGAGTGTAATATGCACAGGGCAGTGTTGTGTAACCTATCTAGTCTCTAAAGTTGTAATATAAAATATGTGCTGGGGAGTAACGTTGCATATGCACTGTGACAAATATATGGATCCCAGATTGTATTATGTATGGCATAGCGCTGTGCGTTATAACATAGGCATCGAGGAAGGCACGTTAGATGGGGCAATATAACCCGTGCGAAGGAAAGTGTGGCATGACATATTCACGGGATGGTGTTGCAGTGCACATGGGCTAGAGAGTGTCATAGCATACGCACTAGCTGGTGGAATACAACACAGAGGTGTGTGGCACTCGGCGGGCACTGGTGGGTGTAACACAGCATTGGGCTCAGCCAGGAGCACGCTGTGACTCTCAAGTGAGGTTTGTCTCCTTTCCAGAGAGTAAAATAAAAAGTATTACACATCCGGCGGTGGATGAGTGTTTTATTAACCGTGAGGGGGGCTTCTTGCATAGTTTGGTCGAATTTTTGTAGAATCCCCTTTGAATGGCTTGGTGTGCATGAGTATTAAATGTGCCCGTCAATAGCTACCCATGTTGGTATAAATAAACGACAAGGGTGTCTACTTGGAGAGTACCCACCGGCGTGGGCGCTGGGATTAGGCACGGTAGGGCGTCAGACATGTCAGAGCTTCACTAGCGGTGTAAATACATTCCACGTGGATTCATTGTATGCATAGTCGCCTTTTAATGAATATCACGCAAATCGTCATGGTGATAGGTACATACGGTTTGTCCAGCATGTCCAGCAGGGGCATGCACAAAGGACCATGGAGGATAGAAGGGAGGGTCAGGACCTTGGCACAGACAAGAGAGTTCAGGGGAAGGGGCCTCACAACAGACCGCGCGGGGCAGGCAGGAGGAGCAGTTGCAGCACAACAGACCAGGGAGTGCAGAAGGGTGTGGCAGTAAAATAGACCATGGAAGACAGGAGGAAGGGGATAGGGGCATGGCATGTGGACAGGCAGGGTGGAGGTGGCAGGGACAGGTTTCAGTCATCTGACAATGCTAGGCAGGTGGGAGGGGAATGGCAGCTCAACAGAACACTCAGAGTAGATAGGAGTGGCAGGTCCATGGAACATGGTGGGCAAAAAGGATGGAGCCGGGGCATGCACAAAGACATCGGAGGGCAGGGGGAAGGAGAATAGGGGGAGCAAGCTAAGCACAGAGACTAAGCAGGAGGTCAATGATGAGCCATAGAATTGGGCAATGAAGGGCAGGAGGAGTGGACTGGCACATCATGCTAAATGGAGGTCAGTGGCAGCACATCAGACCATGCATGGCAGGAGGGAGGAGGCTAGTCCATGGATTCAGACAACAGAGGATAGGGAGGAGGTGGATGGGACAGCAAGCTAACTGTTCAGAGAAGGTGGGCATCAGGAACTTTATTGTTTTTAAAATGTGTGTCTGTGCGAACTACTTAAAATATGAACAAGTATGCAGCATAATCTCACTTTTATTCAGGAAGAAGAGGACGTTTGTGACTGTGACTCCAGGCTCACTTGGCAGAAACACCCCCTGACCCTCCACCCCCATCGCAAAATGTAATGCCCGTGAAAACGATAGGTGGACGCAGTGTTATATTGAACATAGTACTGAGAGCACGATTGAAAACGAAAACTAGATATAGTATATGTTTAAACTATGCACCAAAAAGTGTGATATAAGATGAACTGGGGCATGAAATATAATATGCAATACATTGTGCGCAATGCTAGATTCATTGGAGAGCGCGAGATAGCACACGCACTAGCGCGTGCTATGCGATATGTGCCTTGGAGTGTAATATGCACAGGGCAGTGTTGTGTAACCTATCTAGTCTCTAAAGATGTAATATAAAATATGTGCTGGGGAGTGTAACGTTGCATATGCACTGTGACAAATATATGGATCCCAGATTGTAATATGTATGGCATAGCGCTGTGCGTTATAACATAGGCATCGAGGAAGGCACGTTAGATGGGGCAATATAACCCGTGCGAAGGCAAGTGTGGCATGACATATTCACGGGGTGGTGTTGCAGTGCACATGGGCTAGAGAGTGTCATACCATACACACTAGCTGGAGGAATACAACACAGAGGTGTGTGGCACTCGGCGGGCACTGGTGGGTGTAACACAGCATTGGGCTCAGCCAGGAGCACGCTGTGACTCTCAAGTGAGGTTTATCTTCTTTCCAGAGAGTAAAATAAAAAGTATTACACATCCGGCGGTGGATGTGTGTTTTATAAACCGTGAGGGGGGTTTCTTGCATAGTTTGGTCGAATTTTTGACGAATCCCCTTTGAATGGCTTGGTGTGTATGCGTATTAAATGTGCCCGTCAATAGCTACCCATGTTGGTATAAATAAACGACAAGGGTGTCTACTTGGAGAGTACCCACCGGCGGGGGCGCCGGGATTAGGCACAGTAGGGCGTCAGACACGTCAGAGCTTCACTAGCGGTGTAAATACATTCCACGTGGATTCATTGTATGCATAGTCGCCTTTTAATGAATATCACGCAAATCGTCATGGTGATAGGTACATCCGGTTTGTCCAGCATGTCCTAGGTGTTTCTATAAATATATATTTTTTTTAAATAATAAAAAGCAAAGGCCCCCCTCCTACAGAATAAAAAAAAAAGTCATGACCCGGGGGTTGGGGCCCCCTTCCACATGTATTTTTTTCAACAGAAAAAATTAGGGTGAAGGCCCTGGGGGATGGGGTCCCCAGGGCCAATACATTAGAAAAAGATGGGGGCCCACACAGCCCTATTTCTTAAAAAAATAAAATAAATAAAGGACCGGCATCGCACTGGAGGCCACGCCCCCTCCTTGCAGCACTCTGCAAACGTGCCCCCTTGCCAGATGTAAGTTGGGGAATTAATTCCCCTTCAATACTGAGGGTTCCTGAGGGCCAACCAGCCCAACAGGTATGTCCAGTATGTCCCAGGGAGCTGCGTTGCAGACAGGTGTTCTGAGGCCACGCCCCTTTTTACACCCCTATGCAACACAGCTCTGTGGCGCTTACTGGAGGTACCTAGTGGGCTAGTTTGACCCTAGGGACCCTTAGGATTCAAGGGGACTTAATCTCTCAACTCAGAACGGCCACAGGGCGCGTTTACACAGTGGTGAAGGGAGGGGACGGTTCCTGAGGTGACGTGTGAAAACACACCCTGTGGCGCATTTTAAGTTGGGGAAATAATTCCCTTTCAATCCTGAGGGACCCTGCGGGCCAACTAGCCCACCAGGTGCTTCCAGTAAGCGCCACTGCTCTACGTTGCAGAGAGGTGGTGCAGGCCGTGCCCCTTTTTACACCTCTCTGCAATGGCGCTTACTGGATGTACCTTGTGGGCTAGTTGGACCCTAGGGACCCTCAGAATTCAAGGGGACTT
Organism: Triturus cristatus; assembly: GCF_964204655.1. Classification (NCBI taxonomy): domain Eukaryota; kingdom Metazoa; phylum Chordata; class Amphibia; order Caudata; family Salamandridae; genus Triturus; species Triturus cristatus. The sequence continues at coordinate 545,024,164 of NC_140594.1, read as the reverse complement.
AATCTCCCAGCTTAAAACGGCCACAGGGCGTGTTTACACAGTGGGGAAGGGAGGGGACGGGGACTGAGGTGACGTGTGCAAACACGCCCTGTTGCACGTTTTAAGAGGTAGTTTTAATCCCCTGCCCTATTATATACTAGGGGCTTACAGAGGAGGTCATGCTAATCACAGCGGCACCCCAACGCATAGTGTTCCCTAGTGTATGTAGGTGTTTCCACTGTAATCTGAGTGTCTTTTAACATAGCACTGGCTCTAGGAATGGTTAGTCAGACTCAGTTACCACCAGTATCTCTCTGAAAAAGTTGAGGGTACAGGATGATTTAGCAACAATGCTTCTTTCTGCTCTTCTGTTTTTTTCTTTCTGCACGTTATCCTTCCTCCTGCACTTTTCTTCGTCTTTGAGGACTTCTGTTGCTTCTTTCTGCATTTTTTTTTTCTTTCTGTGCGTTTTTTCTTCTTTCTTCACATGTCCTATCTCTGTAGGCATAGTTAGAAACTAGCATTTAAAAAACCTTTGAAAATCATTGAAAAAAACATAGGTTTCAGGCACGTTATAGTTAGGAATTAGCATTTAAAAAACCTTAGAAATTCACTGAAAAAACCATAGGTTTCAGGGGCGTTATAGTTAGCTGGACTTTTCACTCGTACAAAACCATTGAATTTCCCCCGTTATAGTTAGTTCAGCTAACTATAACTCGCGCGCCCGCAATGCACTGCTGGTGATGTCACATATTACATCACTCATGACATGGTCTGTGACATCACTCATGACATCACTGATGACATCTCAAATGACATGTCAATAGAGTGGCAGACCTCCTCTCCCCCTAATATAACCTTTGATACACACATTCAAAAATAAAAACAAAATTTTTCAAAACAATGGACATACCATTACCAGTTACAACAACATATTCAGTAATTCTAAGATCCACATACATATCCACTCATTCACCAACAGTCCTATACAGTCACTCATACATGTACTCACTCATCATATGTACTCATACACCTATACCTCCTATTACACAACACCACTCATCCATAGAGTTACTCACACACATAGTCACTCATGCTAATAAAGAATCAAACATCCATTTACTTGCATATACAGTTATACACACACCACCACACTTACTTCTACAGAAACGTACACATACTTAGACTTTTAAACAATCACTTATAGAAACACATACCTATTCATACAGGAACTCTTCCAATCTCTCACTCTCACATATACTCACTTATATACACCAATAGTCACATATACTAGTTTAAAAAATATGTAGTTACTCATAAAGACACTATTGAGACAGTCATCCACTCCCTAACACACCCATGCACACACTCATCCACCCATACAGTCCTGCACACATGCTGTCTTCAACACATACAAACAGTGAGTCACTCATTCATGCACCTATGCACTACGTAATACCACCCACCGAACCATACAGACACTCAGACACTCATACTGATACTCAAAAAAACAACTAATAACCTATATAGACACTCATGTAGCTACTCACCAACCCATGCAGCCACTTATACACAAAATGAGAGACTGATACAGATATTTATATATTTAATCATTACTCACTAAGCCATTTTTCAAAAACAAATCATCCATTTAGACACTTATATACCCATTTATTCTTCCATCGACCTTGAGATATACATATATAAAACATATGTAATTTTCAGAAAAACACACATTCACTGTCATCAGTGATGTCATTTGAGATGTCATCAGTGATGTCATCAGTGATGTCACTGACCATGTCATGAGTGATGTAATATGTGACGTCATCAGCAGTGCATTGCGGGCTTGCGAGTTATAGTCAGCTGAACTAACTATAACGGGGGAATTTCAATGGTTTTGTACGAGTGAAAAGTCCAGCCAATATATATATATTATCTACTGGTGGTTGCCAGTAGATAGTTATAGTTAGGACCGTGTTTCCATAGGAAATCTGAAAATTCTATTTTAAATAACTTTGGCGCCGGATGACGAATCCTCGCAAAGTTTTCAAAATAGGTGGGGCGCTCCGCTCCGCTCCTACCCTGAAAGTCTCGGGGTGATTAGTCAAGTGAGGGCCGAGAAAAAAGGGGCTCCCAAAACACGTTTTCCCCATGCATTTTTCCATAGGGACCTTTAGTCCAAGGTACAGCCCGAACTGCTGAACAGAATTACTTGAAATTTGGCAGAGAGGTAGTCCTCAGGTCAGGGATGTGCCTTTTGAATATCTGGAGTCAATCTGTTCAGTAGTACCTGAGAAAATTTCAGTTAAAAGTACATATATATCTATAAGCGCGCACCGTGCGCGCACAGTGACGTGCGCGAGCGCAATTCTGATGTCAGTAAACATTCTAATCGGTCGAAATCAGGAAGTGTCAGCCGCCATTTTGTCTCTCGCAGTCTGAGGCAGTGAAAAACAAAGGTGGAGAACGTGAAAAGGGGGCAGGGTGGACAGTTCCTGACCCCCTAGCCTTTGTCAGGGGGTCACTGACGGACCCCCAAGGGTGAAAAAAACATTTATTTTTTTGTCGAAAAAGTGCGGGGTGCGTGCACCGTGCACGCACGGCACGCACAATGCATCGTGGCCGCTCGGTCCGCAAAGTGCACCGAGCGCCCACAGCGCGCGCACGGTGAAAAACCTGAAAAAAAAAATATTAATAACTTAGCATTTAAAAAATGGTACAAATTCACTTAAAAAACCATAGGTTTCACACACGTTAAAGTTAGGAATTAGCATTTAAAAAACCTTGCAAATTCACTTAAAAAACCATAGGTTTCACACATGTTATAGTTAGCTGGACATTTCCCTCGTAAAAAACCAATGAAATTCCCCCGTTATAGTTAGTGCAGGCAACTATAACTCACGCGACCGCAATCCTCTGCTGATGACGTCAGATATTACATCACTGTATTTCGACACCTATTTACCCATGTCTTCTTCCATTAATCTTTAGCTATACATATATTACAAATATTTATTTTTCAGAAAGACACATATGTAATCAGTGATGTTATATCTGACGTCATCAGCAGAGGATTGCGGTCGCGTGAGTTATAGTTGCCTGCACTAACTATAACGGGGGAATTTCATTGTTTTTTTACAAGGGAAATGTCCAGCTAACTATAACATGTGTGAAACCTATGGTTTTTTAAGTGAATATATATATATATATATATATATATATATATATATATATATATATATATATATATATATATATATGCCAAGGTGTATTAATGAATAAGTAAGTGATTAAACGTGTCTTAGTGAATGCATGGGTTAGTACCTAAACTGTGAAAATGTCTGTATCAGTTTGTCAGTTGGTGTGTAAGCAGCTCCATGGGTTGGTGAGTAGCTACATTAGTGTCTATATGGGTTATTGATTGGTTGTCTGAGTATCTGTATTGGTGTCTTAGTGTCTGAGTGGGTGGTTGTGGGGTGTATGATTGCATGGATGTGTGAGGGGGTGATTCACTGCGTGTATGGGTTCAATAGTGCGTCTGTGAGTGGCTGTATGGGTGAGTGAGTGTGTGTAAGGCTGTGTCAGTGAGTAAATGGATGTCTCAGTGTTACATGTGTGAGTAGCTACATATGTGAAAGGCAGTATATTAGAAGTTGGAGTATATAAATGACTATATGTGAGAGTGAGTGATTGTGAGAGTGGCTGTATGGATGAATGTGTGCTTGTATCAGTGAATGTATAAGAGAGTAAATTTATGTTAGTACATGTATGAATAAGTGAGGTGGTATGTGTATAACTGTATAGGTGAGTAAATGGGAGTGTGTTTGATTATTTGCATGACTGACTAGGTTTGTCAGTAACTCGATGGGTGAGTGGCAGTGTGTGTGTCTCTATAGGTGTATAAGTGCATATGATAGTGCTGTATTGATGAGTGACTGCATTTATGAGTGACTGTATAGGTGAATACGTGGATGTGTGTTTAGACCTAGGAATCAGTGAGAGGGTATGTAGTAACTGGTATTGGTGAGTGTATAGTTTCGAAAATGGTAGTCTGTATTTTAGAGTAGGTGTATCTACGGTTATATTAGTATGTGAGGAGGTGCATCTGATTATCACATTGATGATGTCATTCGAGATGTCATCAGTTATGTCACTGACCATGTCATGAATGATGTAATATGTGACATCATCAGCAGTGCATTGCGGGGGGGGTGATTTATAGTTAGCTGAACTAGCTATAACGGCCGAATTGCTCTGGTTTTGTACGAATGAAATGTCCAACTAACTATAATGTCCCTGAAACCTGTGTTTTTTCCAGTGAATTTTAAAGGTTTTTTAAATGCTAATTTCTAACTATATTGTCCCTGAAACCTATGGTTATTTCAGTGAATTTCTAAGGTTTTTTAAATGCCAAATTCTAACTATAACGTCCTTGAAACCTATGTTTTTTTCAGTGAATTCCAAAGGTTTTTAAATGCTAATTTCTAACCATGACAACAGAGGTAGGACATGTGAAGAAAGAGGAAGAAAGGCACAGAAAGAAGCAAGAGAAATGCAGAAAGAGGCAACAGACGTCCAGAAAGACGAAGGAATGTGAAGAAAGAAGCAAGAGATATGCAGAAAGAACCAACAGTGGCACAGAAAGAGGCCTTGTTGCAAAGTCATCCTGTGCCCCCAACTTTTTGATGACTGGTACTGGTGGTAACTGACTCTGACTAACCAGGCCCGGAGCCAGTGCTATGCTGAAAGATACTTAGAATACAGTGAAAAGACCTACATACACTAGGGTACACTATGGGTTGGGGTACCCCTATGATTAGCATGACCCTGTAAGGCCCTAGTACATAATAGGGCAGGGGGATTAAAACTACCTCTAACTCAGAGGTGAAGAAAGAGGAAAGAGAAGTGCAAAAAGAAGCAACAGATGTGCCAAAAGAGGTAAGAGAGGTACAGAAAGAAGCAAGTGAAGTACAGAAAGAGGCAAGAGAGGTGCAGAAAGAGGCACAAGAGGTACAGAAATAGGCAGGAGGGGTGCAAAAGGAAGGAACGCAAGTGCAGAAAGAGGCAAGAGAATTGCTGAAAAAAGCAACAGAGATGTAGAACGAAGCAAGGGAAGTGCAAAAGGAGGCAAGTGAGGTGCAGAAAGAAACTAGAGCAGCACAGAAAAGAGGTGCAAAAAGAGGCAGGAGGGGTGCAGTGAAAGGTAGGAGAGGTGAACAAAGCTAAGAGAGGTAAAGAAAAAGGCAGTAGGGGTCCAGAAAAAAGGAAGAGAAGTGCAGAAAGAAGCAACAGAGGTGCTGAAAGAGGCACAAACGGTGCACAAAGAGCAAGAGAAGTGCAGAAAATTGCAACAGAGGTACAGAAAGAGGCAAGAGAGATGCAGAAACAGGCAGGAAATGGACAGAAAGAGGGAACAGGGGTGCAGCAAGAGAGAAAAGGGGTGCAGAAAGAGGCAAGAGGGGTTCAGAAAGAGAAAAGATGGGTGCAGAGAGAGGCAAGAGGGGTGCAGTAAGAAGCAAGAGCAGTGCAGAAAGAAGCAAAAGAGGTGCAAAAAGAGGCAAGAGAACTGCAGAATTAACCATCAGAGGTGCAAAAGGAGGCAAGAGGGGTGCAGAAAGAGTTAGGAGAGGTGCTTAAAGAGGCAAGAGAGGTATAGAAAGAAGCAGGAGGGGTGCAGAAAGAGGAGAGAGAAGTGCAGAAAGAAGCAAAAGAAGTGCCCAAAGAGGCAAGAGGGATGCAGAAAGAGGCAAGAGAATTACAGATAAAAGCAACATATGCGTAGAAAAAGGCAAGAGAAGGGCAGAAAGAGGCAAGTGAGGTGCAGAAAGAGCAAGAGAAGTACAGAAAGAGGGAACAGAGATACAGAAAGAGGCAGGAAAGGTACAGAAACGGAACAGGCAGAAAGAGGCAAGAAAGGTACAGAAAGAGACAAGAGATTGTAGAAATAGGCAAGAGACCAGAAGAAAAAAGCACCAGAGGTGCTGAAAGAGGCAATTGAGACACAGAAAGAGGTAAGAGATCTGCAGAAAAAAGCAAAAGAGGTGCTGAAAGAGGCAAGAGAGGTGCAGACAGAAGCAAGAGAAGTACGGAAAATGGCAACAGAGGTACAGAGAGAGGCAAGATAAGTGCCGAAAGAGGAAACAGGGGTGCAGAAAGAGGCAAGAGAGGTGCAGAAAGAGGAAACAGGGGTGCAGAAGGAGGCAAGGGAGGTGCTGAAACAGGCAAGTGAGGTGCAGAAAGAGGTAAGAGATCTGTAGAAAAAAGCAACATGGGTTCTAATAGAGGCAAGTCAGCTGTAGAAAGAAGCAAGAGAGGTGCAGAAAGAAGCATCATAGGTATAGAAAGAGGCAAAAGAGGTACAGAAAGAGGAGAGAGAAGTGCAGAAAGAAGCAAAAGAGGTGTTCAAAGAGGCAAGAGGAATGCAGAAAGAGGCAAGAGAATTACAATAAGAACCAAGAGAAGTGCAGAAAGAAACAACAGAGGTGCTGAAAGAAGCACAAAGGGTCCCCTCCTGAAACAAAATACTAAAAATAAATAGAATATGAGGACAGGCCTGGGTGTTGGAGTCCACGGGGCCAATAGTGGCCCAAGGAAGGGGGCCAAGTGGCCACGGTGACCCCATACCCCGGGGCCTGGCCTCCTTTAAATAAAATATGAATAAGGGAGGGGGGCTGCGTGGGCCTCAGGGACCCCAACCCCCAGGGCCTGGACAGACTTTAAAAAAATACAATTTATGAAGGGGGGCCATGTGGCCCTTCTTGTGGGCCACTATTGGCCCCAGAGACCCCATCCCCCGGGGCCTTGCAAACTGCAATGTCCCGGGGGCACCCCGGGACACTGCTCGAGATGGCCTTGGGGTGGCGGCCCCCAGGGCCATCTAGGGCTCCAGGAAGGGGGCCACGTGGCCCCCCTCCCTGTGACTACAAAGCCCTGTGGAGGTGCTGGTCACCAGAGTTTGGGGGACCCACAAGGCCCCTCATTATTTAAAGAAGCCCTGGGGAGGTGGAGGTCCCTGGAGCTTGGGGGGGCCCACAACGCTCCCCTAAATATTTAAAGAAGCCCCAGGGAGGTGGTGGTCCAGAGGCTGTGGGGGGGCGTGTGCCACCCATATATGTTGGACAGGCCACACAGAGGGCTTGCTCCCTCCCCGCACGACAGGGCCCGAGCTCCGGCCCACCAGGCATACCCCCGCGACAAGCACCTGTACCCCGTCTCCCGACGGATCTTCTGCCCTCGGACCACTACTCATCACGGGGTCCAGCCCCACCGGCTTCCCCGGCCGGGTCAAGCCGCCATCTTGGGCCCTGCACCACGCGGCCGCGTGGCCTCACCCCGACCCTAACCCCGGGCCTGGCCGGCCCCGACATCCCGGCACCACCATCCACCCAGGAGGTGAGCGGACCACTTGGCAGGTCAATGGGAGAACGAGGTGTCAAAGGCCCCCGCCAGGTGCCGATCGCCCCCAGCTCCCCCAGGCACAGGCTCCACCCCCTGCTGGGTGTCTGGACACCTTCATCCCGGACCCTCCGACCTCCAAGTGCGAGGGTCCGGACATCAAAGGGCACCAGCCCTATAACTGGGGCAGCTCCGGAGCAGGAAGGCAGTTGTATCCTGGAGTCGAGAGACACCGAGTGAACTCAGCCTTGACGGTCTACTGGCGCTGCCGTAGCCCGCTCTTGTGAACCATCATTCTGCCTGCTGGTGCTGCCGCGGCCTTCTGCAACCTCCATCCTTCCTGGGACCTGCTGGCGCTGCCGCGGCCCGTTGTAACGACCATCCTCACCGGGACCTGCTGGCGCTGCCGCGGACCGTACATCGACCATCTTCCTGGGACCTGCTGGCGCTGCCGCGGCCCGTTGTAATGACCATCCTCACCGGGACCTGCTGGCGCTGCCGCGGACCGTACATCGACTATCTTCCTGGGACCTGCTGGCGCTGCCGCGGCCCGTTGTAACGACCATCCTCACCGGGACCTGCTGGCGCTGCCGCGGACCGTACATCGACCATCTTCCTGGGACCTGCTGGCGCTGCCGCGGCCCGTTGTAACGACCATCCTCACCGGGACCTGCTGGCGCTGCCGCGGACCGTACATCGTCCATCTTTCTGGGACCTGCTGGCGCTGCCGCGGCCCGTACCACCTAACCACCAAGCTCGAGGATTGTGAGCTCATCATCTCATCCGAACTACCTGATTGGTAAACAGACTGTCCCGCTACCCCCTTCCCTACCTTGCGAGACTCGAATCGAGGGGACCCCTGAGTCCAGACCTCCTTGTACCATTCACCCGTACCTTAAGAAGTGCTTATAAAGAACACTGAACCTTATCCGTGTGTGGTATCTGTCTGTGGGGGGGAAGTTACTTGTCTGTACGATCGCTGGAGACGGCTCTCCCCGGAGACCTCTCCTCCTGACCCCGGCCGACCCTCCCGGTCCGTCTACCTTTTCTAACATTGGTGGCCAGCGGCGCGATCCGAATCAACGCGTAATCGTACAGAAAGTAGCTCACCCCACGACAAAAACACGATGTCGACCAAAGATAGCAGCCCCACCGAGAAATTCCAAATGGAGAAATTAGAAGAATACAACCACCGCGAACTGAGACAATTTTGCATAGAACTTGGCATTGCTACCACCGGCCTAAGTACCAAGGATGATCTAAAGCGCGCCCTTGAGTCATGGACAGAAACTGGGGTCGCAGGACCCTCCGACCAAAGCAGCGTCACACCAGACCAAAACAGCATCACACCAGAGGGGAACGCCACGGCTCCCGAGGAGCGGGGAACGGGCCTCTCGCAGGAGGAGATCCGAGAAAGAGACAGAATCAGATTACACGAGTTGGAGATGGCACGACTCAAGATGGATGGGGAACTCAAGTTAGCTGAACAGAAACTCAACCTCGAGCATATGCGGCTTCGAGAGGAACGAGAAGAAAATCAGAGACAGAGAGAGCTGGAAGAGAAAAAAATAACGCTCGAGCACGAGCGCCGACTAGCGGAAATAGAACTGCGAAAACAGAATAAGGAACTGGGGGTGCCTGAGCGACCACACACCCCGGGGCCAATTGAGAAAAAAGTCCATATCCCCAAGGATGTTGTCCGCGAGTATGTCCGAGAAGACGACATACAACAGTGGTTTAAAGCCTATGAGATCGCCATGACCTCCCACCGGATCGACCGGAGTGATTGGGGAGCCGGACTTTGGGGGAGGTTTATCAACAAGGGTCGCGATGCCCTACTGCAGCTCCCAGATCACCAAATGTCGTCCTACGACCACATGAAGGCTGCCCTCCTCACCCGCTACGGCCTCACACCCGAGATGTACCGCCAGAGGTTCAGAGATTGCACCCGGATCCCAGGTACAACTTGGGTAGAATACGTGAACTATTTCAGCCGTGCCTTCGAGGGTTGGATCAAGGGGAGTCAGGTCACCACCTACGAACAACTCTTCAACCTTATGGTATGGGAGCACCTGTCAAACAACTGTTTCGTCGAGCTCAGGCAGCACCTCCTCGACAGTAAGCTGACTGACCCCCGGCAGCTCGCCGCCGAAGCTGACCGATGGGAAAGCACCGAGTGGGCCGGAAAGGGCCACACGACCAGAACAGAAGCAGCCAAGGCCAGCACCGTCCTCGGGGAGGAGGAGGGGGCCAGGGTCGAGGGAGAGACGCCTTGCCAGCAACACCCGTGGCCAGCACCCTGCCTCCGGCCGGCCGGGGCAACCCCCCGTTGCGGCCTGGGTTCCGAGCCAACATCACGTGCCACCGGTACCAGCGACTAGGCCACTACGCCAATGACCCGAGCTGCCTGCTAAACCAAACACCCAAGCCCCGCCAGGTAGCTGCCACCGCCCTGGGGGAAGAGCGATTATCGGAGGAACCCGAAGAGTATGAGCCGGCCCAGCAAGGGTGGGAACCGGCCGCCATGGTCCTGGCGTGCTTAGGGGGAAGAGACATGGTCCCGCGGGCTCCCCTACCCGCCAACACCAGGAAATACGGTCAGTGGGTGACCATTAATGGACAGAGGGCCGAGGCCTTGCGTGACACCGGCGCCAGTGTGACGGCCGTCCGCTGTCACCTGGTGAAGCCCGAGCAGATCCTGCCGAACATTCTCTGCCCCGTCCGCTCGGCAGACAACTCTGAGAGTATGTGTAAAATGGCCTGCGTCCCATTTGAATGGGGAGGGGTCTCCGGCCTGCTGAAGGTGACGGTCCGGGATGATGCCCCCGTGGACTGCCTCCTGGGGAATGACCTCGAGAGTTCCCCGTGGGCCACCGTCGAGAGAAGAGAGCACCTGGGGATGCTGGGCCTCCCGGACTGGGCCTGCATAACCACCCGGTCCATGGCCGCCCGTGCCGCCCCCCGATCAGAAGAACCCGAATGGCCAGCACCTCCGCCCCCGGTCGCCCCAGTAGAGGACAACGGCGAGGCCGGCCTCCCGGACCCGACGACCGAAGAGGACGCGCAACCCCAGGACCTTCCGGATCTGGCTCAGTGGCGTCAAGAAGGGGGGCCCACCCAAGAACAGTTCCGCCAGGAACAAAAGACCTGTCCCTCCCTCGAGGGACTCCGCCAACAAGCCAGCGCCCAAAACGCAGGGGACGCCACCGGAACTCACTGGGTCTACTGGGATAACGACCTGCTCTACAGCGAGCAAAGAATCGCCGAGCTGGGGGCCGGTCGAGTTCTGGTGGTACCTCTCCGCTTCAGAGACTTTCTGCTCAACTTAGCCCACGATGTCCCCCTGGCTGGACACCTGGGCCAGGACAAAACGTACAGTCGCCTAGTGACCCACTTTTTCTGGCCAAAAATGAGGAATGACGTCCTGAACCACTGCCGATCTTGCCCCACATGCCAAGCCAGCGGGAAGAGTGGTCGGAAGCTGAAAGCCCCTCTGCAACCCTTCCCTGTGGTCACCACCCCGTTCGAGAGGGTGGGGATAGACATTGTGGGGCCTCTGGACCCCCGCACGGCACAAGGACACAGGTTCATCTTAGAGCTAGTGGACCATGCCACCCGCTACCCCGAGGCGGTGCCCCTACGGACCGTGACAGCTCCGGTGGTTGGCCGGGCCCTAATGGGGATCTTCTCCCGGGTAGGCTTCCCCCGAGAAGTCGTCAGCGACCGAGGCACGAATTTCATATCCAAATACATGAAGTCCCTCTGGCAACAATGCGGGGTCACCTACAGATTCACGACCCCCTATCACCCCCAAGGGAACAGACTAGTGGAGCGTTTTAACCGCACTCTCAAGGGGATGATTGGGGGATTGGAAGAGCCCCTCCGTCGCCAGTGGGATGTACTACTCCCGTGCCTCCTCTTCGCCTACCGGGAAGTTCCCCAGAAGTCCCTCGGTTTTAGCCCTTTCGAACTCCTGTACGGGCACCCTGTGCGAGGGCCCCTCAGCCTAGTCAAGGAAGGTTGGGAGATGGCCCCCCTAACGACCCCTCCAGACGTCTTCAAATACATCCTGGCCCTACGAAACCAGACCCGGCGCTTCAGGGAGATGGCCAAGGCGAACCTCGAGGCCAGCCAGGAGGACATGAAGAGGTGGTATGATCACAATGCCTCCTCCGTTGAATTCGAGCCTGGTCAGCAAGTATGGGTGATGTCCCCCACCGAACCATGTGCCTTGCAAGATAAGTGGACGGGGCCCTTCAAAGTGGTCGAGCGCAAAAGCCCCGTCACTTACCTCATCGACATGGGGTCCTCCCGGAACCCCCTTCGGGTCCTCCACACCAACCGACTCAAACCACACTTTGTGCGCTCAGAACTTAGCCTCCTGATGGCTACGGACAGTGGTGCAGAAGAAGACTCCGAACCCCTCCCGGATCTCCTGAAGACTCAGGAGAATGACGGCTCCGTGGACGGGGTCCGGCTCTCTGACGCCCTCACTTCGGAGCAACGCCAGGACTGCCGGAACCTCCTGCTGCAGTTCGCTGCCCTGTTCTCCCTCACCCCCGGGGTCACCCCTTGGTGTTTGCACGACGTAGACACCGGGGACAGTCCCCCTGTCCGACACCGGGCCTACCGCGTACCAGATCGGGTACGGGCCTGCATACAGGAGGAAGTGGCCAAGATGCTCACGATCGGGGTCATCGAGCCCTCGGACAGTCCCTGGGCCAGTCCGGTTGTATTGGTTCCCAAAGCCGCTGCCCCCGGCACCGCACCTGAACTGAGATTCTGCGTCGACTACCGGGGCTTGAACGCTGTCACCCGGACCGACGCTCATCCCATCCCCCGAGCAGACGAGCTGATCGACCGGCTGGGGGCCGCCCGCTACCTTAGTATCTTCGACCTAACAGCGGGCTACTGGCAGATCGGCCTCACACCCAGGGCTCAGGAACGGTCAGCCTTCTCTACCCCCGATGGCCACTATCAATTCAAGGTCATGCCCTTTGGCATGAAGAATGCCCCCGCCACGTTTCAACGCCTTGTGAACCAGGTCTTGGCGGGGCTCGAGGAGTTCAGCGCTGCCTACCTGGACGATATCGCTGTATACAGCCGCCACTGGTCCGACCACCTCCGTCACCTCCAAGAGGTCCTACAAGCCCTCCAGCGGGCCGGCCTCACCATTAAGGCCGGCAAGTGCCAAATTGGCCAAGGGTCTGTGACCTACCTTGGGCACCAAGTGGGGAGCGGGCTGGTGGCCCCACTACAACTTAAGATTGCGGCCATCCAGTCCTGGCAGCCCCCCGTCACCCAGACCGAGGTCCGAGCCTTCTTGGGGCTCACCGGCTACTACCGGCGGTTCGTGAAGGACTACGGCAGCATCGTGGGGCCCCTCACGGGTCTCACGTCCAAGAACCAACCGAAGCGGATTAACTGGACTCCTGATTGTCAAGCGGCCTTCGAGAAGCTGAAGGCCGCCCTGTGCACCGCCCCTGTGCTCCAGGCCCCTGATTACAGTCGGGAATTTGTGGTGCAGACCGACGCCTCCGACCACGGCATCGGGGCCGTCCTCTCTCAGTTGAACCTCGAAGGTCATGACCAGCTGGTGGCCTTCATCAGTCGACGTCTCCTGGCCCGAGAACAGCGTTGGAGCACCATCGAGAGGGAGGCATTTGCAGTAGTGTGGGCCCTCAAAAAGCTCCGACCCTATCTCTTCGGTACCCACTTCCGGGTACAAACCGACCATCGACCCCTGCAATGGCTGATGCAGATGCGGGGGGAGAACCCAAAACTCTTGCGCTGGTCCATTTCCCTGCAGGGAATGGACTTCACCGTGGAGCACCGACCAGGCCAAGACCACGCCAACGCGGATGGCCTGTCCCGCTTTTTCCGCCTCGACGAAGAGAGTCCCCAAGGAGATGGGTGACTCTCCCCGCCTTCAGCTGGGGGGGACGCATGTTGGACAGGCCACACAGAGGGCTTGCTCCCTCCCCGCACGACAGGGCCCGAGCTCCGGCCCACCAGGCATACCCCCGCGACAAGCACCTGTACCCCGTCTCCCGACGGATCTTCTGCCCTCGGACCACTACTCATCACGGGGTCCAGCCCCACCGGCTTCCCCGGCCGGGTCAAGCCGCCATCTTGGGCCCTGCACCACGCGGCCGCGTGGCCTCACCCCGACCCTAACCCCGGGCCTGGCCGGCCCCGACATCCCGGCACCACCATCCACCCAGGAGGTGAGCGGACCACTTGGCAGGTCAATGGGAGAACGAGGTGTCCTAAGGGCTCTCCCCCGCCAGGTGCCGATCGCCCCCAGCTCCCCCAGGCACTGGCTCCACCCCCTGCTGGGTGTCTGGACACCTTCATCCCGGACCCTCCGACCTCCAAGTGCGAGGGTCCGGACATCAAAGGGCACCAGCCCTATAACTGGGGCAGCTCCGGAGCAGGAAGGCAGTTGTATCCTGGAGTCGAGAGACACCGAGTGAACTCAGCCTTGACGGTCTACTGGCGCTGCCGTAGCCCGCTCTTGTGAACCATCATTCTGCCTGCTGGCGCTGCCGCGGCCTTCTGCAACCTCCATCCTTCCTGGGACCTGCTGGCGCTGCCGCGGCCCGTTGTAACGACCATCCTCACCGGGACCTGCTGGCGCTGCCGCGGACCGTACATCGACCATCTTCCTGGGACCTGCTGGCGCTGCCGCGGCCCGTTGTAACGACCATCCTCACCGGGACCTGCTGGCGCTGCCGCGGACCGTACATCGACCATCTTCCTGGGACCTGCTGGCGCTGCCGCGGCCCGTTGTAACGACCATCCTCACCGGGACCTGCTGGCGCTGCCGCGGACCGTACATCGACCATCTTCCTGGGACCTGCTGGCGCTGCCGCGGCCCGTTGTAACGACCATCCTCACCGGGACCTGCTGGCGCTGCCGCGGACCGTACATCGTCCATCTTTCTGGGACCTGCTGGCGCTGCCGCGGCCCGTACCACCTAACCACCAAGCTCGAGGATTGTGAGCTCATCATCTCATCCGAACTACCTGATTGGTAAACAGACTGTCCCGCTACCCCCTTCCCTACCTTGCGAGACTCGAATCGAGGGGACCCCTGAGTCCAGACCTCCTTGTACCATTCACCCGTACCTTAAGAAGTGCTTATAAAGAACACTGAACCTTATCCGTGTGTGGTATCTGTCTGTGGGGGGGAAGTTACTTGTCTGTACGATCGCTGGAGACGGCTCTCCCCGGAGACCTCTCCTCCTGACCCCGGCCGACCCTCCCGGTCCGTCTACCTTTTCTAACAATATACAATTAAGTAAGCCCCAGGGAGGTGGGAGTCCCCGGGGCTGCAGGGGCCCCCGCGGGCCCCTGCATACATTATAAAAATCGCCCCCGGGACCTGGCCCACCCAGGGGCTTAAGTACAACGAAGCACGGGAGCCCACACTTTGTTTTGTTTTGTTTTCTCGGCCGGATTCGCGTGCCCAGCCCCTTCCTTTTCTTCAGAGTGGGAGTTCACATCTCTACAATAGCCTCTGTCCACCCTTATGGCGTAAATATAGGAGATGTTATCTCTCTCTTATACACCTTAATCCTGGGGAGTTAGATGTGAAATGGCGGGTCCTAAACTGTCCGAGTATAAAAATTATTCAGTGATTTGGTTAAAATCTTTCTGAAAGAAATAAGCTGTTATTAATCAATGATTTGTAATTTTAGCGTCCTATATGAGTTGACAATTCCTTTCCACTATTTATATAGATCTAGGCAGAGATTGCAGTGTGACAAGCTATTTCAACGGTAAGCGGGCACGGCATAGGTTGGGTGGACTGCGATACTGTTCCTCGCCTACTCCCCGTTTCCTCTGCCGTTGCATGCTATTACCGTAACCGCACTTAAGCAGCTCATTTGAAACAGGTGTAACTCCGTAGCTCTGAGTTGAACTACGAATGTCAGTAGAAAAGCTCTGGAATTATGAGTGAATGGGAGAATGAAAGAAAGGCAGCAGCGTTATCATTATTTAATGAGGAGTTAGACTCAGGCTAGATTTCAATGACCGTTAATCCTGGAATAACTGGCACTGAACCCTCACTGAAACAAAAGTTGATACTACTGGAAAAATGATCCAAAAGCCAGCTGAACAAATGGTGGGAAGTCACATCTTTGACTAACTATGGTGAAGTAGGCCGAGTACCAAGGGGCCTCAGAATTGCAATTCTACCAACGTATGAGAATCCAAATCCGGATTTATTGGCAGAATGGGCAACATATATGGTTAAAATGTGTCAAAGGATGCTGGAGATGCTAATAAAATATGCACAAATCGATCCGGACACTACTAGAAAAGAATTAGCCGCCCTAAGAACTGAATAGTTGAAAGTAAAGACAGAGAAAGAAGTCACTGATTTCATCAAGACACTACCTAATAAATTAAAAGAATACGAAGAGGATATAAATTGAAAAAGCAACGTAAATTTCTAGGGGACAAGAAAGACTACGCGGCGGGGCGAATTCTAACATATGCTAAACATTTTGACTGGGCACAACGAGCTCTCTGATCTTCTCTTAACCAGAGGCAGGAAGATATTCTTTCAACCGGATCGTGTTCTGATCTTAGCTCCGATTATGAGGGACGCAATTCAAGTATCCCTTTAGGAGTACACCCCTTGACATTCCACCATGAATTTCAGCTGTTGAAACAGAAAAAGGAACAGGGACCATCGGACAAACCCCCAACCAAGGGCAGAGGAAGAGGCAAAGGTCCCTAAAGAGGAAAAACCAAAGAAACAAAAAAGATTCCAATTAACGAAAAGAAGAGGAGGAAGAAACAAATATAAAACAACAAGAATACGTGTTAATGAAAACAACAATTCTATCATCAATTTGTCATCCAGGTTACTAACGACCGAAGAAATATCATTATTACGCCTAGGTCTCTCATTTTGTCCCATCAATGACACCAACTACATTGATACTAGGATGGATCTTTCCTATATGTTAGAAAATTGAAACTCATGAAATTAAACAAGATCACGGTTGGGCAAAAACAAGCACCTACCTTCAGAAGCGCGATGACAAGTTTTTCAGATCTCCAGGTGGGAGATATTGAGCTAATTCTGGATTTACACGATCTAGAGACCAACAACGAACAGAGATCACGAGATGACATTGATCTGATTTTGGAACATCTAGGCTTAACAACCCATCAAGCAAGTCATAGTGGTCTCAAATTGAAATCAAAACACAATCCTAATGTACCGCATAATAATATTGAAGCTTACAGCTCTGCCATGATTCAGGAATTGATGAAAAGTAAGCATACAGTATGCAATTACCTTAGTAATTAATTGTAGAAATATTGATTCCTGATATTTATCAGGGGTAGTATTCACGTAATGTTGTGGTGAATTTCACACAATTAATTGTTTATCTTGTAATATTACAACACTGAAAGCACTTAGCGGTAAAAATGTTTATTCATTTCCGTACACTAATGAGATTGTTTGTGCCCAGGAGCAATACAGAAATCATGTATGTAATTTGACAAATGATTTTATGCCATACATTAGAGACAAAGCATTGTTTGAATTACCTTTATTGATAGCGGCAGTCAGAATGCCAAACATTTTATGTTGATAATTGCTGTTGAGAAATTGCTGTTTAAATTTTCTAATTCATTGCTCTGTCATAGGCTTTCTAATCGCAGAATTACATGGTTTTGTGTGGGCATTTTATTCTGGCTGTGGCAATATTTGTCATAGCCTTTTGATGAAATAAGAAGGGACGGAAGTATGTTTTCACTTTCTATGAACTTTTATGTGTATTTCTAAGGGAATTTGCATACACAAATTACTCAATAAAGGCTAACGCTGAAACACGTTGTCTTGGTGCACAATAAACTATTGTGCAGTCTCCTGGTGGGTCCCTCTTGTTGTTTTTGTTGTTCGTGGCAATCATTGAAGGAATACACTGGAGACCTATTGCCACATCTATATATATATATATATATATATATATATATATATATATATATTCACTGAAAAAACCATAGGTTTCAGGGGTGTTATAGTTAGCTGGACTTTTCACTTGTACAAAACCATTGAAATTCCCCCGTTATAGTTAGTTCAGCTAACTATAACTCGCGCGCCCGCAATGCACTGCTGATGACGTCACATATTACATCACTCATGACATGGTCAGTGACATCACTGATGACATCACTGATGACATCTCAAATGACATCACTGATGACATCATCCTTGTGATAGAGTGGCAGACCTCCTCTCACCCTAATATAACCTTTGATACACACATTCAAAAATAGAGAATAAAATGTTCAAAACAATGGACATACCAATACCAGTTACAACAACCTCTTCAGGAATTCTAAGATCCACATACACATCCACTCATTCACCAACAGTCCTATACAGTCACTCATACATGTACTCACTCATCATATGTACTCATACACCTATACATCCTGTTACACAATGCCACTCATCCATAGAGTTACTCACACACATAGTCACTCATGCTAATAAAGAATCAAACATAAATTTACTTGCATATACAGTTATACACACACCACCACACTTACTTCTACGGAAACTTACACATACTTAGTCTTTTAAACAATCACTTATAGAAACACATACTTATTCATACAGGAACTCTTTCAATCTCTCACTCTCACATATACTCACTTATATACACCAATAGTCACATATACTAGTTTAAAACATATGTAGTTACTCATAAAGACACTATTGAGACAGTCATTCACTCACTAACACACCCATACACACACTCATCCACCCATACAGTCCTGAACACATGCTGTCTTCAACACATACAAACAGTGAGTCACTCATTCATACACCTATGCACTATGTAATACCCCCCACCGAACCATGCAGACACTCAGACTGATACTCAAAAAACCAACTAATAACCTATATAGACACCCATGTAGCTACTCACCAACCCATGCAGCCACTTATACGCAAAGTGAGAGACTGATACAGATATTTACATATTTAAACATTACTCACTAAGCCATGTATTCACTATGATACACTTAATCAGTCAGTTACACAATCAATTTTTCAAAAACAAATCATCCATTTAGACACTTATATACCCATTTATTCTTCCATCGACCTTGAGATATACATATATAAAACATATTTAATTTTCAGAAAAACACACATTCACTGGATGATGTCATCAGTGATGTCATCAGTGATGTCATTTGAGATGTCATCAGTGATGTCACTGACCATGTCATGAGTGATGTAATATGTGACGACATCAGCAGTGCATTGCGGGCGCGCGAGTTATAGTTAACTGAACTAACTATAACGGGGGAATTTCAATGGTTTTGTACAAGTGAAAAGTCCAGCTAACTATAACACCCCTGAAACCTATGGTTTTTTCAGTGAATTTCTGAGGTTTTTTAAATGCTAATTCCTAACTATAACGTGCCTGAAACCTATGGTTTTTTCTGTGAATTTCAAAGGTTTTTTAAATGCTAATTTCTAACTATGCCTACAGAGATAGGACATGTGAAGAAAGAAGAAAAAATGCACAGAAAGAAACAAAAGAAGTGCAGAAAGAAGCAACAGAAGTCCTCAAATACGAAGATAAGTGCAGGAAGAAGGATAACGTGCAGAAAGAACAAAAAGAAGAGCAGAAAGAAGCCTTGTTGCAAAATCATCCTGTACCCTCAACTTTTTCAGATGGATACTGGTGGTAACTGAGTCTGACTAACCAGTCCTAGAGCCAGTGCTATGTTAAAAGACACTTAGAATACAGTGAAAACACCTACATACACTAGGGAACATTATGCGTTGGGGTCCCCCTGTGATTAGCATGACCTCCTCTGTAAGCCCCTAGTGTATAATAGGGCATGGGGATTAAAACTACCTCTTAAAACAGGCCACAGGGCGTTTTTGCACACGTTAACTCAGGCCCCGTCCCCTCCCTTCACCACTGTGTAAACATGCCCTGTGTCCATTTTTAGTTGGGAGATTAAGTTCATTTGAATCCTGAGGGTCCCTAGGGTCCAACTAGCCCACTAGGTACTTCCAGTAAGTGCCACAGAGCTGCGTTGCAGAGAGGTGTAAAAAGTGGCACGGCCTGGACCACCTCTCTGCAATGCAGCTCAGTGGCGCTTACTGGAAGCACTTGGTGGGCTAGTTAGCCCCCAGGGGCCCTCAGTATTGAAGGGAAATTATATCCCCAATTTAAAACGTGCCATAGTGCGTGTTTGCACACGTCACCTCAGGCCCCGTCCCCTCCCTTCACCACTGCGTAAACGCGCCCTGTGGCTGTTCTAAGTTGAGAGATTAAGTCCCCCTGAATCCTAAGGGTCCCTAGGGTCAAACTAGACCACTAGGTACCTCCAGTAAGCGCCACAGAGCTGCGTTGCAGAGAGGTGTAAAAAGGGGCTTGGCCTCAGAACACCTGGCTGCAGCGCAGCTCCCTGGCGCATACTGGAGATGCCTGTTGGGGGCGCGTTTGCAGAGTGCTGCACGGAGGGGGCATGGCCTCCGGCACGATGCCAGTCTTTTATTTATTTTAGTTTTTTAAGAAGGGGGGCTGTTTGGTTCCCCTTCTTATTCTAATTTATTGGCCCTGATGACCCCATCCCCCAGGGCCAGTCTCCTAATTATATTTTTTTGACCCCAATCCCCAGGGCCGGCCACTGTTTTTTATTATTTTTTAAAAATATATATTTATAGACACACCTAGGACATGCTGGACAAACCGTACGTACCTATCACCATGACGATTTGCGTGATATTCATTAAAAGGCGACTATGCATGCAATGAATCCACGTGGAATGTATTTACACCACTAGTGAAGCTCTGACATGTCTGATGCCCTACCGTGCCTAATCCCGGTAGACACCCTTGTCGTTTATTTATACAAACATGGGTAGCTATTGACGGGCACATTTAATACACATGCACACCAAGCCATTCAAAGGGGATTCGACAAAAATTCGACCAAAACTATGCAAGAAACCCCCCTCACGGTTAATAAAACACACATCCACTGCCGGATGTGTAATACTTTTTATTTTACTCTCTGGAAAGGGGACGAACATCACTTGAGAGTCACAGCGCGCTCCTGACAGAGCCCAATGCTGTGTTACACCCACCATTGCCTGCCGTGTGCCACACACCTCTGTGTTGTATTCCACTAGCTAGTGCATATGCTATGACACTCTCTAGCCCATGTGCACTGTAACACCACCCCGTGAATATGTCATGCCACACTTGTCTTCGCACGGGTTATATTTCCCCATCTAACGTGCCTTTCTCAATGCCTATGTTATAACGCACAGTGCTATGCCATACATATTACAATCTGGGATCCATATCTTTGTCACAGTGCATATGCAACCTTACACTCCCCAGCACATATTTTATATTACAACTTTAGAGACTAGTTAGGTTACACAACACTGCCCTGTGCATATTACACTCCAAGGCGCATATCGCATAGCACGCGCTAGTGCCTGTGCTATCTCGCGCTCTCCAATGAATCTGTCATTGCGCACAATGTATTGCATATTATATTTCACGCCCGGTTCATCTTATATCACACTTTTTGGTGCATAGTTTATACCATACACTATATCTAGTTTTCATTTTCAATCGTGCTCTCAGGACTATGTTCTATATAACACTGTGTTCACCTACCCTTTTCACGGGCATTACATTTTGCGATAGGGGGTGGAGGGTCAGGGGGTGTTTCTGCCAAGTGAGCCCGGAGTCACAGTCACAAACGTCCTCTTCTTCCTGAATAAAAGTGAGATTATGCTGCATACTTGTTCATATTTTAAGTAGTTCGCACAGACACAATGTTTTAAAAACAATAAAGTTCCTAATACCCGCCTTCTCTGAACAGTTAGCTTGCTGCCCCATCCCCTTCCTCCCTATCCTCTGTTGTGTGAATCCATGGACTAGCCTCCTCCCTCCTGCCATGCATGGTCTGATGTGCTGCCACTGCCCTCAGTATGATGTACCAGTCCACTCCTCCTGCCCTCCATTGCCCAATTCTATGCCCCATCATTGACCTCCCGCTTAAACTCTGTGCTTAGCTTGCTGCCCCTATTCTCCTTCCCCCTGCCCTCCGATGTCTTTGTGCATGCCCCTGCTCCATCCTTTTTGCCCACCATGTCCCATGGACCTGCCACTCCTATCTACTCTGAGTGTTCTGTTGAGCTGCCACTCCCCTCCCACCTGCCTAGCATTGTCAGATGACTGTAACCTGTCCCTGCCACCTCCACCCTGCCTGTCCACATGCCATGCCCCTATCCTCTTCCTCCTGTCCTACATGGTCCATTGTACTGCCACACCCTTCTGCCCTCCCTGGTCTGTTGTGCTGCAGCTGCTCCCCCTGCCTGCCCCGTGTGGTCTGTTGTGAGGTCCCTTCCCCTGAACTTTCTTGTCTGTGCACAGGTCCTGACCCTCCCTTCTATCCTCCATCGTCCTTTGTGCATGCCCCTCCACCCTCCTTCTTGCCCATCATAGCCATTGTGCTGCCACTAACCCTCCCACTTGCCATGCATGGTCTTCTGTGCTGCCATGGCCCCTCCCACCTTCCCTGTGTGGTCAGTTAGCTGCCCCTGACCCCCTCCCACCTTCCCTCCATGGTCTGTGTGTATGCCATCACAGTCTCACTGTTGCTCTTCATGGTGTGTCTTGCTTCTAGTGCCCATCCTGCCTGACCTCCATGGCTATCTTGCTGCTCCTGCCCTGCCCCCTTGCCCCCAGCCCTACTCCCTCCCTCCTGGCTTGTCTGTTCCATTGTAATGCCCCTGATCCGTCCCTCCTGCCCTTTATGGTCTGTTATGCTGCAGCTTTCTCTCCTGTCTGTCCATTATGGTCAGCTAGCTACCATTGCCTCTTGCCCCTCTGTTCTCTGTTGTCCATGTGCATGGTCCTGTCCCCTCCCTCTTGCTTTCTATGGATTGTTGTGCTGCACTCCCGTCCTGCATGCCCTGTGTGGTGTATTGTGCTGCTGCAAACCCTGATGCCTGCCCTGCAGGGTCAGTTTGGTGCACCTCTCCATGTCCCTCCTGTCCTCTGTTATCCAAGTCCATGTCCCTATCCCATTTCCTTCCATGATCCAATGTACCATACTTGCGAACATTTTGAACTTGGTAAGAGGGAGATTTTGAAAAAAAACTGGGGTATTGATTTTCCCCTTTGAGTTACATTGAAAAAGAGGATATTGTAGACAGGAGACAGATCAAATAAAGCCCATTTGAGCTTAAAAACATTGGACGTTTCCTGGCTGAATCGGATCTGTTGGCATGTATGGTTGTACTACCATTGCCTCTTCCTTCTGCCCACAATGGTCTATTACATTGCCACAGCCTTGAAGGAGGGTAGATTTTGTATCACAGGGGCCCCCTGGCCCGTTCTGTCCACACCTGAAGTATGAGACCCTTGTCCTTGCCCTGCCAGCTGCATTTGTAGGCCGTATTAAATTGACCAGCGGGTCCTGTGTTGCTATATAATTATCCTGAGACATCCTTACCACTCAGCCAGCATAAAACCCCTGTGTAGGCCCTTCTGTTCAATATGTAGGCCTCTTTGTTAAATTGACCATAGCTCTGCAATTTTAGTGTATAGCAGTCTGAAGGCAGGTCTGCGAGGCCTTCTGATCCAAACTAGTAGCCCCCACCCTACCCGAGTGCTCCGTGCTCGGTATCAAAGTTCAACATCCCCCTGAAGCTGTCGACATACAGTAGGCTGCATCCTGGACTGGTACTTGCTTCCTGGGCAGGTTTCCCGCTTTTAAGGAAGTGGCAACCGCAGAGCGTCAAGTTAGGAGAACTGAGGAGATTTTATACATGAATATATTGAATTCCCGTACAATACCCATTATTTTCTGCTTGCTCTATGGAACTTACGATAAGCGATTGGCCTGAGAGACTGACCTTTTCACCCAGTCCATTGTCAGCATTAAGTGGGTAAATGACGAAATGTCTGGTAAAATCTGCAGACGAAGCTTTTGGGTAGCATACGTAGGTAGATGTAGCGTGCAAAGGAGCCCACAAAATGATATAAAAAGGGAGCACCCACAGATATCGACGGACTACCTCGCCGTCTGTATGTAGGTTAACAGGCAGTGCAGGTTTTCCCCAAGAGCTGGGAGCTCTTGTCTTCCTTTGCTTAAAATGTCTTGCTCTGCTTTGCTTGAAGTATCTTATTCTATTTTACCTATGTGAAATGTCATGTTATGTTTAACCATTGTTCTCTTTACTTTTGCATTTAAAAGATTTTGTATTGTAATTGCAGGAATGCTTGCTCTAAGAGTAAACGTGAGTGTTCCTAGGTAACATTTTCCTTGGTGTAACTTGTTTCTCATGATGCATTTATAGATGTGTTTTCTCTCTCTCTCTGTCAGTACATTAATTGAGATACAGAGAATATTATGACAGCTGTATGATTATCTGGATTCTGTATTTTGTACTTTATGTCTCTATTCTGCGGTTTCTTTGAAGTTGCATCTTCTCATTAAACTGCCATTGTATTCTGCCTCCAATTCCATGTCTCATATGTCTGTTTTCTTCATTTTTGGAGCAAGCGTTCCTAGGCACCCCGGCTCAAATTAAGGTGCCCCTTTTGTCCCTGACTCACTCTCCTGCTCAGTTCTGTGGTGGCTCCCGGGGATCTGGGGACCGCCCCTAGCTTCCTTGACCCGTAATAGATCTTCCCTCCAACAGCCTCTCTTGCAAGTCCTGTATTGTTGGTTTGTTGCCCCTGCCCCCCTTTCCACTGCCCTCCATAGTCTGTTGTGCTTCCACGGCCCTTCCTGCCTGCTCAGTGTGGTTAAATTGTTGCCTTTGCACCCTCCTACCTGCCTTCAATTTTCAGAGTCCGTGCCCCTGGCCTCTGCCTCTCAACAGTATCCTAATGAACAACTAGATTGCTAACATTCTATATTTATTACAAAAGTGTGGAACGCCTGACATCAACTTGATGTAATCAAAACTGTAATACCTAGAGCATTTCCTTTAGAAATTACATATATGAGAGGGTCTTATTGGCATCAAAATTATGGTTAGTGCTCTAAAAGACTAAAATAAGGACATATTTTCTGAGTTTTCAAATAGCGATAAAGCACTTTTAAATTATTTGTTATCTTTATGTTTTTTTATCCAGTTGACCACTTGATTAAATGTTGCACTTAGGGGAGAGGATGTGGTGTTACTTCCAGAACTGCAGACTTTGCAAGTGGGGAACCAGGTTGAAGTTTCTGCTTCAGCTCGACATTCTGTGATTCTGGTCAAATCACTTAGTCTCCCCATGTCTACAACCAAAATGAATTTGTTCTTGTGTGATGTAACCAATGCTCATGTAAAGCACTCCAATACCTGACAAGTCTGCACTATATAACACTGCAAACACAAAATAATAAGTGTTTTGCACACTTCTGTCATTGGGCTATATTTGGGCTACATCTGGGTGATTTTGGGCTACATTTGGGCTCTTTTGTCTCCGGTGGCCATCTTGGGAGATTTATTTGTTATGAAGTTTCCTAATTTCCTCATGTACTGCAGTCTCCTCAGTAGGAAATGCTTTCAGTTTTTTACTTTGATTCCATCATGAAGGTATTCAGATATGTCACACATTTGCCATAAATTCTGAATGTTAGCACTCTAGTTGCTCATTAGATCACTGTAGTAAAACTACTGCACCATGGAAGTCTGCTCCTGGTATTAAAAGTGCATGTTTCAGTCTGCATGTCAGAATTTTTTAATGAAATAGAAGAGGATTTGAGAAGTCACTCAAAATGTGCCCTCATTTTCTTTCTTCAGCATTAATCATAATTTCTATGGCAAAATGAACCTCCTCATTGTGTTCCTTTTTAAATTAAATGTTTTAAGTGTTACCAGTTTATTCCAATCAAGATGGCTTCAGGTGTGCCTTACTTTTGTCATAATGAAGACAGTAAGCGCTCTAGTTGTTTTTAAGAACATTCTGGGACATTCTGTCATTGGGCTATACTTGGGCTACAGCTGGGTGATATTTGGGCTACATTTGGGCTCTTTTGTCTCTGGTGGCCATCTTGGGAGACTTATTTGTTATGAAGTTTCCTAATTTCCTCATTTACTGCAGTCTCCTCAGTAGGAAATACTTTCAGTTTTTTACTTTGATTCCATCAAGAAGGCATTCAGATGTGTCACACATTTGCCATAAATTCAGAATGTTAGCACTCTTTTTGCTCATTAGATCACTGTAGTAAAGCTACTGCTCACCAGGGAAAACAGCTGCTGGTATTGAAAGTGCATGTTTCAGTCTGCATGTCAGAATTTTTTAATGAAATAGAAGAGGATTTGAGAAGTCACTCAAAATGTGCCCTAATTTTTCTTTCTGCAGCACTAATCATACTTTCTATGGAAAAATGAACCCCCTCATTTTGTTCCTTTTTAAATTAAATGTTTTAAGAGTTACCACTTTAATCCAAGCAAGATGGCTTCAGGTGTGCCATACGTTTATCATAAGTAGGACTGTTAGCGCTCTAGTAGTTCTTTGGAACACTCTGGGAAGCTGCAGTAGAACACAAAGGAATCAACTGACAGTCTCTGCCCTTGTTGGATGTACATGTTTTACTGAGAATGTCAGACTTCATTCTCACATGACTGAGAAAAATAATGTGAATTTACAGAAAATAAGCTCTCAGTTTAGCCTATAGATCACCTTCCAAACCTCTGTGGTAAAAGCATGAGAAAATATGTTTCTCTCAATCATGATATCCCAGCAGAAGGCTTTTTCACATGGTGAAATCACCTTAGAACATACCACAATTCCTAAAATGAGTATGGTACCATCAACAAATGATGTATAATGTAACTAAAGTCTTAAAACCTTCTATTAACTGCAATGCTTTTTAATGAGGTGCTATCATGTATATTGGTCCCAAGATGGCTGCCAACACTTCTTGGATGAAGTGCTGACAGCCAATCAGATCTCAGGATGAGATGTGTGGTTAGGCTCCGCCCACATATATATATGCTTTTAAATGCTATTTTCTCAGGAAATACTGAACAGATTTACACCAGACCTGCAAAAGGCACTTCCTTGACCTTATGGCTACCTCTCTGCCAAATTTCAAGTAATTCTGTTCAGCCGTTCGGGCTGTAGCTGTGTCTAAAGGTTCTATGGAAAAATGCATGGGGAAAACGTGTTTTGGGACCCCCCTTTTTTCTCGGCCCCTGCTTGACGAATCCCCCCGAGACTTTCAGGGTAGGAGCGGAGCGTAGCGCCCCACCTATTTTGAAAATTTCGCGAGGATTCGTCGACCGGCGCCAAAGTTATTCCAAATAGAATGTTGCGGATTTCCTATGGAAACAGGGTCCTAACTATAACTACCTACTGGCGACCGCCAGTAGGTAATATATATATATATATATATATATATATATATATATATATATATATTCACTGAAAAAAACCATAGGTTTCCGGCAAGTTATGTCATTTGAGATGGCATGAGTGATGTCATGAGTGATGTCACTGACCATGTCGTGAGTGATGTAATATGTGACGTCATCAGCAGTGCATTGCGGGCGCGCGAGTTATAGTTAGCTGAACTAACTATAACGGGGGAATTTCAATGGTTTTGTACGAGTGAAAAGTCCAGCTAACTATAACGCCCCTGAAACCTATGGTTTTTTCAGTGAATTTCTAAGGTTTTTTAAATGCTAATTCCTAACTATAACATGCCTGAAACCTATGGTTTTTTCAGTGAATTTCAAAGGTTTTTTAAATGCTAATTTCGAACTATGCCTACAGAGATAGAAAATGTGAAGAAAGAAGAAAACACACACAGAAAGATAAAATAGAAATGCAGAAAGAAGCAATGGAAGTCCTCAAAGACGAAGAAAAGTGCAGGAAGAAGGATAACGTGCAGAAAGAACAAACAGAAGAGAAGAAAGAAGCCTTGTTGCAAAATCATCCTGTAACCTCAACTTCTTCAGACGGATACTGGTGGTAACTGAGTCTGACTAACCAGTCCTAGAGCCAGTGCTATGTTAAAAGACACTTAGAATACAGTGAAAACGGGACTTACCCGGGGAAAGGAAGATGGCGGGATGTTTCCACCTCTAAGATCGCCCCACCCACTCCTAGCTGATGGCCGCCACCAACAACCCCCGACTACCTCCGTCGTCTGAAAATTAACTGAATGGAATTTCAGGAAGAATAAGGGAGAATTACATGGGAAAGTATTGTAATTATATGGACCGTATGCTTCGTTGATCTTGCCCCGCAGTTTCTCTTCTATTTGTCAACCTCCGCTCCGCGCTGTCGATGTGCCGGCTGATTGAGACCAGCTGTGCGGTGTCTGGGATCCGCGCAGCAAGCTGGTTTGTGTCCGGATCGCCGCGAGCAGCTTTCTCGACATCTTCCTTCCGACGTTCATCTGTCTCACCAAACAGAGGTGTGCTCAATTTCGAAGGGCTTCTGAGCTTTTGGAAAGGCTCGTTTCGTAGCCCAGGTGCTGGGTACTGGCAGTGGAAAGCAGTGGCGCCTTCACGTATGACCGCCGAGGACGGGCGGGGGTCCCGGCGAAGACAGTGGCTGCTAGACCCGACTCAGTAGGGGGAGCGGAGATGCCCAGGTCAGTTCATCTAAGTCCTGGGGGAGTACATGACACCGCCTGTGCTATCAATCGGATACAAGGGGAGACTGTAAATCTCAACCCCCAGTTGGGGAAACCTATGCTAAAGCTGCTTCGATCTGGTAGAGTCTCAGCGCTGCTACGTTCTTGTGGGTCGGACTCAGTGGCTCCAACGGACCAAATGGATGACGTGCTCAATGCTGCAGTTAATGAGGGCTGGGGTGAAGTAGAGGAACCAGCTTAGGAGAGTGTTAATGGATGTATCAATGACATTGCTTCTTTTAAGGAAACCTCTACTCTGGCTGATTCGGTTCTACAAACCCATTATAATGAGACACATAATGAAGTCCGAAATCTTAATCAAGAAGATTTAGAGCCATCTTCCTCTAAGGTAGTTTGTGGAGACATGTCTATCTCTCCCTCATTAGCACAAATTAATGTCTTTCCTACCCGGCAGTGGCCGGACTCTGGTTCAGGTCTCACCACTGTGTGCTTGGAGTCTTCAGCTAACGGGGGTCTAACTGGGGATCTAACAGGGGTCAGTTGTAATGCTGCTATCGTAAGGGATAATGTCGAAAAGTGCCTCACCCGGCAGTCGGACACAATGTTCTCTAGACCAAACCAACAGGTGGATACAGAAGAGCCATGTTGTGGCTCTACTAATTGTACTACTAAGAGCTGGATGATTCAGAAAGGAAAAGAGCATAAACAAGGCAGGAATAGAAAAGGTGGCAGAGGATGGGGGGGTGCGACTGGGGCTGGGGCTAATAACAAGGTCCATTTATCTGAGACACTGGAACGTTTGAAAGGGGCAGTTAGTAATACAAAATCAAGTCTGGAGCTCAGCGCTCTTCGGAAATGGGTATCTACAAAGGGAGAAGTAAGATCAATTGTATCCAGACTATCTAACTCAGGAATTCCTGCCCCCTCTCCTGTCATAACTAAAACTAATCCGACCTTAAGTGATCAAGCTGAATATGTCCCGGCCGGCCTCTCCGCTGACACATCTAAGAGTATGTCTCTCACGAACATGGATGGTCCACTCTCTGATACGGCGGCAATAATGGACAGTCCCCAGGGCAGCTCCCAGACTTTAATTCAGAAAATGGGATTAGAAGAAGAAACTACAACAGTAGCTATCGATCAAATCTCGACCCATGTTCTTCCTTGTTCATCTCAAGACCTATCAGTCTTAGGGGCTGTAGGGATCATTGGGGGGGGAGAAATCGTTTGAAGAATCTCCTCAGAATAAATCTTTTGACGAAGAGCCTTCTTTATTTAGGATCATGCAAGCACTTAAGATCCAAAGACTCGAAGCTCAGCAATACTACCAACAAGCTAGGGCAGATAGCTCCAAAATTAAAAAGTCGTTAGCCGACGTTACTAGTAAGGTATCTCACCTGATTGTAGAGGTTTCTGACCTCCAAGACAGGGTCGCTGCAGTAGAGGAGGAAAGCTCGCTCACTATGAAGCAGGTTGGCATACATGAGTCGCAGCTGACCAGCGTCCAATTAAAACTTGAAGATCTTGAGAACCGTCAGCGGCGCATGAACTTGAGGATCTTCGGGATCCCGGAAGGTAACGAAGGGACTGATCCACGAGCATTCATTGTTGGCCTCCTTCAAAAAGCATTCCCGGATTTAGAGGATTGGGACATGGACACTCAAGTCCAAAGAGCACATAGGCTGCCACTCTTTCTTCCAAGGGACGCTCAATCTAAAAGAAACTTTGCAAGGCCTATTTTAGTATTTTTTGGTAATTTTTTGCTACGCCAGGCCATCTTCTTTAAGGCGCGTCCAACAGTCCCTGTTAAAGTGGGCTCTTTTTCTATATTTGTCCGTTCTGATCTCTCTAAACCCACTATGGAAAGGCGGTGGTTATTGCAGCAACTTATGGATCCTCTTAAAGCCATATGTTCTCAGGTCATACTACAGGAACCCGCCCGCCTGAAAGTCATTAAAAAATGTCAAACTCACTTCTTTTTTACGGAGCAGGATGCAAAAAATGCTCTTCATAATTGGCAAACTGTAGCAAAGAACTGAGCAATGTCTATTGTGGCTATTCTCCTTTTCTTTTTTCCTCAATGATGTCTGTATTACTTCATTAATACTATATAGGGTTTTAGAGCTATCTCTCTTACCTGGAATATTATTCTGCTTACGAGAGGTTGGGGGGTTGGTGGGAGTGGGAGGCCTCAGTTGGGAATGGGGGGGTGAGGGGCGATCTCTTTTTCTGTCACTTCGGACAGCTTAGTCTAAGGGTTGATTCCTTTCCATGGATACTGGGTGGAAGGTGTTTCTGGGCGGGGTGGTAAGAGCCTTTGGGCTGGGTAGGGAGAAGGGGGGATTGAATGGTCACAGCACACTAAGCAAAATAATAAAACTTTGGTTGGAAACTTACTATATCAGGTTTGTTACAGATGGATTTAATAATTGTGAAATTAAGACGAAAAAAATTCTTTGTATATGTCAAGTAGTAAAATTAAAATTATGAGCTGGAATGTATGTGGACTGAACCAAGCCAATAAAAGAAGACTGGTTTCGGAAGAATTGAAGGTTTATAAACCAGACATAATTGGCCTCGTGGAAACACATATGGCCTATAAAGATAGAAACTATTTTAAACAATTAGGTTATGATTTAATTATCTGTACTTCACAGGTGGTGTCTATTCGTGGGGTAGCAATATTGAAAGCTAAGCGATCCGTGTTTAAAATATTACGGACTCTGGCTGATTCAAATGGGAGATGGGCGATAGCTCAGATATCTGTTTCTAACCGTAAAATGATAATTTGTACAATTTACGGCCCGAACAATGACTCCTCTGATATTTTTACGTTACTTAGTTCAGAATTGTTTGATTGGTCTGGGGACTTGGTAGTGATGGGTGATTTAAATTGTATAATGGATAAAAAAATTGACACTACGAATATCAAAATTAGGAGTAGAATGAGCCGGGTGAGGTTAGAAATTCAAGATTTGCTCTACTTACACCAATTGGAGGATGCTTGGAGAGCGCTATATCCCACACAGCCAGGTTTTACTTATTTTTCATATCCGCATAAACATTATTCACGGAAAGATATGATTTTCATTAAATATAATATGCTGGTAAACTCTAGCATGGTGGTCTGTCCCAAGATAACTTCGGATCATTACCCCATTATGCTGACATTAACTCTGGATAATGATGAGGGTGTTAAAACTAGAGACTTCTCATTTCCAAAGCATTTGTTGAATAATTCAGACTACATAATATTTATGCAAGAAGTCCTTAAGGAATATCTTGTCAACAATTTACACTCTACGTCCTTGGCAAATGTTTGGGACTGCCTGAAGGCATATGTAAGGGGGACTATATTACAATATATAATCAAACAAAATCGGTCTCAATTCAATTTAATAGACAGAGATTCCAGGAAATATATGGAGTTAGAACAACAACATGCACATTCTATTATTCTAAAAGATGCTGAGGAACATCAAATATACCTACAGGTTGTAGATCTGCGAGCAGTAGCTTGGTAGAAGACTTAAAGATAAAGTGGGAACTGAGTTTATTAAGTTTAAAACTCCCCAGTATGAGTATGGCGAACAGGTTGGACGCGTGCTGGCTTATCAGTTAGCGGACCAAAAAGCTAAGGTCTATATAAAAAAAGTTATTGGGCTAAATGGTAACACTTTTTCAAAATCGCAGGAGATTGTGGAACAATTTTGTTTATTTTATAGGGAATTGTATAGAGAAGCAACGTGTCCCAATTTACATTTAGCTACCACCTACATATATGAGAGCGATTTGCCTTCATTGGATCCGTCTCAGACTTTAAGCTTAGAGAGAAATGCTGACCTAGCCCAGCTTATTTCCGCAATTGGGGCATTACCCACAGGCAAAGCAGTCGGGGAAGACACTCTACCACTTGAATTTTACAAAACATTCAGGGATCTTTTGGCTCCAATTTTATTAACATTGATTAATGGGATACTTATGGGAGGGGATTCCCCCCCCTCCTGGAATAAGACTAATATCATCGTATTTCCTAAAAAAGATAAGCCGCCTGATAACCTCGGCTCATATAGACCGATATCTTTAATTAACTCAGACGCTAAGATTTTTTCTAAACTGCTAGCAACTCGCCTTGCCCCTCTAATGCATCACCTAGTGTCTGAGGAACAACACAGTTTTATTCCTGGCAGGGACACTGCTGCACATATTAACACGGCTATAGTCGCATTTGACGTTGCAAATCAGTTGGAACAGCAGATTGGGATGATCATGCTGGATGCCGAGAAGGCCTTCGACCGCGTGGCCTGGGGCTCCTTGTGGTGTACGATGGGCTCCTTTGGCCTAGGCGGGAGGTTTATCTCGGCTATTCAGAAACTATATCACAAACCCACTGCTACGATCAAGTACAATGGTCTTGCGTCGTCCGTGTTTAATATTGCTCGTGGTACACGGCAAGGATGTCCGCTTTCTCCTCTATTATTTGCATTATATATAGAGCCGTTTATTAAGCACTTACTCCTTAATACATCTATACTACCAGTTTTCTTTAATGGTACTGTCTTGAAAGTCACTGCTTATGCGGATGATATTGCTGTTTTCTCTACAAGGCCAGTAGAAACTATCTCTAAACTAACCCAAGAAGCGCAGCGATTTGGGCTATTTTCTGGATATAAATTGAATCTGAACAAAACACAAGGGCCCGATTCACAGAACTAACTTAAGACAAAATCCTAAACTTACTACTGTTTTGGTATTCACAGAACGCACTTACTCATTTTGGTATTCACAGAAGGCACTTACTCATTTCGGTATTCACAGAAGTTAGGAGTCCTAACTTTAGGACTCCTAAATGCCCTCTGTGAATACCGAAAGTCTTAAAATTAGGATTTTTCTCAGTTTAGTAGTAGTATAGTTAGGACTCCTAACTTTAGGACTCCTAAATGCCTTCTGTGAATACCAAAAGTCTTAAAATTAGGATTTTTCTCAATTTAGTAGTCCTAAATCTAAACTTAGGACTACTAAATTGAGAAAAATCCTAATTTTAAGACTTTCGGTATTCACAGAAGGCATTTAGGAGTCCTAAAGTTAGGAGTCCTAACTATACTACTACTAAACTGAGAAAAATCCTAATTTTAAGGCTTTCGGTATTCACAGAAGGCATTTAGGAGTCCTAAAGTTAGGAGACCTAAACTTAGGACTACTAAATTGAGAAAAATCCTAATTTTAAGACTCTCGGTATTCACAGAAGGCATTTAGGAGTCCTAAAGTTAGGAGTCCTAACTATACTACTGCTAAACTGAGAAAAATCCTAATTTTAAGACTTTCGGTATTCACAGAAGGCATTTAGGAGTCCTAAAGTTAGGACTCCTAACTTCTGTGAATACCGAAATGAGTAAGTGCCTTCTGTGAATACCAAAATGAGTAAGTGCCTTCTGTGAATACCAAAATGGTAGTAAGTTTAGGATTTTGTCTTAAGTTAGTTCTGTGAATCGGGCCCAGTCTATCTTAAACTTCACTTTGACACATGCCCCATCATCATTAGGTATTACAACCTTGGCTAAATATCTGGGGGTATTTTTAAGTTCTAGCACGGATGACATATTTGATCTAAACTATACACCGCTCTTGAAAAAGGTGAATGACGACCTACGTAGGTGGCAAAAGCTTCCGCTGACAATTATTGGCAGGTGCAATATAGTAAAAATGAATGTACTCCCTAAATTTCTTTACTTATTTCGCACCATTCCCTTAAAGATTCCTATGTTTTTTTTTAAGCGCTTAGACAGTATTGTGGGAAGCTTTATTTGGAACTATCGGAGAGGAAGACGGGCGCTTAGATATATTAAGCTATCCTTTAAACAGGGAGGCTTCAAACTTCCAGACTTCAGAGCCTACTTCTGGGCCGCCTTCGTTAGCCGAATCCAATCTTTAATTAAGGGACCTGATGCAAGGAAGCCTTGGTTAGCGTACCAGCTGGTATCTGGCTTTAATACTGGTTTCCTGCTTCAGTGTATGTCTGATCCCAATTACTACAAAAGAGTCCGATTTAAGACTATCCGCCATATCCATTACATCTGGCAAGACATATGTAAAAAGTTTAATCTCTCTGATCTACATGAATTTACTTACCTTTGGGGTAATCTCAAGTTTCCCGATATTTTTTCGGACTCTGTCACACAATTGTGGCAACAAAAGGGAATCACAACCTTGGGGCAGCTCTATGATGAAAAAGGTTTTATGTCATATCAGTCGTTACTAACGGAATTTGGGCTTACGTATAATTCCTTTTTTAAATATCTACAAATTAGGAATTTTTTTATGCAAGGTAAAGGACTTCTGGCTCTCCCCTCAACAACAGAAGTTCTACGTATTATCTTTAAGAATAGCACTCGTGGTCTGATAGGGAGAGCCTATGGCTGTTTTATGGAAGAACTTGATGATGATTTGCCTCAGGTTGCACCTAAATTAAATACTTTGTTCAGTATAGAGGTGACCTCGGACGAGGTTTCAGATTCACTTGTCAGAATTAGCTCTTCTGTCACCTCATTTAAAACTGCAACAACATCGTATTTTATTTATGCTGTACTATACCCCAAAAGTGATCTCCAAATGGTCTGCTTCAAATAATACTATTAAATCTTACTGCCCTAAATGTAATGAATTTGCTGCAGATTTGCGGCATATGTTTATCACATGCCCCAAGCTTGTTGGTTTTTGGTGTAAGATTGCTGATGAACTGAGTAAATTAACTGGTAAAATAACGGTCTTATCAGAAAAGGAAATCTTATTGGGGTTACTTTTGGACACTGGTAATGTCACAAATTCCTTTGTGTCAATTTTTATGGCTTGTGCTCGCCTGACTATTGCTAGAGTATGGATAGAAAAGTCCAGCCCCACTATTAATGAATTTTGGCTACTGTTGAGGGGGGTTTACGAAATGGAGTTGGCTTTGTCAAAAGCAAGGGGTCTACGTTCTTTGGTTAAATTTGGACGCCTTTGGTCCTGTCTTCAGTGGGACTAAAAGTACTCTTAGTTATTATTGCTGAAATTTGGTTTTGTTCATGATTTGACATGTTAATATGATAGTTCTATAAGTATCCATCTGTATTTTTTTTTTTATCTATCCAATGTAATATTATTCTATGTCATAGAAAATGATTGTTCTTTGTTTTTCGTTTGATTTGTTTTTACTTAGTTTGTTGGTAGAAGACAAATATGATATGTATCTTTCTTTCTTTTTTTTTTCTCTCTTTTTGTGTATGTTGTGACTGTGACCAATAAATTTCAATATGAATAAAAAAAAAAAAAGAATACAGTGAAAACACCTACATACACTAGGGAACACTATGCGTTGGGGTCCCCCTGTGATTAGCATGACCTCCTCTTTAAGCCCCTAGTATATAATAGGGCAGGGGGATTAAAACTACCTCTTAAAACGCGACACAGGGCGTGTTTGCACACGTCACCTCAGGCCCCGTCCCCTCCCTTCC
The DNA here is from genome assembly GCF_964204655.1 of Triturus cristatus. Taxonomy (NCBI): domain Eukaryota; kingdom Metazoa; phylum Chordata; class Amphibia; order Caudata; family Salamandridae; genus Triturus; species Triturus cristatus. The sequence goes on along the minus strand of NC_140594.1, from coordinate 544,988,661 downwards.
TCACTGTGTAAACACACCCTGTGGCCATTTTAAGTTGGGAGATTAAGTCACCTTGAATCCTGAGGGTCCCTAGGGTCAAACTAGCCCACTAGGTAAATCCTGTAAGCGCCACAGAGCTGTGTTGCAGAGAGATGTAAAAAGGGGCACAGCCTAGACCACCTCTCAGCAACGTAGCGCAGTGGCGCTTACTAGAAGCACCTGGTGGGCTAGTTGGCCCCCAGGGTCCCTCAGGATTGAAAGGGAATTATTTCCCCAACTTAAAATGCGTCACAGGGTGTTTGCATACGTCACCTCAGGCCCCGTGCCCTCCCTTCACCACTGTGTAAACGCGCCCTGTGGCCGTTCTAAGTTGATAGATTAAGTCCCCTTGAATCCTAAGGGTCTTTAGGGTCAAATTAGCCCACTAGGGACCTCCAGTAAGCGCCACAGAGCTGCGTTGCAGAGAGGTGTAAAAAGGAGCGTGGCCTCAGAACAACTGTCTGCAACACAGCTACCTGCTGCATACTGGAGATACCTGTTGGACTAGATGGCCCTCAGGGACCCTCAGTATTGAAGGGGAATTAATTCCCCAACTTACCACTCGCCAGGGGGTGCGTTTGCAGAGTGCTGCAAGAAGGGAGCGTAGCTTCCGGCGCGATGCTGGTCTTTAATTTAATTTTTTTTTTTAAGAAGGGGGCTGTGTGTCCCCCCTTCTTTTTTTAATTTATTGGCCCTGGGGACCCCATCCCCAAGGGCCGGCCCCCTCCTTTTTTTTTTTAGAAAAAAAAAATTTGGAAGGGGGCTGCGTGGCCCCCCTCCCGAGGCATTAATCGCCCCGGGGACCCCAACCCACGGGGCATGGCCTTTTTTTTTTATTCTTTAGGAGGGGTGCTGCGTTGGCCCCCTCCTCAGGCCACTTATGGCCCCGGGGACCCCATTCCCCGGGACCGGCCTTTGGTTTTTTTTTTTTTTCTTATATATATTTATAGAAACACCTAGGACATGCTGGACAAACCGTACGTACCTATCACCGTGACGATTTGGGTGATATTCATTAAAAGGCGACTATTCATACAATGACTCCACGTGGAATGTATTTACACCGCTAGTGAAGCTCTGACATGTCTGATACCCTACCATGCCTAATCAAGGCTCCCCCGCCGGTAGGGATTCTCCAAGTAGACACCCTTGTTGTTTATTTATACAAACATGGGTAGTTATTGACAGGCACATTTAATACACATGCACACCAAGCCATTCAAAGGGGATTCGAAATAATTCGACCAAAACTATGAAAGAAAACCCCCTCACTGTTAATAAAACACACATCCACCGCCGGATGTGTAATACTTTTAATTTTACTCTCTGGAAAGGAGACAAACCTCACTTGAGAGTCACAGTGTGCTCCTGGCTGAGCCCTATGCTGTGTTACACCCACCAGTGCCCGCCGAGTGCCTCACACCTCTTTGTTGTATTCCACCAGCTAGTGTGTATGCTATGACACTCTCAAGCCCACGTGCACTGTAACACCACCCCGTGAATATGTCATGCCACACTTGCCTTCGCACGGGTTATATTGCCTGATCTAACGTGTCTTCCTCAATGCCTATTTTATAACGCACAGCGCTATGCCATACATATTACAATCTGGGATCCATATCTTTGTCACAGTGCATATGCAACGTTACACTCCCCAGCACATATTTTATATTACAACTTTAGAGACTAGTTAGGTTACAAAACACTGCCCTGTGCTTATTACACTCCAAGGTGCTTATCGCATAGCACGCGCTAGTGCCTGTGCTATCTCGCGCTCGCCAATGAATCTGTCATTGTGCACAATGTATTGCATATTATATTTCACGTCCCGGTTAATCTTATATCACACTTTTTGGTGCATAGTTTATACCATACACTATATCTAGTTTTCATTTTCAATCGTGCTCTCAGGACTATATTCTATATAACACTGCGCTCAATTACCATTTTCACGGGAATTACATTTTGCGATGGGGGTGGAGGGTCAGGGGGTGTTTCTGCCAAGTGAGCCCTGAGTCACAGTCACAAACGTCATCTTCTTCCTGAATAAAAGTGAGATTATGCTGCATACTTGTTCATATTTTAAGTAGTTCGCACAGACACACATTTTAAAAATAATAAAGTTCCTAATACCCGCCTTCTTTGAACAGTTAGCTTGCTGCCCCATCCACCTCCTCCCTATCCTCTGTTGTGTGAATCCATGGACTAGCCTCCTCCCTCCTGCCATGAATGGTCTGATGTGCTGCCACTGCCCTCCATTTAGCATGATGTACCAGTCCACTCCTCCTGCCCTCCATTGCAAAATTCTATGCCCCATCATTGACCTCCTGCTTAGCCTCTGTGCTTAGCTTGCTGACCCTATTCTCCTTCCCCCTGCCCTCCGATGTCTTTGTGCATGCCCCTGCTCCATCCTTTTTGCCCACCATGTTCCATGGACCTGCCACTCCTATCTACTCTGAGTGTTCTGTTGAGCTGCCAATCCCCTCCCACCTGCCTAGCATTGTCAGATGACTGTAACCTGTCCCTGTCACCTCCACCCTGCCTGTCCACATTCCATGCCCCAATCCCCTATCTCCTTTCCTCCATGGTCCATTTTACTGCCACAACCTTCTGCCCTCCCTTGTCTGTTGTGCTGCAACTGCTCCTCCTGCCTGCCCCACGTGGTCTGTTGTGAGGCCCCTTCCCCTGAACTCTCCTGTCTGTGCCCAGGTCCTGACCCTCCCTTCTATCCTCCATGGTCCTTTGTGCATGCCCCTGCACCCTCCTTCTTGCCCATCATAGCCATTGTGCTGCCACTAACCCCCCCGCTTGCCATGCATGGTCTTCTGTGCTGCCATGGCCCCTCCCACCTTCATTGTGTGGTTAGCTAGCTGCCCCTGACCCCCTCCCACCTTCCCGCCATGGTCTGTGTGTATGACATCATAGTCTCACTGTCGCTCTCCATGGTGTGTCTTGCTTCTAGTGCCCATCCTGCCTGACCTCCATGGTCATCTTGCTGCTCCTGCCCTGCCCCCTTGCCCCCAGCCCTTATTTTCCATGTGCAGACCCCTATTCCCTCCCTCCTGGCTTGTCTGTTCCATTGTATTGCCCCTGATCCATCCCTCCTGCACTTTATGGTCTGTTATGCTGCAGCTTTCTCTCCTGTCTGTCCATTATGGTCAGCTAGCTACCATTTCCTCTTTCCCCTCTGTTCTCTGTTGTCCATGTGCATGGTCCTGTCCCCTCCCTATTGTCTTTCTATGGATTGTTGTGCTGCACTCCCGTCCCGCATGCCCTGTGTGGTGTATTGTGCTGCTGCAAACCCTGATGCCTGCCCTGTAGAGTCAGTATGGTGCACCTCTCCATGTCCCTCCTGTCCTCTGTTATCCGAGTCCATGTACCTACCCCAATTCCTCCTGCCTTCCATGATCCAATGTACCATACTTGCAAACATTTTGAACTTGGTAAGAGGGAGATTTTGAAAAAAAAAATGGGGTATTGATTTTCCCCTTTGAGTTACATTGAAAAAGAGGAGATTGTAGACAGGAGACAGATCAAATAAAGCCCATTTGAGCTTAAAAACATTGGACGTGTCCTTGCTGAATCGGGTCTGTTGGCATGTATGGTTGTACTATCACTGCCTCTTCCTTCTGCCCACAATGGTCTATTATAATGCCACAGCCTCTCTTGCAAGTCCTGTATTGTACGTTTGTTGCCCCTGCCCCCCTTTCCACTGCCCTCCATAGTCTGTTGTGCTGCCACTGCCATTCCTGCCTGCCCAGTGTGGTCAAATTGTTGCCTCTGCACCCTCCTACCTGCCTTCAATTTTCAGAGTCCATGCCCCTGGCCTCTGCCTCTCAACAGCATCCTAATGAATAACTAGATTGCTAACTTTCGATATTTATTACAAAAGTGTGGAACGCCTGACGTCATTTTGATGTAATCAAAACTGTAATATCTAGAGCATTTCCTTTAGAAATTACATATATGAGAGGGTCTTATTTGCATCAAAATTATGGTTAGTGCTCTAAAAAACTAAAATGAGGACATATTTTCTGAGTTTTCAAATAGCGACAAAGCACTTTTAAATTATTTGTTATCTTTATGTTTTTTTATCCAGTTGACCACTTGATTAAATGTTCCACTTAGGGGAGAGGATGTGGTGTTACTTCCAGAGCTGCAGACTTTGCAACTGGGGAACCAGGTTAGAGTTTCTGCTTCAGCTCTACATTCTGTGATTCTGGTCAAATCACTTAATCTCCCCATGTCTACAACCAAAATGAATTTGTTCTTGTGTGATGTAACCAATGCTCATGTTTTGCACACTTCTGTCATTGGGCTATATGTGGGCTACATCTGGGTGATATATGTGCTGCATTTGGGCTCTTTTGTCTCTGGTGGCCATCTTGGGAGATTTATTTGTTATGAAGTTTCCTAATTTCCTCATTTACTGCAGTCTCCTCAATAGGAAATGCTTTCAGTTTTTTACTTTGATTCCATCAAGAAGGTATTCAGATATGTCACACATTTGCCATAAATTCGGAATGTTAGCACTCTAGTTGCTCATTAGATCACTGTAGTAAAGCTACTGCTCACCACGGAAGTCTCCTGCTGGTATTAAACGTGCATGTTTCAGTCTGCATGTCAGAATATTTTAATGAAATAGAAGAGGATTTGAGAAGTCACTCAAAATGTGCCCTAATTTTTCTTTCTTCAGCACTAATCATAATTTCTATGGCAAAATGAACCCCCTCATTGTGTTCCTTTTTAAATTAAATGTTTTAAGTGTTACTAGTTTATTCCAATCAAGATGGCTTCAGGTGTGCCATACTTTTGTCATAAGTAAGACTGTTAGCGCTCTAGTTGTTCGTTAGAACACTCTGGGACATTCTGTCATTGGGCTATACTTGGGCTACATCTGGGTGATATTTGTGCTACATTTGAGCTCTTTAGTCTCTGGTGGCCATCTTGGGAGACTTATTTGTTATGAAATTTCCTTATTTCCTCATTTACTACAGTCTCCTCAGTAGAAAATACCTTCAGTTTTTTACTTTGATTCCATCAAGAAGGCATTCAGATGTGTCACACATTTGCCATAAATTCTGAATGTTAGCACTCTAGTTGCTCATTAGATCACTGTAGTAAAGCTACTGCTCACCAGGGAAGTCTACTGCTGGTATTGAAAGTGCATGTTTCAGTCTGCATGTCAGAATTCTTTATTGAAATAGAAGAGGATTTGATAAGTCAAAATGTGCCCTAATTTTTCTTTCTGCAGCACTAATCATACTTTCTATGGCAAAATGAACCCCCTCATTTTGTTCCTTTTTAAATTAAATGTTTTAAGAGTTACCACTTTATTCCAATCATGATGGCTTCAGGTGTGCCATACGTTTATCATTAGTAGGACTGTTAGCCGTCTAGTTGTTCTTTGGAATACTCTGGGAAGCTGCAGTAGAACACAAAGGAATCAATTGACAGTCTCTGACCTTGTTGGATGTACATATTTTACTGAGAATGTCACACTTCATTCTTACATGACTGAGAAAGATAATGTGAATTTACAGAAAATATGCTCTCAGTTTAGCTTATAGATCACCTTCCAAACCTCTGTGGGAAAAGCATGAGAAAATTGTTTTCTCTCAAACATGATTCATGATATCCCAGCAGAAGGTTTTTCACAGGGTAAATTATCTTAGAACACACCGCAATTCCTGAAATTAGTATGGTACCATCAACAAATGAATTATGATGTAACTAAAGTCTGTTATCACCCTTTATAGTTCTTCTTTTGGTAACCCTCAAAATCTTTGATTCACTGCAATGCATTTCAATGGGGTACTATCATGTATATTGGTCCCAAACATGACTTCCAGCAATTCCAAGATGAAGTGCTGACAGCCAATCATATCTCACGATGAGATGTGTCATTAGGCTCCGCCCAGATATTGAAACTTTTTCTTTTTCTAATTGCTCATGAACTACTTAACAGATTTACACCATTTAACAAAAAGGAATCTTTCCGAACCAATGGCTACCTTTTCGCCAAATTTGGTGTAATTCCGTTCAGGAGTTCGGGTTGTAGCCTTGTCTAAAGTTTCCTATGGGAATTAACATGGAGAAAACACGTTTTGGGACCCCCTTTTTCTCAGCCCCCGCTTGCCAAATCACCCCGAAACTTTTAAGATAGGAGCTGACCAGATTACCCCACGAGTTTTGAGTATTTCACGAAGATTCGTCAACTGACGCCAAAGATATTGGGAAAAGAATGTTACGATTTTCCTATCAATAATATGTCCTAACTATAACTACCTACTGGTGACCGCCAGTAGGTAATATGTATGTATATTTATATATTTATATATATATATATATATATATTCACTGAATAAACCATAGGTATCAGGCAGGTTATAGTTAGGAATTAGCATTTAAAAAACCTTAGAAATTCACTAAAAAAAACATAGGTTTCAGGGGCGTTATAGTTAGCTGGACTTTTCACTTGTACAAAACCATTGAAATTCCCCCTTTTTAGGTAGTTCAGCTAACTATAACTCGCGCGCCCGCAATGCACTGATGATGACGTCACATATTACATCACTCATGACATGGTCAGTGACATCACTCATGACATCTCAAATGACATCACTGATGACATCATCCTTGTGAAAGAGTGGCAGACCTCCTCTCACCCTAATATAACCTTTGATATACACATTCAAAAATAGAAACAAAATTTTTCAAAACAATGGACATACCAATACCAGTTACAACAACCTATTCAGTAATTCTAAGATCCGCATTCACATACACTCATTCACCAACAGTCCTATACAGTCACTCATACATGTACTCACTCATCATATGTACTCATACACCTTTACATCCTGTTACACAACGTCACTCATCCATGGAGTTACTCACACACATAGTCACTCATGCTAATAAAGAATCAAACATCCATTTACTTGCATATACAGTTATACACACACCACCACACTTACATCTACAGAAACGTACACATACTTAGTCTTTTACACAATCACTTATAGAAACACATACTTATTCAAACAGGAACTCTTTTAATCTCTCACTCTCACATATACTCACTTATATCCACCAATACTCACATATACTAGTTTAAAACATATGTAGTTACTCATAAAAACACTATTGAGACAGTCATTCACTCACTAACACACCCATACACACACTCATCCACCCATACAGTCCTGCACACTAGCTGTCTTCAACACATACAAACAGTGAGTCACTCATTCATGCATCTATGCACTACATAATACACCCCACTGAACCATACAGACACTTAGACACTCATACTGATACTCAAAAAAACAACTAATAATCTATATAGACACTCATGTAGCTACTCACCAACCCATGCAGCCACTTATACACAGTGAGAGACTGATATAGATATTTACATATTTAAACATTTCTCACTAAGCCATGTATTCACTAAGATACACTTAATCAGTCAGTTATACAATCAATTTAAAAAAAAAAAATCATTCATTTAGACACTTATATACCCATTTATTATTCCATCGACCTTGAGATATACATATTTAAAACATATTTAATATTCAGAAAAACACACATTCACTGGATGATGTCATCAGTGATGTCGTGAGTGATGTCATTGATGATGTCATCAGTGATGTCATGAGTGATATCACTGACCATGTCATGAGTAATGTAATATGTGACATCATCAGCAGTGCATTGCGGGCGCGCGAGTTATAGTTAGCTGAACTAACTATAACAGGGGAATTTCTATGGTTTTGTATGAGTGAAATGTCCAACTAACTATAACGCCCCTGAAACCTATGTTTTTTTCAGTGAATATATATATATATATATATTCATTTTAAAACTAAATATTACAGGGACGTTATAGTTAGGCTCAAGTAATTGACTCATACAAAACCAGAGAAATTCAGTAGTTATAGTTAGCAGGTCTAACTATAACTTTCGCCCCTGCAATGCACTGCTTATATCCTCACATAATACATCACTCATGGCATGGTCAGAGACATGACTGATGGCATCATCCAGTGACTGTGAGTGTTTTTAGAATGTATATGATTATTAAATATATATACTAAGGTGTATTGATGGATTATTGGGTGTATGAGTGCCTGTAGGGATGATTCAGTAGGTGCATGACTGACTGTATAAGTGAGTGATTAGGTGTCGATGTGAATGTATGGGTCACTGACTAAATCAAATCAAATCAAAATATTATTTATTGTTTTAGTTAATTGAAACCATGATAAAGTTCCCGTAGAAAGTAATTACACTGGATTTAAAAGAAACGTATACATGTTTTTTTTAAAACATAAATTTTCTATTGTGGATTAGTTACACAGCTCATTTAAACGTGCTAAAAGTGACAAAATATGATAAAATGAGACTGTGGAACAAATAGTCTGATTTGTGAAGCACAGTCTCGGGGGTGGGACCTTTAGGCTTACCACCTCAATGTATTGGACTTACTAACATATTGATATAATACAATAAAATCGAGGAGGGTCAGAAGAGGACCATTGTGTGAGATGTGGACTCTAAAGTGCTATTCTGTGTCCCCCCTCAGATCAGACTTTACTAATTTTTCATAGAAGGTTATAAATTTCACTAAGTTGCAGTTGAGCTGTGGGTCATTTGGAGCAAGACATTTTAGTATTGCTGCTCTACAGGTGCGAATGCCTCTTATATTGGATAGTTATTTCAGTAACAGAAGACAATATGGTTTTAAGGTTCGAGTAATGCAGATTTGGTGAATTAGGTCCTGCATCAGTACGACACAAAGGCTGCATGATTTCGGGCCTTTGTATTGCCAGCTTGGTTGGTCAGCATTTGCCGGAATTGAGCCAAGATGTAGTGCTAAAAACTTCAGGGGTCATTACGATGGCGGGCGGACTGGAGTCCACCTGCCATCGTAGTGGGGATTGGGACTGCCCGCCATGCATGCATCAGTCCCGCACTACAATTTAGGATGCGACCGCATTTTGCCATTTAACATTGTGGTGGTTGCTGCTGAGTACAGCACCAGCTGCAATGCCAAAAAAGCAGATTGTGCATTTCACTGCACTACGTCGCAGGCACCACACTGTGCCTGCCACTTAGTGCTCTGAAATGTAGGGGGGTACCATGGGTATCCCCGGTGCACCCACACCTCCCCCCAACACAAAGGAGCCCACAAACGGCCCCCAAAACAAATCCCTGCCAGCCTTCCCATGGCAGTTTCGCCATCACGGTTGCTGCGTCCGCCACGGTCGCAGTCTTGATCCCCCCGCCATCGTAATGTGGAGGAGGAACATTGCGGTCCAATGGCGGAAGTCCCGCCACCACACGGCTGGCGGTGGCAGGCCTTCTGCCATCATAATGACCCCCTTGATTTTTAAATATGGGGAGTATGTCTGGCCTAAATGCATTGCCAGTTGCAGTTTAGTATACGATTGAAAGGACATCCATGCATGGGCTCGCTTGCTTAAACTTGTTTTGTCCTCCATTAGCGAGGGCTTTATGGCCACTTTCTTTAGGGTTTGCTGAAAGGAAGAAAATGGAAGATTCATTTGACAGAGACTTGTAGTATTGAGTTTTAAGGATGATTGTAGGTACTTAGTTTAGGCAGACTGAGGATCATCATCTACGGCCCTCCATAGCGCATTATTAATCGGGTTTTGCCGGTTAGACCAGATTTTGTACCATGTTTTTATTGTTATGTATCTTCTTTGTACGTGCTACTGCTGCAACCTGAATTCCAACCTCACCTGGGCCGGTGAGGAGTTGCGGGGTAGAGAGAAATCTATCTTGTAAGCCTTTATTTGTAAGGCATCCACGGTTGCCGCATCTTTCCCATACTGAATTTCACTTGCATATGCCACTGTGGGCAACAGTTTAACTTTGATAACTGCCAACAGTGGGATGAATTATTGACCTTTTAGGTTTCTTGGCATTGAGCCGAAGGCAAATATTAGCCTGTTTCCTTTATTTGTTTGGGTCTCATTATGACTTTGAAAAGTGAGTCGATTATCCATGAGCACTCCCAAATACTTGTAGCTGCTAACCACTTCCAAGTCTGTATTGCTGATTTTGAATGGCAGATGTTTCTGAGCACGATGACTTATAATCATGGCTTTTGTTTTTGAGGTATTGATTTTCATCCAATTTCCTTTGGTGATTGCGCCAGGTCATTGATAGCGCTTTGGAGGCCTGTTTGTGTGTAGCTTAGCATCACTATGCCGTCTGCATAAGATAGATGGGTGATAGGCAAAGTGCCTGGGCGTGGTGGATGTGAATTCACCTCATCTAACTTTGGAGAGAGATCGGTCATAAAGAGATTGAACAGGTGTGGGGCAAGGACACACCCTTGTTTTAATCCGGGGTTAGTGTCACTGACTAGTTTGTCTGAAGTCTGTATCAGTCTGTCAGTTGGTGTGTAAGTGGCTTCACGGATTGGTGAGTAGGTACACAAGCGGCTTTATGGTTTATTGATCAGTTGTCTGAGTACCTGTATGGGTGTATGAGTGTCTATTTGGGTGGGTGAGAGGGTGTGTGACTGCCTGCATATATGTATGACTGCATGAGTCAGTGGGTGTATGGGTTAGTGAGTGTGAGAGAAGGGTTATATAAGTGACTTAGTGTGTCTATGGCTATGTCAGTGATTGAATTGATGTGTCAGTGGTATTTGGGTGAGTTAGTAGATATGTGAAAGGCAGTATACATAAGTGCTGGAGTATATCAGTGACTGCATGCGTGAATGAGGGATTGTGATAGCCGCTGTATGGGTTAGTGAGTGGGTGTGTGAGGGTCTGTATGGTACACTGATTCACAGGTCTACACACACATCCACTCAGTCACCCATTCAGCTACTCATATACTCACTCACTCACTCACTCACTCACTCACTCACTCACTCACTCACTCACTAAACCAGCCACTGGTATATCCACTCATACAGCCACACAGCCACTCATAGTGTCAGTCACTCGTAGCGCTACTAGCAAACTTACTCACTCACCTATAGAAACAATCAGACAGCCATTTACTCACCTATAATGTTATACACACACCCGTTCTCCATCTACTTACCCTGCGGTCACATGAGCACACCTCTCACTCCTCACTCAGAGTGATCACTGCACTCACAATGCTCTTATGCTGTTCACCCTGTACCTCACCCTGCAGTCACATGAGGAAACTACTCACCCTGCTCATGTGACACTTCACTCACCTGTCCCCCTCACTGCTCACTCTGCAATCTCACTCAAACAAACCTATCACTAATCATGCATTATTGTGTCCCACTCTGCACTTACATCTGCACCCAAATTCATATGGTCACCTCACTCACCCTGCAGTTACTCGTCTCACCCTACTCTCACACTGTTGCATTGCTCACCGTGCACTCACAATGGCACTCTTGTCACCCACACAGTGTAGAGGGCTCATGCACCTGCTACAAAGAACGTGCACCATGCAAATCACGGAACTGAGTGTTAGTAAACTACGGGTAGCCCTATAAAAAAGTGAAAAGTTGGTCAGAAATGGGCTATAGAGAGACGAGTTGCATTGTTGGCGAGTGGTAGTGAGGTAATTCATGAAGAAGGAGGAAATAGGAGAGTGGGCGCACAAAAAGACAGTTGCACCATGTGCGACCAGTGTTAGGGCCAGTCCTGGCTGGGAGTCTTAGTCCCCCCCCAATGTTCGGATCTAGTTGTGCCCCTGGTTACTTCCCACGTCAGAAGTGCGTTTGCAGCCTGTTTTTCATACCCCCATCTCTAGTTAGGGGTCTCTGATTAGAGTAGTCAGTCAGAACTGGCAATCAGCATGAAGTTCCTGCAGCAGAGCACTGCTTTGATGTCAGCACTAATATTCCGCCAATGAACAGGACAGCAGGAGATATGCCAGGGAGTGCCGCCAATTTTGCATACATAAAGCTGCAAAATACTTCAACTTTACTGATGAAAGAGGACTTCTTCACTGTTACCTTTTGCCTCGTGGTTGCTGAATTTAACATCTGGATGCTGCCATTCGTCTCGCTCTTGAGCCTTTCCCCCTCAAGGTTATCCTGGTTTGTACACTCGCAGCTACTGTATTTCACTGCAAGGAATTTACAGCGATTGTATCCTTCCTGAAGATTCCTTTCTCTGGCAGGTAAGAGTGAAGAGCTTTTTATATTATTTTTTTAAAGCCTTGCTCCTTTCCCCTACATCACACTACTAGTGGGAACGTTGGATGTTTCAAGTAGGAGCGGGTTTGGCAATAATGCCATAGGTGCTGACTTGGGTTCTGGGGACCTGGGTTCGAGTCTTGGCATTTGCTCAACATCATGTGATCCTGGGCAAAATCACTTAATTTACCAGTGACTTACAAAAAATACATTTGACCACTGGCGCTGTTGGTTGTTTAACATGTTCCAATCCCTAGAACTGAGTCCACAAGCCTAATTTAACAAATATTGCGAAGAATGACTACCATCTGTCCTCACTTCTTACATAGACCAAATTTAAATGCTTTCTTGTGCAGCTATTTCTGAAGCTTTGGAAGGCGACCTTCTTTATTAGCCAACTATGCTAACAAATTGACTCTTGATGCTGCTAAAGAATGAAGATGTATATATCCTCTTGAATCACTTATATCACATGTGTATGATATAAATGTCCCCTAGGCCTTCTTGGAAAACTGTGGCTGGCCTCCTACTAGCATTGCAACACCTGGCCATACTCCACATAATCATGGATTTTCCAATTGGGTCAGAAAGCATGTTTTGTGGAACCCCTTTTTCTGATATCTTGTTTAGGGGCAAGGATGTGGGGCAACATCCAGAGCTGATGACTGTGGAGCCCGGGACCAGGTTCAATTCTTGGTGTCTGCTCAACATCCTGTGAATCTGAGCAAATCACTTAATCTCCCTGTGCTTAAAAAAAAAAGAATGTGTGCTTGTGTAAAGTAAAAGATGCTCCTGTAAATCACTTTGATACCTTTGGGTCATGGCCGCGATATATAAAATTACAAAAAATATATTATAAAATGTTGCAAGCACTCCACCTTCCAGGTTCTGCTCAAGACAGGAAGTGGAGCACAACCAAAGGATGGCAGAAGCAATAATTCATCCACACACTGACTGTCTGTGGTGAAAAACAGGCAAACCCTTCACCTGTGTTTTGGGAGTGTTTTTTTACTAATCTAGCCTAAATTTTGTGTTTTGTGTGAAAAATAAATCACCAATGTAATTTTTGGTGCTAATTTTTTCTTGGAGACTTTTCATTTGAACTTTATAATAAGGACAAGCACTACAGAAGCTTCAGTTTACTAAACACTCTTACTTTATTTAATAATTTTTTTCCTATATGACCTGGGTTCTGCAGGAGAGAATGGCCATCAAAGATGTAGTGTACCACCTTCCAGAACTTTTTTTTCAGGTGGTGGGGTGGCTCACCTTGTAAACATGTTTAGATGGGGGGCTCAGCCGACAAAAGTTTGAAGATCTCTGCTTTAGAGGTACAGACTACTACAACAGATATGGCTCTATAGTTTTCAAGAAAGGCCACGTATTGCATGGACTGAAGTGCTGTTATAACAGCTGTTGAGCAGTGTGTTACAGCTATTCAGAATGCTGCACAAATTTTTTTTACATGGCATTTTCCCCCTTTTATATTTCTTGCACATTTAATAAGATAGGTTCACAGTGAGCAGCAAGAAGGCAACGCAAAGCTGAAGGACCCTTGACTTTAATAGCAGCACAACAACACCGAAGCAGAGTACATTTAAAAGTCCAATCTCAACTTCAAGATTTGGCTCAACAGTTTTCCTTGATGGCTTTATACAGCAGGGATTGTGAAGTTATGTTATGTTATGTTAAAATGGCTTTTATAGAGCGCACGGCTACTCAAAAAGAGTGTCCCGGCGCTTTTATTTAAGGTAGGCTACAGTATGTTAACATAACACATTAAAAGAGAAAGTGAACACAGACAGAAAGAAAAACAACGAACGAGACAAGACCTACTGAGTAAACAACCAGGATTTGAGATCCTTTCTAAAAGCTAGTAAGCTGGTGGCTCCCCGAAGTGTAAGAGGCAGAGAGTTCCACAGCTGTGGCGCCAGTAGTCCAAAAGAGCGACCTCCCAAGCGCGCTCTCTTTACTCGCGGGACGGACGCCAAAAACAGGGAGTTGTAGTTAGTGCTGGAGAGCAGTCCATAACGGCTCTTTGCAATGCTGGAAAAAATAATAACTGTTGATGTTTTTTTACATTTTTGACTTTCATAGTTTTTCTACATTAGCAAGCATTTTATTATCATACAAAATGACTATCTAATATCTATGTGTTGTTCATTTTATAATCTTCCAAATTATCGTAACACCGCAAACCTCCCTGTTGGAAAGGCGTTCGCCGGAGGGGGGTTCGATGCCCGTCTTGCCCACCCCTTTGACCCACCTCTCCTACGTAGGCCGAACCAGGCGCGCACACCCTGAGATACACTACGAACAGAGTGACACCACACGTATTCTTCGTAGGACGATAGGTTCTTTTATCGATGATTTCAAGGGATCTTTATGATCCAAGATGCAAGCAGTACAGCAGTGGCACAAAGTACCATAAATCGGTCGTGGGGAATGGGGGTAGCGGGACAGTCTTTCAAGATAGTGTCTCTGCGAAATACCCTGCGGATAGCTCACAATCCTCGAGCTGGAGGGTGTCGTGTCTCTGGGCGATCTCTTACCGAGTCGTCCTCAAGGGGAGCGCCGCGAGTCTCTCAGCAGGCACAGGTGGTCGGAGTTCGGGAGCCGCGATTCCGTCAGCAGGGCTCAGATGGTTCAATAGCTGGGGGCCGCGAGTCACTCAGCAGGCCTAGGTGGTTCAGTGTTCGGGAGCCGCGACCTCGTCAGCAGGGCTCAGATGGTTCAATAGTGAGAGGCCGCGAGTCACTCAGCAGGCCCAGGTGACTTCAGCGTTCAGGAGCCGCGACAGCATCAGCAGGCTCGGATGGTTCCAGGTCTTCTCTGCATTCGTTTCTCCGGCACCCCTTGTTATACTCCGCTGGCTCTTTTTTATGTGCGGAGTCCTCGCAGAGGGGGGACTGGGGTGACGGAGGGGGTTCAGCGGGATTTCCTGCCGCTCACTTCTTTGGTCTTTTCAGGTGGGTCTGGGAGGGACCCCAGACGCTCGGCAGGGGAGGCGCCTGCTCCCCAGGGGCCTGGTGGCCGATCGAGTCCTCCCGGGGAAGGCGACCCGAGGTGTGACTGGGCTGGCGCCTCTGGGTCTGGCTCGAGGGTTCCCGCTCCCTCGGTCGGACATGCGTGGTAGGGTGTCGAGTCTGTCAGGGCTCTGGCCGGCCCTCGGATCTGGGTGGCTGGGGCGGCCGGAGTCGGAGATGTCGTGTCTTGAGGGTGGTTGCAGGTTGGCTGGATGATGGGGAGGGCAACGCCGTGAGGCCGGTCTCACACGCGTCCCCCCCAGCTGAAAGGAGTGGAGAACTACCCATCCACTGGGGGGTTCTCCTCGCCGAAGCGGAAGAACCGGGACACGCCGTCGGCGTTGGCATGATCCGTCCCGGGGCGATGTTCGACAGTGAAATCCATCCCTTGGAGAGAGATGGACCATCGTAGTAGCTTGGGGTTCTCCCCCCTCATCTGCATTAGCCACCGTAAGGGCCGGTGGTCCGTCTGTACTCGGAAATGGGTTCCGAACAAGTAGGGCCGTAGTTTCTTGAGGGCCCAGACTACGGCAAAGGTCTCTCGTTCTATAGTACTCCAACGCTGCTCTCGCGGCAGCAGCCTTCGGCTGATGAAGGCTATGGGCTGATCAATGCCCTTATCGTCGAACTGCGAGAGGACGGCCCCGATGCCGTGTTCGGATGCGTCGGTCTGGACCACAAACTCTTGGGAGTAGTCGGGGGCCTTGAGTACGGGGGCGGTGCACATGGCGGTTTTCAAGGCGTCGAACGCCTGCTGGCACGGGGTGGTCCACTGCACCTTCCTCGGGAGCTTTTTGGAGGTCAACTCCGTGAGGGGCCCCGCGATACTACCATAGTTTTTAATGAACCTCCGGTAGTACCCTGTAAGGCCCAGGAAGGCCCGGACCTCCGTCTGCGTGGTGGGGGGCTCCCAGGACTTGATGGCGTCGATCTTCGGTTGGAGGGGGGCGACCTGGCCGCTGCCCACCAGATGCCCCAGGTAGACCACGGAGCCTTGCCCGAGCTGGCATTTGCTGGCTTTCACTGTTAGGCCGGCTTGGCGCAGGGCCATTAGTACTTGTCGGAGGTGCTGGAGATGCTCGTGCCATTGAGAGCTGAATACGGCGATGTCGTCAAGGTATGCTGCGCTGAACTCCTCGAGTCCGGCCAGGACCTTGTTCACCAACCGCTGGAACGTGGCTGGGGCGTTCTTCATCCCGAACGGCATGACCCTGAAGCGGTAGTGGCCATCTGGCGTGGAGAAGGCAGAGCGTTCTTTCGCTCCCTCCGTGAGAGCAATCTGCCAGTATCCGCAGGTCAGGTCGAAAGTGCTGAGGAACCGGGCGGCCCCCAGGCGGTCGATGAGCTCGTCGGCGCGGGGAATAGGGTGAGCGTCTGCTCGGGTGACCGCATTGAGCCCCCGGTAGTCCACACAGAATCTTAGTTCGGGAGCGACCCCTGGGGAAGCCGCCTTCGGGACCAGGACCACCGGGCTGGCCCAGGGGCTGTCGGAGGGTTCGATTACTCCCAGGGTGAGCATCTTCTGTACTTCGGTCTTGATGCAGGTGCGGACCCGGTCAGGCACCCGGTAGGCTCGGTGTCTCACAGGCGGGCTGTCGCCGGTGTCCACGTCGTGGACACACCAGTCGGTGACCCTGGGAATGAGGGAGAAGAGGTCTGCAAATTGTCTGAGCAGCTGGCGGCAGTCGTCGGACTGTTGGGGAGTGAGGGTGGTTGAAAGTCTCACTCCCTCCACGGAACCATCCAGGTCCTTAGCGCACAGGGGGTCGGGCAGGGGTTCGGTGTCTTCTTCCGCCCCATCATCGGTGGCCAGTAGCAAACTTAATTCCGTTCTCACAAAGTGGGGCTTGAGACGGTTCACGTGGAGGACCCGGAGGGGGTTCCGTGGGGACTGTACATCGACCAGGTACGTGACCTGGCTCTTCCGCTCGATCACCTTGAAGGGACCAGTCCATTTGTCTTTTAGGGCGCAGGGCTTCACTGGGGCCATGACCCAAACCGGCTGGCCCGGCTGGAACTCGACCAGGGTTGCGTTCTGGTCATACCAGCGCTTCATTTCTTCTTGGCTGGCCTCGAGGTTAGCCTCTGCGAGTTCTCTGAACTTCCTCGTCTGGTTGCGGAGCGCCAGGATGTAGCGGAACACATCAGGGGGTGTCCCCCGGGGGCTTGTCTCCCAGCCTTCTTTGACCAGGCTCAGGGGCCCTCGGACGGGATGTCCGTATAGCAGTTCGAAGGGGCTGAACCCCAGAGACTTTTGGGGAACTTCTCGGTATGCGAACAGGAGGCAAGGGAGGAGGACGTCCCATTTCCGGCGCAGGGGCTCTTCGAGGCCCAGGATCATTCCCTTCAGGGTTCGGTTGAAGCGTTCCACTAGGCCGTTGCCCTGGGGGTGGTAGGGGGCCGTGAACTTATACGTGACTCCGCACTGCTGCCACAGGGACTTCATGTAGCGGGATATAAAGTTAGTGCCGCGATCACTCACAACCTCGTGGGGAAATCCGACACGGGAGAAGATCCCCATGAGAGCCCGGCCCACCACGGGGGCCGTCACGGTGCGGAGGGGGATGGCCTCGGGGTAGCGGTTGGCATGGTCCACCAGGACAAGGATGAATCTGTGGCCCTGGGCGGTCTTCGGATCCAGGGGTCCCACGATGTCGATGCCGACCCGCTCGAACGGGGTACTCACAACGGGGAACGGTTGTAAGGGAGCTTTGCGTTTTCCGCCACTCTTCCCACTGCCCTGGCACGTGAGGCAGGATTTGCAGTGTACTTCTACATTCGCACGCATCTTGGGCCAATAGAAGTGGGTAACCAATCGCTGATATGTCTTGTCTTGGCCTAAGTGTCCTGCCAAGGGTACATCGTGGGCCAGGCCCAGGAGGAGGCTCCGGAAACGCAGGGGTACCACCAGTACCCGGGCTGCGCCTAGCTCGGCGGACTTTTGCTCGCTGTATAGGAGGCCATTGTCCCAATAGATCCAATGGGTTCCGGTTCGATCACCGGCGGCCTGGGCTTCGGCTTGTTGTCTGAGTCCCACGAGGGAGGGGCAGGTGGCCTGTTCCTGGCAGAACTCTTCACGGGAGGGACCCCCCTCACAGCGCCACTGGGCCATCTCGGGCAGTTCTCCGAGCTCAGTCAGGGCCTCCGGGGCGGAAGGTTCCGGCCCGTCACCCGGGTTAGTGTCTTCTTCTCCCTCTGAAGGAGGGTTGTCCGCTTCTGGTAGGGTGTCCCGGCTCTCG
This sequence comes from Triturus cristatus, assembly GCF_964204655.1. NCBI lineage: Eukaryota > Metazoa > Chordata > Amphibia > Caudata > Salamandridae > Triturus > Triturus cristatus. The sequence goes on along the minus strand of NC_140594.1, from coordinate 544,970,203 downwards.
GGGATAGTGTTCGGTAGGAGGGCTTCACCGCCCTCGGAGAGAGGCAATCGCGCGGTCATGGAGCGCGTGGTGGCGCAGACCCATTCTGGTAGGCCCATCATCTCCAGATGGGCTCTTCGTTCTACTTGCCCCCACGGGGAACTCTCCAGGTCGTTGCCCAGGAGGCAGTCTACGGGCTGTGATGTCCGGACCGCTACCTTCAGTTCTCCGGAGACCCCTCCCCACTCGAAGGGCACCAGCGCCATCTGGCAGAGGCTCTCAGAATTGTCGGAGGATACGACCGGACAGAGGGCACCGGTTAGGATCTGGTCTTCTGAAATTTGGCTGCGGTGGACCGCGGTGACACTCGCCCCGGTGTCGCGGAGGCCCTCGACTCGGTGGCCGTTGATGGTCACCTGCTGTCGGTATTTCTTTGTGTTGGCGGGCAAGGGTGTCCCGGGGACCATTTCTCGATCACCAAGGGAGACCAGGGCCATGGCCGCCGGTTCCCATTCTTCGGAGTCCTCCATCTCTTCCCACAGAGCCACGGAGGCCATCTGCCGGGCCGTGGGGTTGGTCGTTGTGGGTCGCTGATACTGGGGACACTGGGGGTCATTGGCGTAGTGTCCGGGCTGTTGGCAGCGGAAGCAGGTGATCCTAGCTCGTGGACCTAGCTGTCCTGGGGCTCCGGTGCTTGCTGGGGACGGGGCTGAACCCGCCGCTGGTGGGCTGCTGGGGGGGCTGGTTGAGGACCCCCCGGGGAAGTCTCTTGGTCGTCCGTGGTTCCCTCCGCCCCTCTGGTGGGGGGGGCCTTGACTGTGGCGTCCGTAGTCCCCCACGGGGCCCCGGGTGGCTCGGGTATTCACCCAACGATCAGCCTCAGCGGCCAGCTTCCGAGGGTCGGTGAGTTTACTGTCCAGGAGATGCTGGCGCAGTTCTACAAAGCAATTGGCCGCTAAATGTTCCCAGGCAATCAGATCAAACAGTTCTTCGAAGGTGGAGACCTTGCTGCCCTTGATCCACCCGTCCAAGGCTCGGCTGTAAAAGTTCACATATTCTACCCACGTGGTGCCCGGTATCTTCTTGCAATCTCGGAACCGTTGTCGGTACATTTCGGGGGTGAGTCCATACCAGCCCACGAGGGCTTCCTTCATGTGGCTGTAGGAGTTCATGACCGTGGAGGGCAGATCTAGCAGGGTGTCTCTTCTTTCGCTTAAGAACCGGCCCCATAGGCCAGCCCCCCAATCCTTCTGCGGGATTCGGTGAGAGGTCATGGCGACTTCGTAGGCCTTAAACCACTGCTGGATATCGTCGTTCTTGTAATACTCCTTTACCACATCCTTGGGGATGTGGACTTTGGTTTCCCCGGTGGGAGCGGACGGTGGATTCCCGGGTGGCTGTGACTTTTCGTTTTTAGCCCGCCACTCGATCTCCTTCAGGCTGCGTTCATGTTCTAGCTGGAGCTTCTTTTCGTCGTGCTCTCTTTGGCGTCTCTTCTCTTCGAGTTCCCCTTGTAGCCGTAACTGCTCGACGGCCAACTTTTTCTCTGCCAGTTTTATTTCTCCCTCGATTTTTAGTTTTGCCAGTTCAAGTTCATGGTTGCGGCTTCTCTCTCGGTCCGCTAGCTCCTCGGGGGACAGGTTCCCCTCTGGCCCTTTGTTCCTCGCCGGGATGCTTGGTGGTTCATGGGCAGAGTCTCCTTCCGTTTGGGTCGGGGGCGCCCCCGTCTCGACCCAGGTTTTCAGTACTTTCTGGAAGTCTTCCTTTGTGCTTAATCCGGTGGTAGTGATGCCAAGGTCTTTGCAAAACTGTTTTAATTCTCTATGTGTGTAATAGTCCAATTGATCCTCTCGGAACGGTGAGCTTATTTCGGTACCTGCGGCACCCAGGGAGGTTTCTCCTTCCATCTCTGTTTGGTAGTGCGTCAGTCGTTCACTGCACGCTCTCTTTCGGTGTCGGCTCGGATCCCGTCGTCTGCCACCAAATGTTGGAAAGGCGTTCGCCGGAGGGGGGTTCGATGCCCATCTTGCCCACCCCTTTGACCCACCTCTCCTACGTAGGCCGAACCAGGCACGCACACCCTGAGATACACTACGAACAGAGTGACACCACACGTATTCTTCGTAGGACGATGGGTTCTTTTATCGATGATTTCAAGGGATCTTTATGATCCAAGATGCAAGCAGTACAGCAGTGGCACAAAGTACCATAAATCGGTCGTGGGGAATGGGGGTAGCGGGACAGTCTTTCAAGATAGTGTCTCTGCGAAATACCCTGCGGATAGCTCACAATCCTCGAGCTGGAGGGTGTCGTGTCTCTGGGCGATCTCTTACCGAGTCGTCCTCAAGGGGAGCGCCGCGAGTCTCTCAGCAGGCACAGGTGGTCGGAGTTCGGGAGCCGCGATTCCGTCAGCAGGGCTCAGATGGTTCAATAGCTGGGGGCCGCAAGTCACGCAGCAGGCCTAGGTGGTTCAGTGTTCGGGAGCCGCGACCTCGTCAGCAGGGCTCAGATGGTTCAATAGTGAGAGGCCGCGAGTCACTCAGCAGGCCCAGGTGACTTCAGCGTTCAGGAGCCGCGACAGCATCAGCAGGCTCGGATGGTTAGAGGTCTTCTCTGCATTCGTTTCTCCGGCACCCCTTGTTATACTCCGCTGGCTCTTTGATGTGCAGAGTCCTCGCAGAGGGGGGACTGGGGTGACGGAGGGGGTTCAGCGGGATTTCCTGCCGCTCACTTCTTTGGTCTTTTCAGGTGGGTCTGGGAGGGACCCCAGACGCTCGGCAGGGGAGGCGCCTGCTCCCCAGGGGCCTGGTGGCCGATCGAGTCCTCATGGGGAAGGCGACCCGAGGTGTGACTGGGCTGGCGCCTCTGGGTCTGGCTCGAGGGTTCCCGCTCCCTCGGTCGGACATGCGTGGTAGGGTGTCGAGTCTGTCAGGGCTCTGGCCGGCCCTCGGATCTGGGTGGCTGGGGCGGCCGGAGTCGGAGATGTCGTGTCTTGAGGGTGGTTGCAGGTTGGCTGGATGATGGGGAGGGCAACGCCGTGAGGCCGGTCTCACACTCCCCACTTTTGCAGCACATCCTGTTTCCATCAGTGAAAACTATCCCACATTGCAGCTTTCTAAAGATGGCACACACCCTCTACCCTTGGATGGAGGTGGTGTGCAAGTAAGTGGTGTGTTTATGGATACGAGAGCTCCTCTCCCATGTGTCCTCTCAAAACTGGTTCTGGGAGTAGCTTCCATCCCATTAGGTTTGGAGTCAATCTGGCTAGTGTTGTCGTTGGGGCCAAAGTATTTCTTTCTTTAGATCTCCACTTACACTAAAATATGAATGGACAGGCGTCACTACTGCCCCTTTAAAGTTAATGAAATACCAGGGTTCCCCACAACAGTCCTTTCTGAGCTGATAAGGATAACATGCCCCATACCCAGTTCATCTTGTCACTAGCCTAAGCCATTGTTCAGCTCTAGGTGCAGTTTTCACACCTCATTAAGGTCAAGCACTAGCTAGGCTGCTCCTGGCAGACTTATTCAAATTAACATTTAGGAGCTTTTGGCAAGAAAAAGTTAACTTTCTTAAAGTCACTTTTCCTAAATAGTTTGAAGTTTTAATACACATGAACATGACTTTGAATGATTATTTTAGGTGTGTCCTCTCAAAAGTTACAAATTAAAGTTTATCATTTGCACATTGACATTTTCTAGGATCCAGCTACAGCCCTGTCAGTGAAGATAGCTTTTGGATTCTAGTCACTTGCAGAACATGCCAACTTTAATTTCTCACATGTTCAACTTTAAATATCAGGCATCCTATTTGCAACCATCAAGTTTTACTTAATTTACTTAGGGATGACTTAATAATACAAGAATTCCAGCCTGTCTAAAATTAATATTTGTAAAGCTTCAACATCAGTTTTTTTTTAGGCTGCTGCAGTCAGGCTACACATGGAGGCTGATCGCACGAAAGGCACTGCAGTCCACAGATGGAACTTAACTATCAGGAACTGGGTGCATTCTCTACACCAGATACTAGGGACTTATAGGCAAGTAAAATATCTCAATCAAGGATAAGCCAATGTATCCAATTTTCAAGGTGAGCAACTGCACAATACTCCTGGAAGACCAATCAGAAAAGGCAGATTTGCTACTGTGGACTACACAAGGGTGTAAGTTGCATAAGAACTATGAGTCTGATTGCGACTCTGGCAGTGGTCAAGAGTGGCGGTCCACCGTATTGCTCATTATGACTTACAAAGTCATATTGGCAGTAAACTATTAACTGAAGTGTACTAAATATTATTCATATGCATGCTATGAGAGGGCAACGACAAAAGAGAGTGTAGTAATTTGTGTAAGAGAGTACAACCACCCCCCAAATGTGACAAAAATAGAAGTAAAAGAAATATTGCAAAATATAAGAGAAGCAAGCAGTAGCTCTGAGGAATCCACAAGCAAAATCTTGAAGGATATTTTTCCCTAGAGTCCCTGAACACATAATTGGGCAATTACCAGCTAACCCCAATTTTAAAAGATTAATTGTACAAACCTAAAAAGTCAACAGTGGTACCCCACCTGCCTCATACCTGAACAATTAACAATAGCAAATAGTGAGGAACCTTTCCTACTATGGGGCCGATTCTGATCTCGGTCGGTAGGGCACCGAATCGGGTTCGGCATTAGCGGATCCGATTCGAAGGCTGATTTTCCGTCTGAGTCGTACACGGGTCCGGACGGTGTAGTACGATGCGAACAAGCGTGAAATCTTTGTCCGAATCGTTTCCGGCTCTGAACCGTTCCGTACGAATCGGTCGCAAGCAAACCGTGGCGCACAATGGAGACGTTTCATGTCCGAGCTAGTACGATGCTCGATTCGGACAGCCGGATCAAGTCGGAGCGTCCGGCTCGCAAAAGCTCCCCGGAGTCGGACTTCGGGTGTCCGCGTCGGACCCCCCGTCACCCGCAACCTTACGACTTGGACACAGGGGGAGACCCATGTCTCCCCAACAAAGGCATGTACGGTGCGGATGGCACCAACGTGTACCCACTGTAGGAGGTGCCCTTGTCTGCGACATACCCATTTAGTCAATGGGAGCCCATGTACGCGTCATACAACCGGCTCCCATTGACTTTTATGGGAGTCCAACCGAACCGAGTCCGACAGCATACGGCTGCATCGTACTCGCTCAGCCGGACTGCAGGAGTCCGGATCGGTCAGAAAACACCCCGGATCCGGCTCGGTCGGAGTGCTTTCCGACCCGGATCGGAATCGACCCCTATGTCACAACCTGAATAATGAGAAAAAAATTCTAATATGCTCTACAGCATACAACGTAAACCGTATAAAACATGCAATAAATAACTACAACTTCCCCAAAAATTATTGTATACTTTGAACATGCCCTGATTCAAACAATTCTAAAAATGAACCCCCAAACAGCTATACAAGGCTGTTACTATCATTCTAATCAAAGTATATAGAGGTATTTTTAAAATCTGCACTAAGGGCATCATTACGATGTTGGGCGGAAAGCCTCTGCCCAACAGTCGGAATTTCCTAGACCGCATCTGAACCCTTCCAATTGACTTGGTTGGTTTCCAATCTGCCTGACCAATTACGATGTTCGCAGTCAAATAGTAAACGGCGCTATTATTTCAAATCGGTTCAGACTGGCTCTCGGAGTATTCGTGCTGGTTGGCACCACATAATGCACCTCTATGAAAAGTGTTTCTGACCAACCAATTGCAATGTTGATTTCCAACAGTCTTTCCGAGTCGGCTTGTCCTGAGGCCTACGGTTGGGGGCCAGGAGGGAACCTAAGGGACCCCCCTGTCAAACCCTGCACTGTTTGACAGGCACCATGGGATGCCTGCAACAGGGCGCAGGGTTTTACACACACCATTTCCCCATAAAATCCTGTGTTTTCGGGCAGAACATGGGCCCCCATAGAGGACAATGAGACTCCGACCAAACAGTTTTTGGTCGCATCGTAATTGGTTAGGCGGAACTGCCGACTGTGAGTTGGCCGGTTCCTGAATCCAAGACAGTGCCGGCCAGAAAGTTTCCACCCGACATCATAATGAGGCCCTAAGTGTAGAATGTTCCACAAACAGCCAATATGTCTTTAAAATGAAAACAGTATAGCACTAGCCTAAGTCCCTGTCACAGAGGAAGCCAACCACTACCATGTACTAATAGAATGACCTTTCTACCAACCAAATGAAGCAAACAGTCCACTAGTGGACTATTTCTAAGACACTTGGGTTGGCAGACTGCATTGCTCGGGACACGGGACACAGACACCAACCAAAATTCCAAGTACCATTATGGAATGTCTATGACAGAACCTTCACACAGGAAGCCAAAACAAACAATGCACTAAAAGGATGCACAACCTGTACTATACTAATTTATAGAAGCATTACATAAAGAGAAAAGCTACTAAGAATGGATCAATCTGTTTTTCAAATTGGCCCTATACTTACCAAACAAACCAAAAGATCATACAGCATGCTACAATTTAAAGTTAAACAACATAACAAGTCAACTTTTAAAGAATAATTAATATAATATTTTATTAGACTAACAAACACATATAACAGTATTATTATAGACTGACATAATTAAATAATATTGAAATAATTTTATAAAATGCAGCTATCACTGATCAAATAAAATTTAGTCCAGCACTTAAAATAATAACACATGAACCAAAGAATTCCACATAACGATCACATATATCTGGATAGCGCTGGGATGCTCTAGGGTAACCGTGCGCGATATAAAACTCCAAATAATAATAATAATAATAATAATAATATTTAATATAAACAATGTAAAACCACATTTCCCACTCAAAATAAATTAAAGAATTAAGAACCTGATTACAATTTTGGCAGTGCCAAAGTTGTGCATGGCCTACTCACCAGATTACAAGTTCAACTCTTGTCTGGTGGGCTTTTCTTTTGCTGTTCCCTGAATCTGGGCACCACAATGGGAACGCAAAAGTAGTTCCAGCATGGCATGAACTGTGAGGTCCATGCCATGTTGGAGCTTGGGGTACAGGCAAACAGGGGGCACATGCTGTGCCCCCAGAATGCATCCTCATTGGGGCCTTGTGGGGCCTTGTAGGGTCTTATTTTTTTCCCACCGACTGCCTTTTCATGGCAGGCTCACCACCATGAAAAGGCTAGGGGTTGGGAAACTCATAATATGCCCGCCTTCCATATTGTATACCCCAATCCGATGGCCACCACCAATGAATGGTGGTTACCTGGCACAGCCGGCACATCAGTGGCAGTCCGAATGGCCGCTTCGTAACATGGTGCCACATGACTGCCACCGCTGTGCCACCGCAAGTCTTGTGTTTAAAGACCACCAGACTCGTAGTCAATCCCTTAAACTCACTGTTATGTAGCTGCAGATTGGTCTCTGACTCCATATAACAATTATTAATAAACCACTAAAAATAAAAATAAATGAATCCAAAAATACCCCCAAAAATTAAAAAACGTAATGATTCCAATCAAAATCCATCTGTGCAATCCAGAGTATCATGGTCCCAAAAAAAGCCAGATAAACCATTTGAAAAAAAGAGCAGATCAAAGAATCTGCAAAAAGGAAATCAATGTAAAAATCATTGGTTTATTATAAACCAACCTGTTTTCCTTTAAAAAAAAATACATCTTCAACTTGTTTTTTCACAAAAACCTTTAAAAGAAATTGACAAAACCCACCTGCAAAACACATTGCATTCCCAAAAGTACATAACGGTTAATGATCAAAATATAACAAATACCACACAATTTAACATAAAATAGACATGCATTGTGGAACAAATACCACACAATTTAAAATAAAATAGAAATGCATTGTGGAAACAAAGTAAAAATGCAAATAACAAACTGCTGTTAACCCGTTCTGTGCCCATGACGAGTTGGAGTCGTCATGGAGCACAGTCGTGATGTGCCCATGACAAGTCCAGCTCGTCATGACACCCACCCACGGGGGAAGCGCTGGCGCTCCCCCCGTGGCTGGTCGATCCTTTTTTTTTTTACTGGGAAGGCAGGGGAAGACCTTCCCCTGCCTCCCCCCGCCCCCCACCCCGCGTCATCAATGACGTCAGCGCGCGAGCCACGCTGACGTCATTGGAGGTTTCCCATTTGCTTCCTGCGCGACGGAGAAGAAAGGTGAGTTTTGGGGCTGGGGAGGGGGGATTTCATTTTCTTTTTTGTGCTGGCAGCTGTCCCCCCCTCTTTTCCTATTATCCTCTTTCGGTCTTGCTCCTCATTCACTGAAAACCGTAACTTGAAACGGTTAACAACCTATTTCATTCAGTTGCTTCCCTGTGAAATGGATCCAAAAAAGAAAAACATTTGCGGGAATTGCCCTTTTTCTGACATTTTTCTATTCCAAAGTGAAGCAGGATGGAGAGAAATGGAAGGTTTTAAATATGAAAAATAAATACATAACTAAATAAAGCAAGACAGAGGGGTTGCAAAGTGGCCAGATCGGTTTTATTTACATCCAAATAAATCAGCCTCACTTTACAGACTTTGCCAGTGAAGCGCTACTTTCGTTTTCTAGTCTTTCTTTGAACAGCATTGTTGTTCCCAGGTAGGAAAGTGTACCATTCCTGAAGGTACTGCAATACATGGTTGATGGGTGGATTGGAAAACACAATGTGTACCATGGCTCTGTGTTTATGGATGTGGTCTTTTTATACCATACTGCTTACGTTTTGTAAGGATATAAGCAATGGACATTGAAACGGTTCCCTTCAGGGCCCTCTAGTCATATCCATAACTTTTCAGGTAAAACCACTCGCTGATTTCTGAATAGTGAGTGAGAGATCGTTAAGGTAACCATGTTGTTTCTGCTTACATTTCACATGCTTTGCATTCCCTATGAGTGGTTGCTTTTATTTTTTTTTTAGGCAGCATATTACTCTTATCAAGTGCATAATTTGAATTGAGCCACATCCAAGTATTTATAGCGGGCACAATTAGGTTATAGCTGAAGGCAGTGCGAGTTTCTCTCAGTGGGCAAGTATGGTGTTCAGTGGGGGAGAGGATGTGGCACTATGGCCAAAGCTGTCGAATTTGGAACTGGGGAACCGGGTTCAGCCTTCATGACCAGTCCACCAGACCACTGTACCGAGGGAGCACATTCCCATGCTAGACCTTAGAAGGCCCCACTAGACCTTAGAAGGCTTGATGTCTTAGCACAAGCAGGTGTACCCTAGTGGTGTCAATTATGGGTTAACCTTGAAGGCCTGTCCACCACAATCCATACTGAAGTTCATCTCCAGTCTTGTGGGCAGGCCTACGAAGCAGCACACCCTAGAGCAACAGTGATCCAGTCGCTGTGACTCTGTCAGTGAGGTCAAATGAACCTTGAGCAGGTTAGGGCGATGCGAACGGTGTGACCTCACTGGGTACCTATTTCGGGTGGGTGCATAGTGTTTGCAAGTATATTATGGTTTGAAAAAAACTTGCTGCCTCCTTCCTGGCCTCCAGCAATTTTCAGAAACCATAAAAATGTCATGATAACTTTGTTGATTAATGTTCTTCCGAGAGAGAGATGGAGTTTTGTCTAGTGGTAGGGTTGACTCCTGGAAAGGTAGCACAGAGGGTTAATGTGCCTGCTGCAAAGAACATGTACCATGCAGATCACAAAGTGCACTGCTTTAATGGGGGGACCATGATGAATGGTCATTTAATGCCAGCTGTAGATGATGGATCCCTGAACAGTGTTTATGTATGTGCATGTTTGCATTGTGCGGAGAGGATTACCAGGTAATTATTCACGCAGCTCTCTGATGGATGTCACATGTGGTTTTTCTGAGTCCCCAGATAGATCATGCAGTCTGTGGGTTCTCTTTTGTACTGCCAGTCACCGGTGTATTCAACTGTGTAGCCTTGGACCGTGTCATGTATGTGCATGTAACTTGCATGATCGAGGTAACTATTAGCAGCGATACTAAGTGTCTCTCGGACCTCTTTCAAGTGGTCGCCGTCCTTTTTCCCCAGCAACCCCCCCTCCCCAGGGGCGGCAATCTGAGAGATAGCCCCGGGCACCACAAGCTCTCGTTACGCCTCTGCCCCCGATGTCTCTTTTATGCATTCCTGCTGCACGATTGTTCGATCGTGCAGCAGGAATGGCCACTAGCGCCAGGGTTTTTGTTCGTTTTTTAGGTTTGGGGTTGTTTGTAGGAGCGGCCCCTTAGGCAAGGGTTGCTCCCCTTATGGCCACATTATCTTTTAAATATTTTAAAGTGCAAACAAAATCAAAGAGGTAGCAGACGATACGTTACAAGAGGAAAAAGTGATGTGTGCATGTTACAAAAGAGTACAAAATACAAGTAGAGGTAAAATACTGCAATAAATGGCAGACACTCAGAAACCAAAAGCAAACGTTACGTTACATGAGGCAATGGTGGTAATTGTGCATCTATCAAAAGCAAACAAAATACAAGACATAGCAAACAATACGTTACAAGAGGAAAAGTGACATGTGGGCAAGTTACAAAAGAGTACAAAGTACAAGTAGAGGTATAAAAGTGCAATAAATGGCAGACACTCAAAACACAGGAACACACTGGGAAGGCACTTCTATAGGCATGGAGAACAGAATTTACTATAATGTAAAGACTTCCTTCAGACAATAGAGAGGGCGTGAATTAAGTTTGGAAGTGTCTTTGCAGGAGGAGAACTTTGAGGTCAGTTTTGAAGGACTGGGAAGAGGGGGTGGTCCGGAGCTGAGGCTGAGTTCCAGATTCTCGCCGTGTTGCCTGTAAAGGATTGGGCCATCGATCTTTCCCTCTTGACAGTGGGAGGTTCAAGCAATACATTTTGCACAGTACGTGATGGTCTAGAGCATTATATGCATATGTGACATTAATGTTTTTTTCTCCTTTTTTTTCTAGTCTAAAGCTTTTGATTCCTGTTTCCGGTTTCGACAGTGGTTGTTCTGCAGTTTTGTGTAGCTGCATTTTTTTGGGAAATAATTTTTTTTTGTATGTACTCCAAATGAGTAATATTGTAATGTTTGAATGAATTTTTTTGTAAGTGATGTCATAATGGCAGCATATTTAGTTAGTGGTTTGAGCATGAAATTCTTTGCGATGTGTTTTGCATAGTCTTATGTGTAATTTATTTTCTCTTTCGTTTTTTAGTGGGATATTGTTGATCCATACTGTGTCTGTGCAGAGTAGGTGGTGGTGAGTAGTTTAGCTGCCTCTGGCTAGTGAGTGGTATTGTTTTGGAGTATATATGTGTTTTTGATAAAGGTGCTTTTTGTTTATTACTTATTTTACAAAGTGTTTGTTGTTGTTGACTTGTTTGACAAGTTACCTTTATTAATAAGCATTATGGCTAGCCGTAGAATGACTGCTCAACAGGTGGTTGGTATGCATCTTGAATCTTCCACTGAGCGTGATTATGGGACTGACAAGTGTGTCTGAGGGAGAGGAGGGAGGGGAAGATACTGGCAGTGAGTTTTCTCTCCACATGGAATCATCGGATGATGAAGGTACTCTAAGTGCAGATGAAGGTACTCTTGGTCTGGATGAGCAACTCTCAGTGCGGTCGACGTGCCTGTCTTAGAGGAGGAAACTGCTGTGCCATTGGTGCAAGAGGCATCTGGATTGCAGTCTGAGGCTGCTAGGCTTCCTACTGGAAGTACTGGACTTTGGGTTGATCCAAACATGGTGCAGCCGGTGTTGCCTGCCTTTAGCGGTGATGCAAGGAATAGAGTGGATTGTGAACACTTTTTGCCTATACAGTTTTTTCAGTTGTTTATGGATGATGTATTTTTGGGTGAGATTGTTGAGCGAATTTGTATGCTGAACAGTTTTTGAGGGACAACAGTGACAAACTTAGGCCCCAGTCTAGAGCTACCCGGTGGTCTCCCACATATCTGGAAGAGATTAAGAAGTTTTTGGGTTTGACTTTATTGATGGGTGTGGTAAGGAAGCCAACCTTGGCTTCATATTGGTCTACTAGCCCCTTGTTGGCAACTGCCATATTTCCTGCAGTTATGACTCGTAATCGGTATTTACTTTTGCTACGTATGCTGCATTTTGTTGATAATTCTATGGCGTTGCCACAAGATCACCCTGACTGTGACCGTCTTTTTAAGATTCGGCCCGTTCTTGATCACTTTGTAGATCGATTTTCTGAGATCTATACTCCAGGGAAAGAAATATCTATTGATGAGTCTTTGGTCTTGTTCAAGGGCCGTTTGGTTTTTAGGCAGTACATCCCTAGCAAGAGGGCACGCTATGGAATTAAGCTGTATATGTTGTCTGAGAGTAGGACAGGATATGTTTTTAATTTTCGTGTGTACACTGGTAGAGATTCTACTATTGACCCCCCAGGTTGTCCGTCCACTTTTGGAGTTTCAGAGAAAATTGTGTGGGATCTTGCTAGAAGACTGTTTAACAGAGGCCACCATTTGTACCTTGATAACTTCTATACTGCTGTGCAATTATTTAAGGAATTGTATAAAGTGAACACTTTTGCATGTGGCACAATCCGCTCTAACCGTAAAGGTTATCCGAAAGAGCTTGTTTGCAAAAAACTTCAGAGGGGGCAGTGCAGTTCCTTGCGTAGTGATGAACTACTAGCTGTAAAATTTGTGGACAGGAGGGATGTGTACATGCTGACTACCATCCATGATGAGAGTACTTCACCTGTGGCTGTTTGGGGTCAGGTTGCTGAAGTGCGCAAACCTGTGTGCATTCTAGACTACAATAAGCACATGGCTGGTGTTGACAGAGTAGATCAGAGGTTGGAACCTTACTCTGCTATTTGGAAGGCTTATGTTTGGTATAAGAAGTTGGCCATCCATTTCTTCGAGTTAGCAAATTTCAATGCTTTTATTGTATTCAAGGAGTGTTCTCCTGCGTCAAAGTTGACATTTCTTCAGTTTCAGCACTCTGTGATAGTTAGCCTTGTTGTTGTGGAACAGGCAAGTGTTCCTAGATTTGGAGTGGTGGAGGATATGGCTCGAATGAAAGATCGCCACTTTCCTGATTACATCCCTCCCACACCTTCAAAAGATTTTCCCACTAGGAGATGTAGAGTCTGTTGGTGAAGAGATAAGTGGATAAGTGGAAGGAGTCTCGTTATTTCTGTCCCGGGTGTCCTTCTAACCCTGGGCTGTGTATGCCTGCTTGTTTTAGAGCGTACCACACGCAAAATAAATTTTGGGAGCTTCCATGAGTGGTAAAGTGACTTGCCTGGTCTGTATTGTTTAAAAAAATTAATCTGTTTCAAGGTTAGCATTAGTGCAATGTATTTAGTTTCAGATTTTGTGTTAGAAGATTTGTATCTATTTGCAATTTGTTTGTGTTTTTTTGTATATAAAATCCTAAATGTGATGGTGGTGTGTGTAGGTTGGTGCTTGGCTGGAGGTGTGCGTGGACTGGCGCTTGGCTGGCGGTGTGTGTCTTCTGGCGCTTGGCTGGCGGTGTGCGTGGACTGGCGCTTGGCCTGTGGCGTGCGTGGAGTGGAGCTTGGCTGGCGGTGTGCGTGGAGTGGTGCTTGGCTGGAGGTGTGCGTGGACTGGCGCTTGGCTGGCGGTGTGTGTGGACTGGCGCTCGGCTGGCAGTTTGTGAGTAGTGACTTGGTGCTGGTCACTACACACTCTGCTAGCTGAGCGCCACTCCACGCAATCCATCAGTTTGTGTAGTTGCTGTGTCAGGAATGTGGGCGTGTGGAAGTGATGGGCCCTTGAATGGCGCTGTCTGCTGGTGTGAGTGTTGTAATGTGATGGGCCCGCGGCTGGCGGCGTGAATGTTTTGTATGTGTCACACGTATGAAAGGTGTATGAATGGCCTGTAAAGAGGTTGGTGCCATGTCGTGGCTTTACAGCTCACGAGCTGTGAGTCAATGGTTCAGTTTCTCGTCCTTTCAATTATTAATAGTGCATTTCATTTTTGTGAAATCACTTGCTGATACAATTGTATATACTGAACCATTACTCACCCTCGTGCCAAATCCAACCAGTATGTGTGTGTGCTTTAGGATTAGATGGCTGTGCAGTAATATTTGTCTTTTTTGTCTTCCTGAAGCAGGGTGTACCTTGTCCCTTTTTGTGAATGTTGTGATGTGTTGTTTTTGTGCCTGGTGGTGTGAATGGTCTTGTGTGTATCACGTATGAAAGGTGTGTGAATGGCCAATTAAGCGGTTGGTGCCTTGCCGTGGCTTTACAGCTCACGAGCTGCGAGTCATTGGTTCAGTTCTTTGTCCTTTTAATTATTGACAGGGCATTTCATTTTTGTGAAATCTCTTGTTAATAAAATTTAATATACTGAACCATTACTCGCCCTCATGCCAAATCCAACCAGTATGTGTGTGTGTTTGAGGAATAGATGGCTGTGCAGGAATCTTTGTCTTTTTAGTTTCTCTCCCAAGGTGTATGTTCCATGTAAGAATAACCCACCAACTGTAGATATTGTCGTAAACCCATGGGAGTTCATGGTGATGTCTCTCTTGTGAATTCCAAAAAGTTATTTTATCCACAATGTCCTGCAAACCTCAAAATGTCTGTCACATTTTGCTTGCAATATTGTGCCGAAATTTTCACGCTGTAGAAACAAACAACTAATTATGTCAAAACGATCTGGTTTTGCAAGGGGGTCAACTTTCTTTTTGGCCCGTGCTCGGCGGCCATCTAGGGTAACCTACCAAACCCATACATTTCTGAAAAGTAGACACCCGGGAGCTTCCAGGGAGGTATGGCTTGCGTGGATCCCCCAACGTTTCCTTACCCAGAACCCCCTGCAAACCTCAATTTTAGCTGAAGAAATCACTTTTTTCACACATTTTTGTGTGGGAAAGTTGTGGCATCACCGGGCTAACTCAAATTTCCCACCCCCCAGTGTTCCCCCGGGTCTCCCGGTAAAAATGGGGCCTCACTTGTGTGGGAGGCCCAAGTACCCGCGACAGGCAAGGGCCCAAAACGTAGTGAGGCGACATCAAAATTGCCTATCTCAAAAAAACCACCTGGTTTTGCAAGGGGGGTCACCTGGGTTTTGGCCCGGTGCTCGGCGGCCATCTAGGGAAACCTACCAAACCCATACATTTCTGAAAACTAGACACCCGAGAACTTCCAGGGAAGTATGGCTTGCATGGATTCCCCAACGTTTCCTTACCCAGAATCCCCTGCAAACCTCAATTTTAGCTGAAAAAATCACTTTTTTGACGCATTTTTGTGTGGGAAAGTTGTGGCATCACTGGGCTCACTCAAATTTCCCACTACCCAGCGTTCCCCGTGTCTCCCGGTAAAAATGGTGCCTCACTTGTGTGGGAGGCCCAAGTACCCGCGACTGGCAAGGGCCCAAAATGTAGTGAGGTGACATCAAAATTGCCTATCTCAAAAAAACCACCTGGTTTTGCAAGGGGGGTCACTTGTGTGGGAGGCCCAAGTACCCTCTGCCACAATTGATGGTCCAGCTGCACAAAGGGCTCCTAAATATGCCTCTAAATGGGTAACATTTACTATTCCCACTCCAATCTAAGCCACATTATTGGCGAAGGTGTTGAACACTAAATATTTTCTGACATTGCTTGTGTAGTATACCATTTTGTAAAATATTATATAAAAACACACTCAATTCAATTCAAATTCAAAAAACTTTATTTCGGACAAAATGTCCTAAAAAGTACATAAGAATAAGTAAGACAATACAATTGTACATACAATTTCAGAATAAGAATATCATCGAATCATTGAGTCATAGAATTAGGACAGGAGTAATACAGTTTTTGTCGGAGAGTTCATGGAACAATAAATATATAATTTAAGCTTAAAAAAGGCATTCTTCTATAAAAATAGGAGAACAAAATCCTATATTTAAAACTAGTGTATAAAAACTCAGTTAAAAAATGCAATTCTAGCATAAATTTACACAATCAGTTTACATTTTGGGATCTCAGAAGGGCCCTTCTAGTACACCATGTCGAAAATAAAAATCCAGCAACCGAATAAACTATTGGGGTACCGGTGTCGGATTTCAATATCCTGTATGCTTCTAGGCACGACCTGGTGCCGAGGTTCCTGCAGATCTGTGCCAGCCAGCGCCTTCTTGCCTTCTGGTATCCAACACAGCAGAAAAAAACATGCAATTCTGTTTCCACAGGAAAATCACACATGGGGCAATGGCTCGGATTTTGTTTACTCCATTTGGATGTCAAACAACGTAGTGGAAGTACCCCGTGTCTGAATTGTAAAAAAAGCTTCCTGGCTGCAGGTGGAGTTATAAGATCGATTGCCGGTTCAAAACAGGAAAGTGATTTAATTTCTAAAAAGGCACTGGTACATTTCCCAACCCCGGAGGAATTATGGAGTTGTGCTAATCTATGCTCGTTATAGCAGATCTTCATTTGGCCCTTTGATATTAATAAACAAGCAGACTCGGGGTGATGCCAGCAATCTCCCAGACCCAGGCTAGATAGGAGGAGTCTTATATGGTCGAACCATGGAATTTTCAGGGAACCACATGACCTTAATACCTCCGTAAGCTCCTCCCTGTAAGATGTAAGTTCGGGGGTTGTCCACAGACGACGCCAATACATGATGGGTTTGAGTCCTACAACTTCATCTATTGGAGTTATACCTGTATCCAGGCGTAGCGGGACCAAAGGTGTGCTACGGGGTAATCTGAATAATTGTCTTAAAAATTGGTTCTCCACCTGCAGTAATTTTGACGTATTTAAGTGACCCCATAATTCTGCACCATACAATGCTCCACCCCTTGCCTGAGCCCTATAAATTTCCAGAGCTGGGCTAACATTTCTTTTACTAGAAGTATTAAAAACCTTCATGATCCCTCCTGAAGATTGTGCTAATTTTATGGTAGATTTAGCGGAATGAACCCCCCAATCCATGGACTCAGTAATTGTTAGTCCTAGATACACAAAGGAAGACACCCTTTCGAGAGATTTACCATGTAGGCATGGATTGGGACGTGTACTTTTTGGGCAGTTGAATGCCATAAATTTAGTTTTTTGAAGATTAATTTCGAGACCACGATCCCTACAAAATTCTTCAAAGATATCCAAAACCTTTTGTATCCCCATGGCCGATTTAGCAACCAAAAGGGTGTCGTCGGCAAACATCATGGCCGAAATTTTGCGAGTAGCTAGTTTGGGGGCATCTAAATCTTTTGCTGCTGAAAGAATGTCAATTAGGCCATTAATGTAAAGACCGAACAGGGTGGGTGCGAGAACGCAACCCTGTCTAACTCCACGGTTTATTGGAATAGGGGCAGTAAGATTGCCATCCTTCCCATACCTAATTTGAGCATAATTGCATTCATGTAAACGTTTAAAAAGATGTATTAAATAAACAGGAACACTCATTTAACTACACATGTTTGTATTCATAGTGTTATTTAAAAATTCTAAAGTACTATTTTAATTATTATAAAAATAATACAAATACAAATAATTATTAATATTAATAAACTACATTTTAAAGCAAAAAAGAAAATTTAAATGAATAATACTTTTCTCGCGCTTCACTTTGCCTGCTTGCCTGCGGGGGGACTACCAGCACCAGAGTCCTTTGCTTCCAGGGGAGGAGCCATCACTGACCCTGCGCTCAAAAAGCGCCGCCGAACACCACAGCGCGGGACGCGCTTTACTTCGCCTGCTTGCCTGCAGGGGGACTACCAGCACCAGAGTCCTTTGCTCTCAGGGGAGGAGCCATCACTGACCCTGCGCTCAAAAAGCGCCGCCGAACACCGCAGCGCGGGACGCGCCCAGGCAAAGCCCGGGCCAAGGGCGGGCCCATCCTTGCCCGTCTGTGACCAGATGAGGCCGGGCTGGGCCACCCCCTATTTCATGATCTAAAGGTACTGTTGTTGTACTTCTCTTCCCTCCCAAAGATACTTAACTGATATTGACTCCTTCAGACTGAAAAAACAACGCAGTTGCTCTAAATAAAACCTATATCATGGGGAAAAGGAAGACCATTGAGGGAGGGGATGAGAGTTCAAGTGTGTTGGCCAAGGTAAAAAAAGCTAGAAAGACAAGGAAGCTAGCTACACATGCAGGGAACAATTGTGTTATGAATCGTATAGATGACTTAATTGAGGAATGTGGAGACCTTCTTATAGACAACCCTGTCTCAAGAAAGCCAGTAGAAAAAGGGTGTAAAAATCCAGTCACAGTATCGAGGGTTGGCAAAAAACAAGGCCCTGTGGTCCCCGAAAAGTTTATAGCTAGGAACAAGAGTGATTATCATAATAAAGGCCAAGAGCGAAACAATACCGAGGGGAGGGGGGGGTTTGTAACCTCGAACACTAATACTGAGATAAGAGGTATCTGCCCTCTTGTGGTTGATCCTATTATAGTATGCAAAAACAGATTCTCAGCTTTAGCAAATGCAGTAAGTTATAATCACATGGTAGGTCATGATTTACACTTAGCTAGCTCGTGTAAGTCTGATGATGCCCGAGGTGATAAAGAGATATTATTCTGTGATGTTCCTGATCTTCATGCATCTAATGTGGATGGTCGGATTGACCTGACCTCCATGGTCCAATTATTATGTGAGGCAGTTGAATGTATGAAAGTTAAGATTGACAACCTCACTGCTGTAGTGAGTAGTAGTCTACTAGATAAAGGTCACTGTCCAACTTGCCTAGCTAATAAGCAATCAAGTGGCATACCTAAAGTCCCGGTAAAAGAGCTAGTGCAATCCACCATGCATGGCACTTGTAGGGATAGTGGACAGCCTGAAACTGCCGTCCAATATAGCGAAGTGGTCAAACGCAAAAAGGGAGTCGAGAAAGCTCATAGTGCAAACCAAAAATGTGATGGACCTAGGAAACCATTGCCCAATGAAAGGAGTGGTCGACAACAAGTAAATGACATGTATAGTAACAGTAACTTTTCTTCTATATCTAAACAAGTTAACAGTAAACCTACCACTGATTCTAGGGGAGATTACCAGAGTGTTGTAAAGATGCCTAGAGTACTTAAAGTTTATATGGTGAACGTCCCTAGACTGGGTCTAGGGAAAAATATAGAATCAACAGATTCTTTAACAAACAAGGCTATCCATTGGATCAGGCACACCAGGGGCTGTTGCTCTGTGATTAGAGAAGACGTTATCAGGGCGCGCAGGCTTACTCACTATGGGGAGTCAACTGATTGCATCAAATTGACATTTAAACAGGTGGATATGGCAGAAAACTTAGTCTTACTGGAGTTTAGAAGTTGTTCTCCAGATTATTCGGCTATTCAACTTAGATCCACACTCCCCCGACATTGGCACGATAGTCAGATAAAATGGTTAACTGAGAATGACAAAGATTGCTCAGGCCTCAAACTTAATGATTGACTAGGGGGGCCAAGTGACTTATTTAATCCTTTCCAGGGCAAGGCAGCAGAAAGCCAAAGAAAACATGCGAACCCTGATTTAGGTATTATGAGCACTCCAGAAATCTCCGGTATATTGGAAGGTTTACCATCCCTCGGGCAAAGAAATCATCCAAATGATCCTAACAAGATTGAGCCTTTTAATTCCCCTGATACTTTAGAGAAACCCGGTTCAATCTTATCTTGGAACATCGCAGGATTGAACTCTAAAGTATTGATTCCGGAATGGACCTCCTTTATTAACTTGTATCGTATTTGCATATTTCAGGAAACATGGCTTCTCGATCCACAATTCCTCGTAGGGTATTTAAATTTTAATATACCGGCAGAGAAGGGCGCAAAAGGGCGTCCCTCAGGGGGATTGACTATCTGGATAAAGCAGAATTTGGAACTTAGTGTGAAGTCACTTCCATCTAACCATAGGGATATCCAGATCATCAGTCTCAAACAAGGGCAGTCTAAACCTGTGGATATTTACAACGTATACGCCAGGAGCACAGGGGTAGGAAATCCGAGACAATAGCTGCCTTAGAAGACCTTATCGAAAGATATTCTACACAATCGCATATAATTGTTGCTGGTGATTTTAATGTGACATTCGAACCCTTGTTAAGCTACGACTGGAACCTTACAATGGAAGAAGATGCTCAATGGGGTATCCCAAAACTGGAACTTGCGCCAATTAAAAGATGGTCCGAGGTGGCTATCCAGATTAAGTCAATTTGTCTAAATAAAGGCCTCAGGGCAGCCAATGTAGGACTGAACATGACAGGTTGGGGGCAAGTACCTATAAGAGTAGTTTGGGCCAAAGTAGAATAGATTATATCCTAGTGAGTCTAAGATTATGGGTTTACCTAGAGGACATGTTGGTTATTGATCAGTTGGAGAGCGATCATAACCCTTTATGTATGTTTTTGTCTTGCTGGGCATTGACCGTACCTGAAAGTGTGTACAATGAATTGTCCCCCCCAAATATAGTTCCTACAAATGATATGCGCCATTTGAAGTGGGTGCAAATCGTAGATAACCAGGTGAAAGTAGACCTTATTCTTAGTAAATTATCACATGCAACCCATAAGATGAGTGCCATCCTTAGTAGTAGCTCAGACCTTGAGTCTTTTACTAAGGTCCACAAAAGGTTTTTTCAACAACTAAAAAACCTCTTCATTAGACCAGCAAAGCCAAGTAAGGAATTGCCCAATAACTCGCCACGCTGGTATAACAAAGAATGTAGGCAAGCTCGTTTTGCTTTGGGGCAGGCTATAAGAGTGGGAACTAGTAGTGCTGTCCACAGTGCAAGGATTGACTACAAAAAAGCAATGTATAAAGCAAAACGCGCATGGGACGAACAGAGGTGGCAAGAGCTCAAAAAGGCTAGTGCCCACAAAAACTCAAAGTGCTTTTGGAGCATGATTAAATGGGGTGTGGTGGGAAACCAGAAAAACCCCATAACTGGGTTGCACAGGATGACTGGGTGGATTATTTTAAACCCAATATGCAAAAAGCTTGGCAGCAAGCATTAGGGATCAACCGACTTACTCAGCCTATTTAGATGTGGTTGTTGGCAGGGCACCGGGCATAGACGGTGTCCCAGCAGACACTTTTTTGCCAGATAAAAAGTCATGGGGTAGGTATATACTGTTATTAGCGAACGCAGTGGCGAAAGTAGCGCCCATTCCGGCCTCATGGAATGGTGCGGAAATCATACCAGTTTACAAAAAGGGGGATAAGATGCTCCCTGGTAACTACCGCCCGATTAGTCTGATAGATTCCATGCAAAAGATTTTAGGTAGAATGATTTTAAACAAAATCTAGGCCTGGGAGGGAGAGCAGAACATCCTATCACACCTCCAGGCAGGATTTAGGGCTTGCACCAGCACTATTGACCAAGTATTACATTTTTCAATGTTGCACTGGAAGACAGTGCAACTGGAAAAGGGTAGTCTATATGCTGCCTTTATCGATTTAAGGGTAGCTTTCGATCTTGTTCCACGCTCTACTTTGTGGTTGGTTTTGCACGACTTGGGCAGGCCCTGTGCCCTTTTAACATTGGTCATGAGACTTCATGAGCATAATTACGCACAAATTAGGTGGGGTTCCCCTGGAAATGTTACCAGCCAGTTTCCAGTAGAGAGAGGGGTACGCCAGGGATGTGTCCTGGCACCCACTCTGTTTTCTTTTTTTTAAATTTTTTTTTTATTGATGCAGTAGAATGTTACAAAATACAATAGACAGAAACAAATATTACCAGCATATAAGCTTATGCTACATCTTCAAAGAGACAAAATCCAGATAAAACATGTCAAAACAGAAGAGAAAAAAAAAAAAAATAACAATACAATGCAGTATACATCAATCTCTTGGTCTTCCAGCGATCCAATCAGAAATAGGGGACCAAATCATTTTACCAAAGTCCTGTTTTTTCTTCCCTTTCTGGGCATAGAGAGATATCTCAATGTTATAGATGCCCAATAATCTAGATAGCCATAACTGAAAAGAGGGGGCATTTATATTCTTCCAGCCTGAGGTGATTAATATCCGCAGTACTGCTACAGATATGAAGACCAGAGCTTCCTCAGCTTTCCCAAGTTTTAATCTGTTATCTATACCGATTATCATCAGAGAAGATGACCATTCTATCCTCCGGCCTAATACCTCCACCCAGAACTTACCTATCTCTCCCTGAATAGCTGATAGCGAACCACAGCTATAAAACATATGTAGCAAATCTGCTTGAGCCACATTACATCTTGGGCACTTATCGTCAGCTTTAACCCCCCACATAAAAAGCTTTGCGGGGGTAAAATACAAATCAAACAAAGTCTTATAATGCTGGGCCATCAAATTCGTAGAGCGAAATATTTTTTTATTCATATAGAGTGCCATATCCAAATCCACATCGGGATTTCCTAATTTCCGTACAAGACTATTGTCCGTTTTCTCTATATCATCTTGGATTTCACCCAGCAAAGACATATAGAATATTTTGATTCTTATGCCCCCTTTTACCAGCATGTCGATCAGAGGGACTTTTGAAACCATTGGCCACCTAATTCTTAAAGCTTTAATAACACTGACCAGTTGGACGTAAAAGAGCCAGTGGCATGAAGGGATATCAGCTCTACTCTGGAGAGCATCAAAGCCACTCATCCCATCTTCACCCACCAGGTCTCCTAGTGTCCTAATTCCATGCTCCTGCCAAATCCAGAGATTCCTATCTAAACCCCTCCCCCGAAATAAGCTAGAGTTACTAAGATGGAGATATGCATGAATTTTTGGAATTTTAAAGAAACTAGATATAGCTCTCCAAAGTCCCCATACTCCTTCCAATATCTTAAAACGGGGTCTTTTATAATATCTACGCTCAACCTCACACAACAGGAGACCATAAGCTTTCCTTCCAACTAATAGCTCGTAAATGGATGGTAGGGTCTGTGTATCTCCATTCCTTAGATTATAAGATTGTGTAGACCGAAAAAGAATGAACATTTCCGCCAACAGGCAAGACCAATGATAGAGTCTTAAATTAGGCAAGGTGAGCCCCCCCTATCCCACGGAAGTGACAATAGGTTTGTGGAACGTCTTATTTTCCCATACTGCCAAACAAATCTAATGAATATTGATTCTAGCTGCTTAATAATTTTTTCCTCAACTAACAGGGGTATAGCTCGGAAAAGATATAATATTTTTGGGAACATTGTCATTTTGAGGACGTTCACCCTCCCAATCAATGATAGATGCAAAACATCAATTCTTTTCAGATCTGTTTCAATCGTTTTTCCAAGTGGGATGAAGTTCTCCTCTGTGATTCTATTGACTGATGCATTAATTCTAACTCCCATATAGGTTGCAGAGTCCATATACCTAGAGTCAGCTTTACCTATATTTGCCGTACAGATAATTTGAGTTTTTGATTCATTTAACAGATAACCAGATTTATTACCAAATACCTTAGCCAACTGAACCAGAACCCCAAGTGCCTGTTGCGGATTAGTAGTGATCACAGCCAGATCATCGGCATATGCCATAATTTTATTTTCATATCCATTGTATGTCACTGGTTTTATCAGGGGGCTTGCTAAAATCTCCCGAATCAAAAGGATAGGGGAGCAGGGACAACCTTGGCGCGTACCTCTACTTATAAATATTTTCTCCGAACACTCACCCATAACCACAATCCGAGCGACTGGATCAACATACATTGCCCTCAGAGCAGTGATACAATTCTTGCCGAAGCCTCTACCAATTAAAATCTGCCAAAGGAACTTCCACCCGACACGGTCAAAGGCTTTCTCGGCATCGAGCAGGATCATGGCCATCCCTCCCCCCACTGCAGACTGAATATCAAATAGAGCTATTGCCCTCCTAATGTGGTCTGTAGTACCACGCCCGGGTACAAATCCATGCTGCCATGGGGAGACGAGATCTCCTATGACCCTGCCCAGCCTCTTAGCCCATATTTTGGAATATAGCTTTGTGTCTGTATTAATTAACGAGATTGGGCGATAAGAGCCCGGCTTCTCCCTGGGTTTCCCCTTCTTATGGAAAACCACTATATTAGTTTCCTTCCATGATTCCGGGACCACTCCTGTACCCATTATCCCATTAAAAAGGTCATTAAGAAACGGAGTAATCTCTGCCTCAAAACATTTATAGACCTCCAAGGGGATTCCATCGGGACCTGCTGCCTTGCCGAGGGCTGTCTCGCACAGGGCTTCCGCTATTTCACTCCCGGAGATAGCTTTCTCTAACTCTTCTCTACAGGTATCTCCTAGACGAGGGCCGTTGTCAACAATCTCCTCACTCTGAGGTTCATTTAATGTAGCCTCTGCATATAGATTTTGATAAAAAAAAATTAAAAACCTGCAGGATATCTAAGGGTTCAGAATATTCTAACCCATTTTCTTCCATCTTAGAGATGGTGTTTTTTGCCTTCCCCTGCCGAATTTGTAGAGCTAAAATTCTGCCTGCCTGTTCGCCCGTTTCATACCGTTTAGCCCTAGATGATTGGTATTCAAACATTGCTCTCTGTGTAACCTCCTTCTGTAATTCAGCTCTAGCAACCAATAATAACCTATGGCTATCATTACTATCCCGGCTTTGAGCAATGTCAGAGGTATGTTGTTCCTCTGCAGCAGACAAATTCTTCACACATTTCTCAACCTTACTCCTATCTTCTTTTCTCAGCCTTACGGAACAACTTATCGTTTCGCCTCTAAAAGCAGCCTTGAATGCCTCCCATTTTCTAATATGACCGACGAAACGATTATCCGATAGCAACCTCCTTTCAAACGTCCATCTTGTCCGATTCTTTGGTACTCCTACCATTTGTACTAACAATACCAAAGGGTAATGATCCGACAAAAACTTCGGAAGTTTAAAAATTTCTAACCTGTTGATTTCTGAGGAGGATATAAAAAAATAATCCAGTTTTGAATATTTTTGAAACGGGTTTGAAAAATATGTAAAACCAGATTTTAAAGGTTCCTTAACACCCCATACATCCATCAGCCCATGTGAGTTGATAAGAGCTTTTATAGCCTTAAAAACTCTCGGTTTTCGTCCAGAATAAGCAATGTTGCTGGCCCAATCAGCCATGATATTCAAATCCCCACAAAATATTATAGGGGTTGGCCAGTTTACCAGCTCCATTTCTAGAAAATCGAAGATCTCAGGGTCGTCACAATTTGAACCATACACAACACACAATGTAAAACCTTTTACCATCTCTGCCAATAGCCATCTCCCACTACCATCGGTTTTAATTCGTCCAACACCAGCAATAGAGGTCCTGGCTAAGACAGCGACCCCTCTGATTGTTGATGATTGAGTTGTGCAAGCTAACAGCTCAAAACCATATATATGCATAAGACTCCTTCGGGCCCAGGGGAGATGGGTTTGCTGTAAACATAAAACGTCAAAATTATTATACTTCACGAACTGTGCCAATTTATTACGCTTCCTCCAATCATTCAGCCCCCCTATATTAACTGAGCATATTTTAATGCCTGCCATCCCTAAAATATAAACAAATAACAAAAACCGTCTGACCCATTGGCGATTTAGCACTTATTTTAATCTTCATGAACTGCCTACAAAAATAACCAATTTTTCCTTCTTCTTCTACAAACACCATACTGCATCTAGTTTTTCCATATTTTATTGACCCCCCACCCTTACCCAGCCCGCCCTCCCTCTCCCCATGCCACCCCCCCTCCTGAGAAGCGCTCAGACCTAGTCTGTGCTTAGGATGGTGCGCATGATTTGCAGTGACGGCTTTCTATTAAGGCCAAAAGATAATCTTAAATACAATCGAGGCCCAACCATTATTGTAGCCAACATACTATCGATAGACTATTGATAGTCTATTCCCCCTCACCTCATTTTGACAAGGCGGGTAAAGAAAACAAGCTAGAATATATACCCCCCCAACTACTTAACAGATGGTTCCATTTTGTCAAGAGAGTCCAGGTACTCTTTTGCCTTGATTTCTGAGGCAAAAAAGATCGTCTTCCCTGCATTAATTATTTTCAGCTGAGCCGGGTTTATCAAAAAAGCTTGAATCTTTTTATCCTGAAATAATCTTATCATCCCTCTCAGCCTCCACCTACGCTCCACTGTCGTATGGCAGAAATCAGGACGGACAAAGAAAGAGACCCCTTCGCTGCTTCTTTTGGAGTCTGGTCTAGCTTTTTCTGCGATAAATTGCCTCAAAATATAGTTACCAAAGAAAACCAGCACAGCCCTGGGCTTATCTCCTTCTTTAGAATTTTTATGTATATTAAAGTGGGTACGATGGACCCGTTGAATTTCAGTAGCCCAATTCCAATCTGAGAGCTCCGGAAATGCTTGCTCAAAAAGTTTGATCATGTATGCTTTAATATCCGAGCCCTCAACTCCTTCAGGTATTCCCAGTACTCTCAGGTTATTCCGTCGTAGCCTGTTCTCCATCTCCTCCATTTTCCATTGCAGATCCACCACCTGTGCAGAATGGGACTTCACTTGGCTAATCGCCTCCGCTGCCTCTGACTCCGTTGACACGGTTCTCTCCTCCAAGTTAGATACTCGATCCCCTATATTTGTGCAGGTTTTAGATAATTTCCGAACAACACCCTGGATCTTCCTCATAGCAGCCTGGGCCTTGCGATTGTCCTGGCGAGTCGCCTCTCGATGTGAAATTATCTCCTTGTGGATGGCTTCTAGCATAGAGATATGAGCGATGTCCAAATTAGGGGAACCCTGTAAAGCCAGAGTAGAGGAATGATCCCAGCTGAGCTCGCCTTGAGAATTAACGTGGGCTTGAGGTTGTTTTTTCCCGCGTGGACACGCCGGAGGTCTAGATGTAATTATGGGGGGGTCAAGTTCTAATTCATTTTCTGAGTCCAAGAAGGAACTACACTCATCATCCTCGGACCACTCTGCCCCCTCTGAAACAGAGAAAAAACACTCACTGGAATCCTTATCCTTATCCTTTTCTCCTTCATTGGGGTGAACCCCAGAGCTAATCCCCGAGCCCGCGACCGAGATCAAAAAGGCTGACTCTTCCAATTCCTGTGGGCACAGCTCACTATCGGGTTTATCAAGGCCCTGCTCTGGAAGGGCTACGTTATCCCTCGCTACCTCCTGAAGGGTCAAATCTTTGTTCATCTCACCCTCGATTGCCAGACCATCTAAATTTTTTCCCCTATTAATTGCGCTAGGTGCCATAGGTAATGCCTGCTCACTATGGAAGAGTCAATCCTTTATATTAACTGTCTCGATAATCACCATCTCTGAGGGTACACTGTCCCTCCTGTGTTTTGTTTCATTCATCTTTACGCCCTCCTGCTCCTTACCGGTTTTTGAAAAAATATCAGCAATTGAGGCTGTCGAGGATGTAGCCTGTCTAGTTCTCCCAAGAGTTTGTTGGCTTTTTTTTGTTGAGCCAGGTCGACTTGCTTTCCCGCTCAGTTCCTTGTTAGCTGCCGTATTTTCACCTTCTTGTAGGAGTTTTTTCCTTTGGATGGCCGTTTTCCCGGCCGCTGCCGCTTTCGGAGCCATTATGCCTTCTCTCCTAGAAAACCACTTCGAAAGGACCGGTCCAGCACAGCGAACGCCCTCTGGTCCAAAGCGAAACTCCGCTTCACTCCGCTTCACTCCGCCTGGAACGCTGACCAGAAAGCGAGCCCCGCCCTCCTATGCGTCCGGCACAGCACTCAGACGCGGCAGCCACAAACGCCCGGGCAATCCTCCTCCTCCTGGAGCAACAAAGTATCAGGTATGTAAATACTAGCGTTCTCGGCATCCCCAAAAGTATGTGTGCAGAAGGGGATAATCAATTCCCGGGATAGCGGGTCAATGGGTCCAAATGTTTCCGCCTCGATCGTCTAATCCTTACGAGCCGTCACTACACCTCCGCAACGGCTAAGGTTTAGCCGCCATCTTGCTCCCCCCGAATTCTCGCACCCACTCTGTTTTCATTGTATATTAATGACGTAGCCAAGCTAATGATCAAAGCCAATGTAGATGCCCCAATTCTAGCTGGTGCTAAAGTACCCATTTTAATGTTTGCAGATGATACCCTAATTGTTTCCAAGACCCCGAAAGGGTTACAGAGAGCACTAGTTATTTTTGAAGAATTCTGTACCACACAAGGCCTTGAGGTAAATGTGCTAAAATCTAAATTTATGTCTTTTAATCAGCACAAAACCTTCAAGGGTAAACTTTTTATGAACAACTTACCGCTTGACCAATTGAGGGCATTTAGCTATCTGGGTGTAAATGTCCAACATGATTTACATTGGAACCAACAGACAGAGCTGGCAACGCTTAAACATCGCCAATTGACTGGAGCATTATGTTCTGAGTTTGCTCAATAATTTACTAAGCCAATTGCTCCAGTCCTCCGAGTCTATGACGCGAAGGTGATTAGTTCTGCTTTCTACGGTGCTGAGATTTGGGGTTTTGAAAATCTAACAAAAATGTCTGTATCCGAGAACAAGTTCCTACGCATTCTTATTAATTTACCACAGAGTACTCCTATGTGTCCTCTTTTTATGATGTAGGAATGAAGCCAATTATTTATATTGCAAAATTGCGCCCGGTGTTATATTGGAGGCACCTGTGGTTAACCCCTGAATTAAGAACATACGCCACAGGTCTTATGGATATTATAAATCATGATATCTTTCACAAAATCAAATGGCTAGTTGGCATCAGGGGCATTCTCGGAGAGCTGGGAATGGAAACACTATGGGAGGATCCTCTTAATGCTAGTTTTCCATCTAAGAAGGCCCTTAAGGACAAATACTGGGAGATGGTAGCATCTAAGACTTTAAGGACAAGTGGCCCACTCTCGCTAACAGGGACCTTCTTAGATTTTAAAGATGAAATTGTCCTTGAAGCATACTGGGTTGATATAACTAAGCCACTTGATAGAAAGCTCTATTTTCAACTTATAATTGGAAGCGTGCCAATTAGAGCATTTACATCGAGATGGTCCCAAGGCGGAATGGCCACCTGTCCTAGTTTGAAACCAACAGCACAGAAACCTAGGGTCTGATAATGGAAAGCACAAAATAAATTTAGTTAGGTGCTAAAGAAAGACAAAACAGGTGAAGATTCTCATTAGGAATGAATCCCATCAGCCACAAAAGTAGCAATCATCATCATTTGGGATTCTTTTGTACCTTGCAGATCCCTCCAAGACATCAAGGGCTGCAACTACTATTAACCACAAAATCTTCTATATCTCGAAGAAGGTAAGATTTTGTTCAAGTATTAATATCATACATTGAATCCTTATGATGTAGCTATCTTGATTGTAGGTAGTGGTGATGGAAGCAGTGCAAGAATCCCAAATGATGATGATTGCTACTTTTGTGGCTGATGGGATTCATTACTAATGAGAATCTTCTCCTGTTTTTCTTTCTTTAGCACCTAACTAAATGTATGTTGTGCTTTCCATTATCAGACCCTAGGTTTCTGTGCTGTTGGTTTCAGATAAGGTATTAAGGGTTTAGAAACCGGTGGGTCGTTAAATATATTTCCCTTGGACCCTCCTTTTTTGGTAAAGATTGTTTGTCACCTGTCCTAGTTGCCTAGCACCTATGGAATCAGTTATTCACATTCTATTTGAGTGCCCGGCATACTCTGCTCCGCGCAGGGTATGGCTGAGACCTATGTGCAAGCTACTTGGTAAAAGGAGTGGTGTGTTAGCAACTAGAATTATCTGCACAAGTACCATTCCTTTTGTTTATATATCAGTGGCAAAGTTCCTTGGGTGGTCTTGGGCTCTAAGGGGAAAAATGATTAGTGGTTGATTCTCCCAAACATCTTACTTGTATTATATTTATTATGAAAATATCGCATCTGCTTTTTAAGACTATGAAGTTTTTTTACTGTGTAACCTTTTTAAGTTTTTCTTTTAAAGTAAGGGTATGAACTTTTATGATCAATGTATGCATTGTGTTTTATGACAATTGTCGAATAAAGCCTGTTTAACAATACTTTTCTCTATATGTGAACAAGTTTCATATTTTTGATGTATAAAAAATTAACACATTTAAAAAAAAAATGTTTAAATAAATTGCATAATTATTTTCTTAGCTATTTTTTATATACAGAAATGTCTAAATACTCTACTTATTTAAAAATAAATGTATATATATCATAACAATAACACATATCTTAATTAATATCAAAATAAATATATTACAATTGTCTTATTATAAAAAAGTTAAACTTTAAATTAATATTTTGCATATCCGTAAAATATTGACAATATGTTATCACCCATATCCCCTAAAAACTCCAATATCCTGCCACTGTAAAAAAACTATTAATTATATACATTAGTATGGCTAAAAACAAAATCTCCAACATTTTGATAAACAATACATTAATAAGAATGTCTCTACGTGATATGTTTTTTAAAAATATTTTTGTAAATAATACTGTTTTATTACATATAGTTATATAATTTTTATTCATTTCAATATACATTTAACGTTGCATCATTTTAAGCCACGAGTACTGTATTGCCTTTTTTTATTAGATTTTTTTTAATTTAGTGGCATTTTATTGGGTATGTGGGGGATTAGGTTTGGAAGCTACTTTAAGTGTAAATAATTGTTTTTAATCGATTTGTTTATGTTAATTACATTACTAATTGATTTTTATGTCATTGTAATTATTTATTTCTTTATTTTAAATAATTGTTCATTGGTTGATCAGTGTATATAATGATAACATTTTGTAAATTAATTTTTAATTCATTAATTGGTTTATTTTTATACCCTTTTAATAATTAATATAGTTGTTTTTTGGGTTGTAGAGTGAAGTAAACATATTTGAAATATTTTACATTTTTTATATTTAGTATTATAACATTAGCATTTTTCTGGTTTGAATTTATCTTGAATTCATATATTTTTAATTTTGAATATGTTTAAATATTTCTATTTTGTTTTATATTTAAATGGTTTTGCAAAAATGTTTGGGAGTTGGAACAGTAAATCTGACCCCTCCATACTCAATTACTTTTCCTGCTTTTGCTTATGTGGGGTGGGAATAGTAAATTTGACAACTCCAAAGTCTTACATTTACCCTACTGTTGCTCAGATTTGAATGGGAATAGTACAACTAAGGGCCTAATTATGAGTTTGAATGTCTTAGGAAACTAAGGAGGCCCTGCAAGCCACCCTGGTGCCACTGTGCATGAGGGTGCATGCAGGGGAGCACATGGTGTGCCCCCTGTCTGTATGCCCCCCATGTTCCCGCACAGAACAAAATGCACAACATTGCCTGGGTATATTTAATTTTGTGCAAGTGTTTAAACATGTATTTGTGAAATGCGGTGGCCATTTTGACTAACAGGAGGAGAGGAGAGATCAGTGGAATCACTTAACGGTGGTGGGAATGCTGAGGTCTGTGAGACCTGAAAGGCACATGTAACCCAATGGTTGTCTTTCGGGATAAAAAGTAAGATTGAGACTAGACTCTGTGCTGATGAGAATTTATCGAAATTGCTGTAATTCCAGCATCAGGCAGCAACTTTGATTCACTTGCAGATCAGATAAGTACCCTAATGTGAGTAGGCCATTGGAAAGTCAAAATTGTGTGGACGGCTAATATTAATAATGAAAATTTGATGTATTATTTCTGAAGAAATATGAAGAAATGGTAAGTATTTGACGACAAAAAATACAATAGGTATAAGTGTGAGCCCTGTATTGTTAGTGACAGGGCTTATGAATTATATGGATGATTGATGATACTCCTAGAGGATAAGGAGTTTACAGGGAGCTACTATAAGCAATACATTCTAATATTGGTTCAATGTATGTCATATACTCTTCAAATGAAAGTACTCGTGTTTCTCCATTAGCAATCTTATCAAATTTAACATTGACTCTGTATGTGAAGCATAATGTGCCTAAATTAATCCTTCTCTTGAGCGTTTATTGAAACTTCCGTTTACATAAGTCAATGAAACAGTCTAAAGCAAGAGAGTTAGGGCCTCATTGGGATGGCTGGCGGACTCACGTCTGCCTGCCACACTAACGAAGATGGGGACCACCCGACTTAGGGGCCGATTCCGATCTCGGTTAGAAGGGCACCGAATCGGGTTCGGCCGGAAAAACTACGGGCCGTACACGTGTTTTCCGGCCGACACGTACAGCTGTATGAGCGAGCAAGTACGATGCGAGCTACATGAAATTCACCGACCGAGTCGTTTCTGGGTCCGAACCGCTCCGTACGTCCCGGTCGGAAGCTAACCGTGGCGTGCAATGGATGCGATTTACAACCGAGCCAGTACGATGCACGCGTCGGACAGCCTGTGCGAGCCGGAGTGTCCAGCTCGCAAAAGCTCCCGGAGTCGGACTTTGGGGGTCCGCGTCAGACCCCCTGACACCCGCAGCCCTACGACTCAGACACAGGGGGAGACCTATGGGTCTCCCCAACACAGGCATGTACAGTGTGGATGGCACTGACGCGTACCCACTGTAGGGGGCGCACTTGTTCGAGACGTACCCATTCAGTCAATGGGAGCCCATGCACGCGTCATACGACTGGCTCCCATTGACTTCTATGGGAGTCCGACCGAACCGAGTCCAACAGCATATATGCGCATCGTACTCGCTCGGTCGGACTGTAGGGGTCCGGCTCGGCCGGAAAACACTCCGGATCCGACTCGGTCGGAGTGCTTTCCGACCCCGATCGGAATCGGCCCCATAGTGTTGGGATCCCACTGGACAAAATACAATGCGACTACCACCGTGGTGATCACATTGTCCAGGGGTTCCATTGTGGTGGGTGCTGCTGGCTTTATCAAAAGCAGTTACAGGCATGGCGGTCTGCTGGACTCAGCAGGTAACCATCCCTGTGATGGCTGCAATTCCTATTGGATCACAAATTGCGACCTACCTCAAAAATATGCATGAGGTAGGTCTATTTGCCACCCAGGAGGAATCGCTAGTGAAACTCAAAAAAGTTTCATACATAAGGAATACTGATTTTCTAATTGCGATTTGGAGAGAATCGCAAATACGAAATCGGTATTCCTAATGTTAGTACATCAAGTCCTATGTCTTCTCTTTGACAACACTACAGCTATACCTATTTAAATAGAGTGAAGAGGTCAGAGTGGGGTTTGTGAATATTCACAACGGCATGTATTGAAGTGTGTTTACAGACTTTCAAGGCATACCACAACTTTAAGAGTCCATTCCCTTCTTCAAATGTAAGAGTTATTCCCATTTAATATGACATTGTCATTGTAGTAAATCTGCCTTTAGTGTATGGTCCCTGCAGATTTGTAGCCTTTTTGTAAAACCTATTTTTGGTGGAATTAGAACTCTGTGCACTATACTTCTGCTAAACAAGTGCCTCTGCTCCCCCTATGACAATGGTAAATTTTACTTATCCATGATTGACATATTTAACTTGCATATACGTCCCAATTATTTAGTGTAGAAAATGCACTCAAGGCCTGGAAGTTAAATGCCACCTGTGGACCTAGTATGCCATCTAGAAGGATGGCCTATGCATGGGTAGGAAAATGTCCCTTTTGCATGGTCACCTCTACTTTTTGCTACATTTTACTGCTGTTTTTTGGACACTGCATGCTGGGGCACTGCTGTTCAGTGCCCAGTGCATGCGTGCTGACCCCTTGAAACACGTAGAAAATAGCTATACTCCTTATTGGCACATTTTAACTTTCTAATAAAGTCTCTGGACTATGGTACAAATTGTACACAGGACCTGGAAGTTAAATGTCACTAGTGGACTGAAGCCCACATTGTGCCACAACTAGAGGGACAGTGCAAAACGTGACTCCAAGCCTGCCGCCAGTAATCTGACTCAGTTGAATTAAACTGCAAATTTAACCTATAAAAATGACCCATTTTGAGAAGCCTAAATCCTCCTTGTAAATAGCAATGTCACCCCTAATTGGGCTGAAATGCCCAATAAGGCAGCATGCATGATATTTAAAAGTAGGAAAGGTAAACATGTAATATAAAACATGGCCTTAGAGTGACAAGGTCCCAACAGCTATTCTTATTGTAGCAGGGTTAGCTGTTCCATACAAAAGCAGCAGGAATTAATTTCAAAGGTAAATAATGTTATCTCTGCCTAGGATCCAACTAAAAGTATTGTGTACTTTTTAAAATATTCATAGGAAATCCAAATTATTGGTAAAGTTGTGCTAAATATGTAACAAAAGGTAATTTTAAATAGTGACCTTTTGCCTGCTTAAAACATCTAGAAGCCCATTTGCATGGGCTTCCAACTGTCACTTAGGAGCGAATAGCTTAATGATGAGCTGTGAACTGTGACAAAGGTCTTGGGTATAGGGAGGTGTTCCGTTCCTCTGACAGGATGACTGTTGGACCTGGCCCTTTCTGCTGGAACATCCCCAAATCTTTTCCTATTTTGCTGAATTCATTTTTGTTGGCCCTAAGACCCTGCACACTTTACACCTGCTAACCAGTGCTAAGGGACTTGTGCTCTCTGCTCAAAGCATGCTAACATTGGCTTATAAGCAATTCCCATATTTAATTTACTTAGACGTCCCTAGTAAAGTGCAGTACATGTACCCAGGGGCTGTAAATTAAATGCTACTAGTGGGCCTGCAGCACTAACTGTGCCATCTGTTAAATAATTTCTCAGGGCTGCCCTTGCATAGCCTGGGCATGCAGTTTTAAACTGCTTTATCAATCTGGCAAAATACACCTTTTATCAGGACAACATCTTCCTTTTTAATACATGTAAGTCACCCCTAGAGTAAGGGTAAGGGCAAGGTGCGGTGTAATTAAAAGGTTGGACGTGTACTTTTAAGTTTTACATATCCTGGTAGTGAAAAACTCTTACATTTGGTTTTCACATCTGCAAAGCCTTTCTCTCCCATAGGATAACATTGGAGTTTACTTATTTTATTTTATAAGTATAATTTCCAAATGGGAAAAGATAACTGGTTCATGTGTAGTATCTCTAGAATCCTAATTTAAAATGCTAACTTATGGTGAAGTCGGATTTTAAATTACAATTCTGAAAATGCAACTTTTAGAGATGGCATTTTTTTGCCTTAGCCATTTAGTGCCTGCACCCTGTCTCTTGTCACATGACTGGGTATAGTTGACAGTTGTGCTTTGTGTATTCCTCCTAGAGAGTCGCACCAATGGGAGCTTAGGTGTGATTGAATGGACCACCACTGGCAGGATGGAAGGGAGGAGCTGGACTCAGACTCATTTTCACCTAAATAGGCTGTGTCCTGCCTCCACACCAAGGGTTGCATACCCCTGGAGTTAGTCTGGAGCCAGGGAAGGCAGGGCATCTGTGCACTTCAACAGTATGCCTCTAGAAGTGTATCCTCTCTGCAAAGACACAACTGTGTACAAAAGAAGGATGTCAGATGCCACCACTTCTTTACACTTCTGGACCTGTGGATACTCTGCCAGGAATAAGGACTGTTGTGCTACTACAAGGACTGCCATTCTGTTGGATTGCTGCTCTACAAGGAACTGCTGCCTTGCTGTGCCATCCTGTTGCCTGGTGCCCTCTTGCCTGGGAAAGAATTTCATCTTAAACCCAGAACCCCAGGGTGATTTTAAGGGCAGTCTGCTGGCCCCTTACCTGAGCGTCACAGACATAACAGATTCCCCAACAGTTCCTGGACCTGCTTTCATTGACCTCCTGCCCCGCAAGTGATGCCACCCAGGTCCTGGACCCTTGGTGTGGCACTTGAGCTTTTAAGTTCAAGTTTTTAGGCTCTACGTGACGGCGGGCAGGCAATCTCACTCCAGAACTGCACCATTCACACCGAAAATCAGCGCATGCCGCCACAGGCACCTCTTGTCGCACAGCAGCATTATCTGCCTGCGGGGGACAGCCAATGTGTAGCTCCAGCCCGTGCATCAGAGATGCCTGGCATGTCCTTGCACCCCACTGCCTGCCACCTGGGACACTCTCCTTGTTCCCGGTGACCCTCTCCAATGTTACCGGGACTCTTGACACAAACTTGAGATGGTAAAACTTCAGCAGGACTAATCTAGGACTATATCCGAACTGCACTCTATCATGGTCAGTCTGAACTTTTGACATTGACCTGGTACAGTGGTTGGTGCTTTATGATTATAGGCGCTAAATTTGAATTTATTCTTTAAAAATGTATCACTCCAGTTGTACTTTTTGTATTTATTTTGTTTTGGTCTTGTTTTATACATTAAATTAAGCCCCATTTTCTAACCTGGTGTGGGATGCTTTTTGTATGGTGTTTTATCTGTTTTTATGTTTAACTGTTGCACAAATACTTTACACATTTCCTTTAAGTTACGCCTGACTGCTCTGTGCCAAGCTACCAGGAGGTTGAGCACAGGTTAATTTGGGGTTTGCTTGTGCTTTACCCTAACTAGAACTGTGGTTGTTATTTAACCAGGGCTCACACCCCAGTCATCAGTAACTCAATATCTTACAAGACCATCCGAGCAGTGCTCATGAACTTAATTATTTTCACTGAGGTCTGCTCTATCATAGGCAGATGTAGTTAATGTGTGGGCCTGTCCCCTTCTTTTGTCCGAATTCCAGCTGGGCACCCATCCCAATGTAGGCGAGAAGCTTCCCCAGAGTTGGATTTGAGTAACTACAAAGGAAGGGGTTCTTGTTTCCCGGGCTTTGTTCATTTTCCTGGCTGTACTTCTAAGGTCTGTTTTTTAACTTCCTGTTAATCAACAGAGACCACTTTCCTGGAAGAGCCCAGCTGACCAGTTTCAACTAGTCTAGTTTCCCAAACTAGACTCAGCTTCCCTAGCATCTCTGATGAATCAGACCAAATCAGGTTCTCCTGCACATCCCTGCCTTCCTAGTTTTTTTCGAATGGCCCTTCCCGGGTTGGAAAGACAGATCCTCACCATGTTAAACAATTCCTTGGAGACTGGCCATCT
Organism: Triturus cristatus; assembly: GCF_964204655.1. Lineage (NCBI taxonomy): Eukaryota > Metazoa > Chordata > Amphibia > Caudata > Salamandridae > Triturus > Triturus cristatus. The sequence continues at coordinate 544,933,413 of NC_140594.1, read as the reverse complement.
ACTATCCAACCTGAAGGAGACTAGAGTCATCCCCCTGCTAAAGAAACCAGGGGCAGACACGGCTAACCCCAAAAACTATAGGTCCATCTCGCAGTTACCCATCCTGGTGAAAGTTGTGGAACAACATGTCCTTAAAACACTCTCATCCTTCCTGGAGGAACACCAGCTACTCCAGGGGCACCAGGCAGGCTTTAGAGCCCATCACAGTACTGAGCTGGTGATGCTGTCAGTACTTGACGAGCTTAGATTTATGGCTGACAGTAAAAAACCTAGCGCCCTGATTTTATTAGATCTATCAGCGGCGTTCTATACACATGCACAATTACTGGCCAGACTCACTGCCTTTGGCATCCGCGGGCTGGCACATCGATGGCTCGAATCCTTCTTATTAGATCGGTCCCAGAGAATTCAGTTGGGGGAGCTGGAATCGGACAAAGGCACCCTTACTTGCGGTGTCCCTCAAGGCTCTGCCCTGTCCCCACTTCTCTTTAACATATACTTGCAGCTGCTGGTGGTGGTCCTAGCTAGCTTGGACTGCAGAGTTTTCAATTACGCGGATGATACCCAACTCATCCTCCGTATTGACAACTCCTCCCATGCACAGGATCCGGCACAAAAAAATTCTCAGATTTACAGTGAATTGGATGACAGCAAATTCACTGAAAATCAACCCGGATAAGACAGAAGTCCTTGTTATCCCCACCAAAAGCAACCCCTGGAGTGACCTCTTTCGGCCCCAAGAGCTAGGTGCCACCACCTTACCAGTGCCTGTCATGAAAAGCCTGGGCATAAAACAGGCCTCATGAGGCAGTTGCGGAAACTTGTTGTCCTCCTTTCTACTACCTAACTACAGATGATTGTGTCAGCCACTATTGTCTCGAGGTTGGACTATGGCAATGCCTTATATATCGGCCTTCTGCAGATACTTATTAATAAACTCCAGGTGATACTGAACGACGCGGCCAGTTTGATCTTCAGGCTTTCAAGAAGGTCTCATGCCACCCCGCTCCTGTGCAAGTTGCATTGGCTCCCCATCAGGCAGAGAGCAAAATTTAAGGGCCTCTGCATTGCCCACAAAGCAATCTATGGCCAAACTCCAACCTACATTAAAGAACGCCTCGAGAGCTATGTTCCAGGCCATACATTGCGGTCTTTTGAGGCCTGCCGCCTGTCCCTTCCATGGTACAATACCGCATTAAAAGGGGGCAGAGCTTTCTCTGTCCTGGTCCCACAACTATGGAACCAGTTACCTGAGCACCTCCGCAAGGAACCCGCACTCCTCCTGTTCAGGAAGCAGCTCAAAACGCTTCTGTTCAGAGAGGCCCTGAATACGGTCTAGTTCCCTATCCATGCACTGTTTATGACACCGCTAGTAGTATCTGGCCACTCTCCTCTAAGCACTAAGAGACCTGCCGGTGATTATGCGCTATACAAATACCAGTTAACATTTACATTAACATTAACATTAACTGGACCTGCCCAGGACCCTGTTGGTGGCTTTTGTTGGAGTGAGTCCTGACCCCAAGGTCTGTTTCTTATGTCCTGTAACCCTTGTCTATTGTCAGTGTGTGCTCCTCCTGAGCAACACTAAAACCTGGGACTTACAAACTTTTTGCCCAATTTTTGCCTAGAGAACCATTGTTGAACCAGGACCAACATGCCAGCTGATAGAGGGTAGGCCTGACTTCGCTGCAGCAAATCTGATATAGCGGGCCCAAAACCGACTAGCATTCAATAACTTCAAACTCTCCTTGGCTACAGCATGCAGCCTTTCCTTACTTCTGACTTTCAGAAAGTCTAAATTAGAAGGTAGGCATCTTCACCAGGTCTTACTCAGAGCAGCTTCCTGCTGGCGAACTCAGGACTTTTCCTACTTGGAGCTTTTTTCAACTTTGTCAGTGATTTGACCAAGATCTTGTCCTTCGTCAACCCATCACCGACAAACCTGTCTTAGGATTCAGCCTGCAGCCATGTCCCACTAAGGACTATATCTTCTAGAACATTTTATAAATCTGAAGGGAACACTTTGATCACAACAATTATGGTTCTTGTATCCAACCCACACTGCATGGTGCTTGGTCTTAAACCTTACCCTTGTCCCAGTCTTGCACAACCAGTTAGACATGGTTAGCACTTTGCTTTTTTCGGTGCTATTTTCATTTAAAAGTACAAATATATATATATATATATATATATCAGGTTTTTGTTGTTATGATTTTATTTTGCTCATTAACGTATTCTCTATTAGTACTTCTTAAATGCTTTTTCTTAAGCTAAACCTTTCTGCTGTGTGCCATAGTTACCAGGGGTTAGCTTTGAGCTTTATTGGAACTAACAAGAATAGTGATGTTATTACTTGGGATGGTGTACTATCAACCACAACTAATAATGCACTTTGTACAACATGGCTTTAGGGCTATCATTTGCAGCATGACTGCAGCAGCCTAAAAAACTGCTTTTAGACAGGTGGAAACCCCTGGTTTTCAATATTAATGTCACCAATAAGTTCACCTCCTCACCCAAAACGTAAGATGTGCATGTGCAAAATTAAAGCTGCCTTGTTCTTCCTGTAACAACAAGACCCCAACAATTATTTTCACTAGAAGGGCTCTAGATGAATCTTAGAAAATGTCAAGTACATTGTTATGTACCTAAGCCTAGGCCTAACTAGCAAAACAAACTTTCAACCACATTTATCCTACCTCGCACTGCATACCGTTTCTAGCACTGACCTTTTACCCAGTTATGTGCTGAATAAATGTTAATCGGTTTCAATGAAACTAGCTTCATTTATTATGCATGAGGATTCTTAGAAAAGTCCCCTGCACTTGTAGTACATAACAGGATTAACATACTCTGTATAAAAGTCATGGTCATCCCTATCCTAGGGCGAAATAACTACATTGCATAATTGCAGGTATTGATTAAGGCTCATTTACATAATTGTACTCAAAACATATAGATTGTGTTAGGAACCCCCGGGCTATCTTTACGGTATAAAATAACCATACCTTCACTAGATAGACAGAGGAGACGTTTCCACACTGACACATGACACTGAGGTCCCAGCCTGCCGAAGCTACAACACGCAGTGGTCTGACAGCCCTTGCGGTGTGTCCAACTCAAGATCAAAATGTGGTCCTTCACTCTGTCCCATCAGGTATTGGGGTTGGCTCTTTCCCAGGGGATTCTTGACTTTACACCTACATACATGCTGGGTACACTTAGTTGCACTTAGGTAGGGTTTGCATTTTAGGAGTACGCTTGATTACTGTCATGTTTATATGCCTGCATATATTCGCTGTTTAGCACCATGGTAGAATTCTACCTCTTATTTACTCTATTGGTGCTTATAATCTTTTACATTTGCTTCTGTCTAATGATTCTCGAAGCAAACATGTTTTATACTAGTATGACACTGGTTCAATAAATTCAAGACAGAGGTATTCAATTTTGGGGTCAAATTCACACCTGCAGATGCACGCACACATTTGTTTCATACTTACATTGAAGATGAGACTCCTAAAGAATACTCTCCATATGTAGTCATAGAATAAGATATTAGTTGGTTTAAAGGTGACCTCCCCCCCACCACAAAAAATGTGAGACTCAGTCCGCTCAGCAGAGAAGGAGTGACCAGGCTAGTCCTAGCTGCTTACACACCGCATCCAGAGATTGATACACTGTCAGCAGCAGATTTCTGTACACTTTACAAAGATATAGTAAAACTATACAAAAATCTAACACAATTTGTAAAGCGAACACTTACAATTCAACTTACGAGGGTTACTCAAGCTGGTCAGCCTTAAGTGACTATGACAAATATCAGCCCACAAACGCTGAACACAATTATGGTAAGAATGCTCACCAAACTTGAGCAAATCGCATTCTGGATAGCACAGAAAATAGCACAGCTTGAACCATTATTTCCCCATACGGGCCCATAGGAAAAACACAGAATACCAACATATTGTTTGCAAATGTGAATAACTACCCGATAGAGGAGTGTACCACTTGGGGTACCCTTTTCACTGCTGTTTATACCAGAGCTCATGGTACCCCCTCAATAGCAGTCATACCAGAAATGTTGAAACAAATACAGAATGAGTATGGGGCAATACGAGCCCTGAACTTAGAGATGAAACTGATCAATAATTATGTTAGGGAACATAAAAGGGAACATAAAAGGGAAGGCAGTAGCGGTGGCTATGCACCAACAACTGAGGGAAGTCTCTTCTGCACAACAGGAGCGAGAATTACCTAAGATTATCGAAGAAACCTATGCTTCGCTGGGTAGAGCTAGACATGGGAAACCAAAAATAACAAGCAATCCTGAAAAGGATAACTCAAAGCAAGCACCCAATTGTTCTAAAAAGAAATGGAAGAACAAACAATCAAAAAAATAATAAGCAGAATGCATAATGATAACGGGTGGGTCCGCTCAGCAGGAGCCCTTTGATAAAAAATACAAGAAACCATGACAATGTTAAAAAAACGGACAGGTATCAGGATAGTGATACACATTCCTCTTGTTCCTTTCAGGGTTCATTAAAAAATTCGGAGAGGGAAGGAAGTTCAGAACACAGATCAGAAGTGCAAGTCAAGTCAAGAGACATCGATCGCACTTCAGACTACATTATCAAATGAGAAGATAAAACCAAAACTAAAATAAGAAATGCCCAGGCTATTGAGGACTGTACTTCTGAACATGCAATAGGCTCTGACTATACTAGACAGCGCAGAAGAAGTAACAATAGCTCACCAGAACGTAATGGAATTTCAGGTGACAGCAGCATTAAATGAACATATCACGGTAGAGACACCCAGATACAAGGGTAAGTGTCACACATCAGTTATACAAAATTTCTCCAAATGGAGGGCACATACCTAGGAAAGTGAAAGGCCTCTTTTGGGAGAACCTGACATATGGATATGACATCCTTTTGGCCGAAGATATTTGGCCATCCGAGTTCATTGTGGAGTGCCCTAAGGGGGAAAATGGAATTTTACCAGCTTTCTCCGACTTCGTTCCAGAGTCACTTAAACATTCATACTCGCAGGAGTGGGTGTTAGAGCCAGCTCCTGCACTTTACAGCCATCATGTAGGGTGGGATGCTGAATCACCTAACCATGAGATCCCATTAAAACTACTCCTACTCCACAGAGCGAGTACCCAATAAAACACAACGCAAAGAAACAAGTCAGGGAGATCTTAGATCAACTTGAGTACCAAGGTGTGATTGAAAACTGCACCTCTTCCATGAATAATCCTTTGTTTCCTGACAATTCATACTGTCTAGTGTTAGACTGTAGGCATTTGAACACATGCACATGAACATTTGCACACATTGCTGCATTACTGAATAACATTGTGTGGAAGAAATACAAAATAACACTAGATATCTCAAATGGATTCTTCTGTCAAAAATATAGCACCTGAACGCAGATATTTGACAGCATACTCGGCTCTCAAAGCCACTTCTGTAAACTTCCCCAAGGGCATGAGAATAGCCCTGGATTGTTTTCTGCAAGCATAACGGAGTTACTTCAAAATTGTGATGTGGAGGCATTGTCCTATGTAGATGATATTTATCTGACGGACGGTGAGTTATTGGAACACTTGAACAGGGTGAACAACATAATTTGGGGGTTCACCACTGTGGGCAACAAATTTAACTTTAAAAAATCAAAAATTGCCCACCTTAACCCCTTCAGTGCCCATGACGAGATAGTCTCGTCATGGAGCGCGGTTGCGCTGTGCCTATGACGAGACTATCTCGTCATGAACCCCGCCCGCTAATGAAACGCACAGGGCGTGGAAAGGGCGGGGCACTCAAGGGGTTAATGTACTATTTCTGGGATATGAGCTATCAAGTGGAGAAAAAGCCTGACAGCTACTTTTTTAGAAAAATGTGTGCTGCTCCAACCTCCAAAGAGTTGGTTTACAATCCATTTTAGGATTTCTAAATTTTGGCACAACATACATTTTGGATTATGCAGAAAGGGTTAAAGCTTTCAAGGACCTAATCAGACCTGATTTTTCAGAACAAAATTGGACACAGAAACACAAGGAAATTCCCCGTTCCAATCAAGCTGACTTGATAGCTTCTAAACACTTGCACACACATGTGAATACCACTAATTTGGTGATCAGTGTAGTCAAGGGTCAATTAGGGTACACTTACCGCACCTTCAATGAAGGCAAAATGGTACCCATAGCATAACAATCTAATTTTTACCCAAACTCTGAAATGCATTTTGCATCCATAGAATTACTGACAGCAGCACAAATGGCTGCAGTGAGAGAAAGAGCACTAGCACACGGGAAATGCATAATTGTCGTGACTCCATTACCAACCTTAGTGGCTGTTACCAAAGCAAATGTTTTAAATGCAAATGTTGCCAGGTAAGTGTTCAAGGCCCTCCTCCACCTGCAGGGTCCTGCCTGCGCCTCATCCCTGGTGGTCTAGTGGAAGGGCACCCTGCTCTTCTGCTCTGTTCTGTGTCCCCTGTTCTCTTTTGCCTCTTTTCTCTCCTGCTTCTTTCTCACGTTTGCCTCTTTTTCTCTTATGCCTCTTTTGCCACTTTTTCTCTCTTGTTTCTTTTGCCACTTTTTCTCTTTTGCTACTTTTTCTCATTTGCCTCTTTTTGCCTCTTTTTTCCTTTTTTCTCTTTGCCTTGTTTCACTCCCTCCTCCCATGCTCCCTGCTGCTGCAGGCCCTGTGGCCCCTCCAGCCATAGTGTGTTGCTCCCGCTTCCCAACTGATCACCCTCTCCTGACCGCTACTCAATGGCAGTTGCTGTGCGGCTCCACCACTGATGCGCCAAAGGCAAGCCCATCTGCACCCATCGGCGACCTGACCATGACCAACACCAGGGACCCTGGTCCATCTACCCCTCGCAGTAACGACCCCAGCATCCTCCACACTCACACCCTGAATGCAGCAACAACTGCCAGCTCTTGACGCCAAGCAACACCCAAGGCCAAATCTCCTGCCAACACTGCTGCTGCACCTTCACCCACCTCTGGACCCCAGCAGTAGACCCCAGCCCACCAAACCCCAACTCACACAAACCACTGTACGGCATCCTCCTCAATGTGTGTTCCCTGCACAGGCACGCCATAGAAATCTGTGACCTCTTCAACACTCACACGACTGACGTCGCCTTCCTCAGAGAGACCTGGACCAATATCAGCTCTGCACCCTAAAACACAACCGCCATCCCCGAAGAATACAAGATCCTGAGGAAAAACCGCCCCACCCGTCCAGGAGGAGGCCTCGCCATCATCCACAAAAGTTCCCTCTGCATGACAGCCACCGACTCAGATGACTCCAGAATGATGCTCTGCAGAACTCTCATCTACAGACCACCTGGCCCGTGCTCCATTCATCAACATCATCACCGAAGTCATCACGCCCCACTCCCTTACCTCCACAAACTACATACTACTCAGAGACCTAAACTCCCACCTGGACAGCCACAATGACCCCAACACCACTGCCCTCCTTGAAAACCTCACCTACATAGCAGGACACATACTCGACCCCATCTTCGCAGAAGGAAACAGCATCTTCTTCTGCCACACCGCAGAACTTCTCTGGACTGACCACCACTGCATCCACTTATCCTTCAGAAAAACCACCACACGCAAGCACGCGTGCCGCCTCCCGTGTAGAAACTGGAACAAAGTCTTAGAAGAACACCTCACCTCCGCCCTCACCTGCACTCCACCTCAACTGTGACAGATGTCAAAACCACGGAAAGCAACCTCCACCAATGGACAGCCAACTGTGCAAATACCCTCACCCCTTTCCAGAATACCACAAGACGATACAACATGAAAGCAAACTGGTTCACCACAGCACTCCAAGAATCCAAGCACTACTGCTGATGACTGGAAAAGAAGTGGAGAACCAGCAATACTCCGGAAGCATGCTCTACCTACAAAACAGCCACCACAGCACCACAAACTCATCAACTCCACAAAGAAGAATTTCCTTCAAGACAGAATTTCCTTCAAGGCAGAATCTACTCATGCCCACAACCCCAAAGAACTCTTCTCCATCAGACAGGACTTTGCCAAACCCAACAGTGAGACAACAGACGTCTCTCCCTCCCAAGACCTCTGTGGCAGATTCAGCTCCTTCTTTCACCTCAAGATCAAGACACTCCATGATAACCTCGACAACCAAGACCACTGCACTTCCTCAAACCCCACCCCCAGTGATACCACCCAACAGATCCTACTCACTTGGACCCCTCTCACGACAGAAGACACTCTAAAGACCATGAAGAGCATCCACTCCGGAGAACCTTCAGACCCCGGCCCACCATAGTATTGCACCCCAGCTACATTGAACCATCAACTGTTTCCTTGAGATCACCACATCCCCATCCTTAAGAAACCCTCCGCAGACCCGACGGACCTCAAGAACTTCATGCCCATCTCGCTGCTTCCTTTCGCACCGAAGGTTCTCGAAAAGGCCGTCAATACCCAGCTAGCATACTTCATTGAAGCCAACAACATTCTAGACACCTCCCAATCTGGATTCTGCAGCAGCCACAGCACCACGACAGCCGTCCTCATTGCCACAGATGACATCTGTGCCCTCCTCAAATAAGGCCAAACGGCAGCCCTCATCCTCCAGGACCAATCCGCAGCCTTTGACACCGTCTCCCACCGCACACTAACACCAGACTCCAAGACGCCGGCATCCAAAGAAAGGCCCCAGACTGGATATGCTAATTCCTCATGGGCAGAATACAGAGAATAAGACTCCCGACCTTCCTCTCAGAACCAACAGATACCAGATGTAGAGTACCCCAAGAATCCTTCCTCAGCCCTACCCTCTTCAATGTCTATATGCCCCCCTTGCAACCAACGTCAGAAACCATGGTCTCAACATTGTCTCCTACACCGATGACACCCAACTCATCCTCTCCTTCACCCAGGAACCCAGCATCACCAGGCACAACTTCCAAGGAGGGAAGAAAGCTGTCACAACCTGGATGAAGAACAACTGCCTCAAACTCAACTCAGAGAAAACAGAGGTCATCATCCACAGCTCTATCCCCTCTGCATGGGGCGACACCTGGTGGCCCCACACCCTCGAAAAAACACCCACCCCTACAGACTATGCATGTAACCTACATCATACTTGTCATTATTCTGCACCGTATTTCCTGGTGCACCTTGTCTGGCACCTGTTTCCTGTTTTCTATTGTTTTACTAATGCTTGTTGTGACTTTGCCTTTTGTCTGTGCCAATGCTTGTTGCAGACTATGATGCTATCAAGGCCTATTGTCCCTTCTCAGCTCCAGTAGTTTACCTGTGAGCTGGAATCTGTAAGCTTCCTCCTGAGCCCTTTGAAAAGGGGCCACACCCTGTTCTCATTGCTGGTTATTGAGAACCCTGAACTTGACCAGCAGCTGTTTCTGTTCTCCGGTTGCTGAAAGAAGATTCCATTTGCAGCAAGGAGACTTCTGTTTTCTTTTCCCAGGTTGTAGATCCTCTCTCAGCTACAATCAGGTAGGATCATTCCCTTCTTAACCAACAGCATCGTGAAAGGAACTACGTGCAGTTTTTGTTATTTTCTGTTTTTGTTATTTTGCATTTTGAAAGAAAGCTGGATATCGCGCTGAAGCGCTCTTTGAGCATTTACATGTTTGGTAATTTTGGCACTTTGTACATCGCGCTGAAGCGCTCTTTGGTCATTTACATGTTTGGTGATTTTGGCATTTTTGTATATCGGGCTGAAGTGCTCTTTGGTCATGTTCATGTTTGGTGATTTTGGCAACTTGGCACATCGCGCTGAAGCGCTCTTGCGGGGATTTGCATACCTGATGACTTTGGCCAGTCAAAATCAGTCAGTCAGTCTTTTTAATACATTTTAATAATTGAGTTTTTATAAAGAACTTACTTTTTTTGTTTTTTTTGTTGTTCTTTTTTTGTGTAAATAGATATAGTATGTAAATGTATCATGATTTGATTTTGTATTAATTATGAATTGATTGTGTGAAATTGTATTGTTCCTATGTCTTTTTATGATATTAATTTATCGAAATAAAGTATTTTGACTGACTGACTGACTGACTTTGGCATTGTGTCACATCGCACTGAAGCGCTCTTTGAACATTTGCATATGTGGACTCAGTGCATCTCGCTGAAGCGCTTCGTGGACATTTGCATATTTGAACTCTGATACATACCGCTGAAGAGCTCCCTTGGGCATTCAAATATTAATCTGCCTCATTAGCATATGTAATGTGTTGTGTATTGCAAAAAGGTTGCTGGAAGTACCACTGTGATATTTAACAGTGGTTGAAGCTCATCATTACGGAAACATTGTTTCTAAAGCCAAGTGGCTCTTTATATAAATGTGTGCTTCATTTAGAAACATGGTTGTTTAGCCCCAGCATTGTATCCTTGAGAATTATAGGAACAGAAATTGCCAGTGAAGCCTGAGAAGAAATACACAACAACTGTTCTATGCATAACCTGCTTTTCTTTTACAAGCATGTTGTTATTGTTTAACCCATGTTAAATATAGTCAAAAAGTTTACTAAGCAGGAAAGGAAAGCTAATCACGGACAACATCTTGTTCCAGGTCTCCCTCCCCGCAGTACCCTCCCTAATTCCCTCCCCCCCCCCCCCCGTCTAGCCACTTTGATACTCAGTGCCGTTAGACTTGAGTCAAGGCTGCTGGAATGTGGGCTTCTTGAGGTACTGCTCCTTAGGAACCCAACAGAATTTTACCAGTTCTGACAATACTGGACTCATCACTCACTATGAATCACCAGATCAACGCCCTTTGCTGAGCATGCTTCAACACCCTCTGGATACTAGGCAATACATTCAAATGGACAGTGACGGCTGGCGATATTTGTAAGTGGTGGGCGTAAACATTGGGCATGACTTTTATATAGGGAGCAACACAAACAAGTCTAATGGATAAAGTTGGGGTCCAGGGTGGGTACCTCTCCTGAGAAAAAAAAAATAAAAAAAATTGGCAAATGGTGCATTTTGAAACAAATGAATGTAGTGATAAAGCAAGGCTTATAAAGTAGTGGGAACATATAGTCTTGAAATATTAAACACATTAAAAGCTGACCCAAATCTTACTGCAATAATATGTTTAACAGTTACTGTAATGGGTGAATTGTACAGCGTGACAAATTTAACCCTTTAAAATGTATGCTTTCCCAGTGTCTTCCACTGCATGCAGCATTAACTTTGGAAATAGATGCTCTAACCATGCTTCAGGAAGCATCCACAGCTGCTGGCTGCAACCAGTTACATAGGCATATGTGCAGACAGGTCTTTAAGTGGGATGAACAAAAATGAGGGTTCTCTATAAAGGAACATGGCATATACATTTTTGTGATTCCCATAGTGTGCCACCTGATCGGTATTTTGGTTTCTTTCTGCGATGTAATTGCATCCTGATAAATGACACAACAACTGACATACACCTAAAATCTATCAGTGCAATTGGCTTTGTCAAGGGTTGTTAGCTGTTAATGAGTAACAACAAGATAAATGATGTTAAGCTAAATGATTAACAACAAGGCTTGGTTCTAAATAATTAACATTGGAAATGTTTCAATTCTGAAATTGTGAGTCTGTGAATTACATTTTCATTGAGGCCTTGGAAGCAGTTTTGGCATTCGGTTATGTGTGCTTTATGTTAGATATGTATCCTTTTTTTCTCTGCATATCTCGTCCATCTGCACATCTTCAACCACCTCTCTTTCCTCTTCAGCACCCTCTTTTCACTCTTCTCCAAATGCACTTCCTCACATCTCCCTCACTTTACTGCCCCCAAACATACACTGCACTCCCTCAAATTTAGGCACTCTATTTTCTCTTACTTTTGCCTTGCAAATATTTTGACATCTAAGTATCCCCTTCACAATCATTTCCAAAGATTTTCAGTCGCAAATGGAATACATAAACATTGTTCTGTACGATCTGCAGAGAGACAAACCCACTGACAGGCACTTTGTTCGGCTTCAGCCTTAGTGCTGGAATGCTCAATCAAAGCCCCATTATAAACATATGGCATGGCTCAAAGTATGCACAATAAAAATACAGATAAACAATAACATTATAAAATAGCTAGATTAAGTAAAGAATGTGAAATAAGACAGGAACTAAATAGCTGAATGCACTGCCTCAACATTTTTAACATTAATTGTTCGTAAATCAATGCATGTTTTTGACATCAGGGCTAACTTAGTGACATGAAGACAGTGCCAGATTTAATGTCATAGACTGGTTGACTGACTGCTTAAGTGACAGACACACACACATTGGGACTCTGGCACAGAATATTGGGCTCTTCCACTGACATGGGGATAATGCGCATGTACAGTGTTAGAGGGGCACAGATGATGGGACCAGGGCTGTGATATGAGCCCACTGTCATGAGTGCACTGGCAATAGGGGCAAAGGAGCAATATGGAGAAAAGGACTGGCATGGGATAATTACATGAGTCATCTAGGCAGGAGGACACAGTAATGTGGAAAAGTCATATAGGTATTGAAATGGTCCTGTACTGTACACAAGTATACATGAGCGCAGCGCACGTACACCTACACCTTGTGCAGGGTGCAGCTTTCTGCTCTGTTATGCCACATTGTGATCCTAAGCCTTGCAGCCAGTCCTGCAAGGAAGGGATTAGGTGTGTTTGTCAGCTCTTGCCAGGAATACCCTGGTCTGCCTAAACATGGGGACACTGGAGTCTGTTCTGTGAATGAGAGGCCATGGTTTCTTTCAGCCTGGAATTCTGAGATGTGCTGAAACGTACGGATGAGGTTGAGGCTAGCACTACCATTGGCATAGTACAACACTGATGATGAAAGGCATGACACTAAGCTTAAGCCTTGGCTCTGCCAAGTTTTCATCTTGAGCATGGTACAAATGTTGGTGACCTGGTTGCAAATGTGGGCTAACAATGTCCCAAAACCTCACCACACTAGTCTCCTCCCTTCAAAAGTGAGTACAGAGTCACAAGCGTCAACATGTTTGCTCCAAGGTGGCCCATATTCCCAATATTATTTCATGTACCTCTTCATCCATGATTGAGAGTCAGTGGTTTAGGATCACCAAATCGTACCCACTGGATCTTTGTAGGGCCAACATAGTACAAACATATTTGAAATGTTGGTCATGAACAAATAATAAAAGCCATGAGGACATCTTATCTAACTTGTTGGAAACCATCATACATCAGAGAACTGTCCACTGTAAGCACATAGTTTTCACTTTGCAGTTAACTTGTATATTAGGATCAACTTCACAATTGAACAATAATCCTGGCTGATGTGCTCGTCTTTTGGATCTATTTCGCGGGGATCAAATGCTGCAGCTCTGGTTCTAACAGGGCCAGCGACGTTCAGCCAAGGCCTGGGGTGTCACAGTGGGGTAGGTTATTGTGACAAGGCGTCTAAGCACATTATACATAACACCAGAGATTAGCATTCGAATTCATTAGCGAGAACAAGGTACCAATTTAGACATGCTTACATCCTCTCCCACATATGATGAAAGGGAGGGATCTTTGGACTGTGAATGATGGACGTCTGAAACCACGCAGGGATGAAGTCACCGACACCCGAAACTGTGATGCTGATCTCGATACAGGCCTACAGAATGCATACCACTACGGACCACAATGGCAATGAAGGGCTTTACAACAGAAAGCCCTTCCTGCGTCCTGCATCTCATTGTAGAAAGTTGATTCACTGCTTAGCTTACGTCTCCTACTACAGAACAAGGCAGAGCAGGCAGCCTGAAACAGACAGCCCAGACCTAAATACATGGATTTGTTCAGAGATACAGTTATATCTCTCAATAAATCAATCTATTTAATATATTTGTATGTAAATGTGTAGGAATATAAGAGGGGCGAACCCCTTAGCCATAATGGAGAAACCGCCAATGATGCACACAGCTGGAATGCACCACCGCCATCTTACTTCTTGACCTAGATAAGTCATGTGTAATGAAGCACATAAAATCCATTTACATTTACATTCAGGATAGAACATTTAAACTATATCACAACCTTTTTCAATCTTTAAAGCTGTGTAAATGAACATTTGAACAACTGACACACAACAGTCAAACTGGTTGAAATACATCAGTGGCCGAATTCCTACTGATAACTTTACTGTAATCTTCACAAGAAATAACGATATGCGGCTCAAGGTTACAAATCAATCACAATATTTTCCACAACTTTCAAATGAGGAAAAGGCAAAGGCCTAACTACCTTTTTGTTTGTCTTCACAGCATTATTTTTTTTTATTTCATTTTGCTCTTTTAGGTTTGTAATACAATTATTCCCATTTTTTATTGTAATGTTAAAGCAAACATGATGCATGTTTTCTTCTAGTGAAAGGTGCAAAATATAGCACCAAACTGTAGCTTCTGCAGTAAAATTACTGAAATCACACAAAATATCACCTTAGCAAGGTTAAAATATAAAAATATAAATGGATCAATGTAAACGAATAACTATAATTCCAATATGAGTAGGATTACTTGATTTCATGCCGTATGTTTTTTATTTCTACTGGAAAAGCCATTTTGCAATTTGTAAATGAATTGCCCATTAAAAATAATAGCACATTTCATAAGGTTTATGGTATTTTTGGAAAAAAGCAAATAATTAAATATTTGTTATTTTCTATTATCAGAACCATAGCAATATTAGAATCCAAACACAATAATGACACAAACTCCAGGTAAAAAAAAAAAAGATTTCACTCAAAATAAATTAATTTTATGCAATGTTCTACCTTTTTTAAAAAGAATAATTTGAGATAAACTAGGAAATTGAGAACATGGGTGCAGTACCATATGTAGTATCAAGGAGAGAAAATAAACTACTCTCCCTCATAGGCTAACTGTACTTCAGAGAACCTAATATAGAACCCCAGGATAGCTTGAAGTGTGTTTGGTAATTCTCTAATAAATATATGGGGAGAGCAATAACTGTGGGAGTTTGGGTGAAAAAGTTATCAAACAAAGGTACTTTGCATTGGCAATGAAAACCAAAAGTAGAACATCATTGACACAATTAAGAGTTAACATAACCAGTGAGAACTTGGGAACATTGTAAAGAAATATGGCGGCGGTGCGTCGCTCCACTGCAGAATGAAAAATAAAATGATTTATTTATATTTGTTTTTACTGGCAACCCAATCTGCTGAGTCTATGGCGGATCCAGGCAACCCTCTAGCCAGGGCCTGGGAGGAGGAGTGGAGGACACTTGTTAGTGTGCGTGTCAGTTTGGCTAGCCATCTTAGGCCGGCAAAATTGGCATGCGCACTGAGAATTTCTCCACCCAGCTGTATTTTACATCTGGGTGAAGAAATGGCACAGACTCCCAGTCCCTTCACGAGTGCCTAACCAGGCCGCTCAGACCAATCCAGGTGCTGCTCTTACAGCATGATTGCAGCACCTGGATTGGGTGGGGAGTCTGGGAGCCTGTGCTGGCCCATGGACTTCTGGAAGAGAGGAGCACTGAGGTAGCTGGCAGCAGGAGCGGCAGTGGGAGATGCAGGTAGGTGTGTCTTTTTTCTGTGCTACCCCACCTCTTTATTCTGGCTACAGCTGCTGATAGGAGAACCTCAAAAACGCTCTAAAAACATAGCCTACTCCACTCAAATTGTAAGAAACAACCAATTAAAACCTGTTGCAAAATATTTAAAAATAATTGCAAAAACAAAAATGTTGACAAAAGTGGCTTCTTTCTTGTGTGACACCACTGAAACACTTTGTCCTAAAGAAACAAATGCACCTTTCATCTCCCTTTTGGGTGAATTTTACAATACAATCGGGACCTATTTCAAAACAAAGAAGAACAGAAAAATACGACTTACACAAAACCCTTCACAAGTATATCCTTCCACCCATGAAAACTCTTAAATATGTTTTATATGTATGTGTAAAACCTAAAAAGCTAAACATAGGTTTTTGTAAAGTCCGTCCTATTTCTAGGCAACCAGAGACTTCTGTACAGGACCATGATGCTTCAGATCTGAAAATAGCAATTGCAGCATATTATGTACGACATGTAATGTAAGATAAATGGTGCACTATTTGAAAGGACAACACTTTTCCGAATTTATTCTGACTCATACCATTGTAAATAAGAAATGGTGATAACTAAGAAATATGTCACTTTTTTGTTACTATTCCCTATATAAAATAATATTCAAAATGGATTGTATTTTTTAATGAGTGTATACATTTTATACCTATATGTACACAAACTTATGTTAAAATATGAAAGCAAATGTAAGGTATAACATTTGTTTACATTTTGTAACCTACATGTTTATCTACAAGTACATTTCTACTTAAAATCCTTATTGTTTTCTACAAATAGAATGCATTTCCCTGTATTGTATTTCATTTCCTACATTATTTACCTGAAGAGGAAACATTAAATATACTTCCCATACTGGTGAATTAACTATACATGTGCAGTTGTGACTCCTAATGTTCATACTCCTGAATACTAATCTCATATTCCTGCCGCAATTTAATTGTATCATGAAGTAGAGGCAGTGATACAATGGGAACCCCACTTAAAGACTTTAAGGAAAGACAGACTAGCCATAAGAGGAGGTAAACCACTGCTGTCTGGTGTAGAACGTGCTCCATTGAAGCTGTAGATATCTGTGTGACAGCAGAATACAACAGGAAATCATCCTACAATTTTCAATGAGCCCCTGACAGTGGGCAACTAAATGCACTGACAGTGGTACATGCAAGCACTAAATCCATAGAGAGATTAAGGGGGGACTTGAGAATTCCCCGGTCCAAAGGAAAGGTATGCTAGAGGAAGAAAGCAAATGCATTTTCTTGGATGCAGTTGATGAGTTGAATTAGAGCTAATTACAGAAACAATATTCCTTCCAAAATGTCAGCAACACATCCTTGCCTATCATTTTGGACACTCTTAAATAGTGCATGAAGGATTGCTAGCCTTTTTCCAACTCCCAATGACATGTTCCTTGAAAACAAGAAGGGTGATTCCATTCATTGGGATGGGCCCGAACCTTACGGTTATTAAATAGCTGGCTGCCGAACAACCATGTTTTCATTTGAATCTTAGGCAATTTCTTCATAATGTTGCTGATTTGGTGGCGATTGGAAATGAGTCAACAATAGAAATAGAGGTCTTTGATGAGTCAATTAACCTGAGGCTGAAGCTTCACCTGGGAGACTTCTATGTCAGATTTCCTGGTTCAACTTATTTAATTTGGGTAACAAATGTTTACATTTTCTTTTCTTTAATGTCCTCAATGTTGTGTTGTTGCCATGGCTGCTTTTACTGGAGTAATTGCTGGCGCAAACCATACACTTGAGGTCCATTGTAATAATTCTCATTAGCAAATCTATTATTCTCGATCGACTTCTGAAGTACCTACTGTGGACAACTACTTTCATCATCGCTTAATCTGAATGTGGTGCAATAGGTCGCAAACTTACTGAAATCCAAACAGAAGGAGCTAAAACCTGCTTATAGCAGTTAACCTTAAGACTGGTAGGCAGTCCAGAAAAAAACAGAAGGCAAAAGCACTTTTAAACTTGTTACACATCTAGTTAAAAAAAACTTTTTGACCACTATCCTTGATGATTTACCAATCCATGACAATGTTTGCTGTATCCCCTTCAACACTCAGAACAAAGAGGCAAACCAAGTACTATGTTAAGCCACTATAGAATGAATGAGTAAATCTTGACTGAGTCCCCTTGGGTGAGTGTGATATGACCGGACTCACTCTTAGGGCCATTTTTATCCTTTTTCACACAACACACCCTAGCAAGGTACCTTGCTGCACTGCATGGTACCCTGTGAAAATGGAGAGGGCAAGAATGTGCAATATCACTCAAGATATGGGTCATTCCTACTCTCTCCTTGTACTGGCACACTTTTGGCTACCTAGCGCCAATGCAGACACCCTGGCACCATGGTGCAAGGGTACCTGCGTTACAGAGAAGATTGTTTTGTTCAGTAAGGGACACCTTCCTCCACAAAAACAATCCTTTGTGGATGTTTCCTCTTTCTACATGTGCTGCAGAATGCAGCACACGTAGAAAGAGAGGAAAAAAACGATGAGAAATTAAGACATTTCTCCTCATTGTGCATCTCCTGAGAAGGCACAGCATTTTATTCATTCCCAGGTCTACCACTAATGGCAAATCTGTGAATGTGCCAAAATCCATGGGGAACAGCCATGTTCCACCCATCATATGCCTCACTGGGAAAAAGTAACGCAAGGCAACAACTTGCAGTACCTTGTGTTTCACCAGATTTACCAAGCTCCACAGAGCCACACAAGGAGTGTGAGCATATACTCAAGTGCAGTTGGTTAACCAAGATGTTTTTTTTATCTTTTTGGATGTCCATAAGAGGCATTACAGTAAGGATTAAACAGGACACAGACATCAGTATTACCAGCATTGCAATGTCAGATAATAGTGCCATTTCAAAATGAATCATTAAATATTAAGTTAGTATCTTATTGAGGCCCAATTTCGGATGATGCCAAGTCTCTAAATATTCTAGGCTGACAACATAGTCAGCAAAACGGTCTTAACATCCTCATTGATGATTTTAACTTCTTACCCTACCATCTGATAAATTCAACTAATCCAAACAGTGCTCTAAAAGACACCAAATCAGCATTCACTTATATTTGTCAAGTTTTAGATTTCAATGATCCCTTGCATTAATTGATCCCACCACAAGGTTAAATATTTGTTTATATTTCAGCCTCTCGTATCAATTACTTTCTAGTCTTAAAAAGGCTCCAAGAAATAACAGCTAACTATTTGCCAGCTTTTTTTTCTGTTCACTTACTGTTCACCCTCAACATCATGTGTGAAGGCCAGGCTTATGTTCAGGAGATAAGCTGGAATCTTGATAAAGTCTTACTATCATCAGAAGGCAACGAACGGAATCTTTAAATGGAACTTAAGGTGTTTTTTATCCACAATCTGGGGTCAGTCAACTTGGAATCATTTGGGAAGCCAAGCCTTTAGGATGACTATATGGGCAAGCTTTATTTCTATAAAGGCTTACCAAAATAAGCTGATAAATAAGGTAAACTGCAATTAAGGCTAGCACGCACAGAAAAAGTCTACAAAGCAATTCCGTATAAGGCAAGTTTTGAGGCCCTTTAGCCCTCACATGCAACCTTGAAGGATTACTTTTGGCATGGAGAAGTGATTAATGAACAGACATATCAGCATCAGGTTAAGAAAAAGGTGAAAAGATGGACCTTTTCTTGTACTGGATGGCATGTCTGAATAGGGTTATAGCGGATTCAGCTATTCCTCTTATTCTGCTGTTGAATTACCATAAAGCAATTTATGAAGAGGTTTCAACTACCAATAGCCAGAAAATACTAGGGGGGTATATTATCAAGAACAGCGTTAAAAATTATCGCCGCTTTAGCGGCAGGAAACTGCAGCTAAAGTGGCGATAATGGGCTTGATAATATGCCCTTGAAAATTCCAATAGAAGCCCATGTTCTGGTGTTAACCTGGGCTTCTTTGAAATTCTCAAGGGCATATTATCATGCCCATTATCGCCGCTTTAGCTGCAGTTTCCTGCCGCTAAAGCGGCGATAATTATAAAGCCGTTCTTGATAATATGCCCCTAGATGTCTGACAATAATACATTACAGAAAGTGATGTTAAATATGTAATCACTCTGCTAGCCAATAAGAAAGCAGAGACTAAAGACAGCTTTAACTTTAAATTCTCTAAACAGTATATTAACAAACTCACAACCCCTCTAAGTATTGTTTTTAAAGCAGGACTACACTGAGGCCTGACCCCTAAGTTTTATTGATGAAGATGTGATAGGAAGCTTTTTAAAGCAACAGAAAATAAAGATGGAGCTTAGTTCAACATTGCTGAAACCCAATTATAAAATCTTGACAAAAAGTATTAACAATTGCTTACTGATTGTGGTTCCTCATTTAATCCAACCCTGACCAAAATGGCTTCCTAATGGGAAGACAATTAGCAACTAACACTTATTATTTGGAAAGCCACTGAGTTTTCCCAATGCAACAAGGCACCAGCAGCAGTGATTGTACTTTATGCAGAGGTGGTGTGTGACCTGGTCAACTTTGATTTTTTGTTCATATCCTGAATACATTCAACTTTTTTCCCAGTTGACCAGGTTGTTAGGCACTCTGTATAAAGGGTATATGGGATGTGTTGTTTTTAACTACCCCCATCTTTGTTATTTTTAATAGTATGATATGCCCCTTTACTGGACCAAGTCCAAGGACATAAGGTGTATTTTTTCTTTTTTTAATACAACACCCCCACCTTGTCAAGGGTGGGGTCAGTGTGTGTCCCAACAGAGCTCAATAGTGAGGAGTTTAGTATATCTCTCTACTCCATCCCTTCCTATATCCAAGGGTAATTGGGCCTATTTTAGAGCAGGTATGGGCTGCTCTGAGCCTCCATGACTTGCAAAATGATTTTAGCCACAGACTAACTGAGCAGATGTTTGACTTTTTTATTTCCTTCATCCATCAACAGAGTGAGAGAGAAGATGGCATATATTCCTCACTCTGTTGAGAAAGATCAGAGTCTGTAATAATTCTGCCATGCACTAATTTGCACAAGAAGGGTGGATATAGGCTCCCAATTTTAAACTCACAGCCCTTATTCAAGGTAGGTAGTGTTCATCAACAGATTTTGACCTCACCGTTATGCAAAGCAGGGGACCTAAAACCCTGAAGGTCCTCTCATCCTTCAGAAAGGACAGTTTAAGGTTCCTTAGCCCCATCACTCCACCCTGCAACGGGTGAGGCACTAAGGCCGTTTTAAATAAAATTGCAATCTGCAGTTTTGTGGAGAAGAGTCCATGTTAGACCTGTCAGCCTTATGAATGCCTTTCTCCAAACTTTTTGCCTGTTTCCCTGAATTTGTCTAGCTGAAGTTTGTTTTTGTTGGCCTTAGGACTCTATGAACTTTACCACTGCTAACCAGTGCTAAAGTGCTTGTGCTAACTCACCTAAACATTGTTATATTGGTTTACCTCTGATTGGTATATTTAATTCACTTATACAACCCTTGTAGAATGGTATACCATATATCTAGGGCCTGTAAATTAAATGCTATTAGTATGCATACATCACATATTGTGCCACCCACGTAAGTAGCCCCTTAAAACATGTCCCAGGACTGTCATTGCAGCCTGAATGCAGTAGTAAACTGCCAATTCACCTTGGAAATATAGCCCCCTTACCAAGCCTTAAATTCTCCTTTTGTTACATGTAAGTCACTACTAAGGTAGGCCCTAGGTAGTCCGTAGAGCACGGTGCATTATAATTATTAGGTTGGACATGCACTTTTAAGTTTTACATGCCCTGTCAGTGAGAAACTCCTAAATTAGTTTTTCACCATTTTGAGGTCTACCTGTCCTATAGGATAACATTGAGCTATTTTAATACATTTAATAAGTGTTAAAACGTGATTGGGGAGAGATGAAAGTTGGAAAATGACACTTTTAGAAAGTTGGCATTTTCTTAGAGTCAGGTGCAGGGGAATCTGGAGCTTCCAAACGCTTCAATGAGAGACCTCTAGAAACATCCATCATATCAAAGAAGGCACCAGGTATAAAAATATGGTCCTCCGACCCACACTTCAGTTCACTTTATGGACCTGGGGAAGGATTCTCAGAGCACTGGTTGCTGCTGTGGTCTGATGTGTATTCCACAAAATTGCTTTGCTGCACCTGTAGGATCTGCTTTGCTGCCTGGAGCCTACCTCAAAGCCTTAAAGGCCTGCCCTGCTGCTTGAGCTCTGCTTCTCCATCTAAACCCAGGACTACCAGAGTCACTCCGAGGGCTAGTTTCCTGGCCTCCAGTTCAGAGCCACAGGGACATAACAGGATCCCACTATCTTGAACCCGCATCTGGACTTAGCATGAGTAAGTCCTAACCCCCAAGTGGTACTCCTACAGTCCTGGATCAGCGGCTCCCAAATGACGACATTCATCCTCGGACACCACCTGCAGCCTTGCTCTGCCGATGATACTAAGTCCAAAGGTAAGCCTTACCAGGCCCAATCCACTTCTTGTTTCCAACCCGTGCCCCCTCAAGGTCTGCCATTTGTTCCAACTGTGACCTGGTTTCTCGCCACTAGATGTTCACTGATGGCGCTTTGATCTTTTAGGTGCTAGTTTTTACTAAAAATTTTAAAATATCATAACTCCAGTTAGACTGATTAAATCTTTGTTGTCTTGATGTCAAACTATTAGATAAAATGTACTCAATTTTTCCAGTAGGATTTTTCGTGTGTTGTGTTTTTACTTTATTACTATTTTGCACTGCATAAATACTTTTCACATTGCACCTATCTTAAGCCTGACTGCTTTTTGTGCTAAGCTACCCAGGGTTAAGCACAGGTTAATTTGGTGACGTTATGTGGTTCACTCTGCCATAGATTGCGGCTATTGCTTTACCAAGGCTAACACCCCAGTCAACCTACAATCCAATTTCTCACAGTCCAGCTTTTCACTAAAGTGCCATTTTTTGTTGTGAACAGTTTTTTCCTGCTGAAATTGCAATTAGTCTTTTATACAATGTTACTATCCTACACATCCTTCATTGTCAGGTTGTGGGAATACAAGTCTTAAACATCCTTGCCTTGGTGGAGAGCATAGTGGTAAGTTTTATTATTATTTGCGAATGTTCGCAAAAAATTGAAAAATAAACCAAATGACTGAAAATAATATAGCAAATATATTCTGAGCATTTTTGCAAGGATTCGAAACTAAACAGACCACTGTTCAGATTTCACATGTCCATTGGAGGCAAGTATTCATTTTGAAGGACCGCCATACGCATTTAGATGAAAAAAAATGGCAGAAATAGGTTTCATATCATATTGCCAGAGTGGCAGCATTGTTGATCTGTAAGATTGATGATCTGCCTAAGGAGCAAAACTACACACATATGCTCGAATTCATGCAAAGCAGTAGTGCCCATGGTAGATCCTTTCCAGAGTTTATGGATAACCACTGTCTGAGTAATATGTTTTAACCGCATGTCTTAAATGTGGCTATATTTTATGAGAATATCTTTGAAATCTGTCATGGATCAGGCACCACAAGACCTTTGTTGGACATCCACGATGCAAAGCATGTGATAACAGCAGGTACTGCTTTTATTTTACAAAACAAGCAAAGACCTTCTTCTCTAAAAGTGTTTAATTTGCATTGCAAATTGAAAACCTCTGAAATGAGATGTAAACAAATTGTAATAAAACCGAAGACATAGGCCTTGTAGTTATTTAGAAGACAATGATGGATGATTAGCAATTGCAAAAATAAATAAAAAAGCAACAAAGCAATAATTAAGTGCTTAGGAAGCAGTGGCGGCTCCTCCGCTATGGCAGAGGAGCTTCGCCCCATTAATTTCTCACAGTGCGAGAAGCAAAAACATAAAATGGTAAAAACTTTTAGTTATTACCATTTTATTTCCTTTTTGCTGGTGGGTGGTTGGTGTGGCCGCTCTGCTTATGGAGCAGGACAGGGGAGGAGTGGTTTGCCCACACCTGAGTGGGCAATGACTGTTAGGTTGGCCTTCTCAGGCCGCCCAAACCAGTCATGCGCACTCCCCTGTTCTCCATGCAGGCTTCATTGCATTGCAGCCTGCATGGAGAACATGCCCACCCCTCCAGCCCTTGGCTGAGCACCTTGTCATGGTGCTCAGACAAATCACAACGCTCCATTAGAGCGGTGGTATTGGCTTAGGGGTGGGAACCTGGCTGCCTGCTTCCTGTTCCAGACACAGGCGAGCAAGAGAGAAAACGTGGGACCCGGCGGCGGCAAGGTAATTTTTTTTATTTTATTCATTATAATTTTTTTGATGCAGCCCGCAGCTGAAATCCCCTCCCGCCCCACTGGTGAGCCATGCTGGCCACCCCTGTTAAGAAGGATATGAGTGAAAGAAACATCGAAACATAATGCTAGTTAGGGAGGAGGACATGATTTGTGCTAGTCAATAAGGAGGTTTAAGAACCATTTTTTGAGAGAACTAAAACACGTGATAACTTTTTCCAAAATTTGCAGCAAAAGTAATGTATAGGATTTGTTTTTAAATTAAATTAAACTTGAAAATCAGACAGAAATAAAAATGATAACTTTTACCAAAAACCTTAAGGCTGGAAATTGCAAATAAAGGAAACACACTACAGGAGAAATGAAAGGTGTCTCGCACAGATTCAAGCAGGAAGAAATTATAGATTAGGTAAACGGTGGAGGTCTAGCTGTAACGTTGTAAGCTGTCTTTTCATTTTCTATAATGGAATAAGCCAGCTTTCGTTCGTTTATGTCTTCCTGTAAAATACATGCACTTCACCTTAACCTTGCAATTTGATTTAACATCCACCAAGGACCAGTTTGAACTGTAAAATTGTTTTCTTAACAGCTGCATCACTTTCAATTTACAGCACTTTCCCGGGCAAAGTTAAACGAGTGCACTGAAAATCAAAATAAAAAAGAGGTTGACAAAGGTAATTGTGTAGATATTTGTATCGTGCATGCACACACAGATAAATAACATAGAGGAATTCTATCAGGTATATACACAGGCAAGTACAGGTCCACAGGCATGACACCGCCCATGCACACACAGCATCAAAAAGAAAATTGCACATAGATCAACAAATGTAAAGGTGCCAAGCAACACACTCATGACACGCACAAAGGCATACATTTAAAGAGACAATCCTCGGAGAAACACAGACAATACACATATCAGTATGCCTGTACACACAGGTGGACTGATAGAAGAGTGTGTTGGTAATAGTTGTATGACTTTGAATTGAAACCTGGATAAATTGAAGAGTTACATTGACCAATGCATGGATGTATCAATGCATGGATGTTTTTTACTCAATGCACAAGTGGCGGCACCACTGAGCCAATGCTTGTATGTGGGAAGTTAAGCATAAGTGTTAAAGGATGTGTAGATAGATGCATAGATGGAACAGATGGACTTGCAGCATGAATGGATAGATGCAACTAATTGGTGCAGATAAGAGTGTGTGGATGGGTGTGGGTATATCTGTGGACATGTGGTTTCATATATACCTTGAGTTGTATACCTATTTAGGCTTCAAATAACTCTGATTATCTTTTTTATTTGCGAAATACAACATGCTTGCTCAGCAACCCAATAAAATAGGGGGCATAATTTGCAAGGATTTGTGTCAACCTTGTGCCATGCAATGGGGTGCAAGGATGACACAAAACTTAAATGAGAATTGTCAAACCATGACTTGATAAATCTAGAGTAACACAAGGCATCGCATATCATTGCCTTGCATTACTCTGCACAAAACAATGTTCACAAGGAACTCATTTATCTTGAACAGTACACAATCTGTTCTATTTTAGTTGCAGATTGTGTACTGTTCGAGATAAATGAGTTATTGTGAACATTGTTTTGTGCTAATGTACTTACCCAGCTCACAAGGACGTACGGGTTGCTCTTGTTATTTAAAATATTGATTGTGCAGGTCCCCTGCAAGAGCTTTGTTAAATATATTGCTCAAACCCAACTATTGGGTCGTGTGTTTACTGTGTTTATTTATTTTTTTTGTAATTGTTAAAATATTTTTACATCAATTTCTAGCATTACCACTGCTGGTATTACTACATAGTATCCCAGACAGAGAGGCCCTACTGTACACTGAAGAACACATCGCAAAAGTGATCAGTGGCCCCTCCCTTTTCTCCTCGACTACACAGTCAACACTAATCCTAGAGTAGTCCTCCTAGATAGATTAGAGCGGGCAAAGAAAAAACATGTCCGTACTGAACTACACGCTCGAATGTTGACAGAGTACTTTAGAGCAAATATTATCCCCCAAGGCTTAATAGTGAGGAACGTACCTGGCATCTTCAGAGACGATAAGAAATTCAAAGGTGGCTTCTCGCACATATCCACCACATGCTCAAGACACTGGATCATCTTGGGCATAGAAACTGCCTTAGAACATAGCAAGCAAGAATTAATGGAAATAGAGAACTTAGAAAAAGAGCTCATTGGATTCGATAACTTCGAAGAGTCAAAGTTGGCCTTTGACAAATTGAACAAAACCATACAGGAATTCAACTCCTTCGAGTAATTGAAAAAAGCGGACATGATACAGAAAGATATTACGGCCTAAAGCAAAGAAAAGGCCTTTCCATATTTGCAAGAGGAATTCTACGCTCAACCTCAACATTTCAAAAAGAGTGTCACTTGGGGATGATACAAAAATAGCAACCTTGTTGGGTTCTCAGATTCCTCTGCGGGTTAGAGTCGTCAGACGACGGAGGTGACGGCACCAGTGGACTGCAAAGAAAACAACAGCAGCCTTTTTTAGGACAGGCACAGAGGGCCAGAGGGACCAACTGGAACCAAAGGAGAGTATGGCACCAGTTTGCAGGAGAAAGACAAACGCGTCGCCAATACTACACATGGGGACCAGAGAGCTAATAACAATGATGGAAGAAAGAAGGCCACCAATGAACACAGATCCTGAAGAAATAAGGGACACAGAAGTGGAGGTACAAAGAGCTCAAAGGAGAAATTTGGAAATCAGTGCTGCGGATTCCGCACGAAACATGAACAACAATGTGGAACCATTCAGGTATATCAAGAACTTAGACGCAGATGGGGCCATTCCGGTTTTTAATCTGTCCACACACATAATGAACAGTAATGGTCTGTCTCTTCTTAGTAAAGGCTTGTCATATGTTTTGACGGAAATTATGGATTTCTTTAAACTACAAACCAAACTACACAAATTCTTTAGGACTCTGAGACTGAGAGTGTTCTTCAGTATCCATGATGAAATCCCGTCCACTGCAAGATCATTTATGCAACCCAAATCCGTCTTTATAACAAGTAACAGCATGATGCCTCCTGAAATTGTGACTTTTGAGAAAGGCGTACTAGAGGACGACATGAAACTTAAAGAACAAAAAATATTCACCCCATACAACATCACCAAACTTGAACGTGAAGCCTTGATCTCCCTGACAAACAATGATGATATCATTTTGAAACAGGCAGATAAAGGGGGTTGGATCGTGATACAAGAAAGAATGAAATACGAAGCTGAGATAATGAGACAAGTGAACAATACTGTACACTATAAAAAATTGCCTCGAGGTCACCTAGCAGACGTTCAGAAATTGATACAGGCAGTGACAAAAAATGGGCTAGATGGAGGATTCCTGACCAGACAAGAATTTGATTATCTGAATAAAGGATAACCGAGGACTCCGGTCCTATATACCTTACACAAGGTACATAAAGATACCAATAATACACCTAGAAGACCCATCCTGTCTAGGTGTGGGTCAGTCACGGAACCCCTAGGACACTACATTAATAGTTTCATCAAGATGAATGTCCCGGCCCTCCCTACATACGTCAGAAAAAGCACGTATATGATAAATCTGGTAGAGGGTATGGAATATAATCCTCTGGAAGAGATCCTAGTCAATATGGACATTGATTTGTTATATACGAATATCCCACAATTGGACAGCATTAAATGTCATCAAAGCCATTTTGGACAGCCAGCCAGCACCAGTTGAAGTTCCCACTGAATTCATTACTGATCTGCTGGAAATAGCGCTCACAAAGAACTATTTTAGATTTAATTCCAGTTACTACCAACAATGTTCGGGAACTTCGATGGGCGCTATTTTTGCACCAAATCTAGTGAATCTCTATGTAGGTGACTTTGAAGAGAAATCCATTAACAACATGAACAACCCTTTCTTGACAAATATAAGGTGCTGGAAATGTTACATTTATGATATTTTCTTCATCTGGGTTGGTACTGAAGAAAATTTAGATTCTTTTGTTACATACCTACATATATGTCAATTAGCATTGCGGTTTACATACCATAAAAACAAAGAAATGGTCCCATTCTTGGACCTGAAAATAAGATGTTGCAATATCCATTTGAATGTAACACTGTATTGAAAGCCGACAGACAGAATACGCTGTTACAATATAACTGCGTCCATCCCAGGGCTCTGAAGGATGGCCTACCTTATGGCCAATTTTTAAGACTTCGGCATAACTGTACAGAGAAGGAGGACTTTTCCAGAGAAGCAAACATATTGAGTAACAGACTACACGAGAGAGGATATCTGAAGAGATTGGTAAAAACCTCAATGAAGAGAGTGTGGTTCAGCTCCCGGGAGGTACTACTCACCAAGACGATAAAAGAGAGCACAAAACGAAGTGTTTGCGTCACCACTTTTTGCCCACTGAGTACCCAGGTACAGAAAACCATCAAGAGACATTGGCCTTCCTTAAATACTCTGAGTTCTTGTCGTGAATTACCAATGTTCTCCTTCAAAAAAGGCAAAAATCTCAAAGACCATCTGGTCCACTCAGACACGAGTGTGATTCTGTCGTGACAGCGTTAGAAGCACAACTGTGTGAAAGCCACTAACCTGACCAGACGGCAGCAGGGACGATGTCAGAAGAAAGTTCCTTCCTTCCCGAAAGCGCGACGTTCCCCAGAGAGGAGTAAACTACTCTGTGGACAGACGCCCCCCCGGGGGAGAAGGGAATAACAGAATAACAATGGGTGGCTCTGTGAGGTGCTCTTTTAGAGCGTCTCTGAAGAGTCTCGGTATCCACTGGTGTGTCGGGGGAGGACTGTACCAACTGAAAGGAACAAAGGCAGGTGTTAAAGAGGAAGCACGTAGTCTCTCCTGTGGAGTATACTACCCTTATTCGCAAGGGATTCCTATTCCCCCCTTCCTACCTGAACGCGAGTAGGTTTGAGCGACGGAACCCCCTTTCCATCTGTGGAGTCGCCAAAGGGAAAATGGACTGAAAGTCTGGTGCAGGATCCTCCTCGTACGGGTGGCAGCAGGAGGTGGATACTTCTCAACAGAGAAGCCAGTTCCACACTCACGCTGTTCTCAGCACAGCGTGGGTATAGCTGCTCAATATCGCTGCAACGTTAGTCCCCCCTCTGATAATAGCCAGGGCAGTCTGGGTATACGCGTTAAAAGCACGCGTGAAAAGGCCTAAGTACCTAGGTTTAAGGGCGGTTCCCAGCTCAGTCCGGGAAACAGGAGAAACAAGGGACTCTCACTGGAGAGGAGCCCTACCTGGTCCGTTGTCGAATATTTCGGGAAAGTCTCGGAAGAAGGCGCCCGACCTCCGGCGGGGAGGCACCATCCGCCTGGTGCTGGCTTGTAGTTCAGAATATCTCGACGGGAAGCCTCTCAGTAAACGGGGTCCTGGAAGGATGAAACACGCCCGACCTCTGGCGGTGAAGCACCGTCCGCCTGGCGTGCGTTGGTTGATTCGGAACGGGAGAGATTGTCAAGCCCCGTTTCCTGGAACGGGTGGGGCTATATAGCCGCCCAATCAGTAAGCGCGCTGGTTCTGGCGCGGCGTGGAAGAAAAAAGGGTGTTCTGGGAAGTGTAGATTTGTGGCCAGGTTTTTGGTAGCCGTACTTTCCGCAGGTCATGACAGTACCCCCTCTTGAGGACCGTCGTCTCGGCGGTTGTCCAGGTTTTTCTGGGTGTTTTGCATGGAATTGCTTGATTAGTCTTGGGCAGTTTAAGTTTCATATGGGTTCCCAGGTTCGGTCCTCCACCCCATACCCTTTCCAGTCCACCAGATACTGTACCCTTCCCCTCACTAATCGGGAGTCGAGGAGCTCTCGAACTTCATACTCTTCCTGTCCGTCTATTTCAACAGCTGGAGGGAGTACGGGCAGTCTCACATCTTTGGGACAGGGTTTTAGTAAGGAAACATGGAACACAGGGTGGATGTTCCAGGAAGGGGGAAGAGTCATATGTATGGCTACAGGATTTATAATACGTTCTACGTTATACAGGCCTATGTATTTTGGGCCCAGTTTACCCACCCCCTTTAGCCGTAGGTATTTTGTAGCCAACCACACTCGGACTCCTGCTTGATAACTAGGTTCCTGGCTTCTCTTTTTATCAGCGTAGTGTTTATGTGTGGTTTGTGCTTCCTGTAGCTGGTTTCTTGCTTCTTTAAGCACTATTCGGAGATGATTGTGGTGTTCTTGTATAGTGGGGTGCTTGGACTCTGCAGGCCATTCGAACAGAAGCATGTTAGGATGAAACCCATATAAGCAGAAAAATGGGGAACAACCAAGTGTGGCATGATCAGCGTTATTGTAGGAGAACTCGGCTATCCAAAGTAACGGGAACCAGTCCATGGCGTTCTGGAGAGAAAAGCAGCGCAGATATTGTTCAAGTGTTTGGTTAAGACGTTCCGTCTTACCGTCGGTTTGGGGATGATAACTGGTTGAAAGTCTAGTGTCTACTCCCATGGTGGTGCATAACGCCTTCCAAAACCGAGAAGTAAACTGGGTGCCCCTGTTGGTGATAAGAACCCTGGGTAGTCCATGGGCCTTCACTACGTGTTGGAGGAAGTCTACTGCAAGTTCCGCCGAAGTAGGCAATCTCTTCAAGGGGATGAGATGTCCCATCTTGGTGAGATGATCGACTATCACTAAGATGGTGGTGAAGCCATCGCACGGGGGCATCTCCACAATGAAGTCCATCGACACTGTGTGCCACGGGAGTGCGGGTATAGGAATGGGACGTAGCAGTCCCGTAGGTTTCGCATGGCTGGTTTTGCTCTGGGCACAAACTGAGCAGTTTTTGTTATACTCTTTGGTGTCGTTCTTCAATGTGGGCCACCAAAAGGAACGTTCTAAGTATGCGATGGTTTTGTTTTCTCCTAGGTGTCCCCCTAAGGTTGTGTCGTGAGCCCAAGATATTGCCTGTTCTTGATGGGCCTTTTCTGGAAGGTATAACGTCTGGTTGTGGTAGAGAAAACCTTTCTCATAGGTACGATTTTCAGGATAGTCGTCGATCCAACCTTGCTGGTTGACATGTTTGAGTGAGTCTTGCAGGTATTTTAGGAAGGATTCTGAGAAGATTGTAGCTAGAGTTTGGGGTTGAAAGGGTTCTTCCAGAAGAATAGGTGGAATCAGTCTTTCCATTTTGAGTTCCTGGTCGGTATCTAATGACAAAGTCATAATCCGAGAAAAACAAGGACCATCGGAGTTGTCGGGGAGTGAGTGCTTTGACGGACTTTAGGAATAGCAGGTTACGATGATCAGTGTAGATCTCTACTGTATGACTGGCCCCCTCATTCGCCATTCTTCACAGGCTCTTTTTATGGCGAGGAGTTCCTTGTCCGTAATGGAGTAATTGATTTCGCAAGGAGTACGTTTTTTAGAGTAATATGCCACCGGATGCATTTGTCCCGTTTCTGGGTGTCTTTGGGAGAGGATTCCGCCTAAGGCGAATTGGGATGCATCTGTCTCGACGATAAACGTCAGACTGGGATCGGGGTGTCGTAATATGGGATCTTGGGTGAAACGGTTCTTCAGCTCCTGAAAGGCTTGTTCTGCTTCTGAATCCCATACAAAGGAGGTATTCTTTCGGAGTAGACGTGTGATGGGGTGGATAATCCTGGAGAAATCCTTAATAAAGCGTCTATAATAATTGGCGAAGCCAAGGAAGCTTTGGATCACTTTGGTATTATTCGGTGCTTTCCAGAGAGTGATGGCCTCCACTTTTCCTGCGTCCATCTGAAATCCTTGGGCGTTGATGACATAACCCAGGAACGCTATCTCGGTCACGTGAAAAAGACACTTTTCCAATTTGGCATACAGGGAATGTTGCCTGAGTCTGTCCAGTACGATTTTGACATGCTCCACATGTTCCTGGATGGTCTCGGAGTAGATGAGGATATCATCTATATAGACTATGCAGATGGTTTCCAACAACCCCCGCAGCACTTCGTCCATGAAATATTGAAATGCGGCGGGGGCATTGCATAGACCAAAAGGCATAACCTGGTACTCATAGAGTCCAAATTTGGTCCTGAAGGCCGTCTTCCACTCATCCCCTGTTTGGACCCTAACCAGGTGGTATGCCCCTCGGAGATCCAATTTTGTAAAAATACGCGCTCCTTTTAATTGGTCCAAGAGAACGGGTATTAGGGGCAGTGGATATCGATTTTTGACTGTAATCCTGTTGATTGCCCGATAGTCAATGCAGGTTCTTAATTCATCGCAGTCCTTCTTCAATATAAAAAAAAGGGGGGAAGACGTGGGGGACGATGAATGCCGGATAAACCCAGAAGCAAGGTTTTCTTCCAGATAACTCTTCAGGTACCGGGTTTCAGGCTCGGTGAGGGCATACACCCGACTACAGGGGATTTTTGCTCCTGGTTGGAGGTCAATACAGCAATCGTACGACCGATGGGGGGGCAAACGTGTGGCTTTTTCTTTGTCAAAGACGGATCGATATTTATGATTTTCATCCGGTAGAGTGGTAGCGCAGCAGTAGGTGGCTTCTTCACATCCTTCCGCCAACAAACCTGCCAATGGACCGTTCTCTATCACTGTGGGTTCAGATCTCGCAAGGCAGTGTTCTCGGCAGTACTCCGAGGTAAGGGATATGGATCGTTCCGCCCATCGGATAACGGGGTCATGCAGGGTGAGCCATGGCATTCCCAGTATGAGGCAAAAATGAGGAGCATCTATGAGGTCAAATTGCAAAGTTTCGTGGTGATTCCTTCCCACCCGCATTTGGAGAGGAACGGTGTGATATCGGATGGGCCCTGAGGTAAGGGGTTTCCCATCCACCGCTTTTACTACCTCAGGGGCCGCTTTCTGTATAAACTGGACTCCGATGGCATGGGCATAGTGTTGATCAATGAAATTCCCGGTGGCACCGTAATCCAGGAGGGCCGCCACCTCCACGGTAGTGGTGAGTCCGGCCCATAAGGTGACACACACATTCAGATGCGCTACAGACGGCTGGATGGTGTTGGCAAGAGAGGCTGAGACCTTTTCTATGTTTGGACCCAAGGCAGAGGTCTCCTTCTGTCTTGGGCGATCTAGTTTTCCGTCGGTGGGAGAAGAGCTGCGGCTGGTTCAAGGGAAGGGTTTGGCCTGTCCGACGCGTTGGCTCTGGCACGGCACTCTCGGATGAAGTGCCAGCTCTTCCCGCAGTATAAACAGAGCTTTTTTTGCCGGCGTTTTTCTTTCTCTTCTAGCGTTAGCGGTCCTCGCAGTCCCCCTAGTTGCATCGGCTCTGTCCCTTCGTTCGGTCTTGTCGGGAGGTCAGTCGAGGCCTTTGAGCGTATCGGAGGAAAGCGTATCTCGTTTCTTCCTTTCTCTCCTTTTCGTTCTTGTAAACGATGGTCCAACTGGACCGTAAGATCTATCAGTTCCTCACAGGTATTTGGCAACTGGACAACTTGGGACAGAACGTCTTTCAATTCGCCCGTCTTTTAATTCGCCCCTTAGACCCTGAAAGAACAACCTTGTCCTCTTTTCTGGGGCCAATCCATTTCTACAACGAGGCAATTAAAGGACGTGATATATGTGAGCAAGTCCTGTGATCCCTGTCGAAGGGTTAGGAGTTCTCTATCAAGAGACATCATATGGTATTTGCGGTCGAATAATTTTCTCATTTCCTTGCAAAAGTCTTAAAAATTATGGAGCACTGGGTCATTGCGTTCCATCAAAGGAATGGTCCAACTGGTGGCATTCCCCCCCATGTACGACATCATAAAGGAGGTTTTAGCCTCATCGTCTTGGAATACTGACAGTTTGCATAGAAAATGAAGCCTACTCTGGTTCAAGAAGATTTCGAATTTTTGGGGATCCCTGAAGAATCGCTCGGGAGGAGCAAGAGGAATGCTTTGTGTCCGTAGTACATGGACCGTTGGGACTGTGCCGTCATGGGGAGCTGTAGAAGAGGGCATGGAAAAAGTCCCTGGACCCTGTGCCCCAGCCCCGGGTGCTGGTGAAGTGGTAGATAGTGGAGGGGGAAGCGTCCACTCCTTGATATACTACCCTTTTCCTTTCTCCTGTCGGGAAATGCATGCCACCTCCCTACGCAGCGTCCCCAGTTCCTTTTTTAGTTCTTGATTTTCTAAACGTGAGGTATGTACCTCTTGCTTTAGTGCCGCAAGGCTCTCAAGCAATGAGTTCAGGACCAGATTGGTATCCATCGCCCGGGCTGCCTAAACTACTTGGGCTTGACAATCTGTCGTGACAGCGTTAGAAGCACAACTGTGTGAAAACCACTAACCTGACCAGACGGCAGCAGGGACGATGTCAGAAGAAAGTTCCTTCCTTCCCGAAAGCGCGTCGTTCCCCAGAGAGGAGTAAACTACTCTGTGGACAGACGCCCCCCCCGGGGGAGAAGGGAATAACAATGGGTGGCTCTGTGAGGTGCTCTTTTAGAGCGGCTCTGAAGAGTCTCGGTATCTGCTGGCGTGTCGGGGGAGGACTGTACCAACTGAAAGGAACAAAGGCAGGCGTTAAAGAGGAAGCACGTAGTCTCTCCTGTGGAGTATACTACCCTTATTCACAAGGGATTCCTATTCCCCCCTTCCTACCTGAACGCAAGTAGGTTTGAGCGACGGAACCCCCTTTCCATCTGTGGAGTCGCCAAAGGGAAAATGGACCGAAAGTCTGGTGCAGGATCCTCCTCATACCGGTGGCAGCAGGAGGTGGATAATTCCCAACAGAGAAGCCAGTTCCACACTCACGCTGTTCTCAGCACAGCGTGGGTATAGCTGCTCAATATCGCTGCAACGTTAGTCCCCCCTCTGATAATAGCCAGGGCAGTCTGGGTATACGCGTTAAAAGCACGCGTGAAAAGGCCTAAGTACCTAGGTTTAAGGGCGGTTCCCAGCTCAGTCCGGTAAACAGGAGAAACAAGGGTCTCGCACTCGCGAGGAGCCCTACCTGGTCCGTTGTCGAATATTTCGGGAAAGTCTCGGAAGAAGGTGCCCGACCTCTGGCGGGGAGGCACCATCCGCCTGGCGCTGGCTTGTAGTTCAGAATATCTCGACGGGAAGCCTCTCAGTAAACGGGGTCCTGGAAGGATGAAACACGCCTGACCTCCTTCGGAGAAGCACCGTCCGCCTGGCGTGCGTTGGTTGATTCGGAATGGGAAAGATTGTCAAGCCCCGTTTCCTGGAACGGGCGGGGCTATATAGCCGCCCAATCAGTAAGCGCGCTGGTTCTGGCGCGGCGTGGAAGAAAAAAGGGTGTTCTGGGAAGTGTAGTTTTGTGGCTGGGTTTTTGGTAGCCATACTTTCCGCAGGTCATGACAGATTCAAGACAAAAAACACCATACATGATCTGTGGTCACTTCCCCCATTGACAGGACATTATAAGTGTGGGAATTGTGTCGCCTGTGGCCTAACTGTGGAGACTAAACATTTTGTACCCAGCAACAGAAAACTGAAACTCCGTGACCTGACGAACTGTTCTACACCAAATGTTATTTACTGCATCTGGTGTCCCTGTGAATTGATATACATAGGCCATACGACTCAACCTATGAAAGCACGCATCGGCCAACACCGTAGTCGAATCCGTTGCCAAGTAGAGAATGCTCCGCTGGTTGATCACTATAAAGAAAAAGGTCATTCTGCCAATGATTTAAAATGGCCAGTGATAGAGAAAGCAAGAATACCACCCAGCGGTGGAGACATTTCACTCATCTTACAAGCATTGGAATGCAAGTGGATTCATAAGTGTGGGTCCATCCGTTATGGATTGAACAGTCTTGAGGAATGGCGCAGATTTATAAGCTAACACTAAAGCATACCAGATAGACTGGATGACCCATCTTTGAGTTAGACAGGGCCCTGCCTACACTCATTATGAACTTTATGCATTATCAACTACACCCAGTTAATATATTCACACTATTGTATCCACTATACATAATTCACTGTATATAATAGGCACCCAGTTATTTTTCATAGTGGATACCTTAGCATACACTGAGACAGGCAATCTATAATAGATAAATAATTCCTAAGTGGGACAGGTCACACTTTAGGTCTATATACGCTTGTACTGCGGACAGAGGATCGCTGTATGAATATGATGTTTTTATTGTACACTGTATAAAGACTACACTGTTTTATGTTATGTCCACTGTATATACTTGGCACTCACTGAAATTGTATAACTGATATCCAGTTTATGAATACAAAATGATAATAAGCTGACTAAACCATATTAGTGTCAATGTAGTTAGTAACCTAACTAAGTACTAGTCTTATGGTCAACTTGAGAGGTGTATACCAGTGAACAACTGCAATTGTGGTGGCTGATCGATAGCTACCTCGAGACAGAGCCACTTTCTGCTGTATCACCTACTATCTTTAGCACTACATCACTAATATAATATATAGCGTGTATCTATGTATTATGAAAACAAAGATGAATCTTTCTTTCCGCTATTGCCTGACCATTACAAGATGGCCACCGTAGCAACGATACTAGTGGTATCCCAGCAACGTACTACTGGCGGTTCCTGCTTCTGGTCGGCTAGGCTGAATATTATCGCGTAGCTCAGCTGGCTCTCCCACACAGAAGTTATATTCGATCGGGAGGAGGATAGGTGACACCAAGTAAGTAAAGATTCCCTGATATTACCGATACTGCTGTGAATCAGTTCACCCTATTTCTAGTACCAATTGCCCACGATCATTATTTTACAGCATGGGTCATCACCAATAGCGTGAATATAGATACGTGGAGCCAATGCTGTGGGCTCTACCAACATTTTGAAGAATCCCAGTCATCACTTGTGGAACTTAACATTGTGAGTGTGCTTCACATAAATCACCTTGGTGTGCACCGATACTAATAATTTAAAATATTACTAAAATAAGGTATTCCCTGATTACAGGCCTGGATAATTATCATTCCTGTGCCTCATTGTTCAACTGACATCCTACCTCCAGGATCCTATACAGATACTTGTCTGTGCTGTACTGGTAAGCCATAGTACACACCTCTAAAAAGCTCTTATCCTTGTTATCATGTATTTCCTACCATTCATTATTACATCCCTTCCTCTTCTCAGTCCCCAGAAACACAGTCCTGAAGAGACCATGTATCTAGAGAGGGTCGAAACGCCGTCGACACCATACAAAAGAGAGAGCCTGAATTAAATTATTTTCTATTGTATTAAGCTCGTCCTTTTTAATTTTACCAATAACCTATTTCCCAGTTTTTTCCACTTTGTCACACAGTATTCACTAAAATAGGTTATGGTCACTTCACTGGGGTTCACAATACTACTCAGAATGTGCAATGATATGCAAATATTTCAATGACTTATGTTTAAGGAAATACGTCTGTGGTACAGACTATTATTGCTATAATTCGGCTGAAGTTAGGTATAACTTTAATTAAAACGTTTTGTGGGCTTTATAAGGAATGTGAATACACAAATGTGTATAGATACTTTGATATGATTCGTACTGTGACTCAATGGAGGGTCATGAATTAATAAGGATAATCTTGACTATGAATGAATCAGAGCAACTATTTTAGTTGCAGATTGTGTACTGTTCGAGATAAATGAGTTCCCTGTGAACATTGTTTTATGCTTCTGTACTTACCCAGCTCACAAGGACGTATGGGTTGCTCTTGTTATTTAAAATACTTGCATTACTCTGCAGCAGGAAGGTGTTCCATGGGTGGACGTGGGTGTTCTGATGCATCCACAAATGGATTCTGACACATTCCTAGATTTACAAACACTGGTAGGCTTCGGAATGCATCAGAATTATACGCCTTCCAACCAGATGCGCAACAAGGAGAAATATCCTTTTTCTCCTCCTGTTTTCCTCTTTCTGAGCGCCTCATTTATGAGGCCCCTTGCACCATCGGAACATCACTTTCTGCGATGTTCGGTGGCTCAGGAGCCTGCTCCATATTTACGAAGCACACTAAGCCACTTTTTTTGGCTTAATGCTGCCTCATGAATGCGTTCCCAGGAACATCCATGGCTTATTGACACTGCTTCACTTTTACGAGAATTCGTAAATCTGAGGCAACACCAAAAACGTATGCCTCCCCAGTGGAGGCGTAAGGAAGGCACAACGAGGAGAAATATCTTTATTTATCCTTGTTTTTCCTTTTTCTTTGTGTGCACACATAGAAAGAGGAACAAGACCCTTATGATTGTTTTTGTGCAGGAAGGTTTCCTTTCCTGCACAAAAGTAATCATCCCCGCAATGCAGGTACCCTTGCACCATTGTGCATTGCTGCCCTTCGGCACAGCCTCACAAAGGAGGCCCTAAGTGTCTGCAGGATACACTAAAAGAGGAAAATGCCTCTAAAGATTGTTTTGTGCAGGAACGTGCCCCTTGCTACACAAAACAATCCTGCCTGCAACACAGGCACTCCTACAACATGCCGCAAGTGTGCCTACATTGGTGCTAGGCAACCAAAAGTGTGCCAACAGAAGGAAAGCACAGGAATGTGCCATACAGTGGTATTATAGTGCATTGCTGCCCTTTCCAGAAAGGGGGCTTGCTCAGTTGAGCTGCGTTCATTTTTTATGAATATGGGCCGTAGTTTTAGAATAAAGTTTATCTAAAATGAAAATAGAGACTCCCACCTTTCAAGTCTAATATGGTTTATTATTTCTTTGGAATTTATAAATTCAGGCCAATTCACAATGATAAGTTAGGTCGTAAAAGTAACTTTTGACTGAAGTTCCCGTTTTAGGTCTCGCCTGGCTATCACATAAGCGATCGCAAAGCGAGACTTCTGTAGGGGCTTCCGAAAATGCTCCCAAAGGCTTCCCAGGCGGATCGTGTTGCGGTTACGCGCACAACCACGCGCATTCCATTTGCCACCAGCTACTTCCTGCGCGTGCGGCGCCTCACGCATTCAGAGAGATTTAGTAAGGGGCACAAGACCTTAGGAATGCAGTTTATGGCCAGTGCATGTGAGGCATTAAAGCGCAAAGCTGGC
Organism: Triturus cristatus; assembly: GCF_964204655.1. Lineage (NCBI taxonomy): Eukaryota > Metazoa > Chordata > Amphibia > Caudata > Salamandridae > Triturus > Triturus cristatus. Next base: position 544,894,512 of record NC_140594.1, on the reverse strand, counting down.
ATCTGGCATCGGACTTGAAAGCAGCAGACTGCTTTCGCCAGAACTTTCCTTATAACTCACACCCCATATGCTCGTTCCCTCCCACCCTTCCTTTGATGTCTGCTTTTCTTGTTGTTTACAAACCACGCCACACACTGCTGCACGCCGCACACTGCTGCATGCCGCACACTACCGCACGCCACACACTGCTGCGCACACTGCTGCATTACACACTGCTGCATTACACACTGCTGCACGCCGCACAATGCTGCACGCCGCACACTCCTGCACGCCTCACACTGCTACACGAAACCCTGCTGCATGCCTCACACTGCTGCACGCCTCACACTGCTGCATGCCACACACTGCTGCATGCCACACACTGCTGCACGCCTCTCACTGCTGCACGCCTCACACTGCTGCACGCCGCACACTGCTGCATGCCGCACACTGCTGCACGACACACACTGCTTGTTGGACAGGCCACACGAAGGGCTTGCTCCCTCCCCGCATGACAGGGCCCAAGCCCCGGCCCGCCAGGCGTGACCCACAAGAATCACCCGCACCCCGTCTCCCGACGGAACTCCTGCCCCCGGACCTCCATGTATCACGGGACCGAGCCACCACCGGCTCCCCCGGCCGGATCCAGCCGCCATCTTGGGCCCTGCGCCACGAGGCCGCATGGCCTCCCCCCGACCCTAACCCTGGGCCTGGCCGGCCCCGACATCCCGGCACCACCATCCACCCAGGAGGTGAGCGGACCACTTGGCAGGTCAATGGGAGAAGGAAGCGCCAAGGGCTCTCCCCCGCCAGGTGCCGATCGCCTCCAGCTCCCCCAGGCGCTGGCTCCACCCCCTGCTGGGTGTCTGGACACCTTCATCCCGGACCCTCCGACCTCCAAGTGCGAGGGTCCGGACATCAAAGGGCGCCAGACCTATAACTAGTAATACGTAAAGGGTAGGCCCAATAAACCCTTGAGGGCTTAGGCAGATAAATTGGTAAAGTAAGGTTGCCAACAAGGGATTTTGTTTATGATCACTTAGTTCAATTTCTTTCTTATTAGGTTTAGAAGTGTACTTTAAACCAATTGTACACGTAACATAAATGTTGTCAAAAAACTATTTGCAGATAAAAGGTACACACACGGGATTTGTTTTTGTGAATGAATCACAAGTCTTTTTATATAAGTCAAAGTCAAAAAAAGGGGGGGGGGAAATACAAAAGGAATAATAAATTTCAAGCAATACAGCATGAAAGATGGGTTAACTTAAAACCACATTTCATCAGATAACATCTATTTCCAGGTGATTTTAACAGAGACTAATTTCATACATGAAAAGAAATCAACTGTGGTTGTCTGATAATAGGGAATTAGATGATGGTGTCGACGTTTCGGTCTTGGTGGCAGAAGTCCGTTAGACCATCTTCAGGACAGTTAATAATTGCACAAAAGACCCCTATATAAACATAATACAAACAATTGCATTAATTAACACATAACGATTAAAAATTCATTTTAGACTACCCGTGTGTGGAGAGTGGTCTCTTTATGATAATTAATCAAAACAACTGATTTAATACTGCATAGCAGGGAAGTTAAATTAAATACGGTCATTGACATATTCAAGAAAAATGAATACCTATATATAAATCAAAAACTCAGAGTTCTACCATAAAGAAGGTCATAGTCATGATTGAAGATCATTAAAGAGCTCATCTTTGCTTTATCTATTGCGATTAATAAGTTTTTCAATAGATGTTGATCTAATCAAAGTAAAAAGTAAAGACAATTGCTTACTTTACAGGTTCAGAGAAACACACGTAGCTTGTTTTTCGTGTTTGTATGTTCTTATCAAGGCGTATTGGTTGAGTATATCGCCTAAATTTAAAATATATTATATTAAGTACAAATCCTACAAAGTTAGTAGAAGTCAAAAAAGAAAAAGAGAGGGGTCATCAAGATGACTCCTACCTAATCGCTGACAAACTTTCTCCTACACGGAGATTCACACGGGTGAAATCCTCGTTATTTCAAATTTCCTCTTCCAAAACTTTGTACTGTAAATATAAAGTGTAAACACCATTTGATTAGTGTATTACTTCTAGTAACTTAGTTGGACATAGCTGATTGTTTCAAAAACACTCGTAATGGTCTAAGTCACCATGTGGTACTCAGAGCATAAAGAAATGCCAGTGCCAGTGCTTTGTTGGGGACAGGAATCTGTTATAAATGTTTCATCTCTGGTATCTGTGATGTATATATATCTAATGCTATGGAGACTCAAAAGGTACAACATCATTATAGAGAAATAATCATGAGTGGTAGGGTCTATGTTTTGCATTATATTTCATTGTAAGAAAGCGAATGAGCGTGAGTTGATTAAATTACTTTGGTGTAAACATACGCTCGCTGTTAAACATCGCTTATTTATCATGGTCCACTTAAAATAAGTGTATGTCGCTGGACACGGCTGCTATCTTTGGATACCTCAATTCAAGAGGTAAGGCAGTGCTGGGTGGCAGCGGGTGGTTAAGCGTAGACGTGAACACAACCGTTCAGTCTTTTTCGAACATCATCACATGTCTATCGATTAGGTTTGAAACAGCATAAGCGTTGCTGGTCAAAGATCTAACAATATGCTGAAAACATTTCTAGGTTGGGCCGCCTCATGCGAACCCGCTCTAAACTAAAGGACAACATCTGACTTTCATTGCGGGCTACTTACATTTTGAATTGTCGATTAGGCTCGAAAAAATCCGCCACAGTCAGGAACGCCTAATCTAACGGGGCATGGTCAGCTGTTTTTAAAGCTTACTGATTAGGGGGCGGTCCTCTTACATATTAGCGCAGATGGTTGAATGTACTTAGAAAATCCGGCGGCCATCTTGTAAACGCGTGAAGCTCTATAGGGACGTATTGACTAAATTCCTATGTGCTTTCAACAATTGTCAAGGGCTTGCATATTTTTGATTATTAAGAATTAATGTCGCACTTTGAACCAAGATTGCCCTAAACTGTATGTTTTAATCATGATGCTGCCGTTTTATAGGGATTAGGGTCACAGTTGCTCTTGACCCACGTAAGAACAGCGGCCATCTTTGACTGTCTAACAGTCATTGCGTCAATATAGATTTTCAACGGTGTTCACCGAACTCACCGAAGACTGTAAGATAACTATTTGATTTCAACATGATAACACACTTGGGCTTAAGGCTGATTAAGATATAACTGAATGGTCAAATAAGCTCTGAGTCGCTTATATTAACAAACATTGGTGGCGTAGATTTAAAATGTGACTATAGTAGATGTATTTTGTTACAATCTATTTCGTTCAGAACACTGAATCGATCAATTATTGCTTTCAAGAGGAATTAGCATAAAATAGTCAAAAGACATCACCATTAAACAGTTAAATACAATCCAGACATTTTCTTAATAAATGTTATACAGACTAATTCCTAAAAATCTGTGACATGTATTACACAAGATATAATATTCACACCTATTAAACAGAAGTGATCAGTTGTATCGATCAATAGATCAAAAACATGTATATTGCACATTATCCAACAGTATTTTGCATAGACATACTTTGACATAGAAAAAGTTAGTTCTAAAAAACTGTTGATGTTGAAGTTGTCAAAAAGCTAAGATAGTATTTACCCAATGAAGCATAAACACAGATGACCCTGCTAGAAAATAGATCGATTTAATTCTACCATGGAGATTGTCAAAAGTTAACATAGTTCGTAATTGTTATGATTTATAAATGATGATAAGAAAAATGTGTTTAAACCATCATTGTGGGTGAATAGACTTAGAAGTGCAAATTCCAGAAACAAAGTCGTAATTATAGATCATGATTATTTTTGTGACAGCCTTCATGAGAGTGATGTATCTGTATTATACCAGGCAAGATAGGGTGTGCCATTCAGTGGCTGAATTAAGACCTTGTTTAATGTTGTCTGTACGACAAATCCAGCGATTCTCTCTCATTGTGAGGGTGTGGTCAACATTTGCTTGTCTAATTGTGGGTTTTACTACCTCAATAACCCACCAAAGCATTTCTTTTTCGGTGTGTTTCATTCTTGTATGATGGTCTACCAAGGGTGCATTCTCAACCTTGCATCTGATTCTCGATTGATGTTGCAATATTCGTTTTTTGACCATTTGCGTTGTTTTTCCTATGTATTTCAGGCCGCACGGGCATTGGATACAATAGACTACATTGCTCGTGTTGCAGTTTGAAAAACATTTCACTTTGAAGTTACCACCATTCAATTCAAAAGATTTGAGATTGATTGTACTTGCACAGGCTGCCCAGTTACTACATTTAAAGTGACCGATAATCGGTGATAGCTGTCGCATGTTGTCCACTATATTTTGATCTTGGGTCTTATAGGCGTGGACTAGTCGGTCCTTGAGATTGGAACCTCTTTTAAAGGAAAACAACGGTTCTTTAGATAGTTCAGGAAGTGCGGCTAAGAGTGTCCAATGTTTCTTTACAATTTTTTTGATCTTATTTGTGGCTGTGCCGAAGGTAGTTACACAAACCAATTGAGGTTGGTCATTTTTTTCTTTCACTTCCAGCAAAGCATTACGATCATTGTACCATGCTCTTTTGAGGGACTTTTTGAGTAGCTTGTTAGGATAACCACGTGAATGTAGTTTATCTTTCAGTTTTTTTGCTTCCAAAAAGTAGTCGGCTCTTTTGGTACAGTTCCTCCGGAGGCGGAGAAACTGCCCAAAGGGGAGTCCATCTTTCAAAGACTGGGGATGATGACTTGCATACTTTAATAAAGTATTCCGCGCAGTCGGTTTGGTAAAAAGAGTGGTGTATAATTTATTCTCCGTATCTACTCTGATCGAGATGTCTAAGAAATTCATATATTGGTTATTGCATTCCAATGTGAACTTCAAATTGGGGTTCCTTGAATTTATCCAGTCATGGAATTCAGTCAGTAGTTCTTTTGATCCTTTCCAAATTAGAAAGACATCGTCAATATATCTAAGCCAACACGAGATATTGGCCGTGAAGGGATTAGATATATTGTGGATGTGTTGCATTTCGAAATCGGACACATAGATGTTCGCTATATCTGGGGCATAAACTGCCCCCATCGCAACACCCTTTAGTTGTTGGTAAAATGTTTTTTCGAAAAGAAAAATTTTTTCACAAAGAGAAATTCTGATACATTCCAAAATGAACTCTGTTGGTACTGCATGGGGTCTTGGTCTGCTGTTTAGTAAATTCTCTATGATCACAAGTACATCTGTCTGTGGGATGTTCGTGTACAGACTTTCTATGTCCATTGAGACTAAGAATTCGCAGAGTGGATCAAAGGGATGATTTTCTACAACATTAATGACTGCTGTAGTGTCCCTTATGTAGGTGGGAGTTTCTGTGGCATAGGGCCGGATAAAGAAATCAGCATATTGTGCTAATGGCTTGAGGATTGAGTTGCACCCGGAGACAATTGGTCTACCGGGAGGTGTAAGGGCATCCTTATGTACCTTCGGTAGGATATATATTACCGGCACTGTTGGAGCTTTGTTAATCAAAAACGCTGCTTCTTTGTCACTAAGCCAACCACCATCGAGACCCTTTTTGCTGAGTTCTCTGATCGATTTTTCTAACCGTGGGGTTGGATTATTGGGTAATTTCTTGTAGTGTGTTGTTACAGATAGCTGTTTAATCATTTCAGTATTATATGCCTCTAGGGCCCACAGCACAATCCCTCCGCCTTTATCGGCTGGCTTTATCATTACATCTGATAGGGATTGGAGATTTTTAAGGGCTTGATGTTCGTCATGGGTCAGATTGTATCTCACATGGCTCGAGGTCATAAAGAAATTATCTACCTCTGTAAGAATGGCATTTTCAAAAGTGATAACCTCTTTTGCTACCATTGCATTTGTTGGAAAGAAGGTTGATCGTTGATGTAAACCTGTGATGTCAGTTTCATGAGGTGAAATCTTGTTCGCAAAGTAATTTTTGAGTCTTACTGTTCGAAAGAATTTGTATAACTCAAGTTTAGTTTGAAAATGGTCATTTCTGTTAGTGGGAACAAATGACAAACCAGCTGAAAGAACTGATATTTCTGATTGTGAGAGTTGATGTTCTGATAAATTAAAAATTGGTTTCAGTTGTATTTACCATTTGTAATATTGGTTCCTGGTTTGTCGAAAGCCCGGGGTGTATTGATTCCGTGACCAACCCCTCCTGGGTGCTCGTTGTCGTCGCGGTTGACCCGCACCTCTCCGATCCTGTCCTAAAAAAGACTGCCTGGATGTTGAGGGCTGATCATAGGTCTGTCGATAGCTATTCTCTGATGTTTGATCACTATCAGTATCGGAGTTGGTATCAGAAAAGGTGACTTTTTTACGCTGTTCTTGTCTTGGACCTTGTGCCGGTCCTTGTGATTGGTAAAAATCTTTCCGTAAGTAAGGATAGGTCTTTTCTTTACTATATTTCCTTATGTCTTTATGTAATTTATCTGTTTTTTTATGAGAGTTAAATTCCTCGAATTCTTTTATAGTCAATGCAATTTTTTCTAGCAATGCTTTCGCATTCGTAATGCTGGAATCCGCGTTAATCTTATTTTCTAGGTTTTCAATTTCCTTGGACAGCACTTTGATGTGTTTTATTGCTGTTTCTATGCTTAGCACCATCCAAGTGCGTGAGCACTTATTTGATGCAAAGCTAAACCCTGTTTTAAAGTCTTCGTCATCAATAAAAATAATGGGTATGTTTTTTATTTGTAGTCCTGTGGGTATAATATTGGCATTTAAGCAGTCAGTTAGAAATTTGGCATGGAGCTCTGTTCTAACCAGTTTCTTTTTCAATCTTTCTAACTGATTGAGTTCCGACTCATATGGTAGATGTACTATCGGCCCTTTTGTGCCAAGTAATGAGGGACCTGAAGCTATCTTAGAGACATATTCATCTGTGTAGGACAAAGTCTCTGTTTCAGACATGAACAAACTCAAATTTAGATATTAAACAGAATATATACAGATGAATTGATAGATTCTGTTAGAACACAAAAAAACCACTTAGAAAAGTGACCCTGAGCAGATATCTATCTGCACATGAACAATAATACGTAAAGGGTAGGCCCAATAAACCCTTGAGGGCTTAGGCAGATAAATTGGTAAAGTAAGGTTGCCAACAAGGGATTTTGTTTATGATCACTTAGTTCAATTTCTTTCTGATTAGGTTTAGAAGTGTACTTTAAACCAATTGTACACGTAACATAAATGTTGTCAAAAAACTATTTGCAGATAAAAGGTACACACACGGGATTTGTTTTTGTGAATGAATCACAAGTCTTTTTATATAAGTCAAAGTCAAAAAAAGGGGGGGGGGAATACAAAAGGAATAATAAATTTCAAGCAATACAGCATGAAAGATGGGTTAACTTAAAACCACATTTCATCAGATAACATCTATTTCCAGGTGATTTTAACAGAGACTAATTTCATACATGAAAAGAAATCAACTGTGGTTGTCTGATAATAGGGAATTAGATGATGGTGTCGACGTTTCGGTCTTGGTGGCAGAAGTCCGTTAGACCATCTTCAGGACAGTTAATAATTGCACAAAAGACCCCTATATAAACATAATACAAACAATTGCATTAATTAACACATAACGATTAAAAATTCATTTTAGACTACCCGTGTGTGGAGAGTGGTCTCTTTATGATAATTAATCAAAACAACTGATTTAATACTGCATAGCAGGGAAGTTAAATTAAATACGGTCATTGACATATTCAAGAAAAATGAATACCCATATATAAATCAAAAACTCAGAGTTCTACCATAAAGAAGGTGATAGTCATGATTGAATATCATTAAAGATCTCATCTTTGCTTTTTCTATTGCGATTAATAAGTTTTTCAATAGATGTTGATCTAATCAAAGTAAAAAGTAAAGACAATTGCTTACTTTACAGGTTCAGAGAAACACACGTAGCTTGTTTTTCGTGTTTGTATGTTCTTATCAAGGCGTATTGGTTGAGTATATCGCCTAAATTTAAAATATATTATATTAAGTACAAATCCTACAAAGTTAGTAGAAGTCAAAAAAGAAAAAGAGAGGGGTCATCAAGATGACTCCTACCTAATCACTGACAAACTTTCCCCTACACGGAGATTCACACGGGTGAAATCCTCGTTATTTCAAATTTCCTCTTCCAAAACTTTGTACTGTAAATATAAAGTGTAAACACCATTTGATTAGTGCATTACTTCTAGTATCTTAGTTGGACATAGCTGATTGTTTCAAAAACACTCGTAATGGTCTAAGTCACCATGTGGTACTCAGAGCATAAAGAAATGCCAGTGCCAGTGCTTTGTTGGGGACAGGAATCTGTTATAAATGTTTCATCTCTGGTATCTGTGATGTATATATATCTAATGCTATGGAGACTCAAAAGGTACAACATCAATTAGACAAGCAAATGTTGACCACACCCTCACAATGAGAGAGAATCGCTGGATTTGTCGTACAGACAACATTAAACAAGGTCTTAATTCAGCCACTGAATGGCACACCCTATCTTGCCTGGTATAATACAGATACATCACTCTCATGAAGGCTGTCACAAAAATAATCATGATCTATAATTACGACTTTGTTTCTGGAATTTGCACTTCTAAGTCTATTCACCCACAATGATGGTTTAAACACATTTTTCTTATCATCATTTATAAATCATAACAATTACGAACTATGTTAACTTTTGACTATCTCCATGGTAGAATTAAATCGATCTATTTTCTAGCAGGGTCATCTGTGTTTATGCTTCATTGGGTAAATACTATCTTAGCTTTTTGACAACTTCAACATCAACAGTTTTTTAGAACTAACTTTTTCTATGTCAAAGTATGTCTATGCAAAATACTGTTGGATAATGTGCAATATACATATTTTTGATCTATTGATCGATACAACTGATCACTTCTGTTTAATAGGTGTGAATATTATATCTTGTGTAATACATGTCACAGATTTTTAGGAATTAGTCTGTATAACATTTATTAAGAAAATGTCTGGATTGTATTTAACTGTTTAATGGTGATGTCTTTTGACTATTTTATGCGAATTCCTCTTGAAAGCAATAATTGATCGATTCAGTGTTCTGAACGAAATAGATTGTAACAAAATACATCTACTATAGTCACATTTTAAATCTACGCCACCAATGTTTGTTAATATAAGCGACTCAGAGCTTATTTGACCATTCAGTTATATCTTAATCAGCCTTAAGCCCAAGTGTGTTATCATGTTGAAATCAAATAGTTATCTTACAGTCTTCGGTGAGTTCGGTGAACACCGTTGAAAATCTATATTGACGCAATGACTGTTAGACAGTCAAAGATGGCCGCTGTTCTTACGTGGGTCAAGAGCAACTGTGACCCTAATCCCTATAAAACGGCAGCATCATGATTAAAACATACAGTTTAGGGCAATCTTGGTTCAAAGTGCGACATTAATTCTTAATAATCAAAAAAATGCAAGCCCTTGACAATTGTTGAAAGCACATAGGAATTTAGTCAATACGTCCCTATAGAGCTTCACGCGTTTACAAGATGGCCGCCGGATTTTCTAAGTACATTCAACCATCTGCGCTAATATGTAAGAGGACCGCCCCCTAATCAGTAAGCTTTAAAAACAGCTGACCATGCCCCGTTAGATTAGGCGTTCCTGACTGTGGCGGATTTTTTCGAGCCTAATCGACAATTCAAAATGTAAGTAGCCCGCAATGAAAGTCAGATGTTGTCCTTTAGTTTAGAGCGGGTTCGCATGAGGCGGCCCAACCTAGAAATGTTTTCAGCATATTGTTAGATCTTTGACCAGCAACGCTTATGCTGTTTCAAACCTAATCGATAGACATGTGATGATGTTCGAAAAAGACTGAACGGTTGTGTTCACGTCTACGCTTAACCACCCGCTGCCACCCAGCACTGCCTTACCTCTTGAATTGAGGTATCCAAAGATAGCAGCCGTGTCCAGCGACATACACTTATTTTAAGTGGACCACGATAAATAAGCGATGTTTAACAGCGAGCGTATGTTTACACCAAAGTAATTTAATCAACTCACGCTCATTCGCTTTCTTACAATGAAATATAATGCAAAACATAGACCCTACCAATCATGATTATTTCTCTATAATGATGTTGTACCTTTTGAGTCTCCATAGCATTAGATATATATACATCACAGATACCAGAGATGAAACATTTATAACAGATTCCTGTCCCCAACAAAGCACTGGCACTGGCATTTCTTTATGCTCTGAGTACCACATGGTGACTTAGACCATTACGAGTGTTTTTGAAACAATCAGCTATGTCCAACTAAGTTACTAGAAGTAATACACTAATCAAATGGTGTTTACACTTTATATTTACAGTACAAAGTTTTGGAAGAGGAAATTTGAAATAACGAGGATTTCACCCGTGTGAATCTCTGTGTAGGAGAAAGTTTGTCAGCGATTAGGTAGGAGTCATCTTGATGACCCCTCTCTTTTTCTTTTTTGACTTCTACTAACCTTGTAGGATTTGTACTTAATATAATATATTTTAAATTTAGGCGATATACTCAACCAATACGCCTTGATAAGAACATACAAACACGAAAAACAAGCTACGTGTGTTTCTCTGAACCTGTAAAGTAAGCAATTGTCTTTACTTTTTACTTTGATTAGATCAACATCTATTGAAAAACTTATTAATCGCAATAGATAAAGCAAAGATGAGCTCTTTAATGATCTTCAATCATGACTATCACCTTCTTTATGGTAGAACTCTGAGTTTTTGATTTATATATGGGTATTCATTTTTCTTGAATATGTCAATGACCGTATTTAATTTAACTTCCCTGCTATGCAGTATTAAATCAGTTGTTTTGATTAATTATCATAAAGAGACCACTCTCCACACACGGGTAGTCTAAAATGAATTTTTAATCGTTATGTGTTAATTAATGCAATTGTTTGTATTATGTTTATATAGGGGTCTTTTGTGCAATTATTAACTGTCCTGAAGATGGTCTAACGGACTTCTGCCACCAAGACCGAAACGTCGACACCATCATCTAATTCCCTATTATCAGACAACCACAGTTGATTTCTTTTCATGTATGAAATTAGTCTCTGTTAAAATCACCTGGAAATAGATGTTATCTGATGAAATGTGGTTTTAAGTTAACCCATCTTTCATGCTGTATTGCTTGAAATTTATTGTTCCTTTTGTATTTCCCCCCCCCCTTTTTTTGACTTTGACTTATATAAAAAGACTTGTGATTCATTCACAAAAACAAATCCCGTGTGTGTACCTTTTATCTGCAAATAGTTTTTTGACAACATTTATGTTACGTGTACAATTGGTTTAAAGTACACTTCTAAACCTAATCAGAAAGAAATTGAACTAAGTGATCATAAACAAAATCCCTTGTTGGCAACCAGACCTATAACTAGGGCAGCTCCGGAGCAGGACGGCAGTTGTATCCTGGAGTCGAGAGACACCGAGAGAACTCAGCCTTGACGGACTACTGGCGCTGCCGTAGCCCTACCTTGTGAACTATCGTCCTGCCTGCTGGCGCTGCCGCGGCCTTCTGCAACATCCATCCTCGTCGGGACCTGCTGGCGCTGCCGCGGCCCGTTGTAACGACCATCTTCACCGGGACCTGCTGGCGCTGCCGCGGACCGTGTATCGACCATCCTCACCGGGACCTGCTGGCGCTGCTGCGGACCGTGTATCGACCATCTCCACCGGGACCTGCTGGCGCTGCCGCGGCCCGTCCCAGCTAGAACACCAAGCTCGAGGATTGTGAGCTATCCACCATACCATCTCAACTACCAGACTGGTAACCAGACTGTCCCGCTACCCCCTTTTCCCCATCTTGAGAGACTTGAATCGAGGGGACCCCTGAGTCCAGACCTCCTTGTACCATTTCATCGTACCTTAAGAAATTGCCTATAAAGAACGCTAAATCATCTCCTTGTGTGGTGTCTATCTGTGGGGGGGAAGTTATTTATCTGTACGATCGCTGGAGACGGCTCTCCCCGGAGACCTCTCCCCTTGTCCTCGGCCGACCCTCCCGGTCCGTCTAACATTGGTGGCCAGCGGCGCGATCCGAATCAACGCGTAATCGTACAGAGAGTAGCTCACCCCACGACAAAACCACGATGTCAGCCAAAGATAGCGGTTCCACTGAAAAGTTCCAAATGGATAAGTTGGAAGAATATAGCCACCGCGAACTTAAACAATTCTGCATGGAACTAGGCATTGCTACCACCGGCCTGAGTACCAAAGACGATTTGAAGCGCGCCCTTGAGTCATGGGCAGAAACTGGGGTCGCCGGATCCCCCGACCAAAACAGTGTCGCACCAGAGGGGAACGCCACGGCTCCCGAGGAGCGGGGAACGGGCCTCTCGCAGGAGGAGATCCAAGAAAGAGAAAGAACCAGATTACATGAGTTGGAAATGGCACGACTCAAGATGGACGGTGAACTAAAGTTAGCCGAGCAGAAAATAAATCTAGAACATCTGCGGCTCCGAGAAGAACGAGAAGAAAAACAGAGACAGAGAGAGCTCGAGGAAAAAAGAATAACACTCGAACACGAGCGCAAACTGGCGGAAATAGAACTTCGGAAACAGAATAAAGAACCGGGGGTGCCTGAGCGACCGCACACCCCGGGAGCAACCGAGAAAAAAGTCCACATCCCCAAGGATGTTGTCCGGGAGTATGTCCGAGAGGACGACATACAACAGTGGTTCAAAGCCTACGAGATCGCCATGACCTCCCACCGGATCGACCGGAGTGATTGGGGAGCCGGACTATGGGGGAGGTTCGTCAACGAAGGCCGCGATGCCCTATTGCAGCTCCCAGATCACCAAATGTCGTCCTACGACCACATGAAGGCTGCCCTCCTCACCCGCTACGGCCTCACACCCGAGATGTACCGCCAGAGGTTCAGAGACTGCACCCGGATCCCGGGTACAACTTGGGTGGAGTACGTCAACTATTTCAGCCGAGCCTTCGAGGGTTGGATCAAGGGGAGCCATGTAACGACCTACGAGCAACTCTTTAACCTTATGGTATGGGAGCACCTGTCGAACAACTGTTTCGTCGAGCTCAGGCAGCACCTCCTCGACAGTAAATTGACTGACCCCCGGCAACTCGCCGCTGAAGCTGACCGATGGGAAAGCACCCGAGTGGGCCGGAGAGGACCACACGAGCAAAACCGAAACAACCAAGGCCAGCACCGTCCCCGGGGAGGAGGAGGAGGCCAGGGGCGAGGGAGAGACACCATCCCGGCAACACCCGTGGCCAGCACCCCGCCCCCGGCCGGCCGGGGCAACCCCCCGATGCGCCCGGGGTTCCGAGCCAACGTCACGTGCCACCGATGCCAGCGAGTCGGCCACTACGCCAATGACCCGAGCTGCCCGCAGAACCAAACACCAAAGCCCCGCCAGGTAGCTGCCGCCGCCCTGGGGGAAGAACGACTATCAGAGGAACAGGAAGAATATGAGCCGGCCCAGCAAGAGTGGGAACCGGCCGCCATGGTTCTAGCGTGCCTAGGGGGAAAAGACATGGTCCCGCGGGCTCCCCTACCCGCCAACACCCGGAAATACAGCCAGTGGGTGACCATTAATGGGCGTCGGGCCGAGGCCTTACGTGACACAGGCGCCAGTGTGACGGCCGTCCGCTGTCACCTGGTGAAGCCCGAGCAGATCCTGCCGAACATTCTCTGCCCCGTCCGCTCAGCCGACAATTCCGAAAGTCTGTGTCAAATGGCCTGCGTCCCCTTCGAATGGGGAGGGGTCTCCGGCCTGTTGAAGGTGACGGTCCGGGATGATGCCCCCGTGGACTGCCTCCTGGGGAATGACCTTGAGAGTTCCCCATGGGCCACCGTCGAAAGAAGAGAGCACCTGGGGATGCTGGGCCTCCCGGACTGGGCCTGCGTAACCACCCGGTCCATGGCCACCCGTGCCGTCCCCCGATCAGAAGAACCGGAATGGCCAGCACCTCCGCCCCCGGTCGCCCCAGTAGAGGACAACGACGAGGCCAACCCCCCAGAACCAACGACCGAAGGGGACTCGCAACCCCAGGACCTTCCCGGCCTGGCTCAGTGGCGTCAAGAAGGGGGGCCCACCCAAGAACAGTTCCGCCAGGAGCAAAAGACCTGCCCCTCCCTCGAGGGACTCCGCCAGCAAGCCAGCGCCCAGAGCGCAGGGGACTCCACCGGAACTCACTGGGTCTATTGGGATAACGACCTGCTATACAGCGAACAAAGAATCGCAGAGCTAGGGGCCGGTCGAGTGCTGGTGGTACCTCTCCGCTTCAGAGACTTCCTGCTCACTCTGGCCCACGATGTCCCCCTGGCTGGACACCTGGGCCAGGACAAAACTTACAGTCGCCTAGTGACTCACTTTTTCTGGCCGAAGATGCGGAACGACGTCCTTAACCACTGCCGGTCCTGCCCCACGTGCCAGGCCAGCGGGAAGAGCGGCCGTAAGCTGAAAGCCCCTCTGCAACCCTTCCCAGTGGTCACCACCCCGTTCGAGAGGGTAGGAATAGACATTGTGGGGCCCCTGGACCCCCGCACGGCACAAGGACATAGGTTCATCCTGGTACTGGTGGACCACGCCACCCGCTACCCCGAGGCGGTGCCCCTACGAACTGTAACAGCTCCGGTGGTTGGCCGGGCCCTAATGGGGATCTTCTCCCGGGTGGGCTTCCCCCGAGAAGTCGTCAGCGACCGAGGCACGAACTTTATCTCAAAATATATGAAGTCCCTCTGGCAACAGTGCGGGGTCACCTACCGATTCACGACCCCCTATCACCCCCAAGGGAACGGACTAGTGGAGCGATTCAACCGCACCCTCAAGGGGATGATTGGGGGATTGGAAGAGCCCCTCCGTCGCCAGTGGGATGTACTACTCCCGTGCCTCCTCTTCGCCTACCGAGAAGTTCCCCAGAAGTCCCTCGGCTTTAGCCCTTTCGAACTCCTGTATGGGCACCCTGTGCGAGGGCCCCTCAGCCTAGTCAAAGAAGGTTGGGAGATGGCCCCCCTAAAGACCCCTCCAGACGTTTTCAAGTACCTCCTGGCCCTACGCAATCAGACCCGGCGCTTCAGGGAGATGGCCAAGGCGAACCTCGAGGCCAGTCAGGAGGACATGAAAAGATGGTACGATCACAATGCCTCCTCCGTCGAGTTCGAACCTGGTCAACAAGTGTGGGTGATGTCCCCCACCGAACCATGTGCCTTGCAAGATAAGTGGACGGGGCCCTTCAAAGTGGTCGAGCGCAAAAGCCCCGTCACTTACCTCATCGACATGGGGACCCCCCGGAACCCCCTTCGGGTCCTCCACACCAACAGACTCAAACCACACTTTGTGCGCTCAGAACTCAGCCTCCTGATGGCTACGGACAGTGGGGCGGAGGAGGACTCTGAACCCCTCCCGGATCTCCTGAAGACTCAGGAGAACGACGGTTCCGTGGACGGGGTCCGGCTCTCCGATGCCCTCACCCCAGAGCAACGCCAGGGCTGCCGGGACCTCCTGCTGCGGTTCGCTACACTGTTCTCCCTCACCCCCGGGATCACCCCTTGGTGCTTGCACGACGTGGACACCGGGGACAGTCCCCCTATCCGACACCGGGCCTACCGCGTGCCAGATCGGGTACGGGCCTGCATCCAAGAGGAAGTGGCCAAAATGCTCACGATCGGGGTCATCGAGCCCTCGGACAGCCCCTGGGACAGCCCGGTTGTACTGGTCCCCAAAGCCGCTGCCCCCGGCACCACACCTGAACTGAGATTCTGCGTCGACTACCGGGGCTTGAACGCTGTCACCCGGACCGACGCTCATCCTATCCCCCGAGCGGATGAATTGATCGACCGGCTGGGGGCCGCCCGCTACCTCAGCATCTTCGACCTAACAGCGGGCTACTGGCAGATCGGTCTCACACCCCGGGCTCAGGAACGGTCCGCCTTCTCTACCCCCGATGGCCACTACCACTTCAAGGTCATGCCCTTCGGCATGAAGAATGCCCCCGCTACTTTTCAACGTCTAGTGAACCAGGTCTTGGCGGGGCTCGAAGAGTTCAGCGCCGCCTACCTGGACGATATCGCTGTGTACAGCCGCCACTGGTCCGACCACCTCCTCCACCTCCAAGAGGTCCTGCAGGCCCTCCAGCGGGCCGGCCTCATGATTAAGGCCGGCAAATGCCAAATTGGTCAAGGGTCCGTGACCTACCTCGGGCACCAGGTGGGAAGCGGGCTGGTGGCCCCGCTGCAACTTAAAATTGCTGCCATCCAGTCCTGGCAGCCCCCCGTCACCCAGACCGAGGTCCGAGCCTTCTTGGGGCTCACCGGCTACTACCGGCGGTTCGTGAGGGACTACGGCAGCATTGTGGGGCCCCTCACGGGTCTCACGTCCAAAAACCAGCGGAAGCGGATTAACTGGACCCCCGACTGTCAAGCGGCCTTCGAAAAGCTGAAGGCCGCCCTGTGCACCGCCCCTGTGCTCCAGGCCCCCGATTACAGTCGGGAATTCATTGTACAGACAGACGCCTCCGACCAAGGCATCGGAGCGGTTCTTTCCCAACTGAACCCCGTGGGTCATGACCAGCCGGTGGCCTTCATCAGCAGACGTCTCCTGGCCCGAGAACAGCGCTGGAGCACAATCGAGAGGGAGGCCTTCGCAGTGGTGTGGGCCCTCAAAAAGCTCCGGCCCTATCTCTTCGGTACCCACTTCCGGGTACAAACCGACCATCGACCCCTGCAGTGGCTGATGCAGATGCGGGGGGAGAACCCAAAACTATTGCGCTGGTCCATCTCCCTGCAGGGAATGGACTTCACCGTGGAACATCGACCGGGCCAAGACCACGCCAACGCAGATGGCCTGTCACGCTTTTTCCGCCTCGACGAGGAGAGTCCCCAGGAAGATGGGTGACTCTCCCCGCCTTCAGCTGGGGGGGACGCATGTTGGACAGGCCACACGAAGGGCTTGCTCCCTCCCCGCATGATAGGGCCCAAGCCCCGGCCCGCCAGGCGTGACCCACAAGAATCACCCGCACCCCGTCTCCCGACGGAACTCCTGCCCCCGGACCTCCATGTATCACGGGACCGAGCCACCACCGGCTCCCCCGGCCGGATCCAGCCGCCATCTTGGGCCCTGCGCCACGAGGCCGCGTGGCCTCCCCCCGACCCTAACCCTGGGCCTGGCCGGCCCCGACATCCCGGCACCACCATCCACCCAGGAGGTGAGCGGACCACTTGGCAGGTCAATGGGAGAACGAAGCGCCAAGGGCTCTCCCCCGCCAGGTGCCGATCGCCTCCAGCTCCCCCAGGCGCTGGCTCCACCCCCTGCTGGGTGTCTGGACACCTTCATCCCGGACCCTCCGACCTCCAAGTGCGAGGGTCCGGACATCAAAGGGCGCCAGACCTATAACTAGGGCAGCTCCGGAGCAGGACGGCAGTTGTATCCTGGAGTCGAGAGACACCGAGAGAACTCAGCCTTGACGGACTACTGGCGCTGCCGTAGCCCTACCTTGTGAACTATCGTCCTGCCTGCTGGCGCTGCCGCGGCCTTCTGCAACATCCATCCTCGTCGGGACCTGCTGGCGCTGCCGCGGCCCGTTGTAACGACCATCTTCACCGGGACCTGCTGGCGCTGCTGCGGACCGTGTATCGACCATCCTCACCGGGACCTGCTGGCGCTGCCGCGGACCGTGTATCGACCATCTCCACCGGGACCTGCTGGCGCTGCCGCGGCCCGTCCCAGCTAGAACACCAAGCTCGAGGATTGTGAGCTATCCACCATACCATCTCAACTACCAGACTGGTAACCAGACTGTCCCGCTACCCCCTTTTCCCCATCTTGAGAGACTTGAATCGAGGGGACCCCTGAGTCCAGACCTCCTTGTACCATTTCATCGTACCTTAAGAAATTGCCTATAAAGAACGCTAAATCTTCTCCTTGTGTGGTGTCTGTCTGTGGGGGGGAAGTTATTTATCTGTACGATCGCTGGAGACGGCTCTCCCCGGAGACCTCTCCCCTTGTCCTCGGCCGACCCTCCCGGTCCGTCTAACACTGCTGCATGCCACTGCATGCCACACACTGCTGCACTCCACACACTGCTGCACTCCACACACTGCTGCATGCCGCACACTGCTGCATGCCACACACTGCTGTACGCCGCACACTGCTGCACGCCACACACTGCTGCACGCCACACACTGCTGCACGCCGCACAATGCTACACCACACACTGCTGCACGGCACACACTGCTGCATGGCACACACTGCTGCATGTCGCACACTGCTGCACGCCACACACTGCTGCACACTGCTGCATTACTCACTGCTGCATGCTGCACGGCACTGCTGCACACCGCACACTGCTGCATGCCGCACACTACTGCACGCCGCTGCACACCACACAGTGCATGCCTCACACTGCTACACGAAACACTGCTGCACGCCACACACTGCTGCACGCCGCACACTGCTGCACGCCGCACACTGCTGCATGCCGCACACTACCGCACGCCACACACTGCTGTATTACACACTGCTGCACGCCGCACACTGCTGCACGCCGCACACTGCTGCAGACCGCACACTGCTGCAGGCCGCACACTGCTACACAAAACACTGCTGCACGCCTCACACTGCTGCATGCCACACACTGCTGCACGCCACACACTGCTGCACGCCTCATACTGCTGCACGCCTCACACTGCTGCACGCCGCACACTGCTGCACGACTCACACTGCTGCACGTCGCACACTGCTGCACACCGCACACTGCTGCACGCCGCACACTGCTACACGCCACACACTGCTGCACGCCACACACTGCTGCATGCCGCTGCACGCCACACACTGCTGGCCGAAACACTGCTGCACGCCACACACTGCTGCACGCCGCACACTGCTGCACGCCGCACACTACCGCACGCCACACACTGCTGCATTACACACTGCTGCACGCCGCACACTGCTGCATGCCGCACACTGCTGCAGGCCGCACACTGCTACACAAAACACTGCTGCACGCCTCACACTGCTGCATGCCACACACTGCTGCACGCCTCACACTGCTGCACGCCTCACACTGCTGCACGCCGCACACTGCTGCACGCCTCACACTGCTGCACGCCGCACACTGCTGCACACCGCACACTGCTGCACACCGCACACTGCTGCACGCTGCACACTGCTACACGCCACACACTGCTGCACGCCACACACTGCTGCATGCCACTGCACGCCACACACTGCTGCACGCCACACACTGCTGCATGCCACTGCACGCCACACAGTACTGCATGCCTCACACTGCTACACAAAACACTGCTGCACGTCACACACTGCTGCACGCCACACACTGCTGCACGCCACACACTGCTGCACGCTGCACAATGCTACACGAAACACTGCTGCACGCCACACACTGCTGCACGCCACACACTGCTGCATGCCGCACACTGCTGCACGCCACACACTGCTGCACGCCACACACTGCTGCACACTGCTGCATTACTCACTGCTGCATGCTGCATCATACTGCTGTACGCCGCACACTGCTGCACGCCGCACACTGCTGCATGCCGCTGCACGCCACAGTGCTGCATGCCTCACACTGCTACACAAAACACTGCTGCACGCCACACACTGTTGCACGCCGCACACTGCTGCACGCCACACACTGCTGCACACCGCACACTGCTGCACGCCGCACACTGCTGCACACCGCGCACTGTTGCATGCCGCACACTACTGCATGCCACACACTGCTGCGCACACTGCTGCATTACACACTGCTGCATTACACACTGCTGCACGCCGCACACTGCTGCATGCCGCACACTGCTGCACGCCGCACACTGCTGCACGCCGCTGCACGCCACACAGTGCTGCATGCCTCACACTGCTACACCAAACACTGCTGCACGCCACACACTGCTACACGCCACACACTGCTGCATGCCACACACTGCTGCACGCCACACACTGCTACACGAAACACTGCTGCACGCCACACACTGCTGCACGCCCCACACTGCTGCATGCCGCACACTGCTGCATGCCACACACTGCTGCATGCCACATACTGCTGCACACTGCTACATTACTCACTGCTGCATGCTGCACAACACTGCTGCACACCACACACTGCTGCATGCCGCACACTGCTGCACGCCACTGCATGCCACAGTGCTGCATGCCTCACACTGCATGCCTCACACTGCTGCACGCCACACACTGCTGCACGCCACACACTGCTGCACGCTGCACAATGCTGCACGAAACACTGCTGCACACCACACACTGCTGCACGCCACACACTGCTGCACACTGCTGCGTTACTCACTGCTGCATGCTGCACGACACTGCTGCACGCTGCACACTGCTGCACGCCACACACTGCTGCACGCCGCACACTGCTACATGCCGCACACTGCTGCACGCCGCACACTACTGCATGCCACACACTGCTGCGCACACTGCTGCATTACACACTGCTGCACGCTGCACACTGCTGCACGCTGCACACTGCTGCATGCCACACACTGCTGCATGCCACACACTGCTACACGAAACACTGCTGCACGCCTCACACTGCTGCACGCCACACACTGCTGCATGCCACACACTGCTGCACGCCACAGACTGCTGCATGCCTCACACTGCTGCACGCCACACACTGATGCATGCCGCTGCATGCCACACAGTGCTGCATGCCACACACTGCTGCACGCCACACACTGCTGCACGCAGCACACTGCTGCACACCGCACACTGCTGCATGCTGCACACTGCTACACGCCACACACTGCTGCACGCCACACACTGCTGCACACTGCTGCATTACTCACTGCTACATGCTGCACGACACTGCTGCACTCCGCACACTGCTGCACGCTGCACACTGCTGCACGCCGCTGCACGCCACAGTGCTGCATGCCTCACACTGCTACACGAAACACTGCTGCACGCCACACACTGCTGCACGCCCCACACTGCTGCATGCCGCACACTGCTGCATGCCACACACTGCTGCATGCCACATACTGCTGCACACTGCTACATTACTCACTGCTGCATGCTGCACGACACTGCTGCACACCACACACTGCTGCATGCCGCACACTGCTGCACGCCACTGCATGCCACAGTGCTGCATGCCTCACACTGCATGCCTCACACTGCTGCACGCCACACACTGTTGCACGCCACACACTGCTGCACGCTGCACAATGCTGCACGAAACACTGCTGCACACCACACACTGCTGCACGCCACACACTGCTGCACACTGCTGCGTTACTCAATGCTGCATGCTGCACGACACTGCTGCACGCTGCACACTGCTGCACGCCACACACTGCTGCACGCCACACACTGCTACATGCCGCACACTACTGCACGCCGCACACTACTGCATGCCACACACTGCTGCGCACACTGCTGCATTACACACTGCTGCACGCTGCACACTGCTGCACGCTGCACACTGCTGCACGCCACACACTGCTACACGAAACACTGCTGCACGCCTCACACTGCTGCACGCCTCACACTGCTGCACGCCACACACTGCTGCATGCCACACACTGCTGCACGCCACAGACTGCTGCATGCCTCACACTGCTGCACGCCACACACTGATGCATGCCGCTGCATGCCACACACTGCTGCACGCCACACACTGCTGCACGCAGCACACTGCTGCACACCGCACACTGCTGCATGCCGCACACTGCTACACGCCACACACTGCTGCACGCCACACACTGCTGCACACTGCTGCATTACTCACTGCTACATGCTGCACGACACTGCTGCACTCCGCACACTGCTGCACGCTGCACACTGCTGCACGCCGCTGCACGCCACAGTGCTGCATGCCTCACACTGCTACACGAAACACTGCTGCATGCCACACACTGCTGCACGTCGCACACTGCTGCACGCCACACACTGCTGCACGTTGCACACTGCTGCACGCCGCACACTGCTCCACGCCGCACACTACTGCATGCCACACACTGCTGCGCACACTGCTGCATTACACACTGCTGCATTACACACTGCTGCACACCGCACACTGCTGCATGCCACACACTGCTGCACGCCACACACTGCTGCACACTGTTGCATTACTCACTGCTGCATGCTGCACGACACTGCTGCACGCCGCACACTGCTGCATGCAGCACACTGCTGCACGCCACACACTGCTGCATGCCGCTGCACGCCACACAGTACTGCATGCCTCACACTGCTACACAAAACACTGCTGCACGCCACACACTGCTGCACGCCACACACTGCTGCACGCCACACACTGCTGCACGCTGCACAATGCTACACGAAACACTGCTGCACGCCACACACTGCTGCACGCCACACACTTCTGCATGCCGCACACTGCTGCATGCCACACACTGCTGCACGCCACACACTGCTGCACACTGCTGCATTACTCACTGCTGCATGCTGCACAATACTGCTGTACGCCGCACACTGCTGCACGCCGCACACTGCTGCATGCCGCTGCACGCCACAGTGCTGCATGCCTCACACTGCTACACAAAACACTGCTGCACGCCACACACTGTTGCACGCCGCACACTGCTGCACGCCACACACTGCTGCACACCGCACACTGCTGCACGCCGCACACTGCTGCACGCCGCACACTACTGCATGCCACACACTGCTGCGCACACTGCTGCATTACACACTGCTGCATTACACACTGCTGCACGCCGCACACTGCTGCATGCCGCACACTGCTGCATGCCGCACACTGCTGCACGCCGCTGCACGCCACACAGTGCTGCATGCCTCACACTGCTACACGAAACACTGCTGCACGCCACACACTGCTACACGCCACACACTGCTGCACGCCACACACTGCTGCACGCCACACACTGCTACACGAAACACTGCTGCACGCCACACACTGCTGCACGCCCCACACTGCTGCATGCCGCACACTGCTGCATGCCACACACTGCTGCATGCCACATACTGCTGCACACTGCTACATTACTCACTGCTGCATGCTGCACGACACTGCTGCACACCGCACACTGCTGCATGCCGCACACTGCTGCACGCCACTGCATGCCACAGTGCTGCATGCCTCACACTGCATGCCTCACACTGCTGCATGCCACACACTGCTGCACGCCACACACTGCTGCACGCCACACACTGCTGCACGCTGCACAATGCTGCACGAAACACTGCTGCACACCACACACTGCTGCACGCCACACACTGCTGCACACTGCTGCGTTACTCACTGCTGCATGCTGCACGACACTGCTGCACGCTGCACACTGCTGCACGCCACACACTGCTGCACGCCGCACACTGCTACATGCCGCACACTGCTGCACGCCGCACACTACTGCATGTCACACACTGCTGCGCACACTGCTGCATTACACACAGCTGCATTACACACTGCTGCACGCTGCACACTGCTGCACGCCACACACTGCTACACGAAACACTGCTGCACGCCTCACACTGCTGCACGCCTCACACTGCTGCACGCCACACACTGCTGCATGCCACACACTGCTGCACGCCACAGACTGCTGCACGCCTCACACTGCTGCGCTGCATGCCACACAGTGCTGCATGCCACACACTGCTGCACGCCACACACTGCTGCACGCAGCACACTGCTGCACACCGCACACTGCTGCATGCCGCACACTGCTACATGAAACACTGCTGCACGCCACACACTGCTGCACGCCACACACTGCTGCATGCCGCACACTGCTGCACGCCACACACTGCTGCACACCACACACTGCTGCACACTGCTGCATTACTCACTGCTACATGCTGCACGACACTGCTGCACGCCGCACACTGCTGCACGCTGCACACTGCTGCACGCCGCTGCACGCCACAGTGCTGCATGCCTCACACTGCTACACGAAACACTGCTGCATGCCACACACTGCTGCACGTCGCACACTGCTGCACGCCACACACTGCTGCACGTTGCACACTGCTGCACGCCGCACACTGCTCCACGCCGCACACTACTGCATGCCACACACTGCTGCGCACACTGCTGCATTACACACTGCTGCATTACACACTGCTGCACGCCGCACACTGCTGCACGCCACACACTGCTACATGAAACACTGCTGCATGCCTCACACTGCTGCACGCCTCACACTGCTGCACGCCACACACTGCTGCACGCCACACACTGCTGCATGCCACACACTGCTGCACGCCTCACACTGCTGCATGTCGCACACTGCTGCACGCCGCACACTGCTGCACACCGCACACTGCTACATGCCACAAACTGCTGCACGCCACACACTGCTGCATGCCGCTGCACGCCACACACTGCTGCATGCCACACACTGCTGCACGCCTCACACTGCTGCACGCAGCACACTGCTGCACGTCGCACACTGCTGCACGCCGCACACTGTGGCATGCCACACACTGCTACACAAAACACTGCTGCACTCCGCACACTGCTGCACGCCACACACTGCTGCATGCCACACACTGCTGCACGAAACACTGTTGCATGGCACACACTGCTGCATGGCACACACTGCTGTACGCCGCACACTGCTGCACGCCACACACTGCTGCACACTGCTGCATTACTCACTGCTGCATGCTGCACGACACTGCTGCACGCAGCACACTGCTGCACGCCGCACACTGCTGCTTGCCGCTGCATGCCACAGTGGTGCATCCCTCACACTGCTACACGAAACACTGCTGCACGCCACACACTGCTGCACGCCGCTCACTGCTGAACGCCACACAGTGCTGCACGCCGCACACTGCTGCACGCCACACACTGCTGCGCACACTGCTGCCTTACACACTGCTGCATTACACACTGCTGCATTACACACTGCTGCACGTCGCACACTGCTGCACGCCGCACACTGTTGCACGCCGCACACTGCTGCACGCCACACACTGCTGCACGCCACACACTGCTGCACGCCGCACAATGCTACACAAAACACTGCTGCATGGCACACACTGCTGCACGGCTCACATTGCTGCATTCCGCACACTGCTGCACGCCACACACTTCTGCACACTGGTGCATTACTCTGCTGCACTGCTGAATGCCGCATGACACTGCTGCACACAGCACACTGCTGCACGCTGCACACTGCTGCACACCGCACACTGCTGCACGCCGCACACTGCTGCACGCCACTGCACGCCACACAGTGCTGCATGCCTCACACTGCTACACGAAACACTGCTGCACGCCACACACTGCTGCACGCCGCACACTGCTGCATGCCGCTGCACGCCACTCACTGCTGCACACCACACACTGCTGCATGCAGCACACTGCTGCACGCCGCACACTGCTGCACGCCGCACACTGCTGCACGCCACACACTGCTGCACGCCGCACAATGCTACTCGAAACACTGCTGCATGCCACACACTGCTGCATGGCACACACTGCTGCACGCCGCACACTGCTGCACGCCACACACTGCTGCACACTGCTGCATTACTCACTGCTGCATGTTGCACGACATTGCTGCACACAGCACACTGCTGCATGCCGCACACTGCTGCACACCGCACACTGCTGCACGCCGCTGCACGCCACAGTGCTGCATGCCTCACACTGCTGCACGCTACACACTGCTGCACGCTGCACACTGCTGCACTCCACACACTGCTTTTATGCGAGTTTATGCTACTGACATTGTAAATGACAATACCCTTTATTTGTTTTAAAACCAAAACATAAATAAAAGGCATTGTAATTTTACAGTGCCAATAGCTCAAACTCTTATAAATGCGAGACCTATTGCATTGCAAATGCTTGTTTACGTTTGTCATACATTTACAAATGGATTACCAGAGGCGCAAATGGTTTAACAGGGTGGATTTCAACACCACAAATAAGTTTGAAGAAGCCCTGACTTGGGAATTAAACTCAATGGGTTGGAAAAAGTCATTTCAAGTTTGCCTTTAAAGTTTGAGAACAGCCTAAATAAAACATGAGCATTTGCTGCCATTCCCAAGCTTCGATATGACCACTTCCCAACCTGACAAAGGTCGGAATGTTATTCTAGTACGTGGCTGTTGTAACTAACTTTCCAAGGTCGGACGGAGAATAGATCAGCCCTACATTTGGTGGGGGTATCGGGGAAGGGATCTCTCCACAGTGAAAGAAAATGTGCGTGTTTGCACCAAGGCTGAATTCCCCCTGTGCAGACATCTTTGCTAGGAAGCTCTGCATAGAAGGAAATGGAATAGGATCTTTTTTCAAACTCTAATTACATTCTCAGACAAGTACCTGATAGCCAGCACTTGCTGCAGTTTTCTAATGAAATTCTGAAAACGTTTGGAAAGTAGGAGAAAAAAACAACAAGCACGCTCAGGCGAAAGCATAAATCTCTGCCTTTACAATTCCAGCTTTTGTTGTGAATAGGACTCTTCTGCTGTGAAATCTGGTGTGAGACCGGCCTCACGGCGTTGCCCTCTCCATCATCCAGCCAACCTGCAACCACCCTCAAGACACGACATCTCCGGCTCCGGACGCCCCAGCCACCCCCGCTCCGCGGGCCGGCCAGAAGCCTGACAGACTCAAACACCCTACCGCGCATGTCCACCCGAGGGAGCGGGAACCCTCGAGCCAGACCCAGAGGCGCCAGCCCAGTCATGCCTCGGGTCGCCTTCCCCGGGAGGACACGATCGGCCACCAGGCCCCTGGGGAGCAGGCGCCTCCCCTGCCGAGCGTCTGGGGTCCCTCCCAGACCCACCTGAAAAGACTAAAGGACTGAGCGGCAGGAAATCCCGCCGAACCCCCTCCGTCACCCCAGTCCCCCCTCTGCGAGGACTCCGGACTTCAAAGAGCAAGCGGAGTATAACAAGGGGTGCCGGAGGAACGAAAAGCAGAGAAGACCTGGAACCATCTGAGCCTGCTGACGCTGTCGCGGCTCCTGAACGCTGAAATCACCTGGGCCTGCCGAGTGACTCGCGGCCTCTTGCTATTGAACCATCTGAGCCCTGCGGATGAGGTCGCGGCTCCCGAGCACTGAACCACCTAGGCCTGCTGAGTGACTCGCGGCCCCCAGCTACTGAACCATCTGAGCCCTGCTGACGGAATCGCGGCTCCTGAACTCCGACCACCTGTGCCTGCTGAGGGACTCGCGGCGCTCCCCTTGAGGACGACTCGGGAAGAGATCGCCCAGAGACACGACACCCTCCAGCTCGAGGATTGTGAGCTATCCGCAGGGTATTTCGCAGAGACACTATCTTGAAAGACTGTCCCGCTACCCCCATTCCCCACGACCGATTTATGGTACTTTGTGCCACTGCTGTATCATTTGCCTTTTGGGTCATAAAGATCCCTTGAAATCA
The DNA here is from genome assembly GCF_964204655.1 of Triturus cristatus. Classification (NCBI taxonomy): domain Eukaryota; kingdom Metazoa; phylum Chordata; class Amphibia; order Caudata; family Salamandridae; genus Triturus; species Triturus cristatus. The sequence continues at coordinate 544,867,084 of NC_140594.1, read as the reverse complement.
TCGATAAAGAGCCTATCGTCCTACAAAGCATACGTGTGGTGTCCCTCTGTTCACAGTGCCGTTCAGGGTGTGCGCGCCTGGTTCGGCTTACTTGGGCGAGGTGGGGCAAAAGGGTGGGCAAGACGTGTATCGAACCCCCCTCCGGCGAACGCCTTTCCAACATTTGGTGGCAGACGACGGGATCCGAGCCGACACCGAAAGAGAGCGTGCAGTGAACGACTGACGCACTACCGAACAGAGATGGAAGGAGAAACCTCCCTGGGTGCCGCAGGTACCGAAATAAGCTCACCGTTCCGAGAGGAACAATTGGACTATTACATGCATAGGGAACTAAAACAGTTTTGCAAAGACCTTGGCATCGCTACCACCGGACTAAGCACAAAGGAAGACTTCCAGAAAGTACTGAAAGCCTGGGTCGAGACGGGGGCGCCCCCGACCCAAACGGAAAGAGACTCTACCCATGAACCACCAAGCACCCCGGCGAGAAACAACGGGCCAGAGGGGAACCTGTCCCCCGAGGAACTAGCGGACCGGGAGAGAAGCCGCAACCACGAACTGGAACTGGCAAAACTAAAAATCGAGGGAGAGATAAAACTGGCAGAGAAGAAGTTAGCCGTCGAGCAGTTACGGCTACAAGGGGAACTCGAAGAGAAGAGACTCCAAAGGGAGCACGACGAAAAGAAACTCCAGCTAGAACATGAGCGCGGCCTGAAGGAGATTGAGTGGCGGGCTAGACACGAAAAGTCACAGCCACCCGGGAATCCACCGCCCGCTCCCACAGGGGAAACCAAAGTTCACATCCCCAAGGATGTGGTAAAGGAGTATTATAAGAACGATGATATCCAGCAGTGGTTTAAGGCCTATGAAGTCGCCATGACCTCTCATTGAATCCCGCAAAAGGATTGGGGGGCTGGCCTATGGGGCCGGTTCTTAAGCGAAGGAAGGGACACTCTGCTCGATCTGCCCTCCGCGGTCATGAACTCCTACAGCCACATGAAGGAAGCCCTCGTGGGCCGGTATGGACTCACCCCCGAAATGTACCGACAACGGTTCCGAGATTGCAAAAAGATACCGGGCACCACGTGGGTCGAATACGTGAACTTTTACAGCCGCGCCTTGGACGGCTGGATCAAGGGCAGCAAGGTCTCCACCTTCGAAGAACTGTTCGATCTGATCGCCTGGGAGCATTTAGCGGCCAATTGCTTTGTAGAACTGCGCCAGCATCTCCTAGACAGTAAACTTACCGACCCTCGGAAGCTGGCCGCGGAGGCTGATCGTTGGGTGAACACCCGGGCCACCCGGGGCCCCGTGGGGGACTACGGCCGCAACAATCAGGGTCCCCCCCGCCAGAGGGGCGGAGGGAACCACGGCCGACCAAGAGACTTTGCCGGGGGGTCCTCCACCAGCCCCCCCAGCAGCCCACCAGCGGCGGGTTTGGCCCAGTCTCCCGCCAGCACCGGAGCCCCAGGACGACCAGGTCCACGAGCTAGGATCACCTGCTTCCGCTGCCAGCAGCCCGGGCACTACGCCAATGACCCCCAGTGTCCCCAGTATCAGCGAACCACGACGACCAACCCCACGGCCCGGCAGATGGCCTCCGTGGCTCTGGGGGAAGAAATGGAAGACTCCGAGGAATGGGAACCGGCGGCCATGGCCCTGGTCTCCCTTGGTGATCGTGAAATGGTCCCCGGGACACCCTTGCCCGCCAACACAGAAAAGTACCGACAGCGGGTGACCATCAACGGCCACCGAGTCGAGGGCCTCCGCGACACCGGGGCGAGTGTCACCGCGGTCCACCGCAGCCTAATTTCCGAAGACCAGATCCTGGCCGGGGCCCTCTGTCCGGTCATATCCTCCGACAATTCTGAGAGCCTCTGCCAGATGGCCCTGGTGCCCTTCGAGTGGGGAGGGGTCTCCGGAGAACTGAAGGTAGCGGTCCGGACCTCGCAGCCCGTAGACTGCCTCCTGGGCAACGACCTGGAGAGTTCCCCGTGGGGGCAGGTAGAACGAAGAGCCCACCTGGAGATGATGGGCCTACCAGAATGGGTCTGCGCCACCACGCGCTCCATGACCGCACGATTGCCTCTCTCCAAGGGCGGTGAAGCCCTCTTGCCGAACACTGTCCCTGAGAGCAGGGACCCCCTACCAGAAGCAGACCACCCTCCTTCCGAGGGGGAAGGAGACACTAACCCAGGGGAAGGACCGGAACCTTCCGCCCCAGAGGCCCCGATGGAACTCGAAGAACTGCCCGAGTTGGCCCAGTGGCGCTGCGAAGGGGGGCCCTCCCGCGAAGAGTTCTGTCAGGAACAGACCACTTGCCCCTCCCTCGAGGGACTGAGACAACAAGCCGAAGCCCAGGTCGCCGGTGACCAAACCGGAACCCATTGGGTCTATTGGGACAATGGCCTCCTCTACAGCGAGCAGAAGTCCGCAGAGCTAGGCGCAGCCCGAGTACTGGTGGTACCCCTGCGGTTCCGGAGCCTCCTCCTGGGCCTGGCCCACGATGTACCCTTGGCAGGACACTTAGGCCAAGACAAGACATACCAGCGATTGGTGACCCACTTCTATTGGCCCAAGATGCGGGCGAATGTAGAAACCCACTGCAAGTCCTGCCTCACGTGCCAGGGCAGTGGGAAGAGTGGCGGAAAGCGCAAAGCACCCTTACAACCATTCCCCGTTGTGAGTACCCCGTTCGAGCGGGTCGGCATCGACATCGTGGGACCCCTGGACCCGAAGACCGCCCAGGGCCACAGATTCATCCTTGTCCTGGTGGACCATGCCACCCGCTACCCCGAAGCCATCCCCCTCCGCACCGTGACGGCCCCCGTGGTGGGCCGGGCTCTCATGGGGATCTTCTCCCGTGTCGGATTTCCCCGCGAGGTTGTGAGTGATCGAGGCACGAACTTTATATCCCGCTACATGAAGTCCCTGTGGCAGCAGTGCGGAGTCACGTATAAGTTCACGACCCCCTACCACCCCCAGGGCAACGGCCTGGTGGAACGCTTCAACAGAACTCTAAAGGGAATGATCCTGGGCCTCGAAGAGCCCCTGCGCCGGAAGTGGGACATCCTCCTCCCTTGCCTCCTGTTCGCGTACCGGGAGGTTCCCCAAAAGTCTCTGGGGTTCAGCCCCTTCGAACTACTGTACGGGCATCCCGTCCGAGGGCCCCTGAGCCTGGTCAAAGAGGGCTGGGAGCCGAGCCCCCGGGGGACACCCCCTGATGTGTTCCGCTACATCCTGGCACTCCGCAACCAGACGAGGAAGTTTAGAGAACTTGCAGAGGCTAACCTCGAGGCCAGCCAAGAAGAAATGAAGCGCTGGTATGACCAAAACGCAACCCTGGTCGAGTTCCAGCCGGGCCAGCAGGTTTGGGTCATGGCTCCGGTGAAACCCTGCGCCCTACAAGACAAATGGACTGGTCCCTTCAAGGTGGTCGAACGGAAGAGCCAGGTCACGTATCTGGTCGACGTACAGTCCCCACGGAACCCCCTCCGGGTCCTCCACGTAAACCGTCTCAAGCCCCACTTTGTACGGACAGAGTTGAGTTTGCTACTGGCCACCGATGAGGGGGCAGAAGAAGACACCGAACCCCTGCCCGACCTCCTGTGCACGAAGGAACTGGACGGGTCCTTGGAGGGAGTGAAACTGTCGGCCACCCTCACTCCCCGACAGGCCGACGACTGCCGCCAGCTGCTCGGACAATTCGCAGACCTCTTCTCCCTCATTCCAAGGGTGACCGACTGGTGTGTCCACGACGTGGACACTGGCGACTGCCTGCCTGTGAGACACCGAGCCTACCGGGTGCCTGACCGAGTCCGCACCTGCATCAAGACCGAAGTACAGAAAATGCTCACCCTAGGAGTCATCGAGCCCTCCGACAGCCCCTGGGCCAGCCCGGTGGTTCTGGTCCCGAAGGCGGCCTCCCCAGGGGCCGCCCCCGAACTAAGATTCTGTGTAGACTATCGGGGGCTCAACGCGGTCACCCGCGCAGACGCTCACCCTGTTCCCCGAGCCGACGAGCTCATCGACCGCCTGGGGGCCGCCCAGTTCCTCAGCACTTTCGACCTGACCTGCGGATACTGGCAGATCGCTCTCACGGAGGGAGCGAAAGAGCGCTCTGCCTTCTCCACGCCAGATGGCCACTACCGCTTCAGGGTCATGCCGTTCGGAATGAAAAACGCCCCCGCCACGTTCCAGCGGTTGGTGAACAAGGTCCTGGCCGGACTCGAGGAGTTCAGCGCAGCGTACCTTGACGACATCGCCGTATTCAGCTCTCAATGGCACGAGCATCTCCAGCACCTCCGACAAGTACTAATGGCCCTGCGCCAAGCAGGCCAAACAGTGAAAGCCAGCAAATGCCAGCTCGGGCAAGGCTCCGTGGTCTACCTGGGGCATCAGGTGGGCAGCGGCCAGGTCGCTCCTCTCCAGCCGAAGATCGATGCCATCAAGCTCTGGGAGCCCCCCACCACGCAGACAGAGGTTCGAGCCTTCCTGGGCCTTACGGGATACTACCGGAGGTTCATTAAAAACTATGGTAGTATCACAGGGCCCCTCACAGAGTTGACCTCCAAAAAGCTTCCGCAGAAGGTGCAGTGGACCACCCAGTGCCAGCAGGCGTTCGACGCCTTGAAAACCGCCATATGCACCGCTCCCGTACTCAAGGCCCCCGACTACTCCCAAGAGTTCGTGGTCCAGACCGACGCATCCGAACACGGCATCGGGGCCGTACTCTCACAGTTCGACGACAAGGGCATTGATCGGCCCATAGCCTTCATCAGTCGAAGGCTGCTGCCAAGGGAGCAGCGTTGGAGTACTATAGAGCGAGAGGCCTTTGCCGTAGTCTGGGCCCTCAAGAAACTGCGGCCCTACTTGTTCGGAATTGTTAGACCTGGCGATTTCCGGTTGGCTAAGGCTTGCGCCAAAGCCAGGCAGAAACCACCAGTCTAGTCAGGGCAAGGAAGTTACACGCCAAAGATAACCCCTGCTCACCCCCTTGGTAGCTTTGCACGAGCAGTCAGGCTTATCTCTGAGGCGATGTGTAAAGCGTTTGCGCGCGCACCCAGCAACAACACCCAAGGCCCACCACAAAGGAAACTCCACACAAGGTATTCTATAAAAATAACCTTTGTATTATACACAACACATTAGATAAGAACACACACTTTACAATGTGCCAACAGGCACGGGCAGAATTTACAAGGGATTATGTACAAGACAGGGCCACCTGGACCACTGTCAGGGAATAGCACTTTTAGATATTTAGCACATAACATATATAAAATCACTGTAGCACAAAAATAATAAGTAGAGCACACAACCAGTACTTACTGGTATCGGGGAAGTACCACCTACGTAACCCTAACTACTTTAGGAGACGGTCACGCAGGGAACTAGAACCTCACTAGCACCACCTGCACTAGGAGAAAGCAACAACCACCTACGTATCACAATACCTGTAGGGGTAATAGAACGTTACACATGATGCATCACATTCAGAGGTGTATGGAAGGAAAACACATGATGCCTAAAAACATTCAGAGGTGTAAAAGCAATGGCACATGATGCATCAACACACATTCAGAGGTGCAAGGAAAGAACACACATGATGCATAAAACATTCAGAGGTGTAAAAGCAATGGCACATGACGCGTCAACACACATTCAGAGGTGCAAGTAGGAACACAATTGCGCAAAACTCCTATGCCACCACCTGTGGCAGTCCCTGGGCCAACTGGCCTGGAAGGGGCTAGGACGCCCTGCGTTTAGTCCAGCTGCGCCAGCTGCGCAGACTGAAACGAAAATGGTCCCCCACCTAAACGTGGCAGTTGCCCACTAAGTGCTGGGCAACTGGAGAAATGCTGGGGCCAACGTTGGAGCCTCCCTGGGCTCGAGAAACCACAATGCCCCACACGTTGGAGCGCTCTGAGCGCTCTGCGCAACCACTGCTGGCCTCATTGGAGCCTCGTGGGCTCGGAACCACTGTCAGCACGTTGGAGCGTCTCACGCTCAGAAACAAAGAACAATGCCCCCTTCGTTGGAGCGTCTAGCGCTCTAGACACCCAGGCTCCCCTCTGTTGGAGAGCGGAGCGGCTCTCAGCAACTACGGGCCCGCGCCGGAGGCGGGCGCTTCTTACAAAAGGAGCCGGTCTGGGACCGGCACCCACGATACTCGGGCAGAGTCCCCAAGCCCTTCCCCACTCACCGGGCCGTCCTCGGGGGACTCCGCTTCTGTTGGCCGCACTTCCTGGTCGCCGGAGCGCGGGGTGGGTTCCCGCCTGCTCCCTTCCTCAGCGCGACGTCTCTCGGGGCCGGGGAATACGTGCGTCACACCCCCTCCCGCTGAACCAATCACAGCGCGGCAGGGGGATGACGCGACCGGGAACTCCGGGCTGCAGCGGTGATCGTTTCCGCGATAAGAGGGATAGGCTCCCTCGATAAAGGCAATCTTTGGCGGGGTAAATGCCGGGTGGGCACCGGCCCTCGAAATACGAAAACAAGCGGGGTGGCACCCGCCCGCCCTGGCAGATACCGGCGGAATCGCGGGGTGGGCACCCGCTATCAGGATCACAGCGCACACAGCGCTATAAAGTAAACCAGCGCTCCCAGCGCTATAAAGGTGGCTAAGTTCAGGAAGACAGCGCGCCCAGCGCTATAAAGTCCAGAAAGCGCTCCCAGGCGCTACAAGCAATGTCCAGCCACAAAAAAGGTCCTTCAGAGAGCAGGGGGCAAAGGCTGGGCCCAGAGCCAGCTCACAGGGCCCTCCAGCAGGGAGGCAGTCCCCAGTGGCGGTCTCTCCTGGCGCCCAGCAGCAGCAGGCCCCCCCCTCAAGTGGATCCTGCAAGAGAACAACCTCTGTGGGGACGCAGCCCCATTTTTATACAGTGAAATCCTTTGTTCTGGGTTCAGGGTGAGGGGGAAAACCAGTCGCAGCTGGTTGGGGAGCACCCTTGATGTGCTCAGCCCCTCACTCTATTCACTGGCAGGGCTAGGGTCATTAGACGCACCACAGTGGCCGGCGCCAGCATTGTGTGGGGGAGCCCTGTCCTATTCAGGACCCAGGTACACTCCTCCCCAGCCATCTACATGCTAACTCCCCATTCACCACTGGGTGACTCCTCCTGACTCTGGGGAATTCCCTAGTCCGTCACCTGACCTCACCAGCCAATCGCCAGACAAGCCACACATTTCAGACTGCACACTGAAGTGCCCACTTCTAGAAGTGGCACTTCCACACCAGGTACACGCACGCTGCACACATCAACGCGCAGCATTCACTCCCACGAGTCCGCACATACCAAACACGGGCCTGCACACCCCACGCATCAGGAACTACCAGGACACATACATTCCCCCATGCATTCCTATGGGAGGGCAGGCCAACCTCACAACACGCACGCACTTTACCCTGGGACACAGCGGTAAAGTGCGCAGAAACCAAAATCCATTACTCCAAGTTACCAATAAAAAGCAAAAAGTCTCGGGGGGTGAACCTGCCAGAAGGGCCAAGTCCAACACAAACCCATTTTTGAGTACAGACGGACCACCGGCCCTTGCAATGGTTAATGCGGATGAGGGGGGAGAACCCCAAACTACTACGATGGTCCATCTCCCTCCAAGGAATGGATTTCACGGTCGAACATCGCCCCGGGGCGAATCATGCCAACGCCGACGGCCTGTCCAGGTTCTTCTGCTTCGGCGAGGAGAACCCCCCAGTGGATGGGTAGTTCTCCACGCCTTTCAGCTGGGGGGGACGCGTGTGAGACCGGCCTCACGGCGTTGCCCTCTCCATCATCCAGCCAACCTGCAACCACCCTCAAGACACGACATCTCCGGCTCCGGACGCCCCAGCCACCCCGCTCCGCGGGCCGGCCAGAAGCCTGACAGACTCAAACACCCTACCGCGCATGTCCACCCGAGGGAGCGGGAACCCTCGAGCCAGACCAAGAGGCGCCAGCCCAGTCACGACTCGGGTCGCCTTCCCCGGGAGGACTCGATCGGCCACCAGGCCCCTGGGGAGCAGGCGCCTCCCCTGCCGAGCGTCTGGGGTCCCTCCCAGACCCACCTGAAAAGACTAAAGGACTGAGCGGCAGTGTTGGACAGGCCACACAGATGGCTTGCTCCCTCCCCGCACGACAGGGCCCGAGCTCCGGCCCACCAGGCATACCCCCGCGACAAGCACCTGTACCCCGTCTCCCGACGGATCTTCTGCCCTCGGACCTCTACTCATCACGGGGTCCAGCCCCACCGGCTTCCCCGGCCAGGTCAAGCCGCCATCTTGGGCCCTGCACCACGCGGCCGCGTGGCCTCACCCCGACCCTAACCCCGGGCCTCGCCGGCCCCGACATCTCGGCACCGCCATCCACCCAGGAGGTGAGCGGACCACTTGGCAAGTCAATGGGAGAACGAAGTGTCAAGGGCTCTCCCCCGCCAGGTGCCGATCGCCCCCAGCTCCCCCAGGCACTGGCTCCACCCCCTGCTGGGTGTCTGGACACCTTCATCCCGGACCCTCCGACCTCCAAGTGCGAGGGTCCGGACATCAAAGGGCACCAGCCCTATAACTGGGGCAGCTCCGGAGCAGGAAGGCAGTTGTATCCTGGAGTCGAGAGACACCGAGTGAACTCAGCCTTGACGGTCTACTGGCGCTGCCGTAGCCCGCTCTTGTGAACCATCGTCCTGCCTGCTGGCGCTGCCGCGGCCTTCTGCAACCTCCATCCTCACCGGGACCTGCTGGCGCTGCCGCGGACCGTACATCGACCATCTTCCTGGGACCTGCTGGCGCTGCCGCGGCCCGTTGTAACGACCATCCTCACCGGGACCTGCTGGCACTGCCGCGGACCGTACATCGACCATCTTCCTGGGACCTGCTGGCGCTGCCGCGGCCCGTTGTAACGACCATCCTCACCGGGACCTGCTGGCGCTGCCGCGGACCGTACATCGACCATCTTCCTGGGACCTGCTGGCGCTGCCGCGGCCCGTTGTAACGACCATCCTCACCGGGACCTGCTGGCGCTGCCGCGGACCGTACATCGTCCATCTTTCTGGGACCTGCTGGCGCTGCCGCGGCCCGTACCACCTAACCACCAAGCTCGAGGATTGTGAGCTCATCATCTCATCCGAACTACCTGATTGGTAAACAGACTGTCCCGCTACCCCCTTCCCTACCTTGCGAGACTTGAATCGAGGGGACCCCTGAGTCCAGACCTCCTTGTACTATTCACCCGTACCTTAAAGAAGTGCTTATAAAGAACACTGAACCTTATCCGTGTGTGGTATCTGTCTGTGGGGGGGAAGTTACTTGTCTGTACGATCGCTGGAGACGGCTCTCCCCGGAGACCTCTCCTCCTGACCCCGGCCGACCCTCCCGGTCCATCTACCTTTTCTAACATTGGCGGCCAGCGGCGCGATCCGAATCAACACGTAATCGTACAGAGAGTAGCTCACCCCACGTCAAAAACACGATGTCGACCAAAGATAGCAGCCCCACCGAGAAATTCCAAATGGAGAAATTAGAAGAATACAACCATCGCGAACTGAGACAATTTTGCATAGAACTTGGCATTGCTACCACCGGCCTAAGTACCAAGGATGATCTAAAGCGCGCCCTTGAGTCATGGACGGAAACTGGGGTCGCAGGACCCTCCGACCAAAGCAGCGTCACACCAGACCAAAATAGCATCACACCAGAGGGGAACGCCACGGCTCCCGAGGAGCGGGGAACGGGCCTCTCGCAGGAGGAGATCCGAGAAAGAGACAGAATCAGATTACACGAGTTGGAGATGGCACGACTCAAGATGGATGGGGAACTCAAGTTAGCTGAACAGAAACTCAACCTCGAGCATATGCGACTGCGAGAGGAACGAGAAGAAAAGCAGAGACAGAGAGAGCTGGAAGAGAAAAAAATAACGCTCGAGCACGAGCGCCGACTAGCGGAAATAGAACTGCGAAAACAGAATAAGGAACTGGGGGTGCCTGAGCGACCACACACCCCGGGGCCAATTGAGAAAAAAGTCCATATCCCCAAGGATGTTGTCCGCGAGTATGTCCGAGAAGACGACATACAACAATGGTTTAAAGCCTATGAGATCGCCATGACCTCCCACCGGATCGACCGGAGCGATTGGGGAGCCGGACTTTGGGGGAGGTTTATCAACGAGGGTCGCGATGCCCTACTACAGCTCCCAGATCACCAAATGTCGTCCTACGACCACATGAAGGCTGCCCTCCTCACCCGCTACGGCCTCACACCCGAGATGTACCGCCAGAGGTTCAGAGATTGCACCCGGATCCCAGGTACAACTTGGGTAGAATACGTGAACTATTTCAGCCGTGCCTTCGAGGGTTGGATCAAGGGGAGTCAGGTCACCACCTACGAACAACTCTTCAACCTTATGGTATGGGAGCACCTGTCAAACAACTGTTTCGTCGAGCTCAGGCAGCACCTCCTCGACAGTAAGCTGACTGACCCCCGGCAGCTCGCCGCCGAAGCTGACCGATGGGAAAGCACCCGAGTGGGCCGGAAAGGGCCACACGACCAGAACAGAAGCAGCCAAGGCCAGCACCGTCCTCGGGGAGGAGGAGGAGGCCAGGGTCGAGGGAGAGACGCCTTGCCAGCAACACCCGTGGCCAGCACCCCACCTCCGGCCGGCCGGGGCAACCCCCCGTTGCGGCCTGGGTTCCGAGCCAACGTCACGTGCCACCGGTGCCAGCGACTAGGCCACTACGCCAATGACCCGAGCTGCCCGCTAAACCAAACACCCAAGCCCCGCGAGGTAGCTGCCGCCGCCCTAGGGGAAGAGCGATTATCGGAGGAACCCGAAGAGTATGAGCCGGCCCAGCAAGGGTGGGAACCGGCCGCCATGGTCCTGGCGTGCTTAGGGGGAAGAGACATGGTCCCGCGGGCTCCCCTACCCGCCAACACCAGGAAATACGGTCAGTGGGTGACCATTAATGGACAGAGAGCCGAGGCCTTGCGGGACACCGGCGCCAGTGTGACGGCCGTCCGCTGTCACCTGGTGAAGCCCGAGCAGATCCTGCCGAACATTCTCTGCCCCGTCCGCTCGGCAGATAACTCTGAGAGTATGTGTAAAATGGCCTGCGTCCCATTTGAATGGGGAGGGGTCTCCGGCCTGCTGAAGGTGACGGTCCGGGACGATGCCCCCGTGGACTGCCTCCTGGGGAATGACCTCGAGAGTTCCCCGTGGGCCACCGTCGAGAGAAGAGAGCACCTGGGGATGCTGGGCCTCCCGGACTGGGCCTGCATAACCACCCGGTCCATGGCCGCCCGTACCGCCCCCCGATCAGAAGAACCCGAATGGCCAGCACCTCCGCCCCCGGTCGCCCCAGTAGAGGACAACGGCGAGGCCGGCCTCCCGGACCCGACGACCGAAGAGGACGCGCAACCCCAAGACCTTCCGGAGCTGGCACAGTGGCGTCAAGAAGGGGGGCCCACCCAAGAACAGTTCCGCCAGGAACAAAAGACCTGTCCCTCCCTCGAGGGACTCCGCCAACAAGCCAGCGCCCAAGACGCAGGGGACGCCACCGGAACTCACTGGGTCTACTGGGATAACGACCTGCTCTACAGCGAGCAAAGAATCGCCGAGCTGGGGGCCGGTCGAGTTCTGGTGGTACCTCTCCGCTTCAGAGACTTTCTGCTCAACTTAGCCCACGATGTCCCCCTGGCTGGACACCTGGGCCAGGACAAAACGTACAGTCGCCTAGTGACCCACTTTTTCTGGCCAAAAATGAGGAATGACGTACTGAACCACTGCCGATCTTGCCCCACATGCCAAGCCAGCGGGAAGAGTGGTCGGAAGCTGAAAGCCCCTCTGCAACCCTTTCCTGTGGTCACCACCCCGTTCGAGAGGGTGGGGATAGACATTGTGGGGCCTCTGGACCCCCGCACGGCACAAGGACACAGGTTCATCTTAGTACTAGTGGACCATGCCACCCGCTACCCTGAGGCGGTGCCCCTACGGACCGTGACAGCTCCGGTGGTTGGCCGGGCCCTAATGGGGATCTTCTCCCGGGTAGGCTTCCCCCGAGAAGTCGTCAGCGACCGAGGCACGAATTTCATATCCAAATACATGAAGTCCCTCTGGCAACAATGCGGGGTCACCTACAGATTCACGACCCCCTATCACCCCCAAGGGAACGGACTAGTGGAGCGTTTCAACCGCACTCTCAAGGGGATGATTGGGGGATTAAAAGAGCCCCTCCGTCGCCAGTGGGATGTACTACTCCCGTGCCTCCTCTTCGCCTACCGAGAAGTTCCCCAGAAGTCCCTCGGTTTTAGCCCTTTCGAACTCCTGTACGGGCACCCTGTGCGAGGGCCCCTCAGCCTAGTCAAAGAAGGTTGGGAGATGGCCCCCCTAAAGACCCCTCCAGACGTCTTCAAATACATCCTGGCCCTACGAAACCAGACCCGGCGCTTCAGGGAGATGGCCAAGGCGAACCTCGAGGCCAGCCAGGAGGACATGAAGAGGTGGTATGATCACAATGCCTCCTCCGTTGAATTCGAGCCTGGTCAGCAGGTATGGGTGATGTCCCCCACCGAACCATGTGCTTTGCAAGATAAGTGGACGGGGCCCTTCAAAGTGGTCGAGTGCAAAAGCCCCGTCACTTACCTCATCGACATGGGGTCCTCCCGGAACCCCCTTCGGGTCCTCCACACCAACCGACTCAAACCACACTTTGTGCGCTCAGAACTTAGCCTCCTGATGGCTACGGACAGTGGTGCAGAAGAAGACTCCGAACCCCTCCCGGATCTCCTGAAGACTCAGGAGAATGACGGCTCCGTGGACGGGGTCCGGCTCTCTGACGCCCTCACTTCGGAGCAATGCCAGGACTGCCGGAACCTCCTGCTGCAGTTCGCTGCCCTGTTCTCCCTCACCCCCGGGGTCACCCCTTGGTGTTTGCACGACGTAGACACCGGGGACAGTCCCCCTGTCCGACACCGGGCCTACCGCGTACCAGATCGGGTACGGGCCTGCATACAGGAGGAAGTGGCCAAGATGCTCACGATCGGGGTCATCGAGCCCTCAGACAGTCCCTGGGCCAGTCCGGTTGTATTGGTTCCCAAAGCCGCTGCCCCCGGCACCGCACCTGAACTGAGATTCTGCGTCGACTACCGGGGCTTGAACGCTGTCACCCGGACCGACGCTCATCCCATCCCCCGAGCAGACGAGCTGATCGACCGGCTGGGGGCCGCCCGCTACCTTAGTATCTTCGACCTAACAGCGGGCTACTGGCAGATCGGCCTCACACCCAGGGCTCAGGAACGGTCTACCCCCGATGGCCACTATCAATTCAAGGTCATGCCCTTTGGCATGAAGAATGCCCCCGCCACGTTTCAACGCCTTGTGAACCAGGTCTTGGCGGGGCTCGAAGAGTTCAGCGCTGCCTACCTGGACGATATCGCTGTATACAGCCGCCACTGGTCCGACCACCTCCGTCACCTCCAAGAGGTCCTACAAGCCCTCCAGCGGGCCGGCCTCACCATTAAGGCCAGCAAGTGCCAAATTGGCCAAGGGTCTGTGACCTACCTTGGGCACCAGGTGGGAAGCGGGCTGGTGGCCCCACTACAACTCAAGATTGCTGCCATCCAGTCCTGGCAGCCCCCCGTCACCCAGACCGAGGTCCGAGCCTTCTTAGGGCTCACCGGCTACTACCGGCGGTTCGTGAAGGACTACGGCAGCATCGTGGGGCCCCTCACGGGTCTCACGTCCAAGAACCAACCAAAACGGATTACCTGGACTCCTGATTGTCAAGCGGCCTTCGAGTTCGCAAGATAGGGCTACGGCAGCGCCAGTAGTCCGTCAAGGCTGAGTTCTCTCGGTGTCTCTCGACTCCAGGATACAACTGCCTTCCTGCTCCGGAGCTGCTCCAGTTAGAGGGCAGGCGCCCTTTGATGTCCGGACCCTCGCACTTGGAGGTCGGAGGGTCCGGGATGAAGGTGTCCAGACACCCAGCAGGGGGTGGAGCCGGTGCCTGGGGGAGCTGGAGGCGATCGGCACCTGGCGGGGGAGAGTCCTTGGCGCTTCGTTCTCCCATTGACCTGCCAAGTGGTCCGCTCACCTCCTGGGTGGATGGTGGTGCCGGGATGTCGGGGCCGGCCAGGCCCAGGGTTAGGGTCGGGTGGAGGCCACGCGGCCTCGTGGCGCAGGGCCCAAGATGGCGGCTTGACCCGGCCGGGGGAGCCGGTGGTGGCTTGGGCCCGTGATACATGGGGGTCCGAGGGCAGGAGTTCCGTCGGGAGACGGGGTGCGGGTGATTCTCGTGGGTCACGCCTGGCGGGCCGGGGCTTGGGCCCTGTCATGCGGGGAGGGAGCAAGCCCTTCGTGTGGCCTGTCCAACATGCGTCCCCCCCAGCTGAAGGCGGGGAGAGTCACCCATCTTCTTGGGGACTCTCCTCGTCGAGGCGGAAAAAGCGTGACAGGCCATCTGCGTTGGCGTGGTCTTGGCCCGGTCGGTGCTCCACGGTGAAGTCCATTCCCTGCAGGGAGATGGACCAGCGCAATAGTTTTGGGTTCTCCCCCCGCATCTGCATCAGCCACTGCAGGGGTCGATGGTCGGTTTGTACCCGGAAGTGGGTACCGAAGAGATAGGGCCGGAGCTTTTTGAGGGCCCACACCACTGCGAAGGCCTCCCTCTCGATTGTGCTCCAGCGCTGTTCTCGGGCCAGGAGACGTCGGCTGATGAAGGCCACCGGCTGGTCATGACCCTCGGGGTTCAATTGGGAAAGAACCGCTCCGATGCCGTGGTCAGAGGCGTCTGTCTGTACAACGAATTCCCGACTGTAATCGGGGTTCTGGAGCACAGGGGCGGTGCACAGGGCGGCCTTCAGCTTTTCGAAGGCCGCTTGACAATCGGGGGTCCAGTTAATCCGCTTCGGTTGGTTTTTGGACGTGAGACCCGTGAGGGGCCCCACGATGCTGCCGTAGTCCCTCACGAACCGCCGGTAGTAGCCGGTGAGCCCCAAGAAGGCTCGGACCTCGGTCTGGGTGACGGGGGGCTGCCAGGACTGGATGGCAGCAATTTTAAGTTGCTGCGGGGCCACCAGCCCGCTTCCCACCTGGTGCCCAAGGTAGGTCACGGACCCTTGACCAATTTGGCATTTGCCGGCCTTAATCGTGAGGCCGGCCCGCTGGAGGGCCTGTAGGACCTCTTGGAGGTGGAGGAGGTGGTCGGACCAGTGGCGGCTGTATACAGCGATATCGTCCAGGTAGGCAGCGCTGAACTCTTCGAGCCCCGCCAAGACCTGGTTCACAAGACGTTGAAACGTGGCGGGGCGTTCTTCATGCCGAAGGGCATGACCTTGAAGTGGTAGTGGCCATCGGGGGTAGAGAAGGCGGACCGTTCCTGAGCCCGGGGTGTGAGACCGATCTGCCAGTAGCCCGCTGTTAGGTCGAAGATACTGAGGTAGCGGGCGGCCCCCAGCCGGTCGATCAATTCGTCCGCTCGGGGGATAGGATGAGCGTCGGTCCGGGTGACAGCGTTCAAGCCCCGGTAGTCGACGCAGAATCTCAGTTCAGGTGTGGTGCCGGGGGCAGCGGCTTTGGGGACCAATACAACCGGGCTGGCCCAGGGACTGTCCGAGGGCTCGATGACCCCGATCGTGAGCATCTTGGCCACTTCCTCTTGTATGCAGGCCCGTACCCGATCTGGTACGCGGTAGGCCCGGTTTCGGATAGGGGGACTGTCCCCGGTGTCCACGTCGTGCAAGCACCAAGGGGTGACCCCGGGGGTGAGGGAGAACAGTGTAGCGAACCGCAGCAGGAGGTACCGGCAGCCCTGGCGTTGCTCTGGGGTGAGGGCATCGGAGAGCCGGACCCCGTCCACGGAACCGTCGTTCTCCTGAGTCCTCAGGAGATCCGGGAGGGGTTCGGAGTCCTCCTCTGCCCCATGTTAGAAAAGGTAGACGGACCGGGAGGGCCGGCCGGGGTCAGGGGGAGAGATCTCCGGGGAGAGCCGTCTCCAGCGATCGTACAGACAAGTAACTTCCCCCCCCACAGACAGAGATCACACACGGATAAGGTTCAGTGTTCTTTATAGGTACTTAGTTATGATACGGTAGAATGGTACAAGGAGGTCTGGACGCAGGGGTCCCCTCGATTAGAGTCTCGTAAGGTAGGGAATGGGGTAGCGGGTCAGTCTATTTACCAATCAGGTAGTTCAGATGAGATGATGACGAGCTCACAATCCTCGAGCTTGGTGTTTAGGCAGTACGGTCCGCGGCAGCGCCAGCAGGTCCCGGTAAGGATGGTTGATACAACGGGCCGCGGCAGCGCCAGCAGGTCCCCGGAAGATGGTCGTTACAACGGGCCGCGGCAGCGCCAGCAGGTCCCAGGAAGATGGTCGTTACAACGGGCCGCGGCAGCGCCAGCAGGTCCCAGGAAGATGGTCGTTACAACGGGCCGCGGCAGCGCCAGCAGGTCCCAGGAAGATGGTCGTTACAACGGGCCGCGGCAGCGCCAGCAGGTCCCAGGAAGATGAAGGTTGCAGAAGGCCGCGGCAGCGCCAGCAGGCAGGACGATGGTTCACAAGAGCGGGCTACGGCAGCGCCAGTAGACCGTCAGGGTTGAGTTCACTGGGTGTCTCTCGACTCCAGGATACAACTGCCTTCCTGCTCCGGAGCTGCCTTAGTTATAGGGCTGGTGCCCTTTGATGTCCGGACCCTCGCACTTGGAGGTCGGAGGGTCCGGGATGAAGGTGTCCAGACACCCAGCAGGGGGTGGAGCCAGCGCCTGGGGGCTGCTGGAGGCGATCGGCACCTGGCGGGGGAAGAGCTCTTGACGCTTCGTTCTCCCATTGACCTGCCAAGTGGTCCGCTCACCTCCGGGGTGGATGGTGGTGCCGGGATGTCGGGCCGGCCAGGCCCGGGGTTAGGGTCGAGGTGAGGCCATGCGGCCGCGTGGTGCAGGGCCCAAGATGGCGGCTTGACCCGGCCGGGGAAGCCGGTGGGGCTGGGCCCCGTGATGAGTAGGGGTCCGAGGGCAGAGGGTCCGTCGGGAGACGGAGTACAGGGGCTTGTCACGGGGGTAGGCCTGGTGGGCCGGAGCTCGGGCCCTTTCGTGCGGGGGGGAAGCAAGCCCTTCGTGTGGCCTGTCCAACATGCGTCCCCCCCAGCTGAAGGCGGGGAGAGTCACCCATCTCCTTGGGGACTCTCTTCGTCGAGGCGGAAAAAGCGGGACAGGCCATCCGCGTTGGCGTGGTCTTGGCCTGGCCGGTGCTCCACAGTGAAGTCCATTCCCTGCAGGGAAATGGACCAGCGCAAGAGTTTTGGGTTCTCTTCCCGCATCTGCATCAGCCATTGCAGGGGTCGATGGTCGGTTTGTACCCGGAAGTGGGTACCGAAGAGATAGGGTCGGAGCTTTTTGAGGGCCCACACTACTGCAAATGCCTCCCTCTCGATTGTGCTCCAACGCTGTTCTCGGGCCAGGAGACGTCGACTGATGAAGGCCACCGGTTGGTCATGACCTTCGGAGTTCAGCTGAGAGAGGACGGCCCCGATGCCGTGGTCGGAGGCGTCGGTCTGCACCACAAATTCCCGACTGTAATCGGGGGCCTGGAGCACCGGGGCGGTGCACAGGGCGGCCTTCAGCTCCTCGAAGGCCGCTTGACAATCAGGAGTCCAGTGGACCCGCTTCGGTTGATTCTTGGATGTGAGTCCCGTGAGGGGCCCCACGATGCTGCCGTAGTCCTTTACGAACCGCCGGTAGTATCCGGTGAGCCCCAAGAAGGCTCGGACCTCGGTCTGGGTGACGGGGGGCTGCCAGGACTGGATGGCAGCAATCTTAAGTTGTAGTGGGGCCACCAGCCCGCTTCCCACTTGGTGCCCAAGGTAGGTCACCGACCCTTGGCCAATTTGGCACTTGCCAGCTTTAATGGTGAGGCCGGCCCGCTGGAGGGCTTGGAGGACCTCTTGGAGGTGACGGAGGTGGTCGGACCAGTGGCGGCTGTATACAGCGATATCGTCCAGGTAGGCAGCGCTGAATTCTTCGAGCCCTGCCAAGACCTGGTTCACAAGACGTTGGAATGTGGCGGGGGCATTCTTCATGCCAAAGGGCATGACCTTAAATTGATAGTGGCCATCGGGGGTGGAGAAGGCTGACCGTTCCTGAGCCCTGGGTGTGAGGCCGATCTGCCAGTAGCCCGCCGTTAGGTCGAAGATACTAAGGTAGCGGGCGGCCCCCAGCCGGTCGATCAGCTCGTCTGCTCGGGGGATGGGATGAGCGTCGGTCCGGGTGACAGCGTTCAAGCCCCGGTAGTCGACGCAGAATCTCAGTTCAGGGGCGGTGCCGGGGGCAGCGGCCTTGGGAACTAATACAACCGGACTGGCCCAGGGACTGTCCGAGGGCTCGATGACCCCGATCGTGAGCATCTTGGCCACTTCCTCCTGTATGCAGGCCCGTACCCGATCTGGTACGCGGTAGGCCCGGTGCCGGACCGGGGGACTGTCCCCGGTGTCTACGTCGTGCAAACACCAAGGAGTGACCCCGGGGGTGAGGGAGAACAGGGCAGCGAACTGCAGCAGGAGGTCCCGGCAGTCCTGGCGTTGCTCCGAAGTGAGGGCGTCGGAGAGCCGGACCCCATCTACGGAGCCGTCCTTCTCCTGAGTCTTCAAGAGATCCGGGAGGGGCTCGGAGTCTTCTTCTGTACCACTGTCGGTCGCCATCAGGAGGCTTAGTTCGGAGCGCACAAAGTGTGGTTTGAGCCGGTTGGTGTGGAGGACCCGCAGGGGGTTCCGGGTGGTCCCCATTTCGATGAGGTAAGTGACGGGGCTTTTACGCTCGACCACTTTGAAGGGCCCCGTCCACTTGTCTTGCAGGGCACATGGTTCGGTGGGGGACATCACCCATACTTGCTGCCCAGGCTCGAATTCAACGGAGGAGGCATTGTGATCATACCACCTCTTCATGTCCTCCTGACTGGCCTCGAGGTTCGCCTTGGCCATCTCCCTGAAGCGCCGGGTCTGGTTTCGTAGGGCCAGGATGTATTTGAAGACGTCGGGAGGGGTCGTTAAGGGAGCCATCTCCCAACCTTCCTTGACTAGGCTGAGGGGCCCTCGCACAGGGTGCCCGTACAGGAGTTCGAAAGGGCTAAAGCCGAGGGACTTCTGGGGGACTTCTCGGTAGGCGAAGAGGAGGCACGGGAGCAGCACATCCCACTGGCGACGGAGAGGCTCTTCCAATCCCCCAATCATCCCCTTGAGAGTGCGGTTAAAACGCTCCACTAGTCCGTTCCCTTGGGGGTGATAGGGGGTCGTGAATCTGTAGGTGACCCCGCATTGTTGCCAGAGGGACTTCATGTATTTAGATATGAAATTCGTACCTCGGTCGCTGACGACTTCTCGGGGGAAGCCTACCCTGGAGAAGATCCCCATCAGGGGCCGGCCAACCACCGGAGCTGTCACTGTCCGTAGGGGCACCGCCTCGGGGTAGCGGGTGGCATGGTCCACTAGTACCAAGATGAACCTGTGTCCTTGTGCCGTGCGGGGGTCCAGAGGCCCCACAATGTCTATCCCCACCCTCTCGAACGGGGTGGTGACCACAGGGAAGGGTTGCAGAGGGGCCTTCAGCTTCCGACCACTCTTCCCGCTGGCTTGGCACGTGGGGCAAGATCGGCAGTGGTTCAGGACGTCATTCCTCATTTTCGGCCAGAAAAAGTGGGTCACCAGGCGACTGTATGTTTTGTCCTGGCCCAGGTGTCCAGCCAGGGGGACATCGTGGGCCAGGTTGAGCAGAAAGTCTCGGAAGCGGAGCGGTACCACCAGAACTCGACCGGCCCCCAGCTCGGCGATTCTTTGCTCGCTGTAGAGCAGGTCGTTGTCCCAGTAGACCCAGTGGGTTCCGGGGGTGTCCCCTGCGTTTTGGGTATCGGCTTGTTGGTGGAGTCCCTCGAGGGAGGGACAGGTCTTTTGTTCCTGGCGGAACTGTTCTTGGGTGGGCCCCCCCTCTTGACGCCACTGGGCCAGATCCGGAAGGTCCTGGTGTTGTGCGTCTGCTTCGATAGTCGGGTCCGGGAGATCGGACTCGCCGTTGCCCTCGACGGGGGCAACCGGGGGCGGAGGTGCTGGCCATTCGGTTTCTTCTGATCGGGGGGTGGCCCGGGCGGCCATGGATCGGGTGGTTATGCAGGCCCAGTCCGGGAGGCCCAGCATCCCCAAGTGCTCTCTTCTCTCGACGGTGGCCCACGGGGAACTCTCGAGGTCATTCCCCAGGAGGCAGTCCACGGGGGCATCGTCCCGGACCATCACCTTCAGTAGGCCGGAGACCCCTCCCCATTCAAACGGGACGCAGGCCATCTTACACATACTCTCAGAGTTATCTGCCGAGCGGACGGGGCAGAGAATGTTCGGCAGGATCTGCTCGGGCTTCACCAGATGACAGCGGACGGCCGTCACGCTGGCGCCGGTGTCACGCAAGGCCTCGGCTCTCTGTCCATTAATGGTCACCCACTGACCGTATTTTCGGGTGTTGGCGGGTAGGGGAGCCCGCGGAACCATGTCTCTTCCCCCTAGGCATGCCAGGACCATGGCGGCCGGTTCCCACCCTTGCTGGGCCGGCTCGTACTCTTCGGGTCCCTCCGATGATTGCTCTTCCCCTAGGGCAGCGGCCGCTACCTGGCGGGGCTTGGATGTTTGATTTAGCGGGCAGTTCGGGTCATTGGCGTAGTGGCCTAGTCGCTGGCACCGGTGGCACGTGACGTTGGCTCGGTACCCAGGCCGCAACGGGGGGTTGCCCCGGCCGGCCGGAGGCGGGGTGCTGGCCACGGGTGTTGTTGGTAAGGCGTCTCTCCCTCGCCCCTGGCCCCCTCCTCCTCCCCGAGGACGGTGCTGGCCTTGGTTGCCTCTGTTCTGATCGTGGGGCCCTCTCCGGCCCACTCGGGTGCTTTCCCACCGGTCAGCTTCGGCGGCGAGCTGCCGGGGGTCGGTCAGCTTACTGTCGAGTAGGTGCTGCCGGAGCTCGACGAAACAGTTGTTTGACAGGTGCTCCCACACCATAAGGTTGAAGAGTTGTTCGTAAGTGGCGACCTGACTTCCCTTGATCCACCCTTCGAATGCCCGGCTGAAATAGTTCACGTATTCTACCCAAGTTGTACCTGGGATCCTGGTGCAATCTCTGAACCTCTGGCGGTACATCTCGGGCGTGAGGCCGTAGCGGGTGAGGAGGGCAGCCTTCATGTGGTCGTAGGACGACATCTGGTGATCGGGGAGCTGCAGCAGGGCATCGCGACCCTCGTTGATAAACCTCCCCCAAAGTCCGGCTCCCCAATCACTCCGGTCGATTCGGTGGGAGGTCATTGCGATCTCATAGGCTTTAAACCACTGTTGTATGTCGTCTTCTCGGACATATTCGCGGACAACATCCTTGGGGATGTGAACTTTTTTCTCACTTGGCCCCGGGGTGTGTGGTCGCTCAGGCACCCCCAGTTCCTTATTCTGTTTGCGCAGTTCTATTTCCGCTAGTCGGCGCTCGTGCTCGAGCGTTATTTTTTTCTCTTCCAGCTCTCTTTGTCTCTGCTTTTCTTCTCGTTCCTCTCGAAGCCGCATATGCTCGAGGTTAAGTTTCTGTTCAGCCAACTTGAGTTCCCCATCCATCTTGAGTCGTGCCATCTCCAACTCGTGTAATCTGACTCTGTCTCTTTCTCGGATCTCCTCTTGCGGGAGGCCCGTTCCCCGCTCCTCGGGAGCCGTGGCGTTCCCCTCTGGTGTGATGCTGGTTTGGTCTGGTGTGACGCTGCTTTGGTCGGAGGGTCCTGTGACCCCCGTTTCTGTCCATGACTCCAGAGCGCGCTTTAGATCATCCTTGGTACTCAGGCCGGTGGTAGCAATGCCAAGTTCCATGCAAAATTGTCTCAGTTCGCGGTGGTTGTATTCTTCTAATTTCTCCATTTGGAATTTCTCGGTGGAGCTGCTCTCTTTGGTCGACATCGTGTTTTTGTCGTGGGGTGAGCTACTCTCTGTACGATTACGCGTTGATTCGGATCGCGCCGCTGGCCACCAATGTTAGAAAAGGTAGACGGACCGGGAGGGCCGGCCGGGGTCAGGGGGAGAGGTCTCCGGGGAGAGCCGTCTCCAGCGATCGTACAGACAAGTAACTTCCCCCCCCACAGACAGAGATCACACACGGATAAGGTTCAGTGTTCTTTATAGGTACTTAGTTATGATACGGTAGAATGGTACAAGGAGGTCTGGACGCAGGGGTCCCCTCGATTAGAGTCTCGTAAGGTAGGGAAGGGGGTAGCGGGTCAGTCTATTTACCAATCAGGTAGTTCAGATGAGATGATGACGAGCTCACAATCCTCGAGCTTGGTGTTTAGGCAGTACGGTCCGCGGCAGCGCCAGCAGGTCCCGGTAAGGATGGTTGATACAACGGGCCGCGGCAGCGCCAGCAGGTCCCCGGAAGATGGTTGTTACAACGGGCCGCGGCAGCGCCAGCAGGTCCCAGGAAGATGGTCGTTACAACGGGCCGCGGCAGCGCCAGCAGGTCCCAGGAAGATGGTCGTTACAACGGGCCGCGGCAGCGCCAGCAGGTCCCAGGAAGATGGTCGTTACAACGGGCCGCGGCAGCGCCAGCAGGTCCCAGGAAGATGAAGGTTGCAGAAGGCCGCGGCAGCGCCAGCAGGCAGGACGATGGTTCACAAGAGCGGGCTACGGCAGCGCCAGTAGACCGTCAGGGTTGAGTTCACTCGGTGTCTCTCGACTCCAGGATACAACTGCCTTCCTGCTCCGGAGCTGCCTTAGTTATAGGGCTGGTGCCCTTTGATGTCCGGACCCTCGCACTTGGAGGTCGGAGGGTCCGGGATGAAGGTGTCCAGACACCCAGCAGGGGGTGGAGCCAGCGCCTGGGGGCTGCTGGAGGCGATCGGCACCTGGCGGGGGAAGAGCTCTTGACGCTTCGTTCTCCCATTGACCTGCCAAGTGGTCCGCTCACCTCCGGGGTGGATGGTGGTGCCGGGATGTCGGGCCGGCCAGGCCCGGGGTTAGGGTCGAGGTGAGGCCATGCGGCCGCGTGGTGCAGGGCCCAAGATGGCGGCTTGACCCGGCCGGGGAAGCCGGTGGGGCTGGGCCCCGTGATGAGTAGGGGTCCGAGGGCAGAGGGTCCGTCAGGAGACGGAGTACAGGGGCTTGTCACGGGGGTAGGCCTGGTGGGCCGGAGCTCGGGCCCTTTCGTGCGGGGGGGAAGCAAGCCCTTCGTGTGGCCTGTCCAACACCCCACTGTCCGTAGCCATCAGGAGGCTGAGTTCTGAGCGCACAAAGTGTGGTTTGAGTCTGTTGGTGTGGAGGACCCGAAGGGGGTTCCGGGGGGTCCCCATGTCGATGAGGTAAGTGACGGGGCTTTTGCGCTCGACCACTTTGAAGGGCCCCGTCCACTTATCTTGCAAGGCACATGGTTCGGTGGGGGACATCACCCACACTTGTTGACCAGGTTCGAACTCGACGGAGGAGGCATTGTGATCATACCATCTCTTCATGTCTTCCTGGCTGGCCTCGAGGTTCGCCTTGGCCATCTCCCTGAAGCGCCGGGTCTGATTGCGTAGGGCCAGGAGGTACTTGAAGACGTCTGGAGGGGTCTTTAGGGGGGCCATCTCCCAACCTTCTTTGACTAGGCTGAGGGGCCCTCGCACAGGATGCCCGTACAGGAGTTCGAAAGGGCTAAAACCGAGGGACTTCTGGGGAACTTCTCGGTAGGCGAAGAGGAGGCACGGGAGTAGTACATCCCACTGGCGACGGAGGGGCTCTTCCAATCCCCCAATCATCCCCTTGAGAGTGCGGTTGAATCGCTCCACTAGTCCGTTCCCTTGGGGGTGATAGGGGGTCGTGAATCGGTAGGTGACCCCGCACTGTTGCCAGAGGGACTTCATGTATTTTGAGATGAAGTTCGTGCCTCGGTCGCTGACGACTTCTCGGGGGAAGCCCACCCGGGAGAAGATCCCCATTAGGGCCCGGCCAACCACCGGAGCTGTCACAGTTCGTAGGGGCACCGCCTCGGGGTAGCGGGTGGCGTGGTCCACCAGTACCAGGATGAACCTATGTCCTTGTGCCGTGCGGGGGTCCAGGGGCCCCACAATGTCTATTCCTACCCTCTCGAATGGGGTGGTGACCACTGGGAAGGGTTGCAGACGGGCTTTCAGCTTACGGCCACTCTTCCCGCTGGCCTGGCACGTGGGGCAGGACCGGCAGTGGTTCAGGACGTCGTTCCTCATCTTCGGCCAGAAAAAGTGGGTCACTAGGCGACTGTAAGTTTTGTCCTGGCCCAGGTGTCCAGCCAGGGGGACATCGTGGGCCAGGTTGAGCAGGAAGTCTCTGAAGCGGAGAGGTACCACCAGTACTCGACCGGCCCCTAGCTCTGCGATTCTTTGTTCGCTGTATAGCAGGTCGTTATCCCAGTAGACCCAGTGAGTTCCGGTGGAGTCCCCTGCGCTCTGCGCGCTGGCTTGTTGGCGGAGTCCCTCGAGGGAGGGGCAGGTCTTTTGCTCCTGGCGGAACTGTTCTTGGGTGGGCCCCCCTTCTTGACGCCACTGAGCCAGGCCGGGAAAGTCCTGGGGTTGCGCGTCCCCTTCGGTCGTTGGTTCCGGGGGGTTGGCCTCGTCGTTGTCTTCTACTGGGGCGACCGGGGGTGGAGGTGCTGGCCATTCCGGTTCTTCTGATCGGGGGACGGCACGGGCGACCATGGACCGGGTGGTTACGCAGGCCCAGTCCGGGAGGCCCAGCATCCCCAGGTGCTCTCTTCTCTCGACGGTGGCCCACGGGGAACTCTCAAGGTCATTCCCCAGGAGGCAGTCCACGGGGGCATCGTCCCGGACCGTCACTTTCAACAGGCCGGAGACCCCTCCCCATTCGAAGGGGACGCAGGCCATTTGACACAGACTTTCGGAATTGTCGGCTGAGTGGACGGGGCAGAGAATGTTCGGCAGGATCTGCTCGGGCTTCACCAGGTGACAGCGGACGGCCGTCACACTGGCGCCTGTGTCACGTAAGGCCTCGGCCCGATGCCCATTAATGGTCACCCACTGACCGTATTTCCTGGTGTTGGCGGGTAGGGTAGCCCGCGGGACCATGTCTTTTCCCCCTAGGCACGCTAGAACCATGGCGGCCGGTTCCCACTCTTGCTGGGCCGGCTCATACTCTTCCTGTTCCTCTGATAGTCGTTCTTCCCCCAGGGCGGCGGCAGCTACCTGGCGGGGCTTGGGCGTTTGGTTCTGCGGGCAGCTCGGGTCATTGGCGTAGTGGCCGACTCGCTGGCATCGGTGGCACGTGACGTTGGCTCGGAACCCAGGACGCATCGGGGGGTTGCCCCGGCCGGCCGGGGGCGGGGTGCTGGCCAAGGGTGTTGCCGGGAGGGTGTCTCTCCCTCGCCCCTGGCCTCCTCCTCCTCCCCGAGGACGGTGCTGGCCTTGGTTACTTCGGTTTTGCTCGTGTGGTCCTCTCCGGCCCACTCGGGTGCTTTCCCATCGGTCAGCTTCAGCGGCGAGCTGCCGGGGGTCAGTCAATTTACTGTCGAGGAGGTGCTGCCTGAGCTCGACGAAACAGTTGTTCGACAGGTGTTCCCATACCATAAGGTTAAAGAGTTGTTCGTAGGTCGTTACATGGCTCCCCTTGATCCAACCCTCGAAGGCTCGGCTGAAATAGTTGACGTACTCCACCCAAGTTGTACCCGGGATCCGGGTGCAATCTCTGAACCTCTGGCGGTACATCTCGGGTGTGAGGCCGTAGCGGGTGAGGAGGGCAGCCTTCATGTGGTCGTAGGACGACATTTGGTGATCTGGGAGCTGCAACAGGGCATCGCGGCCTTCGTTGATGAACCTCCCCCATAGTCCGGCTCCCCAATCACTCCGGTCGATCCGGTGGGAGGTCATGGCGATCTCGTAGGCTTTGAACCACTGTTGTATGTCGTCTTCTCGGACATACTCTCGGACAACATCCTTGGGGATGTGGACTTTTTTCTCGGTTGCCCCCGGGGTGTGCGGTCGCTCAGGCACCCCCGGTTCTTTATTCTGTTTCCGAAGTTCTATTTCTGCCAGTTTGCGCTCGTGTTCGAGTGTTATTCTTTTTTCCTCAAGCTCTCTCTGTCTCTGTTTTTCTTCTCGTTCTTCTCGGAGCCGCAGATGCTCTAGATTTAGTTTCTGCTCGGCTAACTTTAGTTCACCGTCCATCTTGAGTCGTGCCATTTCCAACTCGTGTAATCTGGTTCTTTCTCTTTCTTGGATCTCCTCCTGCGAGAGGCCCGTTCCCCGCTCCTCGGGAGCCGTGGCGTTCCCCTCTGGTGCGACACTGTTTTGGTCGGAGGATCCGGCGATCCCAGTTTCTGCCCACGACTCAAGGGCGCGCTTCAAATCGTCTTTGGTACTCAGGCCGGTGGTAGCAATGCCTAGTTCCATGCAGAATTGTTTAAGTTCGCGGTGGCTATATTCTTCCAACTTATCCATTTGGAACTTTTCAGTGGAACCGCTATCTTTGGCTGACATCGTGGTTTTGTCGTGGGGTGAGATACTCTCTGTACGATTACGCGTTGATTCGGATCGCGCCGCTGGCCACCAATGTTAGACGGACCGGGAGGGTCGGCCGAGGACAAGGGGAGAGGTCTCCGGGGAGAGCCGTCTCCAGCGATCGTACAGACAAATAACCTCCCCCCCACAGACAGATACCACACAAGGAGAAGATTTAGCATTCTTTATAGGCACTTCTTAAGGTACGATGAAATGGTACAAGGAGGTCTGGACTCAGGGGTCCCCTCGATTCAAGTCTCTCAAGATGGGAAAAGGGGGTAGCGGGACAGTCTGGTTACCAGTCTGGTAGTTGAGATGGTATGGTGGGTAGCTCACAATCCTCGAGCTTGGTGGTCTAGCTGGTACGGGCCGCGGCAGCGCCAGCAGGTCCCGGTGAAGATGGTCGATACACGGTCCGCGGCAGCGCCAGCAGGTCCCAGTGAAGATGGTCGATGTACGGTCCGCCGCAGCGCCAGCAGGTCCCGGTGAAGATGGTCGTTACAACGGGCCGCGGCAGCGCCAGCAGGTCCCGACGAGGATGGATGTTGCAGAAGGCCGCGGCAGCGCCAGCAGGCAGGACGATAGTTCGCAAGATAGGGCTACGGCAGCGCCAGTAGTCCGTCAAGGCTGAGTTCTCTCGGTGTCTCTCGACTCCAGGATACAACTGCCTTCCTGCTCCGGAGCTGCTCCAGTTATAGGGCAGGCGCCCTTTGATGTCCGGACCCTCGCACTTGGAGGTCGGAGGGTCTGGGATGAAGGTGTCCAGACACCCAGCAGGGGGTGGAGCCGGTGCCTGGGGGAGCTGGAGGCGATCGGCACCTGGCGGGGGAGAGTCCTTGGCGCTTCGTTCTCCCATTGACCTGCCAAGTGGTCCGCTCACCTCCTGGGTGGATGGTGGTGCCGGGATGTCGGGGCCGGCCAGGCCCAGGGTTAGGGTCGGGTGGAGGCCACGCGGCCTCGTGGCGCAGGGCCCAAGATGGCGGCTTGACCCGGCCGGGGGAGCCGGTGGTGGCTTGGGCCCGTGATACATGGGGGTCCGAGGGCAGGAGTTCCCTCGGGAGACGGGGTGCGGGTGATTCTCGTGGGTCACGCCTGGCGGGCCGGGGCTTGGGCCCTGTCATGCGGGGAGGGAGCAAGCCCTTCGTGTGGCCTGTCCAACAACCTGGAACCATCTGAGCCTGCTGACGCTGTCGCGGCTCCTGAACGCTGAAATCACCTGGGCCTGCTGAGTGACTCGCGGCCTCTTGCTATTGAACCATCTGAGCCCTGCGGACGAGGTCGCGGCTCCCGAGCACTGAACCACCTAGGCCTGCTGAGTGACTCGCGGCCCCCAGCTACTGAACCATCTGAGCCCTGCTGACGGAATCGCGGCTCCTGAACTCCGACCACCTGTGCCTGCTGAGGGACTCGCGGCGCTCCCCTTGAGGACGACTCGGGAAGAGATCGCCCAGAGACACTACACCCTCCAGCTCGAGGATTGTGAGCTTCCGCAGGGTATTTCGCAGAGACACTATCTTGAAAGACTGTCCCGCTACCCCCATTCCCCACGACTAACTTGTGGTACGTTGTGACACTGCTGTATCGTTTGCCTTTTGGGTCATAAAGATCCCTTGAACTCATCGATAAAGAGCCTATCGTCCTACAAAGCATACGTGTGGTGTCCCTCTGTTCACAGTGCCGTTCAGGGTGTGCGCGCCTGGTTCGGCTTACTTGGGCGAGGTGGGGCAAAGGGGTGGGCAAGACGTGGATCGAACCCCCCTCCGGCGAACGCCTTTCCAACATCTGGCAATACTGCCCATTCATCTGATGGTAGGTGAAGATACAGTTGAGCAGGACTGGAGCATTTTGTTAAAACCTGATGATTCAATACAGCACATCTTTCAGTCTCAAAAGGCTGAAGTGTTTTAAAACATAGAGGGCCATATTCTCAAAGAGCTATTACCGAGTTAACAGCACTTTAGCGCAGCCAAACTCGTGATAAATTTATCACCCCATTTACAAGTTGGTGCTAACAGCCCATAGCACCAGTTTACCTGCAATAGCAGCCGCAAAATACATCGCCACAGATGACCCCGGCAAATATCGCTAATGAGATGCAGAGGAGGCGCTCCTGAGCAAAAAGCCGAGACAACACCACTCCACAACATTCTCAACGACCAGCCTGATTGGCGGTAAGATCGCATACCAGGTGATAAGGCGCGTTAGCACCAGGAAACTAACACCTGCTCTAACATGGTGCAAAGTTGGGCTACAACAACCTGCACCAGAAAAGAGAGCCCAGCCCAGGTGCACCCCTGAAGAACAACAGATGCCATGTAGCCACTGAACATGCGTGCCGGACACCCAAGAGGGCCACAATATCCACTGCCACCACCCCCAAGACCCCCCACACCGGCAACCCCTCCGGCCAAAGACATGCCACATCAACTACATGGAATCATGTACCAAATAACACGCATGATGTTGCACAATCACATCTGGTGAAATGCATGTGTCGTTACAAAAATGAGCATCACACATTCATCTTCGAAGCAACAAATGATAATTTATTAAAATAAACACAGAACCAAAATTAGGACACATGGCGGCTCCCCTCGGGACAATCTGTAGGTCACAGCCTGCAAGACAAAAATCATGATGAGAAGGTGTGTCCTGCGCACATCAAGGGACAGAGAGAGAGCAAAGGAGAGAGAGAGATAGATGGACAGAGATGGGGAGAGAGAGATAGACGGATAGAGAGGGAGAGAGAGAGATAGATGGACAGAGAAGGGGAGAGAGAGATAGAGAAAAGAAGAGAGGGACAGGGAGAGAGAGTGCTGACACTGCGTACCCAGGCCACACTGCTCACCTGCTGTCACCGGTGTGTCTCCAACCCTGTGCCGGTTCGTAGTGCAGCTCACCAGGTCCCTGCGCACAAAGGCAGCTGCACCACAGCCCCTCCTGCTGCCCGGTGGTGCATGCCCGCCTCTGCGCACCTAGGTAGATGCACCCCAGCCCCTCCCGCCACCCAGCGGTGCATGCCCGCCCCTGCGCACGCAGGCCACACTGCTCACCTTCCGCCACTGGCGTGTAGAAAAGAGGGCCCACCACGTGCCGCTGAAAGCCACAAGCCCGGGGCCCGTAGACATGGCACCCTCCACATCATGCAGCCCCGCTCCACAGGCCACCAGGTCTCACATTTGGTGCTGAGTCTTGATTACTTCATGGCAGAGGACATACCAGTGTACCTGGCCTCATCACAGGCTGCACACCTGCTAAGCCTCATGGGTGCCACTAACGCACCATCCAGGAGGCGATGCCACGTGGCGGTAGGCCCGTGCTGCCCACTGGCTCAGGCCTACACTGCAGTCCAGCAGGGCACACAAAACCTGAGCCGTCAGACCGCTGGGACAGGGCATCATCGCAGGCTGCACACCCGCTCAGCACTTAAGGTGCCCCTACCTCAGTGCACCGAAAGTCACCATCCCGGCTGTGCCGACCACAATGTATCCAGTGCCACCAAGTCTGTGCCCCCACAATCATGGACCCTCTATGATTAGGTATTGTGGTGCGGACGCCATCATGTCCCCTCCGGGCCTGCAGAATGTGATGTAGCAGGCCCCTGGGCCCCCATGCCTACATGCACACCACACGGATACACCCCAAGAGAGGTTAGAAATGGTGTCGGGTACGTTCGCCCGGCCCTTTTTATTGGCAGGGTCACATGTGCATTGACGCGTGTGCTGGATAGTTGTGGTGTGGGTATACACCAGCCATGAGGGAGTGGCTGTGGCATGCAGACAACTAGACCTGTGAGCAGCAGATCACTACAGGGGAGTCCTGGCACATGTGGGGTTGTTGTCCCCCCCGGAGTGTAAGCATAGTGGGCTGGCCTGGCGTATGCCAGTCCAGTGTAAGGATTTGAACAATGACCCCAGGGTTATGGGTGTGGTTCTGTATGGGGCTGGACAAGGAAGTAACAAATGTGTGTCTCGCTGTTGTTGCGTCGTCGCCACCCGGACGACAATCGGCAATGTGTCACCCTGTGATCCAAGTCTAACGACATGAGCCACATGGACGTAAGAGGAATTCACTGACCATACATTCATCCATACTACTACACCTGAAAGACCTTAGAAACGACACATCTGTGTGATTCGGAATGTTTAATGCACATTCAGTGGAATGTTGCATCTGGAGCAGTACCGGGCCATGCAAATCCTACTTTCAAATGTTGGCCCATGGAGGGCCAGCCAGAGTCATTCAGGGAATGACTAGTCCAAAGGAAGTGGAGGAGTTCAGTCCGCAGTCTGATAGCTGTGTCATTGGTGATCAAACAGAATATGGCAGTCCATTGTGAGGTCCAAGGTGAGTGTCGCAGAGTGTATCGGGGGATAGTGGAAGGTGATGATGCAGAGGGCAGAACCAAGCTGAAACCGGCCATATGGCGAAGATGAATGCTACAGTTTTCTCCATACCAGTAATGTGGTTTCATCCGCATCTTTGTCCTCTGCTGTGCCATATGCCTCACGTGTGGGTGGTGCTGGCCTTTCTCCAGCACTGTGTGGCAGTGACACCTCAGGGGCTGGAGGTGGAATGTTTGCCACACAGTGTGGCACTGACACTTCAGGGGGCGTAGATGTGGATGTAGTGGTAGCAGCAGCATGCATCGGCGCTAGGCCTTGTGGCAGCAATGCCATGTGGATGGTTTTGAGGTCATTGTGGAACCCAGCTACCTCTCAGCGGTGTACAGCTGTGGCAGCTGCTCTTTCCGCATTGGCCCACTCCATGGTCTCCATGAGCCTACGCATGAGTCCCAACTCCCAGGCAAGCTCGCTGGAGCCACCCTGACTCGACAGTCATTGTTGTCGCACAGTCAGGACTCTGGTGATGCCAGCCATGGTTCGTTGGAGAGCATGGAGCGGACTGTTGGTGTCCGTTAGGGATTGTGAGTGGTTCCTGTTGGGACTTAGACACCCATGTATGGCATCTAGTTTGTCTGCCATGCAGTCGAAGCCCATCTGCACCTTTTTAGCCAGCTGCTCCTTGCATCCCAACACACTGTGTTGGATGGCCATGTGTTCTTCGTGGGGGCCCTGGGAGGCAGCCGTTGTTGTGGGTGCTGCCTGCTGTGTGGTCAGTGCAGGGGGTGGGGTGTCCCCATTGCAGCTGGACTGCCCTGCTCCTGGAGGTGGGCTGCGGAGACTGTTAATGAACTCTTGGAGGGCGTTGGAGTCGAAGCTTTGGTGGTCCTCTTCGTCATCAGAGAAGAGAGGTTTGGGCTGCGCTGCAGGAGGTCTTGAATGTCCCTCTGCAATGTGAAGGGGAGATGCAGTTTAACAATGTGTTCACATGTGTGTTGTCGCATTGTACATGTTTACATACATACTGCATGACTGGGTACATCGTGGCTGTTTCGGAGGGGCTGCCCATTTGCTGCGGGACAGTGGACATTTCGACAACATCACGGATGTGTATTTGTACTTGTACAATATAAACTCAGATTTCCCTGCAATGCCACTTGTGATTGGCCAGTGTTTACACCCCGCCGGCACCAGTTGTGTCCTGTGTTCTGGTTCTGGTGTTGACGTGTTGGGCTTTGTGCCACTTTATTGTCAGTGTTGATGTGCTCTGCATATTATGTGTGTGTGCTGCATTGGGGGTGGCCCCTGCTGCTCTGTTTTGCTGCCCCTTATCCCTTTCATGCGGTGTGCCTTTGACTTCTGTGCTTGTACAGTGCTGACATGTAGCATACTTGGGTACATTGTTCTCTTGGTGGGAGTGGGGGTCTGGGGCATGGTTTGTCCGCAGATGTGCTGTGCTTACTTGTGCATGTGTGCCATTGGGCCCATCTCCCCCAGTCCCCCCAGTCCCTGGTCGGCACTCACCCTGGTGCTGTTGTGTCTGGTCCTGTTGAGCTGTGTCCGGTCTCCCGACTCCAGCCACGTCTCCCCACTGATGACTGTAGACACCATTTCCTTCATGTCGTCCAGCTTCTCCTGTGGCGCAGGACTCCCACCTCCAGTCTGCATTGCTGCCTTCTGGTTGTTGGCGAGTTTCGGCTTGGTTTTGCACTTCACATCATTCCAGCGCCTCTTGACCTCTTACATTGTCCTCTTCAGCACTCCAACTGCATTCACCTTATCCATGATGGAGTGCCATAGTCCATTTTTTGTTGCCAATGACACAGTGGAGGTGACGAACAGTAGTTAATGGTGTTCGACCACCTCCGTTATCAGGATCCTGTTTTCCTGCAGACTCTTCTTCTCCTTGCCCTTCCCTGACACCGAGGTCCCAGGCAGGTCCTCCATGGGGCTTGTGGGGTTCTGGTTCTCCTCCGTACTTTCTCTGGCAACATCCATTGTGCTTCCATTGTGGCTGTTGTTTGGCATTTGTTTGTCAGGTTTTTTTCTAATTTTATGGTGATTGTTCCTGCCTGACGTGTGTGAATTGCAGGGATGTAGCTTGTTTTTGCTCATTTTTGTATTGCGATTAGCCTCATCACAGGTTTTTTTGCGTTCGCGTTTTGAATTTTTGCGGCGTGGCGTTGAATTCATCGCGGTCAGTTGACGCATTATCTGGTGACTATCGCATGGTACCGCCGTGTTGTGAATACCTGGTTAACACGGCATAAATTTCCTGCAAAAGACTGCGATGTTGAGGGTTGCGTTAAGTAACTTTTGCGATGGTTATCACACGTTCTTGAGAATATACCCCAGAGTGTTTAACTAGATTGGTTTTCGGCTTCCACACGCAAGTCACAGTGTCCAAAACAACAACAAGGACCAATTTATGGCATAAAATGAAAGCAAGCATATTGTCCCTTTATACATGTAGGAAGTGAAGGATTATAGTAATGTCAGAGGTATAGATAAAGGAGTAGAGGAGGTAAGACTGTACCACCAAGAAATGTGTTGTGAAACAAGACATTTTGCTTAAAATGCATCTCTGAGCTAAACTCCGGTGAAGCCTGGGCATTTTCAGCTTCACTTAATGTGCACACTGTTGGGCTACGGAAGGACCGCTGCATAAACCCACGATAGCTACTCCTCTGTGTATTTTTGTACACAATTCCCTAAACTTGTTTGATAACGTGATTTCATATTTAGTAACAGAATATATTAGTGAGGTCACAGAGAGTGGATCTTTTAATTGGTTGTGTATTCAATTTGAATTGTTTGTGCACAATTTCAAACATCACCAGTACGCACCTTTACTTCTGATCATTAAATTCTGATTACATGCTCCCTATATTTCTATTGGCTCTTCTGAGACTCTGCTTGATATGGCTCATCAAACATACTAACACCCACAGTTTATTAGGGGGTGCATTCTCTATTCTTTAATATAGACATTATGGTATTTTAGCATTCACTGTCTTATAAGTTCTTGGACTCCAATGCAACTTAATAAAGTTAATTAATTACATTTCCGCATGTTTTTCTTGAAATTTCCATCTTAGATGTTTGCAAAAAATTAAATATGTATTGAAGCTTTACTGGTCTGCTGAAAGTCTAACATGCTTTGATTTGGGCCTTGGATCTGTTAGGCAATTTGAAAAATAAAAAGGCACATACAGAAAATAAAGAATTGTAGATGGATAACAGTGAATTAGGGGGATGTTTTTCACCAAGGTGTTTTGAGTGACATCACCTGGAAAACGAGAGCAAATTTTCTTTTTTTTTATTGTTTTTTTCAGGTTTTTATTAAGGTTACAAGAGAAAAGAAAATGAAAACATGGTATTACAGTGCAGTGTTAAGCAACATAATTAAAATAAAATTACATAGTCACATGTCCAAGTACATGCATATCTAGGCCTGTCCAACATTAGATACAAAGTCTGTACTGCATAAGATCAGGCTTAGCATCCAGTTATATTCTCACTGGTCTCTACAATGGTACATTAACCCCAGATGTGTCCCTATTTACTTCAGTTCCAGTGGATGCAATCTGCAGCTGTGTAGGGGCATTGTTGTCATCCCGCATTGTAAGGACGTAGAATTGGAATGGCTGCCAAATATCTATGGGCCTAGCTGCAGGTGGCTGCAGCTGTGCATATGTATCATTAGTGGTATTGCAGTATGTCATACTGTGAAGCCATGCATGCAGTGTGGGGGCATACTTACAACCCCACTCAATAGACACTTCGCATTTGGCAATGAGGAGTGCAATTGCAACGAATCAGCGCTTGGATTTGGGGAGATCATGGGTGTACCCCAACAGCGCCATAAGGGGCGTGGGTGTAACCTCCATTTCAACCATACAAGAGATTTCCCCCAAAACTGATCTCCAATAGCACTCTATCTTGATACAGGTCCATGTCTTATTTGCAAAATAGGCCTCTGGGTGGCTGTACCTCGGACATTCATGTGGACGCATTTTGTTAAGTGTCATGTATGCTCTCCACAAAAATTTAAAAAGCAGAAACTTGTGCCGCTGGTTAGGGGAAAACCCAGCGTATTTGCATGCAGCACCGACCCCACTGCGCATCTGTAAGTGGGTAACCGAGGTCGTGTTCCCAAGGCGCCCGCACCCCAGTATCATGACAACGAAGCATTGCCACTGCTGCCTAAAACATCAGAGCCATCAAATGGCTCCCGTCCCCATCCTTAATTACCCCGGTCAGGATTGGGAAGTCAGGGGGTTCCAAAGGGTAACTATTCATGCTAGCACACAATGCCCTCTGCAGCCTTTGCAACACAAAGTGATCCATTATAGTAGCCTCTCTGAAGCGAGGATCCTTTGTGCATGACAAAATATGGCCGCCGGGGAACAAATCGCCAAATGTCATCAGTTGGAATTTGGCCAATGTGCGCTATACTAAGGTCTCCTGCAAAATGGGAACCCAGCCATTACCCGCCAATGGCAACACGGATGACTATAATACACTGGATCCCATTACCCCTAGTTACTTATGCCAGGCTCAGCTGGTTGTGTATAGTGTCTGGATATCGTGCGGGTCTTGCTGGAACCCAACTGGCAACAGGGCGTTGAGTGATGCTGGAAGTGCCAATCGGCTCTGGTCCGTAATATGGGACCCCGACATCTGCATGATACCAGTGTCACGCAAAACTCACCTGTGCTACCAAATATTAAATCTGAAAGTTTGGTACCCCAAACCCACCCTGCTCATTAGGTAGCATTAAGGTATCCCAACCAATGGGGGTTGCTTACCGCCCCACACGAGTCGTATCAGCATCGTACGAAGGTCTGTGAAGAAATTGTTCTATAACTAAGGGTGGGCGTAGTTCGCGAAGTAGCACTTCGCGAAGCTACGCAAAGTGAAGTTCGCACTACGCGAGCTACGCGTAGCACTTCGCGAACTGCGAAGTAACATGTTCGCACTGTGCAAGATGTTGTTTTCAATGATTGCACAGTGCGGACAAGCAACCGGCACTGTGCAATCATTGAAAATGGCTTCTTGCACAGTGCGAGCTGTAGTTTTCTGCTGCTCGAGTAGATTTTTCCTCGAGCTGCAGCTTTCTCAACGCGAACTGGTAGTTTCTCATCGCGAGCGGTCGCGAGCATACGCGACCCCTCGCAATGAGAAACCTGACCTTCTCGCGTTGGGAATCTCGCCGGGAGGTTTATTTTCCAATGCTCGCGATCGCGAACAAGGAAAAAGTCTCGCCAGGATGTCATTTTGCTTGCTCGCGGTCGCCAACTTGACGTTGAGGACCGCGAGCAAGCAAAAAATGACCGCAGCACTACGCAACACTACGCTACGCGTGTTCGCACTGTGCTACGTGCAGTTCGCGTAGTGCGAAGTAGCGCGAACTTCGCCAACTACGCGAGCGTAGCGTAGTGCTTCGCCCAGGCCTATCTATAACGGCATAGGAATGTTTTGGAAAAGATATAGAAATTGTGAAAGAACCACCATCTTAATTATAGCAATTCTACCTGCCATTGACAGGGACAGTTTCAACCAACGATCTTTATTGCGTCCCAGTTTCTCCATAACCGGGCCATGATTCAACTGGAGAATACAATCTTTTTCTCTGTGGATGTGGACTCCAAGGTAACTCACAGAGTCATCACACCAGGCCAGTGGGTATTCCACCGTTCTATTGCAGGTCGCCTGCGTCAACTGGAAAACCTCAGACTTTTCCCAATTGATACATAAGCCCAACTTGGTACCATTTCTCGTCTCACCTCCCGGAGAAGTGGTGTTAAATTATCCTCTGGGGTGCCTTACATATAATATAATATCATCGGCATACAGCGTAAGTAATAGGGGGGCGGTGTTAAATTGCAGCCCCTATGACAATGCCTCTCTTGTAGATGCTGCACCAATGGATCGAGTGCCACTACAAATAACAGGGGAGAGAGTGGGCACCCCTGCCGTGTACCTCGGGTGAGTTGAAACGCATTAGTCAATGTGCCATTAAGTAAAATATGTGCTGTGGGCAATGTGTACAATAACTGGAAAACTGCCAAAAACGGCTCCGGTACCCCCAGTCGTCTCATTGTAGCATATAAAAAAGGGCCACTCAAGCGAGTCAAAAGCTTTCTCCGCATCAAGAAGGACAGCAGCTACCTGGACTGTTGGAGATATTCTGTGCAGTGTCGCAAATAATGTACGAAGATTAAGAGCTGTTGACTTGTGGGGAATAAAACCAGATTGTGCTGGAGAGGTCAGTTTCTCCACAATTAATGCAAGTCTTGTTGCCGATATTGTAGCTAGGATCTTATTGTCCAAGTTTAAGAGGGAATGTAGTCGATATGAGCTACATTTCCGCATGTCCTTCACAGGTTTCAGAAGCAAGATTATAACCGCGCTTCCCTCAAAGTGGGTAGGAGTACCCCCCCACTGCCTCCTGATACATGTCTATAAGATGTGGTGTAATGAGGGTCTTTTATTTTTTATAAAAAAAGCCTGTAAACCCAACAAGTCCTGGTGCATGGGAACCGTCCAGAGCATTGATAGCCTCAGTTATTTCATCCTCCGAGAAGGGCTCAGCCAGAAATTCCTGATGGGCCTTTTCCATTCAGACCAGTGAGACCTCATCGAGGTAGTCACTGTTATCTGCAGGGAGTCCGGTAACTGTTGAGGTGTGTAATGCTGTATAATACTTAAGTACCTCATCTAGGCTCCCAACATTACCAGTAATCCGCACTTCATCCTGTCCCGTTAATTTGGCTTTATTGGTCGGCCTAAGAGACTGTTGCATCAGTCGGGCTAACGATCTACCCGGCCTCTCCCCCTCCCCATACCGCCTAGCCACTGCATATTTGCCTAGGAAGTGCACCTCATGCTGTGCTGTTTCCCGAAATTCAGTCAGCAGTGTTGTGCATCTTTGCAGATCAGAGGGACCTGTTGTGTTTGCTTCTATACGGTCTAGTTTGGTCAACTGCTACTCTATCTGTGCAGGCATACGTTGCAAATCCCTAAGTACCCCCGCCACTTTTTGAGATACACACTCCCCTAGTATGTGCCTTAAAGGCTTCCCACAATGTGGCCTTTGATTCCACTGATCCTACATTTAGTGCAAAGTACTCGGTGATCGCTTCCCCCAGTTCAGTTGCAAAAATGGCATCTCTCAGGGCGATATCAAGAAATCTCCGCTCTACCCTCATGCTCTAGGGACCCTAAACTTTACCAACATGGGAGAATGATCGGATAATGTGCGTGACAGGTGGCTAACTGTGTCTATCTATATTGCCACCCCAGCGGAAAGGCACCAGTAATCCAAGCATGTCCAGGTGTTGTCAGGTGCAGAGTAATGTGTATACCCCTCCAGATCTGTACAGTGGTATCTCCATGCATCAACTAGCCCAAACCTTTCCATAGTGTCCAACAATGCACACCTTGCCCTGGGCTTTGTGGCTATCGTGCGTGCTGTACTATCATGCTCCAGATCGAGTAGTAGGTTAAAATCCCCCCATGTATATGTGGTCTGCCCCCATGAGCTCCATGTGGGTATAAATAGTGTCAAAGAAGTCAGGGTCATCAACATTTGGCGCATATATATTCACGAACAACACAGAGTGCTCTAGCATACATCCCTTAAGCAGTAAATAATGCCTCCCTGCATCCCGACAGACCTCCTCCTCCCAGAACGGCACACGTTTATGTATCAACACTGCAAAACCCCTGGCATTTGAACTATACCCTGCAAAATATTCATGTGCCCCCCAGTTTAAGGCCAGCGGCGTCTTGACATTTGTTGCCAGATGAGTCTCTTGTAAAAAGGCAATGTCCACCTGATGGCGTTGCATGTAATTGGTCACTTGTGTACATTTACGGGTATTATTGAGGCCCCTAACATTCCAGCACATCATTAGCACATTGGCCTCTGCCATCACCTTGTTAACCATGATCTATATCTTGCATTTACAACTTGCTAGCACCCAAACCATTATTGCTGCACTGCGAATGGTGACTGTAAAAAAAACATACTACTAACTTTTGCCAACGAACCCACAACCCCTCCTCCCACCACCCATCCCCCATGCCCAACTTCAGGGGGAAAACCCCACCCCTTGTAACCATGTTTGAATGTTCATGCAATAAAGAAACATTATACTGTAAACCTGCATAAACTTCAACAAGTGCATCCGCACTCGAGGAGTGGCAACACCCCCTCGCTTCCACTTTAGCTTGGCACGAAGCGCTTGCATATGTGTATCTGATTTGTCCCTGGTGGTGTTCCAACGTGCCACTAACATAGACCCATGGTAATGCAGTTTAAGAGTTATATAAGATGCATCATCACTGGCCCACTGATTCTTGAAAGTAACCTCAGTGTAACTTAGCTGGCAGAGAAGAGATCGGCACGTACACCAGAGTCTGGTATGTCCTGTGGCCGTTGCTGGGACGTTGTACCATGCTGCTTCCCCGATTTAGAGTAGTTATGGCAGAACTCCTGGGCGTCATGAGGGGAATCGAAGATTCAAGACCCTGCATCCACGTCCACCTTTAACTGTTCTGGATATAACATTCTGTACCATACCCCATCTTCTGTAAGGTCGCCTTCACCATGGCATACTTCCTGCGTGCTTCCTGTACCATGGCAGTGAAGTCTGGATACATGGATATGGTCGAACCCTGCCATTCAAGTTGGCTCTTCTCACATGCCATCCATAGGGTGGTATCCCTGTCTCTAAAGTTCAAAACTGGGCTATGATCGGTCTTGGCGGGTACCCCGGATTAGGTCATGTTCCCAGAATGCGATGTGCATGTTCAACTACGAATGTGGTAGCAAAGGTCTTACCGCCAAAAAGACCTGAAGGAAGTGTTTCACAAATCGATCCAGCCGCCCAGTATTGGTGGATTCGGTTTCCCCCATAATACGAATGTTATTTCGCCAACCAAGTGCCTCTAAATACCCATTCTTAATGGCCACAGCTTTGAGGAGCTTCTCCATCCTTTTATACTTTTGAGTGGTCTGGACAGCACCATCTTCCAAGTCAGAGATTCTACCCTCTGCTGTGGTCAGACGCCCTTCCTGTTGATCCAGTCGGGCCCCCATATATTCCAACTTCTTGTCCAGGGCATCAAAACGGGTGTCCAGTGCCCTGAAGCCCACCATCAGCTCCAACAACAAATTGTCAGGCCCAGTTGCCTCAGTTGTGTGCATCACTCCACCCTCCGCCATGCTGACCTGCTGCACCGCAGTACTGGTTCTAGGCACTTTGAAGGACATGGTGCTTTGCTTAGGGTCCTTGAAGGAAGTGACCCAATTAGGGCTATCTGGGTCACTCTCGACCTCCTTTAGCCTTCCAATAAGGAAGAGTCAATGACGCAGTAGAGAATACAAGCAAACTAGTTTATTCACAGAGTACACTGCAGTGGAATCCAATCTGACCTTCTCCTTATGATGGCTGACAAGGGACTGACTCTAACAAGCATAAAGTTACATTATGTATGTTGCGGAGCCCACAAAGACCCACCTACAAAGGAAAAACACGGGTAGATGTCGTAATTCAATGGGGGTACAGAACATAAGTTTCGATTCCATAGCCTGGGACAAGTTATCTGCTACTCAAGGTCGTCTGGCTTATCCTCCCCTCTAGACAGGTGGGAGAAGGCCTCTATGTAATAGAAAAGGCATGCGTTAATGAGCAAGTTTCAACATTAAAGAAACAAAACTTACCAAGGACCATTTCTCGTAAATGAGCAAGTAACAGTTTTGAATATAATACAAAATGGCATCTTCGAGAACCAAAATGGTGGCACAGATATCAACCTAACTTACATAACATCTGCACTTACTAATACTGTATGAATATAGTAAGAACCTATTTCGAGATAGCTACATGAATGCTAACATAAGGTCAAGTAAAATATGACTAATATAGAAGGTGAACATTTTAATTCTATCATCCTTACAACCCATACCACAAGCTTGCGGATTACGGTGTTCTAATTTGTGAATGCTGCCCCCTTATAGTCAACTTACAAGGCGGTAAGAGGTGGGCCGCTGTTTTGAGAGGAGTTCACTCCACTGTGTGGTTCTGCACAGGCTTGCCGTCCACCCACTTCACAAATGCCCCACCGCGGTGAGGTCAATATGGCATCACTGCAGCAGCAGATAGAATTGCTGCCTGCCAGCCCCTGATGTAGTCCAATCTAGGTGGGGCCATGCCACCAGCATGGTAAATACACCAAGGCCAGGGGGAGGGGGAAGTCCACCAGCTCTGCCCCTCCAGCAATCGGTCCCCTATGACAATCTTCACAGGGCTGCAGGAGTCATCCACAGTGCCATGCAGAGCCTGCCCGGTCGGCCAGAGCGCCCATGTCCCTGCCACTCATACACCAAGGCCCTGCAGCACAGCCCAACAAAGCCCCGATGGGCCCTGCTGCTGATGTCAGTCCAGTAGAGGGGGAAGGAGGGGGTGCCGACCACCGCAACAAGTGGAGGGTCACAGTCACGGGGGAGCAACCCATGTAGTTCCCACAGCTCCCGGCCCAGTGGCCGGTCCCCAGGCTCACCCTCAGCCCCTGACACCACGGGCCCTCTGGGGACCGGCTGTGGCCCGTTGTCAGATTCTTGGCAGTAACTTACCCCCACCACAGCCTCTCACCTCAATGCTGCTGCACGGTCTTGGCTTGCGGCAGCCTCCGCAGTCCATGCCCCGATTCCAGCCAGGTTTACCCTCGGGCCCCAGGCTTCACTCGAGGCTGCACCATGCCGAGCCTCTGTATTTTGGTGCCGATGCGTGCCGCGGTCTCCAATCGGGCCAATCTTCATGCCGGCCGCCGCACCACCTCCTTCTACATCAGCACCAGCATATTTCGAGACTGCATCGCCCCCACAGCCACCAGGGTGAGCAGTTTACAGGGAGTCAGCGGCAGAGCTACAAGCCTACGCGGCCATTACGGTCAGCGGCTTGGCCGCGCCCCAAAAAGAGAGCAAAGGTTGAGTTGTCTATGATGTCACTCAGAACCCGGGGGTGAAAAACATACAATAATTCCCTTTTTTCCCATTTATATTTGTATGTTATGTATGGCCCTGAAAATCATCCGCTGCTGCTTTCAACTGCTATACAGTGGGAGAGGGGTGATGGAGAAGCCTCTTTTATGGATCCATCTCCCAAAGAT
Organism: Triturus cristatus; assembly: GCF_964204655.1. Classification (NCBI taxonomy): domain Eukaryota; kingdom Metazoa; phylum Chordata; class Amphibia; order Caudata; family Salamandridae; genus Triturus; species Triturus cristatus. Next base: position 544,825,070 of record NC_140594.1, on the reverse strand, counting down.
TGCAAAAGTACCTGTCATCCTTGACCAACCTCCATCACCTTTCTTGCCCCTCCTGCAGCTGTGTTTTCTGCTTTCATTCAAAGCCTGTCAGCCTGGCCTTGAGGGCCTTTATGACATCCCAACAGTGGATGACCAGTTTTGTTATCAATTGTTGCTATGTCACAGCAAGGGGTTATGAGTTTAGAAACTGACATAAATGATAGGAGATTGTCTTTGAGAGCCATATATAACATATAGAAGTATAGATGGGTAAAAGTGAATTATGGGGATGCTTTTTCACCAAGGTGTTCTGAGTGACATGAAGTTCAAGTTGTCTATAATGTCACTTTAGAACCCCAAGGTGAAAAACATCCCCATAATTCTCTTTTCCTCATCTATAATTTTGTTATATATGCCCCAAAATCAATTGCCCCTGCTTTCAACTGCTATGCAGTGACACAGGAGTAATGGAGGAGGCATACAAAACATGGCCTCTGCTATGTATCCCTGTCCCAAAGGTTAACAAATAATAAATGTCTTACCTGACATCCTTGATCAACCCCCATCACCTTCCCTTCTTTCTTTCCCCCTCCTGTAAGTGTGCTTCTGCTTTGAGTCTAGCTCAGAGAGCCCAGTCCACCTGGCCTGGAAGGCCTTTGTGGCTAGCAACAGTGTATAACGAATTTTATTATAAACTGTTGCTACATCATTGCAATGAGTTATCAGTTTTAGAAACTGAAACAAAATATAGAGGCTTTCTATGAGGGCCATACATATCATATCAGTTTATGGGACATAAACCTACTTGCCCGGTGGCCACATTCCATGTGTGAGATCTTTATCCACACATGGCCCTATCCACTAAGTTGAAAGTAAAATAGGAAGCCCCTCAATACACAATAGGTTGATTGAAAAACACCGGGGCAAATTTACAAACCCTATCACCACTAGAGCATCGCTTTTTTGACGCTCAGGTGGCGTAGCGCCATTTTCAATATTTACAAGGTGGCGCTAAGCCACTTAGCATGGCCCAACGCCACGTTGTAAATATGCATGGGGCGTGCAATGGGTGTTGCTGTGGGCATTTCACGGCACCCCCCATTGCTTTTTGACGCTGCCCCAGATTTACAAGGAGGTGTAAATCTGTGGCAGCGCCAAAAATTAACGCCATGCAAGAGCAGGGATTACAATAGCGCACAAGGAGAAACGTTTTTATTTTTACTTTTGTGTTTGCTTTTTTCTTTGTGTGCTGCATTCTGCAGCACACAAAAAAAGAGAAAAACCCATCAATGATTGTTTATGTGCAGGAAGGTGTCCCTTTCAGAAAATAAACAATCATTAAATAATGATGATTTGCTACTTTTATGTGTGCTGCATTCTGCAGCACACATAGAAGTAACAAATCGCCATAGGTAATTGTTAATGTGTAGGAGGGCACACCTTCCTGCATATAAACAATAATTCCCTGCAATGCAGGCACACTGGCACTATTTCGCAAAGGTGCATGCATTGGTCTAAGCGGCTTATTTTAACGCCAGCACTAGGGAAAACACAAGGGTGTGCCATATTGTGGTAAATATGACGCATCCCTGCGTATTTGTAAAATATCGGAGCCTGGTGCTGCCAGATTTGGATCAGCTCCTCACTTGCAAAATTATTTTAATTGCTCATGATTTAAGATACCAGGACTGAGTCTGGTTTCTCCATAGGTTTTAGCAAGGCTACTGTCTTAAGGTCCCTACCATGTGTAACGAAATTACAGGAAAATGTCTTAGAGGAACGCTGCGTTCTTAGTGAAGAAAGAGCACTCCAGTAGCAAAACATGATTCTGCCTCGAACACCAATAGATGGACAAAAAAAAATAGTGAGTGGAGTTTTGTCCATGGGAACACAAAGTTCAGTGCAAAGTTGCCACTGATGGTTTTTTTTATCAAACATAAACGTCAATATATTGCTGTCCTTATCCTTTTGCCAGTTATGTTTCATCAACCTGCTGATGTGCTTTATGCACAGGATTAAAGAATGTCACATACCAAATTCAAGTCAGTTTGCAGATGACTATTTCGATTGTACAAACCAGGAATTTATTCAAAATGTAATGCAAAATGAGAATGGTCAATAGATAATTGATGCTGTATTGTATTTATAAATCGCTGGGTGCTGCTGCACAGTCCCCTCTTGTATTAAGGACCCAAGCACAAGGCAAGAGTAATGCACTAGGATTTATACTCTTACTCATGCTACCCTGTTCTTCTTCCAGATCTTTAGCCCTATAAAGCTACAGCTCTCCACTCTCTCCTTTTGGCACCTGGTTCGTTTTGACACCCTGACTTAATCATCCACGCTTCTCCAGACATCCTGCCGTCTCCCTCTTCCTTGCCACCCAGCTTTTGATCCCAGTATAACTGCAGCTCTCTTCATGGATCTCTGACATCCATCTTTTCATCCAATAGTGGGCTAACCGGATCATGTAGACTCCGGTGCCCCGCCCCAGGGGATCCTGTGCCTACACTGCATCTCCTGATCCAACGGATACACTGTAGGCTCAGTCGAACTGGAGTGTGAGACGTTTTTTTGGCACGGTCGGAATTTCATGTTGCTTTTCAGAAACAAGTACAAAAGAAGAAACTACAATCTCCCTAACAAATATACTAGGATCTAACTCCTGAGATAAATAGAGATAAATTGAGTTTAAGGGGGGGCCAAAGGCCTTTGAGTAACAAGTCATTTGTTTGTTTTATTTTATTTTATATTTTATCACTGATAAAGCATACAAAAACAACAATAGCTTAGAGCAAAAACATATGTCTAATCGTATAGCTTAAAACTTCAAAAATTCAATTGCATGACATAATGTACATTAGAACAAATACAGCCACCCAAACATCATTCAGACTAAAAACACACACAGTTCAATCATTCCCCATACTCTCATACGCAACACACCACAAATAAAATCGAACAAGAGGTTTGCCAAGGTCGGGGGTTGCTTAATTACCCAACAGTTCCAGAGCAACAAACTCCCAAAGCTCCTGCCTTCAGTCATCTTTCCCATTATTTCTGATCTCTTTCTTGCCTTTATGATGAATCTGCCCTAAACAGCTTCCTTGCTCATGTCTGGGAAGTCACCAACACCTTAGAATGTGGACAATAACAGAGGTTAACGCCTGCAGTCTAAGCCTTCAGCTTGACCAAGCCAATCTGAAATTTCAGTTCGGTGTTAATGTGTTTCATGAGTTTGACGCCTTAATTTGACACTTTAACTACATGAAAAAAATATCATTATTTTATAGCCTAACCTCCCCCATCTTTCGTGTTTTAGTATGCCATCGGCATTCAAAAGCAATAGAAAATAATAGTGCAGCATATATGGAATTAATCTATCCCTAAGGACAGCACGTGCTTGATAGCAACGTCCCTAGGACGTGCTTCACAATATTTAACATTTTAATGTTCCAGATGCTATCACTTTTATAGCAATTTGTAGAAATAAAGTGCTTACTAAGGCCATATAAAAGAATTATTGAACATTTAGAGATGAGTACAGTACTTTATTCATATTGTCGTTTAACATTCTACATTTAAAGTATAACGCAATAACCTCAGTCTAAATGTTAATAACACTTATTAATTCAGTTTAATCGTGTTATGAAGCTAGGGACAGCAAAGCTGAGAAAATGGATGCCTACAGCAGTGCGCACTTAAAAGGTAACTGCAGATATTACAAGTCGATGGCCTTGGAAACTTCACAGTGACATTGCAGACTTGAGATCTGTTTCAGACAGCAGGCACTCATTAAGTATCAAGGTTATAATATCCGTCCTGGATATATTTTTTGTACTATAGAGGGGGGTTTCAGACCACATAGCTGCTCGGTGCTTCTTTTTTTATCAGTAAGACAACTTAAAAGAGTTGGGCAGTATTGTTTAAATAAGATTCGAAGATATGTAAACAGTTGGAGGCTTGATTAAAATCTTTTAGAAAAGCTGATCTAAGTTAAGGATTGTAACATTGTGGAAATGGACTTTTGTTAGTTTTGTGAAGTTGTTTTTAACGTTGGTGCAGTTTGAAACACAGCAGGTGAACAATCCTGCGGAAGATAGGTCATTGAAGAGACATTTTCCCTCACAAATGTTTTACTCTGCATGCAAATGAGACAAGCTTTGCAACTTTGTAAAGTTTCGGAGCTTGACACCTTTACAAACGTTTGGTTAACGGAATTATAGTTTCGCGCTAATGTAAATGGTTTGAAGGATTAAAACGTTAATTGTATAAGCACTCAGAAGCACAGAATTTTTGATTGACCCTTTTTCAGAGGCGTAGCTAGAGCTTGTGGCGCCCGGGGCTATCCCTCAGATTGCCGCCCCTGGGGAGGGGGGTTGCTGGGGAAAAAGGACGGCGAGCACTTGAAAGAGGTCCGAGACCCACACGTAGTATCGCCGCTAATAGTTACCTCGATCATGCAAGTTACATGCCCATACATGACACGGTCCAAGGCTACACAGTTGAATACACCGGTGACTGGCAGTACAAAAGAGAACACATAGACTGCATGATCTATCTGGGGACTCAGAAAAACCGCATGTGACATCCATCAGAGAGCTGCGTGAATAATTACCTGGTAATCCCCTCAGCACAATACAAACATGCACATACATAACAGTGTTCAGGGATCCATCATCTACAGCTGACATTAAATGACCATTCATCATGGTCTCCCCATTACAGCAGTGCACTTTGTAATCTGCATGGTACATGTTCTTTGCAGCAGGCGCATTAACCCTCTGTGTTATCTTTCCAGGAATCTACCCTTCCACTAGACAAAACTCTGATCTCTCTCTAGGAAGAACATTAATCACCAAAGTTATCATGACATGTTTATTGTTTCTGAAAATTGCTGGAGGCCAGGAAGGAGGCAGCAAGTTTTTTTTAAACCATAATATACTTGCAAACACTACTCACCCACCCGAAATAGGTACCCAGCGCGGTCACACCGTTTGCATCGCCCTAACCTGCTCAAGGTTCATGTGACCTCAGTGACAGAGTCACAGCGACTGGATCACTGTTGCTCTAGGGTGTGCTGCTTCGTAGGCCCACCCGTAAGACTGGAGATGAACTTCAGTATGGATTGTGGTGGACAGGCCTTCAAGGTTAACCCACAATTGACACCACTAGGGTACACCTGCTTGTGCTAATACATCAAGCCTTCTAAGGTCTAGCGGGGCCTCCTAAGGTCTAGCATGGGAATGTGCTCCCTCAGTAGAGTGGTCTGGTGGACTGGTCATGAAGGCTGAACCCGGTTCCCCAGTTCCAAATTCGACAGCTCTGGCCATAGTCCCACACCCTCTCCCCCACTGAACATCATACTTCCCCACTGAGAGTAACTCGCACTGCCTTCAGCTATAACCACTTGGATGTGGCTCAATTCAAATTATGCACTTGATAAGAGTAATATGCTGCCTAAAAAAAAAAGTAAAAGCAACCACTCATAGGGAATGCAAGAATAAGTAAAGCATGTGAAATGTAAGCAGAAACAACATGGTTACCTTAACGATCTGTCACTCACTATTCAGAAATCAGCGAGTGGTTTTACCTGAAAAGTTAAGGACATGACTAGAGGGCCCTGAAGGGAACCGTTTCAATGTCCATTGCTTATATCCTTACAAAATGTAAGCAGTATGGTTTAAAAAGACCACATGCATAAACACAGAGCCACGGTACACATTTTGTTTTCCAATCCAACCATCAACCAGGTATTGCAGTACTTCCAGGATTGGTGCACTTCCCCACCTGGGGATAACAATGCTGTTCAAAGAAAGACGAGAAAACAAAAGTAGTGCTTCACTGGCAAATTCTGTAAAGGGATGCTGATTTATTTGGATGTAAATAAAACCAATCTGGCCACTTTGAAACCACTCTATCTTGCTTTATTTAGTTATGTGTTTATTTTTCAAATTTAAAACCTTCTATTTCTCTCCATCCCGCTGCACTTTGGAATAGAAAAATGTCAGAAAAAGGGCATTTCCCGCAAGAGTGTTTTTCTTTTTTGGATCCATTTCACAGGGAAGCAACTAAATGAAAGAAGGAAAGAGAGGTTGAGAACCGTTTCTTCAAGTCACGGTTTTCAGTAAGTGAGGAGGAAGACAGAAAGAGAAGGAATAATAGGAAGAGAGGGGGGGGGGGGGACAGCTGCCAGCACAAAAAATAAGAGGACATTGCCCGAGTCCTATTCCTTCTCTGCCCGTCCCCGAACGTCCACGAAAGTAAGCCGAGCTTTATCTGAATGCCTTTGTCCGCCCCCAAAATAGTGCCGACTGGGGCGGACCGCCCCCACCGCCCCACCCTAGCTACGCCACTGCCCTTTTTCTGCTATTTTCTTGGTCTCTGCTGTAGCTAAAATGTCATGTATCCCCAGAGGCGTAGCTAGAGCTTGTGGCGCCCGGGGCTATCCCTCAGATTGCCGCCCCTGGGGGGGGGGAGGGTTTGCTGGGAAAGAAGGACGGCAAGCACTTGAAAGAGGACTGAGAGACACGTAGTATCGCCGCTAATAGTTAGCTCGATCATGCAAGTTACATGCACATACATGACACGGTCCAAGGCTACACAGTTGAATACACCGGTGACTGGCAGTGACTGGCAGTACAAAAGAGAACACACAGACTGCATGATCTATCTGGGGACTCAGAAAAACCGCATGTGACATCCATCAGAGAGCTGCGTGAACAATTACCTGGTAATGCCCTCAGCACAATGCAAATATGCACATACATAACACTGTTCAGGGATCCATCATCTACAGCTGACATTAAATGACCATTCATCATGGACCCTCCATTAAAGCAGTGCACTTTGTGATCTGCATGGTACATGTTCTTTGCAGCAGGCACATTAACCCTCTGTGCTACTGCTGGAGCAGGGTTTTCTATTTAAACTCAAACTTCAGTTTATATTTTTATATGTCATAATTAAAATTACTAAGAACTAATTATTAAGTATTAATTTTTGTCGAGTGTTTTGACTAATCAACCTTACTAATGAAAGGATTACACGTAGGAATGCAATTGCATGGCTTAATTAATACGTGAACTAAGTTGGTGAGCAAATTAATTAAATAAGTGTGGCTTATGTGCTATTTGTTATGTGTTTGCGCTTTAAAATAATATGCTTTAATGCTTCTATATGTCGCAAATGGCTAGATAAGTACATACACATAAGGGTATTAGTGGGAATTAACACTGTATAATCAATACAATGTAGTAACGTTGTTTTGTGTTTCTTTTTAATTAAGTTATCCATTTTGGCCTGTTGAGAAAATGGCCGACATCTACAGCCTGCATTTGAGTAGATGAAATATGAAGAGAGGCCTCGCTGAATATGGTTGAATGACCTCGGCCTCTGTCTGAGCTAAAAGTTATGAAAGGACAGCAGCTCTGGGCTCGTCGCCAGATATCCTTGGAGGAGAATATTTGTCACAAATGAACATTTTTGATAAACTTGCGGTGGCTTCACTATAATTCCGGAGAAGAGCATCCATGGATGTTGCGAATTTAGTTTGTGCTTCCTTTTTCCGTGTTTTTATTTTTGAGATATTCGAGAGCGGAGATTTTTCTAAATGTTGCGAGCCAACATCCTTTCCTGCTTGCTCTCTCAACGGACGCTTAGAGCTTGTTTGTAAATTTTAATGTGTAAATTTTAGTATAAATATTGTTAGACTAGAGAGGGTCTAAGGCCACTTCTTCCTGAACTTATGCTCAAGAGGATCGATGCTGATTGAGAGGACGGCGACTCGGGAGACTTTGATTCTGTACTGAGAGACCTGTTCTGACCTAAAATACGACATTTAGCTAGAATAGGTAATTATGAGAATAATGATTTTGCAATTGAATAACTTTTCTTTTGAATTAATTTAGATAAAGTAATTTCTTGTTTGAATTACAGTGTTGGGTGATTATTTCTTTGTCATTTATTGAGATCTCAAATGTGTTTAAATTGTTTAAAATCATGACTCGAGACATATCAATTTGGTTGCATTGACCTCAAATTAGATGCAGATTGATTTAGGATTCTCTCGTATATTCAGTGTGGATAGAGTAATAGAATGAATGTTGGTGTGATGGGCCCTAGCGTATGGTGAGTGTATGTGCGTATGACTGTGAAATTACTCTGTCCATGGAAGTAGGGAGAATTTATATGCTCTGATCTGCAGCATTACCTTTCCAGGAGTCATCCCTTCCACTAGACAAAACTCGGATCTCTCTCTAGGAAGAACATTAATCACCAAAGTTATCATGACATGTTTATTGTTTCTGAAAATTGCTGGAGGCCAGGAAGGAGGCAGCAAGTTTTTTAAAAAACCATAATATACTTGCAAACACTACGCACCCACCCGAAATAGGTACCCGGTGCGGTCACACCGTTTGCACCGCCCTAACCTGCTCAAGGTTCATGTGACCTCAGTGACAGAGTCACAGTGACTGGATCACTGTTGCTCTAGGGTGTACTGCTTCGTAGGCCTGCCCGCAAGACTGGAGATGAACTTCAGTATGTGTTTTGGTGGACAGGCCTTCAAGGTTAACTCACAGTTGACACCACTAGTGTACACCTGCTTGTGCTAAGACATCAAGCCTTCTAAGCTCTAGTGGGGCCTTGTAAGGTCTAGCATGGGAAAATGCTCCCTCAGTAGAGTGCTCGGGTGGACTGGTCATGAAGGCTGAACCCAGTTCCCCAGTTCCAAATTCGACAGCTCTGGCCATAGTGCCACATCCTCTCCCCCACTGAACACCATACTGACGCGCTGAGAGAAACTCGCACTGCCTTCAGCTACAACCTAATTGTGCCTGCTATAAACACTTGGATGTGACTCAATTCAAATAATGCACTTGATAAGAGTATATGCTGCCTAAAAAAAAAAGTAAAAACAAACACTCAAAGGGAATGCAAGATTAAGTAAAGCATGTGAAATGTAAGCAGAAACAACATGGTTACCTTAACGATCTCTCACTCACTATTCAGAAATCAGCGAGTGGTTTTACCTGAAGAGTTAAGGACATGACTACAGGGCCCTGAATGGAACCGTTTTAATGTCCATTGCTTATATCCTTACAAAACGTAAGCAGTATGGTTTAAAAAGACCACATCCATAAACAGAGCCATGGTACACATTTTGTTTTCCAATCCACCCATCAACCAGGTATTGCAGTACCTCCAGGAATGGTGCACTTCCCCACCTGGGGACAACAATGCTGTTCAAAGAAAGACGAGAAAACAAAAGTAGCGCTTCACTGTAAAGTCTATAAAGTGAGGCTGATGTATTTGGATGTAAATAAAACCAATCTGGCCACTTTGCAACCACTCTGTCTTGCTTTATTTAGTTATGTATTTATTTTTCATATTTAAAACCTTTTATTTCTCTCCATCCCGCTGCACTTTGGAATAGAAAAATGTCAGATAAAGGGCAATTCCTGCAAGAGTGTTTTTCTTTTTTACATCCATTTCACAGACAAACAACTAAATGAAAGAAGGAAAGAGCTTGTGAACCGTTGATTCAAGTTACGGTTTTCAGTAAGTAAGGAGCAAGACAGAAAGAGAGGGAATAATAGGAAGAGAGGGGGGGGGGCGACAGCTGCCAGCACAAAAAAGAAGAGGCCATTGCCCGAGTCCTATTCCTTCTCTGCCCGTCCCCGAACGTCCACGAAAGCAAGCTCAGCCTTATCTGAATGCCTTTGTCCGCCCCCAAAATAGTGCCGCCTGGGGTGGACCGCCCCCACCGCCCCCCCCCCCCTAGCTACGCCACTGTGTGTCCTACCAGAAGGAAAGAAACTAGACCTTACCCCTTGAAGGCCCAAGCTGATTTGAAATCCCCGCCCAGTGTCTTTCTGACCTGTCTTCCCCTTACCGACATAAAGATCTCAGATGCTGACACAACAGAGTGAGTTGAGAGCTTCCTGATGAAATCATTCAGCAATTCAAAGTCATGTGCTGGTATTCTGAAAGGAATATCTCAGTCTTTCATCCTTCCATCCTTTCATGGAGGATGAAATTAGTACCCGTGTCTTCCTGCGATAATAACACTTTTAATTCAGACACTACAAAACAGAAAAACACATTATTGCGCGTACTTGAAAAAAATTAGCTCTTGTAACAACAACCTAGCCTTTTTTTTATTCCTTTGGGTATAAGATCAGTATTCATATAGTGGAATTAATTCTTAATTTGTAAAAGAATAAATGCAAGGGTGCACATTTTCCTCAGACGCTAACTAGCCATGCGACCAAAATTCAGGGTTGCTAAGTCCCAGCTGTCTTACTTCAATTGTTTAAGTTTCCGACCTTCTCTGTCTGATTTTTACCGATGGCTCCAGAACTTCTGAGTACACTAAAGTAGAAAATATGGGGGCATATCAACAACAACCGGCGATAATTATCGCTAAGCGCACTTAGCGCTAGGATAATTATCGCCGGCTAGCGTGGATTTTTATCGCTGAGATAGTGTGCTATTAGCAACGCTTATCTCAAAAGCGATAAAAATCCTTGTGCTAACTGCCTAACGTGAGATAATCTCACGCAATGTGGCGTTAGCTTGTTGATAGGGACTCACAAACTTAGCCATGATATCCTTCTTTCATAGGATATCATGGCTAAGTCAGTCCTGAAGCAGGCGTAAGTAAAGTAGCAATAACAGGGGTTATCGCTACTTTTCCTGCCGCTATGCTTCATAGCGTGGGGCTTGATGATAGGAGAAATGTCGCTTAGCGACATTTCTCCTGTCATGTCAGGTCAGGAACGCCCACTTTGCATCTCATTAGAGATGCAAAGCTGGGTGTTAAGATTTCGTACGCTAAAGCAAGGTCTCACGCGTCAGCGTGACCTTGCTAATTAGGCGATAAATTCTATCGCCTGGTTGTTGATATGCCCCTGGGTTTTATAGTATTTAGTGCTAAACTTTGCTGGATTGATAGACCACTCGAAGAGTACCACTTCCTAGTGAAATACAATTATCTCACCCTCAATAGACTGCTGGGACACTGACAGATCAAGACAACATTTCTTATTTGGGACACACCTAGTTTTTGTTTGTCTCTGGGAGAAAATATCGCTGTCTCTTTCTGAAATCCAACCAGTACCCGTATGTGGGGTACGTCAATTTTCTCTGATCGTGTACTGTGTGTTTATGCAACATGTGACATTTGCAGTAATCTGTGTGTTGCATGAATGGTGCACTCTATGACGACAAGGTGACTCCCTTAATGAGAATGGCAATTCCCTGCACATGGTTTGCAGGCAAGCATTCCTGATTTTTGGAGGAGCCGGGGACAGAGCAGTGGCGTTACAAAACATTAGAGGGCCCCCCTGCAAGATGTGTTGAAGGGGCCCCTCACATCAGTAGGGGCTGAGGGGGCCCCTCTAGGGGACTGCAGGGGGCTTAGTTATGCCCCTGAGACAACGACCTCACTGATAGACTATCTTTGTATAGTTTCTGGGCCAGAAAACCCATCAAATCTGTATCTGCCTAGCAACAGTGTTTAGAGAGATCACTTGATGCAATGTACATTGCAAGCTATGTTCTTCCTAGCAGTTGGGATGTAATATTTTGATCTACTGGAATCTAACAGTAATGGAGGAACAAACAACGAAGCCATGTCTGCAGCATGCTACTTCCATCTTTCCTTTCAAATTGTGTCATATTCTTTCGACATTGCAACCCCCTATCCTTTCATTGAAGATGGATATGCAATGCGTGAATTCAGACATCCTGGTCCGCAGTTCCATGCAATACATCCATCTCTGTCTTTTCAACTATGTCCAATAATACACAAAGATACACTGTCTCCCTACAGATACTTGACAATGACCACTTTGTTTAGTGCCGTAATAGTAACTCCCTGTACCATTGATCTTAGGTGTTTTTTTACACAGAGATATGCTCTTCACTCATATCTCTTATTGTCACTGATGACCTCTATATATTTGTACCTTTTTTCCTTGAGCGTTTGGCTACTACATGTCTATTGTTCAAATCAATGTATGCACCCAGTGTGTACTACAGAGTAGAGAGAAGACATGTCATCTACAAATTATATTTATCATTTGATGTCAATCTTATAAACTTCAAAACTTAACGAATCAGGTGTGTGCTACAGACAAATAATATATACTTTCTATAAATCTTTAACACCACAAAAAAATCATGAAAAACATATATTTCACACACTGTAAAATTATTGACATTTAATGTAACATTTATTTGCGTTTCCCACATCTAATCATAGGTTGTGCGAATTTGTAAAGAAAAGTGTCCTACAGTATAACCCTATGATGGTTACTTATTCTAGATCTTGGGGGCCCATATTTTAGACCATAATTTGTACAGTTCTAAAGGTACTGGAAGGCACTTCTTTTTGGGAAAGCTCTGGAATTTTAGTCAGAGGATTGGTGGCCATCCGAGCTTGGCCCTGCTCCCACCCCTAACAGATAGTAAAACATCTCGGGTCAAAATCGATCACTCTTTATCAATGAAACCCCAGGTTGATTTTATTTGTGGCACCTGCTATGCCACCATGCAGCTTCAGCTTTTAAGGAAGATTGTTCCATTTCTCCCGGCTAGATATAGAAAGTTGCTAGTCCAAGCTCTTATTACCAGTCATTTGGACTATGGTAATACGCTTCTTGGAGCAGCTAATGACACCTTGGTATCAAAACTCCAGTGGAACAGAATACTGCAGATCGGTTAATTTACAACTTGCCTCTCTGTACTTCCATGAACACCAACCTAAGGGATCTGCATTGTTTGCCCATACAAAAACAAATATTCTTTAAGATATGTTGCTGGACACAGAATGTCTTAAATAAAACCTTGCCCAGTTATCTGCACTCAAAGCTCTCCCTGTATCAGCCCTCTTGGGCCTTAAGATCTTTCAACAAGTTTTACACTGTTAAATTTGGCAGTAGATCATTTACTTATCTGGCACCATTTTTCTGGAATAAACAACCCATGTCTATTTGGTTATGTGAGGACCATGCTAAATTAAAAAGGCTATTAAAAACTTGGCTCTTTAAAGTTTCTCCCTACATCTCTGGTTATCTTTCCTGCCAACCTGCTGTGCCCAGTGCCAAGATATTCCTTTGGGAGTGAGTTGTACACAATAACGAATGTAAATACCATATCAGAACAAGGATGGACTGTAAAAACAAACCCACGATAATTGTTAGCATGAAAAGTGAAATATCATTAGTAGCAGTCTGCAGATAGACAGGTGCCAATAAGAAATGTAGATACAAAAATTGAAGCATAATTAGCTTTTGCCTGGACTTAGACAAAAAAGCAAAAGATGATTGCATAGGAAACATGCAACGCCTTTAGTTGCAGCCCAGAAGTGGAACAAAGCAAATTAAAATTGTTGTCTAAGCTATGGAAAAAATGTATTATGTTCATTATTAAGCAATAAGTTGTTTGTCAAGACTACACACAAACTATAACCAGAAACAAAATTGTGGATGCTCTGGACCCCTAAAGTTTTACAACTCAATAGGGTTGGATTGGGAGCAGCTTTGATCTTGATTCACTAGGCGAGGTGTCTCAGAGAAAAAATTTAAAAACAGAATTTCAAAGTACAGTCAGTAAAGAAAAGGGCTGACTCAAAAAGTGTCGGGTGAAATTCAAAAAATCATGAAGGTTTATTAAATTCCAAAAAGTATAATACAGAGTAGTAAGCTGCAGTAAATCATGTTTGAATGCATACAATTATTACTAAGAAGGCCCTCAGTAATAGAACAATGCAGAATATTAGGTAAAAACACAAATTGACTAAAGGCCAATTTCATTCTTGCTAGTAAGGATACTCCATCACAACAGCGATGAAGTATCCTTACTGCAGTGAATGTGGTCTGCATGCCAAATTTAAATGCAGGCAGATTAATTACGGCAGGGTTACTTAGTTTCCACCATGAATAATCCCCTTTGATGACATTGTGGAGTAAGGGCCTTCGGAGGCTGACCTGTCGTTCTGCTCACCTAATTTAGATGGGTGCAATGAAGGTGAGTTTTGTTTGCCCATCACCACCAGGAAAATGCTCGAAACATGAATTTAGTTTACATGTTTTAAACGACAGCCTTAATTACATGGACAATGCTTCTTGGGAAGAATTCAGTTTTGCTTTTCTGGCCATGCCTCTTTTAGAGAGGTAACTTTCTGTGACTTTTTGGGTTCAAAATTTAGGGCCTACACCATCTTGGAGCTGGGACTGTCCAACCTGTGGTCGGCGGTCCCGACTGTCTAACTACAATGTGGCCGAACACTGTTAGGTTGCATACTCCTATATGTCAACGGGATCTCGTGTTACGGCTGTAAACTGGCTGTAACACAAGCTCCCATTGAGAAATGAGAGGTGTTGTTCATCCTTTCACTCCGTGGCAGGCACCTCAAGATGCCTGCTACAAGGTGCAGGGATCAACAGGGGCTCGGCCTGCTGGGGGCCTCCAAACGAGCTTTCTGACATGGTTTTCATGTCGGACAGGCCGGCATGGAAACCATGTTGGAAAACGTGCATCGTAACCTCAAGGGCGGAAATGCCTACTTTTTGGGAATATGAGCTGGCTCAGACTGGTCGATGGGCTCCATGAGCCCATCATAATCCAGCCAGAATGACCAGCCAGTTTACTTTTTGACCACCAGCATCATAATGCGACGGTCGGAAAGTAAACCGAACGGCCCATTACGAAGCTGCCAGGAAGGCTCTGACTGGCGGGCGGGGCCTTTACGGACCGTATCTTAATCAGCCCCTTAATGTTGTGCCTGACATATTCACCTAGCTATAGTGTCATTTTAACTTTTGTTTTTTTCAGTGAATTTCTAAGGTTTTATTTTTTGTTTGAACAAAAACAGATGTTTTGATCACATCTAACTATAACGCTGCTTTAACATTTGTTTCATTCAGTGAATTTTGAGATTTTTTAAATGTAAAGTAATATTTTATTACTATACATAAAGCCAACCAGCGCAACACATACTAAAAAGGGGAGGGAGCAGCATGCCCCACCTCCCCAATCCTCAAAAGGCCTGGGTCCTCTGACCTGTACCTTTTATTAAAGGGGGGGCAAAGTTAGTAAAAAAGGGGGGGACGGGCAGCCCCCTTCTCCAAGTCTTCCAAGGTCCTGAGGACCCCAACTGCACGTACTAGACATAACAAATAAGTGAAGGGAGCCACAAGACCTCCTACCCTGAGGCCTGTGAATATTTTAAAAGGGAGAAGAGGCCCCCTCCCCAAGCCTATTTTGGCCTTGGGGACCCCATCATCCAGGGCCCACATCAGTTATAGGTGAATGCTCCAGGCACCGCAGGAGGAGCCTCAGGGCCCCTATTGCCCCAACTAACTCTCTGCATGGTGCAGGATCCGGCATTGCTGCTGCCTGGAGGGAGTCTCTGTTCCTTGAATGCTCTCTCCGGACAGGAGCAATATGTGTTTTATTTATTTCCCCCAGGAGTGCAGACAGAGAAACAGAAGTCTGCTACTAGCCAGAGGGAACATTTTTAATTCTCCCGCGGGCTGGGAGAAGACCATGGGGTCTATTAGGATGGTGGGTGGATGGCCGCAACTGCGGCAGCCATCCGCCCGCCATCGAATCCCAGAAAACTACCGGTCCGATTAGCATCGCGGTAGTGACTGCCGCGGTGTGATTTTCCGCCCGCCACTTTTCCGCCGGTTGCAGTCTGCCCGCTTGCCTGGCGGGTTGAGCTGGACCGCTACAATTGTTGCGGATCAGGGCCAAGCACCGCCAGCACGATTATGATGCCGGCGGTAGCCAGCCTTTCCGCTGTGGTGGAACCGCCATGGAAAGGCATGCGGAGACATGTTCTGGGGGCCTATTGTGGGCCCCAAATGTGTTGGGGGGAGAGTGAGTGCACTGGGGGGGTCCCCATGGTACCCTGCACCAGTGACATGCATGACGTGCTCCTTTTCACACTGCGGCGGTGCTGCTGGCAGCAGCAACCACCGCAATGTTAATCACCAGAATCCGACCGCCGCGGTCGGATTTCCACTGCGGAGCATCCTAATTGGACCGGCGGTTATGCCGCGGTCCTTGCGGGCGGTCTTTTCCTCCTACCATGGCGGTCGGGAAGATTTTACGACCGCCATGCAAATAGACCCCTTAGTGTTAACTCCCAATTAGTGGAAGATTTAATAATGCTGGGCGTGGGCTCCCCCGGGACACAGAAAGTAAGCCAGCCCTGGGGGCTTTTAAAGGCTCCAGGAGAGGGGCCGCATGGTAACTAAATGTTATGGGTTTGAGGGATGGGGTCCCAGGGGCCTTTTTAAGACTCTAGGAGGAGGGACTTCAGCCCTGTTAGACATGGCCCTTTTTGCAGGGTTATTCCAAAACCTTTGCCTTACTCCTGTTTTAGTTGTTTTTATGACTCTGGGCACTTTACACCTACTGATCAGTGCTTAAGTGCATGTGCTCTCTCCTGAAAACTTGGTAAGATTGGTCTACATCTGTTTGACATATTTAATTTATATGTAAGTCCCTTGTACAGTGGTTTCCCACATACCTAGAGCCTGTAAATGTAATTCTACTGGTGGGCCTGCAGCACTGATTGTGCCACCCACAGAAGTAGCCTTTCAATCCTGTCTCATGTCTCTGCCTCTGCAGGGCCTGCATGTTCAGTTGACTGCCACAGTGACTTGACATTTAAAGTGCTTGCCAACTCTGAAATTCCCCTTTTACCACATATGGGTAACCACTAAGGTAAGCCATAGAGCCCTATGGGCAGGGTGCTGTGTAGGTAAAAGGTAGGACATGTACCTTTGTTGTGTGGCATGTCCTGGTAGTGACAAACAGCCTATTTGGTTTCTCTCTGCTGTTAGGCTGCTCCTCTCATAGGTTTGCATTGGTAATTCCCTGATATGTGTTTCAGTGGTAATATCTGATATCAATCAATCAATCAGGGGAATTGAAAGCGCGCCACTCACCCGTGAGGGTCTCAAGGCACTGGGGGTGAGGGGTGGTTAGCAGTTCCGTTCAGTCGAAGAGCCAGGTCTTCAGAGCCTTACTGAAGGAGTTCAGGGAGGGGGTGCATCTGATGTCGGGAGCTCGTTCCAGGTCTTGGCCGCGATGTAGGAGAAGGATCTTCCCCCTGCTCTGGCTCTGAAAGGGATAACATTGCCATGTTTGGTATGTTAGGAATGGTGGAGATAAATTCAGCTTTTTGGTGCAAGTGGATTTTTTATCACTATTTCAGAAATAGCACTCTTAGAAGTGGGGATTTCCGTGTGCTCATGACTCTTTGTGCTTTTCAGCCTGACTTCAATCAACGTCTGGTTTAGACTGACAGGGGCCTTTTATGTGCATTCACTCTAGACAGTCACGGAGGGAGCTTAGGTCTGCCCTGCATATCCTGATGAATCTTCCAAGGCTAAGGTGGTGGAAGGAGTTTTCACCTGCACCCGAATAGGGCTGTGCCTGTCTTTCCCAATGCTATCTCCTCCCCCTTGTAGTTTATCTGAAGCCTGGCTGGAGATTAAGTGGGGGTTTTGTGCACGTCTAAACTTTTTTTGAAGTTACCTCCAGAACAAAGGCATTTGGAGTGTAAGTACAGGGGCTCTGACCCAATGATTTTAGACACTGCGTGGGACTTGTAACCAGATGCTGCTGGCTCTACATACTGCACCAGAGGATTGCTGTGCCTCAAGAGGAACCGCCATTTGGACTGCTTGTCATATTGGACTGGTCTGCTGCCTACTGATCGTTGGGCTGCCAAAGAGACTTTCAGTTTGCACTGGTTGCCTTATGTGTTGGCCAGCTGCTGCCCTCCGCTTGTGCCCCCCAGTGCTTTCCAAGGTCATGTTGGCTCTTGCTACATCAGCACATGGTGAGCGCTTCATTTGATAATTATGTATGCCAGGATTAGCACATTGAGAGAGCTTTACAGTTTCATTGCAATCAGTGCTTTATTGCTGACAATAGAGGTAGTGCGCGCTGAGCAATCCTCAGCTCTGAAGTGCAGCCCTTGAAGAGGGAGTGCCCTGTCAAGGAACCCGCTCTCTGACCGCAACCATGGAGATTCCCTCACCAGCAACAATGCCGCAAGCCATGAGGGAAGCAGGCACAGGTGGCCCTTCTCCCTCAACTTGTTGCTCTGGGATGGGCCAGACATGATAACCAGCATCAAGGCCCTGCCCTGAAGCAGCATTAAACCTGGAGGGCGCTGCAGCCACCGAAGAAGTCGCCACCTCGGGTTTCCATTGGGGCAACCAGACTACCATGTGTTCTCACCAGCGAGGAGGCCACCATTGCAATAACCAGTTCTGGGCTGTGTCAAGTCACGGCTCAAAACCACAGGTCACCGGGACTGGGCAAAGGAGGGCACCTGACCTGGGCTGCAGGCATAAGCGCCTGGATTCGCTCTGCAGGGACCACAGAGGTTTTGTGGGGCAATTTTTGTCAGCATATTCTGGTATCTGTGCCCCTTCTTACTGGGTGCAACAGGAGGGTGATGTTGACACTGTGACTTCCCCAGAGGAGTTGATCCCAATGGGGTTGTTGTGGGGGAATAGTGATCCCACAAAGTTACAACACAACCTCTAAAAGGTTCACAAGCACAACAGTGTTGTACCGTGTGTATGTGTCTCCATCTGGGGAGGGTCCATCTGCCTGTTGGGAACAGCGTGTGGATCCCCAGACGAGTGAGGGTGGTTCGGGCCCTAGCTTCAGGTGGTACATTTTAGTGTAGTAACAGGGGGAACAAGGGTGTATGTCTGTTTGGGATCAGCTCTGTCTTGTGGTGACCAGTACCATAATTCCCGTAATAGGTGTACAGGAGTGCTTACACCCATGTTAGGAACCACCATTACTGTACACCGCCTAATAGGAGCACAGGAAGCCTGTGCCGTATGTTTTACTGTGATTGTGATTAACAATTTGTCTACTAACCTGCATGTTATGCCCTGATGTCCTGGTTCATGTCATTTTATACCTTGCAAGGATAGGATAAAAAGTATTATTTCAGGACCTTCATAATATATACAGTGATGGTGTAGGGTGTTATATTATGACATGTGAATCTTATATATATTTACTTCAGTAGACTAACTGTGATGATTATGACAATTGCCTAGTTGGCAAATTGATGTATGGTTTATGTGATTGTGGTCCAAGTGTTATGTACAATATATAAGATATTTGTATCCGATATTGTTTGGGGTCTCTTTTGTGGTGTATTTACTATTTATTGGGTCACTGGAATGTGTGTGCGTGTTGCGCAAATGCTCCAGGGCTTTCATAGGCTCAAGGAGGAGGGCCACATGGCCTTACTCTCCTATTTTTACAAAATCGGTCTGGGCTATTGGGGTCTCCAGGCCCCAAATGGGACCATGGAGGGAGGCCATCTTCATATTTGTATTATAAAGTGGTGGTCGCGATTTTATTTCATTTTTTCCACAGTCCTGCTGAACTCCCATGGGATTGCTGCACAAATTGCCAATATTGTTATACATTTGGCCCCGGGGGTCCCTCTGGGTCCCCTCCACAGGACCTGGGTGGGAGGAGTATTCGTACCCTGCCACCTTATATAATTTTCTTTATACTTCAGGACAATGGACTGAGTCCCTGAGTGCTGTAATGTCTGCCAGCAATATTTTTCTCATGTTGCTGACAGCCAATCAGAGACCTTGCTCCTGCGGGGAGTCTGACTCAAACACTTTATTGAATTACTTTTTTCAGAATGTCGTGTTGCAGGGATTCTGTTTGGAAACAGAATTGTGCCTGGGATCACAGGACACCATCAGTACCTATGAACCCAAATCCAATCAGCTCACAATGGCTTACCTGCTGTCCTAACCTTCCCAGACTAATCGATGAGTTGGAAACCTAGAACAAATATTTCTAGTCCCTAAGGAAACTTTGGAAAGAGATCACCACCTTTTGTTTCCCACTCATACATGTCCATAATAAACAAAAGAAAGAAAGATGAACGTTTACTACTTATTGAAACTATTGTGCTCTATTATGAAGCAACTGTGCTGTGATTAGAAAACATTTACAACTGAGCAAAGTAATCAGCATTTTCAGTAAATTGTATACAATGAAAAGCCCTACCATGGAAAATGATATATCTGTCTAAGTCTACCCTCACTACGTGAGCACAGGGATATATCAGTGATCTCTGGGATAAGCACCGGACCCCATACCTAGCATTTGTAGTTAGGTGGTCTGCATCCCAATTTGCACAAGGGTGGTGCGCTCGTTCCAAGACCTTTCGTCTCCAGTAGAATTCTCCTCTCTGTTTTACAAAGGGCAAGTCTTGGTTCATATGATAAGGAGTGCTGTGTTGGAAACAGCAACTGTGTCTCTGTGTTGTGTCCAAATGTTAGGAGATGTTGCTTTACTGATCACTGAAAAACAGGGCACTATTTTGTTCGACCTTATATGAAATGTTCAGTCTGAATCCCAAGAAGAAGAACTGAACAATAATAAGATGTGCAGCGTATTTCTAAAATAATATCATGGCGCAAAAATAAATGAATCATGTGTAGCTGGGCAAAGCAAAGCGGCCTACAACGTGCAGTTAGGCTAAAATAAGGGAGGACCAAGTTATGTCCAAAAGGGAACTCACTATAGCCCTTTTGCAAGATTTACCATTAACTTTAAAATAGGCTAATTGAGTTGTTTTTTATTTTTTATGTACTAGATCTTATTGCCCGTCACCCTTTCACTATACTTTTCTTTTCCTACTTGTGGGTTTCCTTCCTAAGCCGCCTGCCAACTTTCCACTTTTTCTGGTAACGGTTTGTGTACCTATCTCCTCTTTCTTTATTTTTACTTTGGGAGCACACCCTTCAAAACTGCAATCCTCACACGTTTAAAAAAAAAAAAAATTTCAACCCCATACTCTCCTTTTTACATTTTTTGTCAGGGTCCTTCTGTACACTCTTCGCTCATCCTAACTCTTTCCCCACTGCTCCTCCTTCTAGTCTTGACTCACTTCCTTTTCTGGTATTCTTCAATCATATTTACTTTTTTTTACTGTTCTCCTTCTTCCTATTTAGGGTGTCAACATAGATAAATGACTATCATGATCCAAGACATTCTTTAAGCCTTTCTTTTTGCTAACATTTATTTAAATATTCAGAGCCTCATTTATGAGGCCCCTTGCCCCACCGGAAAGTCACTTTTTGTGATGTTTCGTGGCGCAGGAACCTGCTCCATATTTATGAGGCAGCACTAAGCCACTTTTTTGGCTTAATGCTGCCTTGTAAATATTGTTTCCTCCGTGTTAAAGGGGTGAGCAATGGGTGTTGCTGGGAGCTTTTCCAGCAACATCCATGACTTTTTGACACTGCCCCAGATTTACGAGAAATCGTAGCTCTAAGGCAGCGCCAAAAACTTACACCACTCCAGGGGATGAATATATTTATTTCTCCTTGTTTTTCCTTTTTCTATGTGTGCTGCATTCTGCAGCACACATTGAGAGAGGAAAAAGCCTCTTGTGATTGTTTTCGTGCAATCATCCCTGCAACGCAGGCACCCTTGCACCATGCTTCAAAGGTTCCTGCATTTGCGCACGCGGCCCATTGTGCGCCGGGGCAGGAGAAAAAAAAGGAATGCATCATATCTGATAGATACAGCACATTCCTGTACTTTTCTGTTGCGGCGCTGCCCTACGGCAAAACCTCATAAATGAGGACCACATTCTCATTATTTTATAAATTGTATGGAATTGTTTACCTTTTGAAAATAGAAAAACTATTTTCCCTTAGCAGAATTTTTTTTGAATGCCACAGCATATTTTTCTTTGAAAAACTGCTTTTCTTTTGCAAATAAATAGTATTTACCTATTCTTAGAGTTCAGAGTTCCTTCTTTTTTTACAATTACAGTGTATTTTTTTGTGCTGTGCTTTTAGGGGCATTTTGAATTTTTGGGGTTCTTGGGTATTGGTTTCTGAAATCTTATTTTTATAATTTAACACTACCAAAACTGTTGAGCTAAAGCAATGGAAAACTCCATGCTAGACCCAAAGTTGTTCCATGTGTTTTATTGCAATTTATATGTGGTGCAGGATCAACATTTTTCAAACCTGTAACATGCTAGTTATACAATAGAACTCAGCAGTGCTTTCCCAACTGAACTGAGATATTATTGAGCCTAGCCTGTTTTCTTTGTGATGTATTTATGTGAACATTCTGCTGCTGGTACTTGGAACTGGATTGAACCCAAGTAACATATTTAAAAACCCAAGCAACATATGTATTTAGCGACACGTGTCAGTCAGGAACATTTAACTAATTCCCCCCTAGACCATGCAGCCTTCCACAAGCAATACGGGAAATAGCCGTTTTCCCCATAAACCAGAAAGGCTCCGATTGGGAGGAGCTGCGACCACAGGGTGGTTTATGTATTTCTGCCAGGAGGCCTATGGGTGTCAGAGGTATTAAGGAAAAATAATAATATAATTGCACACAATAGCATAATAAACCACAATGTTAAGATTAAAGATTTTTGGAAATAGAAATGTGATCAGGAAAACTCGAGTGGCATTTTAGTTTATACAAGTGTCCATTATTCATGCTTGCCTGCTGTTAGACCTGGCACCTTGGCGTGAGTCTTCCTCCCTCTTTTTTGTCGCTGTGCCTCATGTGATTTTATGGTGTTGGCCGCTCAGCGCGCTGTGCCACTGCCAACCAGTGTCGCGGTGCGAGTGCTCCCTTTGTAAATTGTATATGTTGGTTGGATCCCATGATTGGATTGTTTGATTTACTATCAGACCCCAGTAAAGTGCGCCAGGAGCGCCAGGGCATGTAAAGGCAAACGCCGCTGGTGGGCTTGCAGCACGGGTTGTGCCACCCACGGAAGCGGCCGGTAAAATACGTCTAAGGTCTGCCATCGCAGAACCTGCGTGCAGTCGGGTACTGACGCGCCGACCGACAAGTGCCCACACTTGCCGGTCCCCGAAACCTTCCCTTAGCTGCATGTTAGTCACCCCTCTGGTAGGCCCACGGGCAGGGTGCATTGTGAGCCTGAGGTAGGACAAGCCTAGATGCGTGGCATGTCCTGGTAGTGAATGACCGCCATTTTGTTGTTCACTACTGTAAGGCTACCCTGTTCTCATAGGCCAGTATGGGCGGCCTGGATTATTACACCCTATGATCCTAACCGACCCAGGGAACATGGTAGGAGATCGAGTTTAGTATGCCTGAACTCGGAATGATAAGGTACATCTTTTCGCAAGGTTTATTTTAATATTCCGGGTTTGCAAATGTCACTTTTAGAAAGTTGGTCTTTGCTTGCCTAACCATTTCAGCCGCCTCTGCGTGATGTGTATCTGATGTCTGGCTGGTGTGAGTGACAGGGCTGGGGGAACCCAGATGGGCAGGGCTAGGTAGCCTGGTATGAATAGGACGATCGACAGGTAGATGGGTGGGAGGAGTGCTCCTAGGCTCTGAATAGGACGGTGCTCCGCTACCTCGATGCCGGCTCCACCCCCTGTGGAGCGTCTGATGACTCTGCCCTGCACTCTGAAAGAAGAAGCCTGCATCACGTAGACAAAGTGCTCAGAAACCGGACTGAACTAGGCAAGGGCCCCCCTGGCCTGGGAGAACAAAAGATTTGTGGTATAAATGGAGGAGCCCTGCTCCTAAGAAACTAGATCCGCTTTTGACCAAGAAGAATCTCTGCCTGAGGAGGAGGCCCCGGGAAAGCTGTAGGAGGAAGACTGTCCCTATCCTGGGGGATTGGCCTGCAGTGGTGACCTCGCTGCCAAAGGGGAGAAGAGAAACTGTTGCTGAAGACTTTGCTTTATTTTTACTTTCAAGACTTGTGCTTTTCCAAAACGATCTCCAAGGGCTTGGAACTGAGCTTGCCCCTTGAACTGAGCCCCAGGACCATTGGGCTCTACCTGATCTTCACTCGCCTGCTGCTAGACCGTGGTGTCCTTTCCCTCGCCGGAGCTGTGACCCTCGTGCCGCAGTCCCTCCCTGAGCCGTGACCAGGACTGCTTAGCCGCCCCCGCCTTGGGAAGAGCCTCGCTCGATCGGAGCCGCTCCCCCTACGCTGTGCTGGGCTGCCCCTGTCACCTCGCTCGCTGGAGGCTCGCTGTGCACCTTCACCCTCCCGCAGGAATCGGCGTTTGTGAGCATCTCCCAGCCTCGGACGGCCCGGACGCATCTGCGTGCCCGGCTGCCCCGCTTTGTTCACCCGCCACCTGCAACACCCCGCTCTGGTCGTGAGCCTGAAGATCAGACACCCATCGTGAAGTGTGGGAGCCCCGGACGCCGCCTCGCCCTTCTGTGGAAGAGCCGCTGACATCCCGCACCCACCTTCGCGACAAGAAACAAGGTACTGTACTTACGAACTCGACCGCGAGCTCGCATCGGATCCAGGGTCCGCAACGTTCTGATTTCCCTGTCATCTGCCGTGGGCTTCCCAGTCGCCGCCTCAGCCTGGAGCGTGCTGAGGCCTACAGTCACCTTGTGCCCGCCTAAAGAACTTTCCGTACAAAGAGAACTTTACCGTATTCCTAAGAATTGTGGCCCCATCAGTTCAACGTTACTGGGCCTTGTATTTAACTCTGCTGAAACTACATAAAAGCTTATTTTTATATACTACCTGATTGGTGTCCATTTGTGGTGCATGCAAGGGGTTTACTGTATGTGTAATTGCATTTGCTTAACCGTGTACGCCTGAGACTTAGCCTAGACTGCTCGCGCCACGCACCTAGAGGGTGAGCAGGGGTTATTCTGGGGAGTCATCCTTCGCCCTGACAAGAAGTAAAGGGTCCCTGCTTGTTGTGGGTTCACACCTGCGTCAACCAGAGCCCCCTCATTTCTAACATTGGTGGCAGCGGTGAGGATTTACGGATTTGCAATTGTGGTTTGCGTATAGTGAATCACTGATCACCACGTAGTGAGAGCAGACCAGTAACACAGCCACAAGGCTAGCATTTGTTTTTGTTTTGCCAAGTATCTCCGTTGTTAGAGCCATGCCTGGTTCACACTCCGCCGGAAGGGCGGCTTCCATAATCTCTGGATTTGAAGACGTAGATTGGGAGGAAGACGCACTTCAGAATCGTACCAATGAAGAATTGAAAGGTTTGTGCTCCAAGTTCAGGATTGCCCAAACTGGATTAAAAAACAAGGCCCAATTCGTAAAGGCGCTTAGGGCCTGGTATGAGTCAAAGGCACCAGAGAATCAGGTGGAAGTGGTTCCACCAGAAAGTGTCCATGAGTTTGGCAGATGCCTGTCGCCAGAAGAGTTGGCGGACAGGGCAGCAACCCGGGCACACGAGGTGGAAATGGCAAAACTACATGGACAGATGGATATGGAAAAACAAAGATTGGCCATGGAAGAAAAGAAACTACAATTAGAGCATGACATGAAGCTGAGGGAGCTGGAGCTGAAAGCAAAAAGTTTGGAGCTTAATCCCTCTGGTGGCAGCACACCGCCAGGACCGGCGGAACCAAGAGTTTATATTCCCAAGGATGTAGTGAAGGAGTTCTTCAGGAATGATGACATCGGGCAGTGGTTCAGAGCCTACGAGGTAGCCATGTCTTCCCACCGGGTCCCTGAGAAAGATTGGGGAGCGCGGTTGTGGGGAAGGTTCCTGAGTGAAGGGCGGGACACACTGTTAGATTTACCTGTTGATGTTCGTAATTCTTATTCCCATATGAAGGAAGCATTGATGGCTAGGTATGGGTTGACCCCTGAGTTATATAGACAGAGGTTCAGGGGTTGCACTAAGATTCCCAATAGTACGTATGTGGAGTATGTGACTTTCTTTTGCAGAGCGCTGGATGGTTGGGTGAAGGGTAGTAAGGTGAATGATTATCAAGGGCTTCTTGATCTAATGGCATGGGAGCACTTGTCCAGTAATTGTTTTCCTGAGCTACGCCAGCACCTGATCGATAGTAAGCTGACTAACCCGAGGAAGCTTGCTGAGGAGGCGGACCGCTGGGTCAGTACCAGGGTCCACAAGGGTACCGTGGGAGATTCCGCCAAAGGTGGGCAGGGTCCCCAGCAGAAGAGTGGAGGGGACAGGGGTAAACAGAAGCAGTTCCAAAAAGGGCCCCAAAATAATCCCCAAGGGAACCAAGGGAAGGGTTCTCAGCCTCCCCCACCCCAGAAACCGACCGGGGCCCCGACAGGTCCTCCTGTTCAGAAGGGGCCCGTAAGATGTTACAGGTGTAACAATTTGGGGCATTTTGCCTCTGATGTGAAGTGTCCGATGTTTGGTAAACCAGCACCCACTGGTGCTCCACCCCGGCAGGTGACTAGTGTAGCCTTGGGGGAGGAGAGGGATGTCCAAGGTGGGTGGGGTCCCGCAGAGATGTCCCTGGTCTCGCTAGGAGACCGTGAAGTGGTCCCTCCAACCCAGCTGCCTGAGAACACTAAGAAGTACAGGCAGTGGGTGACCATAAATGGCCATAGGGTGGAAGCTCTTAGAGATACAGGAGCCAGTGTGACAGCTGTCAGGTGTCACCTGGTGTCTCAGGAGCAGGTGGTCCCCAATGCATTCTATCCCGTTGTTGCCGCTGACAACACAGAGAGGCACTGCAAGGTGGCTCAGGTTCCCTTCGAGTGGGGGGGGGTCTCTGGTACTCTTCAGGTAGCTGTGAGGCCCGCCATGCCTGTAGACTGTTTGTTAGGGAACGATTTGGAGAGTTCACCTTGGGCTCAGGTGGAGCGGAGTGCTCACCTGGAGATGTTGGGTATGCCGGATTGGGCGTGTGTCACCACACGGTCCATGGCAGCCAGTAAAGGTACTCGAGAGGTCCTGGAGCCTGAGAGGGAGGCCCAGGAGCCGGCCTCAGAGAGAAGGGGCAAGGGGCGCGGGAAGCCGGCCCCTGAAGTTCCCACGGTCCAGGAGGAAGCAGACCTTGAGGGGGATGCCCTGGAGCCTACAGGGGAACAAATAGCTGAACTGGGGGACCTACCGGAGCTGACCCATTGGCAGCAGGAAGGGGGTCCCACCAGGGAGGACTTTTGTAAGGCACAGAAGGAGTGCCCTTCTCTCGTGGGTATGCGGCAGCAGGCTGCAGCCCAGGCCGCAGGTGATCAGTCAGGATCGCATTTCATTTACTGGGAGAACGACCTCCTGTATACAGAGCCTAAGGTTGCTGAGCCTGGGTCAGCCCGTGCGCTGGTCGTACCCCAGGACTTCAGAGCCTTCCTACTGGGGCTGGCTCACGATGTGCCATTGGCAGGGCATTTGGGGCAGGACAAGACCTTTGAAAGGCTTGTCACCCACTTTTATTGGCCTCAAATGCGCAGGAGTTCGGATACTCACTGCAGGACATGCCAGACTTGCCAGGCAAGTGGAAAGAGTGGGAGGAAGCAGAAGGCTCCACTCCAGCCATTCCCTGTGGTCGGTACTCCATTCCAGCGAGTGGGGATTGACATTGTAGGGCCACTGGACCCCAAGACAGCGATGGGCAATAGGTTCATCCTGGTCCTGGTGGACCATGCCACTCGGTACCCGGAAGCCATTCCTCTGAGGACAGTGACGGCCCCCGTGGTGGGACGTGCACTGATGGGAATTTTCTCCCGAGTGGGATTCCCTCTAGAGGTGGTGTCTGACCGAGGTACCAATTTCATGTCCAAGTACATGAAATCTCTTTGGCAAGAGTGTGGTGTAACCTACAAGTTCACCACACCTTACCACCCCCAAGGAAACGGGTTGGTTGAGAGATTCAACCGAACCCTCAAAGGCATGATAATGGGCCTAGAAGGACCCATGAGGCGCAAGTGGGACGTCCTCTTACCATGCCTTCTCTTCGCTTACCGTGAGGTGCCACAGAAGTCTCTGGGGTTCAGTCCCTTTGAGCTTCTGTATGGTCACCCCGTCAGAGGACCTCTAAGTCTGGTCAAGGAAGGCTGGGAGCAATCTCCCAGGAAACCTCCCCAGAATGTATATAGCTACATGCTGGCCTTCAGGAATCAGACTAGGCGTTTCAGGCAACTTGCTGAGGCAAATCTGGAAGCCAGCCAGGAGGAGATGAAGCGGTGGTACGACCAGAATGCCACTCTGGTAGAGCTTCAGCCTGGGCAGAAAGTATGGGTCTTGGCCCCCGTGGAGCCATGTGCGCTCCAGGATAAGTGGACCGGTCCCTTTGAGGTGGTGGAGCGCAAGAGTCCTGTTACCTACGTGGTGGACCTGAAGACTCCCAGGAACCCCTTACGGGTCCTACATGTCAACCGCCTCAAGCCCCACTTGGAGAGGTCCCAAGTGGGCATGCTCTTGGCAACAGATGCGGGGATGGAAGAGGAGACAGAACCTCTTCCGGACCTCCTGTCAGCCAAGGAGCAGGATTGGTCAGTGGATGGTGTCATCCTCTCTTCCACCCTGACCCCTGAGCAACAGAATGATTGTCGCCAGTTGCTGGGACAATTTTCTGATCTGTTTTCCCTGGTCCCTGGTGTCACTGATTGGTGCGTCCATGATGTAGACACTGGGGATAGCCCTCCTGTACGGCACAAGGCCTACAGGGTGACTGACAGGGTGAGGACCTGCATCAAGGAGGAGGTCTCCAAGATGTTTGCACTCGGGGTCATTGAGTCTTCTAGCAGTCCTTGGGCCAGCCCCGTGGTCTTGGTCCCAAAGGCTGCAGCGCCGGGAGCCACACCCGAACTCCGGTTCTGTGTGGACTACAGAGGACTCAATTCAGTCACTAGGACTGACGCACACCCCATCCCCAGAGCTGATGAGCTCATCGATCGGCTAGGGGCTGCCAACTACCTCAGCACGTTTGATCTAACGTCTGGGTATTGGCAGATCGCCTTGACCGAGGGGGCCAAAGAGAGGTCAGCATTTTCCACCCCAGATGGGCACTACCAGTTCCGGGTTATGCCATTTGGGATGAAGAATGCCCCTGCCACCTTCCAGAGATTGGTCCACCAGGTGTTGGCTGGGCTGGATTCGTTCAGTGCAGCCTACCTGGATGACATCGCCGTGTTCAGCTCCACGTGGGAGGAACACTTGCGTCACCTCTGGGAAGTGTTGATGGTGCTGCGGAAGGCAGGCCTCACGATCAAGGCGAGTAAGTGCCAGATCGGGCAGGGTTCCGTGGTGTACTTGGGACACCAAGTTGGGAGTGGCCAGGTGGCACCCCTTCAGCCCAAGATAGAAACCATCCTGAATTGGGAGGCGCCCAAAACCCAGACAGAGGTGAGAGCCTTCCTAGGTCTCATGTGGGTACTACAGGAGGTTTGTCAAGGGGTATGGCAACCTGGTTGCCCCCTTGACAGCGCTGACTTCGAAGAAGCAGCCCAGGAAGGTGATCTGGACTGACACCTGTCAGAGAGCTTTTGAGGCCTTGAAGACTGCTATGTGCACGGCGCCCGTGCTCTTGGCTCCCAACTTCTCCAAAGAGTTTATCGTTCAGACAGACGCTTCAGAGCATGGTGTGGGGGCTGTTCTTTCACAGATTAATGAGGAGGGCCTAGATCAACCCGTAGCCTTTCTTAGCAGGAGGTTACTTCCACGGGAACAGAGGTGGAGTGCTATTGAGCGTGAGGCATTTGCTGTGGTCTGGGCGCTGAAGAAGCTAAGACCCTACTTGTTTGGGTCTCACTTCCGGGTTCAGACGGACCACAGGCCCCTCAGATTGTTGATGCATATGAGGGGTGAGAATCCAAAGCTGTTGAGGTGGTCCATTTCCCTACAGGGGATGGATTTCACGGTGGAACATCGCCCTGGTACGGATCACGCCAATGCTGACGGTCTGTCCAGATTTTTCCGCCTTAGTGATGAGGAACTCCCTGGGGTAGGGTAGTTCCCCCCACTTTTCAGCTGGAGGGGACACGTGTTAGACCTGGCACCTTGGCGTGAGTCTCCCTCCCTCTTTTTTGTCGCTGTGCCTCATGTGATTTTATGGTGTTGGCCGCTCAGCGCGCTGTGCCACTGCCAACCAGTGTCGCGGTGCGAGTGCTCCCTTTGTAAATTGTATATGTTGGTTGGATCCCATGATTGGATTGTTTGATTTACTATCAGACCCCAGTAAAGTGCGCCAGGAGCGCCAGGGCATGTAAAGGCAAACGCCGCTGGTGGGCTTGCAGCACGGGTTGTGCCACCCACGGAAGCGGCCGGTAAAATACGTCTAAGGTCTGCCATCGCAGAACCTGCGTGCAGTCGGGTACTGACGCGCCGACCGACAAGTGCCCACACTTGCCGGTCCCCGAAACCTTCCCTTAGCTGCATGTTAGTCACCCCTCTGGTAGGCCCACGGGCAGGGTGCATTGTGAGCCTGAGGTAGGACAAGCCTAGATGCGTGGCATGTCCTGGTAGTGAATGACCGCCATTTTGTTGTTCACTACTGTAAGGCTACCCTGTTCTCATAGGCCAGTATGGGCGGCCTGGATTATTACACCCTATGATCCTAACCGACCCAGGGAACATGGTAGGAGATCGAGTTTAGTATGCCTGAACTCGGAATGATAAGGTACATCTTTTCGCAAGGTTTATTTTAATATTCCGGGTTTGCAAATGTCACTTTTAGAAAGTTGGCCTTTGCTTGCCTAACCATTTCAGCCGCCTCTGCGTGATGTGTATCTGATGTCTGGCTGGTGTGAGTGACAGGGCTGGGGGAACCCAGATGGGCAGGGCTAGGTAGCCTGGTATGAATAGGACGATCGACAGGTAGATGGGTGGGAGGAGTGCTCCTAGGCTCTGAATAGGACGGTGCTCCGCTACCTCGATGCCGGCTCCACCCCCTGTGGAGCGTCTGATGACTCTGCCCTGCACTCTGAAAGAAGAAGCCTGCATCACGTAGACAAAGTGCTCAGAAACCGGACTGAACTAGGCAAGGGCCCCCCTGGCCTGGGAGAACAAAAGATTTGTGGTATAAATGGAGGAGCCCTGCTCCTAAGAAACTAGATCCGCTTTTGACCAAGAAGAATCTCTGCCTGAGGAGGAGGCCCCGGGAAAGCTGTAGGAGGAAGACTGTCCCTATCCTGGGGGATTGGCCTGCAGTGGTGACCTCGCTGCCAAAGGGGAGAAGAGAAACTGTTGCTGAAGACTTTGCTTTATTTTTACTTTCAAGACTTGTGCTTTTCCAAAACGATCTCCAAGGGCTTGGAACTGAGCTTGCCCCTGAACTGAGCCCCAGGACCATTGGGCTCTACCTGATCTTCACTCGCCTGCTGCTAGACCGTGGTGTCCTTTCCCTCGCCGGAGCTGTGACCCTCGTGCCGCAGTCCCTCCCTGAGCCGTGACCAGGACTGCTTAGCCGCCCCCACCTTGGGAAGAGCCTCGCTCGATCGGAGCCGCTCCCCCTACGCTGTGCTGGGCTGCCCCTGTCACCTCGCTCGCTGGAGGCTCGCTGTGCACCTTCACCCTCCCGCCGGAATCGGCGTTTGTGAGCATCTCCCAGCCTCGGACGGCCCGGACGCATCTGCGTGCCCGGCTGCCCCGCTTTGTTCACCCGCCACCTGCAACACCCCGCTCTGGTCGTGAGCCTGAAGATCAGACACCCATCGTGAAGTGTGGGAGCCCCGGACGCCGCCTCGCCCTTCTGTGGAAGAGCCGCTGACATCCCGCACCCACCTTCGCGACAAGAAACAAGGTACTGTACTTACGAACTCGACCGCGAGCTCGCATCGGATCCAGGGTCCGCAACGTTCTGATTTCCCTGTCATCTGCCGTGGGCTTCCCAGTCGCCGCCTCAGCCTGGAGCGTGCTGAGGCCTACAGTCACCTTGTGCCCGCCTAAAGAACTTTCCGTACAAAGAGAACTTTACCGTATTCCTAAGAATTGTGGCCCCATCAGTTCAACGTTACTGGGCCTTGTATTTAACTCTGCTGAAACTACATAAAAGCTTATTTTTATATACTACCTGATTGGTGTCCATTTGTGGTGCATGCAAGGGGTTTACTGTATGTGTAATTGCATTTGCTTAACCGTGTACGCCTGAGACTTAGCCTAGACTGCTCGCGCCACGCACCTAGAGGGTGAGCAGGGGTTATTCTGGGGAGTCATCCTTCGCCCTGACAAGAAGTAAAGGGTCCCTGCTTGTTGTGGGTTCACACCTGCGTCAACCAGAGCCCCCTCATTTCTAACACCTGCATTATTCGTTAAAATAAAGCATAGTTTACAATTGAAAATATATCCCTTTAATAAATTGGAAGTAAGGTTTTGAGATCATGATTTCTGGTATGTTTAGAAAATAAAATTGCTCTCAGTTTAGGGAGCTGACAAGTTCAACAAAATACTAACAGCTGTTAAATTAATCATTGCTTTGATAAGTTTAAAAAAGTTCACTTTTATTGAGAAATTGTAAAAAATACTTTAAAAGTTAAAATAGTTATTCAAAATACCGAGCTCATTTGAGGATTTCAAACAAATTTACTTGCTCCACTTTGCTGCACATGTACTTCATTTCTATTTTAATGAACTACTCAGCTATCTCATTTCCTTTCATCTACACCAATCAAAGACTAATTAACGCTCTTCATATTCCCAAATTACATGCAGTTGCTGTAAATTATTCTGTTTGTTTTAGCTACTTTACACGTGTTTTTCTTGAAAGAATTAAGGTGCTAGCTGATCAATGAGTTATGGCTAAAAATGTAACGTTTAAGCTATTCGTGAAGTTTTATGAGACCAACAGAAGCATGAGAATGGTGACACAGTTACCATACCGTGAGTGGTAAAACATTAATTACCACCACCAGTGGCTGCTGCCAATCCGAGGTGGGGGAGGGGGGCAGGAAAAAAGTAATAATAATAACAATATAAACTTACCTTGGTCTTCTGCTCCCACGCCTTGCCTAGCTGCTCCTCTGTTCCTGTCCGACACTACAATCCCCAGGAGCACGGGCTCCCAGACTCCAGCAATCCCAGCGCTTCTCTTATGCTATTACCACCAGCATGAAAGAAGTGCTAGGATTGGGAGGAGCAGACCGGATTTGCAGTCCAGCAGGGTCTGGGAGCCTGTGCCTCTGAGCACTAGGATATTACCAAGGAACAGCCTGGAGATATCCAAGTGCTCATGTTGGTTTGGTCAGCCCTGGATGGCCAGCCAAACCGAGATACAAAATTTCAGTGCCTACCACCACTTCCCCCGTGCTGTGTGATGCTGCGACATGGCCGTGCCCTGCTCTAAACTCGACGGACTGGAAGTAAAAATACAATGACAATAAAATCGTTCTATTGTCATTTTATTTCTCCTCTGACTGCTGCATTTCAGGAGTGGTTCAATGCTCCTCTGCCATAGTGGAGGCGCCGCCCCTGATTGCCACAGTTACCCAACCAGTCACCAGGAAAAGTGGAGCTTAACAAACTGCAGCAGCGCTTGGTAGGTGATGCACAACCTATAAAGATGGAGACAGCCTGGACATGGAAAGCACTATTTACCCTCTAATGAATCATGAAGCCAACAATAGAAGAGGACAAATCGCCACCTGGAGACTCTTGCACAGGTCACATTATGAAGATGTTTTATGTCCATCAGCAACATATGTTTAGTAATAATTTGCAAGAGCCTCTAATGTGGGAGGTCATGTTGCAGGGTTCCTGAAACAGTAGGTTTGAGGACCTGAGAGAGTAGTTTTTGGAGCAGGAACACCCTCACAATTTGACTTTCAGGCTGTTACTTAGTCATACTTCTATTTCAGTTGTGTTTAATGTTGTAGAACATGTCATTGCTGCAGTCAACACCAAAAGAAAGTAAAAGGTTAGCCATTGTATCAGTTGAGATGCACCAAAGTCAACATGTCTAAAAAATGCATTGATTTAACTTGTCACTTGAAAGAGATTTATATGCGCACCCCTTTAACAAGGTTGCATTTAAAATAAAGATGTAACGTCGAATGATGTCTCTGATCGACTCACTTTAAGAAAAAAAATTTGCACATTTCTTTATGCTTCTTTATGTATTTTTCATCAGCATTATGGTGCCATCAAAATCTTAACAATCACCAACAGGCAGTCATTTTATATTGGTTTTGGAACGTGTGATCACATAGCCATCTTATGCAGTATTCAGCATAGTGCAATAATGTTGCTCAATGCTTAAAACCACAATGAGAACTTGCAATTTCGATCTAGAGTACTCAATGCATATTCCCATTACTCTGCACGTTCACAGACATGTTTAAACAATTTTTAGTTGATTGGAAATGTTATTCAGTGTCTGAAAGGAGTGGCCTTCCCATCAAGTTGAGTGCACAGGGTGAAGGCTGTGTATAGTAGGGTTTTAGTCACCTAATGGGGCTTGGGTATCTGGTGGAAGTAGACTCTCACCCCAAAAAAGCCATATACATCACAAAGGCTGTGTATAGTAGAGACCTAGGCATACAATTGGGTGTTTGTGTCTGTGTGGAGGCAGTGATTTCCAGTACAGCGTTGTGCACAGGGAGAATGAAGGCTGTGTGCAGCCGCGGCCCATGGAGGGAGTTCCGTGGGGCGGAAAGGCGGGGCGGGGGAGGTGCAGGGTGGGGGGTACTAAAAACTGGAATATGGATAATTGGAGGTAAGTAAACAATTAAATAAAGAAAACACATTTTGTTGCGCGCCCTGCATCGCAAAATGCGATGCAGCGCGCGCTACAAAATTTGTTTTATTTATTTAATTGTTTACTTACCTCCAATTATCCATATTCCGGTTTTTAGTACCCCCCGCCCTGCCTTTCTGCCCCACGGAACTCCCTTCACGGGCCGCGGCTGGCTGTGTGTAGTAGGAGCTTTGCCACCTAATGTGGTTTGTATGCCCAGATGTATTGCCCTCTCTGTAGTTAGTGCACAGTTAAAAGGCTGTGCATGATAGGGGCGAGGCAGTCAAATTACTTTTAAATGTTTAGAGAGTGGACAATTCTTAAAGAGCTATAGACAGGGTGAAGGATGTGCACAGTAGGGGTTTTCTACCTAACGGGGCCTGTGTGTAGAAGGAACGGGCTACAGTACAATTAGTTTATCTAAGCACATATCTTCATGTAAGTTATGCTTTTTATGATTCTGCGCCATGTAGCAGTTACGTACATATCTGAAAGGCTGTACTGGTTTTTACTCTAGATTGAACAGCATTAGATTGGATGAAGTCATTATTGATGTCATCAGTGTCATCAATTATGTAATTTGATATGTCATCAGTGATGTCAACGAAGAACAAACGTCATGACTAATGTGATCCGGGAGGTCATAAGCAGTGTATAGTGGGAGTAATTATAGTTAGCTTGCTGAAATAGAACTGGCTAATTTCACAGTTTCTTTTTTAGCATTAGTTTTTAACAAATTTCAACACCTAACTTTAATGTTACTTTAACCTTTGTTTTATCCACTAAGATCTTATTACCATACGTAACTATAATGTTATTTTAACCATTGTTTTTCCAGTGAATCTCTGTGACTTTTTATGTTAGGGAAGATCATGTTACCATACCTGGCTATAACAAATATTTTACCTTTATTTTCTTCATACTTTTCTAATGATTTTTGAACATATTCAGACAACAAATCCCATGTGCACAGCCTTCAAGCAGTCAAAACTGGATGTAGGCACAAGCTAGCCCCCTGGTGATGGCCAACCCACAGAAGTCTGCCCTGGATGATCAGCTTGCTGCCCGTGTTGGCCTCCTGCTTGTCTTCTGTTTGCCATCTGTCTCCAGCTCCTGGATCCTTGGTCAACTTGAAACCCTTGCCCCCCTTCAGCCTGCTCTTTGTTCTGCGTCTCTCCTCCCACCTACCCTGCGTGATCATCTTGCCACTCCTGGCCCCCTTCCACCTTCCCTCAGGTGTCTGTGTGCATGCCCGCATCGCCTCTCTCCTGGCCTTCTTGGTGCGTTGTGCTTACAATGTCCCTCCCATCTGCCCTGCATGATCAGCTTGCTGCTACTGCCCCATCCCCACTAACCTTGCTTGTCCATGTGTGGACCGCTGCACCCTCCCTCTGCCCTCCATGGTCCATTTTATGGCCACTGCCACTCCTGTCTGCCACGTGTGGTCAGCTTTCTGCCCTAGCCTCCATCTACCCTGTCCTCTTTTGTCTGTGTGCATGTTCATGTCTGTTGCGTTGACACTGCCACTTCTGCCTGCCCTGTATAGTCAGCTTGCTGCCCCATTCCCATCCCTCCTGCCCTCCGCTCTCCAAGTATGCACCCCCACAGTGTGCAAATGAACAACTAGATTACATCCCAACATTTTAAAACTGGAAAGAAGGAGATATAGAAAAAAAAATCAGGGAATGTATTTGTTGTTTTATTGATATATATGATTTTAGGAGCTTCCTGCCTGAATCGGGTCTATTGGCACTAACATTTTTATGCATGATAAAAGGCATATCTGAAGTTATCTTCATGTAATCAAAACTGTTAAAGCTAGAGCATATACTTTGGAAATGAACAACACTAGTGTTTTTTCTTAAATAACCTAATGGTTAGTGCTCTTGAATGCTAAAATAAGGACACATTATCTGAGTTGTCAAAATACGACAAAGCGCTTTCAGACTGCTTACGATTTTTTGTTTTACTCTCCAATTGATCAGTTGATTATTTGTTGCATGAGTTACTTTTAGCACGCGTGTATCTTTGGGCCACAATTGGGAGATATTTGGGCTATATTGGGCTATTTTTCACATGCGGCCATTTAGCCTTCATTTCTTCATTTACTGCAGTATCATTTGCATGAAATGTTTTCAGTTTTACAGCTTTGATTCTATTAAGATGGCATTCAAGTGTGCCACACTTTTATCTTAAATACAGAATGTTATCATTACTCATTAAATCACTGTGGTAAAGCTGCAGTTGATCACCATGGAGTTACTTAACAGGCTGCTGCTGGTGATGAAAATACGTTTCAGTCTGCATGTCAGAATATTTACCATAAAGGTTTAGGAAGGTATTTGAGAGGTCAAAGAAAATGTGTCCTAATGTTGCTTTCTGCAGGACTAATCATCATTTCTATGACAAAATTATCCCCTTGTTTTGGTAATTTCTAAAAGGAATGTTTAATGTTTTATAGCTTTGATTCAATCAAGATGGCTTAAGGTGTGCCACACTTTTGTTCATTAATAAGAATGTTAGCATTCTAGTTCTTTATTAGGAGAAAATTGGAGGCTACAGTAGAACACTTCGTAATCAACTGACAGGCTGCTGCTGGAAGGAAATGATGTACTCAGTATGTCAGACTTCATTCACACGTGGCTAAGGAAAATAGTGTGACTATACAGAAACTATGTTCTTAGTTTAGCTTCTAAGGCATCTTCCATAATCTCTACGAGAAAATCATGAGAGAAAAGAGCTTTCTCTCAGACATGGTTTATCAAATCGCAGCAACAGATCATAATTTTACACACAGTAAAATCACCTTAGAGTACACCTTAGTTCTTAAAATTAGAATGGTACCACTAACAAATGATTTATACTGTGGGGACTAAAGATTGTTATCAACATTTGTATGTGATCCTTTTTCTGACCCTCTAAAACAAGCGCCATCTACACCACATTTCAAAAAGAGTCATGTGCCAGAGTGCCTAAAAAAGACTGTCACTGCATGTTGTCCATGTTTTGGCCAGCCAATCAAGGTTGTCACTTTGGGAACCTCCACATGCCCTTTGTGGTAGGGGATGTGCTCATCCTGACCCCTTATATTTATCATATTAAAATAATTGAGAGGAAAGAGGGATGTCAAACCTGTCAGCCGCAGGGTGGTCTTCCCCCAAAGTCTTTGCCTACTTACCTCCATTTTGTGCTGAAATTGTTTTTTGTTGGTTTTAGGACTCTGTGCACTTTACGACTGCTAACCAGTGCTAAAGTGCTTGCCCCACCACATTAAACATGGATTAACTGGCTTACACTTGATTGGGATATATAATTTGCTCAGAGGACCCTTGTAGTGTGGTATACCATATACCCAGGGCCTGTAAATGAAATGCAACTAGAGGGCCTGTCACCCACTTAAGTAGCACCTTAAAATATGTCCCACACCTGCCATTGCAGCAGCCTGAATGCAGTTTTAAACTGCCAATTCAACTTGGCAACATAACCCATTTGCCACACCTGAAACTCCACTTTTAGTGCATATAAGTCTGCCATTAGGTAGGCCATAGGTGCATTTTAATTAAAAGGTTTGACTTGTACTTTTACGTTTTACATGTCCTGGCAGTGAAAAACTCCTGAATGCGTTTTTTTCTACTGTGAGGCCTATCTGTCACTTAGGATACCATTGGGATGCCTTATTCGATTGAGTAAATGCTAACTTTTGATTGAAGACAGATGGGCGTTTCATGTTTGGTGTCTACGAAATTGAAATGAAAAGTCCTCATTAAACGTAAAGTCGAATTTTACATTACAATTTTGAAAATACCACTTTTAGCAAGCTACAGAAAAAATGAAATATCTAGCTGACCATTTATTGTGCTGTCAACTATTTAACAGACTGTGACCAAAATCACAAATAAGATGGTCTACATCATTTAATTATTCTTTTTCTGGAAGATTCCTATGCATTTAAGAACTACACAAAGTAGGGATGGACAGCACTTCATAATCTACATAATGTGAAAATTAGGCTAAAAAAAGTTCACAACAACAAATGCAATTATAACACAATCAATAAGTGATTACACTAGGTGACAATTCACAAGTGACAAATACAGTGAAAACATCAAGACTGAAACACATACAATTAAAGCTGCTACCAGTCAAAAAGAGGGCAATAATGAGGTAACCCGTATATCCATCAACACCATTTAAATGGAACACACTCGGTAAACCATACAATGGGGGTATTAACATTTCATGCAAAAGAGAATATATAATTTTAGAAAAAGTTTTTCCCTCAATTGCTACACAATTTATACCACTGACTAATCCCCTGTTGGGCAAAATTGTGCCAACGCGTTTTGAAACCCGTTTTTATTCTAAGGGATTCTCTTCAGGGCTGTGACTTGATTCTGTGAAACCAAAAAGGAAGAAAAAACCTTGTTTAAAAGGAATATTTTCTAAACAAAACTAGAGATAGCCCCTCTTTTCCTCAGTATTAAACAACACTGTTATGAAACTGCTAGAAGGTGTGTACATGTTAACATTTCTGAAAATCTTCTCACGATTGTTGAAGGCCCGATTATTTCACGTTGTTGACCTGAGGCCTGAAATATGAGCGGGCAATAGACGGTTAAACATGAAATTAATTGGAAGAAACAAAACTGAACTTACTTGTGGCTCTTGGTAATGTAGGCAAGGTTTAGGATAGGATTTAATGAGGCAGGTTTTGTTGTCTGAAAAGAACAACAACCGAAATACACAAACAAGATACTCGACCGATGTAATTTAAAGTATGCTTTAAATCCGGCCCGTTCCCTTATCGTGAGCGAGACGCTTTGCTGAAATGCCGCTACATGGAAGATGTATCTTTTAATCCAGTGACCATCTCTTGGCTGATCCCCGATAGTCAATGACCAACGGATGTGGGATGCCATCCAGGAATGTTGCTCCATGAGGCATTATTTGAAGAGATCATTCAAAAATCAGATGTATGTGTGATTTATATGCCGATGCTGAGTTAGTTAGTTGAGAAACCCATTAGGTGTTTCCACAGCAGCGGTACGCGTGAAGATATCCCTCCATATGTCGCGTAATGTGGGAAGCATCTTTTGCTGTATTTCCTATTGGAATTAGTGAGACCGCAGCTTAATAGCTTTTGTTTCTTCCTGGCTGTATTCTATCTGAAAGTGTGCAGCGACCCTCGATTTATATGAGGAGACATCCCTTCATATTGTTTTGCATCTTTATTACGATTGACAGGTCCCATTGCCAATTGTTCCTTAATCACCATATGCGCCCTGAAGAAGATGATACCCAGAGAAGGGGTGTTTCACCGAAACGCGCGTCAGCGCTGTGAATATGTTCCCTCCATGAACTCATCTGATTCACTTGTCCTGGAAAATCGATGAATATATTTGAAAAGTTTCCTCCTATTTTAAATTGTTGACTATAACTTTTTTCTTTTTTTCTTTTTTCTTTTTCTCTTAATTGAAAATCAATTCTGCAGATGCTTATTGTAATATGATGAAAACCTAAGTTGGTCAAACTTCTATCACATTATTGTTATATGTGTTGAGGGGACTTGATGCATATGTGTGAGGATGCTTGAGTATGAAATGTTATGTATGTTGTGAGTAGTGGGTTTGGTATGGGATCTGTTTTGTCTATAATTCTTAGGATATTATATTTATTTGCGATATATCAATGTCTTTATGATGAAAAAATTGAAAAATAAAGGAATGTTTAATACATTTTGGTTGCTGTGAAGAATATGGTTATGGTCTAGCGAGAGTGGTCAATAAATTAGATGATGTTTAGCATACTTTAAATTACATAGGTAGAGTATCTTGTTTCTGTATTTCAGCTGTATTTCTATACACTGCCTCTCTACCTACATTTAACTTCAGGGGTCGCCTTTTTCATGAGTGGTTGAAAAGAACAACAACACTTCATCACTACCCTTGCATATATTTTAAAAGAGACTTGATCTAACTAAAGTGAATAGCAAATTGCACTTACCTAGAAGGCACGAGTGCTAAATCATCCGTTATATTCCTTTCTTTTTTCGGTGCTGCACTGGAGAAGCTTCTCTCTGTGTCAGCAGGGACTTTAGCGTATGTTGCATTGAGGCTTGTGCTGCGGCCCCAAAAGGGCACAAGCTTCAATGCCAAAAGGCATGTTTTTAAACATCCCTGCCACATGGGGCATGAGTGTTCGAGGTGCCCCCCTGGCCCCATAGCAGAGGCTGCGGAGGCTGTGGAGGGATGAAGGCCCTGCTAAGGGCCCCAAAAGTCCTTTCCGACAGCCTTTCAATGGCGGTCGGACTGCCATTGATAGGCCATCAGAAAGGGCGATTGTAATCCCTATGGCAGTGCCTGAGCAGGCACTTCATCATTGTAAGGATTACATTCCGACTGCAGGGCCAACGGACTCCTTGAGCCCGTTAGAACTTCAGAGGTTGGTCCCTCACACATGCGGTATTACCAACCGCATTGTAATGCGGTGTTCTGACCCACCGACATCAAAATGAGCCCCTATGGCTCACTGGGAGAGTTGACCTAGTGGGTGGCCTAGTACTGAAAAGATTACTAGGGCTGCAATCTGCACTGCTAGTGAATTATTTCTGACATTTAATTCAAAGTTTTCAAAACAAAACGATTCGCAAATATAATATACGTTCTTTGCAGTACATACTTTCAACTTTTTACATATTTTAAATAAACAAACCAATTAACATGATTACATGTATGTTCAACAAAACAATAATAGTATCATAAAATACTCAATGCATTTCGAGACATTGTTTCCAAAGGACTATTGTTTGAAAGTTACACACACTGGATGATTTGACAACTTATCATCACCACCTTTTCGCCATAATATTTGTCTTCTTTATGCTGCATGAAAATCATGAACTGACCAATGGACTGATTGGTCCGACCAGATGAGGTGACCCAGGAGGTGTCATTGGGAACTTGAGGATTATATTATACATTGATGCAAAAGAGAGCAGTGGATATTCCTTGCTATTATTCTTCTGCATTCTTGGGCAGAACCTTTTGGAACTTAATTGCGGACTCTACAGGCTCTCCTTTCAGCTGACGCATATGCTGTGTGCGCTATTCCTGACTTCATTTCCCCCTAGGAGAATATCTTTGAGCTGTCATGACTTGAGTCCCTTCCTGAACTGTTATAGAGCTTTAGTAATTAATGGCAACCTCCCCCCAAAAAATATTTGATTATCCTACACCTTTAGACCTTGAATGCCTGATATTGATGTATTCACTCCTTTTGAAAATTCTGATAAAAATTTAACTTTAACTAAATCCTGCTTCTGTCTCTATATGATGTATCCCCAATACTTGATTGTGAATTCCGATTGAGTTATTAATTATTAGAGGGAATTGCAACAGAGAGATCTCACAACAGTAGATACTACTGGTATTATTTTGCAAAGCTTTAACTGAATTATTGGTTTGTATGATCTTGGTTCGACTGAATCTCTTCAGGAGATTTGGTCTAGCAGTGATAATACTCTCTTGTATGGTTTAGTTTTGACAGTTATACACATGAACTTAGCTACAAGATTATTATCCAAATCTTGGTCCTCATTTGATAACTGGATTGGATCCCCTAGGGAAACATCCGGAACAACGAGGTAAGAAGCATGGGTTCTGAAAGTCCTCAAGCTGAACAATTACTTGCCCTAACAACGACTTTGCCTTAACCACGCATGTGCATGGTTAAGGCAAAGTCGGTCTATTGTTCGGGATGGATGGGGAGAGAGGAGCATCGGAAAGTGAACAGGACAGGTAAGAGGGGCTTGGTAGTTTTTAACGGGTGAGTGGGGTTGTGGGTAGTTTTTAGGGGTGGGGGGTTGGGTACGTTTTAGTGGGGGTATGGACTAGCTTTTAGTGGGTGGGGTTGGGGTTATTTTCAGGGGGTGGCGGTTTGGGGTAATTTTTAGGTGGTGGCAGTTTTTATGGGGGGAGGGGTTCAGAGTAGTTTTTAGAGGGTTGGGGCTTTGGGGTAGATTTTAAGGGGTGGGGATGGTTCAGGGTAGATTTTAGGGGCTGTGGGGGTTTGGGTAGTTTTTAGGGGGTGGGGGCATTCAGGGTAGTTTGTAGGGGGTAGGAGGGGATCAGGGTAGTTTTTAGAGGGTGGAGGTTCAGGGTAGTTTTTAGAGTTTGAGGGTTGAATTTAGGGCTCAGGGGAGAGGGAGTGGGGTGGTAACATTAGCCACGGATAGCATGCCTTTATGATGGAAATTTGTGGTAAAGGAATGGGTGGTAAAGCAAATCATGGTTAGGACATGGTCATTGTAGAGGCCATGCTGTAAAGATAGGTGTTGTTGAGTAACTCGTTGTTCTGACATACAACTGTTTCCCTATGTCCGCCACCTCTCAGCACGAAGCAAGGTGCATCGGAAGACCAAGTGAATGAACACAAAGTGCAGTGCTAGAAGGTACAAAGGTTCGGATAGAAATGGGCCCAGTGATGCTACAACAGATCAACCACTTCAGTAGAGCAGTTTCAGATTTAAATTTAGAGTGAAAACCAGACTGACTGGGATGCAGTAACATATTAGGATCTAAATAATTGGAGAGTTGCATATTTTTTTATTTCTATAAACTCTTACCAAATGCTGGCAGCAGAGATATAGGTGTAAAGTTTTCCAAGACCCTAGGATCAGCAGAAGATTTTTTTAGAAGAATAAGCACTTTAACCTGCTTCTACACTA
This sequence comes from Triturus cristatus, assembly GCF_964204655.1. Taxonomy (NCBI): domain Eukaryota; kingdom Metazoa; phylum Chordata; class Amphibia; order Caudata; family Salamandridae; genus Triturus; species Triturus cristatus. Next base: position 544,781,890 of record NC_140594.1, on the reverse strand, counting down.
GATGAACCGCGGCAGCAGATAGTGAAGCATTTAGTAGTTCATTCAAGTTGGGAATTATCACATCCACTGCCTTGATAAGCAGCTCAACGGGGCAGGGCTCAGCAGGCAAATCCGACTTCAGATCACAAATTGCAGTCTTGGAATCCGCTAGAGAGATCGGACTTAATTGGAGTGATGAGTACTGCCTATTAGCAGAAGCAAGAACTATGGTAGCCTCAAGATCAGTTAGACCCGGATATAGAGCCAAATTGGGTTGCATTTTAAGGATTTTATCCTGAGAAAAACCCAGAAAATGTATCTTGTAGCTCCTGAGAAGGAGAAGAATGCATATTAGATGCTATCAGCGATATTTTCACCTTATATCCATTCTATAACCCTTAAAATAACTTTTTTAAAGGAACATAATAATATTAACATTTAAATAAAAATACTTATGCGATAAAGTATGCATGTCAAAGTACTAAAAAAGGCCTGAGTGGTTCTTACCTGCACGGCACTTACATGTATGGTAAAATCCTGCAGGGTAAATACCGTGGAGTAAAGACTGTTTATCATCCCAAACACCAAACAAGCACGTTGCAAAAAACTCTATAACACATAAAAGAGAACTTTTCATTGGATTGAAGTAAAAATCATTGTTCTGGAGATTTGTCCATTGGTTGCAACAGTGTTGACCTCAATCTCATAGATGCATTCAAAAGGTATCCCTTAAATACAGTACCTTCAGATGGCTTTGGTCAGAAATAGGAGCATTTAAAAAAAAAAAAAAATACATGTATTACCCTTACATACCACCAATTTGATTCTTCTGTATATTTACAGGTCCAATATGGAATTGTGTACATTGTATTCATGACCTTTTGCCTGATCTATTATACAGAACTAATACAGGTATCTATTCCAGGTACAACCGAGTACAGTGTCATCAATAAGTATGGACAATGATCATTAACTGTGAACTTGTAACCCCTGCTTACATATCCCACTCCCACCCCCCCAGGCTCTGACAGTCTCTATCGTAACATAGACCACTGGTACGTCATTTATTTGTGTTGTCCATCCTATGCTATGGCAAGTTAGTGCTTCAACCCTCTGCTCAGCTATTATACAAGATCTATATACTCCACGTTGCCAATGCCTATTGGGTGTTCGGGGTGTCTGGAATGTCGTCCGTATTAGTGCCTTTGAAGGCTTCTAGCAATGTGTCCCAATCTAATGAAATCGGGTTCTTCCTGAGCCTTCGGGCCTCCTCCCTGCGCAAGGTGTTGCTTTCTGCCGCCCCCCATTTCGTGAGTTGTTGTGTCAAGAGTGTAGTGCAAAAGGTTTAGCTGATTTCCAGCACATGGTGATGGATCTCTTGGCTACTATAAATGCTATATCCAAGAAGCGAACCTGGACATTCTGCGACTTCCCTCATTTCCAGAGGACCAACAAGCACACCAGTACCGAGCCATCTATTGAGATGTGCGTAACCTCTTCTAGTAGTCGTTTAACCCCACCCCAGAATTTTCCAAGGCATGGGCAAGCCCATAGCATATGTATTAAATCCGCTTCCAGTAATTTGCATCTAGGACAGTCATGTGTCATATCTGGGTACATCTTCTGTAAGCGGCGTGGTGTTAAGTAAGCTCTGTGCAGGACCATACATTGTATGAACTTAAACTTGGCATTACGGGAAACCTTCCACGGATGCTCCAGAATGTTCGACCATTCTCTATCAGTGAGGTCCCTGCCCACATCTGTCACCCATTGAGCTTGAAGGGCATCCAGGGGCAGTCTAACGTGCACCCGGATGCTCAAATATGGGCATTTAATAAGGTGGCTTCCCTCCCCCATATAATAGAGTGATTGAACTAGTTCATGCATCTTGGGTTCTTCCCGGTGAGGAGACCAGTGTTTCTTAACATATCGCAGTAGCACAGCGTGTACCATATATAGAGTGCTTGGTGCCCCCATTTCCTGTACGAAATTATCATGATCCTTTAATCCCCGCTAAAAAGTGCCCCAACCGTACTCACCCCTGCATCTAGCCACAGTCTGAGTTTGTGTTTCGTGAGTCTACCGCTCAGAAGTGGGATCCCCACTAATGAGATGTTACCTGCGTAAGGGCTGGAGCTTGATGTGTATTTCAGGGCTTTCTTCCAGCATGTCAGTGCGGCATGTAATAAAGGTGGTACCATCCTAGGGATTTTGCTGTGCGGCAATAACATTGCGTGTAGCTGGCCTTGATCGATATTTCTGGCAGTAAAACCAATCTCATGCAAGTTGCACCCTGCCGTCCAGTAGGATAGCCACAGCAATTGGCTCACTTAAAAATAGGCACGAAAATCCGGAACACCCAGTCCCCCACCCCGCGTGTCTATTTGTAATTTCTTGAGGCTCACTCTATAACGGCCCGTACCCCGTACTCCAGATAAGATCTGATAGTATGGCGTCAAGGGTGTTACAAATAATTGGGGGTACTATAATTGGCAAATTAGTAAAAATAATAAAGGAGCCATGGTAGCACCACCATCTTAGACACAGCCACTCGGCCCATTGCCAATAGGGGCAACGTGGTCCAGAAAGCCACTTGCGAGCATATTCCCCTGATGGCCTTATTAAGCTTTCCTTCCAACATGTCCTCATGGGAGCGATATATATTGATAACCAAATATTTAAATGTGCATTGCGCGACGGGTAGGGAGAGCAAACCAAGATTAATTCTGTTGGGGCATGGGGCATGGTTGATCTTGGAAAAAAATGACAGTCGATTTTGATTCATTTATGGCTAAGCCAGAGATCCGTCCAAAGTCGGTGAGTATTCCCGGTATCGGGTCTAGGCCTTCCAGAAGATCCCTTGCATAAATAATTATATCATCTATATACACGGAGATCAGATGTGTGGTTGCGCCTATTGGTATTCCACATTATACAGCGTCTTGGCGCAGTTGTATTGCCAATGGCTCCAGATGTGCTTACCAGTCATAACCCTCGCCATTGGTGTATCATAGAGTAAGCGTAGCCATCTAATGTAGTCAGGGGCAACCCACATTTTTCAATTGCCTTAAACATATACTCCCAGGATAGTGTGTCAAACGCCTGTCTCAGGTCTAGTGCAATAAAACCAACATGGTGGAATCTCTACATCTCCGATGCCATTATATGATGTACCCTCCTTATATTTAATGATGTGCTGCATACCGGTAGAAACCCACACTGGTCAATATGTATTAACCTGTTTAAGTAAAGTTGTAATCTGTTTGCCAAAATTGTACTCAAAATTTTGTACTCGTTTGCCAATAATGATAATGGACGGTAACCTGAGACATCATTCACATCTCTCACTGGTTTTGGCAGCGATACTACTAATGCTTGCGCTGTGGTGCAGGGGAGGTGGCCCAGTTCCAGTGAATTGTTATAGAGTTCCTCCAGTTGGGGCAGTAGAATCTCCAAGTAGGTGTCGGAGAATTCCATCAGCAGGCTGTCTAGGCCCGGCGCCTTGTTACACAGGAGCCCGTTAATAGCTGCATTTATTTTGGCCCTGTTGATGGGGCCAGCCAAGGCGTCCTCCATATCTGCTGGGGTTTGCGGGTAAGGTAGATTTGCAAGGAATTTGTCTATAAGAGCTTCATCTACGGCCGGCGGTTTGCTATATAGTGTTTCATTATAGGAGCTGAAGGCCTCATTAATATCATGTTGCGTGCACACCACATTATTTTATTATGATTATTATTATATTTATATTGCGCACGAATCATCCCCCAAGGGATCTCTTGGCGCCTGTGGAGGCAGGCTTCGACGGCCCCGGCAGCTAAGTTAAATAGCCAGGTATTTAAATGCTTCTTAAAGATGGTTAGATCTGTGCAGGAGCGCAGATCTAGAGGCAACATATTCCAATGCTTGGGTGCCAGATAGGAGAAAGTTCGCCCACCCATCTTTACTTTCCTGATTCTTGGCATTTGGAGGAGTTTTTGGCCGCTAGATCTTAGGCAACGAGATATGCTGGACCCTGTCCGATCCGTGCCTTGAAGGCTAGGCAGAGAAGTTTAAAAAGAGCCCTCTTTCTGATCGGCAGCCAATGTAAATCTCTCAAAAACGGGGCAGATGGCGTGAGTGGCAGTTTATTCAAAGCAAAGCGGGCCGCCATGTTTTGTACGACTTGTAGCCTTGACAATAGATCCCCCCTCACTCCTACCAGGAGAGCATTCCCATAATCCAGTCTACTGACTAGCAGTGACTGGATCAGAACCCTTCTAGCAGAGAGAAGAACCCACGGGAAAATCTTCTTTAGAGTGCGCATCAGGCCAAAACATTTCCCTGCTAAAGTTTTAACATGTTGTTCCATGGATAGATTGTTATCTATAGTCACACCCAGGTTTTTTGCCCATTTTTTAGGGGGGGGGGGGGGAGAGCCTAATGCTTCTGGCCACCATTCATCCGTCCATAGTTCCTCTGTCCTACCAAACTGTAGAATCTCCGTCTTGTTGGAATTAAGTTGGAGATAGTTGTTTTTCATCCAACTGGAGATTTTAATCATGCAGCTCTTAAATCTCTCTCTGGTCAGCAAGTGGTCCTTTTCTATGGGGATTAACACCTGAGTGTCGTCCGCATAGGAGATGGTTTGGAAACCACAGGATTCTACAGTGGTAGCCAACGAGGTCACATAGATGTTAAACAATGTGGGGCTCAAAATAGAACCCTGCGGCACCCCCTTCTCCACCACTGCAGTCTGAGAGGCAAAAGTGTCTATCTGTACACGCTGGGATCTGTCTGATAGAAAACTCCGCTCCCACTCCCATGCCCCTCCAATGACACCTATCTCCCGCAGTCTATTCAAAAGAATTCTGTGAGAGATGGTGTCAAAGGCCGCCAACAGATCAAGTAGGACCAGCACAGTCGGAGTCCCCCCATCCAGTAAAAGCCTGATGGTATCTGTTACCTCCACCAGTGCGGCCTCTGTGCTATAACCGGCACGGAAACCCGACTGGGAGGGATCTAACAGGCCGTGCTGATCCAAATGATCCGACAGTTGGCGATTTATCAGCGTCTCCATGATTTTGGAGCATCCTGGGAGGAGCGAGATGGGTCTATAATTCTGCAGAACGGCACAGTCCAATGATGGTATCTTAGGCAGAGGTTTAATAAAAGCCTTCTTCCAACTGGCCGGAAAAGAGGATGTCGCTAGTGACAGATTACAGACTTCCGTTATTGGGTTTACAAGCTCTGTGGCTAAGTCCGACAGCACATACGGGGGGGGCTATATCAGACGGAGAGCCTGACTTCAAGCCTTTCAATAATGGTAACACCTGTTCCCTGGTGATGGTTGCGAACGCCTCCAATCTCACCGGCAAAGAACTCACAGTGTTCTGACTTTCTTCCCAGTTTTCTGGTAATGGCTCAAAAGAGTCATAAATACTGTCTATTTTATTTTTAAAATGACTCGCTAGCTTATCGCAGAATTCCTGAGTGGAAGGACAAGAGGAGTTGATTACACTAGGGGCTGTAAATTCCTTTAAGATCCTAAACAGTTCTTTAGAGGACCCCTTTGTCCCCTCTATGTGGGTGGCCAGAAAAGTTCTTCTTGCGGAATTGCAATTATTAAGATACCTCCTATGGGTAATGTTATATGCCAGTCTATCTGTATCCGTTTTTGTTTTCCTCCACTTTCTTTCTTTTGCCCTGCATGCAGCCTTCTCAGTCTTTAGGGTGTTCGAATACCAAGGGGCTGGGCATTTTTTATCGTGTATTATGACTGATTTGATTGGGGCAATCTTGTCAAAGGTCCTAATGACCTCTAACTCTAATTGGTCTAGAGCTAAATTGATGTCCTGGCATTCACTAAGCTGAGGAGGAGAAAATAATGTTCTAAAACTCTTAGGTGAGACCTTCCTCCATTGTCTGCACAGCGCTTTCCGCCCTTGCGATTTTTCCGAAGCTTTCGGAGCCAAAAAAGAAAAACTCAGAGCCCTATGGTCTGACCAGCTCACTACTAAAGGAGGTTCTGTAAACAAGCTAGGTATATTAGTGAAGATATTATCTAGCGTATGGCCTGCTGTGTGAGTAGGGCCGGCTACTCTAGGCAATAGCTCTAGTGATTCCAAGGCTGTCAGCAAGTCAAGAGTGTCAGTGCTAGAATTCATATCAAAATGAAAATTAAAGTCTCCTAGGAGGAAGAAGTCATTTGATTGCAGGACATGTGGGGCCAGAATTTCTAATAGAGTGGAACAGAAACCCTTCTTGTTTTCCCCCGGAGGGTGGTACACGACCTGTTACTTTATGATCATGTGCCAGTTCAATAGATACAATCATCAGCTCCAACATGGGAGATGAGGTTGTATCTAACACCTTTATATTTACCCCCGAGCGGAACGCAATAGCCAATCCCCCACCTCGTTTTCCTATTCTGTCCAACCTTAGCACCTTGTAATCCGGAGGAAAGGCAATAGCTAGAGACGGGGCCGAATATGTTTGTAACCACGTCTCAGTAAAAAAACATATCTCCGGTTTGCAATCTTCCAACAGATCCCAAATTTCTGAGGCATGTTTAGAAATGGATGTGGAATTAATGTAAAGTCCTTTACAGACGTTGTCTGCCCTTAAGCCTTTATTAGTGTCCTCCCCCTGGATCATATTCCTGATCCCTTGCTGCCCTACTGGCCCATTCTTGTTCCCGGGTACCCCAGCCCTCTGGGGCTGGCTAACTGACCATTGACAACGGGGGTGGCAGTTTTTAAAAACTCTAGAATCTAAACATGACCTGCCATTGCATTCCTCACCGCGGCTCGATGTCCCCAGTTCCAGCAAGTTTTCTCTGGAGTACATTAAAGGTGACATTGTTGAGGGACGAGGGTATTGTCAAAGTTTCTGGCTGCTGGCGGCGTCCAGGCATGGACGGGCGCAGACGGGCTTGCCTTGTGCGCGCCTTTGGCGCACCCGCTGCGCGCGTCTGCTGCGCGCCCGCAATTAGTGCGCTTTTGAAGGACTCAGCGGTGGGTCACTAGAGCCCTGACTTTCCCAAGATGGCGCCCGCTAGTGTTCTGTTCGAACCGGGTTACCTCTCTCCACTCAATCGGTCACCCCGTATCACAGCTACCCACCGATGCGTCCCCCAGAATGAGGAGATACAGTAAGGTTGTTCGCCCCCGGTTTTCAAACACCCCTTCTCAAGTCCCTCCACATATATAAATGAAGATATTGTTTAAAATAACACAAATAGTGGATTTAAAACATTCAAAAATTCTGGTGCCAATTACTTATACTGCGAGGAAAACGAAGCCTGCAGCTCCGCTGCGCGCCCGCAATTAGCGCGCTTTTGAATGACTCTGCGGTGGGTCACTAGAGCGCTGACTTTCACAAGATGGCGCCCGCTAGTGTCCTGTTCGAACCGGGTTACCTCTCTTCACTCAATCAGTCATGGAAAGACCGTGGTGGACCGGAGAGCCCCGTATCACAGCTACCCACCGATGCGTCCCCCAGAATGAGGAGATACAGTAAGGTCGTTCGCCCCCGGTTTTCAAACACCCCTTCTCAAGTCCCCCCACATATAAAAATGAAGATATTGTTTAAAATAACACAAATAGTGGATTTAAAACATTCAAAAATACTGGTGCCAATTACTTGTACTGCGAGGAAAACGAAGCCTGCAGCTCCCAAGTTATCCCCAGGCGTGTTGATCTGGCTTATGATAATGGCCAGTGGATCATTTCTGATAATCTTAGCCAACAGTGCCCCCGATTTGTCTGCCTCAGAGTGTGTTATCTGGCTGTAGGCCCTGTGATCGATTAGTCTAAGGGTTTCTAATAGCTCCGCGTGTTGTAGCCATGCCTCCTACAATGCAGCCTGTTTAGTGGGGTCTGTTGCCACTTCTTGTTCAAGCCCTCCCATGGTATCCTCCACTGTTTTTAGGTTCTTATGTACCTCCTACCCTGCTCCCACCGTGGCGCTGATCGCTGTCCCTCTCATTACTGCCTTTAACTCATCCCATTCAATCAGAATTGTGAATGCAGTGTTTCTATTTTCTGAGAAGTAACGGGTGAGTGAAGGTGAAGTTGACAGTTTACTATGGAACACTGTGGGGCATATTCTCAAGGAACTATCGCCAAGTTATCCCCTGACACCCCCCAGGCCCTACCCCAGGCACCCCCCACCTCCCCTGGACCAAGAGACTACACATCAACGGCACATAATCATGAACAGAATAATCTGCATGATGCCGCAGAATCACAACAACTAACAGTCATGTGAGTACAGAAAAAGCAGAAACAATCATTCCTCATTGAAAGTCCGAACAAAATATCACAATCAAATTTCTCAACAAACATCTATTTGGAAGAGTCATGGCAGGTCATCTCTGGACAATCTGTAAGTGACAGCCTGTAAGGCAACATCCAAGATAAGAAGGTGTGTCAGGCACTCATCAAAGGACAGAGAGAGAGAAATAGAGAGAGAGAGAGAGAGAGAGAGAGAGAGAGAGAGAGAGAGAGAGACAGAACAAAGAGGGCAAGGACAATTGGGCCCTTGGCCCATACATGGCAACTGCTGCATCTGTTTTGCAATTGGTGCACCCTAAATCTAAGGCCTGACATCAATTTCAGCGCAAAGGCCACATCACATTCCAAAAATGCAAGCAGTAGTCAGACTAAAACTAGGCATGAAAGCTCCTTTGTCTCAATACACAAGGCGGAAGGACATCCAAACCGCCGACCTTGGTCTTCAATGCTCCCGGCACCCCCTGAGTGAGATACCATACCAGACTCAGACGACTCCCACACCACGAACTGCACTAATGAAAGACCAACGTGTCCACACCCCACACACAATTGTCCCTGCTCAAGCTACCCCTGCATGGGATGCCCCTGACACATTGTTAAAAAACAACCCATATGTCCAAACGTTGAACACACATACGACTCATAACTCCGAGCTGTGGCATATCGTCCACAGAACTGCTGTCGGTCTGAGGAGTACCGGTGGTACGAGACCAACAAACGCAATGGCAGGCAATCCCGGACACATGCACAACCCCTGTCACGTGGAACTGTACCGTGCACGAATGCTGCATTTGTTGGGAGCTCTGCCAATGGCAGTTTTGAGAATCAGTTACCGTCTGAGTTTCCGGCGCGTATGTCACATACGTCCAGCCCTGGTTCTACTGTCTATCATGCACATTTGAGTGGCCCATGGAGGTCTGCCTATCCAACACAACTGTAGCCGAACTGGATTATGACTTGTGTGTGCGCCCCCTGTTGGCCCATGCATGAACAGGAGTGCAACCGGGATAGGCGTGCATGGGATGCCCTGATCTGTGGCGTATGTGCTGGCAGTTGTGGATGGTTAGATTGCACAAGTCATTGTGTGCAGTGACCACATCAAGGCGCTCCCCTTTTGGGCTGTGTTGCGGATTTGTGAAACTGCGTGGTCAGAGCACATCTGTCCGGACCAGTTAATGGATTGGCTCTCCCTCGTGTTCCTCGAATTCGAGAACAACGTACTTCTTGAACAGATTGCCTATGAAGCAGCGCTCACATTCATGGACGAGTAACTACCTTCCTGCAGCCACAACTGATTGACACCCAGAGCACAGGTCACAACACCGTGTTGCATCGTGGAGGAATGGTCCCATAAGCCAGAACAACAGTGGACATGTCGTCTGCATTCGCCCAGACTCAGAATGCATGTGCATGCACCGACGTACAGGGTGATGCAGCCCCATGGGCGGAGCTGCACAGCATTGTTTGGCATTTTTCCTAAAGCTGACATACTGCTAGAGGGAGACTACACACGGCAATGTAGCACGACATGTGACCTTGTTGGTCCCTGTCAGCTGCTCACTGTCAGCATAGCACACAGTTGGTGCAGTTCGGTGGTACAGCTCCATGCAAATCCTATGGGCTGTGAGTCGTGTTCCCTTACACGGGGCTATGAGCAGACGCCTCACATCACATGACTCTACCAGCAAGGTAAGGTGGGCTGAGACTGTTGCCAAACGTAAGGATATGTGTTCATTTTTGCATCCCCAATTCTTGCACCTCGACATGTTCTCATTCTGCCTGTAAGTGTCTTAAGCATTTGTCGGCCTGTTGCGGCCCATTACTTGCCCATACTGACACGCACATGCTAATAAAGTCTTCGCAACTGCAACGGTGTACAACTGTGATGAGTGTTGATTAGTGTGACAAATCGTGTGCCTAAATGAGCATTGTCCATACACAGGGAGAGACAGACTGCAGCTGGTACATTGGTGGTGAATCCCTATTGGCAGCTCCACCTCTGTGAGCCAGACATTGTGTTTGGGATAGTTGGTGGTAGACCTGTGCTCTTACATGTCTTCAACAATGTGAGTATGGTGTCCAACTTCTTGCCATGTGGATCAATATGATCCATTATGACAGACTGTGTGCACGCTGATGTGTGTGAGTAGGTCATGCGAAGAGATGTTCTGTAGCCACAGTCTACCGATCCTGACATTTACACACACAGCCCCATTTAATACATGGACGTGGGGCTACGTTGAGGGATGCGAGATTGTTGTTCATGTGCAATGAGGCCACAGCTAGTTCACATCTTCACATTCATCTAAAGGTCCATGTGGGTCTGAGTCAAACATGCGCATTGATGACAATTATCAGAGTGTACCTTTTTTGTGAAATCAATGTCCCTACATTCATCCATTCTCGTACACGTGAGTGAACATAGACATGACACATCTGTGTGATTTGGAATGTTTGATTCACATCCTGGGGAGTGTCGGAGCTGGAGGGGTACATGGCCAGTTCAAGCCTACATTACGTGGTTGCTCAGTGGTGGGCAAATCAGAGACCTTGGGAGAATGCAAAGATAATTTGGAGTGGAAGAGTTCAGTCCTCAGCCGGATTGCTGTGTCATTGGTACAAGGGCAGATATGGCAGTCCATGTCGGGGTCCAGGTGAATGTCGCAGAGTGTTCTGGGGGACAGTGGGAGGTGTTGTTCCAGGGCATTATGGATAGGGCTGAACCAGGCAGGGACAGGCCATGTGGCGGTTGCAGATGCTACTGCCTCCTTCCTCACACAGTCATTACCCTCCACAACTTACTCCTCTGAAACATCTTCTGTGTCCGGTGTGTCAGGTGTGTGTGGTGGTGTTATGGCTGCATCACCGTGTGCCACTGACACATCATGGGGCGGAGGTGGTAGGGCTGCATCACTGTGTGCCACTGACACATCAGGGGGCAGAGATGTGTGTGTTGAAGTTCCAGCAGTAGTTATCTGTGAAAGGCTCTGTGGCAGAAATGGCAAGATGAGGATCTATGAGGCATGGAAGATCCCAGCTACATCTTGCTGGTGTTCAGCCGTGGCAGCCCTACTTCCAGGCTGCATCGGCTCCATAGTCTCCATTGTCCTCCGCATCTGTGCCAACTCTGTACTGTCATCGCTAGAGCCTGTCTGACCAGACAGTTCTTGTATCCGAGTAATGACCCCAGGGAGGTCAGCCAAGGATTGTTGGCGAGCATGGTGCGGACAGTGGGTGTCCGTTAGGGACTGTAAGTGGTCTCTGATGGGACTCAGACACCCACGTATGGCATCGAGTTTGGCTGCCATGAGGTCGAACCCCTACCGCAGCTGATCAGCCATCTTCTCCTGGCACCCTAACACATGGCGTTGGAATTCCATGTGTTGGTCGGGGGGCCCTTCGAGCCAGCCGTGGTGGTGTGTGCTTCCTGCTGTGTGGTCTGTGCAGGGTGTGGTGTCACCACGATGCAGCTAGGCTGCCCTGCTCTGGGGGGGTGCAGATGCTGTCCACAAGCCGTTGGAGGGTGTCTGGGAAAATGTGCAGGGTGTCCTCTTCATCATCACTGTAGGGATGTGTGGTCTGCTCTGCAGGAGGTGTTGATTGTCCATCTGCAATGTAACGGGGAGATGCAGGTTAAGAGTGTGTTCCAAGTATGTTCACGCATTGTAGATGTTTACATTCAGACTGCATGACAGTGTACATTTTGGCTGTTTTGGTGAAGCTGGCTATTTGATGGGAGACAGTGGACATTTCACTACATGACGGATGTGAGGTTGTACTCGTACATTATCATCTCACAGTGTCATGCAATACCAGATGTGATTGGCCAGTTACTACGCACGGGCGGCACCAGTTGTGTCCTCTGTCCTGTGGTGTAAGGGTTGCACTTTGTACGACATTGTCGTCAATTTTGGTGTACTGTGCTTCCTATGTCTGTGCTGCATTGTTGGCGAGTCTCCCCTGCAGCTCTAATTTTGCGACCCCTTATACCTTTGAGTCGGTATGCCTTTGATTTGTGTGCTTTTCGGGTGCTGGGATGTTTGCGTCTCGGGTAATTTGTGCTCTTGTACAGTTTTTGTACTCTTGTGCATTGATTGTCTGCAGCTGTGTTTTTGACGTCATGGGTTGTAGGTGCATGTGTCAGAGTGTGGCCTGCTCCTTTATGGTTGTGGTCCACACTCAGCCACCTCAAAGTCGTCTCATGCACCATGGCATGTATTGTGACTCTAGTCATGCTATCTGTCATGCAGTGTCATTTGCATTGTCCGTGTGGCTCACAGAGCCGCTGCTTTGTCTGGATTCCACATATGTGCATGGGTAGGTTGGGAAATTGGTGATATGGAGGGGGTCCTATTTGTGCACATTGTGAACGGGGCCTACTTAGTGTTTCTATGTGTGCTGCAGTGTGCCAAGGGTATCAGGGACATGTTCCACACTTATTGTGGCTGTACAGTGTGGTGCTCATTATTGTGCCCTTCTTCCTCCGTCCCCCCTGTCCCTGATCATTACTCACCCTGTTGCTGTTGGGTAAGGTCATATCGAGCTGTGTCCAGGCCCCCAACTCCTGCCACCTTCTCCACACTGATGACTGTGGCCACCATTTCCTCCAGCTCATCCAGCACCTCCTGTGACGCAGGAGTCCTACCTCCAGTCGCCTTTGCTGCCTTCTTGTTGGCAGCGAGTTTCTCCTTGGTTTAGCTGTGCACTCCATGCCAGCTCCTCTTGACCTCCTCTATTGACCTCCTCAATACTCTGACTGCGTTCACGTTGGTGACGATGGACTGCCATATTTCCGTTTGTGTTGCCAATGACGCAGTGGAGGTGACGAACAGTTGTTGGTAGTGTTCTAACACCTCTGTGAGGATGATCCGGTCTTCCTGCGGCATGAACCCCGCCTTCCTCTTCCTCTTCTCCTTGCCCTTCCCCAACCCCGGGGTTCCTGGCTGTTCCTCCGTGGGGCTTGTGGGGTTCGGGTTGTCCTCTGCACTCGGTCCGGGTGAATCCATGGTGCTACGCAGTTTGAATGGGTGTTGGTGTGTTTTTTTTTTGCTTTTATAGTGCATTTTCCCACATGACGTGTGGGAATTGCAGGCCTGTGGCTGGTTGTCGCTGATTTTTGTAGCGTGATTTGGGGCATCGCAACTTTTTTCGCGTTGGTGTTTCGCATTTCTGCGAAGTTGCGTTAATTTTAGCGTGGATATTTGACTCGTTATCGTAGGCCTATCGCATGGTACCTTCGGCTTGGGAATACCATGTTACCGCAGTGTTATTTTCCCGCAATAGTCTGCGATGTGAAGAGTTGCGTTAAGCTACTTTTGCGGTAGTTATCACATGTTCTTGAGAATATCCACCTGTACCTTCCAATAGTTGTGGCCAGAGCTTCCACATGGGTACCGGGGTAGGTATTCTGCCCCAGCTAAGGGATATCTCCAGCGGGTTATGATCTGAGAATGTTTTTGTTAAGTATGTATTGTGGGTGACCTGATCGGCTATGGTGAGAGATTATAGGATTCTGTTAATCCTGGTATGCAACTTGTGCACCGGGGAGTAAAAACAATATTCTTTGTTCAATTGATTGTTTTGTCTCCACACATCCCATAGGGACCACTCCTCTACCCAACTGCATAGTGCTGCCACTTGTTTACTAGCCACCGTGCTATGGAGGGGCGGATGTGACAGATCAAGCCCAACATCCATGACCGCATTGCAATCTCCCCCCAAGATCCACGGGTATGCCTCTCAGCCTTCCAATATCGTGGTTAGCCCCAATAAATATTTGTCCTGATCAAAATGTGGAGCGTATATAGACCCCAACACTATGGGTGTCCCGTCCAATGTGCCACATAAAAATATATACCTGCCCTGCGCATCTATCCTCTTATCAGGTTCTACAAACAGGACGCCATATCTAACCCATATCGCTACACCCCTAGCAAATGCAGAGTAATTAGTAGTAAAGATCTGACCCCTCCATTTCTTTCGCATCTTCGCAGCTTCCGTGTCCATCAAATGTGACTCCTGTATGAAGACGATTTGTGCCTGTCGCCGCAGTAATTGCGCGTGCACCCTGTGTCGTTTCTGTACTGAGCCCAGGCCCCGGTCATTCCACGTGATTAGGTTATACTTGTCTAACTTGTGCATTACATGTGAAGTGCAGTGTATGCGTCTGGGTCGGGGGGAGAATGAACCCAAATAAGCCATATCAGCGGCTGCCCACCACAGCCCTTAAATTCCCCTTGGAACATTAATACAAGGCCCTGTTTGGGAACTAAACAAAGCCAAACCAAAAACAGAACATATTGAATTTGGATGTATGACGTTACAACGCATACTTTTACAACGCATGCACTTACAACGCAATTTTTACAACGCAACATCCACTACAATGCATTCCATTACATCGCATGACACTACAACGCATTTTTAAAAACTACCTTTACAACGCATTCCATTACATCGCATACTACCTTTACAACGCATACCATTACAACCCATAATGTTAAATTGCATTTAAGGTAAGTATTGGATAGTATAGGGGTAAAAATTACTATTCTTACTCCAGGGGGTGCAACAGTAGGGTAAGTGTTGGATAGTATAGGGGTAAAAATAACTATTCTTACTCCAGGGGGTGCAACAGTAGGGTAAGTGTTGGATAGTATAGGGGTAAAAATTACTATTCTAACTCCAGGGGGTGCAACAGTAGGGTAAGTGTTGGATAGTATAGGGGTAAAAATTACTATTCTAACTCCAGGGGGTGCAACAGTAGGGTAAGTGTTGGATAGTATAGGGGTAAAAATTACTATTCTAACTCCAGGGGGTGCAACAGTAGGGTAAGTGTTGGATAGTATAGGGGTAAAAATTACTATTCTAACTCCAGGGGGTGCAACAGTAGGGTAAGTGTTGGATAGTATAGGGGTAAAAATTACTATTCTAACTCCAGGGGGTGCAACAGTAGGGTAAGTGTTGGATAGTATAGGGGTAAAAATTACTATTCTAACTCCAGGGGGTGCAACAGTAGGGTAAGTGTTGGATAGTGTAGGGGTTAAAAATTACTATTCTAACTCCAATGGTATGCATTGTAATGGTATGCGTTGTAATGGTATGCGTTGTAATGCCTGCATTGTAGTGACATGCGATGTAGTGTCTGTGTTGTAATGGTATGTGTTGTAATGGAATGCATTGTAGTGTCATGCGTTGTAAAGGATGTTGCGTTGTAATGCCTGCGCTGTAAGTGTAGTGCGATGTAATAGTTGCGTTGTAAAGGTTGTTTCCCATTGATTTTCGATATCGTAAACTGTAGCATTCACAAGTAGGGGACTAGCTTCCATGCCAACCATGTAAAAGCAATCACATGTACTAGCGCATACCAGCCCGAGCAAATACTTTGTCATTATTGTATCACATTTTCAAATAATAAAAAGGATATACGTGTCCATGAGATCTCGTGCCGGCACCATCGCACATCATGTCTTAGGCAAAGGCTGGACAGTCAATTTTTCCGTTCACAGGCCCAACAGCTCGTCTGCAGTTTGTGGTGTCACTGTGGGAAATAATGTCAAGCTGTTTTCTAAGTCAGTGCACACTGTACTGCCCTCCGTAGTCTCCGAATCCCGTCGGATGACTTTGTCTCTGAACGTAGTCGCAGCTGTTAGCGCAATGTCCCTGCTTCTCTGTACCTGCTCTTGACTGGGACCAGGCATTGGCGGGTTGCCAGAAGCCGTTGTGTTATGACGTGATCGTGGCCCTGCTACCGTTTGGGGCTGCTGGGCGATTTCTGTGTGGCCTGACCAGACAGTGGATCCGGATTCATGACTTCGATCCACTCCTCCACATCCTCTGGACTTTCAAAGAAGTATGTTTTTTGGTCATAAATTATTTTCAGGCAGGCAGGGAACAGCGGTGTATATTTTAAGTTCAAGTCTCATAGTTTCTTTTTTACTGCTTGATTAGAGGATCTGCAGCAATGGACCATCAATGTGTAGTCAGGATACAGTAAGATCTGGCTGTTTTCAAATTGTATCCGGGACCGCTCACTTGCTTTCTGGAGGAGGACAACTCGATCCCTGTAATTTAGGATCTTGACTATGAGTGGTCTTGGCGGAGCTCCCACCTTCGGTCTTCCAGTAGGGATTCCGTGGGCTATCTATGCAGAAAAAATCCGATAGGCCATTAGGGGCTACATGTGTGAGGAACCAGCGTTCCATGAAGGCAGTGGCGTCCAACCCCTTGCTTCGTTCCGGGAGCCCAATCACGCAGATGTTATTCCTTCTAGCTCTGCCCTCGGCATCTTCAACCCTATACAGAAGGCCCGTGACTTACCTCTGTAGCGTTTGGATTTGCCGCGTATGCTCCTTGTGTTGAAGTAGCATTTCTTCCACAGCTAGGCCTTTATCTTTCACTGTGGCTGCTAGCTTGGTATGGCCCGCATTGAGCAGGGTGAAGCCAGTTGTTAATGTACCAAGTTGTTGCTCTATCGCCTTTCTAGATTCCCGAATTTCGCACAATATCAAGTCCAGTTTGTCCGAGGCTTCCATTTCGTTCGTGGGCGGCACGCAGGTAAGTGACTGTGGGATTGTGTTGGGCTCTAGGTTGTCTTTGGTTTGGGAGCTGGTGGCTGTCACCTCCTGTAGCTTGATTTTTTGCACTCCCCATGTCCTTCACTGGGTATCCTCAGCAGTCTGCTACCCCTCAATGCAGCGGGACTGTGTGCCTTATGTGGAGGGCACACCGTAGCAGGCTTCGTACAAGGGGTGACAAGGCGATATGGCCAGCTCCACAGTTATTGTCCAGGTATGAAGCTCATAGCATCCCAAGGGCGCCGTACCGTGGACATGCATCTAGGCGGCCCGTCAAAAAACTGAGCTCTGAGCGGGCGTCCAGTGAGATCTGGTGTCGCCCAGGCCTGTTGTCATGACAGCAGTCGGCCACACAGTGCGTCCGTGGACTGTGAACGGTAGTTTTCTGGGACCTTCCACTTGTCTCCTCTGTTCAGTATGCTTGTCTCCTCCGGTGTGCCAGGGAGGGAAAGAAAGAAGGAGATATGTCAAACCATTAGCCCTGTTTGTGTGCCCTGGGTGGTTTGCGAGGGTGGGCCCAGTGACCCCTGCCTGTCGGAGAGATCGCTCCATTTTTAGGGCCTGCAGCTCCCTCTATAGCAACCCTGCACTGGATTCGGTGGTAGCAGGGGTTCTCTCAGGGGTTGAGCCAGCTCCTCCTTGTGTGCCCCCAGTACGCATTCTGCAGCACACCGGGCCTCCACAGCACCCCGTGAGCTCGATTAGTGTGACTTCCTACTGCTGCTGTCGCGCAGGCCACAGGTCGAACCTCGTTGTGCGCTCCATCTAGTGCATGAAAGGAGGAAAGAGACGGGTCACCGGTCACTCCACACCCAGTGCGGGACGTTTAGGTGTTTTCAGCCACTCCCGTTCTGAAGGGGTACTGTCCGGGCTCGGGGTCTATAGCACGCCCCTCACCCCGTATTCAGCAGAGTTGGGAGCGGCAGGGCCTCTAGAGGGAGCAAGCTTCACAGCCTCTCAGACCACTGGAGCCCAGCGCAGGACTCACCAGGGAAACTCCTTGGTGCACAAGTGCCGTCATGGGCGCTTGGCTTTCGGTGATCTTCCACTTGGGATGCGGCGCCACAGCCAACCCTTCTAGTGGCAGGAGCGGCCTTGCACTCACAGCACCGGGATCATAGCGCCTGTGACTACCAGCACCGCATCAGGCACGCCGCTGAATGGTGCCGGAACAGCAGGGGCCCATGCAGTAGCGGCTCGGAGCATCCAGCTGGCTCTGCAGGGCACAGCGCAGGAAACACTGGACAACCGCGGCACCGTGCATGGCACAGCCACCTCTCCTCCATAGCGGGTAGCCGGCGGAGGGCCGCTCTAAGATTTCCACTGTGTAACGTTAGCGCCACAGCCTCCCAGCGCCCGGGCTCATTGTTTGTTGTTTGTGCTTTGCCCTGGTCAAACAGCGCAGTTCGATCGGCCCGGCACAGGGTAATTTAGCAGGATTTCTGTGTACGGGTTGAGGAGCTCTCCTAATCTGCGGCCGCCATGATCGGCGGTTAGCCACGCCCCAGAACTAGGAGTATTTAACACTATTTTCTTAGCACAAAATGCACCCTTGCATCCAAAATGGACTCAAAGATGCATTTTGAGCTAAGCAAATAGCTTTAAAATCAACAGAACCTGATTGGAAGCCAGCAGCCCCTCAGACTCACTAAGTTCATTGTTCTGGTGCTGCTGCAGTTGGATTTTTGTCTCAAATTACCTATAATGATGCAAACAGGTAATTGCATATGTTTTCTCTAATTTGGCTTCAAAATAGTAAGGGAACATTTCTTAAATTACTTCAATTACTCCAACATAATTAAAACAAAGCCTAGGCCAAGTCTTCATAAGTAATCTTTTTACATATCAGTTTGTTAGGCAATAAGTGAATGTGTAAGGCAAGAACAGCACATTTAGTGATGCAGTTAAGACCTGCCAAATTGGGAACTGACTAACCAGGTTCAATCCCCAGCTTTGTCTCAACATCCTTTCATTCAAGGTGAATTATGTAATCTCCCTGCGACAAAAAAAAATCCGACTTTGAAATGTGATCTGGTGCTCATGGAAACGGCACTAATGCATCTGGGCAGCGACGGCTCTTCTGCAAAGGCGGAGGACCGTCGCCCCACAACACACATGCGTACTTAGCTGCCTCCAGCCTGGCTGCATTGAACAGCTGGGTTGGAGAAACCCCCACAGATTCCCTGGTCTGAGTGGAGCATCTTTCCAGCCTGCTGAGACCAATTCCCATGCTGCTCTCACATGAAAGCAGCACGTGGATTGCAGGGAGGCTCTGCCGCAGTGCTTACTGGGACCAGAAAGGACGAGGCAGAGCGTGATGCAGGAAGGCGGGCGGAAGCCCCAGGTAAGTGTTTCTTTTTCATTATCAACCCCCTCCTACTTCCCTCCTGTGCTCCTCACCTACCCTGCCACCTCTGCCGCCACAGCACCCGGGCCACATTCCTACTATAAAAAATAGCAAAAAATATTAAAGTCTTATATTCCAGAAAAAGGTTTTGAAAATAATAAAAAGATACTAATTAGGTACAACAACATTTCAAATAAAGGCAATTAAGCACTGTGTGGAAGAATACTATTTCCGAATAAGAAGTATCTCCTAGAATCTCCAATACTTATATCTAAGTTAGGACATCCAGCTCGATCTTCTTCCTCCCAAACTCTCAAAGTTAATATGATGAAGTAGGTAAATGTTAGAAGGCGACCTCAGAGGAGCCCGGAGGGGGCCCTGACTATCCTGAGACCAACCCTCGAGGTATCGTAGCCGGGCACTGGTGGGAGACCCCTCAAGGGAGGAATCTCGTATCTAGGATCGCACACTCGGCACCACACGACAAAGAGACGCCACACCGTGGGTTCTTAAGAACAAATCTTTATCAAATCGGAGTCGTAGGATCTTTATGATCAGCACGGCAAGTATATAGAAGTAGAGCACGGGTTCACAGAGTGTCGGGAAGGGGTAGGAGGTAGCGGGACAGTCTTTGTGGTTATGGATCAAATGCAGGGGCATACCCGGCGCACAGCTCACAATCCTCGAGCTGGGGGATACGCTTGTCGTCGTCGGGGTCCAGCGGGACCAGGAGAGTCTGTGGGAGCCGCGAGTCACTCAGGCAGGGCTCAAGCACAAGTTCGGAGGTCTTACGATCTTCAGGGAGCCGCGAGTCACTCAGCAGGGCTCAGGTGTTTCCAAAGGCGAATCTGCCGGATAGTCCCAGAGCACCCCTTGTTATCGGTCGACCCCTCTTTGATGTCCGGAGTCTGTGCAGGCAGGGGTCTTGTCACCTGGGGGTCGCTTGTCGGGGTTTCCTGCCAGTGTCTTTTGATCCTTTCAGGGCCGGGTTGGGAGGAGTCCCAGACACCCAGCAGGCGTGGAGCCAGCCCTCGGGGAGGCCGGAGGGCCGATCGAAACCCACCTTCCCAGGGGAGCTCAGAGGTGCGATGGAAACTGCTCCTCCCTCTCTCATCCCAATGGGAGCGCGATGTCCTCCAGCTGGAGTGGCGCCTCTAGGCCAGGGTCGCGCTGGGGCCGGGCGGCCATCTTGGTGCATGAAGTGGGCACGCGGGCCCGGTGTGGCCGAAAGGAGGAAGGCCACGGACGGGGAAGTCCGGGTCGGGTGTGTGTGTGTTCTGGTGGGAAGGATCGGCTAGGCCGTGTGCTCGGGGGCTGCATGAGGAGCATGGGTCAGGATATGTGGTGCGGGGACAGGGATGGCCATGCCACGAGGCCGGGTCTAACACGCGTCCCCCCCAGCTGAAAGCCGGAGAGAACTACCCATCGTCTTGGGGGTTCTCTTTGCTGAGGCGGAAGAACCGGGAGAGGCCATCGGCGTTGGCGTGGTCAGTACCAGGGCGATGTTCCACGGTGAAATCCATCCCCTGGAGGGAGATTGACCACCGCAGTAGTTTGGGGTTTTCTCCTCGCATCTGCATGAGCCATCGCAAGGGGCGATGGTCGGTTTGGACTTTGAAATGGGTGCCGAACAGATAAGGGCGTAACTTCTTGAGGGCCCAGACTACGGCGAACGCCTCGCGCTCGATGGTGCTCCATCTCTGTTCTCTGGGCAACAGCCTTCGGCTGAGGAAGGCTACGGGCTGGTCTAGGTCTTGGTCATTCACCTGGGACAGGACGGCCCCAATCCCATGCTCGGAGGCGTCCGTTTGCACCACAAACTCCTTGGAGTAGTCGGGGCCTGGAGGACGGGGGCAGTGCACATGGCCGCTTTCAGGGCATCGAACGCCTCTTGGTAGGCAGAGGTCCACTGCACTTTCTTGGGTTGTTTCTTGGACGTAAGTTCCATGAGGGGACCGACCAGGCTGCCGTACCCCCGGATGAATCTCCGATAGTAGCCTGTGAGGCCCAGAAAGGCTCGGACCTCTGTTTGGGTAGTGGGTGGTTCCCAGGCTAGGATGGCGTCGATCTTGGGCTGTAGAGGGGCGTCCTGGCCGCTTCCGACCTGGTGCCCAAGGTAGACTACCGAACCTTGCCCAATCTGGCACTTGCTGGCTTTCACGGTGAGGCCTGCCTGGCGCAGGGCGGTTAGCACCCTCCGGAGGTGCTGGAGGTGCTCACTCCATTCGGAACTGAAAACTGCGATATCGTCTAGATAGGCAGCGCTGAACTGTTCCAGCCCGGCCAGGACTCTATTTACCATTCGCTGAAAGGTGGCCGGGGCATTTTTCATCCCGAAGGGCATCACGCGATAGCGATAGTGCCCATCCGGGGTGGAGAAGGCGGACTGCTCCTTGGCTCCTTCTGTGAGCGCAATTTGCCAATAGCCGCAGGTGAGTTCGAATGTGCTGAGGAACCGAGCAGCCCCGAGTCGGTCAATGAGCTCGTCGGCTCGGGGAATGGGGTGGGCATTGGCTCGGGTGACTTCATTGAGTCCCCGGTAGTCCACGCAGAAGTGGAGTTCTGGGGCGACACCGGGGGCAGCTGCTTTGGGGACCAGGACCACGGGGCTGGCCCAGGGACTGTCTGAGGGTTCGATCACTCCCAACGTCAACATCTTCGAGACCTCGGCCTGAATGCAGGACCGGACTCGATCAGGGACTCGGTAGGCTCGGTGTTTCACCGGTGGGCTGTCTCCGGTGTCCACATCATGGACACACCAGTCGGTGACTTGGGGGACCAGAGAGAATAGGTCCTAGGAGCTGGCGGCAATCCTCACGTTGCTGGGAAGTGAGGGATGGGGAGAGGTTCACGCATTCTACAGAGCCATCCTTCTCTTTGGTACACAGGAGATCAGGGAGGGGATCTGACTCCTCTTCGGCCCCATCATCGGTGGCCAGCAGGAGGCTCAGTTCCGTCCGCACAAAGTGAGGCTTGAGGCGGTTCACGTGAAGGACCCGGAGGGGGTCCCGGGGGGACTGGACGTCTACCAAGTACGTGACCTGGCTCTTCCGCTCAATCACTTTGAAGGGCCCGGTCCGTTTATCCTGGAGGGCGCAAGGTTTCACGGGGGCCATGACCCATACCTGCTGGAACTCGACCAGAGTGGCGTTCTGGTCGTACCAGCGCTTCATCTCTTCCTGGCTCGCCTCCAGGTTGGCCTCGGCCAGCTCTCGGAACTTCCTAGTCTGGTTTCGGAGGGTCAGGACGTGTCGGAACACATCTCGGGAGGGGCCTCGGGGCGCCGCCTCCCACCCTTCCTTGACCAGGCTGAGGGGCCCCCGGACGGGGTGCCCGTAGAGTAACTCGAAGGGGCTGAACCCAAAGGATTTCTGGGGGACTTCCCGGTAGGCGAACAGGAGGCAGGGGAGCAGGACGTCCCACTTACGCCGGAGGGGCTCTTCTAGGCCCGCGATCATCCCCTTCCGAGTCCGGTTAAACCGCTCTACCAGGCCATTTCCTTGGGGGTGGTACGGGGTGGTGAACTTATAGGACACTCCACATTGTTGCCACAGGGACGTCATGTATTTGGAGATGAAGTTTGTACCGCGATCGCTCACGACCTCGCGGGGAAAATCCATACGGGAAAAGATTCCCATCAACGCCCGGCCCACCACGGGGGCTGTGACGTTGCGCAGGGGTATGGCCTCAGGGTATCGGGTGGCAGGATCCACCAGGACGAGGATAAAGCGGTGACCTTGGGAGGTTGGGGGGTCCAGGGGCCCCACGATGTCGATCCCGACCCGTTCAAAAGGGGTACTGACGACAGGGAAGGGTTGGAGGGGAGCCTTGCGCTGTCCTCCGCTCTTCCCACTAGCCTGGCACGTGGGACAGGACTTGCAGTGGGCTTCTACATCCGCTTTCATTCTGGGCCAGTAGAAGTGAGTCACGAGGCGACTGTAGGTTTTGTCCTGGCCCAAGTGGCCTGCGAGGGGGACGTCGTGGGCCAAGCCCAGTAGGAGGTCTCGGAAGCGTAGGGGTACCTCCAGCACCCGGGCGGATCCTAGCTCCACCGACTTCTGCTCGCTGTACAAAAGGTCATTTTCCCAATACACCCGGTGCGTTCCAGTTTGGTCGCCCGCGGCCTGGGCCGCTGCTTGTTGCCGGGGCCCGACCAGGGAAGGACAGGTAGCTTGCTCCCGGCAGAACTCCTCTCCGGAGGGGCCCCCCTCGTGGCGCCACTGGGCCAACTCGGGCAGATCGCCTAACTCGGTGACCTGTGCGGAGTCGGAAGGTGGAGGTTCGTCGCTGGGGACCGACCCTCCCTGTGGGGGGATGTGGGGACCCTCGGCAGGGACCATCCTGTCTTCGGTGGTCGGAGCGCCTTCGACTTCCCCAAGGGGGGTCAGTCGGGCTGCCATAGATCGGGTGGTGGCGCACACCCACTCAGGGAGACCCATCATCCCTAGGTGGGTCTTGCGCTCAACTTTTTTCCAGGGGGAACTTTCCAGGTCGTTCCCCAGGAGACAGTCGACTGGCTGGGAGGTTCTCACTGCGACTTTCAGTTTACCGACCACCCCTCCCCATTCAAAAGGCACCAGGGCTACCCTACACAGACTTTCCGTATTGTCAGCGGAAATCACCGGGCAAAAGACGTTGGGGAGGACCTGATCTTCGTTGACTAAATGACTGAGGACAATGGTGATGCTGGCCCCGGTGTCACGAAGGGCCTCTACTTGGTGGCCATTGATCGTTACGAGCTGCCCATATTTCTTCGTGTTGGAGGGCAGGAGGCTTCCAGGGACCATTTCTCTATCTCCTAATGATGCTAGGGCCATGGCGGCGGGTTCCCACTCTACGGTCTCCTCAACCTCCTCCCCCAGTGCTACATTGGCTATCTGTCTAGCGGGGGGTGCTGTCGGGGTGGTGTGTGGGGCCATGGGGCATTCAGGGTCGTTGGCGTAATGCCCGGGCTTCTGACAACGGAAACAAGTGATGGTCACCCGGTGCCCCCGTCTCATGGGTGGGCTGGATACAGCTGGTGGGGGCGCCGGGAAAGGCGGAGGTTGGGTTTTCGGGGGACTGAACTGGGACTCTCTCTGCCCTCCCTGGTTCCCCCCCCTCTATGGCAGGGTGGTCCCTGACTGGCTCGGGGGTACTCTCCTACGGGGCCCCGGGAGACCCGGGTGTTGGTCCAGCGATCCGCCTCGACAGCCAGCTTTCTCGGATCTGTGAGCTTGCTGTCGAGCAGATTCTGGCGTAGTTCCACAAAGCAGTTCGCAGCCAGGTGTTCCCACAACATGAGGTTGGTTAGTTCTACCTTGCTGCCCTTGATCCACCCATCGAATGCACGGCTAAGGAAGTTTACATACTCCACCCAGGTGGTGCCCGGGATCTTCCTGCAGTCCCGGAACCGCTGGCGGTACATCTCCGGGGTGAGGCCGTACCTTGTGAGGAGGGCCTCTTTCATGTGGCTGTAGGAGGTCTGCATGGAGGTTGGTAGGTCGAGCAGGGTGTCTCTCCCTTCGCTCAGAAATTGTCCCCACAACCCGGCCCCCCAATCCTTCTGCGGGACCCGATGGGAGGTCATGGCGACCTCGTATGCCCTGAACCACTGTTGGATGTCATCGTTTTTGTAATATTCTTTGACCACATCCTTGGGAATGTGGACCTTCTGCTCCGCCGAGGAGGCCGCCCCTCGGTTTCCCGGGGGCCGCGCTTCTTTAGCTTTTAGCTCGATTTCCTTCAAGCTGCGTTCGTGCTCCAGTTGAAGTCTCCTTCCTTCGTGTTCCCGTTGGAGTTTCTTCTCTTTTAGTTCGCCTTGTACTCGCATCTGTTCCACTGCTAGCTTTTTCTCGGCTAATTTCAACTCGCCCTCGATTTTAAGTTTGGCCAATTCGAGTTCGTGATGGCGACTTCTCTCTCTGTCTGCGAGTTCCTCCGGGGATAGGCCCCCGTCTGGTACGAAGCTTTGCACCTGGTTGCTGCTGCGTTCTCCTTGGGAGGGTCCAGCTTCGTCGTGGAGCTCCACCGCTCCTTCTGGGCGAGGGGCTCCAGAATCCACCCAAGCTTTTAGTGCCTTCTGCATATCTTCTTTGGTGTTGAGACCAGTGGTAGCGATTTTTAGTTCTTTGCAGAATTGCTTCAGTTCTCTGTGCGTGTACTCTTCCAGTTGTTCCGCCTGGAACACGGTACTGGTGTCATTTTCTGTGAGAATCATGGCGTTTCCTTCTGCCATCTTTGTCGGTGGTGCGTCAGCCGTTCACGGTATGATCTCTAGATTATGGGCCCGAATCCCGTCGCTTGCCAACAATGTTAGAAGGCGGCCTCAGAGGAGCCCGGAGGGAGCCCTGACTATCCTGAGACCAACCCTCGAGGTATCATAGCCGGGCACTGGCGGGAGACTCCTCAAGGGAGGAATTTCGTATCTAGGATCGCACACTCGGCACCACACGACAAAGAGACGCCACACCGTGGGTTCTTAAGAACAAATCTTTATCAAATCGGAGTCGTAGGATCTTTATGATCAGCACGGCAAGTATATACAAGTAGAGCACGGGCTCACAGAGTCTCGGGAAGGGGTAGGAGGTAGCGGGACAGTCTTTGTGGTTATGGATCAAATGCAGGGGCGTACCCGGCGCACAGCTCACAATCCTCGAGCTGGGGGATACGCTTGTCGTCGTCGGGGTCCGGCGCGACCAAGAGGGTCTGCGGGAGCCGAGTCACTCAGGCAGGGCTCAAGCACAAGTTCGGAGGTCTTACGATCTTCAGGGAGCCGCGAGTCACTCAGCAGGGCTTAAGCACAAGTTCGGAGGTCTTACGATCTTCAGGGAGCCGCGAGTCACTCAGCAGGGCTCAAGCACAAGTTCGGAGGTCTTACGATCTTCAGGGAGCCACTAGTCACTCAGCAGGGCTCAGGTGTTTCCAAAGGCGAATCTGCCGGATAGTCCCAGAGCACCCCTTGTTATAGGTCAACCCCTCTTTGATGTCCGGAGTCTGTGCAGGCAGGGGTCTTGTCACCTGGGGGTCGCTTGTCGGGGTTTTCTGCCAGTGTCTTTTGATCCTTTCAGGGCCGGGTTGGGAGGAGTCCCAGACACCCAGCAGGCGTGGAGCCAGCCCTCGGGGAGGCCGGAGGGCCGATCGAAACCCACCTTCCCAGGGGAGCTCAGAGGTGCGATGGAAACTGCTCCTCCCTCTCTCATCCCAATGGGAGCGCGATGTCCTCCAGCCGGAGTGGCGCCTCTAGGCCAGGGTCGCGCTGGGGCCGGGCGGCCATCTTGGTGCACGAAGTGGGCACGCGGGCCCGGTGTGGCCGAAAGGAGGAAGGCCACGGACGGGGAAGTCCGGGTCGGGTGTGTGTGTGTTCTGGTGGGAAGGATCGGCTAGGCCGTGTGCTTGAGGGCTGCATGAGGTGCATGGGTCAGGATATGTGGTGCGGGGACAGGGATGGCCATGCCACGAGGCCAGGTCTAACAGTAAATATAACCCTGACAAGTATTATCTGCAAGTAATCTGTATCCTGATTTTGAGTTTGGTGGGCTGAATTTCCTTTGAGCATATTGATTCCCTTAAAACCTGTCACAGTGGCAGTTGAAAAATCTACTTATTTATGGTTGTACAGCATGGCAGTGAATGTTTCTCCAATAGAATTTCCTTGGGAGCAGCCACTTTGGAGAGATTCATTTTGACGAAAATTCTTCAACATCTGATAATGGCAGTACTAAGTTAAGCAGCAAATGTGAGTCTTAACATTACCCACAAAAATGGGATTTATAATCAGTGCACACAAAAGAGTCCTCCTACCCCATCGGAGATATGTCTAAGCTCTTTGGTGATATTATACTTACATTTTTCTGAAAGTCTGGTGGAGTCAACTCAGGACATGGTTGTGAGGATGGTGGGTCTGGAAGTGTCCGCTCAAAAGTTTGTTGCTATGATACTGTCGGATTCCGCTGATTTGAAGTCGATTCTCTACAACTAGCAACCTCAAATTTAAATTGCTTGACCTTGCCCCTGAAACTAATACACATAACTAATTCCAGTGAGAAAGCAAGAACCCAAGCAAAATAAAGAAAGAGCCTATATCAAGAACCTATGAAAGAGGAAAATAAAACTATATTACTGAGCTGCCATTCCTATTTCATCCCCAGTAGTGCTGAAATGACCATGTCGGCCCATAGAACACACGAATCAGAGATGCATCCAAAATTTAGATTATTGCTAAATAATCTATGCAACATCACCTACATTATTGCATTTTCATTGATACTCTCAGAGTTGTCATGCTAGCTAAATTCAATTGGGAGATAAAATCCCTCCTGTAAATTATATCTTCCATGTGGCTATACTAGGATTTCTGACTTATCTGATCAAAAATGTTTCTATTGGTACTTAAATACCCTTTCCTGAATAATTCTCCCCTGAAATTGCAGGTATACATCACCGCTAGTAGTATAGAAATACTGTAACGACAAAGAAGCCTGGATACATTACTGCCAATAGTAAAAATAAAAATAAATACAGACAGTGCAACCCATATTTGCATGCATCTTACTGTTAAACACATATTGCCTTGGGAAAAATCAGCATGTGGTATTGAACTACCCTTGGTCGAAAAAGACACATACATTTCAATGGCAACATAGTGCTATACAGAATAAAGACTATTGTATTATTGGCTGAGTGTACAATTACCACAGATAGCTGATTTTAAGCTTTACCATTTTAAGATCAGCACAGTGCCGATCCTATTGTGGGTAGTAAATTGCATCAGCTCTGGCCAGTGAACATTTCTGTAATGGGGATTGCCAAAAGTAGAGTAATTGTGGTCTGCAGTGGTATGTTCACCTTTGGTGCTTATTTTACCACTGTTCTCAACTGAGCAGAGCATATGTTTTTCCTTCTTCTGTAAATCACCAGCAGTAATAAACAACTACTGTAGCAGTATTATTAGCACGCTTTTGTAATTTATAAACATATAAGAGGGCAGGGCTGGGGGTAGGCTGGTTGGCTGCTACAGGAAGTTGAGCGCACGGCCTGGCCTAAGGCCATGACCTGTACACAACTCCACACATTGCCCGGCTGCCCATGGGGGTTTTAGTGCAGGGTCAGGCTTCAGGTCAGTCCCTGTGCCCAACGCTATGCTGTACACGGCCAAAGGCTGTGTGCAGCACAGTTTTGGTATAGTGAAGTATGGTTATAATCTATTACTCTATGTTACAAAGACTATAAAGTTTCACTGAATAACTAAAGGTTAAGGTGAAGTTATAGTTAGGTATGGTAATAATAATTTACCTTATATTTAAAACAATCTTAGAAATTCACTGAAAAAAGCAAAGGTTGAAGTGAAGTGACGTTATAGTTAGGTGGAAATGGCACTTACACTATAACATTTTAAAGAAAAAAAATACTGAAATTCACCAGTTACAGTTAACTAAAGTTACTATAACTTGTGCCATCAAGTAACTATAACTGACACTCTTGCTATGCACTTCTTAAACCCTCACATATTACACCACCTATAACATGGTCAATGCAGTGGCGTACCAATAGCCTCTGCTGCCCAGGTTGTGCGGGGGCTGCCGAGATTCAGGGTGCCTCTGCTTGCACTGCGTGCGGGTAGGCCTGAGAGCTCCTGACTGGGTCTGGAGCATGTGGGCCCCCATCCATGCACTTTGCAGGGGGGCCCTCATGTTTTGTAAGCCACTGAGTCAATGACATTATTGATAATATCACTGATAACATCAAAAATGACATAATTTATCACAACACTGTGCATAGTGGGCTCGAGATGTTACAAGACATATTCTGTTCCAGAAGGGAGAGATGAGGCTGTTCTCTGCAAAATGCTGTAAACAATAGACACTGACCAGAATCAGAATGTTAAGAACTCATGGTTCATAACATCACCACATACACTCAATTGCAATGCTGGACCATAGTATGTGAACACTCACTAGTTATCCTCCCCACACGTGTGTGTATCTGGCCAATATTAATGAGTGCAGGTAAGTCCATTTCCAATATACTATAGAGAGCTGAAAAACAGAGAAACAGAGGACCATACAACCTAGAGTCTGTGGAGGTAACCCTGCAAAGACCCTCAACATTTTCTCTTCCACAGCCCAATGTCTTGATTCAAAAAGGCTTAGGAGAAAGGCTCTGCGGATGTAATGTGCTGAGCCATTGACAGTGCTGTCAGAAGTCTAGCACTGTGTAGCTTTAAAATAACGTGGATGGTCTGGTTGGTGGAGGGTCCTGAGTCTTGCGTTTCCCCAGGCAAAAAAGAGGGTGGTGTCAGATGTGGATGACCCGCACATGCCTCGACGATCAGTGGTGTAATCCAAAATGATGGGTCCACCCTGCAGAATGTGATGAGGGGCCCCTGAGTCTCCCATATCTTTTTAGATATTCATAGACTTTTGGCTGAATGGGGCCCACCTTCAAGGGTTGGGGACTACTTGGAGGGTTAAAGCCCCCGACCCCCCGCATCACAGAGAATACAGGGGCCTGTGTTACACCTCTGTCGACGATCCCATAACCGTCTTGTAGACATGCTTAGCACCACGCTACTTGGCAGAGCATAACATTAAGAGGGGGACACAGAGCTGCGTAAGGAGGGAATATGCCTAAGTTGGTTGTTACCAGCTGCGCAGGGGAGCTACAAGTGAGCTGTGTCTTACGTTAATAGTGTAGAGAGTGAGGCATGTGTATTTGGGACCAAGAGATGGAAGTGAGAGACAGAACCTTGGTTTGCCAGGGCTGTGGCTTTTGCTGCTCCAAGACAGTGGCAAGGGTGGGGTGTCTCCATTCTCCTGTTGATCGGATTGATACTGTAACGTATTCCAAAATAACATAAGTGTGTCTGGTGGTTAATATTTAAACATTAGTTGCATCATATATAAACTGTGTTTTCCATGCTATTTTGTCAATGAATAGTAAATGACTTGGAATCACTTCCATTACAGTCCATCGCTGAATCAGTTTTTCGAAACATTAAATTGCAGATGCATGCCACATTTATGATTTTTTTTTAAAGTGCAAATGTTAAATATATGAAAGCTATGGCTGTGTGAAATTTTCAAATTACAGGGAAACCAGAATATACTTGAAAGATCAGTCATTCATGAAAGTAAGGGAACACAGTGTGAAATTGCCGTTATACAGTGTGCACAATTTGAATTCAATGTCATATGATTAGAATTCCTGCATTCCAGTAGGAGAACCAAATAAACACAAAACTCACGCAAGTGCGAAAAAGACTTTTGGACACAGGGGACTAGTGTCCATTGGTGCAGCAGATGCAGAGGCACCGGGGTCCAGAGATGTGCACTGTACTATGATTATTGCTGCATGTTATCATTCAAAGAGCAACCAGGGGACCTAGTTCTTCCTTTCACTGTGGCCCAAGGCACACTAGCTGTAGTATTGTTTGTAAAGTTAGTACAATCAACAGAAAACATACAGACCTAAACAAGTATACCGTTTTACTGTATGCCCTCCAAAAGTGTAGGTTACATCTAATTTCATTTGAGAGAATATTTAAAAAATATACAAAATCACAGTAATTTTAAGTATGTGCTCAAAACACTTCATGATTTAATCATTTGTATGCAAGGTCTGACTGGCCTATAAGGCAATTAGGCAGGAACAGAAGGGCTGCTCTGACAGGTCAGAGTGTGGGCCAGCGTTTTGTCTCATTGTGTGTCTGTTTTATGGTTTGCTTGACCTATTTTTATTGTTGATTTCCCTAATGTTTAAACAAACATTGCCTGCAGCAAGTTCTAATCCTTGCAGTCTTCAATAGCGTGCAAAACACTTATACAATATGGGGCATATTTACAAGCTCCTTGCGCTGCTGGTGCGTCACTTTTTTGATGCTCAAGTGGGGCAGAGTGGTGTTCCATATTTACAAGACCATGCAAAGCCACCCTGCATGGCTTTTCGTGGCCTTGAAAATACGGCCCCTTTTCACACAGCACTTTGTGTAAAAGGAGCATGCCATGGATGTTGCTGTGGGTGTTCCCAATCAACACCAATGTGTTCTGCTGTATTCCCAGATTTACAACATTTTGTAAACCTGTGAATGCATCAGAATTCTATGCCTCCCCAGGGGAGGTGTGAGGTGGTACAACAAGGAGAAATGCTTATATTTCTCCTTAGTTTTTCCACTTTCTATGCATTCTCCATTCTGCAGCACACATGCAAAGAGGAAAACACCTCACATGATTGTTTTTGTGCAGGAAGGTGCACAAAAACAATCTCCCCTAAAATGCACATACCCTTGCACCACGGCGCAATGGTGCCTGCATTGGTGCATGGCAGCCAATTGTGCACCAGAGCAGGGAAAAGCACAAGGATGCAACATATTGCTGTAAATAGGATGCATCCTTGTTCTTTGAAAGTGACACAGCACAGTCAAATGGCTTGTGTGGCTGCACTGTGTCACTGTCTTGTAAATAATGCCCACATGTGTTTTCAAGTTCAAAATTGCCCTGATTTGAAAACTTGGGATACTTTTTTGGCTATCTAATTCATTAATAGGGGACACCTTTATTTTGGTGCTGGACCTACTTTCTGTACCAATCTGACCGTGGACTAAAATGCACTTATATTACGGGAGACAGGATATACTCCACTTTTGGACAGAGTATCCCATCCTCAAACTCTAAATGATGTGATTAAAATCTTTTTGGGAGCTTGAAAGCCTCCAGCAGCACAAGCCTGAAAGTCATAGCAGGGCAGGTGGCACCAAAGCCGGGTACCTTTAAGACGAGTTTCTACTGAAGGCTTCTTTTGAGTGGCAGAAATCTTATAGAAGGAACAACCAGATTATCTTCCTCGCTGAGTTTGTGACTTGGATGAACAGCCTTGGGTGGTTAGTCCTGGGCATCTGGACATTGAAAATGTCCCAATTTTTCCACCTCTTTGGAGTAGGTCCTCTTGATCACTTCTAATGCTTCCAGGAACTCTAAATAATGCACTTAATCTAACCTCCAGCAGCACAAGTCTGGATGTCATAGCAACCAGGGCGCACAAAAGCCAGGTGCCTTAGACATGAGGGACCACTTAAGTCTTCTTTTGAGTGGCACACATCTCCTAGAAGGAATAACCTGATTCTCTTGCTTTCTGAGGATGTGCCTTGGATGGATAGCCATAGGTGGTTAGTTCCAGTCATTGGAAGGTCAAAAAGTTTCTAAGTGCTCGTTTTCCAACTTTTTGGAGTAGCTCCTCTTGATCACTTCCAATCCTTTCAAGAACTCAGAGTTAACATATAGATCCAAAATTGGTCACCAACACCGTCCAGTCTAAGTCTACCTGCCACTGGTCAACTGGTCACTCCAGGCAAAATGCCTCTTGCAGCTTTTGATACTCCTGTAAACACACAGGAGGTCAGCCAACTGACTGTTGATGTCCACTTCTTAGTCTTATGTACAAGTGGGAGTGGGTCCAGCTCTTTAGGTTTTCATGAAGGTCACAGACAGCAGGCTTCTTCATCTCCTAGGGCCAAATTATAGAATACAGCATAATCTCCTTGTTAGTGCTGAGCTCACCTTTTTATGTTGAATGTGTTGTTCTCAGGGCAGCTGCAAAGTCATGCTGTCCTGGGGACAGCACATTCAAGTGAATTACAGAGAATCTGCTTCAAGCCGCTCTGTGTTTCACTGTGCAGGTGGCAACCCACCTGCACTTTTAAGGGGGATTAGAGATCTCCTTGCAGGCTGGTGCAGCAAGTGACTGCACCTGCCAGCAAGGGGATGACTGGGGGTCCAAAGAACCTCTTTTCACCCTCTAGAGAGATGTCATCAGGGGGTGCATGCCCCCATGCTAATGAGAGAACTAGGGGTGGGCGGAATTTGCGGAATTAACCTTCGCAAATTATCGCGAGAATGTTTAAAATTATCGCAAACAAGCAGAAATATCGCAAAGATGCGGAAGTTTTTTTCCGGCATGTTCGCGAGATTTTCTGCATGGTTGCGGGTCGCCAACTTACCCATGTGGTTGCTTGCGGGCGCGGCCATCTTGTTTTGAGTTGTTCTCGCGGTGCATGATCGCGAGAAGAAAGACGTGATCGCGCGACGCATGACGTCACTGCGGGCGCGAACTGTCGCGAGACAGCGCAAATGGCTAAAAACAATACAACATCTCATGGAGAACGCGACCGGATCAAGAAAACTTGTCGGCGAACGCAGGGATTCAGGTAAGGCGATCGCGCGCGCGCGAGAATGTATCATTTTACAGCGCGAGCAAGAAACAAATTATCGCCAAGCTGCGGAAACCGGAATTTTTGACATTTTCGCGCTCTCCGCGGAACGCAAAAATGTCAAATTATCGCAATTTCCGCGAACGGAACGAAATTTTTGCCCAGGCCTAGAGAGAACATCCATTAGTGATTGCTCTGGGGCTATATGTACAGATTACAGAGTCTTGCTGGGTGGAAGTTCACAACTGCGCACATTGACCAAGGATTTCTCAGTTCGGCTGGGTGAGCTCAGAGCTGAGCGAAGCAAGACGCGGATGTGGATGGGGCTTCCGGGGCTGCTGGGACTCTCGCTGAGACTTTTGCCTCGGCCCCTCCTGGTGACTCACCAACCCAGGCTCTCACCCCGTGCCCCCGTGCCTCATGTGTCGGAAAACCAGAGCCAGATTCCGCAGGAATCAGAGTCAGCAAAGCGGGCAGCACCAGCTGAGTCCAGCCACTTTCAGGAGCAAACGTGTGGCGGTAATGTGCAGTGGTAGTGAGTAGTTGCGGTCACGTCTGTTGTCACGCCACCCACCCAGTCATGCTGTCCTGGGGACAGCACATTCAAGTGAATTACAGAGAAGCTGCTTCAAGCCGCTCTGTGTTTCACTGTGCAGGTGGCAACCCGCCTGCATTTTTAAGGGGGATTAGAGATCTCCTTGCAGGCTGGTGCGGCAAGTGACTGCACCTGCCAGCAAGGGGATATCCGGGGGTCCAAAGAACCTCTTTTCACCCTCTAGAGAGATGTCATCAGGGGGTGCACGCCCCCAGGCTAATGAGAGAACACCCATTAGTGATAGCGCTGGTGCTATATGTACAGATTACAGATTGTTGCTGGGTGGAAGTTCACGAAATCGCACATTGACCAAGGATTGCTCACTTCGGCTGGGTGTGCTCAGAGCTGAGCGAAGCAAGACACGGACGTGGATGGGGCTTCTGGGGCTGCTGGGACTCTCGCTAGGACTTTTGCCTCAGCCCCTCCTGGTGACTCACCAACCTAGGATCTCACCCTGTGCCCCCGTGCCTCATGTGTCGGAAAACCAGAGCCGGATTCCGCAGGAATCAGAGTCAGCAAAGTGGGCAGCACCAGCTGAGTCCAACCGCTTTCAGGAGCAAACGTGTGGTGGTAATTTGCAGTGGTAGTGAGTAGTTGCAGTCACGTCTGTTGTCACGCCACCCACCCAGCCCACTCGCTCGCAATCTCCTCTGCCGACAGCCGGCTGTGGATTGCTTTTGGGCGAATGCTGTGCCTGCAACTTGCCTCGCTGCCTCCTGCCCAGGATTTTCATAGGCAGGCTGTCAGGCAGTTCATAGAACCTGCGTATCTCCAAGCGGCCCCAGAGCTCGGGGAAGGGATGAGGAGGGAGTGGCATCCCTGACTACTGGCCACAGACCCTTAACTCCAGATCTCGGGTATCATTGGCCCAGCAGCCCTGCACGCTCATGCCTCTTCCTCCTGCAGACATAGTAGCAACCTAGAAGCAACCCAGAAGTCTTTCAGACCAGCAGGGGAAGGTGTGGCGGAACTGCGCTGCATAGGCAACCAGTAACTAGTGCTTGAATGAATGAGAGACCGGGATATTGAGCCAGCAGTCCGGAGATTGGAAGCAGAAATAGACGCTGCAGGCTTGACACAGTATTAGGCAGCTGATGTCAAAGGTTGAGTAGTGCCAGACACGGAGGTGGCCCAGCCAGGCCAGGGTGCTGCTTGTGCCTCCTGCAAAAGCTCCCCCACCACGTTGCCCTCAAAGTTGACCAGCCAGCACCAATTCCAGCTATAAGTTCGAACAAGCTCTGAAAAGGTAACAACTAAACAACTCAAAAATTGCACAATGAGGTCAGGAAAAGTCTGAGGCGCCACAAAACCAGCAAAAAACAAGGAGTCAAAAATGAGAAGGTAAAACACAAGGATTTGATGATCAAAAATTATGGAACTAAGGACCCAGTGTCAGATACAGACACAGAGAAAAAACCGACAAGTACTATAAGTATTACAAGTATTAAAACCACTGCCCAAAAAAGGCAAAAATAACAGACTTTCTGAAAGTGCACTGCAAAGGGCCCACCCCCTCGCATCAAGAGGCGGACGAGCTAGGCAACAACAATGATCCACCCTCCAGGAGAGGCCTCCAAACAATAAGACTGAGCACAATCAGCAAATAGAACAAGCACAGTTAAAGTTCGATCCACCTGACAGCACAAGGAGGCCAGAAAACAACCCAGAGCTCCAAACCCCACCGACACAAACTCCTTCAGTAACCGACCTGGCCATCCATAGATGCTAGTAGAGGCTTTAGTTCACAAGCAAGAAAACTCAGAGCAGCATCAGCCCATGACACAACAGCCACCCCACGTAAACATGCAGTCACCAAATTGGCTTGATAAAGCAGTATTAGAGGACAATTCAGCCGTTTGGCGAGAGATTCTCTTAAGCCTGTTCAAACAGCGGCAGGCATCATCTCCTGACAAGCCAAGAGCTCCCATTTTACTAGCTTGCAAACACAATTACAACACTTTGCTTACCCAATCAAACTATTTCAGGGAGGTAATTCTTCTCACGAAGAAGAGAATTACCTCAAGATAAACACCAAGGAGCACATCAACAAATCAGCCACTTCAGAAAGAAATGGAGCAATTGTAGCAAATGAGGATCAACAGTCACTCGAGGAACCACTCAAAAGGCAAGAGGCCCAGATAGAAAGGCCCTTAGCAGGGGTAACTAAGCAACCCCCATATTATTCTATCTGGCAACAGCCATTAAGTACCATGGAAGTAATTGGAACAGCAATGACATATCACACAGACAAAATGGACATGCAAGTAGACTTACTAAATGTGCTAGCAGTCTATTTAAAGGGAATTGAGCAAAATCTGGAGGCACTGAATACCATGATAACAAAAGTACAACTGGACCCACCCCAGTCTACCATGCATGTCACTGCTCTTCTATAATAGACAAACTCGCCATGGTTCCCACCATAATGACATAAGTTTTGGGGGAAGTGAGAGAGACTCTAAAAAAGAAGCATGGCTAACCAGTGCCCCTACTACATTCAAAGAAGCTGCAGCAACCAGTTAACACAAGATTACACCACAAATTCCACACAGACAGTGCTCAGAACTGAAGCGGCCTCACAGGTAGAGTTGACAAAGAAAAAAGGAGTACCAAACATCTCCTCAAAACAGCAAGTTCCTACAGAAGAACCAGTAGGATTTTCTTCAAACACAAGCCCACACACCACCCTCATGAAGAGAGAAGGTAAACACTTGAGGAAAGCCAGGAAAAGTAAAGTAGAAAAACAGAGTACTTACCAGCCATATACACAAATGCCAACCTCTGTTAGTGACAGAATTGGTAATAGATACCACACCAGTGGACAACACCGGTTGAACAGCAGTAAAAGCAACAAGCAGCCTGTCACAGACATCCGCCCCACATAACCAACCAAACAAACACCTACTGCTATTACTTTGTATCAAATATTCAAGCATCCAGAACCACCTGATGCCATGAAGACAAAAGGCCATGCCAACCACCCTGCTTGCACAGCACAAGCTCATTCACAACGCTCACAGACCCTCACAGCATCAAAGAATTCAGATAAGGACTGGAGCAGCGAAGTCTCATTGCAAGATCTCAACTATCCATAGGACCCAGTATTAAAGATAACCACAAAGGCAGGAGGCCTCATCCAATCGAGAGGCCCAAACCATCACACAGACAGCCAACATGGTCAGACACAAGAAAGTCACAAATAAGAATCGCAGGGGAAGCCCCCCTAACTGAGTTCCAAAGATCCCCTCTGCATCCCACTGAGTCAATAATCCACACCACAAAAACATACCGAGGACCAATAAAGGCTGCTTTGAGGTTGATTAAACAAATGTAGAGTGACCCCTATTCAGGCCAATCAAAGACAAGCGTGGGATTTCCCAAGCTAGGGCGGCGCCAATATTGAGCTAATCGCACATTACAAATCGAGGGGTGCCTATTACATTCTAAATCAAAGAGCAATACTAAGACTACTTGAAGTGCTGCCTGGCCTAAATCACATCAGATCAAGAAACATAGAAAGAATTGAGTTTAAACCAACTCTCGAGCAACTAGGGAACAACATAACAATCACTACCTGGTCAGACGTGTCTATAGCAGCGCAAGCATGGCAGTAGAGGGAAACCTTTGCATTATGGGTCATTGTGTTAACAAAGGCAGAGCCTACACGCTACCAAGCCCACTGTAATGGCCAAAACCGACGCAAAGTATGTTGAAGGGAGCAATAGGTCCAGACCACCCCATAGTAATAAAAGAAGGCACCCAAATAATGAGGCACATCTCTGTCAAAAGCCTTATACAGCAAATGGCCAACTCTGAAGAAAATCAGCTAGCCAGGCCTTATAGAGGTAGACACAACAGAAAAGCATGAGAGATGTCTTCCACCTGTACAACTCCCGCTCACCTTTGCAAAATCTGCTCCAGGAACATAATTGGCTTTAGCTACAAGGCAGACAAGGATGACTTTACAAAATTCCTCCAAGAACACGAGGACTTGCTACTGTAGGAAACTTGGCAGCTCCCAAACACAACAATTGTGGGATATAAGGAATACCACAACAAAGCCATCAAAGAAGCAAGGTCTGGCAAAGCATAGGGAGGCCTATCGATCTACAGCCCTACCAACATACTCTGGGAGCAAGAAAAGGTGTATTGGACACAACATAATGCTGTGCATTAAGCTTGAAGCAGCACCCTATCTCACACTAATAATTCTGAACTTATACATACACCCAGCTCTTAAGCACAAAACAGGAAAAATTCAGTCCTTGACAGGGTCGCTTAAAGCCCTGAAATCCACATATCCACAAGGAAGCCTAAAACTGTCAGGGGACTATAATTTGAACTTCTGACAGGGCTCTGAAAGCACATTACCAGGACAAACACAGGAAATGCTGGGCAACCAAACAAAACCAGATCCGTCTGGCAAAAAATGCATCTCCACGCTTGAGGATCTGGGCTTGTTTACACTCAATGGACGCAGTCCTTTGGATCATCCAGCACCCTTCAGAAGATTGACCGATCGGGCCTGCTCAACCATGGATTTTACTTTGATAGATCCGGACCTGTTCAAGAACATGTCTAACTTGAACATAAAAGAAAGATCAGAATTCGACCATTTTGCCCAAACCTTCAAACTGGACTTCACACTCTTCAGGGCCGAAAAAGCGCAGTGTCTTGTCTCAGTTGCACAGCCATTTAACCTAAGGCATTTTAAATGGAAGGAAGAGAGGATATACGTTATCGTAGAGGCTAGCACCATCTACCTTTCTTTGGACCTGACACACCCTGAAGACAAGTTGACTCAGGCACAGGCTTGGGAGGCATTTGTCAAAACACTAACTTCAAAATTTTCTATCAAACTGCCCACCAGAAAATTAAAAGGAAATTCCAGGGCAGAATGGTTCACCCCAGAATTAAGGACCATCCAAAAATAACTTCACAAAGAACTCAGAAATGCTCGCTTAAGTGGGTTCAAACCAAGTGAAGATTCGATTGCCAAAATCAAACAAAAGTACAAAAAAGAGATTAGAATGGCAAAATATAAACACATTGAGGGAATCTGGATGAAACTGCTATACGCAAGCCAGCAATGAAATTCTAAGCACTTTGGGACAAAATATACAGCCTGGCAAATGCCCACAATCGGCATCACAACTCAGACATCACAGAAGCCGATTGGATAAACCACGTAACCATGGCATATAACTAATCAGGGCACTGAGGCAATAAGACATGCAGAGCCTCGAAGAGGCCAACCAACTTTGAAAATAAAATACTCAAGGCCGACCACTCACAGAAAGAAAAAAGGCAGGCAGAGACAACAACTCCAATTTTATGGAAGCTGCTTGGGCAAGCCACATTACCACTGAAAACAACCAAGTGGCTCGGGCCAATTATCCATCAAGCGATGCAAAGCCCAGCAGGGTCCTTACTACTCCGACAAAATCTAAGATCGACCATCTCCCATCTACCACCAATAATGACCCAGCAGTTCAGGTCAGCTTTCAAGCAAGAGATGCAAATCCCAGCAGGGTCTCAACAACTCTGATAAATTTTAAGGTCGACCATCCACAGATTGCTCAAAAGCAGGCTGTGCACCCCATAAATAAACTCAGGCAGGTCCAAGGGGGTAGCAAAGACAAATGGCCTACCTAA
The DNA here is from genome assembly GCF_964204655.1 of Triturus cristatus. NCBI lineage: Eukaryota > Metazoa > Chordata > Amphibia > Caudata > Salamandridae > Triturus > Triturus cristatus. The sequence goes on along the minus strand of NC_140594.1, from coordinate 544,742,283 downwards.
TGCTTTGTTTAAAAGAGACCACAGTTAACTCCCCTATACACCCACACACTGGATACCGGCATCATCCCAGACTCATGGTACGGCAGTATATTTCAGTCAATATACAAATCAGGGAATGCTCAAATCCTAACAATTACAGATTAATTGCACTAATAGATGTGGAGGCCAAGATATATGCATTGAATCTGCTGTCCAAATTAGAGGACTGGGTGACCAACACAAACCTAGTCCTTCAAACGCATGCAAGCTTCAGATTAGGAATGAGCACCCTAACCAACCTATCAGCAGTCACTCTTTTGCGCAAGCAAACCATCATTAAATCGAGCAAACTCTACGTTTGTTTCATCAACCTCGAAGCAGCCTTCAACAAGGTCCCAAGGACCATGTTATGGAAAAAGCAGGGAGTGAGGTGCTACTCTTGTTCATTTGCAATTCATCAGCGAATGGGTGAGCATGTATTCAGGGCACTCGGATGCCAATGGGCATAATGTTTCTAATGGCAAATTTTTCTACTTTTGCAGCACAACCTTACTACAAACTATCCCACAGTGCAACATTCTCACTAAAAAATCTAAATAGCAGATCCTTTCTGCCCCTGGAAGAGGCTGATGGTCAATCCAGGAGTATCTAGGGAAAACTGATTTTGGAACCAGCTTCCCATCCCATTGAAAGCTAGCCAGGCTAACATTAACTAGCACACAGGAACATTATGTAGGTACAGTCTAAATTTTTAAAAGTTGATTTTCCTGTATATTTATCAAAATCCAAATTTACATTTAAATTGGATTTGTAATACTTATTAATAACAGTATTTATGGCCTCCAATCCAAAGAAACCAAAAGAGAATTTTAATTATTAGTTTTGCTCATAGAAACAGCTGGAGCCCCACAGTGTGACATCAGCTTTTCTAGGCAAGGAAATGTAGGAACATGCCATCCTTAAAGTCTTACAGGTTCCAATTTTAAACATTAAGCACCTTCATCTACAAGTCCTATTTATGATTGACCTATTTGATGTTTAAAAGTAGGGCTACTTCATGTCAAAAACCGGTCATTTTAACAGGTACGGCTGCAGATTTAAAAGCTGCAGCAGACATGCTACTTATTTAGGCTTAAGACATGTTTTCCATGAAAGCCTTATGTGCTTTAGTCCACAAATCACATTTAAAACCCATGCTATTGGTGCATTCCCTGCACCTCATACTATGGCCTCACTGGAAAGAGACATTTGCCAAACAGGAATTAGCCAATTGTATCATGTTTTTAGGGGTTCAGAGCACATAGGCTGTGGACTGGTCAGAAGTGTTTCAGTGAACATATTTGAAAAGCGAGCAGTAACAGTCGGCAAAAAATAGAGATCACTTAAAAAAGAGGCGTTTTCTAACACTATCTTTTTGTAATTTACCTTAAAGCCTTTTCACTTAATTTTCAATTCAGTCAGTTGGTGCTGCAGCATCTTTAGTAGTATCTTGGTACTCCATTTCCCTTTGCAATGCACACACTCTAGATGCTCACATTAAAGGCCCTCCTAAATGTGCAATGGTCAGACAGAGAGTTAATGTTGGTGTCAAAATAAAACTTTATTTGATTGCTGATCTTTTAATGAAATTGTCCGACTAAAATGGTGGGACATTTAAATCATCGGTGTCTCCAACAAATAACTTCATAGTCAAGTCTTAGCTGGACCAGAACCCCGGAGTGATCTGATAACATTTTAGGCACAACAACACCTGGCATGGCTAGAAAGTGAGCCTACCTGGCCATTACAAATGGAGATCTAGGCATTCCTCACTCGCTATTGCTTATCAGCCCAATTCAGATAAATGGTGGAATGCAACAGGACGCTCTCAGAAATCCATTTTTGTTTCATAAAGCATTACATAGCAGCGATGCATATCTGGAAAATCCCCTGTTTTGCTAAATGAAACACTGTCCCCCTGGGGTCTATATCTCCCCAGTCACACTTACAATGGTGCTAAGCACCAGCACTTAATTGTCAACACCGGAGCTTGTGACAGACTGCCACACGGTGTCTAGTGGGGAACACAATACCAGTTGTTTTTTATTCAATATAGATTGGAACTGACTATTATCTGTTATCTAAGCCATTCTTAAAGCTTTTGGGGCCTAATAGTCTTAATTGGTACACTTATAGGAGTGTGACAGTTAGTAGTTGTGTTGGTACTATTATTGGCATAGGTGGCAGGGGCAATGTGTGATACAAAATGCAGTGATCTCCTGATGGGGCCCTGGCACTTAGTTTTTACAAATTGAGCACTGGGTATAGGACAATGTTAGCAAAATGCATGTTCACACCTATCTCCCCCTCAAACCTAATCTAGGCAAAGCTGCATTTCTGCCAGTTCGATCTGGCGCAGTGTTCCACACCTGGGAAAACAGTCAAATGCAAACGATTTGGTGCCCTCTTTGATCATACAGGGATACAGGTCTTCCCGCAAATCTAGCATAATTCTGGAATTCCTGCCAGTGAGCACCAATGGTATACTACCATCAATACTCCTGGGTCTATAGGAGAGGCAGAGATAGAAAGAACAAGAAAAAGAATGACCTAGCTCAGATGGAGTACTCTTTTGAAAGGACGATTTCGCTCATCCACCATAAGTGGCATGCTTCATCATGGGGAACCTTCTGACACCCTGATACCTAGTCACAGTGCGGCTTACAACCCCCTTACTGAGAGGGAGGAGCTCTGCAGATGTTTTTTGAGAAGTATGATAAATCCCCTATAATGAGCTGAGTGTGGTGAGGTCAGCAGAGCATAAACAAGGCCAAAAATGTGAAAGTAAAAATGAATGTATGGAGGGCAGATATCTTTATTAGTGCGTCCCTAGGCCAGGATTATAAAACAAGACACTGCAGGAAGAATTGAACCTGCTTACTCATGTCACAAGTTCTTTTTTAGTTTGCCCTATCTCTGTCTCTACTATAGACCCAGGGGTTCTGTTGTGCTTCATAGTGGTATATTGGGGAGTTAACTCTTACTAGTCTCTAAATCTCCCTTGGCCCTTATTTTTGTGATTTGGTGTACAACCATCAAACATTGGGTTACACAAACTGAGACTCACCCACAAGCTAGTAGGCCACTCACAAAAAATGGTTGTTCAAAGACAATGGGAGACTACTCGAGGACATCTACAATGTCATACACAGACCTGCAGACTCTAGTAAACCTCCAGCCCAGAGATGATGGGAGACTCTGCCGGACTGCACTTTTCCACCCAAAGAATGGTCCAACATCCAACATAGGCCCCGCCTCTCCTCCATCAATACTGCAGGTAGAGAATCCCTACTTAATATTACTCATTACTGGTACTACACCCTAGCCAAATGGAAGCGCAAACAAGACGGATGCCTGGTGGCAGAACTGTGGCCAAGTAGGCACACTCACACACATGACTTGGTGCTGCCCCAAGCTAAAGAGGCACTGGAATGAGGTGTTAAAAGACATCAATTACATTTTTGCAACAGGTATCCTTCTCGTACCTAACTATGTCCTGCTGGATTTTCCAACCCACTGACCTACCCGCTCTACTCAGACAGGGGAAAGGCAATGATAATGGCTCTTTATGCAGCCAAACAAGTTATCACATCCAAATGGGGCATGGATGTCACATTTGTCCATTTAAACTGGCAACACAAACTGAGGGACATTTTAGCAATGGCACGTTTTGATAAAATGTGATGCCCCTGCATCCAATTCTTTGCCCAGGACTTGTAGGAACTCACTTGCCCTCATTACCTCTGTGTAGTTAGATAAACAGGAGGCAAAGATTCATAAGAATCACCAAATGGACTCTGTCAGTGCCTGTTCCGACCTCTCCGACTGACTCTGTGGCTTAAAATATTTAATGATGGGCTTTGTCTCACTGAACCATTCTCCTTCCACTCATCCTTCTCCCAATTTGTTGAATCCATCCTGTCCCCTCTACTTACCCCTGTAATACCTTCTTTCTTCACTGCCCCACTGGCCATTGGATGTAGGTGAGAGAATGTGTTATTCAAAATTACAGCAAAAATATTTCAATCACAAAAATATTTCAAATACAGGCAAGTAGCCGTTTTTTTGGGCAAATATTTGTATTATCATTTTCGTAAGAGAAACACATTGCAGGGTAGTACATTTAAACGGACTTCATTTCGTATGTTATTAAACATTGGGAATTACAATCAGTTCTCTGGGTTGTCATCTATCTATTACACAGTACAATCGCTTCAATAAACAACCCCACACTAGTTTGCATGTCTTTTCACATGAAGATGCATCTCCTTCCTGTTGTGTACTAATGTAGTAACTACCGGTTACGGTGCTTAACTTATAACTGGGGAGTGAAACGGGGTGGTGTTTGTGAGATCCAGGATATGTGAGTCAGACGGGGTACCGGGGCTACTGTGCAGCCTGCTTGTGCGTGTGGCTAATATCTGTGGATTGGGGCCTGTCCAGCCGTTACCATCTGTCTGGCTGTCCTAGATAGTAAGTGGTTGTGTTGTCGTGCGCCGTTGCACATTTGCAGTAGTGTGAGAAATAGTGTGTGTGCTTTCGATCTGGGCCTGTGGTTGCGAATCTGCTGGGACTTGCGTTGAGATGTCTGAATCATCACGCTTTGGTTGTTGTTTGAATTGATGTAACAATAGGGTCCACTCCATGGATATGGGGTGGTTGCGTATCCCTTTTACTTTCTCCTCCCTGAGTGTTTCCTCCTCTGCTGCTGCCCATTTGTGCACTGCTCCCACGCATGCTGCTATCGGGGGTCCCGTGGGGGCCCACCAGTGCATTGCTATTCCCCTTTTAGCTAGTAGCATTGCTAGCGATGAAAAGCGGATTAGCACTTTGTGCTGTTTCATCCTCCGGAAGATTCTGAGTGCGCAGGCCTCCCATGAGTTCATGTTAGATAGACCCGTGAGGTCCCTGAGTGTTTAGTGGACAGTGTTCCAGTACGATTGTATTGTAGAGCAGTTCCAAAACATGTGATAAAAGTCCCTGTCCGGAGATTGACATCTGGGGCATAGGAATTGGGTGGCTGGGTAAAACCGCTGGAGACGCGCTGGTGTTTGATATGCTCTATGCAATATATAAAATTGTATGCTTTTAAATTGTGCATTTCGGGACACCTTCTTGGGGTATTTGAGTGCTGTCTCCCATTCTTTAATGTGTAATTGGCGCCCCAGCTCTTCCTCCCATGTTACCCGCAGTGCATCTAGGGGTTTGTTTATGAGCTCCTGTATGGCTTTATAAAGCCAAGTGATGAGGTGCTGACCCATCCCCATGTGCATGATTGTGTGAAGGACAGGATGGGTGGCTGGTTCTCCTGCCGACAGATCATGATATGGACGATAACTTTCTATGATTTGTCGGTGGAGTAAAAATTGGCAGGGGGAAGGTCAAAGTCTTCCATTAACTGGCGATACGGCCTTATCTGTCCGTCCTCAAATAGGGACTCTGGTTGGTGAGGAAGTGTTCTATCCATATGCGGAGCATGCCAGTTGTATAGTATTCCTCTCATCTGGGCCAGCCTACCAGTGGCAGTACAGGAGAATACAACGGTGCCCCTGCAGACATATGGTGTATCCTCTGCAAGCATTTACGAGCCACCGTCACCTGTATTGGGTATGTACGTCGCGGCTTAGTGCCTGGGAGTAGCAAACAGCGGACTTCCAGAATGGGAATAGGGCCTTGTGCCGCATCTGTCTCCCCCATGTGTCTACCCACTGTCCAGTAGGACAGCCACTGTAGTTGCGCTGCCATGAAGTATGATTCAAATGAAGGTGCGTCCAACCCTCCGTGGGTGGTGGGCAATTGTAACTTAGCTTCAGCTATTCTATGTCTGCCTGCTCGTCAAATGAGCGAGCTGAGGAGCAAGTCTAAACCCCGGAAAAATGCTAGGGGTGGGATTACTGGTAAATTTGTAAAGTAATATAATAGCCGAGGGACTATTTCATCTTGGCTAAGGTCACACGTCCTATCGGGGCCAAAGTAGCCAGGCGATGTTAACATAATAATGTTATAATGTAACTAAAAGAAACAAGAATTTATGAATTCTGTTTAGTGGAGTATGGAAAGAAATATAGGGACTCACCTATAAAATGTTTTATGGGTCGCAAACCCTCAGATTCAGTAAATCTGAGGGTATGCGACCACTAAAACTGTTTTTTTGAAATCTGCTAAACCCAATAAATGCTTCATAAAAGGTTTTCTGAATCATTAAATCGGCTTAGCAAGCAAAAGGGATTCGTTTTTGGAAAGAGTGTGTTTTTGTAGTAGGTAGGAAAATAGGTTGTATTTTTTTTAAACATTGCTTTATTTCAAATCAATCACAGACATTGTGGTCTGCTGACCTCCGCAGGCCCCTATCCCTAAGACTGTAGCCAATCATAGTGAATTGAAATTTTCAACCTATCTCATTAAATATTGTGCAGGCCCCTGTCCTGAAGACTGTAGCCAATCATAGTGAATGTACATTTTCAACCTATCTCATGAAATATTGTGAGGTGATCGAACGGCGACCCATCTATGTTTCTGTATTTTTTCAACTTACCTTTTAGTACATAGGTTGGTTTGCAAAATCAAAAACAATTCAGTGAAATTGGTGCAGAGTTTGTGACCACTTTAACCAAATTCATTTTTAAAACCCTTTATAATCAAAAAAAAATTCCATTTGTATTTTCCTTTTTTCTATTCTACTCTATTTAACTCCAACTTTAGACAATCTCTCATGTTAAAAACAAAGAAATTCCTCAAAGAATGTAGAGCTCACAAAACCTGAGAAAGAAAGAAATGCACTCAGCAGACAATCGCAGCCTGTGATAGACCCACGTCTCTCTGTGGGACAACAACGAGGCACACACAGGAAAACATCGTGCCTTTCTGTCAACAGAGATCAGAAAGGGCCCAAATACCCTGTAAGCGTGCAAAGCCGAGAAAATGCTCAGAACCAGCTTGGGGACAGTTTAAAGTGAACAAACTTGAAGGGCCATAAACCTAACAAAGAGAGCATGAATCTCTCAACACTCCTGCCACAAAAAACATAAGAACCAGAAACAATCAAGTGGAGAAGGAGTGAGTTCCAAGACAAACAGAAAATATTGATTTATAAGGAGGGCAATATCGTAGCCTGCTAAAAAAAGACAGCTTCTGAATAGAATGTTCAGTCATAAATTTAATAAAGGAAAATGTCCCACTTGTCTTCTGCTAGAGGAGCAAGACAGAGGCTGACGGGGTCTTCGTTATTTATAGCGCGCTGGTGGTCAGAGGACTCATGATGTAACAGCCTTTTAGAGTATTGTGTGTTGCTTTGGAGAATCTTAATTCGAACTGTTAAGAAGCCATGTTGGAAGGTTTGTTCTTCGCCTATGTTCTTTGCTATTAGACAGCTGAGTAAAGCAGTTCAGTCATAAATGAGCCTGCCATGGAAATAAACTAGAAACCATTATCATGAAAATGTGACAGGGTGAAGAAGGGGTGAGACTAGAGGCAGGCGCAGGTGCATCAACCCTAGGCCACTGTTTTAAATTATAATGGTGTTTAGAAGAAAACCGCGCCTAACGTTCGGCATTTAACTCCTGCTTTTGGTAATTAGTTCCGGCCTTCTGTGGCCCGCTGTTTGTCGTTCTCCCCCACTTCAGGTGGTCTCTTCCAGCTCTTCCCAGGATGCTCCCGCCCAGATGGTTCATGTGTCTGAATCAGGCTGTCTTAAAGCAGCTACATACGGTTCTTCTCTTCAAACCTCATCGCAAAAGAGCGCCTCCCGCATGGTCACACCACTTTATCTTTCGTCTCTTTATTATTTTGAGCCGAGGGGGATGTCATAATTGTTTTTAGCAGAGAGCTAATAGTCTTGGTAATCATTAATGGATTCTATGACATTATCTGTTAGCATGTGAGCTTGAATACTTGATATCTTCGTGCTGTTGCAGTAAAAGGGGTTACGACTTCACATCCCAGTTGGCTGTAACATACTCACACGACTAAGTCTGAGCTGTCTAAAAAAAAGAAAGCACCTTTTGTATTTTGGGGGTCTGGAAATTGTCAGAAATCTGTTGTGAAGAATAACCTGCTGTGTTTTGAATTTGCCATCCTTTTTAAAAGTGGCTACGAGGTAGCCCTTGGAGCCCAGGCATTTGAGCTCATCAGCTTTGATGTTCTCCATTCACTTTCTTCTCTCGTAATTGCCTTTGTTATTTTTATGCATTTCCATTTCAAAGAGCGCCGCAGATGTTTCTAGCAGTCCGTGAATGGGCGCATGCAAGCTCATACTCAGCACCTCTTACCAGCTGGAATGCTTCAAGGCACTCGCTGCTTTTTAACTCTGATGAGACTGCTGACTTTGGTCTTCCTAGTTATGGTCTTGCTTCCACAGAATGGCATTTCAAAAAGCTGTGATTCAGCTGTTCTGAACAGTTTTGAAGACATCAAAGTGTGTGACCCCGTTTGCTATAAAGTTTAAACAAATTATGGAAAATTGTCTTTTTACAAAAAAAGATATATATATGTTTTCTTCTAAAAAATCTAGGTATTTATATTCTTCCCTCTCCCTAACAACCTGTCACCTGGAGGTTTCAAACCTAATTATGCCATTCTGTAAACATACCTCAACTTTAGCAGGAGTAGCATATCAAAAGTCAAGTCTAGATAAATGATCAATTATATACCCACTATCAACAAGTCCTCAAACCAGTTTTTTCACCATATTGTCACCTTAAACGTAACATATCACCATTTATTTATTGCGACTATCTTCATTTTTCATATGACTATTTTAGTCACAAGTAGTAGAGTTCTCATGAATATTCAGACTTCTCACCTATTATGAAAGGTTGTATTTTTTCAGCAAAGAAGGCAGTATATTTTAGACATGAAAATTTCACTTTTCTTTTCTCCTGTTATCAATACACTTATGCACTAATACAGTAAAAAAACACCTCCTTTGTGCGCACATCACAGCATGGTGCTCACCGAAAACTCATCGCACCTTCCAACATTTGACTAACTTTCAGATGGTGTACTGCCAGTTCCAAGATGGCTGGTTAATGCTGTTAGACCTGGCACCAGACCAGGCGTGAGTCTCCCTTCCATTTTTTTCGCTGTGCCTCCTCTGTTTTTCTGGTGATAGATGCTGTAGGCGCTGCGCCACTGCCATTCAGTGCCGCAGCGCGGATGCTCCCTGTATAAAGATGCAAAAACAACAGTTGATGGACAGAATGCAGAACAATGTCATACATTCACCCCAGTACAGAGATCTGGGCCTAAATCCATCGTTTTTTTGCTCACCATGCCGTTCCAGTTTGAACCCAGCCATATGCAAATCAGTCTTGACCCTGTGCCTCATGGGAACAGTCCAGCCCGAACTGCCAAGCCAGGTCCTCCCTGGACTGGAAACAAGCATCCTAGGACCGGTTTCGGGGTTTCACCCCTCTTCAGCCAGGATAGCTTGATTCCAGTGGCATGGAGAGCAAGGGACCCACGTCTGGGCATACCCTTCCCACTTGGGGTGACAATTGCAGGGTATGCCCAGATGTGGGTCCCTTGCTCACCTTTCCACTGGATTCAAGATAGCCTGGCTGATGAGGGCTATGAACCCAAAACCGGTCCCAGTATGCTTGATTCTGGTCCAGGGAAGACATGGCTTGGCAGTTCGGGCTGGACTGTTCCCATGAGGCACAGGGTCAGACTGATTTGTATATGGCCATATCTGAACTGGGGTGGTGGAGTGAGCTAAAGAATGATGGTGGATTAAACCCAGATCAGTTGACTGGGGGTGAGTGTTTGATTTGCTCAAACGCTCCGTCCATCATCCCCTTTGGTATCGCCCTGTATAAAGATGACATATGAATTGGTGTATCCCTGATTGGCCTATTTGGTCTACCTGTTAGTTCCTAGTAAGGTGGCCTGTGTGTGCTCCCCATGGCTGGTAAACCAAATGCTGCTGGTGGGCCTGCAGCGCTGATTTGCCCCACCCACAGAAGCAGCCTGTAGAGTGTGTCTCAGACCTGCCACTGCAATGTCTGTGTGCAGTCGAGAACTGCCATCTTGGCTGTGAAGTGCACCCACTTCCCAGCCCCTGAACCTTTCCCTGGGAATCATGTAAGCCACCCCTATGGTAAGGTGCATTGTATGTGTAAGGTAGGACATGCTCTGATGTGTGTAGCATGTCCTGGTAGTCAATTACACCCAATTTCGTTTTTCACTTCTGTAAGGCTACCTGTTCTCCATAGGCCAGAATGGGAGGTTTGGCTATTACATTCTATAGTCCTAACTGACCCATAGAACATGGTAGAAAAACGAATTTAGTATGCCTGAGCTCAGAATATTAAAATACATCTTTTAGTTAAGTTAATTTTTATATTCTGTGTTTTAAAATACCACTTTTAGAAAGTAGGTATTTTCTTGCCTAAGCCTTCCAGTGTGCTCTGCTGTTATGTGTATTGGCTGTCTGGTTTTGGAGGGACAGGGCAGACTGAGTCAGACCTGGGTTGAATAGAGAGATCTGCCTCGGAGTGAGGGGAGGGGTAGCTCCTGCACTTGAATACAGCTGTGCCTGGCAAGGTGAATACTGGCTCCACCTCCCACTGTGAGTCTGAGGGCAGACCCCCTCATTCTGAAAGGAAGGCTGCAGCCTGGTAAACAAAGTGCTCCAGGGCTGGGCAGAAGTGGTTCTGGCTGGGTTCAGTGACTTGTAGCTTCTGAGAACAAAGGCTTTTGGGGTATAAATATCTGTGTTGAAACCCCTACAATTTGTATTGCCCCTGGATCTCAAGACCAACCTCTATCCGTGGAACTGTAGGAAGCTGCAGGAGAGGACTGTCCTGGTGTTGTGTGCTGTTCCCTGGATTGGCCTGCAGTAGTTTTCATTGGACTGGAAATAGGAGGGAAAAGGAGCTGTAAGAGAACTTTTTAATCTTGAACCTGCAATCACCCAAGGGCTATAGAGAGAACTAGCCTCCTGACTGAAGTCTCAGGACCAGTGTACTTCCTTTCGTCGCTAAGGCCTGTTAGCGAGCCGCCGCAGCCGAGGAGCGTCAAGAAAATCATCGCACTGCTGCCGCCGAGGGCTCGCTGGCCTGATCATCGCCCCGCACGTTTGCGGGCCTAAAAATTATCGATACATCCGCTGAGTGTCAGGAAAATCATCGCATCACTGCCTCTGGTCATAGACGCTTAACACACTGCTTCTGAGATTAGCCTAACTGCTCGAGCTACGTTACCACAGGGTGGAGCAGGGTTTGTCAAAGGGGTGCAGCCCTTCACTCTGACTTGGAAAGAAGGGTCCCTGAGGGGGCCGCACAAGTGTCTGCAGTCCCTTCTGTGATACCAAAGTGCCCCGGGGTGTACAAAGTGGTCACAAACTCCCGTTGCGCCCCGGGGTACGTTATGTAATACTCTGCCCCAGGATTCTAAACATGTTGTCCTGCTGACATTGTGCATTCTTTCAGGTCTGCTCAGTGAAAATGAGTCCGATAAAATAAAAAGGGGTCACAAAGCAGTGTGTTTTTGCACAACAACTGCATTGAGAATCCACAAAAATGGGCTACATAAGATGTACTAGTGGTGGCTTGTGACCTTTAAAGTGGTGCGGCATGATCTGTGGCTCCAATTCCAGTGACTTCTCCGTGGATTTAGGGGGGTTTCCTTCATTCCTACTCTGACTCACTCACTGACACTCGGTCTCACTCAGTCTGATTCTCACTCTTACTCATTTACTTAGTATCATTCATTCTCAGTTAGTTTAACTCAGTCTCACTCAATCTCATTTATTCTCACTCAGATCCACTCATTTTCAAGCAAGCTCACTCAGACTCACCTAGTCTAACTCATTTCCACTTAATCCCACTCATTCTGACTCACTCAGTCTCACTCAATCTCTGACTCACTCAGACTGTCACTTAGTCCCACTATTTTTTACTCATTCCCAGGCAATAAATCTTACTCTGAATAATTACTCTGAATAATTCACTCTCGCTGACTCACGTAGTCTCAATCATTCTTGCTCATTCCTACTCAGTCCCACTCATTCAGACTCACTCTGATAAAATCAGTCTCAATGATACATACTCTGCCTGGCTCATTCACTCACAGACTCAGTTTTACTCACAAACACACACGCTTACCCACATGCACAGTACACAACATTTACAATCTTTAAAGATTTTTTTTTAATAGTCACATGGCAGGACATCCATTCACAGGGAATCACAAAAATACTTGTCTCATTAATATTCGGGAGAGAGCAACCCTTTTGTTACTCTTTATGAGTGACTGAGAATGTAGGAACAGCGACCATCAAGGGACAGCAGACCTCCGCCCTCTGGTCTAACAGCCCACCGACCTCGGCACCCCACGACCCCCAGGGGCCACGGCAAAAACCTCGGCATCATACTCAACTCCTCCCTTTCCATGAACAGACAGGTGAACACCGTCACCTCCAGCTACTTTAACACCCTCTGAATCTTCCGTAAGACCTTCAAATGGGTCCCACCGAGTCAAGGAAGAGAGTCACCCACACACTCATCACCAGCAGGCTGGACTACGGTAACACCCTGTACGCAATCATAAACAAGTCTCTACTATGCAAGCTTGAGGCAATACAGAACACCGCTGCCAGACGCATACTCGGGATCCCTCGTCACGAGCACATCAGCCAACACCTATGGAAGCTCCACTGGCTCCCCATCAAGAAGAGAGTCACTTTCAAGATACTGACCCACACCTACAAATGACTACTCAACACCGGACCCCAATACCTCAACAAGAGAATCATTGTTAGAAATGGGATCTCTGTTTGGCTAAGGCTTGCGCCAAAGCCAGGCAAAGACCCCCACTCTATTCAGGGCAAGGGAGTTACACGCCAAAGATAACCCCTGCTCACCCCCTTGGTAGCTTGGCACGAGCAGTCAGGCTTATCCTGGTGGCAATGTGTAAAGCGTTTGCGCAACACACACAGCAACAACATACTAGGCACACCACAAAAGGAAAACCACACAAGGTTATATCAAAAATAGCCTTTGTATTATTATAAACGCATAGAATAGTAATCACACAATATACACGGTGCCAACTGGCACTGGGCAATATTTACAGGGGATTATATACACATGACAGGGCCACTGTCAGAACCATCACAAAATGAACATAGTAAAGGTAGAATAAATCATAAACGTAGAACACAACCAGTAATTACTGGCAAACACTATAGTCAGCATCATCATGTAACACAAACCATATTATGCACAGTATCACATGAGGCGTGGAATATATTCTGTGCCAACCTCATAAGCCTAAACATATTAGACCATAACCTCCTAAGCACAACTCACATTAGGGGTATAACTCACAGTAGAAAATATTCTCACTAGCATAAACCACAATATGCAAATAACCTCATACATAAACCATAGTGTGAGGCATAAAACAGGGTGCGTAAATCATAGTACATGAATCACATTTCCTAGCACCACGTAAATCACATTAGGGCCTGGCGCCCTACAAACCTAACGGTCCCCCTGGCCTTCTCAATGGGGCTCAAATGTCCTATGTCCCAAATGTCAGGGCGGCTGCCAAAACAGCGAAGATCGCAAGTGCGCAATTGCGCTGGGGCAGAGGAGTGCATCTCACTCCTATCTAACTCAAAAAGGCCCCTAAAGAACTGTGGTCTAAACGTGGCAGCTGACGCTAACTGTCGTGCAGCTGTGGTGAATTGTAGGCCTGGGCAGTCACTAGGCCCTCTGAAAAATTATGCACAAACATTGCAGCTGCCCACGCTGGTGCGGTGTAGCTGAGGATAAAAACGAAGTAAAGGGCCCTGGCACATCTCTGCCTCTTCAGCCCCACTGGGCTTCGCTAAATCAAGTTGGCCCCTCGTTGTAGATGCCCTCTAGCAAGCGGGGCAGCTTTAGACTGTTCAAACTGGAAGGGGCTCGGACCCCTCTGGGCCCTCAAACAAATATGCCAACAACGTGGGAGCTGCCCGCTCTCTTGCAGGACCGCTCAGGCACCAACACTGTTCCTTGGGGGAGCAACAATGGGGGCAGGCACTGATAGCATGCCTCGACATACATCCCCTCCCCACCAGCTCCACTCACCGGACACCTTGCTCTGGACTCCTCTTCTTCCAATGCGGCGAGGGCGGACACCGACAATGTGCCTCGTGCCCCCACTGCCGTAATCAACCAAATGCGGCAGCATGCGGGGCTCTCCCAGGCTTACGGGAGTCCTGCGCAGACTACCGGCTGCCTGCAGGAGGCCCCACTTACAAACAGGTAGTGGGGCCGGACTTCCGGGTCGTGCTTGGCAGCGGCCCGGCAACTTCTCCTGGCGGCTTCCCTCTCCTTGGCTGCAATGCGGAGTAGGCACCGGCTTCAGCAAAAGTAACCATCGAGGCGGGGTGGACACCTGCCAGTATCTCAGAACGCGGGGTGGGCAAACAAAAAAATAAATAAGCGGGGTGGGCACCCGCCAACAAAGGCATCATAAAGCGGGGTAGGCTCCCACTAATTAAAATCCATAAAGCAGGGTAGGGTCCCGCTCGTAGGAGGTACAAACATGGGGTGGGCACCCGCTACTCACAGCAATGTGGGGGAACTCCCCATGACAGGGGACTCCTTCAAAAACAAAGGGTTGCAGCTCGGCGTGCGCAGCTAACTCTACCTTTCTCTGGGGAAAATAAAATAAAGCGCTCCCAGGGCGCCAGATGCAGACAAAGTCCTGAAGGTCCTGGACTCTAGCAAGAAAAGCAGAAGGGTCCCAAAATGTCCTTAGAGATGAAGGGGCAATCCAGGGCCCAAGGAGACAAGCCCTCATGGCAGCCCCCCCTGGGCCCCAGCAACAACACGCCCCAGCCGTATTCAGGAACAAGAACTGAGCTGACTCAATCCATGGGGTCACGGCCCCAATATTTATATTAAGCATTCCTTTGTCTGTAGTGCAGGGCATGGGGGAACCAGATGCAACTGGTTCAGGGGGTATTTGGAGCACTTTGTTTTGCAAGCTCCTCTTCCCCTTTGTCAGGTGGGGGCTAGGTGATCATACACATCACAGGGGGCGGAGCCAGCATTGTACAGGCTGGGCACAGTCCTATTCAGAGTCAGGGGATTACTCCTCCCACTACTACCAGCACAGATGTCCCATTCAGCCTAGTGCTGACTCACCCTGCCCCTCCTGGAGCCACACACACCTCCCACCCCTGTCACTCACAAGCCAGACATTCAATTCACATCAGGCAGGCAGACACATAGCACACAGAAATGTCAACTTCTAAAAGTGGCATTCCTCCCATAGTCATAATAAATCTGCGCACATCATTGTGCAGCATTTATTCTCACAAGTTCATACATACCAGATTTGACCACACTGCTCCTCTCATAACAGGAATTATCACTGACACACATTGATCAGGGATTCCTCAATGCATTCCTATGGGAGGGAAGGCCAACCTTACCAATGTAACACAGAGAGCGCACGCACTTTACACTGGACCACAGTGCTAAAGTGCCCAGAGGCCTAAAACCACCAGGTCACAGAAAAGGCTAGGAGAATGCAAAAAGTTTAGGGGTGAACATGCCAAAAGGGCCAAGTCGAACAATCACCCTTCACATACCCTAAAGAAACCCCAGATCCACCAACCTCATCCTCGCTGCACACCCTCCCTGAACACCTTCAAGAAGGCTCTCAAGACCTCGCTGTTCTGCTGAACAGAGCTGCGGATCCCCCCATACCCTCCCCCAGCACCAGTAGACCCTTACGGGTGAGTAGCACGCTTATAATCTCCCTGATTGATTAATTGATTGATTGCAGTTCACGGGCTAGCTGGAAGTGTTTTGAGAATCTGAAATTTGCAGTGGACAATTGTGACAGCAGAAGGAACCTGTGAGGAAAAAGAAGGGGAAGGTGGCAACAGTGCACTATGCACTGCAGTGTTGGCATTGAGCTGCAGTGCGTGGAAGTGGCCGGCCTAGGTGTCGGTGCGGCTTGCTCACCTTAGAGCTCCCCACCTTTACCCATATCTCCTCCTCTCTCTGTCGAACTTCTGTGCTGCAGTAGTAGCTGGTGTGCTTGTGTCTCCAGCAGGGGCCTCTACTGCCTGCCCTATAGGGTTTATTTTGCCGTTGATGGGCCACAACTTATGAGTTAACCGATAAGAAAGACAGCATTAGCATAGTCGCTGGCTGCAGCACTGCTTTTTGGTGTAAGTTTGCACTCCATTCTTTGTTCCCGCTGTATCACAGCCATCACAGAGGCCAGCATGGAGGAACTAGGCCTACCATAGCTTTTGTATTCCTTGTGGATTTTCTCCTGGACAAAACTTATTGAATATCATTCTGGTGACTTGTGCTTCAGGCCCTAGCTTGGAATCCCTCCATGTTAATGTGTCTTCAGTGAGTGGCTGGTCCCCCAAATTGCTACAAATCACCACTTGCCCTCTAGCTTCACTTTAAGTGGGAAGTATGGATTGAACTTTTCCCTGAAACGGGAGATATTATAAGGCCTGTGGCTTCAACATAGTCTGTGCCTGTAGTGGTGGTCATCTTTCACTATCTCTCACGTAGAGGCTAATAAGAATAACCCTAATACATCAGTTAAGCCATTTAAGGGAATAAACTTCAGGAATTCCACAGTGGGCACCTTCAATCACTTCTCACACTAAAAAACACCAACTCTAAAACTTCACAAGGTGGGTAGAGTTTGGACAAAATGTTTGAAAACTATTCAAACGTCACTGATATATTTAGCTTTACAAGGGATCCAGGTGAAGCAATTTTGGCCTTGATAGAGGGACTTGATGGGCTTCCAAGTCCAATCTCCTCAATGCCATACTGTGCAACCTGAGTATCAGAAAAGAAGGTGCTGACATTGATAAGGTGAATTTGGATTCAGTTTGGGCTCCTGCGTCTAATTCTGAGTTAATTAGTCTAACATCTCCTCTCTCTAACATTTAATGGCCTCCTCTGCCCCATATCTGTCTCCCTTTTTGTTTAATTGCTTCTAATTGAAGCTATAGTGGTGACAGTGAATCGACCAATGCAGCAATTATGCCATCAAGAATTTGTATCTCAAGATTCACCCTCCTCTAACTTCATAAGCTTAAGGAGGAACACCGACTCTGGCCAAGAACAAGTAGTTGAAAGGCAACCCGCCCCCTTAAATATAACTCATACCAAGGCTGACAACAAAGCTCCTAATGAATTTAATGAAATAACAGAAACAGGCCCAGCCTCAGGGTAGATCAGAGTCTATACCCTCATAGGGTCTTAGAATGTGTGTGCATGGAGGTCTGGCTGCAGGAGAATATTAAGGCAGCAAATGATAAACATGAACAGCAATGGACTTCATCATACGACACGCTCCACTCAATGTCTAATGCAGAGTGTGAACTTGAACCAGGATGGGCACTCTCTCTTCTCAAAAACACACCAAAATACAATAGATGTGTCTCCACCAGACTTTATTTCTCAAGATGAGCAGCCAAGCCACCTGTCCTGTCCTCATCAAAGTACTCTAAATAAGACCTTGGAGCTTTAAATCTGGAGGCCACGCTCTCAAAATTGATGGATGCAGATCATAAGCTTTATCCTGATCTCCAAACTGCTGAGATAAACCTACTCACCACTGTAAATGACCTCTGGGATTCACTCTTAAGGACATTTTAGTTAACTGTGGATGCCCTGACCTATCAATTCAAAACATGCACCTGCAGGTTGATTTATTAAATGCGCTTGCAAGGTTTATATCAGGAAATGACCAGAAACTATCTGACTTGAACAGTTTAAAGTTCAAAAGTAAGTTTATTTGAAAGAATATGTGTCAATACATAATCCAAAAACACAATAAATATTCGCATAAAACACAATAAAGCTTAGGAGCAAAATAGTTGGATATGTAAACCAGATAACATAGCTTAAAGTAATGAGTAAAAAAAAAAAAAATCAAGTTGGTGCATACAGAGAGAAAATGCATTGCATACAGAAAATACATGAACATTTTCAAAAAATAGGATTAATAGGTGAATAACACTAGGAAGGTCATGGAGGTTGAAGAACTTCTTGCTGGGCAGAGCTTAGGGAAAAGGAACACTTAGCACTGGCATCAATAAACAATGTGATAGGTAGCCATAGATTTAAGCATTTTGTCGCAATGTGAATGGGGTAAACAAGGGTTGTATCTAGTCTGTGATTATGGAAAATGGCATACCACCATACCTGATAAGATAGTTTGGTAAAATCTTTCCAATTTTTGGTTATTTGTTGGAAGGCAACCACCAACAATAAATCAATGATCTTACTGTTAGAGGTGCAATTTGTCCAAATAGGGGATAAACTTTCCGGAAACACATGAGTAATAGAAAAAGGGAAACTAGAACCGAAGATTAAGTTAATTTGGGACCATACATTTTTCCAACAGTTGCAAACAGGTGAACACAAAAAAAAGCAAGTGATTTAAGTCTGCAAGTGGGAATGAACATGTCCAACAAGTATCAGGTGTATCGGGGTGTCTTTTGTGTAGAGTGACCGGACATAGCAAAAGTCTGTTGTATACGTGGTGCATGGTGTTTGCAGCCCTAGAAGATTTTCTGGTGTTAGTCCAGATTTTATTCCATAAGGATGTCGACCAGCGGACCTTTAAATTTTCTTCCAAAGCAAGTTCCACTTTAGTTTTTTCTCTTATGGTATTTGAAGAGTGTAGAACATTATATATAACAGAAGCCTTAGGGTTGGTACAAAGCAAAGTGAGTAGCTTATTGACTGGGGAAGAAGTGAAGGCAATACGAGACGTGAATAGAGCATATGGGGTTTGAAGGGCCTGTTTCAAAAGGTTATACTTGGATTGAAAGGACAGGGGCAGGTCAAATATTCTTCTAATATGGGAGAAGGGAAACATTTCATTATGTGCAATCAATTGATAAACCCAGATCAGGCCTTTCTGTCTCCAAGATTTCCAGTAGAAAGGTCTTCCGGGTATCAATAACAGTTTGTTGTGCCAAATTGTGGATTTGAAAAAAGAATCTAAGTCAGCAGGGATTGGGTTGAATTGGATTCCAGAATTCTACAAGTGTATTTAAGTATGGGAGTGGATAGGAATTGTGGCTTGCGAGAGGAGACATACTCTTGAAATGAAAAAGGAGCTAGAAAGAAGCGTTCAAGTGTAACCCATAAAGGACAATCCATCGAGGAGTCAGCGAGCCAGTTCGGGGATTGACGAAGTAGGAAAGACTTCTGGTATGTAGGGAAGTCGGGGAAATCGACCCCCACTTCTGATTTAGAACATATTAGTTGCGTGATTTCTTATTATTCCATAAAAAAGAGGAGAGTATAGAATTGATCTTCTTAAACAATTTTAAGGGAATGGGTATTTGAATGTTGGAAATTGTATAAAGTATTATATGACTTATCATTATTTGTATGGTGTCTAATCGACCCCACCAAGATAAGTATAAAGGGTGCCATTTTGCAGTCAATGTGGAGATTCTTTTCATGCACTAGTTCATGCAAAGAGAGAGTGTATCAGAAATGGATGGAGTAAAGTATAAACCTAAGTATCTAATGTGATTAGGACTTCAAGTGAAGTACGAAGATACAAAATCCTCTTTAAAAGTATATTTAGTTAAAGGTAATATCTCACATTTGTCCTTGTTCAGTTCATAGCCAGAGACAGAGGCAAAGGATTCAACTTCCTTTAAAAAAGCGGGAATAGAGGACTGGAGTTGTGAGATAAATAACAATATGTCAGCTACATATACTGCAAGTTTGATTTGGGAATTATTCAAATCAAATACATATATGTCTTGGTTTTGACGTATTCTAGATAAAAAAAGGTTTGAGAGCTAGGTTAAAAAGAAAGGGGGATAGGGGGCAACCTTGGCGAACACGTCTGCCTAGATCAAAATATGAGGATGTAGCGCAGTTAGCACATACTGCTGCTCGTGGATTTGAGTAAAGAAGTGATATTAAAGATATGATTCTGGGGCCGAACCCAAACCATTTGAGAGTGTAAAAAAGGTAGGGCCATTCAACTCTATCAAAAGCTTTTTCCGTGTCTAATGCTATTGCTGCCAAGGGATGAGAAAGATGGGTGGGTTTGGACAGAATGTTTACAAACAAAAAGGGTATTATCTGTAATAAGACGGCCTTTAACAAATCCAGATTGTTCCATTCCTAACAATTTATCGGGCATCCTAATCTATCGCCCCCCTGACAAGCCTACACAGTGGCTAACCTCATTTGCTGAGCGCGTAGCCTCCCACGCTATGAAGGCAGCGAATTTCACCATCCTGGGAGACCTAAATCTCCATCTAGAGGATTCGCAGAACGGACTAAGCAGAATGTTTTTATCCGACTGCGAGGCTATCAACCTAACACTGCACAACCGAGGCCCTACCCATCAGGCAGGCCACTTACTTGATCATGTCATCTCCAATATTCTGTTTGACTGCACCTCCCCTGCCATCCCCCTTGACTGGTCCGATCATTATGCCATTCACTTCACTCTGCCTGTAGATACTACAAAGTGCATGCCTTTTCCTGGCACTAGGAATAACCATAGAGCCTGGTCTAAGCTGAACATCTCGGCGTTTAATGCCTCTCTTATGGCCACCTGCCCCGATACCAATCTTGGGTGAACCTCTTTGGCTCAGGAAGTATCCCACTGGTTAACTTCTAACATTAATCACCATCTGCCGCCGCGTCCTAGACTACTGATCCCGCATCTCGCCCCTGCCCCATGGTTCACGGATGATTTGAAAGTAACTAAATCCGAATGGAAACATCTGGAGAGATCTTGGCGAAAAACCTACGCCCTGAATGACAAATTAACCTATCGTTCAGCACTCAGGCAATACCATCAAGCCTGTCGAAAGGCAAAAGCCCTGTTTGTCTCAGAGTCTATTGAAAAGGCCATTAACCGGCCGAAAGCCCTCTTCTCTATGGTCAAGAAGCTAGCTGGCTCAAATTCCGCCCCCACTCCACCTGCGCTAGGGGAAGTGGAATGCAATGAAATTGCTGACTTTTTTATATCCAAAGTCGAAACCATCTACAATGCCCTGTCCTGAGCCTCCCCCATACCCCCTCCCGACCCCCTACTCTGGACTCACTGAGCCCGCAATCTCAGGAAACACAGATCTCTGAATGGCCCCTGCTAGACTCCAACTTGCTGCTCGCCTGCATAACAAAGGTCAACTCAGGCTCCCCCCTGGGCCCAATTCCTACGAACATCCTTCGCCAGCTCTCCCCTGACGCTCTACTAATCATTCAAGAGCTCCTGAATTCCTCATTGCGGGATTCTATAGTCCCGGATGAATGGAAAAGCGCTTTGGTAGTGCCACTTTTAAAAAAAACCCGGTGCAGACCCCAAGACGCTCGCCAAATTCCGGCCCATCTCCTTGCTGCCTATGTTCTCAAAAATCCTGGAGAGGCATATCAACATACATCTCACATCTCATGTGGAGACTATAGGTTTTTTACATCCGTCCCAATTGGGATTCTGCTCCCACTTCTCCACCGAAACAACCCTCCTGGGGGTTACCGAGAACCTGCGCACCCGTCTTGATCATGGTGAGACCGCGGCGCTTATTCTTTTAGATTTAAGCGCCGCATTCGACACGGTCTCACACTCCCTTCTTCTGAGAGCTCTGGGAATGGCTGGAGTGACTGGCCGTGCCCTTGCTTGGCTGGCCTCTTTCTTAAATCACCGCACTTTTCAGGTTGTTTCTTCCGGCTCTTCCTCCTCTGTTCGATCATCTGCGTATGGTGTCCCGCAGGGGTCTTCACTGAGCCCTATGCTCTTTAATATCTACGTGAGACCCCTAGCAACCATCGTGGAAGACTCTGGTCTCTCCCTCTACTCATACGCAGATGACACTCAGATCCTTTTTTCCCTCTCCTCGGCCGCAGCAAATGCTCCATCTGCTCTTAAACTAGGACTTAGCCGAGTGGCAGAGTGGATGGAGGCGAACCTCCTGAAATTGAACGGAGATAAGATGGAGGTGCTCATTCTGGGCAAGCAAAAGCACCTCTGGAGCCCTGCACACTGGCCGTCAGAAATGGGCCCACCACCCCTTCCAGTGACCCAGGTTCGCAATCTTGGCTTTGTCCTGGACGATTCGCTCTCCATGCGACATCAAGTGGTTAAGGTGGCAGCCACCTGCTTCTCCATCCTGGGGTGGCTCCGTAAAATTTTATGGATGCTCCCAGTATGGACAAGACGCTCGGTGATCCAGGCTTTAATCACCTCTCACCTGGACTACGGCAATGTGCTCTACCTAGGAGTTACCCTGGAGCTTCAGAGGAGACTTCAGCTTGTACAGAATTCAGCCGCCCGCCTCCTTTGCAAGGTCCCGTGGAGATCTCCAATTTCCCCCTTTCTTAGAGACCTACACTGGCTCCGTATCGCTAACCGTGTCAAATTCAAGGCCCTCTGTTTTATGCATAAAATCAATCAAGGGTCGGCCCCAGGTTACCTCAAGGCCCTTGTCCAACAATACTCTCCATCCCGCCTCCTCAGATCATCAGCTCATGGCAACTTTCTGATTCCGCGCTTTAAACTGACGAGTATGGGCGGATGCTCTTTCTCCTGTGTTGCCCCCAGGTTGTGGAATTCTCTTCCGGCTACACTGAAACTCGAACCATCTCTGTTAAAATTCCGCAAAGACCTTAAAACCTGGCTCATCTCTCAATAACAACTGCGATGCGTAATCATTAACTCTACTGGCACCGGGAGACCCCTTGTGGGTAGCTGCGCGCCCTATAAATTCAATTACAAATACAAATACAAATTTAGGTAAATGGGAATCTAGACGTATGGCCAAAGCCTTTGAATTTTTTTTATAGTCAATATTAACTATTATAGGTCCATAGTTTTTGCAATAATTTAAGTCTTTGCCATCCTTGGGAATAAGGCAAATTAATGCCTCTGAAAAAGAGGCAGAGGAGCTGCTTGAGTGTAGAAAAGAGTCTAAGAGGTTGTGTAGTTTGGGGAGTAGCAGCTGTGCGAAATGTAGGAAAAACTCGACTGTGAACCTGCCGAGGCCTGGGGCTTTATCTTTTTTAAGATCTTGTAAGGCAGTGAGTAGCTCATTTTGTGATAGATTGGATTCCAGGAGTGTAAGATCTGGACGGGCATCTGAGAGATGATGAATGGTAGAAAAATACTGAGAAATATGATGCTCTGAAGGAGGAATCTCTAATGTGTAAAGTGATTTATAAAAAAGGAGAAATTCATTTAAGATTTCTGTATCCTTGAACTTTAATGTGGAATGCTCATCCAGGATATATTCTATATTAAGTTTATGTCTCATTTTTAAATAGTTTGCTAATAGTTTCCCAGCTTTGTTTTGGCCCCTATAAACTTTGGGGCTGCATTTTAATAAATATAATGAAGCATTGTCTGTGGATTCCTTATTAAACTGTATCTTAGCATTTCTAAGTGCAGATAAACAATGTTTTGATTTAGAAGAATAAAAAGAATGCTCCAATTTCTTTATCCTATTTAGGGGTTATTGGTTATTTCACATGCAATTTTACGTTTTTTTTGAGACGTAACCAATAATAAAGTCTCTAGCTGATGCTTTAAAAGCGTCCCAAATAACAGAAAAAGGCAGGGTGTCAGTATGATTAAATAAAAAATATTTGTTAAAAAAGGAAGAGGTAAATGATGGGTCTGAGAGAAGAGCATTATTAAAAAAACATCTTCTGGAAGTTTTAGGTTTTTGTAAAATATCAAGCTGAATAGATATAGGAGCATGATTGGATATTAAAATAGAACCGATATCCGCAGCTATTAAGGATTGGGATACATTATGAGAAATAAAGAAGTAATCAATTCGTGATTGAGTTTGATGGGCTGGAGAATAATAAGTGTATTCTATTATGGTGGGATTGCAAAGTCTCCAAGCATCAATAAGTTTGTATTGTTTGATGGTTTGAGCAAAAAGTTTATGGGGCTTATTTGAGACAAATGATATTGTTGAATTGCGATCAAAAAAGGGATCTATAACTTGATTACAATCGCCTGCCCAAAAAAATTATCATCAATACAATGCAATTTGTTGAGCTAAGGAGGTCTAAAAAGATGAATCTCCAGCAGTGAGGGCATATACATTGAGTAAAGAAACCGGAGCATTCCCAATCAACAATTTGGTGTATAACCAATGTCCATCCTTATCAGAACATTGAGAAAGAAGTTTAACAGAAAGTGATTTACAACAACAGGTCAAAACTTTGTTTCGTTTACCATCTCCTGGCGAGAAGACCTCCCATACCCATCTTTTCTTTAATTTTAAAGATTACTCTGCCGTTAAGTGAGTTCTTTGTATACATGCTATATCAGTTTCCAATTTCGCCAAATGAGTCAAAACCCTTTGCCTTTTTATAGAAAAATGCAAACCTCTGACGTTCCAAGAAATACATTTCAAAGACATAAGATAAGTACAGAGATAAGTAAAAGACACCAATCTAGACTGCCCATTAAGCAACAAGAGATGTAACAGAGAAAAATCCAACTATGTGAAAAATTAACCATATAATACAGGAAAAGATAGAAAAATAGGTTTAATTGCATAAGTAAAAGATTAGTTAGATGGAAAAATGAGGAATTGAGTAAAGGGATGATAGAAGAACCTGAAAAAGGTAAAGGGAGAGAGGTAAAAAAAGACAAGGAAGAAAAAGAAGTAGAAGGAAGGGAAAAAAGACATACCTAAAGATGTCAAATAGGGATGAGGGGGGTGAAACCACATGGAACATATGTCATGCCCAAGATCGACGGAACGGAGGACGACGGAGGACCGCACCACATGTGATAAAACAACGGCAGGATACAAACATCAAGAAGCCTGTGAAGGGAGAAAGTGGAGAAAATTGTTATAAAGAAGCAAAACGTGAACATGCAAAAAATGCTTCACAAGATAACACTGAACTGAACAATCATGAAATAGAGTTCCAGTATACATTAAATGGTATGAAATGATGAGGCTTCCGAGAAATCCATGGCTTCTGTTTTGCCGGAGTTTATGAAGCTCTGCAACTTGACTGAATCAGCATAAGTTGTTGTTTTGTTCTTGTATGTGACTTTGAAGAGACAAGGATGGAAAAGTCCAAAACGGGCTCCTAAAGAACATAGATCAGGTCTCATGTTAGGAAACTCTTTAAGTCTATTTGCTTTGGCTTTGGCGTAGTCTTGTGAGAAGAACAAGGTAGAGCCAGACCATAAGACACGTTGAGTTGACTTGACAGCTGCAAGAACCTTTAGCAAGTCTGTGTATGCGCGGATATACAGTATACATCACCTCAGTCTTCGTGAGTTCGATAAACCAGATAGTTGATGGCCAAGCCTGTGGGCACGTTGAATATTAAGAGCAGTATCCTCTGGCATAAGTAGTAACATTGGAAAAAAGGATTTGAAGAAGAGGAGAGGATCAGAGCCTTCTGTTCCTTCTGGTAAGCCATAGATACGTAGGTTATTCCTTCTCAACCGGGTTTTCAAGGTCTTCAACCTGTTTTTGAAGTATGGCAACCTGGGATTGGAGTGCACTGACTTTAGTATCTGTAAGGCCAAAGGAAGACACGCTATGTCCAACCGCCTTGAGTCTTTTGTCCATTGAGACCAATTATCAGTAGGAATTGCAAGTTGGTATCCGTGTCCTCCATAAAAGGATGGAAGACACATATCTCCTCCAATAGCAGCTCCATTGAAACAGGTGAAGAAGGTTTTGGTAAAGAAGGCGGATCCTTTTTCAAGCGTTTTGTAGTAGCCTTCCCTGCCGCAAGAGGAGTAGGGTTTGTCTTAGATACAGACAGTAGAGAGTCCTCCATCTTGGAAAATTCTGTGAAGATTCTAGAATCTGGAGCGTGAAGCAGGAAGACAAAATTTTTTCAATCTTCCCATGTGAGACAGTAGGGAGGGAAAAAAAGTCACAATGTAGCTTAGAGATTATGTGAGATGTTACAGAGCCATCAAAAATCAATGAGATAGAATGATCACTGAAAAATAGAGAAAGCCATCTTGCCTGCAAAGTACATTGAAGTAAAACGTATCCAAGTCGAAAGGCATGCGAATAGTAGTTCTCTTCAGAGATACATTTTCCCATATGAGACAGTGTGAAGAGAGCTGATATCCAGCAGCGCTGCTATGAAGAATGGTCACATTGGAGCAACCTCCACGTGAAAGGGGTCTTCAAAGCTTCCCATTAGCAGTGTGAAGGCTTATAATGCAATAAACTGGAAAACCTTGCTGCTTCCAAGATGCACCTGACAGATGAGCGCATGATGTGAAGACAAAGGAGTACCAGACAATGATGTTTTAGACTGAGCTAAAATGGCGGTCGGTAACTTAACTTCCCTCAGTAGAAGAAAAAATTAAGAGAAAAAATAGCTGTGCAGGCAAGTGAGTAACAATTTGTGGCAATGCATGTATAATGAAAACCATTCACAAAACAAACAGTAAGAAGAACGCATACCGCCACGATAAAAGTCTTCATGAAGCAGCTGCATTCCACAGGAATCTCCACACACAAAATGGTGGCTGAATTCCGCGCCACACTGAAGCTGTATTTCTGTTTGAATTAGGCTTCCTGAGCCGAGAAAATACTCGCTGAACACATCGTCGATGTCAGGACACCCTCCACAACCATAAACGCCGCATTAGCTGTATTCAGGGAGTAAGTTGCCGTGGACCCACCGCGCCGCCCCGAGGAGTGCCACTCAGGCGCCGCCATTTTCCTTGGGCGTCAAGCCACACCCCCCAACTTGAACAGTTTAATACAGAGTTATTAGAAATTGGATTTCTGGTTGGCAGAGTATGCACCCTGTCCAAGCAGGAACCACAATCTTAGTCAGGGAAAGACAGATACAAAGCAAAAATTGACCTGTGCTGAACCTCTGGTAGCTTGGCACCAAGCAGGATTGCCAAGAAGCAATGTGTACAGTATTTGTTTAGTGCACAGAACACACAGTAACACAGTGGAAATGCTATAAAAGCTCCACACCAGGTTAGACCAATAGCTTATTATAATATGAGCAAAACAAGACCAATGCAACAAAAAATCCAATAAGTAGAAGTCCAGAAATCAATTTGAAAAGAATCAGTATTAAGGTAGAGGTGAGAAGCAAATAGCATTTATTGGTTGAAACAAAGTCACGCTAACAAGTAATGTAGCAACTCTGAATTGGAGTGGAAAGCATATGGGACCCCGGTGTTTGACTGCGGCTATTGGATTATTCATATTTATCAGCACAGATTTTGTTGTGCGTTTTATTCAAGGCGGCAAATTCCGAAACTCAACGGTGGGTGTTTCCCGTGCAGGATTATTTTGATTCTTGTACCTAGAGGTCTTGGATATTTACATTAAACATCTTGTCCTGATGATGGTCTCATAGATATACTTTAGAATACACTGAAACGTTACAGCTCTGGCCCATTTTGCTTTTAATTTCTGTTAAGATTTAACCTGGGAGACTTTGTTCCTATGTCTAGGACAGTCTCCATTCTGTTTACTTTTAGAAATGGGTGTTTGTGTGTTGATGACTTGCAAAACCTAATTGCCAAGAAACTTTCAGTTCTGTTATCAATGCCTTTGAAGTACCTCCTTACTTTTGATTGCTATTGTGACTTTTATTCTCTAACACAATATGATGAGTAAAGAAATACACTTGGTTGTACTGATTTATTCTTTTTCTTTGATTTTATATAGATTATTGTGCCTTTTGATTGATTTTGGGTGTCATGTATAGATGTCTAGGAAGTAACTGCTAACTTCGTTTAAACACATTTTCAAAAATATCTCTTGTTGACACTATTACCTGTAGCTGTCTAAGAGTGACATTTTCAGAACTACAATTTAAAAAACAACTTCACTATAAGTTGTATTTTTGAATTGGGATTCCAGAGACACTAAGCGCCTGATTTAGATCTTGGCAGACGGGTTACTGTGTCACAACAGTAATACATATCCCGTCCGCCGAAATATAAATTCCAATATATCCTATGGGATTTATAATTTTGTGGATTGGATATCCGATACCGTTGTGATGGAGTAACCTATCTGCCAAGATCTAAACCGAGCCCTAAATTTGGTTTGCTATCTTTTCCTAATTGAAAACTGCATTTATAAAATGTAATAAGCAAGTCCTAATGTTATCCTATGGAGTAGATAGACCATTCAGCAGTGAAAAACAAATTGAAGAGTATTTCACTACTAGGAAAGTACAAGTCCCACTTTTTAAATACACCACACCCTGCCTCTGGTCTGTCCAGAGTCTACCAAAGGGGTGACCTATATGTAATAAAAAGAATGGTTTGGGCCTGGCAAGAAGGGTAACTTGCCAGGTCAACATGGCATTTTAAAACTGCACACACAAGTTCTTCAGTGGCAGGCCTGAGACATGTTAAAGTGCTTCTGAAGTGGGTGGCACAATCAGTGCTGCAGGCCCACTAGTAGCATTTAAGTTACTGGCCCTGAGCACAGATAGAGCACTTTACTAGGGACATATAAGTAAATTAAATATACCAGTTGTGAATAAACCAATGTTACCATGTTTTAGATAAAGAGCACATGCACGTTAACACTGATTAGTGGGATAAAGTGCTCAGAGTCCTAAAACCAGCAAAAACAAAGCCAGCAAACCAGTCAAAAACAGGGGGTCCGAAGGCAGCTATTTAGGGCAAACCATGCCAGGTCGAACAACAGTGGTTCTGCCACAACACACTTATCTAAATCAATTGTTTTTCAAATTTCTTATACAATTAATGTAAAAAACACATGCTGGGGGTCGCGTAGCTAGTTACGTGACCCCCAGCATGTGTTTTTACATTAATTGTATAAGACATTTGAAGAAACTTTGATTGAGATAAGTGTGTTGTGGCACAACCACTGTACGTCTAACGCATAGTCTCCAGGTTCTGCACGGTACTGGGTATCCCCATTGATGAATACTGAGGTCGAACAACAGGGCACAAAACTATGTTTCACTGCAGCAAATGGAGTTCCTTTGTGCTTCAATTATTGACAAAATAAGTACCCTTCGACAGATATTGGGCACTCTAACCTAGGAAATAGAAGAAAGCTTCAATCCTATAAATGCCAATCAAGGTCACAAGATCTTTAAAGGAACAAAAGTCATACAAACCCATCTTTCTCAGGTGACACAGTGGGACGGTATGGTCCACATAATCCAAGATGATTGTCTCTTGAAATAGTCTGCAACTAAGTCAGCAACAACAGATCCTGCTGCTAGGTCAAACACAAACAATACACAGCCTTAGACAGAGTGTGCTGTTGAACCAATAGCCCAGCAAGGTCAAATTAGTCTCTCACTGACATTAAGGTAAAGGAAAATGCTACGTAAAGCAAGAAATTAAACAACATATATTTCTTCCTCTTGTCTCCAGACAAAACCAACTCACATACAACAAGTGTTTGGCCCCCAAATTTCAACTCAAGAGATGGTAGGCGTGTGTTTTGGCTGGACAATTGAGGCATCTATCTAACTAATGGCTAAATACTTCCCAATCTTTGAGACTAATAAGCATATCCAAACAACCAATGCCTCAGGTAGAGCGAACACAATGGATCATACCTAAGAATCCTGATGACACAACAGAATCAGTGATAATTACCACCCTAACAGAGCCTTTGCTGCATCGCTCTTCCTCTAACCTAGAGAAGGTAAAACAAATGGCAATTAATCACCAAGGGCAGTCCTATTACAACTGCCTTAATTCCAACTATAGTGCTCGTTGCAGATTTTAACTCCCAAAGGAGAAAGTTACCCTGTGAAAAAGCAGATAAAAGTACCTTCACCATGGTTGCTTCTCCTGAAGCTCATTCTTTACACTCTAAGCCAACTGGTAATTCGGGATGCACAGGGAAAAGTATCTGCAATTTGGCCACCTTGGATGACTATTCAGGCAGTAGGTACAAAAAAATGTATTTTTATCAAAATGTGGACTCTGTCCTCAGTACATCTGTTACGAAAAGGAAGAGTTTACCCGCGATTGCTGGGTACTCAGTCCCACCTCAGCCTGGCAGCAGCTCAGGAAGGGGGCACCGCTCTCTCCGTCGGTACTGCGTGTCTCGCAATCGTGGGAAAACTCTTCCTTTTCGTAACAGATGTACTGAGGAAAGAGTCCACATATTGATAAAAAATATATTTTTTGTATCCTTTTTGTTGCACTGATTCACTTTTTCGCAGCTGCACCTATCTGAGGTCCTGATGAAAGCCTTACCCACGTGTGGGTTTTATGGCTGAAACATGTTGACCAATTTTTCACTTCACCGTAGCGGTTATAAATTCACACCGCTGGTGCTCTGTTTTTAATCCTGGCAGTGGGTGTCTCTGAATACATTCTTAATTGTACTCCCCCTAGCTAGTTTTATTTGCACTTTTTTCACCCTTATCTTTTGCACTGCGCCCTTGCTCATACTCTTTTGTTCTTCATATGAGGATTTAGGATATCCTATTTGTTACAAAACATCCCTGAGCTCCTCTCTCTTGCTGAGAGGGTCGTAGCCCTCAAAGGAACTAGGGTTTCCCTTTGAGAGGAGAATCCCTATGATGAAGCATGTCACCTTGTGGTGAGTGAGGGATTTTGTCTTACAAAGGGAAATGCCCACTGGTTGGTCCAGGGGTGTTCAGTCTGTGATTCTGTGTTGATATATTTCTCATAATTCATTCTGTAGTATTTGATCACATATTATACTAGTCAGTTGTTTAGACCCAGGGATTTTGTACTGTTTTTTAAGTTTTTGAAGTATATGTGCAACCAGACATTAACTCAAGAGATTCTTTTTTAGTTAATTTGACCAACCTGCTTATAAACTCATTACAAGATTATCTGCAGCTCAACATCATTGTAACAGAGGACTTAAAATGCCAGTCTTGGAACAAGACCACTCCTTAATTCAACAGGATTTTGTTTGTGTATACCAAACCAGGCAGAATATAAAACAATGCATAGGAAAGTCAAGGGAAAATCTATTGCGAAGGAAGTTGAGGCACTTGGTCTGAGAAGTTTAAATGGGTGATTTCACACTGATCAACTGCTGGCATGGACATATCTCTCTTGAACTACATGCTCTATCATTGACTTCACAATGGCATCTGTGTCTCTCTTTGTCTCAATAGAGTCATTTTGAATATGTGATAACTTGGAAAACATTTACCCGCCGATCTTTGATCTTGCTACCAATTGTCTCAAGCACAACCCCACAAACACTCTGCCTGGTAACCTGGAGTCAAGCAATTTTAAGAGGATTCGATGGACTGAATGTACAATTGTCCCAATAGGAAGTCTTGTGGTATGCATTTTTCAATGGGGACAAAAATCCACCATCAATCCTCGACTTCCAACTGGGAACTCCTTATGATCCATCTAGACTTTTTCTCGACGCACAATTACCACAATCCAGCAGCCCTTACTCCTGCATTCCAAAAAATTACTCTCCTCTCTCCGGCCATAAGGGCTGTTAAAAAGAAGTCGAATGGAGCCCTGCGTTTTCTAAGGCAAACCCCAAATGATCAATGTAGTCTGGGAAACTTGTGACACCTAAAAAAGAAGTATAAATAATTATTGGGGTGGGAAAGATGTTCTTTGGAACAGGAATTTTGGGCCAAAGCTCTATTCCTCAGCAGTAAATCAAACTCAAGAGACTGTTGGAGATTTGTCAATAGCCTGAATAGGGCCCCTGATGCGGCCAATAATTCAACCATTTCAGAATCAAGCTGGACACACTATCCAAATACCATTTTTTGTACAAGATGCATATAACAACTCAACATTAGAAACTGGAGGGTTGGCAACAGCTGGGGCTCTATGCTTTGTTTCTCTTTTTGGTATCAGACACTGTTGCTATAGAGGATAGTCAATCGTTTACTGAAGAGCAAGTTCTGAAAGTAATACAGGCTGGTTGATGTGATGATGCCCCTGGTCCCAATGGCATTCTGCCGGCACTGTATAAAGTCAATCCTGACATTTGAGTGAAGGCAATAATCACAATCTTTAACAGTGCATTTGAGACACAAGTATTCCCTGACTCATGACAAGGACCAGTGATTACTCCAGCATATGAAGGAGTAGATAGACAACAACCAGAAAGTTACAAATTAATTGCTTTTCTCAATAACTTTGCCAGGCTACTTTTAAAGGAGTTAATAGATTGGGGAGCCGAGAGAAAATTTACTCCACCAAATCAAACAGATTTGATTCGAGGAACAGGGTCCACAACAAACATTCTGGTGCTTTCTCTCTTGTTTAATCAAATAAAACTGAGTAAAAAATCACTTAATCTCTGTTTTGTTGGTTTTTGGGTCTTCTTTTGATTGTGTTTGTCGCAAACTTCTTTTGGGAAACTATCATCCTGGGGGATCCCTGAGGCACTATCAAAAGGTATTTAACTCATTTATACAGGCACAGGAGTTAGAATAAAAGTTAGTGATGGCTTTCCGACTTGAGGAAAATTTATACCTGAGAAGGGTTGAAACGAGGTTGTGTGCTGGCATCTTATTTATTTAATTTATTTCTGGACAATCTGCCAAAGGCTCTTGATGAAGTGAATGCTCATCTGCCGAATTCAGGATACCAACTGATTTCAACTCTTTTATGCGTGCAAGACGTATTAATCAGTCAAACAAGAATTGTCCTACAAAGCCTCATCAGAGAACTCACACAGTATGCCATAAAGAATAGCATGGAAATCAATTGTAAAACAAAACAACGGTTATGAAAATAAGCAATCGCAGGCAGAACAACTGGACTACTCAAAGGAGTGCAAATATTTAGCTGTTTTATTGATGATATTGCAACTTTACTTACTCATAAACCGGAATTGAAGCAGAAAATGTGTTCTCTATTAACTGCTTTTCTAACTTTAAAAAGATCTCTGGTTGGCCCCAAATTTGATCCTCTGTTAAAGGTCATCTTCCCCAAACTGTTACCAACATTATCGTATGGCAGTGAAGCCCTCCACTGGCATGATCAAGTTATCCTTGATACAGTTGTTTAAAAAATCTATGAACTCCTTTTTAGCTTACCACACAGTGCCACTCCTGCCCACATTTTCTTAGAATCTGGTCCGATAAAACAGTCAATTGCAAGGATAAGAGTTTATCTGAAAACTTTGCACAAACTAAGAGCATCACCTGACAAAACATTAAACTAAACTTTATAGCTAGAGCTCTCCAAAAATGACAGTGCTCCTGCCCGGATTTACCTAGAATCTGAAATAACCACTATTGGGGTTCTATTACTATGAGAGTCTTACATTACATTCTTTAATTAGTAAGCAATCGGCAGTTAACGATTAAGAACTCCTATAAAATATAATTCATCTGGATTATTTTAAATGACTATAAAACCCTCAAACCACAGTGCTAGAACCAGTGCCTGAAGTGGAAATTTTTGGGGTTCCGCTTTGCCCATCTTCCTGCACAGACACACACATTACTCTGCCATTGGCATGAGGCCATAAACCCCTGTTGATTGTGTGGGATAGATGCCAAAACCTTGATCTACCTTTCATGTATTTGCCCTAAACTTTTAATAGAAAGGCGGGCTCTCCTGAGAACATCTTTTTATACCAGGGGTAAATGATCATGCAGACAAGCGGTTTTAGCTCTCTTCAATTCCCTGGACACTCTGATAAACTGTTAATTCAACAAACTCATAATAAAAGGCGATCTTAAACTTAAGGCATAAGAGGAATCCCCAATCACATGACCTGAAGATTAAATCAGTATTATTTTCCAGCCCTGGGTGAGCTCGCTGAGTTTTTCTCCATGGAATTACACAGACTTAGCAAAAGACTCCGCAAGATTCCGTGGAGTCCCGCACGCGGGCAGAGTATGCAGTTGCTTGCCGCACTGCCACCATGGAGAGAGAAGTATGTGCAGATGATGGCTTTCTGTGCTAAGAGTGTAGTTGGGGGGGGTAATAATGTCCTATTTAAAATCAAGGCCTTTGCCAAACACTGCTCCAAGAACCCTCTGCACAACAGACTAGTCAGAGAAACACATGCCTGGGGTTATCAGATCACCCAACTCTCTCCTTACCAGGCGTTTACACAACAATTCCCACTCACGCCCCATGCTTGCTCCAGGCTCCACCACTCTTAGAGCTGTACCTGTCTCAGATGGGTAGAGACGCAGCACTAGGGAGGCACCAACACAAAGTCACAAAACACAAAATAACTCCTCTTGCACATCATCACCAAGTAAAAAAAGAGGGACAGTAAAAGAAAGCTTACTAATGGAAAAGGAGCTGGCAGTGGAAAGAAGAGGACATGCTACCTCGATCAGTACTTGCTCAGACGTGTGTCCTTTGCCTCCCCTTGGGCCTCCTGCAGGCCTGGCTCAACTGTGCCCGTTCTCCAGAGCTGGTTCCAGGTCCCGCAGGTTCCTTGACCAGCAGGCCAGGTACACCTTCCGATAGCAGGGAGTAACCACCATGCCGCTTGGCACAGATCACAAATCGCACCTCCTCACGCTCTGGCTAGGACCGCCTCCAGCCTTCCATGCACCTGACATACACTAAACCAGCTCATAAGTGGCTGGACCACACACTCTGGTGTGGCTGTATTTATTCCTGATGCAGTAGGTAGTTTCTTCTGGAGCACCAAGCTTAAAGTTTATTTCAACATGTTTTTAATTAACTTTTTTTCACTAATTTTCAATGCTAATGCTGGGCGGTGTGGCAAACTCTGCTAGGCGGTGGAAATTGTGCTTTTTGCTGAACTCCGTGCTCACTAGCAGAATGCGGAGTCGCAAAATTCCGTCCACAGAGCTGAGTTTCCTGCCCACCCTTAGTATTTTCCCCCAGATTGTGGATTGTAACTTTGAACAAACATTAATCACTAATGAATTTGTATTTTATTTTGTGGCCTCACTAGTTGATAAATTCTTGCATATTTTTTTAAAACATATTTGTCTGACCAATTGATACATTCCTCTATGTCTTACAGGCATGGGTAAAGCACAAATGTTTGTTTCATTTTTAACCCTGTAATGAGCTTAATTTAACTGTGTAAGACGTCAAAGTGGATTAGACTCTGGAGATTGCCCTTTTATAATCATGGTTGTTTGATGTTCACGCTACGGGCCAATGATGTCTTTGGGTATTGGGGTAGGGCAAGTGAAATAAGGGAATTGTACAATACGGGAACTGTGCAAAATTAATTTGATCTTTTGGTGGATTCTCTTCATTGACTCCAAGGAGAATTATGTGGTACAAGGGCAATGCTTGAACAGATATTCTTATGAATGATCCTCTTGACATCTTAGAGCATTAAGGACTCTGAAGTGCCCCCTAGACAGATAAGGTTTTCTTAAGTGTCACATGAATGGGGTGTGGAATCAATGGGGGGGTGGGTTTGAAGGCACATGTTTTTATTATATGCAAGGATTTTAAGTAATCAAACATTAATGAACTATCTCTATAACTGTCCTTCTCATGCCAAATCAGTATCACTCACAACAAGCATTTTGCAAGCCAGATAGTCATTCCTGATTTGCAAGGTGTACTTTCTAGATTGAGATTTAATATTTGCAGTTACATATCCTGTGATTTTGCGAAAATTGTGGGCTTTGCAATCACGGATGGCTTAGCATGTTTGGCGCAATGTCTCATAATTATTATTCAGACTAACCTGTTACTCTTTATCAACACATCATTTGAGAGGCACATCATCAGGTAGATTTTAGCAGCTTCCTCAAAAACATCCTGTATGTGTGACTATTTAGGAGCCAAAGTCTGACCAAACATGAGGTAACATTGATCTCAGTCCGCAATTTGCATCAACAAACCATACTCTGTACTAAATGAGGCACGATTGGGTATGGTTGTGACGGATATTTCATCCACTGCATTACAAGTGCCGTAGGACATAATGGACTTGTAATACGGCGGATGGAATATTCATCACGTTTGTGACAGAGTAACCGATGTGACAAACTCTAACTCAGGCCCTTAGTCCTTGAAGGTGTACTGATGTTAGACATTTGTCTTTGGTGTTCGGTGACCTATTTTTTAGTAGCTTCCTCAAAAACTTCCTGTATGTGTGACTATTTAGGAGCCAAAATCTGACCAAACATGAGGCAACATTGACTTCAGTCCACAATTTGCATGAACACACCATACTCTGTACTAAATGAGGCATGATTGGGTATGGTTGTGACGGATATTTCATCCACCGCATTACAAGTGCCGTAGGATATAATGGACTTGTAATACGACGGATGGAATATTCATCACGTTTGTGACAGAGTAACCCATGCAACAAACTCTAACTCAGGCCCTTAGTCCTTGAAGGTGTACTGATGTTAGACATTTGTCTTAGGTGTTCAGTGACCTATTTCCTAGTGTTGAGGGTTCTTGTCAATGAGAGAGTTATACTGGAGGATGGACTTACTGCTACCTGATGATAAGCTGAGATTGACTGTTAAGGTGGGAAGGAGTACACTGCCAGCAATTGAGCACCAGTTCTCCAAGTGTATTCTGGTATATGCAGTTTTAATTATTCACAAGTAGTAAAATGTTTGCTCAGCCAGCACTTGTTTGTCCCTAAATTCAAGCCAGCACTGGTGCCAAACTCTCTTTGTATTTCTTTGCAAGAGTGATATTGAGTACTGCTGAATAGGTTTAACTAGTTGGTCACAAAAAATGAATCTTGCTAAGTTGGTCGAAATTTGCATTATGTGATATTTATGAGGATTAAAAAAACACCTAGGCCTAATTTGTACTGTGGGTATGTGGGAAGCAATTTGGTGTTACACTTGATAATGAGAGTAATGCTCTTGTCTTGTAATATATCACTGCACTTTAGTGTGTAATGAAATAAAAAGGAGTGATAGGGTGCTTTAGCTTCATATTATTGTCACTGGTATGAAGGTTGTGTGTTGTGGCAGTGGCCTACAGGAAAGACATTTTGATGTCATTCATGATGAGTATCAGCAAGGTATTTTCATGTTCCTGCAACCCTGTGTCTGTGCATATGAATGGGATGGATGGAAGTAGAGAGAAAATAGTTGGGCTCATGATTAAGTCCTCCATCCTTGCAAGTTCAATTTGGTTACAATTCTTGAAAGCACACCTTCAGACATTCGTTGTTTATACGCTTCTTGTCTGATGAATTGATTCTAGGCTGGAATGATCCTACATCATTAGTTGGGGAAGAACCAGGAATTTACAACCTTTTGGAATTCCCATTGGTGCCATTCTACAGGAAATGGCTTGTATCTCCGAGTATCTTTGGAGTTTTGCTTGAATGAAGTTTACGCATTTTCCGTGGAGTGCCTTGAAAGTAAAGCTTCTGATTTTAGTATCTAGTATTTTATTCTATTCGGCAGTATTTGTATAGCACATGGTTACCAGTGGGCCTCACAGGTCTTTCACAGCCACCGTAGAACAGCCCCGAGGTAAGATTACTTCCTGAATAGCCAGGTCTTAAGAGCTTTGCGGAAGGGGAGCTCTTCCCCCAGGAAGCAAAGTTTGAGGGGGAGGGAGCTACAAAGCTTAGATGCCAGGAAAAACGTAGACTGACATCCTCAGCTTGATTTCTTAATCCTAGGAACCTTAAGTAGGTGTGCAGAGGCTGATCTCAGGGGCCTGCTAGGCAAATACAGAGAAGCTGGTGATCATAGCAGCAGAGGACTTCAGTTGTTTATTGCCCTATGAATGATACATAGGGACTTAAACTGGAAGCTGCACACCACCGGAAGCCAGTGGAGATCCTTAAGGGCCTTGGCAGCTGACTGACACTTGGAAGTGTCTGTAAGAAGTTGAGATGCTGCATTGTGCACTATTGCAGTTTTTTGGCAACAGAGCACGGAGAGGTATAAGGCTTTCCCATAATCTAGGCATGCCAGCACCAGTGTGTGGACAATGATTCTTCTAGCTGTAATAGGGAAAAGCTTAAGAACTTTCCTCAATAATATCAGAAAGCCAAAGCAGCTCGCAGAGGTTTTCTTGGCTTGATGTTCCATTGTGAGCTTAGGGTTCAGTGTTTGTGAAGCACATGGCTGCCCCAGCAACTGGCATCCCAGAGCAAGTTTCGTAAAAGAGATTGGTAGAGGAACAGAGGTTAGATGGAGACTAGCCAGGTCTTCATGACCCTTCTGAAGGCCAAGTGATTCTGGATGGTCCTAATAGACAGAGACAAAGTGTTCCAAGGGGGGGAAGCTTTCGCAGAGAAGAAGCACCCTCCTGCTCTCGCTCTTCACACCCGAGGAACAGAGGCTAGATGGAGCTTAGCAGAGCGCAAGGTTCGAGAGGGGACATAATCACGAAGCAAATTAGCAAGGATCGGAGGACCCAGGCAGGTGAGAATTTTATGAGTAATGCATAGGGCCTTGAAGGGGATTCACTGATCCACCGGGAGCCAGTGCAGCCTGTGGACGAAGCCAGAGATTAAACAGAAATTCAGAAGGGCGAATAGAAGCTCATGAAAGCTTGGAACAGTTTGTAGTTTGCCAAATACTATGCTTCTCACCTTACTTTTGGCCATGAAACCTCTTCCATTGCTGTTGACTAAGTAACGATCTTGTACCTCAATCACAAAGCTATGTAGTAGAGATGTAAGCACAGGGGGGAAGTCACTGTACATATGGACTCTTATTTCTTTGAGGGAAAAGGCTTTCCCCTATAAGATCATCTAAAATGGGGAGATCCATTCCCCTCCCCATCTAGAAAGGTCAATTACTCCTGCCCTTGGCTGGAGTAATTCTCTGGCCATTTCCATTTTAGAAATGTAAATGAGGCCCCCCGCAAACTTAAAAAACAAACCACACGTCATACTACTGCAGATGTTTCCATTCTTGTGTCAGAGAACCTGCAGTGGTAATTCTATGTACGTCTGCCAGGAATCCTTTTGTGAACTCCTGCCAGGTGTAAATAAAGGTATTTTCAGGTGTAAACGTATGTTTATAGCCAAAAATGCCATTGTGCGTTGGGCCCACAGTTTTTTTCTATTAAATTCATAACCTGGGTTCTTTGTGCCAGTACTCGTGTGTATAGGTGCTTAGGTTCCAGCACAACAAATTTGTGCAAATTCATGACACTGCCCTTGCTTATAGTGCACTCCTCTTATTATTTCATAATAAAAAGTCAGCAATCCCAATTGAAAAGCTCTAATTTTTTTATTATGACTGTGAAGTAGATGTTCACCTGTAATAAATTAGGGTACATTATTACAGTTGAATTGTGATGTCAGAATGCGCACCATTATAGCTAGCATCCAACATGAAAAGCATGTCAAGGACATCTGATAGCTGCAGTTTAAAATAATATTGAAAACTGGCTTTTCATTCATAAGATCTGTTTTTATAAAAAATTAACAGTGATCAGCAGAAAGGAGAAATTTATTGCAACATGTTTACTTTTTTGCACATAGTTCATCACAGGAAAAATATTATTTCTCTGCATTTTGCTGCTCATTCTTACATACAACCATTTAAAAAAAAGAATATTTGCAGGAAAAAAAACACTCGCATTTTTGCAAAGAAATATAACTGCTTTTTGGTGTTTTCGCACAACAGCCTCAGCTTTTATGCTTCATATGCACACACATGATATCTCTTTAATATGATGGAGCAAGACATCAAGAATTAAAGATTTCTGTGGGAAGAGTGAGGATGTGACCATGTATCATAAAGAATAAAATATCCTCTGCTATAATTTATTGGTTACTGCAAGTCACATCAGAGTTCCATGACCTTATAAAGGAACCTGGCCTTTGACTTTATTTTTATTGTCACAAAACTCCTCAGTGATTTGCAATATTGTTATAATATATTGCATGCATTTTTTACTCCTGTATTTAAAATAGAAAGTATAGAAGCTAGCTTGGATATCAGAAGTATGGTGCCCTGATGTGCGTTTTCTTGACTACAAAGCCATTTTGAATGCCATATTACTCTCCACGGGTTTGATATTTGAAAAAATCAAATCCCATTTCAAAAGGCAAATTCTACCAATACTGATTCTGTGGAGCATTATTCGAATTTTTGCAAATGCATTTAATTGCCACTTAGTTTAAAACTTAGGTGGGCAAACAACCAGGGAAATCGGTCTGTATCAGAATGCATCCCTACAACCTGTACCTGACACAAAAATACATAAGATCCTTTTTATGTTCGTCAGACTGGAAACATCGACAAAAAAGTGGAGAGTCCTGTCCATCCTATTACAAGTACATTGCAGCCTAGGACACTTATTATATCCTTTGCAGTTTCGTGTGACAAAAACGAAGAATGTGATTTGCTCAGAATATCAGGATGTTGAGCCTACACCGAAACTCGAATCTGGCTCACCAGCTCCAGAGTCAGCAGCTCTTTCCTGTATGATGGTGGACGGGCCATCCACCATGTTTTGACAGAGTACCCATTGCGTCAAACTCTAAATAAGGCCCTTACTTTGATTACAATGAGCCATGCCAACCTACAGTTGTAAGTTAGCAAACTATACTATCCATTATCCCATTCTTGTTACCCAAACATCAACCTGGCAAATGCATATACTCACAATATAAGAAAATAAATATTGAATGATATTTAATTCATAATGGGACATATGAATCAAGCCTTTTTCCAGTTCACAAACGGGCTGTTTGCGAACAGGAAAAAGCCTTTTGGGATGTATCATCCCAAAAGGCCATCACACAATAGGGAATCGAAAAAATGTGCGATTCCCTATTTTGCGAATGTATTTAAGGAATAGGAAATTGCGATTCCTTAAATGCAATTCTGGAAACACCCAAGTTGTACGAATTTGCCTTAAGAAATCGCAAATTACCACCAACTTCAAGTTGGTGGTAATTTGAGATTTCCTAGAAAAATGCACTTTTTTGCATTTTTCAAAGTGCCATGTGGCGCACATACATGCCCTTTGGCAATGTATATGCGCCACATGTGCACACATGCATATTTCAGGGGTGCAACAGGTGTCCTTTTGACACCCTTGCACCACTGAAATTGCATTCGCAATTTGCGAGAACCTATTGGGTACTCGCAAATTACAAATATCTTCCCATTCATTCCTATGGGCCTCTAGGCCCATAGGAATGAATGGGAAGATATTCCTTAATTGCAAATCGCAATTTGCGGTTGGCAATTAAGGAATACATAGGAATCGTAATTAATATTGCAAAACCTACATACATTTCATTTTGCTAGTCCTTAATAGCGATTCGCTAAAATTCGCTATTAAGGACTCGCAAAATGAATTTTTGATACCGAAACGTTTGACTTCTCAAGGATCACTTATGTTTATCCATTAGCTTTAGAGAAGTTATCTTATTTATTTTCAGTGGAAACCTGCCTCATTTGGTGCATTCCTTTTTTTGTGGCAACACTGTATTTTATTTGATTTACAGAAAATGCATTTGAAATACTGACACGTAAAAAGATTGTGCAGAGTGCATACAAAGGGGTCATTTCCGGTGTGTATCGTGCAGGAGTTGATGATAAGACATCAAAAACGATCAAGCTCACCACTCATCATGTCTGTTTAAGTGACAAAGTAATCTCTCACAATCTTCGGTCTAACATAATCTATTAAAGGAAGCGTGGCATATGCAAATCTGACAATATTTTCAACTAATGCGATGGGATCTCATTAAATGTGATTTTGAAGGCGTTTTTCATCTTCCAGGGAGATGTTACCATTTTGCGATTTAATCTCCCAAGCCTTTTCGGCTGCACATTATTACAATGGACTGTCATGGTGTCTACTCACTGAAGCAATAGTGGCCCAAATGAAGACAAAATATAGAAACCACAGCTGTCAAATGAAGTTACTGCTATCTGACGTAAACTCCTATTGCTCCAGCAGAGAAATCTCAAGCATGATCTGTTTCATTACACGAGTGAACATATTGTAATAGCTCCTCTGCAACAGACAGAAAGCATTTTGTTTTACTTGCCTACATGCAGTAACTGGATTTGCTTTGCAAGCAGAATACTTATATCCGAAATGCAACATCAAAACCTTGGGATTTTGAACATGATGTTCATATATTATAAGGAATAAAAAAGTATTTTTGCAGTGTGTAAAGCTAAAAATAAAGTATTTTTTCCAAACAATGTGCATGCAGTGGCTTTTTCTACTAGGATAATGCATAACATAAGTCCGATCTTCCACAAACTATTTTTGTCCACCCTTAGAAAACAGGGAAACAAATAAATGCACCATCTTTTCATTCCTTTATAGTGGAAATTTGAGTGGAAGAAATCACAAACTGAATAACCTATGAGAAATATTACATATATTCAATATCATGAGCAAATACAACAAGGAGTTCGGTTAATTAATGGTGTTCATTGATGACTGAAGTCTAGTGAGCGGCTTTGGCTGTGCTGATGAGGTTTCTGCATTCAGAGTAAATGATTATTACTTTGATAACGTCATTTTGAGTGCAGGGCTTTTAATGTAAGAGCATTCTTGGGGGCACCGTTGTGCACAATTATGTAATTTTACAGTACATAGCTTTAGATCAGAAATTCCAATTACTGAGTTTGAACGTCCTAATACTGAACATGCATTGTACTGTTAATGACTGTACACTATTATTAGTCATTTTTATAAAATGCTAAAAGATTAGAACAAAACATACCTCATATATAAATATATATGCTTCCGGTCTGACATAACTGCCTCTCATTCAGGGGTGGTTTCTTTATTGGGGTGAAGGGGTATTTCCCCCTGTTTCTTTTTTGACCCCAGGCAGCCCCATAAATGCTTTGGAATCCATTTTAGCTGCGCACTGGCGGCATGGCCCCGCAGAGTTCAAGGAGTTTGCTTATTGCCTTTGCGAGTGAGGGAGG
The DNA here is from genome assembly GCF_964204655.1 of Triturus cristatus. NCBI lineage: Eukaryota > Metazoa > Chordata > Amphibia > Caudata > Salamandridae > Triturus > Triturus cristatus. The sequence goes on along the minus strand of NC_140594.1, from coordinate 544,699,480 downwards.
GTTGTAGCTTATGATGACTGACATGATTGATGACAAAGGTGGTTCTGGTTCGGATGGGCCTTTGGGGCGAAGTGCGCATGTCGGGTTGGATGGGTGCCTTTACTGCCCAGCCCGACAAACGTACTTGCACCCCTACCAGGAATTGCAATGTTAGGAGATTGGGGGATTCAGTCAGTCAGTCAATTAGTTTTATTCGTTACTTTTCGGTAACATAAAAGTACAGTACGCAATAAAAAGCAAATTATCAAACCAGTTAAAACACAATTCATATATATAAATATATAAAATACATATATAGGCCAGAATTAATCTTTACAATGAATTTTCAGACATTGTAACACCCTGAATACTTTTCCTGATCTTCACAACTTGTCACATATTGGAAGATATTGCATAGCATACAAGCTAGGTGTGTACTTGTAATAAGAATAAGAGAGCTGGCCTACAGTGTCTAAAATTTAACGTTTTAAAAATCGATAAAATATATCTCTTCCTTGGTATTACATGAAATGTACAAAAAAATATAATGTGCAGATCAGTTATTGAGGACATATCACATGGGCATAATGTTAGCTCAGACATAGAGTGACAATTATCTGGGAAGCCCATCATCAACGGGAGCTTATTTATCCTAAAGCGTGTTAAAATGAATCTCTGCAGATCATTACAAACCACTGTTAAATATGATTTCAAGCCCGGGGAATGAGAGTTTTATAAATCAATACAGATTGTTTTATTCCCTCTACGTGTTCTTTCTTTTCTAATAGCTTATGCTGTACACGTTGTTTCAGTTGATCTTTCCTTATCAATTTGATGGATTCTGGGTCGAGAAAGAGTTTTGGCAGACCGATCTGCTCACATGCGGATTTAATATATTCCAACCATGGAATTTTCAGCATGTAATTTAGATTTATGGCGTCACCAAGTATCAATTTATTCAGGCCTGTGTCCTCTTGTGACCAGATCGAGTGTCAGATCATGATGGGGGCAATCTTAAATCTGTCAGAAATAAATGGCATGACCAGTTCTGCATGTGCTACATAGTTTGACGTGCTGGGGGAGAATGGACTTTAAATAATGTGTCCTCAACTCGCTGCATGTTTTGTGTATTGGCCATTCCCAGAACCCCTGCACCGTATGAGGCCACAGCCACTACCTTACTCCGGTATATATCAAGAAGCTCCCTCATGGCTTTAAAACCTAATGTCTTAGGGCCTGATTCACAAAAGTAATCTGAGACAAAATCCTAACGTTCAGACTTTCTGTATTCACAAAGGGCATTTAGGAGTAGTAAAGTTAGGATTTTGTCTCAGTTAAACTTTAGTTTTGGTCTTAAGTTAAACTTAAGACCAAAACTTAAGTTTAACTGAGACAAAATCCTAACTTTACGACATTTGGTATTCACAAAGGGCATTTAGGCGTAGTAAAGTTAGGATTCTCCAGTGATATCAGGACTCTTTATTGTATTTGATTTCCCTGGAATCTAGTGTCAAATACAGATTGACCCACGCTTTAAAGATTAGAAATGATTTGCTCGCTCCGGTGAGCAGTCTAAATATCGAAAATTTAATGTCGACCTACAATAATATCGAGTTTAGAATATCGAAGGGACAGAATATCGATGTCAAGAATATCTATGAACAGAATATCGACCCTAAGGTAAGTAATATCGATTTCTTTTATATCGATGTTAGTAATATCGAAATTAGTAATATCAATATGAAATATATCGATTTTACTAATATACATGTCACTAATATCTATATTTATAATATTACTATGTGTTTTATTATGTATTTAATATGTATGTGTTAATTATTTTTTGTTAAGTGTTCTACTGGTTTAAAAATATATGTATACAATTTGTATATGTTAATAATGGGTTTTTTAAGTTAATTTTGTGTTTTAGTACTGTAGCGGGTTGTGGGTTTATAGGGGAATAGGGTGGGAAGTAATTTAATTATATGAATTTAATTATACATTTTTGGGAATTATAAATTAATTTTAAATAATTTTAGCGTTTAAATTCTGTAGCGGGTTGTGGGTTTATAGGGGAACAGGGTGGGAAGTAATTTAATTATATGAAATTAATTATAAATTATTAGGAATTATAAAATAATTAAAAATAATTTTTGCGTTTAAATTCTGTAGCGGGTTGTGGGTTTATAGTGGAATAGGGTGGGAAGTAATTTAATTGTAATTAAGTAATATTTGTATTTATTTATTGGTATTGATAATTATATTATTGTTAATTAAGTATTAATTGGTAATTAATTATTATTAATTGGTAATTAGCTTTTATTAATTGATTAATTGATAATTATGTTAACTGTATTATTTTATTATTTAAGTGTTTTGTGTGTTTATAGGGGAATAGTGTTGGAAGTAATTGAAATCTAATTAAGTAATTATTAAATTTGTTGTTGGGTATTGATAATTAATTAATTGGAGATTAATTATTAATTGGTAAATATTTTAAATTATAAGAATTTGGTTATGAAAAATAATGTATTGTTGATTAATAATCAATTGGTAATTAAACATGTTTAAATATTATTTATTGATATTTCTAATTAATATACTAATAAGTAATTAATAATTGGTAAATAATGTATAATAATTAATAATTTGTGTATAAAACAATATATAATTGTTCAATATTTTTTAATTGGAAATTAATATTCATTAATTATTATTTATTGGTATTTATTAATAATGTATTGCTAATTAATTATTTATTGGTAGTAATGTTTTTAATAAATATCTATTGGTATTTGTAAGTAATTTTGAGTTATTTAATAATTAAATTATTAATTATTTTAAAGAATTATTTTATTTATAAGTATGATTTTTTAACTTCTAAGCTATCCAACACTTGCCCTACTGTTGCACTCTCTGGAGTTAGAATAGTAATTTTTACCCCTACGCTATCCAACACTTTCCCTGCTGTTGCACTCTCTGGAGTTGGAATAGTAATTTTTACCCCTACGCTATCCAACACTTTCCCTACTGTTGCACTCTCTGGATTTGGAATAGTAATTTTTACCCCTACGCTATCCAAAACTTTCCCTGCTGTTGCACTCTCTGGAGTTGGAATAGTAATTTTTACCCCTACGCTATCCAACACTTTCCCTGCTGTTGCACTCTCTGGAGTTGGAATAGTAATTTTTACCCCTACGCTCTCCAACACTTTCCCTACTGTTGCACTCTCTGGATTTGGAATAGTAATTTTTACCCCTACGCTATCCAACACTTTCCCTGCTGTTGCACTCTCTGGAGTTGGAATAGTAATTTTAACCCCTACGCTATCCAACACTTTTCCTACTGTTGCACTCTCTGGAGTTGGAATAGTAATTTTTACCCCTACGCTATCCAACACTTTCCTTACTGTTGCACTCTCTGGAGTTGGAATAGTAATTTTTACCCCAACGCTATCCAACACTTTCCCTACTGTTGCACTCTCTGGAGTTAGAATAGTAATTTTTACCCCTACGCAATCCAACACTTTCCCTGCTGTTGCACTCTCTGGAGTTGGAATAGTAATTTTTACCCCTACGCTATCCAACACTTTCCCTACTGTTGCACTCTCTGGAGTTGGAGTAGTAATTTTTACCCCTACGCTATCCAACACTTTCCCTGCTGTTGCACTCTCTGGAGTTGGAATAGTAATTTTTACCCCTACGCTATCCAACACTTTTCCTACAGTTGCACTCTCTGGATTTGGAATAGTAATTTTTACCCCTACGGTATCCAAAACTTTCCCTGCTGTTGCACTCTCTGGAGTTGGAATAGTAATTTTTACCCCTACGCTATCCAACACTTTCCCTGCTGTTGCACTCTCTGGAGTTGGAATAGTAATTTTTACCCCTACGCTATCGAACACTTTCCCTACTGTTGCACTCTCTGGATTTGGAAGAGTAATTTTTACCCCTACGCTATCCAACACTTTCCCTGCTGTTGCACTCTCTGGAGTTGGAATAGTAATTTTTTACCCCTACGCTATCCAACACTTTCCCTACTGTTGCACTCTCTGGAGTTGGAATAGTAATTTTTACCCCTACGCTATCCAACACTTTCCTTACTGTTGCACTCTCTGGAGTTGGAATAGTAATTTTTACCCCAACGCTATCCAACACTTTCCCTACTGTTGCACTCTCTGGAGTTAGAATAGTAATTTTTACCCCTACGCAATCCAACACTTTCCCTGCTGTTGCACTCTCTGGAGTTGGAATAGTAATTTTTACCCCTATGCTATCCAACACTTTCCCTACTGTTGCACTCTCTGGAGTTGGAATAGTTATTTTTACCCCTACGCTATCCAACACTTTCCCTGCTGTTGCACTCTCTGGAGTTGGAATAGTAATTTTTACCCCTACGCTATCCAACACTTTTCCTACAGTTGCACTCTCTGGAGTTGGAATAGTAATTTTTACCCCTACGCTATCCAACACTTTCCCTGCTGTTGCACTCTCTGGAGTTGGAATAGTAATTTTTACCCCTACGCTATCCAACACTTTCCCTACTGTTGCACTCTTTGTAGTTGGAATAGTAATTTTTACCCCTACGCTATCCAACACTTTCCTTACTGTTGCACTCTCGGGAGTTGGAATAGTAATTTTTACCCCTACGCTATCCAACACTTTCCCTACTGTTGCACTCTCTGGAGTTAGAATAGTAATTTTTACCCCTACGCAATCCAACACTTTCCCTGCTGTTGCACTCTTTGGAGTTGGAATAGTAATTTTTACCCCTACGCTATCCAAAACTTTCCCTGCTGTTGCACTCTCTGGAGTTGGAATAGTAATTTTTACCCCTACGCTATCCAACACTTTCCCTACTGTTGCTCTCTCTGGAGTTGGAATATTAATTTTTACCCCTATGCTATCCAACACTTTCCCTACTGTTGCACTCTCTGGAGTTGGAATAGTAATTTTTACCCCTACGCTATCCAACACTTTCCCTACTGTTGCACTCTCTGGAGTTGGAATAGTAATTTTTACCCTTACGCTATCCAACACTTTCCCTACTGTTCCACTCTCTGGAGTGGGAATAGTAATTTTTACCCTTACGCTATCCAACATTTTCCTTTCTGTTGTTTTTTTTGGAGCTGGAGTAGTAGTTTTATTGTCTCTGCTATTTTTTTTTTTAATTATTTTAGCTAATGTAGTATATAATTAATTTTGAAAATATTAAAATTAAATGTAATTTTTTTAATTTGTTATACATAATTATTTAATTTTTATTTATGTTATTGTTTTATGTGTGTAATGTTTTTGCAATTGTTAACATTTTTAAATAATTTATAATTTATTAAAATAATTATTAAAACATTATTAAGTAAGTATATAGATTATATATTATATGTCTATGTTTAATAATTTTGTATTAAATTATATTTATTAATTATTAATTTTTAACATTGTGAAATATATTTAATTATGTTTATTTTATTTATAAGTATTATTATGTTTATTTTACATATTTTTTATCACTAAAAAAAACGATATTTTTAAAAACGATATTTTTGACATCTATATTTTATTTTCGATATTTTTGTACTTACCATGTTGTAGATAGGATGTCGATATTCTTGACATCGATATTAGTGTTGCGATATTTTTGTAGGTCGAATTTCTGACCTTCGAAATTTTGTCAGAGAACCGCTCGCTCCAGAGTGTCTGACTTTTAGATGAAAGGTGGTTGTTGCAAATTCCATTCTGCTGCACACATAGAAAGAGGAAAATGCTCTTAGGAATGATTCTTTGCAGGAAGATGCCCCTTCCTGCACAAAAACAATCCTGCCAACATCATAGGCACCCTTGCTCCATAGTGCAAGGTCACCTGCATTGGCATTAGGGTGCCAAAACGGTGCCAGCATAGACAGAAAGGACAGGAATGCACCATATTGCATAAATACGGTGCATTTCTGTCCTTTCACTTTGCCATAGGGCAATGCAGTAAGCTAACTTGCTGCGCCACCCTATGCCAAATCTCTATAAATGTGGGCCAGAGTGTCTTTCCAAGTCCCTAACTGCCACAATTGCACACATGGAATACTTTTTCAGCTTTCTAATACACTAATGTGGACACTTTTATTTTGGTGCCCAAGTCTATTTTCTGTACCAGTCTGACTTGAGCGGTGCTCGTTGTTTCAGGAGAGTCTACACAACACTATAGTTAATATGAGTCCAACAGTATAGGCTGTAAATAACCCAAATACATTTAGAAAGAGGCACGCAGCTTCTTTCTGGATCTGCTCGCACATTCATTGTACAGCTCTGGTGGTTTCATTGTAAAGTGGAACAATTCAGATTTTTTTAATCTTAAATCCAGGTGACCGAAACCTGCTCCTCCGGCATCGGCGGGACACACTAATGCATTTTCGTGTATTCATAGATGCACTTTGTTCCATCACTCCTGAACAAGAAGCGCGCAAACGTGCCACGACTCTTTTTAAGACAATTTGTCCATCACTTGTGTTTTTCTCAGCTTTTGCTTTTTTTGTTGTTCCCTTCGTAAGGATTGTGAAATTGATGCGAAGGATTTACTCTGATGTAGGCTCAAAACCTTTTAGTAGAAAGTAGAATGTGGTGAAAAGATGTAAAAAAAAAATCCAAATGGATTTTTAGTTACTGCTGCTTAATAGCCCCATTTCCTTTCATCTTCAAGTTGGATTTGTATTGTTCTTTCTGTGAAGAGAGGAATGTCGAGTTTGGTGTCTGTATTTGAAAAACAATGTCCTGATTGCACGCATTCATAATAGTTTAGCATAGCTTTCATGAGCAAACTGAAGGTAGAGCCGCATCTTCTGAAATTCGTTTTTTTGATAAGTCTTTCCTCGCAGGAACCACACCATGAGGACGTCTGATCTGGAAATCGTCAATACTCAAAACTCTCATCTATTGGTTTACTCTCTACGCCACAGTCACAAACTTTTAAAAAGACTAAAGTGACAAGATTAACAGCCAGGGACCATGGGTGTAACTCGGCCCCCTGCAGCCGTTGCAGTGCAGGGGGACCCCCAACCCTTCAAGGAGCCTCTTGTTAATCTGTACGATATTGGAGACTCAGACGCCCCTCATTACATTCTGCAGGGGGCCCTGCCATTTTGCCACTTCCAGGGTCTATCCTGAACAGGTCCGCTGGCTATGTACAGAGCTAAGGTGTGCTTTCATGCTTTTGCACTATGTAAAAAGCACTGGAATTTCTCTGTGTTATATCATGGTTTTTTATTAGGGCAGCACAGAAGAAGTGAGCAATAGTTACCTCTTTCTATTTCGGAGTTGTGTTGTCTGAGTGAAAACCAGGGGACATCATCATGAACAGGTGCGCTGTTGATTTGGAGTGGGAGTGAATTCCAAACAGAGGATCAGGCGGCTTGGTACACCATAAAGCCAGCCGTGGCCTGTGCAGGTGAGAGCGGTGGGGCATGGTGGGGGGAGGGATTTCACTGGACGATGACAAGGGAAAATTAATTATTTATTTACTTTTCCCTCATCATTATCTGTCGAAATCCCACTCCTCACACGACCTGCTCACTTTGCCACTGGATTCAAGCTAGCCTGGCTGATGAGGGGTGTTACCTCGAAACCGGCCCCAGGATGCTTGTTTCCAGTTCAGGGTAGACATGGCTTGGCAGTTCCGGCTGGACTGTTCTCATAAGAAACAGGGTCAAGACTGATTTGCATATGGCTGAGTCTGAACTGGGGTGGCAAAGTGAGCAAAAGAACAATGATGGATTAAACCCAGATCTGTGACTGTGGGTGAGTCTGAAAAGTTTCAATGGTCCGTCCATCATCTCCTTGTGTTTGCTTTGTTCACCCTAAGTTGGCAGGGTATACCCAGATGTGGGTCCCAGGTAGGCCTGGGCAAAAATTTCGTTCCGTTCGCGGAAATTGCGATATTTTGACATTTTTGCGTTCCGCGGAGAGCGCGAAGATGTCAAAAATTCCGGTTTCCGCAGCTTGGCGATAATTTGTTTCTTGCTCGCGCTGTAAAATGATACATTCTCGCGCGCGCGCGATCGCCTTACCTGATTCCCTGCGTTCGCCGACAAGTTTTCTTGATCCGGTCGCGTTCTCCATGAGATGTTGTATTGTTTTTAGCCATTTGCGCTGTCTCGCGACAGTTCGCGCCCGCAGTGACGTCATGCGTCGCGCGATCACGTCTTTCTTCTCGCGATCATGCACCGCGAGAACAACTCAAAACAAGATGGCCGCGCCCGCAAGCAGCCACATGGGTAAGTTGGCGACCCGCAACCATGCAGAAAATCGCGCGAACATGCCGGAAAAAACCTTCCGCATCTTCGCGATATTTCTGCTTGTTTGCGATAATTTTAAACATTCTCGCGATAATTTGCGAAGGTTAATTCCGCAAATTCCGCCCACCCCTAGTCCCAGGCTCCCTTTACCACTGGATTCAAGCTAGCCTGGCTGATTAGGGGTGTTACCTCGAAACCGGTCTGAGGAGGATAGTTTCCTGTCCAGGGTAGACCTGGCTTGGCAGTTCAAGTTGGACTGTTCCAATAAGGAACAGGGTCAAGACTGATTTGCATATGGCGGGGTCTGAACTGAGATGGCAAAGTAAGCAAAAGAACAACGATGGATTAAACCCAGATCTGTGACTGTGGGTGAGTGTCTAAAAAGTTTCAGTGCTCCGTCCATCATCTCCTTGTGCTTGCTTTTTCACCCTAATTTGGCAGGGTATACCCAGACGTGGGTCCCTGGCTCACTTTGCCACTGGATTCAAGGTAGCCTGGCTGATTAGGGGTGTTACCTCGAAACCGGTCCCAGGAGGATAGTTTCCTGTCCAGGGTAGACCTGGCTTGGCAGTTCAGGCTGCACCGGTCCCAGGAGGATAGTTTCCTGTCCAGGGTAGACCTGGCTTGGCAGTTCAGGCTGCACTGTTCCCATAAGGAACAGGGTAAAGACTGATTTGCAGATGACTGGGTCTGAACTGGGGTGTCAAAGTGAGCTAAAGAACGATGTTGGATTAAACCCAGATCTGTGACTGGGGGCAAATGTCTGAAAAGTTTCAGTGCTCCGTCCATCGTCTCCTTGTGTTTGCTGGGAGCACTGCTTCCACCATGCCATAGCAAACTCTGCTTCGCTTCATGGAAGTGAGAGCATGGAAAATGCTCTCTCTTCCATTAAGGAAAGCAGAATTGCTTTCGGGCAGAGGCAGCTGCATGTTAGCAACTCCCTCTAAGCAAAAGCAATCCCGGCTCCTGCATGAGGCGGGGAGCCAGCAAGGACCGCAGGGGCCTTTAGAATCCCCCCGTGTGGCCCCCCTCATGTTATAATATAAAAAAATGGGTCAAGACCCAGGTGATGCAGTCCCTGGGGTTCAAAAGCACCAAGGGAAGGGGGCAACCCAGCCCCCCTCCCTAAATGTAAATAAAGGGAGCCGGCAACTTGCCAGAGGCCCCGCCCCCTTTGTTTACTACTCTGCAAATGCGCCTACTGGCGTGCTCTTGGTTAGGGGATGAAGTTCCCTGTGCTCTTGAGGGTCAGAAGGGGCCAACTAACACACCTGTTTCCTCCATTAAGCCCCACACAGTGAGACTGCCGAGAGGTGGTAGCAGGCCATGCCCCTTTTTACACTACTCTGCAAACGCGCCTCTTGGAGCACTGCTGGTGGGGCAATAAGGTCCGCTTGTGTCCTGAGGACTTCAGGACTAAAGTGGACTTCATCCCAAGCAGCAGTGTGCCAGGGGGCGTGTTTGCAGAGTGGTGTAAAAAGGGTGGCGAGATCTCTGACCTCCTCTCAGCAATCCAGCTGGGTGGGGCTTACTGGAGGTAACAGGAGGGCTAGTTGGCCCCCAGGGACCCTGAAGAGGCAAGGAGACTTCATCCCCCAACCAAGAGCTTGCCAGGAGGTGTGATTGCATAGTTGTGGTAAAAGGGGGCATGGCCTGCGCCCACCTTTCAGCAGTCCCGCTGTGTGGTGCTTACTGGAAGTAACAGATAGGCTAGTTGGCCCCTAAGGACTCCCCAGGAGCAAAAGGAACTGCATCCCCCAACTAGGGGAGCACCAGGAGGCGTGTTCACAGAGTGGTGGACAAAGGGGGTGTGGCCTGGTATCAGAACTCAGCAATCCTGCTGTGTGGGACTTACTGAAGGTAATAGAAGGGGTAGTTGGCCCCCAAGGACGTCCTTGGGGGCCAGCTACCCCTCCTGTTACCTTCAGTAAGTCCGACACACTACTGGTTGGGGGATGAAGTCCACTTTACTCTTGAGGGACCTTGGGAGCCAAGAAGCCCTCCTGGTACCTCCTGTAAGTCCTACACAGCGGACTTCCTGAGCACCAGTCGCGGCTCCTCATGGAAGTGCTGTGTTGCAGTGGGGCGGGGCGGGGGTATTAAACACCAGCATAAGGGCAAACGGAGTTCAGTTAATGAATATATAAATAAAACGAATTTCATTGTGCGTGCTGCATTGCATTGCTGCATTGCAGCTCGCACAATTAAATTAGTTTTATATATTAAATGAAGTCAGTTTTGCTTATTGCCGGAGTTTATGACCCCTCATGTTGCTCCTCTCGCCCTGCCCCACCGTTCCGCAGCACTCCCACGTGGAGCGGCGACTCCAGAGCACTGGTTGGAGGCCAAGCCCCCTTTCTCCACCACTCTGCAAACGTGACTGCTAGTTAAAAAAACATAAAAATTCAGGGAAAAAAACACAGGTTTCAGGGACGTTGTAGTCAGAAATTAACATTTGAAAAACCTTAGAAATTCACTGAAAAAAAACACAGGTTTCAGGGACGTTATAGTTCGAAATTCACATTTAAAAAACCTTGGAAATTCGCTGAAAAAAACCACAGGTTTCTGGGACGTTACAGTTAGAAATTAGCATTTTAGAAACCTGAGAATTTCACTGAAAAAAACACAGGTTTCAGGGATGTTATAGTTAGGAATTAGCATTTTAGAAATATATATGTATATGTATTACAAAAAAACAAAAAACAATTAATGAATTTACATAATTACTATTTAACAAAAAAATTATTATCAAATGTTAAATAATTGTTATTCAATTATTATCTAATTAACTTTGCACACTGTACCCCTAGAAACATAGATGCCTACACCTAAAATATAAAAAATAAAACTATTCCATAACTTATATATTTAATATAAATTAAATAATTATTTATCGAGTCTCACTGCGACTCCTGCAAACCGAGCATACTGCAACAAAAATAACATTTCACAAATAAGTATTACACAATACACATAGTTAAATTTCAATTAAATAATTCCAAGCATCCTGGAGGACTAAATACCATGGAGGATCTGTTTACATATTTCTAAAAGAGATTATTGATTAACATGTAACGCAGTCCAAACACTATGCAAAAAACTAGAAACAAACAAGGTAGTCATCACTAAGCGGACTAACTAGCAATTATGCTAAAATACATAACAACTATATAAATGATGTATTTAGACAATTATCATATACAGAGTTTAAGAACAACACAAGTTGCTATACGCCCATTATATATATATATCTATATATATTCACTGAAAAAAAACATAGGTTTCAGGTACATTATAGTTAGAAATTAGCATTTAAAAAACCTTAGAAATTTACTGAAAAAACCATAGGTTTCAGACACGTTATAGTTAGTTGGACATTTCACTCGTACAAAACCATAGAAATTCCCCTGTTATAGTTAGATCAGCTAACTATAACTCGCGCCCCTGCAATGCACTGCTGATGACGTCACATATTACATCATTCATGACATGGTCAGTGACATCACTGATGACATCACTGATGACATCTCAAATGACGTGCATATGATAGTGTTGTATTGATGAGTGACTGTATGTATGAGTGATTGTATTGGTGAATGAGTGGATTTGTGTGTAGACCTAGGAATCAGTGAGTGTGTATGTAGTAACTGGTATTGGTGTGTCGATGGTTTCGAAAATGGTAGTCTGTATTTTACAGTGGGTGTATCAAAGGTTATATTAGAGTGTGAGGAGGTGCATCAGATTTTCACATGAATGATGTCATCAGTGATGTCATCAGTGATGTCATTTGAGTTGTCATCAGTGATGTCATCAGTGATGTCACTGACCATGTCATGAATGATGTAATATGTGACGTCATCCGCAGTGCATTGCGGGGCGCGAGTTATAGTTAGCTGAACTAACTATAACAGGGGAATTTCTATGGTTTTGGACGAGTGAAATGTCCAACTCACTATAACGTCTCTGAAACCTATGTTTTTTTTCTGTGAATTTCTAAGGTTTTTTAAATTCAAATTTCTAACTATAACGTGCCTGAAACCTATGGTTTTTTCAGTGAATTTCAATGGTTATTTTAAATGCTAATTTCTAACTATGCCTCCAAAGTTACGACATGTGAAGAAAGAGGAAGAAAAGCGCAGAAAGAAGCAAGACAAATGCAGAAAGAGGCAAAAGAAGTCCAGAAAGATGAAGAAAACTGCAGGAAGAAGCAAGAGATGTGCAGAAAGAACCAACAGAGGAGTAGAAAGTCCTCCTGTGCCCCCAACTTTTTAGTGACGGGTGCTGGAGGTAACTGACTCTGACTAACCAGGACCGGAGCCAGTGCTATGCTAAAAGACACTTACAATACAGTAAAAACACCTACATACATTAGGGAACACTATGTGTTGGGGTACCCCTGTAATTAGCATGACCTCCTCTGTATTTGCCTTGAGTTAGTGCCTGGGTCATTGCATGAGTACATGGGTAGTGACTGGATGATTAGAGTGCTGCAAGGACAGTGCATGGTGATTTTATAACAGCTTGGGTTTTGGCGGAGTGTTTGGATAAGTACATGGTGCTGGATGGCTGATTTGAGGAGTGCATGGGTAGTGACAGAGGGATTTCAGGAGTGCATAGGTACAACCTGGATAATTGGAGGAGTGAATTACTACTGTGTAGGTGGTTAGAGGTCTGCATGGGTAGTGCACAGGGGATTGTAGCAGTGCATGTGTTAGTGCCTGGGTAATTCAATGATTACATGGGTACTGACTGGAAGATTAGAGTACTGCAAGGAGAGTGCAGGGTGAATTTATAAGTGCTTGGGTTTTGGTGGAGTGATTGGTTAAGTACATGGTGCTGGCAGGGTAATTGAAAGAGTGCATGGGTACAGACAGGGCGATAGTGCTGGAGCGGGTAGTACAACATTTTGTATACCCCCCCCATTTTGCATGTTTATAATAATTTGAATAATTAACTAATAGTAATATTAATTGGTTTGCAGTGAACATTTACCAATCATATTAACAAAAGAATTACATGTGGGAATTGCACCTTGCATGGCTATATTAATTGTAAACTAACTTGAGTACGCATATTAATAGTAGAAAATTAGAATATTGCATGTTATATGTTGCTTTGGTGATGTATTTGTGATTTGTGCTTTATTTCGTAAGTATAAACCACTCTGAGTGTTGCTTCTGCTAGATAAATACACACACATATGGATATTAGCAAGGGGATAACATTTTATTAGTCATTTTTATGTTTTAGTTACGTTTTTGTGTTTCTTTTGCTTAAGTTGACCATTTCGGCCTAAAAAAGATGGCTGAACGAGACGTTAAACGTGACTGCCCTGACAACACGAGGTTCTGGGTGAAGTGCGCAGGCGTCACCGCCAGCAGCAGTGGCCTAGACCTGACCCCGGGAGAACATGTACCCTTCAAGGACGCTCCGGGAACCTAGCCAATATCAAAGACAATGCTTGATTTAAAAACCGGAACCAGCAAGTACGATGAGTTCATCGTTTAACACCCTGAGAACTGCACCTCCTAACCCCAAGTCAACCAATCAGGACTTTCTAAACCCTGATCTTGATACTTTTTGACATTATTTTCATTATAAAAGTAGGTAGGGAATTGGACAAATTGCTTATGCTGATGCTATCGCTCTGGCTTGCTCTTCTTGATGAACTCGATTTCCTGACATTATGCTGACGGAGCGGATGGTGACGCTGCTGGACAGCTGTTATTCTGAATCTTTGAGAGACTGAATTGCGGCCTAACTTTGCTGAATCAAATTCTTCCTTGATTGACTGACTTAATGGACGAATTTAGCCAGAATAGGTAAATATGATGCTCTGAAATGCTGATGATGATTTCTAACGTTTCTTGCAATTCTTTAGATAAAGAATATTTGATTAATTGACAAATGTGTTGTGTCGATTATTTAAGAAGAGAATTTAGTGGGATTTAAAGACTAGATACATGATTGTGAAACTAAACCTACAAACAACTAAATGATCCATCTCCTTATGAGAGGGATATCTTAGGTTTGAAGTCAATGTGTTTAGGGTAAGGTAAAGGTATTCCTTTCATGTCAGCGTTTGGAAGCTTATTTCCCTAGGAAAACAGATCAACTGAGTGTAAATGTTGGTGGTATGGGCCCCACCACTGAATGTATATGAGTGAATTTGATGTTGAAGTAGTTGGTCTGAGACAAAGGGGAAATTTGATGTTCCACGCTGCAGCAATAGCTGGACTGCATGGGTAGTGCTCAGAGGATTGTAGTAGTGCATGTGTTAGTGCCTGGGTCATTGCATAAATACATGGGTACTAATTGGATGATTAGAGTACTGCAAGGACAGAGCATGGTGAATTTATAAGTGCCTGGGTTTTGGCAGAGTGATTGGATAAGTACATGGTGCTCACTGGGTGATTGGAGGAGTGGATGCCCCTTTTTACACCTCTCTGTAACGCAACTCTGTGGCGCTTACTGGATGTACCTGGTGGGCTAGTTGGCACCCAGGGACCCTCAGGATTCAAGAGGACCTAATCCCCCAACTTAAAACACGCCAGAGGGCGCGTTTGCACACTTGTCACATCAAGCCACGACCCCTCCCTGCACCACTGTGCAAATGCGCCCCCTGGAGCGTTGTAAATTGGGGAATTAAATCCCTTTGAGTCCTGAGGGTCCCTGGGGGCCAACTAGCCTACCAGCTACCTCCAGTAAGCACCACAGAGCTGCTTTGCAGAGAGGTGTAAAAAGGGTGATTCGTCAAGCAGGGGCCAAGAAAAAAGGGGAGTCCCAAACCGTGTTTTCCCCCTGCAATTTTCCATAGGGACCTTTAGTCGCAGCTGCAGCCCGAACTGCTGAACGGAATTACACCAAATTTGGCAGAAAGGTAGACCTTGGTTCAGAGTCGTGCCTTTTGCTTAAATTGTGTAAATCCGTTCAGTAGTTCCTTAGAAAATCAAAAGTAAAATCACATATATATCTGGGCGGAGCCTAACCACACATCTCATCGTGAGATCTGATTGGCTGTCAGCACTTCATCCAAGAAGTGTTGGCAGCCATCTTGGGACCAATATACATGATAGAACCTCATTAAAAAGCATTGCAGTTAATAGAAGGTTTTAAGACTTTAGTTACATTTTAAATCATTTGTTGATGGTACCATACTCGTTTAGGAATTGTGGTATGTGCTAAGGTGATTTTACCATGTGAAAAAGCCTTCTGCTGGGATATCATGAATCATGTTTGAGAGAAAACTATTTTCTCATGCTTTTCCCACAGAGGTTTGGAAGGTGATCTATAAGCTAAACTGAGCGCATATTTTCTGTAAATTCACATTATCTTTCTCAGTCATGTGAGAATGAAGTCTGACATTCTCAGTAAAACATGTACATCCAACAGGGGCAGAGACTGTCAGTTGATTCCTTTGTGTTCTACTGCAGCTTCCCAGAGTATTCCAAAGAACAACTAGAGCGCTAACAGTCCTACTTATGATAAACGTATGGCACACCTGAAGCCATCTTGATTGGAATAAAGTGGTAACTCTTAAAACATTTAATTTAAAAAGGAACACAATGAGGGGGTTCATTTTGCCATAGAAAGTATGATTAGTGCTGCAGAAAGAAAAATTAGGGCACATTTTGAGTGACTTCTCAAATCCTCTTCTATTTCATCAAACAATTCTGACATGCAGACGGAAACATGCCCTTTCAATACCAGCAGTAGACTTCCCTGGTGAGCAGTAGCTTTACTACAGTGATCTAATGAGCAACTAGAGTGCTAACATTCTGAATTTATGGCAAATGTGTTACATATCTGAATGCCTTCTTGATGGAATCAAAGTAAAAAACTGAAAGTATTCCTACTGAGGAGACTTTAGTAAATGAGGAAATTAGGAAACTTCATAACAAATAAGTCTTCCAAGATGGCCACTAGAGAAAAAAGAGCCCAAATGTAGCACAAATATCACCCAGATGTAGACCAAGTATAGCCTAATGACAGAATGTCCCAGAGTGTTCTAAAGAACAACCAGAGCGCTAACAGACTTACTTATGACAAAAGTATGGCACACCTGAAGCCATCTTCATTGGAATAAAGTGGTAACTCTCAAAACATTTAATTTAAAAAGGAACAAAATGAGGGGGTTCATTTTGCCATAGAAAGTATGATTAGTGCTGCAGAAAGAAAAATTAGGGCACATTTTGACTGACTTCTAAAATCCTCGTCTATTTCATAAAAAAATTCTGATATGCAGACTGAAACATGCACTTTGAATACAGCAGCAGACTTCCCTGGTGAGCAGTAGCTTTACTACAGTGATCTAATGAGCAACTAGAGTGCTACCATTCAGAATTTATGGTAAATGATTGACACATCTGAATGCCTTCTTGATGGAACCAAAGTAAATAAGCATTGAAAATGTAATAGGTCTCGCCCCCGTTTAAGTTAAGCAATTCTGTTTGTAATTAGGTGGCTTTTTAGCTTTGCTTTTATTAGTGTTTTTCAAACTTTCATGTACATAACATGCATATGCATGCATATATGTATAGGGATGTGTATGCATGCATTTATATTTGTATTTATATAGATATGCAGATTATATATATGTTTATATATGTATGTATATATATATTCACTGAAAAAACCATAGGTCTCCGAGACGTTATAGTTAGAAATTAGCGTTTAAAAAACCTTAGAAATTCACAGAAAAAAACATAGGTTTCAGGGGTGTTATAGTTAGCTGGCCATTTCACTCATACAAAACCATAGAAATTCCTCTGTTATAGTTAGTTCTGCTAACTATAACTCACGCGCCCGCAATGCACTTCTGATGATGTCACATATTGCATCATTCATGACATGGTCAGTGACATCACTGATGACATCTCAAATGACATCACTGATTACATCATCCAGTGAATATAGTTTAGTTTGACTTTTAAATATGTATTATATATATATACCAATCTGTATTGAAGATTAAGTCGATATATAACTGTCTGGATGGAGGATTTAGTAGCTGTCTGACTGTCTGTTTAAGTGAGTAATTAAAAGTGTCTCACTTAATACATGGATTAGTAACTAAACTATGTGAATGTGTGCATCACTGTCTCTTTTGTTGTATAACATGCTGCATCAGTTTGTCACTAACTACATGAGTGTGTATATTAGTTATTGATAAGTTGGGTGAGTATGTGTATGGGTCACTGAGTTTGTGTGTGGTTGGATGGGGTGTGTGTAACTCTATGCATAGATGTGGGAATGGTTGATTGACTAGGTGTATAGGTTTAAGAGTGCATGTGGAAACAGTTGTTTGGGTGACTGAGTGTATTGATTTGTGTGTTGGTGAGTGAATATATGTTTTAGTTGTACATCTTCAACAAATTTAAAAATAAAAGGCATTGTATGTGAGAGTTGGTGTATATAAATAAGTATGTGTAAGAGTCAGTGATTGTGAGAGTAACTATATGAATGAGTGTATAATTGTAATGGTGATTTTTTAACATATTAACTATGAGTTACTATGTGTTTGAATAAATGAGGTGTTGTTGAATAATTGTGTAAGTGAGAAAATGTAAGTGTGGTGAATTTTTTTCATGAGTGAGTAGGATGACTGCATAACCGACTAGGATGACTGCTGATGTGTCAATGTATATATATGTGTATAAGTGCATTTGATAGTGTTCTATTAATTAGTGACTGCATGTATGAATGATTCTGTTGTTGAATGGGTAGTTGTGTGTGTAGACTTAAGAATCAGTGAGTGGGTATGTAGTAACTGGTATTGGTGTTTCAATGGTTTCAAATATGGTACAATGTATTTTACAGTGATTGATGAAAGGTTATACTAGTGTATGATGAGGTGTATCAGATTGTCAGATTGGGAAGAGGTGTGGCGCAGCGGCCAGGGCAACTGACGCCGGATGCTGGGGATCATGGTTCGATTCCCAGCACCGGCGGCAGGTCAGCCCCGCACCATGTGACTCTGAGCAATAGCTTGCTTAATCTTCCCTACGGCCCCCAGCGCCGGGATGCCTACAGGTAGCTGTGCTCTTTACAAATACTGGATTTACATTGTATTTATTTGTTTACGTGAATGATGTCATCAGTGATGTCATTTGAGATGTCATCAGTGATGTCATCAGTGATGTCACTGACCATGTCATGAATGATGCAATATGTGACATCATCAGCAGTGCATTGCGGGCGCGCGAGTTATAGTTAGCAGAACTTTCGTTTTCAGAGTTTCAGAGTTTTCAGACAATCCAAACTTAAACATCCTCACGACGGCCAACGCTGGTTCTCCGACTAACTGAAAATTAAGAAATTAGCACTCAGACAGGCCGAGCGCAGCTGGAGACGTGACTATTCCCCGGAAAGAAAAGCCACCTACATGAGACTCTTAAAAGACTATAAAAAAAATCTATCATTCAGGCCAAAACGACGTACTTTTCCCTGAAAATCACCAACTCAGCTACTAAGACCAAAGACATCTTCGCCATAGTCGACAAACTATCACTGCCAGACACAGTAATGGCTAAACCACTCCCCTCCCAACTGCTATGTGATTCCCTTAACGTGTATTTTATGGAGAAAATTGCCACCATCAAAAACAGTATTCCCTCGCCCGTCCTTCCTACGAACTCTCCGATCATGTTCAATAACCCCCAGGTGCTGGATCAAATACCTCTGATATCGAAAGAGGAATTCCTCGACCTGTTAAAAAAAGTCGGGTCCGGTTCCCCTACAGATTCCTGTCCCCCGCACATTCTACAAGAAGCCTTCTCCACCTGCCCTGACCCCCCACTAGCGCTTCTTAACAACTCTCTGAGACTAGGTATGGTCCCCGACTCCTTTAGAATTGCCAAAGTTGTCCCCATCCTCAAGAAGCCCAACGCCGACCCCTTGATACTCAGTAACTTTAGCCCGATCTCCTTACTCCCTCTACCTTAGCAAGATCTTAGAAGCTCATGTTGCTAAATGTCTCAGCTCCTTTATTGAACTCCTTCCTGGATAATCGTTCCCAGGCAGTCCGCCTTGCCACCTTCTCAGCCGAGAGGGTAAGACTGACATGCGGGGTCCCTCAGGGGTCTTCTCTCTCCCCCCTTCTCTTCAACCTATACATGTTCCCCCTGATACGCTCCCTACGCAACTGTGAGGTAGCCACCTTTAATTACGCTGGCGACCTTCAGTTAGTGTTTAAAATTGACTCCTCTACCAGCTCAGTCTCAAACTTTCAGTCCACCTTGTACCTCATCAGTAATTGGATGAACGCCAATCAACTGAAATTCAACCCTGACAAGACTGAGCTATTTCTGACTGTCGGTATCTCCAATCCCTGGAACACTAACTTCTGGCCCCCTCTCTTAGGCAACCCTCCTCACCCAGCGGAATCTGTGAAAGCCTAGGGGTCATCATAAGCAAAGATCTGTCCATGTAAGCTCAAATTGGCGCAGTCGTATCATCCTGCTTCTTTCATCTACGCAGAATCCGAAAGATTTCCAGATTCCTAACCACCGAGGCCCTCACCCTGGTTCTTCTTGCTTTGGTCATTTCCCGTATTGACTACGCCAACTCACTCTATGTTGGCATCCCGGCCTATCAGCTTCGCCACCTACAATTGGTCCAGAATCAAGGAGCTAGGCTTATCTTTCACCAACCCAGACATCAACATGTCCACCCCTGATGAAGAGCCTCCATTGGCTCCCGGTGGCCAACCGCTGCGCTTTCAAATTGGGTTGCACAATTTTCAAAGCCCTAGCCGGTCAAGGCCCGGCCTTCATCTCGTCCATGATACTCCGCTAAACTCCCTCACGCGCAGTTCGCTCCTCACATTTGAACCTGCTTGTTGTCCCCCCCTTTAAGCGGAAAAATCACGGTGGTCTCAGATTTTCTCTCTTGGCCCCTCAACTTTGGAATTCCCTTCCTACCGAACTCAGGTCGGTAACCTCATATACCCGATTTAGAAGTCTCCTTAAAACCCTTCTATACTCTCAGGCATACGAATAAACCCCTGTCACTATACTTCTGCCGTATCCCCTCCACTAGCACCATGAAACCGCTTGGTATAAGAGCGCTTTACAAATAATTTTAACATAACAATTTTAACATAACTAACTATAACGGAGGAATTTCTATGGTTTTGTACGAGTGAAATGGCCAGCTAACTATAACACCCCTGAAACCTATGTTTTTTTCTGTGAATTTCTAAGGTTTTTTAAATGATAATTTCTAACTATAACGTCTCTGAAACCCATGGTTTCTTCAGTGAATTTCAAAGCTTTTTTAAATGCTAATTTCTATCTATAACGTCTCTGAAACCTAGGGTTTTTTTCAGTGAATTTCAAAGGTTTTTTAAATGCAAATTTTTAAGTTTGATAGTAGTTATACCTATTTTTTTGTACTGATTTTCTGCAGTTTTTTAACTGTCCATTTATAAATATTTTATTCATTAAATAACATATTTTTCTGAAAATTGCAAAAAAAAACATTAAAAAATCATTTTAATATATTTATATTATTTTCTTTTACAAAAATGTTTTTTCCCCCAAAAATTCGGAGTCGCGCACTCAAAGCGTACACATCACGGTGGGTGCGCGGATTCTAGCCGCTATTTTAGAAAAGTCGTGAAGGATCCGCGTACGGTGTGCGACGGATGCGTGTTTTTCAGTTACATTATATACATTTAATATTACGTGATGTGCGCGATTGGTATGCGACCAGTCCGCGACTCCTGCTCCTGTGCATTTGCGACACATGCGCATTACGGTACGAGGTGCTTGCACGGTGGCGGGTCCCGCGTGATGTCATATAAGTGCTGGGGCGCGCTGGGTGCGCAACTCCCGCAAAAAAATGTTATGTTCCAAAATTATATGTATGTGTCTTTAATATACATATTAGAGCAAGAGATTATCTAAGATAGTCATAAAAATAATATATTTGTACTTATAATACAAAGAAATAAAGCTTTTTGAATCCAGTAACCGGGCTGTGGCAATTCTTCTTGGTTGCATTAATTACGGGAAAGGCTGTCTCCCGTTCGTCACGGCCGCCCTGCAGGGTTGGAGGCCCCCGACGACAGCACCTTGTGTGGATTTATTTTGAAGGGGGGCATGACCCGCCCTCACCACCACGAGCCTGAGGATTACCGGCGACATCTGTGGAAAGGAGAGGGAAAGGGAGCCGAGTGAGGCTGATGCCTGTACTCGGCAGGTACTGGACTAAGCGTTTATCGAGATTGAAGGGCAGTGAGGAACGCAATGAGTGCACCAGCAATCCCTGCAGTTGCCATACTTACCTGGAATACCTGGATGGGGTGAGCGAGCAAAGACTAACATCGTTGTGATTTTATAAACAATTGCAATTTCCTCCAATGCATTATGGATACTGTAGTGCGGCAAGTAAAGGGCACGTGATTTATCGGGGACTTTGCACTTTTGAGACTACCTTTGAGAAAGGCAATTAGCTGAAACGCGTCAGGTGGTTTCGATCCTCTTTGCCTACACCAATAGAAATAAAGCTTTTTGAATCCAGTAACCGGGCTGTGGCAATTCTTCTTGGTTACATATATAAACATATATATAATCTGCGTATCAATATAAATACAAATATAAATGCATGCATACATATACATATATGCATACATATGCATGTTATGTACATGAAAGTTTGAAAAATACTAATACAAGCAAACCTAAAAAGCCACCTAATTACAAACAGAATTGCTTTAACTTAAACGAGGGCGAGACCTATTGCATTTTCAATGCTTGTTTACTTTGGTTCCATCAAGAAGGCATTCAGATGTGTCACACATTTGCCATAATTTCTGAATGGTAGCACTCTCGTTGCTCATTAGACCACTGTAGTAAAGCTACTGCTCACCAGGGAAGTCTGCTGCTGGCATTCAAAGTGTATGTTTCAGTGTGCAGGTCAGAATCTTTTAACCCCTTCCATGCTCATGACGGAACGGTTCCGTCATGAGCCACGGTTGAGCTGTGCTCATGACGGAACCGTTCCGTCATGAGCCCGCCCGCGCTCGAACCCTTCAGCACCGCGGCGGAATTCGCCCAGCGCTGAAGGGGTTAATGAAATAGAAGAGGATTTGAGAAGTCAAAATGTGCCCTATTTTTTCTTTCTGCAGCACTAATCATAATTTCTATGGCAAAATGAACCCCCTCATTTTGTTCCTTTGCAAATTAAATGTTTTAAGTGTTACCACTTTATTCCAATCAAAATGGCTTCAGGTGTGCCATACTTTTGTCATAAGTAAGACAGTAAAAGTTCTAGTTGTTCTTAAGAACACTCTGGGACATGCTGTCATTGGGCTATACTTGGACTACATCTGGGTGATATTTGTGCTACATTTGGGCTCTTTTGTCTCTGGTGGCCATCTTGGGAGACTTATTTGTTTTTACTTTGATTCCATCAAGAAGGCATTCAGATGTGTCACACAATTGTCATAAATTCAGAATGTTAGCACTTTAGTTGCTCATTAGACCACTGTAGTAAAGTTACTGCTCACCAGGGAAGTTTGCTGCTGGTATTGAAAGTGCATGTTCCAGTCTGCATGTCAGAATTTTTTAATGAAATAGAAGAGGATTTGAGAAGTCACTCAAAATGTGCACTAATTTTACTTTCTGCTGCACTAATCATACTTTCTATGGCAAAATGAACCCCCTCATTGTGTTCCTTTTTAAATTAAATGTTGTAAGAGTTACCACTTTATTCCAATCAAGATGGCTTCAGGTGTGCAATGCGTTTGTCATAAGTTGGACTGTTAGCGCACTAGTTGTTCTTTAGAACACTCTGGGAAGCTGCAGTAGAACACAAAGGAATCAACTGACAGTCTCTGCCCTTGTTCGAAGTACATGTTTTACTGAGAATGTCAGACTTCATTCTCACATGACTGAGAAAGATAATGCGAATTTACAGAAAATATGCTCTCAGTTCAGCTTATAGATCACCTTCCAAACCTCTGTGGGAAAAGCATGAGAAAATAGTTTTCTCTCAAACATGATTCATGATATCCCAGCAGAAGGCTTTTTCTCATGGTAAAATCACCTTAGAACACACCACAATTCCTAAAATGAGTATGGTACCATCAACAAATGATTTATAATGTAACTAAAGTCTTAAAACCTTCTGTTAACTGCAATGCTTTTTAATGAGGTGCTATCATGTACATTGGTTACAGGATGGCTGCCAACACTTCTTGGATGAAGTGCTGACAGCCAATCAGATCTCACGATGAGATGTGTGGTTAGGCTCCGCCCAGATATATATGTGATTTTACTTTTGATTTTCTCAGGAACTACTGAACGGATTTACACCATTTAACCAAAAGGCACGAGTGTGAACCAAGGGCTACCACTTTGCCAAATTTCGTGTAATTCCTTTCAGCAGTTCGGGCTGTAGCTGCGATTTAAGATTCCTATGGAAAATTGCATGGGGAAAATACGTTTTGGGACCCCTCTTTTTTCTCGGCCACAGCTTGACGAATCACCCTGAGACTTTCAGGATAGGAGTGCCCCACCAGTTTTAAAATTTTTGCGAAGATTCGTCAACCGGCGACAGAGTTATTCCAAATAGAATGTTGCGGATTTCCTATGGATAATAGGTCCTAACTATAACTACCTACTGGCGACCGCCAGTAGGTAATATTCACATATATATGTATGTATATGTATTACTAAAAAAATTAATGAATTTACATAATTAGTATTTAACAAAAAAATTATCAATTGTTAAATAATTGTTATTTAATTATTATCTAATTAACTTCACACCCTGTACCCCTAGAAACCTAGATGCCTACACCTAAAATATAACAAAAAAAACAATTCCATAACTTACATATTTAAAATAAATGTAATAATTATTTAACAAGTCTCACTGCGACTCCTAGAAACCAAGCATCCTGCAACTAAAATAACATTTTAAAGATAAGTATTACACAATGCACATATTTAAAATTCAATTAAATAATGAATCTACAAATAATAATTAATAGTTAATTAATTAATAATACAAACCTTGCATACAGCAGCTAAAATATTAGTAAACTAAATCAGTATTTCATATTTTACAAATATAAAAACCAATTAAATCATTAAATAATAATATATCATTAATTAATTAAATAATACTTAATCACCTTCCCACAGTATCGCTCTACATGTATAACACCCCACAAATAACATATAACAAAAATAAATATACATAAATTACATAATAATTATATTCATATAATTTAATACAATTTATTAAATAATTCTTAATTAATTACCTAATTTACTTCCCACCCTATATTCCTACAAACCCAACCCACTACAACAATATAAATTACTATTAAATTAATTAAAAAATTCTATATCAATGAAAACTACAAGCTATGTTTTAAAAACAATTAATACAATTCATTTATAGACATTGGTAACACATAAACTGATTTTACCTACCATTGCGAGAGTGCCCAATCCGCAGAGTGGCTCGCACTTTCACTGCTTGTCAGAGGGAATGAGGGATTGTGGCCTTCTGGCATTTCCAACATCCGGGAGAACATGATTACCCTTTTTTCTCTGGCCTGCACGACTTGCACATGTTATGGGATACACTTCTATGTTCTCCAGATGTGCACAAGATGGTTCACACTACAGAATACTTATCCCTTACAATCTCTGATCACAACGCTTTCCTGCTGGTACTGGATGGGATGAGGAAAAGACCTTGTACTACATCATTGAGATTGAAACCGGAGTCCCTAGAGGATCCGATGTTCCAAGATACGATTGGGACTACCATGCATGGTTTTTTTAATGAATGCACAGGCTCTGGGTTTTCCCCTTCTAGTAGAGTGGGATGCTTTTAAAGTGGTATTATGTGGCATTTCTGAGTCAGTTGGTGTCCTCAGAGGAGGAACTGAGAGCCCTTGAATTCTGCCGCCCCAGAGCACCCTGAACTACAACTCGACACATTCGCAGCCAGGGAAAAGGTTGGAGAGCAAGTGGAGCAGTTGAGATGATTTGACTATAAGCAATATATGATAAGTGCGCACCCGTCCAAGCAGGGCTCAGTCATTGTGGAGCCTACCGTGGCTGATGGCTCAGTCTAAAATCTATTGACAAAATGCCCTTAACTGTGAGTTTTATGAGTATCATTCTGCTCTGTATTGCTCGCTAGCAGCCATTGCAACGTTCCTGGCACCTTTGCAGTTTCCCACTGTGTCATCTGAAAAGGCTGAGGACTTGGGAGGTAACATCACTCTCCCAGAGGTCTGGGCTGCCGTAAAATCAATGGCTCAGAATAAGACACAGAGCACAGAGGGGCTACTGGTTAAGTTCTACTCCACCTATATGGATATTCTTGCCCCAGGTTGATATACTGTTACAAATCTGCCAAGACCACAGATTTGCTCTCTTCTTGTACTCAGGAGGCTCTGATCATGCCGCTAATGAAGCCAGGAGAACTGGCATATGACAGGAATGCTTATAGACCATTATCTATGCTAAACTTAGATTATGAAATACTGAGCAGGATCCTAGCTACCTGACTGCTGCCCCACATATCTATTCCGATCCATGCCGATCAAGCAGGTATTATTCCGGCCATAACACAGCACTTAATATCCACAGACTCATCGCCCTATTTGAGGCAGACCCTTACGACAAGACCCAAGCAGTGATCTTTGTGGTGGACATCTAAAAAGCTTTCAATATTCTAAAGTGAAGCTACCTCTATGAGGTGATGACTTGTGTCGGCCTAGGACAGGGCTTTGTGTCCATTGTACCCATTCCCTGCATTCAGTATTACCTTCACCCTCAAAACAATCTTTTGGATCCAACCCACCCTTCTTACCCCCTCCCCCCTGAGCTGGGCAAAATAGGTCTGAAGACCCCTGTGATGCCTCCTGTCGCCCTTTGCCGCCCCTCGCTCCCTATTTGAACAAAAAAAAAAAAAATTAGAAGACTAAATGAAAGTCCAAGCTACATGGAATCTGTATAGACATAGCTGCTTCTGATTAGACCTTAGTCCCGGAAAGCTATGAGTTCTTTGGGTCCTATTCTCTATTTCCCCCACCCGATATTTCCTGCAGATACTCTTGAACCTGGATTTCTGAGGAGAACACCATGAGCACCCCCTTATGGATAACCTTCAGGCAAGCACGGCTCATTAAATACACTTCACATCCTAGTTTCTGGAAAGGAGTAATTAATTGTCTTAGCCACCACCATCTCTCCACTGTTGTGTGGCAGAAATCTGGTCTAACAAAAAAAGTATGACCCTCAGATGAACGTCTAGATTCGGGTCTGGCATTATCAAAGACTGCCTGCCTCAAAAAGAAGTTGCCAAAGAAAATAAGAATGGCCCTGGGTTTCTCATTTTTATCGCTCTGTCCCCTTTTTTCTTCAACATAAGTGGGAATCTGTGCACTCTCTGCACCTCCGAGTGCCAGTCCCAGTGTGCCAGTTCCGGAAAGGCCCTCTTCAGCAGCTGTAAGACGAACCCTCAAATGTCTTCTCCTGTCGCATTTTCCTCTATGCCTAGTAGTCTTGGGTTGTTCCACAGCTGACGGCTCTCAAAATCCTCCATCTTCCACATGACATCTGTCACTCTAGCCTCATTCATGTTTGCTTATTGTCCCATAGTCTCAGCTCCGACCTCAAATAACCCTATCCGTTGTTCGAGCGTCGTAGTACATTCTGCGATCTCAGTGCATGCCTTATTCACTTTCCTTATGCCTCCCTGTAGTTTCTTTGTTGCCAGCTGTGCCCTTTTATTTTCTTGCCACGCTTCAACCTGCATCGGCTTGAGGGTAGAGTAGATCAATCCCATTGAGGGGGAGGATTTAACAACAGTATTAGGTTCTGGGAATAACTTAGCCACTTCATACTGAATTCCATCTTCTCCCAGCTCTTTAGCCTCTGACCCGAGATGGATAGCTGAATAATCCAATTTCATCTGGCTAGATCTGTTATAGTCCGATTCAGAGCCCTTTACTTCAAAAGTCTTCCCTCCAATGCTCTCCCACTTTATCAAATCAGATGCACGCTTCTGAGTAGCAGGTACAACCGTGCAGCTGTCCGTATCCCCTCCAGAATTATCGTGATCCATGTCACATATTTCGCTACCATTAGAGCAGTGGCAGCTTGCCAAGCGAGTGCTGCTGGGCGGTGGGGCAGGGCAGGGCAGGGCAGGGCAGGATGGGGGGTAGTGGTGTCCAACATACGAAGGACAGGAGTAATGTAACTAACTAAATAAATAAAATAATTTACCTTGCGCGCGCTCCATCGCCAACTCGGCTATGCAGCGCGCGCAAGGTAAATTGTTTTATTTTTTAATTACTTACCTTACTCCTGTCCGTCATATGTCAGACTCCACTACTCCCCCACCCTGCCCCTCCCCTGCCCACCGCCCCGCAGCACTCCCTCGATAAGCCGTCACTGCAATATATATTTCTGAACCATCAGTGATGGAATAAAACTTGTCCCCTTCAGGATATTCAACTGCTTTAAGGCCTATAAAAGTACTGCTAGACTCCATTGACCCTAGGAGATCCCCCATATCAAGCTTCCCTTCATGCCCGAGATCAATTGTTCTGGGCAAATCTTATCTAAACCCCCTCATCAGCACAGTTATCCTGCAGCAAACTCAGAGAATTTATCTCATTGTCAGCGTGTTTAGAATGTGTCTCAGACTGTGTCTCTGTACTCACGCTTTGCAGCAAAGCATGCTCACCAGCTTAGGCTTGTTTTCTCTGCAGCTTGCTATTTTCCCCTTCTCTGTCAGTTAACTTTTAGGTGCTGGCTTTTTGGTGCCGGCTTGTCTGCGTCCAGAGAACATCCCAGGGATCCTTAGCTGCTTTGGCTTCACGGCTGCTTCTGCGGGACGCTGCTCATGAGTTTTCAGTTTTACGCTTGTCTCTTCCTCCTTCTCGTGACCCATAGGGGAGTAGCGTCTTCTCCCTTGCGGCTGGCCGGCGTTTTCCAAGAAGGAAGCAGTCCACGCGATCCCCCGTCTACACCAGATGCCCTGGCCTCAATCCGATCTTTGGGGAGTCTAGGTTGCTTGGGAGGCACCCTGTGCCTATGCACGTAGCGGTACACACTCACACGAACACTGAGGAATTTGAAACTGATGCAAGCCAGCGGGTATGTGATTTGGTGACTTCTAGCACAGAAGCGTCTCGTAGTATGCACACACACTGCGCCACTTCCGGTTTCTTGTTTCATTTATTTAGTTTTCTTTAAACCATTTTTGTAGCTTAGAGGGGGAGGGAGCGGCACCCACAGCAGTCACACAGCCACCATCTTACCCCTCCAAATCCATTAGGTAAATGGGTAAGGTTAGGATTGCCTCTATTAATATCTGCGGTTTAAATAACCCCCAGAAAAAACACAGAATTATTGAGGATATCCAATATTTAAAGACAGATATTGTATGCCTCCAGAAGACACACGTAGGGGCAAGTCGGCAGTAGGTCGCAGAGTTGGCCGGTTATCAATTAGTTACCAGCACTTCACAAGGGACATGAACGAGGGCTGGCCATTATGGTTCGGAAAGGGAGAGCCAGGTTCCCACGGTCAAGCTCGGACAAAATGGGGAGATGGGTCATTATCAAATGCAGTATGAATTATTGCTCGTTCACTTTGTGCTCTGTGTATGGTTCAATACTGGATGATCCGGCCCTGTTTGAGTGGCTGAACACTGAGCTAGTTGGGTGACCATTACCATTAATAGTTTGTGGAGACTTTAATATAAATATCACATCTCAAGGGGGTCAGCTTGGGGAAAGATCATACCAAGGCCGCAAACCTAAGGTGTTTAAGTCTTTAGCACACTTATGTGCGCCTCACGGATTATTGGAAATATGGGCTTCACAAAAACCTGGAGATCCTGGCTATACCTTTTCTCCGCCCCACATCAAGTTCATGTTAGACTTGATTATTTTTTTGTCTCCCTGGTGATTGCACAGATTGGTCAGATTTACAAATACCTTAGAGTTATGTCCGATCACAACCCACTGGTTCTTGAAGTAGCGATACAGGTTAACCCTAACCCGGTTGCATGTTGGACCTTTGACAGGGCGCTGCTCTCTGACGAAGGATATATCCAACACATGAAGATCTGGATTCCTGGGTTTGTAGCGGAAAACAAAGGGAGCGCCCGACTCAATATAGTATACTATGCCCTTAAAGTTGGGATTAGGGGGGAGACATATAGATATGGCTGGGCGGCGCAGAGGAAGGAGAAGAAATTAGTACAAGATCTGTAGGAGGAATTAGCAGAGGCTAAAAGACAACTGATTGCGACAATTATAGCAAGGGGGAACCTTGATAAAGCACAATCCAGAGACGCAGTTGGGAAATCTGTGATAACTGATCTCTCGGCCAGAAAATCAGCTGGGAAATATATGGTCTGGCGTAGTGAAGTATATGAAAATAATGAAAGGGTGGGACAGTAACTAGCTCAGCGCACAAGGGAGAGGATTGTTCAGGGGGATATCTCTGAAATTAGGGATCCTATTGTTGGCCTAATCTCTGAACCAACAGCTGTGCACCGCTCATTTTAGAGGTTTTACCAGCAACTATATATGAAGGATGTTAGGGTTCCCTGTTAGCTCCCACTGAAGTGTACAAGGAATCGTAACATTGAGCATGTGCCACTCTCTCATTGGTTCCTTAGACAAGAGTATGTACTTTTGAGAGGATCCCTAGACCTGAAGGTGCATACTTTAGAGACGCTCCCTAACTCCTTTAAACTGAAGTCGCTTCCACAAATCAGTGCTTGGCTTACTGATCCGTCGTGTGAATGGTGACCATGCCCCCTACTTTCAGCTCATCGTTGTGTACTGCTTCGACTTCTGAACTTACTCTAGCCCCGTTCTTCCCTGTTCCTGCATTGTATGTTGTGCAAGAAAGTTCCCCGACATGAGACTTCGGAAAGAGGCTTTCCCCCGCTGTTTTGCCAGAGTTGGTCACGCTACATAACCTCGCTGTGGCCAAAATTTGCATGTCATACCCGATTGGGAGTGTCCGCCCCTTCATCTGACTAGTCCCGGCCGGAGCCGGCCAGAGAGGTGCACCCGCTTCTCGGGTAAGCGTATTTGTTGTCTGCTCCGCTCGTATTTTAGTTTTGAGCCGGTCAGCGCAGCGCATTTCCTGGGAGGTGGGGAAACCTTGTCTGCTCCGCTCCCGTACGGACAGTTTTGAGCAGGTTCAATGTTCGTGGTTGCTCCGCTCCTGTAGACGCTTGACAGGAGCCGGCCAACACGGCATTAAGTCAGGTTCCAGACAGGTCCTGGCTGCTCCGCTCTTCTGTAGACTTTGATAGAGCCGGCCAGCAGGAATTGTCTGTGCACTCAGGGTGTAGTAGTATGAGAGAACCCTAAACCCCCTGATCATTTGAGTCCCCCTCTCCTCCTTATCCTCACATATCTCTGATCGTCTAGAACCGATTTCTTGGGCTATACCATCTTTATTCCTACCGTAACCCTGGTGTGTATGAAGGTGAAAGTGTCCTCTTTTGGTGTCGCTCTTTTTTAAGACCTAACGACATCCGAGAGAAATTCAAAGCCTACTCATTGGCCTCCCTGGATTCAAGAGGCACTTCTGGTTTTTTTGTATACTGAAGACTCACCAGAAGTAAGTGAGCCATATGAGTAGAGTGGACATGTATTAATGTGATTGTGGGCAGATCATCTAAATTCTCCTTGTATTCCTTTCCAGGTCTTCCCTGATCAACTACCCTCATTACCTGACACACAAACAAAACTTAGGGGAAGAGTGGTGGTCACTCATGGGTTATTCCCCTCACTTTTAGCAAACAAGATCTCAGGAGAGAGTGTTTCTGTCTCCCTCTGAGGATTGTCTTCTGAAAGTGTGGAGAGCAGCATCTTCGCTCCTGAGGAAAATCGGAACAGAAGGTTCCCCCTTCTTGGGACTAGCACGACAGAGGATACCTGCTATGAGGACAAAGAATTAGCAGAATATCTCATGAGTCTCCCTTTCAGAGGGCTACCTTTGGAGGAGAAAGAGCTTCTTTAGGCTCCAATCTCAGAAGATGAAGTCGGGGGGCAATTAACTCACTTCCCTCAAGGAAAGTGGTTGGAACTGATTCAACCCTGGGGGAATTTTATTATTTTTATTTACCCCTGGCTAAATGAGTTTATGAGGGAGCTATTTTTGAGTGCCCAATCAGGAGGGGAGGCCCCAGATTCTTGTGGGTTGGCCAACATAGTGGTAGTTCTAAAGAACGGTAAACCTGTCAATGATCTAGGGTCCTATCGTCCAATTACGCTAATCAATAGTGATATTAAGATATACGCCAAAATTCTAGCTAGCCATCTGGCAAGGGTGATTAAGAGATTGTTTTTACCAGTCCAGCATGGCTTCATTCCCGGTCGCAGTACTACCGACCATATTCGGCGGACGATTGCATCATTTGATGCATCAAAGAATGCCGGAGACCCTATCGCGTTCATTCTGTTAGATGCAGAAAAAGCCTTCAATAGGGTCTCCTGGACTTTTTTATGGGCTATATTGGATAGGAATGGTTTGGGCAGAGGCTTTATTAAGGCCATCCAGACAATGAATCGGAATCCAGTTGCTAGGGTTGTTGCAATGGGAGGTATGTCCGACCCGATCACGGTCCCTCGAGGAACACGACAGGGGTGTCCTTGCTCTCCCTTGGTGTTTGCACTGTACATTGACCTTTGAATCAGGAAGATCAAGCAGAATAACGGGATCTTAGCTATGCATAACATAGGTGGGGACACAAAGATTCTAGCATATGCTTATGACTTGGCAATCACCACCCCCCAACCCCACGGATGCCCTAGGAGAAATTGAAAAGGAAGCCTACCTGCTATCTCAGGATATCTACCCAACCAAAGTAAAACCCAAATCGTGATCAATAGTGCAGTGCAGCTTAATGACTATCGGGTAACTTTAAAGGCGAGGTATCTTGGGGTAGATATTACAACAGATACGGAGAAGATTGTAGATATAATTATAAACCAAGGCCCATTATTTCACAAGTTTAAAGTCGACTTTGTTCGAATTAACAACTTGAAGCTTACATAGATGGGGAGAAGCAAAGCGATCAAAATGATAATTCTTCCTAAAACTTTGTATTTTTATAGGGCCATTCCTTTAAGGTAGAAAGATTCTGGTTTAAATCTCTAAATCAGATAATTTCTTGTTTATTGTGGGCCGGTCAAAGCCCCGGAGGGCGTTCATAACTTTCAATTGTACTATTGGGCATCAATGCTGCAGCCGATGGCAGGGCTTTTAACAAGGGATAGGATTGGCTTAGCGGGGGAGGCCTCAACTTCTATTTATGAATAGTACTGGGTATAGAAGCTAGTGGATGTCTTCTGCGCCAGATTGAATTTGGCTATTTCAAAAGGGTCAGATTTAAAATCTTGATGGGTGGATTTAAGGTATGGACAGCTGTCCAGAAAAAACTTGGTTGGGTGAACAGTTACACCCCTGTGTATGATAATGATTTACTTCCAGACATTTTTAAAGATGGATATATGAAACACTGGGACCAGATGGGGTTGAGGAAGATTGGGGACCTAGTATGCGAAGGAGGGATTTTATCCTTTGATACCATTAAGGATAAGTCTGGGATTGGGAATACGTAAGAGATTTTCTGGTCAAAAAGGCGGGGGGAAGGTCTAGTTTTTCTCGGGTGGCATTTGTTGACTTACTGCTGAAATCTCCACCTTCATTGGCTACTCTATATAAATGACTAAACAAAGAAATAGTGGATGTTCTCACGAAGCATACGGCTTGCTGGTCAGAACTTTTGCAAGTTGGGACTGGAGAATGTGAAGACTCTCTATATTTAGCTCAGACATCATTTATTGCTGCCAATTTACAGATAGAGTGTTATAAAACCTGATTTAATCTCTACATCACCCCAGATAAGATCATAAAGTGGGGCGGAACTGCAGGTACACATTGTTCCCGATGTGGTTGCCTTGCAGATCTCACCCACATGTTCGCAAATTGCCCTAAGCTCGATATTCTGAAAGGAGATGTTGGTAATCTGCTTGACCCACAGTTGGGATTTCGGGTAGTTCTAGCCTCCCGGCTGATGGTCTTAGGGGTGAGTGATTTAGAAATATCATGCCGGATCCAGACATTTTTGTTTATTACCATGACTGTCCTAAGACTATGCCTGACCACATACTGGCTGGATTCCGAACCTCCATCTGGGCAACAATGGCTGTGTAGACTTCTAGTGATATACCGTTCTGAAATGGCAGTATATGAACGCAGGGAATGCAACGCTCAGAAAAGGGGCATGGAAAAATGGGAACCAATCAGCCAGTGGATCAAAAGGATCGAAAAGTAGGGGTTTACTGAACTCAGGCATGGGGTGCTCTCCGGGACTAGGAGAGTGGGGGGGACTAAAGATCATGCTTGGCTATTAACAAGGGATCAAAATTGTAAAGCTATGAATTTGTTCTTACGTTCATAGGTATATTCATGCACTTATGTTTTTTTATCTGTCTTTTCTTTTTTTTCTCTTTCTTGACAGTAGCTATTTCCCCTTCCCATTTCTTTTTTTTTCTCTTTTCACCTTTTAAAAATTTGTGATAAATCTAGCGAATGGATCCAATCTGGGGAGGGGGATAGGGGGATCGGGGGGACGGGGAGAGCTAATCTTTCTGTACCGTGAAATGTATTGGAAAAGAAAAAGAAACTTCTTGTAAAATAAAGAATAATGTAAAAATAAGGACAGGGCCTTGTGAATTGGACCAGATTACTGTATTCTGGTCCCTCATCCAGAGTGAAGATGGGGCAAATCTTATCAGAGAGCTAGTAGGTAGAGCGTGGCACTTGAAAGGGTTGCCCCCTGTCACAGCTGCTTTTCGTCCTGGCTATGGAGTTGTTGGCTTGTCATGCCAGAGCTGGAACTGCCTATAGGGGTATTGAGATTGGAATCCAGGTGCATCATATTACTTTATACACAGATGATCTTCTGCTTGTCCTCCGAGATGAGAGGGATGCTCTAGAGGGTCCTCTGGAATTGTTGGAGTGCTTTGGCATTCTCTCCAGACTACGTGTTCGTTGGCAAAAATCTTACGTTTTCCCCACGGCCACACTTACAGATCCACCTGAAGACATGGGTGTGCTCTAGTGGGAATCCAGATGCTTGTCCTATCTTAGAGTACAGATTTAATACAATCCGGTAGACTTATTGGAAGGTAATGTGGGGCAAATCATGCGAGCGCTCTGCTCTAGTATTGACTTTTGGAAAATGCTTCCCCTGTCAGTGGTGTTCCGAGTAGCTTTATTAAAGATGATAGCCCTACCCCGCCTGTTGTATTTCTTTGTAGTACTGCCAGTCTGGGTCCCTCGGGCACTATTCCAGGAAGTTGGCATGCTGATCCCGGGTTTCCTCTGGGGCACGGTCCGAAGGTGAGTAGCTCTGTGCACGATGCAGCGACCTAGGGAGGAGGGTGGCCTGGGTGTTCCTGACTTTAAAAAGTTCTACTTAGTTGTGCAACTCCAATGGCTCACACAGTGCATTGCTAGCAGACTTACCCCTGAGAGGGTAAAGAGTCTCTCTGTACCCAATCTTTCCTGTTTGTTGAAGGTGCTCTTACAGTTTCTCCATCCTCGGCTGACCGGCCCCATTGAGTTTTGAGTGATTCGCCATTGCTGGACTCGTAGTCTATGGAGGGTTCGGATATGACTGCCTTACTCCCCAGATATTCCCTTGAAATTTCTGGAGGTGCTATCACATGGGGGGGATAGGTGAATGTTGACCAAATGTTGACCAATTGGGTGAATGTGGGTGCATCGACACTCAGGTCCCTCTTTGAAGATGGAGTACTCCTCTCATTCAAAGAGCTTTGATCCTGTTATGACTTACCGCAGGGCCACTTTCTCTTCCACGGAGCTATGACAGTGGGCATTTGCAAGCATTGAAGAGGTGGAGTACCAGAATCCGTTCATTCCAAAAGCTGCCAGTACTTAGTTAGGTCATCAGGGACCTTTAAGGCCCTTACATGTTTTTATAGGAGGATACGGGTTGATGTGATGCTTCGCCTAGAGGCCCACAGAGGACAATGGGAGGAAAACCTGGTGATTCCTATACTGGAGAGTACCTGGGGAGCGAACCTACAATGCATACCAAAGGTTTCTAGAAATGCCAGGTTTAAACATATTCATTTTTATGTGCATTATGGCCGTACTTTATGCCTGGAAGGATTGCCAGACAATTTGCAGTGGAGGTAGTGAAATGCCCAATGTGTGGTGAGGTGAGGGCTGAGTTTTACCATATGTTTTAGGCATGCCTGGAGCTAAAACATTATTTGGAGAAAATTTATCGGATTTTGATGTTGGTGACAGGCAGAGAGATCCCATGTCTGCCTGGACATTGTCTTTTAGATCAGTATCCACATACTGCTAAGAATATGGCAACGAGTGGGTTACAGGACTTCGCCTTCATTTTAACAAAAAGAAAGATTACGCATAATTCCGAGGGGCCTTCTAGTTGAGGTTTGGAAAAGGGAACTGGAAAGATGAGCGAGTTAAGAGTGTTTTGGTGTTGTTGCGGGAGGCTCACCTAAAACGCTTATCACTGGATTTGGTCCAGACTGGGGAGTTGTTAGTGTATACCCAGCAGAATCCTGATTCCCCCTCACCTAAGAGACTGTTGGGGGGCCCTAGATGATTTTCTACTTCTGTAGACACCTGACATCCTCACTAGATACAGGTCCTACCATGCTAGAGGAACTGGAATTTAACACTGAGCCACTCTGTCCACCTGGTTTAAACTGATACATTATTCGAGACAGGATTGATAGTTGACATCCCACATTGAGGGTGGGATTTGACAGGGCATGACCATGCTGTGAGTTGAAGACAAGGGGAGAGCCCCCTATTGTGGGTGTTGAGCAGCAGTTGAGAGAGAATTTGGTCTTGAGTTTGGGCTGGTACCTCAACTTCACATTGTTATTGCAGGAGATGCTACTTGGCACTATTGTATTTTCCTAGCTGGTGAATCAAAGCATTATATATGACTTGCTGTATGGTACCAGCCCTTATTATTAGAGACTCAATATCTTTAAAGTGTACTCCAGGCAGGGATGTCGCAAGTTGTGAAAACCTATTTTTTCAAATTGAACTAACGAAAAGTTATACGTTAAATGGAATACTACTATATCGACCCCCGGGGCAAAGAGAATATTTTCTTTCTAGAATGAGCACTCTAATAGAGCACAGTGTCACCAGTTCCGACTATAGAGCACTGGGCGACTTCAATTTCCATCTAGAAAACTGCAAGGACAGTAACACCATCCATTTGTTAGAACTCATTGAGACTCTAGGTCTTGATCAGAGAATTAAAGGGCCCACTCATTCTGCAGGCCATACGCTGGATGGGATTTTTACAAACAGTATACACCTGGTAGTTACATATGTTCTTCCCCTTTTATGGTCAGACCATAAGGCTGTGTTTTTTTCTATCAGCCCACCCCAATCACAAAAAGTACTCAGAGCATCATCCTTAGGGACCCAAGATTCCAGATCTTGGAGCAAAATAAACACACATGAGCTCGAAAAAACCCTGCTACTGATATCACAGCACATAATTATACCACTTGGGTAAAAAAAGCCATGGATATTCTAGCACTGGAAAAAATACAGAAACATCGTCGCAGCACCCCATCTGAACCCTGGTTCACCGATTTACCTAAGGCTTCAGAAACAAACATGTAGGAAACTAGAACGAATGTGAAGATCCAAATACGATTCATTTGATAGAGTGCCGTTCAAAAAAGCCATTGCCGAATATAAAATCCTGATACATAGGGAGAAAACAAAATATTTTATAGAAAAAAAAATTTGGGCTGAAAATTTGTCCAAAGAACTTTTTAGTACAATAACTAAATTATCTAAAATGAGAACAAAAAATGATGGCACAGCAAATAAAACCTTCTGCAATACCCTTGGCAATTTATTTCAAAGTAAAGAAAACAAGGTCCTCGATTCCTTTACATCAAATCATAATGAAGACTCCACACCTACTGGGAATAGTTCCCCTTCAAATTTTGACAGGTTCTCTCCCCTAAACAAAGAGCAGGTTTTCAAACTTATAACAGCATGCAAATCAGGGTCCCCACTAGACCCCTGCCCCCAAAAATTATACATTTAGCTCCGAGGGGTCTTTGGAGTAAAACTAACACAAATCCGCAACAAAGTGCTCAGTTGATGACATATTCCCACTGAATGGAAGATGGCATTTATCTTGCCCAACTGAAAAAAGCAATCTTGACCCCCAGGAAGCCAGTAGTTATACGCCCTTCTCTAGACTCCCATTCCCGGCCAAACTACTGGAAAAACATTAAATAATGAACTGATGGCCTGTATTGACAGCAATAATCAGCTGGACCCCTCCTAATGTGGTTTCAGAAAGGCTCACAGCACTGAAACGGCCTTGCTTACCACCTCTGAAGAACTCAGATGGACTATGGCTAAAGGTGGTCAAGCCATCCTGATCTTAATTGATCTCTCGGCGACTTTTGACACGGTCAACCACACTATTTTGATCAAACGACTAATGGAGTTGGGAATAAAAGGCGTAGACTTGACTACATTAATAAACTCTCTAACAAACAGAAGAAACCATGTAGCCTTGGGCAACTTTATGTCAAAACAATTCAGTTTACCATGTGGGGTGCTGCAGGGGTCTTTCTTAAGCCCAACACTCTTTAACTTGTATGTCGCTCCCCTGGTCAAACTGATAAAGTCCTTAGGCTTTTCAATTGTGTCATACGCCGATGACACACAAATTGTGGTGTGGATCTCCAAAGAGCAGGAAGAAGTGGGACTTAGATTTAACTCCTGTATGGTTCAAATCAATCACTGGATTAAAACTAATTGCCTAAAGTTAAATACCGGCAGAACAGAGGTGCTACTTTTCCGAAACTACAGATCTTTTCAGTCACCAACATGGTGGCCCCACAATATGGGACCCTTACCAACTCCAGTTCGTAAAGGAAGAAACCTGGGAGTCATCTTTGATGATAAGCTCCACTTTGACCACCAAGTAAAAGCACTCTCTTCTTCTGTATTTTATACACTAAAACTAATAAAGAAAAGCTGTCCATTTATTTCAAAAACAGTTGTTACCTCCTTGATCCTGACCAAACTGGACGATGGAAATGTTCTCTTTATCGATATCTGAAAAAAGTCTCTACAAAAACTTCAATCTCTACAAAACACAGCGGCCCAACTTCTTGCCGGCATTCCCAAACATAAATCAGCAAATTAAACACTGGTCAATCTGCACTGGCTACCCATAGCAAAACGTCTAGAATTTAAGACATTATGCATAACCTTTAAAGCCCTGCATAATTCTGGACCATGCTATTTTCGCAAAAAGTTTACCTGGTATTCTCCAGGCAGAAAGCTCAGATCCTCAGACGCAATGCTACGACCCTCCCCCACAGAGCATAGTGTAGCGCCTGGGGTGGTAGGAGCTTTCTACTGAAGGAAGCTACACCCTGGAACAGCCTACCCCTGGCGATGAGGACATTTTAAGATTTCCTGATTTTTCGGAAGCAAATAAAAACCTGGCTGTCTACATGCCATTACTGAGGAGTAATTAGTCTCCGTGCAGCACCGCGTTAGTTCAGCAGCAACGCCAACAAGACTCCGGGGCATTCGAGCGCTATACAAAACCAAAATCAAATCAATTCATATATCAGGCCAGCCTCTCACAAATATACAAACTTAAAGGAATACAGTAAAGTTAGATTCATCAGTATTCTTTAAAGTATGATCTGTAATCGGTTATCACCTGGTTACGTTTCAAACAGGGATTACTGTTTCTGCTCATTGTGCATGAGCTGATTGGAGTGCAGGAAAGGTGATCTTATCTGCTGCTTGTGGAGAAGAGTTTTGTGGTGCCTGTGGGAAATTATTGGTTAAAGAGGAAGCCATTAAGGAAATGGTATATTAATTCCATATGTTGTGTCACATTAAGTTCCAGGTATTCTGTGTCAAGACCAACCATTGTTTTAGAGTTATGAACTTCTGAACCATCTTTTTATGGTTACCTATCAAGGCAGAAACCTTAAGAAAACAGTGACATTTTTCGTACCTAAGACACACCTACAATTGGTATTTTCTTTAGTGAGTATACACAAAATAAAATCTAGTAGTAATCGTGAGCTAGTCGATGCAGGGCAGAGAGATGTCAAAAATGGTAAGTTAGTAACTAAATTTAAACCCCGCAAATATTTATAAGTAATACTCCCCTTGTCCATTGGGAGATCATGGTAAGAAACCTTGCAGTATTGAAACATGCAGAATAATCACACTGTAGTTGTTGGCACAGGAACATGAACAGTCGGTAAGAAAGAGTCATAAAAATTCAAGAAGGTATGCGTTATACTAAAGAAGGTTTGGTGCACATGCAGAATAAGATGTTGATGATTGGTCCAGAGCTTAATAAAGAAATGTGCTCACTAAAACCTGTATGACTGAATATGATAAGATTGTGGAAGGGAATGTCTCTGAAGACATAAAAAAAATGTGCCTGCCATCAAATTTCCCAACTAATGGAGAATCTGGTTTGAATATTAAATGGAATGATGTGGCTGATGAGAATGAATAACATGTCAAAAATTAAAAATTGACACAATTGATCAAATTGCCAAAACCAGGAAAACAGAGGATGCTATTCCCGAAGACACTGTCAATGAAGCTACAGCCATATATGTCTCTAGAGTGTAATTGCTCACTACATTGTTGGAAGATGAAAAAACCATTGCTTCCAATGTTGGTACCAGCTGGAAGAAAGTGTATGACATCCAGCTTTCGGAGGAAGCGGTTGATTGAGGGTCACAGAGTTGTCAATGCCATGGCTGCAGACACGGCACATGTCCGGAAAGGGCTAGTGGTGGCTGAAATTGAACCAGAAGTGCATAGTTTCACTTATTGTGTGGTGTCTGGTATGTCTTAGCATATGCATTTTTGAACAATTTTTGCAGACTGAAGAATCAGTACCATGGGTATGGGGTAGCTCAGTGGTGCATACATGTGTTAACATGCAGAGTGTGCAGTCTCACATGC
The DNA here is from genome assembly GCF_964204655.1 of Triturus cristatus. NCBI lineage: Eukaryota > Metazoa > Chordata > Amphibia > Caudata > Salamandridae > Triturus > Triturus cristatus. The sequence goes on along the minus strand of NC_140594.1, from coordinate 544,659,130 downwards.
ATATGTAGGAATGTGGAGAAAAAGCTTTCATAACTGAGTACATTTTTAGTACAGATGAGGGTGAAAAATGCAGCTTGTATGGCCCTGTGGCTGCATCGGTTGCAAGTGTGCTTGTTTGATTTTGGTTCATCCTAATAACGAAATGTAATAAACATATGCATCACCATTAGGACTTCTGGTCTTGTACTTAAAAGCTTCGTAAAGGAGCCATTCCGTGTAGAAAAAAGAAGCAGCTCTCTCTACTCAGTCCAACTTCTCTGACAATCACCACCAATAGGAATCCAGAATGTTCCTTTGTTTTATGATGTCTGCTTGGATTTTGAGACCTACTTTGACATCATTCTCTGGATGGCCCTTTAATTATCAACCTCCCCTGACACTTGACACTCACACACATCTGAAAACATACAATCACTTATTTTTCAGTACAGATCCAGCTGTTCTTTGCCAAAATACTAGTGAACAAACATAACTCTCTACTACAATACTTTCCTCACTGTTTACAAACTGCACCAAACTCCATCAAGTGCCCGACAGCGGGAGAGATTCAATATTGCTTCCAATTTTCAAAGAGGGCGATAGACAGAATCCCACCAATTATCGGCTGATAGCCTTACTGGATATCAAGGCTAAGACCTACACAGCCGCACTCTTAAAAGATCTAGAGGCTTGGGCAACAACAAATGCAATAATTCCTTTCTGTCAAACTGGCTTTAGACCCAATTCCTCCACACTGGATAACATAATCCCCTTATCCTATCTTGTCCAGCAGGCAAAAAAACAGAAGACAACAGCTCTCTACACATGCTTAATGGACTATTCATCTGCTTTCAATCTGGTGGACAGAGGCATCTTATGGAGAAAGTTCCAGGTGTGGGGTATTCCCAGCGGCCTCCTTAACGCCATCATATCATCATACACATCAACCTGGGTGAGGGTCAAGTTGTCAGACACCACGTTAACTAGGAAGATTAACACCAATCAAGGGCTAAATTAAGGGTGCGTCCTTGCTCCAATGTTGTTTAATTTATATACAGCGGATATGTCAACGCTAATTTAATCCCTCCAAAAATAGGCAATTCTAAGATCACAGTATTGCAATACATGGATGATATTGTCCTCCTTGACAACTCAAAAATAGGACTCCAGAGAGCATTCAATTCTCTTCACTTATACAATAGTGCAAACAAGATGAAAGTAAATGAAGCCAAAACAAATGTGCTATCCTTTGGAAGGACGCTACAAAAAATAAGTAATAACTGGTCCCTTAAAAATCTCTGGAGCAAAATCCTATAACTATCTGGGCAAATGGTTTTCTGGAAATGGTGCATCAACAACACACAAGTGCCACCTAAAGGATAAGGCAGCATTAATAACTAGACTCTGCCAATTACATACAGTCCTTGAAACCCCTCCTCAGCACCAATCAGAAAGGAGCTCAGGACCGTATTACCATCTGCAATTACTTACGGCGGCGAGGCCTTTCCAGGTCAACTCACCAAAACCATCGAAAAACTATACCTAAAAATGTATAAAAGAGTGTTTAAATTGCCCTATTACACTAGGGGACCCTTGGTGAGACTTGAATTTGGCCTGGAGGGCATCGCATGGTCTAGCATGGGGTCTTTTATAAAGTACTACTATAGATGCACTACGGCCTGAAATTGATTTTGCAAGACATTTTCAAGCATAAAATCAACCCGTGGTCCATTTATTTAAGGACGGCAGTAGCAACTCTACAAATCAACCTGACTGTTCTAAACAATTCTTCACTTACGTCTACTGCAATAAAAAGCATAATGAAAAAACAGACTAAACTACTTTCTAAGAGCACATGCTTGCAACAAATTAATTCCACACAGCCATTAAGGGCCCTGGCAGCATCCTACAACAATGACAGCCAAGTTAGACTCAGGGAACAACCTTACCTTAACTGCACAATATGGAAAGCTTGCCTGACCCAAATCTTGGCAGTAAGGATGCCTGCATTACACATCAAAGACTTTAATCCTAACTTGTGCTACATTGTAAAGTTGTTAAGTGTAGACTTTGTGGCTACAAATCAGAAACGTTTTTACATCTACTGTGCAGCTGTCCGATGTTGCTCGACTCCCGCCGATCCTTATTAAAGCCATTATTTTTAATTCATGGTTTAAGAACATGCAATCATGCAATGAACTGGATTTGTAGCACCATGGTTCCCCTCCAATTGGCAAGAATAGGCAAATGTTTCCAAGCAGTGCAGGACTTCCTTAAAAACTCACAACAAAGCACTGAGATGATCATTAACTCTTAGCTTTTGGATTATGGACATTAAGCATTGTAGAGTTTGACCACTTTGTAATTGAGTTTTTTAACATTAGTTGAAACACTTAATTCATTTTATGGTGGATTTTAACTCATTTTTTACACAAAATATAAGGGAAAGGGAAGAAGGAAGAGAGAAAGCCTGCACACCCAGAGTTTTCATTTTTTGAGCATAATATGCCAGCTATACTATAGCGTCTTGCAAGGAACCATTATTCTCTTTTGCCTTTGTATTGTTGCAGGGATTCTGCTAATGCACAGAACTATGCGCAGGAAACCAGGACCTCAGTGAATTGTGGTGTACCAAAAACTCACCTCAGAACCCAGAACCCCTATCCGACCAGCATCAGTGTCCCATTTGTTATACGTATTGTATCGGAGGTCCCAATGTATAGACAATCCAGAACAAGCGACTTAGAGTACTCTCAGGAATGGTGGAAATCAGAAATACCTGTTCGTTATTATTCTCATATCAGTCCACAACAAGAGTAATCAGAGACACGGTAAAGTTTAAAACGTTTATTTTATAAACTGCGTGTCCTAAGATGCAGTACTTTGGCTAACATAAGCAGTCAAATGATTAAAATTAAAACCATCAGCATTGTTACAATACCATAAAAAATGAAATGAGAAATCATAGTATAAATGACAGTGGAATACAGCCACCTTCCTTTCGCTAGTAAACTAGTATTATTAGACTAATAGAAGGTCTCTAGGTTTGAATGGGGAACCCCATACCGTAAAGATCAGCTTAGTTGAATCACATCACAGGATCAGCTTTGCTCTGCTCCTGGGAAAGTTCTTCTCCAGAATGTGTGTGTAAAGCATGCAGCCTGCAATATTAAAAGCACCCGACTTTCAGGTATTTGCAGCTGTGTGCTTGTTATTGCTAAATAGTGGGCCAATCAACCTGAACTCAAAAACATGCATTGTCTGGCGACCCAGACTGTTTCTTTACACAATGTTCAGACCAAGGCCGCAGTGCACGTCTAGGGATGTGAACAACAGACAGTTCTCATGCGAAGAAAAGGCAAGCAAGCAGTTTTCAAATAATAACATGTATCTGCAGTGTCGTGTGCAAAAGCAGCAAAAGTGGCAAGATGGCTCTCTAACACCTAACGCGCTTATGCTAACATGGCAATGTATGTATTTAAATCGCCGCCTTCACTACAGTATACTATGTTTTTTCTTTTTACATGTTTTCTATTGTTATGGTTTTAAGTAATCTATACAATACACTTTTTATTACATTACAATTCTCTAACTTTAGGAGAACGTTTACAGAATAAACTGTTCAAAAGCTCTCAAATCAGTTTCCAACTACTCCACAGCAACAAAAGTCAGGTTATGTGTGTGTTTCACTACGTGTTCCCTTTAAGAGTGCTTCATTTGAAACTCTAAATTGATGAAGAACTACATCAGCAAATTAAAGTAAGAATATCATTAGGTACATTTGCATGAATATAGATGTTTTCTCTTTCCCAATCTCTGAGTATCTTGTTTCTTAGTAGAGCATCTGCAAAATGACTGAGAGCCTGATTTGGATCTTGGCTGGAGTCCTGCCGTCCCTCCGCAGCGAAGTATTCAAGTACTCCTCCAAGCGGTTGGTATTCCACCTGCCGTATTTAGATGTCTGCTAGCTGAACCTCCGTCTGTTTTAACATATTGTTTCCCGTCGTGTTAGCCGTGCACTGTCGTCAAGGAGGCAGACTCCTCCACTGGCAAACAGTACTCTGTCGGCAGGTTTGTGCTGAGCCTATTTAGATGTCCCCATTGTGCTGGAGTTTTGTTAGCGGCAGTTTGCTGATGGAGTAAGTCCCTGGTGGAGTGGAGACTGGTAAGTACTACTGATTTATGTATCATTACACTTATAGGTTGTGTTATGCCCCTTTTCTTACATATTGCATAGTACACAAACAATAACACACACACACATCATTGAATGCACACCAAAGGCCCCACAAGCACGACACGCACAACCACCGCAACAGCATAAATTCTTTTTTAAGTGTCAATTCAGGTGTGTTCATTTTACCTTGATAATTTGTAAAATGTTCATTAATGCATTACACATAAAATAAATGCATGTAAGAGCAATGTAAAGATATACAAGAATAAAGCAATTGCCAACACAATAATAGTAGGACAAATGTAAAATAAGTTTACCTTTGATCCCAGTGACAACAGAATTGAAGAGCATTTCGGTCATGTTATAGCAGCAAAGGGAGGACACGGAAAATGGGGGTCAAGACGGAAACAGAAGTGGGAAACAGAATAAAGGTACATTTCTACCTCATTTTCATAGATTCCACCAACTCAAAGTAAGAGCTATCCATGCCACAGTTGCCTCGACTGAAAGGCACATTGTGATTGGCCCGGCGGTAATCTCGGCTGGACTCCTGCTGACAGCAGCTTCTTCCTATGTCACCGTTGATGGGGGTGAAAATTCCTAACATCTAAATAGAGTGGGCGGAGCACCACATAGGTGGGCGGTGAAACCAACTAAAAAGTGATGAAGGGACCAGACCGGCAAAGATCTAAATTAGGCCCTAACTGAGCCCCTGCTTACCATGGTCCTGCTTAAATTGTCTAAAGTTGATTGGTCACAAATAGTAAGCACACTGATTTGAATTGTATGGCCAGGAGACTGTTAGGGTCATATGATCTCTTTGAGTGACCTGAGTGGTAGTAAGGCTGCTGTTGTTGTTGTATACTGCTCAAGAACTATAAAGTATTTGGAAGCAACTGATTATAGCCACTGAACTATGAATCCTGCACATCCATGCTGCACAAACAGGTTCTTTGTGAGAGGTTATTTATTACTTGTGAATATGTGATGTTACAACTCATGCCATTACATCGCATGCCGTTGCAAAGCCAAACTTTACCCTGACTTTCTGTCGGGGGAGCGCTGGAAGTTGGAATAGATTAATTTTCCATTCCAACTCCAGTGTGTGCAACAGTAGGGAAGGTGTTGGAGTTAAATCCAACCCCTTCTACCCACTGCTGCACACCTTTTGCGTTGCAACAGCATGCAATATAATTGCATGCGTTGTAATGGTTTCGTTTAAAAGGCTGTTTCCCATTTCTTGCACATTGTTCATATCTAGCATGTCAATTTCACAAAGAACTAAGGAGACTTGAGGTTACCTGTTAAAGGGTTATAAAGTACTTCACAGCAAGTGTCTCTAATGCCTGCCTTAGTCCTTTTTCCTTTTCTTCCTCAGCTATTTTTCATCTGTAGGTGGAGGTGTGTATCCTGCACATATCTAACCTAGGGGTTCTTCCTCTTTTAGATTGATTATTTTTAGGCTCACAAATTAAGTTTTTATATGTCATATTGCAGATACCCCCAAAAGATCCAGCGTCATTAAATTGCAAATATAGGTGGTCCTAAAGAAGGTGGATTCAAATTATAAGCTCCACTGAAAAGTACATTGACTTGATGTCACAAGATCCCAACCCACAGCACAACAATGGCTGAAATTGTAGCTATCTCCTGTTGTGTCAATTAGTGTATGTAACATGCTTGGGATAGGTATGAATGGTATATGTTTGTGAATATATGCTTCAGTGTGCAAGGAGAGAGTGGGTAGCATGTGTTTCAGGGTCGGATAATGAGACTTACAGAGAATTTCTTCTGTACAGTTTTCATGTTTTAAAGGCTCCTGTTTTATTTAAAAATAATGTGTTTTTAACAATGCTCTGATATAAACAAAGTAAAAACATATAAACATATATTGTAGTAAAATTGTCTTTGTTTACAAACTGGGTTTTCATATAAAACATGTGTTAAAAATGTTTGCAAAAAATAAAGAAATAGATGGTTGAAATGTTGTAATGAGTATAATTTGAATGTTTTAGGTCATATTATGTTCAGCCCATAGAGTTTCCTTTAGCCAATGTTGAAGAAATACAGGTCCAGTGGGATTCAGCATTTATTCATCAGGAGGTTGTTAGGTTCATACAATCTCTTTGATTAACCTGGGCCGTAGAATGTATGCTGTTGTTAACACACCAATGACAACAGATTATTAATATGTCCTCACCAAACATTGTGGTGCCTTTCTCATGGGTGGCATTTGCCATCCAAAACAGCCTTCTTCATCCTATGGGACTGGTCCAAATGTTCTTTGGAAACCACCAAAGGCATAACCAGAGTCAAATAAACAGTGAAGTAAAATATTTCAAGCAATGGCAAAAGGACTGTTGACCACAATTTTCCCTTGAAATATCAATTTTTACCATGAACCAAAATATAGGGGTGGATTCCTGAGACCTGAAATCTACTGTGTTCTTTGGAAATGTGTGTCAGACAGAGACTGCTTACATTTTGTAAACCTGTCTACTTTCCACAACCATAATCTGGTTATTTACCACTTTCAGTGCAACATGTTATTCCCGTTGCTATCACGCCATCTCCTAAGTGTCTTTTAGATAATAGGTATTGTGCAATTTTTCTCATAGACGGTACATTGAACTTGTATGTCAGACTTTGTTCATGGGGCCATGGGGCAGACAGAGGCTACTGGGCTGCAACTATCGTGACAGAGGTGATTTGCCATTGGTGTCCTTCGGTCCTTTCTACTATTGATCTGAAAGTTGGGCCAAGTACACCCAATTTGCACTTGACTCTCAGAGTAGCGAGCATTCAAAGCTTCTCAGCTAGGTAGTGTGTGGCAAGAGCTCAGATTTTGAAAATCAGATAAAAGATACAATAAAGCATTGTCCAACCCACATCTCTTTTTGAAAATGTCCTCATCTAACTTTAAAAGTAATTTCACTGCCGATTTTGCTTTAAAAATATGTTTTAAAAACCCGTTTGCCACTTGGACAGCATGCAAGGGTGGGCTTGAAATGTTCTACATGATAACTTTGGTAAAGACTTTTGGAGATGGAAAGTGTGCTGGTTAACTTATTTTCTTTGAATTGAGAGCAAACTTCAATGCTTCTATGGCACTACAGAGGAAAACAACATTGAAATACACAAATATCACCAACAAAATATTGACCACTTTTATATCATAATCCTACACTTAAAAAGAAAAAGCTATAATATACCCTACACAAATATTGACATCAAAAAGTTCTAAAATATTAAGAACAAGTATAAAGAGACACTAAAGGCCAGATTATGAGTTTGGCGGCCCAATCACCGTAGCACAGCAGCCCCTAAAAGAGTGCTCCGCCGGCTGTCTTCTGCCCGCCGTATTACAAGGCATGCAGTCTAAAATGTCGACCGCATCAATGGCTTTGTTCACGCCTGGGCCGTGGAGTTCTGAAATGTTGGCAATGTATACTCCGCTACCGTGAAGGCTGAGGCTTCTCGCCGAGTCTATTAAAACAACCCAGTTGTACTGGCAAGCCCCTTGAGCGGTTTCCCAATGGCGGTAGACCGCTTTAGTATGCTCACAGCAAAGCACCACAACAGTGCCCATTGGATGGATTTAAAAACTAAATAGCTGATGGCCATTGGCCAAGTGGACAAGCCTGCAAATCATACTATAAAATACACCTCATCCGTGACCATGATACTTTGCTTCTCAAGTGCACGACAGCCATCACTGGCACCCCTATATTTTTCATCATCCCATTTAACACTCTCCACACCTATTTTTTGTTTTTTTTATCTCTAATATTCCTTGGTATTTTTTGTCCTTGTCACTTACTTTAATTTGTAGTTATGCCTGCCCCAAAAATCCATGTTTTACAGAGGCTGAGTTGTCAGTCATAGTGGTTGAAATCATCAGAGTAGAGCCACAATTGTTTGAAGCCCAAGTCCACCATACTTCTCTCAGGAGGAAAATGGAAATGTGGGACAGGATGTTAGACAGAGTGAATTCTGTAGGTACCACCCTGTGCACACAGCTGGAAATTAGGAAAAGGTGGAACAACTTGAGGATGAAGGAGCGTTCCCTGGCTTCCAAGCACCACCTGGAGGCCCAGAGGACTGGCAGTGGTCCTCTTAGCACCCTTTTACAAGTCTTTCCCTGGGAAGAGAAGATCTTGGCCATCCTGCATTCTGAGGGCTGGAAATGAATAGCTGTGGGAGTGGAATCTGGTAAGTCACACTGCACTAACTGTTAGAATACCTTAATGACCTGTTTCCTCTTAACTCTGCTTTTGCTAATGTGTTGTCTATATACTTTCCTAACATGCCATCCTCAAAGTATCAGAGATGTTGGTTTGTCAGTGTTAATGTGTATTGTTGCATATAAGATCACATGTATCAATCTCCATTACATGTCACATGTTGGAATGCTGTAATTGTATCTCTATAAAAATGGCATCAAAGAAATCATAATATGTGTAATTATGTAAATGTATCATCCATCCAAAATGCATGTTGTCAACAGGTACATTACACTAACCATTTATCAAGATTTGGGAAGTAGAGTTTGAAATTACTTAAACCACCATGAGGCCATGTTTCTGTAACAGAAAACAAGATGCAATAATGATCTTGCCCATTCTCACTTGTCTGACATGTTACAAATGGTGTCCACTTATCATGCAGGTTACCATTTATCAAGTTTTGGGTTGTCAAGATTGAATTGATGATAACTATCACCTGGCAGTGTTTCTGTGGCAGAACACAAGATACAATAGTGATCTTGCCCATTCTCACTCATCGGACATGTTACAGCTGATATTCAGCTCTCATGGACTGTGCAATGTACATGCAATGTTCTACTCAGAGACATGTCTGACTACTTTGCTTCATGTTTTTCTGGTCTCATCAAATGAAACTATTGATGGCACGAGTGACACCATGCCAAGTTTGTACCTCAAATATATGTAAGGCATGAAGGTAACTCAGCTGATTAGAAGTGGCAGGTGACCCATTGACTCTGCACTGATCACATATTGTCTGATGCTAATTATACAACCAAGTTGTGTGTCCGCCTGTATTTCACACAACTAGGCCCTGGAATGGTGAAATATACATGTTACCTCTACACTGTGTTGGCTTAAATGTTCAGGAGATGTCATGTTCATTTATTTTTCCAAAATGCAACATATCAGCACATCTAATGAGCTGCTCAATTCTAGTACATGTATATCTTGGAAACAAGTTAAAAACCACGAAAATAGACCACAATAGTAATCTCTACCTATTTTGTCTCATCCTAGGTCTATACGTACTGTGACACAAATGATGTGGATGTAGATGGTACACTTCCACCAATAACAATGTTCTCTGTTTCTCAACAGGTCTATCTGGCAGAGCACCTGGCCAGAGTTAGGCCACTGAACAGATTCCCACTCCACTCCAGAATCAAGCCCTTCATGATAACAACACTTCTGGAGATGTGGACGTGGATGACCTTCTTGGCACATCTGGTCAGCCTGGGCAGAAGGCAACAGTGGGTCTTACTGTGCCCACAACAACACCTCCCACCCCAGTTGCAACAACACAGCCAACCACTGCCCCCGAACCTGTGTACCTAGCGAAGGCAGTAACATCTTCGTCTCCCCAGTCCTGGATTCTGAGGTACCAATCACCAACCCTGTCACTGAGGAACCAATAAATAGTGGGAGGGTCCAGCCTAGGCCAAGGACACTGGCCCGAGGGTGTAGGGTACATGGCAGGGTAACTGCTGTCCCACTGAGTAAACCCACTGGGGTCATTCACACCCAGGCCACCATCGACCAAATCTTGAGAGTCTATCAGGACTCCCATGGCGTGATAGGCCAGGCACTAATGGAAATGCAGGAGATGAAGCAGCTGCAGAGGGACATACACCAGTACCTGCCACCTACAACACCAACATGGGCCAGCTCATTGGGGTGTTGTAGGACATCAACACCACCCTCTGCAGGGCTTTTCCACCACTATCTACTCCTCCCTGTGGTCCGCCTACATATTAGCCATAAGCATCTGCGGCAGACACAGGAAGGGAGGCTCTGTCAGTGGAAGACTTGTTTGCAGATACCTGTGTCTCAGCAGCAGCAGATCCCCCTCACCAAAAGGAGGGCCCATCCGCCCGAAAATCCCAGAGATGTGGATGGCAAGATACCCACCACCACCAGTAAGGAACCTTACACCTAACTTCCTCCTGCCTGTACAACACATTCACATTGTGGAATATCTCTGGACACTTTTCCATTTCTGATGTGAATAGTATTTTGGACTTCTGACACTTTGGCATCTACAACCATGCTTTCATTCACCATGACTGACTTCTTCACTTTGTCTTTCCTGCTTTGATTTTGTACATTGTTTCTTTTTTCCTTGTGCACTGCGATAAAGACACTAGTCACAAACTAATTGCCTCCTGTAGCATTTCTCACATCTAGCAATGAATATATACTCCCATGTGAACTTTACAATGCCAAAACAAGCTACTTGTGTAAGCATGGATATGTTGAATATAAAGAATTTTTAACTCAGGATCGAAACCATGACACACCACCACATACATACAAGTATCTGTTCTTGTAAAAACTTTATTTCATTGTTCCAAACATAGGCTGACATGATATCAAACGCATAGCAAATCAGACATGACTCAAATATTCTGTGTCAGCGATCACATTTTCAGGTGCAGACCTTAACAACATGGTAGGAGGGAACAAATCAGACAATTTCCTATGTAATGGGCAACATAAAAATAGGTCTATATCATCAGCTGAAGCCATATCACCTACCTCACAAAACAAATCCCACATCATTAAAACCAATACACAGACACATGGCAGTACAACAGTTTCTGACCATAGTGTGATTCCAATCTAGTAATGCTGCATCTAGTGGAATGTCAGAAACAAATGCCAGTGATGTGCCATAAGCACTTTGGCCTACAATGAGAAGACACAACAGCTACATACAGTTCATAGACAATGAACATTTAGCCAATGTGAAGGCAGAATAGCATGATTTGGGCCCAACACAAAATTGTGATGGAGCACATGATGGCACACAATATGTATTGGTAGGTAGGTAAAGCTTTATTCGATAAAAAATATCATAAAAGCGCAACATACAATAATATAAAAAGGATCAAATAGGCATTGACAATAAAAAAATTGATCAGTCATGGGTATATCTAAAAGGACTATAAGACAAGATAAAAACAATATGTGCAAAGTACAAGAAGCTTAAGGACCCAAAATTCATTGTGAGTGGATAGATATCAGGTAATAAAGACAGACCACGTAGGTAATTTAGCGCATATGAAGAGCGAGATTTTTCTTCCGCAGTAGCCAAGCGCAACCCAGATACTTGGCAATTCCACAGACAATAGTGAGGGACGAGGTGTCTGTTTGTAGAATGCGTAACACAATGCGGTAGTCACGACTACCCAGCATTCTGCAGATCGGCCTCAGCCACTTGGCTCTTGCTCTTCTGTAATGGAGACAAGCGAATAAAAAGTGGGGAATAAGCAAATAAAAAGTGGGGAATATGTATTGGGACCACCACACCACAAGGAACACGTCCAATGGAACCTTCTTAAATTACTTTCTATCAGTGTGCAAGCTGTCTAGATGCAGATTTTGTACACCCAAAGTATGTGACAGAAATTAGCAGGACCATTTCATATCCACTTCGTATGTCCAAACAGCATCATATATCTGCTAATGTTACACCTCTGAAATGTCCAAATGAAGATGCCATGGGGAAGGTATCTAAAGCAGACCAAAACTAAGAGATTAGCTATGGTGCTATACATATGACACAATTCACCCAGTTAACTTCTAGAAAACACGGTCCAAGACAGAATTCTAAGTTAAACAAAGCAACACTAATAAAACAAACACCTTTCACCAGACTTTGCTGGAGTTTTATCTTCTTAATATTTTCCCTAAACATACTCCTCACATCGTAACAACGAGAGTTGCATTAATGTCCAAACTCATGACATCTCTCAACATACTTACACTCATGAGAAGAAGTTGTCGATGAGATCTTGACACAAGTCAGCTCCTTCCTCTTCACCACTATCCTCATCATTTTGTATTTCAGGATCCTCACCTGGTGGCTCATCATAGGCTTCATCCTGTGCAATATAAGGGATGTTCCGTTGTAGGGCAATTCTGTGGAGCATGCACTAGGCCTATGTGATTTGGCACACCTTCCTGGGTGAGTAGAGGAGGGCTCCCCCAGTCTTGTTCAAATATCTGAATCTGGTCTTCCGGAGCTCAAAAGCCTGCTCCACTGGTTCCTGTGTTCTTCTATGAGCCTCATTGAATCAGACTTCCACTGGCATAGTTGGATTCCTCAGCGAAACTAACAATCATTGATGGTTAGGACACATTGAGTCTCCTAGATGGAAGATAGACAGAAGTGCAACAATACGTTACACACATTCAGATTCTACTGTCTGACATCACCCATCCACAGTTAGGACAGATAAAATTTACCAACAAATCAGGCCCTCTCTGGTAGTAGTTGTGCCATCAGCTGGGGCATGTTGCTGTTCCACTGTAGGATGGAATCGTGAAGGCCCTAAGAACTGGGCACAGACGTTTGAGATGTGCCAAAGAGGTAGGCAGACAACATGCATATTGATAGAATGGAAGGGCTTCCTGTTACAGTAAACTTGTTCCCTGGCTTGAGGTGGTACTAAGGCCAAATGGGTGCCATCTATGGCTCCCACCGCATGTGGGATGTGACCAAATCTTTAGAAATCACCCTTTACACTGGCTAAATCCTCACTTCTGGGGAACTGGATGTAGGTGTCCATGTGTCTCATTATTGCTGAAAGCACGTCTCGTATTGCACCACTGAACATTGGTTGTGACATACCACCAGATGTACTTAAGAAACCTGTGGCCAGAAAGTGCGATACTGCCATAAGTTTCACAATCGGTGTGATACATGTAGGATAAATGATTTGAGGTAGGAGGCCACACTCCAACTGATGACATAAATTCTGTATTGTTTGCCTATTCAAGTGACATTTCTTGATAACGTCTCTTTCTTCCACTGTCTGAAGGTATGGAAATGGGTGGTACACTGAAGGTTGTCTTCTCCTCCCTTTCCCAGGTTACCTATGAGGAGAGTGAAAACAATTTTTAGCATTGAGCCAAAAGGCATGTGACAAAACTTGACTGCTTCATAAAGCATTTCACATATTTGACATATTTATTGTTTTCTGTTCAACATCCACCAATAATCCCTATTGTGGCCTTCACCTGCATCTGTAACAGAAATGTGCACATTATCCATTCAGAAATATAAACTTTGCACAATAATGAAAATTCATTAAATGTAGGCAAAAGCCATCAAACATAATATACAGTGCCCTGTGCATATTTTGCCTTGGTGCACCTTAATGCACTACACAGATGGTTTTTGTGCTGGAAATTACATGGGAATGGAGTATTTCAAATGTAAACATGTTAGCCCTCATTTGTAGTGGTGGTGATGCACTTAACAGTCATCAATACTATAGTTGCAACCACTAAGATGACAGATGCCTGACCTCGCATTTAGGACATTTCGAACGTCCGCCGCTAACGGAAGTGGACTGCGCAGTGGGCAGTTGCATCCATGGCAGACACAGCCATAGGCTAACATTGGTGATTGTGACTGTCGCAATTCAATGGATATGTGCATCTACGCTGATGGCCATGTACCATGCAGTATGAAAAATAACTTACTTGCTTCCTGACACTACTGCCATCAACACCTCTTCCATTTTAACTGCTGTTTTACACCTCTGACAGCAATCATGCCAGGCGAAGCTGTTGAGAGGGACCTGCTCTCTCCAGAGGTGCTGGAGAAACTTGTAGAAAAGGTCCTCCCCCTGTATGGTTAGCTTTATGTCTCTCATTCAAAAAGCCAAAAGGGGGAGTGAAGAGGTTTTGCTCAGAAGAGCGATGGAGGTGGAACGGCCTCCTCTAGTCAATGTATAAAAAACAAAAAGATCCACCCTCAAGCTGATACATAACCGTGTCCTCCCAGACTATGCATGTTTCCTACAGTGGTGGAAAGCACACAGCTTTGTGTGTGAGGGGTATTTTAACAAAGCTGTGTGCTTTCCAGCTTTATGGCTCACCAGAGCAGCAGATAAATAACCCACATACATATTTTACTCATTTCAACTCCATTCATTCCATTTCCGCAAGCTACAATGTGCCTCTGAGTCCCGGAGTGAAATCTCACTACTATTTTTGATGGCTAGATAGGACATGTCATGAGATGTGTGTACTTAACATCACCATAGTGATGTGAGTTATGTGGTAAGGCCTAGATTCTGCTTGTGGTGCTTTCACAGGTCTATGCATGTATACCTTTCATGGTACCTATGATTGATTTGCTTATTAGATCATACTAAATGTGCATCCAAATGTTTGGAGTTTATTGCATGAGTTGTGTATGCATACTCTAAAAAGCAGATGAGGATGATGCTAGTTAAATGTACAGTCCCACAGCTCATTCAGCTCAGATCAGGGCTCGGCGAACTGTTGTCTGCGAGCTAACTATACCTCACAAACCCCTTCAGAGTGCAACACTATGCCTATAGTTCTGGGCAGTAAATGTGCAAGGGCACACATACAAGATAGCCGCAAGTTCTATCAACCTTTTGTCCTTTGCCTATTTTCATGCTCATTCTGCCACAGTCTGAGTGAACAACTCTGGCTTGGAGTTATCTATGCCCCTCTTATTTGGAATTTGAGCAGTGAGCTCATTACTGTACACTACTTGCTCCCAGGCCTTACTGGGTGGAGGGAGGCTGTGATGTCACTGCTTGAGCTCTACCTCTGATGTTGGGCTGGCTGTGGTGATCACACCCAGAAGCCACGGCAGCACACTTCAGTTACTGGCACCGATAAACTGGGGAACCCATTGCCAGCCACCCATTGTAATCAAACCACAAGTCCCCTGACTCCACCACTGGAGCTACAGTACAGGTGCAGGGAGGAGGAGACCTATCACTCCCAGTGCCAGTAGTAGTACCTGTATCATGATAGGCAGCCCGCCAGGCAGAAATTAGCAGCGGGGAAAGCCTCGACACAGGCACTTTGTAGGGAGAGGAGCACAGCCCCCGACACCATCCCACTGCACAGGCATCTGGATGTCGCTGTTATGTAAGAGGAGCTGGAGCAGCTTGGGAGTAACACCAGTAAGCACAGCAACCTCCACAGAATACTGGCTTGTATATATCATTCTTTCTCAAAGCAGCCATACCCAAGCCATATACTCCAAGATCTGTCCCAGTGGTTATTTTTGTGTAGGGGTGGGTGAAACTCTGAGGAATCTTGCTGAGTTTTTATTTAACTCTGCAAGATTCCACAGAGTAAACTCTGCAAGTTCCACCCACTTCAAATTATTAGTTTAACCAAAGCAATTGTGAAGTTTTTGCACATGAATATACTGGGCCAATGGATATATAAGTAAAAATCTAATAAGCCTAGAGTTAACATTCATTTTTTATTCTCCCTCCCAACTGTGATGGGACCCTATCTTTGATATGTGAGTAGCCTCCAACACAGAATGTATTTGATGTGTTTTAGGTTGACTATGCTGCATTTTATGTGTCTTTTCCCCATTGAGGTGTTTGCTTTATGGAGCTTGTATTGTTCCCTGTAACTTGCAGTCAATGCAGAGCACATTGTACTTTACATTGTTTTGTAAATTTTATGTGGTACCCAGAACACGTTTTCTACTGTCAATCTTGGATCTGTTAAACATGGGACAATGTAGACCAGCATTTGAATATTGCAGAAACTTGACTCTGAAGCTATATGTTGGACTGTAATAATATTATATAGAATGCACTTAACCATTAAACTGCTGAGGCTTTTCCACCACAGTGCTGCGCCCCTTTTCACAATTTTGGGGTACTTGACAATTATGCTCACATAACAGTTTTTTCCAAATGAGGTATCCACCCCAAATTTAAGGCGTTTTTCCTCAACATCCTGGGATTCTAAAGGTACTGGGGATGGTGGGTTTCCCTGGATGCAGCCAAGAAAATAGAGAAATATACCTATATTTGGGTATTTTTGGGAACAATAGGAAATACCCTTTTTTCCAAAAACTGCATCTACAAAATGTTTGCTGTACTAGGATCATCATCATCCCAGATTTCATTAAAAAGGGCATTCATATAAAATAAAAAAATTACAACAGCTATAAAAAAAATTAAGAGGTAGTCCTTTTTTCATTATATTTGTGGTTTCAACCTACTTTTTGCTTGTGGTGGAAACAGGTGCTAGACCATGGGTGATCTCAACACTTTCCTAAAACATGAGATACCCAGAGCCAACAATTCAGTGGCACCTTACAGTGATTTTTCAGTTTGTACCCACTAATTAGCAATTCACATGGTAAAATATACAGAATGAAACATTGGTATGAAGAAAACCTATGTATTTCTGAAATGTACACAAGATACTGAGTTTAGTAATAGTGGTTATTTGTTGATCTCTAAATCTGTGGTTCCCCATACAATCATGTGACTCAGAGAGCATTCTACACATTGTTCTCATTCTTGCTCATCACTGGTTTACATTTGGAAGGCACAAATGCAGTGAAATTCACTTGGTAATACCAGGTGCTCTACTATTCTGTGTGCTCACATGTATCCCGATGAAGACAGTACCCCACTTGTGTGACTCTGTTCAGCACCCGTGGCATGAAATACCCCAAAATGCAACCTGAAGACATCATAATTCACCCAGAAAAATCCACACTTTTTTGCAATGCGCATAACTGTGGATTTAGGACCCTAGCTCAGCCAGCACAAGGGGAAATGTGCCAAACCCACACATTTCTGAAAACTAGACACCCATTGGTGTTCAGGGCAGCCTGACGTGCATGAATCTAACAAGGTTTTCTTACCCAGAAGCCCTTGCAACCCTCAAACCTTTCCTCATATTTGCGTGAGGAAAATTTCTGGAATCTGCTTTCCTACCCCTTAATGTTCCCCTATGACTCACAATAACAATAGTACCTTACTTGTGAGGGTGTACCAGGCACTTTGGGTAAGAAAGGGGCAACATGCAATATAGACAGGTTACATTTATCCACTAAAAAATGACACTTTTATTTGCAATTTGGGTAGCTGTAGATTTTGGACCCTAGCTTAGCTTGAACTCAGAGAAACCTACCAAACACTCAGATTTCTGAAAAACAGTCACTTGGTGGTGGGATGACTTGCATGGATCCCACAAGGTTTTTTTTTACCCAGAAGCCCTTGGAAACCTCAAACGTTTTTTCACATTTCTATGAAGAACAGTTATGGAATCTGCAGGGAGCCACACATTTCCTACCACCTAGCATTCCCCCATGTTTGCCAGTAAAAGTAATACCTTACCTGTGTGGGTGGAGTTAGCACCCATGACAGAAAGGGACCCAAATCCAGTTTGAAGATATCAATATTTCCTGTAAAAAATTACATAATTTTGCAATGGGGGTAGCTGTGGTATTTGGACCCAGGCTCAGTGGCCATCCTGGGAAACCTACCAAACTCAGACATTTCTGAAAATTAAACACCCAGGGGAGTGTAGGATGATTTGCCTCCTGTGGAATCTACAAAGGTGTCTTAACCACAATGCCCTGAAATCCTCTAACTTTGTGTAAAATACTGCATTTTTTTGTATTTCTCCCAGATACATTTCTGGAATCTGCAGGGATCAAGAAAAATGTCCTACCTGGCATTCTCCCACTTGTCAAGATAAAAACACTACCCCATCCTGGCGAACTCCCATTGACCCTGGTTTGATCTGTTCTGTTGTGGGCACTATGTCCAGTCACACAGATGGGGCAACAATTTTATCACAACAAGCGGGGGAGCGCTTGGTGGTATGAATTTGATAAATGCAAAGGGCTGTGGATAGCACAATCTCTAATTAGGAAACGTTCACATTAGCCATTTGCATCTTTACAGCCAGTAGAAACTAACAGAAAAACATTGATTTTAGAGATTTTGTTAATTTATTTTTCTTTTACAAAAATAATTGTATATAGTAATTTGTTTGTATTTTAGTGTGATAAAATCTACTGATGGCAATACAATATTTTTATGTTTTTATGGCTAAAATATAGCTGAAAACATGTAAGAAGGAGGCTAATACTCCTGAGAAAATAATGCAAAATTAAAATTAATTTTTTTTTTTTACTTTAGTTGTTCACATACATATTAGTATATGTACAATAATGTAAAACGCTTTTGGATGTTGATATAAAAATGTAAACATATATTAAAAAGAACTATACATTTTCCCTAAAATGTAAGATAGTACTTTTTAATATATTAAAACATCTATCATTATAAAATGCATCAAATAAATTTTTGCTTTCAGAGTAAAAAAATAAACATGCCTGATAAAATATTGTATTAAAACATGTGTGCATTGAAAATTAAATAATGTTGAAAAATCAACATATATATTATGAAAATACTGATAAAAATATGTAATACAATATCTAAAAAGGTATGAAATACATATGTGTATGAACATTGTTCAGAACAATGCATTAAAATGTGTGTGAAAATAAAAATACAAATCCATATTGAGTTTGATAAATGCATACCAAATGCAGAGCAGCTTGAGTCACAAATATGATTGTATATAAAACTATAAACCTTACCTTACAAAAAGAATGTGTCCTTCTTACATTTCAACAGAATTTCTAAAATATGATGTAAAGCATATAAATACAATTTAAATTTAAACAAACATCTATGCACATGTATTACACATACGCAGCTATAAGTCACAACATAAAAAATAAACAATAATCATAAAATCCCAATTAAAAACAAAAAAATAGAAACTCAATGCAGAAAGCTTTGGACTTTGAGGGGTGTAGATTTTCTATTCCCATTCTCATCTGAACAACATTGAAAGGGTTGGACATTGAGAAGTGAAGATTTACTATTCCTACTTCACATTGGGGAACGAGGGAGACTTTGTAGGCATTCACTTAATATATCTACACCAATAAAACAACATTTTTAGATGTAACAAAATAAATTAACAACTTATAAGATTTCAAATTACAATTTAAAAATGTGAACAATCAAAACAAATAACTAATCATTTCAAAAATCAATACTGACAATTGTATATAAAATGTATTAAAATGTCCAAAATATAAAAAAAACTACACTTAAACTACCATTTAAAAACCTAAACTTAAATTTTCAAGAAAAAGATAATGTTAAATAAATTATTAAAAATACGAATTCAAAATATCATGAAAAATTATAACTACATTATCAACAACATATTAACATATATATACACCAACAAAAGAACACATTTCATAATAAATATGAAAACTGCAATAAAAGAAAAATTCTTGAACATCAAAATATTTGCGATTTTAAAATAATTCCAAAATAAAAAACAAATCTATATTGACTTATTTACAAATAAATATAAAAAAACTCAGAACCCCAAACGTTATGGATCAAAACATGAAAATGTAAATTAATCAAACAAATAATTAAACAAAAGTAATCTAAGAACAAATTGAGAATAATGTAGTGTAAAAACCTACCAAACCAAATTCCCCTACAAACTCTACATTACACTCCTAAAATCTTTTACATGCTTTACAAATTGCAGAAATAAAAACATTATAAAAAGCCAAATATGAAAATACATGTAATTAAAACATAATTACCAATATTGACACAAGTGCTAAAAAAACTAAATAATTTTAAAAAACAATCAAAATAATTATAACTTGAACCCCACCCAATTCCTTTGTAAATCACAGATGCACATTATTACAATATTTTTACAACAACATTAAAGAATCACTAAATAGATGCTATTCTTGCCTTCGATGTTATAAACAATTATATTTTTCTAATCAAGTATAAATGCAATGATTTTAAAGAACCACAATATTTTTTATTTGATATTATGGTAAAACACCACTTAGACATTGGTCCTACCACATTGTGGCTCAAGACTTTCAGGTTACAACCAAATTAAAAGTAACCAGTAATTAGACACAGTAACATTGTAAAATGACATGAACAATACCTGGTGAAATAACATTACCAAGCCATTTCCAGGCAATTGTAAGTTCTTACATATATCATAGAGAATAACGTAACACAACTGCTGTTACCCCACCAAATTCTACGTTTTCCCAAATTCCAGCCTATTTTCACAGGTATTTTAACATCTGCGTTTTGCTGGTGTAAGTGTGCCCAGAAACACCGGGCTACTTGCAACCCCTGAACCAGTTTACTCTCAATGAGTTCACAACACAGATATATTGTAGGTTGCTCACAGTTTAATGAGAACACTCCAAAATCGCATTCTAGCCTAGAGTTGAGTTGTTAAATTGAACAGCCTAGAGTCGCGGTATAGACCATGCTGTTTCTCATGCACCAGCCAAAATAATAAAACCTCTGCTGCTGTTTCATTTCACAGTGACAGTCTTGCAATTTCCATTTTTAATTACTTTATATTTAAATAATCAAGGTCAATCAAAACCCATACACATTTTGAACAATTTGGTGTCAAGGCTCACACATGGTGTTAAACATTGATACTATCAGAATAAATGTGTCATCCTACTGAAGAACCTCTATTTTTGCCAAAAAAGAAATGCTTACAAAAAACTTTTAATTAGGTCACATGCTGATTTATCTCAGTATAAATCAATCCACAATGAAAGGCTGAAGCATCTCCAGATTCCAACATATCCATGGTGGCGCTCCATCTTTTATTTTAACATTCCCTCCACCCAATTGGTCTCCTGCTGACATTTAGTAAACTTATTCAAATCGAAAGCTACAAACATACTTTCATTGCAAATTACCCTCTCAAGACCCATTCTGAGACATCAACCGAGAGTAATACTTTTATCTAAGTCGATGTGAAATTTATATTATGCTTGTGAAATTCATGAATTTCTCTTAATGCAAATTTGTATCGTTTATGTACTCGCTACAGACAGGTTCAATGAGAATATGCCTGGCTGATGCCCATTTTATGTTCAGTATGAGATACAGGAAAATCTAATGTCACATCATTTGCATTAGTTTTACATCCCTACTCTTAATCTTATGATAAAATTACTCTTATTCTTGTTGAAAGTGCATTTCAAGTTCCCATTATGAAGCAGACAGTTTCAATGACTTTTCTATTCAATGCATGTTTTTAATAAAATGCAGAAGCTCATGTGACAGCATTAGTCATGCGATATGACTCTTGAATATGTTGATTGCACTGGATTTTTTTAGATAAGTAAATTATAAAATTGGTCATTACAAACTTCAAAGAGACTTCAGCACTATTTATCATCATTATGCTTCACAGGCCATGCGAGCATGCAGGCACGTTCCTGCACTAAATGTAGATCTGCATAAGTAGAAAAAAGTTATTTTGAATTATACTGACTTTGCCTCAGCGTCATTTTTTGGAGTCTCCAAAGTCCCCTCTGTTGCCATAAGCTAGAGCTTAAGGGTCCATTAGGATGTCGGGCGGTGGCACCACCGCGGTGCTGGCGGTGTGGAAAAATGCTTTTTTCCACCCGCGAGCAGCGGTCCTCATGTCTGCCATATTAGTATGGCCAAACATAGCCCATTTCCCGACCGCTGCGGTGCGACGCGCCCCGCCATCAAAGTGCGCGGTGGGAGCCAATGGAGACTCTCTGCCATGCGGAATGACGTCCATCCCGCTTCACAAATTAGGATGCCCCAAACAAGCA
Source organism: Triturus cristatus (assembly GCF_964204655.1). Lineage (NCBI taxonomy): Eukaryota > Metazoa > Chordata > Amphibia > Caudata > Salamandridae > Triturus > Triturus cristatus. Next base: position 544,637,190 of record NC_140594.1, on the reverse strand, counting down.
GGCGCACCGCAGCGGAGATACCACCCAACCAGAGACGGCGGAAGCACGACAGCGGAGCGCGAAACCAGAGTCACGGTCCACACCACCCAGTCACGACCGCCATGGACCCAGCGCTACACGTCTTTCCGGTGCTGTACCTGCTACATCACCAGGAACTCATGGACAGCCACGGACGCCGCCCCAGGTACGCAATAACACAAACACAACACACAACACACGGGCAGACACAGGGTCCAAATCCACATCAAACACACTGGTGGGGACAGGGACACATCCACAACGGCACGCACACATCACCCACCTGCCACCAAGTCACCCCTCTGCAACCTGGACACACATCTTCTGCGACCATGCAGCAATGTCTCGGTCACGTCACCGCAGCGGTGAACACAACGGAATACATGTGCACAATGCAGAAGGCAGGGCCAGCGTCAGGCATGGGCAGGGCACAAAGACCACAGGACCACACCCCTTCCCACCACACACAAGCACACCCCATGAAGGCACCTACCATGTGCCCCTCTTGTGCACCCCATGCACAGCAACAAGCCAGGTCAATACATTCCATGCACCACACAACAAGCAACCAGGGAGACACTGCAGGAGTGGCTGCACAGGAACACACAGCAAAGTAGCACAGGGCCAGGGAACACACACACCACCACAACACCACACTCAGGGAACTAAAATGAGGACAAGCACCAAATGAACACATACAAGGAGCTAACATCCAAATTGACACACAGCCTGCATAGTCACACATACATACCACAGACTGACAAACAGACACATCAATGAAGCACAACAAATAGGAAAACCAAAGTGGGCTGCACACAAATAGAAGGCCATGGAGACACACAACAAGCATGTGTACATCACAGGCAAGACAAGGAACAGAGAACAACACCCTCAGACCATCAAAGCACACATGGCTGATACAGTCAGTGGGACAAATCACAGACATCACAGTGCAACAACACAGGGAGACAGCAAGGCAAACCACGTAGAGGCACAATGGTGAAAGGAAGGCCATGAAGTCAAACTGTGAACACCCACACATATGTATAAAACTACTTCACAGGAGTACGCCAGCAGCACTACACACAGGGCCCATTGACACACCCCATGACTGACAAACATCAGTAGGAATCTACACACATAACCCCTCACACCAGCAGCACACAACACCAGTGTCAAACACACTGAAGGGTGGCAATACTTGCCAGGCATCATACACACAAACAATCACACACTCTGGGGGTAGCCACAAACATAACACACACACAGGGATGCCACAACAAATGTCTGCCCAAAAACAACAGACAAACACATAACCCAACAGAACCACAAGAGCAGACATGCCCTGTGCAGCTAAACTGTGGAAAGGCAATGAGAGCACAGACACAACAGGAGGGCACAACATTATCACTCAGGAACAATGCACAGCCAACATACCACAACACACACAAGAAGTGCGCCATCACAGAACAACACAGCCACATCAAACAAACAACAGATGCACAGGTGAAAAAATCACATAGCAAACACAGCAGGACATCGGGGAATGCACACCAGGCAAAGACAAGGCAACAGACACACACAGCACTGGATGCATAACAAGCTGTGTGTGCACACCAAGCATACCAGCCACACACAGACATCAGTGACAGAACAGCAACCCACACAACACCATACAGCAGAGCACAAAGACAACGGCACACCCAGGAAGTGAAGCAATAACACAGACAACACACATACATCCAGCACAACACCAACAGATGCACGAGTCTGGGACACAAAGGTGGAAACAACTTGACCAGAGGCCTGGGCAGCACACACAGTTGGACTGCATAGGAGCAACCATGACTGCCAAACAGCACCAGCACATCACATACAACTCATTGGGGAAATGCCCTGAGTGACACATTGACCCTGGACACAGAACTGCACCACAAAGCACAGTGTCACAAATGAAGTGATGTGGAGGCACACACACATGGAAACCAAGGGGACAGCTGACACCAAAGTGAAGTGTACTGCATGTCAGTAGGGGACATGGCAGGAGTGTACCATACACAAAGAGAGGGAGTGCAGACCCACAATAGGTAGGCATCTGAAGCAGAGATAGGGGATGGTATGACAATACACACAACATGCCACACTGGAGTCAAGAAGGCACCATGTGACAGCAATGCATGAGAAAACACAACCACAATGACAGTGTGGAACAGCAGGTCTGCACAGTCCCCACAAACAGCCACAAGACACATGGATGTGCAACAGAACACAACAATGACTCGCCAGTCACACACTCTGCATACTCACAAGTGACAAAAACAACAAGTAGGAGTCAGACAGAACTGCAAGGACACACCAACACACTGCACAGTGCACTACATACAACACACACATGTGCATACAACCACATCCACAGGGCTGAACAATCAAAACAACAGGCATACAACTCCTGGGTGGCACATGTGTGTAGTTGACAATGCAAGGTCATGCACACATCAACACTCTCCACAAACTCACCCCCTTCACACTGCACACTACCTGACCATCCAAGAGCACACATGGAAAGTAAGCCATGGGACTAGGATGACTGGCCATCACAAGATGACCACACACATACACCACTGGGCACACATAAAGGAAGAACACACATACATGATGACCCTGGACAGCCTGCCTGCAAAACTGTGTGCAGAAACCCACTCTGTGCCGGCAGTGCCCCCCAACATGACATGTGTACAATATAGCCAACATGAACTAATTAAGTAAATGCCAACTGCTGCACATTGTAAAATTACACCATTGCCCCCACAAGTATCTGGGTTAGGAAGAACTGAAGACCCTGTCACCCCAGAAAACTGATTCGTAAGTGAGCCCAAACATTGACCATGTTGAAGTGGCACGCAGAGCATGTAGCACAGTAAACCATATACACAAAGCAAAATAACTTTTTTCAGTAAGCACACTGACAAAATAGACAACAGGAGCAACTGTCTTTATTCACATATTTCACAGATAGGCACAGGCACAAAATGCAGAGCATATCCATGAGAAGCTGAACAGGCAAGGCCAAAACAGTAGTGAACAACAAGGCCAGTGGCCAGGGCAGAGTGCAGAGTAGGTCCATGAGAAGCTGCATAGGCAAGGGCAAAACAGCAAGTCCAGTGGCCAGGGCAAAGTGCAGAATATGTCCATGAGAAGCTGCACATGTAAGGGCAAAACAGCAGTGAACAACAAGTCCAGTGGCCAGGGCAGAGTGCAGAGTAGGTCCATGAGAAGCTGCACAGGCAAGGGCAAAACAGCAAGTCCAGTGGCCAGGGCAAAGTGCAGAGTATATCCATGAGAAGCTGCACAGGTAAGGGCAAAACAGCAGTGAACAACAAGTCCAGTGGCCAGGGCAGAGTGCAGAGTAGGTCCATGAGAAGCTGCACAGGCAAGGGCAAACCAGCAAGTCCAGTGGCCAGGCCAAAGTGAAGAGTATGTCCATGAGAAGCTGCACAGGTAAGGGCAAAACAGCAGTGAACAACAAGTCCAGTTGCCAGGGCAGAGTGCAGAATAGGTCCATGAGAAGCTGCACAGGCAAGGTCAAAACAGTAGTGAACAACAAGTCCAGTGGCCAGAGCAAAGTGCAGAGTAGGTCCATGAGAAGCTGCACAGGCAAGGGAAAAGCAGCAAGTCCAGTGGCCAGGGCAAAGTGCAGAGTATGTCCATGAGAAGCTGCACAGGTAAGGGCAAAACAGCAGTGAACAACAAGTCCAGTGGCCAGGGCAGAGTGCAGAGTAGGTCCATGAGAAGCTGCACAGGCAAGGGCAAAACAGCAAGTCCAGTGGCCAGGTCAATGTGAAGAGTATGTCCATGAGAAGCTGCACAGGTAAGGGAAAAACAGCAGTGAACAACAAATCCAGTGGCCAGGGCAGAGTGCAGAGTAGGTCCATGAGAAGCTGCACAGGCAAGGGCAAAACAGCAAGTCCAGTGGCCAGGGCAAAGTGCAGAGTATGTCTATGAGAAGCTGCACAGGTAAGGGCAAAACAGCAGTGAACAAGAAGGCCAGTGGCTAGGGCTAAGTGCAGAGTAGGTCCACGAGAAGCTGCACAGGCAAGGGCAAAACAGCAGTTAATAACAAGGCCAGTGGCCAGGGCTAAGTGCAGAGTATGTCCATGAGAAGCTGCACAGGTAAGGGCAAAACAGCAGTGAACAACAAGTCCAGTGGCCAGGGCACAGTGCAGAGTAGGTCCATGAGAAGCTGCACAGGGAATGTGTGCGACTGTACCTTTCCATGGTCAGCAACACAGTCAGGGGGTAACAATGTGCAGTACAGGCCCACCTGTGTGAGAGACAGGTGTGTGAGGGTGACTAACACTCAGACTTGGCTGTCAGGCAGACTGGAAGCTGGCTGTGCCTCGGGGACTGTCGGGGCACTTGAACAGGGAGAGAGCGGAACAGCTGAGGTAGAGCTATCAGTGGTTTGGCAAGCCGGAGGGCTCCTTGGACCAGGTGGTGTAGTGGAACGTGGAGGTGGAGTCATGCAGACGGGAGACACGGTGTGGCTGGGAGATTGTGGAGCGGTGCCCTTCCACTTCTTGGGGATCCTAAATGGCCTCACACCGAGATGGACTACAGGGGCTCACACAGCCATCCAGCCAAGCAATCACTGTCCTGACTACAGCATGAACAAACTTCTATGTCACTGTATGGCTGACAAAACAAAACAGGTCACTCATACATACATGTGCAAGGAGGCAAACCTGTGGCATTTGGTACACACACCCTCCCCCTGGAGACAGCATGTCAGGCAGTGCATGACAGTACCCCACACTCCCAGGCACATACTGCATCAGTCCACTACATGTGTGGCCCCCCTGCCCTACCGCACCACTGTTGAAGACTTACCATGACATTTGAGGCACCATATAGCCTTGGGTACTGTGTGAGCACCTAGTCCACCAGGACCTCCAGCTCCTCGCTCATGAAGGGACTGGCACGGATCTTCTCTGTCCTTGCCATCACTGTGGACATGAGACAACAGTGACGGAATTGGGTGGTGAGGGGTCTCAGGCAGCAGTCCCTGGAGGCAGCAGCAGGTGAGGGATCTCTGGCAGCAGGCTCTGGGAGCAGTGGAAATGTGAGGCTCACTTCTACACATATATATAGCCCCCGGGGGTCGTTTCAAAGGTGCCAAGCTTCAGCAATTGGTGGTCCAGGTCTGCCTCTTACAAATGCATCCAATGACTGTCTCTGTGGTGGTGGAGCATGCCTACCGCGATCTTCAGGGGCCCGGTGTGCGCTACCGCGATTTTTGCAGCGGAGCATGCCAACCGCCATTTCCACATGTCTCCATGCCTATCACTACCGCACATGTGTGAATAGGGGAAGTGGTGACACAACGCCGGGGCCAGGCGCCAGCTACCATGATATGGGTGCCATACATTGACACGAGGCACTGCCATTCAGGCGGCGGAGCATGCCAACTGCCATTTCCTCATGTCTCTATGCCTATCACTACCGCACATAAGTGAATGGGGGTGCTGGTGACACACCGCCGGGGCCAGGCGGTAGCTACCGCGTTATGGGTGTCATACATTTACACGAGGCACCGCCATTCAGGCGGCAGAGCATGCCAACTGCCATTTTCACATGTATCCATGCCTATCACTACCGCACATGTGTGAATAGGGGAGGTGGTGACACTCCGCCGGGGCCAGGCGGCGGCTACCGTGATATGGGTGCCATACATTGAAACGAGGCACTGCCATTCAGGCGGCGGAGCATGCCAACTGCCATTTACTCATGTCTCTATGCCTATCACTACCGCACATAAGTGAATGGGGGTGCTGGTGACACACGCCCCGGGGTCAGGCGGTAGCTACCGCATTATGGGTGTCATACATTGACACGAGGCACCGCCATTCAGGCGGTGGAGCATGCCAACTGCCATTTTCACATGTCTCCATGCCTATCACTACTGCACAAGTGTGAATGGGGGTGCTGGTGGCACACCGCCGGGGCCAGGCGGTAGCTACCGCGATATGGGTGCCATACATTGACACGAGGCACCGCCATTCAGGAGGCGGAGCATGCCAACCACCATCTCCCCAAGTCTCCATGCCCATCACTACTGCACTTGTGTAAATGGGGGGTGCTGGTGACACACCGCTGGGGCCCGGCGGTAGCTACTGCAATTTAGGTTCCAAACAATCGCAATGGCCACCTGGCAAACATCAACAGCGCACAGTGCCCACCTGGTCAATGGCACATCATTGTGCACACAATGCCAATGTTCCATTTACTCCACTGATGGCTACACATACCATGTTTGTGTGTGTGATTTTGTAGATTGGCCTGTACTCACTCACATGTCACTTATGGTTTTGATAGTCGTGTAGGCGGGACAGTGTTGTTCTGGACTCTACAATGTGGACACATGTCAATGTGTTGAGGTGCAGTGACAATCACAGCGATGCTCGTCTCAATGAAAGATGATCTCATATCTGCTCATGCACACATTCGTCATTCCTGCGCGGACTGTGGTCATTGTGTGGTGGATGTGTGCCAGATTGTAATGACGCATTAAGGTGTGACAGGTACAGCAGCTAGGTATTAGACAGTGGGTTTGATTTGTTACACAAACGCTGGATGCTATACTCCCAGGCGTGCCCATGTGAAATGTGGCCATCTCCCTATGTGCATTCACATTGACCAAGGTGGTGTTTGAGGTACTTGTCTTGTGTAAGTTGACAGGTGTGCCCTTTGTGTAGCTGAAGGTGTCCCTACATGTAAGCTGGTCTGTTAGTCAACATTGATGTCAGTCATTGTTGTTGTTGTGTCATCCAGAACGTGATATGCTGTACACATCTCATGATGTATTGCATTGAAATGTGTCCACTATCATCTCAAATAGGAGGAGGCCAAATTTGATTCGTCACTTGACGGTGCTGGAGGACATGGAGGATGTGGCGATCATATGGAAATGCCGTCTGGATAGAGCCACCCTGAAAACCCTTTGTGATCTGTTGGAGCCCCACCTGCAGCCTCGCCGGACATATCCAACAGTTTTCACCCCTACTTATAAGTAAGGGTGGGCGAAATTTGCGAAAGTGCCTTTCGCAAAATATCGCCAAACGGCAAAAAATCTCCACGATCACGTGAAATTTCGCATGATCGCGGAGATTTTTGTGTGCTGCTGATTAATGCGTTACTGAATTTGACCTTCAACTCGGGCACCTGCTTTATTCATATCTGTAAGACTTACAGATATAAATAAAGCAGGTGCCCGAGTTGAAGGTCAAATACAAGTGCTTCCTGTTGGGGTTTCATTTTTGTGACAGGAGCATCGTGCCAGAATGAATCCTGCCCTGCATATTTACCCAAGAAGATGCCACCGTTTTGTGCAATACCTCTACTCAACTGGAGTACTTTCTACTGGCTAATCAGTAAGTGCTACCTCGTTGGGCAAATGTATAGTGCTTTTCCTACACTACAGCTGCGTAAAGGGCCAGAAGAGTTGTCTACAGCGATATGTGTGTCTGTAATGTTGCCACAGCGTCGACGGGCACCGGGGTCCCTCGAGTGAGCTGTCCATCATAGTGGGGGAAAGGGCGGGAAGACGATGCACACCGCTGGGGTGGGGGGTGTGGGGCCAAACAGGAGAACTTCCATGCAGTTTACATGCCTCTTGTTTATAAAGGGCCAGAGATGGATCAGAGCAGCGGATGAGGAGACAGAACCTCCTGGTGTCAGGAACTACACGGGGATTGCGCTCGAGAAACTCATGAATGCTCAGAGCTCCATCAAGGATGACAGCAAATTGTAGATGGTAGATATGGGGAGACAGCGCACCTGCCTAGCCTCGACCGTGCTTGCGAATGTTTTGTGCTGATTAGTACAGTGTGTTACTGAATTTGAGCTTCAACTCGAGCACCTGCTTTATTTATATCTGCAAGTGCTTCCTGTTGAGGTTTTATTTTTGTGACAGGAGCATCGTGCCAGAATGAATCCTGCCCTGCATATTTACCCAAGAAGATGCCACCGTTTTGTGCAATACCTCTACTCAACTGGAGTACTTTCTACTGGCTAATCAGTAAGTGCTACCTCGTTGGGTAAATGTATAGTGCTTTGTTTTCCTACACTACAGCTGCGTAAAGGGCCAGAAGAGTTGTCTACAGCGACCATGTGTGTCTGTAACGTTGCCACAGCACCGACGGGCGCCAGGGTCCCTCGATTGAGCTGTCCATCATAGTGGGGAAAGGGAGGGAATATGATGCACACCGCTGGGGTGGGGGGTGTGGGGCCAAATGGGAGGGGCTTCCATGCAGTTCACATGCCTCTTGTTTATAAAGGGCCAGAGACGGATCAGAGCTGCAGATGAGGAGACAGAACCTCCTGGTGTCAGGAAATACACGGAATTGTGCTCGAGAAACTCATGGATGCACAGAGCTCCATCAAGGATGACAGCAAATTGTTGACGGTAGTAGATATGGGGAGAAAGCACACCTACCTAGGCAACAATTTCCGTTCCCTTGCGGATCGCGGAAGTTTCGACATTTTCGCGGTCCGTGTGGAACGCGAACATGTTGAATTTTCTCAATTTCCGCAAGTGGAACGGAAATTGTCGCCCACCCTTACTTATAAGGTAATGGCGGCCCTGCATTTTTTTGCCACTGGATTGTTCCAAGAGACAGTGGCCAGTGCTGGTGGGATGTCACAACAGATGTTCAGCATGGTGCTGCGTGATGTACTTTCCGCCATGGTGATATACAAGGACAGATACATCCATTTCCCCAGGGTTGCTGAATTGCCAGCTGTGAAGGCAGATTTCTATCCCCTTGGATACGTCCCCAATGTTGTTGGTGCCATTGATTGCACCCATGTCGGGCTTGTGCCAACACAGGCAATTGAGCACATTTACAGGAATTGCAAGCATTACCACTCCATAAATGTGCGGGTGGTGTGCCTGGCAGATATGATCATCTCCCACGTGTGTGCCAAATTCCTAAGCTTGGCCCATGACTCCTACATCCTGCGGAACAGCATTGTGCCCTAGCTGATGGCTAATCTGCTTCCTGAGCGTGCATGGATTGTGGGTGAGTATGCCAAGTCGTATGGCATGCTGGGTGTGTGACCTGCTGCCCTCAGCCTCAGCGACATTGCAATGTCTATTTGTGTTTGTGATACCTACGTGACTTTGCATATCCCAACCGTCCCTGGTTGCTGAGCCCACTGAGGAATCCCAGGACCCCAGCTGACGTCCGCTACAATGAGGCACATGGAAGGACACGTCATGTGGTGGAGCGTACTTGTGGTCTGCTCAAGTCACGTTTCCACTACCTGTGAGACAAGACTGGAGGTGCACTGGCATACTCGCCCGGGAAGGTGTGTCAGATTGTAGTGGCATGCTGCATGCTCCCCAACCTAGCCATTCGCAAGGAGATTCCCCCGCTCCTGGATGATGGTGAGGACCCAAGGCCCCAACCTGCACACCAACCCTTGTCCAGTGATGAGGGCAGTGGAGAGGAGGAAGGTGTTCACCTGCGTGAACAGCTCATCACATGCTGCTTCACTTGAAGGTGGGTGATAATGTGGAACATACCCATTGTCTGCTGATATTGCTGTTGTCGTGAAGGGGCATGTGAGAATTGTAACAGCAACCAGTTGTAGACTCAGCGGTGGTTGGCAATGTTTCTGGGCAGGTAATTTGGGAACATCTACAGGACGTGTATGTTGACACTTGTTGCCCATTGTGACGTGTGCATGCTGGGTTATCCTGATGGTAGGTGTTGTGTGATGTCTGTGATGCCACACCCAGACCAGTGAAAGTAGTTCTGTTGTGTTTCCCTAGGTGCCTTCAACTTCTCCTTGCCTACATACAGCCCATGTCCCTGGTACATTGTGATCATGTTGAAGACTGTACATCCTGCAATAAAGACAGAGCAGACATGACAACATGTGTGTAAGGATATTTAATTTGCAATGGTGAGATGCGAGGGGGGGGTGGAGCAGTGAGTTGACAGTTGTGCTAAATGAGATAATCGAGTAGTCACCACATTGAAGTGGTGACCCAGTCCAACAGACAGATGCCATTCACAAGGCAGTGTGGGGAAGGACAGTCCAAAAAGTCAATGCAGTGGTGGAGAGGGTTGCCATCATGGCTGGCTCCGTGACTGGCATCTGGCAGGTGCTTTCCCTCCAGATACTCCCAGGGTCTTCTTAGGACGTCCCCTTCGTCGTTTGGTTGGGAGGCCCTGCTGCAGGGCCAGTGGGGTCTGAGGACTCACCCCTCTCTTTGGGCACAGGGGAGGATGGTGAACTGTCATCCTGCGGCCCACCAGAGGGAGGTGGAGGTGTTGTTTGTGGTGCAGGCCTGTCCCTCAGTACCGCCACTTGCTGGTGAGCCTCCTGGTGTCTGTAGGTGACCCTGCCCTTCCCACCTACCCTGCTGCCACAGACCTATTGCCTCACCACTGTGGGCACCCTCATCCTCTCCTTGCCCTCCTCTGTCAGTGGTGTGTGCTGGTCATCCTCTCGGACAGGGAGGGTGTTGCAGGCAGCACTGGTGGTGGTGGTAGTGGTGGTGGTGGCGGGGGTGGCCGCACAGGCCATGACAGCAGGGGTCTGTTGTGAAGTTGTTATTGCCGCAGATGTGGTGGGGGGACGATGGGGTCCTGGGACCTGTTGCTCCTTGGCACACCAGATGGGCCGTCTTTGAGCTCATCATCCATGGAATGCTGGGAGTCAACATCTGAGAGTTCATGTACCGGGGGGGGGGAGACTAGCTCTGCAGGTTGCTGGTGTTGTCCTCTGCAGTAAGTTCTTGGTCACCTGTGGGTCAGATGGGAAATGGTCATTGTGCGCACCCGGCAAGCTTTGTGTTAGCTGTGTGTCATTCACTTTTTGTACACTGCACAATTGACAGATTATCATATTGTTTACTATGTGCACTACTGTGCTTCCTGACATGATGCAATGGTACATGCATTACTTGTCCATGGTGTGAGGTGTCAAGGCATACCATGCGACCCGTGCACAATTAATGATTACAGGGACTTATTGCCATCTAGTGCCTGGCACAACATGTTTTTCATTGAGGACTCATTGTTGATTTGTCTGACCTGGCAGGAGTCACATCTGGCCATGGACTTGCCATTGTCATCTCCTGCAGACCTTTGTCCTGTCATGTGCATATTTTGATTTGTACCACCACACATGCTTTCATATTTTTTGAATGGTCCTTGTTGCACTTGCCCCATGGAGGTGCTGTGCATGATTGTGCCCTGACTTTCTTCTACATGTGCATTGGTGTGTCACACTTTGGTAGCTGTGACAGTTTCCTTAGCTTGCCTATGTGCACACTGTGCTTGGCAATGGGGTAGGTGTACCTCTTTGTGCAATGAGAGGGCTGGTGTTGTCATATGGCAACATTTAATTTGTGAGGAATGGGTGGGTGCACATACTGGCTACTTACCTGTAATGTGCCCACATTTGGGTTTGTTATGTCACACATATGTGTGTGCATGGTGGAGGCTTACATCCTGCTCAGTGGGGTCACAGGACAGAATAATATGTCTACCTACCTGGAAGTGTATTTGGTGTACTGCAATGTCTTCCAACTGCTTCGGGGTGGGGTGGGGGGAGGGCTCCATCCTGCTGAGGTGTGGGCCAGGGGGCATTTGGGAGTAGTGGTACGGGCCTCCCACCAACACACACCCTCATTGTGAAGATGGCTACCTACCTGTAAGTATGTTTGGTGTACTGCAATGGCTTCCAACTGCTTCGGGGTGGGGTGGGGGGAGGGCTCCATCCTGCTGAGGTGTAGGCCAGGGGGCATGGTGGGAGTGGTAGTGCAGGCCTCCCACCCCAAACACCCTCATTGTGAAGATGGCTACCTACCTGTAAGTTTGTTTGGTGTACTGCAACGGCTTCCAACTGCTTAGGGGTGGGGTGGGGGAGGGCTCCATCCTGCTGAGGTGTGGGCCAGGGGGCATGGTGGGAGTAGTGGTACAGGCCTCCCACCCGCACACACACTCATTGTGAAGATAGCTACCTACCTGTAAGTTTGTTTGGTGTACTGCAATGGCTTCCAACTGCTTCGGGTGGGAGGAGGGCTCCATCCTGCTGAGTTATAGGCCAGGGCGCAAGGTGGGAGTGTGTAACGCCCTGAACGTCTCAGGATCGTTTAACAGACACGACAATGAGGACGCAACCACTTGTGAAGGGTTAGTTCTTTTAATGAAGGCAAATAAAATACAAAGAACAAACAAAAGTTATAGTCACTGGAATCCTCCAGGCTAAGTACGTTACCAGCCCACAGCACGGATGGTCCTAACCGTCCTCTGCATATACGCCGATCCCGGCGTATGCCAACAGAGGGCAGAAATGAAATGGCCGACAATGCCAATCGGTAGGCTGTGAGGGGCACGAAGAGTGTTGGGGAGAATCGAGGAGTCAGGGAAACACCCAGCCGGGGTCTCTACCTGAAGGGAGCAGCCGCTCAACCTCTTCCTCAGACTGCACCGGGACGCTGAGTCACCTCCTGGTGATGCGTCACCGATACCCCAATCACAAGCAAGAAGACTGAACCGAGAGCAGCCGCTCGATCGATCCTGTGGACTTCCGAGTCTGTAACGCGGCAAACACCTCCTGGTGTGCGTTACAGCTGGCAGTCCCTGTGTCTCTGGTCGGGCTGGGAGTTACGACTCCAACCAGCAAAAGCGCCACTGCGCTTGGACTCAGCCGAGTCAAAAAGCGAAGCTCAATGGTTGACCGGTAGAGCTTCCGGGTCCTTCACAGGTGACGATGGGGCAAGACACGGCCCAGGGAGTAACGACTCGACCTACCTCCGTTCTTGCCTTACTGGAGCACCACTCCGGAACACTGCTCTTCACGAAGCAGGTACGTCGGTGTAAACACAATATCCGACAGCCTTGTACCTCCCGGTTCCTCCCTTTATAGGGCGTGTTTTCCTTGAGTTATGTAACAGCTCTCCTGTTTACATAAGGGCGTGTTTCCCTTGAGTTATGTAACAGCTCTCCTGTTTACATAAGGGCGTGTTTCCCTTGAGTTATGTAACAGCTCTCCTGTTTACATAAGGGCGTGTTTCCCTTGAGTTATGTAACAGCTCTCCTGTTTACATAAGGGCGTGTTTCCCTTGTATGACAGGAATTCTTGACAGTACATCCTCCCTCTCAGCGGCTCCCCACGGGTCCAGCGCTGGCAGGAAAACGCCGATGGAACAAGGAGACCAAGCGCGGAGCATGAACCCCTTCAGCCGGTTCCCATGAATGCTCCTCCGGGCCATAGCCTTTCCACGCAACCAGGTACCACAGCTTCCCCCTGCGCCATTTGGACGCCCGTATGCCCGACACTTCATACTCCACCTCCGACTCCACGCATACCGGCCTAGGTGTCCCAGACGGCTTGGAGGGTGCTGGTTTGAGCAATGATACATGAAAGACAGGGTGTATCCGCAATGACTGGGGCAAGCACACCTTCACGTTCACGGGACCCATACACTTGGTAATTCGATAGGGGCCCATGTACTTGGGATGGAACACACTGTTCTTTCGAAACCTCATGTTTCTTGTGGATATCCAGACGTAGTCTCCAGTGCGGTACAGTGGCCCGGGCCTTCTCTTCCTATCTGCCGCAGCCTTGTATCTTCTCTTGGCCTCTATTAGGACAGCCCTTGAGCGCATCAACGTGTCTTTTATGTGTGCCACCCTGTCCGCTGTGGCGGGAATCCTGTCCTCTCTGAACGGATGTAGAAATGGCAAGAACCTGGGATGTTGGCCATAGTTGCTATAGAACGGAGATGACTGTGTGGAGCTGTGAGTGGCGTTGTTATAGGCTATCTCTGCAACCCATAGCAAGTCGACCCATTCTTCCCTGCCCTGGTCCACAAAACATCGCAGATACTGTTTGAGCGTTTGGTTCAGGCGCTCGGTTTGGCCGTCCGTTTGAGGGTGGTAGCTGGTGGACAGGGCGGTCTTAACATGCAGCGCAGTGCACCAAGTCTTCCAGAATTGCGCAGTAAACTGCGACCCCCGGTCCGACACGATCACCCCAGGTAATCCATGCAGTCGTACCACATTCTTTAGGAGTAGTGACGCCAATTCCCCGGCCGTAGGGACTCTCTTGCAGGGGATGAAGTGCCCCATTTTCGTCAAGTAATCCACCACCACCAGTATTGCCGTCATCCCCTGGTCTACCGGTAGGCCCACCACGAAGTCCAGTGATATGCTATCCCATGGTCTATCCGGGGTCGGAAGTGGATGTAAGAGCCCTTGGGTTCGGCCATGGTCGGCCTTCATGGTAGCACACGTAGGACACTCCTGTCCCCACCTCCTGACATCCACTCTCATGGTTGGCCACCAGAAATGCCGTCCCATGCTAGCCACCGTTTTTTCAAAGCCCAAATGACCTGCGCATGGAGAGTCATGGCACCAGATGAATGCTTGTTTCCTTAGCCTAGGCGTGGGTATCAATAGGCACCTGCCCTTCAGGGGTATCCCGTCCTTCAGCTGCCATTCTCTGTGACTGAGGAGCCACCTCCGCCATGCGAATGACCTGATCCCTCTCTTTATTCCCCTCAGGAAAGTATCCGGTTGGATAACCCCCAATACCATCCTCGGGGAAATGATGGAACGCTCGGTTGCAGGCAATGGTTCCTTAACTGCAGATTGACGGGACAGGGCGTCCGCCTTCCGGTTTTCCGTCCCCGGCCGATATGTGATGCGGAAGTTGAACCCCGCAAAGAAGATCATCCACCGCAGCTGCCTGGGAGAAAGGTGTCTAGTGGCCGTCATGAACTGTAGGTTCCGATGGTCCGTGTACACCGATACCACATGTCTTGCCCCCATCAACCAATGCCTCCATTCGGTGAAGGCGTCCTTGATTGCGAGAAGCTCCTTCTCCGCAATATGGTAGTTGCGTTCGGCGTCGTTGAGTTTGCGGGACATGTACGCAACGGGATGAAGCACCCCTGTGTCGTGGTTGCGTTGGGACAAGATAGCCCCCAGCGCCACATCCGACGCGTCCGCTTCCACCACGTAGGGGAGATCCGGATCGGGGTGAGCCAACACCGGCGCCTTACCAAAGGCGCTTTTCAGGGCCTCAAAGGCTTTGTTCGCTTCAGGGGACCAGACAAACTCCTTGGACTTCCTCAGTAGCTGTGTGATTGGGGCCACCACTCCTGAAAATCCATCTATAAACCGCCTGTAAAAGTTGGCGAAGCCAATGAAACTTTGGACGTCCTTCACGCTTTGGGGCACCGGCCATTCTTTCACCGCCTTGATCTTTCGTTCTGCCATCTCCTGTCCCTCTGGACTCAGCATCACTCCGAGGAATTCCACGGATGTGACGTGGAAGTCACACTTGCTGAGTTTACAAAACAGCATGTTTTCCCTCAGCTTTTGGAGCACAGCTTTGACGTGGTGTACGTGCTCCTCCACACTGGACGAATAGATGAGGATGTCGTCGATATATACGACCACGTAGATATCCAACTCCTCTCTGAATACCTCATTCAAAAAGTACTGAAAGGCTGCCGGGGCGTTGCACAGACCGAACGGCATGACGAGGTACTCAAAAAGGCCGAACCTGGTCTTAAAGGCGGTCTTCCACTCGTCTCCGTCCCTCATGCGCACCAGATGGTATGCCCCTTTCAAATCCAACTTGGTGTAGATCCGAGCTTTCTTGACCTGTTCCAGAAGTACACTGATGAGAGGCAAGGGGTACCGATTTTTTATGGTTATCGCATTCAATGCCCTAAAGTCCACACAGGCTCTCAGCTCCCCATTAGCCTTCGGGATGAAGAAGAGTGGCGAGGCGGCCGGAGACTTGGACGGGCGGATGAATCCTAGCTTGAGGAGTTTATCCAGGTACCCCCGGAGATGCACGTTTTCAGGCTCCGTCAGGGCATACAGCCTGCCGCTGGGAACGCTGGCCCCTGGCACCAGGTCGATCTGGCAGTCAAACTGTCTATGTGGTGGTAGCACTTCCGCCTTCACCTCATCAAATACATCCTCAAAACTGTGATAAGCCTGGGGGAGAGCCACATCTTTTTCTGCCGCTGTAGCCACCGTCTGACTCCCGCTCTCATCTGCGTCAAGGGATTCCGTTCCTATTCCACAATGCAGGATGCAATACGGTGACGTCATTTCGATGCGATGTGTTGGCCAATCCACAAAGGGGTTGTGTTTCTGTAGCCACGGCAATCCCAATATGACGCCATATTGGGGCGCTCGGATGATGTTAAAATCTATTTGTTCCAAATGGTTCCTCCCATATCTCATCGGAAGGACCCCCGTGTGCTGTCCGATGGGCCCCGTCACCAATCGCCTTCCGTCTACCGCATAGACGTCTTCGGGTACTGCTTTGGGAAGAAGCACTAGCCCTAGCCTGCATGCCTCGTTGTGGTCCATAAACATGCCAGTGGCCCCTGAATCCACCATGGCCACAACGGGTATCCACTGGTCATGCACTCCCACGTGCACCGTGATAAACAGGTGTCGTTGTCCCTTAGTGACCGAGTTGGAAAGTGAAGGGATGGATGAGTGACTCCGAGATGCCCCTTCTCTGGTCTTGGAGTCCTCTAGTTTTCCGCCGGTATGTCCACCACGGCTGTTACCGACCGGTTGGCCCGATAACGTGACGTCTTCGGTTTGGCAGGGCATTCACGTACGTAGTGGCCTTTTTTGCCACAATATAGGCACAATCCTTGTTTACGGCGTGACTCTTTCTCCGTGGCTGTGAGGCTCGCTCGTATTGCGCTGATGTCCATGGGTTCTCCCTTGGATGCGGTGGAAGTTTCAGGACTTCCCACCGTCACATAGGATGGAAGGGATTTTCCTTTTCTCCCATGATCCCCCTTTCTTTCACTTAGCCTATGTTCCAGCCGTAATACCAGGTTGATAAGGCCCTCACATGTCTTGGGTTGAGGGTCAATATGAGCCACGGCGTCCTTGAGCTCATCGCACAGCCCTTGATGGAAGAGCGCCGTCTGTTTAGCAACAGGCCACTTGGTTTCCGCAACCAGCCTTCGGAACGCGTTGAGATACTGCACCAGGTCGTTGGATCCCTGTCTCAACTCAAGCATTTCACGGTCCGCCGTGTACGAGTCAGCCCTTCTGTCGAATACCTTCAGGAATTCCTCGCGAAAAGCACCCCAATCACATAAGAGGGGGTCGTCCCTGCTCACCAGAGGTACGGCCCATTGTGCCGCGTTTCCAGCCAAATAGGATATAAGGAAAGCCACACGAGCCTGACTCGTGGGGATCGCCTTTGGTTTGCACGATAAATGTAGCGCCACTTGTGTGAGGAATACCTGCACTGTGTTAGGATCCCCACTGTACCTCTCTGGTGTTGCCAAGGGGATGGCTACCGGCATTTCCACTACTACCGCAGGGGTCTGGTTCGTGAGGGAGGTGCTGGGCGTGAGCGGGTCCAATTGGATAGCATCCAGTCTGGCTTTTACATCGGCTGTTTCTTGCCTAGAGGCAGCCACTTCAACTTGCATGGCCGCTAAAGCAGCCAGCACATCATCAAGTGTTGCCATGTCTGTTATCGACCGGGAGACAGTTAGTGTTATTAAGGTCGGATATTTTGTAACGCCCTGAACGTCTCAGGATCGTTTAACAGACACGACAATGAGGACGCAACCACTTGTGAAGGGTTAGTTCTTTTAATGAAGGCAAATAAAATACAAAGAACAAACAAAAGTTATAGTCACTGGAATCCTCCAGGCTAAGTACGTTACCAGCCCACAGCACGGATGGTCCTAACCGTCCTCTGCATATACGCCGATCCCGGCGTATGCCAACAGAGGGCAGAAATGAAATGGCCGACAATGCCAATCGGTAGGCTGTGAGGGGCACGAAGAGTGTTGGGGAGAATCGAGGAGTCAGGGAAACACCCAGCCGGGGTCTCTACCTGAAGGGAGCAGCCGCTCAACCTCTTCCTCAGACTGCACCGGGACGCTGAGTCACCTCCTGGTGATGCGTCACCGATACCCCAATCACAAGCAAGAAGACTGAACCGAGAGCAGCCGCTCGATCGATCCTGTGGACTTCCGAGTCTGTAACGCGGCAAACACCTCCTGGTGTGCGTTACAGCTGGCAGTCCCTGTGTCTCTGGTCGGGCTGGGAGTTACGACTCCAACCAGCAAAAGCGCCACTGCGCTTGGACTCAGCCGAGTCAAAAAGCGAAGCTCAATGGTTGACCGGTAGAGCTTCCGGGTCCTTCACAGGTGACGATGGGGCAAGACACGGCCCAGGGAGTAACGACTCGACCTACCTCCGTTCTTGCCTTACTGGAGCACCACTCCGGAACACTGCTCTTCACGAAGCAGGTACGTCGGTGTAAACACAATATCCGACAGCCTTGTACCTCCCGGTTCCTCCCTTTATAGGGCGTGTTTTCCTTGAGTTATGTAACAGCTCTCCTGTTTACATAAGGGCGTGTTTCCCTTGAGTTATGTAACAGCTCTCCTGTTTACATAAGGGCGTGTTTCCCTTGAGTTATGTAACAGCTCTCCTGTTTACATAAGGGCGTGTTTCCCTTGAGTTATGTAACAGCTCTCCTGTTTACATAAGGGCGTGTTTCCCTTGTATGACAGGAATTCTTGACAGTGTGGTAGTGCAGGCCTCCCACCCCCAAACACCCTCATTGTGAAGATGACTACCTACCTGTAAGTTTGTTTGGTGTACTGCAATGGCTTCCAACTGCTTTGGGGTGGGGGGAGGGCTCTATCCTGCTGAAGTGTGGGCCAGGAGCATGGTGGGGGTGGTAGTTCAGGCCTCCCACCCCCAAACACCCTCATTGTGAAGATGGCTACCTACCTGTAAGTTTGTTTGGTGTACTGCAATGTCTTCCAACTGCTTTGGGGTGGGGTGGGGGAGGGCTCCATCCTGCTGAGGTGTGGGCCAGGGGGCATGGTGGGAGTAGTGGTACAGGCCTCCCACCCACACACACCCTCATTATGAAGATGGCTACCTACCTGTAAGTTTGTTTGGTGTACTGCAATGGCTTCCAACTGCTTCGGTGGGGTGGGGGTGGGCTCCATCCTGCTGAGGTGGGGGGCAGGGGGCATGGTGGGAGTGGCGGTGCAGGCCTCCCACCCCCAAACAGCCTCCGTGGCAAGATGGCTACCTACCTGTTAGTTTGCTTGTAGTGGGACAATGGCTCCCAACTGCTTCTGGGTGGTATGGAATGCTACATCCTGCAGAGGTGTGGGCCAGGGGGCATGGTGAGAGTGGTAGTGCAGGCCTCCCACCCCAAAACACCCTCCCAGGGAAGATGGCTACCTACCTGTAAGTTTGTTTGATGTACTGCAATGGCTTCCAACTGCTTCTGGGAGGGGTGGGGGGAGGGCTCCATCTTGCAGATGCTGTGGGACAAGGGGGTCTGGTGTGAGTTGTAGTGCTGTCTGCCTGTACACATGCCCGCATGGTAATGTTGGTTGCTACGTTTGGGGTGAATGGGAGTGGGTGAATGTTGGATCTGTGAGACATGTTTTTGTGAGTGTGTTGTGCAGATGGATGTAATTTGTCCTAGGTGGTGTAGCTTTGTAGTTGTGCGAGACTGTACATAGCAGAGTGGTGGTAGTCATTTGTTTGTACTTACCAGCCTCCACTGCCCTGGCCACTCCTGTGATACTCTCTGGCTGCAGTATGGCAAGCACCTTCTCCTTCCATGGTGTAAATGGTTTTTGTGGAATGGGAGGGCCACCGCCAGTCCTCTGAGCCAGCTCACAGTTCTTGCTCCTCCTTTCCTTGACAACCCTCTTCAGATCATGCCACCGCTTCATGATCTCCTTTTTTGATCTTGGGGGGGTCCCTACTGCATTGACCCTTTGGACTATCCTTGCCCACATTTGTGTCCTTGTGGCTAATGGTGTCTGTTGGACCAGGCTACCAAAAAGCTGTGGTTCCTCTCTGACTATCTCATCTACCATGACTGTCAACTCACTCTCTGTGAATTTGGGCATTTTATGTGTGGCCATGGTGTGTGGTGTGCAATGGGGTTGTGGGTGCAGGAGTGTGAGTGGTGGGTGTGGTTGTGATGTGTATGGTGTGTGATGTGCAGGGGGGGTAGTTGTGCAGGTGTGGAAGTGGTGGTGGTGCTGTGTGTGGTGTGGCTAGTGATGTTGTGTTCTTTGCCTCTCCTTTCAGCTGGGCTGTGTATCCCTTCTCTCATGGAGTATTGCAAAGGATTGTGGTCAGGGAAGGGGATGGTTTTATACTTAGCTATGTGGGTGTGTCCAATTGGGGTATTACTGTCAGGTGTGTTGTCCTGGGAACTGTATTTTTTTTTTTGTCATGTGGTTGTGTCAGTGGGGTGTGTTTTGTGTATTTGGGGGGCCATGGATAGATTTCTGTGTGCACTTTTTGGCCTTATTGTTGATTTTTTGCTTCGTCCGCCATATTTTTCATGGTTCGTCCGCAGCGGTGGCTTTGCTGCAGCCCTTCCGCAGGCTCTCCCAGTCATCCCTTTGTGTGACCGCGGCGGTCGGAGATAGCGGTACGTACCGCGGGACCATTGGGGATATCCTAATTTCCCGTGCGGTGTCTCCGCTGTACTTACAGCAGGTTGGTGTATTTCCGCTGCGTATCTGACCGCCGTGGACGGATTTGGGCTATCTCCGCCCGCTACGGGTGGTTTTTCTAGGCCCCGTTCCACCTCGGTGGGTGTTTTTTGACGGTTGAACCTACTTTGGCCGCCGGTTTTCCACGGTGCCGGCAGGCGGTTGTTTTCCGCTTCCATGGCGGTCGGGATGCTTTTCCGACCGCCATCCTAATGGGCCCCTAAGTATTTGCTTTGAATCTGCCACCTGGGCACTCAAGTGAACAAACAGCTCTAAACTGATGACACTTGTGGTCTGTCGTCAGAAATGTTTGTGTGACATACACAGGGGCCTACCTATCAATAGTGCAGCACGTGCGGTTGCCCTGAGGCCCATGGTTGTCAGGGGCTCACTTCACCCTAATTAGTGGCTATTTTCTACTCCCAACCTATGTCCTTGCTTTCATTAGGGTCCATAGTGCCCTTGCTACACCACTGAGACACCATTTAGGCAAACAACAGCAACAAACAAAATCACTGCAAACAATACAAAACAATGATTCGCAAATGCTCAGTTTTGTTTCAAACCTATTCTGCTGTATCCACGAGGAAACCAAGTCACGAATTAGTGTGCATGTCAGCAAAAACTGGGCATACTGTCACTGTACAAATTTCCCAACTAGATTTATGCGAAGATCTGTTGGCAGTCAATAATGCCTTTTTCTGGCATGTTGGTAGTCAAAATGCCCTTCTCTGACATATTGTTGGCCCCTGTGGAGTAACTTGAAGATTCGTTTTTGGCTGAAACAATGCAAAATTTGTTAAAAAATGAAGTGCCAAGGCCTTTCTCAGAAGGTCACTGCAGCCTGCACCACGCAATGCCCCATACAATACTGCCAATGACAGTACCAACATAACACCTAACCATCACACTCCTACAAGTGTGACAATTCAGGCCAAGCAAAGCTATAATAATGCAGTGAGAGGCTGGTATTGTTCATTTTAATGCCATTTAACTTAATAAACACTGCCGTCCTGCTTATCTCAGACAGCGCCACCTTGTGGTGGATTACACTAAAGCCGGTGCTGACAATTGACTGCAGGTGCTGAGCACCGGAAACCACCGGCTCAAACTAAGCCCTGGCTGCAAACCAGTGCTTGAAATGGCCGGTACCCACCGGTACGGAGTACCGGCACTTTTTAATTTTTGCCTCTTGAGTACTGGAACTTCTCCTAGGACAAGGAGAGTACCAGTACTCATGGGGGGCCTTGACACAGGTGGTGCGCTTCATTTTCTACTGCCTAGACAGCACTTTTCACAGGACCCGCTCTGCTTCTGCTATCCTGAGCTGAGTTGCACAGGAGCGCCAGAACAGCAGCTCTTCTCACCTTGACACAGCAATCTTGTTGTGCTTCTCTGGAACTCTTCCAGCATCATGGGGTGGCTCCCACGCCGCACGGCTCGCCAGCTGTAGGCGCGTCTCTGCCCCGGTGCCACAGGTTCGTCCCTGACCTCGGTGCCCCCTCGCTGCTGCTCGTTTTCTTTCCCCACTGTTGCCCTCATTTGTGTGATTTTCGTGACTGCATTTTATTCTTTCTTTCTGTTAAGTAGATTTGTGCTTTGTTATTATTGTACCCCTGGTGTGCCCCCCCCCCGCTCCCCGCTTCCCACTGCTGCTCCCTCGCGGCCCCGCCCCCTTTTCTTTTCTGTAACCCCATTGGCCGCCCGCTCCCGCCTACCAGCTGCTCGTCCCTCCCACTTGGCCTCATATCGAGCCCGCGCAGCGCAGTCGAGTGTGACCTGTCCACAGGACACCCCCCATGCAGCACGGCTCGCCAACTGTAGGCGCGTCTCTGCCCCGGCGCCACAGGTTCGTCCCTGACCTCGGTGCCCCCTCGCTGCTGCTCATTTTCTTTGTCACGTTCCACCTTCCTGGTTTCCTCGGAGCTGTGCTGATGCTCAATAGGGTCCACCTCATGACTGCCCCAAGTCCGGAATATAGAATAACGCGGACTAGTGAAGTAGTCAAGCGAGGGAAGGAAAGGGTAGGGACAGCAGGGAAGGAGATCTGAGAAGAGAAAAGAACACAATCAATATTTGTTGTTGGAGAACAGCCTCGTGAAGCAGACATAGGCTAACAGGTGAGTAATAACTCTAGCTCTACACACTACCTGAAAAGAAAGAAAACGAAGCTGTTTTGCCCGAAGAGAGAAGAGGGTGGCTACACTGGTACAGCCTGTAATGTAACCAGACGAAAGAACATATCACATATACTGGCAACACAGAGTATAAGACGCAACTTAACGAGTTTCCTTCTCTCATGAATGAAGGGGAGGAGTCTCCTTACGTACCCGAAGACATGTGTAACTCTGTTTGTAGAGCAACGCAGTGACCTCCTACACCCCTTCTATCTTTCTCTTTCCTGGGCAAAAAGGATAGAAAACGAGCAGACGCATTTGTTAACTCAATCAGCAGTAATCGTACATCACAATCTGTACATTTATGGTAAAGAATAACCCTCTGACCCTGACGGGGTCAACAAGCATTGGCATCTGCTGAATGCCTTAGAGAATGTAATGTTTGAACACACGATACGGAAATCACGTCTTTCCTCTACCGGTGTGTCTTACAAATAATGGTGGCGCCGGCAAGGTTTGCACAGTAAGAACGCCTTGACAGAGCCCCAGTCTTGCTCTCTCACCACAACTGAGTAAACAATAATTACGAGGGATACTTGGTGTCTCCCGCTAGGGAGTCTTACTTTATACAGGTGTGGAGTAGAGTTCCCCAATGGCCCTCCACGATGCCTCTTGTCTGAAGAGCGGACGGCGGTGTTCAAATGCCTGGGGCGCTGGAGATGTTCCTCTGCAAGAGATGCGGAACTGCCATCTCACCAACAGAGGAACAGGATGCAAACAACGGAACGCTTTAGCGTTCCTCTGCACGAGACTCGGAAAGGAGGTCTCACCAACAGAGGAACGGGAGGCAAACAACGGAACACTTTAGCGTTCCTCTGCACGAGACTCGGAAAGGAGGTCTCACCAACAGAGGAACGGGAGGCAAACAATGGAATGCTTTAGCGTTCCTCTGCACGAGACTCGGAAAGGAGGTCTCCCCAACAGAGGAACGGGAGGCAAACAACGGAATGCTTTAGCGTTCCTCTGCACGAGACTCGGAAAGGAGGTCTCACCAACAGAGGAACGGGAGGCAAACAACGGAACGCTTTAGCGTTCCTCTGCACGAGACCCGGAAAGGAAGTCTCACCAACAGAGGAACTGGCGAGGAAGGGCTTTTTAACAAGGACCGGGAACGACGAAGCTGGATAGTACTCACTGTACTCATGCGGGAATCCAGACCGCTGGCCGTCGTGTTGATACTTCCTCGGAACGCCGAGACTGCTCTCCACTGAGGGAATAACCAGCACTGAGTGTTCTTCCGGTAGCGTAGATATCGGAAATGCGCACAGCGTCAGAGTCACGTGTGACGTGCCTCGAGCTGTGTATCCGGGGAAGTGTAGTTCTTGAAGTTGTTTTAACGGGATTTATGGGCAGTCAGTGATTACCGGGTGCTCGGCCTGACATTCTTTCCCCACTGTTGCCCTCATTTGTGTGATTTTTTGACTGCATTTTATTCTATCTGTTAAGTAGATTTGTGCTTTGTTATTATTGTACCCCTGGTGTGCTCCCCCCGCCACTGCTCCCTCGTGGCCCCGCCCCCTTTTCTTTTCTGTAACCCCATTGGCCGCCCCGCTCCCGCCTCCCAGCTGCTCCTCCCTCCCACTTAGCCTCATATGGAGCCCACGCGTACGCGCAGCGGGCACTCCGATTGTGCGCCGAAGGCGCGCCAAAGGCAAGCCCGTCTACGCCCATCCGCGCCTGGACCCCTGGTCCTCAGCGATGCCAGCGCACCCGACGAACTTACGATGCCGCCAGCCTCCACGCACTCAACTCCGGCCGAAAGCCCGCCTGCTACCGAGCCACCCCGAAACGCACCCACGGACCCTTCACCTGCCAAGCCTGCCAATTCACCTGCCTCCGAACCTGCACCGCACCCATCAAGCCGAGCACCAGCAACAACAACCTCAAGTGCATCCTGCTCAACACACGCTCCGTCCACAGGCACGCCGTCGAACTCTGGAACCTCCTTGTTGGAGGGAGGACCACCAGGGAGTCGGAGGGACTACTCCGGGCACCTTCCTACCGCAAAGTTATAGCCGAGCGCCGCTGAGAAGCCTCCTAGGAGAGGTCCTTCTCCTATAATCGTACTAGGCCCAGAAACACCACCACACAGGACTCCGTATCAGTTGCTTATCTTGGTTCTTTATATAAAAAAAGGAGCACGTTCAATATGTACAGTGGGATCGAGAGATCCAGTAAGAGTCTCAATGTCTTGGAAGGAATAGGGTAGCGGGACAGTCTCAGTACCAACCAGGTACGGGAGGGCTCTGCGCCAGACCTTGGATGCTGGTCTCAGAGCGGCTCCGATGTGGAGGGCCGCGACGGCGTCAGCAGGGCTCGGGTGGTAGTTCCGCTTGGGTCGAGCCGCGACACAGTCAGTAGGACTCCGGTGGTAGGTCCGCTTCGGTTGAGCCGCGACGAGGTCAGCTGGGCTCTGATGGTCTGTTGCAACAAGGTCGGGCCGCGACGGCGTCAGCAGGGCCCCAAAGGTTCGTGAAAGTCTTTTAAGCACGATGGAGCCGCGTCGTCGTCAGCAGGGCTCAGCAGGTAGTTTCAGGAAGAGTCTTTCTCCGTAGGGTCAGCAGGGCTCTTGACTCCAGGATACAACTGTCATCTTGTTGTCGGGTCGCCCCAGATATAGGTCTTGAGCCCTTTGATGTCCGGACCCTTGCGCCCAGGAGGGCGGAGAGGCCGGGTAGGGCGCGGCCAGACGCCCAGCAGGAGAGGCGCCAGGCCTCAGAGAGCTGTGGGACGGTCGCACCTAGGTGTGGAAGGACGGTTGGGGGTCCCATCGATACTGCCCTCCGCCGGGAGTGGGAAGGGCTCACGTGGTATCCCCCGGGCCAGGGGTGGGCGCCTCGATGTCGGGCCTCGCTGGGACCGAGGCCGGGTAGAGCAGAGTCACGGAGGTGGTCACGTGGAGTGACGTGTAATCCAAGATGGAGGAGCCCCGAGGTGCATGGGACCTCGTGCAGCTGAGCGAGGGGGAACAGGACCATGCCACGAGGCCGGCTCCAACACGCGTCCCCCCCAGCTGAAGGCAGGGAGAGTCACCCATCTTCTTGGGGGTTCTCCTCGCCGAGGCGGAAGAATCGGGACAGGCCGTCAGCATTGGCGTGGTCGTTGCCGGGCCGGTGTTCCACGGTGAAGTCCATCCCTTGCAGCGAGATGGACCATCGCAACAGCTTGGGGTTCTCGCCCCGCATTTGCATGAGCCACCGCAATGGCCGGTGGTCAGTCTGGACCCTGAAGTGGGTGCCGAAAAGGTAGGGCCGGAGCTTCTTGAGAGCCCATACCACAGCGAAGGCCTCCCGCTCGATGGTGCTCCACCTCTGTTCTCGTGGCAGCAGTCGGCGGCTGATAAAGGCCACAGGTCGGTCGAGGCCCTCGGCGTCCATCTGGGAGAGGACCGCCCCGACCCCGTACTCGGATGCGTCGGTCTGCACCACAAATTCCTTGCTGTAGTCAGGGGCCTGTAGCCCCGGGGCAGCACACATGGCCACATTGAGGGCTTCAAAAGCGGTCTGGCAGCGGGGCGTCCAGTGCACCACCTTGGGCTGTTTCTTGGAAGTGAGCTCCGTAAGGGGGCCCACAATGCTGCCATAATCCTTAATGAATCGCCGGTAGTAGCCTGTGAGGCCTAAGAAGGCCCGGACAGCGGTCTGGGTTGCGGGGGGCTCCCACGCCTGGATGGCATCGACCTTCAACTGGAGGGGCGCTACCTGGCCACTCCCCACCTGGTGGCCCAGATAGGTCACAGATCCTTGACCGATCTGGCACTTGATGGCCTTAATTGTGAGCCCGGCCCTTTGGAGAGCGGCCAGGACTTTGCCGAGGTGTCCCAAGTGCGCGGCCCAATGGTCGCTGAAGACTGCAATGTCGTCGAGGTAGGCCGCACTGAAGGTTTCTAGCCCGGCCAGGACCTTGTTTACCAGCCTCTGAAAGGTCGCTGGGGCGTTCTTCATACCGAAGGGCATCACCCGGAAGTGGTAGTGCCCATTGGGGGTGGAAAAGGCGGATCGTTCCTGGGCGCCGGGAGTGAGCTTGATCTGCCAGTACCCAGCGGTGAGATCAAAGGTGCTTAGGTAGCGGGCGGCCCCTAAGCGATCGATCAGCTCGTCTGCCCGGGGCAGGGGGTGGGCGTCGGTCTTGGTGACTGCGTTCAGGCCCCGGTAGTCTACACAAAATCGGAGTTCCGGAGAAGTACCGGGGGCGGCGGCCTTCGGCACCAAGACCACCGGGCTGGCCCACGGGCTGTCGGAGGGCTCAATGACTCCGAGGGCGAGCATCTTGGCGACCTCGGTCTGTATGCAGGCCCGGACTCGGTCAGGTACTCTGTAGGCACGATGTCGCACAGGGGGGCTGTCCCCGGTATCCATGTCGTGTACGCACCAGGGGGTCACCCCGGGCGTGAGAGAGAAGAGGGCAGCGAAGGGTTGCAGCAGCCTCCGGCAGTCATGGCGCTGTTCTGGGGTCAGCGTGTCGGAGAGGTGGACTCCCTCTAAGGAACCGTCTTGGCCCGAGGACCCCAGGAGGTCGGGCAGGGGCTCGGAGTCGCTTTCGCCCTCATCATCAGTAGCCAGCAGCAGGCTTAGTTCAGTTCGGGCAAAGTGGGGCTTGAGCCGGTTGGCGTGCAGGACCCGGAGGGGGTTCCTCGGGGACTCCATGTCGACTAGGTAGGTGACGGGGCTCTTCCTCTCAACCACCTTGAAGGGCCCGGCCCACTTGTCCTGCAGGGCGCAGGGGTCCAAGGGTGACATGACCCAGACTTGCTGGCCTGGCTCGAACTCGATGGTCGAGGCGTTTGCGTCATACCAGCGCTTCATGTCTTCTTGGCTGGCTTCGAGGTTGGCTTCTGCCAGGGCCCGGAACTTCCGAGTCTGGTTCCGCAGGGTCAGGAGGTACCGGTAGACGTCGGGGGGGGGGGCATCTGGGACGTTCGCCTCCCAGCCCTCCTTGACCAGGCTGAGGGGCCCTCGGACGGGGTGCCCATACAATAGTTCAAAGGGGCTGAAGCCCAGGGATTTCTGCGGTACCTCTCGATAGGCGAACAGGAGGCAGGGCAGCAGGACATCCCACCTCCTCCGCAGGGGCTCTTCCAGACCCTGGATCATCCCTTTTAGGGTCCTGTTGAACCGCTCGACCAGTCCGTTCCCCTGGGGGTGGTAAGGGGTAGTGAATCTGTAGGTGACCCTACATTGTTGCCAGAGGGATTTCATGTACTTTGAAATAAAGTTCGTACCCCTGTCGCTCACCACTTCTCGGGGGAACCCCACCCTGGAGAAGATGCCCATCAGGGCCCGGCCCACCACTGGAGCTGTCACAGTGCGGAGTGGGATGGCCTCCGGGTATCGGGTGGCGTGGTCGACCAGTACCAGGATGAAGCGGTGTCCTAGGGCGGTTCGGGGGTCGAGGGGCCCCACGATGTCGATCCCCACTCGTTTGAACGGGGTGTGGACGGCTGGAAATGGTTGGAGGGAGGCTTTAACTCGACCCCCAGTTTTCCCGCTAGCCTGGCAGGTCTGGCAGGACCGGCAGTGGTGGTCCACGTCTCTCCGCATTCGGGGCCAATAGAAATGGGTCAGTAGACGGCTGTAAGTCTTGTCCCGCCCGAGGTGTCCGGCGAGGGGCACGTCATGCGCCAGGTTCAGGAGGAACTCCCGGAACCGGAGGGGAACCACCAACACCCGGCCGGCTCCCAGCTCGGCGACTTTCTGCTCGCTGTATAGTAAGTCATTGTCCCAATAGACCCAGTGGGTTCCCGTGGGGTCCCCCGAGGCCTGGGCGGGCGCTTGCTGTCGGGCCCCCTCGAGGGACGGGCAGGCCTTCTGTTCCTGCTGGAACTGTTCGCGGGTGGGGCCCCCATCGTGGCGCCACTGAGCCAGCTCGGGGATCTCGCTGAGGGAGGCGGCCTCGTCGGGAGACAGTTCGGACGGCCCGGCCTCATCGTCGGGTTCCTCCGTGCCGGAGGAGGGTGATAGTTCTGGGCCCGTAGGCTGGTCGGTGGCCGCGACAGCGGCGGGTTGGGCGGTCATGGACCGGGTGGTGGCGCAGGCCCACTCAGGCAGCCCTAGCATCCCCAGATGCTCTCGGCGCTCCACCTGGGCCCAGGGGGAGCTCTCTAGGTCATTCCCCAGGAGGCAGTCCACGGGGGCGTCGTCGCGGACAGTCACTTTTAGGGTGCCGGACACTCCTCCCCACTCGAAGGGGATCCTGGCCATCCGGCACATGCTTTCGGTGTTGTCCGCGGTCCGGACCGGGCATAGGACATGTGGCAGGATTTGTTCGGGGGTCACTAGGTTGCAGCGGAC
Source organism: Triturus cristatus (assembly GCF_964204655.1). NCBI lineage: Eukaryota > Metazoa > Chordata > Amphibia > Caudata > Salamandridae > Triturus > Triturus cristatus. Next base: position 544,608,133 of record NC_140594.1, on the reverse strand, counting down.
AGCGGTCACGCTAGCCCCATTGTCCCAGAGGGCTTCGGCCCGTCGTCCGTTGATGGTGACCCACTGCTGGTACTTCTGGGTGTTGCTTGGGATGGCTGCTCGGGGCACCATTTCTCGGGAGCCCAGGCAGACTAGTGACATGGCAGCTGGTTCCCACTCGGGGGACCCGTCCTCGCGGTTTTCCTCCTCTTCTTCTCCTTCCCCCAGGGCAGCGGCGGCTATTTGTCGGGGAGGGGGCCCAGCGGTCCCGTTTCGTCGGTTCACGGGGCAGGCCGGGTCGCTCGCATAGTGGCCGGTCTGCTGGCAGCCGAAGCAGGTCACTGGTGGTCGGGGTCCCGGTCGGGCGATGGGGGTCCCCCTTCGGCCCAGGGTCGGGGACGTGTGGTTGGCGGCTTGGCCTCGTGGCGGGCTTCTGGGCGGTCCGGCTGGGAATTCTCGGCTGCGGTGGGATCCCCCTCCTCTGCCCCGCTGGCAAGGGGGTCCCGTGGTACTCCGTTGGTAGTCCCCCACGGGGTTCCGGGGGACCCTTGTGTTGACCCATCGGTCTGCTTCGGCGGCGAGCTTCCGGGGCTCGGTCAACTTACTGTCCAGGAGGTGTTGCCTTAGTTCTACAAAGCAGTTGTTGGCGAGGTGCTCCCAGACAATGAGGTCGAACAGTTCATTGTACGAGGTGACCTTGCTCCCTTTTATCCACCCTTCAAAAGCCCGGCTGAAGAAGTCCACGTACTCGACCCAGGGGGTACCGGGGAGCTTCTTGCAGTCCCGGAAGCGCTGCCGGTACATCTCGGCTGATAGTCCGTAGCGGGTGAGTAGGGCTTCCTTCATGTGATCGTAGGAGGTCATCACTGCGTTGGGGAGTTGCAGCAGGGTATCACGGCCCTCGCTGAGGAACCTCCCCCATAGGCCGGCACCCCAATCCTTCCGGGGTACCCGATGGGAGGTCATGGCTACCTCGTAGGCTCGGAACCACTGCTGGATGTCGTCGTTCTTGTAGTACTCTTTGAAGACATCCTTGGGGATATGAACCTTTGGCTCGGTCAGTGGCAGGGCGTCCCGGGCCCCGGGGGTGCTGGTCTCCCCCGTTTTGGATTTCAGTTCGAGTTCTTTGAGGCTCCTCTCGTGCTCGAGGGTTAGCCGTCTCTCTTCGAGTTCCCGATGCCGTTTCTTTTCCTCGATTTCCTCTTGCAGCCGTAGTTGCTCCAGGGCTATTTTCTTCTCTGCCAGCTGGAGCTCGCCGTCCAGCCGGAGTCCTGCGAGGTCCATTTCGTGTGCCCGGACCCTCTCCCGTTCTCGTATTTCTTCGTGGGATAGGCGGGCTTCGGGGATGCCTTGCCCCCCATCTGTCGGGGTTGTGGTCGGCAGGTTTTCGTCCCGGGCCGAGGTCCCTTCGGTGCGGGGTGGAGTGGCCTCGGCTTCGGCCCAGGCTTTCAGGGCTTTCTGCATTTCTTCCTTGGTGCCCAATCCTGTGGTTGGGATCCCTTTGTCTTTGCAGAATTGTTTTAGTTCTTTGTGGGTGTATTCTTCCAGCTTTTCCAGCTGGAAGGTTGCGGCCACGGTTGCTTCTTGGCCGTCCATGGTTCCCTTTTTCTTTTTCCGTCTGGTTAGGTAGTGGGTGCGTTACTTGCTTGTACGATTGCGTCTGGCTCGGATCCCGTCGCTGGCCACCAAATGTTGGAGACAGGACCACCGGGGAGTCGGAGGGACTACTCCGGGCACCTTCCTACCGCCAAGTTATAGCCGAGCGCCGCTGAGAAGCCTCCTAGGAGAGGTCTTTCTCCTATAATCGTACTAGGCCCAGTAACACCACCATACAGGACTCCGTATCAGTTGCTTATCTTGGTTCTTTATATAAAAAAAGGAGCACGTTCAATATGTACAGTGGGATCGAGAGATCCAGTAAGAGTCTCAATGTCTTGGAAGGAATAGGGTAGCGGGACAGTCTCAGTACCAACCAGGTACGGGAGGGCTCTGCGCCAGACCTTGGATGCTGGTCTCAGAGCGGCTCGGACGTGGAGGGCCGCGATGGCGTCAGCAGGGCTCGGGTGGTAGTTCCGCTTGGGTCGAGCCGCGACACAGTCAGCAGGGCTCCGGTGGTAGGTCCGCTTCGGTCGAGCCGCGACGAGGTCAGCTGGGCTCTGATGGTCTGTTGCAACAAGGTCGGGCCGCGACGGCGTCAGCAGGGCCCCAAAGGTTCGTGAAAGTCTTGTAAGCACGATGGAGCCGCGGCGTCGTCAGCAGGGCTCAGCAGGTAGTTTCAGGAAGAGTCTTTCTCCGTAGGGTCAGCCGCGATCCGATCAGCAGGGCTCTTGACTCCAGGATACAACTGTCATCTTGTTGTCGGGTCGCCCCAGATATAGGTCTTGAGCCCTTTGATGTCCGGACCCTTGTGCCCAGGAGGGCGGAGAGGCCGGGTAGGGCGCGGCCAGATGCCCAGCAGGAGAGGCGCCAGGCCCCAGAGAGCTGTGGGGCGGTCGCACCTAGGTGTGGAAGGACGGTTGGGGGTCCCATCGATACTGCCCTCCGCCGGGAGTGGGAAGGGCTCACGTGGTATCCCCCGGGCCAGGGGTGGGCGCCTCGATGTCGGGCCTCGCTGGGACCGAGGCCGGGTAGAGCAGGGTCACGGAGGTGGTCACGTGGAGTGATGTGTAATCCAAGATGGAGGAGCCCCGAGGTGCATGGGACCTCGTGCAGCTGAGCGAGGGGGAACAGGACCACGCCACGAGGCCGGCTCCAACACTCCTCGACACAACATCACCAGACGTCGCCTTCCTCACAGAAACCTGGATGAACACCTCCTCAGCCCCTGACATCGCCATAGCCATCCCGGATGGCTACAAGATCACCCGGAGGGACCGCGTCAACCAAACCAGAGGAGGCATCGCCATCGTCCACAGGAACACCATCCGCATCACGACCAACTCCGACGACACCCTCACCGCCGCCGAGCACCTTCACTTCAAGATACACACCGACCCCAAGACCACCCTCAGAGGCACCCTCATCTACAGACCCCCGGGACCACGCACACAATTCAGTGAAGCCATCGCAGACTTCGTCAGTCCGCACGCCCTAACCTCCCCAGACTACATCCTCCTAGGAGACCTCAACTTCCACCTCGAGAACAACAAGGACCGCAACACCACCGCCCTGCTGGACAACCTCGCCAACCTCGGACTCAAGCAACTGGTGAACACCCCCACCCACTACACCGGCCACACGCTTGACCCCGTCTTCTCCTCCAGCAAGCACATCTCCTTCAGCCACTCCACCGCACTACACTGCACAGATCACAGCTGCGTCCACTTCAACTTCAGAAGAACCACGACCCACCACCACCCACAACAGGTTCCCCACAGAAGCTGGAGCAAGATCACCGCCGACCAACTCGCCACCACCCTCAGCCAGAACCTGCCCACCAACACGACGGACCCTGACGAAGCAGCCCGCAACCTCACACAGTGGCTCACCAACGGCGCCGACGAACTCGCACCACTGAAGAATCCTCCCAGCAGACCCGGCAGCAGGAAAGCCTTGTGGTTTACCAACGACCTCAAAAACTCCAAGAAAACCTGCCGCACCCTCGAGAAAGCCTGGCGCCATGACCAGACAGCAGAACACATGACAGCCCTCAAGAACGCCACCCGCAAACACCACCAGCTGATCCGCACCACCAAGAAGACAGCATTCAAAGAACGACTGGACAACAACACCCACAACTGCAAGGAACTCTTCAGCATCGTTAAAGAGCTCTCCAACCCCAGCGCCTGCAACAACGACATCACACCCTCGCAAAACCTCTGCGGCTCTCTCGCCGCGATCTTCCACCGCAAGATCACCGACATACACAACAGCTTTGGCGCACTGACCACGCACCCAACCACTGAACCAGCGCCCCCCACCACCACCCTCTGCACCTGGACCTCGGTCAGCACCGAAGACACCACTCGAACGATGAACACCATCCACTCCAGCTCCCCAACCAACCCCTGCGCACACCACATCTTCAACAAAGCCGACTCCATCATCGCACCCCAACTCTGGGACATCATCAACAGCTCCTTCGCATCCGCCACCTTCCCGGAGAGCTGGAAATATGCCGAGTTGAGCGCCCTCCTGAAGAAACCCACCGCGGACCCCACGGACCTCAAGAACTTCCGCCCGATCTCACTCCTCCCTTTTCCTGCCAAAGTCATCGAGAAGACCGTCAACAGACAACTCTCCACCTTCCTCGAGACCAACGGATCCCTCGACCCCTCACAGTCCGGTTTCCGAGCAAACCACAGCGCCGAGACCGCCCTCATCGCAGCCACCGAAGATATCAGGTCCCTGCTCGACAACGGGGAAACTGCTGCCCTCATCCTCCTGGACCTCTCAGCAGCCTTCGACACCGTATGCCACTGCACCCTGATACAGCGCCTCAGCAACACCGGAATCCAAGGAGCGGCACTGGAGTGGATCATCTTGTTCCTCGACGGAAGAACCCAGAGAGTCCGCCTCCCCCCGTTCCGATCCGCGGCCACCGAAGTCATCTGCGGCGTTCCGCAAAGATTCTCACTCAGCCCCACCCTCTTCAACGTCTACATGAGCCCCCTCGCAGCCATCGCATGCCAACGAAACCTCAACATCATCTCCTACGCCGACGACACCCAGCTGATCCTCTCCCTCACCAACGACCCCACCACCGCCAAAGCCAACCTCCAGGAAGGAATGAAAGACGTCACAGAATGGATGAAGATCAGCCGTCTGAAACTGAACTCAGACAAGACGGAAGTCCTCATCCTCGGACCATCTCCCTCCGCCTGGGACGACTCCTGGTGGCCCCCTGCCCTGGGCACCGCCCCCAAACCAACGGACCACGCATGCAACCTGGGCTTCATCCTGGACTCCTCCCTCATGATGACCAAGCAAGTGAACGCCGTCTCGTCATCCTGCTTCAACACCCTGCGCATGCTCCGAAAGATCTTCCGGTGGATCCCCACCGAAACCACGAAGATGGTCACCCAGGCCCTCGTCACCAGCCACTTGGACTACGGGAACACCCTCTATGCTGGAACCACAGCCAAACTCCGGAAAAGACTCCAGCGCATTCAGAACGCCTCAGCATGACTCATCCTGGACATCCCTCGCCGCAGCCACATCTCGGCCCACCTGAAGGACCTGCACTGGCTCCCCGTCGACAAGAGGATCACGTTCAGACTCCTCACCCACGCACACAAGGCTCTCCACGACACGGGCCTGAAGTACCTCAACAGCCACCTCATATTCTACACACCCACCCGCCAGCTCCGATCCGCCAGCCTCGCCCTCGCCTCCGTCCCACGATCCTGGAAATCCACATCGGAGGAAGTTCCTTCTCCTACCTGGCAGCCAAGACATGGAACTCCCTCCCCACTCACCTACGGCTGACCCTGGACCACCCTGGAAACAACTTAAGACCTGGTTGTTCGAGCAGTAGCGACCCCCCCCCCCCCCTCAGCGCCTTGAGACCCTTACGGGTGAGTAGCGCGCTATACAAATTTTGCTGATTGATTGATTGATTGATGGGTGTTTGTTTACCCTTTGATTCTGCACAGTAGAAGTTGAGAGTCCATCCTAAAACTAATGGAGAGGGCGTGGGGCGCATTCGTCAGGGCAGTACAGCTTTTTAGCCATTGTTTTAAATGACTGAAATTGCTAGTTCATCAGCAATTTAAATTAAGCATTTTTGCTTGAATGTAACCTGCCCTTGCCACCAACTTTACGATTACCTTCAAACAAAAAAACACTTTTAAGGCAACACAATTTTTTTTTTGCTTTGGTGCATTTAAACTGCTTGTTTCGTATGGGAAACCAGGTTTAACCCAAATGCGACAGACAGCTCCATGGAATGCTTTAGACTTTTAGACAGTTATGGATTTTAGCTGGTAATGCTTTTGCATGCTGGGACTCTTAGTTCTCCTTTCTCATTATAATTAAGGGTTTCTAAAAATTCCAGCATGCAAAGCTTTGATGGCAAAATAAAGAGATAGTTTTGAACATACCCTTAATATTATTATTAGGGCCATAACCAGAGGACAGATACTTCCGATTTTTTAACTTTGCACTTCGATTTCTTGCATATAAAGCTTGGAAAGGTTGAAAACCTAACCCCGCCCCTGGCACCGCCCCTAGTCCCGCCCCACACTCCACCCCCTAGTCCACCGCTCTTTTTGGTGAGTACCTGCACTTATTTTTTTCCTTTTAAAGCACTGCTGAAAACAGTTTGTAAAGTGTGATGATGTATCTTCCTTTGTAGTAGGGGATGCAGTTTCTTACCATGTCGTTCCTTCAGTGGCATATCTATCACTGGTGCAGCTTGTGCAGTGGCACCGGGGCCCGAGCGACCTACCTAGTGCTGTATTTTACAACTTGAACCGCAGTCAAGAAACCCATTTTCTGTGCTTGCAGTAGTGCCCACTCCCCCATTAACACACCGCTGCCACCATTACATCATAAATTGCCCCTTTAGCACTGTCAAGGTTTGAATGTGAATTATTTAGTAAAGGCAGCTATTGTAAACACATCAAGGTTTCCCTGTCATTGGGCTGAAGACATCTGCTGGTTCTGCAGCGTAAACGGATTTATGTATTTTGTCACAACTGTAACAGTGGACATTCTAATTAGACAATTACAAACATATCACTTATTTGACAGCCATTGTTGCTGTTTATCCACTTCACAATGTAAAAACTGCAGGATATGTTTTCATTATTATGGACTCTATGTGCTCCCCGAGGGGCACTGTCTCTAGCAGATGATGTATGTAACAAGGATGAAGCGTGTTTCAGTGCTGTTGTTAATCTACAACCCCCACAGACACGTGGAAGAGCATTTACATCTTGGTGGAGGTTCTGCAACAATCGCTACTGCAGAACGGTGTTACTGGTATCTTCTCGAGACATTTAATGCAGTGCTCTTTGTCCACAGGGAGGGGATCGTTTATTCATTGCAACCCCAGGAAAACAGCTTTGTAATGAGAACACTCCCAGGCGATTTTCCGCTGAACAAAAAGTTAAGCAAGGCACCTCGAGATGATTGATTGTGCAACATCGAGGTACTTGCTTCAAAACTATTTCTGGTTGTTCCAAACAAGAATAGAAAATAAGCTGTGTGCACAATAGGTTTGAACAAAATATGCCTGCAGCTTCTGTAGTCTCTGAGAACGCTTCTCTGCAGTAATCATTAACCTCACCACCCGATACTTGAAACAAGCATTGGCAATGCCAATAGGTGTAATTTATGAATGCACTGTCAAGCCAGACCTAAAAATCCATGTAGGTTAATGACTGCCTTTCTCCCATCTGTGCTGCTGCTGGAGAAAAACCCCATAAATGATCTAATTATCTAAGACTTTTAAATAGTATTACAATGTCATATACTGTCCCTGAAAGTGCAACCTCAAGCAGCTGGAAAGATAAACAAAATAATCACAGATGTGTCGTAGGCAGGCACTTTTCTGTGGAAGCATACAACTTCTTCCAAATCGAAATATGATCTGTCATTGCTCCCAATATATGGGAGAAGCCAAAGCCCCTTTCTAGCGATGCTCACATAATTGTCTGGTGACAACTGTGCTGTCAAGCCCGACAATAAAAAACAAAGGGGCATATTATCAAGCCAGGCGATAAAATTATTGTCACTTTAGCGGCAGAAAACTGCCGCTAAAACGGCGATAATGGGCTTGATAATATGCTCTATGGAATTCCAATTGAAGCTCAGGTTAGATGTCCTTCACATCTAACATGGGCTTCAATTGGAATTCCGTAGAGCATATTATCAAGCCCATTATCGCCGTTTTAGCAGCAGTTTTCTGCCGCTAAAGCGGCGATAATTTTATCGACTGGCTTGATAATATGCCCCATAAACACTACAGATAGTCAGTGGAGCTTGAACAGTTTTAAGAGTGGGGATGCTTGCCACCAACATCAAGCTACTAAAGAAATGTATTTCTGTGGTGCCTTTTACATCTATATTGTGTACCTCTATATTATCTGTGAGTATGTATTTTGTAAATCTGAAGTATGAAAATGCTTTTGAGAAGTTATTTCCAAACTGGAATTAAAAACCTTGACAAATTAATGTTTATTAAATAACTGCATGACTAAAATGTAGTCATTTAATTTATTCACATTTTTTGTATTAAAAATGTAAAAGACACCCTTACTGGAATTTGAATATTACATTTTTAATACATTTATTTAAAACATATATGCTTTAATATTTTATTAAAAACAGATTAATGTTTTTAATATACGGTATTCATTCATTTTTAAAATTATAAAGCATTTAATTTTTAATGGAATCTTATAGCTGCTGTGCTACTGTGCATACTGCAAAATACAGTTTGTGAATAGGTCTCAAAGAGTGTAAAGTAGAGTTACAGAGTTGCGAGACAACGTTCCTGTTCTCTTTTTGCCCTGATAAATAACAATATCCTCAAGAAGATATTTCGGAAAAGTAACTAGAGAGCCTGACATAAAGCAAGGAGAAGCACCCTATCACCCAGGGAGCAATGATGCATATGAGAATCGCTTTTAAGGGAAGATTAACAATCACAATGTTATATGTCACTAGTATCCTACTCATTTAGGTGCACTCATCAGAAAGAAGCCATTTTCAAACTTGACCCCAATGAAGTTGATCTTGTACTTCTGGTCTCATTGATGGAGACATGACTACAGATTTGCTCGATGTCTTTTCTGATCAAATAAGTTTTCTAGAAGATTTTGACCTCTAAGCAGTTGTCAGAGATGGGGCATTCTTGTTTCTCACAAAGTTCAACACATAGCAGACTTCATGAGAGAACCCTTGAAGGAAGAATTTAGGAAATTAGAGGAGCCGTGGCTGATTTTGAGCATCGACTCTTCTGAGTGGGTGGTCAATCATTCAGGTCACTAAGATAGCTGGTGGCAGTCTTAAATAATTGGGTCAAGCACTTGACTCTGTCCAACCACTCTGAAATGTTGAGTGTGATAGATGATACTAGTTGTTTTATTGGAATCACGTTTGTTAAGTATTTTGCCAGCTTGCTAAACCCATTATGGAGTTTTTTAATAAAAAAAGTGTTCATTATGAATGTCAGAAGATTGGCAAACTGTTCACAAAAGTAAATTTGAAGATTAGCAATACATCTGTTTTGGAAAGATTGGTTTTGTCACAGCTATTATTCTTACAAGTAATGCAAGCACTTTGGGCTAGGGGGCATTTTGACCCATACTATTAGTGGCAATTAAATATATTTTTTTCACGTCTCAAGCCGCGAAAGGCCCTGGGCAGAACTAATCTATCATGGAATTGGATTCTCTAGCATTTTATTGGGCCAGAGCACATTTTAGGTTCTTTTATGGGGACTGCAATTCGCATGAATTTGTCACAAACTAGTGACCTTTATTTATATTGTCATGCAAAGGGTCTGAGCATACCACTTGATAGGTGCTTCAGTGGTCATTAACTTGGAGGGCTACGAATTTAAAAATTAGAATCTGCCAAGTTTCAGAAATAGTGATGCAGATTGCCTTTTCTGTTACCACTAGAGAAGATGGAAGACGATGAGAAAGATGTGGAGGACATTGTGATTTCCTTGAGTTGGAAGGGACTAAACATGAAGAATGGGTTGATTGTAATTCAAAAAAATATGTTTTGAAAGCTGTTAAAGAGATGGTTGTATGGGGGTTTCCTAACAAAGAGAGATGAATTGATTGTGAGAAGGCATTTTTGGAGATAAGGAAAGAATTATGTGTGGACGGCAAGCTTTTATTGCAAAGGAAACATTAATTATTCTAATTGACTTGTGAAATTGAATTCTTCAAACTAATTTGTGGAATTGATGGGCATTTATTCTGGAGTTTAGTTTAACTAAAAATAGAGCTTGAGTTTGAAACTGGTGGCCAGGTGTTGCCACAGAACGCATCCTTTAGGCAGTCTGGTATAGATTTAGGCTTATGAGCAGGCATCCATTATCAAATGGATAAGCCCCCAACAGGCCCTGAAACAACCTACATGATGGGGCCTGCAACCAGGAGTCTACTGATGAACTCCAACTGTAAAATGACATACCACATACAAAACCCCATGGCGAGAGAGGCGCTATTTTGAACTCCGAGCTCTCCAAATTCCATAGACCAGATGTAGCAAGTGCTTATAGGTGATTGAGGTCAGGGTGTGTTCACTGGTATGTCATGTATGGAGTTAGATAAGCTTGAGGGTAGAGAGGAGTGGAGGAGAGGAGAGACAGGTAGCAGTGTAAGCAGAGAAGATACAAAGAGGAGCAGAATTAGAGAGTTTTGAAAGTCTGCAGCCTTTATTACCCAAAAATGGTTTAAACATCCCAAAAGTGTCCTTTATGGAAGCCATTGTACTGGCAGTTCTTTCCATGTGGCTTTGGATTTCAAAACCCTATCCTAAACCTTCTGAGAATAATTTTGAAGCACCTCTCACTAATAAGACAGATACAGGAATAATCCGCATTGAAAGTACAGGCCCAGTTCCCCCTTGTCAACAGGTTTCTTTTTCCTTCAATTGAGTGACTGGCCTTCAGTGTCATGAATGTATTGACTGTAGATAATAAGAGGGAAGGGTGCTCCTGGAAGTTGCCTATGGCCAAAGTTACAAATATATTTTTCAGGTGTTAATCCTCCTCCTCTTTCTCATTCAATTTTTACCAGACTGCAACATCTGAATGCCATCCTATTTACAGGGCATTGCTATAGAGTAATTCATCTCAAATTGGTCCAGGAAAAGGATGATGAGGAGGGAAGTGGTTTTTGTATTACTTGAAGACAAAATGTGGTATCCACCAGCCCTCATACCACTCCCAGTGAATAAGCAAAACCAGGTTGCTAGTGTAGGTGTCATGACTAAACACATAGAGGACTCTACAGATAATGACTCTTTAAATATGTCTCCAAAAACACATTCTGAATAGCTTTCAAATTGGATGCTTGCCATAGAACTACACTCCTTGGGAAAAAATAACCCTGTTATGACACATATGTGATCCTTGGAGGGGTATTCATTTGATACGCTTGCCAGGGTCATTGGCCTAAGAGATGGCCAACATAACTAACAATTGTACTGTTAGCCACCACTCAATAAATGTTGGCTAGGTGGAAAGGACCTTGCACAGTCTATGAGAATGTAACTTCTGTTACTTATGCTGTCTCTGCCATATTCACAGAGGCATGAACAAATATACTGTGTACAGTTGTGGTAGAGAAACAAGGGACATCCTATCCCAAAAGTCACTGCAACAACTCCAACAGATGTGGCAAATGTACATAATTATGTTTCTCCTTTAATCATAGAAGACTCTTTTACAAAGTCACAAATTAAAGAACTATAAACAAATCTTATCACAACAATAGCCCTTGTTGATTTCAGAGAAACCAGGACTGCTTGTGTAATAGAAAAAACTGTACAGGCCTAAGAGAATACTGTACTGACACAATGACCCTATTGTATTTCTGAAGATCAAAGATGTCAAGATGGGTGTTCCAAACATGATAAGCAGTGGCGTAGTTCAGACTTCATCTAGCCTCTGGAATTTTCCCATAGTCTTAGTTTTAGAAAATTGATTGCCATGTTCAATGTAATTACTAACGTATTGGTCAGATGATCGGACAACCAGGTCAAGCTCAATAACTTACAGTTATGGATCCTCAAAAAGAACTGTTAGTAAATCACACCAGCCCCATCAGATTGAGAGACAACAGGTTTTCCACCCCATCTATCCATTTACAGTTCTTCCTTTAGGGTTACATGAAGTGTTGACAACTTTTCAGAGAATGACAAACACTATTCTATAACTTCATCAGAATTATTCTTTGGTATGCTTGGATAGTGTAATTATTTAAAGCCCAGAATGATCCTTGCATCTACAACATCTCCGATACATTCTGTTGACCATAAACAAATCAGGACTCCATGCTAATGCTAAAAGGAGTATAGATTTTAGAGAAAGAAGATTTTAAACACCGGATTAACAAAGTTTATTGGAGAAATATCCATTCTGTCCCAAAAAAAACCTTTGGGCTTTCTTAGGTTTCATCCGTTATTATTGTTGATTCACACTTTATCACCATATTGTCTCTGCTCACAGAGGGCCTGATTCACAAAGGTAAACTTAGAAGCTTGGTCTAAACTTAGACCAAACTTCTACGTTTACAGCCTCTGCGACATAAAAATAGTACTCATAAATTACCTTTGTGAATTTCAAATTTGGGAATCAGGCCCAGCGATTTAAAAGAAATTAATTTCTAATAGGTTGCCTGATTTTTTTTATGGAGGCTTTGGAAGTGCCTGCTACTCTGACATTAATCCTATGTTTAGATCCCATCCTATGCTGTCTCTGTATTTCATAATGCTTTATTTTGCAAAGAGATGCCTCAGGTATTGTTTAGAACACTCTTTAATGTGTATCTGTAAGAAATTACAACATATGGTGGAAATCATTCCACATTAGAGAAAAAGGGCCTGGTCATCAAGGCGACAGTTCCATTCAATCTTTTGCACCACACACCAATCATACACATCTTACGTGACTGGCAAAGAATAGTGATCTGAAAACTTGGATCCAAAGAACATTACTTGCCAATGTTGGAGCTTTACTTTATAATTGCCTGATGATAAGAGATTCTCTGGCAGGCTTGTTTGACTGCTAACACTGCCAATCTTACAGCATAACACGCTAGAGGAGGAGTACGAGACACCTGTCAGTTGTCCTTTTTTTTTAAAGGGTATATTTCATCTTAGAGCTAATGTGATCTAGTGGGTGTGATTCTAATAATATTGGGGTGAACCTGACATCTTTAAATCAACATTGAGCAGAGAATTAGGGATGTGTGTGCTGCACACTTTAGGACCTTTATCATTCCTATGAATACCACCATCTAGGAATAAATGCTTCATGTCACAGTGGCAAACCCATTCAAAGATAGTCCTGTTATATACTCTACTTTGGTCAAATCAAATTTAATACTCTTTTAGAAAGTCATTGGAGAAGCCATAATTACCAGGGAAATAATTTTCCGCACAGACTTATAGCATCTTCTATTTCAGATTATGTAATGTCCACATCCAACTTGTCTGTATCAGTATCACATTCTTTTGAAATACTTTTGGAAAAGGAAGCATTTATGCAGCCTTTGTTGATCTTAAGTCTGCTTTCGACGTGGTATCAAGGTCTAAATTGTGGAGAGTACTGAAGGAGCTCGGTCTGCCCCCTGACCTACTTTTCTTAATTGTTCACCTCCACGAACAAAACCATTCCCAAATTTGCTGGGAGGTGCAAGGAAACAAGACTGACCGGTTCCCAGTTGAGATGGGAGTATGTCAGGGTCGTGTTTTAGCGCCTACATTATTCTCACTTTTTATTAACAGCATTGTTCGTTTTTTAGCTTCTTTTTCCACAGATGCCCCAGTTTTAGCAAACACAAAAATTCCCATATTAATGTTTGCGGATGATACGCTCATACTGTCTAAAACACCGAGTGGGCTACAGCGTGTGCTGCTGCATTTTGAAGAATGTTGTTCATTCCGTGGTCTAAAAGTCAATAGCTCAAAAACAAAGTTCATGACCTTTAACCAACATAGGTCATTCAAGGGGGGCATGGTTATGGATGGGCAACCCTTGGAGCAGGTTGATGCATTTACTTATCTAGGTATCACTCTGCATAAAGGACTCAGCTGGAGGCCGCATATTGTCACCATGGCCCTAAAGCACAGGCAGTGGCCGGAGCCATGATTAAGGAACACAAAACATCACCAACTAAGCCCCTTCCCCGTCACTGCAGATCTGTAGTTCTAAGATACTGAGCTCAGCTCTGTATGGCGCCGAGCTATTGGGGCTTCGAGAAACTGCATTACTTAGCCGTTTCTGAGAATAAGTTCCTGCATGGGATCACAAGCCTACCACAAAGCAACCCCTTGCTCCCACTGCGCTATGATTTAGGCAGAAAAGCTATAGTAGACCTTGCAAGACTACATCCTATTCTCTACTAGCGTAGAATCTGGCGTACCCCAGAATTGGCCATCTTTGTGGAAGGTCTCAAACACATAATGGAGGTAGACCACTTCCACAAGATTGGCTGGCTATGTGACATCATGTCCTTACTAACTAGCATGGGTATGTCATTATTGTAGGATGATCCTAGTGCCACAGAGTTCCCGCCGAAAAATCTAATTAAGCAAAAGTATTGGGAACTGATCGTGCAAGAAGCAAATAGAATGAGTGATGCCACCTCACTGACAGGGAAGATCTTACAAATAAAACAAAATCCATCTATTGAGGACTACTGGGATGTAATTACTAAGCCGCTAGATCATGAAATGTATATTTAAGGATTAGAGCAGTCTGCTTACCCTTGAAGTCCTTTACAGCTGCATGGTCTACTGCAGCCTACGACAAATGTCCAAATTGCACTGATACTGAAGAATCATACACATATGTGCTGTTTTTCTGTCCGGCGTATACTGCACCCCGCAAAGCCTGGTTGGTGGCACCCATTTGTAGGAACATGGGTACTCACCTGTCGAGTGTAGCAATGAGAATATTGTGTTCTGATCCATCAGTCCTGTACGCAATTAGATCTAAGCTTCTTTAGTACATTGATAAATGAAGACTCCCACCGCTAATAATAATAAGCTAGATTTTAATGCTGGGACACTTTTAAAACTATGTATTAATTAGTAGCATTAATTTTGTCTATTAACATAGAGTATATGCTCTTTTATTGTGTTTGATTCTCTCTTGTTATTCAATTTTTTTAAATATTGTATTGATTTACCATGTAAATTTGTTTTTATGTGAATTGCTTTTATGACATTTGTCGAATAAAGCTTATGTTGACCGACTGAAATAATTTTCTCTTCCCTTTTTTCTTATTTCCAACATTGCATTTTTGTCCTTAACTCATATCCTTGTCCAAGTTGACCTCTGTTTAATGACTTTATTACCTAATAGTTGATCATGTGTCTCTTGTTTGCTCCAAAATGTTTCTCAAAGAAATAAAGCAAATGATGCAAGTTTGGTTTGCTGCATATTCACTTTATATATATATTTGTTATATATATTTATATATTTTTGGCTCAATATTTTATTGTCTGCATTGAATTTCTTCAATACTCTCCGTTCTCTTCCTAGAATCAAAATTCCCATTCCCTGCTTTATTTTTTCTTAGAGGCATAATGATAATATAATTCTTCCTACTTATGTTTTTAAATAGTGGCTAATAATGTTAAATACTGGCACAGATCTATAGCCCAGCCACTTTGTTTCCTTCCATAGTTGCAGCACGAGAGCTGTTTCTCTTAAGGATTCATTTGGCCTGCAGTTGTTTGGAACCACGTTAAATTATTTTTGTTTCATTTATCCCCTTTTTAGATTATTGTGCTTTACAATAATGTACAACTTACATGCTAAGTACATATCCATTTCTCACATCTTGCAGAAATTATTTGCAAACTCTAGCACCTCAATCTGATTTCCCCTAAATTCCTCTATCTAGGATTCTTGCCAATATTCCAATTCTTGGATATAGTCCGACCATATTAGTAGGAAAAAAGGTGATGATTTTATGCAAATATTTTTATACTAAACATCTCATTGCAGGTTTAAACAGGTGATCTATCACCACTCAGAAAGCTAGCAAAGGACCCTTGAAGGACAAAGGACCCTTGAAACACCACACAACATGTTCATCTTCATCAGTCTTCTCAGCTGCAAGTAGCTTATGAATCACTGCTTATTTTCCTTTGTGTCCCAAGAGATAGTACATTGTTCCTTCAAAAGTTATAGTTATTTCCCAAACTTCATCAGGTGAGAGAAACAGACTTGCAATCCAGCATCAGGTATGCTTCATCCGGGAGGTAAGAGGGCTATGAGCTCTATGCTCACCCCTTCAAGCTCCTCTAACCGCAGGAATGGAGAGCTAAAGCACCCTCTCTTTGCCATTTCTTTGCCTCTCTTTTGCTAACTCTTTTCATGATGTTGTTTTTTCCACAGAATGGCTGTGAAATGAAACACGATCCAGCTGTTGCCAGGGTTCCCAACACTTCCGTCCAAAATATTCACTTCATGAACTTAAGCTCCTTTGATGTTTTACTAGAGCCCTCATACAGACAGTATGATGATGTCGAAAAATGCAAACTGGAAGGTATTTTTTGGTACCATGTGTAGTATTTTGTCAGCTGAAATTGATTTCAATTAAAAAGCACACTAGACTGGAAAACAAAATGATTATATTTTATGAAAAGAGCCCTCTCAAGTTTGCAAAAGAATGGTGACAACCAAACTTTTCAAAATAGGCATGCAGCATATTATATCAATCAATCAAATCAAACTTTATATCTGTTCAGCAGAGGATGTCAGTTACAAATGTACCCTATGCTTTAATACAAAACACCTGAAATGTCAAGTTAAAAACAAATTTGCATGCTCAAATAACATCAAATTTTGTATATGGACATTGTAAGCCAGATAAACTCCAGCACGATTCACGAAACCATTTACAATCATATACCTATGTTTGCAAAAGAGAGTCTCTCCATTAATTCTTGTTAGGTATCCACAAAAGGATAGTGTCAGGCTTAAATTCTATTACTACTACATACTAGATGTGTGGACAACTTTTTCCAACTTTAGCAGTGGGCAGATATTTACTCTAGTAAAAATGTGAAATAAATCTCCCTCCAAAGTGGCAAGGGGGACAGAACACCCCCAAACTTGTTGGCAGACTGGGGTTCTTCTCCATGGGTAATAATGTTTCTTCCATGGAAAAAAAGAAGTAAAAAAGAATGCGCTTTTGTTGAAAGGGATACTATTACCTAGAGTGAAGTTGCACCATGGATACAATTTTTGGACTGAGAAATACCCGATGGAACAGGACATCGCTAGTTACATGACTGGAAGCAGTGGTTGATACCATGCTGTAGCGGGACCCGCAGTGCTCTGTCGCTGGGCCCGCATGGATGAGCGCAACCACCCCCAGCACTAATAACAACACGTGCAATCTAGTTACTGGGTGTGGGTTGGAAACCCATGTGTGGTCCAGTCCATTTATTAAATAGCCTATGACCACCCCTGGCCAGAGGATAAGCAAACAGTATTTCTGGGGCATTAGGCTCACCACAGGGGTGGGCTATGATGGCTATTACACCCCTTCCCAACTTGGTGATGATCTTGGCTGATGCACGCAGCATGTAAACTTTCTGAGTCTCTGACTTGGTGGTGGATTAGGTCTGAGGTTACACCGGTGGTGGGGGGAGTGTTCTCTGGCCTCCTCTGGGTCCAGGCTACCTCGGGAGATGGTGTTTGGACTAGCTGCTGAAGAATTAGGGCTGTGGGCCATGGTCAGCCTCACTTTGGATTTCAGTAGTTTGTGGGGCTTCCCTTGTTTCATCTTCCTCATCTGTTTCTGGTTCTGGTGATTCATGAAAGTTCACTTGGTGAAACCAGGATAAATTTCTGGTGAGTAGATTTTTCCTCTTTTCGGCCATGATCATGGTACCACTGACACGGCTGACAGTCCAGACACCAGTTTCAAATGGCTTTCGGAACTTCCATCCCAGTTGACGCTCTCTGACTAACACTTTATCTCCGGGTGAGATTGTGCGGGGCCCAGCTTGCTGCTTCCTGCTTGCATGCTAATCGGTTTGAGTTTGTCTAGGTTGTGCACTCACAGGGTCATATGGTGGTGGAGTCCAGTCTGGGTGAACAGGTATGGTGTCCCGCGTTGGCCATGGAGCATGAGAGACTACGGAGAACGCTGACTGGTACAGTGTGGTGTTACTCGGTACACCCTAGAGCATAGGTACTCACAAACTTTCTCTCGGGGGCCAAATTTACAGTGTGGTTTGTGGCTGAGGGCCGCACCGGTGGGGGCGGGGGCAGTGGGGTAGGAGGCGGGGCTAGAGCAATAAAAAAACTGTGACCATGAGGTTGAACACAGGCCCCTGCAGCGGACGCCTTCGTCCACTGAGCCACCAGACCCGGCATTCACACATATCTATCTATCTATCTATCTATCTATCTATCTATCTATCTATCTATCTATCTATCTATCTATCTATCTATCTATCTATCTATCTATCTATCTATCTATCTATCTATCTATCTATCTATCTATCTATCTATCTCTCTATCTCTCTATCTCTCTATCTATCTATCTATCTATCTATCTATCTATCTATCTATCTATCTATCTATCTATCTATCTATCTAGCTATCTCTCGCTCCGTCTCCCTCCCCCTCTCTCTCTCCCTCTGTCTCCCTCACTGTGTCTCCCTCTCTCTGTCTCCCTCCCTCTCTCTGCGTCTTCCTCCCTGTCACCCTCCCTCTCTCTGTCTCCCTCCCTCTCTCTCCGTCTCCCTCCCTGTCACCCTCCCTCTCTCTGTCTCCCTCCCTCTCCCTCCCTCTCCCTCTCTCTGTCTCCCTCCCTCTCCCTCCCTCTGTCTGTCTCCCTCCCTCTGTCTCCCTCTTGTCTGTCTCAGTCTGTCTCCCTACCTCTCCCTCCCTCCCTCCCTCCCTCCCTCCCTCCCTCCCTCCCTCTATCTCTCTCTCTCTCTCTCCCTCCCTCTGTCTCCCTCTCTGTGTTTGTCTCCCTTTCTCTGTCTCCCTCCCTCCCTCTCTCTCTCTGTCTGTCTCCCTCCCTCCCTCTCTCTCTCTCCCTCCCTCTCTCTCTCTCTCTCTCCCTTTCTCCCTCTCTCTCTGCCTTCCTCCCTCCCTATCCCTCCCTGTCTCCCTCTGTCTCCGTCTCCCTATGTCTCCCTCCCTATGTGTCCCTGTCTCCTTCTCTATCTCTCTCACCGTCTGTCTCCCTCCCTCTCTCCATCTCCCTCCCTCTGTCTCCCTCTGTCTCACTCCCTCCCTCTGTCTCCCTCTCTCCGTCTCCCTCCATCTGTCTCACTCTGTCTCACTCACTCTGTCTCCCTTTCTCTCTGTCTCCCTCTCTCTCTCCGTCTCCCTCCCTCTCTCTATCACTCTCTCTCTCCCCCTCTGTCTCACTCACTCTGTTTGTCTCCCTTTCTCTGTCTCCCTCTCTGTCTCCCTGTCTCTTTCTCTCTCTCTCTCCGTCTGTCTCCCTCCCTCTCTCCATCTTTCTCCCTCCGTCTGTCTCCCTCCCTCTGTCTCCCTCCCTCTCCCTCTCTGTCTCCCTCCCTCTCTCTGTCTCCCTCAGTCTCCCTCTCTCTCTCCGTCTCCCTCCCTCTCTCTCTCTCTCTGAATCACTGTTTGTCTCCCTTTCGCTCTCCCTCCCTCCCCCTCTGTCTCCCTCCCTCTCCCTCTGTCTCCCTGTCTGTCTCCCTATCTGTCTCCCTCTGTCTTCCCCCTCTCCCTCTCCCTCTGTCTTCCTCCCTCTGCGCACTCTGTCTTCCTCCCCCTGTCACCTCACCTGCTGCTCTCACTCCCTGCTGTCCTCCTCACCCTTTGACACCTCACCCGCGCTGAGACAGCTTCCGAGAACACACACAGCCCCCGCCGCACCCAAGTACTTAACAGGTGTTTTAAAAACCATTCACTTGTTAATGAGGCTTTATTGTATTTCACCTCTTCTTAGCGCCCCTGCATCAGGGGCGCTAAGAAGAGGTGAAATTCAACAAAGCCTCATTTACAAGTTAATGGTCTTTAAAAGAAATCGCCCGGGCCCCAGAAGCTCCACGCTGCTGCAACCGGCGATGTAAAAAACACACAGCGTAAGGTCCGCGGGCCGCCACGGAAGGCTTGCCGGGCCGCCGCCGGCCCGCAGGCCGTACTATGAGTACCCGTGCCCTAGAGAATCTTTGAAGACTGACCTTGGGGTTGGTCCCCTCTACCATGGCAATTCTCCGTGTTTTGTTCAATGTTCGCATGAATCATTCTACCTCTTCATTTGCTTGCGGCCACTGTGGCGTGATGAGGCTTCTTCCCAGGTTTTTAGGTAGGTCTCAGAATTCCGCTTCTTGGAATGGTGGACCGTTGTCAGTTTATAGTTCTTCTGGCAGGCCGAACAATGCAAAGGCCTTTTCCACGGCAAGGGCTACAATGGTGAATGCTGTTGATTCAACTATCTCAACAAAGGGGTTCTTCGAGTAACCGACGACCATGACTGTTGAACTTCAATCTGGGAAACTCCTGAGGTCAAGGATCACTTTGGCCCAGGGTGCAGTGCAGGGTTCTTTGGTCAGGACGGGTGTGGGCACTTCTTGGGAGCGGGTGAGCTGGCATGAGGGGCATTGTCTTACTACGCCATCAACAGCTGCTTCTAGTTCCGGGAACCAAACCTTTTCTCTTATGCAGGCCTTCATTTTGCCTGTTCCTTGATGTCCCCCATGGGCTACATCAGTTGTTTGGTGTTGTAGTCCTTTTTGGATCACCAGGCATTGCCCTCTCAGAAGTAGGCCATTTGTTGTAGCACTTAACTCATCTTGAACTCTCCAGAATTTCTTTAGCGTGTCCTTCTCCAGACCTTGCCATTCATTGGCAACTCTTAGGAAGTTGCGCCATGAACCGTTCGGTCCTCCATTTGGTAGTGTTGCAGTTGGATGGTCCACTGCTCAATCTAAGGCGGAGTGTGTGTTGCAGTCCCACGGAACAAAGTGATGAGCACTTGATGGTCAGTGATCACCTTGAATGGTTAACTGCAAAGGTAAAAGTGGAAGTGCCTGCATGGCCACTTGATGGTGAGCACTTCTTCTATCTGGGAGTATCTTGCTTCTATAGGTGTTGGTGACTTGCTTGCAAAAGCTAGGGGAGCCCACTTTCCAGGTTCTAGTTCTTGGGTAAGTAGCGCTCCCAGGCCTACTGGGCTGGGGTGGACCAGTAGTTTGGATTGACTCACAGTGTAAAAGTAGGCCATTGTGTCTTTGCTTAGTAGGGCCATCTTCACTCTCTGGTACGCATCCTCTTCTTTTGGGCTCCACTGCCAGGGGACATCGACCTTGGTTAGAACTCTCAGTTACTCAGCTATGGTGGTTAACTTACGAATGAATCTCCTGCAATAGGTGACCATGTGTCAAGAGTCAATCAAGAAGTTCCCAAAACTTCACAGGAGCAGAATGAAGCCTTTTCCCTGTGCCTCTCTGAGATTCTCCCCACACCCCCTCATTGAACTAAAAAGGGGGGGGTGAAGGATTTCCCAGTGGGGAAAGGGGATGGGGATAGAGAAGAGACAGTCTTGTCTTCTTCTTAAGGTGTCCTCAATGACTTCTAGTGCTTCTTAGCGTTTATATTTTTGAACACTGTAAAACAAATGCACACATTAATTCATACTCAAAACTTATTATGCTTTTGAATTATTTTACCCTTCTAAAGAACATACCCTTAATTCAACTGGCTATTGCGCCTCTTCCGTTAGTCTCTATTTTCTGTATTTGAATATTATTGTCTTATATGCAAATTAGATAATCTCCAATGACTGCTCTTACGTGTGTGGAAGCTAACTTAAGATAACAATGGTGGCATCCATTTTGTATAATTTGACATTGTGATAATTCAATGATGATGGGAATTATATACAATATATTAATTGTTGATTTCATGAGACAGTCTTGAAAAAGAGTTTGCGCTTTGCTTTTAGTAAGTTGCCTGTAACGCGACACATTGCAAGACTCGCACAAAGAGTACATTTCCATGTTACTGCATTCTGGCTTCTAGCAACAGGCCATGTAGGCCTCAAAAGTGTGTTCAGGCTAGGGCTGGGCGTAGTTCGTGAAGTAGCACTTCGCGAAGCTACGCAAAGTGAAGTTCGCACTACGCGAGCTACGCGTAGCACTTCGCGAACTGCGTAGTACCTTGTTCGCACTGTGCCAGATGTCGTTTTCAATGATTGCACAGTGCGGACAAGCAACCGGCACTGTGCAATCATTGAAAATGGCATCTTGCACAGTGCGAACTGTAGTTTTCTGCTGCTCGGGTAGATTTTTACTCGAGCTTCAGCTTTCTCAACGCGAACTGGTAGTTTCTCGTCGCGAGCGGTCGCGAGCATACGCGACCACTCGCAATGAGAAAACTGACCTCCTCGCGTTGGGAATCTTGCCGGGAGGTTTATTTTCCATGCTCGCGATCGCCAACTTGAAGTTGCTGATCGCGAACAAGGAAAAAGTCTCGCCGGGATGTCATTTTGCTTGCTCGCGGTCGCCAACTTGACGTTGAGGACCGCGAGCAAGCAAAAAATGACCGCAGCACTACGCTACGCGTGTTCGCACTGTGCTACGTGCAGTTCGCGTAGTGCGAAGTAGCGCGAACTTCGCAAACTACGCGAGCGTAGCGTAGTGCTTTGCCCAGGCCTAATTCAGGCACATCAGCTAATGTAGACCATTGTGGTTACATTTGGGTGTAAATGTAATAGTTAACTGTCTGGCTATAAGATATAGGGGACTTGTCATGTGCACATAGAATGATTTCCAACGTATTCTTCTGTAACGATGTACTGTAAGTTTTTCGAGCACAAAATGTTTCTTCACCACCTGCCGGGACATGAGGGCCTAGACATGACCTGTTAGGCAGACAAATTATATTTAAATGTTGTGGTCTGTGTCTATAAATGCTTGTGTTTTACTTCTGCTATTCGAGCACTTAGCACCCAACTGAGGCTCTCGTGCACGTTAAATAATAGTCACTTTATTTTACTCAGGTGGTTGTGACTGGTTTAGGATTTTGGGTTCTACAGATTTTTTCAGTTTCCACATTTGGTGAGAGAATGCAACTCCAGAATGCACACCTTCTGCTGTGGCTGGCTGCTGCCTTCCCCTTCGAGCAGAGGTCTGAGGTCCGACCACGACACTTCCCTGCCTTCGCGGTCTATCTCACTTCATCCACTCTGGCCTTGATGCTGCCACTAACCGTGAGTAGATGTCATATCTCTGGGATGCTCTTGCTCCATGTTTCCCCAGGTTTTCACTGCGCATATTGTTGTCTTTTGCGAGCCTCACCCTCCTCCTCGTTGTTTGTTTTTTTCTGCATTGTGTGATCTATGTATTTTTGGGGTTGTCGCCACGCTGTCAATGACGGCTCTGTTGGTGGCTGTGTCTTTTTCTGGTGTGCACTTCTGGTGCTGGGCCAGTGCTGCCCCATCTTGTTGCCTCTAGCCTCTGGCAGACACGGTTGCCGTTTCCCTGCAGGTTTCCTTTTGGTTTTCCCTGGCGGTGGGCCAGTTACAAAGGGGAGGAGGATTTGTTTTGGTCTCACTTTTGGGTTTCCTCTCATGTACATCTTTTGATTGGGCTGTCTTCTGTTTAATTCCCGTCTGCTGTCGTTGCCACTGGGTGACCGTTGGGACACAGGCCTCATTGATTTTGCACTACTGGTACAGTTCTCTCCGTCTATGCTGTCTGACCATGTGTTCCCATATTGACTCAGGTGCGTTTCAATTAGTATTTTCTTGCTGAGCCGTTGCCTTCACCAGGGAAGTGGAGAGGGCAAATATTCTGCATTTTCCATACCAACAGTGACTCTCAGATTCTAAGCAGTCCTATGTCTGACGGTGGGTCAGAGAGAGAGATGTACTGCAGTTCCCTGTCTTGCCAACAGAGACACCCCAGCCAGGGGCCGAAGGCTTCAACTGTGAGTAACAAAAGAGGTTGGTGGGCATTCCGGACGGGACATCACTAGGTGAGTGCTGGAGGATGTTTCCCCTCCTCAGATTTTGGGTGGTAGCAGGTATTGCTTCGCGTTGTAGTGATATCAGGTAATGCTCCCCAGGTCTTGGGTTGATGCAGGAATTGCTTCCCGGTTTGGCACTGGTATTGAGTGCATGACGATATCGTAGGGGGCTAGCAGGTGGTGCTTCCCCCTGTTTGTTGCAACAGCTATTTTTCCCATTCTTCCACTTGGAGTCTAGAACTATTTTTACTTCAAATTCCTCTCCGTCTTTCTTTTGAATAATCTTTGGAGGTGTACAATTCCTGAGACTAGGTGTAGATCTTTTTAGTAGTGAGACATAAAATACTGGTTACATCTTTAATGGTGGAGGTAGTTTTAACCTATAAGTCACTGGACTTATCATCTTCTCAATGATGAAGGGGCCAATGAGACCAGGTTGGAATTTCTGATTTCCGCTTAACCCCTTCGCTGCTAGGCTTTTTCCCCCCTGTGCTAAGCCTTTTTTTTGGCTGTTTGGGGTAGTTTGGGGTAGTTTGCGCTTAGGCCCCTGTAACATTTTGACCACATAAGGTATCCACGCCAAATTTGAATCCTTTTCTTCCAACATCATGGGAATTCTAAAGGTATCCAGGGTTTGTGGATTCCCCTGGAGGGGACCCAGAAATTAGCCAAAATACAGCTACATTTTGATTTTTGGGGGAAAAATGGGAAAAAAGTGCTGCAAATGAAAGAGTCTGGGTTTTTCCCTGCAAATGGTATCAAAAAAGGGTTTGTGGGGCTGAAATCACTATTTTCCCAGCTTTTAGGGGATGACAGACTTTTGTCAGAAAACCAACATTTTTTACACAGTTTTGGCATTTTTCTGGGACTTAGCTAAGGGTGGGCGTAGTTCGCGAAGTAGCACTTCGCGAAGCTACGCAAAGTGAAGTTCGCACTACGCGAGCTACGCGTAGCACTTCGCGAACTGCGAAGTAACATGTTCGCACTGTGCAAGATGTTGTTTTCAATGATTGCACAGTGCGGACAAGCAACCGGCACTGTGCAATCATTGAAAATGGCATCTTGCACAGTGCGAGCTGTAGTTTTCTGCTGCTCGAGTAGATTTTTCCTCGAGCTGCAGCTTTCTCAACGCGAACTGGTAGTTTCTCATCGCGAGCGGTCGCGAGCATACGCGACCCCTCGCAATGAGAAACCTGACCTTCTCGCGTTGGGAATCTCGCCGGGAGGTTTATTTTCCATGCTCGCGATCGCGAACAAGGAAAAAGTCTCGCCAGGATGTCATTTTGCTCGCTCGCGGTCGCCAACTTGACGTTGAGGACCGCGAGCAAGCAAAAAATGACCGCAGCACTACGCAACACTACACTACGCGTGTTCGCACTGTGCTACGTGCAGTTCGCGTAGTGCGAAGTAGCGCGAACTTCGCAAACTACGCGAGCGTAGCGTAGTGCTTCGCCCAGGCCTAGACTTAGCATATTTTTGCTATTTTTTCTGCTTTCCTCCCCCTTCCAGTTAATGGTAGAAATGGGTATAAAAGCAATAATGGATCCTGGAAAGCTATACATTTTAGAAAAGTTGCCAAAATTCTGAATTCAGCAAGGGGTCATTTGTGAAGATCCTTCAAGGTTTCTTTATAGAAACTAACAGTTAAATATAGGAAAAACAGCCTTTTATGTCAACGTTTTCACCTGTAACTTCTTCTAATTATAAAATTTTTTTTAAAGCAATATACCGTTACATCAGCTGGACCTTACTGATTGTGGGGATATATAGGACTTGTAGGTTCACCACGAACCTGACGAACCCAGAGCCAAAAACTGAGCAGCGACTTGCAATGTTTTTTTTTATTATGTACCGGGTATATAGCAATTATTCTGGGAAAATGTATACAAGGAAAAATCGGTATGAAAGACACCTATGTATTTCTGAAATGGGAACAAAATATAGAGTTTATAAACAGTAGATATTTGCACAATTCCGAAATTGGGAATACTCATACTAGCATGAGAATTATCGGTCATTTTTCAAAATGACTTATTTTTAACACATTGTCTTTCATTTGGAAGGGGGAAATACATCGAACGTCAATAGGTAATAACAGTTGCTCTACAAATCTGAATTACCCTACGTCTCCTGATAAAAATGGTACCTCACTTGTGTGGGTAGGCATAGTGCCCAGAACAGGAAACGGCTCAAAACGCAACATGAACACACCACATTTTCACAATGAAAAATTACCCTTTTTTTTGTAAAGTGCCTAGCTGTAGTTTTTTAACCCTAGCTCTGCCGGCACCTAGGGAAACGTAGCAAACAAATACATTTTTTTAATCTAGACACCCAGGGGAATCAAGGATGGGGTGACTTGACTGGCTCTTACCAGGTTCTGTTACCCAGAATCCATTGCAAACCTAAAACATTGTCCAAAAAAACACATTTTCATCACATATCTGTGGTGGAAAGTTCTGGATTCTGCGTGGATCCACAAATTTCCAGCCAACCAGCATCCCCCAAAGTCATCCGTGAAAAATGGTACCTCATTTGTGTGGGTAGGCCTAATGCCCGCAACAGGAAACGGCGCAAAACGCAACGTGGACACACCACAACTTCACAGTGAAAAATGACCCTTTTTTGGCAATGTGCCTAGCTGTAGTTTTTTAACACTAGCTCTGCCGGCGCCTAGGGAAGCCTAGAAAACCTATACATTTTTGAAAAACTAGACACCCAGGGGAATCCAGGAAGGGGTGAATTGAATGGCTCCCACCATGTTCAGATACCCAGAATTTCTTGCAAACCTAAAATATTGTCAAAAGAAACACATTTTCATCACATTTCTGTGGTGGAAAGTTCTGGAATCTGCGTTTATACACAAATTTCCACCCACCCAGCGTTCCCCAAAGTCTTCCGAGAAAAATGGTACCTCACTTGTGTGGGTAGGCCAAGTGCCCGCAACAGGAAACGATGCAAAACGCAACATGGACAAACAACAATTTCACAGTGTAAAATTCCCTTTTTTGGCAAAGTACCTAGCTGTAGTTTTTTAACCCTAGCTCTGCTTGCACCTAGGGAAACCAGGCACACCTATACATTCTTGAAAACTAGACACCCTGGGAAACCCAGGATGGGGTGACTTGACTGGCTCCCACCAGGTTCTGTTACCCAGAATCCCTTGCAAACCTAAAAAAATTGTAAAAAAACCACATTTTCCTCATATTTCTGTGGTGGAAAGTTCTGGAATCTGCGTGGATCCACAATTTTCCACCCACCCCGCATTCCCCAAAGACTTCCAAGAAAAATGGTACCTCACTTGTGTGGGTAGGCCTAGTGCCCGCGAAAGGAAATGGCGCAAAACGCAACGTGGAGACACATCAATTTCACAGTAATACATTTTTTGGCAAAATTTCTAGCTGCAGTTTTGGAACCCTAGCTCTGCCGGCACTCAGGGAAACTTAGCAAACCTATACATTTTTGAAAACTAGACACCAAGGGGAATCCAGGATGGGGTGACTTGACTGCCTCTCACCGGGTTCTGTTACCCAGAATCCCTTGCAAACCTAAAGAATTGTCACAAAATACACATTTGCCTCACATTTCTGTGGTGGAAAGTTCTGGAATCTGCGTGGATCCAAAATTTTCCACCAACCTCACATTCCCCGAAGTCTTCTAAGAAAAATGGTACCTCACTTGTGTGGGTAGGCCTAGTGCCCGTGACAGGAAATGATGCAAAACGCAACGTGGACTCATCAAAATTTCACAGTGAAAAATGACCCTTTTTTGGCAAAGTGCCTAGCTGTAGTTTTTTAACCCTAGCTCTGCCGGCATCAAGGGAAACCTAGAAAACCTATACATTTTTGAAAACTAGACACCCAGGGAAAACCAGGATGGGGTGACTTGACTGCCTTTCACCAGGTTCTGTTAACCAGAATCCCTTGCAAACCTAAGATATTGTCCAAAAAAACACATTTTCCTCACATTTCTGTGGTGGAAAGTTCTGGAATCTGCGTGTATCCACAAATTTCCAGCCAACCAGCATTCCCCAAAGTCTTCCAAAAAATGGTACCTCACTTGTGTGGGTAGGCCTAGTGCCTGCAACAGGAAACGGTGCACAACGCAACGTGGACACGCCACAATTTCACAGTGAAAAATGACCCTTTTTTGCAAAGTACCTAGCTGGAGTTTTTTAACCCTAGCTCTGCTGGCACCTAGGGAAACCTAGCAAACCTATACATTTTTGAAAACTACACTATTAGGGGAATCCAGGATGGGGTCACTCGACTGCCTCTCACTAGGTACTGTTACCCAGAATCCCTTGCGAACCTAAAAAATTGTTTAAAAAAACACATTTTCCTCACATTTCTGTGGTGGAAAGTTCTGCAATCTGCGTCGATCCACAGATTTCCACCCACCCCACGTTCTCAAGAGTCTTCGGAGAAAAATTATACCTCACTTGTGTGGGTAGGCCTAGTGCCCGCGACAAGAAATGGCGCAATATGCAACGTGGACACACCACAATTTCACTGTAAAAAATGACCCTTTTTTGGCAAAGTGCCTAGCTGTAGTCTTTGAACCATAGCTCTGCCGGCACATTGGGAAACCTAGCAAACCTATACATTTTTTTAAACTATACACGCAGGGAAATCCAGGATGGGTTGACTTGACTGGCTCCCAAAAGGTTCTGTTACCCAGAATCCCTTGCAAACCTAAAGAATTGTCACAAAATACACATTTGCCTCATATTTCTGTGGTCGAAAGTTCTTGAATCTGCGTGGATTCACAATTTTCCACAAACCCCACGTTCCCCAAAGTCTTCTGAGAAAAATGGAACCTCACTTGTGTGGGTAGGCCTAGTGCCCGTGACAGAAAACCGTGCAAAACGCAATGTTGACACACCACAAATTCACAGTGAAAAATGACCCTTTTTTAGCAAAGTACCTAGCTGTAGTTTTTGAACCCTAGCTCTGCTGGCACCTAGGGAAACCTAGCAAACCTATACATTTTTGAAAACTAGACACCAAGGGGAATCCAGGATGGGGTCACTCGACTGCCTTTCACCAGGTACTGTTACCCAGAATCCCTTGCAAACCTAAAATATTGTCCAAAAAAACAAATTTTCCTCACATTTCTGTGGTGGAAAGTTCTGGAATCTCAGTGGATCCACAAATTTCCACCCACTCCACGTTTCCCAAAGTCTTCCGAGAATAATCGCACCTTATTTGTGTGGGTAGGCCTAGTAGCCGCAACAGGAAATGGCGCAAAACGCAACGTGGACACACAACAAATTCACCATGAAAAATGACCCTTTTTTGGCAAAGTGCCTAGCTGTAGTATTTTAACCCTAACTCTGCCGGCACCTAAGGAAACCTAGCAAACCTATACATTTTTGAAAACTAGACTCCCTGGGAAACCCAGGATGGGGTGACTTGACTGGCTCCCACCAGGTTCTGTTACCCAGAATCCCTTGCAAACCTTAAAAAATTGTTTAAGAAATCAAATTTTCCTCTCATTTCTGTGGTGGAAACTTCTGGAATCTGTGTGGATCCACAATTTTCCACCCACCCCGCGTTCCCCAAAGACTTCCAAGAAAATTTTTACCGCACTTGTTTGGGTAGGCCTAGTGCCTGCGACAGGAAACGGCGCAAAACGCAACGTGGACACACATCAATTTCACAGTGAAAAATTACTCTTTTTTTGGCAAAGTGCCTAGCTGTAGTTTTTGAACCCTAACTCTGCCGGCACTTGGAAAACCTAGCAAACCTATACATTTTTTAAAACTAGACACCAAGGGGAATCCAGGATGGGGTGACTTTACTGCCTCTCACTGGGTTCTGTTACCCAGAATCCCTTGCAAACCTAAAGAATTGTCAAAAAATACACATTTGCCTCACATTTCTGTGGTGGAAAGTTCTGCAATTTGCGTGGATCCACAATTTTCCACCCTCCCCACATTCCTCGAAGTCTTCAATAAAAATGGTACCTCATTTGTGTGGGTAGGCCTAGTGCCCGTGACAGAAAACGGTGCAAAACGCAATGTGGACACACCACAAATTCACAGTGAAAAATGACCCTTTTTTGGCAAAGTGCCTGGCTGTAGTTTTTTAACCCTAGCTCTGACGGCATCAAGGGAAACCTAGCAAACCTATACATTTTTGAAAACTAGACTACTAGGGGAATCCAGGATGGGGTCATTTGTCTGCCTCTCACCAGGTTCTGTTACCCAGAATCCCTTGCAAACCTAAAATATTGTGCAAAAAAACACATTTTCCTCACATTTCTGTGGTGGAAAGTTCTGGAATCTGCATGTATCCACAGATTTCCACCCAACCAGCATTCCCCAAAGTCCTCCGAAAAAATGGTACCTCACTTGTGTGGGTAGGCCTAGTGCCCGCAACAGGAAACAGCGCAAAACGCAACGTGGACACACCACAATTTCACAGTGAAAAATGACCCTTTTTGACAAAGTACCTAGCTGTAGTTTTTTAACCCTAGCTCTGCTGGCACCTAGGGAAACCTAGCAAACCTATACATTTTTGAAAACTAGACTACTAGGGGAATCCAGGATGGGGTCATTTGTCTGCCTCTCACCAGGTACTGTTACCCAGAATCCCTTGCAAACCTAAATAATTGCCGTAAAAAACAAATTTTCCTCACATTTCTGTGGTGGAAAGTTCTGGAATCTGCGTGGATCCACAAATTTCCACCCACTCCACATTTCCCAAAGTCTTCCGAGAATAATGGTACCTCGGTTGTCTGGGTAGGCCTAGTGCCCACAAAAGGAAATGGCGCAAAACGCAACGTGGACACACCACAGTTTCACAGTGAAAAATGAGCCTTTTTTGGCAAAGTGCCTAGCTGTAGTCTTTGAACCCTAGCTCTGCCGGCACCTAAAGAAACCTAGCAAACCTATACATTTTTTAAAACTAGACACCAAGGGGAATTCAGGATGGGGTGACTTTATTGCCTCTCACTGGGTTCTGTTACCCAGAATCCCTTGCAAACCTAAAGAATTGTCAAAAAATACACATTTGCCTCACATTTCTGTGGTGGAAATTTCTGGAATCTGCGTGGATCCACAATTTTCCACCCTCCCCACATTCCCCAAAGTCTTCGAGAAAAATGGTGCCTCACTCATGTGGGAGGCCCAATGACCCACAGCAGGCAAGGGCCCAAAACGTATTGAGGCAACATCAAATTTGCCTATCTCAAAACGACCTGGTTTTGCAAGGGGGGTCACCTGGGTTTTTGGTCCCGTGATCTGCGGCCATCTAGGGAAACCTACAAAACCCACACATTTCTGAAAACTAGAAACCTAGGGGATTCTAGGAAGGTATGGCTTGCGTGGATCCCCCAATGTTTCCTTACCCAGAATCCCCTGCAATCCTCAAATTTAGCTGAAAAAATCACTTTCACAAATTTTTTTGTGTGGGAAAGTTGTGGCTGACACAAATTTCCAACGACCCACGTTCCCCCGGGTCTCCCCATAAAAATGGTGCCTCACTCATGTGGGAGTCCCAAGTACCTGCGACAGGCAAGTGCCCAAAACATATTGAGGCAACATCAAAATTGCCTATCTCAAAACGACCTGGTTTTGCAAGGGGGGTCCCCTGGGTTTTTGGTGCCGTACTCGGCGGCCATCTAGGGAAACCTACCAAACCCACACATTTCTGAAAACTAGACACCTGGGGGATTCCAGGGAGGTATGGCTTGCATGGATCCTCCAACCTTTCCTTACCCAGAATCCCCTGAAAAACTCAAATTTAGCTGAAAAAAGCACTTTTTTCACACATTTTTGTGTGGGAAAGTTGTGGCATCACCGGCTGACACAAATTTCCTACCATCCAGCGTTTCCCCAGGTCCCCGGATAAAAATGGTGCCTCACTCGTGTGGGAGGCCCAAGTACCCGTAACAGTCAAGGGCCCAAAACGTATTGAGGCAACATCAAAATTGCCTATCTCAAAACAACCTTGTTTTGCAAGGGGGTCACCTGGGTTTCTGGCCCTGTGCTCGGCAGCCATCTAGGGAAACCTTCCAAACCCACACATTTCTGACAAATAGACACCTGGGGGATTCCAGGGAGGTATGGCTTGAGTGGATTCCCCCCGTTTCCTTACTCAGAATACCCTGCACATCTCAAATTTAGCTGAAAAAATCACTTTTTTCACACATTTTTGTGTGGGAAAGTTGCGGGATCACCATGCCGACACAAATTTTCTACCACACAGTGTTCCCCCGGGTCTCCTGATAAAAGTTGTGCCTCACTTTTGTATATACAGTTGTTTTAACCAGAGATTTCACAAAAAATGAAATGCACTGTTAATAATTGAAAGGACAAGAAACTGAACCATTGACTCACAGCTTGTGAGCTGTAAAGCCACGACAAGGCACCAACTGCTACACAGGCCATTCATACACCTTTCATACATGTGACACATACCAGACGCGGGCCCAGCACATTACAACACTCACACCAGCAGACAGTGCCATTCAAGAGCCCATCACTTTCACACGCATGACACAGCAACCACACCAGCTCACGGATTGCATGGAGTGGCGTTTAGCTAGCAGTGTGTGTAGTGACCACAGCAAGTCACTACTCACACACCGCCAGCCAAGCGCCCGTCCACGCACACCGCCAGCCAAGCACCAGTCCACGCACACCGCCAGCCAAATGCCAGTCCACACACACCGCCAGCCAAGCACCAATCCACGCACACTGATGGCCAAGCGCCAACCCACTCACCGCCAGCCAAGAACCATTCCACGCAACACTGACAGCCAAGCGCCAGTCCACGCACACTGCCAGCCAAGTGTCAGTCCACGCACACCACCAGCCAAGCGCCAGTCCACGCACACCGCCAGCCAAGCGCCCATCCACGCACACCGCCAGCCAAGCGCCAGTCCACTCACCGCCAGCCAAGCGCCAGTCCATAAACACTGCCAGCCAAGCGCTTATCTATGCACACCGCCAGCCAAGCGCCAGTCCACGCACACCGCCAGCCAAGCGCCTATCATTGCACAATGCCAGCCAAGCGCCAGTCCACAAACACTGCCAGCCAATCGCCAGTCCACTCACACCACCAGCCAAGTGCCAGTCCATGCACACCGCCAGCCAAGCGCCCATCCACGCACACTGCAGCCAAGCGCCAGTCCACTCACTGCCAGCCAAGCACTAGTCCAAGCACACTGCCAGACAAGCATCAGCACACCGCCAGCCAAGCACCAGCCCACGCATACCGCCAGCTAAGCAACAGCCCACACACACCACCAGCTAAGCAACAGCCCACGCACACCACCAGCCCACGCACACCACCAGCCAAGCACTAGTTCACGTACACCGTCAGCCAAACGCCAGTCCACAAACACTGCCAGCCAAGCGCCAGTCCACGCAGTGTTCCACAATCAGAAATGAGAACCTTCGGAATTCCATGTATCTTTTCTAAATGCAAGTTAAACTGTTTAGCCAGTTCTTTTGCACAAGGAATGTACTTTAATGGGGCAAAGTGAGCCATCTTTGTGAAGGCATCTACCATAACCAAGATTGTGTTGAAACCCTGGCTGG
Organism: Triturus cristatus; assembly: GCF_964204655.1. NCBI lineage: Eukaryota > Metazoa > Chordata > Amphibia > Caudata > Salamandridae > Triturus > Triturus cristatus. The sequence continues at coordinate 544,574,993 of NC_140594.1, read as the reverse complement.
ATGGCAGGTCTACAATCAAATCCGTTGTCACAGTGTGCCAAGGATGAAGAGGAATTGGCAATGGCTGTAGCAAACCCTGAGGGGACTGTCAAATTGATTTTCTCTGAGCACAGATCCCACAGTCCAATCCATATTGTTTTATATTTTCGGTCATGTTGTGCCACCAAAATTGTCTCCTGATCAGTTCTTCGGTCTTATTGAATCCTTTGTGTCTGGCCAATGGATTAACAGGTCATACAAGACTCTTTCCTGTAGCTTGGAAGTGGGTATGAACAAGCTCCCACCATGGTTTGGTAGACCATTTTGGATTTCCCAAAAAGGTTTTACTCAACCCATTGTTGCATTTCTTCTGGTGTCAAGGCCTCTTTGATCTTCTTATTCAAGGTTTCGTGTGTGATGACTCCCACTGTTTTGGATTCAGGGCTTATTTTCTGATCCTCAATAACCACCTTTTTCCCTTCAGTATCAATTTTGGACAAGGCATCTGCTTTTCCTTTCTTGTTTCCTGGTCGGTAAGTAATTACAAAATTGTAGTCTGTGAAGTAGAGGGACCACCTGAGTTGTCGAGGTGTAAGAGTTATTGCCGACTTAAGGAACTGCAGATTTTTATGGTCTGTAAATACTGTTACTGTATGTCTGGTTCCATCAGATAGTGCCTCCACTCTTTGAAATACCAAAGAGGATGATGGACGGAGCGTTTGAGCAAATCAAACACTCACCCCCAGCTTGGCAGTTCGGGCTGGACTCTTCCCCTGAGGCACAGGGTCAGACTGATTTGCATATGGCCATGTCTGAACTGGGGTGGTGGAGTGAGATAAAGAATGATGATGGATTAAACCCAGATCAGTTGACTGGGGGTGAGTGTTTGATTTGCTCAAACGCTCTGTCCATCATCCCCTTTGGTATCGCTTTGTTTACCCTAAGTTGGCAGGGTATGCCCAGAAGTGGATCCCTTCCTCACTTTGCCACTGGATTCAAGATAGCCTGGCTTATGAGGGTTATGAACCTGAAACCGGTCCCAGGATGCTTGTTTCCGGTCCAGGGAAGACAAGGCTTGGCAGTTCGGGCTGGACTGTTCCCATGAGGCACAGGGTCAGACTGATTTGCATATGGCCATGTCTGAACTGGGGTGGTGGAGTGAGCATAGATTGTAACAGCTCCACACATAGGGTGACCAGGCATCCCAGATTTGCCCTGACAGTCCCGGGTTTTCACCAGCTGTCGCGGCAGATTTTGGCAATTTTAGCTCATATCACGGTTTTTAGAGGGGGTCGACTGAACACGGTGAGAAGCACTTATTGGGTGTTCTAGAGCTGTGCTAGTTAGCAGTTGTTAAATGGAACCAATTTAAATAACAGGTATGATGCTGGTTTTAGAATTTTTTTATTTTTATTTTCTTAGTGCTTCTTCTGTGTTCCTATATTGATAAGAGTTGTTATTCTGTGTAGCACAGTGCTTAATTTGTGCCGGTGCTTTCCCGTGCATTGCACTGGCACTTAATTGACAGGGTCGGGTCTACACATCTCGCCTGTGCGTCATTGATGTTTTTTAAAATCTACCGTAAGTACTCTGTGTACTCAGCGTGTTCAATCATGCAGGTCACAGGAGCGGTTAACAATGACTGGTACTAGTTGCGACTGTGTGTGAGATGCAGTGAGATGACTAAAACACACTTCTCTTCTTAATTAGCTGCCTGCCGCGCACGGTGCCGTCCAAGGGAGAATAAATTATTGGTGGCTCACGCTTGTGATCATGGCAGCTGCAGCCCTTCTTGGTTACTTATTCACACAGTGAGTGAGCCGTGCGTGCACTGCACACAGTTGACTGTGCGTGCGCCGTGCACGTTGCTTGAAGGTGGGCGGCCGCGGGACCAGTACACACGCTGGCGGCAGCAGTACTGTGTGTCTGGCACACACACACTGATTTATTGGAGTGCCAGGGGTGGGCTGGATTTGGGTTCTGACTATTCTGATAGGGGGTAGGGGCGGTAGGGGCCGCTGTACGCACCGCGCGCGGCAGCATGCGCAGATTTTTGTCACATGATGACCATGCACGTGCCATGCCCCAGCATAACCACTGCAGCTCACTGCTAACCAGGACATTACTGTCTGGTGGTTCTGGTAGCATTGTTGGGTAGCAAACAGCAGCAGCAGTGCACCAGGCCGTGGCCGCCTAATCTAAAATCAGTTATACACTGAGCCGGACCGCCCACCACGAGTAACAGTAAGATTGAAGTTCATAAAACAGTGAGTTAGTTAGTAAGTAAACTACTCAGTGAGCTAAGCTAAGCGGCTAAGCCAACTGAAGTACTAACTACTTGCCATTCCAATACCGTCAGTACTGAGTGAATACCGTGCAAAAACCAACGCTGTATTTTTATTTTTGGTAGTGTGTGTCTTGAGTGAGGGACGGTCCGGTTGTAAGATCACCGGCGTGGAGGGGGAGAAGCAGCTCCATAATACTGATTATTAGGAATAGGATGCAAATGCTGCAATTCAGATTCACTGAAGGCCCACCGGCCGTAGCGGTATAGTCGTGCTGGCGCCTCAGTACTGTACTGGCCTGCGCAGGTTGCGCGTTAAGAAGACTAGTAAAACGAGGCCCTCGTGCCCTTGCCTACCCGTTCAGCCGTTCGCGGACTTGTCCACATATGGTGGCTGGTGCGCACAGCCGATCCCGATGGTAATGGTTCCACTTTCTGTCTTGGGTGTGGGGTGGTGTTGTCGCCACAGATAGTGTGATGCAATCAATTACTTTTTCAATTGATTCCCGCGGGTTCAGGGCTCATTGTTCTTGTGTTATGTTGTGTTTAGTTGTTAATATCTGCAGAGTGCACAGCCTGTTGATGGTATGATACTTAATGCTCTGTAAGCCATCGCAGTTACCGGCCCTCATTTGCAAGGTTTGCATTACAGACCGGATTTTTGAGTCATGTGGTGGGGTGATAGGGTGTTATGTTCAAGTCCATCTTTAGCTTGGGTAAAATGTCTAATAATTCAATGTACTGAGCGGCGGCATGTATAATTTTAGTGTGGCTAGAATTGTTTTACAATTGCTCGAACAACGCACACTTTTTTGAAGTGTTTACTCTTCCTGTTGCCCAGTGAAAGAGATAGTAACGGCCCTGCTCTCTGAGTAATGGTAACCCCAGCCCGGGCAACACTCTCAGAGGGCAGGCATATGCTTATACCAGGCAAGTGAAACTACAAGTCTCACTGAGACTTGTAGTTTCACTTGCCTGGTATAAGCATATGCCTGCAATTCCCAGCATGCTGACTCTCAAGAAATGAATCCTCGATAGCTTTGAGGTGGTCCCAAAGAAATAGTGATAGAGATCCAGGGCTGGCCCCCACACCCACGAATGGGCAATGGTTCCATCAGGAGTGCTATTTTTCTCTTTTCAGAGGAAGAGGATTACGCCAGCTTCAAGTGTACCAACAATCCAGGGGTGCTCTGTCCCAGCCTCAGGTGTTCTTTCATGGGATATTTTAGGAGGAGGGGTTTTTGTCAGCCTGTAGTGCCCCCAGCTCCGAGAAGAAGTGTGTCAGCCTCAAGTGTTGCAGAGTCCCATGCTCAACACATTACAGCCTGACTCCTTACTCAGCATGCATCCGAGTACAGCTGAAGCAGCACAAACAGTCTTGCTTGCTTCCTGCTTAAAGGGCCAGCCCCACACTCCGGCAGCAACAACTTTCTGCACAGCGCGCCCACTGACACTGTTAGGCAGCCTGCAATTTAGTTGTCTTAAGATTTTGTTTCATGTGATATGACCTACAGTTGCAAAATTGCGTTTATATTGGGTGTGCGGGAATGGAAGTAACCTTTTGCGAAGGCATAATGTGCAGTGTGGTGGTGGAGTGAGTGATGGTCGCGGCAGGTCATGTCACCCACCGTGGGTTGAGCCAGTGTAGGAAGTGGGTGGAGCCAGAGAGAAGTAGGTGTGGCCTCCGACAAACTTTTGAGGACCTGCACTGTATATTTTACAAATTAAGCACTGGTGCAGCACCGTTGATGTAAAATTGTAGTACTTCTATTCTTACAAAATGTCCCGTTTTTTTGGTTCTCAAGATCTGGTCACCCTATCTACACATTGGTCTGTACCTGCCTTATAATCAGTGAGAGAAGTAAAAGAATGTTGGAGTAATGAAAAGATAAGCAGCATTCACAATCAATGTGGAACTTATATAATTCCTTTCCATATAATATACATTTCAAGTGTTCGAAATTGTGGTAAAAAGCAGCAATTTCTGTGGCTTAGGTTCCAGCAGAGTCAGGTTTTAGAATTAGTGTCCTTCTGCTGTGTGAAGTATAGAAGATTTTCTGTATATGACTCTTGACCTTTTTTTCCCAAATCCTTTCAAGATTTGCAGAAGAATGTAAACCAATCGGTCCAAATTCATGCAGAAGAAATGCAAGCACAAAAATAGATTTATTGAGATATTTCTCTAAAAAAAATGTATTAGACAAGTCTTCTAACATATTTTTTTTGCTAGACAAATTTTGCAACATACTCAAAGTGTTATGTTTGTGAAGTGAGCAAAATACCCGGAGCAAAACGTACCTTTGGCATACCACTATAAATAACCTAAAATTAGCACAGCCAACAGCTCTCAGCTGGAAATGCCTACTGCTTTTTTCCAGTTGCGTGCTTACACATCACTGATGGATACACTCGCATGGCTAGCAATCTTTGAGTGGCTTTCAACTAAGGAAAACACATTTCACAATCACTCCCATTGTGTATGCATGAGTCATAATGCATGCAAACATGTGTGCAGCGACGCATACATGCGCATTTGTCATGATGCATTTGGCACATTTTTTATTTGCTGTTCTATCATTCAGGATAACAATTTTAGAACTACAAACAAATCAAAAGAAGTGCTTGTCTAGTGTAAAGAAAGGTCCAAGCAGCCCAGCAGCACTTTGAACTTTTCGAATTTCGATAAAAAAATAAAAAAAAATACAAAATAATATTGGAGGGCATGAAATGGGGTGGAACGCATTGTGGAGTGGGGTGAGTGACAAGAGAGCATAGGGGAATTTAAAAAAACAAATTACAATGAAATGTACACAAAATGCAGACAGAATGAATTGGGCATCCCAGGGAACTTTTATAGCTGCTGGGCCCTGAGAACAAAATAATATAAACATTAATTTAAAAATTCCAATGGGAGAGGGATGAGAAGTGCATGAAGCATCTGGAAGAGGGGAGAACAAAGGAGCACAGGGGTGTGTAGGGTAGAAAAAAGTTAGGGGACAGAGCAAGGAAACACATACACACCAATGGTGTCCTAGACTCCTCGAGAATGCAATGGACGAAGATCATTCATCCAAATAGAACAATGTGAGGTCAAAATGCCATTAAATCAAAAGCAGAGAAGTGAGACAGACAACAAAGGCATCCAGTCAGGAGAAAGGGGCTGACCCAAAGCCCACTGAAAGTATATGTTGCGTATGAAATGAAATTAAATGAAATGGAAGATTTATAATGTGCGACATAACACGGAGGTATCAAGGCGCTGGATACACCAGAAAACAGTAATTTTTAGAATGGTGCCATTAGTACAGGTTTTTAAGCGCTTCCTAAAGTGAAGCAGATTATGTTCGTTTTTCAGGCAAGTGGGCAGGGAGTTCCAAAGTTTAGCAGTGGTGTAGTAAAAACCTATGCCTCCACCCGTTCAAATTTGGAATAACGCCACCAATTCACTTGGCTGGAGACATAAATTGACTTTGGCTACCTCTTTGGAACTCGTAGAAGCTAGGTGAGCTGTGGCGAACAAAGGGCTTTGATAGGTGGGATCTGATCGGCATCTCAGCTGTCAAAGATATCTGGGGAAGGGAAGGGGTTAAGTCCTTCAGCACTCTTCAGAGCGAATATGAGCTGGGCAGATACCGAATACGTTCGCTATGCTCAGGTCTCACACTCACTCCACTCTTTGTTGCCTAAGGTTTCCGATCCTCCGGAGGCCTCTCCCCTGGAAGATAGTGTTTTAGACGGTGTTAGACCTGGCACCATTGGCGAGGGTCCCCCTTCCATTTTTCGCTGTTGTCTCCTCTGTTTTTGCTGGTAATAGATGCTCTGGGCGCTGTGCCACTGCCATTCAGGGCCACAGCGCGAATGCTCCCTGTGTAAAGATGACATGTGAATTGGCATATCTATGATTGGCTTATTTGGTTTGCCTGTTAGTCCCTAATAGCGTGGCCTGTGTGTGCCCAGGGCTGGTAAACCAAATGCGGCTGGTGGGCCTGCAGCGCTGGTTTGCGCCACCCACAGAAGCAGCTTGTAAAGTGTGTCTCAGACCTGCCACTGCAGTGTCTGTGTGCAGTCTAGAACTGCCATCTTGGATGTGAAGTGCACCCACTTCCAAGCCCCTGAACCTTCCCTTGGCACCATGTAAGCCACCCCAATGGTAGGGTGCATTGTATGTGTAAGGTAGGACATGCTCTGATGTGTGTAGCATGTCCTGGTAGTGAATTACACCCATTTCGTTTTTCACTACTGTAAGGCTACCTGTTCTCCATAGGACCGAATGTGAGGTTTGGCTATTACATTCTATAGTCCTAACTGACAATTTTACAAATTTAATATGCCTGAGCTCAGAATATTAAAATACATATTTTAGTGAAGTTTATTTTTATATTCTGTGTTTGAAAATACCACTTTTAGAAAGTACTTATTTTCTTGCCTAAGCCTTCCAGTGTGCTCTGCTGTTATGTGTAATGGCTTTCTGGTTTTGGAGGGACAGGGCAGGCTGAGTCAGACCTGGGTTGAATAGAGAGATCTGCATTGGAGTATGGGGAGGGGTAGCTCCTGGACCTGAATAGGGATGTGCCTGGCAAGGTGAATTCTGGCTCCACCTCCCACTCTGCGTCTGATGGCAGACCCCCTCTTTCTGAAAGGAAGGATGCAGCCTGGTAAACAAAGTGCTCCAGGGCTGGGCAGAACTGGTTCTGGCTGCGTTCAGTGACTTGTGACTCTTTAGAACAAAGTCTTTTGGGGTATAAATATCTGTGCTGAAACCCCTACAATTTGTATTGCTCCTGGACAACAAGTAGAACCTCTGTCCGTGTAACTGAAGGAATCTGCAGGAGAGGACTGTCCTTGTGCTTGTGTGCTGTTTCTTAGACTGGCCTGCAGTGGTTACTACTGGACTTGGAAGAAGAGGAAAAGGACTTTGAAGGAACTTTTATTTTTGCTACAGCAATCACCCAAGGGCTAGAAGAGAGCTAGCCTCCTGCTGGTGTCTCAGGCACATCAGACTCCACCACCAGCCTTCTGTTTCCTCCCAGCGAGGATTTCTATCTACAGGTGAGGCTCCTGTGAGTTCCAGGGCCTCTAGTTCTACTGTGGAGAAGAGAGTGCTGAAAATCGTAGCTAACGCCCGTTAGCGAGCCGCCACAGCTGAAGAGCGTAAGGGAAATCATCGCGCTGCTGCCGCTGAGTGCTCGCTACTGGAGCTCATCGCATCACACGTTTGCGGGTTGCCAAACGCTCGCTAACCCGAAGATTATCGCATCGCATGTTTGCGGGCCTCCAAGTGCTCGCTAACCAAAGATCATCGCATCGAGTTCATCGCTTCACGACATCGCAGCATGGACGCCGAGCGTTCACCATTTTCATCGCATCGCATCAGGATCATCGCTCCCTCGCGGGGCGCCATTTCTTTTCATCGCAACAGGATCGCGCACGCAACAGGCTCGGCGCATCATCCTCCCTTCGCGGCAAGGATTTCATCGCATCGCCGGCTTAGCGTGTAGCAGTTTGTCGCTTTGTCCTGCACACAGATCAGCGCATCATCCTCCCTTGCGGCAAGGATTCAACGCATCGCTGGTCACGCGTGAGGAAAATCATCGCTACAATTCCTTAGCGACATTTTGGTTGCTTTGCTACAGAATCCAGGTAGTTTGTGAGTAAAAGGGTCGCAGAGACCACTGCCTTGAACTGAACTCCTCTTTGCACACTTTGAACTATTTTTGCAGCATTTTAAAAGTAACCCTATTTTCTAGTACTGTGGCTTTTTTCTGTTATTGGTCTCGTGTAAAGTCTATATATATAAAGATACTTATTTTTTATAACTACTTGTGTGGTGTCCCTTTGTATTGTTCTTCACTGTGTTACTGTGTATGGTCATAAATGCTTCACACACTGCCTCTGAGATAAGCCTAGCTGCTCGTGCTATGTTACCACAGGGTTGAGCAGGGGTTATCAAAGGGTGTAGCCTGCTTACTCTGACTTAGGAAGAAGGGTCCCTACTTGGACAGTGGCCAGCCACTGCCAACTAGAGATCCCCATTTCTAACAGACGGCCACCTCCCCGACAAAACAATGTCACCAATATATAAAAAGTTAATCAACCACATGGCGGACCCCCTACAGACACTGCGGGATAAGTGGACTCAGGATGGAATAGAACTAGACGATGAGGACTGGCAGGCTGCAGTATCCTCCCCTAAAGAGGTGGCTATTCCGGCATGCTGGCGATTGGTGCAGCTTTAAATCCTTCATAGGATCTACATTACAGGGCCCGATTAATGCACATGGGATTTTCCAACTCTGGCAAATGTAAAAGGGGTTGCTGCCTCACTGGAACGTTCATGCACACCATCTGGGAATGCACATACATTAGTTCATACTGGCTCCAAATCCATGACAAAATCAATGAGGTGTTATGTGTCTCTCTCCGTCCGGAGGCGAGATGATGCATTTTGCATATTTGGGAGCCCACAGACCTGAACACTTCTCAAACGCAATGGGTCACACTGGGGTTCATGTTGGCCAAACAAAATATTGCTCAACTGTGGGGGGAGGCGCAACCGCCCACTCTGGAAGCTTGAGAAAAGAACATTGACTGGTGTATGTTTAGAGAAAAAAAGTATATGTGGCAAGGGGGTGTCCTAGGAAATGGTCCTGTATCTGGAATCCGTGCAATGTATAGAGGGGAGATCTGTGTACCGCCTCGAAGTATTGAACATGATGACCCGATATCCCCATGAAGTTCCTCTCTATGATGAAGTCAATGTAACCATCCACCCATGCGTACTGTAATGTGACACCAGTACTATATTGTTTTGCCGATGTGTGTTTCAATAAAAAGATTTATATATATAAAAAAAACTATGCCTCCCCATTTTACTTTTGAAATCTTGGGGATAGATAGGTTGCCACTGTTAGACGATCTTAGTGATCTGCCTGGGATGTAGGGTCTGAAGAGTTACAACAGTTGTTGCGGGCCCTTGCCATGTGTGGCCTTAAATGCAATACACAAGGCCTTAAACTGGATGCCCTTAATGATGGGCAGCCAAGGTAGCTCAAGTTGCTGTGGTGTGATTGATCTGGGATTCGAAGAGGAGAGCCTGGAATCAAACAGAACTCCAAGGTTCTTAACCTTGTCAGCTGGTGTTGAGGGAAGGCCCATGTGACTTGGCCATCAGCTGTCTGCCAAAAAGCATAACTTTCGTTTTTGAAGGGTTAAGTTTAAGACAGTTTGTCTGCATCCACTTCCATATTTGGCTCATACAGCTTTTGAACCGGGACACAGTGTCTGCGGACATGCTGTTAATGGACACTATGATTTGTGTTTCGTCCGCATAAGACACCAGCATGAATCCAAAGGTTCTTATCAGTTTGGCCAGCGGTGTGACGTTTAGATTAAAAAGAGTGGGGCTCAATGACGAGCCCTGAGGCACTACACAAGGGAGTGAGAAGTCCGGGGAGACAAATGGGTCAAGTGCCACTGATTCCCAGCGAGGCAAGACGTTCAACAACACGTTGTGATTGACAGTGTCGAATACCGCTGAGAGATTTAAAAGGATAAAGGTGGGAGCAGTGCTCCCACCTTTATCAAGGGTTAGCCTAAGTTACACCGTAGCTGTAATTAGGGTCAGTTTAGTGCTGTGGTGGGCCCGGAAGCCAAATTGCGAGTGGTCTGGGATATCACCTTCCTCGAGGAAGGTGGACAATTCCTTGTTTAGATATCTTTTTATAATTTTAGCAGGAAACGGTATCCTGGAGATCGGTCTGTAACTGAAGGGGTCATCCGGATCCAAATTTAGCATTTTCAGGAGTGGCAATATAGAGGCTCTTTTCCAGTCGGTGGGTAAGGCCTCCAAAGAGATCATAAAGTTAAAAATAGGCCAGAGAGCAGATGCCACGATTTCCGGGACCAGATGCAAAATTTTGGGAGGGCAGGGATCAGAGGGGGATCCTGACTTAACTAAGGAGATTCATTCGATAGTACGATCAAGTGAGATTGGCAGAAACATAGACAGTATGGTGGTCGGAGGGCTAGCTGTGTTAGCTTGAGGGGCTGTATTAGCACTTTTTATCTGTGGGTGCAGACAGATTTGCTTGGGGAATGAACGTGTCAAAGACTTGATTGACTTTATGTTGAAAGGCATTTGCTAGCTTGTTGCAGAATTGCTGGCTATTGCCATGACTTTGGATTGCAGGAACCTTGGAGAGTTTTTTACCGTAGCAAACAATTTTTTAGCACAGCCATTAGATGCTGCAATATTTTAAAATCAGATTTGGCTTTGAGAATGAGCTGCTGATAGATTTGCATAGCCAGTCTGTATTCTGATTTGGTTTGAGCATTGTTGGCTAACCTCCATTTCCTTTCAGGTTTCCTACAGGTCTGTTTTTGCTCTTCCAGAGACTTATTGAACCAAGGTTCAGAGCGGCTGGTTGGGACCCGTGTAGTTGGAGGGGTTAACTGCTACCCCACATGATGAATCTAGGAGTGATAGCTCATCACTGCCTCATCCAGGTTCACAGGGGTAGATTTGCGAGAGCCTAGGAGTGTCTTGCCTAATTCATCTTCCTCAATCTTATGCCAAGGCCGGGAGCTAAGAGCTTTCTTGGGTACATAGGTGGGCTTTTTAGGTGGTAAGCAAATTTTAAACAATACTGCTCTATAGTCTGACCAGATGAGTGGTAGGGCTTTAGGGGCATATGTATGAAAGGAAAAATTAGTCACAAACGCTGCGAATCGCAAAAAACAGCGTTTGCGACTGATTTTTCGCTATTTCATATGTATGACACACTTCCAAACAGAAAAATAAGAAATCGCTAAATTAGCGATTTCTTAGGCTGCGAAACAAGAAAACAGCGAATTTCCTAGCGAATACCTAATTTGTGATTTCTTAGCGTTGCGAATATCGCTAACAAGAAATTGCTAGCTAAGAAATCGCAAACACATGTATGAAAAAATCGCAATTTGCGATTTTACGAAATTCGCTATTTAAGAAATCGCTATTAACACCAATTGCTTGCAGGTGGTAAACTGGTGCAAGGTACAAAAACCAGCCCACAATGCAACGCACACACCCACAATGGCTGCAATGTACGTGATAGGCAGGAGGCTGCGTATTCGGGCCCTTGCACACAGGAGAATGAGACAGGAACGTATCTTCAGGCTGCGCATCACCTTGTTCCAGAACACTGAAGAGGAGATCTATGACAAGTACAGACTGCACCCACAGACCATAATGGACCTGATTGAGGAGCTGAAACCCCACTTGGAGCACCCTACTCGCAGGACACAAACAATTCCCACACATGTGCAGGTCCTGTGCTCCCTGCACCTCCTGGCGTCAGGGAGTTTTCAACGGGTCATATCGGAGGTTGGTGGGGTGTCACAGAGTGCACTTTCGCGCTTCTTCCATGCCTTCCTAGATGCAATGCTACTGAGGCTCTCACATCACATTTACTTCCCCACCACCCAACAGGCATTACAGCAAACGATACTGGACTTCTACCAGATTGCACGTTTCCCCCACGTCATTGGCTGCATTGACGGGACCCATGTGGCCATCACACCCCCAGCAGAAACTGAATATGTCTACAGGAATCGGAAATGCTACCATTCCCTCAACATACAGATTGTGTGCAACGCTAAGTATCACATCACAGACATCGTAGCCAAATACCCCGGCAGTACACATGACTCCTTCATCTTCCGACACAGTGGAATACATAGACGTCTGAGTGCTGGAGAGTTTGGGGAGGGGTACCTGCTCGGTAAATACATTGCACACATCAATACATCCACTACATCAGTTGAGGGGGGGGGACATTGACTCACCTATTGTGTTTTTTTCCATGCAGGTGACAGTGCCTATGCAGTGCGCGACTTCATCCTGACCCCATACCTGGATCCTGCAAATGCAAGTGAGAGGAGCTACAACAGGGCACACAGATCTACACGCTGTGTCATTGAGCGAACCTTCGGAATCCTGAAGAGCCGCTTCAGATGCCTGCATAAGAGTGGAGGCGCACTGCAATACAGCCCTGAGACCTGCTGTAAAATCGTGGCAAGCTGTGCAATGCTACATAACATGGCAATGAGGAAAGGCACCACAATTGATGTGACCGATACAGACACATCGGATGACGAGCGCCCTGCTCCCCCTGCCAGACCAGCACCAGGAGTTGGGGCAGCTGCTGGACGCCAGAGACGGACTGAGATCACACGAAACTATTTTTAGGTGAGTATTGAGGAAATGAGACTACAAAGCCTGATGATGTGTCAAGTGTTTAATCACACTTCACATGAAAGAAATTGTAATTGTCCCCAGCACATGTTGTACACACAGTGCAGAGAAGGCACAAGAAATAGGGCAAACAGCCTTTTGCGGGTTAATGCACCCGTGTTGCAGTCAGTGTCCCCGCAGATGATCACCTCCGTCGGTGCCGTCCAGGGTGAGTGCCCCCCATGGTGCGCCCTTGGCCTGCTACCTGTCTGCCACTGCGGCGTCTTTCACCTGGCAAGGTTGGAGTGATGCTGCTGCGACTCGATGTGTCCTCACTCTCAGCAGAGGCCATTAGTGCGCTGCCACCAGCATTGGCTGTCTGCAGCTGTTCCACAGCAGTGGTCACCTGCGCCAGCCCTCGTGCTATGTCCTAGCAGCAATGTGCCATGTCCACCTGCATGGTTACGCTTCTGCGTGTGAGTGCGCTGGTGGTGGTGCAGAGGCGGTTGACTGCCTTAGTATAATTTTGTAGCCGTGCATTGGCACGTCGTCCAGCCCTGTCATTGGCAGCTTGGGTGTCCCTCAAAGTGGCACAGAGCTCTTGTATTGCCGCTACCATGTTGCGATTGTCCTGATGTATGCGGCCTAGCTGGCGATTAATTGACCGCATTGCCTTGCTTTGCAGGCGCTGTTCCTGCATCATGCACTGTTCCAAGCCGGAGAACACGGTGCCTTCTCCTTCTGTTGCAGTGCTGCTCCTGGGCCTTGACCTGGAAATGGCCTGTTCCCTTTGCCTTGGTGTTGGTGCGTCATGACGGGGCATGTCTGTCACACCCTGACTCCCCTCTCTCCTGTCGGTGTCATCGCCTGTTGCTGGGACTTCGTCCTCAAATGGAGGCAGTGGGGGCACATGTGCGTGCTTCCTGCGCTGAATTGGCTGCTGCTCTGTCTCATCGCTGGAGTCCGCAGGGTCTGCAGGCTCCTCTCCCTCTGCGCTGTCTTCTTGTGGCATGCCGTGTGCTGTGGATGTAAAGGGGACTTTATGAGTTTGTGTTACTGTCTGCATGTGGCACTCAATAAAGTTACAAATCTTTGACGGCTAACCTCTGACACATTTCTATTCAATGATCCCCAAAACACATATGTTGCATTTAATTGTGATGGTGTCATGGACACACAGTCAGACACAGTACTACGAGTCCCATGATGCATTGCTGGGTGTGCTATAAGACCTGGGCTGGATTGGCATGTTGGGCGTTTACTATGCGCATTTGGGGGAGTGTGCAAGGGATGGTGAGGAGTGCAGGGTGATTTGGCATGCATCTTACCTTGTCTGCTGGATGAGGGGTTGGAGCTGTCTATTGCAGCCACACCACCAACGCTCTCAGGCAGGAGGGTAGACTCCACGAGCTCCTCATGGGGGGTTGGCTGCTCTGCAGTGGATGGTCCTCCTCCAGTCTGATTGGCATCCTTGAGTCTGGCTGCCACCCTCTCCTTGGACCTCTGGTGCATATCATACCACCGCTTGCGCAGCTCCTCGATGGTGCGTGTGGTGACTCCAACAGCATTCACCTTGCTCTGTATTTCCAGCCAGATTTTCCTCTTCCTGGCCTCTGGGACTTTGAGTGCCTTCTTCCCAAACAGGAGCTCATGGCTGCAGACCATCTCCTCAATGAGGACCTCCTGCTCCTTTTCTGAAAACTTGTGTTTTCTCTTTCTTTTTTCTGCATCTTTGCCCTGCTGGTTTTGTTTGGGATCCATTGCTGGTTGCTGTCTCCAGGAAAGCCTCCTCACACTCCACAAGCAGCCTCTGGGTGTGGCTCAGGTGAGCAGGTGCAGGCAATCAGTACAGTTTCCTGTTTGTGATGTCATCAGCCTGCACCAGGCTTGCAGATTCCCGTTTTTGCGATTTCTTATTTAGCGAATTTCACTATTAAGAAATCGCAATACGGGATTCTGCGAATTATTTGCGAGTTTTAAGGAATCGCAAATGATTAGCGATTTATTTTATACATCCCGTTTAGCGAATCTGATTTTGCGAATCGCAAAACCTCGCAAATTAGGATTCGCTAAAGGGGAGTTTGATACATATGCCCCTTATTCCATAAAAGGTTAGGGTGGTCTGAAAAGATTCCATCAAGGCAGTGAATTGCTCCCTTAACCATTTGATTGAATCCTACACTAGTCATATGATCTAAGAGGACCTCGGTATCTGTGTCTGTAGAGTATTGGAAACAATAGGTCTCCCTCCAGATAGGGAAAACTGTCTGTAGCTGAGAACTAAAAATCAAACACGAGACACAAGACTGTAGACTTTCCCACACTTCCTAGAGGTATTGGTGCACATATTGCTTCGTACATACATGCATCACTTTTTGAAAGGCATAGAAAGCATCAAGGACAATACTAAGAGGTAGTAGAGATGCCTATCAGAAAGCCAACTAATTGCACATTTGCAAGAGTGGCAAAATACATGAAAGTAGATGAGAAATTGCTTCTAGTCACTGTATTTATGACTTAATGTAAGACATTGTGAACGTTATACATATTGTACAGGGTTTGAATGTGCTGTGCAGATCTACTTAGCTGCTCTCATAAAACTGCTTCACATAAAAAAGATTGATGACACAACTGCTCAACAGACTGTCTCAGAACAATCATGCCACTCCTATCACACTCACTCTACACTGGCTCCCTGTCTGGAGTAGAATTATGTTTTAGGCCATGTTGAGCACGCACAGGGCCATTCATTAGAGACCCCTTGATTCCCTGGCGTTCAAATCGAGGTGGAACTCTCACTGACAAGTGATTCACTCTGCCCATTGTGCCTTGCTCCATTTACCCAAGGCTTGAAAGCCTCTTTAGAGGATGGCACGTTGTCGATTATGGTTGCAAAAACCTAAAACTCCCTACGTCTTGCACTGTGCGTCCAATCCTTTTTGATTAGAAAGCACCTTCAGATGTGTTTCCGTGAACAATAAGCCTCATCTGTGTGTGTTTCCCACCCTTTGTTTTAACTTTGTGAGGTGCTTTGTTTGCTGTGTTTCAGTCTGCACCAAAAAAGCTTAGTGGACAAGCTCCATACAAAAATAAATATCTTTATATAAGGTAATGTAACGTGATAGATTACATTAGATTGATATGATATCAATCTATCATATGATATATGATAGATTGCATTCCCTAAAATTACAGCCTTTTTTGGCGGAACACGTTCTCTTGGGTTTCTGTGGATTCTAGAATCTCAGAATGTGGAATTAAATAACATTTATTATTAGTTCAATTAGGGCCAGTGTCGGTTTTGCTCTTAATAGCACCACTCAATCTCTAAACAAGACCAGAAGTCTAGCAGTTCATTATAATTCATTATTAAATAAATAAATGAAAGTGCAGGAAAATACCAAAATATTAATCTACTATTTACTGCTCAGTGGTTATCTTGATTTTAATATTTTCAGGGCCATCGGATTTATGCGATTGTGTGGCCGTGGCGAGTTTCACTTAATTATAGATTTGCCACATGTGTCACATAATCTATCATCTACCTCATAATTTGCAGATCGTAACCTACAAAAATAATTGTTTCTAGCTCAAATGGTTCAAAAGTTACTAAAAATGCAGTGACAAGTGTTGCTGCCCACTGGAAGGCTCTTTTGCAAAACTGAAATGGTCACCTTTCTGTTGCCTATTGATATATTTGGGTGTTAAACTAATGAGGTGCAACCAATAACCAGACAGTGTTACCAAGTTTAACAAATGTCCAAATAATGAAGTAGTACTATTACAAAATGTGCCACATTATGATGCATAATTTGCATTTTCTTGCTGCATAATTCACTAAAACCTGCTGCATAATATAGCCCTCTCATGACACAGAGGCCCTGCTTATAGTAGAAGAACATAAATGGGCATAATCTCATCATTCATCTAACCTCTGAGTACCCAAAAATATTAGGAACAAAGAGTCCTGAGGCCTGAGGAAATCTCTGTCCCAAGACTAATCAATGCATTCAACTGAGGATTCACAGCCATCCACATTTGCACTGGAGCACATCCCATCATTAGGAATGGTTTCTGGTCGTAGTAATATTAATGTCTACATTGAAGCGAAGTGTGATATAGTGAAGTGATGTGTGATAATAGTGATGTTGAATTCTTCACACAAATGGTGCATGATGATATTGGCTTCAAAAGATTGTGTATAATGATACTGAAATTAGAGTCATCACAGGGAAGAGTTATTATGTTGGTTTCAAGGATTAGGCTTCTCATTGTGTAGAATGATGATGTAGGCATGTAATTATGTGTTAAAGTCCCAACAGAGATAGTGTGCAATAATGTAGGTGTTAATGTCACCTCAATGATAGTGTGTGATGATCTCTGTTTTAGCCCCTTCCATGCGGGGGTAATTTCCCCGCGGTGCGGGGGGAGGGGGGGCGGCAGCGGTGGCGCTGTGCTCGTGACGAGCCCAGCTCATCATGAGGCACAGTGGAGCTGTGCTCATGACAAGCTGAGCTCGTTATGACCCCGCCCACTGATTGATTCTCCCGCACAGGCAGGGAATCAACCGCGCGTGGGCGGGACGCGACGGTTATGATGAGCCCAGCTCGTCATGAGCACAGCTCCACTGTGCCTCATGACGAGCTGGGCTCATCATGAGCACCGAAGTGGTTAAGGTCCCTACAGAGATGGTGCGCACTGATATTGCTGTTAAGGTCCCAGCACACATGGGGGCATATTTATCACAGAGTTGCATCGCTTTTACACCACACAATTGGGCATAAAAGTGAAGCAACCCTTAAGTCAAATTTAGCAAGACATACAAGGCCACCTTTCGTGGCCCTGAGTGGCTTGATAAATCAGGAGTATTGCAGCGCAAATCACTGCCTTGCATCACTCTGCCATAGGTAGGCGATTCATGAGTGGTGTGTGGGTGTTCCTGTGTGTTAGTCTTGGCCCTTTTTGCAGGGTCATCCCTGAACTTTTTCCCTTCCTCCTGGTATTTTTTCTGACCTAGTGTTTGTGGTTTTAGGATTCTGAGCACTTTATCACTGCTGTCCAGTATAATATGCATGTGCTCTATATGGAAAACATGGTAAGATTGGTCTACACCTGTTTGGCTTATTTAATTTACCTATCAGTCCCTTGTAAAGTGGTATCTCATATACCCAGGGCCAGTAAATTAAATGCTACTGGTGGGCCTGCAGCGCTGATTATGCCACCCACCAAAGTCAGCCTTTCAAGCCTGTCTCAGGCCTCTGCCATTGCAGGGCTTGCGTGTGCAGTTTAGTGCCGCTGTAACGTGGCACATAAAGTGGGTGCCACGTCTGTGACTCCCGTTTTACTATATATCAGTCATCCCTAAGGTAGGCCCCTGCTAGCCCTATGGGAAGGGTACGCTGTAGGTAAAAGGTAGGTCATGTGTCTTAACTGTGTGGCATGTCCTGGTAGTGACAAACAGCCATTTTGGTTTCTCACTTCTGTGAGGCTGCCCTCTCAGAGGAATGTATTAGGGATACCCTGATATGTGCTTCAGTGGTAATTCCTGACATGAGAGGAATAAAGTGGTCAAGATTGGTATGTTTGGAATACTGGTAATAAATGCTGCGTAATGGTGTTTAATGGCAGATTTATTATCATTATTTTAGAAATGCCACTCTTAGAAGTGGGCATTTCTGTGTGCTATGTGTTTTTGGGCCTGCCTGTTGTGTATTGCATGTCTGGCCCTGGAGTGACAGGGGCTGGGGAGAGGCTGTGTGAGTCAGCGCAAGGCTGAATAGGCCAATCTGCATTTGGAGTGGTGGGAGGAGTAGCACCTAGGCCTGAATAGGACCGTGCCTGCCTTCCACAATGCTGGATCTGCCCCCCTGTGGTGTTTCTGGCGCCAGAGCCTACACTGACAAAGGAGGTGTTTGTGCACCGTAAATAAAATATTTAGTGCCCCTCAGGACTGGTTTGGAGTGGGCACAGAGCCCTGTGCTATGGGAAGAACAAAGAAGACATGTGGTATAACTATTGGGGCTGTGACCCCATGAAAGTGGTGTACTGCTTGGTGTTTACTTGGGGCTGGCAGCTTGCCGAACTGCCAGGAGGAACCACCGCTGGGGGACTGACCTGCTGCCCTGCTTGGCGGCTGAAGGGTATGCATTTTCTGTCCAGGAGCCCCATTGTGCAGGCCTGCCTGTGCCAGCTCTGCCTTTGCCCCTCCTTTGAGGAAAAGCGCTACCTGCTCCCTGCTGGTATCAGGAAGTGGGAGACAGGCGGAGGGCTGTATGTCTTGGTGAGTTCCCTGGGCCTGATGCACTTTAAGTTGCTGTGCTCTGGTGGTGTCTTGCCGTGGGAGATACTGAGCACAAAGAATCGCCCGTGCTGACATGGCAAGCACATCGTGAGCGCTTTGTCGTTATTTCTCCAGAGCCAGAGACAGGGGCTCCTGTAGCCTTTGCGGCGAAGAGGTAGCCTCCAACGTGCCAAGGAAGTCAGGCAAGACGACCCTGACTGTGGGTGGGAGCAGGCACCAAGGGCCAGACGTGGCCATTGCCAGAAGTCAGGCAAGCTTGTGCCTGGGGGAGGGCGGGGCTCCCGTGTGCCGGGGAGGGTGGGGCTCCCGTGTGCCGGTGAGAGCCCTGCGTGTTGCCCAAAGGAGGAGACGGAGCCTCACAGGCTCCCTGTTGAAGTTCTTCTTGGGGGCCAGTTGGAGGTAAACGAGGAGGCCGGAAGCGAGGCATGTTGGTGCCTGACGGTAGGCTGGGCTCTCTGTGCTGAGTAGGATAGCCCCGCGTGCCTGCCATTGACGATTGAGCCTCTTAGGCTCACAGACCACATGGAAGAGGACCGGAGCCTCAGTAACCCCCCAGTGGCCGTATCTGTCCTGGTGTTCTCGCAGCAACAAGAGAAGCCTCGGAGAGTGGAGCTGGGAGGGCACACTGTTGGTGCCTGCTTGTTTTATCTCACTGCGAAGAGGAGCCCCAGTGAGGGCGGCTCACAAGGCACACTGTTGGTGCCTGCTTGTTACCCAGCTGCACCACCAGATCATGGGCAGCTGTAATGTGGGGGGCATAGTTGTGTCAAGGAGAAGACACGGATGAGTACACCCTCGCGCCCATTTCGGTACCAGACCATTGGGGCCAGTACTCTGCTGCATCAGCAGCCTGGTGGCTAGATACAAGGCCACACACTAGGAGAGCCCTGACTTTGGGACCGAGGGCATTATGGGGATGACCAAGACAGGTCCTAGAGGAAGGCCAGTTGGCTTGGAGATCACCTTGTGCTCTGGTGGGTATAACGCCCTAAGGTGGTATGTGCACCTCCTGAGTGTTACTGTGTTCCACTGGTAATTTAGGATGTATGCCTAAGATGTGATGCATAATGTGTTCATGCTACCTGCAATGTTACCAGTAAATTTACTGGTTGTGATTTTTGCTACTTGTGTGTTCCAATGGTGATGTCAGTGGCCTGATTGGCCCTGTAATGTAGATAATCCCCTGTAAAGTAATACCTAGTGCCAGGTGGCACTGTGTATATATGTGATTACGGTCTAATGTGTTTTATGAGTAATACAAAGTCTATTTTGATATAACCTTGTGTGGAGTTTCTTTTGGAGGGTGCCTAGTGTATCGCTGCTGTGTGAGTGTGTTGTGCAAACGCTTTACACATTGCTTCTGGGATAAGCCTGACTGCTCGTGCCCCGCTACCAAGAGGGTGAGCAGGGTTATCTTCAGCCTGCAACTCCCTAGCCCTGACTAGAGTGGTGGATTCTGCCTGGCTTAGGCGCATGCCCTAGACAACCAGAAATCCAATTTTTAACACCATGCAACACCCATGGATTCCCAGAAATACCATTACTGACAGTCCTGGGAATGCGTCAAAATGGTATGCCTCCACAGGTGAGGCAAAATGAGGAGAAATATCTATTTTTCTATGGGTTTTTTAATCTTTCTAAGCTAAGTGTGCTGCATTCAGCAACACACATAGAAAGATGAAAATCCCTTAGAGGATGGTGCGTGGCCAAGAGATCTGACACGATCCTGCCGGTGTAGAACTCGTAACTGACATCTCACCACATCCGGATGATCCCTAGACACCCTGCGACAACACCCACAACATCTGTGGCCAAGAGACAACCCCCAGAGCAATCACATGATCGGGAGGAGCATATCGGGATGCACGGCCTATGCCGCACTTGCGAGCAGCGTCCTGCAGTAATACCGACCTAGCAGCAGACAAGCTTATCGGAGCCCAGCCGAGCAAACGTGACACGCCCACCGACCCATTACAAGGGAGACAACGAATGAAGGTGAGATTAGCAGAGAAGTCTTCCGGGCCCCTGCTAACATATACCCCATCAACGGCCCCACGAGAAAACTGTGGACATGGGACAACACCTGGGATGGGCGGTTGTGAGTGCAATGACTGCTGGGCTACAGAGCATGTTCAACACACAGTAGCTCTTGACTACTCCCCAAGAGACATTGGCAAAGATACACCTCCTACTCCACTCAACAAATGTTAATCACGTGGACTCGATCCTACAGGACCACAGTCCCAGGCTCCTAGATCCTCTATCCGGCCTACCTCGAACCATCATAAATAAACCAGTCACGCAGTGGAGGCTAGTGAGGATGAGGGAACAGCACCCATTAGAGGGGGAGAGGTAACCTAATCTGTGGAAGTGGCCAGGCGAGGTCCAGGTGTGGCCTGTAGCTGATGTGACCCCCCTAAGCACCTGCAAAACATCCTCAAACCTGGACATTGGCCAGTCCCATGTATATTAACAGACTGTCCTCTGAGAGCAATAACCTCAGATGCTTAAGACGCAGAATCTCAAGATTACCATAGAAGCCCTGTCCACCTGCTTTGTCATAGAGTGCGCCCACAGAGCACTAACAGCGAAGCCTCCCTTGGGTGCCAGACAGCGTCCAGTTATCGCACGTATCCTCAACTTCCATGACCAAGCCTCCATACTGCAGCATGCCAGGATACAAGCCGCCCTCAACTTAGAGTCTCACAGGATAATGATACTTCTAGACTACACCAAACTGGTACAACAACAGCGACAATCCTTTCCCACAGCAAAAGGGCGCATCAGAGATTTGCCAATTTCATATAACTTAGAGTCAGCCACAAAAATTGTAACTTGTTCTTTCCTACTTCGGAAGAAGTGTTCCAGTGGACAGATGAAATTTGCCCTGTCAAGCCACATACGCCTCCACCCCATGATTTAGACTCATCATCCGAAGACCCATGCCTCAATCAGAACACTAACAAGCATTGGCATTGCCAATAGGTCTCGCCTTTGGGACCTTATAAGTGTTTAGCCATGCAACAGTTGATGATCTTGCACCAAGGATATTGTGCTGCAGAACTAAATACTTATAAGGTTTCCAAAGCGAGACCTATTGGCTATGCCAATGCTTGTTGAAATAGGGTACATAAATTAATGGGGTAATGCTGCAACTCGGTGCTCTTTTGAACAGGGGTAAAATAACCCACGTAAGTGATGTGTTCAGCCTTCCCCACAGCTGTATATTTCACATTAGTCCCGAGAATTCACTGCACAGTCCCCATGTGCGACTTGTGAGGGGCAGGCTCCAGCCTGGCAGGACTACTATTGCAAACGTATTTTCTGCCACCGACCGCGCGCTCTGATAACTCGGAAATCTGAAGGATGCAGGCAGCGCTAGCGTTCCCGAGGAGCTAAGGCAGGAAGGAGGGGGCGGGGCCGTTCTAAATGGGATCCTGTCCCGGCATAAAACGTGGGCGGCCGTGGTTTAGATAACACAGGCCCTGCTGCGTTAACCACGGTTCGGTGTGAGTCAATGAAAGGAGTGGAGCTACTCTTCTGACGGAGCGGTGAAAGGACAACTAAAAGAGTCAGGACTGACAGGAAGTGAAGTACTAAACCAAACGTTAGCTAAACCAATAGAAACAAAGAATAAAGAAATAAACTGCAGAGAACGAGAGGGAAAAGAAAAGAGAAGCGACGGATGGAAGCTAAGTTAAGTGTCCAGGAAAAGAGGCGAACTAAAGTGGAAAGTTTGTAATCAGGAAAGGGTGCGTACAAATAATTGAACGCGAGGCTCAGAGAACAGAGGGTGTAAGAAAGATGGCAAAATGAGTGTGATATGAACAAGCAAAAAGACAGACAAAGAAAGATTTGAGGGAGAGAAAGAGGAAAGGAGGAAACGTGTGACAGGGATATGAAGGCAGCGTAAAGAGCAAGCAATAGTTCACTTTAACAAAATATCAAAGGAAATAAATGAGAGATAAACCTTAAAAAGAGAAAGAGAGCAAAAGCATCACGAGCCAGCAGGAGAGGGATAGTAAGAGCAAAAATATAGACAAGCGCTAGTAATGTTGCCAGTTGTGGGTGTGCTGGCAGAGGAGGCTGGGTCTGCGCAGCAAAGCGGCCATGCAGCCGCGAAAATGAAAGTGATCGTGATCAAAGCGGCCGTGCGGCCGCGAAAGTAAAAGTAAGCGCGGCGCGCGCGCCCGCGCACATGCACTGTAGCTTTAGGCCACGGCAGCACTTTGTAAAGCCCAGATATAAAATGTCTCTTCGAGCCTTTGGCTCGCGAGACCTAAAAAGGACAAACAAAGACACCGGTCGAGATCATCCGGGCACTCTAGCTTGTGGGGAGATGGACAACCTGCATCACTTGGCAACTGATCAGGGCGCATGTTACAAAATCAGAATCTTAAAGTACAGGACACGCCATAACTGTATATGTCAGACAAGCCTCTAACCATGCCAGCACTAAACATATCTGCCACACTTGAGTAGACCATCTAGAGCCTCCTGTGACAACTGCCAGGGATGGGATGTTATGGGAACCATTGGAGGGTTTCAGCCCTCACCCCCCGTTGGGGTGGGTGGTTGGGACTAAAGACTCAGTTACAGGTTCTGTTTTTTGTATTTGTTAACACTGCGCACTCATTGCACCGACTTTGTGATGCCCTCAATATCTACACCCCTAGTCATTCACCCTACACGCCTAGATGACAACCCAGAATAGACAAACTCAAATTGGTGAACTTGATATAGTATCATGGAATGTGCAAGGCATACTAGATAATATCAAGCGGGGCCGTCCTTAAACAAGCGAAATGAACAGGTGTTGACATCCTACTTTTGCAGGAGACCCACCTACTGGGGATGAAAGCTCCATGACTAGCTCGCGTTTGCTTTCTATATGTATTAAATTCAGGGTTCGCCAGAGGGTTCAGAGGGGTTGCAATACTTAGCCAACATAGAATCCCATTCACACACACCCGCACATGGGCTGAAACACTGGGCAGATACCTCTTTGTTCAGGGCACGATCTGCGAAGAACATATAGAACTAGGTGGCGTATATGCCCCCCCATAACATTTATTTAGCGTATTATCGACATCTGCTGCTTTATAACCGACACATTTGCCTTAATTGACTGAGACTGGAATGATGTCATTCATCCAGAACATGACAGATAGAGACACACTACCCGGCATAGTTAACGGCTCATTCCCCAGACTAGACTATATATTTCTTACCACTGAACAAACCCATTGAATATCCTGAGCAGAGATTATGCCTAGAGACCTATCCATTATTCCCCTTTTAGATTACTACTACGAATCGGCTCCAAATGATTCCCACTCCGCTGGCGGCTCTAGCCCTGGCATTTGCATAATCCATCATATAAAACCAGCCTACGTAAAGCACTATTCAATTGCGTCTCTTTTAACAAAGAAACAACTCCCTCTGCCACAATACTTTGGGAAGTAATGAAACCAACTATCCGGGGCTTCGACATTAGCCACTGCACCAAAGCGCAACGTCTGAAAAAACAAACATTGCTACGAATAAAAGCACAAATCATAGCTACTGAAACGAGATGCAGGGAGCGAGACGGTATCAATGCCTGTACATAATTAGGTACTCTGAAACAACCATATCACCATGTATTGCTAGAGGAGGCCAAATGTGCTTCGCAAGCAACACAAAGTAGGATATATCAATGGGGAGACAAATCCGAGAAACCCCTACACAGACTGTATCAACACACCCTGAAACCGGTTCGGAGACCAGCAATTAAATCGCAAAGCAACAAAAAGCTTACAGATCGAATAGAGGTAGCCCACTACTTCATTTAACTTTATCAAACCTAATATACTGCACACAAAGTCCTCACAGAATGCCAGATAGAAGATTTCTTTCGATACATACCGTCTTGGGCATTGTCAGATGTAGCACATGAATCGCTAGAAACCCCCATTATACTCACAGAATTAACTTCTGCCGTTTCAGAAATGACACTCAGGAAAACACCAGGACCTAACGGAATCTCATGCAATTTTTTTTAAGCATTTATGTCCATATTGGGGCCACAATACTTATACAATTAGTGAATGCATGCCTCCCAACTAGAGACCTGCAGAAATTGTAGTTTTTTTTAAACCAGGGCGCCCACTTAAACTTTGCTCATCCTATAGGACTATCACTCTTTTAAACCTGGAAGCCAAACTGCTTGCAAAAGTGCTGGTGAATAGATTGATACCCCACGTTCGGGACCTGATCCACCGAGGCTAGGCAGGCTTCATGCCATATAGGGCGACTTGACACAACATACGCCGAGCACAAATGCAATTGCCGCAGTGGACCGATTAGATAGACCCGCGGCTTTACTTCTTGTAGATATCAACAAGGCCTTTGACTCGATCAGCTGGACTTACATGTTCATACTGCTGGAACCCTTGAATATGGGCCCCCAATTCATAGTGTATGTGCAGCTACTATACACAACCCTCACAGCATCCGTTAGAGTAGCTGGCTCAGTTTCAACCCAATTCCCAATCAGACGAGGAGCCAGACAGGGATGCCCCCTCTTCCACCTTTTATTCTTATATCTTGCTATAGAGCCCCAGGCCACCTGGGTAAAGCGTGACATACTTGTGCATGGCTTTCAATGGATGCCGGAGATAACAGACCCCATAGCCTTGTATGAGGATGACGTCCTATTTTTCTTCACTTATCTCCATAGGTCTTGCCCCAGACTTCTCCAGATAATGTGTATCTTTGGTGAAACATTGGGCTTACACATGAATAAGCAGAAATAGTTGGTCTGGGTGCTGAGGGGGACCTTGGAGAACGGCTGATGGGCGGAAGAACTCATGCAAGTAACAAACGGCCTAAACTACCTGGGAGTATTCTTATCTGACATCTAATCTATTTTGTGGGCACGCAACTTGGGTATATTAAAAGACCATGTCAAAACCGAGGTGAGGTCCTGGTCCAATCTCAACTTGACACTTTATGGAAAATCAGCCATCTTCAAGATGGTCTCCCAACCCTGCTTACTATAATCAGGTGCAATCCCATCCCTACCCAATACCAACATCTTGGTTCCGACAAAACACAGTACTGATTCAATTCTAGTGGGGTGGCAACACTGCTCAGATTGCTCTTTGCACCTCTATTTAATCTATGTACTGTGGTGGGATTGCCATCACTGATATACCATAATATAATATTATGAAGCAGCACATTTACAGATCTTGAATAAATGATGGCACGGCTCCAGGTAAGACCCTGCATATAGAATAGAACACTGGATTATGGGTGATCCTTCCTTACATACTCATCTTTACAAAGCGATCAGCCCCTAAAGATCTTCCTACAGTGACATTAATAGTGATCCTGACTTGGCGAAGATCCCTGTGTTGGTGGGGTTGCATCACGAGGCAAACTCCGTTATGGCATAACCACCTGCTTCCTCAAGAGGCAGACCTTCAGGGATTCAAAGGTTGGGATTGCATCGGGATTTCATCCCTGGGGGACGTAATGAAAGGGCATGTCCTTAAATCATTTCAAGACCTCCAAAAACAATTCTCTATGCCCCACAACAATTTATAAGTACCTTCAACTAAAATATGGTTTACACCCCTATATCCGAGTCTTAACCAACATTCCCGAATTCAGCTCACTAGTGGGCAAACCTTTAATGGGCAACCTAGGCAATCACAAAATTTCGAAAATCTACGAATCTTTGGTTACTAACAACCCCAACACCCTAGATACTCCAAGACCAACATGGACGATTGACCTAGGATCTATAGACGATGATGACTGGGCAGAAGCACTGCAGTCACCAAGATTAAGCAGCGAACTCCACCCTTCTTCATTTTATACAAGTTAAATTCTTATAGGGTTTACTTTACTCGATATCAACTATGGAAGTCAGGACTGATAGCATCCCCACAGTGCCTATGGTGTAAATTAGAAAAAGACACATTCATACATACGACCTGGTCATGTGTAGCCCTGGATCATTTTTGGAAAGGTGTTTTGACCTGCCTGACAGAGGTGCTTGAGTGGGATCTCTTGAGATCCCCAAAACTCATACTATTACATTGCTGTCGGAGGGAAGGGCAGAAACAAAATGTAGCAGGCCTGTTAGAAATGGGATTTCTGGTTGGCTAAGGTTTGCACCCAGGCCAGGCAGAAACCACCTCTCTAGTCAGGACAAGGGAGTTACACTCCTAAAATAACCCCTGCTCACCCCCTTGGTAGCTTGGCATGAGCAGTCAGGCTTATCTTAGAGGCAGTGTGTAAAGCATTTGCACAAAACCAACAGTAATACAATGTAAGCACTACAAACGGACACCACACCAGTTTTAGAAAAATATCCAATATTTTTATATAAACAAGACCAAATACGAGAAAAATCCACAATATAGTACTTCAAAAATAGTTACTTCTCAAAATGTCTTTAAGTTGCAAAATACGTTGAGAAACAGTTCGTACGAGTCGGTAGCTCGGTCAGAGCCTACCGCGATGCTGAAAACTCGCAGTTCCCGCTGACCGCGTCAGTACGGGCCAGCAACAGCGGGACAGATTCGTTCACAGTACCTTTCTTAGTGCGGCTCACACGGGTGTGCGAGTCGGTCTTGGCATCCGTCGCGGTTGTGATGCAAAATGGAAGTGGTGCAAGGGGCGGTGTCCCTCGATGCGGTGCGAGTAGCGGCTCGGTGACGATCGTGCAGACGGCGTCGTGAGACCAAGGCTTGCGGAGCAGGGCGAGTCAGTGCTCGATGCGGTGCTGGCAGGATGCGGTACAGGTGACAGAGCCGGTTGTGGCGTTCGTCGCAGTCACGGTGCAAGGTGGAAGCGGTGCAGTGTCCCTCGATGCGGTGCGAGCAGCGGCTCGGTGACGATTGTGTAGATGGCATCAGCAAGACCAAGGCTTACAGTGCAGGGCAAGGCGGTGCTCGATGCAGTGCTGGCAAGTTGCGATGCGAGCGACAGAGCCGTTTGGCTGGAATTGGCGCTGGCCGAGCCGAACAGCTGTGCGTGATGAGTCGGTCATGGGTGTCGAGCCAGCAGCAACCGTGTCAGTGAGCCCAGGCCAGCGAAGTGAAGCGAGGCAATGCAGATTGCGGTGTCTCTCAATGCGGTGCAGGCAGCGGCTCGGTGACGCATTCGGTGAGACCAAGGCTTGTGCTGCAGGGCGAGTCGGTGCGGCCTGTGGTGCCTTCAGGACACAAGGCCATCGATGGAGTCGGTGACGGAGTTGGTCACGGTTCCCTCTTTTCTGTGGCAACTGAAACAGCGGTTCCAGGAGCGGTACCCAGAGGTTGGTGAAATCTGTGCAGTCCCTGAGACTTCTTAACAGGAGGCCAGCTTGGTTCAGGCCCTTGGAGATACTCAGCACAAGTAGAGAAAGTTCAGTCCAGTCCTTTCACTGCCCAAGGCAGAAGCAGCAGGCCAACCCAACAAAGCAACAACACAGCAAAGGGGCAGTAGTCCTCCTGGCAGCTGTTCCAGCTTTTTGTCTTGGCAGGTTCCTTGATTCCATCTAAATTCTTGGGATAAGGGTCCCACTACTTATACCCCAAAATCCTTTGTCCTCTGAGGGCAGAGGGGCCTTTGCCTAGTCCAAACCAGTTCTGGTCAGTCCTGGAGCACTTTGTTTACATGACTCCTTCTTTCCTTTCGGAGTGCAGGGCAGAGACATCAGACGCACCGCAGGAGGTGGAGCCAGCATTGGGGAGGGAAAGCACAGCCCTATTCAGGTCCCAGGTGCAACTCCTCCCACCCATCTACATGGAAATCTCTCTATTCAGCCCTGTGCTGACTCACCCTGTCTCTGGGAATTCCCCAGCCCGTGTCACTCAAACTCCAGACAAATGAATACACAACCTAGCAGAAGCAGGTTTGGATGGTCAGACAAGAAAATACCTACTTTCTAAAAGTGGTATTTTCAAACTCAGAACGTTAAAACCAACTTCACTAAAATATGTATTTTATTATTCTGAGTTCAGGCATACTAAACTCGAATTTCTACCATGTTCCCTGGGTCAGTTAGGATTATAGGTTGTAATAATCCAACTGCCCATTCTGGCCTATGGAGAACAGGTAGCCTTGCAATAGTGAGAAACAAAGTAGGCTGTAATTCACTATCAGGACATGCCACACATACCAGGGCATGTTCTACCTTTCACATACAATGCTCCCTGCCCATAGGGGTACCTTGGGCCTACCTTAGGGGTGACTAACATGTAGAAAAGGGAAGGTTTAGGGACTTGCAAGTGTGTGCACTTGTCAAGTCGACATGGCAGCCCCAGGCTGCACACAGGCTCTGCAATGGCAGGCCTTAGACACACTTTATAGGCTGTTTGCGTGGGTGGCACAATCCAGTGCTGCAGCCCACCAACAGCATTTGATTTATAGGCCCTGGCACACGCAGTGCACTTTACTGGGGACTGACACATAAATCAAATAGCCAATCATGGAAACACCAATCAAAACACAGTTTACACAGAGAGCATATGCACTTTAGCACTGATCAGCAGTGGCGAAGTACCCAGAGTCCTAAAACCAACACACACGGGGCAGGAAAAAATAGGAGGAAAAAGCAAAACCTTTAGGGATAACCCTGCAAAAAGGGCCATTTCCAACAAGGCCGGATAAGATTCTCGCTTTTATCCACTTTTATTTAGAAGTCTTAACATTAGTTATTAAACCTTATGGGATGCTTTGTTTTTTCTTTTCTTTCAGTTGTAATGCGATGGAAATGAGAAAATAATTGTTCTTGCTTCTTTAGTAGTGATCATGTGCTTCACTGATCTGTCTCTTTTTCTTCCCTTCTATCTTCTTCTCTTCACAGGTCGTCTTTGAAATATTGACGTCTCCAGGTGGCTCGAGAGAAAGCACAAGGAATGGTGAGTATGGGGATTAATAGCAATGGACACTGGACAGAACAGCCTTCACCACACCCACTGAGGATTGTTTGGTCATAGAGAGGGAAGGGTTAGACAGGCAAATCTCTTCTTTCCCTTGTAAAGGGGTGTCTTGTCAATTAATAAGTGTACTGCCCTCTTTTCATACCTTCCCCTCCCTCTTTTCCTTGTTATCCATAAGGCGTTTATTGCCTGAGGTGATTGAGTGCCCACTCCCCTTAATGGCATCAGTATGGACAATGAGGTAACCTATAGAAATGAATATCGATAGTAGACAAGCAAAAATAATAAAGAAACAACCAGCAATAATAACTAAGGTGTCAGCCTCAAATGGTGTGGGATTTAGTAAAGTGTAACACAGTGACCCTGCGCATCAGAATTCGTCTCCCACTCCTTCTTTTAGTCACTCACAGCAAGAGCTGCAACTCTCCCCGGAGTTGCAGCGTGTATCCTGGCTCTCCTCGGGCATCCACCAGTCCTCAGTCCAAACGACGGGACTATCCTTTTCGGGACTCCGGTTGATGTGGTTGCAATCGTTCCCCTCCGTGTGGTCAGTGTTCCGCTCCTGTTCTTCGGCTCCCGGGGGTCGGTACGCTGCTCCTTCCTGCCGGTCTTCCTCTGTTTCCTCCTGACATCTCCTTTCGGCGTCCTCGTTCTTCTGGATCCCCTCTATTTCCTGTGGGCCCTCCTTTTTAGGGCCGGTCGTACTCGATGATTGGTTCTCCCGCCGGGCGTGACTGTCAACAGCCTGTACGGGAAAGGGGGAAGGGTTAACCCTTAGGTGTCCGGATTCCAAGGTGCCTGTCACCACCGCGTCAGACCAGGCAGCGTCTGGTAAGTCCGGAGAATGGGACCTCGTCCCTCCCTCACAATTGCACAGAGGGAATAGGGGGTAAGAGACATAAACAACACATTATTTATAGGCCCCACACTCTCTAAGCGGGACATTGCTAGACAATGGAAAGCATGAAAAAAGGCATGGACTTCAATATGGGGTTGGAACTCCCAGTTTTTCATCGCACGTGGGTGCCCACAGAAGCACACCAAAATATGACAAAGATGGGCCGAATATAGAGGCTTACCCCCTGGAAACATACACTACATTAGACCAGTGATTGGAAGGTGAAATAATGTCTTTTGGGCGTGACCAGCATAATATCAGGCCAGCTTAAAACCATAAACAGAAGAGGGGTAGCAAGGGATCAAGACACCGAAAATAATCTTGAAATGCTCAAAGTTTCATACTGCGCTGTTTTTTTCTTTACTTTTTTATGTACATATTTCATTCATAATAGGTGGGAAAAGTTATATTGTCGGAAACTCATCATCTTGAAATGTATGCATCACTCTGTCCAGATCCTCCTTGCATGCAATGTACAAAACTCTAATAAAATTTGTTGTAAAAAAAAAGAAAATCCCTCAGGGAAAGGAGGTGTTCTTTCCTTCACAAAAGCAATCTTGATTACAACGCAGGCACCCTTGCACCGTGGTGCAAGGGTGCCTGCATTGCCGCTAGGCAGCACATTGTGTGCCAGCACTGGGAAAAGACAAAAATGCGCCGTATTATGTTAAATATGGAGCATTTCTGTCCTTTCCCTGGTGCGCAGTGCAGTGCAGCAAGGTGACTTGCTGGGCCTTGCTGCATAACCTTTTGGTAAATATGACCTATTGTGTGCAATGATATTGGTCTTAAGGTCCCCTCTGTGATGGTGTGTAAGGGTAATTATATTGGTATAAAGTCCCCGCAGAGATGGTGTATAAAAATATCACTGTTAAGGTGCATTCAAAGATGCGTTTAATGATATTGATGACAAACAATGTAATAAAATTATACTGAAGTTAAAATCACCCTCAAAGAAGGTTAATTAAGATATTGGATTTATGGTCACCGCAAAGATGTTATTTAATGTTGTCGGGTCAATATTCCCTACAGAGGTGGTAAAGAATTATGTTCATGTTGAGGGACCTGCAGTTATGGTGTAGAATGAAGCTGGTGTTCAGGACAATGCAGAGCTTGTATGCAATGATGCTGGTGCTAAGATCTGCATATATGGTGTGTGATGTTTTTGCTGATAAGGCCCCACAGTGATGGGATGCAATGATATTGGTGTAAGATCCTTGTAGAGATGGTGTATAGTGCTGCATACAACAGTTGCTCACTATCTGATCATTCTTGTTATTCTCAAGTACTTGTTCTAAATGTTTGCTGCAAATGGTGTGTAGTAAGCGACATGGCATGATAGAGTAATTTAGGGACTTCTGCATAGCAGATATAACACAAAATAATGAAAATATACAAGATTACACTAAAGTAACAGAAATTTCACCAAGAAAGAACCAGGATTCAGTACTGCTGTAACATTCTACTTTGCATTTCTGT
Organism: Triturus cristatus; assembly: GCF_964204655.1. Classification (NCBI taxonomy): domain Eukaryota; kingdom Metazoa; phylum Chordata; class Amphibia; order Caudata; family Salamandridae; genus Triturus; species Triturus cristatus. Next base: position 544,542,920 of record NC_140594.1, on the reverse strand, counting down.
TTGTTAGTCTCTCACACTGGGGAAAGGCAACTTCTGAAACACTATGTAAGGCTGTGGCACTGTTTTCATAGTTTAACAACTGCAAATATTTCAAATTAATACTACACAATATGGTGAAATCTGATTGCACTTGAAAATGTTCTTCTTTTATTTGGGCATATACATTCATTTATAAAATGCTATAACTAAAGCTGTGTAGACATAACTTATAAAATGTGTTGCCCCCAAGAACCTAGATGTTGCTCAACTCAACCTTCAGTGTTACACTCACCCAGAAATCATTCATTACATTAATTGTTGCATACTAGCAAGTAAACAAATTAGTACCTACAAAAGATGTTTTCCATATCTCTCATGTTTAGCTGTAAATGTAAATGTACTTAACTACAAATATGAATACAAAAACTTTTTTAGGGCCTCAAAGCACTGGACTGGTTGAAATGTGTTAGCTTCATGGAATGATGAAAGGACAATGTTGATTTAGTGGGAATTAAATTAGAGAATATTTCAAGTATATGTGCCATAAAAAACTGGTTCAAGTTGTTATTATTTTATAGTAGATCAAAATAAATGTTTTTACCTGTAGAACAAGAAAAATAAAAAGCTGATTTTGAATGTAATTTTAAAATCAAAAGTGAACAAGTCACATAAGATTGAAAAGATCATTGTATACAGGTAAGAACAGGTGATACTGGTGAGGCTGCTTTGCCTTAGAAATGAATATGAGTGTACAGTATTTGCATAATTTACTTTAACATAATAAAGCGAAATTTCGACTAAATTATGTGTAATTACGTGCAATGTAAATCCGTCATTTGTGCTATATTTTACCGTGAAGTGCGTCCTTAGGTCAGTTTTTGCCACAAGGATACAATTAAACAAAGCATTGCGAACAACAGCTACTAGGTCTCTGATGGCCGTGTGCATCTTTGGTAACATGTTCTGTTTATGGCATGTAATTACATAAAGTATTTTAATGGTGTAAATTTGGGAATAGCAGACATAAAATGAAATCCCAAAATTATTCACATATATCAGAGTAGTTGAATTTTCGCAGAGGCATAGAAATGACACCCCTGTGTGCTGCTAGTCATGGAAGTTAGGTTACTGAAGTGTGCTTAATTTACTTGCTATGTTTGAGACTGCAGAAGCGGGCAGAGATGAGCTAAAAAATAAACACACATGATAAAATACAGGTCGCCACAAGGTCAATTTTTTCAAAAGTTCTGAACATTGGCACAAATGTTTCTGAAGTAATTTCCTATCATTTGAAAGACATTACTTTGTGGGGACCCACAGTGCAATCAAGTCCCCACCGCCTGTATTATGACCCCTAGGTACCCACAAGGATAGTAACACAAATCCACACATCTTTGTTTACCTTTGCTTCTATATATATATATATATATATATATATATATATATATATATATATATATATATATATATTTAAAACAAATGCCAAACTCAGAAAGTATATTGAAATTGCATAGCATCTTACTACAATGATCAGTATTGTTCATTTTAAATTCCTGGGGGCATATTTACTACTTCTGGCGCATCTCTGACAATCAGCAGGGATGCGCCAGAAGAGTTGCGACTCATTTTCCCACCCGTGCGCCACCACTGATGCACCGCATTTACAATGCGGCGCACTGTGGCGCACGGATGGGCGGATGCGTGTCGCATTCCCCCGTGGAAAGCCGGCGCATTGCTGGAGTTGCGACGCAGCTCCAGCAAGGCTTGGGGTGCCCCTATCCCTAACATGCTGCGTTAATCCTTACGCCTGCTTCAAGCAGGCGCAGGGTTTTGGCGCAGCATGGCCGTAAAAGTGACTGAGTGAAATCTTGTAGATTTCATTCAGCCAATTTTCGGAGGCGTTCCTGCGCCGGAACGCCCCCGCCTGTGCAGGAACGCCCACATGTGGCGCAGGGCTTTACAACATGACACATCTTCCTAGATGCGCCACGTTGTAAATAGCCCGCAGCATGGCGCTGGCTTTGCGCCGCCGCTGTGTCACAAAAGTGACGCAACGGCGGTGCAAATCTGGCGTAAGGGGCTTGTAAATTTGCCCCCTGGTTTGTTTCTATATGTGTTGAAGATCGCATGAGGATTTCAGTGCTGGGCAATGAAAAGCGGGTTGGATACTTTTTTGCCAATTCATCTTCTCTTTTTCATCAACTGTTTACAAGCATCTGGTATGCGGCCTGGAACTTATCAAACTGCCAGATTTAAGCAGTTACATTAGTCCCACTGCTGACGAGAGCTTTTGCCACAGACTGCTCTCCTATTTTGTAATCACTTGTATTTCGTTTTATAGTTTCCTGACCTTTTTATTACCGCTAAACTTAGGTTAAATAAATGCAGATCGATAACAGGTTGCTTTCCTTTTTGGCATTTTCCTGACTTGTGCCTTTCAGAGAGCAAAAACAAATACAGCTACGACGTCTCCTTTTCAGCAAGAATGTAAAATACAGTGAAGCTCCCAAGAGGCTATTTTTACAAACCCTTTGCCTTGTTTCGCTGTTGCAATAACTAAAGAATACATCCCTAAATTGCATGTGGACAGCGGTGGTAACTTTCTACGTCTGTTTGTTAATGCGGTGCTGCAAATGTTATTAAAACGTGCACCTCTTTAAACCGCGGCGATACTTGATATTGCTTCTGTCAGCAGCAGATAGTTCAAACAGAGACAATAATTCAGTGTGTAGTACAAACTAAGCACTATGGTAGCAATTGGATTTTACAACTTGAAGGACTATATTTTTAAATGACTGATTCAATATTGACCTTCAGCGAACATATTGATCTACGCCTCAACTAGAAGTCTTTAGCTTATCAAAGTGCAATGCAATGCCTAAATTGTGCTGCACCACAGGCTTCATTCAAGGTAATTTGATATTGATCAGCAGACTAATGCTACACAAATATCGTTTTTTCGTTGATGATCTTTTCATAAGAAATCATTGATTCACATTGAATCAAATTAGAGTGTCAAGAAAAAGAACAAGTCTAGCAGTTTGCGAATGCAGCTTTGCTTAGTTTTTATTTACAGGCCCTTTCATTTTGAATACATTTCACAAAACGCAGATGTTGAAGCTCCTTGTAAAGAAAAAGTTAATTGAATTTTAATCTTAAAACATGTTTAATGTTTTTGTTTTTAAACGCTAGAATATTGTACATCCACACAACATAACTTATAAAAATATTTTAGGGCAGTATGAGGTTCTGCATACTAGGTGTCATCAGATCGAGTGCTTAGTACAGTGCTTTATAGCATAAATACAATATGTGAGCAACATAAAATGCTTATTCAATATTATTCTTTGCTTTCTGATCACAGTCTGTTGCAATGGCACCGACAACGTTTTAAAAAATCATGTAACTACTGGCTTGTAATGATTTGTTATCGTTAAATTGTTATGTCACAATGTCCTAGCCTCCACAGCAGCAGACATGTTAGAAATGAGGGGGCTCTGGTTGACGCAGGTGTGAACCCACAACAAGCAGGTACCCTTTACTTCTTGTCAGGGCGAAGGATGACTCCTCAGAATAACCCCTGCTCACCCTCTAGGTGCGTGGCGCGAGCAGTCTAGGCTAAGTCTCAGGCGTACACGGTTAAGCAAATGCGATCACACATACAGTAAACCCCTTGCATGCACCACAAATGGACACCAATCAGGTAGTATATAAAAATAAGCTTTTATGTAGTTTCAGCAGAGTTAAATACAAGGCCCAGTAACGTTGAACTGATGGGGCCACAATTCTTAGGAATACGGTAAAGTTCTCTTTGTGCGGAAAGTTCTTTAGGCGGGCACAAGGTGACTGTAGGCCTCAGCACACTCCAGGCTGAGGCGGCGACTGGGAAGCCCACGGCAGATGACAGGGAAATCAGAACGTTGCGGACCCTGGATCCGATGCGAGCTCGCGGTCGAGTTCGTAAGTACAGTACCTTGTTTCTTGTCGCGAAGGTGGGTGCGGGAGGTCAGCGGCTCTTCCACAGAAGAGCGAGGCGGCGTCCGGGGCTCCCACACTTCACGATGGGTGTCTGATCTTCAGGCTCACGACCAGAGCGGGGTGTTGCAGGTGGCGGGTGAACAAAGCGGGGCAGCCGGGCACGCAGATACGTCCGGGCCGTCCGAGGCTTGGAGATGCTCACAAACGCCGATTCCGGCGGGAGGGTGAAGGTGCACAGCGAGCCTCCAGCGAGCGAGGTGACAGGGGCAGCCCAGCACAGCGTAGGGGGAGCGGCTCCGATCGAGCGAGGCTCTTCCCAAGGCGGGGGCGGCTAAGCAGTCCTGGTCACGGCTCAGGGAGGGACTGCGGCACGAGGGTCACAGCTCCGGCGAGGGAAAGGACACCACGGTCTAGCAGCAGGCGAGTGAAGATCAGGTAGAGCCCAATGGTCCTGGGGCTCCGTTCAGGGGGCAAGCTCAGTTCCAAGCCCTTGGAGATCGTTTTGGAAAAGCACAAGTCTTGAAAGTAAAAATAAAGCAAAGTCTTCAGCAACAGTTTCTCTTCTCCCCTTTGGCAGCGAGGTCACCACTGCAGGCCAATCCCCCAGGACAGGGACAGTCTTCCTCCTACAGCTTTCCCGGTGCCTCCTCCTCAGGCAGAGATTCTTCTTGGTCAAAAGTGGATCTAGTTTCTTAGGAGCAGGGCTCCTCCATTTATACCACAAATCTTTTGTTCTCCCAGGCCAGGGGGGCCCTTGCCTAGTTCAGTCCGGTTTCTGAGCACTTTGTTTACGCGATGCAGGCTTCTTCTTTCAGAGTGCAGGGCAGAGTCATCAGACGCTCCACAGGGGGTGGAGCCGGCATCGAGGTAGCGGAGCACTGTCCTATTCAGAGCCTAGGAGCACTCCTCCCACCCATCTACCTGTCGATCGTCCTATTCATACCAGGCTACCTAGCCCTGCCCATCTGGGTTCCCCCAGCCCTGTCACTCACACCAGCCAGACATCAGATACACATCACGCAGAGGCGGCTGAAATGGTTAGGCAAGCAAAGGCCAACTTTCTAAAAGTGACATTTGCAAACCCGGAATATTAAAATAAACCTTGCGAAAAGATGTACCTTATTATTCCGAGTTCAGGCATACTAAACTCGACCTCCTACCATGTTCCCTGGGTCGGTTAGGATCATAGGGTGTAATAATCCAGGCCGCCCATACTGGCCTATGGGAACAGGGTAGCCTTACAGTAGTGAACAACAAAATGGCGGTCGTTCACTACCAGGACATGCCACGCATCTAGGCTTGTCCTACCTCAGGCTCACAATGCACCCTGCCCGTGGGCCTACCAGAGGGGTGACTAACATGCAGCTAAGGGAAGGTTTCGGGGACCGGCAAGTGTGGGCACTTGTCGGTCGGCGTGTCAGTACCAGACTGCACGCAGGCTCTGCGATGGCAGACCTTAGACGTATTTTACCGGCCGCTGCTGTGGGTGGCACAACCCGTGCTGCAAGCCCACCAGCGGCGTTTGCTTTTACATGCCCTGGCGCTCCTGGCGCACTTTACTGGGGTCTGATAGTAAATCAAACAATCCAATCATGGAATCCAACCAACATATACAATTTACAAAGGGAGCACTCGCACCGCGACACTGGTTGGCAGTGGCACAGCGCGCTGAGCGGCCAACACCATAAAATCACATGAGGCACAGCGACAAAAAGAGGGAGGGAGACTCACGCCAAGGTGCCAGGTCTAACACGTGTCCCCTCCAGCTGAAAAGTGGGGGGAACTACCCTACCCCAGGGAGTTCCTCATCACTAAGGCGGAAAAATCTGGACAGACCGTCAGCATTGGCGTGATCCGTACCAGGGCGATGTTCCACCGTGAAATCCATCCCCTGTAGGGAAATGGACCACCTCAACAGCTTTGGATTCTCACCCATCATATGCATCAACCATCTGAGGGGCCTGTGGTCCGTCTGAACCCGGAAGTGAGACCCAAACAAGTAGGGTCTTAGCTTCTTCAGCGCCCAGACCACAGCAAATGCCTCACGCTCAATAGCACTCCACCTCTGTTCCCGTGGAAGTAACCTCCTGCTAAGAAAGGCTACGGGTTGATCTAGGCCCTCCTCATTAATCTGTGAAAGAACAGCCCCCACACCATGCTCTGAAGCGTCTGTCTGAACGATAAACTCTTTGGAGAAGTTGGGAGCCAAGAGCACGGGCGCCGTGCACATAGCAGTCTTCAAGGCCTCAAAAGCTCTCTGACAGGTGTCAGTCCAGATCACCTTCCTGGGCTGCTTCTTCGAAGTCAGCGCTGTCAAGGGGGCAACCAGGTTGCCATACCCCTTGACAAACCTCCTGTAGTACCCGGTGAGACCTAGGAAGGCTCTCACCTCGGTCTGGGTTTTGGGCGCCTCCCAATTCAGGATGGTTTCTATCTTGGGCTGAAGGGGTGCCACCTGGCCACTCCCAACTTGGTGTCCCAAGTACACCACAGAACCCTGCCCGATCTGGCACTTACTCGCCTTGATCGTGAGGCCTGCCTTCCGCAGCGCCATCAACACTTCCCAGAGGTGACGCAAGTGTTCCTCCCACGTGGAGCTGAACACGGCGATGTCATCCAGGTAGGCTGCACTGAACGAATCCAGCCCAGCCAACACCTGGTTGACCAATCTCTGGAAGGTGGCAGGGGCATTCTTCATCCCAAATGGCATAACCCGGAACTGGTAGTGCCCATCTGGGGTGGAAAATGCTGACCTCTCTTTGGCCCCCTCGGTCAAGGCGATCTGCCAATACCCAGACGTTAGATCAAACGTGCTGAGGTAGTTGGCAGCCCCTAGCCGATCGATGAGCTCATCAGCTCTGGGGATGGGGTGTGCGTCAGTCCTAGTGACTGAATTGAGTCCTCTGTAGTCCACACAGAACCGGAGTTCGGGTGTGGCTCCCGGCGCTGCAGCCTTTGGGACCAAGACCACGGGGCTGGCCCAAGGACTGCTAGAAGACTCAATGACCCCGAGTGCAAACATCTTGGAGACCTCCTCCTTGATGCATGCCCTCACCCTGTCAGTCACCCTGTAGGCCTTGTGCCGTACAGGAGGGCTATCCCCAGTGTCCACATCATGGACGCACCAATCAGTGACACCAGGGACCAGGGAAAACAGATCAGAAAATTGTCCCAGCAGCTGGCGACAATCATTCTGTTGCTCCGGGCTCAGGGTGGAAGAGAGGATGACACCATCCACTGACCCATCTTGCTCCTTGGCGGACAGGAGGTCCGGAAGAGGTTCTGTCTCCTCTTCCATCCCCGCATCTGTTGCCAAGAGCATGCCCACTTGGGACCTCTCCAAGTGGGGCTTGAGGCGGTTGACGTGTAGGACCCGTAAGGGGTTCCTGGGAGTCTTCAGGTCCACCACGTAGGTAACAGGACTCTTGCGCTCCACCACCTCAAAGGGACCGGTCCACTTATCCTGGAGCGCACATGGCTCCACGGGGGCCAAGACCCATACTTTCTGCCCAGGCTGAAGCTCTACCAGAGTGGCATTCTGGTCGTACCACCGCTTCATCTCCTCCTGGCTGGCTTCCAGATTTGCCTCAGCAAGTTGCCTGAAACGCCTAGTCTGATTCCTGAAGGCCAGCATGTAGCTATATACATTCTGGGGAGGTTTCCTGGGAGATTGCTCCCAGCCTTCCTTGACCAGACTTAGAGGTCCTCTGACGGGGTGACCATACAGAAGCTCAAAGGGACTGAACCCCAGAGACTTCTGTGGCACCTCGCGGTAAGCGAAGAGAAGGCATGGTAAGAGGACGTCCCACTTGCGCCTCATGGGTCCTTCTAGGCCCATTATCATGCCTTTGAGGGTTCGGTTGAATCTCTCAACCAACCCGTTTCCTTGGGGGTGGTAAGGTGTGGTGAACTTGTAGGTTACACCACACTCTTGCCAAAGAGATTTCATGTACTTGGACATGAAATTGGTACCTCGGTCAGACACCACCTCTAGAGGGAATCCCACTCGGGAGAAAATTCCCATCAGTGCACGTCCCACCACGGGGGCCGTCACTGTCCTCAGAGGAATGGCTTCCGGGTACCGGGTGGCATGGTCCACCAGGACCAGGATGAACCTATTGCCCATCGCTGTCTTGGGGTCCAGTGGCCCTACAATGTCAATCCCCACTCGCTGGAATGGAGTACCGACCACAGGGAATGGCTGGAGTGGAGCCTTCTGCTTCCTCCCACTCTTTCCACTTGCCTGGCAAGTCTGGCATGTCCTGCAGTGAGTATCCGAACTCCTGCGCATTTGAGGCCAATAAAAGTGGGTGACAAGCCTTTCAAAGGTCTTGTCCTGCCCCAAATGCCCTGCCAATGGCACATCGTGAGCCAGCCCCAGTAGGAAGGCTCTGAAGTCCTGGGGTACCACCAGCGCACGGGCTGACCCAGGCTCAGCAACCTTAGGCTCTGTATATAGGAGGTCGTTCTCCCAGTAAATGAAATGCGATCCTGACTGATCACCTGCGGCCTGGGCTGCAGCCTGCTGCCGCATACCCACGAGAGAAGGGCACTCCTTCTGTGCCTTACAAAAGTCCTCCCTGGTGGGACCCCCTTCCTGCTGCCAATGGGTCAGCTCCGGTAGGTCTCCCAGTTCAGCTATCTGTTCCCCTGTAGGCTCCAGGGCATCCCCCTCAAGGTCTGTGTCCTCCTGGACCGTGGGAACTTCAGGGGCCGGCTTCCCGCGCCCCTTGCCCCTTCTCTCTGAGGCCGGCTCCTGGGCCTCCCTCTCAGGCTCCAGGACCTCTCGAGTACCTTTACTGGCTGCCATGGACCGTGTGGTCACACACGCCCAATCCGGCATACCCAACATCTCCAGGTGAGCGCTCCGCTCCACCTGAGCCCAAGGTGAGCTCTCCAAATCGTTCCCTAACAAACAGTCTACAGGCATGGCGGGCCTCACAGCTACCTGAAGAGTACCAGAGACCCCCCCCCCACTCGAAGGGAACCTGAGCCACCTTGCAGTGCCTCTCTGTGTTGTCAGCGGCAACAACGGGATAGAATGCATTGGGGACCACCTGCTCCTGTGTAACGCCCTGAACGTCTCAGGATCGTTTAACAGACACGACAATGAGGACGCAACCACTAGTGAAGGGTTAGTTGTTTTAATGAAGGCAAATATAATACAAAGAATAAACAAAAGTTATAGTCACTGGAATCCTCCAGGCTAAGTACGTTACCAGCCCACAGCACGGATGGTCCTAACCGTCCTCTGCATATACGCCGGTCCCGGCGTATGCCAACAGAGGGCAGAAATGAAATGGCCGACAATGCCAATCGGTAGGCTGTGAGGGGCACGAAGAGTGTTGGGGAGAATCGAGGAGTCAGGGAAACACCCAGCCGGGGTCTCTACCTGAAGGGAGCAGCCGCTCAACCTCTTCCTCAGACTGCACCGGGACGCGGAGTCACCTCCTGGTGATGCGTCACCGATACCCCAATCACAAGCAAGAAGACTGAACCGAGAGCAGCCGCTCGATCGATCCTGTGGACTTCCGAGTCTGTAACGCGGCAAACACCTCCTGGTGTGCGTTACAGCTGGCAGTCCCTGTGTCTCTGGTCGGGCTGGGAGTTACGACTCCAACCAGCAAAAGCGCCACTGCGCTTGGACTCAGCCGAGTCAAAAAGCGAAGCTCAATGGTTGACCGGTAGAGCTTCCGGGTCCTTCACAGGTGACGATGGGGCAAGACACGGCCCAGGGAGTAACGACTCGACCTACCTCCGTTCTTGCCTTACTGGAGCACCACTCCGGAACACTGCTCTTCACGAAGCAGGTACGTCGGTGTGAACACAATATCCGACAGCGTTGTACCTCCCGGTTCCTCCCTTTATAGGGAGTGTTTTCCTTGAGTTATGTAACAGCTCTCCTGTTTACATAAGGGCGTGTTTCCTTGAGTTATGTAACAGCTCTCCTGTTTACATAAGGGCGTGTTTCCCTTGAGTTATGTAACAGCTCTCCTGTTTACATAAGGGCGTGTTTTCCTTGAGTTATGTAACAGCTCTCCTGTTTACATAAGGGCGTGTTTCCCTTGAGTTATGTAACAGCTCTCCTGTTTACATAACCTCTCAACCGCTAAGCATCCTGGGAGATGTAGTCCGTTTTCGCCGGTTACCGTTTTCCTCCCCTCGTATGACAGGAATTCTTGACATCCTGAGACACCAGGTGACACCTGACAGCTGTCACACTGGCTCCTGTATCTCTAAGAGCTTCCACCCTATGGCCATTTATGGTCACCCACTGCCTGTACTTCTTAGTGTTCTCAGGCAGCTGGGTTGGAGGGACCACTTCACGGTCTCCTAGCGAGACCAGGGACATCTCTGCGGGACCTCACCCACCTTGGACATCCCTCTCCTCCCCCAAGGCTACACTAGTCACCTGCCGGGGTGGAGCACCAGTGGGTGCTGGTTTACCAAACATCGGACACTTCACATCAGAGGCAAAATGCCCCAAATTGTTACACCTGTAACATCTTACGGGCCCCTTCTGAACAGGAGGACCTGTCGGGGCCCCGGTCGGTTTCTGGGGTGGGGGAGGCTGAGAACCCTTCCCTTGGTTCCCTTGGGGATTATTTTGGGGCCCTTTTTGGAACTGCTTCTGTTTACCCCTGTCCCCCCCACTCTTCTGCTCGGGACCCTGCCCACCTTTGGCGGAATCTCCCACGGTACCCTTGTGGACCCTGGTACTGACCCAGCGGTCCGCCTCCTCAGCAAGCTTCCTCGGGTTAGTCAGCTTACTATCGATCAGGTGCTGGCGTAGCTCAGGAAAACAATTACTGGACAAGTGCTCCCATGCCATTAGATCAAGCAGCCCTTGATAATCATTCACCTTACTACCCTTCACCCAACCATCCAGCGCTCTGCAAAAGAAAGTCACATACTCCACATACGTACTATTGGGAATCTTAGTGCAACCCCTGAACCTCTGTCTATATAACTCAGGGGTCAACCCATACCTAGCCATCAATGCTTCCTTCATATGGGAATAAGAATTACGAACATCAACAGGTAAATCTAACAGTGTGTCCCGCCCCTCACTCAGGAACCTTCCCCACAACCCCGCTCCCCAATCTTTCTCAGGGACCCGGTGGGAAGACATGGCTACCTCGTAGGCTCTGAACCACTGCCCGATGTCGTCATTCCTGAAGAACTCCTTCACTACATCCTTAGGAATATAAACTCTTGGTTCCGCCGATCCTGGCGGTGTGCTGCCACCAGAGGGATTAAGCTCCAAACTTTTTGCTTTCAGCTCCAGCTCCCTCAGCTTCATGTCATGCTCTAATTGTAGTTTCTTTTCTTCCATGGCTAATCTTTGTTTTTCCATATCCATCTGCCCATGGAGTTTTGCCATTTCCACCTCGTGCGCCCGGGTTGCTGCCCTGTCCGCCAACTCCTCTGGCGACAGGCATCTGCCAAACTCATGGACACTTTCTGGGGGAATCACTTCCACCTGATTCTCTGGTGCCTTTGACTCATACCAGGCCCTCAGCGCCTTCACGAGTTGCTCCTTCTTTTTCAATCCAGTTTGGGCAATCCTGAACTTGGAGCAAAGACCTTTCAAGTCTTCATTGGTACGATCCTGAAGTGCGCCTTCTTCCCAATCTATGTCTTCAAACCCAGAGATTATGGAAGCCGCCCTTCCGGCAGAGTGTGAACCAGGCATGGCTCCAACAACGGAGATTCTTGGCAAAACAAAAAACAAATGCTAGCCTTGTGGCTGTGTTACTGGTCTGCTCTCACTACGTGGTGATCAGTGATTCACTATACGCAAACCACAAATGCAAATCCGTAAATCCTCACCGCTGCCACCAATGTTAGAAATGAGGGGGCTCTGGTTGACGCAGGTGTGAACCCACAACAAGCAGGGACCCTTTACTTCTTGTCAGGGCGAAGGATGACTCCTCAGAATAACCCCTGCTCACCCTCTAGGTGCGTGGCGCGAGCAGTCTAGGCTAAGTCTCAGGCGTACACGGTTAAGCAAATGCGATCACACATACAGTAAACCCCTTGCATGCACCACAAATGGACACCAATCAGGTAGTATATAAAAATAAGCTTTTATGTAGTTTCAGCAGAGTTAAATACAAGGCCCAGTAACCTTGAACTGATGGGGCCACAATTCTTAGGAATACGGTAAAGTTCTCTTTGTGCGGAAAGTTCTTTAGGCGGGCACAAGGTGACTGTAGGCCTCAGCACACTCCAGGCTGAGGCGGCGACTGGGAAGCCCACGGCAGATGACAGGGAAATCAGAACGTTGCGGACCCTGGATCCGATGCGAGCTCGCGGTCGAGTTCGTAAGTACAGTACCTTGTTTCTTGTCGCGAAGGTGGGTGCGGGAGGTCAGCGGCTCTTCCACAGAAGAGCGAGGCGGCGTCTGGGGCTCCCACACTTCACGATGGGTGTCTGATCTTCAGGCTCACGACCAGAGCGGGGTGTTGCAGGTGGCGGGTGAACAAAGCGGGGCAGCCGGGCACGCAGATACGTCCGGGCCGTCCGAGGCTTGGAGATGCTCACAAACGCCGATTCCGGCGGGAGGGTGAAGGTGCACAGCGAGCCTCCAGCGAGCGAGGTGACAGGGGCAGCCCAGCACAGCGTAGGGGGAGCGGCTCCGATCGAGCGAGGCTCTTCCCAAGGCGGGGGCGGCTAAGCAGTCCTGGTCACGGCTCAGGGAGGGACTGCGGCACGAGGGTCACAGCTCCGGCGAGGGAAAGGACACCACGGTCTAGCAGCAGGCGAGTGAAGATCAGGTAGAGCCCAATGGTCCTGGGGCTCCGTTCAGGGGGCAAGCTCAGTTCCAAGCCCTTGGAGATCGTTTTGGAAAAGCACAAGTCTTGAAAGTAAAAATAAAGCAAAGTCTTCAGCAACAGTTTCTCTTCTCCCCTTTGGCAGCGAGGTCACCACTGCAGGCCAATCCCCCAGGACAGGGACAGTCTTCCTCCTACAGCTTTCCCGGTGCCTCCTCCTCAGGCAGAGATTCTTCTTGGTCAAAAGCGGATCTAGTTTCTTAGGAGCAGGGCTCCTCCATTTATACCACAAATCTTTTGTTCTCCCAGGCCAGGGGGGCCCTTGCCTAGTTCAGTCCGGTTTCTGAGCACTTTGTTTACGCGATGCAGGCTTCTTCTTTCAGAGTGCAGGGCAGAGTCATCAGACGCTCCACAGGGGGTGGAGCCGGCATCGAGGTAGCGGAGCACTGTCCTATTCAGAGCCTAGGAGCACTCCTCCCACCCATCTACCTGTCGATCGTCCTATTCATACCAGGCTACCTAGCCCTGCCCATCTGGGTTCCCCCAGCCCTGTCACTCACACCAGCCAGACATCAGATACACATCACGCAGAGGCGGCTGAAATGGTTAGGCAAGCAAAGGCCAACTTTCTAAAAGTGACATTTGCAAACACGGAATATTAAAATAAACCTTGCGAAAAGATGTACCTTATTATTCCGAGTTCAGGCATACTAAACTCGACCTCCTACCATGTTCCCTGGGTCGGTTAGGATCATAGGGTGTAATAATCCAGGCCGCCCATACTGGCCTATGGGAACAGGGTAGCCTTACAGTAGTGAACAACAAAATGGCGGTCGTTCACTACCAGGACATGCCACGCATCTAGGCTTGTCCTACCTCAGGCTCACAATGCACCCTGCCGTGGGCCTACCAGAGGGGTGACTAACATGCAGCTAAGGGAAGGTTTCGGGGACCGGCAAGTGTGGGCACTTGTCGGTCGGCGTGTCAGTACCAGACTGCACGCAGGCTCTGCGATGGCAGACCTTAGACGTATTTTACCGGCCGCTGCTGTGGGTGGCACAACCCGTGCTGCAAGCCCACCAGCGGCGTTTGCTTTTACATGCCCTGGCGCTCCTGGCGCACTTTACTGGGGTCTGATAGTAAATCAAACAATCCAATCATGGAATCCAACCAACATATACAATTTACAAAGGGAGCACTCGCACCGCGACACTGGTTGGCAGTGGCACAGCGCGCTGAGCGGCCAACACCATAAAATCACATGAGGCACAGTGACAAAAAGAGGGAGGGAGACTCACGCCAAGGTGCCAGGTCTAACAAGACAGTAAACAGCCTCACTTTTCTTCAGAAGCTGAAAAAACAAATGGTGCTTGGCAGTCCCTATACACACTCTGTGCACCAGAAGGCGAGAGAAAAGATTAGTGCTACCTCATCTGGAACAAAGGGGTCTGTTGTTGAATGTCTACCACCATCTCTGCCCAGGTAATTATTGTGACAACTGACTGTCAGCAACACTATTCTAAGTTGCAGCTATAAGTAGGTAGATTACTTTATAGCATGTAAAGTCACCGATTTTTGTCAGAGCAGTGACTCAAAGGTTCAGTAAAAAGAAATATTTGAGCATTGGCCCCTCTTGGTACATAGTAAATTCCACCCAAAATTGGCACTGTGCATACTTAGATTAACATTTTTACAGATAAGATTGTTTGTGGAAGCAGTTTGGTTGCTTTTTCCTGAACAGAACAACTTTGTCCCTAGCAATTCCGTATTTAGGTCTTGCTAAAAACAGCTTTAGGTATACTGTAAAAACTTTAACAGGATGTATCCTGAAAGAGGAGCAAAGGTTTAGCTCCGACTCACCATTAGTTGTGTCGCATACATACTGATCTTCCCACTTTCAGCAGCCATTGATTGACTCAGAACTGTATTTTATAAGGTATGGAGTTTCACCATAGTCTATCTACTTCAAGTGGGCGGCCTATTTTTTCCCAGTGTTCTAAAACTGAGGGGTATATTCACAAGAACGTGTGCTAAACATCGCCAAAAAATGTTAACGCAACTTTACACATCGTAGCGTATTGCGGGAAAATAACCCAGCGTCAATGTGAAATTCACAACAAGGCGGCCCCATCCGATAGTTTGCCGAAACCGCGGCCAATGCCCGCAATACAACCATTGTCGGAGATAAAAACACAAACCCCAACGTGAAAAAACCTGCAATGGGCCAAAGCGTGATGGGGAAATCCGTGCTAAGCAGTGCCAGGGCTGCAACACACACCTGGCAGGCGGGAAAAATCACCATAAAAGTAGAAAAAACACCCAAACACAAACTGACCAACTACCAAGCACCATGGAGGCAGCCGGAGCAGGCGCAGAGGACAAGCGCAACCCCACAAGCACCCCGGATGACTAGCGCGGGACCTCGGGGACAGGGAAGTGCAAGGACAAGAAGAAGAGGAAGACGAAGTTCAGTCCGCAGACGAACAGGATCATAGTCACGGAGGTGATGGAACACCATCAACAACTGTTCGTCACCTCCAACGTGTCATTGGGCACTAAAAATGGAATATGGCGGGATATCGTGGACAAGGTGAATGCCGTCAGAGAGCACAAGAGGACAATGGACGAGGTCAAGAGGCGATGGAATGACATCAAGCGAAAGACCAAGGAGAAATTCGCAACCAACCAGAAGGCAGCAATGCAGACTGGAGGTGGGGGCCCAGCGCCACAGCTCGTGCTGGATGACATGGAGGAGCTGGTGTCGACAGTCATCAGTATGGATACTGTGGCCAGAGTCAGGGGACCGGACACTGCTCGACAGGACACAACACAACTGCAACAGGGTGAGTAACTACCAGGTACTGGGGGGACGGGTGGAGATGGCCACGATGGCACACATGCACAATCAAGCAGAGCACAGTGCACACCCTCAATGACTCTGGGTCATCGCCCAGATCTATAGACTGTCACAAAGTACAATGCCATGCTGTCTGAATGTCAACATGTACCATGCGGCTACATACATGTGGACACATTGCAATACACCATCTCCCCTTCACATTGCAGGGCCACCGTAAACACACCCTGTACAGCAGTCCCAGCCTCTCTTCACTGATGACGAGGAGGGCAACCCAGGCATCCATGCACAAGCCCTCCTAGACATCATTGACATCATCTGCGACTCACCTCCAGGATCAGGGCTGCCCAGCTGCATCGAGGAGACCCCACCCACCACCCAAACCACCCAGCAGGAGGCAGCCACAGCCCTGGCAGTCTCCCAAGACCCCAAGGAACAACACACGGCCTTCCAACGCCATATGCTGGAGGGCCAGAGGGTGACGGCTGAGCAGGTGCAAGTGGGGTTCAACCTCATGGCTACCAAACTGGACGCCATCCATGGGTGTCTAGGCCCTCTCCATGGTCTCCAACGAGCCCTGACTGACATCGCTGGAGTCATGACGTGGAGAGAAGAACACCTGTCCGCTTAGAGGGGCTCCAGCGATAGCAACCATGAGCTGGCACACATGCGGAGGCTCATGGAGGACATGGTGCGGATGGAGGTGGAAAGGATGGCTGCCACAGCTGCACACCAGCGAAATGTAGCTGAGATCTACCATGCCCTGCAGATCCTCATCATGGCATTGCTGCCACAAGGCGTGGTGATGATGAATGCTGATGCCCCACACCATCCACATCTCTGCCCCCTGGTGTGCCATTACCTCACAGTGCGGCCGACAATCCTCCTCCAGCCCCTGATGTGCCTGTGGCACACAGTGCCGCAGCTGGTACTGCAACACCCACAGGTGGGGCAGAGCACACATCTGAGGATGAGGATGTGGATGTGGATGGGTTTGAGTTCAGAAGGAGGCACTAGCATTCATTTGCGCCACCTGGCCGGTCTCTGCTTGGTGCCGCACATGGCCCCATGACCTTCCACTGACCCCCAATACACTCCGATGCACTCACCTTGGACTGCAACATGGACTGCCATATCCTGTTTGATGACCAATGACACGGCGAGCAGACTGAGGACTGTACCCTTCCTCTCCCGCAGTACTTGTCATCCCCAGATGGACTCTGGCTGGCCCTCCATGGGCCCATATTGTGTAGTGTGCTTGGCATTGCCCTATACCGCTCCAGCTGCAAAACTGCACTGGATCTGCAATAAACAGCCAGTGATGCACTGCTGTGTTATGTCTTACATCATTCATGTATGAATGTGTGGATGAATGTAGGGACAGTGATTTCCCTTGCGTCAATGATGCTCATCCTGTGGGATGCCAGTCAGAGGGTGCTACATTGCATATAGTGTTCCGGATGCCGTGGACACTACAACAGGGACACACGCATCAGTCACTTCCATGTCCGGACATGGACTGAACCACACCCAGAGCCCACGA
Organism: Triturus cristatus; assembly: GCF_964204655.1. Lineage (NCBI taxonomy): Eukaryota > Metazoa > Chordata > Amphibia > Caudata > Salamandridae > Triturus > Triturus cristatus. Next base: position 544,525,786 of record NC_140594.1, on the reverse strand, counting down.
GTCATTGTTGCAAGCCCTGCACTGGTCCGACGTACGGCAGGCCAGATCGCTACACTTACGCTCCGGGGAGGCCCTCATTGCTACCCGTCACAGGCATACTCGCTGGTGGTGTGCAGGTCACTGGTCTAGTTGTCAGCATGTTACACCCACGCACTGAGGGCAGGTTTAAACACACACCACACCCATCCGGCAGAGGCGTCACAGGCCATGTGACTCCACCAACATAAGGGGCCAATGATGTCACATGCCCCTCTGCCGGTGGTGACTGGATGACAGATGCTCCACGGTTCTCAATCATAAAGGGCCCATGAGTTGCTGCGCACAGGGTTAGTGGCACCCAAGGCCTTACAGCCGTCACGGGACTACCACCATGTGGTGCTGACTGGGGTTGCACAGGGTGAGTGGCACCCAAAACTTTGCAGCCGGCACAGGCACCCCGCCACGGGATGGTGGCTTTGGGTGCACTGAGGTAGTGGCACCTTAAGTGCTGAGCGGGTGTGCAGCCTGCGATTATGCCCCATCCCAGCGGTCCGGACAGCTCAGGTTTTGTGTGCCCTGCTGGACCACAGTGTAGACCAGAGCAAGCGGGCAGCGTGGGCCTACCGCAACGTGGCGTCGCTTCCAGGATCCCAGAGTTAATGGCACCTGTTGGGCTGAGCGGGTGTGCAGCCTGTGATGAGGCCAGGTGCACTGGTATGTCCTCTGCAAGGAAGTAATCAAGACCCAACAGCAAACGTAAGACCTGTGGCCTGCGGAGCGGGTCTGCATGATGTGGAGGGTGCCATGTCTGTGGGCCCCGGGCTTGTGGCTTGCAGCGGCACGTTGTGGGACCTCCTGTCTGCACGCCAGTAGCGGAAGGTGAGCAGTGAGGCCTGGGTGTGCATGGGTGGCCATGCTCCGATGGGCGGCGGGAGGGGCTGAGGTGCCTCTGCCCGGGTGTGCATGGGCAGGCAGGCGATGTTGTCTTGTGCAATTGTGTGCACTGTGCCAATCATGTATCTGGAATCCGTTTCAGATGACGGGTCTGTCTCAGATTTGTGACCTGGTGAACTGCAATACATACTGGCAACTGGTTGGAGACACACCGGTGGCAGCAAGTGAGCAGTGTGGCCTGGGTGCACAGGGGCGGCACTCTCACTCTCTCCCTATCTCCCTCTCTTCTTGTCTCTCTCTCCCCCTCTCTTCTTATCTCTCTCTCCCCCTCTCTTTTTCTCTCTCTCTCTCTCCCCTATCTTCTTATCTCTCTCTCCCCCTCTCTTCTTATCTCTCTCTCTCCCTCTCTTCTTCTCTCTCCCCTTCACTCTCTCTCTGTCCTTTGATGTGCGCAGGACACACCTTCTCATCATGATTTTTTTCTTGCAGGCTGTGACCTACAGATTGTCCCGAGGGGAGCCGCCATGTGTCTTCATTTCAGTTCAGTGTTCATGTTAATAAAGTTTCATTTGTTGCTTCGAAAGTGAATGTGTGATGCTCATTTTTGTGACGACACATGCATGTCACCTGTTATGATTGTGGGACATCATGCGGATTATTTTTTACATGTTTGATGTACAAACAGGGGGGGTGCCGGGGAGGGGGTGTCCTGGGAGTGGTGGCAGCAGGTTTCATTGCCCTTTTGGTCCTCCGGGCTGCATGTTCAGTTGCCCGGGTGCATCTGTTGTTCTTCAGGTGTGGCTGTGGGCTGGGCTCTCTTTTGTGGTTCAGGCTGCTGTCCGACTTTGCACCTGGTCAGAGCAGGTGTTATTTTCCTGCTGCTAACGTGCCTTATCGCCTGTTTTGTGTTCTTATCGCAGATCTGGCTGGTCGTTGAGAATGTTGTGGAGTGGTGTTCTCGTGAATTTTGGCACGGGAACGCCTACTCTGCATCTCATTAGCGATAGTTGCGAGGGTCATCTGTCACAATGTTTTTTGCGGCTGCTATCGCGGGTAAACTGCTGCTGTGGGATGTTAACACCAGCCTGTGATTGGGGCGATACGTTTATCACTACTTTTGCTGCGATGACGTGCCATTGATTCGGCGATAGATCCTTGTGAATATGCCCTTGAGAGTAAAACTCCGAACATGTGCAGTAGTTGATCAGAAAGATGGCTGAGTATGGTTGTTGTGTGTTCCAATTCTTTGCATCACTCCATTGCCTCTTTCCAATGGTTTTAGCAGGGATCAGGTGGAGAGCCCACTGGCTTCCCTGCCTCAAGCCAAAGTAGTTTGCTAGGGGGCTGGAGCAGTGCCTTCATCATTGAGAGAGGCTCCAATATAGGTAAGGCTTTTGGCTTGAGAGCGGGGGTGTAGAAAGAGATTGCTAATATAGCAGAGTGGGGTAATTTGCCTTTGGTCACAGGTTGTCTGCCCACATGAAGTTCATCAAACGAGAAATAATGGTAGAATCATAGCAAAATCTGTACAGATTCTGCACACTGGTTGTTCCATGCAATAGCTGCCTGTGTTGTTTGGGGATTGAGGGGGCTGATGACCTTTTTTGAGTTGTGGTATTTCATTTGCAGTTTGTTTAAGTTTGGGATCACTCATTGCCCCAGATCTGTCTCTGACCCTCAGAAATCCCTGTTCATCTGTAAACATTTGCTTATGACCAAATCAAGATTACAAGCTGTGTCAGGACACTTTAATGTCAAGTTTCTTTCACTACACACACACTAAATGTCCACATGGATATATGTCCTTTAAAAATCTCACAATTACCATACTTCCAAGTAGTGGGAATTCTAGGAGTAGTTTTTTGTATCATATTTGAAAATCTCCCACTGAGGCCCATTACCTTCCTCAGACTTTACACTTGTGGCCTGTTGTTTACTGTATCCACCTTCTCCTGTCTGGTGCCCAATCCATGCAACTAGTCACCCATGTCCCCTGCTCTATGTTTCACTCTGTTTCACCAACCTATGCATGGATCAATAAACTGAATTCTACCTTCATCTTCCATCCACTAACATCTTATAGATTTCTCTCTCTGAAATGAGGTGGACCCCAGTCTTTGCCCAAAGTCCTACGGAATGCAGTTGTTGGAAACAATGACTAAATGAAACCATACTTTTTGCAAACTGAAGATATGTGCAGTATCCAGATTTCAAAGGTGGGCTTGAGCCTTAGATAATGGGAGAAGTAAAGATCACAGGAGTAGATTGAGTGGAGGAGGTGCTTTGACACCGGAATAAGAGACCACAAAGCCCACAGGCAGGTTACTTCAATTTTATTGAGGAGTGTGATGATGGTGCAATTCTGACCCCACTCAGATGGGGGCTGAAAACCTGATATCTCATCTGGTGCCACTGCAATGGGGCTACAACAAACAAATGATGGACGGAATGCTGACAATGCAGACATTCTCCCCCACTCAAGAGATCTGGGTTAAATCCATCGTTCTTTTGCCCACTACGCCACCCCAGATCAGACATGGCCATATGCAAATCAGTCTTAACCCTGTGCCTCATGGGAACAGTCCAGCCCGAACTGCCAAGCCATGTCTTCCCTTGACCGGAATCAAGCATCCTAGGACCGGTTTCTGGCTATCAGCCGTCATCAGCCAGGATAGCTTGACTCCAGTGGCGTAGTGAGCACGGGTCCCACGTCTGGGAATACCCATCCCACTTAGGGCGAAAAGCGTTACAACAAACAAATGATGGATGGAATGCTGACAATGCAGACATTCTCCCCCAGTCAAGAGATCTGGGTTAAATCCATCGTTCTTTTGCCCACTACGCCACCCCAGTTCAGACATGGCCATATGCAAATCAGTCTTGACCCTGTGCCTCATGGGAACAGTCCAGCCCGAACTGCCAAGCCATGTCTTCCCTGGACCGGAATCAAGCATCCTAGGACCGGTTTCTGGCTATCAGCCGTCATCAGCCAGGATAGCTTGACTCCAGTGGCGTAGTGAGCACGGGTCCCACGTCTGGGAATACCCATCCCACTTAGGGCGAAAAGCGTTACAACAAGCAAATGAGGGACGGAATGCTGACAATGCAGACATTCTCCCCCAGTCAAGAGTGTAGTGAGTTCTCCCTGAATACGTACATACATTGTTAAGTTAGCATGACCACGTTAGATGTTAGAAAGCCATCTTGCTGCTTTTGCGCACGACACTGCGTTTACATGTTATTTCTTAAACAAACTGCTGACTCGAGACTTGCTTCACACGAGAGCAATCTGTTGTTACCATCCCAAGCTCTGCGCAGCGACCTTGGTCTGCACATGGTGTGACAAACAGTCTGGATTATTACACAATGCATGTTTTCCACTCTAGGTTGATCGACCCACTATTTAGCCATAACACACGCGCAGCTGCAAATACCTGAAAGTTGGTGCTTTTAATATCACAGACATCATGTTTATTATTCAGACCGAAGACGAGCCTTCCTGCGAGAAGACTCCTGATGCTCCTGTGAAGTGATTTCACTAAGCTGATCTTTGAGGTATGGGGTCCCCTATTCAAGCCTAAGAGACCTTCTATTAGCATAATAATAATATTAGCTTCTTAGTAAAGGGAAGGTGGTAGTATCCACTGTCATTATAATATGATCACCCCTTTTATATTCTATGGTATTGTAACTATGTTGATGGTTTTGATTTTAATCATTTGTCTGCTTGTATTAGCCAAAGTACTGCATCTTAGGACACGTGGTCTATAAAAATAAACTCTTTTTATTTACACCGTGTCTCTGTTGATTATTGTTGTGGACTGATGTGAGAATAATATACGAACAGGTATTACCGATTCCCACCATTCCTGAGAGTATACTGAGTCGCTTGTTCTGGGTTGTCTTTTCATTGGGACCGCCGAGCTAAATCTCGGATAACGAATGGGACACTTATGCTAGCCGGATACTGGGTTCTGGGTTCTGAGGTGAGTTTCTGGTACACCACAATTCACTGAGGTCCCGGGGTTCTACGCATAGTTCTGTGTATAAGCAGAATCCCTGCAACATGGCGCACCTAACGTTTGGTCTATGAGTTGAAACGCCTTAGTAGTGCTTACATTTGGTCCACAGCACCCTCATTCTTGTTTCCGGATAACAAGTCTGATGGATTTAAACCTACCTTGTTCTATTGATATAGGTTCCTTCAAGCTTGATCATTAAAAAGGTTATTGAACCCTTGTGCTACTGAATACTTGAAGTGTAGCTTGTCCTAATGTCGGTAGATATTGCGGCGCATAGCCGTGCGGCCCTGAAACGTCATTTGACGCAGTATGGGGTGCCGGACGCGGGCATGGACGTCATCTTTGTGGTGGGAGCCGATGCGGCTCATCCTTTTGAGTTATTCTACTCTTGGGTGACGATTCCGGCAGTCAGTGGGGACGACGATACCTTTCATTCTTACACTGCCACTGCCGTGCCAGCTAACTATGCGCCGTATAGGACACAGGAAATGCCAATATCTGCTTGACAACATCAGATTTGGTTTAATGGCGCCCTCCCCCATGTGGTTATACCGCCGAGAATGGGCCCTTTATCAATTGCGGGGGCCACTTGGCCGGTACTAGCCGGATTTACGCCTCATCCCCGTTACCTCACAGTGACGGTGGCTGAGTTGCGTGTACTACACACTGCCCTTATAACAGTATATAGGGCGTTGGTGCAGTATGTGTCGCGCACTGTGCAGGCGGGGGCGCCTGCTGGTGCGGGACAACCTAATGATCGTCAAGCGGTGGTCATTAGCCCTGTTATGGTTAATTCTGTTATGGGCAAGCGCCCCATCACAAGGGATGATTACCCCTTTTGGCTTGCTGAAAAATTCGATCAAATAGAGGCGGTTTATCCGCATACAACTCCTGTCGAGAAACACAGGATCCTCACCATTAGTTTGCCTAAAGACTTAGTTCCCCATATGGATGATTGTGTTTCCTGGGGTAAGGTTTTTGCTGCAACGTACGCGCAGTGCTTTGGCACTCCGTCTATGTTGCAGCTGCCCTCCGTTATTAAACGTGTTCAAGAGAACCATGGAGCGGAGTCTGCGATAGAATTAGGGATGCGGCTCCTCGGAGATTTTGGCCTGGTGGCTACCATGATAATGGGAAACCTTAAGGGTGATGCGTTGCACTTTCAGGTTCGTAATGAACTGAAGAAAGTTGCTGAAGAGGACAAGCCGCAGGAATTTGCGAAAATAATCTCTGGTGCATACCGAGATTTAGGTCGTAGCTCTTTAGGAGTTAAGCCTGTGATCAAAACTCCCGATTTTAAGCAGCAGGGTAAGGCAGAAACTTCTGGTAAGGATGACCGGCCAAATTTTCCGAAACAAAATTGGCGGTCTAAACAACAGGGAAAGCAGCATCAGAAACAGGGCTCTCGGCCTGCCTCTCCCGTACAGTCAAGTAGTGAACGCACTTATGATCTGCGAGATCGTGCTACTATTAAGTCTCCTGATAGATTTCAGGTTTCTGAACAGCGTTCTCCTCGTTCTTCACAGGAAACATCGGCTACACAGTCCGGTGGCGGAGGCGGTGGCAAAGGTCGGGGTGCTCTACAACAGCGTGACCAACCCCGACAGACTGAGGGTAAAGGCAAGCAGGACGAATTTGCTCGACAAAGACCCCCGTTTCAGAAGAAGAAAGTGGCGGCTCTGACGGCAAGGTATGCCTCAGATAGTGCGGACACAGCTTCGGAACCGGACATGGGCGCTGACGCTACTGGACAGCGCGGCGGAAATTACCATAGTCCGTCAAGCTCTGCGTCCATTTCTGGCGGTGACAGCAACTGATATATTGGTTACTGTTGAAACAGCTGACACCAGAGTGGCTCCCCCTGACAGACTTTATGAGATAGTCTTATTAATTGAGGGTGACATACAGCGTACTATAAAAGGGATCTTTTGGGATAATCTGACCACCACCTATGATATCCTCCTAGCGGAGGCAGATTGGCTCCCAGCCTTCATTTTGGAAGCTCCTGGAGGGGAGGAGGTAATCCTCCCGTCCTTTGCGCACACAGTGCCTAAGGACCAGGCTGAAGTGTACGCTGGGGAGTGGGCGCTGGCGCTTGCGCCAGCGGTGTATCGTACTCAGGTGGGTTGGGACCGATTGTCCCCCTGTCATGAGATTCCATTGCGGTCTATGCCCCAGCCTCAACCCCAATATCCCATGCGTCGTGAAGCTAGACCCCACGTCGCGGCGATCCTTGAACAATTGGAATATCAGGGTGTTATTGAAACTTGTGTGTCCCCTATGAATAACCCTTTATTCACTGTAACGAAGCCTGATGGCTCGTACCGTTTAGTTTTGGATTACCGGCACCTAAACTCCCATTGCCGGACCTGCGCGGTACAAAATACACATAGCTCGGCTCTTGTCGACAGTCTCGTGCATAAAAGGTTTAAAACGACACTTGACATATCCAATGGCTTTTTTAGCCACAACCTGTCCACACTGAGTAGCCAGTGGACAGCGTTTACATCGGGCGGCAAACAAAAACAGTTTACGAGATTAGCCATGGGCTACAAAAATAGCCCTGGCGTCTTTTCCGCTCGCGTGGTTTCTCTCTTAGAAAGAATAGACCCCGAGGCATACTCCTATGTTGACGATATCTACCTCACGGATGATGAGCTGCTGCCGCATCTGTCTCGAGTCGACAATATTGTAGTGAGTTTTGCTGACTATGGCTACAAATTCAATTTTGCGAAGTCTCACATCGCGGAATATACGGTGTTGTTTTTGGGCTACGAGCTCAATAATGAAGGGAAGGGGTTAGCTCCCCACTTTCTGGAGAAGTGCGCATGCTTGAGTGCACCAACGACACTGAAGAAATTACAATCTCTGCTGGGCTTTCTGAATTTTGGCCGTACGTACATTCCTGATTATGCCCAGCGTATCAAGCCGCTTTACGCCTTGGTACAACCCACATTTTCAAAGTCTAGCTGGCAGCTGGAACATTCTAAAATTTTACAGTCTTTACAGGCTGACCTTCTTGCTTCACAATATTTACTGACACGTGATAACCGCACTAACCTGGTAATAAGAATAGTGCCAGGCGCCGTGGGTTTCACGTATTTGACGTTTAATGAGGGCGATACAGTCCCCATTGCGTACAAATCCCACTTGTACACCTCTGCTGAATTACGATTTTCCGCGGTCGAAAAAGTTCTGACTGCTGTGCAGATGGCGATCCTTAAAGAACGCGCTCTGTCGCATGGGAAACAGATTCTGGTTGTGACACCCTATCCTGCCTTAGAAGCAGTGACAAAGGCAAGTGTACCAAATTCTAAAGCTTTGCATCCACGGTGGATACAATGGGCCACAACACTGACGTCGCCAGATGTCACTTACATCTTTGATGCCTCATTACAGACTCAAGAGTTCTTGCAGTATGAATTTGTTCATCCGGCACCTCTGTCTTTGCGCCCGCTCGAAGAATACCATTGTGTCATATACACTGACGGGTCTGCGCAGCCCGCAATTGGATCGAAGCACGCTTATTCAGCGGCTTGCGCAATTGTCGTAGGTACATTCGTAAATGGTGAATTCCAATCTGATGCAGTGCATACGCAGTCATTGGGTGATTGTACCGCGCAATTAGCGGAGCTTCGGGCTCTTGTGCTTGCACTTGAGTTTGCTGATCCCCGAGTCACTACTCTTATAGTGAGTGACTCCTTCTACTGTGTCCAGTCCTACAATGACAATTTACACTTCTGGTCTCAGAATGATTATCGAGACACGAAAGGTAGCACAATTAAGCATAAAACGCTTTGGGTTCGAGTGGCAGACTTTAAAGAACGTCTCCCTCTCGTGAATGTTATTCACACTCTTGGTCACCAGCGACTTGGTGTCCATGCTGTCGGCAACAGCTTGGCTGACGAGGCAGCAAAAACAGCAGTGGCTACATACTTAGTGGCAGCGGTTACAAGATCCAAAAGTAAGATTGATGATGACATCTTGGCAGCTATTGCTGCTACAGAAAAGGGAAGTGATTACCCAAAGGGTTTTCCTTCTCGTTACGTTTATCATTTAAGTCCTGATAACGTCCCATTAGTGAGGATTAACAACGTTGGTGACAGAATTATTCCCAACGCGGACTGCAGACCAGCACTGATCCTAGCTGCGCACGAGGGGTTGGCATCAGCCCACGCCGGTGTGTCAGCTACGATATCTCTGCTACAACAACGTTACTGGTGGTTTGGTTTATATAAACAAGCGCGCGCTTATGTTCTTGATTGTGACATTTGCCAACAGATTAAACCTTCTACTGTTGCGCGCCCACCACAAACACAGTTGTACATATCGAATAAACCATTTGGTTGTGTTTATTTGGATCACTGCGGTCCTTTTTCTTCTGATACTGCGTACAAGTACATCTTGGTTGCAGTGGATTCGTGCACACGTTTTCTATGGGTATGGCCACAAAGGAGTGCTGACTTGCGGACTGTCATCAGGGATTTGCGTGTCTTTGTGGGAACTTTTGCGTGTGGTACCTTCCATTCTGATCAGGGCCCTGCGTTCGCCTCTAAGGCTTACAAGGAGGCTATGAGAAATTTGGGGGTCCTAGTCAAATTTTCGTCCCCCTACCGACCTGAGGGTAATAGTGTGGTGGAACGAATGAACCGTGACTTAAAGCAATCATTGACAGCACGTGTTTTAGGCACAGGCCGGAACTGGCTAGCCCATTTGTATAACGTCCAACGTGCACTTAATAATCTCCCTAGAAGGTCTCTGGGTGGGCGGACCCCGTACATGATGCTCTTCGGAATCAGAATGTTTGTCCCAGACCTTGATGGTCTAGACATGGCGGCGTCGACCGCACCCTTTGACGTAGATGATCACTGTGCTGTTTTGCAGACTCTACAAGAAGCCAGAGACACTCTTTCGAAGGAACACGTGCCCTCCACATCTGAAGCTGAAGTTCAGATTCCGGTAGTCGGCTGGCTACCCCGAATTGGAGACCTGGTCCGTGAGAAGGTGGAGAACAAGAAGGAGTTCGGCCCCTCTTATCGTGCACCAGTTCCAGTGCTTGGAGTGCAGGGTACAAGAACAGTCATTTTACCTCCACTTCCTGGTCGCAAAGAAAACAGGTACATCTCTATTGACAATGTCAAACTTCAGCGAGTGGCCGATACTTCTTAATATGACTCCAGCAGTTTCATGCCAGACGATGCAAAGAAATTCAATGTTGACTCTTGCTTCTAACACCTTGCCTGATGTTGCCATCGAGATGCAATCAGTTACTGATCCCTTGTTGATACCACCGGCTGGTGGTTTGCCCGAAGAGACTGAGTATGCTTATCCTACACGTGGTCCCTCGCCTGTTTTACAATCTACAGTGCTTGGCCAGTCCCGTTTCTCCTTTGACACTAACTCATTGCCCTCAACTCCCCCATCGAACATTGCTGTTTTTTTCAGCTGGTTTAAGAGACATTTTTTGATTGCCCCTTGGACATACGTCTGGTTGATGCTTTTTACTATTTTTTTGTTTATGTCAATTGGATTTGTGACAGTTTTTTTCCGTTTGGTGGATGGCTACTATCTCAAAGAGAGATCGACAATTAGACTTATCAATGGAACTTTGGCCCCCCACTCCTCGTCCCACATCATGAAAAGGGACCAGACTTTTGTGAATATTACTGCCTGGCCCGTCTTGGATGGAATCGCGTGGGATGCTGTTAAATTCCAAATTCATGGGCCTACAGAGGTCATTAATGTACCTAATGTATTTCGTATTTCGATGGGTGATGTGGTTAGGCAGAACATACGTTCTGATGATTGGGATGTACACGCCATTGAATCACTGTTTTCAGATTTGAAATATTATGCCGCTTTTGATGCTGAAGATTTATATGAAAATGCGGCTAATTATGCGGAACAGTATTGTTTTCAGCATTATGGCAATCACTTCCTGCATAAAGCGAATACATTTAGAAATTTTGTAAATTTTACCCAATGGGAACACTGTCCTACTCCCTCTTTCGGCAGTTCACATACACTAGTTGATAAGTATACTTATTTTACCGATTTCAGTGTTTCCGACCCGGCATCATTTTATTTTAAGGTGATGCCTGAGTCTGCCACAAAGGTTAGACTGACACACACCAAGTTACTTTATTCCAAGTCCTTTATGGACGAGTTGTCAATCAAAGGTTATGATCTATGGAAGGCTACTATTGATCTTAAGTCGGTTTGGGGTTCCAAACCGTGGCAGGTTCAGGGTACAGAGGCTTTACATCGTGCCTGTCTTATACCAAATCATATACTATTTTTAAATTCATCCATCTTCCAAACCACCTGTTTCGGATTGGCCACTTCTAAACAATTAAAGTCACCTTCTGTGCCGGATCTGGGCGCTTACCCCAATTGGGATAACCACACAGATCTGTCCCTTCCTGCTTTGCAATCATTAGTTTCAAATACATCTTTCAATATTTCGAAATTTAATGGTGAGGGTTGGTTGGTTTGGCAAAGCAGTTCTGACACCTGTCAACGTCGTTTTCTGGGGCTGAAACCGGGGTATACTCAGCAACGCGTAGACCCTCGGTTTGAGTCGTCACATACTGTAACTACATACTCTGTGGGAAAGTTATGTCAATCCTGGCTGCGACATTCCACCTTGGCATCTGTCAAAGTTCATTTATCGAAGTTACATGACAAAATAGATTTGAATGATTTTGTTAAAGGTCCTGTGGGTGGCAGAACCAAAAGGTGGGCGTATGCTATTTACAACGAAGTGTGGAAATTGTCGCAAATTGAGGCGGCTTCCAGATTGAGAGCTATTGACCAAGCAAACATGGAAAAGGTTTTAGCCGTTATAGATAACAGCATTAGCACTCTCTCTTCGAGAATTTATACATTAGATAATATTGTTTCGTCAGTTGTTGATATTGTGCATGATGATATGTCTGTGTTATATCATGGTCAAAACCAGTTGCGTTCTGTTATGCAGTTTGCATGGACATTGCAGACGTTAAAGGCAGGGAGGGTCCCTTGGGACTATCTGAACACTACATCGTTATTCCTTCCCTTTAACCTTACTGATAAGCAGCGATTTATGTCCATGAAAGATGCTACATATTCATTGTTACATATTGAAAAATTAGAACCGTTACCTTTCTCTGTGGCGGAAATCAATTCAGCCACGTGGCTTATACACGGGTTGATAACTCTCCCGTTCGCACTTTTTAAGTTTACGTCTTGTATGAAACATTATGCTCTGGGTAGATATGAACAGCTGGGCACCGCTTTCATACATGAGGTTTGATCCCTCCCCTTTACGTATAGATGTACTAGGGACGGAACTGAGGTTTATCTGAAGGGTGAGGAATGTACCACGACACCAGATCATTCCTTGGTATGTAGGCACATTCAATTACACGGTGCATGCAATGTACAAGCCCCGAATTTGGCCTGCGTCCTACGAGGTGTCCCAGTGCCTGTGATTACGCCTTCTTTCACGCTGCTTGCAAACGGTAGTTATTTAATTTTGAATAATGAAGCTTGCTGCGGGATGTTAGTGGGAATCCCATATATAGTAACTGTATCGCAGAGAGTTGTCTGCTGCAATAATGTTCTCTTTCCACCCCCGCACGGGCGGCTGGATGTTTCCATCTGGCCTTCGATTCCAACCTTGAAAGCAGAGTTCAACAAGTTGAGCAGAATAAGAGCTCTATTGTCCCAAAAAGAGGTGCCATTGACTTCCTCTCATGAAACATTTGTCCTTCACGTTGCAAATACGCGCACTGAGGTACAGGCGCTTTTGAATACTGACCTCCCCCTACATTTCGGAGCTTTGATCCAAACTATTTTCAATGCCTCGTCCACGACCGGCCTGGCTCATTTTTTTAAACTTGTAGGCTCCGGCCTCGTGACCTCTTTCCAAACTATTTTTGGTGTGATTCCGGCATTTTTTCATTCGATTTTTTCGAGCGTCTTTGGAGGTGTTCCGCTGCTTCTGGCGCTGGTGGCAGGTGTGCTGCTTTTACTTTTCATACTGCGGAATGGCTGCTCTTTCTGTGCCACACGAGCACCTGTCCCGTCTGCATCTTCTTCGTGATAGGATGCTTGACTTTTATGGTACTCTGCCATTGGCGACTTTAAGCCTGGCATATGGATTATCCTTCAGGTTTTCCTACTTCACCTGCGTGCAACCTGTATTTCACTGCCTGGATTGTCCCTTTGAATGGCCTCTGGATTTGTGCTTGACCAACACGGTGTCTCCGGTGCCAGATTTCGATCGTCTGATGAGGCCCTTAGTGTTTCACGAGTTGGCCTGTTCTGGTGTCCGGATTATGGCCTGTGGTGCGGCGCATGGTATCCTGGGTAATTGGGACATCTCAACGGCTGCCTACGACTTCTTGGCTATGAGCTATTTGGAGGAACATTCCGGTTGCCCTCTGATTGTGCTAGAGGCTCCGATGGTTGAAGAACACGTATGTTCCTTTTCTTTAATTAATTGGATGGCTGAGACTTTTAGTGGCCCTGCAAACGATTTTTTGTTGGAAGCAGTTGCCACGTATGCTGCCTATACATTCATGGATTAACTGAACTGTCGTCCTTTGCGCCTGTGCTACTGGACAGCAACCTAGCGCTGCATTTATTTTTTTCTTTCTCCTTTTATCTCTTCCTGATGGTCGTTTTGAGTTTTTTTACTTGCATTTTTTTTTTTAAATCCCCTGTTTATTTTTTGTCGTTTCAGACTTTAGCACATTCTGAAACTTTGGATTGGTTACGCCTTGTTCTGCTCTGTCGAAACTGAACTCTGCGTTCTCTATTTTCTTGCCTACTAAATAGTGCTTCGATCAAGGGGGCATGTAGTGAGTTCTCCCTGAATACGTACATACATTGTTAATTTAGCATGACCACGTTAGAGGTTAGAAAGCCATCTTGCTGCTTTTGCGCACAACACTGCGTTTACATGTTATTTCTTAAACAAACTGCTGACTCGAGACTTGCTTCACACGAGAGCAATCTGTTGTTAGCATCCCAAGCTCTGCGCAGCGACCTTGGTCTGCACATGGTGTGACAAACAGTCTGGATTATTACACAATGCATGTTTTCCACTCTAGGTTGATCGACCCACTATTTAGCCATGACACACGCGCAGCTGCAAATACCTGAAAGTTGGTGCTTTTAATATCACAGACATCATGTTTATTATTCAGACCGAAGACGAGCCTTCCTGCGAGAAGACTCCTGATGCTCCTGTGATGTGATTTCACTAAGCTGATCTTTGAGGTATGGGGTCCCCTATTCAAGCCTAAGAGACCTTCTATTAGCATAATAATAATATTAGCTTCTTAGTAAAGGGAAGGTGGTAGTATCCACTGTCATTATAATATGATCACCCCTTTTATATTCTATGGTATTGTAACTATGTTGATGGTTTTGATTTTAATCATTTGTCTGCTTGTATTAGCCAAAGTACTGCATCTTAGGACACGTGGTCTATGAAAATAAACTCTTTTTATTTACACCGTGTCTCTGTTGATTATTGTTGTGGACTGATGTGAGAATAATATACGAACAGGTATTTCCGATTCCCACCATTCCTGAGAGTATACTGAGTCGCTTGTTCTGGGTTGTCTTTTCATTGGGACCGCCGAGCTAAATCTCGGATAACGAATGGGACACTTATGCTAGCCGGATACTGGGTTCTGGGTTCTGAGGTGAGTTTCTGGTACACCACAATTCACTGAGGTCTCGGGGTTCTACGCATAGTTCTGTGTATAAGCAGAATCCCTGCAACAAGAGATCTGGGTTAAATCCACTGTTCTTTTGCCCACTACGCCACCCCAGTTCAGACATGGCCATATGCAAATCAGTCTTGACCCTGTGCCTCATGGGAACAGTCCAGCCCGAACTGCCAAGCCATGTCTTCCCTAGACCGGAATCAAGCATCCTAGGACCGGTTTCTGGCTATCAGCCGTCATCAGCCAGGATAGCTTGACTCCAGTGGCGTAGTGAGCACGGGTCCCACGTCTGGGAATACCCATCCCACTTAGGGCAAAAAGCATTACAACAAACAAATGATGGACGGAATGCTGACAATGCAGACATTCTCCCCCAGTCAAGAGATCTGGGTTAAATCCATCGTTCTTTTGCCCACTACGCCACCCCAGTTCAGACATGGCCATATGCAAATCAGTCTTGACCCTGTGCCTCATCGATGGATTTAACCCAGATCTCTTGACTGGGGGAGAATGTCTGCATTGTCAGCATTCTGTCCATCATTTGTTTGTTGTAACGCTTTTCGCCCTAAGTGGGATGGGTATTCCCAGACGTGGGACCCGTGCTCACTACGCCACTGGAGTCAAGCTATCCTGGCTGATGACGGCTGATAGCCAGAAACCGGTCCTAGGATGCTTGATTCCGGTCCAGGGAAGACATGGCTTGGCAGTTCCGGCTGGACTGTTCCCATGAGGCACAGGGTCAAGACTGATTTGCATATGGCCATGTCTGAACTGGGGTGGCGTAGTGGGCAAAAGAACGATGGATTTAACCCAGATCTCTTGACTGGGGGAGAATGTCTGCATTGTCAGCATTCCGTCCATCATTTGTTTGTTGTAACGCTTTTCGCCCTAAGTGGGATGGGTATTCCCAGACGTGGGACCCGTGCTCACTATGCCACTGGAGTCAAGCTATCCTGGCTGATGACGGCTGATAGCCAGAAACCGGTCCTAGGATACTTGATTCCGGTCCAGGGAAGACATGGCTTGGCAGTTCGGGCTGGACTGTTCCCATGAGGCACAGGGTCAAGACTGATTTGCATATGGCCATGTCTGAACTGGGGTGGCGTAGTGGGGAAAAGAACGATGGATTTAACCCAGATCTCTTTACTGGGGGAGAATGTCTGCATTGTCAGCATTCCGTCCATCATTTGTTTGTTGTAACGCTTTTCGCCCTAAGTGGGATGGGTATTCCCAGACGTGGGACCCGTGCTCACTACGCCACTGGAGTCAAGCTATCCTGGATGATGACGGCTGATAGCCAGAAACCGGTCCTAGGATGCTTGATTCCGGTCCAGGGAAGACATGGCTTGGCAGTTCGGGCTGGACTGTTCCCATGAGGCACAGGGTCAAGACTGATTTGCATATGGCCATGTCTGAACTGGGGTGGCGTAGTGGGCAAAAGAACGATGGATTTAACCCAGATCTCTTGACTGGGGGAGAATGTCTGCATTGTCAGCATTCCGTCCATCATTTGTTTGTTGTAACGCTTTTCGCCCTAAGTGGGATGGGTATTCCCAGATGTGGGACCCGTGCTCACTACGCCACTGGAGTCAAGCTATCCTGGCTGATGACGGCTGTTAGCCAGAAACCGGTCCTAGGATGCTTGATTCCGGTCCAGGGAAGACATGGCTTGGCAGTTTGGGCTGGACTGTTCCCATGAGGCACAGGGTCAAGACTGATTTGCATTTGGCCATGTCTGAACTGGGGTGGCGTAGTGGGCAAAAGAACGATGGATTTAACCCAGATCTCTTGACTGGGGGAGAATGTCTGCATTGTCAGCATTCCGTCCATCATTTGTTTGTTGTAACGCTTTTCGCCCTAAGTGGGATGGGTATTCCCAGACGTGGGACCCGTGCTCACTACGCCACTGGAGTCAAGCTATCCTGGCTGATGATGGCTGATAGCCAGAAACCTGTCCTAGGATGCTTGATTCCGGTCCAGGGAAGACATGGCTTGGCAGTTCGGGCTGGACTGTTCCCATGAGGCACAGGGTCAAGACTGATTTGCATATGGCCATGTCTGAACTGGGGTGGCGTAGTGGGCAAAAGAACGATGGATTTAACCCAGATATCTTGACTGGGGGAGAATGTCTGCATTGTCAGCATTCCGTCCATCATTTGTTTGTTGTAACGCTTTTCGCCCTAAGTGGGATGGGTATTCCCAGACGTGGGACCCGTGCTCACTACGCCACTGGAGTCAAGCTATCCTGGCTGATGACGGCTGATAGCCAGAAACTGGTCCTAGGATGCTTGATTCCGGTCCAGGGAAGACATGGCTTGGCAGTTCGGGCTGGACTGTTCCCATGAGGCACAGGGTCAAGACTGATTTGCATATGGCCATGTCTGAACTGGGGTGGCGTAGTGGGCAAAAGAACGATGGATTTAACCCAGATGTCTTGACTGGGGGAGAATGTCTGCATTGGCAGCATTCCGTCCATCATTTGTTTGTTGTAACGCTTTTCGCCCTAAGTGGGATGGGTATTCCCAGACGTGGGACCCGTGCTCACTACGCCACTGGAGTCAAGCTATCCTGGCTGATGACGGCTGATAGCCAGAAACCGGTCCTAGGATGCTTGATTCCGGTCCAGGGAAGACATAGCTTGGCAGTTCGGGCTGGACTGTTCCCATGAGGCACAGGGTCAAGACTGATTTGCATATGGCCATGTCTGAACTGGGGTGGCATAGTGGGCAAAAGAACGATGGATTTAACCCAGATCTCTTGACTGGGGGAGAATGTCTGCATTGTCAGCATTCCGTCCATCATTTGTTTGTTGTAACTGCAATGGGGCTGGCCACTGACCACCTCAGTAACCACTAGCTCCTCAAACCACTGTTAGAAATTGGATTGTTGGCTGACTAGGATGTGAGCCTGTTAGACCTTGCTTTTTCAGCAGGTTGATACCCAGAGTATTTTCTTTTTGGCTTCCTGTTTTTGACCCTCTTTGGTTGAGTTTACGACTCTAGACACTTAACCACTGCTGATCAGTGCTAACGTGTATATGTTGTCTGTGTAAATTGTTATTATGGATTTGTGTTTCAATGATTGGCTAATTTGACTTACTGCTAAGTCCCGAGTCACTGTGTGTGTCCAGGGCCTGTAAGTCAAATACTGCTAGTCGGCCTGCAGCACTGATAGTGCCACCTACACAAGCAGCCTTGCAAAACGTTTTCAGACCTGCCATGTCGACCTGAAAGTGCACCCACTTGCCAGGCCCTACCCTTCCCTTTTCTTACATGTGAGTCACCCCTAAGGTAGGCCAAGGTACCCATGTGGGCAATGTGCAGTGTATGTGAAAGGTAGGACATGTACTGATGTGTGTGACATGTCCTGATAGTGTAATACAGGGTATTTGTTTTGTTTTTTACTATTGAAAGGCTATCTGTCCCCTAGTATAGAATGTGAGTTTATGTATAACATCTTATAAATGTAACTTTCCATGGGGACAAGATAGAAATATGGAGTTTAGTATGCCTGAACTCAGAGTATAAAAATGCATCTTTTAGGAAAGATGATTTTTATATTGAGTGTTTGAAAATACCACTTTTAGAAAGTAGGTATCTGCTGGTTTGTGTATTGACTGTCTGGCTTTGGAGTGACAGTGGCTGGGGATGTGCATTCACTGCAGACAGCCACTAGGGGGGTTGAGGTGTGTCCCGCCTTTCCTGGATAAGTCAGGACTGAGCTGAATACACCTGGGTTGCATTTATAGTAGGGGGGACTTCCCTGGGTAAAGCTGCTGGAGTGGATGAAATCCCCTCAGAATTTTATGAATTATTTTCCCCCAGCTGAAAGATCAGATATCACACTTTTGAATCATATATTTAATGGAAGTACATCACCAGACTCCTGGTCGATGGCTAAATAGCTGTCTTTCTGAAAAAAGATGAGCCATCGGTTGAACTTGGCTCATATCGGCCACTTACGTTGATAAATGGAGATTCAAAAATGTACTCCAAAGTGTTAGCAGTACGAATTAGCTCAGGTTATCAAAAAACTGGTTATACACCAACAGCATGGTTTTATTGTAGAAAGGGATACTACTGACCACATTTGACGTGTGATATCACTTTTTTATGCTGCGGAAGTGTCCGTCGAACCCATGGCTTTGATTTTGTTAGATGCTGAAAAAGCATTTGATAGGGTCTCCTGGCAGTTCCTATGGCATGCAATGCATTTGAGGGACTTTGGCCCTAGATTCATTCAAGGTATTAAGGCCTTGTATTGGAAGCCTCCGACTAAGATCCGTACTTCCGTAAATATGACAGGGCCAGTGAAGATTACTTGTGGAACACGATAGGGGTGCCCTTGCTCCCCACTCCTGTTTGCACTGTATATTGACCCATTTCTAAGGAAACTAGCGCAAAGTCTTTCTATTCCTCCAATAGTAAAGCAAGGGTATGAAAGCAAAATCCAGCATATGCTGACGATGTTGCAGTTTTGACATCTAACCCAGAAGCTGCCATCAAGTCAATAGAGGCAGAAGCATCCGTATTCAGAGACTTCTCCTGCTCTTCGCTTAACAAGGAAAAGACACAAACTATCATCAACGATAAAATTGCCTCGGTTGATAAAAGAGTAGTTCAAAAGGCAGTATAATTAGGTGTTTTTTTCTGATCAAACAAGGATTCTATTGTTAAGTTGAACCTGGAAACATTGGTAGATAAAACCAATAAAGGGTCAGCAAGGTTAAATAATTTGCAATCCACAATGATAGGACGCTATAATATCATAAAAACTATTTATTTCCCAAAAATGTTATACTTTTTTAGAGAAATTCCTTTCGAATTTCCTAATGAGTGTTTTAAGACCTTTGAGGCAGTATTTACTAGTTTTTTATAAGCCTATTCTATGCCAAGAACTGCGCTGAGGTATCTTCTGCTTCCGAAAGAGAGAGGAGGGTGGGCCCTCAGAGGAGGGTGGGCCCTCAGAGGAGGGTGGGCCCTCCCTCCCAAATCTCAAACTTTATTATTGGACTTCCTTGTTGCAATATAGCCAGATTTTACTAAAAGAATACCGCAAATGGTCACCCCAAATTCCACACCTTCCACATTCGAGTTATTGCTAGAGAAAGAGGCATGGGGTGTCTACAGAGGCAAGTCGGATATAGCTAATACAAAAAAGCACGGTTTAAGTGCCTCACGGGTGCGTGGAAGAATTGGGTGGCTGTGTGAAAATTACTGGGATTGGGGAGAATTAATTTTTATACCCTATTTTGAACAATCCAAATCTACCCGGAATCTTCAGCGACCATTATATGCTAGCATGGTACTTTGCAGGCATAAAGAAATTAGGTACTTTCTTTTCCTCACCCGGCCTGGTTTCATTTGATGAGCTAAAGCTAAAGTTTGGTATGAGCCACAAGGAATTTTTTAAGTATCTGCAAGTTAGAGATTATCTACAGCAGTAAATTGAAGACCCTAGCTGATTTGACAAAAATGTTTTGGTCGATAACTTAATAATGCAGAATTCTATCAGCATTGGGACGATCTATCAAGACGTTGAATAACGAAATGAAAGATGATCTTTATAAACAGTGTGCCAAGTTGCAGAATAAGTTGACGATTACTGGTAATGAGTTTGCAAAGGCTCTTAGTTTATCCCAAACAGTCTTAATGTTGGCCAATTTGCAAGTACAGTTTTTTAAAACCTGTTTTATGCTTTATTATACACCAGCAAGAATTGCGAAGTGGAGTTCGGGGCAGGGAATAAAGTGTCCGCGCTGTCCCACCTCTTGTGCGGACATTGTTCATAATGTTTGCAACTTCTCCATCTCTAAATTCTGTCAAGAATGAAATGCAAAACCTTCTTCTGAGCAATTAGATATAAAAGTCTCATTGAGTCCAAAATTAATCCTACTAGGGGTTCTTGACAAGAAATTGGCCCCTGATTTGGATTACTTCCTCACTGTTGCAATGACGGTTTTTAGATTTTTAATTGCTACAACGTGGCTTGACCCACAGCCCCCTTAATTCCAACACTGGCTTGCCCGCCTACTAGCCATCTCCAATTTTGAGAAGATAATTTATTGTAGAAAAGGTGCTAAAGCAAGGAAAAGAGGGCAATTAATATGATTACTGTTATCTAGATTGGTTAATTGATGGGGGGCGCAAAGACAGGATGGTTTGCTGAGACTTATTTATTTTAAATGCTGTCTCTTTTTATATCTGTACTTTACATTTTAAAAATTGGTTCAATGTTTACAGCTGGTATTATCTTGATTTATCTAAGGATAAAAAAAGATCTTTTCTTTGTACATTACGCTGCTTATCGACGGGTTATTAGAGCCCTGTATCTTAAAAAAAAAGTTGTATTATTATTGTGAGGATTATTGTGCACTACCCGTAAAGACTCAAAAGGAATAAAGGGGGGAAAGATACAAGCATAGAATGATGAAAATTGATAGTATATGTAAGATAGGATGAATTGCTAATATCTATGTACTCTTTAGCTCCGGCTCCATTCTCTCCCTGCACCTTGCACTTTACACTTTAAATAACGGTTTGATTTTTACACTTGTGTATCTTGATGATCATGTTTTGTATGGTTTCTCTGACGTATTTTGATTCCCTGATCGTGAGGGTGGGGTGGGAGGGGGTGGTTTGTTGTTAATGGTGGAAAAATGCTAATAAAGTTCATTTGAAAAAAATACAGTAGGGGAGGAGATTTCCTTTCACCTGAATGGACCTGGTCTGCCTTATACAAGGCTATCTCCACCTCCTGCCGAGACGTTGGACCAGAGAGGACAGAACTGGTTTTGACTGATCACAGAGCCTCTCTGCTACCAGAGAACAAATGAAAATGGTGTATAAATATTGGGGCCCAGACCCCAGAATTTTGGATGACCTCTGGACTGAGGTGGAACCTCTGCCAAGGAGTAGAGCTTGGAAAGCTGAAGGGGAAGTACTGCCCCTTTGCTGTGTGCTGTCTGAGGTTGGCCTTCAGTGGAAGTTTCTGCTGAGGAGAGGATAAAGACTTTGCTGTGTGCTGTGTATCCTGCTTGAAGAAGATCTCCAAGGGCTTGAAGTAGAGCTTGCCTCCTGTTCTGCAAGTCTCAGAGACACAAAGTCTTCAACACCAGCTCCCTTGAACGTCCTTACTGGGTGTTCTGACCAGCCAAGAGGTGCCTGTTGCTGAGTTGGGTCTCTAGAGGTTGTCCTGCTGTTGGGAGCTCGAAAAAAGATGAAACCACGAAAAGCGCAACGCTGAAGAAACCAACGAAGCACCTGCCCGTGGCTGGAGTAATTGCCGCACACCGAATTCCATGCACCGATCTCCGAAGTCTGAGATCACCCCACCGATTCCGACGCAGAGCCTGCTGTTCGGCAGGAAGAACCAATGCATTGTGGGACCGCGGATGGAGAGACCAACGCAGCGCCAATGCTGCTGCATCAAGAACCACCGCTTCCCCGATCCTCATGCATCACACTGGGGTGCCAAGTCTACAAGAATGCTGGGGTCGCAGTCAGAAACTGACAAATCACCTCCCCGCACAGTAAGAAACCGACGCACCACCTCCCCTGCAGTAAGAAATCAATGCATCACCTTCCCTGCGTGGCAGTTAGGAACTGAAGCATCACCTCTCCTGGAGTAAGGAACCATCACATCACCTTCCCTGGGAGTAAGGAACCGATGTTTCACCTTCCCTGCAACTGTTGTTGTGTATAATTGTGATGCATGCAAGGTACTTTTTGTTGAAAGTGTTGCTTCTATAGTTTGCTATGGACAGAACTGTTTTTACCTTCTAATAATTACATTTTGATTACTGTATTGTGGGTTTTTGTCATTTTGGTCTTGTTTGGTTTGGATAAAGATTACTTATTTTTCTAAACTGGTGTGGTGTCCATTTGTAGTGTTTTCACTGTATTACTGTATGTGTGCACAAATGCTTTTCACACTTCCTCTGAGATAAGCCTGTCTGGTCCTTCCAAGGTACTAAGTGGGTGAGAAGAGGTTATTTTAGAAGTGTATTCCCCTTACCCTGGCTAGGATGAAGGATCCCTACTTGGATAACGGTGCAAACCATTGCCAACTAGAGGCCCCCATTTTTAACAGAGCCCTGGTCAAGCAGCAGTGACAATCCCTTGCAGGGTGAGCCACAAAAGTCACTAAATTAACCTTTGCTTAACCCTGGGTAGCTGGGCACAAAAGGCAGTCAGGTTTAACTTAGAGGCAATGTGTAATGCAGCATGCAAACAGTAATAAATTGAAAACACAACACAAGAAAAATCACAAATCAATTGAGGAACATAGTCATATATTATTTGACACCAACTCTACAAATATCCAATCAGTAGAACCAGAGTTATGAAGTTTTCAACTTTTTAGTAAAAACTAGCACATTAATGGTCAAAGCGGCAACCACAGCGCATCTAGTCGTACGAGACCAGGTCAAAGTTGAAAAATGTGGCCAACCGTAATGGAGCATGGTTCGGCTATAGCAAGCAGATTGGGACCAGTCCACGCTCACCTTTGGACTTTGAAATATTCTTGAGAAAAATAATCTGAGACGGTAAAGTTCCACCGGGCATGGCTGCAGGAGGTGTCCGAGAGGGAACGTCATCATCAGATAGCCTTGAGTCGAAGCTGCAGTGAAGATTTCTATGTTCAGACTTAGTCTCTGAATTGGAAGTTGAAAATCTCCAGCAGAACGAGGCAGAGGGCTGTAGTTGAAGACTGTTACACTAGGCCGCATACCCCTTTGTTATGTTATGGATAACATGCAGTTTGAAGTATTCATGAATCAAATTTAGCCACCACAGGTAAAATCATTATATTTATAATTCAGACATGGTATTTTATCTCTAAATGATTTTTGTAGTAGATAGAATGGATGGCAGGCTACGTCAATCTGCCCTGCATGTTGTGCTAGCTCTGAAATGGAAAAACATCTTTTTTCTGTCCTGCTTATATTGCACATTGGAGGACTTGGTTACTGAGGAGATGGTGTTGATCTGTCTGCTAATTGAGAGGTTGGTGTCCAGGATGATCCTGAGCTTTTTGGCATGGTACGCAGGGGTATTTGGGAGGCTAAGTTCGAAGGGCCACCCAGAGGTATCCCAAAAGGAGTGGCTGTTGCCAAAGATTAGGACTTCGGTTTTGTCTGTGTCGAGCTGGAGGCAGTTGTTTTTCATCCAAGCAGTGACATTGCTCACACAGTTGGCGAAGTTTGCTTTGGCGGTTATCAGCGTACAATGCTATGTTGATGCCATGGGCTCTGACGATGTTGGCAAGGGGTTTCATGAAGAAGCTGAAGAGTGTTGGGCTGAGCGCCGATTCTTGAGTTACTGTTACAAACTAATCGGTCATGCACGCCTTACCCAGATTCGGACATGCCTGGTGGTGTGATTAGAATCCGCTGCATTGGGATAGGCACAAAAAGCAGAAGAATTGGGAGCTACAATTCCCATGAGGCATAGCTGGTTGACGCTGTGCGTGGAGGTATTCCGTCTAATAAGCAGAAGACGGACTCCGAGACGCTGTCAGAAATTCTTTCCGAGTTCCCGATCCTGGAAGGAGGACGTCTGTCTGCCAGTGTGGTAAAGGTGCTATGCACCACTCACCCTTTTCCTTGTTGCTTCCCTATTTTATTGGGTGTCCCTTGTTACTTTACAATGCGTTGGGACAGCTTTCCTGCTCCGCTGTCCAATGCGGCAAACACCTTGTCAATTCCCGTTGTTGTTTATCCTTGTTGCTTTCTGTATAACGTGGAGACTCTGTTTCACAAATATCACGTTGGGACAGCATTTCCTGCTCCGCTGTCCAACGCGCAGCATATTACATCTCGTGCCCACAGATTTTTAGTTGAACCACTCCAGTTTGAATTGTTATAAACTTGACTTCAGTCCCGATTGCCAGAGGAGGATTCCGCAATTTGGTTTCGGTTCCATTAGACATTGGTTTAATCCTGCAACATAGAATCACGTCCGTTGGTTCCCTCTATGTTAAACCTGCTTTATGGTGAGAATACTCTCAACCTAAGACTAGGCCTAGGCTAAAATTTCGTTCCGTTCGCGGAAATTGCGATAATTTAACATTTTCGCGTTCCGCGGAAAGCGCGAAAATGTCAACATTTCCGCATTCCGCAGCTTGGTGATAATTTGTTTCTTGCTCTCGCTGTAAAATAATTCATTCTCGCGCGCGCGCGATCGCCTTACCTGAATCCCTGCGTTCGCCGACAAGTTTTCTTGATCCGGTCGCGTTCTCCATGAGATGTTGTATTGTTTTTAGCCATTTGCGCTGTCTCGCGACAGTTCGCGCCCGCAGTGACGTCATGCGTCCCGTGATCACGTCTTTCTTCTCGTGATCATGCACCGCGAGCCAACTCAAAACAAGATGGCCTCGCCCGCAAGCAACCACATGGGTAAGTTGGCGAGCCGCAACCATGCAGAAAATCTCACGAACAAGCGGGAAAAAAACTTCCGCATCTTCGCGATATTTCCGCGTGTTTGCGATTTTTTTTAACATTTTCGCGATAATTTGCGAAAGTGGATTTCGCAAATTCCGCCCACCCCTACCTAAGACATTTAATATTTGTGAGGATTTTGCGTGGAGTTGGCTGATTGATCTTACACTGAACTCTTGTATTGCATTACCTCCATGTGCATTTTAGAGTGTATTATCTACGTGGGATAGTTGATTAAGTTGTTTATACGTTTGCTTTCTTTTTGGCACTATTTAACAGGGGTGTTTCCAGAGCGGTACTGTTCTACGCTCAACCCCTGTGATGTCATATGGAGTCAATAAAAGGGTATGGCATGATGTGGGAAAAAGCATTACTTCCATTAGCTTATGTTCTTGACTTGCATTGTTATGCTGTTGATGTATAGAGACATTTGTTCATGTGTTTTTGGATACAGCAATCACAGAGGAAAAGTAGATTTTTCCCCACCTGACCTACGGAATTCGTAGAATATCACATGCTGCATAGAAGTGTTATTTTTTGTTACATGTATTTGAAATGCTTTATTTGTTGAGTAATTGTGATGCATTAAGTACATGTTGAGGCCCTCATCAACATGGTATATTTATGACGTTTTGCTGTATTTTCAGATCGTCCCTCTTGCTGTTCCCTCCCTTTCCTTCCCTCGCTTGATCGTCCCACTGTCCTGTGCTATTGTAGCTGTTCTGGCTTCAGAATATCAAGAGGTGGACTCTTCTGAGCTACAAACCAACCTTGAGGATTTCTACCTTAACAGTTACTCTGCAGATGGGTTTCTTATGTTCTGAGGTGTAGGGAGAAAGAGAATATCCATTTGAGGGTCAGTTCCAAGATACCCAAGTGCTGAAGCCTTCTGATGAGTGACTAGGGGAAGACGGTATCAGTAGCTGCAAAGAGGTTGAGGAGGATGAGTGCGGCCATTTCTCCTTGTTAAGGATGCTTCTGATGTCATAGGTGGCCGCGATGAGGGCTGTGTCTGTGCTGTGCTAGTGGTGAATCCTGGTTGAGGGCTATCTAGAAGTTGATGGAGTTCCAGGTGGTCTGTAAGTTGGGCATTGATGGCTTTCTCCATTACTTTAGCTGGAAAAGACTTGAGCAAGATGGGCCTGTAGCTGCTGAGGGTATTGAGGTACACTGTCAATTTCTCCAATAGGGCGTTGACATCTGCATTTTTCAAGCAAGCCGGGAAGGTGGCGGTGGTAATGGAGGTGTTGATAATAGAAGTGAGCCTGAGGGAGGTTATGGTTCTTCCACGGTTATTTATGAAGGGGGCGCATGGGTCTGACGGTGCTCTTGAGTGGATGGTATTCATCAAGGTAGTGGTTTATTCATTCAAGAATGGCTTCCAGTTTCTTAGCTGCTGTTTGGCAATGAAGGTGACTGGATGGTTGAGGGAGTTCATTTCCGTATGCTGTGGGTTGAATGTGTTGTACATCTTGGCAAGTTTGAGAGGCTGTTGCAGAGTGCTTGGGAGGGGAGTTTTTGGCAGCTGTTGGATTGGAGAGCTTCTTGACGACTATGAAGAGTTCTTTGCCGTTTTTGGAGGTGGCTTCAAGTCTGAGGTTTGGAGTTGTTTTCTTTGTAGCTCATAGTATTTCGTGGAAGAGAAAGAGGGTTGCTTTATATGTGGATCTGGCGGTGTTTTTTATTGAGTCTCCATTTTCTCTCAAGTTGTTTGCAGTGGCTCTTGGCCTCCTGAGTTTGTTCATGTACCAGCTGGGTCGATTGTTGGTTTTGTAGGTCTTGTTTCTGGTAGGAGCGATGTAGTTGGCAATGTCTGTGAGCTAGCTACTGAAGAGCAGGGTGTCAACGTCCAGGTTTCTGATGTGGTTGGGTGCAGGTTCCTGTAGGGTCTTGGTCCAGCCTGGGATATATTTAAAGGAGCTACTTGAGTGGGTGGCACAATAAATGCTGTAGGCCCAGTAGCAGAATTTAATGCACAGTCCCTGGATATATGGTATGCCACTCTACAAGGGACTTATAAGTAAAATAAATATGCCAATCAGGTGTAAGTCAATGTTTCCATGTTCAGAGGAGTGAGCACACGCACTTTAGCACTGGTTGGCAGTGGTAAAGTGCACAGAGTCCTAAGGCCAACAACAATAAGAGCATCGAAAATGGAGGAGGTGAGGCAAAATGTTTGGGGGAACACCATCCTAAGGCTGACAGGTCTAACATGGGGCACATCCTGTACTGTACCTTCTTCTTACACGTACGCCTACACCATACCTTACAACTTCCATTACTCTAACCCAAACCTTCCGCAAACATAACTGTATCCCTTACTCCAACCCCAATCCAAACACTAACATTTATGCTGACGTTAAAAGTAAAACCTGACGTTAAAAGTATATCCTTCACTTACACCATCCCTTACGCCATACCTTACTCTAACTCTAAACTTAACCCAACCTGTCGCAAACATAACTGTATCCCTTACTCCAACCTCAATCCAAACACTAACATTTACGTTGACTTTAAAAGTAAAACCTGACGTTAAAAGTATAACCTTCACTTACACCATCCCTTACGCCATACCTTACTCTAAACTTAACCCAACCTGTAAAGTCAACTTAATCTTTACCGAGTTCCTTAACCCATACCTAGACCTTGCCTATACGCATACACCTTACTTGGCATCATCGGTTGTGATCCTATTCTAACCATTAAAAACACCCTAAACCTGACCCTAACTACTTCTCTAACCCCATCTGCTACTTCAATCCAAACCTACTATTACGTACTGGAAAGGAATGGCAAACAACTGTGTATATGCTGCAAAGCTAGGACTATCATAATTTTTCATACCACTTATACAATCCTGGGAAAACCACATCCTCGCAGAAAGATGTTACTAAAAATTGCAGAGGAATCTGTATATTGTCAAGCTTTTTAACAGGTTTAAATCACAATACTAAGGATACATTTCCTAAAACAAAACAACCTGAATTTGTGAATCAGAATCAAGATTTTACTTACTATTTTTTTGGACTGAAGTTACACAGTTACGGAAAAAGTATTGCACCGATGGCCGCTGATGCATAAATCTATCTATGCAGGCAGTTGGGAAAACGGCACTATCAAATGTCTTTTAGAAATTTTCGACAAGTTATATGGCGACACAGAAGAGGCATCGGGAAAAATGCTTTGCTATGCTCTATATAAAAGCAAACAATGTTAAATAAAGAGAAAAACGTAAATAGGTCCCACAGAAAATGAAAAGCACGTTTAATAATTATGTACATCCATAAATTCCCAAAATTGTTGTTGCCCACACTGTTTCTCTATTTTTCCAGGGCACATACTACATTTGTATTTCGAAATGTACACACCAACAAGCATGTTTTATAAACGACTAGTATTTGAACAACACATCTTTTAGTTTCTTCTTTTATCAAAAATCATCTTTTAATCCCTACAACAAAAACTATGCTGGCAAGGCCTTCAGACACAAATTGTCATTTAATGCGTATCAGAAATCCCTCAGACCTGTAATCATGTCATCCTATAAGCAGTTCATCCTGTAATCGTTCTGAAACAGCGTGATGGCTAATCCGTATCCCATAATAATTTAGTACTGTTCATTTCAGAAATAACAGATAAAAAGATTTACTTTTCTGAGAACAATAACAAGTTTACAGTGGGATAATCTTAACCCCCCTAAGATGTGCAATAATATTTCAATGGATGCAGAGACCTAGATCCTTCATTGTTTTAAGACAATGCAAGTGGACGATTTAAAGGATTTTAATGGTTATTCTTATTATGTGAAATTCGCATTATAAGGAACTCTTATTTCATTCTTAGATGAAATGGTTTAAATTATAATTTCCTTCGTGTGGTCGGGGTATAAATTAATCACAACCATTGTTCAGTTCTTTTTCATCAAGGAATAGAGGTAATGCTATAATTTGTGTGATTATGTTTTATGAGGAGCTTCATCGAATAATCCGGCCAAAAAATGCAAACAGAAGAGTGTGGCCCGCTCCGTGTGAATAGCACAGTGATTGCCTCTTGTTTAAAAGGTAATAGTAAATGAATGTGAATGGGGCTTGAATAATGCACAATGGAAATAAAATTGCTTGCAGGTGTTCTACAGCTTCCGAGCAAGCAGTAGGAATGATTAGGAGCAAACATGCAAATGTATAGATTTTTTCGGTTAAATAACATGAGGGTCTTAGTGTCAGCGATTGAACTGTATACATCCCATTTACAACAATACTTGGTATCAGTAGGCCATTTCATAAGGTAATTTGAAATTTACTCTTGTGGCCTACTTGGTGACCAATTACACTGTCATTATTGGAGAGGGAAACTAATCCCAGACCTCCAACCGAGTAGCTCAACCAGGTACAATTTCAATGCCTTTAATTTAGAAGAAACAAGTGCAAGCACCTTAAGGCCCTTAAAAATTGGGATTTGGCATAGGGCAGCGCAGCATGTCATTTTGTGCGCTGCCCTACACCAAAGGGTAAGGGCAGGCATGCACTGTATTTATGCAATATGGTGCATTCCTGTAATTTCTCCCTGAGCTGGTGCCATTTCAGCTGCCTAGCACCAAAGCAGGCACACTTGCACCATGGTGCAAGAGTGCCTGTGTTGTCGGCAGGATTGTTTTGTGCAGAAAAGGGCACCTTCTTTCACAGAAACATTCCTAAGAGGTGTTTTCCTTTTTCTATGTGTGCGCAAGAGCAAACAATGGTGAGAAATTAAGGAATAAAGAATTAAAAAATGAGAAGAAATAAAGAATTTGGCACTTCTCCAGGTTTGAATGATCTTGTAAATCTGGGGCAGTGTCAAAATCCATGGGTGTTGCGTGAGAAAACACACCTCAATGCCCAATGAACGCCTAACTAGTGCAGATAAAGCCTTGCCTTTCTCCATATCTAAGAGGCCATCCAAAGCCATGCATTGTGGCATTGGTGGCTCATAGATATGATTTAGTAATCTGCGTCACCGGAGCTTTACAAAATGAGGCTCCACCAGTGCAGGGGTACGTATATAAGCCCTTATGTTTTTCTTTCACTGCCCGTGCTATCGAATGCCAGGGTTGCCTAATACAAAGTCTGCCTACCTTTGATTGCAGCTCTTGCCTCTTTCCCCCACCACCCAAAGCTTCCTGTTTGTTTATCCCACTGTTGCAGGTTGCTTTTCATCCCTCTTTTATCCCTTATCAAAAAAAAGTGGAAACTCTTCATGGTGGGTTCTGTCTGTGTGGCACATCTACTGACATCAAGTTGGGAAAGCAATGCTCCCTTAGTACCACTGCCTACTTCCACTCATGCTTGATTTAAGAGGTGCCACACATTGAGTCACCCATGTTATTTTTACGGACAGGGGTTGCTGATACACTTGTCCTTATCCAGTTGAATGACTTCCTTGAGTCCACAAAAATATGTTTCTATTCCTGGGGTGCTCCTCAGACTCCACTAAAATAAAATAGGATGCAACTTGGCTTTGTTCACAATTGAATTGCTCCTTCAGTGGTTGCCAGTGCAGTGAACCTGGCATGGCTTCAGAGCTCAGCTCCAAATATGGAACTTGCTACTTCCTTCGTCTGTTAGATGTTAATAGCCAGGGTCGGAGTGTTGCAGGGATTCTGCAAATATACAGAACTATGTGCAGGAAAACAGGACCTCGGTGTGTAGGGGCTAAGCAATCCTACCGCCTCAGTACCCAAAATCCGAGAACCGACTAGCTATAGTGTCTCATTCATTCTCCTACATAATCACGAAGCTACAAATAATTAGACAACCCAGAACACAATACTCCCAGCTCTCTCAGGTAATCGCGGTAGCAAGACGTACCCTTTCGCTCACTCACTCGTACTTGTCCACAGTAAGAATAGACCGAGTCACTTTTATAGTCAATAATGTTTATTGTAACTATAGAGCTCTATAATGCAGTATACCAAGCCACTACCAGCAGCAATACGCATAAACCTAAAACAGTTAGCATTGTAGCAAGTCCATAGACTATGAAAGGGGATGTAATTGTATACAGACAGTGGATAAAGGACTATAAGGCTTAACCACTCTCCCCTTGGAAAGAATACGTTTTATTATAAAAAGGAAGATCTCTGGGCTTTGTCAGCAGACCCTATACCTTAGAGCCTAGAGGGTAGCTTTACATCATAGGAAATGCATAGCTCTTCTCATTGGAACGGTCCCTCTCCAAGTGTGTGTTAAACCAACATGCCATCACATAATATCAAAACATGAGTCTTCAGCAAACGCAGCTGTGTTAGAGTGTTTTGTCTAGGTGTTAGGGACTGACCAGAACAAAATAACAAGGTGTAGGAAAGTGGGTTTCTGTTGCAGTAAACCCCCCCTACTGTTTGCCAGACTACTGATGCATTTTCACTTGATGTGCCCTGGGTCCCTGCCAATCAGGTTCCCAGGGCCTGTGTTTTTCCCCCAAAACTAACCCAATTGGCATCTATAGCCACAGGTCAGCCCCTGGTAAATGGTAGCACAGGTACCCAGGGCCCTGTGACCAGGGAAGACCTCTAAGTCCTGCAGCACTTATTGTGCCACCCTTAGAGTCCCTATACCTTTACAGATACACACTGCCTTTGCAGGCTAGGTGTTTTGGTGCAGAACAAAATGAAGAGTCGACATGGCACACATCTTTGTGTGCTATGCCTACAACCCACTGGCCTGGCATAGGTCAGTCAACCCTCTAGCTGGGTGCACTATACCAGTGGTGAGGGTACAGGTGCATAAGCCCTGTGCCCCTACAGTGTCTAAGTCCATTTTTAGACATTGTAAGTGCAGTGCTGCCATTAAGAGTATACGATGCTGTGAGTTTGTCATTACAAACTCCACAGCACTATAATGGCTACACTGAAAACTGAGAAGTTTGGTATCCAACTTCTCAGCACATTAAACCCACATGGATGCCAGTGTGGGATTTAATGAAAACTGCACACAGAGATGCACCCTGAAAACTAACCTATCATTAGTGTCCAGGCTGAGTGGCTTCTTTCAGCTGCCACCACCAGACATGTTTCTGGACCCCTGAGTCAAGAGCCTGCTGCTCTCTGGGGCCTGAAACAATGCACATCCTGTGACCAGGTGCCAAGCCTCCTCCCCCAGGATGGGCAGGGTTTACGAAGTGGAAGCTTCCAAGGCTTGCCGCCTTTGTGAGCTTCCCCAGGCCACTTGCTGCTCTCAGCAACTGGTCCCCCTTATTTCTGAACCCACTTTGGGTGGGAGAACCGGCGGGAAAAACAAGTGAGGAAGAGAGGTGTGCCCACCTCTGCCAACTTCACCCCTCAGGTGGGGGAGGCGAGGTGAAGCACAACTCTCAGTCGACGCCATCTTGAAGATGGGGGGACTCAGCAAACCAGGGACAAGCTCATGCCCCCTCCCACTGGAGGGTGACATAATAGCGGGTGTACCCACCCCAGGGAAGGGACCCATTGTTCCCTGCCTTTTACCTACCTGTAATGCCTCTAAATCTAGTATTTAGGAGGACGCCTGAACCTTGCTTCTCAGAAGAAACTACAAGAAGAAGAAGGACCGAACAGCCGTGCAGCAGCTAACAAGAGGAAGAAGCCCACTGACTTGACCTCAGCCCTACCGGCCTGTCTCTACCTCGAACCTTCTTCTGCGATTTTCCGGTGTGTCCTGCAGCCAGCAACCTCAAAAACCCTGGAGGACCTGCCTGCCTTCAACCACAAAGACTTTGTCTCCCGTGAACGCTGGATTTGTTCATCTGCATCCTCTGGCCTTGGCCGGAAACCGCGAATACGTACCACTCTGCAGATGCTGTCCACGGCCTGAGATCGAGTGGACAAGCACCACAAGAAGGTCACCCCAGCAATCCTGACCCGAGATCCGGTGACCCCTGACCTGCCTCAAGCCTCCAGCTGACGCCTACAGTCTAGACCCCCCTAAATGCATCCAGGAGTTGATAAGAAGATCTGACCCCAAAAGGCACCCCTGCACCCGACGCCCCACGACCTCGTGTGCCCAAACCAACGGTGCCTAATCAACCCCTAACTTCACAACTTGCCTCTCAAAGTGGTGGTCGCACCCAGGAGACCTTCATCCCCAAGCCTGCAGAGCCTTTGCAAACCGGACGTTTCCCACTAAAAACAACAGGGCGTCCGACGTCGAAACAGCACCCTGCAACGGGCCGCTCTAGTGCCGCTGAGGATGCACCTTTGGTGCTACTTTTTTTCTCCATTTGACTTGAGCTAAAGTCCAGGAGCTTTGCTCCCACAACCAAGTGGCCTGCTAGTCATCAGCCACCAACTGGAGGCCCCCTATCCCCAATTGGATAAGATTGGGCCTCAGCACTCTGCACCCGCCCACCCTAGTGCTGCTGAGGGTGTAACAAGAGTGCATCCTTGACCCGTGGGGACCCCTGAGTCTAACCCCAGAACCTCAACTCCCACTACCAAATACTTACCTCAAAACCGATAACACTATTTTCCCCCATTGGATAGCATTGACTGTTTTTCCGTGAAAAGTTACTAAGTGTGGAGTTTGAGAAACTAAAGAAATTCTTTAAAATTGCATAATCTAACAAAAACAATATTACTTACCTGTTTTCAGGAAATGTCCCAGAGTAGTATCTAGGTATGCTACTCTGTGTAAGCCTAGTAATCTCAAAAGTTACTTACCTGCTATTTTACTAAAAAGCATATTCAAGTCTATTTACTGCATTTTCCAAGTATTCCATTTCTCTGCATCCATACTGTAAATCAAAGCAAAGTGCACATGCAACATATCATTCAAACTGTATTCCAATTGCATTACTACTGTAAAGTTTTTATTGCTTACCTGTGCCAGGCTTGCTTGGTTCTAGAAAATAAAAGAACTAAAATTATATTTTTATGCAAAAACACTTGGTCTGAAGTTCAGTCTTTGAGTGTGTGAATTCATTTGCTGACTGAGTGTGTACAACAAATGCTTAACACTGTCCTCTGATACTGCCTTACTGCTCGACCACACTACCACAAATAGAGAGTGAGTTCTATCTAACTTTACCTCTGCCTACCTTTGGGGTTCCACTGGATTCTGTGCACACTATACCTCACTTTGGTATAGTATACACAGAGCCAGCTTCCTACACAAGGGGCATTGTTTATCGATCTTGCACACTGTGTTCAGACTAAACTCCAGGGACAGGCAGAGAATGCAGAAACATACAGATCTCATGTGCAAGGCACAAACAAAGGCTTGCAAAATAAAGTCATGTAGTAACATGCGGAAAAGGAGCATCATGGCAACAGAGCTCATGCTAACTTAACAATGTCGACAATAACCCCAACGGCCATATGCCACCCTCCCCTTGGCCAGGTCATAGTATATAGATAAAGAGACCCAAACAGAGTTCAAAGGTAAGCAGAGTCAAGAAGCGTTAAAAAAAAACAAATTTGAAAAATAAAAAAGATTATTTATAATTTTGTCGTTCAATGAGAATGGGATTAATTTGGAGTTGGAAAATCCATCAAAGTACGTGAACCTAAGAATGGAATCCGTTCCAAGAGGTCATGCCTATCATTCGTAGCAAAAAGGGATGCCATCCAATCAAGTAGCTCTAAGGAACACAAGTGTTCCTCATAATACGATGTCTCCAATAGCATTTCCGGGCAACTTGCGTGATATTCGATGAAACTCCGTTGCAAGAGGTGCTGTGCAGCGGCACAGATATTCCACTCAGCCAACACTCCAAGTGCAGCCGCACGCGCCATACGGCCATCCCGAGAACAGGCCTGGTCATGGGCCACTAATCGACCCATTAACAGATCATAATCTGGATCTGTGTCGGACATATTAGAGAGGCATAAATCCAAGGCCCAATAAAAAGGGCATCACTGGCAGTAAAACACAGGTTGCACGCAAGTGAAATAGGCAAAGGGAAAAGTTAGTCCATAACTCAAGCTAAGCGTCGCTAATGGCAAGCATCCAAAAAGCTGTTGCATTCGGTCACGGTACAGTTGCCATTGGCCGGATCTGTGCAGCACCACAAGATGGGCAGCCATTGTGTAACAGGAGCAGAAGTATCTGCACGCAGGCTGACAGCGCCTGTATTAAGGGAAACCCTCTGAAGGCGCTGGAAAAAATAGAATGTATAACGGCCGGTATTACTCCAAATATCATCTGAAAAGAAGTCACAAGGCCGGATCCCACAAGTTAAAAAAATTTAGCAAGGCCCTCAGTATCAGACGCATTAAATATTCTATGTATCAGTTCTCCAAAATGGAGTGGGAGATTCATGTTCAGCAGTGACTGAATTTCACTAGATGTTCCTAGCAACATGCAATTCGAAGGTCTCTCAAGCCGAAATGAGAGCCGCTTCTTGATGAAACAATAGCGCTTTGAGTCTGCTTAATTTAGTGAAATATGTTTTCAAAGTCGAAATGGAAGGCCTAATAGAACTATCTACAGTCCCATGCAGAGGCAGAAAAACCACATTGCTAAACAAGTAACACGCAGAGAAACTGTTATTATATACGGGATTCCTGCCTGTAAGTCACAGCAGTTGATGTTATTCAAAATAAAATACCTGGTGCTAGAAAGTAATGTGAGAGTGGGAATTATTGCTGGGACAGGCGTTCCTTTAAAATAACAAGCCAGATTAGGTGCGGACATATTACAAGCGCCATGCATCTTAACTTGTTAGCAAACTAGGGAATGTCCTACTGTGGAAACGCAGTCTTTCCCTGTTAGGAAAACTTCTGTACCCTCCCGTTGACATCTGTAGGTGAATGGTAGGGACCATAATTCATGGAGAAAGGCACTACCCAAGGGTTCAAAGTGGCCAATTGGGAAATGTTTCATGCACAATTTAAATTTAAACAGCGAAAATGGCAGAGAGATAACGCCACAAATTAACCATACAGCCGAATCGTTCTCCGCTACAGAAAAAGCAAGTGTTCTAATTGTTCAATATAACAGCGTGTATGTAGCATATTTCATGGACATGAATCTCTGTTTATCTGTCAGATTAAAGGGCAAAAGTAAAGCAGAAGCTTTCAAATTATACCATGGTAGTTTCCCCATTTTGAGAGTCTGTTACGTCCATGCAAATTGCATCACAGATCCTAACTAATTTTGACCATGATGTTGCACAGATACATCACTTTGAACAATATCAATAACAGACGAAACAATATTATCTAAAGTGTAAATGCGGGAAGACAGTGTACTTATGATATTGTCGACTACTGCAAGAACCTTCTCCAAATTTGCTTTGTCAATGTGGCGCAGACAGAATACTGCTTCCATCTGAGATAATTTCCATATTTTATTGTAGGCAGCATAGATGAATCTTTTCGATCTGGGAGCTTTAGGACATAAGAGAAAATCAGCCAAATTTATGTCGCTTGACAAGAGTGACAGATGTTGTTTCACTGATGACAGAGTGGAGTATTCCAACCATTGTTGACACAATTTCCCCACTGAATATGTGGTGACCGAGTGTGAATGTGGGTATTGGAGATCGGGTCTTGTCTGTGTGAAACCAACCGTTGCATTATAAAAACGCGGTTGACAAGCATTAGAATTGGCTTGCCACAACAACCATCCTGAAGGGTCAACATCAGCTATATTGAAACTGTCATTTTGAAACAGAGCGTGTAGGACATTAATTGTATAATTGGTGTGTTTATGCCAATTATCATACTCAGTCAATGAGGGAATGGACGGAATATTCAAATTTTTGGCAGTAGCCAGACCAAAACAAGTAGTTTGTTGCACCGTGTCATTTAAAAATATCATTTGCGTTGGAATTACCCACGCACGATGCAAAGCTTCGGTCCCCTTGACCTGCCAAACCTTAGTGCCCCAAATCGATTTCAAATCAATGGTATTTTTCCAGTGAACATAACCCTGTAAGGCCATTTCCGTTCTAAAAGAATTAGAATATATTAACTTTGTGTGTGTCAAAATAATTTTGATTGAGACGGCAATTTCAATTTAATGAAATAGGAGTCTGGATTGGAAGTGTTATAATCAGTGAAATAGGTGAACTTATTTTTAAGTGTTTTTGAACTTCCTTGTAAGGGAGTTGGACAATGTTCCCACTGCGTGTAATTAAAAGTAGGTCTTAAGGTGTTTGCTTTGTGCAAGAAATGGTGGCCATAAGGTTGATTACAGAATAAATCAGCATAATTGGCAGTATTTAAATACAAATCTTCAGCATAAAAAGCAGCATAATATTTCAAATCAGAAAGCAATGAATGTACTGCTTGTACATACCAATCATCAGAATGTATGTCCTGTGTTACCATATCTCCTAGGGAAACGCGAAACACGTATGGTATCTTGAGGACCTTCATCGGACCATGGATTTCGAATGCCACTTTATCCCAAACAATGCCATCTGCAACCGGGAAAGCCAAATTGTTCACAAGGGCTTGATCATGATTCATAATATGGGACGATGTATGGGGGCCAGAATACCATCAACCAACTTTACAGCAGAGCATTCTGACAAATAATGACCATTGATGAGCAAGAAGAATACTGTCACAGACCCAATCGACATGAAGAGGAAAATCAGGATAAGCACCAACCAGATGTAGGTCCAGGGTGGGACTAGGTAAGTCTTTTTGAATCAAGAGATACAAATGCTCATTTTTGTCAGTGGAGTTGCCACAGAGGAGGACAAGGAGGAGTCATAAGAGAAGCTTGTACGGTCCTTAAAACAACCACTTGCACCCACTTTTATTAACTGTGGGATCGCAGCATCAACACCATGATGTAAAGGACTGTCCGGTGCTTCAATAGGGAACTCCACAATCAATATTAAAGAAAACAAGAGCAACCAATACGTCCTTGTGAGCTGGGTAAGTACACTCGTACCAAAACAATGTTCACAAGGAACTCATTTCTCTGAATCAATAGAAATACGCAACCAACATGATCGCTCAGAGTCAATCCTAGACAACATTTTTTTTTTACAATTGTGACCCTCTATTGAGTCAGGTGATATCTATATGAATTTGATATCAATCAATCAAAACAGCCCATATACTCTTTGTCAGCAAGACTACCTGACTTCAGCCGAAGTAGGTAATTTAATTACACAATCTCAAAGATAGTTACACATAGATCCACATAATTCATTGCAATGTGCCCCAGTGAAGTGACCATAACCGTTTAAGTGAATGTTCTGTGACAAAGTGAACGAACAAGTGAAAAACAGTTCATTGGTAAGTACAAAAGGATGAGCAACATGAATTTATGGTTATTTTCAATTTTTTGGCTCTCTCTTTTGTCTGTAGTCGACGTAGTTTTGACCCTCTCTAGGTACGGGGTCTCATCAGGACCAA
The DNA here is from genome assembly GCF_964204655.1 of Triturus cristatus. Lineage (NCBI taxonomy): Eukaryota > Metazoa > Chordata > Amphibia > Caudata > Salamandridae > Triturus > Triturus cristatus. Next base: position 544,487,401 of record NC_140594.1, on the reverse strand, counting down.
GTTTTCTGGGGTACTATGGAAGAAGAAAGATGTGTATAATTGGATGTAGGCTATTGCAGATGGTCATGAAGGGCTGAGATGTACATGCAGATAATTTAATTTGCATCATCACTTATTGTTTAGAGCAAAAAATCTTGACCAATGTGAAAGGAATATAAGACATCGTTCATGTAATAATGTAAAATGTCCATGTAGTTCACATCAACAATTAATGTAATGCCGTACTCACTATGATGAAGAAGGTGATATCTTCCGTAGCATGGAGTGAATGTTATCAAAGTAGGCAGTGATTCTGTAGCATCATAACTGTACCCCTCCTAAATTAGTTGACAGCCAGACCTACGTAGATAAACCAAATTGGTATCTAACAACCAACCAGAAATGTGACGAGTAAATTGCAGATAATACTTGAACAAGGATATAGAGCAACAGCACTTACTTAATCAGGTGGTATCCTAATCTTAACAGAGATTTCAAAGGAGGATAACCAAGACAAGTAGTATCGTGTAGCCACAGATGGGCTCAATTACAGCTAGCCATGATCTGAGAGGGGAGAAGGCAGTATGAGCAAAGTTGTCTATTTTAATTGTGACGCGATATTATCTAAAGGTTCATCTACTTACTTAATAACACGCCGCTAGGATGGGTCCCGATCGACTTCTAACCGCGAGTGAGCGTGGAGTCTCAATAAGGTATTGACAGCCGGAAATGGGAGGAGTAAGCAACCCATTGCAGGGCAACTCCATGATAGTAAGAGTGGCGGCCATCTTAAGATGGTGAAGGATGTCTAAGTGTCTACTCTATGTAGAACGCTAACCATATTACTCATGATTATGACGCTACACGGAGCCTTAAATAGTGATAATGTGGTCACTATTTTTATAAGCCAGACTTATAGTCTATTGACCGCGAGTCGGCATAGAGTCTCAATAAGACAATAACAACCAGATTTTGGAAGGGACAGCTCAATATTACTGGACAACTACAGGATAGAAGTGTGGCGGCAATCTTAAGATGGTGAACGATGTCTAAACGTCTATTCTATGTGAATACTAAACATTTACTCATTGATCTTGACGCTGTAGGGACCCATAAGGGATGATAGTATGGTCCATATCTCAATGGGAATTATTTAGTCAGTCATTGCACTGGTATTATAAATTAAAAACATTGAAACGGTAATTACTGAAAGCATAGTCTATTGCATTATACAATGAATGTACATAAAACGGTAATGGGAGGAAAACAAAATAGACATACACATATACATTCTGTTAAAATATATAATAATAGCATTGTCTCAATGATCATAATAGAGAAAGAGACAGGCTCGAAAGTGAGCATATCTGATGGTGTACATGTGTATACACAGCCTTAAGACATATGTACCGATTACATCATTAGGATGACTACAGTAATATATAATCTATGCCTATAGGTGTGCACATTAGTACATAGACAGAGCCCTGTCTATCCATTCATGTATATGCATATCTAACTGTCCTGAATCAGTATAAACTAATATACCTATGCCATTGATCAAGACTATTCAAACCATTCCTGATTGAACCATATTTGTCTTTCCATTTACATTCTAATGATTGTAGGATCAGTGTGGTGCCTCCACCCCTTGATGGTATTGTAGCCTTCTCTATCACTTGCCATTTAAGATCATCAGCTGAATGACCTTTGGTTTTGTAGTGATCTACCAGTGGTGCATTCTCAACCTGACAGCGAATTCTGCTACGGTGTTGGCAAATACGTGCTTTTACCGGTTGTGTGGTTTGCCCAATATATATTAGACCACACGGACACCAGATACAGTAGATTACGTTAGATGTAGAACAGTTCGTCAGTGTCTGGAGTTGCAATCTAATTTCTTTGTGTGTGAACACTTTGGTCTCTACTGTAAAATTGCAAGCAACGCAACTCCCACATTTATAGTGTCCTGTCAAAGGAGGTAGTGACCATGACTCACGGATGGTACTCTTACCATGAATAATACTCGTGTCGGAGTGTACCAAATGATCCCAATGTTTTTACCTTTTTTAAAGGAAAACATAGGTTGTTCTTGGCAGTAATGAAGGGTACTTAGAGTTGGCCAATGTCTCTTGATGATTTTTTGTATTTTTGTACTCAAGGGACAAAAGGTGGTGACGCACACACTCCGTTTAGTAATCTCCTTTGTGGTTTTGCTAAGAAGATCCTCCCTAGGGCTGAACCATGCCCTCTTCATTGAGATCTTAACAAGTCTCTTAGGATATCCTCTTTCACGCAGTCTGCCACTGAGTATATTTGCTTCTTTGAAGAAATCTTCCTTTTCTGAGCAATTACGACGCAATCTTAAAAATTGGCCGTATGGAAGGCCGTCTTTCATTGCTCTAAGGTGGAAGCTCCTGTATTGTAAAAGTGTAATCCTATCAGTAGGCTTACGGTAAAGGGTGACATCCAAGTGATCATCACGACATCTTATCTTCAGATCTAGAAATGGGACCATCTGTCTATCTTTTTGATAGGTGAAGCTTAGAGCTGTTTGACGGACATGTAGGTATGCTACAAAGGAATGCAAACTTTCCTCAGTACCTTTCCAGATGAAAAAAATATCATCGATGTAGCGTTTCCAGCTTTTTATATTCCTCACAAATGGATTGTTGATATTATTGATCTGTTTCTCTTCTAGATCGCCTACAAAGAGATTAGCTAAATTGGGAGCAAAAATAGCTCCCATTGATGTACCTGAGCATTGCTGATAATAGGTAGAATTGAATCTGAAATAATTCTTAGTGAGAGCTATTTCCAAGAGATCCGTGATGAATTCGGCAGGAACAGATGGAGGGCATTAATGTTATCAGAACAATATTAGACAAACGTCCAGCACCTGTTGAAGTGATCAAAAAAAGTCTGCGGTCCATGTTGGGAATCAGCTGATCCCCAACTGACGGAATTGTAGCATAAGGAAAACCCTGCTGATATAGTGGAAGAATTTCATTATCTAGCTGAGTCATGGGCCATGTAACTGCTGCAACAGGACACGTGGCTACTGCAGATTTGGCTGCCTCATTAGCCAAAGAATTACCAACAGCATGTTCTACCACACGCTGTTGGCCAAGAGTATGAATAACCTGTGTGAGCGGCAGAAGTTTTTTAAGCTCCGCCACTCAAACCCAGAGCATTTTATGCTTTTTTGCGTGGCCCTTAGAGTCTCGATGATCATTTTGAGACCAAAAGAATAAGTTGTCATTAAAGGACTGGACACAGTAGTAAGAATCGCACACAATAAGAGTATTCACATCAGGATCTGCAAACTCGAGACCTAGAACGAGAGCACGCAGCTTTGCCAATTGTGCCATACAGTCTCCAAGCATTTGCGTATGCATAATCGAAGACTTAAATTCAACATTTACAATTGAACCAGCAACAATAGCGCAAGCATGTTTGGACCCGATGGCCGGTTGAGCTGAGCCATCGGTGTAAATGATACATTTGTACTCATCCAAAGGAAGCAACGACAACGGAGGAGGATGAACATGTTCATACTGTAAAAACTCCTGTGTCTGGAGAGCAGGATCAGAAATAAAGGTGACATCAGCCGATGCCAAAGAAGGTGCCCATTGTATCCAACGGGGATGTAAAGCTTTAGAGTTTGGTACACTTGCCTTAGTCACTGCTTCTAAAGCAGGGAGAGGCGAAACCAAAAGAATGCGTTTTCCCTGCGCCAGCGAACGTTCTTTCAGAATCGCCATTTGGATCGCAGTCAAAATCTTTTCAACATTTGAAAAGTGCATTTCAGCTGCTGTGTACAAATGTGATTTGTATACAATAGGTACTGTGACACCTTCGTTGAACGTCAAGTACGTGAAACCCACCGTCCCTGGTACAATACGTATGATCAGATTCGTAGTATTATCACGCACCAACAAGAAGTTAGTCTCTAGTAGATCAGACTGCAAAGATCATAGAATAGAGGTATGTTCCGGTAACCAGCAGGCAGAAGTAAAAGCAGGTTGTATCAATGCATATAGCGGTTTGAGACGCTGGGCATAATCGGGAATGTATGTCCTCCCGAAATTAAAAAAACCCAGCAAAGACAGAAGCTTCTTCAGTGTAGACGGAGGTTGCAATTGTGCACATTTCTCCAGAAAGTGGGGGGCCAACCTCCTATCTTCATTATTGAGCTTGTAGCCCAAAAAAAGCACTGCAAAGCAAGCGATGTGTGATTTAGCAGGAATGAAATTTGTACCCATAGTCAGCAAACAACAGAATAATTCTGTCGACTCGGAAAAGATGTGGTTTCAGTTTGTCATCTGTTAGACAAATATCATTTATGTACAAGAACGCATCTGGGTCTACGCTGTGAAACAAAGACATAACACGTGCAGCAAAAGTCCCAGGGCTGTTCTTATCCCCAATAGGCAAACGCATACATTTTTGCAGATTTCTGAGGGCGGTAAATGCTGTCAAGTCATGGCTCTCCGGAGCCAAGTAGTGACTGTAGAAACCATTGGATATATCTAGTGTCATATGTTTTATGAATTATGCTGTTTACTAGCGCAGAGCTGTGAGTGTTCTGTACCGCAAATGTACGACAATGACTATTCAAATTTAGATAATCTAATACAATGCGATATACCAGGAGCTTTAGCCTCCCGCCTGATTGGATATTGCAGTTGTAGCTGCGGCATAGACCATAATGGAATCTCGTGTGCCGGCGAATCTCTATTCCAGCCCACTTGATTACGGTACACTGCTGCGGCAAGGGCAAAATCCCACTCCGATGTTTATGCCTGTTTAGCCTCCTCAGGGAAGTATGGTGAAAAACTCTGAAGTATCATGTCTTCTCCTCTAGAAGCGCCCAAAACAAATGGAGGAGGCCAATCTGCCTCCGCCAATAAAATGTCATATGAAGAAGTGAGATTTTCCCAGAAAACCACCGTAATTGTACGCTGTATATCACCCTTAATTTGGAGGACTACTTCAAAGAGTCTATCTGCGGAGCAACTCGAGTATCTGCTGTTTCTACTGTAATAAATGTATCAGTTGCTCTCGCTTCCAGACAGGGATGCGGTGCCTCCCAAACTATGGTAACCTCCGTTGCGCTGTAGAGCAGAGTCACTGCCCATCGCCAGTCTAGGAGTAGCGTCCTCACCATCTGAGGCATATTTTGCTGTTAAAGCGGCAACTTTCTTCTTTTGATACGGGGGTGCAAGACAATGCAGTCACTCTTGTAAGACCTTCACGTCAAACTGGCAAGGTTGATCCCATCCCTGTTGAGTGGTTGCATTTTTGTCTTGATCCTAGCGCTCCCCTCCACCGACTTGAGAGTCCGATGAGTCCTGCAAAGAACAAGGAGAGTGCTGATTGGAGACTTGAAATCGATCAAGAGACTTAATTTTCGCATGATCGTTCAAATCATAAGTTCGCTCAGAAGATTCAGGTGTCGGTGAACCAGCACGCAAACCCTTCTGATGTTGCTGGCCTTGTTTTTTGTTTTTCCAGCTCTTTTTATGAAAGAACAGTCACTCATCCTTCGCAGTTGGGGCTTTTGGTTGAGTTTGAGTTTGAGGTTGAGTAAAAGGCTTAATTCCCAGACTATTGCGCCCTAAGGTTTTATAAGCTTTAGCAATAATCTTTGGCAATTTACACTGTTTGTCTTTGTCAGCAACAGCCTCCAAGCGTTGAGACACTTGCAAGCTTACTGCATCTCCCTTTACATTAGCAAGGATCATATCGCAAACAATATCGAACACTCCCACCAGTCTCATTACCAACTCCAGATCCGCCTTGGCCCCATGTTCATCCTGAACACGTTTAATCATGGAAGGGGGAACAGTCATTGAGCGGGTGCAAAAACACATTGAATATACCGCTGCAAACACTGTACCCCAAGTGTTACAATCAGCTAACTCGGGAACAAGGCATTTAGTTAAACTCATGGTCAGGATCCTGTGTTTCCCTACAGGTGTGGTATTTGAAAAAAACAGCTTCGAGTTGTCCACATTTTTCAGCAAGCCAATAAGGAAGTTCGCCCTTATTTTGCGGACACTTTCCCATCACTGAATTAATCAAGACAGGGCTGATAATTACACCACTGGGCCCCGGTGGTTGTGTAGCAATGCCAGGTGGTCCCATCTGCAAGTTTTGTGACATTAACTGTATAACAGCTCTATGTATACATATTAATGATGTATGTAATATGTGTAGCTCTGCGACTGGAACATTTAGATAATTTGGATTTGGAGTATACCCAGACAAAACAGGCAACTTGGCCCCATCAATTGATAAGGGGCCTACACGGACCACTGTCACAGGGTGTGGAAGGGCACCATTAAACCATATGGTTTGTTGCCAAGCTGTTAACAGAACATCAAGAGATCAATAAGGTCGATATTCCCGCGGAACCGCGGTGGCAGTAAATTCGTGAATGCAACTATCAGTTCCATCCACTGCTGGAAAGGTGACCCAAGAATAAAATACCTCAAAGTGATATGCAGCATTCGCTTCAACAACAAAGATAAGATCAGTAGCGGCATGAGGGACTCCATGTTGAGTCAAAAAAGGGGTAACTGGAGCGTGGTTAGGACCCACGATGGCCACCGCCATAATCAATAGCGAAGAATATTAACCTATGTGGGTCAGCGCAGTAACGGGTAAAAATAGAAAAACAAAAGACCTTTTAAAATTCAAGCCTGAAAAACCTATAAAACTCAATATAGGCGGCTACACCGTCACACCTGTCTCTGGAAACAGAAGTGAGGGGATTGTGGACAAGCACAAGCACTACTCAGGATTCTCGCAGATAAGTACCAGACCTAACGTTGGCGGCACCATGTTGCGGGAATTCTGCACATACACAGAAATATGAGCAGGAAAACAGGACCTTGGTGTGTAGGGGCTAAGCCTTCCTACCGCCTCAGTACCCAAAATCCCAGAACTGACTAGCTATAGTGTCTCATTCGTTCTCCTACTTAATCACAAAGCTACAAATGATTAGACAACCCAGAACACAACACTCCAGACTCTCTAAGGAATCGCAGTAGCAAGACGTGCCCTTTCACTCACTCACTTGTACTTGTCCAAAATAAGAATAGACAGAGTCAGTGTCATAGTTCAAAATGTTTATTGTAACTATAGAGCTCTATAATGCAGTATACGAGCCACTACCAGCAGCAAAACGCATAAACCTAAAACAGTTAGCATTGTAGCAAGTCCATAGACTATGAAAGGGGATGTCATTGTATACAGACAGTGGATAAAAGACTATAAGGCCTAACCACCCTCCCCTTGGAAAGAATTAAGGAAGATCTCTGGGCTTTGTCAGCAGACCCCATACTGTAGTGCCTAGATGGCAGCTTTACATCATAGGAACTGCATAGCTCTTCTTCTTGGAAAGGTCCCTCTCCAAGTGTGTGTTAAACCAACATGCCATCCCGTAATATCAAAACATGAGTCTTTAGCAAATGCAGCTGTGTTACAGTGTTTTGCCTAGGTGCTAGGGACTGACCAGAACGGAATAACAAGGGGCAATGTTTATCGACCTTGCACAGTGTGCTCAGACTAAACTTCAGGAACAGGCAGAGAATGCAGAAAGCAGACTGTTCTCATGTGAAAGGCACAAACAAAGGCTTGCAAAATAAAGTCATGAAGTAACGTGCACAAAGCAGCATCATGGCAGCAGAGCTCATGCAAATTTAACAATGTTGACAATGACCCCAACGGCCATGACAATGGAACATAGGCAAAGTATTGGGAATTTTGGGGGGAAAATAGGAAAAAAAGTGCACTGTAAAAAGTGTCTTATTCGTTTTTCTAAAAATAGCATCAACATAAGGTTTGCTGTGCTACAGTCTTCATCTACCTAGCTTTCAGGAACATACAGAGCTGAATCAAAACAAAACATTTTTTGCAGAGTTTTGGAATTTTTCAAAGAGGTAGCCAATTGTTCCTATTTATTTTGCTTTCAATCTACTTCCAGTACGTGGTGGAAACCAGTGTGAAATCCATGGGTGATCCAGCCAAGCTATAGATTAATGAAAAGAAACAAAATTTTGAGTTCAGAAAGGTGTCATATGTGTAGATCCGTCAAGGTTTTTCCAAAGAAAATAGTTGTTAAAATATAGAAAGATAGAAAATGAGTTGAAAACAACAACCATTTGTGATAACATTTTCATCTGTAACTCTTTGTCATCATGACCAATTTACAAAAGCAATATACCATTATGTCTGCTAAACCCTTATGGTTGCAGGGATCTATAGGGTTTGCAGATTGAGGGGCTCAGAGACAACAACTGAGCTGCATCGTATAATGGATTTTCATTGCATACCGAGAATAGACTACTTTATTAAGGGAAAATTGGAAAAAGGAAACCTATGTATTTCTGAATTGGACATCAGATACGGAGTACAGGAGCACTGTTTGTTTTTACATGTCTACAATTCTATGTTCCCACACGTCTTCCAATAAACATGGTACCTCACTTGTGTGGGTAGACCTAGTTTCCACAACAGAAAATGTCCCAAAATGCAACATTGACACATCACATTTTTTCGCTGAAAAGTGACAATGTTTTGCACTGTGGGTAGCTGTGGATTATGGGAACCTAGAGAAACCTAGCAAACCTGCACATTTATTTTAAATTAGACACCTAGGGGAATAGAGGGTAGGATGACTTACCCAGAAGCCTATATAAGCCTCAAATATTTACTAAAAACATACATTTTCCCGCACATATTTCTCTTGTCTCTTGATAAAACTGGTACCTCACTTCTGTAGGTAGGCCTAGTGCCTGCAGCAGGAAAGGGACCAAAATGCAACTAGGACATATCACATTTTTCCACTGAAAAATGACCCTTTTTTGCAGTGTCGGTAGATGTAGATTTTGTGTACTAGTTCAACCGTTACCTAGGAAAACCTAGCAAACATGTATATTTTTGAAAACTAGAAACCTTGGAAATCCAGTGTGGGGTGACGAGTATGGCTTTCAAAAGATAATTTTACCCTGAATCCCTTCTAAATCTCAAACTTTGGCAAAAACACACACATTTTACTCACATTTTTGTGACAGAAATTTCTGGAATCTGCAGGACAGCAAAAATGTCCTATGACCCTGAGTCCCTACACACCTCTAGATAAGAGTGGTACCCACTTGTGTGGGTAGAAGAAGAGACTACAACAACAAATGTCCTACAACACTGTGTGGAGAGATCAAAGATAGGGGTAGCTGCAGTATTGGCGCTGTGCTCGGCTGCAACCCATTGAAACCTAACAACCATACTTATTTTTGAAAATTAGACAACTCTGGGAATCCAGGGTGGGGTGACTCGTGTTGATCCCACAACGTTTACTTACCCACGATGCCCTGCAAACCCTCAAACTTTGCCTAAAATTTCACATTTTCCTTACATTTCTGTGTTACCCCACTTGTAATGATAAAAACTCTGCCCCCCTTTTGTGGCTGGGCCTAGTGACTGTAACTGGATCTGATCAAACCAAGGTCAATGGAAGACCCCTACATGTGTGTTTATGGTGTTTTGTATCAGTGTACTATTGTGTTGTTTTCTGCTGATTGTTGCTAGAGAGTTCTTTTGCTATTCTGTTTTTCATTATCTGATATTTTGTTCAGTTATATAACAATGATGTTGTGTTCTGTGTTAAGGTTGCTCTTACATCATCATATAGGGGATGTTCTAGAGTTTGGCAGAGAGTACTCCAAGGCAACTGTGACGTGATTTACAGCTGGGCAGACTACTCTGACTCTATTGCTGACATTCTCCTCCGATGGCCCAATAGAGGAAGGACCCTGTTAGACCTGGCATCTTTGGCGTGGTTTCCCCTGACTTTTTGCCTCTACCTCCTGTATTTTTGACGCTATGCTGGATTTCGTTTTTGCTGGTTTAGATGCTTTGGGCACTTTGCCACTGCTGACCAGTGTCAAAGTGCAAGTGCTCCCTATTGTTATTGTAATTGGTTATCCATGATTGACATATTTGTTTCACCTGTCAGCCCCTAGTAAAGTGCACTGAATGTGCCAGGGCTGGTGATTCAAATGCTACTAGTGGGCCTGCAGCACTCATTGTGCCACCCACATGAGTAGCCCTAAAATGATGTCTTAGGCCTGCTTGCAGTGCCTATGTGCAGTCTAGGACTGCATTGTTGACCTGGCCAGTGCAACCACTGACCAGGCCTTATCCTTCCCTTTCTGTACATGTCAGGCATCCCTATGGTGGCCCTAGGTACCCCCCTGGGCTGGGTGCAGTGTATCTGAAAGGTAGGGCATGTACTGAGGTGTGTAACATGCCCTGGTAGTGAATTGCAGCCATTTTAGTTTTTCACTGCTGAGAGGCTATCTTGGCCATAGGACAGAATGGGGGAGGCTGTTTACATGCCTATCTTCCCCTAAAGGCAAGATAGAAAATCCAAGTTTGGTATCTTTGTGTTCAGAATTTAATTATACATCTTTTTAGCAAGATGGTTTTTAAATTCACTGTGTGAGAATAGCTCTTTTTAGAAAGTAGCTATTCTCCTGTTTAACCTTCCTGTGTGCCTGTGTGCAGATTGGCTGACTGGTGTCATGTGATGGGCTAGGTGGCTCCAGGAGTCTGGATGAGTCAGCAGCAGGGTGAATAGGGAGATCTGCTCTAAATGGGTGGGAGGAGTAGCCCCTGGGTTTGAGTAGGGCTGCCTCTGCCAGCAAAATGCCGGCTCCACCACCTGCTGGCCAGGCTGAGGACTCTGCCTCCGCCAGCACAAAGAAGGCTCCACCTCCTGCTGAGCGTCTAACGACCCTGCCCCTCACTCTGAAAGGAACCAAGTGCTCCAGGGCAGCGCGCACCCAGGAACCGGTTTGAGAAGGGGAATCCCCCCACTGGAACAAAGAGAGACAAAGACTTGGAGGGGTATAAGAAGACGACCCCAGACACCTAAACTTTAGATCACTGTGGAACTAAGAAGGAACCTCTGCCAAGGAGAAAGCTGGAAGGAACTGAAGAGGAGAAGACTTCCTGCTTGCTGTTTTGCTTTGCTGCCAAGGAGAGGGGAAGGATTTTGCTGTGTCCCCTTCTTTTGATTCTGATCTCCAAGGGCCTGAGGAGGGCTGGCTCCCTGTTAAGAAGTACTAGGAACAAAAGGACTTCACCACTAGCTCCCCTGGAACTCTGCTGAGGGAGTTCTGACCTGCCTTTAAGTGCTTGCCTAGTCTTGGGCCTCAGGAGGTCGTTTTGCTGTGTTTGGGAGCTGGAAAGCAGAAGCGTGAACAAGAGTAACTGGTACCCATCGCATCATCCATTTGAGGGACGCATCATCCGGTTGCGAGTCGCAAGAGCGAGAGTGCGAGGAGAATTTCATCGCGGCGTCATCACAGCACCCGGAGTCCCCACATCGCCGAGTGCGTCGAGCATCGTCCCGGTGCGTGAAGATTCCTGACGCTGCGAGGGTCATCGCAGAACCAGTTTGCGGGCCGCACCACTGCCGGTGCGTGAAAGAATCCAGTCGCTGCGTTTGTCGACGCAGAGTCCCGTCCCGTGACGCATCGAGGGTTGCGGCGCCAGAAGTCAGCGCTGCGCATCGCGCCGCACTAAAGATCGTCAAATCGTACCTGTGCTTGAAGCTTCCCCCTAAGAAACCTACGCAACGAAAGCCAAAGTCATCGCATCCTGCCCCTACAGATTGGAGCCGGCGCATCCACCTCTGCTGCGTGAAGCAGAGCTGCTGCAAAGCCTCCCCAAGGTCTCAGGAGTATTGCATCGCCTTTGCCATCTTCCTTGTTATAGCTTTTGGGAACCTTAGCGCAACTACAGGTACTGTTGGGCATGAGAGTGTCGCATTTTGTGCATTGAGAGTCGCATTGTGCAGGACACTGATTTTTACATCCTGGAGTACTTTCTGCAAACTCTTGAACTATCTTTAAAGTAACCTTTTTAATTGTATGTTGGCATTTCTGTAGTATTTGGTCTTGTGAAGTTTTTAGTAAAGATACCTTTTTTTTTCTAAAACTGGTGTGGAGTAAATCTGTGGTGTTTTCTCGGTGTTACTGTGAGTGTTGGTACAAATACTTTACACATTGCCTTTGATAGCCTAGACTGCTCAGGCCAAGCTACCTAGAGGGTGAGCAGGGGTTATCTTAACAGTGTATCCCCCTTTCCCTGACTAGAAGCAAGGGTCCCTACTTGGACAGTGGTACCTACCCTGCCAACTAGAGACCCTCAGATCTAACAGACCCCATGAGGTTTGACCATTTGACCGCCAGCTCAATTTACAGTGGGCAGTTGATTGGCTAGTTTTTACTCTCCCTTACTTCCATGAAAACATGGTGGTAAGAGACAGTCACATTTTTAAATTAGCCCCCACACTGTGGGAGAAAATCCCCATGGTGTGCTGGTCATTAGTTTTTGGGGCTTTTCAAAAACAAAATCACTTTTTTGGACTTTGTTTTTTTTGAAAAAGCATGTTGAAAGTTTGACAGACAGTACGCTTTGCCAAATGTTTAATACATTTGAAGGAACCTTCATGTTGGCACTTCCTGCCAAGGTTTAAATTTGCCCACAGCGCTGTTGGACAACTCTAAATTAGGTGGGCAGAGGACCCTCGGTATGCCAGGAGTAAAGTACTCCACCATAGAGCAGACCTTCACCAGCCAAACTCTAAATCAGCCCCTTTATATTATTTTTGTTGTATATAGTGCAGCTTAACCGAAATGCTGTGTGGCACTGCACAGATAACCAACAATTGTTATCAAACTGAATCAAAACCATTTCTAGATCAAAAGACAGATGACTGGTGAGAATACTTCAGGTGCACAACAAAGCAGGATTCAGAAAAATAAATGGTACCAAATGTGGTGGTCAAAAAAGAGGGAATTGCAGATGAATGTTGTACAGAAAATGGGCATATGGATTGTTTTTAAGCAGGAAGGGACACCTTCCTGCACAAAAATAATCCTCAGAGGCCCTTTCCCTACAAAATGCATCACAAGTGGAAAGAAGAAAAAATGAGGAGAAATAAAGATATTAGAGAGGCGTAGTATTTTAAGGCATTCCCAGGTCTACCACTAATGATACCTCTGGGAAATGCACCAAAATCCATGGTTGGATGTGTGGGAACACCCACGCTAAACTCATATTAAAATTTGCATGGCCTTGCATTACTCCAGATATATCAAGCCATGCAGGGCCATACAAGGTAGCCTTGCGTGGTTTACTAAATCTCACTTAGGATTTGCGTCGCTCTTGCTCCCCTTGCAAGGCACAAGGGAAAGGCAAAACCTTGATAAAGCTGGCCCTAGTGTTAAAAGGTGTTGCGAGATACCAATGGAGACTCGTTTGAGTAGTAAATGTTCTCACAAAAGACATTTTCTGTTCGATCCAGTTCCCTGACAGAATCTCACAAACATTTTTAATACCTGATGCACGTTTTGGTAAACAAAAAATGACACGAGAAACTGGTAATGACCCAAGATTTCAAAATTCATAATACATGACACAATTACTGACTAAAGACATGAAAAACTGAAAGTACACTTTGCACACATTAGACACAGTGACACATGAAACTGAGGCAAGTGTAGTAGAAGCACCATAAACATGTGTTTTAAAATGTAAGATGCAGAAAACATATATACAAAGTAATACTAATATATATAAAAATGAGTTGCACTAATGATTTTCTCATGAACATGTTGTTTATTAGCATTTATTTATTAAATAGTTCTGTTAATAAAGTGGCCTGGTGTTTTACCAATGCCTTCTGTTAGAATGCACCATTTAGAAAAGTTAGTGCAAAAATGTGTAGAAACTAGGTACAATCTTGAAATTTCACATAATACTAGGGATTCTATAGTTTATGAATGCTAATAAACGAATTTTGTAGTGTGATTTTAGAGAAATTATGGGGCATATTAACAAGAGGCAGCGATAATCGCTGGCCGCTCTTAGCGAGAAAAATGTTATCGCTGGCTATCGCAGGAAATTATCGCCATGCTAGCGTTGTATTAACAACGCATAGCGCAATGGCGATAGTTTCCCAGTGATAGCGATGTTTTCCATGGAACATCGCTGGTTTTCCAGCGATGTTCCATGGAAAATGACGATAACCTTGCTGATACGACCTTGTGGTCGTATCAGCATAATCCACCCCCAATGATAAGTATAGCTAAGTCTGCATTTTAGCAGACGTTAGTTTTTGGAGAAAACAGCTGTTTTCTCCAAAAACTAACGTCTGCTAAAATGCATGGGCAGCCTTGTAAATATTGCAATGTGTACATCAGCGATATTTACAAGGTTGTACTGCCCAGTGTCGCCCACTTTGCATCTCATTAGAGATGCAAAGGGAGGCTTCGGGTAAAAGGGTACTAACATGCGCTAATGCATGTTATCACCATCTTGTAAATAGGACAATATTTTTATCTCTGCTTTTTTGGCTTTAAAAGCCAAAAAAGCAGAGATATGGCCCTTGTAAATATGCCCCTGTATACTTCTGTGAATATTGTGATAGAAGGGTATTTCTAATGTTAGCTATTTCCATGTGATAATGTCTTGTGAAAGTTCTACATATTCCCTAATGGAATTTATAACATTACATTATATTTGATGTTGATTTAGAGTTTATTTCTTTTAAATGTGTAATGCCAACTTAAAGATACTTTCGAAAATGCTTCTTCTCCAATACTGACTTTTCCCCTGACCTAATATAATGGTAATATTACAACTAGTGAAATGTTGCTTTATTTGTTTAGGACATGTATAACTTTTGACATTAGTAAACGTTTCTTTAACATTCACAGTGAATTATTCCTGTGGGAACAGAATATCAGCTGTTATTATAGACTTGAACATTTTATTAATTTTTCATCAATGTTAGGCTCCTGTGGACTTTCAAATCTCTTGTTTTCCATGTCTAGCATGGGAAAATATCTTAAGGTTGCGAGTGTTGCAGGTGACATTATGTGAATCTGAGCATATGACAGTCTTTTGATGATGGTGTGATGCTACATCACTGAACTTTGTTAGAGACTTTATAAAAAAAGAAACCCCAAAGAAGGGGCAACAAATGCCATTCTGATTTTTCCTACTACGAGACCTAAATGTCATGCTGATAGATTTTTTATGATCACTAAGAACTATCCTTTTACTTTTGGACTGCTTTGCTGAGACTACAGTCTGAGGACTGAAGCCTTCTTTGCCGAACCATTTAATGTTGTATTTCTTTTGTTCTATGCTAATGGATTCACCCTAATAGACTTTAAATCTGAACCCTTTCCCCTTCTTCGTAGGGTTTGAGCTGTTAGACAAATGAACTATCCTTCTGCCTTTAATGGTAGCAGGATTCTGTAACTCTATAAACTGATTTTTATATCAACCCTTCATTTAAACATTGCCTAAATGTTTGGTGATTTAATGCAAGCTGTGATATTTTTAGCTGAACTTCTCAAAAGATAGCTTATTGCTATGAATTTTGAATCTTTAAAACAATAACCAAATTAATCAAATATCTGTCTGAGTCTCTTATTGACTCTTGTTGGATCTTCAATTTAAACTGTGCTCTTTTACTGATGACTTAAATGCATTGTAGGGAGAATTTATTGAGTTCTGACAGAACATCAGGTATTACTTCTTTTTTTCTGTCGCTGTTGCAGAGCTTTTGGTCTGCATAATTCTAGTCTGACTTAACTTCTTCAGGTGGTTGGGTAGTCTTTATTTCTATAGCATGGTTTTAAGAGTGGTGCACCTAAATCTGGTCTCAAATTTGTAAGTTAGCTATCAATTAACGATCCTCATTGAACAGCTAACGTGGTGTTTTGGCCACCCAAATTTCCACCCCTCCTATCGGTGGAGAAAGATTTAGCCGAGGATAGCGTATATTAACTTTTTCCACGTTTGCGCTGCAACACTAAGAAAACGCATTTCACTACAAAAGTATAATGTCATGAAATATTCATGGAAATCACATAAGAAAGGTTATGTGCTTAAACAGAGCACTGCTTCAAATCATCTGCGTCCCATCTTCAACAGCTCCAAGCACACAGAAGTCGACCACTGGGAGTGATTGATTTAAAATGTCTTCTAAGTCAGAAGTCAAAATCCTTCAACTGCTCTGATTCCTTAACTAAGGTTACTGTGTGCAATCAAGAATCATTCTCTCTTGGGTTCCAGGTCCTCCTAAAAGCACCATTAGGGAACTTTACTATTTTCGGACAGTTTCTTTCTCTCACATTAATTAATATTAAACATGTTTAAAGGATATTTCTACAGGAATTTTAGTTTTTCTCTTTCAAATGTGTATCCTCCGTTTGTTTCTCTGAATTTTCTGCACATTTTTGGATCAAACATTTATCTTTTTATCTATCTTTGTTTTGCCCCATTCCATTCTTTGTTTCTTTAACTGCACTTGATGTTAGGTTGTTTAGAGATGCAAACAAACTATGAATATTTCTCTGGGGATTGCATTGCTGCTCAGTCAGAGCCACCAACTGTGAGCAAAGGTTATTATTTCCTAAATCTATTTAACTTTTTGAGCACTTTTTTTCTGGGCACCACTGGAGCTCAGTCAACAGCCACATGAGGACTGTGAACTCTTATTTCCATATCCATTCAGTTAGATTCCCCATGAAACAGTCAGGAGATGTGGCCACTATCCTTCAGAGACTGTAATGCATTCTATTCAGCATTTCCACAAGTCAACAAACTGTTATAAAAATAAAGGGCATCATTCACAAGGAATTAACACAGCGTGGTGCCGCAAGCCATTTGGCTGCACTGCGCTGCATTAATTCTGAAGCACAGGGATGCGTCATATCTACAACAATTTGACGGATCCCTTTGCTCTCCCCTGCACTGGCGCACAATTTGCTGCCATATGCCGACACAGGCACCCTTGCACCATAGTTCAAGGGTGACTTCGTTGAGGGGAATGATTGTTTATGTGCAGGAAGGGACACCTTCCTGCACATAAACAATTACAAGAGGTGATTTCCTCTTTCTGTTTGTGCTGCAGAATGCAGCACACATAGGAAGAGGAAAAGAACAAGGAGGCGTGGCATTCTGACGCATTTTGAGGTTTATAATTTCTTGTAAAACTGGAAATGTGGCAGAAGCCATGGTTGGTGCGTGAAAACACCCACAGCAACACCAATGTCACATGCCTTTCAGGCAAAGTGTTGCGTAAAAAGGGCCATATTTACAAGGACACAAAAAACTACGCAGTGTGGCTTTATATGTCCTTGTAAATATGGGGCCGCATCGGTGGCACAAGGGACTTGCAAATAACCTCCGAAGTCTGTTGAAGAAACTGCATTTTATGATTCTAAAATGGGGAAGTTGGTTAAACTTTTTCCATTATACCATTATATTATTTCGGGAAAATATAACTATCAATATTAATGTAATGAACTATTTAGCACAACAATAATAAGTAAGACAGCATGGTTTGCTATGTTAGTCAGAGATATGGGTTTAGATTGTTGAAAAATACCTCAACAGAGTCAACACTCATTTAAAGTTGGACAAAAAAAACCGAAGTACTGCTGAGATGAAATTATAATATTGCCACATTTAATTACTATTTAATTTTGATTGATAACACAAAAAACATATAATAAAGCACATGACATTGAGGGTGCAAACAAAGCCCCAGAACCTCATTAGGAGTCTACCTATAACGGGGTGACAATACCGGCCCCAAATTAACGTTACAGGATGGTGCAACCATTCTGTTTACCGGTGATGAGGCCCAGAATGGAGACTAACACCGAGGTCCAGTATTACCAGACTGGTAACTGCAGGTTTTTCCGAATTCCAGAAATTGTTTCACTCACAAATTTGCGCTGCGACCAGGTGAAATTTGTGACCAGAAAAGCAAGTGGTGATACTGGCTGCAGTATTGCCAGGTACAGTAATACCATCCTGTAATACCACACCCACCAACAGTTGTAATTGCGAGAGTGGTATTACTACCTAAACCCTGAGGCAATACAACTCCAGAACACTTGTAACGAGGACTCAACTGCATTTCACTTTCAATCGCTTGTTTTTGGACTCATTACATCCGCCTTTTCCTGGTAGTATTTGCCTTGCTGTATTGCTGTATATTGCATTAAATAAATCAAACGGAAAGCTAGAAATGTGTGGTAATATAAGTATTGCACATTTTCCTACTTCAACCCTGTTCTAATTGATTGTATATGGAGTAATTAGTGTATTAACTGATAAACAAGAAGTTGAATTAATTTATTGTACATTTATTTTCTTGTACTTCAATGCTTTTCAAATTATAACTCTCATATCATTTTGAGAGATGCAAGTTTTACAACGTATTGTGTTAAAAATAAAATATCTGCTTTTAAAAAAAAACGATTTCCAAGGACGAAAGTCAAACTACAAGTTTATGCTCACTTCTTATTTTCGGTCAGTACAAACCGAAGTGGTACGTTAAAAATGACACACTGCTCGAAAACAGTTTTGTCTACTTTGGAAATACTGTATAACTCTTCGATTCCAAATTCACTGTCTACCTTATTGTGCTTATGTTAGTTTTTCACGAAAAGCCAGCTGTCTTCTAGAAGTCAGTAGTTCTGCTTCTCACATCCTATAATTTAATGAAGTGCAAGGGTTCCCTCGCTGTGTGCCTTCTTTTCTCAGTGGGACAACCTACAGCACATTATTTATTACTCCACGTCATCCTCTGCCCCCCCACATAATCCACTCACCTAATTTATTGCTGTTCTAGAGTGACATCACAGTTCCTGAATGCATTTCCATATTTATTTGTCTGAGCCGGTGTGTGCCAACTGGCATAACTGTGCAGCGCTAAGGAAGTGCTGTTAGTTTATGACCTTGTTTCATTTCATTACAATTTAGCATCTAGACATGCAGGTGATGCCAACCAGTGATCTAGTGCCAATGCAAACATAGCAAGTCTATGGAAGTACCCTGCATTGCCTGCAGTAGCGATTAAAGTCATTTCTGTTTTTGAAGCATTTTGAAATTAAAATCCATTTTAAAAATGTCTTCAGCAGAAAAATTACATTAAATAACGAAGTGAAAGCCACAGCGCCCCTTGATTGTTCTTGTAATGAATGTAGCATGTTTTCTCTGCTTGGCACGTTACCATAATCTTGCTGTATTAGGATGTTGTATACACCCGGTGCTATTTTTACCCATTTCAATGGTGCTTAATTTGATGACTGTCCACGACAAATTAAAGTCTATATAAATCGTGCTTCAATTCAAATCTCAGACCAAAAGGCTACCTGTGTACACCAGCAGCGGTGTTTCAACAAAATGAGGAATCTATTTCAGGTATATATTATTTCATAAATAAAACTGTTTAATTAATATATACTGAATGTTGAGTTGGTTAGGGTTCCACAAATAAGCATTGATACACGGGTCCTATTTCACACAAGTGGTGACTTTATCTCTGTAACAAGGTTTCATCCAAAGGGACTTAAAAAAGCTTCCAATTAATGAAGCTAATTTTGGACACTATTTCCTGAGAAAGATCATAGGTGAGATCACTAGACAACTTTGGAACTTTGTGTACAAATCGCACTATCATCCATGATAGACTATAAAGGAACATACCACTCAGTATGGACATGGAACAAATGACTTCTCTTCTGCTATAGAGAAGACTTAATGCTTGTTACACCTGGCACCCTTGGCGTGTGTTTCCCCTGTATTTTTGCCTTTGCCTCCTGTGTTTTTACTGTGTGTTGGACTTCGTTTTAGCTGGTCTAGATGCTTTTGGGCACTTTGTCACTGCAGTTCAGTGCCAAAGTGCAAGTACTCCCTCTGTATATTGTTGCTATGGATTAGTGTTTCCATAATAGGCTCATTTGATTTACTCTTAGGACCCTAGTACAGTGCACTGTGTGTTCCAAGGGCATGTAAACCAAATGCTGCTAGTGGGCTTGCAGCACTGAATGTGCCACACACACAGGCAGCCTTGCAAAAGGGCCTCAGGCCTGCCATTGTAGTGTCTGTGTGCAGTCTAGTACATCCATGTCTAATCTTCTCTTTTCTTACATGTGTGTCACCACTAAGGTAGGCCCAAGGCACCCCTGTGGGCAGGGTGCAGTGTATGGGAAGGGTAGGACTTGCCCTGATGTGTGTAGCATGTCCTGATAGTGAAATGCTGCCAATTTTGTTTTTCAATTTTGAAAGGCTATCTGTCCCATAGGATAGAATGGGCAGTATACTCATAACCACTTATAAATATAACTACCCATGGGAACCAGATAGGAAAGTGGAGTTTGGTATGCCTGAACTCAGAATAAAAAGATGCATATTTTAGTAAGGATGCTTTTTATATAATGGGTTTGAAAATACCACTTTTAGAAAGTGGGTGTTTACTCTCTTAGCCATCCTGTGTGGCTCTGCTAGCTTTGTGTATTGACTGTCTGACTTTAGAGTGACAGTGGCTGGGGATGTGCATTCTGTTCAGACAGCCACATGGGGTGGGGGCAGCGGTGTGTCCTGCCTTTCCAGGGTGAGTCAGGGCTGGGCTGAGTAGACCTAGGCTGTATTTAGAGTAGGGGGGAGGGATTTCCTTTTACCAGAATGGGCCTGGTCTGCCTTTCACAATGCTGTCTCCGCCTTCTTCCGGGCAGCTGCACCAGAGAGGACAGAACTGGTTTTGGCTGGGGACAGAGCCTGTCTGACACCAGAGAACAAAGATAAAGGGACCATAAAAAGTAGTGCTCAGACCCCAGACTTTTAGATTACTTCTGGAATTCAATAGGAACCACTGCCAAGGAGATGAGCTGGGAAAACTGAAGGAGAAGTAATGCCCCTTTGCTGTGTGCTGTCTGGGATTGGCCTGCCATGGCTGTTTCTGCCAAGGAGAGGACAAAGACTTTGCTGTGTGCTGCGTCTCCTACTTGAGGAAGATATCTAAAGACTTGAAGTAGAGCTTGGCTCCTGTTTTGACGTCCCAGGGATACAAAGACTTTGCCAGCAGCTCCCCTGAACTTCCTTGCTGGGTGTTATGACCTGCCAAGAGGTGTCTGTTTGTGTATTGGTCCTCTGGATGTTGTTCCTGCTTTTGGTAGCTGGAAAAGAAAGACAACTTCAAGAAGCGTGACGCATTTGCACCTGTTTCCGACGCATCACCGATAAAACGGATGCAGCACATGCTCGCAGCTCAAGAAATCGGTGCACTCTGAATCCTGTGCACCGGTCTCCAAAGTCTGAGATCACTGCACCGATTCCGACTCAGGCCCTGCAGTACGGCTGCAAGAACCAACACATCGTGGGACTGCATCTGGAGAGACCAACGCAGTGTCGTTTCTGCTGCCGCATCTAGAAACCTTCCCCGATCATCATGCATCGGACCTGAGTGCCCCGTCTGCAAGAACGACGGGCTGCAGTAAAAAAACAACACATCACCTCCCCACACAGTAAGCACCAATGCATCATCTCCCCTTCAGTAAGGAACTGATGCCTCACTGCCTCTGCGTGGCAGTAAGGCACCAACGCATCACCTGCCCTGCAGTACGGAACTGACACATCACCTTTCCTGGGCGTAAGAAACTGATGCATCACCTTCCCTGCGGCCGTTTTTGTTTGTGACCGTGATGCATCCAAGGTACTTTGTGTGGAAAGTGTTGCAACTATAATGTGCTATGAACAGAACTGTTTCTACCTTTTAAAAGTCGTATTTTGATTACTGTATTGTGGATTTTTGTCGTTTTGGTCTTTTTTGGTTTTGATGAAAATTACCTATTTTTCTAAACTGGTGTGGTGTCCATTTGTAGTGTGTTCACTGTGCTACTGTATATGTGCACAAATGCTTTACACACTGCTTCTGAGATACGCCTGTCTGCTCACGTCAAGCTACCAAGGGGGTGAGCAGGGGTTATTTTGGAAGTGTATCCCCCTTACCCTGACTAGGAGGAAGGGTCCCTACTTGGACAAAGGTGCAAACCATTGCTAACTAGAGACCCCCTTTTCTAACAATGCTGCATGAATTATCTGTACCAAATTTCACAGTTAATCATGCAGTCCTATTGTAGTGCCTAAAAAATTACTCTGATTGAGCAATTATCCTTAAGTGGATCTTATCCGAAGGTGTTAAATGGACTTTGGTCAAGAGATAGTCCTTACATGAATCCTGTCTGATGATGCAGAATGGCGTTGGGTCAAGGGATAGTCCTAAAGTGAATCCTGTCTGATGATTCAGAATTGGGTTGGTTCAAGTGATGGTCTAAAGTTAATCCTGTGCCATACAACCCAATACAATAAAAACAATTTATAGAGAGCACAGCTGCCCCCGAAGAGGTCAAAAGAAAAAAATTAGACTGCAGAATTAAAAAGAACATTTTTCAGATTTTTAAAAAAAATTGCTTCTGAATCAGCAGATTGAAGGCTGACTGGAAGGACGTTCCAGATCCTAACAGTAAAGGAATCAAACGATCTTTCTTCTTTTCTTTCTTTGCGCACCTATGGAATATGAAGTAGCTTTTGACTGCTGGATCTCAGTGATCGGGATTGGGAGCAGGCCTTAATTTTCTTTCTTAAATATGCACGACTTCTATGTTCCAAACCTCTAAAGGACAAAAGGAGCACCTTAAAAAATTGGACTTGTTTATCAATAGGCAGCATTGAAGATGGGAAGCTACTGATTGAGAAACTGGAATTTTCAAAATCAGTCTGGCAGCCGAATTTTTAACAATCTATTGACGATGCAGTAAGTAAGCAGGTAAGCCCAAATAAAGACTATTTGCAGAGTCCAGTTTAGAAGTCACTAAGGAGTGAACAGTGGTCTTGTGCGTGTCCGTGGACACAAGATGCAGCATTCTCCTAAGTAATTTAAGAAAGGTAAATCAGCTGGCTGTTTTCAGTTGGGGAGCAAAATAAAGATCAGAGTTGAAGATGATTTCAAGGTTCCTGGCAGTTGATACAGGAGAATTCATGACACAGGATGGCATCTAGTGCCAAGAAAGAGAACCACAGTTTTGTTGTAAAATTAGTGGCCATGATATAAAATGAGCTGCCATCAAGGGCAATCATCTAGAGGATGCTGTCTGATGTAATTCAGTAGGTGGAATTGACATTCCTGACTCATCTTTCCAAAATTTCAACTGTGGCATCCTGAAAAGCTTTTGTCTGTAGCAGCTGTAATTTTACAACTGCATACATCCCCTTGTGGAAGTGATTGAGCAGCATCAGCAGCAATCACAGGTTTAGGATGACAATACACGGAATCACTAGAGGATGGGAAACAAACCAGATTTGGAATTAAATCAATTGATTGTGAAATGTATCTTCATGATGGAGGAAAACTGTCTAGGTCTGAATGTCTCTGAAACCAAGATGCTGGTGACATCCTTCACCAGAAGCCATCATACAATGTGTTTAGCCATTTTAACTGACACAAGCCCTGGTAGCAATGATTTAGGTAAAACATGTTGGATTCTGGTTTAATTAGATCCTTTCCTATAAACAGAATATCACAGCAGTCAAAGAAGCAACATCTTCCAGCTCCTTTTGTTTGTAGATGGGTATGGCCTGCCATTGCAGCCTGAATGCAGTTTTCAACTGCAAATTCGTCTTAGCAATATGCCCCCTTGCCAAGCCTTAAACCCTCTTTCATTGCATATAAGTCACCCCTATGGAAGCCCCTAAGTAGCCCATAGGGCATGGTCCATTGTATTTAAAGGGTTGGACATGTACGTTTAAGTTTTACATGTCCTGGCAGTGAAAATGATTTAAATTAATTTTTCACTACTGTGAGGCCTACCTGTCCCAAAGGGTAACATTAGGTTGTCTTATTACCTCTAATAAGTGCTAACGTTCGAG
The DNA here is from genome assembly GCF_964204655.1 of Triturus cristatus. NCBI lineage: Eukaryota > Metazoa > Chordata > Amphibia > Caudata > Salamandridae > Triturus > Triturus cristatus. The sequence goes on along the minus strand of NC_140594.1, from coordinate 544,463,611 downwards.
TGGGAACCTTTGGCTCCTCTGCACAGAACAAATTAAAGGTCGCAGCTGTCACCCCTACCTAGCCTCAAATGACGTCCATGCAGCACAGTGCTGAAGGTAGGGACGCTATTGAGTGCTGGTACTGTCCAGTGATCCTTCCCAGCAACAGCTCGAATTGCCCCAAGGCAGACCAATGAGCAGCTTGAAATTATGGTTGTTAGTAGCATGTGTATTGAGAACTGTGTTTCATCACTAGTGAATCAGTTACCTTTACTGAGCACTAACCATCTCTTAGGCCTCAGTTACCAAGATTGTCATGGATGCCCTAGCAGAAGGTGATAGGATACAAGGATATTTTATGGAAATTGGGTGACTATGTCAACTATGCCTTGTTTAACTGTTGACAAAACCAGCACATTTAGGGATTGTAGTCCTTTATAATCGACGTAGACATACTGTTCTGTGATGATTGATTGAATGCTTTGCATCTTCCATTTACAATGCCTGTTGCATTAGGAAAGTTACATATAAAAGCTGGTTTATTCACTTAATGTTTGACTATCATTTTGATAACTGTGAGCAAGTGAAACAAGGACAGTAACAATGTGTTTTGTGGGACTTATCTTCCCATAAATAGGGGTGCACTGATAGCAGTTCCTGTTTATCTAGTGTTATATCCGAGGAGATTTTGACTTCAGGAGCATCTCCTTGCCACCGGAACCTGTGCTTCACTCAAGCAGCAGTCCTCAGCTCTCCCATCACACCTGCACAGGCCCTTAAGTTTGTGGAGGGAGGTGCAAGACAGATAGTTCCATTTTGTAGTCCAAGCTTCTCTGAGCCCTAAATTACCCAGTGAGCAAAGACAAAAAAGGTGGTAAGAACACAGACTTTGTGTTGTGCATTTGAATCTTTTAAAACTGCTCTTTTCCTCTTCCTGTGACTATTTACATTTAGCTCTTGGTTTCTGTGCAATGGGTACTTTTAAAACTGCTGTTTTCTTCTACTAGTGCCTGTTTAAATTTCTCTCCTGATTTGCCCCTGTATTGTGCTAAGCCCTGTAGAAGACGACCCTCCCACCCCCTCTAGTGTGTTTAAGAGACTCCTTAATCTTCTTAGTGGTGTGAATTGTGTTCGGAAAGTGTTTGTAGCAGCCATTTTTGCTAGAAAAGGCAATTTGTTTAATTGTTTTAAAAGTGTTTTTTTTAGTGGCTTTAAATTTGGGCCTTAACGGCATGGTTGAACAGGAGCTACAAAGTAGCTCCAAACGATTTAGCATGTCTCCATCCAAGAAGATTCTGCCTGCAGGAGCAACTCCCTGCCTCCTGCACACCAGCTTGTGCTTAAGGTCTCATGCCCCTTATATAGGTTTCTTACTGGCTGTTGCATCTGTGCTCTGACTGGCTCTAAGAGCTAGGTTTTCTATTGGACCTAGAGCTTAGAGTTTGAGTTCTGGTAGGGTAATAGGCTTAGGATTCTGATTGGTTCCTAGGCCAGGTTTTCTATTGGACTTTAGGTTTAGGGTTTTAGAACTGATTGGCTAATAGAGCTATGGCTGTTATTGGCTGATGTGGCCAGGTGTCCCATTGGCTTTAGGGTTTAGGGCTAGGGTTCTGACTTGTTAGTGTTAGAAACTGGGTCTCTAGTTGGCAGAGCTTTGCACCCTGTCCTAGCAGGGACCACAATCCTAGTCAGGGTAAATTAGATGCACAGCCTTAATTAACCTGTGCTCACCTTCTGGCACAGAGCAGTCAGACTGAAATTAAGAGGCAAGATGTAAAGTATTTGAACACTTAAATTCCAGTAACACAGTGAAAACACTTTAAAAAGACCAGTTTAGAAAAATAAAGAATATTTTTATGGGTAAATCTAGAGCAAAATGAAAATAATCCGATAAGTAGAACTTGAGATGGAATTCTTTTAAATCATAAACTGCAATATAGTGCTTTAATGCCAGTAGTGCTTAGGAGTTACTTAGGTTTGCGCTGGACCGGGATAAATCCATAGTTCAGGCTGACTGCAACGGAGGGCAGGCTGGCTACAGGACCCAATCAGGGCCCACTGAAAAAAGTACCTTAAATGGAGCAAGTGTCCATGTTAAAGACTCTCTGCGGCCGTTCAGATCCAAGCTGTCGGGTAGATGCGCCGTCATTGGGCCTCGCAGTCGGGTCCCACAGTTCATCGAGTTGTGCAGGGATGTCCTCGAAGCGGTGCTGCATTGGCTTCGAAGGGCACTGCATCGGTTCTGATCGGAGCAAAGTCGTCATTGCACTGATTTTTGCAGAAAAACACCTGCAGAACCCGCTTTCAAGGCCCAGGACTGGATTGGCACCTCTTTGCAGGGCAGGACTCACAGTTGGCAGAGTCTAGCAGGTGAAGCAGAGTTGAAGATAGTGTTTGATGGCCCTGAGACTTCAAAATAGGAGGCAAGCCAGCTCGCTTTTGGAGTCACTTAAGTTCTTGGAGGATCAATCAATCAATCAATCATTTGTAGAGCGCACTACATACCTGCGAGGGTCTCAAGGCGCTGGGAGGTGGGGGCGGGGGGCCGCTACTGGTCAAACAGCCAGGTGTTGAGTAGCAGGTCTTGGGTCTGTCGTAGCCTTAGTGGGAGGGTGTTTCAGGTCTTGGCTGCAAGGTGGGAGAAGGATCTTCCGTCAGTGGTTGTTCTCCGGATGCGAGGGACGGTGGCAAGTACGAGGTCAGCAGAGTGGAGCTGGCGGCTGGGGATGTAGAAGGAAAGTCATCTCTTGAGGTAGGCTGAGCTGGTCTTGTGGAGTGCCTTGTGTGCGTGGATGAGGAGCTTGAAGGATATCCTCTTGTTGATGGGGAGCCAGTGCAGGTTTCTCAGGTGGGGAGGGATATGGCTGTGGCGTGGTATGTTGAGGATCAGTCGTGCAGAGGCGTTTTGGATGCGTTGCAGACGTTTGATGAGCTTGGTCTAGGCTCCCGCGTAGAGGGCGTTTCCGTAGTCGAGTCTGCTTCTAACTAGGGCCTGGGTGACTGTTCTTCTTGTGCCTTTCGGGACCCACCTGTAGATCTTGCGGAGCATGCGGAGGGTGTTGAAGCAGAAGGAGGAGATGGCGTTGATTTGCTTGGTCATGGAGAGCGTTGAGTCGAGGATGAGTCCCAGGTTGCGTGCGTGGTCGGTGGGTGTCAGGGCTGCCCCCAGTGCCGTCGGCCACCAGGAGTCATCCCAGGCTGAGGGGTTGGAGCCGAGGATGAGGACCTTCGTCTTGTCCGTGTTCAGCTTCAGTCGGCTGATCTTCATCCAGTCGGCAAAGGCCTTCATTCCTTCGTGAAGGTTGGATTTGGCGGTGATGGGGTCCTTGGTGAGGGAGAGGATCAGTTGGGTGTCGTCGGTGTAGGAGATTATGTTGAGGTTGTGCTGTTGGGCGACGTGTGTGAGCGGGGCCATGTAGATCTTGAACAGTGTCGGGCTGAGGGAAGAGCCCTGGGGTATGCCGCAGATGATCTCAGAGGCTTCGGATCAGAAAGGGGGGAGTCAGATGCTCTGGGTTCTGCCGGAGAGGAAAGAGGTGGTCCATTCCAGAGCCTTGTCTCGGATCCCTATGGCATGGAGGCGTGTGCGTTGTGTGCGGTGGCAGATGGTGTCGAAGGCAGCGGAGAGGTCCAAGAGGATGAGGGCCGCAGTCTCACCATTGTCCAGCAGGGTCCTGATGTCTTTGGTGGTGGCGATGAGGGCAATCTCAGTGCTGTGGTTGCTGCGAAACCCTGACTGGGAAGGGTCCAGGATTCTGTTTTATTCAAGGTATCGGGTTAGCTGTGTGTTGACGATCTTCTCGATGACCTTGGCCGAGAACGGAAGCAGGGAGATGGGCCAGAAGTTCTAGAGGTCTCTTGGGGCCGCCTTGTTTTTTTTTCAATAGGACGTTGATCTCGGTATGTTTCCACCTCTCTGGGAAGGTCGCAGTCTCAAGGGAGAGATTGATGACGTTGCGCAGATGGGGTGCGTTGGAGCTGCTGGCTTTGTTGAGGATGTGGTGCGGGAAAGGGTCTGACGGGGAGCTGAAGTGGATTGTGCTCATGGTCTTGATGGTGTCATCAAGGCTCATGTTGGCCCAGGGTACCAGGGGGTCGTGGTCTATGGTGTGCGGATAGTCTGTCGTGTTGATGTCTGTTGGAGCTGACTGGGTGTTGAAGCTGTCATGGATGTCTGCTATCTTGCGGTGGAAAAAAGCGGCGAGGGAGTCACACAGAGTTTGCAACGGCGGCATGTCGTTGGTGTTGGAGCTGGGGTTGGAAAGTTCCTTCACGATGTTGAAGAGATCCTTGCTATTGTGTGCTTTGTTGTCTAGGCGGTCTTTGAAGGAGGTCCTCTTGGCAGTCCTGATGAGGTGATGGTGGTTGCGGGTGGCGTCCTTGTGGGCTGCGTGGCTGTCCGGAGTCTGTTCACTGTGCCATTTCTTCTTTAGTTTCCGGAAGGCTCGCTTGGAGGCTAGGAGTTCTGGGGTGAACCAGCTGGCCCTCTTGCTGGTGTCTCTGTAGGAGGGTTTCTTCAGTGGGGCGAGGGTGTTGGCGCAGTCGTCGATCCAGCATCGGAGGTTGTGGGCAGTGTCGTCAGTTTTGTAGAGTTCGGTGGGTGGGCTGAGAGCGAGGTTTGCGTGTAGTTGGTCTTGGGTGATTTTGCTCCAGCAGCGGCAGGGGATCTGTTGGGTGTGGTGGTGTGTGGTTGGTTTCTGGAAGATGAAGTGGATGCAGCGGTGGTCAGTCCAGGGGAGTTCAGTGGTGTGGCTGAAGGAGAAGTGGGAGCTTGAGGAGAAGACGGGGTTGAGCGTGTGGCCGGCGGAGTGGGTAGGCGTTGTGACTAACCCTGGGCTTAGTGGGCATAGTGGGGCTACGTGGAGCATCGTGTAGTGTGGCCAAATCTATGCACACTCGCGCGCTCCACGAAGCCCCACTACGCGCCACCCGCCTCCCGCCCGCCCTCATTTTAAAATAAGTTAAAGTATTTTAAAAATAAGAGAAAATGCCTTACCTGTGGTGCGGCGTACCGGGGCTCCCTCTTCCTGGTTGACGGCAACTTCTTCTCACAAATGCGTGTGAGAAATGCGCATGTGCGGGCTTCCACACATGCGCATTTGTGAGAAGACGTTGCCGTCAACCAGGAAGAGGGAGCCCCGGGACGCCGCACCACAGGTAAGGCATTTTACTTAGTTTAAAATTCTTTAAAATATTTTAAAATGAGGGCGGACCGGTGGCGGATGGCGGGTGGCGGGCAGCTCTGCTTCGCCGTGGCATGTGCATAACGCTGCCTGCTATGCCTACTTTGTAAACCGCGAAGCAGGCAGTGCTACGTACACTCCGTGGGCGGAGTGGAGCACTACGCCCGGGCTTAGTTGTGACGAGTTGCTTCAGTCCGAGGTTGGCAAGGTGCTCGATCAGGGTAGTGGAGTTGCTGTCATTGTTGTTATCAAGGGGAAAGTTCAGGTCTCCGAGGAGGATGTAGTCGGTGGTAGTCAGGGCGTGCGTGCTGATGAAGTCGGCGATGGAGTCGCTGAACTGGAGTCGGGGTCTGGGGAATCTATAGACGAGGGTGCCTCTATTACACAACAAGGCTACTCTACAAACACAACACAACTCAGCAACTTACTCTCAATCACCATCTCCACTTCCTACACATGCAGATCCAACAAAATGCTCTCTAAACCTGCTGGATGAGGATTAAGATATAGAAAAATCCTTAAGCCGACACAGTAATACAGCAAGGTAGGACCCCTGGGGAGACCTATGGGTATAGATACATCACATCTTGCTAAGAGAGACAGAGGAGACTGAGACTTCCCGGGCCGACACACTCACCAGAGATGCTGGGGTTCCTGCATGCAGACACTCCAGCTCAGAGTGGTCTAACATCCCTTGTGGGGTGCCCAGCCCAAGACCAGGACAGGGTCCCATAGTCTCTCACTTCAGGTAATGGTATTGACTAAATCCTAGAGGGATTCTTGGCTTAACACCTATACACATGCTAGGTACATTTAGGTAGATCAAGTTAGGGAGACATTGTAGGAGTATGTATCTTTTTATCATGTGTTTTATATACTCAAATGTATTCATGATTATTGTAAGATGATAGAGCTATACCATCCATTTACCTTTATAATACTGCTAATCATTTATATCTTATACTGTCTAATGGTTGTTGCAGCTCACCTATTATACACCCGAGTAACGACTGTTCAATAAATACTTATTGAAAGTGCCCAGCCTGTTTATTCCGTGTATCTCTCTGAGACAGACTAAGTAAGAACGAGTGACTGAGCGAAAGTTAGTACATTGTTTCCACAATCCTGAGGGATCAGGGTTGGCATGTTCGATGGTTGCCAAGAACTATTCTCTCCTTGATAAGAGGAGATTCTAGTGGCACTGTGAGCTATCTGATACAAGAAGCCAACATACCCAGTGGGGGTGTCCAGAATCAGTCCGACACCAATTCTACAGCGTATGTTGTTTAAAAGCACAGATCCTTTATATTTCTAATAGGAACTACACGACACCAGCAAAACACAATCTGACATGCACATATGCTGAGGCACACCAAATTAGTCCATATTGTAGTGTAGGCAGTAGCCAACATAGTAATCACAGGGAGTCCGTAAAATATTCCTTTCTCTTTATTTTGTTTTTATCTTGTTATTCTTTTCTTCTCAAAAACACACTGGCAGCCGACATGTGTTTCGTCCAACTGACTTCTTCAAGGCTAGATGATATAAGCAAAGAAACCCGGCACTCCAAATCACAGCATAAAAGACGTAAATGTGTAAGCGAAGATCCAATATTCAAAATTCCTGTACATGTAAATAAAATATGTATAATTTGATTATATGTATGCATTTAGATAAAATCATTGAGTACTAGGGCTGACATAATTATAAAACCGGCTGATAAAGGCTGGGCAACCGTCATTCAGACCACCAATGCCTACAGGACAGCATGCCTAAACCTCTTGGCCGAAGAGAAGTATTACAAAAAGATTAACATAGACCCAACCACACGCATCAGAAAATCAATTGATGCATTGGAAAACTGCTGGATCACTAAAAAAGAGCGCAACCTTTTTGTCCCAGAGGATCTCAAGGTACCCCGGCTCTACACAATACCGAAGATACATAAGGGCAGAATGCCTCACCCGGAAGACTTATTGTAGCAGGTATAGCTTCTCTGCTGGAACCATTGTCCAAATATACGGACTGGTTCCTCAGACCCTCGGTCATGCAAATAAAATCCTATGTACAAGACACAAAACACCTACTCAATATGCTTGCAGACCTTGAGTACAATCCAGAGTAGAACACCCTAATATGCTTGGATGTTGAGGTGCTGTATACCAGCATTCCTCAGGAAGAAATCCTCTGTGTCATCAAAGATCTCTTACAAAAGGAAGATTGGCAATGGGAGGCACCAGTGAAATGGGTGATTACACTGATGCGCCTAGCACTGACAGAGAATTTCTTCAGATTCGAAGACCAAATATATCTCCAGGTCCATGGGACCTCAATGGGTTGCATGTTTGCGCCGAGTACAGCATGTCTGTACATGAGCCAGTTCGAAGAACAACAAATCTGGCCACCAAACTCTTTTTCAGAGAGCATCTGCAAATGTAAATGTGCAGATATTTATATAGCGCAAATCACCAACCGGTCTCTAGGCGCTTGTTTAGGGAACACGTCCTGGTATTCCCCTGTGAGATAACCCAGCAGGGCATCCACAAGGTGAAAGCCAGGCATCCCGCCACGAGGGGCCATTGTGGAGATTAAGCAAGCTATTGCCCAGAGTCGCAGAGTGTGAACCCATGAATCGAGTATGCACTGGAGCGAGAATTATCGAGTCCATTGACAATTTATGGACTCAAGACCCAGCCGAGCCGGGAATTGAACCCTGGTCCCGGGCTGACCTCTGCTTCCAGGTCTGCCTACTCTAACCAGTGAGCCACACTTCTCCACCAAATGGTATCGATACATAGATGATATCCTAGTCATATGGAGAGGAGACCAGACCAAGTTGATGGAGTTCTCAGGGTGGATCAGCCAGCTCAACCACATCTACGGTTCACTATGACAACAAATAACCAGGTGGTTTATTTTCTTGATGTAACTCTAACAGCAAGGGGTGGAACACTTGTCAGTTCACTATACACAAAACCAATTGACAAGAATAGTTTGTTGCACTTTGATAGTGCACACCCACGATCCTTGAAAGAAAATGTATCTGTGGGCCAATTTCTAAGGATCCACAGGAACTGTGCAGATCTGGCTGATTATAAAAAAGAGGCAGAGATACTAACTGTTAAACTACAGCAAAAAGCCTATCCAAGGTCAATCAACGACAAAGCAAAAAAAATGGTCGCGCAACACACCGAGGGCAGCGCTGTTAAAAACTAACCCAAAACAAGAGACGGATTCATTGATCTGTGTTAGCACCTTCAACTCTTCATTATATGAAGTAAAGAAAATTATAAACAAAAAATGGTCCATTCTAACATCAAACAAACTGACTTTTAAGAGACCAATGTTTTCTTTTTGAAAGAACAAGAGTCTCAGAGATACATTGGTACATGCAGAAACATACAGACCCAATGTAACCAACCAACTCACCCTATGGAATCAACCACCAGTAACAGGTCATTACCCGTGAGGTTTGTGTTTGATATGCCCTTTTACTGAGCACACAAATCAGATCAACATCGGTCTGACCTCTCGGTGGGAACAACCCACTCACACAAATTGTAATAGTGACAACATTGTTTATATGATCAAATGCCTGTGTCAATTGATGTACATTGGTATGACAAGCAGGAAAATAAAGGTTCGCATTGGCGAACATCGCCGCACCATAAGACAGGCAATAACAGCAACTAAACTTACCGCTCATTACCTGGAGAAAGGTTATAATGACAATGACATTAGATGGACCATCGTTGAGAAAGTCAAAGGCACTTGCAACCTGACCAAGAGACTACTTGAGCGTGAACAACGCTGAGTCTATCGGTTGAAAACCCACGAGATTGGGCTCAATGATTCCATCCCATGGAATCAACTATATCAGAGATGACTCATTATAGATGTAGAGCTGAATCGTTGATGTTTTCTATAGAATGCCCATCTTAGTAGCACCCAACATCATCACTTCTAATTGAGACAGGTCGAATACATGATCTGTTGATCCTTCAGGTATTAATAACAACACATTAGTAATACCTGACAATAGTACTCCAGCCTGAACCATTACCACACATAGATAAGCTTTTCTCAGATTGAAGGTTGCACAACATTTATTAAAAATTATGAAAAAATTAGCACCTCTTTTCGCGGTATTTTCTTCACCACGCAATACTCGTTGCGAAAGAATTCTGAATTGATTAATACCATCTTAGTCCAACCATACAGTTACAGCAAAAAAAAACCCTAGCGCAATACTTCTAGTACGATATAACCAACACACTTAGAGCGTAACATAAGTGCATGACAATAACATTGATAAAATTGATAAAGTTACATTGAGTCAAAACTCTCAGCGCGATAAATCCAATTACATTTAAATGTCACGCTGTTCGTGTTTCAGAAGCATATGTGAATGTCAACACTAAGGACACAGTACCACGCTAGCAGGGGTTTCCATACTCATAGTGTTCTTTCTCAGTTCGTAAAACCTTTTGAAATAAACACTGGTTTCAACACCAAGCATACATGGGACTACATTTCCCATGATTTCTCAACGTCGCATCAGGCGCGTTACTAACTATGGCGCCCATGCGTGATGAAACGCCCAAGTGGGCGTGCCTGTATCCAGTTTCCCCACTAAATTACCGGCAATTTAATCCGGCACATACCTCACATCGAGGCACAAGCCCGGGGATTCGGTCACAATAGGTAATAAAAACGGCGGGACAGGACCCTTGATGCTGTAAGTATACGGGACTGACAGAAACAAATCCTACAACACAGGTACAGCTTGATTGAAGTGAAATGACAAAGTAATAATATTATTCAATAGTAGTGAGTCAGCAACACATAATGTTAAATACAAATATCATCAGTGTTGTATTGAATCATGTACATAATCACAATTGCTGACAGCTTTAGTAGTTACAAATGTTTAATGTAGTTTGTCTTTGAAAGAAAGCATATAATGTTGTAGTTGATAAAATGTGAGTCAGTAACATAGAAGAATGACAATAATATGATGTCTCTGTTGTCTAGAAAACTGTCCTGCGGAAGGTGAACGATCAACAACTCACCCAAACGCAGCGTCAACTTCTTGTTTTCTCGTGATATTTTTATCGCTTTGTATATCTAATGGATTTTAATATGAACTGTTTTTAATCATGATTGTGTAATTTTTTAATACATTTTTTATGCTTTAGTTATTTTGGTGATTCGTTTTCTATGTGTTGCTGACTCACTACTATTGAATAATATTATTACTTTGTCATTTCACTTCTATGAACCAATATCGTACAGAACATGAAAAACAATTCTTTCTGTTATAGTTTTTGGGGACCTTGTGTGTTTTCTGGAATTATTGACCCTGTCCCTGATTGGAATATAAGGGTGCCTCCCTTCTTTCTCGACAGCTTGTGAGAACCATATTACGAGATAATGCACTCATGGCATTTTACATGCTGCTTTGTTTGTTTTTTCCTTTCTCGCTTATTATGGTTACTGTTACCTGCAGCGCATGTCATAAATAACACCAGAGCTTGACTAAAAGGCTATCCCTTGATGCCGGAGTCCTCAGTGATGCATATACTCTCCCAAAGAGGGGTAAGGGAGGGGGTAGTGCATGAATGATATGAATGAATAAACACAGCGAGTGACTTGAGCATAGTGTGTTTTATTGGGAGTGACACTAGAGTGATTTTTAAGTGACCATGTACACATAGAAGTGTGATTACCGACAGATTGCGTTCTTTATTGCTACAACACTATATATACCACTTAGTTGCGTGTGGTATTGTGATAAACTACTGGAAACACAAACTATTTTGGTATGTTGAGTGATGTCATCGGCACACCCAATTGTCTTGAAAGCATGGGTGTCACCACAAGCACATCACACATGGGAAGAGCTGAGTGTATACTACAATGTTATACTATGCATTTCTTTCCTTTCTTTTTGTTTCTTTTTACTTACAGATGGAGTAAAGAAATTTCTGAACGACAAATAGGTCGGGTCACTCGAAGGAGCAGCTTTCTGCCCTCCAGCCATTGATGTAGAATAGGGAATTCCCTTTTCACTCTTACTAGGGAGGACACCTCTTGTTTGCCCTGATGAAAGTCCAGGACCCTTGTGGGCCAATCAAGGACTGAAACATGTTGGCACTAGGGTCATAGGACCATTAAAATCCCATTGAACCCCCCCATATTGAACATTTTAATATCCCTGACTGATCGAAGAATAAAGAGATACCAGGATCTGCTTGCAGATTTTTAATCTTTAACTCCCCCTGGCTATTTTTCATCAAGAGCTCCCTGGAATACGGTCAAGCCCACCCTGACTGATAGGGGTCAGGGTGACTGGATGAGGAAGCATGACACCACTAGAGTGTGTGAGGGTAATATAAACAAAAGGAAGTGCTTCCTTCCCCACTCCCTAGTGGATAGTGACTAATTGCTTCATAAAGGATCTTCCCATATCTAACCACCCAGGGTTAAGTGTGAGAACTAGTAAATACCCTTCACTGGTTCGTGGGTTACTTTTTGTGGAACAGCATTTAGATATGTGCATTTCTTTGTACAAAATGTATACTACTTATGGTTTACAGATATATAGATATTTTTTAGATCTGTTTAACAAATGTATATATTACTTATGGTTAAAAAATATAGATATATATAACTATATATTTTTACATTAATGTATGTTTAACTTGTATACAGTTCACTGCATAGTTTTCAAAATAGTTATTTGATTAGATGCTTATGAATCTGTTTATTTATTTATCTACTACAATATGTAAATATGATCTTGACAATTCTATCTATAAGTGCTTAACTATTGAAATTTTGAGGATGTTGGAAGGTGGTTTATTAGTAGGTGCAGGTAGATACCTACACCTAGTAATAACACCACAATCACAAATAAGGTCCAGTCAAGTTTCAATATATTAATTCTTGCTCAACCCTTAGTAAATTGGCTGACGAGCAGTCAGGCTTAACTTAGGAGAGAGGTGCATGAAGCATTTTATATCACCAAAACTGTAATTAAATAAAAGTCACAGCAAAATGATCATTCAACACCAAACTTATAAATATAGAGAATCATTTTTTCTGTAGAATGACACCAAGACAACAAAGATCAATGTAGAGAACTGGAGATACGAATTTTTAAAGTTTCAATGAAATTTTTTCTTTCTAGCGTCTAAAAGTGTAAAGTCCCAACCGTGTCTATCCGGTTGCACTGCCCCGGGACAAACTCAAAGTTTCAGGCTGACAGCAATGGCCAGGTGTTTATCTTTTGGCTTAGTCACCTTTTGGAGCTTTTTCTTCTGATGTCAAGAAATTGGGTCCTCGGATCCTGATTTTATTTCCGCGATGACGGCCTACTGTGGCGCAAATCCTCAGTGAGTCCTGGAGATCTTCATCGTTGAAGGTGAGGAGTTCCGGAGCTTTCAACGGGGCAAACTTGAGTGGTCAGGCTGTGTTGCAATTTAACGTCGCCAGCAAGACATTGTCGATGCTGATCTTGTTATAGATATTTTTCACAAAATTTTGCAAAAAATTCCCAAACTTTAACATCTTCTTCTGAAATGTTCCTTGAGAGATGGAAAGGGTCCACTGCAAAGGCCAAGGGTTCAGAAGCTATGGTTTACCTCTTGAGGTCTGGGACTCCAACTCTCAACATGCACCTGGTCAATCAAGGTATAAGCCAGGTGATGCTGGTCAGCTGGAGTTGTCTTTGAAGTGGATGTTGCAGGTGTCTTCTTCCAGCACTTTTCTACCTGTTTCTGCTCAGGAGGTCCACTACATATCTTTCAAGATATTCAAAAGTCCTTCTGTTATATAGCCTTTAGAGTGCAACAGGTACAGTCCTTCTGAGTGCAGTCCCCTCTTGTGCAAACCAAGGGTCCAGCAGGGAAGAACTTCTTCTCCAGATGTTTTCAGGCAGGGATCTGAGGTTCTCTTGCAGCTCTCCCATATTTATTCCCCATACTGGGCTGGCAAGTAGGGGTGGGCGGAATTTGCGAAAGTGACTTTCGCAAATTATCGCGAAAATGTTAAAAATCTCCGCAAACACGTGGAAATATCACGAAGATGCGGAAGTTTTTTTCCCGCCCGTTTGCGGTATTTTCTGTGTGGTTGCAGCTCGCCAACTTACCCATGCGGTTGCTCGCGGGCGCGGCCATTTTGTTTTGACTCTGCTCGCGGTGCATGATCGCGAGAAGAAAGACGTGATCGCGCGACCAATGACATTACTGCGGGCGCGACCTGTCACGAGACAGCGCAAATGGCTGCCAACAATCCAACATCTCGTGGAGAACGCGACCGGATCGGGAAAACTTGTCGGCGAACGCGGGGATTCAGGTAAGGCGATCGCGCACGCGCAAGAATGTATTATTTTACAGCGCGAGCAAGAAACAAATTATCGCTAAGCTGCGGAATGCGGAAATTTTAACATTTTCGCGCTCTCCGCGGAACGCGAAAATGTCAAATTATCGCAATTTTCGCGAGCGGAATGGAAATTTAGCCCAGGCTTACTGGCAAGAGAGTGGACATCCCAAGCAATTGGGTTCAAGTTGCCACCCTGTGTCATGACGACTTCCTGGGAACTGTGGCATATTTTTCCCCCAGAATGCACATCTCAGCAAAAATTAAAATGGAGAAAATCTGTCCTTTGAATTCAGATCTCGCAAACCCAACCCACAGGTATGGCTATCCTTTCTCCGCACTCCCCTTCCAGCCCCTCTCCTAATCTAATCTAATTATAGGGGCTCCATCTGGCTGGGGATCAAGGGAGTGGGGTCTGGCCTGGGTGCTGTGACATCTGCACTTCTCCCTTTGAAGACCAGTTTATTTCCCCAGCCCACTTCATTTCCCTGGCTTATCCAGGAGCCAGATCTCTCCCACCAAATGGCTGTATTGGTTCAGCCTCAGGCCTCTTCACAACTAATCAAGGAGCAGCTTGGCTCAGACTGTCAAAGGCTGACCAATGAGAAGAGACTGCTACAGGGCTGCTTTAGGTATCTTCAGGAACGTAAGGGGCAATTTTACAAGGCCGCTACACCACCACGGCATACTTTTTTTAACACTCTTTTGGGGCACAATGCTAAGCCATATCGAAAAGGCCACGCAAAGCAACCCTGCGTGGCTTTCAATGGCCTTGTAAATATGGCCCCCTTTCATGCATTGCTCTGTGTGAAAGGGGCATTTCATGGGTGTTGCTGTGGGTGTTCCCATGCAACAATCATGGATTCTGATGCATTCCTGTATTTACAAGATTTTGTAAACCTAGCAAGGCGCCATATTCTAACGGCATTAAAGTGGTGCAATGAGGAGAAGTACTTTTACCTGTTTTTTATCCTTTTTTATGTGTGCTGCGTTCTTCAACACCAATAGAAGGAGGAAAATGCCATCAATTATTGTTTTTGTGCAGGAATGTGACCCTTCCTGCACAAAACAATCATCCCTGTGACACAGGCATCATTCCACCATGGTGCAAGGGTGCTTGCATTGATGGTAGGCTGCCAATTGGGCATCTGAGCAGAGGAAATCACAGGGATGCCTCATATTGCTGTTAATACAACACATCCCTACACTTTCCTAATGACGCAGCTAGGCTTGCATCGCTGCGCTGCGCCATTTTCTAGTAATTATGGGCCCGATTCACAGAACTAACAAGACAAAATCCTAAACTTACTACCATTTTGGTATTCACAGACGGCACTTACTCCTTTCGGTATTCACAGAAGTTAGGAGTCCTAACTTTAGGACTCCTAAATGCCTTCTGTGAATACCGAAAGTCTTTACACTAGGATTTTTCTCAGTTTAGTAGTAGTATAGTTAGGACTCCTAACTTTAGGAATCCTAAATGCCTTCTGTGAATACCGAAAGTCTTAAAATTAGGATTTTTCTCAATGTAGTAGTATTAAAGTTAGGACTCCTACCTTTAGGACTCCTAAATGCCTTCTGTGACTACCGAAAGCCTTAAAATTAGGATTTTTCTCAGTTTAGTAGTAGTATAGTTAGGACTCCTAACTTTAGGACTCCTAAATGCCTTCTGTGAATACCGAAAGTCTTAAAATTAGGATTTTTCTCAATTTAGTAGAAGTTAGGACTCCTAACTTTAGGACTCCTGAATGCCTTCTGTGAATACCGAAAGCCTTAAAATTTAGATTTTTCTCAGTTTAGTAGTAGTAAAGTTAGGAGTCCTAACTTTAGTACTCCTAAACTGAGAAAAGTCCTAATTTTAAAACTTTCGATATTCACAGAAGGCATTTAGGAGTCCTAAAGTTAGGACTCCTAACTTCTGTGAATACCGAAGTGAGTAAGTGTCTTCTGTGAATACCAAAATGAGTAAGTGCCTTCTGTGAATACGAAAATGGTAGTAAGTTTAGGATTTTGTCTTAAATTAGTTCTGTGAATCGGGCCCTATGTCCCTAAGATCTAAAACTCCTTTCCTGTAATATACTTAATAAATCTGACCTTGGCAAATTGTTAGATTTATTGTAACTATTATTTGATACTTTGAATGTGTTGCTAGCTCACTCCTGTCAAAGGTTAGACATTATGAAAGGATAATTTGAATTTGTTGCTAGGTCACTCCTGTCAAATGTTAGACTTTATGAATGTTTAGTAAGTTTTCTCTTGTTAGCTTATGGAACTGAAAGGCACCACAATAGGGAAAATGACCTTGATGGGTTTTCCCACAACAGAGAATATAAAACATCTGTTAGAATGTCCCTGCTTTTTATAACAAGGTACCATCCCCTTAGGGCACCTAGGGCAGACATCAGGGTTGACTTATATGTAATCAAAACATTGTTCTAGATGTTGGAAGTACTTTTAATTCCAAAGTCGAATTTGGATACAGTTTTCTTTTATATTCAGCCTGCAAGACAGGGTTGGCTTTAAAAGGATACCGGATACCATAGCAGTGCACACGTAAGCAAATTAAGTCCACTGGGGTCTTTAAACCTACATGTCCTGCCATATACTAGAGACATACAGGTAGGTTGTCTGAACCAATTCTAATTATAATAATTACCATATACCTTTTAATATATATTTTAAAGAGAGCCCTGGGCCTGGTTAGCAGAGCCCACGGCACATTCAGAGTCAGTAAATGTACATTTACATTTACATTTACATACATTTACATTTACATTCAGAGTCAGTAACCACCAGTATCAGTAAACAAATGGGGGTGATCACGGCAAAAAGGATAACTTTCCTTCAGAAGGAAATAAAATGAAACTTTAGGAAAAGTATATATGTATATTAAAAAACACAAAGGAATAGCTTCTACGTACAGCAACTCTGAATTTCTAACTATGTCTCCATAGCTGCACATATGGAACTTTATACAATAGAATTGTATCTCTCTTTATTATTTCCTTCATGCATGTATGCCCTCTCTATGCAATTATGTATCTATACATTTTGCTACTTAACTCCTACAGTAGATAGCAAAAAAGGAAAAATCAACTCAACTACCTCTAGTGCACTACTCTATGTCTCAACCTAAACCTCTCTCAATATATCTTCTACTTCCTTTCTCTGACTTATCCCAAATCTCACCCTACTACCAAGATCTCCCTAAAAACCTTTCTTGACTCTTACCTCCTCTATCCAGTCTCGATTCACATCAAACCTCATTCTACTACTATGATCTCCCATATAACCCTTTCTAGACTCTTCCCTCCTCTATCCCTCTATAACCTCATTTTCATACTATGATCTCTCTAATAACCCTCTCTAGACTGTCCCTCCTCTATCCATTCTTTGACTCATCCCAAACCTCATCTAACTAATATGATCTCCCAAAAAACGCTGCCCATCTCTCAAATTATTAAATATATTTCCCTATACTAATCCACCACTAATCCTTTGGGTTCAGGCAGCCGTGGCCGGTGCAGGTAAGAGTGGTGGGGTGGGATGCAGGGTGGGAGAGAGTCAACAGATGGTGACAAGTGAGAATAAAATACAAAAAAGAAAAACACTTACCGTGTGCATGCCACATCGCAATGCGGCGAGCGCAAGGTATGTGGTTTCCTTTTTAAAATTTAATTTTTGCTTGTCATCTGTCAACTCCCCCTCCACCTAACCCCACTGCTCTGACCTGCACGTCCGTGCATGGATTTAGGAGTAGCTTGTCACTCACTGAAAAGCGCTTCAGCACCTTGTCAGGGGAAGTAAGTACTACGTAAAAACAATTACAATTACATGGCATGTACCAGCCTTGACCTGTCAGTTTACCAAATATTGTGTTAAATCAAAATCTCCTACCTTTAAAATAAATCCATCTCTCTCCCTCCTCCCCCATGAGCCTCTCTCTCCTGAGCAATGTAAACACATCTGTTTGAGAAATCTGGTGGAAGACTTAAGGTATTATTTAGAGGTTTAGAACAATGTGGACGAACCCACTACTGAATCCTCGTGCTAAGATGACTCAATTTTGAGTGCTGAAATGTAACAAAAAACCATTGTTTTTTAAGAAGAACCCTCACCCACCAACCTAGTTGGTGGCACGCTTCATCGCTGGATTTCCAGCTGGGCTGCCGAATGCAACCCAGCTGTGCTTCGACACCTGTGTTAAAGTGGAGCAGGTTTTTAAAAATTTTTATATGTGAAGTGGGCTCAGAGTGGTGATATGAAAAATTACTCTGGGATCCCTTGCTGAAAAGGTTTTATTCCTGGGGTCCTGAGACACAGTAAAAACAGTATTAAGATAAAAAGTGGTCTTCGTTATCCCGTACAAGTGTTGGTCAACATGTTTCAGCCTTCCCAAAAAGTATTATGAGGCTTCTTTCAGAACCGTGTAAAGTAACTATGATGTGGCAAAACGGACGTCACATGAAATATTTGGATCCTAACAAGACCGGAATAGGTAGGATTGGCGGGTGGTCTACCTTGACGAATCTTTGACTGCAGGAGCCAGTGGGTCTGTAAGTACCACTACACCACAGCATGCACCGCACACCTTAGAGCATGTGCTGGAAATATTTCACGTGGCGTCCTTTCTGACACATTCACGTCACATCACACGGTCCTGAAGAAAGCCTCATAATAATTTTCGGCAGCCCATCTGGGAACCCAATGATGAAGCATGCCACCAATTAGGTTGGTGGGTGAGGGTTCTTCTTAAAGACCAATGCTTTTTTACATTCCATAACTTAAAATTGAGTCATCCTAGCACGAGGATTCAGTAGTGGGTTCGTCCACATTGTTCTAGACTATTAATTAGGGGGAAAGGACGACTCCATTGTCCTTCCTCACTCTCTTTTTGCTACTTCCATTATTTAGAGGTTTTTAGATGTGGGACATCATCAAAAACTGGCAGATATCCTCCCTACGCTATTTATTAAGGGTGGGCGTAATATGCGTAAGGGACCTACGTGGAGAGGCACGGAGATGGAACCATTCTCCGCACTCTCCGCATAGTTCCGTTATTCACATCCCGCCTGCCTCCCGGGCTTCCATCCTCCTCCTGCCGAGGAATGTGCATGCGCGGGCTCCCTCGCATGCGCAGTTCCCAGAAGAATACGCGCTGGAGGAGGATGGAAGCCCGGGGACGCCGCCGATAAGGTAAGGTTATTTAAAAATTGCTTTATTAATGTATTTAATACTGCGGGCGGGAGGCGGGCGGCCAACTTTCGTTATGCCCGAGTGTGCGGAGATTTGCCCTGTTTCTCCGCCTATTATCACGGAAGGGCAAATTTCCGCACATTCCGGAGTTGTCCGCCCACCCTTACTATTAATATTGCATATATCCACTCTTTCCCATTTTGTCCCAGCACATCCCAAGGGAGAGGCTTCATGCAGGGATTAACCAAAATTGCAATATGCCCCAGAATGAGTTGAGGTATATGTACAATATCCCAACTTATAACCGGTTTGAACACGCTTTTTCAAACCTAGAAGACCAGGATTGACTGGGGAACAGAGAAAGTAATATTGAATGTGAAGAGGCACCTAATGTTACTGGGGGACATTCACACTTAACACAAACTAACACAACCTAGACAATGGTAGCGGATGACATTATTGTCCTACCCTTAGCTATACATGAGGATATAACCATCATACCAACCCAACTTAAGCAGAGTGTTAGGGACAAGCTCCCTGGTTCCTTTAGCCATTCTGACTTGACAATCCTTAGCTGGAACGTTGCTGGTTTAGAACCAAGATTGTCAGACCCTCAATGGGTCCAGCTACTGGATGGCAAAGACATTATTATGTTTCAAGAGACATGGGCTGTAGGGAATCTATATATAGAGGGCTACCATTGCTTTAGTGTGACTGCATCTAAGCCTGTTTTCGGTCGTGCAGTGGGAGGACTATTTATTGGTATCAGGACATTGGCGGGTGGCACCATCAAAGATTTATCAGGAGGGAACCCGAATATTCAGGTCCTTGAGTTCAAGTGAAAGACTAGGATTTATTTAATTAATTTTATAATAATGATTTTTACTCTGTACCCAATAAGAACTACACAGCACTCTCTAAGACTTTACGAAATTTGGAAGCAAATATAGAATTAGAGGTGGAGATAGGGATTTTAATCGGGGGGGGGATTTCAATGCAAAAATTACAAAGAAGTGCTGGCCTGAGGATAATAACCACTTAGATCAAGCTGAACGAAGGGGCATTGAATTAGCTAACATGCTAAGTGAGCACATTCTTAGTAATGCTATGGAAACAGGTCAAACCCCTAGCATGGACTGTGTCCCTACGTTCAGAGGGAGGGACTGCTGTTCAACTATTGATTTTATTTTTATGTCCCCTTACTTAGTAGACCATGTAATAGAATCCAAAGTGATAGAGACATCATTTGGAGATCATAATCCCCTCACAATAACCCTGCATTTAGGCTCCAGTCCGGTATATGCCAATTTAAACGGAGCAAGAGATATCACACCTTCTGGTGATGGCCTGCGATTAAAATGGAGGGGAATTGATAGCGGGGCCATACTAGAAAGTGTGAAAAATGAACATTCCTAATTATTTAATTCCTGCCTATTTTTAGATGGGAACAGTTACAGAATAATTACGGACTTTGGCAAACTGTGTTCAGCAATAAAAATTTCTTTGACAGTCCCACTGCCAAAGAGAGGGAAAGAGCCAAGGTGGTTTGATTCCGCCTGTACAACAGCTAACA
This sequence comes from Triturus cristatus, assembly GCF_964204655.1. NCBI lineage: Eukaryota > Metazoa > Chordata > Amphibia > Caudata > Salamandridae > Triturus > Triturus cristatus. The sequence continues at coordinate 544,443,298 of NC_140594.1, read as the reverse complement.
GGGAATTGCGTAGGACACTAACCACCAAGCCAAGGAGCACAGTAGAGGTACAGACAGCTAGGAAATACTACAAACTAAAAATAGCTGAAAGGAAGGCTGCATTATTGACGGAACAGTGGGAATCGCTGGTTGGAAGTGCTAACTTGAAGAGCAGCGGCCCCTTCTGGTCAGCCGTCAGGAAAATGCGAGATATGGGCAAACATTTGTCCTCAATTAGCTGTAATATAACCAGCAGCACCTGGGAGGCCCATTTCTCCAAAATATATGCCGCTCCTCCCGAGGAAGTAATTATCTCGGCCTCTGGACAGCTGCGCGGCTTACAGATTGACCTCTATGAGGTAGAGGTAGCCATCAGAGAGAGCCTTGGTAACAAGGCCCCAGGTCCTGATGGACTCCCCATAGATGTTATTAAGCACAGTCCGGATCTATGGGCACCAATTCTTCTTAATGTTTTTAACAGCCTGCCAACAGTCCCATGCCCAAAACTTGGGCCATCAGTATTATAGTCCCAATTTTTAAAAAGGGTGACAGGTCAGATCCAGTTAACTACCGTCCGATCTCGCTCTTGGATAATACCTTAAAAATTCTCGGGCGAGTTATTTATAACAGGGTGGTGGAGTGGACTGAAGACACAGATCTATTGGACCCGTGCCAGATGGGATTCAGGAGCAAGGTGGGCACGGTGGAGCAATGTTTGAACCTAAAGTTGATAATTGATAAGTATAACGTTGCTCGATCGTCCCCTATTTACCTTGCATTCATGGATCTTTCATCCGCTTTTGATTTAGTTAATAGATCCAAATTGTGGGCCATGCTACTTAATTATGGACTGGATAAGGCCCTTGTAAACTTCCTGGCTTATCTTCACACTGATCTTAAGGCACAAGTCAGGATTGGGATGGGTGGAGAAGTATCCGGAGCCATAAAAATAGGCAGGGGGGTCAGACAGGGGTGCGTTTTAGCACCCCTGCTGTTTATTATCTACATCAAAGGCCTAGCTAAAGCAATGGAACAAGTGACCAGAGACGTCCCAATTATCCAGGGACACCCACTGCCAGTTTTATTATACGCAGACGATGCGGTCCTTATGGGCCGCACTCCAAATGCCCTCCGTTTGCTTGTTGAAACCTTTGTTCAACACATGGAGGCCCTAGATCTGCGTGTAAATTTAAAAAAATCTTTTATTATGCCATGTGGGCCTGGGAAACGAAAGCTCAATAGTATACATTTAGGGTCAGACAAATTAGAATCTGTAACCTCATTTCCATATTTAGGGTTGGTTTTCACTGCGAACGGCTCATGGAGTGGGCATTCTGCCCACGCCATGGGCAAGTTCTCGAAAGCCACCAATTCTATATTGAGTCTTTCACGCCCAAAGAAAATAGGCGCCACCAGAGCTATTTAAATTTTTTTTAGATTACAGTGCATTCCCGTAGCCACATATGGGGCTGAGGTCTGGGGATTGGGGAAAAGTACCGGAATCCAGCGTGAAGAAAGTCGTTTTGTAGGAAAATACTGGGCGCCCCAATCTCATCCTCTGAATTTATTTGTCATAAAGAACTAAACTCCCCTATGTTTGCGATTTTATTAGAACTAGACCAGCTCTATTCTGGATTAGGATCTGGAGGAACAACTCAGCACCTTTAACACAAGACATTATAAAAGACTGCCTCAAATGTGACCATGGCTTATCAATCCCTTGGCTTGCGGGAGTTTTAAAAACATTGCATGCCGTGGACAAAGGCGATCTTTTCTCCGACCCATCCAGAATTGAGCTTAAAGACAAGGTTGAGGTCAAACAAGCACTATATGCACTTTTTAATTCAGAAAGAATGGGAAGGGAAATATTTAAACCCACTGTTGTTACATGCATAGGGAATGATCTGTGTAGGAAACCACTTCCACCCTACCTTACCCTCCCCTTGTCCAACTGGGAAAGATCTTTGCTATTTCGTCTTAGGGCAGGCTCTGTGAAATTTCTATTGGGCTTTCCCCAGGGTTATCATCACACAACACAATATATCCCATGTCCGTGCGATGGCATTAGTACACAGAATGAGCTGCACTTCCTATTCTTCTGTAAATTTTACTTAAAATATATTAACTGGTTTCTAACCCCTTATTTTAGAAAACAAAGACCCTTCTCTCTGGGGGAGTCTTGCTTAATGCTATTTTCCCTGGATACAGATGAATTCATTTTTCGCACTAGCACTTTTTTGAGACTGAGAACACGCGCACGTAAAATGATGGAAAACCCCTGAAAATTGATTGATGAGAGCTGTATTGGTTTTTAATAATTATGAAATTGTATTTTGATTATTGCGAAAATGAATTGTTCTTATTGTTGTACTTTTATGGATTTTATGAAATTCGAATAAAGGTCTTTTGAACTTGAACTTGATATTGCATATCAAACTAACTGCTAAACTTTAACAACCCAGAATGCAGGGCTGTTCTAATATCTGCTTTCACTTTATTCCTGATTTAGACATCTCTTCCACAGAAACTACACAGTACAGATGTCCTTTTGCTAAATATGGGTACCTTCAGGAATTATGTATTCTGGAAGGTTCTCAGGTGAACCTCTTTGTGTTCCCCTCAGGCCCTCACAGACGTTCAGATTCTTTGCGAAATAGGAGAAAATGTAAACATAGATTCATCTTTAAGCAAGTAGGCCACCTGAATCTGGGTCAACCAGGTAATGGAAGTCAGTGGCGTTGGCGATATGAGCCTGTCTCTCACCTATCAGAAACCAATCTGTGCAGAATGGTGCACCATCCCTAGTGGACACTTGGGGAAATTGTACATGTCCAACCAAAGCACTTAAACTGAGCTCTATCACTAGATGAATTCAGTTTTGTGTTGTCTGCATTTTTACCTCATCACAATTTAATCTGTAAATTTAAGGAGATTGGTCAGCATAGAAAGTGAAACTATTGCAGTGGTGTTTAACTTGTTCAGCTATAGGATAGCAGAGCCATGGATGAGCAACGTGCTGCTTTTTGTAGCTGACGTTCCTTGGTTATATTTGTTGTAGTGACTCAAATGTGGTCTCTGCTGATGGCACTTGTGTTTCAGGCGCACACATTGAAGGTGAGAGAGAAGGAGCATCTTTTTCACAATGTCTTGTCTACAAAAGGTTACTCATCTGATTTATGTTCTCTTGAAAGCCCTGGTGATTAGGGCCATGATAAATTCTAGGCTAGACTATGCCAATTCTTTTCATTTGGGGACCCTTAAACAGCGTTTCCAGAATCTAATATGGACTCAAAATGAGGTGGTTAGACCAATAAAGGGATTTTGGAAGTTTGACTATTTGCCGGAAGGTAGAAGAGACCAACATTGGTTATGGTTTGAGAACAGCATTCTTTGCTGTGCCTATGTTTCCTACACCGCTGCATGCTTGGAAGGGCTCCTAGCTGTTTAGTTGACAACTCAACCATGCTGCTACTCATAAATTCTAGCTTCTACCAATCAAGGCATTCTGCAACCTCCTGCCCCAACAACCTGAAAAAATGGGAAGGTACAATATCATATAGTCTGCTATAAATCTTAGGCAGGGATGCTCTATGACTAAATCAAATCTGCTGTATTTTCACCTCATTCGATGTCGAGTAACAGTCATTTTAAGGTGCACAGCACCTAGGGGCATGTTTCCATGGAACTGTTCTTAGTAAAGCTCACCTTCCTCTAACTCCTATGTCACTCTCATGTTAATGTATTTTCTCTGTTCTTTCTAGTAGGTCAGGTGACTTCTCCTTAGAGATCTGGCAAAATCACTTAACATAAAGATATATTATATATTATATGTGATTTAAGCACTGAAAAGCCCGTGAAGTTTTTTTGTTGTTGTTTTGAAAAAACAACTGCATTACTAACATGGTAAGATTACAGAAACCTCTGCTGTGCAGAACAATGGCCAGGTCTCATCTGTCTACGCTGGTGTGATTACAGATGCCTGCTGTACAGCCGGAACCCCAGTTCCACAGCAGTGAGACCTGCCACCTTTGAGAGAGCAGCAATCTTTGAATGGCTGATATAAACCCTGGATTCACTGACTGCAGGCATCTGTCAAAGACACCCAGATATCTCCCACAAAGGATATGTGTACAGTCGTTTGTTGCACATTCATGGAGCTTGACCATGTGCACATTGGTTTATCTGCTGGGGAATTACCCAGCCCCAATTTGAGAGGCAGCAGGCATCCCTGTGAAAAGTGCTGTGATTGAAGGCTTCAGAGCTTTTTCGGGAATCTCGTGCTCTGTCCAAATTGCCCTTCAGGGTTAAGATGTGAAGTGTATTCCGTCTTCTCGGCAACCTATATGTCCCACCTCCCCCAGGTGATGACGTTGACAGTAACATATTTCCTAATGGGAAGACATTCATTGAATACATCTGACATCCTCCTATTAAATGAATCTCCTGCCACTATCGACTTTGCTACCTGCAATACCATATATACCTCCTAACTGTCTTCTTTCAATCCCTGGGTGCTCTCACCCTCCCCCCTACATTTCATGTCGAGCATAATACGTCCTAACCACACACTAAGGAGCATATTTCATCTATGAGAGGCTTGTTTCACGATTGCACCACGCAAAGTGGTACATGCGTGATGCATGCCTCTAAGTCAGATTTATGAAACCACGCAAAGCCACTTACCTCACTTCGCCGCTTGCGCAACTCCGCAGAGTGTGGTGGAGTTTTTTTGGTACTACGCAGAGTTTTGTGAAGCAGAACTGCACCAACACTACCCAGGCCAAATCCAGAGTATTTACAGTGCAAAAACAGGATGAATACACTTAGGTTCCCAGCAAAGCCATATCCACTAAAATCACTTAAAGAGGCTGTAGGAAAATGCCTCTTTTTGCTTACTACCCCATTTTTTTCTTGATTTTCCTGTTGTTTTTTTGACTCTTGTAGGCAGACACTTCTCACTAGGCCACAACGCATGTGCTCTGGTCTCTACTGCACCAACACTACCCAGGCCAAATACAGAGTATTTACAGTGAAAAAACAGGATGAATACACTTAGGTTTCCAGCAAAGCCAGATCCACTAAAATCACTTAAAGAGGCTGTAGGAAAATGCCTCTTTTTGCTTACTACCCCATTTTTTTCTTGATTTTCCTGTTGTTTTTTTGACTCTTGTAGGCAGACACTGCTCACTAGGCCACAACGCATGTGCTCTGGTCTCTACTGCACCAACACTACCCAGGCCAAATACAGAGTATTTACAGTGAAAAAACAGGATGAATACACTTAGGTTCCCAGCAAAGCCATATCCACTAAAACCACTTAAAGAGGCTGTAGGAAAATGCCTCTTTTTGCATAGTACCCCATTTTTTTCTAGCTTTTCCTGTTGTTTTTTTGACTCTTGTAGGCAGACACTGCTCACCAGGCCACAACGCATGTGCTCTGGTCTCTACTGCACCAACACTACCCAGGCCAAATACAGAGTACTTACAGTGAAAAAACAGGATGAATACACTTAGGTTCCCAGCAAAGCCATATCCACTAAAATCACTTAAAGAGGCTGTAGGAAAATGCCTCTTTTTGCTTACTACCCCATTTTTTTCTTGATTTTCCTGTTGTTTTTTTGACTCTTGTAGGCAGACACTGCTCACTAGGCCACAACGCATGTGCTCTGGTCTCTACTGCACCAACACTACCCAGGCCAAATACAGAGTATTTTACAGTGCAAAAACAGGATGAATACACTTAGGTTTCCAGCAAAGCCAGATCCACTAAAATCACTTAAAGAGGCTGTAGGAAAATGCCTCTTTTTGCATAGTACCCCATTTTTTTCTAGCTTTTCCTGTTGTTTTTTTATTCTTGAAGGCAGACACTGCTCACCAGGCCACAACGCATGTGCTCTGATCTCTACAGCATACCCAAACTGGCTGCATTCCTGTTTGGCATATTTAACTCAGCTATAAGTTCCTTGTACATGGTGTAAAATTGTACCAAGGGTCTATAAGTTAAAGGTCATTAGTGTACTGCAGCACATACTCTGCCCCACTAAAGTGACAATTGAAACATGTCTCCATGGCCTGCTCCTGCAGTCTAGGTGTGCAGTTTTTAAACTATGAATTTCAACTTGGAAAAAGAAACCTCTTTGAAAGCTGGTGACCGGTTAGGTTCTACACTCCCAAGGTGCACAACCTTGGGCCCATATACACCAAATACACTCATTGTAATCATTTTTCAATTCTATCTCTTTTAGTCCAATTTAAATAAGATGAGACGCTGATATTTAAATCTATGTTTTTTGCCAACGTGGTGATTTCAAGATCTAAAATTGACTGTAGTTGATTCCTTTGCTTATGACGATACAAAATTCATCCATAGACACCCAATGCATTTCGAGAAAAACTTTTCATCAGGGGTCGCTGCAATATGTAGGTTAAGAAAAAGTCCCATTAGAATCAACAGCTTGTAATACGCTGCCCACTGATAATGAACACACAGTTTGTGCTTGCCGTACAGTTACCCACATGTAATTGCTTGAATGTGTCCCAAAACCAACAGTGGGGAAACATCGTTTACAACGCGGGGATTACATCGCGATGCCATTACATCGCGGTTTTTACAACGCAAGTCGTTACAACGACTTGCGCTAGATGGCGCTCTAGGACAAGGAATAGTATAATTTACTATCCAACACCTTCCCTACTGTACATAGACTGGAGTTGGAATAGTAAATTATACTACTCCTAAGTCCTATTCCTTGTCCTAGAGCGCCATCTAGCGCAAGTCGTTGTAACGACTTGTGTTGTCAAAACCGCGATGTAGTGTACCGCGATGTAAATGTATGCGTTGTAACGTCATACATCCCCAACAGTGCCATAGTGACCTACAATTTAAGATAAATACTACAAACCAACATAACAAACCAAAGTAAATACATGGAATTTGGCACAGAACCTAATCCTTAAGCTTAAAAAATAACATACAGAATCTTGCCTTCAATGACTCACATGCAAGTGACTAAAACCAGAAGCTTCTTAGAAACCACGCTCACGTGTAGTACAAACATCAATGTGAAAGCTTGCTCTATAATGAAACCTGTGACCCAGCAAGCTGAAAGTGCTGTAGTATCAAACAACAAACATAACTTACAATGTGTATGCCATGAAGAAACATCTCCAGACAATGTAGCAAATAATATCTCCATTGAAACACTGTGAAGTGTAAAATCAGCCGTCGGTGCGTGATCACACAGCCAACCGTTTCAAAAATAACCAGATTCAAACCAGGGCTCTATAAGGACCCTGAAGACAATTAGTGCCGCGTGACCCAGAAACATGCCCTTGAGTTTACAATATATAGTTGAAATACTCATGCCCCACAACCATGTAAACAAAGAGACAAAACCGCAATGTGACTAAGCCAGGCCAAAACCTTAATTTTTTTTAACCTATAAGTCACCACAAAGATAGGTCATAAATGTCCATAGGGTGGGGTTTATGGTATATTAAAAGTAGGACATGCATATTTTATGTTTTACATACATGTCCCGATAGAAAACCCCCAAAGGCATTTTTGCACTGTAGCAAGGCTGGCTCTGCCATAGAAAAGCACTGGGTTACGTTATAACATCTTATAATGCTCAATTTCAGTTTTGGAGCAGCTAGAAAAATTATTTAAGTACTCACTTTAAATTATTTAAATTCCAACGTCAAGACGAATTTTACATGACTATTTTTTAAATTACACTTTTAAGAAAGGTAAAATTTTCTTTCTCAAGCGAAATGTGCCTTTCTGCCAGTGTCTACTATCATGGGGTTAGAAGTGGTTTCCTGAACTAAGACAAAACATGTGTGTGGGGGCAGAGCTGACCTGTTTCTCTGACACGATGACTATTTGGGCAGTACCCAGGAACTTAGGGCCTGATTTCTTTGTCGGTTGGACTCTCTTCCTACCAGCACCATGGCAGAAGCAGTCCCGCCCGACTACAATTTGGCAGTACCGCTGCCCGCATTATGATGCGACCGCCTTCACAACGGTTGCAATGTGTATATTTTACATTGCAGCATGTGCTGCGGGCTGCAGCATAAGCTGCAATACAAAATGTAAACATTTAAAACATCCCTGCACTATGTGGCAGGCACTATGAGGGCCTGTCACATGGTGCAGGGATGTTTAGGGGGGCATCATAGGTGCGGGCCAGGGGTGAAGGGGGCCCTGCTAGGAGTCCCCAAAATAACTTTCCACCAGCCTTTTCATTGCGGGTGAACCGCCATGAAAGGGCAGGCGGAAAGGGATATCCTAATCCCTACAGTGGGGCCTGAGCAGGCACCGCCCCCTTTGCAGGGAATTGGAGTCCGCCCGCTGCCCTGACAGGATCCTTGTTCCTGTTGGGCACAGCAGTCTTTCCCCCAACAGCGAAGCTCTGACCGCCTGCATCCTAATGCGGCAGTCGGACCAATGGACTGGATGGCAGAGGGACTGCCACCGATGGCCATTGTAATCAGGCCCTTAATTATCTTCAGAGGGGCTATTGTGTCACAAGCAGATGTAGCTGACACCTGGGCCTTCCGTCTCCATTGTCCTGTTAGCCAGCCAGACACCAATCCCAGTAGCTGAGGAGTTGCCCACAAAGCCAGTTTTGAAAGACCACAGAGGAGTTGTTGCTAATTTCTTTGGCCACATCTCTGGCTGGTCAAAGGGACCTCTGCACAGAGGAAGAAGGATTCTGCCGTGTTTGTTTTGGAAGTGTTCTGTGGGATTGTTAACTGCCAAGAAAACAGGAACTGCTGCAAAAGTGTGCAGGGTTGCCCATGGGAATATTTTGCTCATTGGTTTGGTAGGGGCCAGGAGTCACCCCCACCCATAAGCTAGTGTCAAGCTTAAATTTGGCACCCCTGGGCATGTTCTGCAGCGCCCTGCTGGACCTTTTGAAAGCAGAAGAAGGACTTCACCTGCTGTTGTGACCTGTGAGGAGAATCCAATGGGCTAGACCAGCCCACATATACCCAGGACCAAGAAGAGGACTCCTGTGGCCAGTTGCATGACCTCCTAATAAGCTACACAGACACAAAAGCTGCAAGAAGCCCACTTTTCTGTAGAGCCAGCTGACCAGTTTCAACTGGACGTGCCATAGACCCTGCTGGCGGCTTCTACTGGAGTGAGCCTGAATCTCAAATGGTATCTCTGAGGTCTTGGAACCCTTATATAAGTGTCAGAGTGTACTTCTCCTGCCCAAACTGGAAAACCTGGGGTTTAAAACTTTTGCCAAGTTTTTCTGGCATGGAGACAAGACTGTTGATGAGCCAAAGCCATCAACTTTGAATCACTGGTCATAATTCCAGTTGCTAGTATGCCCCAATGAAGGGGATCTGAATTCCAGAAATATTTTTATGTCCGAACGAGAGGAGTTATCCAAGAGTGACACTGAGCCGAAGCTGTCGTTGTGGAGACCTTCCTGGGTGCGAACTCCAGACATTTCCCTCTCTGAGCTTTTCCCACCTTCATCGATGGTATCACTGAAACCTCTTCCTTCGCCAACCTGTCGCTGACTACCTAGTTTTTGCATCCAGCCTGCACCTTACTCCATTGTGTATCTACCTTATCAGCAAAATCCTAAGTCCAAAGGTAACTCTTTGACCGGGACCTGCCTGGTGCTTACATCTGACCCAGCTTGCAAAGTGGTCAGCCTTAACCTTTACTTTTGTACCAGTGATGAGTGAGTAGTTGCCCTTGTTTGGCAGTTTGTGGCATTAAATTGATTTGAAACTTTAAAAACTCATATCTTCGGTTTTTCATATTGGATTTTTATTGTTTGATGTAATTTTGTTCCATAATATATTTTATATTTTTATAAATTGGAGTGGCGTTTTTATTGCATTGTGTGTTTTACTTTTTGAACTGTTTTGGTACTTCTAAATGCTTTATACATTTTCTTAAGTGACGCCTCTGTGCTCTATGTCATTGCTACCAAGGTTTGAGCCCAGGTTTAAGTCACTGAAACCTTTACTGTACCTAGCACAAATAGTGACATTATTAGGTGAGGTGGACTACCATCCATCCCAGCTAATAATTCATTTTCTCACAGTGACATTGAGTGAAATTCTAGACCTGAAAGAAAATACATGAAACACTGAGCAAAAATAATACATATTAATTGTGCTATTTCCACAATTATTATGTTATTTTTGCTAAAATTGCAAATTTTTTTTACACTAGGGTGGTAATCTTTGCAAGGAGATTAGTACTCCAAGGTGTGCATTGAGTACAAAAAATGCACAAAACATTGTTCTCTTACCTTTGCGCTGAGGCTCAAAGACGATACATTTTTAGTGTGACTTAACTTGAGCCCAGATTTACTAGAAAGTTATGCATGAGAGAGCAGAGCAGTCCCAAATCTTCTTAAATGTGGTTCTATTTTCTTCTTTCCCTGTGGTGGTGCACTTTTGGCTGCCATGCGCCAATATACACCCTCGCGTAATAGTGCGTGTGATCTGTACAGAATAGCTTCTGTACAGGAAGGGGACCCTTACGGTACAAAACATATCCCTTAACTCTCTTCCTGATTTCGATGTGTTCTGTACAATGCGGCAGCATGCAAATTAGGAAAAACAAGAAGAAATTAAAACATTTCTCCTTGTTACATCTGCATCTAGGAAGCGTAGGATTTTGGAGAAAATCCCTGTTTGCGATTGTTTGTGGATAGGGATTTGCATCAAAACCCATGGTGGTTGCATAGACATGCCCATGCACCACCCATGAAATACCCCCTTGATGTAATGTAATGCAAAGCAGCATATTGTATAACTGTGTGACACTTTGGGAACTATCCAACGCAAATCCAGATTTGTGTGGGACAGTACATCCATCATAACACTTTGCATTCAGTTTGTGTTACATATGCAACGCAATTCGGGGCATATCAGCAACAACCGACGATAATTATCGCTAAGCGCACTTAGCGCTAGGATAATTATTGCGGCTAACGTGGATTTTTATCGCTGAGATAGCGTGCTATTAGCAACGCTTATCTCAAAAGCGATATAAATCCTAGCGCTAACTGCCTAAAATGAAATGTGGCGTTAGGTTATTGATAGGGCCTCACAAACTTAGCCATGATATCCACCTTCCATAGGATATCATGGCTAAGTCAGTCCTGAAGCAGGCGTAAGGAAAGTAGCGATAACAGGGGTTATCGCTACTTTCCTTGCCGTTATGCTTCATAGCGTAGGGCTTGATGATAGGAGAAATGTCGCTTAGCGACATTTCTCCTGTCATGTTAGGTCAGGAACACCCACTTTGCATCTCATTAGAGATGCAAAGCTGGGCGTTAAGATTTTATGCGCTAATTAGGCGATAAAATTCGTCGCTTTACTGCCGCAAAAGCGGCGATAATTTTTTATCGCCGCCTTGTAAATATGCCCCTTCGTTATTAAATCTGGACCCTATTGTATCTCGCACGTGCGCGGCTGATGATGTCATAATCATGTGATGTATTGTATACCAGAACTGAGTTGTTGATTCTTAGCAGCTTGAGGCCCAGGCGTTTAGCCATCAATTCCCCAAGCAACATCTCTGAATAACACAATATTAAACTGAATTTTTCAGCAACCATATATTTGCATCGATATCCAAGTACAGCTGCAGAGGAACGAATAGGATTTATTATGGTTCCATTTGAAAAAGATAACTAGGAAATTGTTTAACTGTCATACAAAATATTGGCCGTTATTATGACTTCTGGTATTTGTCACATCCTCAGCCGGTCTCGAGTCATGTTGAAGCATATGTAAGTTATTTGAATAACAACTGAACTCTACATTAATTGGAACAGGCAATCTAAAAATATGGAGCAGCATTTTTAAGATGTAAAATTACTATATTTGATCAAATAAAACCGATTATCAGCCACGACGCAGGTGTGATTTGATTTCTGGTTCTGAGACATTTTGAAACAGTGTCACTGATTGAAATTACTTTTTCCACTGAACGCTGTGCTTGTGAAGCATGGAATACATTTCTAGGTGATTCATCATCGCCTCCAGAAATTGTCTGAGACGTCTAGTTATAGGCTCACTAATACCACTTATATTCCTTGTCACTTTCTGAAATGATTGATTAGAGGCTGGTGCTACTGTAATGCAGCATTAACTTTTGCTAGGACAGGTGGAGCATGGATGCTCTTGATGGCCCTCTGCAGCTCTATGACTCCTGCACGATTGTTTTTCTCATTCTATCGCAGTTAATCAAACAGGAATAAGCTTCACCTTCCAAATGTTTGATGTTGTTTTACCAGCTGAGATTGTTTGTGGGAAGTGTTAGCCACTGCTTGAAAATAGCCCTCCATCATATTATTTCTTTCATTCCCTAACACTCTTTTAACTCTTGCTGCAACACTGTACCTGTGCATTATTGCATGGTAGTGAGTAAATTGTTTGTTTCTAAGTGCTGCATCACATATACCTAAGCAAATTAACATAGCAAACCATGGGTGTTAGAAATGGGATCTCTGGTTGGCTAAGGCTTGCGCCAAAGCTAGGCAGAGACCACCACTCTAGTCAGGGCAAGGGAGTTACACGCCAAAGATAACCCCTGCCTACCCCCTTGGTAGCTTGGCACGAGCAGTCAGGCTTATCCCGGAGGCCATGTGTAAAGCATTTGTGCACGCACACAACAACATCCTAGGCACACTACAAAAGGAAGTCCACACAAGGTTATATTAAAAATAGCCTTTGTATTCTCATAACACATTAGAATAGTAAACACATAATATACATGGTGCCACCTGGCACTAGGTCATATTTACAAGGGATAATATACACCTGACAGGGCCCACTGGACCACTGTCAGAACCATCAGAAAATGAACGTAGTAAAAGTAAAACATATCATAAACGTACAACCAGTAACCACTGATAAACACTGTACTTAGCATCAGCCTGTAACATAAACTACATTATGCACAGTATTACATTTAGGCGTGAAATACATTCTGCGCCAACCTCACCAGCAAAAACACATTATGCAATTCTCTCATAAGTCTAAACGCATTAGACCCTAACCTCCTAAGTATAACTCACATTAGGAAATAATATCAATGGAACATAATCTCACTAGCATAAACCATAATATGCAAACCAACCTCAATCATAAAACTACATTTAGAGGTATCAAAACAGGGTGCGTGTAACATACTACATGAATCACATTTCCTAGCACCACATAAATCACATTAGGGCCTGGTGCCCTATAAACCCAACAGTCCCCCTGGCCAACTGCCCATCTCAAAAGGGGCTCAAATGCCCTATGTCCAAGAGTCAGGGCGCGCTGCCAATGCAGCATAAGTCAAGGGTGTGCAATTGAGCTAAACGTAGCAGCTGCTCACTACTTGCTGGGCAGCTGTGAAAGTATGGGGCACTGGACTGTATCTCATTCCTAACTCAACAGACATGTCCCCCCAAGAAAGAATGGCCTAAACCATGCAGCTAGCACTAAGTGCCGTGCAGCTGGAAAACTCAAATGTGGGGCACTGCCTTCCTATATTGTGCCCCCAATGTTGGAAAGATAGCACTGGCACTACACGTACCATCTGAGCCCACTTTGGGACTCTTAACACAATGACCCTCTTCGGCACAGCTCCCCTCTGGCAGGCGGGGCAGCTGTGGCCATAGCAGAACTGGGAGGTACACAGGCCCCACCGAGCCCTCTTAAACAAACTTGGCCCCAAAACGTTGGAGCGGCCCGCAACCGCGGGACCGTTCAGGCACCGACAATGTGCCTCGACATGCACCAACAGGCTGCAACACTGAGTCCCTCTCACCCGGACTCTTGGAACAGCTGTGCCTGATCGTTGGAGCGGCCCACTGTCAGGCAGGGCTGCTCAGTAGATAGGCACCACGATGTGTGCAGGGAGCCCCCCCGGGGACTCCTAACTTTAACAAGGTCTGCCTCCCCAATCGGCCCCACTCACCGGGCCTCGGGCTGCAGGCTCCTCTGTCGGAGGACTTCTGTCCGGCTTTCAAACTGCACGTGGGACTCTCCTCACTACACAGGAGCCCCGCCTCGCCGCAGTGCAGTGCCGCCTGTCCCCTTCATCCGGTCCATTACTGCGCTTCACCTGTGTCCTCTCCTAGGGCCCAGGACTTCTCCTTGCTTTGCCCGGCCCGCTCTCTTGGGACCGGGGCTTTTTCGTGGGTGGGCTCCGGATGTCTTCCTGCTTCTGTCCGTGGAGCCCCGCCCACCATCAGGCGGACGCGCCTGCTTTCAGTTCGCGGCCCGGGGCCGCGGCAGTGATCTTTTAAGAGTAGAACGCGGGGTGGGCACCCACAATTTGCATATATAAAAAAAATAAGCGGGGTGGGCACCCCCGATCTTAGAAAACAGAGGCGGGGCACCTGCCAGGATAACAATAATCACGGCATCAACAGCGGGGTGGGCACCCGCAAGAACCCAACAATGCGGGTGAATCCCTACGCCGGGGATTCCCTCTAAAAGGGATAGAAGTGCTCCTCCTCAGCTGCAGGGAGCACAGTGCTATGAAAAGCGCTTTTAGGAAATAAAAGTAAAGCGCTCACCAGGCGCTAGGCTTAAAGTCCTTCAGAAAGAGGCATCAGGTTTTAGATGAAGGGGGCAGTGCAGGGCCCAGGGAGGCAAGCCCTCCTGGCAGCCTCCCCCTGGGCCCCAGCAGCAGCACACCCGCAGGTTTAGGAACAAATCCAGCACACCACATTCTCATGGGGTCACAGCCCCTATATTTATACTACAACATCCCTTTGTGTCACAGCACAGGGCTGGGGAATTCCAGTCAGGACTGGTTTAGGTGGGATTTGGAGCACTTTGTTTTGCTCAGCTCCTTTCTTCTTTGTCAGGTGGGGGCTCAGGGATTAGACGCACCACAGGGGGCGGAGCCAGCATTGTGGAGGGAAGGCACATCCCTATTCAGGTCCCAGGTGCAACTCCTCCCTCCCATCTGCATGCAGCTCTCTCTATTCACCACTGGGCAGACTCACCCTGTCTCCTGGTGCCACCCACACCTCACAGCTCATGTCAATCACAAGCCAGACATGCAATTCACATCAGGCAGGCAGACACAAAGTACACAGAAATGTCAACTTCTAAAAGTGGCATTTCTCCACCAGTCACCATAAATCTGCGCACACCATTGCGCAGCATTTATTCTCACGAGCTCGCACATACTAAACTCGACCCTGCACTCCTCTCATACCAGGAATTACCATGGACACACATATCCCCCATGCATTCCTATGGGAGGGGAGGCCAATCTCACCACACACACTCCGAGCGCACACACACGTTACACTGGGCCACAGTGCTAAAGTGCCCAGAGGCCTAAAATCACTACCACTATGTCAGAGCTTAAGGCAAAAAGTTCAGGGGTGAACCTGCCAAAAGGGCCAAGTCGAACAATGGGGATGCAAGGAGTCTTCGGAACAGGGAGCTCAAAAGGCGGAAAAAGCAGACTACAGACTAAAAGGTGTCGCTAATCTCAGGACTAGGGTGCCTTGAAGCAGAGGGAGACAGAGGATAAGAAGGATTAGGAAGGGCCTTGTATGAAAGAATTAGTAAATTACTGAGACAAAGCCACATGGGGGCAAGGTTCTCTGGTACAGAGGTCCATAGGAATAACAAAAGGAAAGTGACATAGCAGGCAGAAGGACACTAGGACTAGGGACAATGGGACGGTAGAGGGGATGGGTTTTGAGAATGGAATGCACTCAAGAAATATGAAACCATTAAACATGAATATGAGGCAATCTGTTGAACAATACTTTTGCAAGTAAATATTTTCCATTTCTAGTAGAAATGGCAGGCTTCCATTCTTTCTACACTAACCATTCAGAAAAGTACATGCTCATCCAAGCAATGTTAATGACATACTTGAGGATTCTATGTAAGAAGTGTACTACATGTGAAAGAGTGGAGAATGTCCATTATTATGGAAGTGGATAACTTTTTAGCACCCAAATGGGAAGCACCATGCAATCAGCATAAAACAGATATGTTATTGTAGAGCAGGATCCTAGATTCAAGCTGTGTAAGCACTACTCAGAACTTTAGAGGCAGTGCTGCTGCCTGCTCATCTATGGCACCTCTAACTGAAGACATAACTAGCATCCTCAGCCAAACCACAGGCCTCAAATGGACCCATCCAGGGCTCTCATTAACTTCTATATTTTGCCATGCTTATTTGTCTTGCTGGCCCATGTCTAACAAAGGTCTCCTTTTGTAGAACACCTTTCACACAACCTGCCTGCAAATATATTTAACTATCCATACTTAGTCAAAACCTTATAGTGAAATTAATTGTGAAACCTTCCCAACATTCCCTGTGAACTGACATTTAAAACCATTTGGGTTTTACCATTGTTGCAGCCCTAAAATGTTTAAAACACTGTTTGCCACTAATTTCCCAAAATGTTCTTGATGAATATGCTCCAAGCTCTCTGTAAAATTATTTTAAAGTAGTGGCAAGATAAATTAAAACTTCACCTCGGAATTTGATCAGAATTAAGAAATATCACACTTTACGAATCAGAAGAAATGTCTTAGATTCACGTGAGGTAAGGTTTATCCTTTTGGGCCTTAAAGGTATGATGATTTCCTGATGTGAAATATCCCTGGTAGGACATCCTCCAGCAACACAATTTTGAGTGTGGAGGCTAGACATCTACTTCAAGGTGTGTTAGGGGAGGGCTCTGAGTTGAGGACTGCTTTTCCTTTTATTATTTATTTTTTTAAAGAAGAACTTGTTAAGCTTTGCATTCCACACAGCTTGAACAGTTTAGAGAATACACAAAGTTGGGAAATAGTCTACTTTATTACTTTACACCCATCTACTTTAAATCCCATCTAATTGGTATAATGTAAAGCTGGAGTTTGAAAAGTATGTTGAGTGTGCTTAAATATGTACCCTACAAAAGGCCACGTATTCTTTCATAATGAATCACACAGTGTGCACCTAAATATTGAAGGCACAGAATATTGAGGATAGAACATGGGCTCTAAAATGACGACAGGTGAGTACATTTTTTTCTATACCTTATTCCACAGATATGTACCTATACAATACATATACCTTCAAGGTATGTAGATGTGGAGTTAGGAATAGTAAATCTATACTTCCCTATATGTACTCACTTTTCAATATTCCGTCCTCGATCTTCTTGTACCACAATAGTCTGGAGGTTGATATTTAGTGGTGCAACCAGTATTTGGATAAGAATGCAACTATAGAGCACAGCTTTAATGTTTGCTTATAGCTGAGGGCCATGCCCCCCCATAAAATATACTTCTGGCTACGGACCTGTGGATGCCATATCTTGAAGTACATGAATGGGTGCTTGTTCTTTCATTTTCTTGTGTTTCATCCTTGTTTTAAATAAACCTTGACTTTTCAATGGCATCGATGCAGCCCATGTGTACATGTTAGTTTTCGATGGTGTAAGTAGTGGCATTGGAGATAGTTCATTGTATTTCTCCTCAGGCATTATGTTTATAAATGCACCATTGTTGATAATAAAGGTATTGAGCAACCATTTACCTTTGGTGTAATCTTCAGGCAATGTTTAAATGACTTATGTGCATGTTGGATTAGTTGCTAGTGAAGAAAATTACAAGGTGTGCAGAAAAATACAAGTCGTAGAAAAGTCGACATGAAAAAGCACCAGTCTTTCAGAGGTAAACTATGAAATTGCACAACCATCATCTAATTTTAACGTGCTGTTGATACTGAAGAACTTTTTGACGATGATTTAGATGATGATCGACTTTGTTTGGTGTTGATTTGCTTTAATTGGTGTGGTTGCTTGGCCTTGTGGGCATGCGTTGAACTTCACTTCTGAAGCATTCTGGGTGCTATTTTGTCTTCGCACTTACCTTTTCCTTCTCCTTGCAAACCATTAGAAAATGGTTCCCCTTCCCACAGACTTTCAAACCTGTCCAATGGCAGGACATTTACTGTCATGTGGAAACAAAAATCCAAAGTTGAAGCACAATTTCGTATCCCATATAGACATCACTCTGTGTCCCTGTGTGTTGTGCTTTGGCTTACTTTTCATGTTCATGACTGACTCATTCTGGGCACCTACAGCCTCCATGTTAGTATTTTGTCGATCGGCATGCTCCTCAGCTCTGGCAGCTATGAGCACTCACTCCAGACTAAGTGTTTCTTTCAGCATTTGTCGTCAGAATTAATCTGACAGGCATAGTCAATAAATCTGAGGCATATAGCTTCCTCAACATTAAATTAATTGAACTTACAGTGATGGATGAGCAAATCCAGTCTCTCAACAAGTCAAGTGTTTCGATGATTTCAGTATCTTTCGGTGGTTCTTGTGATTTGACGATATGTAATTTTGTCAACTCGCGAGCATTTTCTTTATGACTTCTTTACACCTTCACCAGCTATATTCTTAAGTTATTTGACAATCTTTTTGTTATCTGTTTTTTCTAGCCCAATAATGAAATCTTCAAATGTGTCTGTACAAGTAGTCATCTGTCGCCAATATTCAGCTTTTTGGCGGTATCAAAGGGTAGTGGCAGTTTGAGGAAGGTGATGCATTATAACAATTTGTGTGATTGGCTGAAACTGAGAGTGGAGCTCTCTTTGGCAATGGCTGCTGTCCTAAGGCCCTGTGCTGTTCCGGCCTCTGGGTCATCTTGGTCAGTTGATGGAACCTTGTCTCCCTCTTGGTCTCTATTGGAGCCCTTCACTTTACCGGAGACCTCTATAGTTGTTCTAAGCCATCAACCAGCAGCTTTGGTCGGGTGCCACTTCGGGTATTGAAAGCTACATAAGCACAACCCCGGTGCCTTCTTCTGGGGTCACTCCATCCAACACTGTAGTATGATGACTCTCTTTACTTAGTGTTGGTAAGCAGATGACTGTTTCTTGTATCTGACTTACTTTGTTTTATAAACTTATTACAGGTATTCACATGGAACTCATTTAAATCAACAATAAGAAACAGCAGGGAAATCCTGCGCTGAATTAATCAATATTGGACAGTCCTTAATTTTGATAAAAACATTGGTTGAAGCCATTTTCGCTCCAAATCTAGCAAACCACTACGCTGGCCAATTTGAGGATTACTCTATCCACACTGAGGTTAATCCATACCTCAGCCGTATTCATTACTGGAAAAGATATATTAACAATATCTTTATGATTTGGAATGGTCCACATTATTTATTCTGTACCTGAGTCAATGTCAACCATACCTCAAATTCAAGCACAACATAGAGAGCCACAGTCTCCACTTCCTAGACCTAGAAATCAAGAACCATGACATCCATCTCATTGTTTCTCTGATTAGAGAACCCACTGAACAAAATACACTATTTCAATTTAGGAGTTTTCAACCACAAGCTCTGACAGATGGTCTGCCGTCTGGACAATTTCTTAGGCTATTGCACTCTTAAGAAAGATTTTTTCAAAGAGGGAACCATTCCTAGCAATATACTCCGGGAAACACTTGGCAAAGATATCCATGAAGAGGGCATGGTACAGTCCGAAAGAGGAGATATTACAGACCAAGGCTAGATCCTCCTCCAACAAGATGGCAGTGGTCACCACATTCTGCCCAGACACCAAAAAGATAGTGAAGAACATTAAGAATCACTGGTCCATTCTCAACACGCTGGTCCGAAATTCCCCTTTTGTCATTGAAGAATGGCAATAATCTAAGGGACCACTTCGTACATGCCATCAAATGAGTTCCCAAGCCAACTGAGAACATTCTATCCACATAGGGCTTGATTCCTATTAAGGGTCACTTCAAAAACCGTAACTGTGTCTAATGCCAATAAACACAGAGCACGAAAACATTTGTGCATGGCAACATCCAAATCACACTACACCTCCACTCTATCTGTGCATCAACTAATAGTTTTTACTGCATATGGTGACCACGTGACATGATTTACATTGGTCAAACCAGTGAAAGCCAGGATAAGTCTGTACAGACGCCAGATTTGCTGTATGATTGAAACGGCCCCTTTGGTACAACATTATACAGAAAGAAGCACACAACCTATGACCTGGGAAGGCAAGTGATATAAACGGAGCTCCTGTCCCCAAAAGGTGGAGATACATCCTACACTCGCTAAAAACATGAATGCAATTGGATTGATAAATGCAACTCAATAATACAGGGGCTTAACACCAAGGGAGAATGGTGTAAATTCATTGCTCTTAAGAACTGATTTTCTAACAATAAAGACAATCCCTGTATCACCAGCATGTTCAAGGACTATTTTCTATCAGGCCATACCACTCTCCAAATATTAATTTTTACCCTTGGAGCTCCTTTCTAGCTTCACCTTACTGTGGGCCCACCTCCTCTTAGCAAAGGATTCAACATCCTTTATTGCTGCTGATTTTGTTTCCAACATACTGGATTATTGTTTATATGCACGTAATTGTATTGTCAATTGATTCTTTTTCATTTTTTTGCACGAAATCTGTTTATTAGCATGGGTTTAATTCTCATCTCCTTTACTGTTTCGGTAACATCTCCAACGTGCATTAATTGCATCAAGTTCCCTCACTGGTTAAGCTATTCAGGAATTGGCCACCTGGGTGTAGCTTCATAATACATGTAATCTCACTACCCAGCTTGCTTTCCACTCGCCTTGCTTCTGTGCAGCCGGTAATGCACCATACTCTCCCAGTTGCCATGCCCACCAGATAAACCGCACACCACACACAATGACGTTGTGCAGCTGATGTGCCGCCCTTATCTCTAGGAAGACACCACAGCATCCTCCCCATGAAACGCACGTTCTTCCGGAGAGCACCAACGACAGCATGGCTTTGGCTGTTTTATATGGATGAGCCCTGCCATTTTCCCCAATTCTAGACTCACTACTGAAGTGCATAAACTTTCTAATTTTAGAGGTTACATGCATTTTATCTGGCACTCTGCTGACGTAGCCTCCCACACGCTTTACTGGAGCACTTTAGCTTTCTAATTTTAGAGTTTACAAGCATGATATATCAGGCACACTGCCGGAGCGGTCTTCCACACTCGTCCTTGCACTATAACCATAGCTGTCAGGCTTGCAGGAGCACAGCTTTCCTATCATGGGGCTTTCTCCTACTCCAATGAATAGTGGATAAATCACTTTTATGCTCCTTAGTCTGGCTATCGGGGCAATTTTAACTCATACACTAGCACTGGCAATGAAGTTCTCAGTTTGATAGACCTGCTAATGCGGCATATGTTTCACCACTCAGATAGCTTCAATAACGCTCAACTGCAGCGGCGGTTTCTTTGTAGGGGCGTTGCCCCGCCCGTTTGTCTTGCCATATTAAAATGTTTACTGTTGCTTAATTCATTCTTTCTTTTCTAGCCGCGTAGCATGGCATTGGCCCGGAGAAAGTTACGAGAGTGACTGGGGGGAGGGGACGAGGGATTGGGACCCTCGGAGCCTGCTTGATAATTGACAGGCCTCGCTGGATGAAGTGCGCATGTTGGGTTGGAATGGTGCCTTTCTCCGACCAACCCCGACTTGCGCGCTTGAACCCTTACCTATCTCCACAATGTAGGAGCCTCGAGGGATTGCTGCTGCAGCCCCCAAGGCTCCAAATGAGCGATGGCAGCGCCTGACCAAGCCAATCCTCGCACTGCTCCCTTGATGTTTCCTAACAGAAACAGCAAGGGAGCAGGGTTAAGATTGGTTAAAGAGTCGTGGGGGTGAGACAGGGCCTGAGGGAGGCAGGGTCGAAACTCCTTTGATCACGCCATGCACGCATGCATGCACGCACGCCTGGAGGCAATGACAAGTCAAGAAGAGTCGTGTTCGGTGTTACTGCTGAGAGGAACCCAGCGGAGACAGTGAGTATGTTTTAATAGTTAGTTAGCTGGATTAACTAATTTCTGCTAGGGCTTTTAGCACCAAGGTGGTGGTCTGTCAAGCCAGGCGTATGGAGATTTTCAGACCGTATTCCGTGATATTTGTCCAATATTCTTTGAAGTGTCAGATAAGTGGGTGTTGTAGCATGGCAGACATGTTGGTGGCCCTGCCCTCGCTCACTACTAAAGCGTGATCCTTTCCTGGGTGTTGTACTAAAAGCGTATTCCTCTGAACAACAAAAATATATATGTTCAGAGGAATTCGTTTTTAATAACAACACTCACTTATCTGGCACAGTGGCGTTTTAAAGAATATCGCACAAATAGCTGATCACTTTTGAAACTAGAAGTCGACATACACAATTCTTTCACTTTCACAAGCGCGCTACATTGGTTTTATGCCACTGCTCCAGCGTGGAGTGCATAAATCCCTCCCTCTATCACAGACCAAAGATCTCACATACACATGCTATCCATACATTCACTGGTGGGGCCCATTACACCAACATTCACTCACCATCAGTCCGTGTTGGAGGCGATTATCTTCCAAACGCTGGTATGAGAAGGAAATACCACTTCTGCCCTAACGAGTGACAAATCTACACCACCTACTGCTGCTCATTTAGGCCTTATATTCCATCTCTGGTATTCCTCCCATAATCTTGGGGATGGACTTGCTAGTTGCTGTTTAAATGATTTTCTAATTCTCTTTTCCCTTCACATTAATACATTTTCATAAATAAATAAACCAACTCATTTCTGTAATGACTCAAATATGTTTTATCTAATTAAATGCAAAAAAAAATTCATTAGTTGTTCAAGCATCTGACCATCATATTTACCTATTCTGGCTGAATATCGTCTTCTAAGTCAAATCCAGTAGTCTCATCAATCTATGCCCGTCAAATTTGAAAGTTTAGATCATCAGGAAATTGGGCATTCGATCAGTCTGTCAAAGATTCAGGGAAACAGCTGTCCTGCAGTGTCACCGTCCTCTCCGTCAGCATAACATCAGGAAATTGGAAAACAATGCGATCATTACCTCTCTATTCTACCATAATTTATAGTAAAATTGATGTTAACAAGTATCAAAATTTGGGCATCCGAGTTCGCTGATTGGACAATCAGGGATCATCCTTTTTAGGTTCTCACGAAAGTGTCTTTTGGGTTATGACCCTTGTCAGTTCCGGTTCACACAACAGTATTTGTTCGGAATATTTGGCTAATGTCCCAGGCTGTCCTTGGAAGGTACATGTTCATCGGGGTCAGGTCCAGGCCACAGTTGCTAGCATCCAGTTTTTCAGTCCAGCACACTTCACAGCTGTGGTCGTGGTCAGAATGACTTGTCATGGTTTTCCCCACCTTGGAACCAAACAACTTCTTCTTCTGTGGACCTTTATCCTTACCCAGTCACCTGGGCTCAGATCATGGGCTGGCTTCTTTTCAAGTGTGGTGGCATCTGCTCCAACTTGATGAAACACAGAATGAACTGCGTCAGCCAGGCCTTTACAGTATTCCAACACAATGTCATCAGTTATAGTCATCAGCTTGTTGACTGGTATAAACACATGTCTCATAGCACGTCCCATGATTATTTCATGAGGACTCAATCCTGTAGTTCTGTCTGGATTTGACCTAATTGTCATGAGTACTAGAGGCAAGACATCAGGCCATTTCATACCTGTGGCCAAACACATTTTCCCTATTCTATTTTTGATAGTACCATTCATCTGTTCAACCACACCAGAAGGCTCTGGTTGGTAGGCACAATGTAGTTTTTGTTGTACATTCAATGCTTCACAAATTAATCCTACAATCTCATTATGGAAATGTCCTCCTCGGTCTGACTCAATTGTCACTGGGAACCCGAACCTAGGGATGAACTCTCTCAGCAGTAACTTGGCTACTGTCAACCCATCATTTCTTCTTGTTGGGAATGCTTCCACCCTCCTAGAGAATAGGCAGACCACGACCAAAACATACCTCAGTCTGTTACAAGGAGGCATCTCAATGAAATCTACTTGCATTCTGGTGAAAGGCCCTCCTTCTCGACCTATTGTTCCCAGACTCACTACTGTCTTGCTTCCAGGATTGTATTGCTGACATATTAAGCATCTTTGACAAAGACTTTCTGCTACAAGTCTGAATTTTGCATTGTACCAGGTCTGCTTAAATGACCTGATCATGGCATCTCTCCCAATATGTCCCTGGCCATGATACATCCGTGCCATGGTAGACATCATGCTATCAGACATAACTGGTCTTCCATCTCGATAGACCCACACATGATCCTTTTCCCTTGGGGCACATCCTGCTTTTACCCACTGTCTCATTTCCTCATCTCCTGCCTCTTCCTGCAATTGTCTTACCTCTTCCCAAGTTCCCACAATGTTAGTAAACATCAATGAGCAAGAAGACATTTCTCTTTCCCTAGCCCGATTGACCAAATTCTGATTTCGTGCACAATACTGTGCCATTTCGTTGGCATACCTGTTCCCAGTGGCGATATAATCACCACCTTGGCTATGAGCAGCACATTTTACAACAGCCAATTGTCTAGGCAGCTGTATTGCCTCAAGCAACTTTCCAACCACTTCTGCATTCTTAATGGGAGTTCCACTCGAGGTCAGGAAACCTCTTTGTAGCCATAGTTGGCCGAAGTCGTGGACGACTCCAAAGCCATACTGGCTGTCAGTTATCACAGGCACTCTCACACTCTTCCCAATCTTGCATGCTCTAGTCAGAGCCACAAGTTCTGCTACTTGGGCTGATTTCACTCCTTTCAGATATGATGCTTCTATTACTGCTGTTATAAAAGAAACAGTGGTCCTTGGAAAGAGAAAGAATGCACTTAAGATAAATATAGTACAGAATCGAAACTATATTGTATTTTGGGATGTCCAGCCGGACAACCCTATTTAATTCTTAGATGAAAGAATAACAATTACAATGACATACTAATGGTGGGACACAGTCCTGTATCCTATGGGGAAAAAATGAAGAGACAATACATATAAAACAATTACATACATAGGGGCATTTCAGGCAAGACGTAATGAGCTTTGTTACAAATCCAATGTAAAAGCTTTTAGAGTAACAACAATTGCACTTTTTTAACACACTGGCTTAATGTGCAAGTTGTTAACATGTGTCGACGACGTTTCGATCCTGTCTAGAATAATAGAATCATCATCAGGACAAGAATAGTTTGCTAGCCTGAGCATAAGAAATTGCCAAGGGTATCTCAGCAACTGGTCGCGGGGGCAGCGCCAGGTGGCCGGCTGAATGAGACAGGGCTCATAGGTGAGCAAGGTCAGGGATAGCCGACCGAGGGTAAAACTGTACGGAAATAAAAGTAGTCCATACAGTCACAGTATGAAAGAGAAACTGAGCGCGGGTTCTGCAAGAACGGAGGAGCCAGACATGGCCCCTGTAGTGTGAAGGAAATGATTGTCAAAGTACAATAGATGGTTTAAATGAGATTAGTCCAGTCTTCAACGCGATTCAGGCCATCCCTGATGCTATTGATGAGGATAATCATTTTTAATTCCTCCTTGTTCAAGATTTTGCTGATGTCACCGCCTCTTGGCGGTTGTTTGATAGTTTTGATCACTGTCCATTTGAATTCATCTTCTTTGTGTCCCATTTCCACAAAATGTTCAACCATTGGAGCATTAAGAGTTCTGCATCGTATTCTACTCCTGTGTTGGCCGATGCGCAGTTTGACCTTTTGGGTGGTCTGGCCTATGTACACTTTGTCGCAAGGACATGATATCATGTAAATGACATTGCTAGTATTGCAATTAGAAAACGTTTTCAATTTGATAGATACATTGTTAAATACAAAATTAGTACCTTCAATGGTTGCGCTGCATACATTACAATTCCCACATTTTACATGTCCAATCAGTGGCTTACGTCCCCACAGTTCGTCCTAAGTGGACATGGATCGGGGAGAGGGGAGGGCAGCTCGCACAAGATGATCTTTCAGGTTGCGGTTCTTTCGAAAGGCAAATAAGGGGCGTTCAAGTGAGAGAATGCCTGCATTGATCACTGGCCAGTGATGTAGGATTGATTTGCGGATAGGGTTTGAGGCAGGGGAAAAGGTGGTTACGCAAACAATGCTGTTGGATTTGGTTTTTTCTTTGGGGGATAAGAGGACTTCCCTTGGGCAGTACCAAGCTCTTTTTTGCGCATTCCTCACTAATCTTTTTGGGTAGCCACGTGCTTTGAGTTTGTTGGTAAGGGTGAGTGCTTCAGCGAAGTAATCTTCCTTTTCAAAGCAGTTGCGTCTAATGCGCAAGAATTGGGACTAAGGAAGAGAGTCTCTAAGGGCTCTGGGGTGATTTCTCTCATACCGGAGTAAGGTGTTCCTTTCTGTGCTTTTCCTATATAGTTTGGTAAGTAATTCTCCATTGGAGTGATATATAGTGAGGTCTAGAAAGGGAATGTGTGACCTGTGGTGTGTATTGGTGAAGGTGAGACCAGAGCAGTTATTGTTCAGCCAATGGGCAAATTGGGAAAGGGTGGTTTCATCTTGGTTCCAAATTAAGAAAATATCATCTATGTAGCGACGCCATAGGACGATAGCCGGGAGGAAAGGGTTAGTGGTGGAGAGGATTGTCCTTACTTCCAGGTAATCCATGTAGAGGATGGCCAGATTGGGCGCAAAAACTGCACCCATGGATGTACCTTTCACTTGCTGGTAAAAGTCATTTTCAAAACTGAAGAAATTGCGGGTCAGACAGAGTTCCAATAATTGAATGATGAAGAGAGTGGGGACAAAATGGGGGCGGGGTCTGGAGTCAAGGATATCACGGATAACTAGGAGTGCCGGGATTTGTGGAATGTTGGTGTAGAATGATTCTACATCCATGGTGCAGAGGAGATTATGTTCAGGGTGAAAGGGGTGATGTTCGATGAGATTGATCATCGCCATACTGTCTCTGACGTAGCAGTGTGTTACGGGGACGAATTCTTTGATGAAATGGTCGATGTATTGACCTAATGGCTCAAGGATAGAACCACAGCCCGAAACTATGGGGCGTCCGGGCGGGTGAGTCTGACTTTTATGAACTTTGGGGAGAGTATATATGACCGGAGTGCGGGGAGATTTGACGTTAAGGAAAAGGAATTCTTTCTGACTTAGAAATCCTTCCATTTTGGCATCAGTAGTTATTTGTAAAATCAATGTCTGCAGTTCTTTTGTGGGATTAGTAGGAAGTCTACAGTAATGATCTGTATTAGACAGTTGGCGTTGAATTTCTGCCTTATACATGGCCTTTTCTTGAAGGACTATCCCACCGCCTTTGTCTGCTGATTTGATGATTAACTCGTCATTATCTTTCAAGGAAGTAATTGCTTTCTTCTCTTGTAGGGTGATGTTGTAACAAAATCACTTTCTGGCAAAGGTATATCTTTTATGTCTGGTCGTGGTTTTGTACAAAAATCAAGTCCATCCAAACAATCATGATCTACTTCATCCCTTACTTCCACAATCTCAGCATCAGGCAACAAGGTTGCAGGATTCACATTCGAACATCTTGCAAGACTCACATTAGTTGCACCCAATATGACCTTCTCATATTTAGTCAGCCGACTGTGTGTCATATACTGAGTACGACTCCTTGTCAACAGAATTGCTACATCATGAGGTACAAACACTTTCAATGGATATCCCATCACAATTCCTTCACTCTGCTCCAAACTTCGAAATGTTGCAGCCACCGCTTTCAAACATCCAGGTAAACCTACAGCTACTGGATCTAGCATTGATGAAAAATATGCAATTAGTCTTCTCAGTTTTCCGTGCTTCTGGATCAACACAGAAAGTGCACATCCATTTCTCTCACTGCAATACAACTCGAATTCTTTCTCATAGTCAGGCATACCTAATGCAGGTGCTTCACACAAACCATCTCTCAATTGTCTAAATAATGCCAATTCTTCCTTATTTAATTCAATGGGATCTTTCACATCACTTCTCGTTAATCGCACCAAAGGTTTTGCGATCAAGGAAAAGTTGCCTATCCACTGACGACAGTATCCAACCATTCCCAAAAACATTCTCACTTCTCTTTGAGTCATGGGAGCTCTCATTCCTTTTATTATTCTGATTCTGTCTATGGTTATTTTCCTTAGTCATTTCTCAATGTTATGTCCCAAATACTGCACTTCCTTCTTACAAAACTTTAGTTTCGCTGGTGACACTTTAAGTCCTCCATCTGCCAAATGATTCAGCAAGGCTATTGTATCTACCTCAAAGGCTTCACGTGTTTTTGACGCCACCAAAAGGTCTGGCATTTCTAGACTCTCCAAAGACTTCTTTAATGGCTGATTGAATATTGAGGGGCTTTCTGTATACCCCTGTGGGATTCGGCACCATGCCAAAATACGCTCACCAAAACGAAATGCAAAAATGTGCTGACTGTCGTGATGCAATGGGATGGAAAAGAAAGCATGACACAGATCAATCACTGTATACCATTCTGCATCATGGGGAATCTGATATAAAGCACTGATGGATTTGGTACAATGGGACAACATGATACCACAATTTTATTCCCCTTCCTCAGATCTTGCACTATCCTGAATTTCCCATTAGGCTTTTTCAGTCCCATTATCGGTGAATTACTTGGACTACTCATTATTTCTCTCAAAATTCCTTGCCTGATCATTTTCTCTATTACAGGAGTTACACCTTCAATTATTTCAGGTGTCAATTTGTATTGCGGGACATTTGGATATGTTACTCCTTCCTTTACTGTTATTTTGATTGGATCTACATTTCTCATTAGCCCTACATCTTCTCCAGTGAAATCCCAAACTTCTGCCTTTACAGATTGTCTCAATTCTTTAGGCAATTCATCAGGGTTGAATACAGCATATGTTTCAGTAACTTCATTTTCTCTGTTAGCTATGGTTGTCTTGTACAATACATCATCATCTGGTGTTTCAAAAGCTATTCCATCCGGAGTACAAAATATAGTGCAATTCATTTTGCACAAAGGGTCCCTACCTAATAAATTCACAGGACTGGTGTCACACACCACAAAGCGGTGCATTTCTGAAAATTTCCCTATGCTAACTTTCACTGGGTCTGTAAGATATGTTTTAATCTGTCTGTTGGACACACCAACTACTTGGATCGTTTCATCCGAGAGAGGAAGATTCTTAACATCAGCTGATCTAACAGTTGATCGAGTAGCACCAGTATCCACTAGGAAAGTAATATTTTCATCAACCCACCCATCTACAAAAGGTTCTGTCTGGTCTACTTCTAGAGTTGCGCCAAGTACGCACTCTTCTTCCTCCCTTCGGCACCGTCAATAGCTCTCTTCTGCGTCACTCTCATTGCATTTCAGCCAATACTGCGAGACAGCGCTAGCGCGTGGCAGCTTATTAACCTGTTCTTCATTGTAGAATCCCGATTCACTACTATACTTCTGTGTGTTTCTGCTCTGTGGAAAAGGCGGTTTTGGCACCTGATTCTGTGGGGGAACAACTTGCTGCTGTTGCTGCAGTTGACCACTCACCTTATGCTGCACCTGTGGGTTCAATGATGGATTTTCATTGTTAGTACTTGGGGAAAACTTACACTCGGATTTCCAATGCCCTATCCTGCCACAATTATGACACGGAAATTTCTTTTTAACTCCTTCAATATTCCCTTTATACTTCCCAGTATTAAATTTAGGCTTTGACCCTGCTTGTTCCACCAATTGTGCTTCCTGTCTCTCCGCTACCTTTACCTGTGCCCACATTGCCTTCTCCTTTAACTTCCGCTGTTTTGCTTCAATTTCATCACTGAAGTATTTAGCATGTCTCAATACTTCATCTATTTTCTTGTTTTGCCAATCTACCGTATGCTGTTTAATCATCTCACCAATTTCTGGACGTAAACCATATACAAATCTGTATACAAAATGGCTCAAATCCTTTTCATTCAGATTCTCATCTCTGCTAAACTGCTTAAAAGCTTGTATTAGCCTCTCGTAATATGCATGTACTGACTCTTTACTTTCTTGGTGTGTTCGATCAATTTTTACCCAATCTGTCTCTTTAGGGGGCACTTTATTTTTCAGAAATACTATAACCTGCTCATATTTCTTCATTACCTCGGGGTCCGGAGCTCCTGTTTTAGGATCCCTAGGATATTCCTTGGTTGGACAATTAATCATTAATTTGCACTCTGTCCATAGATCTGCTGGTACGATTATGTCAAACAGACTATTCAAATCAATCCATAATACTTTAGACAATTTCACAAATCTGTCTACCTGCCTGTACCACTCGACGGGCTTTTCACGTAGTCGAGGGACATCATTCGTAAAAGACAAAATATCCTGTCTTGTCCATTGGTCATGTACATATCCTCATCCTGGAATCTCTCTCATAGGGCACTCTGTCACTACCTTCTCCCTTTCTCTGGCAGGAAAGGCTGAAAATGTCTTATCTGAGGCATCATCGCGTTTTCTATACCACCTGCTTCTCCATTTATCCACGTCTCCCCATTTTCTCAGCAAAATGATTATGTCCTTAATTTGACCTATTCGTCCTGTGGTGTTCATATTCTCAATGTCCTTTTCAGTGAATTCTACTCGATATGGTTTCTGTAAGGCTTTTACCTTTTCAATATCAATGCCCATCTCATTTGCTACTTCTTCTAACCTTTCATGTAAGTTTTTTGCTCTCCAGGTCACACTCTTGCACAAAAATAATAATTCTTCATCCTGATAGGTTTTCAATATTTCTGTCGGGATAGTCCCTACTATTAATTCTTCCTATACCATTCGTAACTTGGCCACATCAATTGATTGGGATTCTTTGTCTTTCCTCTGCAAGCTTCTTAACCATTCACTTAACTCGTCTGTTGATGGTCCTACTGGTTTTTCTATACTTCCATGTCCAAAGTCTTTTTGTGTTTCTGACACTGTCTCTATCATTGTCATACGTCTTTCTGCACAATTCTGATCGACAAATGGATTGTTTGTATAACTCGGTTCCATTACACTCATAGTCTGCCTCCATGGATTCTCATTCTGACTCACTCTTGGTTGTTCTACTGGTTTATTACTTCTGTAAGGAACTGTCAAACAATGCTCACTGTCCTTCTGTTTGTCAAAAATTGGCATTACTGGACCTATCGTTACTGGAACAGTTACCGCTTCTAGATTCTTAGTCTATTCCCTTATTTTCTCAGTTAATTCCAGGGTTGTTTTCGCTAATTCTGCAGAGTTTTCTCTATCTGTTCTTTCTTCCGACCTCTTTTCTATTTCCTTAGTAGCACTGTTTTTACTCAAACTTAGGGATTCTGGTTCCGATTTTATAATTCACATTGTTTCTCTCATTGGGGCACTTGGAGTTAATATTTCTGGTTCTGGTTGATACGGTGGTGGATTTTTATAGAACATATCATCAAGAAAATCATCCCCAGACTCATTCGCTCCATACCCTCTTGACTCCACATTATGCCTCTTTTCTACACACTTTCATCCTTCAGTCTCTCCAACAGTTCTTACAGGGAACACACCCTCAGTCATACTCACATCCCGCCATCTTTTCATTCGATCACTATGTGTTTCATGTCCGTATGGTCTTCCAAACCAGTACCTATATCCTCTACCACTTCTTTGTCTCTCTCGTTCATGCATTTCGTCTTCCCATTCTGTCAAAGCCTCAAACTGCATCGGTCTAGGTCTTGGTTCTAAATTCATCATTTTTTCTTTCAAATTTCTCAAAACAGCCAAATTAAATGAACCATGCTCTGGAAGAGCTAATACTCCGTCGTCCTTTGTATATCTCACCCAGTTATCTAACCAAATACAAGTATGATACCCATATTTCGCAATCATAAAGGACGCAGGGGTTTTCGGTGGAGGAAGTAACTGTCCTCCCCTAGTTTTAATTGGTTTGTCCTTCTTAAACCACTTCTTGATTCTCCCTAACCATGTTTTCTTCTCTTTTTCTGGTGGATCGTAATACATTTTCTTGCCTCACGCGTATCGCTAGTAGGCCTGGGCGGAAAATTCCGTTCTGCTCGCGGAATTTGCGGAATTTGCGTAATTTCGCGTTCCGCGGAGAACGCGAAATTGCTCAAAAGTCTGCTTTCCGCGATTTCGAGAAATTCTTTGCTTGTTCGCGTTCTCAAAATGCGTGTTCGCGAGATATTTCTCCCCGAGCACGCAAACAGCAATTGTGAACAGGAAAAAAGCATCGCGAACAAGCAATTCCGCGTGTTCGCGGAATTTCTGCGTGTTCGCGGAGATTTTTTACCGTTTCGCGGAGATTTGCGTAACACAATTACGCAAATTACGCCCACCCCTAATCGCTAGTCTCTCTTTACAATTGTACCGCTAGTCGATCCAATCCCAGCGCGACTTCACACTAACGCACCAATACAGAGCATCCACGTCACTGTCACAATCCTCAAATTCCATCGCGATTCACACTAACGCACCAATAAGGAGCGTCTACATCACCCTGTTTTCCTCCACTCCTAGAACGGCGTACACTGATGCACCAATCCGGGGCGTTTCACAGTTCTGACCGACTGTCCAATCCCAGCGCGGTCGTTCTGACATCAGCAGCCGCTGCGGCAGCTCCTGCTCCTGCTTCTGTCTACCCCTCCTTTACAAATCTGCTCAATTAGTTTTTGTTTCAATTTCTACACTTCTGTTAGTAACAACATAGAAACATCTCCATTGTCCGCTTCGCTAACCAAAGAACAGCAAAAGACCCTTCTCATGAGAATTCCGTCTTTCCCGAGAGCAGCGCTTACCTCTGCCCTACTACGGAATCATTACTTCCATTGATAAAGTAGCACATCCCTCTACTTCACCCTTCTATCTAGCATTAGCTAATTGTTTCTCTAGTATTTAAGACACATAGTTGGAGACCCAATGCTAATAATAAACCTAGAGTTTCGCAATCAACCCGAATGCCTTTACATTCACACTCGTTCACACAAGAAAATGTAGTACATTCACACAGAATCCTGTCTTTCCCCAGAACAGCGAACAGTCTGCTCTACTACAGAATTATAACATACGTTAACAAAGCAGCGCTTACCTCTCCTTTGTCCTTCTAACAAGCTCAGAGAATACCTATTACCTTTCCAGTGATAAGAGTTATCGGAATGCCAGTTGGATCCCTGGTACCTAAGACCTGAATTTCACAGGTAACCTTCGCTATCATACATTCTTTTCTCACACTATAAATGTCTCTAATGGCAACACACGACGATGCTACCGAATTGAACCCAGACAATGCGCCGTGCAACTTCAATTGTCACACGTTTCCCCTGTGTACCTACAGGGCAACAACAATTCCGTCTTTCCCGAGAGCAGCGCTTACCTCTGCCCTTCTACGGAACCGTTACAAGCTTCCGACTTCCTACATTCCAGAAGCCGTACCAACAACATTAAACTTGACGCCACTCAACATAGAGTGTTAGTACATAAATCAATACCAATCTATAATCAATAAGCTATATACAAGCAATAATCATCAAACCAAAACAATAGCAAACCATCATTCTGCTACCAGAAAAACTGCTCCAGCGTGGAGTGCAAAAATCCCTCCCTCTATCACAGACCAAAGATCTCACATACACACGCTATCCATACATTCACTGGTGGGGCCCATTACACCAACATTCACTCACCATCAGTCCGTGTGGGAGGCGATTATCTTCCAAACGCTGGTATGAGAAGGAAATACCACTTCTACCCTAACGAGGAGTGACACATCTACACC
Organism: Triturus cristatus; assembly: GCF_964204655.1. Taxonomy (NCBI): domain Eukaryota; kingdom Metazoa; phylum Chordata; class Amphibia; order Caudata; family Salamandridae; genus Triturus; species Triturus cristatus. The sequence continues at coordinate 544,409,699 of NC_140594.1, read as the reverse complement.
ACCTACTGTTGCTCATTTAGGCCTTATATTCCATCTCTGGTATTCCTCCCATAATCTTGGCGGTGGATCTGCTAGTTGCTGTTTAAATGATTTTCTAATTCTCTTTTCCCTTCACATTAATACATTTTCATAAATAAACAAACCAACTCAATTCTTTAATGACTCAAATATGTTTTATCTAATTAAATGCAAAATAAATTCATTAGTTGTTCAAGCAGCTGACCATCATGTTTACCTATTCTGGCTAAATATCGTCTTCTATGTCAAATCCAGTAGTCTCATCAATCTATGCCCGTCAAATTTGAAAGTTTAGTTCATCAGGAAATTGGGCATTCGATCAGTCTGTCAAAGATTCAGGGAAACAGCTGTCCTGGAGTGTCACCGTCCTCTCCGTCAGCATAACATCAGGAAATTGGAAAACGATGCGATCATTACCTCTCTATTCTACCATAATTTATAGTAAAATTGATGTTAGCAAGTATCAAATTTGGGCATCCGAGTTCGCTGATTGGACAATCAGGGATCATCCTTTTTAAGTTCTCACGAAAGTATCTTTTGGGTTATGACCCTTGTCAGTTCCGGTTCACACAACAGTCTTTGTTCTGAATATTTGGCTAAGGTCCCAGGCTGTCCTTGGAAGATACATGTTCATCTGGGGTCAGGTCCAGGCCACAGTTGCTAGCAGTGACGCATGCGCACTTCACCCAGAACCTTGAGCAATGGAGCTGGTTTCATCGGGTACAGGAGTCAGCCATTTTGTGGCCACTCGAAATGGTCAACTTAAGCAAAGAAACACAAAACATAATTAATACATAGAAATGACTAATTAAATGTTATTCCCTCGCTAATACCCATATGTGTGTGTATTTATCTAGCAAAAGCAACACTCAGTGCGGTTTATACTTACTAAATAAAGCACAAATCACAATTTCATCACAAAAGCGACATATATCATGCAATATTCTAATTGTCTATCATTAATATGCGTACAGAATTTAGTTCATGTATTAATTAGGCCATGCAGGTACAAATCCCACGTGTAATTCATATATTAGTAAGGTTGATAAGTATTTTCTACATCACTCCAAACCATTAATTCGATTATAATTAATTAATTAATCTAATTAGTAAAACAGCATGCAAAATGGGGTGGGTACACAAATTTAAGCATTACCCGCTCCAGCACCACAACATAAAAGCAAAGCATAACGCTGTGTGAAAGTAAAAGAATTGTGTTTGTCGACTTCTAGTTTCAAAAGTGATCAGCTAGCTATGTGTGCCATATTATTTGAAACGCCAGATAAGTGGGTGTTGTAGCATGGCAGACATAATTGGTGGCCCCGCTCCTCGCTCACTACTAAAGCGTGCTCCTTTCCTGAAACACATACCTACAAAAACAGCCCCAACCTCTCGCAAGAGCTCGGTATTCGGAAGAGTATCCGCGGATGTAACGGTGGGTTTGACTTCTACTCTTCCGTCACTTGCAGACCTGAGCAATTTGGATGTACTAGACCAGGGGTACTCACAAACTTTCTCTTGGGGGACAAATTTACAGTGTGGTTTGTGGCCGAGGGCCGCACCTTGGGGGCGGGGTCATTGTGTTGTAAATTGAAACAGCAATGTGATTAAGCATTTACTAAAAGACATTAATGCTTTCCCTTTAGATCATGTTTTCTTCGTTATGTTGACCGAAGTCCGGACTCCATTTTGTATTGACATGCTGCCACGTGTTCCCCACGAGGAGAGTCCGACCTCTGTGTTAGTTGCTCTTGTAATCTGCCTAGTAACAGTTTATAAATAGCTCTCTCTTGTCCATCTGGCGCATGCCCAGACTTGACCACATCTGTTATAATTAGCCTTGCTTGACCATGTGTTTTCGCAGGCTCAAGGAGTGTGTTGGCTCCGCCCATGTATTGATTCAGTATCGAGAATGACCATAAATGGTAATGTTCTTCGGCCTCATGTTGTATCCACCCACTTATGAGCCCCTCTGTTGTGTATAAAAGGGGACTGTGTACGAATGTTCTTTGTGCTACTCCATGCAATACTGAAGAGTGTTGTGTGGATTGTAGGACCACCCTTAAGGGTTAATAAACGTTGTCTTTGTACTTTGCAGTTTCCGTGCCAACTTCCTTATAGATTCCGTTACAGGAGAGCGAACCCTTGTGCTTTGCGGGCCTAGCTGGGGCCTGTATTCATCAATTGGCGCCCGTCACGTGGGGCTCATCGGCGACTCGGATGCTCGAAGGACTGGTCGCGACGAAGGTGAGGAGTTTGGCCGGGGACGTGATCACTGCCAGCGGCGTCTTAGCCCTGGCATCCCGAGGTTTTTCTTCCTTCCCTTCCGAGCTGACCGTCTGGGTGGCGCCGGTCATCGACTGAGACCTCTTCTGTCGGTCCTGCCGTGAGAGCCGTTTGGGCGATTGTGGAGCTTGGCAGTTGGAACCTGGACTCTTGATTGGTAAGAACCGTTGTACGGTACTTGCTCCGAGTTTTGAAGCCTGGTCTGGCTATTTGAGTTTGATTGATGATGACTAGTCATATTTTGAATTTGTCTTTGTGAAAATATATGCGTTGCAACACATATAGGCAGGTAATGTGGAGAAATTTCTCCGGAGCTGTGTAAACTTTGAACGGCGCAACGATTAAGTGCCATTTTCTTTATAATATTGCATATTTTGCATTATTCCTAGCATGCCTGCTTTTAGCGCACTCCGTAAGTGGTGCTGCTGTTTTGGAAACCGGTTGAACCTCGAGGAATCTGCTCCAGCTCCCCCAGAGGGGACTCCTAATAGGGATATGTATGTGAAGCATGGTCTTTCTTCCATAATGTACAGCACGCTATGGAGGAAATACACGAAGAAGGATCCTGAGTTGCGATGGCCTTTGTATGGATCGTTTGATATACGTAAGATTGAGTATGTGGAACAGTGTATGTGTAAGCGACGTGCTCGTCAGGATATGTTTGAGTGTGTGCGATTATGGGTGAAGGAAGTGCGTGAGCGAGAGAAACGTGAGAAAGCGCTGTTTGATAAAGAGCAACGGAAGAATGATCATGTGCGAGCGCAGGAAGCGAAGCGTCGGGAGGACAAAGAGCAAACGGACAGACAAGAGAAAGAGCGTAGGCTACAGGTCTCGGGTCAATATGTTGTTCGTCAGCCACTTTATCCTGTCCTTAATAATTCTGATGATGATTTTTATTTACTAGATCGCTCTCCGCCCCCTTATGTTGGCGCATCTGCTCCACGGCCGCAAGATTCTGACCCGGTTTCGGGTAAGGTAGACACACGGTCCATGCTGTCGGCCGAGCAAATGGCTGAGCTTCGGACACTTTCCTTCCGTGCGCTTAAAGGCAAGGTATCCATGGAGGACTTATTTCAAACTTGGGGGCCGTGGCAGGAGAGAGATAAAGTGTATTTTCTGGGTCATTTCGCGGATGAAGTGATTACTGCTTTCCGAAAATATTCTCATGTCCTTGAGCCTGACGAAGTGTCTTCGGACGCTAGAGCAATACGTAACGGTGCTTTTTCTCCCTCTAAGGCTCCTGAGGCGGCTCGGTGGCTGTTCGCTCTGCGGGACGAGGTGCTGGCCCTTAGAGAGAAAGCACGCCAACAAACGGAGGAGGAGAAGCAGTCGGATTCGTCTGCAGCAGGGGGCCACCCATCCGCCTCCCAGTCAGATAAGGATGACATAGTGCATGCTAAACCAATGCGAGAGGCGGCGCCTTTGTATGTTCCTCCTAAAGGAGCGGGGACTAGCTCGGACATTACCTCCGCCGATGCTAAGGGATACTTTGTGTATAATTGGGTTTATACTCCATGGCATAGGGCCGATGTTATGGCGTTAAAGAATGCATTGCCTGACCCCCGTAAGAATCCAGCGGCCTTCTATGAAGAAGTCGAGGGGGCCTTGAATTCTTGCGTTATGACTTTAGCAGATATAGACCTGTTCTTTGGCCTTATTCTACCACCGGATATGTGGCGATCTGTACGAAAGGTAGATGATATAGTTGCCTTTAAGGCCCGGTGGTCTGAGCTTGAGGATGAAGACAGGGAGAGGAAGCCCGCGCAGAAACCGCCGCAGAGTATTTTAGATCTCCCCGCTGCTATTGTGACTAAGTTAAAGACGATTATCCCCCCTAAAAAGATTGACTGGAATATGTTAGCTGCATGTAAACAGAAAGTTGACGAGTCAGTTGCAGATTTCTTCACGCGCTTTGAGGAAACGTTTCATGATTTTAGTGGCCAGTCGCTTACTGACGACACGGGCCGCCACCTTTTCGCGGACAAATATGTGGCTAATCTGCTACCGGCAGTTGCGGCCCGGTTAAAAGCGAGCGAGAGTTCCTGGTCCTCCGCGACACCGACGGCCCTTCTGACTATCGCTCAGTATTATGAGCGTCAGGAGCACGAGGCGAAGGGCCAGGAGGAAAAGAAATCGAAAGATCTTAAGACTAAGGTAATGTTGGCACAAGTATATGGCCCGCCCCGACGGGGTAATAATAGAGGAAGGGGAGGATCTTATGGTCCCCCTTCGGGCCGATCTGATTTGAATAGGAACCAGTGTGCGTATTGTAAGCAATTGGGCCATTGGGCCAGGGATTGCCCAGTGTTGCGTGCTTCGCGTCAGGGACATACTCCGGGTGGCCCGAGAGGTAGAGGGGGTTCCTCGAACTTTAGAGGGAATTCTAATGATAATGCCCGTTTCGATACTGCTGGGCAGCACCGCGATAGCTCAAATGTTTTCGATCACCAGCACCAGTATCATGTATCGGACATCGATCGATCGGGATATCACGATTCTCGACATGCATAGGAATGCGTTGGATGGGGGTCTGAATCAGTTGAGGTGCCGGTCGATCAGACGGGTCCTTATGTATCGGCTGAGGTTTTAGGTTCTACTGATCAGTTCCTAGTAGATACAGGAGCGACACGTAGTGCATTGTCTAGGTACTTGGTTCCGGGGGCTCCCCCATCCGGCTCAATGGTTACATCGGTAGGGTTTGACGGTACACTCTCCCGAAGCCCTCTTTCACAGCCCCTTACATTTAAGGTTGATTCTTTTTCTGCGCCCTGTCCGTTTCTGCTTGCTCCGTATACACCGGATAACATTATGGGCCTTGATATGTAAAAGTACTTTAGGGCTACAATCCGCTGTTCCCCTGAGGGTGTGAGGGTGATCTTAAATGACAACTACCCCCGGTCTGGGCGGATGTGTACGATATCAGAGGATGCGTTGTTGGCTACCCTCCCCCGAGCTTTATGGGCAACTTCGGACACAGATGTGGGACAAATGGTGATTCCTCCGGTCCACATTAGTGTCCAGGAGGGGGCGGTGCTACCACGCCTCCCGCAGTATCGTATTTCCCAGGAGGGCGAGGAAGCTCTCATACAGATTGTGCAAGACTTGATCGCAGTCGGAGTAGTGGAAGAAGTTCCCTATAATATCTGTAACAGTCCGATTCTCCCTATTCTGAAAAAGGACACGGATGCAAAGGTCTATCGGTTCATAATTGATTTGAGGGAGGTGAACAAGATCGTGATACCTCAGTACCCGGTGGTCTCCGATATCACGACGTTGCTTACCTTGGTCCCGCCTACGGCGACCATGTTCTCAGTGATTGATTTGAAAAATGCCTTCTTTTCTATTCCCATTCACCCTGATAGCCGATTTCTTTTTGGGTTCACATTAAACAATAGATCTTATCGTTTTTGTAGAATTCCCCAAGGCTATACAGAAAGCCCTAGTATTTACAGTCAGGCTTTGAAGCGACAGTTGGATTCCTTTGCCTTACTCGAGGGGGTCGCCCTCATTCAATATGTCGATGACATCCTGTTGGCGGCTGACACCCTGGAGTTGTGCGAGAAAAGCACGCTAGCCTTACTTTCCTTTTTAGCATCCCACAATCACAAGGTCTCTAGGAAGAAATTGCAATTCTGTAGACCAAAGGTGACTTATTTAGGTCACCTTTTGTCTAAGGAGGGGCGTGCACTCACACCAGATCGTATCCAAGTAATTTTGGACACACCGAGACCATCCACGCAGAAGGATGTGCGTGCATTTTTGGGTCTTGTTTCTTTTTGTAGACAGTGGATATTGGGGTTTTCACACATAGCTAAGCCATTACTAGCTCTCTTGACAAAAGACACGCCCATCCCGATCCCCTGGTCAGATGAGTGTGACGCTGCTTTTCAGCAATTGAGACAGGCCCTTTGTTCAGCACCAGTGTTAGGGACCCCTGATTATACAAAACCCTTTTCGTTGTATGTGCATGAGAAAGATGGATGTGCATTATCAGTCTTAGTGCAGATGCACGGCGATAAGCAACGCCCTTGTGCATACTTTTCGGCTGTACTTGATCCTGTCGCCCGAGCATTGCCAGGGTGTTTTCGTTCGGTTGCGGCGACAGCTGTGTCAATACGGCAGAGTGAAGGAATTGTGTTATCCCATAAACTGTTGGTGTTAGTTCCCCATGCTGTTGATGCCCTGCTTAATCAAACGAAGACACAGCATTTGACCAGTGCCCGTTTAACGGGATATGAGTTGACGCTTTTGGCTCCTCATATTACGTTAAAAAGGTGCGTGACATTAAACCCGGCCACATTGTTGCCATACCCCGAGACCCAGCCTGAGGCGCAGAAAGCGCATGATTGTATTCTTGTGACTGAGGAACAAACAAAGTGTCGTATTGATCTCCAGGATACGCCCTTTTCAGAGGTAGATGGAGAGTTGTGGGTAGACGGATCATGCCTGAAGCTACCAGATGGTACGACTTCAGCAGCGTATGCAATTACCACGTTACAGACGATAGTGGAGACAGCACGCATACCGCAGAAATCAGCTCAAGCAGCGGAACTGATAGCCTTAACACGAGCATGTGAGCTCAGTACAGGATTGTGTGTGAATGTTTACACAGATAGCCGCTATGCCTTCTGAGTAGCGCACGATTTCGGCCTACTCTGGAAGGAGAGAGGGTTCTTAACGTCACATGGGGTACAGATAATGCATGGGGAGTTAGTCCACAATCTCTTAACCGCATTGACATACCCGAAGAAAATTGCCATTGTTAAGTGTAGTGCCCATAGGAAAGTAGTTGATAAAGTTGGAGAAGGGAATGCGTTAGCAGACCGGGTAGCACGGGAGACTGCGATGCAGCCCGGCGCTACTGCCATGTATGTAGTAAAGTCACAGGTGGAAAGGTGGCGTGATGCGAAGGGAGAAGTGCGAGAAATACAAAGGACCGCTTCTGACAAAGAGCGGGAACGATGGGCTAGCGAAGGAGAACTGGATGATGAGGGTTGTTGGAGAAATAAGCAGATGGATAGATGGAAATTACCCACGGCTTTTGTACAACCTATGGTTCAGATGGCACATGGGCTAGCACATGTTGGAGCTTCCGCAATTGTGAAATTGCTTACCCAAGTCTGGGAGCATCCAGAGATTGCTAGCACAGCAAAGAGGGTGGTGCAGACCTGTATGATCTGTCTGAAGTATAACCCAGGGAAAGGCACTCGAACTCCAGCAGGAGGATTTGTGACGCCCACTGCACCCTTTGAGGTTCTGCAGATGGATTACATCCAGCTTGAGCGCTGTAACAATTTGAAGTATGTTTTAGTAGTGGTTTGCGCTTTCAGTAAATGGGTTGAGGCGTACCCTACGAAAGACAATACTGCAAAGACCACGGCGAAGCTACTGCTAAAAGAGTTTTTCCCTCGATACGGCGTCTGTAGACTTCTGTGGAGTGATAATGGCCCTCACTTTGTAGCGGATGTTATAAAGTATGTCTTGAAGGGCCTAGGCATCACTCAGAAGTTTCATGCCGTGTTTCACCCTCAGTCTGCCGGACTAGTCGAGAAGTATAATGGTACACTGAAGCTTAAGATCGCCAAAATCCAAGCTTCAACGTCTTTGACTTGGCCAGACGCCCTGCCACTGGCGTTATTATCAATTAGATCAGTGCCACACTCTCGAACCGGCCTTACGCCGTACGAGATTGTTTTTGGACGCCCAATGAATATTTGGGGTCCACCAAGGCCTAAGGCTGTGTATGATGTACCTTGTGTAATGATGAGCGATTACCTGGCACAGTTAACGGATAACTTGGTTTCTATTCATCAACAGGTCCGAGAGGCGCTCCCTGATCGGTCTACCGGCGAAGGACATGGTCTCCGGCCTGGGGATCATGTCATGGTGAAGGTCTTCGACAGAACGAACAGTTTGGAGCCGAGATGGGTCGGACCTGAGCAAGTCCTCCTTGCAACGAGGACGGCAGTGCGAGTCTCGAACAGGAAGAATTGGATCCATTCCTTACACTGTCGAAAGGTACCGCCCGGATTGGTGGAGTCTGCCGTGCTGACCGATCAACGAGAAATCCTAGCAGCAGAGACAGGCCGTGCTGCGGAGCCAAACGACACTGAGGAGCTCTTTCCGGACCACGCGACTTCTGGAGGAAGGCGATATCATCTGCGACCAAGGAAGTGAGGTTTCCAGTACCGGGACATACTGTCAGAACGGCCCTTGGGTTAGTGAAACGGAGAGCCGATGAGGCAAGGGGGGGGGATCAGCCCTGCATTAGTGTAGTGACACCCGTCTTGGCCCGCTGGTGAAGAAATCAACCGCTGCCCAAGGGGAAGAGTTCTGACAGACCTTTTTAGTTTCAGGAAGATATCAGGGTATTGTTTCCTTTGACATGGAGAAGAAGAAAATTCTTTGTGCGTTGGGGTTCATGCTAACCGTAGCTATCGTTGGTATAACCACATGGTTTGTGGAGGAGGCAACTCCTGCTCGAAAGACGCTTGTGTTGACGACTCCAGTGCCTGCGGAGCACTACTTCTATACATTGCCATATCAAGAGTTGAAGCATCGACAATCCTATTTGAATAACACTTTCATTCAGATGCTGCATCATACCCACGTTGCTACGAACGCTACGAACTGTTGGATATGTGGGATGATGCCGGCCCATCAGAAGAAAGGAGGTACGCCATTTATACCACTTCCTTTCTCTCATAATGGCTCTTGTAGAGCATGGTACACTTTGCTTTTTGCCACTCGGAAACCGACAGTGGGACGATTGCTTTTCAGACTTAATAAAGAATGCCATCAGGACAAGAATGGGTATCCACAAGCGAATGGGACAATTTGGGAATGGGAAGAGTACCGACCGGACAATGAATCCATTCCCTATATCTTCACGAACACCAGAGACACTGTGGGGAAGGACAAATTCGTAATCCAAGTAGCACAAGCTCAAGCGGACCTGTGTGTCCAGAGTGTGGGTTTTATCCCTGTTGGTGTCAGTGATTGCATAACCGTATTGAACATTGACGGGTTGAACAACAGTACCTTCCTAGCGTCCCATAATACTTACTTTGTATGTGGAAATAAAGGTTATTACCGTTTGCCGGCTGGGTGGTCTGGGGTATGCTATGTATCATTCCTATTACCTCCTGTATTCCTAGCACCCGCGTCATATCATAAGGATTTGAAATTGCTGAATAATGTGACTGTAAATAGGTATAAACGTACTCTATCAATTGATGATGTGGATCAGACCGATACCAGCTTGCAACAGTATATTGATTTCAACTTAGGACTGTTTTTCTTTGTTGGAGCTGCTTTGAATAGTAGAAAGATCCGAAGATTAACAAGAGTGGTGGAAGCTGTGACAAATCAGACTGCTGCTGCTCTTGGGAATCTTACGGAAGAGTTACAAATAACTAGGATTGTTGCATTACAGAATCGTATGGTATTAGATGTAATGCTAGCTGATCGAGGTGGAGCCTGTAAAATTATTGGAAGTAGCTGCTGTGTGTTCATCCCTGATCATACGCCATCCGTTTATAACGCCATTACCAAGCTGCATAAAATAGCAGCTGAAATCCACACAGAAAACGGCACTTGGTCCTTTTCTGGATGGTTTTGGGCATTGGTTTCTGCCTGGGGATGGAAGGTCTTAACTGGTCTCTGTGTTATTATAGCAATTCTGTTTTTTTTCTGTATGTGTGTTCAATGTGGACCATTGTTCTGTTCCGTATGCATTTCATTCTGCATCCCGGATAAGAAAGCTATTGCCGATGTTGCTCATCAGAAGCGTCTAGCCAAAGAGGTTAAAGGAATGATGATAATTGACATATATGATGATTTTTGGAAACCGGATGTCTTCAGTAAATGCTGAAAGGGTCGTCTGTTGTAAATTGAAACAGCAATGTGATTAAGCATTTACTAAAAGACATTAATGCTTTCCCTTTAGATCATGTTTTCTTCGTTATGTTGACCGAAGTCCGGACTCCATTTTGTATTGACATGCTGCCACGTGTTCCCCACGAGGAGAGTCCGACCTCTGTGTTAGTTGCTCTTGTAATCTGCCTAGTAACAGTTTATAAATAGCTCTCTCTTGTCCATCTGGCGCATGCCCAGACTTGACCACATCTGTTATAATTAGCCTTGCTTGACCATGTGTTTTCGCGGGCTCAAGGAGTGTGTTGGCTCCGCCCATGTATTGATTCAGTATCGAGAATGACCATAAATGGTAATGTTCTTCGGCCTCATGTTGTATCCACCCACTTATGAGCCCCTCTGTTGTGTATAAAAGGGGACTGTGTACGAATGTTCTTTGTGCTACTCCATGCAATACTGAAGAGTGTTGTGTGGATTGTAGGACCACCCTTAAGGGTTAATAAACGTTGTCTTTGTACTTTGCAGTTTCCGTGCCAACTTCCTTATAGATTCCGTTACAGGAGAGCGAACCCTTGTGCTTTGCGGGCCTAGCTGGGGCCTGTATTCATCAATTGGGGGAGGGGGCGGGGCTAGAGCAACAAAAAAAACTGTGACCGTGAGGTGGAACACGGGTCCCTCCCTCCTCCGTCTAGTAACTAGACCATCCTGCCTTTCATTGGGCGCGCCAGCTGTGCATTTGGAGTTGTTCCTTTTGTTATTTGCATGACAGGTCTTAGAATAACAGGAACGAATATGTTGTGTAAACTATGGTGATTAGCGTCTTCTGTACATTTATTTGCTGAGTGACTATTTTTAAATGTAACTTTCATTAAAATTATGTAGCGCTTCGAACTGTGCTTCTGGCATTCACAGCACAAGAACAGTGTATTTGAATGCGGCACATTCAACTGTGTTGCTAAGCTGATTCCTCTGAATAAAAAATACACAATGTGTTGTTTGAGCAGATGGTGCTAAATCATAGTATGCAGCGTGACACTTAATTTCATTGGCACATGATGCACGTGCTGCTCCGCGCGAGTCCACTGCTGCGGCCGAGTGGAGACAGCACTTTTGCTGAATTGTTACTCTCCCAAAGAGCCCGGCAGAGTGTTTGTGGGTGTGCGTGGGAAATTAGTTAGCATTGTAGCACAATAGATCTTAAGCTTTGGTAGCGTAGCTGGTACGGGACAGCAACAATAGCGATAGTAACAGGCATTGGTCTCTGAGTCTGAGAAACGGTATATGCCTCAGCCTTGGTGCAATATGATGATGGCAAATATTGGCAGGATAGTAAAGGAAATCCACAGAGCTGTAGAGCATCGAGGTTCTGTACGAGGGTAGGCTCTGTCCGAGGTTAGTACTGAAGGGTAATCTATGGGTCATGACACGGCATGCAAGGAAGCTTGTTGCAATCAGTGGGCCCATGTCAGCTGAGAGCTCTCTATTTTGGTGTTCTGTCTGTGCCAAGTAGTGCTGTGTGAAAGAATTGTATATTATATATACACTGTATACATCGCAGACTTCTGTTTGCAAAACTGTTCATATCCTGATGAGAGCCACTGTGTGTTTGTTCGTTGGTACAGTTTTGCTGCAACAGAGTTTTTTTGCTGCCAACCTTTGGTCACGCATTTGCCTGCCTGGCTTTTACTGCAGGCCATTAGGCAGTGCGTGTGCAATATTTTCTAGCATGCACTGCCCTGCAGGAGGTGTGACTGGGTAGGACAGCCTGCTTCTGAATCACCCGACATCAAGGCGATGAGTGCCACTCAAAGGAGAATGAATGATCCATTCAGACGCTCTTCTGCACTGATAAACATGCTGATCAGAGGCAAAGGAGAAATCAACAACTCAGGGCTGATTTGTGAGGTGTTTGCACATGGGAGCTGCTGTGGGGTGGAGCACAAACCTTCCGCTGCCATTTGTTACAGTAGTGAACAAACAAATATATTGCTTAATTTTGTTTTACCTTTTGATTTAAAAAAAAAAAAAAAACGTTTTAGGAAAAACGATTCCGACATGTTTTTATAAGATGCATAGATCACTTGAAGTGCCACTATTGAGAGCTCTGAAGCAAAGGCTGAAGGCAGTGCGAATATTTCATAGTGCCTGTCAGTGGGTCAAAAAGGTGCTCAGAATACTTGCTTGGTCATCCAGTCCTTGGCCTCTCTGCTGAGCAAGCAGAGCAAAATATTGAGAATGCAAAAGTAAATGTAAATGCAGTGCTTACAGGTGTGTCCGTGCATTGTATGTTTGTAGGTTCAAGATGACTATATTGAAAGAATAAAGGTGTCACAATACAATATATAAGAATAAATGCATAACACTACATGGAATAATCTCTCCATCGTGAAAAAGTGAATTGGATTAATGCATAAAAGACATTGTGAAGACAGTAATGAAACGAATGAATAATGTAATAAATATTGCAATAAAACAATTAAGGAACGTTTAGGGGTTCATGGGGGCTTAAGTACTTCTTGTTGAGAAGCTCGCATCGATTTCTTAGCACTTGCATCAAAGTACAATGTAATAGGCGACCATAACTGATTACGTTTCATAGCCATATGCACAGGATAAACAAAGGAAGTGTCCATCCTATGATTATGGCAAACAGCATACCACCAAGCCTTATATGAAATTTTTGTGGTCTTTCCAGTTCCTAGTGATTTGCTGAAAAGCAACCGCCAATAACAGATGAATAATTTTAACATTAAGGTGCCGATTCCGATCCTGGAAAAATTTCCCCCGTCCGAATTGAATCTGGACTTTTTTCCGTCCGAATCGTACAAGTAGCGTACAAACTGCCAAGTACGATTCGCATGGGAAAAACTCCATACGAATCACATCGGGACAATTTCCCCACAGGTCCTCGGGTCGGAAATTGTGTCCGACACATCCCCGGACGAATTACCGTACGATCGGGAAAAATTAAGTCTGACCGCGCAAGTACGATCACTCCCGTCCTTTCGAATTCACAACTGTATGGAAAAAACACCGTACGGACCGGACACCCATAGCAACCATGGAGACACGTGCCCGCATACGCGCCGAACACCCCACAGGTGTATGTACGGACCGTCCCCCCAGCCTCCCCCCCGCGGATGTACGGACCGTACCCCCACTCCACCCGTGTATGTACGGACCGTACCCCCACCCCACCCGTGTATGTACAGTGCGTACCCCCACCCCCGTATGTACGGTGTGTACCCCCACCCCCGTATGTACGGTGCGTACCCCCACACCCGTATGTACGGTGCGTACCCCCACCCCCATATGTACGGTGCGTACCCCCACCCCCGTATGTATGGTGCGTACCCCCACCCCCGTATGTACGGTGCGTACCCCCAGCGCTACACGCTGGGGGTACGCACCGTACATACGGGGGTACATACGGGGGTTGTGTAAATAATTGAAAAATCCAAACTAAACCCTTTTGCCTCCATGATTTCCAATAAAAGGGTTTATTGCGTATTAACGAAAATGTATTGTGCCATATAGTAGTATTGAGAAAAGAGTCTAAAGTCTTATTAGTTGGAGGGTGACGGCTTGAGGAGTTTGGAGGTGAACTTAATTATAGGGGTTGAAACAGATTGGGGTGTGCGTGAGAAGGAGAGGTATTCTTGAAAAGAAAAAGGGTATAAAAATGATTTTTCAACTGACGTCCACAATGGGCAATCATCAGTGGAGTCAAGCAACCAATAAGAGGCTTGACGTAATAAAAAGGCTTTTTGATGAGCAGGGAAATTAGGGAAGTTAACTCCTCCTTCCGTCTTAAAATGAAATAACTTTGATAGAGACATACGGGCTATTTTCTTGTTCCACAAAAAGGAGGTTAAAATGGAGTTGATTTTTTTAAACAATTTAGCAGAGAAGGGAACTGGGATATTGGAGATAGTGTATAATACTATAGGAGAAAGCATCATCTTGATAGTGTCCAGACGACCCCACCAGGACAAATAAAGTGGTAAGTTCCTTGAGTTTGTTAATACAGTTATTCATGCATAGCTTTACTGTATCTGAAACTGTTGGGGTAAATTGCACTCCCATGTATTTGATGTGATTAGGGCTCCAAATAAACCAAGAGGGGGCACAATTCGCTTTAAAAGTACATTTATTCAAAGGTAAAATCTCACACTTATCGCTATTTAGTTTGTAGCCTGAGATTAAGGAAAAGGATTGTACTTCTGCTAAAAAAGCAGGAATCGTGTCACTTGGTTTTGAGATAAAGAGTAAAATATCGTCAGCGTATGCGGCAAGCTTAATGTGAGAGGTTGGTGTTTCAAAACCATTTATATGTGGATTTTGACGGATTCTTGAAAGAAAACGTTCTAGTGCTAAATTAGAGAGAAAGGGGGATAGGGGGCAACCTTGACGTACTCCTCTGCCTAAGTCAAAAAATTAAGATATTAGGCCAATGGCACAGACAGCAGTGCAAGGATTGGAGTAGAGGAGAGAGATTAGGTAAATAAACTTAGGTCCAAATCCAAACCAATTAAGGGTAAAGAACAGATAAGGCCATTCAACTCTATCAAACACCTTTTCTGCGTCTAAAGCTATTGCTGCGAGAGGTGTTTTTAAATGCGATGTTTTAGATAGAATGTTGAAAAAAAGTTGTGTTATCAGTGATAAATCTACCCTTGACAAAGCCAGACTGTTCTTTGCCTTATATATGTGGTAAGTGGGAATCTAAACGTAGGGCTAGCGCTTTGGAAAACATTTTATAATCGAAATTGACAAGAGAGATAGGTCTGTAATTTTTATAATACCTTAAATCTTTGCCATCTTTGGGAATAAGACAAATATGTGTTTCTGAAAAAGAGCCAACTGAATTTTTTGCAAAACAAAAATAATTAATCAAAAGAAGTAACTTAGGTAGTAATAACTTGGAAAAATGAAGAACGAATTCAACAGTGAAGCCATAAGGTGTTGAAGAGCCTCCAACAATTCCTTTTGTGTTAGGTCAGACTCCAGGGAGGATAGATCAGGTAGGTTGTGTTGAGGTTTTTGTATTGTAGAGAAGAATTGCGAAAGTGATAGTTGTGAGGGGTTAGTTTCTGAGGAATATAATGATTTGTAAAACGAAGAGAATACAGTCAGAATTTCCACATCTTTGAATTTTAGGACAGATTGTTCATCGTAAATAGATTCAATATTCAGTTTATTATTCCTAGTTTTTAGGTAATTGGCCAAAGTTTTCCCTGCTTTATTTTTACCTCCATAAAATGTTGCACTCGATTTCAACAAATATAGTGAGGCATTATCAATAGATTGTTTGTTGAATTGTAGTTTAGCTTCTATTAGAGCGTTAAGAACGTCTTTAGAATTAGAAGTTTAATATGAATGCTCTAGTTCCTTTATGTCTTGAAAGAGTGTGATAGTGCGAATGCGTGTTTTATTATGTTTGTTGGAAACATAATGTATGATAAAAACTCTTGCCGAAGCTTTAAAAGCATCCCAAATAGTGGAAAAGGGCAGCAAGTCATCTTGGTTTGACAAAAAATATTCATTAAAAAAGACATTAAAGGAAGAGGTAAATGCCGGATCCAAAAGAAGAGTGTTATTAAAACGCCTTCTTCTAGGGGCATTAACCTTAGGTATTATGTCTAGACTAATGGAAATGGGGGCATGATCCGATAGTAATATGGGACCAATTTCTGCATTCATAAGTGTTTGTGATATACTATGGGAAACAAAAAGTAGTCTATTCGTGATTGGGTATGATGAACGGGAGAGTAAAACGTATATTCTCTTATATCAGGATTGCACAGTCTCCATGCATCTATGAGTTTGTGCTGTGTGATAGTATGAATAAAAGATTTATGGGGTTTATTGGGAATAAAGGACACCTTGGAATTACGGTCAATAAATGGATCATCAATCTGGTTACAATCACCTGCTAAAGTAAAATTGTCCTCAATACATAAAGAGATTTGCTGAGCTAATGAAGTCCAAAAAGAGGAATCACTTTCAGTGGGAGCATAAACATTTAAAAAGAGAGCCCAAAGCGCCTTTCAATAGCGGTTTAACATTGAACCATTGACCAACGTTATCAGATTCCTGTGAAATGCATTTAACAGAGAGTGACTTACGACAAAGTATCATTACTCCATTGCGTTTACCATCACCTTGTGAAAAGTAAACTTCGCCTACCCATCCCTTCTTTAGTTTCAACGATTAAACATCAGTGAGATGCGTTTATTGAGGAAACGCTATGTCGGCTTCTAATTTGGCCAAATGGGTTAATACTGTTTGTCTTTTAATAGGAGAATTTAATCCCATAAAGTTCCATGAAACTAACTTCAACGGCATAGCATGTCCAGAGAAAAAGGAAATAAGAGAATAGAACAACAACAATCCAATGCCACATCACAAAAATAGAGAAGAGAAAGAAGAACAATTGTTACATACAAAGTCACTGTACTAATGAGATGTGAGAATAAAGACAGAAAGATTAATAGAGAGAAGCAAGAATATCGATGAAATATACCAGTTGAACCTCTTAAGATCTTAGAGATGTCGTAGGTGGAGAGATGAATAGAAAAAAGGAGGGGGGAATAATAAGGAAAAAGAGTAGCAGTGACACCTTGTCACAAATGATACCCTCCAGGGGTAATGAGTCACGGTACTCGGGATTAGGTGGGTTGGGTTTCTTTATTGTTCCAAGGTACAAGACACACTATAGGGGGTTGCTACGACGTCTTCCTGCTTGGCTCGCCTTCTCTTGGTAGGTGTCCCACTGGCTTAGGTTCCTCTCCGACTCTCCAGGGCGATATACCAAAGAAAAAAAAGAACACGGGAACACACAGATGAGATGAAGGACCTTCGAAGGGTAGTTAAGTAGGTTAAAGGGAGTGAAGGGTCACCGGGGCTGCCACCACGTAGTACTCAAAGAAATGAGAATCTTCATAGGTGAAGGGACAAGCGTGAAGAACGTTATCGTTGTCCAAACACTCACGCCTCTGTGACCACCCCAACTCAAGCCTACCCCGTCCCTCCCTGTGGAAAAGCAAACCCCAGGACTCGGTCCCATACCTTTCCCAGCCATGCTCCTCCGGGAACGTGGCGGGGCGAGTCGCGTCTCCGTTGGCCTCCTGGCTTCTTCGGATCCTCGTCCTCCGCTTCCTCGGTCCCTCCGCTCGTTTTCTCGCCGTCTCCTCCTCGTCCTTGCTCCTGCGCTTCCTCTCTCTCTCCGCTCCTGCTTCCTCCACCGGCTTTCGCGCTGTCTTGGTCTTCCGGGTTCTCTTTACGGGCCAACACGTCTCCGGATTGGACCGCTGTTGCTGACGTGGTTGTGACGGGTTCCTCCCATGGGGAAGTCCAGTTCGGGTTAAAGGGCCCGCTCTCGTCCTGTGGCCTGGGTGGAAACGAACAGTCATTATTGTCTCCAGCCCGTTCCTCGTCCGGAGTGACCCCGTGACAATTCCCTCCCCCTGGAGTACCCCGATCGGGGGAATAAGGGAAACGGGAGAGAAAGTCTGCATTTCCCTGATTCGCCCCTTTTCGATGCCTAACGTCTATTTGAAAAGGTTGTAAGGCCAGAAACCAGCGGAGAATGCGTTCATTATGGCCTTGGTTCCTTTGTAGCCAGGTGAGGGGAGCGTGGTCTGTATACAATATGAAGGGTCTACCCTCTAAGTAGTATCGGAGTTTCTCAACCCCCCATTTAACCGCCAGACACTCCTTCTCTATGGTGGAACACGCTTGTTCTCTTGGGAAGAGCTTTCTGCTGAGATAAAGAAGGGGACACTCATGGCCATTCTTGTCCGGTTGTGACAGGACCGCCCCTATCCCTGTACCAGAGGTGTCTGTTTGCAAGACAAAGGTGTTGTTGAAGTCCGGGGTCACGAGCACCGGGGAGGTAGTTAATGCGTCTTTCAGGGCTTGAAAGGCCTGGGCTTCCCGATCGGAGGGGGCTCGTAGTCTGGGAGATGTGTGTGTCTTACGTAATAGGTCTGTAAGGGTCCCTGCTATGGTAGCGAAGTGGGCAATAAATCTACAGTAATAACCGACTAAGCCTAAAAAAGCCCTTAAGTCCCTCTTGGTTTTCGGATAGGGAACTGTCTGGATGGCGGACACCTTTTCGGTCTGGGGAGCGATGTGTCCCTCCCCCAAGAGATACCCCAAATAACGGACTTTCTGAAAGGCCACCCTTGATTTCTTGGCGTTCACATGCAACCCTGAAAGTCTCAAGCTATCAAGGATGTTCCTTAAATGGAGCAGGTGTTCCTCCCAGGTCTTACTGAACACCACAATGTCATCAAGATAAGCCCCCGAATACTGTAGGTGAGGGGCCAGGAGGCTGTCAATGGCCCTTTGAAAGGTGGCCGGGGCCCCATGCAACCCAAAGGGAAGGACGGTAAAATGGTAGTGGCCGGACGGGGTGGAAAAAGCAGTTTTTTCCTGGTCGGCGGGGGCCAGTGGTATCTGCCAATAGCCCTTGGTGAGGTCGATGGTGGTTATATATCTGGCCTCACCAAGGCGTTCTATGAGTTCATCTACCCTAGGAAGGGGATACGCGTCTTGCTTGGACACTCGGTTCACTGCCCTGAAGTCGATACAAAACCGGATGCTGCCATCCGGCTTGGGTACCAGGACGACAGGAGAACACCAATTGCTGTGAGAGGGGACTATAACCCCTGAGGCCAACATCTTCGCGATTTTGTCTTGGAACGCGGTCCGTCGGGCTTCAGGTATTCGATACGGTTTTTGCTTAACCACTACTCCGGGTGGGGTGGCTATGCAGTGTTCTGCCAGGGAGGTCTTTCCTGGCTGGTCAGAAAACACGTCGGTATATGTCAAAAGGAGGGAATGTATCTCCTCTTTTTGTATAGAAAGGAGATCAGGATTGATGGGAGTTTCCGTGACTGTGTGCGGCAGGGGGAAAACTATGGACACCGTATGGTCTACGGACGGAGGGGGTCCCAACCATTTTTTTAGCAAATTGATATGGTACATTTGGGTCCTGTTCCGGGTCATCTGTAGGATGTAAGTGGTCTTCCCTATTTTGCGGACTACTTTGAAAGGGCCCTGCCACTCCTTTTTCAATTTGTGGGTGGACGTGGGTAGTAGTACCAGCGTCCAGTCACCTACGCTCAATTCTCTCCACTTAGTACCCCGGTCGTAAAAGGTTTTTTGTTTGGTCTGGGATGCCAATAGCTGGGTATGGGCCAGTGTTCTCAATTTATGTAATCTGGTTTGCAACTGTCGCGTGTAGTCAAGGAGGGCTTTGCCTCCTGCAGACCTTCACGCTCCCAACTATCCTTGGTGATCTCAAGTAAGGTTCGTGGTTTGCGGCCAAAGAGTAGCTCAAAAGAGGAGGTCCTCAAACTTGATTGTTTCTGACTACGGAGAACAAAGAGTGCTAGGGGGAGTAGTTGATCCCAATCTTTTCCATCCCCAGACAGAAGTTTTTTTAAGGTAAGTTTTAGACTACCATTATAGCGTTCGACTAGTCCGTATGTTTGATCTGCAATTGGTCACAAACTTGTTTTAGTAGTCGTGATACAAAGGGTGTGCCTTGATCGGTGATGATCTCGCGGGGAAATCCCATACGGGAAAACACCTCTACGAGTCTTTGAGCTATGGCAGGAGAGGTGGCGGCTCGAAGGGGGAAAGCCTCAGGATACCTGGTGGCATAGTCAATCAACACCAGAGCATACTGGTGTCCACATGCTGACTTGGGCAACGGACCGATAATGTCCATACCCAGTCTATCAAAGGGGGTGCCGATGATGGGCAAGGGGTGTAAAGGAACTGGAGGGGGAACATAGGGATTACGACGTTGGCAGATTTGACACTCACGACAATACTTTTGGATTTGGGCATAGACCCCAGGCCAAAAGAAATGTTGTAAGATGGCCTGCCCGGTCTTTTCTGCTCCGGAGTGGCCTGCCAACAGGTGGGCATGTGCAAAAAACAAGTTCTGGTCCCTAAACTCCAGGGGGACCACTAGTTGGGGAACCGCGTCGTGTTTTGAGAGGCGATATAGCAGGCCATTATTCTCAATAAAGGTCGGGAACGGTCTGGTGTAAGGCGTTCTGGGGATCTCGTGCTTTTTGCCATGCATGTGTGAGGGTGGCGTCATTCAACTGGGCCATCCTGAAATGGTTATCTCTCGCCCAGGGTTCGGGTGTAAGTAAGACATCATGTTTTGGAGGACCCAGGGCCGCGTGCATTAAGGGAGTAAAACACGGGGTGTCTATCCCTATGATTAGGGACTCCGGGAGGTTCTCCAATACCCCCACTACTACCTCCACCTGCAAATGTCCCTCAGTAGCTAATACCAGCCAAGCCAAAGGATATTCCTTCACATCCCCATGTATGCACCGGATATGCACAGTTTTCCCAGGTAGAAGCCTTGAAGGGTGTACCATTTCTTTCTTCACGACCGAACGCCTGCATCCGGAGTCAAGGAGAGCCCTTACCACCCGCCCATCAAGAGTTACACTTACGTAGAAAATCGGCCCAGTTTCTTGAGCGAAAAAGACAGAGCGGGGTGCATAGCTCACGTCCATTGGTTCTTCCTCCTTCTCTCTTTATTTGCGACAATATGTCCCCAATCCCCACAGTCATAACATTGGGGGCCTGAGTATGTCGGGTTTTGTCGGGTTTTCTGGTCGAGACATACGAGGACGGTTGTTTTCGGGTAGGGGTCGTGAGGGTTTTTTCTCAGGCTTTCCCGGGCCGGTTGGTCGGATGTGTCTCTCAGGTTCTTTTATAGGAGGTCGGCCTTGGGCCCTGGCGTATGAATTTGCCATTTCAATGGCCAGTTCGAAAGTTAGTCCCGCGTGCTGCTTTAACCAACGTTGGGTTGAATACGGGAGGGCCTCCAGAAATTGCTCTAAATAGATCTTATTCATGACCTCTTCCATGTTGGCTTCGTGTGGTTTAAGCCAGAGGTCAGCGGCTCCCTTTAGCTTGAAAAATAGTGTCTTTGGCAAATCACCTGGGGCACCACGTTCTTGGCAGAACTTTATCCTGTGGGTCTCGTCATCCACACCCAACCTATCCAGGACGTACTGTTTCACAACAGTATAAGCGGTGGTTCCATCTCTGTTTATCATTTGATAGGCCGCTTGGGCTTCCCCGGTTAGGAGTGGGGCGAGGTAAAAAGGCCAACGGTCCCCTGGCCAGGCACTGGCCCTTGCGGCCCTTTCAAAGTTAAAAAAAAATGCCAAGGGGTCGTCTCCCGGTACGAATTTCTGCAGGGGGACCACTGTCCCGGGTGGCTTGCTGGCCCTACCCTGTCCCAGGGTGACCAGAAGTTGGACATGTCCCTCGGCGAGTTTTACCAGACTATTGGCTTGATTCTGGATTGCCGAAGTGAATACAGCACGATCCGCGTCGGCCTGACTAGAGGATTTCTCCACTGCCCACTCGAGTTTGGCCTGGCCCTCCTTCATCTGATGGATAAGGGCTTCCATCCTGTTTCGGATGTAAGGTGTTACCTCCACCTATCTGGCTCGCCACTTGTCACAAATGATACCCTCCAGGGGTAATGAGTCACGGTACTCGGGATTAGGTGGGTTGGGTTTCTTTATTGTTCCAAGGTACAAGACACACTATAGGGGGTTGCTACGACGTCTTCCTGCTTGGCTCGCCTTCTCTTGGTAGGTGTCCCACTGGCTTAGGTTCCTCTCCGACTCTCCAGGGCGATATACCAAAGAACAAAAAGAACACGGGAACACACAGATGAGATGAAGGACCTTCGAAGGGTAGTGAAGTAGGGTAAAGGGAGTGAAGGGTCAACGGGGCTGCCACCACGTAGTACTCAAAGAAATGAGAATCTTCGTAGGTGAAGGTGAAGGGACAAGCGTGAAGAACGTTATCGTTGTCCAAACACTCACGCCTCTGTGACCACCCCAACTCAAGCCTACCCCGTCCCTCCCCGTGGAAAAGCCAACCCCAGGACTCGGTCCCGTACCTTTCCCAGCCACGCTCCTCCGGGAACGTGGCGGGGCGAGTCGCGTCTCTGTTGGCCTCCTGGCTTCTTCGGATCCTCGTCCTCCGCTTCCTCGGTCCCTCCGCTCGTTTTCTCGCCGTCTCCTCCTCGTCCTTGCTCCTGCGCTTCCTCTCTCTCTCCGCTCCTGCTTCCTCCACCGGCTTTCGCGCTGTCTTGGTCTTCCGGGTTCTCTTTACGGGCCAACACGTCTCTGTATTGGACCGCTGTTGCTGACGTGGTTGTGACGGGCTCCTCCCACGGGGAAGTCCAGTTTGGGTTAAAGGGCCCGCTCTCGTCCTGTGGCCGGGGTGGAAACGAACAGTCATTATCGTCTCCAGCCCGTTCCTCGTCTGGAGTGACCCCGTGACACACCTGTATTAAGAAAAAGAGTTGGAAGGAATTTAGGAGAAAAGGAGGAAAGAAAAGTGTAGAGGAAAAAATTGAATATAAAAACTAACTTACCTATGCAAGGGAGGATCAAAGATACAAAATGGGGGGGTGGAACCACATGGAAAAGACAGTACATCCGGGTACGATCATACGACGAGACGCAGAGGAAAACATCACAAAGGAGGGATTTCTGTGAAAATGAATAACAACAACTGTTAAACAAAATACATAACCCACATTGGAACACAGAATAACATGGTTAAGCAGAATAACTCAATTTACACAATAATTTGGCTTATAGTGTGAAGCTATTTAAAACAAACAGAGACCGTAGTAAGCTCTAAAACCTGCTAGAATTATTGTAAATATAGAAAAGTGATTTAGAATTGTATAACATTGCAAAAAATTAAACAAAGTGTATTAAACCTGCAAGGAAAAAGAGAAAGAACAATTGGTTAAGCAACAAGCACAACTAAGATCCTGATGCCTCCATGATATCTGTCTTGCATGAATTGATGAAGCTTTGTAAGCACAACAGATCTTCATACGTTGTTGTTCTGTTATTGTATGTTACTTTGAAGAGATATGGGTGGAAGAGGCCATAACGGGCCCCCATTGCACGAAGATCACCTTGCATGTTGATAAATGCCTTACGCCTATTTGCAGTTGCCTTGGCGTAGTCCTGCACAAAAAAAAATGTGGATCCAGACCAAGCTATTCTTTGAGTTGATTTGAGCGCTGCTAAAACTTTTGAGAGATCTGTGAACTCCAAAAAGTATAAGATGACTCCTCTCGGTCGCTGAGAAGATGAAGCATTTGATGAAGGACGACCCAATATGTGGGCTCATTGTTTGTTAAGAACTGTATCCTCTGGCAAATGAAGCAATTTAGGGAGGAAGGTTTTGAAGAACGTGAGAGAGTCTGCTCCTTCAACTTCCTCTGCCAAACCATAAATGCAAAGATTATTCCGCCTGTTACGATTTTCAAGGTCCTCGACTTGTTTCTGAAGCAAAGAAACTTGTGATTTAAGTTGAGTGACAGTAGTGAAAGTATCTCCCAAAGATTACATGCTTTTTTCAACTGTAGCGAGCCTTGTGTCGAGTTGAGACCGTTGATCGGTAAGAATTCGTATCTTGGTATTGGTTTACTCAACAAAGGGTCAAAGTGCTCTTATTTTGTCTAGTAACAGCTCCATAGAGACCGGAGATGCTGCTTTAGGCACTTGGTATGTACTTTCCCTGAGGATGCAGGATTAGAGTCCATCATTGCCTCAGAACTCAATGATGAACGAGCCAGAGTATCCTCTAAATTAGAAAATTCAGATTTTTTTTTTTTAATTCTTGCCAAAAAAGTGTTTTGGTTTGGAGTGCGCCGAGAGAGTTCCTTTGAGTCTGCCCATACGTTACAAAATTCACTTGCAGTAGGCAATAACACAGGTGTATCTAGCCATGACAAGCATGAAATCACCCTATCAATAGAAGACGTGCAAGCACTTGGATATCAACCATATAGGAGTGTAGCATATGTGCTCCACATAGGCATACATGAAGCGAGGAGTGAAGAGAAAAAATGAAAAAGAAAATCACTGAGAATACTCAACTCCTTGACTTAATGCGCTATATCAACATGGTCACATAAGGAATAATTAATATGCACAGGTGCGTATGACCGTGAAAGCCTGAGTGAAAAAGTCCAAAAGACCACGAATAGATGACTAAACCTTCACCAACCGGTGTAATAGTAGGATGCACAAAATGGCTGCCATAACAATTCTCCTCAGCAAATATCTGCAAAGAGGCAAGTGAAAAGCTCACCGCACTTCCTTAGTCATCAGAATGAGGTCATTCTTTCTTGATTTAAAATAGATTCAGGGTGCTGGGAGAGAATTAGGAACCGTTTGAAGTATACATCAGTGAGTTTGTAAAAGCTCTGTGACCTGTAAGCTCCGTAAGCCGTCAGTGAAACCAAAATGGCGGCCGCGATGTCGCGACACCGCAAACGGGTTTAACTTACAATTGCAGTCCTTCAAATAAAGCTGTGGAATCGCCGAAGGTCGCATTATGGTCACGGGCTCCTCCAACGTGCTTGGGATGTAAATTTGCCGCGGTGAGTAAACTGCAAGAAGGAAGCTCCGCGTCGGAGAGCCTCACCCAAAAGCCACCATACCCCTTGGGCACCAAGCCACGCCCCCGCATTGTATGTTTGTGAAGTGACAGAGATGCAAGGAAGTGCATTACGGAGTCAGTGAAAGGAGGCTTCTGAAGATAAGATATACATATGGACAAGATGTAGAGAGAGGAAAGGGTGCACTTATCTAACATAGAATGAGCATGACTGGCATTATTGAGACACTCTGAACACCACTACTACCCCTTCCACATCTGATCCAAAATAGCCTTTATTTTTTGATAACTGTGCTCTGCCTGTCAAGATGAAAGTTGTGCTGCAGCATGTCATGATGGCTTTTCTGAACTACTTCATGAACAACAGCTGCATAATTTGCAATGTTCATAAAGGATGCAGCTGGTTTTGATGCTGTAGAGGACCATCAAGCTAATAGAATTCAATCAGGATGGGGGTGATGTGATCATATTTCTTCATCCCCTCAATGAGACTTGCAGTGCCTTGTAGGGTGCCCCACTGCCTTTTAATGTTTATTTCTTGCTGTCTTGTGTCCAGTCTGAGAAATCACAAATTCCTCAGTAGATTTCATTTGTCAAGGTAAAAATCTGTGAGGTACTCAGCTTTGTTATCTCAAAGTCTGCTATGAAGTTCTGTGGTTATACTGAATTAGCAGTTACCTATGTCACTATCATATGAAATCTCTTTATTGGTGTCATAACTAGACTTTCCCATTTTCTTTATAAACCTTCTTGCCTTCTTAAATATGTATGAAAATGCACCGATTGCCCACTGTAAAAAAAATCTCGGGGGAGGAGAACCCCGCTAAACCCCCTTTATGACTCTCGGGCTTGCTTGCTACACTCGCTCGCCACCAAGCACTCACCCAGAACTTTTACCCCCACCACTTTCAAATGTCACCAGCCACCACTGTAACGCTGACAATGTAAATACAGTAGCTAGAGAAACAGCACTCAATTTTGTTAGTGTGCTCTCTAGATCCTGCTATTAGCTCTGTTTTCAGCATTATGACCATCCTTATGGACTCATCAGCTCTATTAAGAGCATACCTTTTTCTGTGCACTGTCAGACTGTGGATATTGGTGTTTTGCACTCTGAAGATTGTGCTTGCTCGTTCGCAGCCTCTTCTACCTCAAAATCCATAGGTAAGCCCTCCAGACATTTCTTGGTTTAGCATCCATAGTTTATCTAATAGTGTCATGGTAACTGTTGGCCTTACATTGTAGGTCACATACCGAGAGTACCACTGCACTCTGGCATCTCACTTTCAGGGAACCTAGCTTGTGCATCCCGCACGGACCACGTTATCTGGTCTCCTATGGACACATTCAATGCAGCCTAGTGGTTGGTCTGGCTCATTCCGCCTCTAGGCGCTTCACACTATATAACCAGCATGTATTTTAATTTCTTGGCATTTAATTGTAATTTCCATTGCAATGTGTGCCACTAATGTCACACATTCTTCATCTCCCCAGTCATTCTAGTCCTGATGAGACCCTTTTATTCAGCACAGGATGGAAACGCTATAAACACCATCTAAAGCAGACCTCAGATATCGCAGGCACACCAGATATCTCCCCTGGTGTTCTTATTTTAATGTAATGCCATGGGTTGCCTTTTGAGTTTTACCACTATGCTTTTTTTTACACCTTGTCACTTCCTTTACTTTGTTCTGCTACGGTTCTTTGCACTTGGGGTTCTGTTGAAAATACTCTTTCTCACCACTCAATTGATTGTGTGTGACTCATTTGTTTGACTCATTTATTGTATATATTTCCAATTGCTTTCTGAAAATAAAGCCAATTCGGGCGAATTAATTAATATACTGGTTGACTTTTTTAGTGATTTCATGCTGTGATTTACTCATGACAGAATATTTTCGTGAAGATTAAGACTATTGATTAATTCAGCACAGGATTTTTCTGTTGCATCTTAATATTGATTGAAAGAAGTTCTATCTGAATGTATAAATTTGTTCTTAGTATCCGTGTTCACATGGACATTAGGGACTCTCCTTTTTTTGCGTCATAATTTTTTATGGAAACAAAAGTATACAAAATGGGTTCAGTGCAGTACAGGAGGGAAACTTTGACTATGCAATATAGTAGGGGAGAGGTAGGGAGGAAAGGGGGTGGATACAAGAAAAAGCACATATCACATGTAGAATCTGTAGGACTAGCCAGCCTGGCGATGAGTAACCCCCTTATGGTAGTGGACGTGAAGCCTGCCACTCGCGTAGGGGAGAGTATGAGAAGCTGAGCAGTCCACCGCATGGGGGGAGCAGGGGGAAGAGGTCACCACACCGTTGTGAGATGGAGTGGGACTCGGGCCCTGTTTTTTATTTGGTCGGTATTTAATGGGGGTGCGTGTTGGTGATGTGGGGGGGACCTGTAATGTCAGACTGGGGAGGGATGTGCATCGTCAGCAGGGATGGATGGGTGGATCCCCGTGTGGGGCCATGCAGGGGGTTGAGGGGTTGGTGGCAGTGGCTATCCGTGCAGAGTGGGGTCTGCATAGCTGCATGTATGAGGGGGAAAAGAGGGCTATGGACTGGGTGGAGAGGGAGCACAACAAAAGAGAGGGGGGAATGGTGAGCATGTGGGGAGGATATAGGAGGAGGTTGGGGTGAGGGGGAGAGGGAGTGGGAGAGAGAAAGATTGGGGTGGGTGTGAGGGAAGTGATGGAGAGGGGGAGGGCAGTGGTTGTGGCTGGGGCACAGAAGCATGTGAGTGTCATGACCGAGGCTGCCAGGTTTGAGGGCACTTAATGAAATGCATGCAGTCATCTGCTGGACTCCCCAGCATGCCAGCTTTGACATTTCGGATGAGTTGCAGGAGGGGGGCAACAGTGGCATCTCCCTCTTCAAGCGGTGTCCCATATGAAGGGGGCCCATGTCTGCATAAACACTTCCGCTTGATCCTGCATACCATAAATGATATGCTCATGCTACGCTGTCTGGATCATTGCCACTGTCCAGTCCTCGTGGGAGGGGGGCACAGGCGACCTCCCTTGGCGGAGGATGCAATTCTTGATTGTGGCCAGCGCCATGTGAAGGAGGCAGTGTTGCAGGCGGGAGAGGTCTGAGTCTCAAGAATCATGAATGAGAACAGCAGGGAGAGTGAGGGGTAGTTGGAGTGGCATTAATGCTCCCAAGGTGTCTCTGACATGTGACCAAAAGGGCTGGACTGAAGAGGATTTCACAAAGGATGTGAGTGAGATCGCAGTGGGTGTCTGAACATCATTAGCAGTTCATGTGGGGGAGGAGACTTGCTCAGTTCAGTTTTATCAGGGTCCAGAGCCACTTGTGGAGCATTTTAAAGAGGCAAAATTTAAACCATGCTTCCCGGGTGCCCATGTTAAGGGCTTCCAGGATCTCAGCTCAAACCTCCTCTTCAATGTTAGTCTGTAGGTGGTCTTGCCATTTGGTGTGTAGGCTGCTTAACAGAGGATGGCAAGAAAAGGTGGCTCATAAGCGTGCTGTAGACTCCCGACTTCACACCCGTTTATTGGTCCCATGTGGCCAGGTAGTCCACCACTGGTAAAGATTGGAGGGACCATGGGCTCGGGCTGAGACAGCGTCTCAGGCAGTGCTGTAACTGCAGACAGCGTCAGGCCTGCCGTGGATGCAGGCCAAATTTCAGGTCATCATCGAGCAGTATTTGATCCATGCCTGCCTCTATCCATTGTGACCAGTGGAGGATCTGGCCATCAATGTGGACATTGTCATTACCTCAAAGTGTTGCCTTCTTGTGCATTCATTGGTCCACCCCCATGGAGATGATGTACACATTGTCAGGCTTTATGCGTGGCCTTTAGTGCAAGATGCAGGAGGTGTGATTGAGGGGTATGGTCCCCATAAAGGAGGCTAAGACCATCGCCACCCTAGAGGAGCGATAGTTTCATGTGGGTACACTGCGGAGGGTCCGGGGTGCCTGGAAGCAGGTATGCCAGTTGTGAGAGATGGAGGGCTAGGGCATAGTGTTCAAAGACAGGACACCCAGGCCTCCACAGGAGCGGTGTGCCATGAGTTTGGACGCGGCCAGGCGGGGGCACATGGTGCTCCACATAAAGGTCCGAATCTGGGAGTCGATTATGCACCACGACAGCTAGCATTCCCAACGCATAGGTGAAGAGCAATAACATGACCATCCTGGCTACCTGTACCCTGCCCCACATAGAGAAACCCAAGAGGGACCATTTCTCAAAGTCCACTCTGATCAATTACCATCCCATCTAAACCTCTGTTGACTAACATCTTCAGGTATTTACGTCGGGAGGACTTCCAGGGGAAAGGGTAACTTTGGATTGTTGCCTTCATGGTACCAGTCAAGAGCGGGAGGGCCTCACTCTTGTCCCAGTTAACTTTATATCCGGACAGGGCCGCAAAGTCGTCAATGCCAGAAAGGAGTGGTGTAGATCCGTTAGGGTGAGCAGGGCATCATCAGCATAAAGGTATATTTTGGAGAGGGTGCTCTAGATGGGTTCGCCTGTTATATGTGGTGAGTGACAGATGACAGAGGCCAGGGGTTCCATGGCCAGGAGAAACAGGAGGGGGAGAGCGGGCAGCCCTGATGGGTGCCTCTCTGGATCTGGAAGGGATTTGAAAGGAACCCCCTGCAGTTGACCTGAGCTGTTAGACAATCATACAGCAGCCACACCTTGGTGATGAATCGGTCTCCTAGGTCGAACCTTTTTATGGTGGTGAAACGGTATTCTCACTTGATACAGTTGAAGGCCTTTTTGGTGTCTAGGGAGAGGGTCACCACATTGGCCAGGAGGTCCTTGGTGGTCCAAAGGGTGTGGACCAGAGTTCGTAGAGAGTTCCTGGAGGATGGGACCAGAATGACGCTGACCTGCGCGTGGTGAACCAGGAAGGGGATGACCTTGCCAAGGTGTGCCGCAAGTATGCTGGAGAAGATTTTAATATGATGGTTCAAGAGGGAGATGGGTCTGTAATTGCCACTCAGTAAAGGGCCCCTCCCGGGTTTGAGTAGGACTACAATCACCACCTTGTTAGACAGGGGTCCCAGAGAGGCCATTCACTCCGCCTCTTGGAAAGCAGCATTTAAGGAGTTGACTACCTCCTCACCTGACCATCTGTAAAATTCCACATGGAAGCTGTCTTCCTCCGGGGCTTTGTGATAGGTCAATTTGAAGTTTGCTAATGCGATCCCCTCTTTGCTGATCCCTCCTGTTAAGAGCTCCACTGCCCTTGTCCGATAAATGTGGGAGGTCTACAATCTCCAGGAATCTGTCCACTCGTTCTGTGTTGGCAAGTGCCTCTGGGGTGTACAGTGTCTTACAGAATGATGCAAACTCATTGACAATGTCCTGTGGGCAGGTGAGGACCTACCCATTCGCTGAGTGTATGGCAGGAATGGCCATGCAAGTCTCCAGTTGACTCAGTTGGGCCACCATCAGATGCCCCTCCTTCTCCCCCTATTCATAATGTCTCCCCTTCAAGCCTCCATTTGACTCAGGTGGGCCACCAGCAGGCACCCCTCCATCTCCCCCTATTCATAGTGTTGGAGAGCATGGCACACAAGAGGCCATTAAGAGCCATGCAGGCCTATTCTTAGTGGCTGCAGTTGGGCACAGTGGGCGGGAGGAGTAGAGGCGGGTAAGGGAGGCTATCTGTTCTTCCAGTTCTGTCCAGTGGAGAGACACCAGCTTGCTGGATATAGCAGCGTCCCTCATGAGTTGGCCCCTTATGGTCACTTTCGTGGTCGCCCAGAGCACCCTTTAGGAATACACTGAGTTTTTGTTGTCTGACATGTATTCAGAAATGTGGGCTTTCAGTTGAGACTTACCCTGGGGATCAGTATTTTTGCACGTTCACGTGCCACGGTTTGTGGCCCGGGAAAGCCAGGCCCACGTTGAGGGATAGTGTTAGAAATGGGATTTCTGGTTGGCTAAGGCTTGCGCCAAAGTCAGGCAGAAACCACCACTCTAGTCAGGGCAAGGAAGTTACACGCCAAAGATAACCCCTGCTCACCCCCTTGGTAGCTTGGCACGAGCAGACAGGCTTATCCCTGAGGCGATGTGTAAAGCGTTTGCGCGCGCACCCAGCAACAACACCCAAGGCCCACCACAAAGGAAACTCCACACAAGGTATTCTATAAAAATAGCCTTTGTATTATACACAACACATCAGATAAAAACACACACTTTACAATGTGCCAACAGGCACGGGCAGAATTTACAAGGGATTATATATACAGGGGACAGGGCCACATGGACCACTGTCAGGAATTAGCACTTTGTAGAAATAGCACTTAGAACGTAGGAATAATATTTGAGAACATAGCACATACAATCACTGTAGCACTAAAAATAGAACATATAGCACACAACCAGTAACTACTGGTAACAGGTAAGTACCACCTACGCAACCCTAACCACCTTAGGAAAATACTGCGCAGGGAATCAGGACCTCACTAGCATCACCTGTACTAGGAGAAAAACAACCACCTAAGTATCACTCTACCTGTAGGGGTCTAAGCACATAAACACAGGATGCATAAAATACATTCAGAGGTGTCAAGCAAAGCACATGAGGCATAAACACATTCAGAGGTGCAGGAAAGGTACAATGGCGCAAAAACTCACATTAGCCACTATCTGTGGCAATCCCTGGGCCAACTAGCCCTGAAGGGGCAAGGACGCCCTGCGTCCAGAAAGTCAGGGCGCGCCGGCGCAGGCTGCGCAAACCAGCGCGCACAAAGCACCACCTAAATGTGGCAGTTGCCCACTAAGTGCTGGGCAACTGGGGAAATGCTGGGGCCAACGTTGGAGCCTCCCAGGGCTCTGAAACAAATGAAATGCCCCCTAGAGCCTCGCAGGCTCTAAATAATACTGTGCTCCTTCGTTGGAGCCTCGTGGGGCTCAAGACAGCTGGAAATGCCCCCCAGAGCCTTCTAGGCTCGAGAAATGATGGCCCCTTCGTTGGAGCGCACCAGCGCTCAAAGAAAACAATGCGGGCTGTTGGAGCCCCACGAGCGCTCTGAAATAATATGCCCCCACGCTGGAGTCCCTCTGGACTCTTGAAACAATGCCCCCTTGGACGTTGGAGTCCCGCTCGGGGGACTCAGCAGGATAAACGAAGTCCCCCTGAGCCTTGCTGGCTCCGAAACAACTGGGGGGGGGGGCGCGTTGCAGGCTCGTCAGAGTGTGTTAGACGGACCGGGAGGGTCGGCCGAGGACAAGGGGAGAGGTCTCCGGGGAGAGCCGTCTCCAGCGATCGTACAGACGAATAACTTCCCCCCCACAGACGTACACCACACAAGGATAGGCTTTAACGTTCTTTATAAGCAGTTTAAGGTACGATGGAGTGATACAAGGAGGTCTGGACTCAGGGGTCCCCTCGATTCTAGTCTCTGGGTTTGGGAAAGGGGGTAGCGGGACAGTCTGGTTACCACTCTGGTAGATGATATGATGGATGGCTCACAATCCTCGAGCTCGGTGTTCTAGATGAACGGGCTGCGGCAGCGCCAGCAGGTCCCGGTGACGGTGGTCATTACAACGGTCCGCGGCAGGACCCGGAGAAGGTGGTCGTTACAACGGTCCGCGGCAGCGCCAGCAGGACCCGGAGAAGGTGGTAGTTCCAACGGGCCGCGGCAGCGCCAGCAGGTCCCAACGAAGGTGGTAGTCACAACGGTCCGCGGCAGCGCCATCAGGTTCCGACGAGGATGGAGGTTGCAGAAGGCCGCGGCAGCGCCAGCAGGCAAGACGACAGTTCTCAAGGCAGGGCTACGGCAGCGCCGGTAGTCCGTCAAGGATGAGTTCTTCTCGGTGTCTCTCGACTCCAGGATACAACTGCCTTCCTGCTCTGGAGCTGCCCCAGTTATAGGTCTGGCGCCCTTTGATGTCCGGACCCTCGCACTTGGAGGTTGGGAGGTCCGGGATGAGGGAGTCCAGACACCCAGCAGGGGGGTGGAGCCAGTGCCCGGGGGAGCTGGGGGGCGATCGGCACCTGGCGGGGGAGAGCCATCGACACTTCTTTCTCCCATCGACCTGCCAAGTGGTCCGTTCACCTCCTGGGTGGATGGTGGTGCCGGGATGTCGGGGCCTGGCCAGGCCCAGGGTTAGGGTCGAGCTGAGGCCACGCTGCCTCGTGGTGCAGTGTCCAAGATGGCGGCCGGGCCGGGCGAGGGAGCCGGTAGTGGTTCGGCCCCATGATGCAGAGATGTCCGGGGGCAGGAGTCCCGTCTGGAGACGGGGTGCGGGGTGTTTCTGTGGGTAACGCCTGGAGGGCCGGGGCTCGGGCCCTGTCATGCGGGGAGGGAGCAAGCCCTTCATGTGGCCTGTCCAACATGCGTCCCCCCCAGCTGAAGGCGGGGAGAGTCACCCATCCTCTTGGGGACTCTCCTCGTCGAGGCGGAAAAAGCGTGACAGGCCATCTGCGTTGGCGTGGTCTTGGCCCGGTCGATGTTCCACAGTGAAGTCCATCCCCTGCAGGGAGATGGACCAACGCAATAGTTTGGGGTTTTCCCCCCGCATCTGCATTAGCCACTGCAGGGGTCGATGATCTGTCTGCACCCGGAAGTGGGTACCGAAGAGATAGGGCCGGAGCTTTTTGAGGGCCCACACCACTGCGAAGGCCTCCCTCTCGATTGTGCTCCAGCGCTGTTCTCGGGCCAGGAGGCGTCGGCTGATGAAGGCCACCGGGTGGTCCAGTCCCTCGGGGTTCAGTTGGGAGAGGACCGCCCCGATGCCATGGTCGGAGGCATCCGTTTGCACAATGAATTCCCGACTCTAATCGGGGGCTTGGAGCACAGGGGCAGTGCACAGGGCGGCTTTCAGCTTCTCGAAGGCCGCTTGACAGTCGGGGGTCCAGTTAACCTTCTTCGGTTGGTTCTTGGAGGTGAGTCCCGTGAGGGGCCCCACAATGCTGCCATAGTCCTTCACGAACCGCCGGTAGTAGCCGGTGAGCCCTAAGAAGGCTCGGACCTCGGTCTGCGTGACGGGTGGCTGCCAGGACTGGATGGCAGCGATTTTGAGTTGCAGAGGGGCCACCAGCCCGCTTCCCACCTGGTGTCCGAGGTAGGTCACGGATCCTTGACCAATTTGGCACTTGCCGGCCTTGAATGTGAGGCCGGCCTGCTGGAGGGCCTGCAGGACCTCTCGGAGGTGGTGGAGGTGGTCGGACCAGTGGCGGCTGTACACAGCGATATCGTCCAGGTAGGCGGCGCTGAACTCCTCGAGCCCCGCCAGGACCTGGTTCACTAAACGCTGAAAAGTAGCTGGGGCATTCTTCATGCCGAAGGGCATGACCTTGAAGTGGTAGTGGCCATCGGGGGTAGAAAAGGCGGACCGTTCTTGGGCCCGGGGTGTGAGACCGATCTGCCAGTAGCCCGCTGTCAGGTCGAAGATGCTGAGGTAGCGGGCAGCCCCCATGCGGTCGATCAGTTCATCCGCTCGGGGGATGGGATGAGCGTCGGTTCTGGTGACAGCATTCAAGCCCCGATAGTCGACGCAGAATCGGAGATCAGGAGTGGTGCCAGGGGCAGCAGCTTTGGGGACCAGCACGACCGGGCTGGCCCAGGGGCTATCCGAGGGCTCGATGACCCCAAGCGCGAGCATCTTGGCTACTTCTTCTTGGATGCAGGCCCGCACTCGATCCGGTACGCGATAGGCCCGGTGTCTGACAGGGGGACTGTCCCCAGTGTCCACGTCGTGCAAGCACCAGGGGGTGACCCCTGGGGTAAGGGAAAATAAGGTAGAAAACTGCAGCAGGAGGTCCCGGCAGCCTTGGCGCTGCTCTGGGGTGAGGGCATCGGAGAGCCGGACCCCGTCCACGGAACCATCTTTCTCCTGAGTCGTCAGGAGATCCGGGAGAGGCTCGGAGTCTTCTTCTGCTCCACTGTCTGTAGCCATCAAGAGGCTGAGTTCTGAGCGCACAAAGTGGGGCTTGAGTCTGTTGGTGTGGAGGACCCGGAGGGGGTTCCGGGGAGATTCCATATCGATGAGATAGGTGACGGGACTCTTGCGTTCGACCACTGTGAAGGGTCCCGTCCATTTGTCCTGCAAGGCACATGGTTCGGTGGGGGACATCACCCACACTTGCTGGCCAGGTTCGAATTCGATGGAGGAGCCATTTCTGTCGTACCATTTTTTCATGTCCTCCTGACTGGCCTCAAGGTTCGTTTTGGCCATTTCCCTGAACCGCCGGGTCTGGTTACGTAGTGCCAGGAGGTACTTGAAGATGTCTGGAGGGGTCTTTAGGGGGGCCCTCTCCCAACCTTCTTTGACTAGGCTGAGGGGCCCTCGCACAGGGTGCCCATACAAGAGTTCGAACGGGCTAAAGCCGAGGGACTTCTGGGGAACTTCCCGATAGGCGAAGAGGAGGCACGGAAGTAGTACATCCCACTGGCGACGGAGGGGCTCTTCCAACCCCCCAATCATTCCCTTGAGCGTGCGGTTGAACCGCTCGACTAGTCCGTTTCCTTGGGGGTGATAGGGGGTCGTGAATCCGTAAGTGACCCCGCACTGTTGCCAGAGGGACTTCATGTATTTCGAGATAAAGTTCGTGCCTCGGTCGCTGACGACTTCTCGGGGGAAGCCCACCCGGGAGAAGATCCCCATTAAGGCCCGGCCGACCACCGGGGCTGTTATAGTTCGCAGGGGCACAGCCTCGGGGTAGCGGGTGGCGTGGTCCACTAGTACCAGGATGAACCGATGTCCTTGTGCTGTACGGGGGTCCAGGGGCCCCACAATGTCTATTCTCACCCTCTCGAACGGGGTGGTAACAACTGGGAAGGGCTGCAGAGGAGCTTTAAGTTTGCCGCCGCTCTTCCCGCTGGCCTGGCACGTGGGGCAGGACCGGCAGTGGTTGAGGACGTCGTTTCTCATCTTCGGCCAGAAAAAGTGTGTCACCAGGCGACTGTATGTTTTGTCCTGGCCCAGGTGTCCAGCCAGGGGGACATCGTGGGCCAAATTTAGCAAGAAGTCTCTAAAACGGAGGGGTACGACCAACACTCGACTGGCCCCTAACTCCGCGATTCTCTGTTCACTGTAGAGTAGGTCGTTGTCCCAATAAATCCAATGGGCTCCGGTGGTGTCCCCTGCGCTTTGGGCGAGGGCTTGCTGGCGGAGTCCCTCGAGGGAGGGACAGGTTTTTTGCTCTTGATGGAACTGTTCCTGGGTGGGCCCACCCTCTTGTCGCCACTGAGCCAGGTCGGGAAGGTCCTGGGGCTGGGCGACCCCTTTGGGGGTTGGCTCTGGGGGGTCGGTATGGTCGGTGTCCTCTACTGGAGCGATCGGGGGAGGAGGTGCTGGCCATTCCGGTTCTTCTGGTTGGGGGATGGTACGGGCGGCCATGGACCGGGTGGTTACGCACGCCCAGTCCGGGAGGCCCAACATCCCCAAATGCTCTCTTCTTTCGACGGTGGCCCACGGGGAACTCTCCAGATCATTCCCCAGGAGACAGTCCACGGGGGCATCATCCCGGACCGTCACCTTCAACATGCTGGAGACTCCTCCCCATTCGAAGGGGACGCAGGCCATCCGACATAGACTTTCTGAATTGTCGGCCGAACGGACGGGGCAGAGAATGTTCGGCAGGATCTGCTCTGGTTTTACCAGGTGACAGCGGACGGCTGTCACACTGGCCCCTGTGTCATGTAGTGCCTCGGCCCGGCGCCCATTAATGTTCACCCACTGGCTATATTTTCTGGTGTTGGCGGGTAGGGGGGCCCGCGGGACCATGTCTCTTCCCCCTAGGCACGCTAGAACCATGGCGGCCGGTTCCCACTCTTGTTGGGCCTGCTCGTACTCTTCCTAGTCTTCGGAAATTTGTTCTCCCCCCAGGGCGGCGGCAGCTACCTGGCGGGGTTTTGGCGTTTGGTTCTGCGGGCAGTTAGGGTCATTGGCGTAGTGGCCGACTCGCTGGCATCGGTGACACGTGACGTTGGCTCGGAACCCCGGGCGCATCGGGGGGTTGCCCCGGCCGGCCGGGGGCGGGGTGCTGGCAGCGGGAGTGGCCGGGATGGTGTCTCTCCCTCGCCCCTGGCCTCCTCCTCCTCCTCAGGGACGGTGCTGACCTTGGTTGTTCCGGTTCTGTTCGGGTGGCCCTCTCCGGCCCACTCGGGTGCTCTCCCACCGGTCAGCTTCGGCGGCGAGTTGCCGTGGGTCAGTTAATTTACTGTCGAGGAGGTGCTGCCTGAGCTCGACGAAGCAGTTGTTAGAGAGGTGCTCCCATACCATAAGATTAAAAAGTTGCTCGTAGGTCGTCACGTGGCTCCCCTTAATCCAACCCTCAAAGGCTCGGCTGAAATAGTTGACATATTCCACCCACGTTGTACCCGGGATCCGGGTGCAGTCTCGAAACCTCTGGCGGTACATTTCGGGCGTGAGCCCATATCGGGTGAGGAGGGCAGCCTTCATGTGGTCATAGGATGACATCTGATGGTCTGGGAGCTGTAGCAGGGCATCACGGCCTTCGTTGACGAACCTCCCCCATAGGCCGGCTCCCCAGTCACTTCGATCGATCCGGTGGGAGGTCATGGCGATCTCGTAGGCCTTGAACCACTGTTGTATGTCGTCCTCTCGGACATACTCTCGAACGACATCCTTGGGGATGTGGACTTTCTTTTCTGTCGCTCCCGGGGTGCGCGGTCGCTCGGGCACCTCCGGTTCTTTGTTCTGCTTCCGTAGGTCTATTTCTGCCAGTTTGCGCTCGTGTTCGTACGCTAGTCTCTTTTCTTCGAGCTCTCTCTGCCTCTGTTTTTCTTCCCGTTCTTCTCGGAGCCGCAGATGTTCTAGGTTCAGTTTTTGCTCGGCTAATTTTAGTTCACCGTCCATTTTGAGCCGTGCCATTTCTAACTCGTGCAGTCGGTTTTTCTCTCTTTCTTGGATCTCTTCCTGCGAGAGGCCCGTTCCTCGCTCCTCGGGTGCCGTGGCGATCCTCTCTGCCGCTGTACTGTTTTGGTCCGGGGATCTGGTGACCCCGTTTTCTGCCCACGTCTCAATGGCGTGCTTGAAATCGTCTTTGGTACTCAGGCCGGTGGTAGCAATGCCTAGTTCCATGCAGAATTGTTTCAACTCACGATGGCTGTACTCTTCCAATTTATCCATCTGGAATTTCTCGGTGGATCCGCTCTCTTTGGTTGACATTGTGGATTTGTCGTGGGGTGAGCTACTCTCTGTACGATTACGCGTTGATTCGGATCGCGCCACTGGCCACCAATGTTAGACGGACCGGGAGGGTCGGCCGAGGACAAGGGGAGAGGTCTCCAGGGAGAGCCGTCTCCAGCGATCGTACAGACGAATAACTTCCCCCCCACAGACGTACACCACACAAGGATAGGCTTTAACGTTCTTTATAAGCAGTTTAAGGTACGATGGAGTGATACAAGGAGGTCTGGACTCAGGGGTCCCCTCGATTCTAGTCTCTGGGTTTGGGAAAGGGGGTAGCGGGACAGTCTGGTTACCACTCTGGTAGATGATATGATGGATGGCTCACAATCCTCGAGCTCGGTGTTCTAGATGAACGGGCCGCGGCAGCGCCAGCAGGTCCCGGTGATGGTGGTCGTTACAACGGACCGCGGCAGCGCCAGCAGGACCCGGAGAAGGTGGTCGTTACAACGGTCCGCGGCAGCGCCAGCAGGACCCGGAGAAGGTGGTAGTTCCAACGGGCCGCGGCAGCGCCAGCAGGTCCCAACGAAGGTGGTAGTCACAACGGTCCACGGCAGCGCCAGCAGGTCCCGACGAGGATGGAGGTTGCAGAAGGCCGCAGCAGCGCCAGCAGGCAAGACGACAGTTCTCAAGGCAGGGCTACGGCAGCGCCGGTAGTCCGTCAAGGATGAGTTCTTCTTGGTGTCTCTCGACTCCAGGATACAACTGCCTTCCTGCTCTGGAGCTGCCCCAGTTATAGGTCTGGCGCCCTTTGATGTCCGGACCCTCGCACTTGGAGGTCGGGAGGTCCGGGATGAGGGAGTCCAGACACCCAGCAGGGGGGTGGAGCCAGCGCCCGGGGGAGCTGGGGGGCGATCGGCACCTGGCGGGGGAGAGCCATCGACACTTCTTTCTCCCATCGACCTGCCAAGTGGTCCGTTCACCTCCTGGGTGGATGGTGGTGCCGGGATGTCGGGGCCTGGCCAGGCCCAGGGTTAGGGTCGAGCTGAGGCCACGCGGCCTCGTGGTGCAGTGTCCAAGATGGCAGCCGGGCCGGGCGAGGGAGCCGGTAGTGGTTCGGCCCCATGATGCAGAGATGTCCGGGGGCAGGAGTCCCGTCTGGAGACGGGGTGCGGGGTGTTTCTGTGGGTAACGCCTGGAGGGCCGGGGCTCGGGCCCTGTCATGCGGGGAGGGAGCAAGCCCTTCATGTGGCCTGTCCAACAGAGTGTGAGCCCCGTTGGAGCGCCCCAGCGCTCAGTTACACACAGGCTGTCCCGTACACCCTCCCGCACTCACCGGGCTCTTTGTCCTGCACGATGCTCCTCGACTTCTCGCAGGGGAAACGGCTGCCGTGCTGCACACGGGGCCTCTTCCTCGTCGCAGGGGATCCGGGAGCCGGGACTTCCTGCTTCCGCTCAGCGTCAGGATGACGTGGCGGCTGGAGTCCCGGTTGCCGGGCAACCCCGTGGTTTCCCCAGAGTCCGCGTCACTTCCCTTTTCTGCGGCTCGGGCCACGGCGGTGATGCGGTGACAATGAGGGGTAGGCTCCCTCGTCCTTTATCATACGAGCGGGGTGGGCACCCGCTCGAGGTCGCAATAATGCGGGGTGGGCACCCGCCAACCAAATAATTAAATAAGCGGGGTAGGCATCCGCGTAGTACACGGCAACAACAGCGGGGTGGGCTCCTGCTGTAAAAGTAATGAATTAAGCGGGGCAAATGCCGGGTGGGCACCGGCCTCCAGAAATAAAGCACTCCTAGTGCTACGGCCAACAATGAAAGCGCTCTAGAAGCGCTGGGGGTCTAAATAAAGCGCTCCTAGCGCTATAAGCCAAAGAAAAGCGCTCCCAGCGCTTAGGCATAAAAAAGCACCACAAAGTCCAGCAAAGTTCTTCCCTGCATGCAGCAGGGCAGGGGTGGGGGGCAAGGCTGGACCCAGAGCCAGCTCACTGGGCCTCCAGGCAGGGAGTTAGTCCAGGTGACGGTCCTCTGGTCCAGCAGCAGCAGCAGCCCCCCCTCAGGTAAGATCCTGGCAGAGAACAACTTGTAAGGGGACACAGCCCCTTTTTATACAGTAACAGTCTTTGTTCTTGGTTCAGGGTGAGGGGGAAAACCAGTCGCAGCTGGTTGGGGAGCACCCTTGATGTGCTCAGCCCCTCACTCTATTCACTGGCAGGGCTAGGGTCGTCAGTCGCACCACAGGGGGCGGAGCCAGCATTGTGTGTGGAAAACCCTGCCCTATTCAGGACCCAGGTGTACTCCTCCCACCCATCTAGCTGCTGATCTCCCCATTCACCACTGGGTGACTCATCCTGACTCTGGGGAATCCCTAGCCCGTCACATGTCATGACCAGCCAATCACGCGACAGACACACTGCACACAGAAGTGCCCATTTCTAGAAGTGGCACTTCCACACTAGGTACATGCATGCCGCACACATCATCGCGCAGCATTCACTCCCACGAGTCCGCACATACCAAACTCGGGCCTGCACACCCCACGCATCAGGAACTACTAGGGACACATACATCCCCCATGCATTCCTATGGGAGGGCAGGCCTATCTCACCACATGCACTCAGAGTGCGCACGCACTTTACCCTGGGACACAGGGAAAGTGCGCAGAAACCAAAAAATCACCACACCAAGTCACCAGTAAAAAGCAAAAAAAGTTCAGGGGTGAACCTGCCAGAAGGGCCAAGTCCAACACAACCCCCTTCCAGCCAAAACGCAGGGCAGCCCAATCACCACCGTGATGGACTTCCCTGCTCGGGGCGATAGAACACGGACGCGGGCCCGCAACTGCAGGGACACCCTCCGGTTCTACGCCTCGGTGAACCCATGGAATTCTTTCTAACACCACTGTCTGGACCAACTGGGCTACCCCACTGGTACTCCCAAGCTGTCCGCGGCCAAGACCAGGCCCTAGGCCACCCAGGTGCCACCGGTCTTTGCCTAATCACAGAGTGGGGGGTAGTATCCCCTGGCACATAGCGGCCATTCTCCACTCTTCCTCTCTGCAAGACAGGACTAGACTGCCACTGGTTCTCCAGCCTAGGGTCTACCCCCTCAGGCGGACCAGGAGTCTCAGGGAAGGCTCTCCTCCCCCTACCTCTTCTCCTAGGGTTCCTCCTCCTCTGGTGAGGGGTACACCTAGAACGCCATTCCAACCCAGGGTTTAACCCCTCAGGTTGTACCGGGGGCAGAGGTGGGCTCTCCCACCCTCTGCACCCCCTTCCAGAGCCCTGCTCCCTACCAACTGGGGCGGTACCTCTGGAAGAAGAACTGGTCGGGACGCTGATTACAGAGACCCACCCTTCAGGTCAGGCTGATCCCGAACCTGGCCTTCCAACCTCCGGCCTAGAACCTTTGGTGGAATAATTGCCTGGCACTCCAGGACTTTGGGGGATTTCCACTCCATCTCCCTGAGGCTATCAAATGACACATATGTCGAGCGACTGTCTGTCTGGCGCTGATCTCCCGTCCCCTGTCCACCTGACAGTGCGCGGAGATCCCCCAGAACAGAAGTGGTGTCACCCTGGTCACTACACGGGATCCTAGCCCAACTGGGTAGTCCCTGACCCACCGGCTCTTCCACTGGGGAACTCATCCCCCAATCACTCCTCACGCTGGACTCCTGTACCCTCCCTACCGGAGCGGTACTGCCAGACTCTAGAACCACAGGAGCCCTGTGTACAGGCGCTCCAGGTCCTCTACTCACTAAGAGATCTTCCTCAAGTGGACTAACAGGACAGCCTAGGTCCCCAACTTGGTGTTCCCTCATGAAACCATCCAAGTCCTGAGGCAGGGTTTCGGGCGTCTGGGGACCCTCGGTCACCCCCT
Organism: Triturus cristatus; assembly: GCF_964204655.1. Taxonomy (NCBI): domain Eukaryota; kingdom Metazoa; phylum Chordata; class Amphibia; order Caudata; family Salamandridae; genus Triturus; species Triturus cristatus. The sequence continues at coordinate 544,368,052 of NC_140594.1, read as the reverse complement.
CACTCCTGCTCCACTGAGCCAGGCAGTGAGCCCCTACATCCTCCTCGCTATCCTGGGACCTAGCTGGGCTACACTGAGCCTCCTCCACCACACTGGGCTGGAGGATCTCTGACCCACTATTGTTGGAATCACTCACTAATGACTCTAGAGAACCTCTGGCCCTTTCCCAGCGGTCTGCTTCCTCTGCAAGTTCCCATGGACAAAAAGAGCCATACCTCAACAGGTGTTGGCGCAACCCTGGAGAACAACTACTGAGCATCTGCTCTTTAATAACCATATCATACATGGCGGAATAACTGCGTTCCGGGCTAAGCCTTACCCAATCGTCCAGTGCATCATCACATTCATCCGCAAACTCCTTCCAAGTCTGGTAAGACAGCTTCCTCCTGCCTCTGAATTTCAACCTATACTCCTCTTCTTGGGAAACAGGTACCAGACTGGGTGAACTGGGAATGGGACTCTCTGTACTGCACTCTATATCGCTGCCACCACTGGACTCCACCCTCACTGGGGAATCCAGAAAACTACCACTGTGCTCAGGGGACAGGGAAAGGGATGAGGCGCTATCTCCTACGCTGGACCCAGCAAGGGACTCCCTACCTACGGGGTCCTCACTCTCTACTGGCGTCCAGGTACTGTCATCTCCTTCTGAATCTTCAGGGCTCCCCACAGACCCACCAGCCTCCAGGTGAGAGGCCCGGGCCCTGTCTTCCTCACTGCGCTCAAGTTTCCATTCACCTGCTTGCCATCCAATCATGTGGTTCCTCAGTTCGTACACAGTGTCTGACTCTCTCACCCCTATGTTTCTCTCTCTACAGAACCTTTCCAACTCCTGCATACTGTAATAAACTAGATCACTGGGATCAAAAGCAGGCTCCATTCTGGCAGACGTTCTAGAGAAAAGATCACACAGGGAACCTAGGGGTCTGCGTTTAACACAGGAGTACACAATTCACAAAGGATTCAGTAAGCTCTCTATCCCAGAGAACTCACACTCACTTGCCTAGTGCCACACACCATTCATCCACACACAACCCTCCCCTCGGACTGGTAAGGCAGTTTCTACCACCCCTGATTCCTCAACCTGACCACCACGTGACACAGGTACCAACTCTGGGCGCAGGGCGGGGGACAAATGTACAGGACACTATTACGCTGCCACCACTGGATCCCACCCTCTGGTGAATCCAGAAGACACAATGCACTAAGGGGGATGATCTACCCTCCCGAGCTAGGGACACCTAACTCACAGTGCACAAGAAACACATTTCCAAAGAAATGACATTTAAAAGCAAACTTAAAACAATAATCCCTATACCATGTGATTTATCTAAATGCAGAGTTTTGTAGTGCGGCCAGTTGCCGCTGCGGTACAGCGCAAACGCAAGTCCAAATCCCACCGCTGATCACCAATGTTAGAAATGGGATTTCTGGTTGGCTAAGGCGTGCGCCAAAGTCAGGCAGAAACCACCACTCTAGTCAGGGCAAGGAAGTTACACGCCAAAGATAACCCCTGCTCACCCCCTTGGTAGCTTGGCACGAGCAGACAGGCTTATCCCTGAGGCGATGTGTAAAGCGTTTGCGCGCGCACCCAGCGACAACACCCAAGGCCCACCACAAAGGAAACTCCACACAAGGTATTCTATAAAAATAGCCTTTGATTTATACACAACACATCAGATAAAAACACACACTTTACAATGTTCCAACAGGCATGGGCAGAATTTACAAGGGATTATATATACAGGGGACAGGGCCACATGGACCACTGTCAGGAATTAGCACTTTGTAGAAATAGCACTTAGAACGTAGGAATAATATTTGAGAACATAGCACATACAATCACTGTAGCACTAAAAATAGAACATATAGCACACAACCAGTAACTACTGGTAACAGGTAAGTACCACCTACGCAACCCTAACCACCTTAGGAAAATACTGCGCAGGGAATCAGGACCTCACTAGCATCACCTGTACTAGGAGAAAAACAACCACCTAAGTATCACTCTACCTGTAGGGGTCTACGTCCAGAAAGTCAGGGCGTCCAGAAAGTCAGGGCACGCCGGCGCAGGCTGCGCAAACCAGCGCGCACAAAGCACCACCTAAACGTGGCAGTTGCCCACTAAGTGCTGGGCAACTGGGGAAATGCTGGGGCCAACGTTGGAGCCTCCCAGGGCTCTGAAACAAATGAAATGCCCCCTAGAGCCTCGCAGGCTCTAAATAATACTGTGCTCCTTCGTTGGAGCCTCGTGGGCTCAAGACAGCTGGAAATGCCCCCCAGAGCCTTCTAGGCTCGAGAAATGATGGCCCCTTCGTTGGAGCGCACCAGCGCTCAAAGAAAACAATGCGGGGTGTTGGAGCCCCACGAGCGCTCTGAAATAATATGCCCCCATGCTGGAGTCCCTCTGGACTCTTGAAACAATGCCCCCTTGGACGTTGGAGTCCCGCTCGGGGGACTCAGCAGGATAAACGAAGTCCCCCTGAGCCTTGCTGGCTCCGAAACAACTGGGGGGGGGGGCGCGTTGCAGGCTCGTCAGAGTGTGAGCCCCGTTGGAGCGCACCAGCGCTCAGTTACACCCAGGCTGTCCCGTACACCCTCCCGCACTCACCGGGCTCTTTGTCCTGCACGATGCTCCTCGACTTCTCGCAGGGGAAACGGCTGCCGGGCTGCACACGGGGCCTCTTCCTCGTCGCTGGGGATCCGGGAGACGGGACTTCCTGCTTCCGCTCAGAGTTTGGATGACGTGGCGGCTGGAGTCCCGGTTGCCGGGCAACCCCGTGGTTTCCCCAGAGTCCGCGTCACTTCCCTTTTCTGCGGCTCGGGCCACGGCGGTGATGCGGTGACAATGAGGGGTAGGCTCCCTCGTCCTTTATCATACGAGCGGGGTGGGCACCCGCTCGAGGTCGCAATAATGCGGGGTGGGAACCCGCCAACCAAATAACTAAATAAGCGGGGTAGGCATCCGCGTAGTACACGGCAACAACAGCGGGGTGGGCTCCCTGGGACACAGGGAAAGTGCGCAGAAACCAAAAAATCACCACACCAAGTCACCAGTAAAAAGCAAAAAAAGTTCAGGGGTGAACCTGCCAGAAGGGCCAAGTCCAACAGATAGTAAGACCAGAGATTGGTCGGATAAGGCGGCTTCCAGGATGCAGAAGTCTCTCATAAGTGCCACCTTTGACTGGGAATTAGGAAGTAATCCAGCCTGGATTGTGTGCTGTGGACCAAGGCTAGGAAGGGTTATTACTTATCTGTTGGGTGGCAGAGACACCAATGGTCTCTCAGACCATGGTCCGTGGCAATGTCACCCAGCAGGGCTTCTACCTCATTTCCTTTGTCGAGGGGGCCAGTCCTGTCCAACAGTGCATCCCGGGCAAGATTCCAGTCCCCACAGATGATGTACCGAAATGCTACGATCTCCACAAGCAGGCAATTCAGCTAAAGAAAGAAAGGGTTTTAAGCCCATGTCAGGGCATGCACCAAGCCCATGCAAAGGGAATTAACCGCCAGCCACAATGAACAATTATCTGCCGTCCCGGTCTGACCATATTTTTACAACTGTGATGAGCAGTGATTTGCGTGGCATTCCTCCCTCTGCAGGCTTTCGTACTGAGACGCTACTATGTGTCACCCTGACAACCCAGTTGCGACGCAGCTTGTTCGATTTTAGTTTGTCCAGGTGTGTCTCCTGAAGGAGAGCCACATCGGCCCTTTTTGCCTGGAGGTAGGACAGCACCTTTTTTGTTTCAAGTAGTGTGTGAGGCCCATAAAGTTCCAAGGGACAACGCAAAGAGGGTGGGGAATGTGAGGCGGGTGCAGACATGGGAAATCCGGTAACCCACAGTAGTGTCGGGTAATGGGGGGGGGTCCAGGTGATGAGGGCTAGGTGTGGGGAGAAGAGGGGGGCAAGAAAGGAAGTTGTCCCGGGCCACTGGCATTATATAGGTGGTGAGATGTTGTGGTCAGCCAGAGGACTGGGGGTAGTGGGGGCATGGGCGAGGGTAGGACCAGACAAGAGAGTAGGGGAGGGTGGGAGAGGGAACAAGCAGAGTGGATGGGAGATGACGAGGAAAGTGGGGCAGAGGAGGTAGGGTATCTGTGGGGGTGAGGTGGAGAGGGGGAAGTGGGAACAGGGGAAAAGGGGGGCAGGTGAATGAGAACCCAGGCATGCAGGAACTGCGCCACCCAATGAACACCAGCCGGTGTGGGACAAGGGCTACCCAGGGCACCAAGAAACGTATTTAGGGGGAAAGGTAAAGGGGATGCGAGGGGGAAAGAGGCGGGTGGGCTGCATGGGAGAAGCGTAGTGTGGGGAGCACTGAACTGTGTGTAGCAGGTCTAGACTTGTGGGGATAGTATTTTGAGAGGGGAAGCGGCATTTACTTCGCATGCGTTTCTTCGCATGCCGTTAGTACGAGGTCGTTAGTACGACCGCGTTGTTAGTTAGCATACCGTTTGTACGCAATTCGGAAATATGAATTGCAGTAAGGGGGGGAAGGTGTTGGATTTAAAATCCAACACCTTCCCTAGTGTCCGCATAGTCTGGAGTTGGAATAGTAAATTATACTATTCCAACATCCAGCACCCCCTTACTGCAATTCGTAGTTCCGAATTGCGTACAAACGGTATGCTAACTAACAACGCGGTCGTACTAACGACCGCGTAGAAACGGCATGCGAAGAAAACGCATGCGAAAAAAAGTTATATATTCGGGGGTGAGTAGAACTGCACCCAGAAAGTTCATTGAGGAGGAGGCAGGTGACCAAGAGCCCGTGGTGTTGCCTGGCATGGTGTGGGGCGAGGGCCCACCACCCGTGCCAGGAGACCACGGCACCCAAAGCAATGTAGTAGGCAGAGATCATAAATGATCAGCGTGGGTGGGAGGCAAGCTAGCCGCGGACTGACTTCTGTGAGAGTCGCTGCAGAGACTCTCCCCCAGAGCGAAAACTGTGGTTAAGTTCTGATATGCCACTTTGCACCTACCTGGCTGACTGGCTGATTGGCTGGGTGCTGAATTGCAGTCCTTGTCGGAGAACTGGTGGATTGACCGCAACTAAAAAAACTCTCTTCTGGAGATTGGGGTCACACTCCTAGCGCTATACCAGTGCCTGCTTTTGGCCAAAAGAATGGGGCTGAAACCGAAAAAATCCCTGAAGGACTCTCAGAAGGAGGCCACCACTCCGGCCATCTCCGCCACAGCTGTGCGCGGTTCAGGACAATCCCAGTGAGCGCCGCCCAAAAGGACTGGGGAGGCTGGCGGCGGCAATGGCGGCAAGGCATAGGATGGCATGGAAGGACGGAGTGAGGTCCGGGAGAGCTCCTTTCGGCAGCCGACAGTGACAGAGACTTTCCAGGCAGCGGCAGCTGTGGCAAAAAGTGCAGAGAGTGCCAGCGGCCCGGTTGAGAAGGGCACAAGAGGAGCAGTTGAGTCTGGTCTGGCTCCTCCTTCTGGGGATACAATGTTGCAGCTACAGACCGGACCGGAGTTCGGGCATGGAGAGGAAATCACAGGACCGGTTGTCGGGCCCACACCATCAGCCAAAGCGGAGCGGCAGGAAGCATTGGATTGTATGCCTGACAGCGGTAGCAAGGCGTTCGAGTGTGGCTTGCCTTCCACTACAGAAGCTGATGGAGTAGCTGTTGAAAAAGGTAATGGCAGGTTGTTGAATGCATCTGATGCCCCCATGTGAGCGCACTCCTAGGGAAACTGGCGGGACAAGATCATCTACCTCTATGAACTAAAATGACTCTAGGATCGTCAGAGGGGGATATGTTTTTCTCCCTTAATGATGACACTGACGTTTCGCTATCTAGTGAAGGCAACACAACTGACAGGTCTGATCCTGAGGAATCCTCCTCAATACAAAAGGCACCACGCACTCACAAAGCTACAACCCAGAAGCGTAGGTCTAAATTTTGAACAAGCTCTTCTAAGGTGGACACAGCAACGGCCCGTAAGCTGAAGTGGGATTACTCGGCTACCAGCCAGTTATATCATGATGTTGGAGAAGTATCCTAACTGGGGGGGCTTACTAGTCAAACCGACGCTACTGTTCTACCATCGCTAGATTTAGTGTACTCCACCCTAAAACAAATGCAGGGGGAGGCCAGGTTGGAGAGTCTCAGGGCGCAACAAGCTACCAAAAAGCTACAGGGCTCTCTACGAAAAGTGAATAAACTGTACACGGATATGTCAGATAGGGTAGCTCATGTAGAGGAAAGAACTGGAAAACTGTAGGAGTAAATTGGGAACCTGCATCTCTATAAGGAATCGAATGAGAAGCAAATGGCGGATATGATGTGGAAGGCTGGAAGCTCGAAGATTTCGAGAATAGACAGCGAAGAAACAACATAAGATTGCTGGGCCTTGCCGAAAACATTGAAGGGGAAACATTATGGTATTTGTAGTAACACTCTTAAAGGGAGCATTCCTGACCTTGCTTATTTGAATTGGGACATGGAGGGTCAGAGGGCACACCGTTTCCCGCTGACACAAAAGAAAGGCTATGTAGCCGGGCAAGGAAAATGGCCCAGGGCTATTTTAGTATATATTGGTAACTTTCTCCTTAGGCAGGCAATTTTGGACAAAGCAAAGCCAGACGCAAAACGAACATTTGAGGGAAATACATTCTTCGCTCGACCGGACTTTTGTCATGCCACAGTCGAAAGCAGATGGAGACTCCGACAGCTGATAACTCCCTTTCAGGGGATCAGCTGCGAAGCTTTTTTACTTTACCTGGCTCGACTTAAAGTCATTTCAAATGAGAGGGTCCGAATGTTCTTCTCAGAAATCAAGGCACAAGAATATTTGACTGAGCTAAAAGATGCAAAAGGGGAATGCTGGAGGGGTGTGATCGGCTTCTCGTAATGACAGGGTACAGCTCAAATGCAACCTTCTGATCTAAATTATAACAAAGGATTTTCCTTTTGTTATGTTTGATCTGTTGCTTTTTTCTTATGTTTTTTGCCCTTCTGTTCCTTCTTTGTTAGTATATAAATCACCAGGTATAGAGCACAGTGGTGTGTCAGTGGGTTGGGGTTGGGGAATCTGCAGTGACTTGAGATGTGAGCTTCGGCTGCCTCACATGGGTCATGCTTGACCTAATTGACTGTGAGGGGTGTGGGGGGGAGGGGGATGTGCAACGGGGGGACCGGTGGGTGGTTGGGGTCCGGGGGTGGCAGGGAGGGAGAGGGCACAGCACAGTACAGCACCTGAGGTATAACGTGGTTGACAAATGCAGAAAGGAAAGGAAACAGACAAATCAAAGTATGGAGCCAGGAAAGCAAAGATTAAATAAAGATGATAAGTGGATTGGAAATATACTCAATAATAATTAATGAGTTTGTGTGTCGCCTCAATTAACATACGTGGCTTAAACGATTAGGCCAAGAGACAAAGGGCCGCAATTATCTTGAAGACGTTGCGCATAGATATACTATCCATACAAGAGACCCATATTGAGGGTATTAGAGGTAGCTTAATGGAGCAAGTAGGATTTAAACTCATCACAAACACCATACAAGGTACCAAGACAAGAGGGGTTACCATTCTTTCCCAGCAATGTGACATAATTTTCAAGAAGAAGTTATCTGACAGGTGGGGTAGATGGGTAATGGTAGAATGTATGTTATCAGGAGAGACATTTACTATATGCTCAGTGTATGGCTCAACTGGAGACTACCCTGAACTTTTAGAATTTCTGGATGTTGAGCTAGCCTTATGGCCCACAGCAGTAATCATGTGTGGGGATTTTAATATTAATTGCTTTGGAGGACTCTGGTGGGAGGCAGGAGATATGTATGTGGGCCGTAAGAGAAAGGTTTTAATAGCACTTAACAATTTGGTTCAGAATAATGCACTCTTGGATGCATGGGTGCGCTTAAAACCTGATGATCCTGGCAGTACCTTCTATTCCGCTCCCCGCAAGTCAATCATTAGACTAGATTACTTCTTCGTTTCAAATTTATTAATCCCCAGATGTAGGATAGATAAACACCCCCGGATCATCTCAGATCACAACCCTTTAATTTTAACTGTTGTCCTGGTGGGGGGGGAACGCCAGAGTGGGTTTGGACTTTTGAAAGAGGGTTCCTGAAAGAACCAGAATATGTACTTCATATGAATGAATGGATTAAGGGGTTCTGGGAGATTAATAGAAAGAGTGCTAGCTCCGGGGTAGTTTGGGATGCGTTTAAAGCCGGGGTTCGAGGAGAGACATTGAGTTACAGCTCGCATCGACGGAAAAGCGAGGTACAACAGGAGAAAATGTTCTGTAAGGCACTAACGGAGGCAGAGGAGGAGCTCACGATGCAATTCGGATGGGTAAATCACCAGATGACATCTCCTATCTTGGCTTTAGCTAAAGCCAGCCTAAACAGTAAATTACAGCTGCCAAGGCAGCAGCAAGATTTCTTCCTAGAGGGAGCACTGTTATGAGTCCAGCAAGCGGGTGGGGCATACTGTGGCAACTCGATTAAAACAAAAGAGTGCGGCAGGGGAGATTCAGGAAATACTAGATGAAAATGGGAATATAATTGAGGGCTCACCGGGGATTTGAGAGGTATTCCAACATTTCTATGAAAAGCTTTTTAATGAGGAACAGCTAAGGGAGCAGAGCTTAATTCAAGCATATCTCAGCGGAACTCCTATACAATGTATTACCCCCAAAGATAGTGAGGCACTTGAACTCCCACTGACTCAGGAAGAAATCTATAGTGCAATGCAAAGTCTTCCTTCTGGTAAGGCAGCAGACCAGATCAGATCCCTTTAGAAATTTATAAAACCTTTCTGGAAGTAATTGGATATGATCTGGTAGATACTGTATCTCAAGCCCAACAGGGCAGCTCCATTCCTGAGTCATGGGCCGGGGCAGATATAATAGTATTTTTGACAAAGTTATGTTATGTTATATTAATTTATTATGCGCACAGCTACTCCAGCCAAGGAGCGTCCCGGCGCAGAGACAAGGAGAAACATAACACAACAGGAAAGAAACATCCTAAAATGAACAGCTAAAACAAGAAGGTTTTAATAGCTCTCCGGAAAGACAGCAGATCATCTAACTGACGGACTTCAACTGGGAGGGTGTTCCAAATTAGTGCAGCTTTCACGCTGAAGGAACGGCCCCCCATCCGACTGAGTCTAAATCTGGGGACCACAGCAAGGGCCTGGCCCTGAGACCGAAGACTACGGGTGGGGACATAGAAAGAGATACAATTGGACAAGATTTCAGGGCCTATACCTCTTAAAATTTTAAAGGCCAAACAAAGGACCTTGAAAAGAATACGCTTCCTTACAGGGAGCCAATGCAGGGAGCGGAGGACATTCGCCACCGGGCAAAATCTGGGTAGGCCAACAATGGCTCTAGCCGCAGCATTTTGAACCCGCTGTAGGCGAGTTAACTCAGCCTGGTTAGCCCCAGCCAGAAGAGAGCTAGCGTAGTCCAGACGAGAGAGGATAGTTGCCTGGACTACAAGCTTTCTGGTTGGGGCATCGAAATATTTAAGAACTGGTCTAAGTCCTCTTAACAGACCAAAACAACAGGCTGCAGTTTTTTTGGTATGCCCTATAAAGGTAAGGCCAACGTCCAACCAGACCCCCAGATTTTTCACCTCCGACACTGAGGTCGGAGTGGGGCCCAGCTCAGAAGGCCACCACTGATCGCCCCAAAGCTCTACTCCCTTCCCAACAACCATTACCTCCGTTTTTGTGGCATTAAGCTGGAGACAGTTTTCTGTCAACCAGCTAGCCACCGCCTTCAGTCCAGACTGAAACCTGGGGGCATCTTGTTGTACATCCCCGCTGAGAGTAACCGCCAGCTGAGTGTCATCGGCATATGAGACCAAAGTTAGGCCCCACTGCCTCGCGACATCAGCCAGCGGTCTCACGTAAAGGTTGAACAACGTGGGGCTTAGCGAGGACCCTTGCGGAACCCCCATGGCCAGAGGCTGGAAACTGGACGAAAAGGGAGGAATGGCCACACAGAAGGATCGGTTGTCCAGGAAGGAGCGGAACCATTGCAGCGCCAGACCACTGATACCAATCTCCTCGAGCCGATGCAGGATGATGCTGTGAGATACCGTGTCGAAGGCGGCGCTGAGATCTAACAATATCAGCGCCGCCGTCTGACCCGCATCCAGCCTTGCACGCAGATGTTCCACCATTGCAAGGAGAGCGGTCTCCGTGCTGTGACCAGCACGGAAGCCATTCTGTGTGGGATCGAGGGCGTTGGTGCGGGCTAGATGTTCTGACAGGGCCAGATTAACATGGGCCTCTGTCAACTTTGCCGGCCAAGGTAGCAGCGAGATGGGGCGAAAACTTTCAGGCTTAGACGGTCCAAGGAGGGTTTTTTGATGATCGGGGACACCACCGCCTGCTTCCATTTAGTTGGAACTACCCCCGACTCCAAGGAGAGGTTGACAAGGGAACGCACAACGGGGCGTCCCATAAAGGTCTGGTCTCGAAAGAGAGCAGGCCTTACTGGATCGGATGGAGATCCAGATTTAACTTGCAAAGCGAGTTTATCAAACCCATCCGATCTGACGTGGTGTCTCATTGGAACTTCCCAACGAAACCCCAATGCTAGGGAATGTCCGATAAATAGCTTGGACCTTTCCCAAAAAATAGGAAGCAAGGGATTCACAGTGGGAGACAGAGCTCTCGGCTGAAGAGGTAGTCCGCTTTGCCATAAGATCTTTAACCGCCTTGAAGATGGCCTTTGACGGGTTGGTGCTGTTCCGGAATTCTTCGGCATAGAAGGCCGCACGAGCACGACATATGGCCCGATGATAGAGCTTGACGGACGCGGCATATGCAGCTTTTAAATCGGCCCCATATGTCTTCCGCCAAGCCCTCTCCGCCCGTCTACTGGCTCCCTTCAAGGCGCGTAAGGCCCCATTATACCAGGGACTCGACTCACGAGGATTGATCTTAGTCGATACAATAGGTATCAAGGCGTCCAGAGCCCTTGTACGCCAAGAGCAGAAGAGGTCATACCCCTCGTCTACATTGTTCAATGGGCCCAAGGGCTCCACTAACAGAAGATGATGAAAATCTTCCAGCCTGAGTTTGTTCCAAGATCTCCTAAGTACCCGTCTAGCTGAGGAAGTGGGAGTGGTCACTGACACAGGACACTGGATAGACACCAGGAAATGGTCAGACCATTCTACTGGAGTAATCGCAGTGATTTTAGCCTCAGTCAAATTGGTGAAAAAAGGGTCAAGAATATGTCCCCCAATGTGAGTAGGCTGGGAAACCAGCTGGGACAATTGAAGAGCCTCTAAGTCCAAAGAGATGGCACGAGCTGTCAGACTGGACAGTGTATCGAAATGCAGATTTAAATCGCCCAATATAGAAAAGTTGGCGCAGTCAGTGATCAAAGTGCCGACAATATCCGAAAAAGCATTTCTGAACAGCACGTCACTGCCCGGCGGACGATATACCACCATCCCAGAGAGTGTAAACTCTGGGCTGACAGAGACTTTAAAAGAGGCGCTTTCACAGCCAGCGATCTTAAGTCTGTTCCACACACAGGGAAAACGAGACCTAACTATCAGCGCTATTCCACCCCCTCTAGATGCTCTATTCAAGGTGTACATAGAATAGTCAGAGGGGCATGCCAGATTGAAAATGGCAGTGTCAGCTTCCTGAAGCCATGTTTCAGTTATGGCAAGGATATCCGGGGCTTCATCCTCAATAAGATCGTACAGATTCTGCTGATGTTTCAAGACCGACCTCACATTTAGGTTCATAATCCGCAGAAAGGGAAGAGAGCCCCTACTATGATGAACAACAGAAGGATATTTCCGAGGGAGAGGCATTGGGGGGTCAAGAATCAGGCCATTGCAGGGACAACGATACGGACCACAGAGAGGGTGGACAAGCGGAAGTGTACAGCAGAGGCTCACCTGGTCGATGGACATCAGGCTCTCCCTGGAGTATGTCCGCATGGCAACAGACCAGAAGTTATGACTATCGCGAACCAGAGCCCGCCACGTCCCGCACGGCCTTAGCGCGGACGGGCTCAGACGGGCAGGACTCTGGCACGACTCTGGCCACGCGAAGACACACCCGCTGCGCGAACCCGCTGCGCTAGGGGAGGAGCATTAAATATGCGTTCCCCCGCTGGCGCATGCGCAATGAAGCGCTGTCGGACTAATCCCTCACCTCACCCCAAACCAAGATGTCCGCCTCCCCAGGACCAGCCCGCCAAACGGCGGTGAGGGGCACAATTATAGTGCAAGTGAGGGGAGCAGGAGAGCGAGGGTCAGAAGACCTAAAAGAAAACAAACAGGTGAGTAAAAAGTTAACTAAACAGCAAGCGCCGTAACGCTCCTGTCAGCAGTACGCTCCTTGTCAGGGCAAGCCTGCTTTAGAACTATGATCTTATAGACCGATAACGCTTATTAACAATGATGCTAAAATCTTCCCTAAGGCCCTGTCCACTCGCTTAAACTATATTATAGGAAAATGTGTTCACCCCTGTCAGCACAGGTTTATACCGGGGAAGGGAACAACACAACACGTTCGCAGGGTTATGACCCTGTTTGATGCTGCTGAAGCCTCAGGGGACCCTATGGCTCCGATGCTAATGGATGCCGAAAAAGCATTCAATAGGGTCTCCTGGGACTATCTCTGGGCAGTTAAGAAATAGTTTGGTATTGGGAGTGGATATATCAATGCAATCCATGCTTTATACAGAGCACCTACGGCCCGGCTAAGGCCGAACGGGGGGTACACAACACCCTTATTAATCAAGCGTGGCACACGGCAAGGTTGTCCGTGTTCGCCACTTCTTTTGGCCATGTATATTGACCCTCTGATTTGAAAGCTGGAGGCTAGCAAGGGCATCACCCCTATTAGATACCATGGATTGAAAACAAAAACGCTGGCATATGCAGATGATATTACAGTGGTCACCTCTAATCCACAGGATGCCCTAGCTGCAATAGAGTTAGAAGCCCAAGCCTTTGGCCCAGTTTCTGGGTACGCACTAAATAGATCTAAGACACAGGTAGTCAAAAATGGGGGCAGACCTAGATGACCCGCGGGTGACAGCTTCAGCTATCTACTTAGGCAATGATATTGAGTTTTGTCACCCTGGTATCATGCCACCCTGTTGGGGTCCCTTACCCAATGTAGGTAGGTGCTGTTATCCCACCAATGGCTGCTGGAGGGGGTAGGTAGGGAGATTGGTGGCAGGTGGCAATCCTCCACAGCCGTTTAGGAAGCAGTGTCCATGTTTGTGAGGAGATTCCATCCAGGAATTGGTGCAGGTCCTCCGGGTCACAGAATTCTTTTGAGGAGCCATTCTTGGTGATCTGCAGGTGGGTGGGTTTTAAGATGCCATATTTGATGTCCAGCTGATGGAGTTATGGCCCGAGAAAGAGGAAGGCTTTGCGGCAGGCTGTGGTCTCCCTGGAGAAGTCCACAGCCATCCGAAGCACGTGTCCCTCATATGCGTATGGACCATGGCTGCTGGCTAAGGACATCAGTTGCTGGGCTTCTTCATGCAGTAGAAAGCAGGCGATGAGGGGTTGTAGGTGGGCCGAGGGATCACGTTGTGGTGTGCCAATGAGATGAGCCCACTGCATCTCCAATGGAGAGTTAAAGTTGAGATCAGTGAGCTTTGGGAGGAAGGACTTTTCATCAGCCCCCTCCACATTCTAAGGGAAGCAAAAAAGCAGACATTATCCTTCAAATCAATAACCTTGCTGAACAAAAATAAAAGTTTCTGTTCCCACTCCGATAGGTTGTTGAAGCTGAAGTTGAATTTATTGTACAGTTAATTAAAACCTTTACAATCATGCAATAAACATTTTTTTATAAAATAGATCAATGTAAAAACACAATAAAATACCGATAAAATTCTACCCAAAAGTGTTAGACAGCAAGAAAAGAAAAATCGGGCAGGATGGGTATGTAGAGTAAAGTGCAGGATGTAGGGCATAAAGTGAAGCAATGTGCGCAAAGCCATGGAGTGCTAGGGGCAGCTGGGGCTAGGTAGCTGTGGCTATAACTTGCTAAAGCATATAACTGCGAAGCAGTGCGTACCGTGAGAGGTGCCATAAGGTGCCCGGCAGCATTAGTCTGGTGGCTAGCAGCGATATATATAGAGGGGCAGCGCTAGAAAGAATGCTTCTTGCAGATAAAGGGTACGGCTTGCTGGAAGCAAGGGCTCCTTCTTCTAGATATTAGCGACAAGCGTCGGTATTCGGCCTAACTTGCAACAGGGTCAAGTGCTGTGTGCTGCGAGTACTTTTTTGAGCGTCTTACTGTAGGGAAGGGTAAAGTGCTGTGTGCTTAAAGTGCTGTTTTTGAGAATCTTTCTTAAGTGATGGACTTCGTTGGAGATTCTTAGATGCTGAGTATGGTGTTATATACAGGGACTTGCAGTAGAGTTATGCATTAGGACTTAAAACGGGTGGAATGGTCATCTTAGGGAGCAAGGTTGGAGAGGGCTTTCTACCTTGTAAAAAACATTTAAGATCCATGGTTTACATCTTTGACATTAGTAAAGTTCCCATTTGCGGCAGCAGCACAGTCTATAAAGTGCATGTAATGCCAGTCTTGACGGTACTGAAGTTCCTGTTTAGGGCAGCAGAGCAGGCACCGTGGTCCATTATGTTGTAGTACAGTCCGCAGCCTGGGTAGCATGCCTTTTTATGATCGTTTCTGCGGCGAATAAGTATTTTACCAGACAACAGCTAAGTTGGATGTCCTCCCCAGAGAAGGATGGTAGCACTGCTTGTCTGCAGGTTCGGATGGATTTTTTGTTGAAGAAAGGTCTTAGCAATGTCCGATGTTCTTGTTTTAGGGCCTTGCATATGGTCAATAAGTGTACTATATCCTCTTCCCCCTCCCCACAGAGTCGGCAAATTGCTGTTTTCGTGGGACGAAGCCAAGGTGACATGTGATATGCAGATGGTAGTATGCCTAGGCGAGCTTTCAGGAATTTCTCTTTTATTATTCTGGAGAAGCTGGTGAGGAGGTAGGCTTGTGGAATTGCCTTGCTGTAAGACTGCAAGGTAAACCAGCCATGAGCACGCTTTGTCAGGGCGGCTTTGTCCTGTATTAGTGATTCTTTTTTGATCACGTTATTTACTATTTTTTTAAAGCGGGCAACGGTAGCTGGTACCTCCCAAATTTCCTGGAGGCCCAGCTGGGTGAGTGAATCGTCCAGATACCTTTGGGCTGGGCATGCCCCCTTGGTGTTCAGTTCTTTCCACAGATGCATGTTTAGCGAGTCCGGCGGTCCCCCTTTGATTTTGAACCAGCTTTTGATGAATACCCCTTTGCGAACCAGCTCTTGCCTTTGCATCCCAAACTACAGCCATAATGGGGCGGGAAAAGTATATCCTGGAAGCACAAAAATCAGTTGAATTGCTCATGTTATTGTGCGATACAGAGTTTCAGCATCTCTCCCTCTCAAAGCTTCACTTCCATAGCTGATCGATGGTATAAACTTCGCCTGGATCACTCTGATTAAGGGAAATAGATTTGGGCCAGAGATGTTTTTCTTTAGGTTTCTTAGTGCCACAGCGGTCATTAATCCCCTTTTTTTTATTGCCTCAAGTTGGGCTGTGTATTTCCCTCTATCATCGACAATGATTCCAAGGTACTTGTAATTTTGTACGGCTTCCAGTTAACATGACGCCATGTGCCAACGAGGTTGCAACTTTTTTTGCACCCATTCATGCAGAGAGTTTTAGTTTTTTCTCTATTAATGCTGAGTTTGTTCTCCTCCGAGTACCGAGATGTAGTGTCGAGCAGACATTGTAAACAAACTGGTGTCTGGCTTACGAGGACCAGGTCGTCTGCGTAGAAAAGGTTAGACAGCTGGATGCCACCTATTTTGGGTGCGTGCGAGTTGTTGCCATAAAGGGAGAGTCAAAGCTCTGCCATAAAAAGATTAAAGAGTAGCGTAGCGAGCACGCAGCCTTGCTTTAGTCCGTTGGTGGTTGGGATCTTTTTTGTTCAGTGGTCTCCTTTGCCCTGTTTTACTTGTACACAAGTGTTTCTGTGCAAGAGGACTAACTGTTTTAGTAATAGTGGTGGAATGTTCAGCTTTTTTAGTTTTTGCCACAATAAATTCCTGTTTATATGGTTGAATGCTGAGCTGTAGTCGATGAAGCATAGATAAAAGGGCTGTTTTATGGTAAGTGTAGCGTCTATCATTAGTGAGAGAGTCATGATATTGGTGGTAGTACCCATGTTCTTGCAAAAACCTGTTTGATTTATTGGGATTGCAGAAATTCCTGTCGCCCACTATGTTAATTCTTGTGAGAGCAATCCTGCGTAATATTTGGCTTTGTTGTCAAGAAGAGCTACCAACCTGTAGTTTTTTGGATTGTCCCTTTTGCCTTTTTTATAGATGGGGGAGATGATCTAACTGCTCCTTGAAGATGGTTTTGTCGATGTGCGCAGGATTGATTCACAGGTCGGTTTTAATACGGATGCCCAGTATTCTGGGTCTTGTTTGAATAATATTGGTGGGATCCCATTTTGTCCTGGTGCTCCCTCTCGTCTCCCCTTTGAAATTCTTTTGCAGATTTGTTCGCTCGTAATTATAAGAGGCTGTTCTAAAATTAAGTTAGATGGTGATTGAGATGTTCGAGCATCGCTGTCAAGCGGGAGAGTACCGGTAAGCAGTTCGAGTTCGTAATCTTTATTAAAGTGAGTTTGTAGATAGGTTGTCCAAGCCTCTTCTGTTACGTGAGAGTTAATGTCTTGATTTAACGGGTTGACGAAAGTGTTGACCTTTAACCAAAATTGAGCGCTGTTGATGTTTTTTATGTCGTGCAGCAGTTTAGCCCAGCAAGCCTCCTCAGTGTCTTTTTTGAGGCGCCAGATTAATTTTCTGCGCTTAGCTTTCAGGGCTCTCTGTTCTTGTAAGGACACAGGATCAGCGATTCCTTTCTTCAATCTCCGGAGTGCACTGTTTATCAACTTTTTAAAGTTTTTCATTTGCACATTATGACCAATGTTGGGGCAGGGGCGTTTGGTCAGAGCCGATCCTGAGTTCCTGTTTCGGTGGGATCCTTTTTCTTCACCACATTTGCTTCCTAAATTTCGTGTGAACGACTCACAGCTTCTCAGGTCATCGGAGTCTGCAAGTTGTGCTTCCGCCACAAGTTGTTTTGCAAGGATGAAGAAGCCTTCTGGATCGTCCATTTTGCATTTTATTCTCTTTTCATTTGATGTAAATTCCAAATCATGGATGTTTGCTGGTAATGTTTGTGGTATGAAAATTGAGCCTATTGTGATTTCCTGCGGTAAATGATCACTGAGATCAGAGGTTCCAAAGTGGTAGTCCGTTGCATTTGAGAACATGCAGCGGGAGACAAATGTGAAGTCTATTGTGGTGCTTGCTACGGTAGGGTGTTGAGGCGTTCCTCCAGCAAAGTGACTCGCTGGTCCAGGCCGTCCACGTGGGCCTGGAAGCCTGCAATGTCTGAGCGAATAGACTTTATCACAGGTGCCAGCACGGAGATAGTTGTGTTCATGCCCTCCAGCTGATGGGGGTGACTTCCTGGAGTATACACTCCATGGTGGTAACCTGAGCCCTGACTGTGGTGAGTTGGGGCTGGCTGGTCTCTGAAGGTGTCATCCCCTTTGGGTTGGCCATGGAGCAAGGTTGGTTGAGGGCTTCAGTAAAGAGAAGTTGGCGTGCAGGTTTACCTGTGGTCTTGCCATGAGACATCTCCAGCTGCTGTGCTGGGCCCTCATTTGGGAGAGGAGGGCCCCACCGCCTGCAGCATGTGATGATCACTCAACAGCAGGCCAGGGGACGGTGAGGTAGGAGGCCTCGGGGAGGCTGATGTCTGAGGGGCACCATTGCATGTGGTCCTGAGGCTAGCTATGCAACGCAATGGCAGCTAAGTGAGACCCAGCGATGATGCGGCTATAGGGAAGAAGGCAAAAGGTCCTGGCTGGGCTGAAAAACACCCAGGCTGGACATCTCCATGGTCCAGTTGTCACACAGGCAGTCTGGAGCATACGGAAGTCTGGGGGATGTCAGCTAAGCCCCTCCTAGCTAAGCCACCTCGGCAGGGCAGTCATAATGCAGGGATGGCAGGGACACAAGTTTGTGCACCATGGCTGGGTCTCAGTCGCTGCACCGGTGTCTGATGGGGCCGCAGTCCCCCATGTGAGAGGAGTGGTCCGGTTGTGCCATGCTAGCAGGGGCCAAGGCGTCTCTTGTGCCCCCTGCCCTAAGGTCCTCTCACCTCAGCCTGTCCAGTGGGAAATAGCATGGCTGCGAAGGTGCGTGATGCAGCCAGTTCCAAGAGCTGAGTTGTGGCCTGCAGCGTAGATGGACTGTCCCTGTTCAGTACGTTGAGCAGACTGGCCTGGATTCCATTCAGGTGCCAGTTGAGGTGGAGGCGCCCAGCGCAGGTGGCATGAGCCAGGCTTGCCACCCGAGTATGTGCCAGAAGTTCCCTGTGGGCATCTGGTCTAGTGAGCCTCCTATGATATGGGTCTTGACTTGAGATACTAATGTGGCTGAAGGGTTACCAATGGCCGACGAGGAGCATGGGGTTGTGTGTCCTGTGTAGCAGGTGCAGCAGGGGTAGCAGGTCACAGAGCCCCCACCGGCCTGCAGCCATCGCTGCCATGGGATAGGTGCCCACAGAGGCGAGGCTCTCCGCCGCAGGCTGTGCCAGCCAGGCGTGCCTCTATGCTATAGGCCACAGCAGTCTCTTGAGCCACAGGCCGGGCCCTTCCCCACCGATGCAGGTCTGGTGAGAGGGGCTGGCATTGCCACTGCATTATCGGAGACTGCTGGAAAGCCAGGGTCAGATGCCTTGTGTATCGAATGTAGTTAGGAGGCAGGTTATAGAGCCCTTGCCATGCCGAGATTGCAGCTGTTGTTATCCGGGCCCTCTCTCTGCATGGTGCACCGGAATCTAGCAGCCATCTTTGTTTGTGACCAGGCCATGCCCCTTAGAGCCGCTCCTGTTCCTTTAAATTATTGCTTTGTCCTTAGCATCTGTTTTTACTGTCTGACACATGATTGATCTCACAGCGCTTCTGATCACAGCATTGTATTATGTTGTGTAGTAGCACAGTACCGCTCTTTACGTCCTTGCCGGTAGATTATTAGCCAACAATGTGTAGAATTCTCAGTGAGGCTTTTGTTATCTTCAAATTCTTTACACTAGCTTGAGTTGCGCTTTGACTCCACATACACCAAGGGTTGATTTAGCACTGCAACTAAGGAGCATGTGGCGTGCACAAGTAGTTTGATGCACCATGGCAAACTCGCTGGGAGTGTACTGTCAATCTTCGGGTTACTTATCCAATATCTCGTCGCCATTTGT
This sequence comes from Triturus cristatus, assembly GCF_964204655.1. NCBI lineage: Eukaryota > Metazoa > Chordata > Amphibia > Caudata > Salamandridae > Triturus > Triturus cristatus. The sequence goes on along the minus strand of NC_140594.1, from coordinate 544,348,726 downwards.
AGCATCCTCGTCAACCTGGGTATCCACTAATTACTACACCACACACAGAGCTTAGTACAGCATGCATTCATTCATCTGTGTGTAACTGCGAACTCAACAGTCTAATTCTGCATTCACCTCACTAATCTCTAACACTTACGTCACAGTTCTGCAGAGTTCACCAGGATCCAAAAGGGTTCCATCATTGCTAACTCACACAACACTAAACCTTGTAGCGCAATAATCTTTACTCATGGCAAAGATCTTGACAGGTCCAGCAGTGAATTGTCTTGGTTGGGTCAGAGGAGCCCCAGTACTAATACCCTGTTGTGCCTTTGAAGTGGTGATGACTTCAAAGAAGGGTCTTTGAAGGTCACAATGGCCCTTTCTTCCCAGCTCTGGCTCCAAACTGTGGGAAACAGGACCCTGCCTATTCAGGTGTAAGTGTCAGCTCCCCCTCTCTTCCTGCCCAGGAAGAGCTATCAGAATGCATATGTATTCTCTGTCACACGTACCCTTCCTGTGTTTGTGGCTGTCTAGAGGGAATGCACAATGTGTAGCGGTCACCCACCACAAACGTGTATTGGAGACATTCTACAGGCACATGGAGCAGTAAGAGCAGATGGATGTCCACTTTCTAAAAGTGGCATTTCAAAATAAAAAAAACAAATCCTATTCTACCAGTAAAGGGAATTTATCATTACCATTTCAAAGATATAAAACTGGATGCAGCAACTCCTTTTTAATCAGCAATTACAGCTTAAAAGTGTATGAATGAATTTCCCATCCTAACATTTCAGAGGAGTAGGTCTCACAGTTCTGAAAAATGTATTTGGGTGTTTGACACAACAAGGACATGCAAATCTTAACAGTACTTGTTCAACCTTCCACTTGCACAGCTCCTGCTCTATGGGCTACCTAGGGCCTACCTTAGAGGAGTGCAATAAAGGAGGAGTTTAAGGCTTTACAAGTGGTTTTAAATGACAAGTCGAAATGGCAATAATCTGCATACACAAGCCTTTCAATAGCAGACCTGAGACAGGTTTGAAAGGCTACGTCTGTGGGCGGCACAATCAATGCTGTAGGCCCACTAGTAGCATTTAATGTACATGCGGGGGGGGGGGTAGATTGTACGCCACTCTAAAATGACTTACAAGGTCAATTGCATATGAGCCCATGTCGCCATGTTTAAAGGATAGAGCATATGCACTTTAGCACTGGTTAGCAGTGGTAAACTGCTCAGAGTCCTAAAGCCAACAAAAGAAGGTCAGAAAAGAGGAGGATGAAGGCAAAATGTTTGGGGTGATACTTCAGAGAGGGCCATTTTTACAGCAGTTTTATTGACACATTGTGACATCATTTTGAATCTAGGGGGGCGCTCTTTATTGTTACTTGGCTCAGATGCCTAATCTTGTTTGCCTCACATAATTTACAGCTAAACTTAGTTGGCTAGAGTGTATTTTCCTCCTTGGTAGAATATGTGAACCAAGGACTGAACTCTGATACAGTTGGTCTGGGCCGAGATTGACCTATGCGTAGCTTGCAACATTTATGCTGCTGAAGTAACTTATTTTGACATGATTTTATAGTTGTCAATATCAAAGTATTTGTTTAAGAAGAATATGTCAATAAATAAGCCACTTTCAAGTAAGTAATGAAAATAAATATTGCTTTTAACAGCAGCTAAAAGCAGGGACCTTGCCAACCACAGCCTGCAACAGCGGTATTTCTGACTTTGAATGATGTGTTTTCATTTGTCTGTATTTTAGCTGCATGGCTTTGAGAAAGCATAGCCTTTCAGATGGTTGTCTGCTATCCTTCCCAACATCCGGCAAATAAAGTGAAGAAATATCTTATCAGCACATGAAGATTTAAAATAAGTGCACATTTCTCAGGTGGTGCACCAATCCTTTTAATTTAAAGGTAGCCTGGCCCTGACATTAGACAATTGTGATGAAGTTAAGCGGATGCTTATTAATTAGAATATAGAGTAGCTTCGACGCCTCGTCAGGGGTAGTGACCGCTATATAAATGCAATTACAATACAATACAAGAAATGTCGACATATAAAAAAAGTATTATAGGCAAATTATGAAAAACCTGAATATCATGAAGGTAAGCACATATGTGGGTAAGTACAGGTTTAATATGCTTAACTGCACATCTACACAGATTAAAGAGATGTATCTTCTTGAATTGTGTATGTATCAGAATATACCACCAGTAATCAATTTTCGGCTCACAATATTTTTGCTTGTCGATGTTTAAAAACCCAGGGCCTCATTTATGAAAAGTGACGCATCACTGCGTGAAAACTATGATGCGTCACTTTTCACTACGCCCTCCCTGCGACTCTAATGATGCAGCATATTTACAGTATGACGCATCATGTCGCAAGGAGTTACAGATACGTCAGTATTTCTGACGTATCTGTAGGCGCAAAAGTGACGCATTGCTGGAGTGTGTCACAAAAGTGACGCAACTCCAGCAATGTGTCCTTTCACATGGGGCAAGCCCCATGTGAAAGGGCCTGTGTCAGTCTTACGCCTGCTGTGAAGCAGGCGCAGGATATTGACGCATTTGCATCCTAGAAGTGGCGCAGTGAAATCTCGTAGATTTCACTGAGTTACTTCTATGATGCTTACGTACATGGGAACGCCCACCCTGCATACATTATACCTGATGCAGGTATAATGTAGCGCAGGGGTTTACAAAGTGACGCATCTACCTAGGTGCGTCACTTTGTAAATATGGTGCAACAAGGACCAGTTTTTACGCCGCTGATGCGTCACAAAAAGAGACGCACCAGCGGCGCAAAAGTGACGCAACGACTCATAAATGAGCCCCCCAATACTCTGGATACATACTAAGTGAGATACTGTCTAGTTAAATAACGAAGAGAAAGAAAACGTAAACTATGGAATATAAAGTAATAGTTAGATGCTTGTGAATACTGTTACTTCTCAATATTGGAATTCAGTAAGATTCATGCATAAATTCCTCCACTTTTTCAAAGCTTGAAAGTTAAGCTGTATATTCTGCAAGTAAACTGTAGATAAGATAACTAAGACCTACTATTAGTTTACAAAGCATGAGAAAAAATGTGGCTCTGTTTCTTTGTAAGCCTATTCACGTTTGCCTGGATTGCATTTGTTATGAATCTCAGTGGTGTTTAAAGTCATAGGGAAAATGGAAAATTGTTCAAGGCCCCCACTTTCTGCGGGATCTTCTGGTAAAGTGAACGGGACGTTCACAAGTCCCACCATTTTAGAGGTGTGCAGAAAAATATATTTTTTATTTGACAGCTAGAAATGTGACACTTCACAGAAGCTTACTTTGCATGCCTGGCCTACAAAACGTTAACGCTGCACACCCAGGCAAGTAGTAGAAATTACAATTTTAAAATGACCTTTCTTTCCCCTTTATCTATCTTTGCTTCACTGCAACTCCTCAACCTCATTCCTCTCTCCTTACCTCTCCCCCTACCTATCTCTTTATCACTATATAAATATATTCTGCTTTCTCTAGCTCAAAGATCTGTGTATCACTATGTCTAAGGGCCACTATTTACCACTCTCATGACCTCACCTTTCTTTTACTGCCACTCACTGTGCCTTCCCTCACAATCCAACCTCTCTGCTCCTCTTTTTACTTCACAGATTTCTACCTCATCTCTCTCTCTCTGCATAATTTCTCGCTCTCTTAGTCACAGCTGTTCCACTATATTACCTTAATTAAATTAATTAACCCATCTCTCTCCCCCTTACTGTCTCTCCCTACTTAACCTTTCCTATTAACTCACCATTCGTTTATTTCATTTCTCCACCTTCTCCCTCTTCTAACCTTTATTTTCTTTACCTCACCTCATTCCCTTACACCTTTCTCTATTTCTCAACCTCTTTTTCTCTCTCTATAGTTACCCCTTGTCTATCTGTCTTTCCTTGTCCTTCGCTCGTTCTCTCTCTCTACATGCCCTTCTTTATTTCAGCTCGCTTGATCAACCTTAACTGTATCTACCTCTTTATATATACATCTCTCTACCTCTTCTGGATGCCGCTACCTCAGTCTCTCTGCCTCACAACTCTCTTTTTTTACATCACCCTCTCTCTCTTTCTTTACCTCCGTATCAAGCTCAAGTATCTTTTGCTACCTCACGTCAAATTCTACATGCTCTTTTTTCTCTTTACACCTCATCTCTTTTCCTATCCTTCAACCCTCTTTCTCTACCTTTCTGCTCTATTTATCTGCTTTCTCTTTCCATTCCTCTTTCCATTCTGCTCCCTCTCTGACTCGCAACACTCTAGCTCTACCATGCATCTCTCGATATTTCTTTCACTATGTTATATCCTGAGTATTACATTTAATTGTAATCAGCCTAGGTCTTCCTAGCTGCTCAGCCAGAGTGAGAGATGGTAACGGAATGTTGGTGTGACTGATGCGTGGAAGGCCTGGGTGACTGTGTGGATGAGTGGTGACAGTTGGAGATGGGCTGAGCAGCTAGGCAGGCTGCTCCTGGTGGGGCTGGTGTAGGATCTGGTACATGGCTGAACTAAGACTGATATTACCTGGTACTGGAACCAATAAAGAAGACTTAGAAACTTACAACATGGCTACCAGTGTCTTCATGTACAGAGCACAACATATTTTTGGCGACAAGCGGACCTGGACCCAAGCGTACTTAAGGATTGTACAGAAACCCAGAGACTACAAAGAAACCATTGTAACCAGCGCAACAACAAAAGAAAAAAAAGAAAGAAAAATACATGAAGCAGAATGGAGTAAATGGCAAGCCAGCCCCACAAGTGTCCTGTCATCGGACGGCCCCAACCTGTGTCCTGCCTGATCTTGCTCCATGAACTTGACCACAGGTATGGTCTGTATGTTAGGGTATGAATGGACTGTCTTTCACCCTACCACTTTCTTTTGAATCTGCTGTTTGGATGTATCCACAGCGCAAAGTAATTGTGGCTGCACAGATGTGAGTTATGGACTAACTCAGTGAAACTAATTCACAGGTGCTACACAGGAGCGGTGTGGATCTGCTAAGATTGGTACTTTTATGGCACATAGAAAGTACAAGCATGGTCATTGAACAATGTGGAAATAATGTGCCTGGAAGTTATTATACAAAGCAACATTTTACAAATATCTGGGCAATATTCCTACAATTTGTTTACACCCACAAGTCTTGCGCCAAATTGAAAAGTCTACTCCTTTAAAATGTCTTTCTACATGAGTATACATTGCATGGACGCAGCAGACGTCATGATTCACATGGAAAGCTGTCCTGCACTAAATCTGTCTACTGCCAGTGGTGAGCGCTGCTTGAGAGGTGCCTGCATATTGCTTTTACACATCTACAAGAGTATACTCATATTCTACATGCGCATAGACTCCACACTTGGTCCTGCGCATAAAAGTGGCTTGTCAGCTGTGAACATACTCCTGTGTTTCCTGTGTTCTACAGCTGCTGCATGCACCTACGTGCCTGGAGCCTTTCCTTTTGATAAAGCTGAATATGACTGGGAACATCGCTGTGTGTAGATCGGCTGCACATTTTGAAGTATGAGGAAACTCCTTTCGTGAGTTAAGTGCATCAAAGCATTTTTTGTTTCTCGCTTTGTGGTGAATGTTGTTCAAAACTATTTGGTGTACGGTGAGTCATCTTGGGCAGTGACGATCTGCGGAAGCTTCATCTTTGAATGGAAGCTGAATTCATTTTGGATACATTCTTTTGAGGAACTTTGATCAACTGTTTCTTGTTTTTTGTACATCCTAATGATGTCAGTGATCATATTTACGTTGTCATACAGCTTACCACACTGCTGGGGAATTTTTATTAGTTATGTTACGGGTAATTTTGGGGGTGCTCTGTGCAGTGCTAATTCATGTGAGATATCGCCCACAATAGGTCTTGCTGTGGCTGCATTTGGTTATAGTTTAATTTACAGAAAATTGTCAAGGAAAAAGTTGTGTCACTTGCTTGGGGTTTGGTAATAGGCCAATTTACAGCTCGGGTTAGAGATCACTCACCGGCGTGGGGCACGGGTCTCTTGTGTTCTACAGTATGTGTAATGGTATTGGTAATATCAAATGTTTCAAATTTCGTGATGCCACGGTTTTTACGCTGTTTATGGTCGGGACGTCCTGGTCTCCTGGTGGGTGGACATTACAGTTTCTCCCTTACATGAAGGTGGTTCTGGTCTTGGTGGGTGGTTCCCATCTTATTTGTGATGTGTGTGTAAATCATTTTACATTGCACGTTGGTCTGATGTGTTGGTAAGTCGCTTTGCGCTGCACGTCTTGTCTGTGTGTATGTGGGTAAGTCGCCCAGCGCCTCACATGTTGTCCTGTGTAAGCCGCCCTGCGCTTCAGATGTTGTTGTGTGTAAGTCGCCCTGCGCGTCACATGTTGTCCTGTGTAAGTCGCCCTGCGCTTCAGATGTTGTTGTGTGTAAGTCGCCCTGCGCATCATGTGTTGTCCTGTGTAAGTCGCCCCGCGCTTCAGATGTGGTCGTGTGTAAGTCGCCCTGCGCCTTACTGTGTGTATGCTCTATGTGGTCCATATTGTGGTACACGTGTATCTGTAGTGTTGGTTCACCCTTGTTGTCTGTTTCTGGTCTCGGGTGTTTGTCGTGGGGTGTGTGCACACTTCGCTACTTTATTTTCAAATGTTCATGGGGAAGGATAGGGTTATTGCTAGTTTGTAATTTAAATTGCTTGACAATTTATATTCTTTCCCAATAGTACGCTGTGTTAGTTTTATTTTCTGCGTTTTAACATGGTTTGTGATTTAATAACTATATGACTTAATAATCTTCATGAGGGAGGATGGGGGATTTTGATGCATGTTTTTATATGTCGTATTTTGCCCATCTTTTCTTTATTTGCATTGTTCTCTCTTTTGCGATGCTTTACTTTTAGTTGCATCCTTGAGTTACGAACATTACTTCTTCTTTTGTGTATAGTTCTCTGCTTTAGTATTGTAATCTTTGTTTTTATTTTAAAAGGAAAGGGATAATGTTATATCCTGAGTATTACATTTAATTGTAATCAGCCTAGGTCTTCCTAGCTGCTCATCCAGAGTGAGAGATGGTAACGGAATGTTGGTGTGACTGTGATGCGTGGAATGCCTGGGTGCCTGTGTGGATGAGTGGTGACACATGGCTACCAGTGTCTTCATTTACAGAGCACAACACACTAACTCACCTCTCTACATGTCATCCGCTACCTCACTCTATCTGTACCTGTCTGTAACTCTTCCACCTTTTTATCCTATCATTCTCTAATCCTCACTCCTCTGTGTACCATACCCATCTTGCTGACTCTTCTGTTCCTTTCCCCTATCTCAGGCATTCTATACCTTTCTATCTTGCAACAAAACCTTAAAAATCACAATTTCTCTTTCTACCTATTCCTCTTTCTACCAAGGCTGACTTTGCGCACTTAGTAAAGAGCAAACCACTCCTCCCCTGATCTGCAGCCCTTTCCCTCAAGCAAGCTGCCACAGCAGGAGGACAAAATAAAATGGTACTAACATTACGTTATTATCATTTTATTTTTTCCTTTCTTTTCCTGCTTGAAGGCAGTGGGGTGACGCTCCTACGCCTTAGCGTAGGAGCCGCCACTGCTTTCTACCACTCTGTATCTTTCTTTAGTGTATCTCAAATTTCTCTAGTTATTTTTAAATCTCTCCCTATTTCAGTCATGTCTTTACTTGATCACTTATTCTACTGCCCTTCTTCCTCTACTTCACCTCTATGATATAACATTCTCTTTACCCGTCTGTTCTTCTCTGTGCCACGCCTCTTTCTATTTGTCTTACTTATCAGAGTCAGTAGTCCCTCCTAAGTCAGAGGTGTACACATAGAAAAATGATAGTAAGGACAAGCCAGAGGAGGAAAATTAAACAGAAAATGCTAATATTTCCCCTGATGTAATCCTTCGGGGAAGTGCAGTGGGAATGCTATTTGTGAAGGGGATTTAATTGTGATTACAAAAATACAGCAATTCAAGCTACAATTTTAAGAGTTATATGCATGTTTCCTATTTTAATATTATGCACTAGCACTCTAAACACAAGCCAAGACACCGTTATTGTGTCTTTCTTGCAATGGAACGAGCTGGCTTGCTAGACACTGAAGTCCCCATAAAATATTGTTGTTGAAAATAAAAAAATAAAAATAGATCCAAGAACAAAAAGAAATGACTTCATCAATTCTTGCTGAAGTTTTCTTTTGTTACAATGTGCTACTATTTTACTGGTGGATATGAGGCAGCATAAGCTTTGAGCTGTTTTTGAAAGTATAAGCCAATATTTGGCATTAGAAAAGATTGAATTAGCTGATTATGAGTAATCTTAGAAATTAGTTTTCTAATTAGGAGAGGTAGGACCCTGTCCAATCAGGAACTACAATCTCAGTAAGGGTAAGTAACAACACACCCTAAATTATCCGGTGCTCACCCTCTGGTAGCTTGGCACAGACTAGTCAGGCTTAACTTAATAGGCAATGTATGAAGCATTTGTGCAACACATGGATCTTTTGTGGTCCATGTGGACACAGTAACACAGTGAAAACACCACAAAAGATCCACACCCATTTAGAAAAATAGAGAATCATTTTATAAATAAAACAAGACCAAAACAACACAAATTCAATCAGTGTACTTTGAGAGATGATTTTTTAAATATTAAATTAAAAAATAGCACTTAGAAGCAGCAAGCACTAAAAGAGATTATTGGTCAGGCTGGACCGGAACATAGTCAAGAGTTCCTGCCAACTGGATTGGAGCAGGGCCCACTACGCAAAAGTACATTGATACTGGTCTCAACCAATGACATGTAGTGTGCAGCCGAGCAATGAGTCAATGATCACCACACAGATGGGGAGATACATAAGATTTTTCCATGCAACAGTGGTGATGTGTTGGTTCTGTGAGCGATGTGCCAGTTCTGAAGTGCAGCAGTTCCAAATGTGATGTGCTGGGTTTCTTCAAGCTGTAGAGGAGATGCGTCAATCTTCTCGAAGCAGTGCCGGCGATGCGTCAGTTCCAAAGTGTTGGTTCAAGAGGTGATGCTTCGGTTCCAAGTGCAATGCATTAATCTGCTTCTTGAAACGACGGTGATACGTTGGTTCCGATTGGTGCAATGGTGTCGATGCATGGGTCGTGGCAGATGCACCACTTTATAATCACTTCCAAGAGCCCAGTATTAGGTAGGTCTCTCTTGGCAGAGCAAGACTTGCAACAAGCAAGGTCCAGGTGGTGTTTGTAGGTTGAAGAGAAGTCTTTGATATCCTTGAGACTTTAAAACAGAAGGCAAGCCAAAACGCCCTTGGCTATACTTAGGAATTGGGATGAAGAGTTGCAGGTCCAGTCCTTGTCACTCCTAGACAAGATGACAGCAGGTAGCAGGTCAAGACAACAAAGCAGTCCAGCGGAGTGGCAATCCCTCCAACAGCATAGCAGTCCTTCTTCCATGTAGAATTTCTGCAGTTCCAGAAGTATTCTGAGTTGGGGGTATCAGAGGTCCTGTACTTAAACCAGTTGGGCCTTTGAAGTGGGGAGACTTTAAAGAGATTACTTTGAAGTGCACAACTCCCTGCCTTTTCTGCCCTGGCTCCAGTCTCATACCGGGGTTTGCAGACCTTTGAATGGGAAAAGGACACAGCCCTTTCACGTGTGAGTGTCAGCTCCTCCCTTTCACCCTGCCCAGGATGGCCATCACTCCTAAGCTCCCTTTGTGTGTGATTGTCTAGAGGATATGCACAAATCCATCTGTCCCCCACCCCAGACACGTATTCAGAGGCAGGTAGAAGGCACCAAATGGTTATAGTAAGACAATGCCAACTTTTTTAACGGAGCATTTTCAGAATTGCAATTTAAAATCCAACTTCACAATTAGTTGTATTTTTAAATTGTGATTCCAGAGACACCACATTTGGGAGTCCCTGTTAGAAATTGGGTCTCTTGATGGCAGAGGTTTTCACCCTGTCCAAGTAGGGACCACAATTCTAGTCAAGGTAAGCTAGATACACACTAAATGATAACCTGTGCTCACCCTCTGGTAGCTTGCCACAGAGCAGTAAGGCTTATCTAAAGAGGCAATATGAAAAGTATTTGTGCAACATACACACACACATTAACACAATGAAAATATCACAAAATACTCCACATATTTATTAGAGAAATGTAGAATAATTGAATGAATAAAACAAGATCAACACAACAAAAATCCAATAAGTAGAACTGGAGTTATGAATTGTTAAATAATAAATCAAAGAGTAGTGCTTAGGGTCAAACAGCGCTTAGGGATTACATGAAGTCAGGCTGGACTAGAGTAAATTCAAAGTTTAGGCCAACCGCGATGGAGGACAGGCCAGCTACAGGACCCATGGAGGGCCTGCTGGAAAAGTGTCTTGGATGATGCAAGCGTCGGTGTCGAAGGCTCGATGCGTTGGTTCTGATTCACGCATTCAGGTTGATGTGATGTTGTAAAATCTCACAGTCGGGTCCTGTGTCTGCGTCGAACCACCTAAAATGCAAGCATTATGTTGATATCGAGCCTCGCAGTCGGGTCACATGTCATCGTCGAGTCCTACAGGGATGTCCTAGGATCGGTACTGCAATGGCGTCGAAGGGCACTGCGTGGGTTCCAATCGACCAAAAGTCATCACTGCATCAATTCCAATGGTTCAGGACAGCAGAAATCACCTTTCAAGGGCCCTGGACTAGATTGGCATCACTTGGGGCAGGGAAAGACTCACAGATGACAGAGTCCAGGTGTTGTTGCAGAGTTGCAGGAAGTCTTCATTGGCCCTCAGACTTCAGAACCGGAGCCAGACCTCAAGCCCTTGGAGTGACTCTGAGTTCATGTAATATGGGTCCAGTCCTTGTCCTCAGCAGGGCAGAGATCAGCATGCAGCATGACAGCTCAGCAAAGCCGAAAGCAGTTCCTTCAGAGAAGCAGTCAGGCAAGGTGGTAATTCTTGTGGCAAAGCAGTCTTTACTCCTGGCAGTTTGTCACTGGCCCAGTAGTGTACTTTCTTGGCATGGTCAGAGCCCCAGTACTTGTCCAAATGTGCCTTTGAAGTGGGGGTGACTTTAAAGCAGGCCTTGAAGTGCACAGGTCCCCTTTCATCCCAGCCCTGTCTGTCAGGCAATCTGTGGGGAGTAATCAGCCCTTTGTGTGGGACACATGTGACTGCCTATTCAGGTGTCAATGTCAGCTCCCCTTCCTGTTCCTGCCCAAGATGAGATATCAGAATGTAGATGGATGCAGATGAGTTCTCTGTTACACCCGCCCTTCCTATGTGTGTTGCTGTCTAAAGGGAATGCACAAAGCGCAGCTATCACCCACCCCAGACGTGTATTGTAAACAGTCTGCAGGCACACAGAAAGAGCAGGGGAATGTCCACTTTCTTAAAGTGGAATTTCTAAAACAGTAATGTTAAATCCACCGTTACCAGTAAGGATGATTTATCAATACCATTCCAAAAATATGAAGCATGATGCATCTACTCCTTCGTAATCAGAAATTGCAGCTTAAAAGTGTCTTGAGGTATTCTTAAATGCCAGCCAAAAACAAATTGAGCTGTTTGTCACTACCAGGACATGTAAAACTTAAAAGTACATGTCCTACCTTTTAATTACACTGTACCCTGCCCTTAGGGCCTACCTAGGGTTGATTTATGTGCAATAAAAGGGGAGTTTTAAGGCTTGGCAAGTGGTTATAAATACCATGTTGAAGTGATAGTAAACCGCACACACAGGCCTTGCGATGGCAGGCCTGAAACAGGTTTGTAAGGATACTTGTGTGGGTGGCACAACGGTGCTGCAGGCCCACTAGTAGCATTTCGATTACAGGCCCTTGGTATATGGTATACCACTTGACAAGGGATATATAAGTAAATCTAAATGCCAATCATGTATACATCATATTTTGGGGAAGAAGTACATGCACTTTAGCACTGGTTAGCAGTTGTAAAGTGCTCAGAGTCCTACGCCTAACAAAAATATACAGCAAAAAGAGGAGGTAAGCAGGCAACAGCTGTGGGGGAAGAACACCATAAGGATGCCAGGTCTAACAGTCCCATCTCTTGCCAATTGGATATTACACTTATAAAATATAATAAGGCAATCTCAATGTTATCCTGTGGGAAAGGTAGGTCTTGCAGTAGAAAAAATTAAATTTAAGAGTATTTCCCTACCAGGACGTGTAAAACGTATAAGTACATGTCCTACTTTTTAAATACACTACTCCCTGTCCATGGACTGTCCAGGGCCCACGTTAGAAGTGAGTTACATGTAATGAAAAGGAAGGTTTGGGCCTGACAAGTGAATTTACTTCCCATTTTGACATGGCAGTTTGAAACTGCACACACAAGCCCTGCCCCTGCAGTGGCATGCCTGTGCCATGTTTATAGGGCTACTGAAGAGAGTGGCACAATCAGTGCTGCAGTCACGCTGGTAGCATTTAATTTATTAGCCATTGGCACATGCAGTGCATTTTACTAGAGACTTATAAGTAAATTAAATATGCCAATTGTGGATAAGGCAATGTTACCTTGTTTTAAGTATAGAGCATATGCACTTTAGCACTGATTTAGCAGAGATAAAGTGCCAAGATTCCTGAAGCCAGCAAAACAAAGCTAGCAAAAGCAGTAAAAACAGGAGGTCTGAATGCAAATGTTCAGGGGAAACCATCCCAAGGATGTCAGGTCTAATAGGTAATAAATTCAGAGTTGTTTCTAACAGGGGCCCACGTTGTATGTAGCCTGCTGCCACAACAATCTTTAAGATAGCTCGGGTGCATCTATTGTGGTGTGTAAGTATTCTTGGGGCCATGTTCTTCTTTAGGCAACTGGTCTCTTTGAATGTCACTAGCTCCTTCATATGGCAGTGTAGGAAGGTAGGATCCTTCTGCATGTGTACCCCCCTTTTTACCTGGTGCTAAGCTGGTTTTTGACAAGTCTGACTGGGATCCTGCTAATCAGGACCCCAGTCTATCTGCTTTCATACTAAACTGTTATGGTATTCACTTAGGTACACTCCAGATTGGATACTGCGGTACTCTTGTCATTCCCTAGTATATGGTGCCCATGTACCCAAGGCATAGGTACCCCAGATGTCTCCCATAGCCTGCAGCATGTATTATGCCACCCATGAGAGACCATGCAAAATGGAACTACAGGCCTACCATTGCAGCCTGTGTAAGTTGGTGCATGCACCACTTACTAAAGATATAGGTTTACTATATCTAAAGGTCAACCTATAAGTCACCCTTATAGCAGGCCTTTACAATCCTGAGGGCAGGGTGCTTGGTTCTAAGTGAGAGGGTGCCGCTGCATGAGCAGAGCACCCCTGCAGCCTTCGGAGTCCAGTCTCCTGGGTTGTCAGTAATGCAGCCATAGACTAACATAGAGGGGCATTAGGTGACTGCGTGATGACCAACTCTAAAACGGCTGAAACAACCCCTATAGTGTTTGGTGTCAAACATGTTGAAATCACACCCCCACACCGGTAACCGGTGTGGGAGGTATGATTCCATCCCTTGAGCATCGATTTGAAGCACACTGAACTTTACCTTGGTCACTGGAGGCACAGAGGACTACACTGCCCAGGTCAAGCTGCGGCAGGAGCTGCACGCATCTGTCGACCTGCGCCAGCCGGCGCTTAAAAGCAGGGTGAGCATCGATTTGAGGCACACTGCTCTTTACCTTGGTCACCGGAGGCACAGAGGACTACAATGCCCAGGGTGCACTGCGGCAGGAGCTGCACACGTCGGTCCACCCGTGCCAGCTGGCGCTTAAAAGCAGGGCCGGGCTCCCGCAGTGCAGGACGTGCGTGGGCATGCCAGGGCCATGCCGGGGCAAAGCCCAGGCCAAGGGCGGGACCGTCTGCGCCCGTCCGTGACCAGACGAGACTGGGCTGGGCCCACCCTTTTGGTCCTTCACTGGATTCCTTCCTACATCTATAAGTTAGCTGTTCCATCCTAGTGAGGAGTTCTATCCCTCCCCAGCAGTGGCTGTGTCCCTGTGACTTCTGCAAGGATGAGGATGTAGGACAGCGCCTGGTTGTTAACTTTCTCTTGTCCATATTTGCACTGACTTATTTACCTCTGATTATTGGAGACCTTGTGCCCAGAGCATTGTGTTCTGCGTATCCTTGCAAGACATTTTGATATACTTAATTTGGACTGTTCTTCTTTTCATCTACGGACCATTAGTAGTGTTATATTATACAGCTTTTAACGCGTGATTCCTTTGTCCTTGGACCTTTTATTGGACTTGTATTTGTTGAGCAATGGTCAGGCGTAAGAATACAGTAGCAGTGGATAGGGCAAAGTCTAGCTCCATAGCTTCAGTGACTACTATGGATCCCTTTTTAGGTCTCTCCTACACAGCACGCATGCGCTGCATAAGCAAAAAGACCTTTAGCTTTCGCTACGGCTTTTGAGCCAAAGACGTTCCATTGCCTTCAATGGCAACGCGTGCACGTCTGGCGATTGCCTTGCGGGAGCGAGCTTGACACCATATGTTTGTAATTAACTTACAAACACATGGGGCCCCTGTCTCGCTCCCGCAAGGGAAGCGCTTTGTGTACTCTCGCACTCCCCCCACCCCTCCCACTTTTAGTGTGAGGCGCGCGCGCGCTTGTTTTCTATGTTGTTTGCAGTTCATACGTCTATGAGCACATCAATGTGCTGTAAGTAAACAGCTGAGCCTCGCTGTCATCGCAAAGTGACAGAAAGGAGTGATTTAGGGGACACGATTTGCCATTGTATGTTGAATGTAGAATGGTACATGGAAACGTGTTCCTTTTCCATAACCTTTTTTAAAAGAGCATCATCTGCAGAACACATAACAACTTGCTCCTTCCAGTGACTGCTGTTAATGAAGTATTCGGTTACTTCAGAATGCTTTCAGGATGGAACTGGAACTATATATAACTTAACTTTGCAAACTACTGATCTCGCTTGAGAAACCGAACACACTTTTTCTACCGTATGTTTTTCTTCTTACCAATAAACGTGCTGGATAATTAAACCGAATTAAGGAAACCACTGTGTTTGTCTTTTGACTTCCTGACTGTCGTGGATGTGTTACCAACATTTCTTATGAATCACATCTGGTGTGTGACTAAGCAAAGGCAGCAGCCTCAGAAGCAGGATGTTTCCTTCTTCCCACTACGAGGCGCTGAACTGCACAAAAATGCAACCAGACTGGAAGTCTCCTGACCCGACTGGATTGGATCTTTCAACAGAGAAGCAGACTTTCACTTTGTTGTTATAAACTAGAGAAGAAATAAGAGCAATAACGAAACAGTCATTGTTATTGGCACCACTTGTGAGCTGTAAGTGCCCGAGCCCATGGGAGCCGGGCCAGGGGGCATGTGATATAAAGCTGTTATTCCCCACAAGACAATAGCAACGCTCACAGGGAAAAAGGAGGGTCTGACCGCGGCACAGTGGTTCTCCGGGATTTAAATGTGCAACCTAACATATTTGGAGCTGCGCATAGAGTAGTGGAAGACTTTGTCTCGTGGAGGATCAGTAGGGTGATGGGCAAATAAAAACAAGCATTGGCATAGGCAATAGGTCTCCCCTTTGGGACCGTATGAGTGTTTAGCCATGCAACAGTAGATGTTGTTGCACCAAGGATATTGTGCTGCATAACTAAATACTTATAAGGTCCCAAAGGTGAGACCTATAGGCTATGCCAATGCTTGTTACAGTGGACGGCAGCGGTGATTGACAAGGAGATCGAGTTGGTTAAAAGACGCCTTTCCAGGTCACTAACTATTGCCTCTTATCACCTGCATAATCAAGCGTCTCTGATGGGGGGTGCCAACAATGGAGTTTTGAGTATGTCTAATAACATTGGGTATCATGAGGGCACGCAGGTTAGCCAGCCAATAGTTCACCCACCGTCCCTGCCTTTGCCCCTTTCTCCTGCTGTTATAATAAGCAACAAGGGGGTGTTGAAGCATCTTTATTACAGGTCAATCCGGTTACCACAGCCAGTAAGCAACCAGAAACATCAACAGCAGCTAGGATTGGGGAATAATCTCTGGCCGAGAAGGAGGGCCTACGGTTGATGCAGGTACAAAAAGGAAATCGCAGGTAATTGGGGGTAAAGTTAAGAAATCCAAACCCAACATGGTCCCAAAATCCTCCACACCTTCACCACCATCCTCTATATTGGATTTGACGGGTGTATTGGAATCATTTCAGACAGGGATGATAAGCACAATGGTTCGATAAGACCAATAGAAGGCGGACGACGGCTTAGATGAATGCAAATCTCCCCAGACGCTTTTTATGGATCTGTTAAAGAATCCTGTACCATTGAATTAGTGCTGTGTACCTCTTCAGGAACATCCCCGGGGGAGGTTATCAGCGCTTTTAACACTATTGCCATTAAAGTAGGTAAACTTTTAAGTGCCCCGGCACGGAGAACAGCCATCTCGACCCCTAGATGGTTTGACTCGACCTGCTCACAGGTGCCAAGAAGGCTGAGGGAAGCCCTTAACGGTAACCCGAGAAATCTTACCTTGGTTAGAGCTTGCTGCAAAGAGTATAAATTTATATTGGCAAAACGTAAGTCCGTTCTGAAGGAGGAGGCCTGGAGGGAGCTGATTGAGACAAGTACCCTGAGGAATAGCTCTAGGTTTTGGAGCATTATAAACAAACCGTTTTTAGAGCATGATGAAGGTAGTGACTTGGACACGCATATCACCTAGGATGAATAGGTGCTTTACTTTAAAACCATGTTTGAAACCCTGTTCAAGCAAAATAGTCACACAGGCCGAAAGGCAGATGCCCCCGCACTAGTCTTTGAACAGGGGGGTTGAGATGGGTATTGCTGGGTTAACTAGCAATAAAGCTCCAGGACTGGATGGCATCCCCCCGGATCTTTTAAAATCTGACCCACTTTTCTGGGCGCTGGTCCTAGTGGCCATATTTAATGCGGCAGCCAGCAAAGGATGCCCTGAGTCCTGGGCCATCTCGACCATAGTACCCATTTTTAAAAAGGGGGGGCTACAGGCCGATTTAATTATTGGACTCCGCGGTCAAGGTGGTGGTCCGCGTATTACTGGAAAGATTGTCCACCTGGGCAGAGGAACATAATATAATTTCGATGTCCAGTTTGGGTTTTGACCAGGCCAGTTAACTGTGGCCCAATGCCTTAACCTGACTATGTTACTTAGCAAATATACGGTTGAGCGTTCTGGTACCATCCACCTAGCCTTCATGGACTTGTCTTCCGCGTTCGATCGCGTGCACAGGACAAAATTGTGGCAGTCCAGGAAGGACATTGGGGTTGACAGTAACATTGCCAAATTTCTAGAGGATCTTCATAGGGCAACACAGGCCAATGTCAGATTTTCTCAGGACCTTTACGTGTCACAGAACTTTGATATAAAGAGGGGTGTTCGCCAAGGATGTATCTTGTCCCCATTCTTGTTCAACCTCTATATAAACAACTTAGATAGAGGTTTATTAGCCACAGGGGTTGACTATCTGCATGTAGGGCGATGTGGTCTTCCCATCTTATTATATGCGGACGATGCAGTTCTTATATCCAGGACAGCTTGGGGCCTTCAAGCTCTGCTTGACGCTTTTTCCAGTTTTATGTTGAAACGAGATCTATCTATTAATAACTCGAAATCCTACATAATGCAGGTCTGGACATGCCCGAAAAAAAGTTTCCAATTTAGGTTAGACCCTGCTAAAGTACCCCGCACAGATGTTTTTTCATACTTGGGTGTCATATTTGATAATCAATTAAAATGGGGGCACCTAAAACAAAGAAAAAAGGGGGATTTGGTTCGGGTGAATGCAGCCATCTTTATTTTTGCCTATAAGCTAGGAAATAGACCTGTCGCTGCCCTGTTGAAAGGTTATCAAGCAAAGAGTGTAGCTTTAGCCGCCTACGGAAGCGAAATATGGGGCCATGTCTCCACAGTAGTTTTACAGGTAGTGGAAAACACTTATTTGAAGCGCATGTTGGGTGTTCCACCTGGTCTGTCCAATATGAGGGTACATAAGGAACTGGGGATGCCTTATTTAAGTGTAACCTTGGCACTCCGCCCCCTCACGTTCTGGTTAAACAGTTGCTGAACAAGGAATTAATTTTAAGCCAGTTGATTTTAAAAGACTGTTTGACCCTTGACAACGCGCTCAGCATACCCTGGCTCAGATATATTAAGAGCAGCTTCGTTAAGCTAGGGCGGGCTGATCTATCTACTAATCCCGAATAAATCACAAAAAAGAATGTGGGGTTATTCAGGGAATCATTCAACAGTCTAAGGAAATTGTAAAGGGAAGAGATGGAATGGTGGAAAGCTAGTGTCCCCAAATTTTTATTGTTAAAGACATCTTTATCTGGCGAGCCTTATCTTCTGAAGTTTTTATCTATTTATGAGCGGTTCCTATTAACTAGGTTTAGTTTGGATCTTTTTCACCTCCTGCTTGCTACCCCCAGAGGAAGCAGTAGAGGCCAGTTGTTAGCACCCTGTGGCTCTGACAGAGAGTCTCCACAGGATTTAGTACACTTAATGTTCTTTAGTAAATTTTACGACGTGCCCTGGAAGTTCTTTTTAGTTCCGATTTCAAAGAAGATGAATTTTAAGCAGGCTCGTCCAGCTCTACGGTATCTCCAAATGCTGAAGGACGATTGTATTTTTTTTTATTGTTGGCTATCTGAAATCTATGGTTAAGTCCAGGGCTTGTCTTGATTAACTGTTTTTTAGGACAAAGATTTTAGACCATATTGATGTTATACTCGGGCTGAGGGTGGGGTGACTTTTTAGTGGAGAGTGTTGATTCAAAGGGGGATATTATCTGAATTTGTACTCTGCACTTTATTGCTAGAGATTGTTATGGGAGGGTGTGCTATGCATTTTAACTATGTTTAACTTGATTTGTGATTATATGGAATTATGCACTTTTTTATAATTCGGATGTTTTTCAACTTTTATGGTTTTATACTTGTAAAACCGAATAAAGTTTATTTGATTTGATTTGATTCCATCCCTCAGAAGTGAGCTTCCAGGGGTCCCTTGTGTTCCCGGTACCAGCCTTCTATTCCCGGACAGCCCAAAATGGTTGCTGCCTACCAGAGACACATTTCTGCCCTCCTGCTGCTGAGCTAAGATCGAGCAGGGGAAGGCAAGGCAATAGGCATCCTGTAACAGGGAGGTGTGACCACCTCCCAGACAGGATTTAATGTTTTAGGGCAGGGTGGGTGCACTTGCGAGCGCCCGAAAGTCTACAGGAGGGGCATATTTGGTATCCCTCTGCATAGGCCAGTTCAAACCAGTCCTGGGAGCTGTTGGCTCTCGCTCTGGCGCGAAACTGGACAAAGGCCATAAGAGTAACCTCCCCACTGTCCAGACCCTCCCCTGGGAGGGTCCCCTGAATCCTTCCAACCCTCTCCTGAGAGTAATTAAGGGCTTACCTGGCTGAACGACCTTAGAATCATCGTGAACACAATTCTGAAAAAGAAACCACTGCACTTCGACCGTCTGGGCACTCTGGACTTTGCTGGACTTCGTTTGGGATGGAATTAGTCTCCCTCTCAGTCTGCTGCATTGTCTGTGCCTGTGCCCCATACAGGTCCTGTTGAGCATCAAGGACAACTGAAGATAATCTCCCTTGGAGTGAAGGAGTCACTCCCCTGCATTCGCAGACACGTCAACACTGCTGACCGGTCTGCTGATCCTGAGCTGCTAAGGACTCCGAAGGGTCCAGCAACACAGGAGGTGGGTTTCTATGTCCCTCGAGGCCTGAGCTGCCCTCTTACCAAGGTCAGAATCCCTCGTGGGGGCTGCCATTCCCGAACCCCTGTGCACCGCGTGTATTTGCAAGTACATGTGCTTGTTGGCATTTCCTGACAAGTGCATTGGCATCAGAATAGCCCCAACCTCTGGAACCATTTCCTACCAAGATCTTTGACCTCCTTGTGCTGAGCTCTCCGCAGGCTGTTGTTTGGTGAAATTGTGCGATGTCCTTTTGCGACTTCAGTGCCTCCTGCCTATGGGTCCATTTGAGGATTAACATTGCTTTTCTTGGGCTCCCCTGGTATCTCCAGGCTCACACTGACTCCCTTGTGTGTGGTGAGTCTCCTAGTCCTTACTGGTCCGAATCGTACACTTTCTCGACCTTCTTGCATGGGTTGATGTTGCCAAGGCTTGTTGGTGCTCCCGCTGGACACTGACCACTCAGCACTCAATATCCTTTATGGGACAGCTCACATCCAGCTCCTGCTTGTCCTTGACATCTTCTGGTCTGTGCAGCTGCAGAGTCAAGGACTCCATCAACCAAACTGAGGCACCCGACATTGTTGGGCATTCGTCTACCGAGCCCCAGGTCACTCTCCAGTGATCCAGACTCTGTCCCCTCTACTTTCAGGTACTCTTCAACAAGAATCCAACTGACACTTTTCTCCCTTCCAGCAGCGGCTCTTCTTCGAAGTCCTCCATTGGGTTCAACAGCAGTTTCCGACACCACTTCAGACCTATCCACCCGACTTCCCTGGGATAGGTAACTTGGGTATCTTTGTATCCACGGGTGGAATGGCTCTCCAACCTTCTGTCTTCCATGGGGTTTCTTGAAAGTCCACTGGGAAGGGTCCTTTAACTTGAAAACCCCAATCGTGACTTTCACATAGAGTTGTACGGAGCACACAGTTGTTTTCCCACATTGCACCCATCCTCCAGGGGGTCCCTATCTACTCACTTTGGGTGGCTCCTTAGGGTCCTACTGATTATACGACCTCTCGACACTGTCTTGACTAGAGTCATGGTTCTTATACCATTTTCTTAGTATAAGGTTTGGTCCCCCCTGGGGCCCACTGTGTATTAGTGCTATTTACTGTCATTTCTGTCCTTAACTATTGTGTGCTTTGTGGTTATCTCCATGTAGGAGATACTTTGTCATACTAGAGAGTGTTTTATTAATAAAAACATATTTTTATAACTACTGTGGGGTTCTCCTTTCATTTAATTAATACTATAAGGTTGCATTCTGGTAAAACAAGCTGCCTAACATTCCTTTAAGACTAAGCCTGAAGGCTGCTCTCCACAGCTACCACTTGGATAGCTTTCTAAGGTTATCTTTGAACTCTCAAATCACCATAAGGGTTGTTTACACTGGTGCAAGGTGCCCACTTTAATTAGTGGACAGCATATACCAGGCTGACTTCTCACAGGAAGCAATTTACATTTTACTTTAAAGATATAAGGGATAACGTAACCTCTGGCATACATTATAAGGATATTGCAAGTCGTCAAGGAGTTCCATAACCATATAGAGGAAAGAGGACAAGTTACTTAATAAGGTTATGGAACTTTGAGGTGACTTGTAATATCCTCATCATGTACATCAGGGGATACTTTATCCCATATAATAATACATGGTCACACCATCACCTTACCCACAAACCACTTAAGACCTTGGTGTGCAGCTCTTTTATATGAAAGAGTGAGCATGTTTGCAAACATGAAGAATACAAATAAAACCTCTAGTACAAAGTTCAACACATCAAGATTTTTATTGCAAACAGACTTTAGAAAAAAGCTGCATTGTCACTGAATGTGTAGAAACATACAGAAAAATAATTCTAGCTTATCTCTAAAGAGTGCAAAAAACAAACGTATTCTCCCTGCTTGCCATTCTAAGCTTTAAAATACAGCAGACGATAGAAAAGTGATGTTCAGTTTAGGTTACTTTAAACAGATTCTTCAATTATGCTCAGTGACCTGATCTGTCTTTCATCTGGGCTAATGGTTGCAGGGATTGTGACATCAGAACTGGACTGTAATTTAGCCTTATAGCTCACTACCTAGGGCTTTACCGGTTGTCAAAGGCGCTGAATCCGGTGAGACTCGGGTCTATAACGGGAGACTCCTCAACATTCTGTGTTATAATAACTTATAATAGTCAAGCTCTGGCATCTTTTCTTTATAATCAGGGACTGAGTGTGTCACACGTCGGCGATTATAAGGAAATTAGAGACTGCCATTGATACACGGATTAGAGAATCAATCCCATGTAGTATATGATTATAAAGCTTATGAAAAATATACACCACACAAGTTGCACTAGTGGCAGAGCAGATCAAAATAGTGAGCTAAGTCCTGCTCCTAATATGCAGCGCCCTTTACTCTGCTCTGATTGACCAGCCTCCCATTTACAGATCTGACCAGCTAACCAAGATCATATTGATTGATTAACTGCTGAAAAGAGAAACCTATTTCTCATATAATGGAAACCTGTTGTTTAAAAATCCAACAGGTTTCTATTGATTAATACAGTCATTCTAATCAACCTAGAAGACAAAAATTACTATCCCCACCACGCCCTACCCCCATAATAATTGTTTAGTTTGTAGAAATTCACTAAATAACAAGGGACGTAAAGGAAATATAGCATCAACGAGGGATAACGGCATCATGGAGAACTATTGCCATCTACTGGTCAAAAGAAATATAAACTCAATCCTACTCGGAAACTTTACTCTCTGATTGTGTAGCACGTTTTGCTTTATTTGCTGTCACTTGTTATAGGAACGCAGCTGAATCTAAGAAATATAAAATGTAAATAATATCGCAACAGAAAAATAACATAAAAATAGTTTTCGGGGCCTACTTAGTTAAACTTTTTCAGTAATAATATAAGTCATACCAATAATAGGACCAATGCATTGAGACCAATTTACTTTATGATCAGTTACCACTCATAGGTACGTCTCCAATGAGGTTCAGCCATTCCGATAAATTGAGCAATCCCTTGAAAGCAATGACGTTTTACTTTTAATAGCTAAGGCTCAGATTTAGGGGCATACTTATTAAAGGCTTGCTTAACGTTTGCAACAAGCAAAGTGATACATGCATGATGCAAGCCTCTAAATCCGATTTATAAAGCCGCACAAAGGCAGATTGCGTGACTTGGAATAGTTTCATAAATCTGGAGTAAGGCAAAGCATTGTCTCACTCTGCACAAAGGAGGCATTCCATGGGTGTTGCGGTGGGTCTTCCCACTCGATTCGCACGGTTGACTTGTAAACCTGGAATATGCCCAAATCTTTAACCTTCCGAGGTGTGGTGTATTTCTCCTCGATTTTTCCTCTTTCTATGTGTGCTGCATGCAGCACACATAGAAAGAGAAAAAAGCCTCTCAGTATTGCGTTTGTGCAGGAAGGTGCCCCTTCCTGCACAAAAGCAATCCTGCATGCAAGGAAGTAACCATTGCACCATGGTGCAAGAATGCTTGTGAGGCTGCCAATGTGGCTTCAGTGCAAGGGGAAAGGATAGGACTGCGCCGTATTGGAAAAATACGGTCTATTACTACCCTTTCACAGCGACGCAGGGCAGCACAGCAAGGTGACATGATGCGCTGCCCTGCACCACTGATTTTATGAATATACCCCTTAGTATCCGATTGAGCGCTCCTGTGATCTAAATGAATGCTATGCATTGCAAAGTAGTGAAAACAGCAGAGTCAATCAACTTTTCTACCACAAATATATATTGGACGGAAAAGCTGACGAGTGTAACGCAAAATAACTTTGCATTATGTAACGCGAAAACCTAGTTAGTGAATGCAGTAGCTTGGATGTCAGTCACAAACATGTAAAATGGCTCCTTTGACTACTGATGTAGCATTAGAATATAGTAATTAATAGTATTTTATGGGCCTTTCAAAGCTCTGGGCCCGGTGCCACTGCACATGCTGCACAATTGTATTACTCCTGAATGAAAAGAAGGAGAACAGCAGAAAGACGCCTAGGATTTCACGTGAAGGCAGATCTCTTGAAACAGCATGGCCTCACTTTGTGGAAATCCTATCACCACATACAACTAGATGTATGTAATGTGTGAGGAGAATATCACAGATAATTCACATATGTAACAGGTAATTTCTGCAAAACTCCACATTATAGATGGCTTTATCCTGAGCGATTTTATGGCAAAGAAATTTCTACAGGAGTGTATGCAAATGTCACACAAGATCCAGCTTTCTCACTTTTGTGCAGTGGCGCAAACCTTGACATGGAGTTAGTGCTGTTCTTCTCTGTGCTACACCTCTTTTCATTTGTTTTACTTATCAGAGTTGGTAGTCCCTCCTACGTCAGAGGTGTACACATAGAAAAACGATAGTAAGGACAAGGCAGAGTAGGAAAATTAAACGGAAAATGCTAATATTTCCCCTGAGGTAAACCCTCGGGGAAGTGCAGTGGGAATGCTATTTGTGAAGGGGATTTAATTGTGATTACAAACATACAGCA
Source organism: Triturus cristatus (assembly GCF_964204655.1). Taxonomy (NCBI): domain Eukaryota; kingdom Metazoa; phylum Chordata; class Amphibia; order Caudata; family Salamandridae; genus Triturus; species Triturus cristatus. The sequence continues at coordinate 544,324,455 of NC_140594.1, read as the reverse complement.
ATTCAAAATGCAATTTTAAGAGTTAAATGCATGTTTCCTATTTTAAAATTATGCACTAGCACTCTAAACACAAGCCAAGTCACCATTGTTGTGTCTTTCTTGCAATGGAAGGAGCTGGCTTGTTAGACACTGAATTCCCCATAAAATATTGTTGTTGCAAATAAAAAAATAAATATAGATCCGAGCACAAAAAGAAATGACTTCATCAATTCTTGCTGAAGTTTTCCTTTGTTACAATGTGCTACTAATTGACTGGTGAATACGAGGCAGCATAAGCTTTGAGCTGTTTTCGAAAGTATAAGGTAGTAGCCAATGTCTGGCATCAGAAAAGATTGAATTAGCTGTATATGAGTAATCTTAGAAAGTGGTTTTCTGATTGGCAGAGGTAGGACCCTGTCCAAGCAGGAACCCCAATCCCAGTAAGGGTAAGTCACAACACACCCTAAATTATCTGGTGCTCACCCTCTGGTAGCTTGGCACAGAGTAGTCAGGCTTAACTTAATAGGCAATGTATGAAGCATTTGCGCAACACATGGATCTTTTGTGTTCCATGTGGACACAGTAACAGAGTAACACAGTGAAAACACCACAAAAGATCCACACTAATTTAGGAAAACAGAGAACAATTTTAGAAATAAAACAAGACCAAAACAACACAAATCCAATCAGTGTACTTTGAGAAATGAGAAGCAGCAAGCGCTGAAATAGTTAATTGTTAAGGCTGGACCGGGACATAGTCAAGAGTTCCGGCCAACTGCATTGGAGCGGGGGCCAGATACAGGGCCCATGCACTGAGCAAAAGTACATTGATACTGGTCTCAACCAATGAGATGTAGTGTGCAGCCGAGCAATAAGTCAATGATCACCACACAGATGGGGAGATACGCAAGAACTTTCCATGCAACAGTGGTAATGTGTTGGTTCTGTGAGCGATGTGCCAGTTCTGAAGTGCAGCAGTCCAAAATGCGATGTGCCTGGTTTCTTCAAGCTGTAGAGGTGATGCGTTGATCTTCTCGAAGCAGTGCTGGCGATGCATCAGTTCCAGAGTGTCGGTTCAAGAGGTGATGCTTCGGTTCCAAGTGCAATGCATTAATCTGCTTCTTGAAACGACAGTGATGCGTTGGTCCTGATTGGTGCAATGGTGTTGATGCATGAGTAGTGGCAGATGCACAGTTTTCTAATCACTTCCAAGAGTCCAGGATTGGGTAGGTCTCTCTTGGCAGAGCAAGACTTGCAACAAGCAAGGGCCAGGTGCTGTTTGTAGGTTGAAGAGAAGTCTTTGATATCCTTGACACCTCGACAACCCCAGCGACCCCAACTCCACTATCCTTATTGACAACCTCACCAGTATCGGACTTAAACAACTCATCAACACACCAACCCACAGAGAAGGACACACCCTCAACCCCATCTTCGCAGCAGGAAACAGCGTCCAAATCAGCTACACAACGCAGCCGCCATGGACCGACCACCACTGTGTACACTTCGCCATCAACAAACCGAAGGCACCCCAACCAGCCCTACACCCACCACGAAGGAACTGGAGCAAGGTTACGGACGAGCAACTTAACTCCACCCTCACCCGAGACAACCACACCTGGGCACCCGACACAAACAAAACAGCCAGAGAACTCCACACCTGGATCTCCAACTGCACAGATGAGCTCGCCCCTCTAACCAACCTTGACACACAATGCCCCAGGAAAGTGGCCTGGTTCACCACCGCTCTCCAAGAAGCCAGACAGACCTGCAGACGCCTGGAGAAGAACTGAAGAAACACCAAGACAACTGAAAACCACACCGCCTACAAGGACGCCATGATGGACTACCACAACCAGATCAGAGCCACCAAGAGGAACTTCATCCACAACAAAATCCTGGTCAACTCCACCAACTCCGAGGAACTTTCAGTGTCATTCAAGAATTCACCAACCCACGCAGTGAAGCCACAGACATCACCCCATCCCAAGACCTCTGTGATGAGCTTGGAACCTATTTCCACCTCAGGATCAAAAACCTCTATGACAACTTCATCCACCAGGCGCCACAGACTGCCCCCCGCCCCCCAGAAACACCAGCCAGCCCACCATCTCCAACTGGACACCGATCACGGACTAAGACACCACCTCGACCGTGAAAAACATCCACTCGGGGTCCCCCACTGACCCCTGCCCCCCTCACATCTACCACAGAGCTGCCATCGCACCCAACCTACAACGCACCATCAACACCACCTTCAAAACAGGCACCTTCCCAGATGACAGGAAGCGCGCAGAAGTCAGACCCCTGCTCATGAAGCCCACACCTGACCCCGCCGACCTCAAGAACTATCGGCCCATCTCGCTCCTCCCCTCCGCAGCCAAAGGTGCAGAGAAAACATTCAACAGGAAACTGACAAGATTCATGAAGAGAACGCTATCCTCGACCCATCCCAATCCGGATTCCGAAGCAACCACAGCACAGAGACCGCCCTACTCGCCACCACAGACGACATCCGCACCCTCCTGGACCAAGGCCATTCCGCAGCCCTCATCCTACTCAACCTATCAGCAGCCTTCGAAACCATCTCCCACCACACACTAGTCGCCAGACTACATGACGCAGGCATACAAGGAACAGCCCTGGACTGGATCCGATGATTCCTCACCTCACTGGAAGAAGCCAAAGGATCAGACTCCCACCCTTCCTCTCCAACCCCACGAAAATCACCTGCGGAGTCCCACAGGGTTCATCCCTGAGCCCCACCCTCTTCAACATCTACATGGCCCCCCTCGCAGACATGGTCCGACAACACGGCCTTAACATTGTATCCTATGCTGACGACACCAAGCTCATCCTCTCCCTCACCAAAGACCCCACCACTGCCAAACTCAACTTCCAGAAAGGAATGCAAGATGTCACAGTCTGGATGACCAACAGCTGCCTGAAGCTCAATGCCGAGAATACAGACGTCCTCGTCCTCGGTACCACCCCTTCTGCATGGGACAGCACCAGGTGGCTGACTGCCCTCGGAAGCCCACCTACCCCCTTAGACCACTTCAAGAACCTCGGCATTGTACTCGACTCATCACTCACCATGAACCGACAGGTCAACGCCGTCACCTCCAGCTGCTTCAACACCCTCCGCATCCTCCGTAAGACCTTCAAGTGGATCCCTCATGAGTCAAGGAAGACAGTCACCCATGCACTCATCACCAGCAGACTGGACAATGGAAATGCACTCTACGCTGGCATCAACAAGTCCCTACTCCGCAAACTTTAGACAAAACAGAACACCGCCGCCAGACTCGTCCTCGGTATCCCCGGACACAAACACATAGGCGAACATCTACGAAGTCTCCACTGGCTCCCTGTGGAGAAAAGAGTCACTTTCAAAATCCTCACGCCTACAAATGCCTACACAGCAACGGACCCACATACCTCGACAGAATCAACTTCCACGTACCCAAAAGAAACCTGCGATCTTCCAACCTCGCACTAGCCGAAACCCAGCGCATCCACAGAGCCAGAGCAGGGGGAAGATCCTTCTCTCACATTGCAGCCAACACCTGGAACGAGCTACCGGCAGACATCAGATGCGCCCCCTCCCTGAAAACCTTCAGGAAGACCTTCAAGACCTGGCTCTTCTGCTAAACAGATCTGCGGACCCCCCCCATCAGTGTCTTGAGACCCTCACGGGTGAGTAGCGCGCTTACAATTCCCTGATTGATTGAATGATTGAGACTTTCAAACAGGAGGCAAGCCAAAAATCCCTTGGCTATAATTAGGGTTTGGGATGTAGAGTTGCAGGTTCAGTCCTTGTCACTCCCAGGTTTGTAAGGTTACTTGTGTGGGACTGCAGGTAGCAGGCCAACACAACAAAGCAGTCTAGCAGAGTGGCAATCCCTCCAACACCATAGCAGTCCTTTTTCCGGGTAGAATATCCGCAGTTCCAGAAGTGTTTGAGTTGGGGTATCAGAGGTCCCGTACTTATATCAGTTGGGCCTTTGAAGTGGGGAGACTTCAAAGAGATGACTTTGAAGTGCACACCTCCCTGCCTTTTCTGCCCTGGCTCCAGTCTCACTACGGGGTTTGCAGATCTTTGAATGGGGAAAGAACACAGCCCTTTCACGTGTAAGTGTCAACTCCTCACTTACACCCTGCCCAGGATGGCCATCAAGATGTGGATTGTCCATCAGTCACATCTAAGCTCCCATTGCTTGTGATTGTTTATAGTAAGAAAATGCCAACTTTTTAAAAGTAGCATTTCCAGAATTATCCAACTTCACCATTAGTTGTGTTATTAAATTGTGATTCCAGAGAAACAAATTTGGCAGTCCCTGTTAGAAATCGGGTCATTTGTTGGCAGCAGTTTTCACCCTGTCCAAGTAGGGACCACAATTTTAGTCAACGTAAGCTAGATACACACTAAATGATAACCTGTGCTCACCCTCTGGTAGCTTGCCACAGAGCAGTAAGGCTTATCTAAAGAGGCAATATGAAAAGTATTTGTGCAACATACACACAAACACACACATTAACACAATGTAAACATCACAAAAATACTCCACACATTTATTAGAGAAATATATAATAATAGTATGAATAAAACAAGATCAACACAACAAAAATCCAATAAGTAGAACTGGAGCTATGAATTTTTAAAGAATAAACCAAAGAGTAGTGTTTGGTGTCAAACAGCGCTTAGGGATTACTTGAAGTCATGCTGGACCAAGGTAAATCCAAAGTGTAGGCCAACCGCAATGGAGGGCAGGCCAGCCACAGGACCCATGCAGGGCCTACTGGAAAAGTGTCTTGAAAGATGCCACCGTCGGCGTCGAAGTTTCGATGCGTTGGTTCTGATTCACGCAGTCGGGTTCATGTGATGTTGCGAAACCTCACAGTCGGGTCCTGTGTCTGCATCGAACCACCTTCAATGCAAGCATGATGTTGTCATCGAGCCCCGCAGTCGGTTCCTATATCATCGTCGAGTCGTACAGGGATCTCCTAGGATCGGTATTGCAATGGGGTCGAAGGGCACTGCGTGGGTTCCAATTGACCCAAAGTCATCACTGCATCAATTCCAATGGTCCTGGACAGCAGAAATCACCTTCCAAGGGACCTGGACTAGATTGGCATCACTTGGGACAGGGCAAGACTCACAGATGACAGAGTCCAGGTGTTGTTGCAGAGTTGCAGGGAGTCTTTATTGGTCCTCAGACTTCAGAACGGGGAGCAAGACTGCAAGCCCTTGGAGTGACTCTGAGTTCATGTAATGTGGGTCCAGTCCTTGTCCTTAGTAGGGCAGAGATCAGCATGCAGCATGGTAGCTCAGCAAAGCAGTTCCTTCAGAGAAGCAGTCAGGCAAGTTGGTAATTCTTTTGGCAAAGCACTCTTTACTCCTGACATTTTTCACTGGCCCAGTAGTGTACTTGCTTGGTATGGTCAGAGCCCCAGTACGTATGCCCAAATGTGCCTTTGAAGTGGAGGTGACTTTAAAGCAGGCACTTGAAGTGCACAGGTCCCCTTTCATCCCAGCCTTGTCTGCCAGGCAATCTGTGGGGAGTAATCAGCCCTTTTTGTGTGGGACACATGACACTGCCTATTCAGGTGTCAATGTCAGCTCCCCTTCCTCTTTATGCTCAGGAAGAGATATCAGAATGTAGATTAATGCAGATGAGTTCTCTCTCACACCCACCCTTCCTATGTTTGTTGCTGTCTAAAGGGAATGCACAAAGTGTAGCCGTCACCCACCCCAGACATGTATTGGAGACAGACTACAGGCACACAGAGCAGTAAGAGCAGGGGAATGTCCCCTTTCTTAAAGTGGAATTTCTAAAACAGTAATGTTAAATCCAACTTTACCAGTAAAGAGGATTTATCAGTACCATTCCAAAAATATGAAGCATGATGCACCTACTCCTTCCTAATCAGGAATTGCAGCTCAAACGTGTTTTAAGGTTTTCTTAAATGCCAGCCAATAACAAATTGAGCTGTTTGTCACTACCAGGACATGTAAAACTTAAAAGTACATGTCCTAACTTTTAATTACACAGTACCCTGCCCTTAGGGCCAACTACGGCCTACCTAGGGATGACTTATGTGCAATAAAAGGGGAGTTTTAAGGCTAGGCAAGTGGTTATAAACACCATGTTGAAGTGGCAGTCCTGAGACAGGCTTGTAAGGTTACTTGTGTGGGTGGCACAACAGTGCTGCAGGCCCACGAGTAGCATTTAGATTACAGGCCCTTGGCATATGGTATACCACTTTACAAGGGACATATACGTAAATCTAAATGCCAATCATGCATACACCATGTTTTGGGGAAGAGTACATGCTCTTTAGCATAGGTTAGCAGTTGTATAGTGCTCAGAGTCCTAGGGCCAACAAAAAGATACAGTAAAAAGAGGAAATAAGCAGGCAAAAGTTGGGGGAGAAGAACACCCTAAGCATGCCAGGTCTAACAGTCCCATCTCTTGCGAATTAGAAATTACACTTATAAAATGTAATAAGGCAATCTCAATGTTATCCTGTGGGAGAGGTAGGCCTTGCAGTAGTAAAAATTAAATTTAAGAGTATTTCCCTACCAGGACGTGTAAAACGTACAAGTACATGTCCACCTTTTTAAATGCACTACTCCCTGTCCATGGACTGTCCAGGGCCTACGTTAGGAGTGAGCTATGTGCAATGAAAAGTAAGGTTTGGGCCAGCCAAGTGAATTTACTTCCCATGTTGACATGGCAGCATAAAACTGCACATACAAGCCCTGCCCCTGCAGTGGCAGGCATGAGACATGTTTATAGGGCTACTTAAGAGGGTGGCACAATCAGTGCTGCAGGCACGCTGGTAGTATTTAATTTACTAGCTATGGGTACATGCAGTGCATTTTACTCGAGACTTATAAGGAAATTAAATATGCCAATTGTGGATAAGTCAATGTTACCATGTTTTAAGTATAGAGCACATGCACTTTAGCACTGATTTAGCAGAGATAAAGTGCCAAGATTCCTGAAGCCAGCAAAACAAAGCTAGCAAAAACAGTAAAAATAGGAGGTCTGAAGGCAAATGTTCAGGGGAGACCATCCCAAGGATGTCAAGTCTAATAGGTAATAAATTCAGAGTTGTTTCTAACAGGGGCCCAAATTGTATGAAGCCTGGTGCCACAAAAATCATTAAGATAGCTCTGATACATCTATTGTGGTGTGTAAGTATTCTTGAGGCCATGCTCTCCTTTAGGCAACTGGTCTCTATGAATGTCACTAGCTCCTTAATATGGCAGTGTAGGAAGGTGGGATCCTTCTGCATGTGCACCGACAAATTTTGCTTGGTGCTAAGCTGGTTTTTGACTAGTCTGATTGGGATCCTGCTAATCAGGACCCCAGTTTATCTGCTTTCTCCCTAAACTGTTATGTTATGTACTTAGGTACACTGCAGATTGGATACTGGGGTACCCTTGTCAGTCCCTAGAATGTGGTACCCTTGTACCCAAGGCATAGGTACCCCATATGTCTCCCATGGCCTGCAGCATGTATTATGCCATCCATGAGAGACCATGCAAAATGGAACTACAGGCCTGCCATTGCAGCCTGTGTAAGTTGGTGCATGCACCACTTACTATAGATATAGGTTTACTATATCCAAGGGTCACCGCTCTTACAACCTATTAGTCACTCTTAAAGCGGGCCTTTACAATCCTGAGGGCAGGGTGCTTGGTTTTAAGTGAGTGGGTGCCACTGCATGAGCAGGGCACCCCTTCAGCCTTCGGAGTCCATTCTCTTGGGTTGTGAGTAATGCAGCCATAGACTAACATAGAGGGGCATTACATGACCGCGTGATGACCAACTCTAAAACAGCTGAAACAACCCGTATAGTGTTTGGTGTCAAACATGTTGAAATCATAACCCCACACTGGTAACCCGTGTGGGAGGTATGATTCCATCCCTCAGAAGCAAGCTTCTTGGGGTCCCTTGTGTTCCCTGTACCAGCCTTCTAGTCCCGGACAGCCTAAAATGGTAACTACCGACCAGAGACACATTTCTGCCCTCCTGCTGCTTAGCCAAGCTCGAGCAGGGGAAGGCAAGACAATAGGCATCCTTTCGCAGGGAGTTGTGACCACCTCCCAGACAGGATTAATTGTTTTAGGGCTGGGTGGGCACGTTTCGGAGAACCTGAAAGTCTGCATGAGGGGCACATATGGTGTCCCGGGGCATAGTTTAGTTCAAACCAGTCCTGGGAGTTGTTGGCTCTAATTCTGGCGTGAAACTGGATAAAGGCCATGGAATTAACCTCTCCACTGTCCAGACCCTCCCCTGGGAGGGTCCCCTGAATCTTTCCAACCCTCTTCTTTGGGTACTTAAGGGCTTACCTGGCTGAATGACCTTCGATTCATCGTTGACAAGATTCTGAAAAAGAAACCACTGCACTTCGACCGTCTGGGCACTCTGGACATTACTGGACTTCGTTTGGGCCCGACTTTGTCTCCCTCTCAGTTTGCTGCATTGTCTGTGCCTGTGCACCATACAGGACATGTTGAGCATCAAGGACAACTGAAGATAATCTCCCTTGGAGTGAAGGAGTCACTCCCCTGCATTCGCAGGCACCTCAACACTGCTGACCGCTCTGCTGATCCTGAGCTGCTAAGGACTCCGCAGGGTCTAGCAACACAGGAGCTGGGTTTCTACGTCCCTCTTGGCCCTCTTACCAAGTTTGAGATCAGAATCTCTCATGGGGGCTGCAATACCCGAACCCCTGTTTTTGTATTTGCAAGTGCATGTGCTTGTCGGCATTTCCTGAACAAGTGCATTGGGCTCACAATAGCCCCAACCTCTGGAACCATTTCCTATCAAGATCTTCGACTTCCTCGCACTGAGTGCTCCACGGGCTGTTGTTTGGTGAAATCGCTCGTGGTCCTCGCACGACTTCTGTGCCTCCAGCCTGTGCATCCAGTTGAAGATCAACGTTGCTTTTCCTGGGCTCTCCAAGTTTCTCCAGGCTCGCCCTGTGTGTGGTGAGTCTCCTGGACCTTGCTGGTCCGAACCGTACACTTTCTTGACCTTCTGCATAGGTTGCCCTTGCCAATGCATGTTGGTGCTCCCGCTGGACACTGACCACTCAGCACTCAACATCCTTCGTGGGACAGCTGACATCCAGCTCCTGGTTGTCCTCGACATCTTCTGGTCCCCGCAGCTGCAGAGTCAAGTACTTCATCAACCAACCTGAGGCACCCGACATCGGTGGGCATTCGTCTACCGAGCCCCTGGTCACTCTCCAGTGACTCAGACTCTGTCCCCTCTGCTTTCAGGTACTCTTCAACAAGAATCCACATTTGGATTCCAACTGGCACTTTTCTCCCTTCCAGCAGCGGCTCTTCTTCGAAGTCTAACATTGGGTTCGACGGCAGTTTCCGACACCACTTCAGACCTATGCACCCGGCTTCCCTGGGATAGGTAACTCGGGTACCTTGGTATCCATGGGTGGGGTGTCTCTCCAACCTTCTGTCTTCCATGGGTTTCTTCGAAGTCCACTGGGAAGGGTCCTTTAACTCTAAAACTCCAACCACGACTTTCACATAGAGTTGTACAGAGCACGCAGTAGTGTTCTCACACGGCACCCGTCCTCCAGGGGGTCCCCATCTACTCACTTTGGGTGGTTCCTTGGGGTCCAAGCAATTCTACGACCTCTCAACACTGGCTTGACTAGAGTTGTGGTTCTTATACCATTTTCTTAGTATATGGTTTGGTCCCCCCTGGGGCCCACTGTGTATTAGTGCTATTTACTGTCATTTCTGTGCTTAAGCATTGTGTGCTTTGTGATTATCTCCATGTAGGAGATACTGTGTCATACTAGATAGTGTTATATTAATAAATACATGTTTTTATAACTACTGTGTGGTTCTCCTTCATTTAATCAATACTATATGGTTGCATTCTGGTAAAACAAGCTGCCTAACATTGCTTCAAGACTGAGCCTGAAGGCTGCTCTCCACAGCTACCACTTGGATAGGTTTCTAAGGTTATCTTTGACCTCTTAAATAACCAGAAGGGTTGTTTGGACTGGTGAAAGGTGCCTACTTTAATTAGGGGTGAAACCCCAAAACCAGTCCTAGGATGCTTGTTTATGGTCCAGGGAGAACCTGGCTTGGCAGTTCAGGCTGGACTGTTCCCATGAGGCACAGTGTCAAGACTGATTTGCATATGGCCAGGTCTAAACTGGGGTGGCATGGTGAGCAAAAGAATGATGAATTAGTCTAGACCTCTTGACTGGGGGTGAATGTTTTGATTTGTTCTGCATTCCATCCATCAATTGTGTGTCTTTTGCTTTCTCGCCCTAAGTGCGCCAGGTATGCCAAGAAGTGGGTCCTGGGCTCACTGTGCCACTGGAATCAAGCTATCCTGGCTGAAGAGGGGTGAAACCCCCAAACCGGTCCTAGGATGCTTGTTGCCGGTCCAGGGAGGACCTGGCTTGGCAGTTCGGTCTGGACTGTTCCCATGAGGCACAGGGTCAAGACTGATTTGCATATGGCCAGGTCTAACCTGGGGTGGCATGGTGAGCAAAAGAATGATGGATTTAACCCAGATCTCTTGACTAGGGATGAATGTTTTGATTTGTTCTGCATTCCGTCCATCAATTGTGTGTCTTTCGCTTTCTCGCCCTAAGTGCGCCAGGTATGCCCAGACGTGGGTCCTGGGCTCACTGTGCCACTGGAATCAAGCTATCCTGGCTGAAGAGGGGTGAAACCCCTAAACCCGTCCTAGGATGCTTGTTTCCGGTCCAGGGAGGACCTGTCTTCGCAATTCGGGCTGGACTGTCCCCATGAGGCACAGGTTAAAGACTGATTTGCATATGGCCAGGTCTAAACTGGGGTGGCACGGTCAGCAAAAGAATGATGTATTTAACCCAGATCTCTCAGGCAGCAGTTTACATTTTTCTTTAAAGATGTAAGGGATAAAGTAACCTCTGGCATACATTATAAGGATATTGCAAGTCGTCACGGAGTTTCATAACCATATAGAGGAAAGAGGACAAGTTTCTTTGTAAGGTTATGGAACTCTGAGGTGACTTGCAACATCCTCATCATGTACATCAGGGGATACTTTATCCCATATAATAAATACATGGTCAAATCATCACCTTACCCACAAGCCACTTGAGAACTTTGTGTGCAGCTCTTTCATATGAAAGAGCTGCACACAGTTTGCAAGCATGAAGAATAAAAATAAAACCTCTAGTGCAAAGTTTAACACATCAAACACCTGTTAGATTTTAATTGCAAACAGACATTAGAAACAAGCTGCATTGTCTCTGAACATATAGAAACATACAGAAAAATTCTAGCTTATATCTAAAGAGTTCTAAAAATAAAAATGTTCTCTTTGCTTGTCATTCTAAGCTTTAAAATAGAGCAGAAGAAAGAAAAGTAATGTTCAGTTTTGGTTGCTTTAAACAGATTCTTCAATTATGCTCTGTGACCTGATCTGCCTTTCATCTGGGCTAATGGTTGCAGGCATTGTGACATCAGAACTGGACAGTAATTTAGCCTTATAGCTCACTACGTAGGGCTTTACCGGTTGTCAAAGGCGCTGAATCCGGTGAGACTCGGGCCTATAGCGGGAGACTCCTCAACATTCTGTGTTCTAATAACGTATAATAGTCAAGCTCTGGCATCTTTTCTTTATAATCAGGGACTGAGGGGCATATCACCAAGGCGGGGCAATGAAATTGCCGCAGGTTTGCGGCTGTTTTCGGCCGAAAAGCGGCGATAACTTCATCGCCTTATCAGCAAAGACACACTATCGCGTGTTTTGCTGATTTAGCTCCCGTTTCCAGCATGCCTAACTTTGCATCGCTAACGAGATGCAAAGTAGGCGTGGCTGTGAAACCAACCAGGGGGAACTTTCGCAAAGGAAGCTTCGTGATATTATCAAGGAAGGCATACTTAACATGGGGGGTGGATTGTGTGGCCAAGACCACAGGCCCCTATCATCTAGGATATCGCCGTTTTCCACAATGAAAACGGCGATATCCCAACTATCTCTGGAATTTTTATCGCCTCGGCAATGCGCGTTTTTAATAACGCGCTAACCGGGCGATAAATTCCAGAGATAGCCGGCGATAAATATGCAAGCGCTAAGAGCGCTTTGCGATATTTATCGCCGGAACTTGATAATATGCCCCTGCGTGTGTCACAAGTCGACGATTACAGTGATTAGAGAACCAATCCCATGTAGTATATGATTATACAGTTTATGAAAAATATACAGGACACAATTTGCACTAGTGGCAGAGCAGATCAAAATAGTGAGCTAAGTCCTGCTCCTATTATGGAGCGCCCTTTATTCTGCTCTGATTGACCAGCCTCCCATTTACAGATCTGACCAGCTAACCAAAATCATATTGATTGATTAACTGCTGAAAAGAGAAATCTATTTCTCATATAATGGAAACCTGTTGTTTAAAAATCCAACAGGTTTCCATTGATTAATACAGTCATTCTAATCAACCTAGAAGACAAAAATGAGTATCTACATCATGCCCTACCCCCATAATAATTGTTTAGTTTGTAGAAATTCACTAAGTAACTAGGAATGTAAAGTAAATATAGCATCAACGAGGGATAACGGCATCATAGAGAATTATTGCCATCTACTGGTCAAAAGATATATAAACTCAATCCTACTCGGAAACTTTACTCTGATTGTGTTGCATGTCTGCTTTATTTGCTGTCACTTGTTATAGGAATGCAACTAAACCCAAGAAATTTAAAATATGTATGATATCGCTACAGAAAAATAACAAAAATATAGTTTTTGGGGCTTACTTTTTCAGTAATAATACAAGTCATACCAATAATAGGACCAATGCATTGAGACCAATTTACTTTAGGATCAGTTGCCACTCATAGGTACGTCTCCAATGAGGTTCAGCCATTCCGATAAATTGATCAATCCCTTGAAAGCAATGAAGTTTTTCTTTTAATAGCTAAGGCTCAGATTTAGTGGTATATTTATTAAAGGCTTGCTTCACGTTTGCAACAAGCAAAGCGATACATGCATGATGCAAGCCTCTAAGTCCAATTTATAAAACCGCACCAAGGCAGATTGCGTGCCTTTGAATAGTTTCAAAAATCTGGAGTAAGGCAACGCAGCACAAATCACTGCATTGTCTTACTCTGCACAAAGGAGGCATTCCAAGGGTGTTGCGGTGAGTGTTCCCACGCAATTCCCATGGTTGACTTGTAAACCTGGGAATGCGCCAAAATCTTTAACCTCCCTAGGTGAGGTGTATTTCTCCTCGATTTTTCCTCTTTATATGTGTGCTGCATGCAGGGGAAAAAGCCTCTCAGGATTGCGTTTGTGCAGGAAGGCGCACCTTCCTGCACAAAAACAATCCTGCATGCAAGGAAGTAACCATTGCACCATGGTGCAAGAATGCTTGTGAGGCTGCCAATGTGGCTTCAGTGCAAGGGATAAGGATAGGAATGCGCCTTATTGGATAAATACTGTGTATTACTACCCTTTCCCAGTGACGCAGGGCAGCACAGCAAGGTGACATGCTGCGCTGCCCTGCACCACTGATTTTATAAATATACCCCTTAATGTCTGATTGGGTGCTCCTGTAATGGAAATCAATGCTATGCTTGGCAAAGTATTGTTAACAGCAGAGTCAATCAATTTTTCTACCTCAAATATATATTGGGCGGAAAAGCTGACGAGTGCAACGCAAAAATAACTTTGCATTGTGTAACGTGAAACCCTAGTTAATGAATGCATTAGCCTAGCTTGGATGTCAGTCACAAGCATGTAAAATGGCTCCTTTGCTTACTGTTGTAGCAGTAAAATACAGTAATTAATGGTGTTCAATGGGCCTTTCAAAGAACTGGGCCCAGTGCCACTGCACATGCTGCACAATTTTATTACTCTTGAATGAAAAGAAGGAGAACAGCAGAAAGACGCCTAAGATTTCACGTGAAGGCAGATCTCTTGAAACAGCATGGCCTCACTTTGTGGAAATCCTATCACCACATACAATTAGATGTCAATTACGCGTGAGGAGAATATCACAGATTATTCACATATGTAAAATGTAACTTCTGCACAACTCCACATTATAGATGGCTTTATCCTGAACGATGTTATGGCAAAGAAATTTCTACTGGAGTGCATGCAAATGTCACATAAGATCCAGCTTTCTCACTTGTGTGCAGTGGCGCAAACCTTGGCATAAAGTTAACGCTCATGTTTTCCGTTTCATTTCATAAAACTTTATTTCGGTCGAGCAACCATAAAAGCGAGCATGATAAAACAGTACATTAAAATTCATGTTACTTTCAAAATTATTCATTAGTTGCCATGCTTGTTTTGCATAGATCTAGTTACAGCACCTACATAGATCTAACTGTAGAAACCAATATACAATGGCGCCTCACCTATACACAATAATTCATGAGCTTATGTAGGTTAGATAATTACAGAGACAGAGGCGCTGACTAATGAAACAAAGCCCTGGTCAAAGCCCATGAGTATTAAGAGGCATGGCCCAAATAATATGAATTTGTTTAAAAATGTAAAATAGCCATACAATGTCAGTTCCTTCGTACATGTTATGACTAAAAAAGAAAAAAAAACAGACAGTGATTTATACTACTAAAAACATGCCGGCTTGATTGAATTTTTGTGAATTAAAACTAATGAGAGGTAGAAATTCTTTACAGGACCTATAATTTGTGAAGGCAAGATTGATTTTGTTACAGTTTGATCTTGTCTACCAACTTCCAGCGCCTGCGAAACATAGAGGTCACAAATCGCGGTACACCAAATACAATGGGTCTGCGTGTGTCGTATTCTAAAACTCTAAATGCCTCTGCACAGTGTGCAAACCCTAAATTCCTGCACAAAGTAACTATCCAAGATTTCCTTGCTAATTTATAGGCTGGACAAAAAAAAGATAACATGAAGTTCAGATTCATTCTCACAGCTGCAGGCTGGGCACTCCCTCCGGACCGCGCCCGTACATTTGCCAGAAAAAGCACGGAGTGGGAGGGTGCCCAGTCTGAACTGAACATAAAGTTTCCTTGACAGGGGTGGATGAATATCGTCTAGAAAAGCCTCAAATTAATATTCCTCCTTCAGAGATAGGAATTTGACTGTCAATTGTCCAGTGGACGGGTTCCCTAGCACCTGTGCTAACTTGCTTATTCGATAGGCATTCACTAGATCAGAACGGGAAATTGAAGGGCAAGATTCCTCCGGATTAGTCCACAGGCTCAGTTTACCCAGCCTGTTGCATTCATTTTTTACATAGGTGAACCAGGGGATTTTTGCCACACCAGGGATACTCAATATCTCTTTCAATTCTGTTCTGTACACATTCAACTCGGTGTCACCCATAATCTGCGCCAGAATGTGAGGGGTTTCAATCCTATGTCCTCCCCAATTGGTCTGATCCCCACATCTAGCCGGAGTGGGGTGGGGTGAGAGGTGAGAGGAGTGTTGCAAGGGAGACGCAAAAGTTGCCTCATGAAACTGTTTTCTACTTTACTCAGATCTTGACAGCAGCAGTGCCCCCATAGTTCAGCCCCGTATAGGGTCGCACCTTTGGCTTGCATCTTGTAAATATCTACTACAGGGACAGCAGGTTTGAAGGAGGAGTTTCTTAATAATTTGATGATTCGCCCCGATTTCTGCGCTAGCTTAAGTTTCGATTTGGCAATTTGTGGGCCCCATTCCATGTTTTCCATCAGGGTGACCCCTAGATATTCAAATACCGTCACCCTGTCCAGTCTGATGCCATCTAAGTTTGGGTTTAGACGGAGTGTTTTAGGTGGATTAAAAATCATGAACTTGGTTTTTAGGGTATTTATCTCCAATACCCGGTTATTGCAGAAGGTGGCAAAACAGTCCAGGATCCTTTGTATGCCCATAGGGGATTTGGACATTAGGAGGGTGTCATCGGCAAACATGATTGCGGGGACCTTGGTGCCTGCCAGTTTTGGTGCATCGTTTTTCCTCACCTCAGTAAGTTGGGCCATTAGAGTAGGGTGACCAGAATTTTAAAGCAAAAAACCGGGACATTTCACAAAAATAGAAGAAGGACTATAATTTTATGTCAAGTGAGTGCACAGAATGACAGCGCTCCTCAGCAGAGAATTACAAATCAGGCAGTAAGAACATACATAAGATGCAATTTTTAAACCCAATAGCTTGCCTGTGAATTAAATTTCTTTCTTGTAACAACTGCTAACTATCCCTGCTTTGTAAAACATAAAAAAAGTCCTTCCCCCGTTTTCAGTCGAACCTCTCCAAAAACCGGGACATGAGCTACATTTATCGAAATCTGCCCGGACAGCAGGTGAAAAACGGGGACCGTCCGGGCAAATCCGGGACGCCTGGTCACCCTACATTAGAGCGTTGACAAAGAGGCAAAACAGGGTCGGTGCGAGCACACAGCCCTGCCTTACGCCTCTGTCAACTGTGAACCGCGCTGTCATTTCTCCTCCTTTCCCACCTCTTACCTGAGCAAAGTTTGAATCATGTAGTCTAACTAGTATGGTCAGGAGATAGGGGGGAATCCCTAGTTCTATAAGTACCTCCCACAGTTTCCCTCTGGGCACTAAGTCGAAAGCCGACTTTAGATCTTCAAAAATTACGTAAAGGCTTCCACCCTCCATTCTCACTGTTTTCCACAGAATTAGTTGTAATCTATAGATTTGATCAATTGTGGAGGTGTTCTTCCTAAAGTCCGCCTGGTGTGGGCTTAAGATCACGTGTTCATTCATCCAGCCTTGTAGGCGGTTGAGAATTAGTCTCGCGAAGAGCTTTTGTGACACGTCAATCAAACTGATCGGTCTGTAGTTGGCTGGTAGGAGGGGGAGCCTTTCTTAAAAATTGGGACTATTTCGGCTCCTGCCCAGGTTTCGGGGATTGGCATACCCTTCAAAATGGCATTGAATATAGCCTGCAGATAGGGTCCCCAGATGTTTGGTTCGTGCCGGAAAAGATCTCCTGGGATTTTGTCCAGTCCAAGATCTTTACCGGGCAGGAGTTTGTTTATTGCTTTTACCACCTCTGGCAGGGTGAACTGTGCTGCTTCTTCACAGCTATCCCTGTACAGCGGTGGTGCCAGAGGGGGATAGGAACCCAGAGTTTCCTTGGTGGTGTACAGCGCCTGGAAGTGCATTTCCCACACTTCCGCTGCTATGTTGGGTTCCACTGCTGGTTTGGCCTCACTACTGCCCGTCCTGACTATTGACCAAAATCTCTTTGAGTCTTTAGAGCTTAATGCAGTTTTTAGATCAATCAATCAATCAATCATGGAACTTATATCGCGCACTACTCACCCGTAAGGGTCTCAAGGCGCTTGGGGAAGGGGGGCTGCTACTGCTCGAACAGCCAGGTCTTGAGCTGCTTCCTGAAGGCCTGGTGGTCCTGGGTCCTCCGCAGGTGGACGGGTAGGGAGTTCCAAGTCTTAGCTGCCAGGTAGGAGAAAGACCTTCCTCCGGCAGTGGCTCTCTGGATGCGAGGGACGACGGCGAGGGCGAGGTTAGCGGAACGTAGCTGGCGGGTGGGCGTGTAGAAGGTGAGGCGGCTGTTGAGGTACCCTGGGCCTAGGTCGTGGAGGGACTTGTGTGCGTGGGTGAGGAGTCTGAACGTGATCCTCTTGTTGACAGGGAGCCAGTGCAGGTCTCTCAGGTGGCACGAGATGTGGCTGCGTCGGGGGACGTCCAGGATGAGTCGGGCGGAGGTGTTCTGGATACGCTGAAGTCTTTTCTGAAGCTTGGCTGTAGTACCGGCGTAGAGGGTGTTTCCGTAGTCTAGTCTGCTGGTGACGAGAGCCTGGGTGACCGTCTTCCTGGTCTCGGTCGGGATCCATCGGAAGATCTTTCGGAGCATGCGGAGGTTGTGGAAGCAAGCTGAGGAGACGGCGTTGACTTGTCTGGTCATCGATAGGGAGGAGTCCAGTATGACGCCCAAGTTGCGTGCGTGGTCCGTCGGTTCGGGTGCGGTGCCTAGTGCCGGAGGCCACCAGGAGTCGTCCCATGCGGAGGGTGATGGTCCCAGGATGAGGACTTCTGTCTTGTCCGTGTTCAGTTTCAGGCGGCTGATGTTCATCCATTCAGCGACGTCTGTCATCCCTTCGTGCAGGCTGGCTTTGGCGGTGTCGGGGTCTCTGGAGAGGGAGAGAATCAGCTGGGTGTCGTCGGCGTAGGAAATGATGTTGAGGTTGTGTTGGCGTGCGATGGCAGCGAGGGGTTTCATGTAGATGTTGAAGAGAGTGGGGCTGAGCGACGATCCTTGCGGGACGCCGCAGATGACTTCGGTGGCCTCGGAGCGGAACGGAGGGAGGCGTACTCTCTGTGTTCTGCCGGAGAGGTATGAGGTGATCCATTCCAGAGCCTTCCCTTGGATGCCGGTGTCGTTGAGGCGTTGGACTAGTGTGCGGTGGCAGACAGTGTCAAATGCTGCGGAGAGGTCTAGGAGGATGAGTGCCGCTGTTTCGCCGTTGTCCAGCAGGGCTCGGATGTCGTCGGTGGCTGCGATGAGGGCGGTCTCGGTGCTGTCGTTGGCTCTGAATCCGGACTGTGACGGGTCGAGGGATCCGTTCGCCTCGAGGAAGGCTTCCAGTTGCTTGTTGACGACCTTCTCGATGACTTTGGCAGGGAAAGGAAGGAGCGAGATGGGGCGGAAGTTCTTGAGGTCGGTCGGGTCCGCTGTTGGTTTCTTCAGCAGAGTGCTGAGTTCGGCGTGCTTCCAGCTCTCCGGGAAGGTTGCTGTGTTGAAGGAGGTGTTGATGATGTCTCGGAGGTGGGGTGCGATGGTAGAGGCTGCCTTGTTGAAGACATGATGGGGGCACGGGTCGGTCGGTGATCCGGAGTGGATGGTGTTCATCATGCGTGACGTGTCTTCGGGGGTCACCTCGGTCCATGTCTGGAGGGTGGCGGCGGGGTGCGAAGGTTCGACCGATGGGTGCGGGGGTGAAATGTCGAAGCTGTTGTGGATGTCGGCGATCTTGCGGTGGAAGTACGAGGCGAGGGAGTCGCAGAGGTCCTGTGAGGGAGTGATGTCGTTGTTGCCGGTGCTGGGGTTGGAGAACTCCTTGACGATGTTGAAGAGCTCCTTGCTGTCATGGGCGTTCTTGTCCAGTCGTTCCCTCAGAGATTTCTTCTTGGTGGTGCGGATGAGCTGGTGATGTCTGCGAGTGGCGAGTTTGAGTGCTGTTCTGTTGTCGGCGGTCTTGTTGAGGAGCCAGGCCTTCTCGAGGGTGCGGCAGGCCTTCTTGGAGTCCTTAAGTTCGTCGGTGAACCAGGGGGCCTTCTTGCTTCTGGGCCTGGTGAGGGGGTTCTTCAGTGGGGCGAGGTCGTCGGCACAGGAGGTCAGCCACTGCGTGAGGTCGAGGGCAGCTGTGTTAGGGTCCGTAGTCCTGACAGGTGGGCTCTGGCTGAGGGAGGTGGCGAGCTGGTCGGCGGTGATCTTGCTCCAGTTTCTGTGGGGAGCCTGCTTCGGGTGATGGTGGACCGTGTTCTTTCTGAAGCTGAAGTGGACGCAGCTGTGGTCAGTCCAGTGAAGTCCGGTGGAGTGGCTGAAGGTGACGTGCTTGCTGGACGAGAAGAGTGGGTCGAGCGTGTGGCCGGCGTAGTGGGTGGGGGTGTTGACCAGTTGCTGAAGTCCGAGGTTTGCGAGGTTATCCAGCAGGGCGGTGGTGTTGCGGTCATTGTTGTTCTCCAGGTGGAAGTTGAGGTCCCCGAGGAGGATGTAGTCGGCGGAGGGGAGGGCGTGAGGGCTGATGAAGTCTGCGATGTCCTCGCAGATTTGTGCGCGTGGTCCCGGGGGTCTGTAGACGAGGGTGCCTCTGAGGGTAGTCTTGGGGTCGGTGTGGATCTGGAAGTGCAGGTATTCGGCGGCGTTGAATACGTCGATGGAGTCAGTCGAGATTCGAATGGTGCTCTTGTGTACGATGGCGATGCCCCCTCCGGTCTGGTTGACGCGATCCTTCCTGATGATCTTGTAGCCGTCCGGGATGGCTATGGCGATGTCGGGGGCTGAAGAGTCGTTCAACCAGGTTTCCGTGAGGAAGGCGACGTCTGGAGATGCTGTGTCTATTCAGTTCCCACTCCTCTTTTGCTAGGCATGTGATTTAGATGTCATCTCTGCATGCAAAACGGCAATTTCTTTAAATAAATCAGGCATGGGTGTCCCTGGGACCAGTTCACTTAATTTTATTAGGACTGGGACTACGGCTGCATATAACATGGACAGCTTCCCTGGAGACTGATGTATTGCCTCTCATTTTATTCTTCTCCTGTTGTTAGCCAACGTTAGCCCACTGTCTACAGCAGGAGTAATGGTTGAGGCAGTTCCTATGTCTGGTAAATCCATTACAAGGGTTAAAGCATTATGGTTGCTGTCATGGCAAGAATATACTGCAAAGTCAACCACTCTGTGCCAGTCTTTGCCTCCACTAAGATATAATCAAGAAGGGAGGTTTGGCCGGTTCTATTGAAGGTGGACTTCCCTGGTGTGTCTGAGGGTGTACGACCATTGCAGGCTCTCAGAGAATACATCAGCGTAAATGCATTTATCTGGATTGCCAGTGGGGACCAAGCCTTTAGTCCAGGGATGGACCAATGTGTATCCTCATCATTGAGGATTGAATCGGTCATATCGAAAAGTGATTCAAATTGACAGTTAAAGTCTCTGCCCACTATTACCCAGGCATTGGGGGGGATAAAGGAGGTCGGGTGATCAATCGTTGGCGATTCCTTGGTCACACTGACAGGACGGGAGTAAACGTTGGTGAGAGCCATGGCCACGTTATTGGGGAAGCTGAGCACAAAGCATTGGATGTCATTGGAAAAAGAGTCCAACTGTTTGGCTATACAGCCAAGATGGGAGCCCACCCAAATGCAGAGACCCCCAGAGGGTCTGCTCCTTCCTCCGGATGTTGCTAGGATGTTAAATGATGCGAACCCCTCCCTGTGCAAGTCTTCGCGTGCCCAGGTCTCCTGGAAAAAACAAATGTCAATTTTGTCCACAAATAGTCCCCAATCCGAACAGGGTAATTTGTTTTTCAGGCCTGCAATGCTCCATGATAGAATTTTAGCTTCCTCCCTCTATTTTGTGGGGCCTTATCAGTAATGCATACATGACTTTCTTTAGTTTGTATGCGCCCTAATGCGGCCTCAGATGTGTTACCCAGGGTCCCTTTGGGTAGATTTGCCCCTATCTCAGAGTGTTTTAAGGGAATGGACGCTGGGGATAGCAATAGATTAGGGGGCCTTTCGAGATCTACTGGGCGGTCACCAACTCCCCACTGCTTTAAGATTTCCTTGCCCTGCGTGCTTGATCTTGCCCAATAGCTATTATGATCAGGTAGCTGATCTACGCTAGGAACCCCGGCCTTGCCGTATTGCCTTCTAGTTGTCCCTCTGCCAGCTTGGTCCTCCCCTGCTATTTGTCAATCCACTCCTTCAAGGCCCTCAAATTTATTCCAAACTGGTACATTGAACAGTAGGGGGTCTCAGTGTGGGATAGCTGTGGCTATTGTCCATAAAAGTCAGTGAGCACCTGAAATGGTCTATGGATGTAGTATCCCTATCTAGTTGGTGAGCCCGTAGATAAAAATAGTCTAAAGGTACAGGTTGAATCTCTGTACACGGCCCCTGGGCTCTCAGCTCATGTGTCAGTAGCCAACGTACAGTCTGTGGATTTCTAAGATTGATTACTACACAGTCTCCCTTGTTCTGCTTAGGGCTGGATCCGACCCATCCCACTCTACGGACCATTATTATTTCTCCCGCTCTATCGTAGGGTAGCTGCCTGTGCCTTGCCATCCAGAACAGGCTTTTATTCCTGAGCTCCTGGTATGATTCTTGCTGGCCATTTTTAAGCACTGGTACTCCCATCAGTACGACCACATATGGAGTTGCATCTGGGGGTAGATTAATGGTTGGTTGACTTGTTACTTCCGAGCTACCCACTATGGCCTCTGCCCTTCTGCGCCATTCGCAATGCTTGCTAGACCCTGCTGTAATTTTGACATTATTGTTACCATTATTGTTAGCTAGAGTATTGCTCCTAGTGTCGGGCTTGGGGTTCATAGCTGAAAGATAATCAGTGTGGGTGTGCGCCTGATGTTGCTCTGATCTAGATAGTGGTGGCTTAACTGATTTGTCTCCCATGCTAGCTTGGTTTTTTTAATCGATTGGCCCCAGATGGATTAGTAGAGTCCTGGCTCTTAGGGATCCCTTCACTGTCCATACGTGTAGAACTTGACATTGCTGCCTGACAACTAAAATCAGTCCCCCTGACTGCAGACTGAGCAGCATCATTGCTCGTGTTTGCTGCCCTAATGCTTCCTAGTGTCTCCAGGTTATATAGACGCTCGGCTAGTGGTGCAATTCCTTGTTTTATAAGAGTTGTAATTTGGGCCAGTAAGTCTCCAACCATGTTCTCAGCCCAGAAAGGGTAGTCTAGATCAGTTTGTATGCTGACAGTACAGTCACCTACTGCATTAGAAATTACCTGGCTGGTTACGGGCCCTCCTTTGGCTTTCTTGCGCTTCGGGGCCCCCCTGCTTACTTGCTTGCGCTCGTTGGTTTTGCGTAAGGTATTGGTAGGGCCCCCTCTCTGTTTACTATTTCAGGAACTACTTCTTGTTGGGGGCACAGGTACCGTATTTCCGTTTCGGGTGTTAGGGATGGAGTAGGGGTTTTGGGTGGGGTCTGACTTGGGATTAAGGGGCAAAGATCAGGGGTTAAGGAGATGCACCTCTCGGTGAGTTCAGTTTCTGTCGTTATCGCCCCTATTGCTGTTTGAAGCATTCTGTCAATCGAGGTTGGCGGTAGCCTAGGAGTGGTGGTCTTTTTTTGGTGGGACTGCTTTACAACACAAGTGCGCCTCCCCATTATGATTGTTGTCCTTTTTACCAGGCCCACCAGACTATTGGAACAGAACTTTAAGAGCAAGCAGAATTACATTTGCCAATTAGAAGGAAAGAATGGGGAAAAAAAACATGGTAACTGCGGGCTTTAGTGGTATTGAAGACAGAGCAGGATTAATCTTGTGTGCTGAAGTCAATAGGCCCAGTCCAGTTTGGTACAGTTGGCGGTTTACAAAACTCTTACCACGTGCACACTTGGCGATGTTAGAATCCACCTTTGATTAAACAAACCAGGGATACCATGAAGTGCGCACCAAGAAGGCGTCCTTAGGGCAAGAATTGACGGGAATCAGTAGTGTCTTACCCCAGGCGATCCTTACCCTTGAGCCAAGAGAGGTGGCCCTGCCCTGCCTCCTCCTGGAGATGACGGGCAAGGACGGGCCCGCCCTTGGCCGGGGCTTTGCCCGGGTGCGGCCCGCGCCGCGGGTTGTGAGCAGCATTTAAGAGGGCACAGGTGACGACACCCTCTCAGCTGCAGGGGGCGGGAGACACGCTTAGCACTCTGGGACTTGGAGTCCCACCAGAGTAAGTCCGTGCAGCAAAGGCCCCCACAGTGAATCCAACAGCGGGGAAATCACCCCCGATCTTTGTGGATGACAGGAGAGGCTCGTGGAGATCAGCAGCCCCCTTTTGCGGATTAAAAACTTCCCTGCCGTACTTCCAGCATCCCATTTTCTTCACAAATACTACCAATAACATCACCACAGCTCTTAGTAAGCTTGCAGCTGCATGATATTTTATTGATATTGCAGGGCTGCACTGCAGATTCTTTTCACATTGCTCTGGTACTCAACTTGCAGTAAATCTGGGTCTGCGTGCGAACGTTTATTGGAACGCTTTATATTGTAAACCTTGTGATAGAATAAAGTTCTCATGGAGTTGCATCAAAGAAACAGATGCGTGACATACTTGTGAATACAAGTGCAGCCCAGTTAATATTTCTGGGTGCAACCAGCAGTGTTTGTTGTGTGATTAACACTGCTTGGAAAAAAATTGGTTAAGCCTAAAATGTGCAACACAAGGGGCTTATTTATGACACTGTGAGGCCTATTTATGACCTGGTTTGTGTCGCTCTTTCACCACGCAACGTCGTGCAAGAGTGACACAAACCTTAAGTGAGATTTATGAAGCTATCCAAAGCCATTCTGCATGGCCCTGAGAGACCCCATAGATTTGGAATAAAGCAACACAGCGCACATGGCTGTGTTGCCCTACTCTGCCCTCGGAAGGTGTTCCATAGGTGTTGTGTAGATGTTCCCACACAACTCTCATTGATTTTAATGCATTGACAGATTTACTAGAACTGATAAACCTGTGAATGTATTTTGCTGCCTTTCCAGATTTACCGGAACTGGTAAACCTGGGAATGTGCCAAAAATATATGCATTCCGAAGCGAGGCATAATGAGGAGAAATATTATTTTTCCTCATTACTTCCTCTTTCTATGTGTGCTGCAATTTGCAGCACACCTAGAGGAATATGCCTCGCAGGATTATGTTTGTGCAGGAAGGTGTCCCTTCATGCACAAAACAATCCTGCATGCAATGCAAGAACCCTTGCTTGGTGCAAGGGTGCCTGAGTTGGTGCTAGGCTGCTAGAAGTGCTCCAGCACAGAAGAAAAGGCAGGAATGCACTGTATTGCCCTATATACAACACATACCTGCCATTTCCCTGTCACGCAGCACAGCAAGGCGACTTGCTGTGCTGTATTGCACTTCATGACTTTTTCCTAAATAGGCCCCTTAGTTTTTCAGGACAGAAACCCTACAATTCACAAAATGAAGCGGTTTTTGATGGTAAAACAGCCTGACTCTTTTGACAATAGGAACAGTATTTCCAGAAAAGTCTTTCCGACTCACAAAAGGGGTCCTGCAATCCTTTCCCATTGCAAACTAGCCAGGAGTGTGAAAGGGAAAATTCTTTCCTAATTGTGAATCACAATGAGATGTATCATTGTTTTGGTGAACGCCATTACATTTGCAAATGAATGATCAGATACGGGTACCTAAGTTGGGGTTACATCTGTTTTGTAAAGGGGATGCTGCATGGTTGTCAATAGGGGTCGTCAAGGTTCTCAACTGTGACCCCTGGCTTGCCCTCTGCTACACCTAGCACTGACTTTGCTACCCCTGGCCTCAAAGGTGGAAAACTCAGTGGCAGGAACGCAGGGTCAGCTCAGGCTCCTCTCTTTATTTTCTTTTTTTTTTTTTTTTTTGTTTCATTTTTTTTATTAGGTATTTTGACATTTTTATATACAGGGCACAGTACGTTATCACAGATAAAAAAAACAGTTCAAAAAAAAAAAAAAAAAAAAGAAAAATAGCGGCAGAAAGGCATTCAGTAAAGGGTAAGTACAATAGGTCAAGAGAAAAATCCAATCATTAGTTACAGAACCTACTATCCCCCTCTCTAACGCATTACAAACTGTGCGGCTTCTAGGCAACAAGGAAAACAAAGCATAGATAATAAACATAATAAACATAGTTAGCTGGCCTATTTACTTCATTAATATAAATTAGAAATTCCCTTCTTTCCACCTAGTGATAGGATCCCAGATTATCCTGCCCAATTTCCTCCCTTTTTTGCCTTTCCTAGCATATATCTCCTTCTCGAGGTGATACACAAAAAGTAGTTTAGCAAGCCATTGATGATACGTGGGCGGTAAAGGATTAAGCCAGGCCGTGGCCAAGCACAATCTATAAACTGCAGCGGCTACAAACAAAAACTCTCCCCCTGACTGCATCCCTCCTTCCTCCTCATTTATGCCTAACAAAATAATTGGGGGAGTTAACGAAAAGGCATTTATTCCTAAAACAGTCATTATGAAGTTCTCAACTTCTTTCTTCAGCATACCTAAGTGAGGGCACGTAGCAAACACATGTTCTAGGTCTGCTACGTCACTTCCACATCTAAAGCATTTTGTTCCTAAAGTTCCTCCCCATTGGGCTATTTTGAGTGGGGTATAATACAAGCGATATATCGTTTTATAATGCTGTGCCTGCAATGGTGCAGAGCGCAGGAGCCTATGCCCCTCTTCCAGGGAAAGTTCAAAACAACCCTGACTAACACTCAGACTATCCTTCCACTTGTCGCTCCACTTCACTAGGTCGTCCTGCTTTCCCTTCATTAATTCGTAATAAAATCGTTTAATCGAACAATCTTTCCCTATCCGAATCGCTTCCATTACCAGATCCTTATCAAACCCCGAAGATCCACCTATTTTATTCGCCAAAAAGCTCCTAATTTGCAGAAACTTAAAAAAATGATTATTTTGCAAATTATACCTATTCTGGAGCTCGATATATTGACAAATACCTGAATCCCCCATAACATCCCCTATGCTCCTCACCCCCTTAGCTACCCACTCTGCGAACACTGAGTCAGCAAAAATCTCTTGAGGAAGATTAGGATTATCATTGAGCCTAGTATAGCGGTTAAACCTTCCCAAGCCTGCCCTTTTCCGAAATGCTTTCCAGACTGCAAAAGCTGCCATGATAGTCTTAAATTTAGTGCGCTTGTAGTAGCTGGGCTCCGTGAATTTCAAAAACACATTTTCAGCCTCCCTGCCCAAAACCAGACCGTATATTGCACCCGTACCTAGATCGCTACCCCCTTCAGCCTCAGCACCCCCCACCAACCCTAACATGTTTTGGAACATTGTGGCCCAATAATACAGTTTTAGGTCGGGCACTGCCCACCCTCCCCTTTCCTTTGGCAGTGTCATAAATCTAAGTGCCCTTCTTGTCTTCCCTTTCCCCCAAATAAATCTATTAAACATATGTTCTATCTTTTTAAACCACCTAGCATCAAACAAAAGAGGAATTGCCCTGAATAAATATAAAAACTTAGGGAGAATTAACATTTTAATTACGTTTGTTCTCCCCACTAGGCTCAGGTGCAAATTCTCCAGTCTATCCAGGTCTTTTTGAATTTTACCAATTAATGGAGCAATATTCCTTTCCACTAATACATCCAAATCAGCCGAAATCAAAATCCCTAAATATATACCTGAGTGAGTGACACGATTATCAGTGCAGATCGCAAAACGATTTTTAATTATTTGTGTCTTTCCCACGTTCAACTTATATCCCGAAATATAACCAAATTTTGTTGCCTCAAGTTCAATTTGATTAATAGACTCCGTTGGTACTGGTGTAATGACAGCCACATCGTCAGCATAAGCTAACACTTTACACTGACCAGTTAAAGTAGGGAGAGCGCTAACCAACCCACATACCTCAATACGACGAATAAATGGGTCCATATAAATGGCAAACAGCAGAGGCGAGCAGGGACACCCCTGCCTAGTTCCACGACTTATTTGAAATTGACTTGTATAACCTGCATTGACCCGGATAGCAGCAGCAGGATTTAAGTACAAGGCTTTGATTGACTTGATGAATCCCTGTTTTATACCGACCCTTTCCATAGCCCCCCATAGATAGCCCCAGGAGACCCGATCAAATGCCTTTTCCGCATCCAATAGCATAACAGCCATCGGGTCCCCTGAAACTTCCATAGTATCAAATAACGTGATCACTTTACGTATATGGTGAGTTGTCCCCCTTTCTGGAATGAAACCATGCTGCATTCTACTCACAATATCCGTAATCACTCCTGCAAGCCTTGTAGCCAACACCTTAGAAAACACTTTTGCGTCGGAATTCATTAAAGTAATCGGTCTGTAAGATCCAGGCTCCTCCGGGGGTTTCCCTTTTTTCAATATTAATACAATTACCGCACCCCCCCATGATGCAGGGATTGAGGATCCTATTTGCGCCTGCTGCATTGTGTCAGTAATACCCTCCTTTAATGCCCCCCAAAAGACCCGATAAAATTCTACAGGGATTTGGTCCGGTCCTGCTGCCTTGCCTGCCGGCAATTTCCAGACTGCTTCTTTTATATCCTCTACTTGCAATGACCCCTCTAAGCGCTCTGCTGCATCCTCCTCTAGTACTACCCCTGGCAACCCTTCAAAGTACTCATTAAAAGCCCAGTTGTTAAATTCTCCGAGATCCTCAGTATATAACTTTTCATAAAAACTCCTAAATACGTCCCGGATTTCCTCTGAATCCGAATGTAACCTACCCACCGTATCCCTAATCTCCCTTATTGTTCCAACAGCCTCCTGTTGCCTTGCCCGCACCGCAAGGTGCCTACCTACGGCTTCACTACACTCATAACACTTCTCCCTTTTAGCTGTGAGCAACTCTGCTGCTTTAATAGCCACGTCCCTTTCAGCCTCGCCTTTCACTTTCAGTAACTCATTCCATGCGTTATCAACTTGAATACCATTCCGGAGACATTCTTCCAATTCGGCCTCAGCCAAAACCAGCTTTCCCCTTACCTCCTCACCCCTCAAGCGTTCTTGTTTCCGTTTATAGGAGCTAAAACTCATTGTCTCACCTCGAATTCCTGCCTTAAAGGCATCCCAAACCACTCCCGCTGGCGCACTACCTCTATTAAACAGAAAGAAATCTTTAATCCACCTGGCCATATGCTCTACATAGGCCTCATTTTTTAACAGTCCCCTCTCAAACGTCCAATTGCTACACTGTCTCTCACTTGTTTTATTTGGTTTATTTAAAAAAGTAAGTATTAATGGGTTGTGATCACTGAATAGCCTTGGTAATTTATCTATCTGCACATTCGTTGCGTCAGAACTAGGGATCAGAAAGTAATCCAACCTAACACACACTTGATGCGGGGCCGAATAGTACGTGTACCCCTTGTCGACCACCCGTTTTATCCCCCAAACATCTACTAAAGCATTATTAACCATTAAGTTTTCCAACGCTCGGCTCACTCTTTTCTTTCTTCCTTTATATTTACCAAAAGAACCTTGCCCTAGCCCATCTGCCCCATTGATGTTAAAATCTCCAGCTATAATAACTCTGGGGGCCCAGGTAGCCATCTCCACATCCAAAAATTGAAAAATTTCCGGGTCATCTTCCGTTGACCCATAGACTGATATAAGTGTAGTCCATACCCCATCCAAAAAGCACTCTACCATGGCCCACCTTCCCCACTGATCCTGCGCTTTCTTCCTTACCCCAATAGACCTATTTCTAGCAAGAATAGCGACCCCTCTCTTCTTTACCCCTTGTTTGGAACTCACCAATAAGTGGAAGCCCAGCTGACTCAACAAATATACTTGTGTATCCATTATATGTGTCTCCTGCACAAACACCAAATCAACATTCATTTGCCTTAGAGCAATAGAGATTCTCATTCTTTTTTGTGCGTCATTTAAGCCACACACATTCCACGTTACACACCTAAAACCCATGAAAACCCATAAATATCGTTGCACAAAACCTCTCCCCTTTCTTTCCTTATCCTTAAATTACCCTTCATTGCATCTTGGCTTGCCACCCTTAGGACAACATCCCTCTGTGTCCCAGCATCCGCTTTTTCCAAGTTACCTAAATCTACTTGCCCTAATACCCCCTTTCTTACCCTCTCCTTAGATCCTCCTTGCCCATTCTGCCTCACTTTCTCTACCTCCACCTGTCCAATACGTACCGTGCCCTGCCCCCCCCTGAATACCCCAACCCGCTCTCTTCCCCCTCCCTCCCCACCCCCCATACCGGCAATTAGGTCGATCCCGACCTAATTGTGACGGCCGGCCCTCCATGGAAACACCCCAGCCCGCCCGTGCCCCTACCTCTTAAGTCTTCATTTTGCTGATGCGATTAGTCACGTTGCTGTAACCAAGTCTAAGCTTCCCCTCAATTCCTTTTATTTCATTTTCTATCTCTTCTTCACACCATTACAATACTGTAACTAAACAACACTATGTTAGTCGCTCTGTGTTTCTAATGGCTGCACCACGATCATTTTGCCTGCTTTGTTCCCTTTCTCCCCTTCGCCCCTTCTCCTCCTTAAGAAAGGTTAAGTATTCCTGTGCCACAATTTCTGAATAGAACACTCTAGTCTGCCCATTGACGATGACCTTGAGACGTGACGGGAACAATAGATACGCTTCACATCCAATGTTCTGGAAAGGTGTAATAAGTTGTCTCATTTGCCATCTTCTCTCCACTGTTTTGGGGCAAAAATCTGGACGAGCAAAGAAAGAAATATCTTTATATGTTCGCTTCTTCATTGGCTTGGCTTTCGCAATTATCTCTTCCCTCAGCAAGTAGCTCCCGACATAGACTAATATGGCTCTCGAATTGGGTCCTGCATTGTTCTTCCTCTGAACCAGAGGGAATCTATGTGCACGCTGTACCTCTTTGTCCCAGTCCCAATTACCCAAGTCTGGAAATGCCCCTTTCAACAACTCCACCACGAACCCCCTCATATCTCCTCCTTCTCTTCCTTCTTCCACGCCGAGGATTCTTACATTATTTCGTCTCTGCCTATTCTCAAGGTCTTCTAGCTTCCAGAGGACATCCAAAGCTGACTTCTCCTGTTTTTGTCTGAACTCCTGCAGCATCAGTACCTCCTCCTCCACCTTGCACGTTCTCTCTTCAACCTCATCAAGCCTTTTAGCCGCTTCTTCATACAAATTGTCAATTTTCGAAAGTGAAGACTGGATTCTTTTATTCGCATGCTTTGCCCTTTTACTCTCCTGACGAGCCTCACCCTGAAACTGCTTCAAAGTTGTGTAGAGCAGCTCAAACTTATCTGCATCCGTGCGTTCCTCGAATTGTCCTCCGATTTTTTCCTTGGTCGGATTCCCTCCAGAAGCCCCCTCATAGATTGGATACGAGGTAGATGGTGCCTCCCACACTAACCTCTTTGCGGTACCCCCTTGTGGTAGGTAGCCTGACTTTTTTGCTCTCCTACGTGGCCCACCCCTTACTCTGTTAGGAATTATCTTTGGCTTCGGTTTTGTAACTTGGGCTTTCCCTGTAGCAGAGGCCTTTCCCACCAAAACCTCTGACATCGCCGACATCTCCAAAGACTCAGAATCCGACTCCTCTGACCAACTGCCCACTGAGGTATCTGTGGATGAATCAGAGCTAGAGCTTGTATCCTCTGGCCCCCCATTCCTTTCATCCACCCCTGTGTAGAAACACTCGTCGCTATGCGAGCCCGTGGACCTTAATTGAGTTTCTCTCTTGCCTTTCTTTCCTGTGCGTGAGACTCTCCCAATCTCAGTCTTGCCCCTTGTTACTGGTTGTTTTAAACTAGGCATACGATTTTCATCATGAGCAGCGGAGCTACTCACATCTTGTGCTACTAAAAAATTTTCACTGGACTTATTGCCATCCTCTCCCCTTTGCTTCTCGAAAACAGCAAGCAGTGTGTTTTGAATTGTAGGTGCTACTCGATTCTCCGCACAATCTACATACACATGCTGGCTTTCATTTGTAGCGGATACCTCTACCTCTGTCTCCAGCTCCGCCTCCACGTTCTCCTCGTTTTTTCCACCACTTGAATTTAGTTGCCTCAAGCCGCTGCTCGATAAGCTCGTCTCCAAATCCAAAGTCGGACTTGCATCTAATTGGAAATTGGGCTCGCCAGATAGTTCTTCCGCAGCCCCGACAGCTGTTGGTCTCGGCATCCAATCCGTGAGCACATTGACTACGCGTGCGTCACTCCCGACACACCCATCAGCTCCGCCCACTCCTACAAGAGGAGTGTTGCCGAACGGCTCTGTAATTTCTATCAATGTAGGAACAGCTGCTGATGCTGGCGCCGGCGTACCTTCCACCGCTATCGTAGTTGTCTCTAGCGCCACGAAATGAGGTGTCGTCACCGCAGCCGCCGTCTCCACTGCCGGGATCTCTCCCAAAGCGTCTCCCTCGGTAAGCGTGATGATATTGACTGGAGCAGTTGCCGAGGTAAAGGATTCAAACAGTGTTGACTGGCGAAAGGAGCTGTCTTTCTGCCTCTGCTTTTCGCCAATCGTGCCACTGGTAGCCGCTCCTTTTCCCATTGCCTGCTTCCTGCACTCGGCCTCTCGGTCCTGCCTTCGCCTCTCGCTGGCTACCATGCGCTCCTCCTCCCGCAGTCTTGCAGTCTCTTTCCGCGCCTGTCCCTTCCGATAATTTTTAGCTCTTAGGTTAGCAGCCGGTATGTCAGAGTCACTCTCCGGCAGCTCCTGTTTTCCTGCGGCATCCTTCGCGCCCCTCTGCATTTTCGGAGCCATACTGCGTCCGTCACACCTGAAGTCCTTTCTAGTGCTCTGACGGTGATATGAGAGACGGTTGGTCACCAGTCTTATCAGCGCCGCCAACTTACTCCGTGCGGGCAGCTTCTCTCCTAGTCTAGCAACCAGCCATGATGTGAGTATATGCGGCTCCCATAGCATCTCTTCGATAACGATATCGTATCGCTCACTCACTCTTTCTTTCTTGAGCAATCAATCAGTCAGCCCGATCGGTCCAGTCAGTGCACTCTCCCTTAACCAGCATTATTTCAAGGGAAATCCACCAAATCCGCCAGATCCACCAGCACATCAGCACATTTTCAAACAGAGGGCTTCAGGAGCAAGGCCAGGGGTTGCTGCTTCCTACGGGCAGTCGGCGGCCATCTTGCCTGAAAGATAACTCCTCTCTTTATTTTCTGTAAATGTTTTATTACTCTAATAGTGAATAAATGAAATATATTAGTCACTAAATGTGTAATAAAAATGGAGTACAATAAGCTAGAATGCGCCCTTCCATGGCATCTGGGGTCAATAAATAATGCATAAAACGTATGTTGTGTGTGTGTTTGTGGGTCAGAGTGTGTTTATGTGTGAGAGAGTGTATATGTGTGGATTAGTGTGTATGTATAAGTATGTGTGTGTGAGTGAAAGTGAAGGTAAAAGGGCATGTAATCTCACTTACGCACCCCTGGCATTTCGGTGAATTGATGCCCATGGAAAGCTGGTTCTGTGGATCAGACAGTGGCCCAGGGGGCCCTTGTATTCTCCTCTGATATCCTTCGAAAATAGAAATATTTTTTTTGAAGCTAGCATCTGTACCTTTAAAGAACATGTCTGTTTCAAAAAATAAAAATGTATCCTATATGGGAAAGCAAATGGATGGATGAGCATCAGTTGTACTTGCCGGTCACTGGCCCTTAGTTTGTAGCCAATTTCTGGGGGTCACAAATAGCCAAATTGCTGGAGGTTTGTGAGGCTGGAGTGTGCCTAAAAGCCTGCCTGCCTGCTCATAGAGGAAAGGTGTGTGACTGGCTCTGTAGGAGAAACTGTCCAGGATAAGAAACCCAGCTGTGTTTCGAGCATGAATAGACTTGCTAACAAGATTGAACCGGGGCTCTAGAGCTATGTGGGGTCTCCTTGCCATAGGCATAGTTTATTCGACAAATTATATGAAGCATCATCAACCCAAAGTGACCGTGTTTAAGCCAGTGGCATCATATTTTACAAAAACACAAGAGAAACCTGAGAATATATAGGGACCAGGGGTACTTAATGGCTTAAAGGAACAAAGGACCCTATGACCAACAGTCATACAGTTACTGAAAAGAAACAATAGGAACCAGACACAATGTCCATGAAAGCACATAAAATCACATTTACATAACAAATAAGTAAAACAAGGTGGGTAGAAACAAAAGACACAAAGGACACAAAATCATATAGACAAACTCAGGCAGTGATGTGTGATGTAAATAAAAAAATCTTTCAAGTCACAAATAAATTTATAGCAGAAAGTTTGCCCTATAATATTTATTACATACACATTACAGGGTCAGTGCACAAGAGTCGACTACATTTCAATCCTATAGAAATATCAAGATCATCATCAGGACATTATAGATTGATGCCTGAGAAAATTACCCAATGGTACAGAACGAATAATGTGGGGAACCACCAGAATTGAACAACAGAACAATGCACAATAAGGTGGAGCCGATATGAATGGCACTATCGCGGCACTAGGAGACTGGGGACCTTATGTACCAGCCCTTTGTGCCACCAGTACGTCAATGTTCCCATTTTAAAAGTGATGCACTGGCTCTGAAAATAACAGTGGGGAGCCCAAGCACCGTCAGTGGCCAGTTGTGTAGATACTGCCACAAAATACCCAAGAGGAGGGTGGGGGGATGGGCGAAATAGGGGCTTCTTTACAAGACCCTTGCGCCGCCTGCACATCATTTTTAATATGGGAAAAAGTGACGCACCAGCGCCGCAAGGGGCTTGTAACTAAGTCCCTTAATGTCCATGCATTTTTCAGCAATTTGAATCCACAAGTCTGCAGCAGAAGTCTGCAGCTAGGAGACGATCACAAAGTCAAGATGAAGGGAAGGGTAACAATATATCCAAGTTCAATGATCAGTCTGAGTCCATACATATGGAGAAACAAGCTGCAAGCTCCAAGCTCCGTAGCCATCCATGAATGTGGCCTTAGTACTGGGAGGCCCAACAACACTGCAGTAGTGTAGGACCACCACAGGCCTGGTGGCTGTGACTACCGAAGACAAGTGACCACTGAGGAGGTCTGTCATGCTGCTCCGTATCCAGCATCCAGACCTGAGAGGCAGGGCCATTGCCTTCATTACTGCGCTCAGTGACTGAGGCTCGACTCTGCGATCTGTAGGGTGTTCCACCAACCCCGACGTCAGACCACATCCAATGAAACAAGTGACATGAGGCCAGAATTTAGAAACGTACATACTGAGGGCTAGATTCCAAAAGATAATTATGCATATTGGAGAGGTTAACAATTGCCACTGAGAGCTCTTTTTGATCGAGATGTGATACAATTTGACCTACGGGTTACTGCACAAAGTAGTTGCTTGCACAGTCCATTTGTGAGCTCTCCCTTGTGCCTGATTCCCGCCTATGATATATGTAATTGTGCTAGAACTCGGTGTGAGATTTCTGTAGAACTTTGCTCGAGTCCTTTAGTTGTGGAATCTTTTGTTTTGGCTGAAATCCCATTAATGTGTGTAGTATTTCATTTTATAGTGCACTTAAAATACTTCTTTTTTTAATAATACAAGCAATCGGCAGGCCAATAATTATTATCATACGTTAGAGGCCTTCAAATGCTCACACTTACTACCCTGAGATTCGTAGTGGGCATTCTTGACCCAGTTTCCGAGCCCTAGTCAGACAGCCCCAGGACACATGAAGCAAAGGACACCAACCACCACGATTGTGGCCCATTAGCCTCCAACTAACTTATGTGCCCCGGTGCCACAGCCCAACACTGTTGCATGCTCATGTCTTGTTCTAGTCCAGTATGAAGCCTGGTTTTCATGCTGCCATGTCTCAAAGAAAATAAAACCAAAGGATGGTTTACCGCATCAAGTGTGTCATGTGTTTGTGATCAAGCATCAAACTGTAAGATGATTATTAAAGGAGTTTTTTTATCCATTTCTTCAACATTGAGGGATGTTGGGGATATTATACATTTGAGGAGGATTTTCAAAAGTGTCCTGTACTATTAAAATAAGGGCAAATGGAATAGTCCTAGC
Source organism: Triturus cristatus (assembly GCF_964204655.1). Classification (NCBI taxonomy): domain Eukaryota; kingdom Metazoa; phylum Chordata; class Amphibia; order Caudata; family Salamandridae; genus Triturus; species Triturus cristatus. The sequence continues at coordinate 544,289,154 of NC_140594.1, read as the reverse complement.
TTGCAGTTTCAACCCTGACCCTGACTAAAAGATTTTTAAAACCTACTAGAGTGGAGAAAAAAAAAACGAAAAATGATTGCCTTCAGTGTACACTGCATCTAATTATATAAATCAGTTACTGTGTAATGGTGGAGTGTCCCTTTGAGATGTAAAATATTCTCTCATACATTGTAAACTGAGCACTTCATAGAAGGCTGAATGATACATCAGACAGACAACACTATGAGGTGAGAAAGCAAATGCTCCTCTGGAAGGATCCAAAGCCCACTCTCTACCTATATTAAGAATTTGTAACAACAGATATACATAGAGCAGGTCTAGTATGGAACGTTTAAGCATTTATTGTGTTTTGTTATTTATAGTTGGTACAGTTGCTTTTGTGAAGAATAAAAGAATGTATACTGGAGAGAAAACTTCTAGAGCAGAGCTGCACTCTGGATTGCTTTAATATGCAAAATGAAACGGATATGCATTCATTGTTTTTAGAAACGGTTGTTGACTGGAGTTGCTCAGTTTACTCAACATTGTTTTGTGGATCCTATGTGCAGTTTATGGTGGTGTCTCTGTTGGATGTGTTGTGTGAGCTGTGCTCATGTGGTGTATACATGTTACAATGTGGTTGCTGTTCGGTTTTCTGGTGGTAACTGCATGCCCTGGCTGCAAGACAAATCTGCCTTCAGCCAAATCTTAAAATGCCAATGAATGTCACTTTGATGTTCAATAGTCTGTGAAAATAACTTGGGTTATGACATTGTGCCTCTGTATGTATTATCCCTGAGCACTTGACTTTCATCCTACACCTACCATATTTTCTTAAAAAGCACAATTGGAGAAACCACATCTGATATTTGGTATCATGATAAGAAGTCGCAAAACAGTAACACAAGCATCAGAAAAAAAATGTATGCACTATAAAAGTCAATAAGGGATGTGATGCAGGGAGGAAGGCTGTATTTCTCAAGAGCACTGATTTAGCGATGTCTTGGGTTATCGCATTGCTCATGCATTATGGTTATCTAATACTTTAGTAAAATACATTTACTTACTAGGGTTGATGAGTCAGTGTTCAAGATGAATATTTTTAATATATTTCTATAGTTTGATTTTATATATAAAACAGTGCATTAATGAAACAAGACAAGATCTCCCTCTGGAACAGGTGGAGCTTTAACGATCTCACAAAGAATGAGGGCCATATTTAGAGGTTGATGGAAGCAATAGAACCGCCCAAAAAGTGGTAGATGTCCCGTCTGACTTAAATACAGTGCCATTGACATTAACACACTAAGGGGCATATCAGCAAGCAGGCGATAAAAAATTATCACCGCTTTTGCGACCGTTTTCGGATGAAAAGCGGCGATAATTTTATCGCCTTATCAGCAAGGTCACGCTATCGCGTGAAACCTTGCCTTATCACCATTTCCTTTAACGCCTATCTTTGCATCTCTAATGAGATGCAAAGTGGGCATTCCTCCCCAGGATAACGGGAGAAATGTCGCTAAGCGACATTTCTCCTATAATCTAGCCTCACGCAAAGCAGTATAGCGACAAGAAAAGTAGCGATAACCTCTGTTATCGCTACTTTCCTTACTCCTGCTTTGAAACTGACTTAGCCATGATAACCTATGGAAGGTGGATATCATGGCTAAGTATGTGAGGCCCTATCAGCAAGCTATCGCCATACTTCGTGGGATTATCGCTGGGTTTCCAGCGATAATCTCACGTTTGACAGTTAGCGCTAGGATTTTTATCGCTTTTGAGATGAGCGTTGCTAATAGCACGCTATCTCAGCGAGAAAAATCCACGCTAGCTAGCGATAATTATCCTAGCGCTAAGTGCGCTTAGCGACAATTATCGCAGGTTTTTGCTGATATGCCCCGAAATACGGTAAATGAGAGGTCCTCCACATGTTGGAAAATGTCCAGCATCCACCAAACTCCAGAGAAGACACAAAGTGCTAAATAACAAGTATATTTTATTGCCATTCAGCATAAAATACAGCAATTTGAATATAAAAGGCAACAGTTAAGTAAATTGTAAAAGTTAATAACATTTAAAAAAGCTTGAAAATTACTTTGATGCTCCTGTTTTGTGTGTAACCATATGTCCCGGTGAAATCTCAAGCAGGAGCCTACACTGGCAACTTTCCATCCTGTGCTCCCAATGTTTGCAATGAATGTGTGGTGAAGTTATTAGTATTGATTTCCCCTCTGGGTATATCTACACGTCAATGTGGCAAGATGGCTGTTGCAATGATGAAGCTCCGGAAAAGGTAGGTGAAAAGGCGTAGTTTACTGAAGCAGGAGTCGGACGACTGAGAACCCTCAACCGCTCTTTTGGTGTCCTCGGTGTATCTGTCTAACAACACAGTTAGAACAGAACACCAGGGCACAACAGAACATCAAACCATGGTTAAGCAACAACATACGTCCCGAGTGGGGGCACGAGATCATAACAAGTTGTCCTTAAAGTGGCAACTTGTTAACATAACATCACCCCCCTTTTCTTTGCATATAAAAGAAAGTTGAATAAATGAAAATGATGAACAAAATTCAAGTTGGAATGCAAAGACCACACTAAATTTACACAATCTACTTGTGCAGAGGGCACAACAGAGGTTGACTGCGACTGAGTCTTTTCATGAGAAAAGTCCAACCAGGAACTTTTACTCACCGTACTCCGGGAAGCATAAACCTTTATTGTTTGCATTAGTAATCTTTAAAGCTTGTTCATAAGTGATTTTCACCAGACTCCTCCTGTTCCAACCACCCTCCCCCCTCTACCCTCCAAAAGAATGGCACCTTTTGAAATCCTAACAACTTTGACAGTTAAGGTAAACTTAGATCCTCCTTTCCTGACCCTGTTGGGTTTTGTAATAAGTGCAATACTGAACAACTTTGGAATTATTCTTATAGCCATAATAACTGTATATAGCTTCACGTTTTCTGGTCACTCCATTACCATTAGAAAACTCTTTAACCCAGGCAGGACATAGTTTACATCCGAGTAGTCTGTTACGTAACAACTTAAAGAGAGATATACCAGTGGTGCTGTGTGGTGTGATATGATAATTCCAAATTTTCTGTCTTAAGAAATTTCCAACCTGTGAGACAACTGACAAGGCAGTTTGTGTGCCTTCTTTTAAAAATGTGTTGACCCTCTCTACTAAACCATTTGAGGTTGGAGAGTACAAAGCCACCTTGAGATGTTTAATGCCTAGACCATTAATGAACTGAAACATTTGATGAGACTTGAACTGGGTACCACTGTCAGTTACAAGCTCTTTAGGTGGGCCCTCAGTTTCAAATACATTTTACGGAACTTAATGACAGATGTTGTGTCAGGTGTTGACACAAACTCAAAATAGATCAATTGTGGCAGATAATGCACCAGAACTAACATGTACCTCTTATTGCTGGGAAGAAGTTCAAAAGGACCAGAAAAATCAAGTGCAATTTTGTCCCATGGTGAAACTGGTAAAGGAACCATTTGTAAGTCTGGCTCAGTTAGTTTCCAATGTTTATCTGAAATTCAGCATGTACTACTTCCTGACACCCATCTGTTAACTGCACATCAAGGCCCGGTCACCAATAATATTGTTTCAAGTTTCAAATAGTGGCTGTGATTTCCAAATGGCCTTCATGCGCTTTTTGAAACAATAATTCTCTTACAATTGTGGGAGGTACTAGTAACTCATGGCGAAGTAAAAATCCTTCAACCACTGACAATTCATCTGTGACTTGAGCGAACACTTTAAGTCCAGATGCCAGGTTTCTATCCTGGGGCCAACCTTGTTAAACATGTTTGGTGACTTTTTGAAGAAGCAAATAATCATTGAGAGCATTTAACCAAGACTCTCTCGATATGGAAGATTGTTCCTAAGCAAAATCCCCAATGAGAGCCACCACACATTCCACTTCTTTCTCAGACTTACACAACGGACCATTGGTAAGAGGCATTCTGGACAAGCAATCGGCACAGGCATTCTTGCCAAAAGATTTGACAAAATGCGAACTAGCCTCGCAAATGCCTTAACAGTGCCATTACCATTAATTAAATAAATAAGTGGTTTATGATCAGTAAAAACTTGAAATTGCGTAGCCCACAGATATGTTTAACATTTTTCAACTGCCCATGCACATGCTAGCGCCTCTTTTTAAATGGTATTGTAGTTGAATTCAGCAGAGCTCAAGGAACGTGATGCAAAAGCAATTGTCTGCTCCTTTTTGCGTATCCACTGAGAAAAAATGGCACCTAACCCTAACTGACTGGCATCCACTGTCACAAAACATGGTTGTTTAGCTGCGAAAGCTGATAAAATGGGTGCAGAAGTGATGAGTTTTTTGATCCTAGAAAAAGATTCATGCACTGCATCAGACCAGACAAAAGCTTGGCCCTTCTGTAATAGATCACGTAGGAGTTGGACTATAAAAGCGTAGCCATGTATGAAGCGTAATTAATATTCACATAAACCTGGAAATGAGCGATATGTGTCTTTGTTAAAAGGTGGGGATGTATCTTGGATAGCACAGAGCAGTGACATTTTAGGACTAATGCCCTGACTAGATATGCAGTGGCCAAGGTAATGCAATTGGTGAACCATAAATTAGCATTTTTATTTCCTGAGTGTGATACCTATATTCTCAAGTACACTCAAAACCCTCCCTAAGACTAAATTGTGTTCCCTTACACTTTCAACAAAAAATGATCACATCATCCTGAAATGCATGTACTCCTTGGATTCCTTTTAAAATGGTGTCCATAAACTTTAGAAACTGCTGCAAAAGCCAGACCGAAAGGCATGAGTACAAATTTAAAAGCCTCAAACGGTGTGATGAAAGAGGTAATGTCCTGACTCTCTGCTGCAAGGGGTATTTGATAGTAAGCTGATTTAAGATCAAGCATTGAGAAAACCTTAGCCCTCCCCCTAAATTTGCCAAGAGATCTTGCACTTTGGGTAGGGGGTGAAAATCAATAACAATGTTCTTGTTGAGGGTGTGTAAGTCCACACAGAGACAAATCTCTCCTAACTGTTTCTTCATGATAACAATTGGACTGACCCGTTCCAATGAATCAGTTGATTGAATAACTCCTTTGTTGCACAGTGTATCCAGAAGATCCTTGAGGTCTGACCTGACACTCAAGGAAACCAACCTAACTTTATGTTCCACAGGGATGGCATCATCCTTGAGTTTGATGAAGTGTTCAAATTTTGATATGTTACCAATCTTGTCACAATTTTTTTTTTAATTTGTTGATTACACAATTTACATTCAAATCAGAGTCAGTCTCAATGAAGGAAATAGGATATTCAGCCAGATCAATAGGATTTTCTGCATCAGGTATTAAGATGATCCCAAGTCTGGCTAGGTCTTGCAATCCTATAATGTTTCTGCCTTTGAATGCAACATAGATTTTAGTGGTGATTTGTCTCCCTAAACAAGACAAGGAATACATAAAATACCCCAGCAGATCAATGTCTTGTTCACCAAAGGCTTTTGGGTGAATGCCAGTTTTAGAAAGTACTCTTGTGCCCTATTTCTCTGTGAAAAAAACATCTGAAATGATGGTGATGGGTGAAACTGAATTGGCCATTATGTCAATAGCTACTAGCGCCACAAAAGCTTTACACCAGGGTCCTTTCACTGCGACCTGAGAGGCTTTGTCAGAAGAAATGGCTAGAACAACTCTGGATAAGTTATGAGCACATTAATCCACGGTGACATCTACTGAGCTAATTCTCATTACATTTTTGACATGAAATGTCCCATTTTACTAAATTTGGTACATCTCTTATTGGCAGTAGGACAATTTGGACTGTTGCCAATATGCATACTTGAACCACACCTGAAACATATAGTGGATGATTTCTTGAATGAGCCTCTAGTAGATTTGTTTCTAGCATCAACAAGAGCAATCATTTTGTTCTCTCCAGACACAGATGATATAGACGTACTAGTAATAGAAGTTCTGCCAACATCAATTTTGAAGAAATCATTGATCTTTCTATACATTTTGCAATCTCATTTGTTTCAGCCAACGCAGGATCTCTTCAGCTTAAAAGCCTTTCTTGGATTTTCTTTGAACAACAACTGCATACAAATTGGTCTCATATGCATGTGTCTAAAACACAACCACAATTGCAATCAGAAGCTAATAGCCATAGTGCAGAAATGTACTCTTCTACTGATTCATCAACATTCTGTTTTCTCCTCATAAAGTTGAAACGCTCCAGCAAGAAACTAGGCTCCTCAGAAAACGTTTTTAGTCTAGCTACAGCCTTTGCATAGACATTCTAAGCCTCTTGTGCCCCTGCTGGTGCATGAATTTGTGGTAAATTATTAAAAACTTGGAGCCATTCAGAACCTAAATGACCATATAAAAGGGCACATTTTCTTTTAGTGTTAAATTCTGTGGCATCATTTGCAACTAAATATTTCTCAAATGAATTAAACCAGTGTTTCCATTGCATAACTGGTTTTCCAGGAGCATTAAGAAAGTGTGATATATTAAGCAGTTGGTTATTAGATGCCATGTTGATTTGAAAATAATAATAGTTTTTTTTCCAATTAACCACTGGAACAACAATACTTCAATTGAAAGAGGCTTTGAGATGGTTAAGTAAAGGCTTGAAAATGTGGCAATAAGTAATTAACTCTGTAAAGTTAGCAGAAACAAAGTTGAAAGGTGTTAATAATTAAGACCAAAGGTGTGCCTGTCACCGAATGTGAAGGTGAGTTAAATGGAATGCGAAATAAAAAGATGTGCCTGTCACAGAAGCTTAGGCAAGGAATAAATGTACCTGAATTGACTATTCCGATAGAATATGGTCGCCGGGTGCATGAGGCAAGGCGCTGATGCTCGCGTTGCATAGCTACAATCATAAGAGCTGCGTACAATGCACCTCAGCCCAATTGAAGCCAAACCTCTTGTCCAAATAAGACGTCCTCAGTTGCAGCCGTCTCCCAGCGTGAAGCAGAAAATGAGGGGGCGTCGTGGTAGAGTGATGAATCATGTGCGGAATCCGTGACAAGTAAAACAGTAGCAAAATGGTGAAAAACCATCCAATTTAAAGCTAAACTAGCCTCCGCTGGTTGATGAGTTCAACTGTCGCATCCGCCCATCCTCCTCACCATATGTTGCAATTATGAAGCTCCAGGCAAGATAGGTGAAAAGCGTAGGTTATTTTAGCAGGAGTTGGAAGACAGAGAACCCACAACCGCTCTTCAAAGCACGTTTAGAGCAGAACACCAGGGGACAGCAGAACATCGAACCATGGTTAAGCTGCAACATACGTCCCGAGCGGGGGCACAAGATCATAACAAGCTGTCCTTAAAGTGGCAAAGGACAACTTGTTAACATAACAATGGCGTTCGGAGAAATTAAGTGGGCGTCATCTGCCTTGACTGCCAGATGCAGTGTGTATGCATGTGTGTAGGACTTGGCCTTTTTGGCTAAAGTTCCCTAATCTTTGTGCTTTCCCGCAGACCATTTTCCTGACATAGAGTTGCCAATTTAGATGCTTCGGGTACTTTGCCACTGCTGATCAGTGTCAAAGTACAAATGTTCCCTGTTGAGAAAATTCGATTTTCGATCGTGATCGAAGTGACCCGCTATTTTGTGCTCCGCCGCCATTTTGTGTTGCCCTCACTCAGGCCTCCGCCCTATGCACAAGGTGCTAATGCACCCCTGTTGTTACAGCCTGTTCAGCCGCCAGCAGTACCTCCGCCTGTTCCGGCTCTTCCGCCTTTGCCCCTTTTAGTATCTCCGCCTCTACCAGTTTTTCCTTTAACTTCAACTTCTTTGCCCTCATCTCCTGATCTTTGATCTCCTTTGCCTTCTGCTCCTCCTGCAATTACCGGTTCTCCTTCCGTTAGATCGCCTAATACTTTGTCCCCTATTCTTATGTCCAATTCTCCATCTGTGCGTAAGCGACTCACGGACAATGTCACTAGTTTTTTATCTCCTTTCTTTGAAGCGTTAAATGTGTCTCCGGCTTTTGCTCGAAGACAGTCTCGTAGTCAGTTCCCAGATTCTGAAGAAGGAGAAAGGTTGGACTCTCTCGCACGTAAATGGATCGAAAGGGGTCCCCAGTACAGTGTGCCCGATATTATGTCTACCTTCTCACAATGGAATGCGCCTACGCAAAGATATGTTTTCAATGTAATGTGTGATACTCTCATTAAAGAATGGGAGGATATGAATTCGAGTTCGATTCCACAGGGTCTGTTAGATGTTCAGGCTGACTTCGATAAAGGACTTATTGTGGGTTCTAAGGTTGAGAAAGCTGTAAGGACACTTATTACCTTTAGATCCTTGTTGTCCTCTCAGACTTTCCTTGATTCCGATCCGTCGGCTAGATTGACACTGAAAAATTATCCCATGAGAGAGGTTCCTCCAGTGTGGAAGGAGGAAGTTGCGGCTCAAGGTAATAATCCAGCTATTCCTACTCATTTCCAACGTATATGGGTACATGTCCCTTTGGAAATGATCTGAAGTTTTAGCACTTAAACAGACTCTACCGGATCCTCGTAAGAACCCTGCGGGTTATTATAAAGAATTGTCACAGACGGTTGATGCTTGCATCATGAATCTAGCCGATATTGATATGTTAATGGGAAATGTAGTTCCCCAAGCATTATGGGCTCAGATTCATAGAGAGAATCATGTTCAAGCATTAGGTGGTGATTGGGCTGCTATAATTGCCGCGGATGCAGCTCAAGTGGGTGGTGCTAAACCTGATGCTTTGGTTCCAGAACTCCCTGGTAGAATTATTACATTAATGAAAACGATGATGCCTGCCTTGAGAGTTAACTGGGATAAATTAGCGACATGTAAACAGAAGAAAGATGAGAGTGTCTCTGATTTCTTCACTCGTTTCGAGGAAACATTTATTGATCACAGTGGTCAAGATATGGCTACAGAGGGTGGACAGCGATTATTTGTGGACACATTTGTATTTAATTTGCTTCCCGAGTTGTCACACAAATTGAAAGATTCTGAAAGTTCATGGGCTGTTTCTTCTTCTGCCCAGATATTGGCTACTGCACAATATTATGAGAACAGAGATAAAGAAGAAAAAGAAAAGCTAGAGAAAAAGACGAAAGAATTGAAAACGAAGGTTCTCTTGCAACAAGCTTATCCTCCTCGTTATGTTCAGCCTCAGTTTCAACAGCCTCCGCAGTTTCAGAGGTTGTATCAAAAACCTGAGCCATATCTTCCGCGACCTTTGTTAGGACCTAATCAATGTGCCTATTGTAGAGAGGAAGGTCATTTTAAGAATAGTTGTCCGGTTTTATTGCAGCGCAGTGGAGCATTATCTGCTCCACGAGGTCGTGGTGGCCTCCAGTCAACAAACAGAGGTAGAGGTCGAGGTGTGTTGACTCAAGAACAGCGTTCCTTTCCTCCTCCTAATTCCGTGAACTATTTTGATCAGCAAAATGTTAGGTCTACACAGTATTACAATGAAGACCATTATATTGAAGGCGAGAATGAGAGTCTTCATGCTAACTAGGACAGCCTTGGACAAAGTAAGGGAGTTGTGTCGATTCCAGTAGATCAGAATGGACCTTATGTTAATGTCACTACAATGGGTGTTTCAGAGCCATTTCTCCTAGATACTGGGGCGATGAGAAGTTCTATCATTCATTCTAAACTCTCTGGGGCACCTTTGTCTGGCTTAACAAATGTATCTGTAGGATTTTCTGGCGCCCCTGTTCGTAATCCGGTTTCTTGCCCTTTGCCTATTTCAGTTGGCCCTTATGATTTGGAAGCTCCGCTTCTATTGACGAATGGTTGCGGTGAGAATCTGTTGGGTTTGGACTTATTGAAAAGAATGCATGCTACGATATATTGTTCTCCTTCAGGTGTACATCTTACTTTAGGACAGAAACTGACTTCTCCAATGTATTTGTCCAAAGATCAGTTTCCACCTGAATTGCTTTCTCTTCCGGCAACGCTTTGGGCCACGGGTCCGAACGATGTGGGCTGTCTTGAGATTCCACCTTATGTTGTCACTCTCAAGCCTAATGTTGAATTGCCACGTATTCCGCAGTATAGAATTTCCACTGAAGGTGAAAAAGCGCTTTTGAAATCATTCATGATTTGATTCAGAAGGATGTGGTTGAGGAAACGAGAGGTAACATATGCAATAGTCCTATTCTTCCTGTTCTTAAACGCACTGATCCTTCTGAGCCTCCTGTTTATCGTTTCGTAATTGATCTTCGGGAGGTAAATAAAATTGTTGTACCACAATTTCCTGTAGTCCCAGATATCACTGCTCTGTTGACAATGATACCTTCCACAGCGACTTGGTTTTCTGTTATCGATCTAAAGAATGCCTTCTTTAGTATTCCCATTGCTGAAGAGAGTACGGATATTTTTGGCTTCTCTCTTGGAGGCCGAAACTTCCGGTTTAAGCGCGCACCTCAGGGCTATTGTGAAAGTCCCTCTATTTACAGCCAAGCTTTAAAATATCATCTTGATACTTTTCATTTGCCGTCTGGTGCTGCTCTTATTCAGTACATGGACGACTTGTTAATCGCTGCTGATTCAGAAGATATTTGCAAGAATGTGACTGTTGCATTGTTACGTCACTTGTTCGAGCTGAATCATAAGGTTTCACCTTCCAAACTACAATATGTTCGTCGAGAGGTTACCTATTTGGGTCATCTCCTATCAAAGGAGGGACAACGATTAACCCCAGAACGAATTCAAGCGATTGTGCAAATGTCTGTGCCATCCACACAAAGGGAGGTACGTGCCTTTCTGGGTATTACTTCTTATTGTAGGCAGTGGATTCCGAACTTTTCATTGTTGGCTAAACCTCTGTTGGCACTCACTTTGAAAGATACACCTCAGCCCCTTCCATGGACTGACGAATGTCAGAAGAGTTTCACTGACTTGCGTGCTGCTCTGTGTTCTGCTCCTGTATTGGGTACTCCCGATTACAGTAAACCTTTCACGCTCTATGTCCATGAGAGAGAGGGTTGTGCATTGTCAGTTTTAACGCAGCATTTTGGAGACAAACAGCGGCCATGTGCCTATTTTTCGGCTACGTTAGATCCAGTAGCTAAAGCAATGCCTAGTTGTCTTAAAGCGACAGCAGCAGCAGCAATTTCTATTCGACAGTCTGCTGGAGTAGTGTTAGATAACACACTTATTGTTATGGTGCCGCATGCAGTGGATACCTTGTTAAACCGAACAAAATCACAACATCTTACGAGTTCTTGTTTGTCTGGATATGAGCTGACGCTTTTGGCTAGTCACGTGCATCTCAAACGATGTAATACTTTAAATCCAGCTACCTTGTTGCCTCTTCCAGTAGAGAAAGGTGTTCAAGAACAACATGATTGTTTCCTCCGTACTGAGGAAGAGACAAAAGGAAGAATTGACTTGAAAGATACGCCGCTAGAAAATCCGGATGGAATTCTATGGGTGGATGGTTCTTGTTTCAAGCTTCCTAATGGAGATACAGTTTCAGCCTATGCTGTTACTACTTTACATACAGTCGTGGAAACAGCACGCATTAGACACAATTCAGTTCAAGTAGCAGAACTGATAGCTTTAACGTGTGTTGTCAAAAGGAAAAAGAGTGAATGTGTATACTGACAGCCAGTATGCGTTTGGTGTGGCGTTCAATTTTGGGAGTCTTTGGAAAGAGAGGGGATTCCTTACTTCCCATGGCACTAAAATACAACATGGTCAATTGGTGACTGATCTTCTTGAGTCACTTGCTTTGCCTACCCAAATAGCAATTGTGAAGTGTAGTGCGTACAAGAAGATTACTGACGATGTTGGCCGAGGAAATGCATTTGCAGATGAAGTAGCGAAAAAGACAGCGAGAGATGCTACAAGTCGAATGTATGTTGCGGGTCCTGCGAATTGGGTTAGAGAGAGAGGAATGTATGAGAATACTGTAGAAAGTGTAAGGTCGATTCAGGAAGAGGCTACAGAGAAAGAATTGAGTAAGTGGAAAGAAAGTACAGGAATGTTAGATGAGATGGGATGTTGGGTGGAATTATCTGAATACCAACATTGGCTGTTACCAGACGCTTATGTACTACCAGTAGTTACTATGGCGCATGGTCCAGCCCACTTAAGTGCGAAGGGAATATGCAAAATTCTGGCTCCGGTGTGGCAGAACGAAGGAATCCCAAAGTGTGCAGAAAATGTAGTGAAACATTGTATTGTCTGTCTAATGTACAATCCGGGAAAGGGAACCCCAACTCCAGCAGGTCACTTTGCTCCTCCGACATATCCATTTGAGGTGTTGCAAATCGATTACATTCATATGGAACGATGCAACAACCTCAAATATGTTCTGGTGGTAGTATGTGCCTTTTCTAGATGGATATAAGCATACCCTATAAAAGATAACACAGCTTTATCAACTGCCAAAGTACTACTAAAAGAATTTTTCCCCAGGTTTGGTTTGCCGCGCATTGTCTGGAGTGACAATGGTAGCGAATTTGTGGGCCAAGTCATGCAAAAAGTTTGTGCGGGTCTTGGTATCAAGCAAAAGTTTCATGCGGCAAACCATCCACAGTCAGCGGGTTTAGTGGAATGCTACAATGGAACTTTAAGACTAAAACTAGCGAAAGTGCAGGCTAGTACAGGACTTAATTGGCCTGATGCTTTACCATTGGCTCTTCTATCCACCAGAACTGCTGTACACTCTTGTTTGGGACTTAGCCCTTACGAAGTGGTTTTTGGGCGCCCAGCTAATATATGGGGAGTCCCTCGCCCTAAGAAATACTCAGACTTGCCATATCCAATGTTAATTGATTACTTGCACGACCTTACGACTAAATTGCGTGTTCTCCATCAACAGGTTCAGAGTGCATTGCCAGAGGCTTCCACAGATCCAGGTCATTCCATCCAACCAGGTGACTGGGTTTGCATAAAGAATTTCCAAAGGACGAAAAATTTGGAGCCCCGGTGGAAGGAGCCTCGGTTGGTTCTCCTAGCGACGAGAACAGCAGTGAAAGTCGAAGGAAAGAAAAATTGGATTCACGGCGTACATTGTAAGAAAGTGCCTTTGCCTCTACCCTTCGATCAGTGGGTACGTAAGGGCATTAGTGACTCTGAGAGTGAGAAGGTTCCACGATTTGTACCTTTTAGTGATGCGCACCTGAATGGAACATTGTTTGAGAAAGAGGACGACGACATTCTTCAGGAAGCGATAACACAACATCGTCGCTTGAATACGACAAATCCGCGAACATTGTTCCGAGACCAAACTGCACCTGATAAAGAACACTATGCCTTAAAACCTAGACTAAAGAACACTTAAGATTTTCTCTCTCCTATGTAGTTTTTCTATCCCGGTTGCAGGGTCACGGTAGGAGTCTTCGTTGCGACCTGAGTAGTGGCAATAGGCCTGCAGGACTTGCAGTGTCATAGGACAGCAGACAATCGTGACTAAGTGATTGAAGAAGATTGCCGTGAGCATCCATTTAGAAAGATGGAAACTACATTAGGCAAAAGAGAGAGAAAGGATAAAATGAAAAAAGAATCCTGTAGATTAATGTACAGTCGCTTTAGTATAGCCTTATGCATCATTATATTATTGTGTATCCTTTTGGCGTGTATAAGTTGGATTATTTATGCTCTGCAGCAAAAAGTTGTCTCTCCTTCTACCTCTTCGTCTTCTTCTACTGTCTCTCCACATCTATTTCATACCCTTCCTCAACATGAACTCATTAGAAGAACCGAATATTACAACAATTCATTTGTCCAGTTATTACATCAACACCAATTAGTGATCAGTACAACTGACTGTTGGGTGTGTGGACTTACGCCACATACCACAGAAAAAGGAATGCCGTATTTAGTTCTCCCGTTCTCTTATGAGGGTTCTGCTTGGGCTTATTTTGTTATCTTCTCCAATGCCTATCAAAGCAAATTCAGACGATCCGTTAGTTCATATATTGGTGGTCCGGATTTTAGTCATAGTTCATTGATAAAGGGAATGGTAGCTATGGCTAAAATCATGGAAAATAGTAAGATTTCCGTTGACGAAAGAAAAGCGTACACTAACTGGAACGTCACCCATTATGTCAATAGCCTTAGTGATAAGGTTAAACAAGGAAAATCTTCACCGATTTGGACTATACCACATCAGGGCAATTTCTGTCTACAGATAAATGGTCAGTCTGCTGACACCGTACAAAGAAATAGCTGTTCCTACACATACGTCTACTCCTCTCAGAACTCGCCGCCTCTAGTACCATCTCAGGGTACATATTTTATCTGTCACAATAGGGCTTACACGTGGTTGCCAACTGGTTTTTCTGGTACCTGTTATATAGCTTTCCTTCTTCCCCCTACATACACCGCTTCTGCAAATCATAATCGAAACAGATATGGCAGAGGGATTATTGATTCCAAAGACACAGCAGGACAAGAGGGAGGAGATCACGGCAGAACTACAGGCGGATCGTCTTATGACTTTACAAAACCGAGTTGCCTTAGACTTTGTTCTTGCGGACCGTGGTGGAGTGTGCAAATTGATCGGGTCAAGTTGCTGTATTTTCATACCTGATGACGCTCCGACAGTATACCAAGCTATCTCTAAGTTACATATAATCTCTGAGTCGATTCATCGGGACGAAGGAGATTGGTCATTATTGGAGTGGTTTTGGGGACACCTGTCCAAATGGGGTTGGAAGGTATTGACATTCCTTGGAGTAGTTTTGACCATCATTTTCTCTTGTTGCCTTTGTATGCACTGTGGCCCCGCCATTTGCGACCTTTGTGCTACTGTGTGCATCCCTAAACCCAAGTCACAAAGAATAGAAAATATCAAAATGATGGTACAGCAACAACTCGATGACCTCATGGCCATCGACATTGACTCAGATTAACGTGAGTCTATGTATCTTGCCTGAGTTCTGGCAAAAGGAGGGTCTGAGAAAATTCAATTTTCGATCGTGATCGAATTGACCCGCTATTTTGTGCTCAGGCAGCACGATGATCGAAGTCTTTTCTGCTTTTCCTGCAATATTGTGTCGAAATAGCCTTGTGCCTCTGTTTACAAAGCTGGTGTTAGAGACTGGCCGAGTACACTAATCCCTGTCTGGTTTTCCTAATCCCTGTCTCAACTATCTGTTGGTTCACCCTATTCTCTTCTGACTTTATCTTATGGTCTGACCTTCGCTGTCCTCTGTTCGTATTCTCTTGTTTCACAACTGTCCTCCAAAACACACGAACGTATCTCGCCACCTGCAAGTCAGTTACAGACCTGGTTAATACCTTAACCTGTGGGAGGGGTGGCAAACACAAATGGAGGAGAGGCTTCTTCGAGTTACTTGATACTTTGTTTTCCAACTTTTCCTATTGGCTCCATCCTATTTTCGAACTATTCTCATTGGCTCCTTTTATATGTTTTAGGTGTGTTCTTAGTTAATGTATATTTCATATATGTACTATATAAGATTGTGCGCCACGGAGTGAAGTGGCAGTCTCCTGAGAACATACCGTGTGTACTTCTAGGACAACTGTACTAGCTGCAGCTAATAAATCCGATCTTTTACGCCGACAGAGTGTCCCCGTGTCTCTGTGTAGCTAAGCAGGAGAACTCAGGAGATTAAGGCGTACCCTGCGCCGCCAGGCCCAAAAGGTCCTGGTTCTTCACTGTGTAAATTGTAATGGTAATTGGTTGGCCATGATTGGTATGTTTGCCTTACTAGTAATGTCCCTAGTGATGTGCATTGTGTGTGCAAGGGCTAGTAATGCAAAGGTGCAGGGAGAAGGGAACTCAGGCCTGCAGTGTAGCGCTTGTGTGCAGTTGGCTAATTGAGCATGTTGTCCTGACAAGTGCAACCACTTGTCAGGTCTTACTTTCCCTTTTGCGTACACAGTGGGCACCCCTGTGGTAGGTCCCGGGTAACCCCTGGGCAGAGTGCAGTGTAAGTAAAAGGCAGGACATATACTGACGCGTGTGTGCTATGTCCTGAAAGTGAAAAACAGTCCATTTCATTTTTCACTGGTGAAAGGCCATCCTGTCCATAGGACAGAATGGGGAGGCTGGGCATTGTGTTTGTTAGCCTAGTTTCCCATAGGTTTAAAATGGAGAGGTGAAGTTTAGTATGTATGAACTCACAGTGTCATAACAAATCTTTCTATGAAAGTGGTTTTGTTAATGTGTGTTCAGAAGCCACTCTTTTAGAAAGTGGCTGAGTTTTGTGCTTCACGCATTTATGTGTGTCTCTGCTGAATGTGGATTGACTGTCTGGATCTGAGAGGTGAGAGAAGCTGGGGTAGGTCTTCACCCAGGGAGGGATTGAGATGCCACAAGGCTGACCGGCATCTGGAGAGTAGGGGGAGGAGAAGCCCGGGAGGTGAAGAGGCCTGGGTTGCTGCTATAAAACAATTGACCTGTCTCCTGCTGAGTGATCCAGGCCCCCAGTATCGAAGGGAGAAAGGTGACACTGGGAGGGGGACACCCAGAACTGATTTAGGCAGGGGTCAGGGAACCCTGAGCACAACTAACTTCAAAGACATTTAGGGGTATAACTTTGAGAGCTGAGACCCCTGAACGTTGGAATAGAAATGGATTGAGACTGAAAAGGCTTGGACCCATTTCGTGGTCCAGAGGACCCTCTGCTAAGGAAGGAACAATTGAACAGACTGCTGGGAAGGACCGACCCTTGCTTTGTGATCTGGAGCTGGTCTCCAGTTTGCTGATTTAACCATGGAAGAGGCTGTTGGGACTGTGCTTTGTGCGCTGGGTCCCCCTGCTTGAAAAAGACTGTGCTTTGTGCTGTGTCTTGTTAGCCCAAGGGCCCGAGGTGAGCTGGCTCCCTGTTTGGAAACACAGGAACATAACAGTTTCCGGAGAAGTTTCAAGCGATGCGGTGGGCGCGTGTTGTGGCAGCTTGAGACCCTCAGAAGGGGTGCCCTGTGATCTTGGACACACGGAGGAGAAGTGAGACTCGGATGCGCTGGGTACATGTCGTGGTGCACAGGAGGCGTTGGTGAAGAGCGCCTAGTCAACGTGTGCATCGGAAGTGGAGTGAGTCTTGGCCGTACAGGGTGCGTGTCGGGGCGCACCGGAGGTGCTGGTGAAGAGCGCCTGGTCATCGAGTGCACCGGAGGAGAAGTGAGGCTCAGACACGGTGACCATGTCATGGTGCGGTCGAAAGCATTGGTGACGAGGGCCCGGATTTCGGGACACCGGACTTGGAGTAAGTCTCAGTGAAGCAGTGTGCGTGCTTTGGTGCAAACTGGGACTGTGAAGGTGATCGGCTGATCATCGTGTGCACCGGAATAAAGTGAGTCTCTGCAGTGCGGTGTGCGTGTCTTGGTAACAACTGAGACCGCAGGAAGGAGTGCCTGGTGAACGTGCACTCAGAGTCGACATGAAGTTCCATCAGTGTTGTGTGTGTGGCTTCATGCCAGAGGAGACCCGGAGGGTACTGTGGTGAATGTGTGCCCGGAGTAACGTTATCTCAGAGGCGTGAGGTACGTGTGCCCTGCGGCCACCTGAGACCTTCCTAACAGTCGCAGCCCGGACCGACAGCCCCGGAGGAGCTGAGCTGCCAGGCCGAGCTGCTGAGGCCCATTGAGAAAGTTCTGCATGGAAGGCCCAATTCACTGAAAGAGGAGAGGTGAGTGGGGTTGCGCCCCCAGGTAACGTGGATCACTACCTGGGTGGGGTGCGGGCTCGGAGGGACACTCTCACGTGAGCCTTTGCTTCGGCTCAGATTGGGGCCCATACTGACCAAAGGAGTGGCCGTACTGGGGCCTGAGTGAGAAGCTGTACTTTATGTCATCGTTGATACGTGTGGGGGCAACTGTTATCAAAGAGGCTGATTGTCGTAATACAGATTGCCAATATTGCAGCTAACGAACTGCCGGACTCTCTTATGACGCCTGACATTATTTCTGCATAACAAAGTACAGGATTGTAGCGGCCCGCATTGCATTATTCCTTCAATGAAAAGTACATGATTGTAGTGGAGAGCATTGCATTATTCCTTTAATGAAAAGTACATGATTGTAGCAGAGCGCATTGCATTATTTCTTCATTGCAAAGTACGCGATTGGCGTGTGACGCATTGCATTATTCCTTCATTGCGCAGTACATGATTGTAGCGGTACACATTGTATTATTTCTCCCAGTGCAAGGTAGCGGGGTGTATCGTTACGCATTCGATTATTTCTCCTTTGCCAAGCACAGGATTGTATTGTTACGCACTGCACTGTTGTTGTCCGTTGCAACGTGTGCGATTCTAGCATTACGACCAGCATAGCATTTGGAAAGTGGTGGTTGGGATTTGAATCTACCAGCCAGCCGGAACAAATATTACCCTTTATTATATGTTGGCTTTTGAATTGTGTGGTCTGATCGTATATCTTTTTATATAAAGTTTATACTCGTTTTATCAAACTCGTGTGGAGTCCATTTCTGGTGTCATCAGTGGGTTGCTGTGAGTGTGGTTGCACATACTGTACACTCGTGCCTTGGAGATAGGTCTGGCTGCTCGTGCCAAGCTACTAAGGGGGTGAGCAGGGCTATCTCAAACGGTGTCCTTACTTGGCCTAATGTTGAGCGAGGAGTCCTGGGTCTCACATTTGGTGACAGGGGTGCTGGACTGGGACTCTGGCTTCCAACAATGTGGATTATACCAATAATTGCCAAATTGTGCCTTGGCACATAGGTAGTAAAGGTAAAGGCAGGTGCACCAAATCTACCCTGGGCATATGGGAGTGTCAGAATATCCCAGTTAATCCTAGGTTATTTACCTGCCCAAGCCAGCATGATCATGTGGGACCAGATAGTTCGGGAGATGTTAGTAAATAGAAAACAAGTATAAAAACTCTTCATTATAGCCACTCTATCTGCTAGAGAAAATGGCATACGGGACCATCTAGCCACCTGCTCTCCTAATTTCTTTACAGCCGTATTGTAGTTACTGCGGATTACTTGGTCAGGGTACTTAAAGCAAACTTGACCCAGTTGTAATAGAGCACTTTACATGAGCACAATAATACATCACAAATATTTTCTTTTCGTTTTTTTATGAGTACATTGGGTAATTTGTATGAGTCAAATGATGTTGAGCTGAGATGGAGACTCAATTCTGGTTCTCCAGTTCCAAAGCAGGCACCTCCATCAGAGAGAAGTAATCCCAGTGTGTTCAGTATAAAAATGTGCAAACCAAGTCACACTTCCAACCTTTTGAAAAGTGAGTAATTCCCAGTGTCATTGGGTAAGAAATCGGGTTGTTGGTTGACAGGGGTGTAAGCCTTGGTCAAGCAGTAACCATAATCTTTCTTAGTGTAAGGCACAAGCAAACCCCAAATTAACTTGTCTCAAACCCGTGGTAGCTTGGCACAGAGAAGGCAGGCTTAACTTATAAGCAATGTGTCAAGTATTAGTGCAATACTACATACAGTAAAACAGAAACATCAAACCACAGAAGGAGCCCACAACAGGTGTAGAAAAAGTGAGTATGCTTAAATAAATAAAAAAAAACTAAAATGACACAAATCTAACTAGCAGAACTAGAGGGATTCAATTTTAAAGTTTATTGTGAAAATAGCGCCCAAAAGCACAAAGCGCTACTGGGGATATATAGTCGCTCCAGACTGGGACACAGTCACAAGTTCAGGTCGGCCATGATGGATCGCAGGCTGGATACAGGGACCCAGTTAGACCACTGAACAGAGTACCTTAAATACTGGTTGCGGAGCGTTTCATGGATCCAAGCTGAAGAAGTGTTGTGCAGCCAAAGTGATGTGCTGGTGCCAAGATGAGGCATGGCTGCTGTGCAAGGTCCTGTTGCATCTTCATCGAGCTTACCGTTGATGAGGCTTGCGAATCAAAATCCGCCGTTGGTTCTGAGGAGCTGCAACGTGAAGTTCTGCGTTGTCGGCAGGGCTACTATCGAAGAGAGAAGCAGGGACCTGGGCTGTGGAAGCACGGTGCCTACAGGTTGATGTGTCTGTTGCACAGATTCCCGGCCTTTCCTGCCCTGGCTCCAGACTAACAACAGGTGGTATGAAGCTCTTTGTGTGAAGACAGGACACAGCCTATTCAAGTATAAGTGAGGCAGAGACCAGCTCCTCCCTCCCATCCTACCAGTGATGGCCCACTCAATCACACTTAAGCTCCCATGGTGTGTGGCTGTCTAGGAGGACTACACAATGCCCATCTACCTACTACACACTCTCATGTGACTAGAGACCGCCTGCAGGCACCGAACTTGAATCAGTTATATTTTCTGAGTTGGAAATTACATGTATAAAATATAATAAGGGAATCCCAATGTTATCCTATGAGAGATATAGGCCTTGAAGTAGTGAAAAAGGAATTTAGGAGTTTCTCACTACCAGGACATGTAAAACTTAAAAGTACAAGTCCTGCTTTTAAATACTTTGCAGCCTGCCCTTTGGGTTGTCCAGGGCCTACCTTTGAGGTGACTTATGTGTATTAAAAAGAAAGGCTTGGGCCTGGCAAAAGGTTTATTTTTCTGTGTTGAAATGGCAGTATAAAACTGCACACACAGGTGTGGTGTATTGCGTATTATAGAGCGCGGGACCTTTATGTTCCCTAATGGCCTCCGTAGTCGAGTGACGCAAGTGATTGGGCATGTTTACACCCTAGAGCATGGTTCTCCAAAGTTAATCCTGGAGGACTGGATCCATGCCAGATTTTTAGCATATCCCCATTTAGAAATATGAAGTAATCATAAAAATCTGGCATCAATTCGGCCCTCCAGGACCGACTGTGGAGAACCCTGCTACAGAAAATAAAGGCATGTAACATACTTTTGGAATGCCTCTGTTTCCATGTGTTACTACATCAAAAACCACAGCTATTGGCTTTGTTAATGCATGTTGTCTTCCTTATAATTAAGGCTCCCTGTTTTCCGTTTTTACTGATTTTTACAGATAAATACAGTCAGAAAAACATTTATTTTCCTGTCTTTATTTATTTTTAAATGTGGATAAAAACGGAAATTGGGTTGTTTTTGAGAGATTCTGAATGCTGTCAATCATGACTGCCAGGCCAATAGCTGTACAGATTGACAGGCAAGGGGATTAAAAAAATATAGGGATTTTAGGACAGAGCCATAACAGCAGTAGATTTGCATAACCTTGATACTAAAACTTACATATTTTCTTACAGGTGCATATTCTACCATCTGAGTGTGTATATCTCATTGAAACCGGTCGGGCGTGCAGGCACGAGTACATAATAACTGGTTAAATAAATCCAAAAATATACACATTTCAGCTTCATTTTTTTCACAAAATCTAAAATATATATGGATAAATACAGGTAAAATTAGCGAAAAATAAATATGGATAAATACAGACGGAAATGACAAAAATATAGATACCATAAAACCAGGAGCCCTACTTATAATTAGATGTTCCATACAGCACTGCCATTTTGATGAGAGAGACCCATGATATCAGACATAATTTGAATCCGTGATTTTGTTTAACCAAGAAGGATAAGGGTGCAAACAAGTTCTATATTTATCCCAGACACCCCTTCCTCCATGATTTTTATTTGCTAATAGCTTGCTGAACAATTTACACTAAATTGGTAGAAGTTCCTCAACCTTTAGACCTACCTTTAATCTCATGCATTCGGTCATCACATTTATCCAGAGTATAAAATATTTTCTTTGATGTGTGAAATATAAGCATGAAAGCACTATTAGTTATTTTCTAAATATTTGGGATGCCTCAACCGCGATGCTTTCAAGTATAACTAGTATAGAAAGGAAATATAACTCAATGATCACACTAATCACAGTGGAATTGATTTCAAATGCCATACACTTATTTCATGCTGCTGGGCATGATCATATGATAAATGTCATCAAAAGGTCAAAGCACAGGAGGTGCTTTCACTGCATTGAAATGTGAGTTAGCAGGGATTCTTCTCAATTTTCTGGAGATAATGTCACAGAACACACAGCATACAAATGACATTTCAGCGCTGGCTTTCTTGCATTGTGTAGGTATAGGGCAAGAGCACTTTAAAACTATCTCACTACTTTTCTTGATAACACATATTGCGACATCTCCACTGACCCAAGAAAGAACATATTTTGCAGAAAACACCCT
The DNA here is from genome assembly GCF_964204655.1 of Triturus cristatus. Lineage (NCBI taxonomy): Eukaryota > Metazoa > Chordata > Amphibia > Caudata > Salamandridae > Triturus > Triturus cristatus. The sequence goes on along the minus strand of NC_140594.1, from coordinate 544,267,062 downwards.
CTTTTAATAGAACAGTTTCCCGGACGTCTGGGAGCAAACAGATATGTATTTATAATTTTTTGAAAAAAGATTCCATCTTCGACTATCTTAAAATTTGATTATGGATAATTGATATATATGCAACACATAATGCCGTTGCTAAAATAATGCACTTTACAATTACAAATACTTAAAATCATAAGAAGCACTCACTAGTAGAACAGAACAATAATACAAAAAATGGGAATTGCGAAGCACGAAGAAGGAAATATAAGCTGCTTTCAGCCTCCCTTCTGTGTCATAAAGCTATTCCCTCAGGATAAACATCAATCAGGTGATCTTTTCTTGGAGACAAAGTGCTGCAAAGTGTGTCACAGCTTAAATGGTCACTTCTCCAAAATATTCCCACAATGTATGCATATACTATTGAAATGTAAATGTTTTTATTTCTATTGGGTATTTGTAAATGTCCATGTACATCAAGAGAGTAAATCAAATGATGAGAATGTTCAATTAGGAAATAAATGAAAGATCCTTATCCCTCTGCCCTCTTTAAGTTGCTCGTTTTCACTGTTGGCAAGGCAGTTCGGTTGCTATATCCATTACATTTAGGACAGCATTTATCACGGGGTTTCCATTTACAAATGGTTTCTTCAAAGCAGACAAACACTACAAGCCCCAGAAAGCAGGGAATTATAAAAGGAACGATAGCCAAGTACAGGACATTTGGGGGCATATTTATGAAATATTTACTGTCTGCACTGCACTGTGTCACTGCGAAAGAGCAAGACTGTGCCTTATTTAAGGCACACAGCGCGTTCCTGACTCCCCCCCCTGCACTGATATGCAATGGACTGCCTAGAGCCAATACAGGCACCCTTGTGAAGTAGGGGCAAGGGTGCCTGCATTGCATGTAGGATTGTTTTCTTGCAAGAAGGAAAACCTCCCTGCACAAAACCTATCCTGCAAAGTGTTTTCCTTTTTCTATGTGTGCTGAAGAATCCTTCACACACATAGAAAGGGGACGTAACAAGGAGAAATAAGGATATTTCTCCTCGTTACACCTCTCCTGAGGAGGCAAATCTTTTTGGCACATTTCCAGGTTTACAAGGTCTTGTAAATCTGAGAATGCTGAAAAATCCATGGGAGTTTGGTGGGACACACACGCAACACTCATGGAATGCCTCCCCTGGGCAGAGTTACCCAACACTGTTGTGTGCACTGTGTTGCGTTACTCAAGATTTTTGGAACCACTCAAAGCCACGCAATGCATGGCTTCATAAATGTGACTTAAGGTTGCATCGTTCATAAACATAAACACAGCCAAGAGGACAACATGAACAACCCATGGTCAAAGTTTACATTTTTAACGCAGAACCTGTGCCCTTATTTCAGGTTTAATGAATTTGGAGGAAATGAGTCCTAATAGCAGGGACACAAATGTGTTTCTTCACATTGTCTGAACATTATGGGTCCTATATACAGTATTTTTCAATCTCGTAGATATATCGTCTTCAAAAATGTGAGTTGCTTCTTTTAGTTAATTCATAATTTATACCTTTCTTAATTTCATTGTTTACTTATGAGATTTTAATAATTCTACAATACCAACAGAGTTGAAGTCTTTAGAAAACTCTCAAACTATTGTGATGTTCAAATTGGTTGTCTGATGGATGTTTGAAAAGGTCCTTCGTTAGAGCTGTTGAAGCATTTCACCAATCACATTGTACAGCAGAAAACAGGAGAAAAGGTATTCTCTATATACCATTTGCCTTATTTGCAAAGCGGCGTTAAGCCACCCTTATGTGGCTTAACGCCGTCTTTTAAATAAGGCCCACTTTCACGCTACATTTCGATTGAAAATGGGTGTGTAATGTGTGATGCGGTAGGCTTTTTGCGACAAAAAACAATTAATTTTGACGCTGCCTCCTATTCAACAGGGTGGCACAAATAGGAGGTAGCACCAAATTAAGACCTGGGAAAGCCTTGTCTTAACATGGGGCAACAAGGAGAAATTGGTAATTTCTTCTCGTTTTTGCTGCTTCTATGTGTGCGGGTTTGTGCAGCACTCAAAGAAAGAGCAAATCGCCATGAATGACGGTGTATGGGCAGGAAGGTGTTGCATCCTGCACATAAACATTCATTAACAAAAGGACGATTTGCAACTTCTATGTGTGCAGCAAAATTCAGTACATATAGGAGTTTCAAATCAGCATTCTGGATTGTTTATGTGCAGGAAGGGACACCTTCCTGTATATACACAATCATTCCCCACAACGTAAACATCCTTGCACTATGGTGCAAGGGTGCTTGTGCTAGGCAGCTAGATTTAGCACCAGTGCTAGGGGAAATGCAGGGTTGCACCTCATTCTTGTGAATACATTGTATCCCTGCATTTTCAGAACCGCAAAGGGTGGCATTAGCAATTTTTGCTTAACACCATGCTTCACCATTCTGATGTAAAATTGCCCCTTTGTTCTTAATCCTACATAACATTGTTATCTTTAGCGTAGAATTCAATTTTAGCATATCTTTAAGTAACAGTTGTTGCATTGTGTTTTTCTTTTCCTTTTTTCCTCCTATACACATTAAGGGGCATAATTATTAAACAGTTGCATCGCCCTTGCGCCATACAATGGGGTGCAAGAGAGGTGCAACTCTTAAGTTAGATTTATTAAGTCACCCAATGCTTGAGTAATGCAACACACTGCAAATTGCTATGTTACATTACTCTGTCCCAGGGAGGCGTTCCATGGGTGGAGTGCAGGGGTTCCTACACATCCACCGATGGATTTGGGTTAATTCCCAGTTTTACTGACACTGGTAAACCTTGAAATGTGGCAACAATGCTACGCCACCCAGGGCAAGAGGTAACAGAGGTAATATGTCTAATTCTCCTCATGTTTTCCTCTCTATCTGTGCTGTATTCTGCAGCACGCATAGAAAGAGGAAAATGCCTCAGGGGATTGGTTTTGTGTAGGAAGGTGTGCTTTCCTGCATAAAAACAATCCTGTTTCAACGCAGGCACCCTTGCACCATGGTGCAAGGATGCCTGAGCTTGCGCTAGGCAGCACATTTTGTGCCACTGCTGGTAAATGACAGGAATGTACCGTATATTGTGAAGTACTGTGCATTCCTGCCCTTATCCCATCATGCCGCGCAGCACAGCACAGCTAGTTGAGTTACTGCACTGAGCTGCATGATTTCTTAATAAATATGCCCCTAACAGTTCACGGACACCCATCGGGTGGTCATGTTTACCGCTTTTTCATGTACTAATGAATAAATAAATGTCTCTAGGTAGGGGTGAATGCCCTACTCATGTCTCTGCTGCTGCTCCTGTGGGCACCTTTGCAGACTACGTCTTTTTAACAATCTGATAACTTTTAAAAACAAATGCTCCACTAGCCTCCTGCTAGGTTTCATAGCTGGTTGTGTACGTCTATTATCAATTACTATTGAATTCATATTATATGGATTCGGGTCTTCATTAATTGTTGTCTAGAGCAAATGTCCATTGCACAGATTACTGGACATATCAGTGCTGTGTTACTTCCTGTGATGTCATCATTGTCAATGGACGTGTGACTTAAGCAAATGATGCCACGGACAAAATTGACCACGTGCAGCACAGATTTAGCACCTATTTGTGTACGTGTACCTGGAAAACAGAATGTACAACAAATTACATTTAATATTGATGTGGTGGGGAATGCATTGAGGTAGATTGATCAATAGATTTCTCAGTACACTAGCTAAAGGAAACTCTGCTCGAGAATACCCTGTGGTATTGGAGGGCTTCAAATGAGCACGAACTGCATCGCACAAGGTCACATTCATTTTTTCAGGCATGGTAAAATTAAGTGAATTGCTCAGAATTACACGATGTTGAGCCTACGCCAAGACTCGGATCTAGTTCCCCAGTTCCAAAGCCTGCACTGGCGTAAAATCACACCCTTTCCCATGTGTCTGGTCCCCTTCTAAAAGGAAAGGGATATACTTTACCCAGAGATTCGTCAGCAGGTTATTTACACATGTTGACTATCTGAGGTATCAAGACATATTGGAGGCTAGTGTAACACAGACATTTTGCATTTTATACTTGATCATAGCGGCCAAGCTTTCAGCCGGCGCTTGTGTGACATTTTCATGGTTTCAGTGTATTTATGAGTGACATTCACTGACCAGATGTCTGACACTTCGAGTGACACTTTCTTGCGAGTAAAACATGCAATGAAATCCAAGGGAATGGGTAATTATTAGAAGTTAAAACCTTTTGAGCCCCCAAAATCTTGAAAGTGCTTCAAAACACCTGAAATGGAAGGTCACTAACCTTCTTTACAGAAGTTGTATGTAGCAGGCTGGAATTTTGTAGCATTATAAATTAAAATGTACACAAGTCTCTATTCCCCTTGAGCCAAGCAGAATTCATTTCCTTTTCTCTCTGGTTAATAAAATCACACCAGTCCTCTGTGGGCGTAGCCAATGAGATTTCTAGTAGTGCAGTGAGGATATATATTCATTCCTGAAGGAGATAGTGAACTATGTGTTGACATGATCACAAGTCCAGTGTTTTGGTTTTAAAAAGGTGTAATGTGTACGCTGGTATTTGTATGTCCATAACATTTGATAGGAAAATATAAAACTACAAGTCAAAGCATGCAAAGTGTTTAGGTTTAAAAAGTCAGGTATTTTTTGTTACAAATCACATGAAGTGCACAACAAGGAGCAGCTGAGAATCACCCATATTACACTCCTTGGTGCCATCTGACACTCGAAGGCACCCTCTGATATAAATGCCAATTCGTGAGTAATTTATGGCATTCTTCCAACCACAGATTACAGGCTCCAGGGCAGCTGGACTGGCCACACTACACTCACTATGCTAGCCAAAAGTGCTACTCTCATAACAACGTCTCCTTTGCACCACATTTATGACAATAGAAACTCCGGAATGGCCAGCAACTGGCAACCACTAGTCAAATACTGCAGCAATGGTGCTCAGTCTGCAAATATCACACTGTTCCTAGCCCCCCCCCCCACTAGTAAGAAACTCAGTGAGACCATGGTTGGCCTGCCCACTTTTAGATTATAGCCTTACTGCACAGCTTCACATAGCTACCTCATCATGGTCTGACCCAGTCCCCTAACACCTCACAAAAAATAAAATAGCAAGGCGCATGATCAATTAATTGAGAGAATACATAAAAGCATCATGAATAAAGTAGCTGCTTCCACACAACAAAAAATGTTTATCGGTCCCAATCAAACACTAAGGTAGGGATCAAAAGGGAGCAGGGTAGGGGCGGAAAGGGAAGGGAAAAAAGAACAACATACAATTGGTCACTTGCACCTGCTATGCTCAGCCTCTGCCAGGTGGTCTGCTGAATTTTGCCTTGCTACTAATGTCGCCCTACTGGAAGTTGGAGGACAGAGGCAGGCCCTCTCTGAGGGTCTTAATTAGGGCTGCTTCATAGGGCAGTCATTGACCAGCAGCATCCTGGCAGATGAGTTTTTAATAATTTATTTGAGAAGTTTTATATAGCGCAAAATGATCTTCTTTGTAAAGTGCTCTGCAACCCGGACAGAAGACATGTTAAACAAGTATAGATGCAAATTGTAAATACTGTACATACAACAAGTTAAGTATAAAAAAAATAGGAAACAGAACAAGAAACATATTAAATATAAAGTAACAACATTGCATAGTAGAATAGGAGTAGAGAGCTGTATACACAAAATAATAGTCAATATGAGTGACGTCAGATCTATTGTTGAAGGTATTTCTTCAGGAGCAACCGTTTTACTGCCTTTATTAATGACGTTAGGTCTGTTTTTCAGTAGGAAGTGACTTCCATTTTCTAAGGGCAAGACCGGAGAAGGAGCGGTTATAGGTTCTCTTCTTTTTGAATTTCTGTGGTTTCAACATTAGATAGAACTTGTTAGGGACTGACTCATAGATAGTTCGAGTTTTTTTGCCAGGTAAACTGGAGTGTTATAATGAAGAACTTTGTGTGTCAATCAGGCTCTCTTTAACTGAATCCTTGCTTCGAGAGAGAGACAATTGAGTTGTATTAGACCTAGTGTGATTTAATCAAGTTTTCTTGTTTTTTTAATCTCTGTTTATTGACTTGAGGTTGCAAGGGAATCAAACAGTACATCATTATTGCAAGTCTCATTACATAGAAGCATGGTAGTATATCAACACACTCTGTCAAATCATTTGGTTTCAAACAGGAAACCCTCCCACCCTCGCCCCATATGTAGTCCCAATTCACCTTCTTATTCATATATCAATGCACGCCACAATCTTTCCACAGGCCCACTACCAGGATACCCCCTGGAAGTGTTCTAATTGTCCCACACCTTTCCCCATTTCCTGGAGCATCCTCTGCATACATAGATTGTTTTCTCTACCTCCATACACCAATCCATGTCATTCTTCCAATCCCAGAGGATTGGTGGGTTCTCTGTTCCACAGGTGTGCGCTATATTGCTTTTCGCAAGTATCAGGCCCAGTGTAACCCATGTTTGGTCTGCTCTTCCCAGACATGAGTAGGCACCACTTGGCCACATCAGAGAGGTTCTTTCTGCATTACCTCCTGAGATGCTGGATATCACCACCTCCCAATATGATTGAATATTGGGCAGGACCTGAGAATGTGGTGAAGGAAGTGACTAGATTAGGGCCACCAGGGTCACTCTCGACCTTCTCTAGCCTTCCAATAATGAAGAGTCGATGACGCAGTAGAGAATACAAGCAAACTAGTTTATTAGCAAAATACACTGCGGTGGAGTCCAGTCAGACCAGCCTCCTATGATGGCTGACGAGGGACTGACATCTACAAGCATAATGTTACATTATCTATGTTGCGAGGTCCACAAAGACCTACCTACCATGGAAAAATACTGGTGGATGTTGTAATACAATGGGGGTACAGAACATAAATTTTCATTTCACAGCCTGGTACAAAATATTTATATTTCAAGCTTGTCTGGCCTATCCTCCCCTCTAGATAGGTGGGAGAAGGCCCTGCTCTAAGAGCAAAGGCATGCGCTAACAAGCTCAGATGAACTTTGAAGAAACAAAACTTATCAGAGACCATTTCTCAAACCTGAGCAAACAACAGTTTCGATTGTGTCACTATTTTAGTTAAAGAAGACGCCATGTTCTGCTACAGAGGTCAACCTAACATGAATTGGCAATTGTATCAACTGATTGCGTCTCACACACAATATGTAGATATAATGTATTAGCCATATAAATGCGAACATAAGGCAAGGTAAAACACGAAGGAAATGGCAAAACTACATTTCAATTCTATTAGTGGTAGAAGGCACCTTCCTTCGAACACCTTCTGTTACAGAGTGCTTCTATATTGACCATTGTATTACATAAGATGCAGGTTCTGTGGAGGATTTTGAGCTGGATCAATCTAAAGTGAGCTCTGATGGGCGACCTTTCTAGGGGAAGCTTGTGCCTCTGGCCAGTCCTCTTAATGCAAATCTTTTATATATCATTCCCAGCATTTTCTTAGGAGTGTTAGGAGTGTTAATGATATGTAAACGAGACTGCCTTCCATGTTAAATGTTCCTCTTGGAGTCTACATTCTAGTGGGGAAGACTCTGGTAGAATCACTGTCTGTATGGCTTGCAGAATCTACATTTATTGGAACAATTCTGTGGGGGCCAACTCAAAGGTCCTCTGCAGCTCTGGGAATGACATCACGTCTGCCCCGGAGTGGAGGTCTCATGCCTTGGAGATCCCAATTAGTTCCCACTTGTAAAACCCTTGTCTTTCACCCATTCTGTCCAGCTGGTCAGACTTACATAAGGATGTTGCTTTAGTGATTGTGTTCCTCCACCCCAACTTAGCAAGGATCGAGTGCCAAATATGGACTGTTAAAGCTTTGGGACCTTCCTGGGGGAGGTGTCGGGGATTGGAGTATAATGATCTGAGGTATCCCCTTGGTTGGAGAACCAGTCTGTCCATCCAATAGGTTGGTTTAGATGCAGGTTGATGTACCCATTACTTTATAGTTGCCAATTGTACCGTTCTATAGTAAATTTTGATGTCGGGTAGAGCAATCCCCCCCTCATACCAGCTCCTAGTCAATTTATTGAGTGCAATGCGAGGGGAATCCCTGTCCCATAGAGGAGCTCGGATCATACTCTCTATTGATTTGAAATATGGATCAAGGATTGAAAATGGCACATTCTGCACTATATAAAGAAATCTGGGGAGGGCCATCATTTTAAATAATGCCACTCTTCCCAATAGTGATCTCCAATGCTGTACGTCAGTCTTGAGTCTGAACAGGGAAAGTAAAAAATTCTGGGTATAAAATAGAGCCAGGTCGCTGTGACAAATATACCTAGATATTGAAACCCATCCTCAACTATCTGCACTTCGCACCCTATTGGTAGGTTAGGCCGTGGACCATGCAGGACAAACATGACTCATTTGGATCAGTTAATTATGAACCCCAAGTACCTACGAAAGGTTGCCAAGATATTTAGAGCCCAGGCTACAGAGAACTGGGGGGATGCCACATAAAGAAGGATATATTCTGCATATAGTGCTATTTTGCCTTCCCATTCCATTGACCATCGAAGGACTCATATCAATAGAGCCATTGGAAGCTTCGATTCAAGGAGATCCAACATCAAAGCGAATATGAGGGGCGAGAGGGGACATCCCAGCCTCGTCCCACTCTGCAGGGGGAAGACTCAAGACCTTTCTCCGTTTACCACCACTTGCACTGGGGCTCTGTATATAAGAGGTAAACCCAAGCTAAATAGCAAGGTCCGCAATCCACTCGCTTCAGTACGGCAAAAAGATATGGCCACTCAATGGTATCAAAAGCCATGTGCGCATCTAGGAATAATACTATTGCATCCTCCTGAATCCTGGGTGTTTGACCAAGCCCGCCATGAAAGATGTCTAAGATTTATTACTGTGTTACGCCCTGGCATAAAGCCGGATTGATCTGGGTGAAGGCGAAGAGCCAACAGCTTCGCTAGAATTTTCGCTTCCGCATTAAGCAATGAGATAGGTCTGTGAGACGTACATTGTTCTCTTGGCTTCCCTTCTTTATGGATGACTACAATGGCTGCAAGTTCCTGATTGCGGGGAGCCTACCTGTCATGTTCCGCTTTGGGCAGTATACGTGTGGTGTGCATGAATGGATCCAATCTGCATTTTGCCGACGATCCAACACTAAGGCTGAACACATCATGACATCAGCCTTCCTGCTCCGGAAGTACCCCAGCCAGCCAGTTTGCACTGCCGGGGGAGACCGCATTTAAGCCTGAGGTTCTCAACCAAACAGTGCTTCAAGTTCTGTTCCGCACCAGAGACTACCCGATGTTCTTGGAATCCCTTCGTCCTTACAGCAGGACTCCTGATTAGTATTCACACTCGTGCTGGAGCGCAGGTGTGTACTTGGTTCGTTAGCACAGGAGCGCTTGCGTTGCCTTCACACTTTGTTTGTTACACGCGCTGGTGCACGTTCCCTCATTCTGTTTTCCTTGTTAGCGCTTGCCTTCACCGCTTTGTTGGCAACATGCGCTGGAGCGCATTACCATATTTTCCTTTGTCAGCACAGGAGAGCTTGGATTGTTTTCTTTACATTGTTTGTGCCATGCACTGGATCGCGTTTTCATATTATATTGCCCTTGTGAGCACAGGAGTGCTTACATTTCTTACGTGAACTTGTTTGTACCACACACTGGAGCGCATCACCACATCATATTACCCTTGTGAGCGCAGGAGCGCTTACATTGCTTTCATCACCTTGTTGGCAGCACACGCTGGAGCGCGTTGCAGCACTGTATTTTACTTTATTAGTGCAGGAGCGCTTTCATTGCTTTCTTCGTGACAAGCGCTGGAGCGCATTGTTGCATTGCATTCCCTTATAAAGTGCAGGAGTGCTTTCTATTGCCTTCCTTGCAACACGTGCTGGAGTGCGTTGTTGCAGTTCATTTACCCACGATAGCGCAAGAGCGCTTTCATTTACTTTCTTCGCGACTCGCACAGGAGCGGGTAGTCACTTTACCTTATACCCCTCGAGCAGGAGTGCCTCCGGACCATATTCCTGTTGGTCCAAGATCCCTTCACCTGAAGACCTCCCATTCCTGCTGGTCGTTGTATCTTCCAGGTGATATATATCTCTTGCCAAAATCCTTGGTGTTAGTGTGTATGACGTATGTGTGATACCCTGAGAATAGGAAGGGCAGAGTTCCTAACCATGTGGTTCTTTCCTTAGCCAGTTGGTGATCCCAGGGAAGCACATCAACATCGATAGGAGCATCCCACCAGGTCTTCACGTTGGCATCTCCGCTCTGCACTTTAGGATTCCTTCCCCCGGTCCCATCCTTGCCCTGGTCTGTATACATTCCCTTACTAGGGAAAGGTAGGGGATGGTGGAGGTTGTTCACGTCGTCTCTGCAAGATTACTCCGCAAGTATACCAGGTAAGACTTGTGGGGTCCTGACACTACCAAGTACTGTACTTCCCTCAAAAATATTAAACAGATGCGGAACTGTTGAGGAAACCATAAGCTTATATAATTAAATTGGAATACCGTTGGGTCCCCCAGCCTTACGTGAATAAGGACTCTGACTGCCGGGGTCATTTCATCTTCTGTGAGGTCGCTCTCTATCAGTTGTGTGTCCTCAGGAGTCATGGATGGGAGTGGAATATCCTCTAAAAAACCTCAGAGTTCTGTTCCAAATGTATTGAATCTGAGGAGTAGATCAGGGCTTAGTAGTATGCAAAAATCTCTGCTATTGCATGGGGGTCCTGTAATAAATCCCCATCTTCTGAGTGTATATTCACAACCTAGTGTTTCTCTCTTTCACATTGGTCAAACCATGTTAGAAGTTTTCCCATTTTATCCCCGAGTTCATACACTCTATGCATTGCAGCTGTAACCTTAGCTAACAAGTCTTTATATTCCTTTTGTTTCATATTTAACATAGGTCTAGTATTCCCACTGTCCTCTTTCATTAATTAGTGTTCTAGGTCCAATATCTGCTGTTTAAGTCTCGCTACTTCTGCTATCTTGTCTTGTCTGTATCCTGTTATTAGGGAGAGGGCCTGTCCCCGATTACTGTTTTATATGCCTCCCAAAGAGACACTGACGATGCCACAGACTATATATTCTCCTGGAAGTAATATTTGGTAGCTTCAGTAAGTCCCTTTCTAATGATTGGTACCTTAATGTAGTGTGGATTAATAGGGATTGGTCCAGTGTGTCATGGTTTGCCCATCCTATATCGTGCCCAAAGTGGGGTCTGTAAAATTTGGGAGCTGTGATGCTAGTGATTTTAAAAGGTCAATTCTTGAGTGACTCTCATATGCCCCAGAGTGGAAAGTATACTCCTTTGTATTAGGATTTCGGGACCTCAATATATGGATTAAACCCATTGCAGAGAATACCTCTGCCAAGTCGGTCTGGGAGGGGCCTGGCGTACTTGACGGCCACCTATGTAATTGATCACATACTGCCATATTAAAATCACCTCCCATCAACAGGCGGCTTGGCGAAAGAGAGAGCATGAGGGTTCCCAGGTCAGCCAGAGTTGAATCTTTTAATGTCGGGGGGACGTAGACCGACAGGATATCGATCGCCTCTCCTAATCGTATCACGAAAATTGCTGCATATTTAACCATTCTGTCTGACCATGCCTTGTCAATAATTAGGGGAAATTGCTTTCTTACCAGGATCCCAGAGCCCCACGGTCCAGAAGTGTATCCTGCGTGTACTTACATTTCGTCACCACATCGATCTAATTCTTTGCATGTGTAGCCCAATAGGTAGGTTTCCTGTAGTAGAACAATGTCTGGGGAGTGTCCTTTCAGGAAATGAAGTACTACTCTGCATTTGAAATGGGTTGCATTTACATTCCAGGTCATTAGGCGAATCTCAGGGAGGATGTGTCCTCTCATTGGAGATCAAAGGTGTGGATATTGTAACCCCGGGTATTGGCCACCCAGGACTCCATACCTCATGGATCGTCATTGTGGAAGCAGCAGTCTCCTTGGTAAGGGAAATGTCATGATATGTGATTACTGCCTGTGCTCAAAACCAGCAAAAAGGTAGAGGCAAGGCCATGCCTCCAATTTTATAGCAGGTGTCTGGGCCCCGGGAGATTCCACCCAGGTAACCCCAGAAGATTGTGATACATTGTTCATGATTAACAGGTCTTGAGTAATTAATAAACTTAAGAAATAGAAAACTATACAAAAACATCAATCCCCATGGAATTTTATCCCTCCCGTCCTGCTTAGAACTAACACCACACCCCGCATCCCTGCCCGACAGACTTACAACTGCCAGCCCCCCGAACTCAGCAAAGTGCCTGTCGATCTCCCCAACATTCCAAACGTAGGGCAACGTGATTTTTTCCTGTAGATCCACCTCCCAATACCATCATCATCATAATCTAAACCTGGTATTTTGACATGTCTGCAACCCAACAATAATAATTGCAACCACCTCCAACTTCTGAGCAGGCCGCTTTTTTTGGTGTTGGAGCCCTCCCCACCCCAGAAACATCAGGGTTGTCCCTTCAGAGAGACCCGGTCAATAAGCATCAAGGACCCGTTTGGTCACCTCAACAAGGGGAACCCCCCCACTAAACCTGTCCCTTCTGAACCCAAGCAAAACATTTGACAGGGACTGGCTCAGCGTCCCCATCCCTGGATTGACTCATCAGACAGACGATCTCCTGCTGTAGCAATGGTCTTTCTCTGTCTCTCATGATGCTGCATCGTGCCAGAGCCTCCCACCATCCTCCACCCTTCAAGCCATTCCCATGTCTCCTCGGGTTTCATAAACAACCATACTTTACCCTCAATCTCGATTTGTAGCCAGGCCAGAAAGAAAATTGAGTATTTCACCCCTTGTGAGGTTGGTGGCTGTCCATCATCACTTGAGACCATCTCACATTCTCTGCCAGTTGTCCACTCTACCAAACATTTACTTTATTTAAAATACACAAAGCTGTAAAACAAATGGAAAAGGGTAAGGTTCCAGGGATGGCATCCCGGGTGACCTTTCCCTTTCTGAACCAGATATTTGGACCACCTATATGAATGTTTTATCTAATAGTATCCTAAAAGGCAACATAATTCGATCATCATGGCAAGGTGCCATTATCATACCCATCTATAAAAAGGCAAAATAACAACTCCCTCAAATTACAGGGCCATAAGCCTTCGGATAACTCACAAAAAATCTCTCGTAGACCGGTCCTTTTCAAACTAAATGAGTGTATACAACAGAATTACATCCTCGAAGAGTCCCAAACAGGCTTTAGATCAAAGATCAGCAGATTGGACCAGGTCCTCCGCTTCAAAGTGATAACCTGGAAATATATCACCTTGATGCATCACCATCTTTATGTTGGTTTCATCGAACTGAGAGATGCATTCTACCTGGTCCCAAGAGAAATGCTATGGGAGATATTAGATGGGTATGGTATCCCTTTAGATCTATTAAGAATACTAAAAGCGCTACATGAAAAAACATATGCGAGGGTGAGATGGAATGCCACAGGGGACATGACCGACAGGTTAGAGATCTTGAAATGAGTCAGCCAAGGGTGTGTCCTTGCCCCAACATTATTCAGCTAATATATCAATGGTGCAGTGAAGAAATTGAAGGAATGCAAACATGATGCCCCTAGACTGGTGGGAACACCAACCCCTATACTAATGTTTGCAGATGACACCCTGTTAATCTCCCGCACACCAATGGGCCTCCAATCTGAAATTAATGCCTTTGTCACATTTTGTTGGGAAAGAGGATTAGAACTAAACCCGTCTAAAGTGCTGATTAATCCCCACAAAAAAATGTAGAGGCATTGAGACAGTAGGGGGGCTCCCTCTTGAAAAACTGCAATACTTCTACTATCTTGGGGTGAGGTTAAGCAACACTCAAACATGGGGCCCCCAGATGGAAAAAAACAATACAATTCTCCATCAGAAAGCCTCTGCCATAGTGAGGAGATACAAGGCTGCATCCGGAGGAGGCATCTCTCCTGTTATTACCACATATAAAGCTACAGCAGAAGCATCAGCACTATATGGTGCTGAGATCTGGGGATACGCCTCTAAAGACATTTTAACAAAAGTAGAAAATACATTTATTAAAGCACTCTTTAACCCCTTCCCCGCTCATGACGGAACCGTTCCGTCATGAGCCACGGTTGCCGTGTGCTCATGACGGAAAGGTTCCGTCATGCCACGACCGTTGGCGGCCGCTCCGCCCACGCGGCGCTGTTTCCCCGCCTGTGCGGGGGGACAACGCAACTGGGCGGAGTCATGACGGAACCGTTCCGTCATGAGCACAGCTCAACCGTGGCTCATGATGGAGCGGCTCCGTCATGAGCACAGCGCCACCGCGCTGCCCCCCCGCACCCCCCCGCGCCGCGGCGGAATTCCCGCCGCGGCGAAGGGGTTAAACTCCCCTCAAGTTCACCTGTTACACCATTGCGCTTGGACCTAGCCCCCAATCCTATCTATCTAACAGCTCTATTAAAACCGCTGTTATATTGGGTTAGACTATGGTCCCCCCATGAGTTGGCACCATATAGAGGGTGTGTAAAAGACCTCATAGTCAGCGATAGAGAACTGCCAATCCCATGGTTGAAACAAATTAAAGAAACATCTTACAGAATAGGCATGAGTAACCTATGGACTTCTCCAGATCTAATAGTAAAAGGAGATGCAGTAAGAGGAAAACAGTCATACTGGGAGGCAGTCCTATTCCAAACGTGGGAATTGCACCAATCCAACAGCCTCATAGGCAATATTCTGAATCATAAGTGCATACCTAGGATTGAACCATACATGAATAGGATTTACCCAAATATGTCCAAATGTTTATACGTGCAATATGTTACGGAGATTTATATAGCGCGCGTTTACCCGAGGGTGTCCTGGCGCTTACCATTATTCCTGAGCGGGGGGACGGAAGTTTGCCATTACACATTAAACAGCCAGGTCTTCAGGCTCTTCCTGAATGCCAAGAGATCAGGGCACATTCTTAGGTAGGGCGGAAGGGTGTTTCATGCCTTTGTGGCTCGCAGAATGAAACTTCTTCCGCCCCAGGAAGCCTTCCTTATCCGTGGTACAATAACCAACTTGGCTTCCATAGAGCGTAGCATCCTTTTAGGCCGATACCATTGGATGTTTTGTTTCAGGAACTCCGGGCCTATGCCCTGAAGGGCCTTAAAAACAATACAAAGGGCTTTAAAACAAACCCGCTTCCTAACGGGAAGCCAAAGCAGTTTACTGATTTCTTTAGAAATGGACGCAAATTTGGCTATGCCTGACAGTATCCTAGCTGCCGCGTTTTGAAGCATTTGCAATCTATTCATATAACGTTCCTGTAGGCTCAAATAGAGACCATTACAGTAGTCAATCTTGGACATCAGAAGTGAAGTAACCACTGTGAGATGACTGTCAGGCGGTAAAAAAGGGAGGATCTTTTTAATCATCCTAAGGACAAAAAAGGTGGCCGATGAGATAGAGTTAATCTGGTCACCAAAATTAAGCTTGTCATCTATCAGGATTCCTAAGTTTTTTTGTTTTTTGGACGACGTGGGAAGAGTACCAAGGGTGGTAGGCCACAAATTTGGGGTCTAAAAGTTTACATCATTCCCAAACAGGATAACTTCAGTTTTGCCTGAATTCAACTTAAGGCAATTTTGTGACATCCTCATTCCCACAGCTTCCATGCAATCATGGAACTGATTTCCAGCTTCCATATCCTGACCTGGCCGCAGTGACACAACAATCTGTGTATCATCGGCATAAGAAGTCAATTTAAACCCAAAAGAACTGATCAGTGAACCAAGTGAAAAACATAAACATTAAAAAGTAGGGGACTAAGAGACCCTCCACAGGGCAGGGAGAAAGGCTTAGAATGAAAATTATTTGTGAAACAATATATAGGAAACTTATTCTAGAACAGTGAACTGGCATACAAACAAAATATAGTAAATACGTGCAAGACTTGTATAATGTTGTCCCATTGACCAATTATGACCTCAGAAAAACTAGGTTGTTTCTATACATTTATTAGTTTTTTGTTGCTCTATATATTTGTTTATAGACATATATACAATCAATCATTTCATTTTTCTCAATGCCGTTTTTGTATGAACAAACCCTGTTGTGGGTACTATGTCATTACATTTGGTCATATGATTACATATTAATTCATATAAACAAAAGAAGGAAAATTATTGTTGAGCATGGCTTTGTTAAGTCTACGCGCGTTTCGGCGTTCAGCCTTCCTCAGGTAGCCATGGTTTCTTAACTCCTATAACATAATAAGAAAAAACAACAATAAACTATATATGTTTGTATACGTCAAGTCACTAGAGTGCACAATATATCCCAAAAAAAAAAGAAGAGATTAAACAAATCTAATTCATAAAGACATTATTTACACGTTATTTACATATTAAAACAATTTATCTCCAGTTGTGTTACCACATACATAATGCTGCTAAGATTATGGTGTGTTAAGTCCAGTAAGCGTTTGATAGGTCTAGGGGTCACCTATTTAATGTGTTCAACACCCTGTGCCTTCACAGTTTTGGGCTTTGGTTGATTCAAGCTCAATAGATCATAGTTTCATACATAGTAACAGAGTTACTAAGACAATAACTTGGAAAACATATATATGTTTATGAGTATATTTTAAAGGCAACCAGAAAGGTGAGGAAATCTGGGAATTTTCCCATTGAATAGTGAATAGTACCTATGTGGCACAAAGGACAACCAGTTGAAAGACAAGTACAAATATTAGCAAGATCTGATCGTAACTAAGTATCCCTAATTATTGGGTGTCATTTAAAGCAAAGAAGAATAACTCAAAGTCATACCTTATTATCACCGATCGTGTGACACTAGTAACAACCTGTGTAATTAGACTAGAGATGTATGGCGTAGTTTGTTTATTCCAGTTGATAGGCTACCATCTCCCCCAAAGTATCTACGGAAGGAAGATCAATGAACCATATTTAGAGTTTTTATCGCTCTATATGCGCAGTTGCTACATATGAACCAGGCTAAATTTACTTGGTATCGACTTAGTACGTTTGTTGTTAGAACTTAATTACCATGTTACTTATATTACCTTTAATTTCTTGGAGCTTGAACTTCCCGTTTTGAATCGTAATGGATAGCTCTATCATTAATGCTTCCTAGCGACGTAGTTTATGCGTTCCCATAGGTGGGCTTCAATCTCCCCCAGTATATCTACAAATGGAAGATCAATAAACCATACTGAGTGTATTTATCGCTCTGTAGGTGGATTAACTACAGCAAAACTGCGCCGGAGTTACTTGGTGTCAACTTGATACATTTGTAGCTAGTAATTAATTGCAGTGCTACATATGTTACCTTAAATTCTTTGATGTTTGAACTTCCCGTTTTCGATCGTGACGGGTCGCTTTATCCTTAGCACTTTATGGTGACGTATTAGGCTTTCGTCTTAATGGCAGATATATCTGTCGTCGCGTGGATACAAGCGTAACTCATGGACTATGGCCAATGCGGTGTCAAGAAATACAGGTGTCCCTAAAATGCTAAAAATAACACAAAACACAACGGATAGCACCAATGGTAGAACTGAGAGTGAAAAGAGACAGCACTGATAAAAAGCGGCCAGAAAGAGCCGGCCATGTCTGCACTTACTAGTGTTTGTTTGGTACCTCCAATCATAAACCGTCTAACTGTTTTCATATGGTTCGGAGTGTAAATTGTCCACTCGCTTTCATAGAAATGCTAGCGCCATCTGGAGAAAAAACCGCATAAAATCAATGCTGGTCTCTAGTGACGAAAGATTGTCTGCATAGAGATGAAACAAGTGTCTCAAAGCTTTGGTCTCTTTACCGAAGAAATAACCCCCTAAGTGAACTTTCGATGTTAAAAGACCGACCCCAAGTCTGGTCCCACAGCGCTTACCTAGTCCATTAAGTCTTCCTTCACACTGATGCTGACTGTTTTCGGAAAAAGTAGTCGAAACAAGATTCAAACGCGTAATGCTATATATTCCCTAAAGTCAATGGTGATTGGTTGATATCCGTCGACATTGACTTAATGTATCCAATGGCATGTATTCTAAGATAAAGTGCATTCATTCTCTTAAAGGGATGCACACGCATAAGAATCCTTCTCAAAGGACATGATAGGAAATTAAACACAATGTCGATATGGGGACTAGGTGCATAGTGATGTACTCATAGATATAGAAGTAATAAAACTAAAGCGCATGGTACTAATCCCGGTCCTGACCTAATTACAAGGATGTAGAAGGTGGATATATAACCAGAGTCAGTTAGTTATTGAAACGAATGGCTTGACTCCATGGGATCTCGTTATTGAGTCCTCTTTTATATGTGTCCAGAGAAAATATCCAGTAGACCTCTCTTCTTTTGCGAATTTCAGTCCCTTGGGGTCCACTGGTATTAATCTTCTCTAGGATCAGCCATCGAACATCTTCTGTAGTATGGTTGCAGTCAATGAAGTGTTGTACCAACGGCGCTTGCAATTTTCTCGTCCTTGTTGGTTTTTCTGTGGAGGCGGGAGCCTTTGTGGTTCTCTGCATGTTCCTGCTGGCCTGGAGCCGACGATTGGAGGAGTCCTGGTTTTGCCGGGACATCAGGTTACCGGTTTCGTTGCAGGTGAGGTCGGTGGGGGGCTGCCGAGGTAGAGTGCGACCTGGAAGCCGCTTTGGGCATGAGCTGCATGGGAGCTACATCGTGGGAGGAGTGCTGTTGCTGTCCTTCCCTTCCAGGGTGGGAGAGGCAGGGGCAGCACAGCCGGAAAAGTGAATCAAGGTCAGTTTCAGACTAAGGTGGCGGCAGAGAAAGGAGGTGGGGTGTGTGAAGTTAGAGAGCGGTGCAGTGTTTCTGAAAGACCTTCTTCTGAGCAAAAAGCAGAGGTTACACCAAAAGGGGGTATTAACCGTCATCGTATGTTAACAGATGCAACAAATTTGGGCTGGAGGCAAAGTAGGTACTCCTTAAGGAGTGCTAAATTAAAATCACATATGGTTGATTATCAAGCAGATGCAGATTCAAAAACTGCAGAAAAGGTGGAAAATCATCATTTTAAACGGAATAAGAATCCGACAGTTGAAAACAAAACTGTAAAAGGCAAAAATCC
The DNA here is from genome assembly GCF_964204655.1 of Triturus cristatus. Lineage (NCBI taxonomy): Eukaryota > Metazoa > Chordata > Amphibia > Caudata > Salamandridae > Triturus > Triturus cristatus. The sequence continues at coordinate 544,247,891 of NC_140594.1, read as the reverse complement.
AGTGAAATTGGCAAGTTCTAAGAAGAAAAAGAGCACAGCTTCTTCTAGAGACCCCCACAAGTTAATACCATCTCTAAAAACCTATTTTAAAATAGCTCCCACTACTTTAGTATTAAAGCCACTAGATCGGTTAGTCAGCTTAGATAAATTAGACCAAAACGCCCTATTATCTAACTTTCCTATTGACAACAGATACTTCAACCTCGTCCAATAAAGAAGTGTATCAGCATTGAAGATGGCTGATAAAATCAATAAACCTGAAAATATAGTGGAGGTGGAGGCTGACGTGATTAGTTCAGAACAATCTACAGAGTTATCTACGGAATCAGTATTGATCTACAGGAGAACGCCAGTATTAGCTCTCAAGCCCCCGGAATATTATATAAAGATTCTGGAAAATTTGGGGAGAAAAATGTATTATCGAGTTCCATGTGTGATATGTTACAAGCCCTTGTTAAAGAGATGAAGGAGAGATTTGCCATCTCGGAGGGGAATCAAGTGGACATTAAAAACTCATGCTAAAAGTTAGAAGTTAAAATCCATTCACTTGCTACTAGAACAATGGCACTAGAATTATCTGTAACCGAGCTAACAAATCAGGTGGTAGAAAATAAAAAGACTATAGTGGCTTTAAAGGGAAGAGATCTAGAGACACAAGATAAGTTAGAATCATTAGAAAAATCTCAGAGGAGAATCAATATACATTTACTCAAAGTTCCGGAAGGAGTAGAAGGAAGTAATATAAAAGAGTATGTGGCAAAACTAATAAAGAAAGCAACACAGATTGAGTGCTCAGAAGAGGCTTTAATGGCGGATATTCAGAGGGTACATAGGGATCCCTTTAGGCTCAACCCTAATAAAACAAGGCCGAGCAAAATGTTAGTGCATTTTTTGACGTACCCTCTGAAAGAGGAAATTCTTAATAAGGCACTAAAATTAAATTCTTTGATTGTGGATGATATAACTTTTCAGATTAGATCAGATGTTTCTGCAATCACGGCAGTAGGAGTTGGGGAAATTGTTGGAACCATTCAAAAAAGTGGATGCCACTGCACAACTAAAATTCCCAGCCTCATTGAAAGTATTGCACAATAATAGCATGAGGACTTTTAGAAGAGTTGATGAAGCTGAATCCTTTTTACAATGCATTTCAGGAGAAGATTAAGGAAAAGTAAAAAGAATAATACTTAGCCTATGAATGAATGTAAGAATTTAAACAACAAAGCTCCTGACCCAAGAAGAGGTGCCCCATAGGCCTAGGGAGTGGCCATGCAGGAGATGAAGGGGGGTTCTTCGAGGGGGGGGAATCACATGAAAAGGGGTGGGGGGGAGCACTGGGTGGGGAGCAGCGGGAAAAAAAGAAAAAAGTTTAGGTCCAAATCGCCAATTTATTATAATAGAGAGTTTTAGAAGGATGAGTAACCAAAGAAATGGCCGGCCCTAAGGTTGATCGGAATTTTAAGTTGAAGGTGCTTTCCTGGAATCTCAACGGTTTGAATTCAAAATATAGAATGGAAAAAATATTTCAATACCTAAGAGACGTACCAGAGCAGATTCTCATTCTGCAAGAAACGCATTTGTTAGAGGATGAGTTGAGATCTCTTTGTAGACCTAGAAAATGGATTCAAACTATTTGTACTTCTGAGAAACATCCTACTAAAGGAGTTGCTATAATTTTTTTTAAAAACCCGGCTATATCCCTTGAGTATAGTACGGTGGATAAAATGGGGAGGTGGGCTATCGCTGGGATTAAATGCCATTCATCTAAGTTTACAGTGGCAGGATATTATGGACCAAATACGGATGATCCAGGACCTTTCTCCAGTCTGTTGTCTGAGTTATTGAAATACACAGACCCGTTAGTCTTGGCTGGTTATTTTAATGCTGTCCTGGATCCGACTCTTGATAAATCAGAGAGTAGTAGAGCCATTGTAAATCATAAAACAGCAGATTTGATTAGAAATACAATGAAACAATTTGCATGGTACGATGTGTGGAGAAACACAATGGGTAAGAAAAGAGGATATACTTTTCATAATAAAAAATACAATCACAAATCTAGGATAGATTACTTTCTGTTGAGTTTACCATTAAAGAAATGGGTGCAGGCTATTACTCATGTTGGGGCACATCTTTCTGATCATTCTGTCTCTCTGACTCTTAGCATTCCAGCTAGGTTATCCTCCAGAAGATGGACGCTAGAGCGTGCCATCTTTCTGGAGGAAGAAGTAATTGAGAGATTAAGATCAGAAACAGAGGCTTTTTTCAAATAAATATGGGTAGTGCCCCGATTCACATAGTTTGGGATGCGTATAAATGTTTTCTTAGGGGTGTAATTACGTCTAGACCGTTTATTAGACAACAAAAATATCAAGAGGAAATTGACAGAATAGAAAAAGAAATACAAGTAAGTGAGAATTACATCAACTAACACCAACTTGCCTTGTTAGATAATAAAATGCTAACCAGCATACAATCATTGAGATCAAACTTAACAGCAATTCTCGAGTCAAGACTGAAAAGGAAATGGGAAACCAGCAAAATAGCCCACTTTGAATATGGAGAAAATTGTGAGAAACTCCTGACATGGAAGTCTAACCAAGATCTGGTCAGAGGAAAAATTAGGGAATTGAATTCGTCCATTCCAGGAGTTACACTTGATTCCCCAGATGAGATTGAAAAGGCTTCTCAATCTCATTTTGAAGAAGTATATCGTGAAGATCGCAAGGTTCAAATAGAAGAGACAGAAGCCTGGCTGGGCCACACCTCTATTAAAGAGATTCCTGATGATAACTCACAGAATATGGATTTACCAATCTCGGAGACTGAGATTGGGAAAATCATTGACTCGGGTACATCTGGGAAAGCCGCAGGCCCGGATGGGTTACCTGCGGAATTGTATAAACCTTTGAGAGAGGTCCTCACTCCAGTTTTGAGGTTATTATTTGCCCATGTATTTGAAAAAGGGGGAGACAGTCCTCCGTCATGGAATGAAGCTACTGTCTCCCTAATTCTTAAACCTTTTAAATCACCAAGATCTTGTGATTCCTATCCACCCATCTCTCTGCTCAATAATGATTATAACATATTTGCAAAAATATTGGCAGAGAGGTTGAATGTGGTAACGGAGTGTCTTTTGCATAGGGATCAAAAGGGTTTCGTTAAAGGTTGAGGAATATTTGATCTCATATATAACTTGATTGGAGCATTAGATCTAGCCACTATATATAAACTCCCCTAAGCTATAGTAGCGATAGAAGCTAAAAAAGCTTTTTATAGAGTTAATTGGGTTTATTTACAATTTACATTAAATAAATATAATTTAGGAAATAACTTTTGTAGATCTGTCTCTTTGCTATATAAGGCACCAATGGCAAGAATGTTAGTGAATGGGATGCTGTCTGCTCCGGTTAAGATTCAAAGAGGCACTAGGCAGGGCTGCCCCCTTTCGCCTATGCTTTTTAATCTATATATTGAGCCTCTAGCTGAGAAAATTAGACGGAACCCAAATATACAATCTTTCAGTTTTAAGGTATGGGATAAAAAGGTGGCCAAATACGCTGACGATTTAATGGTTTTTACTCCGGACCCAAACATTTCAATCCCATTAATATATGATGAAGCAAGAAAGTTTGGGAAGATATCAGGATATGAAATTAACACGACAAAAACTGAATGTATGGTATGGAATGTGAGTACTTGTGTGTACCCGATAAAGAAGGCAATTAGATACTTGGGTATTCTAATATCTCAAAATATTGATGAGATTCCAGAATTAAATCTTCAAAAGATTACTAAGGAAATAGAAAATTCCGTGTCAGGATGGGCGTACTTGCCATTAACTTTGATAGGCAGAGTAAATTTAATGAAAATGATGCTTTTGCCCAAGTTAATTTTCCTATTTCAGAACATCCATTTGTCTTTTAATGAAAAAAGCTTAAGATCTCTTCAGTCTAAATTTAATTCCTTTATTTGGCCCTCAAAAGTGATTAGAATATCATGGAAAAAGTTACGTAGGAACAAGAATAAGTGGGTGGCTATGCCTACCAGATTTAGTTCTATATGCTAGGGCTTTTTCCTTGAGGGCAGGAAAATTACTTTTGGATACTCCGGATGACTCATGTAGGACTGATGTTTAACGTGATGCTTTTAAACATTGATAATGGAAGTCAAGGTTTTCTATACAAATATGGGGACCCGAGATTTAAAAAAAGAAATCTGATTAAAAGTTTTACGGGAATTTACCGCCATATGGGCAAAGATCAAAAAAATTCTGATTAGTTATTTTTGTGCCTTTGCTCCCATTTGGAACGCTCCGGGCTCACCGGGATGGACTAAAGATTCTATGTCGTCTCCCCTGATAAATGCTGGTCTTCGATGTTGGGGTCAATAAGTATCAGGAGAATCTTTATCATGGCAAGATTTTTGTACGCTTACGGAGAACAGACTTTCAAAGTTTAAGTATTGGCAATTAAGAAGCTGGCATCAGAATTGCGGGTTTGAGGTGGGCAGAGAAAATTAATTAGAAAATGCACTTTGGAAAAAAATTGGGAAAAAGGAGATATCGACTTATTATTGGTTAATGCTGGACCTGGAGGAAGGAGAATTCAATTTACCGACGGAGTTATGGGGAGAGTGCTTGCCTGGCTTTCTGTTGAATGATATATGGCAAGTATCTCATGACATCTTGTATACTACGGTGCATCCTGCATATCTGAGGAGGAACCATATTTTTTGTGTTCATAGAGTGTATTGGTCTCCTCACAAGTTATCGAAGTTCTCAAAAGGTCCAGCTCCAAATTGTCCAAAATGTCTCCTTGCTGAAGCAGATGATATTCATATGTTCTTGAATTGCCCTAAATTACACAAATTTTGGGAGGAGATTAATTAAGGTATTGGAGAAATATTGGGTCTGGACATTCAGGTAAGCCCTTTTTTAGTATTTTTGGGGTATTTTACCAGAATATAAGTTTCTCTCTAGATGGGAAAATAAGTTATGTTTATATTTGATTTTGTTGGTAAGAAGAGAAATTTGTAAAATGGATAAAAGATGTATCCCCGACTTTTTTAGATTGGGTTATTTCCATTAGGTATACAATGAGATTAGATAGAGTTAAATTTGAGAGAAAAATCATGAATAACAATAGGAACAATAGTTTTGATTTTTGGAAACCGTGTGAGTCTTGGTTGGGTAATCTTGATTTGATGAAGACACGGGTCCAATGATTAAGCCTTTACACTGTAAATACTTAACCTCCTTGGTTCTGTAGGGTGTCCAGGATACAGAACGTATATATTTATATTGAGGTTTTGTGTAAAGCATCTCCAATTGATTACAGAGCGCTCCAATTGGTGCTGTCTAAGAGAGAGGCCATAGGAGTGATTCTACCAGGTCTTATCTATCTATTGGCGAATGAGGACTTAAAAAAAATTTAAAAAATTAAAAAAAAACATCTCTGAAACGTAAAGGATCATTTGAGTCCTTCACCAACTGCTGCATATCAGTCTACAAAAGTAACACAACTATTAACTATTTGCCATCATGTTGGGTTACATTCTAAACAATATATATATATATATAGGAAGATATTGCTTTTTTGAATTGGCATCTATACACGGCTAACAATGTAATATTTGCTAGGTTAGCTCCAGGAGTATAAACCAGCCATATTTCAAAACATTGCATGCAGAAAGATTTCAAAGTCGTCATGCAGTAAATCTGCAAGGTTTGTCCTATATAAACTTTAACTGTGCTAAAGAGTGGCAAAGAAAACAAGTACCTTTTGTACAGTGAATGATCGACTGCATATTTTTGACGCTGCTGTACCTGTTAAGTTCCTTGAGTTGCTCAAAGCAGACATGGCAGCTTGCAAATACTCTATAGCCAACTCTCTATTGCAAGTGCCTTGCAACCAACTGTGCTGCAATCAAATAAAACCAGTTGTTAAAGGCAGCAGATAAATACAATATTCACATAACAAGCATACTTTTGGCAATGCATGTGTTTTGGTGGAAAAAAGGATTATTAATGGGAATTTGTTGCAGTTTATGTGAGAATATAGAATATCAAGCACGCACCTTTTAAGTGTTAGTATTCAGCTTATAACCGTACACACTTCTCATTCAGACAGGAACCAGGGCCAACATGATAACTTTCATTTTGATTAATTTTCGGCAAGGAGTTATATACCATTTTCTTAGAGAGAAAGCAAATCATAATTAGGCCATACAAGTGGAAATGCAATTTCGTAGGTACCTTAAAAATAAAAAACATTACCCCAGTGTTGAATGATGGACTTTCCTCTGTCATCAAATGAAATGATTCTTCATTGTCCTGAGGGTGGGAAAAAGAAAAGAAACCATTAGGCCCTCATTTATACTGATCATGTCAAACAGTTTTCCATTTGTTTATTCATATATCAACAGGTAGGTATATGTGCCTTATTGTTGAGGGAATTAATGCACCATATTAATTCTATGTTTTAATAAGTATCTATGCTTTTTGCAGAGATAACAGGTAGAAGTTGTGATTTTGGCACTAAAAGGCATGTTACGTTAACCAAGGAAAAAAGGCTGGCATACAGGCTTCACAATATGCACATGTGTAAAATGGCAGCACTCATTCAGCTCTGCTTACATTATGGTCAAAGCTTTCGTTGCTTGCAAATGGGTCATCATGGGAAGGGGTACGGTTCACACCCACAGGTGTTACTGCAGATGGAAAGTCACTGTAGGCCAGGCTGTGTGACTGTGAGCCGTGAGCTACAAAACTTTGTGGTATCAAAATATGTGGTGCCAAGGCTACCATAAATGTGGGATCTTGTTTGCAGGGTCTAGTAGGTGTTACTGCATTGCTCGAAACCGCCAGCTCTTGTGTAGGAAATAGTTTTTTCGGTAATAACTGGTGACGTGGAGAAAATGAGGCTTGTTTTTTGTCCATGATATTTTGATTTAAGTGGGGACTCCAAAACAAGTTAATTTTCACGTTCTACTGCATAATTTTTAATTGTGGATTTTGGCTGAAGGACACTAGCCATCCCTACTAAAAGGGCCAGGTTTTCAAGTTTCTGCAAATTCATCCGCGAACTCGCATCACCAGGCCGAGAAGGGCACAAAACACCGGGGGGCGAAAGCCCAAGATTGCAAAGTATAACCCCATGTGTGAGGGTAATAAACATGGTATAGCTAGTAAGGGGCCAAACCCGCCACCCAAAAAAATGGCACCACCCTCATATACATCTGGGCAGATATCCCTCAGTTCAAATGTATTATCTGGGGAGGAGGATATTACTCTATCTGATATTCGCACTCTTCTGAGGATAGTGCTAAATCCTCTAAAAGTACGATTAGCAAAGATGGAAACTTGTTTAGTGAATATCGAAAAGGAAATTGCACATCTAGCAGACGCACCCAAAAAAGACAGCCAACCCGTAAGAGGAAGGCCGACCCATAGTGGCAAGAAGACCACATTAGCGCCCCTAGCCAAGGAAAGGGGCCCTGTACCCAAGCCTATACAAACACAACATCCCATACCACAAATTCCGGGAGCGGTAAACCCATCAGTTTCAGATTGTGCAGCAAATGTAAGTCCTCAGGAGAAGTTAGCTGCGCCTGCAAAAGGGGAACAGGGCAATGGTATAAAACATAGGCCAGTCAACTTGCCACCAGAGGCAAGCCCGTACACAGTTATTTCAACAGGCATTCCCAAATTAAAACCATCCTCTAGAGAACCTGTTGAAGCCCTAAAAAACAAGGTAATCAACTGGCTTTCTATCAATAGGCCCCTCCCTGAAGGAATACTGAGTGAGGTCCTCATGGTGAGGAGAGTCCCATGGCTAGGCATTACCAGGAAATCTATCCATGGAGACTGTGTCCTGGTTAACTTTAGGGACCCCATGACCGTCTCATACATATGTAGTTGGCCATACCATGACCAGGAGACTTCCATCCAATCCCTACCTTTATCATTCTTCTATCCACCCATAAGACATGAGCAGGAAGAGGAGGGTTGGGAATTAGTACATAGGAGAGGAGGCAGATGGGGTGCTAGAGTAAGAGGGGGCCCCCATCTTCCCAGATTTCAGCGATACGATCACTTTCCTACCCATAACAGGTTTAGTAACCTAGATATGGTAGATTGACCGAGTCAGACGGGGGGAGGGGAGGACACAGGTCAAAATAGGGCTCCTACACTTACAAAACACCTAGCTACCCCCGGGGGGAAGGTCATCCCCGAGGAGAAATACACCAACGGTTAGGTATCTATAAGGACCGTTAGCTCTCCACTTATTGCAAGTGAGGGGACAGCGGCCCAAGACGGTAGCTCAGATACCAACACACTATTGGGGATGCATTCTAGTATGGATATGCTCCCAAACTCACTAACCGAGAGAACTAATTGTTCCTCTCTGAAGATAGTATCTTGGAACGTGGCGGGCTTGGGCAATAAACTGAAATGCCCGGACTAGAGCTCCTTCATCGAGGGCAAAGATATATGCTTGTTCCAAGAAACCTGGGCGAGAGAAGAAGTCACTCGCACAGGTTTTGCAGTATTCTCCATAAATGCAAAATGGGGGGGCAGGGGGCGTCCTTCGGGAGGACTTGCAACCTGGGTGGCCAATGACTTGGGATGCAGGGCCGTTTTCTTCCACTGAGCAAGGAGGATATTCTTGCTGTACTGTTGGAGTGGCCAAACTCACATAGTCTTCTGCTGGTAAATGTTTATTCCAGACCAGTTAATATCACGCAAGAGTCGCATACTATCGAGGAGCTTGCGGATGCCCTAAGTGAAATCCCTGAGGGTATTCCTCTTTTAATAGGAGGTGACTTGACTTGCCATTTCGAGCCGCTTTCTGGCCTACTGGATGGTCTGGCCCAGGAGGAGGACGCGGCGTGGTCTGTACCCCCATTGGAAGCGCCGGCCCCAAGAGCTTGGACGCCTCTGGCTGTACAAATTACATCCTTAACCCTGAAATATGGTGTCCGGGCCTGTAATGGACGGATAAAATCTGATATCCCTCCAAAATGCACATACAATAGAGTGGGTAGGGAGTCAAGACTTGACTATATTCTAGTTCCATTGGCCTCGTGGTCGCTTATCAGAGACTTCCGGGTGATATCAAGGGAAGACAGTGACCACAACGCATTGGAACTGGAATATGACCATCCCGGTCTTGAGGTCAGGGGGGAGCAGGTGGAGGCTCCCGAGGTGGGGTTAGGCCTTACGAATAATAGACGAAGAGTGAAGTGGGAGAAATTAGCTTCTAACCCAGGGAAGATATCCAGGCTATATGCCCGGGTTATCCCCACACTCGAAAAGTTCCACGCACTAATGGAGCAAGTTAGTACCCAGGGTATATGCAAACAGCTGGGGCTGCTGCACGAGGACCTCATCAAATCGGTGTCTGAAATTCTTTTCTCCATACCAAAAAGGGCTAACGGACGTGCTGTTTGTCCCCTTTGGTACAACACCACATGCCGTAAGGCAAAAACTCATCTCCTGGCCTCGATAAAGGAGGGGAAGGGGAGTGAGGAGATCAGGGCCAGGAGAACGGCCTATAAGCGCCTGACCACCCATGCAAAAAGCGAATGGGAGTATGAAAAGTGGGAAAAACTCACTATCTCCCTGTCAAGTGGAGATTCACGTAAATTTTGGCGCAATGTGAATACATGGTCTGAGGAGCTGGCCTCTGCAATAGAGCCCAACATCTCAGCCAAGGCATGGCAAGACCACTTCCAGTCCCTATATAGGGTAGTTGATGGGGCAAGGATAAATCCCACACAGTTTGTCAGCGACTCTCCGAAAGGGGTTCCATTCACAGTAATGGAGGTCCGAGTGGCCATTGCAGGGTTGGCATCAGGCAAGGCACCCGGTTTAGATGGTCTACCGGGCGACCTATTTAAACAAGAACCGGATGTCTGGGCACCCTATTTAACAACACTATTTAATTCCGTTTTGGGGGGTATGGAGGTGCCAGACACTTGGCTGGGCGCAGAGATTTTCCCAATATTTAAAAAGGGATCGCCTCTGCTCCCAGCCAACTACAGACCCATCAGTCTTATCGATGTACCTCAAAAGATTTTCGGTAGACTGATACTTAACCGCCTCCAAAATTGGATTGAAGAATGTGCAATCATGAGTCCGTATCAAGCAGGGTTTAGAGGGGGTGTTTCAACCACAGACCAGATTTTTCGTTTGAATCTCTTATATTGGAAGACCGCGCTAATCGTGGGTGGTAGCTTGTACACGGTTTTTGTGAACTTGCGAGCGGCCTTCGATTTAGTACCAAGGGACAAACTATGGACCGTCCATATGGACTTAGGGGTTCCTGCTGACATCCTACTAATCCTGATAAGATTACATCAGGGGAATTTTGCTAAGGTTAGGTGTGGTAGAGGGGGAGTTCTCTCGGATAGCTTCCCCGTTGACGGGGGGGTAAGACAGGGTTGTGTGCTTGCACCGACCCTGTTCTGCCTCTTTGTCAATGGGGTCATCAACCATCTTATTGGGTTGAGCAACATTGACGCCCCCAAGCTAAATGGCAGCAGGGTGCCTGCTATCATGTTTGCAGACGACATCCTGCTGCTCTCTAAATCCCCCATGGGTAAACAACGGGTGTTGGATGGGTTTTCGAACTTCTGTGTGAAGCGCGGACTGGAGATCAATGCTTTAAAAACTAAGTATATGATCCTCAACCCGCCCTCCTCAACACGCCCAAATCCTATGATAGGGTCCTCTAGATTAGAGAGGGTTTTTACGTTCGATTATCTGGGGGTAACAATCAACCAGACTATGACATGGGACTCGCACCGAACCAAGGCACATTTGAAACTGGTCCAGTTAACGGGTGGTATATGTAGGATGATAGGCGGGTCGATTTACAAGCCATTTGGTCCCCCCCTGCAAATTTACAAAATGCAGGCTAGAGGGGCAGTGACCTACGGGGGGGGAAATATGGGGGCACATAGCTGCTCAGAAATTGCAGATTACGGAGAATTACTTTATAAGGCAATTGGCAGCTTTGCCGTCCAGTACCCCACTCCTCCCATTGAGATTAGACCTGGGCCTAAGAGCCATTACAGAGGAGTTGGGACTTAAACCCCTAACTTTTTGGCGCAAAATCTGGAGCACGCCGGAATAATCCAACTACAGGGCTGAACTCGTAGAGATCTTGCGCCTACCTAATGCCGTAAAAATCCCATGGTTAAGATATATTAAACAAACATTCGAGACATTAGGAAGACCAGATTTGTGGCTTGATCCAGGAAATGTATGTTGCAGGATCTCACGCAAATCCATCTCAAAGGTTTATTATGAGCACAAGTTACGCGTCTCAATTGAGAGTACACGAGAGGGGTCCTTATCTAATTATTTCCTCAAATTCAAAGATTCATATCACTTAGAGCTCGCCTTTGATGATATTAGCCCTCCAAATACAAGGAAGTTATACATGCAGTGGCGATATGGCACTCTTCCCCTCAGGGCACTCACGGATCGCTGGACTAAGCCCCAGCCTTCAGTGCAATGCCCAGCATGTGCACACCCGTGAGAGACTGACCTGCACATCATATTTTTCTGTCCAGCCTATCAAAGAGCTAGGAATTATTGGCTTGTCCCACTCCTTAAAAACCTTGGTTTTAGGCATCATCTTCCAGCATATAGAATTTTAAAGACAGATTCATCCGCCCCAATTGTATTTGCAGTCGCAAAATTCTTAACAGCAGTGTGGTCTAGCCGTTATCGCTGTATTAAGTTAGACATAACGAATGAATATTTCTGATGATTTTATCTCAATTGTTCTATGATTAATTTTAATTCAACTAAGTGTGATTTTTTATATTGTGTAATTTACAACTGTATAACCGCTGCATTCTTTTATGGTCTAAAGTGACCGAAATAAAGATGATGATGATTGTTACCTAGGGCGGAATTTCTAATGCCTTATTGTTCTGTGTAATTGTCAACCATGGCGATTGGTCAAGTGGTGCCCTGACATCATAAAGCTACAGCAGGATGTCATCTGACATGAGTGCAAGCAATAGGATACATTTATCATGGTATTGAAATGGATAGCAGGCTAGAGAGGACTCCCAGCTGAAGGCAAAGATGGTGAGATGAAAGAAACGAGGGCATCAGTTGAGACGTATTCATTTGTTTGAAGGTGTTGGTGATAATAATATTCTCAGGTTCTCTAAAGGTTAACTGATAGGGATGTGCAAGAATGAAGATGTCAAAATCTGTTGTTCATAGTTTTTCTTATTACCACTACCTGTAGCATAAACCTTCCTCCAGAAACCTCTCAGATCACCTAATGGTTATTGATGTACGATAAGATGAAATAATTGCGGTGAACAGGGTACGTTGTCACCTGGATACCAATGATATCTTTTTATCTACGTTCTAACATAGGTGCTAGAGTTGTGTAGAGAGTTGTAGCAAAGGAGGCTTCGGATTGAGAGAAGTATGCTAGGTTGAAAATAAAATATTACATACTACATAGTACTGATTATTCGCCCTTTATTAAAATCTGTTTGTTGTTGTGTTGCATTAGTTTGGAAATATTCAAGTTCTGCTAATAGACTAGCAGTGGACTTTTCCCTTTGCAGATTATATTGAATGACCAGCAGAGGCAGCGCTGCAGAAGAAAATTTCTTGGAGTTGCGGAGACCAAAAAAAAATAAAAAAAGTTCAGCAGCCTTCGGTTTCATTTACCAATTTACATGGTGAGTCAAACTCTCAATTTATCATTTTGCATGTCCTTAAAAGAAATTCATAGCATCTGACGGCTCTCAGCACCTTTTAGTGGGGTCTTCCGTATGAATATTATTTGTCAAGACTGAAGCGATAAGGATGAAGCTATGGGCATCATGATAGCTTCTCAAAGACGGTGACTGTCTACAACGCTGACAATCCTAATTTAGATACTTGTGCTAGCAATATGTCATCAGAGGAAATTAGTGTCTTTGAGGCTGGAATGAGGTGTCTTATGTTAGAGCAATTGACTTACTTTCACATGGAGGGAAGCTAATTTACCTTCCTCCCTTCAATCTGAATGTGGGACTCTTATACTCAAGAAGGGCTGCTGTGAGCGTGGGGGGTGTGCGGGCCGGATACACAGACGCGGAGGCTGGATGTAGTGTGCAATTTTAGGGTTTTTATTAAGAACAACAGGCTGGTTGGTCGGGTTAGGTGAAAATTAGTCTTCTTTTTCCTTGGATGGTTTCTCTCTCCTTTCTTGGCCTTCTGGGGTCTCTTCGGTTTGTTGGTCTTCTCCCAAGGTGGCCCCTGACAACAGAGTGGGCTTGCAGAGGCTCATACAGAGGGGAAAGACAAAAAATGAGCCGTCAGCTGTTGTTTCCGATGTAGTTTAGCGATTAGCTTTACCTATCACCACACCCAGTCGGTGAAATGGGAAAGCGTACAAATGTGCAAACAAAAAGGGGGAGGAAAAATGTGATACCGAGATTATAAGGTAGGTAGTCTGCTTAGCAAAGGGGCTCCCTCGTACCAAGAAGGGGACGTGAGGTCCAGGGTTTTCAGGAATTGTGTCTTTTAAGTGTTGTACAACCTGACCCTCCCTATCCCACCCCCGGTACTTGGTCACCACCCACCTCCCCTTCCCCCGCTATCTCCTGTATTCGTGGACTCACCGGCTCTGCCGCAACCCTCCAGAGTTGTGTCCGCTCTCCAACATCCTCCGATGGGCTCCATCAATCGTCGCTCCACTCGTCCTCTGCTTTGGGTCCATCCGCTTCGTCCACCCGACTCGGCTTCTCCTCTGGTTCTTCTCCCTTGTTTCCTGCAGGTGTGCGCCCTTCCTGTTGAGTTCCTGGTTCTTTAACCGGCCTGGGACTTCTGGTTCCGGGGTCAGTCGCGACCCCTTCCTCCGCCTCTCGCCTCGGGGTTGGTTTCTGCAAGAACACATGACAAGGGGGCGGGGTTATCGTTGACGCGGTCGGACGACATTCACCCGGGCTTTGCAGGGATCACGTAATATTTCAATGATGGAGCTCCTGACGAACAGGTACCACACTGTTCCCCACATGTGCCGCCTCACAACTGCTCTTTCGGATGCTCCTTGCTCTTGTACCTCCAGCCCCCTTTCAAAAGGGGAGCCCAATGCTTTCAATGTTGCAGAGTCCTTTCCCATTACCCCTTCGACTTGCCTTTCAGTCATAATTACAGAGTGTTACCTAGTGCGGAATTTCTAATGCATCATAGTTCTGTGTAATTGTCACCCATGGCGAATGGTCAAGTGGTGCCCTGACATCATAAAGCTACAGCAGGATGTCATCTGACATGAGTGCAAGCAATAGGATACATTTATCATGGTATTGAAATGGATAGCAGGCTAGACAGGACTCCCAGCTGAAGGCAGAGATGGTGAGATGAAAGAAACGAGGGCATCATTTGAGACTTATTCATTTGTTTGAAGTTGTTGGTGATCATAATATTCTCTGGTTCTCTATAGGTTAACTGATAGGGATGTGCAAGAATGCAGATGTCAGAATCTGTTGTTCATAGTTTTTCTTATTACCACTAACTGTAGCATAAACCTTCCTCCATAAACCTCTCAGATCACTTAATGGTTATTGGTGTACCATAAGCTAAAAGAATTGCAGTGAGCAGGGTAGGTTGTCACCTGGATATCAATGAGATCTTTTTATCTATGTTCTATTAAAGGTGCTAGAGGTGTGTAGAGAGTTGTAGCAAAGTAGGTTTAGGATTGAGAGAAATATGCTAGGTTGAAAATAAAATTGAGATTTGAATTATTTTTTAGCTGTGGATTTTCACAATATTACATATGTCACAGTACTGATTATTCACCCTTTATCAAAATCTGTTTGTTGTTGTGTTGCATTAGTTTGGAAATTTTCAAGTTCTGTTAATAGACTAGCAGTGGACTTTTCCATCTGCAGAATATATTGAATGACCAGCAGAGGCAGTGCTGCAGAAGAAAATTTCTCGGAGTTGCTGAGACAAAAAAAAAGAAAAAGTTTCAGCAGCCTTCGGCTTCATTTACCAATTTACATGGTGAGTCAAACTCTCAATTTATCATTTTGCTTGTCTTAAAAGAAATTCATAGCATCTGACGGCTCTCAGCACCTTTTAGTGGGGTCTTCTGAATGAATTATTTGTCAAGACTGAAGCGAGAAGGATTTCGCTATGGGCATCATGATAGCTTCTCAAAGACGGTGACTATCTACAAGGCTGACAAGCCTACTTTAGATACTTGTGCTAGAAATTTGTCATCAGAGGAAATTAGTGTCTTTGAGGCTGGAATGAGGTGTCTCATGTTAGAGCAATTGACTTACTTTCACATTGAGGGTAGCTTATTTAACCTTCCTCCCTTCAATCTGAATATGGGGCTCTTATACTCAAGAAGGATTGCTCTTTAGGATACTCCTTGTTCTTGTACTTCCAGCCCGATTTCAAAAGGGGAGCCCAATTCTTTCAATGTTGCAGAGTCCTTTCTCATTACACCTTCGACTTGCCTTTCAGTCATAATTACAGATTGTTACCTAGTGGGCAATTTCTAATGCCTCATTGTTCTGTGTAATTGTCACCCATGGCGATTGGTCAAGTGGTGCCCTGACATAATAAAGCTACAGCAGGATGTCATCTGACATGAGTGCAAGCAATAGGATACATTTATCATGGTATTGAAATGGATAGCAGGCTAGACAGGACTCCCAGCTGAAAAGGCAAAGATAGTGAGATGAAAGACATGAGGGCATTATTTGAGACTTATTCATTTGTTTGAATGTGTTGGTGATTATAATATTCTCAGGATCTCTATAGGTGAACTGATAGGGATGTGCAAGAATGAAGATGTCAGAATCTGTTGTTCATAGTTTTTCTTATTACCACTAACTGTAGCATTAACCTTCCTCAATAAACCTCTCAGATTACTTAATGGTTATTGGTGTACGATAAGCTAAAATAATTGCAGGGAACGTTGTCACCTGGATAGCAATGAGATCTTTTTATCTACATTCAAATATAGGTGCTAGAGTTGTGTAGAGAGTTTTAGCAAAGGAGGCTTCGGATTGAGAGAGGTATGCTAGGCTGAAAACAAAATTGAGATTTGAATTATTTTTGAGCTGTGGATTTTTACAATATTACATACAACATAGTACCTATTGTTCACCCTTTATCAAAATCGGATTGTTGTTGTGTTGCATTTGTTTGGAAAAGACTAACAGTGGACTTTTCCATTTGCAGAAAATATTGATGGACCAGCAAAGGCAGTGCTGCAGAAGAACATTTCTCGTAGTTGCTGAGACCAAAAGAAAAAAAAAGTTCAGCAGCCTTCGG
The DNA here is from genome assembly GCF_964204655.1 of Triturus cristatus. NCBI lineage: Eukaryota > Metazoa > Chordata > Amphibia > Caudata > Salamandridae > Triturus > Triturus cristatus. Next base: position 544,231,573 of record NC_140594.1, on the reverse strand, counting down.
CTTCATTTACCAATTTACATGGTGAGACAAACTCTCAATTTATAATTTGCTTGTCCTTAAAAGAAATTCATAGCATCTGACGGCTCTCAGCACCTTTTAGTGGGGTCTTCCGCATGAATACTATATGTCAAGACTGAAGCGATAAGGATGACGCTATGTGCATCATGATGTCACCTGGATAGCAATGCAATCTTTTTATCTACGTTCTGATATAGGTGCTAGATTTGTGTAGAGAGTTGTAGTAAAGGAGGCTTTGGATTGAGAGACGTATGCTAGGTTGAAAATAAAATTGAGATTTGAATTCTTTTTGAGCTGTGGATTTTCACAATAATACATAAGTCATAGTACTGATTATTCACCCTTTATCAAAATCTGTTTATTGTTGTGTTGCATTAGTTTGGAAATATTCAAGTTCTGTTAATAGACTAACAGTGGACTTTTCCATTTGCAGAATATATTAAATGACCAGCAGAGGCAGTGCTGCAGAATAACATTTCTCGGAGTTAATGACACCAAAAAAAAAAAAAAAAAGTTCACCAGCCTTCGTCTTCATTTACCAATTTACATGGTGAGTCAAACTCTCAATTTAGCATTTTGCTTGTCCTTAAAAGAAATTCATAGCATCTGACGGCTCGCAGCACCTTTTAGTGGGGTCTTCCGCATGAATATTATTGGTCAAGACTGAAGCGATAAGGATAACGCTATGGGCATCATGATAGCTTCTCAAAGACGGTGACTGTCTACAAGGCTGACAATCCTACTTTAGATACTTGTGCTAGCAATATGTCCTCAGTGGAAATTATTGTCTTTGATGCTGGAATTAGGTTTTCTTATGTTAGAGCAATTGACTTACTTTCACATGGAGGGAAGCTAATTTAACCTTCCTCCCTTCAATCTGAATGTGGGACTCTTATACTCAAGAAGGACTGCTCTTTAGAATACTCCTTATTCTTGTACCTCCAGCCTCCTTTAAAAAGGGGAGCCCAATGCTTCCAAAGTTGCAGAGTCCTTTCCCACTAAACCTTCTACTTGCCTTGCAGTTATATTTACAGATTGTTACCTAGTGCAGAATTTCTCATTGTTCTGTGTAATTGTCACCCATGGCGATTGGTCAAGAGGTGCCCTGACATCATAAAGCTACAGCAGGATGTCATCTGACATGAGTGCAAGCAATAGGATACATTTGTCATGGTATTGAAATGGGTAGGAGGCTAAACAGGAATCCCAGCTGATGGCAAAGATAGTGAGATGAAAGAAATGAGGGCATAATTTGAGACTTATTCATTTGTTTGAAGGTGTTGGTGATCATAACATTCTCAGGTTCTCTATAGGTTAACTGATAGGGATGTGCAAGAATGAAGATGTCAGATCTGTTGTTCATACTTTTTCTCATTACCAATATTTGTAGCATATACCTTCCTCCATAAACTTACCAGATCACTTAATGGTCATTGGTGACCCATAAGCTAAAAGAATTGCAGTGAGCAGGGTATGCTGTCACTTGGATATCAATGAGATCATTTTATCTACGTTCTAATATAGGCGCTACAGTTGTGTAGAGAGTAGCAAAGGAGGCTTCGGATTGAGAGAAGTATCTTAGGTTGAAAATAAAATTGAGATTTGAATACTTTTTGAGCTGTGGATTTTCACAATATCACATACTTCAAAGTACTGATTATTAACCCTTTATCAAAATCTTTTTGCTGTTGTGTTGCATTAGTTTGGAAATATTCAAGTTCTGTTAATAGACTAACAGTGGACTTTTCCATTTGCGGAATTTATTGAATGACCAGCAGAGGCATTGCTGCAGAATTTTTTTTATCGAAGTTGCTGAGATGAAAAAAAAAAAAGTTCAACAGCCTTTGGCTTCATTTACCAATTTACATGGTGAGTCAAACTCTCAATTAATCATTTTGCTTGTCCTTAAAAGAAGTCCATAGCATCTGATGGCTCTCAGCACCTTTTAGTGGGATCTTCCGCATGAATATTATTGGTCAAGACTGAAGCGATATGGATGACACTATGAGCATCATGAGAACTTATGAAAGACGTTGACTGTCTACAATGCTGACAATCCTACTTTAGATACTTTTGCTAGCAATATGTCATCAGAGGAAATTAGTGTTTTTGAGGCTGGAATGAGGACTCTTATGTTAGAGCAATAGGCTTACTTTCACGTGGAGGGAAGCTAATTTAACCTTCCTACCTTTTACTCTGTATGGGGGACTCCGATACTGAAGAAGGAATGCTTTTTAGAATACTCTGTGCTCTTGTACCTCCAGCCCCCTTTCCATAGGGGAGCCCAATGCTTTCAATGCTGCAGAGTCCTTTCCCATTACACCTCCTACTTGCCTTACAGTCATAATTACAGATAGTTACCTATTGCGGAATTGCTAATGCCTCATTGTTCTGTGTCATTGTCAACCATGGCAATTGGTCGTGGTGCCCTGACACCCTAAATCTACAGCAGGATGTCATCTGACATGAGGGCAAGCAATAGGATACTTTTATCATGGTATTGAAATGGATAGCAGGCTAGACAGGACTCCCAGCTGATGACAAAGTTGGTGAGATAATTGAAACAAGGGCATTATTTGAGACATATTCAATTGTTGGAAGGTGTGGGTGATCATAATATTCTCAGGTTCTCTTTAGTTTAACTGATAGAGATGTGCAAGAATGAAGATGTCAGAATCTGTTGTTCATAGTTTTGATCATTAACACTAACAGTAGCATAAAACTTCCTCCTTAAACGTATCATATCACTTAATGGTTAGTGCTGTGCCAGAACCTAAAAGAATTGCAGTGATCAGAGTACACTGTCACTTGGCTAGCAAGAAGATCTTTTTATATATGTCCTAATATAGGTGCTAGAGTTGTGTAGAAAGTGGTAGCAAATGAGGCTTAGGATTGAGAGAAGTATGCTAGGTTGAAAATAAAATTGAAATTTGAATTCCTTTGGAGCTGTCGAATTTCACAATATTACAAACGTCATAGTACTGATTATTAACCCTAACAATGGACTTTTCCATTTGCAGAATATACTGAATGACCAGCAGAGGCAGTGCTGCAAAAGAACATTTCTCTGCGTTGCTGAGACAAAAAAAAAGAAAATGAAATGTCATTAGCCTTCTGCTGCATTCATTTATCAATTTCTATGGTAATTGAAACTTGAGTTTAATCATTTTGCTTGTCATTAAATGAAGTTCATAGCATCTGAATCTCCTCAGTAACCTTTAGTGGGGTCTTCTGAAAAATAAAATGTCAGTCAAGATGGTAGTAAAATGGATGACATAATGAAGCTCCTAATAATTCTTGGACGACTTTGACTATCTCCAAGGCTGACAAAGCCTTCTTTAGATACTAGTGCTAGGGTAAGTCATCAGAAGAAATGCTACCTTTGTGGCTGTAATGAGTTTTCTTAAGTTCGAGTATTTGACGTACCCTCTCATGGAGGGAAGCTCATTTAATCTGTTTCTCTTCACTCTTGCATGGGACTCTGATACTCAAGATGGATGGTTTTTTTTGTTTTGTTTTTTATGGAGTTTTATAAAGCACAAACTTGACCCGGTGTTGGGTATCAGAACACTTTACTTTGCACCAATTGCGTTACATGAGGACACATTCATTAGGTCTCGTTGAGCCAGCGCATGCGCTGATCTGTGAGACATTTAGTATCTGGGATTTCAAAGTGCTGCCACTGGCTTTTGGTGGCCTAGCGCATGCGTTCACGCGTGCAGCCGCCATCTGCCTCCCAGCGTGATCACTTTCACTTTTGCGTGCTGCTGCGCGCGCACGCATCACTAGCGTGTTTTTTTTTACATTACTTACAAGGTTCCTGCGTCGCGCGGTCAATGCTTGTTTTTTTTAGCAAGAGGCACATTTTTTCTACCCGTTCATTAAAGGATGATTTGTGCTTCCGACATAAAATACCGTCGGCACTCTCCACCTGAGCACCACCCTTTGTCGGTGTGTACGTCAGCCTCTATGACTCCTCCAAGATGCAGCACAAAGACTGGGCCAAGGCAACCTATTCTGTTGTTTCTCTCTTAAATAATTCTACTGCTTTCCTCCAGTGCTGGTACTTTTCTCGCAACTTGATCGGACTGCCGGTTGTTGACTAAACTACTAAAAGCGTATTTCCTGTAGAATGCTTCAAGGACTGAGGTGCTCAATTAACTGGAAAATGTGCATGAGATATCCGCTTCTAATCAAAGGACACTGTGGCTCGGGAAATGTTCCAGAATATATTTCTAGCTTTTTAAAAAAAAAATTATTAATTGGTGAAAGACAACCGATTATCTTTGCACTGCAGTTATATTATGTTCAACAAAGCACTTTACAACATATAGAGAGGAAGATTACATCACCCAGAAAGCTAAAGGAAAAAATGTGAACACAACAGGTGGCGATACTTTAAAGAAAGACCAGAAAGACTCTCAGTGAACATGACCAAGACCACAAGGACGAAACACATTGATTGTTTTTCTGTATGTAATAAAATAAAAAATTAGGACCTCTCGCAGAGTAAGGCGGTATTACCGCTTGATGTCAGCTACTGGTCACCCTGCTTCAGCCATGGGTTCACTTCACTATGAGTGAAGCTTTCTGGCCATGCACACGGTACAGGCCCCTTCAATGCCATGGACTACTGCGGCAATATGTCGTTTTTGATTACAAAATATATTTTTTGCTTTAATCCAATGCTTGGTTTTATTATGTTGGTGTGCTCCAGCGGAAAAGGGCAAAATTACATATCCTCCCTATGTCACAGACTCATCACCACACTACTCATTCATACATTCACTCATTGGTGGGGCCCATAACACCAACACTCATACGTCTCACTCAAATTTGCACACAGGAGGAAAAGAAGCGATGGACAGGTGGGGGGTACCTTGTTACCTATCTGGAGTAATTCCTTTACATTATATACATTATATACATCTGCACCTATAGAATCCTAACTTTAACATCAAGGCACTCCACCACTTGGTCGATGGACCAATTAGTTGGACTGGTTGATGGTGATTCAGAACCAGCTAAAACACATTTAAAGCTTCGGAACCTTTCGATTAGCTTTTCAATACCTTATTAAAGAATCACAACCTTGTTTCTTATTAATCAAAGTTTAGTTTATCTAATTAAGTCACTCTGTGTTGGCATATTCAGGATTACAGTTCAAACCATTTCTCTATTGAGCGATTTCCAATCTTTGATCTTTAACATAAATTGACATGACATGTATATTTACCTAAATTTGGACATTGTCGACCACTTCCAGAAGAAGCCGTCAACCCACAGCACATAAGCAAAATCCCTTCAGATGGAATCGTCCTTTTATAATCAAAGAAAACCCAGGTAAGTCCAGGAAATCTCCTTCAGTACGACACAGTCCCCACGATATAGCCAAGGGACCAGGCGAAGGCACCAAATAACCAACAATCCAGCAAATCGGCTCTCCACACCAACAGCCTCTAACCCCCCTCTTCTAAATCTCTTTCTTATATACTCTTTTCCTCCTTACTTTTAGGACAATGCGCAACAATTTAGGGGTAGAAAGTATTCTTTTTGGCTAAACCCTCTGAAAATTGTAAGTCTATTCAATATTCCCATGTTTGCCTGTTTCCCATGAGACCGGGCATGACATCTTCCCAATTGTATTCTTTTTCGTAGTTTCACAGGCGAAAGTTCTGAAGTAACAACATGTAAGCCTTCTTGTACAGGTCGTTCATTGTCCCCTCAGTCATTCACACTAGTCTGTGTCTTGGCAGTCCTCCACGTTCCTATCATTGACAAGGAACATTTTGTTTCTCATCGGAGGTGGCTTGGAGATCTTCAGAGCCATTCGAGTCTGTGCAGTAGACATCCCGCTCACATGACGGTGGCCACTTCCGAACTCCATTTTATGTACTGCGGCCTAGTAGGCCCGAATGCCAACTTAAGCAAAACAAACATAACAAAAATTAATATATAGAAATGAAGATTCTAATGATTAAACCCGCACTAATCCCAATATATATTAGTATTTTCCTAGCGTGTAGCAACATTTAAAACAATAATACTCACCATTCTGCAGCACTGGGAGCACAAACCATCACAAAAGCAACATGAATCATGCAATTCTCTATTTCAACACATCCAAAAGTTAGTTTGCGTACAACAGTTAATCATTTAATTATTAGCCATGCAAATAGCATTTTAGTCCCATGTGTATTCTCGTGTTTATTAAGGTGCAATTGTTGGTTAATCATACCACTCTACACAAATTAGTACAAGTTAATATTTAGAATGATTACATAATTAAATTTCATGCTAAATAGAGGAGGCATACAAAATGTTTGCTTTACCTGCTCCATCAGGTGCATGACCAACAGCACCCCCAACACTGTTGCCCGGTCACTTGCATCAAACGCGCACATAAAGTGCACAATCCATTACTTTAAATTTTTAAAAAAAAAGAAAAGTCCAAGAAGGCCACCCATGCTTCACCGTGTCTACTTGCATGACGCCCATCCTTTAATGTGGTTTACCTTAATAAACAAGCATTGGCATAGCCAATAGGTCTCGCCTTTGGGACCTTAAAAGTGTTTAGCCATGCAACAGTTAATGTTGTTGCAGTAAGGATATTGTGCTGCATAACTAAATACTTATAAGGTCCCAAAGGCGAGACCTATTGGCTATGCCAATGCTTGTTTTTTGTTAGCGACTGGGAGATTAAGTGATTTGCCCAGAATCACTGGATGTTTAGCGTCATTGCCGAGACTCGAATCCGGTTCCCCAGATTCAAGTTCGATCGCCCTAGCCGTTAGGCCAACTCCTCTCCGATGGTTGTTTGATACACTGTTCTTGTAACTCCATACCACTTTCAAAAGGAGCTCAATGCTTTCAGTGGTTCAGAGTACTTTCCCATTACACCGTCTATTTGCCTTGCAGTCTTAACTACAGAGTGTTACCTAGTGCATAATTGCTGATGCCAAATCCTCCTTTTTGTCATCTTCACTCTCAGCAATTGGTCAAATGGTGCCCTGACATCATAAAGCTCAGCAGGATGTCATCTGACATGAGGGCCAATTCATTGCCTAGCAAGCAATAGGATACCTTCTCATAGTATTAAAACAGGTAGAAGAGTAGACAGGACGCCCAGCTGGATACTAAGATGTTGGGATGATATAAATAGGCATTATTGGAGACTTATAAATTTGTTTGAAGGTGTGAGTGATCATAAGAATCTGGACTTGACTATTGCCTCACTGATAGTGATATGCTAAAATGAAGATGTTAGAATCTCTTATTCATACTTTTTATAATTCCCATTAACTATAGCATAAACCTTACTCCCTCAACTTACCAGATGAGGTCATTGCTTTTTGTGTACCATAACCTAAATGAATTGCAGTGAGAAGGGTGCACTGTTATTTGTCAGGCAATCTGATCTTTTTATCTATATTCAAATATAGGTTCTAGAGTTGTGTAGAGTGGTGGCAAATAAGCCATAGGATTGAGAGATGTGTGCTAGGTTAAAAACCAAAGACCGAGACTTTAATTTTTAGTGAGCTGTGCATTTTGACAATATTGCAGACCCCATAGTACTGATTAGAAAGGCTTTATACAAATCCTTTTTTGTTGAATTGCATTAGTTTGAAAATATTCAAGTTCTAATAATAGACTAACAGTGGACTTTTCCATCTTCAGAATATACTGAATGACAAGCAGTGGCAGTGTTACAGAAGAGAATTTCCATGTATTGCTGAGACAAAAAAAAAAAGAAAATGAAACGTCATCAGCCTTCTGCTGCATTCATTTATCAATGTATATGGGAAGTGAAAATCACGTTTAATCATTTTGCTTGTCACTAAAAGAAGTTCATAGCATCTTAATCTCCTCAGTACTCTATAGGGGGGTCTTCTAGATAAATACAATTTCAGTCAAGATGGTAGTAATATGAGATGAAATTATGGAGCTCCTAATAATTCATCAACGTCTTTGACTGTCTCCAAGGCTGACAAAGTCTGCTTTAGATACTAGTGCTAGAGTAAGTCACCAGGGGAAATGCTACCTTTGTGGCTGCAATGAGTTGTCTTAAGTTAGAGCCCTCTCATAGCGGGAAGCTCATTTAACCTGCTTCTCTGCACTCCCTGTGTGGGACTCTGATACTCAAGATCGATGGTTGTTTGATACTCTGTTTTTTTAACTCCATCCCACTTTCAAAAGGAGCCCAATGCTTTCAGTGGTTCAGAGTACTTTTCTATTACGCTCTGCTGTTTTTTAGAACTTGGGTAGCTGATCTTGATGCCTCACTCGTCAAAAAATGTAGAACTTTAGTAGGCATGGATGGAAGCTGTCATTTCATGCCAAACCAAAATATCAATATCTACTAAAAGCCTAAAATAATAAGTGAATTAGTGATGTGATGTATAATGTTTGAAAGATTAAAATAATAGTGAAATTAAGGGAACCAGTGTGGGAAGCTGGTTCTGTATATACTATACCAAAGTAAGGTTTTGTGTTCACAGAGTCCAGGGGATCCCCAGAGGTATAGCAGAGTCTAGATTAGATAATCACTAACCGCTCCCTTGGTGCTAGTGTGGTTGGGCAGTTAGGCTTATCAAGAGGGTGTGTTAAGCATTTGTTGTATTCACTCAATCAAGGGCTGATTACACACACTCAGACTGAATTCAGACCAATCAGGACTTGGTACAGGTAAGTAAAATATACTTTCAAATACAAAACTTTACGAGAAAATGCATTTGTGGTTGAAATTGTAATTGTTACAGGTTTGTATTTGCTTTTAAAGCAGTTTAAAATTACACTCAATTACTTTTATGTTACTCTTAGATTAAATAGGGTACTTTGGGTGATATGCCAAGATATCACCCTGTGGATCCTACAGTACAAAGTTAAGTAAGACATTTTTTGGTTTAAAGAACACCTACTTTTCTTCAGTACAAAAAAACGGTCAACACAGACATTTTTTGGAACAAAATCTTGTAACATTGGTTAATCTAGGGAAAAGAGTGTTACGTTTTACAGGTATGTAAAAGACCTGAAAGTATGGCTTTTGCAAGTTAGGATCAAGGTTCCCCAATGTCTAGGTAGGCACTCAAGTTGCACAACCGGCGGCACTGGTGCAGCCTGTTGCAGAGTGCAGGGGCCCAATGATAGCCAAATGGCCTTCGGTCAGGGGCTGCTTACGAGCAGGCCACTTGGGTGTGGGAGCAAAGGTCTTGGGGCTGAGATCAGCATTGCAGGGGCCAACAATCAGCACAAGAGCTGCACCAGCAGCAGCACGGAGGTGGCTGGATGCAGAGTGCCTAGAAGACTTCGGGAGCCCTATGGTTTGCAATGGAGATCTCTGGTTTGAAGATAAGGCTGCAGGCTCAGGCAGGGTAGCTTCCTGGAAGCAACCACTGGCAGGAGAGGTACATTGCGTTCTTGTGAGATGCCTAGATACAGTCGGTTGGGCCACCCATGGCCGTGGGGTGTAGGTTGCAGGGGTATCTTTTGGCGTTGGGTCTTCTTACCAGCTCCTGTTGTGGTCAAGGGCCCTTCAGGTTGAGGGTGCAGGCATCAACTTGAAGTTTGAGGGAGTTCTGGGGACACCAGATCCCAGGTCAGTTTCGCTGAGGACAGCTCCTCGTGATATTGGGCAACTCAAACTTGGGCCGTGTGCATTGGGCGCAGAGTGGTGCAGAACCGCAAAGCTGCCTGGATCTAGATTCTATGTTGGAATTCTTAGATTCTGTTGAGCAAATCCGGTGCTCACGGGAGACAGTGAGACAGTGAGCTGAGTGCAGACAGGCTGCTCTGGGGTGCTGCTGGATATGCCATGGTTTCCGCTGTGGGCATGCCTGAGTCGGGACAGGGCTGTAGGGCTGGGGCCAAAGCAGTTGGTGTCCTCTTCTTCCTGTGTCAGCACCACTCTTTGGTCCTTCTTCCATTTTTTTTCTCGAATCTGAGGAGACAAGGTTCAGGGTCGGCCCTAAACCCTACATTTATGGCAATTAATAGAGGTTTGCAGGTCGGGACCAATAGCTCCCTTCCTTGGGGTGAGTATACCTCCTATTATGCCAACCTCCGTGGGACAGGGGCATGAGCCTCTCTCTAATTGGCTGGGTTCCCTTGTCTTCTATTTGGAGGAAACTGAGATGTGTGCTTTACCCTGCCTCCTCCACCTGAGGAGTGGGGTTTGCAAAGGTGGGCACACCTTTCCTCTTCCCTTGGCTCCCACCGGCTTTGACCCCACCCATTGGGTTGGAGAATCGATTTAAAATCCATTTGTTGGGGTCAGCAAAAGGCAGGTACAGCTTACAAAGGCAGCTGGATTTTAAAGCTTCCGCTTTGTGGACTCAGCCCATCTTGGGGGAAGAGGCATGGCACTTCTGCCCAGGATGGGCTTTGATTCATGACCCAGTGAGCGGAGGTCCTCTACCCAGGGGTCCTGAAACCTTTCTGGTGGTGGCAAATGGGGGCAGCCATTCATGAACCATACCAGGGTGGGTCGTTTTTCGGGGTGCATCTCTAAGATGCCCTCTGAGTGCATTTTATATTCAATCCCACACTGGCATCAGTGTGGGTTTAAAGTGCGGAGATGTTTGCTACCAAACATCCCACTTTTCAGTAAAGCCATTATGGAGTTGTGGAGTTCGTAATGACCAACTCCCAGACCAAATACTCTATATGGCTTTACTGCTCTTACAATTTCTAAGACTGTACTGGGACACTGCTGAGGTACAGTCCTCATGCAAGTGTACTTTTGCCTAGGGCCTAGTGCACCCTGCTAGAAGGGTAACTTACCTAGGTCCCAGGCAGTGGGTTGCAGGCATGGCACACAGGGATGTGTGCCATGTCAACTCTTCACTTTTCTCTGCACCAAAACACGCAGCCTGCAATGGCAGTGTTTGGGTGTGAAGGTGCATGGCGTCTAAGGGTGGCACAATAGGTGCTGCAGTCCTTAGAGGCCTTCCCTGGTCACAGTGCCCTTGGTACCCATTATACCTTTTACAAGGGGCTTGCCTGTGGCCAGAGATTTGCCAATTTTGGGCACATAAGTACAGGTTTGGGAAAGAACACCTGCCAAAGTGCATCAAATGTCAGGCAAAAAGTTGGGGGTGAACATGCAAAATGGGCCCCTTTCCTACAACCAGCCTGCTACGTTGTTGCCACATTCAGCTGTGATCTTATATATTAGCCCAACCACACATGTTCTTCTGTCAGACACTGGTGCATTCACTGAAAGCAAGAAAGAAGATATATTGATAGTGTAGGAGAGACAGACACTTGGAAGAAAAGAAATCTTATGGTGAGTTTTGTATATGGTTTGTACAATGCACCCTCAGTGGACTTCAGCAGCTTATTTTCTAATATATTTGGCTAAGACTTCTTAACACTAAATCCTTGTAATGGAAACATCGCCAGCTGCCGACAGTACTAGAGATAGCGCCATGGAAATCATATTGATGATTAACGCCAGTGCTATGAATTGTGAATCTTTTTATTGTTCAGCATCCTCTTTTCAGGGTTTATCGTTCGATACAGTAACCTTTCTCAACTTAAAAGCTTTCCCTTTAGCCTATAACTTCTATCTTATCTCCTGTTGAATAAATTATAATCCTTCCCTATTTCACTTACTTGCACTCCTTCGATGGTTGTAAATATATTGTGTTTAATATTCAAGATGACAATCAAAACATCTGCACATATTTTCCATCGCACAATTACTAGGAGTGGCTGTACCAAGTGACATTTACATTACAAGGTTCTAATATTAAAGTATTTCTTGTTCAGAAAGTGACAAATATTAAGACACTGGCACTTACATTTAAATATCTCAAGCAGAACATATAGCAGATATAAAAAATCAGTAATTGACTAGTCCTAAAGTCAGACAATAATGCATTACCCACAGTCTACGTCTTTTCAAGAGATCTAGCAGGTGGGGCTTGATGCAGATCAGGATGAAAGGATTATGAGACCTTTTTTTGTAGCAGGAAGGGAGTGGGGGAAATCACTAGGCCTGGGCAGCAAACTCCGTTCCGCTCGCGGAATTTGCGGAATTTGGGTAATTTCGCGTTCCGCGGAGAACGCGAAACTGCCCAAAATTCTGCTTTCCGCGACTTCGCGAAATTTGTTGCTTGTTCGTGTTCTCAAAATGCGTGTTCGCGAGATATTTCTCCCCGAGCACGCAAACAGCGATTGTGAACAGGAAAAAAGCATCGCAAACAAGCAATTCCGCGTGTATTGATGTCTGATGGAGATGTTGTGAGTCGTGTGAATGTGATATTAAGTTGAAGTTGTTTTAAGTTGAAGTTATCTTATATTTACCTAAGATCTAGGGATAAATAATAAAGGTGTAGAAGATGCAGTGTTGCAATTGTCATCTAAGGTTTTGGGGGGTTTGCCATTAGACATCAACAGCCCAATTGAGAAGGGAATTTTCGTTTGCAAGATAGTGTTGTAATTAGTGTGGTGTACCTTTTGGCCAGAACGGAAATAAAGACTTCGACCAGTGAGAAATCACCAAAATCAGTATAATTTGGATGTGGGTTCTTTGCGTGAGTGTTTGAAAATTGTCTGCTTCACTAAAAGAATTGATAGAGTTATAAACGGGAGCGAATGAGGGAGTAGGAAAAAGAGGGTGAACTGCTGTGAGGAGTAAGAGAGAGGTAAGATGTGCTGCACTAGGAAAGGTCGGTTGGTGTAACACTGTGCTGGGATCAGTTGAAATTGTTCCTTGGACGCGATGCTATTAGTGATAGTATTGCAAACCTAAAATCTGTTTAATTTGGATTGGAGTAAAATGGCGATACAAGAGATTGTAAAAAGAGTTGTCCTAAAGCAAAAAGAAAAATACACACAAATGATTGATTTGTTCTGCATCCTGTCCAACATTCCCCCCCAGTCACCAGATCTGGGTTCAATCCATCCTTCTTTTGCTCACCATGCCACCCCAGATTAGACCCAGCCATATGCAAAATGTTTGGGGCTAGACTGTTCGCATTACAAGACTGCCAGGCCATGCCCTCCCTGCATCCTGGGACCGGTTTCGGGGTATTACCCATCATCATCCAGACTAGCTTGAATCTTTAATCTAGTTGCACAGTGAGGCTGGGGCCAACGTCCGGACATACCCGGTGCACTTAGGGTGAGAAAGCAAAACTCACAAATGATGGACAGAATGCAGAGCAAATCAAACATATAGAGCTATATAAGGTGAAGGTGAGCGAGGAAATAGATCTAATGACACATGGTCTGGCACCTACAGTTATTAATAAGTACGAGCAAGTGGTTACTTGGTGGAAGGCAAAGGTACCACAGCAAAATATTGATTGAGTTGATCCGAGAACCTAAGGAGATGATTCATACTTTTTATGAAAGATTATTACAGGCTTTAAAGTATCCATGCCAATATATCGCTTTAGAGCCCCAGAATGATGGACAATTTGTGTCTAGATATGTGACTGGATTGAAACCTGAGATTAGCATGATGACTCAGCAGGCACTTAATCTGTTGGCAGAATAAGTCTGCATATTCCAGAATTTCTTCAACAAAGTACTGTTGTAATGAAATTGCTATGAAGCACAAACCTGAAGAAGTTGATGGTGGCACAGATGAAGGAGACTCAGAGGGGTCAAAGACAGCCTTATGTAGGGAATACTAACCCTATGCAGGAAGTTCAGCAGTCTGGGACTCCTCTGCAGCAATCAGAGGCTTTCGAGACAAGAAAGGGGCAGAGGTGTTCCTACAGATCCTAAGACTGAAGTTGATATTGCCTCTTTGAAGAAGGCTATACCATATCACTATTGTTACAGGGTAGGGCATTGGAAGCGAAAATGTCATTTACATCCAGGTAATCAGGCACAGGGTGTATGGTTCAGTCTCAGGGAAATGTTGTACAGTCTTAAAATGTGCCCAGACCCAGATCTCAAAATTTCTGTGGTTCAGAAGGTCCTGTGATGCAGGTACCGCAACCTCCGATGCCACTTAAAGCTGGAGGTAATCATACATTTCATCCAAATATGGACATGAAAGAAAATCAAAATGTGTCTGTCATGGGAAGTCTACAATATTGGGAAATTCTATGATACAGATCCATCCTTATTACGGTGCCTAAGGTGGTGGAAGACTGTACACTTGACTCAGTCTTTGAGGTAGAACAGCATGGACCGTATGTTGATGCAGATGTGGATGGCTAAAATGTCACCTTCTTGATTGACACTGCTGTTCTCACAGTAATGCGGGTAGCACCAGAGGTGCAAAACCTAGCCCTCTCAGGAAAACAATCCAAGTTGTACGAGTTGCAAATAAATGGTTCTCGGACCCTCTTACAAAAGAAGTGCCTGGATATTATCTTCAAATGTCCCTATTTTTACAATTTGTGGTATGTAAATCTAGTCCCTATGTCTGTTAGGATGTGATTTGCTGTGTAAGTTAAAGCGCACCATCTACTGTGCGCCAAAAGAAATTGAATTTAAAGGCAATATCCTCATCATTTGTTTAAAGTTAGTGAATCAAAACTTAAAAGTCTCATCGTTCCCTATGTTGACAGCAGAAGACTTAGCGCTGGATCTCAGAGATACAGTGAAAGACCTAGTTTGGGACTTTTTTGGAAAGGACATTGGAGTCATTCGAGGGGTTGAGCCCAGCCATATCCATTGTAAGCCAAATGCAGAATATCTGTGGACCCCACAGTATAGTTTGATGCCTGAAACCATTGCTGGAATTACACCTGCAATTGAACAAGCCATTTTAAAGGAGATCCTGGGGAGTCCATGTAACTCACCCATTATGGGCTTCCAGAAGCTGAGCGGCAACTACTGCATTGTGCGTTCTGAAAGGTTGATAACACAGTGGTTCCTTGTTGTTCTATGGTACCAACTCCATCTGTGATATTGTTTCAGATACCAATGCAGGCTGAATGGTTCACTGTCATTGATCTTTGGCACGCGTTCTTTTCCATTCCCCTCCATGAGCAGAACCAATTCTTATTTGCTTTCCGGCTGGGTTATCGTGTTTAAACATGATGCTGTGTCCCATAAGGGTATACTGAGTCATTCTATATTTAATCAGACCCTGAAAAGGAATCTCCGTTCATGCCTTGTAACTCTGCCCCAGTCTAGTATATCAATGACCTGCTGGTTGCACCGAATAACCGAGATGCTTGCAAAATGGATACAAAAGCCCTGCTGAACTATCTGGCTGAGAACAGAAATAAAGTATCCCCAAGTAAGTTGCAGCACTGTATGACAAAAGTTCTTTATTTGGGATATCATATTGTGAAGGGCACGAGAAAGGTGTCATCAGAAAGAATCTTGCCGATCATGCAAATGAATCCGCCTTGGACAGAGAAGGAAGTCAGAATGTTTCTGGGAATTATGGGCTATTGTAGCCAGTGGATACCCAACTTTTCCATAGTGGCCAAGCCTTTGCAGAGGCTAACACAAAAAGATGTGTCTGACCCACTGCTTTGGGGCAATGATTGCTTGAATGCCTTCTCAGATTGAGAGAAAGTATTTGTTGTGTTCCTGCACTAGGAATGCCATATTACAATAAAGCGTTGTTTGCTGTTTTGCAATGAACAAGAAGGTTGTGCACTCTTAGTATTGTTTCAGACTCAAGGAAGTGCCCGTAGACCAGTGGCTTATTTTTCCGCTACTTTAGATCCAGTAGCGTCAGCGTTTCTGGATGTCTCAAATCAGTTGCTGTAACAGGTGTCCACATAGAGAGATTGTGAGAAGTTGGCCTGGTATATGCTTGCCACTAATTAAAGTGGGCACCTTGCACCAGTCCAAACAACCCTTATGGTGATTTAAGAGGTCAAACATAACAATAGAAAGCTATCCAAGTGGTAGCTGTGGAGAACAGCGTTGAGGCTTATTCTTGAAAGAATGCTAAGCAGCTTGCTTAACCAGAATGCAACATTATAGTATTGGTTAAATGAAAGGAGAACCACACAGTAGTCATCAATATTTGTATTTATTGTTATAACACACCTTAAATACCTCACAGTATTTGCTACATGCAGATAAACACAAAAACACAATACTTTAGCACAGAAACAATCAGAAGTAGCACTTATACACAGTGGGCTCCAGGGAGAGACCAAACCATATACCTAAAAAAGTGGTATAAGAACCACGACTCGAGTCAATACAGTGTCTAGAGGATGTAGGATCACTGGGACCCCAAGGAACCACCCAAAGTGAGTAGGTAGGGACCCTACGGAGGGCCGGTGCAGTGTAGGAACACGACTGGGTGCTGCCTACAATTCAATGAGAGAGTCGGGGTTTCAGTTTTAAAGTTTAAGGACCCTTAACAGTGGATTACGAAGAAACCCTTTAGAACTTAGGAGGTTGGAGAGCCACCCCACCTGGGGATACCGAAGTACCAGAGTTACATTACCCAGGGAAGCTTGGTGCATAGGGTTGAATTGGTGTCGGAAACCACTGTTGTTCTCAATGGGAGCCTGAAAAGAAATGCCACTGATGGAAAGAAAAAAGGGGCCAGTGGAACCCACAGGTGGATCCTTGATGGAAGGAACCTGAAAGCAGCGGGGACAGAGTCTGGGTCACTCAGGGGTGACCGGGGGCTCAGTAGATGAATGCCCACCAATGTCTGGTGCTTCAGATGTGAATATGTAGACCATGACTCTACAGCTGCAGGGACCAGGAGATGATGAGGATGACCAGGAGCCGGATACAAGCTGTCCCACAAAGGATTTCGAGTGTTGCTGGTTCAGTGTCTGGCGGGAGCACCAATAAGCCTTGGCAGCGGCAACCCACAAAGAAGGTCAAAGAAGGTTACGGTCTGGCCCAGCAAGGACCAGGGGACTCACCACAGCAAGAGGAGTCAGGGCAGGCCTGTAGCAACCAGGGGAGAACAAGAAAAGCAGTGTGGTCCCTCAAGTGAACCCACAGGCAGAAGGCACATGTGTTGCGAGGGAACCTCTAGCAGTTTCACAAAGTTACAGCTTGCAGGGCACAGAGTGCAAGGAGGCCAAAGTCCTTTATATGAAATGTGCGCAGTTTGGGGCTATCGACAGCCCAAAGCACTTAGTTGGGGAATGCCAACAACCATATTCACTTGCAAAAGTATGCGGTGCACAGGGGTTCGGGTTATGCAGTCCCCACAGGGGATACTGGCTTCAAAATTGGTGAGAGGGCAGGTCTGTCTCAAGGAACAGAGGAAACCACCTCCTGTGTTGCTGGAGCCTTCGGTGTCCACAGGAGCTCAGGATCAGCAGACCGGTCAGTTGTGTTACGGTGCTTGCGAATGCAGGGGAGTGACTCCTTCACCCCAAGGGAGATACTTCAGTTGTCATTGATGCTCCACAAGTCCTGCATAGAGCCTGTATGGTTTACAGGCATAGATGATGCTTTGGACGGAGAGGAAGATGAAGTCAGGCCCAGTCAAAGTCCAACAAAGTCCAGAGTGTCCAGACAGTCGAAGGTCAGTGGTTTCTTGATCGGAATCTTGTCCACGTCGAATCTAGGATCTTGGAAGTTATTTTTGGATAGCATCGACCCAGTGATTCCTGGAGTTTATTTGGTCTGTGGAAAGAATGCCTATTTCAAATTGCTGAGTAAATGGTATGGCACGTGTTATGTAAGGGTAGTTCTCCCAAAGATCTATCATGTTGAGAATTTTGATCACTCTGTGTGGGAGGAAAGGTCTAGGGCTAAATGATGTGCTTTGGCTGGAGAGATAGTAGGAGACTTTTTTGTGGTCATCATACCAAGTGTAGGGGTGATATTGAATGATATACTACAGTAGGAATCATCCTAATTTATCTACCGATACTGCTGGGTCTTTGTTGCTTGCAAATATTGAGATCATTGCTATTAGAGCTATGGTTTTGCAAAATAGGCTTGCATTATATATTTTACTTTGCAAAAGAGGTTGGAGTTTCCTGAATCTTAAGTACAAAACTGTTGGACCTTCATGTCCCAGATAAGAGAAAGGATTTGCAGCAGTTCATAAAGAATATAACTGACTTGCATAATGAAGTGAGTGTCCCAAACATCATCTTCTGTCAAGTTAAAGTTGAACATGGATTTAGTTTATTAGGAAGGTGGTTCGAAGATTTGGTAAGGGGTACAGTGGGTTCTGTTTTGAGACCGCCATTGAGTATTGCTCTTTGTGCAGTATTCCTGATCCTGGGGGTGAAGGTGTACCAAAAGTACAGGAAGTAGAAAGGGATTTCAAGGAAAGGAAAGGATTTGAGACTTAAAAGAAAACAGGATGATTATTATAATGAGATGACTGTTGGAAGAGTTTAAGAGAACAGAAATTGCCACAATCATGGCTAATCTGATAAAATCAGAAGATAAGAGATTTATGATGGCTTGATCTGTCATCAGAGGGGGGATTGTAGAAGTGTAATCTTGATCCTATCTGAAGATAATGTAGGAGTGCATCATACTCGTGTATAGTCAGTACTCAAACTCTGTCCCTAATGTACTAAAAGGGGGATCATTTTATATGAACGGGTCTTCTGTTTGAAATATATGTAATTAGAATGTGATTAATAAGGTTACTTAACAATTTATGTATTAACGTGACAGGAGAGAATAACCTGAAATGCCGTATTGTGAGATACTTAATTAGGATGCGTGCAACTAATGTTTAATGTTAATATGAGTAATCTGAATTAATTATGTGCAATTGCATTTAATTATAAACATGTCAGCGTAAATGCAATTGCTCAAGGCACAAATAAAAACAATTATTTTATGTGTCAAAAGGTGTACTTATTCTGTAATCTCCGTGCATATGTTAACTTAATAAACTAGGCCTCAAGAAGAATTTTGTTCAGTTGCGTTGCTGCTCACATTAAGATTTGAAATATACTTCATGTTCAGCCTTTAAGCATCGAATGTATGCTGTTAAGTTTTTTCTGTTTCAGGTGTGGATAAGCAAAGCATGAGAAGGAGAGTCAGCTGAGGGAATCGTCGTAACAACTGAGCAGAGAAGTTCTCATGGTCTTTGGCCTTTAATGTACTATTTGACTGAAAAGGTGCTGAAAGTATCCAGTTGTGACGGAGCTATGGAATTTTCCTAAGGAGGAGTCACATGAGTGTCTCATCGACAGCAGATGATATGTGCTGTGTTTATTTAAGGAAAGCCAGGATGGACTTTCTCCTTCACGAGCAGATATATGCTACTGCTTGCGTGGCTTTCATCTACTATATCCATCATTTGAGTATTTCTACTGAAGACTCTGATGACTGACACCTTACTTATTTTCCTATTTGATTAGGTCCTTACTCAAATGCTCTAGTTTAGGGTTCCCCTTATCAAGGTAGTGTAGGAAAAGTTAGTTTACTCATGCTCGTTAAAGAAAATCTTCTAATTCGACCTTCATTTCTTCTTTCTCGTTACATGTGTTGTTGTGTAATAGTTCGTCATTTGCTTTGTACTATATAGGGTACATCTCTCAAGGAGATTTCGACTAACTCTGATCTTTTTGTGCTTTCATATGCTTATGCTAAGGTTGATTTACATTAATCTATTTCTGAACTTTAAATCTGAGTTTTATCCACTTGACTCATAATTAAACCTACTAAAGTGTAGCCAAAATGGTTGCACTGTATTGAAATGTATTACAACTGATTTTTTCCTTTCACCACTTTCTCTACCACTGGCAAAAATTGTGAAAATGGACGTAGACTTTAACAGAAATGATTGGTTTGATGAGGCTATAAAAAATATTGTTTAGACACAAGTATCCATCGATTAAGTTCTGCAGTCTTTTGAAGGTTCCAGCAACCAGTGCACACTCCTCCAGTCCTTAGGAGTTTTGAAGAACATTTTCATGATACATTGAGAACAATCAAATTGATACACAATGAGTTGGCACACTTAGCAAGCATGTACCAGGTGGAGGTGTCAGAACCCTTTACAGAGGGCCATGGGCAAGGAGGAGCTACTGGGCCCAACCATGTGGGTGGAGACCTTTACTCCTGACATCCTGGGGCCCAGCTTACTGTGGAATATGAGCAACTGGGCAAAGTACTTTCCCTTCAGCACTTGACTCTCAGAGTTAGTGCAGGTCAAGTAGTCCAAGGCTTCTCAGCCGGGAGGTAGGTACAAGATTTACAAGGGCAGATGACTCCCTCAAAACACATTCAGTAACCACAATAAATACATGTCCAGCTGATAATCTCTGTATATACTGTATATAAAAACTACCTTTATCATGAAATTCACACAGTGAAGTATGTTCCACACAAACAATACACAGTCTTTGTAATTGGGAGACCCACTTCCCCGTATACTGACCGTGGGTATTACCTATTTCTGTGTGGCAACATTCAGGTTAAGCCTGCAAGTGAGTACAAGTCCCACAATGGAATCTTATAGTGCAACAGTTCTGTGGCACTATGAACTCAGAACAAGTTCCTCCATTTCTCTACAGCCTGGTGCTCGGTCTTGCCTGCTAAGGTTGGGGTTGCAAAATGGATGACCCAGGAAAGTTCAGCAGTCTGGCGTTACTGTAGATTGGATTGGATGCTGGTGATAAGTGGTAGTCTCATTGCTGCTGCCAAGGGGGCTGGTCATTCATGGCGCTCCACCGGTGGCTGTAAAGGCCTCTGATCCCAACAGCAGGTCTTGGGTGACTACTTGGTATCCAATGCTCAAGTAGGTGCTATGGTTGCACGCTGTACCAGAGTGATAGCCCTTCCTCTTCGGTATTGACCCCTTTGGCATCTGAAGTCATCAAATTGGGGTGACACATGGGCAACGACCCGATCGGTGTGGCAGCATTGGACTTCAAAGCGGCCCTCACTGGCATACAGGGTTGTGGACTTTGAGTGGCACTGAACAATGGCATGATCACTGTGGCAGTACCTATCTTCATAGTGGCCCCCTCTGCCACATAGGTTTGACAGCTTTTGGCAGCACATGGGTAATAGCTCGAATGATACAACCGTAAATATCTTCATGGCGCCTCCTTCTGGAAAATGGGGTCACCAACTTTGGGTAACACACAATGGCCTGATCGGTGCAGCAGTCCTTTTCTGAATTGTAAACCCCACAGTTGGCTTTTGGGGTCAACTCAACAGGGCCCCACTAGACCTTGATCCCTGCAACTACTTACCTCTTCCTCATAGGAACCTCTGGTCTCGGCTGAAAAGCAAATGCTGGTGGTCCGGGCCACAGGGCAAATGGCCATGACTCTCCAGTATGATGTCCCCTCACCCAGCAGTGAGAATAGCAGACCTTTATCTCCAGTCCTGGATACAACAGGGGGTGAGTCTGCTTCACATAGACATGGGAAGGCTCAGCAAGTCAGACTGTGGCTGTACTACAGTTTGAAAGACTCCAGCCCCCCTTTGTATAATCCATGTCCAGACACAAATTTGAATTATTGTCTCACTCTTCAAATGAGGACAACACCCACCAAATGAATTTCTAAGTGGCCTGTCCTTTACGCAGGAAGCAGTCTGTCACAGCAGGAGCAACTCCAAGGTCATGAGAATTACTCGAGGATCATTCTTGGATGTCAGACTCTGATATATGACTAACAAAA
Organism: Triturus cristatus; assembly: GCF_964204655.1. NCBI lineage: Eukaryota > Metazoa > Chordata > Amphibia > Caudata > Salamandridae > Triturus > Triturus cristatus. The sequence goes on along the minus strand of NC_140594.1, from coordinate 544,210,040 downwards.
GGCACAGCTGGGGCGTTTGTCATTCCTGTTCTACAGTGTTTCCCTTATCTCCAGAAAAGGATGGGGCTATGCCCTAGCCACACTGAACATTGACATTTCCAGACTCAAAGAGCCCCTCTGAAGTGCACAGAAAAGCTTGACTCTCCCTTGATCCAGTGTGTGTGTCCCACTCCGCTCTCAGGAACGTAGCAATCTACACACTTGTTTGGGAGGGCTCCTCCACATGTCTTTGCAAGCCCATGGATTTCCAAAATGGAACTCACAGACCTCCATGCATTGTACCACACACAAGCAGACTCACATGCATTGCACAGCTGCATGCTAATATGATGTTGGGCCAGAGCGAGTTGAGCACACAGCAGTGGAACTTTATATAAGTGAGACGGTAGGCCTCACTCCAGTGATGCAGGTAAAGTGCCAGCTCGCTGTAGTGATTTTTGTTACAACATGATATGCTTACACTGTAGTGCTTGTGCTATTTAACTCTTAAGGGCAGCAGCTCTTTATAACTACAAGAATAACGCATTGGTCACCCCTCCTGAGCTAACACAGCCCTGTCTCACAGATTGTGATTAAGTCATGTAGGTCGTAGGACGGAACGCATGTACCGGCAAGGCCAGATGCGGCCAAGAGAAGGAATAAAGAGATAAGACAGTGCATGTACAGAAGTCTGGGGCAGATCCAATGAGCATGATGTGCATTACTACTGGCAACATCCTCAGACTCTTTGCCATGTTGCGGCCCAGTGTGGCCTACACTACACTGGTGACAAAGGATGAACATCTCATTGTGTGCGCTCTTCTAATCAACTTTCACAGCATCTCTGCTGGAGAGACTCGTGTGTTTGGGTTGCACAGCTGAACAACAGTCATGCTGCTGATGAACCCCATTTCTGATGGATACATATGCCTGCGGATTCCTCACCTTTTGAATGACCCCTGCCCCGGCATTCCATGGAAATGTTTTTTTTTAGCTCTCCCACGTCGACGAGGACATCACAATAGCACAGCTCTGCTCACGACTCGGTATGATGTCACAGGAGCCATATGAAGACCTCGTCAGCATGCTGACGTCAGTTCCCTGTTTTTCCGTGCCATCGACAATTAACGTTTTTTCTGGGAATATCCATTTCCTTAGGTATTAATTTGTTACAGTTTCTATCTCTGTGTAGCAGTGCGATGGCTACACAAAAGAAGTCAGGATTCAAGCACTGTAGGGAGTGTGGGGGTCCTATGTCCATCACAGACCCGCACAAAGTTTGCCTTTGGTGCCAGTCGTCAGATAACGCCATCGAAGGATGTTCCACTTGTCGGAGGAAAAATCCGAAAGCTCTTAAGGAGTGAGAGGTGAAGCTTTTCATGGCTGGGCAAGAAAGAAGAAGAGAGAGTGCAAAAGATCCAAGTTGAGGTAGATGACCCGCACACCTCGAGGCGTCGAAGAAACACAGAAAGGTGTCGTCATGGGTCCCGGAATCGGCCCTCGAAAGGCAAGTCTTTGAGGTCGGCTTCTCCGGTTCAGCGGCGTCATGGTAAAGATGTCATCTCGCCTTTGCCTTCACCTTCTCCGCAGGTGACTGCGGTCCAGTCTCCAGCACCAAGGGATTCGCCGGCACCCAGGGAGTCCTCTCCTGCTCTTCCGACTTTGCCTGCCCCAGCCCCGGTGCCCCAGCAACAGCCTGCCACATGACCTCGGTTGGATCCAGACCAGGTGGTTCCATATCCTTATACATCCTTTCAGTGTCCAGGTATCGATCTGACGCATTTTCTAAATGCGATGTTTTCCAAAGCGACTAACCCATCCGGTGCTCCGGCTGCGCCCATGGGTCCGCTTACATTAAATTTGGGCATATGGCTTGGGGATGCCCAGACACCTTTCGTGCCCTTCATGCCAGTAATTCCATCATGGCATCTCCTGGTGCTGTGTCGCGGGGACACTGGGATAGAGGTAACACAAGGATCGAGGCCCACACCAATTCGGACTAGGTTGTGTGGGGCACTTGGGCAAAGAAGACAACAGTCAAGTGTGAGGCAGTTTGATTTTAAGTCTGTTTTAGGGAAAGGGAGTGAGGGATCACCAGTGCTGTTTCCAAGTATTGCAGGCCGTGAGTAAGAGCAAGGGTATTACTGGGGGAAACAAACACGAGAGAGATGCGTTACTCACTGTCCTCCTCCCGTTTCCCTACCCACCCCGCCAAGCGTTCACGTACCTGGTGAAGCCACGCTTCTCCAGGAATGTGGCTGGGCGCAGCATGATAACGTGGGCCTCCTGGCTTTCTGCTCGCACTCCGCTCCATGGCGTTCTTCAACAGCAGCGGCGTGGTGTCTCCCGGTGTCTCCATCTCTGGTCCTGAGGTGTCCACGAACCACACACCTTCACTACTTCCGGGGTTTTGAGCCTCGCTCTGGAGTAGCTGTGTCCACGATATTGGTTGGGTGAAGGTGACGTTGTAGGGTTGGGTGGTCTCTTCAGTGGAAGCCTTTGTCTTATAGGCATAGGTAGCACCAAAAGGCATATTGGTGTCACATATCAGATCTCCCTTCGGCTCCCAGACATCGGGCTGTAAGGGAAGGAGACGATGGACGTCAGGTGAGGCGGACACTCCCTCCTCCATGGTTGTAACTCCCTCTTTGCCGTCCTCTCCTTCGGATGGGAAAGGCGAAATCGTGACATGCTGATACCGCAGTCTCAAGCGCCGTCTAGTTTTGGACGAACGCCTTCCCAGCTTCCAGCGGTGCCGCTGACTGCCACTGAGGGACCTCCTTTGACGCCAGAGCCATGCCTGGCACCACGATCCTGAAGTTGCGCTCCAGAAGTGAGGCCCAGAGACTGCTGGAAGAATCAGGGGCAGCAGGATCAAGCTGAAGAAGGGGAGATCCTTGACTCTGTAGATGGCTTTGAAGGTCTTCAGGAGGCCAGTGGGTTGGACACTTCCGTGGAGTGGGAGCTTTCTTCCCCAAAGGTTATGCCTTCTCAGGATGTAGCTCCTCATCATACTGTCATCAGGAAGGCTGCTGACCCATTGGATTGGATCTGCAATTGTCTACAGCTGATGTCAGGTCTAATATTTTGACTGAAGTTTTGCATTCTCAGTCTTCAGTGGTAGAGCCATCTGAAAGAGACACATTAGTGATAGATTCCTTACCTTAGAATATTCGCCAGTTGGTGGCGCCATGCGGCTCCGCGCCCGTCACTGGCATCGTGTGCACTGGGATGACGTCACGGAGGCTACTTAGGCGCCACCCATGCGCGCTGACGTCAGTTCTTTCTTTTTCCGCGCCGAAAGCGCAGATCCGGATTGAGCACGTACCTCGGTCTTTTTATGACCACTTTTTTGAGACATTTTTGTCTCCTGGTGCACGTAGGGATGCCCGGCTTTAAGTCTTGCGGGTCGTGCCACCGTAATATGTCGGTGGCGGACCCCCATGACGTCTGCCTCTACTGCCTGGAGAATGACCACGACTCCCGGGATTGTCGGGACTGCCGTGCCATGGCCCTGAAGGCATTACGGGAGCGGTGCCAGAAGTTGCTGGTGGTCCGGCACTCCTCTCACTGCTGCTTCAGGTCTAGGGGCCATTTGCAGGACCGCTCGCGGGACCACAGCCATCGCTCCTCGGACTCTAAGTCTTCACCTTCAGATTCTGGTAAGCGACGCCATAAAAAGTCGTCGAAGAAGCGTGTTTGCTCTCTGACGTCCCTCTGTCGCTCCCCGGAGGTGGACGTGGGGGACAGGGGCTCCGCCCCTGCAGCTCCTCTGGAGCCTGGGAGTCCAGCAGCCTACCCACTATACCCGGGTCCGTCAGCGACTCCCGAACAGCGGCAAGAGTTTCTTGCAGCCTTGGACCGCCTGTTTAGGCCTCAGGCTCCCGCCGGTGCACCTGTGGGCCCCGCGGCCTGTGTCCAGATCCTGTTGACCCGGCGGCACCGCCTCTGGCGCCAGCCCCAGAGCCACTGGGTCCAGCGCCCGCGGCTCCGGCCCCGGCGCCACAAGGTGCAATGCCGCTGGCTCCGGCCCCGGCGCTGCCCTTGGCTCCAGCCCCAGCGCCGCCCCTGGCTCCGCCACAGGTGCCGCACTGGGTGCCGTTTATCCTGCCCCTGCCTCGGTTCTCGGACCATTTCGTTCTGACCTGGGATCCTCATTGGGATGCGGCTCCGGTTCGGCCCCGGCCAGCACCGCTCCTGGTGCCGCTGGTCCCTCTCCGGCTCCGGTCCTGCCGCCGCGACCGGCTCCTTCTACCCCGGAGCCGGATGAGGACTGGGACGGCTCCGAGGACCCCCTTGCACGGCATGATTGGGTGGATGACCATCAAGATGCGGGTGAACTTGATGTGTCTTCTGACCCGGGGTTTGCCTCGCCTCCGCCTACTATAAAGGAGGGTGCTTCCTACACTATGGTGCTGCGTCAAGCCACGGAGACTGTCCACCTCAACCTCCCTACAGTGGCCCTTAAGACCAACCTCCTTACATAGGTGCTCCAGACGGCATCTACGTCATCAGAGCCACTGCTCCCTTTCAATGAAGCCCTTACCAAAGTCCTCTTGGGTACTTGGTGGCAGCCGGTCTCGAGGGCGCCGGTGGATAAGAACGTCGCTAGGTGTCATCGCCCGGCGCCTGGTGATCCCACCTTCTTGACCACGCACCCCACGCCTGAGAGCCTGGTCATTCAGGCCTCGACATTGCAGAGTGTCTTTCCCTCGGCTCTGCCGGATAAGGACTCTAAGAGGCTGGACCATTATGGCAAGAGGTTGTTCTCCTCAGCCAGTTTGGGGTTGAGAAGGGTTAATACCGCCTGCTTATTGAGCCGTTACTCCTACGCAGTGTGGGATTCGGTGGCAGAGGTTCTGCCTCAGTGCTCTGAGGAGGTCCAGGCTGTCCTTTCAGAAGCAATTGCGGAGGGCAAGGATGCGGCGAAGTTTTCCATCAGGTGTGGTTTGGACACCGCCAACTCATTGGGCAGGGCGATTTCCATGACTGTGGCGTTGCGGCGCCACGCCTGGTTGCGTTCCACTGGCTTCTCACCCGATGTCCAGAGCTCGCTCATGGACATGCCCTTCGATGGCTCCCGCCTCTTTGGTGATAAGGCTGACAATGCCCTCGAGCGCTTTAAAGACTCTTGTGCCACAGCCAAGTCTTTGGGTCTTTCCACGCAAAACCCTGCCACAACGTGGTTTCGTTCCTTTCGTGGCCAGGGCGGGGGTACCCAGTCATGCTCTTCCAGCAAGCCTGTGCAGAACCAGCCTCAGCGAGGCCGCGGACATAGGTTCCGCAGGGGCGGGTCTGTTAACCAACGTGCTGGGCAGTCCACTTCCACCCCCGCTGCTTCCGCTTCGAAACCTTCCTAATCCAAGCTTCAGGGGGCACCACACGCCAGTGGGTGGCAGGGTTCACCTCCACCTCCACCACTGGCGCGGAATTACATCGGACATGTGGGTGCTGCAGATAATCTTCCAAGGTTACTCGCTCCCCTTTCTGTCCTCCCCTCCAGCCATGCCACCTCGGTACCACCGCATGTCGGGGGGTTCTTTGGCTCTTCTCCGTCAGGAAGTCATGGCCCTCCTGGCCAAGGGGGCCATCGAGTACATTCCCGATCTCGAAGTAGGGAGTGGTTGCTATTCCCACTACTTTCTGGTCCCCAAGAAGGACAAGGGGGGCCTGCGCCCCATCTTGGACCTCTGGGACGTCGATCGCTTACTCCGGAAGGAGAAGTTCAAGATGCTGACTCTGGCTCAGGTCCTGTCTGCCCTGGACCCTGGAGACTGGATGGTAGCATTGGACTTGCAGGACGCTTATTTTCACATTCCCGTCCTGCCGGCCCACTGGCGTTACCTGAGGTTCATGGTAGGCCAGGAGCATTTTCAGTTTGCTGTGTTCCCCTTCAGCCTTACCAGCGCCCCTCGGGTTTTCACGAAGGTGATGGCGGTGGTCGCAGCTCATCTGCGCAGGTCAGGGGTGTCAAACTTCCCCTACCTTGGCGACTGGCTGTTGAAGGCTGTTTCGCCCCAGGCAGTTGTCTCCGACCTCCAGACTACGGCCGACCTCCTGCATCTGCTGGGGATCTCCATCAATGTGCCGAAGTCGCACCTGAGTCACTCTCAGAAGCTCCCTTTCATCGGAGCAGTTCTTGATTCGATGCTGTTTCGGGTTTATCCTCCCGAACAGCGAGTCCGGGATATTCAGTCTATGGTTCTGCTCTTTCAGCCTCTATCTTGGGTTTCAGTGAGGATGACCCTCTGGCTTCTGGGCCTGATAGCCTCCTGAATCCTGCTGGTACCTCATGCCAGATGGCATATGCAGGCTCTGCAGTGGGACCTGAAGTTCCAGTGGGCGCAGCATCAGGGCAACCTGTCCGATCATGTCCAGATCTCGGATGGCACTGCACGGCAATTACATTGGTGGCTCACGAATCGCGATTGGGTCTATGGCAGGTCCCTCTCCTTTCCCCAACGGGAGCACACTGTAGTGACGGATGCGTCCCTCCTGCTTTGGGGAGGCCATATGGGAGAGGCAGAGATCAGAGGCCTCTGGTCTCCGGCGTAGTCCCGGCTCCATATTAACCTTCTGGAGCTGCGGGCGATCCGGCTTGCACTGAAGGCATTCCTTCCCTCTGTCAAGGGAAGTGTAGTGCAGGTGTTCATGGACAACACCACCGCCATGTGGTATTGCAACAAACAGGGCGGGGTGGGGTCGTGGACCTTATGTCAGGAGGCTCTGCGCCTCTGGACGTGACTGGCATTACCTTGGTGGTTCAACAATTGGCAGGTTCTCTGAACGCCAGGGCAGACGAACTCAGCTGCTGGTGCATGGTGGATCACGAGTGGCGTCTGAACTTAGACGTGGCGCAGGGTCTCTTACTGAGATGGGGAGAGCCTTGATTAGATCTATTCACCACCGAAGAGAACGTGCAATGTCATCAGTTCTGCGTGTTGGAATTTCCAAGGCGGCACTCGCTCGGAGATGCTTTTCGTCTCGAGTGGAGCTGCAGTCTGTTGTACGCCTTTCCGCCTATACCACTTCTGCCCAGAGTTATTCTTGTGGCTCCGGACTGGGCTCGAAGAGTATGGTATCCCGAGCTACTCAGTATGAGCATCGATCCCCCGATCCGTCTGCCTCTTCAGGAGGATCTTCTGTCACAGCAGCAGGGGACGGTCCTCCACTCGAACCTGTCCATCCTCCACCCCCATGCTTGGAGATTGAGCAGCGACAGTTGACACCTTTCGATCTTCCTCCCGAAGTCTGTGATGTCATCCTTGCAGCCAGGCGTCCCTCCACTAAAACGATGTACGCCTGTAGGTGAAACAGATTTGTGGCATGGTGCACAGCTAAGACTGCAGATCCCCTTTCTGCCCCTCTTTCTGAGGTTCTTCTGTTCCTTCTCTCTTTGGCCCAGCAGGGCTCTGCTCTGCGCACTCTTAAAGGTTATTTTTCTGCCATCTCTGCCTTTCTACGGCTTCCAGATCAGCCTTCTCTTTTTAAGTCCCCGGTTGTTAACCGTTTTCTTAAGGGCATTACGCATACGTTCCCACCTGTGCCCTTCATAATGCCTCAGTGGGACTAGAATCTTGTCCTGAATTTTCTGATGTGTGCTCCCTTTGAGCCCCTGCATAACTGTCCCTTACGTCTTCCTACTCTCAAGACGACTTTCCTGGCAGCTATCACCTCTGCCAGGAGAGTGAGTGAGCCCCAGGCTCTTTCTTCCAAACCTCCTTTCCTTTCTGTTCATCCGGACAAGGTGGTTCTCAGGACACGTCCTTCTTTCTTGCCAAAGGTTGTCACGCCCTTCCACATCGGGCAGACCATCACTTTGCCCACCTTGTTTCCCCCTCCGCATCCTTCAAGGGAAGAGGAGCGGCTCCACCGTCTGGACCCAAAATGTGCGCTCGCATTCTATCTGCAGCGTACACAGCAGTTCCGGGTGGATGATCAGCTCTTTGTTAGCTAAGTGGGCACCAAAAGAGGTTGGGCGGTGCACAAACGGACCATCTCCCGGTGAGTCATTCTGTGCATCAAAGCCTGTTACTCCTTAGCCAAGAAGGAGCCTCCTGTGGGACTGCGTGCCCATTCGACCAGGGCAACTGCAGCCACTACGGCCTTGGCGCGCGGCATCCCCTTGCAGGTTATTTGTCAGCCAGCTACGTGGGCCTCACTGCACATGTTTACCAAGCACTACTGCCTTGACAGTTCGCAGACCCACCAACGGGGTTGGTATTGCTGGGGTATCTATTCTAATGTAAGGAATCTATCACTAACGTGTCTCTTTCAGATGCACAAGTTACTACTTGTGTAACGATATATCTGTAAGAGACATTAGTTAGTGATAGATTCCTTAACGCCCCACCCATCCTCCCCGTTCTGCGAACTGATTACTAGGGTTAAGGTCATCCCCTTTAAGGGCCCTAGTTTTATGCACCAAAGGTCAGTTTCTCGCATGACTCTGCATTTCGGCACGGAAAGTTGTGTACAGAACTGACGTCAGCACGCATGGGTGGCGCCTAAGTAGCCTCCGTGATGTCATCCCGGCATGCACGACGCCAGTGAAGGGCGCGGAGCCGCACAGCGCCACCTACTGGCGCACAGCGGTACTGCTAAGCAGAAGAATTTCTGGATCCAGACTGACGCCTGGGGAATATGCTAAGGTAAGGAATCTATCACTAACTAATATCTCTTACAGATACATATTTACACAAGTAGTAACTTGTGCATATTGTATACTTGCAATATGGTGTTGGTCCACCCGTTCACCTTGAAGGCACAGAAAAAATGGGTGGAACTGACGTCAGCATGCCGACGAGTCCTTCTTCTGGCCCTGGTGACATCATAGTGAGTCGCGAGTGGAGCCCTGCTATTGTGACTCCCTCGTCATTGTGGGAGAGCTATGAAAGTTTACGTAGAATGCTGGTGCAGGGGAATTCAAAGGGTGAGGAATTCACAGGCAGATACTGTATCAACCACAAAAAGCGTTACCGAAGGTAAGTAACTTGTTCTTTAAGGCCAATATGCTGCTGTGTACCACTCCCTCATGTGTTCAGGGGTCACCCATATGCATGTTCAATCGTCATGCTTCATTGATAACTCGTCGAGGCTTCCACACACCCCTTGATCAGTGAATGTAAAATACAGAATAGCACAGAAAGAAATTGAAGGAATCCGCATTAGCTTCAATTTGTTTGTCACAGAGAAGTGAAAGGCCATTAAATGAGGCCGGGGAGAATCATCTAAACAAAACTGCATAGTTATACTGGTTGCATGACGGTCCGAAGCAAGGTGCTGGCAAGTAATACCTGAGTGAGACATGAGCTACAAGCAGTGACTTCCCTGTCAATCCTGAAAACACCATAAGAACACAATGAGTGACAGTGGACATATGGAAGGGAAAGAGGAGTGCAACCTTTCCCCCAGAGTGGAATATTTTCATGTCAATAGAAACCTCCTTTGATATTCCACAAATATGGATGTCCCTCTGTGGGTCCCATTCCACACGGTTGGTGGTATGGTAGGCAACCTCCTGCAAACTTTCAGTGAACTTGCTGTTCCCTAGAAAGCAGCAACTAGATGGCCTATTTTGATGGCCGGACCGAACAATTAGTTTGAATAGTTCTTCCACTGCATAGTAAAGTACCAAAGATCTTTATCCATCATTATCAATCTCTTCTGCAACATCAAACTCTTTGAAAATCTGACCAACACAGGGGATTAAGATGATTATGATATGGTGGTAGCTGCACTTGAAGCCTATTTCAACCTGAAGTTAAACCCCATTATGCACAAACTGTAATTAGAAACGAATCCCTTCATTGGTTATGTGTTCCCCATTAACACTACTGTAATAGGTCCAACATTGGGTGTCTCATCTTTTTTTGTGTGTTTCCACATTCCTCTTGACGTTCATATCCATCAATCAAATTACTCTTTTGGCTTCAAAGTTCATTTAATTAGTTCTTTATTTCATTTTGTGCATACATTTGTGTCCTCAATCAATAATTTATTTAGTGCCCTCCTGCCCCAATGCATTTTGTACCTTATGGTGTCCTTCGTCAGTGAGTGTCCTGTTGCACAATCAAAAGCAGTAGAGTAATGCCTATAAACAATATACCTTCACTGAATCCAAACATAAAACAAGGAAATATCTTCATTTAAGGTAATATTGCTTTTAGATAGTTCACTGTTATATTCTAGCGTGTTGCCATGATGATCTGGAAAAAAATCACTGTTAAATACAAATATGCAATAAAACATAATATGACTTTTGTAATCACTCGAAATCTTATCTCACTTCTCATGAATCAAACGTTTTGCCTGGAAATGTTACGTGTAGTGTTTAAGACACAGGTGGTTGTTAAATTTTATTTTCCTTTTGTACCGTATTCGATGATGTGTGACCACAAGAATCTTCAGTTTATTATTCTGGCACTGAATACAATAGCCCGTCTTATATGAAATGTTGCAAACATGTTCGGTTATTCTACACACTGTTAATCGCTTTTGACATAAATAGCCACTATGGTGAATTCTTGGTTTTTTAAGACTTTAAACATTGGTGTGATCGTGACTGCTTACAGCATTCCCTCCCATGTACGTGTGGGTCTCCTCAGAATTCGAATTTAACTTTACAAGAAAAAAATACATTAAAATCCATTCAGAAGGACACAGATATACAGATTCAAAAAGCAGACAAAGGAGGCGCCATTGTTCTTATGGATCACTCCTTTTACATCAACGCAGTACAAGAACACGTATCAGATATTCAAACTTATCTAAAACTGGATCAAGATCCTATATTAGAGCTCAAGGAAACGCTTGGAAGCATTCTAGAACATGCTTTAGAAATGGGATGGATAAGTGAAACCACCAAAAGATTTTTGACAGTAGAGTATCCAAGGAAACCCACTCTGTATATGCTGCCAAAGATTCATAAGAACTTGTTTAATCCACCAATGCGGCCCATAGTAACGGGTTGTGGAACCATCTTCGAGCCCTTGGGACACTATATTGATTACTTCCTACAACCGCTGGTTCAAGAATGGCCCTCGTATATCAAAGATACGACAGATTTCTTATTAAAGCTACAGAAAATAAAGTTCATGGAAGACATCCTTTTTTGCACCATAGATGTAAAGTCTTTATATACTTCGATCCCTCACTCAGCTGGCATGGAGGCGGTAGAATGGGCTCTACTGCGCCAATCTTCGCTCAGAGCAGACAAAGTGTTCATTCTGGAAATTTTTGTTTACACCACAGTTACTTTTATTGGAATAATGATTTTTATTTGCAGCAACAAGGCACATCTATGGGCTTTGCCGGGGCTCCGGCTTATGCCAACACCTTCATGGCTAAATTTGAATCAGACTACATTTACAAGGATATTGGATGGACTGGAAATTTACTGCTATATTGCCGATTCATTGATGATATACTTATTCTCTGGATTAACACCCAAGAAATGTTGGAAAGCAAAATTGAACAACTTAATCAAATTGATGAACACATTCAGTTTACCCACGCAATTGATCCGACTAAAATATCTTTTCTTGATGTCATTCTCACCAAAGAAGCGGGTCACATAAAAACGGAGGTTTTCAAAAAGCAAACAGATGTTAACAGTGCGCTCCATTTCCAAAGTTTCCATCCCAACAGCCTAAAATACAACCTACCATTGTCTCAATTTTTGCGGATAAAACGGATCTGCTCCACTGCAGAGGATACGGAGAAGAATTTATCACTCCAACAGCAGATGTATCTTGCCAGGGGATACCCTATAGAAGTGATTGAATCAGCCAAACAATGCGCATCCAAATTCAACAGAGACAGTCTCTTATTAAGTAGACCACGAAAGCAGACAACTAGACAAGTGTTTGTATCAAAATACTCTACATCATCCGGTAAAGTGAAGAACATCATCATTAAAAGATGGGAATTGTTACAGAATGAGCCTGATTTTCACAACATCTTTAAAGACCCTCCCATGTTTGCTTATAAACGCGCAAAAAATATTAAAGAAATTATCAATACTCCAATTAAGCAAGGAAACATCGCTTACAAAGGAATGAGTAAATGTCATAACTGCATCCATTGCAATAATGTTATCATCGGTAACACATTAAATCATCCATGCACTGGAGAAATCATTCAACTTCACCACACTTCTGATTGTAATTCAAACAAACTCATCTACTACATCAAATGTCCATGTGGCAAGTTGTATGTGGGTAAAACTGAAAGAAAAATTAAAACACGGATATCTGAGCACAAAAGTACAATCAGAACATTCAATAAACACAGCAGTTTGGCTATGCATTGGAACGAAGAAAAGCACAGTATCGCCCAACTCAGATTCTCTGTGCTGGAAAGAGTAGAGCAACGTCAAGACACAGATCTGACCAGAAGTCTCCTACAGAGGGAGACCTATTGGATCAAGCGTTTGGACACCTTAATGGAAAAAGGCATCAATGACAAAATAGACTATGCTTGTTATTTATGATGTATGTGTGCTAGAGCTTTTTTGTATCAGGATAGTACTGCATATTCACATATACCAATGTGATTAACCATTCTTCTTGGGTTAGATTACCCTGACCAGTGACCCCACCAATATATGCTTTAATTTTTTCCCGGTATATTTAGCATTTTTTACCATTCTTCAACCATTAATATAGTATTTTTTTCTCTACAGGTTCTTTTCGCTCTCTTCCAAATGGCGGCACCATTTATCTCGTTTTTAGTCACCTCGTTTATTTTCAGTCTAGCAGCACAGTATGCACGCGAACATTTCCTCCATCTTATTTCAGGTTTACGCGTTTAGTCACCTCGTTCATTGTTATTAGAGGAGTTAGCTTTAACCTCGATTAGAGCCTGTGTATTTTTAGTCACCTTGTTCATTTTCATTTTAGTTTTCTTTCTCGTGATAGTTTTACTCATCGTTGTTTAGTCACCTCGTTCATGTCTAACATACTCTGATATAAGCGCATGCTCCTATCATGCCGCCATGAGTTTCACCTGGTGATTTTTTGAATCAGCAGTCGGATAGGTTTCCTCTTTACTGAATCGACCACGTTGTACTGTGTCGGTAAGATTTTTCATTTGATTTTTTATCTTATCGCTCCTGTCAGTTTCTTTCTCTTTGCTTAGAAACGACATTTCAGTGTGTTCTGTTTTCAGATTGAATTCTTCGTTTTGAATAGCGATTTTTCATTGATCTACAAGGTAACAGTTTTATTGGTTTTTTTTCGCTTTCTTCACTATTCACATAACTTCATTCAAACATTACTTGGTGATGGTCATTCTGGGTCATTATTCGGTCACTGAACTCACTACCCAGTCGTGTTTCAGCATGGAATGTTGTTATGAAATTTTGAGTTTGATCATGTATTTGCAAACTGATGTTTTGCCATCATTGTAACGTTTATCGTGTAAATATGTACTGTTTATTTATTTCTTTAGATACTTAGCCCCTGACGAAGAGCCGGTTGGCTCGAAATGCATTGGGCATTTACAAAAAGTGAACTTCTTGTAAGAGTGTAATTTGGATTTGTACGAAGAAATGAAATAAGATTTAATCAACAGTTATTTTTGCAATGAATAAATTGCTATAATCATTGAGATATTGCTTCGAAAAATTATTATTTTTTTTTTTTTTTTTTATTCACTACAATGTTGGATTGAGTCTGTTTAAGAATAACTACAGTTTTGAGAAGTTTCAAGGTATCTACCTGAACGCAATTGTGCGTGGAGATTAGGGCCTCACCGGTCCTAGTATTGAAGGTTTGAAGTGTCAGGAATCCATGACTGTTGGAATCCACTCCACAGCACACTCATCCAAAATAAGTGTTAAACGAGTAAAACATTGTTACAAACACGAATTCGGAGTGCCTCTACCACCCATTTTGTTGTCTCCTCAGGGTTGCTCAAGTGAGTTTGGTGGGCTCCATGTTGGAGTTTATTTGAATCTCATGTATGAGACGGGTGTGATAACCATGGGTGTAGAAATACGTACAGGAATTGGTGAAGGTCACGGAAGACGAATATGCCTACAACTGACACTGGCAGCATCCATGTCAAATGCATGGAAACATTCCTATCTGGAAACAGCCTTTACAATGAGGTTTTTGCCTCGTTGTGCCTTTACCACGCATTTTTAGCACGCATATTTTTACCACGAATCTTCATTTACAATGCAGGCCAATACCATGCATTAAAGTTTGAGGGGGTGAGGGTCTCCCCCCACAAATACATTGTTCTTCAATCTAGAAACAATGTGTGGTATTGGCATATTATTCGTAAAAACATGCGTGCAAATAAATGTGTGGCAAAGGCACTCGATGTATTTACATGCATTGTACCGTCGTACAACCATTGCTATCATCATAAGTAAGAGATAGAGACACACATAGCCAACGGACCTTGAATGCACTGTGGCAAGTGCTGGAAGAACAGCCATCAGTGGTAATGGCCAAACGGTTTAGAGGGTCTAAAATCAAAGTTCTCACCTCTCGAATGAACAGAATGGCCCAGCTTGCACACCTAGGCCATGAGGTTATCCTCAACATTATTGACTCCGAGGTAAATTGTGGCACTCTAGCACTGACACCCACATTGAGAAAACAGTTGCTGAGTGCCTAATGTGTCAAGCAACAGGAAGCCCCAACCCGCTAGCATCAGTAGTCAAAGAAGAGGACATTCATGCCCCAAGGCTCACCATCAGTGCAGATGCCTGTGAACTCCCTTATAAGAGATCACTGTTAGTAGTCATTGCCGCCTACACCAAATAACAGAATGCTGTTGTTTTGACATTTTTACCAACAAGTACAGCCAAAACTAGAAAAAATATTTGCAGCCAATAAAGATGGACAGCTGTGTTTTTTTTCGTCGAGCTGATTTCAAAGCATGGACGGTTGAGCTTGGCACGGGATATAGGATGAACATCCCAAGATGGCTGCAAACTGGTGGGGAGGTTGAAAGATTTATGTGTGCATTGAATAAGACTCTAAGAATAGGAACAGAAAAACACACGAACATTGAAAAGACAATTCACTGGTTCCTGAGAGCATACTAACTCACTCCTTACTGTACAACCAACTATCCACCAGCATCTTTTGTTTAGGCAACATTTAGGAGATTTAATTCCAGATGCACCTCAATGGGCTCCTGCGGGGTGCAAAGTAAAGTTTGCTCATACAATACAGGTCACCAGGAAGCAAATTCCAAACCTGTGGAGAGTGGGGGCCATCCGAGAAACTATGGTGACAGTCCAGCCAAAGTGAGGAACACTGATCTATTTCTGATCACTGTCTAAGAGGATAACTCCACCAACCTGGGTCACCTCACAAGCAGTGATCATGGCAGAAGTCTATGAGGACCTTGGATAGAAAGTGTGAGAAATTGGGTTGTTGATTGAGTCGGTTTTTAACTTGGCTCAAGCAACATCTACAATCCCTGTCAGGGTGAAACACAAACATCACTAAATTAACCTGTCTTAACCCTCTGGCAGCTTGGTACAGAAGCAGTCAGTCTTAACTAAAAGTCAATGTGTATAGAATTTTTGTAGCACACAAACAGTAATAAGGTGAAAACACAACGCAAGAAAAATTGCACACCAATTTAGAAAAATAGAGTAAATTTTGATTAATTATTTGAGACAAAAATGACAAAATCCAATCAGTAGAACCAGAGTTATGAATTTTTATAGTTTAAGGTAAGCACTTGTGACTAAATGATAAAAGCACCATATCTTAATAGTGTATCTTTATGCTACTATGCTTACTGCAATTGGTGTGAAAGGTCTCTTGTCCTGTTATATTGTCACAATATTGTCACAAAAACAATAAAAAGCATTTCCCAAAAAATAACTAACATCAAAGCGGCAACCGTGGATATCTAGTCGTGTGAGTCTCGGTCAAAGTCAAAACTTATTGCCGACAGCAATGGAGCACGAGTCGGACACATAGAGAAGATTTGGTCCGGTCAATGCTTACGTTTGGATTTAGAAGAAATTTGAAAAAAAGGTCTCTGATAAGGTAGAAGCTCAGCAGAGCAAGGCTTCAGGCTTTGTCTGAGGAGGAGGCGTTGTTGTTGAGGAGCCACTCTATGAATTGTGGTGTAGATTTTCATATTCAGACTTAGCCTCTTTTTTAAAGTTATTAATCTCCAGTGGGGCGAAGCTGGAAGCAAGACAAGACAAGAGTTCCATGAGCCCAGATACCCCTTTTTCGAAGGGCTACAGAACAGGATTTGGTGCTGTGGAGACAAATATAGCAGGGGTTCCTGTGAAGTCAGGCCAACCGGTGATTCACCTTGGGCAGATGGATGCTGCTGTGTCAATCGTGACTAGTTCAAGTTTGACATACAGGATCTGGACTTGGGAGCACCCCAGGAGAGGGCACTTGCTGCACCCCAGAACACACTCACACTTCCGGAGCAGGTTAGATTGAAATAGGGCTTTTTGGGCCCAGGGGACTCGCTGTGGCACCGTTGATTCTTTAGGAATTGTTAGAACCGGCGGTCTCTAGTTGGCTGAGGTATACACTTCTGACAAATAGGGACCTACCAACTCTAGTCAGGGCAAGGGGATTACACACTCAGATAACCCCTGCTTCCCCCTTGGTAGCTTGGCAGAGCAGACAGGCTTATCTCAGAGGCAGTGTGTTAAGCATTTATGACCACATACAGTAATAAAGTGAATACACTACAGATGGACACGACACAGAAGTTATTATAAAAATAGTATTTTTATATAAGGCTTAGCACAAGACCAAATAACGACAAAAATATACCACAGTCTTAATAAATACTCTTTGGAAGGAAAAATGATAGTTCAAGTAAGGTTTCTTCTTGGCAAATAGTTCTTTAGCAACAAAATTAAGTGTTCTTCTGAAACACAGTTCTTTGGCAACAATGTAACCCTCACAGGAGTCACACGACGTCGAGTCTACAGGATTCCCAAGGTTCGACGTCGACCGCGAGGAGCGCTACGTCGAGCCTGGAGTTGCAACAGACCCCACAAGTACAGTACCTTGAGAAATGAAGAAAACGATGATCCACGGCGTCGAGATGTCGGCGTCGAGGTCGGCGTCGACTGTGCCTCGGAGTCGGGTCGATCTGCAGCGGCGTTGAGGGATGTCGGGCCGGAGCAGCACTCACGGCGTCGAGAAGGGCGTCGAGTCGAGGCGATCAGCAGCGGCGTCGGGACGGGGTTGCTTGGAGGTGGAGCCGATACTCACTCCTCACTGGCGTCGATACCGGCGTCGAGACGGGGTCACTTGGAGCCAGGGCCGATACCCACTGCTCACTGGCGTTGCTGCTGGCGTCGATCGGGCCCGGCGGCCGGCGTCGAAGGCTCGGGACACTCACGATGTCGAGCTGGATTCGGCGGCGTCGGCGGCGTCGAGACTGCAGATTCTCCCTTGTGTACTGGAAACAACACTTTCCAGCAATTCAGCAGATGGTGAAGTCCTTTGGCCCTGTGACTTCAACAGGAGACTGGCACTCTTCCAGCCCTTGGAGATTTCCTAGCAAGTGTTCAGAGAGTACACACCAAGTTCCTCTCTCCTTGTTCCTTGGCAAAAATAAAGAAGCAGCTTTCAGGTTCCTCCACAGCAAAACAGCACTCAGGCAGAAAGGGGAGGCAAGTCCTTAGATCAGCAGGCTTCTTGTCCTTGGTACAGATTTCCTTGTCAGAAGTGATCTGAGTTCTTGGTTCAGGGGTCCTTCTCTTATACCCCATTTCTCCTTTGTTCCCTTTGTCCAAGCAGGGAAATTCCCCCCATCTCAGGTTCGTTGTGGGTGTTGCCAGGCAGAGGCACCTGGCCTATTCACTGAGCAGGGCAGAGTCCTCAGCCGCCCAGCAGGAGGCGGAGCCAGTATTGTCACTGGAAGGAGCAGGGCTATCAGTCGCCCAGCAGGAGGTGGAGCCAGTATTGTGTCAGGCAGGGCAGGCTACTCTTCCCTCACTCTATGTGTAAATGCCTCATTCACCCCACACTGACTCATTCAGACCTCTGGAGCCACCCAGCCCCTGACACACACACCAAACCAGCAGAGACCGGTGGATAGTTGGACAAGAAAATAGACACTTTCTAAAAGGGCTATTTTCAAACATAGAATTTAAAAACCATCCATCCTAAAGGGTGTGTTATTAAATTCTGAGTTCAGGGATACTAAACTCGACCTGCTACCATGCTCCCTGAGTCAGATAGATTATAATGGAGTTAATAATCCGTCTGCCCATTCTGGCCTATGGGAGGCAGGTAGACCTTCAATAGTGAAAAACGAAAATGGCTGTAATTCACTATTAGGTCATGCCACACACATCAGGGCATGACCTACCTTTTACCAACAATGCACCCTGCCCTAGGGCCTACCATAGAGGTGTCTGAAATGTGGCAAAGTGAAGGTTTAGAGACTGGCAAGTAGGTTTCCTTGCCAAGTCGACATGGCAGTCAGGGACTGCATGCAGGCGCTGCGGTGGCAGGCCTGAGACACATTTTACACGCTGCTTCTGTGGGTGGCACAACCAGTGCTGCAAGCCCACCAGCAGCAGTTAACTTACACGCCCTTGGCGCACGCAGTGCACTAGACTAGGGTCTGAACAGTAAGTCAACCAAGCCAATCATGGTAACACCAATCAATGTAACAATTTGACATAGGGAGCACTTGCACTGTGGCACTGATCAGCAGTGGCACAGTGCCCAAAGCAATAATCCAGCAAAAACATCGTAAAACAGAGGAGGCAAACAGAAAAAAATGGAGGAGAGACTCATGCCAATGATGCCAGGTCTAACACGTGTCCCCTCCAGCTGAAATGTGGGGAGAACTACCCTTCACCCAGGGAGTCCTCATCACTAAGGCGGAAAAATCTGGACAGACCATCAGCATTGGCGTGATCTGTACCAGGGCGGTGTTCCACCGTAAAGTCCATCCCCTGTAGGGAAATGGACCACTTCAACAGCTTTGGGTTCTCACCCCTCATCTGCATTAACCATCTGAGGGGCCTGTGGTCTGTCTGAACCCGGAAGTGAGTCCCAAACAGGTAGGGTCTTAGCTTCTTCAGCGCCCAGACCACAGCAAATGCCTCACGCTCTATCGCACTCCACCTTTGTTCCCTGGGAAGTAACCTCCGGCTGATGAAGGCTACAGGTAAGTCTCGGCCCTCCTCATTCATTTGTGCTAGAACAGCCCCCACCCCATGCTCTGAAGCGTCTGTCTGGACAATGAATTCTTTTGAAAAGTCGGGTGCCTGGAGGACCGGTGCTGTACACATTGCAGTTTTCAGGGTGTCAAAGGCGTTCTGACAGGCGTCAGTCCAGATCACAAGTCTCGGCTGCTTCCTGGAAGTCAGCGAGGTCAAGGGGTGCACAATGTTGCCATACCCCTTGACAAACCTCCTGTAGTAACCCGTGAGACCCAAGAAGGCTCTCACCTGAGTCTGGGTTTTGGGCGGTTCCCAAGCCAGGATGGTATCTATCTTGGGTTGCAGGGGGGCCACCTTGCCGCTCCCTACTTGGTGCCCCAAGTACACCACTGAACCCTGCCCAATCTGGCACTTACTAGCCTTGATTGTGAGGCCTGCTCTGCGCAGGGCCAACAACACTTCCTGGAGGTGGCGCAAGTGTTCCTCCCAGCTGGCGCTGAACACTGCTATATCGTCCAGGTAGGCGGCGCTGAAATCTTCCAGCCCGGCCAATACCTGGTTAACCAACCTCTGGAATGTGGCAGGGGCATTCTTCATCCCAAAGGGCATCACACGGAACTGGTAGTGCCCATCTGGTGTGGAGAATGCAGACCTCTCTTTTGCCCCATCAGTCAAGGCGATCTGCCAGTACCCAGACGTTAGATCAAACGTACTAAGGTACCGGGCAGCCCCCAACCGATCGATGAGCTCATCAGCTCTGGGGATGGCGTGCGCGTCAGTCTTGGTGACCGAATTGAGTCCTCGGTAATCCACACAGAACCGAAGTTCTGGTGAAGCACCAGGCGCTGCAGCCTTTGGGACCAAGACCACTGGGCTGGCCCAAGGACTGCTAGAGGACTCAACCACCCCTAAGGCAAACATCTTGGAGACCTCCTCCTTGATATATGCTCTGACCTTTTCAGTCACCCTGTAGGCCTTGTGCCTCACAGGAGTGCTGTCCCCAGTGTCCACATCATGGACACACCACTGAGTGACACCAGGGATTAAGGAGAACAGATCAGGGAATTGTACCAACAGATGGCGAAAATCTTGCTGCTGCTCAGGGGTCAGTGTGTCAGAGAGGACAACACCATCCACTGACCCATCTTTTTCTTTTGCACACAGGAGGTCAGGAAGAGGCTCACTCTCCTCCTCCATCCCAGCATCTGTGGCAAGGAGCATGCCCACTTCGGACCTTTCTAAGTGGGGATTTAACCGGTTGACATGCAGGACCCTTAAGGGGTTCCTGGGAGACTTCAAGTCCACCAAGTAGGTGACATCGCTCTTTTTCTCCACAACCTCAAATGGTCCAGTCCACCTGTCCTTGAGCGCACAAGGTTCCACAGGGGCCATGACCCAAACTTTCTGACCAGGTTGAAGCTCAACCAGAGTGGCATTCTGATCGTACCACCGCTTCATCTCTTCCTGGCTGGCCTCCAGATTTGCCTGAGCAAGGTCTCTGAAGCGCCGAGTCTGGTTCCTAAAGGCCAGCATGTAACTATATACATCCTGGGGAGGTTTCCTGGGAGATTGCTCCCAGCCTTCTTTAACCAGACTCAAAGGTCCTCTTACCGGGTGACCATACAAAAGCTCAAATGGGCTGAACCCCAGAGACTTCTGTGGCACCTCACGGTAAGCAAACAGCAGGCATGGCAAGAGGACATCCCATTTACGCCTCATTGGTTCTTCAAGACCCATGATCATGCCTTTTAGGGTCTGGTTGAATCTCTCAACCAGCCCGTTACCTTGAGGGTGGTAAGGAGTGGTAAACTTGTAGGTTACCCCACACTCCTTCCACAGAGACTTCATATAATTCGAAATGAAGTTGGTGCCCCGGTCTGACACCACCTCTCTGGGGAACCCCATGCGGGAGAAAACACCCATCAGTACCCGTCCCACCACGGGGCCGTCACTGTGCGGAGAGGGATGGCTTCCGGGTACCGGGTGGCATGGTCCACCAAGACCAGGATAAACCTGTTGCCCATGGCTGTCTTGGGGTCCAGTGGCCCCACAATGTCAATTCCCACTCGCTCAAAGGGGGTACTGACGACGGCATGGCAAGAGGACGTCCCATTACGCCTCATTGGTTCTTCAAGACCCATGATCATGACTTTTAGGGTCCGGTTGAATCTCTCAACCAGCCCGTTACCTTGAGGGTGGTAAGGAGTGGTAAACTTGTAGGTTACCCCACACTCCTTCCACAGAGACTTCATATAATTCGAAATGAAGTTGGTGCCCCGGTCTGACACCACCTCTCTGGGGAACCCCATGCGGGAGAAAACACCCATCAGTGCCCGTCCCACCACGGGGGCTGTCACTGTGCGGAGAGGGATGGCTTCCGGGTACCGGGTGGCATGGTCCACCAAGACCAGGATAAACCTGTTGCCCATGGCTGTCTTGGTGTCCAGTGGCCCCACAATGTCAATTCCCACTCGCTCAAAGGGGGTATTGACAACGGGAAAAGGTTGGAGGGGAGCCTTCTGCTTCCGCCCACTTTTCCCACTTGCCTGGCAAGTTTGACAGGTCCTACAATGGATATCTGAATCCCTTCTCATCTGGGGCCAATAAAAATGGCGACAAGCCTGTCATAGGTCTTTTTCTGCCCCAGATGTCCAGCTAACGGAACGTCATGAGCTAACCCCAGTAGGAAGGCTCTGAAGCGCTGGGGTACCACCAGCACACGGGCTGACCCAGGTTCAGCAGCCTTAGGCTCGCTATACAGGAGGTCGTTCTCCCAGTAGACCCAATGTGATCCTGACTGATCACCTGTCGTTTGGGCTGAGGCCTGCTGCCTCATACCCACAAGAGAAGGGCACACTTTCTGTTCAGCACAAAATTCCTCCCTGGAGGGACCACCATCCTGCTGCCAATGGGTCAGCTCGGGCAGGTCTCCCAGTTCGGCCACTTGTTCTCCTGTCGGTTCCAGGGCATCCCCCTCAGGGTCTGCTCCCTCCTGGACCGCGGGAACGATGGGGGACGGTTTCCCACGCCCCCTGCCTCTTATCTTCACGGTTGGGACCTGGGCCATACTTTCAGGCTCCAGGGCCCCATCAACACCCTTACTAACTGACATGGACCGGGTGGTCTCACACGCCCACTCAGGCAGACCCAACATTTCCAGATGCGCTTTTCTCTCCACCTTAGCCCAAGGGGAGTCCTCCAAATCATTGCCCAAGAGACAATCAACAGGCATGGCGGGCCTCACAGCAACCTGAAGAGTACCTGAGACCCCCCCCCACTCAAAAGGAACTTGAGCTACCTCACACTGACTCTGTGAGTTGTCAGCAGCTACAACGGGGTAGAATGCATGAGGGACCACCTGCTCTCTGGACACCAAGTGACACTTGACAGCTGTCACACTCGCTCCGGTGTCTCTGAGAGCTTCCACCCTATGGCCATTAATGGTCACTCACTGCCTATATTTCTTAGTGTTACTAGGCAGAGGGGTTGGAGGGATCATTTCCACGTCTCCTAAAGAGACCAGGGACATTTCTGCGGGACCCCACCCACCGGGGGCACCCATCTCATTCCCTCCCAGGGCTACATTCATCACCTGACGAGGGGGTGCATGTGGTGGTGCATTGGAATCCTTCATGGGACACTGGGGATCATAATAACGGTGTCCCACCTGCTTACAAGCGTAGCAGGTCATGGGGCCCCTTGGAACAGGTTTACCTGTCGGGGCCTCTGGCTTCTTTACAGGGGGAGGCTGGGAACCCTTCCCTTGGTTCCCTTGGGGATTACTTTGGGGCCCTTTCTGAAACCCCCTCTGTTTACCCCTGTCCCCCCCACTCTTCTGCTGGGGACCCTGCCCACCTTTGGCTGAGTCTCCCACTGGACCCTTGTGGACCCTGGTACTGACCCAGCGGTCCGCCTCCTCAGCAAGTTTTCTAGGGTTAGATATCTTGCTATCAATAAGGTGCTGGCGTAGCTCTGGAAAACAGTTATTAGACAAGTGCTCCCAAGCAAACAAATCATAAAGAGCATCATAACTATCAACCTTGCTACCCTTTATCCAACCATCCATGGCTCTGCAAAAAAAAGACACATATTCAACCCATGTAGTACCAGGCAACTTCTTACATTCTCTAAAGGTTTGTCGGTACTTTTCTGGAGTTAAGCCATACCTCAGCATTAAAGCATTTTTCATATGAGTATAAGACGCCCTTTCCTCTTCAGGCATGCTCAACAAGGTATCTCTCCCTTCATTTGTAAAGCGGCTCCACAACCCCGTTCCCCAATCTTTCTCAGGGACCCGGTGGGCCAACAATGCTAACTCATATGCTTTAAACCATTGGCTAATATCTTCATTCTTACTGTAATCTTTGATCACATCTTTAGGAAAATAAAACCTACTTTCTGCAGGCACAGATGGAGCGCTGCCACCAGAGGGATTCAACTCTAAACTCTTTTCTTTAAGTTCCATCTCCCTCAACATCTTCTCACGTTCAAATGCTAACTTCTCTCTCTCAAAATCTAATCTTTTGCTCTCCATTTCAGCTTCTCTCAGGCTCTTGGCTTTTTCTAATTCCAACTGCCCTCCTAGTTTAAGTTTTGCCATTTCTAACTTGTACCCCCTCTCCCTCTCTCTGTCTTCTAATTCTTCAGGGGAAAGGCTCCTAGAGGACGCACTACTGCCTGGAGATGACACTGGCCCACCTGTGAGCTCTTCCTCTTCCTCTTCTTCTTCCTCTTCCGGTACCACCACCGGATCAGAGGGATTTCTGGCCTCTAACCAGGCCTTCAGCGCTTTGAGGAAGCCGTCTTTCTTTGTGACACCTGTGGTAGGAACTTTAAACTGCTTGCAAAATCCTTTTAGATCTATTAGCGTGTAGGAATCTATCTTCTCCTTATCAAATTCCCCCACAACAATCTCCACAGGTGTAGCAGCTCCGGCATTCTCCATGGTCAAAACTGGCAGTGTTTAAAAAATAAGCTCCAGGAAAGCGGAGAACAAAAATAGAATATCCTACCAAAAACAGATTGTGGCTGCGTTATGGTCTGCTTTCACTATGTAGCGTACACTAATCACTGTACATGAGTCATAAATGCAAAGTTCAATCCCACCGCTGACCACCAATGTTAGAACCGGCGGTCTCTAGTTGGCAGAGGTATACACTTCTGACAAATAGGGACCTACCAACTCTAGTCAGGGCAAGGGGATTACACACTCAGATAACCCCTGCTTCCCCCTTGGTAGCTTGGCAGAGCAGACAGGCTTATCTCAGAGGCAGTGTGTTAAGCATTTATGACCACATACAGTAATAAAGTGAATACACTACAGATGGACACGACACAGAAGTTATTATAAAAATAGTATTTTTATATAAGGCTTAGCACAAGACCAAATAACGACAAAAATATACCACAGTCTTAATAAATACTCTTTGGAAGGAAAAATGATAGTTCAAGTAAGGTTTCTTCTTGGCAAATAGTTCTTTAGCAACAAAATTAAGTGTTCTTCTGAAACACAGTTCTTTGGCAACAATGTAACCCCCACAGGAGTCACACGACGTCGAGTCTACAGGATTCCCAAGGTTCGGCGTCGACCGCGAGGAGCGCTACGTCGAGCCTGGAGTTGCAACAGACCCCACAAGTACAGTACCTTGAGAAATGAAGAAAACGATGATCCACGGCGTCGAGATGTCGGCGTCGAGGTCGGCGTCGACTGTGCCTCGGAGTCGGGTCGATCTGCAGCGGCGTCGAGGGATGTCGGGCCGGAGCAGCGCTCACGGCGTCGAGAAGGGCGTCGAGTCGAGGCGATCAGCAGCGGCGTCGGGACGGGGTCGCTTGGAGGTGGAGCCGATACTCACTCCTCACTGGCGTCGATACCGGCGTCGAGACGGGGTCACTTGGAGCCGGGGCCGATACCCACTGCTCACTGGCGTTGCTGCTGGCGTCGATCGGGCCCGGCGGCCGGCGTCGAAGGCTCGGGACACTGGAGCCGTTACTCACGATGTCGAGCTGGATTCGGCGGCGGCGTCGAGACTGCAGATTCTCCCTTGTGTACTGGAAACAACACTTTCCAGCAATTCAGCAGATGGTGAAGTCCTTTGGCCCTGTGACTTCAACAGGAGACTGGCACTCTTCCAGCCCTTGGAGATTTCCTAGCAAGTGTTCAGAGAGTACACACCAAGTTCCTCTCTCCTTGTTCCTTGGCAAAAATAAAGAAGCAGCTTTCAGGTTCCTCCACAGCAAAACAGCACTCAGGCAGAAAGGGGAAGCAAGTCCTTAGATCAGCAGGCTTCTTGTCCTTGGTACAGGTTTCCTTGTCAGAAGTGATCTGAGTTCTTGGTTCAGGGGTCCTTCTCTTATACCCCATTTCTCCTTTGTTCCCTTTGTCCAAGCAGGGAAATTACCCCCATCTCAGGTTCGTTGTGGGTGTTGCCAGGCAGAGGCACCTGGCCTATTCACTGAGCAGGGCAGAGTCCTCAGCCGCCCAGCAGGAGGCGGAGCCAGTATTGTCACTGGCAGGATCAGGGCTATCAGTCGCCCAGCAGGAGGTGGAGGCAGTATTGTGTCAGGCAGGGCAGGCTACTCTTCCCTCACTCTATGTGTAAATGCCTCATTCACCCCACACTGACTCATTCAGACCTCTGGAGCCACCCAGCCCCTGACACACACACCAAACCAGCAGAGACCGGTGGATAGTTGGACAAGAAAATAGACACTTTCTAAAAGGGCTATTTTCAAACATAGAATTTAAAAACCATCCATCCTAAAGGGTGTGTTATTAAATTCTGAGTTCAGGGATACTAAACTCGACCTGCTACCATGCTCCCTGAGTCAGATAGATTATAATGGAGTTAATAATCCGTCTGCCCATTCTGGCCTATGGGAGGCAGGTAGCCCTTCAATAGTGAAAAACGAAAATGGCTGTAATTCACTATTAGGTCATGCCACACACATCAGGGCATGACCTACCTTTTACCAACAATGCACCCTGCCCTAGGGCCTACCATAGAGGTGTCTGAAATGTGGCAAAGTGAAGGTTTAGAGACTGGCAAGTAGGTTTCCTTGCCAAGTCGACATGGCAGTCAGGGACTGCATGCAGGCGCTGCGGTGGCAGGCCTGAGACACATTTTACACGCTGCTTCTGTGGGTGGCACAACCAGTGCTGCAAGCCCACCAGCAGCAGTTAACTTACACGCCCTTGGCACACGCAGTGCACTAGACTAGGGTCTGAACAGTAAGTCAACCAAGCCAATCATGGTAACACCAATCAATGTAACAATTTAACATAGGGAGCACTTGCACTGTGGCACTGATCCGCAGTGGCACAGTGCCCAAAGCAATAATCCAGCAAAAACATCGTAAAACAGAGGAGGCAAACAGAAAAAAATGGAGGAGAGACTCATGCCAATGATGCCAGGTCTAACAGGAATTTAGTCAAAAGTGACAAAGAGACGGTCTAATAGTTTGCAATCCCTGATGCGTCCTGTAGTGAATGGGGAATAAGCTTGAACACATTACACGAGGGTGGGGCAGGGATTCACCTGACAACTACTAGAGCCCCGACCTCAAGTGGGATTGTGTTGTTCCTTCTGAATGTCTTAGTTCATTTCATGTGTAGAGTTAGTATTTTATTTCTACTTTTCTTGTAAAAGCAAGCATTTGGCTGGACATGTATTTATTGTTCACACTGTTTGCACTTTCATTTATGAGTCGTGTTCACTGACCAGTATCTACATTTGCCCCCGATGGAACCTTGACTCTCAGTGGTAGCTGTGGTTGAGCAGTTAAGTGCTTGGATCATTTGCGCAGCATCCATATTGAGTCTGCCCCCGGACATCAGAGGTAAAGTGCCTCAACCACCAAAGTTGGGCCGAGTAACCCATGCATTCCCATGACACTCTGAATGGGTTTCTGACAGTCTTAAAGAAAGTGCTCCTTTTTAATACTTCACATACTCAATTCAATTAAGCTTTATTTGGTTGAAAAGTACAACCATTAAAGCATTCTAAAAGACAATTGTCGCATAAAAGATCAGATAATCAATACCATTAAATTACACATTTACATAGACATTTTTATCTTAAAAACAATTCTATAAATCAGTTAACATAATAATACATCAGATATACAGAACATAGGATAAATTACAATCTAATATCTCGTGGGAATTTCAATGGAGATCAATACGGATTACTATATAAATGTATGAATGTTAATATGGGAACCAACTAAAAGCTGCTTTTATGAGACCTATAAGTATTTATTATAAAATGCATCAATCCATAATAGGTCCTATATTTTTTCATACACTAGGGCCTCAAGATGTGAATGATCTTTTCTTCTTTTAATCGCCATTTGTATAAAAACGACTACTGCATTACATACTTTTCCGTTTTCTAGACTGCGGATAAAGTTAAAAGGAGATTTATAAAAATACAATTTTGTGTAAAAAAATAAAGGTCGTAAGATGCTCATCCTAATATCTCTATAAAAATTGCAAAAGAGAATAAAATGTAATATCGACTGAGGAGACTTTCTATCGCAGGGGCAATTTGGGAGATTTCGGTTCCATTTGCTTATAATAGGAAATGCTATTAGGTAGTGGAGAGTACCCATTTTCAACCTTGTAAGATAAAACCTATGTTGTTAATTTGTTACCCCCAGTAAGTATTGTCACGTACCTATCCCAAAAGGTTCTTCACAGTATGACGTGATCATCTGTTTTGAGCTTACTTCTATGTCTCTGAATGATTCTTTTGCTCCTATAAGCCCGGTTTTTAAATCGTTTTTACTTTGATATTGACTATCCGTTGGGTCTTTGAAATCAGCATTGTTGACACGTTTACTTAAAAGTTTTTTTCAATATACTGCAGCCATGGGATCTTTTTACTGTGTTCAAGGGCAAGGCAATCCATTATGATTTCTTGAGAAAATTTAGTTCCATCCTTGCTCCAGGTCCCAGGCCAACCAGTAAGAGCTATTGTACTAATTTAATCACTAATATAGGGGACTGACAATTCCTTACGAACAACATATGAAGCAGTTGAGTTAGGGACTGCTAATAACCTCCTTAAAAATATATATTCCTGGATCTGCAGTGCGGTATGATTAGCCATCCCTCATAATACTGCACCATAGCAAGCTCCTGTGAGGCCCTTACTCCCGCACAATGTCAAAATTTCCATAATTGACTTATTCCCCATTTTTTTTAGAAAATCTGAAGAGGGCTTCGATCAACCGTAAGACTTTTAATTTACATAAATCGATGTGTGCTCCCAATGCTCCTCAGATGTAAAGAGTAGACCCAGGTACGAAAAAGAATGT
Source organism: Triturus cristatus (assembly GCF_964204655.1). Taxonomy (NCBI): domain Eukaryota; kingdom Metazoa; phylum Chordata; class Amphibia; order Caudata; family Salamandridae; genus Triturus; species Triturus cristatus. Next base: position 544,181,605 of record NC_140594.1, on the reverse strand, counting down.
GTTTTTGCAATTGGTACACCCCCAACATGATGACTCCTGCTTTTTGATTTCACTTTTCCACATGTCATCATAAAGTTTTTTTTAGGTCAAGTTTTAAATCTGTTTCACTCATAAAGTTGGTTTAGGAAAACAGTGGTCTTGGTGAGGCCTAACTCAGTCTAGTAAGCAGTAGCCTTTGCTACCCAAGGACCCCTTTAGGCCTCACCAAGACCACTGTTTTCCTAAACCATATTACTACCACTGGTCATAGTTTTTTGGGGTTCCCCTGTCTTCCAAACATATCACTCATAAAGTTAGCAAGCTTTTCAATTGAACGCTGGAGCCCATTTGCCGTTCTAGATAGCAAAACTGTGTCATCCGCATACAAAAGAACCAGGGTGACACGATTACAAAAGTTGAACGCTGACACCCCTAAAGTTGGTAAACCTTTATCAACGTCATTGATATAAAGGGAAATTGAAAGCGGCGCAGGACGCAGCCTTACCTTATACCGCTCGTAACTCTAAAAGAGAGGGAAATTCAATTTTGAGTCCATAACGGACTTTTGTAGTTAATAGTTCATATATTTGTGATAGATAAATAATAATGTCAATTGGGGCACCCATCCCAGTCAGGGTCTGCCATAATTTTGCGGGATTAATAGAGCAAAAGCACTTGTTAAATCTACAAAGCATAGGTGTAGATGGCCCTTTTAGATAGTGTATATTTTCCGATCAACAATTGGAGATTAACACACTGCTCAATGGTCCCTATATCCCTTCTGAATCCATAATGAGTTCGGTAAGAAGTTGATTGTCACTTGCCCAGATTTCTAATATCTCTATGAGAATTCTTCCCATCAGTTTTGTTGAATCACGTAGGGATTTTAGGCCATAGCATTTTGCATTGTATCTATCGCCCTACTTGAAAATTGGAACAATAACACTCTCCACCCAGGTTGCAGGCAGTAATACTCCTGCAGCTGCATTGCACACTTAGTAAAAATGGGGACCAAAAATCTATATCTGCCTTAAAAATGTCAATCGGTACCCCATCGGAACCAGGCGCCTTCCCATTTAGACATCTATCTGGGGCAACTTTGATTTCATCTAAAGTAGTTGGGACCAGACTTGGGGGATCTATAACAATGAATCGGAGAGGAAAGTTTGAAGGCTGTACTAAAGTCTCAATCTTAGCAGTGGACTGTTCTTTAAAAAAGGGATAATTTATTGTCTTCCAAAATATTGCATCCTGTGTATCTGCAGCTTGTAATAGTTTTCCCCAGACTAGTTACCATATATTTGCTTTTCTTTTATTTAAAATCTGTTTATAGGATTTCCTTGGGATCCCGACCCTTTGCTAATCTTTAGGCTTGGCTTTTAATGCTTTTTTTTAGGGCCTGGTTTAATTTAGAATATTGTTCACCAAACCATCTGTGTTTTTGGTGTGAGATCTTATTTTTTATTTTTAAATCTCCTGAGATGGCGGACACAATATTAAAAAATGCCATAATAGGTAAATTTGTGGAAACTTCCTACATACAAATATCAATATCTTATTGTATGTCATGTACTATTTTATCTAAGAATAAAGAGGGATTAATGCATGACCATTTAATGGAAATGCCATATTCTCCCTGTTTCTATGCCAGCAGCTAGGCCCACCTTCTCCTGGTGCGTTGTCAGGAATAGTGGATGGTGATCATTAAAAGGGCTTACTTTCACTTAGAGTTTTTCAATTAGTCCTTGACCATTTCCTGGTATTAAGACATGATCACTAGTTGAGGAATATCTAACTCCTTCATAAGTTGATATAGTCATTTGTCCTTCTTTTCCTGTCAGCTCTATGACTTCAAGATTGTGTTTATGCATTACACCATTAATTGTGTCCCCATATAAATTGTGGGGAAAGTGAGAGTAAGCATCACCATGTTCATCCCCATAGCCACAGTGTTCACCTTCCAAGATTCCGCATTTCTTGCAAATAAAATCACCAGCCCAGATAAGTAGGTTGTCTCCCCTTATATCTTTTACACATTTATCTAATTCATCCTCTAAGGTCACAACTACCCTATGTCTAGAGTTATCAAATGCATTATTATAAAAGTTTATTATTATACGCTAATTTCCTGTAGTTTGGAAACACATTTTTTAAAAAGCCTATACCAACTCAGTTTTTTCAATCAGTGGTGAAGTAACTCAAACCAATGTAGCTAATCCTCCTATAGCCTTTCCATTCTGGGAGGGGACTGCTTAGGTAGAGACCATTTCAAAACCATCATTATGGAAAACTTAAGTATGCCATGTTTCTTGTTGAAGAATTATGGAAACAATTTTAATAGAAGTCATTCTTATCCCGGCTATATTCCATGTAATAACAATCAGATTTTCATATAACAAATGCCTACCCACATTACATTTGTGAATAATAGGCTTACTAATACATAGATTGCCTAGATTGGTAACAGTTATTTGATCTACATCCTCTTGTAGTCCATTAATTTTGGTACAGCTTCTAAGTGGTAAAAATCTATTTGTCAGGGGTAGGGGAATTGTGCTGGTCTGTAGGAGAAGATTCTTGGCTGGCATAAGAGAATTTATCAATAGGCTTATCGAAGTGCCCCAGTGGGACTGCAATAATAGTGTAATTCTGAGTTCGATGTTGTTACATACTTTGAAGAAAATTTACTAATTAATGTTCTTACTATCTTACTATCTCAGGGCAGCGAAAGGTTATAACAATACAGTCCCTTTGGCAACGCTTTATTGTATTACCTACCCAGTTTACTCTTCTTATCATAATGATATTTTGAAAAAGAAAATTAGTACTACATTTAGTATTCTAGTAAACTGATGTGCAAACTTATTCTTCAGGACCTCCCAGGTCTCTGCTGCCTTGTCTGCCAAATTTAGAATATTTTTTGAGACAATTATATAAGGTGTAGCCTGAGGTGGTAAATATAAAGAGTCCTGAAAGTTACGGGGTCAAATGTGTTACAACCCGCAGGCCAACGAGGAACTATTACTGTTGGATGTCGTTCCAGCTACATCCATATTAGGCAAATCGGGAAGCCTGGTTTGAATGGTTGGATGTGCACTCTTCCTTGTGATTTCTTTCATGTCTCCTTGTAGCTTCATAGGGAGAGTGTTTGCTTTTTACAGCCTTGTCAGGTACAGAACATGTGGGGTGTGCATTTGAAAGAATGAGAGAGAAAGAAAGGTGTGGGATGTAATTATCTGTCTTACAGTGTAGTGTTCTATGCAGTGGCGCTTGAATGGTCATTATGTTGTGCATTGGGAAATGAAGTGGGTGATGCTATAGGCAGTGGTGCACAAATATGAATTGAGGTGTACATTGTGAATTTTGATGAAGTTTTTACTATCGACTTCGACTTGCCCTTATGCCATCTTGTATTCTGACTGTCTAGTTTGAGCTGTGCTCACACAGGCAGGCCCCAAGATCACTCAAGTTGTTTAGGCTATCCACGTTCAACATTGTTTTCTGTACTTTTAGAGACGGTTGTAAGCTTCACTAAGATAAGTGGCTGGAACATTTGGGAGCGCAGAAGAATATGTGAGAACTGCTTTGCGTTTGGAATGCTTGCTTGGAGTTCGGCCAACTCCAGTAAGTTGCCTTGGCACAGAGGAGGTCCTCTCAGAAACTTCTAGTGCTTTGAGATTATAAAACTTGGGTTTGTTGACTTGGAAAGTGTGATTTTGGAACCTGAATGAATGAGGGACGTGTCTAATTCAGTGTAGCAGTTCCCGGCTTGCTGAGTCCCTTGACCCCGGCTGTGAATACCCCAGTCATGAGTAGGCTAAGACGCAGTTATTGCAGCTGGTGATGTAGTTCCTTTGATTATTTGCATTGTAATGAATGTGTACACGGACACACTCACACAAGTCTCCAGTGGTCCAGTGGTTATAATCATAAGATATAAACACAAAATACATCAGATATCTTTCCTTTGTTTCTTTGTGTCTGAATATTTGCACTTAACAGTGCCAAGTTCTTGCAGTGGACATCCAGTTTTATCGTCATCATTATCTGCGTGTATCTTATTCCATGTATTTAACAGTTGCATTTCTCTATATAAAAAATATATATATATATTGTGTGTATCATTATTGCTTGCACATGTATAAGTGTCTATGGCCATTCATTTGTTGTTTCTAACAGAAAGAATTTCCCAGATGTCAAATGAGTGTTGCACATATAAAACACCACACTTTATTCTGAAAACTTTTTTTTATATGCCTCATTTTATGAGAGTGAAATCCCTTTCCAGGTGTTATTATTGCTTGGACGTGTGTGTGCCTCCGTGTGTGAGAGCTGTATTTTCTATTATTTGGGGAGCCGAAGCAATACAGCTTTCTGATTTGGCATTGTACCAGATCATTTTAGTCACAATAAGGGACAGTACTGCTAAGGAGGAACACTTAAGAGCTGCACCAAAGTCCAAGTGTGTAAGGCAGCAGATAATTTGTGTAAAGATCTTACCCGTAATAGATTCTGCAGGAGCACCCGGAGCCAACGAAGAAGTCGTAGCTAGTCCCTGCCTTCCGCCAGCACCTAATGCCTCTATCAGAACCTAGAGAGCACAGGTACCAGGGGAAAACAGGGAAACAAAACAAGGTAAAAGGGGAAGAAATCTCGGTGACCACAGTCCACGACTCTTCTAGATGCAATGATATGGTGGTATCTGGTCTATGTAGATGTCTCTGGCGACTGTGTCTAGAAGGGAATGATAGAGTTAGGAGACAGAGGGAAACAAACAATGGGATGAAGTTCACTTGTAACCCAAGGAAAAGACAGTACCTAAGGTCTGTGTTTGGGAGTAGAATGTTTGTGGAGGACCCTCTGGGGGCGAAGCTGTCTAGTCGAATCCCTACAACTGAGAACAGAGGAAACAATTATGTCTGGGTCCCCTTTATTCCAAGGGCTCCCTCCTTCCCTCCCGCAAATATCTCCCGTTACCAGATATACAGGCAGGCAGGGCGAGGCTCTGGCGAAACTGCTCCACTATAGTCCAGAACCACAGCAGCAGGGTTCCAGGCGCACTGTAGGTAGATTGAGTCTTTGTTTGCAGCGTTGGTGGGTGGACTATGTGTAGTCAAGCCTCTGACAACAAAATCCAGAGAGGCATACGGAGTATCTCTTATATTGCTGAAATTGGTACCAGCGTAGATAGTACCAGAAGGGAGTAAGTGGCCACCGGGGAAAGAACGCACCCACAGACACCCGGCCGACCCCCGGGAAAGCCGCTCCTGAAAGGCGGGCGGAGCGCTGGGTATGCCCACCCCTCAGCCGGGAAGGGAAAGCACCCCAGACACCCGGCCGGCCCCCAGGAGAGCTCCAGAAAGGCGGGCGGAGCGCTGGGTATGCGGGGTAGTACAGGAGGAGGGAAAGGTTAAGGGCGAAATGCCGATGGAACGGCACTCAGTAAACAACAAAAACCCTGATTGTGGAGAAACCACGGCCAGGCAGACAAACAGTCTTCAGGGGCAAAAGCTCAAGGCGGTAACGAGCCAGAAACAAGTCTCGTGCAAACGGACGCCAAGGAAGACGAATAACATCCGGATACTGAAGGAAGTCTCAGGAAACAGGAAGCGGATCCCACGACTACGAGGCAAACACTAGAACGCGAAGCCTCGAGTCCTTGCGCGTTCCGCTTTTCTATCGTCCCGTCCTTAATGGAGCATGCGCATAGACACATTCACTACTCACAGTGTCCTGCGCTCGACAATCCTGACAGTACACTCCCCCCAGAACACCCCCCACTGGTTTGGGCTTGTGGGGATTTCTTCGGTGAAACTGACGGATCAACCTAGGAGCGTGTACCTGACTTGCTGGTTCCCAAGACCTTTCTTCCACCCCATATCCCTTCCAATGAATGAGGTACTGCAAACGACGTCTGCTTCTTCTAGAGTCAACTATGGCTTCGACTTCGTATTCCTCATTCCCTTCAATAGATATGGGCGTTGGTGTGGGGGGAAGACGTGTACCTGGTTCCACTGGTTTCAATAGGGAAACATGAAAAACAGGATGTACCTTTAAACTCACTGGCAGCTTTAGTTCCATAGCTACGGGATTGATTACTCTTGTAATGCTATACGGACCCAGGAATCTAGGTTTGAATTTACACGAGCCCTTTATCGGAAGGTGTTTAGAAGATAACCATACTTCATCCCCTGACTTGTATATTGGCTCTGCTTGTCTATGGAGATCTGCCCCTCTCTTATAACTAGCTTTTGCCTGATCCAAGTTGGCTTGAGTGAGTCGGTGGATGGATTGAAGGTCCTGAATAAATACCTCAACTGCAGGAGTGGTGCACTCAGAGGAAGAGAGGGATAGAAAAGCCTTAGGATGAAAACCATAAGAGCAGAAAAAAGGAGTGTACTTGGTGGATGTATGTTGACTGTTATTATACGCAAACTCTGCCATCCATACCATGTCATCCCAATCAGCCGTGGTAGTTAGTGTCTGGGCGCGTATGTATTGTTCAAAACACTGATTGACTCTTTCGGTCTGACCATCGGTCTGTGGATGATGGCTAGACGACAGACGTACATCAATTTGTAACAAGGCACATAATTTTCTCCAAAACCGGGAAACAAATTGGGCACCCCTATCTGAAATTACCACTGCGGGAAACCCGTGTAATCTTACTATGTGCTGAAGAAACACAGTTGCGAGAGTGTGAGCTGTAGGGAGACCCTTCAATGGTATAAAGTGTGCAGTCTTAGAAAACAAGTCTACTACTACCAGCAACGTGTTGTGCCCCTTGGAAGACACTGGTAGTTCTACAATAAAATCGAGAGATACGGTGTGCCAGGGACCCGGTGGAGTTGGCAATGGTTGCAGTAGTCCCATAGGTTTTTGATGTGAACTCTTGCTTTGAGCACAGACATGACACGTCTTTACAAATTGTTCAACATCACTTCTTAAAGAGGGCCACCAGAACCATCTCGATACCAGTTCAATCGTCTTCTTAATCCCTGGATGTCCTGCCAAGGGGTGTGTATGACACCAGTCCAAAGCCTGTCTTTGTAAACCTGAAGTTACTAGGACTATACCCCCTTGAACGTAAGCAAGCCCATCCTTCATACTGGGTTCCACTGATTCTATCATTTCTCGGCCTTCTAAAGTGCCTTGTTCTTCCTTAGCCCTTGCTAGAAATTCCTCTTCAGACGTTCCCCCTATGATCTTATGGTGGGGGATAATAAAGGGTGGTTCTATCTGTTCTTCAGGGATCTCATATCCTATCCTGGACAATGCATCCGCCTTGCCATTCTTTCTCCCAGCTCTGTACTGGATGGTAAACTCATACTCGCTGAAGAATTGGGCCCACCTTAACTGTCTCATTGATAAGGCCTTGGCCGACTTTAAGAACTGCAGATTACGGTGATCCGTATAGACAGTGACTGTGTGTCTGGTTCCGAGTAAGTATTGCCTCCATTCCTCGAATGCCTTTTTAATAGCTAGTAATTCTTTTTCTCCTATGGCATAATTAACTTCAGCTGGTGTTAATTTATGTGAGAAATAGGCTACAGGATGTAATTCTCCTGTGGACTGGTCTACTTGGGATAACACCCCACCCACAGCAGTGTTTGATGCGTCTGCTTCTACAATGAAAGGATATTCAGGATCAGGATGTTGGAGTACCGGTGCTTGTGTAAACGCCTTCTTGAGCTCTTGAAATGCTTGCTCGGCGTCTTCTGACCAAACAAAGGGAGTACCCTTCTTCAATAGGTTCGTGATAGGTGTTACCAACCTAGAAAAGCCCTTAATAAAGCGCCTATAGAAGTTGGCAAACCCAATGAAACTCTGTATTTCTTTCACCTTTTGGGGAGCAGGCCATCTCTGAATTGCTTCTACCTTCTGGGGATCCATGGTTATTCCCCAGGGTGAAATGATGAAGCCCAAGAAGGGTACCTGTTGAACGTGGAACGTACATTTCTCCAATTTGCAATATAACTGGTTGTGTTGTAATTGGTCTAACACTTGCCTAACATGGGAGATGTGTTCCTGTACCGAGGTGGAGTAGATTAACAGGTCATCAATATAGGCAATAACGAATTTATCCAGCATATCCCTAAGCACCTCATTGATGAAAAACTGAAATGCAGAAGGAGCGTTGCGTAGCCCAAAGGGCATTACTAGATATTCGAACAGCCCATATTTCGTGCAGAATGCCGTCTTCCACTCATCTCCCTCTGCGACCCTGACCAGATGATAAGCTCCACGCAAGTCTAGTTTAGTGAAGATTTGTGCGCCGCGCACACGGTCAAGCAGTGAGGAGATAAGCGGAAGAGGATATCTGTTCTTTATAGTGATCTGATTCAGCGCTCTGTAGTCAATGCAACAGCGCAATCCACCTTCCCGTTTAGGTATGAAAAACAAGGAAGAGGAGACGGGGGACTTAGATGGGCGAATAAACCCAAGCTCCAGCATCTTGTCCAAATACTCTCGCAAGTACAGATTTTCTTTTTCTGTTAGGGAGTACACTCTACTGACAGGTAACTTAGCTCCGGTGTGTAATTCTATCCGACAATCAAAAGGTCTGTGAGGGGGAAGAGCAGACGCTTCTTTAGGGTCAAAAATAGAAAGAAGATCGTGATACACTTCAGGCAACCCCTCTATGTTCCTGGGCTCAGGAGAAACGGGGACCGCACTAGCAGCTAGAATATGGGTTTCGCACAACTCAGGTCTAAACTGTAGAATTCCCTTGTGCCAATCTATGAGAGGGTTATGTAATCTGAGCCACGGTAAGCCTAAAATCACGGGAAATTGGGGTGACTGGATTAAATCGAAGTTCACCTGCTCCGTATGGTTGATTTCCATCAGAACTGTTACGGCCTCCGTCTTATGTGTAATGGGACCGGATTTCAACCTACTCCCATCAATCGTGGTTACGGTCTCTTCGTAACCTTTGTCATATGTCTGTACTAACTGTTCCTGAGCCCAGGTATTATCCATGAAGTTCCCGGAGGCACCAGAATCAATCATAACGGGAACTCTTTTCCCTCCTTTTGTCCAAGTCAGGTTTGCTGGGACAAAGAAATGACCAGAAGATACCTGAATCTCTGAAGAGGAGACGCTTAAACCAGAATAACCCGGGGTCCTTGTCTCACAGGACTCCAGGTTTTCTAGTTTTCCGACTTCCTCGACTGGATAGGCTTGATAGGGCAAGACCTCAAAAAATGGCCACCCTTCCCACAGTATAAACACAACTTGTTCTCCCGTCGATGACGCCTCTCTTCAGGTGTTAAGGGCCCCCTTAGTATACCTATTTGCATAGGTTCTGCCTCATCTCTGTTAGTGACAGGATCAGGTTTCCTTTCTCTTACAGTTACGACCCGAACTTCTGGTTTGCCCCTTTCTCTCTTGCGTTCTTGTAGCCTATGGTCTATCTTAACGGTTAACTCGATTAATTCATTGCAGGAACCAGGGAGATCCACGATTTGGGATAAGGCGTCCTTAATGTCGTCTCTCAGCCCTCTATAGAATAGGATACTACGCTTCTCCTCTGGCCACCCAGCCTCAACCACTAATCTTTGAAAGGAAGTGATGTATGAAGTTAAATCCGTGTTTCCCTGTTTTAGGGCCAGTAACTCGGTGTCGGCAGACTGAGTGTAGGTATGTTTGTCGAACAATTTCCGAAATTCTTCTTTAAATGTCCCATAGTTTTGTAGTAACATGTCATCTCTTTCAATTAGAGGAATTGCCCAATTGGCTGCGGACCCCCCCATATATGAAATCATGAATGCCACCTTGGCTTGATCATTAGGAAAACAGTGTGCCTTACAAGAAAAATGTAACTGACACTGACTAACGAAGGCGGCGAACTTTGATGAATCGCCCGTGAACCGTTCAGGGGGGGCCAGGGGTACCGAAGGAGGTGTAGTAACCTGGATCACTTGCGTGGGATTCCCTGACCGTCCCTCCCCTTGTTGGTCTCTCTGTATGGCATTCACTCTAGTTGCCAAAGCCTGTGTCTCTAATTGTAAGTTCCCCAACATGTTGGCTACGTCTGCCAACGTTACCTGTCTGTCCATGGTGCTCGGGCAGAATAATCACGTGGGCCTCGCGTTCTGTAAAGATCTTACCCGTAATAGATTCTGCAGGAGCACCCGGAGCCAACGAAGAAGTCGTAGCTAGTCCCTGCCTTCCGCCAGCACCTAATGCCTCTATCAGAACCTAGAGAGCACAGGTACCAGGGGAAAACAGGGAAACAAAACAAGGTAAAAGGGGAAGAAATCTCGGTGACCACAGTCCACGACTCTTCTAGATGCAATGATATGGTGGTATCTGGTCTATGTAGATGTCTCTGGCGACTGTGTCTAGAAGGGAATGATAGAGTTAGGAGACAGAGGGAAACAAACAATGGGATGAAGTTCACTTGTAACCCAAGGAAAAGACAGTACCTAAGGTCTGTGTTTGGGAGTAGAATGTTTGTGGAGGACCCTCTGGGGGCGAAGCTGTCTAGTCGAATCCCTACAACTGAGAACAGAGGAAACAATTATGTCTGGGTCCCTTTTATTCCAAGGGCTCCCTCCTTCCCTCCCGCAAATATCTCCCGTTACCAGATATACAGGCAGGCAGGGCGAGGCTCTGGCGAAACTGCTCCACTATAGTCCAGAACCACAGCAGCAGGGTTCCAGGCGCACTGTAGGTAGATTGAGTCTTTGTTTGCAGCGTTGGCGGGTGGACTATGTGTAGTCAAGCCTCTGACAACAAAATCCAGAGAGGCATACGGAGTATCTCTTATATCGCTGAAATTGGTACCAGCGTAGATAGTACCAGAAGGGAGTAAGTGGCCACCGGGGAAAGAACGCACCCACAGACACCCGGCCGACCCCCGGGAAAGCCGCTCCTGAAAGGCGGGCGGAGCGCTGGGTATGCCCACCCCTCAGCCGGGAAGGGAAAGCACCCCAGACACCCGGCCGACCCCCAGGAGAGCTCCAGAAAGGCGGGCGGAGCGCTGGGTATGCGGGGTAGTACAGGAGGAGGGAAAGGTTAAGGGCGAAATGCCGATGGAACGGCACTCAGTAAACAACAAAAACCCTGATTGTGGAGAAACCACGGCCAGGCAGACAAACAGTCTTCAGGGGCAAAAGCTCAAGGCGGTAACGAGCCAGAAACAAGTCTCGTGCAAACGGACGCCAAGGAAGACGAATAACATCCGGATACTGAAGGAAGTCTCAGGAAACAGGAAGCGGATCCCACGACTACGAGGCAAACACTAGAACGCGAAGCCTCGAGTCCTTGCGCGTTCCGCTTTTCTATCGTCCCGTCCTTAATGGAGCATGCGCATAGACACATTCACTACTCACAGTGTCCTGCGCTCGACAATCCTGACAATTTGGACTCCGGAATACGACTCGCAAGGCAGATATGATATCTTGAACAGAAGTAACATTCTAAGACTCAAGGCGGAAACTCCAGATATAACACGGATAAGCACGGCAGACTTGTTGGCGGTCCAGTTCCTTACCCCAGGCCAAAAAGATGCTAAAGAACAAAAACTAACCACATGGCAGTCGGCGGAGGTAGCACAGTTAATATTATATTACAGCTTGGGGTATAAAATTATCTACACCAAAAATTCCTCATTACCCTCTCCACTGACGGAAACCCAATCTAATCAAGCAAAAAGAGACTCTAATATTGAATACATTTGTTTGTTTGCCTTTGAATTATTACCGAATGCTAAAGGAAGCAGCAGGGCAGATGTGACTTTCAACAGATCAATTGCAGACCGGCAAGCAGTAACCAAGTCAAGCTTTAACCAATGGACCTGGCTTCCAGGTACCCTCGCTAAGAAGAAGATGGTTTGACAAAGAACAGCCAAAAGTAAAACATGATCCATATACTATGCTGGAATGTTGCTGGTGCAAAAAAAGCTTCTTGAAGAAGGTCTTCCCCTTCAAGGGTGGTACACCTGAGACATAATTGCCTTGCAAGAGACATGGGCACTGGAAGACCTTCCAATGGTGTGCTTCACTCACTACTCAGTGGTGGCAGAAAGATGTAATCATTATGGCAGCGCAGAGGGTGGCCTGACAATTTACATGGCGTTAGCCTTAAAAATCACATCAGAGCAGCTGACTTCGCCAGATCCTAGTATTAAACTTACCAAACTCCTGTATTACCGTCAGAGAACCAGCACAACAGTAATACTGATTAATTATTATACACAACCAATGGTCCAAAAAAAAAAGGAACAACAATGCTCTTCTAATAAAAACAATTTTGGATTTACGTTGTGCAGAACCTGCATGGAACATTGTCCTGACCTGAGACTTTAATGCGAACCCACTTCATACTCCTGACGAAGACGAAATCTTGACAGCCGACAATCATTTTTGGAGCATAAAACAAGTCTTACAACAAGCAGACATGCACAGATCTCATTGACCAACAGCTAGTAACAGCCTTAGAATATCAGGGACTGCGGGTGATAAAAGGAAGATCCGAAGAAGACAACCCCTGTAATACACGTATCACAACCCACCATCTCAATCGACACTTGACTATATGATCATAATGCTCCCATTTATGCCGCATCATGCTCATTTTCATATGGAGTACACCACATTAAGCGATCATTCAATACAACATATTGTTTTTAATCTGATGCTGCCAAGATTACAAACATCGACTACAGGAAGGCAATTAAAACACAACAAAGTAAAAACGCCTAAACTGGTCAAACGGAACAACTCAGCAGCAATTTGTTACAATGAAAAAGCATCTTGAGGAGTCGGTATTAGCGAACACCGACTAGGTAAAAGCATGGACTTATTTTTCTTGCAGGTCTGCCAAATGTAAGAACAAAACCACGGTACAAGGTATTATGTGCTAACCCACACACTGGACTTTCAAGGGAGGTACAAAAACTAAGAAGGGACATAAAAAGATCTGCTGGAAATTACACCAAAGCAACAGCACCGATGACTTATGGGAAACATTTCGGCAACTGAGAAAACTTTACAAAAAGAAACTATGGAAGAATAAAAGTTCAAGTGCGGACATCTCAAAAACAAGGTGATAGCAACCAAATCAACTATGCTACAGTCACAACTGATAACCTCAATTTACTAAGAGATCCCAGCTCAAATAACTCGTTACCTAGCAGATCCTATAAAATGTTTAATAAATAAAAGTAAAAGAGATTGTGCTCCCGGGCCCAACGGTGTCCCTCAAGCCATTTTTAAACATGATCCAGCTATAGGAGCTCCCAGCTAGAGAATCTTTTTGCCGAAATTGATCTTTTAAATCCCTGACAGCTGGCAAGGCTCAATCATGACACCAATTTACAAAGGGGGTGATAGTCTATATTTCCATGGATTCAATAGAATTGCCTTGCTGGACGTGGAATCAATCAATCATTTGTAGAGCGCACTAGCCACCCGTGAGGGTCTCAAGGCGCTGGGCGGGGGGAGGGGTGCAGCTACTGCTCAAACAGCCAGGTCTTGAGAAGTCTCCTGAAGGTCAGCAGGTCCTGGGTCTGTCGCAGATGGGTGGGGAGGGAGGTTCATGTCTTGGAATTAAAATATTTACCCTCCATGATCTTGGAAGACTTGGTCGAATGGTCCAAAGACATAAATCAGATCCCTGTAAATCAGACGGGCTTTAGAAAAGGGAAATTATTGTGGGCGAAACTAAGATCATGTAACATTCCGTAAAGAATTTTAAAAGGCTTACTGCTATGTTTCACTGATACATGGGTTAGAGTGAAAGTTGGAGAAGGATCAAGAGTCTCAAGGAAATGGAACACGGATAAAGGCCTGAAGCAGGGGTTTTGTGCTGGCTCCCCATCTATGTAATCTATTTTTACCCGATCTTTCAATAAATTTAATACAGTCAACTCTCACTCCCTGCATTTGGGATTCTTAGCCCTTTTGCATTTTGCCTACGCCGACGACATTGTCTTACTCAGTTTGACCTGGACCGGTCTCACAAGGCTAATAACGGGTCTTGTAGAATTCTTAACCGTGAACAAGTTAGTAATTAATATAGTAAAACACAAAAACAATGCTTATCAGCATCTGGCCAGCTCATACGTATAGCATCTAGCTCTAAGGAAAAGCCCTGGAGACAGTGTCTAACTAGGAATATCTGTGATTCTACCTCAATCATAAAATAAATCATCGAGAACAGAAAAACGACATGGCTCAACAAGCAAGTGCATTAACGTTTGCCCACAAGACAATAGCATAAAAATTGAAAGGTCCTTCACTTAAACCACAGATTACAGTAATAACGGTCAAAACTCTTCCAACTTTAACATATGCCAGCAAAGCCTTGCACAGAAAAAGCGCAACTTTACTTAAAAACCTAACGACCTGCATCTTTAAAAAGGTCTTTTAGCTCCCTCAGATGGCGTCCCCCACACAATTGCGTCTGGAGTTTGGCATAATGAATGAAACAGTGGGCAGGTTATATTCATCAATTTAAGTTTGGTACCGCATAAAGCAAAATACAGTTAACTCAATTTTGGTCCTCTCTCTAGTTCTTGCCACAGAGCCCCATTCAGACTTATCACATACACACTATTTGCACAATGCGCTTAAATCCACTTGCACCTTAAATGTTGCAAAGGTCAAACTTTTTGTTCCAGAGATCTAAGTCAACACTAAATAAGGTTGCAAAACATCCCTCTCTTTAGCTAGACAAACATATTTTCAGCAAGAGATCCCATTCCTGGACAGTGCTCAACAATTACGAAGTACTTAAACCAGCAGCTTACTTGAATTTAACATTTTTGGTCCACTTAAAAAAACAGCTAATGGCTCTGCGCTCTGGACAATATCCTTTATTGGCAGATGATCCAAGGTGGCAAAACATTGAATTAAAAATGTAACCTATGTGGAAGCCCAAAAAAAGATCTTTTCCACCTGATATGCATCTGCAAGAAAATTTACCTGGCACGAGTCACTTTGTCCAGGAAAGCTTTCCTTAGTAGAGGAATATGAACATGCCAGGTGGCTATTATTAAAGGACTTGATCCATAAGGTCCTTATATGAACTGCAAATTTGTTAAGTTCCTGATCGTGTGTATGGAGAAACTGAGTCAACTTTTCAACAAGAGAGTCTACCCACAGAAGGATTCACACCAGCAAAAATCTGAACTCTACGAACAGTCATTTTGAGGAAGATATCCTAAGCTGGTAGCAATTAGGCATGATCAGCTAGCCCCAGTCTTAGAGACATCAATGCTTAATTAGCATGAACTTTAGCCAGAAAAGCAGCAAATACTGGTGCTTAATTGCCGATTCACTCCTGTCCGTCATGAATTAATCAGCAGAGTACATGTTTAGGCACCATTATACTGGATTTTAGTATTTATAGAAGATAATAATTTGTGATATATTTCTAGGAAATACATTGGATTAAAGAATTGATTATAAAACTTTTTCTTTTACTCACCATCATCATAAACAGTAAAAAATTGTTATGGTTTTAATTAACTAAACAATACAAAAATGTTACTTAGTTACTTAACCTACTCACTCTTAGTCACAATATTGGCTGACATAATTATCTTGTTCTGAATATAATTTACAAAATTGACGTTGGAGTTAGTAATTGAAAATCTACACCCCATCTGACAATAAGCTTGTAAATTACATATCATTTGGCACAAATATCCAGTTCCAAATATTATTATTTTATATTCAGGATGTTAGACCTGTCAGCCCTTTGGGTGGTCCCTCCTCATCATTATTTATTTTGTCCCACTTTTGCCTCAAACCCTGTTATAATTTTTCCTTTTTGGGAACCACCAGACTTTTTAGTGTTGATGCAGGGTCAGGGAGCCATTTTCCGTACCCCTGGAACTTCTGTCTGAGGGCCTGAGACACAAAATGGTGGCCACCCATTGTCACCTGTGACATCACCGGAACCCACTGGAGGTTTCTAGAACCTTCTGTAACATTCTAGAACCCTGTGACAGTGGGAGGCAGTTTAGAATGTTGGGAGGCCATCTCAGTGTGGCAGTTGGCATCTGACTGGAGAGGAGAGAGGAGTGAGATAGAAGGAGGTCGGAGTAAGGCAGCAGGGGAGGAAACCAGTGCTTGGAGTGGGGTCCAGAAACCCACCCTTGATGCTAGTCCCTACTGACCAAGCCCAGCCTAAAGCCCTGTGTGGGACCAAGACCAGAAGAACCATCTTAAGGAACTGAACATTTGAAACAGGCCTTAAAGAGGAAGAACAGCAAGTTCCTGACCTGTTCAGTGGTGTCCTCCTGGAGTCCTGACGTCGAGAAGCCTGGAGACCTGGGGCCTGAGGTAGAGAAGCGGCGCTGACAGAAAGCAGACGTCGTACCCGGAGCCGCCAGAGGTCGAGTTAGGGCGCCGACGGAGGTCGTGGAGAGGCGCCGGAGGTCGAGTGGAGATTCACCCGAGGTCAAGTGAGGGCGCCGACGGAGGTCATGGAGAGGCGCCGGAGGTCGAGTCGGGAGTCACCTGAGGTCGAGGTGAGGCGTCGACGGGGGAGTGAAGTCCGCCCACCGGAGTCGCCGGAAACTGAGGTGAAGCGCGCCGGAGGTCGGGAGTGGAGATCGCACTCCGGAGACACCCGGAAGCGGGGAGGCCGTGTCCCTGCGACTCCGGAAGGCGACATCGAGTCGAGATTGCCCAGCGACATCGAGACGAGGCCGTCCAGCGACATCTAGTCGAGATCGCCCAGCGACATCGAGACGAGGCCGTCCAGCGACATCGAGTCGAGATCGCCCAGCGACATCGAGTCGAGACCGCCCACGAACATCGAGTCGAGACCACCCAGCGACATCGAGTCGAGACCGCCCAGCGACATCGAGACGAGGCCGCCCAGCGACATCGAGCCGGAGCCGCCTCACGACATCGACACGGCGCCGAGCGGAGCTGATCATCGTGAAAAGGGCAGTAAGTGGTAGAGGGGGCGTCTGAGGCCCCGTGGAGCCCTAAAAGACCATTCTAGGGGCTAGAGGAGTGTTAGAATCAGCCTGGGAGTGCCAGGGGTGAACTGAGACTGGTGCAGTGACATCTGTGTGGGGCTGTGTAGTTTGGAGGGCCAGATCTTTAGGTTACTCTGGTTCTGCCTCAGCTTAGGCCCCAGCCTTGTCCAATCTAGGTGGGACACCCCCCATGCCATCCAAATGACCATAAGCTGTGTATGGGCAAAGTAAGACCAAGTGACCTCATGAAAATGATCTGATCTGTAATTGTCATTGATTGTTTTACCTTATTTATTGAGGGTGCTTTATTTATTGTCTTCCACTAATTTATTCCTGCACTGTATTTATTGTCTGACTGTATTTATTTGCCGTCTGTATTTATTGCACATCTATTTATTATTTGCTTAATGAGGACCTGAACCTATTTATTGAAATTCTAAAGTAGCGTTGTTTATTTGACCTGCTCTTTTGAAGGAGAATCCTATTGTACTGTATTTATGTTATGAAACCTGCAACTAAGAGAAAATAAGATAAAGACATATATATTTTCATCTTGTCTTCCATAATTTTTACGGTGTAGTGTCGTTTTTGGAACGGATGAACGCATGGTTATTGTGAGGGTGTGACGTACGCTTAACACGGTGCCTGACCCCCAACCGCTCGAGCCAAGCTACCACTGTGCTGGGAATCTGGTGACTGCTAACCCGGTTGCCCGGTTTCCAACATAAAATTGGTGTTCAGCGGTGGGATAGAGCTGTGCTTGCGTCTACTCGACAATAACTTTGGGTAGTCCATAGGCCTACACCAGGAGTTTTCTCCAAGCGGACTTCCTAATTTTGAGTTTTGTTTTTTCCAAATTTACTTCTGGTGGTGGGAGGAGGTATTACAAAAGGTACCCCCCTGCATAGCTTCTGTAAGCAACTGTCTTCTATCCTGAGTGGGCAAAATGGAGTTTGCATTGGAGGATGTGGAAACTTACACTGTGGCCCAACTCAGAGAGTTTTGTGAGCAAGAGGGGGTGTTTTGTCCCTAAGGTGCAAAGAAGGGTGAGCTCCAGACCAGCTTAAGGGCTTGGGGGGAGGCACGACGAGAAAGTAAGGTTGAGAAGGAGGATAGGGATGGAGAGCCTGTCAGCGAGGGGGCTGGTTTGTACCAACCTGAGGTGGGGAACCTAGTAGAGGGGCCCAGAACACTTTCAAGGAAGGGCAGCAGTGTCTCTAGTGGCGGCTTATCAGAAGCAGTATTAACTGACCGGAGGGAGAAAAGACAGCTCACATGGGAGTTGGCGAAGCTGGAGAAAGAAAGGGAGGAACGGAGGATGGCTCACGAGTTGAGGCTCAGGGAGATAGATCTCCAGATCCTACGGGTCGGGGCACACACTGTTCCTAATGGTGGCAGCGAAGAAAGAGAAATCACCAGGGAACCCAAACCTTATTTGCCAAAAGACATAGTAGCCAACTATAGTGCGGGAGATGACATCGCCAAGTGGCTAGCGGCCTATGAGGTCTCTTTAAGAGTCCATGGGGTTCCAGAGAAATATTGGGGAGGGGGATTGTACAAATACATGCCTCCAGCTGGTAGGGATACATTATTGGCCCTAGAGCAGGATGAGCAGACCCACTACCCCACCATGAAAGTGGCGCTCGTGAGGAAGTTTGGACTAACACCCGAGAAGTACAGACAGAAGTTCCGGGGTAGCCACAAACTGGGCACACAGAATTGGGTGGATTTCCTGGACTATGCAAAGAAGGCATTAGAGGGTTGGATACAGGGCAGCGAGGTGAGGGACTACGAGGGGTTGTTTGATCTGATGTTGAAGGAACACCTGCTCGAAAAATGTTTCCCTGACCTGCGTCAACACCTGGTGGATAGCAAGCTGACCAAACCCCGGAAGCTTGCTGAGGAGGCGGACAGTTGGGCTAGTACCCGGGTGTCCACAAGGGGGACTGGAGGGGACTCTCAAAAGACCGGAGAGGGCGCCCCCCAGAAGAAAGAGGGAGGGGAAAAGAAAACTGAGTTCTCTAAAGGCCCCCAAAATAGTTTCCAAGGGAAGGGAACGGGATTCACCCCTAGGGTTAACCCACCAAGAAACCATAATCCTGGCCAGAGTCAGCAGCCAAGGGTTGTCCATTGCTTCGAGTGCGGTGGTGTCGGACACTATAAGGGAGATGTGAAGTGCCCGAAAAGACCACCCACTCCCATCGGAGGAAAGGACCCCGGAGTAGCTAGTGTAGTGCTCGGGGAGGAGATGCCTTTAGATAAGGGAAGGGAGTGGGCGGGTGTCACTTTAGTGTCCCTGGGAGAACGGGAGATGGTTCCTAAGATCCAGGTGCCCGCAAATACCACAAAGTATGGGCAGTGGGTCACCATCAACGGCCAAAGAGGGGAGGCTCTGAGAGACACAGGAGCCAGTATGACTATGGTACGTAGCCAACTGGTGTCTCCAGAGCAGGTGATTCCCGATGTACTCCACCCTGCCGCGATGGCTGACTGCAGAATGGGCCACTATCCGGTGGCCGAGGTTCCATTTGAATGGGAAGGGGTTGCAGGGTTGCTTCGAGTTGCCGTAAGCCCTGCCGTGCCAGTTGATTGTCTGCTGGGGAATGACATGGAGCATAATGCTTGGAAGGAGGTGGAATACCGGACTCATGCTGAGATGCTGGGTACACCTGACTGGGCCTGTGTCAGCACAGGGTCTGCGACTACCCGGAGAGGGAGTTCGTTTAGGCTGGAGCCTGGAACAAAGGCACAGCCGGCTGCCGACCAAGGGAAGAACCGAGGACAGGAGGAGCCTGCCTCGGCATCCGCGTCCCGTGTGACGGATCAGGACCAGGAGACCGCGGAGGGGGATGTTTCCGAACTGGAGAACCTACCCATCCCGGCCGAGTGGCACGTGGAGGGAGGGCCGACCAGGGAGGAATTCTGCAAGGGCCAGAAGGAGTGTCCTACCCTTGAGGGACTGAGGCGACAGGCCGAAGCCCAGGCAGCAGGGAACGTTGAGGGGAACTACAATATTTACTGGGAGGATGGCCTCCTCTACAGTGAACCCAAGGCACCCATGCACGGATCATCACGAGCCTTGGTTGTCCCTCAACGTTATCGAGCCTTTCTCCTGGAATTGGCTCATGAGATCCCTTGGCAGGACACCTGGGGCAAGACAAGACCTTTGCCCGGCTTGTCCCACACTTTTATTGGCCTCAAATGAAAGTGTCGTCCGACACCTATTGCCGGACGTGTGTGTCTTGTCAAGCCAGTGGGAAAACAGGGGTGAAGCTGAAAGCTCCCCTGGAACCACTTCCTGTCGTTAGCACCCCCTTTGAAAGGGTGGGCATCGACATTGTGGGTCCGTTAGATCCGCCTACTACAGCTGGTCACAGGTTTATCCTGGTACTGGTGGATCATGCCACACGGTACCCAGAGGCTATACCTCTGAGGACCATTACTGCACCTGTTGTGGCTAGGGCCCTGATGGGAATCTTTACCCGAGTGGGTTTTCCCAAGGAAGTTGTGTCTGACAGGGGGACCAACTTCATGTCAGCATACATGCGGGCCATGTGGAAGGAGTGTGGAGTGACCTACTGGTTCACCACTCCTTACCATCCCCAGACCAATGGTCTGGTGGAGAGGTTCAATAAAACCTTGAAAGGCATGATCAGAAGTCTGCCTGAAAGCCTGCGGAGGAAATGGGACGTCCTCCTACCCTGTCTATTGTTTTCTTACAGGGAAGTGCCACAGAAGGGAGTGGGCTTCAGCCCCTTCGAGCTTTTGTATGGGCACCCTGTGCGTGGACCTCTCGGCCTGGTGAGAGACGGATGGGAAAGAACTCCCAGAAAGCTTCCCCAGGACGTGGTGAGCTACATGCTGGCCTTCCGGAGCCAAATGGCTAAGTTGTGGAAGCAAGCTTCTGACAACTTGGAAGCCAGCCAAGCAGTGATGAAGGCGTGGTATGACCACAATGCTCATCCGGTGGAATTGGAGCCTGGCCAGAAGGTGTGGGTGATCGAACCAGGAGAGCTTAGCGCCCTCCAGGATCGCTGGTCAGGACCCTTTGAGGTGTTGGAGAAGAAGGGTAAGGCTACCTACTTGGTGGATCTGAAGACCCCTCGCCAGCCCCTACGGGTGCTGCATGCCAACCGCCTCAAACCCCACCATGAGAGGCCCGAAGTCATATTGCTGATGGTGACTGACGGAGCAGAGGACGTGGAAAGCGAGCCTCTCCCCGACTTATTTGCGTCTCAAGAGAAGGATGGGTTGGTGGAGGGAGTGATTCTCTCCCCGTCCCTAACTCTTGAACAACAGGAGGACTGCCGCCAGGTCCTGGGGCAGTACTGTTCGTTGTTCTCCCTTGTTCCGGGTAGGACTCACCTGTGCGCCCATGACGTGGACACAGGAGACAGCCCACCTGTGAAGTCAAAGATCTACCGGATGACAGACAAGGTGAAGGCCAGCATTCACAGTGAAGTCACTAAGATGCTGGAGCTAGGAGTGATTGAACCTTCCAGCAGCCCCTGGTCCAGTCCGGTGGTATTAGTACCAAAAGCTGTACCACCGGGTGCCCAACCGGAACTGAGGTTCTGTGTGGACTACCGGGGACTGAACTCAGTAACCAAGACTGATGCTCATCCGATTCCGAGGGCGGATGAACTGATTGACCGGCTGGGAGCTGCCCAATATCTGAGTATCTTTGACCTTACTTCCGGGTACTGCCAGATTTCTCTGACTGATGGAGCTAAGGAAAGGTCAGCCTTCTCCACGCCCAAGGGCCACTACCAGTTCTGCGTGATGCCCTATGGGCTCAAGAATGCACCTGCCACGTTTCAGCGTCTGGTGAACCAGATCCTCGCTGGAATGGAGAGTTTCTCTGCTGCTTATCTGGACAACATTGCCGTCTTCAGTAACAGCTGGGAGGATCACTTGCGTCACCTGCAAACTATTCTCCAGGCCCTGAAGCAAGCTGGGTTAACGATTAAGGCCAGTAAATGCCAGATCGGGCAGGGGTCGGTAGTGTACCTTGGACACTTGGTGGGTAGGGGAGCGGTGCAACCCCTCCAGGCGAAAATCGAGGCCATCATGGCCTGGGAACCCCCCAAGACTCAGACTGAGGTCCAGGCTTTTCTGGGCCTCACCGGATATTACCGCCGCTTCGTGAAGGGGTATGGTACCATTGTGGCCCCCCTCAAGGAGCTTACGTCCAAGAAGCAACCTCGACGGGTAGTCTGGACGGAGGCTTGTCAGCAGGCCTTTGTGAAACTGAAGCAAGCCATGTGCGAGGCCCCGGTCTTAAGGGCCCCAGACTTTTCCAAGGAGTTCATTGTCCAGATGGATGCATCATAACATGGCATTGGGGCAGTGTTATCGCAACTCAATGAAGAGGGTCTGGATCAACCCGTGGTCTTCCTATCCCCGAGACTACTTCCCAGGGAACAGAAGGGGAGTGCAATAGAGCGTGAAGCCTTTGCAGTGGTATGGGCTCTGAAGAAGTTGCGGCCATACCTGTTTGGCTCGCACTTCCTAGTTCAGACCGACCACAGACCCCTTCGGTGGCTGATGCAGATGAAGGGGGAGAATCCCAAGTTGCTAAGGTGGTCTATTTCCCTACAGGGAATGGACTTTCAGGTGGAACATCGGCCTGGAGTGGACCACGCCAATGCAGACGGTCTCTCAAGGTATTTCCGCCTTAGTGATGAGAACTCCCAAGGGGTTGGGTAGCTCTCCCCACTTTCAGCTGGGGGGGACGCGTGTTAGACCTGTCAGCCCTTTGGGTGGTCCCTCCTCATCATTATTTATTTTGTCCCACTTTTGCCTCAAACCCTGTTATAATTTTTCCTTTTTGGGAACCACCAGACTTTTTAGTGTTGATGCAGGGTCAGGGAGCCATTTTCCCTACCCCTGGAACTTCTGTCTGAGGGCCTGAGACACAAAATGGTGGCCACCCATTGTCACCTGTGACATCACCGGAACCCACTGGAGGTTTCTAGAACCTTCTGTAACATTCTAGAACCCTGTGACAGTGGGAGGCAGTTTAGAATGTTGGGAGGCCATCTCAGTGTGGCAGTTGGCATCTGACTGGAGAGGAGAGAGGAGTGAGATAGAAGGAGGTCGGAGTAAGGCAGCAGGGGTGGAAACCAGTGCTTGGAGTGGGGTCCAGAAACCCACCCTTGATGCTAGTCCCTACTGACCAAGCCCAGCCTAAAGCCCTGTGTGGGACCAAGACCAGAAGAACCATCTTAAGGAACTGAACATTTGAAACAGGCCTTAAAGAGGAAGAACAGCAAGTTCCTGACCTGTTCAGTGGTGTCCTCCTGGAGTCCTGACGTCGAGAAGCCTGGAGACCTGGGGCCTGAGGTAGAGAAGCGGCGCTGACAGAAAGCAGACGTCGTACCCGGAGCCGCCAGAGGTCGAGTGAGGGCGCCGACGGAGGTCGTGGAGAGGCGCCGGAGGTCGAGTGGAGATTCACCCGAGGTCAAGTGAGGGCGCCGACGGAGGTCGTGGAGAGGCGCCGGAGGTCGAGTCGGGAGTCACCTGAGGTCAAGGTGAGGCATCGACGGGGGAGTGAAGTCCGCCCACTGGAGTCGCCGGAAACTGAGGTGTAGCGCGCCGGAGGTCGGGAGTGGAGATCGCACTCCGGAGACACCCGGAAGCGGGGAGGCCGTGTCCCTGCGACGTCGGAAGGCGACATCGAGTTGAGATCGCCCAGCGACATCGAGACGAGGCCGTCCAGCGACATCTAGTCGAGATCGCCCAGCGACATCGAGACGAGGCCGTCCAGCGACATCGAGTCGAGATCGCCCAGCGACATCAAGTCGAGACCGCCCAGCGACATCGAGTCGAGACCGCCCAGCGACATCGAGACGAGGCCGCCCAGCGACATCGAGCCGGAGCCGCCTCACGACATCGACACGGCGCAGAGCGTAGCTGATCACCGTGAAAAGGGCAGTAAGTGGTAGAGGGGGCGTCTGAGGCCCCGTGGAGCCCTAAAAGACCATTCTAGGGGCTAGAGGGGTGTTAGGACCAGCCTGGGAGTGCCAGGGGTGAACTGAGACTGGTGCAGTGACATCTGTGTGGGGCTGTGTAGTTTGGAGGGCCAGATCTTTAGGTTACTCTGGTTCTGCCTCAGCTTAGGCCCCAGCCTTGACCAATCTAGGTGGGACACCCCCCATGCCATCCAAATGACCATAAGCTGTGTATGGGCAAAGTAAGACCAAGTGACCTCATGAAAATGATCTGATCTGTAATTGTCATTGATTGTTTTACCTTATTTATTGAGGGTGCTTTATTTATTGTCTTCCACTAATTTATTCCTGCACTGTATTTATTGTCTGACTGTATTTATTTGCCGTCTGTATTTATTGCACATCTATTTATTATTTGCTTAATGAGGACCTGAACCTATTTATTGAAATTCCAAAGTGGCGTTGTTTATTTGACCTGCTCTTTTGAAGGAAAATCCTATTGTACTGTATTTATGTTATGAAACCTGCAACTAAGAGAAAATAAGATAAAGACATATATATTTTCATCTTGTCTTCCATAATTTTTACGGTGTAGTGTCGTTTTTGGAACGGATTAACGCATGGTTATTGTGAGGGTGTGACGTACGCTTAACACGGTGCCTGACCCCCAACCGCTCGAGCCAAGCTACCACTGTGCTGGGAACCTGGTGACTGCTAACCCGGTTGCCCGGTTTCCAACACAGGAACATAGCTGACTGATCATATGTCAACAACATTAACCAGAAGGTTGTCACTGCTGCATGCAGGTGTTTAGATTCGTACATCACTGAGGCTGGAATTCATTATTTTTATCAGCAGCTTAAAGTTGATCAACACAAATTAAATGACACAGCTCATCAAAAGTCTGTACTTCTATTATATTGACCCATTCTTCACGTTGCCCCACACATATGAACAAAGGGAGCCATGGATGACTTTTTCTTGCTCTACCTAAACATTGGCTGGAACTGGTTTGTTATCTGACCAAACGGTCTAATTAATGCCGCTTTTGTCTCCTAAGATTTCTGTTTGACATTTACACACAATGCCATAACCACAGCTGTACCACTGATGGGCAAATGGCTTACTGCCATATCTCTTTTCTCATCCAGTGTAAGAGATTAAACTCAATTGCAAGGTCATAAAAAGCAGCAGCAGGTGAGATTTTCAGGGACATTCTCTTTAAGGACTCTAGAGTGCTTAAGCCATGGCTTTCTCCTCCTTCCTTTCCATGTCTATATGCAGTTATTTACTCTAGATTTGTTTTTCTCCTTATCCCAGAGATTTTTCTATTTTTATCATTATTATAAATTTCATTTCAATTGTACAAATAGATAAACCTTATTTAACCACATGTAACCCCCCCGACCCACCCCCTACACAATCAATATCACATAAAATGACCTTAATACAAATTCTTAAATGGAAAGAAATAACACACATGGGGAAGAATTAAAAAAGTCCATATTCTCATTAAAAAGATACCTGCCAAAAGAATCCTCCACATTTTGAAAGTGCACTGTGTATATCTTAAATACTTCACAACATAGCTTCAGCTTACGACCCGTCTCAGCTATCCGAATCCATCTAGTCTAGGAGCGTGACCACCTCAGCAGGCCTTTTTTCTTACCCCGTGCCCTTTTCTTAGGGAAGATTGCTTTTTCAAGATTAGCCCGGGTCCTCTCTTTTTGCCGAAAAACAGGTGGGTTAATGTCCAGCCAGGCCGACACAATACACAATGACTACAATCGAAAAATAGTTAAAGATTTAAATAACATAGCTCTACCTCTGACACACCTCTCCCCCTCTGGCGATCCCAACAGAATTACCGCAGGGGTCAAAGATATTATCATGTTTAATTTCTCATTAAAACATTCTGTTATTTCTTCTTTAATAGTTGAGAATGCATGACAGGCAGCATATATATATATGTATATTATCGGCACCCCTTTTTGTGATTCCCTACCATCTCCCCATTTAATGATTCTACTGGGAGTATAATAAAGGTTAAATCAAGTTTTATATCATTGCACTTGCAAGTTTGAGGATAGTAAACTGGTCTATGCCAATAAAAAGGATTCACGAAAACTGTATTCCAATTTGGGCAAATTCTCCTGCCATTTCCAAGAGTATTTATCTAGGTCTTATTTCATAAGTTTATTAAGAAAGGTATAAATAATCCCAACTGGGCACTTATACCTGTTAACCAATAAATCCACCGGGTCAAGCCTTTTGAACCCTGCCGGTCCTCTTCCCTTATGGGTTAGAAAGTCCCTTACCTGAAGGTACTTGAAGAAATCTTTTTGACCAATTTTAAAGTCATTCTGAGTTCTTGAAATGAGATAATCTCTGTAGGGGAGAAAAAGAACCCAACCCTGTTTTAAACCAGCCTTTACCCAACGTAAGACACATTGGTCGGCAAAAATCCCCAGTAAACTCACATTATTACATATTGGGGTATAAAAATGTAGTCTACCTACCCCCAGTAACTTACGGATGGCTGGCTGTTAGAAATGGGATTTCTGGTTGGCTAGGGCTTGCACCTAAGCCAGGCAGAAACCACCACTCTAGTCAGTGCAAGGGAGTTGCACGATGAAGATAACCCCTGCTCACCCCCTTGGGAGCTTGGCACGAGTAGTCAGGCTTATTCCCAGAGGCAATGTGTAAAGCGTTCAACTGGCACTAGGCAATATTCACAGGGGATTATATAAACATTACAGGGCCAATTGAACCACTTTCAGAACATTTAGAAAGCACAAGTAGCAATTGTAAAACACAATAAGTACCTACTGGTACAATACTGTACAAAGCATCATTACCTGTAACATAAACACATTACGTCTGCATCACATTAGGCATAAGTCACATTACTCATGAATCACATTATGCATAAATCACATTACGCATTAGGCATAGAACACATGCTTATGAGGTTCATGCATAATAACATTAGGCATCATCCTAAGCATAAACACATTATGCAATCCTTGTAGAGCCCTACCATATCACCAAAATGTCCCCAGGCCAACTGGCCTTTCTAGGGGGCCCAATGCTCTTTGTCCAGAATGTCAGTGTGCAATTCTACAGCCTTCCAAGTGGCCCTATGGCTGCCAATGCACTAAAAGCAAAGTGTGCAATGCACTGGGGCAGGGGGTGTGTATCTCACTCCCTCCTTGTCACTTAGACAGAAGTGACTCCACGTTGCAACTGCCCGTGCACTCGTGGTACAGCTGGGAAAGACAACCAAGCAAGGGCACTAACAGTGCCTTTTAAAGCCCCTACTCCGGAGCTAAGGAACCAAACATTGCTCTCCGACGTTGCAGCTGCCCGCTCTCTCTTGAGGTGCAGCTGGTGAATTAGGCTTGGCACCACGGTGCTTATAGAGCCCCACTCAAGACTCTGATAAGACTTTGCCAAAGAAGAAATTGGCCCAGGCGCCCCGGTGCCTCCGAGACCGCCGACACTGCTTCCTTATTGAGACCCACTCACCGTGACTCTTCACTCACTGGAGAAGTCTGCTCTGGGTGCCCTCCTTCATCGGCAATACAACACGTGTCTCGTAAGTCCCCGGCCATACATGGGGCTTCCACTGGCATTGGAGCCCCACCCACATCCAGGCGGTTCACCTGACTGCCGCCTGTGGCTGCGGTGGTTCTTGGTTTCGGACTCCGGTGCAAATGCAGGGTGGGCTCCCGCTTTCGAGTAAGCACAATTGCTGGGTGGGCTCCCGCTCCTCCTCAGAGCAAGGGAGAATCCCCACGCCGGGGTTGCCTCCGAAGACAGCGACACGTTGCAGGGCACAAAACAGTGGGGTGGGATCCCGCTTCCCTTTGGCAATGCGGGGGAGATCCCCACATCAGGATCTCCCCCAGACACTTTGCACCCCAGTACTGCCAATTAAAACAAAATGCTCCCTTCGTCCTGGAGCATAAAAATAAAAGTGCAGCGCTCACAAGGCGCTGGGACCCCAAAGGTCAAGGGGAAAAGGCTGGGCCCAGGCAGGCCAGCTCACAGGGCCCTCCAGCAGGGAGGCAGCCCCTCAGGGCGGTTCCTCCTGGGGTGCGGCAGCAGCAAGTCCCCACCCAAGTCACAAGGAAGGACACTGACATGGGGTCACAGACCCAATATTTATAGTACATTTTCTTTGCCGGCTCTGGCAGAGGGCTTGGGGAAATCCAGCCTCAACTGGTTCTGGGGGGTGTGGAGCACTGTGTTTACAGGGCTCCCACCCTTCTTTGTCAGTTTGGGTCTCTGTCATCAGGCCGAGCCAGAGGGGGGTAGAGCCAGCATTCACCTAGGCAGGCACAGACCTATTCAAGGTCAGGGGACTACTCCTCCCACTACTCCAAATGCAGATCTCCCCTTCAGCCTAGCACTGACTCACCCTGCCCTCCCAGGGGGGTCACAGACATGGATCACACTTTAGGTGCCACATCACCGCAGCAGTAACACTGCGTGCACAGGCCCTGCAATGGCAAAGGCCTGAGACAGGTTTGAAAAACTACTTTGGTGGGTGGCGCAATCAGCGCTGCAAGCCCACCAGTAGCATTTAATTTAATGGTCCTGGGTATCTGAGATACCACTTTACCAGGGACTGACAGGTAAATTAAATATGCCAAACAGGAGTAGACCAATCTTACTATGTTTAGCACTGCTGTCCAGTGTAATGTGCGTGTGCTGTCTGTGGTAAGGTGCCCAGAGTCCTAACACCACCAACACCATGTCAGAAAAAATGCTCGGAGGAAGGCAAAAAGTTCCGGGGTGACCCTGCAAAAAGGGCATTCTGTAGGGTCTTAAATCAAATGTAACTATTTTAATTAAGTATGTTTTATCTCCAAAGGCCTCCCCACTCCTTAATGCCTATCATTATCTCAAAGGTAGAGGGAAGATAATCAGACCCAAGTTGGACCGAAGCTTTTCTTGCAATAGTATCGACATTTTTTGGAGCATGGTGACCCAGTAATATAATTTAAGGTTTGGTAACCCCCACGCCACCTCTGTCCCTTAGAATCCTTAAAGGTTTAGAATATGCCCAGACAAATCTCGACCAACCTTTTAAACCATATATTCTCAATCTCTAAAGGGATGGTGTGGAGAAAATAAAACATTTTGGGGAAAAATATCATTTTGATCACATTGAACAACCTGCACTAATCGCTAGCAGGGAGGTGCAACCGTCACAAATCCCTTTTGACTTTTTCTACAAAGGGGTCGAGATTTTCTTTGACAATGGATTCTATGTCAGAAACAATAGTTTTTCCTAAGTATACTGCACTTGTTGCCACACGCGGATCCATGAGAGTGACTCCTTTATGTACAATAATGACAGCTTTTTCCATATTTAACAAATAAAGAGGTGACCAGTTTTGGGCTAATCTCAGGCTATCGCCAGCAGGGCTGTAGCTGGGTCCGGTGACGCTGCCGCTATGTCATCTGCATAAGCGAGACTTTTAGTATCCCATCCTCTGAAGGACATTGGAGGAATGTAAATATTTTGCTCAGGCCTATGTATGAATGCGTCTATATATAATAAAAGCGGAGAGCAGGGACACTCTTGCCTAGCCTCCCGAGAGATCTTAAAAGGCTCCCAGAGCTCTCCTGCAACAAACACTCTTGCTTATGGGTTATAATATAATGTCTTAACTGCTTGTAGAAATTCTGGCCAAATATATGCCCTCTTCATTAAAGCCCAAACAAAATGCCAGGAGAACCTATCAAATGTTTTCTCTGCATCTAGCTGGATCAAAGCCATAGGATCTCATGCCACCTGGGCAGCATCAAAGATGGCAACTACCCGTCTAATATGATCAGTGGTGCCTCTCCCAGGATTGAACCCATGCTTCCGTCTGGATACCACCTTGTTAATGATTAGAGATGGACAGGATTTGCGAGTATAGTTGGGAGTCCCCAATGATCAGAGTAATCAGTCTATAGGAGCCAAGTTCCGATACCAGCTTATTTTTCTTGGGAAAGACAACTGTCTTCTCGAACGACCAAGTGTGAGGAAGACTAGCTCCCTTAAAGATTTGTGTGAACACCATGGTTAAGCAGCATTTTAACTCTGGTGCAAATAGCCTATAAAATTCAACAGGTATGCCGTTGGTACCAGCAGCTTTCCTGAGGAAAGATTAGAGACTGCAGCTAAAATTTCTTCCCACAAGGGGGTGTCATCCCGACCCTCCTGTTCTTCTTCACTGAATCTAATAAGCGGGACCGAGTCCAGATAGCTGCATGCAACTACATCCTCATCCTTAATGGTTTCTGCATATAAGGATTGGTAGTTTACATGACATCCTTATTCCTGCCGGATCAGAAACCAAGCACTTCACTTTGTCCTCCCTTCTGCCTAACCCTGGTGGCTAAGGATGTCTGGTTTGCTCACTGCATTCGTAGAATTTCTCCCTCCATACAGTATACTTATCTGCTGCTTTTGTTGCTGTTATCCTGTGAATCGCAGATTTTGCTTTGGCTACCTCCAATTGCACCTTTCGAATATTAATCTTCTGTTCTGTAGCAATGATTAACTTCCTTTCTTCAGCAGCAGACAATATGCATTCTTTGGTTTTCTTTTTCCCCTCCCCTGCTTAGAGTGAAAGCGGGGATTCAGGGGAAGACCCTACAGTTCAAAGTGTCTCACACTACTTCCAAAGGGGCACTCCCTAAATTATCCCTGAGGAACGTTGGTATCCATTTCCTTCTGTGGAGCAGAAATTCCTCATTAATTAGCAGAGCTCGCTCAAAGCTCCATTGGGAAATCTTCTTGACAAAACTCCCATTCTTTATTTCCAGCCCTAGAGGATTATGGTCAGACATGACCCGGGGATAAATTTCGATGTTGCATTCCTGTTCAAAAGACTGAGACACAAAAAAAATCTAATCAGGCATACAACTGATGTGATGCAGAGAAAAAAGTAAATCCCTTTTCCTTAGGCCTCTTTGACTGCCATACATCTGAAAACCTATGATCTTTACATAGCCCTCTAAGGGATTGAAGTACCTTACATTTCCTTCAGCATTTAATTCTCCTCACATGACCTGTTCACTGGCAGATTCATATTCAAATCTCTACAAAACATTATAAGTAGCGGCCATAGTGCCAATTTATTGGAAAGCCAGTCAAATAACCCAGGATCATCTGAGCCCATAAGAGGAACACAAGGTGAACTTCCTTGTAGTAGAGTAATATTCTGCAATGACCCACCTCCCATACCTTTCAGATCGGAATTGTTTAAAAAACAACTGATGCACTTCGAGCTAGGATTGCCACCCCACATGTACGTGTCCCTTGCAAAGTTCCACCGACCAGTTTATACTCGAGCGTAAATAGCAGTGACAATTGTGCCCCTTCAATACGCGTCTCCTGGAGACAAATAATATCAGCCTCTTGCGCTTGTAGCTCGAGAGCAACTCTGGCCCTCTTCTTCTTATCTTTAAGCCCACAAATATTAATAGTTGTGATTCACAACGCACTCATTTTCTCCCTGTTTTTAAATACACCATCCGGTGGCCACTCATTCTCCAAGCCTCTTTTATTCAATTTTTTCAATATTCCACTCTTCATAACAAATCTCTGTAGGATTTCTATTGATTGCGTAGCACCCTCCCATCCCTCTTCCTTCCATCGCCCTGATCCAACCCCTGAACCCCCCACATACAGTGTTTCCCCCAACACCATACGAGCAATCAGGCAACATGCCTGAGTGATAACACCAGAGGGAACTAACATCCTCACCACTCCGCTTCCTGAGTCCCCTGAAGTGAAAAGAAAAAACAAAATAACTGACTAAAACAGAGGGAGAAGCCTGATAATATCAGCAGAAAATAGATTATTCCCAAAACCTCAAGATGGCCAATTAGCCAGTTAGACCAGCTAGACCAAAGCTTTATACAAGACTTCCCCTCGGAGACATCTAGGTATTTTTCTCCACAGCAACACCCAGCACCCCACTAATCTCTTAAGTATTCCTGGGCCAGAATCTCAGAGGTAAAGCTATGGGTGCGACCCTTATACACCACTTCTAACCTGGCGGGATATAGGAGCTATACTTCAGCCCCAATTTTCTGAAAAGGGTTGAAAAGTTGTCGTAACTGCACATGCCAAGACAGAGAGGTGATGGCATAGTCAGGCCTAACAAAAAATGTGAAACCCTCACACTGCCTTTTTGCATTGGGGCAAGCAGGATTGGAAACCTTTTGCTTTGCCAAGAAATATACGAAGTAGACCAGCATAGCCCTAGGTCTCTCCAGTTCGTTGGGCCGAGATTTCTTCAACATCAGCGGGAATCTGTTTGCACGTTGAATTTCTAAGTCCTAGTTGGCTTTTTTGTGGTCTCCCCAGGCTCCTCTGCAGAGTATACCAATTCAGTTGCTGAGTAATCTTATCGAGGGTTCTCTAGGAAGCCCCCCTCCCGCTCCTATCTGTGTTTTCTCTGAGGCTTCCTCTTCTTTTTTTCCTCTTTTCTTCTCTCACCCCTTCCTGACATTTTGCACTGCTTTAGACATGTTGAATTATCGGGAGCATTGCTGGAGGAGGAGTAGGAGGCCGACTCCTTAGATGAGGATAACAAAGTATTACAGAGGTTTGAGAGATCTGAGTCATCGGTAAGGGAAAGAAATTCTCTCCTATAACGGGGGACCTGACCATGGCTATTAGCTCATTCGCGTCTGAGTTCCAGTTATGCGCTCCTGTCACCAATAACTGTGCTGCCAGGGTTGACTAAGATAGGATCGCAATGTGACGGCTGGCCCACACCCTCACTTGATGTATTGTTCCCAGGATTTAGACTTAAAATTAAAGAGGCTAGTATGAGTCATTCTTCTGAGGTTTGTATTGCATTCCTGTTAGATACATCAGCTGTATCAGACTCCCCTGCTGCCCTGAGTAAAGATGTATCCCCACTCATCGGACAGTCAACCAGAGCTCCTGCCTCAATACTAGATACTTAATTAGGGCCCATTCCTCCATTATCTAATAGTGGGGCCTTACTGCCAATTTGTGAAAACAATGAGGGAATTAGTGGTTGGGCTACCGTGGAGTCCCCAATGAAACCTTTCTTCCTGGTTTGTGTGCCTCCATTCACTCCCACATCAGCTCCATTACTTTTGAACTTCCTTCAGCTTCTCACCTCCCTTCCTTACCGGGATCATGGTGAAGGGTAGAGGATGCGGGCACACAGCGTCAGTTAACATGTTGGCCAACGTCGTTCTCTTTGCCCCCGGCCAGGCATTTTGCATTCTTGTGAGACAGTAGACCAAAGGAGCGAGAGCCAGAGGGGAGACATGGAGAGCCTGGAAATCACCCCTGCCGTTAAAGCCACCACAGCCTGAAGCAGTCCGCCTCATCCGCCGCACAGGCTCACTCTGGACAGACCCAGAGAAAAACATTCACCAACACTGAAACAGGGTTGCATCCTCCCGAACAGCGCTCCTCCATAGATGGGAGATTCAGATCAGGGGCGCGAAAGTAAGCCAGCTTCTTACTCGGACACCAAAAACAAAGAAAGGAATTTGGGTTTTTATATTAGATATGTCTCTAGTTGGCAGGGGTTTGCACCTTGTCCAAGTAAGGACACCCACTCTAGTCAGGGTAAGGGAGTCACACAGCTAAGACAACTCCTACTCGCCCCCTTCATTGCTTGGTACAAGCAGTCAGGGTAATCTCATAGGTAATGTGTAAAGTATTGATACCCTCAAACACAGTAACACAGTGAAAACCCTACAAAAGGACTCCACAGCAGGTTAGAAGAATAGTCAATATTTTTATCTGAACAAAACAAGACCAAAATGACAAAAATCCACCATACCAATGTAAAAATATCACTTTTAAAAGATTAATCAAGATCAGTCCATATAAATCAATGGATGAGTTTATTTTAGCACAAAGTCTCTTTACTCCCTTAGATGCATCAAAAATCGGTGCAAGGCACAGGGGAGGTGAGGCGCTGAAAAAGCAAAGCGATGCGTTGGTTACTTAATACACACGGGACGGGAGGTGATGCATTGGTTTCTGGACACACAGCCTTGGTTCCTTACTGCAGTGTGGTGTCGATGAAGAATCGCCACCCAGAGACGATGCGTCACAAATCCACATTCACTGGGTCAATGGCCCAGCAGCGATGCAGGCCCTTAGTCGATTTCACAGCCGTGAAACAGGCACTGCGTCAATTCCTCAACTGCGAAGCAGACACTACATTGGAGCGGGTGTCACGAATGTCGGCAGCACAGGGCTCAAGACTCGTGCTGCGGCGATTTTTCTGATGTGCTGCAATGGCGAGCTGGGGCCTGCATTAAAGCCGTGGTCGATACTATGAATGAAGAACCACCCTTCAGGGCAGGCAGCGGCAATGTGTCAATCCTTTACAGATGGGCCTCGATAAAAAAAGTGCTGGGAATTGATTTATGGATGTTCTCCTTAAGATCACCAGGTTACACTTCCAAGGGCCTAGGAACTGGATTTGGAACCACTTGGCAAGTAGGACTCCAAGGACTTCTCAGCAGAGGGGCCCAGAGGTATCAGGTGAAGGGCCTGAGACTTCTTAACAGGAGGTAAGCTCAACTCAAGCCCCTGGAGAACCTTGGAAGCAGGATCCAGAAAGCAAATTCCAGTCCTCTCACCTCAAGGACAGAAGCAGCAAAGCAGCAGGCCAACACAGCAAAGCAACCAGCATAGTGGCAGTCACTCTTGACAGCTTCTCAAGCTCTTCTTCCTGGCAGAATATCCTCAGTCCAAAAGTGTTATGAATTTGGTGTGTCCGATGGCCAATAAGTGTACCCCTTTCTACCTTTTGTAGTAGGCAAATTTCAAAGGACATTTTTTGTTGTGTACAATACCCTACATTTCCCAGACCTGACTCCAGACACACTACAGGGGGTGTTATTTTTGCACTTTCTAAAAGTGTCATTTTCAAACACGCAATTCCAAAACCAACTTCACCAAAAGATGTATTTTTCAATTGTTCAAAAGACCCCAAACACCAAATCTCCATCTGTTCCCAATGGGAAATTACACTTAAAGATAATTCAAGGCAATCCCCATGTTATCCCATGGGAGTGATAGTTCTTGCAATAGTGAAATATACTACTAATTTATTTTTTCACTATCAGGACATGTGCTGGTGTGGTTTACACGTACTACCTTTTAAATACACTGCACACTGCCAATACGGCTGCCTTGGACCTCCATTAGGGGTGACTTACATGTAAGAAAGGGGAAAGTTTGGGCCTGGCAAGTAGGTGTGCTTGCCAGTTCAAACTGGCAGTTTGAAACGGCACTCACAGACACTGCAGTGGCAGTTCTGATACACCTTTGTGCCACACACATGAGCAGCCCTACAATCAGTGCTGCAGGCTCACTAGTAGCATTTGAGTTACAGGCTCTCGGCACACCTGGTGTACTTGACCAGCGACTTCCTAGTAAATCAGATATGCCAATCTTGGATAAACCAATACATTGTGCACAGGGAACACTTGCACTTTGGGCACTTTGTTTTTGCTGGTCTTAGGACTCTAGCACTGGTCTGCAATGGTAGTCAAGGAGGTCAGAAGCAAAAAGACAGGGAAAATCACGCCACAATATGCCAGGTCTAGTACTGTCTATATGCAGTTAATCACTCTAGAATTCGTTTTTCCTCTCTGCGCATTTGCTAACCGAACACTCGCTACCTCTATTTCCGACTGCTTATTATGGGAAATGATTTCATCTGTAGTTCAGGACGATTATAGAGCTATATTGAGGGAGCCAATTGGGTGCACAAAGCTACTAGGAATTGGAGCTCTCTCAGAAGCTCACTTTCTTCTACGTGGCCTGGTTTCCTAAATAATAACATGTTTGCACTTCTGCAATCATAGCTAATTCAGCATCCATGGCCCTTAACTCTGTATTATCAGTTTTTACCATCTGAACCATTTTACATGTAGGTGATAGTAACAGCTAAACTTCATTGTGATAATAATGTGTACCCCAAAGCCCAAACGTTTAGACTGTATAGACTGGGTAAAAAGACTGATACTGGCTCCCCACAGTGAAATCTGAGACAACCAACCATTACAGGGGTCCAGAGTTCTGCTGTTGCCCACTAACTAGGACTCTAGATGTTTGGATGTTTGGACTTTTACTGAATTTGCTCCCCTCATACTCACTCTCTCACTTTTATTATCTCCCCCCTCACTCACTCTAAGTCACATTCTCTCACTTACTCATTCTCCCTCCTACTCACTGTCATTCCCTGTTACTCTCTCCCAAATATACTCCTACTTCCTGGCTCTCATTCTCACTTAGTAAAACACTAACACACATTCTTTGACTCTGGGTCCTTGTGCAACTGCACTTGCTGCACTATTGATATCTGCACCCAGACTCTTCTCTTTCCTCTCACAACTGCCAGTCATTCACTTGTTCTTATATATTCACTCCCTCATACTAACTTTCACTTATCCATAAACACTCTCAAACTCTGATTCTTATTCATTTCACTTTCTTTGATACTCACACACACTTACACTCAATCCCATTCACTTTGTCACTCACAAACCCATACACACATGCATAAAGAAGTATCATTTGTTTTTACTTACCTTGCTTAATTAGTTAGCAACTCAGAGGCTCCATTGTAGCAGCAGAGCAGGAAACTCACAGCAAGCCACGATTCCAAATGAAGAGTCAGATGGAATAGCAATGGCAGGTTTGAAAAGGGGAAGGTACACCTCACTCACTCTCCCAACTCCTTGGTAGGACAGGAAGCCACGTCCTATAAGAAGCTGGTATCCTGCCTCTGCTGCCCTGTGTGGTTTTTCATTAGCTTCAGGGAGTTGTATGATGAACCACGCATCCAATTAAAATGCATACCTTTATAACTCAGTCGTTACAACACCATGTCTTTGACACGCATGCTTTTACAACTCATCACTTTACCTGCTAAATAATTACTACATATATACACATAAAAAATGTAGTCATCCTTTCTACCTGCGATATATAGCACCAGAGAACCCGCCAGACACGATCCTCAGTGAGTTTCACAGTTCTGTGCTTTTTGGAACTTTGTGAAATGGTGAAAAAAAAAAGATTATTTGAATTGCAAAATCAGCAAAGAAAATACATATTCTAGGCGGACGTGTTTAGGCCCAGTAGAAGGCGGGAGCTGAAAGTTACACCGCGGTGATAATGGACACTCCTTATCTACTGTCCATTCGCTCTTTCCATTCTCAGTTAAGCACTAGTGCACAAACTCTTATCTCATTGTGTCTCCTTTTCCTCTCCATGTCACATTATAACATGTATTTTTTGTTTAATTTCGTCAGATCTCATGTCATGTTCAAATTTGTACTGTGCACACTGATTTACATTACATGATAATCCTAGGTTTTTGATTTCAGCAAAAGATTATTCAGATGAAACTCCACTATTATACAAAAATTATAATTTACTTGTGTGTTAATCAAGACTGTTTTATCAGACCTTTTATGAATGTTAATAATCACCCTCGAAACCTAAAGTGGCGTGTGTTCAAATGCTGATACCACTTTATGACTGAGATGTGAAATTATGACTAAAAGCCAATGAAGGGAAGAACCCAGTCACTAAAAATGATTTCCTTAAAACATACTCTTTTTCCTTTCCTTGTAACCTCTCTTACAATTCTATTGCCATCATTGGTTTCTTAGTGAGGGTTTGACAATATAATTATTTTGAATGGTTTCTGCTACTTGTGTCCATAAAGTGACTTGTGCTAAAGTGTCCATGGATAATCTGTTCTCCAATTATTTTAATACTAGATTATTCACTTTTATCAGTTCTTCTCATATTTCTCACTGTGTTTCTTATCCTATCGATTTATTGCACATTATTGAGGGTTACTTCACCATGTTAAGTGCTAGCGCACACAATGGTCATTATTAAAAACAAAAAACTATCCACATTAGAAGCCTGGGTTGGGAATCTATCATGATGTTCTAGAAAATCTCTTAAAAGAAGGTTTCATCCCGCCACTAAACAATCTATAATTGCGTATTATAATTACAAAATGTATGTTCATCAGCAATTAATTCACTGAAACTGGAAGAATTGTAATCACCGTCATCAGTATTGTCAACATTTCATATCCTATATCGCAAAACAGTATCTTCATCATAATCCAAACCTTTACTTATTGCCAAATTCACTTTGCATGTTAAGACCTACTGTGTGTTAAGCGGGGAAATAACCTTAATGGTGAGTTCATTATATTCTTTAAAGACATACAGTTCAGCATGTTTATCTTGATGGGCCCAATGGGCCATATAATCAACTAGGGCTACTCCCTTCTTAGTTCAATTACTCTATTACATCCTCTCGCATGTTTTTGGTATATGTTTGAAAGAGAACCCAAAGAAACCAAATCTTTTCAAGGAGTGATTGTGTTCTAAGTGGTTGGTCATCGGGTAACTTTTGTCACCATTTTTTATTGTCACAGAAGTGTTGCAATATTTGTAATTACAGTTTATTGATAGTCTGTCCTGTTTAGTCCTATGTCAGCAGTGCCAACATGTGGGACAGAGTTTGTGGTTAATGCACTAAGGTGTGGTTGCAATAAGTACTATGTTGTCCATACGGTGTCCGAAATGTTTTTTGGTTAATTCAATACGGACAAGCTCTACATGATCTGCACCTAGTAAAGCTCTTTGTGATGTTTGTCAGCCAATTCCTTTCTCTGATTGGTTCCAAATTGCTCGTTGTTAGAATGTCTCCCAAGCATTTGGTTTTTTTTAAAAGTTATCTTAGGATCTTGATCCACCATGTCTTTTAAAATGTGCCAATTCTTTGGTAAAAGAAATCTTTATAGTTGGTTGTGCTGAGTTGTAGTTCAGAAAAAAACTCTAATCTTTCTTTTGTTTCACATTGGTTGGATAGAGTACTTGATTTCTTGATTTATTTCTAACTCTCGCTCTCGCATTCCTCAACAAACGGATATATGGAATTAGTGGCCGTCGCCTTTCTGTGGATGCTGGAGACCAATCTGTTTTCTCCAATATCCAAATTAATGTCCAAAAACTCACAATGCGTCGTACTCGCTGTTGAGGTGAATCGACTACTTACATCATCGTTATTCAATTTTTGGACCAAATCCTCCAGTAGTGTCATTTCTCAATCTCACAACAGGAATAAATCATCTGTAAATCAGCAACAGTGGAGAAGTGTAGCTCACTGGTTAGAGGAGGCATACCCTGAAGCAGAGGTCAGACCCGGGACCAGGGTTCGATTCCCGACGCGGCAGGGTCCGGAGCCCAATTGTCCACGGACTCGATAATTCTTGCTTCGGTGCCCACTCTAAGCACGAGTTCACACTATGCAGCTCTGGGCAACAAGCTTGCTTAATCTCCACAACGGCCCCCCTGCGGCGGGATGCCTGGCTTTCACCTTGGGGATGCCCAGTACGGGTTATCTCACAGGGAAAAACCAGGACGGGTTCCCAATGAAAGCGCCGAGATGCCCAAGGGTAAGTCGAGCGCTATATAAGAACAAACATACATACATACATACATACAACAGAGCACTACCTTCTCCATGTAACTGTTGTTGTCCTCAGACAAGTCCACCACCCCATGAATAAACTCATTTAGGTGGGGTGAAGGAGGTGCCCATGGCCATGCCCTGTAACTGGGGGTCGCTAGTAGGTAAGTCTAATTAGGGCCTAGTTAGCATAGGAAGAGCATTTATTGTTTTGCCAATAACTTTACCGCAGTTTGACGAGTCCTCACAACATTTTCTAAACTAGTTTGATGCTCTATTCAGCTGCTGTCCTGAAAGTTTTAGGGTGATCCATCAAGCAGGGGGTCCCAAAACTCCTTTTCCCTATGTTAATTTTGATAGGAAATAGCTCAAACTGCTGAATGGAATTACACCAAAATTGGCCGAAAGGTAACTGTAACTACCGAATGAATTTATACCATATTACAAAAAAGGCAATTCCCTGAACAAACAGAGTAACTTAAATACATTTCCAGTTGTGTATACCCCTACTGATCTAGTGCTGAGATCTGATTGGCTGCCAACACTTCCTGGTTGAACCAAGTGACAGAAAAAAGAAAACAAAGGTGGCAGGGTAGAAACATCCTGACCCCCTAGGCTTCTTGGGGGGTGTCCTACAGAGCCCACCCCATGCCAAAAAAGTATTTATTAAAAAGAAATCCAGCCGGACTTGCGCTGGATCTGTGGATCTCACCGAGCCTGAGCTTTGTTATTAATTGGCCCCTGGGTAGGCCAGGTCCCGGGTGCATTTGCAGATCACCAGAGGGGGCACATGGCCCTCCCTCCTGGGAGCTTACTAATTCTCAAGGGACCACCACCTTCCTGGGACTTTTTTTCAAATAAATGCGGGGGAGGCCCGTACGGCCTCCCCCGCTGCCCTGGGAACCACCAACTCTCCATGGCTCTATGAATAAACAAAACGGGGAGCCGCGCTGATCCCCCCCAAAGCCCTGAAGGCCACCACTTCCTGTAGGCAAATTTGAAGTGCAGACCCCCCTCCTGGGGCAATAGTTGCCCTTTGGGACCACCCCCTCTCCAAGACCGACTGCAATGTCCCGTGGTGCCCACCCCAAGGACATAGCTGTTTGCTATGGCCTGGCGGGGATGGGTTCCCCAGGGCTAAAATCAACCAGAAGTGGGGGCCGGCCACCAGCCAGCCCCCATTGAAAAAAGGACCGGCCTCAGGGATGGGGTTCACTGATGTAATATGTGAGATGTCATAAGTGATGTCACTCATGCTATGGACAGTGACGTCATTTGAGGTCATGCCCTTGCAATGCACTGCTCATAAGTTATAGTTGATTCAATTAACTATAAGTGCCGAATTTCACTGGTTTTGTATGAGTGAAATCTGAGCCTAACTATAACGTCTCTGTAACCTTTGGTTTTTCAAATGATTGTGTGTGTACCCGCGCAAAGACTTTACAATAAAAATGTAAGATTTTTGCAGATGGCTATAAAGGCATACGTGGTAAACAAATGTATGTATTTTTATACACACGTTCATATGTGTTTAAAAAAATACATATGTGTGTATATATATATGTACATATATATGCAAAATACATGTATAGTTATAAATATATGTATTTATTTAATAAAAATATATATTACCTATTGGCGGTCGCCAGTAGGTATTTATAGTTAGGACCAATTTTCCATAGGAAATCCGCAACATTCTATTTGGAATAACTTTGGCGCCCGTTGACGAATCTTCGCAAAATTTTCTAAACTTTTGGCCAGCTCCGGTCCGCTCCTATCCTGAAAGTCTCGGGATGATTCGTGCAGCGGGGGCTGAGAAAAAAAGGAGGGTCCCAAAACGTGTTTTCCCCATGCAATTTCCCATAGGACCTTTAGCGGCAGCTACAGCCCGAACTGCTGAACGGAATTACACCAAATTTGGCAGAAAGGTAGACCTTGGTTCAGAGTCGTGCCTTTTGCTTAAATGGTGTAAATCCGTTCAGTAGTTCCTGAGAAAATCAAAATCAAAATCACATATATATCTGGGCGGAGCCTAACCACACATGTCTTCGTGAGATCTGATTGACTTCATCCAAGAAGTGTTGGCAGCCATCTTGGGACCAATATACATGATAGCACCTCATTAAAAAGCATTGCAGTTAATAGAAGGTTTTAAGACTTTAGTTACATTATAAATCATTTGTTGATGGTATCATAATCATTTTAGGAATTGTGGTGTGTTCTAAGGTGATTTTACCATGTGAAAAAGCCTTCTGCAGGGATATCATGAACCATGTTTGAGAGAAAACTATTTTCTCATGCTTTTCCCACAGAGGTTTGGAAGGTGATCTATAAGCTAAACTGAGAGCCTATTTTCTGTAAATTCACATTATCTTTCTCAGTCATGTGAGAATGAAGTCTGACATTTTCAGTAAAACATGCACATCCAACAAGGGCAGATACTATCAGTTGATTCCTTTGTGTTCTACTGCAGCTTCCCAGAGTGTTCTAAAGAACAACTAGAGCGCTAACAGTCCTACTTATGACAAACGTATTGCACACCTGAAGCCATCTTGATTGGAATAAAGTGGTAACTCTTAAAACATTTAATTTAAAAAGGAACAAACGAGGGGGTTCATTTTGACATAGAAAGTATAATTAGTGCTGCAGAAAGAAAAATTAGGGCCCATTTTGAGTGACTTCTCAAATCCTCTTCTATTTCATTAAAAAATTCTGACATGCAGACTGAAACATGCACTTTCAATACCAGCAGCAGACTTCCCTGGTGAGCAGTAGCTTTACTACAGTAATCTAATGAGCAGCTAGAGTGCTAACATTCTGAATTTATGGCAAATGTGTGACACATCTGAATGCCTTCTTGATGGAATCCAAGTAAAAAACAAAGTATTTCCTACTGAGGGGACTGCAGTAAATGAGGAAATTAGGAAACTTAATAACAAAAATGTCTCCCAAGATGGCCACCAGAGACAAAAGAGCCCAAATGTAGCCCAAATATCACCCAGATGTAGCCCAAGTATAGCCCAATGACAGAATGTCCCAGAGTGTTCTTAAGAACAACTAGAGCGCTAACAGTCTAACTTATGACAAAAGTATGGCACACCTGAAGTCATCTTGATTGGAATAAACTGGTAACACTTAAAACATTTTATTTAAAAAGAAACACAATGAGGGGGTTCATTTTGCCATAGAAATTAGGATTAGTGCTGAAGAAAGAAAAATTAGGGCACATTTTGAGTGACTTCTCAAATCCTCTTCTATTTCATTAAATATTTCTGACATGCAGACTGAAACATGCACTTTTAATACCAGCAGCAGACTTCCGTGGTGAGCAGTAGCTTTACTACAGTGACCTAATGAGCAACTAGAGTGCTAACATTCAGAATTTATGGCAAATGTGTGACATATCTGGATACCATCTTGATGGAATCAAAGTAAAAAACTGAAAGCATTTCCTACTGAGGAGACTGTAGTAAATGAGGAAATTAGGAAACTTCCTAACAAATAAATCTCCCAAGATGGCCACCAGAGGCAAAGAGCCCAAATGCAGCACAAATATCACCCAGATGTAGCGCACATGTAGCCCAATGACAGAAGTGTGCAAAACACTTATTTTTTGTGTTTTTGCAGTTTTATATAGTGCAGACTTGTGAGGTATTGGAGTGCTTTACATGAGCATTGGTTACATCACACAAGATCAAATTCATTTTGGTTGTAGACATGGGGAGATTAAGTGATTTGACCAGAATCACAGAATGTTGAGCTGTAGCAGAAAATCCAACCTGGTTCCCCAGTTCCAAAGTCTGAAGCTCTGGAAGTAACACCAAATCCTCTTCCCTAAGTGCAACATTTAATCAAGTGGTCAACTGGATAAAAAAACATAAAGATAACAAATAATTTTAAAGTGCTTTATCGCTATTTGAAAACGCAGAAAATATGTCCTCATTTTAGTTTTTTAGAGCACTAACCATAATTTTGATGCAAATAAGACCCTCTCATTTATGTAATTTCGTAAGGAAATGCTCTAGGTATTACAGTTTTGATCACATCAAGATGACGTCAGGCGTTCCACACTTTTGTAATAAATATAGAATGTTAGCAATCTAGTTGTTCATTAGGATACTGTTGAGAGGCAGAGGCCAGGGACACGGACTCTGAAAATTGAAGGCAGGTAGGAGGGTGCAGAGGCAACAATTTGACCACACTGGGCAGGCAGGAAGGGTAGTGGCAGCACAGCAGACTATGGAGGGCAGTGGAAAGGGGGGCAGGGGCAACAAACCAACAACACAGGACTGGCAAGAGAGGCTGTGGCAATATAATAGACCATTGTGGGCAGAAGGAAGAGGCAGTGGTAGTACAACCATACATGGCAACAGACCTGATTTAGCCAGGAAATGTCCAATGTTTTTAAGTTCAAATGTGCTTTATTTGATCTGTCTCCTGTCTACAATCTCCTCTTTTTCAATGTAACTCAAAGGGGAAAATCAATACCCCATTTTTTTTCAAAATCTCCCTCTTACAAAATTCAAAATGTTCGCAAGTATGGTACATTGGATCATGGAATGCAGGAGGAATTGGGGTAGGGACATGGA
This sequence comes from Triturus cristatus, assembly GCF_964204655.1. Taxonomy (NCBI): domain Eukaryota; kingdom Metazoa; phylum Chordata; class Amphibia; order Caudata; family Salamandridae; genus Triturus; species Triturus cristatus. The sequence continues at coordinate 544,137,616 of NC_140594.1, read as the reverse complement.
CGCTGATAACAGAGGACAGGAGGGACATGGAGAGGTGCACCAAACTGACCCTACAGGGCAGGCACCAGGGTTTGCAGCAGCACAATACACCACACAGGGCATGCGGGATGGGAGTGCAGCACAACAATCCATAGAAAGCAATAGGGAGGGGAACGGACCATGCACATGGACAACAGACAACAGAGGGGAAAGACGCAATGGTAGCTAGCTGACCATAATGGACAGACAGGAGAGAAAGCTGCAGCATAACAGACCATAAAGGGCAGGGGGGACGGATCACGGGCATTACAATGGAAAAGACAAGCCAGGAGGCAGGGAATAGTGGTCTGCACATGGAAACAGAGGGCTGGGGGCAAGGGGGCAGGAGCAGCAAGATGACCATGGAGGTCAGGCAGGATGGGCACTAGAAACAAGTCACACCATGGAGAGCAACAGTGAGACTATGATGGCATACACACAGACCATGGAGGGAAGGTGGGAGGGGGTCAGGGGCAGCTAGCTGTCCACACAGGGAAGGTGGGAGGGGCTGAGGCAGCACAGAAGAGCATGCATGGCAAGTGGGAGGGTTAGTGGCAGCATAATGGCTATGATGGGCAAGAAGGAGGGTGCAGGGGCATTCACAGAGGACCATGGAGGATAGAAGGGAGGGTCAGGACCTGGGCACAGACAAGAGAGTTTAGGGTAAGGCGCCTCACAACAGACTGTGTGGGGCAGGCAGGAGGAGCAGTTGCAGCACAACAGACCAGGGACGGCAGAAGGGTGTGGCAGTAATATGGACCATGGAGGACAGGGGGAAGGGGATAGGGGCATGGCATGTGGACAGGCAGGGTGGAGGTGGCAGGGACAGGTTACAGTCATCTGACAATGCTAGACAGGTGGGAGGGGAGTGGCAGCTCAACAGAACACTCAGAGTAGATAGGAGTGGCAGGTACATGGAACATGGTGGGCAAAAAGGATGGAGCAGGGGCATGCACAAAGACATCGGAGGGCAGGGGGAAGGAGAATAAGGGCAGCAAGCTAAGCACAGAGGCTAAGCAGGAGGTCAATGATGGGGCAAAGAATTGGGCAATGGAGGGCAGGAGGAGTGGACTGGTACATCATGCTAAATGGAGGGCGGTGGCAGCACATCAGACCATGCATGGCAGGAGGGAGGAGGCTAGTCCATGGATTCAGACAACAGAGGATAGGGAGGAGGTGGATGGGGCAGCAAGCTAACTGTTCAGAGAAGGTGGGTATTAGGAACTTTATTGTTTTTAATGTGTGTCTGTGCAAACTACTTTAAATATGAACAAGTATGCAGCATAATCTCACTTTTATTCAGGAAGAAGAGGACGGTTGTGACAGTGACTACGGCCTCACTTGGCAGAAACACCCCCTGACCCTCCAACCCCCATCGCAAAATGTAATGCCCGTAAAAAGGGGAGGTGAAGGCAGTGTTATATAGAACATAGTCCTGAGAGCACGATTGAAAATGAAAACTAGATATAGTGTATGGTATAAACTATGCACCAAAAAGTGTGATATAAGATGAACCGGGCGTGAAATATAATATGCGCAATGACAGATTCATTGGAGAGCGCGAGATAGCAGAGGCACTAGTGCGTGCTATGTGTTATGCGCCTTGGAATGTAATATGCACAAGGCAGTGTTGTGTAACCTAATTAGTCTCTAAAGTTGTAATATAAAATATGTGCTGGGGAGTGTAACGTTGCATATGCACTGTGACAAAGATATGGATCCCAGATTGTAATATGTATGGCATAGCGCTGTGCGTTATAACATAGGCACCGAGGAAGGCAAGTTAGATGGGGCAATATAACCCGTGTGAAGGCAAGTGTGGCATGACATATTCACGGGGTGGTGTTACAGTGCACATGGGCTAGAGAGTAGCATACGCACTATCTGGTGGACTACAACACAGAGGTGTGTGGGACTCGGCGGGCACTGGTGGGTGTAACAAAGCATTGGGCTCAGTCAGGAGCGCACTGTGACTCTCAAGTGAGGTTTGTCTCCTTTCCAGAGAGTAAAATAAAAAGTATTACACATCCAGCGGTGGATGTGTGTTTTATTAACCATGAGGGGGGTTTCTTGCATAGTTTTGGTCGAATTTTTGTCGAATCCCCTATGAAAGGCTTGGTGTGCGTGTGTATTAAATGTGCCCGTGAATAGCTACCCATGTTTGTATAAATAAACGACAAGGGTGTCTACTTGGAGTGTACCCACTGGCGGGGGCGCCGGGATTAGGCACGGTAGGGCGTCAGACACGTCAGAGGTTCACCTGCGGTGTAAATACATTCCATGTGGATTCATTGTATGCATAGTTGTCTTTTAATGAATATCACGCAAATCGTCATGGTGATAGGTACATACGGTTTGTTCAGCATGTCCTAGGTGTTTCTATAAATATATTTAAAAAAATAAAATAAAATAAAACAAATGCTGGCCCCGGGGCCATAAGTGGCCTGAGGAGGGGGGCAACGCAGCCCCCCTCCTAAAGATTTTTTTCTTTAAAAAAGGCCATACCCCGGGGGCCGATTAAGGCCTTGGGAGGGGGGCCGCGCAGCAACCTTCCAAATTTTTTTTCCCCCCCCAAAAAATGAGGTGCCAGGCCCTGGGGGATGGGGTCCCCAGGGCCAATAAATTAGAAAAAGAAGGGGGGCCACACAGCCCCCCATCTTAAAAAAATAAAATAAATAAAAGACCGGCATCACGCCGGAGGCCACACCCCCTCCTTGCAGCACTCTGCAAACGCGCCCCCTGGCCAGTTGTAAGTTGGGGAATTAATTCCCCTTCAATACTAAGGGTCCCTGAAGGCCAACTAGCCCAACAGGTATCTCCAGTATGCGCCAGGGAGCTGCGTTGCAGACAGGTGTTCTGAGGCCACCCCCCTTTTTACACCTCTCTGCAACGCAGCTCTGTGGCGCTTACTGGAGGTACCTAGTGGGCTAGTTTGACCCTAGGGGACTTAATCTCTCAACTTAGAACGGCCACAGGACGCATTTACACAGTGGTGAAGGGAGGGGACGGGGCCTGAGGTGACGTGTGCAAACACACCCTGTGACGCGTTTTAAGTTGGGGAAATAATTCCCTTTCAATCCTGAGGGACCCTGGGGGCCAACTAGCCCACCAGGTGCTTCCAGTAAGCACCACTGTTCTGTGTTGCAGAAAGGTGGTGCAGGCCATGCCCCTTTTTACAACTCTCTGCAAAGGCGCATACTGGACATACCTAGTGAGCTATTTTGCCCCTAGGGACCCTCAGGATTCAAGGGTACTTAATCTTCCAACTTAAAACGGCCACAGGGCGTGTTTACACAGTGGGGAAGGGAGGGGACGGGGCCTGAAGTGACGTGTGCAAACACGCCCTATGGCGCGTTTTAAGTTGGGGAAATAAATCCATTTCAATCCTGAGGGCCCCTGGGTGCTTACTAGCCCACCAGGTGCTTCCAGTAAGCGCCACTGAGCTGTGCTGCAGAGAGGTGTTCCAGGCCGTGCCACTTTTTACACCTCTCTGCAACGCAGCTCTGTGGCGCTTACTGGAGGTAGCTAGTGGGCTAGTTGGACCCTAGGGACCTTCAGGATTCAAATGAACTTAATCTCCCAGCTAAAACCAGCCACAGGGTGTGTGTACACAGTGGGGAAGGGAGGGGACGGGGCCTGAGGTGACGTGTGCAAACACGCCCTGTGGCGCGTTTTAAGAGGTAGTTTAAATCCCCCTGCCGTATTATATACTAGGGGCTTACAGAGGAGGTCATGCTAATCACAGGGGGACCCCAACGCATAGTGTTCCCTAGTGTATGTAGGTGTTTTCACTGTTTTCTGAGTGTCTTTTAACATAGCACTGGCTCTAGGACTGGTTAGTCAGACTCAGTTACCACCAGTATCCGTCTGAAAAAGTTGAGGGTACAGGATGATTTTGCAACAAGGCTTCTTTCTGCTCTTCTGTTTGTTCTTTCTGCACGTTATCCTTCTTCCTGCACTTTTCTTCGTCTTTGAGGACTTCTGTTGCTTCTTTCTGCATTTCTTTTTTTTCCTTTCTGTGCATTTTTTCTTCTTTCTTCACATGTCCTATCTCTGTAGGCATAGTTAGAAATTAGCATTTAAAAAACCTTTGAAATTCACTGAAAAAAAACATAGGTTTCAGGCACATTATAGTTAGGAATTAGCATTTGAAAAACCTTAAAAATTCACTGAAAAAACCATAGGTTTCAGGGGCGTTATAGTTAGCTGGATTTTTCACTCGTACAAAACCATTGAAATTCCCCCGTTATAGTTAGTTCAGCTAACTATAACTCGCGCACCCGCAATGCACTGCTGATGACGTCACATATTACATCACTCATGACATGGTCAGTGACATCACTCATGACATCTTCCTTGTGATAGAGTGGCAGACCTCCTCTCACCCTAATATTACCTTTGATACACACATTCAAAAATAGAAACTAACATTTTCAAAACAATGGACATACCAATACCAGTTACAACAACCTGTTCAGTAATTCTAAGATCCACATACACATCCACTCATTCACCAACAGTCCTATACAGTCACTCATACATGTACTCACTCATCATATGTACTCATACACCTAAACATCCTGTTACACAATGCCACTCATCAATAGAGTTACTCACAGACATAGTCACTCATGCTAATAAAGAATCAAACATCCATTTACTTGCATATACAGTTATACACACACCGCCACACTTACTTCTACAGAAACTTACACATACTTAGACTTTTAAGCAATCACTTATAGAAACACATACTTATTCATACAGGAACTCTTCCATTCTCTCACTCTCACATATACTCACTTATATACACCAATAGTCACATTTGTAGTTACTCATAAAGACACTATCGAGATAGTCATTCACTTACTAACACACCCATGCGCACACTCATCCACCCATACAGTCCTGCACACATGCTGTCTTCAACACATACAAACAGTGAGTCACTCCTTCATGCACCTATGCACTACGTAATACCCCCCCACCGAACCATACAGACTCTCAGACACTCATACTGATACTCAAAAAACCAACTAATAACCTATATAGACACTCATGTAGCTACTCACCAACCCATGCAGCCACTTATACACAAAGTGAGAGACTGATACAGATATTTACATATTTAAACATTACTCACTAAGCCATGTATTCACTAAGATACACTTAATCAGTCAGTTATACAATCAATTTTTCAAAAACAAATCATCCATTTAGACACTTATATACCCATTTATTCTTCCATCGACCTTGAGATATACATATATAAAACATATTTAATTTTCAGAAAAACACACATTCACTGGATGATGTAATCTGTGATGTCAGCAGTGATGTCCTTTGAGATGTCATCAGTGATGTCATCAGTGATGTCACTGACCATGTCATGAGTGATGTAATATGTGACGTCATCAGCAGTGCATTGCGGGCGCGCGAGTTATAGTTAGCTGAACTAACTATAACGGTGGAATTTCAATGGTTTTGTACGAGTGAAAAGTCCAGCTAACTATAACGCCCCTGAAAACCTATGGTTTTTTCAGTGAATTGCTAAGGTTTTTTAAATGCTTATTCCTAACTATAACGTGCCTGAAACCTATGTTTTTTTCAGTGAATATATATATATATATACAATCCTCAACACAAAACCTTATACCCACCCTAAACCCTAAAATTCCCTTTGCACCCCCAAAAACCCACTCAGGTATACTGTAGTATGCTACCCAGCAACCTGCCACTTTTCTTACCGACCGAACTGTTGCTTCCAATGCATCCAAGAAACTCTGAGGCCTGCCTTCTGGGAATGAATTGGGCATTGCGGGGGTGTGGGGCTTGAAATGTTCTATGGCGACCTATCCTCTTGCTCTTCTTCTTTGTCCTTGTGTATGTTTCTCTTCACTATAAAATGGACAGGCCATTGAAATACAAATCTTTTACCTTGACCTGATTAGTCAGCAGGGACATTCTCATTGGATACGTCAATACATGCTTAGATGCCACCTGCATATATGGACCAGCGTTATTAATATTTTCCAGTTGTACACAATGATTCTTGCAGGATCATAAGTGTCCCAGAGGAAGTATATGGGCCGGATGTACTAGTCTCAAAAGTGGTTGCAATTTACGGCCGTCTTTTGCGACCAGAAACATGTTTTTAGAACCAACCTGTGTACTAACAGGTCGGTTCTTAAAATAGGAAATCAGACTGGGTTGCAGTCCGACTTACCCAAATAATTTTTTACAGGTAAATTGCGACTCGCTCGTATTGGCCACAGTCGCATGGATGGCTATCAGCAGCAGTTGTTATGCCAGGCCCTTATCCGCCTGCATCCTTTAGTGGGAGGGAGCAAAAGGGTCTAAACAAAAAAGATAACATATCTCTCCTGAGACTCCCAGTCCCTTTCCCACCGCAAAAGAAAAAGCTGCTGCAACGTTTACCATCTACTCCAACTTAGAGCCTCCAAGCAGGTGGTACATGTTTCTTATTTGGGCCAGTTATACCCCTTGAAGGGGGGAAACATGCGGAATTATACCGGTTATTCCGGGGGCCGCACCTCATTTCCTATTCTGGGCAAACTAACTTGCAATCTCCATTATTTCACAGGGAATTGCCACCAGATATCATTACTTTCCAACGCTCTCTCTCCTTGTGGAGATAACAACACTGTGGCCCCCATTACAAGTTGCCTTTTAAGCTCCTGGAATCAGCCTATATGTGTAGGGATTTTTTTTTAAACAAAATGTACAACAATTAGAACAAAAAATTATTAAACAACGTTACTGTAATTACTGTCTAAAGATTATTCTGGTGTGGATGGAAAAAACGTCGTATTCGTTGGAGATGGTCTCTAACCCTCTCTGGGACTAATCAGTCAGCCTGCCTGCCTGAAGCTTTTCGCTCATTGGACCCAGTGGGCACAGGCCGGTCATGAGTAAAGCAAAAAAATGTTGAAGTGGCAGGAAGGAAAAAATATATATACACACTCTCACTTTTAAATAGAGGACTATATATTCCTCTATTATCAGTCTATAATCCTGTATTCATTTCATTCCATTTTAGTCAAAAAAGCAATCACATATCGAAAAAACACATGATTACATAATTTAATTACCGTAATCATAAATCACTTCATCAACATTTTAAAACTTTTTTTCAACAAATTATATACATATATATACACACACAAAAAGTACATATACAACAACATACACATCACAAGTATAATCAGCAATTCATAAGTTCCTGCCACCCATTCGTCAAAAAAAGGGAAAGTGTTCGCCTATTTCCTGCAGGGAATACACTTCGAGGTAGTCTTATTTCCACAATCAGTTCTATTTTCTCCAGTACCTTAATACAGTGATTGTGCGAAGAAATATATTTCCAAACTTAATATCATCAGACTCCTCAGATCGTGATCTGTCCACGCGGACGCGTTTTGGCCTCCAAAAACATCTTGGCCTCCTCAGGACAAGGGTGAGGGAAACGGCTTGTGAAAAACAATTACGGTTACCTACAATCTGGATCAGGCTAGCCAGTGTTCATATATAAGGGTGTCTCACTCCAATACATAAACTGTGCGCATCTAAATAATGGAACAAAGCACTGAAATCCATACAAGTTCACCACTTCGAGCTGCCGGTGTCAATCTATTTTACTTTCCAGAGCTTCCGAGGTGGAATCAGTCACGATTGAATCCTACATAGTGACGGCACGGTCATGAGTAAAGAACAAGAAATCCGGAAGCCTTCTGTGGCTCATTCTGATAAGTGTAATTGTGCTTTCTGCTGTAGATTGAACAAAATACCAGCTTGTGACTTGAGTCATTGTTTTGTTTTTTAATATTGGAATAGAGGACATGTTTCTGAAGGTAGAGAACACTGTTTATCCAATTATGTGAGATTCAAAGCCAGTTTAGTGTTACTCTGGTATTTTTTTCTTATTTCTTTAATAAAAGGGAGCATTTTCCCCTTTTATTGTTACTACACCTGGGACATATCCTTCCTCTCGAATGATGCTTAGACAAACATGTATTGAAGTGAAATGGCCCTTTAAACGTTTCAAATTAAATGTTACTGTTTGAAGAAAAATGTTGATATACTCAATAGCAATATTCTAGTTAAAAGATGTGTTTTTTTACAACTTCTGCCTTCACCATCTAGAAGATTGAATGGCATCGTCGCTGCATGCCTGGAAGTGTTGTAAGATGGATCACGATTTTCTATACGAAGACAATGTAAATAGAGAAGGCAATAAATATCCTTTCAGCAATAGCAAGAAGTGAACATGACATTGGATTTTCTTCAGGCACATAAAGAAACCAGGAAAAAGACTTCAACTACATGTATTGTGATTTTTATATAAATATCCCATTTGCGTTTACTTTCAAATAAAATAAAATACTCAAGGGCAATGCTATTATCTGTTTGTTCACGTGTCATAATAAGGTCATTTTAGTGGCTGTAATAAATATGGTGGCTTTGATGTTTTTTTTCCCATTGGGGATTGCGGTTTGGTTACTTCAAGATGGCAGACAGCTTGTGTTGACATCAGGTTCACAGACTATGCACATGTGCAACAGCGGGTGTTGTAATGTGGATGGTTGGCCTACATGGCAACTTTACCTAAATTCACATGAAGAATTAAAGCAGCTGCATGCTCTCAGGGGCTACTTTCTCTTCTTGTAATCAAATCGTAGTGTGACTTGCTACCTCATGGCACATCAGCCTTTATAAGGAGCTGTACCATAAATTCTTTTTATCGCTTTGACAGGGGCGAAATGGATTTTGCAGCAGCTAGTGAAAACAAGAGAGTTCCCCCTAAGGTCCTTTCCTCCCTAAGGTCCTTTGCTCCTTTTGTCAAACCAAGGAGAGAGAGATAAAAATATGCTGGTTTCAGTAGACTTACAAAATACTAGTATATTGAAGGAGGTGCAACTTGCAAAGTAATGTGTTGACATATCCCTTTGTCCACTGCCTCCCACACACAAAAAGTTCATTCTAATGCACTGAGTTGTAAAGATATGTGTAGCAGAAATGTTTGCAACACCTTGTGTATTCTGCTCTAAAGGCTTGTTGAAAACCAACTAAAATAAAAAAGAATAAAGTCAGCTTGGTAGTTTCGCATGGCAGGATAAACATGATCAAGTATTTGTTTTTCCTGATGCAAGTGCCTAGAATGCACTAAAGCAGCAATTTGGGGGGACGGTCCTAGGCACTCAATTGCTCTGGCCTGACATACCCCACCTGCCCCCTTGGATCTCAAGGTTCACTAGCAAAGAGTTAGGTCCATGGACCTTGTACTTGCTGCCAAAAGTAGACTTACAACATCCAAAACCCCAACATGGAGAAACATCAATGTAAGTATTGTATTGTAATTGAATTTATATAGCGCTTACTACCCCTAACGAGGTGTCAACACGCTTTTTTGGCGAGTAGCACGCTACTCCAGAACCCATAAAGGATTAGTGGTGAATTAGTATAGTGAAATTTGAGAAGTGGACATGTTAGTCTGATATTTTGATTGAAAAGGATAGTGGAGGGATAAAAGAGTGAAGGATTTAGACTTTTTTGGGAGGTCATACCAGTAGTGGGAGGCTTGGGATGAGTAAAAAGGGATGTGGAGGGGAAGCGTCAGAGGGAAGAGTTTAGAAAGGCTTGTTTTGTGAGATAAGTATTGTAAAAGAGTTGTCAGATGCTGCAAGGAGGTGTAGAGTAGGGGAGAGTCTAGAAAGGGCTATTTTGGGGATCATAGTAGTGGTATGGGGTTTGGCAATACAAATATATAGATACATATCTATAGTACAAATAAATGCTTAAATACAAAGGGATATGCTGTATATTTCTGTTTGCGTATGGTGCTTATGTGGGGTACAGCCAATTCTTGAGTAGTTTTCTGAAGATAAGGTGGTTGTTGGCGGATCATATGTTGAGGGGTAAAGAGTTCCATATTTTGTCTGTTTGAACAGAGAAAGATGTGCCACCCATGTTTTTTTTCTTGTTTCTTGGGATTTTGAGGCGAGGTGCCACTCTAGAGCGGAGGTTTCTATTGAGAATGTGTGTGGTGATTTTATTCCTGATGAAGAGCGGTCTCATTCCATATATGGCTTTGTGGGTGATACAAAGCAGCTCGAACATGGATCTTCTGGCAACCGGTAACCAATGCAGGGCTTTCAAGGCAGGGGAGATGTGGTCTCACGGTTTGATATGCAAGAGTAGCCTGAAAAGACTACAACAGATTCAGAACTCGGCTGCCATAGTCGTTAACGGTGATCCCAGGTAGAGGCCATTGGCGTAATCAAGATTGGACAGAACAAGGGAGACAGTAATTTGGACCTTGTGTGGAAATACCAAATGGGGGAAGATTAGCAAGATCAAGCTTTGTTACTATAAAAACTCTGAGAGTAGTTTGTCCACTTGGGCATTCATCGATAGCTTGGTGTACATGGTCATTCCAAGGTTTCTTACTTCCTTCGATACTTTAGGCGGTGATCCCAATTTATCAGGCCAGACAGCAAGCAGGTCACAATGTTTCCAATCGCCACACCTGAGTAGTTCTGTTTTGGAAGCATTCAATTTGAGATGGCTGCAAGTAATCCATTGATCCACGGCTCTGAGACAACTGAAAATTGGCAAGTTTCTAATGTCTTTGGGGCATTCCAGTTGAAGGAGTATTTGCGTGTCATATGTATAGTTGTAGCACGTTAGTTGAAATTGATTGATCAGTATGGGTAATGACTTCAGGTAGATGTTGAAAAGCATGGGCGAGATGATAGAGCCTTGAGGGACCCCAGCTTTTGTGGAGTATGGTGTGGAAGAGAAAGGTGAGGTATGGATGACATTAGTTCTGTTTTGAAGGTAGGAAATGATCCAGTCTAAAGCAGTTTCCCCTATGCTGGCTTTGTAGACTCTTTGTATCAGTGTCATGGTCAACCATGTCAAAGGCAGCCAAGAGATCCAAGAGGTGTATCGCAACAACCCTGTTGCAGTCAACTGTGTTCTTCAGTTCATTCCAGATGGCAAGGAGGGCAGATTATGTGCCTCTTCCCGGACTAAATCCTGTTTGGAAGTCTGAAAGTAGGGCATTCTCTTCAATGAATTGTGACATATGGGCGAACGCTGCTCATTGTATCACTTTGCCCAGGAAAGGTCCATTTGTAATGGGTCTGTTGTTGCCAGGGTGTCAGGCTCCTCCTTCCTGAATCCTCAGGGTGGTATTGATGCTCTATGGGGGCCTACCTCCCGATCTCACCAAGTCTGGAATGTAATACTCACAGACTATTGGAGCTATCAAGCGGGGGAAGGAAAGGGTTGGAACAGCTGGGAGGGAGACCGGGGACGACACAGGAAAAACACTGTAAGGATATATACCGCAACACTCCTACTTAGATTTAAACAAATACATTTCAAACATTCAATTCTGGAACCGTTCTTACACCCTACCTGAAATAATAAGGAAGTGAACGAAGGATGCCAGAAGAGAGTAGGGTGATGTATGTTCCTCCACTTGCACTATAGGAAATAAAGAACAGGCAACGCAATCACTTCCTAGCTAAATCGATACCATTGGTTACGCATGTTAAGGACACCCTTATATAACGTACCACAAGTTATATGACAGTATGGCCATAGGAGAACACTAAGAACCGCACCCCTTTTTGCAGCACTCTCTTCTGGAGCAAAAAAGAAATAAGAGAAAACAAGGAACAACCAAGTTGCAGGGTACAAGATGAGATAAAGTTCAATCACAGTCTTGCATGTTTGTCCAAACAAAAGAAGCCCAGGTATGTTAATACTCCACGATATCCTTGGAATAAAGGAAACGAATACAAAGTACCAATGTGACCCTTTAGTAAAGAATAACCAATAGTTGCATCAATGTCACAGTAGGGTCTTGAACAGGTGTTCTACCACACGAGGCCACTGTTTAAAAAATGTACATATACCAATATACTTTGGTTTCTTTCCTGGTTGAAACTGGACTGGCTTCTTCCAGGAGACAAAATAACATTAGCCACAATAATGCCCAGTGACTGCAAGCGTTTCTCTGCAAGGGACCATGGATACCTGTCCCAGCCAACAGAGAGAAACGCTATTCAAAACAAACAATCCAAGGGAACCGGTAACCTCCTCTGCAAGAGCCCGAAGTACGGGACTCATCCAACAGAGGAGGAGAGTTGAGGAGAGCAATTAGGCAAGAACCCTTCGCCTCTTGCTCCGGAGAGATGCGGTGCCTGAAATGTGATTACAGCAGTCTTACCACCTTTAGAAGTCCATAGGAGAAGTCTGCTTCAGCGCAGACGATCAGGAATAATCGACAGCGTCTCTTCCTCGACTGCCGCCATTTACCCTGCTTCCGATGTCGCCTCGCAGTCACATGGGCCGTTACCCGCTTTGCATGCCGGGACTTGTAGTTCGCGGAGATCTACGCATCCGGGTTTGCGCTAGCGGTGCAGCCAGCGCGCAACCTGGATCGATTCCTGACATAGAGTTCATTAGGTCCAATTATGTTTTCTTCAGTAAAGGGCATATGTATGACTTTTTTAGTTCTTCTGGAAATATTCCGGTAGTTAAAGAATCGTTGATGATTCTTCTTACTGGAGTGGCAGCAGAGGTTGTTGGAAGAATTCTCTTGAAGGTTTGTGGTGGACACAGGTCAGAAGGGCTGCTGGCAGGCCTGCTTGCTTTGACCAGGTCCATAAAATCATCATGTGAAATGTGTTGGATGGAACGGAGAGGCTGAGTTAGAGTTTTCTTGGCTTGCTGTTTTGTAAAACGGTTAATGTTTATGCTTTGTCTCTGGCAAATCATTACACGGACAAAGCAGATACATAGGACTCGTACTTAAAACTGTTTGTCAGTGAAATCTTGTAAGAAATAATGCCCACAAAACTCAAACTTCATAAAAATGCAGCAGTGCAGCACAGACTCAATTACACAAACATCCCCAAACGTTTTAAGGGAGAAACCTTTAACTAACATTGGTGGACTGTGCTACAGGATTTCTAATACATCAAACTAACCAATAACGAAAAACCTACCACTATCATTAAAACTTTATAATCTCAAATTTCGCTACTTTTCAATAACCAATTATAGCAAAATCGGCCAGTAGAGGTGATTTGGTAGCTGGGGGGACAGGCTCAGTGGAAGCACTTTTGAGGCTGAGGTATCCACGGGGAGAAGAGACTAAAACCTCCATGTCCAAATGTTTGATTCCCCCACCCAATTTTCAAGCTCACTGCCAGTCTCCACACTTTTGATGTCTCTTCTGGCCCTCTCAAGGGTTAATACAATCAACAAAAAAGGAGCAATTCCCGGAAGGATTACTGCTTTGTATTAAACTCAAATGGAAAAAATTCCTTTTTAAGAAGAATCCTCACTCACCAACCAAGTTGGTTAAATGCTTCATCATAGGGTTCCCACCCGAGCGGCCGAGTGCTTCCTGGGTGTGCTGCAATGCCTGATTACAGCGGAACGGGTTTTCTTTGTGCATAGTGAGAAGTGAAAAGTGATTTAAGATTGTCTCTATGCACCCAAGAAGTTTAATGGTAAGGGGCATAGAACAAGATTAAAAAGTAGGTGGATGTCCTATCTGGTTATATTGACCATTGACATTGTGGTGTATTTGTGACAAGGTCTACATGTTTCAGCCTTCTCATGCGCTATCGCAAGGCTTTCTTCAAGACCAGTGAAAGTAGTCAGGTGTGCATTCGCTAAGGTGCACACACGTTATGCGAGACTGACAGACAACTTACAGTTCTGCTCGTGCCGATTGATATTTAAGACGCAAATATGTGGAACCCCATGGAACCTGCCGGGGGCGTTGCCTATTGTCAAACCTTTGTCAAGGTCAGCGCCCACATGTGGCACCTGTTGCAGTCCGGGCCCGGGATCCCGAGGATCCTAAGGCTTAGCCAGATGTTTCGCTACCTGAGACATCAGAAGTCCAATATGACATGAGCATTAAATTAGACTGTACTTTCTCTGCCACTTGGAAGGGTCAATAGCCACTGTGCACCGTTCCTAGGGACAGGTGGGAACCAGATCATTCTTACTTGAGCAGGAGGAAGAAGACCTCTGATTAGATGTGCATTGCAGAAAATATGCATGGTACACAGTGAGATGGGGGATTTTTTCTCTCTGGCTAATGAAGTGGAGCATGAAATGTACCTCTTCAAGAGTTTCTGTCCTCCTATGTGGACCCTTCATGATCTGAGCTCCTGCAGGTTTTTGGTACTAGCCAGGTCTTCCAGATATAACTTCTGTTACAGTCACATGAGTGAAACCTTTGCAGCATTGTCTTTGATGCAACCTATCCTCCTGGGACTAGTAGTCCTGTTCAGTCCATAGAAAAGAGGAACATAAGTCCCACATTTCAAAGTAAAAACCTGGACTGGAGCACCACCTCATGCATGGATCTTGGAAACTTGACAGGACTGTGTGCCCAGTAACAGACTCCCCCATGCATCCAACTAGTTCCCTATTAAAAAAGGCTAGGCATTTGGTATTGTGTGTGATACTGAATGAAGCACACATGCAGTGCTAATGTCCACATAGGATCATATGTCACTATCTTGTGAAAACTTTCAGGTGCCATGTGAGACATTTGTCACAGAGTAGCTGTCACTGCCTGAGCTGTTAATGTCATATTAACACATCCTCCCAGTGCTTATGGCACGTCTTGGGATATCACATGCACACACCAGCCGCGGCCCGTGGAGGGAGTTCTGTGGGACGGAAAGGCGGGGCGGGGGAGGGGCAGCGTGGGGGGTACTAAAAACCGGAATATGGATAATTGGAGGTAAGTAAACAATTAAATAAATAAAACGAATTTCATAGCGCGCCCTGCATCGCAATTTGCGATGCAGCGCGCGCTACGAAATTCGTTTTATTTATTTAATTGTTTACTTACCTCCAATTATCCATATTCCGGTTTTTAGTACCCCCCACCCTGCCCCTCCCCCGCCCCGCCTTTCCGCCCCACGGAACACCCTCCACGGGCCGCGGCTGGCACACACACACACTGCACTGCAGCAAGACCCCTGAGATTTGGCTGTGTTGCATTACATACCATTTCTTCTGGGTCCCCATAAAGCAGAGGGTACTTACCAAGCACTTCCTTAGTTAGTATTTTCCTCATCAGTTTCACAGAATGGGGTTTACCTTGTCCTCTAACTCCTCTGCTCCCAACATGGCTAAGTGACTAAACAGCAGCAGGATGGCAGATGATCTTGCTTAGAGGTGAGGATAGCTCAGAATGACCATAAAATGGCTTACTGAAACTTCTTGTATAGAACTTCCTGCTTTTTTCTTTACCATGGTTGCCATTTTTGTAGAAAATCTTTTTTTCTGCCCTAGGGGTAGCATCTCTGCCCCAGGTGCGGAGTCTCCGCCTTAGTGTGGAGTTTATGCCATCGGAGCTGAGACTTTGTAGTTAGACCAAAGCTCAAAGTTTCATACAGGAAATTACAAACCAAAAATAAGAAGCAGAAAGTTCCATAGAGGAAGCTGCTGGCAGCTATTTTATGTTCATTCTGAGTCTTCTTCACCTCCAAGGATCCTCTGCCATCCTGCTGCTGCTTCATCCACCTGCCCCCAACATGTCTGAGGGACTTGAGGACAAGGTACTCCTTTTAGTGACATTGACTTGAACATACTAGCTGAGGGGGTGCTTGATAAGCACCCTCAGCTTTTTGGGGGCCCAGAGGAACAGCTGAGTAATGGAGCGTGCTCCAGAATCTGTGGAGGTATCCCAGTGCGCTGCATTACAGCAGGTGTGTACCATCGGCAGACCAAGACTTGTCGCAAGCACTGGGAGGACCTGTGATGCTCTGAGTGATGAAAGATATACCATCATGTGTCTTTTTTAACCTTGCACTTTATCTGTGTATTTGCTGCAATACTTATGAGGCATATGCATCCTTGCAGCACATAGAATGGTGTTTACTGAGGGCATTCTAGGAATGTAGTGTTTTAAACACAACTGGGTAAATAACCCTTACAGTAGCATTTTAAACAATAAATGCACTTACATAATCGTGATTAGTGAATTTAAGGCCTTATGACCGTTGCATGCAATGTCGAGGGTATGGCATGGACAATGCCTAGTGTTGGTATTAGAAGGGTTTGTGTGTTGGATGCTGTATAATATGTGTATTTTGTGTGTATTATTTTCCAGGTAAAATAATATATCTATGAACCATGAAGTAAAGGCTGTTTTTGTGATACTTGTCCCACTCAAAATGATGCAATACTTTTTTGTATCAGTACACCCAGTTTAGTGTGTATGTTGCCTTTTACTATGCTACACACCAAATAATGTTTGATAGTTAGTGTAAGACTGTTGAGACTGCACATTACAGGATAATTCTGGATCCTCATTTAGGTGTGGATATATCCACCCAGACTGTGTCCCATCTCCACTTGTAGACTTACATTGGTAGCTGACTATGTTTCAATGTCAGGAAACACACATTAAACTAATGATGAAGGTGAAGTTTAGTATATACTGAAAAGAATGATGACCTAAATTGAGAAAGATGTCATTGGGTGAGAGAACTCTATACAGTGCAATGATAGTACACATACTTTTAGGTCCAAGATACATATAATTGGTTATTGAGATCAAAGAAGTACAAAGTGTGCACTTTCTTTATGTAGTCACAGACTCTGTTATGATTCGTACAACAACTACACAATAGTGTACCTTCTATTTCAGTGAACCAGGATGGCAAAGAAGCAACGGCACAGGACCAGGACCAGAGCAGGAGTTCCTCAGCTTGTCAGCAGGCAAGTCCTCTTGATACCATCAACAAGGTGTAAGAGGGACCTGAAACATCAGGCAGATGGAGCCTTTAACATCCACCGTAACAGCCAGGGTGGAGGATGAAGAGACTGAAGGGGAGAACATTTATAGAGACACCCCCAGCCACAGAGGGAAGGAATGTGTCTCACCCCCTTACCCACAAGAACTTGACTTGGATGTGGTGCCCCAGGGCAGGCCCCATCACCATCTGGGCCTGCCACTGACCCCTCCCTAATTCTTGAGGACCCTATTTCATCTGGGCCTCCAGCTGCACCCCCTGCGACTAGCCCCCTTTAATTGCCTGCCTAGAAGATCTGAGGGAGGCATCTGCCCCAATACCCCACACTCCTCATGTTCTACCCAAACCCCTCGATGTGTGGTTACCCCTGTGGCTGCATCCCAGGAAGTGATAGAAGCTTTTGAGATGTTTGCAGAATGTGACATCTCTGGCCGTACAGGATCTCCGGGAATAAATTCTATAAGTTCTGAGAGGTACATGCGGAGAAATGGCCTACATCAATGTCTCCATCACTTCCTTGGGTGCAGCCATATTGTGTTCATTGGCCTAATGACTCACCCAGTTCAATGTACTTGTGTCTCCCAGTTCGTCTTCCCTATATGTTACCTTTTGCTACCCCTCGTGTTACCCAGAGCTGTAGGGTGTCTTTTCCTGCACCAGCCAGGAATAGCCCACAGGAGCAGAGGATCTTCACATTGTGGAGAAGGAGGACAGAGAGGATGGCCAGTGGCTGGACTTTGTTTGGAATGTGAACTTTTTGTTTTACCCATTTACATAGACTGCTTCCCTTGACACTTCCTGGCTTGTTTTATTTATTTTCCCCAACTCCCTCCACGTGCCCTTGACCATTCTGCCTATTGAAATTTATTTGATTTACTTTCCCCCTTTCCCATCAACATGTATTTACTTAATTTATTTCCTAATATACCAATATTTTCCTTGAATGCCATCTTTTTCTTGTGTTGTTCATTATATATGCTGGATTCAAGGTACGGACGTCAACATTGGTAGGTGTTAAGAACAGGATACCTTATTACAAAGATGGTCCTACAAGTCTACATGCCTTCTCCCCCCTTATCATCATCTTCTTGTGCGGTGCTGGCAGCTGATATAGCAGCTTGGAGGAGGATTGATTCTCTCCTCAGATTGCCCATTGCCCTCTAATGGTGGATGGTGCAGGTTCCTCAAACGACTCATCATTCTCAGCACCTCAAAGACAGAGGTTACAACAGGATAAGTATTTGCTTTAGTATTTCATGTGCTACAACACAAGGGCTGGATCAAATAATCTTTGTATCTATCTGATGTGACCTGGTTTGTGCAAACCTACACGTGACAGATCACACTGTAGCACTGTGGTGTTCAATGCAGATGTGCAATAAAAATTCAAACTCACCAGCTCCAGACACAACTCTGTGTTATATTGAGATCCCAGTGATGTCAGCTGCTGAACCTGGATCCTTGAATGTGTTGCGGAAGATGAGGACCCTGATCCAAGAGTTTCAGGAGGAAGTGACACCATAATTAATGTTCAGTATGATTTTTATGTGAACATGCAAAATTAACACATACATCAGTGATTATGTTGGGAACATATTACACACCATCTTCAGATGTTACAAAAAAGTGACAACATCTGCTAATCTCCTTTCACAAGGATTTGGTTATTGTGCACAATTTGGAAATCAATAGGTTACAACACTATGTGGCACACTTCCCTGATTGACGGATGGTAGTGGGTATGACTGCTGCAGCCAAGATGTCTCCCAAACCCCTGTATGGTGGTGTCTGGCTCACAGAGGAGAGCCTGAAAGCAGCTGTAATGTGCCATACATATCCATATTTAAATGCAAGAATGATGGTAATCATTTTACATGTATATGTCATAGGTATAGACCAGTAAAACTCAAAGTCCCGGGAACCACAGACAGCTTCCTGACCTTTACATGCAGCCCCTAGTCAACAGCAGCACTGGGCTGCTGTTAACTCAACACAGCACTAACAGTGAAAAGATGTTAAACAGGTAAATCTGCATTTGAAGGTTAATTTGAGTAAAAGAAAAGAGGTAGCTGGGGTCATGTTAGAAACACATTCATCTGAAAAGACATATTGCAGCATACGTGCAAAAAGTGTGATAAAGCTTCTTCAATATTTTAACAGAGTATGTCATTGACATGCAGAATTGTTTCACCTTTGTACACCAGATTATATCCTTGCATTTCAGAGTAGTTTTTTCAAAGAGATAGTTTTCAGACATGGATTTGGTAAAATGTATTCTTCCACTCGTCAACCCCCCTGCAATGACAACAATGCCAATAGTGACCTAAGACGTAAATCAGTTGTTTTCATGAATATTAGGGACACAGGCCACCCAAATAGTGCATATTACATCATAGTTTTTTAAATCAAACACTGGAGAAAGTTTTGTATAGCATACACCCTGAAGATGCATTTCAAGGTTCTCTGATATGTGATTATGAAGAAAGAGGAGGGAAAGTAAAATAAAACAATTGCCTAGGATCACACAATTTACTTAAGTGGAGAAACTGGCATCAATTTCAGATTTTCTGGGTTCACGTTGTGCTGTTGAGCCACCAGATGTCTGTTTCATTTCACCTACTAACACCTTACCGTCAACCACCCGCATCCCTGGGGCCCTTGGCCACATTGCTGACCATACATTTTTGCTCCTGGGAAAAGGTTTGCAAGTTTCCACCAAAGTATAGACTTTCAACTAGGGGTGGGCAGAACTCACAGAGTTGCGCTCCATGGAATTCCGCAAAGTTAGCTATAAACGCTATGAGATTCCATGGTGTCCGTGACCAGTAGAATTGTGAGACATTGCACTGATAAACAACTTACACTCACCCTTAACCATGCAACATTGACTAAACTTTACAAAATTTGTAAGTGACCCAAGAGTGGACATGTCACTGAAGTCTATTAAAGTCAGAATTAGAAAGGGAGACGTAAGGGAAGAGTGCAGTGGGGGCAAATGCATTTCAAACACTGTCTTTCAGTGCTCACCTAGGCGATGACCCGCATGACTTACAGGGATGAAAGGCACGCTAAAGCTGAGGTCTGGGGGTACAACAGAGCTGAAGAGCAGGTTAGTGACGCTGCTGACTCCTACTATCATCCAGTTTTACCATGGCAGCTGTCCTCTACATGTTCCACGTCTCCCTCAGACAATAGTAAAACAAGGAAGGAACAGTATTCAGCCCGGAAAACCCCCATTCACATCAGATGAGCCAATCACAACCTTTCAATTGAGGTAATCTCTCGGTCTGACCAAGCTTTTCAAGCCTCGCTTTTGGGGAAAAGTAAATAGTGGCCAGGGAAATAAAGGACAGACATATACTCACTTGTATAAACCAAAAGTTCTAGCACTGAGTTCTCTTTTTGGACTAGCCTAGACACAGCTTATCTGGCAAGGCAAAAACATTTATATGTCACACTTAGTATCCCACGAATTTGCATTGGGTAGACTTGCTTGGCTTGTAATGACAATAATGCATTTTGTACTGTATTATGGTTGTCTCAAAGTTAGACTCTCCCTTTATTGTGCCTGGGTCTTATTGTACATCGGACAGTGGACGGGTCTTGTTTTAAAAACAGCAGTATTACCATTGCTCCCATTGGCTCCTTAAATCCATTTACAGTGATACGCTCTATTTCTGTCTGCTTATATGGAACTGATAACTTAGCCGTAATGTAATACTATGCACTACAGCGTGACCCACATAACAAGATGACATACAATGATACTGCAGGAAACAAAGAGCAGGAGTTATTAAAATGAAACACAAAAGGTCTCATGGATTGCTGAGAGAGGTATACAATAAATGCTTATATACGATTCACACCCGAGAACGCGCTTCGTATAACTGCTAACCACACTTCCCTGCATAGGGATTGCTGCACTCTAGCTTTTAGTAGTCATAATAACCCATCCATCTGTAGGAATTTATTTTATTTAGCTGCCCAAAATGAGAAACATATTAAATTCTTCACTGTCTCACTGTCTAGCATGCCGTACGTGGCACCATGTGCCATTGAATTAGAGATGCAGTTCCTTGGCTGGCGAGAGGGTCGCGTAAAGTAAACCTGTACCGCTGATCCAGGGACCTTGTAACTGATTTGTAAAATGTTACAGGAAACATAAAGGGACAGGAATGTGACAGCAGTTCCCCCTGCCCTAGGACGGAGATTTCTAAGTCACCATGCCTGTGTTTGTGTGCATGTTAGAATTTTAGTCTTTTACATTTTCTGTTGGGATTCTGCTTCTTTTGAAGTGGACACTTCTCTTTTTCTCCTTTCCTCCTAAAATGCTGTCTGTCACAGCAGGCAAGACTCTGAAGCTGATTGTCCTACAATACAATTCATGAGAGTGACCAGAGTTCACACCTGGTTGGCAGCTACATTGATATGTGCATCAACAGGTTAATCCCTGGGTCTCAGTCCTACTCTTTATGATTCCATTTTCAGTCCCATCTCCTTTTCTGAGATGTGTTCACTGAATAAAAGAGGAACTTTTTTAAGTGTATGGGGAGGGTCCCTTCTCTATTGTGTCCCACCCAGCTCACAGGAATGTAGCAATAGGCAAATCTGTCCAGCACAGTGCAACTACTCCTGCGCTGTGCAGCGCTCCACATCTACCTGATGTAGGCGAAGAATTAGTTAACCACACAGCAGCTGAACTTTTGAAAAATTGAGTGCACCAGTAGGTCTCACTCCAGTGACATAGGGTAACTGAGACTGGTTTACTGTTACTGATCACAACAGGGTATGCTGATTCCACCTCTTTTGTACTTCTAAACTCCCAGTGAAGGTGGTAGCCTTCTACCACCATCAGCATAGCGATTTGTGTGCCCCTCTTGGTCCAGCAAAACTGCAATCAGTGGTAAAGGCCTATGTCATGGTGCACATGGATGATCTGTGTTTTCCTATGACAACACTGATTTAGGGATCCAGATAATAGTACAATTGGTCACTCAAGGCAGGGGTACACGTCTCTTTACTAGCAGAGAACATACCTTTCCAGCAAACAAAATCCAAAAGGGACGAACAGTGCCGGGGTGTGAGGCAGTGTGCTTCCATTCCCCATCTTTTTAAAAAGGCTCCCTTGAGCCGGTGAGCTGATGAGCCTTTGGAGATGCACCTGTGAGAGGTACGGAGACCTGAAAGAAATGTGGCAGCATTCCCAGCCACCTCTAATAAAATGTGCTTTTGATCTCTACTGATGGAAGATAAAATCCGGAATCACATGTGCCTAGATATGAACAGCACTACCTGCACCAGCTTTGGACAGTGACCAGAATCATTTTGCAATGTTGTTATCGGCATCCCTCCTGGCATACAGTGTTGTCACGGTATTGGACAATATAGGAACAGACTCTTCTCAAACCAGTGCCCCCTCCCGATGGTTGCGAGTCTCAGTGCTTCTCACAGTAGCATCTTTACTGGTGGCCGCCTATGGCATACAGGATCACCTCTGTGGTTCGGGCTCATGCAGTCCAGCACAGCGCTCAACTCATGGTTCAGTCAGTTGTGGCCATTTCCTGGCATTTGGGTGTCACCAAGCTGACACTGCAGTTTGGCAACGACACAATCGGTGCACTCCCACTCCCTTACACCATGCTGAGGGATCCCTCTTTACAGGGATTCCCACTGGACCTCATTCCCTCCAACTCTCTCCTTTTCTTCACAGGACAAATAAGCCTCGGCAAACAGGCAGGCGCTGGTACTCCAGGGCAGGTCATCTTGGTTTCCTGGGGGAGATGTCCCCTCACCCAGAATGGAGGATATCAGGACTTTGCTTCCAATCCTGGTTACAGGCAGAGCTTCCCCTTCTCACACAGCCTGTCTCGCTGCTTGCCAAATGACAAAGTTTGGAGTCTCAATCTACCATTCTATCCTTCTTATAGACCACTTCCATACATCAAAATGTAATATAGTGTTTGAGTCTTTGAATCTTTATGCTGGGGTTCTACTTCTTTGAAGTGGACACTTTTCTTTTTCTTCTTGCCTGCTGTGACAGAGATCCTTTCACGAGGAAAGACTCTGAAGCTGATTGTCCCACAATACAATTCATGGGAGAGACCAGAGTTCTCACCTGGATGGCATCCATGGTGATATATGCAACAAAAGGTTAATCCCTGGATCCTAGTCCTACTCTTTATAGTTCCAATTTCAGTCCCAGCTCCTTTTCTGAGATGTGCCCAGCCCCTTTCTTGTGATCTATCACTGAATGAAAGAGCAATGTTTTGAAGCATATGGGAAGGGTCCCTTCCTCCAGTGTGTCTTACCCAGCTCACAGGAATGCAGCAATACACAAGTCTGTCCGGGGTAAATTCTTCTACTCCTCGTGCCAACACCAGGCACACCAGAGCTTCCCAAAATGAAACCTGAGGTCCTCCATATAATATACCATTACAGGCACTTTTGTACTCAGTATACATTCACAGCTTTCACACAAGCACATGTACACCCTGGACATGCTTCCATTATGCACACACTGCGCCGCACTCCATCTCTCAGGTAATGTAGCCCCAAAAGGCATACATACATTCAGTACATGCATTAACCACACATATGCTGCACATTACTGCTTTACCCCTTTACTGTACCCTTTCCAGGAACATAAACAACCAGTGTTGAGCCACTACTCCTGTGCTGTGCAGCACTTCACATCTACCTGATGTAGGCTAAGGGTTAGTTAGACACACAGCAGTTGAACTTTTAAAAAGATGAGTGAACCTGTAGGTCTTACTCCAGTGACACAGGGTAAAAAATACCTTTTTACTAGTACTGATCATTACATGGTATGCTGCCACCACCTCTCTTGTGCTACTTAACTCCTGGTGAAAGCGGTAGCCTTCTACCACCATCAGGGTAGCAATTTGTGGGTCCCTCAAGGTTTAGCAAGACTGCAATCAATGACACTGGCCTATATCATGGCGCACACCAATGATCTGTGTCTGGCTTTGATAAAACTGATTTAGAGATCCAGATAACAATACAATTGGGCACTCAGGACAGGGGTACATATCTCTTTCCATGCAGAGGACTTTAGTATTCCAGAAAAAAAATCCCAAAGGCTCAAACTGTGCTGGAATGTGAGGCATTGTGCTCCCATCCCCTTTCTGTTTGAAGAGGTTCCATTGAGCCAGTGAGCTGATGAGCCTTTGGAGATGCGCCTGTGAGAGGTACTGAGACCTGAGAGGAATGTTTCAGCATTCTCAGCAACCCGTGATAACATTTGTATTTGATCTCTACTGATGAAAGATAAAACCCTGAAAAACGTGTCTAGAGATGAACAGCAGGACCTGCATCTGCTTTAGTGAAATTCTACTAGTAATATTCAAGTAAGCGATAATTGAGAACTGTATTCACCATAATCCAAAGGGGCGAAGTGTGCTGGGATGTGAGGCAGTGTGCTCCCACCCTCCTTCTGTTTAAAAAGGCACCCTTGAGCTAGTGAGCTGACGATCTTTGGGATTTGCACCTGTGAGACTTTGAGAGGTACTGGGACCTGAGAGGATTGTGGGAGCATTTTCAGCAACCCCTGATAAAATTAAATTTGATCTCTACTGATGGTTAAAATCTAGAAACACGGGTCTAGAGATGAACAGTGTTGGTGAAATACTACTACTAATATTCATATAAGCACTAATTGTGAACTGCATTCACCATAATGCAAAGGGACGAACTGTGCTGGAATGTGAGGCAGTGTGCTTGCTATCATCCCCCTTCTGCTTAAAATCCCAAAATTAGGTTTTGTTTATGAAAAAACAAAACAGGTATGTTTAGTTCAAATCACTTTATTTTGGCCTCCAGGGCCTAAAAGTACAAACAGTATAAAACACATAAAATCATAAAACATGCTTTGCAGAGTCTTCAGCTAAACAAGTTAAGAGAGAAAGGGCTGAATATAACATGAACAAATATTATGTGGGAATAAATGTGCAATGATTCATGATTAAATTCATTAGGTATACAACAAAAATGGCAATATACACAACTCCCTGGGATAATGGTACTTTCATAGCAAGCAATTTTCAAACAATTAAAATACATATAACCTAATGATACATTTAAGCAGATTCAAATGACATAATGACAAAGAGCCTTGCTACAGAGCACCCACATATCCATATCAATCTCTACATTTCTGGGGGCCGTTACTGTGTGGGAATCTGCCCTAAAAATATAGAGGGCATCCCAATGGTTGCATGCTCCTAATAGGCTGCAAACATGTGCAAACCAAGTATGTCAGGGGGGAATAGGTCTCCTGGGCTCACAAACAAAACATGGAGAATACTCTCTTCTGAAGAGTTACAAATATGGCACCCAGTGTCTCCTCCACAAACTCAACCAGAAGTGAACACACTAAGCGGTAAAAATATAATTTACTGTGCAGTGGAACAGACACAAGATCCCAGAATGACTTGAAACTGCATGTTGCCTTTATGTCCATAAAGTCACTGGCAAGTTTGAGGTGAGTTGCTCTCCGACAAACCTCAGCCCCCAATGATGCTCAGTATTGCTTTTTCAGGAAGGCCTTGGATGGAAAAACAGTGGAGGCTGGATGATCCCACAGATCATGCAACCTAACGAGTACAGTGCTGTCTTCATATTTAAGAACCAGGAAATCTTAATAAATTGGTCAGCATTTATAACGTCCTATAGGCCTTCCATGTAGTGGTGCAAGTTTGTGAGTAGTCCATGTCGTCTCAAGTAAAATAAGGGGCGTAATCAGATTTTACCCAACACCCCTGTAACTGCCAGATCACAAAACAGTGGATGCAACGGGGGGCTAAGCGGAAAGGAGGCAAGATTTCCCAGGAATTTATTCTCAGTTCTGGCAAGATCTTTGTGTTTGTATGTGTATGAACTAGGCAGCTTTTCCAAAGCTGGGCCTAATGCCTCATAGATCTTAAGAGCTGGTGAAATAAGTTTGGTGTAAGACATAAAAAATTGCTCCAGAGACCTGTTTATGTTTAGTAGTTGCCTTATTGATATGAATGAATGTGCCAAGACATGCCCTCTGTGAATGTGACCCCTAGATATGCAAAGGAGTCAACCTTCTTGAGGGGAACTCCCCCAAGCATAGTCTGCCCTTAAAGTATTTGTATTGGTTGAAAATCTCACTTTAGTTTTAGTAGTGTTGATCTCCAAGCCTGGTGAGGCACAAAACTCGTCAAAGTGAGTCCAGAGTTTCCGAAGTCTTAGAGGTGAACAAGGTATCATCCGCAAAGAGAAGAATTGGAATTTAAATACATGCCAGAGATGGAGCATTCGCTTCCACTTGTGATAGGAAATGGACAAAGTATTTGATAAAATGTGAAAACAAAGTGGAAATATGGACAAAGCCCAGGCAAACACCTTTACGAACAGGCACCCTTTCCGTCAGCTGAGCCTTATCGCCCCCCCATCAGATTCATGCATAATTACCCTTGTGCAGACAAATTAAAAGTGATAAAATATGAGAGAGTATTATGAAATCAGTGAGGGATCTACTAAGGCCAGGCCTGGGAATCTAATCAAAAGCCGATCTGAGATCAACAAAGGTGATGTAAAGGCTGTCCCTGACAATCTGAACAATCATGCAGTAAATTAACATACAATGGAAGACCTGATCAGTGTTGAAGCCCTATGAAGAAAACCTGCTTGAAATGGACTAACAGCATTTCTTTCCACCATCCAGTCCTGTATTTTGAAAAAGAGGCAGTGGCATACAAATTTTGAACGCAGTCTATAAGGCTTATTGGCCTTTAATTAGAAGGTTAAGAGCAATATCCTTTTTTGTGAATAGGTAGTACCATAGCACCTTTCCATCTATCAGGGATGGGGGCCCCAGCATCAATTGCATTGGCCAGAGCTAGAATATAGTGTGACCAGGCCTCTAAGTCAGATACAAATATGTCTGCAGCTCGTCCATGCTAGATGGTTCTAAGGGTCTGACCAAAATCAACAATGTCAAACGGAGGCATGGCATTAATAGACAATCGCTACCATTGTTTACCAGGCACCTAATTTGAATCTATGGAATTGTCAGAATTGAGATTATAAAAATAGTCAACCCAGACAGAAGTGGCAAAACTATTAGTGGGGTCCAATGCAGCAGTAGATCTACCTTGTATGACCAGTGACCAGAATTTAGAAATGTCACCGGCTGAAAAAGTGTCCAAAAAGGCCTTCCACTCATCCCAATTCCTTTTGGCATTGAGAATGGCCTTTTGTAGTCATTCCTTATCAATGGAATGTGGGCCATGGCTTTGGCTTTAATGGCATTAACTAAAGAATGATCAAGTGTGCAGCATTCCTTCTGGTATGAAAATTGATGTTTATCCATACCTTTCCAATTACATGCATTTGGAATGGTAAAAGAAGATAAAGTAGGTTAAAATAATGCCTTGTGCATGAGCAGCAGTTGATCAGAACTGGCTTGGGCATCCGCAATGTGGGTGAGATCTATATGAAGGTCCATGTGAATAACAGCCAAAATTTCAGACGGGCAACAATCTGCTTCCACTTCAGATTCCATTTGTCTGCAGTCAAAATAGTGTCCTTATTGTAGGAAGACGGACAAAGATCTAAAGGGATAGTCTCACAGAAAACCTCAAAGGGCAAATATAGAGGATTATGGTCACTTTCAGTTCTTTCTAACACATCATATCAATAACTGCTAACTATAGTCTCAAATTGACAAGAGTATAATCTACGCTGCTTGTGTGGAGGAGCTCATTATAGAGTGGGCACCATTAGGGTCCGATTTAGTAGCGAACATTAAAAGCCCTCAGGCCATATTCAACTGTGAGTGCCTTCAAATAAACTGCAGATGAGGTCCAGCTACAGATAGGTTGAATATCTTGGAGGGTAACTGCCCACACACCATCCTCATCCTTAGATAGATGAAAATCATCATCATTATCCAGTGGCTCGAATGTAGGGTTGAAATTGCCCGCTAGAACGAGAAGATGGCGATGGGGATGCTGATCAAGGAAGTGCTCAAGAACTTGTAAGGTGAATGAGACCAACCCATTCCTAGTCCCCTTACATAAATATTGAGGATGGTAACTTGATAGATGCTACTGATTTCCAGCTGGATACCTAAGATATCAGGGGAGTCAATTTTGAGCTGTTGGGCTTTACAGTTTGATGAACAATACTACACAAATTCAAAAGGAACCCCACTAAGCCAATAATCAACATTAATTGAAAAAACAGAAAGTTAATCTAGTGTGCCCAAGTATGTATCTCATTTTATACTAGTTTTTGTCTATTGTAGTTTTGATCTTACCTGTTTGGTACAAACAATACAAATATACACACAAAAAAACATGAAGTCATATGGGTCAGCACAAACAAAACACAACATAACACAGAAAACAAAGAAAGTTAATGGCAACAACTCACTGAGTTCAGGAAAATAAGTCCAAAGTAACTCGCACCCAATATTATCTTGCCCTTTATTGTCTCATGGGGCTAAGGCATTCATTTCATGATCCCATACTCCGATATATTCAATTTGATTCATTGGTTCTAAACGTGCAAATGGATATTTGAAGGATCGTATCCAGAGTATAAGTGTATACGATAAGGAGGTTCTCCTTGTGAATCCCCAGGAAAATGCCAACGCATTTGAATGTGTTTTCTTTTTGCCCTTATGATGACCTCCCACAAAGCATATATATGCCCCACCACTCCATGAGGTCCAGCCTGAGCTAAATGGTATAAATACACATTTACTGTGTAGGGCCGTCATTCGGCAGACCCAATAACAGCCAAGGACAATGGACGGACCATTTTTGTAAGCCGATCTCCTGCCACAGTGTTTGGAAACTCGTTTACATGGTGGGTCAGAAGGAATGGTGGGTGGTCACACGTGTGACACTAAATTTATGTGTATGTTGTGGTTTTTTCAACTAATGTTGATTACTAGCCTAGTTGGGTACCTTATTAATATGAGTATTATTGTTCATTGATCCCTCCCCATATGTTAGACCTTATTGGATCAGACCCCTTTATGTTGATAGATTTACAGTTTAATGAAGCTCGAATCCAAAGTGCCAGACCCCCGGAAGCCATTCCCCTTGCACTAGGAATCGCTGGAACTAAAATATTAAGATATCCTTGTCTGTGGATAGAATCCAGAGACCAGGTTTCTGGCAAAAGGAAAATATCCTATCTGAAGGAGAAAATTAGTTATAGATTCCTTACCTGTAGAATTACCCCCAGGCGTCAGCCTGAATCCAGAGAATTTTTCGTCAGCAGTACCCCTGCACGTTGAAATGTGGCATGGGTCTGCTCCACGTTCGTCGTTGGCGTCGTGGTCACTGGGATGACATCGCTGTAGCTACTTAGATGCTGCCCTCACTCACTGACGTCAGTTCTTTCTTTTTCCGCGCCAGCCAGCACAGATCCGGAGAGAGCAGTACCTCTAGTCACTTTTTGACTGACGTTTTGCTGACTTTTGTCAACACCGTTTTGAGTCTACGACTCCTGGTACATGTCAGGGATGCCTGGTTTCAAGGCTTGCGGTTCCTGCTGAAAACTGATGTCGGTGACGGATCTGCACCGTGTGTGCCTGTGGTGCCTGGAACACGAGCACGATCCCACGTCGTGTTCCGACTGCCGGACCATGAATCCGAAGTCTTTGAGGGAGTGGTCCCGAAAGCTTCTCGAGGCCCGGCAATCGGCTCCGCACTGTTGAAGGTTCCGGTCGCGTGGGAGGTCGAGAGACCGGTCACGGAGCCACCAGCAGCACCACTCACCTTTAAAGTCTTCACACTCCTCGGATAAGTTGAAGCACAAGAAGAAGGTCGAAGAAGTATCGTCACTCTTCAACTTCTCCCCGTCAGTCGGCCAACGCGACGAGGGATGCGAGTGGTGCCCCTCCCACGGCTCTGCGTATGGAGCCCGAATGGTCGGCTCCGATTTCCCCCCATTTCTGGGACCTGGAGCGACCCCTGCCCAGCTTCGAAGATTTTACTAATCGATGCATGCCATCTTTGAGCAGTCAACAACCCTGGCGTGCCTTTGGGCCCCACAGACTCGGCTAGGGGCCCTGGGCCTTTGACAGCTGCGGCTTTGGCCCCGGCACCGCAGGGTCCCCTTGGATCCAGGCCTGGATCCGGCTCAGCGCTGGTCAGCCTCATAACACCTCTACCGATGCCGATTCCACCAGCACCATGTCCAGTTGTGTCCGGCATCAACCCCGGCCTCCCCCCGATGTGGACACAGAGCCGGACCGACGCCAGATCCGGCGCCGATGGGTACTTTTGTGCCCCTGTTCCACCCTGGTTCTTTCAGGCCAGATTGGCAACCAGAAGAGGGGGAGGGGGACTGGGAGGAGTCTGGAGACCCTTTAACTGACTAGTTGCAGTATGATCCGCATTGGCAAGAGGAGTAGGGGGATGCCAGTGGTCTGGATACTTCTACAGACCTTGGCATGTTGTCTCCTCCTACCGTGGCTACAGAGAACGGAGCTTCTTATGCAGCGGTGTTACGTAGGGTGGCTGAGGCTCTCAACCTCTAGCTACCTACGGTGGTGGTCAGGACTAACCTCCTGACGCAGGTGCTTCAACTGGCAGCAAGCTCTTCTGTGCTCCTGCTGCTGTTTAATGAAGTCCTATCTGACATCCTTTTGGGCACCTGGTCCAAGCCCAACATAGGGGCTCCTGTGGGTCGGATGATTGCCCGACACCATGGTCTGGCTCCGGGCGACCCCTCTTTCCTCTCCCAATACCCCACCCCTGAGAGCTTGGTGGTCCAAGCCTCGATGTCAAAAGGCGCATTCCTTACCGCTCCACCTGATAGGGAATCCAAAAAGCTGGACCATCTTGGGAAGAAGATGTTGTCTTCCTCCAGTTTGGGACTGCGGTCAGTAAACACTGCATGTCTGTTGAGCCGTTACACCCACTCTGTGTGGGATACAGTGGCGCAAGTGCTGCCCCAGGGCCCGGAGGAGGCCCGGGCCGTACTCTCCTGTGCAGTTGCCGAAGGGAAAGACACAGCCAAGTTTACTTTTTGATGTGGACTGGAAACCGCTGACTCACTTGGCAGGACAATTTCAACATTGGTAGCCCTTAGACGCTACGCCTAGCTGATGTTGACAGTTTTTTCAGGGGATGTCCCAGCTACCCTAATGAACATGTCCTTTGATGGCCATCGCCTGTTCGGCGACACAGCAGACAATGCACTAGAGCACTTCAAGGACTCTCGGGCTACGGCCAAGTCCTTGGGCCTCTCCACCACCCGCCCTGCGCAGTCTGCTTTTTGCCCCTTTCGTGACTATGGAAGGGGTGCCCCAGCACGTTCCACCCGGAGCCACAGGCCGATGCAAGCCGTTCAGCTCCTGCGCAGCCGGGGACATGGGACCACTGCTGTGGGTCTGGGGGCTAGCGAGCGGGCCAGTCCACCACTGCCCCCTCTGCAGCAGCCTCCAAACCCTCCTAGTCCAACCTTTCAGGGCCATCAATCACCAGTGGGCGGCAGGATTAGCCATCACCTCTCCCACTGGTGCACCATCATGTCGGATAGCTGGGTTTTGCAGACAGTCCGAAGGGGTTACTCCCCCCCTTTGAGACTACTTCTCCATCCATGCCACCTAAGCACCATCGCATGTCGGTGGATCATCTGGCCCTCCTCCAACAGGAAGTTTTGGCTCTCTTGGCCAACTGAGCCGTCGAGCGAGTTCCTGCCCCATCAGTGGGTCCTGGTTGCTATTCCCACTACTTTCTGGTGTGCAAGAAGGACAGAGGCCTGCATCCTATCTTGGATCTCAGGAACGTCAACCGCTGTCTCCGGAAGGAGAAGTTCAAAATGTTGATGCTAGCTCAGGTCCTGTCTGGCCTCAATCCTGGAGACTGGATGGTAGCGTTGGACTTCCAGGATTCTTATTTTCACATCCCTGTCCTGCCTGTCCACCGTGTTACCTGCGGTTCGCAGTGGGCCACAAGCAATTTCAGTTTACCGTGCTCCCCTACCAGCACCCCTATGTGTTCAGGAAGGTGATGGCAGTGGTTCCAGCTCAGCTGCGCAGATCACGGGTTCCAGTCTTCCCCTATCTCGATGACTGGCTGTTGAAGGCGGACTCGCCTCCGGCAGTCGTCTCCTACCTCCAGACTAAGGCGGACCTCCTGCACTCGTTGTGGTTCACTATGAATGTGCCAAAGTCACACCTGACTCCCTCTCCGAAGCTCCTTTGCATTGTGTCCAGAACTGCTTCGATGAAGTTTCGAGTTTATGCTCCCGAGCAGTTAGTCCTGTATATTTGGGCTATGATTCCGATCTTTTAGTATTTATCCTGAGTTTCAGTCAGAATGACCCTGAGGCTGCTGGCCCTCATGGCCTCTTGCATCCTGCTGGTAGATCATGCCAGGTGGCATATGCGGGTCTGCAGTGGACACAGCATTAGGGGAATCTGTCCGATTGCCTTCAGATCTTGGAGGGCACTGCACATCAGTGCAATGGTGGCTAACGAACCAGGATTGGGTCAATGGTAGATCCTTCTTCCTTCCCCAACCGGGTGGGGCGGCCACATGGGAGCGGCAGAGATCAGAGGCCCCTGTTCTCCGGGGGTGTCCAGGCTCCATAACAACCTTCTGGAGCATCAGGCGATCCGTCTTGCATTGAAGGCATTCCTTCCCTCTGTCTGGGAAAAAGTGGTGCAGGTGTTCACGGACAAAACCACCACCATATGGTACTGCATCAAACAGGGTGGGGTCGTGGACCCTATGTCTCTGGACATGGATGGAACATCAGGGCATATCCCTGGTGGTTCAACACCTCCCAGGTTCACTGAACGCCAGGGCGGTTGAACTCAGCCGCAGGTGCATGATGGATCATGAATGGCGTCTTCACTCGGAGGTGGCGCAAGGTCTCTTTCAGCAGTGGGCAGAGCCTTGGTTATATCTTTTCACCACCGAAGAGAACGTGCAATGTCAGCAGTTCTGGGGGTTGGAATTTATAAGGTGGCACTTGCTAGGCGACGCTTTTCGTCCCGAGTGGAGTTGCTGTCTTCTATACACCTTACCGCCCATACCGCTTCTGCCCAGAGTACTGAAGAAGATCAAACGTGACTGGGCCCAAGTCATCCTTGTGGCTCCGGATTGGGCATGAAGAGTCTGGTATCCCGAAGTGTTACACATATCCATCGATCCTCCCAACTGCCTGCCTCTTCGAGAGGATCTTCTGTCCCAGCAGGGGGGACAGTCCTCCACCCAAGGCTGTCCAGTCTCCACCTCCTTGCATGAAGATTGAGCAGCGACAGTTGACAGTCTTTGACCTTCCATCTGAAGTCTGTGATGTTATCTTGGCAACCAGGCGTCCCACCACTAAGACGGTATACACCTGCAGATGGAACAACGAATACTGTGAGATGGGCATTGATGACCATCTCAATGACTTTGGCTGGGAAGGTGAGCAGAGAGATGGGTCTGTAGTTTTTGAGGTCCGTCGGCTTGTCGGAGGGTACCTTCAGCAGGGGTTGACCTCCGCGTGTTTCCAGTCTTCAGGAAAGTTTGAGGATTTGATGGAGTAGTTGATCGTGCAACAGACTTTGGGGATGATGGCGGCAGACTGGATAGTTTCTTAGGGCGTCTTCAGCGGTGAGGGTGCTCCAGTTGAGCAGTATCGGCTGGGATCTGGAGCCTTCGGGTGCAATGGTTACGGTTGAGGTGGGTAGGTCCTGGATTGTGAAGCTGTTGTCGATCTCTAAAAACTTGTGGTGGAAAAAGGTGGTGAGGTTGTTGCAGAGATCTTGGGAAGGGGGATGTCTGTGGTGTCCGTGCAGGATCTTAGATGTAAGACTTAATTCTAACATATCAGAATCAGAATAATAGGAAGTGGACCTTTTAACACTGAAGATAACATCATGAATAAAAGAGCGGTGATCTCTGACATGGCGTATCCAATGAGTCTCTTTATTCTTCAGTGAATCTTCCCCTTCACACCTACCTGGCGTGGGGAGCTTGAGAACTTTTGTCATCAAAATACAATTGATACGGGTAGAACCAATTTGTGTGTTATGTAAATTGGATATAGAAGTGGAGCTATAAATATCCTTAATGGCAAAGGAAAGAGAAGAATAATTAGTCAGAGCAGTACATTTTTCTTGGCCCCCAAGAAACTGGGTATCCACGGAAGTGGATATTACCAAATCTAAATGAGAAACTCTGATGGTCACATGATTAGACGTGCAAAAATCTCGATTAGTGGCTACAGTTCTACACAGGGTTGAAAGAGGGCCTTGTTCATCGGTCCCGATGCCTTAGGACTTGAGCTCATCATAGAGGAAGAACACTGCCTCTGTAAAGCTTGCTATTTGCAAAAGGCTATTTTCTGGCTCATATAGTCTGTCAAAGGTAATATCATGGATTCAAGCACCCCAACTTCAGCCTTCAGATAAAGAATAAGAGTTTGTTCTGATTGTGTGCTGGGGGGAAATTTCGGTGCTGTAGAAATGCACACAGAGTCATTAGTAGTGTTGTCCTGGTCCACACACAATTCTGCCAAAGGAGCATAATAGTTACTGCATGTGAGTCTTGTACAGAATCAGTAGTAATCCAGTGGTTGGTAAAGAATGGAATCTAACCTCAGTGAGTTATGCCTGGGCTTGCATACTATAACCGTTAAACTGTGAGGAGATTCTTGCCTCAGTCCCTGCTGTCTTGCCCCTCCCTCTGTTAGCACCACAGTCTTGGATCATTCTTTGAAAGAAAAGTGTATAACCAATCAACAAGTAGGTTGTCAAATCAGTCTAACAAGCAGTTGTTAGCTGCGTGTTTCGGGGTTTTATGCTTTGCTTTTTTGCCAAACCCTCCCCGCCTCCATGGTCTTCCTTTTCCCTATTTAGAAAAATAGTGAACGGTTAATGAGTTTCACAAACTGTAATAACACAATAAACAGATTCAACTGTGCAAAGCAAAGTGGAACACACCAAGAAAGAACATGATGTTCAAAGTCCTCCCAGATGTACAGTAAAGGAACTGTTCACATCAAAAAGGCAGTCATAAAGTGGATGTGAAACATTAGCTTTTAGAATGGGACTTTACCCGTTAGGGAAATGGCCCGGCCTCCTCTGGTCTATGATGGGTGTGGATTGGCCTGCCTTTGGGCCAGGCTTCGCCCTGGAACATTCCACGCAGCAGGGCAGACAAGCGCTTAAATAATGCTGATCAGTTTCTGGTGGTGTCCAGGCAGAGGATTATGGGAGTCTAAGTCCTTGGCAGGAACGTCCTTCGACGGTCCAATCCTCCTGTACGGCAGAGTACAGAATGGTGCCCAAAACGCAGCGAAAACACCTCCCTCGGTCTGGAATTAAAGCAGCTACTTGGAATAGTGGCTTCAAAGTGATGAAGACAGCAGACCCCTGTCAACTCTTTTCCCTCCTTGAAAAAACAAAACATAATGACCCCTACACCATTGGATTCTTCCCCCATGGTGTGGAGGTCATCTAAATGTTTTTACTGTCCCTTATTGTCAAGTTTTTCTTGGAGGTAAGAGAGACTATAACCTGGCCATTTGACCACCACTCTTAATAGGGCGGGTGATCACATAGCCACACTACCAATGGCACCTACTCCATCGGGCAGTCAGAGCAGTATGTTAGTAACAGAGTAGTCTCCGTCGCTGAAATACGGAAGGTCTGCCTGTCTGTGAATCAGTTTGATTTAGGAGATATTTTGTTGCAACAGTAGCTGAGTACCCTCTTCACCAAACTCTAAATTAGCCCCCTTGTTTGTTTGTAGTCCATACAATTCACATCAGATTCATTTTTTACCTACACAAAGGACTACCCAACTGTTGATTCAAGTTTTATTTTCTGTAAGAATTTAATGTGATCTAGATGCTTGCTTTTCCTTGTTAAAGATTTCTTTAAACACACTTCATCATTTTTTCAAATGCATGATATGGAGAAATATCGAAAGGCAATTGATTATAAGTGAAATTAAATATTAATTACATAAATGACCAATGGCACCCTGCAAATAGCAGTGGGGCGCCTTAGTCGCTCGACGGGCAGGATCCAAGGTGGGGAGTCCCTCGTCCATTTTTCACCATGAAGAGGGCTGACAGTGATGTCATCTTGCGGCGCCTAGTGAGGCATGATTTAAGGCACCACAAGGCAAAGGATCGGCCTCTTTTCCTTCCACTGTGCAAATCCTGATTTATTGTTATAACCGAAACTTTCACAAACTGCCGCAGAGAATTAAAAGGGGGCCGTGGTAGCATCATCCTCTATCAGCCAATTTCCTGGGTGAACTCTTGTGTTTTCCCCTGGTAGTTTGACAACTCGGACCCAAGTGAGGGCATTGCATGCCTACAGAACTCTCTGGCAGAGTGCAAGGTTGGGAGTATCTAAAGGATACTGTAGTGGGTGTTGACTTCCCTCATACAGCTAAAGTGAAGTTTGTGGGTTTGCGGGTGTGGTCGCACTCGGAGTCACAGGCCTCTTAACTGCACCATAGGGATCAAAGGTGCCCGCGCATTTTCCCTACATTTTTAGACACATGTCTACAACCTGGGAAACTGCACTAAAAACTGTAGTGAAACTAGAGCCATATGCTCCGGAGGCCCCGCTATGGGCAGTTGTACCGTTCAAACGAATAAGTCAAACTATGACCATTACCAAATGGACGGAGGGCGGTTGCTGTAGAATGGGAGACCTGTATTCGGGGCAGCGGTTCCTTACAAGGGAGGAAGTGGAATCAATGTTTGAGCTGGGCAGGGGGCAGTACCTCCAATATGCGGAGATTTTTGCGGTAGCACGTGAGCTCTGGTCAATGTTTCTGGAGGAGCCGTCCGTGACTGCCACTTTTCATCACTAAATGGGGGCCGCAGACCGGTGTCTCATATATATATAAGGTATTAAGAGAGGATTTAGTTGTAGATCCACCCTCGGTTCAGGCCAAACGGGACAGATTACTAGAGGAGCCCTTGACGGAATTAGAATGGAAACAGGTACACGAAGGGGTAAACAAATTGTTTCCAATGTGAGATTCAAGCATACCCAATTTAATATTGTTCATCAAACATACCTGACTCCACACGTATTGCACAGCTAATACCCAGACCACTCTGCTCATTATCCCAAATGTAGCCAAGCCGACGCCCAGTTCTTACACATGATATGAGAATGTACGGAATTGAAATCATACTGGGGGTCGATACTAGAACGCTTGAGGTTGGTGATGGGGTGGACGCTGCCTTACTCTATCAAGGAGGTACTCCTGGTACTTTTTCCCAGACCTAAAGGGAGGAAGCTTACACGAAGGTTCCTACAGTTGGGGTTGGTGCTAGCTAAAAGGATTGCAATTAGATTGATGAGCTCGCAACCCCCCAAAATGGAAAACTGGGCTAGGCACCTCAGAGAGTTCGAAGACGCCACATTTGAATTAGTTCTGCTGTGGCCCAGAGGTGAAAAGTTAGAAGAGGACGCAATGTTGTGGTATATCATGATTTCAAAGATCCCCATTGATGAGCCACCTCTTTCCCAAACCATTGAGGAAACGCAGAAAGATGAAGGGAGACCAGAGGCAGGGGCTTTGCCAGGGAGCAGTCCAGAACACGAACACATTAAATTGCCTAGGGTGAGATAACGATTGACCTACGATACATGGTACAGAGAAGTGCTTACCAGTGCGACACAAGGGGGATGGAGGGGGGGGTTGTTTTCAAGTTAATTTGTTGTAATTTGTTTTTTGAATGATTTATATGTTTATATTCCAATGCAGTGCCGAGTGACTTAATACCATAGTCTAGCTGGAAAATGTGCTTACCGACAGAACTGAATCATCACTTTTTATGTCTCACCTGAGCCAGCACGCATGACAGGGCTTCTAGTAAGGACTTTCAACTCGGCGCACACGCTCGTGCGTGTACTTTTTTTTGTTGCTATCATGCTATTGGCCTTTGCGTGCATCTTTCTAAGACAGCACGCAATTGGCTAAAGGCGGGTGCATGTCCCGCCTTCTCTCTCCCCTGGCCTAGGGAGCTCGGGAGAGAGCAGCCAGCTGCATGCCTCACATTCCTTGTTTATAGTAGCTGTCATGGTCTTCATTCATTGATTTTTGTGGCAATATTGCATAACCACTTTTCCCTGTGGGGGTGACTACAAGTGTCTGTTAACTTATAGAGTGCTTTGAAATCTACACGTGCCTTGCAAAATATAATATTGCTAAAAGTTTCTAGTTAAGGGTGCAATTTGCAAGTTAAAGAGTAATTTTCTGATTTGCTTATTTGTGGACATCAACCTATTGACTTCTTGGCAATTAGCACGATGGGCCCTAGCTCGTAGAAGGAAAGCAATGTCATTTTCTGCATTACATCATAATGTGAATATTTGAGGAAATTGCCGGTCTTCGTGGCCCCTGAGGGCTCAAAACACGCTGCAACTCTGGTCTCATTATTTATTAAGCCTGCCTGTGAGCATTCCAAAGGAGGCTGTCTATTTACCCACAGATCTGTCTAGTCCTCAAAGCTGCTCCTTCAATCCTTTGTATAGGGTCGCACTTGCTTGGGGGACAATCACACAGCGCCAGGAGGGCTGGTCTCAGAAATCTGTGTGTATGCATCGTTTTTTGGAATAATTTTGGGCTTGGCTGCCTCATGGTTTGTTCCATGGTGTTTACTCTTTGTTTTGTGTTTAGATTCAGTTTCTGTTGCCCGAACTCCTGTACTCATTATAGTACGTTTGTTTTAATGTAGCACTCTTTTTCAAACCCATGCCGCCCTAAGCGCTTAAATAGCAAATATTTTTGTGACCTTTTTGAAACTCAAATTACCGACATCGCAACTCAATACACCGATGTCGCAACAATGCAAATCAGGATTGGCCTAGCTTGGATTTCAACTCCTGACCCAAAGATCCCAGCAGATGTCAGCGGGGATAATTAACAAATGGCCCAGACGGATTCCCATTTCTAAATATAGATTTAAATACCAATCCTTGAGCGAACGCAAATTTGCAGCGGAACAGTTTCTCTGGCTGTAACGATAAAGTCAGAGCAGCACGTGTTATAAAAACAAGCCTAAAACCAAGTCTTAACTGCCAGCACCTTGCTTGGGACGAGTTGAGATATCCTACATTGAAACAGCCAGTGCTGTAAGGCAAACTGACCCTTGGGAGGGAGGGGTGGGGGGGGCAAAGCAGACCGCTGAACAAGGTATATGTGTGTAAAAGGCCGCTTTTATTGGAGACAGGTGCACATTACAATTTTAACAACCTTGGCCGAAACGCCTTCCAAAACTAAACCTCACTAAATATAACATACTAACCCCGCCCCCCACCCCCTCCCCTAAATTCCTTCGAGCCCGCCCCCACCCGTACAATACAACATTACAACAATATCAAACATTACAAATCAGTATAACCCCCCCAACAATCTCCGAATACAAACCTTCGATTAAACCAACTCCCCTGCCTGCCCCTTTACAGCTATCGGCCCCCAAACTGTGTAACCGAACTAAACTTACCAAACCTATCCTTTCCCTGTCGATAACCCAACTCAACAACATAACTCAACCAACCTCCGGTAAAACTATCGAGAATTGACCATAACCCCCGCACTGCACCTGCTCCAAGCGACAGAATACAAGCGAATACCAATCCCTGCACACCTGTCCCCAGAAAACGCCGTAGATAAAAGGAGGAAACAAAAAGGGGGGAACCATAGAAACCCCCCCCCCCCCACAAAAGTGTTTTTTGAGGGAGGGAGGGAGGGGAGGGGACAAAAAACACAAGACTAGCCAAGCTCCCAGCCACCAGGTCACCAAACCTAAAATGGTGGCCGGGAGCGGGCGCCCAAGGAATTTATACCTGGGCCGGTTTGGTTAGAAAAAAGAGCCCAAATTCGAAAAAGGCCGCGCGGAGCCAGCCACGCCCCCCCCACACGCCCCCTCCCAAACTGCCCGGGGGCGGGGACTCCCTGCGGTCGCCACCCCCCCAAGCCCCCCTTGGGAGGGAGGGGTGGGGGGGGCAAAGCAGACCGCTGAACAAGGTATATGTGTGTAAAAGGCCGCTTTTATTGGAGACAGGTGCACATTACAATTTTAACAACCTTGGCCGAAACGCCTTCCAAAACTAAACCTCACTAAATATAACATACTAACCCCGCCCCCCACCCCCTCCCCTAAATTCCTTCGAGCCCGCCCCCACCCGTACAATACAACATTACAACAATATCAAACATTACAAATCAGTATAACCCCCCCCCCAACAATCTCCGAATACAAACCTTCGATTAAACCAACTCCCCTGCCTGCCCCTGTAACCGAACTAAACTTACCAAACCTATCCTTTCCCTGTCGATAACCCAACTCAACAACATAACTCAACCAACCTCCGGTAAAACTATCGAGAATTGACCATAACCCCCGCCACCCAGAAAGAGGGGGGCGGTGCAACTACCCTCCCCTCTTTCTGCCCCCCCCCCAAAAAGGGGCTTGACACACAACGAGTCTAATTCCGCCCAGTCAAACACCGAGACAAAACCTCCCGAAGCTCCAACAAATACAAATCCATTCCCAACCGTGACAAATGGACCCCATCCCCCCGAAAAAATTCCATCGCCTCAAAACGAATATCCTTGTGCGTCACCCTCCCGAAACCCAGATCTCTGCAACACCTGGAAACTTCCAAATTCAACTTCCTCCGCGACCTGTCAATCGCCCTGGGATTCTTTGCCCCTCTCCACACCCTCCGCGGAACCAATTCCGTCCACAACACGTGACAACCCGACCATTTCTCCTTCAACAACGCCAGGTCCCGCTTCATGGCCCGCAATAATACCACTCCTTTTACACTGCAAAGATCATTCTCCCCCAAATGTAACAGAAGAATATCCGGACATTGCCCCTTCACCATAGCTTTGTTCAAACACGGTATCAACTCCCTCCAAAGCATACCTCCCTTACCCTTCCAGATCAATCGAAACCGACTCTCGTTAAAACCCAAACTCCCCCCAAAATAACTCTTGTAAGCTTGGACGTGGGCCCACTTTACGAAGGAATGCCCCACAATCCACACCGTCAACTCCTGTGTGCTTGGCCCAGCCACCGAACCTGAAAAGAAAAACAAAGATGAAACTTCACGAAAAAAAGGTGGACGCAAGTGCTGTTGCCGCATGATCTCGCACATATTTGTTAAAACAGGCAGATGACCAGCGCCCTAGGCGCATTATGTCGCCCTGAGACCAGCCCCGATTATGCGCTTCGGTTGCCGCCCCAATACGAAAAGAGTGCGTCCCAAACTGGGCCCCGTCCAGACCCAAGCTCTGCAAACCCTTACGCAGCACCATGCGCAGCTGATAGTCCGTGACACGCGCCCCATTCATATGCCTGAAAACCAAATCACCCCCATCACCCCCTGATAATATCTTCCATTGACGTGCCAAACGCAGCGGACACGTGCAGCTGGGGGCTCCTGCCTCTAACCACACCCCAGTACCCATCCCTCTCTGATCGGTTTTCGAGCTTGCCAACCAGATGTTCACACCCGTGTTCGAAAAGAACACGTCCTGCCAACGAATGCCCCTCTTAGACCTAGACCCTAGCAGCTCGGAAACCCGAAAAGCCCCAAAAAACATGAAAACCATAAGGGTGGCGAATAACGAAGCCTCAAAATCATCTCTGCAAACTGCAGGCAAAACTGACAACAAACGCGCTAACAACTGCCAAGAGATGGGTAACCGGGACATCACAGTTCCCCCCCGCTCCCTAGCCCAGCCCTCGAGCATCCTTCGACCCAGTTCCCCAGCAGACGGGGAATAGCCCCAAAAGAGCTTACCCATAAAGGAAATCCCCGCTAACTTCCCAGCAATGGTGACTCTAGACAAACCCTTATCGATGAGGTCCAGGATGAAATGAACAACATCCCCTGAACGTCGCCCCCTTTCTTCCCTCCTACGCGCTCCTGAGGCCAAAAATTCCTTCCATGCCAGGGCGTACGCCGCACGAGTTGAAGCAGATAAAGAACCTACCACCAGCTGAAATACCCTACGTTGCCGACAGACCAGAGGTGCTCCGGCATCGGGGTCGGTGTCCTGTCCGCCTCCTTGGCCAGCCCACGGAACCTCTCCCACTGCGAACGAGACAAAGCATCCGCGATGTCATTGTCCACACCTGGCACGTGCAAAGCCCTGAATGCAATATCGTAACGCAAACAGCCCAACACAAACACTCTCATCAATTTCAAGATCTGCTCGTCCCTGGCCGACTGTCTGTTAACGATTTGCACCACAGCCATGTTATCCACACGGAACAGAACCTTTTTATGTTCCAGCTCCTTGCCCCACACAGTCAGGGCCACCAGCAAAGGAAAGAGTTCCAAAAAGGCAATGCTCCGCCCACCATTCCTCCACTCCTGCGGCCATTTCTCTGCACACCAACGCCCCTGCCAGTAAATGCCAAAACCATCACTGCCCGCCGCATCAGAAAACATTTGTACGTCCCAGTGCACATCCTCATCTCGTGCCAATGGAACTCCGTTAAAGGAGTGTAGGAAAAAGGACCACATCCGCAAATCTTCCTTCACACCTGCTGACAGACGCACGTGATGGTGAGGCAAATGCCGCCCCGCCAAGGCCCGGCCCAGACGCCTACAAAACGTCCGGCCCGCCCGCACCACTCTGCAGGCAAAATTCAAGTGGCCTAGCAGCACCTGGATTTCCTTCACAGTCACCTTCGGCCGAGCCAACATCACATCCAACAACGCCAACATTTTAGATTTCTTATCCTCGGGCAACCGGGCCTGCATCGCCACTGAGTCCAGCTCAATACCCAAAAAGGAGATAACAGTATCGGGTCCCATCGTTTTCTCCGGTGCCAAAGGCACCCCCAATTCCTCCATAATCTCCTGGAACGACCCCAAAGCCTATTGACATTCCGAAGAGCCCGGCGAGCCCACAAAGAAGAAATCATCCAAATAGTGTGTGACCAAGCTGTGACCAGTGCGGTGCGTGAAAAACCATTGCAAAAAAGTGCTAAACATTTCAAACAGAGCACATGACACCGAACAGCCCATTGGTAAGGCCTTGTCCACATACCATTGCCCCTCAAACTGTATACCCAACAACGGCCAGTCGTCCGGATGCACCGGGAGCAGCCTGAAAGCCGACTTGATATCGCATTTAGCCATGCCTGCAGCTGCGCCCGCGGTCAAAACAAGTGACATGGCGACGTCAACTGAGGAGTATGACACCGAAGCAGCGTCCTCATCGATAAAATCATTGACTGACGACCCCTCCGGCCATGACAAATGTTGAATCAGCCGAAACTGCCCTTCCTCTTTCTTGGGCACTACACCAATCGGGGAAATGATCAGGTTATGAACTGGCCACTCACCAAACGGGCCAGCCATCCTCCCCTCCTGCACCTCCTTACACAGCTTCTCACGCACCACCAGGGCGTGTTCTGAGGCGGATTTCAGGTTATCCGCCCACCTTCTCTGCCGGGGCCCGTGGTACCCCAAACGAAAACCCCACCTGAAACCATCAAGAATCGTGCTCTTTGCCACCAAATTCCCATAACCCTGCAATGCTTTCTCAAGCTGAGCCAATTTAACTGGCGTAGGAGCCCTTTGGCCCAGAACCCTGTGCACCCCTACCTCCCCGACCACCCTGTGACTGCTGCGCATTGCCGGACATTCCTGCGCCTGTCTGCTGCCCTTGCTGCCCACCTGATGGCCGCACACCCCAGCAATTGACAAGAGCGTGGCGCTTGCCGCACTTGGAACACTCGTGCTTGTATTTGCAGTACTCCCGTGTACACAAGCCCTTGTTGAAATCCCAACAAGCTCCGACCCCAGATTGTGACGCGGCTGAGCCTCCCACCCCTCCCCGGGTGGGCTTGCCCTGAAAGGGCCGGTAAACTAGAGGCAAACCACTAGCCGTGAAGATGGTCTTGCCCCCTGGCGCAGCCCCCATAGTATGCTGCCATAAATCATTATCAAGCTCACCCCACTTTGCCTCCGAATCCCAAGCCATACGTGCCCGGAACTCCTCATCATACTGTGCCCAAGCATACCCAGTGCCCGTAATCTGGGCCTTTCGTATAACGTCCATATACTTAAATATGGCCACACAGCGCTCGGGAAATTTCTCACAATATACACTGGCATATATCAAAAATGCCGCCGTCCAATTCTCAATTGTCAGCTGCACCTTAGGGCGCTTTGCCAATTCATACTCCTCCTCCTTAGAGCCCTCCTTAGATCTCACCTCCCTATGTAATAGCTTAAGGAGTTCCACATATTCGCCCTTCCAGATCCGTTCCTTGGTCGCTAACATCAAATGGGCCCCAAGAGGCTTCGTCACCCCCATATAAGGGAGCTTCTTAATCTTCAACTCCTTGCTCTGAGGCTTATCCTTAACCTCACTTACCTCCGTATTGGACCCTACCTCTACCTTCGCCCCCAGAGCCGCTCCCTCCGACCCCGTACCAACACCTGCATCTTTCACATATTTACCTTTGTATAACCTCCCCTCTAACAAACCCCCATCCCCATCTTCCCCCGACCCCACAGACACCATAACTGGTTTGGCCCGTGGTCTAGAACTCTCACCTGGCTCTAAAGAGGGAGTGCGGACCGACTCCGACCGCCTCGCCGACCTCTCAGAATGATCCCTCGGAGGATG
This sequence comes from Triturus cristatus, assembly GCF_964204655.1. NCBI lineage: Eukaryota > Metazoa > Chordata > Amphibia > Caudata > Salamandridae > Triturus > Triturus cristatus. The sequence continues at coordinate 544,093,131 of NC_140594.1, read as the reverse complement.
CGCCCTCGCCTGCGGGCCGTGCACTCCTTTGGATTTCGCCACCACTGGCTGTGCAATGTGTGCCGCACCAGACACCTGTAAAATACTGCGAGAAGAGTTAGAGTGCCCCCCCTCCTCAAAGCCCCTTATTTCCCCCTCCTCAGGGCTGTCCTCCTCATAATCAAGCAAGAGGGGCTCATCCACCATCAAATCCTCTGCAGCAAAATCCACCACACGGGCCTTACCGGACCCAGATTTATGCCAACTGGCCTCCGCGGCCTTAAAAACAGCTTGCGGGGGAGCCGACTGTACACGCCGGTCCTCCCCTCTGCCTTGAGCAACATAACCATCCACCACATTTGAAAAATCCGACCATCTAGAATGCCGAGCAGGTGGGGCCAGCGAGGCCGCGCCGGACCTTCGTGAGCTGGCCATGACGGGCTCCCCCGGCGGTACGGAATGTGCCGCGCCAGGCCTCATCCTCCCTTCTCCTCGGCGATACTGGGCCGCACCTCGCCCTACCGAGTCCGCTACACTGCTACTCTTCTTGACCTGCAAAGAAAAAGTTTGGACTGGTGTGCTGGGTCCCTGCGATCTGCCCGCGCTGCCCGCCCTACGCTCACCTGACAAGACCTCTCTAGAGTGCCGCTTCCCAGAAAAACCCGCCTGGACCCTACCGTCTACAACCGTCGGCGACAAACCCTCTTCATCCCCACTCCAATCCAGCATTGCCTGTACCACCGCAGACGCGCCTCCCGACGCCCGCAACACACCGCCACCACGCGAACCAATCCGAGCCCCTACCCCCGACTCCAAAAATCCCCCACGCTCCCGGACCTGGCTCGAACCCAACGCCGCGTTCCCTCCGCACCCCCGAATCCCCTCAGACCAGGAGGGAAAAATGTCCAGGCCATCCCAAGCCCGCTCTCCCCCGGCTGGCTCCAACTCCCCAAACGCCATCCTTTCTTCCTCACCTTCCCCAGCACTCAATCCTGCCCCACTCCTGCCTTCCTGCACCCCCAGAGAATGAAATCCCCCCCCACACGATAACATAGGGGCCCGCGGCACCCCAACATCCCCCGAAAGAAGGAAATCCTGCTGAGAGCCCCACCCCCCACCTGGGCCCACTCCCCTTCCCCCAAAGAACTCGCCCCTACAGACCCCGGCCCCCCCCTTGTAGATATAGGGGTGGAAAAAAGGAGCGGGCTCTCCCCTCCCGATGCCCCCACCACAACTCGCTCCCCCTCATCCCTACCTCCCCCGAAAAAACCAATGTCCTGCCCCGCGCTATCTCGCTCCACAAAAGAATCGTGAAAAACATGCGAGGCCCCCTGCCGGGCCCTCTCGCCCCCCGCGCCGCTGACTCTGGCACCCCCCTCCCGAACAGCATACGCCCGAGGAGAAAACCCGGCACGCACCACCTGCGCAACCACTCGACCCGCTCCGCGCCCGTCACCGCCCACCGCCTCCGACCTACCCTGCGCCGGCGCCTCAGGCAAAGAAGAGGAACGCCTTTCATATACGCGACTGCCCCCGCGCCTACCCCTCACCGCGGGGGAAGAATACGAGCGCCCCGCTGACGCCGGCCCCCTAACAACCATCTCTTCCGCACCCCAGTCCTCCCTACCCTCCTCACTCGGCCCTCCAAAATCCCCAGCCGGCACAGGTGCACTCGCCGTTGCCGCCTTCCGAGCACGCTGTCGGCCCCGCTCACTCACCACCATGGGCTTCATGCGCTTCGGTGAAGTACACGCCGCCACCGCCGCCGCAACGCCGGCCGAGGCCCGTCGCATAGGGCGCGACGGCCCCGCCACCTCACCAACGACGAGGTCCATCCGGCCCGCCTCACTCAGGAGCCTGAGGGCTTCCAACACACGGTAATCACCGTCTGCCATTATTAACAGCAAAAATTAGCAGTAACCAAACTAACTAACCCTGACAAAAAACACAAGACTAGCCAAGCTCCCAGCCACCAGGTCACCAAACCTAAAATGGTGGCCGGGAGCGGGCGCCCAAGGAATTTATACCTGGGCCGGTTTGGTTAGAAAAAAGAGCCCAAATTCGAAAAAGGCCGCGCGGAGCCAGCCACGCCCCCCCCACACGCCCCCTCCCAAACTGCCCGGGGGCGGGGACTCCCTGCGGTCGCCACCCCCCCCAAGCCCCCCCTCCCCCCACCACCACCCGTCATGAACTGTATAGCTCATCACCCCCTGAAGACTGTGACCCCTCTGAAAGGTTGCCCTCCTCCTCCTCCTCATCCCTGAAATCAGTTTTACATTTTGAAAAATGGAGTTCCACTTTTCCACAATAAAGATTCGCCTTTTGCTGTTCGAGCGCAGATGCGCATGCATTAGGTGCTCTAAGGCTATTTTATTCTAATTGCCAAAGCATTCTCCTGCCAGGAGTAGGTTACAGCTTCCCTTCCTGTGTCTTGCTCATTGAAGGTAAGTTATGGCTTTGTTTTGGAAAGTATGCCACAACGTAAAATCTGCAATTCAACCATATTTATCAGGTCCCAAAAATATGCCAATGCTTGTTTGTGTATGTGATATTTACAAACTATTGTATGCGATATAGAAATACTGATATCCTGATGCAAAAACTATATAAAGGCTGGAAATTAAAAAAAAAAACATTTATTTTAAACCAAAAAGGGTGGAGATTCAATAAAAACATTTTTTTAAACGAAAAACTGCACCATAAAACTGATGACTACTGACAGTCCCGTGAACATTCCATTTTTCTCAATAACTCTGTTCATTCACGTTCCTCAGTACATGCTGAAGTTTATGCACCTATGCCTACAGCTGTCCTGCAGCAGTATGCAGGAATGCTGGTTGCTAAATATTGCAGACATTAAGGCGTGTAAAACCGCACAGGTTTTCCGTCTTGACCAGCTCTGCACATAAAGGACACCCCAATTATGCAGGCCTTGATTCAGGGCCATGTGCCTCGGGCTTTCAAATGGGAAAACTCATTTTATTTTGTGGGTGATGGGCGCACTTCTTCCCTGATTAGTAAGAAAGAAAAGAACACACAGGAGGGGTGGCTGTTCCACGCTCAGTTTTTAGTTCTCGCAAATTGAGATGAACAAAGAATTGTTACCGCGGGAGAGAGTAGAAGCCAATTGCACATTTCCAGGAACCATTCGACATGCCGCAGGCGGGAGCCCAGCCATATAAAGCTATAGGTTATACGGCAAAGATCGTAGAAAATACGATACAGTTTAGAAACTGGAAAGTTGCAAGCATGCATCTTTTAGGCAGATGTATTTACCGAAGTACACCAGATGACATCCCTGCATTAAGCAGTAGGTATTGACATATCCAGCATGTAGAACCCTGTACATTTCTAGACCGGAAGCTGTAGTTCATGAACACATGTGGGCATGTATCATCAGGCCTACCTTGTGAGTGGTGTCTTCAGTGGAAATATCAAAGTACATTAAACTTTAATAACGTGAACGGGGGCGCTGACAATCTATGCAGACCCACATCAGAGATTGGGCTGGAGTATGGCATGTCAGAACGAAAGTGAAGGAACAGATGCTAAAGCCGGGACCTGTTAGAGGAGTGCGGCACCCCCCAATAATGATATCTCCGTATTTTGCATATACCATCAGACCAACAATTGCCTTTAAAGCACTATACACGAATGCTATTGCAACATCAGGGTCTGAGGTATAATCGGGCCACGATGCAATTAAGGGGAAGGCATAATAGTCGTTCAAGGGACCGTCTACATCACTTTCCAGTAAAAGGTTCTGTCCAGAAACACAAGAGATCAACCCTGTTACACAGGTCGCGCGAAAGTGGGTACCTAGGGTCTACGGCTCGGCTGGAAGTTTGAACCTGGGCCCATTCCGTGTTTGGATATGGGGAGACGGGCTTGTTCTTGGTGCGCATCCAGTGTTCTTGCAGTGCACATAGGCTGCAAATTTATGTAGCATTAAATATGCGATCTATGCTCATCAGGCGTGCAACGTCCATTGGACTCAAAGGGCTTCAGCCCCCCCCCCCCCCCCCCCGTCGTGTGTGGCAGCCCGGGATGAGACAGCTTCCCAGGCCCACATAACAGCCGCACCCGAGTACTTCACAGGTCTTTAAAATACCTTTTGCTTGTTAATGAGGCTTTGATGTTTTTCACCACTTCTTAGATCCCCTGCAGCTCCACTCTGCCTTTTGCTTGAAGAATCAGTCCCCCCCCTGAAAATTTTTCTTAGCCCCCACCCCTCGAAATTTGACTCTAGTTGCGCCTCTGATGCTCATCCACATTGAGAGTGGAGTGGTCTCCCAAGGCATGTAATGCTCCCTCCCTTCAACAGGAATGGGGGTGGAGGGGTAAATTTGTATGGAGCACAGACATGCTTGCATCTCACAAGCAATGCGTGCATGTGGCGCATAATAAACAAGAGGGAGTACATAACACACTGAACTGAAATTGACCAATATGAGCAAGCGCGCAAAAACAGTGCAGATGGGGTGGGCATATATGCTTTGATATCTTGCCTATCGTCCGAATCGGGAACTCTTCATATATGGATTCTGTGCTTAGGTTTTACACATTTGCGAGTCCTTAATCTATGGACGGAATGCAGTGTTGTATAAATTCAATGCTAGCCGGCTCTCCCAATGCAAGTACATAATTTAAGATAATAAATATAATAAATAAAAAAAATAAAACACTACCTTCCAACTCATTTAATTTGCGATCATTGCAACTCAGACTTCGCCAGTATATTTTTGACCGGGGCACCATGGGCAAGTCAGGTCGGGCAGCACCCTGCTGCTCTTTTTATGCAGTTATCAAATGGGTGGCTGCTCTATGGTTCGATATGAATTTATTGTCCTTACTCCATTTGTAGTTGGCCAATTTCACATGGGGTCATCTCCGACCTCAGCTGGCAGTTCTTACTGCAGCTTACGGTTCTTTGGCTTATTATCTTCAAGGGTCCTTCTAAATCCCTTCCATAGTGCCAGAGTCTTTGATTCCCCTTTATGATTGTGCTCCACATTGTGTGGATAGTAGGTTTTTCCTTCTCTGGTCCCTCACAGCAGTTGATCCTTGTAGCTTATTATGGACTAGTGCTTGTTGAGGTCGTCCCATGGCCTGGTGCATCATACCTTATACTTATCTAGGTAGGGACGGAACCGGGCCCCAGGAACAACATGGGACTTAGTGAGTTTGCCTCAATTACGGTGGAGGAAACTCAGAGGCTGATTATTTCAACAAACTCAGGATCACCTTTAGATCCTTGTCCTCCATCAGTTTTTCACTTGGCCGCAGAGGTGATAGCGGAGGAGCTGTCCCAGGTAATTAACTTAGCAATGCAATCTGGGTGCTATCCGTCTTGCTGGAAGAGGGCAATAATCAAACCTTTATTAAAAAAAGCTACATTAGACCCTCTCGTCTTAAAAAACTATTGTCCAATTGCTGCCCTGCCCTGCCCATGGGGGCTAAGATTCTGGAGAAAGAACTAAATCGCGCCCTTACGGCACATCTGGCGGCCCACGATCTGCTTGACTCTTCTCAGCACGGTTTTCGTGCACAGCACTCTACAGAGGCAGCATTGTTGATCGCAGCAGAAAATGTACGGGCTATAGTAGACGGGGGAGGTTGGGCAGTACTGGTGATGTTAGACCTCTCGGCTGCCTTCGACACCGTTAATCATAAGGTGTTGCTTCGAAGGCTTCAGGAGTTTGGGGTACAGGGAAGGGCATTGGCCCTACTAGCTTCCTTTTTGGAGGGCAGAGACCATAGCCTGTTATGGGACGGTCTACAGTCGGACCCTTTCCATCTACCATGTGGAGTGCCACAAGGCTCTTCCTTATCCCCCACGCTGTTTAACATTTACGTAGCCCCTTTAGCCAAGCTCATTAGGGCTCAGGGCTTTACTGTAATCTCCTACGCTGATGACTCCCAGCTTATAGTTTCGGCTGGTGAAGAAGCGAATGACACGGCTAGGAAGTTTCATAGCTGTATGTCAGAAATCATGAGATGGATGCGAGAAAACTTCCTTAAGATTAATACAGAGAAAACGGAGATAATAGAATTTGGCCCGGGAAGTCCTGTATGGAATAGCTCCTGGTGGCCGGCTGAGGCAGGTGAATGTCCCTGTCCCGTGCTCAAGGTCAGAAATTTGGGAGTGGTCTTTGACAACCAACTTAATTTCTCTGCGCATGTCAGCAATCTTGCTTCTTCCTGCTTTTACTTAATCAGGAAATTGCGGAAGATTTTCCCTTTTATCAACCCTGATCTTCGCAGGAATGTGGTGGTAGCTTTAGTGCTGTCTAAAATGGACTATTGTAACGCAGTACTGCTAGGATTGAACAAGACCTTGCTGAAGAGACTGCAGGTTCTGCAGAATGCGGCAGCTAGACTCTTGTTGGATGTACCTAGGGACCAGTCTGTCGTTGAGGGAATGAAAGCATTGCACTGGCTCCCAGTTCAGCAGCGAATAGAGTTCAAGGCGCTATGCCTAGTCCATAAGGCTGTGTATGGGGGGGGAGCTAAGGAAGTCCAGAAGCTCTTCAGCCCCTACCTCCCGGGTCGGACACTCAGGTCATCTACTCAAAGCCTGCTGAAACTGAATCGTGTCAAAAAAGCCAGATGGGGTGGTAGAGCTTTTTCGTTTCATGCGGCCAGCCGGTGGAATGAGCTCCCGGGCTTTGTTAAACTTACCGAAAGTCATCAAGTTTTTAGAAAATTGATAAAAACACGGCTTTTTGATGTGACCCGGTGTTAGATGGAGTGGTTTCTCTCTATGGACTAGCGCCAAGACACCTCGGCATTTGTTCGCGCTCTATAAGTGATGATCCTATCCTATCCTATCCAATCAGCAGGCATAAACATGTTTATGCGGCTCTAGCAGCAGTATTTTCATGGTACACCCACAGGGTTATTCATTTGTTTGCGCTGGTCAGGCGAGTACTCACAGCCTGAGTCTGTTTGCACACACAACCTTATCACTTCCTCTGGAATGGGCCAGTATTTGAGATGGCTAAAGCAGGGGGAGGTGACAGAGTGCAAGCACTCTCAACACAAGGTAAATGCCTTCATATGCACATGAGAAGGATTTCCTGTTCACTCCCTGGCCGGCATCTGACCACCAACAACCTGCATATGGGCTATTTCCAGTGGACCGTCAGTTTCTTGACCTTTTTTAATATATTGGTGTTGCAGGCATCCCATGTCTTCACAGGGGGTGGTCACAGATCGGTGGGTTCGGGTATTGGGTCTGGGGAGCGATGCAACATTGGTTACGTCTCACCCCTGCTAGGGTGTGACTTGCAGGGCCAGAAACCGCTGAAGTCGGGGGCTACTAAGCGCTACCAGATGGCAGCAATGGGTATCCGGGTATCAGATTTTTCACCTAGTACAGGCATGCATTTGTTCTCATTGGACACCTGCAAGTTCTATCCTGGTAGGCATTTTTGTGCGATTCTTTGTGAGGCCACCATGCTTGGGTGCATTAGCTTCATTTCAATGGCGTTACGATACTCTTCCCCAGGAGCCACCGCCATCTAGAAATGAGCAGCTGGAGGTTTTTCGTCACCCTGTTTAACTCAACAAAGTGGTGCCGAGATGATGTGTAGAATAGTGTCCTTCACTTTGCTCTTCTTTGGGGGTTGGAAGATCCGCATGTTACCTTCTGTGAACCGGTAGGGAATCTTGCCTCCAGAGGTCAAGGAATGTACAGCCGGGTTCAGGAAGGCAGAGCAATTCACGGGAGGCAGGATCAATCCTTCGGGTAGCAAGTCCTAGCTAAGCTGGGGGGATGCCAAAGAGGCACAGGAGATTACATACATCCCTGGATGGCAGTTTTTGGATGAGGGAACATCAGCCTCTTGCTTGTGGGGAAACAGCGATGGGCGAGAATACATTGGGTCAATCCATGCATCTAGGGTGCCAAACAGTAAAGTTCTAATATGGCCTGAGATATCTTTTGGGGCACCCAAATAAGGGGGTCCAGGGGATGGAGAAACTATGGGCCAGAAGCTGGGCACTGGCAGTCCCACAATCTTAGGGGCAGTTACGAAGTCTCTCTAGAGGTGCTGGGGGGAGGCTGAGATCGCCAGTGACCTCTGCGCCCTGTGGCAGAAGAAGGCGGCTACCCAAAGTTTGGACTAGTTTATTGAACTTGTCCCTTGAAGGGATGTTGATTTGAGTGGGCACTGGGCAGGCAGGAGGGAAGATTAACCTGCTGGTTGTCCTGAACCTTTCTGCCCTACCCGAGATGCCTAGAGTTGAACATTCTGTGGGGTTTGGCCTGGTGACAGGTACCCCAGCCGTGACTGAGTGCTATGTGGTGTGTTGTGTGCAGATTTAGATTCCGTATATAGGTTTCCCGATCTATGCTCTTCTATAGGTACAATTCACATTGCCCTTATTTAGACATAGAAATCCGGTCCTTATTTAGACATTGTCCGTACAAACCAAATACAGACATGGCCACCTACATCCGTCCATCCACGTCACAACAAATTCTTGGTAAACCAGACCCTTAAGCCTTTAGGAATTTCCCTCAGCTTGAATATTGATTTCTCCAAGAACTCATTAAGAATGCATGAAATCTATTCCTTAGGGGTTCATTCATGACGTTCCTCTGCCCAACTTTTATGTCAATACTGGCATTCCTAGACACCTTCAAGGTATAAATATACCTGCACTTGCCCTGGCAAATTGTGGTTCAAGGAGGATTCGATCCAACCCAGAACGCGGTTCGCCATGGCAAGTTTGGAAGGAGATCAAGTTCCAGCCTGATGCACTGACCTGAAGCTGCCATCCTCCTCGCAGAGAATCCAGCTCCAGTGCTCTCTGACTTCCCTTGCCTGGGGTTAGACTATCAAGTCCAGAAAAGAGATTTCAGCCTCTCTCATTCTCAGGTATGGAGCTGACTAGAACTTAGAGAAACTTTTGGCAACTCTTGGCCAAACTAAAATATAGCTAGCTATACTTTAGAAACAGCACCTACTTCAAACCTCGTACTGCACTTATGTTAGGTACACTGGGGTAGAACAATTTAGAAGCATCAGATGAGTATCACATTTTAGCATTATGTTATTATTTGTATGTATTTTGATTAATATATGTCATAGCTACAAACCATGCTATTGCAGTATTATTTTATCTTACTGCTAACCTCGTACATATTGTACCTCGCAGTCTGTCTTATGATTGTAGCAATTCACATCTCTTGCATGAGAAATAAGACTGTTCAATAAACCCTTTTATTGAAACTCCCGTCTCTCTATTTCTGTGCAACTCTGTAGAAACGAAGCATGCACGATTGACTGAGTGAAGCTGTTATCTATTGTTTCCACGATTCTGAGACTGTTCCGATTCTAAAGGGAAACAAAGTATATTGTATATTCGAGAAGTTTCCAGTGACCTCTGAGTTAGATGGCACACACAAGTAATTAAGTTTAATATACTCGATAGAAACATACTGACCTTAGTCCTATGTCAAATCTATAGTGTATGTTATTCCAATGCGCAGAGCCTATCAGGGATATAGGAACTTGCTCTGCATTTTTCATTTCAACATGTCCGAAAACGGCACAAACACCAATACTGGTGGAGCTGCGGCTGACCAAATCGCAGCAGCTCTTAATCGTACAGGTTTTCAAGAAACCGACGAGGATGCTTTAAACATCCATCCAAATTTAAGGAGAGCCATCACTCTAAAACCTATAAAACATGGCCTAACACCAAGAGGTGGTAGAGCAGTTTTCGTGATAGAGGCACATGAATCTCACCAGACAGAGGTATTCTATTCATGTATAGTATTCCCAGATTCAAATCCAGTAACACACTTGTTTCACTTCAACAAAGAAGATGAACCACCTGAGGAATATATTCCTTTTGAGGATATTGAAATTCCACTCAATTACCAGGAGCATGAGCTCTGGTTTAAAGGCGCCGTAAAACATTACAATCACATTACCAGGCTCGGTCCACTAGGTAGACCAGAAGCAACATGGCCGATTTTAGCCAGCTATACACCTGACCCTGACATTGAATCTATGTCAGACGAGGAATTATTTAAAAAACATACAAAAGCTAATAGAACTATACAGTTTAACCACAACTGCTTGAAAGTCCTGATAAGGTCTTTCCTAAAAACACTCCTACCTCTTCTAAAAAGAAGTGGGAAAATAGCAAACAGAATTCCAAAGACAAGCGTTCTCATTCCCGAGGCAGGTCTCCTCCACAGAAGGAGCCCTCTGAAAGGAGGTACAACCTCAGGAATATGGATAATTTAAGAAAAACTTATAGATATCAAGATAATGATACACGTTCCTATCGTACCTTTCAGATATCGTCACAGACATCCGAAAGAAGAAGACGGTCAGAAAACAAAGAAGAACGCGTGAAGAATGAGGCGAAACCTAAATTTTCCCCAAAAAAGGTAGCAAGTCTAAAGATCAGACATGCTGAGAATACTGAGAACCCAGCTCAGGAACGGAGAGTGGGCCCAGACCATGCTGGATAGTGCAGCAGAAGTTACAATAGCTCGCCAGAACCTGAAGGGACTTCTGGAGACAGTGGACTTGAATGAATACATACAAGTTGAGATTGTAGACACCAGGGTTAGTTCTCCACATAGGTTATATGAAATAACAGTCCGGATGGATGGAGACATATCAAGAAAAGTGAAAGGATTCTTTTGGGAGCATCTTTCAAAGGGTTATGATATACTTCTATCAGAACAGGACTGGCCACCAGAGTTTGTCAGGGAGTGCCCACAAGGCGAGGACCTCGTTATGCCTGCTTTCTCCAACCATATTCCAATTCATTTAAAATATACATTAGCCAGGAAATGGGCAGTAGTCCAAGCCCCAGCACTGTATAAAAATCATGTAGGATGGGATGAGGAGTCACCTCACCATAAAATCCAGTTAAAAAATCAACCGACTGCACAAAGGCAGTACCCAGTTATGCAAGAAGCTAAAAAACAGGTCAGGGAGACTTTAGATCAACTTGAATATCAGGGGGTGATTCAAACATGCACCTCATCAATGAACAATCCTTTATTTCCTGTCTCCAAACCAGACAATACATATCGTCTAGTTTTGGATTACAGACACTTAAATTCTTGTTGCAAAACATTTGCAGTGCATTATGCACATAGTACAGCATTAATGAATAACATTGTGCGAAAAAAACAGAAAACCACAATAGACATTTCAAATGGTTTCTTTTGTCAAAATATTGCACCAGAAAGCAGATATTTGACCGCTTTCTCAATAAAGGGGACTCAGGGTCAATTTTGTCGACTGCCCCAGGGATTCAAAAACAGCCCGGGGTTATTCTCAGCATGGGTAACAGAGTTACTACAAACTTATAATGACGAGGCATTGTCATATGTCAGTGATATCTATCTGACAGACGATGACCTGGATAGGCACTTGAACAGGGTGAGCACCATAATATTGGGCTTCGCCTCAAAGGGTTACAAATTCAACTTTAAAAAGTCAAGAATTGCCCACGTCACCGTCCTGTTTCTAGGATATGAACTATCAAGTGAAGGCAAAAGCCTGGCAGCCAGCTTTTTAGAAAAGTGTGCGCTGCTCCAACCGCCAAAAACGCGGAAAAATTTACAGTTGATTCTGAATTTTGGAAGAACTTACAGACACGTTAGCAACGAAACACTTGCAAACACGCGTAAACGTACGCAACTTAATGATCCGAATAATTCTGGGTCAATGCGTATTCACCTACTTAACTTTTAATGAAGGTGAAAAAGTACCCATTGCATTCAAATCCCACTTGTATACACAAGCAGAAACGAAATTCACTTCTACAGAAAAAATTCTGACAGCAGTTCAAACCACTGTAGCCAAAGAAAGAACCCTAGGACAGGGGAAACGCATTATGGTTGTGACTCCTGTACCATCCCTAGAGGCAGTTACAAAGGCTAGCATTCCAAATGCAAAAGCTTTACATCCGAGATGGATACAATGGGTTATTTCTCTTGCTGCAACTGATGTTGAATACGTTTTTGATCCATATCTAAAAACACAGGCATTCCTGCAATCTTACTCTTGACCAGTACAAATTTATAATTTATACTGACGGATCTGCACAGCCCTCCACGGGGATTAAACAAGCTTACAGTGCAGCGTGTGCTATTGTTAAAGGTTGCATGCGAGATGGCAAATTCAGACCAATGGTCACAAAAACACAATCTCTAGGGGATTGTACAGCTCAGCGAGCTGAACTACAAGCATTTAAGATGGCACTTGAAAACACGGATAGTGAATTCCCCACACTGATAGTGTGCGATTCTTTTTACTGTGTTCAATCTCACAATGAATATTTACAGAATTGGATTGAAAATGGTTTCAAAGAAGCAAAAGGTGGCACAATCAAGCACAAGTTTCTTTGGAAACAAGTAGTTCAGTTGCGAAACGGACTACAGAACACTCACGTGATACACACGCTGAGTCTCCAACGTGATGGCGTTCACGTTGAAGGGAATTCATTGGCTGATGAAGCCGCGAAGGCGGTTGTGCAAACGGTGTCCGTAGCTGCAATCACTCATTCAAAAACGAATAAACAGACAGTGAAATAATGCTGGCTGTCAATGCATCAAGCAAAGGCAGCGGTGCGGCATTACCTAAAAAGTTTCCACTCAAATACTCCTATATAATTGATGCAAACAATGTTCCATTTGCTCGAATCCCTGGAGTGGGGGACAGAGTAATTCCAAACATGGAACATACACTAGGGCTAATCCCAGCAGCACATGAAGGGCTCTCCTCTGCCCATGCAGCTGTTTCAGCTACAGCAGCATTATTAAAACAAAGATACTGGTGGCCCGGCATTAGGAAACAGACTAGAAATTATATTTTGGACTGTGAGATATGCCAGAAGATGAAAGTCTCTACTGTGAAACGTCCTGTGCAGACCCCCCTGTTAATTTCAGATAAACCATTAGCTTGTGTTTACCTGAACCACTACGGTCCCTTACAAAGGGATGGGATCTATAAATATATCATGGTTCCAGTGGATTTGTGCTCTAGGTTCCTATGGATGTGGCCCCAGCGCTCGGCTGACGCTGGAACTGTTATAAAAGATTTGCGAGTCTTTATTGGCACATACACAATAGGCACACTACATTCTGACAAGGGTCCTGCGCTTAGGTCTATGGCTTACAAAGAAGCCATGGCCAGTCTGGGTGTAGCACTGCGGTATTCTTCTCCGTTTCATCCTGAGGGAAATTCTGTTGTGGAAAGAAAAAAACGGGACATAAAGCAGTCTATAACAGCTAGGGTATTAGGTTCGAGTGATGGGTGGGTCAAACATTTAATTGGGGTCCAGCGCGCACGTAACAACTTGCCAAGAAGTTCTCTAGGGGGTGTCACTCTACATGAGGTCCTGTTTGGGACTAGGATATTGGTTCCGGACTTAGATATAAAAGGCACAGTGGTGGAAAACAAACAGTTTGGTATCAAAGATCGTTTGGCTGTTTAAAAGGACTTAAATGATTTAAGAACTAAACAAAGCAACGTGATTCTGAAGCCAACCACCACTGAAAAAAATCCATCCGGCCCAGCAAGGCCTGTCTGGATCCCAAAGCTTGGTGATCTAGTCAGAGAAAAGATCGTGGATAAGAAGGAATTTGGGCCTTTTTACAGACAACCAGTACCTGTCCTAGCAATCCACGGATCAAGAACACTACTTTTGCCACCCCTTGCTGTTAAAAAGGAGATAGGATTTGTGTCCATCGACCTAATCAAACCACACCATGTGGCCAATACTGAACAGTAGGCCAAGTGAACTCCGCCAATGTAGCAGATGCACTCCTCTAGCTACAATCCAAGAGGTTCAAACTGAGAGACTCATCACCTTTGAAGATTCGACAGTAAGAAATAGAGGACTAAGCAACAATGCTATGGACCTTGTACCTCTTGATACCCAAATAACAGTTCGTCCTGATACACATGTCTACAACGAAGTAACAAGTGATCAACTGGTTCCAGTGAATTCAACAAATCATGATGAAAGTCCAACCATTGACAGAACTGCTTCTGGCTATTTCATGAAGTTTGATATGTTTTCTGAGGATCCCAGCGAGCCTGAAACAACGCCAGTACAAAGAACTTCCAAAGAACAAGGAACAGGCTTTTTTCAACTCCTGAAAAAGACTTATCTGGTTTCACCTTGGATTGAACTATGGATAGTTTTGGGAATATTCTTCTTTCTACTTTGGTTAGCTCTGGTATTCACTCTGGGTATGCTGATTAATGGAAGATATATTCAAATGGACACAGCAAGTAAAACAGTGAACTTACTTCTCCAGCCACACAAATCATCCCATCGTGAAACAAGAGACTTGTCAGCAGTGAACATCACAGCGATTCCTATACCTGATGGTATAGTTTGGGACAAAACAGAATATGACATTTTTGGTCCGTCGGAGCTTTGAAGATTCCACATTTATTTAAAATTTCATTAAGTGACTTTATTACCTCCAGTACCTTTTCTGATGATTCTGACTTTGAGACTGTTAATAATATGATGTCTGATCTAGAGATGTCAACTGCATTTACTAATAATGAATATTTACAAGGTTCATCAGACTATGAACAACTGTATTGTTATAACCACTATGGTCATCATTTCTTGCATAAATCTGCAACACCTAGAAATGTATTTATGTATAATCAATGGGAACATTGTCCTACGCCACCAAAGGGTAGCTCAAAAACATTTGCAAAGAAATTTCCATATTTTTCAGGGTTTAATATCTCAAATGCACAGACATTTCCCTTTAAGAATGTCAATAAGACAGGAATGAAAAGTATGTTAATGAATACCAAACAGATTCATTCTGCAGCCTTTATTGCCAAACTGTCTAGACAGGGTTACGACTTTTGGAAAGACAACATTGAGACAAAAACCGTCTGGGGTACTAAAGATTGGCAAGTACAGGGAATAGAAGCTTTGTTTAGAGCCTGTATCATCCCTGAGCAAATTATGTTTTTAAATGACACTGTCCAACAAACATCATGCCTTGGTATAGCCAAGATAAAAGACATGAACACGCCGTCTATACCTGCACCTACAAGTGAAAGCACTACACAGGGGGAGGTCGAACTACATAATATTTTGCATCACAACAGAACTGATCCTGAATGGAAAAAATGGTTGCTCTTGCCCTTAGACACAAACAACTGTCAAGATAGATTCCTGAACAAGACACAAGGTTTTACCTTTCATAGGCCAGACCCACGTTACGTCCAAAGACAGCATCCGGGGGTAGTAACAACTTACAGTGTAGGGAAACTTTGCCTTGATTGGCTACAGAGATCTACACTAGAGGATGTAAAACAACACTTAACTTTACTTCAAGAAGACGCAGACCTTAGGGAATTCTTGTTAGGACCAAAAAAACAGCATAAAAAACATTTCATATATGCCGGTATCTACGCTGCTTATAATGAAGCATGGAAGGTCACCCAAACAGAGACTAAAGAACGAATATGAGAAATTGATCGGATTAATTTAGAGAAATCTCTCTCTGTAGTAGACAATGGGTTAACGACTCTGTCGTCCAGGATATATTCTTTGGACAGCATTTTATCCTCTGTCATAGACATCATGGAACAAGACTTGGTCATGTTGCAACATGGTCAGTCACAGCTACGTTCTATCATGCTCTTCAGCTGGACGCTTCTAAACCTGCATTCTGGCTATGTGCCTTGGCGTTTAATCAATACTACATCACTGTTTGCAGAATTCAATCTCACTGATAAACAGATAAAAATGGCACAAAGGGGAGCAGACTATACGGTGCTGAGCATTGAAAAACTTGAGAAATTACCATACACAATGGCAGAAAAACCAGCTACTGAGTGGATCATACATGGTAAAATTACTCTGCATGTTATGACTTTCCATTTTCAGTATTGCCTAAAAAATATGCCAGCAGGCAAATATGAAAGGTTGGGTAAAGAATACATCAAGACATCCTGGGATTTACCTTACACACACAAATGTTGGAGTGGGGGACGTGAAGTGTTTCTTAGCGGTGAAAACTGTGAACACGCACTAAGCGGTTCTCTACTTTGTCAGGGTATTAACTTACACGGGGCCTGCGACGGTCCCAATACCACTATGACTGCCACAGAAAATTGACTTTTTGGACTGTAGAAAAAATGATTCAAAATGTCAATTGGATGGTGCCTCATGTTGAATAACCACTTTTTAATGCTTCACAATGACCAAAATTGCCATTTTTACAGACTTTTCCTCCTACTCAGAAGCTTCTATTTCGACAAATTTTGGGCAGGAAAGTGACTCTAAACACGCTTATTTTAGTTCCAAAAGTGATAATTCACATGCAATAGTCATTTACAGTCAAAAGATTAAACATGAAAAAATGACCATTTCTGACAATCTGGAGAAAGTTCGACAGGTCATCGTTCTTCCTCAGAAAATTCTTTTTTTTGACCTTTGAAAAATTGATTCAAAATGTCAATTGGATTGTGCCTCATGCTTAATAACCACTTTTTAAAGCCTCATAGTGACCAAAATTCCCATTTTTAAAGACTTTTCCTCCTGCTCGGAAGCTTCTATTTCCACCAATTTCAGACAGGAAAATGACTCTAAACACATTTATTTTACTTCCAAAAGTGATAATTCACATGCAATAGTCATTTACAGTCAAAAGATTAAACATTGAAAAATGACAATTTCTGACAATCTGGAGAAAGTTTGACGGGTGGGGGGTTATTTTTTTTCATCAGAAAATTGTTTTTTGGATAGTAGAAAAAACTGATTCAAAATGTCAATTGGATTGTGCCTCATGTTGAATACCAACTTTTTAAGGCCTCACAGTGACCGAAATTACCATTTTTACAGACTTTTCCTCCTACTCTGAAGCTTCTATTTTGACATATTTTGGGCATGAACATGAATCTAAACACACTTATTATAGTTCCAAAAGTGATAATTCACATGCAATAGTCATTTACAGTCAAAAGATTAAAAATACAAAAATGACAATTTCTCACCATCTGGAGAAAGTTCGATGGGTCCAGGGTATTCGTTTTTCATCCGAAAATAGATGTTTTGAACAGTAGAAAAAATGATTCAAAATGTCAATTGGATTGTGCCTCATGGTGAATAACCACTTTTTAAAGCTTCGCAGTGACCAAAATTGCCATTTTTACAGACTTTTCCTCCTACTCTGAAGCCTCTATTTTGACCAATTTCGGGCATGAAAATGAATCTAAATACACTTATTATAGTTCCAAAAGTGATAATTCACATGCAATAGTCATTTACAATCAAAAGATTAAACATTAAAAAATTACCGTTTCTGACCATCTGGAGATAGTTCGACAGGTTCAGAGTCATCGTTTTTCATCAGAAAATAGATTTTTGTGGACTGTAGAAAAAATTATTCAAAATGTCAATTGGATTGTGCCTCATGTTGAATAACCACTTTTTAAAGTCTCACAGTGACCAAAATTGCCTTTTTTACACACTTTTCCTCCTACTCTGAATCTTCAATTTCAAGTAATTTTGGACAGGAAAATTACTCTAAAAACACATATTTTAGTTCCAAAAGTTATAATTCACATGCAATAGTCATTTACAGTCAACACATAAAAAATAAAAAAAAATACCATTTCTGACCCTCTGGAGAAAGTTCAGCAGGTCCGGGGTCATCGTTTTTCATCAGAAAATTGATTTTTTGGACTGTAGAAAAAAATATTCAAAATGTCAATTGGATTGTGCCTCATGTTGAATAACCACTTTTTAAAGCCTCACTATGACCAAAATTGCCATTTTTACAGACTTTTCCTCCTACTCAGAAGCTTCTATTTCGACAAATTTTGGGCAGGAAAGTGACTCTAAACACGCTTATTTTAGTTCCAAAAGTGATCATTCACATGCAATAGTCATTTACAGTCAAAAGATTAAACATGAAAAAATGACCGTTTCTGACAATCTGGAGAAAGTTCGACGGGTCATCGTTTTTCCTCAGAAAATTCATTTTTTGGACTTTAGAAAAATTGATTCAAAATGTAAATTGGATTGTGCCTCATGCTTAATAACCACTTTTTAAAGCCTCATAGTGACCAAAATTGCCATTTTTAAAGACTTTTCCTCCTGCTCGGAAGTTTCTATTTCGACCAATTTCAGGCAGGAAAATGACTCTAAACACATTTATTTTAGTTCCAAAAGTGATAATTCACATGCAATAGTCATTTACAGTCAAAAGATTAAACATTGAAAAATGACAATTTCTGACGATCTGGAGAAAGTTTGACAGGTGGGGGGTAATCTTTTTTCATCAGAAAATTGTTTTTTGGATGGTAGAAAAAACTTATTCAAAACGTCAATTGGATTGTGCCTCATGTTGAATAACAACTTTTTAAGGCCTCACAGTGACCGAAATGACCATTTTTACAGACTTTTCCTCCTACTCTGAAGCTTCTATTTTGACCAATTTCGGGCATGAAAATGAATCTAAATACACTTATTATAGTTCCAAAAGTGATAATTCACATGCAATAGTCATTTACAATCAAAAGATAAAACATTAAAAAATGACCGTTTCTGACCATCTGGAGAAAGTTCGACAGGTTCGGAGTCATCGTTTTTCATCAGAAAATTGATTTTTGTGCACTGTAGAAAAAATGATTCAAAATGTCAATTGGATTGTGCCTCATGTTGAATAACCAATTTTTAAAGCTTCACAGTGACCAAAATTGCCATTTTTATAAGCTTTTTCTCCTACTCGGAAGCTTCGATTTCTACCAATTTTGGGCAGGAAAATGACTCTAAATACACTTATTTTGGTTCCAAAAGTGATAATTCACATGCAATAGTCGTTTACAGTCAAAAGATAAAACATTAAAAAATTACCATTTCTTACCATCGGGAGAAAGTTCGACAGGTTTGGAGTCATCGTTTTTCATCAGAAAATTGATTTATTGGACTGTAGAAAAAATTATTCAAAGTTTCTATTGGATTGTGCCTCATGTTGAATAACCACTTTTTAAAGCCTCACTGTGACCAAAATTGCCATTTTTGAGACTTTTCCGCCTACTAGAAAGCTTCTATTTCGACAAATTTTGGGGAGGAAAATGACTCTAAACAGACTTTTTATAGTACCAAAAGTCATAATTCGCATGCAATAGTCATTTACAGTTAAAGGTCTAAACATTAAAAATGACAAAGTTCGACAGGTCCGGTGTCATCGGTTTTCATCAGAAAATTGACTTTTTCTACTGTATAAAAAAAAAATGATTCAAAATGTAAATTGGATTGTGCCTCATGCTTAATAACCACTTTTTAAAGCCTCATAGTGACCAAAATTGGCATTTTTAAAGACTTTTCCTCCTGCTCGGAAGCTTCTATTTCGACCAATTTCAAGCAGGAAAATTACTCTAAACACATTTATTTTAGTTCCAAAAGAGGTAATTCACATGCCATAGTCATTTACAGTCAAAAGATTAAACATTGAAAAATGACAATTTCTGACAGTCTGGAGAAAGTTTGACAGGTCCGGGGTCATCATTTTTCATCAAAAAAATGGATTATTTGGTGTTGGAAATGGCCCTTATTGCAGGGTTATCTCCAAACTTTTTGCTTCTTCCTCCTTTGATTTTGCTGACCCGTGGTTGTTGGCTATAGGACTCTGGGCACTTTACCACTGCTGATCAGTGCTAAAGTTCATATGCTCTCTGTATAAATTGTTACTATGATTGGTTATCCATGATTGGCAGATTTGGTTCACCAGTAGGTCCCTAGTAAAGTGTACTGAGTGTGCCAGGGCTGGTGATTCAAATGGTAATATTCTTTATTCGATGAAATTTCATCATAAAAGAGCAATATAGCAGCACAATACAATATAAAATACCAAGCGTAAATTTAAGTAAAAGCAACAATTAACCAATACTCCACTAAAAGATAAACACAAGTCACATATCAACATAGTGGAAATCCTAACCAAGGACTTTTAACTAGTAGGTGGACCAGGGTAGGTTTTACAACGCCTCATACGGGATCGCCAAGCACTGCCCAAAAATTTTGCAACTCCACAAACCATAGCAATGGAGGAAGTATCAGTGCTGAGTATCCGCAGGGCCATTTTATGACATCTAAGGCCCAAACCCCTGCATAACGGCTTTAACCAAATCCTCCTGGCAACCCTATAAGCTGGGCAAGCAAAGAAAAGATGTGCCACGGACTCTGTAGGGGCTGCACAGCCCGGACATGGATTCACTTTACCGACATGCTTTTTCCACCCCGAAGTGAAATCGTTTACTGGGAGGATCCCAAACCTAACCTTCAAGTAAAGAGCTCTATCCAAAGGCAGCTCGATGTAGTCCAAGAATGGTTCAAAGCTCCTAATCCATTTGAAGGACAAGAATCGCTCAGTAAGGGGACCCCCAGAGCTACTAGAGAGGGTCTCCTGCTGGACTAGATCCCAATATAGCTGTTTAATCACCATCTTGGGTGGAGGTGATTGGCTTTCCCAGGAGTCACTCAAACCCAAGAGAACTACCAACCGCTTCAGGTTGCTCAGCCACTTAATCTTATTATTGGAATTAAGCTGGATTAATTCGTCTAGGGCGGCAGCATAATCCTGAAGCTCCCTTGTCCTTCGCATGCGAACCCAAAAAAGTAACGGGCGTAAGCGCACTAAGTCCTTGAGAGGGCGCCTACCCATATCTGCCCGAAGAGGAATTAACGGGGTAGAGACTGGAAGGGCTACCGCATCTCTCAAAAACTTATTTTCAGCTCTGTCCAGCTCTACAGTATTTTCAAACCCCCATAATTCTGAGCCATATAGGGCAGATGGGAGAACTTGGCCCTCATAGATAGTTAGGAGCGGCAAAAAATTCAAATGCTACTAGTGGGCCTGCAGCCATGATTGTGCCACCCACATGAGTAGCCCTAAAATGGTGTCTCAGACCTGCCACCGCAGTGCCTGTGTGCAGTTGCTAACTGCCATGCTGACTGGGCAAGTGCACCCACTTGCCAGTCCCTAAAACATCCCTTTTCTGCATATTAGTCACCCCTATGGTAGGCCCAAGGGCAGGGTGCATTGTAAGTATAAGGTAAGACACGCCCTGATGTGTGTGGCATGTCCTAATAGTGAATTACAGCCATTTTCGTTCTTCACTATTGCAAGGCTATCTGTTCTCCATAGGCCAGAATGGGCAGTTTGATTATTACATCTTATAATCCTAAACTGACTCAGGGAACATGGTAGAAATTCGGGTTTAGTATGCCTGAACTCAGAGTGATAAAATACATCTTTTAGTGAAGTTGGTTTTAACATTCTGATGTTTCTGCCCTGCACCGTGAAAGGAAAGAAGGAGTCATGTAAACAGAGTGCTCAAGAACTGGTTTGGACTGGGCAAAGGCCCCTCTGCCCTCAGAGGACAAAGGATTTGGGGGTATAAATATTGGGACCCTGATCCCAAGAAATTAGATCATCCTGGAATCAAGAAGGAACCTCTGCCAAGGAGAAAGCTTGCCATTTTTAAAGACTTTTCCTCCTGCTCTGAAGCCTCTATTTAGACCAATTTCAGGCAGGAAAATGACTCTAAACACATTTATTTTAGTTCCAAAAGTGATAATTCACATGCAATAGTCATTTACAGTCAAAAGATTAAACATTGAAAAATTACAATTTCTGACAATCTGGAGAATGTTCGACAGGACCGGGGTCATCGTTTTTCATCAGAAAAAAGATTTTTTGGACAGTAGAAAAAATTATTCAAAATGTCAATTGGATTGTGCCTCATGTTGAATAACCCCTTTTTAAAACCTCACTGTGACCAAAATTGCCATTTTTAGAGACTTTTCCTCCTACTCGAAAGCTTCTATTTCGTCCAATTTCGGGCATGAAAATGACTCCAACCACACTTATTTTAGTTCCAAAAGTGATAATTCACATAAATTTGTCATTTACAGTCAAAAGACTAAAAATAAAAAAATGACCATTTCTGACCATCTGGAGAAAGTTCGACAGGTGGTAATCGTTTTTCATCAGAAAATTGTTTTTTTGGACTGTAGAAAAAATGATTCAAAATGTCAATTGGATTGTGCCTCATGTTGAACAATCACTTTTTAAAGACTCACAGTAATCAAAATTGCCTTTTTTACAGACTTTTCCTCCTACTCCGAAGCTTCTATTTCAACAATTTCGGGCAGGAAAATGACTCTAAACACACATATTTAAGTTCCAAAAGTGATAATTCACATGCAATAATCATTTACAGTCAATGGATTAAACATTAAAAAATGACCATTTCTGACCATCGGGAGAAAATTGGACAGGTGCAGTGTCCTCGTTTTTCATCAGAAAATTGATTTTTTTTTTACTGTAGAAAAAACTGATTCAAAATGTCAATTGGATTGTTCCTCATGTTGAATAACCACTTTTTAAAGCCTTACAGTGACCGAAATTACCATCTTTACTGACTTTTCCTCCTACTCTGAACCTTCTATTTTGACCAATTTCAGGCATGAAAGTGAATCTAAATACACCTATTTTAGTTCCAAAATTGATTATTCTCATGCAATAGTCATTTACAGTCAAAAGATTAAAAATAAACTTTTCTGACCATCTGGAGAAAGTTCGACAGGTCCAGGGTAATCGTTTTTCATCCGAAAATAGATTTTTTGGACTG
Organism: Triturus cristatus; assembly: GCF_964204655.1. NCBI lineage: Eukaryota > Metazoa > Chordata > Amphibia > Caudata > Salamandridae > Triturus > Triturus cristatus. Next base: position 544,070,482 of record NC_140594.1, on the reverse strand, counting down.
CTGAAAAAATGATTCAAAATGTCAATTGGATTGTGCCTCATGGTGAATAACCACTTTTTAAAGTCTCACAGTGACCAAAATTGCCTTTTTTACAGACTTTTCCTCCTACTCCTAAGCTTCTATTTCGACATGTTTTGGGCAGGAAAATGACTCTAAACACACTTATTTTGGTTCCAAAACTGATAATTCACATGCAATAGTCACTTACAGTCAAAAGATCAAACATAAAAAAAATAACAATATCTGACCATCTGGAGAGAGTTCGACAGGTCGGGGGTCATCGTTTTTCATCAGAAAATAGATTGTTTGGACTGTAGAAAAAATGATTCAAAATGTCAATTTGATTGTGCCTCATGTTGAATAACCCCTTTTTAAAGCCTCACTGTGACCAAAATTGCCATTTTTAGAGACTTTTCCTCCTACTAGAAAGCTTTTATTTCGACCAATTTTGGGCATGACTCTAAACACACTTATTTTAGTTCCAAAAGTGATAATTTACATGCAAAAGTAATTTACAGTCAAAAGATCAAACATTAACAGATAACAATTTCTGACAATCTGGAGAAAGTTCAACAGGTCCGGGGTCATCGTTTTTCATCAGAAAATTGATTTTTTCTACTGTAGAAAAAACTATTCAAAATGTCAATTGGATTGTGCCTCATGTTGAATAACCACTTTTTAAAGTCTCACAGTGACCAAAATTGCCTTTTTTACACACTTTTCCTCCTACTCTGAATCTTCAATTTCAAGTAATTTTGGACAGGAAAATTGCTCTAAAAACACATATTTTAGTTCCAACAGTGATAATTCACATGCAATAGTCATTTACAGTCAACACATAAAAAATTAAAAATAATACCATTTCTGACCCTCTGGAGAAAGTTCAGCAGGTCCGGGGTCATCGTTTTTCATCAGAAAATTGATTTTTTGGACTGTAGAAAAAATTATTCAAAATGTCAATTGGATTGTGCCTCATGTTGAATAACCACTTTTTAAAGCCTCACTATGACCAAAATTGCCATTTTTACAGACTTTTCCTCCTACTCAGAAGCTTCTATTTCGACAAATTTTGGGCAGGAAAGTGACTCTAAACACGCTTATTTTAGTTCCAAAAGTGATCATTCACATGCAATAGTCATTTACAGTCAAAAGATTAAACATGAAAAAATGACCGTTTCTGACAATCTGGAGAAAGTTCGACAGGTCATCGTTTTTCCTCAGAAAATTCATTTTTTGGACTTTAGAAAAATTGATTCAAAATGTAAATTGGATTGTGCCTCATGCTTAATAACCACTTTTTAAAGCCTCATAGTGACCAAAATTGCCATTTTTAAAGACTTTTCCTCCTGCTCGGAAGCTTCTATTTCGACCAATTTCAGGCAGGAAAATGACTCTAAACACATTTATTTTAGTTCCAAAAGTGATAATTCACATGCAATAGTCACTTACAGTCAAAAGATCAAACATTAAAAAAATAACAATATCTGACCATCTGGAGAAAGTTCAACAGGTCGGGGGTCATTGTTTTTCATCAGAAAATAGATTGTTTGGACTGTAGAAAAAATGATTCAAAATGTCAATTTGATTGTGCCTCATGTTGAATAACCCCTTTTTAAAGCCTCACTGTGACCAAAATTGCCATTTTTAGAGACTTTTCCTCCTACTAGAAAGCTTTTATTTCGACGAATTTTGGGCATGACTCTAAACACACTTATTTTAGTTCCAAAAGTTATAATTTACATGCAAAAGTAATTTACAGTCAAAAGATCAAACATTAACAAATAACAATTTCTGACAATCTGGAGAAAGTTCAACAGGTCCGGGGTCATCGTTTTTCATCAGAAAATTGATTTTTTCTACTGTAGAAAAAACTATTCAAAATGTCAATTGGATTGTGCCTCATGTTGAATAACCACTTTTTAAAGTCTCAAAGTGACCAAAATTGCCTTTTTTACACACTTTTCCTTCTACTCTGAATCTTCAATTTCAAGTAATTTTGGACAGGAAAATTACTCTAAAAACACATATTTTAGTTCCAACAGTGATAATTCACATGCAATAGTCATTTACAGTCAACACATAAAAAATAAAAAAAAATACCATTTCTGACCCTCTGGAGAAAGTTCAGCAGGTCCGGGGTCATCGTTTTTCATCAGAAAATTGATTTTTTGGACTGTAGAAAAAATTATTCAAAATGTCAATTGGATTGTGCCTCATGTTGAATAACCACTTTTTAAAGCCTCACTATGACCAAAATTGCCATTTTTACAGACTTTTCCTCCTACTCAGAAGCTTCTATTTCGACAAATTTTGGGCAGGAAAGTGACTCTAAACACGCTTATTTTAGTTCCAAAAGTGATCATTCACATGCAATAGTCATTTACAGTCAAAAGATTAAACATGAAAAAATGACCGTTTCTGACAATCTGGAGAAAGTTCGAAAGGTCATCGTTTTTCATCAGAAAATTAATTTTTTGGACTTTAGAAAAATTGATTAAAAATGTAAATTGGATTGTGCCTCATGCTTAATAACCACTTTTTAAAGCCTCATAGTGACCAAAATTGCCATTTTTAAAGACTTTTCCTCCTGCTCGGAAGCTTCTATTTCGACCAATTTCAGGCAGGAAAATGACTCTAAACACATTTATTTTAGTTCCAAAAGTGATAATTCACATGCAATAGTCATTTACAGTCAAAAGATTAAACATTGAAAAATGACAATTTCTGACGATCGGGAGAAAGTTTGACAGGTGGGGGGTAATCTTTTTTCATCAGAAAATTGTTTTTTGGATGGTAGAAAAAACTTGTTCAAAACGTCAATTGGATTGTGCCTCATGTTGAATAACAACTTTTTAAGGCCTCACAGTGACCGAAATGACCATTTTTACAGACTTTTCCTCCTACTCTGAAGCTTCTATTTTGACCAATTTCGGGCATGAAAATGAATCTAAATACACTTAATATAGTTCCAAAAGTGATAATTCACATGCAATAGTCATTTACAATCAAAAGATAAAACATTAAAAAATGACCGTTTCTGACCATCTGGAGAAAGTTCGACAGGTTCGGAGTCATCGTTTTTCATCAGAAAATTGATTTTTGTGGACTGTAGAAAAAATTATTCAAAATGTCAATTGGATTGTGCCTCATGTTGAATAACCAATTTTTGGAGCTTCACAGTGACCAAAATTGCCATTTTTATAAGCTTTTTCTCCTACTCGGAAGCTTCGATTTCGACCAATTTTGGGCAGGAAAATGACTGTAAATACACTTATTTTGGTTCCAAAAGTGATAATTCACATGCAATAGTCGTTTACAGTCAAAAGATAAAACATTAAAAAATTACCATTTCTTACCATCGGGAGAAAGTTCGATAGGTTCTGAGTCATCGTTTTTCATCAGAAAATTGATTTATTGGACTGTAGAAAAAATTATTCAAAGTTTCTATTGGATTGTGCCTCATGTTGAATAACCACTTTTTAAAGCCTCACTGTGACCAAAATTGCCATTTTTTAGACTTTTCCGCCTACTAGAAAGCTTCTATTTCGACGAATTTTGGGGAGGAAAATGACTCTAAACAGACTTTTTCTAGTACCAAAAGTCATAATTCGCATGCAATAGTCATTTACAGTTAAAGGATTAAACATTAAAAATGACAAAGTTCGACAGGTCCGGTGTCATCGGTTTTCATCAGAAAATTGACTTTTTCTACTGTATAAAAAAAAATGATTCAAAATGTAAATTGGATTGTGCCTCATGCTTAATAACCACTTTTTAAAGCCTCATAGTGACCAAAATTGGCATTTTTAAAGATTTTTCCTCCTGCTCGGAAGCTTCTATTTCGACCAATTTCAGGCAGGAAAATTACTCTAAACACATTTATTTTATTTCCAAAAGAGGTAATTCACATGCCATAGTCATTTACAGTCAAAAGATTAAACATTGAAAAATGACAATTTCTGACAGTCTGGAGAAAGTTTGACAGGTCCGGGGTTATCATTTTTCATCAAAAAAATTGATTATTTGGTGTTGGAAATGGCCCTTATTGCAGGGTTATCTCCAAACTTTTTGCTTCTTCCTCCTTTGATTTTCCTGACCCGTGGTTGTTGGCTATAGGACTCTGGGCACTTTACCACTGCTGATCAGTGCTAAAGTTCATATGCTCTCTGTATAAATTGTTACTATGATTGGTTATCCATGATTGGCAGATTTGGTTCACCAGTAGGTTCCTAGTAAAGTGCACTGAGTGTGCCAGGGCTGGTGATTCAAATGCCTGCAGCCATGATTGTGCCATCCACATGAGTAGCCCTAAAATGATGTCTCAGACCTGCCACCGCAGTGCCTGTGTGCAGTTGCTAACTGCCATGCTGACTGGGCAAGTGCACCCACTTGCCAGTCCCTAAAACATCCCTTTTCTGCATATTAGTCACCCCTATGGTAGGCCCAAGGGCAGGGTGCATTGTAAGTATAAGGTAGGACACGCCCTGATGTGTGCGGCATGTCCTAATAGTGAATTACAGCCATTTTCGTTCTCCACTATTGCAAGGCTACCTGTTCTCCATAGGCCAGAATGGGCAGTTTGATTATTACATCTTATAATCCTAAACTGACTCAGGGAACATGGAAGAAATTCGGGTTTAGTATGCCTGAACTCAGAGTGATAAAATACATCTTTTAGTGAAGTTGGTTTTAACATTCTGTGTTTGAAAATACCACTTTTAGAAAGTAGGTATTTTCTTGTCTAACCATGCAAACCTGCCTTTGCTAAGCTGTGTATTCCTTGTCTGGTGTTTTGAGTGACAGGGGCTGGGGAATTCCAGGGGGCTGGGGAATACCCGGAGACAGGGTGAGTCAGCACAGGGCTGAATAGAGAGATCTGTATCTAGATGGGAGGGAGGAGTTGGACCTGGGACCTGAATAGGACAGTACCTGCCCCCCACAGTGCTGGCTCCAACCCATGTGGTGGATCTGATGTCTCTGCCCTGCACTGTGAAAGGAGAGAGGAATCATGTCAACAAAGTGCTCCAGGGCTGTGCTTTCCCTCCACAATGCTGGCTCCACCTCCTGTGGGGCGTCTGATGTTTCTGCCCTGCACCGTGAAAGGAAAGAAGGAGTCATGTAAACAGAGTGCTCAAGAACTGGTTTGGACTGGGCAAAGGCCCCTCTGCCCTCAGAGGACAAAGGATTTGGGGGTATAAATATTGGGACCCTGATCCCAAGAAATTAGATCATCCTGGAATCAAGAAGGAACCTCTGCCAAGGAGAAAGCTTGCCATTTTTAAAGACTTTTCCTCCTGCTCTGAAGCTTCTATTTAGACCAATTTCAGGCAGGAAAATGACTCTAAACACATTTATTTTAGTTCCAAAAGTGATAATTCACATGCAATAGTCATTTACAGTCAAAAGATTAAACATTGAAAAATTACAATTTCTGACAATCTGGAGAATGTTCGACAGGACCGGGGTCATCGTTTTTCATCAGAAAATAGATTTTTTGGACAGTAGAAAAAATTATTCAAAATGTCAATTGGATTGTACCTCATGTTGAATAACCCCTTTTTAAAACCTCACTGTGACCAAAATTGCCATTTTTAGAGACTTTTCCTCCTACTAGAAAGCTTCTATTTCGTCCAATTTCAGGCATGAAAATGACTCCAACCACACTTATTTTAGTTCCAAAAGTGATAATTCACATAAATTTGTCATTTACAGTCAAAAGACTAAAAATAAAAAAATGACCATTTCTGACCATCTGGAGAAAGTTCGACAGGTGGTAATCGTTTTTCATCAGAAAATTGTTTTTTTGGACTGTAGTAAAAATGATTCAAAATGTCAATTGGATTTTGCCTCATGTTGAACAATCACTTTTTAAAGACTCACAGTGAACAAAATTGCCTTTTTTACAGACTTTTCCTCCTACTCCGAAGCTTCTATTTCAACAATTTCGGGCAGGAAAATGACTCTAAACACACATATTTAAGTTCCAAAAGTGATAATTCACATGCAATAATCATTTACAGTCAATGGATTAAACATTAAAAAATGACCATTTCTGACCATCGGGAGAAAATTGGACAGGTGCAGTGTCCTCGTTTTTCATCAGAAAATTGATTTTTTTTTTACTGTAGAAAAAACTGATTCAAAATGTCAATTGGATTGTTCCTCATGTTGAATAACCATTTTTTAAAGCCTTACAGTGACCGAAATTACCATCTTTACTGACTTTTCCTCCTACTCTGAACCTTCTATTTTGACCAATTTCAGGCATGAAAGTGAATCTAAATACACTTATTTTAGTTCCAAAATTGACAATTCTCATGCAATAGTCATTTACAGTCAAAAGATTAAAAAAAAACTTTTCTGACCATCTGGAGAAAGTTCGACAGGTCCAGGGTAATCGTTTTTCATCCAAAAATAGATTTTTTGGACTGCAGAAAAAATGATTCAAAATGTCAATTGGATTGTGCCTCATGGTGAATAACCACTTTTTAAAGTCTCACAGTGACCAAAATTGCCTGTTTTAAAGACTTTTCCTCCTACTCCTAAGCTTCTATTTCGACATGTTTTGGGCAGGAAAATGACTCTAAACACACTTATTTTGGTTCCAAAAGTGATAATTCACATGCAATAGTAACTTACAGTCAAAAGATCAAACATTAAAAAAATAACAATATCTGACCATCTGGAGAAAGTTCGACAGGTCGGGGGTCATCGTTTTTCATCAGAAAATAGATTGTTTGGACTGTAGAAAAAATGATTCAAAATGTCAATTGGATTGTGCCTCATGTTGAATAACCCCTTTTTAAAGCCTCACTGTGACCAAAATTGCCATTTTTAGAGACTTTTCCTCCTACTAGAAAGCTTTTATTTCGACCAATTTTGGGCATGACTCTAAACACACTTATTTTAGTTCCAAAAGTGATAATTTACATGCAAAAGTAATTTACAGTCAAAAGATCAAACATTAACAAATAACAATTTCTGACAATCTGGAGAAAGTTCAACAGGTCCGGGGTCATCGTTTTTCATCAGAAAATTGATTTTTTCTACTGTAGAAAAAACTATTCAAAATGTCAATTGGATTGTGCCTCATGTTGAATAACCACTTTTTAAAGTCTCACAGTGACCAAAATTGCCTTTTTTACACACTTTTCCTCCTACTCTGAATCTTCAATTTCAAGTAATTTTGGACAGGAAAATTGCTCTAAAAACACATATTTTAGTTCCAACAGTGATAATTCACATGCAATAGTCATTTACAGTCAACACATAAAAAATAAAAAATAATACCATTTTTGACCCTCTGGAGAAAGTTCAGCAGGTCCGGGGTCATCGTTTTTCATCAGAAAATTGATTTTTTTGGACTGTAGAAAAAATTATTCAAAATGTCAATTGGATTGTGCCTCATGTTGAATAACCACTTTTTAAAGCCTCACTATGACCAAAATTGCCATTTTTACAGACTTTTCCTCCTACTCAGAAGCTTCTATTTCGACAAATTTTGGGCAGGAAAGTGACTCTAAACACGCTTATTTTAGTTCCAAAAGTGATCATTCACATGCAATAGTCATTTACAGTCAAAATATTAAACATGAAAAAATGACCGTTTCTGACAATCTGGAGAAAGTTCGACAGGTCATCGTTTTTCCTCAGAAAATTCATTTTTTGGACTTTAGAAAAATTGATTCAAAATGTAAATTGGATTGTGCCTCATGCTTAATAACCACTTTTTAAAGCCTCATAGTGACCAAAATTGCCATTTTTAAAGACTTTTCCTCCTGCTCGGAAGCTTCTATTTCGACCAATTTCAGGCAGGAAAATGACTCTAAACACATTTATTTTAGTTCCAAAAGTGATAATTCACATGCAATAGTCACTTACAGTCAAAAGATCAAACATTAAAAAAATAACAATATCTGACCATCTGGAGAAAGTTCAACAGGTCGGGGGTCATCGTTTTTCATCAGAAAATAGATTTTTTGGACTGTAGAAAAAATGATTCAAAATGTCAATTTGATTGTGCCTCATGTTGAATAACCCCTTTTTAAAGCCTCACTGTGACCAAAATTGCCATTTTTAGAGTCTTTTCCTCCTACTAGAAAGCTTTTATTTCGACGAATTTTGGGCATGACTCTAAACACACTTATTTTAGTTCCAAAAGTTATAATTTACATGCAAAAGTAATTTACAGTCAAAAGATCAAACATTAACAAATAACAATTTCTGACAATCTGGAGAAAGTTCAACAGGTCCGGGGTCATCGTTTTTCATCAGAAAATTGATTTTTTCTACTGTAGAAAAAACTATTCAAAATGTCAATTGGATTGTGCCTCATGTTGAATAACCACTTTTTAAAGTCTCACAGTGACCAAAATTGCCTTTTTTACACACTTTTCCTCCTACTCTGAATCTTCAATTTCAAATAATTTTGGACAGGAAAATTACTCTAAAAACACATATTTTAGTTCCAACAGTGATAATTCACATGCAATAGTCATTTACAGTCAACACATAAAAAATAAAAAAAAATACCATTTCTGACCCTCTGGAGAAAGTTCAGCAGGTCCGGGGTCATCGTTTTTCATCAGAAAATTGATTTTTTGGACTGTAGAAAAAATTATTCAAAATGTCAATTGGATTGTGCCTCATGTTGAATAACCACTTTTTAAAGCCTCACTATGACCAAAATTGCCATTTTTACAGACTTTTCCTCCTACTCAGAAGCTTCTATTTCGACAAATTTTGGGCAGGAAAGTGACTCTAAACACGCTTATTTTAGTTCCAAAAGTGATCATTCACATGCAATAGTCATTTACAGTCAAAAGATTAAACATGAAAAAATGACCGTTTCTGACAATCTGGAGAAAGTTCGAAAGGTCATCGTTTTTCATCAGAAAATTAATTTTTTGGACTTTAGAAAAATTGATTAAAAATGTAAATTGGATTGTGCCTCATGCTTAATAACCACTTTTTAAAGCCTCATAGTGACCAAAATTGCCATTTTTAAAGACTTTTCCTCCTGCTCGGAAGCTTCTATTTCGACCAATTTCAGGCAGGAAAATGACTCTAAACACATTTATTTTAGTTCCAAAAGTGATAATTCACATGCAATAGTCATTTACAGTCAAAAGATTAAACATTGAAAAATGACAATTTCTGACGATCGGGAGAAAGTTTGACAGGTGGGGGGTAATCTTTTTTCATCAGAAAATTGTTTTTTGGATGGTAGAAAAAACTTGTTCAAAACGTCAATTGGATTGTGCCTCATGTTGAATAACAACTTTTTAAGGCCTCACAGTGACCGAAATGACCATTTTTACAGACTTTTCCTCCTACTCTGAAGCTTCTATTTTGACCAATTTCGGGCATGAAAATGAATCTAAATACACTTATTATAGTTCCAAAAGTGATAATTCACATGCAATAGTCATTTACAATCAAAAGATAAAACATTAAAAAATGACCGTTTCTGACCATCTGGAGAAAGTTCGACAGGTTCGGAGTCATCGTTTTTCATCAGAAAATTGATTTTTGTGGACTGTAGAAAAAATTATTCAAAATGTCAATTGGATTGTGCCTCATGTTGAATAACCAATTTTTGGAGCTTCACAGTGACCAAAATTGCCATTTTTATAAGCTTTTTCTCCTACTCGGAAGCTTCGATTTCGACCAATTTTGGGCAGGAAAATGACTGTAAATACACTTATTTTGGTTCCAAAAGTGATAATTAACATGCAATAGTCGTTTACAGTCAAAAGATAAAACATTAAAAAATTACCATTTCTTACCATCGGGAGAAAGTTCGACAGGTTCTGAGTCATCGTTTTTCATCAGAAAATTGATTTATTGGACTGTAGAAAAAATTATTCAAAGTTTCTATTGGATTGTGCCTCATGTTGAATAACCACTTTTTAAAGCCTCACTGTGACCAAAATTGCCATTTTTTAGACTTTTCCGCCTACTAGAAAGCTTCTATTTCGACGAATTTTGGGGAGGAAAATGACTCTAAACAGACTTTTTCTAGTACCAAAAGTCATAATTCGCATGCAATAGTCATTTACAGTTAAAGGATTAAACATTAAAAATGACAAAGTTCGACAGGTCCGGTGTCATCGGTTTTCATCAGAAAATTGACTTTTTTTACTGTATAAAAAAAAATGATTCAAAATGTAAATTGGATTGTGCCTCATGCTTAATAACCACTTTTTAAAGCCTCATAGTGACCAAAATTGGCATTTTTAAAGACTTTTCCTCCTGCTCGGAAGCTTCTATTTCGACCAATTTCAGGCAGGAAAATTACTCTAAACACATTTATTTTAGTTCCAAAAGAGGTAATTCACATGCCATAGTCATTTACAGTCAAAAGATTAAACATTGAAAAATGACAATTTCTGACAGTCTGGAGAAAGTTTGACAGGTCCGGGGTTATCATTTTTCATCAAAAAAATTGATTATTTGGTGTTGGAAATGGCCCTTATTGCAGGGTTATCTCCAAACTTTTTGCTTCTTCCTCCTTTGATTTTCCTGACCCGTGGTTGTTGGCTATAGGACTCTGGGCACTTTACCACTGCTGATCAGTGCTAAAGTTCATATGCTCTCTGTATAAATTGTTACTATGATTGGTTATCCATGATTGGCAGATTTGGTTCACCAGTAGGTTCCTAGTAAAGTGCACTGAGTGTGCCAGGGCTGGTGATTCAAATGCCTGCAGCCATGATTGTGCCACCCACATGAGTAGCCCTAAAATGATGTCTCAGACCTGCCACCGCAGTGCTTGTGTGCAGTTGCTAACTGCCATGCTGACTGGGCAAGTGCACCCACTTGCCAGTCCCTAAAACATCCCTTTTCTGCATATTAGTCACCCCTATGGTAGGCCCAAGGGCAGGGTGCATTGTAAGTATAAGGTAGGACACGCCCTGATGTGTGCGGCATGTCCTAATAGTGAATTACAGCCATTTTCGTTCTCCACTATTGCAAGGCTACCTGTTCTCCATAGGCCAGAATGGGCAGTTTGATTATTACATTTTATAATCCTAAACTGACTCAGGGAACATGGAAGAAATTCGGGTTTAGTATGCCTGAACTCAGAGTGATAAAATACATCTTTTAGTGAAGTTGGTTTTAACATTCTGTGTTTGAAAATACCACTTTTAGAAAGTAGGTATTTTCTTGTCTAACCATGCAAACCTGCCTTTGCTAAGCTGTGTATTCCTTGTCTGGTGTTTTGAGTGACAGGGGCTGGGTAATTCCAGGGGGCTGGGGAATACCCGGAGACAGGGTGAGTCAGCACAGGGCTGAATAGAGAGATCTGTATCTAGATGGGAGGGAGGAGTTGGACCTGGGACCTGAATAGGACAGTACCTGCCCCCCACAGTGCTGGCTCCACCCCATGTGGTGGATCTGATGTCTCTGCCCTGCACTGTGAAAGGAGAAAGGAATCATGTCAACAAAGTGCTCCAGGGCTGTGCTTTCCCTCCACAATGCTGGCTCCACCTCCTGTGGGGCGTCTGATGTTTCTGCCCTGCACCGTGAAAGGAAAGAAGGAGTCATGTAAACAGAGTGCTCAAGAACTGGTTTGGACTGGGCAAAGGCCCCTCTGCCCTCAGAGGACAAAGGATTTGGGGGTATAAATATTGGGACCCTGATCCCAAGAAATTAGATCATCCTGGAATCAAGAAGGAACCTCTGCCAAGGAGAAAGCTTGCCATTTTTAAAGACTTTTCCTCCTGCTCTGAAGCTTCTATTTAGACCAATTTCAGGCAGGAAAATGACTCTAAACACATTTATTTTAGTTCCAAAAGTGATAATTCACATGCAATAGTCATTTACAGTCAAAAGATTAAACATTGAAATATTACAATTTCTGACAATCTGGAGAATGTTCGACAGGACCGGGGTCATCGTTTTTCATCAGAAAATAGATTTTTTGGACAGTAGAAAAAATTATTCAAAATGTCAATTGGATTGTGCCTCATGTTGAATAACCCCTTTTTAAAACCTCACTGTGACCAAAATTGCCATTTTAAGAGACTTTTCCTCCTACTAGAAAGCTTCTATTTCGTCCAATTTCAGGCATGAAAATGACTCCAACCACACTTATTTTAGTTCCAAAAGTGATAATTCACATAAATTTGTCATTTACAGTCAAAAGACTAAAAATAAAAAAATGACCATTTCTGACCATCTGGAGAAAGTTCGACAGGTGGTAATCGTTTTTCATCAGAAAATTGTTTTTTTGGACTGTAGAAAAAATGATTCAAAATGTCAATTGGATTTTGCCTCATGTTGAACAATCACTTTTTAAAGACTCACAGTGAACAAAATTGCCTTTTTTACAGACTTTTCCTCCTACTCCGAAGCTTCTATTTCAACAATTTCGGGCAGGAAAATGACTCTAAACACACATATTTAAGTTCCAAAAGTGATAATTCACATGCAATAATCATTTACAGTCAATGGATTAAACATTAAAAAATGACCATTTCTGACCATCGGGAGAAAATTGGACAGGTGCAGTGTCCTCGTTTTTCATCAGAAAATTGATTTTTTTTTGACTGTAGAAAAAACTGATTCAAAATGTCAATTGGATTGTTCCTCATGTTGAATAACCACTTTTTAAAGCCTTACAGTGACCGAAATTACCATCTTTACTGACTTTTCCTCCTACTCTGAACCTTCTATTTTGACCAATTTCAGGCATGAAAGTGAATCTAAATACACTTATTTTAGTTCCAAAATTGACAATTCTCATGCAATAGTCATTTACAGTCAAAAGATTAAAAAAAAACTTTCTGATCATCTGGAGAAAGTTCGACAGGTCCAGGGTAATCGTTTTTCATCCAAAAATAGATTTTTTGGACTGCAGAAAAAATGATTCAAAATGTCAATTGGATTGTGCCTCATGGTGAATAACCACTTTTTAAAGTCTCACAGTGACCAAAATTGCCTTTTTTAAAGACTTTTCCTCCTACTCCTAAGCTTCTATTTCGACATGTTTTGGGCAGGAAAATGACTCTAAACACACTTATTTTGGTTCCAAAAGTGATAATTCACATGCAATAGTCACTTACAGTCAAAAGATCAAACATTAAAAAAATAACAATATCTGACCATCTGGAGAAAGTTCGACAGGTCGGGGGTCATCGTTTTTCATCAGAAAATAGATTGTTTGGACTGTAGAAAAAATGATTCAAAATGTCAATTTGATTGTGCCTCATGGTGAATAACCACTTTTTAAAGTCTCACAGTGACCAAAATTGCCTTTTTTAAAGACTTTTCCTCCTACTCCTAAGCTTCTATTTCGACATGTTTTGGGCAGGAAAATGACTCTAAACACACTTATTTTGGTTCCAAAAGTGATAATTCACATGCAATAGTCACTTACAGTCAAAAGATCAAACATTAAAAAAATAACAATATCTGACCATCTGGAGAAAGTTCGACAGGTCGGGGGTCATCGTTTTTCATCAGAAAATAGATTGTTTGGACTGTAGAAAAAATGATTCAAAATGTCAATTGGATTGTGCCTCATGTTGAATAACCCCTTTTTAAAGCCTCACTGTGACCAAAATTGCCATTTTTAGAGACTTTTCCTCCTACTAGAAAGCTTTTATTTCGACCAATTTTGGGCATGACTCTAAACACACTTATTTTAGTTCCAAAAGTGATAATTTACATGCAAAAGTCATTTACAGTCAAAAGATCAAACATTAACAAATAACAATTTCTGACAATCTGGAGAAAGTTCAACAGGTCCGGGGTCATCGTTTTTCATCAGAAAATTGATTTTTTCTACTGTAGAAAAAATTATTCAAAATGTCAATTGGATTGTGCCTCATGTTGAATAACCACTTTTTAAAGATTCACAGTGACCAAAATTGCCTTTTTTTTACAGACTTTTCCCCCTACTCTGAAGCTTCTATTTCAACCTATTTCGGGCATGAAAATGACTCTAAACACACATATTTTAGTTCCAAAAGTGATAATTCACATGCAATAGTCATTTACAGTCGAAGGATTAAATATTAATAAATGACCATTTCTGAATATCGGGAGAAAGTTCGACAGGTCCGGGGTCATCGTTTTTCATCAGAAATTTGATTTTTTGGACTGTAAAGAAAACTGATTCAAAATGTCAATTGGATTGTGCCTCATGTTGAATTACAACTTTTTAAAGCCTTACAGTGACCGAAATTACCATTTTTAAAGACTTTTCCTCCTACTCTGAACCTTTTATTTTGACCAATTTCAGGCATGAACGTGAATCTAAATACACTTATTTTAGTTCCAAAATTGATAATTCTCATGCAATAGTCATTTACAGTCAAAAGAATAAAAATAAAAAAAAAACTTTTCTGACCATCTGGAGAAAGTTCGACAGGTCCAAGGTAATCGTTTTTCATCCGAAAATAGATTTTTTGGACTGCAGAAAAAATGATTCAAAATGTCAATTGGATTGTGCCTCATGGTGAATAACCACTTTTTAAAGTCTCACAGTGACCAAAATTGCCTTTTTTACAGACTTTTCCTCCTACTCCTAAGCTTCTATTTTGACTAATTTTGGGCAGGAAAATGACTCTAAAGACACTTATTTTGGTTCCAAAAGTGATATTTCACATGCAATAGTTACTAACATTAAAAAAGACCATTTCTTACCATCGGGAGAATGCTCGACAGGTCAGGGGTCATCGTTTTTCATCAGAAAATTGATTTTGTGGAGTGTAGGAAAACTGATGCAAAATGTCAATTGGATTGTGCCTCATGTTGAATTACCACTTATTAAAGCTTCACAGTGACCAACATTGCCATTTTTACAGGCTTTTCCTCCTACTCTGAATCTTTCTTTTCATAAAATTTCGGGCAGGAAAATGACTCTAAACACACTCATTTTAGTTCCGATAGTCATTTACTGTCAAAGGATTAAACATAAAAAAAATGACCATTTCTGACCATCGGGAGAAAGTTCAACAGGTCCCAGGTCATCGTTTTTTATCAGAAAATTGATTTTGTGGACTGTAAAAAAATTATTCAAAATGTCAATTGGATTGTGCCTCTTGTTTGATAACAACTTTTTAAAGCCTCACAGTGACCGAAATTGACATTTTTACAGACTTTTCCTCCTACTCTGAAGCTTCTATTTTGACCAATTTCGGGCATGAAAATGACTCTAAACACTCTTATTTTAGTTCCAAAAGTGATCATTCACATGCAATAGTCATTTACAGTCAAAAGATTAAACATGAAAAAATGACCGTTTCTGACAATCTGGAGAAAGTTCGACAGGTCATCGTTTTTCCTCAGAAAATTCATTTTTTGGACTTTAGAAAAATTGATTCAAAATGTAAATTGGATTGTGCCTCATGCTTAATAACCACTTTTTAAAGCCTCATAGTGACCAAAATTGCCATTTTTAAAGACTTTTCCTCCTGCTCGGAAGCTTCTATTTCGACCAACTTCAGGCAGGAAAATGACTCTAAACACATTTATTTTAGTTCCAAAAGTGATAATTCACATGCAATAGTCATTTACAGTCAAAAGATTAAACATTGAAAAATGACAATTTCTGACGATCGGGAGAAAGTTTGACAGGTGGGGGGTAATCTTTTTTCATCAGAAAATTGTTTTTTGGATGGTAGAAAAAACTTGTTCAAAACGTCAATTGGATTGTGCCTCATGTTGAATAACAACTTTTTAAGGCCTCACAGTGACCGAAATGACCATTTTTACAGACTTTTCCTCCTACTCTGAAGCTTCTATTTTGACCAATTTCGGGCATGAAAATGAATCTAAATACACTTATTACAGTTCCAAAAGTGATAATTCACATGCAATAGTCATTTACAATCAAAAGATAAAACATTAAAAAATGACCGTTTCTGACCATCTGGAGAAAGTTCGACAGGTTCGGACTCATCGTTTTTCATCAGAAAATTGATTTTTGTGGACTGTAGAAAAAATTATTCAAAATGTCAATTGGATTGTGCCTCATGTTGAATAACCAATTTTTGGAGCTTCACAGTGACCAAAATTGCCATTTTTATAAGCTTTTTCTCCTACTCGGAAGCTTCGATTTCGACCAATTTTGGGCAGGAAAATGACTCTAAATACACTTATTTTGGTTCCAAAAGTGATAATTCACATGCAATAGTCGTTTACAGTCAAAAGATAAAACATTAAAAAATTACCATTTCTGACCCTCTGGAGAAAGTTCAGCAGGTCCGGGGTCATTGTTTTTCATCAGAAAATTGATTTATTGGACTGTAGAACAAATTATTCAAAGTTTCTATTGGATTGTGCCTCATGTTGAATAACCACTTTTTAGAGCCTCACTGTGACCAAAATTGCCATTTTTTAGACTTTTCCGCCTACTAGAAAGCTTCTATTTCGACGAATTTTGGGGAGGAAAATGACTCTAAACAGACTTTTTCTAGTACCAAAAGTCATAATTCCCATGCAATAGTCATTTACAGTTAAAGGATTAAACATTAAAAATGACAAAGTTCGACAGGTCCGGTGTCATCGGTTTTCATCTGAAAATTGACTTTTTCTACTGTATAAAAAAAAATGATTCAAAATGTAAATTGGATTGTGCCTCATGGTGAATAACCACTTTTTAAAGTCTCACAGTGACCAAAATTGCCTTTTTTACAGACTTTTCCTCCTACTCCTAAGCTTCTATTTCGACTAATTTTGGGCAGGAAAATGACTCTAAACACACTTATTTTGGTTCCAAAAGTGATAATTCACATGCAATAGTCACTTACAGTCAAAAGATCAAACATTAAAAAAATAACAATATCTGACCATCTGGAGAAAGTTCGACAGGTCGGGGGTCATCGTTTTTCATCAGAAAATAGATTGTTTGGACTGTAGAAAAAATGATTTAAAATGTCAATTGGATTGTGCCTCATGTTGAATAACCCCTTTTTAAAGCCTCACTGTGACCAAAATTGCCATTTTTAGAGACTTTTCCTCCTACTAGAAAGCTTTTATTTCGACCAATTTTGGGCATGACTCTAAACACACTTATTTTAGTTCCAAAAGTGATAATTTACATGCAAAAGTCATTTACAGTCAAAAGATCAAACATTAACAAATAACAATTTCTGACAATCTGGAGAAAGTTCAACAGGTCCGGGGTCATCGTTTTTCATCAGAAAATTGATTTTTTATACTGTAGAAAAAATTATTCAAAATGTCAATTGGATTGTGCCTCATGTTGAATAACCAATTTTTAAAGATTCACAGTGACCAAAATTGCCTTTTTTTTACAGACTTTTCCCCCTACTCTGAAGCTTCTATTTCAACCTATTTCGGGCATGAAAATGACTCTAAACACACATATTTTAGTTCCAAAAGTGATAATTCACATGCAATAGTCATTTACAGTCGAAGGATTAAATATTAATAAATGACCATTTCTGAATATCGGGAGAAAGTTCGACAGGTCCGGGGTCATCGTTTTTCATCAGAAATTTGATTTTTTGGACTGTAAAGAAAACTGATTCAAAATGTCAATTGGATTGTGCCTCATGTTTAATTACAACTTTTTAAAGCCTTACAGTAACCGAAATTACCATTTTTATAGACTTTTCCTCCTACTCTGAACCTTTTATTTTGACCAATTTCAGGCATGAACGTGAATCTAAATACACTTATTTTAGTTCCAAAATTGATAATTCTCATGCAATAGTCATTTACAGTCAAAAGAATAAAAATAAAAAAAAAACTTTTCTGACCATCTGGAGAAAGTTCGACAGGTCCAAGGTAATCGTTTTTCATCCGAAAATAGATTTTTTGGACTGCAGAAAAAATGATTCAAAATGTCAATTGGATTGTGCCTCATGGTGAATAACCACTTTTTAAAGTCTCACAGTGACCAAAATTGCCTTTTTTACAGACTTTTCCTCCTACTCCTAAGCTTCTATTTCGACTAATTTTGGGCAGGAAAATGACTCTAAAGACACTTATTTTGGTTCCAAAAGTGATATTTCACATGCAATAGTAACTAACATTAAAAAAGACCATTTCTTACCATCGGGAGAATGCTCGACAGGTCAGGGGTCATCGTTTTTCATCAGAAAATTGATTTTGTGGAGTGTAGGAAAAATGATTCAAAATGTCAATTGGATTGTGCCTCATGTTGAATAACCCCTTTTTAAAGCCTCACTGTGACCAAAATTGCCATTTTTAGAGACTTTTCCTCCTACTAGAAAGCTTTGATTTCGACCAATTTTGGGCATGACTCTGAAACACAAAAGATCAAACATTAACAAATAACAATTTCTGACAATCTGGAGAAAGTTCAACAGGTCCGGGGTCATCGTTTATCATCAGAAAATAGATTTTTTCTACTGTAGAAAAAATTATTCAAAATGTCAATTGGATTGTGCCTCATGTTGAATAACCACTTTTTAAAGATTCACAGTGACCAAAATTGCCTTTTTTTTACAGACTTTTCCCCCTACTCCGAAGCTTCTATTTCAACCTATTTCGGGCATGAAAATGACTCTAAACACACATATTTTAGTTCCAAAAGTGATAAATCACATGGAATAGTCATTTACAGTCGAAGGATTAAATATTAATAAATGACCATTTCTGAATATCGGGAGAAAGTTCGACAGGTCCGGGGTCATCGTTTTTCGTCAGAAATGTGATTTTTTGGACTGTAAAAAAAACTGATTCAAAATGTCAATAGGATTGTGCCTCATGTTGAATAACCCCTTTTTAAAACCTCACTGTGACCAAAATTGCCATTTTTAGAGACTTTTCCTCCTACTAGAAAGCTTCTATTTCATCCAATTTCGGGCATGAAAATGACTCCTACCACACTTATTTTAGTTCCAAAAGTGATAATTCACATAAATTTGTCATTTACAGTCAAAAGACTAAAAAAAAAAAAATGACTATTTCTGACCATCTGGAGAAAGTTCGACCGGTGGTAATCGTTTTTCATCAGAAAATTGTTTTTTTGGACTGTAGAAAAAATGATTCAAAATGTCAATTGGATTGTGCCTCATGTTGAACAACCACTTTTTAAAGACTCACAGTGAACAAAATTGCCTTTTTTACAGACTTTTTTTACAGACTTTTCCTCCTACTCCGAAGCTTCTATTTCAACAATTTCGGGCAGGAAAACGACTCTAAACACACATATTTAAGTTCCAAAAGTGATAATTCACATACAATAATCATTTACAGTCAATGGATTAAACATTAAAAAATTACCATTTCTGACCATCGGGAGAAAATTGGACAGGTCCGGTGTCCTCGTTTTTCATCAGAAAATTGATTTGTTTGACTGTAGAAAAAACTGATTCAAAATGTCAATTGGATTGTGCCTCATGTTGAATAACCACTTTTTAAAGTCTTACAGTGACCGAAATTACCATCTTTACTGACTTTTCCTCCTACTCTGAACCTTCTATATTGACCAATTTCAGGCATGAAAGTGAATCTAAATACACTTATTTTAGTTCCAAAATTGATAATTCTCATGCAATAGTCATTTACAGTCAAAAGATTAAAAATAAACTTTTCTGACCATCTGGAGAAAGTTCGACAGGTCCAGGGTAATCGTTTTTCATCCGAAAATAGATTTTTTGGACTGCAGAAAAAATTATTCAAAATGTCAATTGGATTGTGCCTCATGGTGAATAACCACTTTTTAAAGTCTCACATTGACCAAAATTGCCTTTTTTACAGTCTTTTCCTCCTACTCCTAAGCTTCTATTTCGACATGTTTTGGGCAGGAAAATGACTCTAAACACACTTATTTTGGTTCCAAAAGTGATAATTCACATGCAATAGTCACTTACAGTCAAAAGATCAAACATTAAAAAAAAATCAATATCTGACCATCTGGAGAAAGTTCGACAGGTCGGGGGTCATCGTTTTTTATCAGAAAATAGATTGTTTGGACTGTAGAAAAAATGATTCAAAATGTCAATTGGATTGTGCCTCATGTTGAATAACGCCTTTTTAAAGCCTCACTGTGACCAAAATTGCCATTTTTAGAGACTTTTCCTCCTACTAGAAAGCTTTTATTTCGACCAATTTTGGGCATGACTCTAAACACACTTATTTTAGTTCCAAAAGTGATAATTTACATGCAAAAGTCATTTACAGTCAAAAGATCAAACATTAACAAATAACAATTTCTGACAATCTGGAGAAAGTTCAACAGGTCCGGGGTCATCGTTTTTCATCAGAAAATTGATTTTTTATACTGTAGAAAAAATTATTCAAAATGTCAATTGGATTGTGCCTCATGTTGAATAACCAATTTTTAAAGATTCACAGTGACCAAAATTGCCTTTTTTTTACAGACTTTTCCCCCTACTCTGAAGCTTCTATTTCAACCTATTTCGGGCATGAAAATGACTCTAAACACACATATTTTAGTTCCAAAAGTGATAATTCACATGCAATAGTCATTTACAGTCGAAGGATTAAATATTAATAAATGACCATTTCTGAATATCGGGAGAAAGTTCGACAGGTCCGGGGTCATCGTTTTTCATCAGAAATTTGATTTTTTGGACTGTAAAGAAAACTGATTCAAAATGTCAATTGGATTGTGCCTCATGTTGAATTACAACTTTTTAAAGCCTTACAGTAACCGAAATTACCATTTTTATAGACTTTTCCTCCTACTCTGAACCTTTTATTTTGACCAATTTCAGGCATGAACGTGAATCTAAATACACTTATTTTAGTTCCAAAATTGATAATTCTCATGCAATAGTCATTTACAGTCAAAAGAATAAAAATAAAAAAAAAACTTTTCTGACCATCTGGAGAAAGTTCGACAGGTCCAAGGTAATCGTTTTTCATCCGAAAATAGATTTTTTGGACTGCAGAAAAAATGATTCAAAATGTCAATTGGATTGTGCCTCATGGTGAATAACCACTTTTTAAAGTCTCACAGTGACCAAAATTGCCTTTTTTACAGACTTTTCCTCCTACTCCTAAGCTTCTATTTCGACTAATTTTGGGCAGGAAAATGACTCTAAAGACACTTATTTTGGTTCCAAAAGTGATATTTCACATGCAATAGTAACTAACATTAAAAAAGACCATTTCTTACCATCGGGAGAATGCTCGACAGGTCAGGGGTCATCGTTTTTCATCAGAAAATTGATTTTGTGGAGTGTAGGAAAACTGATGCAAAATGTCAATTGGATTGTGCCTCATGTTGAATTACCACTTATTAAAGCTTCACAGTGACCAAAATTGCCATTTTTACAGGCTTTTCCTCCTACTCTGAATCTTTTTTTCAACCAATTTCGGGCAGGAAAATGACTCTAAACACACTTATTTTAGTTCCGATAGTCATTTACTGTCAAAGGATTAAACATAAAAAAAATGACCATTTCTGACCATCGGAAGAAAGTTCAACAGGTCCCGGGTCATCGTTTTTTATCAGAAAATTGATTTTGTGGACTGTAAAAAAATTATTCAAAATGTCAATTGGATTGTGCCTCTTGTTTAATAACAACTTTTTAAAGCCTCACAGTGACCGAAATTGACATTTTTAGAGACTTTTCCTCCTACTCTGAAGCTTCTATTTTGACCAATTTCGGGCATGAAAATGACTCTAAACACTCTTATTTTAGTTCCAAAAGTGATAATTCACATGCGATAGTCAATTACAGTCAAAAGATCAAACATTAAAAAAATCACAATATCTGACCATCTGGAGAAAGTTCGACAGGTCGGGGGTCATCGTTTTTCATCAGAAAATAGATTGTTTGGACTGTAGAAAAAATGATTCAAAATGTCAATTGGATTGTGCCTCATGTTGAATAACCCCTTTTTAAAGCCTCACTGTGACCAAAATTGCCATTTTTAGAGACTTTTCCTCCTACTAGAAAGCTTTGATTTCGACCAATTTTGGGCATGACTCTAAACACACTTATTTTAGTTCCAAAAGTGATAATTTACATGCAAAAGTCATTTACAGTCAAAAGATCAAACATTAACAAATAACAATTTCTGACAATCTGGAGAAAGTTCAACAGGTCCGGGGTCATCGTTTATCATCAGAAAATAGATTTTTTCTACTGTAGAAAAAATTATTCAAAATGTCAATTGGATTGTGCCTCATGTTGAATAACCACTTTTTAAAGATTCACAGTGACCAAAATTGCCTTTTTTTTACAGACTTTTCCCCCTACTCCGAAGCTTCTATTTCAACCTATTTCGGGCATGAAAATGACTCTAAACACACATATTTTAGTTCCAAAAGTGATAAATCACATGGAATAGTCATTTACAGTCGAAGGATTAAATATTAATAAATGACCATTTCTGAATATCGGGAGAAAGTTCGACAGGTCCGGGGTCATCGTTTTTCGTCAGAAATGTGATTTTTTGGACTGTAAAAAAAACTGATTCAAAATGTCAATAGGATTGTGCCTCATGTTGAATAACCCCTTTTTAAAACCTCACTGTGACCAAAATTGCCATTTTTAGAGACTTTTCCTCCTACTAGAAAGCTTCTATTTCATCCAATTTCGGGCATGAAAATGACTCCTACCACACTTATTTTAGTTCCAAAAGTGATAATTCACATAAATTTGTCATTTACAGTCAAAAGACTAAAAAAAAAAAAATGACTATTTCTGACCATCTGGAGAAAGTTCGACCGGTGGTAATCGTTTTTCATCAGAAAATTGTTTTTTTGGACTGTAGAAAAAATGATTCAAAATGTCAATTGGATTGTGCCTCATGTTGAACAACCACTTTTTAAAGACTCACAGTGAACAAAATTGCCTTTTTTACAGACTTTTTTTACAGACTTTTCCTCCTACTCCGAAGCTTCTATTTCAACAATTTCGGGCAGGAAAACGACTCTAAACACACATATTTAAGTTCCAAAAGTGATAATTCACATACAATAATCATTTACAGTCAATGGATTAAACATTAAAAAATTACCATTTCTGACCATCGGGAGAAAATTGGACAGGTCCGGTGTCCTCGTTTTTCATCAGAAAATTGATTTGTTTGACTGTAGAAAAAACTGATTCAAAATGTCAATTGGATTGTGCCTCATGTTGAATAACCACTTTTTAAAGTCTTACAGTGACCGAAATTACCATCTTTACTGACTTTTCCTCCTACTCTGAACCTTCTATATTGACCAATTTCAGGCATGAAAGTGAATCTAAATACACTTATTTTAGTTCCAAAATTGATAATTCTCATGCAATAGTCATTTACAGTCAAAAGATTAAAAATAAACTTTTCTGACCATCTGGAGAAAGTTCGACAGGTCCAGGGTAATCGTTTTTCATCCGAAAATAGATTTTTTGGACTGCAGAAAAAATTATTCAAAATGTCAATTGGATTGTGCCTCATGGTGAATAACCACTTTTTAAAGTCTCACATTGACCAAAATTGCCTTTTTTACAGTCTTTTCCTCCTACTCCTAAGCTTCTATTTCGACATGTTTTGGGCAGGAAAATGACTCTAAACACACTTATTTTGGTTCCAAAAGTGATAATTCACATGCAATAGTCACTTACAGTCAAAAGATCAAACATTAAAAAAAAAATCAATATCTGACCATCTGGAGAAAGTTCGACAGGTCGGGGGTCATCGTTTTTCATCAGAAAATAGATTGTTTGGACTGTAGAAAAAATGATTCAAAATGTCAATTGGATTGTGCCTCATGTTGAATAACGCCTTTTTAAAGCCTCACTGTGACCAAAATTGCCATTTTTAGAGACTTTTCCTCCTACTAGAAAGCTTTTATTTCGACCAATTTTGGGCATGACTCTAAACACACTTATTTTAGTTCCAAAAGTGATAATTTACATGCAAAAGTCATTTACAGTCAAAAGATCAAACATTAACAAATAACAATTTCTGACAATCTGGAGAAAGTTCAACAGGTCCGGGGTCATCGTTTTTCATCAGAAAATTGATTTTTTCTACTGTAGAAAAAATTATTCAAAATGTCAATTGGATTGTGCCTCATGTTGAATAACCACTTTTTAAAGATTCACAGTGACCAAAATTGCCTTTTTTTTACAGACTTTTCCCCCTACTCTGAAGCTTCTATTTCAACCTATTTCGGGCATGAAAATTACTCTAAACACACATATTTTAGTTCCAAAAGTGATAATTCACATGCAATAGTCATTTACAGTCGAAGGATTAAATATTAATAAATGACCATTTCTGAATATCGGGAGAAAGTTCGACAGGTCCGGGGTCATCGTTTTTCATCAGAAATTTGATTTTTTGGACTGTAAAGAAAACTGATTCAAAATGTCAATTGGATTGTGCCTCATGTTGAATTACAACTTTTTAAAGCCTTACAGTGACCGAAATTACCATTTTTAAAGACTTTTCCTCCTACTCTGAACCTTTTATTTTGACCAATTTCAGGCATGAACGTGAATCTAAATACACTTATTTTAGTTCCAAAATTGATAATTCTCATGCAATAGTCATTTACAGTCAAAAGAATAAAAATAAAAAAAAAACTTTTCTGACCATCTGGAGAAAGTTCGACAGGTCCAAGGTAATCGTTTTTCATCCGAAAATAGATTTTTTGGACTGCAGAAAAAATGATTCAAAATGTCAATTGGATTGTGCCTCATGGTGAATAACCACTTTTTAAAGTCTCACAGTGACCAAAATTGCCTTTTTTACAGACTTTTCCTCCTACTCCTAAGCTTCTATTTCGACTAATTTTGGGCAGGAAAATGACTCTAAACACACTTATTTTGGTTCCAAAAGTGATATTTCACATGCAATAGTCACTAACATTAAAAAAGACAATTTCTTACCATCGGGAGAAAGCTCGACAGGTCAGGGGTCATCGTTTTTCATCAGAAAATTGATTTTGTGGAGTGTAGGAAAACCGATGCAAAATGTCAATTGGATTGTGCCTCATGTTGAATTACCACTTATTAAAGCTTCACAGTGACCAAAATTGCCATTTTTACAGGCTTTTCCCCCTACTCTGAATCTTTTTTTTCAACCAATTTCGGGCAGGAAAATGACTCTAAACACACTTATTTTAGTTCCGATAGTCATTTACTGTCAAAGGATTAAACATAAAAAAAAACACCATTTCTGACCATCGGGAGAAAGTTCAACAGGCCCGGGGTCATCGTTTTTTATCAGAAAATTGATTTTTTGGACTGTAAAAAAATTATTCAAAATGTCAATTGGATTGTGCCTCTTGTTTAATAACAACTTTTTAAAGCCTCACAGTGACCGAAATTGACATTTTGACAGACTTTTCATCCTACTCTGAAGCTGCTATTTTTACCAATTTCGGGCATGAAAATGACTCTAAACACTCTTATTTTAGTTCCAAAAGTGATAATTCACATGCAATAGTCATTTACAGTTCAAAGATTAAAAATAAAAAAATGACCATTTCTGACCATCTGGAGGAAGGGGGACAGGTCCGAGGTCATCGTTTTTCATTGAAAAATTTATTTTTTGGACTGTAGAAAAAAGGATTTCAAACGGTTAATTGGATTGTACCTTGTGAGAAGTTGGCCTTGCATATGCTGGTCACTAGTTATAGTGGCTACCTTGCACTAGTCCAATTCGACTCTTATTTTAGATAGGTTTAAGACAACCTTTTAAAGAAAGCTATCCTAATGCTAGCTGTGGAAAGCAGCCTTCAGGATAAGTCTCTGAGGAATGTAAAGCAGCTTGTTTTACCTTATAATTAGGGGTGGGCGGAATATGCGAAATTAACTTTCGCAAATTATCGCGAAAATGTTTAAAATTATCGCAAACAAGCGGAAATATCGCGAAGATGCGGAAGTTTTTTTCCGGCATGTTCGCAAGATTTTCTGCATGGTTGCTGGTCGCCAACTTACCCATGTGGTTGCTTGCGGGCGCGGCCATCTTGTTTTGAGTTGTCTCGCAGTGCATGATCGCGAGAAGAAAGACGTGATCTCGCGACGCATGACGTCACTGCGGGCGCGAACTGTCGCGAGACAGCGCAAATGGCTAAAAACAATACAACATCTCATGGAGAACGCGACCGGATCAAGAAAACTTGTCGGCGAACGCAGGGATTCAGGTAAGGCGATCGCGCGCGAGCGAGAATGTATTATTTTACAGCGCGAGCAAGAAACAAATTATCGCCAAGCTGTGGAAACCGGAATTTTTTACATTTTTGCGCTTTCCGCGGAATGCGAAAATGTCAAATTATCGCAATTTCCACGAACGGAACGAAATTTTCGCCCAGGCCTACTTATAATCTCTTGAATTACCAAATGAAAGGACACCACACAGGTATATATATCAAATATATATATGTATTTATTTCTAGACACACTCTACTAATCTCTTTATGAGATTAGAAGTCAGGAACACATTCAAATATCAACGTTTCACAATAAGTTAAGCACAAATATGGCTGGGTCCCTATGGGCGAACTGGACCATATAATAAAAAAGAGGTTTAGGAAAGTCGACTTGCAGAGGGACAAGGCCTAGGGCCTGTAGAATCGCTGGGGCTTCACTAATCCACCCAAGGCAGGTAAGTAAAAGACCCACGTGAGACGCGTGCAGTGTGAGAACACAGCCGCGGCTTCCCTATTGATTTCAATGGAGCAAGTCGCGATTGGATTTTTAAAGTTTTAGGGTACTTCGAGGAAGTCTACAAGCAAGCCACTTTCAAGGTAAGTAATTCGAGAGCCAACACACACTAGGGCACTGGGGTGCATGAGTTACCTCACCCAGGGAAGCCGGGTGCATAGGTGTCTTTTGGTCTCGGGTCGCGCCGCTGTTTTCTATGGAAGCCAAAGAAGATTTGCTGCTTGTGAAGACTGAAGAAGTGTCCGGTGGAATCCAAGGCTGGATTCAAGATGAAGATGACTTGAAAGTAGAAGGGACAGTGTTCACAGTCACTTGCCGGTGACCCAGGGCCAGGAAGATGGATGCCCACGGAAGTTGGGTGACTTCAGGTGATCAAGGGTGTTTTGACTCTTCGCTCACAAGGGCCAGGAGGCATCGACGATGACCAGTCACTGGATTCTGAGTGTCCAACAACTTCTGCAGCTTACTGAGGTGTTGCCAACCGGATTGGAGACAACAAGTCTTGGCAACAGCAAGTCTTGTGGAAAGTGAATTAAGTCAATGGTGCTGACCAGCAAGGTCTGAGGGACTCACCCAGTGAGGGTAAATGAGGGCAGGCCTGGTGCAACCAGAGGAGATCTTTGGTTTGATCAGAAAGTCTTCAGGGGACCCACAAGCCAACAGGCAACAGATCGCAAAGAAGCCTCATGAGGAAATGCTTTATAGGACAGGAGCCCACGGTCACTCGGGACGGGGTAGGCCTCTGATTTTCAGTGCACAACCTGCTGGAGGCTTGGGCCACAAATGGTTCAAAGCACAAGTTCGTAGAACATCGTGAAGGGTTTGCACTTGACAATAGTGCACTGTACCCCGGTATTGCTTTTCCTCGTCACTCGTGGGGTCCACTCACCTCAGCTCTTCTGGGGACTCACAATGGCCGTCGAGAAGTCAGTAGATCCACTTCCGGGGCTGCAGGGACTTCGGGCTCCAGCGAGAGCGGGAAAGTTTGCGACTGTTGATTAAAAGTTTTGGTGCCTGCCAAGCAGGGGAGTCACTCTTTGACTCCAAGGGAGATTCTTCCGTCTTCCAAAGGTAGTGGAATGTCGAAGGACCAGGATTCTTCTTGTAAAGCGTCGTCCAGGGATATCTAACTTGCAATGGCAAGGGTTCCCTATCTTATACTAAAAGACAGGGAGGGACTAGCTCTATGACCACTCCTCTGGGAGGGTCAGGGTAGGGGGTGGTTACACCCACTTCCCTTTGTCCAATTTCATGCCAGAGCAGGGACAGGTAGCCCCTGAACCGGTTTGAGCTGGCATATGCACAGAGGAGCCTACTGCTCCCCCAGTGCAGGACTTCAAAACACTCTAGGAGTGCACCCACCCAGCCCCAATACACTAAATCCTGTCTGGAAGGTGGTGACACATCCCTGTGACAGGATGCCAATTGTTGGGCCTCCTCCACTGCAAGTTTCAGTCAGCAGCAGGAGGGCAGCCCAGTGTCTGTGCTGGCGGCATCCATTTTGTAATGCCAGGGCTCTTTCAGATTTCTACCGTGTTACCATAGTAGGTACATGTTGTCCCCTCTAGAAGGGTGGTATCATACTCCCATACCAGGTGTGGGGGTATGATTCCAAGTTGTTTGACACCAAACACGACATGTTTTGATGCAGTCATTCCAAAGTTAGCATTTACCGGTAGGTTATAATGCACTTAAGAGTATATGGTTTAACGGCATCCACAAACAGCCACAGAGAATAGACTCTGCCAGCTGCAGAGGGGTCCTGCTCATGCAGAGGCACCCCCTCACATTGTAAACCAAGCACCCTGCCCTCAGGATTGATAGGGCCTGCCTTAGGGGTGGCTGATAGGTTTATATGTGTGTGTATGGTGAGGTATAGGAACCTATCCTCAGTGAGGAGTGCTAACACTACCTCACCCAGGCTGCAGTAGCAGACCTGTGGTGTCATATTTAGTCTGCTTTCCAGGGGTGGCATAATACATGCTTCAGCCCCTGGTAGGCCTGTGAAGTACCTATGCCCTTGGTACCTAGGGTACCATATACTAGGGGCTCATAAGGTACCACAGCATCCAATCACTAGTGCATCTAATATGCAATCCAGTCATTTAAGGGAGTAAGCAGATAGGCTGGGGTCCTGGATAGCAGGATCCCAGCCAGACTAGTCAAACACCATTCAAACACCAGGAAAAAAGTGTGGGCAACCATGCAGTCAGATTCCACCTTCCTACATGCCTCATGTTGAATACCCACTTTTTAAAGCTTCACAGTGACCAAAATTGACATTTGTACAGGCTTTTTCTCCTACTCTGAATCTTTTTTTCGACCAATTTCAGGCAGGAAAATAACTCTAAACTCACTTATTTTAGTTCCAAAAGTGATAATCCAAATGCTATAGTCATTTGCAGTCAAAGGAGTAAACATTAAAACATGACCATTTCTGATCATCGGTAGAAAGTTCGACAGGTCCGGGGCCGTCATTTTTCATCAGAAAATTGTTTTTTTTCGACTGTAGAAAAAATGATTCAAAATGTCAATTGGATTGTGTCTCATGTTGAATAACCACTTTTTAAAGCCTCACTTTGACCAAAATTGCCATATTCATAGACTTTTCCTCCTACTAAGAAGCTTCTATTTCGACAAACTTTTGGGCAGGAAAATGACTCTAAACACAATTATTTTAGTTCCAAAAGTGATAATTCACATGAAATATTCATTTACAGTCAAAAGATTAAACATTGAAAAATTACAATTTCTGACAATCTGGAGAAAGTTTGACAGGTCTGGGGTCATCATTTTTCATTAAAAAAAAATGATTTTTTTGACTGTAGAAAAAATGGTTCAAAATGCCAATTGGATTGCGCCTCATGGTGAATAACCACATTTTAAAGCCTCACAGTGACCAAAATTGCCATTTTTATAGACTTTTCCTCCTACTCAGAAGCTTCTATTTCGACAAAATTATTGGCAGGAAAATGATTCTAAACACACTTATTTTAGTCCCAAAAGTGATAATTCACATAATTTAGTCATTTACAGTCAAAATACTAAAAATAAAAAAATGACCATTTCTGACCATCTGGAGAAAGTTCGACAGGTGCGGGGTAATCGTTTATCATCAGAAAATTGTTTTTTTTTACTTTAGAAAAAATCATTCAAAATGTCAATTGGATTCTGCCTCATGTTTAATAACCACTTTTTAAAGATTCACAGTGAACAAAATTGCCTTTTTTTTACAGACTTTTCCTCCTACTCTGAAGCTTCTATTTCAACAATTTCGGGCAGGAAAATGACTCTAAGGACACATATTTAAGTTCCAAAAGTGATAATTCACATGCAAAATTCATTTACAGCGAAAGGATCTGTTAGATCTGGGGGTCTCTATTTGGCAGAGGTAGGTACCACTGTCCAAATAGGGACCCTTACTTCTAGTCAGGGTAAGGGGGATACACTCTTTAGATAACCCCTGCTCACCCCCTTGGTAGCTTGGCACGAGCAGTCAGGCTTATCAAAGGCAATCTGTAAAGTATTTGTACCAACACTCACAGTAACACAGTGAAAACCCCACAAATGGACTCCACACCAGTGTAGATAAATAAAGTACTTTTATATAAACTACACAAGACCAAAACGACAAAAATCCAACATACACAGTTCAAGAATATGGTTTCAAAAAGAGTTCTTAGCTTAGCGACAAAATCATTGACCTTAGCGTCAATTTTAGCCAACAGTACCTGGTGATGCGATAAAAGTTCTTAGCGGCGCTCAGGCGTCGAAAAACAAGCAACAGCGTCAGTCCTGAGACCCTGGGGAAGCAATGCGACAACCCCGCTGCACGCAGCGGGCGTTGGCGATGAATCCGGTCTGTATGGGGAGTGAGGCGATACTTGTATGGATTCCAAGGCGTAGCTTTTCCAGTAGAAATTTAGTCGCTAAGGTACGATGCGCCAAAATTCGGCCCGCTAACGAGCGGGGCGACAATTTCACCGGCGATGATCTGGGTTGGCTCTGCGACGATATTCGCAGCGATAAAATTCTGCCCGCTAATGAGCGGTGCAATGATTTTGGCTGGCTCGGCGACGATGATCGCAGCGATAAAATTCGGCACACTAACGAGCGGTGCGATGATCTTGGTTGGCTCTGCGACAAATTTCACCCAGCGGCGGCAGGCTCTGTGATGAAGTTCGCAGCGATAAAATTCTGCCCGCTAACGAGCGGAGCGGGGATCTGGGCTGGCTCTGCGATGATGTTCGCAGTGACAAAATTTGGCCCGCTAATGAGCGGGGCGACGATTTCACCAGTGAAGATCTGGCTCAGCTGCAGCAGGCTCTGTGACAATGTTCGCAGCGATAAAATTTTGCCCGCTAACAAGCTGAGCGACGGAAATTTTCTCGCTAAGCCGGCTGTGCGTGCAAAAGTGTAGATACTTTGCTTCTTTCTTCTTGGTCAGCTTCCCAACAGCAGGCACAACTTCCAGAGGCCCCACAATTGGATCAAGCACTCTTGGAAGGGCAGAACTCACTCAGCAGAGTTCAGGGGGAAGCTGGGGGTGAAGTCCTTTTGTTCCTGGGACTTCTTAACAGGAGGCCAGCTCTTCTCATGCCCGCCGAGATCTCTTCAAGCAAGGGGACACAGCAACAGCAATGTCCTTCCCCTCTCCTTGGCAGCAAAGCAACTGCAGGTCAGCCCACAAACACACAGCAGAACAGTCCTTCCTCTTCAGTCTTCCAGCTTTCTCCTTGGCAGAGGTTCCTTCTTGATTCCAGGATGATCTAATTTTCTGTAGTCTGGGTCCCAATACTTATACGCCAAAATCCTTTGTCCTCTGCAGGCAGAGGGGCCTTGGCCTAGTCAGAACCAGTTCTGGCCAGTCCTGGAGCACTCTGTTTACATGGTTTCTTCTTTCCTTTGAGAGAGAGGGGCAGGGTCGTCAGCCGCCCAGCAGGGGGTGGAGCCAGCATTGTGGAAGGCATACACAGCCCTTTTCAGGCCCAGGTGCTACTCCTCCCACCCATCTATAGGGGAATTTCCCTATTCAGCCCTGGGCTGACTCCTCCAGCCTCTGGGAGCCACCCCTGTCCCTGTCACTCACAAACCAGACAGTCAATTCACAAACAGGCTAAGGCACACAGAAAGGGCAGAAAAGGAAAAGAGCCACCTTCTAAAAGTGCTGTTTTTACACACAGGATTTAAACACCATCCTTCCTAATAGATGTGTTATTAAATTCTGAATTCAGGGATACCAGACTTTAGCTTTCTATCTTGCTCCTATGGGAAGATATGCAGGTAAAAGTATCCTCAGCATTCCCCATTATAGCCTATGGGCAAGATAGCCTTTCAATAGTGAAAAACGAAAATGGCTGTAATTCACCACCAGAACATGTCACCTACACCAATACATGCTCTACCTTTCACATACACTGCACCCTGCCCAGGGGGTACCTAGGGCCTTCCATAAGGGGTGTCCAATGTGTACAGAAAGGGAAGGGTTTATACCTGGCCCGTGTGGACACTGGTCAGGTCAGCATGGCAGTAGGCAACTGCACCCAGGCACTGCAGTGGCAGGTCTGTGACACCATTTTAGGTCTACTCCTGTGGGTGGCACAATCAGTACTGCAGGCCCACTAGTAGCATTTGAATCACCAGCCCTGGCACACTCGGTGCACTTTACTAGGGGCTGACAGGTGAAACAAATATGCCAATCAGGAATAAGCAATCAATATACCAATTTACCTAGGGAGCACTTGCACTTTGACACTGATCAGCAGTGGCAAAGTGCCTAAAGCATCTAAACCAGCAAAAACGAAATCCAGCACAGCGTCAAAAATACAGGAGGTAGAGGCAAAAAATCAGGGGAAACCACGCCAAAGATGCCAGGTCTAATAAGTGTCCCCTCCAGCTGAAAGTGGGGAGAACTACCCACCCTCTTGGGAGTTCTCATCGCTAAGGCGGAAAAACCTGGACAGACCATCAGCATTGGCGTGTTCTGTACCGGGACGGTGTTCCACCGTAAAGTCCATTCCCTGTAGGAAGATGAACCACCTCAACAGTTTTGGGTTCTCACCCCTCATCTGCATTAACCATCTGCGGGGCCTGTGGTCTGTCTGAACCCGGAAGTGAGTCCCAAACAAGTAGGGCCTCAGCTTCTTCAGAGCCCAGACCACAGCAAAAGCTTCCCTTTCAATCGCACTCCACCTCTGTTCCCTGGGAAGCAGCCTCCTACTAATGAAAGCTACAGGTTGGTTCAAGCCCTCGTTGTTGATCTGTGAGAGTACCACTCCCACACCATGCTCTGAAGCGTCTGTCTGCACTACAAACTCACTGGAGAAATCAGGCACCATGAGCACTGGTGCCGTGCACATGGCAGTTTTCAGGGCATCAAAAGCAGTTTGACAGGCATCGGTCCAATTCACTCTCCTGGGCTGCTTCTTTGAAGTCAGCTCCATCAAGGGGGCAACAATGGTGCCATATCCCTTGACAAATCGGCGATAATACCCCGTGAGTCCTAGCAAGGCTCTCACCTCTGTCTGGGTCTTTGGGGGCTCCCAAGCCAGGATGGTATCAATCTTCGCTTGGAGGGGCGCCACCTGGCCGCTCCCTACCTGGTGTCCCAAGTACACCACAGAACCCTGCCCTATCTGGCACTTACTGGCCTTGATAGTGAGGCCTGCCCTTTGCATAGCTTTCAACACTTCACAGAGGTGCTGCAAGTGTTCCTCCCACGTGGAGCTGAACACAGCAATGTCATCCAGGTATGCGGCGCTGAATTCCTCCAGCCCGGACAGTACCTGGTTGACCAGTCTCTGGAATGTGGCAGGGGCATTCTTCAACTCAAAGGGCATAACTTGGAACTGGAAGTGCCCCTCTGGCATTGAAAACGCAGACCTCTCTTCAGCCCCCTCAGTTAAGGCAATCTGCCAGTACCCAGATGTTAAATCAAACGTACTGAGGTACTGGGCAGCTCCCAACCGATCCACGAGCTCATCAGCTCTGGGGATGGGGTGTGCGTCAGTCTTGGTGACCGCATTGAGCCCACGGTAGTCCACACAAAACCGGAGTTCTGGGGTGGCACCGGGCACAGCAGATTTTGGAACTAAGACCACTGGGCTTGCCCCGGGGCTGCTGGAGGGCTCAATTACCCCTAGCGCCAACATCTTGGAAACCTCTTCCTTGATGCTGGCCCTGACCTTGTCAGCTACCCTGTAAAATTTCTGCTTTACAGGTAGACTATCTCCAGTGTCCACATCATGGACGCACCAGTTGGTGACACCTGGGGTCAGGGAGAACAGGGAGGAGAACTGACCCAACACCTGGCAACAGTCCCTCTGCTGTTCTAGGGTCAGGGTGGGCGAGAGGACCACACCATCCACTGACCCGTCTTGCTCCTTGGCTGCCAGGAGGTCAGGAAGAGGGTCACTGTCCTCTTCCATTCCAGCATCTGTAGCCAGGAGCATGGTTACATCAGACCTCTCGAAGTGGGGTTTGAGGCGGTTCACATGTAAGACCCTCAGGGGTTGCCTGGGAGTCTGCCAGTTGACCAGGTAGGTTACTTCGCTCTTGCGCTCCACCACCTCATATGGCCCAGTCCACTTGTCTTGGAGCGTACAAGGCTCCACTGGCGCCATCACCCACACTTTCTGCCCAGGTTGAAATTCGACCAGAGTGGTATTCTGGTCGGACCATCTTTTCATTTCTTCCTGGCTGGCTTCTAGGTTCTCTTGGGTGAGCTTCCTGAAGCGCAGTGTCTGGTTGCGGAAGGCCAGCATATAGCTGAACACATCCTGGGGTTTTTCCCGGGAAATTTCTCCCACCCCTCCTTCACCAGAGTGAGAGGGCCTCTAACAGGGTGGCCATACAGAAGCTCGAAGGGACTGAACCCTAAGGACTTCTGAGGCACCTCCCTGTAGGCAAACAGGCATGGTAAAAAGATGTCCCACTTCCGTCTCATGGGCTCCGCTAGGCCAATAATCATACCTTTCAGAGTTCGGTTGAACCTTTCAACCAACCCGTTTACTTGAGGGTGGTAAGGAGTGGTGAACTTATAAGTTACCCCACACTCCTCCCACAGAGACTTCATGTACCTAGAGATGAAGTTGGTACCCCGGTCGGAGACCACCTCTCTGGGGAACCCCACATGGGAAAAGATCCCCCTCAATGCACAGCCCACCACGGGTGCTGTGATTGTCCTGAGAGGGACAGCTTCCGGGTACCGGGTGGCATGGTCCACCAAGACCAGGATGAACCAGTTGCCTAAGGCTGTCTTGGGGCCCAGTGGCCCCACAATGTCGATGCCCACCCGCTCGAAAGGGGTGCTCACCACAGGAAAGGGTTGGAAAGGGTTGGAGGGGTGCCTTGCACTTTCCTCCACTCTTACCACCTGCCCGACAAGTCTGGCAAGTCCTACAGAATGTACCAATGTGCTTCTTCATCTGGGGCCAGAAGAAGTGGGTGACAAGTCTTTGGAAGGTCTTGTCTTGCCCCAGATGTCCTGCGAGAGGCACGTCATGAGCCAGACCTGTTAGGAAGGTCCTAAAGCGCTCGGGTACCACCAGCACACGGGCTGCACCGGGCTCAGCGACCTTAGGCTCACTATAAAGTAACACACTAACAAATAATGGTTCAAAAACCGGAGGGTCTGATGGAAAAATTTTAAAGACCACACAGGGTTTGTTCCCCCAAAAAATCGAGTAAGAGACAATATAAAACCCCGGGGTCTAAGAAGTGAATTGAGAAGTGTGAAAACTACTACATCAATATTAAATCAAGAAATACAAAAGTAAGACACAACCTGACTAAGTCAATGGGCATATCCCTTTAAAGGACGAAATCTCTCACTCACCAAAGGTAACATGCTTCATCATTTGGGATTCTCCTCCCAGAGGAAACGCCTAGTTCCTCTGGGGGCTACAACTCCCTCACTGTGAGGGAGTAGCTCAGGGATGTTTTAATAATAGAGATGTTTGGATATACTAAATCCACAAATGTAGAGCAAATGTTATGAGTGAGAGCGCAGCGCAAAGAAAATCTAAATGCAAGTGAGAAAATGTGAGTTTAAAACTAGCTTAAGAACGTGAAACACAACTTTATTCGTAATACGAGCTTAGCTAGAGTTAAAAATAATGCACCAGCAGTCAACGGATTTCTAGACCGCGGTGATGGAAAGTTGGACGACATGTTTCAGCTCTGGCTCCAGGCTCACTGAAGCGCTGGCGTACCGACGGACAGAGCGGTGCTCCCCTCCTGAGCGGTTGCCAGGAAGAGGTGTGGTGACTTACCCAAAATTCACGGGTTTATTACACTTTTCATGAACACATTGAAGGAACGTGTACCTATAGTATCGTTTACTTGGGTTAATTACACTTTCCTTTTCCAGCACGCAGTAGCATTTTAGGTCCTGATGAAAGCCGTGCCTTAAAGGGAGGCTATATGGCTGAAACTTGTCGACCAACTGTTCCATCACCGTGGTCTAGAAATCCGTTGACTGCTGGTGCATTATTTTTAACTCTAGCTAAGCACGTATTACGAATAAAGTTGTGTTTCACGTTCTTAAGCTAGTTTTAAACTCACATTTTCTCACTTGCATTTAGATTTTATTTGCGCTGCGCTCTCACTCATACCATTTGCTCTACATTTGTGGATTTAGTATATCCAAACATCTCTATTATTAAAACATCCCTGAGCTCCTCCCTCACAGTGAGGGAGTTGTAGCCCCCAGAGGAACTAGGCGTTTCCTCTGGGAGGAGAATCCCAAATGATGAAGCATGTCACCTTTGGTGAGTGAGGGATTTCGTCCTTTAAAGGGATATGCCCATTGACTTAGTCAGGTTGTGTCTTACTTTTGTATTTCTTGATTTAATATTGATGTAGTAGTTTTCACACTTCTCAATTCACTTCTTAGACCCCGGGGTTTATATTCTTCACTATAAAGTAACCCATCTTCCCAGTAAATGAGATGATGCTTGGACTCTCCACCTGCTGCCTGGTCTGCAGCCTGCTGCCGCACACCAATGAGAGAAGGGCATTCCTTCTGCGCCTTGCAGAACTCCTCCCTGGAGGGGCCACCCTCTTGCTGCCTATGGGTCAGCTCAGGTAGCTCCCCCAGTTGGGCCACCTGTTCCCCTGTAGGTTCCAGGGCGTCCCCCTCAGGTTCTGCTCCTTCCTGGACTGTGGGAACGGTGGGGGCTGGTTTTCCACGCCCTCTGCTCCTTCCTCTCTGGGCAGGTTCCTGGGCCACTGTTTCAGGCTCCAGGTCTGCTGAATCACCCCTACTGGCTGCCATAGACCGAGTGGTCACACAGATCCACTCAGGCAAACCCAACATCTCCATGTGAGCCTGCCGTTGCACCTCCTTCCATGGGGAACTCTCCAGGTCATTACCTAGCAGACAGTCTACAGGCATGGATGGACTCACAACAACCTTCAAGACACCTGAGACCCCCCTCCACTCAAAGGGAACTTGCGCCACCTTACGGAGGCACACCGAGTTGTCAGCTGTAACTACTGGGTGAAGCACATTGCGAATGACCTGCTCTTCAGACACCCACTGACACCTCACGGATGTCACACTGGATCCCGTGTCTCTAAGAGCCTCCACCCTCCTCCCATTGATGGTCACCCACTGCCTGTATTTCTTAGTGTTATCGGGCAGGTAGGTTTCCTGGACCATCTCTTGGTCTCCTAAAGAGACAAGGGTCATAACCGCTGGTCCCGCCGCTTCACTAGAAATTAAATCCTCCCCCAAAGCTACACTCACTAAACCCGGTATAGGAGCACCAGTGGGTGCTGGAGGTTTCTTGGGGCATTTAGGGGCAATGTGTCCCACCTAATTGCAGTGATAGCAGGTAGGTGGTCCCCTGGGGTCAAGCCTGCCCCTAGGCGGCCAGGTCGGTTTGGGCTTTGGGGGGTTGGGACTCCTTCCCCTGGGAACTGTTTTGGGGCCCTTGAGAGAACTCCTTTTGGTTACACTTGTCCACCCCACTCTTTTGCTGGGGACCCTGCCCACCTTTGGCTGTGGTACCCACAATTCCTCTGTGGACCCTGGTACTGGTCCAGCGGTCCGCCTCCTTAGCAAGCTCAATGGGGTCCGTCAGCTTGCTGTCTAAAAGATGCTGGCGCAGCTCTGGAACACATAGACTACTCAAGTGCTCCCAACTAATTAAATGCAACAACCCCATATAATCAGTTACATTGCTGCCCTTCATCCAACCTTCCAGTACACGTCAGTACAGATTCACACACTCCATCCAAGTCT
Organism: Triturus cristatus; assembly: GCF_964204655.1. Taxonomy (NCBI): domain Eukaryota; kingdom Metazoa; phylum Chordata; class Amphibia; order Caudata; family Salamandridae; genus Triturus; species Triturus cristatus. The sequence continues at coordinate 544,032,649 of NC_140594.1, read as the reverse complement.
CAGACTCTTTCTTCTTGGAGTTCCTAAACTGCAGTCTATACTGTTCTGGAGTAAGTCCATACCTGAGACATAGGGCCTCCTTCATATTGGGATAGGTCATGGTACCTGCTAATTCTAAGGGCTCTAGAGCACTCCTCCCAGAAGCCTCAAAATGTTTCCACAGTCCCACCTCCCAATGCTGTTCAGGCACACCATTCATTTTCAAAGCAATCTCATACGAGGTAAACCAGGCATAGATATCCTCACTCCTATTATAATTTTGTACCAAATCCTTGGGGATATATACTTTACCCCCCTGCACTGGCTGTGCACTGCCACCATTGGAACCGGACTCCACCTGCCTGGCCTTGATATCCAGTTCTCTCATGCTCAACTCATGAGCCAGAAGCAATTTCTTCTCCTCCAAGGCACGGGCATTCTTACTCTCCTCCGCCGCCTTTTCTTTCTCTACTTCTAATTGCTTCATTTTCATTCTCATTATTTCCAATTCATAGTTTCTCACTCTTTGATTCTCCTCTAACTCCTCTGGAGTGAGACCCCTACTGGAATGGGTGCTGCCAGGCCTTGAGCCTGGGTTGCTCACAGGCAAATCATGGGGTTCAAAACCATCCCCCCTATTTGCATCATTTCCATCTTGGGCCTCCCACCAGGCCTTCAAGGCTTTCTGTAGCACATCCTTCCTAGATCCGCTTTCCCCAAGACCAAGGTCTTTGCAGAATTGCTTGAGCTCTTCAGCTTTTTATGAATACAGATCCTCAATGGAAAACTCCAATTCTGCCCTCTCACTTGTTGCCTTCTGAGACATGATGCTCTTGAAGAGTTATTCAAAAATAGAACCAAAAATACAGTATGTGGTTTCGTAGTGGTCTGCACTTAAACTAGTGATGTACACCAATTACTGTGGGTCAAGTACAAATACAAGTTAAAATCCTCACCGCTGACCACCAATGCTTATTAGCCATTATTAGTCATTATTTGTCATTATTTAAGAGAAAACTAGGAAATACAGTAAATACGTGTCCCTGCAATAAAACCTATGTAGGTGAGACATCTAGGTCCATGACAACGCGACTTACAGAGCACAGGTCTACGAGGTCCGTACCTAGGTTGGGTGGAGTCCTCAAGACAAAGTGTGTCATATTTCTGTAGAGTTTTATCAACTCTATGTGTTGAACAAATTGTTAATCCTGTGGCATTGTGTCACTGTCTGGATGTGGTGCATAGGTTGCTAATATCGGCCATGTTACTCCTGGAATCCCTAAAGGACCAAGCCTTGCTCTTGTTCTTATGTGGGGTAGGGTGTCATTTAACCAGAAAATATGTTCCCGGAAAGTAAGCGGAATCTCAGTCTCCTCAAAAGGAGTGTAGACCGTTGGAATGTCATCATGTAAGTAATAATGAAAAGTTTTGTACAGCATCTGCTGCTGGGAATATAACCCATGAGTGGAATACCTTTGTTTTGAAATCTTCGTGTGCCTCTATCATGAATATAACTCCACCTCCTCTGGTTGGTAACCCATTTTTGAGTAGTTTAACTGTTAAGATTTGTCTTACTTTGGGTGCAATTCGTATTGCATTTGCATCTTCCTCACCAGACCGATTAAGTCCTCGGGCTGAATTGTCTATATCTCCCTCTTCAACCATTGTGTTTTGAACACAGGCCAATTGTCTAAGGAAGTTATGGAAAAGGTTTGGTGCAAAGGTTTTATGCACAATTTTGGGAAATGTTCCTTTCAAGCTTGATTAAACCTACAGCCAATACATAGGATTTCTCGCCTACTAGTTTTTCCCACTTACTCCAGACGTCTCTGGGTTTTGTAAGTAGGGTCTCTGAGATAAAGAAGAACAACAACTGGGCTACTCAGATTCTACTGTTGAGTAAGTGCGCCTTCAATATACCACGCTGGGAGCCTGTTATGCAGGACCTTTGATGTTTACGGATAACATATACTATGGGTCTGGTGGCAGACTGACTCTGCACACCCCGCTGCATATATTAGCCTATGGTTTGCATTAGCTAGCATGCAGTGCCACTAGAATCTCCTGTTATCAGAGAGATTCGTTTTTGGCAACCTTAGAACACAATAACCTCAGACTTGTGGAAACAATATATTACTTTCACCTAGTCACTCGTGCTTGCTTTTTTTTGCTCTCAGAGAGATACAGAGAAGAAACAGTTGAACGTGCTTACAATAAGAATTTATTGTACAGTAGTTCTTCTCATGTAGATTATGTGTGCTGTTACAACTGTAACACAGTAGCAGAGATATAGAACCAGCAGTACAGTGAATGAAAAAAAATAGTATTGTTCTACCATTTTTCAATAGTCATGAACATATACAGGAATAAGAAAATGCATTTATAAAATGAAGTGCATACTCCTAAGATGCCTGACTAGATGTACCTAAGTGTACCTAGCATGTGAGTAAGTGCTATATAGCCTACGTCTAAGAGCATAAGAGCCAAGAATCCCACTAGGCTTTAGTCAAACCCCCATACCTGAATAGTGAGAGTGTGGGACTTCATCCTGGACTTGAGCTGTACACCCGGCAAGGGATCGTCAGACCACTGTCAGCTGGAGCGATGGCATGCCGGAGCTGCAGCGTCTCTGGTCAGTGTGTCAGCCATAAAGTCTCGGGTCCCTCCTGCCTTCTGATAGCAAGAGGTGCTGCATTTATACAGTCTATGTATGTGTGTTACCCATTGTTCAGTATGAGGATGACGTTGGGGAATAAACCTTGTGTGTCGATGGGAGAGGTGAAGAAATACCCCCTGGAGAGGGTACTCATCAATTATTCATATGTGCTAAGGATGACATTTTAGAAATATCGATTGGAAAAAACCCACCCTCAGCATGGAACTAGGTGAAAGGTTTAGTCCATAAAAGGCTGCTGTCCTTATAAGGCGTGATGTCTGTATAAGGCATTCTGTCCTTATTTGGAGTTATGTCTTTATAAGGCTCATTCATATGAAATAACGGGAGCTGATGTAGGGAAAGTGTACGGTGTTCTCTGGACCTATATTAGGGTACCAATATGAAATATAATAGTACTTTTAAGTTTCACATGTCCTTGGAGTGACAAAAATCCAAATGTGTTTTTCCCTACTGTAAGGCCTTCCCCTCTTGTGGGCTAGTATTTGGAATTCCTTAATATGCTTTTGATATGTAATTCCCAATTATAAAGGTGTCAAGGTAGAAAATCCTCATGGTCGGTTTGTAGCTTAGAATGATCCACCTTTTGATAGTCCCAGACCAGAATAGCTGTAATAGCACAGGACAGTGGCATGATCAAGCGAGGGAAGGAGAGGGAGGGAACGGCAAGGAGGGAGATCTAAAATGACAGCAGAAATCATAAATACTTCTTTCTGTCTAGTAACGAAGGACGTATGTTTAAACACATCAATCACTCAAGAGATGTAACTTAAAAAATACCTGTGACAAAATAACAACTATGCAGCCTGAAGGATCCCATGTATTCCGTAGTTCCTGTGTAGAAACATCAATCCTTTCATCTGGTTTGCTGTATTAGAATATATATAGAAAGAACAACTCTATGACATCAACCCAACATGTATTGCAAAACATACTAAGTACCTATTGCTAAGGAATTGATGTATGAATCCACACAGTGACATGCCCTTAATAGAATCCACAAGACATCACAGTGGTTGAAAGTAGTTCAATACTACTCTGGTAAACACCCCTGTTAATAGAGCAAAAGAAAGAGCAAACATATGTAAGACCATCCAGTAATTATTATATATATCACTTTCCGAGAAGTACAATAAGGGAATACTTTTCCCAACGTCTTGCTGGTGAACAATCATCAAAGTAAATAAGACCCCCTGTGAAAATGTCTTTTACGTGTTAAGCTCCCATTGGAGAAAACAATAATGTTCCCACCGCATAGCCACTGGGCTCTGGTTTGCCAACAGTGGGAACTAACAATAGTTCTTTATGCCTTCAAGTAGGGGAAAAAATGTACACTCTGTTTTTAGAGTTCAATAACATCCCACTCCAAAAGCCAACGAGAAGAGGCTTGCCAACGGTAAGATGTCCGAGAGCCAATAATCCTATGAATCAGAGAATCCTTTCACAATGTAAGGGTTGAGACCATAGCCACCAAACGACAAAAAGGAAATGATCATGCGCTAAACAGGGACAAGTCAGTGGGAACAAATCGAGCTGTGCCGAGCACCCTTACCGGGATCAGCAGCGTCCTTCCAGCAAACGAACCGAGTAAGAATTTTGGACGCTGTTCCTCAGTCCATCTGGATGTATGACGTTACAACGCATGCTGTTACAACGCATGCTGTTACAACGAAAGTTTTACACCGCGAGTGCATTGACAACGCAGGACATTACAACGCGAGTCTTTACATCGACTTGCACTAGATGGCGTGCTAACATTAAAAAAGTGTAATTTACTATTCCAACTCCAGTCCACGTAACAGTAGGGAAGGTGTTGGGATAGTAAACTACACTATTATTAATGTTAGCACGCCATCTAGTGCAAGTCGATGTAAAGACTTGCGTTGTAATGTCCCGCGTTGTCAATGCACTTGCGTTGTAATAGTTTCGTTGTAATGGTAGTGCGTTGTAAAAGTTGCGTTGTAAAGGTTGTTCCCCGTCCATCTTCTATTTATAGGTGGTTCCTTCTGCGCATTGCATTGATTCACTAAGTCTCTTGGTAACTGTAGTCCCAACATCGTTCCGGTTTGCGTTCTATTCTGATTGACAGGGATTTCTTGTGCGCTTGTTAATGGGACATTCCAGGTTTACTATGAAGCGCTCTTGAGGTAATGATTTTATAACAAAAGGAGAAGCTGCATCATGTTTCATATCTTTGAAATAGTAATGATAAATCTTCTTTTCTGGTAAAGTTGGTTTTAACATTACTATTTTAGGAATTCCACTTTTAGAAAGTGTACATTTCTCTGCCCTTACTGCTCTGTTTGCCTTGCAGCCTGTCTCCAATACAAGCCTTGGGTGCGTGTCCGCAACACTTTGTGCATTCCCTTTAGACAGTCACAAATACAGGAAGGGTGGATGTGACAGAGAACTCATCTACATTCTGATAGCTTATCCTAGGCAGGAAGAGAAAGTGGAGCTGACACGCCTGAATAAGCAGTGTCGCACTTCCCACACAAATGGCTAATTACCCCCTACTGATAGCCTGGAGCTAGGGTTGAAAGAAAGGAGGACCAGTGCACTTCTGGAGCCAGCTTTGAAGTCACCCCCACTTCAAAGTCACAATTGGTTATAAGCACTGGGCCTCTGACCCTACCAAGACAGTACACTACTGGACCTGTGAAAAACTCTACCAGGAGTAAAGACTGCTGTGCTACAAGGGTTACCACTCTGCTTGACTGTGGCTCTGGGAAATCTGCGTTTCTGCTTTGCTGTGCTGTCGTGGTGCCTGCTGATCTCTGCCCCGCTGAGGTCAAGAACTGGAGCCATGTCATTTGAACCCAGAGTGACTCCATTAACTTGCTGGTTTACTCCCTGTTCTGAAGTCTCAGGGCCATCAAAGACTTCCTTCAACCCTGCAACAGCAGCTGGACTCTTTCATCTGTGAGTCCTGCGCTACCAAGTGGTGCCAATCCCGGGGTGACATCAGGGGAATCACTAGCCTAGCAAGGCTGTCCTTTTGTTCCTTAATTTATTTGTTCTCCATTTTTTAATCTGCCTACTGGTGTTTTTAATCTGGATTTTTTAAACTGTTTTAGCACTGACTCCTGCACTACTGCGTGTTGCAGGGTGCAGGAGCACTTTGTAGGACTTCCACAGTACATATGCGCACCATATTTTAATTAAAAACAAGCTGCTCACCTCCCTCCTCGTGGCTGTGGTCCTCGGTGCCGACGGACGGCCATTGGGGGTTTGCTCTTCCCTTCTGCACACCCTACGCGCCATTTTGGAGGGGTCTGCGATCTAGTCTTCAGACCAGCTGACCCTCTCCTCCTTAATTAATGGGAGCTGCAGCGCAGACGCGCAGCGGACTCCCAGGGTGACATCAGGGGAACCGCTAGCCTAGTAGGGCTGTCCTTTTATTCCTTAATTTGTTTGCACTCCATTTTTTAATCCACCTACTGTTCTTTTTATTTAAGCTTTTTTTAAATTGTTTTAGCACTGACTCCTGCACTACTGCATGTTGCAGAGTGCAGGAGCAATTTGTAGGAACTTCACAGTACATATGCACACCATATTTTAATTTGTTATGAAAACAAGCTGCTCACCTCCCTCCTCGTGGCTGTGGTCCTTGGTGCCAACCGACGGCCATTGGGGGTTTGCTCTTCCCTTCTGCACACGCTAGGTGCCATTTTGGAGGGGTCTGCGGTCTAGTCTTCAGACCAGCTGATGCTCTCCTCCTTACTTAATGGGAGGTGCAGCGCAGACGCGCAGCAGATGAGCGGCGGGCAGGCTGCTGGTGCTCCGCAGGCGTGCCAAAGGGAAGCCCGTCTGCACCTGTACGTGCTCCGGGAGCACGCAGCACCAGCCCCCCTGCAGGTTTTGGTCCCCAACACCTCAATAACTTGACTTATAGCAGGGAAGAGTTACTCTCCTTCAACACTAAAGAACGGCTGTGCACAGGCCCCATACATCTCCTGGTGACACACCGCGCAATCTGCACACTCAGACTCAACTGTCGCAAAATAAAATCACCGGACCACTTTGAGGACAACACTCAAAACTACACGGTAGAAACAATGAAGTGTACTTTGTTAAACACCCAATCTCTCATTAAACATGCATTAGAAATGGCTGACTTTCTAGATAGTTCGAAAATTGACATTGCTTTTCCAACTGAGACCAGGGCGGACGCCACCTCTGGCTGAGACCTGGCTATTGCCAGCCATCCTGGGGACTCGTTAATCAGGCTGGACCGCATTAGGAACAGAGGCGGGGGTCTAGCAATTATCTTTAGAGCCAATTGTAACCCCTTTGCTGCTAGGCCTCAAACCCCCCAACCCCCTCCCTCCCCGGGCTAAGTCTTTGTTTGGGTATTTGTGGTAGTTTGCACTTAGGCCCCTGTAACTTTTTGATCACATAAGATATCATCGCAAAATTTGCGTCCTTTTTTTCCAACATCATGGGGATTCAAAGGTACCCAGGGTTTGTGGATTCCCATGGAGTAGTCCCTGAAATTAGCCAAAATACCGGTAAATTTAGTTTTTGGGGAAAAAAGGGCTACAGATGAAAGCGTCTGGTTTTCCCTGCAAATGGAATCAAAAAAGGGGTTGTGGTGCTGAAATCACGATCTTCCCAGCTGTCAGGGACAAGCAGACTTTTGTCAGAAAACCAAAATATTTTGCACAGTTTTGGCATTTTTCTGGGACATAGCCTATTTTTGCTATTTTTTCTGCTTTCAACCTCTTTCCAGTTAATGGTAAAAATGGGTATGAAAGCAATAATGGATCCTGGATTGATATACATTTTAGAAAAGTAGACCAAATTCTGAATTCAGCAAGGGGTGATTTGTGTAGATCCTTCAAGGTTTCTTTATAGAAACTAACCGTTGAATATAGGAAAAATTGAAAATTAGTTGAAAAAAACAGCCATTTGTGTTAACATTTTCACCTGTAACTACTTCTTATTATGACAGATGTTTGAAAGCAATGTACTGCTACATCCGCTGGACCTTTCTGGTTGTGGGGATATATATGGGGACCTGTAGGCTCACCAAGAACCCGACGAACCCAGAGCCAATAACTGAGCAGTGTATTGCAATGGTTTTTTATTATGTACCGGGTATATAGCAATTGATTTGGGAAAATATATACATGGAAAAATCAGTATGAAAGAAACCTATGTATTTCTCAAATTGGAACAAAATATAGAGTTTAGAAACGGGAAATATTTGCACATTTCTGAAATTGTGAGTACCCGTACTAGCATGAGAATTAGAGGTCATTTTTCAAAATGACTTCTTTTTTATACATTGTCTTTCATTTGGAAGGCAGAAATGCATCGAAAGTCAATAGGTAATACCAGTTGCTCTACAATTATGTGTTACTCTAATTCTTCCGATAAAAATGGTACCTCACTTGTGTGGGGATGCCTAGTACCAGCGACAGTGAAAACTGACCCTTTTTTGTAAAATGTTTAGCTGTAGATTTTGAACTCTAGCTTTGCTGGCACCTAGGGAAACCTAGCAAACCTATACATTTTTGAAAACTAAACACACAGGGGAAATCGAGGATGGGGTGACTGGACTTGCTCTCACCAGGTTCTATTACCCAGAATTCCTAGCAAACCAGAAAATCTGTAAAAAAAAAAGAAAATTTTCCTCTCATTTTTGTGGTGGAAAGTTCTGGAATCTACATGGATCCACAAAATTCTCCCCACCCTGCGTTACCCAAAGTCTTCTGAGAAAAATGGTACCTTACTTGTGTGGGTAGGCCTAGTGCCCAGGACAGTAAACGGCCCAAAATGCAACATGGACACACCACATTTTCACAGTGAAAACTGACCCTTTTTTTGCAAAGTGCCTAGCTGTAGATTTTGAACCCTAGCTCTGCCAGCACCTAGGGAAACCTAGCAAACCTATACACTTTTGGAAACTAGACACTCAGGGGAATCTAGGATAGGGTGACTTGACTGGCTCTCACCAGGTTCTATTACCCAGAATCCCTTGCAAACCTAAAACTTTTTTTTAAATAAAATCATTTTCCTTATATTTCTGTGGTGGAAAGTTTTGGAATTTATGTGGATCCACAAAATAACCCCCCACCCTGCATTTCCCTAAGTCATCTGAGAAAAACTGGTACCTCACTTGTGAGGGTAGGCCTGGTGCCCGTTACAGGATACAGCCCAAATCGCAACGTGAACACACCACAGTTTCAGAGTGAAAACTGACCCTTGTTTGCAAAGTGCCTAGCTGTAGATTTAGAACACTAGCTCTGCCGGCACCTAGGGAAACCTAGCAAACCTAATCATTTTTGAAAACTAGAAACCAAGCGGAATCCATGATGGGGTAACTTGACTGGCTCTCACCAGGTTCTGTTACCCAGAATCCCTTGAACACCTAAATATTTGTCAAAAAAACACATTTTCCTCACATTTCTGTGGTGGAAAGTTCTGGAATCTGCATGAATCCACAAAACTTCACCCACCCCGCATTTCCCAAAGTCTACTGAGAAAAATGGTACCTCACTTGTGTGGGTAGGCCTAGGGCCCGCGACAGGAAACAGCCCAAAACGCAATGTGGACACACCACATTTTCACGGTGAAAACAAACCCTTTTTTTTGCAAAGTGCCTAGCTCTAGATTTTGAACCCTAACTTTGCCAGCACCTAGGGAAACCTAGCAAACCTATACATTTTTGAAAATAGACACACAGGGCAATCCAGGACGGGGTGACTTTACTGGTTCTCACCAGGTTCTATTACCCAGAATCCTTTGCAAACATAAAAACTTGCTAAAATTTTCCTCGCATTTCTGTGGTGGCAAGTTCTGGAATTTGTGTGGATCCACAAAAGTCCCCCACCCCGCGTTCCCCAAAGTTTTCTGAGAAAAATGGTACCTCAATTGTGTGGGTAGGGCTGGTGCCCGTGACAGGAAACAGCCCAAAACGCAACATGGACACACCACATTTTCACAGTGAAAACGGTCCCTTTTTTTTGCAAAGTACCTAGCTGTAGATTTTGAAACCTAATTTTGCCAGCACCTACGGAAACCTAGCAAACCTATACATTTTTTAAAACTAGGGTCTCAGGGGAATCCAGGATGGGGTGACTTGACTGGTTTTCACCAGGTTCTGTTGCCCAGAATCCCTTGCAAACCTCAAAATGTGTCAAAAAACACATTTTACTCACATTACTGTAGTGGAAAGTTCTGGAATCTGCGTGGATCCACAAAATTCCACCCACCCCATATTTCCCAAAGCCTTCCAAGAAAAATGGTACCTCACTTCTGTGGGTAGGCCTAGTGTCCGTGACAGGAAATGGCCCAAAACACATTGTGGACACAACACATTTTCACAGTGAAAACTGACCCTTTTTTTGCAAGGTGCCTAGCTGTAGATTTTGTACCCTAGCTCTGCCGGCACATAGGGAACCCTAGCATACCTATACATTTTTAAAACTAGACACCCAGGGGAATCGAGGATGGGGTGACTTGACAGGCTCTCACCAGGTTCTATTACCCAGAATCCCTTGCAAACCAGAAAATCTATAATAAAAACAAATTTCCCACGCATTTCTGTGGTGGAAAGTTCTGTAATCTACATGGATCCACAAAATTCTCCCACCCCGCTTTACCCAAAGTCTTCTGAGAAAAATGGTACCTTACTTGTGTGGTTAGGCCTACTGCCCGTGACAGGAAATGGCCCAAAACACATTGTGAACATAACACATTTTCACAGTGAAAATAGACCCTTTTTTTGCAAGGTGCCTAGCTGTAGATTTTGAACCCTAGCTCTCCCAGCACCTAGGGAAACTTAGCGAACCTATACACTTTTGGAAACTAGACACTCAGGGGAATCTAGGATAGGGTGACTTGACTGGCTCTCACCAGGTTCTATTACCCAGAATCCCTTGCAAACCTAAAACTTTTTTTTAAATAAACACATTTTCCTTATATTTCTGTGGTGGAAAGTTTTGGAATTTATGTGGATCCACAAAATAACCCCCCACCCTGCATTTCCCTAAGTCATCTGAGAAAAACTGGTACCTCACTTGTGAGGGTAGGCCTGGTGCCCGTTACAGGATACAGCCCAAATCGCAACGTGAACACACCACAGTTTCAGAGTGAAAACTGACCCTTGTTTGCAAAGTGCCTAGCTGTAGATTTAGAACACTAGCTCTGCCGGCACCTAGGGAAACCTAGCAAACCTAATCATTTTTGAAAACTAGAAACCAAGAGGAATCCATGATGGGGTAACTTGACTGGCTCTCACCAGGTTCTGTTACCCAGAATCCCTTGAACACCTAAATATTTGTCAAAAAAACACATTTTCCTCACATTTCTGTGGTGGAAAGTTCTGGAATCTGCATGAATCCACAAAACTTCACCCACCCCGCATTTCCCAAAGTCTACTGAGAAAAATGGTACCTCACTTGTGTGGGTAGGCCTAGGGCCCGCGACAGGAAACAGCCCAAAACGCAATGTGGACACACCACATTTTCACGGTGAAAACAAACCCTTTTTTTTGCAAAGTGCCTAGCTCTAGATTTTGAACCCTAACTTTGCCAGCACCTAGGGAAACCTAGCAAACCTATACATTTTTGAAAATAGACACACAGGGCAATCCAGGACGGGGTGACTTTACTGGTTCTCACCAGGTTCTATTACCCAGAATCCTTTGCAAACATAAAAACTTGCTAAAATTTTCCTCGCATTTCTGTGGTGGCAAGTTCTGGAATTTGTGTGGATCCACAAAAGTCCCCCACCCCGCGTTCCCCAAAGATTTCTGAGAAAAATGGTACCTCAATTGTGTGGGTAGGGCTGGTGCCCGTGACAGGAAACAGCCCAAAACGCAACATGGACACACCACATTTTCACAGTGAAAACGGTCCCTTTTTTTTGCAAAGTACCTAGCTGTAGATTTTGAAACCTAATTTTGCCAGCACCTACGGAAACCTAGCAAACCTATACATTTTTTAAAACTAGGGTCTCAGGGGAATCCAGGATGGGGTGACTTGACTGGTTTTCACCAGGTTCTGTTGCCCAGAATCCCTTGCAAACCTCAAAATGTGTCAAAAAACACATTTTACTCACATTACTGTAGTGGAAAGTTCTGGAATCTGCGTGGATCCACAAAATTCCACCCACCCCATATTTCCCAAAGCCTTCCAAGAAAAATGGTACCTCACTTGTGTGGGTAGGCCTAGTGCCCGTGACAGGAAATGGCCCAAAACACATTGTGGACACAACACATTTCACAGTGAAAACTGACCCTTTTTTTGCAAGGTGCCTAGCTGTAGATTTTGTACCCTAGCTCTGCCGGCACATAGGGAACCCTAGCATACCTATACATTTTTAAAACTAGACACCCAGGGGAATCGAGGATGGGGTGACTTGACAGGCTCTCACCAGGTTCTATTACCCAGAATCCCTTGCAAACCAGAAAATCTATAAAAAAAACAAATTTCCCACGCATTTCTGTGGTGGAAAGTTCTGTAATCTACATGGATCCACAAAATTCTCCCACCCCGCGTTACCCAAAGTCTTCTGAGAAAAATGGTACCTTACTTGTGTGGGTAGGCCTACTGCCCGTGACAGGAAATGGCCCAAAACACATTGTGAACATAACACATTTTCACAGTGAAAACAGACCCTTTTTTTGCAAGGTGCCTAGCTGTAGATTTTGAACCCTAGCTCTCCCAGCACCTAGGGAAACTTAGCGAACCTATACACTTTTGGAAACTAGAAACCCAGGGGGATTCTGGACGGGGTGACTTGACTTGCTCTTTCCAGGTTCTATTTCCCAGAATTCCTTGCAAACCAGAAAATCTGTCCAAAAAAACCAAATTTTCCTCGCAGAAAGTTCTGGAATCTACATGGATCCACAAAATTCTCCCCACCCCGAGTTACCCACAGTCTTCTGAAAAAAATGGTACCTTACTTGTGTGGGTAGGCCTAGTGCCCAGGACAGTAAATGGCCCAAAACACATTGTGGACACAACACATTTTCACAGTGAAAAAATACACTTTTTTTGCAAAGTGCCTAGCTGTTGATTTTGAATCCTAGCTCTGCCAGCACCTAGGGAAACCTAGCAAACCTATACACTTTTGGAAACTAGACACCCAGGGGGATCTAGGATAGGGTGACTTGACTGGCTCTCACCAGGTTCTATTACCCAGAATCCCTTGCAAACCTAATTTTTTTTTTTAAATAAACACATTTTCCTGACATTTCTGTGGTGGAAAGTTCTGGAATTTGTGTGGATCCACAAAATAACCCCCCACCACGCATTTCCCTAAGCCATCTGAGAAAAACTGGTACCTCACTTGTGTGGGTAAGCCTGGTGCCCGTGACAGGAAACAGCCCAAAACGCAACGTGAACACACCACATTTTCACAGTGAAAACTGACCCTTTTTTATCAAAGTGCCTAGCTGTAGATTTTGAACCCTAGCTCTGCCGGCACCTAGTGAAACCTAGCAAACCTATAAATTTTTGAAAACTAGAAACCCAGAGGAATCCATGATGGGGTAACTTGACTGGCTCTCATCAGGTTCTGTTACCCAGAATCCCTTGCACATCTAAATATTTGTCAAAAAAACAAATTTTCCTCACATTTCTTTGGTGGAAAGTTCTGGAATCTGCATGGATCCATAAAACTCCACCCACCCCGCATTCCAGAAGATCTACCGAGAAAAATGGTATCTCACTTGTGTGGGTAGGCCTAGGCCGCGCGACAGGAAACAGCCCAAAACGCAATATGGACACGCCACATTTTCACGATGAAAACAGACCCTTTTTTTTTGCAAAGTGCCTAGTTCTAGATTTTGAACCCTAACTTTGCCAGCACCTAGGGAAGCCTTGCAAACCTGTACATTTTTTAAAATAGACACATACGTGTAATCCAGAATGGGGTGACTTTACTGGCTCTCACCAGCTTCTATTACCCAGAATCTTTTGCAATCATAAAAATTTGCTAAAAAAACACTTTTTCCTCGCATTTCTGTGGTGGAAAGTTCTGGAATCTGCGTGGATCCACAAAATTCCCCCACCCCGAGTTCCCCAAAGTTATCTGAGAAAAATGGTACCTCACGTGTGTGGGTAGGCCTGGTGCCCGTGACAGGAAACAGCACAAAACGCAACGTGAACACACCAACTTTTTCACAGTGAAAACTGACCCTTTTTTATCAAAGTGCATAGCTGTAGATTTAGAACCCTAGCTCTGCCGGCACCTAGGGAAACCTAGCAAACCTAATCATTTTTGAAAACTGGAAACAGAGAGGAATCCATGATGGGGTAACATTTTCCTGACATTTCTGTGGTGGAAAGTTCTAGAATCTGCATCGATCCACAAAACTCCACCCACCCCGCTTTTCCCAAAGTCTACTGAGAAAAATGGTACCTCACTTGTGTGGGTAGGCCTAAGTCTCGTGACAGGAAACAGCCCAAAATGCAATGTGGACACACCACATTTTCACAGTAAAAACACAAACCCTTTTTTTTGCAAAGTGCCTAGCTCTAGATTTTGAACCCTAACTTTGCCAGCACCTAGGGAAACATAGTAAACCTATACATATTGAAAATAGACACACAGGGCAATCCAGGACGGGATGACTTTACTGGTTCTCACCAGGTTCTTTTACCCAGAATCCTTTGCAAACATAATAACTTGCTAAAAAAACAAATTTTCCTCGCATTTCTGTGGTGGAAAGTTCTGGAATCTGCATGGATCCACAAAAGACCCCACCCCGCGTTCCCCAAAGATTTCTGAGAAAAATGGTACCTCACTTGTGTGGGTAGGCCTGGTGCCCGTGACAGGGAACAGCCCAAAACGCAACGTGGACACACCACATTTTCACAGTGAAAACGGTCTCTTTTTTTGCAAAGTGCCTTGCTGTAGATTTTGAAACCTAACTTTGCCAGCACCTACGGAAACCTAGCAAACCTATACATTTTTGAAAACTAGACTCTCAGGGGAATCCAGGATGGGGTGACTTGACTGGCTCTCACCAGGTTCTGTTACCCAGAATCACTTGCAAACCTCAAAATGTGTCAAAAAACCACGTTTTACTCACATTTCTGTAGTGGAAAGATCTGGAATCTGCGTGGATCCACAAAATTCCACCCACCTCGCATTTCCCAAAGTCTTCCAAGAAAAATGGTACCTCACTTGTGTAAGTAGGTCTAGTGCCCGTGACATGAAATGGCCCAAATCACATTGTGGACACAACACATTTTCACGGTGAAAACTGACCCTTTTTTTGCAATGTGCCTAGCTGTAGATTTTGAACCCTAGCTCTTCTGGCACCTAGGGAAACCAAGCAAACCTATACATTTTTGAAAACTAGACTCTCAGGGGAATTCAGGATGGGGTGACTTGATTGGTTTTCACCAGGTTCTGGTAACCAGAATCCCTTGCACACCTAACTATTTGTCAAAAAAACAAATTTTCCTCACATTTCTTTGGTGGAAAGTTCTGGAATCTGCATCGATCCACAAAACTCCTCCCACCCCGCATTTCCCAAAGTTTACTGAGAAAAATGGTACCTCACTTGTGTGGGTAGGCCTAAGGCCCGCGACAGGAAACAGCCCAAAACGCAATGTGGACACACCACATTTTCACAGTGAAAACACAAACCCTTTTTTTTGCAAAGTGCCTAGCTCTAGATTTTGAACCCTAACTTTGCCAGCACCTAGGGAAACATAGTCAACCTATACATTTTGAAAATAGACACACAGGGAAATCCAGGACGGGATGACTTTACTGGTTCTCACCAGGTTCTTTTACCCAGAATCCTTTGCAAACATAATAACTTGCTAAAAAAACAAATTTTCCTCGCATTTCTGTGGTGGAAAGTTCTGGAATCTGCATGGATCCACAAAAGACCCCACCCCGTGTTCCCCAAAGATTTCTGAGAAAAATGGTACCTCACTTGTGTGGGTAGGCCTGGTGCCCGTGACAGGAAACAGCCCAAAACGCAACGTGGACACACCACATTTTCACAGAGAAAACGGTCCCTTTTTTTTGCAAAGTGCCTTGCTGTAGATTTTGAAACCTAACTTTGCCAGCACCTATGGAAACCTAGCAAACCTATACATTTTTGAAAACTAGACTCTCAGGGGAATCCAGGATGGGGTGACTTGACTGGCTCTCACCAGGTTCTGTTACCCAGAATCACTTGCAAACCTCAAAATGTGTCAAAAAACACGTATTACTCACATTTCTGTAGTGGAAAGTTCTGGAATCTGCGTGGATCCACAAAATTCCACCCACCTCGCATTTCCCAAAGTCTTCCAAGAAAAATGGTACCTCACTTGTGTAAGTAGGTCTAGTGCCCGCGACATGAAATGGCCCAAATCACATTGTGGACACAACACATTTTCAAGGTGAAAACTGACCCTTTTTTTGCAATGTGCCTAGCTGTAGATTTTGAACCCTAGCTCTGCAGGCACCTAGGGAAACCAAGCAAACCTATACATTTTTGAAAACTAAACTCTCAGGGGAATCCAGGATGGGGTGACTTGACTGGGTTTCACCAGGTTCTGTTAACCAGAATCCCTTGCAAACCTCAAAATGTGTCAAAAAACACATTTTACACAAATTACTGTAGTGGAAAGTTCTGGAATCTGCGTGGATCCACAAAATTCCACCCTCCCCATATTTCCCAAAGCCTTCCAAGAAAAATGGTACCTCACTTGTGTGGGTATGCCTAGTGCCCGTGACACGAAATGGCCCAAAACACATGGTGGACACAATACATTTTCACAGTGAACACGAACCCTATTTTTGCAAGGTGCCTAGCTGTAGATTTTGTACCCTAGCTCTGCCGGCACATAGGGAACCCTAGCAAACCTATACATTTTTTAAAACTAGACACCCATGGGAATCGAGGATGGGGTGACTTGACTGGCTCTCACCAGGTTCTATTACCCAGAATCCCTTGCAAACCATAAAAACTGTAAAAAAAACAAATTTTCCACGCATTTCTGTGGTGGAAAGTTCTGGAGTCTACATGGATCCACAAAATTCTCCCCACCCCATGTTCCCCAAAGTCTTCTGAGAAAAATGGTACCTTTAAGTGTGGGTAGGTTAGTGCCCAGGACAGTAAACGGCCCAAAACGCAACATGGACACACCTCAATTTCACATTAAAAACTGACCCTTTGCAAGGTGCATAGCTGTAGATTTTGAACCCTAACTTTGCCAGCACCTAGGGAAGCCTAGCAAACCTGTATATTTTTTAAAATAGACACATACAGGTAATCCAGGATGGGGTGACTTTACTGGCTCACACCAGCTTCTATTACCCACAATCCTTTGCAATCATAAAAATTTGCTAAAAAACACTTTTTCCTCGCATTTCTGTGGTGGAAAGTTCTGGAATCTGCGTGGATCCACAAAATTCCCCCACCCCGAGTTCCCCAAAGTTATCTGAGAAAAATGGTACCTCACTTGTGTGGGTAGGGCTGGTGCCCGTGACAGGAAACAGCCCAAAACGCAACGTGAACACACCACATTTTCAAAGTGAAAACTGACCCTTTTTTATCAAAGTGCCTAGCTGTAGATTTAGAACCCTAGCTCTGCCGGCACCTAGGGAAACCTAGCAAACCTAATCATTTTTGAAAACTAGAAACCGAGAGGAATCCATGATGGGGTAACTTGACTGGCTCTCACCAGGTTCTGTTACCCAGAATCCCTTGCACACCTAAATATTTGTCAAAAAAGCACATTTTCCTCACATTTCTGTGGTGAAAAGTTCTGGAATCTGCATCGATCCACAAAACTCCACCCACCCCGCTTTTCCCAAAGTCTACTGAGAAAAATGGTACCTCACTTGTGTGGGTAGGCCTGGTGCCCGTGACAGGAAACAGCCCAAAACGCAACGTGAACACACCACATTTTCACAGTGAAAACTGACCCTTTTTTATCAAAGTGCCTAGCTGTAGATTTAGAACCCTAGCTCTGCCGGCACCTAGGGAAACCTAGCAAACCTAATCATTTTTGAAAACTAGAAACCGAGAGGAATCCATGATGGGGTAACTTGACTGGCTCTCACCAGGTTCTGTTACCCAGAATCCCTTGCACACCTAAATATTTGTCAAAAAAGCACATTTTCCTCACATTTCTGTGGTGAAAAGTTCTGGAATCTGCATCGATCCACAAAACTCCACCCACCCCGCTTTTCCCAAAGTCTACTGAGAAAAATGGTACCTCACTTGTGTGGGTAGGCCTAGGGCCCGCGACAGGAAACAGCCCAAAACGCAATGTGGACACACCACATTTTCACGGTGAAAACAGACCCTTTTTTTTGCAAAGTGCCTAGCTCTAGATTTTGAACCCTAACTTTGCCAGCACCTAGGGAAACCTAGCAAACCTATACATTTTTGAAAATAGACACACAGGGCAATCCAGGATGGGGTGACTTTTATTTATTTATTTTATTTAGGTTACTTATAAAGCGCTAACAATCATCCTGAGGGATATCACGGCGCTGCGATTGCTACAGTATGGATGCAGTGGGCATAGTAGGTGTATTTAGTCATAGTCAGGGAAAAGGAAAGTTTTTAGTTGTTTCCTGAATGCCAGGTGATCCTCTGTAAGTCGAAGGGCCACGGGAAGTTCATTCCACTTCCTTGCGGCAACGTAGGAAAAGGCTCGTTCACCCATTCTGGCTTTCTTTACCCGGGGTATACTGGCTAGCGCCGCGGTTTGTGAACGGAGGTATCTAGTGGGAATGTAGAACCGGATCCTGTTTCTAAGGATAAGAGGGCCTGTCTCGTGAAGTGCTCTATGAGTGATGCACAACATTTTAAAAATTGCTCTTTGCTTCATCGGAAGCCAATGTAGATCCCGCAGACAGTTTGTGGCCGAGTCAAATTTTCTTTTCATGCAGATAGCCTTGGCTGCTGCGTTCTGAAGTATTTGTAACTTGGTGAAAAGGTTCTCCGCCATGCCAACGAACAGAGAGTTTCCATAATCCAGTCTGCTCATCAAGAGAGACTGAATTAGGATCCTTCTACATTCTAATGGAATCCAAGGAAAGACTCTTTTAAGCATCTTCAGAATCGCAAAGCCTTTGCCGCATATAGCGGCTACATGAGTTTTCATGGAAAGGGATGTGTCGATCGTTATCCCCAGGTTCCTTGCTGTTAATGTAGGGGCGGGGGGGATGCCCAGTGTTTCAGGCCACCAGGTATCGTTCCACAGTTGCGTGTGGCCTCCAAACAGCAATATCTCTGATTTGTCTGCATTCAGCTTGAGGTAGTGCTTATGCATCCATTCGGCCAAATCAGAGAGACAGCTCATAAGTCTGTCCTTGGAATTGGTCTTCTCATCCAGGACTACTGTGAGTTGGGTGTCATCCGCATAGGAGCAGATTTCAACACCCCATTTTCTGCCAATTCCAGCCAGGGAAGACACGAAAACGTTAAACAGAGTAGGGCTTAGCGAGGCCCCCTGCGGGACCCCGTATTTGATGATCTGGGGAGGGGATGAGAACTTGCCCAAATGCACCGATTGAGATCTTTCCAATAGGAAGGACCGCAGCCATCCCAATGCTCTATCCCTAATGCCTCTGGTGGCTAGTGTCTCCAGGAGCAATTTGTGTGAGACGGTATCGAATGCCGCCGAGAGGTCCAACAGGATTAGGGCAACTGTTTTCCCCTGGTCCACAAGCATTCTGATATTGTCAAGCACGGCCAGGAGAGTTGTTTCCGTGCTATTGTTGGCCCTAAAACCTGTTTGCGTGCTGTCTAGTAAGTTGTTAGTCTCGAGAAAACTGACCAGTTTTCTGTTGACCAGTTTCTCCAGGACTTTCGACAAGTAGGGAAGCTGGGAGATGGGTCTGTAGTTGGCCGGGTTGTTAATATCTAGGCCTGCTTTTTTTAAAAGGGGGGTGACTATGGCATTCTTCCAACTGCATGGGAATTCTGCTACTTCTAACGAGTAATTCAGTACTTGAGTTACTGCAGGGCAGATGGAGGGAATAATTTGTCGGAAAATATGATGGGGGCAAGGGTCCAAGGGAGAGCCAGATGTAATTTCTAGCATTGTTTTGCCCACTTCCTCTTCGGAAAATGGACCAAAGCTAGTGCAAAGGACTTGGGAAGTGGGTGGCTCATGATCTATAAGGGGTCCCGCCTCAGAGTTAGGGAAGGACGAATAAATCTTGTCTATCTTTTCACAAAAGAAGTTGCTCATTTTGTCGCAACTAATTTGTGAAGGAACCAAATCAGATGATAGACTAGACGGGCTACATAGCTCCTTAACTATTTTAAAGAGCTCTTTGGAGGAGTCTTTATTCTCTAGAATCCTATGGGAAAAGTAGTCCTTTTTCGCCTTCCTAATGGCTTTGGTATAGTGCGACAGTGCTTTTTTGTACATTGACCTAGTCTCTTGGGATTTTGTTAGCCTCCATTTATGCTCAAGCCTGGTGCATTTCCTTTTAAGTAGCTTTAATTCCTGGCCGTACCATTTTTCTGACATAGTACGCCTGGATTTAGGATTCCGACGCTGTCGAGAGCAATGCTCAAGAGCCATTGCGATGTGGTCCTGCAATCTATCCGTTGCTTCGTCGACACTTATTTCTCCTATAGGGTGATGTACAAAATGTTCCATAAAAGTTTCGGCCTTGAAGTTAGCATAACTTCTTTTGTGAGTTGCTGTTCGATAGGAGGGCTTAATGTTTTTGGCTGATAAATGTATATCGAATTCGACCAAAGAATGATCTGTCCAAAGCAGTGGTTTTATCCCTGAGATGGAGATAGGGTTAATATTGGAAAAAATCAAGTCGAGAATGTGTCCGGCCTGATGAGTTGGTTGGTCAATTCTCTGAGATAACTGCAATATCTCCATGTTTTCCATTAGTTGTTTAGTAAGAGGATTATTGCTATCATCGTAGTGGATATTGAAATCCCCTACGAGTAGTATGTTTTTATTCTGGAGACAAATTGGCATAACTTGAGCCAAGAGATGAGTATTAAATTCAGAGGTACAGCCCGGGGGATTATAAATGACAACTCCCCCGAGCAGGATGGTGGTATTGGAGGATAAGGAAAATGCCATAACCTCGTGGGTACCAACCTGAGTAATTGCTTCTTGTTTGCAAGAAAATGTGTCTTTAAACAGCACTGCAACCCCTCCTCCCTTCTTTTCCTTCCTATTCAGATTAAGAATTTTATAATTTTCCGGAAGGGCCGTGGCAATATCCGGAGTATTGTGGTTATCTAGCCAGGTCTCCGTAATGAAAGCTAGGTCTGGTTGGTCATTTTCTAAAATGTCCCATACTTCCGTTGCATGTTTGGGGAGAGACCTAACGTTGAGATAGATGCATTTTAGAGTTATTTCAGCGGTGCCGGGATTAAACTTTACTGGTTTTCACCAGGTTCTATTACCCAGAATCCTTTGCAAACATAAAAACTTGCTAAAATTTTCCTCGCATTTCTGTGGTGGCAAGTTCTGGAATCTGCGCGGATCCACAAAAGTCCCCCACCCCGCGTTCCCCAAAGTTTTCTGAGAAAAATGGTACCTCACTTGTGTGGGTAGGCCTGGTGCCCGTGACAGGAAACAGCCCAAAACGCAACATGGACACACCACATTTTCACAGTGAAAATGGTCCCTTTCTTTTGCAAAGTGCCTAGCTGTAGATTTTGAAACCTAACTTTGCCAGCACCTACGGAAACCTAGCAAACCTATACGCTTTTTAAAACTAGACTCTCAGGGGAATGCAGGATGGGGTGACTTGACTGGCTCTCACCAGGTTCTGTTACCCAGAATCCCTTGCAAACCTAAAAAATGTGTCAAAAAAACACATTTTACTCACATTACTGTAGTGGAAAGTTCTGGAATCTGTGTGGATCCACAAAATTCCACCCACCCCGCATTTCCCAAAGTCTTCCAAGAAAAATGGTACCTCACTTGTGTAAGTAGGTCTAGTGCCCGCGACATGAAATGGCCCAAATCACATTGTGGACACAACACATTTTCACAGTGAAAACGGACCCTTTTTTTACAAAGTGCCTAGCTGTAGATTTTGAACCCTAGCTCTGCTGGCACCTATGGAAACCAAGCAAACCTATACATTTTTGAAAACTGGACTCTCAGGGAAATCTAGGATGGGGTGACTTGACTGGTTTTCACTTGGTTCTGTTACCCAGAATCCCTTGCAAACCTCAAAATGTGTCAAAAAAACATATTTTACTCACATTACTGTAGTGGCAAGTTCTGGAATCTGCGTGGATCCACAAAATTCCACCCACCACATATTTCCCAAAGCCTTCCAAGAAAAATGGTACCTCACTTGTGTGGGTAGGCCTAGTGCCCGTGACAGGAAATGGCCCAAAACACATTGTGGACACAACACATTTTCACAGTGAAAACAGACCTTTTTTTTGCAAGGTGCCTAGCTGTAGATTTTGTACCCTAGCTCTGCCGGCACACAGGGAACCCTAGCAAACCTATACATTTTTTAAAACTAGACACCCAGGGGAATCGAGGATGGGGTGACTTGACTGCCTCTCACCAGGTTCTATTACCCAGAATCCCTTGCAAACCAGAAAATCTATAAAAAACAAACAAATTTCCCACGCATTTCTGTGGTGGAAAGTTCTGGAATCTACATGGATCCACAAAATTCTCTCCACCCCGCGTTACCTAAAGTCTTCTGAGAAAAATGGTACCTCACTTGTGTGGGTAGGCCTAGTGCCAGCGACAGGAAATGGCCCAAAACACAATGTGGATACACCACATTTTAAAGTGAACACTGACACTATTTTGCAAAGTGCCTAGCTGTAGATTTTGAACCCTAGCTCTGCCAGCACCTAGGGAAACCTAGCAAACCTATACACTTTTGGAAACTAGACACCCAGGGGGATTTACGAAAGGGTGACTTGACTGGCTCTCACCAGGTTCTATTACCCAGAATCCCTTGCAAACCTAATTTTTTGTAATAAACACATTTTCCTGACATTTCTGTGGTGGAAAGTTCGGGAAATTGTGTGGATCCACAAAATAACCCCCCAACCCACATTTCCCTAAGCTATCTGAGAAAAACTGCTACCTCACTTGTGTGGGTAGGCCTGGTGCCCGTGACAGGAAACAGCCCAAAACGCAACGTGAACACACCACATTTTCACAGTGAAAACTGACCCTTTTTTATCAAAGTGCCTAGCTGTAGATTTTTAACCCTAGCTCTGCCGACACCTAGGGAAACCTAGCAAACCTATACATTTTTGAAAACTAGAAACCCAGAGGAATCCATGATGGGGTAACTTGACTGGCTCTCATCAGGTTCTGTTACCCAGAATCCCTTGCACACCTAAATATTTGTCAACAAAAACATATTTTCCTCACATTTCTTTGGAAGAGGGAGCCCCGGAGACGCCGCGCTTCAGGTAAGTGGTGTTTAATTTTCTTTATTATAAGTTAATGTTATCTTTTATAAAGGAAGGCGGGCGGGAGGCGGGTGGTGGGCGGCAGGCAGCTACGCTTCACCCTTGTGTGCGTAGGCGCTGCCTGCTTTGCCTACTTCAAAAACTGCGAAGCAGGCAGCGCTACGTACACTACGTGGGCGAAGCGTAGTTGTCAGCCCAGTGTTATTTTGTACCCTAGCTCTGCGGGCACATAGGGAACCCTAGCAAACCGGTACATTTTTTAAACTAGACACCCAGGGGATTTCCAGGATGGGGTGACTTGTCTAGGTCTCATCAGGTTCTGTTACCCAGAATCCCTTGCAAACCTCAAAATTTGTCCAAAAAATACATTTTCCTCACATTTCTGTGGTGGAAAGTTCTGGAATCTGAGTGGATCCACAAAATTCCACCCACCCACATTCCCCAAAGTCTTCAGAGTAAAATGGTACCTCACTTGGGTGGGTGGGTCAGGTACCCGCGACAGGCAAGGGCCCAAAACCTATTGAGGCGACTTCAAAATGATCTATCACAGAACAATATGGTTTTGCAAAGGGGGGTCCCATGAGGTTTTGGCCCCGGCTCAGTGGCCATCTAGGGAAACCTACCAAACCCACACATTTCTGAAAACTAGACACCCTGGGGAGTCCAGCAAGGTTTGAGTTGTGTGGGTCCCCCAAAATATCCCTCCCTGAAATCCACTGCAAACCTCAGATTTCGGTGAAAAAATATCTTTTTTCTCAAATTTCTGTGTGGGAAAGTTCTGGAATCTGTGTGGATCCACAAATTTCCTTCTACACAGCATTTCCCCAGGTCTGCCGATAAAAATGGTACTTCACTCGCATGGGTGGGTCAAGTACCCGTGACAGGCAAGGGCCCAAAACCTATTAAGGAGACATCAAAATTACCCATCACAAAACAACATGGTTTTGCAAGGGTGTCCCATGAGTTTTTGGCCTCGGGCTCGGCAGCCATCAAGGGAAACCTGCCAAACCCACACATTTCTGCAAACTAGACACCCGGGGGAGTCCAGCAAGGTATGGCTTGCATGGGTCCCCCAAAATTTCTCTACCCAGAATCCCCTACAAACCTCAACTTTTGTTGAAAAAAATCTATTTTTTCTCACATTTCTGTGTGGGAAATTTGTGGGATCACCGGGCTGACACAAATTTCCTTATACCCAGCGTTCCCCCAGCTCTCCTGATAAAATTGGTACCTCACTTGTGTGGGTAGGCATAGTGGCTGCAACAGGAAATGGCCCAAATCGTACTGTGGAGACTTCAAAATTACCAATAACAATACTACCTAGTTTTGTGGGGGGGCACCTAGGTTTTTGGCCCCGGGCTCACCGCCATCTAGGGAAACCTACCAAACCCACACATTTCTGAAAGCTAGACACCCTGAGGAGTCCAATAAGGTATGGCTTGCGTGGATCCCCTAACGTTTCCCTACCCAGAATCCCCTGCAAACTTCAAATTTAGCTGAAAAAGCACATTTTACACATATTTTTGTGTGGAATCACTGTGGCGGCACAAATGTCCTACCCCACAGCATTCTCCTTATTGTCCTGAGCAAAATGGTACCTCACTTGTGTGGGTGTCCAATGCAGAATTGGCTAAAACGTATTATTAAAAAAATTTAGCGCTTAGAATTCTTGGTGCTATACCCTTATTCCCTATGTTTTGGGCTCTTCCCAGTCACAGGCCCTTGCCCCACCCACACAAGTGAGGTGTTATTTTACTCGGGAGACTGAGGGGAACACTGTGGGGTAGGATATTTGTGCCGGCACCTTGATTCCACCAAAAAATATGTGGAAAATGTGTTTAAATTTGTGGTTTGCAAGGCATTCTAAGTAGGAAAATGTTGGGGAATCCACTCAAGTCATATCTCGCTGGACTCCCCCTAGTGTCTAGTTTTCAGAAATGTGTGGGTTTGGTAGTTTTCCAAGATGGCCGCCGAACCTGGGGCCAAAAACACAGGTGACCCCTCTTGCAGAACCAGGCTGTTTTGTGATAGGTCATTTTGATGTCTCCTCACTACGTTTTGTGCCATTGCCTGTCGCGGGTACTTGATCCACCCACGCAAGTGAGGTATCATTTTTATCACGAGACTTAGGGGAATGCTGGGTGGTAGGACATTTTTGAATCCACGTAGATTCCTGAACTTTCACACACAGAAATTAGAGAAAAATGTATGTTTTCATCTAAATTTGAGGTTTGCAAGGGATTCTGGGTAACAGAACCAGGTGAGAGCCAGACAAGTCACCCCATCCTGGATTCCACTGGGTGTCTAGTTTTAAAAAATGTATAGGTTTGCCAGGTTTACCTAGGTGCCAGCAGAGCTAGGGTTCAAAATCTACAGCTAGGCACTTTGCACAAATAGGGTCCGTTTTCACTGTGAAAATGTGTTGTGTACACGTTGCGTTGTGGGCCGTTTCCTGTTGCGGGGACTAGGCGTACCCACACAATTGAGGTACCATTTTTCTCGGAAGGCTTTGGGGAATGCGGGGTGGGTGGAATTTTGGGGATCCACTCAGATTCCAGAATTTTCCACCACAGAAATTTGAGGAAAATATGTTTGTTTTACAAAGTTTGAGGTTTGGAAGGGATTCTGGGTAACAGAACCTGGTGAGAGCCAGACAAGACACCCCATCCTGGATTCCCCTGGGTGTCTAGTTTTCAAATATGTATAGTTTTGCTAGGTTTCCCTAGGTGCCGGAAAAGCTAGGGTTCAAAATCTACAGCTAGGCACTTTGCAAAATAGTGTCAGTGTTCACTTTAAAATGTGGTGTATCCACATTGTGTTTTGGGCCATTTCCTGTCGCTGGCACTAGGCCTACCCACACAAGTGAGGTACCATTTTTCTCAGAAGACTTTGGGGAATTCGGAGTGAGTGGAATTGTTTGGATCCACGCAGATTCCAGAACTTGCCACCACAGAAATTTGAGGAAAATGTGTTCTTTTTTTTACACATTTTGAAGTTTGCAAGGGATTCTGGGTAACATAACCTGGTGAGAGCCTGTCAAGTCAACCCATCCTGGATTTCCTTGGGTGTCTAGTTTTCAAAAATGTACAGGTTTGCTAAGTTTCCAGAGGTGCCGGCAGGGTTCAAAAAATCTACTGCAAGACACTTTGCAAAAATAGGCTCAGTTTCCACTCTGAAAATGTGGTGGGTCCACGTTGCGTTTTGGGCCGTTTCCTGTTGCGGGCACTAGGCCTACCCACACAAGTGAGGTACCTTTTTTCTCAGAAGACTTTGGGGAATGTGGGGTGGGTGGAATTTTGTGGATCCACACAGATCCCAGACCTTTCCATCACAGAAATATGAGGAAAATATGTTTTTTTTACTAAGTTTGAGGTTTGCAAGGGATCCTAGGTAACAGAACCTGGGCAGAGGCACACAAGTCACCCGATCCTGGATTCCCCTTGGTGTCTAATTTAATTTTTTTTACAGGTTTCCTAGGTTTCCCTATGTGGCGGTTGCGCTAGGGCTCAAAATCTACAGGTAGGCACCTTCCAAAAACATGTCTGTGCCTAGTGGGCTTTCTGCCGCCCTGGGACGGGAATCACTGAAATGCCCCCAACGGGGGCAGATAGACTGTGGCTATTTTTTGGGGGAGGAGGAATTGGTATGCCCATTCTAGGCAGCCCGCACCCCAAGCATAAAAAAAGCCAGCGTAATCGTTGGTGCCTAGTGGGCTTTCTACCCCCCCGAGGGCAGATCAGGGGCCATTGCCCCCATCCACCCCCGGGGAGGCAGAAAGACTGTGGCAGATTTTTGGGGAGGTGTGGTCATTGGCATGCCCATTCTAGGCTAACCTCAACCCTGAGTGAAAAAGAAATCCTGAGGCCTAGAGGGCTCCGGGGGCAGATAAGGGGTTATGCCCCACTATGCCTCCAGGAAGGGGCAGAAGGACTGTGGTGATTGTTTTTAGGGTGGGGGCATTATCATGCCCATTCTGGGCAGCCCCCACCATTAATTAATTTAAAAAAATCCCTGGTGCCTTGTGGGATTGCTGCCCCTCCCGGGGGCAGATCAGGAGCTATTGCCCCCATCTGCCCCTGGGGGGAGCAGAAAGACTGTTGTATTTTTGCGGGGACCCCCAATGTCAATAAAAAAATCCATGGTTTCTAGTGGGCTTTCTGCCCTCCTGGGGGGACAGAATGAGGGCCACTGCCCCATCTGCCCCCTGGGGGGGCAGAAAGACTGACATTTCTTGGGGGTGGGGGCATTGCCATGCCCTTTTTGGGCACTCCCCACCCCAACGTCAATAAAAGTAATAATCCCTGGTTTCCAGTGGGATTTCCACCCCCCGGGCGGCAGATTGGGGGCTCCTGCCCCATCTGACCCCAGGGGGGCAGAAAGACTGTTGCAGCCAAATAAATATGGGGCAGCAAAGGCACTTGCCCAAGGTACCGCTACCCCTCCCTGGCGCTAGTGGATGGATCCCTGCTTGGGGATCGCCCTCCTGGGGTGATCCCAAAGCAGGGATCCACTAGGGAAGGGTACCATTGGAAAGGGGAGATTCTCCCTTTTCCAACTATACCCCTCCCATCTTTTTCGGGGCTCAGGGGGCTGAGATAGCGCCACAAGCGCCAAAACAGAAACTGAAACTAAGTTTTAGTTTTGATTTTGTTGCAATAACAATATTTTGAAATTCCCAAATATGCCCAGGGAGGTTGGGGAAGCTCTTCCCCACCTCCCCAGGCAAAAAAGAGAATGAGACATTCTTCTGCTGTTGTGCTCATGATGGAACCATTCTGTTAGACCTGGCACCATTGGCGTGGGTCACCCTTCCATTTTTGTCTGTGCCTCAATGTGTTTTTGTGTTGGTGTTAGCTGCTCAGGGCACTGTGCCACTGCCATCCAGTGCCACAGTGCAAGTGCTCCCTATGGTAAAATGTATTATGTGAATTGACTTCCACGTTTGGCTTATTTGGTTTACTATCAGTCCCTAGTAGAGTGCACCAGGGGTGCCAAGGGCTTGTATATCCAAATGCTGCTGGTGGGCTTGCAGCACTGGTTGTGCCACCCACCGAAGCAGCGGGGTAAAATGTGTCTAGGGTCTGCCACTGCAGAACCTGCGCGCGGTCTGGTACCGTCGCGCTGACTGAGCAAGTGTCCCCACTTACCAGTCCGTAAACCTTCCCTTAGCTACATGTTAGTCACCCCTCTGGTAGGCCTAAGCGCAGGGTGCATTGTAGGCATAAGGTAGGACATGCCCTGATGTGTGTGGCATGTCTTAATAGTGAATTACAGCCATTTTCGTTTTTCACTATTGAAGGCTACCTGCTCTCCATAGGCCAGAATGGGCTGCTGGGATCGCTACACGCTGTGACCCCAGTGGACTCAGAGAGCATGGTAGAAAGTCATGTTTAGTATGCCTGAACTCGGGATAATAAAATACATCTTTTAGTAAAGGTTATTTTAATATCCTGGGTTGGCAAATGCTACTTTTAGAAAGTTAGCCTTTGCGTGCCTAACCATCTCAGTCCGCCTCTGCTGTGTGTGTGTGTTCTGCCTAGCAACAGTACAGGAGCAGGGCTGGGGGATTCCAGGAGACAGGTTGGCTGCCAGGTGGTGGGTAGAGAGATTACACCAGGATGGGTGGGAGGAGTGCACCCTGACTCTTGAATAGACCTGTGCTCTGCCACCACAAAGCCGGCGCCGCCCCCTGTGGAGCGGCTGATGTCTCTGCCCTGCTGCTGAAAGGAACAAGCCGAGTCACCACAAGAGAGTGCTCCAAAACTGGACTGAGCCAGGCCCAGGGCCCCTGGCGCTAAAGAACAAAAGAATCCCTGTATAAAAGTAGGAGCCTGGCTCCTAAGAAATCAGATCCAGATTGAACCACGAAGGAACTCTGCCCGACTAGAAGGACCTGGAAGAAGCTGAAGGAGGAGTAACTTTCCCTGACCTGAGGGACTGGCCTGCAGTAGGTGCCTTGCTGAGGAAGGAGAGGAAAAAGACTGAAAGAGACTTTTGCACTTTGTTCTTCAACTATCTCCAAGGGCTTGGAAGAAGAGCTTGCCCCCTGAACTGAACCCCAGGACCAGTGGGTTCACCGTGTCTCCGCTCGTCTGAGAATTCGAGCCGTGTGCTTTCTCCCGCCGGAGTGCCCCGCGCACCTTCGCACCCCTCCTAGGGCCGTGACACCCAGAAGCCTGGCCGCCTCCACTCGCCGAGAGCCCCGCTCTACCTGAGTCGCTCTGGACCCATCGAGTCTGGCCGTCCCGCTTCCCTGTCACCTGCCTGCTACTGGAGCGCGCTTGGTGCCCTCTCGCCCTCCCGCTGGATTTCTAGTGGGGAAGTGAAATCCAGCCTCGGACGGCCGCCCGTATGTCTTAACGTATCCGGCCGCCCCGCTTCACCTCCCAGCCTGAGTCTGACCGTGCCGCCCTCCGCAGTGACCTCCCGCACAGTCCGTGTCGGAGGCCCTGGGCCGCACCTGTCTACCGAGAGCCGCCCGCTGAATTCTTGATCCGGAAGACCCACGAGGTGCAGAACCTGCATCTCCCCTGAAGACTCGTCCAAGCACATCGCACGTTCCCAGGTACAGTGAACTATCTATCGGACTCTGGGTCCGCCACGTTCTGATTTCCCCGTATCACTGTATCCCGGGTGCACTGCGCATCATCGTGACTGGACCGACTCAACCGAGCCCTGTGAAGCGCTCGTGATCGAATAAGTTACCAAAGACAAGAACAGTGCCTAATTATCATCTTGTGGCTTCCATTTCGCAACCGTTATTGATGGTCTTGTACAGGCCTGCGTAACAAAGAATCTTTTATATAAAGCATCCGTATTTTTGATACAACTTACGCCTGGTGTCCATTTGTGGGGGATCATTGTGGTTTACTGTGTGTGATCATAAATGCTTAACTGACTAGCGCCCGGAAGTTTAGCCCTGACTGCTCGCGCCACACTACCTATAGGGTGAGCAGGGGTTGTTCTGAAGGGGTAATTCTCTCGCCCTGAATAGAAGAAGGGACCACTGCTTGTCACAAGTACCTACCTGTGCCAACCAGAGGTTCCCCATTCTAACACATTCCATAATGAGCATAGAAGGGGTTAAAGTCAGATTTTACCCCCTTTCACACCCTGGCTGTGAAGCCCTGACCTTCACAACTGGTCTTACAAAACACCACTCCTTTAACGGGGGATTGATTTATAGACCCCTTGGCCCTCGAAACATCTTTCTAGATATCGATAAGTCCCCTTGGGACATCAAAGGCAATTACCCTGACTTCACAATTCTTGGTGATTTCCATTTTCACCTAGAAAATAAGGAGGATCCAGATACCAAGGATCTCACAGCCTCCCTCTCTCTTTTAGGCTTACCACAACTAGTTGGGGGTCCCACGCATTCCGGTGACCATACTCTAGATGGTATATTTTCAGACTGTCCTCTTATTCAGGTCTCCCCTTCCCTACCATTAACCAGGTCAGACCATAAAGCAGTGATGTTTCATCTGAACCTAGTGCGCCACAGTCTGGCTGAACACATAAGTCGGCCGAACCTTAACTATCGATCCTGGCACTTAATTTCAGAAGATCTATTCACAAAATCTCTGCTTGAATCTAGCTTACCAATTCCTCCCTATTTGGATCAAGCAATCGATGATTATCATCAGTGGATTAGTGATTCTATTAACAGTCTAGCTCCAGCTAGACAAGGAAATAACAATAGAACTGTTCCATCTGAACCTTGGTTTAATGAAGAGCTTAGACAGGCCAAACATTTGTGCAGAAGGTCAGAGAGGAAATGGAGGCTGAAATATCACTTAAAGGATAAAGACTCCTCTAAAGCAGAACTATTGCAAGACAAGAAACTTTGAACAAAACTAAATTTAAGTTTTTTATTGAAAAGATTAACTCCACTAAGAATACCTTTAAAGAGTTATTCTCTACAAGCTAAGCAACACACCACCAGCCAGTAACCGTAATACAGATGCATCATTCTGCAATAAACTTGCTACCTTTTTCAAAAGCAAGGTAGAAGTGATTTTCAATGCATTATCTTCAAGCCCAAGCACAGAGGGGCGGTGCTCGAATGGCAACCCACAGGCAGCTAGGGAAAATGACAACTTACAGCCAGAGGAGGGTAATGGAGACAAAGATGAAACGATGAGCAGGAAAGCCACTACTTTGGGGACCGGCATATCAGGATAGACCCTATCCATTAACTCCACTCTCTATGCATTCTCCCCTCTCACAACAGACCAAGTTACCGACTGATTCAAGCAAATTAAGTCAGGCTCACCTTCTGACCCATGTCTGCCCAGAGTCTTGAAGCGAGCTTCTACCATAGTTCCTGAACATGTCTTTGGGATCTTTAATCAAATGCTCCAGTCGGTATATTTCCCCAAAAAATGGAAAATCCCATCAATCCTTCCTCCTTTAAAAAAAATCCAATCTGGATGCCGATAATCCCAATAATTAAAGGCAAATCTCTTGACTTCCCTTCCCGGCCAAACTGATTGAGAAAGCTATAAACACCGAGCTCACTCTATATATCTAGAAGCACAATTTACTGGATCCATCACAGTTTAGTTTCAGATGCCAACATAGCACTGAGACAGCCCTGAATACAGCTACAGAATATGTCAGAACTACTCTGGACAAAAGGAGGGAATGCTGCCCTAATTTTGTTAGACCTATCGGCAGCATTCAAAACTGTCAACCATCAACTCCTTATCAACCGGCTGTTCAAGTTAGGAGTCAGACGTACGGCCCCTACACTGCTCAGCTCATTTCTCACTGACAGACGTCAGTATGTGGAATGTAATGGACATAGATCCACGTCTTTCACCCTTCCATATGGCGTACCACAATGGTCTGCATTGAGCCCTACTCTTTTTAATTTATACGTCACACCCCCGGCTTCCCTAATCAAAAAATTGGGATTTTCGGTTGTGTCTTATGCTGATGACACCCAAATTGTAGTGTCTGTCACATAGAATGCAGATAACACAGCTAAATGCTTTCACAACTGCATGGCACAGATCGGATGCTGGATGTCAAAAAATTGTCTGAAACTGAACTCAGACAAAACTGAGATTCTACTCTTTGGCAAGCAACCCTCTTTCTGGTCTCCTTCCTGGTGGCCGCAAGGGCTGGGTTCCCTCCCCATTCCGGTGCCAAAAGTGAAAAACCTGGGAGTATAGTTTGATGAACAACTGTCTTTTGTGAGACATGCCAATGCCATTACCTCATCATGTGTTTTCATCTTTAAATCACTCAGGAAGGTTTTTCCTTTTATCCCAATGGACCTACGCAAAGCAGTGATCACAACACTGATCTTCTCTAAAATAGATTACTGCAACAAGCTCTTCCTGACCGCCCTTAAGAAAGCACTGGACAAACTACAAATGGTCCAAAATGCGGCCGCTAGATTGCTTCTGGGAATTCTAAAGCATCAGTTGGTGTCCAAGTCCCTCCCCCTACTCCACTGGCTCTTTAAAGCCCTCCACTCATAGGGTCCAGCCTCTATTAAGCAACTCTTCCATCTGTACACCCCTGCCAGAAGCTTAAAATCGGCCTCCCAGGCTAACCTGGTTGTTCCCAAGTTTAAAAGAGATACCTGGGGAAACAAGAGCTTTGCAGCAGCCACTGCCAAACTCTGGAACATGATGCTACTAACACTCAAAACTTCAGATAATCGATTCACATTTCGAAAGCTCTTAAAACTTGGTTATTCAACCACTAGTTTATCCTGCTCCTCCACCCTTCCTGTGTTTTACTAGGCTGGTGTTATTTTTCTTCGGACCCGCCCCGTTCTTTGGCAGTCAGCGCCTAGACACCCATGGGTAGCAGTGCGCATTAGAAATCCTTATTTCATTTCATTTAATTTCAATCCTGTCCTGGGCCCTTGAAACATGACTTCTTTTCCCTAGAACCATTAAAATCAATGCAGTGATGACTTTGCGCCGATCAGAACTGATGCATTGCCCTTCAACTCAGATGCAAGAGCTGATTGATGACATCTCTTTGACAGCTGTGCAGCTTGATGATGACGTACAGTGTGGCTCGATGAAGTGCCTGCATTGTAAAGGGGTTCGTCGATGACACCCTCATCGCCTGCGCAGATGTGAACCGATGCATCAAGCCTTCGACACTTGCTCCATCCAAAGTACTTCTTCAGCGAGACATGTGTGTGTCCTGTAGTGGCCTGCCCTCCATCGTGGTTGGGCTAAACTTTGGATTTAACGTAGTCCAGCACAACCTCAAGTAACCCCTTACTACTATTTGCTTCTAAGCTCTACTTTTTGATTTAGACTTGAAAAATTCATAACTCAACTACTTATTGCATTTTTGTTGTTTTGGTATTGTTTTACTCATAGACATATAATCTATTTTTCTAACCCTGTGTGGAGTATTTTTGTGGTGTTTTCATTATGTTTAAGCCTGGGCAAAGCACTACGCTACGCTCGCGTAGTTTGCGAAGTTTGCGCTACTTCGCACTACGCGAATTGCACGTAGCACTGTGCAAACATGCGTAGCGTAGCGTTGTGTAGTGCAGCGGTCATTTTTTGCTTGCTCACGGTCCTCAACATCAAGTTGGCGACCGCGAGCAAGCAAAATGACATCCCGGCGAGCCTTTTTCCTTGTTCGTGATCAGCAACATCAAGTTGCCGATCGCGAGCGAGGAAAATAAACATCCCGGCAAGATTCTCAACGCGAGGAGGTCAGGTTTCTCATTGCGAG
Organism: Triturus cristatus; assembly: GCF_964204655.1. Taxonomy (NCBI): domain Eukaryota; kingdom Metazoa; phylum Chordata; class Amphibia; order Caudata; family Salamandridae; genus Triturus; species Triturus cristatus. The sequence goes on along the minus strand of NC_140594.1, from coordinate 543,998,912 downwards.
TAGTCGCGTATGCTCTCGTCCGCTCACGATGAGAAACTACCAGTTCGCGTTGAGAAAGCTGCCGCTCGAGTAAAAATCTACTTGAGCGGCAGAAAACTACAGCTCGCACTGTGCTAGATGACGTTTTCAATGATAGCACAGTGCCCGATGCTTGTCCGCACTGTGCAATCATTGAAAACGGCATCTTGCCCAGTGTGAACAGGGTACTACGCAGTTAGCGAAGTGCTATGCGTGGCTCGCGTAGTGCGAAGTGCACTTTGCGTAGCTTCGCGTAGTGCTACTTCGCGAACTACGCCACGATGTATGTGTGCTGCACAAATACTTTACACATTGCCTATTTAGATAAGACTGACTGCTCTGTGCCAAGCTGCAAAGGGTGATCAAAGGTTATCTTTTAGTGTGCATCTAGCTTACCCTGACATGAGTGGTGGTTACTACTTGTTTAGGTTGCATACTCTGACAACCAGAAGCCCCATTTCTAACCATCATAAACACATAAAAATATTGTTTCGATATATAAGTAGCTTCTTCTCTGAACCAATCTGCTTCCGATATGCCATTGGGAACGCGTTCACTCCCGATTTTCTCTCAGGCACACAATATTCTTTAGATAGCAACTTCTAATATGCAACTATGTCTCATCATTTCTAAGTTTTTCATGATTCAATCTCCCATTCAAGTCTACATTCTCACATATGAAATTTCAGTCCTAACCTTCTAAATAAGTTAGCTAAGAATAGGTTTTTTGAAAGTTGAAGCATCTATATAAGCGAAAAGAAAAGCTTTTTGCACAGCAACCATTCATTGGAAATCAAGTTTGTTTAAAAGGTCAAGTTTAAATGTTTAATTTACAATTTCTTAGCTCTGTTAACTTTAATATGACAGTGTCGCAGCGTATTAGGCCCGGCATGTTTAAGTATGATTGCCTAGTGCAGTTTTGCATTAAATTTATTTTGCAAGTCTCCTAAGCCCTCTCATTATTTAACATTGATTCTCAAAATGTTAAAATGCTTCTCTATTATCAAGCTAATAATGACAAATAGTAAAGGAATTACTGACTAGATAGTGTTAGAGGATCAATTACATTATATGCTTATCTAAATCCCTTTCCTACACGTTTATGCCTGCAGTGCGTTCATTCATACCAAATGCTTAGATCCTGATTTGTCAAGACCAGAGTATAAACTACTTTTAGCCTTTTCGAACAGCTGGGTGTCTGTAAGGCATGTTGGCTCAAGCTTCTTTCATACTGATAAGCTGAAAAGTACCTGGAGCCAGACGGAGCTTCACTTTGTGGAGATTTTTCTGAGTTTTCTTTGGACTGACACTGACTATTTTGGTTGCATCAGTTTGAGTAAGGTTTGTTGTTTTGCCCCATCATACAATTTTAGTTTTTGCTAGAGACAGCATTGGGAAAGTGTTTAAAGAGAGGGGCTTAGGAACGTTTATTAACTCTGCCTTGGAGCTGTCCTTTGTACTAGTTAGTAGCTCTGCGAGGTCATAATGGGGAAGACTCCTCATTTAAGTCGAGTTATGAACAAAAAAAGTATGCAGATTATTCTGCGGCTCACCCTTTTCACCCTCATATCAGCGACAACAGCTGTAAGCAGGGCAGTGACAACAGCAGCAACCACAGATGTAATGTCATTAGGAACACAGCTACAACAACATCTACCACTATGCTTAGGAAAAGAGCAGTTACCACTGCTACAATCACAGAAGAGAACACATCAATAATCACAGTTTCCAAATAGGCAGAGGCAACAACAGAAATGGCAATTGTAACCACAGCAATGTCTACTGCAGAAACAACACTAGCCATGGTTTTTCACCATAGTGAGCCCCACAGGATTGGTCAATAATGCAACCAGAGCAGAAACAACTGCATTCACGCCAGCCACAGCAGCAACAAAAGCATTAATAATAGTTTCTTCCATAGAAAGTTCACAGCAGCAGTAGCCAGGATTAATTGAAACCACAGCTCTATCACTGTAGCTACAACAGCTGCAACAATTATTGTAAGCACATCAGGCACAACGACAACCGCGTAAAACCAGATCTGTAATCAGAGCATGGACTACAGTAGCATCACAACAATGACAACAGCAGCACCAACAGTGCCAAACACAGCAAGCACCACTGCTGCCCCAAGAGCAGTGATGCAAGCAACAACTGATTTCACTGAAGGAGAGACGAAAGAAGCAAGAGCAGCTACAAGCAAAGGAGGAACCACAGCTGTGAGAACATCTGACACTACTGTGGGGACTAGAGTAGCAACCGCAACCTTACCCACAGCAGGAATCACAGTAGCAACAACCTACACCTTCACATCAGGGACCACAGCAGCTCTCATAGGGGAAGTCACAGGAGTAACAAGAAGAGGGACCAAGTTAGAAACTGCCATAAGAGCAAAGAGTACAGTAGCAAGTTACAAATGTAGTGCCCAGACCTCCCATTAAAACAGCAACCCTAGAACGGACCACAGATTCCAGCAAGGCAGAGACCACAGCAGTGACCAGAATTAAAACCAGAGCATTGATCAGAACAGGAACCACAGCTACCATTGGAACAGAGAGCGATTTTAGGGTCAATATACTGAATCGGGTGATTTAATAACCGTAGGTCGACAGAACAAAAATAGAAATCTCAGCAGGAGTTCTGAGTTCTGCAGGAGAGGTAGGGATAAAGCATACCACATTATATTTCTTGGTAATGGAGTTGGGTTTCCTTTAAGTGTTGAGAATGAGGAAGTAGCACAGCAAGGGCTTTGGAAGAAGGAATGCAAGGGAAAGGGAAGTGTAGGAATTGTTAAGTCATCTCAAATAGGTATGAAAACAAGTCTGATCTAGTTGTTCATGTTGTGGGCTTTTTGCCATGTTAAAGGTTAAACAACAAACAGCACCCCATAGGATTTTTTGCCGAGCAAGGTAAATGCACATGTGAAAGTGGTGCAGAATTTTATGGAGAAAGCAGGTGTGCCAACATTTTGAGTAACATATCTCAAAGAGAAAATGTGAGACCTTGTTTTGAATTCCTGCAGCTCTAATTTATTTTTTACATCTTAGATAAATCAATTCACAATAGGTAAACACCATGGACTGAATGTTTGTCCGTGTGTTTTTCCCTGGACCGTTATGAACGTGGACAAACTAAATGCAAATCAATCCCAGTTTTACCTGGCCTACTCTCCTACGATCCCCTCTTCTTGATATCACAAGCAACCACAGATATTTTTTTACAATGTTGGACCTCATTGCAAGGTATAGGCACATGGCACAGCAAGCTTCGGAACACACATGTGGGAATACTCATCGCATCGAGGGAGACTCAATGAGAATATGAAACAAGCATTTGCAATGCAATAGGTCTCGCTTTGGGAGAGTGAGAGCTATTGGTGTTGTAAATGACTATGTCTTTTACTCATGTGTCTTGGTTTGGAGTGGAGTGCAGTGGATGTATATGGTGTGGAGTCCAATTATGTATAGCGAAAAATAACATGAACCCCCTGTTGAGACGACCGGTCAGGACGATAAGATGCCGACGGAGCCGTTATCAACTACATCAAGATCATTAATTTTTGATTACTATATACTCATCACACAAGAATCTTATTCTGAATAAGCCAGTCCAACAGATATTGAAATATCAAAAAACAGGAATCACTTTTACAGAAATCCAAACTGATTCCGCGGACTTATATCATGCAGTCCATCGATTAAGGGTTCCCCTGAATAACAAACAAACGGATAAGAATAAATATATTGGACATCAAAATGAGATGCTGATATGTTATTGAAAGAACAGTAATATCCGTACATCCCTTCTCGTTATATCAAGTCATTGTGTGGCTTTTTCCTGACGAAGACGCAGTTTGCGTCGAAACGCGTGTCGAAGACACCTAATTTTTTCTGCCACAGCTCATGTTGTTGTTGTATCTGTAATAGGTTTAAGTTTGTTGATGTATAATTGTTTTAACTTATTGAATCAAGGTACAAATATGAGAACATGATATGTAATAGATCAATCTTGTGCAATGAATTGTTTTTTTATATTGTATTAAAATTGTAGCTTTTAATTTCCCCCAAAACATTTCCTTTGTTTTTTTTATATTGGCTGTTACACTCAGTTTTATATTATTTGCATTAGAAAAGCATATAGATCAATAGATCTGTGACAAGTATAGTAAATTGCCTAGGGATATACAATACACTTGAGTCCAATTATGTAGCCACAGCCTACTCTGCCTGTTTGTTTATCCCCTGCTGGGAGCAACGTTTGCTCTGGGGACTCAGAATCCCAGCTGACCGGAGATCTCCTGCTGACACCACGCCGATGCCTCATTCATAAGCCACTGTGAGTCCTGCAGAGTTGTAACCACAGCCTGCTCTGCCTGATTGTTTATCTCCCGCTGGGAGCAACGTTCGCTTTGGAGACTCAGAATCCCATCTTCCCCGAGGATCTCCTGCTGATGCCGCGCTCATAAGCGCACCGCGAGTCTGGCGAAGTTGTAGCTACAGCCTGCTCTGCCTGTTTGTTTATCTCCCGTTGGGAGCAACGTTCGCTTTGGGGACTCAGAATCCCAGCTGCCCCGGGGATCTCCTGCTGACTCTGACACCGCTGACGCGTTCATAAGCGCACCGTGATTCCTGCGGCGCGGGATGCACGCGGGGAAGTGCCGGGGCCAAGGGCGGGACCATCCACGTCCTGAAGAGCCGGGAGGAGACTGGGCTGGCCCACCCTCTAACGTCCAGCATTCAAACTAAGGTACTGTGTCCTTTTTGTTTCCTAAACCCTCTCCTAAAATAGTGAAGGGGAAGGGCCCTACTGAGAAGGTGGGTCGGTGGCCACATTGTACGCTTTTCTATCTAGAGAAGCAAGCGTATTAAGCCACAAAACAGAATTGCCTTAGAGGAGTCTATGACTAGAGCCCCTTCCCCCTCCATCAAACTTATCCATAGTGATCTCTCAGGAAGTGGGGGAGGAGGAGGAGGAGGAGGTGCCCAACACCCAGTCCCTATTGTTATCTCCTAATCAACCAAACACAGGAGTGGAAGCAGAGACATCTCCACTGACTGCCCATATTGAGTTTAGCAGGGGGACTGCGTATTCACCTCAGACTGACCTTCCCAATGACCCTCCAGCCAAGCCCCGCAGGGTTGGAGGTGCCACAAAGCCTAGGCCCAAGCCAACAACCCTAGCCCGAGACCAGAAACCTAAGCGAGCAGATCCTAGGATGCCCATTGAGACCGCAGCATTACTATCATGCGCAATCATTGCACCTCAATCCGTAATATTGGACGAAGCATTCTGGAACGGAGTAAGCAATTTGCTGATTGCCTTGCTGCAGCCTATCTTATCCAAACTAGCAAGCTATTGGGGAGCGTCTTTCAGGGTTGGAGGCTCAAAATGCTTTGCTCCATTGTCCCTCGGTCCCTCAACCTGTGGAGCTGGCAACTGTCACTATGGCTAAGTCTTCTTATCAGGTTCAAAGTAATTTGGACGCGCCGTTGTTGACTTTGCCACGCTCTGTACCAACTATTGCTACACTTCCTGGTGGGCCACCTCCCATGGACATAGCTGGCCATAATACATCTAGGAAAAGACAAATTTCGTCACCACTGGGCAGTACAGGCTTTGCACATCAGGCCCCCAGAGTTTCGGGGGTTATGGGGGGAACCCCTCAGAAAACTCAACAATCATCCAGACAATGGGCAAGCACGAACAGACACGTACACAAACCACAAAATGTTTTACATCGCCCGCCTGCTGCGTCTACCTTAGTTCTAGTTTTGGCTAATGTACCACCACTCCGTGAGAACCAGCCTGAATCTTCTCTACAGCTAATGGAAAAATCCTTGCACTGGCTGACAAGCCATCTAATGGCTATAGGAATGAGAAACTATCCCCTGTCCCGTGAGATTATAATGGCCAGGAGAGTGGGCTGGGTGGGAAGTTCTATAAAATCTATTGATGGTGATTGTGTAGTAATTCATTTTAATAACTCACAAGTTGTTGAACCCCTTTTGAGAAACTGTCATGGGATGGCAAACGGAAGTACTCAGATTATACCCTTATCTTTGGAATACTTCTACAAGCAGGGTTTAACAGAGCCATTGAGACAAAGGCAAAAACAAGATTACCCATTATCCGAGGGGGTAGCCTATAGTAACACTATGGGGATGGGGCTTCACAATAGATTTGCTGTGCTTTCGGATCTGGAGAATTGTGACTTACTAACTTCAGTCACTTATTCTCCCATCGAAAGCATTGACCCCTCAGGCACTCAAGGCCCCATGACCCAGGAAAGCTCATCAAGCATTCACATACCGAGTTTGGCTAATACTGGCAAGATCCGGCTAGCCTCTTGTAATGTGGCTGGAATTACTTGTGAACTAGGAGATGAGCAATGGCATAAAATCTGGCACTTATTGGAGGCTATTTGCTTCCAAGAAACTTGGGCCATGGAACCAGTCTTTGTTTCGGGATACCGGTCCTTCAATACAGCAGCGGTTGCCTCAGTGTCAGGTAGAGCGAAGGGCGGGTTGTTGACTTTGATATCTAATACTTTCCATTTTCAAGTAAGGATGGTTGGGCAGCAGAATAGACATTTCCATTTGTTAATAATAGAAGGCATAGAGGAAAGACCATGGGTCTTAATTAATTTTTATAATAATGAAGTGGGGGGTCGTAGGAAAATTGTTGTAGAGGATTTAAACAGAGAGTTGGACAAAGTGGATTGTTCTACGGAAAAGGGCCCCCTAAATATTATTTGGGTTGGGGATTTCATTGCCCACCTTTGTAAGTATAAAGATTATATAGTGTGTGAGCTTACATATCATCGGGGTAATTTCCTTCTTCATGTCTTCCATAATGACTGTGGGGATAGTCTTAACAAATTCCTTTACATAAAAAACCTGGGGATACTAAATAGCACAAAAGATGGTACCATGGGGAAAACATTCAGGGGGAATAATTATAAGTCCACTATTGATTTTACTCTAGTAAATGCCACATTTAGTTGCAATGTCACTCATACAGATACTATTTTTACCTGTTATTGTGACCATGTATTTTTATATACCCCCTTACACACCGCCTATAAGTGGACTAAACAGCATGTGTTATCAGGGAATATTTCCCTAACCAGGAAAAATGGGTATCAATTGAAGTGGTCCCAGGAAGTTAAACAGAATATGGGCCATATACCCATAGTACAAGCAAGGGACAGCATTTTATTATGCCTGTCCTTGGAGCCATCCCCAGCATTTCTACTTTCCCAGCTTACAGCTCTGACAGAGAAGGTAAAGGATGCAATAACTTTCCCTAAGCGTGGAAATGGACCAAGGTCAAGAGGCTGGTTTGACCCAGCCTGTTCGAAAGCCAAAAGAGCCCTTGCTGAAGCCTTAAACACCAGACCAAGCTGAGAGCCCCATAGTAGATAAAAAAGGTTGCGCAGAGATTATAAAACCTTAAGAAAGGAAAGGGAGAAGGATATCAGGGAGAAAGCTTGGAACGATCCCCAGCGGGCCGCTGATTTGGGCAGCTCCAGCGAGTTCTGGAAAGTTATAAATGCACCCTATTTTAAAGAGCCTAAAGACCCATCCCTGGATGTTCACGTAAGTGAGGATGCATGGGTAAGATATTTTGAAGATACATTCGGCTTCAATACCAACTCTGCATGTTGACAGTCTAACGCAACTTACTCTTTACAAGGTGTTTTTAAATTTTCAGTTAGCGAAGTCACAAAAGGGCTAAAGGCCTGTATTCCAGGGAAGGCACCAGGGCCAGACAGGGTTCAAATTGACCTTTCTCAAGATAATTATGATCTATGGGCCCCCTTATTAACTAATGTGTTCAACAGCATAGTTATAGAGGCCTCCCATCCTGGAACCATAGTATAATAGTCCCGATTTATAAGAAGGGAGATAGAAGCAGCCCTAAGAATTACAGACCCCTTTCCCTATTGGATACCATGGCTAAGCGTATGGGCAGGATCCTATTAGCCAGATTGGAGGACTGGGCCCAGGAACATAACATCTTGATGCAGGACCAATATGGTTTCCAGAGGGAGAACAGGACTGTTGACCAATGCCTAAACCTTTCACTCTGCATTGATAAATACACTAAAGTCAAAGGCAGGAAGATCTACATGGCCTTTATGGACCTGTCGGTAGCCTTTGACTGTGTAGCCCATCATAGGCTGTGGCAGATGATGGTGGGGATGGAGATAGATTCACCAATAATCCATTTCATCCAACAGCTTAATGCCAATGCAACTGCTGGTGTCCGGTATGGTTCCAATGGGGAATGTACCTGCTCATTTAAGATTGAGAGAGGAGTAAGACAGGGTTGTACCCTTGCCCTGTTTCTTTTTTCTAGCCATACAAATGGGTAAGGGGCAGCCCTGACTGATTCCCCCAGGGACCTGCTTATCTTTGAAAGAACCCCCCTCCCAGTATTGGTGTACGCCGTCGACGTTGTCCTAAATGCTAGGACAGGGGTAGCTTTGCAGGGCTTGAGACCATTGTATGCTTCATTTATGGCTGAATTAGACCTAAGGGTGAATGAATCCAAATGGTTCATCATTATAGCAGGATCAGGAAAAAGCTCAAAATCCCCTTATTTCCATCTGGGAACAAAGAAAATCGAGATAGTGGAATCCTTTCCATACCTCCCATACCTGTGAGCACTATTCGTTAAAAATCACTCCTGGTCGAATTTGGTGACTGCAAGACCTAGGTCTGCAAAGAAGCCTTCAAGCCATAAAGGGCTTTGCTAAGAAGCTGGGTGCAAGCCCATTGGATCCCATCAAAATGATTTACCTTGCAAAAGCAAAATCCACAGAAACATACGGGTTGGGAGTACGGGACATGGCTCAGATTGGGAAACTACAGACAATGGAAGATACATTTTCTTCCTCAGTCTTTCTCCAACTATATATTACATAGTGAACTGGGTTTGCCTTATATAGTAGATTCAATTAGACTGGCCCCAGTCCTGCTATGCAACTCAATCTGGCGTAGGATGACCGTTAATCTAACGCAGAGTATAATCGGTGACTGCATGAATTTGGAGCATTATAACAGGAGTGGTTGTCCTCCTTTTCAATCACCAAATACTTTTTTTCGACTGATGTATAAAATGGTACGTTCTTGACCTTGGGAATTGGTTTGGGACTATACAGCACCCAGTCCTTGTTCCGAGGCGTCTGTTTGGAGGATAAAGAGCTTCCTGTAGTCAAGACTCAGTAGCATGGGCTTGGTGGTAAGGGCGCTTTTCAGATCTTTGAAGACAAGCTGGAGTCCAGCTGAGGGCTGTCGTAACACCTTTTCGGTATTTACGTGTTTTTGTAGGAGGTCTGTTAAGGGGTCTGCCTTTTGAGAAAAGTCAGGATTGAATCGCCTGTAATACCCCAGGATGCCCAGGAAGGCCCTTTGCTCTTTTTTTGGTGTGGAGGAAGGGAACGTCTGCTATGGCTGCGACTTTCCAGGTCTGGGGTTTAATGAGCCCTTCCCCAAGTAAATACCCAAGATAATTCACAGATCTGGTCACTAACCGGCTTTTGGCGGGGTTGATCGTTAGACCCCCCTCCCCCAAGGTTCGGATGACTGTGCTAAGGTGGTCTATATGTTGTTCCCAAGTGGTGCTGTGAATCACTATATCATCGATATATGCTGCTACATATTCGGCACATAGTTTGAGTAGGGTATTCGTCAGACTCTGGAAGGTGATACGAGCCCCGTGTAACCCATAGCACAGTACTGTAAAGTGGTACAACCCTCCTGGGGTGAGAAGGCGGACTTTTTCCTATCTAATTATTTTAAGGGCACCTGCCAGTATCCCTTACATAAGTCTAGCGTGCTAATGTATCGGGCTTTTTCCAGCCTCTCGATCATTTCCTCTACCCGTGGTAACGGATAGGAATCAAATGCGAGATTTTGTTGACCTCCCGAAAGTTGATACAAACAAAACCTGATGGACCCATCAGGTTTTGGTACCAACACGATGGGTGAGTTCCACTCGCTTTTTGATGGCTCTATCACCCCCATTTGGAGCATTTGTTGTACCTCCTTCTCTACGGCATGTCTACGAGACTCGGGGAGGCGGTACGGTAATAGCTTCACCTTTTTCCCGGGGTGCGTTGTAATGGAATGTTCCATTTGGGTGGTTCTGCCGGGAGTGGTGGAGAACACCACTTGAAGGGGCCACAAGCTGGAGTCCAGGGCGTTCCGCTGCTCAACAGTCAGCTCAGGGTCCTTGCTTTGATTGTATAACGGGGAGGGCATCTTAGTTAATGACACAGGTGTAGGAATCCCCCCTGCCCATCTTTTCAGCAGGTTTATGTGAAAGATCTGAGTGTTGTCTTTCTTTGTGGGATCCATCTCAAGATGGTAGGTTACAGGAGTGACTATCGCTATGACCTGAAAGGGGCCCTGCCACTGCCCTTGAAGTTTGTGATCGGAGGCAAGCATCATGAGTAGAACGTAGTCGTCAACTTTTGTATCTCGCTCCTTGGTCTTTTTATCATATTGTTGTCTTTGGGTTTCTTGGGTGCTTACCCTTTCCATATGTGTTCTACATATGCTGTGTATCTCCTGGAGATGTGTTTTAAGGTTCAAGACGTATTCAGGGAGGGGTTTGGTCCCTTCTGGTTTCTCTTCCCACTCCTCCATGGCCATATCCAGTAGGGTGTGGGGTTGCCGACCGTACAGCAATTCAAACCGGGAATACCCTGTGCTTCTCTGGGGTTTACATCGTATAGCAAAGTGGGCGAGAGGTAACATATCCTCCCAGCTGCAGGTCTCTAGGTCTAACAATTTATTTAAGATGGTGTTGAGGGTGGAGTTATATCCCTCTACCAACCCATCAGTCTGGGGATGGTTGGCCACCATGCATATCTGTTTTATATCCAGCTGCAAGCATACCTGCTTCACGAGCCTGGATACAAAAGGAGTTCCCTGGTCTGTTATCATCTCCCAGAGAAATCCTACCCTGGAGAATATGTTTACCATGGCCTTGGCTATCTGCTGAGCATTGGGATGTTGGAGGGCCACCACCTCAGGGAAACGAGTGGCGTAGTCTACTATCACCAACACGTATCTACAACCACTTTGGGAGGGAAGCAAGAGGCCGATAATATTCATCCCCACTCATGTAAATGGCTCATCGATGATGGGCAGAGGCTGTGAGGGAACTTTCGGGAGCAAGGACTGACTGTTTTTTTGGCATATCGGGCACTCCTTACAGTACCAACGGGTTTGCTGGTAAATGCCTGGCCAAAAGAACCTTTCTAGAATAGCTTTTTCTGTCTTTTCCTCCCTGAAATGTCCCCCTAGAAGATGGCTATGCACAAGAAACATCTTTCTCACAGTAGGATTGGGGTACTAGTAGCTGAAGAGGCTGGTCCTTTCCCCCTCTTCTATACACCAACCCTCCCTTGGTAATGAACCGGGGACCTACTTGGTCTGGGTTTTCAGCAGCGGTGGCTCGGTTCCAGGCTTCTCTCAAAGTAGGGTCTTCCCTCTGGGCTGCAGAGAATACCCTATCATATTACCAGAGGGGTTCATCTCTTGTCTGGGTAAAGGCAATCCTAGTCCAGTTTCTCCTTTCTCTTTTCTTTTGTTTCCCGCTCTTCGGGACATTCACCGGGGGCAGGTATGGTTCTTGAGAAAAGGGAGCGGTTTGGACCAGTCGTCATGGTCAATGCCCATTTCTGGTACCAGTGTGGACAGGCACAGATCATTGGATCCCAGGACCATTGGCTCTGGTAGGTGGGGCACCAACCCCACCCACAGGGAAACTGTTTCAAAGGAGGGTCCATGCTGCACCTGCACATCGGTGGTAGGGTACCGTTTGTTGTTGCCGTGTACGCATTGGATGTTTACTACTCTCGTGGTTTGGGTGACCCCCCCGGAATAGCAGAAGGCTGCATCATGCTCTGGAGGCAGTCAGTATCTATCAGAGCTAATCTGTTCTTCCCATTCACCCTTACAGTCCGATGATGAGGGGGCTTCTTGCCCCTGGGGATACAGTAATATGAGCGGGTGAGCCCAACTTCCATAGGTTCCTCCTTTTGGGGACACACCCTTGCAATGTGACCAAACACATCACAGGTAAAACACTGGGGTCCTGGGTGCGGCGGGGGTCGGATGGGAGCAGGTACAGGGTGGGGCACTAAAGTCATTGTGTCTTGTCGGCGAAGCAGAGGTTTTTTTTTGCTCTGGGAGGGCCCCCCACCTGACTGTTTCCAGTGATGGTCTTCTCTGTCCCGTTGAAGCTCTTGGGCTCGGTTAAAGACGCTAGCAATTTCCACTGTCCGTTCAAATGTCAATTGGGTGTGTTGTCTCACCCATTTTTGTACCAGAGGATACAAGGAGGACAGGATTGGTTCCAGGTAGACTCGTTCCATAATTTCCTCTATGGAGGATGTTAAGGGTTTTAACCACTGGTCCACCAGATCTCGAACCCGATAGAAGAGTGCTTGCGGTGTTTCTTGGGGACCCTCCTTCACCTGCCGTAGGCGGATCTGGTACGTTTTTTCGTCTATACCCAGCCTTTCCAGGATGCCCTTCTTTACGTCCTCATAGGGTGTGAGGCCGAAGTGGTTTGCTGCTTGGTAAGCTGCTTGCATGTCCCCTGATAACATGGAACCCAGGTATTGCCCCCACTTGTCGTTGGACCATCCTGCTGCCCTTGCCATTCTCTCAAAATTAGAGAAAAAGAAGTTGGGGTCCTCCCCGCTAACATATTTTTGTAAAATAACGGATGGCAAGGTGGTATAGCCTCTCTGTTGGCCCAGAGTGTCGGCCAATTGTCAAATAACTGTTTCCTGTGTCTGGCTTTGTTCCAACAGAGTTTTGTGAAGCTTTTCCCTGTCCTCTTCGGCAACCGCCAGGAACTTTTCCATGACACGTCCCAATCGTTCTTGCCCCTCTGCCATCTTCTGCATTGCGGCCTCCATCTTCCCGGATCCAACTTCTGACACCAGGTGTGAGAGGGACTGGCAGAAGAAGAAACAAGGAGGCCGAAGTCGGGGCTCAATGATGATAGGATTTTATTAGGGACAACAAAAACAGAGTAAGTATATGTGGAAAATAAGTCCTCCTCTCCCGGATGTCCAAAGCCCCAGAACTACTTTTAACAGAGCGGACAGGTGCCGTTTTTTATTAACGGAAGTGCTTTTAGTGCAGAGGTGGGGTTTGGGTAAGGAGTGAGGGGTCGGTGGCTGTGCAACACATAGTTGTATACTATTTATACTGATTAAAATATATTAATATTGTAACAAGAATTGGTAATCGATTTATAAGTGCCTTAATCATTATTGAATGCAGTATGTGTGGAGTATAAATTAGGTGGATTGATGAACATGAATGATTGAGCATATGCCATATCCAAAGGGAACATTTCTTTTAACTTCTTAGTTACTGGGTGCTCCATCCCTTCGGATTTTAGAGCTCCTCTCCTTGATTTCAAGGTTTTGTGCACCACTTCTCCGTCCAGGTCTCTGGATCTCTGTCCTCGTCTGGGTCTCGAGGGTCGAGGCTTCCCATCGTCTCCTTCTCGCTGGTCGAGGTGTTCCGCTCCAAAACAGATTCCCGTAGCGCGGCGTCTTCGTTCTCCTTCTCCTCCGGACTCAGCACTCCTTCCGGATTCTCAGGAGCCTCCTTTTGGGGCCGAGGCCCCGCCTCTCCTGGTCCCCATTGGCCAGGGCCTCCCAGCTGGGCAACATGTCCCTGTGCGCAAGAGGTAGTAGGCAGAATTAACTCTTGCTTTCCCAGCTTTGTCGGACTAGTGGCAGTTTGTACAGTGTCCAGAGGACAGGAAGGTAGGGGTTGTACCCTGAAGTCCCCGTCGGCCCACTCGCACATATTTATCTAGGTTTCGCAGAGAACAAATACAATTATGCAGATTTGATACCATGCCCTTGTGACAATCAGTCTCCTCAGTCAGACCTTTACTTGGTACTGTTTTGTAAACTTTACCATAGAGAAAGAGAGGCTTTCATTCTTCCAATTTTAAGGTGTCATAATTTTAATTACTATAGGGTGGCATTGTACTTTCTAAAGTCACTCTCAGATCCTTTTGTCTGTTTTTCTGTAGCCTCAGAAAAAGAAAGATTTATGGCAGCTTGAAAAGTTAATCGATTAATCATTGTAACTTTGATTATAATATGTAAATGAGGTGCATTAGGCATATTTTAAAATCACCGTTTTTATTATGTGCTGAAAGTTTTTATCTGATGCATCACATTGTTTGTATTTTATATATAATATATTTATAATGAACTTGTGCTTTTATGATCTCTATAAGTGATCGAATAAAGATTTTAAGTAAGTAAGAGTCCAATTATGTGGGTTGCATTGAAATTGTTCATTGTGGAATTGTGTGGTATGAAATGTATTTGTATAGTTGAATTATGTGGTGTGGTGGATAGATAGGTGTGAGAGATGCACAGAATAGATAGAAAGGAATATAGACAGGCATAGGTAGTTTGTGCAGGAAGTGGTTAATGAGCTTGAGACAGACAGAGAAGAATAAAGAGTGTGTGAGAAACAAGTGAAGAGCAGGCCACAGACGCATAAAGAGGGAGAGCAAAATCACTTAGCGTGGGAAAAACCCTGCAGTAGGCACGTTGTCGCAGTGGGTCAACATACACCCCTGGCAACTAATGGTGGTGGTGGTACTGGTGGTGGTGGTACTGGTGGTGGTGCTGGTGGTGGTGCTGGTGGTGGTGCTGGTACTGGTGGTAGTGGTAGTACTGGTGGTACTGGCAGTACTTGTGCTGGTAGTACTGATGGTGGTACTGATGGTGGTACTGGTGGTGGTGGTACTGTTGATGATGGTACTAGTGGTGGTACTGGTGGTGGTGGTACTGTTAGTGATGGTACAGCTGGTACTGTGGTGGTGGTGTTACTGGTAAACTTTGTACTGACATTGGTGGTACTTGTAGTGGTGTTACTGGTGTTGGTGGGAGTACTGGTGGTGGTGGTACTGGTTATCGTGGTAATACTGGTACTTGTGATGGTGGCACTGGTGGTGGTGGTACTGGTGGTGGTGGAACTGGTGGTAGTACTGGTGGTGGTAGAAGTGGTGGTGGAACTGGTGGTGGTGGTACTGGGAACAGTACTGTTGGTGGTAATGGTTGCACTGGTGCTGTGGTACTGGTACTGCTGGTGGTACTGGTGGTGGTGGTACTGGTAGTAGTGTTGGTACTGGTGGTGGTACTGGTGGTACTGGTGGTGGGACTGGTGGTGGCACTGGTGGTGGTACTGGTGGTGTTGTTGGTACTGTTGATGATTTTACTTGTGGTGGTGGTACTGGTGGTACTGACAGGGGTAATGGCACTGATGGTGGTGGTACTGATTTTGGTACTGGTGGGGTAGTGGTACTGGTGGTGGAGGTAATGGTATTACTGGTGGTAATGGTACTGGTGGTAGTGGTGGTACTTGTGGTACTGGTACTGGTGGTACTTGTACTGGTGATACTGGTGGTGGTACTGATGTTGGTGTTACTGTTGGTGATGGTAGTGGTGGTGGTACTGTTGGTGATGGTAGTGGTGGTGGTGGTTTTACTGGTGCTGGTACTGGTGCTGCTTCTGAGGGTGATTGTACTGGTGGTACTTTTACTGGTGGTACTGATGGAGGTACTGGTGGTGGCGGTCCTGTTGGTGATGGTACTGATGATGGTGGTACTGGTGGTGGTACTGGTTGTGGGACTGGTGGTGGTACTAGTGGTAGTACTGGTGTTGGTGGTGGTACTAGTGGTAGTGGTACTGATGGTGGTGGTACTGGTGGTACTGGTACTGATGGTACTGGTAGTACTAGTGGTGGTGAACTGGTGGTATTGGTGGTGGTGGTACTGGTGATGGTAGCACTGGTGGTACTGGTGGTGGTACTGTTGGTGGTGGTACTGGTGGTGGTGGTAATGTAAGTGATGGCAGTGGTGGTGGTGGTACTGGTGGTGGTGGGGTTGCTGGTGCTGGTACTGTGTTGGTTGATGCACTGGTAACGTTTGTACTGACAGTGGTGCTACTGGTGGTGGTGTTGGTGGTAGCATTGGTGGTGGTGGTACTGGTAATGGTGGTAATACTGGTACTGATGGTGGTGGTACTGATGGTATTACTGGTGGTGGTAGTACTTGTGGTGGTGGTACTGGTAGCAGTACTGGTAGTTGTACTGGTGGTACTGGTTCTGGTGGTACTGGTACTGGTGGTGCTACTGGTGGTGGCACTGGTGGTGGTACTGGGGGTACTTGTACTGGTGGTACTTGTGGCACTGGTGGCAGTGGTTCTGGTAGTGGTACTGGTGGCGGTGGTACTGATGGTGGTGGTATTGGTACTGGTGGTTGTGGTGGTACTGGTGGTGTTAGTGGTACTGTTGATGATGGTACTTGTGGTGGTGGTACTAGTGGTGCTGGTGGGGGTAGTGGTACTGGTGGTGGTGGTACTGTTGGTGGTACTGGTGGTGGAGGTACTGGTGGTACTGGTGGCACAGGTGGTAATAGTACTGGTGGTGGTGGTACTGGTGGTAGTGGTGGTACTAGTGGTACTGGTCTGGTGTACTTGTACTGGTGATATTGGTGGTGGTACTGGTGGTGGTGGTACTGTTGGTAATGGTACTGGTGGTGGTGGTAATGGTGGTGGTACTGGTGGTGCTTTTGTGGGTGGTGGTACTGGTGGTACTTCTACTGGTGGTACTGGTGGGGGTACTGGTGGTGGTACTGGTGGTGATCCTGTTGGTGATGGTACTGATGATGGTGGTACTGGTGGTGGGACTGGTGGTGATACTAGTGGTAGTACTGGTGCTGAGGTCGTACTGGTGGTACTGTGGGAGTGGCACTGATGGTGGTGGTACTGGTGGAACTGGTACTGGTGGTACAAATGGTGGTAAACTGGTGGTATTGGTGGTGGTGGTACTGGAGGTGATAGCACTAGTGGTACTGGTGGGGGTGGTACTGCTGGTGGTACTGGTGGTGGTAGTACTTGTGGTGGTGGTACTGGTAGCAGTGCTGGTAGTTGTACTGGTGGTACTGGTTCTGGTGGTACTGGTACTGGTGGTGCTACTGGTGGTGGCACTGGTGGTGGTATTTGTACTGGTGGTACTTGTGGCACTGGTGGCGGTGGTTCTGGTAGTGGTACTGATGGCAGTAGTACTGATGGTGGTGGTATTGGTACTGGTGGTTGTGGTGGTACTGGTGGTGGTGGTGGTACTGATGGTATTACTGGTGGTGGTAGTACTTGTGGTGGTGGTACTGGTAGCAGTGCTGGTAGTTGTACTGGTGGTACTGGTTCTGGTGGTACTGGTACTGGTACTGGTGGTGCTACTGGTGGTGGCACTGGTGGTGGTACTTGTACTGGTGGTACTTGTGGCACTGGTGGCGGTGGTTCTGGTAGTGGTACTGGTGGCAGTAGTACTGATGGTGGTGGTATTGGTACTGGTGGTTGTGGTGGTACTGGTGGTGGTACTGGTGGTGTTAGTGGTACTGTTGATGATGGTACTTGTGGTGGTGGTACTAGTGGTGCTGGTGGGGGTAGTGGTACTGGTGGTGGTTGTTGGACTTGGCCCTTCTGGCCGGTTCACCCCGAAACTTTTTGCGTAATATGGTGACTTGGTTTAGTGATTTTAGTGACTTCTGCGCACTTTACCACTGTGTCCCAGGGTAAAGTGCGTGCGTGTTGTGAGGTTGGCCTGCCCTCCCATAGGAATGCATGGGGGAATGTATGTGTCCCGGTAGTTCCTGATGCGTGGGGTGTGCAGGCCCGTGTTTGGTATGTGCGGACTCGTGGGAGTGAATGCTGCGCGTTGATGTGTGCAGCGTGCATGTACCTGGTGTGGAAGTGCCACTTCTAGAAGTGGGCACTTCAGTGTGCAGTCTGAAATGTGTGGCTTGTCTGGCGATTGGCTGGTGAGGTCAGGTGACGGACTAGGGAATTCCCCAGAGTCAGGAGGAGTCACCCAGTGGTGAATGGGGAGTTAGCATGTTGATGGCTGGGGAGGAGTGTACCTGGGTCCTGAATAGGACAGGGCTTCCCCCACACAATGCTGGCGCCGGCCCCTGTGGTGCGTCTAATGACCCTAGCCCTGCCAGTGAATAGGGAGAGGGGCTGAGCAAAACAAAGTGCTCAGGAACCTGTTGGAACTGGTTCGCCCCTTCCCTGCACCTTAGACAAAGCCTTGTACTGTATAAAAAGGGGCTGTGTCCCCTTACATGTTGTTCTCTTGCAGGATCCACTTGAGGGGGGGCCTGCTGCTGCTGGGCGCCAGGAGAGACCGCCACTGGGGACTGCCTCCCTGCTGGAGGGCCCTGTGAGCTGGCTCTGGGCCCAGTCTTTGCCCCCCTGGCTTTTTGAAAACTTTATTGCTGGACCCTTTTGCTTGTAGCGCCTGGGAGCGCTGTGATTTACTGCATAGCGCTAGGAGCGCTTCACTTTGAGGCCAGCGCGCTCCGGTGTCGCCCCATCACAACCGAGGGAATCCCCGGCGTAGGGATTCCCCCCTTGGGCATCGGATCGAGCGGGAGCCCACCCCGCATTGTGTGTTCGTTGGCGGGTGCCCACCCCGCTTATCTGGTCCTTTCGTTGGCGGGTGCCTACCCCGCTTATTGGTAGTGGTTATCGAGGGAGCCTACCCCTCTTACGAGCCAAGGATCACCGCCGCGGCCGGGGAAGCCCCGGAAGTCAGGCAGCGCTGACTGGGACGGGGGCGTGGCGCAACCAGGAAGCAGGCGGGAGCCTACCCCGCGCTCCTGGGAGCCTGAGGACAAAGGAGGAGGAAGCCGCGTAGAGATCGAGGGAAGCGGACGGGAGCCTACCCCGTGCTTCCCCACGGAGAAGAGGACGTGACTTCCCGGCCCCCCAGCAGAGAGAACGGAGGCGACGCGGGAGTCCCCAGAGCAACGGCCCGGTGAGTGCAGAAGGGCTGGGGGACTCCAGGCATGTGCTGGGGGTGCGGGGGCAGTGTTTACGAGCCCCGGGAGGCTCCAACATTCTTAAGGGGCAGTGATTGTGTCCCCGAGCCTGCGAGGCTCCAACATTCAAGGGGGTATTGACTGTGAGCCCCGAGGCCCCCCTGTATACGGGGGCCATTCCTTTTTGTGTGTCCAGAGCGGCCCCGGAAGGCAGCGGGCCGCTCCAACGTAATTGGGGTCAGTGTTCGGCATTGGTCTCGAGCCTGTGAGGCTCCAACGCGCCCCTCACCGTTCAATTCCGAGCGCGAGTGCGCTCCAGTGGGAGAAGGTTCGTGTAGGGTCCCGAGGCTCCCACAATTGCCATAGTTGTTCTCCCAGGCACAGTGGTGCCCACGCTTGCTTTCTCCAGCTGCCCAGCACTTAGTGGGCAGCTGCATCGTGTAGGTTGGGGCCCTCGGAGTTTTGGACTGTGCCTCCTGCGCAGCCTTGCCCCTGACTTGTTGAACGCAGGGCGTCCTAGCCCCTACCAGGCCAGTTGGCCCAGGGACTGCCACAGGTGGTGGCCCATGTGGAGTCTTGCGCAATTATTCCTACCTGCACCTCTGAATGTGTGTTGATGCATCATGTGCCATTGCTTTTACACCTCTGAATGTTTTATGCATCATGTGTGTTCCTTACTTGCACCTCTGAATGTGTTTTGATGCGTCATGTGCCATTGCTTATACACCTCTGAATGTGATGCATCATGTGTAACGTTCTATTACCCCTACAGGTATTGTGATACGTAGGTGGTTGTTGCTTTCTCCTAGTACAGGTGGTGCTAGTGAGGTTCTAGTTCCCTGCGTAACAGTCTCCTAAGGTAGTTAGGGTTACGCAGGTGGTACTTCCCCGATACCAGTAAGTACTGGTTGTGTGCTATACAGTTTATTTTTGTGCTACAGTGATTTTATATATTTATGTGCTAAATATCTAAAAGTGCCAATTCCTGACAGTGGTCCAGGTGGCCCTGTCTTGTACATAATCCCTTGTAAATTCTGCCCGTGCCTGTTGGCACATTGTAAAGAGTGTGTTTTTATCTAATGTGTTGTGTATAATACAAAGGTTATTTTTATAGAATACCTTGTGTGGAGTTTCCTTTGTGGTGGGCCTTGGGTGTTGTTGCTGGGTGCGCGCGCAAACGCTTTACACATCGCCTCAGAGATAAGCCTGACTGCTCGTGCCAAGCTACCAAGGGGGTGAGCAGGGGTTGTCTTTGGCGTGTAACTCCCCAGCCCTGACTAGACTGGTGGTTTCTGCCTGGCTTTGGCGCAAGCCTTAGCCAACCGGAAATCGCCAGGTCTAACAGTGGTGGTACTGATGGTGGTACTGGTGGTGGAGGTACTGGTGGTACTGGTGCCACTGGTGGTAATAGTAGTGGTGGTGGTACTGGTGGTAGTGGTGGTACTAGTGGTACTGGTCTGGTGTACTTGTACTAGTGATATTGGTGGTGGTACTGGTGGTGGTGGTACTGTTGGTAATGGTACTGGTGGTAATGGTGGTCGTACTGGAGGTGGTGGTTTTACTGGTGCTGGTACTGGGTGCTTTTGTGGGTGGTGGTACTGGTGTTACTTCTACTGGTGGTACTGTTGGGGGTACTGGTGGTGGTACTGGTGGTGGTCCTTTTGGTGATGTTCTGATGATGGTGGTACTGGTGGTGGGACTGGTGGTGGGACTGGTGGTGGTACTAGTGGTAGTACTGGTGCTGGTGGTGGTACTGGTGGTACTGTGGTAGTGGCACTGATGGCAGTGGTACTGGTGGTACTGGTACTGGTGGTACTAGTGGTGGTAAACTGGTGGTGTTGGTGGTGGTGGTACTGGTGGTGATAGCATTAGTGGTACTGGTGGGGGTGGTACTGCTGGTGGTACTGATGGTTGTACTGGTTGTGGTGGTACTGTTGGTGGTACCAGTGGTGGTGGCACTGTTGGTGATGGTAGTGGTGGTGGTGGTACTGGTGGTGGTGGAGTTACTGGTGCTGGTATTGTGGTGGTGGTGGTCCTGGTAAAGTTTGTACTGGCAGTTGTGGTACTGGTGGTGTTACTGGTGTTGGTGGTAGTACTGGTGTTGGTGGTACTGGTAATGGTGGTAATACTGGTACTGGTGGTGGTGGTACTGGTGGTGGTACTGGTGTTGGTGGTACTGGTGTTGGTCGTGCTGGTGGTAGTACTGGTGGTGGTAGTACTGGTGATGGTGTTACTGTTGGTACTGGTGGTGGTACTGGTGGTACTGGTGGTGGTGGTTGTGATACTGGTGGTGGTACTTGAGGTGGTACTACTAGTGGTGGTGGTACTGCTGGTGGTACCAGTTGTGGTGGAACTGGTGGTTGTACTGAGGGTGGTTGTACTGGTGATGGTGTTGGTGGTATTGGTGGTGGTACTGGTATCAGTACTGGTGGTGGTACAGGTGGTACTGGTTCTGGTGGTACTGGCACTGGTGGTGGTACTTGTGGTGGTGGTACTGGTACTGGTGGTAGTGTTGGTACTGGTGGTGGTACTGGTGGTACTGGTGATGGTGGTTGTGATACTGGTGGTGGTACTTGTGGTGGTACTACTAGTGATGGTGGTACTGCTGGTGGTACCAGTGGTTGTGGAACTGGTGGTTGTACCGAGGGTGGTTGTACTGGTGATGGTGTTGGTGGTATTGGTGGTGGCGGTGGTACTGGTGGTGGTACTGGTGGTATTGGTGGTGATGGTGCTGGTGGTACTGGTGCTGGAGGTACTGGTAGTGGTACTGGATGTGATACTAGTGGTGGTGGTGATACTGTTGGCGATGGTACTGGTGGTGGTGTTAGTGTCAGTGGTAGTGGTACTGGTGGTAGTAGTGGTGGTAGCGGTGGTGGTAGTACTGGTGGTTCTTGACTGATTGTACTGATGGCACTGGTGGTACAGGTGGTGGTACTGGTAGTGGTGGTGGTACAGGTTGTGGTGGTACTGGTAGTGGTAATGGTGGTGATGATACTGGTGGTGGTACTGGTGGTACTGGTAGTAGAAGTGGTGGTGGTGGTACTTGTGGTGGTACTGGTGGTGGTCGGGTTACTGGTGGTAGTGGTACTGGTAAAGTTTGTACTGACAGTGGTGGTACTGGTAGTGGTGTTACAGGTGTTGGTGGGTTTACTGGTGGTGGTAGTACTGGTAATCATGGTAATACTGGTACTGGTGGTGGTGGTACTGGTGGTGGTGGTACTGGTGGTGGTGGAACTGGTGGTGGTAGAACTGGTGGTGGTGGTGGTACAGGTGGTGGTGGTACTGGTAACAGTACTGGTGGTGGTAATGGAGGCACTGGTGGTTCTGGTACTGGTGGTGGTACTGGTGGTGGTGGTACTGGTACTGGTAGTAGTGTTGGTACTGGTGGTGGCACTGATGGTACTGGTGGTGGACTGGTGGTGGCACTGGTGGTGGTACTGGTGGTACTTGTACTGGTGGTACTGGTGGGGATGGTTCTGGTAGTGGTACTGGTGGCGGTAGTACTGATGGTGGTGGTACTGGTACTGGTGGTGTTGTTGGTACTGTTGATGATGGCACTTGTGGTGGTGGTACTGGTGGTACTGACAGGGGCAATGGTACTGATGGTGGTGGTACTGATGGTGGTACTGGTGGGGTAGTGGTACTGGTGGTGGAGGTACTGGTGCACTGGTGGTAATGGTACTGGTGGTTGTGGTGGTACTGGTGGTACTGGTGGTACTGGTGGTACTGGTACTGGTGGTACTTGTACTGGTGATACCAGTGGTGGTACTGATGTTGGTGATGGTACTGGTGGTGGTACTGTTGGTGATGGTAGTGGGGGTGGTGGTTTTACTGGTGCTGGTACTGGTGCTGCTTCTGAGGGTGATGGTACTGGTGGTATTTTACTGGGGGTACTGGTGGTGGTGGGCCTGTTGGTGATGGTACTGATGATGGTGGTACTGGTGGTGGTACTGGTTGTGGGACTGGTGGTGGTACTAGTGGTAGTACTGGTGTTGGTGGTGGTACTAGTGGTGGTACTGGTGGTAGTGGTAATGACGGTGGTGGTACTGGTGGTGGTACTGGTGGTACTGGTGGTACTAGTGGTGGTGAACTGGTGGTATTGGTGGTGGTGGTACTGGTGGTGGTAGCACTGGTGGTACTGGTGGTGGTACTGGTTGTGGTGGTACTGTTGGTGATGGTACTGGTGGTGGTGGTACTGTTAGTGATGGTAGTGGTAGTGGTGGTACTGGTGGTGGTGGGGTTACTGGTGATGGTATTGCTGGTTCTGTGTTGGTTGTTGCACTGGTAAAGTTTGTACTGACAGTGGTGGTACTGGTGGTGGTGTTGATGGTAGTACTGGTGGTGGTGGTACTGGTAATGGTGGTAATACTGGTACTGATGGTGGTGGTAGTGCTTGTGGTGGTGGTACTGGTAGCAGTACTGGAAGTGGTACTGGTGGTACTGGTTCTGGTGGTACTGGTACTGGTGGTGGTACTGGTGGTGGTGATACTGGTACTGGTGGTAGTGTTGGTACTGGTGGTTGTACTGGTGGTACTGGTGGTGGTACTGGTGGTGGAGGTACTGGTGGTACTGGTGGTAATAGTACTGGTGGTGGTGGTACTGGTGGTAGTGGTGGTACTAGTGGAACTGGTCTGGTGTACTTGTACTGGTGATATTGGTGGGGGTACTGGTGGTGGTGGTACTGTTGGTAATGGTACTGGTGGTGGTGGTAATGGTGGTGGTACTGGAGGTGGTGGTTTTACTGGTGCTGGTACTGGTGGTGCTTTTGTGGGTACTGGTGGTGGTACTGGTGGTGGTCCTGTTGGTGATGGTACTGATGATGAGGTTGGTACTGGTGGTGGTACTGGTGGTGGTACTGGTGGTGGGACTGGTGGTGGGACTGGTGGTGGTACTAGTGGTAGTACTGGTGGTGGTAGTGGTACTGGTGGTACTGGTGGTACTAATGGTGGTAAACTGGTTGTATTGGTGGTGGTGGTACTGGTGGTGATAGCACTGGTGGTGGTGGTACTGCTGGAGGTACTGGTGGTGGCACTGGTTCTGGTGGTACTGTTGGTGGTACCAGTGGTGGTGGTATGGTTGGTGATGGTAGTGGTGGTGGTGGTACTTTTGGTGGTACTGGTGGTGGTGGAGTTACTGGTGCTGGTACTGTGGTGGTGGTGGTCCTGGTAAAGTTTGTACTGGCAGTGGTGGTACTGGTGGTGGTGTTACTGGTGTTGGTGGTAGTACTGGTGGTGGTGGTACTGGTAATGGTGGTAATACTGGTACTGGTGGTACTGGTGGTGGTACTGGTGTTGGTGGTACTGGTGTTGGTCATGCTGGTGGTAGTACTGGTGGTGGTAGTACTGGTGATGGTGTTACTGCTGGTGGTGGTACTGGTATCAGTACTGGTGGTGGTACAGGTGGTATTGGTTCTGGTGGTACTGGTACTGGTGGTGGTACTGGTGGTAGTGTTGGTACTGGTGGTTGTGATACTGGTGGTGGTACTTATGGTGGTACTACTAGTGGTGGTGGTACTGCTGGTGGTACCAGTGGTGGTGGAACTGGTGGTTGTACTGAGGGTGGTTGTACTGGTGATGGTGTTGGTGGTATTGGTGGTGGTACTGTAGGTGGTACTGGTGGTATTGGTGGTGATGGTGCTGGTGGTACAGGTGCTGGAGGTACTGGTAGTGATACTGGTTGTGATACTAGTGGTGGTGGTGATACTGTTGTTGATAGTACTGGTGGTGGTGTTAGTGTTGGTGGTAGTGGTACTGGTGGTAGTAGTGGTGATAGCGGTGGCGGTAGTACTGGTGTTTCTTGACTGATTGTACTGATGGTACTGGTGGTACAGGTGGTGGTACTGGTAGTGGTGGTGGTACAGGTTGTGGTGGTACTGGTAGTGGTAATGGTGGTGTGGTACTGGTGGTGGTACTGGTGGTGATGGTACTGGTGGTACTGGTACTGGTGGTGGTACAGGTTGTACTGGTAGTAGAAGTAATGGTACTGGTAGTGGTGGGGTTACTGGTGGTGGTAGCAGTGGTGGTACTGGTGATGGTACTTGTGGTGGTATTGTTGGTGATGGGACTGGTGGTGGTACTGGTGTTGGTGGTACTGTTAGTGATGTTACTGGTGGTTGTGGTACTGGTGGTGGTACTGGTGGTGCTAGTGAGGGTGGTGGTACTGGTGTTGGTGGTACTGGTGGTTATTGTAGTGGTTTTGGTGGTGGTACTGGTGGTACTTGTGGTATTGGTTCTGGTGGTTCCTTGTACTTGTGGTGCTACTGGTGGTGGTACTGGTGGTGGTGGTACTGTTGGTGATGGTACTGGTAGTGGTAGTACTGGTGGTGGTATTGTTGGTGCTACTGAGGGTGGTGGTACTGGTGTTGGTACTGGTGTTGGTACTGTTGGTGGTAATACTGGTGGTGCTACTGGTGGTAGTGGTGATGGTACTGGTTATAATGGTACTGGTTGTGGTACTGGTGGTGGTGATAGTGATGGTGTTGGTCGTACTGGTGGTAGTGGTGGTACTGATACTGGTGGTACTTGTGGTATTGGTTCTGGTGGTTCCTTGTACTTGTGGTGCTACTGGTGGTGGTACTGGTGGTGGTGGTACTGTTGGTGATGGTACTGGTAGTGGTAGTACTGGTGGTGGTATTGTTGGTGCTACTGAGGGTGGTGGTACTGGTGTTGGTACTGTTGGTGGTAATACTGGTGGTGCTACTGGTGGTAGTGGTGATGGTACTGGTTATAATGGTACTGGTTGTGGTACTGTTGGTGGTGATAGTGATGGTGTTGGTCGTACTGGTGGTAGAGGTGGTACTGATACTGGTGGTACTTGTACCGGTGGTACTACTGGTGATGGTACTGGAGGTGGTGGTACTGTTGGTAGTACTGGTGGTGGTGGTACTGTTGGTGAGGGTACTGGTGGCGGTGGTACTGGTGGTGGTACTGGTGGTAGTACTGTTGGTGCTACTGAGGTTGGTGGTACTGGTGTTGGTGATGGCACTGATGTTGGTGATGTTACTGGTGGTGGTGGTGGTACTTGTGGTGGTCCTTGTGGTACTATTGGTACTATTGGTAGTGGTGGTGGTGGTACTGCTGGTATGACCAGTGGTGGTGAAACTGGTGGTTGTACTGAGGGTGGTTGTACTGGTGATGGTGTTGGTGGTATTGGTGGTGGTGGTGGTAATGACGGTGGTACTGGTGGTATTGGTGGTGATGGTGCTGGTGGTACTGGTGCTGGAGTTACGGGTAGTGGTACTGGTTGTGAGGTGGTGGTACTGTTGGTAGCACTGGTGGTGGTGGTACTGTTGGTGAGGGTACTGGTGGTGGTGGCACTGGTGGTGGTACTGGTGGTAGTACTGTTGGTGCTACTGAGGTTGGTGGTACTGGTGTTGGTGATGGCACTGATGTTGGTGATGTTACTGGTGGTGGTGGTGGTACTTGTGGTGGTCCTTGTGGTACTATTGGTAGTGGTGGTGGTGGTACTGCTGGTGGTACCAGTGGTGGTGAAACTGGTGGTTGTACTGAGGGTGGTTGTACTGGTGATGGTGTTGGTGGTATTGGTGGTGGTGGTGGTAATGACGGTGGTACTGGTGGTATTGGTGGTGATGGTGCTGGTGGTACTGGTGCTGGAGTTACTGGTAGTGGTACTGGTTGTGATACTAGTGATGATGGTGATACTGGTGGTGATGGTACTGGTGGTGGTGTTACTGATGTTAGTGTTGGTGGTGGTGGTACTGGTGGTAGTAGTGGTGGTAGCGGTGGTGGTATTACTGGTGGTTATTGACTGATTGAACTGGTGGTACAGGTGGTGGTACTGGTAGTGGTGGTGGTACAGGTTGTGGTGGTTCTGTTGGTGAGGGTACTGGTGGTGGTACTGGTGGCAGTACTGATGGTGCTACTGAGGTTGATGGTACTGGTGTTGGTGGTGGCACTGATGTTGGTGGTGGTATTGGTGGTGGTGGTGGTACTTGTGGTGGTCCTTGTGGTACTGATGGTAGTGGTGGTGGTGGTACTGGTAGTACAGGTACTGGTAGTACTTGTACTGGCGGTACTGGTGGTGGTGGTACTTGTGGTGTAGTTGGCACTGGTGGTAGTTGTGGGACTGATGGTACTGGTAATGGTGGTACTTGTACTGGTGGTATTGGTTGTGGTACTGGTGGTGGTGGTACTGGTAGTACAGGTACTGGTAGTACTTGTACTGGTGGTACTGGTGGTGGTGGTACTTGTGGTGTAGTTGGCACTGGTGGTAGTTGTGGGACTGATGGTACTGGTAATGGTGGTACTTGTACTGGTGGTATTGGTTGTGGTACTGGTGGTGGTGGTTTTGGTAGTGGTAGTACTGGTGGTGGTACAGGTAATGGTGGTTGTGGTGATACTGGTATTGGTACTGGTGGTTTTGGTGGTACTGTTGGCGATGGTATTTGTGGTGGTGGTACTAGTGGTGCTAGTGGTACTGGTGATGGTGCTACTGGTGGTGGTACTTGTAGTGGTACTGCTGGTGGTGGTACTGATGGTGGTGGTACTGGTGGTACTGGAACTGGTGGTGGTGCTTGTACTGGTGGTAGTGGTAGTACTGGTGGTACTGGTGGTATTGGTGGTACTGGTGGTGGTACTGGTGGTAATGGTACTGGTGGTGGTACTGATGGTGGTGGAAGTGTTGGTGATGGTAGTGGTGGTGGTGTTACTGGTGGTGGTACTGGTGGTGGAGGAGTTACAGGTGCTGTTACTGTGGTGGTGGTGGTACTGGTAAAGTTTGTACTGGCACTGGTGGTACTGGTGGTGGTGTTACTGGTGTTGGTGGTAGTACTGGTGTTCGTGGTACTGGTAATAGTGATATTACGGGTACTGATGGTGGTGGTACTGGTGGTGGTACTGGAGGTGGTGGTACTGGTGATGGTACCGGTACTAGTGGTACTGGTGGTAGTGGTACTGGTGGTGGTGGTACTGGTGGTGGTGGTGCTGGTGGTAGTGGTGGTGGTACTGGCAATGGTTTTGGTGGTGGTGGTATGGGTAGTGCTGATAGTGGTGGTGGTACTGGTAGTGGTGGTGGTGGTACTGGTAGTGGTGGTACTGGTAGTAGTTGTGGTTGTGGTACTGGTGGTGGAGGTACTGGTGATTATGGCACTGGTTGTGATGGTACTGGTGATGGTACTGGTGGTGATGTTACTGGTGGTGGTAGTACTGGTGGTGGAAGTACTAGTGGTGGTGGTTCTTGTGGTGGTGGTACTGGTGGTGGTACTGGTGGTACTGGTACTGGTGGTACTGGTACTGGTGGTGGTGGCACTGGTGGTGGTGGTGGTACTGTTAGTGGTGGTGGGACTGGTAGTGATGGTGGTACTGGTAGTGGTGGTACTGGTAGTGTGGATGGTGGTTGTGGTAGTATTGGTACTGCTTGTACTGGTGGTGGAGATACTTGTACTGTTGGTACTGGTGGTAGTGGTTCTGGTGGTTGTAGTATTGGTGTTGGTGGTATCGGTGGTGGTAGTGGTGGTATTGGCGGTGGTACTGTTGTTGGTGGTGGTACTGGTGGTGGTGGTCCTTGTAGTGGTGGTGGTGGTGGCACTCGTGGTACTGGTGGTGGTGGTACTAGTTGTGGTTACTGGAGTTGGTCGTACTGGGGGTGGTGGTACTGGTGGTAGTACTGGTAATGGTAGTACTGGTATTGGTGGTACTGGTAGCAGTACTGGTGGTGGTAATTGGGGTGCTGGTGGTACTATTACTGGTACGGTGGTACTGGTGGTGATGATACTGGTAGGGGCGGTACTTGTGGTGGTACTGGTGGTGGCAATGATGGTGGTACTGGTAGTACTTGTACTGGTGGTGGTACTGGTGGTGGTGATTCTGGTTGTGGTACAGGTGGCGGTAGTGCTGGTGATGGTGGTACTGGTGGCGGTGGTACTGGTGGTACTGGTGGTGGTAGTGGTACTGATTTTGGTACTGGTAGCAGTACTGGTGGTGGAGGTACTGGTGGTACTGGTGGTAATGGTACTGGTGGTAGTACTGGTGGTGGTGGTACTGTTGGTGATAGTACTGGTGGTGATTGTACTGGTGGTGGTACTGGTAATGGCAGTTTTACTGGTGCTGGTACTGCTGGTACCGGTGGTGGTGGTGGTACTGGTAAAGTTTGTACTGGTGGTACTAGCTGTAGTGGTACTGGTGTTGGTGTTACTGGTGTTAGTGGTCGTA
The DNA here is from genome assembly GCF_964204655.1 of Triturus cristatus. Lineage (NCBI taxonomy): Eukaryota > Metazoa > Chordata > Amphibia > Caudata > Salamandridae > Triturus > Triturus cristatus. Next base: position 543,969,837 of record NC_140594.1, on the reverse strand, counting down.
CTGGTGTTGGTGGTACTGGTAATAGTGGTATTATGGGTACTGGTGGTACTGGTGGTGGTACTGGAGGTGGTGGTACTGGTGGTGGTGGTACTGGTAGTACTGGTGGTGGTAGTGGTGGTACTGGTGCTGGTACTGGTACTAGTCATACTGGTTGTACTGGTACTGGTGATGGTGATGGTTCTGGTGGTAGTGGTACTGGTGGTGGTAGTGAGGGTGGTGGTGGTGGTGGCTCTGCTGTTGGTGGTACTGGTGGTGCTGGTGGTACTGGTGGTGTTGCTACTGGTGGTAGTGGTGGTGGTGCTGGCAATGGTTTTGGTGGTGGTGGTATGGGTAGTGCTGATAGTGGTGGTGGTACTGGTAGTGGTGGTACTGGTAGTGGTGGTTGTTGTGGTGGTGGTACTGGTGGTGGAGGTACTGGTGATTGTGGCACTGGTGGTGATGTTACTGGTGGTGGTAGTACTGGTGGTGGTAGTACTAGTGGTGGTGGTACTGGTGGTGATGGTATTGGTTGTACTGGTACTGGTGGTACTGGTACTGGTGGTGGTGGCACTGGTGGTGGTGGTGGTACTGTTAGTGGTAGTCGTGGTGGGACTGTTAGTGATGGTGGGACTGGTAGTGGTGGCACTGGTTGTGAGGAATCGGGACCTGAGGCGCCTATCTAGCATCTAACAAACTACGAGTCCCAGCAACCCTGGAACCAGGAAATGGGCGTCTATATAAGGATGTAACGCACGGCAGAAGACGTGCGTTATTTTGAATCTGAGAATCCCCTTTCGTCGTTCGGAGCTTGGCGTCCCGGCGGGAAGTGGTATTAGCAGCACCGAAGGAGAAGAACCCGAAGACTCCACCTTCCCCGTCCCTCGGAGCTCAGCGTCCAGGCGGGGAGTGGCTGGGAGTAGCGGCGAACAACGAGGAAGCAGGTGAGAGGTGGCGGAGCTCGGCTGAGCCCACTACTGTCGGCACCTGGCAGACCTCGATACCCGGCCTTCCCCTTCTAGACTCACGCATAGGCTCGGACGAGCCTTAGTTAACCGCGCTGGAAGAGCGCATAGAGGTTTCAGGCTCGGAGGAGCGTAACTGAGGTTTTTTGATCGCGCTCGGAGGAGCGAGCGGTCGACTTTCCAAATCCGCGCAGTGAATTGCGCTATTGACCTTCTTTAGGCTCGGAGGAGCAAACCCTTGGTGTGTCCACGCTCTAAAGAGCGGAAGGTAAATTCAGGCTCGAAGGAGCTTACCTATTGGTTGTCCAGGCTCGGAGGAGCTTACCTATTGTTTGTTCAGGCTCGGAGGAGCTTACCTATGGATTGTCCAGGCTCGGAGGAGCTTACATAGTCAGACAGCGCTAGCAGCAAGACTAGGTGCTCAGTGATGCATACAAAGACTCACCGCGCTGGAAGAGCGCCTTCAACGGTCATAGAGAGAGCGAGACATTGGGCTGTATTGAGGCACCCTAGGCTAGGGACAAGACCCCAACAAGACCTAGCGTGTTGATTCTCACCAGGTGAAGGAGCGCTACAACTTAGGGGCTACAGGCGGCGGTGCCTTCACCGTGGAAGCCGATTAATACTTCTCTTTTGATACATACCCTACTGAGAGGGGACAACTCAACCGTAGCAGGGGTCTGTAGTTCAAATCACCAGAAGTGAGGTCCATTGCTCTCCCTACCTTTTGTAACCTCCTGTATTAGTGAGACCGAAAGAGAGTAGACTGTCTTGGTTGTACTGTTGTGTTGTGTTTTGTCATTTCAGAGCCTTATCCCTGCTGACGCCTTCCCCCATCCTTTCCCTCGCCTGATCACCTCTGGGCTCTGTAATCTTTTGGTTGGAGTCCGGGGAGATCTGGAGGTGGACCTCTATATCATCACCCGGATCCTGAGGAGTTCTGCAACTTGACACTGGTAGTGTGGATGGTGGTTGTGGTAGTATTGGTACTGCTTGTACTGGTGGTGGAGGTACTTGTACTGGTGGTAGTGGTTCTGGTGGTTGTGGTATTGGTGTTGGTGGTATCTGTGGTGGTAGTGGTGGTATTGGCGGTGGTACTGTTGGTGGTGGCACTGGTGGTGGTGGTCCTTGTAGTGGTGGTGGTGGTACTGTTGGTGGTGGCACTCTTGGTACTGGTGGTGGTGGTACTAGTTGTGGTACTGGAGGTGGTGGTACTGGTGGTGGTGATTCTGGTTGTAGTACCGGTGATGGTAGTACTGGTATTGGTGGTACTGGTGGTGGTGGTACTGGTAGCAGATACTGGTGGTGGTAATGTGGGTGCTGGTGGTACTGGTACTGGTACGGGTGGTACTGGTGGTGATGGTACTGGTAGGGGCGGTACTTGTGGTGGTACTGGTGGTGGCAATGATGGTGGTACTGGTAGTACTTGTACTGGTGGTGGTACTGGTGGTGGTGATTCTGGTTGTGGTACTGGTGGCGGTAGTACTGGTGATGGTGGTACTGGTGGCGGTGGTACTGGTAGCACTGGTGGTGGTAGTGGTACTGATTTTGGTACTGGTAGCGGTACTGGTGGTGGAGGTACTGGTGGTAATGGTACTGGTGGTAATGGTACTGGTGGTAGTACTGGTGGTGGTGGTACTGTTGGTGATGGTACTGGTGGTGGAGGTACTGGTGGCGGTACTGGTGGTGGCAGTTTTACTTGTGCTGGTACTGATGGTACCGGTGGTGGTGGTGGTACTGGTGAAGTTTGGACTGGTGGTACTAGCTGTAGTGGTACTAGTGGTGGTGTTACTGGTGTTAGTGGTCGTACTGGTGGTGGTACTGGTAATGGTGGTAATACTTGTACAGGTGGTGGTGGTACTGGTGGTGGTACTGGTGGTAGTACTGGTGGTGGTAGTACTGGTGGTGATGGTACTGGTGGTGGTAGTACTGGTAGCAGTACTGGTGTAGGTACTGGTGGTAGTACTGGTTCTTGTGGTGGTACTCATGGTGGTGTTGGTGGTACTCGTGGTGGTACTTGTGGTATTAGTGGTAGTGGTGTTGGTGGTACAGGTGGTACAGGTACTGGTTGTACTTGTACTGGTGGTACTGGTAGTGGTACTGGTGGTGGTGGTACTTGTGGTGTTGGAGGTACTGGTGGTAGTGGTGGTACTATTGGTAATGGCAATAGTGGTACTTGTACTGGTGGTATTGGTAGTGGTTCTGGTGGTGGTAGTACTGGTGGTGGTGGTACCCGTAATGGTGGTTGTGGTGGAACTCATGGGGGTACTGGTGGTGGTACTGGTGGTGTTGGCGGTACTGGTGGTGATGGTACTTGTGGTTGTGGTACTGGTGGTAATGGAGGTGCTAGTGGTACTACTGGTGGTGGTACTGTTAGTAGCACTGGTGGAGGTGGTACTGGTGGTGGTGGTACTTGTGGTGGTGGTAGTACCGGTTGTAGTAGTAGTACTGGTGGAACTTGTACAGGTGGTATTACTGGTGGTGGTGGTTCTGTTGGTGATGGTACTGGTGGTGATATTGGCAGTGGTGGTACTGTTGGTGATGGTGGTGGTGGTGGTGGTGTTACTGGTGCTGGTGGTACTTGTTCTGGTGGTATTGGTGGTGGTACTGGTAGTAGTGCTGCTGGTGGTGGTACTGTTGGTGATGGTACTGGTAGTGGTGGTACTGGTGGTGGTACTGGTGGTGCTACTTTGGGTTGTGGTACTGGTGTTGGTGGTGGTTTTGGTGCTGGTGGTACTGGTGGTGGTACTTGTGGTGATACATTGGGATTGGTGGTGGTACTGGTCGTATTGGTGGTAGTACTTGTAATGGTGGTATTGGTGGTACTGGTACATGTGGTATTTTTGGTGGTGGTATTGGTGGTAGTACTGGTGGTACTGGAACTAGTAGTACTGGTTGTGCTGGTACTGGTGGTACTTTTGCGGGTAGTACTGGTGGTACTGGTGGTGGTGGTACTGGTAGTGGTGGTGGTGGGGTTACTTGTGGTGGTGGTACTGATACTTGTGGTGGTGTTGCTACTGGTGGTGATGGTACTGGTGGTGGTCCTTGTGGTGGTGGTACTGTTGGTGATGGTACTGGTGATGTTCCTGGTGCTGGTACTGCTGGTTGTGGTGGTACTGGTGAAGTTTGCACTGGTGGTACTGGCAGTGGTGGTACTGGTGGTGTTGTTACTGGTGTTGGTGGTAGTACTGGTGGCGGTGGTACTGTGGAAATGTGGATTTTCCTGGTCAGTTATGTCCCCTATCTTGGACCCCAACGGTTCTATGTGCATGTCACAAGTACATGTATGTTCCCTCCAGTTCCAGTTATGAAGACGCAAATACATGTGCGTCCACCGTCAACATGTCCTCTGTCAGATCCGCCATGAACAGGCCGGATATTCCATTCCTAAATATGAAAGGCCACCGGCTTTATATGGTTCACTTATGCCATTTTTACAGTCCAGGCAAGTAGGCCCTGATTCTGCCATCGAAACTCCTCTTGCCTTCTGCCTCTGAAAGCTCCAGTCTGAGCCTGCATCTGTGACCATGAACTTTGTCTCATTCTCTGCGCGGCCCACGAAGCCTGACATCAGCCTATTCTCTGCCAAGAGCTGTATTTCACCTTCGAATTATCTGCTTCCCCCTCAGCCGATGCATTCCTGCCTAGTAGCTTAAGTAAACATTCCTCCAGTTACCAAGCAAAAGGCCCGGTTTCTCTGTCCTCATGCAAGTAATTCATAGCCCTGTTACCATGGAATATTCCTACCCCCTCGCATTTAGTGTAGACACTTAGACGCTTGTGCACGCACACACAGTCAGTATAGAATAGATTCTGTCCGAGAGCCCTTCCCTTGTGGATAACATAGTTCTTTAAACATAGGATATTAGATATGATTTGGGATTAGGTTGACATAACCCCAGACTTTTTGTCTCCACATGTAGAGCTAAATGTCAAGTCCCTTTCACCCTCTAGTTGCACGTCTATCACACGTCATGCTGCTGCGCGCGCATCTCTGCCAAGTATTTCTGCTGACATTGCGAAATCATCTCCAGGTATCCACCCACACATGACAAATTACACATTATCATCAAGTGGACGCCCACATGGACGCCCACCTTCACGCCTACTTACACGCCCACATGCTCTTATCTCATTCTCTCTTGCTCTCTTGCTTACGTACAATTGAGAAATGTATATATACTGTACTCTGTGAATAATGTTTTGAGAATATTGAGAATACTTTTCAGCCCCGTCCAGATCCTTTTTTGGTGATGGAGATATTCTCCCTTTGACTCGAGTTATTGGAATAAAGCCCTTTATGAATCTGATACCACAGACTCAGCCTCTTGCTTTATGCATGATCTTATTGATATCTGAAAAATTATGACAGCGTGATATTTTATTTACCACAGAATGGCGCCCGAACAGTTTAATCTCTTTCCCCACACGCCGGAGATGAAGGTCCTGTTTTGCCCCCTTCCATAGCCGTGATGGACTTCAAGCGTGCACGTCGCGGGTTTTCCCGCCAACTCCCTCAGGCCACCGAAGGGGACAGACTGTGACCAGGCATCCATACGAGGCGGTGAGGAACGCAGATTGTCTACCCAGAGCCCACCTGCGAGAGAGCTGCGTCCGAGGTATACAGAGGCCAACCAGGTTTTCAAAGTCCCGATGTCCAGAGGGTCCGATGTCCGCAGTCGTCGAGTCCAGTCCATTCTCCGAGGCCTTCCGTTTCAAGGAGCTACCCGGTGAGTACCATCGCCGGGGAGGCGTGTTGACGCGCACATAGGTTGTGCCGGTCAAGACGGATTTGGGTACACAAATCCGGTCTGCACTGTTTAGCAGTGTATATGTACTGTTTAGCAGTATATCAAGTATTCCGAAGTATCTAGTTATTGTCAAGAATTCTGCTTGGTGATTAGTTATGCAGACTGTCATCATTGTTGGTCATTTTTAAAGGTTAAAATGTTTAATGTTCAATGTTTAATGTGTTAAAATGTCCTGCATATTGTGGTATGAATGATTGTTCATTATTGTGCGTTTTTGTATTAAGTGTGTTCAAGACCAGGTGTCAGATCAGTTGTCAATATGCCGCTCTTTTCGAAGTTAAGACAGATTACTACTAGAAAAGGGGTGCTTGAAGAAGCAGTTCCTATTCCTCCTAGGGACACTCCAGGGCACTTTATGTATCACAAGCATGGCTTAGACGCCATATTATTCCTTGATCTATGGGTGGACTACACCAAAGAGTTACCAGAAAGTCAGAGATGGCCCGTAGCTGGGACCTGGGATGCCGAATGTATCATGAAAGTCGAAGAAGAGTTGTGGAAGAGGAAAGCTAGACAGTCACAGACAGACGCTGTTGAATTATGGCGTAAAGAATAGCATAGACGCACAGAGTAAGCGCTCAGAAAAATAGAGAAAAAGTAGGGAGGATTCAGACAAAGCCCGAGAAAGCGTATTAGTTGAGGAAGGTATCTGAGTAAAAGCAGAACAAGTAGACAGACAACGAAACACTCTTATGTAAGAGGAAATGTAGACCAGCATGAAAGGATGCCATTGAGTTTTTGGCGCAAGGAGTGACATAGAAGGACAGAGTAAGTGTTTCACGAAGCAGAGAGAAGTGGACTGGTGTCTGGAAAAGCCAAGGATGAGATGTTACAGGAGGAATTAGAGCTGGTAAAATGAGCGTAGGCTGACAGAAAAAGAAATACTGACGTTGCTGGTATTTATCCCGTCCTTTCAGAGGACCTAGCAAGAGTGGCCCCAGCAGAAAGACCAGTTATAATACATATAATAATTACATAGTAGCCCAAAGGTTCTTGAGCCCCCCACCAAATGAACAGCGCATAGCTGGTGTTTACATGGTCCAACATTTGACTACGTTGTCAATAGGAAATTGAGAGGGGTGCAGCTAGAGAAGGAGCAACTCCTGTGATTTGATGACACCCCTAATGTACAAAGTGTTAACGAAAAATAATTAGTGACAAGTTTAGCTTGGAAAAAGAATTGTGGGTATTTCGAATTTGCAAATTTTTCATGAATACAGGTTTGTGTTCTTGATGGTCCAGTGAGCCAATGTGCTGGGTCAAGTCGGTAAGATTATGACCCCCTGAGTGCAAATTGTATGTAAAAATAATTTTTCAATTGAGCGAATTATTGCAGTTTTTATGGAATTGAGTAGTCTTTTTGTCTTTGACAGCTTCAGAGTAAGGAGAAGGTGGGGGCCGTGTAGAGCAGAATGTGATACAGAAATCGGAGACAGATTCTGACCTTGTAGCCAGTGTAGGTGGGGGCCGATGAGAGGAGCAGAACAGGGCACTGCTTAGAAGGCTTCTCTGACATCGCATCTGTGTAATGCCTGCAGCTGGAGAGCCTTGGGGCCAGGAGTAGGAAAAACAAAAAAAAGATGGCTGGCAGCCCAGGCTCAGGCCGCGCTGAGGGGCTATTTTTAACTTCTCTGATAAGACAGGGCAGCTGAGAAATGTAAGTCGAGAAAGATTCCCTTGTTCTATTCTGTGCAAAACAAGTGCCCCGAGGAAATGTCTATGGAGAAGATTTGTTTTATTTTTTAGCAATTGTTATATTGCTTCTGGTCAGAAAGTAAAATGTTGCTCTTGTTTGGAATTTTAAGGGCTATGTGCCTATATAAAAACGATTTTCAAATTCAGACATTTTTGAATTGTGGCCACAAGCTGCCACCAGTTGCATTGGATAAATGATCCAGTGGTTACGGGTCTGTGAGGAAAGATGTGAGATGCATCTTCGACTAGGACATGAGGGTACATTGTGTACAAAGAAGCATAGCACATTTTTATAAAAAAAAAAAAAAAAAAAAAAAAAAAAAGAGACAGGTTCGTGTGTTCGTCATTTTTTGATTATTGTTGCTGATCCTGTGTGTCAGACTTGACGCGGTCATCATTGGGATGACCCACTGCCAGATGGGGTTGTATAGGGCAGGTAAATAAGTTATTGATTATAAACCTGACAAATTAAGCAGGCCAGAATGTTCGCATCTGAGCTGTAGGTACTGTAATTGCGCATCGCTGCTCATTTATATATGTTAGTGTAATTGTCTATGCTTTCTGTGCCTGGTATACTGATGGCTTGGCATATGTATTTTTATATATGTTTTGTTTTTGTGTTGTATTGACCAGTCTGTTTAGCGTTACTAAATTACTAAATTTCACAGACGTGATATTACCTTTATCATGCTGTCAAAATAGCAGACAACACGTTATCAGTGTATGTCTAATTGGTGTTGGAGATGAATGAAACAAAAGAAAAAGGCTATGCAAGACTAAAATATTTTTCACATAACTGCCTTTCTCTTATAGACAGGCAGCCTCGGTCATATGTTTCCAGATTGGACATTAAGGAACAATTATGATCTGTGCACTCGCATTTTAACTCTTGAAAGGCCTGTTTTAAATAAGGACTGCCACCACAGAGTGACAAATAAGGCTCGGTATTTAGGGTAATGAGAAAATATCTGACAGGATTTCCTTTTTAAAGTTTGCTTTAGTAAGCTCATTCTTGTGAGTGGTGGCCCCAAAAGTTGACTTGTTTTTAAATTAGGCTGTTTATTGTATAGGTGGAAATTATTGCAGAATTACTGATTTTTTTTTTAGCAGATGAATTATTAATTATCAACATTAACAACTGTTCTTAAACTTGGTTTTCCGAATATTTAGGTAATTTAGCATTCCTATTAGGGCCTCCTAGCATTAATATTGACTTCAGGTTGGTGTAGGTTCATGTAATAGGGACATTTGCATATGAGATGTCATTTGGCCAGCTTATGAGCTAACACAATGAGGTTTGTACATTAATTTGAAGGATTTCTCGCCGTTTCACATACGCTGTGTATCTCCTATAATTTTGCTTACGCCCAGTAGCTACACACAGGGATTAATAGTGTTGACAAGACACAGGGTTTGATAGTGTTTGACAGCAGTGAAATCTGTTTCAGATTTACTCCTGTCAAAAAGGGGGGGAATGAGGAGAATATTGGCTTTCTGCTGGCCCCTGAGGAGGTTCGCTTCCCGCTAGCCCCTTAAGAAATTAAGGAAATAGGTATGGTGCTTTCCCCTTTTTCTCATGTTTTATTGTGATCTTTCAGGGGAATTAGTTGTGGGCACCGGAACGTATTCAATTGATTTCTGGTTTTTCACAGCCCAAGACACAAAAAGACTAAAGTCCTCAAGAACACACTGTGGCATTTGAAGAATTAAAGAGAGCTTTATGTCAAGCACCAGTTTTAGCAAACCCTGATTACAACAAATCGTTTATGTTTTTTGTGACAGAGCGGGATGGAACAGCACTATCTGTCCTAACACAAGATCATGCAGGAAAACACGAGCCCTGTGCTTATTTTTCTAGTACATTAGACCCAGTAGCCCAGGCTTTGCCTGCGTGCCTAAATCAGTTGCAGTAACGGCCTTAGCCATAAGACAAAGTGACTCGATAGTGCTGGGCCACCCTCTGACAGTACAAGTACCACACGCAGTAGAGGTTCTCTTGAACCGGACACAAACACAACACCTGACTGTAGCTAGACTGACGGATTATGAGCTGACGTTATTTCAACCACACATAGAGATCAGACGATGCAACATACTGAATCCCGCTACCCTTTTGCCCTCCAGTACAGAAAGCGTTTCACCACACAACTGTGTTGAAGTAATACATACCGTGACTAAACCAAGACAAGACTTGACAGATGTTGCACTCCCAGACCCCGAGCTAACACTATATGTTGACGGCTCATGCATGAGGACAGGGGCGGGAGAATTAGTGGCAGCATATACAGTGACTGCTGATACTGTAATAATAGAGACTAAAAGAATAGACATATTGTCAGCACAAGCAGCAGAGCTCATCGCCCTGACACAAGCGTGCATAAGAGCTAAGCACCTGAGAGTAAACATTTATACCGATTTTCTGGCGAGAAAGAGGTTTCTTGACCTCTCATGGGGCCAAGATACAGCATGGCCCCCTTATTCAAGCCCTACTGGAAGCAATACATTTACCAACAGCCATAGCTATCCTAAAATGTAAAGCACATACTAGAGCCACAGATACCATTTCCCAAGGCAATGATCTGGCAGACCGAACTGCTAAACAGACAGCTCAGACCCCACTAGACATAACAAAGTTACAGGTTCAATAAGTGTCCAAAGCCATGACAGTTAGGGATCCTTCCAGGGATGTACAAGACATTCAGACACATGCTACTGTAAACGAATTAAAGAAATGATCGGAACAAGGAGGGGTACTGACTGATCAAGGTTGGATGACAAAGGGCAAATCCACATGGTTTCTTCCTGATACCATGGTACAAGTGATTATAAATACCGCACATAGTCCTGCACACTTAGGAGAGAAAGCAATGATAGATAGCTTACAGAATATATGGTTCAACAAGCACCTGCGTGCAGCAGCGAAACAAAAGGTCAGAACATGTATGATCTGTTGCCAATTCAATGCAGGTAAAGGCATTCCGATGGAACAAGGTGGATTCCATCCACCTGACCACCCTTTTGAAGTGCTCCAAATGGATTATATCCAAATAAACAGATGTAGAGGTTACAAATATGTCCTGGTACTAATGAAGCAGGTGTCCCTTCTGTTAGGGTATACCTGGAAATTCCATTGTGTGCGACATCCTGAAGCAGCAGGCCTTGTAGAAAGACATAATCAGACATTAAAATTTTGCGCAGACAAAGGTATAGACTGGATGGTAGCCCTGCCGGTTGCCCTCTTTTACATGCGAATGGTAGCTCATTCTAGAACAGGCTTATCTCCCTATGAAGTGGTCTTTGGTAGACCACCAAAATATGTGGGCACTACAATGCCTAAAAGATTACTTATGTTGACAGTAACATGCTGACAGATTACCTGGCTTCCTTGATGTCTGCACTACTCTCTTGTTGTTCGCAGGTTGCTGCCGCCTTCCCTGACAACACCCAGGTCAAAGAATACTCCATCGCTCCTGGATGACAGGCGCCAAAGTCAGTGCTCTGGACCACGGGGACGGCCGTTAAAGTCAAAAGGCGGAAAGGATGATTGCACCTTCACCACTCTTTTACAAAGGAAAAAAAAACTTTGAACTTGGATTTTGAACAACATTTTCTAGAGGAGAATGCCCAGAAGTTTCCACAAAGCTAAACCTTGATTCAAAAAGTCAGAACCCGTTTGATCAATTAAGTCCACTAGGTGGTGAAGCGGTTGAACATGTATTCTGGGTCGCATAAGATCTTGGACAATAACAAAGCAAAAATAAGAGAGCTAGATAAGAAGCAAATAGATGTATAGTGATTGTAATTTTTCAATATCTTAAGAGCATCACGATAATATGTATCAGCTTAATACTACATGCTATTTTTCCTCCTATTGCCTCACTCTTATACTCCTCCACTAATGATACCATAAAGCACACCATAAAGCACACATTTAGTGATCTGCCATCCTATGAGCTATCATATCGACTTGCCTTACGCAACAATACCTTTATTCAGATGCTGCACCATTCACATCAGACTAGCAATGCTACAGACTGCTGGGTCTGTGGCCGACTCCCCCCCTATCAGAACTATAAGGGAGTTTTGCCCCTTTATTCTCTATCCGTTCACACACAATGGCTCCTGTGGAGCATGGTTTAGTTTGATTAATTCCCTAGATTCGAATTCCGCAGTTTATCAAGACAACTGGGTATGGGGAAACCTGAACTTAGTTTTGCTTAAAGTCTGCTACCCTAACAAGGAGGGACTTCCCAAAAGAACAGGAACTGATCTAAGAAATGAAGTATATGGATTAGGTAATTTTACACTTAACCTCATGATCCTGAACGTTGAATCTGAAACTACACCAATCTTGCCCGCCATGTCCGTATTCCCAGTAAAAGAGGAATTATGTATAAGAAAGAATGGCTCCATACACATGGGCCATAGTAAATGCACCACTGTAATAAAATTCAGTGATCAAGGCAAGTCTACATTTAGAGCTTCTCGTCATTCCTACTTTATATGTGGCCAGACCGCATATATACGCCTACCTCTAGATTGGGATGGTACCTGTTACATAGCATTCCTCCTACCATCTGTTTTCCTAACTCCTCCTGATTCTCATAGAAATACTCATTTAGTACACAATAGACAGCAGAGAGATCTCCCAATTGTCAATTACACTGAAACAGCATGGGAAAAATACACAGATTTCAATAAAGGTTTCTTTCCCTATATAGGTACAGTTACCAATAGTAAGCTGATACGTAGATTAACCAGAACCCTTGAAGCAGTAGTGAACGAAACTATTCCCGCCTTAGGCAATTTAACAGAAGAGCAGTCTGCTATGCGGATTGTTGTGCTTCAAAATAGTCTTGTCCTTGACGTTATCCTGGCCGATAGGGGCGGAGCTTGTAGGGTCATCGGATCAAGCTATTGCATTTTTCATACCAGAAAATTCGCCATCTGTATATAAAGCCATAACTCGCCTTCATAAGATTGTAAGCCAGATACACCAGAATCCAGGCACCTGGACTTGGTCCGGTTGGTTTTGGAGTGTATTATCTACCTTTGGATGGAGGGTCCTATCCTTCCTAGGTATTGGCCTTCTCATACTATTCAGTTGCTGTCTATGTCTACAATGTGGACCAGCGATCTGTGGTCTGTGTGCCACATCGTGTATTCCACCACCAAGATTTCATTCAAGATCACGGAAGAAGAAAGAAGAACAAATGATGCTATATGAACAGATCAATGGATTGATGAAGATTGATATCTCTTGAAGGGCAAGTAGGGGACAAGGAGGGAATGTGGAAATGTGGATTTTCCTGGTCAGTTATGTCCCCTATCTTGGACCCCAACGGTTCTATGTGCATGTCACAAGTACATGTATGTTCCCTCCAGTTCCAGTTATGAAGACGCAAATACATGTGCGTCCACCGTCAACATGTCCTCTGTCAGATCCGCCATGAACAGGCCGGATATTCCATTCCTAAATATGAAAGGCCACCGGCTTTATATGGTTCACTTATGCCATTTTTACAGTCCAGGCAAGTAGGCCCTGATTCTGCCATCGAAACTCCTCTTGCCTTCTGCCTCTGAAAGCTCCAGTCTGAGCCTGCATCTGTGACCATGAACTTTGTCTCATTCTCTGCGCGGCCCACGAAGCCTGACATCAGCCTATTCTCTGCCAAGAGCTGTATTTCACCTTCGAATTATCTGCTTCCCCCTCAGCCGATGCATTCCTGCCTAGTAGCTTAAGTAAACATTCCTCCAGTTACCAAGCAAAAGGCCCGGTTTCTCTGTCCTCATGCAAGTAATTCATAGCCCTGTTACCATGGAATATTCCTACCCCCTCGCATTTAGTGTAGACACTTAGACGTTTGTGCACGCACACACAGTCAGTATAGAATAGATTCTGTCCGAGAGCCCTTCCCTTGTGGATAACATAGTTCTTTAAACATAGGATATTAGATATGATTTGGGATTAGGTTGACATAACCCCAGACTTTTTGTCTCCACATGTAGAGCTAAATGTCAAGTCCCTTTCACCCTCTAGTTGCACGTCTATCACACGTCATGCTGCTGCGCGCGCATCTCTGCCAAGTATTTCTGCTGACATTGCGAAATCATCTCCAGGTATCCACCCACACATGACAAATTACACATTATCATCAAGTGGACGCCCACATGGACGCCCACCTTCACGCCTACTTACACGCCCACATGCTCTTATCTCATTCTCTCTTGCTCTCTTGCTTACGTACAATTGAGAAATGTATATATACTGTACTCTGTGAATAATGTTTTGAGAATATTGAGAATACTTTTCAGCCCCGTCCAGATCCTTTTTTGGTGATGGAGATATTCTCCCTTTGACTCGAGTTATTGGAATAAAGCCCTTTATGAATCTGATACCACAGACTCAGCCTCTTGCTTTATGCATGATCTTATTGATATCTGAAAAATTATGACAGCGTGATATTTTATTTACCACAGTACTGGTGCTGGTACTGGTGGTGATGGTACTGGTGGTGGTGGTACTGGTGGTAGTACTGGTGATGGTAGTACTGGTGGTGTTAGGACTGGTGGTGGTGGCACTGTTAGAAGTACTGGTGGTGGTATTGATGGTGGTGGTACTGGTACTGTTCATTTTACTGGTGGTGGTGATACTGGTGGTGGTAGTGGTGGTGGTACTGGTGGTACTAGTGGTGGTACTGGTGGTGGTGGTACTGTTGGTGATGGTACTGGTGGTGGTGGTACTGGTGGTGGTGTTACTGGTGCTGGTACTGCTGGTTGTGGTGGTACTGGTGAAGTTTGTACTGGTGGTTCTGGCGGTGGTGGTACTGGTGGTGCTGGTGGTAGTACTTGTGTTGATGGTACTGGTGCTGGTACTGGTGGTGATGGTACTGGTGGTGGTGGTACTGGTGGTAGTACTGCTGATGGTAGTACTGGTGGTGTTGGGACTGGTGGTGGTGGCACTGTTAGAAGTACTGGTGGTGGTACTGGTGGTGGTGGTACTGGTACTGTTCATTGTACTGGTGGTGGTGATACTGGTGGAGGTAGTGGTACTGGTGGTACTAGTTGTGGTACTGGTGGTGGTGGTACTGTTGATGATGGTACTGGTGGTGGTGGTACTGGTGGTGGTGTTACTGGTGCTGGTACTACTGGTTGTGGTGGTACTGGTGAAGTTTGTACTGGTGGTTCTGGCGGTGGTGGTACTGGTTGTGCTGGTGGTAGTACTTGTGTTGATGTCACTGGTGCTGGTACTGGTGGTGATGGTACTGGTAGTGGTGGTACTGGTGGTAGTACTGGTGATGGTAGTACTGGTGGTGTTGGGACTGGTGGTGGTGGCACAGTTAGCAGTACTGGTGGTGATACTGGTGGTACTGGTGGTGGTGGAACTGGTACTGTTCGTTGTACTGGTGGTGGTGGTACTGGTGGTAGTGTTGGTACTGGTGAAGGTACTGGTGGTGGTAAAGGTCATGGTACTGGTGGTGGTACCGGTGGTGGCACTGGTGGTGGTACTGGTGGCAGTAGTACTGGTAGTGGTGGTACTCGTACTGGTGGTTGTTCTGGTACTGATGGCGGTACTGGTGGTGGTGGTACTGTTGGTGCTGGTACTGGTAGTGGTAGTACTGGTGGTGCTACTGAGGGTGGTGGTACTGGTGTTGGTACTGTTGATGGTGGTGGTACTGGTTGTGGTAGTACTGGTGGTGCTACTGGTGGTAGTGGTAATGGTGGTACTGGTTATAATGGTTTTGGTTGTGGTGCTGGTGGTGGTGATAGTGGTGGTGTTGGTGGTACTAGTGGTAGTGGTGGTACTGATACTGGTGGTACTTGTACCGGTGGTACTACTGGTGATGGTACTGGAGGTGGTGGTACTGTTGGTAGTACTGGTGGTGTTGGTGGTACTGTTGGTGATGATACTTGTGGTGATGGTACTGTGGTACTGGTGGAGGTAGTGGTACCGGTGGTGGTGGTGGTACTCGTGATGGTACTGGTAGTGGTATTGGTGGTGGAGGTAGTGGTGGTACTGGTGGTGGTGAGGGTGATGGTGGTGGTGGTCCTGGTGGTGATGGTACTGGTAGTACTGGTGGTAGTGGTACTGGTGGTAGTGGTACTGGTGGTTGTGGTATTGGTGGTGTTGGTATTGGTGGTGGTAGTGGTGGTATTGGCAGTGGTAATGTTGGTGGTGGTGGTACTTTTGGTGGTCCTGGTAGTGATGGTGGTGGTACTGGTGATGGTGGCACTCATGGTACTGGTGGTGGTGGTACTGGTGGTGGTGGTACTGGTGGTGGTGGTAGTACTGTGCTGGTGGTACTGGTGGTGGTGGTGGATGTACTGGTGGTGGTGGTGGTACTGGTGTGGTGGTGGTACTGGTGGTGGTACTGGTGGTAGTGGTACTGGGGTGTTTGTACTGGTGGTGGTGTTGGTGGTATTGATGGTGGTGGTACTGGTGTGGTGGTGGTACTGGTGGTGGTGAAACTGGTGGTGGGGATGGTACTGTTGGTGGTACTGGTGGTAGTGGCGCTGGTGGTACTAGTACTGGTGGTACTTGTGGTGGTACTGGTGGTGGTGTTACTGTGGTAGTGGTGGCACTGGTGGTGATGGTACTGGTGGTGGTGATACTGGTGGTAGTGGTGGGGGTGGTAGTGGTATTGGTGGTGGCACTGATGGTGATGTAGCAAGGACTTGTAGAAAAGACTCTTGCTCGGAAGCAATCTGCTCCTTTAACTCACTAACAAGTTACTAAAATTGTTTTGCGTAAACTAATCCGCACCACATTAATATGTGTGTTAGTGAAGCTTGCTTTTGTGATTACTAACGCAAATAGCATGAACGAAGGACTAAAGCCACTTTAAACGGGGAATCTTTACTGCGCATGCATCAGCTGCATCTATGCAGTATGACAAGCTATCGCTTGGAGGGAAATTCTTGCGCATGAGCAGAAGGCACTAAAATGGCGTCTTGAAGACTCGCGTGCATGGCATCTGCTGGTTGAAACAAAAACAAGCTATTTTACTAATGCTGATGCGGGGAAATTGTTTATTAAGCAAATAGATGGGTGGCATACAGTGAAACCATTTATTCCTGAAATTAATATTTGTCTTTTTGACTTCATCACTAGTGCGCATTTGGGCCTCTCATATATAACTGAAGTAAGCTGAGTAAAGGGAAGACTGCGCATGTCTACTGAAAGTTAACCCTGAGTGAGGTTGAACGGAAGCCAAGGTCGCAAAGTGTCCTACCCTGGGAATGGACGGTGAAAAGTTCAACAAATGTGGATTTGTATTCAGACTGTTAATCATAATTTTGCAAATAAAACATGAATGCGTGTGTGAAATAAAATTTTGAATACAAATTAAGGGGATGGGTTTGTGAACAATGGTCGAACTGATTTAGATTACATGTATGCATGGTGTGATGATCTTCCCCCCTTGTCTGACCAATTAGATTTATATATATTATTTTTACGATATTGAAACTTTAATGGGTGGTAAATGAAGAACGAACGGTATAATTGAGGTAGCTTTAGATAGTTAGTTAGAGATCGGGGAGAATTGAACGCTGTGAGCTTGGAGCGGGAGATGCTGATGCTGGGAGAGATGCCGTGAGATGCTGATGAAGAAGCCTAATGCAGAACCTCCTATCCTAATTTAATTGGGTTAGATAAGAAGATAGCAGAAGAATCTCGAGGAGGAAGAGAGTGTCAGAGAGGGGTGCGGCGCAATTGTCGGTATTCTAGAGAGGTCAACTGTCCTGTCCTGAATCCTGTCCTGAAGTCTTTGTCGCCTGATCTATCCCGGGGTACCCTTACCAGCCCTTTGGACAGGGGGTTAGTCTTCACACCATTCTTCGTAACTATAAATTTCACGTTATTTACAGATGTTCTTCTCTCTATGTCCTCTCCTTTCTGAGCATTGATTATTGCATGAGTCCGAAGTAAGTGTTTTGATGATTAATCAATTGAATTTTCTCTCCTATGAATGATAGTGACTGTACTGTAATATTGAAGTGGTTCACATGCATTTAATTCAGATAAAGATTTTAAAACTTCCACAGTCTGTGGTTATTTACTTTAGTATTAAATTGATTTTATTGGCAGAACACAAGGCAGAGCAATACAGGACAGTGTTGCCTACAACCCAGCGGGCTGGCAAATGCCTGGTCAGCGCATGACAGCAAGATAATGAACTAGAAGCACGCACAGACAGGGCTGGCCGCCTGTATAAAAAAGGGGGGAATTGGCAAACCACTCCCACTACGAATGGGTATCCACAAAATCCAGTGTGCAGCAAAGCCTGTGAGCAGTATTAAGCCAACTGCCTGTAACAGATAGTGACATAGTAGTGATTCTGCTTTTGCCAAGAAACAAAGAACAACAAAAGAAAGGAGTCAACCCCCAATCCCACCCCCACCCACCCTCCCCAGTGAGCAAAAACAAAGAAAAGGAAAGGAATCCAGCCTGTGAGCACTGTTCGATGCAGGACTCCACCTAGTCTGAAGGGGTTTGGAAGTCCAGCGGGGAGCAACCACACTAGGCGGCCGCACTGTCCTCGGGAATCAATTTCAGGATTCGGAGATAACTAGGGCAGGACAGTTCCCGGAAGTCAGTGGAGAGGATGGATAAAAGGAGATTTGGGCCAAATCTTGGCGTAGTCTGTGCAGTTCTCCAAAGTAGCCATTGAAAGTCTCTCCATGTCTAAGAGATACCATAGTTGATGCAGCCATTGCGTGTGCTCCGGAATCGTATCCGATCTCCACCCTACCAGTATCACCCGATGTGCAGTGTTCAGCGCTAGCGCCATCTGTCTCCCTCTAGTAGAGCGCAGGGGAAAGGTCAGTGCATTGGGTAGTCCTAAGAGAGTGTAAGCTGGAAGCCTGGGAATGGTGGTGTTGAAGGCCTTATCAATATCATCCAGTATTCTCTCCCAGTATCGAGTGAGCTTTGGGCAGTGCCATAACAGGTGAAGTAGGGTACCAGGGCTACTACAGCCCCGCCAGCAGAGGCCATCGCAGTGAGAGTGCCACTTGGCGAGGCGGGCTGGGTTATAGTACCAATAGGACACAGTTTCAAAAGCAGTTTCAGCGAGACCCATAGAATATGCTGTGTGGTGGTGCCTATAAAAGATATCTTCCCATTCCTTATTGGACAGTGTGCATCCCAGTTCCGCCTCCCAATGCCTCTGTCCAGCTGTGCATACTTTCCGGATGCCTAAGGTGAGAAAGGAGTATATTTCAGAAATAAGCCTGCGATCATCCTTTTTACTGATGAGCCATTTCTCAAACGGCCACATCGGTCTAATAGCCAAGGTGCGGGTTGTGCACTCGAGATCCAGTGCGTCATTTGTGAATTTAGAAAGAGATCGGAGCTGGAAAGGCCGTAGTCCCCCTTCAGGTCTTTGAAGGGGATGATACCTTAGATGTCAAATAGATGCCGTAAGTGCTTGCAACCACCCTCCAACCAGCGCGTAGTGACTCTTTTGTCCATCCCAGGTAGGAAGGCAGGGTTTGAGAAGATCGTGGTTCTTGGTGAGGAACACGTAGTCAAGTTAGCCCTCAGAGAGACCCTATTCCAGACAAGCCGAGTGAGGTGGGTAACTGGCGAGGAGTAGACCCCCCAGGCGCGATCAGGTCTTGGCAACCAGGCTTCTCGTAAGATGTGGTGGCCCGCCACGGTCTGGTCTATGAAGTCCCAGTATTTCTCTATCATAGGACGATTCCATTCCATGAGGTACCGTAGTAGTGAGGCTTGGAAGTATCGTGTAATGTTAGGCAAAGCAAGGCTGCCCTCCTTCTTAGGGCGTTGCAGCAAAGTCCTTTGCAACTGAGGGGAGATCAGGCCCCACACAAAACGCTCGATCGCGGTCTGGATGTGGCGGAGCGAGTGCGGCGGGGGTTCCAAGAGGAGCGCTTGAAAGAGATACAGGGCCCACGGTAATACATTCATTTTAACAGCAGCCAACCTCTCAAACCATGTCAAAGGCAGGCGCTGCCAGTTGGCCAAGTCCTCACGGATGAGAGAGAGGAGAGTTGTATAGTTCAGTTCCGCTGTTTTAGCGAGACTTTTGTGGAGGACCAGCCCAAAGTATGTACTACCGTCCATCACCCAGTCGAAGGCGAAGCGGGCCCGTAAGGCTTTGACTGTTGGTTGTGCTGCAGTAAGATTGAGTACTTGAGACTTCTGCATATTCATTTTAAAGCCCGAGACTTGGCTGAAGGTCCATAGGTCATCCACAATAGATGAGATCAGGGGGTGAGCCACCGAGAAAATGACGTCATAGGCGTAGAGGCTAATGAGATGGTGATCTGACCCAAACGGGATACATTGCGCTATGGGGTTATCCCGAAGCCGTTGAGGGAAGGGCTCCATATACAGGGCGAAAATCAGAGGGGAGAGGGGGCTTATCCCCATTCCCACCACAAAGTTGTCAGAGAGCAAGCCACTGACTCGAACAGCCACTGATGGAGCGCTATAAAGGCTCGCTACCCATTGCCGAATCCTGGGCCCCAGTCTGAAGCGCTCAAGAGTCGCAAATAAGTATGGCCAATGCACACGGTCGAAGGGCTTTTCTGCGTCAACCGCTAGCAGCAGGGCTTCTTCTTTAGACCGTTGCACCTTGTCAATTAAGTGGCAAATCCATTTGGTATTGTCCTCACATTGCCAACCCGGAATGAAGCCAGACTGGTCCGGCTCGACCAAGCCTGACATGCGAGAATTCAATCTGTACGCCGGAATGCTAGAGAACAGCTTTGCATCGGCATTCAGTAGGGAAATCGGCCGGTAGGAACTACAAAGCTCCGGATCATTCCCCAGCTTGGGGATGACCGAAATAGAAGCTTGCAACATAGAGGCCATAAGGGAACCCGTGTCAGCAAAGGAGTTGAACAAATGGGTGAGCAGCGGGGCGAGTTCGACACAGAAGATTTTATAAAAAAGATCGCTAAAGCCGTCAGGGCCCGGAGCCTTCTGGGGCTTCAACCGGGCAATAGCAGAGATCATCTCCTCAATATATATGGGGGCCTTCAGGGACTCTGCCTCACTGGATGGAAGAGGAGTGACCGCCGCACCCTGAAGGTACTCATTGGGATCAGGCAGCATGGAAGGTTCCGTGGTATAAAGGGTGTTGTAAAAAGATCAGAAGGCCGTCACTATTCTGGCATCATCCGTAATTGCCGACCCGTTCTCTCCCCGTATCGCTTTGATAGTCGGCGCACTCTGGCTGCAGAGGCAATGAACCAACATGCGGCCCCCTTTATTAGAGCTCACATAGTATTTGTGCTTCAGTCGGACCACTGCATGCTCAGCCCGGTCAAGATCAATAAGTGGAAGTTGGAGTCGCTCCTTTTCTAACTGCTGCCAAATTCTGGGGGCACCAGTGCGTTTATAAATTGCTTCCAGTTCTCTAACTTTAGCTTCTAGTTCCGCGTGCTTGGACTGCCTGGTCTTGTTCTCGTAAGCCGCTTTGGTGATAAGGGCCCCTCTCGCAACCAATTTAAGTGCTTCCCACACCGAGGACAGCGGCGTAGAGCCCACAACGTTAAGCGCTAGGTAGTCGGTCAGACAACGCCTAATGTCGTCCACCACTGCCGGAGATCGGAGCAGTGAGTCTTGTAAGTGCCAGTGCGAGGTGGGGGAAGACTGCACAGAGGGAAAGTGCATGGTCAAGGTAATGTGTGCATGGTCGGACAGGGAGTGGGCCTCAATGGTGGAATCTGTGTTACAAGCCCAAGCTGGCCTAACGAGGAAGTGATCTAGGCAGGCATAGGTCTTATGGGCCTCTGAGTAGTATGAAAAGTCCCGCACGTCAGGGTGCAAGCAACACCAGGCACCTCTGATCCCCGCGTCACGCAGCCACCATTCACTGACAGAGCTCCCTCACCCCAGGACCGCGAGCCTGAATGGTCCAGCCTGGCATCCATCACTAAGTTGAGGTCACTCCCCACCACCACCATAGAGTCAGGTGTGTCAGCATAGGCAGCCAGCAGAAATTTCTCCGGTCGTTCATTTGGGGAGTAGATAGATGCTACAGTGAAGTGAGAAGGCGCCATACGGAAGCGCAACGCTAGGAGGCACCCTTTGATCTCAGCGATAGGTCCCACTACAGAACCCCTGAAGCATTTGGAGAGCAGAATAGTCACCCCACCCTGCTTACTATTCCCAGAGGACCAATTCTGCAAGGGAAAGTGACTATGGTGCATGCGGTGTGGGTCGCTGTGAAGTAGGTGGGTTTCCTGAAGAAGACAAACATCACCCCCAGAGTGCTCAAACAGGGAAAGGACCACATTCCGTTTGGTGGGGTTGTTAAGTCCCCGAGCATTGAAGCTAACTACCTTGATTTACATCCAGGAAAGACGGACCCACTGGTGCTACCGTTAAGGTCCTGGGTGGAGCGATGAGGGGCAGGACTTGAAGGGGACCCCCGGGGAGAAGGAATGCAGACATCGCTGGACAAGACCAAGTGCAAAGGAAAAAAAGGCTCACGGGAGAGAGAACCCTCCCCACCCCAAAAATAGAAAGAAACCCAGTTATACCCGACTAAGTTGTATTTGTATGTACTCCAGCCCTGCTGCCTCTAGCTGCTCAGCCAGAGTGAGAGATGGTAATGGAATGTTGGTGTGCCTGTGATGCGTGGAATGCCTGGGTGTCTGAGTGGATGAGTGTTGGCAGTTAGAGATGGCTGAGCAGCTAGGCAGGCTGCTCCTGGTGGGGCTGGTACCACACCAGTGCTGGCTGGTTTCAAGTCTGATGTAACTTGGACTGAAGACTGAATAAAGAAGTCTTGAATATACATCCTGGCTCCTGGTGTCTACCTTTACAGGACACAACATATTTTGGCGACAAGCGGACTTGGACCCTAGAGACTCTTGGTACAGCACAGAAACAAAGAGACTACGAAGAAACTTCAAGAGAAACCAAGAGATCCCACAAGTCACTACATTTAAAAAGTATTTCCAGACAAGCCAGCGCCAGCCCCACCAATGTCCTTAGCAATGAACAGCCCCACCATACAATGTCATAACCAACTGACTCTTCAGCCTGGAAATACTCAAATGGATTTACATAGCTACAGCAAGTTGGAGGAGTAGTTCAACTACAACCGCATTTGGTGTTCCAGCCACAACGTTTTCTACATAAAGGATTACAGTGCGTTGGAGGAGTAGTTACACTACAGCCACATCTGGTGTTCCAGCCACATCGTTACCTACAAAAGTCGTGAGTTGGATGGGTAGCTTCGCTACAGCCAGTTGTTGGTGTTTCAGCCACATCGCTCTACAGAGTCTACAGTGTATTTAAGAAAAAGGTACATTTTTGGGATTCATCGTGATAATAATGTCAGTACAAACAGCGTGCAGTGGCTGCACAGATGAAGAACTTTTGGTGCTTAACTGACATTTGCAACATGTTGGAACTTGAACCAACATCAGTACCTACTGGCGCTACACAGGAGCAGTGTTGTTTTGCCATGAATAGTGTCTTTCCGCAACATGAGGAGCACTATTGTGTATGTTTTCACTAATCTTTGCTCTACCAGCACCATGATTGAGTGCTCCATTTACATGATTCCTGGGAGTACTTAACATGTGATGGCCGGATAAAAGGCTGAGTTTGGAGAACTTGTGAGGTGAGACAAATTTTTGTTCACATTTGTCTAGGGCAATCTTTCATCTGTTGTCTTTTAAGGTTTTACGTTACGGTTAAGTTCAGAGCGCATGCTGCGAGAATTTACTTTTACGTTTAAATTCGGAGTGCATGCTGCATGAATCTATTTTTGATTTACACTCTGTTCAAGTACGGTGTCTACAGCGTTGGTTTCACTAGTGAGGGTGGACACCTGTTTGTCTGTCATTATTGGACTCCTCTGAGACTTTATAACAGCTAGTGGTAGACAACCGCCGTGCAGCTGTTTAAAACTGTGGCACAAGCTCAACATAGCACGAGCACATTACCTGCATCTTCAGTGCCCATGTAGCCTTGCGACGCCGTGTTCTGCTGCTTGCTTGCAAACGCTGGATACATGACGTGCTTGTAAAGTCGGGCCTCAGGCCCACATTATGCTAATGAGACAGAGACGGACACCAGGGTCTATGGTACAGTAACTGGCCACGAGCACGTGCACCCGGGCCTTTTTATTAGCGGGGCCACGTCACTCGTGACACCCGTGATGGATGGGTGTTGGGTGCAGTGTGTCCAGCCCTCGAGGGAGAGACTGGGATTACAGCTTCCTGCGAACCACTAGAACGTGTCTCGCAGGACACTACATTCCTCCCCAACTTTATTGAAGGACAAATAAAAGTGTCAGTCCAACCTGTGGGGAAGAACAAACGGTTAGTTAAATACCACAGGGTCCATCCGGCTCTCGAGTCAGGTGGCAGGACGACATCAGACATGGGCTGGTGAACTTGGCTAGCATCAGGACCTTCTCCGCAGACACCCGTACTTTAACCTGAAGGACTCAGGACACGACTGCTGGCTTGGAGACGTCCTTTGCATACCGTCCGTTCGCTGACAGTGGCATGTCTTGCATGGCTCCCTCTTGGCTGACGTCCGTGATGGTCTGTGGTGAGATCTAACAGTTATTTTGGTGGGCTGCGTCATGACCATGGATGGAGTCTAACGTGAGAGTTCGCGGAGGTGTTGCTGGACCGACTGTCCCTGTGGAACTTCTTGGCTGTGACCGGTACCCTGTCGGTGGGGCAATGTCTCTTCTCGCTCTCCCGCCAGGGGAGGCCCGTCGTCGGGGTTGCTGCGGGACTATAGGAAGGCTGCACTGGAGCCGCTGCTTGTGCGCCGTCTGGGGGCAGCTGCAGGACCGCCGAGGAGCCGTTGCTTGGTCGCACGCACAACCCTCCCGGGTGGATGAGTCTTGGCCAAGACTTGCACTCGCTGCCGCGGTTCCGGTGTAGGCCAGGTTCACAGGAGATTTTGGGTTCCATTTAGTCGGCTTGTGTGGCAACGGTTTGGGACTCCAGTCCATCGGTACTCAGGGAGTGGTGCTTGACGCATGTGCCGATGGCGGGCGTGGGTGATGGTTGCCAGCCATGTGGTGATTCGGAATGACAGGTGTTGGTGACTTGCTGGGAGAGTTCAGATGTTAGGATGGACTTGGGCAGCCACGTGCCTCCGCCTTGTTGATGTTGAGTGTCCATGGCGGCTTAACACGTAGAGTGTGTTGACCCTCTCTTGCCTGGCTTGGGGGCCACTGCCGACTCCATCTTGAGGCGGTGTGAGGGCGGACACTCAGGGCACATCTTCACCCATGGCATCTGCGGACAGGAGCAGGGATGCCACTTGACTTGGACAGCCGACGCTTGGGGAGTGGGCGTTCACCTGAAGACGCGTTATGGAGATACGCGGTTTGCGACTGCTGCGGCTTACGTTCGGTTCTCTTGTGAGGCTGTGTCCAGGGACGGTGGTCCGCCTTGGTGGCTGTCAGATGTGTCAGGGTGAGTTCTTGGCTTGCTGTGAGTCCCCGGTCTTCTCCTTTTTCCGGTCTATTCAGTCTACCTGTGTCTTCCGGTTTTCCAGAGTGACAGGGCTGTCACTCTTCTTTCTTCGAGGGCGTTGTACTTGGACCTCGAGGCGGCGATGTTCGGGCGCCGGCTTCTGCCTTCGCTCCGGCGAGCTCCTTGCTTGCTGGGCGACAGGATGTCCAGTCGCGTGTCGCTGGCGCGTCTGTTGCTGTGGCGGCCGCCACGTGGAGTGTCCGACTCCTTCCTTGCCTGTCGTGGGTCACCTCCGACTCCATCTTGAGGCTGTGTTGAAGAGGACACTGTGTCGCGGACACTGTGTCGCTGCGGGTGTGACTCCTCTCTTGCCTGTTGTGGGTCACTGCCGACTCCATCTTGAGGCTGTGTTGAGGAGGACCCTGTGTTGCTTTCAGCCCACTGCGGGGCTTCGCTGGTGCAGTGGGGACGTGGTCGCTCTCTGTGCTGCATTCAGCTGTGTTTTGTTGCGGAGATGCTTCTATCTCCCGGGCGCCTGCCCGTGTTGTCGGATTCACTGGTGTGGCCTTCTGCTCGCGTCGGACCGCATGCGCTCCGCCTTCGGCGTTCTCTTCGGGCAGCTTGCGTGCCTGTGTTGTAGCTTGCGATTGTACCTGTTCACTAGTAGGAGTGGATGATGCCACCTCTTCACCAGCGGTGGCGTTGGGCAGCCACGTGTGGGGAATGCTCTGCACCAGTCTTTCTCACGCTGTTGCTGGGGCAGATCCCTGGAGACGTCGCTGTCTTAGCTGGTCGTCCATTCTTGCTAGTGGTGGCTGCCCGTGTGTAGCTCTGAGTCTCTTGTAGCTGCTTGCGGGGTTTGTCAGTCTCTCACCGCACCTTGCAGAGGTGGCAGGCAGTGCTCATGCCTCCGTTGTGTCGGTTTGTGCTGGTGCAGCTTGGGGTGTCTGGGTGGCCTCTTGAGTGTGGCAGCTGCCTGGAGACCCCGCTGTCTTCAGGGGCGTCTTGGCTGTTCACATTTGCGGGGTACCAAGGGCCGCTCTAGGCGCAGACTCCTCTGTGGGCACTTCTTGCTGTGCCTGTTATAGTCCGAGTCAACCACTGGGGTGAGCAGGCAGTCCTCCTGGTAGTGGCGGTGCGCACTCTTGGCTCTGTTGGCTGTCGTTGCTGGCTGGTGAGCCGGACGCTATGCTGTGCTCTAGTACTGCTGGTCTGTCGGGGCAGCGTAGCCACACTTGACGCTGATCTGCTGACGTCGGTCGCGGCGGGCGGTCAGCGCGCTGGACCGCTCTTTTGATGTGCCGGCGCAGACCTCTTGCAAGGAGCTCTTCGCAAACTCCTCTCGCTGATCCTGCCGCTTCTGGCAGGGTAGTGGGGTGTCAGGGGCTCTCCTCCAGTCTCTGGTGCTGCTTGGGCTGACAGTCGCAGGGCACTGCTGGCTGACTGCTCTGACCAGGCAGTATGTCTGTCCTTCAGCGCTTTGTGACTGAGGGGCTACCAGGTGGCACTGCATCTGTCGCGGTGGCTTACCCTGATTGCTTCAGGTCGTGGCTGCTGGGGGGAGCCAGTGCAGTGACTGTCCATGGCCACAGTGCGGTAGCTGAGAACACTGAGTGGTGCACTTGGTGCTAGGGTGGAGTGAGCTGCACCCTACCCTTGTGTGGGGTCTGAGGCATTCCTTACAGCTTAGCCTGGTTCAGCCTTGTCCCCAGGCTGGGGTTTTTCTGACTGCAGCGGCTCTGTGGGTGTATGGGCTTGGATCTCCCTGCTGCCCTGATGAAGTTATCGCTATTGGCTTCGCATTGCAGGCTGTTTCTCCCTTCCGTGCCTGGTTAATGCAGCTGCAGTGCCACTCGTGGTCGCTAGGTGGCAGTGCTGTGCTTCAATCTCAGAGCCCGGCAGTTCCTTCTGGACACTGCAGGCTTCTCCTCTTTACTGGCTGCGGCGGCGGTCTCGAACGGTGCTCTATCCCTCTGCTGGCGCTGAAAAAGGAAGTTAAGACACCGGGTGTCCCCCTCCTCCTACTACCGGCTAGTGCGTGTGCCCGTCCTTCCCGATTCCAGGAGCAATGTGGCGCTGTGGCCACCAGGTGGCACTGCAGCCACTTGTCGGGCGGCAGGAAGAAAACCCTTGATGGGGCCTGGAGGTTGTACGGAGTAGAGAAGCTCACCGGCAGGTAGGGAGTGCCGCCGTCTGCTTGGCTTGTGTTCAGAGTTGTCTCTCACTCACTCTCGCGGGGCCGCGGCAGGAGGTGTCAGCCTGGCGGGTGCTTGTCAAGGCTGCTTTGGCGCTGGGAGCTGATCTGTGCCACTGGATTCAGGCGCCTGCTGGTAACGAGAGCTTGCGGCCCCGTGTCTACTTCCGGACCATGCTGGTCGCTTGCGAAAGGTAGGGGGCACAGTAGGGGCAGCGCACATGGGCTGGGCGGCTCGCGACTTGCTGGCAAAAACTTAGGCGCAGGCTTCCCACAGCGAAAACAGACCTGGTTACCTCCATCGCCGGGTGGGTGTGCTTCAGGGTGACGGCCTTCTTGCTCTCACGCGCACTGCATGCACTGGGCGCCGCTTCGTGCACTGCGTTCGGGTAGCGTTTGGGCGACCAATGGTGCCTTGTGGACGGAGGAGGCACGGGGACACTCGCCACCTTCCTTCCGGCGCCGCTCAGACTCCGGTCATCACACTGCCTATTACGGTGGGCAGAAGCACTATATCGCGTCAGTGACCCCCATGCCGGCAGCATGGAGAGGTTCCCAGGGAGCTCTTCGGGGTCTTGGTTCTCCGTAGCGCCTCACCGTGAAGTGACGTTTGCAGTTCTCGCAGTGATGTTTGCAGTTCTCGCCTCGTGGCGCTGCTGCCCCTCACCGTCGTCACAGGCTATGGGCAGTGGCTGGGGGTGTGCACAGCGGTGTGGCAGCCCTGCGCCCTTTCCTCTCTCTCAGGCCACTGAGCGCCAGCTGGCATTTGCAGGGTCTCGCTGTACGGTCAGACAGGTGCCGGTGCCTCAGCCTCAGGGTATGTCACTCTCCCTCCAGCAAGGCAGATGTAGCTGTCGTGCACGGGGGTTAGTACCCCCTCGTCGCCATTGTAAAGTCGGGCCTCAGGCCCACATTATGCTAATGAGACAGAGACGGACACCAGGGTCTATGGTACAGTAACTGGCCACGAGCACGTGCACCCGGGCCTTTTTATTAGCGGGGCCACGTCACTCGTGACACCCGTGATGGATGGGTGTTGGGTGCAGTGTGTCCAGCCCTCGAGGGAGTGGCTGGGATTACAGCTTCCTGCGAACCACTAGAACGTGTCTCGCAGGACACTACAGTGCTGAGAGCCATCTGGCAGTACGTCTGCAAACGTGCCTCCATCTTGTGGTTGGTAGCCTTCTCATCGCATTTTTGACAACCACGCTGTTTTTTTTTCATCTGCCTTAATAAAGTTTTCTTTAAATCCAAAGAAGTGCGGGGACAATGCAGTGTTTCTTGGTCTGGAAGCAGTTGAGGAATCGTTGTCATCTGAGCGATTCCTTATGAAGGTCCAGTGCGACTTGGTACAGCTCAGGACTATGAGCTTACATCTTCTTGGGCGTCGTTTTAGCAGTACTTTGTGGATACACTTCCTTTGTTTGAAGCCTTCCCTATGAAAACTAAAGATACATTTTTCTGTCTTTGCTAAATGACCGTTTTTGGTGGCCTCACGGTATCCGTGATTTACGCTGTACTTTTGTGTTTGGACTTGACATTATACCATCGTCTGGACATCCTCTGAGTGGAATCCTCTGTTTGATGTGTGTCGGAGCGGATTTCACATTGCCGTTTTTTTTTTGCCACCTTTTGCTCATTGTAGAAATTCTTCTTCCGGAATCCTTCTATTTGCCTCATGTTTCATGAAGAGCCAAGGAGTGTTTTCATCAAGTCTGTGGCAGTGTGTGCTTGGTGTATCAGTGTATACACACAAGTGTCTTTGGGTGTGTTTGCGAGTGCCTGGGTATGTTACTGTATCTATCTGTGTGTGGGTAGATGTATTAGTGTATCAATGAGTGTGTGCTTACATGTGTAAGTCTATGCATGAGTGTGTCTGGGTGTGTTAATGTCTGTATCAGTGTGTGTCCAGGAATGGTAGTGTATACAACATTGCTTGGGTGGGTGTGTCACAGTCTCTATCGGTGTAAAAATGGGTGTGGGTATTGATATAGAAGAGTATGGGTGCATGAAGGTGTGAATCAATGACTAATTGGCTGTGTGAGTGCCTGTATAGGTGATAAACTGACTTAGTCGGAGGCTGCATGCAATATTGAATATGTGTGGCACTAGCTGTATAAGTAACTCACAGGCTGTGTTAGCAGTTGTTTAGATAAGTGAGTGTATGTGTCACTGTTTACAGGAGTAAGTAGATGTCTTTCTAGCTATATGGGCCAGTGATTAGATGTATCTGTAATTACATGGGAAAGTGACTGAGTATGTTAGTGATGCATGGCTGACTAGTTGTATAAGGTACTGTCGAGGTGACTGAGTGCATGTTTTATACCTGTACTAGGGAATAACGTAGTGTTTGAATATCTGTATGGGTAAGTAAAATCATGTAGTAGTTGATGTACTTGCAAGTGAGACAGTGTTTTCTTACCTGTGACACTGTGTTAGTGGTTGTGTAATCAATGTATGTGTGAATGTGTTAGAGCATGTAAAAGACTCTACCTTGGTGTATAGTTTTACAGTGTAAACCTGCTCAAATACATTGAAAGTTTTAATTGCAAAATAGGCAAAACAAAGTGGTGGAAAGCTATAGCACAATGCCTTCATGTTTAAAAACAGTCTCCATGGGCATCTCTAAGCAAACTTTCTGTAATAGAAGTGTTTTTAGACCTCAAAGACTTTCAACTGCAGTCGATATTGGAACTAAAAAAAGAACCTAAATATATGCTAGTATTTCATTTTCAAAATTACAGAAACCTAACAGTATACATCGGTAACAATGACACTATATCACAATGTAGTACAAATTTAATTCCCCCTTCTTTTTTTACTGTTCTTAGCTTTCATACTTCACCATATTTGATGGTCTGTGTGAAGCATCATCCTTGAACAGTGGGGAAAAAAAAAATCCTATAGATTGTTAAAAATTAAAACACACAAAGCTGCACAGTACAGCTCTGTAAATAAGTGACACTATGGGTTGCTCTCACTGCAATTCATTAATCAATTGTCTTAACAATAGTTAATACAATAATCTAAATAAACCTATGTTAAAAATATTTCTGGTACAATACTACAAATAAATATAAAGCACTCTTGAATTTAGGAGATTCCTTTGAAAACATTAATTCTGGTAGGCCAAATGATGTTTAAAATGCTGATGATCAATTAGACAAAATCCCATACAGTAGTTTCTTTCTACAAATAGTTGCTAGAAGTTTGATTGATGAAACAAAAAGGGATAATTGCATAGTTTTGAAGGCAGTTTTAAGTTTCTTCTTAAGGTTGTTGTGATTGAATTGTGTCCATTTAGTGTCAGTCTTTAATTAGAGAATCTAGTATTTAGATGTGTTATTAACTCCTTTTTGGAAGATAAAAGGACCATTGAATTTTGAAGAACTTTTTAAAGACATTACCCCCAATAGGCTGGATAATGTCTAAAACACTGATGAATCTCGTCCCTTTTTTTTATCCAGAATTCCTCTTTAGAACTTTGGTTGCGGAAAGAAAAGATAAGAGTTTGGTAGTTTTAGTGGAAGTTTTGGATTGTATTTAAGGTTGATGTCATAGAATTCTGTCCATGCAGTTTAGCTCTAGACAGTGTAGTGCCCAAATATTGTATTACTACCTTTGTGAAAGATAAAGGGTGAAGTAGTAAAAGTTCTTCCCGAAACTGATACTTGTCCAGCTCTGCACTGTTGTAGCATTATTTTATAAGCTATTTTCCCGTTGTTTCCAAAATCAAAGTAGACATAACATTTGATCTGCAGTTTGGGCAAGTCATGTTTTGGTTGGCCTTCTTCAACAATTTGTCAAAAGGCACAATTATGAAATCTGGTAATGTTAAATAGAGCAAACTCTCAGAATTTATTTCAGTTGTAAATGAATCACAATCTTCGGCCATAGTTTCATGTGTAACTCAGTCGAAATAAATTATGAATGTTTACATTTTCTTGTGGTAAATCTCCAAACAAAACCATAATACATTCTTGTGCATCTTGTTGAGAGCTGAGAGTAAATATTACTGATCTGTTACATAGATCTAAAAGATCTTGAATACCTGAAGCAGAATGTATGGCAGTTCTGTTAGTCAGTAAATATTGGAGTGAATGATACAGCCCAAAATATGTATTTGTTATGTTTTTTTATTTGATTTACTAGATGTGGTTAATAAAACAGTGCACTGAGAACAACATTTGCATAGCAGTTGACACTTGAACTATTTTCCAACTTGTTACCTACGATATCTCTGCCATTTTCCAGTTTTGTCACCTTAGAATCTTCTAGTCTGTCCTTGTGTTCAGGTAATCTTAAGGGTTTTGGGGGCCCTGGGCCAATCGTATTTTGGTGGACCCTGTTTTGAAAAGCTTTGAATGTATAATCCAGTTTCAGCTCTTTTATACCCTCCTTGGCCCGGTCACTTACAGTGCACAGTGATACTTGTCAAAATTCTAAATGAGTTTACATTTAATATTCAGGAATGGATGTGTTTTCAATATTTTAATATTATATAACACAGA
This sequence comes from Triturus cristatus, assembly GCF_964204655.1. Taxonomy (NCBI): domain Eukaryota; kingdom Metazoa; phylum Chordata; class Amphibia; order Caudata; family Salamandridae; genus Triturus; species Triturus cristatus. The sequence continues at coordinate 543,938,252 of NC_140594.1, read as the reverse complement.
AGTGCACTAATATTGCTACAAATAATCTCTGTGACCCCCTCCCATTTTTGCATATTTGAGGTCATATTTTGATCTAAAATAAACGTTTTTAATGGATGTTAAATGAAACACATATACAATATGTCTCCACAAACTGTCTGTAATAGACTCCCAAATGTTACCCACTTGGCAAATAAATGAAAGGAAAATTGTATTTAAAGCAATCTGTTAGAGAATTATTCAAGGTCATCAGGGAAGGATTGTGTTTAGAACAGAGCTGAGCTATTAAGGGGCCCCCTGAAAAGCTGGGGCCCTGGACCAGAGCCCACTTTGCCCATGCCTTAAAATGTTTCTGCTTGTGTCCTTTCTTTTCTTCAGCATCTGTACACTCTTGTATTCTTCTGCTTTGAACAGATTATCTGTTTCTCATTAACAGGGTGTTAGCCTAAATGAGGCATGCACTGTCTTCTTAACCAATTGTACTCTCTAACACAGCTTTATTATCAAAATCAATCAAAAACAAACCAGTCAATATTCTAACTTGCGACAATGCAACATATGACATTCCTTCTTTAAAGATAGTACTTCCAATACCAAAAGCTGCATCTACACTTATACCTTATGATTTATGGTGTGGGAAATGTTGGTGCTGCTCATGTAAGTCTTTCACTAGCAAAAAATGTACAACACATCAGCCAATGTGTTTCACGCCATCAATCTGATGAAATCTTGTGGCCAAGTATTCAACTCATCTCTATTTGGAAAATGTATAAAAATCAATAACTTTACCCATTGCTCCATTAACTAAACCTTCTTCAACACTTAAATTACACCTCAATATTACTCCACTGTTCTTGCATACATGTAAATGCTTTTTTAATCCTACAGTCCTGGATAAAGACTTCTTTAATGTTTTGCTTGTAGTTTTTCTGTGAGTAGAATGGTCACTCCCTGATTTTCAATTTTATCGACAGCTGTAATTTAGAAAATATCTTCTTTCTCCAGTTTTGGTAATTGTTCAGTGAAGTTGCAGCACTCTTGAAGTGTAGGCATTAAAGCGACTATAGATGCCTGTTCGTGAAAAAAATTGTATATTAGTTATGCTTCTGTAATGTTAGATGAATATAGTTTCTTGATGAGCCGAACTTCTAATGCCCATTCTCCATTGTTTGTTAGAACTCCTATTCTACTTTCCTTAGGAATATTTCCATAATCCTCATCAGATGCATACTGCTTATTTTCCACTCGTTCCTTGTATTCAAAACACGCATTTTGAAAACAGGTTGTCCTTTTACAGGGTCAGTTGCGGTATGTCAAATACAATCAAATGCTTTCCTCCAACGATACATCTTTGTTTGTTTTTAAAATCTGCTGCATTCTTAGCTATATGAAGGCAAGCATTAAGTTGGATACCATGCTGACATCATCAATGATTAAAATCTTCCATTTCTTCAATACTCTTGATACCTCATGGCAAACTTCACCAGATAGTTTCTGGTATTCCAGTCTGTCATGTTCAACATGTTGCATTAATAGTCAATGTAGACGTAATTTTATGTGCAGCTTATCTTGTTGGTGCTGTTAGTACACATGACAAATTGGAATCTGTAGTCTTCTGTAGATTATCTGTGAGAACTTTAATAATAAGCTTTTTCTAGTAATATATGATGTTACCGTTACTCCGCAGTTATTTACTTCAAAGTTTTAACTTCGCAAATACCATTACTACGCATGATTTCAGTTCACAAATATATACAAATACATTAAAATTGCTTTTACTTCGCAGTTAATTATTATGCATACCGTTACAACGTGTTATTGGTACTTTAAAACAAAAAATGTATAGTAATAGTAACCTATCCCCTGGCACGCACCCTAAACCCTAGAAATATCCCCTACACCCCAAAACCCTATCTCAACTTGACCCCTAAAAATATCCCATTCCCCCCAAAATCTAAATGCACCCTGAACCCCAAAAATATCCTAGCACCCCAAAACCTAAACACACCCTGAACCCTAAAATTACCCCCCACAACCAAAAACGCTAACCCACCCTGACCCCTAAAATTACCCTAGCACCCCAAAACCTAAACACACCCTGAACCCCAAAAATACCCCAGTACCCCAAAACCTTAAACGCACCCTGAATCCTCAAAATACCCCATGCACCCCAAAACCCTAACACACCCTGACCCTTAAAAATACCCCAGTACCCTAAAACCTAAACGCATCCTGAACCCTAAAATTACACCCTACATCCCAAAACCCTAACCAACCGTGACCCCTAAAATTACCCCAGCACCCCAAAACCTAAACACGCTCTGAACCCCAAAAATACCCCTGCATCCAAAAACCATAACTTCACCCTGAACCCTAAAAATACCCCCTACACCCTAAAACCCTAACCCACCCTGACCCCTAAAAATACCCCTGTACCCCAAAACTTTAATGTGCACAGTATCTCCATTATGCGTAGTAAGCGCATGCTAAGTAATGGAACATGCGTAGTGAATGCATGCTAAGTAAATGCATGCTAAGTAATGGCATCTGCAAACTAAAATATGCGTAGTAATGGTAATACAAAGTAATGACCGCGTAGTAATGACCGCGTAGTAAAGGTAGAATACTTTTTTTGAATATATGATGTTACTTAGCACGCTAAGTAATGGAACATGCGTATTAAATGCATGCTAAGTAAATCCATGCTAAGTAATGGCATCTGCAAACTAAAATATGCGCAGTAATGGTAATACGAAGTAATGACCGTGTAGTAAAGGTAGAATACCTTTTTCTAGTGCCAGCTTGACCACTGATGCAGGGTAATATTGGTTTATATGAAGAATATTCATATTGTTTCTTCTCGTGGATAAATCCTTGCTGTATTTCATCTATACCTTCATTGTAAATTTCTTTCTGTTCATTGTTCAGTTGTTATACTATCTGTTCAAAATCCGCACTTTCCTTTCTTGCTTGCAGCATTTATTTCTGCAACTCATTCATAACTATAGCTGCTTTATTTTGAATTTTTTGTTCTCCAAGAGGATCTAGACTTGTTGAAGCAGAACTTTGACTACTTTGTGAACTCTACTTGGCTATCTCAGCAGCAATGTTTTCTTCCTGTTCTATCCCTGATTTCAACATTTGCAAATATGTTTGAAAGACTGAACACTCAATACCGTCTTTCAAGGCTTTGGAGGAGTCTTCATAACAGTCATAATGTCAAAGTAAATCCACATCAGCATGCCATGGCTTGAACGACTGCAAAAGTGCCAAGTAGAAACTCTTTACTCTCTGGAGTTTGGCAACTAATCTTTCTATGGTTAATTAGATTTCATTTATTATATCTCACCAAACAGCTGTCACATCCAAGTAAGGCATTTCTCCCTTCTGTTTTTCAGTTATATTACTTCTATATGTATAATGTTGCAGTACTTCATAAAGACACATATTTTGAAGATATGGACAACTCTTGCTTAGTATATATCCAACATATTAGATTTCAGAATGTCTCTACTTTCTGGATCAAATTCTGCTAGGTACTATATTCCTGGGTAAGACTTTAATACTGTATTGTGACTGCTTGAAGACCTAGGATTACCCACACAATTCCTCTTGACTTTAAGATCAAATTAGTCAAGCTCAACTGGTCTGAGCACTCGGAGGATCCTATTTCTCTGTGGGAAAGGATTTTCGAGCTGAAACTGTGCAATTTCTTAGTAAGACTCTTCTGCAGACATCTTTTCCCACATCTCTTTCATTTCTGTTGTCTCCGATTTTGTTAAAGCAACAGAGATGGAATTTTAGATTCATATTTACATTCCACATCTTCAAAATAACAGTGTTGTATTAATTATCTCCCTTTTAGATTGCCTTAGTAAGATGATGGAGAAAGTTGTCAACACCCAACTGACCACTTATCTGGAAGAAGCAAATGTGCTTCATCCCAATCAATCCGGTTTCAGATCCCAACATTCAACCGAATCAGCCCTACTGTATACTGCTGAAGCTCTCAGAGCAGCCCTTGATCAACAACAAAATACAGTTCTGGTTCTATTAGACCTGTCGGCCGCGTTCGACATGGTCTCACATGTCATCCTCTTAGACCGTGTTAAATCTTGCGGTATCTCCCACACTGCCCTGGCCTGGCTAAAGAATTTCTTGCAGAACAGCAGACAAGTTATCACGCTTGGTCAATACAAATCTAAAGAAAAAACACTGCTCTCCGGTGTTCCTCATGGTTCCAGTCTCAGCCCTACACTTTTTAATGCCTACATTCGCCCGTTGATCAGCCTGATATCGTCCTTCAACATAGAGACCATCTCATATGCGGACGATACGCACTTAATTCTAGTCCTGGACAAAAACACCACTCAGGCGGAAGAAAACCTCTACCTATGTTTGACTGCCACTTTCTATTGGATGAAAACCAACCATCTAAAGTGCCACCTGGAAAAAAACAGAAATACTACCAATAGGGCAAGAGAATGCTTTTTCCCTGAACACCTGGTGGCCAGCTGATACCACCCCCACCTAACACAGTGAAAGTGGTCAGAAATCTCTTTTAAACAGCAATCACTGGCAGTCGCTGGAACCTGGTTTCATATCATAAAATCACTTAAGAAATTCTTTGATCGGCTTCCATTACCAGCCAGACAGACTGTTGCTGTGGCCCTAATCACGTCTAGACTGGACTACTGTAACAGCCTCTATGCAGGTACCAACAGGTCAATATTACATAAGCTTCAGATGGTTCAACACGCTGCAGCACGTCTGGTTCTGAAATCGCCAAGTAGGTCCTCTGTATCGTCAGACTTCATTCTCATATGACTGAGAATGATAATGTGAATTTACAGAAAATATGCTCTACTACAGGGATCTAATGAACAACTAGAGTGCTAACATTCAGAATTTATGGCAAATGTGTGACACATCTGAATGCCTTCTTGATGGAACCAAAGTAAAAAACTGAAAGTATTTCCTACTGAGGAGACTGCAGTAAATGAGGAAATTAGGAAACTTCATAACAAATAAGTCTCCCAAGTTGGCCACCAGAGACAAAAGAGCACAAATGTAGCACAAATATCACCCAGATGTAGCCCAAGTATAGCCCAATGACAGAATGTCCCAGAGTGTTCTTAAGAACAGCTAGAGCGCTTACTGTCTTACTTATGACAAAAGTATGGCACACCTGAAGCAATCCTGATTGGAATATACTGGTAACACTTAAAACATTTAATTTAAAAAAGAACACAATGAGGGGGTTAATTTTGCAATAGAAATTATGATTAGTGCTGAAGAAAGAAAAATTAGGGCACATTTTGAGTGACTTCTCAAATCCTCTTCTATTTCATTAAAAACTTCTGACTGAAACATGCACTTTTAATACCAGCAGCAGACTTCCGTGGTGAGCGGTAGCTTTACTACAGTAATCTAATGAGCAACTAGAGTGCTAACATTCAGAATTTATGGCAAATGTGCGACAAATCTTAATACCTTCCTGATGGAATCAAAGTAAAAAACTGAAAGCATTTCCTACTGAGCACTGTAGTAAATGAGGAAATTAGGAAACTTCATAACAAATAAATCTCCCAAGATGGCCACCAGAGACAAAAGAGCCCACATTTAGTACAAATATCACCCATATGTAGCCCAATGACAGAAGTGTGCAAAGCACTTTTTATTTTTTGTGTTTTTGCAGTTTTATTTAGTGCAGACTTGTCAGGTATTGGAGTGCTTAACATGAGCATTGGTTACATCACACAAGAACAAATTAATTTTGGTTGTAGACATGGGGAGATTAGGTGATTTGACCAGAATCACAGAATGTCGAGCTGAAGCAGAAACTTCAACCTGGTTCCCCAGTTGCAAAGTCTGCAACTCTGGAAGTAACACCACATCCTCCCAACATTTAATCAAGTGGTCAACTGGATAAAAAAACATAAAGATAGGAAATAATTTAAAAGTGCTTTGTTGCTATTTGCAAACGCAGAAAATATGTCCTCATTTTAGTTTTTTAGAGCACTAACCATCATTTCGATGCAAATAAGACCCTCTCATATATGTAATTTCTAAAGGAAATGCTCTAGGTATTAAAGTTTTGATTACATCAAGATGACGTCAGGTGTTCCACACTTTTGTAAGAAATATAGAATGTTAGCAATCTAGTTGGTCATTAGGATACTGTTGAGAGGCAGAGGCCAGGGGCACGGACCCTGAAAATTGAAGGTAGGTAGGAGGGTGCAGAAGCAACAATTTGACCACACTGGGCAGGCAGGAAGGGCAGTGGCAGCACAACAGACTGTGGAGGTCAGTGGAAAGGGGGCAGGGGCAACAAACCAACAATACAAGACTGGCAAGAGAGGCTGTGGCAATATAATAGACCATTGTGGGCAGAAGGAAGAGGCAGTGGTCGTACAACCATACATGCCAACAGACCCGATTCAGCCAGGAAACGTCCAATGTTTTTAAGCCCAAATGGGTTTTATTTGATCTGTCTCCAGTCTACAATCTTCTCTTTTTCAATTTAAGTCCAAGGGGAAATTCAATACCCCAGTTTTTTTTTCAAAATCTCCCTCGTACCAAGTTCAAAATGTTAGCAAGTATGGTACATTGGATCATGAAGGCAGGAGGAATTGGAGTAGGCACATGGACTTGGATAACAGAGGACAGGAGGGACATCGAGAGGTGCACCAAACTGACCTTACAGGGCAGGCATCAGGGTTTGCAGCAGCACAATTCACCACACAGGGCATGCGGGACAGGAGTGCAGCACAACAATCCATAGAAAGCAATAGGGAGGGGACAGGACCATGCACATGGACAACAGAGAACAGAGGGGAAAGAGGCAATGGTAGCTAGCTGACCATAATGGACAGACAGGAGAGAAAGCTGCAGCATAACAGACCATAAAGGTCAGGAGGGACGGATCAGGGGCATTACAATGGAACAGACAAGCCAGGAGGGAGGGAATAGGGGTCTGCACATGGAAACAGAGGGCTGGGGGCAATGGGGCAGGGCAGGAGCAGCAAGATGACCATGGAGGTCAGGCAGGATGGGCACTAGAAGCAAGACACACCATGGAGAGCAACAGTGAGACTATGAGGGCATACACACAGACCATGGAGGGAAGGTGGGAGGGGGTCAGGGGCAGCTAGCTGACCACACAGGGAAGGTGGGAGGGGCCGTGGCAGCACAGAAGACCATGCATGGCAAGCGGGAGGGTTAGTGGCAGCACAGTGGCTATGATGGGCAAGAAGGAGGGTACAGGGGCATGCACAAAGGACCATGGAGGATAGAAGGGAGGGTCAGGACCTGGGCACAGACAAGAGAGTTCAGGGGAAGGGGCCTCACAACAGACCACATGGGGCAGGCAGGAGCAGCAGTTGCAGCACAACAGACCAGGGAAGGCAGAAGGGTGTGGCAGTAAAATGGACCATGGAGGACAGGAGGAAGGGGATAGGGGCACGGAATGGAATGGTTCTTGGTGGCCGACAGAGGCTGGCAAATGCCCCTGTCCCGTACCCAAGGTCACAAACTTGGGAGTGTTGTTCGACAATCAGCTCAATTTTTCAGCGCATGTCATTAATCTTGCGTCCTCCTGCTCCTATTTAATAAGTTTGTTGCGGAAGATCTTCCCTTTTATTGAACCTGATCTTCGCAGGAATGTGGTAGTGGCCTTAGTGCTATCTAGAATGGATTACTGTAATGCATTGCTATTAGGGATAAACAAGACTTTGATGAGGAGATTGCAGACTCTGCAGAATGCGGCAGCCAGACTCCTGTTAGACGTCCCCAGAGATCAGTCTATCGCTGAGGGAATCAAAGCACTTCACTGGCTCCCAGTTCAGCAGCGTATATATTTTAAGGCTCTATGCCTAGTACACAAGGCTGTGTTTGGGGGGGGAGCTAAAGATGTTCAGAAGCTTTTCATTCCTTACTCCCCGGGTCGGGCACTTAGGTCCTCCACTCAAAGCCTTATTAAGTTAAATCGTGTCAGGAAAGCCAGATGGGGCGGCAGAGCCTTCTCTTTTCATGCTGCTAGTCTCTGGAACAAGCTTCCTTGTTCTCTGAAACTAATAGATAGTCATCAAGTTTTCAGAAAATTGCTAAAAACACGGCTTTTTGATGAGATCCGGTGCTAAGATGGGGTTTTTCTCTCTCTACTCACCAGCGCCAAGACGCTTCGGCATTCGTTGCGCTTTATAAATGGTTATCCTATCCTATCCTATCCTAATGTGGACAGGCAGGTTGGAGGTGGTAGGGACAGGTTACAGTCATCTGACAGGGGGGAGAGTGGCAGCTCAACAGATCACTCAGAGTAGATAGGAGTGGCTGGTCCATGGAACATGGTGGGAAAAAAGGATGGAGCAGGGGCATGCACAAAGATATTTGGAGGGCAGGGGGGAGGTGAATAGGGGTTGCAAGCTAAGCACAGAGGCTAAGCAGGAGGTCAATGATGGAGCATAGAATTGGGGAATGGAGGGCAGGAGGAGTGGACTGGTACATCATGCTAAATGGAGGGCAGTGGTAGCACATCAGACCATGCATGGCAGGAGGGAGGAGGCTAGTCCATGGATTCAGACCACAGAGGATAGGGAGAAGGTGGATGGGGCAGCAAGCTAACTGTTCAGGGAAGGCCAGTGGCAGAACAACGGCCACACAGGGTGATAATAAGGGAGCAGGGACATGGACTTGGACAATGGATGGCTAGGAGCAGGGAAGGCAGGAGCAGCAACCTTGGGTGGGGCAGCACAATGCCAGGCCCTGCTACCAACCTCCCACCATCTATTGTGATATGCATCTTACTTAACGTTAAAAAAAAACAAGAAATTTGCTGCAAAAAACAAAGATTACAGGGATGGTATAGTTAGACTCAGATTTCACTCATACACAACCAGTGAAATTCAGCAGTTATAGTTACCTGTGCTAACTATAACTTACGCCCCCGCAATGTACTGCTAATGACCTCAGACATTACATCATTCATGACATGGTCAGTTACATCACTCAGGACATCACTCATGACATCTCAAATGAGCTGTGATTGGAATGGAACTATAATCGCTAGAACTTTATTTAGGGATAGTGTGTGTATATTAACACCCCTTTTTTTCCTTTTCTTTCGTGTAAAAACCGTTATAATACGCAACGTGCCCAGATTAATATGACCGATAGCCTTTCACTTTAAAGTAATGTGTAGTCCATTGTTTATGTTGATGTTTGCAATTCTAAGTATGTTTATTATGAATAAGTCACGTTGACAAACATACAGGTATGGGGGTCACGGGGCAAGATATGCTGAAATGACATTGTGTGCATATTAACCCTTGTTTTCTTTTCTTTATTGTATCAATTCCTGAATTTTCACATCGTGACCAGGCCAATATGGCCGCCAGCATTTTGGATTAAAGTAATGCACTGCTGATAACTTCACATATTACATCACTCATGACATAGTCAGTGACATCACTGATGACATCACTGATGACATATCAAATGACATTACTAATGACATCATCTACATGATCATCTGATGCACCTCCTCACACCCTAAAATACAGACTACCATTCTTGAAACCATAGACACACCAATACTAGTACAGCTGCAATATTCTCTGCACTATGCATGCAGACCTCTAATCAGCTACATAGCTTTGATACAGTCTTTTAAATACTCAGAGAGTACCTATGCAGTCTAGGAATTCTTCTGTCTGTCCCATGCACTTCTCCATTCAACCATTCAACCATCTAGCACTATCTACATATCCTATCACTCTGCCAATACCTAAGCACTAATACATTTAGCATGCACTCTCTTTGCAGCACTGAAATACTCCAGTTATTTGTCATATACTTAAGGAATGGCCTAGCCACTAACACAAGTGCAGGTACAATATTTTATACACTATGCATGCAGACCTCTAACCAGCTACATACTATTGATACGCTCTTCTAAATACCCAGTTAGTACCTATGCAGTGTAGGAATCCTCCTGTCTGTCCCATGCACTTCTTTAATCACTTATCTACCACTATCTACTTATCCTATCACTCCACCAATACGTAAGAACTTATAAATTAAGTGTTCACTCTGTTTGCAGCACTGTCATCATTCCAGTTACAAGTGGCATTCTTATAAAATTACCTAGGCACCAACACAAGTACACATGAAATATTCTGTGCATAATCCCTACAAATCTCCAAGCAGATACATACTATTTCTCCACTCCATTAAATACTTAAGTAGTACCCATGCAGCATAGGATACCTCCTGTCAGTCTCATGCAATTCTTCAATCACCCATCCAGCACTATGTTCTTATTGTATCAGTCTGCCAATACCTAAGCACTTATGGGGCAGATTTACAAGCACCATGTGCCACCAGTACGTCACTTTTTGTAACGTAGTGCTGGCTCCAGGCACTCCTTCATATTTACAAGGAGCGGAAAAGCCACCCTGCGTGGTTTTTCCTCTCCTTGTAAATACGACCCCTTCATACACAGAACTTTGCGTTGATGGGGCGTCCCATTGGTGTTGCTGTGGGTGTTCCCACGCAACACCAATAGAACAAGACACATCTCCAGATTTATGAGAAAACGTAAATCTGGGGATGTGTGAATGCTGCGCCATCCTAGAGTTGGTGTAGCAAGGCGCAACAAGGAGAATTGTTTTCATTTCTCCTCATTTTTCCACTTTCAATGCATGCTGCATTCCACAGCATACATTGAAATAGGAAAATGCCTTTACTGATTGTTTTTGTGCAGGAAGGTGTCCCTTCCTGCACAAAAACAATCTCCACACGACACAGACATCCTTGCACCATGGTGCAAGGGTGCCTGTGTCACCGCATGGCTGCAGTTTCTGCAGCAGTGCAGAGGGAAGCACAGAGTTGCAAAATATTCATGTACATATGCCACATCCCTGTGCTTCGGAAGTGCCACAGTGCAGTGCAGCTAAAGAGCTTGCAGTGTCACGCTGCAGTACTTTCTCATAAATCTTCAGCTATAAATTCACCATACACTACTAATGCATTCTATCAGTCAATCATGCAGTATACATATATTCAACCTAACTTTCACACAATACCTTGAAATTATAGTTCTTTCTTTAACCAGATAAGGTAGTTCTGATAAGAACTTTTTTTTTTCTTCTTTTTCTTTTGTATTTTTTTTTTACAATTTTGTATTTTTTTGGGGTGTTTTTTAAAAAAATGAACAAAAAAAGAACAAATAAAACAGGAAACATTTGGAATTACTTATCATTCCAAAAACAAAAAAATTAACAATGATGGTTGCGTTGTGCAGCACAAACTGCATCCACCAACTGCTCACTAAAGCATATAAGTTTCTTACACTTCACGCAGTGTTGCTCGAGAAATGCGAATTCTGGCCTAATGTCCATTGCAGGTGTTCCTGAGGACTCTCCAGATGTACTTGCCACAGCAGGTGAGGGGTTCAAAGCAGCTCACCTCATTTTCTCCCGAGCAAGATTGAGAGGATGTGTGGTCCGGAGATGCTTGTACATAGAAGCAGTGCCAAAAAAGTATTCTTTTTCACTGCCTCTTGACAGGACTCGGTCACAAATTTTGCACTTCACCTTTCTAGCATTTACTTTCTTCTCTCCAGGTGGAAAAGTGAAGAATTTCCACACGACAGATTCCGGCCTCTGTGGACGTGGTGCCTCCTGCAAGAATTCTTCTTCAGAAGATACTTCCTCCTGCTGCTGCTGCTGTCCAGATGCCATTTTGTTTGATATTTTTTGAAAAACACCGAAAAAAACAAGCAAAAAGGTTCTTGTAGGAAAAGAGATGTCTCTATAAAGATGCTCCAACAAGAATGATTAAAATGGGTGGGGTCCTTCAATAGTTACAGTGGGAAATGTTATGAACCAATGAAATCTTTTTTTTTGAGGTCACATGGGATCCGTGCTCTCTGCCCTCACGAAGCACGCACCTGACGCGACTTCGCGAAAATATATTTAAAAATAATAAAAAAGTTTATTATAAGTACAAATATATTATTTTTATGAATATTTTCGATAGTCTCTTGCCCTAATATGTATATTAAACACACACACATATCATTTTAGAACATACAATTTTTTTGCAGGAGTCGCGCACCCAGCGCGCCCCAGCACATATATGACGTCATGCGGGACCCGCCACCGCGCAAGCATCGCGTACCGTAATGCGCATGTGTCGCGGATGCGCGGGAGCAGGAGTCACGGACTGGTCGCATACCAATCACGCACATCACATAATATTAAATGTATGTGATGTAACTGAAAAACATGCAGCCGTCGCACACCGTCCGCGGATCCTTCACAACATTTCTACAATGGCAGCTAGAATCCGCGCACCCACCGTAATGTGTACGCTTTGGGTGCGCGACTCCGAAAAAATGTTGGAAAAAAATAATTAAACAAAAAATAATATAAATAAACGAAAATAAAATATAAAACAAAAATATTAAACAATATTTCAGTTTTAATTTTAATTTTTTTTTGCAATTTTCTGAAAACTATATAATTTTATTTAATGAATAAAATATTTATAAATAAACAGTTAAAAAACTGCAGAAAATCAGTACAAAAAAATAGGTATAACTACTATTACACTTAAAAATTAGCATTTAAAAAACCTTTGAAAATCACTGAAAAAACCATAGGTGTCAGAGACGTTATAGTTAGAAATTAGCATTTAAAAAAGCTTTGGAATTCACTAAAAATACCATAGGTTTCAGAGACGTTATAGTTAGAAAATAGCATTTAAAAAAACTTAGAAATTCACAGAAAAAACCATAGGGTTCAAGGGTGTTATAGTTAGCTGGACATTTCACTCGTACAAAACCATAGACATTCCTCCGTTATAGTTAGTTCTGCTAACTATAACTCGCGCGCCCGCAATGCACTGCTGATGATGTCACATATTACATCATTCATGACATGGTCAGTGACATCCCTGATGACATCACTGATGACATCTCAAATGACATCACTGATGGCATCACTGATCACATCATCCACATGACAATCTGATACACCTCATCATACACTAATATAACCTTTCATCACTCACTGTAAAATACAGAGTACCATATTTGAAACCATTGACACACCAATACCAGTTACTACATACCCGCTCACTGATTCCTAAGTCTACACACACAACTACCCATTCAACAACAGAATCACTTATACATGCAGTCACTAATTAATAAAACACTTTCAAATGCACTTATACACATATATAGACATTGACACATCAGCAGTCATCTTAGTCGGTTATGCAGTCATCCTACTCACTCATGAAAAAAATTAATCACACTTACATTTACTCACTTACACAATTATACACACAACACCTCATTTATTCAAACACAGGGGGCCCGATTCACAGAACTAACTTAAGACAAAATCCTAAACTTACTAATTTTGGTATTCACAGAAGTTAGGATTTTGTCTTAAGTCTGTCTTAAGTTTGTCTTAAGTCTGTCTTAAGTCTGTCTTAAGTTTGTCTTAAGTCTGTCTTAAGTTTGTCTTAAGTTTGTCTTAAGTCTGTCTTAAGTCTGTCTTAAGTCTGTCTTAAGTTTGTCTTAAGACAAACTTAAGACAAAATCCTAACTTTTGTGAATATCAAAAGTAGTAAGTTTAGGATTTTATCTTAAGTTAGTTCTGTGAATCGGCCCCATAGTAACTCATAGATAATATGTTAAAAAATCACCGTTATAATTATACACTCATTCATATAGTTACACTCACAATCACTGACTCTTATATATACTAAGGGTGGGCGTAGTGGGCGTAGTGGGGCTACGTGAAGCAGCACGTAGTGTGCCCAAATCTACGCACACTACGCGCTTCGCGTAGCGCCACTACGTGCCACCCACCTCCCGCCCGCCCTCCTTTTAAATAATATCAGCAATGTAAAATAAATTAAAGTAAAGCGACTTACCGTAAGCGCGGCGTCTCCGGGGCTCCCTCTTCTTCGTTTCTAATTTCTTCTGACAAATGCGCATGCGCGAACGCCCACGCATGCGCATTTCTCTCAAGAAATGCGCATGCGCGGGTGTCCGCGCATGCGCATTTGCCAGAAGAAATTAGAAACAGAAAGAGGGAGCCCCGGAGACGCCGCGCTTACGGTAAGTCGCTTTACTTTAATTTATTTTTCATTGCTGATATTATTAAAAGGAGGGCAGGCGGGAGGTGGGTGGCGGGTGGCAAGCAGCTACGCTTCGCCCTCGGCGTGTGCGTAGCGCTGCCCTGCTTCGCCTACTTCGGAAAGTGCGAAGCAGGCAGCGCTACGTACACTACGTGGGCGAAGCGTAGTGCTACGCCCGGGGTTAATATATACTTATTTATATACACCAACTCTCACATACAATGCCTTTTATTTTTTTACTTTGTTGAAGATATACAACTAAAACATATATTCGCTCAACAACACACAAATAAATACACTCAGTCACCCAAACAACTGTTTCCACATGCACTCTTAAACCTATACACCTAGTCAATCAACCACTCACACATCTATGCACAGAGTTACACACACACCATCCAACCACACACAAACTCAGTGTCCCATACAAATACTCACCCAACTAATCAATAACTAATATACACACTCCTGTAGTTATTGACCAACTGATGCAGCATGTTATTCAACAAAAGAGACAGTGATGCATACATTCACATAGTTTAGTTACTAATCCATGTATTATATGAGACACTTTTAATTACTCACTTAAACAGACAGTCAGACAGCTACTTAATCCTCCATCCTGACAGTTATACATCCACTCAATCTTCAATACAGATTGGTATATATATAATACATATTTAATTTTCAAACTAAACCACATTCACTGGATGATGTCATCAGTGATGATATCATTGATGTCATTTGAGATGTCATCAGTGATATCATCAGTGATGTCACTGACCATGTTATGAATGATGCAATATGTGACATCATCAGCAGTGCATTGCGGGCGCGCGAGTTATAGTTAGCAGAACTAACTATAATGGAGGAATTTCTATGGTTTTGTACGAGTGAAATGGCCAGTTAACTATAACACCCCTGAAACCTATGTTTATTTCTGTGAATTTCTAAGGTTTTTTAAATGCTAATTTCTAACTATAACGTCTCTGAATCCTATGGTTTTTTCAGTGAATATATATATATATATATTTCCTACTGGCAGTCGCCAGTAGGTAGTTATAGTTAGGACCTATTATCCATAGAAAATCTGCAACATTCTATTTGGAATAACTTTAGCGCCGGTTGACGAATCTTCGTGAAATTTTCAAAACTGGTGGGGTGCTCTGGTCTGCTGCTATCCTGAAAGATTCGTCAAATGGGGGCCGAGAAAAAAGGGGATCCCTAAACGTGTTTCCCCCATGCAATTTTCCATAGGAACCTTTAATCGCAGCTATAACCCAAACTGCTGAACTGAATTACACCAAATTTGGCAAAAAGGTAGCCCTTGGTTCAGAGTCATGCTTTTTGGTTAAATGGTGTAAATCCATTAATTAGATCCTGAGAAAATCAAAAGTAAAATCACATATATATCTGGGCTGACCCTAACCACACATCTCATCGTGAGATCTGATTGGATGTCAGCACTTCATCCAAGAAGTGTTGGCAGCCATCTTGGGACCAATATACATGATAGCACCTCATTGAAAAGCATTTCAGTTAATATAAGCTTTTAAGACTTAAGTTAGATTATAAATCATTTATTGATTGTACCATGCTCATTATAGGAATTGTGGTGTGTTCTAAGGTGATTTTACCATGTGAAAAAGCCTTCTGCTGGGATATAATGAATCATGTTTGAGAGAAAACTATTTTCTCCTGCTTTTCCCACAGAGGTTTGGAAGGTGATCTATAAGCTAAACCGAGAGCATATTTTCTGTAAACTCACATTATCTTTCTCAGTCATGTGAAAATGAAGTCTGACATTCTCAGTAAAACATGCACATCCAACAAGGGCAGAGACTGTCAGTTGATTCCTTTGTGTTCTACTGTAGCTTCCCAGAGTGTTCTAAAGAACAACTAGAGCGCTAACAGTCCTACTTATGACAAACGTATTGCACACCTGAAGCCATCTTCATTGGAATAAAGTGGTAACTCTTAAAACATTTAATTTAAAAAGGAACACAATGAGGGGGTTCATTTTGCCATAGAAAGTATGATTAGTGCTGCAGAAGGGAAAATTAGGGCACATTTTGAGTGACTTCTCAAATCCTCTTCTATTTCATTAAAAATTCTGACATGCATAAAGAAACATGCACTTTCAGTACCAGCAGCAGACTTCCCTGGTGAGCAGCAGCTTTACTACAGTGATCTAATGAGCAACTAGAGTGCTAACATTCAGAATTTATGGCAAATGTGTGACACATCTGAATGCCTTCTTGATGGAACAAAGTAAAAAACTGAACTTATTTCCTACTGAGGAGACTGCAGTAAATGAGGAAATTAGGAAACTTCATAACAAATAAGTCTCCCAAGATGGCCACCAGAGACAAAAGAGCCCAAATGTAGCACAAATATCACCCAGATGTAGCCCAAGTATAGCCCAATGACAGAATATCCCAGAGTGTTCTTAAGAACAACTAGTGCGCTTACTGTCTTACTTATGACAAAAGTATGGCACACCTGAAGCCATCTTGATTGGAATAAACTGGTAACACTTAAAACATTTAATTTTAAAAGGAACACAATGAGGGGGTTAATTTTGCCATAGAAATTATGATTAGTGCTGAAGAAAGAAAAATTAGGGCACATTTTGAGTGACTTCTCAAATCCTCTTCTATTTCATTAAAAAATTCTGACATGTAGACTGAAGCATGCACTTTTAATACCAGCAGCAGAGTTCCGTGGTGAACAATAGCTTTACTCCAGTGATCTAATGAGCAACTAGAGTGCTAACATTCAGAATTTATGGCAAATGTGTGACATATCTGAATACCTTCTTGATGGAATCAAAGTAAAAAACTGAAAGCATTTCCTACTGAGGAGACTGCAGTAAATGAGGAAATAAGGAAACTTCATAACAAACAAGTCTTCCAAGACTTGTTCCGGGGTTGCTGCTTTAGGCGCCATCTTGCTTTGGGCTTCATGTTTTGTTTGCGGGCGCCATCTTGGAGCGTACTGACGCTCGGTCGGCTCAAAGGAACGCCTATTTAAGGCGGACTCGGTATCTGGACTCCGGTCAGGTACTGCCTCTACTTTTAACACGCTGTTACAAGCGTTTTTGTTCGCTCTGTATTTTAATGCTAGTTTGCTGTTTTTAGGCTTTTTATTTTCATTCCGTCCTAGCAGGACTTGGGCTCCATCCCCCCCTCCCTCTTACCGCATATAAATTGTTGGAAACACCGTCATTTGGCGGGTCCGGGGTCCGTGGGTGGTCCGGGGTTGCTGCTTTAGGCGCCATCTTGCTTTGGGCTTCATGTTTTGTTTGCGGGCGCCATCTTGGAGCGTACTGACGCTCTGTCGGCTCAAAGGAACGCCTATTTAAGGCGGACTCGGTATCTGGACTCCGGTCAGGTACTGCCTCTACTTTTAACACGCTGTTACAAGCGTTTTTGTTCGCTCTGTATTTTAATGCTAGTTTGCTGTTTTTAGGCTTTTTATTTTCATTCCGTCCTAGCAGGACTTGGGCTCCATTCCCCCCTCCCTCTTACCGCATATAAATTGTTGGAAACACCGTCATTTGGCGGGTCCGGGGTCCGTGGGTGGTCCGGGGTTGCTGCTTTAGGCGCCATCTTGCTTTGGGCTTCATGTTTTGTTTGCGGGCGCCATCTTGGAGCGTACTGACGCTCGCTCGGCTCAAAGGAACGCCTATTTAAAGTCGTCCTCTCCCGCGCAGCGGGTACGCGCAGTGGGACGCCGTCGCTTAGCCGGAGTCGTGCCTGAGTCCTGCCCGTCTGCGCCCGTCCGCGCTAAGGACGCGCAGGACGCAGCGGAGCCCTGTTAGTTGGTCTCGGGTTCGGCTCTCGCTACCATGCTGACGTATTCTGGCGATACCTTGTGGGGTATTGGTCGCTCACTTGTAAGTTGTACCCTTCCCCCTATACACCCACTAGCGGGCCCCTGTCATTGTGCGTGTGGTAGGTGGTCTTTAGATTCCCCTACCCTGAGCGCACACGAATATTCTACGGTTGCCCCCAGTAAGATCCGTGCTAAGCATTCCCTTCGCATCTTCAGCCTGAATGCCAGGTCTCTGGTGCTGCATTATCAGGCCGTGTTTGACCTGATACAGGAAGAGGCTCCGGACATCGTAGCCATCACCGAGACGTGGCTGAAGGATGACGATGCGGCCATTATCAACTTGGCATTTCCCTCTGATTTTTCGGTTTTCACCCTTAACCGATCTACTAGGGGTGGGGGTATTGCGCTGGCCTTGCGACCTGGTCTCACTGGCAGCTGGTCGGGTCTGACCATTCCGGGATGTGAAAGTGCGGTGTTCAAGATCTCGGTCACCCCACATTTTACATTCTCAGGGATGGTGGTCTATCGCCCCCCTGGGAGTGATGTGGCGTTTAGAGCGGCCTTCCCCGATGTGGTTA
Organism: Triturus cristatus; assembly: GCF_964204655.1. NCBI lineage: Eukaryota > Metazoa > Chordata > Amphibia > Caudata > Salamandridae > Triturus > Triturus cristatus. The sequence continues at coordinate 543,919,701 of NC_140594.1, read as the reverse complement.
GTTCCTTGGTGGTAGGTTGCTCTAACTTCTCGATCTTGGGAGACCTCAACCTACATTTTGAGAACCTTACCTCCCCCTCGGTTAGCGGTATTCTTGCTGACCTGGAGGCCCTTCAATTGGTGCAATTGGTTCGTCAGTCTACCCATTTAGGCGGCCACACCTTAGATCCGTTCTTCACCAATCTGACTGACGCTGTGGTCTCCGCCGTCACACCTCTTGGCTGGACGGACCACTCTTTGGTTACCATCTGCACCCCTCTGCCGGGAATGGTTATTATTCCCCCGGCAAAGCTGGTTACAAAGCGGCAATGGAGTAAATTACGGCTGGAGGACTTACATCGTATCCTCGCTGAGGAGCCGTTAGAACCTGCAAGGCTGGTTGATTCAGGTTACGAGAAGTTCTGCTCCTGGATCTCCAAGGCGCTTGACGCCCTTATTCCTATTGCCGCCTGTAAAGTCAGCTCCAGGGACTCCAGTCCGTGGTACGATGGTGCCCTACGTATACTCAAGGGTGGTTGTAGGCGAGCAGAGAGGGCTTGGCGGAAGGCGTACGATAGCGGGAAGAAAGCTTTGTATCTCGCCTCCGTCAAAGCTTACCATCGGGCTGTTTGCCAAGCTCGGGCAGCTTACTATGCCACTGAATTTGGCAACAGCTCCAACCCCTCTAAAACCATCTTTAAAGTGTTGAAGGACCTTTTGGCAAAACGTGTCTGTACCACGACTACTGGTTCCACCTTTCACTGTGAGGCTCTTGCTCGATTTTTCCTGGAAAAGGTCGAAAACATTTATCGGACGTTCCCCTGTACAGGGCCTCCGGCAGAGCCTCCGACCAACATCTATGGTGGTACCACCTTGCACGTTTTGCCCTCGCTTACATCAGAGGAGTTTGACCTCCTGGCCCTGCAGGTTAAATCAGGGTCCCCCGCTGATCCCCTTCCAGCGACTCTTTTTAGAGAGCAGTCGTTTGTGGGACGGGCCGTGGTTCACTCCCTCATTAACATCTCGTTGGAATCGAGCACGGTACCCGCTAGCTGGAAGCGGGCAGTGGTTTCTCCCATCTTGAAGAAGCCGTCCCTGGATCCAGATAAACCTGAAAATTATAGGCCCATCTCCTTACTTCCGTGGCCGACTAAAGTGTTGGAGGCCCACGTCAACAAAGTTCTTTCTGCCCACCTTATCCGTGCTAACATCTTGGATCCCACCCAGAATGGGTTCCGTGCTGGTCACAGCACGGAGACCGCCCTCCTCTCCATGGCTGAACATCTTCGCACGGTGATGGATGCGGGACAGACAGCAGCGCTCGTCTTATTGGACTTGAGCGCCGCGTTTGATACTGTTTCGCATCCTATCCTGTTGCATCGCCTGGAGGAGATCGGGCTGGGTGGACCTGCCCTCCAGTGGTTCCGGTCTTTTCTTGACGATCGGTTCTTTAGCGTTGCCGTCCCACCGTTCCAGTCCCAATTCCATCCTTTGAAACAGGGGGTGCCGCAAGGATCCTCGCTGAGTCCCACGTTGTTTAATCTCTACGTGAGACCGCTGGCTGAGGTCGTCAAGCATTGGGGCATGACCATGGTCTCATATGCTGACGACACCCAGCTAGCGGTTACGATCAGCGGGGATGCCGACCGGGATGCCCCCAGGTTTCAGAGTGGACTTAGGGCGGTGGCGAGCTGGATGAGGAACAACTGTCTCCAGCTCAACGCCAAGAAAACAGAGATCATGATCGTGGGTAAGAGATCGGAGCTATGGGGGGACAGGTGGTGGCCTATGGAGCTGGGGCCGGCCCCCCTTCCGGTCACGGAATTAAAGAACTTAGGAGTATGGATGGATCCCTCCCTCAGCTATGTTGGCCATACGAAGAAAATTGCGGCCTGTTGCTTTGGTATCTTACGGTCGCTTCGCCCCGTTTTGAAGTTCTTTGACCATCGCACCAGGCAGCTTATCGTCCAGGCGACAGTGTTATCGCGCCTGGACTATGCCAGCTCTCTTCTGGTAGGGTCCAATGTGGCCGAGGTCACCCGCCTCCAACGTGTCCAGAACTCTGCGGCGAGAGCTATTGTTGGCCTACCCCGTTCTTGTTCTGCCTCCAGCACATTGAGATCACTGCACTGGCTGCCTATTCGGGCCAGAATCCAGTTTAAAGTGCTGTGTATGGCGTTCAAGATTTTGAGGGGGGTAGGCCCTTCTATTCTTGCGGATCTTCTGTCCTGGTATGTGCCCACTCGGCCCCTGAGATCCTTGGGTCAGGCACTTACTGTGATCCCCAGATACAGGCTGTGTCGGGTTGGCGGCCGCTCTTTCCGGGTCAGAGCAGCCGAGCTCTGGAACTCCCTTCCCCCAGAGTTGCGCCTGCTAGATGATCTTTTAGTTTTTCGTAAAGCCCTAAAAACCTTTTTGTTTTAATAACATTTTCTTTCCTCTGTGCTGTTGTGTTTTCTGTGGTGTTGCATTTTTACCTGCCGTGCGCCTGGACGCCCCTTCGCTGGGGCAGCAGTGCGCATTACAAATGTATGTAACATAACATAACAGATGGCCACCAGAGACAAAAGAGCCCAAATGCAGCACAAATATCACCCAGATGTAGCCCACATGAAGCCCAATGACAGAAGTGTGCAAAACACTTTTTATTTTTTGTGATTTTACAGTTTTACACAGTGCAGACTTGTCAGGTTTTGGAGTGCTTTACATGAGCATTGGTTACATCACACAAGAACAAATTCATTTTGGTTGTAGACATGGGGAGATTAAGTGATTTGACCAGAATCACAAAATGTCGAGCTGAAGCAGAAACTCCAACCTGGTTCCCCAGTTGCAAAGTCTGCAGCTAATTTAAAAGTGCTTTGTCGCTATTTGAAAACTCAGAAAATATGTCCTCATTTTAGTTTTTTAGAGCACTAACCATAACTTTGATGCAAATAAGACCCTCTCATATATGTAATTTCTAAAGGAAATGCTCTAGGTATTACAGTTTTGATTACATAAAGATGATGTCAGGCGTTCCACACTTTTGTAATAAATATAGAATGTTAGCAATCTAGTTGTTTATTAGGATACTGTTGAGAGGCAGAGGCCAGGGACACGGACTCTGAAAATTGAATGCAGGTTGGAGGGTGCAGAGGCAACAATTTGACCACACTGGCAGGCAGTAAGGGCAGTGGCAGCACAACAGACTATGGAGGGCAGTGGAAAGGGGGGCAGGGGAAACAAACCAACAATACAGGACTGGCAAGAGAGCTGTGGCAATATAATAGACCATTGTGGGCAAAAGGAAGAGGCAGTGGTCGTACAACCATACATGCCAACAGACCCGATTCAGCCAGGAAACATCCAATGTTTTTAAGCTCAAATGAACTTTATTTGATCTGTCTCCTGTCTACAATCTCCTCTTTTTCAATGTAACTCAAAGGGGAAAATCAATACCCCAGTTTTTTTCAAAATCTCCCTCTTACCAAGTTCAAAATGTTCGCAAGTATGGTACATTGGATCATGGAAGGCAGGAGGAATTGGGGTAGAGACATGGACTCGGATAACAGAGGAAAGGAGGGACATGGAGAGGTGCACCAAACTGACCCTACAGGGCAGGCATCAAGGGTTTGCTGCAGCACAATACATGCTGGATGGGAGTGCAGCACAACAATCCATGGAAAGCAGTAGGGAGGGGACAGGACCATGCACATGGACAACAGAGAACAGAGGGGAAAGAGGCAACGGTAGCTAGCTGACCATAATGGACAGACAGGAGAGAAAACTGCAGCATAACAGACCATAAAGGGCAAGAGGGACGGATCAGGGGCATTATAATGGAACAGACAAGCCAGGAAGGGGTGAATAGGGGTCTGCACATGGAAACAGAGGGCTGAGGGCAAGGGGGCAGGGCAGCAGCAGCAAGATGACCATGGAGGTCAGGCAGGATGGGCACTAGAAGCAAGACAAACTATGGAGAGCAACAGTGAGACTATGATGGCATACATACAGACCATGGAGGGAAGGTGGGAGGGGGTCAGTGGCAGCTAGCTGAGCACACAGGGAAGGTGGGAGGGGTCATGGTAGCACAGAAGACCATGCATGGCAAGCAGGAGGGTTAGTGGCAGCACGATGGCTATGATTGGCAAGTAGGAGGGTGCAGGGGCATACACAAAGGACCATGGAGGATAGAAGGGAGGGTCAGGACCTGGGCACAGACAAGAGAGTTCAGGGGAAGGGGCCTCACAACAGACCACGCGGGGAAGGCAGGAGGAGCAGTTGCAGCACAACAGACCAGGGAGGGCAGAAGGGTGTGGCAATAAAATGGACCATGGAGGACAGGAGGAAGGGGATAGGGGCATTGAAAGTGGACAGGCAGGGTGGAGGTGGCAGGGACAGGTTACAGTCATCTGACAATGCTAGGCAGGTGGGAGGGGAGTGGCAACTCAACAGAATTCTCAGAATAGATAGGATTGGCAGGTCCATGGAACATGGTGGGCAAAAAGGATGGAGCAGGGGCATGCACAAAGAGGGCAGGGGGAAGGAGAATAGGGGCAGCAAGCTAAGCACAAAGGCTAAAAGGAAGGTCAATGATGGAGCATAGAATTGGGCAATGGAGGGCAGGAGGAGTGGACTGGTACATCATGCTAAATGGAGGGCAGTGGCAGCACATCAGACCATGCATGGCAGGAGGGAGGAGGCTAGTCCATGTATTCAGACAACAAAGGACAGGGAGGTGGTGGATGGGGCAGCAAGCTAACTGTTCAGAAAAGGCAGGTATTAGGAACTTTATTGTTTTTAAAATGTGTGTCTGTGCGAACTACTTAAAATATGAACAAGTATGCAGCATAATCTCACTTTTATTCAGGAAGAAGAGGACGTTTGTGACTGTGACTCCGGGCTCACTTGGCAGAAACACCCCCTGACCCTCCACCCCCCCATCGTAAAATGTAATGCCCATGAAAAGGGTAGGTGAACGCAGTGTTATATAGAATATAGTCCTGAGAGCACGATTGAAAATAAAAACTAGATATAGTGTATGGTATAAACTATGCACCAAAAAGTGTGATATAAGATGAACCGGGGCATAAAATATAATATGCAATACATTGTGCGCAATGACAGATTCATTGGTGAGCGTGAGATAGCACAGGCACTAGGTCGTGCTATGCGATATGCACCTTGGAGTGTAATATGCACAGGCAGAGGTTTGTAACCTAACTAGTCTCTAAAGTTGTAAAATAAAATATGTGCTGGGAAGTGTAATGCTGCATATGCACTGTGACAAAGATATGGATCCCAGATTGTAATATGTATGGCATAGCGCTGTGAGTTATAACATAGGCATCGAGGAAGGCACATTAGATGGGGCAATATAACCCGTGCGAAGGCAAGTGTGGCATGACATATTCACGGGGTGATGTTACAGTGCACATGGGCTAGAGAGTGTCATAGCATACGCACTAGTTGGTGGAATACAACACAGAGATGTGTGGCACTCGACGGGCACTGGTGGGTGTAACACAGCATTGGGTTCAGCCAGGAGCATGCTGTGACACTCAAGTGAGGTTCGTCTTCTTTCCAGAGAGTAAAATAAAAGTTATGACACATCCGGCGGTGGATGTGTGTTTTATTAACCGTGAGGGGGGTTTCTTGCATAGTTTTGGTCAAATTTTTTTCTAATCCCCTTTGAATGGCTTGGTGTGCGTATGTATTAAATGTGCCCGTCAATAGCTAGCCATGTTTGTTTAAAAAAACAACAAGGGTGTCTACTTGGAGAGTACCCACCGGCAGGGCGCCAGGATTAGGCACAGTAGGGCGTTAGACAAGTCAGAGCTCACTAGCAGTGTAAATACATTTCACGTGGATTCATTGTATGCATAGTCGCCTTTTAACGAATATCACGCAAATCGTCATGGTGATAGGTACGTACGGTTTGTCCAGCATGTCTTAGGTGTTTCGATAAATATATATTAAAAAAAATAATAAAAAACAAAGGCCGGTCCCGGGGGATGGGGTTCCCAGGGCCATAAGTGGCCTGAGGAGGGGGCAATGCAGCACCCTCCTAAAGAAGTAAAAAAAATAAAAAAGGCCATGCCCCGGGCTTTGGTGTCCCCGGGGCCGATGAAGGCCTAGGGAGGTGGGCCACTCGGCCCCCTTCCAAATTAGTTTTTTTCAAAAAAAAAAATTAGGGGGCAGGCCCTGGGGGGTGGGGTCCACAGGGCCAATAAATTAGAAAAAGAGGGGGGGCCACACAGCCCCCCTTCTTTAAAAAAATAAATAAATAAAAGACCGGCATCGCGCTGGAGGCCACGCCCCCTCCTTGCAGCACTCTGCAAAAGCACCCCCTGTCAAGTTGTAAGTTGGGGAATTAATTCCCCTACCATACTGAGGGTCCCTCAGGGCCAACTAGCCCAACAGGTATCTCCAGTATGCACCAGGGAGCTGCGTTTCAGACAGGTGTTCTGAGGCCATGCCCCTTTTTACACCTCTCTGCAACGCAGCTCTGTGGCAATTAATGGAGGTACCTAGTGGGCTAGTTTCACCCTAGGGACCCTTAGGATTCAAGGGGACTTAATCTCTCAACTTAGAACGGCCACAGGGCACGTTTACACAGTGGTGGAGGGAGGGGACTGGACCTGAGGTGACGTGTGCAAACACGCCCTGTGGCGCGTTTTAAATTGGGGAAATAATTCCCTTTCAATCCTGAGGGACCCTAGGGGCCAACTAGCCCTCCAGGTGCTTCCAGTAAGTGCCACTGCGCTGCGTTGCAGAGAGGTGGTGTGGGCCGTGCCCCTTTTTACACCTCTCTGCAATGGCACTTACTGGACATACCTAGTGGGCTATAATGCCCCTAGGGACCCTCAGGATTCAAGGGGACTTAATCTCACAACTTAAAATGGCCACAGAGCATGTTTACACTGTGGGGAAGGAAGGGGACAGGGCCTGAGGTGACGTGTACAAACACGCCCTATGGCGCGTTTTAAGTTGGGGAAATAATTCCCCTTCAATCTTGAGGGCCCCTGGGGGCTATCTAGCCCACCAGGTGCTTCCAGTAAGCGCCACTGTGCTGTGTTGCAGAGAGGTGGTCCAGGCCGTGCCACTTTTTACACCTCTCTGCAATGCAGCTCTGTGGCGCCTACTGGAGGTACCTAGTGGGCTAGTTGGACCCTAGGGACCCCCAGGATTAAAATGAACTTAATCTCCCAACTAAAAACGGCCACAAGGCGTGTTTACACAGTGGTGAAGGGAGGGGACGGAGCCTGAGGTGACGTGGTCAAACACGCCCTGTGACACATTTTAAGTTGGGGAAATAATTCCTTTTCAATCCTGAGGGACCCTGGGGGCCATCTAACCCACCAGGTGCTTCCAGTAAGTGCCACTGCGCTACGTTGCAGAAAGGTGGTGCAGGCCGTGCCCCTTTTTACACCTCTCTGCAATGGCACTTACTGGACGTACCTAGTGGGCTATAATGCCCCTAGGGACCCTCAGGATTCAAGGGGACTTAATCTCCGAACTTAAAATGGCCACAGGGCGTGTATACACAGTGGGGGAGGGAGGGGACAGGGTCTGAGGTGACATGTACAAACACGCCCTATGGCGCGTTTTAAGTTGTGGAAATAATTCCCCTTCGATCCTGAGGGCCCCTGGGGGTTATCTAGCCCACCAGGTGCTTCCAGTAAGCGCCACTGCGCTGTGTTGCAAAGAGGTGGTCCACGCCGTGCCACTTTTTACACCTCTCTGCAACGCAGCTCTGTGGCTCTTACTGGAGGTACCTAGTGGACTAGTTGGACCCTAGGGACCCTCAGGATTCAAATGAACTTAATCTCCCAACTAAAAATGGCACAAGGTGTGTTTACACAGTGGTGAAGGGAGGGGACAGAGCCTGAGGTGACGTGTGTAAACACGCCCTGTTGCGCGTTTTAAGTTTGAGAAATAATTCACCTTCAATCCTGAGGGACCCTGTGGGCCAACTAGCCCACCAGATGCTTCCAGTAAGCGCCTCTGCACTGCGTTGCAGAGAGGTGGTTTAGGCCGTGCCCCTTTTTACATCTCTCTGCAAAGCAGCTCTGTGCCGCTTACTGGAGGTACCTAGTGGGCTAGTTGGACCCTAGGGACCCTCAGGATTCAAGGGGACTTAATCTCCCAACTTAAAATGGCCACAGGGCGTGTTTACACAGTGGGGAAGGGAGGGGACGGGGCCTGAGGTGACGTGTGCAAACACGCCCTGTGGCGCATTTTAAGAGGTACTTTTAATCCCCCTGCCCTATTATATACTAGGGGCATACAGAGGAGGTCATGCTAATCACAAGGGGACCCCAACGCATAGTGTTCCCTAGTGTATATAGGTGTTTTCACTGTATTCTAAATGTCTTTTAACATAGCATTGGCTCTAGGACTGGTTAGTCAGACTCAGTAAACACCAGTATCCGTCTGAAAAAGTTGAGGGTACTGGATGATTTTGCAACAAGGCTTCTTTCTGCTCTTCTGTTTGTTCTTTCTGCACGTTATCCTTCTTCCTGTACTTTTCTTCATCTTTCAGGACTTCTGTTGCTTCTTTCTGCATTTCTCTTTTTTCTTTCTGTGCGTTTTTTCTTCTTTCTTCACATGTCCTATCCCTGTAGGCATAGTTAGAAATTAGCATTTAAAAAACCTTTGAAATTCACTGAAAAAAACATAGGTTTCAGGCACGTTATAGTTAGGAATTAGCATTTAAAAAACCTTAGAAATTCACTGAAAAAAACATAGGTTTCAGGGGCTTTATAGTTAGCTGGACTTTTAACTCGTACAAAACCATTGAAATTCCCCCGTTATAGGTAGTTCAGCTAACTATAACTCGCAGCCCGCAATGCACTGCTGATGACATCACATATTACATCACTCATGATATGGTCAGTGACATCACTCATGACATCACTCATGACATCTCAAATGACATCACTAATGACATCACTGATGATATCATCCTTGTGATAGAGTGGCAGACCTCCTCTCACCCTAATATAACCTTTGATACACACATTCAAAAATAGAAACTAAAATGTTCAAAACGATGGACATACCAATACCAGTTACAAATACCTATTGAGTAATTCTAGGATCCACATACATATCCACTCATTCACCACCAGTCCTATACAGTCACTCATAAATGTACTCACTCATCATATGTACTCATAGACCTATACATCCTGTTACACAACACCACTCATCCATAGAGTTACTCACACACATAGTCACTCATGCTAATAAAGAATCAAACATCCATTTACTTGCATATACAGTTATACACACACCACCACACTTACTTCTACAGAAATTTACACATACTTAGTTTTTTAAACAATCACTTATAGAAACACATACTGTAAGGAATCTCGGAGCTTTCCGCAGGAGCGTCAGGAACCAGTAGAGTAAGCCTCAATCTTCCCCTGCGGTTCTCCGACTCTATCAAGCACTAGAGTCTCGGATGACACACCAGGGAAACAGGGAAACAAAACAAGGGAAGAAGGGGGTACAGTCTAGGGTTGGTTGAAGAGGACTTCAGGATAAGGCAACACTCCGCAAAATTCTGGTAACTTCGGAATTGGAACAGGTTTAATTGATGACTTCCCTCAGGAACATCAAGTTCAGTGGAAGGGTTCTCCTTTGAAGAGTGGAGGCGTGGTCTGTCTAGTGTTGCACTTCAATGGTAACACGGAACACGTTTTCTTCTGTCGAGTCGAGGTTACGGCACAGTGGTTCACGCCAGATACCCCTTCTGCCTATGGGGCGACGGATTCAGGCTCTAAGCAGACTACACGGATACAACTCGTAGGATGAGTGTAGCCAGAACATACAAAAGTGTTATCTCATAGTTCTGGAAACCACTTCAGTGGAGCAACAAACCACGGGTGACCAGGACCCACAAATACAGGTAAGGTGAAGGACAAACTACCAACATAAACCAGGAGTGGGGTAAGGTAGGGCCACTGCCGAAGAGCAGACAATGAACATCTACAAGGACATAGGCAAGGGATGGCACTGAAACGAAGGAATGGAGCTGGCAAGGATTGGGGTTAGGAAGGGGCACCGCACAGGAGCCGACAATAATCCACACAAGGAGGATTAGGCAAGGAATTGCGCGGAAACGAAGGAAGGGCGCAGACACACTCACTCGGTTGATGGGGGAGTGAGCAGATCCACGGTGAACCAGGAACTTTGTAAGTGCGGCTAAACGGGTGACGGGAATCTTGGGACACCAGGAACCGTACAGGGAACTAACTGCAACGGCGTCTCAAACGCCAACAACACGGCCGCTATCTATCTCCCAGGACGCTCACTAGAACACCCAACTCGGACTACGAAGCCTCCGGGACAGGAAACAGGAAACAACCAAACGGAAGTCAGGCAAAGGTTGCAAAGGACGGAAACAGGGCTCGGAGCTAGAACGCTAAGCGCGTTCGTTAGCGTTTCAAGTCCTTATATACTGGACCTTCGTACCCGTTCATCCTCGAAGCATGACATACTTATTCATACAGGAACTCTTTCAATCTCTCACTCTCACATATACTCACTTATATTCACCATTAGTCGCATATACTAGTTTAAAACATATGTAGTTACTCATAAAGACACTGAGACAGTCATTCACTCACTAACACACCCATACACTCACTCATCCACCCATACAGTCCTGCACACATGCTGTCTTCAACACATACAAACTGTGAGTCACTCATTCATGCATCTATGCACTACGTAATACCCCCACCAAACCATACAGACACTCAGACACTCATACTGATACTCAAAAAACCAACTAATAACCTATATAGACACTCATGTAGCTACTCGCCAACCCATGCAGCCACTTACACACAAAGTGAGAGACTGATACAGATATTTACATATTTAAACAGTACTCACTAAGCCATGTATTCACTAAGATACACTTAATCAGTCAGTTATACAATCGATTTTTCAAAAGAAAATCATCCATTTAGACACTTATATACCCGTTTATTCTTCCATCGACCTTGAGATATACATATATAAAACATATTTAATTTTCAGAAAAACACACATTCACTGGATGATGTCATCAGTGATGTCCTCAGTGATGTCATCAGTGATGTCATTAGAGATGTCATCAGTGATGTCATGAGTGATGTCACTGACCATGGCATGAGTGATGTAATATGTGACGTCATCAGCAGGGCGTTGCGGTTGCGCGAGTTATAGTTAGCTGAATTAACTATAACAGGAGAATTTCAATGGTTTTGTACGAGTGAAAAGTCCAGCTAACTATAACGCCCCTGAAACCTATGTTTTTTTCAGTGAATTTCTAAGGTTTTTAAATGCTAATTCCTAACTATAACGTGCCTGAAACCTATGTTTTTTTCAGTGAATATATATATATATCAGGATACGGTTGCTCTGCAAGCAAGCGCGCACCCGGGACTCATAAATCCTGCAAGGACACCAGCGCGCACCTCCAAATTATCGGTCTGACACGTTTCAGAAATAATTCCTTCCTCAAAGGCTTCCATCAATAATTCGCTATGCTGCTGACGCCGTCATTAGAATATCAACCCTCCAATGAGCTTTCACAATGTATTCCAGTGCATACTGGGAAATGAAATTTACAGCAGCCAACATTAAACCAAATGGTAATTGATGTGATTTATTAAAAATATTTAAATTAACCCACAACTGGGAAGAAGTGTCCATTAGCGTCCCAAATCCATGCTTGAATCCCCACTTTCCTGGCAACGGCAGATTCTGTGTCGCGTGGCCCCTTATTATCATCTCAAGGGTGGTGCACCCCTTCACGCCCGGAGCCGGCGTGTTAATATCAGGATAGGGTTGCTCTGCAAGCAAGTGCTCACCCGGGACTCAAAAATCCTGCAAGCACACCAGCGCGCACCACCACATTATCGGCCTGACGCGTTTCGGAAATAATTCCTTCCTCAAAGGCTTCCATCAATAATTCGCTATGCTGCTGACGCCGTCATTTAAATATCAATCCTCCAATGAGCTTTCACAATGTATTCCAGTGCATACTGGGAAATTAAGTTTACAGCAGCCAACATTAAACCAAATGGTAATCGATGTGATTTATTAAAAATATTTAAATTGACCCCCAACTGGGAAGAAGAGTACGTTAGCGTCCCAAATCCGTGCTTGAATCCCCACTTACCTGGCAACGGCAGATTCCGTGTCTCATGGCCCCTTATTATCAATCATCTCAAGGGTGGTGCAGCCCTTCACGCCCGGAGCCAGCGTGTTAATATCAGGAGGGTTGACTATATATATATAAATGACCATATGTGAGAGTGAGTGATTGTGAGAGTGGCTGTATGGATGAGTGGATGCTTGTATCAGTGATTGTATAAGAGAGGAAGTATGTGTTAGTATCATTGTGAATAAGCGAGGTCGTGTATGTATAACTGTATAGGTGAGTAAAGGAGAGTGTGATTGATTATTTGCATGACTGACTAGGTGTGTGAGTAACTCTAAGGGGGAGTTGAGGTAGGTGAGTGTTTGTATAGGTGTATGAGTGCATATGAAAGTGGCTGTATTGATGAGTGACTGCATGTATGAGTGACTGTATGGGTTAGTGAATGCATGTGTGTAGACCTAGGAATCAGTAAGTGGGTATATACTAACTGTTATTGGTATGTCTATGGTTTTGAGAATGGTAGTCTGTATTTTAGAGGAGGTGTATCAAAGGTTATATTAGGGTGTGAGGAGGCCATCATATGATCACATGGATGATATCATCAGTGATGTCATTTGTTTTATCACTGACTATGTCATGAGTGATGTAATATGTGACGTCATCAGCATTGCATCGCGGGGTGCGAGTTATAGTTAGCTCAACTAACTGTAATGGCCGAATTTCTCTGGTTTTGTATGAGTAAAATGTCCAACTAACTATAACGTCCCTAAAACCTGTTTTTTCAGTGAATTTCTAAGGTTTTTTAAATGCTAATTTCTAACTATAACTTCGCTGAAACTTATTGTTTTTTCAGTGAATTTATACGTTTTTTAAATGCTAATTTCTAAAATGCCTACATAGGTAAGACATGTGCAGAAAGATGAAGAAAGTTGCAGAAAGAAGCAACAGAGGTTCAGAAAGAGGCAAGAGGGGTGCAAAGAGAGGGAAGAGGGGTGCAGAAAGAGGCATGTGGGGGGCAGAAAGAAGCAAGAGATGTGCAGAAAGAAACAAAAGAAATGCAGAAAGAAAGAACAGAGGTGCAGAAAGAGGCAACAGGGGTGCAGAAAGAGGGTGGATTATTGGAGAAAGAGACAAGTGGGTGCAAAAGAAGCAAGAAAGCTACAGAAAGAAACAGAAGATATGCAGAAAGAAGGAACAGAGGTGCATAAAAAGGCAAGAGGGGTGCAGAAAGAGGTAAGAGTGGTGCAGAAAGAGGGAACATGGTTGCAGAAAGAAGTGAGAGATTTAGAAAGAAACAAAAGAAGTGCAGAAAGAAGGAACTGAGGTGCAGAAAGAGGCAAGAGGGGTGTGGGAAAAGGGGTGTGAAAGAGGCATGAGGGATGCAGAAAAAGCAACAGAGGTGCAGTAAGAAGCAACAGAGGTAAAGAAAGAGGGAAGAGGGATGGAGAAAGAGACAAGAAAAGTGCAGAAAGAAGTAACAGAGATGCAGAAAGGGCAAAGAGGGGTATGGAAAGAGGCAAGAGGCATGCCGAAAGAAGTAAGTGAGGTGCAGAAAGAAACAAAAGAAGTGCAGAAAGAAGGAACAGAGGTGCAGAAAGTGGCAAAAGGGGTGCAGAAAGACACAAAATAAGTGCAATAGGAAGAAACAGAGATTTAGAAAGAGGGAAGAGGGATGGAGAAAGAGGCAAGAGAAGTGTAGAAAGAAGCAACAGACATGAAGAAAGGGGGAAGAGGTGTGGAGAAAGAGGCAAAAGGGGTGCAGAAAGAAGCAAGAGAGGTACAGAAAGAAACATAAGAAGTGCAGAAAGAAGGGACAGAGGTGCATAAAGAGGCAGGGGGGGTGCAGAAAGAGGGAAGAGGGACGCAGAAGGAGGCAAGAGAGGTGCACAAAGAGGCAAGAGGTGTGCACAAAGAAGCGAGTGAGGTGCAGAAAGCGGCAACAGAGGTGCAGAAAGAGGCAAAATAGTTGCAGAAAGTAGAAACGATGTGCAAAAAGAGGCAAGAGGGGTACAGAAAGTGGGAAGAAGGGTACAGAAAGAGGCAAGAGAGGTACAGAAAGAAGCAAGAGGGGTGCACAAAAAAGCAAGTGAGTTGAAGAAAGAGGCAGCAGAGGTGCAGAAAGTAGATTAGATGTGCAGAAGGAGGCAAGAGAAGTGCAGAAAAAGAATGAAAGGTACAGAAATAAGCAACAGAAATGCAGAAAGAGACAAGAGAGGCGCAGAAAGTAGCAAGAAATGCTCACACACCATTAGTTCCAATTTAACACCCACATTTAGCAATAATTAATAGGTGACCATTCTAGGTCTGCAAAGGACCTTCCACCACGCTGTAACACTTGTTTCTGCATTTTTGGTAACGTTTGAGCCGTTTGAGTTAGAAATAAGGCTTTTTTTGTTCAAATCTGCAGATTAGGCAGCAGGTGATAGATTGTGTAACTAATGCAGGAAATGTTTTATTGAGCGAAAGTCGGTGCAGCCAAACAGTCATATAATTCCAGTGGCCCTGCTCATACCTCTTATTAGGTCTAGAACTGTTCCTCAGTGATGCCTTAATTTTCTTTGTCTCATTGAGTTCATAGTTTAGTTTCTATGGCAATGAGGAAGACTAAACCTGAGGTTACCACCCCACAACAGAGACTAACATACCACATAATTATTTTCCATAACACATAATCCCACTCTACATAATTCCTATATACTAAATATCACATACTTTGTATCCACATAATTTCTTCTTTTTTTTATTTTACTTGGAGATCAGGTAAATATATATTTACATTATCTGATTATTCATATATTTGCTTTACATCTGCAGCAATGGTCTCATTAATGAATTCACCTACGCTGGCATTACTATTTACATCTTTACATATTTACGCATATTTACACAGCATTTTATTCTCCTACCTTTTTCATCCAAGCTATTAAGGGATCTCATATTTTCATTCCTTTCCGTCTAGCTTTGAAACCTTTACATTTATACAGAGACATTTCCTGCTGACCTACTTTCTGTATCCTACGTACCCATTGTTGATACAAGGGGGGTTCCTTATCCTTCCATACCGTGGCTACCAACAATCTTGCCACTGCAACCATTATAAATACAAAGTCTCTCTGTGGAGTGTTTAATTCCATCCTATTGTCATACCCTAAAAGCATCAGCTTTGAAGTAATTCTTTTTTCTATATTCAAAGCTCGTAGCCAAAAGTTCTCTATACCAATTTTAAGTTCATCTTATTTCCCAAAAGAATAAAACATATGGATACTATCTGCCGGTCTAAATTGACATCTTGGGCATTCATCTGTAGTGCTCATTCCCCGACCAAACAACTTTGCTGGTGTATAATAGAGGTCATACAAAGTTTTATACTGTTGTGCTTTCAAATTTGATGACAACAGAGCCCTAATCCAGATCTTTATTATCATATCAAAATCTACCTTCCCATGTACGTACTTTTCTGCCCATTTTACCTCTATTTTCTCCATATCATCTGATGATCTCTGTAACAGTTCCACATAGAAATCCCTGATCGTGCTATCCAAACGTTTCATTACTCTCAGTATTGGTACCTCTTCCACTTTTACAGTTCCCCCTAGCGAGACCCTTTATGCGATGGTGTATCTCTATATATTTGAAACAGGAGCTTCGGTTTAGGCCAAACCTTTGAACAAGCTCCAGAAAAGTTACTTGTTCTTGATTATTATACAGATCTGCCACCTTCTCAATCCCCGCCTGCTCCCATTTCCTTGCCATCCCATCATACAATGTATGTGGGAGAAAATATGAATGCCACACTGAGGTATATTTATCATATCTAGAGATTTGACAGTGCTTCATCGCCTTTTCCCAAACCTTTATTACCCCCTGGACACACTTATACCGATTTCTTTTGCTATAGCTGGGTTCAGATTGCCTTTGAAAGAGACCTTCTGCCTCTTTCCCCATCGCCAGCTGATAGATGTTAGGTATCTTCGATCCTCCAGGCCTGTCAATTTCTGAAAAGTACAGTGTACCATGCTGTTGTAGGGCACACACCCAGTAATAAAATAATATGTTAGGAGCTCCCCCCTCCCTTCCCTAGGCAGACTCTGGAATTTAAATGCCCGTCGTATCTTTTGATAACCCCAGATAAAGTTTGAGGACATATGCTCGATTTTTTTTATTTTACTCCCAGGTAGTTCCAGCGGTATCGCTCGCATTAACTATAAAATCTTGGGGAATATCCGCATTTTTATTGCATTCATTCTACCTATAATCGTAAGATGTAGCGTATAAATTTGTCTGAGTTCAGCCTCTATTTTCCCCAATACAGAATTTATATTGATGTCCCACAAATTACCTATCTGTGATGTCACATTGACCCCTAAATGCATGGCCTTCTCTGTTACCGGAGGATCCTGCAGGTGACATTGGGAGGAGCATATAATTTGTGTTTTATCTTTATTTAGCACGTAGCCAGACTGCCTCCCAAACTTTATTGCCATACTTTCTATTTCTTTAATTGTCCCTTGCGGGTCTGATGTAACTATCCCAATATCATCTGCATACGCAAGGATCTTTGTCTCGTATCCTTGCATGATAATTGGTTTGATCGCCTAATTGTTCACAATTCTTGCTATAAATGGATCAAGATAAAATGCGAATAAAATATGAGAGCAGGGGCACCCTTGTCGCGTGCCCATAGAGATCTCGATCCTCCTTGATGTATTACCCATCAATTGAATCTGTGTATACGGTTTAAAATACATGGCTTGAATAGCCCTCAAGAATGCAGGGCCAAGCCCTCTCTTGCCCAGAGTGCCCCAAAAATATTGCCATGACACCAAGTCAAAGGCCTTTTCTGCATCCAGGAGGACCACAGCCACTTCCATAGCCTCTGCTTCTGCAATATCTAATATTGATATAACACGCCTAGTGTGGTCTGTGGTCCCCTTGCCGGGAATGAATCCACGTTGCCAAGGTGATACCAGTGGAATAGTTATACTTTGCAGCCGAGAGGCCATTATTTTAGAATATATTTTTGCGTCCGCATTCATTAACGAGATTGGGTGACAATGGCAGTTTTAATTCTTTACCCTTCTTAGGGAAAACCACCATATCTGTACCTACCACGATGCTGGTGGGATCCCGCTATATTGTATACCTAAAAATAAATCATGTAAAATAGGGAGAATCTGTATAGCTAGTAATTTATAGACTTCTACCAGTATTTTATCTGGTCCGGCAGCTTTCCCTGCAAAGAGAAATCCTAACGCCTCCTGCACCTCTTCCATAGTAATTTCTTGCTCTAATTCCTGTGCTATGTCTTCATCCAATTTAGGCAAAATAGGATTCCTATCCTCTATCTCTGCAGAATCCAACTCAGTATCCACCTGATATAATCTGCGATAAAACTCCTCAAAAACCTCCATTATCTTCTCGGAACCCTCCACTATTTGACCTTTTCTATTTTTAATTTTAAAGATATTATTTCTAACACTTTTTTGCCTTATCCTATAAGCCAGTGTTTTTCCTGTTGTCTCCCCATATTCATACATTTCCCCCTATAGGCTTTAAATATTTGGGCCACCTTCTCCTGGAAGTGGGTATTAATACCTGATTTAGCTACCGCTAACTTGATCATTTGCTCCCATATTGCCTCTTCCACACTTCCCTTTCTTATTAATAAAACATGCCCAGCTTCCAATTTTTTCAGTTTTCCGATCATTTGATCCATTACTTCTTTCCACTGCTTTCAAATTCGGGCTACATATCCTATAACTTTACCCATAAAAGCAGCTTTGAAAGTATCCCATACCATCAGACGAGCAGCGCTATATCTATTACTATCAAAGAATTCCATTGCCCATTTTTTAATATAAGAACAAAATCCCTCATCAACTAACAATTTTTTATCAAAAGACCTGGAGCTCTGTTTTTGCCTCTCCACGATTCCTCTTATTTCCAACACCAAGGGGTTATGATCAGAAAAAAGTTAGGGTAGTTTCCTAACATCTAGTTGATCCCTCAGCTGAAAAGAAGCCAAAAAATAGTCCAGTCTAACAAATGTCCTAACGGGGTGAGAAAAATACATATATCCAGGGTCTTTTTGTTTCTTTTCAATCCAGACGTTTATCAGTCCATGAGTACCTTTAAATGTGTTTATTGCTCTGTTTACTTTAGGTTTCCTCCCTGAGTACTTCTGAAACTGCGATTGTAGGTCTGCTTCTATATGTATATTAAAATCTCCACATATTACCAATGAATATGACCAAGTGGCCAATTCCACCTCCAGTTCTTCCCAAATGGTTTCATCATCTAAATTAGACACATATATGTTAACCACAGTTAGCTCCGAATTTAACTCTATTATGGCCCAACGCCCCCACTTGTCTGCTGCTGTGCGGATAACTCCCCCAACGCCCTGTTTCACATATATTTCCACTGCCCTTCTCATGGTTGTTTGCGAGGAGCACACTGCAAGGTTATATCCCCTAATTTCCAACAGATCTTTATTCTTCCAGGGAATGTGTGTCTCCTGGAGACAGATGACGTCTGGGTTTACCGTTCTAAGAATCTGAAAAACCCTTTCTCTCTTTTTCTTGTCGTTCAAGCCACCCACATTAGATGAGCATATCTGTAAACTATCCATCCCTATTTATCTTATTTCCTTTTGCTCCCCATTGCTTATCATATTTCAACGATCCTTCTTTCCCTTTATCGATATGTACACCTTATTTCCATATTTATTTAGTTTTCACCCCCCAAACCTCCCCCCTTGCCCCCATACACCCTCCTCCATCCCTATCCCCCTGTGACTCCACACACACCCCCAACCGCTACTACCCCCACACCAACCCCATATTCCCACCCAACCCCCCACCCTTCTCCCAATAAACCGGCAAAAGGGCCCATAGCCCTTGCGATGGGGAGAGACTCGCCCCTCGAATCCCCCTCTCTTCTTGTCATAATTAGATAAACAGTCTATTCAAGCAAATGATTACAGTTGCAAAAGACCCTGATAAATACATACTAAACATTGCTTAAATTAAATATTGTGAAAAAATCTCTATAGATGTTCGACTCTGAGCTTTTCCCAGATAATTTAGCGCTCTACCCTATAATTGCTCCAATAGAGCCCAAAAATTATTTTGCCTGTATTTCTGAAATAAAGAAACGTGTCCCTTGTTTACCACTTTCAATGCTGCAGGGTTCAGCAGTTAAGCGAGTGCACCTTTACTCTGGAAAGGGGTTAAAAGTTGTTGCAACTGCAACCGTTTTTCAACAGTGTGGTGGCAGAAATCAGGTCTTACAAAAAAAGTTTACCCCCTTTCCCATCCGCTTCCTATCGGGATGGGCTAAATCATATAAGGCTTGACGTGCCAAAACATAATTTAAACATATCAAAATCGCCCTAGGTCTAATTTCTGATTGTCCCCTATTTGCAGCAGTCTGCTTAAACGGAAACCTATGGGCTCTTTGCACCTCACAAACCCAATACCATGATGATAGTTCAGGGAAAGCTTCTGTGAATATTTCCACCACTAATTTTCGGACATCCGGTCCCTCCATTCCTTCTGGAATGCCCGATATCCTGAGATTATTCCTGCGTAGTTGATTTTCTAGATCAACCAGTTTATGTTGAGTGTCAACTCGATGAGAGGTAATAGCATTCAAAGTAGCTTTTTGGTCACCCATTTCGTCCTCTAGTACCAATATACGTCCCTCCGCTATTCTCTTTGAAAATTCATTACAAGTTTTGGCTATTCTCCTGACGGTGGTTTGCAGCTTACGACACGCTTTGTGTGTCTTGAGGTTCTCCCTGCGAGTTTCCGCTCTATGCTCTATTATAGACTGATATAGTGATGCCACCAAGAGTACAGGTTGCATTGATATGCTAAGGCTCACACCCTTGTTCAGACAATCATCTTCCACTACGCCAACTTGTAAAGCCTTCATTTTCCCATCATTGGTAATCGTTTGCCTTTTCTTACTTGGTGCTGTGAACATTTGCGGAACCTTTTTTTTGTTAGAGTTCATAGGGGGCTCAGCCCCCAACATCAAGCTATCCAAATCTCCAACTGCCCCCTGTAGGGCGTGTGAGAAAGTGCCATCTTTCTTGAAATGCTGATGTACTTTGACTGAGTGTGCCCTGGGCTCCTGCCAATCAGGTGCCCAGGGCCTGTGTTCCTTCCCTAAAACTACATTGAAGCCTAAACCCAATTGGCATCTCTGGCCACATGCCAACCCTGGTAAATGGTACCATAGGTACCCAGGGCACTGTGACCAGAGAAGGCCCCTAAGGGCTGCAGCACTTATTATGCCACCCTTAGAGGCCCTGTACTCTGACACACACACACACTGCCTTTGCAGGCTGAGTGTCTTGGTGCAGAACAAAACAGAGAGTCAACATGGCACACATCCCTGTGTGCCATGCCCACAAACACACTGCCCTGGCATACCTCAGTCACCCTTCTAGCTGGGTGCACTATGCCAGTGGTGTGGGTACAGGTGCATGAGCCCTGTACCCCTACAGTACCCAGGTCCATTCCTGGGCACTGTAAGTGCAGTGCTGCCATTAAGAGTATATGGTGCTGGGAGGTCGTCATCACAAACTCCACAGCACCATGATGTCTACACTGACACCTAGCAGACATGTTGCTGGACCCCTGGGTAGAGAGCCATCCGCTCTCGTGGGTCAGCAACAATGCACATCCTGGGCGAGGTGATAGCTCTCCTCCCCCAGGATGGGCAGGGGAAGCTTCAAAGGCATGCCGCCTTTGTGAGCTTCTCCAGGCCACTTGCTGTACTCAGCAAATGGCCCCCACCGGTTCTGACCCCCACTCTGGCGGGAAGACTGGCAGGAAAGCCCAAGTGAGGAAAGGGGGTGTGCCAGCCTCTGCCAACCCCACCCCTCAGGTGGGGGAGGCGAGGTGAAGCACAACTCCAGGCTCTCGCCATCATGAGGATGGGGAGCCCTACCCAATCAGGACTAGACTCCTGCCCCCCTCCCACTGGAGAGTGACCGGATAGGGGGTGTACCCACCCCAGGGAAGGGACCCATTGGTTCCTGGCCTCTACCTACCTGTAAAGCCCCTAAATTAGCATTTAGGGGCACCCTGAACCTTCCTTCCTCAGATCCCAAATCCAAAACAAGAAAGAAGTACAAAAAGAAAGAACACCTGCTGTGCAGCTGCTAACAAGAGGACAACACCAACTGACTTGGCCCCAGCCCTACAGGCCTGTCGATCCTCGAACCTGCTCCTGCTAAATCCTGGCATCTCCAGTGGTCAGCAACCTCGAAAACACTGAAGGACCTGACTGCTTTGCTCATCTACCAAGACTGGGACTCCCACGAGCAGTGGTCCTGCTCAGAAACAAGCAACAACCCCTGGTGCCAGCCAGGAACCGTGAATCCAGCACACTCTGCACCCGCTGAGCCCGGCCTGTGCCTGAGTGAACAAAGACCCCGAGGACGTCCCCCGGCGACTGTGACCAAGAATCCAGCACCCAAGGACCCTCCTCGATGCTCCTGACGACGTCTGAAGCCTCAGGACCAGGGACTCCTCCAACCTCGACCAGCAGAGGGTAAGATTTCCCCGATGCGAAAAGACACCCCTGCACCCAGCGCCCTGTGGTCCCCTGTGCCCAGCTCCTGGGTGCCTACCTAATCTACAGCTTCCCAACTTACCTCTCGAAGTGGTGGTCGCACCTGAAGAATCTCCGTACCCGAGCTTGTAGCCTTTGTTCATCTTGCAGCTTCTCCATTGAAATACCTTGAGCACCCAACAGGTCAAAAGCACCCTGCACCCAGCTGCCCGAGTGCCCCTGGAAGTGCAACATCTATCTTATCTTACTTCCCCACTTCCCCTGTGTAAGTGACCAGGAGCCCAGCTCCCACAGCCGCATGGCCTGCCTGCTAGCAGCCACCAACCAAGGGCCCCCTGCCCGCCATAGGCTAACATTGGGCCTAACGCTCTTTGCACACGGCAGCCCCTGTGCCGCTGAGGGTGTATTAACTGTACCTACCTGACCCTGGGAGACCCCTGAGTCCATGCCCAGAACCTTAACTCTGACAGTCGAGTACTTATCTGAAAGTCGATAACCTACATTGTCTCCATAGGGTAACATTGACTGGTTTCACTTGGAAATTCTTCGCAGTGTCGAGTTTTGAAACTTTTAAATATTCACAAAAAAATCGCCCGATCAAGGAAAATGAAATTACTCACCTGTTATCAGGAGAGATCCCAGTGCTGGATCTTGGTGCCCAGCACTGATCCTGAAAAGTAATTGTAACTGTACTTACCGATTATTTGATTTTCCTCCATAGGATAACGTTGCCTGGTTTTTGCCAGAAATCTTCTAAGTGTCGATTTTTGAAACACAAATATTCCTTAAAAATCGCCTGTGTAACCAAAACGATATCTTTCAACTGTTTAAAGGAAATGCACCAGGGCTGAATCTAGGATCCAACCCTGAGTAAGAAAATCATACGCAAAGTAATTGAAGTTGCATTTACTTAAAAATTCCCATTGAGCTCAATGTTATAATTGTGTTTGAATTGTGTTGCCTATTGCAACAACTGTAAATATTGCATTTAAAAGTCTATTGCTGATTGAAAGTACTCAACTAGAGCATTTCATATATTTTTATATACAAAACAATTGGCCTAGGGTTCAGTTCTTGAGTCTGTGAGACCATTTGCTGACAACAAATTCTTTACACTGTCCTCTGATACTGCCTTACTGCTCGACCAAGCTACCACTTTAAAGAGTAAGGTTATATCTAACTTTAGCCTCTGCCAACCCTCTGGGGACTGTGGACTCTGTGCACACTGAACCTTACTTGGTACAGTATATACAGAGCCACTTTCTTACAGGGCGGCTTTCATATTGCTCCCCACAGTCTCTGTGCCTGCTTTTCTGGTGCGAGCAGAGGTCTCTGTCTTGCCTCCACGCGTTGATTTTGGTGGCATATTAATCGTGTTTAGCGTGTTTAGCTGCCACAACAAACTAACTGAAATGATCACCACAGCACCGCAACACCCTTTCACAGCTTTCTCCACTCTCCCGCTTTGTCACAGCCAAAACCAGCACCCAGCAGTACCTCCTTACCTTTTTAGAAAAACAGGAGTCTCTGCTGTAATTAAATAATCACTTGCCGAGTATTCCCATCAAACGAGGCGGCTTATCGCTAGTTAATTTACTGACTTTAGCGTCTGTTTGGGCAAGAGATGCATGACTTTATCCGTACTTCACCACCGACCGCAGCCGCCAGCCTCGGATCCTCTGTTCTTGACTCCAACTCCCAGTCTCGAGAGCCACCAAGCATCTGCAGCTGCCCTCTCTGCTACGGCATCACCTCCAGCAGTTCGAACACTCAACTAACCGGCACGCCCTCCTGTGGACTTCGAGGCCCCGTCAGCACAGGATAGCTGTAGTCGTTTGTTTCCTTATCCAGGGAACGAATTTCTTAATACTTAATTTTCCGACACTTTTAGTTTTTAAGCCTCTGTCTTTTTAAGTTTCCATTTATCTTCTCCCTCCGTCGACCGCTATGAACGGGTTATCTCGAAGAGAGGGGAATTTCATTGAGGAGCTCATTGCTCACACGTCCAACCTGTGGACGCCATCTTATCCATATAATTTCATTGCACAACATACCACATATTTCCACTACACACAATATACATCCACTCCACTCCACTCCAAAAAACATTAGCAAAAAACATTTACATGTACAATGTCAATAGCTCTAACTCTCGCAAATGTGAAACCTATTACATTGCAAATGTTTCTTTAACTAGTAGTCGAGTTTGCACAGTGGTAGAGAAAGAGTGCTGGGCCTCTGACCAGCGCTCAGGAATTCCTCTGCGTAGGACGTCCCTCAGGAATAAAGTGGACTTCATCCCCCAACCAGTAGTGTGTCAGGAGTCGCGTTTACAGAGTGGTGGAGAAAAGGTGGGCGTGGCCTCGTAAGACCTCTTAGCAATCCCACTATGTGGGACTTTCTGGAGGGAACAGGGGGAGTAGTCGGCCCCCAAGGACATCTTTAGGGGCAAACTACCCCTCCTATTACCTCCAGTAAGTCCCAAACAACAGCATTGTTAAGTCCTCAAAGCAGGTCACACCCCCCTTTGACCACCAGTCTGCAAACGCCCACCCTGGTGTGCTCTTGGATGGGGATTAAAGTCCCCTTCGATGCTGGGGGTCCTTAGAGGCCAACTAGCCTATCTAACACTTCCAGTAAGCACCAGATTGTGGGATTGCTGAGATGTGAACACAGGCCATGCACTCTTTCTCCACCACTCGGAAAACACGCCTCTCGGCGTGCTCTTGGTTGAGGGATGAAGTCCCCTTGTCTCCTGAGGGTCCCTGGGCGCCAACTAGCCCTTCTGTTATCTCTTGTAAGCCCCACACAGCTGGATTGCTGAGAGTGGTCCGAGGCCACGCCCCCTTTTTGCACCACTCTGTTAACGTGCCTTCTGGTGCACTGCTGCTTGGGGAATGAAGTCCACTTTAGTCCTGAGGTCCTCTGGACACAAAAGGACCTCATTGCCTCACCAGCAGTGTGCCAAGAGGTGCATTTGCAGAGTGGTGTAAAAAGGGGCATGGACTTGGACCACCTCTCAGCAATCCTAACCTAATCCCCCAACCCAGAATGCACCAGGAGGCGCATTTGCAGAGTGGTGCAGGGAGGGGGCAGGGTCTCTGGCAAGATGCCACCTTTTTTTCTTCTTCTTTTATAGTTATAAGGGGGGCTTTGTGGTCCCCTCTTCTCTCGATACTTTATGGGCCCTGGGGACCCCATCACCAAGGGCCTGTGACATTTCTTTAAAAACAAAAAACAGGAAGTGGGTCGAGCGGCCCCCCCTCCCAAGCCCGGTTTCATCCCCGGGGACCCCTTTGCCCAGGGCATGACCACAATTTTTATTTAAAATATATATATATAAATATTTAAGGAGGGGGGCTGCGCCCCCCTGAGGCCATTATGGTCCCCGGGGACCCCATCCCCTGGGGCTGTGCATCATTTAAAAAAATATATATCTTTACGGGAGGGGGGCCTCGTTGGGCCTGGCCAGCGTTTATTTTTTTTGGTGAGATGGGCCACTTGGTCTCCCTCCTGAGCCAAATTATGGCCCCTGGGACCCCATTACCAAGGGCCTGGCCTTAAGTTGGGGACTGCGGGCGGAGCCCCAATGTCCCTGCGGTCCCAGACTTCTCCCCAGCCTCCTGTAGGAGCCTGCATTGCTTTTGGACAAGGGAAGCTGCTGACATGCAGCTAGACTTGTTCAAAAGCAATCTGCTTCGCTTCTTGCAAGCGAGAGCAGGTTTTCTGCTCTCGCTTCCATGAAGAGAAATATAGTTTGCAATGACAGGGCAGGAACCGTGCTCCCTCCCTGCCATTGCAAAATGCAATGTCCCGGGAGTGGGCACCCCAGGACATTGCTGGAATCGGCCCTGAGGGGTGGCAGTCCCCAGTGCCATGGAGTGCTCCAGGAGGGGGCCCTTGGGCCGTGTGGGTGGGTTTGAGCCCCCCGACACAATTGTGTAATGTAGCCCTGGGGAGGTGGCGGTCCCCGGGTCTTGGGGGGGGCCCATGAGGCCCCTGCCCATTAATGATGAAAGCCCAGTGGAGGTGGTGATCCCCGGGGCAAGGGGGCCCACGAGGCCCCCGTCCATTCATAAAGAAAGCCCCAGGAACTTCCATTAATAAAGAAAGCCCCAGGAAGGTGGCCATCTCCAGGGCTTTGGGGGCCCACAAGGCCCCCCAACCACAATTACTAAAACCTCGGGGAGTTGGCGGTCACCTGGGCTGCAGGGGCCCGTGTGGCCCCCGGATATATATGGCACATTGACCCCGGGACCTGGCCAAGCTGGGGGCTCACAGAAGCAAAACATGGGAGCCCACACTTCATTTTTTAAATATTTTTACAGCCGGATTTACGCACACAGCACGAATCCGGCCAAAAATATATTTTTTAATGACTTTTTTGGCCCTGGGGGTCCCTGTGGGACCCTTTGAGTAGGCCCCTTTTCTTGTTTTTTAATATTTTTTCTCCTTTTTTCTTGTGACTTGGTTCTACCGAGTCACAAGATGGCTGACAGCACTTTTTGGTTTAGAGTATTAGCAGCCAATCAAAATGAAGCTTGTGATTGAGTTGGTTTGTGAATCCTCCTCGGTCACCATATATTGATATTTTTTTTTTCTCAGGAACTACTGAGCGGATTTACAACATTTACAAAAAAGGTCGCTTTCTAAATCAAGAGCTACCTTTTTGCCAAACTTGGTGTAATTCCGTTCAGCAGTTTGGGCTGTAGCCTGTTCCAAAATATCCTATGCAAATTAACATGGATAATATGTGTTTTGGGACCCCCCTTTTTTCTCAGGCCCTCTTGATGGATCACCCCGAAACTTTCAAGTCAGGAGCTGACTGGAGCAGGGCATTAGTTTTGAAAATTTCACAAAGATTCACACAATTTCACTAAAATCACCATAAGGCTTGTCTGGATTAGTGCAAGGTGCTTCACTTAAATAGGTGTGTACCATATACTAAGTCAGCCTCTATAGTATCTGACTAGTGAGTCTGTGGGTGGCAGTGTTGGAGGTTGCTTTACTTAGGAAGAGACCCTCACTTGATGTTATTACAGGCGCCAATTCCTACCCTGCTTTTTCCTGAGACAACCTAGTGCATTTGGAGTATTCTAGTTAGAGTAGTAAACGACAATATGGAAAGCTTTTCTACCTGCACTGATGCTGATGCCTTGCCGGAAAACTTATGCTTACGAGAAAATCACAGCGGCAATATCTAATAACTTAAGAAAGGAAGTAACACTGAGAAAGAGACAGGCAAATGGTTGGTTTAACCATGATTGTACACGGGCAAAACAGAACTTGGTTAAAGCCCTACATGAAACACAGTGAGATAGGGATGAAACTAAGCGGCTTTGACTTCTATTTAAACAAGCGCTAAAAAACAGGAAGAGGGAGGTACAAGAGGAGGCCATGGCGAAGCTGAATAAAGCAGCAGAGACCAGGGATTCCAACTTATTTTGGAAGGTGATAAATTCACTTCCGTGGAAAGACGATCAAGATCCTATCGTCGAAACAGTTATTGCTCCAAAGGATTGGCTCACCCATTTTAGTGGAATTTTTAATGTATCTACTAACAAGACAGAACAGCCCTCCCCTATTGCCGTGACACCTCTTGGACAAATTAAATTGGAGGAGGTCACTATGGCAATAAATAGGATGAAGCAGGGAAAGGCCCCTGGACCCGAAGGGGTCCCAGCTGATGCATATAAAAAATATTTAGAGCTGTGGGCACCCATTTTAACCCAGGTCTGTAAAGCAGCTGCTAACGGCCACGTTCCAAAGACCTGGACAGATAATGTTATTGTCCCAATCTTTAAAAAGGGGAACCGATGTGATGCAGGATGCTACCGCCCCATATCCCTTCTGGACTCATCTGTTAAAATCATGGGACGTATAGTATTGGAAAGATTGGAGAACTGGGTAAACGATAACAACATCTTGACTGACACTCAATATGGCTTCAGGGGGATATGGGGACAGTAGAGCAATGCATAAACTTACATCTAATTATAAATAAATACAATATGGCAAAGGAAGAAAATATCCATTTATGCTTCGTAGATTTGAGTTCTGCATTTGACTGCGTAAATCATGTCAAATTATGGGAGGTCATGACGGAAATGGGCACCTTTGCCGATATTATATAATTTCTCTCACAACTTTACTCAGGGCTGACATCCAGAGTAAGATATGGAAGGGAAGGAGAATGCAGCAGACATTTTAAGGTACTAAGGGGAATATGACAAGGGTGTGTCATTGCCCCACTTTTATTTTCATTATATATAAATGGAGTCGATAAAACCCTTCAGAACCTCAACACAGATGCCCCGAAAATAGGTGCGAGATAGACCCCTCTGCTCCTGTGTGCAGATGATGCAGTTCTAATCTCGAGAACTGCAAATGGACAGCAAAAGCTGATTGAAGAGCTTGATTCATACATGGAGCAGAGGGATTTAAAGTTAAACCTCACCAAGACGTTTGGGATGACATGTGGTAAAAGGAGGGTTAAGAAAAAGACCCATTACGTCAGGAAACATAAGTTAGCTGAAGTTAAAAATTTCTCTTACTTGGGTGTTTTATTCACCACTAATTGCAACTGGATCCCCCATCTAGACCAGACCAGACTCAAACTGATCAGAACCATGGAGGCGGTTTTTAGATTTTGCAACAAGTTAGGCAGTAAACCCATTTGGGACATGTTAAAAATATACGGTTGCAAATGTTTATCTGTAGCTAATTACGACTCCTTGGTATGGGGTAATGCCAACTGTAATGGACTACAAACATGCGAAAACTACTTTCTATACCGTATGGTGGCTTCCCCAAGATCCACTTCAACATATATTCTGCACAAAGAATTATACGCATTATGTGTGACTGATCTAATTCAAGTGAGAACGCTTTGTTCTTGGCACAACATTTGGCACAAGGAAGGTTTAAAATTTACTAGGGACCTTATCATGGACTGTCTAGCTTTAGAGAACACAAACAAGATACCTTGGTTAGCTTATATGGACAGCCTATTTAAGAGCACTAACGGAGACTCATCGGCAAAAAACCCACGGTCATACTACAATTTGGTAAGAATGATGTGAAGAAAATGTATTTGGAGAGAGTAAGCCAAGTAAGAGCCGGGATAGAGGAAGGAAAAGTTAGCGTACTAAGATATGCGCTAAGACCGAGTCACTCGGCCTCCCAAACTATTTGGTAAAAGTTACAAACACGCAGGATAGATTTTATTTGACACGATTGCGGCTGGGTATAGTCCATGAAATGGTGGCTTTCCCCAAACTGAATAAATGGCAAAAAATAGAACATAAATGTCCATGTGAGGGAAAAGCCAAACAAACAACGATGCATGTTATGTTGTATTTTAAGTTTTACCAAGATATTAGAAAACAATTTTTACGTCCAATTCTTATCTCACAGAAATTATTTTTTATTAGATGCGATGAAATTTATATGTACCCTTGAAAATGAATTAATCTGTAGTGCTGTTGTTGTTTTTATAATTCAGGTCATACAAAGAAGGAAATCCTTAACATTTTTAGACCAACATGTTTATGAAACAGAATGAATGATGGCTCTGGATAAAAGGTACTTCATGATTAAGTGGGATTACTTAATGATGTGTACTGATGAAGTTCTTAACTAAAGATTATTGTATATTTTTATAAATGTGAATATACATTTTAAACTGTATCTACCTTTATGAATCCAACAAAGATTTGAATAAAGTTTTTATTGATTGATTGATGGGAGTATTCTAGTCTTCATTTGTATTCATCTACCTTAATAAGCAACCACACCTGCTAATGATTATTTATAAATGGAAAGCCCAAAAGGGAAATGGTGTTGCATCGAGTCAGATGCTCACACTAGCTCCACGTCATCCCAGCAGCATGGATTTAGCTCTTAAAAAAGCATTTTGAAGTGTCATCTGAGCTGCCACAGAAACACAGACAGAACTGATCTTGCCTGGCACATTATGTTTCCTGACTAAGCACTCAGCGCTCACAATGCAGCATCTCATCAACAACTGTAATCCAGATGAGTAAATACGCACATGTTTGAATTTGCTTAAGGTTCATCAGCCACTTTCTACGGCTTGCCCATTCACAGTTAATGTTGGTGTTGACATTTGCTATAAACCTGATGACTGGTTCTCCTCATTCCAGTTTCACAATGCAACATACCCACCTCAATGACAGGAAAAAGGCATACAACCTATTCAAAGTTGTCAGACTGGGTTCCCTGGCAATAAGTCTGGTAGAGACACCAAGGTGGTGCGCCATCATTTCACAACAGGGTGCTGAGCAGCAATCTTTGTAGGGGACTGGAATCATTGTGAGAGACATCGATCCCTGTGAGTAACATGATAATCCCCCTAATATGAGGGGTCTTTTCTTTGTACAGGTATTATATAAATGCCATGTGCTGGGCTACAAATCGAAAGTGCCATGGGAAGAAAAGTCTTGCCAATTCAGCTAAGATGGCACTTCCAGTCAGCCCCAACTCTGATGTTAACGAAGTGACTACTCAATGTCTTACCAACCTTTCTGTCTTGATAGACAATTTAGCTCCACTTTAAAGCAAAACGAAAAAGCCCATACCTTTTGCCACATGGTTCAATAATTCCCTCTATGATGAAAGAAAAATCTAAAGTACCTGGATTAGAAATGGAGACAATGGCCCTCTACCATTAATCTTTCTAATATCCGATACGCTACATTAAACTACCACAAACACATTTTCTACAAACAAATCAAATTACTTCAGAACCCGACTTGACTCTGCCAAGAACAGACCAAAGAAACTTTTGACTTAATCAGAACTACCATTAATACCCCCTCATCAACTAACATAACATTTGTTGACACTCCCAAGAAAGCAGAAGAATTTCTTCAATACTTTGATACAAAAGTTAATTTGCTCCTTGACCGTACTTCACATCCAATCCCACATGAGGAATGCAAATCCAAAGGCTCCTGGCACAGCTTTGACACCATCACCTCTAACACCCTTCTCAAGAACATTTTAAAAACAAAACCCTAGAACCACTCTCTGGACCCTATCCCAGGAGACCTCTCAAAATACCTTTACAACCACATGGTCTCCTTTTGGTCTTATCTGATTAACCTCTCTCTCAGCCAAGGTTCCTTTCCTGATGTCCTCAAAACAGGTCATTGGACCTCACTACTAAAGAAATCATCCACTCATGTGAACGACATGAGTAAATTCTGCCCAATCACCAACCTCCCTTTACTTGCTAAAATCACTGAAAGATGTGTAGTGGATCAACTCACCCAACACATCCAGAACAATAACGCTCTTGATGAATTTCAATCTGGCTTCAATCAAGCCTGCAGCACAGAAATAGCGCTGCTACATGTTATCAACGTTGCTCTCTGTGTACTTGCCTATGTTAGCTCTTGCCTCTTGATCCTGATTGACCTCTCTGCAGACTTTGACACTGTAAACCATTACACCCTTCCTAACAATCTAAAACATCAAATGGGGTTTGAAGGCGTAGTTCTTAAATGGTTTGAATCATTCTACACTGGCTGATCTCGGACAATCAAATTTGAAAACTGTTTCTCAACATCAAAGGCTGTTGATCATGGTGTCCCTGTAGGCCCTATTCTTGCTCCCACCCTAGGAGAATTACTTCAAAAGTTTGGGATTGCTTATTACCTCTATGCTGATGACACCCAACTCTACCTCAAGGTGTCCTGTGCACTTGACATTTCACTCCTCGCCACCACCCTCAACTCTAGCCAAGAATGAATGACATCTCCCCCCCTAAAACGAAATCCCTCGAAAACTGAGTTCCTTCTTATCTCAAACTCAGACTCCCCACCTCCTGTACAATCTTGGATAGATAATCCTGACATTCTGAACTGCAAACCTAGCTGATAGTACTAAATCCCTAGGAGTCATCCTATATAAAAGACTTAACCTCCATTCACAAATCAGCACCATGGTAAAAAATGCACGCTACCAGCTTCGCCTTCTCAGGGGTATCCAATGCTTCATTTCCAAACAAGACCTAAAAAACATTGCTCAATCTTTGGTACTCTCCAGACTTGACTATTGCACTTCACTCCTTGCAGGCCTCCTCAACATCCACCTTTCTCATTTGAAATCAATCCTTCATTCAGTGGCGTGCTTCGTCTACAAGGACAAGAGAAACAACCACATCACACCTATGATGATAACTCTTTGCTGACTTCCCATTAAATCCAGGTCAATTTTTAAGACTGCTTGCATCATCCATAAAGCCATTCATACTTCCAACCTTCGCTATTTAGCTAAAAGAAAAATTACATCCCAGCTGGATCAAGACCCTCACGTAATGCTGAAATCCTACTGCTTGAACCTCCGACTTTCAAAAGGGAAGGACTTATTGCACAATCTTTCTCCGGTAGTGCGAGAAGAATTTGGAACTCAGTTTATCTATACCTCCACACCCCCACCTCTTTCACATCTTCAAAAAGGACTTTAAAACCCTTCTCTTCAAAAGACACTGTTACCAATAATTCTCTGAGTTTTATGTTCCTCACTGGAGAGCTAGTTTGTCCTGTCTCTTCAATGGTGGAATATGTACTTTTGAAGCCCTAATCCCTCCAAATTTAGGTTGCAATGTGTAATCTTTAGTGAATCTTTATGTTGTACATATATAACTATCACTCTGTGTCAGTCCAAGACCATGCACATATCTGAAGGGCCAGTCACATGTCAGGTGTACCACAGAAAGGCTGGTGGGGATGTGGGACAGTTGGTCAAACCAGGTGCATCTTTGGCAGGTAGATAAGACTAAAGAAGGCACTAGTCAATTGTTTGGTGAGTCTATTACATATTGGTAAGAAAGGAGCAGAGTTAGTCACATGCCAGATGCACCTCTTTTCAAAGTCAGTCATATGTCAGGTACATCTGTAAAAAATCAGGATTTATGAGGCACAGTGAAGCATTTGACAGGTGCACCTTTGACAAACGAGATAGACTGAAACAGCATCAGCCACATCAGATTAAGTGCTGTCAGGGAGTGGGAGCTGGGTTAAAATCACGTTAAACGGGGCATATGATATCATGCTGGCTCAGGGCAGAACAGTCTGTTTTTAATTGGACTTTCTAAAATGCTACTTTTAATTCGGAATTTTTCGAGATAGGGCATGAGTGAAAAAGAGTAAAAAAACGCTCGCTGTTTCTGATGTCATTTGCCTGCCTCTCATGTAGTTATTTGGAGAAACTATGCAGTCTATCTAGTAAGATTTAACGCTGTTTGCATCATAAAAAGGACTCAAACCAATGCTAAATCCTTTTGAACTAATTTACTCTCCAGTGCTAAACTTGTTTAATGCTGGAATACACTCAAAAGTACTGCAAAACAGTGGATAGTACTGCTTTGCAAGGAGGCGTATCATGGGTGGTGCTTAGGAATTCCCATGCAACCAGCCAAGGCTTCTAGCGGCAAATCCTTTTTACTTAAAAACGTTGACTGGGTTTAGTGGGAGAAAATGGCACCCATTTAAAATAGGCACTATGAGGAGAAATGCTTTTATTTCCACTTTCTTTTCCAACTTTATATGTACGGTGCACTGTACAGCACAAATGCAAAGTTGGAAAAGATTTAAAGTTAGTCTAAACATGGTATTTTGTACTGGAACCATTCCCTCACTGGAAGGGTTCCCTCACAAAGACACCCTTGCCCTACAGTGCAAAGGTATTTCCGTGGATCAGGGCAGCATATTTCTGCACGGGCGATAGATATGACACTCTCCTGCTCTCTCTTCCACATGCAGTGCAGCACAGCCTTTGCAGCTACAGCACTGTGCTAGAAACTGGTCAATTTAACTAGGAGTTAAATGTATGTGCTTTAAACAGTGTAATAAAAAAACATCAACGTTCATGTTGGAGCCGGCCTCGTGGTGTGGTCCTGTTCCCCCTCGCTAAGCCGCACGAGGGCCCATGCACCTCGGGGCTCCTCCATTTTGGATTGTACGTGACTCTACGTAACCACCTACGTGACCCCGCTCCGCCAGGCCTCGGTCCCAGCGAGGCCCGACATCGGGGCGCCAACCCCTGGCCAGGGGAATACCACGTGAACACCTCCCCACTCCCGGCGGAGGGCAGTATCGATGGGACCCCCAACCGTCCTTCCACACCTAGGTGCGATCGCCCCACAGCTCCCTTGGGCCTGGCGCCTCTCCTGCTGGGCGTCTGGCCGCTCCCGACCCGGCCTCTCCGCCCCCCCGGGCGCAAGGGTCCGGACATCAAAGGGCTCCAGACCTATATCTGGGGCGACCCGGCAACAAGACGGCAGTTGTATCCCGGAGTCAAGAGCCCTGCTGATCGGATCGCGGCTGACCCTACGGAGAAAGACTCGTCCTGAAACCCCACTCTGAGCCCTGCTGACGACGTCGCGGCTCCATCGTGCTTAAAAGACCTTCACGAACCTTTTGGGCCCTGCTGACGCTGTCGCGGCCCGACCTTGTTGAACTTACCATCAGAGCCCAGCTGACCTCGTCGCGGCTCGACCGAAGCGGACCTACCACCGGAGCCCTGCTGACTGTGTCGCGGCTCGACCTAAGCGGAACTACCACCCGAGCCCTGCAGACACCGTCGCGGCTCCCCACGTCCGAGCTGCCTTGAGACCAGCACGCAAGGTCTGGCGCAGAGCCTCCCCGTACCAGGCTGGTACTAAGACTGTCCCGCTACCCTACCCCCACAAAGACATTGAGACTCTTTCTGGATCACTCGATCCCCCTGTAAATATATTGAATGTGCTACCATTGATAAAGAACCAAGATAAGCAACTGATACGGAGTCCGGTGTAGTGGTGTTACTGGGCCTAGTACGATCACAGGAGAAGGACCACTCCTTTGGAGGCTTCTCGGCGGCGCTCGGCTATAACTTTGCGGTAGGAAGGTGCCCCGGAGTAGTCCCCCCGACTCCCCGGTGGTCCTCCCTCTAACAGTTCATCTCTGCTCTGAGCCACTACATATGTTTATGATAAGGTAACATGGGGACGGACACGCATGCACACCTCATTGACCCAAATCATGAGTCAAGTGGAGTAGAAAACCAATTTGGATTTCTGCTCCGTCTGATCTCGACTGGCCTAATGCACCCACACCCAGGTTTCTGTGGGAGATGGAACAGTAGACCCAACTTAACTGGCCAGAAATTCCAGTCAATAAAATCACACTAGGCTTTCACTGCCACAGCAGCCATTTTTTTCTTGGGTGAGGAAGCAGCTGACCTGATTTATCCACCCAAAAATTACAACCTGTAAAATCGATTTAGGCTTCAATTGAAACAACAGAAATGCAGGGCACCGTTGCCCTGTCTAACCTCCTAAATCAAGTCGGGGTGCAATGCTCTCCTCTGCCAGTAGGTGTCTTCCTTTCCATCCCCTCTCCTGCCCTCACTACCCCACTCTCTCCACCTCTGCCCTGCACAGAAGTCCTGGCTTCTATATAACACCTGCTTAGAATAAGTGGTAAATTGGAGGAGCTAATCCCAAGGAATTGGGAATTACAAGTGTTTATTTTAAACCGGTAAGAATAGTTATTCCTCATTCCATCGTGTTTAGCTCATAATATCATGATATTGGTGGGCTGTTACTGTAGGGTACTGATAATTATGATTGAAGAGTTTGCTTCCACTAGTGTGTCCAAAATAAATCTTTTATAACTGATGTCATTGGTGTTTGTGTGGAACTTGCAGTCTTTTTGCTTTCACTATACTTGTTCTTTGTGTGAAAGACACATTCCTCGTGCACTTACGGTATCTGTTATGTGGGGGCAAGCATTTCTCAGCCTTTAATGTGGGGCAAAGAATATGGGCACCCCTTCCAACATAGTGCTCTCCCCATAAACATTAACTACCCCACCGACTCTGCGCTCTGTATTGCACTCCGCGCTCACCCCTTTCAACCTATTTGTGTATGGTGAAACAGTGTTCACCAAGCATTAATTTTGCGAAATGAGAATTGCACCGATAGCTGTGAAAAATAATTTAGGGTACAGAATGATCCCGGCTCACATCTCAGAAACCAGTACCCAACCGGTATATAATTTTATGAAACAAACCTGTTGATCTGGTAACAGAATAAAATGTCCATCACGATCGTTGATCGTCAAAAAATGAGATGTATTCCATTCCACAACATAAATATGGAACTTTCTGCTTAATGTACAAGTATAGTCATCAGAACCCAGATGTTGAACTGAATCCGATATGCGATGACAGACACACATTTGCTTCTTCAGTGCTAATAAAATGCAAAATAGGTGCTTAATCAAAGAGTCACCATTGTAATTCCAACTCAGAGGAATTAGTCCAACACCTGCAAACCATGGTGTCCTTCAACCATCAACGACAACTCAGCAACCATGGTCAGAGAGAAGAATGATTAAGTAAATCACACAGTACTTATATCCTCAAGAACAAAGAGAAAGAACCCTATGACAATGGAATCGAACGCTGTTGGAACATCGATAAGAACCCAAATCTCAAAACATGGTTTCAAAAGATAGCACTGTTATCATGTAATCTTCACTAACATGAAGAACAGCTACCGTACCCAGCATATCTATGCTTCTGCACACTCACAGATCACATACTGCTGTGTCACCACTAGTGCAAAGACCTACTCTAGTTTTGAATATTTTATACATTTCAACCTCAACATAGTCGTCTTTCCACTTCAAATAATAACCTGCCTTCCACAAAAGCTACTCAACCGCTTTAATGAAAATAAGAATAAATAACCATTCCAACAAGCTTTATTTCAGTCAGTGTAGACCATAAAAAGTAAACAGTACAAACAGTCGCAGAAAGAGCACATGGTAAAAACCAATACATGAAAATGGGAACAGAACTTGATTATAAACAGCATTAGAATTAATCACAGGAAAGGGGGTTGATAACATTCAAAATTTCATCCGGCATTTACCCCACATCATGTTGAATTAGTGGAGTTTCAGTTCATCAATAATATCCATTTTTGGAATGTAAAAAGGTTAAAAGGTAAGTTAAGAATGAGTTAAAAAGATAAAATGATTAAAATGATTAGAAAGTGACAAGATGTACACTGTGGATGTTTTATACTAGCAGTGATGAGTTTAACAACACCCTTTGCTTGTGCCACTTGGAGTTAAAAAACACACGGGAGACGGCAAAAACAATAGGTGGGTGAGCATCTGTTCTCAATATTCTAAATGCCTCCACGAACGGCCTACACCCCAGATTTCTGCAAAGTGGGACTAGCCATCGCCAATTAGTAACAATATAGGGGCAGATTTATGTTCCCTGGCGCATCCCTGCAAATCAGCATGGATGCGCCAGGGAAGATGCGTCACGCAAGTTTGCCCTTGCGCCACCGCAGATGCGCCGCATTTACAATGCAGTGCATCGTGGCGCAAGGACAAGCAGATACGTGACGCATCTGCCGGCGTAAGGTTGGCGCAGTGCTGAAGTTGCGTCGCAAGCGCGACGCAACTCCAGCACTGTTCCAACCTACCCTATCCCTAACATGGTGCGTCAAGCATTACGCCTGCTTCAAGCAGGCGCAGGGTTTTGACGCATCAGCGTTGGGAAAGTGACTCAGTGAAATCTTATAGATTATAGTCACCTACTTGGCACCCCACATACCTACCTGCTCCCTGCTGACGAGAGGCAATTACCTCGAAACACATGTCCAGGGATGGCATTATAGTGACACACTCGTGGCATAGGCATACTCACCGTTGCTACTACATTATCCAGAGTTCTATGGGGCTATTTGCGGGTATGACGAGCAGTGTGCGACCTACTTTGTTAATCACCTTTCAGTGGCGTTCCTGCAACGGAACGCCCCCCCCTGTGTCGAAACGCCCATGTGAAACCTGACGCAGGTTTCATGTGGCGCAGGGCTTTACACCATGACGCATCTCCATAGATGCGTCACGATGTAAATGGGGCGCAACGTGGCGCAGGGTTTACGCCGCCGCTGCGTCACAAAAGTGACGCAACGACGGCGTAAAAGGAGCGCAAGTCCCACATAAATCTGCCCCATAGTGCGCACACAGCAAGCTTTACATATTTTAAGTACGGTTCTGGCAACATTTAACCAAAATGAGATTTATGCCTTCTATTGTTACACTATGTTGTATTACAGATAATAATCAACAAGTAACAACATATTCTGAGCTTAAAAAATGTTTAGATGTTTACCACTGTATATGTTGCCTCTTTGTCCCTCTCTACCTTTTTTTAGACCACCATATACGCATTAAAATCCATTCCTGTGTAGGATTTGCAGATATTTGTTCAAACGATAGTATTGCATATTGCTTCCCTAGGAACAGAATTAGAAATACGAACCAATTCTAATGTCACATTTTGATCGCTTGCTACAACATACTTCTAGTGCCATCTACTGGTCAATGAGCAGCAGCATGACGCATGATGGAATTTATATAATAAAAGTAGGTACGTGTTAACTTTTCTTTAAAAGCACAAGCTGGGGTTTTGAGAATTTAAGAAGTGTAGCGTAAGGTGTACAACAATGTTATGCCTCCTTTTCATTGGTTAAAGGAAATCTGGAGGGTGCATTGAATATGCTATAAGATTCACTTTAGCACCCAGGATGTCCCGATGTGTTAAGCAGTCAACACTGGTATCAGCAGGCTACGAGTTATCACCCGACTGAGTTTATTCTGACATTCATCCTTTAAAGGTCGTTAGATTACCATTACATTGTGAAATACTAACACTTATTACAGAGCTTAGCAACGTCAGTAATTTACTGTAGAGAAAACGAGAGTGTGCTAGTGACGTGCACTAACAGAGTTTGTGAGTTGCTACTCACTGTGCGACATCATGCTCTCTCTTTTAGATTGTGAGGTCTTAGTAATAAAAAGCTGTTAGTCTACTTGGTAGAAAGAAAACAAGATCCTGGACCCTTCTCAACTTGGGTTCAGATCAGACCATAGCATGGAGATGGCCTTCTTTGCATTGATCGACTCCATAAGATGTTCTTTGGATGCTAACATTCTCTCTATGCTTGGTCTCTGAGATCTGTCACAGCTTTCAGCACTGTGTTGCATGATAAGCTGCTGCAAAAGCTAAATGAGATGGGGATTTTTGGGACAGCCTTGGAGTGGTTTCATGACTTCTTTGACAACAGATGTCAAGTCATCTCATTGGATGGCTTTAAGTCATGGACCATGTTTGTGAGAAGGTGGCCTGGTATATGCTGTCCACTAATTAAAGTGGGCACCCTGTACCAGTCCATGCGACCCTTATGATGTATGAGGTCAAAGATAACCTTATTGAAAGCTATCCTAGTGGTAGCTGTGGAGAGCAGCCTTCAGGCTTAAGCTTGAAGGAATGTACAGAAGCCTGCTTTACCAGAATATCACCTTCTAAATGACTAAATGAAAGGAGAACCACACAGTAGTTATGTAAAATATGTATTTATTAACATAAAACTCTCTACTAGTCTCTATATGAGACTATGGCACAAAGTACACAATACTGAATCAATAGAACATTCGTAAATAGCAAAATACACAGAGGGCTCCAAGGGGAGACAGAACCATATACTAAAAAAATTGTATAGCAACAATGACTTGACTAGACACAGTGCCTTGAGCCCGTAGAATCGCTGGGACCCCAAGGAACCACTCAGAGGAGTGACACAGGGAGCCCACGGAGGACGGGTGCAGTGAGGAAACACGGACACGTGCTCCGTACAACTCTATTGGAAAGTCGCGGTTGTAAAATTACAAGTTAAGGACACTTCTAAGAGGACTTCGAGCAAACCCTTTGGAACATAGGAGGTTCTAAGGCCATCCCACCAGTGAGTACTGAAGTACCCGTGTTACCTATCCCAGAGGAGCCGGGTGTATAGGGATCAAATGGTGTCGGAAACCTTTGTGGTTTTCAATGCAGAGTTGCAAAGGAAGTACTGCTGCCAGGAGGAAGAAGAATGTCCAGTGGAATCCAAACCTGGATTCGAGGTGAGAAGAACCTGAAAGCAGAGGGGACAGAGTCTGGGTCACTTCAGGTAACCAGGGGCTCAGTAGTCGAATGCCCACCGATGTCAAGTGCTTCAGGATTGAAGAAGGGTTGCTTGACTCTGCAGCCACGGGGACCAGCTTACACAGTCTACTGTAGCAGGCTTGTCATGTCAATTTGGATGGCCTCTCAGGGGTGGCATAATACATGCTTAATACATGCTTCAGCCCATGGGAGGTCTCTGGGGTACCTATGCCCTCGGTACATGGTGTACCATATACTAGGGACTGATAAGGGTACCCCAGAATCCACTCTGAAGTGTACCTAAAGAAAATGCATATCAATTTAAGGGAGAAAGCAGATAGACTGGGGTCCTGAACAGCAGGATCCCAGTCAGACTAGTCCAAAAACAGTTTGACATCAGCAAAAAGTGGGGGTAACCATAAGAAGCAGATACTACTTTCCTACAATGTTGATGACAAAGGTGTACTTCAGGGATCTCTAATCAGCCCCGCCTTGTTTTACATATATGTGGCCCCTCTTGCCAAGCTTATTAAATCCTTTAGTGTTGAAATCCTGTCTTACGCTGACAACACTCAGCTGGTTATTATTAGGCCTGGGCAAAAATTTCGTTCCGTTCGCGGAAATTGCGATATTTTGACATTTTTGCGTTCCGCGGAGAGCGCGAAAATGTCAAAAATTCCGGTTTCCGCAGCTTGGCGATAATTTGTTTCTTGCTCGCGCTGTAAAATGATACATTCTCGCGCGCGCACGATCGCCTTACCTGAATCCCTGCGTTCGCCGACAAGTTTTCTTGATCCGGTCGCGTTCTCCATGAGATGTTGTATTGTTTTTAGCCATTTGCGCTGTCTCGCGACAGTTCGCGCCCGCAGTGACGTCATGCGTCGCGCGATCACGTCTTTCTTCTCGCGATCATGCACCGCGAGAACAACTCAAAACAAGATGGCCGCGCCCGCAAGCAGCCACATGGGTAAGTTGGCGACCCGCAACCATGCAGAAAATCGCGCGAACATGCCGGAAAAAAACTTCCGCATCTTCGCGATATTTCTGCTTGTTTGCGATAATTTTAAACATTCTCGCGATAATTTGCGAAGGTTAATTCCGCAAATTCCGCCCACCCCTAGTTATTATTTCCTTCGATAATAATGTGTATAAAGTGAAGGAACACTGATGAAGGCAATAGCAGAGTGGATGTCAGATAATTACCTTCAGCCGAATGTTGAAAAGATGGAGATTATGCTTTTTGCCAAAGCACTACAAATTTGGAGTCCTGATTGGTCACCATCTGAATTAGAAAGTGCTCCTATCCCTAGTCAGATGGTAAACAATCTTGGTGTTAAGTTGGATCAAGCTCTCACAATGAAAGAGCAGGTCCTTTCTATAACAGGCACTTGCTTCATATGTTGTTTTTATTGAGGAAGAACTTCCTTTTCTACTGCAGGCTCTTGTTAGCAGGCTTGATTATGGCAATGCTATTTTAACTTCTGCCAATGAAACATTACTCACTAAGCTACACGGTGTGCAAAAGACAGCTGCATGGCTCATTCATAATCTCCCATCCAGATCTGCATCTACCCCTCTTCTAAGAACATTTGTTGGACCTGGCCCTTTTTTCAGGTTTATCTCTGTAGGAAAGTAGGATCTGCTTCTTATGGTTACCCCCACCTGTTGCTGGATGTACTAATGTTTTTGACTAGGCTGACTGGGACCCTGCTAATCAGGACCCCAGTCTATCTGCTTTCTCCTCAAACTGTTCTGCTATGTACTTTGGTACACTCCAGATTGGATACTGGGCTACCCTTGTCAGTCCCTAGTATATGGTACCCATGTACCCAGGGCATAGGTACCCCAGAAGCCCCCCCATGGGCTGAAGCATGTATTATGCCACCCATGAGAGGCCATGCAAAATGGAACCTACAGGCCTGCAATTGCAGCCTGTGTAAGTTGGTGCATGCACCACTTACTTAAGATGCATACAGGTTTACTATATCTAAGGGTCACTGCACTTAAAACCTATAAGTCACCCCTCTAGCAGGCCTTTACAATCCTGATGGCAGGATGATTAGTTCTAAGTGAGAGGTTGTCACTGCATGAGCAGAACACCCCTGCAGCCTACGAAGTCCATTCTCCCGGGTTGTCAGTGAGGCAGGCATTTACAACAAACAGAGTGTCATTATGCGACCATGTGATGACCAACTCCAAAACGGCTGAAACTAACCCTATCGTGTTTGGTGTCAAACATGTTGGAATCATACCCCCACACCGGTAATCAGTGTGGGAGGTATAATTCCACCCCTCAGAAGCGAGCTTCGTTGGGTCCCTGGTATTGCCGGTACCAGCCTTCTAGTCTCCCGGGCAGCACAAAATGGTTGCTGCCGACCAAAGACACATTTCTGCCCTCCTGCTGCTGAGCCAAGCTTGAGCAGGGGAAGGCAGAACAATAGGCATCCTGTCACAGGGAGTTGTGACCACATCCCAGACAGGATTTAGTGTATTAGGGCTGGGTTGGTGGGCTTGCAGTGACCGAAAGTCTGCATGAGGGGCACATTTGGTGTCCCTGTGCATAGTCCATTTCAAACCAGTCCTGGGAGCTGTTGACACCTGCTCTGGCACGTAACTGGACAAAGGACATGGGAGTAACCTCCCCACAGTACAGACCCACTCCTGGGAGGGTCCTCTGAATCTGTCCAACCCTCTCCCATGGGTACAAAAGGGCTTACCTGGCTGTAGGACCTTAGATTCGATGTGAACAAGCATCTGAACCAGAAACCACTGAACTTTGACTGTCTGGACACTCTGGACTTCGCTGGACTTCATTTGGGCCCGACCTCGTCTCCCTCTCAGTCTGAAGCATTATCTGTGCTTGTGCACCATACAGGATCTGTGCAGGACCTGTGGAGCATCAAGGACAACTGGAGATATCCCCCTTGGAGTGAAGGAGTCACTCCCCTGCATTTGTAGGCACCACAACCCTACTGTCTGGTCTGCTGACCCTAAGCTCCTACGGACTCTGAAGGCTTCAGCAACACAGGAGATGGGTTTCTATGTTCCTCGAGGTCTGTGATGCCCTCTCACTAAGTTTGAGGTCAGAATCCCCTATGTTGCTGCAATACCTGAACCCCTGTGCACCGTGTACATTTGCAGATACATGTTGGCCTTTCCCCACAAGTGCATTGGGCTCCGAGTAGCCCCGACCTCTGCCACCATTTCCTAACAAGAACTCTGGCCTACTCACAACGAGTGCTCCGTGGGCTGCTCTTTGGTGAAATCGCTTGAGGTCTCCTCGCGATT
This sequence comes from Triturus cristatus, assembly GCF_964204655.1. Taxonomy (NCBI): domain Eukaryota; kingdom Metazoa; phylum Chordata; class Amphibia; order Caudata; family Salamandridae; genus Triturus; species Triturus cristatus. Next base: position 543,876,681 of record NC_140594.1, on the reverse strand, counting down.
CCTGTGGCCCCGGCCTGTTGGTCCACTTCAGAGTGAACTTTGCTTTTCTTGGGCTCCCCTTGTTGCTCCAGCCCTTCCCTGGCTCCCCTTGCTGTGGTGTGTCTCCTGGATCTTGCTGAACCGAACCGTACCATCCTTGACCTTCTGCGTGGGTTGCCGTTGCCAAGGCTTGTTGCTGCTCCCGCCAGACTCCGACCCCTCAGTACTCAACATCCTTCATGGAGCAGCTTGTATCTGACACCTGGTCATGCTCAACATCTCCTGGTCCCCGTAGCTGCAGAGTCAAGAACTCCATCAATGCACCTTAAGCACCCAACATTACCTCCTCGTTAGTCATCCTCGCCACATGACTAATGAAGTGAGCTTCAGCTCCACCACAGAACCCTCCAAAGCAAAAGTTAGCCTCCCATGCATCCCATCCCTTCCCAATATGGCCGACCCTTACCCCTATGACACTATAAGAGATGGGCCGGGCCAACCCCAAAGCCTGTTTTTTTTGTTCTGCACTCTCTCCGGAGCGCTTCAGGTGAGTGGTGCCTGCTGTAGCAGGTGCGTGGGTCCATGGTTGGAGGTCCTGCTATAGCGGACCCTAGGGGCTTGGACTTCGTTTATTCCCCCTGCCTGTTGCCCCCGGTGTCTTTGATTATTTTCTTGTGCCGGTCAGGCTCTGCTTTAGCGAGCCGTGGGGGTTCAGGGTGGGGGGGGGGGAAATGCGTGGGATTCGAACTTTCGGTTCCCTTGTGTATGATTGTCATCCCCTTCGCCGCCCGCCTTTGTTTGTTTTCGGCGGGCGACAGCTCTGCGTCTTGGCCCTCACCTGTTACGATCTTCGTTTCCACACGATCCTTCGTTTTGCAGGTCCCTACCCCGAGCCGTGTGTTCGTCTTCCCTCGGGCGTTGGGGGGGCGGCGGCTCTGCGGAGTTTGGGACGGCCGGTTCGGCTCCGGCGCGGCGTTTCTGCAACTGCCGGAGCGGCCATGGTGTGACGCTTGTTTCCCTGCGTCCGGTTGGTCATTGTTGGATGTTTCCCTTCCGGATTGGGTGCCCTCCGGGGTCGGCGGCGTTGCTGAGCGCTGTTTTGTTTCACATGGGGGCCGGCTCGCATCCAGGGGGCGGGGCTTCGTTGCGTGTTCTCCCACCTTCCTTTTCCTTTTAAAGAGCTGGGGTTTTCATTCCCTTTCGTGCCTCACTGTGCCTGGTACGTGTGTTTGCCTTGCTGGTTTGGGCTGGGGTTTTTTTGCGCTTCCTCCAGGATGGACGGTGAGGATGTCCCTGTTGGGGATGTTCTGTCCTCCCAGGCTCCTTCGGGGGCGATTACCCTGCAGTCCATTCAGGACATGATTCAGTCCGCTGTTTCTGCTGCCTTTGCACAGCGCTCGTTGCCATGACCCTCCTCCCCTAAACGTCCACGTCTGGATCCTTCCTTGATCTCTGACACTGAGGGGGAGGAGGAGGATCTACGGGGGCACTATGTGCAGGGTCAGGAGTTGCGGGAGGTCCTGCTTCATATCAAACAGAACATGGCTTTCACTGATCCGACGGCATCGGACCTGTCTGAAGACTTCTTCTTACAATATCAGCGTAAGGAGCTGGAATCGCTGCCTCTTCATTCCTCTGTCAGAAAGGTGTTGGAGGGGGAGTGGTTGGAAGTCGACAAGCAGGCCTTCCCGCGATACCTGTCGAAACGCTATTCCATCCAGGACTTTGCCAAGGATTTCCCTTCTTCCGTCAAGGTTGACTCTCTGTTGGCGGGGCTGGCCTCGCAGGGTTCCGTCATTTCCGAGGACGCCTCACCCTCGGACCCTGTTGACAGGCGGGTGGAGGCTGCGGCCAAACGGGCTTACTCGGCGGCCAATTTCTCCATTCGCGCCTCTGCCTACTTGTCCTACACAGTTCAATCCTTGTTGAAGGATTTCCAGTCCTTGGCGGAGTTGCTTGATCAGGGGGCGGATGTGGTTCCTACCCTGGCGCTTATGGAGCAGCAGACCCGGCTCCTGTCGGACATTTCCTTTGACACCTTGGGGGCTTCTGCTGTGGCTGGAGGCGCTGCCATTCAGGCCAGGCGGCAGATTTGGTTGCGCAATTGGAAGGCGGAGGCTGCCCAAAAGGCCTTATTGATGAGGATTCCCTTCTCCGGTCCGAAGCTCTTGGGTGCTCCGCTGGAGGAGTTGGGTAAAAAGTCGGCTGAGGACAGGAAGCTGCTGGCTCCTCTTCGTTCTTCCAGGGCCCGCTTTCCGGGTCCCAAGAAGGTGTTCTCCACCTCTTCCACGCCACGGGGGGGTGCGCCCTTTCGTGGCCGGGGTCGCGGCCGGGGCGCCCCCTTCTTCTCCAAGTCCCGGTCTCAGCCTGCTGCTTCCACCTCCACTCCCAAGTCCTGACTGTCTCCTGGCCCCGCAGGGTGGCCCTCCGGTGGGCGGCCGTCTGCGCCACTTCCTTCCGGCTTGGGAGTCCTCTGTCTCGGACCTTTGGGTTGTTCGGATCGTGAGGGAGGGTCTCACCATCTCCTTCAGTTCCCCTCCTCCGGGCGCCTTCCGCGCTACCCCTCTGCCTTCTTCGCCGGTCAAGAGGGCGGCATTGCTCGCTGGCATCCAGGACCTGCTCGTGAAGGGGGCCATCCGGCCTGTTCCACCGTCTCAGCGGGGCCTCGGCGTTTACTCCATTCTGTTCCTGGTAAGAAAGGTGTCTGGGGATTTTCGGCCGGTTTTGGACTTGAAGCAGTTGAATACTTTCATTCCGCACACTAAGTTCAAAATGCTTTCTCTGCAGGAGATTCTGCCGCTGCTGGTCCAGGGGGAGGTGGTGGTGTCCCTGGATCTTTTGGATGCCTACCTCCATGTGCCAGTCCACCTGTCTTCTCAGCCCTTCCTCCGGTTCTGTGTGGGTTCTCGCCACTTCCAATTCCAGGTACTTCCTTTTGGGTTGTCTTCTGCCCCGAGGGTTTTCACCAAGGTCCTGGCGCCCTTGGTGGGCATCCTTCACCAGGAGGGGATCAGGGTTTTTCCCTACTTGGATGACTGGCTAATCTCTGCTTCTTCTTTTTCGAAGGGGAGGCTTCACGTCCGGAGGGTCTGCGAGGTCCTGTCTACCCACGGCTTCCTGATCAATCTCCGGAAATCCCACCTCGAACCTGCCCAGGACTTGGTCTTCATTGGCGGCCGTTTGGACATGCTTCAGGGCAAGGTGTTCTTGCCACTGGCTCGCCGCAATGTCTTGTGGCGGGATCTGGGGGCTCTTCTGGGGAGGGATTGTGCTCCTGTGAGTCTGTGGTTGCGGGTCCAGGGGTTGATGTCTGCTACCATCAATGTCCTCCCCTGGGCTCGCCTTCACCTGTACCCCTTGGTGAATCACCTCCTTGCTCATTGGGACCCTCGCTCCGAGGACTACGAGGCTTTGGTTCCGGTGTCTCCCCTGATCCGGTCCGACCTGGGCTGGTGGCTTGTGACGTCCCATCTGTCGGAGGGTCTTCCCTTTCTGGCCTCCCCGTCCCGGATTGTTACGACCGATGCCAGCCTCCTGGGCTGGGGGGCGACCTTGGGGTCCCGGTCGGTTCAGGGTCAGTGGGGTCCTCTGATGTCACGCTGCTCCTCCAACTACCGCGAGTTGATGGCGGTCCGGCTGGCTTGCCGGGACTTTGCTCCCTCCCTCCAGGGTCATCATGTTTTGGTGCGGACCGACAACCAGGTGGTTCGGTGTTACATCAACCACCAGGGGGGTTGCCGGGTGCGCTCCCTGTGGTTGCTGTCCCGGGAACTGTTGTCCTGGGCGGAGGGTGCGGTCTTGTCGATCAGGGCGGTCTATCTCCCGGGGTTGGAGAATGTGGTGGCGGACCACCTCAGTTGGGTCTTCACGCCCCTGAATGCCCTCTCCCTGTCGCCGTCGGTTTTTCGCCTCCTGGTGGGCCTGTTTGGTCTTCCTCGGGTGGACTTGTTCGCAGAGTCGGGGAATACCCTCCTGCCCTGCTTCTGCGCTCTCCTTCCGTGTCCGGGGGTGTGGAGGGTGGATGTTCTGTCCTTCCCGTGGCCTCGGGGTCTTATTTATGCCTTCCCTCCGTTCCCTTTGATTCCTCGGGTCCTTTGCAAGATCCGTTCGGACCATGCTCTGGTGCTCTTGGTGGTTCGCGGTTGGGTGCGCCGCTCCTGGTATCCTCTCCTGGGCGAGCTAGCGGTTCGGGCTTACTGGCCGATCCCGGACCACCCGTTCCCCTTGCGGGGCACTCCTCTGCCCAGGGAGGTGTTGCGCCGGCTCCATCTGCAGGCTTGGCTGTTGAGAGGGTGACCTTGTTGGCCCAGGGGTGCTCCCCGGGGGTGGTGGCTTTCTTGCAGGGGTCCAGGCGGTCTTCAGCCTTGTTGTCCTATTCCCGGCACTGGTCCTCTTTCTCCCGTTGGTGCGGGTTGCTGGGTTCTGACCCGGTGTCGGTGGATCCCATGAGGGTTCTGGATTTCTTGGCGGAGGGTTTTTCCCTGGGGTTGGCTCCCTCCACTCTTAGGGCTCAGTGGGCTGCCTTGCGGGTTTTCCGCAGTCCGGATCTGGACCTCCTGGAGCCTCTGGTGGCCGCTTGCTGCGCAGCTTTTCTCTGCAGCGTCCTGTGGCTGTTTGCCTTTCTCCTCCCTGGGACCTACCCTTGGTCCTGCGGGCTCTGCAAGGTCCTCCGTTTGAGCCTCTGCTGTCGGTGGACCCGAAATTCCTTACCTTCAAGGTGTTTTTTTTGGTCGCCATTGTCTCGGCCGGCCACATGGGTGAACTGGGGTCCTTTCTTCGGTCTCCCCCCTTCTTGAGGATCCTGCCGGACCGGCTGGTCCTGCGACATGATCCCCGGTTTCTGCCTAAAATTCCTTCCTTGGTGAACCGCTCGCGTGAGGTTTCCTTGCCTTCCTTCTACCCCTCGGTGGGCGTTCCCCTGTCTTTGTTGGATGTCCGGCGGGCGGTGGAGATCTACTTGGTGCGCACCGCCTCCGTGTGTCAGTGTGATAGCTTGTTTGTGACCTTTGGCCTGGTTCGGTCGGGGCACAAGCCTTCTGTTTCCACTCTCAGTCGCTGGCTGAAGCAGGCTATCGTGCTGGCTTACGGGGCCCAGGGGTCTGACCTCCCGGGGTCTATCCAGGGGCGTTCCACCCGGGGTGTCTCGGTGTCTTGGGCCTCGTTCAGGGGTGTGTCCACTGAAGAGATTTGTCGGGCGGCCACGTGGTCCTCTCCCCACATGTTCATGGAGCATTACCGAGTGGTCCTGGGGGGCTCGGTTCCTGGGGATTTTGCGGGGGCGGTCCTGTCTGCGGGTTCTTCCGCCCCTTGATTTGTCCTTCTTGGACTGTTTTATGGTGTTGTTTTCATTACACATTGTATTAAAGTTGTTTTGTTAACCTTTTACCGCCTTGGTGGTGTTTTGTGTGTACCATGAAGCCGTTTGGCTTGGGTATGTGCTCACTTCGTTAGTCATGTGGCGAGGATGACTAACGAGGAGGTAATGCCCCGATTACTCACCGGTAATCTTCATTACTCCGAGTTAGTCTTCCTCGCCACATGAGTTCCCGTCCCTCCCTCCCTGTCTGGCTATCGGCTTCATGTTTTGCTTGGTAGTTTCAGGCTTTGGGGTTGGCCCGGCCCTTCTCTTATAGTGTCATAGGGGTAAGGGTCGGTCATATTGGGAAGGGATGGGAGGCATGGGAGGCTAACTTTTGCTTTGGAGGGTTCTGTGGTGGAGCTGAAGCTCACTTCGTTAGTCATGTGGCGAGGAAGACTAACTCGGAGTAATGAAGATTACCGGTAAGTAATCGGGGCATCAATGGGCATTCGTCTACCGAGCTCCTGGTCACTCCTGGGTGACCCAGACTCTGTCCCCTCTGCTTTTAGGTACTCTTCAACCAAAATCCATCTTTGGATTCCAAAGGACACTTTTCTTCCTTCCAGCAGTGACTCTTCTTCGAAAACCTCCATTGAGTTCGACAGCAATTTCCGAAGCCACTTCAGACCTATGCACCCAGCTTCCCTGGGATATGTAACTTAGGTACCTCGGTATCCACAGGTGGTGTGGCTCTCCAACCTCCTAACTTCCATGGGGTTTCTTCGAAGTCCACTGGGAAGGATCCTTAAACTCTAAAACTTCAACCATGACTTTTCCATAAAATTGTATGGAGCACACGGTCGTTTTCCCACACTGCACCTTTACTCCGTGGGGTCCCTATTTACTCACCTTGGGTGGTTCCTTGGGGTCCCAGTGATTCTACAACCTCTTGACAATGTCTTGAATTGAGTTATGGTTCTTATACCACTTTTATTTAGTATATGGTTGGTTTGGTCCCCCCATGGTGCCCATTGTGTGTTAGTGCTATTTACTGTCATTTCTGTGCTTAAGTATTATTTGCTTTGTGATTGTCTCCGTGTAGGAGATACTGTGACGTACTAGAGAGTGCTATATTAATAAATACATATTTTTCTAACTACTGTGTGGTTCTATTTTCATTTAACCAATACTAAAAGGTTTAATTCTGGTAAAACAAACTGCTTAACATTCCTTCAAGACTGAGCCTGAAGGCTGCTCTCCACAGCTACCACTTGGATAGCTTTCTAAGGTTATATCTGACCTCTTAAATCACCATAAGGGTTGTTTGGACTGGTTCAAGGTGCCCACTTTAATTAGTGGACAACATATACCAGGCCAACTTCTCACAATCACTAAACTTTTTGCCTTTTGCCTCCTATATTTCTGACCCTGTTTCTGTTGGCTTTAGGACTCTGGGCACTTTACTACTGCTGGTCAGTGCTTAAATGCATATGCTCTCTGTGTAAATTGTAATTCTGAACGGTTCTCCATGATTATCATATTTGATTTACTGGCAAGTCCCTAATTAAGTGCACTGGGGGTACCTAATCCAGTTTCGGGCCCCTGGAGATTGTTCCTGCTACAGAAAGCTGTCAAAAACAGGCCTGGCCTGTGCATCCGAAGAGTCAATGCAGCACCTGTAGGGGGCATTAAAAATCACTGCACTCTGAGTCCTGTGCACCGAAGTCTGAGATCATCCCACCGTCTCTGATGCAGGCCCTGCTGTGCATCTAAAAAAGATTGATGCATCGTTGGACCACGGATAAGGAAAGCAAAGCATCGACATCCAGCACATCCGAATTTCCATGCATCGCACCTGTGTACCAAATCTACATCAATGCTGGGACTGCAGTAAGAAACCGACACATCACATCCCCACACAGTAGGAAACAGATTCATCACCTCCTCTCCAGTAAGGAACCAACACATCACGTCCCCTGCTTGGCAGTAAGGAACTGACTCATCACCTCCCCTGGAGCAAGTAACAGATGCATCACCTTCCCTAAACATAAGGAACTGATGCATCACCTTCCCTGGGCCTATTTTTCTTGTGAGTTTTGCCACATCCCAGGTACTTCGCAACAAAATTGATGTATCCATAGTTTCAATGGAAACTAACAGTTTTTACCTTGCAAAAGTCATATTTTGATATCTGTATGTTGGATTTTTGTTGATTTGGTCTTGTTTGGTTTAGGGAATAATACTCTATTTTTCTAAATTGGTGTTGTGTCTATTTGTGGTATTTTCACTGTGTTCCTGTGTTACAAAATCTTTACACATTGTCTCTGTAGCTTAGCTTAACTGCTCTGTGCCAAGCCATCAGAGGGTGAGCACAGGCAAACTTAAATGTGTACTTTACTTATCCTGACTAGAAGGAAGGGTCCCTACTTCAACAGGGTGCATACCGCTGCCAACTAGAGACCCCATTTCTAACAACATTACACTGACTACCTGTCAGAAAGAAATTCACATTTAGGATTGGTTTCCTCACCCACAAACCTTTAGTTGGGAAAGGACCAACGCTTTTTCCCAGTGAGGAATTTGCAATCAATGGATAAGTAGCTACTTACCATACCCTGCATTTGTGGATCAAGGTGTGGAGGCAGGTCTTTTTCTTACTTGGCCCCCACCTACTAGAATCATTTGACTTTTCACATTTGTGCACGCACTGATTACACCAACTTCAAGAAATCATCTATTTTAATCTTGCTGCCTGGTCCGGCTATTGTGTGTAGCCCGAGATATGCTGCTGGGGTGATTTGTGTGAGATATTAAATTAAAATAACATAACAACATAACATACTAACTGCTTCCAGTCGCTCAGTACTTCCATCAGCTTGTCCAAGTAAATCCTGTTTCCTAGCAAGGGCAGGTGAACACCATCATGCTGAAACAGTATCAAGCTTTCAACACTATATTTGTTCTATACCATTTCCATCTCTTTGTTTTTGCAGTACTATAAAACCTCCCTATTCATTTCTTCCTTTACCCTATAGATTGCTGCAGGCTTTCTCACCCCCAATCACCCTGGGCAGCAGGTGTGTCTATAGTACTTTTGTCCACATCAAATTATCCTTATCATCTTTAACTACTACGGGCCTATAGAATGTACCAAGCTATTTTCTTCCTGGTATATCAACATCATATCCGGCCTCTGCATTATTCTTGCATTACCCATAATACAGGCATCAACTGACCCAATCTAATGAACTCAACACCTGACCTGCTGATCGTAGTGCTGCCTGCTTTCTTGCGCCCCTGCCCAGTTCATTAATGTAGTAAACTAGGCTGCTTTTTGCCCCCATTTGTACTGCTAGATGCTGTGGTAATTGATCTGAGAGTGTGCTGAGTTCTGCTAACCCAGCCCAGCACCAGTGCTCTTGCCCTTAAACTGTAAATGTGCATTGGTACACCCATTCACAAGTGCTGATACACCACTGTAAGGCCCTTGTATATATGGTACCAATGGTACCCAGCGCAGTGATGTAAAAGGTGTACCAGGACAACAGCACTTATTGTGCCACACTGAGTGACCCAAATAAAACCGAAGTCTGCAGGACTGCCATGTGAGCCCTCCATGAGCAGCTTGCCTGCTCAAGTTTGACCATGCACACACCATGTGTGACCAGGTCACCTCACTGCATTTAATATATGTCAATCACTCCAAGAGCAGGCCTCCTATAGCCCAAGATGGAGGATGCATTATATTACATCTGTGGGAATATATGTGCAAGCATAAATTGCCCTGTAGTAGCACTCTGGATGTAACTTTACAGCAAGTGACCGGCGGTCCATAGGATAACATGTGCTGGCATGTGGACATTACCTATATGTCCATTTCCATGATGGCCCACCCGATGTATTTCATATTTGGTGCCAAACACTGTGCTTTTTATCCTCCGACATGATGGTGGTGTTGAGCTTTAACCAGCATGTACTTATGTGGCACTTTAGTCAGTGTCCACTAAGTTAACCCAGTGTTCTTGTGCCTTGGCAAGCTTTTCCGAAGGTTTCGTGCCAAGGCAGAAGTCTAACCTCATGAGGGAGAGTGTGCTGCTCCCAGAAGCCAAAGACAAATATCTGTGTGAGCAGGAGGAGTCACATCCACCCACACAAAATAGCTAGTGATCAGACCGGTGAGGCAGTCAAAAGCTTCAACGGTGTGACTGGACAAAGGAACTTGTCCCACACTCGAGGACAAAGCCTCCCCCTTCCCCAGGCAGGTGGGACAGGAGCTATGCAGGAGGTGTCCACCTCCCCAAGGCTGACCACATCTCTAGGGTGTTGTAGCTGAGGTATACAGTCAAGGATGGTTTTGGGCATCTTTAATTTAGGCTAGAAATTACGTTCTGACTAGTTTTAGTGAGATACATCCACAGAATGTGGTCACTATTGGGGTGGATTAGGGGCAGGGCTAGATGCCCATTGGCTACTAGTCCTCACACCCAATAACACCCCCTACATCCAGGACTTAAGGGGCACCCCAGAAACCAGAACCTCAGACTTGATGTGATACCAAGAAGAGACCCATTTCCACAACAGGGCAGGACTCCACAAAGCTCGGTGCTAAGCTCTGCACCTGTGCAGCCACCCTGCACCCACTGGATTTTGACTTGACCAAGGCAAGAGACCTACTCCAAAAGGAAGGTGAACATCTCTGCAAACTCCAGACTTCACCAGAATTCCTTTGGGCTAGAGGAACTTGTCCCCTGCAGTCGGCAGGCACAAACTGCAAAGTCCACGACCTTGAAGTCTTGCACCCCTAGTCTCCCGGCATCACTGCTCAAAGTCTTTGTGCAGGTGGCTTCTGGGAACTGTAGTACCGACCCTCAGTAAGGCTCAACTTCCTACAATGTTACCCTGGTCCTCTTGATGAAAATGTCCTCAACAGGAGTGCTTGCAAGTACCAAGGCTTGTTGGTGGCCAGTATGACTATAACCTGCTTTTTTCGATGCTTCAAAAGAAGAGGTTCATCTGCTCAAACAACAAACCACTCCTGTGGCTCCTTTGTAAAGATCTTACATTTGTTTTTACCTTCTCTTTGCACGCCTGCCAGCTGCAGATCTGGTTCAGTACCAAGGATAGCCAAGACCACCCCTATAGGTAGTCCCCCGAGACAGGTTGATTGAACTGTCTGGAGACTCCAGGTCCAGGGCCAGCTCATTGCTTTATTTCCAAAGTGTTTTGCTCAACTCACCAGCAAGTACCTTTTTGCTAAGGTAATCATTTCAACACCATGAGCTTCATTTGACAGCTGAAAGTGCAACTCTGCACCCCACTCCCCTGAGCCAGGTAAAATTGTGATAAATGTTGTGAACTGGTCTAAGGTCTCCGGAGACCTTAACTCTGAGTGGGTTCCTTTGAATTCACCCTCTAATGTGTTGATTACATATATATGTTTTTATAAATTGAACTCAATGTTAATAGTTTTTGCTCTGCAAATTATTGATTTATTCATTGCTTGTAAATTGATTACTCCAGCTATACTGTATGTATTGATTTCGTTTTGGTGTCTAAAATATAGATAAAAAGCAGCAATTTTTATAAACTGGTGTCAAATTTCTGTCAAGGTATGTCAGTTCCTTATTGTCCATGTTGGTGATGTAAAATGCTTAACACATGTTCCTCTAAGTAGCCTGTCTGCTCTTTGCCACTCTACCAGGAGTGGTAGAAGGTGTACTGAGAAAGTACCCGTGATCCATCTTTGTGTATTGTGTTAGTATTCCATGGTAAGGCACCCCTGCCGTACCACATAATATTTTCGCCTTGCAACAATGGTTGAGCTCTCACAACTCCAAATGCCTGTTTTCCTAAAGTTCTAAGCTATCAGACCTGCAGAATAAACGAATTAGCCATCAGTACTCACCATCTTCTTCCTAGTCTCAGGTACCCCCATGCAATCACTTTTCCATCTCCACATTCTCTTCAATATTTCCTCCCTGAAACCGCACTTGAACTCTTCCATAGCTGCAGGTATATGGAACAAATGTGTCCTGTACTTACACTCTTCTATGTACTCCTGTCGAAGACACACTTTCAGCAACCCCAAACTTGACTAGCAGGGTCTGCCCTTGTGCACACCCTGCCCTTTTCGTTTCCTCCCAGATGCAAAAAGTGCCTCCTCCGTTTCACTCGGCCACTCCTGAAGCACCAACCTGTGCCTCTTTCCCTCTCGCCCTCTGATTGGTTCTGCACTTACATACTATCACCCACATCCTGTCATGCACATGCCTCACATCCTCCCTCAACAGTCTTCTATAACTCTTTCCCCATACAACTTCTAAACACCATTATTGACTCAAAAACATGTCCGCAACTGCAGACCTAAGTAGCCAAAATAACCTACATTCTCAAATGGATGCACATACGGCTCTCACCCAGGGTACTGTTCTCCTAAATATGTAAACTATTATCATTTTCCTTTCATCCTCCACTATCCCCATTTCTCTGGCCCTGCTTTTCAAAAGCCTGCTCGCCACTTCCTCCTTAACCTCACGGAGTCCTACCCCCAAAAAATTGAACATAGAAGGCGATCACTGCCAGCTTCCCTGCTAGAGTAACTGCTGCTAACGCTTAATCCACCAAGACATTTGAACATAACATTTATGGACTCTTTGTACCCTGGGAATAAAGAATTTCTCAGACGGCTATTATTTCACATTTCATACCACTATTTTGGTACTATTCACTGTGTGATCACATAAGCACAGAGCACTTACTTTGCAACATACTACCAATATAAGCTATATTGCATACTGAATAATATATTTCTGCTGTTCATTAAATCATTTGGAACCTTTGTTAATTGCATGCCCCTGGTTCCAGGTGAGTTTTGGGCTGTCACTGTTTCATCAAAGTAATCAAGAAATGTATCACGTCAGTTTTCCTGTCTCCTGGACCTCCCTGTCATTGCTTCTCCTGTTCGCCCCTGACGCACAAACTCGGTCCATCCTTGTTGAAATGGCCAGCGACTTCCCTGTCAAATCAGGGCCGGGCGGTCCTTTTTTGCCCACTGGCTTTTCCCGATGGGCTGGAGCCACTGGAAACCGGTTTTGAACACACAGGGCCTCTGGTCCCTCTGACACTTTCACCATCTTCCCGGGATTCATTTCAGCAGGTGGGGGCTAAGAGAGAGAGCGCACAATTCGAGTGCGATTAGAGAAAGGAGAGAGTGGATAGATGAAAAAAGATAGTGCGAGAAGAGGAAAGGAGTAAGGGTGCCCGAGCCAAGGTCCGGGAGCCAAAGGAGGTTCTACGAAGACCGCGACGGCGCCCCGTTAGTCCTTCGGGCGGTTGGGGGGCCTGACCAACCGGGGGTGTGCCACAACACGCTCCGCCCCCGTCAAAAGGGGCGGGAGTATGCGACAGATCACATGATCCAAAGGATGATCTGAAAATATGTGCCGCACTGCAGGGCATCGACCCACCGTGCGTGCTGGCTCGCCAGGCGGGCGGAGCAGCGAGGGGCTGCTTGCCCTGGATCGCCCGTAAGATAACCCACTTATCGTCATACTTGTGTTGTATGAAATAAACCTGCAGCAGTTCTTCACCCACAATGAAAGTGTCAGTGTAATCTATGGGTGACGTCTGTGCATGCGTGTTGAGTGGAGCGGATGATGGTGTGGTCACTAGAACGGGCTACCACGTACCGGGAAAGAAGAAGTAGAGTGCTGGTATTTGTGTCCCACAGAAAATGAAGCGAGTCATCGCCCCAACAAGTTAGAAGGCTACCTGGCCTTGCATAGACCGGTTCGCCCACATTCATCCTCTGGGGCTGGAGCATGTTGGGCGTCAGCGCTCCTCTGAACATTGCCAGGAACTGCCCCAGAGTATCAATCTTCCCCAATCTTCCGCACCTGGGCCATCAGCCGAGATGGAGGCAGAGGATACGGCATGCCCCCGGGAGGCAGACAGCTGCCACTGCAACTGAGAGCAGGAGGAGTGCTTATGCTACACCAGCCACCTTGATGAGTGAACTTATCCCAGACAGCAAGCACTAGGAACGTGAGAACGACCTGCAACGTGCTGAAACTGTAGGTAAGTGTACTGTAGGCCCCCTGTTGGCCACCTGCCGCCACTACAGCACTGAAGAAGCGGTTTTGGCTAAGTGAGACACCAGTTGTTCTGGGCCCTCAAAGAGTGAAGGGGAGACAACTCTGTAGGATAGCCTGCACTTGGGACTGCCAGCACCTCAATGGAAAAGCACCCACAGCACCATCTAGTGGCCACAGAACCACACCGCACCCTGAGCAGCCAAACGAAAAAAAATATGCAAAAGGACGTGACAGAAACAGCCAGGACTGGTGCTAAGAGCACCACACATCCCCCAGTGGCAGTAGATCACTACAGCAGCAGCACAGAGCCCTATGAAGACAAAGCTGCACCAGCATCAAATAGACAAGCCCCACAATGAAGTACATGAAGACTGTACACATAGCGTGCAAACCCCAAACACAGTCTGATGCCTCTACAAGTGAAGAAACTGCACCACACGTCCCTGGTGCTGAACGGCCACCACCACAAGAAAGAGGAGCAAGCCCACTAACTGCCAAAAGAGGGCACCCAAGAAGAGGACGGAGTGCACAAGGTCACGTGCACAGAAGGCCGCACCAGCGAACCTGACAACATGGGCAGGCACCCAGGAGATAGAGACATCTCAGCAGAGAAGAAGCAATGCTGAAGGCAGCAGGGCAAGCCTCCACATCTCCACTGCACCAGTGAAGCCCCGCAGTGGGCCAAAGGACAGCACAGAGTGCCCTCCCTCACACTGCCTCAAGACGGAGTCACCAGGCAAGAGGAGAATCGCACACTCCATGTGGTAAGCTGCCATCACAACATGTGCTCCAACGACAGGTGACAAGTGGCCGGACACCACATCGCACAGCAAGAAGGAGCACGTCACACGAAGTGACCAACCCACCAAGCATGCCTGCATGGAGGCATGAGCAGGCGTTATGATGGCGCTGGCTTGAGACGCAATCACGACGCCCTCAAGAGAAGAGGTAACTTGCCATCCTGGCCGAGGACCACCATGGAAATCCATGAGGAGGGGATGGTGCCCGTGAACGGTCCTCAAGTAGAAGAAGCAAGTCCTACCGACAGGACAGACCTGCGAAGGGTCCGCAGAAAAAGGAAAGAACGTCCTAAGAACCGAACACGACCTGCGAAATGTTCATGTGGAGCAAACATGAGACATGTGGCAGGCCGCCACATCCGAATGATGCACCTGGTCGGAAGGAGAAGAGCATGGCATGACCCCACTCAGCGAAGAAAGGATGGAGAGTGGCACGACACCACAGGGCAAATCACCCCCACAGGTACGCAAGAAGGAAAGAAGACGAGTGAAAGGACAGAGAACTCGTGCCAGCATTGGAGAAGGTGTTCATCAGCACAAACCAGCCACGGCGTGCAGAGACGTCACTGGAGACAGCTTTGCGGGAGGACCTGCCTTAAGCCGCTAGCAAGTGCGATCTGTATCCAGGCCCCATGCTTCGCGGTTCGACCGTCCTCTCAGCTGTCACTGACTGCTTGGCATTGATAGCACCACGCCTAGCAAGTGCACCTGCTGGAAGACAACTGCAAGTGGCCACAAAGTCCCTCCAGTCCTCAATCTATGAAGTCACCGAAAGCAAGGGATCGCCGCCTGTTTGCCCAACTGAAGGAAAAGTACCATGTTCATCATCCAATGTGCATCATCACTGAGAACATCAAAGGAACATCGCACCACCAGATTGGATCCAACCACTCAAGACAGCCGGAGTTCAATGAGGCATTCCAAGTGCTGTGGGACGCTAGCCACCCAGGAATCTTCTGTGTGCCCCTGTACACCTGAAGCCTGCCGAAGAAGAGCATGCCTGACCATTGGACCATCCACCCTTAAGGGTTACACGAGGCTTGGCAGTGGCCTTGTTTGGAGTTCCGCAGCGACCCCTCAGCACAGCCTACGAAAGGCCCGCATAGCCCATGCGATCATGTGGCAATCCTGGGGCAAGGGCCTCAATGGATTTCCTCTGAGAGGAGAATCCAGGCAGGAGACACAAGTCTGAAGCTGCTCGGCTATTCGGAACTGGTAAGATCATCAAGTATGTCGCCTCCAAGGAAAGGCCTCATCCACTAAGAGCTTCCTCAATAGTTGTAGCTTTGTCGTCCCCTGGAACCTAAGTGCCTGCAAGATCTCCAAAATGGACTCCACCACTGCTCAAGATGCACTGCTATTTTGAACTTTGTAAATAGACTCCAACACCCCGAGACCAGGCCGGTCTGAACTACATTGCCGAGGTGGACTAAAGCATCCTGACCATATGGTCCAGAGCTCCAGCACTGCCCAGCATTGTTGTTTCTTTTCCATTAAAGTTTGGGAGGGATGTAGTGTCCTGCTGGACACGTTCTAGTGTTTCACCCTGTATTACACCCACACTAACACCCACCCATCACAGGCGTCACCTGTCAAGTGACCCTGCTAATAAAAGGGGCCGGGCGCACGTGCCCTGGCCCAGTTCCAGTACCCTACAACTGAGTGAGCTTGCATTATTCTGCAAGTATGTGGGCCTAGCTATCTATCTGATTATTCCTCTGCTAGCCTCTTGTTGTCATTCTCCTCTCTTACTAAACAACCTCTCATCTGGTCCCTTCACATGAATGTTCTGCTGAACAGTCTGCCCCCTTCCCGAGTCTCACAGTCCGCTCTGTGTAAAGCCAAAGTCGGTGAGCTGGGAGCAGCTCAGTGTTCCACCACCCTGCTGGCACCACCACTGTCTGACTGAAATTCCTACATGCATTGTCTTGTGCTGTCTCTCATCTTGAAAGCGGTTAGTGCTTTGACCTCTCTTGTCTCACAAATTCGACAACCCATGTCGACCACCTTATGCTCATTAGGATGATCAACTGGAAGATTGCATCACTCATCCTATGAGTACCCCGTCACTTCTGCCGCCTGTGTCCGATTACTCAGCCGTCAAGCTCCCACAACCATGATGGTGCCTCTGCTTGTTTGTCCCACACGTGAACTGCTACCTCACTGTTCCCCAGAGGCCTTGTGTCAACTGTTTTGCTTCTATCCCTGGGATAAGTCTCACCTGCTAGCATCAGCTGTCCTTAGTCTGTGTCCCTCCATTTCTTTCTAGCCAGTACCACAATATGCCACATGTGGACAGCATTCCTCCCTCCTTTACGTCCTCCAACTTCCTTCATTGGGGTGCCACCCACAACTTTTCTTTCCCTGTCACTCCTTAAAACCCTATGTCTCCTTCAGTAGCAGGCTACATCAAATCACAGCAGCCCCAAGGTTCATTGTAGAATTCAAGATAGCTGGATGCATATATTTTTTTCAGGGCAGGCTCAGTTTTCCATCCGGATTTGATGGAATAACATTGCCTGCATCCTGCAAATTCTGCCCTGCCGGATTAGGCAACCACGCGTGAAATTGCCCTGTATTGGCTAAATCATCCTTGCCATGCTAAATAGGATAATTGGCAAGACTTACAAAAGGATTTTGCATTTGCTTCTGATTCGTAAATTCAGGACATTTGCAACCACCGAAAGATCTTTTGACATGTAAAAACCTCAAATTGTGATTCAGTAACATGTTGCTTAACCGCAATTTGGATTTACAACTAAATACTGGTATGTGGAAGGGGTATGTTTAGGTCTTCCTTTTCAAATACCGATTCGAAATGAGATATATTACTGTTGCAACCAAAATCCAGTTGCAAAACATAATATCATCAGACTTCATATTTTTGCAGTAACCCATTTGCAAATGAGAAAGTGTCCATAAGGAAAACTTCTGCCCCTTTTCAATGTTGACAAAAACATTTTTAAGACTAGGTAATGGTCTTATGGACCACTGCCTACTCTTAAAAAATGTTATTTAAACTTTAACTTTTTTTGAACTCATCCCCTTTTCCTTTAAGGATAATGGGCTGCATTTAAAAACAAACAAAAAAAACAACATTGAAAAGCCGCTATAGACATTGACCACCATTTTTGTAATGGCTGCAAATCACAGTGGATCGCAATTTGCAATCTTCCTCTTTAATATTCAGGAGGTAGTTCGAAATGTGACCTGCTACGATTTAGTATTTTGCGAACTGTCTTATTAGTACATTGTTCTGTTGGCAAAATATCACACTGGCCACAAAAATACTGGTTGCAATTGTGACTAGTACTTTGCGACCAAATGCTTAGTACACCTGGCCCATGGTGCTAAGATCCATCCTCATAAGAATATTTCCTCTGAATTTCTGTTCTTTTTTAACTCCTTGCTTGGAATACCTAAAATACCGGAAGGCATTCTATCCTAGTATTTTCATAGTGGTTGACCGATTCTTCCTTCGTGGTTTCAATATTTTGTGTCAGCAAATGGAAGTTTTCAGGCATGTGTGCAAAATTATCTGCCATCTTCTTTCAAAATATTACTTCCTTTTGTCTCACTCTTTAAGGTTCTTAGAGATAAAATCGAAAGCAGGCAAAGATTAAAGAGGTAGGCTCTTTCCTCCCTTTGATCAGCACTTCCCGAACTGTTCTTTCAATCATCTTCGGAAGCTTTTAGAAAGAGTGGGACAGGCCAGAGAACCTCCCCCACTGCCTGCTGACATTGGGCTTCGACTTACTCTTAGGAGAACAATCAGAGAAGTAGCAGTTTTTGATGTTGCACCAGGGCCAAATGGCATGAGGGACCCAAATGTAGTCTAATGTTGGCTGTCAATTAGCACCCAGTTGGAGGTGGAGGGGTAAATAGCTAATTTCCTTACTTGCAATATGGCTCATGACATCAAGGCCACACCAATGATTTTGAAAGAGGAATCCTGACACTTTTCGCTATTTCTATCCATTATTAGCCCCCTCACAGACAAATTGATGATCATCTATCGCTTACCTGTTTTGCGTGCTGGTGTTTTGATCCCAAGAGACTTACAAGCTTCCAGGTAGCAGGCAGAAATGTAACAGACAGACAACATTCCTGACATCTGATTCAGTATCACACCTTCTCATAGACACATCACCCTATCTGTTGGCTGAAGGAGCTCACAACCGGTACCAACCCCAACAGGTTACGGGTCCAAGATGCTTAGGGGCATATTTATGAGATTAATTGCCTCGTTATTGCACCATGCAGTATGGGGCAAGAGTGATGCAGGTCCAACATGCGATTTATTGAGCCATGCAAGGACACCTTGCATATCCCTGAGTGTCTTCATAAAGTTGAAGTAAATCAACGCAGTACAAATCTCTGTGTTTGCGTTACTCTGCTCTTTGGAAGGCGTTTCATGGGCTTTGCATGGTGTTCCCATGCAGTTCCCATGCAACTCTCATGGTTGTAGACACATTGCCAGGTTTACCAAAAGTGGTAGACCTGAGAATGTGGCAAAAAGACACACCTTGTTGGGGGAGGTGTAATGAGGAGAAATACCTTTATTTCTTCTTGTTACTTCCTCTTTCTGTGTGCTGCATTCTGTAGCACACATAGAAGGAGGAATATGCCTCAGGGAGTAAGGTTAAACTTCCTGCACAAAAGCAATCCTGCATGAAACAGAGTGCACCATGGTACAAGGGGGCTTGCATTGGCACCAGTGCAGGGCAAAGGCAGGAATGCACTGTATTTTTTAAAATACAGCAAATTCCTGCCCTGTCAAGCAGTGCTGCAAGGTTGTTTGGAGATCCCGCTATAGAGAGTGTTGCCGTAATCCAGCCTGCTTGTGATGGATTTACTTGGTATGGAATTAAGGTGAGAAGGAAGAGGGGCAGTTAGGTAATTGTGTTACACCATAATAATCAGTGCCGTGCATGTATCGGCTCCCTATGTGTGTCTTCAGAAAAATATCAGATTCTTAACCTTTATCTCAATTTAAGAAAAACACAAGATACTTGCATGATGCATAATTGAACTTCGTGACAGTAGTCTATTCCACAGTCAGAATCGAAATTAATGAAAAAGAGCCGAAATGCTTAAAAATATGTGTTTCTTGGGTGCTGCCATGTTCTTTATCAACATAAGCCACTCAATACCATGTGCACACTTTAAATGTTTATCGTCTTTTTATTTTATTGTACTGAGTAAAATACATTTTGAAAAGTCTACATTATTTTATTAGAATTCTTTCACAATACAAGCACATGAAATAAAGTTCTGTAATGTAATAACAAATATAAATAGGCATTTTATATTTCCATTGGTACAGTTCATAAGCATGCCAATTTGTATTAAACATCCAATCACTTTGCTATGTGACACATTAAAGCTCAGTTGAAAGATGTTAAAAAAAATTTGAGTTTTTCATGGCATTACATGAATACAGTATCAGATTACATGGTGAAATACGCACGAGTCCTCTAAACACAAATTTCATCATTGACCAATGTCCTGTCTTTAAACTTTGAAGACCACTTTTTTGGTTGCGTCGCGGGCACTTTTCAAGAAACACATGACTCCAGTTCCTCCGGTACCTTTTGCTTCTAGTGAGGATGGAGGGGCAGGGAGAGGCTTGCCAGCATTCATCAATTTTGCTGCGTTTGCAGCTCTGGCATTCACTCCAGCAATAGATACATACTTGCTCACTACTGTTATGTGGTAGTTCCTTACTTCAACTAGGGCCTCTACACAGTTATTGTAAGCAATGCACAGACTGCTGTTTCCAGAGGACATTACATGCTGTTGAAGAGAAGGGATCCGCCGGATTTCTTCTAAAAAAGCCTTGTGACTTGGTGGCATGTAATCTCTCATTCTATGAAGAAATGAAGCTAAAAGAAAGAGCAAAACCGAATGTCACGAACATATTACAAGCAAATTAACTAAAAAAAAAAAACATTAAAGAAGAGATGAGTGCAGACACTGCGAACAAAATGAAAAACAAAAAAACAAAAAGAAATCAACACCTTGGTAGGAAATCTAGTCCAAGCAGTGTAACCTCTATCCCACAACAAATAATACGATTAGTAGCCGAACAGCATCAAAAGCTCTGGTTCAGAAGTCCAAGGTTGGGGCAAAATTCCGATCCCAGTGCAAATTTATGTTTCTCCAGGGATCAGAAGAATGACCACTGCAGAGATTTATGAATGTGGTCATTAGCAGGTGTGATAAACGTTAAATCCCCCACGATTTTCCCAGGTCAGTTTTTGCAGGTCAAACTTGTTGAGAATGTTGTGTAATTCAGTGTGGCATGCACTGAAATATACCTGCTAAGCCCCATTTACGAGTTAAAATGCAATGCAGCGTAGGAGGAATTCACTATATCTGGTAAATGCCTGAACCCCATTCGGTGAAGTCATAATGGGGCTAAAAGTGACTGGGGCTAAAAGGAGCTCTCATTATTAGATAATATCTTCGTACACACCCACAGCTCACTGCAGAGAACATCCATGTTCTTATTCTGAAAAAGGCCATTTAGAGCAAAAGGAGTATTCGAAAGAAATGCCCTAACATATCAGTGTCTACATGCTGAGAGACTAAAAGTCCACACTGTGTGCAACATCATGTCACACCTCAAGCCAAATCAAAGCCAACTGTATTTGTGTGAGATTTTTAAAGGGAGGAGACAGAATAATCGCCGCTGCTGACATTATGAAGGCCCCCGACACTAAAATGAGGCAAACAGACCTTCAGTTTGGCAGAGAAGGTACTCCGTCGCCATTGCTGTAAAATGTCACTATACTTCACTATGAAGTATAAATTTAGATGGATCATTAGTAATATGTCTCTCTCAACTTCACAACACATTTCCATGAAACACTTATTTCTGTATTTGTTTTTTACTTTTATATAGTACAAACCTGGCCCAAGAGCATCAATGGCAGGATGAGGGGCCGAGCTGACTGTCATCTGCCACACTTGTACTTCAAAGGCACTTTCTCAGCTCACATACAAAGGACTTCACACTAGCCTATTGAGCCCTCAGACAGACTGGGACCAAGGCAGGTAGGAAGGAAATTCCAGAACCTTCTGCAAGGGAAAAGTCCATAAGCTTCTCCTACTTTAAAGGTTAAGGGGGCAGCAAATGTAAAAATTGGACTCTCTGACCCACTCTTCAGTACACTCCTAAACCTGTGGATGCTACAGAAAAAGGACTGCCATGCTGCCCTGCTGCATAAGGCCTGCCCTGCTGTCTGAGAAGGAAGACAGGACCTGTACCCTTAGTACCAGGCTGAAGTGACTTCATGGGTCAGCAGACTCACCTTCTGTTCTGAGCTAATGGGATACAACAAGCTCCAGAGGCCTCTCTGTAACTGCTCGGCCTGCTGCACTGGGTCTGCAACTGGACCTGCCTGAGCTCTGCTGGCCTCTGCTAAAGTGAGTTCCTGATCCCCAAGGTGTGCCTTCCCCATACTAGACCCTTCGTGTGGCGTCTGTCTAACTCCTCCTTGAAGAAAGGGATTCATCCTGAAGTTATAGACTCTTCAAGATAGCAAGCAGGCACATTCAAGCCAAGAACTTGATGCCTGTGCCCAATGCCAACACGAACCTCTGGTCAACTGGATGGCCAGCTATGACCATCAATGGGAGGTGTGCAATTTCTTGCCACAGTATCGACAGCACACAGTGACTGCCAATGTGAATCTTGAGCAACAACCATCGGCGACGCCCAACAGGATCTTGGTGCTGCAGCTACGCCCATTCAAGATTCGTGGCCTGCTCTTCGCGCTGCAGCAAAGAAAATTACCAATGCTCACCCAGTTCCTCAAGGCCTGCTCCACCACAAACTGGAATCTACATGCTAGACTTTAGAGTGTAAAATTCCAGCAATATGTGGTTGGCCTGAAGTTGTTACTTTCACCCGGTTCGCATGACTAGATAATTGCGAGTGGAGCTTTGCACAATTGGCACTATACTGACCTTAAATCTTAGAAATTTCATATCTCCTGTTCTACTTTTTGGATTTTTGCTGTTTTCATGTCAAAAAAATTATAAAAGTTTACTCTATTTTTTAACACCAGTATGGGATTTTTCTTGTGGTGTTTTCACTTTATTACTGTTTGAGTGCTGCATAGATACTTTACACATTATCTCTAAGTTAAGCCTGACTGCTTATTGTGCTATGCTACAACAGGGTAAAGCAGAGGCTAATTGAGTGACTTTCGTGTTTACCTCTTACAAGGATAGTGGCTGTTGCTTGAGAGACACTAACAACCCTCTCAACCAACAATCCAATTTCTCACAAACATGAAAAATGTACTATTATAAAAAAAAAATGCATAGGCCATTGGTATAGTTGAATGATGGCAGCCACAATACTATAGCATGTTTTGGAATTATTTATGGCTACCTAAATGTTTTGAGTGTGTAGCCACCTGGACAACCTCATCTCAGGATAGACATCTCAGTGTGTATGATACCAACACCTGTTCTTATATCTTGGTTGTATTCTATTATTTCAATGCCCTCAGCACTTCTATTCAACCATTCTCTTCGTGTTTTTTGTTGGGTCCGTGGCACCAGCTTTTTTGAAATCATGCATGTTTTATTTTCTACAACATAAACACAGGAACACAAAAAAGCAATGATCTGAGACAGGTCTACACTAGATGTGTGTGTTGAGGTAATCTACACATTTGGCCCACGTAACTAAATCTACAGGATTTATTTATTAAACCATTGCCTGCTATTGTGGCATGGTTCGTCACAACAGTGCGTGAAGGTTTATTGCGTATCATTATAAAGAGAATGGTGAACAAGCCTCAATTATATTCCTTTTCACTCCTTTGTTTGTGAATGGATTTACAGGAAATCATAAAAGCTTGAAACAAAAGCATAAAAAGCTTGCTAGCTTCCAAAGAGATGCTCAGGCCGTTAACATAGAGGAAGGACAATAGCCAAGGAAGCAAGCAGGTGACAATGTCATATATAATAAATATGGACTTCTGCAAGAAGCACAAGGATAACATCAGAAATATCTTCCGTTGCTCATGGTGAAGGCATTTTTGTTTCATCTTGTTTCATCTCTTCATTGTTCTTCATTTTGTTTTATTGTGTATGTTATGGGCACAATAGTCCTGATTCCGATTTCTTCTTGTCAAATCCAATACCGATGGCTTTAGTTTGTCAAATGCTTTCAAACACCATTTTGATTTAATGCATTAGCATTTTAAAGTCAGACTTAGCTTGTGTTCTTGGATTGTGACGGTATGTGGAGGTTTGAGAAGTGACGAAAGGATCTTAGAAAGCACAGGGAGGACTTGCAATGCAGGTTTTGATACTACATGTTTTTCTATATTTGTATATGCTGCTCGCAGTTCATAGCGTTGTTTCCAAGAGTAGTTGTGACTTACTACTAAGTTACTCCTCAATATCTAAGATTAAGGCATACGTAGTCTTAGACATAATATTTGGGAACATGTCCATACAAAGTTAACCTTACTGTTTGGTGTTACCTTTAGTAACAGAGAAGAAGCCACTTTATTAACAAAATTGTTAAACATTTTGAAACTTTAGAAATAAAATAGTACATCCTTTCAACTACTTGTATTGCTAAATAAGTTTAGCATTCATAAGGTAACAATTGGAAAAATGCTTATATTCTTAAATGACACATATTTATGAATTCTAGTTAAATGCTAGATGTTAAGATCTGGGAGTAATCTGCAAGTCACGGTTCAAATTGTGACAGGGCCACCTTGGACTATCATGGTACTGAAGTTGACAAAACACATTCCATTGAGATGATATTAGTATATTCTGGTATTTACAATGCAACGGTGGTAGCAAATGTTGTATAAAAATGTCAAGTTATCATTAGAAGTAAATAATTAAGGAATTTAAAAAAAGGTTCACAAAATTGTAACCCATTTTCGAGGTGCCCCGAAAGTAGAACATCATTTAGTTTGGGCACCCATCATAACACAATTTATTTTGGTTATGCTGACACTCTTGTGTGAGGTGTGCATTTCTTTTCCTATTAGCACAGGGGAAAATGCTAAGCTCAAGATATGTAATTTGTGTTAGAACATTTTATGTAACAAAAACAAGTGTGTCCATCATGCACACCACAGGCCATGTTTAGAACACCAAATGCCCAATAGTGGTTACAAAAAAATGGGGTATTTACAAAGAGCAAACAAAACAGTATATGCGTTGTGATGTGTATTGTGTGTGGCACACAATAACTGGTAATTTTTTAAGGCATTCCAAGGCCTACACATGGGAGGTTCTGTGGTTAGAGACTCAAATCAACAGATAACATTTAATAATTTGCTGCCCTCCCAGTGCCATATTTTCTAAAAAGGAAAACCTACTCTATTCCACACACTAGAAAATACTCTTTAGAAATAGATACAGATGGAAATACTTATGGCGACACCTTCTAACAGGCCTCAAACCCAACATGAGGTGCACACTAAAGAAAGATCCTGTAAGTCAGTTAACCCCCTAAATGCATACCGGATCCCCTCACGAGTATAGTGGTTGCACTGAATGCACTTCACCTGTCTTAACCCTAGCAAGACATACACCCTAAGAACACAATGGGCCATCTCAGCAATGAGGCGATAAAAAATAATCGCCGCTTTTGCGTCCATTTTCGGGCGAAAAGCGGTGATAATTTTATCGCCTAATCAGCAAGGTCACGCTATCGCGTGAAACCTTGCATGAGCGCCTGAATTCTGAACACCCAGCTTTGCATCTCGAATGAGATGCAAAGTGGGCGTTCCTGCCCTGACATGACTGGAGAAATGTCGCTATGCGACATTTCTCCTATCATCAAGCCCCACGCTATGAAGCATAGCAGCAAGAAATGTAGCTATAACCCCTGTTAGCACTACTTTCCTTACGCCTGCTTCAGGGCTGACTTAGCCATGATATCCTATGGAAGGTGGATATCGTGACTAAGTTTGCCTAGCCCTATCATCAAGCTAACGCCAAACTTCGTGAGATTATCGCTGGGTTTCCTGCCTTTCTCAAACCTCATGCCTATTGGCTTTGTCAGACTGTCACACAATAATTAAAGGCATAAAATAGAACCAAATAAAAGAGCAAATCGATATATATACACCTCAGGATAGTGCCCCTTTTTAATAACATAAAGCATTATATACAGTCACTTACTGTCAACAATGTACATGTCAATACCCATTTCAATGTTCAACATAACTAAGTGTGCAAGGCTTTCTTCTACATTTCCCCTGTCTGAAAAACAGCAACAGAACATAGGAACAAAGATCAATGCACTATAGAACATTTAGATAGAAATCACATCCCCAGGAGAGCTTGTCTGTCAGCCAATAAGTAACTCTCCTGGAGTTACTCTTTAAAGGCCCCAGAAGACAAAGGGCTACAACAGCAACATGAACTGTGGGTTTCTGTGGGATGATGGTCAACAACTACTTCTGGGTGGCTCCTAAAGCAAATAAACTATTTCTGCAGTGCATCTGTCCTCCCTGAAGTAGAAAGGCAGTAACAGGAGGGAGTGTGAAGCACATTCCCCTTTAGAAATAAACTTCATGACACAGGACCTCCCAAAGATAGACAATAACAAAATCGCTGGTTGATGAAAATAGTTTTTAGTACCGGCAGCACCCAGGGCCCATGGGCCAGACCACCATAAAGGGAACAAACAAAGGTAGTTTTCTCTGGCCTGTTGGCCCAAACTGAACTATGTTTAATGAGTTGTGCTGGTGGTGTTAGGATCTAGCCACTATGAGTGCTGGATTAGGTCCTCTGGCCTCTACATTTTCAGCTGTTTCATGTGATCTTTCTGGTCTTTCAACTGTTCAGCACATTTTATTAGGAGCTTGATGTAGATTCTTTTCCCTCCAAAGAGGAAAGGCTCTGGGTCTGCTCTCCTGCCACTCTAGCTCTTATACCTGATTGTAAAGTGCTTTTAAAGCTTTTACACTGAGCTACCTTCCCCATAGTTCTCAAGGCAGGTTACACTCTCTATCTGCTCTACCCAGATCCTATGAATTGTGGCCACTGTCAGGGTGCTTATGTGTCCAATGGGAAACAGAGTCCCTATTCTATTTTAGAGGTTACATTTAGTCTACATTTTGGCATTTCTTTTTAACTTAGCATCTTTTTAAGATGGTGGTTTGAGTTTATTTACATTATAACGTGCAAGTATTGCGCATACATTAATATTTGAGTAGACATTATTGTGTGATAGTTTGCACTGTTAGTTCAAGGGTCATACATTTTAGAGTGCAATGTCTTTGTTTTATTATGTGCTCGTAGAAGTCAACTTTTTCCCTCCACACTAACTAAAAGTTTTTTTGCGCCTCTGGCACAGTGCAATAAGGCTGGCATTTTATTATTTAAACAGCATCCATGCTGAATACAGTGAGAGGCCCTTCATACTGAAGTTCTCATGGAAGCTACTGTGAGCTGTGACAGATGCAGCTCTGCAGATCCCAAACTTCATCCTGAGAAGGAAGAGAGCCATGCAAGAGAAGTGTGGAGGCCTGCAAACTGGGCCGGACTGAATACTGAACCTTTTGGCATGCTCCCGAGCTGGGGGCTGATGTCACTGCGGTGGGGGTTAATTTTGTTGATGGAGACCTGTGTGTGCTTCGAAATAAACAAAGCAAAACAAATTTCATTCAGCGCACGCAGGTCCCCATCAGCGAAATCAGCCCCCAGCTCGGCAGCATGTCAAAACGCCCGGTAACCAGTCCGTCCCTGCCTGCACACTCAGACGGGGTTCATTCGTTAATGCACTGAGACTGTCTTCCTGAGCTATTACACCAAGGTACGGGGTTAGATCATTCCAACAGGTCTTGTAAGAGTATTCTCAACATGCTCTCACTAGTATAGAGTTATTAGTAGGGGTGGGCAGAGCACCACGAAGTTCCGCAAGTGAGCGGGGTATTGCTCGTCCACCCCTCGCTGCGTGTAGAGCAGTCAAGGGCCTATGTTTCGGCAAATTAAATTCCGTGTTACCCTTACAGCACCTGACAAGAAGTTCTCTTTATTGTTAGAGTCCTATTAGCATTTTTATAATAACTACAGCAAAATTATGGTGCGCATGTCCTTAAGAGGACCCCCATTCACTTTAAGTAATATCCATTGGCCAGGGAGGTAGTGTCTGGTGGGGAGCATCTCCGTGGCACTGGAGAGGAGTTCAAGACCTGGCTGTTACAGTGCTTCATTTGCCTCCAGCTGCCAAAACTGTGCCTCTCTTGTGCCTGCTGCCCTTCTCCTGTGAAATTCGAGACCCTTTGGTCACTCCAGCATCTGACAACTCCAGGTCAACCCCCGGGCTGTGTGATCCACAGCCGGGTGGGGTCCTGCCTCTTGCACGAACGGATCCGCATCTACGGTCGAGTTCCTGTGGAACAGGTGCCTGAGGCGTCCAAAGCCGCCCTTCTTCTCCTTGCCACTCTATGGGGTGAGTGCTGCTGTGGGCTTCTCTCCGCAGCTCTTGGTTGAGTTCAGTGGGCCTGGGAGAATCAAGGCACGGGCTGGCTCTCCTGTGTCCTCTGCTGCTGTCTTTCACCAAGCACTTCCGGGGCAGAATGTTATGTTGGGGCTGTGGAAGGCCCATCTCAGGCTAGGAGCTTACACGCGGGACTCATTCTGGCACATTTCACTACTAAGTCATTTACTCAATTAAACCGAACCACAAACAGATGTGCACAGGCATGCGAGGCACGCAGCCTGGCTAGAATCTGCGGCCATGCAAATTCATGAGGAGGGGTTAGGGGCCAGTAGACTCCGCCATGCTGTGCATATGGAGTTTTTTGTCAAACTCAGCACCACAAGTGGAACGCCGAGTGGCAAAACTCTGCACACTCTGTTGGCAGAGCGGAATTTACTGCCCACCCCTAGTTATTAGTGATATAGGAGTAATAATAGACACAGTTTACATGGTTGAATTGTTTGTGTTTTTCACCATTCTAATAATGTTTATAACAATGATGTCTTATCTATCTAATAATCGCAGCTCATGATTTATTTACAAGGATTAGATATTTTCAATCAACATTTGAAAATGTATTCTTGTATCTTTACTTCGGGACTCCTTGGGCATGCAAAAGTGACAAACTAAAGGGTTAGTTCTCCTTCCACGAACTCCTTGGGAATCAAAGTGGTCATGTTCAAGGTTTCTGACAACATCTATAACTATGGAAATCTAGAGGTTTAGATGTGGTACTATGAGTTAGCTGAACCAACACCTACTGATGACATAAGAAGACTCAATCTCTTCATTGTGAATTTTGTTGATCCAATACACAGTCCACCTAAATTCGTAGAAACTATAAAACAAACCAGGGGTATCAAACACAGGAACAGTCCACATAAATTCCAGAGGATTCCTCTCCTCTAGAGTCCCTAGGAAGTCTACCCTTTAATGTCCCCGGAGGAGCCAGTGCCACTCGACAGTAAGATAAGGGTCTAACACAATCCAAAAAAGTGAAAGTCCACAGTGTCTTTCACTCCAAAGAGGAGTTTACCCACACAGGTTTCTTCAATTAATATATTCAGCTGTTCCCAGAGATTCCCAGAGATCTCTGCTTGTGGAAGAATGTAAAGGTGGCTGTGAACAGGTCTAATAAGTGGGCATCTTTGCCACATATTCTCTCCATGCATGATGCATCTGCCTACACAGCATCATGGATCTTTCAAAATGGAGAATTCATGTTTTGGTCAGCCACACCTCTCCTAGAGCCTGTACTTGTGCACCAGACATAGCAAGCTGTTCCTTTGCTCCAAACTTCAAAAGGAAGGCCCTCCTGAGAGTGGTCCCAGAGGTCTGTCTGCCTCTCTTTCTTTTGGGGCATGCCCTAGCTTGAAATTGTGAGTTATTAAGCCCATGCAGCAGGCTAGCCCTCAACAAATCGGCTTCTGTTTTAGGGGACGCTCTGGTGGGAGGCTTACCTACCTGCTGGTCAGCAAAGTAGTTCAGAGCCTTAATCCATCTCTTTATCCCTGAACCAATACCTATATATTTTTTTACCCAAACCACTTTCTCTCCCATGAGCAGGCTAATCCTCAGCAAATGGGCCTGTTGTCTTGGGGGAGACTCCGGGCGATATTGTGGTCTACCTGCTGGCCAGCATGGTAGTTCAAAGCCTGAAATGCTCATGCACGGGCGTCCGCGCATGCGCATTTGTCACAAGAAGTTGAAACAAGGAAGAGGGAGCCCCGGAGACGCCGCGCTTCAGGTAAGTCTCTTTACTTTTAATTATTTAACATGCAGGGTATTAATTTAAAAGGAGGGTGGGCGGGAGGCGGGCGGCGCGTACTGGGGCTACGCGGAGCGCGCGAGTGTGCGTAGATTTGGGCACATTACGCGCTGCTTCACGTAGCCCCACTACGCCCACCCTTATTTCTTATAGACACAGGAATGATGTTATGTTAAAATAAATATTTGGTCCTAGTCGCTCTAGCTTGATGGCCGGCTAGTTACTTCTTGTATCTTGATAGTTTGTGTCAATACAGCCCGAATTGCATCAGTGAATTTCCCTAGTCGGGCGACTGTTTGAGTTGTATTAGCAGAGAAGCACAAGTCTGAATCTTCTCTGCATCGTCCGGAGCCATGAGACCTGCAAATTGGGAGTACCAGGCAGTGCCACTCTCTAGCTAACTTTGGGCAGCAACGCAACAGATGAAGCCAAGATTTGCGGTGGTAACTGCAAATACGACAGGCAACTGAATTGTCTTGCTGGGCCCAGGATGGATTAAAGTCCACAATAGGCAGTGCTAGAAGTCTCATGTAAGTGATTCTTTTCCAGGGCAGAATTGTCAGGGCTTGCTCTAAATAAGGCTTAGGTTTTCCCAGGATATTAGAGACATCTAGTGTCGAAAGATTGGATTGATGGTGTAGGCTCTCCTGGTCCTTTTTGAAGGATATTCTCCTAACCTGTGTGTTCACTGTCTTTTTTCAGGCATTTGCCAGGACATCCGGATTGTGCACATGTTGGGCTTCTATTTCAAGTAGTCTTATAGCTACTGCCAACTGTGCCTGCCATGGGGAGCCATTCTCTTTAAAGATTGTTTTGATATGGGTTTTCAATGTGGATACAGAGGCACACAAAGCACTAATATAGTATTTTTAAAAGTCCCCTGAGCAGGTGATATCCAGGCAAGTTAGGCCCAGCTCCAGCCTTACTTTGGATCTCCTGGCCTGTCGTGGGAGAGCTAGAACCTTCTTGTAGGCGGAGATTTGGAGGTTTGTGAGGAGCTTGTTGAAGGTGCCGGGGAAGACTAAATGTCCATAGTTGAGAGGGAACAAGTTTTACTCTTACAACTTTCAGGATTGGTTCTGCTGTTGGACTATGAAGTCGCTGGTTTAAGCGTCGCAAACTGTAAATAATGCTGGCCCCCTTGCTTCTTAGATGTTTCAGGTGGACTGTTGGCTTTGCCCCTTCAGATTGCCTAATGCCCAGGAAGTTAAAACTTGTGCATGTTTTGATTTGCAGATCGCCTAGGCACCATTATGCTGTTTGCTTTTGGTGATACTTCCCAAAAATAAGTATCCTGGTCTTCTCCTGGTTAGCCGGAAGGTTGTTCTTTTGATTGTACCTGTGAAGCCCGTTTAGAGCTTTTTGTAGGCCAGACCGCGGGTGATCCATTATCATGATGCTGTCGACGTACTTAAGGATTTGGAGCTGCACTTTCCCCAGCTTTGGTGTTAGTAAACTTGCTCCTTTCAGGGCTTTTCCCAGGTCTGCTGTATAAAGATTAAAGAGAACAGGGGCGAGTACACACTCTTGTTTCAGGCCAGTATTGGTCAGCACCTTGGCTGTTACCGTGGTTTGGCTGGTCTCGATGCGGAACGAGGTCTCCTGATAAGTGCAATTATTGCCCTTGGCAACTGTTGGGGGATTCCCCAGGAGTCAAGTTTTTCCCACAGCTTCACTCGATCAACCTGGTCAAATGCTGCACTGTAGTCCACGAAGCAGCAAAAGAGGGGTAATAGTGCTGGCTGGGTCGCTCGATGTGACAGATGCCCCAATACTAGGATGTTATCCAGGGTGGAACTTTTGGGCCTAAAACCAGATTGAAAGAGGGGAAGAATGTTGTTTTCTTTTTCCCAGGCTTCTAGTTCTTTCAGTAGTATTCTTGTGTACACTTTCGCTTCAATGTCTACTAAAGCAATAAGACGGTATTTTTCTGGTTTCATACTATCCACTTTTTCATAAATAGAGAAGAGAATGGAACCTTTCCATGACGGTGGGACAGTTGAAGTAGCGTAAGCGTGCCTGAAAAGTGGTGTGAGCTGTTCTGCCCAGAAAACAGGTGATGCTTTAAACACTGATGCAGGGATCCCATTGGGTCCTGGGGCACCGTTTGTCCTCATTTTTTTTATCAAGATGATTACCTTGCCTCCGTGATGATAGGTGTTTTGTCGATCTTGTATGTTACCGGGAAACGTTGTTGTGGGTAAATGTGGGGCATGTTCTGGTGGTTAGAGTATAGCTGCTTTGCGTGTTTGACCCATTCCGCAGCTACCACGCCATTCTCTTTTGTCTGGCCAGTATTACTATGTTGATTTATTAGTTTCCATAGTTGGATGTGTCCCCTTTCTTTGAGGAGGGTGAATATTTTCAACCATTCTGCCTCGATTCTCTTAGCTCATATGTCCCAGACTTTCTTTCTATGTTCCGCGCAAAAAATTGTTATTGCCTGTGTTTGCTGATTTTTTGGTTCTCTTTCTTCTTGCCTTCAAGGCCTTTAAGAGGCTGCGCTTGGTTGGGTGAAGTCCTCTTGGGTGAATTTGTGAGAGGAGTCGGGGAGTGTGGATGGCCTGCCTTTGGGTGTTTCCTGATTCTCCCCTTAGGGCAAGTTTTAGTTCCTGTAGGATTGCTTTCCAGTGCTCCTGGGGGGGGTAACAGTTCATGTGACTGTGGAGTTCGACTCTTTGTGAGTAATCCACTCCATGAGTTTTGGGCCAAGATTTATAGTCCATTTTATTCTACTGAGAACTTCATGGTGCTCTTCTCCAGTTGAGGCCCCCAGTGTTTGCAGTTGTACTGTAGTTTTTTCATTTAACTGAAAGGTTACCCTCAGCGTCCTGTGGTCACTCTTGTCCCTGTTATCTACTTCGAAGTTGATAAAATATGATGCCAGGTGATCTGAGATAAAGACTTAGTCGATGGTGGACTTGTCCCTGAAGGTGGGGAAAGGGAGCCAGAGAGGGTCTGCAGCCATTTTGATAGCGTGCACAGAGACCAAGTTTTTATTGTGAGAAAGCCGCTGCAGAGGAGTTGCGCTGGAATGAGGTGGAAGATAGATTTTCGGGTTCTCTAACTCCCGTGTGTTCAGGTACCCGACTATAACTGGGTAGTGTGAGTCATATTTGTTGGAGATGATTCATTTTTGTTGTCAGTGTTTTTAGTGCTTGTTTTGTTGCTGGGAGCTGGGGTGGACATAGCAGTTGATTAACAAAAGGCGAATTGGGTTATTGTTACTTTTACGCATGCTAACGAGTGCCGCTTGCAGATCTAGGGTGTTAGTTGCAATTAAAGTTGTCTCTATTTTGCGAGCTTTATTGATAATGATTGAGAGACCGCCAGATGCTCTCCCACAGATATTGCGCTTCATGGCTGCGGAATGAAGTTCATAGAAACCTGGGAGCATTAAGGGTTTGGTTGCCCAAGTCTCTTGGAGGCACAGGATATCATTTTCTTGGAAGTATTTAATTACTGAATTGAACACAAGAAGGCTTTTTAAGCCGGCTATGTTCCAGGATATTAAGGACAGCTGAGTATTAATTCCAGGGATTCTGGTGCTGACACTGATGGTTAGCTCTCAAAACCATTTTGCAAAAGCTACTAGTAAATGATACTCAGGTAGTGAGACTCACTGAAAAACATGACTCGAAAACCTGGTGGACCAATATCAAAATTCTAGGAGGTTATGAGGGGATCTGCAACCTCTTCTTCATAGTATTAAATGATTTTCAGCTGACAAACTCTGCACTGCTCAAATTCAAGCCCTTTGAGATTGGGGAAAAATTATAATGCATGACATTGTGACCCATAAATCTCTATTCAAACCACATTATCAACTTTGGAATTCCCAGCAAATCACAAGAAAAGTATTCAAATATGTATGGACATTATCATCTTTCATGCAATTTGTAGGGACAATGATCTGCCACGCCTCCGGTGGCAATAAAGCCTTGACATTTTGCTGCCTTCACTTGTCAATTGCTACCCATTGACAAAGTGGAAGGTTTTGTAACAGTGGGAATAATGGATGGAAGCATTGTGGGGGGTAGATTGGGTCCTATGGAGCGCTGCATGTTTTCACCAATGTCCCATATGAACGTTTCCTTTTGTTTTGTCATTGTAATTGCAATGATAGCGCTTCGTAAATGCAAATGCTAGATGAAGATCAGCTGTCTAGTGTGGTCCTACCAATCTGCATTTGCACCTGGTTGCACAGATTTGCAGAATGAATTTGTCTGGTGGAGTAGGATGTTAGGGAATCTTTTTGAGAAACTGCTTTGCGATGTGCTTATTGTTAAATTCAGCACACAACAAAATATTTGTCTGCTCACATTGCATAGACTGTGCAAAAACAACCCTTCTAGGTGAATTAATCAATAATATATATGGACCATTTAGTCCCAAAGCCTCTGTTGAATTTAGCAATAGCAAGGTGTTGTAACCAGTCAAGTTCAAACACAATCCCGTAGCAAGTAAGTTGATTTCCTCTTTTTATATCTCTAGGGAACATCTATTTACTCAATGTACAATCATTTCCATTTCTCATTCAATTGCCTATCATTTCCTGAAACACTTTTTAAACCATGTGTATATTGATCATTTGCAATATTTGTAAACTCGAGATAAAATCATTTGCAATATTTGTAAACTCAAGATAAAATATCAGTGGTATTAATTTTTCCTGCAAAATATTTACTGTGATTTTAGTCATAAAAATAAAATCTCCCGCTAAAGAATGGAACATTTAGTATTTTAGTTCAACACATTATGCATATCATTTTTGACTTACCACTCTCTTGGCTATGTTGAATGCCTAAGAGTTCATCAAAGGTCTGGAGTGTTGTGCTCTGGGCAGCACTTCCTCCTGAATATGCTATTGGCTCTTCAGAGACTCCTTCATATATCAAGCCATCTGGCATTGCTGAGTTATCCTTCCAACTGCAGAAGAATATAGTTCAAAAAGAATAAGTGATTTTGCACTATGATATCTAAGAACTACATTTGCAAAGGTAGAGGTAGGTGTCATAACTAAACAAATATTGGATCCTATGTACTATTGTTTTGCAGTTTGGTAAACAGTATGAGATTTATTTCCGAATGCCAACAGTGTGATTAGAGACACCCATCTTCTAGAATGAAGCACCTTCATTTTTAAACCACTGCACATTGGTGAGACTTTGAGGGAAGATGGAACCTAAAGAAGAGGAATGAAGCGACGACTGTGTTCACTTATTGCTTCTTAAAGAGGACTACAGGCTTGTATTTTCTCAAACTCAGTTGGCTCAAGATAATGGCACATTGACCTCTCCACTCCTTCTTGGTCTGAGTCAAGGGTGGATTTGCTGTGCACCCTAAAGCAGAGCATCTCTTGGATAGCTATAGAGCAGTTTTTGCCAGGGTAAAGGGTACCTCAGACTCTGGCAATACAAGTTGGTGTCCTGTAAGTGGGTAGGAGGCCAAGGGGCTTTTGAAGTGGAGGCATTTGATAAACTCCATTTTCAGGGCCATGGGGTGATGCTAAAGAGAGACACCGGGCTTGACGTGCAGGATGTGGAGGCAATAGTTCACGTCCTTGAGCTCTTCCTCAATGGAGGAAGCACATTGAAAGTTAAAAAGCTCCAGATAAAACATCTGAAAATGTTGAAGAGAGGAGGCCCTGCAATCCACTCCTGTTAACTGAAGCATTACACGAAGAGTGAAACACAACAAACTCCATGTTAAAGTCCCATGCGGATCGCAAGAAAACTGTCTATGAGCTTCTTGCTCCTAAGGCAGCTGTCTGGTAGGTCCCCAGGCTCACTAAGTAGAGAAAAACCTAATTGCCTCCAACTGTTTCATAGATGCCCCCTTCGGAAGGCCACTGCCACAGAGGACCCGTCAATGTGTGTTTTGCATGCTATTTACCATAAGATTATGCCCCAAAGGGAGGGCAAGTGTCAATGGGGATCACCCAGCTTTCAGGTGCTACAAGGTGTGAGATACAAGACCCACCATAAAAAGCCACTGTGGAACCCCAAAACTGTGTAGAAAGACCCAGTAGAGGGATGGCAGGCATGAGATGCATCAACTCTCTCCTTTACCTCATTACCCCCAGAAGGAGCAAAGCAGAAGATGGGCAAGCACACAGTTTGCCTGCTGCCAACTGCAAGGTCTGTGTCATGACTGTAAAGGGGAAGCAGGAAGCTAGCTCCAGTGCTCCACTCCCAAAGAGCACATGGTAGGGGATGAGCAGGTGTGGAAGTACACAGTTCCCCCTGGAGAAACAGCATAGAAAATGATTATACTCTCCAAGGGACAACTTTATTTATCATACGAGGTTTGTATATGTACGTAAATTACCA
Source organism: Triturus cristatus (assembly GCF_964204655.1). Taxonomy (NCBI): domain Eukaryota; kingdom Metazoa; phylum Chordata; class Amphibia; order Caudata; family Salamandridae; genus Triturus; species Triturus cristatus. The sequence continues at coordinate 543,840,924 of NC_140594.1, read as the reverse complement.
ATACCCATATTAAACTATAGCCAGTACTCCATAAATGAATCACATTCATTTACTATAAAGAACACTCTCTTGTATTCCAAAGTTATTCTGTTTTTCTTTTCATATTTTTCTTTACCCAAATCAATTAATTCACCATTTGCTATATATGTGATTACATTAAATAATGACAATTTTTAATACATATTTAGCTTGTCCCTAAGTCTTGGTAATTCCTAACAAGACTAACACTTCTAAATGGAAAGAACAGTTCAAGTATGTAAGCCTTGTACCAATGTCTTTTTTTTAATGACCTTGTGTATTGTTCATTTTCGCTTGTCCATCCGCTGTAGTTCAAGGTCCCAATTTCTAGGTTGTATGTGGAAAAAGGCTATTTGTAAAACGGTCAATGTGTTTCAACCTCTCATTTTCTTTTATGGGCCTTCTCAGGAAGACTTGCTCAAGGATCTAAAAATTAAAAAATTAAAAATGGTCTATATATTTCTGTTGCTCTATCCAGCAGGCTTGTCATAGTTTGCTATCCCTACGTTATATGTGGTGTATGTTTATCTCAATGACCCACGCTAGTGTGCCCTTTGGCCATAATGGTTGTAGATCTGGTCATATATGGAATTAAACATCTTCAGCGTCTTTCTGGTGCTACCGTGTACTACATAACCTGTCTGTGCCTATATCTCAAACAATGGGTGAGATCCCTGTATTGCTCGGCTATATCTGTAAAAATATGTAGGCATGTGACTGTATAACCTATTATATGACATTTATATCCATGTGACATGCCTGTTTCCATGTGTAATACATCCATATATTTTGATATTTATCACTGCAGTTCAGGAAAATATTAACATGTGTGAGAAATAAATGGACTGCCTTTTATATTTCTGAATCAAAATTTTTCACTTTTGCAGTGGTCTTCCAACATTCCATGCAAAGCCCGATAGTATAAAATCTGTAAAATCATCTCCAAACTTCCCTCAACCAATAAAAAGACATATTTGAGTGAGATTAAAAATGTTCATTATTGCAAGGATGAAAAAAAACATTTAGAGGATTGTGACTTATATTTCCGGAAATGTAGATCAATCCACTTATTCAGTACCAATTTTTAATTTATAAAACTAAATATAAGCAGTGGAAATATTTCAAATGAGCCAAACACTTATAGTGGGATCAAACGAGTGAGCGACAATCTTCAAATTCTCGAAAACATTAGTGTTGCTTTCACTCATACTAAATGCAGTATGTAACACAAAAACAATTGCAAGCTACGCAGCCAACGTATCAAAGGTACTTAGAGGACACAGGCCTATTTTGTCTGTGTAATTCTGAAAATAGTTTTTTTACTTTTCTCCTTTAATTTTCGAACATTAACATATTGACTATTTCAAACACTCTACTGTGAAAAGATTCCCTTCAATTGCATAAAATGATAAGTACATTAGTCATATCTTATGTCACAGCCCTAGGCCCCTTGTGGAGCCCTTCATGCCCCAGATAGTGGCACACTGTACATTTAAAAAAACACTGCTATATTGAATTTTATCACCAAAATTGTTTGCGAGCCAGTATGATACGTTCATTCTGTCCATCAACTGTTGTTTTTGCATTTGTCACCCGAGTGGGACGGGTATGCTCAGACGTGGGTCCCGTGCTCTCCATGTCACTGGAATCAAGCTATCCTGAGTGAAGAAGGGTGAAACCCAGAAACCGGTCCTAGGATGCTTGTTCCAGTCCAGGGAGGACCTGGCTTGGCAATACAGGCTGGACTGTTCCCATGAGGCACAGGGTCAAGACTGATTTGCATATGGTTCGGTTCAAACTGGAACGGCATGGTGAGCAAAAAAACGATGGATTTAGGCCCAGATCTCTGTACTGGGGTGAATGTATGACATTGTTCTGCATTCTGTCCATCAACTGTAGTTTTTGCATTATTAAAACACAGCTACATATTTGGATTAATTAATAATCAATACTTACCCAGAAAGAAAGATCCGCATGACAATATAAAATATTGCTGGATCAACATAATCTGAGAAAAGAAAATGTGAAGTAAGTTTTCTTGTGTCAACAAACAAATGCATCTGTCCAAACATACAGCTTTCACTAAGTTGAGGGGACTGCAGTCATAAGAAAAGCTTTGAACTTCGAGAGCCTCTTTTGCTGATCTCTCTAGGAGATTTTTAAAGGTGACCTGACAAATTCTGAATTCTTTCTACAGTTGCAACTGTTGTAGTGTAACTTCGGCAGCATGGGAATCCACACATAACAGTTAAAATAGGATTAGTTCCTTCTTTTGGCCAACAAAGGAATTCTGCCACCTGTCTGATGGTACTACGTCGAGCCAACACAGTGGTCTAGCTTATGTAATAGTAGCGGCCTGTGTATTGATACAGTGGTGAGGTGGGGGGACAGGCGTGGCAGGACAAGATGAAAACAAAAACACCTACCTGCATTGCGCCCCTCTCTTTGGAGGCACAGGCTCCCCCGACTGCACTGCAGCCAATCCGGACGCTGCTTTCACGCTGCTGAAACCAGCATCAGGATTGGCCTGAGTTCCGAGGATTTGCACTCACAGTTAGACTGGGAGCCTGTGCCTGCTGTCTCTAACCTGGCAATGCAGCTCGGGTTGAAGAGCATTCAGTGCTCATGACGATTTGGCTGGCCTGAGATGGCCAGCCAAACCATTATGCACACTGATAACAGTGCCCACCACTCCCTCTCAGTCTCTGTCACCCCCTGGCCATGCCCCCGAGAATCCACAGTAGGAGAAAATAAAACTATAAAAAACATGGTTTAGTATCATTTTATTTTTCAAGTTTTGCAGCTGCTGCTGCTGGCGGGGAGGTGACACTCCTTCATCACAGCGGAGGAGCTGCCACTGTTAAGTAATTAACGCTTCTAGGAGAATAACCTTATTTGACCCCCCACTCAATGGGGATGTAATCCAATCTTCCCTTGATGCAAAAAAATATTCTCATTCGGAAACTCAAAAGGATATTAAACCACAAAAACTGATTATTCCAAAACTCAGGGTCTGATTTCTATGATGGCAGTGAACATACACCATTGCAACAGCAACAGAGTATGCTTACAGCCAACATAATGGTGTGCCCACTAAATTTAGATTTGGACAGAAGTTTGGTTTATTCATGGTGAAGACTACTCTGTCTCCGTCATGATTAAACCCATTTGATAGCCTTGTGGCGTAAGGGTCATCGGAGTCAGAACTCTAATTCCGGCCACCTCTTATATAAGGGAGAAAATAAATGTTAGTTTTCACTGCCCATCATTGCCAAGGGAACCCTGGTGAACTGAGGCAGTGAAAAACTGCTAAATGCTTCCCTCTCACCATGGGAGAGGTCTCTCATGGCGAGGTGAGCATTTTATTTTTTATTTTCAAAAATAAAATCCTGCTGCTGGATTTTCTGTTAGAGATTGGTGCAGGGCTTCATCGTGTTAATGCAGCTTTGCCCCAAACTACAAAAAGTGCTGAAAGAACTACCGTAATGGTGGTTCCTGGAAATGCTCTAAGAAATGACCACCTGCTTGGTGGTCATTTCTAAATCCAGTGGACGGTACCTTCATAGGGGGGATAGAGTGATTAACTCTGCCGCACTGGCAGAGATGCAGGGCTTTGTGCAGATTATGAATCTGGCTCTTAGTCTTCCCTGTGTGAGTGAAGACAAATTCCACAACACAGCTTTTAAAATGTATTTAAAAAAAAGAACAGGCTACCATACCTCTATTAACAATTCTCACAATGGAGCAATTTTTACAGACTGACAGTGGGGAACTTTAAATGAAGCCAGCTGGCCCATATATAAAGACTGTTTATATGGTAAACAACCATAGCAACAAATCCTAACTGTATGCATTTTTGTAAAACGTTTCAAGTCACAAAGTAGCCTGGCAGCATCGATGTAGTGTTTTTACCTACAATGATGGAAGACCACCCCATACATAAAAGTGAATACTGTTCGCAAGAACACATGGGCATTGGGAAAATTCAAACATCCGCAAGCAAAACAAAATAAAATTGGTAGACAAAACATTGTCAACCCTGAGTCTCCATATTGAGACTATATTACTGTACCACACAAGCCATTATCACACATGGCTTTACAACCTGCTCAATACAATGCCTGCGGCACTACCACAAAAGTCTTTACCATGCAAAACTTTACCACGCATACAGTGAGATCTTAAGGATTGTGGGTGCCCTGGGCCAAACATATTTAGGGGGTCCCTGTTTGAAACAGACTTTATTTTATAATCCAATTTCAGCTCTCTCATGCCCTCTTTGGCCAGGTCACTGAATGCAGCTCCTTACTCATCGAAATTCTAAATGTGTTTAAATGTAATATTCAGGTATAGTGACTATATTGTAACACACCAGCAGCTCACTAATATTGCTGCAAATAATCTCTGTGATACCCTCCCATTTCTCATATGAGAGGCCCTGATTTGATCTAAAATAAATCATTTTATGGATATAGACTCAACATTGTTTCAGATGTAAACACATTTCTCAGCAAAATGTCTATAATACACTGTCATGCAGCACCCATGTTAAAAAATAAATTAATGGAATACGGTATTTAAAAAATCTGTTTCAGAGTTATTCAAGGTCATCAGGGAAAGACTCTGTAGAACAGGGTTTGCTCTGTCAGGGTGGCCCCTGAAAGGCGGGGGCCCTGGACCACAGCCCACTTTGCCCATGTCTTACAACATCTCTGCACGCATATGCCTTTACCACGCATGTCTTTCCAACAACGTTTTGTGAATGGTAAAGGCATGTGTGTGTGTGTGTCTATATATAACAATATTTATATATATATATACCGTTGCCTCGTTGCTCTTTCCAGTCCAGCGGGACCCTTGGGAAGTGGCGCGCACGCCGGCAGAGCATACCAGCTAATCACACAAAAGTTCCAGTAGGCGCGCTCTCAAGATATAGTACACTCGTACCACGTGAGAAGTTGCAAAAATTATTTTATACACAACGTGTTTCGTCTGCCAAGCAGTCTTGATCCCGTGTAATGTGCATACCAATCCAGTGCCTTAAAAATGCATGGTTGAAACAAACGATGGTTACATGAGGAATGCTAACATGTCGGCCATATTAGAATGGTGTCGGCAATAAAGCATGCATTGCCTAAGTAAAAATCAAATGGTACAAACACCTAGAAGAAGAAATAAGTATTTAAACCTACCTTGTGAAATACAAATAATGGCATATGTTCTGTATGTGGTAACTCAAATTGTACAGACTCCAAAAGAAGCAAGCATGTGCGACTTGGCTCACATTAATTTCCAGCCACATGTCGATGTAGTGCATGGCTCTTGTCAAAGTACAGCTATTTGTTTTCATTGATTCTGCACATGCTTGCTTCTTTTGGAGTCTGTACAATTTGAGGCACCACATACAGAACGTATGCCATTAATTATATAAAATAAACACGTTGTGGAATAAACAGTTTTTGCAACTTCTCGCATGGTTCAAGTGTACTATACCCTGAGAGCGCACCTACTGGAACTTTTGATTATAGCTTTATATGTGTATATATATATATATATATTCACTGAAAAAACCATAGGTTTCACACATGTTATAGTTAGCGGAAATTTTACTGATAAAAAACCAATGAAATTGCCCCGTTATTGTTAGTGCTGGCAACTATAACTCACGCGACCGCAATCCTCTGCTGATGCTAATACTGTATTTAGACACTTATTTGCCCATGTCTTCTTCCATACATTTTTAGCTATACATATATTACAAATATTTTTTTTTATAAAGACACATATGTCATCGGCAGAAGATTGCGGTCGCGTGAGTTATAGTTGCCAGCACTAACTATAACGGGGCAATTTCATTGGTTTTTTATCAGTAAAATTTCCGCTAACTATAACATGTGTGAAACCTATGGTTTTTTCAGTGAATTTGCAAGGTTTTTTAAATGCTAATTCCTAACTATAACGTGTGTGAAACCTATGGTTTTTTCAGTGAATTTGTACGTTTTTTTAAATGCTAAGTTACTTTACGCCATTCGAGGCGTGCGCGCCCACTTAACGCAGTTCGTTCCGTGCACGGTTTTTATCAACTTTAATAGGCCCTGTACATTTGGTGGCCTTCGGCCACCAAAAGCACAGGGGGTGGGGTCAATGTGGATAGTGTTTTTTTTATTTCGATTTTATAATTTCATGTTTTTTTTCATTAATAATAAGCCCTGTACATTGGGTGGCCGGCGGCCACCAAAAGCACAGGTGGTGGGGTCAATGTGGATAGTGTTTTTTTTATTTCGATTTTATAATTTCATGTTTTTTTTCATTAATAATAAGCCCTGTACATTGGGTGGCCGGCGGCCACCAAAAGCACAGGGGGTGGGGTAAGTGTTGATAGTGTTTTGAGATTCAATAAGCCCAGTACATTTGGTGGCCTGCAGCCACCAAAAAAACAGGGGGTGGGGTAAGTGTGGATAGTGTTTTTTTTTTTCCATTTAATTACCGTACGCGTACGGTAAGCGTACTCGGCGAAATTGCCGAAAAAAAAATATAACCGTTTTTGCTCTTTGGGGATGTTTGGGGACTCCCTCAACATGACTGTGTGGGAGGGAGTTGTCAAAACTGCCCCGTAACATGTTTTTGGGCATCAAGTTTGATAAATAACTCTCAATGCGAGAGACAAAATGGCGGACGCCGCTTCCTGGTTTCGGCCGATTCGAATGTTTACTAAGATCTAAGAGCCAATCAGAATCGCGCTCGCGCACGCCACCGTACGGTAAGCGTACGGTAAGCGTACCGTAAGCGGGCTCAGATATATATATTGATTTAAAGGCTATTTTCTCAGAATCTACTGAACAGATTTACACCAAACCTACAAAAGGCACTTCCTTGACCTAGGGACTACCTCTCTGCCAGCCGTTCGGGCTGTAGCTCATTCTAAAGGTCCTATGGAAAAATGCATGGGAAAAACGCGTTTTGGGACCCCCCTTTTATCTCAGCCCCCGCTTGACGAATCCCCCCGAGACTTTCAGGGTAGGAGCGTAGCGTAGCGCCCCACCTATTTTGAGAAATTCGCGAGGATTCCTCGACCGGCGCCAAAGTTATTCAAAATAGAATGTTGAGGTTTTCCTATGGAAACGTGGTCCTAACTATAACTACCTACTGGCGACCGCCAGTAGGTAATATATATATATATATATATATATATGAGAAGAAAAGGTTGCCCTGCATGAGACTGCACACACGGTAAGTTTACCACTTCATTGAAGACTTGCAGGTTACACAAACTCACAGCTGGAGTCCTCCCTGGAGAGCCTGACGCGTTTCGAACATTACGTTCTTAATCATAGGCACAAAACGAAGCAGCCACAGCATTGCAGAATTTATTCAATTTGAGGATGCGGATTTGTGGCGACTTTGATATGAGGTTGCCGACGAAGCGGTAAGGTCCCCTTGTTGTTGCTTACATGGGCAGTTTACTCGAGACTTGCAACTGTGGATTTTCGCTTTGCTGGGTATTATTAAGAACTTTGTATGTCAGCAACACCCACTTGGGTTTTTCATGTGTCTTTGCAGAACTTCAACCCCCAGAAGACACTTTGGTACACGCCCACTGGGGCGGGATGTTGGAAAATTGAGAAAATTGAATAAATTCTGCAATGCTGTGGCTGCTTCGTTTTGTGCCTATGATTAAGAACGTAATGTTCGAAACGCGTCAGGCTCTCCAGGGAGGACTCCAGCTGTGAGTTTGTGTAACCTGCAAGTCTTCAATGAAGTGGTAAACTTACCGTGTGTGCAGTCTCATGCAGGGCAACCTTTTCTTCTCATATATATATATATATATATATATATATATATATATATATATATATATATATATATATATCATCATCATCATAACTTTGTTCGACGGTTAAGTCATCAAAGTACATCATATAAAAATACATAAATTATTCAAATTACAGCGAATTTCCAAAAAATGTAAAATGGTTAAAATTAACATTCCATTCCATGACACAACATATAAAACTACAATATCTTTAAATATTCCCAATTTACTATAATTTATAACATATTCAACATTTCTAACACATTTAAATCAATAGTAAATATCAATATACTCAAATTAGGAAGACGTCTAAAGGCGGCTTTTAGAGCGAATTGACCATGTCCATTAGAGAAATTTCGCAACTGCTATCGCAATTGTAGGGTTAGAATCTGTACTTAAAATTCTCAGGGCGTCAACATACCTCCGAGTACCCATAAGCCGACAAATGGGTTTTATCCACATTCGGCGAGGGGCAAGATATTGAGGACAGCCAAACAAAATGTGACTGACAGATTCTTGTTGGTCCGGACACCAGGGGTATCTGTCACTTGAAGACCCCTCCCATTTCACCATAAACTGCCTAGTTGAGAGGGTACCAGCGCTAAATTGAAAATACAGTTTACGATCATATGGCCTTTCAATAACATCCCAATATTCTTCAAGCATGGGCCTGGTCTTAAATTCAAGAAAACCACCTGTGAGATTTGTTGGTAACTTTTCCAACATGATTGAATGGTGGACCATTTCCCAATATCTTGCTTTTAAAAGTTTTTTACATGTGAAGGTTGCATTTTGAGGATTATCCCACAGATCTACCATTCCCATCTTCCCTAATAGGGATCTAATCTCACTGAGCCATTTTATTTTATGAAAAGGATCATTTTTAATAATATCCATAAGGCCTCGAGCGTATTGCGTTAACTCCTCTGTACTCCATATTCTACACCAATATAACAATGGGCGCAAAATTACTAAATATTTAATCCCTTTTCTACCTAGATCCCATTGTAGAGGGATTAAAGGGGTGCTTTGTGGTACACCAGTCAATTTGCGAAAAAACTCATTTTCCACCTTGGTCAAGCGGGATACGTTTTCAAAACCCCATAGTTCAGCTCCATATAGGGCTGAACTTAACACCTTCATCCCATAGATCTCAAGAGCTGGGCGGATAGGTTTAGTCTGTGATGCTTTGAATTTTTGTAGGAGACAACCTGCTTGTTGCTGATGCTTGAGGACAGCCAGGTTAATAAGGTTATTCCAATGCATGTCTCTCTGCAAAGTCACCCCTAGGTAAGTGAAAGCGTCCACCTGTTCTAGTGGACATTTGTCCATGACTATATTGCCTCTTAAAGATCCGTGTTCATTAAACGCCATGAACTTAGTTTTGACAGTGTTTATTTCCAACCCATGCAGGCTACAAAAATCTACAAAACGCAACAAGGCTTTCTGAAGGCCGCAGGGAGTTTGAGAGATGAGCAAGGTGTCGTCCGCAAACAAGAGGACAGGGATGCGAATACCATCCAGCACCGGGGCATTGGTGGGGGTCAGAGAAAGGTAATCCACCACCCCATTGACAAAGAGCGAGAACAGGGTAGGCGCCATACCGCACCCCTGCCGCACTCCCCGCTCAATGGGGAAGGCTTCAGTAACCTCCCCCTGTATTCCCCACCGAACCCGTGCAAAAGTGTCCTCATGCATGCGGACGATCAGTGTTAATAGTTATGCGGCCATCCCCAAATCCTTCCAAACCTGCCATAATTTGTCACGTTGGGACTAGGTCAAAAGCTGCCCTCAAATCCACGAACACTGCATACAGGGACCCTTTCCCTAGGACCACAGTGCGCCAATACAAAGTTACAAAGCTAAAAACTTGGTCAATTATACGTGTTTTCCTACGAAATCCCGCCTGTAATGAACTCAAGATATTATTATCATCCATCCAAACCTACATTTTAATTAGCACTAGCCTTCCCATAATTTTTTTAATGGAATCAATCAGGCTGATAGGTCTGTAGTTACCTGGAACAGCCTTGTCCCCCTTTTTATAAACCGGCACTATTTCTGCCCCCTTCCTAGAGGAGGGAACAGCCCCGCCCAGGGCTATAGCATTTGCCAGTTGAGATATATACAGCTGCCATGTTTGCTTATCATTTAAAAAAACATCTGCGGGGATGCAGTCCATGCCTGGGGCCCTTCCATCTGTTACAGTCTCCAAAACCCTGTCCACATCTTTCAGACTAAAGGTAACATCTTTATAAAACGTAAATTGATTAGCGTGAGCGCACTCATAACTTCCACTACGTGCGTATTGTGGTTTAAAAAACTCTACCCACAAGTGTTGCACAACATTATTCTGTGGGCGTTCAGGACACCCCCCCCTATGCCATTTGAATATATCCCAAAACAATTTTGGATTCTTAGCGTCTTTCAACTCCTGCCACTTACATCTATCCCATAACTTCTTCGCCTCAATCTGAACCTTCTTATACAGCCCCCTCGCCTCTCTAACCAATGTGGGATCCCGCTTCTTTATAGCCACACCCAGATTCAATCTGGCTTGTTTACAAGCTGCATTCTACCAGCTTTCTACATTCCTTCTGTTTTTCCTATTTCCAAGGCCCGTTTACAAAAATAAAACTTCAGGTGATCAAAGAGTTTTTCATGCTCTTGGACAATGCAGGACTGGGGGTCAGCAGTCTTCACAAGGGATCCCAAATCTATCAATACTTTATTTACATCTTCCCTAATTAGCGACAAGGTCTCGGGGTACTTAGCGACCTGGCTCCACTTAAGATGTCTCTCGTCATTTGCTAGGGCTACTTCGGGGACTATACTATCATAGTTAACTACTCCCACTCTACCTATTTCCAATTTAAAGGGAGAGGTAAGTGAGTTATGATCACTCTCTAGGCGTGTAATGACAGCCATGTCCATAAGGCAATGCCATAATTTTAAATGGACAAGCAAGTAATCTATTCGGCTAGACTTATAGCCGTTGTCATACGTAAAACTTCCCTGCCTATCAGAGTGCGTGCGCCCATTGGCGGCCCTTAGATAATTTCCCATACATAATCCCTTAAATTGTATAGCCGCTTCAGTCCACTTTTTTATGGGTACCAACTCAAGTTGGGGAATACCCCATCTGGAGTCTTCCTCCTCCGTTATCTTTTGGTCCTCGTAGCCTAACGGTTCGAATGTAACATTAAAATCCCCCGCAATAAGCGGGAATGAGTTAATTGCTAGGGTCTCAATTAAGTTATCCAAGGCTGAAACTACCATCGATTTTTTACCTCCTGGGAGCCCTCTTGCATAAACATTAAAAATATCTAAACTACCACCAGCCGACAAACTAAGTCTCACCGCCAATATATATTTATTTAGAACCGGGAGTTGCCGCATATTACAACTTAGTCCCTGTTTGACCCAAATCACTAATCCTCCCATTGGCCGTCCCCTTTCTGTCAGCAGGGACAAAGAAATTCACATACCCCTTACGAAAGGCAGGTTCCACCAACCAGGTCTCTTGGAAGAGGCAGATGTCATATGTGTCAACAAAAGTGTACCAATCAGCCAAATTCAATTTGCAACCGAGACCCGCCACATTCCAAGATACCTGTGACAAAGATGAAGATCTATTGGATTTACTATAAACATTTTCAACCCCCCCTGTACCTACATCCAATTCAATTAGATATGGTGAAGTCACCATTACATTACCTTCCTGTTCTAATTGAGCTATAATCTCTGAGCTTGATTGGTTCACACCTGAATTTCGGGGTATACCTTCATATAGATTCTCATCATTCACCTGCATGACCCGTAAACATCTTTCTAGTGGTGGTGATCGACGTCAATCACAATCTTCCAATCCTGACAATACCTCAAATCAATTGCAATCTGAAAGACCCCTTACATTATTCCTATTCCAAACCCCTCTATTCGATAACAATTTCCTGGGTGCTGGAACTATTACTGGATAAAAAAAGTTCAAGGGTAATGACTGAATCACAGTGTTTGCAACCTCATAAGCCCATTTACAAATGTGATCAACAGCCCTCCGATCTCTAAAATTAATAATTATACAATCACCATCTATTGACTTTCTCCGCACCCCCACCCAATCCACTCTTCTCACAAACAATATTTCCGCAGATACGTCTGGAGGCAGAGGGCGATTTGTATTAAGCCAAAAGATACATTTGTTCTTAAGTTCCATGTACGTCTCCCCCTTATCCTGACACAACTGGGGAACACCCACAAGAACCACCACATACGGAGTAGAATCCGGTGGAAGATCAATGCATGGGAAATTTTGTGAGGGGTGCATTGCAAGGGTAGTAGCATCCCTCACCACTTGAGACTGGGTCACAGATCTCGGAACATCTGTTACCACTATCCTATCGCTAGAAGGAGGTGGATTAATAGGTTCTACTGGAGATTTATCGATGGGTAAAGATATAAGGCCAAGGCCCATAGATTTGTCATCGTTTTTTTCCTTCCCCCCTGAGAGGAAATTGGGGCTACTACGATTCCTGTTTTCTCCACTTGAGCCTTTTTAGTGTTTTTTGCTCCATTTACCCACACACCACCCCGCAATTGGCCCGATGCAAGAGCAAGTTCTAGACAAACGAATCTACTTTCAATGGTATCAAGTTTGTCATAGATTGGGAGGCAAATCTTTTTAAATATGTCCTCCAACTTGCTCCAAAAGTTAGATCCCAATTCATCTGTCGAAACATCCACTGTGGGGCTCGGAGGATCCACGTCTATTTCAACAATTGGATGGCATGTGATTGGGCTAGTTGAAGGTATTGGAGCTGAAGGACCATTAGTTTTCATAACTTTGGCTTTCCTTCCCTTTATTTGTGGTTGTGTTCCACTCCACTTCCTTTTGTGTGTTTTATTTACTGCTTGGTGACACACCCCAGCTTTATTACCATGGGCAGATCTAGTCTTAACACATGATAGCGGTGACCCAGAGTCTCTAGTGTCCAATTTAGAATTTACAGTGGCAGTAGTGCGGATTTTACGTGGCTGCAAGACAGTCCGACATCCATCCGTCTGTAAAGGGGAATTCCCCTCTCTTTCATCGGTATCTATCACTGCATCAGTAACCGATACCGAAGAGGGCAAGGGGGAACCAGCTAGGGTTAATCTACCCAGGGAAGATTGTTTACTAAGCGCAATATCCAACGATAATCTTTTTTCTGTTAGTTCGATTTCATGCGCTAAAACGGACGAAGCTCTGACAAGGAACTGGTCCAAAGTGCCTACTGTAAGACCACCCGACATAGTTTTTTTTAGAGGTTAGGCATGGATTTACAACTGGTACACTGACCTTACTTGCCGATGTTATGGGGGTGGCCTGTCCCATCCTCTCTGTTCTCGAACGGGCTCAAACGGGCCCGCCCTTGCCCGGGCTTCGCCCGTGCGCGTCCCGCGATGCGTTAAAGGTGCGTGGTTAATTACCACCGCTAGGTGGATAGGAGGTGACCGGGAAGAGGCACCAGCTGTGTCAAGAGCTAGGGCTGCTGGTCCTCGCAGTCCCGCAAGAATGTCCGCAATGCTGCTACGAGCCAATATATATTCACAGAAAAAAACATTGTTGAAGGCGGCAGACAGATGATGGGAGGTCGCCGGGAAGAGGCACCAGCTGTGTCAAGAGCTAGGGCTGCTGGTCCTCGCAGTCCCGCAAGAATGTCCACAATGCTGCTACGAGCGGCTCCCGCGAAGCGGGGGCTGCAAGCAGTTGAAGGCGGCAGGCAGATGATGGGAGGTCGCCGGGAAGAGGCACCAGCTGTGTCAAGAGCTAGGGCTGCTGGTCCTCGGCGTCCCGCAAGAATGTCCACGATGCTGCTACGAGCGGCACCTGCGAAACGGGGGCCGCGAGCAGTTGAAGGCGGCAGACAGATGATGGGAGGTTACCGGGAAGAGGCACCAGCTGTCTCAAGAGCTAGGGCTGCTGGTCCTCACAGTCCCGCAAGAATGTCCACGATGCTGCTACGAGCCAATATATATATATATATATTCACAGAAAAAAACATAGGTTTCAGGGGTGTTATAGTTAGCTGGCCATTTCACTTGTACAAAACCATAGAAATTCCTCCGTTATAGTTAGTTCTGCTAACTATAACTCGCGCGCCCGCAATGCACTGCTGATGATGTCACATCATTCATGACATGGTCAGTGACATCACTCATGACATCACTGATGACATCTCAAAGGACATCACTGATGACATCATCCAGTGAATGTAGTTTAGTTTGAAATTTAAATATGTATTATATTATCTACTGGCGGTCGCCAGTAGATAGTTATAGTTAGGACCGAGTTCCCATAGGAAATCTGAAAATTCTATTTTGAATAACTTTGGCGCCGGTTGACTTATCTCCGTGAAATTTTCAAAACTAATGGGGCGATTTGCTCAGCTCCTACCCTGAAAGTCTCGGGTGATTCGTCAAGCGGGGGCTTAGAAAAAAGGGGGGTCCCAAAACGCGTTTTCCCCATGCATTTTCCCATGGGACCTTTAGTCGAAGGTAGAGCGCGAACAGCTGAACAGAATTACTTGAAATTTAGCAAAGAGGTAGTCCTCAGGTCAGGCATGTGCCTTTTGCTTAAATGGTGTAAATCCGTGCAGTAGTTCCTGAGAAAATCAAAAGTAAAATCACATATATATCTGGGCGGAGCCTAACCACACATCTCATCGTGAGATCTGATTGGCTGTCAGCACTTCAGCCAAGAAGTGTTGGCAGCCATCTTGGGACCAATATACATGATAGCACCTCATTAAAAAGCATTACAGTTAATAGAAGGTTTTAAGACTTTAGTTACATTATAACTCATTTGTTGATGGTACCATACTCATTTTAGGAATTGTGGTGTGTTCTAAGGTGATTTTACCATGTGAAAAAGCCTTCTGCTGTGATATCATGAATCATGTTTGGGAGAAAACTATTTTCTCATGCTTTTACCACAGAGGTTTGGAAGGTGATCTATAAGCTAACTGAGAGCATATTTTCTGTAAATTCACATTATCTTTCTCAGTCATGTGAGAATGAAGTCTGACATTCTCAGTAAAACATGTACATCCAACAAGGGCAGAGACTGTCAGTTGATTTCTTTGTGTTCTACTGCAGCTTCCCAGAGTGTTCTAAAGACCAACTAGAGCGCTAACAGCCCTACTTATGACAAACGTATGGCACACCTGAAGCCATCTTGGTTGGAATAAAGTGGTAATTCTTAAAACATTTAATTTAAAAAGGAACAAAATGAGGGAGTTCATTTTGCCATAAAAAGTATGATTAGTGCTGCAGAAAAAAAATTATCCTCTTCTATTTCATTAAAAAATTCTGACCTGCAGACTAAAACATGCACTTTCAATACCAGCAGCAGACTTCCCTGGTGAGCAGTAGCTTTACTACAGTGATCTAATAAGCAACTAGAGTGCTAACATTCGGAATTTATGGCAAATTTGTGACACATCTGAATGCCTTCTTGATGGAATCAAAGTAAAAAACTGAAAGTATTTCCTACTGAGGAGACTGTAGTAAATGAGGAAATTAGGAAACATCATAACAAATAAGTCTCCCGAAATGGCCACCAGAGACAAAAGAGCCCAAATGTAGCCCAAATATCACCCAGATGTAGCCCAAGTATAGCCCAATGACAGAATGTCCCAGAGTGTTCTAACGAACAACTAGAGCGCTAACAGTCTTACTTATGACAAAAGTATGGCACGCCTGAAGCCATCTTGAATGGAATACAGTGGTAACACTTAAAACATTTAATTTACAAAGGAACACAATGAGGGGATTCACTTTGCCATCGAAATTATGATTAGTGCTGCAGAAAGAAAAATTAGGGCACATTTTGACTTCTAAAATCCTCTTCTCTGTCATAAAAACATTCTGACATGCAGACTGAAACATACACTTTGAATACCAGCAGCAGACTTCCCTGGTGAGCAGTAGATTTACTACAGTGATCTAATGAGCAACTAGAGTGCTAACATTCAGAATTTATGGCAAATGTGTGACACATCTGAATGCCTTCTTGATGGAACCAAGTAAAAAACTGAAAGTATTTCCTACTGAGGAGACTGCAGTAAATGAGGAAATTAGGAAACTTCATAACAAATAAATCTCCCAAGATGGCCACCAGAGGCAAAAGAGCCTAAATGCAGCACAAATATCACCCAGATGTAGCCCACATATAGCCCAATGACAGAAGTGTGCAAAACACTTATTTTTTGTGTATTTGCAGTTTTATATAGTGCAGACTTGTCAGGTATTGGAATGCTTTACATGAGCATTGGTTACATCACACAAGATCAAATTCATTTTGGTTGTAGACATGGGGAGATTAAGTGATTTGACCACAATCACAGAATGTTGAGCTGAAGCAGAAACTCCAACCTGGTTCCCCAGTTGCAAAGTTTGCAGCTCTGGAAGTAACACCACATCCTCTCGCCAAGGTGCAACATTTAATCAAGTGGTCAACTGGATAAAAAAACATAAAGATTACAAATAATTTAAAAGTTCCTTGTCGCTATTTGAAAACTCAGAAAATATGTCCTCATTTTAGTTTTTTAGAGCACTAGCCATAATTTTGATGCAAATAAGACCCTCTCATATATGTAATTTCTAAAGGAAATACTCTAGGTATTACAGTTTTGATTACATCAAGATGACGTCAGGCGTTTCACACTTTTGTAATAAATATAGAATGTTAGCAATCTAGTTGTTCGTTGGGATACTGTTGAGAGGCAGAGGCCAGGGGCACGGACTCTGAAAATTGAAGGCAGGTAGGAGAGTGCAGAGGCAACAATTTGACCACACTGGGCAGGCAGGAAAATCAATACTCCAGTTGTTTTTCAAAATCTCCCTCTTACCAAGTTCAAAATGTTCGCAAGTATGGTACATTGAATCATGGTAGGCCGGAGGAATTGGGGTAGGGACATGGACTCGGATAACAGAGGACAGGAGGGACATGAAGAGGTGCACCAAACTGACCCTACAGGGCAGGCATCAGGGTTTGCAGTAGCACAATACACCACACAGCGCATGCGGGACGGGAGTGCAGCACAACAATCCATAGAAAGCAATAGGGAGGGGACAGGACCATGCACATGGACAACAGAGAACAGAGGGGAAAGAGGCAATGGTAGCTGGCTGACCATAATGGACAGACAGGAGAGAAAGCTGCAGCATAACAGACCATAAAGGGCAAGAGGGACGGATCAGGGGCATTAAAATGGAACAGACAAGCCAGGAAGGGGGGAATAGGGGTCTGCACATGGAAACAGAGGGCTGGGGGCAAGGTGGCAGGGCAGGAGCAGCAAGATGACCATGGAGGTCAGGCAGGATGAGCACTAGAAACAAGACACACCATGGAGAGCAACAATGAGACTATGGTGGCATACACACAGACCATGGAGGGAAGGTGGGAGGGGGTCAGGGGCAGCTAGCTGACCACACAGGGAAGGTGGGAGGGGCCATGGCAGCACAGAAGACCATGCATGGCAAGCGGGAGGGTTAGTGGCAGCACAATGGTTATGATGGGCAAGAAGGAGGGTGCAGGGGCATGCACAAAGGACCATGGAGGATAGAAGGGAGGGTCAGGACTTGGGCACAGACAAGAGAGTTCAGGGGAAGGGGCCTCACAACAGACCACGCGGGGCAGGCAGGAGGAGCAGTTGCAGCACAACAGATCAGGGAGGGCAGAATGGTGTGGCAGTAAAATGGACCATGGAGGACAGGAGGAAGGGGATAGGGGCATGGCATGTGGACAGGCACGGTGGAGGTGGCAGGGACAGGTTACAGTCATCTGACAATGCTAGGCAGATGGGAGGGGAGTGGCAGCTCAACAGAACACTCAGAGTAGATAGGAGTGGCAGGTCCATGGAACATAGTGGGCAAAAAGGATGGAGCAGGGGCATGCACAAAGACATCGGAGGGCAGGGGGAAGGAGAATAGGGGCAGCAAGCTAAGCACAGAGGCTAAGCAGGAGGTCAATGATGGGCCATAGAATTGGGCAATGGAGGGCAGGAGGAGTAGACTGGTACATCATGCTAAATGGAGGGCAGTGGCAGCACCACAGACCATGCATGGCAGGAGGGAGGAGGCTAGTCCATGGATTCAGACAACAGAGGATAGGGAGGAGGTGGATGGGGCAGCAAGCTAACTGTTCAGAGAAGGTGGGTATTAGGAACTTAATTGTTTTTAAAATGTGTGTCTGTGCGAACTACTTAAAATATGAACAAGTATGCAGCATAATCTCACTTTTATTCAGGAAGAAGAGGAAGTTTGTGACTGTGACTCCAGGCTCACTTGGCAGAAACACCCCCTGACCCTCCACCCCCATCGCAAAATGTAATGCCTGTGAAAAGGGTAGGTGGACGCAGTGTTATATAGAACATAGTCCTGAGAGCACGATTGAAAATGAAAACTAGATGTAGTATATGGTGGTTCAGTGACTAAATATCGAGGGACAAAATATAGACTATACAAAAAATCGACACTAAAATATCGAGAGACAGAATATCGACTCCCTATCTACAAACAGGTAAGTACTAAAATATCGATTCCAAAATATAGACTGTCAAAATATAGTTAGCCAAAATATAGAATTTTTTAAATGTATTAAAAAGAATATTAAATTAATTAAATATTAAAAACAATTAAATAAAACATATATAATATAATATAAAATAGCTTAAAATGTAAACATAATATAAGTAATTTAAAAAAAGTCGAGATTTTGTTGGATACTGAGAGCGTAAAAATTACTATTCCCACTCCAGTGAGTGCAACAGTAGGGAAAGCGTTGGATAGCGTAGGGGTAAAAATTACTATTCCCACTCCAGTGAGTGCAACAGTAGGGAAAACGTTGGATAGCGTAGGGGTAAAAATTACTATTCCCACTCCAGAGAGTGCAACAGTAGGGAAAGCGTTGGATAGCGTAGAGGTAAAAATTACTATTCCCACTCCAGTGAGTGCAACAGTAGGGAAAACGTTGGATAGCGTAGGGGTAAAAATTACTATTCCCACTCCAGAGAGTGCAACAGTAGGGAAAGCGTTGGATAGTGTAGGGGTAAAAATTACTATTCCCACTCCAGTGAGTGCAACAGTAGGGAAAACGTTGGATAGCGTAGGGGTAAAAATTACTTTTCCCACTCCAGAAAGTGCAACAGTAGGGAAAGCGTTGGATAGCGTAGAGGTAAAAATTACTATTCCCACTCCAGTGAGTGCAACAGTAGGGAAAACGTTGGATAGCGTAGGGGTAAAAATTACTATTCCCACTCCAGAGAGTGCAACAGTAGGGAAAGCGTTGGATAGCGTAGAGGTAAAAATTACTATTCCCACTCCAGTGAGTGCAACAGTAGGGAAAACGTTGGATAGCGTAGGGGTAAAAATTACTATTCCAACTCCAAACGGTGCAACAGTAGGGAAAGTGTTGGATAGCGTAGAGGTAAAAATAACTATTCCCACTCCAGAGAGTGCAAAAGTAGGGAAAGTAATGATTTAAATTAAATATAAAATGACATTAATTATCAATACTGATAAAAAGGTAATTAAAAATAATTACCAATTAATAACAATTAATTACCATTTAAAAATATTAATTATCAATTGCTAAAAATTTAATACCAATTAATAATAATTAATTACCAATTACAAATTAATTATCAATTATCAATACACATAAATAAAAAATTAATTATTTACTTTATTACAATTAATTTACTTCCCACCCAATTCCCCTACAAACCCACAACCCGCTCCTATTAATAACAAATACAATTAACATAATTATCAATTAATCAATTAATATATATTAATTACCAATTAATAAAAATAAATTACTAATTAATAATTAATTATCAATTAATTAATTATCAAAACATATAAATATAATTAACATTTAATTAACCATAATTAAATTACTTCCCACCCTATTCCCCTACAAACCCACAACCCACTCCTATTAATAACAAATACAATTAACATCATTATCAATTAATCAATTAATATAAATTAATTACCAATTAATAAAAAAAAATTACCAATTAATAATTAATTATCAATTAATTAATTATCAAAACATATAAATATAATTAACATTTAATTAACCATAATTAAATTACTTCCCCACCTATTCCCCTATAAACCCACAACCCGCTACGGAATTAAATTACGCAATAATTAAATTACATAACATTCATTTGTTTAAATAAATTAAACATACATTACAACAATAATACATCATTTTAACACATATACTACCATACATAACACAAAAAAAAAATCGATATTATGGTAATCTATATTTTAAAATTCGATATTATGGTATTCGATATTTTTAAGGTCTATATTTTGGTAATCTATATTTTTAAGGTCTATATTTTGGTAATCGATATTTTGTACCCCAATTTCGATATTCTGACCTATCTATATTTTGTAGAGTCGATATTCTGTCCACTCTATATTTTAACTTCGATATTCTGGGCAGTAGATATTTTGGAATCGATATTTTGGGTGTTTACCGTATGGGGTATAAACTATGTACCAAAAAGTGTGATATAAGATGAACCGGGCGTGAAATATAAAATGCAATACATTGTGCGCAATGACAGATTCATTGGAGAGCGCGAGATAGCACAGGCACTAGCGCGTGCTATGCGATATGCGCCTTGGAGTGTAATATGCACAGGGCAGTGTTGTGTAACATAACTAGTCTCTAAAGTTGTAATATAAAATATGTGCGGGGGAGTGTAACGTTGCATATGCACTGTGACAAAGATATGGATCCCAGATTGTAATATGTATTGCATAGCGCTGTGCGTTATAACATACACATCGAGGAAGGCACGTTAGCTGGGGCAATATAACCCGTGCGAAGGCAAGTGTGGCATGACATATTCACGGGGTGGTGTTACAGTGCACATGGGCTAGAGAGTGTCATAGCATACGCACTAGCTGGTGGAATACAACACAGAGGTGTAAGGCAATCGGCGGGCACTGGTGGGTGTAACACAGCATTGGGCTCAGCCAGGAGCACGCTGTGACTCTCAAGTGAGGTTTGTCTCCTTTCCAGAGAGTAAAATAAAAAGTATTACACATCCGGCGGTGGATGAGTGTTTTATTAACCGGGAGGGGGGTTTCTTGCATAGTTTGGTCGAAATTTTGTCGAATCCCCTTTGAATGGCTTGGTGTGCGTGTATATTAAATGTGCCCTTCAATAGCTACCCATGTTTGTATAAATAAACGACAAGGGTGTCTACTTGGAGAGTACCCACCGGTGGGGGCGCCGGGATTAGGCACGGTAGGGCGTCAGACACGTCGGAGCTTCACTAGCGGTGTAAATACATTCCATGTGGATTCATTCTATGCATAGTCGCCTTTTAATGAATATCACGCAAATCGTCATGGTGATAGGTACATACGGTTTGTCCAGCATGTCCTAGGTGTTTCTATAAATATATATATTTTTAAAATAATAAAAAACAAAGGCCGGCCCTGGGGGATGGGGTCCCCGGAGCCATAAGTGGCCTGAGGAGGGGGGCAACGCAGCCCCCTCCTAAAGAATTTAAATAAAAAAAAGGCCATGACCCGGGTATTGGGGTCCCCGGGAGGGCCAAATTTATTTTTTTCAACAAAAAAAATTAGGGAGCAGGCCCTGGGGGACCCCATCCCTCAGGGCCAGTAAATTAGAAAAAGAAGGGGGGCCACACAGCCCTCCTCCTTAAAAAAAATACAATAAATAAAAGACAGGCATCGCGCTGGAGGCCACGCCCCCTCCTTGCAGCACTCTGCAAACGCGCCCCCTGGCCAGTTGTAAGTTGGGGAATTAATTCCCCTTCAATACTGAGGGTCCCTGAGGGCCAACTAGCCCAACAGGTATCTCCAGTGTGCGCCAGGGATCTGCGTTGCAGACAGGTGTTCTGAGGCTACGCCCCTTTTTACACCTCTATGCAACGCAGCTCTGTGGCGCTTACTGGAGGTACCTGGTGGGCTAGTTTGACCCTAGGGACCCTTAGGATTCAAGGGGACTTAATCTCTCAACCTAGAACGGCCACAGGGCGCGTTTACACAGTGGTGAAGGAAGGCGGCGGGGCCTGAGGTGACGTGTGCAAATACGCCCCTATGGTGCGTTTTAAGTTGGGGAAATAATTCCCCTTCAATCCTGATGTCACAGCCCACTTGCCGGGAAAACCTGGAACCCTGCCAAATCGCGTTCGAGTGCGCGGGAAGGGGAAGAACTACTAATCCCATGAGCCTTGGAACACCCGCTGACGGTGGTGACGTCAGGACGCTCGCGTGTGGCGAGCTCAAAGAGGTTCCGGGGCATCGAGGGAGCGCCGCTTACTCTTTGCCGAGAGCTGCGCTGGACGTCGTGAAGACTGGTAAGGGTGCCAAGTGCACCGACCTGCGTTCGCTGTTAAGTTGTGGCTCAACTTGATTCCTGGTGGCCTTTCCTGGCGGGGACTCGGATCGTGAGTCTCCTTGTGGCAGGTCCGTAGATTCGTCCCTGGTTCCTCCCGCGGTGAATACCCGTAGTACAGCGCAAGGCTGGTATCGGGAAACCGCTGAGGAACTTCTCCTTGGGTGCTTCCTTCCCGCGTTGGTGAACTCGTGGTACGAAGTTCGTGCGGGGAAGGAAGGCACTATTCGTGACTTTGTTAGCGGGGCTCTGTGTAGCGACACACGGGGTGCTGCTGGCTTTCTTCCCTCGTTGGTGAACTCAGGGTACGAAGTTCATGCGGGGAAGGAAGGCACTATACGGAACTTGGTGTAGCGGGGCTCTATGAATTAACCTCACGGGGTACTGCTGGACTACAAAACTTTCGTTGACAGTGTCGTGGGGGTTCCGACTCTGCCGTTTCCGGCAAGGCAGAATGCGCTGTCCTGGAACCTAATTGGAACTTATCTGAGGGTGCATGACTTAATGCATAAGTGAGTCCAACTAGCCAAGGCCTGTTGTTTAATGGTGGAATTCTCCACACCTGCGGAATTATTTTGAGAGTTTTCTTTCTTTTCAGGTACGTTTCTCATTCTTAGAGAGAGGGTGGAGTCAGGAAGGGAGTTAGGCAGGGTGTTATTCATTACTGTCCTGTTTCTGTCTTCACAGGTCTCCCTCCCTGCTGTCCCCATCCTTCCCTTCCCCCGCTGGACCACTCCATGGAGTCTGTCATGCTAAATCAGACCATGGTGGTGTCGAGAGAGGGACCCCTTTAGAGCAACGTACGATCCTGAGGATTCCGGCCTCAACACCTGAGGGCCCCTGGGGGCTAACTAGCCCACCAGGTGCTTCCAGTAAGCGCCACTGAGCTGCGTTGCAGAGAGGTGGTCCAGGCCGTGCCACTTTTTGCACCTCTTTGCAACGCAGCTCTGTGGCGCATACTGGAGGTACCTAGTGGGCTAGTTGGACCCTAGGGACCCTCAGGATTCAAATTAACTTAATCTCCCAACTAAAAACGGCCACAGGGCGTGTTTACACAGTGATGAAGGGAGGGGACGGAGCCTGAGTTAACGTGTGCAAACAAGCCCTGTGGCACGTTTTAAGTTGGGGAAATAATTCCCCTTCAATCCTGAGGGCCCCTGGGGGCTAACTAGCCCACCAGGTGCTTCCAGTAAGCGCCACTGAGCTGCGTTGCAGAGAGGTGGTCCAGGCCGTGCCACTTTTTATACCTCTCTGCAACGCAGCTCTGTGGCGCATACTGGAAGTACCTAGTGGGCTAGTTGGACCCTAGGGACCCTCAGGATTCAAATGAACTTAATCTCCCAACTAAAAACGGCCACAGGGCGTGTTTACACAGTGGGGAAGTGAGGGGACGGGGCCTGAGGTGACGTGTGCAAACACGCCCTGATGTGCGTTTTAAGAGGTAGTTTTAATCCCCTGCCCTATTATATACTATGGGCTTACAGAGGAGGTCATGCTGATCACAGGGGGACCCCAACGCATAGTGTTCCCTAGTGTATGTAGGTGTTTTCACTGTATTCTGAGTGTCTTTTCACATAGAACTGGCTCTAGGACTGGTTAGTCAGACTCAGTTACCACCAGTATCCGTCTGAAAAAGTTGAGGGTACAGGATGATTTTGCAACAAGGCTTCTTTCTGGTCTTCTGTTTGTTCTTTCTGCACGTTATCCTTCTTCCTGCACTTTTCTTCGTCTTTGAGGACTTCTGTTGCTTCTTTCTGCATTTCTTTTTTATCTTTCTGTGCGTTTTTTCTTCTTTCTTCACATGTCCTATCTCTGTAGGCATAGTTAGAAATTAGCATTTAAAAAACCTTTGAAATTCACTGAAAAAAACATAGGTTTCAGGCACGTTATAGTTAGGAATTAGCATTTAAAAAACCTTAGAAATTCACTGAAAAAACCATAGGTTTCAGGGGCGTTATAGTTAGCTGGACTTTTCACTCGTACAAAACCATTGAAATTCCCCCGTTATAGTTAGTTCAGCTAACTATAACTTGCACGCCCGCAATGCACTGCTGATGACATCACATATTACATCACTCATGACATGGTCAGTGACATCACTCATGACATCACTGATGACATCTCAAATGACATCACTAATGACATCACTGATGACATCATCCTTGTGATAGAGTGGCAGACCTCCTCTTCCCCTAATATAACCTTTGATACACACATTCAAAAATAGAAACTACAATGTTCAAAACAATGGACATACCAATACCAGTTACAACAACCTATTCAGTAATTCTAAGATCCACATACACATCCACTCATTCACCAACAGTCCTATACAGTCACTCATACATGTACTCACTCATCATATGTACTCACACACCTATACATCCTGTTACACAACGCCACTCATCCATAGAGTTACTCACATGCATAGTCATTCATGCTAATAAAGAATCAAACATCCATTTACTTGCATATACAGTTATACACACACCACCACACTTACTTCTACAGAAACTTACACATACTTAGTCTTTTAAACAATCACTTATAGAAACACATACTTATTCATACAGGAACTCTTTCAATCTCTCACTCTCACATATACTCACTTATATAACCAATAGTCACATATACTAGTTTAAAACATATGTAGTTACTCATAAAGACACTATTGAGACAGTCTATCACTCACTAAAACACCCATGCACACACTCATCCACCCATACAGTCCTGCACACATGCTGTCTTCAACACACACAAACAGCGAGTCACTCATTCATGCACCTATGCACTACGTAATACCCCCCACCGAACCATACAGACACTCAGACACTCATACTGATACTCAAAAAACCAACTAATAACCTATATAGACACTCATGTAGCTACTCACCAACCCATACAGCCACTTATACACAAAGTGAGAGACTGATACAGATATTTACACATTTAAACATTACTCACTAAGCCATGTATTCACTAAGATACACTTAATCAGTCAGTAATACAATACATTTTTCAAAAACAAATCATCCATTTAGACACTTATATACCCATTTATTCTTCCATCGACCTTGAGATATACATATATAAAACATATGTAATTTTCAGAAAAACACACATTCACTGGATGATGTCATCAGTGATGTCATTTGAGATGTCATCAGTGATGTCATGAGTGATGTCACTGACCATGTCATGAGTGATGTAATATGTGATGTCATCAGCAGTGCATTGCGGGCGCGCGAGTTATAGTTAGCTGAACTAACTATAACGGGGGAATTTCAATGGTTTTGTACGAGTGAAAAGTCCAACTAACTATAACGCCCCTGAAACCTATGTTTTTTTCAGTGAATTTCGAAGGTTTTTTAAATGCTAATTCCTAACTATAATGTGCCTGAAACC
This sequence comes from Triturus cristatus, assembly GCF_964204655.1. Taxonomy (NCBI): domain Eukaryota; kingdom Metazoa; phylum Chordata; class Amphibia; order Caudata; family Salamandridae; genus Triturus; species Triturus cristatus. The sequence goes on along the minus strand of NC_140594.1, from coordinate 543,815,245 downwards.
TATGGTTTTTTCAGTGAATATATATATGCACAATGCGGCGCCCCCCCAGCCTAGACTGGTTTAAAGGTACTGGGGAGAGGGAGCAGATTGACTGCTGAGAGGGTTGCCTGGCAACAGTGAAATCCACCATGTTGATCCCACAGAATAAAGGGAGCAGGTGAGTCAAAAATAGCATTATTATGTGCAAGGGCGGGTCACTGTACCTTGCTCTGGATTTTGGACTGTCTTGTTCCTGATATCGGGATTCTCTGCACAGCAACCCGAGGATTGTTGGGCAGGAAAGCGGCAAGTACTATCTGGAAGAACTTTCTCTCTCCGCTTTCTATTGCCATAACCCTCAGCCAATGAGAATCCTCGGCAGGGTTTTTAACAAAAGCCCCGCGAAAATTTACGGCTTGGAGCACACAGCAGACACCCGGCATTGAGGAAGGCATCCGCCGAAACGCGTCTGCCAGGGGCTCACAGTGTGGATATCGCGAAGATTGCTATGTGTATCCTGGTGGCATTAAACCTGAGTTTGGCAACCCTAGCATGTGTCAGACCCGTTTTTAATTAAGTGGGATTGGAGGAGTATATATATATGTATGTATGTGTTTATGTATGTGTATATATGTCTATAAGTATGTAAAAACACTTAAAACACTTAAGGCCTAATTACGAGTTTGACAGTCAATAGTGCGCCTGCCATGAATAGGGTTGTGGTGAGAAAACAAAGCTGTCCCTACAGGGCCCCCTGTTGCCTCTGTGCACTGATGCATGCATGTGGGCATATATTGTGCCCCTGTATTTTTGCACCCCCTTTGCCTGCATGGACAGAAATGCACCACATTGTACATTTCTGTCTGTGCAGTAACTGGCTGCACACACTCCTATAACAGTGCCTTTGTAAGGCTCTCCTATGAGGCTTATAAAGGCATTGCCAGCACAGGACCACCCACCATGATTACAACTCGTAATCTGGTGGGTGGACTGAATACGGGTTTGTAGGTCTTGGAGTGGGGAACTGACGTGCCAGCCCGCTCCAAAACCAGCAAGTTCGTAATCAGCCCCTTAATATTTGAAACAATTATACTTACTTTTAAAAACTTTAACAACTAATATGTCTTTACCATTCATGCCTTTACAACGAAATTCATTGTAATAGCATGCGTGGTAAAGGCATATTCATTGTAAAAACATGTGAGGTAACTGCATGCGTGGTAAAAGCATGCGGGGTTCTGGCTTTGTTGTAAGGGCTGTTCACCCGTCTTCACTCTACTTCTCTTTGATAAATATTTCAGAGCATTGAAGTATGATATGTTAACTAACTTGCAAAGTCACTTTCCTAAGACACATAGCAGATGCCTTTTATTTATAAGTTCATGACACTGAGCTATGTATTTGCTTCAAAAGATTTTCAGAAAATGGTAAACTTTATCACCCTTCTTTACTGCCAAATTCTTTCTACTTTCATGAAGTCATATATTTGTGCATTCTGGCTAGCTTTCTCACTCCAAATGTTGTCCAACATTTGCAAGGTACGCTGTTCAAAATTCCAAAAAGATGCAGCAATTGTTTGTGTCTTTTTAACAGGCTTCGACAAAATTTAAATTATGTTAACTTCGAGTAATTTTGCTTTGCTCTTGTTGCTCACAATTCATGAAAAGTTCCAATATGCCACTCCTTGTATTAACACATCATTTGTTGTACAAATTCACCACAAAATTACTGCAAAAGCGAGAAACAGCAGAACGTGTGGGACTGTTGCTGAAAATTCTTTTTTCTGATTTATCTTAGCAAAATAGAGGTCTCCATTCACAAACTGACACAAGGATGCATTTTGCACAAAAATATAGTGCTAAATGATGAATTTGCATTTCATATAAGCATTCATATTTTTCCTTAAATTTTGTGTAATTACGCAGAAATAAATGACAGGAATTTCAAAAACACCCGCTTTTTAACTTGGCATGCAGAAAATATGGATTCCACTAACTTAGATTGGTGAGCAAATGCTGGGAAAGCCTTCACTCTCACAAAGAGTGGACAATTTTGCAAAAACGAAAGTTAGTGATTGACCCTTTGTTATAGTCTATTAAAGATATGCTTTTCAAACATGCTTAACTCACTGCACTTTGCCTTGTCATAAATGCCAATTTATTTACCTCCTCAAAACAGACCTGTCAATGTATTTGGTCAAAAGAGGAAGATATGTGCACAGTTTTGAAAACACCTTTGGCAGGTGGACATGTATTAGAGAGTTGTTCCCAGGGTGGAAGTGAGAAAATTGGTTAATTGAAAATGTTAACTCATTAGTCAAAAGTGGAAATGAGTTCTTCACTAGCAGTATGTTCGTTAATGTGATAATGAATGTCTCCATCAGTAGCCAAACTCTGATACCGGATTTCTCGTGACTAGTTCGTGCTATATATTTTTTTTTTTAAAAAGTCTATGTTCACTGAATTACTGACTGCTTTCAATAAACTACCTATGCACCACACCCTGTATTAATTTCTTCCAGCTGGTTATTTTAGATATCCATGGAAGAATTCAAGCTGAAAGTTTTGCTTTCATCCCCAGACTTTCCCATTTCGAGCACAGCACTATGTGTTTCCTACAGTGCTTAATTTGAGCCGGTGGTCGTCACTGGGGCTCGTCGGCACACAATTTTGGAGCTGGCACTTATTTTTCCTCATCAGACATTGACAGAGAACCTCTAGTTGGTAGTGTGAAAATATTTCATCAGCCCAAGTCATGAGTATTTAATGGAAACAATGTCAGCAAATTCCTTGAGGTCCTAATATAGTAGCTAAAATACACCCTCGAAACTGAGGATGACAAGTAGTTTGTATTGGGCAGTTGTAGTTTAAACTTTTTACTTTGGTAGAGGAGTGTTTACTTTGGTAGACAGCAGTTATTGATACTTAGGCACTTGTTTGTGATCCATAGAGGTGGGTATAGTCATTGAGGGGGTTTAGGTGGGTTGTGAAGCTGAAGATCAGAACTTTTCCTAAGGAGCTCCTGCCACTTACCAGAAATCTTGGACTGAATTTTCAGAAAAATCATCAGAAAAACTGAAAGCACTTCTGGGTCTCTTCTGACAAAAAAATTCAAGTTTGTCACTCAACTATCATAGAAAGAACCAATATGTGGTTTTAGTAGACCTCTAAAAGAACCGAGAAGGAGTTGAGGGGATTCGATAGAATGTTGCTGATCACCCGGGTTTTTCATTTTTCATGCTTGTCGGAGGAGGGTGGCCAACACACTACTTGTTATCAAGAACTGACACTAACATCGTGCTTTCATTGTCATCTGTGGTCATGAACATGACCAATGTTTTTGTTATCACTGTGCATATCAATGTAGATACAAGATCCTTGATGGATGTAGTTGTTCTATTCACATAGCACCATGTGAGATTTCTCTTCCTGTCATTGAGACCAGCGAGAGGGCAGGCGATCCTAGTCGAGGCCATTATGAAGGATGAACAGAAACAGCTCTGCAATCGACCCGCAGTAGTTAAAGTGCATACTGTGTGATCCGTTAGTTCCCAATGCACATACATCTGTTTCCGACCCTTCAGGCCAGGGTGGCAAAGTGATCAATATGATCACTGGGGAAGACATTGATCACTTTGGCTCATTCTATTTCAAGATATTGGAGTTCAGTATTGTGTCTACACACTAAAGAAGCATACATACTTTTTACTCATGGAGGACTTTTAGAAAAGGAATGCTCTTAATTTGCAAGTGTGTGCAACTGCCGTTTTTCTTTTTTTGCACCTGTCTTTCTTCAGCCAGCAAACAACATCTGTTGGCAACTACCTGAAATAGAGAGTTTTCCCCAATTTAGTTATTGGAGAATTAGATATTTAGCGCCATGTATTATAGAGTCTACAAGTTTGATAGCTGGATCCTGATATTATCTATATTTATTTAAATTTTTGCAATGAATATACTCTGCATCTACTAGCTATACACTATACTGAGGTAATCTCTCTTAGAAGCAATGTTTTTCTCCTACAGCTAGGCTTAATATATGGTTCCATACCTGCCAAAAAAAGATTCCATGCATTCTTCTATTGTGCCTTTCTTTTACCATGTTTAACTTCTGTTTCCTGTAGAGCTTCACTAAAGCATTTCCTCAGAAGGCTTCCTGTTAGCTTGGTATGGTTCCTGCTATACAGAGTTCCGCTGCAATGCTGACGGGGAGCAAGTTACTTATGGGATCGTGTGAGCCATCAACACAGGGTGTATCACGCTCGTGGTAATGACCGCATTGTAAAGCCATGCGTGGTAAAGGCTTGCGTGGTTCCGTCATACATTTGTGAAGAAACCTCATTGATGAATTGCTGCCATAACTTTATAGCCAGTATAGGAGAAAGTTACAATATCGGGTATTATTAGTCATCTGAAAGTCCAGGAATATATGAGGTGCTGATTCCTATCAATTCTTGTGTCCCTAACTGTTTGTTCTTATTGTTGGGAAGGATTTGGTTTCTGCCTGAAGCTTGCTTGATTCAAATATTTTTAAAGAGATAATGATTCATATATATACATATGAGAATTAATGTACAGTCATCATCTTACAAACATCTATGAAATGTATTGCTGCCTGGCTGTAAGGGGATGGTTTTACAATTGAACCTTGGCTTCATTGCTAGTGCAATTTTCTATAGACCGTTGATACCCCCCCATTGTAATAGTCCATAAATTGAATCGCATAACTACTTCAGATTTGCGTTTTTTTCCTGAAACAACAAATAAAGAAATAAACAGAGCGAACAAAACTTCTATCACTATTTGACAGCTTCTGGTGGAGTGGGCAAGTCACCTTAGGTTACAGCAGTGTGACTTTCTTCAGTGTTAAGGGAAGATTATGGCGTAGTGGAGTATCCCGTATGTCTGACTCCTGTACATAGTGGTGTGTACATCTGTGCAGGGAAATCGGGGGCCCGTGCAAGAAGATGTACTCTTAGGACGGACTGGCAATGAGGACCCAGCCCATCTGTGGGGCCGTCTTGGATCAATGCAAGGGTGTACATGCATCGCTGGGTTGCTGCCCCCGCTCGAGTAGAATCTCTGTGCCATTACCCCTGCAGGCCCAACAGGGCGAGGGAGCACGGGGTGCAGGAGAGGCGGGTTCCTATCAGAGAGCCATGGTGTGAGGGTGGCCCAGTATCCTCCCCCGAGGAGGCAGCGCTGGTCCCGTCTTTCCCCCTTGATGAGGTCCAGCAGAATATTCCATGTCTCCAAGTCCCTGTCCGCATTCTCATTCATGTGAACCTGTCTAGGACTATGCTCCTCCGCTACTCCGCACTCCCGCAGGTCCGCCCTTCATTTCTCCGGGGGGGCGTGTCCATCTTCCAATAAATATCTATGCAGCGTTTTGCTAATACCAGCCCAAGCATAGCAAACTTATATTGCATGTGAGCTGTGGGCTTGGGTGTCAGGAGCACTCCCAATAGGCATCGCCTGATTGAGGCATCAATTGAGAGCTTTGTTGCTCTTCACAGGGTGTCCAGCACTATGCTCCAGTAAGAGCCGAGTCTGGGGCAGTCCCAGGTCACAAGTGGGCTCGGGAGAAGCCGCATCTGGAGCACATAGGTGCGTGTGTTGGGTCAAACCTAGCTAAACATGCGGATGTTAGGTAAGTGCGAAGCAGATAATTGAACTGCGTAAGCTTGAACAGAGCGTTACTCGATATGTCATGAACCAGCGTCAGAGCGTGTTTCCACTCTCCGTCTGTTAATGGTGTGGGCAGGTCTTCCTCCCACCTCTTCCTCGTTGGCGCCATGTCTATCTTGCAGTCTGCTTTTAGGGCCTTGTGCAGCAGGGACGAAACTTGGGTCACAAATCGTACACAACTTGTTCGATTTATCTGGCTCCATTTGGAACATAGTCCAGATTTCCAAAAAAATGCGGGTAAATATATATATATATTGAGTTCCAATTCCTTCAATTGGGATTGGGCGCCAACACCAAGGAAACGACTTGTTTGCAATTTGCTGTTCTCTTGCACTTTATTTAATCCGCTGTAAAGCGTTTCGGCATTATAGCATTATATATATATATACAGAGAAACCCATTGGACTTTGTTGCCCGTTCCCTGTAAAATAGTCAAAGATAATTAACTGTTCTCCAAGCCCTTTTCAGAGCAACACCTTTCTCATTAAGGTTTTCCAACTAATGTTTAATTTGTAAAAGAATAAGTGCCAGGGGCACTCACTGGTTGGATACTAAAAAACAAAGGGGCAGATTTACAAGCCCCTTGCGCCTCATTTACGCCGCTGATGCGTCACTTTTGTGACACAGCGGCGGCGCAAATCCTGAGTGATGGTGCGGGGTACTTACAACGTGACGCATCTGGGAGATGCGTCACGTTGTAAAGCCCTGTGCCACATGTAGGCGTTCCTGCGCAGGGGGGGGCGTTCCGGGGCAGGAACGCCTCCTAAAAGTGGCTGAGTGAAATCTACAAGATTTCACTCAGTCACTTTTAAGCCCATGCTGCGTCAAAACCCTGCGCCTGCCTGAAGCAGGCGTAAGGATTGACACAGCATTAACAAGATAGGGCCCCCCAGAGGATTGCTGGAGCTGCGTCGCGCTTGTGACGCAACTCCAGCAATGCGCCACTTTTACGGCACAGATGCGTCACGCATCTGTGCTGTTTTTGCCCCATGGTGCGCCGCATTGTAAATGCCGCGCATCCATGGTGACGGAGCTGTGGCACACAATAACTGGCGCATCCCTGCTGATATGCAGGGATGCGTCAGTTATTGTAAATATGCCCCAAAGTTTTATATTCTTCATTCTGACTCATGTCTCTTTAATCTATGACAAGTGTTCCCTGCTTCCTAATCTTACTCTTGCAGGTTCTTTTTCATCCCTGCTTTCACTTTTTGTCACGATTCTTCCGACGCTCTTTTCCTCTTTCTATCTTCTTTTGTGTTTTTGTCTGCTTTGCTCTAGATCAATGTATGATGTGGTAAAATAAGTGTTGGTCCCTGTAAATGAGTGCTGGTGAGCCCCACCTGCAACCACAAGCTCACATTAAACATTGCTCCCAGCTGTTTGACAGGCCATATATTCTGAGCATGTTTTTTGTGACATACATATTCACACTGAGATTTGTGCTTGGGCATCAATGGTGTTCGGCATGTGGCTATTGTTGTTGATCTCCTTCCTATGGGGTTGCTCAGCATTTTCTCAAAAATGTCTTCTGGTATTTTAAATTTTTGAAAAGTATTACATTGTAACTTTCAGGAAAAGGGTCTTGGAATACTAAATTAAAGGGTACTACTTTAGTTAACATGGACTAGCCAGACCATACCAAAACACTTGCTGCATAGCATTGCCGTATTAATGTACCTAGAGCCATTGAGCTACACTGGTTGGTATTTTTTCTGTAACATTTAGGATCACACCGCTGTGTTTATTAACATGTGGGCCCCAATATACGTTTTTTAACCCCATGCAAACCCGTTTGAACAGGAATCAGAATTCTGAATTGACTGATAAAGTCTGCACCCTTTGTTACATTCAGGCAATTCAAACCATATAGAATTGAACAGGGGTGAAGAGCACAGTATTTACAGTGACAGATGTGGTGCAATAAGCATCAAAATCAGCATGCATGTTATTCCACAAACAGTCGGACTAAGAAAATCTTTTCAAGCCCACTACATCCTGAAAGCTAGGAGCCACATTTGATCAATTGGAATAAGTAGCACCTACCTCTCTGAGGCACTCATGAGCAGACACATATTGTTAACAGTCAAGGCCTATATTAATGTAGTAATTGCAATCTTAAGGTAGTCACCCTGCCCAGGGGAATTCCAGGATTTCGCAGTGTAAACAGCGTGTCCCCTTGCTCGGGCAGGCCTCCGGTAGGATGTGGTTTGAGAACTTCCCACCTGCTTTGAGCATGCGTTAAATAAAAGGACTATGACAGCACTCATTAATAATGGGAAATTGAACCATTTTCCTATGTGCTGACCATAGTGAAAGCTAGGTTGTTTCAAAGGGGCATATAAAAGTATTTGTTCAGACCTTACATTTAGAATTCAATGATGAAACCTGGAATGTCAGCACAAACACAATGTTGGAATGAAGCACATATTAAATGGTCACATGCTCAATAAATTAACTTCCTAGTTTATGCTTCCACTGCATTGACAAATAAGCTATCAATATATATATTTTTTTAAATTAAGAAAGAACTAGAGACATTACTTTAAAATATGTAATTTTTCAAGTGTTCTAAAATGTTCTACTGCATACCATTTCAATTTACATTTTTGGATAAGACATTACATCTACCATGCTTCTACTATACCATGCATTTTCTTGAAGACTTCCTTCATCTTTTCCAGGGAACGCGCAATTTGTTGCAGAGCTTCTATCAGAGATTCATCATTGTTTTGCAAAATTGCATTCACAGCTTGCGCAACCCCCTAGAGAATAACAGACGAGATTACAGCATAACCTACCAATGATCTAAAACATACGTAGCCCAATTAATCACTAGATCCCATACACAAGCTGCTATGTGTATCCTATTATCCAACATAAACTTTTAGGCAATTCTGCATTATCTTTCACAAACAACTATCATTAGATTTACAGCATGACTAAATGATTAGGCACACACGTCTCCTAGCAATATGCATAATCCGCATTTTAGGTGGTCCTTTAGGGTTTTAAAAAAGAATGAGAATGACATTGTACCAGCTCTCACAGACAAGAGGTAGGACACTTCGGCATTAGCTGACATCAGGTAGTCAGGAGATGTTTCTGCCTAGGGCGAAGGAAGGTAGAAACATGGAGTTGCCTGCGTGATGTAAGATATAAGATAAATGTTTTGACCACACATGTGTACATGTGTTTTTGTATATTTTGTATTTATGTCTTGATGAGTAACATCATGATTTCAATTATCTAATACAAATACATTATGTAGGAAAAAGGCCCATTTCCGGCCTACACTGAAATATTTCATAATTATAGGAAACAGTAGGAAAAAAGTACAAGGGAAACAGAGATTAAGGGGCTGAAAATCTTGCAGTATTACATTTGAAGTTCCAGGAAGTCATCCTAAACATTCTTAAACGTATTCACACACCCCTCAGGTTACTAAATGTTTACGATGTGTGCCAAGTCAACCATACTTTGAATACAAATTTGAACATTAAATATAGGCTTCCCTTTCCAGTTGCACAACTTAAGTCTGTTACCCTTCATTGAAACTAATGATCCATATTTCTGTCTGGGTTTAAATACCTAATGTTAGAGATGCAGTTAAAAAGAATCCTCTTCAAATTGTTTCAGAGGCCCCAGTTATAAAACAAGACTAGAAAATATGCAATCTATAAACATTTACCACGATTTCAAGACACAAGGTAAAGTGTAACAGCATGCTCTATCCTGCATCCCCACCAAACATCAGACTCTTGCCAACCTAATCTTGTTAATTTCATTGCTCATCAAAATTGTTTCTGCTCTTTAAACCATTAACTTAAGGTCAGGTCCAGCTTTATGTAATTCCGTACTATAGCTGCTTAAGGGGTGTGATTCAACAATATCACGGATTGCATTATTTTACAAAAGCAATATTATTGACTGCAGAATATCACTGTAGGATTATTGAGACAATGAATGCCATAAAAATATTCAGAGCTCCCTAAATGTTGTGTTAGATAATCAAAACACTTTTTACATTTTGATGAAAGGGAAAACAATGTAGCATTATTGAGAGAATAAATGCAAACAAAAATGTCAGTGCTTCCTAAATGCTGTGTTAGGCAATCCCGCAAAATAAGATACAATTTAAAAATATAAACAATAGAAAAATCCTTCTGTCTTTAGTTTATGGTCAAAACAACAAAACCAAAATGTGTTTTTAAAGTATGCAAAAATAGGCCTATATAAAGAATTTGGTTTCCTTTGCTTAGAAAAGTGCCACCAGGCATTTGTACTCCGACAATAATTTAGCCCAGTGGTGATACCATTATCAGACATGCCTAATTAGGTCGATATTTTAATCAGTGGACTTGAGACCTTGATTTATTAATCATAGTTTGTTTCAGAAAAACGGTTTGATCATAAATGCATTTAACTCTTACCACAGTGCAACTTGTCAGAAAATTATTGAAAAAAACAGTTCAATTTAGAAATATATTAATATGCTTCGTTGTGGACCAATGCTAGTGTTAAAATACTAATAGGTTGCTTAATTCGAAAAGATCACAATTATCTGGAATTAACTTATTTGAATGCGTATGGTCCAGTGTAAGAAGGATTCCTTTAGATGAGCTAAAAAGAGATTATAATTTAACAGATTTAGAAACTGTTAAATTTCTAATTTAAGGACAAAACCTCCCTCACTAAAATCCATAAATGTTAAATGTGTAGTCAGACATAAATTGCAATAAAAAGATCTAATTTACCAAGAGCTGTTGCATGCTAGTTTCTAGATTGTGTCTGTAGATAGAAAGTCCTCTTTAAACTGGAAATAATTTCTAGACAGTGGTGTGTGTACACAGTCTAAGACAAAGCTCTTCGGTGTTATTGAATTCTATTCTGTTTCTACAAGTAAAGCCTCCAACAACACCTGGAGTGAGGCCTATTGTGGTGTGCTTGAGTACAGGGACTCTATGTCCTAAGTGACAAACAAATTTGTGTCTGGATAAAACGTGAGGTCCTGCAGCATGACAGGAATATCTTTGGTGTCTTTCACGTATGAAGGCATTTTGCTTTCCAGGGATCTCAAAAAATGGTCCTTGAAGTTTGACAATAGTTGCAAACCTAGAAAGTAGCTAGCATACCCTTTTGTTTCCTATTTCGCCCAGTTGCCCTTTTTTGTAAATAATGAATAAAGGATACACAGAAATTTGGAACAAATAATGATGACTGTACGCTCCTTCATAGAGCTGTATGTGACATGTTCCATCTCGAAAGACAGGGGTGAAATAGGCCTGAGACAGCAATTTCTGCGCTTTCATGCACATAGATGTGGCAAGTACTACTGTCGAAGATACAGGGCTAAAGGGAACTTTAATACAAGGTGCCGTTTTGATTTCCAAGACCTGTGATTTCAAAAGGAACCGTTTTTTATCTGTAGTGAGACATACACTGACTTAAAAATCACGAAAACCACTAACAATCTCAGAAGAACAGAGGACTCCAAATATATTAATGACTATAATGCTGTGATTCTTAAAATGTGAAATGCTTATAGGGACATACAGTTTGTGACAGACAAATCCATTGCTATTGCTCGATGTGTGACTTCCTACGTAACAAAATCTGAGAAAATGGAGATGAGAAAGACATATGTTGAACTTTGTTTAACAGGAGTGACTTCTCAATTTTTCCAAGGAAGCCACATAGTAGTTACACATAGAAAGGTTCACAGGGCCATAAGCTAGATTCTAGTGACCAGCGTAATGCCCCAAAGATTTAAGAAGAGTTTATTAGAGCTAGTGTGGAGTGAAAAATAAAACAAGCATTTGCAATGCAATCGGTCTCGCCTTTAGGACCTTATAAGTATTTAGCCATGCAGCATGTTATGCTGGGTGCTGTAATAGCCACTGTTGTTTAACATGGAGACTTCTACACTAATAGGCACATTACTATAATATACAAGGTTTATGATAATATTTACAAAACAGTTGCCGCCGCTCTCTTAGAGCTGAAGCGACCTAGTTAAACACATCACCACTTAAGGCCCTTAATTTCAAATTTATGCTATTAGCCGACATTTGTATCAAGTTAGTTTCAAATGCCGTAGTGCTTGAGTGATTTTTCTTTGCACACAACACTAAAACAATTAAACCAAAAAGTGGGGCTTTTGTTTTTGGTTTTTAGCCAACAAACAGGCTTTCAGCCAAGTCCAACATAACAGGATGGCACAGACTTAATGTTTTACAAAACATGACTTTTCTGGGTTGTGTGCCAAATAATTATGAAAATGTTGCTGCAGAGGATTCTGTTTCAAAGCTTTTGATATGTAAGAAATCTTAGCATACAAAGTTTAAACAAACATGGTACAATATAGGCCTGCTTGAAACAATCAAGACAGAAGCCACTGTGGCCAGTTACCAGGCTGCGCTGCAGGTACAAGCCGGGGCTGTAAGGGGCTTGTAATTAAGCCCGCTAGTTTTTCTGCACAATATTGACCCTTTTCTGGGGAAGCGGAGTGGACTCTGCAGCATAAAAACGCCACTGTCTGTTTTATTTAACTCTTGAACTGGACGACTGAAAAGTAAATTGCATGACACGGACCCGACAAAAGATATTTAAAAACCAATACAACATGTTGTATTATCTCTTTTCAACAGCCCACTATTTGAAATGTGTGTCCTGTGTCATGATCTAATCCCATAACTCAAAAATATCTTTTGGTTTGTGGACTTAGCAAGCACCAAACAAAATGTGCATACACTTTAAAGTGGACACTGTGTCCCATGGTAAAAAACAAGGCACACAGGGCATTAATGGAGGAGGGATGGTGGAGGGAGGGGGAACAAGGGCGCCCGCAGATGTATTTAAATAACTTGGCCCCTGCTTCGCGCATCATCCACAAACAAATGCAGATATTGCGAGGCACATATAAAGAAAGCGGCGCGCTAACCGCAAAACTGAAAGCAGAATAGTGTCCACAGATGCATTTAATTACAAAAAACAACCTCTTACCTGCAATAACTTCTTTGGTTCGGATTGGAAGTCACACTGCAGTTACGATAAGGATAATTTCTAACACATGGTCGTCTCTGTAAACAGGGGCCATCACACGCTACACAGTGTGATGGCCAAAATGAATACTCACTAAGCGAAATCGCCATAAGGAGAGAAGGGAGGTACTTTTACAAACTAAAACCAATACAAAGGCTAAATTTTTGAATGGCACAGCCAACAGCCAATCGAAAAAATTTAATTTTTTAATACCAATAGAATAGAATATAACATTCTTGCAGACAGCGCAAGCGCTGTCTAGGCTCAACCTAAAAATGGGTATGTAATAGACCTAGAAGATCAATAATATTGTAATAGTGTGACTTCAGTTAGAAAACATTTCATTTAGAATAATTTGCTTTGACTTTGGTCTAAAACCCTGAGTGGCATCCTGCAAAGGGAAGGTACCCCCTCGCCCTGTAGCACGGGTCTATTGTTCCTATGCCTAGGAGCCATGTACATGACTCCCCAGATGAGCATAATGATGCCTGTTAGCCAGTGCCCGTATGACTTTAAACAAAAAACCCCCACAGGAAGGGAAAGGGGGTCACCTGCCTAAGAATAAAGATGAGCACAACACGTCTCTGTCTGCCTATAGGTCAATCCCTAAAGTGGGGAGCAACATCAGAAATGTGTCAGACATAGAGAAAATATATAGAAAACAGACTGAAGAGAAAATAATACAAAACATATGTATATATATATATATATATATCCAGTTTTGCTGCTTACTTCACTCCCCAATCCTCGAGATAACAAAGCAGGCACGGACCACGGTTCTGTGCAGATTATTTTATTTTTCGCTAGTCGGCCATGACACGTTTCGGTCCCTCCTGGACCTTGATCACATGACAACGCTTACGCGCACTCCGCGATTTTTTTTTAAAATTATTAAATGTATTTTTCGTACTTTTTGGTCCTTCGTGGACCCCCTGACAAACGCTAGGGGGTCTGCAACTCTCTTCGTTGCCCCCTTTTCACGTTATCCACCTTTGTTTTTCAGTGCGAGAGACAGAAAATGGCGGCCGACACTTTCTGATTTCGACCGATTCGAATGTTTACAGTCATGTAACCACCAATCAGAATTGAGCTTGCGCACGGCACCGTACGCGTACGGTAAGCTTACCGTAAGCGCACGGAGCGCGCTTACAGATATATATATTGATTTAAATGCTATTTTCTCAGGACCTACTGAACAGATTTACACCAGACCTGCAAAAGGCACATCTCTGACCTGAGGACTACCTCTCTGCCAAATTTCAAGTAATTCTGTTCAGCCGTTCGGGCTGTAGCTCGGATTAAAGGTCCTATGGGAAAATGCATGGGGAAAACGCATTTTGGGATCCCCCTTTTTTCTCAGCCCCCGCTTGACGAATTCCCCCGAGACTTTCAGGGTAGGAGCGGAGCGGAGCGCCCCACCTATTTTGAAAACTTCGCGAGGATTCGTCAACCGGCGCCAAAGTTATTCCAAATAGAATGTTGCAGATTTCCTATGGAAACACGGTCCTAACTATAACTATCTACTGGCGACCGCCAGTAGATAATATATATATATATATATATATATATATATATATATATATATATATATATCCATTCAAACAGTTTTTGCCACGAACGAAGGAGCCCAATCAACAGGTAGGTAAAGCTTCTTTTATTCAAATCAGGGCTGCAAGCACAAGTCGGTGGGGTAAAAGCAATTCATTCAGGAGCCGACGCGTTTCGGGACTCTTCCCTTCTTCACAGGCTTAATGAAACTCAACCTGCCATGGCGAATGATGCACTTAAATGTTCAGTGAGTACCACGCCCCAGTGGGCGGGGCCACATCGCGGCAACAGCCACCACACAGCATCCTGGTACTTGAAGTGTATCTATATATTACTCAAGTGAGCCGCCATGCAGGTAATCCTTAATTCAACAGTCTTACCCCAGTGGGTTTGCTGTAATCCTCCTTAACCTGCGCAAGCACCTTGATGCCCTGATTCCAGCTCCTGTCCTGATACGATGTCGGCTTGTGACGGCATCCAGGTCTGCACGCAGCGGGGCTCCTTCACGGCCTGGCAAACGGCCGTACAAAATCCATTCAAACAGTTTTTGCCACGAACGAAGGAGCCCAATCAACAGGTAGGTAAAGCTTCTTTTATTCAAATCAGGGCTGCAAGCACAAGTCGGTGGGGTAAAAGCAATTCATTCAGGAGCCGACGCGTTTCGGGACTCTTCCCTTCTTCACAGGCTTAATGAAACTCAACCTGCCATGGCGAATGATGCACTTAAATGTTCAGTGAGTACCACGCCCCAGTGGGCGGGGCCACATCGCGGCAACAGCCACCACACAGCATCCTGGTACTTGAAGTGTATCTATATATTACTCAAGTGAGCCGCCATGCAGGTAATCCTTAATTCAACAGTCTTACCCCAGTGGGTTTGCTGTAATCCTCCTTAACCTGCGCAAGCACCTTGATGCCCTGATTCCAGCTCCTGTCCTGATACGATGTCGGCTTGTGACGTCATCCAGGTCTGCACGCAGCGGGGCTCCTTCACGGCCTGGCAAACGGCCGTACAAAATCCATTCAAACAGTTTTTGCCACGAACGAAGGAGCCCAATCAACAGGTAGGTAAAGCTTCTTTTATTCAAATCAGGGCTGCAAGCACAAGTCGGTGGGGTAAAAGCAATTCATTCAGGAGCCGACGCGTTTCGGGACTCTTCCCTTCTTCACAGGCTTAATGAAACTCAACCTGCCATGGCGAATGATGCACTTAAATGTTCAGTGAGTACCACGCCCCAGTGGGCGGGGCCACATCGCGGCAACAGCCACCACACAGCATCCTGGTACTTGAAGTGTATCTATATATTACTCAAGTGAGCCGCCATGCAGGTAATCCTTAATTCAACAGTCTTACCCCAGTGGGTTTGCTGTAATCCTCCTTAACCTGCGCAAGCACCTTGATGCCCTGATTCCAGCTCCTGTCCTGATACGATGTCGGCTTGTGACGGCATCCAGGTCTGCACGCAGCGGGGCTCCTTCACGGCCTGGCAAACGGCCGTACAAAATCCATTCAAACAGTTTTTGCCACGAACGAAGGAGCCCAATCAACAGGTAGGTAAAGCTTCTTTTATTCAAATCAGGGCTGCAAGCACAAGTCGGTGGGGTAAAAGCAATTCATTCAGGAGCCGACGCGTTTCGGGACTCTTCCCTTCTTCACAGGCTTAATGAAACTCAACCTGCCATGGCGAATGATGCACTTAAATTTTCAGTGAGTACCACGCCCCAGTGGGCGGGGCCACATCGCGGCAACAGCCACCACACAGCATCCTGGTACTTGAAGTGTATCTATATATTACTCAAGTGAGCCGCCATGCAGGTAATCCTTAGAGCTGAAGCGACCTAGTTAAACACATCACCACTTAAGGCCCTTAATTTCAAATTTATGCTATTAGCCGACATTTGTATCAAGTTAGTTTCAAATGCCGTAGTGCTTGAGTGATTTTTCTTTGCACACAACACTAAAACAATTAAACCAAAAAGTGGGGCTTTTGTTTTTGGTTTTTAGCCAACAAACAGGCTTTCAGCCAAGTCCAACATAACAGGATGGCACAGACTTAATGTTTTACAAAACATGACTTTTCTGGGTTGTGTGCCAAATAATTATGAAAATGTTGCTGCAGAGGATTCTGTTTCAAAGCTTTTGATATGTAAGAAATCTTAGCATACAAAGTTTAAACAAACATGGTACAATATAGGCCTGCTTGAAACAATCAAGACAGAAGCCACTGTGGCCAGTTACCAGGCTGCGCTGCAGGTACAAGCCGGGGCTGTAAGGGGCTTGTAATTAAGCCCGCTAGTTTTTCTGCACAATATTGACCCTTTTCTGGGGAAGCGGAGTGGACTCTGCAGCATAAAAACGCCACTGTCTGTTTTATTTAACTCTTGAACTGGACGACTGAAAAGTAAATTGCATGACACGGACCCGACAAAAGATATTTAAAAACCAATACAACATGTTGTATTATCTCTTTTCAACAGCCCACTATTTGAAATGTGTGTCCTGTGTCATGATCTAATCCCATAACTCAAAAATATCTTTTGGTTTGTGGACTTAGCAAGCACCAAACAAAATGTGCATACACTTTAAAGTGGACACTGTGTCCCATGGTAAAAAACAAGGCACACAGGGCATTAATGGAGGAGGGATGGTGGAGGGAGGGGGAACAAGGGCGCCCGCAGATGTATTTAAATAACTTGGCCCCTGCTTCGCGCATCATCCACAAACAAATGCAGATATTGCGAGGCACATATAAAGAAAGCGGCGCGCTAACCGCAAAACTGAAAGCAGAATAGTGTCCACAGATGCATTTAATTACAAAAAACAACCTCTTACCTGCAATAACTTTTTTGGTTCGGATTGGAAGTCACACTGCAGTTACGATAAGGATAATTTCTAACACATGGTCGTCTCTGTAAACAGGGGCCATCACACGCTACACAGTGTGATGGCCAAAATGAATACTCACTAAGCGAAATCGCCATAAGGAGAGAAGGGAGGTACTTTTACAACCTAAAACCAATACAAAGGCTACATTTTTGAATGGCACAGCCAACAGCCAATCGAAAAAATTTAATTTTTTAATACCAATAGAATAGAATATAACATTCTTGCAGACAGCGCAAGCGCTGTCTAGGCTCAACCTAAAAATGGGTATGTAATAGACCTAGAAGATCAATAATATTGTAATAGTGTGACTTCAGTTGGAAAACATTTCATTTAGAATAATTTGCTTTGACTTTGGTCTAAAACCCTGAGTGGCATCCTGCAAAGGGAAGGTACCCCCTCGCCCTGTAGCACGGGTCTATTGTTCCTATGCCTAGGAGCCATGTACATGACTCCCCAGATGAGCATAATGATGCCTGTTAGCCAGTGCCCGTATGACTTTAAACAAAAAACCCCCACAGGAAGGGAAAGGGGGTCACCTGCCTAAGAATAAAGATGAGCACAACACGTCTCTGTCTGCCTATAGGTCAATCCCTAAAGTGGGGAGCAACATCAGAAATGTGTCAGACATAGAGAAAATATATAGAAAACAGACTGAAGAGAAAATAATACAAAACATATGTATATATATATATATATATGAACACAGAGTTTGTAGCTGTTCCCAAGCCTCTAATTCGGCGGGCTCACAGCTGGGGTAGCCACCCCCAAAATTCTCACACGTTCAGTCCGGCGCAATCCTTCCCAGATGTATCGAAGGAATCACACAGGAGCCGTGGCCTCTATTTTCAGTGCAGATTTATTGCAGACACAAACGTCCGACGAGTTTCGGAGTAGGACACTCCTTCGTCACGTGACGAAGGAGTGTCCTACTCCGAAACGCGTCGGACGTTTGTGTCTGCAATAAATCTGCACTGAAAATAGAGGCCACGGCTCCTGTGTGATTCCTTCGATACATCTGGGAAGGATTGCGCCGGACTGAACGTGTGAGAATATATATATATATATCCAGTTTTGCTGCTTACTTCACTCCCCAATCCTCGAGATAACAAAGCAGGCACGGACCACGGTTCTGTGCAGATTATTTTATTTTTCGCTAGTCGGCCATGACACGTTTCGGTCCCTCCTGGACCTTGATCACATGACAACGCTTACGCGCACTCCGCGATTTTTTTTTAAAATTATTAAATGTATTTTTCGTACTTTTTGGTCCTTCGTGGACCCCCTGACAAACGCTAGGGGGTCTGCAACTCTCTTCGTTGCCCCCTTTTCACGTTATCCACCTTTGTTTTTCAGTGCGAGAGACAGAAAATGGCGGCCGACACTTTCTGATTTCGACCGATTCGAATGTTTACAGTCATGTAACCACCAATCAGAATTGAGCTTGCGCACGGCACCGTACGCGTACGGTAAGCTTACCGTAAGCGCACGGAGCGCGCTTACAGATATATATATTGATTTAAATGCTATTTTCTCAGGACCTACTGAACAGATTTACACCAGACCTGCAAAAGGCACATCTCTGACCTGAGGACTACCTCTCTGCCAAATTTCAAGTAATTCTGTTCAGCCGTTCGGGCTGTAGCTCGGATTAAAGGTCCTACGGGAAAATGCATGGGGAAAACGCATTTTGGGATCCCCCTTTTTTCTCAGCCCTCGCTTGACGAATTCCCCCGAGACTTTCAGGGTAGGAGCGGAGCGGAGCGCCCCACCTATTTTGAAAACTTCGCGAGGATTCGTCAACCGGCGCCAAAGTTATTCCAAATAGAATGTTGCGGATTTCCTATGGAAACACGGTCCTAACTATAACTATCTACTGGCGACCGCCAGTAGATAATATATATATATATATATATATATATATATATATATATATATATATATATATATATATATAATATATATATATATATATATTCACTGAAAAAACCATAGGTTTCACACACGTCATAGTTAGGAATTATCATTAATAAAACCTTGCAAATTCACTTAAAAAACCATAGGTTTCACACATGTTATAGTTAGCTGTACATTTCACTCGTAAAAAACCAATGAAATTCCACGTTATAGTTAGATCAGGGAATTATAACTTGCGCGCCCACAATAAACTGCTGATGACGTCACATAGTACATCACTCATGACATGGTCAGTGACATCACTCATGACATCAATGATGACATCTGAAATTACACATTGTGGATTGCGGTCGCGCAAGTTATAGTTCCCTGATCTAACTATAACGTGGAATTTCATTGGTTTTTTACGAGTGAAATGTACAGCTAACTATAACATGTGTGAAACCTATGGTTTTTTAAGTGAATTTGCAAGGTTTTGTAAATGATAATTCCTAACTATAACGTGTGTGAAACCTATGGTTTTTTCAGTGAATTTGTACGGTTTTTTAAATGCTAAGTTATGTATTTATTTTTTATTTTTTTTTCTGGTTTTTCACTATGCGCACACCCTGCGCGCACGGTGCACTTAGCGCACCGAGCGCCCACGTTGCGCAGTCCATGCCGTGCGCGCCTCGCCTTTTTTTACGCAGTAACATTTGTTTTTTTCTCCCTTGTGGGTCCTTTAATTTATTTAATAAATGTGATTGTTACTTCTTTATTTTTTTGTTTGTAATTTTTTTTGCCGTGCGCGTACGGTAAGCTTACCGTACGCGTACCCCGCGTTTTTTTTTTCAATTATTAAATTTATTTTTCATACTTTTGGGTCCTTCTTGGACCCCCTGACAAACACTAGGGGGTCTGCAACTCTCTTCGTTGCCCCCGTTTCACGTTCCACACCTTTGTTTCTCAGTGCGAGAGACAGAAAATGGCGGCCGACACTTCCTGATTTCGACCGATTCGAATGTTTACAGTCATGTAACCACCAATCAGAATTGAGCTCGCGCACGGCACCGTACGCGTACGGTAAGCTTACGGTAAGCGTACGGAGCGCGCTTACAGATATATATATTGATTTAAATGCTATTTTCTCAGGACCTACTGAATAGATTTACACCAGACCTACAAAAGGCACTTCCTTGACCTGAGGACTACCTCTCTGCCAAATTTCAAGTAATTCTGTTCAGCCGTTCGGGCTGTAGCTGTGTCTAAAGGTCCTATGGAAAAATGCATAGGGAAAACGCGTTTTGGGACCTCCCCTTTTTTCTCAGCCCCCGCTTGACGAATCCCCCCGAGACTTTCAGGGTAGGAGCGGAGCGTAGGGCCCCATTAGTTTTGAAAATTTCGCGAGGATTCGTCGACCGGCGCCAAAGTTATTCCAAATAGAATGTTGCGGATTTCCTATGGAAACACGGTCCTAACTATAACTATCTACTGGCGACCGCCAGTAGATTATATATATATATATATATATATTCAATTTATTCAGAATATGACAATTTCAAAACATTGATTGTGATTTGTGATGGTTTTTGTTATATATACATAAAATTTAAAGCAACACAAGTGGCATCATGACATAGATATATTGTATTCATAGAATCCATACAAGAACAATTGAAAGTATGGTTCACCAAAAACAATAAATAACGGCAAAAACAATTAAAACATCATCATACCAGTTGCATCCTAACACAATCTAAACAGTTAATCATACCTAAATCACATTTGCACTGCTGTCTTACTAACACAATCACACATAAAAAGAATTGCATAAGTATGTAAGCAGGAAACTGAACAACAGAACACAGTGGTATCTTATATTATAACAGTCGATAAATTAAGAAGGCGGGAACATCGCATTCATTAGTTGGTCAGGCTAAGGGGTCAGCTGGTAACCCTGTGTTAGCCAATGGGTCTACTTGCCCTCCAAAGCAAAATGACAATTTAAAAGTGTTGCTGTTGAGACATATATAAAATATGTGTCCTACTTAATAACATACAGCTCCCTTCCTTGAGGCACTATTGTCCTTCCTTAGGGGAGATGTGTATATATATATATATTTATATCTATATATTGCTAAAGGAAGTGGGGGTTATGCCATTAGTTTAAGTGGCAACATGTTGCTACCGCCCATCCAGTCTGCAGTGTCAGGATGGGAGCCATTTTGTACATTGTCACGCACAGGGTAGCACAAACAGTGCTGCAGCCCTGAGTGGACACTCCGCCTTACATACCCTCGTTAGCCTGGGTACCATATACTAGGGACCAAAGTAAGTAATTCCTTGCCAGTTGGGGTAGCCAATTCGACATATTCTTTGTATTGGGTTAGAACACTGGCAGTGAGGTCTGATTAGCAGGCCTCAGCGCACTCAAGAGTTCATAAACCAGCAGCATCAATTCAAAAATTGTGGGGGTAAAAAAGCAAAAAGAGGCATTTCCTAACACTTATCACTGTGCATCTTTGTTAAAATAACTTTTATTTTTTCTTACACTGCAACTCAAAATTTACACTGTCATCTTTCCCCTAGTCTATAATACATGGGGTATGATACATAAAGGCATGCAAAAGCACTATTGTAATACTCTTTTACACATTTGTTTATCCTACTGTAAATCATCCCTAAAACTTCTAGAATTGTAAAAAATGGGAACATTCAAGTCATAATCATATCAAATTAGCAAAAAACCTGTATGGAATGGAAACACCCAATATCATTCATGTAAGATAATTCATTCAACATGCTCAGAGGACCCAGAGTACAACAATATGCAAACAAAGTTTTATATTGTGTATTGAATGATTTATTCAATATGTCGGTCAGAAATTCTGTTCTTGTACATAAAGTCAAAGGACAGAAGTGTGTCTGGCAGCCAAACATTGTTTTGCTCCTTAACGATGCTCAGGCCAGGGGCTTTTTCACAATGATGAGTCAATCAGAGAACATAGTTCACAGTGTTAGGGAAGGACAAGCCTTCAGAGAGCTGTGTAGCACTATAGGTGGACGGGACAGCGGGTGTTCTGTAGGCCTGGTCAACATTTCAATTGTGTAGGAGTAATCAGAGTAATTTCAGTGATTCTGCATTATTCTTGGATGTGAAACTGCTTAGAAATGGGATTTCTAGTTGGCTAAGGCTTGCGCCAAAGCCAGGCAGAAACCACCAGTCTAGTCAGGGCAAGGAAGTTACACGCCAAGGATAACCCCTGCTCACCCCTTTGGTAGCTTGGCACGAGCAGTCAGGCTTATCCCGGAGGCAATGTGTAAAGCGTTTGCGTGCGCACACAGCAACAACACTCCAGGCACACCACAAAAGGAACTCCAGGCAAGGTTATATATAAAAATAGCCTTTGTATTATAATAAACACATTAGATCATAATCACATAATATACACTGTGCCAACTGGCACTGGGCAGTATCTACAGGGGATTATATACACCTAACAGGGCCAATTGGGCCTCTGTCAGAATAATCACAAATCACCAATTGTAATGTAGCACAAATAATAAATGTAGAGCACAAGCAGTAACTACTGGTAAAAGGTA
Organism: Triturus cristatus; assembly: GCF_964204655.1. NCBI lineage: Eukaryota > Metazoa > Chordata > Amphibia > Caudata > Salamandridae > Triturus > Triturus cristatus. The sequence continues at coordinate 543,792,604 of NC_140594.1, read as the reverse complement.
GGAACACACTATGCAATAATAATCACATTAGGCCTAAAACATATTAGGCCTAAAAACCCTTAGCATAACCATATTACGCACAAACCTCATAATCATAAACATCATTAGAGGCATAGATCAGGGCATAAAGGCATTGCGCAGTAGACATCACATTTAGGCAAAAAACTACACAATGTTGCGCCAGCCTCATAAACATAAATCACATGAGGTAATAAGCGTCATCAGCATAAACACATTGGGCAATAGTCAGCATAAACGCAGTGTGCCCCAATCTGGGGCACAACACACTGGACCTGGACAAAGGCCAACTGGCCTTTCACAAGGGCTCCCAATGCCCAATGTCCAGAATGTCAGGGCGTAGGTAGGGCTACTCAATTAACCCTAGGGCTACAAAAAGCAGTAAAGCCAAGGTGCGAAATTGCACCACCTAAACGTGGCAGCTGCCCACTAATTTCTGGGCAGATGTAGAAATCAAAGAAAAGGCCTGGCACTTACTGTGCCCTCTGAACCCAAGTCCAGAACATTGCAGCTGCCCTCTGTCTGGCGGGGCAGCTGTGAGTATGCAAATAGGCCCGGGCACAATCGTGCCCTCTGGGCCTCACTGGGGCTCTCCAATTAACTCTGCCCCCTCGTTGTAGCTGCCTGCGCTCTTGCAGGGCAGCTGGGGAATGTAGGCAAAAACAAACACTGGCACTCACATGCACCTCGAGTTCCAGTGGGGCTTTGGAAACCTGCCCTCAGCAGAACTTAGCGTGGGCACCACGGTGTCTGAGGGAGCCCCTGTCGGGGGGGGGGCTCCTGGAAACAAATGCCAAACAACATTGGAGCAGTCCGCTGCCCTGCGGGACCGCTCAGCAACTGTGCCCCCAGAAAAGTTAGTACTGGCTGGAGGGGGGCGGGCACCGGCACCAAAGTACTGGCCAGACTCAGGCCCGCCTTGGAGGAGGAAGACACGGCCCCCTCTCTACTCCACTCACTGGACTGTCTTGGCTACTCCCCCGGAGGGGTCCTCTCACTCTTTGGGGGCCTCTGCACCTGCACGTGGGCTCTCTTCTTCACATGGGAGCCCCGCCAGCCACTGCAGCACTCCTCCGTACCTCACTCGGCACCACAAGGCTCTCCCTCACTCTCAGGGGCCCCAGGTGCAAACACCGCCTTTGTCCCCGCGGTCTTCTTCACTTTTCAGAAGCGCGGGGTAGGCTCCCATCCGCTTCCTTGCTGCGGTGATCACAGGAGCGCGGGGAAGGCTCCCGTCCGCAACCTGGTTCGTGGAGCACCCCGCACACACCAAGGCCGCCCTTCTGGACTTCCGGGTCGTGACGGTGATCTCGGGCGAGGTACAGGGTAGGCTCCCGTTCTTAAGCACACAAAGCGGGGTAGGCACCCGCTAGGAAGGCGCCAGCGCGGGATGGGCTCCCGCTCGTCGTTCAAGCATTAACCAGCGGGGTTTGATCTTGGCGTGTTTCCAGTCATCGGGGAACGATGCGGTTGCAAGGGAGTGGTCGATGGTGTGCCAGAGCATGGGTGCGATGGCGTCGGCGGCTCTGTTGAAAATGTGGTGGGAGCAGGGGTCCATGGGGGCACCGGAGTGGATTGAATTCATCGTCTTCAGTGTGTCTTCGGTGGTGAGGGCTGTCCAGTTGTCGATCGCTGACTTCATGGTGTTGGGGGGTGGCTGGTGAGGGTTCAGTGTGTTGGTTGTCTTCCTTGAAGTTGTCATAGATGCTCTTGATTTTGTGGTGGAAAAAGGTGCTGAGTTTGTCGCAGAGGTCTTGTGAGTGGGGATGTCGGTAGACTTACTGGTAGGTTGGGCAAACTCCTTGATGATGTTGAAGAGTTCTTTGCTGTTGTGCGCGTGGGTGGAGATTCTGTCTTCAATCACTTTTTTTCTCGTTTTTCTGATGAGTTGGTGGTGAACTTTGGTGGTGGCTCTGAAGTTGTTGTGGGCTTCTGTGGATTTGGTGTTCCTCCAGTCCTTTTCGAGGCAGCAGCAAGTGCGTCTGGACTCTCGAAGTTCGGTGTTAAACCATCTAGCTTTCTTGGCGTGGGCGTTGTTGTTTTTCTTGAGGGGGGTAAGATATTGGCGCTGTTGGTGATCCATCTCTGCAGGGTTCAGGCTGCGTCATTGGGGTTGTCGTTTTCCGCAATGGTAGGGGTGGAGTTGCTGAGTGATGAGGTTAGCTGGTCGTCGGTGATTCTGGTCCAGTTTCTTCATGGGAGTAGGTGCTGGTTTCTGTGGATGGTGGGTGTTCTGAAGGTGAAGTGGACGTATCGATGGTCAGTCCATGGGAGTTCGGTGGTGTGGCTGAAGGTGATGGAGTTTCCTGTTGTGGAGAGGGGGTCGAGGGTGTGTCCTGCTGAGTGTGTGGGTTCGGTCACGATCTGATGGAGTCCAATGTTGTGGAGGTTGGCCAGGAGGGATGTGGTGCTTGGGTCCAGTTGGTTGTCGAGGTGGAAATTGAGGTCTCTCAGCAGGGTGTAGTTGGTGGATGCGATGGCCTGCGGGGAGATGATGTCCGTGATGGATGCAGCAAAAGGTCTGCGGGGTCCTGGGGGTCGGTAGATGAGGGTTTCTCAGAGGGTGGTGGTGGGGCTGGCCATTATCTTGAAGTGAAGGTGTTCCATCAGGTCTGTGGGCTAGTCGGGGAGTGTGCTCATGCAGAGGGTGGATTTTTGGACAATGGCGATTCTTCCTCCCGGGCGGATGGGGCGGTCCTTCCTGGAGATCTTGTATCTTTGGGGGATGGCGATGGCAATGTCCAGTCCCGAGAAGGTGTTGGTCCATGTTTCGGTGAGGAAAGCTACGCTGTTGAGGAGGTACCAGATTTTGGTGGCGTGTTTTTGGAGGGATCGGACATTGAGGAGGATGCATTGCAGGGTCTTCGGTTTGGTTGTGTTCTTGCCGGTTGGGTTGCGCTGGGCCCATGGTCTTGGTGGTGCTGCCGGTGTGCCGGAAGCAGTGGCAGCTGAAAGATCCGTGGGTGTCGGCCGGTGGCGCTAGCTTGCAGTTGTTGTTGTGCCCTGGGTTGAGCGAGTGGAGTGACGCCGGGTAGTAGCATTGGCGGTGTAGAGATCCAGAGTTCCTGGCGCTGGTCACGGTCGGGACGCGGACGGGCAGATGGGCTTGCCATCTGTGTGCATTCAGCGTGCCAGCGGCCACACAGAGGCCGCCATTAAGTAGGGGTCGGGGAGGGCTGGACAGCTGGGAGGCAGGAGCGGGGATGGGTGCAGGATTGGTTGCGCTGGTCGTGCTGGGAGGAGGGGCCGCAGGGGCAGCAGCAGCTGGGAAAAACAGGCGGGAAAGTAGGAATAAGGGGGTAAAAAGGAGAAAAAATTGTGAAATAAGGTAGAAAGCAGGAAAAGCACAAAAGTGCAGAACCGATCTAAAAAAGGGTGAAAAACAAGTGAAGAACGGATCTGACAGTGGAGCGAGACAAAGGAGAACAGAGGTCCACTGGACCACCAGAGAGGCTAAGGAAATAAGTGGAAAAATGAGAAAAGGCAGAAAAAGTGCAGAACAGAATAGACAGGAGAAGCAAAAAACTAGTGAAAAAAACAGAGAAGAGAGCGGAGCAAGGCAAAGGAGAACAGGGGTCTACTGGACCACCAGGGATGAGTTGCAGGTGATCCTGCGGGTGGAGGAGGGCCTCAAACACCAGCAACACTCAAGGGGAGGGCCTCACTCAATGGTGGAGCTGCAAGGGTGGGAGAGCAATTTCACTGACAATTAGTCAGTCGTCTTGCTCCCTTAGATGCCCAAACGAAACTCACTAATTTCCCCTGTATCTTATCAATCATTAATTTGGGAAACTCAAGAGGTATACAATTCAAAATATATGTCAGATTAGGGAGTACATTCATCTTAATTAGATTCACTCTCCTATATATAGTCAAGGGTAAATTCCTCCACCTTCCAAGTATTATATCCACCTCCTTTGCTGTCTTCTCTAAATTAAACTGGGGAATATTCACCAATGGTTTAATTATACCGATGTCCAGGTATCTAAGCTTAGTTTGTATGCTTCCCTTCCAATCTGATATATTCCAGGACATTATTATGGTTTTTGCATTATTGACAAGGTACCCAGATAGTGCCCCGAAATCATTCACCAATGTTTCTACCCGAGGTATGGTTCGGACAGGATTCGCAGTAAAAATTACCAGGTTGTCAGCGTACAGAGCTACTCTATTTTTATATGTGCCCGTTCTGAAGGGACAACCTGAACATCTTGCCTCAATTTCTGGGCCAATGGCTCAATGTAAATATCAAATAATAACTGGGAAATAGGGCAGCCCTGCTGTGTACCTCTAGTTATCAGGAAACTGTGTGTAAGAGACCCATTGAGGAGAACTCTAGCTGTAGATTGTTCATATAGGGCCTTCAGCGTATTTATGAAGAGGGGGCCAAACCCCATAGTCGCCAGGACTTCCCATAGGTAGACCCAGCAAACACGATCAAAAGCCTTGGCGGCGTCCAAAGTTACTATCGCCAAATGAATTGAATGCATTGTGGCCAATTCAATACAGCCAATTGATTGCTAGGTCAGTTCATGGATTTGCCTCCCAGGAATAAGCCATTTCTGGTTGGGGTGAATAAGTTGAGGAGACAGTTTAGCAAATCTCCCTGCTAAAATGCTAACAAAGATCTTATAGTCTGCATTGAGTAGGGATATCGGGCGATATGACTCTGCCTTCCCTGGATCCTTAGATGGTTTAAGAATCAGGACCATAGTGGCTCCTTTACAGTATGCTGGAGTATTCACCGTCCCTGAATATACCAGATTGAACAAATTCTCCCAAACTGGGAGAACTTCATCGCTTAGAGATATATAAACCTCTGAAGGGATGGCATCAAAGCCAGCAGCTTTCCCATTCAAGGCTATGGTCAAAGGCTTCCCTTATCTCTTCCTGAGTGATCTGTGCTTCCAGATTACCCTTCCCTTCACTAGTCAACATTGGGAGGTCAATTGTCCCCAGCCAATCTTTAAGCTGAGAAGGTTCAGGAAAGGTGTCTATCTCATATAGCCGGGAGAAAAAAGAGATCACATGATTTTGCATCCCTTCCCAATTGTCTATCACCACCTCCAATAGGCCCTTCAGTTCTTTAATCACATTCCTAGTTCTTTCCACCCTGACCTTCCAGGCAAGCCGGGCCCCAGCTTTTTCCTTGTACTCAAGTTGCCTCATATTCCCTATCTGCCACTTAGCCCTACACTCAGAATCCAATTTGATTTTGTGATTTAGTTGCTTCTCTTCAAATCTTCTTACCAGCCTCTCCCTGTCCTCTCCCTGTCTTAAGGGTTGTATAGCAGCCTCTAGTTTGCCCACTTCTTTTTCCATTCTGGCAAGATCTACCATCTCATTTCTGTTCTTTGAGCTACCATGACTTTTTAAGGCCCCCTGTAAAAACATCCCACTCAATCCCAGGAGTTGCGGTGCCTTTGTTAATCATAAAGCATCCTGATGAACCTTTTTTTAAGGCAAGCACCACCTCCCCGTCTAAAAAAAGGGTGTGTGTAAGTGTCCATCTTATATTAGACTTTCTTCCTGGAACCTGCAGTGCCATTGATACTGGTGAGTGATCAGAGATATGGGCTGGATGGTAGGAGATCTTTTTAATATTAGCTGAAAAACTACTTTCAACCAAAAAATAATCTAATCGGGAGTGAAGGCAATATTTTTTACTGTGAAAAGTATAACCTCTCATCTTAAAGGCAGCACTTAGCCTTTGGCTAAAGGTAAGGAAGACCCTTGAGATGGGTTATTTCTCGGATTTTTCACCAATCTGGGATTCACCAGGGACGCCTGAGTGTCTTCAAGACTGGTTGCGTCTTCTACTGAGGAGGGCTGGAATTGAAGTGTGGGGGGATCTTCTGACAATGCGGGTTTGGTGCTCTGGGAAGTGCTGGTGGCAAAAACTGGTGATTCACTCTCGAGATTTAAGTATCTTCAGCTCTTCTCTTGGGTGGTGACTAAAGGGCGAGAGATAGGTGGAGTGTCGGAGTTCAAATTGAAAACACAGAAAAAGGCTCCCAGAGAAAAGGAAGGAGCTGACTGGTATTGGACTCTGCTGAAAACGGAGGATAAGAAATTAAAAGCGCCGCACGAGATCTGAGCAGAAGATATCCAGATGACGGACCCGCAATCAGGTAGACAACGATCCTTAAAGACTCTGTATAAGGTGGTTAAACCTGCAAATTTCAAAAGATACCATTTCTATACTTTAAATAGGCTGTATGGGACCCCAAAGAAACTTGCCAAGTTTGTAACAGCACCTACCCCAAGATGCCATAGATGTGGTTTGTTAAGTGCTGACGATATCCATATGTTCTATGAGTGCCCTAAATTACAGGTCTACTGGAATGCTGTTGAGAATGCTGTCAATGATATGTTGCGGACCAATATAACAATGAATCTAACATTGGTACTGATGGGACTGGATGAAGACTCCAGTCAGCTTCTCTCGGCAAATAGGAAAGATCTCATCTTTTATATGATCCTTTTAGCCAGGAGAGAGATCTGGCTAGACCCCCTTCTACCCCAGGGATGTATTTGGCTCAAGGTACTTAGTGCTGTACGTAGAATGGATACAGGACTTGAAAGGAGCTCTCGTGGTGTGAACTGGGAAGACTATCTGAACTGGCAAAAAACAACAAGGGCCTAAGCTGATGTCCAATGATTATCCCTGCATGAATCCAGTAGCCAGAGAACTGGTAGGACTGGTATGGCAGGGCTAGTTGTTAATTTGCAAGTGGCCTGAGGGTGGTACAGGTCGTACTTACTGGCACAGCTTTGCAACACTGGTGATATGAGAACAAAACAAAAATATACTGTTTATTTTCCAATACCAATTGTCTCTACATGTGTGGTGTCCCGCTAGTTAGCAACATTTCTCCAAATAGGGCTTTTCCCATTTACCTCTGTATGGAAAATATGTATACATGTCGAAGTTGCATTGTCAGTCGGAGTTTAGGAAATGCGGCTGGTGTCCCAACAACCTTCCCTCCCCCACGGCCCTGATAGGTGTTCTCAGCTGATGTTCAGTTGTGTGACTCAAATCACGGTTCACACAGAAGGGAAGCTGAAACCATAGCAAATTCTGCTGAATTTGGGAAATCTCCTTTGAACCTTGGCTCCGCAACATGAAGTATTTGTATACAGCCTGCTGTGTACTGACAAAGAAAGGGCCGAAGCTTCCAAATAATATGAAGAACAGTTTGATACTATAATACAAATTGTTTCGCCACTCAGCTAAGGTGATTTCAAATAGCCATTCTAGTACCCTCAATGCTGTGAAAAGTGTACAGTGTGTTTCCTATCTTTGCAATAGTGAATGCAAGAATCCTACCTTGTTCTTAAGTACCTCTGGCAACCTGAGCCCTCTTCCCTCCGCCAGCTGATTGGAAGTATTGACAGCCTAAAGACTGGTCAGGCCAAACAATCACTGAAGCGGGGAAAGAGTCCTGGACTGAACTAGTTCCACTTTACACAGAAAACAACTTTTTCTTGGTTATTTCTTTGCCAGAGTCTGTTTACCATTATTCAATTCATCCAGTTGATTTTTCCAAGACTCTTCAAATTATTTATGTGAATTTACATGTTACTGCTTCAGCAATTTGTTCATGAAAAAAACATATTGTGAATAAATATAGATTAGCGCACGGATATACTGGTTATGCTCCACTTGAGCAGAGGACCGTTGCCCCAGAAGCTCCAGAGCCGAAAAATAAAACAATTGTAAGGTTTGTTTATTACCATTTTGTTTTTCAGCAACTCATCCTGAACTGTCAAGACTGGGTGTGGCCAGTACTGCCAAGTGGCAGCCGCAAGGAGCTGTGCATTTTAAAATGTGTATGTCTCCTTGACCAGCCGTCCTGGGCAGGCCAGCCAGACATGCAAATTTTAAAGTTCCCTAACCTAGCTGTCTTAGACAGCTGGGTTAGAGAAGGCGCAGGCCTCCAGTGCTCTTTTGAGTGCTGGGAGAGCCTGCTCTATCCAATCCTGGCACTGCTTTCATGTTGTGAAAGTGCTGGAGCGGGTAGTACAAAATGTTGTATACCCCCCCATTCTGCATGTTTATATTAATCCAAATAATTAATTAATTGTAATATTATTAATCTGTTTGAAGTGTTAACTCACCAACTATATTAACAAGAGAAATATACGTGGGAATTGCACTTTGCATGGCTATATTAATTGTGAATTAACTAGTGTACGCATATTAATAGTAAAAATTTAGAATATTATATGTTATATGTTGCTTAAGTGACGTATTGGTGATTTGTGCTTTATTTAGTAAGTATACACCGCTCTGAGTGTTGCTTCCGCTAGATAAATACAAACACATATGGGTATTAGTAAGGGGATAACATTTTATTAGTCATTTCCATCTTTTAATTACGTTTTTGTGTTTCTTTTGTTTAAGTTGACCATTTCGGCCTATACAAGATGGCTGAACGAGACGGTAAACGTGACTGCCTTGACAACACGAGGTTCTGGGTGAAGTGGCCTGGACCTGACCCCGGGTGAACATGTACCCTCCAAGGTCATTCCGGGAACCCGTCCAAGACTAAGAGACAATGCCCAATTTAAAAGCCGGAACAAGCAAGTTTGATGACTTCATTTTCGACACCCTGAGAACTGCTCATCGCCTGTCGAAATTGACCAATTAGAACTCTCTAAACCCAATCTTGCTACAATTTTGTTAGTATTTTCATTATAAAAGTAGGTAGGGAATTAGGGTAGGATCGCACACTCGATTGCTCGTTCTATCTCGAAGCTACGACCGGCTTGCTCTTCTTTGACGAACTTGATTTTCTGACATTATGCTGATGGAGAGGACGGTGACACTGCTGGACAGCTGTTATCCTGAATCTATGAGAGACTGAATTGCGGCCTAAACTTTGCAGAAAATTTCTCTTTGACTGATTGACTTAGAGGACGACGTTAGCCAGAATAGGTAAATATGATGTTCTGAAATGCTGATGATGATTTGAACATTTCCTTCAATTTTCTTAGATAAAGTAGGATTGATTAATTTACAAATGTGTTGTGTCGATTATTTGAAGAAGAAGATTAAGAAGAAAGTAATAGAACAAAGGTAGACGAGTAAATCATCAAGCTCCAACTCAACTAAATGATCTATCTCCGTATGGAAGGGATATCTTAGGTTTAATGTCAATGTGTTAAAGGTGACGTAAAGGTATTCCTCTCATGTCAGCATTGTGAAACGTATTTTCCCTCAGAAAACAGGTCAACCGAGTGTAAGTAAATTGGTGTTATGGGCCCCACCAATGAATGTATGTGAGTGAATTGAATGCCGAGGTAGTTGATCTGTGCCGAAGGGGGAATTTGACGTTCTGCGCTGCAACAGTTTTCTGGTAGCAACACAATGGTTTTTATTGTTTTGGTTTGAGGATTATTGCTTGTAAATAGCTTATTGATTATAGGTTATTGATATTGGTTTATGTACTAATACTCTATGGTGAGTCGTGTTGAGTCTTATGTTGTTTGCACAGCTTCTGGGATGTAGGAAGTCGGAAGTTTGTAACGGTTCCGTAGTAGAGCAGAGGTAAGCGCTGTTCTCGGGAAAGACAGAATTGTTGTTATCCTGTAGGTACACAGGAAAAAACGTGTGACGATTGAAGTTGCATGACGCATTGTCTGGGTTCAATTCGGTGACATCGCTGTGTGTTGCCATTAGAGACATTTTTCTGTGTGAGAGAAGTGTGTATGATAGCGAAGGTTACTTGTGAAATTCTGGTCTTAGGTACCAGGGATCCAACTGGCATTCCGATAACGCTTATCACTGGAAAGGTAATAGGTACTTTCTGAGCTTGTTAGAAGGACAAAGGAGAGGTAAGCGCTGCTTTGTTAAAGTATGTCATAATTCTGTAGTAGGACAGACTGTTCGCTGTTCTCAGGAAAGACAGGATTCTGTGTGAATGTTCTACATTTTCTAGTGTGAAAGCGCGTGAACGAAATAGCATTCAGGTTAATTGTGAAACTCTGGGTTTATTTCTCAGGAGCATTGGGTCTCCAACTACGTGTCTTAAATTCTGGAGAAACAGTTAGCTAATGCTTGCTAGAATGGTAAGGTAGAGGGATGTGCTACTTTATCAACGGAAGAAACGATTCCGTAGTAGGGCAGAGGTAAGCGCTGCTCTCGGGAAAGACGGAATTCTCGTGGGAAAGGTCTATTGCTAATCTTTGGTTAGTGAAGCGGACAATGGAGATGTTTCATGTTGTTACTAATAGAATTGTAGAAATTGAAACAAAAACTTACTGAGCAGATTTGTAAAGGAGGGATAGACAGGAGCAGGAGCTGCCGCAGCGGCTGCTGACGTCAGAACGACCGCGCTGGGATTGGACAGTCGGTCAGAAAAGTAAAACGCTCTGGATTGGTGCGTTTGTGTGCGCCGTGCTAAGAGTAAAGAAATACAGGGTGACGTAAAACGCTCCCTATTGGTGCGTTTGTGTGAGTCGCGCTGGGATTTGAGAATTGTGACAGTGACGTAGACGCTCCGGATTGGTGCATTAGTGTGAGTCGCACTGTGATTGGATAAAATAGCGGTACAGTTTTAAGAAGAAACTAGTGAGACACGAAAAGAAAGGAAAATGTATTACGATCCACTAGAAAAAGAGAAAAAGTCATGGTTCGGGAAAATTAAGAAGTGGTTTAAGAAAGACAAACCGATCAAAACTAGGGAAGGACAGTTACTTCCTCCACCGAAAACCCCTGCATCTTTAATGATTGCAAAATATGGATATCACACCTGTATTTGGTTAGACAACTGGGTTTAAGTATACAAAGGACGACGGAATGTTAGCTTTTCCAGAACATGGTTCATTTAATTTGGCTGTTTTGAGAAATTTGAGAGAGAAAATGATGAATTTAGAACCGAGACCTAGACCGACTCAATTTGAAGCTTTGACGGAATGGGAAGACGAAATGCATGACCGAGAAAGACAGAGAAATGGTAGACGATATAGGTACTTGTTTGGCAGATCATACGGGCATGAGACGCATGTTGATCGAATGAGAAGGTGGCGGAATGCAAGTATGACTGTGGGTTTGTTTCCCGTAAGAACTGCAGGAGAGCATGAAGGACGAAAGTGTGTAGAAAACAGGCATAATGTGGAGACGAAAGGGTATGGAGGGAATGAATCCAAGGATGATGTTCTTGATGATATGTTCTATAAGAATCCACCACCATACCGACCAGAACCAGAAATATTAACTCCAAGTGCCCCAATGAAAGGAACAGTACGAATCATAAAATCGGAACCAGAGTTCCAAGATTTAGGAAGAAACAATCCTACTGGAGAGGTAGAAAAGAAGTCTGGAGGAAAATTGGATGGAGAAAATTCAGCAGAATTAGCCAAAACAACCCTAGAACTAAAGAAAATAAGAGAATTAACTAAGAATCTGGAAGCAGTAACTGTACCAAACGATAGGTCCAGTAATGCCTATTTTTAACAAGCAAAAAGACAGTGAGCATTGTTTAACAGTCCCTTATAAAAGTAATAAATCGGTTGAACAACCAAGAGTGAGTCAGAGTGAGAATCCATAGAGACAGACTATGAGTATGATTGAACCGAATTTTTCAAACAACCCGTTTGTAGGTCAGAACTGTGCAGAGAAACGTATGACAATGATGGAGACCATGTCAGAAATACAAAAACATTTTGGACAAGAAAATGCAGGGAAGCCAGTAGGACCATCAACAGAGGAGTTGAGTGAATGGTTGAGAAGCTTGCAAAAGAAAGACAAGGAATCTCAGTCAATAGATGTAGCTAAATTACGAATGGTACTGGAAGAATTAATAGTAGGAACTATCCCGACAGAGAAGTTAAAAACGTACCAAGATGAGGAATTGTTATTTCTGTGCAAAAGCGTAACATGGAGAGCGAAAAATCTTCATGAAAGATTAGGAGAAGTGGCAAATGAAATGGGTATTGATACTGAAAAGGTAAAAGCCTTACAGAAACCCTATCGAGTAGATTTCACTGAAAAAGACATTGAAAACATGAATACTACAGGACGAATAGGTCAGAATAAGGATATCATTATTTTGTTGAGAAAATGGGGAGATGTGGACAAATGGAAGAGCAGATGGTATCGTAAGCGAGACGAAGTTTCAGTAAAACATTTTCAGCCTAAAAAGAAAAAGAGAAGGTTCTGACAGAATGCCCTATGAGAGAGATTCCAGGAGGAGGATATGTTCATGTCCTATGGACTAGACAGGATATTTTGTCATTTACGAATGACTTCCCTCGACTGCGTGAAAAGCAATTCGAGTGGTATAGACAGGTAGACAGATTTGTGAAATTATCCAAAGTATTGTGGATTGATTTGAATAGCCTGTTTGACAAAATTGTACCAGTTGATTTATGGACAGAATGCAAAATAGTAATAGATTGGCCAACCCAGGAATACCCAAGGGACCCTAAGACAGGAGCTCCAGACCCTGAGGTAATGAAGAAATACAAACAGGTTATGGCATTTTTGAAGAACAAAGTGCCCCCTAAGGAGACAGATTGGGTGGAAATTGACAGAACACATCAAGAAAGCTAAGAATCAGTACATGCCTATTATGAAAGATTAATTTTAGCCTTTAAACAATTCAGTGGAGATGAGAATTTGAGTGACAAGGATTTGAGTCATTTCGTATACAGGTTTGTTTATGGTCTTCGTCCAGAAATTAGTGAAATGATAAAACAGCATACAGTAGATTGGCAAAACAAGAAAATAGACAAAGTATTGAGACATGCTAAATATTTCAGTGATGAAATTGAAGCAAAACAGCGAAAACTAAAAGAGAAGGCAATGTGGGCACAGGTAAAAGTAGCAGAGAGACAAGAAGCACAATTAGTGGAACAAGCAGGATCAAAACCGAGATTTAATCCTGGGAAAAATAAAGGGAATATTGAGGAAGCTAAAAATAAAATTCCGTGTCATGATTGCGGTAGGATAGAGCATTGGAAATCCGAGTGTAAAAATCCACCAAGTACTAATGATGAAAATTCATCCTTGAATCCACAGGTGCAGAATGAGGTGAGTGGTCAACAGCAACGACAGCAGCAGGGTGTAACACAACAGAATCAGGTGCCAAAACAACCTTTTCCACAGAACATAAGTTGCCAGAAGTATAGTAAGGAGAATGGATTCTACAACGAAGAACAGGTAAATGGGCCGCAACGCGCTAGCGCTGCTTCGCAGTATTGGCTGCAACGCGATGAAAGCGATTCAGAAGAGGGTTACTGACGGTGCCGAAGGGAGGAAGAAGAGTGCGTACTTGGCGCAACTCTAGAAGTAGACCAGACAGGCCCATTTGTAGATGGAAAGTTGATAATGAAAATATTACTTTCCTAGTTGATACTGGTGCTACTCGATCAATTGTTAGATCAGCTGATGTTAAGAATCTTCCTCTCTCGGATGAAACGATCCAAGTAGTTGGGGTCTCCAACAGACAGATTAAAACTTACCTTACAGAACCAGTTAAAGTTAGTATAGGAAATTTTCTGAAATGCACAGATTTGTAGTGTGTGACACTAGTCCTGCGAACTTGTTAGGTAGGGATTTATTGTGCAAGATGAATTGCACTATATTTTGTACTCCAGATGGAATAGCCTTTGAAACACCTGATGATGATGTGTTATATAAGATGACATTGGCAAATAAAGAAAAAGAGATTAAAGGAGCCTATGCTGTATTCAATCCTGACGAACTACCAAAAGAATTGAAACAATCAGTAAAAGCAGAAGTTTGGGACTTCACAGGAGAAGATGTAGGATTAATGAGGAATATAGATCCAGTAAAAATAACTGTAAAAGGAGCAAGTTATCCAAATGTTCCACAATATAAATTGACTCCTGAAATAATCGAAGGAGTTACTCCTGTGATTGAGAAAATGATAAGGCAAGGAATATTGAGAGAAATAATGAGTAGCCCATGTAATTCACCGATAATGGGACTGAAAAAGCCTAGTGGGAAGTTCAGAATAGTGCAAGATCTGAGAAAGATAAACTAAATTGTTGTACCATGTTGTCCCATTGCACCAAATCCATCTGTGATTTTATATCAAATTCCTCATGACGCAGAATGGTATACAGTGATTGATTTGTGCCATGCATTCTTTTCCATCCCATTACACCATGACAGCCAGCAAATTTTTGCATTTCGTTTCGGCGAGCGTATTTTGGCGTAGTGCCGAATTCCACAGGGGTATACATAGAGCCCCTCACTATTTAATCAGCTATTGAAGAAGTCTTTGGAGAGTCTGGAAATGCCTGAAAATTCAGTACTAGTCCTGTATATCGATGACCTACTTGTGGCATCGAAAACTCGTGAAGCTTGTGAGGTAGACACAGTAGCTTTGTTAAATCATTTGGCAGATGGAGGTCTAAAAGTGTCGCCATCTAAACTACAATTTTGTAAAAGAGAAGTCCAATATTTGGGACACAGCATTGAGAAAGGCCACAGGAAAATAACAATAGACAGAATCAGGATTATAAAAAGAATGAGTCCACCAATGACCCAAAGAGAAGTGAGAATGTTCCTGGGAATGGGTGGATATTGTCGTCAGTGGATAGGAAATTTTTCCTTGACTGTAAAACCTCTGGTACGACTGACAAGAAGTGATGTGAGAGATCCCAATTGATTTGAACAAAGAAGAGTTGGCAGCATTCAAGAAATTGAGAGAAGGATTGTGTGAAGCGCCTGCATTGGGTATGCCTGATTATGATAAGGAGTTTGAGTTGTATTCCAGTGAAAGAAATGGATGTGCATGGAAAACTGAGGAAACTAATTGCATAGTTTTCATCCATGTTGGACCCAGTAGCTGTAGCCCTTCCTGGGTGTCTGAAAGCAGTAGCTGCTACATGTCGAAGTTTGGAACATAGTGAAGGAATTGTGATGGGTATCCTGTGAAAGTGTTTGTGCCTCATGATGTGGCAATTGTTTTAACAAGGAGTCGTACTCAGCATATGACGCACAGCCGACTGACTAAGTATGAAAAGGTCATTTTGGGCGCAACACATGTGAGTCTTGTGAGATGCGTGAATGTGAATCCTTCAACATTGTTGCCCGATGTGGAACATGTGGAGGTAAGAGATGAAGCAGATCATGATTGTTTGGATGTACTTGATTTTTGTTCAAAACCAAGGCCTGACATAAAAGATGACCCTTTACCAGAAAGTGATTATGTCATGTTTGTTGATGGATCCTGTTTGCGAACAGATGATGGAGTGCTAAGTGCAGCATATGCAGTATGTACAGTTGCAGCAGTGATGGAAGCATCATTTTTGAAAGGAGTAAGGTTGGCCCAAGTAGCTGAACTTATCGCCCTGACTAGAGCATGTAAGATTTGGAAAAGTGTGAGAGTGACTGTGATAACTGATAGCCAATATGGCTACGGGGTGGTCCATGATTTTGGCCAAATTTGGCTGCAAAGAGGTTTCTTGACCTCAAGTGGGACTGCCATTAAGAATGCTGAAGTGGTTGGAAGGTTGCTTGAGGCAATACAGCTGCCCAGGCAATTGGCTGTGGTAAAATGTGCTGCTCATAGCTGCAGTGGTGATTACATTGCCACTGGAAACAAGTTTGCCAATGACATGGCACAGTATTGTGCACAAAATCAGAATTCAATCAATCAGGCAAAGGAAAAATAATTGGTTTCGTGTTTCCCAATGTTTACTAACACTGTGGGAACCTGGGATGAGGTAAGACAATTGCTGGAAGAAGCAGGAGAGGAAGAGGTAAAACAGTGGGTAAAAGCAGGATGTGCACCAAGAGAGAAAGATCATGTGTGGGTCTATCGAGATGGAAGACCAGTAATGCCTTATAGCATGATGTCTGCCATGGCACGGATGTATCATGGACAGGGACATATAGGGAGAGATGCCATGATTCGGTCCTTTAAACAAACTTGGTATAATGCCAAGTTCAGGCTTGTGGCGGAAAGTATCTGTCAACGATGTCTAATTTGTCAGCAATACAATCCAGGAAGAAAGACAGTGGTGAGTCTAGGAACAATAGGTCGAGAAGGAGGGCCTTTTACCAGAATGCAAGTAGATTTCATTAAGATGCCTCCTTGTAACAGATTGAGGTATGTTTTGGTAATGGTATGCCTATTCTCTAGGTGGGTAGAGGCGTTCCCAACAAGAAGAAATGATGGAATGACAGTGGCAAAATTATTGTTGAGGCAATTTATACCTATGTTTGGGTTCCCAATAACAATTGAATCAGACAGAGGAGGACATTTTCATAATGAGATCATAAAACTGATTTGTGAAGCATTGAATGTACGACAAAAACTGCATAGTGCCTACCGACCAGAGGCTTCTGGTGTAGTAGAACAAATGAATGGTACTATCAAAAACAGAATAGGGAAAATGTGTTTAGCCACAGGTATGAAATGGCCCGATGTCTTGCCTCTAGTACTCATGACTATTAGATCGATACCAGACAGAACTACTGGTTTGAGTCCTCATGAGATCATCATGGGACGCGCAATGAGACATGTATTTAAACCAGTCAACAAGCTGATGACAATAACTGATGACATGGTATTGGAATACTGTAAAAGCCTGGCTGACGCAGTTCTTTCTGTGTTTCATCAGGTTGGAGCGGATGCCACCACTCTTGAAAAGAAGCCAGCTCATGATCTAAGCCCAGGGGACTGGGTAAGGATAAAAGTACACAGAAGAAGAAACTGTTTGGTTCCCAGGTGGGGAAAACCAAGGCAAGTCTTCTTGACTACAACAACAGCTGTGAAGTGCGCTGGATTGAAGAACTGGATCCATGCAAGTCATACTTTGAGAATTCCAAATCCAGTTGACTGTAAAGAAAAGAAGTATTTTGATGAATCAGAATCCAGTACTGAGTCAGATGACGGAGAGCCAAAGGATAAAGAAGGAGAAAATTCTGAAAGGGGGGAGACAGATCCAAGGTTAACTTTGGTCCCCAGAAGTAACTCCCTAAGGAAAAGATTGCAGATTTCTGAATCCAGTTCAGACTCAGAGATAGAACAAAGAGCCCATTCATCCAAGAAAGAACAAAGGAAGAACAAAGACAAAGACAATGGAGAAACAATAAAATAAATCTGTGAGAAGGAAGTACCAGAGATGAAAGCTTGATAGAAATTCCACCTGAAACAACACCTTTAGATGGACAGGTGCCAGATACAGAGAGAGAGGGAAAGATTATTGCGGAAGTCCCCCGAGGAGGTGTAGGGAACTCCAACATCCAGTTAGAAGCAGGGACAAGCATTCAGCAGGAAGATTGCGTGACGGAGATTCGAGGAGGGACAGAAGTAGGGAAAACAAAAGAGGTGGAGAAAGAACTCGTTGAAGGTAAAAAGCAAGTCGAAACAGAGTCTGAGGAAAGTGAGGATGAAATACCAGAAGGCCGAGTTCTGAGAAAGAGACCTTGGAGAACTGAAAAGAATGATAAAGGGAGTAAACTGAAAAGAGCGGCCAAAGATGAAGTGTGGCCAAACAAAATAAAGAGACTGAGATATCGGCTGACATGTGTAAATTCGCCAAGAGCTGAACAGGTGAATGGAGTAACGAGTCAGGAAAGATCGAAAGAAGAAGAACAGACAGTAGTCAAAGAAAACAAACGAACAAGAAAGCCTAACCAGAAGTATAAATCACCGGAAAGGACATATGTGGCCCTGCCTGAAGTGAAGGAAGAGGTGGATAGCCAAGGAAATCCAGAGGTGGTTGTACCGGAAGTGGTTGAGGAAGACGAAGAATCGGAAATCCTGAGAGTTATCTTGTCCGATATTGGAGAAGAAGCGGATGTTCAGGACAACCTGTATGTTGAAAACGAAGGGAAGGTGAAAGATGATGAGATGCCAAACTGAATAAGACAAGGAAGTTACTGATGGAAAAACAATAGGACACTGAAAAATAATAAAAACTGGTAGAACCACGTAGGTGCTTAGAAGCCTAGGGGTAGAAACTAGTTGTGAAGTAGAAGAGGCTAAGTCAAAAGACACGGTTCATTTTAGAAAGATGGCAAACATAGAAAGCAGCAAAATTAGTTGTACCTTCCTTAGAAGATGGTGCAAAATGTGTTGTTGTTGTTGTACAGGATTATTAATGCTTCTTTGGAGTATTCTTGCTCTACTAATTTCATTTAAAGTTACTGTTGATACATTAGGAGGACATAGTGGTAACATAACTAAAATAGGGAAGATTCAAAAGGTAGTTCCAACTAGAATAGATAAAAACTATTTACATACAGATAGGTCAATAACAGATTTCTCTAACAATGTGTTTTCAAAGTTGTTGTATGAATATGTAAAAACTATAGACGTAAGGGATTGCTACGTTTGTATGCAATTACCTGCATCTGTATCTGAAGGGGTGACTTATCATCACCTCCCTGTAACATATGGAATAACATGTAGTGTGATAGCTAGTTTGTTTTATCAAACAGGTAAATTAGAGTATTATTTCTCAGATGTAGATACTATATTTTCACAAGTACCAGCAATTAACAAGCTAAACAAAGTAAAACCTGCAAAAGTATTAGGTGAATTTTTCTTAGAGACAAATGAACTAACGTTATAATATATATTTAGAAATAACTTGACTTGCAGTTTAAAGAAAGAGGAGAAGACATTTTTGGATATGGTTATAGACAGGGATGTATCTTGGCCCCCTTGTTGTTCACCCTTTATATAAATGCACTCGATTCCCAACTGGGAGAGGTATCTTTTGACATTCCGCGCATAGGAGACCAGGTTGTCCCGGTTCTCCTATATGCGGATGACGCAGTGCTTTTGGCTCGCACTGGAGTAGGGTTGCAAAAGTTGCTGGATGCCTTTGGAGATTTTATGCAAAATCTGGACCTTAAAATAAATGCGAAAAAATCTCAGGTCCTGATTGCGGGGAAGGGAAGGCAGAAATCCAGGGCTAAAACTTTCTTTTGTTGTGGGGAGTTGGTAAATAGGGTCTCAACATTCCCTTATTTAGGGGTTGTTTTCGATGAAAAGGGCACTTGGAACCCACAAATTAATAGCCGGAGTGTGGCATTTGCTAGGACAGTTTCAGGAGTTAGAGGCTTTGTTAAAAGATTAGGGGCTAGACCAGTTGTAGCCCTATTAAAAGTTTACCAGGCAAAATGTTTAGCTGTTGCAACGTATGGTTGCCAGATATGGGGCCACACCAACCATAACAAAATACAGCTTATCGAAAACAAGTTCCTACGAGAAACTCTTTCTGTTCCACAGTCCACTCCGACTTTCTCCACACATACGGAAGTGGGGATTGGTTTTGTGACAGACCTGATTAGAATTGCCCCTCTCCTTTATTGGCTTAAGATTTGGCTGAATAAAGAAATTACATTAAACCATGCAATATTAAATAATTGTTTAAAATTGGACAATGTAAATAAAATATCATGGCTAGCATACATAAAATCTGGGTTCCAAAAGATAGGTCGTGAGGCCCTCTTCCGCTCACCGGAAACCATCACGAAGAAGGATCTTGAAATGACCAAAATTGCCCTTGTGACCTTATTTTCCTTGGAACGTGAGGAGCT
Source organism: Triturus cristatus (assembly GCF_964204655.1). Taxonomy (NCBI): domain Eukaryota; kingdom Metazoa; phylum Chordata; class Amphibia; order Caudata; family Salamandridae; genus Triturus; species Triturus cristatus. The sequence goes on along the minus strand of NC_140594.1, from coordinate 543,773,049 downwards.
AGAAATGACAAAGCCAACAGTTAGAGCAAATTATGCCTTGATTAGTTCCCCTGGCCCTGAACCATATCTGATTGTTGTGAATGCCTCATACCACCGGTTCCTCCTAACCAGATTTAGGTTTAATTTGGTGCACTTTTTTTTGGGCTTTTTTAAAACCTGGTGCACTGTGGATCGTGCAGAACCCTGCAAATGTGATAATAGTTCAAGACAGGACACTCTACATTTTTTAATGTTCTGTAGTTTCTATAAGGATTGCAGGAGGAAGTTTTTGCTGCCGATACTGAGGGAGCAGGGTTTTAGACAGGTTAGGCCAGCACTCATGTACTTATTGCAACTAAGTACCCCACGAATTATGTTCCATGTTGCAAGCTTCCTGGTCGCAGCTTTGCGTATTAGAAAAAAAATTGTTTTTCCATTACAGATTTTAAACTAGATCTTTTTTAACTTCTTACGTACAAATTTTACAATTGTAGTTTTTACATTATTTATATTTGAATATGAAATAGGTCATATTATGATCAGGTTTCCTGGCATGAACTGTGTGTTAAATTCAATGTTTTTAATTGTGTTTGTTAGGATTGTATGTGTCTTTTATGATATTAATTTATCGAATAAAGGAATTTTGACTGACTGGATATGGTTATAGAAAGGAGATTGAAAATGCAAAGGAATGTTTCAGAAGGGAAAGTGGAGTAAACGGTTTGGGATGTAGAAACGGAGAAACATTTAAGAGGAGAATCGAGTCCAACCATGGCTTTAGATTGGCCTCAGAAAGGGAAACTGTGGATAAGAAGGAATCAGATGGCATATGACAATTATTTTCTAGGGAATAGTGAGTGCCATGATACATACCGGATCATGGGAGGATGGGGATTTAAAGGTGGAAGAGATCCAGTCTTTCCAGGACTGTATTTCATTTGTGGGAACAGGGCATATTATCGTTTGCCAGACCATTGCTATGGCACATGTTATGTTGGCCTGGTTTTTCCAAAGATTTTTCACATGGATAGAGGAGAAGATGGTGTACATAGTTTAGGTAATCATTTAGCACGAAGTAAAAGAGAGTCTTGGGCTGAAATTGTAGGTGACATTTTTGGAGCACTGATACCCGCAGTGGGAATATCTCTGAATGCAAACAAAATTAGAAAACTTTCAACAGTAGTGGATCGCTTGTCAACAAGCACCGCTGGAGGATTCTTATTGGTAAATACTAAAATGGTTGCCATGCGTGCTATGGTAATGCAAAATCGACTTGCCCTTGATATTTTATTTGCAAAAGAGGGTGGAGTCTGTGGAATACTGAAAGTTCAACATTGTTGTACATACATTCCTGACGAAAGTAAAGATTTGAAAATTTATATTAAGAACATTACAGAATTGCATGACGAAATTGTACCACTGGAGGATGAGGGTGTTTGGGAGAAGATTGGTAAGAAAATAACTGCTATTAAAGACTTTGTAGTAAAACTAGGTAGTACATTTATAGGTAAGATATTATTTCCATTAACTTGCGTGATTTCCTTAGTATTAATAATCAGACTAGGTTGTATTTGTTGTAGAAAGAATAAAAACCAGAAAAGAATAAAAAGAGAAAACTTAAGGAGAAGGGATAAGAAACAAGAAAGAGAATTTGAGGAAATAGAACTAGAAGAGTTAAAAGATAGCATGTATAAAACAGCAAAAAGAGAAGAAACAGGGGAAACTGAAATATGAATGAAACAAGAAATCAATTCGAAATTTCCGTAAAAGAATACAAAATTGTATGTTAGTGTGGTGATATAATCACCAAAGGGGGGATTGCTGGAGCGGGTAGTACAAAATTTTGTATACCCCCCCATTCTGCATGTTTATATTAATCCGAATAATTAATTAATTGTAATATTATTAATCTGTTTGAAGTGTTAACTCACCAACTATATTAACAAGAGAAATATACGTGGGAATTGCACTTTGCATGGCTATATTAATTGTGAATTAACTAGTGTACTCGTATTAATAGTAACATTTTAGAATATTATATGTTATATGTTGCTTAAGGGATGTATTGGTGATTTGTGCTTTATTTAGTAAGTATAAACCGCTCTGAGTGTTGCTTCCGCTAGATAAATACACACACATATGGGTATTAGTAAGGGGATAACATTTTATTAGTCATTTCCATCTTTTAATAATATTTTTGTGTTTCTTTTGCTTAAGTTGACCATTTCGGCCTATACAAGATGGCTGAACGAGACGGTAAACGTGACTGCCTTGACAACACGAGGTTCTGGGTGAAGTGCGCATACGTCACTGCCAGCAACAGTGGCCTGGACCTGACCCCGGGTGAACATGTACCCTCCAAGGTCATTCCGGGAACCCGTCCAAGACTAAGAGACAATGGCCAATTTAAAAGCCGGAACAAGCAAGTTTGATGACTTCATCTTTGACACCCTGAGAACTGCTCATCGCCGGTCGAAATTGACCAATTAGAACTCTCTAAACCCAATCTTGCTACAATTTTGTTAGTATTTTCATTATAAAAGTAGGTAGGGAATTAGGGTAGGATCGCACGCTCGATTGCTCGCTCTATCTTGAAGCTACGACCGGCTCGCTCTTCTTTGACGAACTTGATTTTCTGACGTTATGCTGACGGAGAGGACGGTGACACTGCCGGACAGCTGTTATCCTGAATCTATGAGAGACTGAATTGCGGCCTAAACTTTGCAGAAAATTTCTCTTTGACTGATTGACTTAGAGGACGACGTTAGCCAGAATAGGTAAATATGATGTTCTAAAATTCTGATGATGATTTTAACATTTCCTTCAATTTTCTTAGATAAAGTATGATTGATTAATTTACAAATGTGTTGTGTCGATTATTTGAAGAAGAAGATTAAGAAGAAAGTAATAGAACAAAGGTAGACGACTAAATTATCAAGCTCCAACTCAACTAAATGATCTATCTCCGTATGGGAGGGATATCTTAGGTTTAATGTCAATGCGTTAAAGGTGAGGTAAAGGTATTCCTCTCATGTCAGCGTTGTGAAACGTATTTTCCCTCAGAAAACAGGTCAACCGAGTGTAAGTATATTGGTGTTATGGGCCCCACCAATGAATGTATGTGAGTGAATTGATTGCCGAGGTAGTTGATCTGTGCCGAAGGGGGAATTTGACGTTCTGCGCTGCAACAAAAGCAGCACCAGTATTGGGTAGTTTAGTTTCCTGCATCAGGAGCTTTCAGGAAAATACCAGAAGGAAGAGGAGGCTGTCGTGCTGCAAGAAGGTAAGTGAATTCATTTTTTTGTGCCCTTCCAACCCCCGCCCGCCCCGGCATCCTCGCTACAAGCCAGCTGCCACTGGATTATGCCTGACAGCGTGTGAAACTCGCACTGCTTTCCGCCTCAACTCCAGAGCGCCTAATCGTGGCGCATTATAAATACAGTTTATAATAGACCATGATTGAGAGTTTGGGGATTTTGCCTAAGGGTATTATAGGTGTGCCACCCTGATCACCCAACCTCTTGCAACAGCAATCAGCCTCTACAGCTACAGACTAGAACCTTGGGTTTGCAGCCCTACCCATCTACACTTGCAATAACCTCTTCATACTACCATCCTTGCTGTTTCTTTGCTTATTCATGGTAACACCAATCGCTTGCTCTCCAGTGCTACTGTACTATATAATGGAAGGAAATAGTAATACTCCACCTTAATACCAGGGATTGCCTCTTTTTCAACAAGAAAGGTAACCAGAATAAATCCTCTCAAACTTTCTCCTCCAGGGAATGCAATTATGGGGTCCAGGTTCCTATTTAAGAAAAAGATAACAGGCTTCATTTAAATTATCCATGAAGTTACTACAAATCACAATGTAATATTGAAATTCCATTCTACCTTTTTTAGACAACCTATTGAGGGGCCATATCACAAATGGCTTCGCTGGTTTAGCAGAGAGCCCTGTGTTTGGTTTTATGGGCCATAGTTGGACTGGACTATAGGACAGTCAAGCAGTACCTGACAGGCTGGTCTCACAGGTCTGTGTTTGATCCATTTATCGGGCTGTGTGTGGGCCTGTTTTATGGTTTGCTGGACCAGTTTGACTGCTGATTTCCCTGATATTAAAACAAATATTGCCTGCAGCAAGCTCAAATTCATGCAATTTTACATACCTTGTAAAACACTTATACAGCATGGGCCTGAATCACAAAGATAATGTAAGTGTACAGCTTTTTGGTATTCATGAACTGCAAATTAGTTTTACAACAGTACTGTTATGGCTGTGGAGACTCTACACATAAAAAATAGGCCTCTCCTTAATCCAACATGCTCTGTACAATCTGACAGACCTTTCAGTAAGATAAACAAAAAAGGAATGTACACAAATGTCTTTGTGTCTCACAATATCAACATTAAGAATTCTTGTGTGTTGTAAGGTGAAACAATGGAAGAGAGCATTCCCCCTTCACAACTCAGAAGGAAATGTATTGATGAAGTTTGCACACAGGAATCTGTCTTTGACAAACATCTTGCACTGTGCAAGTTGTAAAACAATCATTGGCAGGAGCAGTGGCCCTATGAAAGGTCGCATGCATCTATGATTTCACTTTTTTGATGTCTCTGTTTTATGGGCATTGCAGCCCATGTCCTTTTAAAGGGCAGTTTGAAAAGTGGATTATTGATTGGGTAGGATGATGGTACACCAAAAGTAATAATGTGAGAAAGTACTTTAGTAGTTGTGGTGGATTGATGCCCACCGCAAGAAATCATTTCCACAACTACAGTCACCTGGTTGGATCTAGGCATGATTTAAGGGTGACCTTGAGGGAGTGCAGGCTGTATGCAAAAACAAGGTTTGACCTAGGTAGAAGTTTTACTTTCTCACTTAGGGGCATATTTGCAAAGAATTGTCATAGGGCAGCTCAGCAAGTCATTTTAATGTGCTGCCCTACATCAATTCAAAAGAGCAGGAATGCACCCTATTTGCAAGATATGGTGTATTCCTGTACTTTCAGCCAGCATCGCTACACAATAAGCAGCCATGCACCAATGCAGGCACCCTTGCACCATGGTGCAAGGATCTCTGCGTTGTTGGAATAATTATATTTGTGCAGAAAGGAGCATTATTGTTTTTGTGCAACAAAGAGAGCCGCCAGCTCCAAGTCAACACATTTCCATTTTATTGTCAGAAAGTGGAACATCTGATCCACAGTACTTATATTGGAGCCAAAGCCTGCTTGTAAATGTGACAGCACCTTATTTGACCTAATCAAATCCCAAAGCTTATTTAATAATTGTTTGCTGTATTTTCTTTTGGATGTTGTCAATAAGGTTTCTGGGGCGATAGTTGACTTGATATTGCCTTGAGCCCTTTTTAAAAATCTGTCGGCACAATTCACAAAAGTAATCTGAGACAAAATCCTAACTTTACGACTTTCGGTATTTACAAAAGGCATTTAGGAGTAGTAAAGTTAAGATTCCTAACTTTACTACTCATAAACAGAGACAAAATCCTAACTTCACGACTTTCGGTATTCACAAAAGGCATTTAGGAGTGGTAAAGTTAGGATTCCTAACTTTACTACACCTAAACCGAGAAAAAACATGCTTTACAACTTTCTGTATTCACAAAAGGCATTTAGGAGTAGTAACATTAGGAATCCTAACTTTACTACACCTAAACTGAGAAAAGTCAGGATTTTGTATCAAATTACTTTTGTAAATCGGGCCCTGTATTATTTCAGCCCCAACCAAAATTTAGGGATAGGGGCTCCCGCTGCAATAGCATTTGACAGAGTGTTATTGTAAAGAGCCCAAATCTGTGGTTCCGAGCATAACATGATGATCCCATCTATAGACAAAGTTTTCCCCACTTTTTGCTCTTTCAATGCTTTATTTAATTTCTCGATAGAAAAAAACACTTAGTCCTTATTATTATCAATACTGGTTTGTGGGGGATCAATACTTGCAACAGGTGCTGGCAACAGCAGTCTGCATAAAGAGCCTTAAAATGCTTAACCCAGGCCCCTGGATCAATATGGAATTTTGGGTGAGCAGGGTCTTTATGTCCCCTAAGGGTAATCAGATAACAGCATGTTCTGGCATCCTTCTCTTTAGCAGCTTCCAATAAATCCTCCCTTGCTTTAGTTTCCCAATGTGTCTTATTCGGTTTTATTGCTCTGGTTTAGTTTCATCTAGCTGATAAAATAGCAGATCTTACATTGCTCCTTAAGGCTCCAACCAGAGCAGCTTTTGCCTATTTGCAGGTATTATCAAACCATTCATGTCATTTAGGGGTGTGTCTGCGAAAACTGTGTTTCTTGTAACAAATACTTTCAAATTGGAAAATAATGCATGACCAATAAGACAAGGGTGATCTATGCAGGTATTATACTAATTGTAAACAATACCATAAATTTTAACTTACTAATGCCTCATCCTTTACAAAGTCCACCCATTGAACATTGCGTCTATTGTTAGTCAAGGTGATTGTATTGTGAATGGATAACTCAGTGTGAGTGCTAACGCTTAATAGGGTCCCTTTTAGCTTTAATACAAGGGGAAAATGATTGCTCTCATGGTGATCTAGAATCTCCATATCCATCAGTTCATAGTATCTATCATAATGTAGTCAATAGTCCCCCCTCTTAAATGATGGATTAGCTTCAGGGTCCAACTGAGTCCACCAATGACATGCTCTTAAACCATGGGTAAGCACAATGTCAGATATCTGGACTGCAGTAAGACTTAACTTAAGGTTCTTATTTTTAGAGGAATACAGGGGAATTCCACATCATTCATCTTCAGGCTGCATCAAATCGAGCAGAGGGTCATATGTTTGAAAACTACAGTTAAAATCATCTGCTATTACCTTATGAAAGCCTGACCTTAAATCTTCCAAAAGAGAGTCCAAGATTTTCATTGTTTGAGATGATTTATTACAAGAGGAATATCTACTGTAAATATTCACAAAGAGATAGGGGCTCCCCTGCTTGGGAGACAATAATAATACAAGAAGGTCTCTGGAGTCAATATCAATAGAACACAAAAGAGATACTTTAATTAGGGGTGGGCGGAATTTGCGAAATTCACTTTCGCAAATTATCGCGAAAATGTAAAAAATCTCTGCAAACATCCGGAAATATCGCGAAGATGCAGAAGTTTTTTTCCCGCCCGTTCGCGGTATTTCCTGCGTGGTCGCGGCTCGCCAACTTACCCATGCGGTTGCTCGCGGGCACGGCCATCTTGTTTTTGCTTGTCTCGCGGTGCATGATCGCGAGAAGAAAGACGTGAATGATGAATGACGTTACTGCGGACGCGAACTGTCGCGAGACAGCGCAAATGGCTACCAACAATCCAACATCTCGTGGAGAACGCGACCGGATTGGGAAAACTTGTCGGCGAACGCGGGGATTCAGGTAAGGCGATCGCACGCACGCGAGAATGTATTATTTTACAGCGCGAGCAAGCAAAACATTTCCGGAAAAATGCGGATTGTGGAAATTTTGACATTTCGCGCTCTCCGCGGAACGCGAAAATGTCAAATTATCGCAATTTCCACGAGCGGAACGGATTTTTAGCCAAGGCCTAACTTTAAGCCAGAAAAGGCCACTCGACAACCTACCTGTTTCAGAGGGAAAGGCTTCAACACTAAAAGTCATATATATCAGCTTGTGGACTTATCAACTACCCATGTTTCTTGATAGAGACAAATAGTGAACCTCTCGATGAATCGACCCCAATCGGCAAACATCAGCTTAGGTTTTATTCTTACGATGTTTCAACTCAGTAACTGTAGGCCGGCTGACAGAGCGTGTCTCTTGTTTGAAGTCAGATGATTACATACGCTATTGGGTTCTGGAATGGAAATGGACCTTGTTGGTAGATTGGCTGGGTAAGGATAACAACATTCCTCACTAGGGGAAGTAATACTATTGGAATGTTGCTAAACTGAGAACCAGTCCCCAGCACTAGGACTGAGGAGTAGTGCCTGGTTAGACGAAAGCAGGATACTGTAGCAGTCAATCAACTTCAATCAAAACACTGTCAAAGGGAATATATAAAGTGACAGCAAATGTCTAACCCTTGACACAGCCTAAGCTACCAGCGGGGGAACCCCTGTCTACCCCGAACTGCCTCCTAGCGTTGGGATCCGGGGGAGGCCACAGTTTGAAATTAATTTTGAAGCCACTGGGGGGGGGGGGGGGGGGTAGTATGCAGATATAGTGAATAAAAACCCTCCACCAGAACTTTAGATCCAAATTTTAGCTCAATGTCATCCCAGTCTTCCATCAGAGAAGAGAAACACTTTACATTGACAATGTCTGAATATACAATAGAAGAACAATGCTTAATGTTCGTATTCCAATAGATGACCTTGTTCTTCAATGAAGATCTATCTTCATATGTAATTTTGGAGCCTTCAGAATGTAAAAAGGGTAACTCTCCTGCAGTCAGACATAGTTCCAGACTCCAATAGGTGGGCCTTCTTTCTGATAGGTGGAACTAGTGGGTCCAGAGTTTACTGGGGGCGCCTGGATAGATTGAGAAAAACTTAAAGGCTGGCATGTGGAGGGTAAAAATCACCTCTTTCTGGCAGGACCCTTGAGTGTGCGAATGGCAGGCTGGTGCAAAATATGTAGAGTGGTAGGCAAAAATAAGGGCTATTCGACCTTGGAAATGGGGACAAGTGTTTGTGGTCAACATTGACCCTTGAGGGTCCCCTTGAACTCCCTCTAGGTACGGGATTGTGAAATGACCGGGGCAATATATGCGTGGCTGGAAAAGCAAGAGCCCCACTTTCTGTCAAAAGGGATTTATTAACAGTGTCCCGATATTGTTTTGCAAGAGCACATGTCATGTTCTAGACAGCTTGTTTTGAGTCTTTTATCTCATCCCTCATCGATTTGATTAGGCTGACAGCCTCCACCAGCAATGTTGGCTCTTGTGTAACTGGTAACAGGTACTGTTGAAACTTGAGTGTCAACTGAGGGAAACAAGTGAAGTTGCAGAATTTCCAATCTGTGTGAACATGCAACATTTGGAATAACCTTGATATGGACAATTTCAGAGCTAATACTAATTTCAAAAGTTTCTCTGGTGGGAAAAGCATGTGACCTTGTATTTGTTCCATCGGCCGAGCATTCTCTTGATAGCTTTCCTTTCTTTTTAAATATTACTGCCACATTCCCCCCTTTAGGAACACTATCAACAGTGAGGGGTTTAGTTGTCACTTCTTCTCTAAGGTTATCAAAATCATTGGGCACACAATTCATGGACACATATTGTTGTAGTTAGGAATGACTATGATGCAAAGGAGCACTAGACGGGCTGATTGAAGCCTTCCTTTTGCCATCACTTCGCTGGGTGGAGCGGGAGTCACAAACAAGGGGAATTCAATAAAAGCACACAGAATCAGAAATAATTACAGTACCTTTAAGCCTTATACCCATAAGAATCAATGAAGGTGTAACCTGCATTCTGTAATAAACCCAAGAGATGTGGTCTGCCCTGCCTTATTTAGTTTTTTACGTGCTTGGACAGGCCCGCCCTTGGCCCTAGCACAGCCCGCGCTGTGGGGTTCCTCAAGCGCAGCCCGCGCTGTGGGGCTCCTCATTGCGCTATATAGTGCTGACTTACTGCAGGTGGGAGAGATCGCCAGGGACCGCCTCCTGGGGCCCTGGTACTGCTGGTTCTTAAAGTCTCTGCAGGGAACAAACAGCAAAATGTACCCCAAAGTGGTAAGCTAGCTAAATAAACCAGTTGAGAGTAAAACCAATGTACATTCACTGGGGGACTAGGTAGCTGAGTCCTAGTGCCCGAAATAAAAAAGACAACAGCACCAGCGTACAAAAATAAGGGTAATCATGCAAAAAGCAAGTCATTTTTCTACAGAAAGGTTGCAAAATCTGCACTTTGAGAATGAGTCAGCACAGGTGGGAGCATGATGGCATTGCTGGACTTCATCTCAACACTGACAGATGTTTGCAATCATACAAGGATAAAATAGTGCTCAATTGATTTTTAAAGAAACAGGGTCCATGAAAATCCTTTCTAACTTCCTCTTCATTCTGTGTCAAATTAGTATATTAGAACCATGCCAATGCAGCAATGTGACCTGGCTAATTAGTTACACATTTGGCCACCAAAATTTCATTTAGAATATGGACACCAAATTTTGAAGCGATCACCATGTGTGATGCAAATTAATGTAAAATGTACCCTGTTCTTTATCAACAGCTAATTATATGGATATGGGTTGTCTTGCAATATTCTGCAGATTTTAATCATAAGTGAAAGGAGGTAAACTGAACTGAGTCAGTATTCTTTTCCATGCTAGAAGAGTAGGTCAGCTAAAAGAGATAGGTTTAAAGAGTCAAGATGAAAGACTCATTATTGGAATTATTGAGTATTACTGAACATTTGAATCATTGTGAGCTCCTAGACACTTTAAGCAGGGGAATGATTGCAACAATAGTTTTAAGATCAAGGCTGAATTATAATCTCAAATGAACAAAATGTTGATTTTAATTTTTGCACATCACACATATTTTTCAAACATGCAAATATCAATTAACTGCTCGATCGACACAAATAGGACATGCTGGCAAGCCCTTCGCAGATTCATTGGAAAGGTGCCTCTTGGTCTGATGTTGCGCTTCTATATGTTGGCAGACGTTTACACCAGACTAAGGTAATCTTCATCCTGACATTTAGTACATTTAGTATAACTGCTCACCCTCCAAACACTAGGAATATCCTGCAACACTATAGTAATTCTGAAGAGAGTTACCAATGTGAACTTCAATTGGATTTGTAAATGGTTATGCTTATTCGAAGCTCCTACAACTTGGATAGTTTCTCCCGAGAAGGGTATGTTTGGAATTTCCGCTGCTCTCACAATAGAATGGGTAGCACCAGTGTCCACTAAAAATGTGATGTCATTCCCTTCCACCTCCATCAACAAATGGAACTGAATTATCTACCGCCAAGGATGCACCAAGTACGCACTCCTCCTCCCCCCTCAGGCACCGTCATCGAGATGAGTCTGAATCACTCTCATTGCACGGCAACCAATATCGTGGAGCCAATTTCACAGTCTGATTCTTACCAATCTGGTCACCTCCGTGATATGCAGTACTCACATTGAACCTCTGCACTTGAGCATTCGCATCATTTGGCATGGGAGCTTGTGGCACCTGCAACTGTTGAGTAACTATCTGCTGCTGCGACTGTTGATTTACACCCACCTCATTCTGCATCTGTGGAATTAAGTTTTGATTATCCCCATTAATTTTTTTAGCAGATCTACACTCGTTCTTCCAATGTCCAAGCTTTCCGCACGCATGACAAGGAAACTTCTTCATTGCTTCTTCTTTATTTGTTCTTCCTCTTCCTCTTCCTTTTCCATAGATGCGGGGGTTTCAGGGTGAGAGTCATGCCTGCCCCACCTCGATCCATGGTTTGGATGGGGGCTGAGGCTTTTCAGGATGGGGGCCCAGGTCGGTGGGTGTGGTGCCACTTTCCCCCCTCTGGTTTTGCTTGGCAAGCAGGGCAGGGACAGACTAGTGCCAACCAGGGGTTGGAGGTAGGCATGGTGGAATGGTCACGGGCGGGTCAATTGGGAGGGTCTAGTGCAGCATGTCCACCCCGGCCCGAAGACAGGGAGTGCATCTTTACTGCCGGGCTGAGACAGCCGGGGACCTAAGTCAAGCGTGCTACGGCCTGGAGGGTGAGTCTGCCTGGCAAGAATACAACCCTCTGCAGGATTTGTTTCAGGAGCAATTTGGAGATGGGGTAATAGGTGATAAGTGATGGGCACAAGTGCGCAGTGTGGGGATGGAGGGGTCAGGGATTGGGACATGAACTATGATGAAGAAGGGTTGGAGGAGGGTGAGATTGTGGATGATGGTGAGTTGTTGGAAGGGAGTGACAGTGAAGATGAGTGGTGGGTAGCACCTCCTACAAGTAGAGGACAGGGGGTGCCTAATCAGAGGGGTAGTGTTGGTGTCTTGCAGGATGTACCGACAAGCACAGTGTTGATGCAGAAGGAGAGACCCGACAAGGCAGGACGGACAGATCCAGTGCAGCCCCTGATCTTAAAGCCAGGTAAGGTGGGTGAGACGTGCAAAGAGAGAACAGGTGGGTTTGCAGAAGTGGGGGTTCAAGCCACAGGATATGAGGCAGAGGTTCAAAGGGAGGGTGGTATGTGGCAGTCGATGTGTAAGTTTGTGCAGAACGAGGGTACAGGTATCGACATAGTAGGGAATGCGGCGCAAGCCACAGAGACTACTGAAACGGGAGAAGGGGAGGGTGATAGCGAATAAAAGGAGAGCAAAGACATGAGAAGGAAGATGCCATACATGGGATCACTAAACCTTTGGGGGCGCATTTGATGGCTGCTACTAAAGAGCAGATTTGAAAAGGGGAGTTGCCGGAGTTATATAAGTTGCTACATAGGGAAATACGAGCACAATAAAGATCGAAGCAGTGGGAGTATGAGCTGTCATGTAGGCCCAGGTTGACCATTAATATTGAAAAGTGGACAGTGGCTTTTCTCATTTATGCAAGCGTGTATTTTGAAAAATATCCAGAGAGGTGTGTTGCTCTGTTTAAATATCTAGACGGAGTGCAGAAGGCGCAGGTGACTTTTGGAGGATAGTTGTGGGTACGTTATAACATGGAATTTTGGGCACAACTGGCAGAGGAAGAGGATGGGGTGTGTGGACAATTGGATTATGAGTTGTTCCTGCAAACTATGACACCAGAGAGGCCAGCCCCATCAACTTGTTCGGCGAGCAGCTGGCCGTACGCCTGTTAAGTTGGATTGCTTGGAAAAATGGCTGGTCATTCTGGGGTCCAAATGGGACAGGGAATTGTTGTTGACAGGTTTCCAATTTGGTTTTTGTTTGTGTTATGAGGGTTCCCGGGGTTTGACAGTCGGCGGAAAATTTGAGATCAGTCAGAGGCCACAAGGAGTTGTTTTAGAGAAAGTTAATGAAGGAGTTGTCGGAGGACAGAATGGAGGGGCCTTTTCTGTACTGGTACTTGAGGATTTTTCCCAATTGGGGTGGTGCCCAAGAAGGAGTTGGGTGAGATTTGCATCATTCATCACCTTTCCTGGCCTGCAGGGCTGTTGATCAATGACTTCATTTCTGAGGGGTGTAGCAAAGTGCAATTTGCCTCCGTCGACTCAGCGGTCCAATTGGTCAACAAGGTGGGAAAGGGTGTCCTTATGGCAAAATGTGACATCAAATCAGCATTTTGGTTGCTTTCTGTTCACCCTGTTGTCAGTTGTTAGGCATTGAGGTTGGAGGGTAGTTTTTTGTGGACAAGGCTTTGCCGATGGGATGTTAAGTTCCCTGATCTCTGTTTGAGGCTTTTAGTTCCTTTTTGTAAACATTTCTTGTCCACGTGGCTGGAAAGGGTGTGATGATTTTTTATTGATTGGGGCTCAACATTCTGGGGATTGTCAGGAGAGTTTAGAGTTGTTCCAGGGTTTCCTGCAGGATTTGGGGGTCCCTTTAGCGCCCGAAAAGATGGTGATGCCTGTTCAGGTGATTACCTTTTAGGGCATAGAGCTGGATTCGTACAAGATGGAGATTTGTCTGCCTGATGATAAGTAGAGGCGTTGCTTGGAGCTCTTGGATGAGGTTTTAGGCAGGTCAAAAGTTCAGGTGAAGGATATGCAGATTCTGTTGGGGTACCTGACTTTTGCATGTAAGGCAGTCAGAGCCGGCAGGACATTTTGTAGAAGATTGGACTGGGCACTGTCTGGGACATCAATGCTGCATCACAGGATGAGAATCACAGCGGGGGTTCAGGATGATTTGAAGCTTTGGTGAGTGCAATGGCATTCTAATGTTGGGGCTTGGGGAGCAGATGGAGTTGTCTGAGGAGATGTTTTCAGAGGAAGCTGGCTGGCAATATTTTGGCCTTTTCTGGCAGGGGCAGTAGTACGCTGAGAAATGGCCAGAGGCGTGGACGCGGGGAGGGCGTAGCATCGCTTTCCTAGAATTGTTTCCTCTTGTGGTGGCAGTGTGCTTGTGGGGGCACTGCTTTGCGAACAGGACAGTCTGTTTTAATGTGGATAACATGGCGGTTGTTGACATTGTCAATCGGTAGTCTGCAAAGAAGCCAAAGGTGTGGCAGTTGTTGAGATTATTTGTGTTGGAATGTTTGCTTCACAACGTTACTTACAGGGCACGACAGATTCCAGAAATACACAATGAATTGCTAATGCTCTCTCTCGATTTCAGTGAATGAGGTTCTGTGGGTGGACCCTAGAGGTGAAAGAGAGGAAGACTGTGATGCCGGACCACTTGTGGGTGGGTAGTAGGCAAAAGCACGTGATGCAGCTGATCCTGGGTCCGCTATTGGATATGATACAGAAATCTTATGGACTGGTGTGGGAGGAGTTCTGCGGTCAGGGCGGTGCCCAGGTGAAGTTCGGATGGAGGTCGAGCTTAACGGGATGATGTGGTAAATTTGAACATGTCCTTGATTGACAAGGGTTTGTCGGCGGTCATGATAGCCGGTATCTTGGCGGGCATAGCCATTTTTGGGAAACTGTGGTGGGGATACAAGCCATCGGCCAGTGACATGGGAAAGTGCATCCTGGATGGGTGGTCGAGGGAGAGGGGGATGGGTGACCAGTTGAGACGGCCCATTACACTGCTCATTCTGAAGCAAGTGTTTACAGCTCTACCAAGGGTTAGTCGGGATGCATGAGAGACACTGTGTTTTCGGTAATTATGGTGTGGCGGTTTTTTGGGGCTTTTTTATGTTACAGAAGTGGTTGGCTCTGCGACACACAAGGGGATGCATTGGCGTGAGGTCCGCATGCAGTGGGAGGCAGTGCAGGTTTGGATACCCAAGTCCAAGATGAATCAGCCAAGGGCCTTTGTGTGACATTGCGAGTGTACCCCGATGTGGTGGTTTGCCCATGCAGTGGGTAAGGTTGAGAAAGTAAGGGGGTAGTTGGGAGGAGATTTGTCTGCATGAGAATGGGGAGTGTTTTCTGACTTCGCAGGTGTTGGGGGTCCTGAGAAAAGCATTGAGTTTGTTGAGCTATGAGGCAAAGGATTTCGGGATGCATTCATTCCAGATTGGGATGGCGAGGGAGGCTGAGGGCACATGTTGGACAGCAGGGGAGATTCAGCAGGTGGGACATTGGCGATCTAGCTGCTATCAACGGTATATGCATTTGTGGTGGAATTTGCATGACGACCAATAACATGAGTTTGTTTTCTCCTAGGATGCATTGCAGGCCCACTAAGAGGCCATATAGAGGTTTGGATCTGGGGGTACTCTTTTGTGAAGTGGGCAGCGAGGCAATCCATGTCAAGGCAAGGAGGAAGACAGCTGGGTCTGCCTGATATGGTGGTACAGTTGAAATTGTTTGGAAAAGTAGGCAAGCAATGGCATGAGCTATTGCCCAAGCGTAGGGACTTGTTCCAAGGAGCCCATGGCACAGACATTTTATTGGTGCACCTAGGAGAAAATGACTTAGGCAAGATGAAAGGTTTGGCTCTGGTAAAAGCTATAAAATGGCACTTGCTAGAGATTAAGACAGCGTGGGCAGGCACGACAGTGGTATTCACTGAATTGATGCCATAGAGAGTAATGAGGGGGCTAACAGGCCAAGGGCCATCGACAGAGCGGGCGAAAAAGGAGCAAGGAGTTGCAGAAGGTTTGCATGGCGCAGGGGTTTTTCTTGTTAGAACACAATGACATCAAATATGAGGCCCCTGAGCTTTTAATAGATGATAGAGTGCATTTGTCTGTTTACGGGTTGGAATTGTACCTGATGCAGATCAAGTGTATTTTAGCGGGATGCTGCAGTTGCCAATAGAAATGTAAGGTTGTTTTTTCCCCGGGGGGTGGGGGGGGGGGGGAACAGAAACTCTGGGGTTCTTCCGGTGGCGGTTTTTCCTACGTCTGTTGAAAAAGTTCATAAAAGAAAGCACAGGTCAATGTTCAGACCCAGTTAATTCTGGGGGGAGGTGAAGGAGATTTATGGAATGAGAGGACAACAGTGGTGGATGGAAGATGGATGGATGCGGGGATTTATGAGTGATGAGGTGTGATTGGAATTTGATTGGTTTGGTTTTAAAGGAGGGGTTGATTAGGGGAGGGGGGTTTTATTAGTTAATGAAATGTATAGTGAGGCCAACGCTATGAGTAATCTATATGGCATATAGCCAGGTTAATTGGGTTTTTATTGCTGTTTTGTGCACCTATTTTATTAAAGAGGCCTTTTCCACATTACAAAAGTAGTTTGTAGTTATTGGAGATGCCATCTCGCCCGATGATAGTTTTGGAGGGTGTGCGAAAGCCCTACCCTCCTAGAATATTTGGGCGGGTGGTAGTGTCTGAGAGCATAGGGCATAGAGATAGACTAGGGGGTGCGTGGCGGGGCTTAGATAGGTCCTTGGGTGACAGTTAACAGCGTTTAGGTGTCATTTTGATTCAGCACCTCCCGGTTGACAGGGTCAGAGTTAGTGTTGTCCAACCCACCTGTCCCCCTTTGTTGTTTTGTTTTAAGCCGTCGTTGATGATGTTGGAGAATGAGATAGCGAGGTAGGTTGGGGTGTTTTGTCGCTTTATGAGCAGGATTGGGCAGTTTCTCCTACATTAGTAAAAAAGGTTTGTAAAAGAAAGAACGGGTCAATGTTCAGATCCAGTTGAATTCTGTGGGGAGGGGATGGGATTTATGGAATGAGAGGACAACAGTGGTGGATGCAAGATGGATGGATGCAGGGATTTATGAAGTATGAGGTGTGATTGGATTTTGATTGGTTTGGTTTTAAAGGGGGGGGTTGATTAGAGGAGGGGGATTTTCTTAGTTAATGAAATGTATAATAAGGCCAAGGCAATGAATAGTCTGTATGGCGTAGAGCTAGGTTAATTGTTTTTTTTCCATTTTTATGCAACTGTTTTATTAAAGAGGCCTTTTCAACACAGCAAAACTACTCCGTAGTTATTGGAGACACCATCCCATCCAAATCCCAATGCTTTTATTATAATATTGCACCAGAATTGGCTAAGCCAGTGGCAGAGTCTAGCCATCTTGAAGCAGAAATTTGCACACTCATAAGATTTGCACTTTTCTTCATCTTTGAGGACTTAATCCCCCTGCCCTATTATATACTAGGGGCTTACAGAGGAGGTCATGCTAATAACAAGGGTACCCCAACGCATAGTGCTCCCTAGTGTATGTAGGTGTTTTAACTTTATTCTATGTGTCTTTTAGCATAGCACTGGCTCTAGGACTGGTTAGTCAGAGTCAGTTACCACCGGTACCCATCTGAAAAAGCTGAGGTTACAGGATGATTTTGCAACAAAGACTCTTTCTGCTCCTCTGTTT
This sequence comes from Triturus cristatus, assembly GCF_964204655.1. Classification (NCBI taxonomy): domain Eukaryota; kingdom Metazoa; phylum Chordata; class Amphibia; order Caudata; family Salamandridae; genus Triturus; species Triturus cristatus. The sequence continues at coordinate 543,755,705 of NC_140594.1, read as the reverse complement.
GTTCTTTCTGCACGTCTTCCTTCTTCCTGCACTTTTCTTCGTCTTTGAGGACTTCTGTTGCTTCTTTCTGCATTTCTTTTTTTTCTTTCTGTGCGTTTTTTCTTCTTTCTTCACATGTCCTATCTCTGTAGGCATAGTTAGAAATTAGCATTTAAAAAACCTTTGAAATTCACTGAAAAACCTATAGGTTTCAGGCACGTTATAGTTAGGAATTAGCATTTAAAAAACCTTAGAAATTCACTGAAAAAACCATAGGTTTCAGGGGCATTATAGTTAGCTGGACATTTCACTCATACAAAACCCTAGAAATTCCCCCGTTATAGTTAGTTCGGCTAACTATAACTCGCGCGCCCGCAATGCACTGCTGATGACTTCACATATTACATCACTCATGACATGGTCAGTGACATCTCAAATGACATCACTGATGACATCATCCAGTGAATGTGTGTCTTTCTGAAAATTAAATATGTCTTATATATGTATATCTGAAGGTCGATGGAAGAATAAATGGGTAAATAAGTGTCTAAATGGATGGGTTTTTTTGTAAAATTGTTTGTATAACTGACTGATTAAGTGTATCTTAGTGAATACATGGGTTAGCGAGTAATGTTTAAATATGTAAATATTTATTTATTTATTTATAACACTTATAGAGCGCACTATCACCTTGCAGGCATCCTGACACTAAACAAACAGGAGTGCACATAGTGTGGGTAAACCACCTAGGAGCAGACAACAACAATGTTAGCAGCTCCCCGAGAGTCGGCCGCACACACACAGCCTCGTAAAGTTGTTCAAAAAAATATCTATATCAGTCTCTCACTTTGTGTATAAGTGGCTGCATGGGTTGGTGAGTAGCTACATGAGTGTCTATATGGGTTATTAGTTTGTTTTTTGAGAATCAGTATAAGTGTCTGAGTGTCTGTATGGTTCGGTGGGGGATATTACTTAGCGCATAGATGCATAAATGAGTGACTCACTCCATGTGTTGAAGACAGCATGTGTGCAGGACTGTATGGGTGGATGAGTGTGTGTATGGGTGTGTTAGTGAGTGAATGACTGTCTCAATAGTTTCTTTATGAGTAACAACATATGTTTTATACTAGTATATGTGAGTATTGGTGTATAGAAGTGAGTATATGTGAGAGTGAGAGATTGGAAGAGTTCCTGTATAAATAATTATGTGTTTCTATAAGTGATTGTTTAAGAGAGTAAGAATGTGTACGTTTCTGTAGAAGTAAGTGTAGTGGTGTGTGTATAACTGTATATGCAAGTAAATGGATGTTTGATTCTTTATTAGCATGAGTGACTATGTGTGTGAGTAACTCTATGAATGAGTGGCAGTGTGTAACAGGATGTATAGGTGTACGACTCCCAGCATGGCTTTAGGTCGGGCCACAGCACGGAGTCGGCCCTTATTGAAATGGCCGACTCTGTGAGGTGGACGCTCGACCGAGGGTCGAGGGCGGTGTTAGTGCTGCTGGATCTTTCAGCAGCATTCGACACCGTCTCTCATAAGATCCTGCTGGGAAGGCTGGAGGACTTAGGGCTGGGCGGTTCTGTGTTGAAATGGCTGTCATCCTATCTGTCCGACCGTACACAACAAGTTTTCACCCCTCCCTTCACTTCCTCAGCCAGACCCCTCAAATGGGGAGTCCCACAGGGCTCCTCTCTAAGCCCGCTTTTGTTTAATGTCTATATCACCCCCTTGGCCAAGCTGATTTCTCAGACAGGAATTAAATCCACATCCTACGCTGATGACATTCAGCTACTTTTCACGTTCGACACCCCCTCCGTCTCTGCTTTCGAACCGCTGAAATCCTGCCTCAGAGCTATTTCTCATTGGATGGATGCCAACTCCCTCCATCTTAATGCAGGTAAAACGGAGATCCTGTTTTTTAACTCACCCTCTCCCCTGGACTCCAGCCTTTGGTGGCCAGATGAACTATGCCAAGCCCTCACGCCGAAAGACTCGGTGAGAAACCTCGGAGTTCGCTGGGACAACCATCTCAGTTTCAGCACCCAGGTACAAACAGTCGCAGCCTCCTGCTTTGCCAAAATTAGAACAATCAAACGGCTCATTAACTACCTGCCGGTGGACTGCCGTAAGACTGTGATCCAGGCATTAATCATATCCCATCTCGATTATGCCAATGCCCTCTACCTTGGCATTACGGCCGGCCTGTGTCACAAACTACAGACAGTCTAAAACACCGCCGCACGGCTGGTGGAGAGAATCCCTGCCAGACATCACATCTCTCCTCACCTCCGTAAACTGCACTGGCTGCCCATCGTAAAGAGATGCGTTTTCAAAGCAATGACGCTGGCCTTCCGTGCTTCCAAAGGCAGCGGATCAGCCCACCTGAAAAACACCTTACGTCCTTACGTTAAAACCAGGACTCTATGCTCCAACTCCCTACTTCTCCTAGAAACTCCCCGATTTAAGCGAGCCCGGGCAGGCGGTAAAACCTTTGAGGTCTGTGCCACCCAACAATGGAACAAGCTCCCCTTAGCCCTACGCAACTGCCAAGCAGAACCTGCTTTTCGCAAATCTCTGAAAACCCACCTCTTTTCTTCCTAAGACTGCTTTCCCGACCCTGTTCAGCCAGCTGTCAGAGTCTTCAGCGCCGGGATGCCCCGTTGGGGCCACTGCGCGCTTTATAAAACACACTAATAATAATAATATGAAGAGTGAGTACATGTATTAGTGACTATATAGGGCTGTTGGTGAATGAGTGGATGTGTATGTAGATCTTGGAATTACTGAATAGGTTGTTGTAACTGGTATTGGTATGTCCATTTTTTTGAAAATTTTAGTTTCTATTTTTGAATGTGTGTATCAAAGGTTATATTAGGGTGAGAGGAGGTCTGCCACTCTATCACGTGGATGATGTCATCAGTGATGTCATCAGTGATGTCATTTGAGATGTCATCAGTGAAGTCATGAGTGATGTCACTGACCATGTCATTAGTGATGTAATATGTGACGTCATCAGCAGTGCATTGCGGGCGCACAAGTTATAGTTAGCTGAACTAACTATAACGGGGGAATTTCAATGGTGTTGTTCCTAACTATAACGTGCCTGAAACCTATGGTTTTTTTAAGTGAATTTCAATGGTTTTTTAAATGCTAATTTCTAACTTTAACGTAACTGAAACCTATGGTTTTTTTAAGTGAATTTCAAAGCTTTTTTAAATGCTAGTTTCTAACTATGCCTACAGAGGTAGGAAATGTGAAGAAAGAAGAAAAAACACACAGAAAGAAGAAAAAGAAATGCAGAAAGAAGCAACTGAAGTCCTCAAAGACGAAGAAAAGTGCAGGAAGAAGGAAGATGTGGAGAAAGAACAAACAGAGGAGCAGAAAGAGTCTTTGTTGCAAAATCATCCTGTAACCTCAGCTTTTTCAGATGGGTACTGGTGGTAACTGACTCTGACTAACCAGTCCTAGAGCAAGTGCTATGGTAAAAGACACATAGAATAAAGTTAAAACACCTACATACACTAGGGAGCACTATGCGTTGGGGTACCCCTGTTATTAGCATGACCTCCGCTTTAAGCCCCTAGTATATAATAGGGCAGGGGGATTAAAACTACCTCTTAAAATGTGCCACAGGGTGCGTTTGCACACTGGTGAAAGGGGGAGCTGTGCTCACGTGTGCAAACATGCCCTATTTTTGAATGTTTGTATCAAAGGTTATATTAGGGTGAGAGGAGGTCTGCCACTCTATCACGTGGATGATGTCATCAGTGATGTCATCAGTGATGTCATTTGAGATGTCATCAGTGAAGTCATGATTGATGTCACTGACCATGTCATGAGTGATGTAATATGTGACGTCATCAGCAGTGCATTGCGGGCGCACAAGTTATAGTTAGCTGAACTAACTATAACGGGGGAATTTCAATGGTTTTGTACGAGTGAAAAGTCCAGCTAACTATAACACCCCTGAAACCTATGGTTTTTTCTGTGAATTTCTAAGGTTTTTTAAATGCTAATTCCTAACTATAACGTGCCTGAAACCTATGGTTTTTTTAAGTGAATTTCAATGGTTTTTTAAATGCTAATTTCTAACTTTAACGTAACTGAAACCTATGGTTTTTTTAAGTGAATTTCAAAGCTTTTTTAAATGCTAGTTTCTAACTATGCCTACAGGGGTAGGAAATGTGAAGAAAGAAGAAAAAACACACAGAAAGAAGAAAAAGAAATGCAGAAAGAAGCAACTGAAGTCCTCAAAGACGAAGAAAAGTGCAGGAAGAAGGAAGATGTGGAGAAAGAACAAACAGAGGAGCAGAAAGAGTCTTTGTTGCAAAATCATCCTGTAACCTCAGCTTTTTCAGATGGGTACTGGTGGTAACTGACTCTGACTAACCAGTCCTAGAGCAAGTGCTATGGTAAAAGACACATAGAATAAAGTTAAAACACCTACATACACTAGGGAGCACTATGCGTTGGGGTACCCCTGTTATTAGCATGACCTCCGCTTTAAGCCCCTAGTATATAATAGGGCAGGGGGATTAAAACTACCTCTTAAAATGTGCCACAGGGTGCGTTTGCACACTGGTGAAAGGGAGAGCTGTGCTCACGTGTGCAAACATGCCCTGTGGCCATTTTAATTTGGAGGTTAAAGTCCCCTTGAATCCTGAGTGTCCCTTGGGTACAACTAGTCCATCAGGTATCACAAGTTAGCACCACAGAGCTGCGTTGAGGAGAAAATGGGCACGGCCTGGACCACCTCTCTACAACGCAGCAAAGTGGAGCTTACTGGAAGCACCTGGTGGACTAGTTGGCCCCCATGGGCCCTCAGGATTGAAGGGGAATTATTTCCCCAATTTAAAACGCGCCATAGGGCGTGTTTGCACATGTCACCTCAGGCCCCGTCCCCTCCCTTCCCCACTGTGTAAACACGCCCTGTGGCCGTTTTAAGTTGGGAGATTAACTCCCCTTCAATCCTGAGGGTCCCTAGGGGCAACCTGCTCTCTCTTTCAAAATGCAAACCAAATTGCTTTTCAACATTGGGAGCTGCATCTTAGCAGCTCCCCAAGTGGAAAAGCAATGCCGGCTCCCGCAGGAGGCGGGGAGCCGGCTGGGACCATGGGGGTATTGGGGACCTCCCCATGGTCCCCAACGAAAGGCCAGGTCCTGGGGGATGGGGTCCCCGTGGCCATAAGTGGCCCGAAGGGGGGCCACGCGGCCCCCTCCCCAAAATGGAATGTTTAAAAAATTTATGAATTTTAAAAAGGCTGGCCCCGGGGGATGGGGTCCCCGGGGCCATAAGTGGCCTGGGGAGGGGGGCAGCACAGCCCCCTTCCAAAATATAAAAATAAATAAATAAAGGCCATGCCCCGGGGGATGGGGTCCCCGGGGCCGATTAAGGCCTTGGGAGGGGGGCCACACGGCCCCCTTTTAAATTATTTTTGTTAAAAAAAAATAAAAAGGGGTCAGGGCCTGGGAGATGGGGTCCCCAGGGCCGAAAAAATAAGAAAAGAATGGGGGCCACACAACCCCCCTTCTTAAACAAAACAATGGAGGAAAAAAACGCCATCCCGCGGAGGCCCTGCCCCCTCACTACAGCACTATGCAAACGCACCCCCTGGCGCGTTTGCAGAGGGGGAACTAATTCCCCCTGAATACGGGGGGTCCCTTGGGCCAACTAGCCCACCAGGAATCTCCAGTATGTGCCAGGGGGCTGCGTTGCAGAGAGGTGTTCTGTGGCCACGCCCCTTTTTACACCTCTCTGCAACGCAGCTCTGTGGTGCTTAATGGAGGTAGCTGGTGGGCTAGTTGCACCCCAGGGACCCTCTGGATTCAAGGGGAGTTAATCCCCCAACTTAAAACACGCCACAGGGCGCGTTTTCACAGTGGTAAAAGGAGGGGGTGGGGCCTGAGGTGATATGTGTGCAAACAAGTTAAGGAATTAATTCCTCTTCAATCCTGAGGGTCCCTGGGGGCCAACTAGCCCACCAGGTACCTCCAGTAAGCGCCACGGAGCTGCATTTCAGGAGGTGCTCAGAGGCCACGCTGCTTTTTACACCTCTCTGCAATGCAGCTCTGTGGCGCTTACTGGAGGTACCTAGTGGGCTAGTTTGTCCCTAGGGACCCTCAGGATTCAAGGGGACTTAATCTCTTAACTTAGAACGGCCACAGGGCGTATTTACACAGTGGCGAAGGGAGAGGAGGAGGCCTGAGGTGACGTGTGCAAACACACCCTGTGGCGCGTTTTAAGTTGGGGAAATAATTCCCCTTCAATCCTGAGGGCTCCAGGGGGCCAACTACTCACAAGGTGCTTCCAGTAAGCACCACTGCGCTGCGCTGCAGAGAGGTGGTCTAGGCCGTACCCCTTTTTACACCTCTCTGCAATGCAGCTAGGTGGCGCTTACTGGAGGTACCTAGTGGGCTAGTTGGACCCTAGGGACCCTCAGGATTCAAGGGGACTTAATCTCTCAACTTAAAACGGCCACAGGGCGTGTTTACACAGTGGTGAAGGGAGGGGACGGGGCCTGAGGTGAAGTGTGCAAACACGCCCTGTGGCGCATTTTAAGTTGGGGAAATAATTCCCCTTCAATCCTAAGGGACCCTGGGGGCCAACTAGCCCACCAGGTGCTTCCAGTAAGCGCCACTGCGGTGCGTTGCAGAGAGGTGGTGCTGGCTGTGCCCCTTTTTACACCTCTCTGCAATGGTGCTTACTGGACGTACCTAGTGGGCTAATTTGCCACCCATACCCAGCTCCAGTGTGAGGGTGATAAGCCTGCTGCCCCTACCGCAACGCTCATGTGATCACCCCCCGAGTGAAGTAGTGCTCTGCCGCAGCGCCGGCCCGCTGGCGACACATCACGGCACAGCGGGACACCTCCTGAAGCACCCACGCCAATAGAAGAGTGGGTCACCCTACGGCACCCCAGCAGAACCCAGGCGTCAGCGGGCCGTGCCACAGAAGAGTGCCTAAGCACGCTGGTGCACCAGAGCAACTAGAGCATCGGAGGTAGGACTGGAACTGCCCCATGAGGCCATGCTGCGTTTCACGCTGAAACCTACCCTGTGAGTGCTAGGGAGGAAATGATAGTGAAGCAGCATGAAGCGGAATAGGTCTGTGCTCCCTTACCAGCTCAGGCACGGGTAGGCCATCTCGTTTGATGCCAGCTGCACCGCAACGACGTGCCGCAGCAGAAGGCTCCAACCCCATGCAGCGACTGACCAGTGAGATAGAGCCCGGAAAATGCATATGCCTCCTGCACCCAGATGCAGCCTGCAAATGAAGAGGCCCGCCAACCTCCGACATCATGCTCATGATCGGAGAGACAGATACGGCGGCTGGAAAGCGGCACGCAGCGCCATCTGGCGGTCACCTGGGAATGCTGCAGCATCTCTCAAAAAGCAGCACAAAAGGGAAAGCACCAATCCTCCCGCATGTACAATACCATATACCACCGCCTGCAAAGTGCTAGAAAAGTGAGGGGGGCCCCAGCGCAAAAGACACTTTTGAGTTTCAGGCCAGCTCTGCCCCAAGCAACAAGAAACAGCCGGCAGTGCCCCGCATACCTTGGAGGCCGACAGAAAGGAGGGTGGTTTCCCTCCTCTGCACGGGGAGCGGAAAGAGCCGACAGCTTCAGGAAAGAACACTGGAGCCTGCGCAAGCATGAATGTTGCATCGCCACCTAGTGGCCACCAGTGGTACTCTGCCCAATAAAGTAAGTACAGGAGAGCTTGAGCCGGTGGTTGCCTGCGGAGGGGAGAGCCAGCCCTCAAAAGAACAGTGGGGCTGAATCAAGCAGCCTATTGCAGCCACAAGCCGGTCAAAGCAAAGCAGGCCCCCAGTACAACAGAGAACTGCTACCAAGTGCCTGAGCAAGCAAGGTAGTGCATGAAATAACACAACACTGCACCCAAAACTAAACTAAACAAAAAAGGAGATAGCAGGCGCCCACACCCAAGCAAATGGTCACGGCACAGCCCAACCATGAGGAGCGAAAAGAGTGGAAGACACTGAGCACTGCTCAAGACATCACAGCAATAGATTGATCAGAATAGTGCCACCTGCCCCATGGACTGCATGTCAGGTTGACATAGAGAGACTGATCAGTCTGTGGAAAGCCTGCATGAAGCAGACACAAGCGCCACCACGCAACGTCCAGCCAAGGCAAGGGGACTAAAAGTCCACAGCAGCAACGTCGACAAGAGCTCGTCTCAGCAAGGTAATCACTGATCGAGCAACAGCTCAAGGGAGGTTACCCCCACCAGAAGTGCGAGAAAGGACTGGTGCAGAGAGTGCGCCATCAGCGGTGGCCCAGCGCCACCAGCACTCCACCACAGAAGCAAGTCTATGTAAAGGTTTAGCACTGCATGCATGCTGGCCAGAGAAAAGAGGCCGCAGGTGGACAAGCGACATCCATGGAAAAGAAGAAAAAGCAGCACGTCCCCAATATGCAAACACCCACCACTAATAGAGGCAAGTGAGCATGCAAGGCACCAGCGGACACTGAATAGTAGCCCCAGCGCTGCCGGATGGGACACTAACTCAGGCCGGTCGCATTGGAGGGGTGAGACTGTTACTCCCCACAAGGAGCCTCAGGAAAGATTGATGGAGAGTGCAACCTCAGTGCCTGTCTTACGCCACAGCAAGTGAGAAGGGTGCGCCACACGCCCCTGGTGGTGAATGACTATCACCGCAAGGAAAAAGAGCAGGCACAGCCGGTGCCAGAAGAGGGTGCCCTAGCAAAGAAGAACTCGCAGTCAGAGGCACATGCCGCATGCACCCAGAAGCGCGCCTGCACAGGTGCACGCCTAGGAGGAAGGGAGACCTCTCCAAAAGCAAAGAAGCGCTGCTGGAATCAGCAGGGAGATCCCATACATCTCCGCAGAAGCAACAGTAATGGAGCCCGGACGGGGCCAAAAGGCAGCACAGTGTCCTCCCTCAAACTGCCGCAAGCAGGAGTCCTCAGTGACCCAAGGCTGACGAGAGGAGAGTTGTACACCACAAGTGGCCAGCCACCACCACAGCTCCCTACTGCCCCTGGAAGCCAGTCACTGGAGAGGGAACACCAGGAGTAGGAGTGTCAAGAAGCTGCCAGAATAAGGAGCACTGCCCGGAGAAGCCATTTCCTGGAGAGGGAACGCCCGGAGTAGGGGCGTCAAACAGCTGCCGAAAGAAGGAGCACTCAAGATGAGTGGCTGCTCACCATGCAGCCGAGAAGAGCGACTGAAGGTTCGCCTGAGTGGTCCGTAGATCATTGATGTTCAACAGCCCCATTGGCTCTGTTAGAACATGGTGCATGTCATTGCACCCGGAGAAGAAGCAGAAGAAGAGTGGAAATCGTGTCACCCAGAGGATCTGGACAAACGCAGATGTGTCAAAGACAACGAGAGGAGAAGCATGAGGACTCGTAGCACCACAAGCCAAGAATACCTCCAAAAACACCAGACAGCCACCAAGGCAGACCGATGGCCCTGGAGACAGTACAAAGGGAGAACCACAGGTAAGTCGCTGCCAGCGCAAACCGCGTTGCTCCCATCGCTTCACAATGAGACTGTCCAGCCCTGAGTGTCGGCAGTTGGAGTCAAACGGCATCCCTGCCCCTGACCGCAAATGACAGCAGTGCAAGAGAAGATTCAGAAGAGGCAGTCACGTGGCTACGACGTCCATCCAGAAACTTCCTCTCCTAGTTAATCATCGCCACCAGTCTTCCAGGCCCAATGGCAGCTATGTCATCAGTTCCATGTACATGACACTGCACTCAGCAAGATACGTGGAAGTGTAACCGGACGGTCTACACCAAGAATCGGAAAAACAGCTGAGGTCAGAAGAGAAAGTCGTGAGTGGCAGAGCCGGACGATGAAGAAAACCCAAGCTACAACAGGTGTGAGTCCTGACACAGTGACAGCAAGGGAAGAGGGGGATAACCCGAGAAGGAATTGGCAACCGCACAGCGCGAGTCCGAGAGTACGCTGCACAGACTGCGCAAACAGAATCTCAAGCCTTACGTTTCTCAGTGTGTTCATCACTCCTCCGTCAACAAATTCCCAACAGCTCAAGAAGTCCAAGTGCATGGATGCAAATGCCTCCCCCAGAGAACATGGAGGTACCTGGCCACTCCCTGCCTCAGGTGATCTACTCCAGACTAAACGCCTGCATTCATCAAGGCAAGTCATCACCCGCCTTTGTCCAGATTCACCACACGGCTGGCAACGCTACCATGCCAGTCCTCATCAAGTGCGTCTACCGACACCCTCTCGGATACACCTGGATTGGAGTCCTTCACTATTGCCAAACTAGGCAGCAAGAAAACTCAGAGGCTACCTGCTAACCTGAACTGCGGCAGCGAGAGCATGTCCTGACCAAAACCCATACACCTTTGAGGTTCGTGTGAGAGACTGGCTACTGGTTCCTCGGTGGTTTGCAGCTGCCCCCGCCTGGCACACACGCAGTCCCATCGCAGCCTACCAGCAGTTCCGTGGCAAGGGACTCCCCAGGCGGGAGAGCTGGAAGAGACATTGCCCTACCGACAGGTCACCGGACACAGCAAGACAGCCTCATAGAGACTTCAGGCGATCCAGAAATAATTCAGTGGACCTTCACCATGGACCCCCACCATGATCTTGATGCACCCAGTCAATTAACTGTTGTTATCCACCACATACCATCCTCCATGTCAGCGAAAGGAAGCTACCTTGCACTAAAGGACATGCTTACACGGGCATGTTCCCAGTGCGCAGCTGACATCTCCAAGCAAGCGTTCATGTCCTGAACAGGTCAGGTTAAATGGTGAATGCCTGCTGAGATTGTCCTGCTACAGTTGGAATCACCAGACCTTGTCTGCTGTCTCCTGGATGCCTGACCCAAGAAGCTGATGGACACTGTGGTATCTATTTCGTTGTTGTTTTATCCCTACAGGTTGAACTAATGAGCTTTTGTTTTTCATTAAAATGTTGGAGAAATGTTGTGTCCTGTGAGACACGGTCTAGTGTCTCGACAGAGACTGAGTTAGTAGCCACTCCCCTATTGGAGTGGGCACACTTGCACCCTACACGCATTCCTCACAGGCGTCACCAGCCTGCTAATAAAAGGGCCCTGGTGCATATGCTCGAGGTCAGCTGAGTACCCTTACTAACGGTGTCTGTGTCAGTCCTTTGCCATTATGTGGGCCTAGAGCCCACAACACCACACCAGGATAGAGACATCAACACATATACTAAATTATAAGTAACATTAGCAAGCACATAAAATATGTGTGAAAGAGCATTGAATGCCACTTGATATTTATGTGCATAACTGCACAATCAAAGTGCATAGTGTATTAGTGCATGATACCAAACGTACATTATTAAACGGACTTATGCATAATGCGCATAAATTAACCATGGGATTAACGCATGTTTTTTTAATTATAATTTTTGTTACGCTTCTAAGAAAATGTCATTTGGGAAATATCATTAATAACTGAACTACGAAAAAAATCCTACAAGGAATTAAACGTAAGGCGGAGATAATTATCATTAACTTAGTGTTTAGCTTATGAGTGCACCATCACGTAAAACCAAACTTTCAATGGTTCTTCAAAATCAAACATCTTTTTAAATATCGTAAATATTAAGCCAATTATATTTTAATCCAACAGAATCATAAAACGCATCTCTCAGATAGTGGATTGGCTGAATTGTAATGTGATATTTTTTCAAATGTAGAGAGAGGAGAATTCTTCCATACCAGAGAGAACACACCTTGCGCACAGATTGTGTGACGCTGAATATCTACAGCGCTCCCTAACTCCTACCTATGACTCCAAAAATACAACATTTGGATGAAGACAAACTAGAGGCATGTATGGCAATGCACAATTTAACGCTACTTCAATCAGTTCCCAAAATGTATGAAGTTGAGAACAGGCGACTCCAAGACCATCCTTGGAAGTGCTTGGTCAGAAATCCTTAAGGCTTTTTCACTCTGGTGGGAATCAAATAAGGGCTATGTATGAAGTAAATTTGATTTGCTAACAATTTACACATACTCAATTCTAGCATCAGTCTATGAAGCACGTCATTCTCCCAGCCCCCATTGTGATACCATAATGCCCCATCAGCTGCCAAAACTGACGATACTTAAAAGAACACTCTGAAATTCTGCTTGGAGGTCTAAAAAGGATTTTAGTTTACCCGCCTTCAATACTACCGCGGTTCTGAGTTATACCACAAATGTGAAGATCCATACCACTATGGGATTCGTCCAAAATGTCACTTACATAAAGGTTTCTCAAGCCAGTCTCCCCTATCATAGTAACCAAACAGGAGTTTTCAAACCAAACTAGTAAGCTAGATTTTCAAAGAAATCATGATGGGTACACCCGCTCTAATTCAAAGGACAGCATTATTTCCACCAACTCATTCAGGGAGTTCTACTGGGACAAAACAATCAGGAAAGCATGTGATAAATAATTAAAAATAAACATTTTTATAAAGAGCAAATAACGTGGCCTGAAACAGGAAAATAAACTATGTGAGCACTATCTTTTTTATTACTTGTCCTCTTATCAAGGCAGTAAAAAGTTCTATGAACCAAACAAAAATAAGTTATATATTAATGTTGAGGTGACACGAGCATCAGCAAATCAAGGTAGATTGTGACATAAAGCCCAAAATAATTGTTAATCAAAGTTTTTCTAATTGCTACCTTCCTCCCTAGTAACTATCTCAAAAATGCCCTAAATGCTAGTGCAATTGCATTTGTTGGAGTACTTTTCCAAATCCAACATATTTGACAGCAGCTCGAATATGTCATCGGGACCCTGTAAACTTTTTTACCCTAAGGCAGCTCTTCACAATACAGGTGACATGCACATTAAGGAAAAAGGCCTTGCTTCCTAGACATTCAACTTAAAATTGAGAACACACTCTGCCAGTGTGGCAGAGATGCTTTCTGGCTTTCCAACCTTGGGGTTCGAAAGCAACCCCACATATCTTAAAAGAACCACTGAACTATCCATAAGAAAGGGGATGTTTATGCACCAAAGAATTATAGATTAATCAACTTACTTGATATTGGTGAAAAGATCTTTACTAAAATAATCCTAGGCAAGTTAAAAGTCTGGGCAGAACGGGGATCAATTATTCCAGCTGAACAGGGTGGATTTAAAGAAGGCCATTCTACAATAGATCACTGTTTTGCCCTATGGGCACTGGCCCGGAAATCGATAGAGCAAAATGGGAAGTTGCACTGTTGCTTTGTCGATTTTCGGGCAGCCTTTGACTCTGTGGACCGTAATAGGTCCGGGAAGACATGATAAAATATGGAATACCGGATGGTATATTGATGATTTTAAAAGAGTTACATAGAGGGAATTTGGTCCAGGTCATTAGAGACACACAGGGGTCATTAACTCATAAGATATTTGTAGGGAACGGCCTTAGACAGGGGTGCGTTTTGGCGCCCCTGTTATTTGCAATTTTTTTAGCAGACCTGCCTGTAGTATTAGAAGTAGAAAGAAGCACAAGCCCATGAATGAATGGTAATAAAGTGCCCTGCCTTCTATATGCAGATGATCTTGTGATTCTTGACCAAACAGAAATAGGACTCCAAAGGAAATTAAATGCTTTTAAAAATTATTGTGATAGAAAGTTTTTAACTGTAAATATGGAAACAACTAAGGTTTTATGCTTTGGGAAGAGTCATAAGAATTTTAACTGGTTTTTAGGTCACAACAAATTGGAGGTAGTCAAAGAATATAGATACTTAGGCCTCTGGTTTGATGGTGAGCTAAAATGGCGTACCCATCTGGAAGCACAAAAAGCAAAAGCTTTTTTGTCAGTATGTGGACTTAAAAAATTTAACAAAGTATATGGTGATATGTCACACAGACCCATGCTAAAAGCATTCAAAGCAATGATTCCCCCGCAAGTACTGTATGGGGCAGAGGTCCTTTACCCGAGTGGTAAATGCGGGTGGGATCGGGAAGAGGAAACATTTTAAAAATATTAATGTCACTACCTAGCAGCACAATGGTCCAAGCAATTAGAATGGAGCTAGGGTTAACATCATGGAGTGTGCAGACCCAAATGTCTTTGTTAAGATTTTGGAAACGCCAGGATCCAGGGGTTGTACAGAAGGTCTCACAGTGGTGCAGAGAGGAGATTCAAACAAGTAGCCTTAGCTGGGCAAAGGAGGTGAGAAGAAATCTCCAGAGAATAGCAGTGCACCTTAATGTGAGACTCTTGCAGCAATCCCTGGTAGTCGACTTTACAAAGAGAATGCTTAGGGAACAAGGGCAGGCTTACTCAAGATCACAGGACCTAGACTATATAAAAATCGGTCCAGTGGTTAAAAAGTTCATGGGCAAACGAAGCCTGGTTTCCGTATTTAGATAATTTGCCCAACCAAGGTTTAAGATATGAAATGCTAAGGACCCGAGTTGGGAAAAAATAAAGGCCGCATTGATTGGCTCAGATGGTATTTGTAAGTGTGGGCTAGGAATAAGAAATTACATTTTGCACATATTGCTTGATTGCACATTTGTCTTAGCCATACGGAAATTGTTTTTACGCCCAATATTCTTATCACACAAATTAAATTTGCGTGCCCAAGCGGTTTGCTTACTTACAGATATGCCATCATTAGAAATTGCAATCGCATTGGGAAAATTCCTGAAGGCAACAAGAGAATTTGTAAGGGAGAAATTAAAGGAGAGGTATTAATCTTAAATGTTTATAGGGCCCTCCCATCAATGTGAATTTTTAGAAATTTTGAGATTTTTACAAATTGTGTTTAATGAACTGTGATTGTCTGAGGGTGTTACCTTCTTCTTACTTTGATGGAATTTTAATTATCGATTTGGTATAGAATTTATACTGTCCCTACCATTGGATACAAATTGTGTTTTGTACTGTTTTAAAGACTATGGTCTAAATAAACAAAGTTTTCTCTCTCTCTCACTGAACTATTCAAAGTATTAAGTGATTTCTGAAACCTGCGAAAATACTGTACACAAGAACAAAAATATAGGTAAGATGGTGATCAGGTTTGGTGGACACATTTAGAGTTGATGAAGGAAGATTGTTGATAAAAAACAATAACATGAAAGTTGCACATTACATATCTTATCTTTACAACATTGCATCGCCTATTCCACATTCCAAACAACGTTGAACTAACTTAACTACATTATTTTAAACAAACGATGTTAGAATACAGAAAGGTATGGCAAGCAAGTTCACAAAACATCCACCCACTAACACCACCTATCCCAAATGCCCTATTTGAACACCTTTTCCTTCAAATAAAGAAATGCATTTCACAAACAATTAAAAAATGAATAAATGCCTATTTCTCCAAAGCTAAGCTGAATATGAAGTGGCACCATTTTAACCTTCCAAAACATGGCACTACATTTCCCTTCGCCTAATTACCCATTAAAGGTATTGGCAAAATGTCCATGTCTGCCACTGCATATCTAAGGATTTCGACTAGGGAACAATATGTGAGCACATCTTAGATTTGAGGAAGAACAATTGGCATTTTGATTGCTGTTATGACAAAAAGGACATTAAATCTCTTCTCGGGTCCATTTTTACTATATGATTAGTGCGTCATGCTAGTCTCCTGGCCTAACTATAGTGAAAACATACTTTGTTGCAGATTTCACTCACAATGTACTCACTTTTCTGACCCCCTTTTAGAGAGCTAATGGGCATGCCTTGGCTACTGGGAATGACCATAGGTGGTTGAGGCCTTTTACTCCTGATGTTCTGGGGACCAACCTACTGTGGATACTGCTAAACTTGGCCAAGAACCAGTTCTGCACTTGACTCTTAGTGGTAGCTATGGTCGAGCAGTCAAGGCTCCTTCGAGAAGGTATGTAGATACAGGTTAGTGAACATGACTCATAACTCAAAGTACACAC
The DNA here is from genome assembly GCF_964204655.1 of Triturus cristatus. Lineage (NCBI taxonomy): Eukaryota > Metazoa > Chordata > Amphibia > Caudata > Salamandridae > Triturus > Triturus cristatus. The sequence goes on along the minus strand of NC_140594.1, from coordinate 543,739,820 downwards.
AGTACAAATGATCAATCAATGTCCTGTCAAATATTAGCTTTTATAGGAAAAAGCAGTATTTTTATTTCAACTTTACACAGGCAATGAAATGTGGCATTCAAATGCAACAAGGCAATCCCCTTGAGGTAGTCGGTGACAGGCAAATCCTTGTCTCACCCTTGTTTGTCTAATCCCCTTTTACTGTTGACTGCATTTGAGAATGCAAACTATGAGGCCATATTCAAATGTTCTCTCTTCTTACCTTTAAAGAACTTGGGGCAAAAGTGTGATCTTGGTGGATAGGTTACTCTATCACAAGGGTGATGGATATCCCATCCGCTGAAACATAAATCACTTAGGATATAATGGGATTTATAATTCGGCGGAGTAACCGATCTGCCAAGATCTTTGTCAGGCCCTTAGTCGAAAGTGTCTATGGTGCTGCAGCACCGTTTGTATCGTCTTACTTGCTCTCGCAGCACAGAAGAGTTCAGCAATGCAGTGGGTGCCTTCAAACGCACACCTCTGAGTCCTGCTCAGTTCGAAGAGATCTGGCTGTTCGTGGCAGTACCCTGTGGTGCAGGCTTTCTCTCTGGAGTAAAATGCCAGAGGTCTCTCAGATGTTGGAGCAGTTCCTTGCTCATGAAGAAGCTGTAAGTTGACGGGGTTAGGAAATCCTTTTTTCAGCTACCAACTGAAGTCAGCAAAGATGCAACACCATCTACCGTGTCTCTGGCAGTTTCCTCACAGCACAGGTCCATCCCGCAAGTCATAGCCTCAGTCTTTCATTCGGATGGCAGCCTGAATCCTTTGGCAATGCTGGTTCCTGCAACCCCTCCTGCAAATGGGGCTGCCATGGTAGCCCATACAGTCACAAGTCTTGGCACTATTGAAATTATACTTTACAAGTGGCCCCATCTAGCTTAAAGGACAATCCTCAGCATGGCGATACGGGTGTAGCATGACCCACACGGTGCTCCACACATGGCTGCGTCTATGGTGGCCCTCTTCTGTCCTATAGGAGTCACCAAAAACAATCCTGCATACGTGTGTGGCTCAACTGGTGCACAGCTAAATCCTCACCCATAGCACAGGTAGTCTCATGAAAGGGCTCTTCACTGGACCTTGCTCCCTCCAACGTTCTTCTCTTCCTCACAGGGCTCATTGGTCTTGGTAAGCAGGAAGGTGCCTGTGCTACAGGCTCCAGGGCAAGTGGTCTTGGTTTCCCTGGGTGATGTCCCCTCATCAGCAGGGAGACTAGCAGGCCTTGATCCTCAGTCCTGGTTGCAGACCTTCCCCTTCACAGACAGCCAGCCCGACTGCTTGGCAGAAGACACATTTTTGGGGACTCGACTTCCCCTTGTTATATTACCATTTTCCAGACACCAAATGTGATTTGGGGTCTTGTTTTTTGGAGTTTTATGTTGGGGTATTGCTTCCTTTGAAGGAAGCATTTCACATTTTCACCTTCCTTCATGAAAGAGGTCTGTCACAGCAGGAACAACTCCGAAGCTGGTTATCCACAACATAATTGATAGGGGTGATGTGAGTTTGCATCTGGATGTCAGCCACAGTGCTATATGCATCAAAAGGTTAATCCTTTAAGCCCTAGCTCTACTCTTTATGATCCTCTTACGAGTCCCATCACTCTTCCTGGGATGTGACCAGGCCCCTTTCTAGGGAACTATCACTGAATAAAAATACAGTCTTTTGAGTTATAAAGTTAGTCTCATCCTTCCCTCCAGTGTGTCTTCAACTGGCTCATAAAAAAAATGCAGCAATACACAAATATGTCTGGGGGATTCCTCTCCTCCTTGTGCTTTTACTATGCAGGCCTGGGCTTCCCAAAAGATTTTCCAGGTTCCTCCATACAATGTACCATTACAATTACATTTGACCAGTGTATACTCTAACGCACATGTACCATCCAGCACTAATACCTCTATGCAGTGCACATTTACCTGTACACATGCATTCAGTATATACCCTCAATCTGTGTGCACTGTTCATTATTGCAGCTTTCCTATATTTAACCAGGTGTTGCTTATTTTAAAGCACATCCACTGCCAGCACACACTGGCGATGTGTGCACTGCACAATTCTTCACCCTTCATGTATTGTACTTCATGCAAGCACGCATACATCCTGCACATGTGGTACTCATTACCACTACATCTCTCATGAAATGTATTCCTCTCAGGCATACATACACCCCACATATGTACTAACCACATATATACTGCACAGAACTACATCATCCGTGTACTGTACCCTTCCCAGTCACCCATTCAACTAACACACAATCACCACTCCTGCTCCATGCAGCACTCCACATTTAGCTGCTGTGGGCCAAGGGTGAGTTAAGCATACAGCAGCAGAACCTTGAAAAAGGTAAGTGAGCCAGTAGGCCTCAGTCCAGTGACACAGGGAAAGGTTCCTATTGACTACTACTAATTACTACATGGTATGCTGCTACCACTGCACTTGTGCTGCTTAACTTCTGGAGAAGGCGGAAGCTGTACACCACTATGCTGAAATTGCTTTGGGTGCACCTCCCAGTCCAACAAGACTGCAATCTGTGAGACAGGCCTAAGCCACGATGCACACACATGATCTATGTTCACTTATGAAAAAAAAATTGCATTAGGAATCCAGACAACAGTGCACTTGGGCACTAAGGGCAAGGGTACACTCTTTACCATGCAGAGGACGTTTCCATCCTAGCATCACTTAAGTTGACGCTCTTTTCAGTTAAGCAATACAGATATACAATACCAATGCCACTCACATCATAAGTTCAACACCAAAGGTCAACACCAGTACCTGAAGGGTCCCTTCTGCGACAGGCTAACTGGGTGCATATACTGGCTGGGGTGGACGGTAGTCCCACTCGCTTAGCCTGCAAATGTGTGAACACGTGTGCGCAAATGTGCAAATTCAGCCAACCCAGAGCCTCTTATCTCAGCTGCGCAGCAGTGGCCCTTGTTATACAAGGCATACACTGGTGGCTAGCACTTATGATCAATTTTAACAGAATTTACTATCAGTGATACTAAGTAGTAATTCCCACTCACATAAAAAGTCCAAAAATAGGTAGCCCAAAAGCAATAACTCCAGCGCTGTTAAGTGGTTTGGAACTCATGTTTCTACACAGATAATTAATTTGCTTCTACATAAGAGTTGGGGATGAATCTTACCCTTTCTCTTGTTATTCATGTTTCCCCCAGACTTTGATTCCCACCATCTACCAGAACATAAATAAATTGCTTCGGAGTTACTACTGCTCATCAAATAGTTGCAGTTGATCATTGGTTTGAAAAGTCCTGATCCTATGCCAATCATTTAGCATATAGCACCTATATACACCTTCTTGTATTCTCCCCCACAAAGCACTATGGTGCTGCATAAGAGCACAATGAAATATTCCCCCAGAATTTTGAGATATTATCCTGTGAAACCCAGTTCATAATAAACTTATTTTAAAATGCAAACCACAAAATATCTTAAGTATACAAGAGGAAGTCTTCCTCCATTCTTGCTTCTCTGCATAAAACATGCCACATCTAAACGACCTTTGTGCTAGCCTAAATAAACTTGCCTTCAGAAACATTAATGGCATAGAGGAGAGGAATACATCATTACAAATGTCACGCTCGTCACACTCCATTATACCCTGTTTGAGCCCCTTCCTCTCCATCTCCCTGTAATTGAGCACCTCTCTTTTTAGCCTATGGCCCAGAACAAGGACCTTCTCTGTATTTTCCACTCTCTCATGTTCCAGGTAACGACAACCGTGCCACTCTTGCCAATGTGTATGCCAGCAACGTATCTAGGCCAGGTAGCATCTTTCTTTCAAAGGCAGAGTTGTCTCCATGTGAAGACCATGGTGTAATTGCCAACCATAGGGGAGAGGATGTAGCCTTGCGGCTAGAGCGGTCGATGTCCAAAGCTGGGGAACCGGGTTCGAGTCTCGGCTACGACACTCAACATCCTGTGATTGTGGGCAAATCACTTAATCTCCCCGTGCCTAAGAAAAAAACTGAATGTGTCCTTGTGTAACGAAACTGGTGCTATGTAAAGCGCTCTGATACCCGATTTATCAGGTCTAGTTTGCGCTATATAAAACTTCCCAAAAAAATTAATAAAACTATCTGTATTACTTTTAAGTGTCTATCACAAGTCATCTGAACTCACTTTCAAACTCATGCCTTACACCTGCCTTTCCCTGCTGCCCTTTCTGTTCCTCCAATCTCTCCTTCCTTGCAGCTCTTCCATGAATTCATGGGGGTATGATATAACAAACAGGCTCCATGTAATAATTAATAAACATTTAATAACTGATCAAAGCTCCTTGAGAAAGCTGTGGTTGTAGTATGCAAGTTGCAAGCAACTTACATAGCCAACATATATATTTACATAATGTAAGAGAGAATTGAAAAACACTACTACCCAGCAAACAATCACCATTTTAAGACGTATGCTCATATTTATCTTAATCCACTACTACCACATTCAAAACACATCCATTGGTGTACATCAATATAATGAAAGGATATAAACACTATAGTCAACAATACATTGAGTAAATATTAATGTAATGAGCATAATGACAGTGCTGCAGGTCATATTACATGAATAGATACTTTCAAGTGTACTGAAGTCCACTTGACATGACAACAAAGTGACAAACACAGCAAAAAGAAGGCACAAGATGTAACTTTCAATTTTAAAATCAACATAAACTGAATGTTAATTGCAAATATATTTTATACTCACTCAATTTCTAGACCTCTGCATGGTTTTCAGGGTTAGGCAACACACCAGGTAAAAAGAAAGAAAATAATATTAAAGTGCCTGTATGAAATTAGCAAATTGACTTTAATTTTAAGGGTTATATATCCCTCACATTCATGTTGCATATAGAACAATAGTAGTAAGAAATTAATTTTTCATAGTTTAAATTTGGATGCAGTTTAGAGCGCATCCCTTGGAAATATGCATAGGCATTTTCATATTCAATCAATTGCGTAACGTGTTGATAATTACATGAAAAATAATTTGAGAAAATGATGAAACAAACTTTGAAAAGACTGAGCACTCATTACTGAAGTTGCCCTAGCTTATTGTCATTGAGCAAACTGCAAGGGATATTGAAAGTCACAAGATGTATAGCTTGGTTCAAGGGAGTAGCCAGAAAATAAACATGCCCCCCACTTTGAACACCAAGCAAGTGAGCCCAACCCACCCTACAAGCCTTGCCTTTTACACCCGAGAGTCTATCCATTCATCCTTTCACCCTTCCACCTACCAGTGAATATGCACTATTTCACCCTTATTCAGTCATCCATTAATTAATTAATCTGTCATTCAGTCTTTGCCCATTCCATCGATCCAATGAGCCATCCTTCGATCCACTCTGCCATCCTTTTATCCATCCATTCCGTTTGCCATCCATCCACTCTGCCATCCATCCAACCACTCTTCTAGCAATCCCTCAATCCACTCTGCCATCCATCCATTATCCACTCTGTTACCCATCCATCCATCCATCCATCTATGCTGCCACCTATCTATCCATCTACCCATCCAGCCACCCATCCACTCTTCCATCTATCCTCATCCACTCATCCATCCTTCCTCTTTATCATCCATCTGTGTATCTATCAATTGATCCACCCATCCAATCTGCCATCCAGTCTTCCATTCATGCATCTATCTATCCACCTATCCATCCTTCCATCCAGCATCATCCATCCATCCACTCACTCACCCATCTACTCTGCCATGCATTCAGTTTTCACCCACTCATCCAGTCATCCACCCTTTTACTCTGTCATCCTTTCACCTGTCCATTCATCTATCCAACCATCTCTTTACTCTGTCATCCTTCCACCTGTCCATCCATCCATCCAATCTGCCATCCACCTATCCGTTCACTCACTTATCCATCCATTTACTCTGCCATCCGTTCACCTGTCCATTCACCTATCTATTCATTCATCCTTTCACCTACTCATCCATCTACCGGCTCATTCATCCACTCACTCATACATCTATCTGTCCTTTGTTCCTTTCTTTCACCATTTCTTCCGTTAATTATTCCTTCCTTCTTTCCCTTTTTTCTTTACCCATCTTTCATTCATCCTTGCTCCAGTCTGCCCTTCTATTGATATTGTATTTCTTATTTTGCATTAATTATGAGCTTTTGCCCGCTGTGTTTAAGACAGAAGAGAAGCATAAACAACCCCACCTACTATAGCTGCTAAACCACGGGGTTCACGACACCCGTAGCTTGTTGGTGTTGATACATTGTTATGCATCTTATCATTCTTTAAATACTGTTTCAAAGTAATCTTGCATCCCACCCAACAGCCACTTAATAATAATAATAATCTTTATTCGGTTTTTTAGCATTGCAAAACCATAAAAGATATCATAGCATACAAATATTCACAGTAAAAATTGTTTAAAAAGTATAATTGAATATACAGTTAAAAGAAGAAAATGCAAACGGTTAGATGGTATGCGAATTAGTCCTCTGTTTTACAGGTTATTTCTGTGCCTCATGATACACTTTAGAAAATTCAAAACGTGGTAAACAGTACATTCGGAGTCCAAAGTTTGAAGTGCCAGCATAGCTGGACGGCATTGTCTGTGGCCCCATTTTTTTAGTAAAGGGATTAGCCAGATTTTACGGTGGGTATGGAAAAACTTGCAAAACAATATTGTGTGCATGGTGGACTGTTGAGAAAGATCATCACATGGGCACGGACCAATCTGAGTGTTCCAGTTATTTTTTTCAGGAAATGTCACTAGTCTGAAGAAAAGATTCATTCTGAACCTTGTTAGGAGCATCTTTTCATATGTTGTGATCTCCAGAGTCAAATATGGCTGAATTTTCGGGGACTGCTGTGTCATAATTGCGTGAGTAACAGATTTTTTCGCAATCAGCGAAGTCAGTCTAAGGGATTCCAAATGGCTCAGCGCAACTAGTTTCAGTTCTTTTTTGGATATTTCTTTCAAATTTTCGGGCGTGTGGTAGTATTTTTGTAGACCCAGGTCGGAAAACAAATGTCTTACATAAGAGAGCCAGGCTATTTTGTGAGCGTGGTCCAAATCCATAGTGTCGTGTAGAATGCTTTTGGTCAGGCTATTTTTTTCCGACAACCAAACTCGCCTCCAAAGTAAAAGAGGTTGGATTTTCATTAAATCTTCGATATATGGGATTCCCAGTTCCATGTGTGTGGCGTAGGTGGAGGTGCCTCTTGGAGTTGATAAAAGGAATCTCAAGAAGATATTCTCCTCTTTTTGTATAGAGCCGGTGGGTGTATGTCCCCAGATCCCGGCACCGTATAGTGCGATGGCTTGGCATTTCGCAGCATAAATCTGTAGCAATTCTACTGGTGGTCTTTTCCCAAGTTTATTGGAGAATTTCATCAACGCCATGATCGCTCGTTTGAAGAGATGTCTCCTGGCCTCAACCGCCGCTTTCCAGTTTAGGGCGTTATCGATCATAATGCCTAAGTAGGGATATTGTGAGGTCTTTTCGATTTTTTGATCTTTCAGAAAGATGGACTTAGTTACTTTTCTTGATCCACCGACTGCCATGACAAAAGTTTTTTTGACGTTAATGTGCAAGTCCAAGGCACCCATGAAGTCTGCGTATTTAGATAAAGATTTCTGCAGTTCGATGGGGGTACGTGCTAAAATGACTGCATCGTCCGCGTAAAGCAGCGCGGGGATCAAGCGATCTTTTGCTCTAGGGAGGTCCCTCCCCCCTCTCAACATAGTCTCTTCTAGGCCATTGGTGTACAAAGAGAAGAGGAAGGGGGCCAGGACGCAGCCTTGCCTCACTCCCCGCTCTACCCTAAATGGTGATGTCAGTTCTCCTTTTGTCCCGTACCTCACTCTCTCCGTGGCTTCACTGTATAACTCCCTCAGAAAGTCCAAAAGAGGGGGGTCTACCCCCATTGCGCTCAACAGTGACCAGAGCTTCGCGTGCGAAACGCAGTCGAATGCTGAGGACAAATCCACATATACCATGTAGATGGAACCAGGCTTAGCATGGGTATATTTTGATGTTAACAAGCTTAGATTTAGGGCCTGTTCGACAGTTCCAAAGCCCTCCCTGAACCCGAACTGTAAGTCCGAGAGGATGTTTTTGTCTTCTACCCATTGCTGTAGCTTTTCAAGAAGGACTCTGCCAACTAGTTTGCCCAGGGAGTCGAGGAGCGAAATTGGTCGGTAACACTTAGTGTCTTGTCGGTCCCCCTTCTTAAAGATTGGGACCATGATGGAAGATGACCATGACTCTAACAGACCGAGTTTCGTTGTTGCTATGCAAACTCTTGTGAGTATTGGTACCCAAAGGTCTGGAAGATGTTTAAATAAGTCGACTGGGACCCCGTCAGGGCCGGGAGCTTTCCCACTCTTACTTAAAGATAACGCCATTTCAAAATCCTGCAGCTCAACCTCTATTGAAATTGGGTAAACTACTGGGTAGATGTTAGGGTGGTGTTCTTCACTAGTAGATGTCAGTTTGAAGATTTTTGAAAAGTGGTTCACCCACGAATCCTCGTCGATGGCCACATCTATTTTTGGGCCGTTGGGGTCCGTTAGCAAGGGGGATTTAACTATTTTCCAGAATGCCTGGCTGTCTTTCAGGAGTGCACTCTTGTGCAGAGCATTCCACAGAGATTGTTTCAGTTCTTTTTTTCTTGCTTTTCTAGCGGTGTTATACTCCCGTCGAAGTTGTTGGATGTTTATTTTGTCTCTATTTGGATTTCCGAGAGCTTTCTTCAGGTTAGTCTGTGCCTTGGTACAGTCTCGATTAAACCAACCTATGGAGCTTGTTTTGTTTTGTTTAGGTGTTTTAGTTAGCAGTTTTCTGACTTGCTCTATTATTGTCTTGAAGTTTTCCACGATTTGATTCGGCTCTGCATGTGGGTCGAGACAGATCAAAATGTTATTATAGGTAGATTTTACTAACTGTTTTGTGAGAATATTGGGATCCACTTTTTCCCATTTTATGGTATATCCATTATTTTTGCCCAGTTCTAGCCTGTTCTGTGTTAGAGTTTTTGCTATAGTTGCCATTAGTGTTCTTGGTTGATTTGTTTGAAAGTTTAGACTTAGAGCAGAATGATCACTCAGATTGTTTTCCAGAATTTTAAACTTATTAATTTGATCTTTGAGGCCTTCTGAGACTATTAAGTAGTCAACGGTGGTCTCGTGGCCCCTTCCTCTGTAGGTGGGTTCTAGTTTGTTATTTGACTGTTGGATGGGGTTTATAATTTGCAGATCCAGATCGGAAAGTATTTTATTCATGGCTAGCCCCACTCCTGAATGGATAAAGTGGACTATAGGGTTCTCATATTCATCCACCATTCCGCAGGTGTCATTGTTGGGGCAGGGATGTAGGTTGAAATCTCCTCCCCAAATTATATGGGCATTTTCGATTTTCTGTTTGGGGTGCCAATGTTCGATTATTTTTTCTTGAATTAGAGAAAGAACATTCAAAAAATTGTCATCCGCTAAGTTGTTATATAAGTTGATTATTGTGATGAAGAGTTTTTTCCCAATTATGAAGGTGAGGATCTGGAAGTTTGATAATAGGTCTACCTTGATGATCTTCATTTCAGAAATTGTATTTGCTAGGTAGATTACCAGTCCCCCTTTAGGTCTACCTGAAATGCTGGGAAGGGCGGGGGATGTAAATGTCCTGTATCCCTCAAGGTGTAGGGGCGTCGTTGCCCAGGTTTCTTGTAAGCAAATGATTTGGGCGTCCTTCAAGAAACCTGCGGCCGAACCGTCCTCTATTTTGTTTCGGAGACCCGCCACGTTCCAAAAGATCACAGGAAGCTGTAAGGATGTGTTGTCTAAGGCTAAGGTTTTCATTTGTGGAGGGGCTGGAATGGAGATGGATGGGGCCAAGGTTGTTTGTGGGGGCTGCGGGGATTTAATTATTGGTCAATCCACCGTTTCCAGGCCGCTGAACCGATTCATAGTCGGTATGCCTGGCCAGTTTTGCCCATTGATGGTATCTCTATAGTTGAATCCGTATGGTTGGTGGGGTGGTCTCTCCCACTGCTCCCAGTTTCTAGGTCTGTTTTGTGGGCCCATAATCTGCCACGAAGCTTCTCTTTGCTGGTGATTCTGATTTACTGGCCACCAGGAGTTATCAGAGTCACTATGTCGCGGCAGTAGTTTTGGTCCAACGACATCTAGCTCCCACGGCTGTGGAATAGGTTTCCGCCAGATGTTATCAGTGTCGCGTATGTAATTGTTGTTATTATATCTTTTTGGGTAGAAGTATGACAAAGATCTTGTGGCGATCCCCCCTGTGGTGTTATTGTATTCCCAGGAGCAGATATGCTCAACTATACTGGGGTCCTCAAACGTGATTACAACGCAGTCTCCCCGAATAGTTTTTTTCCTATGGCCCACCCACGAGGTCCTGCTGACTGATGCTATTCTGCTTTTCCAGGGTGGCGGGACGGGGCGGTTTGTATTCAGCCAATACTGGACTTTGTTCTTCAGTGACCAGTTGGGTTCCGTCCCCTCACCTGCAAGTTCAGGGACCCCCGTCATGACTACCACATATGGACATGCCTCAGGTGGCATGTTTAAAGTAGGTCTTTGATCAGTAGTCCCTTTCGGGGCTCCTTTTGTTTTTGGTGGATTTGTGTTTGTTGTGACATGGGTTTTAGAGGCAGGTGTGTTTATGATTGGGGTATTTACTATTGATGTAGGTTGGGAATTAGTTTGTGGGGGAATGGTCAGGGGCTTGGGGATCAGTTTTTGTACAGTGGAAGGGTTTGGTACTGTAGGGAGTTTTACTGTGGGTTGTTTTTTGGTCTGCGAAAGAGGTAAGGTTACAAGTTGCTTAGGTATAGGAAGAGTATTCGTGAGATTTAAGGCTGGTTTTGAAAGGGCTTGTGGGGGTATAGGTTTAAAAGAACCGGAAATTTTTGTTAATTGAATCTCGATGTTACTAAGTCTAGTTTCTAAAGGGCGAATATAGGAATTTAGGAGGGAAGCTATCTCCTTGATTAATCTCGCTGCTTCTCTTTCTTTGCCTAGTTGTTGTGGGCTTGGGGGATCTGGAATAGAGGTATCTTGAAGGTCATGTGGTGGCTGATGTATTACTACTGCATTGTTATTTGGGGGGACAGAGTGATGGAGTAGTACTGCTGGGTTTGTATCACCAACCAAAACTGTGTGCTCAGTTGCTTTGGTGTTTTCAGTGTGGTTTAGGTTATTCCTAGCGTTCCTTTTCTTTATGGCTCCCTCCCGCCGCCCTCTCATTTGCCTTACTTCTTCAGGGGTTGGATAAGGGAAGATGTCTGGGGTTTTTTCTAGGTCACTTTCTGTGAAAGTTACAGAGAATTGGGAGGCTGAAAGGTCTACATTGTTTGGGAGGCTAAGTCTGTTTGCAGCCACAGAGGTTTGGGTTGGCGGTGGCTGTATGTCTGGAGTTCTTGCGGTTGCTAATAGTCCCATTGAGGATCGACGTGCGATTGCAAGTTCGGTTGAAACCCTCCCCTCAATTAGAGTTATACTTTGGTCAATGAATGTATTTGCTTTGGCGAGAAAATCATCCATTGGGCCTAGCAGTTTTTCTCCTATCCCGTTTTTTTTAGATTTTTTTTGCTTGCTAGATCTCGTATTCATTTTCCGATGAGTGTTTGTAGGGAGAACTTTGTATAGCGACTGTTGGCTTGTAGGAAAGGTCAGAGAAGTGATAGATACCTGTATTTGGATGTCCCAAATATAGAGCTTAGGGGGGTGGGCCGGACCGGACTCTCACGTTCTCGAACGGCCTCAAACGGCCCGCTCTTTGCCCGGTCTTCGCCCCGGAGTGCGACCCGCGCGCGTCCCGCGATGCGCGGTCCGGGGTTCGCTTTTAAGATGTGATGGATTGTGGGGGCTTGGCACTGTGAGGGGGCGCGGCTCTCGCGGGAAGAGGACCAGCTGGAGCTGTTGTATGCTGGTCCTCGCAGTCCCGGGGCCAGCGCCTCACCCTCCTCTGCGGCCACGCGATGATTGCCGGCGTCCTAGCTGATCCAGCAGCGCTGGGTAAGGATGGTTTTGCTACTCCTGTAGCGCTGGCGATATTTCAGGGCTCCAAAACAGCAAAGTCTGAAGCAATAGGGATTTGTATATCGTTGCCAACTTCTTAGCGGTGGCGTACTCTCTGCAGCGTTCCCGGTACACAATCTTAACAATAAGGCTCAACATATCTGATACTTTCATCTAGTTTAAACATTTTGGTTAATTCAATAGTGGACTCTCACAATGAACATCTCTTGCATCCCTTTCACAGCTTTGTGACTCATTGTCTCTTCATTCACTAACTCTCTGCCAAACTCCACTCTCAAAGCTCCACCCAAATACCTCAGTACTCCTGTGATGTCACCCCTTTACGAGAAACCCCTCTCAAAACCTAGTCTGCTGTGAATAAAGCAATATTTATAACCTGATTGTAGACTTGTTGAGATCACAATGTGGTTCTCAGAATGATCAAAAACGCTCTCACTGATATCTACACCTGTTTATTACGCAGTATACTTTCAACATAGGTGATTTCAACATCTAGATAGATTCTCTCATAAATGTCTGAACACAGAGTACAGTGGATGACATGGTCAGCATTCGTTCTAAGAACTGCAGCATGTTTGCGGCGGATCATGACAATGATCCCCTATTTGACTTGTTACCAATGTTCATCTTCAAACTGGCCGACCTCTTTCTTGAGTTGAGCGTGTTTTGATTGTCTTTGCCATGAAATGATCATTTGTTCCAAATTGTGGCACCTGGACCATGCTTGGCAATGTGGAAGGGTCTAGAAATATCAACAGTGCATTTTGTGGTTGACAGTTCTAAAACCTGTCATTGCACTTCTGCCTTCTGTAGCTAATCATTGTATATTGGTCAGAGTTGAGCCCAGATTATCAATGGTCTCCAGAGCTTTAAATTGCCAAATGTGTCATGATGCTGGATCCCTGATCATGCCCTGCTGGCAGCCACAATACACATATAATGAACAAGGTACCCTTCATCATAACACCTCTTGTTCTGCTGGTGATGTCCCCTCTGGAATCCAGAAATTAAACTAATACCCTGATGTTGTAGAAGTGTAAGGGAGACTACCAGCTGAATTACTTTTTCCCCATTACTGGCTACGATTCTATAAAAACACAGGGCAGAGCAACAGTCTTATTCTCTAGGAAACAGAGCTTCGGTTAGTGAAGTGTTTCTTGCATTACTTTGGTCAAGGGATGTATGGTAGGTGGCACATGGGCTTTCTCATGCAGCCACTCGTGTTTTGACACAAGCCCTATCTATAACATTTGTAGACAAGATTTTGTGATATACAAATTCCCCTTTGAAACTGCGATAAAGTTTTTCAAACTTTGCCTGTTTTCTTCAATGTACAACTCACATTCAAAGTGATAAAAGTGTTAATCTATGTCTAAGAATAGGGCTTTGTACCCCTCCAGTGCAAAACGTACCCTTGACATCATGCATACATTTTTGCACTATGGTGCAAGGGTGTGTGTGTTGGCTCGTGGCAGTCTAACATGCATCAGGGCATGTAGAAAGGTAAACAGAACCATCTTAGTTGATAACTTAGGTTGCTGCACTGTATTGTATGAAAAGTTAGAATATCTGCCCCAAGTCTGCTAAATCGTTGTACTAACTTGATACCCTACGGTAACGATTTTAAAAAAAAACATTTTTGACCACAGGGGATCTCTTGGAACAGCTTCACCTGAGCCAGGGCTCCCCAACCAACCCTGATTTACATTGTTCAGATATTGGGATTTGTTATCTGAGTCCTGTTATAGCATTCACAACATTTCCCCAAATCACTGCCAGCCGAAGAGCATTGGGTCCACAACCTTCTTTTGGTCAGTGGACCCGAAATGGATGACTATAGATGAAGCTTTCTTGTCCAATACGATTTACTTATTTTATACAGTTTGGTTAACAGCTGGTCCTCAAATCTGGGTTCTAGACCATCTGTTATAAGATCTGGTATCTCAATTTTTTTTTAACCATTCAAACCCACCCGAAATGTTTTAAATTGTTAATTTCTCAACCACTACTGAACAGAATTGCATCAAACCCTGCATGGAGTAATTGCTGCCCATCGTCACTAAAAGCTTAAAAGTCAAATCTTAAAAAATAGCTAATTAGAAAACAATTAAGAATGCTCTCCAGGCTGATGTATTTGATGGATGGGGAGAGATACTGTGACTGACGTGAAAATGAAGATATCATTCAGAAGAAAAGAAAGACGATTAGTGCAAATTAACATACACTTATTCTTAATATTAATGAAAAAATCGATCAAACAAGTACAAATATTTTTTCTTTTTTATCATTTCTGCTCTATAACAGAAGATTGGTTGATGTGCTAGGCCGTGTCAGTGTTAGGGCAAGTTAGCAAATGGTTACATTTAGTGTTAGAGTTTGAGTTAAGGTTAGTTTACAAGTGCTGCTAGGGTTTGAGGTAGAATTTGGATTAAAGTTAGTATTAGGGCTACTGCAATGGTAAGGTTTACCAGTATAAATATACTAGTTAGGGTGTTTAAAGGGCTCGTGCTATGTTTAAGGTGAGGGTTAATGTCCTGTCATTTAGGATGTTTTAGTGTGGTTTTGGGGAAAGTGCCTATGTCATAAAGTGCATGGAATAGAGGTGTTTTCCTACAGAAATTGTTATTAATATGATATAGCTATGAAGCCTCCAATATATTTTGTCTTTATGGGCAAAATTGCACTTTGTGTGATTTTGTGATCCTATGCTAGTTTACCTTTCACACTCAGACAAAAAACAGTTTTGAATCCAATTTTGAGCAAATGATACTAGATCTTGTATTTGAATGTAAACGCATCTCACCCATCAAGATTCCTTTTCTTCCAGTTAACCAACACAAAATCTGCATGCACCAAGATTGGTGGCAATCCAAGAATCTGGGAGACTTCCCAATAGGGAATGGCAAGATTTCTTGGTAACACCTACAAGACATGAATCATTAAATACATATATATATTTATTTGCTTAATGTATGATGTATGTGCTTTAATTATTATATAGGCAAATAAAGAATGAGCTATAGATTTTACTAGTAATTTATAGTCTATCAAATTTAATATCACACCATGGAACTAACATCTAAAGGAACAAGTCTGGTTACTTTTGGTATGAAATAAAATTTCTAATTTGCTACCTACTTCATAACAGCAGCATAAATCAGATTTGCATGGCATCATATAAAATGGAAATTAAATGAAAATGATACTTACACATTCAAATCAACATTTTACTTGAAACCCTTATGGGAAAGCACTTCAACATAATCAATGAAAATAGAATATCCCGTAAAAGCAAAAAAGCATTGTTCCAGTTTACTCATAGCAAATAGTATTGTGAACTGTTATGAATTTCATGAATTGCGCATTAGAAGTCAAGCCACTGTATGGCAGGCAGGAGAGAAATTAATATAGGCTGTTTCTCCACAGCCCTACTGGCCTAATCTGGAACTTAGGGGTAAAATGAACCGTGGTTTTGCCAAAAGGACAGATTTAATAATACATTTCTCCAATGGGCAGCCAACAACGACCCTGTCTCTACAAACGTTCTTAGCCTTGACTAAGAGCTAACAGGTTTTTGGGTGCCCCCCCTCACCCAATCAATGTGAGGGGTGGATTTTAAAGAAAAAAGTATTTTGTGCTTTCACCCCCAAAGATGAACAGGATTTAAATTTGGGCCTGGTGTTCTTTTCAACTGACTCTTCAAGTTTCTACTAAGGGCTGTGAAGTTCTTCTGTGCCCCTCCCACCATACATCTAAGAGTGAGGCAGCGTTCTGAACTAAGACTACTGGCATCTAACACCTGCCCCTTCGCATGTGCCCCTCTGCCATACCCAAGAGTCGGGGATTCAAATTTAAACCAATGCTTCATTTCAAATACACATCCCAGTCATTCTAAGGAGCCAGGAAGGTCTTCTGAGCCCCTGGATGAAGGGTGGATTCTTTAACAAAAAAAATAAGGTAGCAGCAAACAGATGCTCCTTTTTGTTTACTTCCACTGTGCCCACTAGAAATGAGCTGTTTTGTGACCCCTTTATCTTGCCCAATTGCAAGAGACGTTAGCAACTATAGCTATTCCTCACCACTGCCTACCTCCACAGTGAAAGGGATGTAAAACAGGAAAATGCCCCCATGAAATATGACTCAGCAGATATTAGCCACTCTAGCTCTATGTGGTCTGTCAACTGCTGCAGGCCACAGAGGACCAGGTTAGCTCAGAGATTCATTATACCCTGTTCGTCATGGTGGACATGGCACAACTCCACCTATTTAACAAAACCTGTCAATGTTGGAAATAGTGGCTCTATCACAAAATCTAAATGTACAACATTCAAATGTTAAGATACTACATTACTAAGCGCTCTCACCCCTTCCTTACTCACTTACAACAACCCTCTCTGAGTTGCTCTTTGACAGAATCTGAACAAGATTGGTCAGGTTAAAGGCAACTGGCTGTCTATAACTGTGGCATTTCTGTAGTGGCCAATTGTTATCTTATCCAAAATGTATTAAATTAGTGATCTCCTGCCAGGATCCCATTGTACATGCCTGTGGTTTGTGCCATGTTTAATAACAAACATCATAATGATCCACAAGCAGAGATTATAGGCACAGGGATTTGTTTGAAGGGCCATCCCAGGCCCTAATTTGCACCAAACTCCTGTGTACCCCAGCATTCCACCGGAGGTGCGGGAGGCAGAGCCAGCCTTCCTGACGCCTCATAGCCTTTCCTGCACTCCGGCAGCAGGGGATTTGTTTGAATGGTTGTCCGAGGCCCCCATTTGAACCAGACTCCTGTGGCTTCCAGCTGGGGTGGGACACAGTCCCCCAACATTCCATCAGGGGTGCCACAGGCAGAGACCGCCCTCTCGATGCCTCTTAGCCTTCCCTGATCTCCCGTAGCACGGGACATGCGCAGGCATACACAGGCCGCACCAAGGCCAAGGGCGGGCCCGTCTGCACCTATCAGAGCCCAGAAGAGGCTGGGCTGGGCCACCCTCTTACTTCTGAACCATGGAACCCTCAAGACCATTTTGTTGGTACTGTTGCCTGATGTTTGATGGATTGTACTGGAGTGAGTCACTACTAGGAAGGAAAGACGAGCCTTCTCAAAAGCCCCGAAAGGCACACTCAGTCTCCTACAGATGAAAAAGGTTCTATTGGGCCATTCCTGGTATCCCATCCCAGGAAGAGGCGCTCTAACGGTACTGTGTATTATAACCCACTCCAGATGGGCATCTATTCCAATTTTAGCAGGCTCAATATTGACTTATACTGACTGCTTTAAGAATCTTGCATATTGCTGCAGCTTTTTTAGTAAATTGTGCACCTAAACTATTAATGATTACATTCCATTCCCGCCATTCTAGTACACCACTGAACATTGGTGCGTCTGATGTCTCTGCCCTGCACTCTGAAAGGAAAGAAGGAGGCAGGCCTTAACTCCAAGTACTGGCCATAGGCAGACATCTTGCAGCCTTTGTCCTTCTTTCACAGCCCTACATGGCAGTTGACAATTTGGCCTGCCTTGAGCTCCCCTTCTTATAGTCCATTACTTGACACCCAATGTGATTTAGGGTCTTAGTCTGTAAAGTTTATGTTGGGGCTCTGCTTCCTTTTGAAGTGCCCACTCATGTGTCCTGCCTTTTCCCGAGAAAGCAGGAGTAACTCCATATCAGATCGCCCCACAGCACATTCCATGCGAGTGATTAGAAGCTCACACATAAACATTAGCCACAGTGTTATGTGTACCAAAGGATTACCCCAGGGTCCAACCCTACTCTTTATGATTCTCCTATCAGCCCCATCTCCTTCCTCAGATGTGTCCAAGCCTCTTTCCAGAGACCTCTCTCTGAATCACAGAGCACCATTTGTAGGGCACTAAAAAGCCGGGCTCTCCTTCCTCCAGTGTACGTCTCTCCCAGCTCACAGGAACGCAGCAATTCACAAATCTATCTAGGGGTATTCTTCTACTTACACATTCCCCTCCAGTCAGCTGTGGTCCTCCCAAAATGGAACCCAGAACCTTCCATATTTTGTACCAATCACAGCTACATATACTCCTAGCACATGCATACAACACACATGCGGTTCACAGCACTACATACAAACATAATGTAGGCCAATTGCCAGTTAGGCACACAGTAGTACTTTACATGAGTAAGCCTGTAGGCCTCACTCCAGTGATACTGGTTAAAAAGCCTGTTCACGTCTACTAATCACTACATGATATGCTGCCACCACCACAACCATGCTGTATAACTCCTGGCAAAGTCAATAGCCATTCACCACTATGAAGGTTGCCCTTTGGGGGGACCTCTCCCATTCCAACAAGACCGCAATCCGTAAGACAGGCCTATTTCATGGCACACACTCAGACATGTTTTCATATAGCAGCAAAAATCACCACCAGGAATATGGATAGCATTGAGGCTGGGGCACTCAGGACAGGGGGTGCATGTCCATCACCATGCAAGAGACTTTTCTATCCCAACAGGGTATAACCAAAGAGACATTCTTAGTGGCCTGCATTCTAAATGCCCTGCCATCCGGCCCCAATCTGTCAATAAACATCTAGGGGTAAAAATAAGTCATTTTCAGAGCACATTCATCCTGAAATTTCACATGAACTCCCCTATGCTTTGAAAATGTAAGAGCATCAATCTGTGTTATCCCTGTACTGTACCCAAAATCTGGGATACCAGCTTCTGATCTTCAGCTACGCCCCACATGCCCATTGTAATGTATCCTCCTGAAAGATTTACTTTTTCATCATTAACCCAAAGGAAGCTGGACTCCTGCCCAGCTGGCTGTGTACTTCTAATACTGGTTCAAGTAATCATTTGTACTCTCACCAAAACTATATTATGGTGCATTTGGATGCACGATTTAAGAAGATTGCCGCTCTGGAACCACGGGGCTAAGACAAGTACTATTCAATATTTCAACGTACTATCTTTATGATATGTGGGTCGTCTTTGTATCATTTTTCAAATATGTTCTGGACATCTATGAAGGATTGAAAAGTATAATGACTATATAACCAGATATACAACTTTTGAATATGAGAAATGAGCTTGATAATTTTTTTTCATTGGTTTATGATGTGCAAAAATAAAATGGTGACTTCAACTTGATATGCACCTGTAATACTTTCGTTTTCTGTCACTATGGAGCATATTTCATGCTTTTTCAAAAAGCTAATCTTATACCAGCTACCTGGAGGCAACTTGAGATTTATTGATGGTTTTCTCAAATACTGCTGTGATCATTTCCCCAGCACCCTCCCAAAATAGCTTCAATCGTACAACAACCTTCCACGACAACGTACTTTCCCCCCCAAAACTAAGGGGCATATTTACAAGCCCCTTGCGCCACTTTTGCGTCACTTTTCCCATGTTAAAAGTGACGCAAAAGTGGCGCAAGGGGCTTGTAAATCTGCCCTATGTGCTCTATAGTAGACCTATTTCTCAAAAACAAATATCCAACACTCTTAAATGTGACTGGTCTTTCTCATTCCGTCAAAATCATGGCCTTCGCTCTCCCTCGCATACTATATCAAAGATGGACAGAAATTGTGATAATATTTGTATATCTTAAGCTGGTAAAGCTGGTGCTATATTGAAATATAATGATACATGTATTAGTTATTTTGTTTTTTAAAACATCAAACTGTAAAAGGCATGTGAAGAAGCAAAGGAAGCTCTTCCGGAATCAGCATTGTTTTCGAAAAGGTGTAAACTTGTAGTCTCAGTATAGTTTTCAGAACTGATGGATTCAGGGTAAAGGGTGTAAATATGATTGAAATTCAAACCTGCTCTGCTGCACTACAGATTTCAAACTGTATTGCTCACTTTTAGATTTGTAGCTTTTTGTTCATGAAACTATCCATATACACATGGCAAATTAAATGTAGGAATGATAAGGGAAGGACATAAATGCACATACGTTCTCATTATGGGCTGCTATAATGCTGGTGTTCTACCCCAACCGATGAGTTTGTGAACGGCAGAGGCTCAAAACATGCTCTGTAGCCAGGCCCTGCATCCAACTACCCGGCATTCAGCCACAGCGATAAACACCCTTTGCCAGTGCACAGACAAGTTTGAATGCCCATCACTTATATGATGAGTCTGGTCAGCTGTGATGGCCTGCACCTACCTGTCAGTGCATCCACCCCTAGCCGCACACCCATTTAGGCTATAGGCGATGGGGGGTGGATACAGGCCCTTTCAAATAGGCAGGTCATATGCACAACTGGCCATACCTTCTTCCCCTGCCATGCACAGTCTCTGTCAGTGCCCACAAGAGTTGGATACAGGCTCTGGCCTGTGTCACTGTCCTAATTTCCCCCCTTGACCATGTAACACATTGGTTGGACAAAAGGGGCATATTTAAAAGGCCACTGAGCCACCGGAGTGCCACATTTTTTGACACTCCGGAGGTGCACAAAACTGGGCCATATTTGCAGGGCCATGCAAAGCCATCCAGGGTGGTTTTAAATGGCCTTGTAAACGTGGCCCCCTTTTACACATTAGTCTGCGTCAAAGGGGCATTTCATGGGTGTTGCTATGGGTGTTTCCACACAACACCAATGCATTCTGATGCATTTCCAGATTTACAAGGTTTCATAATCCTGGGACCGTGCCAGAAACTAATGTCTCCCCAGGGTAGGCGGCAAAGTGGCGCAACGACAAGAAATATCTCCATTTCTCCTCGTTTTTTGCTCTTTGTATGTGTGCTGCATTCTGCAGCACACATAGAAGAAGGAAATGCCCTCAATGATTGTTGATGGGCAGGAATGTGTTCCTTACATCATCCCTGCTATGCAGGCACCCTTACACCAGGGTGCAAGGGTGCCGGTGTTGGCGCTAGGCAGCCAATTGTGCGCTAGTGCAGAGGAAAGCACAGGGATTCATCTTATTGCTGTAAATACAACGCATCATGGCACTTTCATTTTGTGATGACGTAGCTCGACGCAACGACATGGCTTGCTGTGCTGCATAATTTCCTAGTAAATATGTACCAAGGTTTGGCCTGTAGCCAAACTCTCTGCTCAGCCATCTAAACATCCTACCAGGCCCTCCGTCTAACCAAAAATCTGTTTTATCACACACTTCTGATCAGCTTCTTGCTTATATCATACTTTTTTGCTTTTTCTGCTTTCAAATTAGTGTACAGTGGTGCCTTATATGTGTACATACTTTTTACTGTGCAGTACCAGTGAGCAGAATTACCTTGGGTAGTTAAAAAGAGACACAGTTCTTCATTTGCCTCCCTTTTCATTTTTTCCCCCAGATGATCTGCACAAAACTTGGCAAGCTGACACTTAGACGGATATGCTCAAGTTGTGTCAAAATTTCATGTACTTTTGACACATAGTGGCAATATTATTAGTCAACTTTTTAAATGGAAAGTAAATTTGAACATAAGTAGAATTGCAAGGCAGAGTCACACATTTGAGAAAGTAAAAAGGTATTATTACAACATTAGAGGTAACCAATTTGAGAAAACACTGATTGGTACTGCACAAATTCCCTTCTACAATTCTGTTTACAGAATAAAACAAGTGGGACAATACTCTCAATTCATGAAACCTAGTTATTGTGATTTAATCCTACTACAGTGATTTAACCTATGATGTTGACGTTAGGGTTAACACCTTTGTTTAAAGTTATTTGACATGGCAAAAGAGCATGGCATAAATCACGCATGCAGATCCAATAAGCATCCCTGTGGGACAGCTTAAGTTTTGGGCATCAGGTCAGGTATCCATGGGAGGGTGTGTGCGGGGGGGGGGGGCGGTGAGGAGGGCTGGAGGCGGTTGAAAAATATTTTTTAAACTCCTCGTCGTCTCCGCTTCTCTTCTCTTCCTGACTCCAGTCCAGATGAAGCAGGAAGCACACAGGCTCTCCTAAGCCAATCCCAATGCTGAAATTGTGATTGATCTGAGCGCCATAGATTGGCGCTCAGACGGGGGAACAGGGAATCTGTGCATGTTCCCAACCAGGGTGTCTGGTGGGGAATATGCAACGTGCGCATGACTGTTTGGCTGGGCCAAGACGGCTGGCCAAGCAGATGTGCGCCCTTAGTGTGTACAAACCACTCCTCCTCCCTGAGCCACCAGCCCCGCAGAAAATAAAAATAAAATGGTAATAATGCTGTTACCCTTTTTCATTGCTCTAAGCCTTATCAGAGTAGCCATCCCTGTGAAGGAACATGTTTCTATTTTTTAAGCGCCATCCATTTATTAAATAGAAACCAGCTGCATTGTCTACTGATTGGGAATTTCAGAAACAAGAAAGTGCAGTTTTGAACACAAATGAAAGCAAAACACGTGCCTCGAAACTGATAGCTTACCTTTACTGTGCCATTTTCGCCTTCTTGCCATACATAACCCATTGTCAGAGAACTTAGAACTAAGTGGGCTAGTCTCAGTTCTCGATGCCCTTTGAGATTCTGACTATTTAACAAAGGCATCTGAAAAGAAAAAAAAAAACATTGTGTTTTAGATTAATTGAAATTGGAACTTACTTGAAAGTAGATTTCAGTTTTGCAAAAGTGCTGGAATTTATTTTCTGGGCAGAATTCAGCAAATCAGTTCATGCAAAAGCATTGGAGGGACTCCTACGTTCAATAATATGTGTCATTCTGAGAGGACAATCTCCCGGTTGCCCTATTATCATGGTGATTCCTAGAATTCATTAATTACATGTCTTTCTTTAACGGGGCTTGTTACTGCTTATTAGTGAGTGATTTTTCCATTTCATTGTTCATTCTACATTTTCTGAACATGAACAATTATGAACAAATATATCAGTTCTCTTTCTTGCAAAGTCATAAAAACCTCAAAATCCACTCAGTCACCTCCAGGCAAGACCCAGTCTAAAAAATGCCAAAGAAAAGAAAAATCGGTACTTCAATGTTATGACGAAATCTAGTGGAAGAGGTGAGTGTGTGACACATTTGAAAGTAATAAAACCATTACAATTAAACAGTAAATCATTTTACAGTCTTAAACCAATATATAATGGGGATTGAACTAATGAAGTCTATCTCAAGTATTACTCAATGATTGTGAATAGAATCCCATCATCTAAGATAACTGATACATCGACATGAAGTTACAGTGGCAACATCTTAGTGAAGACAATCTTAGATGAGGGACTTCAAGTGGCTAAGTTGTTAACAATGCTATGATCTTAATATTTTCATTTAGCAGCAGCACAAACCTCAGCTAAAAACAGCACTACTTTCTAGTAGGGTGAATTCTGTTCCGGTATTATTTTGTTGCAACTTAAACCAATGAACAGCAGTATATTGAAAAATAAGGAAATGTAATGGAACGTCATGTTGCACTTTTTTCAAGCCACTATTGACTAGCATCCTTTTAATGCACTGCAACAACTAGCTATTAAACTAAACACAGAAAAACTGACCACAGTGTGAGAAGGATCCCATTTCATGGCGACAATATGGTGAAACATTATTTGAATAATAGTGCATTTTGCATAGCTTGATCTAGTTACAACGTTTATAGTGCATTACATGTTTCAAATCACATACACTTTCCTATGTAGTGGATGTGTTGTGAAACTGAGGCGCACTAATCTCACTTTATGCTCATCATGCAGCAGTTAAATCCTCTAAAAATGAGCGATTAAAATAATATGTTAATGTACCACTGCTGAGAAAAAATGCACCTTTTTAATAATAAATTCTTCAAGTTTCAAGTCCAGTAACTTTTGCTATATTGTGAATCAGTGGAATTAATTCAAAACATTATTTTACACTTTTATTAAAGCCACAACTATATTGCATGCCTCGTTCTTTGCACTCTATACAGTTGATAAATTACATGATCTAACTGAACGAACCCTTTTTTGCCAACTGCAGAGGTAGGTCTAGTAGCAATCTATGAAGCTACACCCTTGGGCAGGTGGCAGGAGAAGTAGCAAAGAACAAAAACATAAAATAATAGCTGGGAAAGGGTAGGTAGAATGTATTATCATCAAAATGAAAACACTTCAATTACATGAAACCCCAGAATAATTTTAGACCTGTAGATCAAGCCTACAGGTATTGATAGAAGGCACAAATAGACATAGGGCGGCCCTCAGAAACTTTCACCTACCCGTGACCCATGGTGGATTAGGTGTTCCAGATTATGATTAATAGTGAAAGGAATTTCTGCATATGTTTAGGAGGCCACACGTTTATAAAGAAATATAATTTGCATGAAAGATGATTACAAATATAGTGTATGTATAATGGATCGTGTACTTTCTATACAGACATATTATTTTAAGAGAAATGAAAAGTACTAAAACAGTAATATTAAGAAGATTGGATGAAAACGTTCTTCTGTTAAACATTTTAGAAAATTCAATGGAAATGAACAAAACATCTCAAAGGGCGAACCTTTTCATGAAATATTATCAAGGTAAATATATACTGCACAATTAGAGGTTGTCTCAAGAAATTAATATTTACAGCGAATATATTGATGATATTTTTCTGATCTGGTTAGGATCAAAACAGAAATTAGAAAATGATTTACAAATGCCCCAGGGTATTTCAGGGATAATATTTACAGCAACATGCAAACTTCAGAAATTGATTTCTAGATGTGAAATTGAAAAATGTAGAAAACAGGTGGACTTTCAATATATAAATCCAATAGACAAAAATAATCTATTTTTACCAACAAGTTCTCATCCTTGCCATTTTAAAAAACGTTTACCACAAAGCCAAATCTTTGGGTTAAAAAACGTATACCTGAAAAATCAAAGCCAGAGAATCAAAAAGAAGAGTTAAAGAAGATGTTTTTGAGGAGAACAAAACTCTAAATTTGATTTAAAATGCTTTTAAGAAAAATTGTAAAATTATAGAAAAGGACACAGAATTAAATACTTTTAAAAGGAACTTTGTTCACAAACTCTAATGACGTGAGTTTAAGAAATCACCCATTAAAATCTGCTAAGCAACTAAGTCATACAGTTATTTTCACCCAACGGAGAGGGATATATTCTTGTCCAAACTGCACGAATTGTGAATATATTTTAAATTGAGATAAAATATTTCTTCAGTGTACAGGGACAATAATAACACTTTGAAAATATTCAACCTGTGATGTAAATGACTATATTAAAATAAAATGACTACATGGACTACTTTACAAAGGAATGGTGAGGCAGCTGTATGAAAGAGGAATACAGAGGAATTGCTGTCCCCCACACATTCTACGAGAAGCTTTTTCTACCTGCCCAGACCCCCCACTTGCGCTTCTCAACAACTCTCTCAGACAAGGCACGGTCCCCGATACCTTCAAACTTGCCGAAATTGTCCCCATCCTTAAGAAACCCAACGCCGATCCCTTGATATTCAGCAACTTTCGCCCCATCTCGTTACTCCCCTACCTTAGTAAGATTCTAGAAGCTCATGTAGCTAACTGCCTTAGCTCTTTTATCGAACACTCACAGTTCCTTGACCCCTAGGAAGCAGGATTTCTACCAGCACACTCTACGGAGTTAGTTATCCTAGCAGTCATGGACGAGCTTAGGAAGGGGGCCGATCAAAACTTCACCCAGGCCCTGGTACTTCTGGATTTGTCGGCAGCCTTTGACACGGTCGATCATGATCTCCTGATCGACCGTGTCACTAATGCTGGCATCCAGGGACTGGCCCTGAGGTGGATCTCCTCCTTCCTAAACAATCGTTTCCAGTGAGTCTGTCTCGCCAGCTTCTTGGCTGAGAAAGTTAGGCTGACCTGCGGGGTTCCCCAGGGGTCTTCTCTTTCACCCCTTCTTTTTAATCTATACATGTCGCCCCTGATACATTCCTTACGCAACTGTGAAGTTGCTGCTTTTAACTACGCCGACGACCTTCAGCTGGTGTTCGAAATTGACTCCTCTGCAACCTCAGTTTCCAACTTTCAATCCACCATGAACCTCATTAGTAACTGGATGTATGCTAATCAATTAAAGCTCAACCCTGACAAGACTGAGCTGATCTTGACCGGAGGCACCTCCAATCCTTGGAACGTTAACTTCTGGCCTCCTCTCCTAGGCAATCCTTCTCACCCAGCAGAATCCGAAAAAAGCCTAGGGGTCATAATAAGCAAAGATCTGTCCATGAAATCTCAGATCAGCACGGTGGTATCGTCCTGCTTCTTTCACCTACGAAGAATCCAGAAAATTTGCAGATTCCTAACCACCGAGGCTCTAGCTCTAGTTCTCCTGGCCCTGGTCATCTCCCGTATTGACTACGCCAACTCACTCTATGTTGGCATCCCAGCTTACCAGCTCCATTGCCTACAATTGGTTCAGAACCAAGCAGCTAGGCTCATTTTCCATCAACCCAGACATCAACATGTCCGCCCCTTGATGAAGAGCCTCCACTGGCTCCAGGTGGTCAAAAGCTATGCATTCAAATTGGGATGCACCATCTTCAAAGCCCTGGCCGGTCACGGCCCGGCATTTATCTCCTCTATGATACATCGTTATACCCCCTCACGTGAACTTCGCTCCTCCCACCTGAACTTGCTCACCATCCCCACCTTCAAATGGAAAAAACACTGTGGTCTTAGATTCTCACTCCTGGCCCCTCAATTCTGGAACTCCCTTCCCACGGAGTTCCGATTAGTAATTTCTTATACCCAATTTAGAACACTCCTTAAAACCCTTCTGTTTTCTCAGGCATACGAGTAAGCGTCTGTCACTACAATACTGCCGCATCCCGTCCACAGCGCCATGAAACCGCCTGGTGTAAGCGCACTCTACGAATAACTTTAACATAACATGTAACATAACAATGAATTGCAATCAAATATAACAATGAAAAGCAAAACGTCATCAATTTCACAATGAAAATATATGACAATCTAACTAAAGGTTATTATAATTGAGAATTATGTGGGTAAAATACACTACAAACAACAGTATATAAGGACTGTTAAAGATTGAAGTTTAATAGAATTAATAGGAAGCATGCTTCTTAACAAAGCAGCACACAATTGAGGATATGTCATGCCATTACAGTGAATGTTTCTGAAACATGGGTCTAGGAACGATATCTTTCAGGTTTGATAGAACTTTAAACCACTGAGACAAGCAGAAAAGCAGATAAACATTGAATGGATGAATTTATTGAAAATTGATGTTAAATTGTGAACAGAAAATGATAAAGAATGTCTATGAGTGGTACACTAAAGAAGAGGATTCACATAAAAATGCATAGTACGAGGAACTATTATATGGAAGCTAGATAGTGTTTGTAAAGTAAAGAGTTAAAAACTGAATAAAGAAGTTAAAACTATATATTAAAAATTCCGATTGAAAGACAATGATGTAAAATAAAACTAAGTGATATATATATATATCAGTTACAAGTACATTCTGAACATTTCAAAAGTGTGTATTGACCTTGAGTATATGAATAAAATAGTGTTGGTGCATTGTTAATCCATTTAGGTTTGCATCAGAAGTTGTCCAATGTTTTTTAAGTTGTCCAAGACCTTTACAGCACTTGCTAAGGAAAACTAATATATACTTCAGAAAAAAAAATCATAAATAAGTTGTAGGATTGTATAAAGTAGCTTGTACATGCACATATATGGCTAATCAATTGGTAAATGTGAAGCTAGGAAACATGACCATTCATAACTTTGCATAATTTATTTTTAACTATACCAACCTGAAAAGAACAAAGTTGGCAACTTTAAAAAAATAAAAAGTTTCAATAACACAAAGTTCTGTACCAAGGGGTATCT
Source organism: Triturus cristatus (assembly GCF_964204655.1). Lineage (NCBI taxonomy): Eukaryota > Metazoa > Chordata > Amphibia > Caudata > Salamandridae > Triturus > Triturus cristatus. The sequence goes on along the minus strand of NC_140594.1, from coordinate 543,711,973 downwards.
GTTCTATGGTCTTCATGGACTCCAGACACTAGATCACAGCCCTGCCACAGTCAGCTTTTTTTATCCTGTGTGCTCTGTGCTGGAAGTATCCCCCGCTCTTTTGAAGTTTTGTTCCTTAGAAGGGTGCTTCATTGGCAAGCCTGGAGTGATTACTTGGAAAACTATAGGATAATTATCTGTAGATTGAGGCCTTCCCATCTCAGAGGGGTCTGCAGAGAGAAAGAGTTTACCCATTTGGGTGATGTCAGAAACTTGTCTGGATTTTGTGAATTCCGAAGTATTCATCAGTTGGAGGCTGAAGGCCTGCCTCTCTCAGAGGGAAGTTGCAGGGAAAAAAGTTAACCCCAATGAGCGATTTAAAAAAATGTCTCTGACTTTTGTGAAGATCGAAGTATTATAACTTTGCTCTTATATTGCAGGCAAAATAAAAAGCTCACTAAAGCCTAAAAATAGTTAATCTAGGTATGGAAACTGTATATCTTTCTCCACCTTTAAAGATAATAGCAAAATAGTAGCCCCTGCTGTGATCCAGGAAACATCAAAGAGAGAAGTAGGTTATCACCCTATTCAATGCAAATTCATAAGCTCTTTCCATAGACTTGAAAATGTTTATAAACATGTTCCCTTCTTCACAATAACTATTGGTGATATATGTTTAAATTTGATTGATCTTATGTAAACTACGATCCTGCATTTTAATTATTGTTAAAGGGCTGGTATTCCCTACCTGTATAGATGTCAGCTCACTGCACTTTATAAAAAAACTATGAATTTGTAATTTAGTACAAATCTTAGGCCCAACTCTGCTATTGAGATCTTGGATTGGTCCAGCAGATATGTTTTATCTTAATGTTTTATGATGAATTGCTTATATTATTGTATTTGAAATATGTAAATACTTTGTTCTTTTCTGGATGTTTTAATATCCGAATAAAGATACTTTTGATGATGATATATGTTCAGTACCCCAAGTTGTGATCAGTGCAGGGCTAGTAGGTGAACATCACTATGATGCAGGCTAAGTTTATGCTATACAAATACTCCACATATCAGACAGTTAATCCACTCTGCTTCTTGTACAGCATGTTGAAGCACCTCTGCATTCCAGAGGTTTTACAGATAATTTTGCTAGGGCAGTCATGAGATATTCAAATGATTTATGGTTCGAAAAATGAGCCAAAAAATTATTGAATGGATCTCAAACCACCTAATGAAATTGGAAAAACATAGCATACTATGAATTATAGAAAACTAAATTTTTGCAGTTTGCAAACAGGGTATACACTGTATTGTAAATGCAAAATGGATAATATGCATTGTGCACAATTCTTGAAGTGGAGGATCCAGTAAATAAAACTACCAAATCGAATCCTTAGAAATCACAATGTAAAATGTGAATATCAATTGTAAGAAAGTGGATTTTTAATTGGGGTGGATGTTAGTCTACCACAGGGACTATGTCCATAAACTTGTCAAGTTGAACACACAGATTCAGTCATTTAAACCTGATCTCACACCCTGGTAGCTACACCTCAGTGCAGACAGCTTAACTTAGGAACAGTTTATAGGTATTTAGCAGTAATAAAGCTTATAAAATGTCCAAACACAACACATTAATAATTATACAAATGATTACATTCAAATCAGGGAGCAGGATATATGATGTTTTAAAAAGCTTTTAGGCTAAAAAACACTAAGAAACTGCATAATATATATGTGTACTGTAGACCAAGACCTACACAAAAGTTGTGGATTACAATGATGCACTCAAGGCTGGCTAAGCATAGCACTAGGGCCTAGTCAACCTTTTTTTCTTGAAGTCGAAATCCTCCAGTGGAGCAAGGTTGAATGCAGTATCCAATGATGTACTCTCTCACTCGGATACCTGATAGTTGAGGTCTGTTGATTTTGGTAGAAAATTCTAATTTTGCACTTCTGCCGAAGTCTTCTTGCCGGCCCGACACCTATTATGCTATCATCCACTTATGATTTCAACATTCAACTTAGGGCCTGATATAGATCTTGGTGGATGGATTACTCCATCACAGCGGTGAGGGATAAACTGTCCACCAAATATAAATCACATAGGATATCAACGGGTTTATATTTCAGTGGACAGGATATCCATCTGCCAAGATCTAAATCAGGCCCTCAGTCTCTTCTTTTGAACTCAAAAATGTCCAGTGGGGCAAACCAGGAAACTGTGTCTGATGAAGTGCTCAGGAAATCAGATCTCTTTGCGTCGAGGTCGAGCTGAATCTCTAAAGGTCTGTCAGTCAGAAATCTTTCTAAGACGCAATTCCACCTTGATCACCTTTCAGACTCCTAGGATTTTAGGGCCAACACTAAGGGTTCAGGACTCACTTCAAAAGAGGCATCAAGCAGGGCTCAGCCATGGTCCAAATGTATCTGCTCACTGCAGGACAGGGCCTCTTGTTGGTTTTAATGTCCTTGAAGACACACAGGTCAGCCAACTGACCCTTGGAGTACACTTTCTAGTCCTGGGTATACGTTAAAGCAGGTATAGCCATTCAGGATTCCACACAGGTCACAGACTGAAGTCTTCTTCCTCTTCTGCCCTTCAGCTCTTCCACAGGTCCAGATGTGTTCTGAGGAGCTGGGGGTAGGGTATCAGTTTTGTTCAATTCACTAGATAGTAGCTGAAAGAGACTCCTGAGCACTCCCTCTCCACTAGGCACAAGGTTTCCATGGGCCAACACCTTCCTCTTTTGCATTACATTTTGTTTACCTTACTGTAAACTATGCTACAGTGCACCATTCTTTGTGAAATACAACATAGCTGAACATTTCTGGTCCTGGAGGACGCAAATGTGACACCCAGGGATGTATCTACGGCAATTAGCCCTCTCCTCTTCCTCAACCATACCAAAGGAATTCTGGGACCAGCTCCACGTCCAACTGAGATGGAGCCAGAATTAGGCCTGGGTGGCAAATTCCGTTCCGCTCGCGGAATTTGCGGAATTTCGGAGAGCGCGAAATTGCCCAAAATTCTGCTTTCCGCGACTTCGCAAAAATTTTTCTTGTTCGCGTTCTCAAAATGCGTGTTTGCAAGATATTTCTCCCCGAGCACGCAAACAGCAACTGTGAACAGGAAAAAATTATCGCGAACAAGCAATTCCGCGTGTTCGCGGAATTTCTGCATATTCGCGGAGATTTTTTGCTGTTTCGAGGAGATTTGCGTAACGCGATTACGCAAATTCCGCCCACCCCTAGCCAGAATGGCTATAGTGTGCCTTTGAATCAAAAGGCCTCTCTTCCCTTGGTCTTACTTTACACTTTAATATGAATGAATGTTTCACACTGGCCCCGTTGAAGTTTATAAAATTTCTAAACAAACTGTCCTTACATTGCGAAGATGAGTCACATTCTTCATACCCAGCTATTCCTTCTAAAAAGCCAAAGTCATTCCCGCATCTAGAAGTAGTTTTCACACATTATCAATGGGAAAGCACTGACAGGAAGAGTGGCTGCTCACAGGCTAATGTTAATGAGAGTACTAGAGCATCGGGTAGGAAATGTATTGCTTTATAAAAGTTACTTTTCTTGTGGGTTTGTCAAAAATTCAATTTGATGATTTAACTGGATTTTCAATAAATATTAATAATAGTGGTTGAAAAAACTTTGTAGTTTATTCTAAATCACTGTTACCTAAACAGCATTTTAAGTGTACTTAATTTTTCCTAAAGAAACCACTAGAGCCCATATACAGTGAAAGTAGCTTAAAATGGTTAGTTACTGTGAAAACATGTCAAATTTAAATTTGTAAATGCTACACTTTTAAATACTAGGCACCCTACCTTGCATGCTACAAGGGCTCCTTAAAGAGGACTTGGCTAATATTCAAAAGGAGGGTTCTTTCTTGTAATTTTTTTTATTTTCAGAGGTCTTCCACTGGGTTTAAGAGCTGCAGCAGTCAGGCTGCACAGGTACATCTGAAGTCAAGTTATCCTTGTGGATGGCATAATATGTGCTTTAATCTACAGGTGGCATTTCACCTTCCATACCATTGGTGCGGTACTGGAAAATTGGCTATGCCAATTGGGTATTAATTAATTTTAGTGAGTCACAGCTCATATACCTGAGACTGGACAGAAGTCACCCTGGTGCACAATTTTAGTCCAGAAAAATGGGTATTACCTTGTAATGCGAGGCATTTTCTTACACCATCTATCTCTGAACTCATCCAGTTAAACTGATTGTGACCAGAAAACACTACCTACACAAAACTGCTCAGAGAGATGTGTACGGGTTGCAGTCCAACTGGATTTCTAATTCATATTGTTGTATTGAACTAAGTCCTTATACCAAGGGGTTAGAAATTCAACCCCTGTGGCTCTGGGGCAGGGGCCAAATTATGATAATACATTGTGTAAATGGAACCTTAAATTGATTAGTCACTTTTCAGGCACAAAATACTTACATAGGAACATAGAGAAGCAGCATACCAACACCTCTGATGATATGCCATTCACATTTTAGAATTACAGAACTTGTGGAATGATATTGTGGGAGTACCCACAATTCTTGCATCTCTAGGGATAGTGCATGGTACTGCCACCTTCTCGGAGGAGACATTAAAGAGGGGTACTTGTTAGTTAAGTAACAATTGCATACCCACTTATCATGGCAGATCTCTATATCAGCCACATTTAAGTAAACGACAGTGCGCATATTTAGTTCTGTCATATATTTTGATGCCATACCTGCATCCACGGTCATGACTATTGCATCCACAAAAGTGGGGTATTATGTCAGTAATAATCAGAAACTTTGTGAAAGATCTTACCATAATGCTATACACTGAACAACACTACAATTATGAAATGCATCTCTATTGACCTAAAGGATGATGACTCTGACAATAATGATTCCCCTGCCACTGAAATGCATACTTTTTGTTATGCAGATTAGTACAGCACACTATCATCATAGAAAATATCCTGGCATGGAGCAGGTGTGAGTCCAGCCAAAACTAGGGCCTAATGAAACTATTCAAAAAGCCAGGACTTCAGCTTCCGACGGAATTCAAGAAGTGAATAGAATGCTCTTAAGTCTAGTGGGAGGGCATTCCATACTTTAAGAGTGATGTTAGAAAAGGCTCAACCACCAGATCTAGTTTTCCTTATGCGTGAGATGTGCAGAAGTAGGAATGTGGACACGCGAAGGTGTCTGGAAAGTTTGTGAAAACAGATGCGATTGTTGAGATATGCTGGGCTAGTGATATGTAATGCCTTGAAAGTGTGGGTGAGGAGTTTGAATTGTGTGAGTTTGTGCATGGGAAGCCAGTGCATCTCCTTCAGATGTTGTGTTTTATGAGTCTGGCATGTGAAGTTGTGAGCGATTCCTACCGTAGAGTTCTCAATGGTCTACAGACTTCTGGTGACATTTTGTTTATCCCTGCATAAAGGGTGTTCTAGTAGTGCATCTTACGTGTGACCAGGTTTTGTAATAGTTGGAAAGCTGGATGCAGAGGTCCTGAGATGCTGTTATAGTCCTGGATCTAGCGGCAGGGGATGAGAAGTCCTCTACTATGGTGAAAATATCCTTGGTATCATTGGAACTGTTCTCAATTTGTTTGGTCATGGCTGAGCCATTAGTGGTAGATCTTGGAGACCTGATCTGTATGTGCTTCTAATTGTATACATCATTTGTGTGAGTCTACTTCATCATTGTAGTTGCTTGCAATGGTGTTTGGATAATAGTAAATCATCTGCGTAGCAGCTGGCTTGTGAACTGGTCCTTTGGGGTTGTGACGGTCTTGAGCTGGGCTAGGGTGTCTGTGCAGGGGATGATTCATGTTATACTATGCAAACTTTATAGACTATTTATCAAACACCTCATCATTGTTGGAAATACAATCCTTCACCAGTAGCTCAACATCAAAGACATCTGTTTTATTTTCTGCCCCAACCTCCTTTTTGAACTCTTGTCTTGCCCTGGTTGAGACTGTTGTGGGCTCCTGAGCTTCCTTTTTTGAGCTTTCTTGGTCCCTTCAGAAAACAGTGATGCCTTTCAAAAGCCCGAAATGGCTGCCAAATTTCAGGAAAGATGTCATGGGTTTATCTATTTAATACGAGGATGCCCATTTGAAGCTAGAGGTGTCCACATTTGCTTATATATACATACATGCACACTCACCCACACACATTAAAACACACAGTTACAAAGACACCAATATACTCTTCCATTTCTTGGGCCGAGCCAACTGAGTCCAAAAGCTCTTCAGGTCTTGACCTAAAGACAACTGTAGTATTCTTCTGCTGCTGACTAGAGTGGACTAATTTATTCCCTTTAGCACTTCAATGGAGCACGTGGCTTTCCTTGCTCCTTTTCCTGCCAGCCTGTCCCTCTCAGCTTTATATATTTTTTTCCATTTGTGGGGCCCGACAGTTGCACAATGGTACTGGGCTTTCTAGCTTTTCTGCATGTACCACTGTCCCCATGCTGTCAACCTCCTCTCCTCCCACCACTCCATCCTTCTCCACCCTGAACTTCCCTTACTAACCCTCTCCTTTTCAACATTTTAAAATTCATTTTGCTATGTCCCAGCATCTGCAAGTTATTACCGGGATACGTGCTTCTCCATTCTGTGTATGCTTTGTGGTATATTCCCAAGGAAATGGCACAGTGCTGCACTGCATCGAATTTTGCTGTGCCACACTGCATCATTTGAAAGAAACGCAGGGATGCGCCCTATTTACACAAATATGGTGCACGCCTGTGTTTTCCATTGTGCTGCTGCTAAAAATAGCTGCGTAGCGCCAACACAGACACCCTTGCGCCATAGTGCAAAGGTGACTGTGTTGAAGGGAATGATTGTTTATGTGGAGGAAGGTGTGCCTTCCTGCACACAAACAATCTTTAAAGGTGATTTGCTCTTTCTATAAGTGCTGCAGAATGCAGCACACATAAAAAGTGCAAAAACGAGGAGAAATTCAAATATTGCTTCTCGGTGCACCAATATAATGCCTGCCTTTGCATGGTGTTAGTTTTTGGAACTGCCTCAAATTTACACATTCTTGTAAATCATGGGCAGTCTCAAAAAGCAATGGATGTTACAGTGGAACACCCACTGCAACACCCATTGCACATCCCTTTCGAAGGGTACCATATTTACAAAGTAGAGTTTAGCCATGGAAGGTTGCTTAACACTGCTTTTCAAATATGGTGCAGGGCATTGTGCCACCGGAATGTTAAAACAAGCATTTGCAATGCAATAGGTCTCGCAGTTACACGAGTTAAAGCTATTGGCATTGCAATGACAATGCCAATAGGCATTGTTATTTGCAATGTCAATAGCTCAAACTCGTGTAAATGCGAGATCTAATGACATTGCAAATGCTTGTTTCCCAGGGAAGGATCTGTGTTTATTTAGGCCTTTGTCTGCCCAGGGATTAAGCGCCGGCCCACCAGCATTGTGAACTTGGCGGCAATAAAAGCCCGCCATAACACACTGTAAAATTATTCTTACCATGGCATTACTTGCACAGTATCCTTTACAAAGTAGAATGCCGGGACTCCCCTTTCACTAATCTAAAGCCTTTTATCTCGTTCCTCGTGCGTAATGCTGCTTTTCCCCTTTCTAATTTGAAAAAAATACGAAAATGTACTTATGTTTTTTGTGACCCTTCGTGTGTTCAGTTTTTTTTTGTCCAGATGAGTTGTTAACAGTGACGCAGATAGGTGATCCGAAAACAAAAGAAACGTTTTAATTAGAGCTTCAAATTGGGGACGTTAGGCCATAAAAATATTTTTCTACGTTTTGCATAATTTTTTCCCCGTACCGTGAATTCAACCTACTTGTAAAGTTCCTAACACATTACAACCACCAGGTGGCGTAACAGCCAAGCAGACCTGTGCTTTTTGGGTGGCGCTGATATTCAGGAAGATTTAGCCGTGAGCATATGTATTGTATTAATTATTTTCCAGTACGAAAGAGCTTTGTAATCCCACTATAAAACACTCTTAAAGGCAGCCGCAGATAAGGCAAGGCCCTTTTGAAGGAGGCTCATCTTTAAGCAAAACTGTTGATGACCTGATCACGTCTCCCTTTTTAAAAGTAAAAATATAAGGCATATTTTTTGGGCTGGAGAGAGTTTTTAATTCTTCGCTGCGGCCGTTAGCGTGTCATGTGCAGAGAAGATTGTGGCTGCATCAGTGATGTGTAATGTGTTGCTTCTTGTAATTTGGAAGCTGGGGGATCAGATTCCAGTCCCGGCAGGGATGCTCAACACCCTGTGATTTTGGGCAGATGACTGCATCTCTTTGTGCCTAACAAAATGAATGCGTCAGTGTTTAACGCAACTGGTGCTCATGTAAAACGCTCTGATACCTTCGGGTCGAGTTCGCGATAAATAAATAAAAAATCAGCGTAGTATTGAATTTTGGGATGTGTAGTCATGCTTTTCTAATGGCAAGCACTAGAAAGTAAATCATAAAACATGTGAGGGGATAGTGAAGAAATACGTATGGAATCGTAAAGGAAATGATTTGGATTGAATTTACAATGAGAACAAGCAGGAAGTGGGATAAGGGAGGCGGTGGCAAAAGTTTCTCTTGTGGAAGTAATCATTTCACGGCCGCTTTGATGTTCACAGTGGCCGCGCGGCTGACTGAGAACATCAAAGCGCCCGTGAAATGTACACGCAGGCTGCCAAATGGTGCGCGCGCCCGGCGCACATGGTGCGCGCGCCCGGCGCACATGGTGCGCGCGCCCGGCGCACATGCACTGTAGTTGGGGGCCTGAAAAGCACTCAATTGCACTTCCAAATCCCCGTTTTCTATAGCTCTCGCCAGAGCAGCGCTAAAGCGCTGGCTCAGGCGAGACCTAAAAAGCGATGTTTCCATGGCACAATCCCCTTGTAAATATGCCCTTTGTGTTTTTAATTTACGGTTCTAAGATAGCTGTCCACCATCTGGAAATTGTAAATGAAATCTAAAACAGAAATGGCTACTGTCAACACAGAATTAGATGGTAAGGAAATATGAAAAATGAACACCTATGCCCCCATCATAGATGATCGCAACTTTTTCTGCAGTCAGAGGCTATCCTACTGCCATTCACAGGCACCCCTACGATATGGGTGGGGGATTTCAATTGTCTACTAGATGCAACAGTAGATAGACATCCTCCCAGGGTTGCCTCGAAGCTGAACATGACAGACACACTGCGAGGGGTGATGGACAAACTGGGGTACTCAGACACATGGCAGGTGATGTATCCGGATGAGGGAGGTTATACTTGTTACACACCAGCGCACATGGTTTTGAGCAGGCTGGATCGATTTTTACCTTCGGGTGAAGCCGCGGTACAAGCGCTTCAAATACAGGTGCTGGGACGCTGCCCCTTTCATCATGCCCCAGTGCTGTTGGAATGGGGGCCATGGTGTGACAGATCTAGGGTTCTACTATGGAGGTTACACCCACACATGTTGAAGGACAATGCCTTCAAGGGGGAACTCAGGGAAGCAGTGACCACCTTCTTTGAGACAAATTGGGGGTCTACTGATAGAAGTGGGATGGTATGGGAAACCCTAAAAATAGTGACATGTGGGGAATGCTGTAGGAGGGTGGGACCACTGCTGCGGTAACTGGAACCAGAACTAAAGCAGGAAGATAGTGCCCTAGCTGAGGTACAGAAGATGACGCCTGCGGGACCCCAGGCAATGGAACAGTTGCTGGAAGTTCACCGCCGAGTAGGTGAGATATGGGACAGACTGGATTGCTTAGTCCGTCTCGAATATCGGCGGTTGCTCCATCGGAAAGGTGATAAGGTGAGCTACTAAACGGGTATCAACACACTCCTACATACACATCTGGCAGCCATTTATGAGGAAAGCTCAGGCGTCCCCCCAGATGCCCTTACTCATTTCCTAGATGCCTTGGAGCTGCTTGGACTCACCAATGACCAGTGCAGAGGATTGGACATGGAACTTACACTGCAGGACCTGTAGGAGGCGCACTGCGATGGCCCGCTACAAATCACAGGGCCTGTATGGTCTTCCTACGGAATACTATCAAACCTCCTTGGACATATTGCTGCCTCGACTCCTAGAAACCCTGCAGGAGACTAAGAAAATAGTGTGCCTGCCCCCATCAATGAGGGAAGCACAGATAGTCATGCTCCTTAAGCCAGGAGGCGACCCATGCACACAAGTATCCTACCGGCCACTATCAATCTTAGGGGTGGATACAAAAATCTTAGCAAAGGCTCTTGCGATGCGATTGGTCAGGGTGGTCACCTATCTGGTCCACACAGACCAGTGTGGCTTTATGCCAGGACGTGGCAGTCCTAAGAACCTGTGCAGGCTGTCACACATTTTGCAAGCCATGGCTACAATGGATCTCAGGGCTGCAGTGCTCGCCTAGATATTGAAAAGACCTTTGATACCCTTAGGTGGGATTATCTTTGGGAGGTACTGTATGAATGGTGTTCGGCCAGGAATACACCACCTGTGTGCACCTCATGTATCATTTACTCTCTGCACGGGTGTGCAGTGGCAGGGTGATCTCCAAAAGGTTCTCCATTGAACGGGGCACACAGCAGGGATGCCTTTTGTCCCCCCTCTTGCTCTCTCTCTCTCAATGGAGCCGCTGGTGATTAAACTGCAACAGGATTTGTCAAACTGGGGTATAACAGTGGATAAGCAGACGCACGTGGTGTCTCTGTACGTGGATGACGCCTTTTTATATTTAACCTGACCAGAAGCGGCTATGCCTAAGTTATTAGATATACTAATTAATTTTGTGCAGTGTCCGGTCTGAAAGTCAACATTGGTAAATCAACCCTGTTCCCGTTCGCTGCATTAGCAAAAGAGGACGCAGCGGCTCTCTCTTGCATGGAATTCCTATGGAGTTTCACACACTTCCGCTACTTAGGGATTCAGGCCGTGCACTCAATAGAGGAGCAACATGACCTGAATGTTGGTGCGGTGATCAAGGGATTAAAGGTATACATAGACTTCTTAAAATCACCTCCCTTTCTAGGTCATGGGACAATCTGCGCTGGCTAGGATGATGTTCCTACCACGATGTCTGTACGTCATACAGAATTCATTCTACGTTGTTCCTGACTCCACTTGTAAGACTCCCAAGAGCCTTCTACTGGCGCTGGTATGGGCCAGAAAATGAAATAGAGTGCTATTGGAGATTCTAAAGTTAGACACCCACCAGGAAGGGATGGGCCTGCCTGACCTACAATTTTACTACATGACATCTCTCCTCCAATACTCAGCACTTTGGTGCACAGAGGGCCCCAATGTAGAGAAGGATCTCCTTGTGGATTGGGGATGAGCCAATGATCCACCGAAGTGCCTCATGATGGGATCCCGAACGCCTCCACACTACCCTTTCATGGTGAGGCAGGAGCAAGGGCCTGGGAAAGGGTGGTCACGCTGGTACTTCGCAAGGCGCCTTTTGTGCGCACCCTGCCACTGCAATGGTGGCGTGGCTACTGACAGATCCAGGAGGTTATGGACCTGACAAAATGCCATGCTGCAGGCGATTTATATTGAAATGTAACTTTCCTCACATTTAAGGAGGCACAGGAGTGCTTTGGCCTGCCAGATTGCCAATATCTGCCATACGCACAGATTACACGCACCTTACGGGAGTTGTGGAACACATTTCCAGAGGAACCAGTAGAATCACACATTGATAGCAATCCTGGACCCAGGTACGCACAGGGGCTTAATATCAATTCTATACCAGGCGCTCAAGGTTGATCAAAAAGTGGATGTCGCGCAGGTCAAGGATGGATGGCCAATAGACTTGCCAATGCCGCTCAATGGTAATGAATGGAAGAGAGCATTTGTGCAGGTACTGTTGTAAATTAAAGCAGAATGTGATTAAGCATTTACTGAAAACATTAATGCTTTCTCTTTAGATCATGTTTTCCTCGTTATGTTGACCGAAGTCCGGACTCCATTTTGTATTACCATGCTGCCACGTGTTCGCCACGAGGAGAGTCCGACCTCTGTGTTAGTTGCTCTTGTAATCTGCCTAGTAACAGTTATAAATAGCTTTCTTGTCCATCTGGTGCATGCCCAGACTTGACCACATCTGTTATAATTAGCTTTGCTTGACCATGTGTTTTCGCGGGCTTGAGGAGTGTGTTGGCTCCGCCCATGTATTGATTCAGTATCGAGAATGGCCATAAATGGTAATGTTCTTCGACCTCATGTTGTATCCACCCACTTATGAGCCCCTCTGTTGTGTATAAAAGGGGACTATGTACGCAAGTTCTTTGTGCTACTCCATGCAATACTGAAGAGTGTTGTGTGGATTGTAGGACCACCCTTAAGGGTTAATAAACGTTGTTTTTGTACTTTGCAGTTTCCGTGCCAACTTCCTTATAGATTCCGTTACAGGAGAGCGAACCCTTGTGCCTTGCGGGCCTAGCTGGGGCCTGTATTCATCAATTGGCGCCCGTCACGTGGGGCTCATCGGCGACTCGGATGCTCGAAGGACTGGTCGCGACGAAGGTGAGGAGTTTGGCCGGGGACGTGATCACTGCCAGCGGCGTCTTAGCCCTGGCATCCCGAGGTTTTTCTTCCTTCCCTTCCGAGCTGACCGTCTGGGTGGCGCCGGTCATCGACTGAGACCTCTTCTGTCGGTCCTGCCGTGAGAGCCGTTTGGGCGATTGTGGAGCTTGGCAGTTGGAACCTGGACTCTTGATTGGTAAGAACCGTTGTACGGTACTTGCTCCGAGTTTTTGAAGCCTGGGTTGGCTATTTGAGTTTGATTGATGATGACTAGTCATATTTTGAATTTGTCTTTGTGAAAATATATGCGTTGCAACACATATAGGCAGGTAATGTGGAGAAATTTCTCCGGAGCTGTGTAAACTTGGAACGGCGCAACGATTAAGTGCCATTTTTCTTTATAATATTGCATATTTTGCATTATTGCTAGCATGCCTGCTTTTAGCGCACTCCGTAAGTGGTGCTGCTGTTTGGGAAACCGGTTGAACCTCGAGGAATCTGCTCCAGCTGCCCCAGAGGGGACTCCTAATAGGGATATGTACGTGAAGCATGGTCTTTCTTCCATAATGTACAGCACGCTATGGAGGAAATACACGAAGAAGGATCCTGAGTTGCGATGGCCTTTGTATGGATCGTTTGATATACGTAAGATTGAGTATGTGGAACAGTGTATGTGTAAGCGACGTGCTCGTCAGGATATGTTTGAGTGTGTGCGATTATGGGTGAAGGAAGTGCGTGAGCGAGAGAAGCGTGAGAAAGCGCTGTTTGATAAAGAACAACGGAAGAATGATCATGTGCGAGCGCAGGAAGCGAAGCGTCGGGAGGACAAAGAGCAAACGGACAGGCAAGAGAAAGAGCGTGGGCTACAAGTTTCGGGTCAATATGTTGTTCGCCAGCCGCTTTATCCTGTCCTTAATAATTCTGATGATGATTTTTATTTGCTAGATCGCTCTCCGCCCCCTTATGTTGGCGCGTCTGCTCCACGGCCGCAAGATTCTGACCCGGCTTCGGGTAAAGTAGACACACGGTCCATGCTGTCGGCCGAGCAAATGGCTGAGCTTCGGACAATTTCCTTCCGTGCGCTTAAGGGCAAGGTATCCATGGAGGACTTATTCCAAACTTGGGGGCCGTGGCAGGAGAGAGATAAAGTGTATTTTCTGGGTCATTTCGCGGATGAAGTGATTACTGCTTTTCGAAAATATTCTAATGTCCTAGAGCCTGACGAAGTGTCTTCGGATGCCAGAGCAATACGTAACGGTGTTTTTTCTCCCTCTAAGGCTCCTGAGGCGGCTCGACGGCTGTTCGCATTACGGGACGAGGTGCTGGCCCTTAGAGAGAAAGCACGCCAACAAACGGAGGAGGAGAAGCAGTCGGATTCGTTTGCGACAGGGGGCCACCCATCCACCTCCCAGTCAGATAAGGATAACGTAGTGCATGCTAAACCAATGCGAGAGGCGGCGCCTTTGTATGTTCCTCCTAAAGGAGCGGGGACTAGCTCGGACATTAACTCCGCCGATGCTAGGGGATATTTTGTGTATAATTGGGTTTATACTCCATGGCATAGGGCCGATGTTATGGCATTAAAGAATGCGTTGCCTGACCCCCGCAAGAATCCAGCGGCCTTCTATGAGGAAGTCGAGGGGGCCTTGAATTCTTGCATTATGACCTTAGCAGATATAGACTTGTTCTTTGGTCTTATTCTACCACCGGACACGTGGCGGTCTGTCCGAAAGGTAGATGACTCGGTTGCCTTCAAGGCCCGATGGTCTGAGCTTGAGGACGAAGACAGGGAGAGGACGCCCGCACAGAAACCACCCCAGAATATTTTAGATCTCCCTGCGGCTATTGTGGCTAAGTTGAAAACAATAATCCCCCCTAAAAAGATTGACTGGAATATGTTAGCTGCATGTAAGCAGAAAACTGACGAGTCAGTTGCAGATTTCTTCACGCGCTTTGAAGAAACGTTTCATGACTTTAGTGGCCAGTCGCTTACTGACGAAACGGGCCGCCACCTTTTCGCGGACAAGTATGTAGCTAATCTGCTACCGGCAGTTGCGGCCCGGTTAAAAGCGAGTGAGAGTTCTTGGTCCTCCGCGACACCGACGGCCCTTCTGACCATCGCTCAGTATTATGAGCGTCAGGAGCACGAGGCGAAGGGCCAGGAGGAGAAGAAATCGAAAGATCTCAAAACCAAGGTGATGTTAGCACAAGTATATGGCCCGCCCCGACGGGGTAATAATAATAGAGGAAGGGGCGGATCTTATGGTCCCCCTTCGGGCCGATCTGATTTGAATAGGAACCAGTGTGCGTACTGCAAGCAGTTGGGCCATTGGGCCAGGGATTGCCCAGTGTTGCGTGCTTCGCGTCAGGGGCACACTCCGGATGGCCCGAGAGGTAGAGGGGGCTCCTCGAACTTTAGAGGGAATTCTAACGATAATGTCCGTTTCGATACTGCCGGGCAGCACCGAGATAGCTCAAATGTTTTCGATCGTCAGCACCAGTATCATGTATCGGACATCGATCGCTCGGAATATCACGATTCTCAGCATGCATAGGAATGCGTTGGATGGGGGTCCGAATCAGTTGAGGTGCCGGTCGATCAGACGGGTCCTTATGTATCGGCTGAGGTTTTAGGTTCTACTGATCAGTTCCTAGTGGATACAGGAGCGACACGTAGTGCATTGTCTAGGTACTTGGTTCCGGGGGCTCCCCCATCCGGCTCAATGGTTACATCGGTAGGGTTTGACGGTACACTCTCCCGAAGCCCTCTTTCACAGCCCCTTACATTTAAGGTTGATTGTTTTTCTGCGCCCTGTCCGTTTCTGCTTGCCCCGTATACACCGGATAACATTATGGGCCTTGATATGTTAAAGCACTTTAGGGCTACAATCCGCTGCTCCCCTGAGGGTGTGAGGGTGATCTTAAATGACAATTACCCCCGGTCTGGGCGGATGTGTACGATATCAGAGGATGCGTTGTTGGCTACCCTCCCCCGAGCTTTATGGGCGACTTCGGACACAGATGTGGGACAAATGGTGATTCCTCCGGTCTACATTAGTGTCCAGGAGGGGGCGGTGTTACCACGCCTCCCGCAGTATCGTATTTCCCAGGAGGGCGAGGAAGCTCTCATACAGATTGTGCAAGATTTGATCGCAGTAGGAGTAGTGGAAGAAGTTCCCTATAATATCTGTAACAGTCCGATTCTCCCTATTCTGAAAAAGGACACGGATGCAAAGGTCTATCGGTTTATAATTGATTTGAGGGAGGTAAACAAGATCGTGATACCTCAGTACCCGGTGGTTTCCGATATCACGACGTTGCTTACCTTGGTCCCGCCCACGGCGACCATGTTCTCCGTGATTGATTTGAAAAATGCCTTCTTTTCTATTCCCATTCACCCTGATAGCCGATTTCTTTTTGGGTTCACATTAAACAATAGATCTTATCGTTTTTGTAGAATTCCCCAGGGCTACACAGAAAGCCCTAGTATTTACAGTCAGGCTTTGAAGCGACAGTTGGACTCCTTTGTTTTACTCGAGGGGGTCGCCCTCATTCAATATGTCGACGACATCTTGTTGGCGGCTGACACCCTGGAATTGTGTGAGAAGAGCACGTTATCCCTACTTTCCTTTTTAGCATCCCACAATCATAAAGTATCTAGGAAGAAATTGCAATTCTGTAGACCAAAGGTGACTTATTTAGGTCACCTTTTGTCTAAGGAGGGGCGTGCACTCACACCAGATCGTATCCAGGTAATTTTGGACACACCGAGACCATCCACGCAGAAGGATGTGCGTGCATTTTTGGGCCTCGTTTCTTTTTGTAGACAGTGGATATTGGGATTTTCACACATAGCTAAGCCATTACTAGCTCTCTTGACAAAAGATACGCCTATCCCAATCCCTTGGTCAGATGAGTGTGATGCTGCTTTTCAGCAATTGCGACAGGCCCTTTGTTCAGCACCAGTGTTAGGGACCCCTGATTATGCTAAACCCTTTTCGTTGTATGTGCATGAGAAAGATGGATGTGCATTATCAGTTTTAGTGCAGATGCATGGTGATAAGCAGCGCCCTTGTGCATACTTTTCGGCTGTACTTGATCCTGTCGCCCGAGCATTACCAGGGTGTTTTCGCTCGGTTGCGGCGACAGCTGTGTCAATACGCCAAAGTGAAGGAATTGTGTTATCCCATAAGCTGTTGGTGTTAGTTCCCCATGCTGTTGATGCTCTGCTTAATCAAACAAAGACACAGCATTTGACCAGTGCCCGTTTAACGGGATATGAGTTGACGCTTTTGGCTCCTCATATTACGTTGAAAAGGTGCGTGACATTAAACTCGGCCACATTGTTGCCATACCCCGAGACCCAGCCTGAGGCGCAGAAAGCGCATGATTGTATTCTTGTGACTGAGGAACAAACAAAGGGTCGTATTGATCTCCAGGATACGCCCTTTTCAGATGTAGATGGAGAGTTGTGGGTAGACGGATCATGCCTGAAGCTACCAGATGGTACGACTTCAGCAGCATATGCAATTACCACGTTGCAAACGATAGTGGAGACAGCACACATACCACAGAAATCAGCTCAAGCAGCGGAACTGATAGCATTAACACGAGCATGTGAGCTCAGTACAGGATTGTGTGTGAATGTTTACACAGATAGCCGTTATGCCTTCGGAGTAGCGCACGACTTCGGCCTACTCTGGAAGGAGAGAGGGTTTCTAACGTCACATGGGGTACAGATAATGCATGGGGAGTTAGTCCACAATCTCTTAACCGCATTGACATACCCGAAGAAAATTGCCATTGTTAAGTGTAGTGCCCATAGGAAAGTAATTGATAAAGTTGGAGAAGGGAATGCGTTAGCAGACCGAGTAGCACGGGAGACTGCGATGCAGCCCGGTACTACTGCCATGTATGTAGTGAAGTCACAGGTGGAAAGATGGCGTGATGCAAAGGAAGAAGTGCGAGAAATGCAAAGGACCGCTTCCGATAAAGAGCGGGAGCAATGGGCTAGCGAGGGAGAGTTGGATGATGAGGGTTGTTGGAGAAGTAAGCAGATGGATAGATGGAAGTTACCCACGGCTTTCGTACAACCTATGGTTCAAATGGCACATGGGCTAGCACATGTTGGAGCTTCCGCAATTGTGAAATTGCTTACCCAAGTCTGGGAGCATCCAGAGATTGCTAGCACGGCAAAGAGGGTGGTGCAGACCTGTATGATCTGTCTGAAGTATAATCCAGGAAAAGGCACGCGAACTCCAGCAGGAGGATTTGCGACGCCCACTGCACCCTTTGAGGTTCTGCAGATGGATTATATCCAGCTTGAGCGCTGTAACAATTTGAAGTATGTTCTAGTAGTGGTTTGCGCTTTCAGTAAATGGGTTGAGGCGTACCCTACGAAAGATAATACTGCAATGACCACGGCGAAGCTACTGCTAAAAGAGTTTTTCCCTCGGTACGGCGTCTGTAGACTTCTGTGGAGTGATAATGGCCCTCACTTTGTAGCGGATGTTATAAAGTATGTCTTGAAGGGCCTAGGCATCACTCAGAAGTTTCATGCCGTATTCCACCCCCAGTCTGCAGGACTAGTCGAGAAGTATAATGGTACACTGAAGCTTAAGATCGCCAAAATCCAAGCTTCAACGTCTTTGACTTGGCCAGATGCCCTGCCACTGGCGTTATTGTCAATTAGGTCAGTGCCACACTCTCGAACCGGCCTTACGCCGTACGAGATAGTATTTGGACGCCCAATGAATATTTGGGGTCCACCAAGGACTAAGGCTGTGTATGATGTACCGTGTGTAATGATGAGTGATTATCTGGCACAGTTAACGGATAACTTGGTTTCTATTCATCAACAGGTCCGAGAGGCGCTCCCTGATCGGTCTACCGGCGAAGGACATGGTCTCCGGCCTGGAGATCATGTCATGGTGAAAGTCTTCGACAGAGCCAACAGTTTGGAGCCGAGATGGGTAGGACCTGAGCAAGTCCTCCTTGCAACGAGGACGGCAGTGCGAGTCTCGAACAGGAAGAATTGGATCCATTCCTTGCACTGTCGAAAGGTACCGCCCGGATTGGTGGAGTCTGCCGTGCTGACCGATCAACGAGAAATCCTAGCAGCAGAGACAGGCCGTGCTGCGGAGCCGAATGACACTGAGGAGCTCTTTCCGGACCACACGACTTTTGGAGGAAGGCGATATCATCTGCGACCAAGGAAGTGAGGTTTCCAGTACCGGGACATACTGTCAGAACGGCCCTTGGGTTAGTGAAACGGAGAGCCGATGAGGCAAGGGGGGGGATCAGCCCTGCATTAGTGTAGTGACACCCGTCTTGGCCCGCTGGTGAAGAAATCAACCGCTGCCCAAGGGGAAGAGTTCTGACAGACCTTTTAGTTTCAGGAAGATATCAGGGTATTGTTTCCTCTGACATGGAGAAGAAGAAAATCCTTTGTGCATTGGGGTTCATGCTAACAGTAGCTATCGTTGGCATAACCACATGGTTTGTGGAGGAGGTAACTCCTGCTCGGAAAACACTTGTGTTGACGACTCCAGTGCCTGCGGAGCACTACTTTTATACATTACCGTATCAAGAGTTGAAGCATCGACAGTCCTATTTAAATAACACTTTCATTCAGATGCTGCATCATACCCACGTTGCTACGAACGCTACGAACTGTTGGATATGTGGGATGATGCCAGCCCATCAGAAGAAAGGAGGTACGCCATTCATACCACTTCCTTTCTCTCATAATGGCTCTTGTAGAGCATGGTACACTTTGCTGTTTGCCACTCGGAAACCGACAGTGGGACGATTGCTTTTCAGACTCAATAAAGAATGTCATCAGGACAAAAATGGATATCCACAAGCAAATGGGACAATTTGGGAATGGGAAGAGTACCGACCAGACAATGAATCCATTCCCTATATCTTCACGAACACCAGAGACACTGTGGGGAAGGACAAATTTGTGATCCAAGTGGCACAAGCTCAAGCGGACCTGTGTGTCCAGAGTGTGGGTTTTATCCCTGTTGGTGTCAGTGATTGTTTAACTGTCTTGAATATTGACGGGTTGAACAACAGTACCTTCCTAGCGTCCCATAATACCTACTTTGTATGTGGAAATAAAGGTTATTACCGTTTGCCGGCTGGGTGGTCTGGGGTATGCTATGTATCATTCCTGTTACCTCCTGTATTCCTGGCACCCGCGTCATATCATAAGGATTTGAAATTGTTGAATAATGTGACTGTAAATAGATATAAACGTACTTTATCGATTGATGATGTGGATCAAACCGATACCAGCTTGCAACAGTATATTGATTTTAACTTAGGACTGTTTTTCTTTGTTGGAGTCGCTTTGAATAGTAGGAAGATCCGGAGATTAACAAGAGTGGTAGAAGCTGTGACTAATCAGACTGCTGCTGCTCTTGGGAATCTTACGGAAGAGTTACAAATAACTAGGATTGTTGCATTGCAGAATCGTATGGTATTGGATGTAATGTTAGCTGATCGAGGAGGAGCCTGTAAAATTATTGGAAGTAGCTGCTGTGTGTTCATCCCTCATCATACGCCATCTGTTTATAACGCCATTAACAAGCTGCATAAAATAGCAGCTGAAATCCACACAGAAAACGGCACTTGGTCCTTTTCTGGATGGTTTTGGGCGTTGGTTACTGCCTGGGGATGGAAGGTCTTGACTGGTCTCTGCATTATTATAGCAATTCTGTTCTTTTTCTGTATGTGTATTCAATGTGGACCATTGTGCTGTTCCGTATGCATTTCATTCTGCATTCCAGATAAGAAAGCTATTGCCGATGTTGCTCACCAGAAGGGTCTAGCTAAAGAGGTTAAAGGAATGATGATAATTGACATATATGATGATTATTCTTGGAAACCGGATGTCTTCAGTAAATGCTGAAAGGGTCGTCTGTTGTAAATTAAAGCAGAATGTGATTAAGCATTTACTGAAAACATTAATGCTTTCTCTTTAGATCATGTTTTCCTCGTTATGTTGACCGAAGTCCGGACTCCATTTTGTATTACCATGCTGCCACGTGTTCGCCACGAGGAGAGTCCGACCTCTGTGTTAGTTGCTCTTGTAATCTGCCTAGTAACAGTTATAAATAGCTTTCTTGTCCATCTGGTGCATGCCCAGACTTGACCACATCTGTTATAATTAGCTTTGCTTGACCATGTGTTTTCGCGGGCTTGAGGAGTGTGTTGGCTCCGCCCATGTATTGATTCAGTATCGAGAATGGCCATAAATGGTAATGTTCTTCGACCTCATGTTGTATCCACCCACTTATGAGCCCCTCTGTTGTGTATAAAAGGGGACTATGTACGCAAGTTCTTTGTGCTACTCCATGCAATACTGAAGAGTGTTGTGTGGATTGTAGGACCACCCTTAAGGGTTAATAAACGTTGTTTTTGTACTTTGCAGTTTCCGTGCCAACTTCCTTATAGATTCCGTTACAGGAGAGCGAACCCTTGTGCCTTGCGGGCCTAGCTGGGGCCTGTATTCATCAGTACGGGATGTAGCCAGCAACACCAGTTTCAAGCTCATACAATTCAACTATCTGCACATACATAACACCCCATAGACTTGTGCGCATCAATCCGGCACGCTCCACAACATGCCATTGTTGCAGCATGGAACCTGCTACCTTCCTACATATGACGTGGGATTGTCCTCGGCTTCGGCGGTACAGGAGGGTGGTACTAGAGACACTTAGAGCAGCGATGGGTCTTCAAGTTGAGAGCACTGTAAAACACTGCCTGTTGGGCGTACTCCCAACCCCAAAGATGACTAATTAAATGCACCACAGGTTTGCGAACCTGGGGCTGGTACTTGCTAGAAGGCGTATTGCGATACATTAGACACGGGCTGCTCTACCCACGATACACAAGTGTTTGGGAAATATGCAGGAGTGGGGGTTGGTGGCTGAGGAGAGAAGAATACAGTTAGTCCCCCCTGACGAGAAAACCGAGAGGGGCTTGGAAACATGGGGGCTGCTACTAACTGAATTACAACCACAGAACCTGGTAGAGGGAGAACGGGCTCCAACCCACATGCGGGCTCCCAGAGGGCGAGAGCTGGAGATGATGATGCTGCCTTAGCCACCCTAACCTCAAATCTATAGTGCACCACAACTGGTCAGGGGGGTAACAACCAACAACCAGGGTAAGCTACAAGACATATGCCATTTTCGTCCCCAGAGGGAGCCCCTGAGAGATCAAACCCCATTAGTGAGTCATAGAACGGAAGGGGACCTAGCACACCATTAGTCAACCAGCACTGTATACACTCAATATATGAGTCGACACATGGGGGCATATTATCAAGTTCCAGCGTTAAAATGAACGCCGCTTTATCGGCAGAAAACTGACGCTAAAGCGGCAATAATGGGCTTGATAATATGCCCTGGAGAATTCCAATTGAAGCCCATGTTCTGGTGTCAACATGGGCTTCTATCGGAATTCTCTAGGGCATACTATCAAGCCCATTATCGCCGCTTTAGCGATAATTTTAACGCCGCACCTTGATAATATGCCCTTTGTTCTTAAAACAATTTCAGAGAACGCCAGTCCATATGACACCAACTGATATGCTACAGATTGAACAGTTAATTGCTGCCTAGTCACGTTATGCCCTTAAGTTTTTGTTATGTTTGTGGTTTTAGATGCCTGATGGCAAAATGTAAATATAGTTTGGTTGTAATGAGAAAGATAGGGATATACAACCTTGTATTGACATGCCTTGGTAGTCACTTCATAGCACACAGCGAGAACTTGCATGAGTGCATCTAACAAAATGTTGGATATGTTGAAATGTGCAATAGACTGTGTATTGTCTGCTCAAACTGTAATGTAATGATATGGTTATTTGCAATGTAATGCTGTAGTTATCCAGCAAATTAATATTATCTGAAAAAAAAAGAAATGGCTACTGTCTATGCATCTACCTACTCAAAGCCTACACATTGAATAGGTTTCATGGGTAAGAAAGATAGGCTTTCGCAATGTTTGTTTATTTACCTCCTGTGTTTTGCAACTGACAGGGAATCCTAGAAATGTAGGCCCACAGATACAAAGTCAGACATTTACAAACATACACAGATGTACCTTCTCTAGCCCGCTGCCCACAGAACATTGTTTGTTTTTCTCTTACTTGCTCTTCCACTTTTCTAAATACTTGGACCAGTCAAGGAGGGGTCATTGTGTGGACATCAATACGGTTCCCATCAAGCACAAGTAAAAAAAGGATATGATCCAGATATTGGGACACATAGGGCCTGATTTCCAAAGGTAACTTACACTGTTGTGTAATTTCACTAACCTTTGTAGTAAATTACACTATTGCAGTAAGTTACACTTTTGTAGTAAGTGCAGCAGTACACATGGCCAACCACTGTTACTGCAACAACCTCCAAAATACTAGAGGTAGGGACGTTCTACAATAATATGTTACCACAAAAGTGTAAGTTATTACAAAAGTGAAGTTTGAGAATATAGAAAAGCTACATACTCAAAAGTGTGATTTGTGAATAGCAATAGCAGTGCATTTTGTAGTATTACTGTAGTGTATCTATCCCTGCGTTACTCTATGCAGATGAGGCAGTGCTTTCAACTTGCACATCAAGAGCACTTTGTACTTTTGTGGAGTTTTTAGTGACATTAATGAGTAAACTGAATTTAACTACGAATTTTGTGAAGTCCCATATTATGACACGTGGCCTAGGATAGAGTAATATCCCAACGCTTCTGATCGTCAGCTGCAGTATGTGCAGGTAACCTTGTCGGGCACCACCGCCCCAGTGCTGTTACCTGCACAGACCGCGGCTGCTGATCGGTAGTCATTTGTTGTAACGCATTGACAGTTCCCCTAACTAGGTGTAACCTTTGACTCTTCTGGTGCCTGGCAGTCACAGATAAGAAACTCAAGGGTAAAGCTAATTAAGTCAGCAGAAGTATTATTTGACCTATAGCAGACTGTGGGCAGGACCACACATTCTCCCTTGATCACCATTTATAAGTTGCAATGGGCCATATGCATGAACACATTTTCCCATAGACATAGAATGGGCAAAACCCTTTGATGCATCTGGCCCATTGCAATGAGTCCTACAGCTGGGTATGGAGCCTGAGTCTGGGGATATTCCAATGTACTCTCACTACAGGCGGAAGGAAACCACATACCCGGGTGGTTTCTTTGTCTCGCCCACCAGCTCACACTATGTCATCCATTCAGAATTAAGATTACAGTATATAACTGTGCCAGTGAAGCTGACTACCTTGTTGCTATGAGAGAAGATTTGGAGTAACAAGGTGGCAAGCCGAACAGGAACATTATAAAGGACTGTCTCACACTTGAGAAGGGTTTGAAGATTCCATGGATAGGCTGTACACAACATACTTTTAAAGAGCTAGGACTAGCCAATATGTTTGCTATACCATCATCTTTATCTAAGGCAGTTAGGCAGGTTGTGAAGCTCGAGTTTTGCGAATCTAGTCAGATCCAGGATCTATGTAAGGAAGCTGCTAAAAGTTCTATTAAGGATAACATTTTCTTGTCAGAAAATCTACGCTTTATTTAAACTTAACTCTGACTTCTAGGAAAGGTCACTTTTGCTTCGTTTTAGAACAGTTACAATGTGGCGTCTCCTCTGTTTCTCAAGGAGTCAGAGACTTTTTTTGCCGTACCACAATGGTAGGCCCATGTGATTGGATCTTGGCACAATCATTATTGCATTATATTTTTTTGTAGGTTTTTTCAATCGTTTTTTATTCACTTTTTAAAATAAATTTTAGTGTTTAGCATTTTAAAAAGTGTGGAGTCTCTGTGCCCTATTTGCAGCTTGTAGGCAGCGCTGACATCTGTTATTGGGTGAGCGAGTTCATATCTGACAGCAGCAATGAGTTCGCTCAAGTCTATGAATGAATTACTTTCTAGGCACTTTGATTGCTAGGCCTTGGAGGCGAGTGGCACTGTTTGGTATTTTGAGAATACTTCAGTCTCATAACTTCTCAAAAAAATAGCCGACTACTGGGCATATTGTTAAGAAACGGCATTAAAATTATCGCCGCTTTAGCGTCATAAAATTGCCGCTAAAGCGGCGATAATGGGCTTGATAATATGCCCTTGAGAATTCCAATAGAAGCCCATGTTCTGGTGTCCACATGGGCTTCTATGGGGATTCTCCAGGGCATATTATCAAGTCCATTATCGCCGCTTTAGCGGCAGTTTTCTGCCGCTAAAGCGGCGATAGTTTTAACGCCATGCTTGATAATATGCCCCTCTGTGAGGTTTTTAATTTTTGGAAGGTTGTTTAGAATTGAGACCGCCACAAGAACGTATACTGTGAGTAACATACGCTATGCTCTTCTTTTCAGAAAGACAGCTTGCGTTATTTGCATTGCTTGCATGCACTTTATTTCTGTCAATTTGTATATGCACTTTAGAGATTAAATGTCTGAAGTTGTTTTTGTTGCACTTATCTACTGTGATTGTTCTTTTCTGATTTTTATTAAAAATCGAATAAAGGCTTGTATGATTATTACAAAACATACCACAAAGTCCAATTTCATCATCATCATTAAACTTTATTTCGGTTCAATGACCATAAAAGCAACAATCATTTACACAATAAATAATACAATAAAAGAAAACATAAATGTAGAGCCAATTCAATCTTTTCAAAGTCCAATTTGTGAATTAGGCCCACAGTGTTGACCTGAACATGAGAGTCCAGGTCCGACCTTTGCCTAAGATTTCCCGCCTGCCTTATCCTTGTTATCCTCTTTTTGCTGATGATCTCAATAAGACTCATTAAGCCTGGAACATCAGGTATCACAGCAGGAGTAAGAGGATAAAGAGGAAACTGTGTCCTCTCCTGCCTCTGGCTTCAATATTTACAGTCTGGCAGGATTGGAAGATTCCAGGAAGCATGAAAATGTCAACTGTGGGTCCTCTGCACTCTCTTGGGAGATAGAGAGCTGTACGCAGATTCTCCTATAGCCAATCATCGACATGCACTTTGTAAGCCAGTTCACAGTCTAAGAAACTGCCTAATATACATGTGGCCCCACGGAGCGCTGAACTCTACATGGCTGATTTATCAAGGTTTCGCGCAACTCAGCAAGACACTTTGCTGCACTAACATACGTGAAAGGGAGAGGGAATGAATGCACCATATTTAACATAATATAGTGAATTCCTGTCCTCTTCTTGCACTGGAACACAATATGCTGCCATGGTGCAAGTGTGCTTGCATTGTAGGCATGGTTATTTTTGTACAGGAAGGGGCACCTTCCTACACAAAAACAATCCTCACATACATTTTACTCTTTCAACGAGTGAATGCAGAACACTTAGAAAGAGGAAACCACAAGGGCAAATAAAGATATTTCTCCTTGTTGCTTCCCTTGAGGGAAGGCGTAAAATTCGGAGACATTCCTAATTCTACCAGCCGTGGTAATATCTGGGAATGCGTCAGAGTACATTGGTGGAAGTGAGGTAACAACCACACTCCACCCATGTGACGCCCCTAAACTGGAGTGTAAATCAAGGCAGTGGCTTGGCTGGCTTGTGTTTCACCAAATTTACCAAGTCAATCAAAGTGGCTTGCGTGGCTTGGTAAATCTGAATCTAGGTTTTGCGTTGCCCCGAGTTGCCTTGCATGGTGCAAGAATGACACAAAACGTTGCTAGATTTGGCCCTAAATTCTTTTCTGATTCCCTAACGTCTTGTCATTCAAAAAGATGGGACACTTATGTGAAGCAGAGCACAGTTGTCAATGTGAGAAGGCTATCGGTCATGCTTTATCACTTATTGGACCCCTTTTTTTAAACCTCTGTGGTGGGTGGAAGCCTACAAAACACACACAGTCCTTGCATTCTTCGTACAAAATTACATGTTTCTACTCCTAGCATCCAGCTGTCAGCCTAGTGTGACTTTAGCCAGATCAATTGGCTGGCAGTGATAGCTGTAGTTTAAATAACTAGCTGGGAAATTGTGGGTTGCTCCATGAGTAGGCCTTTTGCTGTGCTATAACTATGAGATGATGCAGCAAAATATATTTTGTATGGAGCTATAATTTAAATAAAAGCCAACCATCCACACCAGTGACCTTTAATGTATTCTATAACTTTAATATTTATGGATATATCTTAACAGACATTTATTACTAGGACAGCATTACACTTTACAACAGCACAGAAAAATTACCTGATCAATTTTAGAGCGAAGTTGATGGTTTTCAATGAGGTAACTCAGGTCGGTTGCTATCTCCATCCATGGGGCATAATAGTTTGGAAGTTCACTCTGACAGAAAGGAAGAAAAAAGAGCAGTTAAAAGTGGTCGAAACTATGTGCAGCGCAGTTATTTAGAACACAACGGGGCAGATTTATGTTCCCTGGCGCATGCCTGCAAATCAGCATGGATGAGCCAGGGAAGATGCGTCACGCAAGTTTGCCCTTGCGCCACCGCAGATGCGCCGCATTTACAATGCGGTGCATCGTGGCGCAAGGACAAGCAGGTACGTGACGCATCTGCCAGCGTAAGGTTTGCGCAGTGCTGAAGTTGCGTCGCAAGCGCGACGCAACTCCAGCACTGTTCCAACCTACCCTATCCCTAACATGGTGCGTCAAGCCTAACGCCTGCTTCAAGCAGGCGCAGGGTTTTGACGCATCAGCGTTGGGAAAGTGACTCAGTGAAATCTTATAGATTTCACTGAGTCACTTTTCAGGGGCGTTCCTGTGACGGAACGCCCCCCCCTGTGTCGAAACGCCCACGTGAAACCTGACGCAGGTTTCAAGTGGCGCATGGCTTTACCATGACGCATCTCCATAGATGCGTCACGATGTAAATGGGGCGCAACGTGGCGCAGGGTTTACGCCGCCGCTGCGTCACAAAATTGACGCAACGGCGGCGTAAAAGGGGCGCAAGTCCCACATGAATCTGCCCCAACATATATTTGCATTTTGTAAAGTGTTCGTTCGAGGCCGAAACAGGCATCAGCATTGAAAACGGCATGGCATTTTGTCGACAATGCCCTCCACGTCTTAAAGCCGTACATTCCCTAGTGATCCCTTGGATATATTAATATCGTTTTGCAATCAGATGAAAATAGCCCTTAGATCCCCTGTTGTGAGAGTGCTACAATGCAATGTGAGCACCGTAATAGCACATTAAATAATATAGATTGTTCCACAAATATTTCATCCCTTCCGACCAAGCATAGTCAAAAGAGAACATTGGAATCGCTGTCCACATGGGACGACAGAAGCCTGTACTGTTCTTTATATCGTTTACTGTTTAAATGGAATGCTTGGGAAACAACGACTTCACTATTTCCACTTGTGGTAATTATAATCAGCTGTACGTGACATTAACAAGGTATCACTCATCTTCGGGAAACAATGCGTTGCAAGATCCTGGTGAAAGAGTAATAGGAAATAAATGTTCCCCCTAAATACAGTCAACACGCTCACCTGAAAGAGTGGGGGTATATTTTATTTGAGTGAATCCAATAAATAGGGAAGTTGATACAAAATAAAAAACTAAATTATTTTGTCATAATTTTGATGAAGAGTCCATGCAACAGAAGGCAGGGCCAAAAGAGAAAGAGCGAAAAGGCTCTCAGGCATCAAAGAATATGTATCAAACGTAAAAGTTTTGATCACAAAAAAAGCACGACTGGTAAATGATAGATGGCAGCCATTGGTGAGCACAGACGTAGATAAAAGTCCCATCCCATAAGTTTAGTAAACAATTGCAGGATTGCAAGGAACACTATGCGATCATTTGGAACATAATACCTCAAAAGATGATTTGATGGGCTTCTTCAGTGACACTTTTAATGATTGAATTAAGGAGTCCTAATGGGGCCAAAGAGGAAGACCATTTACCTCTGTAAACAGAGAGATTATGACCTTCTGTCACAGAAATATTACTGTGAATTCTAAGAATCATTGGTTAAGAAAAAAGTAATGGATTCGATGTGCGTTAGTCAGAGGAAAATATGTTATTGTGTTATTCTTTTCGTAATAGTAGTTGCTTAATATCTATTGGCATACTATTGGCTTTATTATGGCTAAAGTGAGAGGTATATTTTTCATAGTGTTGCGTTGCTCTTGCTGTAGACAAAGGGGCGCAATGGCAATGCAACACTAAAGTCAAATTTATCAAGCCACACAAGGCCACCTTGCGTGGCCTGCATAGCTTGATAAATGGCTGCCTTGCGTTTCTCTTCCCGAGGGAGGCGTTCCATGGGTGGAGCCTGGGTGTTCTCACTCCTCCACCCATTGAGGCGCATTCCCAGATTTAGAATAAGTGGTAGCCCTGGAAGTGCGTCAAATGCTAATCCTCCCCAGGAGAGGCATAACAAGGAGAAATATCTTTCTTTCTCCTAATTTTTCCTCTATGTACGCTGAATTCTACATACTGCAGTGCAGGAAGCTGGCTTGCTGTTTTGCGCTGCGTGAAAGTATGAATAATATTCCCCTGAGTTTCGAATACGTATTATAAACTATCAACAATTTTTTTTCTGTCACAAATGGGTGTATGGGAAAGGTTAGATTCGGATAAATTTGGTCATTTTAGATTGGAAGATGATAACAAGACATGTGATTATGGTGTGAGGACACTAGATGGTAGCATCGTATAGGTTTTAGAAATCTGCTATTCGAATTGTATTGCCATTTTTGTTCTCACCTCTTGGATTAAATGCATCTGATTAATTTGAAACTTGCATTCTGATAAGTAGGCTGAAGATAAGGATTTAAAAAAATTAGATGCACAAAGGCAAATTAAAGAGCACACTTGGATTTAAGTTGGTTCGGATAACTTCATAAATTATTCATTAGTAAGTGTGTCTTGATTGACTTCTTTGGATTAGTCGAATTTATTTCCTTAATTGAATGCGTGAAGTGATTCTCTTTACAGGACAAATATCAACACTACAAAAGTACTATGAGGCAATAAAAAAGCACTATAAAAGTGTGAAAAAGTTGTAAACGATGATGCTGTAAAATTCAGTGGGAAAACAAGTAACATAGATCTTGTATTTTTAAAATAAACTATGCTGCATGTTCATTACAAAAGGCAAAATGTCTCTCCTATGGTTTGCTACCAGTTCACAAACAAGACTGACTTGTGGTTGGTGTTAGACCTGGCACCATTGGCGTGGGGCTCCCTTTCATTTTTTTACTTTACCTCCTGTGTTTTGCTGTGTGTTGGACTCCATTTTTGCTGGTCTAGATGATTTGGGCACTTTTCCACGGCTGTTCAGTGCCAAAGTACAAGTGCTCCCTTTGTAAATTGTTGAAATGGATTACTGATTCCATGATTGACTGCTTTGATTTACTTGTCAGAACCTAGTACAGTGTACCATGTGTGCCCAGGGCCTGTAAATCAAATGCTGCTGGTGGAACTAGCAGCACTGATTGTTTCACCCACAGAAACAGCTTTGTAAAATGTGACACAGGCCTCCCATTGCAGAGCCTGTGTGCAGTCTGGGACTGCCATGTCGACTTGGCAAGTGCACACACTTGCCAGTCCCTAAACCTTCCCTTTTCTACATATAAGTCACCCCTCATGTAGGCCCAAGATACCCCTGCGGGCAGGGTGCGTTGTATGTGAATGGGGGCATGCCCTGAAGTGTGTGGCATATCCTGACAGTGAAAAACTGCCAATTTCGTTTTTCACTATTGCAAGGCTATCTGTTCCCATAGCACAGAATGGGGAGCTTCTTTATAACATCTTATAAACATAACTGACCCTATGAACAAGAGAGAAAAGTAAAGTTTAGTATGCCTGAACTCAGGATGATGTTAAAGTGCATCTTTGAGTGAGGGTGATTTTTACATTCTGTGTTTGAAAATACCACTTTTAGAAAGTAGGTATTTTCTTGCCTGACCATCCAGTGTGCCTCTGCTAGGTTTGTGTATTGCATGTCTGGCTTTTGGATGACAGTGGCTGGAGAGGGGCAGTGGCTCCAGAAGTATGATGAGTCAGGGCTGAGTTGAATAGACCTGGGCTGCATTTTGAGTAGGGGGAGGAGATTTCCTTTTCACCTGAATGAGTCTGGTCTGCCTACAAAAATGCTGTGTCCAACTCCTGCCAGGAAGCTGCATCAGTGAAGACAGAACTGTTTTTGGCTGGGTACAGAAACTCTCTACCTTCAGAGAACAAAGGAGTTTGTGATATATCAATATTGGGGCCCAGACCCCAGAACTTTAGATTACTTCTGGGAAATCAAGAGGACCCTTTGCCAAGGGGAAGAGCCAGATAAGTGCTGTGCTGTTTGCTGTCTGGGGTTGGCCTGCAGTGGCTACTTGCTGCCAAGGAAAGGAGAAAAGGACTTTGCGGTTTGCTTTACCACCTGCTTGAAGAAGAAGATCTCCAAGGGCTTGAAACTGAGCTTGCCTCCTGTTCAGAAGTCACAGGGACACAAAAACTTCATCCCTGCTGTCTCTCTGCATCTGGAACTGCTGTTTCAGCTGCTACAGAAGGAAATTGCAACAACGATGCTGGCGAGCGAAGCCGTAACCCGCACCGAAGACGTAGGCACCGCTTGTGAAGAGCATGACATACTGCCCGGACTTGCACTGTAGGCCCAATGCCTGCTGACGCAACACCGCATCGACTTTGAAGCCATCATCGAGGCCGCTACCTGCACCGGAGCCGAGGACACCGCTCATGACGTCCACAATGCACCGTCCTGACTCGCACCGCAGCCCCGACTTCATCAACGCCAGTGCATCATCAACGCGTCGCCGATCCTTAACGTAGGTGACTCCCAAATCCATCGACATCGCACTATCATAAGGAACCGCCACCTCGCAGCCATCCATGACGTTACCTCCCCGATACAGTAAGGAAGCGATGTCTCACCTCCCCTGCACTGCAGTAAGGAACACAGGCATCAACTCCCCTGGGGTCATAAGGGGGCAAAGCCGCAGGCACCAATGAAGCATCTCCTCCCCGATGCTGTGCACCATCTTTGCCTTCATCAATTCCAAGGTACTGTTCTTTGTGGGTCTGCTTGACTCTGGGCCCGATGCCGTGCACCTCGCGGTCGGCGCCGTTCTTTGGGATTTTCATCTGTCATGATGTCATAATAAATCCAGGTGAAGTTATTTGTTGCTAGAAGCTTGTTATGAGTGAATAACCTATTTTTAAGGCTATTTGTGATACTGTATTGTGGAATTTAGTTGTTTGATCTTGTTTTGGTTGAGATAAGGATGACTTATTTTTCTAAACTGGTGTGGTGTCCATTTGTAGTGTTTTCACTGTGTTACTGTATGTGTTCACAAATGCTTTACACACTGCCTCTGAGGTAAGCCTGTCTGCTTGTGCCAAACTACCAAGGGGGTGAGCAGGGGTTATTTTGGAAGTGTATCCCCCTTACCCTGACTAGAATCAAGGGTCCTTATTTGGACAAAGGTACCTACCTCTGCCAACTTGAGACCTCCATTTCCAACAGTAGGTCGTCAGGGCCGGACAAGGAAACAATAAGTAGCCCTGGCAAAAATAATCTAACCATCCCCACTCCCTCCATCTCTCTTTATGATTTAAATTTGTTTTATTGGCTTTCAGAAAGATAAACAATAGAAATCATTCACCCCACCTACATCGATAGGACATTGTGGCGTAATATCACGTAGGGAAAGAGACAAACTGTGGGAGGAGAGGGGAAGATGAGAAAATTGCGAATGTCTGAATGAGGAGGGAGGGGTAGAGTAGAAGCAAGGTGGGTAGTGCTGCTTGATAGTCCTGTAGTGCCATAGTGTCCTAGCCATGGTTCTGGGCAGGGAGGGGGAAGTGGGAGGAAAAAACTGAGGTGTCTTTCAAAGGGGCATGAATGATGTAATTGAGGGTGCATCTTAAAAAACGTAAGCTAAAAAGCTGAGCTTAGCATAAATTGCTACCTGACTGGTATTTTGCTTTTTCTGTCATTGCACCCAGATATATAATATAAGTACAGTACATCAACAACAAGCCAGGACTATTGGCTTTGTCAGTGGTTGTTATTTGCATAAAATAAATAAGAAACAGCTATGACTTTGTTGTATATATTATTGAAAATGCTTCAGTTCTGAAATGACGTGATGGTGAAAGAACTAAAACTAGTGTCTTCAAAGTTACATCAAAGTCTTTGAGCAGTAGTACTGTTGCGGAGTTAAGATTTTTTATTCACCCTGAGGGTGAGGGCAACAATGGAGAGCCCGATAGGGACCCTTCTTAGTACATGCTTTTAAGAACTTCTGGTGCTGAGCACCAGCAGGACCCGGTCCACTTAAAGCCCTGGTTCTGGGGATGAACGCAGTTGTCCATAGCCCAGTCTCATTAGTGCACTCAGCGCTGTTTGCATAGTGCGCAATTCGAGGAATCCACAAATAGTCCAGACAGGACAGTGGCCTGTTATCTCGTGCCAAGAATTATATGCATCAACCCCCCTTCTGCTTTGATGTCATTTTGCTACATCGGCCTCATTTTCTTTCCTTGTAAGATACTGGAGTGTCTGTTTTAAGAAGGTGCCTGCTCCTTACAATCATTGTGTGACACAAGCTCTGCATGCTAATTTTAATAGTATGATTTCCTTTTTCACTATTCTTTTAGTTTGCCTTTGTTTCCAGGATTCACCTGGTTCAGGGGTTGCTGGATTCTGGTTTGTTATTTCATTTTGCCTAATCATTTTAAACTTCAAGAGCTGACTCACTCTCAGCTATTGGGCATGCCCCCGCCGCTCCCCATGCTGGCCCTAAAACTGAATTCAAGGGCACGTTCAAGCAGCTTGTGCGTCTAAGGCAAGCCTATTTGTGCCTGCCTGGGGCCGGCATTCACCCTGCACCAGGAATCCTAGCCATATTTTTAATTATTCAAGAGAAACCAGTGCTTTGAATGGGCCAGTACTGCCTGGTACTCAGTAACAGCACTTTTTTAATGTTGAAAGGCAGAGTACCGGCACTTCTCAAGAGCAGCATAATACTTTTAATTGGAGAGTCCCAGCACTTCTCAGAAACAGCAAGCACTGTGTAATGGTTTTATTTTTAAACTGGTGCAAAGCAATTACGCCTGTGCCAAATGCCATTACTCGTGCTGACTAGTACCAGCACTAGCTATGCCCAACCGGGAACGACATATCTTCCCCTCAACTTCTCCCATTACCCAGAGCCCTAAACTAAACTGCATCGTGTTAAACACAAGCTAAGCTAACAAACACAAATATGAGCTCTTGACTACTTAGACTCTCACGTCACTGACATCTCCCTCTTAACACAAACCTAGGCAGACACGTTTTCTGACCGAGACTTTGCAGCAACTCTTTCTGTGTAGGCTGTGTTATCACTAAGTTAGATTAAGAGGGAAATCACGGTGGAGGATTAGCGATAATATTCAGAGACCATCCAGAGATCATCTGTGAACTATCCAAAACTGCTGACTGTGAAGCTCTCTCCTTTAACTGCAAACTGAATAAAACCACCATGTTTTATGGCTTACTAATTTACAGACTCCTAGCCCTATTATGAAATTCCTTGAAGCCCTTAGTGACTTGATTGAAGCAAGTATACATAATGCAAACTAGACCATAACAAGGGATTTAAATTTTCATGTGGAAGCTTTGGCCAACAAAGATTCCAAAGCGCTCATTGACAGTATGAGTGACTTTGACTTACAATTACTGGTGAATACCGAAACCCATATTGCAGGTCATTCCCTCGATGGAATTTTCTCAAATCATTTGGATTTACAGATAGAGGATATCCTCCCGGTTACCTGGTCTGACAACATGGTGGTGGGTTTTAGTATTATGGAAAAACCAAATAGATCAGTGGCAATCAACAGTGAACAGGATAGGAGGGCATGGCTAGTGCCCGGAGAAGATGGTGGCGTTCCCGTGACCTGCTCGGCAACGGTGGAGGGACTGAGAGTCTTTTCATATCTTCTTCATAACGGAATTTCTTTAAACTGAGGGAACACAGGTCGGAATATCCAGCGACACCGATGGAGTGAATTTCATCGGCAAAACTTCATTTCCCCTCCTCTGACGGGACTGACACCACCATTTTGAATTTACCTAACGAGATGAGGTGAGCGGTGGTTACCGAGTAACCTGTCTTTCACACACAAACAAACATGGAGCTTCTTCTGTGACATTTGAAGAGGGGAAAATGAGCAGAGTACCATTGGGGCACTTATAAAACGTTGTTATATTTCTCCTTTCTCTTATGCATTGCTAACAGATTTTGTTTCCTCCCACGCACTTAAGCATAACTTAACCACCTGCTCACATAATAGTGTGCTTTGCTTCTAGAGGCGAACTTTCTACCTCTGGTCTGTCAGTCATGAAAGTCATCAATTTTCACACCTTCATTTATCTTTTCTGAGGAAAAATATGTTTTCTCTTTGTTTTTGTAAACGTAACCCGAGGCAAACCAATATTTGACCTTGAGACTTATTTCCTGTATGGTAGGTGTTCATCCTGTTGCATATTACATAATGCCCATGCGCACTAACTATCTTTCCAACTCTTATTGTTACTAAGTCACAGGTCTTAAAACCAATAATACAGATGAGGTGAGATGTTCTATTATTTTGATGCCTCACTCAGTTGTTGAGATTTAGAAAAAATATTACTGTTTTGTAAGGGCAGATTGAAGAAAGTAAGACCGGTGCTGGTATCTGCAAGTCGTACATATATAATTCGCCCACAGGTGTGTGCATCTCTTGTCCAAATGGAAGATTCTGCGACTCCGTCACCCAAAACGGCTTCTTCATCTTTTTCATCTTCCACAAGCGCTTCTTCCACAGTCACTAAAGCATCAACTAAAAGGTTGAAAAAAAATCCTCCATCCCCACCAAAGCACCCGTCATCTGTATCCATGGATCTGCTCTTGGAGGAGATTCGGGCTCTGCGCCCGTTTGTTGAAGAAACACATTTCAAACTGCAAGTTTTAGTAGATGGCTGGACAAAAATGGAAGAAAGAATTACCAATGTAGAACAAAGTGTGGAAGCGAAGGGCTCATCCCTAGTCAAAGTTGACAGTCTTCATTCACAGCTCACCCCTCTACAGAAACAGGTTGAAAACCTCAAAAATAGAAATCGATGAAATAACCTTCGTATTTATGGTTTGCCGGAGGGTTATGAAGGTTCCGACCCTATTACTTTTGTCAAGCAGTTTTTGTCAAAAGTGTTACACCTACCTGAAGACACTCCCCTCAATATTCAGCGTGCACAGAGACTGGGTCCTCCGCATTCAATGTCTTCAGGTATGAGGAAACCGAGAGGGGTTATTTTGTACTTTCTTGAATATACAGATCTTCTTAAGGTGCTGTCAGCGGTCAGATCTATCAAACACATCTCTTCCTCAGGAAATCAGCTATTTTCTCACAAGACTATGTAAAATCCATGGCAGATAGGCGCAAAGAATTCCTAGTAATGAGACCAGCCTTACGTTCAATTGGAGCTCAGTTTGGCTTGCTTCATCCGTGCCTTTTCAAAGTTACTTTTAATAATAACACCATCACATACGAGGATCCAATTAAGTTACGCAGCTTTCTCAATATGCATTGTCCGGAAAAGATGGATATTCCCAGCACATGTTTTAAGGGATTCTTTCCTGGCTACTTCGAATCTTTACACCTCCTCCATTGACTCTGAATAACTATTATAATGAGTTAGTGTAAGTACAAGTCTAGTACAGTTTATTGGTTTATCTGCCTTGATAACATTTTGTTTTTCAAGTTACTTTTCTATAACATTTGCCTTAAAGTTTTGCTAAATGTTTTTATTCAATAATGTTTTGAATATTACTAATACATTTTCTTTCTTCTTACAGGCACCAGTCTCGCCTGTCTGATGTGTCTGTTTACTTTGTCGTTTTCCTCTCAGAGTCTCTCTACCTGACCCCACAGAGTTTGGATGTATCATCGTTCCATGTGGCCTCCCCCCTCCCTACTTACATGTTTTGGATTATATGTAGGTATAGTTCTCTTTTTCCTATCACTTCCCACATCACAACGTCCTTTTCTTGTCACTCTTTTGCTTCTTTACTTTGACTATACCTTACATCATGCTTCCCCTTTTCACTTCTCTTTTCTCCACTTCCTTTATTTTTCCTTTACTTATCAGTTGTCTTTCATAACATTTAACTTCATACCTATTATATGCTGTATATCCAGAATCATATATGTTTTTACTGGTTTAATTGACTTTTCATTTCACTTGATGTATCTATGTTCCTAAAAAATGTCTCTTGGAATGCCAGAGGCTTAAACTCTCCCATTAAAAAAATACAGTGAGTCCTTTCTCATCTATCTAAAATGGATGTTAGTATAGCTTTGATACAGGAATCACATCTTACAGAAAGCAAATCATTAAAGCTCAAGAGGAATTGGGTTGGAGAAATATTTTTCTCACTGTGATTTGGTAAGAGAAACGGTGTCATAACCCTATGCCATAAAGCATTGAATGTCAAACTCATCTCCCAGGAATCAGATAACGAAGGTAGATGGTTGCTTACTAATCTATCATTAGGGAAAACTCCCATATCCTTATTTAACATATATGCCCCTACCACTGGTGATGTTTCCTTTTGGTCCCGCATAACCCAAATACTCTTACAACATCCCACAGGAAATCTCATTCTTGCAGGTGATTGCAATCAAGTGATAGATCCCTTCCTGGATCAGAACTCTAAGGTTCCTTTCATCCCAAACAAACCACACAAAGCTTTCTTGCGAACAATAGAATAGAGAAACTTAGTCGACGCCTGGAGACTTTGCAACCCATCCTCAAGAGAATACTCCTTCTCTCCACCACATCAGACACAATCCAGAATTGACTATATTTTCATTACACACAACATCTCCCAATCTTTACTCTCAGCAGATATACGACCCGGTAAACGACCAAAATATAGAATCCAAAATATAGACAGGGGCAGAATATCGACTCTAAAATATAGATAGCACAGAATATCGAAATTGGGGTATGAAATATCGATTTCCATAATATGAAATGTAAAAATATAGATTTCCATAATATCGAGAAAAAAAATGAGTGTTATGTATGGTAGTATATGTGTTAAAATTATGTATTATTTTTGTAATGTATGTTTAATTTTTTTAAAGTAATGAATGTTATGTAATTTAATTGTTGCGTAATTTAATTCCTTAGCGAGTTGGGGGTTTATAGGGGAATAGGGTGGGAAGTAATGTAATAATTGTTAATTAAATATACATTTTTATTTATATGTTTTGTTAATTAATTGATTGATAATTAATTATGAATTGGTAATTAATTTTTATTAATTGGTAATTAATTTTTATTCATTGGTAATTAATTTATATTAATTGATTAATTGATAATTATGTTAATTGTATTTTTTATTAGGAGCGGGTTGTGGGTTTATAGGGGAATTGGGTGGGAAGTAATTTAATTGTAATAAAGTAAATATTAATTTTTATGTATGTGTATTGATAATTAATTGATAATTAATTTGTATTAATTGGTAATTAATTTGTATTATTTGCTAATTAATTTTTATTAATTGATAATAATGTTAATGTATTTTTTATTATTGTGAGTGGGTTGTGGGTTTATAGGAGAATTGGGTCAGAAGTAAACTAATTGTAATAAAGTAAATATTAATTTGTATTTATATGTATTGATAATTAATTGACAATTAATTATTAATTGGTAATTCATTTTTATTAATTGGTAATTGATTTTCCCCCATGGTAATTAATTTTTATGAATTGGTAATTATTTTTAATTAACTCTTTATTGGTATTGATAATTAATTTAATCTTATTTTAATATTAAATCATTACTTTCCCTACTGTTGCACTCTCAGTAGTGGGAATAGTATTTTTTACCCTCCCGCTATCCAACGCTTTCCCTACTGTTGCACTCTCTGGAGTGGGAATAGTAATTTTTACCCTCCCCTATCCAATGCTTTCCCTACTGTTGCACTCACTGGAGTTGGAATAGTAATTTTTACCTTCCCGCTATCCAACGCTTTCCCTACTGTTGC
Source organism: Triturus cristatus (assembly GCF_964204655.1). Taxonomy (NCBI): domain Eukaryota; kingdom Metazoa; phylum Chordata; class Amphibia; order Caudata; family Salamandridae; genus Triturus; species Triturus cristatus. Next base: position 543,673,429 of record NC_140594.1, on the reverse strand, counting down.
ACTCTCTGGAGTGGGAATAGTAATTTGTACCCCTACACTATCCAATGCTTTCCCTACTCTTGCACTCACTGGAGTGTGAATAGTAATTTTTCCCTTTCCGCTATCCAGCGCTTTCCCTACTGTTGCACTCTCTGGAGTGCGAATAGTAATTTTTACTCTCCCGTTATCCAATGCTTTCCCTACTCTTGCACTCTTTGGAGTGGGAATAGTAATTTTGACCCCTACGCAATCCAACGTTTTCCCTACTGTTGCATTCACTGGAGTGGGAATAGTAATTTTTACCCCTACGCTATCCAACGCTTTCCCTACTGTTGCACTCACTGGAGTGGGATTCTATATTCTGTACTTCTATATTTTGGAGTCGATATTTTGGGCATTCTATATTATGTCCCTCGATATTTAGTCACTGAACCATAGGACCCATACTCATCTCTGATCATGCTCCTTTTATGCTTCAACTAGATATTCTCCAACAATCTGCGTCTCCCAAGAGATGGCGCTTCAACAACTCCTTACTTCTTGACCCCAACTTCAATACTTCTTTTATCTCTTTTGTCCAGGAATGTTTTCTAACTAATCAAACTGACGATCTCTCTTTTTGTAAAATTTGGGATGCTTTTAAAGCTACCGCTTGGGATTTTATTATTAGATAATCATCAAACAAACGCAAATCATTTAGGAGAATCCATAATGCACTTATTTATAACATCAAAACACTAGAACATATCTTTTACACATCTAAAATGGAGGCCAGTCCAGAGGATCTTATAAATGCAAAGATAGCGTTTAATAAAACTTCGACCAAAAATGCCTCTTTATTTTTATTGAAAATGAGCGCAAAATACTATGGAGACCAAAAGAAATCAGGCAAATTATTAGCCAATTATCTCAAGAGTAAGCAAAATAGGCTTCACATAGACTCCATTATCACTGACAATCAAACATCAAAACATAAAGACCCCGATATCCTTCAGGAATTTGTATGTTTCTATAAATCTCTTTACACACCAGAAAATATATCTTCAGACTCAGCTATACTCCAATATTTTTCCAATATACAGAATCACAATACTTCTCCCTCCAATCTAGATAGTTTGGAAGCCGATATTACACAAGATGTACTACTAACTTCGCTAAGGACTCTCAAAAAGGATACAGCCCCGGGCCCTGACGGATTTACAGTTGAATTTTTCTTACATTTTGCCGAATTACTTTTCCCCCATTTACACACTCTCATTTCCTCTTTCACTTCTTCTTGCAATTCATCAGGTTCATTTTTGGAGACATTGATATGTTTAATACCGAAAGAAGGCAAGGACTCCAGATACTGCAAAAATTATAGGCCAATGTCGTTAGTCAATGTGGACTATAACATTTTCTCAAATGTGTTAGCTATAAGATTAGAACCACACCTCCCTTCGCTATTAGGGAAGGAACAATCAGGTTTTGTCAAAGGTCATAATATCACAGATAACACAAGACTATTTTTCAGCATTTTATCCAAAATGCCTCATCACTCAGATTCACTAGCTTCAAATGCCCTTGACGCGGAGAAAGCCTTCGATAGAGTCTCATAGCTATTTATTTTTCATGCCCTTAAATGGTTTAGCTTTGGTCCAAAAATGATCTCCCCTATTGCTTTACTCTAATCAGAACCCAAGGCAGCTATTTCTACAAACGGTCTTGTATCTTCCTACTTCACTCTTCAAAGAGGTGTTCGCAAGGGTTGCCCTTTATCCCCTTTTATTTTTAATCCAGCGTTAGAACTTTTTCTTTCTCGGATACGATAGAATCACTCTATTACGGGATTTACATCTGCATCCCAACACATCAAATTAGCAGCATATGCGGATGACATATTGATCTTACTCTCTCAACCACAATCCTCACTCCCTGCTTTCTTAAAGGAGGTTGAAGCTTATGGCTTAGTGTTGGGGTATAAATTAAATACTGACAAATGTGAGATTATGCCTTTAACCAAATACACATTTAAAGAAGATTTTAAGATCTCCAAGTTTACATGGAACTCCAAACACATAAAATATCTTGGACTTTGGTTTTCTTACTCCATAGCTACATCTATATCTCCTAATTTAGATAAATGTATGGATAAATTAAAAACACTTACTACAAGATGGCATCCGCTTTACCTCTCTTTGTGGGGACGTTTAGACACCATTAAAATGATGCTTACCCCTATAATTATTCATATCATTTCTAACATACCGTTACATATACCAGCCAAATACTTTCCCATGATCAATTCTATATTGACAACATTCTTATGGAATAACAAAAAACAAGAATAGCATTAAAAAAATTAACACGACCAAAATCAGAGGAGGGCGTTCTCCACTTTTCCAGTTATCACAAGTCATTCCAACTGAAACATCTCTCACATTGGATTTCTGACCAATAATCTAACAGCCCATTATGGGTCGATCTCAAAGCTTCATTCATAGCATCTTTTTCATTTCAAGAATATCTTTATTTTACTCGCAAACCGCAAAAAAACTATACACCAGTAATCAAACATTCATGCAAATTATTACAAGCCACCTTTTCTTTGATCCCACATGATTGTAATATTTTTCTCAATTCCACAATTTGGCATAACAAACTCATACTCTACATAATGGAAAGTATGGAGAAATAAAGGCTTAATTTGGGTACACCAGCTATTTGATAAAGGCACACCTCTTCAATTCTCGCAGGCACAAGACTTGTACCACCTACCTGCCTCCTTCAAGCGATCTCCGACACCTGTGCTCAGCTCCCACATACACTTTCTCCATCTTCCCTATCTCATAACACATGGAATAGCTTTCTATATGTACATCCTAAAGCCTCTACCATTTATTCTCACTTAGTAAAACCTTCTATAAATAGAGAGAAATCTAAAATAGAACTCTCTTGGGAAACTGATTTGGGTGTTGAATGGCCGATCTCTTTATGGAACAAAATATGGCTAAAAATAAGGAAATCCTCTAGAGAGGCAAACACCACCCAAACTATTTTTTAATTTGCAATAGATTACTTTTTACACCTGTACGTCTACATAAGATACTTGGTGCCACTCCCAGTACATGCTGGACTTGTTCTCACGACACTGCTGACTTAAAACACATGTTATTTACATGCCCATTGGATTCAAATTTTGGGAACAGGTTTGGCCTCAAATTATCACCATTTTCAATACCACAGTTCCCCTTTCCTTTATTAAACTTATCTCAGGTAGCTTATCCCCTGACTGGCAGGACAGACACTCACATACACAAATTATAGATCTATTATTAGCCGTTGCCTTTCAACAGATAACAAAGAATTGGAAAGACACCTCCAAATTATCATATCTCACCTGGTGGTATGCTATTTGTCACAATCACAGATTAGACACGACTCTTGTTCACCCAATTTTGCTCGCCACAAAACGATTACATCTATGGTCTACTGTCACACAATTTTTAGACGATAGTGCGAAAAAATATTTTATTCCCTCACCTTCGATACAAGAAGTTGCTAAGCCTCCTTGACTTCCTTTATTTTGTATTAACATAGCTTAATATTTTTTTTCAGCAATATGTATATGATGCCATATTGAAATTATATTATACCTTCCGTTTGTTTTGTGTTATACTTATTATATACCAGATTTTCTTTGCCTTTAGGTTTTCATATGCTTTAGTGCGCTTTCTTGTTTTTTCCTTTGACTCCATTGTAACAATGTATTATCAATATCCCTAATTTCCTTTCCCTCACCTATGATATTTTTCCCTTTTATTGATTATTTGTACGAAGTATTGTTGATTGATTGCTATTCTTAAATAAACTTCTTTTGGAACTTAAAAAAACAGTGAACAGGCTATATATTTTCGGCCTGGAATAAAATCAATAGGAAAGAAATGACTTAGACGTTGGAGTCCACCAAACCATTATTAACCAGCAATCCCAATGAAACCTCAGACAGCTATTTTAAATGGATCAATAAAGTAGCTAATAAACTGGCCCCTCTTAGAGTGGTTTAAAACCATAGAGCCCGCTAACAGCTCCATGGTACTTGTCTAGGCTTAGGGAATCGAAAAAGAGCTGCCAGAGACTGGAGAAAGTTTGGAGGAGCAATTACTCCTTAGAAGAAAAAAACTAAGTATAAATTACTCATTTTGGAGAATAAGAAAATGAATAAAGCAGAAAATAACAATGACCTCACTGAAAGAATGAAATTGGTGAACAACTCCGCTAATTAGCTCTACAAAACAGGACAGATGCTCTCCTAACCCTCTACTGCTGCCATCTTAGTTCCTGGTCAGCTATGTATCAAGTTGACCAAATTCTTCAAAAATAACGTTGGGGCAGTATATAGGGACTTGATTGTGAGTCTTAGCGCTGATCTCTCATCAGGGGACGCCCCCTCAGGCATCAACTATCCGTCCCTCTGCTATTTTCCACCTCTCAGGACCGAGGGAGTGGTTGAACCAATAGGGCTTTGTCATGAAGTGCCCAACCGAGCCTTGCCTGAGGAGCATGATGTCGAGCTGTTTTCCCCGTACATATCTCCTCTCTTCTGTTTCCAGTCACCCCCGGAGTCCTATGCGCAAGACCTACGTGGTGCCTTTAAGGATCTGAAGCTTCAGGACACTCCATCTATCCATGCAATCTGGTCACATGCACCAATGGACTCTGGTTTTACGACTGAAAACCTCTTGAATTGGGACTGTCCCTGTCGAGAGGATGCTGAGACGCCAGACTCTGGGATCAGAGTCCAACCGAAGGAACAGACAAGCATCTGGATCGGAGCGAGAGAAGAACGCGATTCACTACCGAGGACGGAATACAGAGGCCCAGCGGAGACAAGAGCAAAGCTACCTGCATCGGAAAAAGAGAAGGAGTCGGACCCCATCCGGTACCGCTAATTGGCCAGTCACGTTCCTGGAGGAGCGTGGCTTTCTGAGGTACGTACGCGCCTCAGAGCTGTTCTGGGGAAAGGAACCGGTAGCCAGCTTCGGGACATAAAGGGAGGGGGGTTGTCCAAAATACACTGATTCCTATGTAACGCTGCGTGTCAGGAGTACCCCAGTCTAACAGGGTGACGCATGCAGGCAAACTCACTGGTGACAGACAACGGGTGATATTTCCCCCCACTCCTTATCCCTTACACTACAAGACCATCTGGACAGTGCTCTTCAAACCAGCCTCTCACGTGCTTGACCCGATACCCACCCAACTGACCAAAAAACTGAAACTCTCCATGGCCCCGTTCTGGTGCAAGATCATAAACAGCTCCCTGAGAACCAGCATCATACCTGAATGCCTCAAAGTTGACCAAGTAAAGCCACTACTAAAAAAACCAGGCCTTAACTCCAAGTAACTGAATAACTTCAGACCCGTCTCCAATCTCCCCCTCCTATCCAAAATCCTTGAAAATGCGTCCTCCAACAACTGACTCAGCACATAGATAGCATCAACCTTCTTGACCTCCACCTATCGGGTTTCAGAGAAGGCTATAGCACCGAGACCGCGATCCTTAACATCACAGACGACATCCACAAATCCCTTGATACCGACCAATGTTACCTCCTCATTTTCCTAGACCTATCGGCAGCCTTTGACACGGTTGATCACCAAGGGGCATATGTATCAACATCTCCATTTGCGATTCTCAAATAGCAATTTTTAAAGAATCGCTATTTGAGAATTGCAAAACGGGATGTATTTAAAAAATCGCAAAACTTTTGCGATTTCTTAAAATTCCTTAATTACGATTAGCAAATTGCGAAATCGCAATTAAGGAATACCTTCCCATTCATTTCTATGGGCCAGGAGACCCATAGGAATGAATGGGAAGTAATTCTCAAATTGCGATTCGCAATTTGCTAATCGCAATTTGAGAATAATTTCAAAGGTGCAAGGGTGTCATGATGACACCCTGATGCACCCCTGAAATGAGCATGTGTGTGCATATGACACACATACATGCCCTAAGGGCATGTATGTGCGCCACGTGGCACTTTGTAAAATTCCAAAAAGTGCATTTTTAACAGAAATCGCAAATTACCACCAACTAGAAGTTAGTGGTAATTTGCGATTTCTTAAGGATAATTCGCAATGCTTTGGTGCGTGTTACATGTCATTTAAGAAATCGAAATTTGCGATTTCTTAAATGCTTACGCAAAATTAAGAAATCGCTAAATTAGCGATTCCTTAAATTTGCGCTGAGAATTTGCCTCATACATCCCGTTTTGCGAATTTTTATTCGCAAACGCTGTTTTTTGCGAATCACAGCGTTTGCAATTAAAAATTCGGTTGATACATATGCCCCTAACTTCTCATCAAGGCTTTGCAAGAAAGGGTGAGTGCTGATGAGGTGGTCCTACGCTGGTTCTCCTCCTTCTTACACAGCCGCTCACAAAGGATAAAAATAAAAAGATTTACCTCCGACCTACACCCCATCAACGGAGGCGTCCCCCAAGGTTCAGTGCTCTGACCTCAACTGTTCAACATATACATGGAACCCCTCACCACCCTACTCAAAAATGCTAACATCCCTTTCCACCTCTATGCAGATGACAACCAGATCTATCTAGAAACCTCCTCCATAGATGACATTCACAAACTAAATGTCACTCTAAGAGAAATCCAACATTGGCTGTCACTTAACCACTTAAAATTCAACCAAGATAAAACCGAAATCCTCCGCATCCCAAACAAAGAAGAGAACCCTCATATTTCAGAATGGTGAAAAATGTGGATGCTCTTAATGGCAATCACACTCTGACCCACTCCGTTAAATCATTAGGGATCACCCTAGACTCAAAGCTCGACATGGCCAAACACATCAAGAACTCCGTAAAGAGTGCCTTTTTCAACCTGAAGCTACTTAACAAAATAAAACCATTCATCCAAACCAACGACCTCAAACAAGCCACCCAATCACTGGTGCTATCCAGACTTGTCTATGGGAATGCCACCCTCACTGGTACAACAAAATCTCATCTAGCTCCCCTCAAAACTACTCTCAACGCAGCAGCTAGAATGGTCACTGGAATCAGGAAATACGACCACATTTCATCAGCACTCAGAGAACTAAAATGGCTCCTAGTCGAATTGCGTGCCAGTTTCAGAACTGTCTGCCTCACACACAAAGCCCTGCATACAGGAAAACCTAAGTACCTGTCTGCTAACCACAAGAGGGCTGGTCAGACAAGGAACCTCAGGAGCTCCAGCACGCTACTACTCATCCCTATGAAAACACGCAAACAAAAAACTGCCGCACGGTCCTTCGCCGGAAAGGCGCCCAAAATCTGGAACGCCATCCCAGTCGGTGTCAGGACTATCTCATCCTTCACAAAATTAAAAAAACACCTAAAAGTTCTTTTCTGCAACCACTCCCTCCCGAATGGATAGCCGCCATCTAAATGCAAATCCCTGCTTGTCGTCTCTCCCAGACATTGTAGCTCTAAGACTTACCCCATCCCTGCTATTTGACCCCTAACTGCTCCTCCCCCCCACCTAAGTGGTTCAACCCCAAGACAACGTGCACTCTATGAGATTATCTCAGGACTCACGTACTACCTCAATGCTGCTCAGCACACTTGGACTTTCCGAACCTATATGTAGAATATTGCTTTATTGTATGAATCTTGCTCAAAATACTGTTGTGAAGTGCTTCGATACCCTCGGGTCAGGCTAGCGCTATATAAAACTCCTTAATAAATAAATATAGGAATAGATGTCTAGGCATTTAACCTTGTATGCTCCTTTCTCAATGACAGACCGCAATTGGTGTCCTTTGGAAACTTCACCTCAAAACACCTCAAAACCTTTTTCCGTACACTGTGGTCATCACCGAGCCCCATGCTATTTAATTTATATGTGGCTCCACTAGCAAAGTTGAATAGATCTTTTGGATTCTTGACTATCTTCTATGCTGATGACATGTGAATCATAATATCTATCACCAGCATCAGGGAGGAGGTGGCTCACTCTTTCGACTGCCTTAAGCTAAACTCTGAGAAAACAGAGGTGCTCCTTTTTGGTAAGGACACCTTGTTTTTAATAACTCTTGGTGACCTCACACTCATGGCCCTCTTTTCACACTGGTACTCAAAGTGAGGAATTTGGGAATCGTTTTTGACTCCAAACGCACATTCAATGACCAGATTAATCAACGTATTTCTTCTTGTTCTTTACTCTTAAAAACATTGAAGAAAATTATACCTTTTCATCCCCTACAATCGTCAGAAAACAGTCATCATTTCCCTGGTCCTGTTGAGGCTGGACTACTGCAATGCACTTTAATTGAGCATACAGCAAGGCTTTTTAAAGACACTTCAGAGGCTACAGAATGCTGCATTATGAATCCTCAAGAACATTAGGAAGTTTTAAACAATCTCGAAAGCATTGGAGTAGCTGCATTGACTCTCCGTCAAAATAAGAGTGGCTTTTAATGTGCTATGCACAGCACTTAAAGCTTTCTACCATGGAGTCCCAGAGTATCTGAAGGGAAAATTTGTCTGATATTCCCCAAGAAGATGTCTTCACTTGGCAGTGTCTAAAACAGTGTTGGTGCCTAAAACTCACAAAGCCTCATGGGGTGGCAGAGCTTTGCCAACTCCACTTCTCAGCTCTGGAACCAAACGCGTTGGCACCTTAGATGCCAGCCAATTTTGAAGACTTTTAGAAAGCATCCTAAAATCTGACGTTGTGCTCTTCCTCTATAGTACCCTGATCACAGGCATTTTTGCAGATCAGTCTATCATAGATACTTGCACCAAAATGCCATTGGGCATACATTGTGCTTTACAAAACAGAAAATCAAATCACGTCTTATCAAATTGGGGAAGCTTGTGTTCAATAGCCAATGTCAGTTTCTCCATGCTGAGCAGTCCCCAAAGTTTGTGGAGCCAGTACATGTGCATGGGTATCTTTTCTGTGCCTCAGTTGGACATAATGACTTGTTTAGCTGCAAACAGGGTGAGCATAACAACCCTCCTTACTTCTGTGTGGAGGGATGCGTCATAGCGCATGCCAGCCCCAATTAAACATAGCTAGGGAACTTGGGTATATCAGTCTTGTACATTTAAATATTGACTGCCAGAATGTCCACCCAATAGCGTTGTAATTTAGGGCATTGCCAGAGAATATGGATCAGAGTACCCCGATGTCCTCAGTTTGGCCAGCAGCTGTCATTCCTGTTTTGCTTCCACTTAGCCATTCTAGCTAGGCTGTAGTCCCATTGGTTTAAGTAAGGTCTCTTTCCCAGAAGCGCTATAGGTGGAGGTGCATGCTCTTTGGAGGATGTCTGTACATTCTTTAGAGGTAAAGGGTCATTCACATTCAAATATCCACCGCTGCTGGGCCGGGGATTTGGCAGTGCTTGAGGGAGTGTTTAGGAAAGCAAAAATATCAAAGAGAAGATCCTTATTTATGTGTTGAGTGTGCTGCTATTTCTCAAATGGTGTGAGAGGCCTCTAGCCTTTGGGCATATGTGGGGTTGGGTCACCCAATGGTGAAATAATGCCAATATTTTGTGTATGGTAACCCAAAGTCAGAGCGGAGTCGTGAGAAGTGCACTAATCCCTGGTGCTCAAATAAGCCCCCCACACTCTGACAATTAGTTTCCTGCTGTGGGAGATATGATTTTCCCTGTATGGCGTGGGGAAATCAAGGCTCCCCATAATAGTTGGTTTGTTGTGAAATGTGGGTGGAGAGATGTTCATCATTATAACTCTATCCAAATTCCCCATTGTTGCCCTCACTACTGGTAAGATGTAGACCCCTGGTTGATGGTGTTTTTATGGCAACCAATGAACTTTCCAAATGTGGATCCCTGCGGCCCTTGGCCAATGAAGCACTGTTTGTTTCTGTGTAGACCCAATTCCATTTCACCAGATATCTCAGTTGAGCTGCCTGATAACAAAGAGTTTAGAGGGGAATGACTAGGCCTCCCTCTGCTACAGCGAAGTAAGCATCTTTTTTGGCCATACAAGTCCTCTTGCTGTCCTATATGTAGTTCTCAATAAGTTATAATATCCCTAGTATTTGTGTGGTAGGCTGGAGGCAGAGGGTTTGCATAATGTAAAGTATCTTTTGAAGAAGTGTCACCTTGACTGCAGCTATCTGCCCAGACAGGAAATGGGACCGCTTTTACAGGATTGTATGTCGGTGTGGGCAGTACCCAAGTGAAAATCTTAATTGTGCTCCGCCGTTTTTTCAACCGTGGAATGTATCTGCAAGCCCTCATTTGGAACCTCTTGGGATGCCCATGGAAAGGGGAAGAGTAGATCTAATTGAAATTTATCACTTTGTGAAATGGGGAGGTTGAGGGCCTGTGACCTCTGCAATTTGACTTTGAAGCTAGAAACGTTACCAGATGTTGCAAGCTCTTGCAAAATTGGTGGTATAGAGGTGCGGGGTTATGTGAGTGTGATCATGATATCATCTGCATTTAGTGCTATTTTATGTTCCTGGCAGACCATGGTCATTCTGGGTATTAGATGGTTCATACGGATCCTCCCAGCCATGAGCTCCATATAGAAGCAGATAGAAGTTTGGAAAGGGGACACTCCTGTCTCATACCGCACAGAATATTAAAGGAATGTGATGTCAGCCCGTTAACCCGCACTGTTTTTGTTGGCCTAGCATAGCTGCACGATACCCAGCTTCCAAAGCAGGCCTCTACTCCTGCTTTGACCAGCAGGAGCTGGAGAAAGTGCCAGTGAGCCTGGTCGAAAGCCTAATTAGCATTGATGGCTATTAAAAGAGCTGGTACCCAGGAGCGGTGCAATTTATCAATGAGATGGACAAGACACTTCATATTATCAGTACAGCCCCTCTCTGGAATAAACCTGGCTTGTTCTTGGTCACTTCCACCCTTTCACAATTCTCCTTCTGTTTCCATTACCCAATGCTACACATGTCATGCAAAACCACAGAGAGTGCACTACAACCTGGGGATTCTGGTCCCTGACTGTCACATCTTTAACTTTCTCTCCTACGTGTTTGCTCTCATTTTGTCAGCTGGTTACCACCCAGCTCCACTTGTTGCCGTGGAAAAGTGCCATGGTTAAACCTCTCTTAAAAATGCTTCTCTTGCTAAAGAAGATTCCAAATTTTTCACCCAATATCTTAGGGAAAATTCTAGAAAAGATAGTACTTAGACAACTACATAGTTTTATCAAGGAAAAAGCATGTTACATCTTCTACAAGAAGATTTCACAATAGAGCACAGCACAGAACCAGTTGTTAAATCAGTTCTGGATGATCTGAACAGATCAACAAATCAGTGCAAGGGTAGAGCACTAGTCTTCTTGGAACTCTCCACTGCCTTTGATACTATTGGCCATTACTACCGATCTCTATACTGAAAGATACTGGAATCAATGACCTTGCACTGAAATGGCTTCATTGATCTGTAGCTGACCATTCCCAGACAGTCTTTCTCCCACCTCTTAAGTCAAAATCCATTTAGGTTCACTGTGGAGTTCTACGGTAATCAGTGCTTTCACCCCTACTTTCCAACGTGTATATGGTTCCTTTACCTTTCTTGTACATTACAAGGGAGTACAACTTTACATGTATTTTGATGAGACTCAACTTTTATTCAAATTAGCTTCTTGGCATTCATTTCATGCTCCTCGGGCCATATGCCGCCTCCCCCTTCCTGTTTCTGCTAAAGCAGATTGAAATCTAAGGATATGCACTGACACTGATCTCTCCTTGAAAATTCAGATTTCTAAGGTATCAAGCACATGTTTCTGGTCGTGTAAATGACTGCAAAACATGCTGTATATATTTCACCAGAACACCGCACATCTGTAGTTACAGTCCTATACAGTCAGGGATGGACTAGGATATACCATTTATCTTGGACTGCCTGAGAAACTTTATAGAAGTCTCCAGCTGAGTCAAATGCTGCTGCCAGTCTATTGTCTGCAACTAGAAGCAGGAACAATGTCACCACTATTCTTAGGTCTCTTCAATGGCTACCGAACAAGATAAGAATACAATTCACAGCTTTAATTACAGTGCACATGAGTAGTCACAAATCCTCAGCCCTAATTCTGGCTTCAAAGGTGAATCTTCATATCACGGCACACTAGCCAGTTTTGTATGTAAAATTAAAAAAAGGTAATCTGTCAATTTTGGGGATAGGGACTTCCCAGTGGCTGCAGTCAACAAATGGAACAGACTCAATTTGAGTCATGTTCAAATCCTTCACTGCTTTTATTGACAAAAACACAGAATAAAGTTATCTTTAAATATTAAAATTGTCTTCTTTTGGTTCTCAGCCACTTGAGAATATGATATTATCCTTTACAGAGCCATGATATCTTGGGCATACGTGCACCCAACATATGCTATTAACATAAACTTTACCATATTCTGGCCTCATATCTCTCTATTAATCAGTTGTTATTGGCCTATTATTATAATTTGGTTTCTTTTCAGCTCCTCTGTTTCACTCTCCTGTGCTGGTAGTGCCAAGTGACATGAACTGAATACAATTGTAAGCTTAAAAAATGCTTAACTCAACAACATGAGATGAATGGAATGTATGGTCCATGTGTAATGATAACTGCAAGAAAGGTTTTCTTTAACAAGAACAATTAAATGCTGTCACCTGCCCCAGCCCCTGTATGTATTCTAGTCCAGTTGCCACTTGGTAGCTATATTTAAGACAGTGTTTCCATTTAGAATGCCTTTTTCGTGTTGCTAATAACTTTGGCAAAGTTTGATGAATCTCCACAAAACTTTCCAAAACAGTGTTACTTTTTGATTAGTTTGCATATGGGAAGTTTCAGTGTGATCCATCATGTGGTGGTCGAGAAATATAGGGATCCCAAAGCACACTTTTCCCATTAATTTTTCCATAGGAATTTTTGACACAGCTACAGTCCACATGTTCACCAAATTTGTCAGAAAGCTAGATCTTGGTCCAAAAGGAATGCTTTTTGTGATTTGGTGTAAATCCGTTCTGTCCGTTTCTTGAGCAGTTCATGCAAAAAAAAAAATATATATATATCTAGCATATCTAGAGCCTCTGCGGATCCAAAAGATCTCCTGCTGAGTTCTGATCCAGGAAGTGGTGATAGCCATTCTACGGCTCATTCCAGAATCCTAAATAAAACACAAAAAGACATAAGGGCACTCTAGAGATCCCCTGATCACCTATGCCTCTTGGTGAGGTCCCAGAGGGATCCCACCTGTGGCCCAATTTTTTTTATTTTGCTGCAAATTCACAGAAGATTTGTGAATTTATTGCAAATGTAGTTTTTTTTAAATGCAGGATCATTTGCCTTTCCAAACCCCTCCCCTCCAGGTGGACCGGGGATCAGGTGGGGCAGTGTATAAATTACCTGAGGGGAGAGGGCACGTGGTCATAGTTCTCTTTAAACTGCTTGTTTGAGCTGGCATGCACATCTGGGATTCCCTCCATGCCAACACCTGCAAGCGGTATGCACTACAAAGGATTCCATCTGCATTCATTAAATGTTTTATGGGAGTCTTTCAAGTGCTGCCAATGTTTATGATATTCCACTGCTAAATGCATTTTTAAAGATCTGTGTTTTTCTTTCGAAATGCTAATGGTGGATGTTTAAATACCTGGAGGGCAGTCTTGAAACAGCAGTAGAGCATTTCCAAAGCTTCCCCTACAGTCTGAGTCCAGTCTGCCACATCTCTCTACTCCCCCCCACAGAACAAAGCATAAATGTGGCACCTTCATCCACCTCTAAGATTTCTTTTTCTAGTGCCTGTCTGGGTCTTCCTCAAGGTCCACTTTATGTTTTCTTTTCTAAGTGGAGGGTGTGTAAGGTGTGAGGTAATGTGCATTTGCACCAAGTTTGAGATGATAATGAGTAGCATTACAAGCTACCTCTATTTGAGTTTACACATTGTCATGATAAACTGAGGCACAGGAGTTTTCTGAATTTCTAATTTTGCGATGCAGAGCACAGCAGTTGTGTCTGTGCTGCTTGTGCACCGAGTTAATATCCTCTCCTTCTGCTGGTGCTTCTGCTGATGTGCACTTTTTAAATATTTTTTATTGGTGCAACAGGTTATTACCAACAGTATACACATGACAAAGCAAAAGGTGAAAAATGAGGGCAAAACGTTCTCAGGCTTAGCAATGGGTACACTTTAAGTATCGATTGAAAATACATGCCCAGACACTTAGTAGTTGAACGGTCAGGAGGGATTTTGATTACTTACCTGATATAAAAACATGACTGCAAGTAATTCATAATGTGAGCCAGAAAGGAAGGATTCACGATAGAAGTCCCATACAATAAGCCCTTACCCTCAAACCAGTTCCCGAGTGCTCCTACTCACCTCACAGACAGTTTCCGAGAGCCCAAAAAGGAAACCTGAAGGCCAACCCAGAGAGGCCGGCCCCCAGCTGGTGATCTGCCAGTTTATTCTAGAGACGTAACACTGTCACCCTCTGAGGCACCTCAGCTAGGAGGTCATGGAATCAGATTGTCTTATCTAGAAATGAGATTCACCACAGTGCATTCAGCTAGGTGATTGCAGACCAGTGGAAAAAAATAACTTTTATCCTGAAACATTGCATGATTGATGAACAATCTTGGTTGTCTAGAATGGGCCAATTTTATGGACCGATTAGAAGTCTGTGCTTCCACGGTGACTTGGGCAACAGGTTCCTTATTTCGAACTGAGTTTGTCTGCTTTGACCAACCTGCCCTTTCAGGCAGGAGAGGCTGGCCATCAGGGGGCTTGGCGACATGGATTAATACAACTCTTTCATGTTCTCCTAGAATGATTTATTGATGTTCTATTTGATGTTTTGTGTCTGAATCTGAAGTTTTCCAAAGGGGGGGTCTCTTTGTGGCTATATAATGTTTATTGCAGGAATGACAACCACAAGGCCAACCTAGCAGTTACTGATCTAGTTAACGGTCATCTGGCATCTCTCCGACCTCATGTACTTGGAATAGTGATAGGAGCCTTCAATTGTTGCTTTGAGCTAATTGATATATAACTTTATTCGGTTATTACAACCATCAAAGTGTACATCCATAAAACATTAAAAACTTATCATGTTTAAAAAACATTCTAAAACACACAGGGCATACATTCTAGTTGCTTATTTCAAACAACATTTAATAGCCCCCAATTGGATACATCGAGCCAAAGTATAAGAGATATAAAGTGGCCTGTGCTTTACAAACAATCTGGTAACATCGGCGACTATGGTTACATATGAAAAAGCGCAGTGGATTAAATCATAAGCACAGGAGCCAGATTCATTACCAAGGGGGATGTAAGTTACATATTAAGCATAAGACACTGGAGCATGTAATAAACAATTTAAAAAGCACATAGCGTTCATTCAATTACTGAACATATTAATAGATCACAACCCCCAATGAGGTTGGGCAATACCAAAGTATAAAGTGACCTGTGCTTCAGAGCAGTGCAATTATGAGTAGCAGCAAGGGACACATAGCAGAGGATACAATAAAAGCAAGTAAAAATCTCATCACAAGAATCATATACTTTATTTATTTATTTATAAAGTTTTATATACCGCGAACATGATCCCGAAGGATATCAGAGCACTTTACAATTTGAGGTAGAGGAAGGTAATAGTTGCAGTACAATCATCAGCTGGAATGCCAACCCAAACAAATCACATATGCATATCAAACAAAAAGGTTACAATCGAAAGGGCAATAAAGGGTAAGATGATAACTGGAACATAGCGAACTGGGAGGGGAGCAAGTGACTAGTAAAGCAGAATAACACCAAACGCAGGACTTAGGGTGTAAGTCCAAAGCATTACAGTAGACGATCCGAGACCCTTTTAAGGTAGGAACTTGTTCTTAAGGAATCTTTTTACTTCCAATTTGAAGGCAACCTTGGAGGAGATTCTGCGTATTTCCGGTGGGAGAGAGTTCCAGATCTTTGGCGCAGAGCCGGAGAAAGCTCGCTGACACGTTCTCTTTTTGCAAAACATCTGAGTTTTCAGGAGGAGAGAGTTAGCACTCCAAGAAGGTCTACCCCCTCCGGATAATTCTAGCTTTTGCGCTAGATAACTGGGGATTTGAAATGGAGGGCTTTGTGAGACAGACAGGCAATCTTTAGCTGAAATCTTGCTTCATAGGGCAACGAATTTAGGGATTTTACGACTGGGGAGATGTGCTTGTTTCCTTTGGTACCCGTGACCAGTCTGGCCGTGCCATTAAGTGAAGCCCTTAGTGGGGCCAAGGTATATTTTGGGAGGCCACATAGCGTAGCACTGCCATAGTCTAGCCTCGGCAAAACAAGCACTTGAATCACTTGCTTAAAGTCAGCTTGTGGGACGGAAGGTTTGAGATTCCTGAGTACCCTCATTAGGCTATTAGCACCCTTACACACATTGCTGATATGAGTTTTCATGTTCAGATGCTTGTCTAGGGTGAGTCCGAGAGATTTGGCTGAGTCAACAATGAGGGGCGAGCAGTTGAAGACAGTGAGGTGGTTCATCCAAACGTCTATCTTGGGGATGTGATTCGGGGGAGAAATTAGAAGGAATTCTGTTTTGGAGGGGTTGAGCAAGAGGTGATTCTCAGTTAACCAGTTTTGAGTATTTGTTATGGTAGAGTTGAGTGATATGAGGTTATTCGGTGAGGAGATTTCCAGAAAGAGTTGCGTATCATCCGCATACATATGGAAGAGAATGTCAGCGGAATTTAGTGCATTAACTATAGGTTCCAAGAACAAATTGAAGAGTATGGGGGATAGGGTGGACCCTTGGGGAACCCTCATAGATACTAGTGATGGCTGGGAAAAAGAGTGGTTCGCCTTACCTCTTTGGGATCTGTGGTGGAGGAAGAACGAGAACCATTGCAGCACCAAACCAGAAAGGTCCATCCTGTGCTTCAAAATGGATAGGAGGTTGTCGTGATAAACGTTTCAAACGCTGAGGAAGAGTCAAAGAGGATAAGGAGGCAGGATTCATTTTGGTTGAGCATTTTTAAATAGTCATCCATAACGTGAGTGAGAGCCGATGCGGAGCTGTGCCCACTCTGGAAGCCAGATTGGTGTTGGCCCAGGAGATGGAAATTCTCGATGTGGGCACATGGGCACAGAGTTGAGATTGGAAGAATTTTTCTAGGAGTTTGGCTAGGGTGGGAATGTTAGAGATAGGGCAGAAGTTGTTAACATCCGTACTATCTGCTGTAGGTTTTTTAGGATAGGTGTTACCTGAGCAGCTTTTAGGCAATCTGGGATCGTACCTTTTGAGAGAGACGCATTGACAATATTTGTCCAGATGGGGGTGACAAAATGCGTATTCAATTTGAGTATTAGGAGTGTTAAAAAAATGATTCCATAAGTCATTACCCAGCAGCTTTTAAGATTGTGCTTCTGTTATGCCAAGATACATCTAGAAATTTGCTAACAGCTAAAGTAATTTTAAAGGAGTTGTCAGATTTTAGGATCCTAAGAGCTACCTGGTGTCGAGTTACTCCCAAGACGCAGCATATGGGAAGAATCTACTTACCACGAGAGACTGAATACTCTGAGCAGAACAACAATAAATGTGATTTGTTCTCTTCGCCCTGTCCACATATAGGACAAACCATAGGTTCCTGTTCTTTGCCCCATTTATGGGTGAATGATCTTAGCAGAAGAGTCCCAAAATGAAAACTTAAATACAGGCTCTTGGCTAAAGAAGAGGGTATTACATCTAGATATTGCTCAAAAGATGGTATAGGTTTATGGTCAAGAAACACATTGGTTAAGTAACCTATTAAACTTCTTTTTAAATATTCATCATTAATTTGTGTCCAATAAGTAGCCTTCAGCACATTCATATCTGCTTTGTTAATTTCCATGGGGTCCTACCAATAGCTATGTAGACCCAACTTACCCAGCCATATAAATGCAAATTGAACCCAGGAGAGTAACCGAGAACCTGGCATTTTTAGTAGTTCTGAAAGTGAATCTTTATAATCGGCTAGTTCTGACGTACTCCAAAGACGGACACAATACAGTAGTATTTTAAGGAGGACCACATCTGCTATTCTTTTCAATCCCAATTCAAAATACAGTGGGATAAGGGGTAAGCTAGATGGGAGACAGACCAGTTTCCTTACAAAGTTATTTCCACCAATGGCCTGGGATTGAATATCCACATAGCCCCATATTTCAGCACCATAGAGCGCAGCACCGTGTGCCTTAGCACATAATATTTCCAAAACTGGTGATACTACGTGTGACACTTTTCACTTGAGCATTCTAATGATTGTGTTAGGCATATTCTCAATTAAAAGGCTGCTCATTTTTAAGTTGCCCAGCCACTTGTAGTTCTCCACAAGTGACACCCCCAGATACTCAAAATTGTCTACCCTTCGTAATACCTCATTGTCAACTTGGATGACCGTTTTTTTTCCTTCTCACCCCCTTACCCAACACCATAAATTTGGTCTTATTAATTTTTAGTTCAAGGCCCCTAGACTTACAGAAATCTAAAAATCTGTTGATTAAGATTTACAGGCCAATGGGTGTCGTCAAAATGAGGAGGGAGTCATCAGCGAATAATAAAATAGGTACCTTCCTATTATTCAAAGTAGGAAAATAATTTCTACAATTTTCTAAAATGACAATGACATCGTTCATATACAAGGAGAACAATGTGGGTGCAAGGACACAGCCTTGGTGCACCCCACGTTCAATTGGGATTTGTTCAGTCAGTTCATCATTTGGGCCCCAGCGGACCGGAAAAAAGTTGTTCTCGTGCAAATTACTTAGGAGTTGTACTAGGTTGGTGGGACCCCTAGTTTAAATAGAGCATACCATCACATGGAATAAGGTCAAATGCAGCTCTTAGGTCTATAAATGCTACATAGAGCTTTTGTCACTGTAATAAGACAATTTTCCAAAATAAAATCCTAAATCTAAATATCTGATCACTAGTTCTGACCTTTGGCCTAAAACTAGTTTGGAAAGGTGACATTATATTACTGGCGTCGGCCCAATTGAACAATTTATTCAGAATTTGCCTAGCGAACATTTTCAGCCCATTGTCAATCAAGCTTATTGGCCTATAATTAGCAGAGTTAATTGCGTCTCCCTTTTTGAATATGGCTTGGATCTCAGCTCCCCTCCATGGTTCAGGTAATTCTTCCCCTGTAGAAATGGCATTTGATAGAATGTTCAGGTAAATCAACCAGATTTGTGGCTCAGTCTTAAAGAAATCTCCTGGAATTTTATCAGAAACTGGTGCCTAGCCATTTTTAGTGAGTCAATTGCACTAGCTGTTTCCTCTAGGCTGATGGAAACTGGGGTAACATCAGCTTCCCGATCTATAGTTAATATCGTTGTAGGGCAGATGTGACTATTGTTTGCTCCATTGTAATTATTATCTTTTATTTTATAAAGAGCAGAGAAGTTTGCCACCCAATTTTCCTAGCATACATTGTAACAGGGGGACATCGCACTTCCTGGCTTAGTTTGCACTACCACTTTCCAGAAAGTACTATTATCCTTGATTTTACTGGCGACAAGGAGATCTTGCCAGAATTTTTCCTCCCATTCCCGTTTGGCCAGCTTCGATCGGGCTTAGATCTATCGCCTTCTGTGATGGCCAGCCTTGGGGAGCTCTAAGCTATTTTGCATTTTGTGTCAAACCATACATTCTCATTGGAGAGTTTTATATTTGTGACAGTCTCCTCCTTGTAGAAGAACTTTTGCATCTCTCCAAACAACTGGTTATGCACAGTAAAAAAGAAATATCAGCTACATTCGACCCCTCATATTGATCTAGAAAGGCAACAAACAGCCTGTATGACTCTGAGTATAGTTTTGGTTTGTCAGGACTTTTCGCCACTTAACAGAATGACGATTATTGGTTACAATAGGGGCAGGGGCAACTGAAGAAGAAGAATGATTCCATTGTTTCAAGAGCTCTCCATGTAAAGTAACCTCCAGAGAGTTATGGTCTCTTTCGGAACGCACAGTAACTTCCGTATCAGCCAACAGTGACCATATTCTCACATCAATGCGTACATAATCAATTACACTAAAGCATGTTCCCCTCTTAAAGGTTAATGCCCTGTCAGTATCGGGGATGGCACTTCCATTGCAAGCTCTGAGCCATCCACTAGTTGTTAATGATGCTACTTGGACTGCGGTCAAGAAAAGATTTTTTCTTTCCAGTCCTAACTCTGCTGGAATACCCCAGTATTAATACTCCTCTCCAGTAATCTCATTTAAGAGTGAGCAGGGTTTATAAGAGGTATTAAAGTCCCCAGCCATTATTATTCTTGTGTCCTGTTGTACAGTATCCAATGAAACGCCTAAAAGAGATTTAGTAGGGCATTTATCTTTTGATTTTGTCATTCTAACATAAATGTTAAGTAGGACCAAGAATGTCCCGTAGATAGGGTAACTATAATTAAAAGTGCTCAGCTGGTTTCACTAATACACTGAAGGAGGTAAACCTGTGTATAAAAGCTTTCTCAGTAGCCCATGTTTCTTGGAACATACACACATCATATTTCCCGATATACAATAACCAATCAGGATCGCTCATCTTTGCATTTAACCCAGCTATATTCCAAGACAAAAGATTGAGACTAGGCAGAAAACAAGTGTTGCTGTCAAATGTAAGCCCTTGTAACGAGATTACTGTCATCCTTATTGTGCAATTCAGGATAACGATCAACCCCTTTGTGAAGGTTAAGCCCATTATCGCTACTGTACTGAGTGAGTACTGCACCGCCTGTTGATTTATTACAAGAAATAGATTTGTAGTTCCTTTCACCCTGGTTTTCTTTGGTATACACACTATAGGCATTTTGATATCATCATTAATTATTGTACAAGCTCTATGACCTTGTTGGATGGATGTTGGTAAATGAGAGGTATTTCTTAGTCAATCAATTGCGTTCAAGGATGATATAGGTGAAAACAAGGGGGTAGCAGTATGCCTTGAAGCCGACATGGTCTGGGGCCCAGACCCTAGGAAGGCTAAAGTGGCCCCATGGTATACTAAAACTTGTTGGGCTGCCTGAAAAGCACTTTTGGATGCCATTAGGAGCGGCAAGACAGATTTATTCAAGGAAGAAAGGGCCTCTTCTAAAGCCTTGCTAGGCAGGGCCAATTGCGAGTATGAGATGGAGAAATGGGAAGTCCTGCTGAATGCTGTGAAATTAAAATATCATCAGCTGTTTTGGCACACTTTGGCCTGTAGGACTCAAGGTTTAGCAGCTCCGGCGAACTCCTACATCTTGGCAGCAGCATTGGTTAAACACTTTTTGGTGCTGTTTGATGGGAGTGAAAAGAACGAGGCAAGTAACCGTTCTGGTAGTATTGTGGGTCTCACTGCTATGACAGTAGAGTCCTATAGTGTGGAGAATGACCTACACAGGGTTCCCCATTTGAACCAACCGTATGTAAATTTTACCTCATCACTGCAAGGGATGTTATTAAAGCTATAGACTGGATCACTCCAGGAAAAGCGTCAGGGTTAGATAAGGTTCCTGGGGACCTGTTTAAGGTAGGTGCAGCAATTTGGGTCCCATATTTTGCTAAGTATTTTAATTGTATTCTCGAAGGCTTACCCACTCTCCCCACCTGGGAATGGGCTGAGATCGTACCAATTTATAAGAAAAGCTCACGGTCCCCGCCATCCAATTATTGGTCAGACAGCCTTATTGGCAGTTCCCTAAATGTTTTCTGTCATATACTGTTGGATAGACTGTGTGAGTGGGTTGAGGGCACAGGTCTTATAACTGCCCTCCAAGCAAGGTCATATCAGGGACCGGTACCATCAACCAAATATTTTGACTATAACTTATATACTAGAAGTAAGTTATTCTAGGAGGTGGTCAACTTTATGTATTCTTTTTTTACCTCTACACTGCCTTCGGTAATCTGGTAGCCAATTATAGAAGTGTAACGATAATGCCCCGAGCCTAGCCAAGCGAGCCCCGAGCATAGCAGGTATGAAGATCCCAACCCTCATTTTCACAGATAACACCCTACAGGTTTTCATATCCCCTACGGGTATCCAGAATCTTCTGCACCAGTTTGGTGTCTTCTGTGAGCAGAGAGGGTTTGAGATCAACCTACAAAAAACCAAGTATATGATCTTTAATTCCTGTCACATAAGCACCCAAACCTGTCTCTGTACGGTGCTCCCTTTAAGAGTGTCTCCCCTTTGAGAATTTGGGCCTCACTCTGACTGAGAATTATTGCTGGTCTGCTCAGATCCACAAGAGCAAGTTGAAGCTTGAACAGTATGCAGGGGGCATCTTGAGGGGTTTCAAGGGTTCCAGCTTTCGACCTGTATCTCCGGTCATCCAAGTTTTTAACCCGCAAGCATTAGATGGATCCCCTTATGGGAGAGAACTGTGTGTACATGAGGAGGCTACTGTACTGGAGGTGGGTGAGAACCAATTTATATGATCCTTGGCAAATCTATCTACTAGAACCCCATTCTTGCCGCTATGGCTGGATCTAGGCCAAAAGTCCATTGCCCATAAAGCAGCCCTTAGACCTTTGCTGTATTGGAGATGACTATGGGTCTCAGTGGACCTAGTTACATATTGGATGGGTTTGGAGGAGCTACTTAGGCAGCCTGGAATCTCAAGGATCTGCTAGTTTGGGCATATCAAGACCTTCCTGGTAAAGATGGGATGTGAAAACATGTGGACTAATCTGGGAGCTATGACCGGTATGCTAATAGCTGCACTCAAGTGGATCTATTTGAGGTATATAGATGGAGAATTGAGTAGGAACAGGATATTGGGCACTTGATACTCGCCTTTCTGGAATTTAAAGATGCCTTCCATATGAATGAATACACAGACTCCATTCATCTACAATTTGCAAAAACCCTGTACATTAAATTTCATTTTGGGATTCTACCACTGTGCACTTTCCCTGCTAAATGGGGGCAACAAGACAGCGATCCAAACCTGACCTCTCCTTTTTGTCCCCTGGTGAAAGAATGCATCAAACACACATTTTTGTCTGTCAGTTTTATCAAACCAACAGAAAGAAGCGGATACTACCACTCTGTTGGAGTATGGGGCTTAGAGACTTATGAGATGTTGCTAGATTCCTTAGAATGAACACAACACCCTTGATTGTGTTTGCACTGTCCCTCTTTTTAATGGGAGTATGGACAATCAGATAGGGTAGTGTGGAGCCCTGAGAACTGTACTGTACTGTCAATTGTTGTAGGTAATGTGACCCATAAAATGTTTTAGCCCCGTCCTCTAATTTATTGACCTTCCCTAATGAGGTGCTACTGGAATGCAGAAGTAGAAGCCAAATGGCTCCTGCCACATTGCGAAATTTTACGAGTAGTAATGTCTATTTATTAAGCTGTTATATGAAAGATACTTGTTAATGGTTTTTATGATAGTCTTTGAGGATTTTATTAATTTTATTGTTTAGAAGTTTTAATGAGAAATTTTTACAGCAGTATTTGCCAAATAAATAATATGCTGATTTCAGACTCCTCTCCAGTTCCTTCATAATATTTACAGGCCAGTCGAGAATGGACAGAATTAAAGATGAGTACATACTGTATTTATCCCTTCCATTAGAAACTTAGCACATCAAAATATTTCAAATAATCATAATTTTTATAAAGTAACTTGATTTGAAAGAATCAATTTGTGAGAATGCAAGTTAAACAGCGAGTGAGTGGTGAAAGAATGGTAAATGGAGTTAATGTATGAGTGAATGGCAAGTGAATGGATTTGTGGGTTTTTGAACACACATGTGACTGTCAAAGCGAGTAGAGGAATGAATAAGTAAGTAGATAAGTAAAACAGTGATTGAGCAGGTTAATGAGTGAGGAGTGAGTGTCCAAGTGATTGGGCAAGTGAGTTGGTGAGTATTTGAAGGTGGGAATGAGCATGTGAATAAAACAGTGAGGGATTTGATGGCAAATGTGCAAATTAGTGAACAAATTAGCAAACGAAAACAGCCAAATTCTGTGCAGTAAGTAGGTAAGTGGGAAAACAAAGTGAAAGAGTATGGATGCCATTAAGTTACTAAACGATAATGTAAGTGATTGAGGTGAGTGAAGGAGTGAACAAATGAGTGACTGAGCCATGATAGTGGCTTGGTGAGTGTGAGTTTACAAATGAGTGAATAAACAATAGCGTGAGTGAAGTATCAAGTGAGTGAACAAATAATGACCAAGATTTTGAAGTGGTGACTGTGAAAACAAGCATTGGCAAAGCCAATATGTTTCACCTATGCAAGGGGCATAGGCTTTGCCAATGTATTTTAAACATGTTGTACTCCAGCGTGGCTGCAGTACAGCATAGCAAAAACTTAGCAGCAGAGAGGCGAGTGGCATAGTGTGTCATAGAGTGGAATGGCGAAGAGTGGAGTAGAGTGTTGTAGAGTGGATAGCATAGCGTGGAGTTGTGTACAGTGGAGTGGCATAGAGTTGGGTGAACTGGTGTAAAGTGCATTGGCATAGAGTATTGCAGAGTATAGTGGCAGAGAGTGCAGAGGTATAGAATTCAGCAGCGTACAACGCAGCGTCGTACAATGCAGTGGGGTAGATTAGAGTGTTGCTTAGCTGCGAAACATGGCAAAGACTGCACAAGTGCAGAGTGGAGTGGTGCAGAATAGAGTGGCATAGAGTGGAGTGGTAGAGGCTGTTGTGTATTAGAGTGGCATAGAGTGGAGTTGTACAGAGTGGCATACAGTGGAGTGACATAGAGTAGACTGAACTGGTGTAATGTGCATTGGCATAGATTGTTGCAGAGAATAGTGGCGTATAGAGCAGCGGCATAGAAGTCATAGGCATACAATGCAGCATCGTAGAATGCAGTGACATAGATTTGAGTGTTACTTAGCAGAGTGACATGGCATAGAATGCACTGGTGCAGAGTGGAGTGGTGCAGAACAGAGTGACATAGAGTGCGGTGGTGTAGAGTGGGCACAGAGTGCAGTCATGTAGCGTAGTGCAGAGTAGAGTGGTACAGAGTAGAATTTAGTGCCCTAGAGTGCAGCCGCAAACAGTGCAGTGGTGTAGAGTCAAGTGCTGCAGAGTGCAATGGTGTAGAGTGGAGTGTTGCAGAGTGCAGTGATGTAGAGTGGAGTGATACAGAGCAGAATGCCATTGGGTTCAGTAGTGTAGAGTGACATAGAGTGCTTTGGCAAAGAGTGCATTAGCATAGAGTGCAGTGGCATAGAGAGGTTTTGAGTACAGTGGTGAGAGTAGAGTTCAGTAGTGTATAGTGCAGTGGCATAGAGTGAATTGGTGTATAGTGCATTGGCATAGTGTTGCAGAGTATAGTGAAGTAGATTGCAGTGGCAAAGAGTGCTTTGGTAAAGAGTGCTTTGCAAAGAGTGCATTGTCACGGAGTGCAGTGGTATAGATTGGTGGTGATTAGAGTGGTGTAGAGTGCAGTAGTGCATAGTGCAGTAGTGCATAGTGCAAGGCAGCACAGCAAAGTAGAGTGCAGTGGCATAGAGTGGCATAGAGTAGAGTGGATTGGTGTAGAGTGAATTGGCATAGAGTATTGCAGAGTATAGTGAAGTAGATTACAGTGGCATAGATTACAGATGCATAGAATTCCGCTGTGCACAATGCAACATCGTAGAATGCAGCAGCGTTGATTAGAGTGGTGTATACTAGAGTGCGGTGGCCTGGAGTTCAGTGGCCTGGAGTTCAGTGGTGCTGAGTGCAGTGTTGCCGAGTGCAGTGGTGTTGTAGATCAGAGCGGCATGGAGCAGAGGGGCAAAGAGAGCAGTGGGGTAAAGTAGTGCAGAGTAGAGTGGAACAGAGTGCAGCAGCATAGAGTACAGTGACATAGTGTGCAGTGGTGGAGAGTAGGGTAGCATAGAGTAGAGTGGCAGAGAGTGCAGTGGCATAGAGTGGTGCTGAGTGGAGTATCATCGAGTACAGTGGTGTGGAGTGGAGTAATGTGGAATTGAGTGGTGTAGAGGGCATTGGCATAGAGTGCAGTGGTGCAGAGAAGAGTGGCACAGTGTTCAGTGTCGGAGAGTGCAGTGTTGCAGAATAGAGTATTGTAGAGGGCAGTGGTGTAGAGTAGAGTGGCATAGAGAACAGTGGTGTAGAGTACAGTGGTGCTGAGTAGAGTGCAGTGGTGTCGAGTGCCATGGTTTTGAGTAGAGTGATGTAGACTGCAGTGGTGTAGAGTGGAGTAGCTCAACTGCATTAGAGTTGTGTAGGGTACATTGGCATAAAATATATTGTTTCAGATTAGAGTGAAGTGCTGAAGAGTGGAGTGGTGCAGGGTACAGTGCAGTGGCGTACAGTAGAGTGGTGTTGAGTAAATTGATGTAGAGTGCTATGGCATAGATCAAAGTGGTGCAGAATAGACTAGAGAAGCTTACAGTGGAATGGCGCAGAGAGGTAAGTGTGCATATTTGAGATTTGTTCAGGATATTTTGTGAACAACCTCGCCCATATTATCCAAGAAAGTCAAAGTATTTTGCGAAAATGCTGTGCATTTGGGCTTCAGCTTGGTGCTGTTTGAGAGACAGTCTAGTGCGTATTTCAGGTGCTGTCTAAACCACATTTGTTGCACAGTATGAGGCAAATTTTAGGGACAATCCTGTATATTTGTGAAACACTATATGGTTCAGGGCAATGCACACGTTTTTCCACATATTCAATAAGGGGATCATTCAATCAGCCAATTTCTACTATTGAAGGGAAATTTCACCAGCAGTATTTTGATCTGCATAGATCATTCTGCACCAAACAAGCAATCACATTTTTCCGCCCTAAAAATCTAAAAATATTTGAATGTTTTCGTGGCTTGGATGTGCGCCACATCAACACTGAGAAGCTTATGTGTTTAATATGAAACCAAAACTACAGGTCCCAGTGTGCCTAGAGTTATTGGAAGAAAAAGGCAGGGCTATCTACTGCTGCACATTATATGAGTTACTTGGGAGCTATGCTATAACAGCATACCAAAAATATGACTGTGTACAACGTGCAGTAGAGTAAAAATATGTGAAAATTGTGTCCGCGCTTGTTCTAAATGACTTTTTACATTTTGGTATTTTTGCATAGAGATATATATTTAGCATCAATATTTCCACGTGGCGGCCAGCAAAACTTCGACCCACACTCCTACCGGCAACTTAGGTAAAAAATAGGGGTGGGCGGAATTTGCGGAAGCGACTTCCGAAAATTATCGCGAAAATGTTAAAAATCTCCGCAAACAAGCGGAAATATCGCGAAGATGCGGAAGTTTTTTTCCGGCATGTTCGCGAGATTTTCTGCATGGTTGCGGGTCGCCAACTTACCCATGTGGTTGCTTGCGGGCGCGGCCATCTTGTTTTCAGTTGTCTCGCGGTGCATGATCGCGAGAAAAAAGACGTGATCGCGCGACGCATGACGTCACTGCGGACGCGAACTGTCGCGAGACAGCGCAAATGGCTAAAACAATACAACATCTCATGGAGAACGCGACCGGATCGGGAAAAGTTGTCGGCGAACGCGGGGATTCAGGTAAGGCGATCGCGCGCGCGCGAGAATGTATTATTTTACAGCGCGAGCAAGAACCAAATTATCGCAAAGCTGCGGAATGCTGAAATTTTGACATTTCCGCGCTCTCCGCGGAACGCAGAAATGCCAAATTATCGCAAATTCCGCGAACGGAACGGAAATTTTGCCCAGGCCTAGTAAAAAAGCTAAGGAAAATGATTGACAACCAACTTGCCATAAACTGCCAAGTGAATGCAGGCTCCGCCTCAAAATGTTGAAGAAAATCTTCAAGTTGCTCCCAGTCAACACATGTATGACCATCACCCAGGCCTTCATCACCAGGAAACTGGACTACGGCAATGCTCTGTATGTGTGAATAAACACAGAACTGACCTGGAGGCTCCAGACCATTCAAAACTCAGTACCCTAGACTCACTCAAGCTTTTTTCCTGGATTCACACTACCCTGCACTTCAGAGATCTCCACTGGCTCCCTGTCCACAAACGTGCACTCTTCAAGCTCCTCACACATGGCTAGATGGTACGTGCTTTCACTGCCAGGATACCCTTCTGGATGAGTTGTGCGCTCTACAAATACCCATAACATAACATCCTGACTGTAGCATCCCAAATTACATGACTTTGGTGCAAAAATGACAGAAAATTGCTCTAGAATTTTAAGGTCTCTTTCATATTTCCAGTCATTTGAGTCCAGAGTTCAGAATTACTACCTGAATTTTTAAATGTGGACAATGGAGAAATGTATATAAATGGCTGCAACAGTGAAAAACAAAACTAATCTCATTATAATTGTCACCATAGAGAGGGGGAATCTCAGGGAATAATTAATTATAAAGTCGGCAATAACTGTGACTCGGGGAAACATTTGCATGTCTACACTTTGCAGATGCTCTTTGTCCAAGAACTCATTTGTGATAAGATTGTACACGAGTGCTAATTAAAGGGAATATTCGGAGGTGAAAAAAGACTCAGGGGCATATCAACAAGCAGGCGATAAAAAATTAATGCCGCTTTTGCGGCCGTTTTCGGCCGAAAAGCGGCGATAATCTTATCGCCTAATCAGCAAGGTCACGCTAACGCGTGAAACCTTGCGTTAGCGTCAGGATTCCTAACACCCAGCTTTGCATCTCTAATGAGATGCAAAGGGGGCGTTCCTGACCTGGCATGACATGAGAAATGTCGCTAAGCGACATTTCTCCTATCAGCAAGCCTAACGCTATGAAGCATAGCGTCAGGAAAAGTAGCGATAACCCCTGTTATCGCTACTTTCCTTACGCCTGCTTCAGGACTGACTTAGCCATGATATCCTATGGAAGATGGATATCATGGTTAAGTTTGTGAGTCCCTATCAACTAGTTAACGTGATATTATCGCTGGGTTTCCAGCGATGATCTCACGTTAGCCAGTTAGCGCTAGGATTTTTATCGCTGATGAGATAAGCGTTGCTAAAAGCACGCTATCTCAGCGATAAAAATCGGCGCTAGCCGGCGATAATTATCCGAGCGCTAAATGCGCTCAGCGATAATTATCGCCGGTTGTTGTTGATATGCCCCTTAATTTTTTTGCCAAGCATCATTGGCAGTCATTGTGTCTTTTACAGAAGCCGTGTTTGTCAGCTTTCTGATGTCACGCATTTAGCATATTTCATCGTGTTCCCGGATCTGGATGCCTGCCAGTGGTTTCTCTTCCATCCTACTATAAAATCAATAGAAATATACATTATAATACCAGATATTTTTCTGACCCAACAGTTGTAACTTATCAAACTAAAGTACTTATTTATAATCAATCCAAGCTATTTTATACCACTTGATTTAAAAGAGGAGCGTTATGAAGTATTATGTGCAGCACTGGTTTTTCAATACTTTTTTGTAGTTGTTGCATTTATATCAAATCCCATTCTGGTTACAGAATAATTTAGACATTTTATAATGTATTGTGCGTTAATTAATGGGGGTATTATGGGTTGGATTTTGTATATTGATCAAAATGTATCAGCTTTATGCAATGCCGTACTGCACAGAATTTATCAGTGCTGCATTGCATGAAAAAAATGCAAAAAAATTGCAAAGCCATATCTAATATGAGTTGGGTGCTGATGAAGTCATTAGCCGCGGGCACACATATAATGCAGTGATAGCTCAATATTAAGGGCCTGAGTACGAGCTCCTCGTGAAATTCTGTCCCATGCGTAATCTCCTGTTTACGCATGGGTCAGAATTACGAGGGAATTTAACACATCCGAAAATTATAGGATGCATTAAATAACTCATTCTTCGTTAAATTTCACAGGGGAAAACATATGGTAGTTACCGTATCATGCAGATTTTGATGTGTTAAATTCCCAAATCTGCATGTTATTCCCAATGAACTCGTAATGGGTATTATGTATCACACCTGTGGTTTTGTTATTTATGAGGGGCAATTAATAATGCCCTAGATCATAAACTAGTCAGGTATTTTTTCCGACCTGTGAGTAGCACAGGATGGAATTACAAGTTGAGTGTTATTTAACACAACCGATAATAATTGGATGCGTTAAATATCTCAACCCCTTGTTAAACTTTAGAAGCTCAAACCTGACAAAGTTCACAGGGGGAAACCATACGGTAATTACTGTAACATGCAGATTCATTATTTACCAGGTGTGATAATTAACACCTTAGATAGTGATCAGGCCCTAAGTGTAGGCAATTTCTCTAATGTCAATGCAGTGGTGTAGCAAGGGAGTTAAGTGCTCTGGTGCAAGAACAAAATGCGGGTACCCCGTAACTGGCAAGTGCAAATGCAACAAGCCCAGTTTTCAGATAAAGAACTTTACAGCACAGTTTACCTTTGAGAGTAGCTAAAAGGTCGGTTAAGTGAACAAAAAACCTTTTTGTCTAAGAACCTCCACCCAAAATGTATTTGATAGCAAAAGTTTTAAGACATCACATAAAAATTACTGACCCAGGCTACACAACACCAAGATGGCAATGTTCCGTCGAGGTGTCTTGGTCTCAGCTCGTGTTTTCTGGTCCATTTGTCTGCACTAGTTTCTTGAGAAGCAGGTACAGTGTGTGCACGGCTGTGGTAATACTCAAGGTTCACCCTGGACACTAAAGGCAGTGTAATTATGGCTCTATCCTTTCATGTATGAACAGGCCACATATATATTTACACAAGGCCTCATGTATTAGTGTGACCTAATATGATTAGTGTGAAGTGGGGCACGGAACAGCTACAGAAAGTGCTTTTTCACTATAATCTCACATTTAAATAAATGTTTTCCTTACAGTAACATCGAATTACTGTTCCCATATATCTGTATTTATGTGGTTTAAATAATGTTAAGTCTTATGTAACCACGTATTCATTTTAATAGTACTCTGCATCCACATTGTAACTTTTTGCGTATCCATATTCATGCATTTAAATGTGTACTGAAATATTTGCTATATTGATTGGCCAAGGGCAATGTTTTTCTCTCCTCTGTAGGTGCAGTTGTATGATCTCAAGAACTGGGAAAGACACATTGAGTGTGAGAGATGGAAAGTTTCAGGAGGAATACTTTTGGCAAGAATGAAAAGCCTTAATGAACGAAGGGAGGACTACTGTTTGTACAGAATTGGGAGACACGAGGAGGATTCCAAGGATGTTCTGATATTCGGACCAAAGGAAAGGAGTTTCAAGAGTAGTTGCCAAATCTTTCTTTGTTAAGGTGGAAACTGATGAGACTTGTGATATGAGATTCTCAAATGCTCTTATTTGTGGTTTAATTGGTGATCACACTTCAGCTTTGGTCAGATTCCTTTTAGTCTCAA
Source organism: Triturus cristatus (assembly GCF_964204655.1). Taxonomy (NCBI): domain Eukaryota; kingdom Metazoa; phylum Chordata; class Amphibia; order Caudata; family Salamandridae; genus Triturus; species Triturus cristatus. Next base: position 543,642,158 of record NC_140594.1, on the reverse strand, counting down.
AAGGGTATAGACATCTTCGCGTTATCTCAGCTTTGTGGCTTTCTGCTAAAAAATACTCTCTATTTTGGAGGACTTCTATGGATGCACCGCTATGCTGACACCTTCCTACTTCACTGGATCTGATTCAGGATTCCCCAATCAGATGAGATTTAGATTTCCTCATGCATAATAGGCATTAGAACTGCAAAGTTTATACCGATCATTAGATTTTATTTCTGATTTTCTGCATTGCTATCACTGAATTCGGTGTATGTTTCAGGTTATTGAGGCTAAATGTTGTGAGACGATTTGGTCTCTCAGTAGTGATTTTGTGTTTTTCCAATATATTCTTAAGACTTGTGGCTTTTAATTTGTAACAAACCCATGCCAAATCTTGTTTACCAACTTTGGGTTCTCACTGTGTGGCCGAAGTGGTTCCACTGTTAATTGAACTTCTGGTTTATTTTAAATCCCTTTTATTGCTTAGGCACCTAAAAAGGTCTGTCGCAAGGAAATTTGGACCTAGGACTCAGTGTTCTAGCAGATGGAAGCAAAACAATGATGGTTAGATCGTAGAATAGGGGGCATTAGGAAACCTTTTTAGAGCACTTCAGACTCAGGTTCACTTTCCCTTTTTGCACCACGGCGCACTGTCAAACAGGGGTACCGGGTGCAAACAGGGCAAGTGAGCCTTACTTTGTTGAATGTGCTGCTCTCAGGGCAGCTGCTAACTTGTGCTGCTCTGGGGGCAGCGCATGTCAAGTGAAATATAGAGCGGTTGCTTCAAAGTCGCTCTGTGTTTCACAGTGCAGGTGGCAGGCATTCTGCACTTTCAAGCATGAGTAGAGCTACCTTCCTAGGCAGGTGCAGTGAATGACTACACCCATCTGCAAGGGGATGTCTGGGGGGTCCATGGAAACTCTTTCATTCCTCAGGGACTGCCCTCAGGGGACGCACTGATAGTGCGCCACCTTTTTGTGGTGCAAAATCAGTGCACCTCCTGAAGGCATATTTGCTTCTGTGTCCACATCTGTAACACAGCAGGGGCGCAGAGGCAAAGGGATTCCCTCATTTGTATGGGACCACACCCCCATGCATATAAGGTTATGCCCTCTAGTGATACCATCAGTGCTACATGTGTGACAGATCTATGAGTATTACAGAAGGGGGTGCACAAGCATATGCTGCCCCTTCTGTAATACCACAGTGCCCGAGGGGCACACACAACTGGTGAACATGCCCATTGTGCCCCCAGGGCACTTTCTGAAATACAGCTTTTGATTTTATTCCATTTAAATTAGCGGCACAGTGAAGTGAAACAATAAAAACTTGCAAATATACATGCATTTCATGTTTAGAATGCTGCTGCAGATGTGCCAATTGTTATGGCTTCTGTTGATTTTGAACCCTATCATGTGAAGAAGATACACAGCTTTGAGGTGTTGTGACAGACACATTTGCCAAGAATCAGGAGTATAACTGTACTGTACATTTTGCCTGGAATTGGTTTAATATTGCTGCAACCCTTTATATACATCTTTTTTATGTTTAACTTTCCTGCATCTTTGAGCACTGAGTTGTCTGCACTAATGTAAATATTATAACACCTGTTTGGCAATAAATGCAAGGAGTCATTTTTGACATTGAGAAAGACTGTATTGCATCATTTAGTTGTATCTTCAGGGGGTTACATAAAGGAGACCCTCGGAACCTTTTGCTTAATTCCAGAGTCCAAGAAACAGCACATGCTCTCTCATATATCTGAGCAGTTTGGAGTATGGCACTAATTTTGGAGTGAGAGGTGATTCTTTCTATGGGGCGACGTAGGGGCAGTTTCGGTAGACGTGGCATAATTGGTGTGGTTTTCACCCTACCTTTTTGCCTTCAAACCTCCAGTTTTGCTGACTTTTTATTTGCTGTCCTTAGGACTCTGCACACTGCTCCTTGTTTAACACAGGCAGGACCTAAAACGACGACATCCAAGTGGGCAACCAGTTTGCTGTTACTTAAAATAATTAAAAAAAATAATGAATTAAAAGACACTGATATAAATTTTGGACTTCAGACACCAACTTTTCAGTACACTTCTGGACCTGTGATGACTCTGCCAGAAAGACGGACTGCTGTGCTGCTGAAAGGACTGTCACTCTGATGGACTCCTGCCCTGTGGGACTACTGCCTTGCTGAACAGCTGTACTGCTGCCCACCTGCCAGAGTCAGAGGGGTTAAACCTGCACTTGAACCCGGTACTCTAAGAGTGACTCCAAGTGCTAGTCTGCTGGCCCTCTGTTCAGAGACACTGGAATACTGGAATATAACAAGCTCTCCACTACCTGAACAGGCTCCCAACCACCTGAACCAGCACCCAGATCCAGCTGGAGTAAGCCCCGGACTCCCAAGAGGTGCCCTTGAGCTCTGGACCAGTGGTGTGGCCTCAGCAGAGCAAAATTGAAGTGTTTTGGCTCTTTGAGACTGCGAACGGGCCAGTTGGCACCAAAACATTGTCCCTAGCACTGTCCACCAACGTGCAGTTACGTGAGCCTAACTCTTCACTCTGAAGCCTTAACTGCTCTTGGGAAGCACAATCACAAAGCTCGCCCTGAACATTCACAGTGACAACAGGGTCTTCGCAGTACAGCGATGACCATCTACTACACCAGCCTGCTCTTTGTGATACATCGACAACAGTCTGCAACACTTCTCTGCAGCCCCCTCCACTGCAGATGCAACTCTGTGCTGGACGGAGAAAGTAGCTTTTCAGCAGGGCTAACCTGGTCCCTCCATCATGGTTGCTCTTCCGGTCTTGCACGACTAGATAGCCATGAGTGGTGCTTTTGGCTTTTTTGGCACTACTTTCACTTAAATATTTAAAAATAACAATTGGAAGTGCTGCATAAATACTTTACACATTGCCTCTAAGTTAAGCCTGACTGCTCAGGTTCAAACTACCAGATGGTTGAGCACAGGTTAATTGGGGGTTTGCTTGTGCCTCACCCTAACGAGGACTGTGGTTGCTGCTTGAGTAGGGTTTCACCCCCCTCAAGCAGTAAACAAACTTCTCACAAGTTTGCACAAAGGCGAAAGATTGTGGGATCTCAAACCCAAGTTTCTCTACTTGGGCAAGTCGCAGAATGCCTCATCTGTGTGTACCCAGAAGCATTCAAAGAGCTATACAGAACAAGCATTGGTAAAACAAACTGGCCTGACCTTTGCAATCTAGTGTGATGGTTATTTCTATAAATATATTTCATTGCAAGCACATGCTACAAAATGAAAAATCAACATGCTGCTACCTCCACATGGCTGCCATATGCATGCAATGAAAACAAATGTCATTAAAAATCTTCACTGATTTTAGCATTTGACTTTTTATGTTAATTAGGTAACAAACCCTTTAGTTGTGCTATACCATCATAAAATATTTATTCAGTCGAACAAACCAACTATAAAGAACAGCATACATCACAATAACAATATATGAATAAGGCACAATTAAATAAAAACAGCATAAACTACAGAACAAAAACTGGGCTAAAAAACATGATATCATCTGCATTCACAAGGTCGCCAATCAGAACTTCAGTGTGTAGATGCCAAGGTTGCCCGTAGACAGCTTGACATGGTAAGTACAACATATTTGTTGAGAAGCAATTGTGAGTACATAAGAGCAGGGAGTACTTGGTTACAGTTCAGAGACCTCAGCAGTGGTAACAAGAACCTCTTTCTAGACCAACTGTAGTATTTACAAAACATGACACAGTGTAAGGTGTCCTGCGTAGACCAGTTGTCGCAGCCTTAGGACAATCTTTCACCAGTGTGCACACAGCCAAGGAGAGAGGTCAGTAAATGGTGAATTTGTTTAAAATGAAACATGGCCCGGGGAAATCAGTCATGCCGACTGATAGCCTGCACAAATTACTGCTCCATTGCCTGAACAGATTTTAAAAGCATTTGGCCCCTCACTAGAGGTTTCAACATTTCTACCCCCTCTCTGTTTGACATTGCCCACTCAGAGAACAGTGACTTTCCTTAGATGATGTACACTCATCCATGTTGTCAGCAGCTTTCAACACCATCTCTCATATGGTCTTAATTAAAAGACTGAGAGAGATTTGTGTTGGAAGAAAAGTCTTGGAATGGCTGAAGAATTTTCTGAGTGACCACACCAGAGCAGTGAATTTAGAGTCCTTTGTCTCATGAACCATAGTCTTGGATCAGAAGTGCCACAGGGATCGGTATTAAGTCCCAATCTTTTCAACATTTATGTGGCACCACTCACACAAGTGTTAAAATCCTATGGATTTGATGCCATCTCCCACGCAGATGACAGTCAGCGAGTCATCACTATGGGACCCAATCCAGAATCCACCAACGTAAGGTTCCGAGACTGTATGAATGATATCGCCATATGGATGCACAAAACTGTCTGCGGCTTCACACAAGCAAGACAGGGATTTAATTATTTGGTAAAACTCGCTCAGTATGGCTGATGACTGGTGGCCAAACTGCCTGGGCATAGTCCCACCGTCTAAGGTTATGGTCAGAAACGTGGGCATCATGGTGGACGCGGATCATTACATGAAAGAACATGTAAATGACATCACTGGCACAGGCTTCGGAATAATGCACCCGCTCAGAAAGCTATTTGTGTGGCTTGCAATTCAATCAAGAAAATCTCTAGTCCAAGTTTTGATAATCATTTGCCTTGACTATGGGAATGCATTAATGGCCTCCATGATGAAGGACTGTTTGCTAAACTTCAGGTGATTCGAAATACAGTTGCATAGTTAGTTTGTCATCTTCCACCTTAGTCGCCATCTGAACCCATTCTTAGAAACCTGCACTGGCTACCCATAAGAAAGCAATCATTGTTCAAACTAACTTGTTTGTTTGGTACATAATTCTCTTTATGGTAATGGACCCCAATGTCTACGAAGTAAACTGAAATGCTATGCCCCTACTAGGAACTTTAGATCTAGTGAGGAATGCCTGCCACAGCCTCGCCATATTTGTATGGCCAGATATGGCCGCAGATCCTTTTCATTTTTGGCTCCTTTGCACGGTATAAGCACAAATTTTAGATATCTTATAAAGTTCTTAAAACATAGTTATTTTAACTCTTATTTTTAACTGTACAATGTATTTAGGCTGCCTGGTTTTAGATTTAAACCTATAATAACTGAAACTCCCCCATCCCGAAAGGGAAATAGCCCTAACCAGTGAAAATGTATAAACACTGAAAAAACACCTGCACAACCACAAACTAAATGGCAGTCGAAGAAAGTAAGTGGAGAGTGAAAGAGTCATTTTTTTCCCCTAAAGGGCACAATACAATGTAACTTTGTTATACAAGGTAGCAGCAAGAAAGACTGGGCTAACATTATTCTGCTTCAGTTTTGTTGTTTAGGGATGTCTCTAAAATCTTGTTTCTTCTTCCTTTTGATTTTTCAGTTTTGTGGTCTTTGGTCTAAAGTTGCAGGGTTTAGAAGAATGTTTTAGGTCTTGTTTAATTATTTTTAAAACTGTATTGAATCAGGAAATATCAAAATCCTTTCCTTTGATAGCTTTATTTCGGTCAGATGACCATAAAAGCACAGATAAAATATATACAAGCATAAAATACATAAATAATTCAGAATTTGAGATAAAAAGTTATTAAACAGCAGTTATCAAAGTGAAAACAATCATGAGTACAATGTACATATTCAAGCTCTGTAAGAGGTAAAAACATTTATAGGGGTCCTAACGCCTTTAAAATTCGGTTACGCGTGTGCCAAACATTAGTCAGGAATTTTGCTAATGCGAAAACAATTGGGCCAGAGAGATCAGTTTTTAAAATTCTGTACATTGGTGCGTATTCCCTACAACCCATTTTCCTTATCAAGGGGAGGAGCCAGTATTTACGTGCTATTTTATAGGCGGGGCAGAAGAAAACCACGTGCAAATCAGTTTCTTCCATGGCATCACAAGCCGGACACTGCTTTAGGGTGGGACCCGAAGACCAGGTACTTGTGAAAAATCTGAACGGCAGTGTGCCGTATCTCCATTGGAGAAACAGCTTCCTGGTAAGTACGGGGGAGATGGAATCCAGCACCCTCTCCAGTCTATAGACATCCTTGCTCTGCATGAACACAGAAGCTAGGGACCCTTCTGCCTGGGTAGCTTGAGCCCTGTCTAATTTATATTCATGGTAAACCTTAGCCAGGGACCTTTTGGATATTTTCGGTGCGGCTCTCGCCGGGTCACTCCATAGGTCGGGGAGCCCTATTCCCACACAAATGGCTTGGATGTTTTTGACCCAGGGAATACTGAGCGCCATTGGTTCTTTCAAAAGTTCAGCCAATTCCGCCCTATATTCTACGAGATCGATACTGCTCCACAGCCTACGCCAAAATGCTAGAGGTCTCAGACTTATTTCATCAGCTAATGGTCGTAGGCCCAGATCTAGCCTCAAGGGGAGGAGCGGAGTACTGGGAGGGAGTGCGGCTATCTGTCTGATAAACTTGTTTTCCACTGATGACAGACTCTTACAGGATGTGTGGCCCCATATTTCCGCCCCATACATTATTGCTCCCCGAGCCTGGGCTTTGTATATCTGGATCAATGCCCCCAATGGACGATATGATGAACCGTTCATCATACGAGCAATACCCCCAGTGATCTGCGTGAGTTTAAGGCTTGCCCTACTCTGGTGGGATCCCCAAGTCATGGTCTCGTTAATAGTCACACCAAGGTATTCAAAGGTAGTCACTCTCTCCAGCCGTCCAGCTCCCAATTGCGGGTTTGGGCGAAGTTTTTGCCTCGGGTTCAGAACCATATATTTAGTTTTTGCCGCGTTGATTTCGAGCCCCCTATCGTTACAGAAGGCCACAAAGGAGTCGAGAATCCTCTGAATACCCATAGGGGTTTTGGATAGCAGCAGGGTGTCGTCCGCAAACATAACTGCGGGCACCCTGCTGCCATTCAATTTCGGAGCGTCAGTGTATTCAGTGGCATTCAAATGGGCGATTACCCCGTTGACAAAGAGGCAAAACAGGGTCGGTGCCAATACACAGCCCTGCCTTACCCCCCGGTCAATGGGGAATCTGTCCGTCAGTTCCCCCGCCCTCCCACACCTCACTCGGGCATAGTTGTTGTGATGCAGTCTCTGTAAGATCAAGAGGATGTCCGGGGGGACGCCCATCTCTGCCAAGATGCTCCAAAGTTTCCCCCGGGGCACCAAATCAAAAGCGGCCCGTAGGTCCACAAAAATTGTGTACAAACTACCGCCCTCGATTTTTGCTACCCGCCAGTAGACCAGATTCAATCTAAAAACCTGGTCCACTGTGGATACCCCCCTCCTAAATCCCGCCTGGTAAGGGCTAAGGGCTCCCACCTCCTCAATACAGTCCTGTAGCCTATTCAGCATCACCCTACCAAACAGCTTCTGCGTCACGTCTATCAAGTTGATTGGTCTATAGTTGGCTGGGAGGAGAGGTGAGCCCTTTTTGAAGATAGGGACCACCTCAGCCACCAGCCAAGTACTAGGGATCTCTATACCACCAATAACTCCATTGAAGAGGGCGGTAAGATAAGGGGCCCATACAGCAGGTTCCTGCTTAAACATATCCCCTGGTAGTCCGTCCAGTCCCGGCGCCTTTCCAGGGGCAAGTCCTGAAATGGCAACAATCACTTCACCGAGCGTTATCAGCTCCCCTTCATAATCCGGGAAGCCTACCGCATCGGCAACAGGGGATTCTTCCGAGTCAGGGCTATATAGAGTCTGAAAGTGAGCCTGCCATACCCCAGGAGCAATATTCGGCTCTAGTGCCGATTTTAAGTTCCCCGACCCCCCATTCACAATCCTCCAGAACAACCGATGGTCTTGGGTTACTAGTGCCTTAGTGAGTTTTTCCCACTGTTCTTCCTCCCATTCTGCCTTTGCGTGGGCAGTGAGTTTCTTATAAACTCGCCTGCATTGTTTTAGGGTATCCTCACCAAAACCCTCCTTGATTAGTTTGAGGAGCTCTATTTTTGCCCTTCTGCAGGCCAGGTTATACCATAGTGTTTTTCCTGGACGCCCCCCTTTTGCCTTTCGCGGGCTACAAGTGAGATGGGGTGCCGCAGCTTTTATAAGTTCCTCATGGGCTTTGAATAATTTACCCTGGGAGTCTTTGTTGAATGGTTCGGCGTCCAAGCAACCCACAGTTTCCAAAATGGGAATTATCCCATCATAGAGCCTAGGGAGTTTATTCTTGCTCGTGGCCAAGTGCTCCCACCTGATCCTTCTGCGGTTGTTGTCAAGGAGAAGTACAGGGGTGTTTTCTACCACATTATTCAGAGGGGCTTGGGGGCCAGGATGGACAAGGTCGAGCTCAAGTGCGTTATGATCACTATCAGACCTATCCATCACCCTGAAGTCCTGGATTGTCGGCCACTTCACTATTTGAGCCAAGACATAATCCAGGCGGGACTCTCTACCCAGCCTGTTGTAGGTGGTTTTACTGGGTATATCAGATTATATTCGCCCATTACAAGCTCTGAGTCCAAACTTCAGGGTGAGGGCTGTGATTTGCACCGCTAAAGGGGTCCACGCCTTTGGAGGTGGGGCTTCCACCATAGGGACTGACCATTTAACTTCTTCATCAGATGATAACCCATCCAATAGACCAGGGAGTGGCTCAAAGTGAGAATTAAAATCCCCTCCCACCACATAGTATGAGTCACTCGATAGGTCAGTTAGAAAATTGGAGAGTTCATCTATGGTCGGCGATTCCTTTGCATTCCCCATTGGCCTGGAATAAATGTTAATGAACACCAGTTTAACTCGGTTGGGCCATAATAGAGAAATTGCAAGGATGTCCTCAGAGTTGGTCGGCATCCGAGTTGCCACACAACCCAGATGGGATGCAACCCAAGTCGTGAGTCCTCCTGACGGCCGGCCTTTGCCCTCCCATCTCGCTGGAATAGAGAATGACATGTAGCCTTGATGGCCATGTTCCTCTCTGGCCCAGGTCTCCTGGAACATACATATGTCCCCCGACTCGATGTAATTTACCCAGTCCAAGTCTTCCAGTTTGTTAGCGAGGCCAGCGATATTCCAGCAGATTAGCCTCAAAGATCCGGAGATGTTAGGTGCCGGACCAGGAGAATTAAAAAGTGTAATTCCGGGCTCCACTGAAATCGGGGATACTAACGTAGTACTAACAGTAGGGGCCGGTAAATCAAAAGGTCTACTGCGGACATTCTCCACCAATGATGGGTCAATCGGAGTTCCAAGGGCGTTGGTAACATTATGGGCCAATAAATTATCCAAAACAGCCAGATTGTTCAGTGGCCCATCCAGTTCAACAGCAGTCGAGGTAGGTAACTTAGGAGAACTGCAAACACCACAATCCAAAGCCTTTGGCTTGTGACTAGAGAGTCAATCAACCCCATCCAAACCATTCAGGCAATTAAAGCGATTAAAATGGAAGTAGGGCCTGTCCTGTACTTGAAGATTTGGACGTTGTACATAATCCCTGTATCTATGTCTCTGTTCCACCCTCACCCACTCATCTTGTGTCGGGATGTGATGCATATGGGTAGGGGGGAAAAAAAAGGATACTGGCATGGTCTGGATAGTAGAGTCCAGTGACCTATTTATTCCTTTACAAATGTGCCGCACAGTGCCCGGGTCCTTAAAGCTTGTCAGGATACAGTCCCCTATTATTGATTTCCTAGTTTTACCTAACCAGGGGACCCTTCTTACCATAATAATCTCATTGTTAAAATGGGACGGTAGGGGTCGATTCCAATTCAGCCATTTAATGACCTTGTATTTTAGTGATTGGTAATCTTCGTTCTCCCCTAGTCTTAAGCGGGGGATGCCTGCTAGGACCACCGTTAGACTATTAGCCTCTGGCGGCAAGTCTGGTCTCCGTGGACTTGGAGCCGGCCGGCCCGGGGAGGGTAGAGAGATACCACCAACTTCTAGATTGCCGTCAATAGTCCCCGAATGGGAACTTTGAGAGGCAGAATTCATTGTCTCTCTGGGCCTATTAGATACATTGCAGCGCGGTGCCTGGTCTAAGACAGCCATTAATGGTTGCAAAGGAGGGGCAGTAGTCGCACTCTGGGGGGGAGACTTTATTATTACCCTTCGTAATTCCTTTTTTAGTAAGGTTTCCTGCGGAGGGATAAGGTCCCGTATTATTGGATTGCTTACTAACTAAGGTGTTCAGATTAGTAAGAGCTGTTTCCAATAGAGTGAGCCTACTCTCTACTTTTATCAAACTATCGCTAATGGGCTGTAGAAGAGAACGCAGTAGCGATTCTAGGCTCCCTATAGCTGTAGAAGGGTTAAGTGTGTCAGCCACTGGGATGTTTAGAATAGTAGCTCTAGTTGAACTAGAGACCTTTGAGAGAAGAGCAGTGGGGGCAGTCTTATTATCCCTCCCAGGCTGGGGTACAAGTGTGTGTTTTTTTCCGAAATCTAGATGCGACGGTTTGGCTTTCCCCCTGCCCCCCGTTGACTTTTTACTACGTTTACTCGGTGGGGGCCTGTGCAACTCTACCTCAACTCTTTGTTTAGGCTTGCTTTTCTTGGCTACATGCGGAGGTGGGGTTTGAGTGACCAGATTAACAGGAGTAGGACAAGTCCCAGAAGGGGTCATATCTAGGAGTTTTCCAGGGGCCAACTCAGGGGAAGTGGGGATGTCCCTTAATAAGAGAGGGAAGTCCTCAGGGGTCAGAGGTTTAAGACTAAGTGGGGGCGTGCCATCCTCTTGGGTAATGGGATACGGGATGATCTCTGGCAGAGGCGTATTCTTCATGGAATCAATGGAGCGCCGCCGCTCAGCCCTGCGTTTCTCCAATGAATTTTCCTTACCTACATCTTCTTTAGTAGGTTTGAAGTACTTGTCCAACGACCCTGCCTTGCAGCCCCCTTCCTTGGCAGTGGATTTGCACGGTCCTGGAGAGGGCATCCTCCTGGACTGGTTGTGTTTAGGAAGAAAGGGGTATAGCCCGGCCCGGCCTCCTTTGGCCCCTGACGGCCACACACGGCCCGCCCTTTGCCCGGGCTTTGCCCGGCGCGTCCCGCACGCGTCCCGCGAAGCGGGTCCCTCTGTGGTTTTATGCGCCTCCTGGCGCTTGCTGCACGTCACCACGTCGCGCCGCCGCTGAGGCTGCCGGGAATTGCAGTCCCGGGGCGGCGACGCGGAAGATACTGATGACCGTTTGACCCTTGGCGGTGGCGGCAATGGCGGCAATGGTGTAGCGTGGCAAGGCTCCGCAGGTAAGTCTGTGGTTAGGCTGCTCCCCCCCGCTCCGCCGGTCCCTCCGTGGTTTTATGCGCCTCCTGGCGCTTGCTGCACGTCACCACGTCGCGCCGCCGCTGAGGCTGCCGGGAATTGCAGTCCCGGGGCGGCGACGCGGAAGATACTGGTGACCGTTTGACCCTTGGCGGTGGCGGCAATGGTGTAGCGTGGCAAGGCTCCGCAGGTAAGTCTGTGGTTAGGCTGCTCCCCCCCGCTCCGCCGGTCCCTCCGTGGTTTTATGCGCCTCCTGGCGCTTGCTGCACGTCACCACGTCGCGCCGCCGCTGAGGCTGCCGGGAATTGCAGTCCCGGGGCGGCGACGCGGAAGATACTGGTGACCGTTTGACCCTTGGCGGTGGCGGCAATGGCGGCAATGGTGTAGCGTGGCAAGGCTCCGCAGGTAAGTCTGTGGTTAGGCTGCTCCCCCCCGCTCCGCCGGTCCCTCCGTGGTTTTATGCGCCTCCTGGCGCTTGCTGCACGTCACCACGTCGCGCCGCCGCTGAGGCTGCCGGGAATTGCAGTCCCGGGGCGGCGACGCGGAAGATACTGGTGACCGTTTGACCCTTGGCGGTGGCGGCAATGGCGGCAATGGTGTAGCATGGCAAGGCTCCGCAGGTAAGTCTGTGGTTAGGCTGCTCCCCTAATCATATTTGATATTTGTAGGAGAGTAGGATCTGCTTCACATGTTTACCCCCACTTTTTGCTGGTGTTTCACTTTTTTTGACTTTAGTCTGGCTGGGGACCTGCTATTCAGGGCCCCAGCCTAGCTGCTGCCTCTCTAAAATGATTCCATGTACTTTAGGTACAGTTCAGATTTGATCTGAGGTGCCCTTATAAGTCCCTAGAATATGGTATACTATGTACCCAGGGCATTGGTACCCCAGAGACCTACCAGGGGCTGAAGCATGTATTATGCCACCCCTGGAAAGCCACCCAAAATGACACAACTGGTCTGCTACTGCAGCCTGAGTAAGGTGGTGCATGCACCCTTTACCGAGATGTAGGTTTACTATATCTCACCATATACTGCACATACAAACCTATCAGTCACCCCTATGGCAGGCCTTATCAATCCTGAAGGCAGGGTGCTTGGTTATAGGTGAGGGGGTGCCCAGGCATGAGCTGAGCCCCTCTGCAGCCTTCAGAATCTCTTCTCCGGGGTTGTCAGTAGTGCAGCCTGACCATATACTCTTAAGTGCATTATAACCAAGTGGTTAATGCTAACTTTGGACTAGCTGCATGGAAACATGTCGTGTTTGCTGTCAAACACCTTGGAATCATACACCCACCCCAGTAACTGGTGTTGGAGTATGATCCCACCCGTCTAGAGGGAGAGACATGACTGTACTGGTCTACCCAGTAGAAACCTAATAGAGCCCTGGCATCACAAAATGGATGCTGCAGTCACAGACACGGGTCTGGCGTCCTGCTGCTGACCGAAACTCTGGCATGGGAGGCCTGGACAATAGGTTTCCTTTCACAGGGAGGTGTAACCACCTCCCAGACAGGCTTATGTGTATTGGGGCTGGGTGGGAGCACTCTCTGAGTGCTTTGAAGTCCTGCACTAGGGGCACATTTGGTGTCCCTGTGCATAGTCCAGCTCAAACCGGTTCAGGGGCTTCCAGCCCCTGCTCTAGCAAAAAACTGGACAAAGGAAATGGGTATAGCCACCCCTCTTTCCAAACCCACCCAGATTATGTCCAACCCCCTACCTTAGTATAAGTATGGAACCCCAGTCCTTAGGACTTTAGATTACCCTGGACAAAACTCTGAAGCTGAATCCTGGACCTTCGACGCTCTGCTCCAGACCAGAAGCATGAAGAAATCTCCCTTGGGGTCAAGGAGTGACTCCCCTGCTTGGCAGGCACCAACAAAGTATTTTGCCAGTCTGCATCATCGAAGCTCCCGCCGGACTCTGAAGTATTTGCAGCACAGGAGGAGGATTTCAACACATCTCATAGGCGGACCCGAGTCCCCAGCAAAGCTGAGACCCGCAGCCCTCGTGAGTAGCATGGAAACCGGAACTCCTTCTGCAAGTGCATTGACTTCTCGACGTATCTTGAAGGTGTGCTTGGGCTGACTTGTAGCCCCCACCTTGAGCACTAAATGCACTGAAGATTGTTGGCCTGGTCATTCCGAGTGACCCCTGGGCCGCCGTTTTGGGTTTCATCTTGAGGTCCCATCGCGATCCCTGGTCTGTTGACTGGCGGGTCCCTGAGGGGGTAACTTTGTATTTCCTTGGGCTTCCCTGGTTGCTCCAGATGTGCCCTGACTCCCAACCAAGTGGTGAGTCCCTCAGACCTTGCTGGTCCGCACCGAAGCATTACTTTTTTTTCTGCATGGGTTGCTGTTGCCAAGGCTTGTTGTGTCCAATCCGGGCACCAATGCTGCAGCACTCGACATCCTTTATGGGGTAGCTCGAATCCAGGTCCTGGTTGTCCTCGACGCCTCCTGGTCCTCGTGGATGAAGAGTCAAGCTTCACCTCTTTCACCTGAAATCACCCGACATCGGTGGGCATCTGCTCATCGCCTTCCTGGTCACTGGCTAGTGACCCAGACTCTGTCCCCACAGCTTTCAGGTTCTTCTCATCTTCGATCCAGGCTTGGATCTCTTCGGACACTTCGCATCTTCACGGCAGCAGTACTTCTTCGCCAGCTCCCATTGAAATCGACGACGCGACCCGACTCGTGGGTAAGGTAACACGAGTACTCCAGTGCTACCGTGGGTGCTAGCCCTAGAACTTCCTAAGTCCAAAAGGGTTTGGTCCTGACTCATTTGTAAGTGTCCCTAATCTTTAAAAATCTAACCACGACTTTCCCCATAGAAGCTAACGGGAGCTCGCGGCTGTGTTCACACACTGCACATGGGTGGCCCCCGTGGGTCCCCTGTGTCACTACCTTGGGTGGTTCCTTGGGGTCCCAGTGATTCTACAGGCTCTAGGCCTTGTGTCTAGTTAAGTCGTGGTTCTTATACCACTATTTTAGTGTATGGTTTGGCTCACCCCTAGGGCCTGATGTGTATGTGCGCTATTTTACTGTGATTACTGAAGTGTAACTTATGTGTTTTGACCTCTAGTCTCATAAAGAGACTAGGAGGGTGTGTTTAGTAATAAATACATATATTTTATATATATACCTGGTATGGATATCTTTCATTTAGTGACTCAAGAGATTATAGACTGGTAAAACAAGATGCTTTACATTCCTTCAAGACTTAGCCGGAAGGCTGCTCTCCACAGCTACCACTAGGATAGTTTTCAATAAAGGTTGTCTTTAACCTATAACCAATAAGGGGCTGTTTGGACTGATACAAGGTGCCCACTATAACTAGTGGACAGCATATATCAGGCCAACTTCTCACAATATTTTTCCTCCGGTTGATTCTTTCACTGATAGGTAAAATGGCTGGTTTCCTTAGAATCTTTCCCAATAAGTGCCATCACATTTACCCACAGAGAATAGGTAAAAACCCCAGTTTCTAGTAAGTCAGTATTGATAGTAGGGGAATTGCCATCACCTCAGGCTTTAAACATTCAAAGCAAGGTATAGTGACAAGTGTATGTGAAAAAAGTACTATCACCAAGCATCTGGGATAGTGGCGAAAAAATGAGACCAGAACTTTGGAAAACATGGGATACAGTATTACTTGAAATGTTGCTGCAAAAGGGTTCTTTCCAAGTTCAACAAAGAATGGAGTTATATTGTTTGTATTTGCAATGATTCAGTTACGTATATGAAAAAGTTGTTTGATGGCCTGTCAAAACCGATACCTGAGCTGAAGTGCTTCCCTGTAAGAGATCATTGCTACTTGTTAGATTGTATGCTAAAATCATCCTTACAATCTTCAGAGTTAATGAAGAATGCTTTTGACTTTCTAGTCCATTTTGATGCAGTGTTTTGTTATGCGTAGGAACTAAAACGCAAATATTTCTCATTTTGTGCTTTATGTGGCATCAAAGAAAGAGTCATCCCAACTGTATCACTTACCTTTAGCTGATGGTTCTCAGTCCAGTGGAAGGGGCTGTGAATGCTATATTATCCATGTGGCAACCGTTTACAGAATTGTTGCTGAGTAATGATGCCAAAGGCAAGAAATGTGAGGATCTTTTTTCACATATTGACAGTGATGTGCATCCTTAGATTTTTAGAGGAAAACATAACTGCTATAGTGGACATAATAATAAAATTAGAGTCTAAAATCATTTGTGTCTGCCAAGTGTTCAGCATAATTGGTGTATATGTGAAACATCTCATTGAGAGTAGGCTGGGCGACACCTTTAGTGAATTTGGCACGGTAACATTTTCCAAGTTAGAGTGCTTGCCACTTGATAAGCAAAGCAATGCTGAAGACCAATTCAGGAGCTTTTATTTTACAATGTATGAGAAATGGCATTCAATGATGCATTGAAATGTCTCTTCACCAAGCATGCAAAAACACCAGTTGATGGACAGAATGCAGAACAATGTCATGCATTCATGCCAGTACAGAGATCTGGGCCTAAATCCATCGTTTTTTGCTCACCATGCCATTCCAGTTTGAACCCAGCCATATGCAAATCAGTCTTGACCCTGTGCCTCATAGGAACAGTCTAGCCTGAACTGCCAAGCCAGGTCCTCCCTGGACTGGAAACAAGCACCCTAGGACCGGTTTCAGGGTTTCACCCCTCTTCAGCCAGGATAGCTTGAATCCAGTGGCATGGAGAGCACGGGACCAACGTCTGGGCATACCTGTCCTACTCGGGGTGACAAATGCAAAAACAACAGTTGATGGACAGAATGCAGAACTATGTCATACATTAACCCCAGTACAGAGATCTGGGCCTAAATCCATAGTTATTTTGCTCACCATGCCATTCCAATTTGAACCCAGCCATATGCAAATCAGTCTTGACCCTTTGCCTCATGGGAGCAGCCCAGCCCAAACTGCCAAGCCTGGTCCTCCCTGAACTGGAAACAAGCATCCTAGGACCGGATTTGGGGTTTCACCCCTCTTCAGCCAGGATAGCTTGATTCCAGTGGCATTGAGAACACGGGACCCACGTCTGAGCACACCCGTCCCACTCTGCCACTGGATTCAACCTAGCCTGGCTGATGAGGGCTGTTAGCTCGAAACTGGTCCCAGGATACTTGTTTCTGGTCCAGGGAAGACATGGCTTGGCAGTTCTGGCTGGACTGTTCCCTTGAGGCACAGGGTCAAGACTGATTTGCATATAGCAGTGTCTGAACTGGGGGGGCAAAATGAGCTAAAGAACAATGATGGATTCAACCCAGATCTGTGACTGGGGGTGAGTGTCTGAACATTTTTAGCGCTCCATCCATCATTTCCTTGTGTTTGTTTTGTTCGACCTAAGTTGGCAGGGTATGCCCAGACGTGGGTACCTTGCTCACTTTGCCACTGGATTTAAGCTACCCAGCTGATGAGGGTTGTTAGTCCGAAACCGGTCCCAGGATGCTTGTTTCCGGTCGCGGAAGACATGGCTAGGCAGTTCTGGCTGGACTGTTCCCATGAGGCACAGGGTCAAGACTGATTTGCATATAGCTGTGCCTGAACTGGGGTTGTAAAGTGAGCTAAAGAACGATGATGGATTCAACTCACATCTGTGACTGGGGGTGAGTGTCTGAAAAGTTTCAGCGCTCCGTCTATCATCTCCTTGTGTTTGCTTTGTTCGCTCTAAGTTGGCAGGATATGCCCAGACGTGGGTCCCTTGCTCACTTTGCCACTGGATTCAAGCTAGTCTGGCTGATGAGGACTGTTAGCCCGAAACTAGTCCCAGGATGCTTGTTTCCGGTCCAGGGAAGACATGGCTTGGCATTTCGGAATGGACTGTTCCCATGAGGCACAGTATCAAGGTTGATTTGCATATAGCTGTGTCTGAACTCGGGTGGCCAAGTGAGCTAAAGAACGATGATGGATTCAACCCAGATCTGTGACTGGGAGTGAGTGTCTGAAAAGCTTCCGCGCTCAGTCCATCATCTACTTGTGTTTGCTTTGTTCGCCGTAAGTCGGCAGGTTATGCCCAGATGTGGGTCCCTTGCTCACTTTGCCACTGGATTCAAGGTAGCCTGGCTGATGAGGGTTGTTAGCCCAGAACCGGTCCCAGGATACTTGTTTCCGGTCCAGGGAAGACATGGCTTGGCAGTTCGGGCTGGACTGTTCCCATGAGGCACAGGGTCAAGACTGATTAAGATATAGCTGTGTCTGAACTGGTGTGGCAAGGTGAGCTAAAGAACGATGATGGATTCAACCCAGATCTGTGACTGGGGATGAGTGTCTGAAATATTTCAGCGCTCCGTCCATCATCTCCTTGTGTTTGCTTTGTTCACCCTAAGTTGGCAGGGTACGCCGAGACGTGGGTCCCTGCCTCACTTTTCCACTTGATTCAAGATAGCCTGCCTGATTAGGGCTTTTAGCCGGAAAGCTGTCCCAGTATGCTTGTTTTCGGTCCAGGGAAGACATGGCTTCGCAGTTCGGGCTGGGCTGTTCCCATGAGGCACAGGATCAAGACTGATTTGCATATAGCTGTGTCTGAACTGGGCCGACAAAGTGAGCTAAAGAACGATGATGAATGAAACCCAGATCTGTTATTGGGGGTGAGCGTCTGAAAAGTTTCAGTGCTCTGTCCATCATCTCCTTGTGTTTGCTTTGTTTGCCCTAAGTTGGCAGGGTATGCCCAGACGTGGGTCCCTTGCTCACTTTGCCACTGGATTCAAGCTAGCCTGGCTGATGACGGCTGTTAGCCTGAAACCGGTCCCAGGATGCTTGTTTCCGGTCCAGGGAAGACATGGCTTGGCAGTTTGGGCTAGACTGTTCCCATGAGGCACAGGATCAAGACTGATTTGCATATAGCTGTGTCTGAACTGGGCCGGCAAAGTGAGCTAAAGAACGATGATGAATTCAACCCAGATCTGTGACTTGGGTGAGTGTCTGAAAAGTGTCAGCGCTCCGTCCATCATCTCCTTGTGTTTGCTTTGTTCGCCCTAAGTTAGCAAAGTATGCCCAGACATGGGTACCTTCCTCACTTTGCCACTGGATTCAAGCTAGCCTGGCTGATGAAGGCTGTTAGCCTGAAACCGGTCCCAGGATGCTTGTTTCCGGTCCAGGGAAGACATGGCTTGGCAGTTCGGGCTGGGCTGTTCCCATGAGGCACAGGATCAAGACTGATTTGCATATAGCTGTGTCTGAACTGGGCCGACAAAGTGAGCTAAAGAACGATGATGAATGAAACCCAGATCTGTTATTGGGGGTGAGCGTCTGAAAAGTTTCAGTGCTCTGTCCATCATCTCCTTGTGTTTGCTTTGTTTGCCCTAAGTTGGCAGGGTATGCCCAGACGTGGGTCCCTTGCTCACTTTGCCACTGGATTCAAGCTAGCCTGGCTGATGACGGCTGTTAGCCTGAAACCGGTCCCAGGATGCTTGTTTCCGGTCCAGGGAAGACATGGCTTGGCAGTTTGGGCTAGACTGTTCCCATGAGGCACAGGATCAAGACTGATTTGCATATAGCTGTGTCTGAACTGGGCCGGCAAAGTGAGCTAAAGAACGATGATGAATTCAACCCAGATCTGTGTCTTGGGTGAGTGTCTGAAAAGTGTCAGCGCTCCGTCCATCATCTCCTTGTGTTTGCTTTGTTCGCCCTAAGTTAGCAAAGTATGCCCAGACATGGGTACCTTCCTCACTTTGCCACTGGATTCAAGCTAGCCTGGCTGATGAAGGCTGTTAGCCTGAAACCGGTCCCAGGATGCTTGTTTCCGGTCCAGGGAAGACATGGCTTGGCAGTTCGGGCTAGACTGTTCCCATGAGGCACAGGATCAAGACTGATTTGCATATAGCTGTGTCTGAACTGGGCCGGCAAAGTGAGCTGAAGAACGATGATGGATTCAACCCAGATCCGTGACTGGGGGTAAGTGTCTGAAAAGTTTCTGCGCTCCATCCATTATCTCCGTGTGTTTGCTTTGCTCGCCCTAAGTTGGCAGGGTATGCCCAGACGTGGGTCCCTTGCTCACTTTGCCACTGGATTCAAGCTAGCCTGGCTGATGAGGGCTGTTAGCCTAAAACCGGTCCCAGGATGCTTGTTTGCAGTCAGGCAAGAAATGGCTTGGCAGTTCTGGCTGGACTGTTCCCATGAGGCACAAGGTCAAGACTGATTTGCATATAGCTGTGCCTGAACTGGGCTGGCAAAGTGAGCTAAAGAACGATGATGGATTCAACCCAGATCTGTGACTGGGGGTGAGTGTCTGAAAAGTTTCAGCGCTCCATCCATTATCTCCTTGTGATTGCTTTGATCGCCCTAAGTTGGCAGGGTATGCCCAGACGTGGGCCCATTGCTCACTTTGCCACTGGATTCAAGCTAGCCTGGCTGATGAGGGCTGTTAGCCCCAAACCGGTCTCAGGATGCTTGTTTCCAGTGCAGGGAAGACTTAGCTTGGCATTTCGGGCTACTCTGTTCCCATGAGGCACAGGGTCACTACAGATTTGCATATAGCTGTGTCTGAACTGCGGTGGCAAAGTGAGCTAAAAAACGATGATGAATGAAACTCAGCTCTGTTATTGGAGGTGAGCGGCTGAAAAGTTTCAGCGCTCTGTCCATCATCTCCTTGTGTTTGCTTTGTTCGCCCTAAGTTGGCAAGGTATGCCCAGACGTGGGTCCCTTGCTCACTTTGCCACTGGATTCAAGCTAGCCTGGCTGATGAGGGCTGTTAGCCTAAAACCGGTCCCAGGATGCTTGTTTGCAGTCAGGCAAGAAATGGCTTGGCAGTTCTGGCTGGACTGTTCCCATGAGGCACAAGGTCAAGACTGATTTGCATATAGCTGTGCCTGAACTGGGCTGGCAAAGTGAGCTAAAGAACGATGATGGATTCAACCCAGATCTGTGACTGGGGGTGAGTGTCTGAAAAGTTTCAGCGCTCCATCCATTATCTCCTTGTGATTGCTTTGATCGCCCTAAGTTGGCAGGGTATGCCCAGACGTGGGCCCATTGCTCACTTTGCCACTGGATTCAAGCTAGCCTGGCTGATGAGGGCTGTTAGCCCCAAACCGGTCTCAGGATGCTTGTTTCCAGTGCAGGGAAGACTTAGCTTGGCATTTCGGGCTACTCTGTTCCCATGAGGCACAGGGTCACTACAGATTTGCATATAGCTGTGTCTGAACTGCGGTGGCAAAGTGAGCTAAAAAACGATGATGAATGAAACTCAGCTCTGTTATTGGAGGTGAGCGGCTGAAAAGTTTCAGCGCTCTGTCCATCATCTCCTTGTGTTTGCTTTGTTCGCCCTAAGTTGGCAAGGTATGCCCAGACGTGGGTCCCTTGCTCACTTTGCCACTGGATTCAAGCTAGCCTGGCTGATGAAGACTGTTAGCCTGAGACTGGTCTCAGAATGATTGTTTCCATTCCAGGGAAGACATGGCTTGGCAGTTCGGGCTAGACTGTTCCCATGAGGCACAGGATCAAGACCGATTTGCAACTCGCTGTGTCTGAACTGGGCCGGCAAAGTGAGCTAAAGAACGATGATGGATTTAACCCAGATCTGTGACTTGGGTGAGTGTCTGAAAAGTGTCAGCGCTCAGTCCATCATCTCCTTGTGTTTGCTTTGCTCGCCCTAAGTTGGCAGGGTATGCCCAGACGTGGGTCCCTTGCTCACTTTGCCACTGGATTCAAGCTACTCTGGCTGATGAGGGCTGTTAGCCCAAAACCGGTCCCAGGATGCTTGTTTCCAGTCAGGGAAGAAATGGCTTGGCAGTTCTGGCTGGACTGTTCCCATGAGGCACAAGGTCAAGACTGATTTGCATATAGCTGTGCCTGAACTGGGCTGGCAAAGTGAGCTAAAGAACGATGATGGATTCAACCCAGATCTGTGACTGGGGGTGAGTGTCTGAAAAGTTTCAGCGCTCCATCCATTATCTCCTTGTGATTGCTTTGATCGCCCTAAGTTGGTAGGGTATGCCCAGACGTGGGTCCATTGCTCACTTTGCCACTGGATTCAAGATAGCCTGGCTGATGAGGGCTGTTAGCCCCAAACCGGTCTCAGGATGCTTGTTTCCAGTGCAGGGAAGACTTAGCTTGGCATTTCGGGCTGGACTGTTCCCGTGAGGCACAGGGTCACTACAGATTTGCATATAGCTGTGTCTGAACTGCGGTGGCAAAGTGAGCTAAAAAACGATGATGAATGAAACTCAGCTCTGTTATTGGAGGTGAGCAGCTGAAAAGTTTCAGCGCTCTGTCCATCATCTCCTTGTGTTTGCTTTGTTCGCCCTAAGTTGGCAAGGTATGCCCAGACGTGGGTCCCTTGCTCACTTTGCCACTAGATTCAAGCTAGCCTGGCTGATGAAGGCTGTTAGCCTGAAACTGGTCCCAGAATGCTTGTTTCCGTTCCAGGGAAGACATGGCTTGGCAGTTCGGGCTAGACTGTTCCCATGAGGCACAGGATCAAGACCGATTTGCAAATAGCTGTGTCTGAACTGGGCCAGCAAAGTGAGCTAAAGAACGATGATGGATTTAACCCAGATCTGTGACTTGGGTGAGTGTCTGAAAAGTGTCAGCGCTCAGTCCATCATCTCCTTGTGTTTGCTTTGTTCGCCCTAAGTTGGCAGGGTATGCCCAGATGTGGGTCCCTTGCTCACTTTGTCACTGGATTCAAGCTAGCCTGGTTGATGAGGGCTGTTACCCAAAACCGGTCCCAGGATGCTTGTTTCCCGTCAGGGAAGACATGGCTTGGCAGTTCTGGCTGGACTGTTCCCATGAGGCACAAGGTCAAGACTGATTTGCATATAGCTGTTTCTGAACTGGGCTGGCAAAGTGAGCTAAAGAACGATGATGGATTCAACCCAGATCTGTGACTGGGGGTGAGTGTCTGAAAAGTTTCAGTGCTCCATCCATTATCTCCTTGTGATTGCTTTGTTCGCCCTAAGCTGGCAGGGTATGCCCAGACGTGGGTCCATTGCTCACTTTGCCACTGGATTCAAGCTAGCCTGGCTGATGAGGGCTGTTAGCCCGAAACCGGTCTCAGAATGCTTGTTTCCAGTGCAGGGAAGACTTAGCTTGGCATTTCGGGCTGGACTGTTCCCATGAGGCACAGGGTCACTTCAGATTTGCATATAGCTGTGTCTGAACTGCGGTGGCAAAGTGAGCTAAAAAAGATGATGAATGAAACTCAGCTCTGTTATTGGAGGTGAGCGTCTGAAAAGTTTCAGCGCTCTGTCCATCATCTCCTTGTGTTTGCCCTAAGTTGGCAAGGTATGCCCAGACGTGGGTCCCTTGCTCACTTTGCCACTGGATTCAAGCTAGCCTGGCTGATGAAGGCTGTTAGCCTGAAACCGGTCCCAGAATGCTTGTTTCCGTTCCAGGGAAGACATGGCTTGGCAGTTCGGGCTAGACTGTTCCCATGAGGCAAAGCATCAAGACCGATTTGCATATAGCTGTGTCTGAACTGGGCTGGCAAAGTGAGCTAAAGAACGGTGATGGATTCAACCCAGATCTGTGACTTGGGTGAGTGTCTGAAAAGTGTCAGCGCTTCGTCCATCATCTCCTTTTGTTTGCTTTGTTCGCCCTAAGTTAGCAGAGTATGCCCAGACGTGGGTACCTTGCTCACTTTGCCACTGGATTCAAAGTAGCCTGGCTGATGAAGGCTGTTAGCCTGAAACCCGTCCCAGGATGCTTGTTTCCGGTCCAGGGAAGACATGGCTTGGCAGTTCCGGCAAGACTGTTCCCATGAGGCACAGGATCAAGACTGATTTGCATATAGCTGTGTCTGAACTGGGCCGGCAAAGTGAGCTAAAGAACGATGATGAATGAAACCCAGATCTGTTATTGGGAGTGAGTGTTTGAAAAGTTTCAGACCTCCGTCCATCATCTCCTTGTGTTTGCTTTGTTTGACCTAAGTTGGTTGGTATGCCCACACGTGGGTCCCTTGCTCACTTTGCCACTGGATTCAAGCTAGCCTGGCTGATGAGGGCTGTTAGCCCGAAACCGGTGCCAGGATGCTTGTTTCAAGTCAGAGAAGACATGGCTTGGCAGTTCTGGCTGGACTGTTCCCATGAGGCACAAGGTCAAGACTGATTTGCATATAGCTGTGTCTGAACTGGGCTGGCAAAGTGAGCTAAAGAACGATGATGGTTTCAACCCAGATCTGTGACTGGGGGTGAGTGTCTGAAAAGTTTCAGCGCTCCATCCATTATCTCCTTGTGGTTGATTTGTTCGCCCTAAGTCGGCAGGGTATGCCCAGACGTTGGTCCATCGCTCACTTTGCCACTGGAATCAAGCTAGCCTGGCTGATGAGGGCTGTTAGCCCGAAACCGTTCCCAGATTGCTTGTTTCCAGTCCAGGGAAGACCTGGCTTGGCATTTCGGGTTGGACTGTTCCCATGAGACACAGGGTCAAGGCTGATTTGCATATAGCTGTGTCTGAACTGGTGTGGCAAGGTGAGCTAAAGAACGATGATGGATTCAACCCAGATCTGTGACTGGGGATGAGTGTCTGAAATATTTCAGCGCTCCGTCCATCATCTCCTTGTGTTTGCTTTGTTCACCCTAAGTTGCCAGGGTGCGCCCAGACGTGGGTCCCTGGCTCACTTTTCCACTTGATTCAAGATAGCCTGCCTGATTAGGGCTGTTAGCCGGAAACCTGTCCCAGTATGCTTGTTTTTGGTCCAGGGAAGACATGGCTTCGCAGTTCGGGCTGGACTGTTCCCATGAGGCACAGGATCAAGACTGATTTGCATAAAGCTGTGTCTGAACTGGGCCGGCAAAGTGAGCTAAAGAACGATGATGGATTCAACCCAGATCTGTGACTGGGGGTGAGTGTCTGAAAAGTTTCAGCGGTCCTTCCATCATCTCCTTGTGTTTGCTTTGTTCGCCCTAAGTTGGCAGGGTATGCCCAGACGTGGGTCCATTGCTCACTTTGCCACTGGATTCAAGCTAGCCTGGCTGATGAGGGCTGTTCGCCCGAAACCGGTCCCAGATTGCTTGTTTCCGGTCCAGGGAAGACATGGCTTGGAATTTTGGGCTGGACTGTTCCCATGAGACACAGGGTCAAGGCTGATTTGCATATAGCTGTGTCTAAACTGAGGTGGCAAAGTGAGCTAAAGAACGATGATGGATTCAACCCAGATCTATGACTGGGGGTGAGTGTCTGAAAAGTTTCAGCGCTCCATCCATCATCTCCTTATGTTTGCTTTGTTCGGCAGAAGTTGGCATGGTATGCCCAGACGTGGGTCCCTTGCTCACTTTGCCACTGGATTCAAGCTAGCCTGGCTGATCAGGGCTGTTAGCCTAAAACCGGTCCCCGGATGCTTGTTTCCGGTCCAGGGAAGACTTAGCTTGGCATTTCGGGCTGGACTGTTCCCAGGAGGCACAGGGTCACAACTGATTTGCATATAGCTGTGTCTCAACTGCGGTGGCAAAGTGAGCTAAAGAACGATGATGAATGAATCCCAGAACTGTTATTGGGGGTGAGCGTCTGAAAAGTTTCAGCACTCTGTCCATCATCTCCTTGTGTTTGCTTTGTTTGCCCTAAGTTGGCAGGGTATGCCCAGACGTGGGTCCCTTGCTCACTTTGCCACTGGATTCAAGCTAGCCTGGCTGATGAAGGCTGTTAGCCTGAAACCGGTCCCAGGATGCTTGTTTCCGGTCCAGGGAAGACATGGCTTGGCAGTTTGGGCTAGACTGTTCCCATGAGGCACAGGATCAAGACTGATTTGCATATAGCTGGTCTGAACTGGGCCGGCAAAGTGAGCTAAAGAACGATGATGAATTCAACCCAGATCTGTGACTGGGGGTAAGTGTCTGAAAAGTTTCTGCGCTCCATCGATTATCTCTTTGTGTTTGCTTTGCTCGCCCTAAGTTGACAGGGTGTGCCTAGACGTGGGTCCCTTGCTCACTTTGCCACTGGATTCAAGCTAGCCTGGCTGATGAGGGCTGTTAGCCCAAAACCCGTCCCAGGAGGATTGTTTCCAGTCAGGGAAGACATGGCTTGGCAGTTCTGGCTGGACTGTTCCCATGAGGCACAAGGTCAAGACTGATTTGCATATAGCTGTGTCTGAACTGGGCTGGCAAAGTGAGCTAAAGAACGATGATGGATTCAACCCAGATCTGTGACTGGGGGTGAGTGTCTGAAAAGTTTCAGCGCTCCATCCATTATCTCCTTGTGTTTGCTTTGTTCGCCCTAAGTTGGCAGGGTATGCCCAGACGTGGGTCCATTGCTCACTTTGCCACTGGATTCAAGCTAGCCTGGCTGATGAGGGCTGTTAGCCCGAAACCGGTCTCAGGATGCTTGTTTCCAGTGCAGGGAAGACTTAGCTTGGCATTTCGGGCTGGACTGTTCCCATGAGGCACAGGGTCACTACAGATTTGCATATAGCTGTGTCTGAACTGGGGTGGCAAAGTGAGCTAAAAAACGATGATGAATGAAACTCAGGTCTGTTATTGGAGGTGAGCGTCTGAAAAGTTTCAGCGCTCTGTCCATCATCTCCTTTTGTTTGCTTTGTTCGCCCTAAGTTGGCAAGGTATGCCCAGACGTGGGTCCCTTGCTCACTTTGCCACTGGATTCAAGCTAGCCTGGCTAATGAAGGCTGTTAGCCTGAAACCGGTCCCAGAATGCTTGTTTCCGTTCCAGGGAAGACATGGCTTGGCAGTTCGGGCTAGACTGTTCCCATGAGGCACAGGATCAAGACCAATTTGCATATAGCTGTGTCTGAACTGGGACGGCAAAGTGAGCTAAAGAACGATGATGGATTCAACCCAGATCTGTGACTTGGGTGAGTGTCTGAAAAGTGTCAGCGCTCCATCCATTATCTCCTTGTGTTTGCTTTGTTCGCCCTAAGTTGGCAGGGTATGCCCAGACGTGGGTCCATTGCTCACTTTGCCACTGGATTCAAGCTAGCCTGGCTGATGAGGGCTGTTAGCCCGAAACCGGTCTCAGGATGCTTGTTTCCAGTGCAGGGAAGACTTAGCTTGGCATTTCGGGCTGGACTGTTCCCATGAGGCACAGGGTCACTACAGATTTGCATATAGCTGTGTCTGAACTGGGGTGGCAAAGTGAGCTAAAAAACGATGATGAATGAAACTCAGGTCTGTTATTGGAGGTGAGCGTCTGAAAAGTTTCAGCGCTCTGTCCATCATCTCCTTTTGTTTGCTTTGTTCGCCCTAAGTTGGCAAGGTATGCCCAGACGTGGGTCCCTTGCTCACTTTGCCACTGGATTCAAGCTAGCCTGGCTAATGAAGGCTGTTAGCCTGAAACCGGTCCCAGAATGCTTGTTTCCGTTCCAGGGAAGACATGGCTTGGCAGTTCGGGCTAGACTGTTCCCATGAGGCACAGGATCAAGACCAATTTGCATATAGCTGTGTCTGAACTGGGACGGCAAAGTGAGCTAAAGAACGATGATGGATTCAACCCAGATCTGTGACTTGGGTGAGTGTCTGAAAAGTGTCAGCGCTCCGTCCATCATCTCCTTGTGTTTGCTTTGTTCGCCCTAAGTTAGCAGAGTATGCCCAGACGTGGGTACCTTGCTCACTTTGCCACTGGATTAAAGCTAGCCTGGCTGATAAGGGCTGTTAGCCTGAAACCCGTCCCAGGATGCTTGTTTCCGGTCCAGGGAAGACATGGCTTGGCAGTTCGGGCTAGACTGCTCCCATGAGGCACAGGATGAAGACTGATTTGCATATAGCTGTGTCTGAACTGGGCCGGCAAAGTGAGCTAAAGAACGATGATGAATGAAACCCAGATCTGTTATTGGGGGTGAGTGTCTGAAAAGTTTCAGAGCTCCGTCCATCATCTCCTTGTGTTTGCTTCTTTTGACCTAGGTTGGCGGGTATGCCCACACGTGGGTCCCTTGCTCACTTTCCCACTGGATTCAAGCTAGCCTGGCTGATGAGGGCTGTTAGCCCGAAACTGGTGCCAGGATGCTTGTTTCCAGTCAGGAAAGACATGGCTTGGCAGTTCTGGCTGGACTGTTCCCATGAGGCACAAGGTCAAGACTGATTTGCATATAGCTGTGTCTGAACTGGGTTGGCAAAGTGAGCTAAAGAACGATGATGGTTTCAACCCAGATCTGTGACTGGGGGTGAGTGTCTGAAAAGTTTCAGCGCTCCATCCATTATTTCCTTGTGTTTGCTTTGTTCGCCCTAAGTTGGCAGGGTATGCCCAGACGTGGGTCCATTGCTCACTTTGCCACTGCAATCAAGCTAGCCTGGCTGATGAGGGCTGTTAGCCTGAAACCGGTCCCAGATTGCTTGTTTCCGGTCCATGGAAGACATGGCTTGGCATTTCGGGTTGGACTGTTCCCATGAGACACAGGGTCAAGGCTGATTTGCATATAGCTGTGTCTGAACTGAGGTGGCAACGTGAGCTAAAGAACGATGATGGATTCAACCCAGATCTGTGACTGGGGGTGAGTGTCTGAAAAGTTTCAGCGCTCCATCCATCATCTCCTTGTGTTTGCTTTGTTCGGCCTAATTTGGCATGGTGTGCCCAGATGTGGGTCCCTTGCTCACTTTGCCACTGGATTCAAGCTAGCCTGGCTGATGAGGGCTGTTAGCCCAAAACCGGTCCCTGGATGCTTGTTTCCAGTCCAGGGAAGACTTAGCTTGGCATTTCGGGCTGGATTGTTCCCATGAGGCACAGGATCAAGGTTGATTTGCATGTAGCTGTGTCTGAACTCGGGTGGCAAAGTGAGCTAAAGAACGATGATAGATTCAACCCAGATCTGTGACTGGGGGTGAGTATCTGAAAAGTTTCAGCGCTCCGTCCATCATCTCCTTGTGTTTGCTTTGTTTGCCCTGAGTTGGCAGGGTATGCCCAGACGTGGGTCCCTTGCTCACTTTGCCACTGGATTCAAGCTAGCCTGGCTGATGAGGGCTGTTAGCCCAAAACCGGTTCCAGGATGCTTGTTTCCAATCCAGGGAAGACTTAGCTTGGCATTTCGGGCTGGACTGTTCCCATGAGGCACAGGATCAAGGTTGATTTGCATAGAGCTGTGTCTGAACTCGGGTGGCAAAGTGAGCTAAAGAACGATGATGGATTCAACCCAGATCTGTGACTGGGGGTGAGTGTCTGAAAAGATTCAGCGCTCTGTCTATCATCTCTTTGTGCTTGCTTTGATCACCCTTAGTTGGCAGGGTATGCCCAGACGTGGGTCCATTGCTCAGTTTGCCACTGGATTTACGCTAGCCTGGCTGATGAGGCTTATTAGCCCGAAACCAGTCCCAGGATGCTTGTTTCCAATCCAGGGAAGACAAGGCTTGGCATTTTGAGCTGGACTATTCCCATGAAGCACAGGGTCAAGACTGATTTGCATATAGCTATGTCTGAAGTGGGGTGGCAAAGTGAGCTAAAGAACGATGATGAATTCAACCCAGATCTGTGACTGGGGGTGACTGTCTGAAAAGTTTCAATGCTCTGTCCATCATCTACTTTTGTTTGCTTTGTTCGCCCTAAGTCGGCAGGGTATGCCCAGATGTGGGTCCCTTGCTCACTTTGCCACAGGATTCAAGGTAGCCTGGCTGATGAGGGTTGTTAGCCCGGAACCGGTCCCAGGATGCTTGTTTCCGGTCCAGGGAAGACATGGCTTGGCAGTTCGGGCTGGACTGGTCCAATGAGGCACAGGGTGAAGACTGATTTGCATGTAGCTGTGTCTGAACTGGGGTGGCAAAGTGAGATAAAGAACGATGATGGATTCAACCCAGATCTGTAACTGGGGATGAGTGTCTGAAATATTTCAGCGCTCTGTCCATCATCTCCTTGTGTTTGCTTTGTTCGCCCTAAGTTGGCAGGGTACGCCCAGATGTGGGTCCCTGGCTCACTTTTTCACTTGATTTAAGATAGCCTGGGTGATGAGGGCTTTTAGCCGGAAACCTGTCCCAGTATGCCTGTTTTCGGTCCAGGGAAGACATGGCCTCGCAGCTCGGCCTGGATTGTTCCCATGAGGCACAGGGTCAAGACTGATTTGCATATAGCTGTGTCTAAACTGGGGTGGCAAAGTGAGCTAGAGAACAATGAGGGATTCAACCCAGATCTGTGACTGGGGGTGAGTGTCTGAAAAGCTTCAGAGCTCCGTCCATCATCTCCTTGTGTTTGCTTTTTTTTTACCTCAGTTGGCGGGTATGCCCACACTTGGGTCCCTTTCTCACTTTTCCACTGGATTCAAGCTAGCCTGGCTGATGAGGGCTGTTAGCCCGAAACCGGTGCCAGGATGCTTGTTTCCAGTCAGGGAAGACATGGCTTGGCAGTTCTGGCTGGACTGGTCCCATGAGGCACAATGTCAAGACTGATTTGCATATAGCTGTGTCCGAACTGGGCTGGCAAAGTGTGCTAAAGAACGATGATGGTTTCAACCCAGATCTGTGACTGGGGGTGAGTGTCTGAAAAGTTTCAGCGCTCCATCCATTATCTCCTTGTGGTTGATTTGTTCGCCCTAAGTTGGCAGGGTATGCCCAGACGTGGGTCCATTGCTCACTTTGCCACTGGAATCAAGCTAGCCTGGCTGATCAGGGCTGTTAGCCCAAAACCGGTCCCTGGATGCTTGTTTCTGGTCCAGGGAAGAAATGGTTTGGCAGTTCGGGTGGAACTGTTCCCAAGAGGCTTAGGGTCAAGACGGATTTGCATTTAGCTGTGTCTGAACTGGGCTGGCAAAGTGAGCTAAAGAACGATGATGGTTTCAACCCAGATCTGTGACTGGGGGTGAGTGTCTGAAAAGTTTCAGCGCTCCATCCATTATCTCCTTGTGGTTGATTTATTCGCCCTAAGTTGGCAGGGTATGCCCAGACATGGGTCCATTGCTCACTTTGCCACTGGGTTCAAGCTAGCCTGGCTGATGAGGGCTGTTATCCCGAAACCTGTCCCAGATTGCTTGTTTCGGGCTCAGGGAAGACATGGCTTGGCATTTTGCGTTGGACTGTTCCCATGAGACACAGGGTCAAGGCTGATTTGCATATAGCTGTGTCTGAACTGAGGTGGCAAAGTGAGCTAAAGAACGATGATGGATTCAACCCAGATCTGTGACTTGGGGTGAGTGTCTGAAAAGTTTCAGCGCTCCATCCATCATCTCCTTGTGTTTGCTTTGTTTGGCCTAAGTTGGCATGGTATGCCCAGATGTGGGTCCCTTGCTCACTTTGCCATTGGATTCAAGCTAGCCTGGCTGATCAGGGCTGTTAGCCCAAAACCAGTCCCCGGATGCTTGTTTCCGGTCCAGGGAAGAAATGGTTTGGCAGTTCGGGTGGAACTGTTCCCAAGAGGCTTAGGGTCAAGACGGATTTCATGTAGCTGTGTCTGAACTGGGGAGGCAAAGTGAGATAAACAACGATGATGGATAAAACCAAGATATGTGACTGGGGGTGAGTGTCTGAAAAGTTTCAGCGCTCTGTCCATCATCTCCTTGTGTTTGCTTTGTTCGCCCTAAGTTGGCAAGGTATGCCCAGACGTGGGTCCATTGCTCACTTTGCCACTGGATTCAAGCTAGCCTGGCTGATGAGGGCTATTAGCCCGCAACCGGTCTCAGGATGCTTGTTTCCAGTTCAGGGAAGACTTAGCTTGGCATTTCGGGCTGGACTGTTCCCAGGAGGCACAGGGTCAAGACTGATTTGCATATAGCTGTGTCTGAACTGGGGTGGCAAAGTGAGCTAAAGAAAGATGATGATTGAAACCCAGATCTGTTAATGGGGGTGAGCGTCTTAAAAGTTTCAGCGCTCTGTCCATCATCTCCCTGTGTTTGCTTTGTTCGCCCTAAGTTGGCAGGTTATGCCGAGACGTGGATCCCTTGCTCACTTTGCCACTGGATTCAAGCTAGCCTGGCTGATGAAGGCTGTTAGCCTGAAACCGGTCCCAGGATGCTTGTTTCCGGTGCAGGGAAGACATGGCTTGGCAGTTCGGGCTAGACTGTTCCCATGAGGCACAGGGCCAAGACTGATTTGCATATAGCTGTGTCGGAACTAGGCCGGCAAAGTGAGCTAAAGAACGATGATGGATTCAACCCAGATCTATGACTTGGGTGAGTGTCTGAAAAGTGTCAGCGCTCCGTCCATCATCTCCTTGCGTTTGCTTTGTTCGCCCTAAGTTAGCAGAGTATGCCCAGACGTGGGTACCTTGCTCACTTTGCCACTGGATTCAAGCTAGCCTGGCTGATGAGGGCTGTTAGCCCAAAAGCGGTCCCAGGATGCTTGTTTCCAGTCCAGGGAAGACTTAGCTTGGCATTTTGGGCTAGACTGTTCCCATGAGACACAGGGTCAAGACTGATTTGCATATAGCTGTATCTGAACTGGGCCGGCAAAGTTAGCTAAAGAACGATGATGGATTCAACCCAGATCTGTGACTGGGGGTGAGTGTCTGAAAATTTTCAGCGCTCCGTCCATCATCTCCTTGTGTTTGCTTTGTTTGCCCTAAGTTGGCAGTGTATGCCCAGACATGGGTCCCTTGCTCACTTTGCCACTGGATTCAAGCTAGCCTGGCTGATGAGGGCTGTTAGCCCAAAAGCGGTCCCAGGATGCTTGTTTCCAGTCCACGGAAGACTTAGCTTGGCATTTTGGGCTGGACTGTTCCCATGAGACACAGGGTCAAGACTGATTTGCTTATAGCTGTGTCTGAACTGGGGTGGCAAAGTAAGCTAAAGAACGATGATGAATGAAACCCAGATCTGTTATTGGGGGGGAACGTCTGAAAAGTTTCAGCGCTCTGTCCATTATCTCCTTGTGTTTGCTTTGTTTGCCCTAAGTTGGCAAAGTGAGCTAAAGTACGATAGTGGATTCAACTAGGCCTGGGCGAAAATTTCGTTCCGTTCGTGAAATTGCGATAATTTGACATTTTCGCGTTCTGCGGAGAGCGCGAAAATGTCGAAAATTCCGGTTTCCGCAGCTTGGCGATAATTTGTTTCTTGCTCGCGCTGTAAAATTATACATTCTCGCGCGCGCACGATCGCCTTACTTGAATCCCTGCGTTCGCCGACAAGTTTTCTTGATCCGGTCGCGTTCTCCATTAGATGTTGTATTGTTTTTAGCCATTTGCGCTGTCTCGCGACAGTTCGCGCCCGTAGTGACGTCATGCGTCGCGCGATCACGTCTTTCTTCCCCGCGATCATGCACCGCGAGACAACTCAAAACAAGATGGCCACGCCCGCAAGCAACCACTTGGGTAAGTTGGCGACCCGCAACCATGCAGAAAATCTCGCGAACATGCCGGAAAAAAACTTCCGCATCTTCGCGATATTTCCGCTTGTTTGCGATAATTTTAAACATTTTCGCGATAATTTGCAAAAGTTAATTTTGCAAATTCCGCCCACCCCTAGATTCAACCCAGATCTGTGACTTGGGTGAGTGTCTGAAAAGTGTCAGCGCTCCGTCCATCATCTTCTTGTGTTTGCTTTGTTCGCCCTAAGTTAGCAGAGTATGCCCAGACGTGGGTACCTTGCTCACTTTGCCACTGGATTCAAGCTAGCCTGGCTGATGAAGGCTGTTAGCCTGAAACCGGTCCCAAGATGCTTGTTTCCAGTCCAGGGAAGACATGGCTTGGCAGATCGGGCTGGACTGTTCCCATGAGGCACAGGGTCAAGACTGATTTGCATATAGCTGTGTTTGAACTCGGGTGGCAAAGTGAGCTAAAGTACAATAGTGGATTCAACCCAGATCTGTGACTTGGGTGAGTGTCTGAAAAGTGTCAGCGCTACGCCCATCATCTTCATGTGTTTGCTTTGTTCTCCCTAAGTTAGCAGAGCATGCCCAGACGTGGGTACCTTGCTCACTTTGCCACTGGATTCAAGCTAGCCTGGCTGATGAAGGCTGTTAGCCTGAAACCGGTCTCAGGATGCTTGTTTCCGGTCCAGGGAAGACATGGCTTGGCAGTTTGGGCTAGACTGTTCCCATGAGGCACAGGATTAAGACTAATTTGCATATAGCTGTGTCTGAACTGGGCTGGCAAAGTGAGCTAAAGAACGATGATGGATTCAACCCAGATCTGTGACTGGGGGTGAGTGTCTGAAAAGTTTCTGTGCTCCATCCATTATATAATTGTGTTTGCTTTGTTCGCCCTAAGTTGGCAGGGTATGCCCAGACGTGGGTCCATTGCTCAATTTGCCACTGGATTCAAGCTAGCCTGGCTGATGAGTGCTGTTAGCCCGAAACCGGTCCCAGATTGCTTGTTTCCGGTCCAGGGAAGACATGGCTTGGCATTTCAGGCTGGACTGTTCCCATGAGGCACAGGGTCAAAGCTGATTTGCATATAGCTGTGTCTGAACTGAGGTGGCAAAGTGAGCTAAAGAACATTGATGGATTCAACCCAGATCTGTGACTGGGGGTGAGTGTCTGAAAAGTTTCAGTGCTCCGTACATCATCTCCTTGTGTTAGCTTTGTTTGCCCTAAGTTGGCAGGGTATTCCCAGACGTGGGTCCCTTGCCCACTTTGCCACTGGATTCAAGCTAGCCTGGCTGATGAGGGCTGTTAGCCCAAAACCGGTCCCAGGATGCTTGTTTCCGGTCCAGGGAAGAAATGGTTTGGCAGTTCGGGCGGAACTGTTCCCAAGAGGCACAGGGTCAAGACGGATTTGCATATAGCTGTGTCTGAACTGGGGAGGAAAAGTGAGATAAAGAACGATGATGGATTCAACCAAGATCTGTGACTGGGGGTAAGTGTCTGAAAAGTTTGAGCACTCTGTCCATCATCTCCTTGTGTTTGCTTTGTTAGCCCTAAGTTGGGAGGGTATGCCCAGACGTTGGTCCATTGCTCACTTTGCCACTGGATTCAAGCTAGCCTGGCTGATGAGGGCTATTAGTCCGAAACCGGTCTCAGGATGCTTGTTTCCAGTCCAGGGAAGACATGTTATGTTATGTTATGTTATATTAATTTATTATGCGCACAGCTACTCCAGCCAAGGAGCGTCCCGGCGCAGAGACAAGGAGAAACATAACACAACAGGAAAAAAAGACCTAAAATGGACAACTAAAACAAGAATGTTTTAATAGCTCTCCGGAAAGACAGCAGATCATCTAACTGACGGACTTCAACTGGGAGGGTGTTCCAAATTAGTGCAGCTTTCACGCTGAAGGAACGACCCCCCGTCCGGCTGAGTCTAAATCTGGGGACCACAGCAAGGGCCTGGCCCTGAGATCGGAGACTGCGGGTGGGGACATAGAAAGAGATACAGTTGGACAAGATTTCAGGGCCTATACCTCTTAAGATTTTTAAGGCCAAACAAAGGACCTTAAAAAGAATACGCTTCCTTACAGGGAGCCAATGCAGGGAGCGGAGGACATTCGCCACCGGGCAAAATCTGGGTAGGCCAACAATGGCTCTAGCCGCAGCGTTTTGAACCCGCTGTAGGCGAGTTAACTCAGCCTGGTTGGCCCCAGCCAGGAGAGAGCTAGCGTAGTCCAGACGAGAGATGATAGTTGCCTGGACTACAAGCTGTCTGGTTGGGGCATCGAAACATTTAAGAACTGGTCTAAGTCCTCTTAACAGACCAAAACAACCGGCTGCAGTTTTTTTGGTATGCCCTACAAAGGTAAGGCCAGCGTCCAACCAGACCCCCAGATTTTTCACCTCCGACACCGAGGTCGGAGTGGGGCCCGGCTCAGAAGGCCACCACTGATCGCCCCATAGCTCTACTCCCTTCCCGACAACCATTACCTCCGTTTTTGTGGCATTAAGCTGGAGACAGTTTCCTGTCAACCAGCTAGCCACCGCCTTCAGTCCAGACTGAAACCTGGGGGCATCTTGTTGTACATCCCCGCTGAGAGTAACCGCCAGCTGAGTGTCATCGGCATATGAGACCAATATTAGGCCCCACTGCCTCGCGACATCAGCCAGCGGTCTCACGTAAAGGTTGAACAACGTGGGGCTCAGCGAGGACCCTTGCGGAACCCCCATGGCCAGAGGCTGGAAACTGGACGTGAAGGGAGGGATGGCCACACAGAAGGAGCGGTTGTCCAAGAAGGAGCGGAGCCATTGCAGCGCCAAACCACTGATACCAATCTCCTCGAGCCGATGCAGGAGGATGCTGTGAGATACCGTGTCGAAGGCGGCACTAAGATCTAACAATATCAGCGCCGCCGTCTGACCAGCATCCAACCTTGCACGCAGATGTTCCACCATCACAAGAAGAGCGGTCTCCGTGCTGTGACCAGCACGGAAGCCATTCTGTGTGGGGTCGAGGGCGTTGGTCCGGGCTAGATGTTCTGACAGGGCCAGATTAACATGGGCCTCTGTCAACTTTGCCAGCCAGGGTAGCAGCGAGATGGGACGAAAACTTTCAGGCTTAGACGGGTCCAAGGAGGGTTTTTTGATAATCGGGGACACCACCGCCTGCTTCCATTTTGTTGGAACTACCCCCGACTCCAAGTAGAGGTTGACAAGGGAACGCACAACAGGGCGTCCCATAAAGGTCTGGTCTCGAAAGAGAGCAGGCCTCACTGGATCGGATGGAGATCCAGATTTAACTTGCAAAGCAAGTTTATCAAACCCATCCGAGGTGAGAGGGGGAAATGAGAGCAGGGTGATCTGACGAGGTGTCTCATTGGAACTTCCCGACGAGACCCCAATGCTAGGGAATGTCCGATAAATAGCTTGGACTTTTCCCAAGAAATAGGAAGCAAGGGATTCGCAGTGGGAGATAGAACTCTCGGCTGTAGAGGTAGTCCGCTTAGCCATAAGATCTTTAACTGCCTTGAAGATGGCCTTTGACGGGTTGGTGCTGTTCCGGAATTCTTCGGCATAGAAGGCCGCTCGAGCACGACATATGGCCCGATGATAGAGCTTGACGGACGCGGTATATGCAGCTTTTAAATCGGCCCCATATGTCTTCCGCCAAGCCCTCTCCGCCCGTCTATTGGCTCCCTTCAAGGCGCGTAAGGCCCCATCATACCAGGGACTCGACTCACGAGGATGTATCTTAGTCGATACAATAGGTATCAGAGCGTCCAGAGCCCTAGTAAGCCAGGAGCAGAAGAGGTCATACCCCTCGTCTACATTGTTAGATGGGCCCAGGGGCTCCACTAACAGAAGACGATGAAAATCTTCCAGCCTGAGTTTATTCCAAGGTCTCCTAGGTACCCGTCTAGCTGAAGAAGTGGGAGTGGTCGCTGACACGGGACACTAGATAGACACCAGGAAATGGTCAGACCATTCTACTGGAGTAATCACAGTGATTTTAGCCTCAGTCAGATTGGTGAAAAAAGGGTCAAGTTTATGTCCCCCGATGTGAGTAGGCTGGAAAACCAGCTGGGAAAGTTGAAGAGCCTCTAAGTCCAAAGAGATGGTACGAGCTGTCAGCTCGAGCTTGGCATTTCGGGCTGGACTGTTCCCATGAGGCACAGGGTCAAGACTGATTTGCATATAGCTGTGTATGAACTGGGGTAGCAAAGTGAGCTAAAGAACGATGATGAATGAAACCCAGATCTGTTATTGGAGGTGAGCATCTGAAAAGTTTCAGCGCTCTGTCCATCATCTCCTTGTGTTTGCTTTGTTCGCCTAAATTGGCAGGTTATGCCCAGATGGGGGTCCCTTGCTCACTTTGCACTGGATTCAAGCTAGCCTGGCTGATGAGGGCTGTTAGACCTAAACCGGTCCCAGGATGCTTGTTTCCAGTCCAGGGAAGACATGGCTTGGCAGTTCGGGCTGGACTGTTCCCATGAGGCACATGGTCAAGACTGATTTGCATAAAGCTGTGTCTGAAATGGGGTGGCAAAGTGAGCTAAAGAACGAGGATGGATTCAACCCATATCTGTGTTTGGGGGTGAGTGTCTGAAAAGTTTCAGTGCTCCGTCTATCATCTCCTTGTGTTTCCTTCACCAGCCATGGTATTTCAAGTCAATGAAACCTTATTGTGGTATTCTGTACAAGTTCTAGATCCCTTCCGTAAAGGGAATCTTCTCCGTAGTTTCAAAAGTCCAGCTTCATATTTTACTGCTTTAATAACTATGAGGTCATAAGCGCCAAGTTTAACCCAAATGTTGCAAAACCTGCGCAGAGAATCGTAAATCGTCAAGTGCACCAATATTGGCATGGAAAGCTATGTCAGTGGCCAGAGTTAGCAAATTGTGTACTGGCTGTTTCGGCATTGCCCGTCTCAAGTGGCAATGTTGAAACGGCCTTTTCACAGAAAAAAGATAATATGAGAAGGAAAGAGAGGGCACACATGACCAAAGGCTCGCTGAAGAAGTATTGTATGGTGTTCTACAATATGTTTGATTTGCACAAATGTGTTTAGACCTCGTATACACTATACATACACTGACTATATAACATGCACTACTATAGTGCAAAAAACAAGCAATAATAATAGCAAAACGTTCCATAAATACCGAAAAAACACTGTTTCTGTTGTTTTTATTGGCGTCAAAATGTGTAACCACTGATAACCACAGTTTTTTTAAGGTATTGAAATCAGTTGAAAACACTGAAAAAAACCACAAGAATTTACCAAAAATAGAAATTGAATACAGGAAAGCCTACATTTATTGCTGAGAACAAAGGTACCCAAGCACACGCAGAAATTAAGTTTACATAGATTATTACGTCAAATAAAACATGTAACACAATGAGTGAATCTCCGTTTCTTTCTTGTCACTTTCTTCAATTTAATATTCTTGTTCTCATAGTAATTTCACAGTCTTCACAGTGGTTTCCAAGCCAACCCGTGTTTCGTCGCCTCTAGTATTATTGTACATGCGACTTGTTCACGGCTAGGTACAAATTGATATGGTAATTGACATTAGTCCAACTGTTAACTCAAGAAGTTGCATACATTTGTTCTTGACTTTTGTGGCTCTGGCCACAATCCTTTAGGGAGGCTGGTGGTTCTCCCCTACCCTTGAGCACCGTCACCGATTTGGAACTACACTAATACCAGGTGTACTCACTACAAGCGCCTAGTCTCTATTAAAAATACCACTGCCCAGTTCATAAATTACATTTATTGCTGTTATGACCTGTTAAAAAGAGCAGCGCCTAGAGACCGTCTCAGTGTGACTTGTTGCGCTTAATAAGAACCAATAACATAACATTCCCTGTAAATTACGTTTTTGCAGAGAATAAGAGGTCAGATAGGCATCTGCTCTCCTTAGGGCTAAAAGTGCCATCTTAATATAGGAAATCCATGGAATTCTAGATGCACCGCCCAGTGCCAAGCAATCAGATAGGATCAATCTATTTAACTTGAGATTCTACTGGTCCAGATCTTTACTCGACAAAGTAGAGGGCTGAGGACCACTAGTTCAGCAAGAAATCTAACTCCAAGCTCAGCATGTACAGATCAGGCCTGTGTACATTGAGGTACATGCTCCAATTGCCTAAGAAATATATTTTCTACCATTTGGATTAAGTCAGTTTTCACATAATCCCAAACCTCACTACCATAGCAGACCTGCGAAACATACTTAGCCGCATATATTTTATGCAAAAGTTGCGGGACCAAGAACCCAGCCTTTGAGCGAAGCAGGGCAAGGCCCCAGTCAATTTAATAAGCTTTGTCTTCTCAAGCTGGATATGCCAGTTATTCTTAGTATCAAACAATACCCCTAAATAAAGAAAAGCTGGTGCTTGCCCACAGTATGCTGGCCCACCTTAAATGTTTTGGAGCTAGTGGACCATGGGCCTGCAACTATAGCATAAGATTTTATATGACCAGGTCAAGGCTATCCATAAAAGCAGCAAATTTATCAAGGAGAATCCCGAACCCCATAGATATTGCCTTTAAGAGCACGTCATCAGAACACAACGACACCAAGAGCAACTTTGGGCCCCCTTGGGGCAAACTCACTCTGCTGCAAGAAGGGCCTCCTCAAGCCTATTAACATATGGGCTGAACAACAATAGTGCAAGGATTCTCTCCTGCCTCACCTCCCTCCCAGTGGGGAAAGACCTGGTGGCAACAGCATCGGACAAGAAATGTACTGAAGATGAAGTGTATTTGGGACTTCCAACAGAGTCACTATATTGGGTTCCACTCCTAACTCGAGAAACAGGGCCCATAGTTTAGCTCGGTTGACCCTGTCGAACATGGATGTAAGGTCCATAAATGCCAGATGTATGCTCTCTGGCTACACAACAGTGTACTTATTTATGATTAAATGAAGGTTCAAGCATTGGCTGGATGTTGACTCCCCAGACCTGAAACCATACTGGATGTCCTTTAGAATATCGTTAGCATCCAACCATGCTATGAATATATTATGTACAACCCTTCCAAGGACCTTAACTACCGCGTTGATCAGGTAGATAGGGAGATGGCATTGGGGATTGTCCTTATCCCCCATCTTAAACACAGATAATATTACCACAGAAAACCAAGAGCAAGGCACCCCTTGACATGCAGCACATTCAATACCTGGGTCAGGAGTGGGCCCCACAGCTCCACGTCCAGACACAGCAGGTCTGAAAGAATTTCATCGGGTTCAGGGGCTTTATTTCTGGTTAAACTGATAATACCTAATGTTGCCTCTTCGAGAACAAAGACCATGGGGGCATGCCCCATCCCTCGTCCTATCACCCTCCCCTCCTTTGTCAACTTGCCAAAATTGTAAACCCCTGTGAAGTGGTCTACCCTCTGTTGCTCAGATATGTTGGAACAAATAGCTAAATCTGACCGATCTGCAAACAGGGATTTGTTCACTGCCTTGTAGAAAAGAGAGGAATCTAGTTCCACTGGCTTGGATTAACTCATCCCAGACTAAGGTCTGAACAGTAGCCCTACATTTACTTACTGCCTGCTTGTAGGCCTGCCTGCTGGGCACTACCCGGCTCCTGTCTCTTGGGACCTGTTTCTAAGCTATCTACAATTGTCACAAGCACTTGGAGCATTCCCTGTCAACCCTTTTTTGTCTTGCCTACTTGCTTGAATAAGGGGAGTAGTCAGTAAATTATTTGCCTTATACAAAGGATTGCAAAATATCCATGTCAAGCGGCTGCATCTAAACAAATGGCTATCTCTTCAGATGCCTGGGAGAAAAGGGATGCCTTAAAAAGAGACGGGTCAACCTGAACCCAATTTTTTCACCTGCCTTGAGCCACAGGATAGAGTTGTCTAATGGTCCCATCGCCAGGGCCCATACTGTCCCTGTAACCCTCATGTTCCAAGACCAGGGGATTATGGTTGCTAAATGGGCTATTAAGAAGGTCAAAATTGTGAATACACAAAAATAAGGTGGCTTAAAAAAAGCAAAACTTTGATGAAGGAAGTTCAGCCCCTCCCCTTGAACGTAGGAACAATAGGATTAGGTGAACTAATCAACTTTTCCAAGGCAAACATCAAGCAATGAGAAGCTAAGAACTCATCCAGCTTCTGACCTCTGATTAAGTACACCTCGGCCTGTTGTCATCTAGCTGCAATGGACAATCACAGAAAAGACAATTAAAAACCCCTGCTAACACAGTCACACCCACACCAAACCAACCGCCCTGCTCTCCCATGTCATTCAGGGTCCCTTTAAGCTTTGAATATTCGGGACCCCTTCTAAGCGTTGTGCCATACAATAATTTTTCTTATCTGTGAAAGAGCTAAATCACAACCTAACCAAAAACTCAAACTACAGGTATCTACAATATTACAATGTCGATTAAACACTTTATAGCATCTACTGTTCCATGCAGTGGCAAAGCTAATAGGTCTCGCCTATGGGTGAGTTATTGGCTTTGCCAATTGGATGAGGGTGGGGGATGGAAGGATAGAACAGCATGATGGGTGGGGGTAGAGAACAGGAGGGTGGATGTTAGCTAAGAGTGTGGTAAAAAAAAGCTCTGTGAAGCAGTCTGCGCTGGTCAAGATATAGCTCTGTTAGATCCTTCTGTTGGTTAGGGAAGAATAAAAAGATTGGTTTTGCTTTTTCATGGGCTAGTTTTCATTGGAACAGGTGCAAGGTATGGGGTATATGTATTCGTTGTAGTATTAAAGCAAGTGAACAGGCGATGGGCTAAAAAGTTGACACGGGTTAGCGAATGTTGTTGTTGACTGCAGCTATCCAGGATGAAAGGAAACGTGTAGACAAGTTCACTCTAGGATGGAGCAGGAAGTTAAATGTTCATTTGGGAGTTCAGTTAGTTAAAGGTTAATAGAGGCAGTAAACCTGGATGCGAAGTTAAAGTTTCAAATGCAGAAGATCAGCACAGGAAAAGTGCAGACTTGCAGATTTAAGGT
This sequence comes from Triturus cristatus, assembly GCF_964204655.1. Lineage (NCBI taxonomy): Eukaryota > Metazoa > Chordata > Amphibia > Caudata > Salamandridae > Triturus > Triturus cristatus. The sequence goes on along the minus strand of NC_140594.1, from coordinate 543,600,810 downwards.
TTTTAGTTAGAGCGTCATTTAGGGGTAGGATGTAGGTTAACATAGGTGAACATTTGTGTATAGTGAGGCTTTAGTTTTGTAAGGCGAAAGGCCTGGAGTCGTTTATGTAATGCGCACCTGTTTCAATAAAGCAGCCTTTTTCACACAATCTAGGGTGTCAGTGAAAGGTGCTGCGCTTCCTCTGCCCCAAAAGCAAAATCACTGTGAGACAACGTTTCTGGCTAGGGGGTCTAGACCATTGGAGCGAGTGCACCTTCTGCATGGTATTCTAGTGACAGTGCATACTACCCCGCTCCATGTCCTCGTGCCCCTCAAATGTCTCTAGATTCTGCCTCTGTAAACAACCGGCAGGCAGTGCTATCATTAGACGCTGTTTGTGTGACTTGACATCCACCCTTCCCCCGCCCTTTCCTAACTCAAATGATATCGAGGGCATTCGATGGCACAAAGAGACAGACAGAGAGACACAGTGTGAACTGCTCCATACAGGCAGACATGGCACCGGCATATTAGGTATGACTGTTTTTTTCATTTAGTGCCAGAATTCCACTGAAATTTAGGGCTTCCTATTTCGCTGAACAGACGTTAAGGAAAAATCTGTTACTTTTTTTAGCTCTGTTCGAACCCCTGTTATACCTATTTTGAATTACATTTCTGCCCTTAAGTTCTAACCCATGCAAAGCATTTCGCACTGTGCTTGCATCAATTGTCCACCCACAAAAAATGCATGTATAAAAGTTGAATGACGTTGCACATCGCACAGTGGCAATTTGCCCCTAAGAAACTGATTCTAATATGGGTTGAAAATATCACATTGCGAGACTGTTTTGGTCTAGTAAATGTGTTTATTGGAAGGTCTCCGGCTGGGGGTGGGGACATGACGGGCTGCGCTGTGGGGCCTCCCGGCGCCCTTGCGAGCTTTTCACGAGGCGCGGCGGTTGGGGAGCCGGTGTCTGATCGACTTGATTTCTGATGAGAGGGGGAGGTGCTGTACATCATTTGACTTGACTATGGGAATGCATTAATGGCCTCTATGAATGAAGGACTGTTTGCTAAACTTCCGGTGATTCAAAATACGGCTGCATGGTTAGTTTGTCATCTTCCACCTTAGTTGCCATCTGAACCCATTCTTAGAAACCTGCACTGGCTCCCCATAAGAAAGCAATCATTGTTCAAACTAAATTATTTGTTTGGTACATCATTTTCTTTATGGTAATGGACCCCAATATTAAAGAAGTAAACTCAAATGCTATGCCCCCACTAGGAGCCTTAGATCTAGTGGGGAATGCCGGCTACAGCCTCGCCATATTTGTACTGCCAGATATGGTGGCAGATCCTTTTCATTTTTGGCTCCTTTGCACGGTATAAGCACACATTTTAGATATCTTGTACAGATTTTAAAACATAGTTATTTTAACTCATATTTTTAACTGTACAATATATTTAGGCTGCTTGGTTTTAGGTTTAAACCTATAATAACTGATAAAACCCCACCAAAAGGGAAATAGCCCTCACCAGTGTAAATATATAAACACTGAAAAAACACCTGCACAACCACAAACTAAATGTTAGTCAAAGAAAGTAAATGGAGAGTGAAAGAGTCACTTTGTTTTTCTTCCTGAAAGGCCCAATACAATGTAACTTTGTTATAAAACGTAACATCAAGAAAGACTGGGCTAACATTATTCTGCTGCAGTTTTGTTGTTTAGGGATATCCCTAAAATATTGTTTCTTCTTCCTTTTTATGTTTTCAGTTTTGTGGTCTTTGGTCTAAAGTTTGCAGGATTTAGAAAAATGTTTTAGGTCTTGTTTAATTATTTTATAAACTGTATAGAATCAGGAAATATTAAAATCATATTTGATATTTTGGCTGTGTTTGATTCTTTCACTGATAGGTAAAATGGCTGTTTTCATAAGAATCTTTCCCAATATGTGCCATCACATTTACACACAGAGAATAGGTAAAAACCCTTGATACATCAACCCGCAGATTCCAGTTAGTCAGTATTGATAGTAGGGGAATTGCCATCACCTCAGGCTTTAAACATTCAATGCAAGGTAAAGTGACAAGTGTATGTGAAAAGAGTGCTATCACCAAGCATCTGGGATAGTGGCGAAAAAATGACACCAGACTTTTGGAAAACATGGGACGCAGTGTTACTTGAAATGTTGCTGCAAAAGGGTTCTTTCCAAGTTCAACAAAGATTGGCGCTATATTGTTTGTATTTGCAGTGATTCAGCTACGTATATGAAAAAGTTGTTTGATGGCCTGTCAAAACCGATACCTGAGCTGAAGTGCTTCCCTATAAGAGATCATTGCTACTTGTTAGATTGTATGCTAAAAGCATCCTTACAACCTTCAGAGTTAATGAAGAATGCTTTTGACTTTTTAGTTCATTTTGATGCAGTGTTTTGTTGTGCGCAGGAACTAAATTGAAAATATTTCTCATTTTGTGCTTTATGTGGCATTAAAAAAAAAAGTCATCCCAACTGTATCACTTACAGTTAGCTGATGGTTCTCAGTCCAAGGGAAGGGGCTGTGAATGCTATATTATCCATGTGGCAACCGTTTATAGAATTGTTGCTGAGTAATGATGCCAAAGGCAAGAAATGTGAGGATCTTTGGTCACATATTGACAGTGATGTGCATTCTTAGATTTTTACATGAAAACATAAATGCTGTAGTGGACATAATAAAAAAAATTAGAGTCTGAAACCATTCTTGTCTGCCAAGTGTTCAGCATAATTGGTGTAGATGTGAAACATCTCCTTGAGAGTAGCTGGGCGACACCTTTAGTGGATTTGGCACTGTAACAATTCCATGTTAGAGTGCTTGCCACTTGATAAGCAAAGAAATGTTGAAGACCAATTCAGGAGCTTTTATTTTACAATGTATGAGAAATGGCATTCAACGTTGCCTAGAAATGTCCCTTCACCAACCATGCAAAAATAACAGTTGATGGTCAGAATGCAGAACAATGTCATACATTCACACCAATACAGAGATCTGGGCCTAAAGCCGTCGTTTTTTGCTCACCATGCCATTCCAGTTTGAACCCAGCCATATGCAAATCAGCGTTGTCCCTGTGCCTCATGCGAACAGTCTAGCCCAAACTGCCATGCCAGGTCCTCCCTGGACTGGAAACAAGCATCCTGGGACCGGTTTCAGGGTTTCACCCTTCTTCCGCCAGGATAGCTTGATTCTAGTGGCATGGAGAGCACGGGACCAACGTTTCGGCATACCCGTCCCACTCGGGGTGACAAATGCAAAAACAACAGTTGATGGACAGAATGCAGAACAATGTCACACATTCACCCCAGTACAGAGATCTGAGCCTAAATCAATCGTGTTTTTGCTCACCATGCCATTCCAATTTGAACCCAGCCATATGCAAATCAGTCTTGACCCCGTGCCTTATGGGAGCAGTCCAGCCTGAACTGCCAAGCCAGGTCCTCCCTGGACTGGTAAGAAGCAACCTAGGACCGGTTTCGGGTTTCACCCCTCTTCAGCCAGGATAGCTTGATTCCAGTGGCATGGAGAGCACGGGACCCACGTCTGGGCATACCCGTCCAACTCTGCCACTGGATTCAAGCTACCCTGGCTGATGAGGGTTGTTAGACCAAAACAGGTCCCAAGATGCTTGTTTATGGTCCAGGGACGACATGGCTTGGAAGTTTGGGCTGGACTGTTCCCATGAGGCACAGGGTCAAGACTGATTTACATATAGCTGTGTCTGGACTGGGGTGGCAAAGTGAGCTAGAGAACGATGATGGATTCAACCCAGATCTGTGACTGGGGGTGAGTGTCTGAAAAGTTTCAGCGCTCCGTCCATCATCTCCTTGTGTTTGCTTTGGTCGCCCTAAGTTGGCAGTGAATGCCCAGACATGGGTCCCTTTCTCACTTTGCCACTGGATTCAAGCTAGCCTGGCTGATGAGTGCTGTTAGCCCAAAACCGGTCCCAGGATCCTTGTTTACTGTCCAGGGAAGACATGGCTTGGCAGTTTGGGCTGGACTGTTCCCATGAGGCACAGGATCAAGACTGATTTGCATATAGGTGTTTCTGAACTGGGGTGGCAAAGTGAGCTAAAGAATGATGATGGATGCAACCCAGATCTGTGACTGGGGGTGAATGTCTGAAAAGTTTCAACGCTTCGTCCATCATCTCCTTGTGTTTGCTTTGTTCGCCCTAAGTTGGCATTGTATGCCCAGACATGGGTCCCTTTCTCACTTTGCCACTGGAATCAATCTAGCCTGGCTGATGAGGGCTGTTAGCCCGCAACCGGTCCCAGAATGCTAGTTTCCGGTCCAGGGAAGACATGGCTTGGCAGTTCAGGCTGGACTGTTCCCATGAGGCATAGGGTCAAGACTGATTTGCATATAGCTGTGTCTGAACTGGGGTGGCAAAGTGAGCTAAAGAAGGATGATGGATTCAACCCAGATCTGTGACTGGGGGTGAGTGTCTGAAAAGTTTCAGCGCTCCGTCCATCATCTCCTTGTGTTTGCTTTGTTCGCCCTAGGTTTGCAGTGTATGCCCAGACGTGGGTCCCTTGCTCACTTTGCCACTGGAATCAAACTAGCCTGGCTTATGAGGACTGTTAGCCCGAAACCAGTCCCAGGGTGCATTATTCCAGTCCAGGTAAGACATGGCTTGGCAGTTCAGGCTGGACTGTTCCCATGAGGCATAGGGTCAAGACTGATTTGCATATAGCTGTGTCTGAACTGGGGTGGCAAAGTGAGCTAAAGAAGGATGATGGATTCAACCCAGATCTGTGACTGGGGGTGAGTGTCTGAAAAGTTTCAGTGCCCCGTCCATCATCAATTTGTGTTTGCTTTGTTTGCCCTAAGTTGGCAGGGTATGCCCAGACGTGGGTTTCTTGCTCACTTTGCCACTGGATTTAAGCTAGCCTGGCTGATGAGGGCTGTTAGCCCGAAACAGGTCCCAGGATGCTTGTTTCTGGTCCAGGGAAGACATGGCTTGGCAGTTTGGGCTGGACTGTTCCCATGAGGCACAGGATCAAGACTGATTTACATACAGCTGTGGAAAACTGGGGAGGTAAAGTGAGCTAAAGAAGGATGATGGATTCAACCCAGATCTGTGACTGGGGGTGAGTGTCTGAAAAGTTTCAGCGCTCCGTCCATCATCTACTTGTGTTTGCTTTGTTCGTCATAAGTTGGCAGGGTATGCCCAGACGTGGGATCCTTGCTCAAGTTGCCACTGGATTCAAGCTAGCCTGGCTGATGAGGGCCGTTAGCCCAAAACCGGTCCCAGGATGCTTGTTTCCGGTCGAGGGAAGACATGGCTTGGCACTGGACTGTTCCCATGAGGTACAGGGTCAAGACTGATTTGCATATAGCAGTGTCTGAACTGGGATGGCAAAGTGAGCTAAATAACGATGATGGATTCGATCCAGATCTGTGACTGGGGGTGAGTGTCTGAAAAGTTTCAAAACTCCATCCATCATCTCCTTGTGTTTGCTTTGTTCGCCCTAAGTTGGCAGGGTATGCCCCGATGTGGGTCCCTTGCTCACTTTGCCACTGGATTCAAGCTAGACTGGCTGATGAGGACTGTTAGCCCGAAACCGGTCCCAGGATGCTTGTTTCCAGCCCAGGCAAGACATGGCTTTACAGTTCGGGCTGGACTGTTCCCATGAGGTACAGGTTCAACACTGATTTGCAAATAGCTGTGTCTGAACTGGGGTGGCAAAGTGAACTAAAGAAAGATGATGGATTCAACCCATATCTGTGAATGGGGGTGAGTGTCTGAAAAGTTTCAGCACTCTGTCCATCATCTCCTTATGTTTGCTTTGTTCACCCTAAGTTGGCAGTGTATGCCCAGACGTGGGTCCCTTACTCACTTTGCCACTGTATACAAACTAGCCTGATGATGAGGGCTGTTAGCCCGAAACCAGTCCCAGGATGCATGATTCCGGTCCAGGTAAGACACGGCTTGGCAGTTCGGGCTGTACTGTTCTCATGAGGCATAGGGTCAAGACTGATTTGCATATAGCTGTGTCTGAACTGGGGTGGCAAAGTGATCTAAAGAACGATGATGGATTCAACCCAGATTTGTGACTGGGGGTGAGTGTCTGAAAACTTTCAGCGCTCCGTCCATCATCTACTTGTGTTTGCTTTGTTTGTCATAAGTTGGCAGGGTATGCCCAGACCTGGGTCCCTTGCTCACTTTGCCACTGGAATCAAGCTAGCCTGGCTGATGAGGGCTGTTAGCCCGAAACCGGTCAAAGGATGCTAGTTTCCGGTCCAGGGAAGACATGGCTTGGCACTGGACTGTTCCCATGAGGTACAGGGTCAAGACTGATTTGCATATAGCAGTGTCTGAACTGGGATGGCAAAGTGAGCTAAATAACGATGATGGATTCAATCCAGATCTGTGACTGGGGGTGAATGTCTGAAAAGTTTCAGTGTCCCATCCATCATCTCCTTGTGTTTGCTTTGTTTACCCTAAGTTGGTAGGGTATTCCCAGAAGTGGGTCTCTTGCTCACTTTGCCACTGGATTCAAGCTAGCCTGGCTGAATGAGGGCTGGTAACCCAAAACAGGTCCCAGGATGCATGATTCCAGTCCAGGTAAGACATGGCTTGGCAGTTCGGGCTGGACTGTTCCCATGAGGCATAGGGTCAAGAATGATTTGCATATAGCTGTGTCTGAACTGGAGTGGCAAAGTGAGCTAAAGAAGGATGATGGATTCAACCCAGATCTGTGACTGGGGGTGAGTGTCTGAAAAGTTTCAGTGCCCCGTCCATCATCAATTTGTGTTTGCTTTGTTTGCCCTAAGTTGGCAGGGTATGCCCAGACGTGGGTCTCTTGCTCACTTTGCCACTGGATTTAAGCTAGCCTGGCTGATGAGGGCTGTTAGCCCGAAACAGGTCCCAGGATGCTTGTTTCGGGTCCAGGGAAGACATGGCTTGGCAGTTTGGGCTGGACTGTTCCCATGAGGCACAGGATCAAAACTGATTTACATATAGCTGTGGCAAACTGGGGAGGTAAAGTGAGCTAAAGAAGGATGATGGATTCAACCCAGATCTGTGACTGGGGGTGAGTGTCTGAAACGTTTCAGCGCTCCGTCCATCATCTACTTGTGTTTGCTTTGTTCGTCATAAGTTGGCAGGGTATGCCCAGACGTGGGATCCTTGCTCAAGTTGCCACTGGATTCTAGCTAGCCTGGCTGATGAGGGCCGTTAGCCCAAAACCGGTCCCAGGATGCTTGTTTCCGGTCCAGGGAAGACATGGCTTGGCACTGGACTGTTCCCATGAGGAACAGGGTCAAGACTGATTTGCATATAGCAGTGTCTGAACTGGGATGGCAAAGTGAGCTAAATAACGATGATGGATTCAATCCAGATCTGTGACTGGGGGTGAGTGTCTGAAAAGTTTCAAAACTCCGTCCATCATCTCCTTGTGTTTGCTTTGTTCGCCCTAAGTTGGCAGGGTATGCCCAGATGTGGGTCCCTTGCTCACTTTGCCACTGGATTCAAGCTAGACTGGCTGATGAGGACTGTTAGCCCGAAACCGGTCCCAGGATGCTTGTTTCCAGCCCAGGCAAGACATTGCTTTACAGTTCGGGCTGGACTGTTCCCATGAGGCACAGGTTCAACACTGATTTGCATATAGCTGTGTCTGAACTGGGGTGGCAAAGTGAACTAAAGAAGGATGATGGATTCAACCCAGATCTGTGAATGGGGTTGAGTGTCTGAAAAGTTTCAGCACTCTGTCCATCATCTCCTTATGTTTGCTTTGTTCGCACTAAGTTGGCAGTGTATGCCCAGACGTGGGTCCCTTGCTCACTTTGCCACTGGATTCAAACTAGCCTGATGATGAGGGATGTTAGCCCGAAACCAGTCCCAGGGTGCATGATTCCGGTCCAGGTAAGACATGGCTTGGCAGTTCGGGCTGTACTGTTCCCATGAGGCATAGGGTCAAGACTGATTTGCATATAGCTGTGTCTGAACTGGGGTGGCAAAGTGATCTAAAGAACGATGATGGATTCAAACCAGATTTGTGACTGGGGGTGAGTGTCTGAAAAGTTTCAGCGCTCCGTCCATTCTCTGCTTGTGTTTGCTTTGTTCGCCCTAAGTTGGCAGGGTATGCCCAGACCTGGGTCCCTTGCTCACTTTGCCACTGGAATAAAGCTAGCCTGGCTGATGAGGGCTGTTAGCCCGAAACCGGTCAAAGGATGCTAGTTTCCGGTCCAGGGAAGACATGGCTTGGCACTGGACTGTTCCCATGAGGTACAGGGTCAAGACTGATTTGCATATAGCAGTGTCTGAACTGGGATGGCAAAGTGAGCTAAATAACGATGATGGATTCAATCCAGATCTGTGACTGGGGGTGAATGTCTGAAAAGTTTCAGTGTCCCATCCATCATCTACTTGTGTTTGCTTTGTTTGTCATAAGTTGGCAGGGTATGCCCAGATGTGGGTTCCTTGCTCAAGTTGCCACTGGATTCAAGCTAGCCTGGCTGAATGAGGGCTGGTAACCCGAAACAGGTCCCAGGATGCATGATTCCAGTCCAGGTAAGACATGGCTTGGCAGTTCGGGCTGGACTGTTCCCATGAGGCATAGGGTCAAAAATGATTTGCATATAGCTGTGTCTGAACAGGGGTGGCAAAGTGAGCTAAAGAAGGATGATGGATTCAACCCAGATCTGTGACTGGGGGTGAGTGTCTGAAAAGTTTCAGCGCTCCGTCCATCATCTACTTGTGTTTGATTTGTTCGTCATAAGTTGGCAGGGTATGCCCAGACGTGGGATCCTTGCTCAAGTTGCCACTGGATTCAAGCTAGCCTGGCTGATGAGGGCCGTTAGCCCAAAACCGGTCCCAGGATGCTTGTTTCCAGTCCAGGGAAGACATGGCTTGGCACTGGACTGTTCCCATGAGCTACAGGGTCAAGACTGATTTGCATATAGCAGTGTCTGAACTGGGATGGCAAAGTGAGCTAAATAACGATGATGGATTCAATCCAGATCTGTGACTGGGGGTGAGTGTCTGAAAAGTTTCAAAACTCCGTCCATCATCTCCTTGTGTTTGCTTTGTTCGCCCTAAGTTGGCAGGGTATGCCCAGATGTGGGTCCCTTGCTCACTTTGCCACTGGATTCAAGCTAGATTGGCTGATGAGGACTGTTAGCCCGAAACCGGTCCCAGGATGCTTGTTTCCAGCCCAGGCAAGACATGGCTTTACAGTTCGGGCTGGACTGTTCCCATGAGGCACAGGTTCAACACTGATTTGCATATAGCTGTGTCTGAACTGGGGTGGCAAAGTGAACTAAAGAAGGATGATGGATTCGACCCAGATCTGTGAATGGAGGTGAGTGTCTGAAAAGTTTCAGCACTCTGTCCATCATCTCCTTATGTTTGCTTTGTTCGCCCTAAGTTGGCAGTGTATGCCCAGACGTGGGTCCCTTGCTCACTTTGCCACTGGATTCAAACTAGCCTGATGATGAGAGCTGTTAGCCCGAAACCAGTCCCAGGATGCATGATTCCGGTCCAGGTAAGACATGGCTTGGCAGTTCGGGCTGTACTTTTCCAATGAGGCATAGGGTCAAGACTGATTTGCATATAGCTGTGTCTGAACTGGGGTGGCAAAGTGATCTAAAGTACAATGATGGATAAAACCCAGATATGTGACTGGGGGTGAGTGTCTGAAAACTTTCAGCGCTCCGTCCATCATCTGCTTGTGTTTGCTTTGTTCGTCCTAAGTTGGCAGGATATGCCCAGACCTGGGTCCCTTGCTCACTTTGCCACTGGAATCAAGCTAGCCTGGCTGATGAGGGCTGTTAGCCCGAAACCGGTCAAAGGATGCTAGTTTCCGGTCCAGGTAAGACATGGCTTGGCAGTTCGGGCTGTACTTTTCCAATGAGGCATAGGGTCAAGACTGATTTGCATATAGCTGTGTCTGAACTGGGGTGGCAAAGTGATCTAAAGAACAATGATGGATAAAACCCAGATATGTGACTGTGGGTGAATGTCTGAAAAGTTTCAGTGTCCCATCCATCATCTCCTTGTGTTTGCTTTGTTTGCCCTAAGTTGGCAGGGTATTCCCTGACGTGGGTCTCTTGCTCACTTTGCCACTGGATTCAAGCTAGCCTGGCTGAATGAGGGCTGGTAACCCGAAACAGGTCCCAGGATGCATGATTCCAGTCCAGGTAAGACATGGCTTGGCAGTTCGGGCTGGACTGTTCCCATGAGGCATAGGGTCAAGAATGATTTGCATATAGCTGTGTCTGAACAGGGGTGGCAAAGTGAGCTAAAGAAGGATGATGGATTCAACCCAGATCTGTGACTGGGGGTGAGTGTCTGAAAAGTTTCAGTGCTCTGTCCATCATCTACTTGTGTTTCCTTTGTTCGTCATAAGTTGGCAGGGTATGCTCAGACATTGGTTCCTTGCTCAATTTGCCACTGTATTCAAGCTACCCTGGCTGATGAGGGCTGTTAGCCCAAAACCGGTCCCAGGATGCTAGTTTCCGGTCCAGGGAAGACATGGATTGGCAGTTCGGGCTGGGCTGTTCCCATGAGGCACAGGTTCAAGACTGATTTGCATATAGCTGTGTCTGAACTGGAGTGGCAAAGTGAGCTAAAGAAGGATGATGTATTTAACCCAGACCTGTGACTGGGGTTGAGTGTCTGAAAAGTTTCAGCGCTCCGTCCATCATCTACTTGTGTTTGCTTTGTTCGTCATAAGTTGGCAGTGTATGCCCAGACGTGGGTTCCTTGTTTAAGTTGCCACTGGATTCAAGCTAGCCTGGCTGATGAGGGCCGTTAGCCCGAAACTGGTCCAAGGATGCTTGTTTCCGGTCCAGCGAAGACATGGCTTGGCACTGGACTGTTCCCATGAGGTACAGGGTCAAGACTGATTTGCATATAGCAGTGTCTGAACTGAGATGGCAAAGTGAGCTAAATAACGATGATGGATTCAATCCAAATCTGTGACTGGGGTGAGTGTCTGAAAAGTTTCAGCACTCCGTCCATCATCTCCTTGTGTTTGCTTTGTTCGCCCTAAGTTGGCAGGGTATGCCCAGATGTGGGTCCCTTGCTCACTTTGCCACTGGATTCAAGCTAGACTGGCTGATGAGGACTGTTAGCCCGAAACCGGTCCCAGGATGTTTGTTTCCAGCCCAGGCAAGACATGGCTTTACAGTTTGGGCTGGACTATTCCCATAAAGCACAGGTTCAACACTGATTTGCATATAGCGGTGTCTGAACTGGGGTGGCAAAGTGAGCTAGAGAACAATGAGGGATTCAACCCAGATCTGTGACTGCGGGTGAGTGTCTGAAAAGTTTCAGAGCTCCGTCCATCATCTCCTTGTGTTTGCTTTGTTTGACCTAAGTTGCCGGGTATGCCCACACTTGGGTCCCTTTCTCACTTTGCCACTGGATTCAAGCTAGCCTGGCTGAATGAGGGCTGGTAACCCGAAACAGGTCCCAGGATGCATGATTCCAGTCCAGGTAAGACATGGCTTGGCAGTTCGGGCTGGACTGTTCCATGAGGCATAGGGTCAAGAATGATTTGCATATAGCTCTGTCTGAACAGGGGTGGCAAAGTGAGCTAAAGAAGGATGATGGATTCAACCCAGATCTGTGACTGGGGGTGAGTGTCTGAAAAGTTTCAGCGCTCCGTCCATCATCTGCTTGTGTTTGCTGTATTCGCCCTAAGTTGGCAGGGTATGCCCAGACCTGGGTCCCTTGCCACTTGCCACTTTGCCACTGGATTCAAGCTAGACTAGCTGATGAGGGCTGTTAGCCCGCAACCGGTCCCAGGATGCTAGTTTCCGGTGCAGGGAAGACATGGCTCGGCATTTCGGGCTGGGCTGTTCCCATGAGGCATGGGTTCAACACTGATTTGCATATAGCTGTGTCTGAACTGGGGTGGAAAAGTGTGCTAAAGAAGGATGATGGATTCAACCCAGATCTGTGACTGGGGGTGAGTGTCTGAAAAGTTTCAGCGCTCCGTCCATCATCTCCTTGTGTTTGCTTTGTTCGCCCTAGGTTTGCAGTGTATGCCCAGACGTGGGTCCCTTGCTCACTTTGCCACTGGAATCAAACTAGCCTGGCTTATGAGGACTGTTAGCCCAAAACCAGTCCCAGGGTGCATGATTCCAGTCCAGGTAAGACATGGCTTGGCAGTTCGGGCTGGACTGTTCCCATGAGGCATAGGGTCAAGACTGATTTGCATATAGCAGTGTCTAAACTGGGATGGCAAAGTGAGCTAAATAACGATGATGGATTCAATCCAGATATGTGACTGGGGGTGAGTGTCTGAATAGTTTCAGCACTCCGTCCATCATCTCCTTGTGTTTGCTTTGTTCGCCCTAAGTTGGCAGTGTATGCCCAGACGTGGGTCTCTTGCTCAGTTTGCCACTGGATTCAAACTAGCCTGGCTGATGAGGGCTGTTATCCCGAAACCAGTCCCAGGATGCATGAATCCGGTCCATGTAAGACATGGCTTGGCAGTTCGGGCTGGACTGTTCCCATGAAGCATAGGGTCAAGACTGATTTGCATATAGCTGTTTCTGAACTGGGGTGGCAAAGTGAGCTAAAGAACGATGATGGATTCAACCCATATTTGTGACTGGGGGTGAGTGTCTGAAAAGTTTCAGCGCTCTGTCCATCATCTGCTTGTGTTTGCTTTGTTTGCCCTAAGTTGGCAGGGTATGCCCAGACCTGGGTCCCTTGCTCACTTTGCCACTGGATTCAAGCTAGCCTGGCTGATGAGGGCTGTTAACCCGACACCTGTCCCAGGATGCTAGTTTCTGGTCCTGGAAAGACATGGATTGTCAGTTTGGGCTGGGCTGTTCCCATGAGCCACAGATTCAAGAATGATTTGCATATAGCTGTGTCTGAACAGGGGTGGCAAAGTGAGCTAAAGAAGGATGATGGATTCAAACCAGATCTGTGACTGGGGATGAGTGTCTGAAAAGATTCAGCGCCCCGTCCATCATCTTCTTGTGTTTGCTTTGTTTGCCCTAAGTTGGTAGGGTATGCCCAGACGTGGGTCTCTTGCTCAATTTGCCACTGGCTTCAAGCTAGCCTGGCTGATGAGGGCTGTTAGCCCAAAACCGGTCCCAGGGTGCTTGTTTCCGGTCCAGGGAAGACATGGCTTGGCAGTTCGGGCTGGACTGTTCCCATGAGTCACAGGGTCAAGACTGATTTGCATATAGCTGTGTGTGAACTGGGGTGGCAAAGTGAGCTAAAGAACGACGATGGATTCAACCGAGATCTCTCACTGGGGGTGAGTGTCTGAAAGGTTTAAGCGCTCCGTCCATCATCTCCTTGTGCTTCCTACACCAACCATGGCATTTAGAGTCAATGAAACCTCACTGTGGTACTCTGTACAAGTTCTAGATCCCTTCCGTAAAAAGGAAATCTTCTCCGTAGTTTCAAACGTGCTGCTTCATATTTTACTAATTTAATCATTCTGAGGTCATAAGCTCCATGTTTGACGCAAATGTTGCAAAGCCTGTGCAGAGAATCGTAATGTTCAAGTGCACCAGTATTGGCATGGAAAGCTATGTCAGTGGCCAGAGTTAGCAAATTGTGTACTGGCTGTTTTGGCATTGCCCGTCTCAAGTGCCAATGTTGAGAGCTTTTTCACAGAAAAAAGTTTACATGCGAAGGAAATAGAGCGCACACATGACCAAAGACTCACTAAAGAAGAATTGTATGGTGTAGTACAATAAGTTTGATTTGCACAAATGTGTTTAGACCTCGTATACACTGTACATTCACTGTCTATATACCATGCACTACTATCAGTGCAAAAAACAAGCAATAATAAAAGCAAAACGTTCCATAAACACCGGAAAAACACTGTTTCTGTTGTTTTTATTGGCGTGAAAATGTGTAATCACTGATAACCACAGTTTTTTAAGGTATTGAAATCACTTGAAAACACTGAAACAAAACACCAGAATTTACCAAAAATAGAAACTGAAAATAGGAAAGCCTACATTTATTGCTGTTATGACCTGTTAAAAAGATCAGCACCTAGAGACCCTCTCAGGGTGACTTTTTGCGCTTAATAAGAAACAATAACATAACATTCCCTGTAAATAACGTTTTTGCAGAGAATAAGGGGTCAGATAGGCATCTGCTCTCCTTAGGGCTAAAAGTGCCATCTTAATATAGGAAATCCATGGAATTCTAGATGCACCGCCCAGTGCCAAGCAATCAGAGAGGATCAATCTATTTAACTTGAGATTCTGCTGGTCCAGATTTTAACTCGACAAAGTAGAGGGCTGAAGACCACTAGTTCAGCAAGAAATCTAACTCCAAGCTCAGCATGTACAGATCAGGTCTGTGTACATTGCGCAAATTGCCTGAGAAATTCATTTTCTACTGTTTGGATTAAGTCAGTTTTCATAATCCCAAACCTCACTACCATAGCAGACCTGCGAAACATACTTAGCCACATATATTTTATGCAAAAGTTGCGGGACCAAGAACCCAGCCTTTGAGCGAACCAGGCCAAGGCCCCAGTCAATTTAATAAGCTCTTTTCTTCTCCAGCTGGATATGCCAGTTATTCTTAGTCTCAAACAATACCCCTAAATAAGGAAAAGCTGCTGCTTCCCCACAGTATGCTGGCCCACCTTAAAAGTTTTGGAGCTATTGGACCATGGGCCTGCAACTATAGCATAAGATTTTATATGGTCAGGTCAAGACTATCCATAAAAGCAGCAAATTTATCAAGGAGAACACCCAACCCCCTAGACTTTGCCTTTAAGACCACGTCATCGGAACACAATGACACCAAGAGCAACTTTGGGCCCCCTTGGGGCAAAACACACTGTGCCGCAAGAAGGGCATCCTCAAGCCTATTAACATATAGGCTGAACAAAATGGTGCAAAGATGCTCACCTGCCTCACCTCCCTCCCAGTGGGGAAAGACCTGGTGGCAACAGCATCAGGCAAGAAATGTACTGAAGATGAAGTGTATGTGGGTCTTCCAACAGAGTCACTATATTGGGCTCCACTCCTAACGCGAGCAACAGGGCCCATAGTTTAGCTCGGTTGACCCTGTCGAACATTGACGTAAGGTCCATAAATGCCAGATGTATGATCTCTGGCTACGCAACAGTGTACTTATTTATGATTAAATGAAGGTTAAAGCCTTGGCTGGATGTTGAGTCCCCAGACCAGAAATCGAACTGGATGTCCTTTAGAATATTGTTCGCATCCAACTATGCTATGAATCTATTATGTACAACCCTTCCAACGACCTTAACTACCGCGTTGATCAGTTAGATAGGGAGATGGCATTGGGGATTGTCCTTATCCCCCGCTTAAACACAGATAATATGACTGCAGAAAACCAAGAGCATGGCACCCCTTGACATGCAGCACATTCAATACCTGGGTCAGGAGTGGGCCTCACAGCTCCACATCCAGACACAGCAGGTCCAAAAGAATTTCATCGGGTTCAGGGGCTTTATTTCTGGTTAAATTGATAATACCTAATGTTGCGTCTTCAAGAGCAAAGCCCATGGGTGCATGCCCCATCTCTCTTCCTAGCACCCTCTCCTCCTTTGTCAACTTGCCAAAAGTGTAAACCCCTGTGAAGTGGTCTACCATATGTTGCTCAGATATGTGGGTACAAATAGCTAGATCTGATCCATCTGCAAACATGGATTTGTTCACTACCTTGAAGATAAGAGAGGAATCTAATTCCACTTACTTGGATTAACTCATCCTAAACTAAGGCCTGAAGAGTAGCCCTGCATTTACTTACTGCCTGCTTGTAGGCCTGCCTGCTGGGCACTACCCGGCTCCTGTCTCTAGGGACCTGTGTCAAAGCTATCTTCAATTGCCACAAGCACTTGGAGCATTCCTTGTCAACCATTTTTTGTCTTGCCTAGTTGCTTGAATAAGGGGAGTAGTCAGTAGATTCTTTGCCTTATACAAAGGCTTGCAAAATATCCATGGCAGGCGGCTTCAGCTAAACAAATGACTATCTCTTCAGATGCCTGGGAGAAAAGGGATGCCTTGAAAAGAGACGGTTCAACCTGAGCCCAATTTATTCGCCTGTTTTGATCCACAGGATAGAGCTGTCTAATAGTCCCCTCGTCAGGGCCCGTACTGTCCCTGTGACCCTCAAGTTCCAAGACCAGGGGATTATGGTTGCTAAAGGGGCTATTAACAAGGTCAAAATTGTGAATACACAAAAATATGGTGGCTAAAATAAAGCAAAACTTTGATGAAGGAAGTTCAGCCCCTCCCCTTGAACGCAGTAACAACAATAGGATTAGGTGAACTAATCAACTTTTCCAAGGCAAACACCAAGTAATGAGAAGCTAAGATCTCATCCAGATTCTGACCTTTGATAAAGTACACCTCGGCCTGTTGTCATCTAGCTGCAATGGAAAATCACAGAAATTACAATTATTATCCCCTGCTAACACAGTCACCTCCTCACCAAACCAATCACCCTGCTCTCCCATGGCATTCAGGGTCCCTTTAAACTTTGAATATTCGGGACCCCTTCTAAGCGTTGTGCCATACAATAATTTATCTTATCAGTGAAAGAGCCTAAATCACAACCTAATCAAAAACTCAAACTACAGGTATCTACAATATTACAATGTTGATTAAACATTTTATAGCATCTACTGTAACATGCAGTGTCAAAGCTAATAGGTCTCGCCTATGGGTGAGTTATTGGCTTTGCCAATTGGATGAGGGTGGGGGATGGAAGGATAGAACAGGATGATGGGTGAGGGTGGAGAACAGCAGGGTGGATGTCAGCTAAGTGTGTGGTAAAAAAAAAAGCTCTGTGAAGCAGTCAGCGCTGGTCAAGACATAGCTCTTTTAGATCCTTCTGTTGGTTAGGGAAGAATAAAAAGCAATGACTTCGGGCCAGTTGGAGGGGGATAAGAAACACTGACAGGGGTGGGAGTTGAAAAAGCAACACAGAGATGAGAGTGAAAGAAGCAACACAGAGAGAGGCTGGGAGGGGAAGAAAGAACAAAGAAAATAAAACAAATAGTACCTCATCACAACACCAACAGAGGAATGTCCCTAATCCATGTGAAGCAATCAGTACTTGGTCCATGCTCCAGCCAAAAAAAGCACAAATGAAGGCGGCTAGCGCAAATGAGAGTGACAATGAAGGACATAAATGCTAAGCAATGGGAGCACTCCAAGACCCTTGTTCAACATACACAAGTAGGACCAAAAAATGAGATGTCTAAGGGGGCAACCAAATTGTTGCAAGTGAAAATAATGTTACAAAAATTAAACACACTCAGGAGAACAAGATTTGCCACTGAAGAGAAAGGAAATTCATTTCGGTGGGTATGAAAAAAATGCACAGGCTTTGTGCAGTCACTAAAAATGAAGGTAGCCAATGGGGGAAACAGGCTCACCCACTGCCCCATGCGACATGCAGTAGTGGGCAGGAGCAAAATGGGGCTGACAACTTAACTGGCCAATCATGAAGCCCACTGACTAAAAGCTTCTCTATGTATGTGTATTATGTATGATTTTCCTTTTAGAAAAATAATATTCTATTGAATCAGCTGACACTGCATCACATGCTAGGCCAAAAGATTAGTGTTATTACATCTCCATTATCGTACGTGTTTATCAATATTGCAGTCATTCACTATAGAGAAAGCCAAGCTAACAGTCACAGCCTGTCATTAGGTGTAGCGGGTACTGGCCCCATCCCCTTTTCAAGCATGATGAATGTCTGCTGGGATGAGCAAATGTCATCCTGGCAGACACTCATAATGTTCATGTCAGGTAGCCATTTGCTTTAAAATGCGCCAATGCTCAAGTGTGTGGCAGCTTGTCCCAAGCTTTGCTGGGCTGAAGATTTCACAGCCCTGACAGCATGACCTCATCAGCCCAGTAAAGTCTTGTGAGAGATTTCTCCTCATGACAAGGGGAGCATCACTGATAGAATCATACATGTGTGCTTCAGTTTTAAGCACTGAAAGTCCCAGGGCTGTCTAGCTGTCAGTGACACCTCGTCAAAGAGTGAGATCCTGAAACTGCCATTGCCCCCATCCTACTTTCTGAAAGGTTAGCAAAGGTCCTCTTTTTATTAGCTGACCCATGACAAGGTCAGCCAAAGAGAGGAGGCAGCCGGATCTTCCGTCAGTACCTTCTTTATCCAAAGGCTACAGGAACCACAGATGCCCTAATTCTTCTCTACCCGAAGTCACCACCACAGGCTGGTAAGTGTGTTTTTGAATTATGGGTGTGTGTGTATATGCATGAACGTATTTGCATTTGCACATGCATGCTGTGAATGGGTTGTGCATGGGTTTGTGAATAGTGGGTGTATGTGCTTAGTTTGTGAATGGATGAGTGTGAGTCAGTGTACATGTAGGTGGGTGGGTGTATGTGTGTGTAAGTGGATGGGTGGAAGTGAATGTGCGTGTATCTGCCCGCCCCACTGCTCAGCCGCATTATGGGCCACCAGTGCAAGCTAACTTCAAATGAGGAGTGTCAAGACTGCATGCAATCAAATTTCATGTAAAATAAAAACAAAGACCAGCACCATCTGACAGTCTAGAGGATTTGGTCTTCAAACAAAAGTTGAAAAATGTGATTCCAGTTCTTTTTGTTGGGGTAATTTATGATGCATTTCACCTGAATCTTGGGAATGGTCCAATCAATAATTGGTGTTGCCTGGCAGGTGCAAATTTCAAGCACAGAAAACAAAGTAATTGTTGGAAGATTTTACAGCACTATGTGGATGGGGCTTGGTGTGCATCTGACCAATAGGAGTGCTGCCCCTCAGGTAATTTTGCTAGTGGTGCAGTCCATGGGCTATACTGGCTTTTTTTTAGCTAGTTTGGGCTGTGGATATGGCCCATTAAATAAAACGGACATTTTGGGACACTGCCACAATTTTGTGGTTGGTGACTCGGTGGCTGGGCATATAAAATGTTTTTTCCCCGCCCACCCACTCCTTTGTTTCTGGCTTCTGGCTTTAGGTTTTCATGCTGGTTTTGCTTTTTCATGGGCTAGTTTTCATTGGAACAGGTGCAAGGTATGGGGCATATGTATTTGTTGTAGTGTTAAAGCAGGTGCAGAGGCGATGGTGTAAAAAGTTGACAAGGGTTAGCGAATGTTGTTGTTGTTGACTGCAGCTATCCAGGATGAAAGGAAACGTGTAGACAAGTTCACTCCAGGACGGAGCAGGAAGTTCAATGTTTATTTGGGAGTTCAGTTAGTTAAAGGTTAATAGAGGCAGTAAACCTGGATGTGAAGTTAAAGATTCAAGTACAGAAGATCAGCACAGGAAAAAAGTGCAGACTTGCAGATTTAAGGTTTTTAGTTAGTGGGTCATTTAGGGGTAGGATGTAGGTTAACATAGGTGAACATATGTGTATAGTGAGGTTTTAGTTTTGTAAGGCGAAAGGCCTGGAGTCGTTTATGTAATGCGCACCTGTTTCAATAAAGCAGTCTTTTTCACACAATCTAGGGTGTCAGTGAAAGGTGCTGCTCCTCCTCTGCCCCAAAAGCAAA
Source organism: Triturus cristatus (assembly GCF_964204655.1). Lineage (NCBI taxonomy): Eukaryota > Metazoa > Chordata > Amphibia > Caudata > Salamandridae > Triturus > Triturus cristatus. Next base: position 543,581,321 of record NC_140594.1, on the reverse strand, counting down.
ATCACTGTGAGACAACGTTTCTGGCTAGGGGGTCTAGACTCTAGACCATTGGAGCGAGTGCACCTTCTGCATGGTATTCTAGTGACCGTGCATACTACCCCGCTCCATGTCCTCGTGCCCCTCAAATGTCTCTAGATTCTGGCTCTGTAAACAACCGGCAGGCGGTGAATCATTAGACGCTGCTTTTGTGACTTGACATCCACCCTTCACCCGCCCTTTCCTAACTCAAATGATATCGAGGGCATTCGATGGCACAAAGAGACAGGCAGAGAGGCACAGTGTGAACTGGTCCATACAGGCAGACATGGCACCGGCATATTAGGTGTGACGGTTTTTTTCATTTGGTGCCAGAATTCCACTCACATTTAGGGCTTCCTATTTCGCTGAAAAGACTTTACATAAACCTGTTATTTTTTTGTAGCTCTGTTGTTCCAACCCCAGTTATACCTACTTTGAATTACATTTCTGCCCTTAAATTCTAACCCATGCAAAGCATTTCGCACTGTGCTTGCATCAATTTTCCACCCACAAAAAATGCATGTATAAAAGTTGAATGACGTTGCACAGCGCACAGTGGCAATTTGCCCCTAAGAAACTGATTCTGAAATGAGTTGAAAATATCTAATTGCGAAACTGTTTTGGTCTAGTAAATGTGTTCATTGGAAGGCAACACACTCTGCCAAAATCTGGTAATGCCATTGTGACAGGCTAAGAGAATCCCCTCTTTTGCAGGAGCACAACATTTGTTTTCTTTCACTTAAGACAGAAAGACCCCTTTTTAAAATTGGGAGAAGTTTTTCCCGCCAACTATGTAATAGTGAGTAGTATTATTTGTACATGTCTGACTGACTGCTCCCTTTTGCACTCCTAAAGCTTTTGTTGAACTTCCTGCGGTTTACCACAGAATTAAAAATGGAATATGATTTATGTCTGTCAGCATCCCCTATTCTTGAAAAAAAGATTTCAACATTATTCTGGTGCAAATATGCCCATTCATAGAACTGCAAACGGGTTTTTCAATAAACATCTAAATTAAGGAGGCGTTAAATGTCCTGCATCTTAATGAATAATTTGAAGTATTCTCACTTTTCCTTTTACACAGAAAATGTTTTGAACTGAGATCTTAATCTATCATTAAAATAAATCTTATAAATATGAATTACTCAACATAATTTTAAAAAGAGAGGGAGGGGCACACGATCTGCAAACAATTTAGCGCGGTTTGAAAAACATTCCCAACATAGCACAATTCAGGTAATCGGACATACATTACAACAGATCACCATGGACACCTTTCCTGCTAGAAACATTTCTTTGCTGATCGATTAGGTCATTTGAAGGAACAAACGCTACAACTTCCAGAAAGCAACAGATTGTGAAATGGAACCTAAAGCCTGGAATATATAGAGCTATCTGCTACCCTTCAATTTAGGGTGCATCACTTTCTATAGGTAGAAAATGCATCGTTCTTACCAGGGGATTTTCAACAATGAATCCATAGTCTTCAGAAATATGAAACCTGCTTAGCTTAAAAGGCAAGAGGTTTTTCGAATCACATTTGTGGTTTTCCATTGTTATGGTAAAAGTGTTCGTCGCCAGATGAAGCCACTGAGGATTCGCGCAAATGTCTTCAATTGTTATAAATCCGAATTCTCCTTGAGCTCATAAAAGCCTGCACATCAACAGAATGGGCTGCAAATGTATGCCGCAAAAACACTTTAGTACCTCTCAGTTCCAAAGTACAGCGGATTAGAGCTTTCTACGACTACACAGACTCGATCAGCATGTGCTTTAATATAGGTGACACTGTGTTGATTCAGCAAACTAGGAGTTGCCTAACCTTGCCCTGTGGGCTTGCTGCCAGCATCCAATGACATGTAAGTAAACAGAGTGAAGGACTTGAATATAGATCAGTGCAACAAAGTTGAAGCCCTAACAGACATGTCTGCTTTAGGTTTAAACACCAGCTCATCATATTTGAATTATTGAGTTATCACCGAGTCTGTACAATGATGGCATCGATTTATTGTACAATTAGACCGTCTCTTAAAAAAGCAAGTTATATTACATGACTCCGAGCTATGTGAATTTATAACAGGGTGTAGCTTGTTCCAACTCAGCCATGATCAGTAACAGGTTTTTGAAAGATCAGCAAAACAGATTGAATTCAATTAGAATGTAGATTTGAATGTATGTCAAGGGGGGCAACTGTGGTCGAATTCTCAAACGCATTTTGTGCAAATATAATAGGATGTTTGGATGTACGCCTGTAAAACACTCACAAAATATGGCCTTTTAGGAAGCAAATCAAAATATTAGCCCATAGTCCCATTATATTATTGAGGGTATAGGAAATGTGTGTAATTTACTCAATTATGGCAAAATTACTCGAAATCTCCTGTAATTACACAAAATGCATCCTTGCGTAAATTGGTGCAACAACACATGTAAACAAAGGCACCTTGAGCAATAGCTGCTCGTGTCCTGTTGTTTCCATACATTTGCAGCAAAATTAAAATTTGTATTGGAAAGTGCAAGTTCACGGTTAATTTCTACCTCAAATGCTGTGTAATTACTCAAAGTGGCTTAATGGTGTGATTTTGTGAATTTCACTTATGCCACACAATGTGAAATTCCTTGTAGAACACAGTATGCCAGTGCATGCACCATTTATTGGATGATATGGTGCAGATCTGCTCTCCACAAGTGATGTAACACAGCACCTTTACTCTCTGCATCCCACTTGCCCCATGAAGTATATGGTGTCGCAAGCTGAAGCAATACTTTGTTTTTTTGTGTGTCTTTGTTAGTGTCTTTGTAGAAGGTACAGCAGCACCAATAGGACAAGTGTTTTTTTTACACTTTGTTATACATAATCTAAAGATGCACTCACTCGCCCATTGATTTAGTACTATATATCGTAGGGCATAGTATTTCTGGAAGGAGGTTTTAGGCAGGTTTTAGACAGCGTTTAGGCACTCAGTAGAGGTGGCGTCTTGGTGGATGACTACTGCCCAGGTTCTAACTCGAGTTATGGTGGACATCTCTGAGATAGGATCAGATACTGAGAGAAGTATCTGAGGGAGAAGAAATTGGAGAAGAATTTGGAAGCTATTTTTCAGTAGGCCACTTTCATCGAATGACTTGTCTTCCAGTGATTCTGAGCATCATGGTCACAGAATTTGTACTATCCCTTTGTAAGCATAATCTGTGCTGCCAAGAGGCAGTAGCAGTATAGCAAACATAAGGAGATGATGAACGGAGCGATGAAACCTTTCAGACACTCACCCCCTGTCAGAGATCTGGGTTAAATCCGTCATCGTTCTTTAGCTTACTTCGCCACCCCAGTTCAGGCCCAACCATATGCAAATCAGTCTTAACCCTGTGCCTCTTGGGAACAGTCCAGCCCGAACTGCCGAACCAGGTCTTCACTGGACCGGAAACAAGCATCCTGGGACCAGTTTCAGGGTAACACCCATCATCAGCCAGGCTAGCTTGAATCCAGTGTCAAAGTGAGCAAGAGACCCACGTCCGGGCATACCCTGCCAACTTAGGGCAAACAAAGCAAACACAAGGAGATGATGGACAGAGCGATGAAACTTTTCAGACACTCACCCCCAGTCACAGATCTGGGTTTATTCCATAATCGTTCTTTAGCTCACTTCACCCCGGTTCTGATCCAGCCATATGCAAATCAGTCTTGACCCTGTGCCTCATGGGAGTCCAGCCCGAACTGCCAAGCCATGTCTTCACTGGACCATAAACAAGCATCTTGGGACCGATTTTGGACTAACAGCCCTCATCAGCCAGGCTAGCTTGAATCCAGTGGCAAAGTGAGCAAGGGACCCACGTCTGGGCATACCCTGCTACGGTGCTCTCCATGCCACTGGAGTCAAGCTACCCTGGCTGATGAGGTGTGTAACCCCAAAACCGGTCCTAGGATGCTTGTTTCAAGTCCAGGGAAGGCCTGGCCTGTCAGTTTGGAATGGGGATCAAAAAAATGATGGATTTAGACCCAGATCTCTGTACTGGGGTGAATGTATGAGATTGTTCTGCATTCTGTCTATCAATTGTTTTTTTGCAGTAGCAGTATAAACCATCTCAAAGAGCAGGCATGTGCAGTGGCAAACACAGACCAAGTGCTTTCTTGGTAGCCCCTCAATTTAGTTCAACCCCAAATTCCCCTGTTCACTGCAGATGCTGGATGTAAAGTCGATACAGTGAATTGTTTGCATATTGACTGCTTCCATCTCTTCCATCTTGATTTTCCTTGAGGAAATTGTGCACCAAACAAGATGTTGACTTCCTTGAGGAAATTGTGCACCACACAAATTTGCATGGCAAAGATTTTCTGAGGGAGCATGAGGCACTCTTAGGCTTCATTCTAGGGCACAAGAGTGGACTCACACTTCACTTGGGAAGTCGAAGAAATAAAAAATTAGGGATAGTGCATAAATCAAGTGATCAGTCCTACTGGTCAACTCGCACAGTTTGATTAACATTCAGATTGTATTGAAGTTTTAAAGTACCTAATTTGCATACAGAATTAAAGTATATTACCAAATTTGGCATACTCGTTAGGTACATTTCTAATACATAACATACATAAAAACCAAAACTGCACGCAGACATTCCCAGCCCCCCTATTGGCCGACATTGTTGAATACATTTACACAGTGAAAATAAAATGAAGACACAACAGCATATGAGATTGCATTTGACGTCCGGTGAAAACTATTTCCTAAGGAGTTTGCAAGGGGAGAGGGGGAAGATCTATGCCCCTGTAGGTAGCCCATCGTGACCAATTTTTTCTGTGCTTTTGTGGGCAACCCTGTCCTTGGAAGACTGCTATTTCTGCAACCATGCATGCGTCAAGCGCTTTTCGCTATTTCCCTATTGTCGGAGGGGAAGTTCCTTTCCAAAGCTGAGCGATATCCCGTTTGACAAATGTGAGCGCTAGGAAAAGTAAGTGTTGTTTGTAACGGTTCCCCCTATATCCTCTGTACTGTGAAGTAAAAATAGTCCAGAGTCCAGAGGGAAGTCCTAAGACAGCACCTCCTTAAGGCAGATCAGAACTTTACGTCAGAAGGGCTGTATTGCAGGGCAGCTCCACACCGTATAGAAATATGACCCCTCCTCCCGATGGCCACCCCCCCACCAGCCGAGCCCCAGCCCAAGACAACCCCGTAGCCCCAGGCACATGCAAGCCGGTCCGCAAGGCCCTCCCACAACTGAGACCACAGCAGCAGGTAGGAACGCTTCACAACAATGTACTCCGGCAGGCGGGAAGCAGACACACCCACAGCGCCGCCCAGACCCCCAAGCCCCCATCTCCCCACCAAAGGGTCAGGCCCCGGCCCAGGCCTCAGCAACGCTGCCTCAAAGTGCCAGCAGCAGCCCGCGACACTAGGCCCAGAACGCGCCACCTCCAAGTCAGCTCCGGTGGCCGTGCACAATCCGCTGCCGGTGATCAAGTCTCTGCCCTGCTCCGGACACACCTTGAACCACAGCAGTTCCCCAGTCATCAGATGGGTGCACCGAGTTAAGATTGTGAGGATGTAGATGGATTATAGAGGCAGACGCGCAGAGCTCGCGCAAGCTGCGTCCTCCATGCCCGCTGCCCAAGCCACGCCCCCAACATACAGTTTTTTACCGGTCATGAGAAGAGATCGTTTTTTGCTATTGCAGTGTGTGTGCAATTTCAATGATAATTCTGCTGCATTGCCGTTGGACAAGCCAGACCATGACAGGTTGTTCAAAATTCAGCCTGTTGTGAAACTATGTTTGGCAGGCTTTTAGAGATTTATACTCCTGGAAAAAATATAGCTATTGATGAGTCCTTGATTCTTTACAAAGGATAGCTGCTGTTCAGGTAGTATACACAGAGCATGTTGTGTCCTTCCATACAAAGAATTTACAGGAGCTTGTCCAACCACTCTGTAATTAAGTTTATAACCTATATGTGGACAACTTTTTTACAGAAGTTAGAGCTGTTCAAAGAGATGTACAAAGCTGGCACGGTGGCATGCAGAACAGTTTGATGTATCTGTAAAGGATTACCGCAGAGGCTTGTTTGTAAGAAGCTCCAACAATCCCAGAGCACTGCATTGCGCTCCAACAAACTGCTTGCAGTCAAATGTTCTGATAAGCAGGATGTGGACGTACTCCCTATAATCACTTGTGCACTTGATTACAACACGTAGATGGGCAGAGTGGATAAGAATGACCAGGTACTTCAGCAACACAAAGTGAGTTGTAAAGCTCGCAAATGGTGTTAAAAGCTGTTCATCCAGCTGGCAACATACAATGGGCTTCCTTGACTTTCAGTTGACCATGATTGAATGCCTTACTGCTGAAGAAGTAGGGACCTCCACCTCATCTGCTTTAGAAGATATGGTAAGGCTGCAGGATTGGCAGCTTCCCAACCGTATTCTCGCAACAGCGAGACAGACTCGTCCATGTTGTTGTTGCAAAGTCTGCCCCTAAGCAAGGTAAGAGTCAGGAGGCTTGTAATTACTGTCGCTATTGTCCATTTCAGCCAGGATCATGTTTTCCAACTTGCTTTACATTGTACTATGCAAAGTGAAGTATTGGGAAATTGAGAGAGGTGGTGCTGTCTGTGTATATACCTTTAAATGGCTGTGCATGAATACATATGCTCATGGGCCACAATTTCACTATGAAAGCAGCCTTTTAAATTGTTTCCTCTAGTTGAGAAAATCTTTGATTTGCTTAAAGTCAGCTTGACACCTTCATCACCTTTTATGATTAGTGTTTTTTTTTTAATCTAGCACTTCTGGAAGTGCTGAAACCAACCTGTATACCCTGTGAGGGCGCTCAAGTGCCTGGTCCCGATATAGTCACAACTGTGTGAGGCTCCTTGTACTGGAAGCAGTATCCAACATTCATCCGGGGAAAGGAAGGTACCACCATAATCTAAATGCCCAAATTCTTCTTCATATAAATACTGCAGGCCTGCTGAGCCCTGGGCGAGTGCCGAACTAAGAGAGTATGTCTGGGCCATGAGAACCCTCATGGCCTGCCTGGGCCTCAGCAAGATGAGGAACCCCGCAATGGGTTCAAGGCATGATACCTAATTAAAGGAGCAGACCTGGAGCCTGGCAGGCTGGGCAGGCTCGAACATGAATGATGTTACAAAACAAAGGGTAATCCCAGACACGTCACTAGGACCTGAGTAAAGTACGGTACAAGAACAAATGGCCCCAGTGGACACAAACTTGAAAATTAAATATAAACATCAACAACACCTGTTAAGTCAATTACAAACGGTAATGTTCATGTTAAAAATATTTATTCATACAATTAAGAAGCGGTGCCCCAGAGGGAAGGAAGGGAAAAATACAGCAATTTGCAAATGTGAAGGTAAGTGAGAGAGGGAGGGCAGTTGTTGATGTTTATATTTAATTTTCAAGTTTGTTTCCACTGGGGATATTTTTTTCTTGTATCATACATGAAAGATGGCAGGAGAAGAGCCAGCTGGTAGACAGCTTGGTTGGAATGGACTGAAGTAAGTCTCAAACAGGTGAGCTCTGACTGTGGGAAGTCAAACTCATAGAGATGAGGCTGAGACACTAGGCTTGAGACACCTGAGTGGGTGGAGGGCCTACACCTGCATTGCCAACATCCCTGATGAGTAGAAGGCCCAGAAGTAGCTGCTGACACTGAGTGACACATTACTTGGTTGCCCGAAATCACTGGCATTGCAAAGCACCAGTATGCCCATCTAGCAGACAGCAGAAGGAGCAGACTGCATGGGGACCACAAATCGGGAAGAAGGACCATAAGCTGGCCAACTGCTATTCAACATAAACCAGAGCAGGAACACCACAGTGGAAAGGCCAGAGTCCTCAAGGGCCGCCAAGGAGGCCGAGGAGGACCCTGGTATAAAAACACTCATGCTAAACATGCAAAAGAGCCTAACCTTCATTGATGAAAAATTGGATATGCTTACAACCAATGTGGACAAAATATCTGCCAAGCTGGACACCCATTAGGAGTGTCTCTCGTATGCTGAGACCCAAATCTCAACCCTGGAGTATGATACATTAAGCCATGAGGCAAAGAATGAAGATCTGGAGGCAAAGTCTTGCTGCAACAACCTTAGACTGCTTGACCTGCCTGAATCCACTAATACAGGGAATATGGCGAGGTACATTGGGTCCCTCCTCAAAGCCCTATTTGGAGTGGAATGCTTCTTGTTCCTCTTTTCAATAGAAAGGGTACATCACTGGGCCTGAGGACGTTCCCCCCAAGCACCACCGCGTCCAATAATAGTAAGTCTTTTAAACTATAGAGATCACAATACTGTTTTGTGAAAGGTAAGGAAAAAAGGGATCTGATCCACTAAGGAAACACCATCATCATCTCCATCTTCCCTGACTTCACCTTGGCAGAGCAGGCTGCAAGAAGAGAATACCTGCCAACAAAATGCAAACTCCAGATGGCCAGCATCCCCTATGCCATGCTCTACACAGAATGCCTCAAGATCATGTATCGCAATAACCTACACATATTCTAGTATCAATCCAATGTGGCCCCATTCATGAAGCACAGTCTGCTGGTGCTACTTCATCGGCTTTCTCACCTGACCCAGAGGACTGCCTGAGTGAGGTTGAGTAGAGTTGCCAGATGGTGAGGCGATGTCCCTACTGGCATGGACAAATCTACTTGTAAAGCCATCGGACGGAATGAGGGATCTGCAAGGTGACTTCCCCTGGGCCCCACAAGCTAAACAGGTGTTGTGAATGGATGCGGGCCACTGTTGGTCCAGCTCTTGACTAGATGGTTGCCCTGAACTCTTCACAATCTAAAACCTCTCTTCCCGCAACTGCTCTACTGCAGGGTGTTGGTATGGCAGCACTCTGGTTTCCTCCCAGGGGTAAGCACCATATGAGTTGGGTTATGTTCTTCTTGATACATGTAAGTGAGGCTATGCTATGTTGACATTGCTTGGGTCGATGGGGGGTGGATGGTTCACTGGCAGGTAAGGTGATCTGGTGTGGGAGGAGGGAGAGTGGGGTACATGGGTAATAAAACATTTGTGCAACAATATACATGATTGCGACATGGCGCACAATGCATTTCTGCAACTCAAGGGGGTGGGGGATCGTGAGTGCCATCCACATGGGGGTGTGCAGTCCCATACTGACTGATACAGTCACATGACTGACAGGAGAACCAGCACAATGACTAACTTACATCTCCACAGTTGGAATGTATGCAGGATCAATAAACCCAGAAAAATTAGGCAAGTGCTTGCCTAGCTATACAGACATCACATAGATTTGGCACTACTTCAAGAGATGCACATGTCTCCTAAGCACGCCTCCCATTTCACCTCGAAGTGGTGCACCCGTAAGGCAACAGCTGCACACTCCTTATATGCTATGGGAATGGCTCTCCTCATCATACATGATTGCCCTGCAGGTTACTGTCTGAATTGAACGATGCTCAAGGAAGGTTCAATTTGGTTCAGATGACAATTCATGGGAGGCACATAACATTAGTAAACTCTTGCGGCCCCAATAACAATGACGCTGCCTCTATAGAGCAGGTCTGGAGCCACTGTGCATCACGATCCCTGCATCACAAAATGTAGGGTGGGGATTTCAACTCAGTCCTGGAAGGGGAAATGGACTGCTTGAACCTTGTTATTAGATCCCTTCGTAAGGCAGTGGTTGCTTTGACCGCTGCCATGGAAAATGGTGACTTGGTGGACATATAGCACATCAGACGCCTGGGCGTCAACGATGGGACACACATCTCTACAGCACACGCCTCTTGGCTGGGGGTCCGGGAAACACACACATTGATGAAATTGATTGACCATTTGCCCGCACTGTCTCAGATCACTCACAAGTTAAACTCACCTTAACACTCCCTGCCCTGGCCCACAGGCCTTTCGCCTGGTGCCATTCCTTAAAAAAAGCAAACACAAGGAGATGATGGAGAGAGCACTAAATCTTTTGAGACACTCACCCCCCAGTCACAGATCTGGGTTGAATCCATCATCGTTATTTAGCTCACTTTGCCACCCCACCCCAGTTCAGACCCAGCTATATGCAAATTAGTCATGACCCTGTGCCTTATGGGAACGGTCCAGCCCGAACTGCCAAGCCAGGTCTTCCCTGGACTGGAAACAAGCATCCTGGGACCGGTCTCGGGGTAACAGCCCTCATCAGCCTGGTTCGCTTGAATCCAGTGTCAAATTGAGCAAGGGACCCACGTTTGGGCATACCCTGCCAACTTAGGGCGAACAAAGCAAACACAAGGAGATGATGGAAGGAGCACTGAAACTTTTCAGACACTCACCCTCAGTCACAGATCTTGGTTGAATCCATTATCATTCTTTAGTTCACTTCACCATCCCACTTGAGACCCAGCTATATGCAAATCAGTCTTGACCCTGTGCCTCATAGTAACAGTTCACCCCGAACAGCCAAGCCAGGCCTTCCCTGAATTGGAAACAATTATCCTTTGTGACTTTGCAACTGAGGTGGCGAAGTGAGCTAAATAACGATGATGGATTCAACCCAAATCTGTGACTAGGGGTGAGTGTCTGAAAACTGTCCTTGACAGCCTTGCTGGCTCAGGTATTTAAAGAAGATGTGAGGTCTGAAATCTCACCGTTTCTCTGGACAAAAGAGGGCTCAGTGGAGTGGACTTGTACAATCTGGGAAGCCATTAAGGAGTATCTAAGGGGAATAGGCGTTGCAAAACAACACAGTGTTTGAGAGCCCATAAACACACAGATAGACCAAGTCAAATCTGATTTTAAGTACCTAGAGGACCAATTGTCAGAGCACAGTAACTCACAAGATTTTGTTAAACTGTGGGCCAAACTAAACTAGTTGGTGGAACTCACCAACCGGGAACAAAAACATGCTTATAAGTATACCCGAGCCAGAGCTTATGGTGAGGCCGAACCGCCCAGCAGGACATTGACAGGACTATGTGGCGCACATATGACTCTGTTAGACCTGCCAGCCTTACAGTAGTCTTCCCCCAAACATTTTGCCTTTACCCCTTCTGATCTGCACACTTTACTACTGCTAACCAGTGCTAAAATGCTTACGCTGTATCCTTAAAACATAGTGGAATTTCCTTATACACAATTGGCACATTTAATTAACCTGTAAGTCCCTAGTAGTGTGGTACTATATGCACTGAGGGCTTGTAAAATAATTGCTAATTGCACTGATTGTTTCATCCACTTAAGTAGTCCCTCTAAAACATGTTTCAGGCCTGTAATTGCAGACTTTGTGTGCAGTTTTAAAACTGCCACTTTAACTTGGCAAAATAAGCATTTGGCAGGCTGGAGTCTTCCTTTCTTAAGACATATAATTAACCCCTCAATTAGACCCTGAATAGCCCAGAGGGCAGGGTGCAATGTATTTAAAAAGTGGGAGATGTACTTTTAAGTTTTACAAGTCCTGGTAGTGGAAAACTCTTAAATTCTTTTTTGCTACTGCAAGGCCTACCTTTCCCATAGAATAGCATTGGAATTACCTTATTGCATTTGATAGGCTGTAGCTTCCAATTGTGAGCATATAGGCTGGTCGAGTTTGGTGAATAAATAATTGTAATTAAAAGCCATCTTTAATGGTTAAATTGAACCTTTCATCACAGTTCTCAAAATAAAAACAGATGTCACTGGTTTGTCCCAACCATGTGGTGTCTTCTCCCTGTATCTTGGGTCACAGTGAGACAAAGGGAAGATAGATGTTGGCAGGATGGGCCACTCTGAGTTAACAAGAGGGGGGAGCTGTCACCTACCACACTTGCAAATCTCAAAGGCCCCACCTGAGCACTCGCACAAAGGGACACTAGTATATTGAGACCCCAGACAATCTGAGGCCAGAGCAGGAAGGCAGGACATTTCAAGCAGCTATGGGAAGGGGAATCTTCTGGAAGTGACTCCTACTTCAAAGTTGGCAGCAGATATACATATTGAACCTCAGACACCAACTCTTCAGTACACTACTGGACCTGTAGATTTAGCCCGGGAAAAGGACCGCTGTGCTGCTGAAAGGACTGACACTTGGCTGGACTGCTGCCCTGCTGTGCTAACCTACTGCCCTGACCTGCTGCCCTCTTGAATGGGTGAGAAACACTTGACCTGCAACTCCAAACCCAGGACCCCAGAGTGATTCTAATAGCTAGTTGGCTGGCTTTTTGATCAGAAGCCCAAGGGATATAACAGACTTTCAACAACCTTGAACCAAGCACCTACCGGAACTCTACCATCTGTAAGTTCTACCCTGTCAAGTGTTGTCACCCTGGTCATGAACTTAAACAAAGAAGGGGAACTAATAGGGCTGTTTAACGGGGTCCAGCATACATGCCCAGGAAATGTATTATAAGAAGAGTATGCTGTTCCCCAAGGAGGGACATCTTTGGGGAACAGTATGCCCTGGTTATGAACCCTTGGAAGTGTGCCTGAACATGCTCTGCTAGCCCATCTGTGGACCCAGCAAAATTGACGCATCTTGTCTGATGCACGGTGCAACCCTGAGCAGAACCACAGCATAGCCTCTCCTGCATTGACTTCCCAGGCGCAAGGACTTCGCAATACCCTTGCAGCCGCATGGGAACGAGCTGCTGCGTGATGCACCCCCTACGCAGGCTCTTCCAGCACAAGCCTCTCATCTACAGCAACCTCTCCAACAACGTAGGACATCACTTCGTAAGCCCTGCAGCTTCTGTGGGACAAGTCGGTGTGCAACAAAAGTATTGTATAAGGAAATCACATCGCAAGCTCCTTTGTCAATGGCTTCCTTGGTGACCACGCAGGACTTTACATCACTGCCTCACAGCTACTTGGAACCTACGCTGAGCAATGATTTTTAACCAGGACCTCACATCACCTCAGCTGCGTAACGCACCCTTGACAAGGGATTCTGCAACTCTTCGCAACTAGGATTTAAGGTACTCTTATTCAGTGGACCTAACTGGGTCCCTTTAGCCAGTCTGCACTCCATCACGGTCGGACTGAACTTATGACTTTGTCCAGGTCTAGTGCGACCTGATAGCCACAGTTGGCACTCTGTGCTTTTTGCTGCTATCTCACCTAAATCTTTAAAATTGCATATCACTGTTTCTAATGAGTGTATTTTTGTTGTTTTGGTCCTAAATTAGTTATTACATTTTTGTCTATTGTTACTAAATTGGTGTGGGATTTCTCTTGTGTGGTGTTTCCACTTTATTATTATTTGAAGTGCTGCATAATTACTTTACACCGTGCCTCTAAATTAAGCCTGACTGCTTTTAAGCCAAAATACCAGAAGTTAATTTGGGATTTGCATATGACTTCACCTTAACACGGATTGTGGTTGCTGCGTGAGTAGGATTTCAACCCCCTAAACCAGTAACCCAATTTTTTACTCTGGTCATCAGCAGGGACGATTTGTACTTTTGTTTGTGCAGTGCCATACAGTGATTTTGTGTTACAGTAAAATTATAGATAAGTAATCTGGGGCCAATTTAAGCCTTTCTAAATTCTCCCTTTTTTCTACTTGTCTGTTTTTCCTTTGTTCCAAAAGTAAGTTCCCTAATTCTTTGTCTCATACCATGGAAGTGGGAGGCTCAACGTGAATACCCTCAGCAGGACAGGAAGTCAGAAAGGGAGCTCAAATATCCCATTTTCTTACAGACACCATCTATAACCCAGCTACAAGTGGCACAGGACAAACACCAATCAAGGCAGGCCATATCCTCACCAAATTCTTTAAAAGCTACAACACATTATACTCCTCACGCACATGCAGCCCCTTAGAGGACTGTAATACATAGTTTGCTTGCATAGCCCTGGCTTGGCTAGAGGGCCCACCATGAAAATCCCTATACACACCAATCGAGGAGATTGCTGTTGTAATTGGGGGCTTCTCAACCTGAAATCCTGCTAGCAGTGACTGCTTTCCAGCTGAAATCTACAAAGCCTAGTCCCACCTCCTTGCCCATTTGATCCGTAAAATATATACAGAGGCGTTTGAGAAAGATATTCTACCCCTTTCATTTAGAGAGGCCATTTTTATAGCGCTCTTCAAACCAGGCAATCGCCGATAACTGCCCATCCCACTGCCCTCTGTCACTCATAAATGTGGATGCAAAAATCCTTGCCAATTCGCTCGCAAACAGAGTGCTCCTCCAGCTACCGGACTTGGTCCTCCACGATGAAGAGGGTTTTATACCCTGTAGCTCTAGTGGTCATAATCTCTTCACCCTTTTACCCTCATGCATCAACTAAACCCAGAACTGCAAGCAGTTGCAGTCTTTCTCTATGCCACAAAGGTGTTCAGTGCACTGGAATGGCCCTTCCTCTTCACTGTCCTGACAGCTACATTAGGTGGGTCAAGCTACACGGCACATTCCATGGGATTGTTATGACTAAAATAGTCTTCTTTCTGATCCCATACTACTGAAGAGAGGCACTGCACAGGGATGCCATCTTTACCCGCTTCTTTATGCCATAGCCTTGGAGCCCCTTGTGTGCGCCAACTTCATGCACAACGTGGCTTCAACTACTCACTCCAAAGTCTTACCTCACTAAATGCAGATGATGTCACCCTATATCAATGGGACCCGGCTCGCAACCTCAGGCCAGTCATTGGAGAATTCACTCTATTTAAGGTTCTAGTGTGTATCTCCTTTAACTTGAACACTTCAACAATATTCGCTCTGACCCCTGGCACGAAGTCAGCTGTCCTGGCGTTCCCTATCTCGTAGTGCACTGCATCAGTAAAGTACATGGGGGGTGTCTGTCAGCCTAAACAAAAATGTAATACTGGCTGAAAATTACAGCGTGGCCATCTCTAACATAAAGGATCATAGTAAATTGGTGGCGCTGCAACATTTTTGAGAATCGGATGTCTGGCGCTGATGAAAATGTTAATGCCAGACTGCTCTATCTTTCCTATAACGTACTGCTGGCTGGGAGGTGGGTGGCATGCACCTGAGGGTGGAGGGGACAGGGCCCTCATAACTAAGCAATGGCTATTGGATATGGTTACTGACAAAAGCAACTGGAGATGTATTAGACCATGCAGATGCCTGTATCTAGACCCAAAGATATATGGCGCCCCTGACCTCCTTCTTAATCACCTCCAACACACTGACAGACTAAGGTGGAGATCCCCACAGCCCCCCTGGCTGGCCAACAGCAGCATTGGACACAAATGCTCCCTCCTACGGAAAGAGCTGCTGTGGTATGCCTGGGGAGAGAGGGAGATAAGAAGTTGTCCAAAACATGCTCTAGAACTGCGGCACACCTCCCCCCTCCTTCTAGAACAGAACTACCATTGTACTGTCTGGTACCAAGATTCCCCAGACCTAATATTACTGTGAAGGTAGAGGCTTAGTGGCACCTGCAAGTGCCATGTCGTGCCATTCCATGCACTCCAATGTTGTTAATTACTGACAAAAGAAAAAAAAACAATGTTTCAGTAAAAACCCTTGATTTATTTGACAACGTAACACTCAGAGGTGTCAGGGTGGTTTAACTCGAATTGATTCCACTAACTTTCCCACACTGCCACAACAAAAAAGATCAATAAGAGCCCTTGCAGGCTTTTTTAATTGATGTTGATAGGCTTAGCTGCACAAGTGTGGCAGGGTTTTATTTGAGACAAGTGGGTTAACTATTGGTGGTAGGAATGCTGTGGATTCCTGCTGATTCTGGAAGTTTCCATCACAGAAATTTAAGAAAAATGTGTGGTTTTAGGCAAAGTTTGAAGCTTGCAGGGCATTGCGTGTCAGAAAACCTATTTAATTCCACATGAGGCACACTATCCTGGAATCCCTTCGGTGTCTAGTTTTTAAAAATGTCTGTGGTTGATAGGTTTCCATAGGTGGCGGCTGAGCTTGGTCCCAAACACTAGCTATCCCATCACTACTCTCTTTAAGTAGAATTTTAGGGCCTTTTGTTTCTTTTGACACCCCCACACAAGTAGGATACAGTATTTACAGGAAGACATGTGGGAAGTCTCATTGTTAGTAAATTTGCGGATCCCCAAATATTCTGGAGCTTTCCTGCATATATATATATATATCGAGCACGATCCAGCATAAATCCGTTAAACGAAAGAGCAGGAACGGACCACCACACAGCCAAGTATTCTTTTGAATTTCAGTGCTTTATTCCATATTTTCAGCCAGCATGACGCGTTTCGACCGGGAAACCCGGTCTTGATCACATGACATGCCCCGATCACCTACGTGTTTAAATACAGGTGTAATTGAACATTGGCCCCTCCCAGAAGTAAATAGGGACAACAGACTATACTCTCAAGTCATTTTAGTTACATAGTCATTGTTATATGTACATCTCTAATCCAATATCTATATTTTGCAATTTGCAGGAGTAGATGTGTGAATACAGACAATTATAAGTATAATTATACACACAATGATTTTTAAATATATTAAAAAACTTTAAAATGTTAAAATTTTCAAAATATTAAAAATTCAAAGTTCTGGTGGGCAAGTGCCCATAATCCAACATATATATATTTTTTGTTGAATCAGACAAATAGCATGAATATGCATATTAGAGCCAATGTAAACATAATAACAGTTAAGTTTAATGGGCGAGTGCCCAATATTTAACATATGTGTCCTTGTCTGTACTCAGGAAGGGGAACATGTGTATTTATATACCTGCATTTTCTTTCGTATTTACTTTTCTGATATAAAGTGCCCAGTGCAAAAACCAAAAAATCATCTAAATATAACACACTAAGAGTTTCTCAATAGGGGTTTAGCATTAATACTAAGTTAACTGTGATTAAATTTATACCTGATTATTACAGCGAAAATCATGTCTACTGTTCAGTTTCGCTAATTCTTTTAAGAGCTTCTTAACAGTACAATGCATGAAAATGGTAAATAAATAAGGATAAAAAATCGTGTGCAAATAGCAATTAACAAAGCCACCCACCTCATAAATACCAGATAAAAACCAGTAAAAACAGGTAAAACTAGTTAAGATCTAATAAAATGAAGATCGTAGCTTATATAAAAACCTTCTTACACGATTAAAACATCAATCCTAAAAACCATTATCACAAAATAAATATTAATAGACTTAAATTTCATTGATCAAATCATTTGCAGCAAGTTTAAGATACAACGTTAAAAGATGAAATTATCTGCCCTCTCATGAAGTTCCTTAAATGAAATTGTACAAATAACCCTCCATAGTTTAACTATAAAAAGTTGTGCAAATCTTCCCCAGTGTTTAAACCGTTTGGCATTTTAGTATCTAATTGTACTATATACTGGCTTTCTAATCTGCGTAGTTGTTTTTCTCTGTCGCCACCCCTGATGGATTTAGGTACGGCATCTATGACAAAATATTTGAGGTCATTTAAATTGTTTTGATGCACTAGTTTAAAATGTCGAGCCACCGGGTAGTTGGAATCAGAGTTGACAATAGCCCGTAAATGCTGAAGAATGCGGTTAAAAACTTGAAGTTTTGTACTGCCCACATATTTTAGTTCACAAGTACATTCCAGAACGTAGACCGCATAGTCAGTTTTACATGTGAACTGCCCTTTAATTTTGCATGTGTTTGTAGAGAAAGCGTCTAAAAACTCTGTTTTATTAGTGCCAAATTTACAAGCCCTACATGAGCTACACTTGTAAAAACCTGTCTTATTCGTTAGCCAGTTCGTCTTTTCTTTTTGTATTTCTGGACTAGTTTTTACAAGTGCATCCCTCATAGAGGGTGCTCTTCTAAATGTGATAGATGGTGAGTCCTGTATCTCTGATGATAACGAAATGTCAGACTTTAAAATAGGCCAATTTCTTGTAATGATGCCTCTGAATCGTTTGTGATGACAACTATACATGGTTATTAGTCTGACTACTGATTTTTCTTTTTTATTTGGTTCATCATTGGTGCTCAGAGGAATCACATCTTTGTCAATATTTGTTGTTGTGTCTGGAGGGCTTTGTATTTTGGCTAAAGCAGTTTTAAGATCATGCATTTTGTAACCTCTTGCTAAGAATCTCTCTACTGATTCATTAAGGCAAATAGTTAAATCTTGTTCATTGCTGCAAATTCTTTTAATTCTAAGAAATTCCCCATAAGGAATACTTTTGATCAAATGTCCAGGGTGGGTGCTGCTAGCATGGAGGATCGAGTTCCCAGCAGTTGTTTTTCTATGGAGTGTTGTATTAATGATATTGTTAGTAATATATATCTCAACATCCAGAAACTCAACTCTCTCTTTGCTAATGTTTGCTGTAAATTCCAGGTTAAGATTGTTGATATTAATAATGTCAACAAATTCTTGTGCTGATTCAGTGGTGCCATGCCATATTATGCAGACATCATCTATGAATCGCCACCATCTTACTATGTTTGATATGTCTGAGTTTGTCAGGATGTGTTTTAAGACATGCTCCTCCCACCAGCCTACATGCAAACATGCATAGCTGGGGGAGAAGCATGCTCCCATCGCCACGCCCCGTAGTTGTTGATAAACTTCTTTGTTGAACAAAAAGTAATTGTTATTGAGGCATATATGTATCATAGTCAATAACATTTTGTTATGTTCATTGAATTTTACATCCCTGCTATCGAGATATTGTTTTGTGGCTTTAAGGCCATCTTCATGATTGATGCTGGTATAAAGGGAGCATATATCCATCACAATAAAACAATATTCGCTGTTCCATGTAATCTCCCTAAGTTTGGTTAAAAAATGACCAGTATCCTTTATATATGAAGGAAGCAATTCCACAAAATCTCTAAGAAAAAAATCAACATACTTGGACATAGTTTCTAGTAGTCCACGTTGGGCAGATAATATAGGTCGCCCAGGTACCGGGGTTATTTGTTTATGTACTTTAGGTATGAAGTACAGCGTCGGGGTACATGGGTGATCAGTTTTCAGAAAATTATATTCTTCTTTGCTAATAAGACCCATTCTTTTCCACTGTGCTAATTCCCTAAAGACCAGATCTTTTACTGCTCTTAATTCAGAAAAAGTTGCCTTCCTATAACATAATGGATCCCCAAGATGTCTATAGGCTTCTTTAATATAGGCATCACGTGGCCAGAGCACAATATTGCCCCCTTTATCCGCATTTTTCACAATTATGTTGTTTTGCTTGTTGATTTTCTTAATTAATCTCGAATATTGTTGTTCATTATACCTTCTGTGTTTATTTTCACATGATATATTTCTGTTCAACGTTTTTAATTCATCAACAACACAGTCACTGAAAATGTCTATAGCATCCCGTGGCATAATTGGAATGAAAGTTGATGGGGAACGGAAAGGGCTGGTGGCTGGGCTGGTACTGTTAATCCCCATTTCACGAAGCTCCTCCTGTGTGTTTCCCACTGTTTCATCTGCATGGCCTGCTAATGAATAGACATTTCTCAACATAGGCACATCTGATACCTGGAATTGATTACTCGGTTGAGTCTCAATATTGATCGCTGTAGCTGTGTTAGTTGCTCTTTTAAGTTTGTGAAATTTTACAAGTTTAAGTTTACGTATAAATTTAAAAACATCAATTCGCGATTGTACATACTTAAATCCTGATTTGGGGCAGAATGAAAGTCCTAAGGCCAGGAGTTGAATTTCTGCCTTGTCGAGGTTCAAGTCAGTCAGGTTAATTACAGTGTTTTTGTTTTCTTGATTTTCTTTATTTTCTTTATTTTCTTTGTTGCTTACTTCTGGAGAGGTCTCCCCCTTCCTCTTTTGCCTCTCCAATTGCCTCTTCCGCTTGCGCCTCTCATTGCGGCGCTTGTTTCGTTTAATCCTTTTTGTTTCTGTTGTATCCTGGGCCTTAGGGTATTTTTTCGGTCCTCTATGATAAACCCCAATTCTTCAGATGGGGTAAAACTGGCAGAGTTGGTTATTCCTTCATTTGAAAGACTGCCTTCATCTGATTCACCACTGCTTACCAGAGAACTTGCATCTGTATCAGTCAAAACTATAGCATTGTCGTCATTTTGTGTTTGGGTTATTGGTGCTTTTTGACCCAAAGCTTGTTTTTTCACAGTTTCAAACTTTCTGGAGAAAGTGAATATTTTTCCCATCTCATAATCCTTCTTGTCCCTCGCGAATTTGAAAATTTTTCGCTCCTTGATGACAGTCTCATGTTTATCTAAACGTTTCTTAATGTCCTCTTTTCCTTTTTTGATAACATCTTGTTGATCCATGGTTTCAAGTTCCTGATTAAGTTTATCTATTTGTTTGACTATTTCCGCTCTGTCAATTTCCGCGTACTTTATTAGTATGCATACCATGTTCATTGATGCATCAAGATTGTTTGTGGCCCATTCTTGTAGCATCAGGGGGTTGGGGTTTTCAAACGATGGTGCAATTAGGACCCGCAACCCCCTTGGAACTCTTCCTGCCTCTTTGTACTTCTGCAGGGATTTTCCTTCCCACCATTTTGTTAGTTCCGTGCGTTGTAGTTTCTCCAATTTCCTCAAAAGTACTTGGACATTTTGTTTTTCCCCATTATCGGTGTTTGGAACGCTCTTAGTGTTTATATTGCTGCTTTCTGGTACATTTAAATACAATGCGTCCGCAGCTGCCTCGCGGTCACGGAGCACGTCTGCTGCTGTAGCCATCACGGCGTTTTCCGTATGGAACTTGTATTGTGCACTATTTGCCGAAGAGTATATATGCTTTTACTCCGCTCGGCTCGTGTTGCTTGTTTTGGACTGTGTTAAATCTCTTCACCCTCTTAAATGTCACTATTTGTAGACACTGTTCAATGTAATTGCATGCGCGCGGCTCACCTCAGAACGCCCCGGTTTCACCTCGGTCAGTCCTCCGACTCCAAAGTAATTCCCGCGTTGCTCCTACGAGGTTTCGCCGTAGCACACAGCAATCAGCAATCAGTTGTCGTATCTCTCATGTGACTTCAGGGGGGCTGGCTCTCAATACTCCTTCCGAGTTCCTCCACAAATCGCGAACGCGATGTTTGTTACCATGAGCCAGTCGCTTTCCGAAGAGGGGTCCGTATGTGGCGGTTGTAACAAAAAACCGCCAAAATGATAAATCGAGCACGATCCAGCATAAATCCGTTAAACGAAAGAGCAGGAACGGACCACCACACAGCCAAGTATTCTTTTGAATTTCAGTGCTTTATTCCATATTTTCAGCCAGCATGACGCGTTTCGACCGGGAAACCCGGTCTTGATCACATGACATGCCCCGATCACCTACGTGTTTAAATACAGGTGTAATTGAACATTGGCCCCTCCCAGAAGTAAATAGGGACAACAGACTATACTCTCAAGTCATTTTAGTTACATAGTCATTGTTATATGTACATCTCTAATCCAATATCTATATTTTGCAATTTGCAGGAGTAGATGTGTGAATACAGACAATTATAAGTATAATTATACACACAATGATTTTTAAATATATTAAAAAACTTTAAAATGTTAAAATTTTCAAAATATTAAAAATTCAAAGTTCTGGTGGGCAAGTGCCCATAATCCAACATATATATATTTTTTGTTGAATCAGACAAATAGCATGAATATGCATATTAGAGCCAATGTAAACATAATAACAGTTAATTTTATTTTATTTTTTCACATTTTGTCATTGGCAGCACCCACTGGGGTTTCATCTATTGGTTTGGACTGCATTAACCAGAGAGCCTAGCGGCACAGAGAATCTGCAATGAAAGGCGGGACTCTGTTTCAATAAATAGCAGGTGTTCCAAATCACGCTGTCTCTGCTTTCTTTGTGAACGGCTCCAAGAAGAAGGATTCACCTCCGAAACGCGTTGAGCTTGCTACAGTGTTTGTTTGGATAGCTGTTGACTGCTGCGTGGCCAGGCTGTATGGGGATACGTGATCGTGAGGGCTTTCCCACCGAGGGCAACTTTGAATGTGTTGGATTTTTTGCGGCTTGGCCCAAGTCGCGGGATTGCCCCGCCGCATCAGTGCGGACCTGCGATGTTGGGAGGACCCGGCTCGCACGAGGGAAGAGAACGCTCAACAGTTGGCCCATTGTCTGATAGCAGCAGGCACGGCGCTCCCATAGACACTGACCCACTTGGGATTTTATTTTTTCACATTTTGTCATTGGCAGCACCCACTGGGGTTTCATCTATTGGTTTGGACTGCATTAACCAGAGAGCCTAGCGGCACAGAGAATCTGCAATGAAAGGCGGGACTCTGTTTCAATAAATAGCAGGTGTTCCAAATCACGCTGTCTCTGCTTTCTTTGTGAACGGCTCCAAGAAGAAGGATTCACCTCCGAAACGCGTTGAGCTTGCTACAGTGTTTGTTTGGATAGCTGTTGACTGCTGCGTGGCCAGGCTGTATGGGGATACGTGATCGTGAGGGCTTTCCCACCGAGGGCAACTTTGAATGTGTTGGATTTTTTGCGGCTTGGCCCAAGTCGCGGGATTGCCCCGCCGCATCAGTGCGGACCTGCGATGTTGGGAGGACCCGGCTCGCACAAGGGACGAGAACGCTCAACAGTTGGCCCATTGTCTGATAGCAGCAGGCACGGCGCTCCCATAGACACTGACCCACTTGGGATTTTATTTTTTCACATTTTGTCATTGGCAGCACCCACTGGGGTTTCATCTATTGGTTTGGACTGCATTAACCAGAGAGCCTAGCGGCACAGAGAATCTGCAATGAAAGGCGGGACTCTGTTTCAATAAATAGCAGGTGTTCCAAATCACGCTGTCTCTGCTTTCTTTGTGAACGGCTCCAAGAAGAAGGATTCACCTCCGAAACGCGTTGAGCTTGCTACAGTGTTTGTTTGGATAGCTGTTGACTGCTGCGTGGCCAGGCTGTATGGGGATACGTGATCGTGAGGGCTTTCCCACCGAGGGCAACTTTGAATGTGTTGGATATATATATATATATATATATATATATATATATATATATATATATATATATATATCACCAACAAAATCCTTTCCAGGAAGTTTGGAACGCACTCACAGATCCTTTGTTAATATTCAAAATCTTCTTTATTGAGCCATCAAATCCCAAACATTACCGGGAGATAACCAACACGTTTCGCTATCAGCCGATAGCTTGTTCACGGTCAGTTTTTCACATTCAAAAACAACCAATAAAAACATCTTGATGCCATAACATGTGACTCGTGATGTCACTTACTTGGCCATAAGGCTTATGGTCATTGTAGTTCACATGTAGTACAGCCATTTCATCAACCCCAAAATTAAGACTTTTTTTGATAGGCCATTTGTGGTAAATAGATATAATACACAAGGAAGTGCATACAATATCCCTCGACTCATTTTGTGTATGTCCACTCTTTTATGTTAGCGGTATTCACAACTGTTCATTTACATATATATTTATGGCTGAAATTCGTTATTCCCTTATTTTAATTGTACATGTCTATCTGTATGTACAGCAGATTTAGCCCTCTTATAAAGGTTTGTCGCCGGGAATTATGTATATCATGCCCCATTATGGTTGCAGCATTATTGGCCTCAGGGAACGCTCAATTAGCGTTACTGTTGGTAATCAAAATTTAAAACTACACTCTGATAGGTCCCCTCAAATTAGACAAGGACTCCGGATTGTGTTAATTCAATCCTGGTATCAAGGTTGACACAGGATTATAGAATATATACATGTATATATATATATATGAAAGTCAATTATTACTTAGTGCCCTCCAGTGGGCTTAAAATTAACAGATATACAATGGTGTGTATCTGTAGGGGTGTTGTTTTCCCAAGGCTGTGTCAATTTCCCAAACCTAAGCGTAACCAGGATGTAGCTGTGTGGAGTGTCCTAGCTGCAGGGTGTTCCTACCTTATTAAATAGGTATCTTGGGTCAGATGGCTGGCTTGTAAATAGTTATGTGTATGTAGTCACTGTTTATCAATTCCCTCCTCAACTTCCTCTCTTGGGGTATCTCTCGCAGCTATGTTTCTTGTGTCATCACGTGGTCCTATAAGTGTATATATAATTCTTCGCTTTGATTAAGACCCCATGGTATGTAAGTCCTGAAGTTCAAGATTTGTCGCGATTCTCTGCGTCTCAGGTTTTTTTCTCGGTCCCTTCCTCTTTCATTTGCTGGAATTGTCTCTAGAGCATAGAAGCGTAGAGATTTCCAATCTCCTCCGTGGTGGCTTTCCATGTGTTTAGCAACCGCGTTGCTCCTGTCTTTGTTGACCGTTGCTCGTACATGTTCGAGGATTCTCTTTTTCAGTTCACATTTGGTGCTGCCAATATATTTCTTCAGGCAGGGACATTCAATTACATATACCACATATTGGCTTTTACATGTGATAAAGTCTTTGATTTGCCATTTTCTGTCATCCGGCAAATTAACCTCAGTGATGTTTTTTGCAATTTGACAAACTTTGCATGCATAGCACTTTTTGAAGCCCTTAGTTGATAGCCATTGTGTTCCCTTTTTTCTATCATGATCTTGATGGTGGCTATGGACTAGTTTGTCTCGTAGGTTCTTAGCACGTCGGAACGTGATCTGGGGATGTTTTCCCATGATTTCGCTTACAATGGGGTCCAATTGTAAGAGTTTCAAATTTTTACGAAGGATGTCCCCTATTTGTTTGGCTTCTTTGGAATGATCCAAGATTAGTCTTACTATCGGGGTCTGTTGGTTGGTTGTTCGGCTCTTATCTCCTTTGTAATTTGCATCCAAAATGATTTCTCTTTTTTTTTTTCTCATTGGCACGTTTCCAGCATTTTTGGATGATACCTTTTTTGTATCCACGATGTTTGAATCTTTTTGCTGTATTTTTGCTGAGTTCCACCCATTCCTGTTGTTCTGAACAAATTCTTCACAGTCTCAGGAATTCCCTGTAAGGGATATTGTCCTTCACCGATGTTTTGTGGAAGCTGTTTGCGTGTAAGGTTGAACTTGTAGAGGTTTCCTTCCTGTGTAACGTTGTTTGCAGTTTGTTATTAGCAACATAGATCTCTGTATCTAGGAAAATTATCCTTTCACTGCTGATGTTGTACGTGAATTTTAAGTTGGCATCTGTTGAATTCAGGATCTTGAAATATTCCTCGAATTCCTGTACCGACCCTTCCTACACTATTAGGAGGTCGTCAATGAATCTCAGCCACTTCATGATCTTATTAACAAATTTGTCGTTGTTTGGATGCCATGCCACTTGTTGCTCCCACCAACCCATGGTGAGGCATGCATATCCTGGACTGAAAGAGAAACCCATTGCGCATCCCTTGGTTTGAATGTAGATTTCATCTCCGAAAAGGAACACATTTTGGGTGAGGCACATGTGGATCATATCCATCAGCATTTGGTTATGATGTTTAAATTTGATGTCTCGTTCCTTGAGGAAATAGCTGCATGCCAATAAGCCAATTTCGTTTTCAATATTTATATAAAGCGATGTCTCGTCCATTGTGATTAACATGTATGATGTTTGCCGAGGTATTTCCTGTAGGTGTCTTAAAAGGTCCGTTGTGTCTTTCAAGTATGAGTTTAAGTTGAGTACAAAAGGCATCAAAAAGTGGTCAATATAGCTGGCTATGGGTTCCAAAAGTGATCCTTTCGCGGATACTATCGGTCGGCCAGGTGGTTTTAACGGATTTTTATGCACTTTAGGTAGGAAATATATTGTGGCTGTGATGGGATGTTCAGTGGTTAAGAATTTCCTTTCATCATCATCAATTAAGTTGGATTGTTGCCATCTCCGGATTTCTTTGTCTAGATTTTCCTTGAAGCCTTTTGTTGGATTCAACTCCAGTTTTTTGTAATATTCCTTGTTTTTCAATTGGAGATGTGCTTCTGCCACATAATCTTGGGTATCTAAGATAACAATATTACCACCCTTATCCGCCATTTTGATCGTTATTGTTTTGTCATCCATCAATTCCTTAAGGGCTGTTCTCTCTGCCCTTTTTAAGTTGTCCTGGTATTTGCTTCCCCTTATTTTGTAGATCTCTTGTACCACCACCGTTATAGTTAGTGCAGGCAACTATCACTCACGCGACCGCAATCCTCTGCTGATGACGTCAGATATTACATCACTGTATTTAGACACTTATTTACCCATGTCTTCTTCCATTAATCTTTAGCTATACATATATTACAAATATTTTTTTTTCAGAAAGACACATATGTCATCAGTGATGTAATATCTGACGTCATCAGCAGAGGATTGCGGTCGAGTGAGTTATAGTTGCCTGCACTAACTATAGTGATGTCATGAGTGATGTCACTGACCATGTCATGAGTGATGTAATATGTGACGTCATCAGCAGTGCATTGCGGGCGCGCGAGTTATAGTTAGCTGAACTAACTATAACGGGGGCATTTCAATGGTTTTGTACAAGTGAAAATTCCAGCTAACTATAACACCCCTGAAACCTATGGTTTTTTCAGTAAATATATATATATATATATATATATATATATTTTTTTTTTACCAAAGGCTCTGCAGCAGGAAAGCACTCGACAGCAGTGAGGTAAATATCCTCTTTTTATTTCATGGCGATGGTGATCAAACAACCGTCATTTTTGCTTGTCTGCCCGACGCGTTTCTGAGCTGTTCGCTCCTTCTTCATGGGCAATCTGGCAAAGCGGTTTTGTGAGGCTCAAAACGTCCCATTCCTTAGCTGCCTTTTGTAGAAACAGACTCAGGTGTTTTAGCTTAGTAGCCAACAACTCACATTGATTTCTGGGACATGTAGTTGTTATCCGCCCTTATTACACCCTCAGTGGGTCCCGCAATGTCATATTAATTGGCCAAGATCACAGTGGAAAATCCGGAACCACTGCGATGTTTAGAGCACTTCAGTGTGCCCCGGTGCGTGAATTCACCTCTGCTATTGTATGAATCTGCTGTGCCGTTTTCAGCCTCGGGAATTACGAGTCTGACAGCCCCTTTCTCCAGCGGCTCCCTCCTCCTTTCCAAAGGTGGTGCTCTCCCCACGACGAAGCTGTCGTGTGAAATAGTTTTTTTACCAAAGGCTCTGCAGCAGGAAAGCACTCGACAGCAGTGAGGTAAATATCCTCTTTTTATTTCATGGCGATGGTGATCAAACAACCGTCATTTTTGCTTGTCTGTCCGACGCGTTTCTGAGCTGTTCGCTCCTTCTTCATGGGCAATCTGGCAAAGCGGTTTTGTGAGGCTCAAAACGTCCCATTCCTTAGCTGCCGTTTGTAGAAACAGACTCAGGTGTTTTAGCTTAGTAGCCAACAACTCACATTGATTTCTGGGACATGTAGTTGTTATCTACACTTATTACACCCTCAGTGGGTCCCGCAATGTCATATTAATTGGCCAAGATCACAGTGGAAAATCCGGAACCACTGCGATGTTTAGAGCACTTCAGTGTGCCCCGGTGCGTGAATTCACCTCCGCTATTGTTTGAATCTGCTGTGCCGTTTTCAGCCTCGGGAATTACAAGTCTGACAGCCCCTTTCTCCAGCGGCTCCCTCTTCCTTTCCAAAGGTGGTGCTCTCCCCACGATGAAGCGGTCGTGTGAAATTGTTTTTTTACCAAAGGCTCTGCAGCAGGAAAGCACTCGACAGCAGTGAGGTAAATATCCTCTTTTTATTTCATGGCGATGGTGATCAAACAACCGTCATTTTTGCTTGTCTGCCCAACGCGTTTCTGAGCTGTTCGCTCCTTCTTCATGGGCAATCTGGCAAAGCAGTTTTGTGAGGCTCAAAACGTCCCATTCCTTAGCTGCCTTTTGTAGAAACAGACTCAGGTGTTTTAGCTTAGTAGCCAACAACTCACATTGATTTCTGGGACATGCAGTTGTTATCCGCCCTTATTACACCCTCAGTGGGTCCCGCAATGTCATATTAATCGGCCAAGATCACAGTGGAAAATCCGGAACCACTGCGATGTTTAGAGCACTTCAGTGTGCCCTGGTGCGTGAATTCACCTCCGATATTGTTTGAATCTGCTGCGCCGTTTTCAGCCTCGGGAATTACGAGTCTGACAGCCCCTTTCTCCAGCGGCTCCCTCCTCCTTTCCAAAGGTGGTGCTCTCCCCACGACGAAGCTGTCGTGTGAAATTGTTTATTTTTTTTTTTACCAAAGGCTCTGCAGCAGAAAGCACTCGACAGCAGTGAGGTAAATATCCTCTTTTTATTTCATGGCGATGGTGATCAAACAACTGTCATTTTTGCTTGTCTGCCCGACGCGTTTCTGAGCTGTTCGTTCCTTCTTCATGGGCAATCTGGCAAAGCGGTTTTGTGAGGCTCAAAACGTCCCATTCCTTAGCTGCCTTTTGTAGAAACAGACTCAGGTGTTTTAGCTTAGTAGCCAACAACTCACATTGATTTCTGGGACATGTAGTTGTTATCCGCCCTTATTACACCCTCAGTGGGTCCCGCAATGTCATATTAATTATATATATACAATTACCACTCAAAGGTGCATCCAGGCACCGGAAAGAGAGACGGACAACTGCTTCTTTGCTGATACTGCCAGCCGCAGTAGCGTTTTATTGTTGCATTGACAAAGTGCAAAACACGAACATGACACGTTTCGGCCAACAAGGTGGCCTTGATCACATAAATGCGTCACAAGGTAGTGACGTTTAAACAAAGCATTTGATTGACCATGTGACTTGAAGCCTACTGAGTGCATAGACATAGAGGAAATACTATATATCGTAGATATTGCTAAACAAGCTCATTGCTCCAAAGATAATGGACCGTACTGATTTACAATTAGAAAATGTAAAAATTAAAAACATAAACATCATGATTCCAAATTAGGATATTTAAATCGCAGAATGTACTAGTAATTGAAACAAAATTCCATTCTATTTTAGGAACATATACTAGAACTACTATTGATATCCTTAAATCATCATTGTATTTCCGGTCCTTACTAACATTGTTGAAATATTCAATGTAATTATAACATGCTTCTTGTGGATCTCATTTCAAAAAGCCTAAACTCTACATTAATAAATGCACAAATGCACCAAGATCCTATGAGACAATTAACCCACTAGACCAAATGAGATTTATATTTAGGAAACATGGTATGGAGGTATTACAATCATTAATAGTGAAATTTGCCTCATCATGCACATACTATCATAAAAACCCGTACAAATACTGAATTAGTAAATCTAAATAAATCAATGGTTATTTACAAACCAATGGATCATGAACAAATTATTCATATCCTCTTAAGGTACTGCCTGCAAAATTCAATAGATCTGACACATGTGCAAAAAAATCGCTATATAGTGCAAAAAGTGCAGTGCATAAAGTTAAAAAATGACCTATGAGGGAAGGCTGCATACTAATTCATTAAAGAGTTTAAGTATATACAACTGACTATATGCAAATAGGAGAGCATAAGAAAAAAAGAAGAAGAAAACCGCTCTAACTAAGGACATCACTGTATATAATCCTAATAGAATATTGACATGCACTAGACCTAGAGTGTCATCACAACTAAATCCCAACTAGGTCCAAACCTACAGACAGGGAGAAGAGGGACTACATAAGTGTGGCTGTGTACATTTATAGAAAATGATATAAATCTTCACAAATGTTCAATCCTCTAGGAGCCTTAGTATCCAGCTCAACTATATATTTGGTCTGTAACTGCCTAAGTTGTTTCTCGCGATTGCCCCCTCGTTTATTCACAGGTACACTGTCTATGACATAATATTGGAGCACGTTTAGATTGTTGCCGTGTTCCAGCTTAATGTGTCTAGCGACAGGGTATGAGGGGTCAGAATTCACTGTTGCACGTAGATGCTGCAGGATTCGCACATAAACCTGCAGCTTCGTGCTGCCTACGTAGCGAAGTCCACAACTGCACTGAAGAATGTAAACAGCATAGTCTGTGCGGCAAGTATAATGTCTCTTAAGATTTACAGGAACATCAGAAAAAGTGGTACAATAGGTTTGGTATTCACCCCAAACTTG
The DNA here is from genome assembly GCF_964204655.1 of Triturus cristatus. NCBI lineage: Eukaryota > Metazoa > Chordata > Amphibia > Caudata > Salamandridae > Triturus > Triturus cristatus. The sequence continues at coordinate 543,551,410 of NC_140594.1, read as the reverse complement.
CACGCACGACATGAGCTGCACTTGTAGAAACCCTTCTTGGGGGAAAGCCACCCATCTTTAATGTCCAATTCAGGGCTAGTTTTTACTAAATCACTACGCATTGAATGCGCTTTGCGGTACGTGATGTTAGGCTTATTAGGTAATATCTGTAGAAGCGTCACATCAGTGAGGACTATAGACCACTGTGAATTGATGATACTTTTTATAGGATTAGCTTGCCTACTGTATGTGGATATAAATCTACAGGTGACATACCCCATATTGCCCTGGCTCTCTCTATCTTCGATGTTATCTAGAGGTAAGATGGTATTGATAGGAATTCCTGATCTCGTTTGTAACAGTCATTGTCTGTCCTTAATGTTTGCCTTCTTGAGGGCTATGTCAAATATCTTAGCATTATATCCTTTCTCCAAAAACCTAGTTCCTCCTGCATCTTGCGCTGCTGCCAGTGTCTTACTGGTGCTACATGCTCTACGGGTTCTCAAAAACTCCCCGTAGGGGAGGCTGGAGATGGTATGTTGGGGATGAAAGCTGGTGGCGTGTAATAAAGTATTGCCAGCCGTAGGTTTTCTGTTTAGGCATGTCTCAATGGCTTTATTCTGTATATATACTGTGATGTCTAAAAAAGTAACTGTTACAGGATCAATGTGTGCAGTAAATTTGAGGTTTAAATTATTGCAATTAATTGCATCAATAAAGCCTTCGGCCTGAGAAGATGTTCCTTTCCAAATAAAGAATACGTCGTCAATGTACATCCACATTTGTACCACATGTTCTTCGTACAATGCCTTGTGGTCCACCCTGAGGTCATGCTCCTCCCACCAGCATACGTGCAAGCACACATAGCTCGGGGAGAAGCATGCCCCCATGGCCACGCCTTGTTTCTGCCTATAGATTTTGCCATTGAACATAAACATATTATTATGTAGACACCAGTGTATCATTTTCCATAGCATAATGTTGTGTTTATACATGGAAATACATTGTTTCCTGCATTTAAACTATCACTGTGTCTTATGCTCGTGTATAAGGTGGTAATATCAAGAGTCAAAAGCATGTACTCATTAGACCACTGTAAAGCATTCAGTTTCAACAAAAAATCTTTAGTATCCCTTAAATATGTGGGCAAATTAACAACATGTTCTTGTAAAAAATGGTCCACATATCTTGAGGTGTTTTCAAAGATACTGTCTTTGGCTGATATGATAGGACGTCCTGGAAATGGATCCATTTGTTTGTGGACTTTGGGAATGAGATAGAAAGTAGGCAATGTTGGAAATTCTTTATACAAAAAACTAAATTCATCTTTAGTAATAAGACCTTCCCGTTTCCAGATATAAAGATCATCCTTATACTCTCTGCTTATCTTTCTGACGGTAAACAGTCATAATATCGAGAAAAAAAATATCAACTGGACAGAATATAGAGTTTTTAATATAGAATGGACAGAATATCGAATTGCCAAAATATAGTGGTGAAGAATATCGAAAATCAGGTAAGAAATATCGATTTACATAATAGAAGTAAGTAATATCGACAGTCATAATATAGTTGTTAAAAATATCGAATTTTTTTATAGTGTTTTAAGTGTTAGTATATGTGTTAAAAGTATGTATCAATTTTGGAATGTATGTTTGAATATTTTTAAAGTAATGAACTTTATGTTATTTAATTTTTGTGTAATTTAATTCCGTAGCGGGGTGTGGGTTTATAGGGGGTTTAGGGTGGGAAGTTATTTAATTATAGTACATTAAATAATAATTTTTAGGAATTATTAATTATTTTTAATTTAATTTTGCGTTTTACTTCTGTAGTGGGTTGTGGAAATAGGGTGGGAAGTAATTTAATTGTTATTAAGTAATTATTAATTGGTATTGAAAATTAATTGGTTGTTGATTAATTATTAATTGGTAAATAATTTGTATTAATTAGTAATTAATTTGTATTAATTGTTTAATTGATAATTATGTTAATTGTATTAATTTATTATTTGTAGCGGGTAGTGGGTTTATAGGGGAATATGGTGGGAAGTAATTTAATTGTAAATAATTAATTATTAAAATAATTTTTGTATAATGATAATTAATGTATTATTAATTAATTAATAAATGGTATTATTTGTATTTATTAATTTTTGGTATTGAAAATTAATTGGTTGTTAATTAATTACCACTCCAGTAAGTGCAATAGTAGGGAAAGCGTTGGATAGCGGGAGGGTGAAAATAACTATTCCCACTCCAGAGAGTGCAACAGTAGGGAAAGCGTTGGATAGCGGGAGGGTAAAAATTACTATTCCCACTCCAGAGAGTGCAATAGTAGGGAAAGCATTGGATAGCGGGAGCGCAAATCTTACTATTCCCACTCCAGTGAGTGCAACAGTAGGGAAAGCGTTGGATAGTGTAGGGGTAAAAATTACTATTCCCACTCCAGAGACTGCAACAGTAGGGAAAGCATTGGATAGCATAGGGGTACAAATTCCTATTCCCACTCCAGAGAGTGCAACAGTAGGGAAAGTGTTAATTAATTATTAATAGGTAATTAATTTAAAAAAAAAATGCCGGTATTTATAATTAAGTAATTATTAAATATTATGTGATTGGTAATTAATTTTAATACGTTTTTTGTTGGTATTAATAATTAATTTATTTTTAATAAAATATTAAATTATTATTTTCCCTACTATTGCACTCACTGGAGTGGGAATAGTAATTTTTACCCCTACGCTATCCAACGCTTTCCCTACTATTGCACTCACTGGAGTGGGAATAATAATTTTTACCCCTACGCTATCCAACGCTTTCCCTACTGTTGCACTCTTTGGAGTGGGAATAGTAATTTATACCCCTATGCTATGCAACGCTTTCCCTACTGTTGCACTCACTGGAGTGGGAATAGTAAATTTTACCCTCCCGCTATCCAACGCTTTCCCTACTGTTGCACTCTCTGGAGTGGGAATAGGAATTTGTACCCCTATGCTATCCAATGCTTTCCCTACTGTTGCAGTCTCTGGAGTGGGAATAGTAATTTTTACCCCTACACTATCCAACGCTTTCCCCACTGTTGCACTCACTGGAGTGGGAATAGTAAGTTTTGCGCTCCCGCTATCCAATGCTTTCCCTACTATTGCACTCTCTGGAGTGGGAATAGTAATTTTTACCCTCCCGCTATCCAACGCTTTCCCTACTATTGCACTTACTGGAGTGGTAATAGTCAATTTTACCCGCCCGCTATCCTACGCAAAAAATATTGAATATTTTTAATTAATATTACGTTAATATACATGTATTAAATTTTTCTTTTTACTTACATTAATTATGTATTAGTTTTAAAGTTATTTAAGTACTTTTAAGTATGTTTTAGTTAATTATATGTATTATTTCATTAATTTTACATTACTTTTAAGACATTTAAAAAATTCGATATTTTGACCAACTATATTTTTTACAACGATATTTTGGATTCTATATTTTTGTACTTACCTGTTTGTAGATAGGGATTCGATATTTAGGCATTCTATATTTTTTCCTCGATATTTTGGCAGGTCGATATTCTCCTTCTCGATATTTTGTCAGTGATCCCTTTCTGGCATCTGCATCATTAGATAGTTCATAACAGTCCATATCATTGATGTGTCTGAATGCTTCCTTCTTGTATTGTGCCTTATCCCATAGGACAATGTTGCCTCCCTTGTCGGAGTTATTAATCACGACTGAAGCATTGTTTTCTAGTTTGTCCATTAGTTGAAAATACTGCTGGGTATTTTTGTGATTTAATTGATATTTCATATTTTTGGTTATGTGGTACAATGCTTTGAGTTCATCGGTGATGCGTTCATGGAAAATGTCCAGCGCATCACGGGACATAATAAGAACAAAGGAAGATGGTGCCTTAAATGGACTATTACCGGGGGCCGAAATGATGATATCCTCAGCGTCCGCAATTTCTTGTATGCTAGGCGTACACCCCCTCATTTCAATGGATTCATTGTGCAAGGCATGTAGGGCCATATGTAGGAAGCCCAATACCGGTCGGTAACGGACGATTTTCGGTAAAAATCCCGTTACCGACCGGTATTCAGGCTTTTGGTAGGATTCGGTAATTTACCGAATCGGTAATTTTACCGATTCGGTAAATACCGAATCCTGAAATGAGATGTAGGGGGAGTGTGTGGGTGTTGTGTGGATTCGTTATTTACCACCAACTAAAAGTTGGTGGTAAATGAAGAATGGCTTTGAAAAAGCATTTTTTTGCGCTTAGAAGTGTGCAATGTGGCAGACATACATGCCCTTAGGGCATGTATGTGTGCCACATGTGCACACATGCAGGAATCAGGGGTGCAACAGGGTGTCACTGTGACACCCTGCCACCCTTGATTGTGCTCCCCCATTACCGAATCGGTATTTACCGATTCGGTAATGGTAACTGGCTTCCCATTGATTCCTATGGGCCTCCTGGCCCATAGGAATCAATGGGAAGCCAGTTACCATTACCGAATCGGTAAATACCGATTCTAAAATACCGACCCATTCCGAATCGGTAAATATTACAGATGGATTACCTACATAGCATTTACCACTTCATAAATACCGAATCAGTAAAATTCGGTATTTATGAAGTGGTAAATGTTAGGCCACCTACATATGGCCCGTAATGTGGAAAGTAGCAGAATTTGATCAACAGTCAGTCCAGAATGCTCGGCTCTTGGGGGTTTGTCTTGTGCAATCTTACCATGGTTTTTAATGGTAAACAATTTAGTCAACTTGAGTTTACGAATATATTTATAAACGTCGACTCTTGTTTCCACGTAATTGAAATTGCTTTCAAGGCAAAAGCTTAGTCCCAGAGCTAGGAGTTGTTTTTCAGCTGTATTGAGTTGGATGTCGGTGAGGTTCACAATAGTTTGTCAGTTGCTCTCTGAGTCATTACCAGTTTTTATTCTTTTTCTGCTGACCTCTGCCTCTTGAATTTGGTGCATTTACGCCTTTGGTGCCTCCGGTGGTTTCTGTTCTTGAGAGTTGTGGATTTAAGTTCCTCGTACGTAATGACATTTTTCTCTGTTCTCTGATAAAATCCATTTCCTTTGCAAAGGATAAAGGGCCCAAATTTGCTCTCGTGTTTCCTTCCGCACCTCCGCTGAGGTCAGATTCGGTGTCACTGAGTATAGTACTGACATCAGAAGTAGAGGTCATAACGTTTTCTGATGTATTTGAGTTCACTTGTACTTGCTTCTGTGCCTGGATGATCCCTTTTTGCTTTTTAACGAAATCATGCTTCCGGGCAAAAGTGAAAACTTGACCCTGCTCATAGTCATTTTTATCACGAGCGAATTTAAACGCTTTTCTGGCCTTAATTGTTTCCTCTTGTTTCTTAATTTGATCCGACATCTCTTGCATGCTTTTGTCAATAGACTCCTTGTTATTGGGAGTCGTAAGTTGTTCTATTTCCTTTTTAATATGTGCAATTTCTTGGATGTTCACATCTCTATCTATTTTAGCGTATTTGACCAAAAGACAAACAATTCGCATTGAGGCTTCCATATTACTGTCTGCCCATTCTTTCAAAAGCAATGGATTCGGCCTTTCGAAGCTGGGAGCCAGCATGATTCTAAGTCCTCTCGGCACTCGTCCTGCCTTGTGATATTTTTCTAGGGATTTAATTTCCCACCACTTCGTGAGTTCGCTTAGATGATTTTTGTCTAGTGCCTTTAATAAACTTTACACATCTGAGCCCTGTTCAAGTTCTTTTGTTCTCCGGTTGCTGTTGTCAGTGATTTTAGGTAGATTATTAAACAACTCATCAGCTGCCTTCTCTCTTGCTTGCAACGCCTTGTCCGACATGGCACTTAAAATAAATGGTGATTAATACGCAAATGGGGTAATCCTTTTGCTCCGGCCTATTTTAGTATCTCGCAATTATGTACTGGAACCCACTCTGGTCAGATGGAACTTTTTACTTGCCCAATAGCGTGGAGGGAAAAACACAATTATCAAAATTACTGTCCACAATTTGCCATAATCAAGGACTCGAAACTTAATCTCTTGGCTCTCGGGTTTTTATTATCAGCATAAAGATTTGCAGATATAGAGTCCTCAATACGAGGCACAACAAGTACATAGGCACTAACACAAATGCTACTCTACGAAGAATCCGCATACGGCTAAAAATAACTAAAAGCACAATCTCTAAAAGCATGAGGTAGAACACTACCAAGCAAATGTCGATACTAGGGACACTGAACCATACCATCTCTGTCCCTACTCTGCACTAGATGACATCCCTACTTAGCAATCCCTTGAGACCCTCATCGAATAAAGGTGTCAGAGTGAAACTTCCTAAGAAGTCTTCACTTAGAGAGCTTGGTCTAAGTTGCCCCCTCTATCTCTTCGCCTAGCCGTCCTCTGCTCGGGGCTGCTCTCATCTGCTCTGCTCTCCCCTGATCTGCTCTGGTCTGCCTCCACCCTCGGGGCGCTGTCCCTAATACAGAACCCCAAGTCCCAAAACACGCCCTTTGCGCCTCCTCTTCTCCGGGGTCGACTTTCAGTACTTTTCCACAGAGCGCTGTCCAGTTCCATCGTCCATCGCTTGGCCTTGAGTCCCAGACGCCATCCGCACTAGGAGTTACGATTGGCACATTCCAATACACTCCCATGTCTGGCTTTTACTACATAAGTCAAATTACGAACAAAGAGCTTCTCTACTAACGAGCAACTGTCCTTGCACCTGGGGTGAGATCATGCAAGGCAGACATTCTTCACATCTTTTAAGTTGCAATTTACTACAGCCTAAAACCTCTACTGGAATAAATCCCTTCCTTGGCCTATTGCCCTTGGCTAACATAAGAAAATACCAGGCCTTTCGCCTCAACGATATATGCGAATTCTGGCCACTACTTCGGTTACACAAGCATGTTTAAATCACAGTATTGACATTTACGTCTTTCTTTCATGTGTGGTCAAACCAAACAGTCTACAGACACGAAGTCTAGGTTACACATTTCTAACACCACATTACATTTCACGTAGGCTAAGCTCTATACATTTCTCTAATACGGTTACAATGTGCTTGTACATAGCTAGCACTTCTATTAAAATCGATATAGGTTATACAATTCGTAATACATTGCACACAAAATACCTGAGTACACATTTGGTTATATGCGGGTGCCGACTAACAGTGAATATAACGCACCCCTACAATTTTCAAACTTCTAAGCGCTACATCAGTTCCCCCCTTTGATGACATCCGTCATCACACCATTACATTTCCATTCTTTAGGACTGATTTAAACCGCACTAGTCATAACATTGCCATGTCGGACCCCCTCCAGTTTCTTAAGACTCTCATATTGCTGCTCCTGGAGCTTCGCCATTCTTTTCTCGTTTGCTTTAAGAGCTCTTTCAACTTTGCCTCCTTGATACCACTTCCATGCCTTCACGCATCCCCACAAACAAATCACACAAACCACCGCAATGATAATTGGCTTCAACACTGATCCCAAAAATCCTCTTCCCAGATTCGCAAACCAAGTTCCCACTCGTCCAAATCCTTTTCCAATTTTCTCCCACACATTCTCCTCCGTCAAATCCATAATCTCCTTGTGAATAGTCGTGATGTTGTCTATGTACTTCCCTATCTCCTTCGTGTTGTCTGGAATATATGTGCAGCATTCCTGAACTTTCAATAATTTGCAGACTCCGCCTTCTTTGGCTAATAACACGTCTAAAGCAAGGCGATTCTGCAAAACCATATTCCGTATCGACAACATCTCTCCAGCCACCAACAACAAAGATCTCGCCGTGTTCATAGACAACTCATCAACCACAGTCGCCAACCTCCTAATCTTCACGTCATTGAACACCACACCCATACTAGGTATCATTGCTCCGTATATGTCCCCAATCACTGCACCGGCGTTTGTAGCCCTACGTTTCCTAGACTGTCGCTTCGTCTCTAACAACTCCAAGTCCTTGGTGTGATAAATCTTCGGGAATATGATAGCCAAATAGCATATGCCATACCAATTGTCGGGTAACCTGACATAAGCATTCTTCCCACATACATAATACACTGTCGGAATTACCTCTACTGGACCTTGCATAAAATTCTTAGCATGAGCTTCCACTGTAAAGGTCTGTGAACAAGTGCTATGTCCTACTTCGACCTTATCCGTCTTGGATTGAGGCCGTGCAATACACAAATTCCCTCTCTGTGCTTCATCTAACGCTATTGGTCCATAACTTCCCTTCGATCTGTGAGCTCTCTCCTCATCCGTCCAATCTACTGGGCTATCTCCGGTGTGTCGTGTCTCGGTCAACTTTCTATACCTGTCCTCTACTTGGTCTATGAATTTCTTCTCTATCTCCGATAACGCACAGGTCAGGTTATTCCTGTGAGCCTGCGCCGTATCCAGCTTCATAGTCGGTCTAAAATATTTCAGAAGTCTGTCCTCTTTCTTATCCAGATCATATCTGTTCAAATGCTTGATTGCTGGAACCTCAGGAAGTACCGTATCAAAATTTGAAAAGAAATACTCGAACTGTCTCCTGTCATAAAATAAACTGAGCAATAAACTACAAGAAATCCCATATGTCAATGGGAGATGATGATACTTGATACCCTCATCCACTGAAGCAGGCAACTGCATGCACACATAACAATCTTTCACATCCATCGCATCAATATACTCATACAACAACCTTGCATACGCGTTAAGCTTGAAATCACCCTTTGACAAATCCATGTGGAGTCTGCGAACATCTCTCAACTCCGATAATTCCTGTTCTCTAATACTGACACCACTCTGCCCTGGGGTAATAGGTGTGGGTGCTCCCTGAACCTTCCCCTCTTGCCTGTGAGCCACCATGTACGAACTTATCACTACCGCAAATATGGTGACTACTACAACTCCTATCAATGTGCCTATTATCAGTTTAGCCCTACGGTGTGTGTTTGCAGGATCTGCCATCTTCGGAATATGCTCAATGTCCAATACAGTCTCTGAAAGGATAAGTCTCTTTCTCATTAATGTCTCTTTTCGTGAACTTAGGCAAACCTCCCTAACTTTTCTTCGTTCTACAACGGAAAAATCCCTAATTTTGTTCTTCTTCCGCTCGGATCTAGGTTATCTTCTTCTCTGCTTGCAACCTTCTCAAATCAATCTAACATAAGTGCTGGTCCTAATAGTTCCAGGACTCCCTGCAATATTTCGAGCTTAAGGATGATCAGTTCTTGTGGATCCGGCATTCCCAACGCAGGAGCGCTACATAAGGCTTCTCTCAGCCTCAGAAATGATTTCAAACAGTCGTCGTCCCATGGTACCGGATCATTGACATCCTTTCGCGTCAGCCGCTGTAAAGGCTTCGCTTCAAAGGAAAAGTTTGGGATCCACTGGCGGCAATAGCCCACCATTCCCAAAAACATTCTAACTTCCCTCTGCGTCGAGGGAACTGGCATTCTCAGAATCGCATCAATGCGATCTGGAGACACTTTCCTTTTACCCTTTTCAATTCTGTGCCCCAAATACTGTACCTCAGGTAAACAGTATTGCAGCTTATTTGGAGACACCTTGTGACCGTTCTCTCCCAGAAAGTTCAACAACGCAATGGTATCGGTCCTGCAAGCGTCTTCTGTCTCTGATGCGACAAGCAGGTCGTCAATGTATTGCACCAAAACAGAGTTTTTCGGCAACACAAGACCTTCCAGATTCTTCTTTAAGAGCTGATTGAAAATCGATGGGCTCTCCGTATACCCCTGTGGGATACGACACCATGTTAATATACGATTTTCTAGCCTAAATGCAAAAAGAAATCTGCTCTCTTCATGTAGGGGGATCGAAAAGAATGCCTGACACAAGTCAATCACTGTGAACCATCCAGCTTCGCATGGGATCTGGAACAGTATCACAGATGGATTCGGTACCACTGGACAACATGGAACAACTATGTCGTTTATTTTTCGCAGGTCTTGCACTATCCTGAACTTCCCACTTGGTTTCTGCAGTCCCATAATGGGTGAATTACATGGACTACCCATGATCTCCACCAGTATTCCCTGCCTAATCATAGACTCAATCACAGGTTTAATCCCTGCAATCGTTTCAGGCGACAGTTTATACTGAGGTGTTCTCGGGAATTCTGCATTCGGTTTAACCTGTATTTTCACTGGTTCCACTCCCCTGACTAAGCCGATCTCCTCTCCGCTTAAATCCCACACATCGGTCGACACTGACTCCCTCAAATCCTGTGGAAGCTCCTCCACTGTCAAAGCTGGGTACATTTCCACGCACACCCGCTGATTTGCAACCTTAAAGGTCGCGTCATCATCCCTCGTCTGTACCTCTACTCCCCTCGGGGTACAGTAGATTGTACAATTGAGCTTACACAGTAAATCTCTTCCCAGCAAACAAACAGGACTAGAATCGCACACCACGAACTGATGTCGATCCCTAAAGTTTCCTATCCTAACTGGAATCGGTTCTGTCAAGGGGCTCACTAGCCTCTTATTCGCCACTCCAACCACTTGTATACTTTCTCCAGAGAGGGCTACCCCCGGGACCACTGCTGACCTTATGGTTGACCTGGTAGCCCCCGTATCTACCAAAAAGGTAGTCGGGCGTCCATCGAGTTCTGCTTCCACAAAGGGTCCTCTTTGATCTACCTCTAGTATGGCCCTAAGTAGGCAATCATCGTCCTGGCCCAGACTTAACTGCGCCAGCAAATCTGCATCCCTCTCCTCTTCCACTTTGAACATGGGCATCTGCAAATAAGTCCGAGCTCCCTGCTGTATGTTCTGCATCCGGGGTGGCTGGGGAACCTGCACCTGCGAGACACCGGTCCCCCCTTGCATCATTCTCGGTACAGTCACCGTCTGTACCTGCTCCGCCCCAGGGACCTGACCCATTCCTCCCTCCATCTGCGGCTGATTATAGGGGTTCAAGGGACACTCGCGCCTCCAGTGTCCCACCTGGTGACACTGGTGACAAGCAGTCGTCTTTTTTCAAGATCGCTACATCTATGCCTGTCCTAGGGTCAACGGGCCTCGGCCTTCCCTGACCCTGCATATTCTGATTCCCTGTCTGATAATTTCCCTGTCTCCGCACCACTGGACCCCCATTCGGCGGTCCCTGAGCCGCTTGCATCTGAATGAGCAATAAGTTATCCTTCATCTTCTTGTGCTTTGACTCAATCTCATCCGTGCAGTACCTGGCGTACCGCAAGATCTCATCTACAGGCTTATTCTGCCAACAGATCAAATGCTGCTGTATCATAAGACTGACCTCGGGCTTCAAACCCAGCACGAACTTAGACACAAACTGTCCCATGTCCTTCGTTTCCAGCTCATCTAGACCACTGTACTGCTTAAAAGCCTTCAAAAGTCGCTCATAAAATTCATGTACTGTCTCTTTCGGCTCCTGCACTGTCCTGTCTATCTTCACCCAATCGATGTCTTGGGGTGAAACCTTCGATTTCAACCAGGTAATTACTTTATCGTACAGCCTCATTACTACGGGTGACGGACCATTTGTAACCAGGTTCCGGTCAGGCTCATAATCCGGCCAATCAACAGCAATTTTACATGCGTTCCACAGATCTCCCGGAACCACAATATCGAATAAGGTGTTAAGATCTATCCACAACACCTTCGAAATCTTAACGAAACGCTCAACTTGCTTGTACCACTCTGCAGGCTTCTCCCTGAGCCTGGGAAAGTCATTCGTAAATGATGCCAAATCCCCCCTGCTCCATGGTACATGCACATATCCTCCATTCGCCACCTCTCTCAAGGGAAGGATCTTTACCTCCTGCAAATCTCCTTCAGAGGTTCCTCCTTTCGCTCCCCTAGAATTCCTTTTCTTTGACCATTTCTCTTCCCATTTCTCAAGCGTCAACCATGGCCGCATGGCTAGGACCAGTTCTCTAGTATGTGACCTCAGTCCAACAACCCTCTTCTCCTCTAACTCCCGCTCAGTATAATGCATCCTGTGACTTCCTTGCAACGCTCTAGTCTTGGACAAATCCACACCATATTCCTTCGCCAATCCCCTCAATTTCTCGTGAGCCATTCGTGCTTTCCGCGTCACATCTTTCGCCACGAAAAACAGGTCGTCTGGATTATAGGATACTATCCTCTCAAGAGGTAGACTTCCATATATAATTTCATCTGCCTCTGCCTTAAGCCTTACTACGTCTATCATCCCTGCCTTCAAGGCTCCTTTCAACACCTGACAACTTGCCCCACGTCCCTCATCATATTCGCATTCTGGTTCCTTCTCTCTCCTCTCTTCTGGCGTTTCTATGGGAGCAGAATAGCTCTGAAAGCCAACGGGAGTTGTCCCCGCTTGACCCATATTCCAACTCATTTGCTTCTTTGGCGGTACCCATGACCTTAAATCTGATATCGACTCCCTCAGAGTCCTCGGCCTCGCCGATCTCTCATCCTCTTCGCCCCTAGATGTGTCTGACACCGCTGCTAATGGCGTACTCCATTGTACAGGGCTTGGAGGTCGGGCCGTTGCCCCTTCCAACTCACTTTCCCCGCTTTCTCTCCTAGTTCTCTCTGCCTCTCGTTCAGGCCTCTCTCTCGCCTCTGATTCCGGACTGTATATAGACACAATCGGTCCAATGGTGACCGGTACCCTCAAGGCATCCGGTAACCTCATCTCTCTTTCAATCCTTCCGCTGGTCTCCGACTGACCCTGTGAACTCGCTGTTTCAAACGAGACCAACCCTTCCACTCGAGTCTCGGGCTGGATCGTTACCCTTCTAGTTTCTCCCCTATCACCCCACCTATCGTCCATTTCGTCTGGATTATAAGGGGGTGGTCTCTCGTCTAGCAATCTTTGCAATACACCATCATCAGAATCACTGTCCTCATCCTGTGCTTTCCCGTGCCTTATCCCCGTCTCCTCCATTAACGCGGGATACAGTTTCGCTTCCTCAATTGTCTGCACTCTCCATCTTTTCTCCGCTGCGTCCCACTTGGCGTCCTGGAACGCCCTAATCGACTTCCTCATCCTCTCCTGACTTCTTCCCTTTTCCTTATCATGCGCTGCTCTAATCCACGCATGTAATGCTTCGAACTGTGCTGGTCTTGGCAAGGGTTTTAAGGACCCCATCACCGTCTTCAGTTGGTACAGCACCGCTAATCTAAATGAGCCGTACCTCGGGAAAGCTAATTCCCCTTCTCCTCGTGTAACCTTGTGCCAATTCTCGATCCAAACTATAGTATGTAACCCCACATTCTGTGCCATGTAATGTGCCGGGGTATCCTCAGGAGGGGCTTCTTCTCCCCCACGGACAACCACATGTCTATCACCTCTACACAACTCTCGCAAAGCCCTAAGACACTTCATGATGAACAAATTCGATCTCGCGCTCTGTTTACTTCTTGTTCCCAACTCCTCCAATAACAGCGCGACTCACACCAACCGGCCTATCACAGCGCGACACCCTCTAACGTCACCTTCCTTCGTTCGCAGCAGTTCCCTTCTCCAAACTCGTTTCACGCTTACTCACATCCCCCCATTCATACACCGAAATAACCAATTAAGTTATTTCTCTGGCTGTCCGTCCACAGCCTCCGACTGTTCGTCCACAGTCTCTCGACCTTGTTGACCTCGATTGGCGCCCGTCTGCCCCCGTCCGGCCAGACAACTCGCCTCTGATAGGTTACTAACACTCCGATCTGCACACTACAACCCACGACCAGCGTTAAGTTGCCATACACACACACATTCGCTCCCCCTATCTCGGTCCAGGTGATCGATGGTACCTCACGATCTCCTTTGGGTGGTCAACAAAATCTATCTCAGGTGTCTTCTACACCACAATTCCCGGGCTGCGCGCGCTCACAGCCTGATCTCACAATCACACGACATACACAACAACTCCGCAAGACATCACACAACAAATCAACACCGCAATCTACAACATCGCATTATGGTCATACTCACTCCTGGAACTGCTGCTTTCGGCCGCATTGCTACTCGCCGTCGATGCTCATCTGCTGCCGTCTGCTGCTCGCCATCTGATGATTCAGCATCACTTATCGTCTCTTGGGCCTCAAGGGTCACTTATCCTTATCTAATCTTCCCTCGCTATCAGTAAGAAACCATCCTCGTTTGCTACCAACTGCTCCGGCCTATTTTAGTATCTCGCAATTATGTACTGGAACCCACTCTGGTCAGATGGAACTTTTTACTTGCCCAATAGCGTGGAGGGAAAAACACAATTATCAAAATTACTGTCCACAATTTGCCATAATCAAGGACTCGAAACTTAATCTCTTGGCTCTCGGGTTTTTATTATCAGCATAAAGATTTGCAGATATAGAGTCCTCAATACGAGGCACAACAAGTACATAGGCACTAACACAAATGCTACTCTACGAAGAATCCGCATACGGCTAAAAATAACTAAAAGCACAATCTCTAAAAGCATGAGGTAGAACACTACCAAGCAAATGTCGATACTAGGGACACTGAACCATACCATCTCTGTCCCTACTCTGCACTAGATGACATCCCTACTTAGCAATCCCTTGAGACCCTCATCGAATAAAGGTGTCAGAGTGAAACTTCCTAAGAAGTCTTCACTTAGAGAGCTTGGTCTAAGTTGCCCCCTCTATCTCTTCGCCTAGCCGTCCTCTGCTCGGGGCTGCTCTCATCTGCTCTGCTCTCCCCTGATCTGCTCTGGTCTGCCTCCACCCTCGGGGCGCTGTCCCTAATACAGAACCCCAAGTCCCAGAACAGGCCCTTTGCGCCTCCTCTTCTCCGGGGTCGACTTTCAGTACTTTTCCACAGAGCGCTGTCCAGTTCCATCGTCCATCGCTTGGCCTTGAGTCCCAGACGCCATCCGCACTAGGAGTTACGATTGGCACATTCCAATACACTCCCATGTCCGGCTTTTACTACATAAGTCAAATTACGAACAAAGAGCTTCTCTACTAACGAGCAACTGTCCTTGCACCTGGGGTGAGATCATGCAAGGCAGACATTCTTCACATCTTTTAAGTTGCAATTTACTACAGCCTAAAACCTCTACTGGAATAAATCCCTTCCTTGGCCTATTGCCCTTGGCTAACATAAGAAAATACCAGGCCTTTCGCCTCAACGATATATGCGAATTCTGGCCACTACTTCGGTTACACAAGCATGTTTAAATCACAGTATTGACATTTACGTCTTTCTTTCATGTGTGGTCAAACCAAACAGTCTACAGACACGAAGTCTAGGTTACACATTTCTAACACCACATTACATTTCACGTAGGCTAAGCTCTATACATTTCTCTAATACGGTTACAATGTGCTTGTACATAGCTAGCACTTCTATTAAAATCGATATAGGTTATACAATTCGTAATACATTGCACACAAAATACCTGAGTACACATTTGGTTATATGCGGGTGCCGACTAACAGTGAATATAACGCACCCCTACAATTTTCAAACTTCTAAGCGCTACATCACTTTAGTACGTTTCCCTCTGGCTCTGCAGTTTACAGCACCTCCCCACCTGCAAAGTGTGACGATATCACTCTCGACTTACTGTGAATACCTGGGCGTCCCTACGAGTCCTCCGACGCGATGTGAGTACCTCTGGTATCACAACCGAGAAAACGTGAATTGCCGTCATGCAGGGGGTTGTCCATGTAAAAGCTTGCGTGAAGCTACGAATCCAAGTGGCTTGAAGGATAGACAACCGTCTTCTGGGCGAGGGGTCCGACGCAGGAAAATCAAGCCAATCTTCCTCAGGCAAAATCCAATTACCACTCAAAGGTGCATCTAGGCACCGGAAAGAGAGTCTAGGGGTGGGCGTAGTTCGCGAAGTAGCACTTCGCAAAGCTACGCAAAGTGAAGTTCGCACTACGCGAGCTACGCGTAGCACTTCGCGAACTGCGTAGTAACATGTTCGCACTGTGCAAGATGTTGTTTTCAATGATTGCACAGTGCGGACAAGCAACCGGCACTGTGCAATCATTGAAAATGGCATCTTGCACAGTGCGAGCTGTAGTTTTCTGCTGCTCGAGTAGATTTTTACTCGAGCTTCAGCTTTCTCAACGCGAACTGGTAGTTTCTCATCGTGAGCGGTCGCGAGAATACGCGACCACTCGCAATGAGAAACCTGACCTCCTCGCGTTGGGAATCTCGCCGGGAGGTTTATTTTCCATGCTCGCGATCGCTAACTTGCAGTTGCTGATCGCAAACAAGGAAAAAGTCTCGCCGGGATGTCATTTTGCTTGCTCGCGGTCGCCAACTTGACGTTGAGGACCGCGAGCAAGCAAAAAATGACCGCAGCACTATGCAACACTACGCTACGCGTGTTCGCACTATGCTACGTGCAGTTCGCGTAGTGCGAAGTAGCACGAACTTCGCAAACTACGCGAGCGTAGCGTAGTGCTTCGCCCAGGCTTAAAAGAGAGACGGACAACTGCTTCTTTGCTGATACTGCCAGCCGCAGTAGCGTTTTATTGTTCCATTGAAAAAGTGCAAAACTCAAACATGACGCGTATCGGCCAACAAGGTGGCCTTGATCACATAAATGCGTTGCAAGGTAGTGACGTTTAAATAAAGCATTTGATTGACCATGTGACTTGAAGCCTACTGAGTGCATAGAGGAAATACTATATATCGTAGATATTGCTAGACAAGCTCATTGCTCCAAAGATAATGGACCGTACTGATTTACAATTAGAAAATGTTAAATTTAAAAACATAAACAGCATGATTGCAAATTTGGATATTTAAATCACAGAATGTACTAATAATTGAAACAAAATTCCATTCTATTTCCGGAACATATAATAGAACTACTATTGATATCCTTAAATCATCATTGTATTTCCGGTCCTTACTAACATTGTTGAAATATTCAATGTAATTATCACATGCTGAATTTTCTGCTCACGCTGCTACGCTGCTAAAATTGCTCGCACTCCAGGTAGATCCAAGCTTTTATATGTGTGTAAACATATATATATGTATATATATGTGTATATATATATATATATATATATATATATATAAATTCACTGAAAAAACCATAGGTTTCACACATGTTATAGTTAGCTGGACATTTTACTGATAAAAAACCAATGAAATTCCCCCGTAATAGTTACTGTAGGCAACTATAATTCACGCGACCGCAATCCTCTGCTGATGCTAATACTGTATTTAGACACTTATTTACCCATGTCTTCTTCCATTAAATTTTAGCTATACATATATTACAAATATTTTTTTTTCATAAAGACACATATGTCATCAGCAGAGGATTGCGGTCGCATGAGTTATAGTTGCCTACAATAACTATAACGGGGGAATTTCATTGGTTTTTTATCAGTAAAATGTCCAGCTAACTATAACGTGTGAAACCTATGGTTTTTTCAGTGAATTTGCAAGGTTTTTTAAATGCTAATTCCTAACTATAACGTGTGTGAAACCTATGGTTTTTTCAGTGAATTTGTACGGTTTTTTAAATGCTAAGTTACTTTACGCCATTCGTGGCGTGCGCGCCCACTTAACGCAGTTCGTTCCATGCGCGCACCGTGCGCGCACAGTGAGCGCGCGGTGCGCGTAGCGCACCGCGTGCCCACCCTGCGTGCACGGCACTAACTGCGTAAAGTGGGCGCGCGGTGCGCGAAGCGCACCGCGTGCTCACTGTGCGCGCACGGTGCGTGCACGGAACGAACTGCCCACGTTACGCTGGATGGGCCATGTACGCACGGTGCGCTTCGCGCACCGTGCGCGCATGGAGGACATATTATGCACTTCGTTGTGAAAGTTATTGTTTGATTTTTGGTTGTGCTATGGGAAAAAACATAAGCCATGCATAAATGGTGCCCGTTTGCACACGGGGTGTGGAGAATATGAATATTTTTTTTTTTGGCAATTTTTTTACCGTACGCGTACGGTAAGCGTAATCGGCGATTTTTCGAAAAAAATAAAAATTGCAATTTTTGTACTTGGGGGTTCTTTGAGGACACCTCCATCGAGGCTAGGTGGTTGGGAGCAGTCAAAACAGCCCCTTTATATGTTTTTTGCCTTTGTTTTTCTTCCACCCCCTCAGAGTGCGAGATAGAAAATGGCGGCCGCCGCTTCCTGGTTTCGACCATTTCGAATGTTTACTAAGATCTAACAGCCAATCAGAATCGCGCTCGCGCACGTCACCGTACGCGTACGGTAAGCGCACCGTAAGCGCACCGTAAGCTGGCTCAGATATATATATTGATTTAAAGGCTATTTTCTCAGAATCTACTGGACAGATTTACACCAAACCTACAAAAGGCACTTCTTTGACCTGTAGACTACCTCTCTGCCAAATTTCAAGGAACTCTGTTCAGCCGTTCGGGCTGTAGATGTGTCTAAAGGTCCTATGAAAAAATGCATGGGAAAAACGCGTTTTGGGACCCCCCTTTTATCTCAGCCCCCGCTTGACGAATCCCCCCAAGACTTTCAGGGTAGGAGTGGAGCGTAGCGCCCCACCTATTTTGAAAATTTCGCGAGGATTCGTCGACCGGTGCAAAAGTTATTCCAAATAGAATGTTGCGGATTTCCTATGGAAACGTGGTCCTAACTATAACTACCTACTGGCGACCGCCAGTAGGTAATATATATATATATATATATATATATATATATATATATATATATACATATATATATATATATATATATAAATGAGGAAAATGAGTGTTTTTAGCCAAAGTTTGAGGCTTGCACAGACTTCTGGGTAAAAGAAGTCATGTCATGCCACCCGTATTCTCGTGGTGTCTAGTGTACCAAAATGTGCAGGTCCTGTAGGGTTCCCTAGTTGCCGGCTGATCTAGGGGCCAAATTCCACAGCTTACCAAATTGCAAAAAAGGGTTAGCTTTCAGTGGAAAAATGTGACGTGTCCATGTTTCCTTTTGTCAGGAGGGCTAGGACGGCCCACACTAGTCAGGTACCATTTTTATTGGGCGACTTGGCGGAATGCTGGGTGGTACAACATTTGTTACTCCTTGCAGATTCCAGAAATTTTAATCACAGAAATGAGAGGAAAATGTGAGATTTTACCTGGTGTGAGCTACACTACTCATGCCACCCTCAGCTCTCCTGGGTGTCTAGTGTTCAGAAATATATGGGTTTGGTAGGTTTTCCAGGGTGTCAGCTAAGCTAAAGCCCATAATCTGCCAATACTCACATTGTAAAAAATGTATGGAGTTGGCTGGGTTAAATAGAATGCATCCTGGTCACGTTTTTGGGGTGTATTCTGTTGCAGGTGCTAGGCCCAGCCACACAAGCTATACACCCATTTTCATGGGGAGATATGTGGCACTACAGATTAGTAGAAGATTTCCAATTACCAATAGGATTTCTTCACATTTGTGTCTTCTAAATGGAAGCAAGTGTGTAAGACGAAAGACATTTTTGTAAAATACCCTCTGAATCACATGCTAGTATGCACAAATTCAGAGATGTAAAAAAGACCACTGCTTTAAATTTCAGCATCTAGAGTACATGTAGGAAATAGATAGTTTTGTCACACCCATTTTTCACTCTCTCTATCTTGCCAAATGAGTTGCTCCATATTCGCTACCCAATGAAAAACCATTGTAAGATGCAGTTCAGTTGTTGGCTCTCAGTACCTTGGGTTCTTGGAGAACCTACAAACCCTGGTGTCGGGGTCATAGAACTCCAAGGCCCACAGGCTCCATTGCCTGCAGAAACAGGAAGTGGAAGAGGTAGGGTAAGAAGCACAACATATCAAGCTTCCAATTCTTGGAGTGCGGGACACAAGGAGACTTTGTTCTTGTCAGGGACAGAGGACTCCAAGGCCCACATGTGCCGGTGCCTGCAGCAGAAGGGGCGAGAAGCACTACAAAGCACACTTTCAAATCCTGCAGTGGAGTAAACTAGGAGACTTAAAATAGTAGGAATAATGCATTTTTCCTCTTAGACTGAAGCAGAGGCAATCTCTGTAAATCGAGCCTCTTGGCATGTGCTAACACAAGATTATTTATTTACAAACTGCTTTCATTAAAATACAATGTACAGAATTTATGTTTAAGAATAAAGTAGGTTTTAATGCAAAAATCTTAGTAGGCACCATTCTTAGAAACTATAGACCGTAACCTAGTATTAAGGCCTGGACTCTTATACTGACAAATGTAAAATGCCATGTTATAACGTGAAGGCACATTGTTACGAAAATGCTCATTTTTCCCTTTAACCTACAGTTGTGAAAGTTATTTTTCTTCTTTTGCTGCATACTTTGCAACTTTGAAAGCAATTAGTTAATGAATAGATGTTGTTGTATGTAGGAGGCTGATAGTGAAGTTCACACCACAGAAGATGTTGACGACAGGGAGGATGATTCATGGGAAGAAGATTAGTGAAAAAAGAAAGGGTGTGCCCCCAACATTCAAGGACAGATGGTTAAAAGAAAATTGGGGCATATTAACAAGCCAGGCGATAAAATTATCGCCGCTTTAGCGGCAGAAAACTGCAGCTAAAACGGCAATAATGGGCTTGAGAATATGCTCTATGGAATTCCAATTGAAGCCCATGTTAAATGTGAAGGACATCTAACATGGGAATCAATTGGAATTCCATAGAGCATATTATCAATCCCATTATCGCCGTTTTAGCGGCAGTTTTCTGCCGCTAAAGCGCGATAATTTTATCGCCTGGCTTGTTAATATGCCCCATTGTACTTTGATGAGAAGATGGAGAGTAGACATGTTCCTAGGGGTGTGCTGAAATCGTATTGGTCAAGGTGAAGAAAAACATTCTTAATGTTGCAGTAGATAAAACGTGTGTTTATATTAGTGTATGTTCCTATCTTAGTCCCACAGAACCTAGATTACATTTTATCAACAGGGCACATAGAGTCTTCTCTTTCTGAATCTCTGAGAGGACAGTCTGTTCTAAGTTTCTTGGAAATCCCTTTATAAGAAGTCCTAGCTATTGTTTGATCTGCAGTTTTTTAGATGAGAATGAGAAGTCTGCCCTGGCCCTAGGCCTGGGCAGAGTTGTTAAAAAACTCTGCAACTCAACACGGAGTTCCGCTGGTGGGTGAAATTTGCTGGCACGCCTTTTCGCATTACAAAATGCAATGCAGAGTATGTCTTCCAAATCACACACCAACAGCACCACATGTTTTGCATGGGTGCAGCCATCTTATTTTCTACTCTGTTTATGATGCTTGGCCTAATTTAAATCCCTCGGTAATCGGATCACAGCAGGTTTGTGTTAAGAATGAAAAGGAGATTTGAGTTTCATCTGATGGAAAACCTGTGTTGTCTGACAGTTTGTTGTATCCTATGACACAACATGTTCATGGTCCTACACACATTGGAAGAGATGCAGTGGTTAGGCTGTTTAGACAGGATCGTTTCAATCCTCAATTCAGAGCTCTACAAGAGGAACTGTACAAGGATGTGTAACATGTTAACAGATGAATCTAGGGGGCAGAACACCTGTAACCATGAGTCATGTAGATAGATCAGATGAGCCATTTTATAGGATGCAGTTGGACTTTATCAAGATGCCTGTATGTAGCTTGCTGAAATATGCCCTGGTTATAGTGTGCATTTTCCCTTTATGGGTGGAAGTCAATCCAATATGGAGCTACAGATTTCTGGGTTTCTCTACAGTCATACCAAGGGACACGTTTTAATAATGAGGTCCTTAAAGTGTTGTGTGTGGCTCTTAAAGTGGAACAGAGATTACATTGAAGCTATCATCCAGAGGCTTCAGGAATAGTGGAGCAGGTAAATGGAACCATCAAGTCCCGATAGGCTAAAGTTTATGCTTCCATTTCCTTGAAATTGGCAAATGCATTACCATTGGTTCTGATGAGTGTACGAAGTACTCCTGAAAGAAAAACTGGATTATCGCCTCATGAAATTCACATGGGCTGCACAATGAGACTGCATGCTGTGCCTGCAAATGCACATATAAACATAGATGATATGAAACTCGATTACTGCAAAGGACTGGCTGATGTGGTTTCTCCCCCGGTTGGAGCTGTCACTGCCATTCCACACCAGGAGCAGAGTCATGACCCTAGTCCTAGTGACTGTGTTTTGGTGAAGAAGCATTTTTGAAATTCTTCTTTGAAGACAAGGTCTAAAGGTCCCTACCGGGTTATTTTGATCACGAACACTGCTGTCAAATGTGGTGGGATACCAAATTAGGTGCATGCTTCACAAACTCAGAGAGTAAGGTGTCCACATGGAGAAATTGTGGGGCAAATGTACAAAAGAATGACGGATTATGGCTTTAAGCAAAACCTGCTACGCCTTGCTCTGCCATTCTGTAAACGCAGGGATGCACCGTATACGGTTCACCCCAGCATTTCCCTTAGTGCTGGCACTAAATTAAGCTGCCTAGCGCCAACGCAGGCACCCTTGCACCATAGTGCAAGGGTGCCTGCATGGGGGAAATGATTGTTTATGTGCAGGAAGGTGACCCTTCCTGCACATAAACAATCACAAAATGGTGATTTGTAACTCCTATATATGTGCATTGTTCAGCACACACAGAAGTTGCAAATTATAATTTTTTAAATAATTGTTTATGTGCAGGAAGGGATGCCTCATTCATGGTGTTTTGCTGTTTTTATGTGTGCTGCACAATGCAGCCCACATAGAAACAGCAAAAACAAGGGCAAAAAAGCATTGCTCCTCGTTTTGCCATTTTAAGACCAGGTTTTCCCTGGCCTTAATTTTGGCACTGCCCCATGTTTACGCCACCCTTGTAAATATGAGGCAGTGTCAAAATCAATAAGTGTTGTGGTGGAACGCCCACAGCAACACCCATTGCCCACCCCATTAACGCTAAATATAGCGTGAAAGGGTGTCTTGTTTACAAGCTGGCGTTAAGCCGCATTCAGTGTAAATAAGGCGAAGCACCTATCGCCACAGGAACGTCGTAAAAAGTGATGTTCCTGTGGCAGTAGGGCTTGTGCATATGCCCATGTGTTTTCTGAGCCAGGTCAGAAAGAACCAGTGACAGCACAATCAGTAGAACAAGAATGGGGCGAAGGACAACAAGATCTCATACCAGTGCAAGTTTCTGAAATAGTGCAGGTTTGTGTGGAAGTACCCACTGGAGGAGCTGTTGGAGTTTCACAAGGACAGCTGAATGAGCCAGATGAAGGAAAAAGTGTGAGACAAGAAGAAAAAATCTGGAGATTTGAATGGCTAAGTGGTAAAAGACAACTAAGATCAGCGTATCAATCGAATGTATGCCGCCAACCATCATCAAAGGACCACCATTTAGCAGTATAAGTGACACAAAGGAGCATCAGCAGACGCTAAGGGAGTGATTTTGAGTTTGGTAGTCCATAGGGCTGCCAAGCCCGTGATGGCTACAACTGCACCGGCGGTTTAGCCGCGATATTTTGGGTTTGGCAGTTGGACCACTGCAGGCCTGCTACAACTGCCAGGGAACCGCCGTTAACCAGCGATGTTGGAGCAGTGTGAGGCAGAAATATGCTGGCAGTGACAATGCAGCACCACCAAGCAAGTTACGAGTTTCCTCTCTGCTAGCCTTTTCATGGCAGTGATCTAGCCTACAGGGACCGCTGGCACCTCAGGCCCACACAGGGGGCACATGTGATGTCCCCCTGTGTGCATACACCCCCTTTCCTGCACGGCATGTACTGAGAGTCCATGCTGTGCAGGAACGGGCTATGGCACTCCCATTGCAGTGCCTTTTACAAAGGCACCGCCATGGAACGGCCAAACCAGCAACGATGTAGTGGGAAATGGCCTATTTTTCCTATTTTTTGTGCTTTCAACCTCCTTCCAGTTAGTGGTAGAAATGGGTGTGGAACCAAAAATGGATCCCAGAAAGCTATACATTTCTAAAACTTTTTTACACAATTCTGACTTCAGCAAGAGGTCATTTGTGTAGATCCTTCAAAGTTTTCCTATAGATAGTAACAGTTGAAATAAAAAAACATAGTTGAAAAAATTGCATTTATGCATTGGGTTTCACCTGTAACTTCTTGTAAGTATGACAGATTTTTTAAAACAATATACGGTTATATCCAGAGGACACTTCGGGTTGTAGGGATATATAGGACTTGTAGGTTCACTTAGAACCCGCGGTACCTAAATCCAATAACCAATAACTGAGCTGCACCTTGAAAAGGTTTTTCATTGTGTACCGGGTATACCGCAATTCATTTGGTAAAATATAAAGAGTGAAAACTAGGTATCAAGAAGACCTATGCATTTCCAAAATAGGAACAACATATGGATTTTAGAAGCAGTGGTTATTTGCACATCTCTGAATTTGTGTGTATCCGTACTAGCATGTGAATTAGAGGCCATTGTTCAAAATGACTTCTTTTTGACACACTATCTTATATTTGGAAGAAACAAATGCATGGAAAGTAAATTGGCAATTCCACTTGTTATACTAGTCTGTGCTCCACTAAGTCTCCTGATAAAAATGGTGCCTCACTTGTGTTGGTAGGCCTGGTGTCCCTAACAGGAAACGGCCCACAACGTAACATGGACACATCACATTTTTCCAGTGAGAACTGACCGTTTTTTGGCAATGTGCCTAGCTGTGGATTTTGGACCCAGGCTCAGCCAGCACCTAGAGAAAACTAGCAAACCTTTACATTTTTGAAAACTAGACACACAGCAGAATTTAGGATAGAGTGACTTTAGTGACTCACTCCAGGTTCTGTAACCCACAATCCTTTGCAAACCTCAAACTTTGTCCACAAAATACATATTTTCATCACATTTTTGTGATGAAAAGTACTGGAATCTGGGGGGGGGAGCCAAATACTTCCACCCACAGATGATTTTCCCCAAGTCGTCCCACAAATATGGCACCTTACTTGTGTGGGTAGGACTCATGCCCACGACAGGAAATGGTGCAAAATGCAACGTGAACACATCACATTTTTCCAATAAAAGCTGACCTTTTTTTACAATCTGACAATCTGGATTTTGAGCCCTAGCTAAGCCAGCACCTATGGAAACCTAGCAAACATGTACATTTTTTAAAACTAGATTCCTAGGAGAAATAAGGATGGGGTGACTGGTGTGGCTCTCACCGGGTACTGTTACACAGAGTCCCTTGCAAACCTCAAACTTTGTAAAAAAACAACATATTTACCTCATATTTCTGTGATGGAAAGTTCCAGAATCTGTGCAGACCCACAAACTTTCATCAACCCAGCATTACCCAAAGTGTCTTGGTACAAATGATACTTCACTTATGTGGGTAGGCTTGGAGCCCGCAACATGAAACAGCCCAAAACGCAACATGGACGCATCAAATTTTTCCACCTATGGAAGCCGAACATTTTTTAAAACTAGATACTGAGGAATATCCAGGATTGGGTGACTTATTTGGCTCTCACCAGGTTCTGTTAGCCTGAGCCCCTTGCAAACCTCAAACTTTGTTAAAAAAACACATTCTCCTCACATTTAGGTGATTAAACTTTTGGAATCTGTGGAAAGCCACACACTTCCACACAACCAGCATTCTTCCAAGTCCGCCGAAAAAATTGTACCACACTTGTGTGTGTAGGCCTAGTGCCCGAGACAGAAAACGGGCCATGACGTAACGTGGACACATCACATTTATCAAGTGAAAAGTCACTTTTTTTGCAATGTGCTTAGCTGTGGATATTGAACCATAGCTCAGCCAGCAACTAGAGAAACCTAGCAAACCTTTACATTTTTGAAAACTTGACACACATGGGAAATTCTGGAAGGGGTGACTTGTGTGGCTCTCACCAATTCTGTTACAGAGAATTCCTTGCAAAACTTTAGAAAAAAAAAATATTTTCCTCACATTTCTGTAATGAAAAGTTCTGGCATCTGTGGTGAGTCACAATAAAAATGGTACCTCACTTGTCGGTCTAGGTCCCACTATAGGAAAAGGGCCAAAATGCAACGAGGACACATTTTTCAACTGAAAATTGACCCTCTTTTTTTACAATGTACCTAGCTGTGGATTTTGGGGGACCTAGCTTACCTGGCACCTATGGAAACCTAGCAAACCTGTACATGTTTTAAACCTAGCTTCCTAGGGAAATCTAGGATGGGGTGGCTTGTGTATCTCTCACCAGGTTCTGTTACCCAGAACCTCATAGTTAGTCAAAAAAAGAAAAAAATGCACATTTTCCTCACATTTCTGTGATGCAAAGTTCTGTAGGCTGCAGGGAGCCACAAACTACCATCCTCCCAGCATTTCCCAAGTCTCCAAATAAAAATGGCATTTCACTTGTGTGAGTAAGCCTTGTTCCCGCGACAGTAAACAGCACAAAATGCAATGTTGTCACATCACATTTTTCCAGTGTAATCTGACCCTTCTTTTACAATGTGCCTGATATTGTTCTGCGTTCTGTCCATCAATTGTTCTTTTTGCTTTAGCTGTGGATGTTGGACCCAGGTTCATCCAGCACCTAGGGTAACCTAGCACACCTGTACATTTTTGTGAACTACACAGCCAGGGAAATCCAGGATCGGGTGACTTGGGTGGCTCTCACCCGGTAGTGGTATGCAGAATCCCTTGGAAATCTCAAACTTTGTCAAAGGATACATATTTTCCTCATATTTCTATGATGGAGAGTTCTGGAATCTGTAGAGAGCCACAAACATACATCCTTCCAGCATTCCTCCCAGTCTACTGATAAAAATGGTACCTCACTTGTGAGGGTAGGCCTAGTGCAACATGGACTGGGCCCTTTTTTTGCAATGTGTCTACCTGTTGATTTTGGACCGAAACTCACCTGGCACTCAGAGAAACCTAGAGAACCTGTACATTTTTTAAAACTAGACAGACAGGGATATCCAGGAAGGAGTGACTTGTGGGGCTTTCACTGGAATCAGTTACCCAGAATCCGCAAGGGCTTGTAAAATAATTGCTAATTGCACTGATTGTTCCATTCACTTAAGTAGTCCCTCTAAAACATGTTTCAGGCCTGTAATTGCAGACTTTGTGTGCAGTTTTAAAACTGCTAATTTAACTTGGCAAAATAAGCATTTTCCAGGCTGGAGTCTTCCTTTCTTAAGACATATAATTAAACCCTCGATTAGACCCTAAATAGCCCAGAGGGCAGGGTGCAATGTATTTAAAAAGTGGAAGATGTACTTTTAAGTTTTACAAGTCCTGGTAGTGGAAAAATCTTAAATTCTTTTTTGCTACTGCAAGGCCTACCTCTCCCATAGAATAGCATTGGAATTACCTTATTGCATTTGATAAGCTGTAGCTTCCAATTGTGAGCATGTAGGCTGGTCGAGTTTGGTGACTAAATATTTGTAATTAAAAGCCATCTTTAATGGTAAAACTGAACCTTTCATCACAGTTCTCAAAATAAAAACAGATGTCACTGGTTTGTCCCAACCATTTGGTGTCTTCTCCCTGTATCTTGGGTCACAGTGAGACAAAGGGAAGATAGATGTTGGCAGGATGGGCCACTCTGAGTTAACAAGAGGGGGGAGCTGTCACCTACCACACTTGCAAATCTCAAAGGCCCCACCTGAGCACTCGCACAAAGGGACACTAGAATATTGAGACCCCAGACAATCTGAGGCCAGAGCCGGAAGGCAGGACATTTCATGCAGCTATGGGAAGGGGAATCTTCTGGAAGTGACTCCTACTTCAAAGTTGGCAGCAGATATAAATATTGAACCTCAGACACCAACTCTTCAGTACACTACTGGACCTGTAGATTCAGCCAGGGAAAAGGACCGCTGTGCTGCTGAAAGGACTGACACTTGGCTGGACTGCTGCCCTGCTGTACTAACCTACTGCCCTGACCTGCTGCCCTCTTGAATGGGTGAGAAGGACTTGACCTACAACTCTAAACCCAGGACTCCAGAGTGATTCTAATAGCTAGTTGGCTGGCTTTTTGATCAGAAGCCCAAGGGATATAACAGACTTTCACCAACCTTGAACCAAGCACATACCTGAACTCTACCATATGTAAGTTCTACCCTGTCAAGTGTTGTCACCCTGGTCATGAACTTAAACAAAGAAGGGGAACTAATAGGGCTGTTTAACGGGGTCCAGCATACATGCCCAGGAAATGTATTATAAGAAGAGTATGCTGTTCCCCAAGGAGGGACATCTTTGGGGAACAGTATGCCCTGGTTATGAACCCTTGGAAGTGTGCCTGAACATGCTCTGCTAGCTCATCTGTGGACCCAGCAAAATTGACGCATCTTGTCTGCTGCACGGTGCAACCCTGAGCAGAACCAAAGCATAGCCTCTCCTGCATTAACTCCCCAGGCGCAAGGACTTCGCAATACCCTTGCAGCCGCATGGGAACGAGCTGCTGCGTGATGCACCCCCTACGCAGGCCCTTCCAGCCCAAGCCTCTCATCTACAGCAACCTCTCCGACAACGCAGGATACCACTTCGTAAGCCCTGCAGCTTCTGTGGAACAAGTCGGTGTGCAACAAAAGTATTGTTTAAGGAATTCACATCGCAAGCTCCTTTGTCAATGGCTTCCATGGTGACCACGCAGGACTTTGCATCACTGCCTCACAGCTACTTGGAACCTATGCTGAGCAATGATTTTCAACCAGGACCTCACATCACCTCAGCTGCGTAACGCACCCTTGACAAAGGATTCTGCAACTCTTCGCAACCAGGATTTAAGGTACTTTTATTCAGTGGAACTAACTGGGTCCCTTTAGCCAGTCTGCATTCCATCACGGTCGGACTGAGCTTATGACTTTGTCCAGGTCTAGTGCGACCTGATAGCCACAGTTGGCACTTTGTGCTTTTTGCTGCTATCTCACCTAAATCTTTAAAATTGCATATCACTGTTTCTAATGATTGTATTTTTGTTGTTTTGGTCCTAAATTAGTTATTACATTTTTGTCTATTGTTAATAAATTGGTGTGGGATTTTTCTTGCGTGGTGTTTTCACTTTATTATTGTTTGAAGTGCTGCATAATTACTTTACACCGTGCCTCTAAATTAAGCCTAACTGCTTTTAAGCCAAGATACCAGAAGTTAATTTGGAATTTGCGTATGACTTCACCTTAACACGGATTGTGGTTGCTGCTTGAGTAGGATTTCAACCCCCTAAACTAGTAACCCAATTTTTTACACTGGTCATCAGCAGGGACGATTTGTACTTTTGTTTGTGCAGTGCCATACAGTGATTTTGTGTTACAGTAAAATTCCAGATAAGTAATCTGGGGCCAATTTAAGCCTTTCTAAATTCTCCCTATTTTCTAATTGTCTGTTTTTCCTTTGTTCCAAAAGTAAGTTCCCTAATTCTTTGTCTCATACCATGGAAGTGGGAGGCCCAATGTGAATACCCTCAGCAGGACAGGAAGTCAGAAAGGGAGCTCAAATATCCCATTTTCTTACAGACACCAACTATAACCCAGCTACAAGTGGGAAAGGACAAACACCAATCAAGGCAGGCCATATCCTCACCAAATTCTTTAAAAGCTACACCACATTATACTCCTCACGCACATGCTGCTCCTTAGAGGACTGTAATACATAGTTTGCTTGCATACCCCTGGATTGGCTAGATGGCCCACAGTGAAAATCCCTATCCACACCTACCACCAATAGAGGAGATTGTTGTTGTAATTGCGGGCTTCTCAACCTAAAATCCTGCTGGCAGTGACTGCTTTCCAGCTGAATTCTACAAAATCTACTCCCACCTCCTTGCCCATTTGATCCTTAAAATATATACAGAGGCATTTGAGAAAGATATTCTACCCCTTTCATTTAGAGAGGCCATTTTTATAGCGCTCTTCAAACCAGACAATCGCCGATAACTGACAATGCCACTGCCCTCTTTCACTCATAACTGTGGATGCAAAAATCCTTGCCAAGGCGCTCGCAAACAGAGTGCTCCTCCTGCTACCGGTCTTGGTCCTCCACGATGAAGAGGGTTTTATACCCTGTAGCTCTAGTGGTCACAATCTCTGCACCCTTTTACCCTCATGCATCAACTAAACCCAGAACTGCAAGCAGTTGCAGTCTTTCTCTATGCCACAAAGGTGTTCAATGCACTGGAATGGCCCTTCCTCTTCACTGTCCTGATAGCTACATTAGGTGGGTCAAGCTACACGGCACATTCCATGGGATTATTATGACTAAATAGTCTTCTTTCTGATCCCATACTACTGAAGAGAGGCACTGCACAGGGATGCCACCTTTACCCGCTTCTTTATGCCATAGCCTTGGAGCCCTTTGTGTGCGCCAACTTCCTGCACAACGTGGCTTCAACTTCTCACTCCAAAGTCTTACCTCACTAAATGCAGATGATGTCACCCTATATCAATGGGACCCGGCTCGCAACCTCAGCCCAGCCATTGGAGAACTCACTCTATTTAAGGTTCTAGTGTGTATCTCCTTTAACTTGAACACAATATTCGCTCTGACCCCTGGCACGAAGTCAGCTGTCCTGACGTTCCCTATCCCGCGGTGCACTGCATCAGTAAAGTACTTGGGGGGTGTCTGTCAGCCTAAACAAAAATGTAATACTGGCTGAAAATTATAGCGTGGCCATGTCTAACATAAAGGACCATAGTAAATTGGTGGCGTTGCAACATTTTTGAGAATTGGATGTCTGGCCCTGATGAAAATGTTAATCCCTTTAACGTACTGCTGGCTGAGAGGTGGGTGGCATGCACCTGAGGGTGGAGGGGACAGGGCCCTCACAACTAAGCAATGGCTATTGGATATGGTTACTGACAAAAGCAACTGGAAATGTATTAGACCATGCAGATGCCTGTATCTAGACCCAAAGATATATGGCGCCCCTGACCTCCTTCTTAATCACCTCCAACAAACTGACAGACTAAGGTGGAGATCCCCACAGCCCCCCTGGCTGGCCAACAGCAGCATTGGACACAAATGCTCCCTCCTACGGAAAGAGCTGCTGTGGTATGCCTGGGGAGAGAGGGAGATAAGAAGTTGTCCAAAACATGCTCTAGAACTTCGGCACACCTCCTCCCTCCTTCTAGAACAGAACTACCATCGTACTGTCTGGTACCAAGATTCCCCAGACCTAATATTACTGTGTGGGTAGAGGCTTAGTGGCACCTGCAAGTGCCATGTCGTGCCATTCCATGCACTCCAATGTTGTTAATTATTGACAAAAGAAAAAAAAAAGTTTCAGTAAAAACCCTTGATTTATTTGACAACGTAACACTCAGAGGTGTCAGGGTGGTTTAACTCGAATTGATTCCACTCACTTTCCCAGACTGCCACAACAAAAGAGGCCAATAAGAGCCCTTGCAGGCTTTTTTCATTGATGTTGATAGGCTTAGCTGCACAAGTGTGGCAGGGTTTTATTTGAGACAAGTGGGTTAACTATTGGTGGTTGGAATGTTGTGGATTCCTGCTGATTCTGGAAGTTTCCATCACAGAAATGTAAGAAAAATGTGTGGTTTTAGGCAAAGTTTGAAGCTTGCAGGGCATTGCGTGTCAGAAAACCTATTTAATTCCACATGAGGCACGCTATCCTGGAGTCTAGTTTTTAAAAATGTCTGTGGTTGATAGGTTTCCATAGGTGACGGCTGAGCTTGGTCCCAAACACTAGCTATCCCATCACTACTCTCTTTAAGTTGAATTTTAGGGCCTTTTGTTTCTCTTGACACTCCCACACAAGTAGGATACAGTTGTTATAGGAAGACATGTGGGAAGTCTCATTGATAGTAAATTTGCGGATCCCCAAATATTCTGGAGCTTTCCTGTATATACATATATATATATATATATATATATATATATATATATATCAAAACAAAACCCTTGCAGGCATAGAGTGACGCATAAATTATTCAAAAAAGAAGGAGAGAACTCTGGGTAGTTCCCAAGTTTAGGTGGATGGCAGCTCGTGTACAGAGCACCCTCAACAC
Source organism: Triturus cristatus (assembly GCF_964204655.1). Classification (NCBI taxonomy): domain Eukaryota; kingdom Metazoa; phylum Chordata; class Amphibia; order Caudata; family Salamandridae; genus Triturus; species Triturus cristatus. Next base: position 543,519,549 of record NC_140594.1, on the reverse strand, counting down.
CAGCGACACTCTAAAGTTGCTCACCTCAAATGTCAGCTTTTCTATCAAAGTTTTTAAGCATAGGATTAGCACAATGCTATCCACGCCGAGATAGAAATGGACAAAGTCTTTTGCCATTTGTACTGCAAAGTCTTTAGGCATAGGATTAGCACAGTGCTATCCACGCCGAGCTGTAAAATGACAAAAGCCATTTATCACTCCAGGCACAGTATTATAGCTTTGGATTGGTAAAATACCATCCAAGCCAACCTGAAATGAATAAAAGCCACCCCTGACACGTGTTTCGCTGTCATTACAGCTCTTCAGAGAGGTTTAGCATTGTCCAGACACAAGGGAGCACCCAGTATAAATCAAAACAAAACCCTTGCAGGCATAGAGTGACGCATAAATTATGCAAAAAAGAAGGAGAGAACTCTGGGTAGTTCCCAAGTTTAGGTGGATGGCAGCTCGTGTACAGAGCACCCTCAACACCAGCGACACTCTAAAGTTGCTCACCTCAAATGTCAGCTTTTCTATCAAAGTTTTTAAGCATAGGATTAGCACAATGCTATCCACGCCGAGATAGAAATGGACAAAGTCTTTTGCCATTTGTACAGCAAAGTCTTTAAGCATAGGATTAGCACAGTGCTATCCACGCCGAGCTGTAAAATGACAAAAGCCATTTATCACTCCAGGCACAGTATTATAGCTTTGGATTGGTAAAATACCATCCAAGCCAACCTGAAATGAATAAAAGCAACCCCTGACACGTGTTTCGCTGTCATTACAGCTCTTCAGAGAGGTTTAGCTTTGTCCAGACACAAGGGAGCACCCAGTATAAGTCAAAACAAAACCCTTGCAGCCATAGAGTGACGCATAAATTATGCAAAAAAGAAGGAGAGAACTCTGGGTAGTTCCCAAGTTTAGGTGGATGGCAGCTCGTGTACAGAGCACCCTCAACACCAGCGACACTCTAAAGCTTTTGTCATTTTACAGCTCGGCTGTGCTAATCCTATGCTTAAAGACTTTGCTGTACAAATGGCAAAAGACTTTGTCCATTTCTATCTCGGCGTGGATAGCATTGTGCTAATCCTATGCTTAAAAACTTTGATAGAAAAGCTGACATTTGAGGTGAGCAACTTTAGAGTGTCGCTGGTGTTGAGGGTGCTCTGTACACGAGCTGCCATCCACCTAATCTTGGGAACTACCCAGAGTTCTCTCCTTCTTTTTTGCATATATATATATATATATATATATATATATATATATATATATATATATATATTCACTGAAAAAACCATAGGTTTCACACATGTTATAGTTAGCGGAAATTTTACTGATAAAAAACCAATGAAATTCCCCCGTTATAGTTAGTGCAGGCAACTATAACTCACGCGACCGCAATCCTCTGCTGATGCTAATACTGTATTTAGACACTTATTTGCCCATGTCTTCTTCCATAAATTTTTAGCTATACATATATTACAAATATTTTTTTTTCATAAAGACACATATGTCATCAGCAGAAGATTGCGGTCGCGTGAGTTATAGTTGCCTGCACTAACTATAACGGGGGAATTTCATTGGTTTTTTATCAGTAAAATTTCCGCTAACTATAACATGTGTGAAATCTATGTTTTTTTCAGTGAATTTGCAAGGTTTTTTAAATGCTAATTCCTAACTATAACGTGTGTGAAACCTATGGTTTTTTCAGTGAATTTGTACGGTTTTTTAAATGCTAAGTTACTTTACGCCATTCGTGGCGTGCGCGCCCAATTAACGCAGTTCGTTCCGTGCGCGCACGGTGCGCTTCGCGCACCGCGCGCCCACTTTACGCAGTTAGTGCCGTGCACGCACAGTGGGCACGCGGTGCGCTACGCGCACCGCGTGCCCACGTTACGCTAGATGGGCCATGTACGCACGATGCGCTTCGCGCACCGTGCGCACATGGAGGACATATGATGCACTTCGTTTTGAAAGGTAATATTTTAATTTTTCACACCAGTTATAAGCCATTCACAAATGGTGCCCATCGGGCACCATTTGCACACGGGGTGGGGAGAGTGTGGATAATTTTTTTTTTTTTATATTTTTTTACCGTACGCGTACGGTAAGCGTAATCGGCGAAATTAGCGAAAAAATTAAAATTTCGTTTTTGGCCTTGGGGGATCTTTGGGGACTCCCTCAACATGGCTAGGTGCTTTGGAGCTGTCCAAACAGCCCCTTTACATGTTTTTGTCCTTTGTTTTTTAATCCATACTCTCAGTGCGAGAGAGAAAATGGCGGCCGCCGCTTCCTGGTTTCGGCCGATTCGAATGTTTACTAAGATCTAAGAGCCAATCAGAATCGCGCTCGCGCACGTCACCGTCCGCGTACGGTAAGCGCACCGTAAGCTGGCTCAGATATATATATTGATTTAAAGGCTATTTTCTCAGAATCTTCTGAACAGATTTACACCAAACCTACAAAAGGCACTTCCTTGACCTGAGGACTACCTCTCTGCCAAATTTCAAGTAATTCTGTTCAGCCGTTCGGGCTGTAGCTGTGTCTAAAGGTCCTATGGAAAAATGCATGGGAAAAACGCGTTTTGGGACCCCCCTTTTATCTCAGCCCCCGCTTGAGGAATCCCCCCGAGACTTTCAGGGTAGGAGCGGAGCGTAGCGCCCCACCTATTTTGAAAAATTCGCGAGGATTCGTCGACCGGCGCAAAAGTTATTCAAAATAGAATGTTGCGGATTTCCTATGGAAACGTGGTCCTAACTATAACTACCTACTGGCGACCGCCAGTAGGTAATATATATATATATATATATGAGGAAAATGAGTGTTTTTAGCCAAAGTTTGAGGCTTGCACAGGCTTCTGGGTAAAAGAAGTCATGTCATGCCACCCGTATTCTCGTGGTGTCTAGTGTACCAAAATGTGCAGGTCCTGTAGGGTTCCCTGGTTGCAAGCTGATCTAGGGGCCACATTCTACAGCTTACCAAATTGCATAAAAGGGTTAGCTTTCAGTGGAAAAAGGTGATGTGTCCATGTTTCCTTTTGTCAGGAGGGCTAGGACGGCCCACACTAGTCAGGTACCATTTTTATTGGGCGACTTGGCGGAAGGCTGGGTGGTACAACATTTGTTACTCCTTGCAGATTCTAGAAATTTTATTCACAGAAATGAGAGGAAAATGTGAGATTTTACCTGGTGTGAGCTACACTACTCATGCCAGCCTCAGCTCTCCTGGGTGTCTAGTGTTTAGAAATATATAGGTTTGGTAGGTTTTCCAGGGTGTCAGCTAAGCTAAAGCCCATAATCTGCCAATACTCACATTGTAAAAAATTTATGGAGTTGGCTGGGTTAAATAGAATGCATCCTGGTCACGTTTTTGGGGTGTATTCTGTTGCAGGTGCTAGGCCCAGCCACACAAGCTATGCACCCGTTTTCATGGGGAGATATGTGGCACTTCAGATTAGTAGAAGATTTCCAATTACCAATAGGATTTCTTCACATTTGTGTCTTCTAAATGGAAGCAAGTGTGTAAGACGAAAGACATTTTTGTAAAATACCCTCTGAATCACATGCTAGTATGCACAAATTCAGAGATGTAAAAAAGACCACTGCTTTTAATTTCAGCATCTAGAGTAAATGTAGGAAATAGATAGTTTTGTCATACCCATTTTTCACTCTCTCTATCTTGCCAAATGAGTTGCTCCATATTCGCTACCCAATGAAAAAACATTGTAAGATGCAGTTCAGTTGTTGGCTCTCAGTACCTTGGGTTCTTGGAGAACCTACAAACCCTGGTGTCGGGGTCATAGAACTCCAAGGCCCACAGGCTCCATTGCCTGCAGAAACAGGAAGTGCAAGAGGTAGGGTAAGAAGCACAACATATCAAGCTTCCAATTCTTGGAGTGCGGGACACAAGGAGACTTTGTTCTTGTCAGGGACAGAGGACTCCAAGGCCCACATGTGCCGGTGCCTGCAGCAGAAGGGGCAAGAAGCACTACAAAGCACACTTTCAAATCCTGCAGTGGAGTAAACTAGGAGACTTAAAATAGTAGGAATAATGCATTTTCCCCTTAGACTGAAGCAGAGGCAATCTGTGTAAATCGAGCCTCTCGGCATGTGCTAACACAAGATTATTTATTTACAAACTGCTTTCATTAAAATACAATGTACAGAATTTATGTTTAAGAATAAAGTAGGTTTTAATGCAAAAATATTAGTAGGCACCATTCTTAGAAACTATAGGTCGTAACCTAGCATTAAGGCCTGGACTCTTAAACTGACATATGTCAAATTCCATGTTATAACGTGAAGGCACATTGGTACGGCACATTGTTACGAAAATGCTAATTTTTCCCTTCAACCTACAGTTGTGAAAGTTATTTTTCTTCTTTTGCTGCATACTTTGCAACTTTGAAAGCTATTAGTTAATGAATAGATGTTGTTGTATGTAGGAGGCTGATAGTGAAGTTCACACCACAGACGATGTTGACAACAGGGAGGATGATTCATGGGAAGAAGATTAGTGAAAAAAGAAAGGATGTGCCGCCAACATTCAAGGACAGATGGTTAAAAGAAAATTGTATTTTGATGAGAAGATGGAGAGTAGACATGTTCCCAGGGGTGTGCTGAAATCGTATTGGTCAAGGTGAAGAAAAAAAATCTTAATGTTGCAGTAGATAAAACGTGTGTTTATATTAGTGTATGTTCCTATCTTAGTCCCACAGAACCTAGATTACATTTTATCAACAGGGCACATAGTGTCTTCTCTTTCTGAATCTCTGAGAGGACAGTCTGTACTAAGTTTCTTGGAAATCCCTTTATAAGAAGTCCTAGCTATTGTTTGATCTGCAGTTTTTTAGATGAGAATGAGAAGTCTGCCCAGGCTCTAGGCCTGGGCAGAGTTGTTAAAAAGCTCTGCAACTCAACACGGAGTTCCGCTGGTGGGTGAAATTTGCTGGCACGCCTGTTCGCATTACAAAATGCAATGCGGAGTATGTCTTGTGTTCCAAATCACACACCAACAGCACCACGTGTTTTGCATGGATGCAGCCATCTTGTTTTCTACTCTGTTGATGATGCTTGGCCTAATTTAAATCCCTCGGTAATCGGATCACAGCAGGTTTGTGTTAAGAATGAAAAGGAGATTTGCGTTTCATCTGATGGAAGACCTGTGTTGTCTGACAGTTTGTTGTATCCTATGACACAACATGTTCATGGTCCTACACACATTGCAAGTGATGCAGCGGTTAGGCTTTTTAGACAGAACTGGTTCAATCCTCAATTCAGAGCTCTACAAGAGAAACTGTACAAGGATGTGAAACATGTTAACAGATGAATGTAGGGGGAAGAACACCTGTAACCATGAGTCATGTAGATAGATCAGGTGAGCCATTTTATAGGATGCAGTTGGACTTTATCAAGATGCCTGTATGTAGCTTGCTGAAATATGCCCTGGTTATAGTGTGCATTTTCCCTTTATGGGTGGAAGTCAATCCAATATGGAGCTACAGATTTCTGGGTTTCTCTAAAGTCATACCAAGGGACACATTTTAATAATGAGGTCCTTAAAGTGTTGTGTGTGGCTCTTAAAGTGGAACAGAGATTACATTGAAGCTATCATCCAGAGGCTTCAGGAATAGTGGAGCAGGTAAATGGAACCATCAAGTCCCGATAGGCTAAAGTTTATGCTTCCATTTCCTTGAAATGGGCAAATGCATTACCATTGGTTCTGATGAGTGTACGAAGCACTCCAGAAAGGAAAACTGGATTATCGCCTCATGAAATTCACATGGGCTGCACAATGAGACTGCCTGCTGTGCCTGCAAATGCACATATAAACATAGATGATATGAAACTCGATTACTGCAAAGGACTGGCTGATGTGGTTTCTCCCCCTGTTGGAGCTGCCACTGCCATTCCACACCAGGAGCAGAGTCATGACCCTAGTCCCCGTGACTGTGGTTTGGTCAAGAAGCATTTTTGAAATTCTTGTTTGAAGACAAGGTCTAAAGGCCCCTACCGGGTTATTTTGATCACAAACACTGCTGTCAAATGTGCTGGGTTACCAAATTAGGTGCATGCTTTACAAACTCAGAGAGTAAGATGTCCACATGGAGAAATTGTGGGGCAAATGTACAGAAGAATGACGGATCATGGCTTTAAGCAAAACCTGCTACGCCATGCTCTGCCATTCTGTAAATGAAGGGATGCACTGTATACGGTTCACCCCTGCATTTCTCCTTAGTGCTTGCACTAAATTAAGCTGCTTAGTGCCAACGCAGGCAGCCTTGCACCATAGTGCAAGGGTGCCTGCATGGAGGAAATGATTGTTTATGTGCAGGAAGGTGACCCTTCCTGCACATAAACAATCACAAAACGGTGGTTTGTATCTCCTATGTATGTGCATTGTGCAGCACACATAGAAGTTGCAAATTGTAATTTTTTTAATAAATGTTTATGTGCAGCAAGGGATGCCTCATTCATGGTGTTTTGCTGTTTTTTTGTGTGCTACACAATGCAGCCCACATAGAAACAGCAAAAACAAGGAGAAAAAAGCATTGCTCCTCGTTTTGCCATTTTAAGACCAGGTTTTCCCTGGCCTTAATTTTGGCACTGCCCCATGTATACGCCACCCTTGTAAATATCAGGCAGAGTCAAAATCAATGGGTGTTGTGGTGGAACGCCCACTGCAACACCCATTGCCCACCCCATTGACGCTAAATATAGCGTGAAAGGGTGTCTTGTTTACAAGGTGGCGTTAAGCCGCATTCAGTGTAAATAAGGCGAAGCCCCTATCACCACAGGAATGTCGTAAAAAGTGATGTTCCTGTGGCAGTAGGGGTTGTGCCTATGCCCATGTGTTTTCTGAGCCAGGTCAGAAAGCACCAGTGACAGCACAATCAGTAGAACAAGAATGGGGCAAAGAACAACAAGATCTCATACCAGTGCAAGTTTCTGAAATAGTACAGGTTTGTGTGGAAGTATCCACTGGAGGAGCTGTTGGAGTTTCGCAAGGACAGCTGAATGACCCAGATAAAGGAAAAAGTGTGAGACAAGAAGAAAAAATCTGGAAATTTGAATGGCTAAGTGGTAAAAGCCAACTAAAATCAGCGTATCAATCGAATGTATGCTGCCAGCCATCATCAAAGGACCACTGTTTAGCAGTATAAGTGACACAAAGGAGCATCAGCAGATGCTAAGGGAGAGATTTTGAGTTTGGAAGTCCATAGGGCTACCAAACCCATGATGGCTACCACTGCACCGGCGGTTTAGCCACGCTATTTTGGGTTTGGCAGTTGGACCACTGCAGGCCTGCTACAACCGCCAGGGAACCGCCGTTAACCAGCGATGTTGAAGCAGTGTGAGGCAGTAATATGCTGGCAGTGACAATGCAGCACCGCCAAGCAAGTTACGAGTTTTCTCTCTGCTAACCTTTTCATGGCAGTGATCTAGCCTACAGGGACCACTGGCACCTCAGGCTCACACAGGGGGCACATGTGATGTCTCCCTGTGTGCATACACCCCCTTTCCTGCACGGCAATTACTGAGAGTCCATGCTGTGCAGGAACGGGCTATGGAACTCCCATTGCAGTGCCTTTTACAAAGGCACCGCCATGGAACCGCCAAACCAGCAACGATGTAGTGGGAAATTGCCCATTTTTCCTATTTTTTGTGCTTTCAACCTCCTTCCAGTTAGTGGTAGAAATGGGTGTGGAACCAAAAATGGATCCCAGAAAGCTATACATTTCTAAAGCTGTTTTACAAAATTCTAAATTCAGCAAGAGGTCATTTGTGTAGACCCTTCAAAGTTTTCCTATAGATAGTAACAGTTGAAATAAAAAAAATGAGTTGAAAAAATGGCATTTATGCATTTGTTTTCACCGGTAACTTCTTGTAAGTATGACAGATTTTTTAAAACAATATATGGTTATATCCAGAGGACACTTCGGGTTGTAGGGACATATAGGACTTGTAGGTTCACTGAGAACCCGCGGTTCCCAAAGCCAATAACCAATAACTGAGCTGCACCTTGAAAAGGTTTTTCATTGTGTACCGGGTATACCGCAATTCATTTGGTAAAATATAAAGAGTGAAAAATAGGTATCAAGAAGACCTATGCATTTCCAAAATAGGAACAACATATGCATTTTAGAAGCAGTGGTTATTTGCACATCTCTGAATTTGTGTGTATCCGTACTAGCATGTGAATTAGAGGCCATTTTTCAAAATGACTTCTTTTTGACACACTTTCTTATATTTGGAAGAAACAAATGCATGGAAAGTCAATTGGCAATTCCACTTGTTATACTAGTCTGTGCTCCACTAAGTCTCTTGATAAAAATGGTGCCTCACTTGTGTTGGTAGGCCTAGTGTCCCTAACAGGAAACGGTCCACAACGTAACATGGACACATCACATTTTTCCAGTGAAAACTGACCGTTTTTTTGCAAAGTGCCTAGCTGTGGATTTTGGACCCAGGTTCAGCCAGCACCTAAAGAAAACTAGCAAACCTTTACATTTTCGAAAACTAGACACACAGCAGAATTTAGGATAGAGTGACTTTAGTGACTCACTCCAGGTTCTGCTACCCACAATCCTTTGCAAACCTCAAACTTTGTCCACAAAATACATATTTTCTTTTTTTTTTTTGAAAGAAACCTTTATTTGACTTCAAGGAGTTACAGACATGGGCCTACGACCCTTGGGCCGGCCGCTAATTAGCATGAGACGTATAATTCACCGTTATACAGATTGGTCAATCCGAGGAGCCCGTCAGTCCATCATGCTCCCAGTGAAGGCAGAAGCAATAGTTGAGTGACAATATTAAATACGGTTTCAGTTTTCAAGTTAAAACTAAAAAACATTACACACAAGCAAGGCAATAGGCATTGTAAATGTCAGGACGCGCTCCCCGGGGTAGGGAATCAATGATCAGCGGCAAAGAAGGGAGGGGGTCATGGGAACAGAGGGAAAATCAAACTGTAACTCACTCGTAACCTAACAGACGAGGAATGCTCGGCTAGGGGGACAAAGAGGCATCCAATACAACAGCCAGAGGAGGGGCACAGATGTCTCCGCGATAAGCGTTCCACGGACCCCACACCCCAGTCCATTTCCTCGGCTTGCCTCTCGCTACATACACCGTCTTTTCTCTAAACATGCACCAATCCATATTCTCCTTCCACACCGAGACCGTGGGCGGCCTCTGGGAACCCCATAACTGGGCAATATTACGTTTAGCCACCATATTCCCCAAAGTCGCCCACCGCGTCTGTGCCACATTATAATTGTTTGGCTCCCACACGTTCAGCAAGCATCTCCTAGCTTCTGGAAGCAGAGCAACGTGAGTGACCTCTTCCATTACCGCATGCACCCGACGCCAAAAGAGCGCCATCTCAGAGCATTCCCATATAACGTGAAGGAAAGTACCCGGCGAACCACAGCCACGCTTACACATCCCATCCACGGAGAAACCCATGCGCATCAGGCAGGGACCAGTGACATACACTCTATGGAGTATCTTTAGTTGTACGAACCGAAGGCGGGCCGGAATTGCCACCTCCCGCGGGGAGGCTATTGCCGAAACCCAGTCCTCATCATCTAATTCCAAACCGTCAGCCACCCAGATCTCCCTCAAGCGGGTCAACAGATCCGCCCGATCGTTGATAAGCTTTTTATAGATCAAGGAGATTGTGCTGTCAGGCACGTAGCCATCGAGCACCCTATCCTCCAACGGGGAATTTTCCGGGATAGCAGTAGCATCAGGGAAAACCGAGCGCAACGCATGACGGACCTGAGCATACCGGAAATACTCCCTATCGTTTAGCTTATATTCCGCTTTCAGCATTTCAGACGTTTTAAACTCCCCTTTCACCCAGAGGTCACTCACCTTACATATGCCAATCATATCCCATTTCTCAAACCCTTTAGTTTTGCACAAACAGACCAGCCTTTCCGAAGCATACAGTGGAGTCGCTCGAGTCAGGCGGTCCTTCCAACCCATCGCAGCATTAGCAGCATGCCACACACGTACTGCTATCTTTGTTGGGCCTGTCAACTGCACACCAGGAGACTTCGAATAGAGTGCTCTATTATAATCCCCCCCAGGCAATAGCATTTTATCCATCTGGAACGCCGGGTTCAGGGCCGGCACGTACATCTCGTGGTTCACCGCCGCCAATTGGGACGCCCAATAATATCGCTTGATATCGGGGAGTGCAATACCTCCATCATACCAAGGGAGTGTCAATTTTGTGAGAGCGATTCGGGATCGCCCGTCCCAAAACAACCGCCTCTGCAAGCTCTCCACCTCACGGAAATAGCGGGCCGGTATGACGTCGAGTGTATTTTGCAGTGCATACAGGAATCGTGGCAGCGACATCATTTTAAACAACGCCGCGAGTCCGAGCGGCGAAAGCAGAAGCCGTCGCCACCTCGAGACGTCAGCCCTCAGTCGTTGGAGTGGGGGGAGTAGGTTCCGCTCATAACGGGCCACAGGGTCCAAAGTTATGAACACTCCCAAATATTTAAACCCTGACTGCGAAATCTGGATAGGGAAGCCACGCGGAAGGAGAGGAGCATCCCCAGAGAGAACATAGACGCATGACTTGGCCCAGTTAATTACCAAGCCGGAGTTGCGACCAAATGAGTTCAGAACATCGACCAGTACTATCAAAGACTGCCGGGGAGATGTGAGGTACAGGAGAATGTCGTCCGCATAAAGAGAGATGCGATCCTCAAATTCAGGCATCCACCTAATACTGCGCAATGAGGGCTCCCATCGTAACCAGGCGGCCTGAGGTTCCAAGGCAAGTGCAAAGAGGAGGGGCGATAGCGGACAACCCTGCCGCGTGCCTCTTCCCAACCCGAAGGGTGCCGACACTCTGCCATTCACAACTACCTGAGCCAACGGTTCCTTATACAGCAACTTCACCCAACCGATAAACCCGGGGCCAAAACCAAACTTCGCAAGCGCCGCCCAAAGATACGGCCATTCTAGGGTATCGAACGCCATAGTGGCATCCAAGGACGCCAAAACGGCCGGTTCACGTATGTACTCCGCTCTGGCGAGCACTCCATGAAGACGCCTCAGGTTCAGAGCCGTATTACGGTGAGGTATGAAACCGGACTGGTCCGGATGGATCAAGTCGCCAACGACCCTAACCAGACGATTAGCTAAAACCTTAGCAAGAATTTTAGGCTCAGCATTTATTAATGAGATGGGCCTGTAAGAAATACACCGAACCCGCGGCTTCCCCTCCTTGTGAATCACAACTATGGTAGCGAGACGCTGATCATAAGGGAGGGAGCCCACGTCACGTGCCTCAAGAAACATGTCGCAGAGATGAGGCGCCATCTTGTCCGGGCGCAGTTTATACAGTTCAATGGGAAGGCCATTGGGACCCATGGCCTTGCCAGAAGCGACCGAGCGAATAGCCAAAGCAATCTCATCAGGCGACAACGTCGCATCCATCAGTACCCTATCCGCCTCTGACAAAGAAGGCAACACTATATCTCTCAGCAACAGATGAGAGTCATCCTCAAGGCCATTCGAGACTGGAGAATATACGTCGCGGAAATAAGTCGCGAAACATTCAACAATTTCCACAGGGTCAGTCACACGCACGCCATCCGCTCTCTCAATAACCGGCACCACTCGACTCGCTCTCTCCTTCTTGTCCAACCATGCAATCAATTTTCCAGCCTTGTCCCCCACATCGTATAAGCGCCCCTGTTGCTCTCTACTCATCACTTTGGCAGCGTCAGTAACCAACGCTCTATAGTCAAGCTGCTTAAGACTGAGAACATGCAACTTATCATTCGTAACACCCAGCTCCAGGTCCCCCTCCAACTTGGCTATGTCGTTTTCAAGGCAAATCACCTCTTCAGTCTTGCTTTTCTTGGAGTGGGAAATTAGATAAAGAGCCTGCCCACGGAGCACTGTTTTGAAGGCTTCCCATAACGAGACAGCAGAGGACACTGACCCCACGTTTTCAGTGAAATAGCGCACAATAGACTTGACCAGGTCCGCCCGGATTTTAGGATTACGCAGGTACCAGGGGTTAATCGGTGCCACCCTCCCCTCAGCCCCGGGGGTGACCTCAATATGCAACAGTAGTGGGGTGTGATCGGAAATACCCCGGGCCAGATGTCTTACTTCCCTAATCATCACAGCTTGGGCCACCGGCATGAGGACATAATCAAGTCTCGACAAACTCCCATGAGCCCCTGAGTGGAAAGTGTATTGCGCCTGCCCCGGGTGCAGTAGTCTCCAGCAGTCTATCAGTCCGAGGGTATCTATAAACTCACTCAGCCAGGCCTGTGCCCCCGGGAGATCCCTGGGAGGGTGACGATCCGCCCCGCTAGATACGACAGAGTTAAAATCGCCCCCCACCACCAGAACCCCCCCCGGGAGTCCCAAGACCATTCGCCCCAAATCAGCGAAAGTTACGGCCTGCAATCCTGGTGGGACATAAACAGAAACGAGCGAGAGGGTTCTGCCCTCCCATCAGCCTACAAGTGCAGCATACCGCCCTCTATCATCATGGATCACATCGTCCACCTCCAACGGGAGAGAGGCTCTAACCAAGATGCCCACCCCACGCGAGCCAGAAGTGAAACCAGAATGCACAACGAGACGATATCCCCGCCTATTCATAGCATGGCAAGAATTCCCAATGAGATGCGTTTCCTGCAGAAAGACAATATCTGGCGACAGCTGTTTCAAAAACTGCAGCACTACTCCACGTTTAATCCTATCCCCCAAGCCATTCACATTCCACGAGAGTACTCTCAATCCCCTACCCCCCATCCCAACCCCGCGCACAACTTTCCCCCCCAGAGAACACGATCCCGACCACCAGTCGTATGGCGTGACGTTGCCTTGCAGAACATTCAAACATTACCCAACTCCCCCCCTCCCCACCAACCTTCCCGTTACAACTACCCCCACCCTGCACCCCTGCATGAGCCCATGTAGCCCCCCCAACTTGCAGTGTGCCTGTCGCCCTAAACATTACCTACGCTACAAAAAGAAAACCCAGAGGAGGAAAGAGCCTCACCGAGCACCCCACAACCCCCGGGCATTGAAGGATAAGGCACTGGATAGAAACACCAAACCAAAATATGGAAGTGTCATCACAATAGTCAGTCACCGGGAACCAAAAGTCTACTCCTGGAAGAGGAGGAGCCTAGCGCGCAACCAAGATAGCCGCGTAGGTGCGAGGCTCCCGAGGACCTCCGCAACCTCCTACGTTTATCCTGTCTTCATCCTGAATCGGTTGAGGGGACTGTGTCGGTGAGCCTGAGCCAAGGTGGTACCCATTTTCCGTTCTTGAATCGGACCCCGGGGGCCGGGCTGAGCACCCACTGAAGTTTGCGGCCTACTTCTCTCCTGACCCCGGATTCGAGTTTGGGGGCGACCCAGTGGCGAAGTGAACAACAACGGCGGGCTGAGCCTGGCGAGTCGCGTACCCCACACTTTCACTTTCGCTTTTGAGTCCCCTTGTCAGCATCGCGAGTGGGATTACGGCGCGTCTTTGTGTTGTGGTGGCCTCGCTGGGAGACCCTGCCTGCCTGCCTGCGGGGACCCGCTCTGCCTTCCTGAGGTGACCCCCGGGGCTCTCGGCCTTGATTGCTTGCTCTCCACTGCGTGGCTGGTGAGGGTGCGAGATACACGACGATGGCCACGAAGCAGGATGGAGATCGGTTGAAGGCCAAGTCGACCCGGCGTGGCACCGCACATCAGGTCAACATCATGGATCGCTACACCCTCCCGAAGGGGTCTCCCGGCGGATCGCACAAGTCTTCTGAGTGCCCCCCCGGATGCCCCGGATTTGCCTACGGATCTGACTTTGCAGGACGTCATGGGCGCCATTGCTGAGATGAAGACCGCAGTGGGTCAACAATTCGACACCTTGGCCCACAAACTCGACGCGGTCCTCATCGATGTCAACCTTGTTAGAGCAGATCTCGCTAAGACAAATGACCGGGTTGACTCCTTGGCCCATACCGCGTCGGGCCTCACGACTGAGGTAGCGGCCCTTCAGACGGAGGTGCGCCGGCTCCGGCAGGCAAGTGCGATCACGGATCGGCGCCTGGAGGACTCCGAGGGCAGGGCCCGGAGGAATAACATTCACATTATCGGGGTGCCCGAGGGACGGGAGGAGTCGGCGGCGGATCTCTTTGTGGAGGACCTGATTTCTACCCATCTCCAACCTCGAGGATTGAGTAAATTCTTTGCAGTGGAGAGGGCCCATAGAGTTCCTGGTGGCAGGCCGAAGGTCGGAGCCCCTCCGCGGCCTCTTATTGCCCGTATTTTCAACTTTCGGGACAGGGATGCGATCTTGCAAGCTTTCAGACTGCAAGGGCCGCTTAAGCTGGAGAACATGGAGGTAAACTTTTATCCTGATTTCACGCAGGCGGTCCAGAAGCAGAGACTGAGCTTCCTGGGCGTCAAGCGGCGACTTCGAGACATGAACTTAAAATACGCCATGCTTTTCCCGGCCAGGCTGCGTGTGGAGGCGGATGGGCGCACTCACTTTTTTGACCGTCCTGAGACGGCCGGGGACTGGTTGGACACTTTGTCTGGGGGACATGGTCGGGATGGGAGGGGGGCGACGGGAGGAGAGTGCCCACCGGACCGGGTCTGAGGTACTGACACTGGGGCTCACTCCGGATGATGCCACTTTCGGCCAAGCGTAGGGTCTCTTGACTGTTGTGTCCTGTTTCCCCTCCATTGGAGGTTGTGCTGTGTCTCGAGGGGGTTCTCCTTCCTCCTCTAGGGGGTCTTAGTAGTTTAGTTTATACAGGGGCGATAGGCACACTGCAAGTTGGGGGGCTGTTTGGGCTCATGCAGGGGTGCAGGGAGGGGGGAGTTTTGTTTGGGATGTTGGGTTGGGGTTGGGTATTGTTTATTTGTACCACAAGGCAGAAGGATTGTTGTGCTATTTCTAAAGTGCTCTTTGGGGGGAGGTTGATCGATTTCGGCTATGATGGGGGGTAGGGGACTGAGCCTTTTGTCCTGGAATGTTAATGGACTGGGGGACAGGATAAAACGGGGGGTGGTCCTGCAGTTCTTAAAACGAATTTCACCCGATATAGTATTTCTGCAGGAAACACACCTCATTGGAAACTCCTTTCGTGCCATGAACAGACGGGGCTATCGCCTTGTGGCCCACTCGGGCTTCACGTCTGGTTCGAGGGGTGTGGGCATTATGGTTAAAACCTCGCTCCCGTTGGAAGTTGATGAGGTGCTCCATGATGATAGGGGACGTTATACGGCTCTGGTGGGTAGACTGGAGGGTAGAGTGATTGTTTTGGTCTCTGTCTATGTCCCGCCAGGGTTGCAAACAACTACTTTTGCGGATCTGGGGCGCCTCCTTCTTGGCCTGCCGGAGGGGATTCTAGTGGTTGGGGGGGATTTTAACGCCGTAGTTTCCGGAACTGAGGATCGTCACCCTCCCAGGGATCTCCCCCGTGCCCAAGCGTGGCTGTCCGGCCTCTTGGATACCCTGGGGCTGGTGGATTGTTGGCGGCTGAAACACCCTACGCAGATACAGTACACCTTTCATTCCGGGGCTCATGGCAGTCTTTCGAGGCTTGATTATGTTCTGATGCCAGCGGCACAGGCGGGTAGGGTTGGGGAGGTACAACATTTGGCTTGGGGTATCTCAGATCACTCCCCGCTCCTGTTGCACTTCGACATTATCCCGAGGGGGGAGGGGAGGGTGGTCCCGATTAATCCCTGGTACCTGCGTGACCCCACAATTCGCGCAGATTTGGTTAAATCTCTTGAGCGCTATTTTGAAGACAATGTGGGGTCTGTGTCGTCTGCGGTTTCTTTGTGGGAGGCGTTTAAGACGGTACTCCGGGGGGAGGCCCTCTCCCTCATTTCCTATTCCCGGAGGCGCGAGCGGGAGGAGGTGACCCGTATCGAAACTGAGATAACTGAGTTGGAGGGTGATCTCGAGTGTGGGGTGACGGATGACAAATTACATGCTCTCCGACTCAAACAGGCGGACTACAAGTCCCTCGTCACGGAGGCAGCCAGGGGCCTCAGTAGAGAGCAACAGGGGCGACTGTATGATGTGGATGATAAGGCTGGTAAACTGATTGCGTGGCTGGATGAAAAGGAGAGAGCGAGTCGAGTTGTCCCGTCGA
Source organism: Triturus cristatus (assembly GCF_964204655.1). Taxonomy (NCBI): domain Eukaryota; kingdom Metazoa; phylum Chordata; class Amphibia; order Caudata; family Salamandridae; genus Triturus; species Triturus cristatus. Next base: position 543,503,414 of record NC_140594.1, on the reverse strand, counting down.
TTGAGAGACTGGATGGTGTGTGTGTCACTGATCCGGGAGAAATTGTTGATTGTTTCGCAGAGTATTTCCGTGGGGTGTATTCCCCGGTATCTTCCTGCTCGGAAGAAGATTCCCATGATTTGCTTAAAGACATTGCGCTGCCTTCCCTTTCGGAGGAGGATAAATTGTTGTTGGACGCGGCCCCGACATCTGAGGAGATTGCCCTCGCCATACGTTCGGTCGCCTCTGGCAAGGCCATGGGTCCTAATGGCCTTCCCATCGAATTGTACAAATTACGACCGGATACGCTGGCTCCGCATCTCCGTGCTATGTTCCTCGCGGCCCGCTCGGCGGGTTCCCTCCCGCTAGACCAGCGTCTGGCCACTATTGTGGTTATTCATAAGGAGGGGAGGCCGCGGGATGGGGTCACGTCTTACAGGCTCATTTCGCTGTTGAATGCGGAGCCAAAAATTCTTGCCAAGGTGCTGGCTAATCGGCTGGTTGGCGTGGTGTGCGATCTGATTCACCAGGACCAGTCCGGCTTTATCCCTCATCGCAACACCGCGCTCAACCTGCGGCGTTTGCATGGGCCATTTTGGCATCCTTGGACGCCACTATGGCGTTCGACACGCTTGAGTGGCCATATATTTGGGCGACGCTGGCTAAGTTTGGGTTTGGCCCGGGATTCATCGGCTGGGTGAAACTGTTATATTCCGGGCCGCTGGCGCAGGTGGCGGTGAACGGTAGAGTATCGGCTCCGTTTGAACTGGGCAGGGGCACGCGGCAGGGCTGCCCGCTGTCGCCGCTCCTCTTTGCGCTTGCCTTGGAGCCCCTGGCGGAGTGGCTGCGGTGGCACCCTTCTATTTGTGGTCTCCGATGGACCCCCGAGTATGAGGATCGCGTATCCTTTTACGCGGACGATATTCTTTTATACCTTGCTTCCCCGCGTAAATCGCTGATTGTACTAGTGGATGTGTTGCATTCCTTTGGCCGCAACTCCGGCTTAGTCATCAACTGGGCTAAATCCTGTGTGTATGTCCTCTCGGGGGAGGGTCCTATCCTTCCGCGGGGTTGTCCTATCCAGGTCGCTCCGCAGGGATTTAAGTACCTGGGTATCTTTATTACCCTGGACGCTGAGGCCCGATATAAACAGAACTTACTCCCCCCCTCCAGCGCCTGAAGGAGGACGTGGCGCGTTGGAGGCGCTTGCCACTCTCACCGCTCGGCCGTGCGGGACTGTTTAAGATGATGTCGTTGCTACGTTTCCTATACGCGTTGCAGAACACGATGGACGTCGTCCCGGCGCGCTACTTTCGTGAGGTAGAGGGTCTGCAGCGACACCTGTTCTGGGAGGGGAGGCCGCATATCGCCCTCGCGAAGCTGACGCTCCCGTGGTATGACAGGGGGGTCGCCCTCCCAGACATCAAACGGTATTACTGGGCCTCCCAGCTGGCTGCTATAAACCACGGCCTTTATGGGCCCGCCCTTAACCCGGCCTTTGAAATGGACAAACTGCTACTGCCGGGTGGCGACTATAATCGTGCGCTTTATTCTAGATCGCTCAACGCACGTTTGACGGGCCCTACGCGGGTCGCGGTACGGGTGTGGCACGCGGCAAACTTGGCGATGGGGTGGAAGGATCGGTTGACCCGGGCGACGCCACTGTATGCATCTGAGCGACTGGGCTGCCTGTGGACCTTGAAAGGCTTTGAGAAGTGGGACATGATAGACATCAGCAAGGTGGGTGATCTCTGGACGAGGGGGGGATTCAAAACGTTCGATGTGCTGCAGAGGGAATTCCAGTTGCAGGACAGGGAGTACTTTCGATATGTACAGGTCCGTCACGCGCTGGGCTCCGTATTCCCGGAGTACTCCCCTCTGGAAGATAGAGTGCTCGATGGGCATGTACCAGATGGCACGATTTCATTGATTTACAAAAAGCTCATCAACGATCGCTCGGGACTGCTGACTAGCCTTCGTGAGGCATGGGTCGCCGATGGATTGGAGCTGGATGACGAGGACTGGGTGTCTGCGGTGGCCTCCCCGAAAGAGGTGGCCATACCGGCCCGCCTTCGCTTCGTCCAGCTCAAAATACTCCATAGGGTCTATGTTACGGGGCCGGGTCTGATGCGTATGGGATATGCCGTGGATGGGCTGTGTAAGCGTGGGTGTGGTTCTTTAGGGACCTTCTTCGATACTTTGTGGGAATGCCCGGAGGTGGCGCGATTCTGGCGTGGTGTACATGCGGTGTTGCAGGCGGTCACGCATCTGACGCTGCTTCCCGAGGCGAGGAGATGTCTGCTAAATGTGTGGGAGCCGACTGACTACTCGGTGCCGCAGACGTGGTGGGTGACTCTGGGATATATGGTGGCCAAGCGTGACATAGCGCAATTGTGGGGCTCCCAGAGGTCACCAACGGTCTCGGCGTGGAAGGACAACATGGATTGGTGTATGTTTCGGGAGAAGGTAGTGTATGTGGCGAGAGGTAAGCCTGGGAAATGGGTGAGAGTGTGGGGCCCCTGGAACTCCTACCATGGCGGGATTTGTACCCCACCGCTGACGCCAGACTTGGCAGTGGCCCCGTCTCCCTAGTCTGATTGTCGCCTTGGTTCTGGGTATTGTGTCCACTTTGTTTCTGTCCCGGCCTATCCCCCCCCGCTATTCCTGTGGATCGGTAGGGTCCTCCCCAGGGGAGCTCATACTGCTGCTTTGACTTTTGCTGCCTTGTGGATTTGTTTGTAGTTTCTTATATAAAAATGGAACCGCCATTTGGGGGGTCCGGACGGTGTGGCCGCCAACGCTTCCTTCAACTCCTGTGACCTCTATCACGCTGCAGCGTGTGTTTAACCCCTTCAGCGCTGCGAGGATTCCCCCGCGGTGCTGAAGGGTTCGAGCGCGGGCGGGGCCATGACGGAACGGTTCCGTCATGAGCACAGCTCAACCGATGCTCATGACGGAACCGTTCCGTCATGAGCATCGAAGGGGTTAATAACTGTATTTCATGCTCTTCCTGTTTGCCAGCGGCCAGCCTGAAGGTTGTTGGCCCATCTTTGTATTTCTTTTGCATTCTGTAATAAAGGTTTCAAAAAAAAAAAAAAAAAAAGTCTATTCCTGTCCAGCCAAGCCCACTCCGTTCCCTTCAGTCTGTCCCTCTCGACGTCGTTGCTGAGACAGGGTATCAAGCCAAGCTCCAACCTCCTCCGGCCGATCGAAGAAATGCGTCCGCTCCTCAAACTCAACACGCAACCTGGCCGGAAAGAGCATCGCATATTTCAGGTCCATGTCTCTCAGTCGCCGTTTAACACCCATGAACTCCTGTCGCTGCTTTTGGACCAATTGTGTGAAGTCCGGGTAGAAACTTATATGAGTGTTCTCGAACTTCGTCGGCCCACTCACCCTCGAGGCCTGCAGTATAGCATCCCTGTCCCTGAAATGAAAAATTCTGGCAATGATGGGCCGTGGGGGAGCGCCTGGTTTAGGCTTACCACCCGGAACTCTATGGGCCCGCTCAACCGCAAAGAATTTACTCAAGCCTTTGGGTGCGAGATGGTTGATCACGAGGTCTTCCACGAAGAGGTCAGCCGCAGGGACCTCCGATTTCTCCGGCACCCCGATTATGCACACATTATTCCGCCGAGCCTTACTTTCAAAATCCTCCAGTCGACGGACAGACAAAGCAGTGGACGTCCGCAGATTACGGACCTCGGCTTGCAGGTCAGACACGTTCGTTACCAGACTCGACGTCGTCAGACCGATGGATTTGACCTTTTCATTCGTTTGTGAAAGGTCCGCTCTGACTAGTTTAACGTCGATCAAAACCGTGTCCAATTTATGGGCCAATGTATCGAATTGCTGGCCGAACGCCGCTTTCATCTCATCGATGGCACCCATGACGTCCTGCAATGTTAACTCCGTAGACGATCCCGGGCCATCCTTGGGTCTCTCCGGTGACTTATGCAGGCCACTAGGGGATCCTTTCGACTGGGTATAGCGGTCCATGTTGTTAGCTTGGGTATGAGCTCCCCGCCTAGTCGTCTTGGATTTTTGTTTATCGCCGTCCAATCTAGCCGCCATTGTCTGATGGTTGCCAAGGGTGTCGGCCACCAACACGATGAGCGATTCCCGGAGAGCCAATCTAGGGAGCCTCGGCGATCACGAAAGGTAGTCCAGGCTAGTGTCCAAGAGCAGGCAGGATACCCAATCGTCCCACTATAAATGCGTGCTGACAATCCGGGGCCCCTCAGTCAGTTTCAGCGAGGAGACCCGAAACCGAAAGTGACAGTATGGGGTGCGCACCGGCCCAAGTCCTGCATGCCGTTGTTGTTCACTTTCTGCCCGGGCACCACGCCAACTCGAGTCCAGGGCAAGGGCCGGAGTAGGCCGCCAACTTGGAATCTATGCTATTCCGGTTCCTGAAGTCCGATTTGGATTTGGACAACAGGTATCACCTCCACATAGGTTCGCCCGTAGAAGCCCATCGATAGAATCAGGATAAATTTAGGATAGACGTGGAAAGTTGTGGAGTCCCTCGGGAGCCCTGTGCCTACGCGGCCATCTTGGTTGCGCGCTAGGCTCCTCCCCCAAAATACATATTTTCATCACATTTTTGTGATGAAAAGTACTGGAATCTGGGGGGGGAGCCTAATACTTCCACCCACAGATGATTTTCCTCAAGTCGCCCCACAAATATGGCACCTTACTTGTGTGGGTAGGACTCATGCCCACGACAGGAAACGGTGCAAAATGCAACGTGAACACATCACATTTTTCCAATAAAAGCTGACCTTTTTTTACAATCTGACAATCTGGATTTTGAACCCTAGCTCAGCCAGCACCTATGGAAACCTAGCAAACATGTACATTTTTTAAAACTAGATTCCTAGGAGAAACAAGGATGAGGGGACTGGTGTGGCTCTCACCGGGTACTGTTACACAGAGTCCCTTGCAAACCTCAAACTTTGTATAAAAAACAACATATATACCTCATATTTCTGTGATGGAAAGTTCTAGAATCTGGGCAGACCTACAAACTTTCACCAACCCAGCATTACCCAAAGTGTCTTGGTACAAATGATACTTCACTTATATGGGTAGGCTTTGGGCCCGCAACATGAAACAGCCCAAAACGCAACATGGACACATCACATTTTTCCACCTATGGAAACCGAACATTTTTTTAAAACTAGATACTGAGGAATATCCAAGATTGGGTGACTTATTTGGCTCTCACCAGGTTCTGTTAGCCTGAGCCCCTTGCAAACCTCAAACTTTGTTAAAAAAACACATTCTCCTCACATTTAAGTGATGAAACTTTTGGAATCTGTGGAAAGCAACACACTTCCACACAACCAGCATTCTTCCAAGTCTGCCGAAAACATTGTACCGCACTTGTGTGTGTAGGCCTAGTGCCCGAGTCAGAAAACGGGCAATAACGTAACGTGGACACATCACATTTTTCAAGTGAAAAGTGACTTTTTTTGCAATGTGCCTAGCTGTGGATTTTGAACCATAGCTCAGCCAGCAACCAGAGAAACCGAGCAAACCTTTACATTTTTGAAAACTTGACACACATGGGGAATTGTGGAAGGGGTGACTCGTGTGGCTCTCACCAGTTCTGTTACAGAGAATTCCTTGCAAAACTTTGTAAACAAAACATTTTCCTCACATTTCTGTAATGGAAAGTTCTGGAATCTGTGGTGAGTCAAAAAACTCCACCCACCCAGCATTTTCAAAAGTCTCACGATAAAAATGGTACCTTACTTGTAGGTCTAGGTCCCACTACCGGAAAAGAGCCAAAATGCAACGAGGACACATTTTTCAACTGAAAATTGACCCTCTTTTTTTAACAATGTACCTAGCTGTGGATTTGGGGGGACCTAGCTTACCTGGCACCTATGGAAACCTAGCAAACCTGTACATTTTTTAAACCTCGGTAAATCTAGGATGGGGTGGTTTGTGTAACCAGGTTTTATTATCCAGAAACTCATATTTAGTAATAAAAAAAGAAAAATATGCACATTTTCCTCATATCTCTGTGATGCAAAGTTCTGTAAGCTGCAGGGAACCACAAACTACCATCCTCCCAGCATTTCCAAAGTCTCCAAATAAAAATGGCATTTCACTTGTGTGAGTAAGCCTTGTTCCGGCGACAGTAAACAGCACAAAATGCAATGTTGTCACATCACATTTTTCCAGTGTAATCTGACCCTTCTTTTACAATGTGCCTGATATTGTTCTGTGTTCTGTCCATCAATTGTTCTTTTTGCATTAGCTGTGGATGTTGGACCCAGGTTCATCCAGCACCTAGGGTAACTTAGCACACCTGTACATTTTTGTGAACTACACAGCCAGGGAAATCCAGGATCTGGTGACTTGGGTGACTCTCACCATGTAGTGGTATGCAGAATCCCTTGCAAACCTCAAACTTTGTCGAAGGATACATATTTTCCTCATATTTCTATGATGGAAAGTTCTGGAATCTACAGAGAGCCACAAACATACATCCTTCCAGCATTCCTCCCAGTCTACTGATAAAAATGGTACCTCACTTGTGAGGGTAGGCCTAGTGCAACATGAACTGGGCCCTTTTTTTGCAATGTGTCTACCTGCTGATTTTGGACCGTAACTCACCTGACACCCAGGGAAACCTAGAGAACCTGGACATTTTTTTAAACTAGACAGACAGGGATATCCAGGAAGGAGTGACTTTTGGGGCTTTCACTGGAATCAGTTACCCAGAATCCGCTTGCAGACAAAAATATCCCCCCACTTAACATTTCCTCAAGTCAGTCGATAAAAATGGTACCTAACTTGTGTGGGTAGGCATTGTGCCCATGACAGAAAACGGCCTAAAACGCAATGCTGACATGTCACATTTTTCCATTTAAAAACTGACCCTTTTTTTGCAAAGGGCGTAGCTTTAGATTTTTGACCCTAGCTCAGCCGGCACCTAGAGAAACCTAGAAAGCCTTTCCATTTTGCAATGTACCTAACCATAGATGTTGGACCATAGCTCAGCCAGCACCTAGGGAAACCTATCAAACCTCTACATTGTCTAAAACTAGACACTCAGGGAACTCCAGGATTGGGTGAATTGTGTGCTCCTACCAGGTGCTGTTACCCAGAATCCCAGTGTAATGGTCCAGCCGCGCGCTCTATCCTAAACATTCCTTTTTGATTGCAACACCAGACAATGGGGGTTAACGTCCAAGTTGTTTATTAAAGGACTGGCTCCAGTACTTCCCAAGGGGGGTGGAAGGGGTAGGGAGAGGTATACAGTCGTGACAAAGTGGTAGGGAACAACGGTAGAAGATGACAAGTCTTGGGGCTCTAGTCTTTATCCTGGGTGTTCACCAAGTCGAGGAAAGGTAGGGTGTGAGAAGTTGGCCTGGTATATGCTGTCCACTAGTTATAGTGGGCACCTTGTACCAGTCCAAACAACCCTATTGATGAATAGGTTTAAAGACAACCTTTATTGAAAGCTATCCTAGTGGTAGCTATTGAAAGCAGCCTTCAGGCTAAGTCTTGAAGGAGTATAAAGCAGCTTTGATTACCAAATTATAAACTCTTGAATCAATAAATGAAAGGACAACCACACAAAGTATTTATAAAATATATGTATTTATTTCTAAACACACTTTTAATCTCTTATTAGATTAGAGGCCAAGATACACAATAATACAGTTATAAAACGACAGTAAATAGGACAATATACAATGGGCCCCAGGGGCGGATCAAACCATATATTAAGAAAGTGGTATAAGAACCAGGACTTGACTAGGCACAGTGACTAGAGCACGTAGAATCGCTGGGACCCCAAGGAACCACCCAAGGTAGTGACACCGGAGACCCATGGGGGACGCGTGCAGTGTGAGAACACAGGCCAGAGCCCCATACTATTCTAAGGGAAAGTCGCGGTTGGAATTTTAGAAGTTAGGGACACTTAGAAGAAGACTTTGAGCAAACTCCTTTAGACTTAGGGGGTTCTAGGGACAACACCCACGGTAGCACCAGAGTACTCGAGTTACCTCACCCAGGGAAGCCGGGTGCATAGGTGTCAAATGGTGTCGGGAATCGACGTTGATTTCAATGGCGATCTGATGCAAAGTGTTGCTGCCGGGAATACGAAAAGTGTCCGGTGTGATCCAAGCCTGAATCGAAGATCAGAAGAACCAGAAAGCAGACGGGATTGAGTCTGGGTCACTTGCCAGTGACCAGGGACACAATAGACGAATTCCCACCGATGTCGGGTGTTTCAGGTGCGAAGAGGTGAAGGTTGACTCTGCAGCCACGAGGACCAGGAGTCGTCGACGATAACCAGGACCTAAATTCAAGCTGTCCCATGAAGGATGTCGAGTGCTGAGGTGTCGGTGCTCGGATTGAACCCAACAAGCCTTGGCAACAGCAACCCACGCTGAAAAGATGCTTTGGTGTGGACCAGCAAGGTCCTGGGGACTCCCCAAGTGATGGAAAGTCAGGGCACGTCTGGAGCAACCAGGTAAGCCCAATTAAAGTTAGAGTTGCCTTCACAGGTACCCACCAGTCAACAGACCAGGGATCGCGAAGGGACCTTGAGAGGAATCACACAATGCCAGCCCTTGGGACACTCGGTGAGTGTAGGCCGGTAATCTTCTATGGAGACACTGCTCGGGGTGTGGACTACAAGTAGCCCAAAGCACAGCCTCAAGGATTGACGAGAAGCATATGCACTTGCAAATGTGCACGGTGTCCAGGGGTTCTGGTTCCACGGTCCCCACGAGGGCAACAGTCTCAGCTTTGCTGGGAGCTCGGGTCAGCCTCTGAGAAGTCTGGGAACCCACCTCCTGTGTTGCAAATTCTTCAGAGTCCGGCGGGAGCTTCAGAGATGCAAACCGGTCAGATGTGTCTTAGGTGCTTGCCTTGCAGGGGAGTAACTCCTTTACTCCAAGGGAGATTGTTCAGTCATTTAGTGCCTTGTAGATCGTCGAAGTTCCAGGATTATGTAAAAAAGTTTTGTCCAGGTAAATCTAAAGTCCTGTAGCCCGGGGTTCCTATCTTATACCTAAGGAAGGGGTGGGACAATCTCTAGGGACCCACCTATGGGAGGGTCAGGAACGAGGGGTGGCTACACCCATTTCCTTTGTCCAGTTTCGTGCCAAAGAAGTGGCTGGTAGCCCCTGCAACCGGTTTGAGATGGACTATGCACAGTGACACCAAATGTGCCCCCAGTGCAGACTTCAAAGCACTCTTGGAGTGCACCCACCCAGCCCCAATACACTAAAGCCTGTCTGGGAGGTGGTCACACCTCCCTGTGACAGGAAACCTATTTTCCAGGCCTCCCCTGCCGGAGGTTTGTCCAGCAGCAGGAGGGCAGACTTGTGTCTGTGGCTGACAGCATCCATTTTGTGGTGCCAGGGTCTGTTAAGCTGGTACAGGGTATACCGGTGCTGTCATGTCTCTCCCTCTAGAAGGGTGGGATCATACTTCCACACCAGTTACTGGTGTGGGGGTATTATTCCAATGTTTTTGACACCAAACACAACATGTTTCCATGCAGCCATCCCAAAGTTAGCATTTACCGTTTGGTCATAATGCACTTAAGAGTATATGGTTTGGCTGCATCACAAACAGCCCCGGAATAAAGGTTCTGAAAGCTGCTGAGGGGCTCTGCTCATGCATGGGCACCCTTTCACATGAAACCCAGCACCCTGCCTTCAGGATTGTTACCGCCTGCCATTGGGGTGACTGATAGGTTTACATGTGCAGTGTTATGGAGAGATATAGGTAACCTATATCTCAGTAAGGGGTGTCTACACCACCTTACCCAGGCTTCAGTAGCAGACCTGGGGTGTCATTTTAGTAGGCTTCCCAGGGGTGGCACAATACATGCTGCAGCCCCTGGTAGGCCTCTGGGGCACCTATGCCCTGGGTACATAGTATACCATATACTAGAGACTTATAAGGGTACCCCAGAATCCAATCTGGAGTGTACCTAAAGTACTTGCAAACAATTTAGAGAGGAAGCAGCTAGGCTGGGGTTCTGGTTAACAGGGCCCCAGCCAGATTAAAGTCGTATAACAGTGAAACATCAGCAAAAAGTGGGGGTAACTATAAGAAGCAGATCCTACTCTCCTACATAGGGTCTTCACATCCTTCCTCTACCGTCCAGGCCGTCTCCTCTGAAGGGAACCAGGAATACAAACAAAACGATATGCAGAGTCAGGACAGGATCCTAAGGTTGCTTCACCAAAGAAAGGGGGGGAATGTGCTGCATTCACCAGTGCTCGCTTCGGTGCATGGGTGTGCGGAGGGGGAAAAACAGTGCAGTTGTGTCTGTGCCTGCTCAAAACCTCATCTACCGGCCTTTAGGAAACAAACTAGATGAGCGAATCACTTGCCTGAGCCCATGGCCAAAGGGCCGTGGGTGGGGAAGTCGCAGCCTCCGCTTTCCTCAGGGGAGTACTGGACTCTGGCGTGTTGCTCCCTGAACTGATCCCGTCAGTGCTGATCTCTCCGTCTTTGCGGTGGTTTCTTCAGTTGTTCCTTGAGTCCTTCTTACTGGCGCTCTTCCTTCCTGTCTTCTCCAATGAAAAGCGGCAATTCGGTCGGCTCCTTGGTCTCCTCCGTATACGATGATCCTCCTTGTTCTTCCGCCCCCTCTTTGGGATTCAGGATCGTTGGAAACACTCTTCCGGTTCAGTTGCGTAGAACGTGAACCTTGCTTTCGGTATGGGACAGTTTGGCGGCCATGTTGGAATTAGCGGTATAATCCCCTATACCGCTACTGGATCCATCACACCCAGGCAAACCTCAAACTTGTTAAAAAGAAAATAATAATTTGCCTCATATTTCTGTGATGGAAAGTGCTGGAATCTGCGGGAAGCCAGAAACTTCCACACACCCAGCATTTCCCCAAGTCTCTCAATAAAAACTCGAAACTCACTTGTGTGGGTAGGCCTAGTGCCAGAAAACAGAGAAGTGGCCCAAAACACAACATGGAACCATCACATTTTACCTGTAAAAACTGACCCTTTTTTTGCAATGTGCCTAGCTCCGGATTTTAGATACTCGCTCAGCCGGCACCCAGGGAAACATAGCAAACCTGTTCATTCTTTAAAACTAGACACCCCAGGGAATCCAGTATGAGGTGACTTGTGTAGCTCTCACCAGGTTCTGCTACCCTGCATCCCTTGCAAACTTCAAACTTCAAACTATGTAAAACAAATCTTCCTCACATTTCTATGATGGAAAGTTTCTGGAAGCTGCGGCAAGCCACAAACTCCTGATTCAAATGGTACTAGACTTGTGTGAGTAGGCCTAGTTCCCGCAACAGGAAATGGCCCAAAACACAATATTGACACATCACAGTTTTCAAGGTGAAAAATTAGATCCTTTTTTGCAACGTGCCTAGCTGTAAATTTTGGACCGTTTGTTCAGCCGGCGCCAAGGGAAAAGAAATCAATCAGTGGCATGCTGTCTTAACCCAATCATCCCAAAGGTCTCAGAGCTGTTTTCTCTTGATGATCGGTGTGGCTCGGTCCAATGTCGCTATTATCTGTATTGATCTCACCCACTCCACTTCTAGAGGGGGTTAGGCAAAATCTACTTAATACAGAGCTCTCTATGTGCAAGAAGAAGTAACATAAATACAAGAGCTCTATGAGCTTTTGTGAAAGCCCTGTTTCCCTCTTTCTCTAACATCTCCCCAAAAACAACCAAAACTAAGCTCATCTGAACTTCTTATCCCAAGATTCCCGATAGTGTTTTTTTGCTAAAAGATCTGGATAGAGGGACACTGCCAGAATATGTGGACTTCATTTGTGTTGACCTCAACACACTTGGGACACCTCTTCTCCACATGGGTTCCCAATTTTGAAAGTCTCTTGGGCGTCCAATAGGCCTTATGGACTGTAAAGACGCAATTCTTACTGAGTGGAGCACACTTTGCATATAGCCATAGGTAAGACATAGAAACTTGCCATATCTGATCGAGGTCCAGAGCCGGCAGTTCCCTCCTCCAGATTGCCACCGGCAGAGCTTGCACCTCCTCAGATACCCGAATCATCATCCAGTACCACTCTGATACCTCTTTTTGCAAAACTATCTTCGACTCCCACAATTTTCCGTCTTTGCTCAGTGTTTTTGCCCAACTCGTTAACTGGTAGTATTTAAATCTTGATACTGTCCCTTCCGATATTTCCTGTATAGGCTGCCAAGAAATTAGCTCCGTGTCATCTAGGGGTTGGCCCCATCTGAGGATGCCACACTCCTTTAGAGGAGTTGCTAAAGAGTCTTGGAGGCAAGCTGGGATAACCGGTGAGTTCCAAATAGGTGCGTAGTGACTAAAGTAGGGTATTTGTAGAGACCGTCTTATTTGGTGCCAAACCTTGCATGCACTCAAAAGGATCTTTAGCCTGACTTTAAAAAAAAACACTTAGGGGGGCCAAATTTAAAAAGAAAAAAAACATTAAAGTCTACGGGACCAGCTATAAGAGCCCGAAAGAGTGGTGACATCTCTGAGGTGTCTCTCAACAGTTGTCCAAAGATCTTAAGTGAAAAGCCTGATAAAACTGAAAGAGATCTGGGCTGGCTATGCCACCTACTGCCTTATTTGCTCTAACTTTTCTCCAAGCAATTCTGTGCTTCTTATTTCCTCAAATAAAACTAGTGAAATCTCCCTGAACCTTCTTAAACCACTCTTTCTTAAATTCCAGGGGTATGGTATTAAACAAAAAGGTGAACTTGGGAAGAACGGACATCTTTATCAAATTAGATCTACCGAAGAACAATAGAGGAAGGGTGCTCCAGGCCTGTAGTTGTTTCCTCACACTGGAGGCTAAATTATCAAAATTCACTTTTGCTATATTCTCTAAGTTTTGCACAATTTGAATGCCTAGATATCTCATTTTATGTCTAATTAAATCCGTTGTTATGTGTGTTTTCCACTGCGTTATCTCCGGTTTTTTGTTGATTTATGGCATAACCCAAAACCTTCCCAAATCCCTCAAGTGTTTCTCAAATTGCTGGAAGTGACGGAGCTAAGTGACCTGGAAAGATCATCAGATCGTTCGCGTACAGACCAATCTTTTTCTCTCAACCATTACACACAAAAGATGAGATATTCGTGCATGATCTTAGTTTTACTGCCAGGTTCCCAATGTATAGATCAAAAGAAGCGGCGATAGGGGGCATCCCTCTCTTGTACCCCTGCCAATGTGGAAAACTTTAGATAGATTACCATTGACTAGCACTCTGGCTGATGGGTTCTTATACAATGCTTGAACAGCTGTCAGAAAAGTTTCTCCTAAATTAAATCGTTGGATCGCCTCACGCAAAAAAAAGCCAGTTAACCCTATCAAAAGCATTTACAGCATCTAAGGTCATAACCGTCAGTGGGCTGTCATACTCTTTAGCCGGGTCAATTGCACCGAATAACTCGTGAGTCAATTCATGCAGCTGTCTCCCTTTTACAAAACCTTTCTGATCAGTGTGGACCAGAATTCCCACAACCTTATCTAGACGCTTAGTTAGTATATTGAAGTTGATCTTATAATCACTATTAAGCAGTGAAATAGGTCTATATGACTCACAAGCCCTCAAATTTTTGTTTGGTTTAAGAAGGATGGTAATGGTGATAGAGTCCCATGAAGATGGGAGATCATGGTCAGAGACAAAGATGGTATTACAAAGTTGCAGCAATATAGGAGCAAACTCTTCTTTTAGTACTGTATAGATATCATTTGGAAAAGCGTCCAGGCATGCGGCTTTCCCCTTCTTTAAGTTATTAATAGCTTTAACAACCTCTTTCATACAAATAGGGCTATTCAATTTTTCCCTTTCTGTCCCCTGGAGATATGGGAGTGAAAAATCTTGAAAAAAAACCTCAATTTGTTCCCTACTCAGTGTTGTATCTTCCGAGTATAGGTCTTGAAAAAATTGTACAAAGGCGTTTCCGATTTCACAAGCTTCCGAAATTGTTTTACCTGTGTTCTGGCAAATTAGGTCTTTTATAAAATTCCCGGATTGGTTAGCTTGGATTTTCCAAGCTAACAATTTCCCACACCCTTCCCCATATTCATAATGGGAATGACTACTGGCCTCCCATTTCCGCCTTACTATAACCTCCAGAAAATCAGCCAGCTTGGATTTTGCTAGATGTCATTTCTGCTCGATTTGGGCTATACTTGAAGGGGTGGGGGCCTGTACCAAATCATTTTGCAAAGTTTTTATGGAGTCTTCAAGAGTATTAATTTCATCCCTGACCTTCTTACTATGGGCTGAACTTAAGCTATATAAGATACCTCTAAGGAAAGCCTTATATGTATCCCAAACAATATTTAAAGGGGCTGAATTGAGGTTAAAAAGTTAAAAACTCCTTTGTGGCCTCTCTGAGGTTATCCACAACCAGAGGATCTAAAAGCAACGAACGATTAAGAGTCCATTGACGAAACGGGGCTTTGTCTCTGAACATGATCTCAAGAGATATCGCTGAGTGGTCCAATAATTTTCTTGATGTTTTTAATGATAGTTAGGCTACCAGGAAAAAATTGATCCTTGAAAGATGGCCATGTTTTTTATTGTGGAAAGTGAAATTTCGTCCTTCTGTCTCAGTCCTATTGGTCATAATCCTCCATATATCTTCAAGACCTGTGTCAGCTATCAGTTGTTTCAAGGCCCCCCTCATATTAGGAGTTGATATCGCTACCCTCTTGGAGGTTGTGTCTTGCACTGGACAAACATTAAAGGTTCCCCCAGTATGATAGGGACACCTATATCCACTAAGTGCAAAAAAAGGGTACGTAAGAGTGCGGGCGTCTAAGTTAGGGCCATAGTACCCCACAAAAGCAAACCAATCATTGAATATTTTTGCCTTAACTGTTACCCATCTGTCTGATGGATCTACAACACATCCCTCAGTATAGCTTGAATGTTTTTTTTTAAAAGAAGGGCGACCCCTTTCACAATACAGGACTGAGAAGTGTATATGCAATGCTTGATCCATTCAACAAATGGTGGGGTAACATGGTGGCCGACAGCTAGTGTAGGTCATGAGAGCTTGTCCGTGTTAGGCTGAAAGATTTTGCTTAATCAAACGTACCGGTGCCAGGGTCCTGCCTTCTACAGCAGTGAGGGTCGGGGGAGAGTGACAGTGTTTTTTTTTTTATGGCGGGGTTGCTTTTCTGAGTGCCGGTTTCTTTGTAGGTGATCTCCCTGCATTGTGCGTGACGAAGACGAGATCACGGAGAGGAGTGTGGGAAGAGGCTGCAGTGCAGCTCAGCTGGGGGTGCCACT
Source organism: Triturus cristatus (assembly GCF_964204655.1). NCBI lineage: Eukaryota > Metazoa > Chordata > Amphibia > Caudata > Salamandridae > Triturus > Triturus cristatus. The sequence goes on along the minus strand of NC_140594.1, from coordinate 543,488,165 downwards.
CTGCCACGAGGATCGGCTTCACGGGAAGAAGGAGCTGCCCGTTTCCAGGTCAGGACAGGGGCTGTAGTTTTTGGCAACAGACACCACGGGGATGTCATCCAGAGCCCCCTGATGACCCCGTTAGGAGAAGGGAGCAGGTTTTTGTGAATGGTAATGCAAGTGCTAGTACGGAGGCAGGAAGTCACTCTAAGCATAAGGTGGCCACTTTCTTCAGTAACAAAAAACTAGGGAAGGGTTTGCTGTGGCGTAAATAGGTACACACAATAAAACATCTCGAGCCCTTCCCCAATCCCCACAGTCATTTTGCGGCCCCCTGGGCAAAAAACTTCTTGCGGAATAATATACCAAAGAAAGTAAGCACCAAGCCTACGAAAAAGAAGACAGAAAATATTAAAATAACTCCATCACTCCGCTCATATTTTAAAGCTCAAGCCCAAGGTTCCTTAGCAGTCTCTCTCTCAATGGCATTACTACAATCTGCTGAGAGAAGTGCTCCCCCAAAAATGATGGAGGGCTCAGGTTCCACTAAGGCAGGAGGTGACATTAGTTGATTAGAAAACAGGTTCGATCCACTGGCAGAAGGATGCCTTTCCCCAGCCCAGCTTAGCCCTATCCCCAGCTCCCGCCCCGTGACCTCAGAAAGTCATTTGCAGGCTCAGGATGGATCACCTATCACAGTTACTAAACATGCCAATAGTGCTGAACTGGACTATCTACCTTATTAACAGAGGTTAGGGAGAAGTTTGAGATTTCTGAATCAAATCAGCAAAAAATTCAGGACACCTTGGAGGCCTTGTAGGTTAACCTTACCTACTTGATGGAAAGAGTTGGGGCCTTGGAGGTTTCACTAGAGGACCTCTCCAAAAAAGTGAATGCTAATAAGGGAGAGATACAGAGTCTGAAGAACACTGAGAAGGATTTGAGAGATAAGCCGGAATCGAGATAATAATGCCAGAAAAAACAACATTCGAATTCTAAATGTTTCTGAGGGCCTCGAAGAGGGGGACATAAGGTGCTTCATGACAAACCTCTTGAAAAAATGTAACATGGAAATCGTTCAGTGCAGCTTAGAGGAGGACATTCAAAGAGTACATAGGGATCCATTCATGAGACGACCAGGAAAAAAAAATCCAAGAAGGATCCTTGTGGATTACAAATCCTATACCTTAAAAGAAAAAATCCTTGCAGGTGCCCTCAAAGCCGGAGTCTGTAAAAAAAGATGACTGGTGTTTTCGCATTAGATCAGATATTTTGCGCACTACCTAAGATAGGCAATGGGAATTGGGCAAAATCATCCAGAATTGAGGGATATGGGTGCCACTGCAAATATAAGATTCCCTGCCTCGCTGAGGGTAATGCAAAACAACAAAATGTATTTTGTATGTACCCAAGCAAAGTCACCAGGTTCCTCGACCAGAATAAAGCACAAGTATAATCCTCACTCTTTCCGCTACAGCATAGTGAGAGAGCTTATTTGAGGTAAACAACATCAGTATACCTCTAGTTTACAGGGAGGGTTCCCCGGGGTGGGGGGGTATTAAAAAGGGGGGTAAATTCACAAGGAAATGTAAATAAAGTTTTTTGCACTGGGTGGGGGAGCATGTGGGAAAAATGAAAAAAATATTCCTCTTTTGCAAATTTTAGATCAGGATTCTCTTTTCAGCTAGGCACGACTCCTAGTCTGATTGGAAAAACTAGGATTTTAGGCATTTATTTTCTAACTTATTGTTCAATATATGGTAAATTTGGATAAGCCTAGGTTTCTAAAGGTCCTATCCTGGAATGTTAATGGTCTCGGGGTTCCTGCAAGAAGTAGGAACATTTTAGAATATTTGAGAATTAAAGATAGAGACGTCTTCATCATTTAGAAATCACACTAAGCCAAGGAAGAATGGCTTGAGATCCTAAAGGATGGGGTGACTTGTGTCTCACCAGGTTCTGTTACCCAGAATCCCTTACAAACCTTAACATTTTGTAAAAACAAAAACAATATTTCTCCTCACATTTCTGTGATGGAAAACATTAACATTGTTAACATTTGTAAAAACAAAAAGAACATTTCTCCTCACATTTCTGTGATGGAAAGTTCTGGAATCTGTGGGAGGTCAAAATCTTCCACCCACCTAGCATTTACTCAAGTCTCTTGATAAAACTTTTACCTCACTTGTGTGGGTAGGCCTATTGCACCTGACAAGCAACAACCCAAAATGCAATGTGGATACTTCACATTTTTCCAATGAAATCTGACCCTTTTTTAGCAATGTATCTAGCTGTGGGTTATGGACTATAGCTCAGCCCGCACCTATGGAAACCGCTACATCTTTAAAAAAACTAGATACATATCGGAATCCAGGATGGGGTGACTTGTGGTGCTCTCTTCAGCTTCTGTTACACAGAATGCCTTGGAGACCTCAAACTTTGTAAAAAAAAAAGAAACAACTTTTCCTCACAATTCTGTTTGGAATGTTATGGAATCAGCGGGAAGTCACAAACCTCCACCCACGCAAAATTTCCCCATGTCCCTCGATAAAAATGGTACCTTACTTGTGTGGATAGGCCAAATGACCGCCATAGAAAATGGGCCAAAACTCAATGCGGACACATCACATTTTCTATTTTTGCAATGTACCTTGCTGTGGATTTTGGACCCTAGCCCAGCTGGCACCTAGAGAAACCTAGCAAACCTTTTTTGAAACTAGACACACAGCGAAATCCAGGATGGGGTGAATTGTGTGACTCTCATTAGGTTTTTTACTCAGATTCCTTTGAAATCTTCAAACTATGTAAAAAAAAACATTTCCTTACATTTCTGTTATTAGAAGTTCAGGAATCTTCAGGGAGTCAGAGACTTCCACTCACCCAGCATTCCCTCAAGTCTCCCAATAAAAATGGTACCTCACTTGTCAGCATAGGCCTTTCTCCCGAGACCGGAACTGGCCCAAAACTCAACGTGGACACATCACATTTTTCCAATGAAATCCGACCCTATTTTTTGCAATGTACCTAGCTGCTGATTTTGGACCCTAGCTTAGCTGGCACCTAGAGCAACCTAGCAAACCTTTGCAAATTTGAAAACTAGATACAGAGGAATCCAGGAGGGGTGACTTGCGTGGCTTTCACTAGATTCTGTTACCCAGAATCAATTGCAAACTTCAAACTATGTAAACAAAAATCTTTCTTATATTTCTGTGATAGACCTTTCTGGACTCTCTGGGGATCCAGAAACGTCCACTCACCCAGCTTTCCCTCAAGCCTCCCAATAAAAATGGTACCTCACTTGTGTGGTCAGACCTTGTTCCTGCTACATGAAATGGCCCAAAATGCAACTTGGACACATCACATTTTTCCAATGAAAACTGAACCTTATTTCAAGGTGTGCCTAGCTATGGATTTGGGACCCTAGCTTAGTTGGCACCTACAGAAACCTAGCAAACCTATACATATATGAAACCTAGATACTCAGGAGAATCCAGAATGGGGTGACATGTGTGGCTCTCACCAAGTGCTGTTACACAGAATCCCTTGCAAACCGCAAACCTTGTAGAAAAAAAAAACATTTTCCCTTAAATTTCTGTGATGCAACGTTCTGAAATCTATGGGGAGCCACAAACATCCACACACCCAGTATTACCCCAACTCTCCCAATAAAAATGGTACCTCACTTGTGTGTGGTAGGCCTAGTTCCTTTGACAGAGAAAGACCCAAAAAGCAATGTCGACACATCACATTTTTCCAGTGAAATCTGACCCTTTTCTTACGATGTGCTTAGCTGTGGTCCCTACCTCAGCCAGCACCTATGGAAACCTAAGTAATCTGTACATTTATTAAAACTAAACACCCAGGGAAATCCAGGATCGGGTGACTTGTGTGGCTCTTACCGGGTTCTGTTACACAGAATTCCTTTCAAACCTCAAATTTTGTAAAAACAAAATACACATTTTTTTCATACTTCTGTGATGGAAAGTTCTGGAATCTCTGGGGAGACACAAAATTCCATCTATACAGCATTTCACAAATATCCTGTTAAAGATGGTACCTCACTCGTGTGAGTAGGCCTAGTGCCCGCAGTAAGAAAATACCCAAAACGCGAAGTTGATACATCAGATTTTTCCAGTGAAATCTGACCCTTTTTTAGCAATGTATCTGGCTGTGGGTTATATACCATAGCTCATCCAGCACCTATGGAAACCTAGCAAAGCTGCATAAATTTTTCAAAACTAGATACAAATGGGAATCCAGTATAGGGTGACTTGTGTGGCTTGCTCCAGGTTCTGTTACCAAGAGTCCCTTGCAAACCTCAAACCTTGTAAAAAAACAAAAAACCTTTCCATATACTTCTGTGATGAAAAGTTATGAAATCTGCAGGGAGTCAGAAACTTCCATTCCGTCAGCATTCCTTCAAGTCCCCCAATAAAAATGGTACCTCACTTGTGTGCGTAGGCCTTGTTCCGGCGACAGGAACCCGCTCAAAATGCAACATGAACACAACACAATTTTGCAATGAAATCTGACCCTTTTTTTGCAAAGTACCTAGCTGTTGATTTTGGACCCTAGCTCAGCTGGCACCCAGAGAAACCTAGCAAACCTTTATATTTTTTAAGACTAGACACAGCGGAATCCAGGATGGGGTGACTTGTGTGGCTTTCACTAGGTTCTGTTACCCAGAATCTCTTGCAAACTTCAAACTATGTAAAAGAATATTTTTCTTACATTTCTGTGATGGAAAATTCTGGAATCTGTGGGGAGCCACAAACTTCCACCCACCCAGCATTCCCCTGAGTTTTCTGATAAAAATGGCTTCACTTGTGTGGGTAAGCCTAGTGTCCACTGCAGGAAATGAGCCAAAACATATTGCGGAGTCTTCAAATTTATGGATCACAAAATGATCTGGTTTTGAGAGGGAGTCACATGCCTTGTGGGCATCTAAGGAATTCTACCAAATCCAGAAATTTCTGAAAAATAGACTCCCTGGGGAGTCTAGGGAGTTGTGGCTTGTGTGGGTCCCTCAATGTTTGACTACCCAGAATACCCTGCACACCTAAAATTTAGCTTAATAAATCCCATTTTCCTCGCTTTTCTGTGAGGGAAAGTTGTGGGATCGCCAACCTGACCCAATTTTCCTGCCACCCAGCTTTCCCCCAGGTCTGCCAATAAAAATGCTACCTCTCTTATTGGGATGGGCCGATTACTCATGAAAGTGAAGTCTCTAAAACATATTGTGGAGACATCCAAATTATCGATTACAAAATGACCTGGTTTTGCAAGACGGTCACCTGTGTTTTTGTTCCCAGGCTCAGCAGCCATCTAGGCAAACTACCAATCCGAGACAGTTCTGAAAACTAGATACCCAGGGGATTCCAGGGAGGTGTGGCCTCCTGGTAGGATACCTGCTGTCTCCCCCAGCAGCTCTGCTGTTTTGCCGCTGCCACTGCCCTGTGCAGGTAGGTGTTTGTGACCCTCCTCCACCAGCAGGCTCCTGCCTGCGCGTCATCCCTGGTGGTCCAGTGGGAGAGCCTTGCTCTTCTGCTGGTCCGCTGTTGTCTGTCTTGTGTCTTCGCCCATTTTCTGTCTTTCGTCAGTCTTATTCCTGTTATTTGTGCCTCTGTTTATTTTGCCTGTTTATATTTTGCCTGTTGTTTGTGCCCTTGTCTGTGTCCTCCGTGTCCATTTTTGCCGTCCTCTACTGCGCTGCTGCTGCCTCTATGGCCACTATGCCCTGCTGGTTGCTGTTCCCACCTCCCAGCTGCGCTTCCCTATTTAATGGCGGGTGCTGTGCGGCCGCGTGCAGCGGGCACGCCGCTGGTGCACTGAAGGTGAACTAAAAGCAAGCCCGTCTGCGCTTATCCATGACCCGACTGCGACCAGTGCCAGGGACATGGTTCTCTGACCACCCACCACTACGACTCTGCTGTCCTCCTCACACTCAACCCTGGAAGGAACAGCAAGTGCCAGCTGTCTACTCCGGCCACTACCCATGGCCAGTTCTCCTGCTGACACTCCTGACAAACCTTCACCACCCTCTTCACGGCAACGGCCAACGTCCCCACGCCGGTCACCAGCAGACCCAAAGCCCTAACGTGCATCCTCCTCAATGTGCGCTCCCTAGCAGCCACTCAGTAGAGATCTGGGACCAACTTGACACCCTCTCGCCAGATGTTGCCTTCTTCATAGAAACATGGACCAACACCACGTCCACACCAACATCGCTATGCCATCCCCGAGGGATACAAGATCCAGAGGAAGAACCAACCCAACCACCCAGAGAGAGGACATGCCATCACACACAAGAGCTCCCTCCGACTCACCACCTCCAGCATTAGCTACTCTCTGTCCACCACTGAACACCTCCATTTCCAGATCCAGACTAGCCCCAGAATAACCTTACGAGGCACCCTCGCCTACAGACCTCCTGGACCTCGATTTGCGTTCACCACTACCATCGCCAACCTCATCATACCCCACGCCATCACCTCCATGGACTACATACTCTGCTACGCTCCTGGACAACCTCACCAACATTGGACTGCAACAAATCATCACCACCCCTACCTGCAAGGCAGGAGACATCCTAGACCCCTTCCTCACAGGAGACAACAACGTCCACTTCAGCCGCATGCAACTCATCTGAATGGACCACTACTGCAATCACTTCCACATCAAAAAACCCACTGAACCCAAACTAGCACCCCATCCACCGTGAAGGAACTGCAGCAAGATCACCAAGGAACCCCTCAACACCACCCTCAATCGCAAGCCCCCCCCACCATGACCAATGCCAACTCCGCAGCCAAAGAACTTCACAGATGGATCACCAACTGCTCAGACAAGCTCGCCTCCCTCCGCAACCCTGACAGACTGTGACCCAGGAAGGCCCCCTGGTTAACCAATGACCTCCAAGAAGCCAGATGCACCTGCAGACATTCCGAGAAGAACAGGCGAAACAACAAAACTTCAGAAGACTACTCCACTCACAAGAAATCCAGGACAGAATACCACCAACACATCAGATCCAGAAAGAGGACCTTCAGCCATAACAATATCCATGCTAACACCAGGAACTTGAAGGAGCTCTTCAATATCATCCAGGAATTCGTGAAACCACCCAGGGAAGCCAGGGATGTCACACCCTGCCAAAACCTCTGGAACAAACTCAGCTCTTACTTCCACCTGAAAATAAGAACCCTTTACAACAACTTCGACAAACAGGCACAGGACACCAAACCCACTCTGCCCCCCAGCAACGAACATCAGCCTACCATCTTGCCCTAGACTACAGTCACCACCTAAGACACCGCATCGACCATGAAAGGCATTCACTCAGGAGCACCCACGGACCCCTGCCCTCTGTACATCTTCCACAGAGCTACTGCTGCCATCGCACCGGAGCTATGACGCACCATCAACGCCTCCCTTGAAGCTTTCACATTCCCCAAAGACTGGAAACCTGCAGAAGTCAAGCCCCCCCTCAAGAAGCCCTCAGCAGATTCAACGGATCTCAAGAACTACCAACCCATCTCTCTCCTCCCCTTCACAGGCCAAAGTCACAGAAATATTCATCAACTTCAAACTAACGAAATTCATAGAAGAGAACTTCATCCTCGACCCCTCCCAATCCAGATTCTGCATCAACCACAGCACCGAGACTGCCCTACTCGCTGTCTCAGACAACATCCTCATGCTCCTTGACCAAGAACACATCACGGCCCTGATCCTGCTCCACCTCTCTGCAGCCTTCAACACAGTCTCCCACTGCACTCTCACTGCCAGACTCCACAACGCCGGCATACAGGGGACCACCCTCAACTGGCTCCACTTTTTCCTCGCCAGCAGAACCCAAAGAATCAGACTTCCTCCCTTTCTCTCTAAACCCACAGAGATCAGCTGCGGAGTACCCCAAGGATCATCGCTGAGCCCCACGCTCTTCAACATCTACATGGCCCACCTCGCTGCCATCATCAGACGACATGGACTCAGCATAGTATCCTACTCCAATGGCACCCAGGTCACACTGTCCCTCACTAAGGACCCCCTCACCTCCAAACTCAGCTCCCACGAAAGAATGAAGAACGTTGCAACCTGGATGAGCAGCAGCTGCCTGAAGCTCAATTTAGAGAAGACAAAAGTCCTCATCCTTGGACCCTCCCCTTCTGCATGGGACAACACCTGGTGGCCACCACCCTCGGCAGCCTGCCCACACCCAAACCCACTAACCACACCTATAACCTCAGCATCATACTTGACTCCTCCCTTTTCATGACCCTATAGATCAACTCCATCACCTCCACCTGCTTTAACACCCTCCATCTCTTTCGCAAAGACCTTCAGTTGGATCCCCCTAAATCAAGAAAGGCTGTCACCCATGCACTCATAACCAGCAGATTAGACTACGGAAATGCCTTCTAAGCCGGGATCAACAAATCCCTGCTGCCACAAGCTCCAGACCATACACAACACTACAGCTAGACTTGTCCTCTGCATCCCCTGACACGAACACATCACTCCACACCTGCGAGACCTCCACTGGCTCCCCTTGGAAAAGAGAGTAACTTTCAAGATAATCACCCATGAATACAAATGCCTCCACAACATCAGAACCCAATATCTCAACAAAAGAATCGCCTTCCATGTACCCAAGAGAAACCTCGGATCCGCCGACCTCGCTAAAACGCCAAGCATCCACAGAGCCAGAACAGGTGGAAGAGACTTGCCCCACGTCACAGCAAAGACCTGGAACAAGCTCCCAATGAACCTCAGACACGCACCCACTCTGCACATATTCAAGAAGACCCTCTAGACAGGGCTCTTCGATTGACCAGAGCTGCCCCCCCACCAGCGCCTTGAGACCCACATGGGTGAGTAGCATGCTTCACAATTCCCTGATTGATTGATTGATTGATTGATTGAATGTGGCTTGTGTGAATCCCCAACGTTTTCCTTCCCAGAATTCATTGCAAACCTCACATTTAGCAAAACAAATCACATTTTCCTCTCATTTCTTTGTGGGATCACAACCCCAGCACAAATTTCATATCACCCATCGTTCCCCTCGGTCTCCCAAGTAAAATGATACCTCACTTGTATGGGTGCCCAAAGCAGAGTCAACCTAATAACACATAAAAAAAGTAATTAGGCTTATCAACTCGCTGTGATTTCTCCTTAATCTCTGCACATTTTCAATCCTTCCCTGTCACAGGAACTTGGCCCACCTACACAAGTATTGCATAATTTTACTCAGTAGACTGAGGGGAACACTTGGGGGTAGGACATTTGTGCCAGCATGGTGAACCCACACAGAAATGTAAGAAAATGTGATTTGTAAAGAAAATTTGAAGCTTGCAGGGGATTCTAGGTAGGAAAATGTTGGCAGACCCATGCAAGCAACACCTCCCTGGACTCCCTAAGGTGTCTAGCTTTTAGAACTGTCTGGGTTTGGTAGGGTTCCTGTAGAAAACCATGAGGAGCCGAAACAGGAGAGGTATGTATAAGAGGACTTTATTTCAATCGCTCTTATGGATGCAACGAGTTTTTGTTTCAGGCGTGAGAGTCCTTCCTTCCTTTCCTCGGGAGGTAACGTGTGGCTTCCAGTGTTCCTCTTCTTCGTCCGTAGTCAGGTGAGGACAGCCGTCATGTAGAAAGAAACAATAAAAGAAAACAGGTGTCACGTCTGTGTACTCGGTACACAAAATGGTAGGGAATAGGGAGTGAGGGAGTAACACCGGGACCATCACTAGGGGATAGTGAAGATGTGCAGTGGGGCTGTTTAGCACACTAGACCTGTCCCTCCTTGCTAAGGGATCTAGCACCCGTTTCCCCCTTATTGAACCACCCCCGGATTCGGGCCCGTACCTCAGGGAGCCATACTCCTCCAGGAGTGTGGCTGGCGTTCTCGTGGTACCGGATGGGGTCCGGCTCCCCTTCATGGAGGTCAGGTTGGTTCCTCGGGTCGGGCTCTGGTCTCGCTGAGTCGGTCTTTCCCACAGGAGTCGTGGAGGGGTCTTCTCCCTTTAGTTTGACTGCTGCTCCGCTGGACACTATGTAGCCGTGGTTCCAAAAAAGCAACACTCTTCCGGTTTTGGACTCCGTTTAAAAGGTACACCTCTTCCTCTTCCGGGTTTCCTATTGGGTCATGTGATTCAGTCACATGGGTCATCATGGATCTGAAGAAGGGAGAAGCTGCAAAGTTAAAGGGACCGCTACAGTCCGATCTTTGCACGTCCCACGGTGACTGTAAGTAAAGAACAGGAGAGACATAAGGGGCATCTGATCACTGTCCTCTTCCTCCTCCAGTGTATGGATGTGCATTTTGCGACAGTTCCCTAGATGGGTGCCAAATCAGGGACCAAAAATGCAGGTGACCCCCCGTGCAAAACCAGATCATTTTGTGATAGATAATTGTGATGTCTCCACAATACGTTTTGGCCCCTTCCTTGTCACGGGTACTTGGCCCACCCACACAAGTGAGGTAGCATTTTTATTGGGAGACCTGGGAGAACACTGGGTGGTAGGAAACTTGTGTTGGTCTGGTGATCCCACATCATTTCCTCACAGAAATGTCATCAAAATGTGATTTTGTTTTATCTAAATTTGAGGTTAGCAGGTGATTCTGGGTAGGACATCTTTGGGGGTTTCTATGCAAGCTACACCTCCCTGGACTTCGGTGGGTGCCTAGTTTTCAGAAATGTCTGGGTTTGGTAGGTTGCCCTAGATGGCCACCAAACCTGGGACCAAAAATGCAGATGACCCCCTTGCAATTTAAGGTTGTCCCCACAATACATTTTGGGCCCTTCCCTGTCACAGGTACCTGGCCCACTCACACAAGTGAAGCAGAATATTTATCGGGAGACCTGGGGGAACACTGGGTGGTAGGAAGTTTGTGGTTTCTTTCTGAGTCTGGAAGCTTATGGAACAGTAATTCAAGGAAAACGTGTGACTTCTGTCACATTTTGAGGTTTGAAGGGCATTGTGGGTAAGAAAACTTGTTTGGATCCACAAGAGAGACACCACTGTGTACTCCCCTGGGTGTTTAGATTATGAAAATATCTAGATTTATCAGATTTTCCCTAGAGACAATGTAAACCTTGGCAGAGACAGACAAAAAAGACAAATATTACATCACAACCATCTATTTATCAAGTACATACACATATTTTTTGGATTTGATAAGAGAGAGAGCGATGGTTCAATATATAACATTTTATTAACAAGTAATTTCCAAAAATGAAATGCACTGTTAACAATTTAAAGGTCAAAAAACTTAACCAGTGACTTTCAGCTCCTGAGCTGAAAAGCTGTGTAAAGGCCTCAACCGCTTTACGGTCCATTCACACACCGTTCATGAGTGACACACACAACCATTTGCCATGCCAGTCGTGGGCTCAGCACATCACAACACTCACATCAACAGACAGCACCATTAAAGGGCCCATCACTTTAATATGCCTACAGGCCTGACACAGCAACCACACTGGCTGATGGAGTGTGTGGACTGATGTTTGGCTACCAGAGTGTGTATTGACCAGCAGCATGTCATTACTCGCACACCATAAACCAAGCACCTGCCCAAACACACCACCAACCAAGTGACAGTCCATACACACCACCTGCCAAGACCCAGGGCACGCAAACTGCCAGCCAAGTACCAGTCCACACCCACCGCCATCCAAGCACCAGTCCAGACACACAGCTACCCAAGCAACAGTCAACACACACCACCAGCCAAACACCAGTCCACACACACTACCAGCCTAGTACCAGTCCACACACACCTCCAAGTAAGCACCATTCCAAGCATGCCACCATCACATTTAGCTTTTTACAAAAAGAAAACACAAACCAATTCTAAGTATATACAAAATTACAAACACAAAAGCTCTTACTAAATATACTGCACTAATGCCAACCTTCAAACTGAACAAAATATTTAGGGGCATTTTCACAAGAAACTATCGCCGAGTCAATGGCAAGATATCGTAGCCAAAGTTGCGATATCACCCCATTCACAAGCTGGTGTCAACAGCCCACAGCACCAGTATACTTGCGATAGCAGCCACAAAAAACATCACCACAGAGGCCCCTGCAACTATCGCTAATGAGATGCAGAGTGGGCGTTCCCGTGCCAAAAGGCGCAACAACATCACATCTCAACATTCACAGTGGCCAGATAGAACTGCGATGAAAACACAAAACAGGCGATAAGGCGCGTTAGCACCAGGAAATCTACACCTGCTCTGACCTGGTGTAAAGTCGGACAGCAGCCTGCACAACAAAAGGGAGCACAGCCCACAGCTACATCAGAAGGGCAACAGATGCCATGGAGCCACCATCATGCAGCCGGGACACCCAAAAGAGCCACAAAACCCACTGACACAACCCCCAGGACCACCCCTCCCTGGTACCCCCGACCAAAGACATGCCACATCAGCTACACCTAAACATGCACAAAATAATCTGCCTGACGTCGCAAAATCACAACTGGTGACATGCATGTGTCGACATAGAAATGAGCAGCACACATTCACTTTCAAAGCAACAAATGAGAGAGAGAGAGGAAGGGGGAGAGAGAGAAGAAGAGAGGGGGAGACAGAAGAAGAGAGAGAGAGAGAGAGAGAGAGAGTGCCACCCCTGCGCACCCAGGCCACACTGCTTACCTGCTGCCACCGGTGTGTCTCAAACCACTTGCCGGTATGTATCGCAGTTCACCAGGTCACACATCTAAGTCAGAGCCATCAGCTGAAACAGAGTCCATATACATGACTGGCACAGTACACACACCTGCACAAGACAACATCGCCTGCCAACCTATGCACACCCAGGGAGAGGCACCCCAACCCCTCCCGCCGCCCATCGGAGCATGCCTGCCCATGTACACCCAGTCCTCACTCCTCACTTTCTGCCACCGGCGCGTAGATAGGAGGTCCCACCACGTGCCGCTGCAAGTCACAAGCCCAGGGCCTGTGGACAATGCACCCTCCACACCATGCAGCCACGGTCCACAGGCCAACAGGTCTCATGTTTGGTGCTGGGTTTTGATTACTCCAAGGCAGAGGACATACCAGTGCACTCGGCACCATCGCAGGCTGCACACCTGCTCAGCCCAATGGGTGCCACTAACTCCAGGATCCCGGAAGAGACATCACGTGGCGGTAGGCCCGCACTGCCCACTGGCTCTGGCCTACACTGCGGTGCAGCAGGGTACACTAAACCTGAGCTGTCCGGACCGCCGGGACGGGGCATCATCGCAGGCTGCACACCCACTCAGCAGCTTAAGGTGCCACTGACTCAGGCCTCGGATACCACCAACACTGTGCGCAACAACTCATGGGCCCTTTATGAATGAGAAGCGTGGAGCGGCCACCTTCCAGTCACCATCGGAAGAGTGGAATGTGACGTTGTCGGCCCCTTATGTTGGCAGAGTCACATGGCCAGTGACGCCTGTGCCGGATGGGTGTGATATGTGTGCAAACCTGCCATCAGGGAGTGGCTGTGACATGCTGACAACTAGGCCAGTGACCTACACACCACCAGTACATATTCCTGCGATGGGTAGCAATGATGCCCCCCCCCCCTCGGAGCGTCATCGGAGTGGTCTGGCCTGCTGTACGCCAGACCAGCGCAGGGCTTGCCACAATGACTCGTGGGCCCATGGCATTGACCAGTGCATGTCAGGACAAGGAAGTGACTTATGCGTGTGTCCCTGTTGTAGTGTTCACTGGACCCGGTACACAATATACAATGTAGCAACCTCTGACTGGCATCCCACACAATGATCATCATTGACGCAGGGAAATCACTGTCCTTACATTCATCCACACATTCATACATGATTGATGTAAGTCATAACACAGAAGTGCGTCACTGGATGTTTATTTGCAAATCCAGTGCAGTTCTGCAGCTGGAGTGGTACAGGGCAATGCCGAGCACACTTCACAATATGGGCCCGTGGAGGGCCAGCCAGAGTCCATCCGGGGATGGCATGTACTGTGGAAGATGAAGGGTACAGTCCCAAGTCTGCCCACCGTGTCTTTGGTCACCGAACAAGGATGTGGCAGTCCATGTCGCTGTCCAAGGTGAGTGCATCGGAGTGTAACGGGGGTCAGTGGAAGGTCATGAGGCCATGTGCGGCACCAAGCAGAAACAGGCCAGGTGGTGGAAATGAATGCTAGTGCCTCCTGATCACAAACCCATCCACATCCTTGTCCCCGGATGTGTGCCCTGCCCCCCGTGGGTGTTGCATCACTGGCTGCTGCACTGTGTGCCACTGACACACCAGGGTGCGGGGATGTGTATGGTGTGGGGGCAGCAGCATTCATCAGTGCCACGTCTTGCAGTGGCAATGTCATGATGGAGGTCTGCAGGGCATGATAGATCATAGCTACATTTTGATGATGTTCAGCGGTGGCTGCCATCCTTTCCGCCTCCATGCACACCATGTCCTCCATGAGCCTCCGCAAGTGTGCCAGCTCACGACTGATATCGCTGGAGCCACTCTGAGCGGACAGCTGTTCTACTCTCCATGTCATGACTCCAGCGATGTCAGTCAGGGCTCGTTGGAGACCATGGGGTGGACATAGACACCCAAGGATGGCGTCCACTTTGGCAGCCATGAGTTCGGACCTCACCCGCACCTGCTCAGCTGTCTCCCTCTGGCCCTCCAGCACACGGCGTTGGAAGGCTATTTGTTGTTCCTGGGGGACTTGGGAGGGTGCCGGGCTGTGAGTGCCTCCTGCTGAGTGGTTTGGGTGGTGGGTGGGGTCTCCTCAATGTAGCTGGGCTGCCCTGATCCTGGAGGTGAGTCGCGGATGAGGTTAATGATGTCTAGGAGGGCCTGTGCGCCGATGCTGGTGTGGTCCTCATTGTCATCAGTGAAGAGTGGCTGGAACTGCTCTGCAGGAGGTGTTGACGATGCCTCTGCGATGTGAAGGGGAGATGGTGTATTACAATGTGTCCACATGTTTGTAGCCGCATGGTACAGGTTGACATTATGACAGCATGGCATTGTACATTGTGACAGTCTGTGGGTATGTGTGAGGAGCCAGGGTCATTGTGGGTGTGTTCTGTGCCCTGCTTGATTGTGCATGTGTGCAATAGTGCCCATCTCCACCCGTCCCCCCAGTACCTGGTGGTCACTCACCCTGTCGCAGTTGTGTTGTGTCCTGTCAAGCAGTGTCCGGTTCCCCGACTCCGGCCACAGTATCCACACTGATGACTGTCGACACCAGCTCCTCCATGTCATCTAGCTCGAGCTGTGGCTCTGGGCCCCCACCTCCAGTCTGCATTGCTGCCTTCTGGTTGGTGGAGAGTTTCTCCTTGGTCTTCCGCTTGATGTCATTCCATCACCTCTTGACCTCATCCGTTGTCCGCTTGTGCTCTCCGACGGCATTCACCTTGTTGTCGATGTTCCGCCATATTCCAGTTTTGGTGCCCAATGACACGTTGGAGGTGACGAAAAGTTGTTGATGGTGTTCCCTCACCTCCGTGACTATGATCCTGTTTGCCTGCGGACTGAACTTCGTCTTCCTTGTCTTCTTGTCCTTGCCCTTCCCTGTCCCCAATGTCCCTGGCTGGTTGTCCGGGGTGCTTGTGGGGTTGCGCTTGTCCTCTGCGCCTGCTCTGGCTGCCTCCATGGTGCTTGGGTGTAGGTCAGTTTGGGTGTGGGTGTGGGTGTTTTTCTACCTTTATGGTGATTTTATCTGCCTGCCAGGTGTGTGTTGCAGACCTGGCACTGCTTATTTCTGATTTCCTCATTGCGCTTTGGCCCATCTCATGTTTTTTGGTGTTGTGGTTTTATCTCCATCTTGGTGGTTGTATCGCGGATATTGTCCGCGGTGTCGGCGGACTTTCGCATGGTACCGCCTTGTTGTGAATTCAACATTGACACAGGGTTATTTTCCCGTGATGGGCTGCGATATTAGAAGTTGCGTTACGCTCCTCTGGTGGGAGTAATCACACGTTCTTGTGAATATACCCCTCAAAACAGTACCAACCAGGCACTTCACTTTTACACTCATGGATGCTCTCAAAAACTCTTTTGCATGTGGTACATTCTAAAACATTCAGGCACACAGAGCACAGGTTTAGAAGGACACTCAGGGCAGTATATAAGAGTCTTCTTCCACTCACCTTTTCACATACAGACTCTACATCCCCTACTAGGAAAGTCTTTTTGGGGCATGGGAAGAATGTGATCAGCAAAGTGGTGATCTTTCAATCTAGCCACATCCTCCAGCACTCCAACTCTAAGAACAGTTGCCTGTTACACTCCAACAAAGCTGCCTATCACAGACTCCTGAAACTTAACAAATGTCATCTTTGACTGAAAAACAATCCTTAAATACAACACAAGCATTGAAGTGGTAAAAATGGATAGCCAACTTCTTATACCAAATGTACGTCTTACCAAGAGCAGTGTAAGGTTCCAACTTCTGATCTACTCTATCAATACCATCCATGTGCCTACTATAATCTAAAATGCACACAGGTTTGTGCACTTCAGCAACCTGACCACAAACAGACAAATGAAGTACTTTCATCATTGAAGGTAGTCAGCATGTAGACATTTCTCTTGTCTGCAAACTTCACAGCTAGAAGTTCATCACTGCACTGTCTCAAGTTTTTGACAAACCAGTAATGTTGGGTAACCTTTATGGTTAGAGAGGACAGAGTCTAATTCTACCAATTCCCCCAAAAATTGCACACCAATGTAAGTTATCTACATGTAAATGGTGACCTTTGTTAAAACATCCTCTATCAGGTTCCCACACAATTTCCTCACTAACTCTGAAAGCGGACAGACAACCGGGGGGTAATCCTGGAATACCCACCAGTGTGCACCCTGAAATTATAGACATATCCAGTCCTACTCTCACAGAGCCTATACATCTTCATTCCATAATGTGCCCTGTTGCTAAGAATGTACTGCCCAAAAACCAAACGTCCCTTGAACAAGACCAAAGATTCATCCACAGCTATTTTTTTCCCTGGAGCATAGATCTCTAAAAACCGATGTACAAAGTGATTTTGGACAGGCTGAATCTTAAAAAGACACTGATCTTGTGGCAACACTAAACCATTATCAACATAATACAACATCCAAAGCAGAAGCAAATACTCATGATTGCAGGAAAGATAGCCTTTGCCATCAAGGGACAAGTAGACCAATATGAAGACTTCAACAGTTTCCTTCTCAAGCCCATCAAAAACGTTACACCCAAGAACTTTTTCAACTCACCCAGATTTGTGGGAGTCCAGCGGGTAGCTCTAGAGTGGGACTTAAGTCTGTCACTGTTGTTGCTCAAATACTGTTCAGCATCAGTGTGCTCAACAATGTCATACAGAAATACATCATCCATAAACAACTGAAAATGTATAGGCAAAAGGTTTACAGTATCCACTTTACACCCTACCACACCAGTAAAGGCAGGCAATGACGCCCACACCATGTTTGGGGCAACCCAGAGGTACGCTCTTCCAAGGGGAAGCCTTGTAGCCCCAGGCTGCAATCCAGATGCCTATTGCTACACTATCACCACATCAGTGTCCTCCTCTTAAACAGGCCCTTCATTTGCACTGAGAGCAGATTCATCATCAGATTATTCCTCTCGAACAGAAAGTCACTGCCAGAATCTTCTACACCCTCCTCCACCTCAGATGCAGAAACAAAAGGAACAAATAATGTACAGAATGCAGAACAATGCAAACATTCACCTACAGTCCCAAAGATCTAGTTTTTATCCATCGTCACCTGAGTTTGGACCCATCCATTTGCAAATCAGTTTTGAGTATGTTCCTCATGGGAACAATCCTATCCAAACTGCCAAGCCAAGTCTTCTCTGAACCCAAAACAAGCATCCTGGGACCGGTTTCAGAGCATCACCCCTCATCAGCCAGGCTAGCTTTAATCCAGTTGTGGAGTGGGCACGGGACCCACTTCTGGTGGATATACCCTTCACACTTAGGGTGAAAAAAACAAAAGGAACATGGGCCTCCATAGATGGTCGGTTTGCCTTGGGGTGGGGAGTAGAAAATGTCGGGAAGTAAAAAAAAAAAAAAAAATCCCCAATTTGGGTTGACCTTTGCCCAAAGGCTGCCCACAATGAATCATACACAACCCTGCACTAGATGATTTTATGTCCCCCCCTGGGGGTAGATGGGCCGATCTGCCCCTGGGGGACATAAAACAGCCAAAAGTAATTTTAAAAAATTATTATCTGAAATGGGAGATCCATTCTCAAGAGGCCACCTGCAAAAATGATGTAAAAGCATCCTGGTGCTAGTGGGTTTTCTGCACCTTCAGGGGCAAATGGGCCTCAAAATAGAACCAATCTGCACCCAGGGTGCTCAGGAAACAGTCAAAAGTAATACACTAAATATTCTTAGCCCCAATAGAGGTGATCCTTGCCCTTGGGACTGCCCTAAACATAGAATGGCGATATCCCTGCTACTAGTGATTTTCTGCCCCCCCAGTGGCAGATGGACCTCCAAATAGGGCAAATCCGCCCCTGCGGGAGCAGAAAACAGACAAAAGTGGTTTTAAAAAAATGATATCCCCAATGGGGCGATCCTTGCCAAGTAACCTCCCCCATGCATAATATTACGATATCCATGGTGTAAGTGGGCTTTCTGTCCCCCCTGGGGGCAGATGGGCATAAAAAATGTCAAGTCTGGAACCGGGGGGCAGAAAACAGCCAAAAGAAATTGAAAAAGATTATTAGCTGTCAATAGGGGTGATCCTTGCCCAAGAAATTGCCACAAAACTTAAAATGACAACAACTCCTGGTGCTAGTGGATTTTCTGCACCCCCGCATCATATGGACAAATTGCCCGCGGGGGCAGAAAATGGCCCAAAATTATTACAAAAATTATATCCCCAATAGGGGCGATCTTTGCCCAAGGTTCAACCCCCAAGCATAATGTAACAACATCCTTAATGCTAGTGGGTTCTGCCCTCCCCAGGGGCAGATGTGCCTCAAAATAGGGCAATGTGCCCCCAGGAGGGACAGAAAATGGCTGAAACGAATTGCCACATTTGGAAGCGTCCCTTGCCCAAGGTTCCTTCCCTTTCCGGAAAAGAAATCCCTAGTGCTAGTGGTGGCATTCCTGCTGCACAATTGTGACCCCCATGCATGATTGTGCAGCAGGAATGCCCTGCAAAGAGACATCAGAGAGAGGAAAAACTCTTTCCTCTTCCCGATGCCTCTCTGCATGCCACAACCTAACCCTGGCTAGATAAAACGACCTGCTCCTCCGATGCGCTGGAAGCAAATGGCTTCCAGAGCGTCCGGAGGCTCTTCATGATGTAAGCGTAGGTCGTACACGCTGATTTTATCTGAATGCAGAGGGGGCATTGGGAGTGGCAGTGATAGCCCTTCCTCTTCCATCCCTGCTTGGAGGGGTTACATGGGCGGCCCACGGGGGAAGCATCAGCACTTCATCCATGGTCAGGTGTGAGGGCGGAGCAGTTCCGTCCTCAGCACATGCCCACCATGACTCAGGATGGAACTGTTCAATACTGAGCAACGAAGGGGTTAATCCTCCTTGATTTAACACACTGACAAACAGCACTGATTAAAGCAAAATATTTAAAGTTAATATTACAATTGACGTACATTGTTATTTGAACTTGAAATTGAAAAACTGCTTCAACAAGTGTTTAATTGTGTTAAAAGTTAAAAGAATTGAAAGCAATGCAAATAATAAAAAGAACTAATAAAAACAATTAAAAGAATTAATATTTCCCTGGGTCCAAGGTCTCAGTAGAAGAGAAGGGATAACATATTTAGAAGAGGTTGGAGTAACATTAGGGGTGACTTACGAAGATTATTGTAAGTAAGTTGAATGAAATATTTCTAAGTCAACTTAGGATCGAACAATTTTTGCTTTGTGCACAAGTAAAATTAAGGCAGAGGACTGAATCTGCTAGCTGCTATATTCTAGTCAAAGGTCTGACTGTAGACAAATGTGTTTCCTTACCAAAGCTAGGTGTAGGATCATTTTAGGAGTTACACTAATAGTTATAATATTGGTGATCATAACATTGGGCCTGATTCACAGAACTAAGGGGTCCATTAGGATGCGGTGCTGGCGGTGCGGAAAAATGCCTTTTTCTGCCTGCGAGACAGCGGTCCTCACATCCGCCATATTAGTATGGCCAAACATAGCCCATTTCCCGTCCGCCGTGGTGATTCACGCACTGCCATCAAAGTGCGACCGCAGCGGTGGGAGCCAATGGAGACCGTCCTGACCGCCGTACAAAGCAGGATGCCTCAAACAGCCAGTCGCACTGCAGCGGAGAAACCGCCCAACCAGAGACGGCGGGAGCTCGACAGCGGAGCGCGATACCAGATTCCCGGTACCCTCCACACGGTCCCGAACTTCATGGATCCAGCTTTACTCGTCCTCCTGGTGCTGTACATGATACATCACCAGCAAATCATGGACTGTCGCGGACGCTGTCGCAGGTACGCAACAAGACAATCCAGCACACAATCACAACACACAACACACAACACACAGGCTGATACAGAGTCCCTGTCCACACCAGACACACTGGTGGGGAAAGGAAGACATCCATAAGTGTACATACACGTCTTACCTGGCACCAAATCACCCCTCCGCATCCAGGTCACCAATCTACCGCAATCATGAAGTAATGTCCCGGTGATGTCAACGCAGTGGTGAATACGTGGGAAAACATATGCACAATGCAGAAGGCAGGGCCAGGCATGGCCAGGCCATAAAGACCACAGGGCCACACTACCACCATCCACACACTGCCCCCTGCCTACATGAATAGACATGCCATGTGCACCCCCCTGTGCGCCCCCATGCCCAACACCAAGCTAGGTGAATCCACTCCCTGCACCACACACCTAGGGAGACATCCGCAGCAGGAGTGGCTGCAGAGGAACACACAGCACAGAAGCACAGGCCCAGGGCAACACACACACCACTACAACACCACATTCATGACAATAAAGCTGAGTACAACCACAAAATGAATACACACACATAAGACGAACAAACATACCACTGGACAAACAGCCTGCCAAGTCACACAGACATACCCCACACTGACACACAGCCACATACACAGACCACATGCTACCAGCAATGGAGCAAAGTGAGGTGCACCTAAATGGGAGGTCAAGGAGACAACCAACAAGCATGTGTACATCACATGCAAGACAAGGAACAGAGAACAACACCCTCACACCATCAAGGCACACATGGCTGGCACAGTGTGTGAACACAAACCACAGTCACCCCAGTGCAACAACTCAGGGAGACAGCAAGGCAAACCATGTATAGGCACAGGGATGAAAGGAAGACCCGGAAGTCAAACTGTGAACAGCCACACATATGTATACAACAACTACACAGGAGTATGCCAGCAGCACAACACACAGAGCACATTGCATACACCATGACTGTCAACACAAATAGGACTGTTCACACATACCCTCCTCATACCTGCAGCACACAACCCCAGTGTCAGGCACACAGAAGGGTGTCAATAATGTACAGTCAATACACAGACAAACAAACACACTCCCTGGGGGTAGCCACAAACATCACACACACACAGGGATGCCAGAACCAATGTCTGAACAAAAACAACAGCCAAACACATAACACAACAGAAACACACACAGAACCACAACAAGACCACACATTACTTGTGCAGCCAAATTGTGGGAAGGCAATGGGAGCACAGCCACAACAGGAGTGCACAACCTCATCACTCAGGAACAATGCACAGACACCATGGCACGGTTGAAGTGGCACACAGAGCATGTGGCACAGTAAACCATATACACACACAAAAAACTTTATTTAGTAAGGACACTGACAAAACTGGCAACAGGAGCAACTGTCTTTATTCACATATTGTACAGATAGGCAGCAATATTAGACAAGAGCAAGGCACAAAATGCAGAGCATGCCCATGAGAAGCGCACAGTCAGGGGGCACACAGCAGTGAACGACAAGGCCAGTGGGCAGGACAAAGTGCAGAGTGATTCCATGAGAAGCTGCACAGGGAATGTGTGTGACTGTACCCTGACATGTCAGCAACACAGTTTATGGTGTCACAATGGGCAGCACAGGCACCGCTGTGGGAGAGACAGGTGTGTGAGGTTAATCAACATTCAGACTTGGCTGTCAGTCAGACTGGGAGCTGGCTGTGTGTCAGGCACATTTGGAACACTTGACTGGGGAGAGAGAGGCCCAGCTGAGTTAGAGCTATCAGTGGCTTGGCAAGCTGGAGGGCTACTTGGACCAGGTGGTGTAGTGGCACGTGGAGGTGGAGTTATGCTGACGTGAGACACAGTGTGTGTGGGAGATTGTGGAGGGGTGCCTTTTCACTTCTTGGGGATTCTAAATGGCTTGCCTGACTTTGGATCAATGGGAAGTGGTGTGGACACACAGGCACACGCAACACCAAGGCTGCTGCAGGTTCAGACGCTGGCCCTCCCTCTGGGGACGTGCTGGATCCAGTGGACGCTTTGCATGGCCTTGCCTCTGCCCCTCCATCCCCTGTTTACCAGGTGTTCCCCCTACAGTGCCCTGCTTTCCCTGCTTTACTGGGCTTGGAATGGGAGTCGAGGTAGTGGGTGAATCTGCCTTGGAGCCCTTCTTTTGAGTAGCCTTGGCAGGCACCACCTTCACAGTGGGCCCGGAAACTGTCTGCTTGTCTTTGCGAGCCACTTTTGGGACAGGAAAGTCCTTGGCTGGGGATTGCTTTGAGGCATGTGACCCTGAGGTCTGCTTTTCGCTTTTTGGGCCTTGGTGTCACCTGACAGGCTTTTCTCTTTGTGCTCTGGGGTGACTTTGGTTTTCTGTGGGGATGGTGTCTGTGACCTGGAACGCTTGGGCTGTTGCTGCTGTGTGCTACGTGTGCTGTATCATGACATAGAGGTGAGTGGGGCATAGTCACTATCGTCAGACGTGGCCACTGGCATGGGGGTGGACAAAGGGACTGGAGCTGGACTACGAGATTGTGGCAGATGAAGTGCTGCCGTCACTGCGGAGGACATTGACTGGACAGTCCGGTGCAGCCCACCTACGTCTGAATGTATGCCCTCCATGAAAGTAACCACCTGTGCCAATTTTTTGTCGTGGTCAATAAATGCATTTAGGAGAGCTGTCTGGCCTACACACAGCTGGCGCAAAAGGTCCACAGACTCAGCACTGATGGCAGCATGTGGGACAGGGGCAGAGGCAGCAGTGCCTGAGGTCAAAGACACACTTGCCCTCTTAGTGGTGCGAACACGGGCAGCACCAGAGGAAGTTGTTGGGAGGGTGGGCAATGGACGCTGTGTGGTGGACGATGATGCAGAGTCCCCGTTCCCTGTGTCCCCCAACATGGCTGCATCACCGCTGTCGTCAGATGACGTAAAACTTTGCGCTCTGGGCTGTGATTTCTCCAGCAGACTCCTGTCCCCCTCCGAGGCGCTGGTCGCATCTGTGTCACTGGGCTCCTGTGCAGCTGTTGTGCTTGTTACCCAACCACTGGTGTCTGTCCCCTGTTCCTCTGTGACCACAGGAGATGCTGCATGAGAGAGAGCGATGTAGGGCCAGTTCAGTGGCAGCAACAGAACAAACATATGCAAGCAAAGCAACACTGAGGATGACCAAGTTTACATGTTGCAGCCCACCCTGTGCAATAACACTGTGCTAACACACTTTTGTTATTCAAACAGTGCATGTAAACAAGAAAACAAGGCATAAGTGAGCCATGTGATGACCAGAGAGCACAACATCCTGTATGTGGCTCCGTACAAACACTTCAAAAGAAAGAGTATGCAGTTCCTCAGAGAAAAGTGAGGAGTGAAAGTGTGGAGAAGAGACCGTTAGGAAGAGGAATTCCTCTATTCGGAACTAGGGTCCTCACACACCCAGCAAGCTAGGTGTCATGCTTCACCATATGGACCTGCTCCTCGTCGGGCCGGCGCTGCAATGCCCGACGGGCACCCTTAAAGGGGCTCTTTAGCGGAGATCTTTAGTTCCTGGCCGTATGGTGTAGTGTGTGTGAGAGGGACCTAGTGGTGTAGATGTGAATGCGTGTGTGTGGTTAAAACAAGTTGGAAAGTCCAAAAATCGGATTTTATTAGGAGTGGCTCTCCACTTGATTAAAACGAAAACAGAGTGGCAGCTGGCTGATATTATGGTTCAGCTTGGCTATGCTCTTCTGTGGTGGTCAACATGTTTCATGCCTGGTGGTCCTAGTGATCCGTGGCAATTCTTCAGGACCTACTGAACTGTCAATTATCTACACAACGTGGTGAGTACAATTGTTACCTGCCACACGTTATATGGGAAAAGATCTCGCCATATGTCTAAGGGGACCTAGGAAAAAAAGAGATCCACGGACACTGGTTTACGTAATCCATCTAGATTTACTCCCACTAACAGTATGGTCCCCCCGGAAGTACTTACATTTGAAAAAGCTGTTCTTCGTGAGCTGGGCACGATTCCTGCTAAATGTACTTTTCACAACATGTCCAATGCGGAGTTGTCAGCAGCGAGAACCTTAGCCAATGATAACAATATCACTATCAAACAGGCTGATAAGGGTGGGGCTACTGTGATACAAAACACTACTGATTATGACCGAGAGTGTAGACGACAACTTGACAACACAAGGTACTACACTCCTATCTCCATTGATCCCACACCTAGACTTACTACCAAGATCGCCACCATCACCTTTGAGGCAGAAAGCAATGGTTGGATCAGTAGAAAGGAAGCTGAATTTCTCAATACAAAGGAGCCTAAGATCCCATACTTTTACACGCTGCCCAAAATACATAAGGGCACAACACCGGTCCCAGGACGTCCTATTGTATCTGGTATAGGTTCACTTTTGGAACCTCTGTCTAGGTTTGTTGACCATTTCTTACAACCCTTGGTCAAAAAAACTCCCTCCTATATCCGTGATACTACGGAAATCCTGCAGGTTATAGAGGAGATACACGACACAAGCAATATTGACCTATTGGTTACGCTGGACGTGGAGGCATTATATACTAATATCCTCCAGCGTGCCACTTTGACGGCAATTGAGAGTGCCCTTATGAGAGAGGAATGGACCTCACCTACCCCCATTTCCTTTGTTATGGAATGCGCCACACTGGCTCTTACTGAGAATTATTTTGAATATAACAAACAACTGTTCCACCAATCGCAGGGCACTTCGATGGGGAGCACCTTTGCCCCTAGTGTGGCCTGCATCTACATGGCCACCTTTGAGGAGGAAGTTATCAGGCACCCCAGCAACCCTTATATCAACAACTTAACTTTGTAGAGGCGCTTCATAGATGATATTTTAATCTTCTGGAAGGGGGACCGGCAGACGTGTCTTGCATTCTGCGAATGGATCAACGCACAGAATCTATTTCTGAAATTCACACATACCATCTCTGACTCCAATGTGCCTTTCTTGGATCTCAAGGTCACACTAGAGGACACAGGCCTTAGCACTACACTTTACAAGAAACCTACAGACAGGAATAGTTTACTTCTATACAGTAGCCATCACCCTAGGGCCCTCAAGGACAATTTGCCCTTTGGGCAGTTCCTCCGTATTAGGAGGAACTGTTCTTCCACTAATGATTACCTAACTGAAGCCCACCAATTGAGGTCTAACCTTAGACAAAGAGGTTATCCTGAACGCCAGGTAAAAAACTCACTTAAGAGGGCACGCAATAACCCACGAGAAACCCTACTACAACCCAATAGTAAGGAAAAGTCAGAGACATTGACCTGTGTCACATCCTTCACTCCTGACTCTACATGCATAAAAGGCATTATCAAGAAACACTGGGGGATTCTCACTGCTGGTGATCTCACTATCCCGCCCCCACGTTTTGCCTTTAAACGCACTCAAAATTTGAAGGATATCCTGATTAACACAAGACCTAGACAAACTAACCACCAGGGCCAAAGCACCCTCTGGGGTCTCCCCCCAGTGAAAGGACACTACCCTTGTGGATCGTGTACTGTATGCCATCAAACTGCGGTGATTAAGGATGTGGTTTTTTCAGACTCCTTCACTTGGAAGATACAGCGGCATACCAATTGTAACACCACTCATTGTATCTACTTAATCACCTGCCCATGTGAAAAGAGATATGTAGGCATGACCATGCGACCAGTAAAGATATGCATAACAGAGCACAAGAGTAATGTGAGATGCCAGAGAATAACCACCAAGCTTTACACTCACTGCAAAGAAACTAACCACACACCAGACTCCCTTAGATGGCTGATACTTGAGGCACACCCTAGGATCACACAGAAGGCTCTATTCAAGATCGAACAGCGATGGGTGCACCGTCTGAGGACAGACCTGGAGGGCTTGAATGATCAAATCCCATGGGCAGTACTCATGGACAGATAACACAGGCTTTCTCTCACGTTGCTACTCCGATAACTGTGTCCTCTAAGGAGTAGACTTACCATGAACACACTACCCTGGGCCTCTCCCCCGAGTGTAGTTGAGCTTTATTTCGTTTTTTGTTGTTGCCCTGTGGACACTTGATAGGTTCACTCACTCCAAGATGGCCGCCGCCATAACTTATTCATTCTACGGATGCAGCCTAACACGCCATGTACTGGCACACACTTCCGGCTAGTCGGCCCACCATCCTGATAGCGGTTGGCGTGTCTGCATGGCCACCGAGTTGTCACATCCAAGCTTCCTGGACAATGTATTCCACCCCTTAACTCAGCAGGTTTTACATCACTAATCAATGAGAAATGGTGATTTTACTTACAATGACCACATCCCAAGATGGCCGCTGCATTTGACACTCCCTTTCATAGATCCAGCTTCATGCCCTGACATTATGCACTTCCGGGTAATCTGCCCGCCCCCAACCCAACACACCAGCCTGTATATCTATCAGGTATCCTGCCGGGAATTATTCCTCCCAGGTTGAGTGGCGCGAGGGTAGGTTGACGGCCCATTCCGGCAGCAACCTTCAAGTAAGTGTTACGGCAATATTGCAGTGTTCCCGGTTGTCAGTGATGGGTCATGAGAGTGGTTTGAATGCTTATCCGTGACTCACGGGGTGATGGTTACGAGTGGATGGAATCCCGCAGTTGAACTTAGGAGTAATGACTAAGACGCGGTGTTGTCAGTGCTCCTATATATAGGTTTTGACACTATACGTTGTCAGTGCATTGCAACAGCTATTCATCAAACGGTTCTTTGGCGCACCTAGCTTGGCACTCCGTGGGGTTACGGGGCACCCCATTGTTCTTGTCGGTTTCCTCTCCACCGTGACGACAGACCGGGCCTGCCCTAGACTCCACCTGGGGTGTTGGCTACTGCGTTGTGGTGCCTTGACTCCATGGCTACGCATCTCTGGCTGGTAGATACCTTGTCTGGGCTGGCATTCACCATCCATGCGTCTCTTGTGTGACTCCATATAAGTTTCCCTCGTGGTGCTTCTTTATTATGCTACAATCCCCTCTGTATCATGGCTCGCATTACTTCAGCTCATATGACGGGATCGCACACGGGCGATATTGTTTTACGTGTGCTGACACTACATGTTGGGCCAGTTGCCCTCCATGTTCTGCTCTTTTTTGAACATTTTGTCTCTCAATAGGACACCAGAATCTTGGTGTCCCGGTGGCGCCACGGACAGGAGCAGGGATACACACCACAATAGGTGAGTACCCTGTAACTCCTCAATGTAGAAACTTGTTATTGTTTTGGAATTACTTCCTCATAGGGAATACCGCACTTCCAGTCTTCTGTTTTAATGATACTTGTTTTTAATTCACTTTCTAAGGAGAGAATCGACTAACTGTATAGTAAAGTCTTTTCACACTTGGTGACAATGGACGCATCCTTGTGTCATTTGGTCGAGGGAGTGATCACTACTGTGTGAGATCTATCTGTACAGTACTTATTTTTAATCATTGCCTATGCTTGGGTTACCTTCCTAATAATCTCTTTTTTTCCTAGGTCCCCTTAGACATATGGCGAGATCGTTTCCCATATAACGTGTGGCAGGTAACAATTGTACTCACCACGTTGTGTAGATAATTGACAGTTCAGTAGGTCCTGAAGAATTGCCACGGATCACTAGGACCACCAGGCATGAAACATGTTGACCACCACAGAAGAGCATAGCCAAGCTGAACCATAATATCAGCCAGCTGCCACTCTGTTTTCGTTTTAATCAAGTGGAGAGCCACTCCTAATAAAATCCGATTTTTGGACTTTCCAACTTGTTTTAACCACACACACGCATTCGCATCTACACCACTAGGTCCCTCTCACACACACTACACCATATGGCCAGGAACTAAAGATCTCCGCTAAAGAGCCCCTTTAAGGGTGCCCGTCGGGCATTGCAGCGCCGGCCCGACGAGGAGCAGGTCCATATGATGAAGCATGACATCTAGCTTGCTGGGTGTGTGAGGACCCTAGTTCCGAATAGAGGAATTCCTCTTCCTAACGGTCTCTTCTCCACACTTTCACTCCCCCCTTTTCTCTGAGGAACTGCATACTCTTTCTTTTGATATGATTAACTGGGCACGTATGCTGGACCTCCTGTAAATAAAAGCCCGCCAGTCCCCCCTTTTGATAACACGTCCGTACAAACACTAACACAAATAGCTCAGACCTGAAGCCCACCACCCAGAATGCCATTGAAATGCCCAGTACCCAAATAACATTAGGAAGTACAGGTAGGACAAATGCATGACAGCTGCACCCAGCACAGAGGCCAATTACAAGCCACTGCATCACACTAGCAACATCATGTAGGCCAGCGCTGGTACATGCTTGGTACACATGCTGCCACTCACAACCAAAGTCACCCTTCCCGGAATACTCACCCATAGCTTGCTGTTGATGCTCCTTCAAACATGCATCCAGCTCAGGCTGTGTCAAGGCCAAGATGCGAAACATAAGTAGTGTCATGCTGCGCCATGATAACCTGCCACTGCGAGGGAGCAGCCCCAGTGTCATCTCCGCAGCATTCTTTGCCAGCCGTGAAATGTCGTCCCACCTCTTGTGGCAGTGGGTGCGCTGGTGGTTTGATACTCCCAGACCCCGCACCTTGGTCGCAATGGCCCTCCACACGACCTTACGTTGGTGTACTTTGAGCTGCAGGCATGGGAGACAAGAGGGTGAAAACATCAGTGACACAGTGTTTTGTAACAACATCTCTCAGTACAGTAGCATGATACTGACTCATCCCAAATCCACAGATATGTCTTGCAGAGACAATAATGCATCTCACAGGGTACATTGGCATGTGAGAAGCCCCTGGAAATGCATGCAGGTGTGAGAGGGGACACAGTACCTGCACATCTCATATACAAGCAGGATGCTAGCATAGAAATCCATGTGTAGTCTGCCCACATCTACTGTCCATTTCCAGGTTGAGCAAGACATATGTCACATATCAACAAGTGTTTGTGGTGAGACTCACTGTGTCCAACACTGAGCAGGCCTCAATGACCTAGCCCTGTGAATAACTCACTGTGTCATGTATGTCGCATTGAGGGACATGATCTCACATACCCACACTCATCTCACAGGGCCAGTCGTGTAAAATCTACAGGGCTGAGATGGCTCATCGATGGAGTGTAATGAGAAAAGACATATGCAACACCCTGTACGTTCAGTGAAGTGTCCTTGTCCTTTTGGGCGGTGACTGTGCAGGCCAGGTGGGCTCACACTGAGATGGACTACAGGGACACACATAAGCAATCACTGTCCTGACTCCTGCATTACCAACTTGCTGCATCACTGTATGGCTGCCAAGACAATCAATGTCCCCCCAATCTTGATATGCATGCAGGAAATGTGTGGAATAGGGTACACCCCCCTACCCTTGGAGGAAGCATGCTAGGCAGTGCATGACACAACCCCACACTCTCAGGCACATACTACATCTGACCGACTACATGTGTGCCCCCCTTGCAGTCTCACCCCCACTGTTGAAGACTTACCACGACATTTGGGGCACCATATAGCCTTGGGTAATGTGTGAGCACCTCGTCCACCAGGACCTCCAGCTCCTTGCTTGTGAAGGGACTTGCACGGATCTTCTCAGTTCTTGCCATCACTGTAGACATGAGACAGCAGCTGCGGTGGCAGTGGGTGGTTAAGGCTGACAGGCAGCAGTCCCTGGAGGCAGCAGCAGGTGAGGGACTCAGGCATCAGTCCCTGTAGGCAGCAGCAGATGAGGGGTCTCAGGCAGCAGTCCCTGAAGGCAGCAGCAGGTGACGGGTCTCAGGCAGAAGTCCCTGGAGGCATCAGCAGGTGAGGGCTCTCAGGCAGCAGTCCCTGGAGGCATCAGCAGGTGAGGGCTCTCAGGCAGCATGCTCTGTGAGCAGTGGAAATGTGGGGCTCCCTCCCACACATTTATAGCCCCCTGGGGTCGTTTCAGGGGTCTTAAGCTGCTGCAATTGGTGTTCCAGGTCAGCCTTTTTCGAATGCATCCAATGAGCGCCACCGCAGTGGCGAAGCACGCCTACCGCGATTTTCAAAATTGTGTCAGGCAACCGCGATAGCGGTTCACATTGGTTGTAAGGGCATGGTCCATGGAGGTGACACGTCGCAGGGGACAGACGGGCGCTACCGCGGTGGTGCATCTTTCAATTGCATCCAATGAGCGGCTCCGCGGTGGTGGAGCACGCCTTTCGTGATTTTAAAAATTGCACCAGGCCATCGCGATAGCGGTTCACATTGGTTGTAAGGGCATGGTCCATGGCGGTGACACACCGCAAGGGCCAGGCGGGCACTACCGCAGTGGTGCATCTTTCAATTGCATCTAATGAGCGGATGCGCGGTGGCGGAGCACGCCTACCGTGATTATCAAAACTGCATAAGGCCACTGCGATAGCGGTTTAAATTGGTTGTAAGGGCATGGTCCATGGCGGTGAGACACCGTGGGGTCCAGGCGAGTGCTACCGCGGTTTGAGTGCCATACAGTGACATGGGTGACTGGGATTTGGGTGGCGGAGCATGCCAACCGCCATTTGAAGCTATGTAGATGCATATCACTACCGCCAGTGTGTCATGTGCATTACAATACACACTGGCAGTAGTGGTAGGTATCTACATGGCTTCAAATGGCAGGTGGCATGCTGCGCCACCTAAATCCCGGACAGTATGGGAGGTCGCTACGGCGAGGCTGCAGCATCACATTGTTGACTCTGTGCATTATTGGGTTTTTGGTGCACGTTTAAGGCACCTCCAGACACATCATGCTGTGTCAATATCAATGGTCATTTATGGACTACGAACAGTGGACACTTACATTTAATCATGGCACTGGATGTCATTGATATGGTCTCTTGTTACACATGGCATCCTTACGTAATATCTAACACAAAATGCCACACTGTATTTCCTAATGCTGCACAAAATTTACCCCAAAATTCATATCTGAGCCCATGTGTCACCCTAAATATCAATATTTCCTCATGATTTCAGCATTAATGTCATCACTGAACACATATGTCATCCTGTTGTAATTTTGGTAAGACAAATGACAGCCTTCATGTAATGTTATGGTACACACTGGCAACTCCTGCAGTGTATGTCCACATGTACATGTGGGTGATCTACCTACTCAAGGATGTTAAGTACATCAGCGCCACACATGGCATTCTGTACATTCTTATTCTTTGTCACTTGGGTATATGCCTGAGTGGATATTTGTCTACATGTCTGCCACCTGTTACCACAGTGACTTATGTTGTTGTGTCTGGTCCGTGCTCATGTTGTTAGGCCTGTCGTATGTGATTTTGTCACATGTATATTTCCACAATGGTGATTTTGTTGATATAGGATTTGAGTAGTGTGGTGTGTTCCGTTGCTACTCACCTATGACCAGTGCATTTCCATTGTTCACATCAAGAATGTTGCGTTGGATGATGGACTGCATGCAAAATTGTGGATGGGTCTTACTGCCTGTAAAATTTGTTATGGCATTTGTGAACAGTCAACAGGGGCACACCATTGCCTGCACATTGATGGAATGGGTGTGCTTTGATTTGCAGTAATTGTGGGCAGTGTTGGTGGATTGCACAAGTAGGACATGTGTGCAGTCTATTGCCACCAACACAAGTGTATATGCCTGATATGGAGTGGCAGCCATGCTTGCTCACCAGCTGTTCCTATGCAGTGTGGGTGAACTGAATGTGCTGGTAAATCAAGATGAAGAGGGAATCCAAGACAGGTGAGATGTGCCTGGATAGGGCTGCGTGTGACACTTATCCAAATCTAACATTTGTTCATTGGGAGGTCCTGGTGGCCTACAAGTGATGCACAGCCAGCAGCTTTGTCTACGGTGGGATGTTGATTGTCAGCCCCGCCAGCCTGTGTGTAATGAGGCTCAGGATGCATGTCCTTTGGGACATATGGTGTGCAATTAGATCCACTGGTGTCATGTGTCGGAGGCTGTTGTGCCTTTGTAAGGCATCCAGTCTATTAATGCACTGACTTGTTGGTATACTGGGGTGTGTTTGTCCTGGTAGTGTGGTAGGTTGGTGTTGTGGCACTGTTGTGTCTCCAACCAGCTGGATGACTATCGCCATGGCATCTGTTGTAGTTCACATGTGTCTTTGTGCAGTGCTACCTTCATACTGCATGTCACTCTTCAACTTAAGGGCAGAATAAAGGTTGACTACAGTCCCTGCTGATCACGTACCTTATCTACTTTTTGTGTGCCACATTGACAATCTGTCTGCTTGTTGAGAGTATTGGGCAGGGGTGTAATGGTGGCTTGTTACTTTGCATTATCTGTCACTGTCAGACTTTGAATTTTATTTGACAGCAGATATAGCCTGTCTGCTGATGACAGTGGCTATTGGCACATGCTTCTGAATATGGATGTGAATGTCTCTGAAAATGTGTGTCTTTGATGTGGCACTAAATCCAAAAACTGTCCCACTGAACTAGCCACATTGTGTTGTTAATGTGTCCCCTGTCATGATTGCACAAGAAGATGTGGCAGTACAGCAGCCACATGGAGGCCAGCAGTGTGTCTGCTTCCCACATGTCCTGTATCATGTACTCTCAGGGCTGGGTACACAAGAGCTTGAAATGTAACTATTATCATTCACAGAGACAGTTCCTGTATTGTTTCGACTCACTGTGCAAATACAGTACAGGTGTACGTCTATTTCGTCTCAAGGTGGCACAACATCTAACTTGCGATGTATGCTTTCAGTGATGCCAGACAATGTTGTTGCTCTGACAGGAAGAACTTTACAATTCTGTGCACATCTAATTGTGTGTTGCAATGACGTCTCCCCTTCATTTTACCTAGGAGGCGACCAAATGTGTATCGTCCCTTCACCCTGCTGGCTGACATGGAGGATAACGACATTATACGGCGATTCCGTCTGGACAGGACAAACCTACAAGACCTATGTGCAATGTTGGAGCCACACCTGCGTCCTCGCAGGACATATCCAACAGCACTCACAGCAACGGCGAAGGTGATGGCATTCCTGCATTTCCTGGCTACTGGGTCATTCCAGAACACTGTAGGCATTGCAGGGGGTATGTCCCAACCAACATTCAGCATGGTGCTACGGGATGTCCTGTTGGCTTTGATGCAACACAAGGACGATTCATACATTTCTCCAGGAGGCAGGAATTAGCAGATGTAAAGGGCGAATTTTATGCGCTTGGACACATCCCTAATGTGGTTGGTGCAATATACTGCACACATGTTGGCCTGGTTCCACCACAGGCACGGGAGCACATATACAGGAATCTGAAACATTTCCATTCCATCAATGTGCAGGTGGTGTGCCAGGCCGATATGGTCATCTCACACATCTGTGCCAAGTTTCCAGGATCAGCCCACGATTCCTACATTCTGGGCAACAGCATTGAGCCCCAGCTGATGGGCAATCTGCTTTCGGACCGGGCATGGATTGTGGGTGAGTACAAAGAGTCAAGTTATGTGCTGCTTGTGTGCTATGCTGTCCTCGGCCACATTTCAGACACTCAATCTGTATGTGTATTTCAACCTTTAGTGACTCTGCATATCCCAACGGCCCTTGGTTGCTGAGCCCACTACCCAATTCGAGTACACTAGCTGAAGTCCGCTACAACATTGCCCATGGGAGGACACGTTGGGTGGTTGAGCGAACATTTGGAATCCTGAAATGGCAATTTCACTGCCTAGACAGGACCGGAGGGGCTCTGCAGTACTCACCCATAAAGGTGTGTCCAATAGTAGTAGCATGCTGCATGCTACACAACCTGGCCTTGCTGGAGGGAATCTCCTTGATCCTGGATGATGATTACCAGCCACAGCCCCCACCTGCAATCCCCCAAATGTCGAGTGACGAGGATAGTGGAGAGGAGGAAGGTGTCGACCAGCATCAGCAGCTTATGATCAATGTTAGACTCCGGGTTGTCTGGTTGGCACAGGTAGGTACTTGTGGCAAGCAGGGAACCTTTCCTCTAGTCAGGGTAAGGGGTTACACTCCTAAAATAACCCCTGCTCACCCTCTAGGTAGCTTGGCGCGAGCAGACAAGGGTTATCTCAGAGCGTTATAGGTTAAGCATTTGTGAACACATACAGTAACCAAGTGACAATACTACAAATGGACAGCACACAGGTTTTTATATTAAAAATAAGGATTCTTTATATAGAGTTACCACAAGACCATTAAACGACACAAATACACAATACTGTTACTTTAGATGGTAGAAGTTTGCTTAGTTCTCTTAAGTTCTTAAATGCGACACTTTAAGTCAATGTACCTTAGATGCGACACGCAGGGCAACGAAAGTGTTGCAACGATGCTGATGCGATGAAGTTTTTGGTGCAAAGAAATAAAGACGTGAAGATCTTCCAGATATGTTACGCTTCTCCGATGTTGCGAGAAGACTCGACTCGATGCGTCAGCTACAGCGGCATCACCCCTTTACACGATGTGACAACAGCGGCCTTGGCAGCGGCACTCTTCTCCGACGTTTGCGAGACGCTTCCGCTCGATGCTATGCTGCAGCGGCGTCACCCCTTGCGATGCGACAACAGCAGCTCCGACGGCAGCACGCTTCTCCGTGGATGCGAGGTGCTTTTCTTGATGCGGTGCAATGCGACAACTATGATGGTTGCGATGGCGACACGCTTCTTCTTCGATGCGAGACTCTTCTCTTGATGCGGTGCAATGCGTCAGCTATGATGGCTGCGATGGCGACACGCGTCTTCGGCGTTGTGAGACACTTCCAGAATGATGCGAGACGCTTCCGCTCGATGCGATGCTGCAGCGGCGACACCCTTTGCGAGATGCTCCGACAACAGCTCCGACAGCGGCACGCTTCTCCTTCTCGAATTGCGCTTCCAGCTCCTTGCGACACGCAGTCCCTCAGAAGGCCCAACGACAGCAGCAGGCACTTCCAAAAGACTCTGGGGAGCTGGGCGTGAAGTCCACTTGTCCTGCGACTTTGTTCAGGGGGCAAGCTCAGCACAAGCCCTTGGAGATCTTTTAAGCACAAGTTGAAATAAAGTCTTTGTAGTCTTTTCTCCTCTCCTTTCAGCAGCAAGGCAACCACTGCAGGCCAATCCCCCAGGTCAGGGACAGTACTCCTCCTTACAGCTTTCCCAGTTCCTTCTCCTCAGGCAGAGGTTCTTCTTGTCAAGCAGGATCTAATCTCTTGGGAGCAGGGTCCCAATACTTATACCCCTAATTCCTTTGTTCCTCTGGGGTAGAGGGGCCTTTGCCCAGTCCAAACCAGTTCTTGAGCACTTTGTTGACATGACTCTGCCTTTCTATTCAGGGTGCAGGGCAGAGACATCAGCCGCTCCACAGGAGGTGGAGCCAGCATTGTGGTGGCAGATCACAGCCCTATTCAGAGTCCAGGTGCACTCCTCCCATCCATCTGGATGTCAATCTCTCTATTCACCACCAAGCTACCTAGCCCTGCCCCTCTGGGTTTCCCCAGCCCTGTCACTCACACAAACAGACAGGCAGATACACATCATAGCAGAGGCAGGCTGAAATGGTTAGGCAAGCAAATACCAACTTTCTAAAAGTGGTATTTGCAAACACAGAATATTAAAATAAACTTTACTAAAAGATGTATTTTATTATTCTGAGTTCAGGCATACTAAACTCAGATTTCTACCATGTTCCTTGGGTCTGTTAGGATCATAGGATGTAACAATTCTAACAGCCCATTCTGGCCTATGGAGAACAGGTAGCCTTACAATAGTGAAAAACGAAAATGGCTGTAATTCACTATTAGGACATACCACACACATCAGGGCTTGTCCTACCTTATGCTTACAATGCACCTGGCCTTGGGCCTACCATAGGGGTGACTAATATGAAGTTAAGGGAAGGTTTAGGGACTGGGAAGTGGGTGCACTTGCCCAGTCAGCATGACAGTACCAGACTGCACGCAGGTTCTGCAATGGCAGACCTTAGACACATTTTACTAGGCCGCTTCTGTGGGTGGCACAACCAGTGCTGCAAGCCCACCTGCAGCATTTGTATTTACAAGCACTGGGCACTCCTGGTGCAATTTACTGGGGTCTGACAGTAAACCAAATAAGCCAATCATGGAATCCAACCAACATATACATTTTAAATAGGGAGAGCATATGCACTTTAGCACTGATCAGCAGTGGTAAAGTGCCCAGAGTCATAGAACAGCTCAGAAAAAAATACAGGAGGAAGGCAAATATTTCAGGGATGACCCTGCAAAAAGAGCCAAGTCCAACAATCAACTACTTCACTTGATGGTGAGTGACAATGTACAACGTGGCCGTTGTCTGCTGATGTTGTGTTTGGTGAATAGGTCTATGAGAGCTTTGTGACTGCAGCGGGTTGTTGAGTCAGTGCTGGCTGCAGATGTTTTTGGAACAGGGTAGTTTGGCACAGCTACTTGATGTCGAAGTTGGTACTATTTCCCATTGTAATGTGTGCTGATTGGAGTACCTTGATGACAAGTGTAGTGTGATGGTTTATAGGCCACCAACTGAGTAGCGACTAATGTTCGGTTGTATTTTCCTAGGTCCCTTCAGCCTCTCCTTGCCTGCAGAGAATCCCTGCTCCTGTGACATTGCAATCATGGGTAACATTTTACATACTGTGATAAACATGGAGCAGAGGCAACTATATTGGTGCGTGTTGGACCTGGCCCTTTTAGCAGGTTCACCCCTAAACTTTTTGCATTTATCTTAGCCTTGGTCCCTATGTAGTGTTAGTAGTTGTAGGCCTCTAGGCACTTTAGCACTGTGTCCCCGTGTAAAGTGCGTGCACTCTGTGTTGCATTGAGGGAGACTGACCTGCCCTCCCATAGGAATGCATGGGGAATGTGTGTGTCCATGGTAGTTCCTGATGCGTGGGGAGTGCAGGGTCGAGTTTGGTATGTGCGAACTTGTGAGATTGAATGCTGCGCGATGATGTGTGTGGCGCTACTGTGTCTAGGGTAGAAGTGCCACTTCTAGAAGCTGGCATGTCTGTGTAATAAATGTGAAGTGACGGTCTGGCTTGTGATTGGCTGGTGTGCCTGGCTCCAGGAGTCAGGATGGGTCTACCCCAGTGGTGGATAGGGAGATTTACATCCAGATGGGTGGGAGAAGTGCACCTGGAACCTGAATGGGGCTGGGCCTTCCCTACACAATGCTGGCTCCACCCCCTGTGGTGCGACTGATGTCCCTAGCCTGTCCTGTGAATAGGGAGAGGGGCTGAGCAAAACAAATTGCTCAGGAACCAGTTGCATCTGGTTCGCCCCTTCCCTGCACCTTGGTAACAAAGGAAATGTGTATATAAAAAGGGGCTGTGACCCCATGTAAAGGGTTCTGCTGCTCTGATCCTGACGCTGGGGGCTGCTGCTGCTGGGCTCCAGGAGGAACCGCCACAAGGGACTGCCTCCCTGCTGGAGGGCCCTGTGTGCTGGCCTGCCTGAGCCCAGCCTTGTGCCCCCCCCCCTGAACTTGGCCTCTACCTTGAAATGGTGCCTTCCTCTTTATTGCTGGGAAGAGCGTGCCATTTTTGACCCTGGACCTGTGACTTTTACACCTGGGAGCCCTTTTTAAGGAGAGGGCTGGTGACCTTACCCTGGCGCTTACAGAGCGCTGCTATGGTGCGCCTGCAGCACTGAACTGCTCATGAGGAACTGGAAATCCCCGTCGTAAAGGATTCCCCCCCCCCCCCATTTGTGTGCGCTCGGGCGGGAGCCCACCCCGCTTTGTTATCTATTTTCCTTTGGGAGCCCACGCCGCCTATGCTGGACTCGAGCGGGAGCCCACACCACGTGACGACCGCCTCTTGAAGTTAATTAATATATTTGCTGTTCTAAATACCCCTAGCGGGTGCCCACCCCGCCAGGGACTTTACGTAGAAGTAACGGGAGCCTACCCCGTATTGTCTGGGGAAAAATAATCCAACACCGCTAATTTATGACTGCAGACTAAGCGGGAGCCCACCCCGCATCGGTACCTGGAAAATGGGTGCCCACCCCGCAGTTTTGCCTGTTCTATCGCGGGTACCCACCCAGCCACTATATTTAATTTAAACATAGACGGGAGCCCACCCCGCGCGTCAGTATTGAGGAGATCACCGCCGCAGCCCGGGCCAAGCAGGAAGTCAAGCACCCTTATGGGGGCGGGCCGCGAGACAAAAGCCGCGTCCGGAACCAGGAAGTAGTCTGGGAGCCTCGCGGGCTCCAGAACAAAGTCCCGGTCCCGAGGAGGGAGACCGGGTGAAGCCCGGCTGGATGGTAGTGCGGGGCTCCCATAAGTGGAGAGAGCCCCGCTGACGTACTGGACAGAGAGTAAGGCGGAGCGTGGGGGGTCTCGAGGCGCATTGTCGGCCCCTGCCGCATCCCAACCCCGTGTGTCGCCTAAGTATCTGGAGCCTCGGAGGCTCCATGGGAGGAGCTACAGCAAGAAAGCAGACGGGAGCCTACCCCGCGCTTCAGTAACCTGGAGGAGAGCCCAAGGAGGAGCGAAGTGCTCCCAGAGAAGGTCCCGGTGAGTGGGGCTGTGTTGTGTATCTGGGGGGGTGTAAGAGTGGGCAGAAAACAGCGCGACACTGGTGGGGTAGTTATAAGATGGTTAATGAGATATATTCAAATGTCTCGGTTTTTTTAAATGACCCAACGTCAAAGTCACGTAACAAAGGTTCCCAATCCGCAAAATAGGGGGGGTGGAGTCTTGGGCTTCTTCCTTCAGGGGGATAGGTGCTCCCTCTTTGAAGATGCTCGCGTTGTCTCCTCGGCCAGGAGTCAGTCGTTCTCCGGCGGTGATGCGGGGGTAGAACACACAAAACGAAAGAAAAAGGGACCGATTAGGAATATTCAGGTCTTGATCTGAGTGAAGGGAAGGGCGTGCGGGATATCACCATCTATCGGCTCTTGGGGTCATGAAGGGAGGGGATCCACCACCGCAAGCGGCCTTGTAGGGAGAGAGGAGCGCGCAGAGGTCAGGACTCCCCACCCGGCAGCCCCACTCCTCCCACAGCTCTATGATCGACCCACCTCCCGGTACCCAGCAAACGCTGCAGTACCTGTTCAAGCCACAGTCCTCCGGGACCGTGACAGGGCGCTTCACGGGATCGTTGGCCTCCAGGCTCCTCAGTGTTCTCGCCTTCCGGGGTCCTCGATTCTGCGGTAGTCCTTGCGTCCTCGTCTCCTCTCCGTTCCTCGACTCGTCGTTCTACTTCCTCCTTCCCGCTGACGACCCCTTCTTCATTGGCTGTCGACCTTTTCACGTCGGATGACTCAATGGGGCTCCACCCCCCTGGGTGGAGTCCGTAGCTTTCGGTCTGTTCCTGAAAGGGCCAGTACCCGGAAGGGGGAGAGTCTGGTGACGCCGTCCAAGCCGTGACAGGGTCCGGCGAATGAAAGGTGGAAACATCGGTGAGTAGGGGAGGGGAAGGCAACACCGGTGTCTCAGAGCCCGGACCCTGACACATCCCTCCCCCAGATTCGCCCCGATCGGGGCCGAATGGACAACGGGACAAGAAGTCAGCATTTGCGTTAAGGGTACCCTTCCTGTGGCGGACCACAAAGGAAAAGGGTTGGAGGGATAGGAACCATCTCATCACCCTAGGATTGTTTCCCTTGGTTTTTCTCATCCATACGAGAGGAGCGTGGTCGGTATATAAGATGAAATGGATTCCCTCGAGGTAATACCGAAGTTTATCAATCGTCCATTTGATGGCGAGACACTCCTTCTCGATGGTGGGATAGCGTTGCTCTCGCAAAAAGAGCTTCCTGCTGACATAAAGGACCGGACGTTCCGTACCGTCAAAGGCGATCTGGGAGAGGACGGCACCTATACCCACATCGGAGGCGTCCGTCTGGAGTATAAAGGGACGGGAATGGTCGGGTGAGATCAATACGGGATGGCTAGTAATAGCCGTTTTCAAGGCGTTGAAAGCAGCAAGAACTGCGGGAGATGGCACTTGCAAGGCCCTGTTGGGGACCCCTTTTTGTAACAGATCGGTAAGGGGAGCGGAAAGGGCAGAGTATTGAGGAATGAAACAGCGATAATAGCCAGTGAGACCCAAAAAGGCCCGGATCTCACGTTTTGTGGAGGGTACGGGTGTGTTGGTTATGGCTTTCACTTTTTCTTCCTGAGGTTCGAGACACCCGTTCCCGAGTACGTACCCCAGAAATCTCACTTTGTTAAACCCCACACGGGACTTCTTGGCGTTTATATGTAGTCCCGCGGCTTTTAGCGCTTGCAGTATCTGTTGAACATGTCTAAGATGGTCTTTCCAGGTGGGGCTGTAAATAACGATGTCATCCAGATACGCTGCTGAACACTGCTGATGGGGGTACAGCATTTTATTCAATAGTCTCTGAAAAGTTGCCGGGGCGCCGTGTAGCCCAAAGGGAAGTACTGTGAACTCGAACAGGCCCTCAGGAGTAGAGAAAGCCGTTTTCTCTTGATCTGTGGCTCTCAGGGGTACCTGCCAATATCCTTTTGTTAGGTCTATGGTTTATTTTTATTTTTTATTTTATAGAACTTATAATGCGCAACAGCTACCCGCAGTGGGTTTCCCGGCGCCAGGGATAGACTCAAGAAGAAAAGAAAACACAATACTATGTCAGGACCAGCTAAAACAGCAAAAAGGCTATAAAAAAAGCAGAGTCTTAAGTTTTTTCCGGAAACCAAACAAGTTGGCTTCCAGCTTAAGGGCAGTAGGCAGTGTGTTCCAAAATTTGGGGCCCAGATGGGAGAAGGACCGACCACCCATTTTTACAAGTTTAAAT
This sequence comes from Triturus cristatus, assembly GCF_964204655.1. Lineage (NCBI taxonomy): Eukaryota > Metazoa > Chordata > Amphibia > Caudata > Salamandridae > Triturus > Triturus cristatus. Next base: position 543,446,935 of record NC_140594.1, on the reverse strand, counting down.
CTTGGGACAACAAAATCGCCATTTGCCGAGGATCGCAGCAAACGGTTAGGTTTGTAGGTTTGAACAAGACTCTTTAAATATTTTGGGGCCACGCCATGTTTGATCTTAAAAAGATAGCAAAGGGCCTTAAATTTTATGCGGCTAGGGATTCTCAACAAAAGCAGATCGCGAAGAGCCTTTGCAGCCGAGGATCTCCGTGGTAGATTGCAGAAAAGTCGTGCCGCCGAGTTTTGTACCACCTGGAGTTTATTCAAGGTAGAAGTGTCGGCACCAAGATAGAGAACATTACCGTAATCAAGGCGAGATATAACTAACGCCTGTACGACGGTTCTCTGAGTAGAGTGGGGAAGCATCCACAAAATTTTCTGAAGCCATCTTAAGATGGCAAAACAAATAGAGGCATCCTTGGTAGCTTGCTGTCTCATGGATAACTTATCATCTATAAGAAAGCCAAGGTTACGAACTACAGAGACCGGTTGTGGAAGGGGTCCCATATCACTTGGCCAGTGCTGAGGGCCCCATAACTCTTTGTTCTTTCCCAAAATGACGACCTCCGTCTTGTCACCATTCAACTTAAGTAGATGCATTTGCATCCACTCGGCGACACGCGATAATCCGTTCTTCAAGACAGATTCACAGTTGCCTTCACTGCTGGAAAGAGAAAAGACAATCTGGGTATCATTGGCGTATGAAAAGATTGTCAACCCAGCGTCCTCTACGATGGTGGCCAGGGGTCTAACATAGATGTTGAATAGCAGAGGGCTAAGTATAGACCCCTGGGGAACGCCATGTGCCGATGAACAGATGGCCGAGCAGGCTTTCGCCGAAAAGACCTGAAAAGTGCGCTCACTCAAAAATGAGGCAATCCAGGCAAGTGCAGGGCCATCTACTCCTAGGGACCGGACAGAGTTTAGAAGGATGGAATGGGACACGGTATCGAAGGCCGCACTCAAATCCAATAGGATGAGTGCAGATGTTTCCCCTCGATCAATACCGTGCCGCAACCTCTCCGTAACCCCATGGAGAGCGGTCTCAGTAGAATAGTGTGCTCGGAAGCCGGATTGAGAAGGATGCAGAAATTCCGAACTTTCCACTAGTTGGTTTAACTGAGAATTAACATGTCTTTCCAGCACCTTTGAAAAAAAAGGCAACAAGGATATGGGTCTAAAATTGGACAAGTTAGAAGTGTCCGCACCGGCCTTCTTTAGGAGGAGGACAACCATTGCGTGCTTCCATTCTGGTAACACATGAGACTCAGTCAGGGAAGCATTAAGAAGTCTCATTAGAACCCGACGGGGTTCAAGATCCAATGACTTTAGAACTCTTACTGGTATTAGATCAAGGGGGAATCCGGATCTGACACTGTTCAAACAAGTGAGGAAGGAGATATCATCAAACAGTTGCCAGTTGGTAACCTTCACCAAAGGGGAAGGTAATTCAGGCACAGCCAATTGCACCAGGTGAGGATCCATTGCTGTCAAGGGAGAACTCATAGAATCATATATGCGTTCAACCTTGGCAATAAAATACTCGGCAATGGCTTTACATGGATCTTCCTCCAAAGCTGGAGGGATCGGGACAGTGTCTGCTCCTGTTAGCTTTTTTACAACAGAAAAAAGAGTATGTGGGCAATTCTGTGCCTGCGTCACTGTACTCACAGTGTAAGTAGCCCTGGCTTTTTTACATTGGGAATGATACCCCTTCAGGGCTTCTTTGTATTCAGCCTTACAAGAAGCAGAGTAGGAATGCCTCCATTTCCTTTCAAGTGCCTTGCACTTGGCTCTTAAGATCTTCAAGTCTTCCGAGAACCAAGGTGCAGGGGGATGATGTAATCTAGTGTGCTTAGGTGTTAAAGGCAGTAAAGTAGTTATAGCACTAGTGAACAAGTGAGATATTGCCATGTTAAGCTCTGAAACAGAAGCATTGGTGTCGGGACAGGTATTGGAGAGGTACTGATTGAGCTCTACAATATCAAGTTTTCCCCACTGATGAATCAGTTCATCCTTACCACAGCTACCCTTGGCTGGACTCTTAAAAAGGGACAGGGAAAAATGAACTGCGAAGTGGTCAGACCACTCCAACGGACGAGCACTTTGAGAACAATCAAAGTGTAAATTAGAAAAAACAGGGTCCAACAGGTGACCGGCAGAATGAGTGGGCCCAGAGTTCCGTAGTGATAGATTCAGGGCTTCGAGATCATTTAAGAAATGCGTACTAAGAGTGCAACGAGGGTCTTCAAGGTGTAAGTTAAGATCACCTAAAATGGTGAAATTTGCCGCTTTAAGAAGCAAAGGAGCTATAGAATCGGCAAAAGACGACGTCCATGTACTCGCATTACCGGGGGGGGCGATAAATCAAAAGACCTGAAAAAGTAAATTGAGGATTAATTGCCAATTTAAATAAGGCAGCTTCGCAACCAGGTAGAAGAAAGGCTTCAAGCTTACACACGTAGCTAGATTTACAAATTATAGCGATGCCCCCTCCTATTCCGGAAACTCTATCTTGCCTTACTATGACATAGTTGCCAGGAACAGCAATGGCTACATCCGGGCCAGAACTGTCCTGAAGCCACGTTTCCGTACAAAATATTGCATCCGGCCTCTCATCAATAATAAAATCATGAATATGATATTTATGTTTTGAGAGAGACCTACAATTGATATTCCAAAATTGGAGTGGAGGACGAGTGAGTAGAGTTTTAGCAGCTCGTCGGCTCCCACGAGTTCGAGTGTGAGTCGACGCTTTACATCTAGTCATTTTACATGTGTAAAAATTACAACCAGAACATTTAAAATAATGAATCAGTAAAACGCAGGGAATACAGTTGACATGAGGAGGGGGGCGCAGATTTTTTAATGCCTCACCTGTATATGAGCAGATTCCTGCGAGTGAATGGCTAGCTGCCATGTTTAGTGTAAAATAAGTGGCCCCTGGACGCGTACAGACGCGGACGGGCGCAGACGGGCTAAACTCTGGCGTAAACTCCGGCTAAAATCCGGCGTCCCGCTGCGCGTATCCGCTGCGCGTCGGTGTGGCTTCCTTTTGTAGTGGTCTCGTGTCCTTGTGACCCCAGACCGCTGCAAACACACAACAGGCACCGGGCGAGATTCCCTCACCTAAGATGGCCGCCAATCTCGAGTCGGGGCAGAAGGACCCGCAAAATGCAGTGGTTTGGCAATTTTACAATGCGAGTGAGCTGAGGTGAGTGCGAGTCTGCGGGCATCACTTAAAAACAGGGAAAAACAAATTAAATAAAAAATAAATATCTAACGGGATTTTTAAAAAAATAGTACCAAAAGGACAAAATGCTCAACTAACATATGGTTGTAATGGTTGTAATGTATTGGGCTTCACCCAGTCTCTCGACCAGTTCATCTACTCTAGGGAGAGGATAAGCATCTCGCTAGGAGATAGCGTTTACCCCACGGAAGTCAATGCAAAATCATATGGACCCATCGGGTTTCGGCACCAGCATAATAGGGGAGGACCACTCACTCCGCGATGGTTGGATAACCCCCATAAGCAGCATGTTGCGGACCTCCTCGGTGACTGCTTTCCTTCTGGCGGCCGGAATGCGATACGGTTTTTGTTTTATCACTTTTCCCTCCTCGGTTATTATGCAATTTTCTAACACTCTGGTTTTTCCGTGGATGTCTGAAAATAGGGATCTGAATTCGAGGGTTACTTCTAACACTTCTTTTTGCTGGTCTTGTGTCAAGTCTGGGTTAACGACCAGGGTTTCCAAAGAACAGTCTGGTAAAGCCGGAGATGTCACTAGATGATTGGCTACGGGAAGAGGTCCTAACCATTTTTTAAAGATGTTAATGTGATATATTTGGGTCTTGTTAGGACCCAGGCGGATTCTATAGGTCGTCTTCCCAATGGTTTCTAGGACTTTAAAGGGGAAGGCAACACCGGTGTCTCAGAGCCCGGACCCTGACAGGGGGTGAGGTCGGGGCAAGTTGCCGGTGCCTTCCCCCTGGGGACACTCTTCAGAGGCACAGAGGGTGCCAGTGATTGTTGGTTGCTAACAGCTGCCCCGCACGACAGTGGGCAGCTGCGACATTTCTTTTGGGGGCATTTGTGTTTCTGAGTCCTCGAGCGGGACTCCACCATTTTTGGGGCACATTGCTGTTTGAAGGGCCAGAGGGGCACGTGTTCGCCCCTATAGTGACCATATGTTTTTCAGTTGCCCCCATGAGAGTGGGCAACTGCAACGTTTTGGGGGCGATATGAATTCAGAGAAGCCCCAGTGAGGCCCAAAGGGCACAGTTGTGCCGGGGCCTATTTGTATTTTCCCAGCTGCCCCACCAGACAGAGGGCAGCTGCAACGTTTGGTATTGACTCAGAGGGCACATTGGGTGCCCAGGCCTTTCCTTCATTCACAGCTGCGCAGCACTTAGTGCCAGCTGCCACATTTAGGCCTGATCCTGTGCTTCGCTGCTTTTGCTGTGTGCGTAGCCGCTCGGACATTCTGGACATCGGGCCTTGGAGCCCCTGTGAGAGGCCAGTTGGCCTGGGGACAGTTTTCAGGTGTTGTGCCCCCGCTTGGGGCCCACTGTGTTTGTGTTGGTAATTACCTGAGGTTTTATACCTAACCTGATGCCTAATGTGATTTATGCGTACTGTATTTATGCCCCTGAGGTTTGGGCAGGATATATTTGATTCCTAAATGTGTAGGGTATTTATGCTTAGGATGTTAGGCATAATGGGAGTTATGCTACACTGAGGGTGCCAAGTCATTTCTTCTACCAGTAGCGACTATTTGTTATTACTGATTGACTACATTTATTATTTTATGCTACAGTCATTATATGTTCTGCATTTGCTAATTTCCCTTTGTGATTGTCCTGACAGTGGCCCAATTTGGCCCTGTCGTGTATATAATCCCCTGTAGATGCTGCCCAGTGCCAGTTGGCACAGCGTATATTGTGTGATTCTGACCTAATGTGTTTATTATAATACAAAGGCTATTTTTATATATAACCTTGTGTGGAGTTCATTTTGTGGTGTGCCTGGGGTGTTGTTGCTGTGTGCGTGCGCAAAAGCTTTACATCTTGCCTCCGGGATAAGCCTGACTGCTCGTGCGAAGATACCAAGGGGGTGAGCAGGGGTTATCTTTGGCGTGTAACTTCCTTGCCCTGACTAGAGTGGTGGTTTCTGCCTGGCTTAGGCGCACGCCTTAGCCAGCCAGTAATCCCATTTCTAACAGTGCGTGATTAGTGTTTATTTACAATGGGTATCTGTGACAGAGAAGTGGATATTTACATACATGTGAATGGTGAATCAATGATGTGGCAGGGATGGTAGATGAGACAATCGAGTAAACATCACATTTTTATGGTGAAACAGACAGATGTCATTTCAACGGCAGTGTGGGTGGGGACAGGTTACAAAATCAATTGCAGGGTGAAGAGGGGTGCCATTATGGCTGGCTCCTTGTCTGGCATTTGGCAGGTGCTTTGCCACGGGATGCTCCCAAGGATTTCTTTGGACGGCCCCTTGATCTCTTGGCAGGGGGGAACACAGGTGCAGGGACAGTGGAGTCTGAGGAGTCTCCCATCTCCGTGTCCACAGGGGAGGATGTGGAATTGTCATCCTGCGGGCCACCGGAGGCAGGTGGAGGTGTTGGTCGTGCCACAGGCCTGTCCCTAAGTACCGCCACTAGCTGGCCCAAGAGGTCCACGATTTGGGACATGCGGTCCACAAGTTGGCCCATGCGGTTGTCTATGGACCTCAGCATCTGTTGTTGCTCATGGGCATCTTGCTGAGCCTGCACCAATTGTCCCTGGGCCTGTTCATAGACCCCAACAACTCTGTTGATGTGTGCGAGGAATTCGGTTCCAGGGTCCTGTTGGCTTCGAGTATCCCTCGGCCTCCCAACTGTTCTGCTGTCACGGACCTGTTGCCTCACCACTGTGGGAACCCGCAGTGGTCCATCCTGCTGAGGGGTGGGACAGGGGGCCTGGTGGGAGTTGTAGTGCTGTCTCCCAAGACACATTCCCCCTCCCTGGGAAGATGGCTATCTACCTGTTAGGTGAATGTGAGGCATACATTGGCTAACACATGCTTCTGGGTGGGGTGGAGTGCTCCATCCTGCTGAGGAGTGGGACAGAGGGCCCTGGTGGGAGTTGTAGTGCTGTCTCCCAAGACACATTCCCCCTCCCTGGGAAGATGGCTACCTACCTGTTAGGTGAAGGTGAGGCATACAATGGCTGACACATGCTTCTGGGTGTGGTAGAGTGCTCCATCCTGCTGAGGGGTGGGACTGGGAGTCCTGGTGGGAGTTGTAGTGCTATCTCCCAAGACACATTCCCCCTCCCTGGGAAGATGGCTACCTACCTGTTAGGTGAAGGCGAACAATGCAATGGCTGCCACATGCTTCTGGGTGGGTGCAGTGCTCCGTCCTGCTGAGGGGTGGGACAGGGGGCCCTGGTGGGAGTTGTAGTGCAGGCCTCCCACCCCCAAACAGCCCTCCCTGGGAAGATGGCTACCTACCTGTTAGGTGAGGGTGAGGCATACAATGGCTGACAAATGCTTCTGGGTGGGGTGCAGTGCTCCATCCTGCTGAGGGGTGGGACAGGGGGGCCTGGTGGGAATTGTAGTGCTGTCTCCCAAGACACATTCCCCCTCCCTGGGAAGATGGCTATCTACCTGTTAGATGAAGGTGAACAATGCAATGGCTGGCACATGCTTCTGGGTGGGGTGGAGTGCTCCATCTTGCTGAGGGGTGGGACAGGGGGCCCTGGTGGGAGTTGTAGTGCAGGCCTCCCACCCCCAAACAGCCCTCCCTGGGACGATGGCTCCTACCTGTTAGGTGAGGGTGAACAATGCAATGGATGACACATGCTTCTGGGTGGGTTCAGTGCTCCATCCTGCTGAGGGGTGGGACAGGGGGCCCTGGTGGGAGTTGTAGTGCAGTCCTCCCACCCCCAAACAGCCCTCCCTGGGAAGATGGCTACCTACCTGTTAGGTGAGGGTGAACAATGCAATGGCTGACACATGCTTCTGGGTGGGTGCAGTGCTCCATCCTGCTGAGGGGTAGGACAGGGCGCCCATGTGGGAGTTGTAGTGCTGTCTCCCAAGACACATTCCCCCTCTCTGTGAAGATGGCTACCCACCTGTTAGGTGAGGGTGAGGCATACAATGGCTGACACATGCTTCTGGGTGGGGTGCTGATGTTTTGGGGTGCAGTTGTGAGGGTGGTGTGGGTGGTGTGGGTGGTGTAGGTGGTGTGTGTATTGTGGTGGTGGTGTGATGTGTGCAGGTTTGCCTCTTCTTTGTTCTCTGGTGTTGGGTTCTTCAGTTGTGGAGTATTGCAAAGGATTGTGGTCGGTATATAAGATGAAATGGATTCCCTCGAGGTAATACCGAAGTTTATCAATCGTCCATTTGATGGCGAGACACTCCTTCTCGATGGTGGGATAGCGTTGCTCTCGCAAAAAGAGCTTCCTGCTGACATAAAGGACCGGACGTTCCGTACCGTCAAAGGCGATCTGGGAGAGGACGGCACCTATACCCACATCGGAGGCGTCCGTCTGGAGTATAAAGGGACGGGAATGGTCGGGTGAGATCAATACGGGATGGCTAGTAATAGCCATTTTCAAGGCGTTGAAAGCAGCAAGAACTGCGGGAGATGGCATTTGCAAGGCCCTGTTGGGGACCCCTTTTTGTAACAGATCGGTAAGGGGAGCGGAAAGGGCAGAGTATTGAGGAATGAAACAGCGATAATAGCCAGTGAGACCCAAAAAGGCCCGGATCTCACGTTTTGTGGAGGGTACGGGTGTGTTGGTTATGGCTTTCACTTTTTCTTCCTGAGGTTCGAGACACCCGTTCCCGAGTACGTACCCCAGAAATCTCACTTTGTTAAACCCCACACGGGACTTCTTGGCGTTTATATGTAGTCCCGCCCCCAGGACAGGGCGCCCATGTGGGAGTTGTAGTGCTGTCTCCCAAGACACATTCCCCCTCTCTGTGAAGATGGCTACCCACCTGTTAGGTGAGGGTGAGGCATACAATGGCTGACACATGCTTCTGGGTGGGGTGGCGTGCTCCATCCTGTTGAGGGGTGGGACAGGGTGCTCTGGTGGGAAGTTGTAGTGCTTATTGTCTGGACACATACATCACCGTTGATGTTGGGTACCTTTGTGGTGTATCAGGTTGGGTGAAGGTTATATCTGTGTGATCTGTTTAGGGTATTGTGGGGCAGAACAATGGACTTGGGCCTAGGAGGTGTAGGTTTGTGGTTGTGCAGGACAGTCCATAGAAGTGTGATGGTATACATTTGTACTTACCAGCTTCCACTTCCTTCAAGACTCTCTGGTTGCAGTATGGCAATCACCTTCTCCTCCCACTCAGAGAATGGTTTAGATGGAATGGGAGGCCCTCTCCCAGTCCTCTGAGCCAGCTCACGGTTCTTGGCCCTCTTCTTCTTGACCAGGCTCTTCAGGTCATGCCACCGCTTCTGTATTTCCTGCTTGTTGCAGGGGGTGGTCCCTACTGCATTGAACCTGTTCGCTATCCTCACCCACACTTGGGTTCTGGTGGCTAATGGTGTCTGTTGGACCATGTTACCATAGAGTTGTGGTTCAACTCTGAATATCTCATCTACCATGACTGCCAGCTCTGTTTTTGTGAATTTTGGCATTTTTTGTGGTGCCATGGTGTGTGCTGTGCTGATGTTTTGGGGTGCAGTTGTGAGGGTGGTGTGGGTGGTGTGGGTGGTGTAGGTGGTGTGTGTATTGTGTATTGTCTTCAGTTGTGGAGTATTGCAAAGGATTGTGGTCAGGTAAGGGGCTGGTTTTATGCTCAGCTATGTGGGTGTGGCAAGCTAGTGTATTGCTGTCAGGTGTGTTGTCCTGTGATTTGTTGGTTTGAATTTGCCATGGGGGGTGTCATTGTCCAGTTTTAGGTCGATTTGTGGGCAGGCCTACTTCCCTGTGTGCATTTGGTGGCCTCATTGTGTGTTTTTTTCATCGTCCGCCATTTTTTCACGGATCCTCCGCAGCGATGGCTATGCTGCAGCCCTTCCGCCGGCTGTCACATTCATCACTGTTCGCAACAGCGGCGGTCCGCTACAGCGGAACGCACCGCTGTGGAATCAAGGATATCATAATGTCACGGGCGGTTACTCCGTATGCCTGGTGGCGGTTTGTATATTTCCCGCTGCGAATACGACCGTCGCGGTCGGATTTTCACCAGTCCCATCGCTTACGGGCAGTTTTTCGATGCCTCCTACCGCCGGGGTCGGAATATTTTGGCGGTATATCATATTATGACTGGCGTTTTTCCCGCTGGTCCTGTGGGCGGTCTTTTCCCGCTACCATGGCGGTCGGGATAGTTTTCTGACCGCCATCCTAATCGGCCCCTAACTTACGACAAAATCCTAAACTTACTCATTTTGGTATTCACAGAAGGCACTTACTCATCAATGAGTAAGTGCCTTCTGTGAATACCAAAATGAGTATGTGTCTTCTGTGAAAACCAAGATGAGTAAACGGTGGTAAGTTTAGGATTTTGTCATAAGTTAGTTCTGTGAATCGGGCCCATTGTTAGTAGGATTATATTTTATACCAGAGATAGAGATTCCTGCATCTACGCTTGCAACTTCAGCATCTGCACACCAATGGATAGGCAACAGCAAAGGCTTCATTTGTAGATTATTGAAAAAAGGAATTCTCAACTAATTTTTATTCTAGATAAGTTGAAGAATGCACAGAAACTTTAGACAGGATTGTGCTACATCTGTGCTCATACACCACCTTTGGCTGCAGTCAAGGTGACTTACCACCACTTCACACTGTCATATGCAATTAGATGTAGCATTCTGCTTAGCTTATTTTATAGAAAGGAACATTTTGAATATTATTTTTCCAATTATCAACTAATTCTTTCATAAGTACCCCTACAGAAAAGCATACATTGACATGCCCAGGTGAAAGACCACAACACTGCATGGTATTTCTTTACATCATCCACTGTTATAGGCACTGTTAAGACATACAAAAACAATTTAACCTGTCTGATGAGAACATAAGAATCAACATACTTTTTTTTTTGCGTCTGGGATATGGCACCTAGAAAATATATTATGACAGAGGAACAGCAATCTCATATCTTTCATAGTAAACACAAAGATGACATTCATAAGAATGCTTGAAAGAAAGAAGAAGAATACAAAAAGAAAATGATATATCCAAAATTGAAATTAGACAGACAAAAGAAATGTGTGTTTATAAAAGGAGTAATCAATTTAGAAAGAGACACATTAGATCAGTAGTTGTCTACATACATTTGAAATTTTGGGAGGAGCTATTCAAAGTCGTACAGGGGAAGAAACAGCTATTTCACAGTTTTATTTTGTTTGTAAGCAAGATACTTAGGGGGATATGTACAAGGAAGTGGAGCGGGGAGGCGTTAGCTTTCCTGGCTTAACGCCTCTCTCCTACACTTCAGAAACGCAAGGCTGCACCATATTTACAAGAACATGGTGCAGCCTTAGGTTTCCCCCTGCGATGCGCTAAGTTTAGTAACTTAGCACCAACGCACGCACCCTAGCACCAGAGTCAGGCACCCTAGCACCAGAGTGCAAGGGTGTCTGTGTGAAGGGGAGGATTGTTTATGTTTAGGAAAGTGTCCCTTCCTGCACATAAACAATCCTAGAAATACCATTCTGTTCATTCATGTGTGCTGTTTCATGCAGCACACATGAAAGTGACAAAAATGCATTTTTTTTAAAGTTTGTTTAAGTACAGGAAGGGACACCTTCCTGTACATAAACAAACCATGGCATTTTGCTTTTTCCATATGTGCTTCATAATGCAGCACACATAAAAAAGCTAAAACAAGGAGAAATAATGCATTTCTCCTCGTTTCGCCAACTTAAGTTCAGTTTTTACTTGGTCTTAATTTTGGCGCTGCCTCCTTTGTACGCCACCCTTGTACATAGGGGGCAGCTTCAAAATGAATGGGTGTTGTGGTGGAACGCCCCGCGGCACCCACTGCCCACCCCTTTCACGCTAACCATAGCGTGAAAGAGAAAGTTATGTACAAGGCAGCGTTAAGCCACATTAAGTGGCTTAACGCTGCCTTGTACATAAGGGGCAGCCCCCATCGCTACCACAACTTCAATGTTGGGTCACATTGTGCTGGCGATAGGGGCTTGTACATATGCCCCTTAGTTTCAGTTACTTGATGTTTGGGAGGGAATTTCCTATTTTGCCTTATTGTTTCCTTAATGTACCATGTAAATAGTATAGATGCTTCAACCATGACCCCCATCTCATAGACATGAATGAAGTGTTTATGATGGAACACAGTTAGTGGAAGCAAGTTTTGGAGCTATCATACCACTTGTAGAAGTAGTTTTGAATGATGAAAAGTTAGGAAAACTGTAAACAGTAGTGAGCAACTTATTAATTAATGCATCTGGTGCTTTGCTGGCTGTTAACACCAGATGAGTGGCTATTTGATCAATGGTTTTATAAGATCAATTAGCTTTAGACATTTTGCTGGCAGAGAAAGTAGGAGTTTGCAAGATGCATACAATATAAGAGTAAAAGGATAGGAGAATTTGCAAAGAAAATTTCTGAAATGAAACCTGAATTAGAACCATTAGAAACTGCTGGGATATTGGAAAATGTAGGCAAAGGACTTTCCGCTATTGGACATTGGATTGCAACAGTAGGTGGAGGAGTTTTTATAGATATTATTGAATATGTACTTATTATAGGTGTGTACTTGATAACCTTATATGCTGTATATACATTTGTTAGATTCTGCTTAAACATAACAAGAAAGAAAGAAAGAAACTGAAAACCCAGGAAAGAATTTAAATTGGAACCGAAAATAAATAAAGAATAGAAGAAACTTAGAGAACTTGGAAAACATTAAGGTGTAAAAGAAGGCTCAACAGAGAGTGAAAGCAAACTTTAATGATTAAATTAACAAGAAAATACAATAACCCTGGTCAGACTAGCTAGGTAACACATTATGTGGCCACTGGTGACATCCTACCTTTCAAAGAAATAATTACAATCTACAGGCAGTCTGTTCATGTCAAGGAGAGCATTAAGGCTGAATTAAACAAGATGCTGGAATTGGGTGTCATTGAACCCCCAGAAAGACCCTGAGCAAGCCCAGCTGTTTTATCCCCCATACTTCACTCCCAGGGTGGAAAGAAAGAAATTAGGCTTTGAGTGGACTACAGGGGCCACAATGTTGTGACAAAAAATGATGCACATCCAATTTCTAGGACTGATGAACTAATTGACAGGTTAGGGCCCTCCAAATATCTCAGCACTTTTAATTTCACATCAGGGTATTGGTTGATAGGCCTGACCCCTTGTGCCAAAGAAAAATCAGCATTCTAATACTATGATGCCCTTTGGAGTAAGGAATGCCTCTACCACCTTCCAAAGGCTGGTGAATAAAGTCCTTTCTGAGGTGGAATCCTTTAGTGCAGCATATCTTGATGATATTGCTGTCTTTAGCTCCACCTGGCAGGATCACCTGATTCCCCTTGGGTAGATCCTGAGGGCTCTGCAGTGTGCCAGCCTTATTATCAAGGAAAGCAAGTGTCAGATAGGGCAAGGGACAGTTGTATACTTGGGCCACCTTGTAGGTGGAGGCAAAGTCTAACCCCAAAACCCAAGATCCAGACCATTCTAGACTGGGTAGCTCCAACCACCCAGACTCAAGCCAGGGCATTCCTTGGCTTGGCTGGGTACTACAACAGGTTTGTGAAGGGACGTGGCCCCCCTCATAGAAGTGACAGTCAATACAATGCCTAAAACATGTAACTGGACATTAAGCTGTCAAACGACTTTTGATACCCTGACAGAAGCAATTTGCTCAGCACCCACTCTGAAAGCTCTAGATTATACCAAGCAATTCATAGTGCAGTCAGATGCCTCTGAATATGGGATAGGAGTAATCCTGTCCCAGACCAATGATGATGGCCATGACAAACCAGTTGATTTCATTATCAGGAGGCTTCACCCCAGAGAGCAGCACTGGAGCTCCATTGTGATGGAAGTATTTGCTATGTTTTAGTTCCTGAAGAAGCTGACACCATACATGTGTAGTTATCACTCCCTTGTCCAAACTGACCACAGACCTCTCAAATGGCTTATGCAACTGAAAGTTGAAAACCCCAAACTGCTAAGGGGTCTATATCTCTATAGGGAATGGACTTTGCAGTGGAACACAACCTGGGACTGACAATGCAGATGGCCTTTCAATGTTCTTTCATTTAGAAGATGAAGATTCTCTAGGCAAAGGTTAGTCTTATCCTCAATCATTTGGGGAGGTCGTATAGGAAAGTGCCTTTTTTGACAAAGTTAGCCCCACATTTTGTCTGGTACATGATGTGATTTTGAATGAAAGTTAACTGGATCCCTGATAACCAGGTTCTCAGTGTCAGATCTCTTTTCTACATCTGTACCACGAATGGCACAGCTGCAGCAATCCCTATAAGTCCCTAGTAAATGGTAGCCCTGGTACCTAGGGCTGAGAGTACATGGGCTGGATACTTGTCATTACGAGTTGCTTATCTCCATGACGGTTTCAGAGTATTCTAAGATGTTTGGTACCAAACATCTTGTCTTAATAAATCCTCACTGATTCCAATGATACGAGAATTAGATTTATTAATAAATGCACACAGGGACACCTTAGAGGGTCCTCTGAAAACCTACCAAACACAAGAGTGGTCTCTGACTAGTCTTAGCCAGCCTGCCATCACCAAACCTGTTTCTGACCTCATGGAGCCAACGCTCTCAGAGGCCCGGAACAAAGCCTGTTCTGGGCGGAGGTGCTTCACACCTCCCAATGCAGGAATGGGCTTCTGGAATGGGAAGCTTCAAAGGTGATGCTGCTTTTAAAATGCAACTCAGGCTTATTCCAGGGCAAGATGGCTTCTGAGTGAGATCGCGGCTCTATCCTCTCCCCAGCCAGATCTCCAGTGCTCTTACCTGAAGTTCAACGTTGAAATATTATGCAGGGTGGAATCTGGTCCAGCACTAGGACCCTGGAGACTGACCATCACAATCAATCTCGCAGCTGGAACGCCGGAGCAGACTGCGCTCATTGGTGCACACTGGGCCAGCTGCTGCTTTCAGCAGCTTCTGATTGATTTGTGGCTGACATACTTGCCTTGTGCTCAGCTGCAAGGACGTCCGCCGGCAAAAATGGTGAGACATGGCGGCAGAGGTGGCAAGCAACAGACTGCCTTCCTGGCTGTTACCGCTTTATCTTCGATGACTTCCCAGCCCCTACCCTGGCATGAGACCACTCTGGAATGTCAGACGGGTGGCTAGAGGGGGACAGCCGATCCGGTAAGAGGGAAAACATTGAGGCAGTTAAAAAATAACATAAGTGAACTGGCCGGGACGTTGGAGGGTCCCTACCCCTAATTGCTAGCATATTGTCCCCCTCTGGAACTGATGGTATGCTCTTTGATGGCCAGAAAGGGGTTTTGCTGAAATGCAAGTTACCACCAACAGCGTTGCTACCTGCAGAAAGCTAAATGCCCTGTTGGAAGAACGGCACCTACAAGGGGGCAAGGATTCAGAGGGCTTACAGGAAGGTGAACAGGAAGGTGACTCTGGCTCTTGTCTACAAATAAATGAAGAGACCATCCTAGAGGCCCCACTCAAGGGAGAGGGGCTGGGTCTCCATCCAGGCCCCTCGAAATGGGACAGTATGGATGAGGTAACTGGAGCAGCAAAACCTGGTGATGCTAAGCCCCAAGCAAGAAAGTGTCTCTAGAGATCGTGCTATGTTCCCCAATGTGCCTGAGAAGTTCTTTTTCCTGACGGACGACCCAGACATCTCTTATGTCTGTGTATATGTGTTAAGTGGAGAAGGGGGAGTTAAATGGAATAGCAGCTACAGGCTAGAAGATGTATTGAGTCCTGTACATCAAAGAAATTCTCTCTCCAAAAGGGGGAAGAGAAGGAAGGAAAAGACTCCACAGGAAGTGTCCAAGAGAGGTAGCATTGGGGACCTGAGGTGGGATTCTTCTGCCAGACGGCTTAACGCCCTGAAAGAAAGGGGGGGCAGAAGAGAACTGGCTGAACTGGTCCTGGCAGGTGCTTGTGGTACATCAGAAGTTGGGAGCATGAGGGATCACTCCCTTGCTATGATTTTTCAGTCCATAAAACCCTTCCAGACGGAAGTCAAGAGTGATAACCATTGAGCCCAAATAGCTGCTAAAAAACTGCAGGGTGAAATTAGAAAAAATGGGAAAACCTGTACAGATATTGCCGAGAGAATAGTCATGATGTAAAGTCGGCTGAAAATCCTTGAAACTGAAGTGGTGGCCCTTAAGTCTCAGGGTGTAATGCAGGAGGAGACATAAAAGGATATGATGTGGAAGCTTGAAGATCAAGAGAAGTGGCAATGCCATAATAATGATCCCTGGGGGTACCCAAAGGGATAGAGGGAAATGACGCTTGGAATTATATGGTCTCCTTATTCAGCTGTGCTTTCCCCAATATGCCCTCATGGGATTGGGACAAAGAAATCCGATGTGCCCAGAGGTTTCCACTAATGTAGTCAAAATGTACCTCTAAAGAACCAGAATGACCATGAGCAATGCTTATGACAGCAACTTTCTGCTATGACAAGCAGTCAATGACCTGGCCAGTCTCACTGCAAAAAGAGAGCACGAGGGAGTGACTTTTTTCATCAGACCGTACTTTGCGCATGACACAGTAGAACGAAGGTGGCGTTTAAGGCAATTCTTTTGCTCCTTTTCAAAAATTGGGAGCTGAGCTTTATCTGCAAAAACCAGCCCCGCTGAAGATTGTCTTCAGGGGGTAGACTCATAGTTTTATTTCTGAAATTCAGGCTCGGGCATACCTAAAACAAAGATATCATGGGTAAGTCCGGGAGTGGGGTCTGGTGACACCAGGTATCATATAGGATTAATGGTGTCCCCTGTGACAGAATAGAGATTCTCCTTTTTTATTTTGTCAGACAGCAAATCGATGAATTATTGATTTCCCTTTTTGGTTGGCTGGTGAGGGGGGCATGTGGGTTGGGATTTTGTTAGATGTCACCCTGGCTCAGGCAGAGGCCTGGCTGCCTTTGCTTTTGGTGGTGGGTGGGGGGAGACAGGGTGGGGGATCTCACAACCACATGCTGGTTTCGATGGATTTGTGTTTCATGGTGTTTATTTTTAGTAGCAAACATGGTTTAAAGGAGTCAAATGATCTGCACTAGAATTGGGTAAATTATGTATAGCTACAATTAATATCTGTGGGCTTAACGACCTTAAGAAGTGACAGAATGTTGCAAAAGGGTAACAATTGCTAGCAGCAGAGATTATATGTATGCAATAGACCCATATTGAAGGTGCTCAACTCCACCTATTAAATTCGATGGGATATAGGCTGGTTGTGGGGACAACACAGAATACCAGGACGCGTGGTGTGGTTATCTTGGTGCATAACACTAGCCTGCAATTCACGTCGATAAATTTGGCTGATGAGTTATATCTGAATACCAGCTATGTAATGGGGAAACATTTACTACATGCTCAATCTATAGAAGTATTGTAGATGACCCAGGAGTACTTGATTGGGTGACTGGGGAGCTACCAATGTGGCCTCTTCCAGTAGTCCTGTGCAGGGATTTTAACATTAACATACCGGCCAATTGGACCCCGATTGCTGAAGCAGACTGGGTCAATACCTGAGGAAACCTAAGGTATTTTGGCTTTGAGGGCTCTGTGTAAAGATTATGGCCTGATTGATTTATGGAATTGGCACAAGACTTCAGATCCAGGGTATACCTTTTTCCGATACCACATCTTGCCCATACTCGATTGGATTATGTATACCCAGGCCAGGAAGGTAAACATCACTAGTGGACTTCAGCACTGATTGTGTCACCATTAATTGACAAAGTGAGAACATGACTCTAGCTCTGTCAGTGCAGCCTTGCATGAAAGGTTTAAAACTCCCTATTTCAACTGTCAAAATAACTTTTTTGATAGGCCTAAACCTTACTTTTTAATATGTGTAAGTGACTCATAAGGTTGATCTTAATTGCCGATAGGGCAGTATACATAGTAATAAAAAGAAAGACATAATTTTAATGTTGTACATTTCCTGTTAGTAAAAAATACCCCAAGTCTATTTTTACTACTGAAGATCTAAATTTCCATAGATTAACATTTGGTTACACTATTACATTTAATATGAGATAATTTTCAGCTTGGAAATAGCTACAATGCCGTTTTAAACTATCAAACTAATAGTTAATAAATCAAAAACCTTGCCAAAGTCTGATTTAAGATCACTATTAAAATAAAGGTAACTTAGGAATTGTCTTGTCATTCTGGATATGCAGGTGTCATCCAGAAACAGCTATGAAAACTATAGAATTTCCAAAACGTCGCAGCCAGGCTGGTACTCAACATCCATTGCAACAGCCACATGACACAACACCTCTGTCAACTCCACTGGCTCCCTATCAACAAGAGAATCTCTTTCAAGCACCCCACACTTGCATACAAGGCTCTCCACAACGGATGACCAGAATATCTGAACCACCGCCTCACTTTCCACACACCACACACCCAACTCGCACTGGCCTCAGCCGGACAGATCCACAAGAGGAGAACTGGAGGAAGATCCTTTTCCTACCTTGCCGCCAAGACCTGGAACACCCTGCCCCTCCACCTCAGGAAATCTGCGTCGTTGACCTAATTCAGGAAGGACCTCAAGACCAGGCTCTTCGACTGAGCCTCCAAACCCAGACGGATCAGTAGCCCGTCCCCCAGCACCTTGAGACCCTCACGGGTGAGTTGCCGCATTTTATAAATCCCTGATTAATTGATTGATTGTCTTTTACCTAAAAGCCTCTTGTAGCCTGTCACCTTTCTAACTGCTGCCTTCCTCCTTTATTAGGTGTGAATGACACTCAGGAACAGAAAACAAAAGGTCTATCTGCTGGGATGAAGTGTGACCTTCTCTGACAGTTTGGCTTAGGAGGCTGTGGCCAACAGGGCAATGCACTGCAAAGGCAGGCTGCTCTGCCAGCATGGAAGTAACTGACACAATGTCTGCCACCTTCCTGTTGCTTGTTAGCCAGCTTATCTCTGCCTTACTTAGCTTGATTTTCCTGAAGGGGATTGTTGCCCCTTTCACTAGCCCTACCTCTGCAAGGGCCAGGGATTTCTGACAAGGGGAAGATAGGTCATGCCATGTTGGTATCAAGTAGAGGGGTGAATTTTGGGATAGTTTGAAGTCAAACCCCTAGGAAGTAATATTTACGTGGGGAGGATTACCCCTGGGATCCTTATGCCTACTGGCCAGGAAGTCTACGCAACAAGCTAGTGCCAAGTATAATGGTTCTACCCTTGCAGGCATTCCTTAGAATACTTATGGACCTGTGGACAGAAAAGGACTGCAACTGCTGAATCAAATGACTGGATTTCAGAAGAAGGACTGAGTCTGCGTTTATACCTGCAGAAATAAACCACAACGTCTAGACCTGCTCCCACTTCAACCAAGTAGAGAAGTATGGACTCTAATGGCTAGTGGCTAGCTTTCGTTAAGCGCAGGTAACACAAAATTTGTAAGAGGCTTGCACCAAAGAAGAGCCAAGTTCTAATTGGATTTGCCCTGGACCCTGCTGGTGGCTTCTGGCAGATTGAGTTCTAACTCACCAAACGTTGTCTCAAAAAAGTTCTGGAAACCTTGGCTGGTCTTAGTGTGTACTCTCTTCCCCTCAAGATTGCAAAAGTGGACACTTCAAATCTTTTACTAAACTTGAACCGGAGGCTACAATAGGACCGCCGCATTCGACAACCGCCAATATTGCATCGCCAATTGAATTCAACTTGTTGGTTTGCCCTACTGAAAGCTTGACTTCTAAAAAAAATGTAAACTGCCAGAATGGAGGATTTCACTGGGACCAATGCTGAGCTGCGTCACGCTGACGTCAAGCCCTCTATTGGATCCTGTCGGCAGCCATGCAGCCGATGAGAGAATTCCTCCAGAAATGGGCTTATTACGATGTTGGTAGGAGTTGCCTTTGACCGACACGTCTTGGTCTTAGGACCGACTGACCTCTTGTCAGTGGATCTGACCACCTGATTACGATGCGACCATCACTGTTTGGTCGCCATACTCACTTTTCTCAATAGGAGCTTGTGTTATGGCTGTAAACTGGCCATAATACAGGCTCCTATAGAGAAATGTGTGTGTGTGTAAAACTCTGCACCCTGTAGCAGGCACCCCATAGTGCCTGCCACAAAGTGCAAGGTTTCCAGAGGGGGTACTCTAGGTACCCCCTCAGCCGCCAACCATAGGCCATGGAGACAAGGGGGCCCTGCTAGGGGGGAAACCTGGCATGGTAAGGCTGTGGGAAACTGTCATCGTAATCCTGATGGTGGAAACGCCATCCATAGAGGATTACGGTGTGGTACCGAGGAGGACACCAAGAGCTGGTTGAAACAGCATCAGAATGGCTGGCCAGTTTACGTTCAAACCGCCGACATCGTAAATGAGTGGTCAGACCGCAAACCGATCGTGTCTGCCAGAAAGCCTCCGACCGCAGTAGAAATGCTTTTGACTAGGGGTCGGAGGCTTTCCGACAGACATCGTAATCGAACCCTTAGCCTGAAGGTAAACTTTTCACAGGGGTGAAGCTGGTCCTATCTGAACTGCGCTTCATCACAGTCAACCTTAACTTTTGAATTTAAACCAGTCTAGCGCGTCCAAATACCTGCGGTTGGCACTTTGCAATTTTCGGCACTAGAAGACTTTAAACATTTTAAAAATCATATCTCTGGTTTCCCTGATCTGATTTTTGCCATTTTGGTGTCTATTTGGTTATTACAATTTATACTACTTTTCAAAAATTGGAGTGGGAGTTTTTTTGGGCTGAGTTTTTGACGTATTATTTGTTTTGGGTAGTAATAAACTCTTTACACTTGATTCCTTGGAGTTTAGCCTGACTGATCTATGTCACAGCTACACAGGACTGAGCTAAAGTTTAAATTAAAGTAATTTACCTGAACTCTATACAGAACAGTGACATTGCTACTTGGTGAGGTCTCAAAATCACCCCAACTAATAATCTACTTTCACACAACCACATATCCAGAAACCGTGAGATACAAAGGTGTGATGCTAACAGAACACACACTCTGTGCCTGAAGCAGGTAAAAATGTGAACTTGGGCCTGATGTAGCACAACACTGCCTGATTGTTTACACACCTTGACCCTCACATATTATTAAGTGAGGCAATGTTACCTCTACTCCAAGATGTCAGTTTCTCTGTTTGCCACTAAGGGCACGCATCTTCCTCACAGAGTTGAGGGTTCAATGCATGCTCTGCATGCTGACAGGAGCCAGCTTGGGAGCTGCCGTTTGTAAGCAGCAAGCGTACCTTTTCTCAGTAATATATTGTTAAAAAGCATGAAAAAATAGTGCACCAAAACTTGGTAAGGAGATGATTTCTTTCAAAAGGAGTAATGTGTTGTTTTTGAGAGCCATATCCTTCTTTGCAAGCAAAAATTAACTTTGTATTTTGAAAGGGCTAAGCTTTTTTTTCCTGAACATCGCTCCTTGTTATTTGGAAAATGTCTCATGTTCAATGCCAGGCTTAGGTCTAATAGTATTTTTTATTTTTTATAATTCTTTTTATTGAAAACAGGGCATGACAATCCAGCAGGAATTTCTACAATGGCAATGAAGACAAAACGATGATACAAGGTAGGCATCAAGTACGTAAGCACATAAGCAAGTAATATGTTATGGTATGTTATCGGTTTGTAGAGCGCGACAGCTGCCCCAGCAACGGGGCGTCCCGGCGCTAATTAATATAATATAATTAATATAATATAATTATAATATTAATCACAGTTCCCCAGTTCTCAGACCCAGTGTTCCAGTATGTTCTCTCGGTTGTGGGGGCACACATATCCCTCCCCTTTAATTGTTCCATTTCTCCCAGATCTGTGTCCATTTGGTGGAGCACCCCCTAGCTTCATATATGGTCTTTTCTGTAACCGTGCACCAATCCATATCTTCTTTACCCCAATCAGCTAGACGCGGTACGTCTCCCGCCTTCCACTGGCGCACTATATTTTGCTTGGCTACCATCAGTCCCAGAGTCACCCATATTTGCTCCTTGGAACTCAAGTCTGTCGGGCAACAGACATTCAAGATACATAGCTTGGTGTTGCAGTCATTGTTTTGTCCCAACACTTCAATGCGGCCCACAACTGCTAACCAATACCTTTGGATAGTCATACACTTCCAGAGCATGTGTATGAAAGTGCCTTCATGTTCACAGTTCTTGGGGCACCCTCCCTTGGTGCAATAGCCCATTCGCACCAGTAACGGGCCGGCCAGATAGGACCTATGCAGTACCTTAAATTGCACTAATCGAAGCCTTGAGGAAATGGGCACTTCTTTAGGAGAGGCCACTGCCGCGGTCCACTTTTCATCATCATCAAGCCCCGCTACGTCGTAGTCCCATTTTGCTGGAAGCCGGAGCAGCGGGTCTGCCATGTTGTTGACTAGTTTTTTATAATCAAGTGATATGGCCTTCTCTGGCAGGTCACCCTCTAAGACCCTATCCTCGAGCGGGGAGGATTCAGGTAGTGATTACCCCTGGACAGCACGGCTAGCAAAGCGTGCCTGATTTGCAAGTATATGAAATACTCAGTGCCCGCCAGTTTGTGTTCCACCTGTAGTTGGGCAAAGGGAATCATGCCGCCTGCCTTACACAAGTCTCCCACTCTAGAGAGACCTATCAGGTCCCACCGGTCAAAGCCCTTTGTGTGAATCAACTTGCCCAACTGTTCGGTGTGCCAGAGTGGTGTGGCCTGTGTGATCTTGTCCTCCCAATGCAGGCTCTTCATGGCCGCCCTCCACACCTGTACCACGTGTTCCGTGGGCCCTGTCAGTTTCGGCTTTACCGAACGTGAATATACTGCCCCTTCGAAACAAACCCCCGGTAGAGGCCATCTGTCAATTTGGAATGCTGGATCGTCCTGCGTTTTGTATGTGCACTGGTTGATAGCTGCGAGGTGGGATGGCCAGTAATATTTTTTATGTCTAGGAGGCCACTTCCCCATCGAACCACCCTAGTGTGAGCTTGTGAGTGACGTTCCAAGGTGGTTTGCCCTCCCAAAGTAGGTAGCGAAGAGTACTTTTGATTTCCCTGAAGTATGCCGACTCGACCTGTTGGTGAGCATTCCGCAAAGTGTACAAGAATCTAGGGAGGGACATAATTTTGAATAGGGCTGGGCACCCCAGAAGGGACAAAGGGAATGATTTCCAATGCTGGACGTAAATCTTGAGCCGTCGCAGGGGAGGCAGGAGGTTGCGCTCATAAAAACGGGACGGGTCCTTAGAGACCCAAATCCCCAAATATTTAAAGTCGTCTGTCGTTTCCGTAATCTGGAATCCCCGGGGAAGCTAGGGCATCGTTCCATTAAGGACATAGAGCACTGACTTGGTCTCATTTATTATATATCCGGCGAATCTGCCAAACACCAGGAAAATGTGCAATAACCTGTTCAGGGAGGCCGCCAATGACGCTAAATAGAGTAAAATACCGTCAGCATATAATGAAATGTGATCCTCCCAGCCTAGTGTCCACTGATGATGGGATCTCTCCAAACCCACATCGCCAGTGGCTCAAGGGTCAGAGCCAAAAGCAGCGGGGACAGTGGACAGCCCTGTCTTGTGCTTCTACTGAGTATAAAGGTGCAAGATTTTCTATTGTTGACTATGATTTGGGCCAGCTGTTGCTGATAGAGGAGCCGGACCAAACTAATATATCCCTGTCCCAATCCCAGCTTCCTAAGGACTGCAAATAGATAGGGCCACTCAATAGTATTGAATGCCATGGCCACATCAAGAGATACCACCACTGCATCTTCAATGATAGACATGGCTTGGCTTAGCACTCAGTGAAGTCTGCGCAGGTTAGGGGAGGTGTTTCTGACCGGCATAAATCCAGACTGGTCCAGGTGGACTAATTTTGTGATGGCCCTCAGTAAACGAGAGGCCAAGACTTTTGCCAATACCTTGGCTTACTCATTGAGCAGTGATATCGGTCTATAGGAGGAACACGTGTTGTTCGGTTTGCCATCCTTGTGGATAACCACAATCATTGCCAGTCTCTGGTCTGTGGGAAGCAATCACGCTACCTTACTCTCATGAAACATTTTAGTGAGATAGGGAGCAGTTTTACTCGACGTGAGTTTAAACAATTCAATGGGTAAGCCATTGGGGCCCGTTGCCTTGCCTCCGTGCAAGTCATGGATGGCCTTTTCTACCTACGTACTAGTTATCTCCTGATCAAGTTCAGAGCGTTCTTCATCAAAGAGTACCGGCAGTGAGATATCTCTCACGAAGGAGGTTGCCCCTTCCTCAGAGTGCTGAGACTGAGACATATAGACAGTTTGGTAGAACTGTCCAAAGGCATCTGCAATATCTTGTGGAGCAGTGAGTCGGTCCCCTGATTCCGTCTCTATCTACACCACTACGCGGCTAGCTTGGTCCCTTCAGTCTAACCAAGCTAGCAATTTACCGGCCTTAATGCCGACATCATAAATTCTACTAAGTGTGGCTCTGTGTTGTGGCTTGGCTGCATCGGTGGCTAGGTCAATATATTCCTTAATTTGAATGTGCAGAGCCTGTTTTACCTCTTCCGAATCGTGCGCCCGAAGCTGCCCCTCATCTGTAATATCTCACCTTCCAGGCGGATCATGCCTGCTCGTTTCTCCTTCCTTGACCCCACAATTTGAGCCAGAGCCACCCCCCGAATCACCATCTTGTAGGCCTCCCACAGTGTCATGGCCGAGTCCACTGACCCCTCATTTTCTTGGAAGTATAGTTCCGATTCACGTATGATTTTGTCCCTTATTTGGGGGACCTTAAGATACCATGGGTTAATTGGGGCTGTTCTGCCCGTCGTGGGCTCCCCCACCTCCAGTCGGCACAGAGTGGGCGAATGATCTGATATGCCCTTGGCTAAGTGATGTACTTCCTTAATACTATCAATCTGATGTGTCAACATTCCTATGTAGTCAATCCTGTACATACTACGGTGGGTGTGCTCCAGAATAGAAATTGTAGTGCTGTTCCACAGGATGTTGCTTCTGCCAGAGTGTCCACCAGGCCCATTGCTCCCAAGAAGCTATGAATCTGCCTACGAGAGGGAGGCAGGACCTTCTGCTAACAGTGGTCCATGGAATCAGAGACGATGGAATTAAAGTCGCCTCCGATCATTAATTTGCCCTACGGCAACTCCAAAAGGAGACTCCAGAGCTCTTTAAATGCGTGGACGTGCAGACCTGCAACCCACAGACAGAGACCAGGCTAATATTGTGCCCCTACCATGTCCCCGAGGTAGCCTCAAATCTGCCTAGGTCTTTTGTTCGAATATGATCAATCGTCTTGGGGAAGGATTTCCGCATCATTATCCTAATTTCCCTAGAACCAGACCCAAATGCGTAATGCCCCACCAGCTTAAACCCCCACCTTGACATTCCTTTACAAGCATTTCTGAGTAAGTGCGTTTCAATTAATAAAATCACGTCTGGGGAATGTCTCTTTATAAATTGGAGCACTACTCCCCTCTTGATTTTGTCCCCCAACCCGTTCACATTCCAAGACAGCAATTTGAGCCCTTGCTTAACTGCAGTTCCTATCATTGCTGTGGGTGTATGTCTATGATCGCGAGGGGAACCCCCGTCCGGTGCCACCGGTCTGTGCTGTGCCCGCTACACAACCCCCCGTTGTACATCAGGGCATCACCGCTAAGCCTATCAAGTAATTTGTCACTAGTAACTCCTGTTTTGTGATCCCTGTCTGAAATGTGTCTTGACTGGAGTACACTTCCCTCCCCCCTCCTAGCACAAGAACGTGGCGATCTCTTGTAAACAATAGGTTATATCCTGTAACAGGGAGGTTAGGTGGTTAGGTGCTCAGGATCCCCCCCATACAAGAACAACATTTCCCCCCTCTCTGCCTCCCTGCATGGCAGTTATGGAACCTCCCGCCACCCCAAACTAGCAGAGTGCCTATCTTTACCCCTAAAACTTTAAGGTGCATGTGTCCAACCTGACACCTGTTCGAGACTTTAAAGGCAAGTGTTAGAACTATAATTCAGTATACCCACAATTGCATCATTATATAACAAATGGCAGTCCCCCATCGGTAGTCAATCCACAAGTTCGTGTTCTGGGTGCGAGTGTGTTAACTAAAAGATTTCCAGCCATTACTCAGCCCCTAAGAAGCATGGCTATGGGGCCATCACATTTACTACAGCATATACAGACCAGTTCTCATTTGTCTCCTGACGCTGCTTCACGTTCGCCCGGTGGGGATCTAGCATCTGGATGACTGTGCATTTTCTCTTGTTCGTTACGTTGCCCTTGGTTACCCCTCTGTCCTGCCAGGCGCCAGCCATCTAGCCAGTCCAAAGCCTCCTCTGGAGTGGTAAAGAACCAAACCTTCCCTTCTGACTCCACTCTCAATTTGGCAGGAAAAAGCATTGCATACTTAACGTCCCTGTCTCGTAGCGCCTTCTTTAGTTCGAGAAAGCAGCGTTTTTGCTGTTGCACCCTGAGCATGAAGTCCGGTACGAAAGTCACTCTGCTCATCTGGATTTCGATTGGGGATCCTCGCTCAAGCTGTCTGCAGGATGACAGTTAAAATTCTTGCAACTATAGGTCTCAGGGGGGCACCAGGTTTCGGTCTGCCCCCAGGCACACTGTCTGCTCTCTCGACTATGAAAGATTTCAACAGCATAGTTGGTTTCAGGTAAGTAGTGACCAGATCCTCAACAAACAAGTCCCTAGATGGTTCCTCTGCTCCTTCCGGGAACCCCAGTATGCGGACGTTATTGCACCTTGAGCGTCCCTCATACTTGTCCAACTGTGCCTCCAACCTCACGCTCAGGGTCTGGAGATTGTCTACCCTCAGCTAAAGGGCAGTTGTATCAGTAACAAGGGAACCCGCAATCGCTTCAACATCTTTGAGTCTGGTATTCACGGAGCGCATGTCTGTTATGATCAGGGAGACCTCAGATGACATGGAGTCAATACTGGACTCCAACAACATCCTAACCGTCATTATGGCTGAAAAGATATCTTGCAGTGTTGGTTCTTTTGCCCCCTCTGCTGTCTGCTGTCTGCTGCTTATCAGATGTGTCTTCCCCTCCCTTGTGGGTGGCACCAGGGCCCCTGTCCCAGGCAAATGTTTCTAGTTTGGCGTGCATAGAGGCCTTGGTGTTGCGACCCCCGGATATGACCAGCTCTTGCAAGCCCAAGTGGAAGTAGGGGGAAATCAATCAGGTAGAACTTCAGCAGTGTGTGGGACAAATCTGCGGGATTGTATCCTCCAGTTAACGTTGGGTGTGGTACAGGTGAGGTTATTGGTGCTGCACCAGTGTTATGGTAAGTATACTCATACCTGTGGGTGTACAGGCTGCAACCCTCCAACTAGCTCTGAGGCGCCTATTCTGGCTGAGGTATCCATGTGGGGTTACAGGCATTCTTCTAACTCTCTGGCGAGTGCATCAGCTGCAGGACCAATTCGTCCCATGACTCTCCCTACATTCACCGCCACACCTGGGTCAACTAGGCCAAGACTAACCCCGGGCGTAGCACTACGCTTCGCCCACGTAGTGTACGTAGCGCTGCCTGCTTCGCACTTTCCGAAGTAGGCGAAGCAGGGCAGCGCTACGCACACGCCGAGGGCGAAGCGTAGCTGCTTGCCACCCGCCACCCACCTCCCGCCTGCCCTCCTTTTAATAAAATAAGCATTGAAAAATAAATTAAAGTAAGTCGACTTACCCGTAAGCGCGGCATCTCCGGGGCTCCCTCTTTCTGTTTCTAATTTCTTCTGGCAAATGCGCATGCGCGGACACCCGCGCATGCGCATTTCTCGCGAGAAATGCGCATGCGCGGGCGTCCGTGCATGCGCATTTGCCAGAAGAAATTAGAAACAGAAAGAGGGAGCCCCGGAGACGCCGCGCTTACGGGTAAGTCGACTTACTTTAATTTATTTTTCATTGCTTATATTATTTGAAAGAAGGGCGGGCGGGAGGTGGGTGGCACGTAGTGGGGCTACGCGAAGTGCGTAGTGTGCGTAGATTTGGGCACACTACGTGCTGCTTCACGTAGCCCCACTACGCCCACTACGCCCACCCTTAGCCAAGACCCCTCGTGTTACAATCACCAAAAGGCCTGCAACTGCTATCACTTGTAGCGGGCGGAAGTGGGGAGGTCAGGCCCCTTGCCACTTCTAAGTCAACCCCCCTCCATTGCGCACAATATTTCAGCGGATTCAGGGTGGGTAGTGCCGGGTCTGAAAAGGACGCCTTTCGTACTTCTTGTGATAGTCTATGATGCAGCCCTAAGAATCATGCCACCTCCGCTGCACGGCGAATCTACGTGGGGCTTCTGCCTCCCCTGTTTCTCGACCTGCCAGCTCCGAGAGTTCAAGCAGGATCCACCGTCAGAATTACACGACCCCACACTCCCACAAACAGGCCTCAGCCCTGGCGGATCCTGCACTTCCCCTCCGCACTAGGGCCCAGCACGCTCGGACCGCTCATGTACTCGACGGCTCGTCGGGTGGTGTTACAGCATCATTGGGATCGCTCCTGGGCCGGCAGGTCCTCGGCTCCGGTCCTCCTGTGAGTTGAACAATTTTGAGCTCCACCTTCCATGTAGGTTTTCACCACTCAGGGGGAATACTTATGGGTGTAGACCAGGGCCCACACACCCTTCCCCCACAGTCATGGCCGCTGCCACCGGTTGCACACTTCATCGGATCTATCTAGGCCAATTTGAGTTGAAACCAGCCATGCTGCGGTTCAAACGGCGCACGCTGGATTCATGTGCACGAATCTCTAATATGTGCCACGCCTTACATGGATATTTGAGCGGATTTACACCAGAACAGGTGCGCTCAGACAGAGCCGCCTCAAGGTGCAGCCATGATGCTCGGCGGTTGGCCACGCCCCTTTAGGTCTCATAGTTTTGATTTTAAATCTTTTGGTGTGGTTAAAAATAGGAATGAAGAATGTAAAGTGCTCCTGGTGGAAAAGTGAGGTGTGGCTCAAAGTACCTAACACTTCCACATAACAACTCCTACAACTATAGTACTATTGGTGCTCATCGGATAGCAAGTGAGGCACCAGCCCCATATATTATAAGGAAGAACACACCCCCAAAATATACCTGAAAGGGATGTTGCAGGTCACCTTGGAGGTCTGAGACTTTATAACAGCACAAGACTGGGTCTCTTGCATCCATTGACACAGAATTAATTGGTGACACATAGTAAGGTTCACTCGTCAACCAGAGTTGAAAACCAACCAACAGATTCAAAGAAGGAAAAGAGGAGTAGGGAGTAAATATTGACAGCTTGTTGGAGATAGAGATGAGAATATTTAGGTGCATAAAACAGGAGACAGGGGGAGGGGAAACACAAGGAATAGACCATCAAGGGGAGAGTGAATGCCATTTAATTGTGAAAAATTGAGGAGAGAAAGCCAAAGTGAGGCAATCAGAGAGCGTGAGAGCTAATGGGTGTGGAGGAACAGGAAAGAGAGAAATAAAAGAGGATGAGAGAAGATACAGTCAAAAACAGACAGAAAGGAAGCACAGTTTTGTTTGAAATTTCTTTAAAGACATTGTCTTTGGTGCAGTTCCTGCACATCCTTAAAAATTCCCCGCATGGTATGCTCTTCTTTAGGGCACGGGGATGGGAGCTGGTTCCATGTAGGATGCTGTTGGTTGCTGTGGGTTTTCTATATGCACTGATTTTGATGTGACTTTCCTCAATATAGACCGTAAAGTCTAGGAACTGTACTTATTTGTCACTGATATTGTGAGTGAATGATAATCTGACATTATTTTGATTCAGGATAGAGAAATATTCCCGAAATTCATTTGTTGTTCCATTCCAAATTATGAACAAGTTGTCGATGAACCGTAGCCAGAGATGGATTTTGTTGATGTATCTTTCATTGCCTTCTCCCCAAGCTATCATCTTCTGCCACCATCCCATGGTGAGGTTTGCATAGCTAGGGAGAAGGAACCCCCCATTGCGGTCCTACAGGTCTGCAGGTACATTTGTTTATCGAACATAAAGATGTTACTCCGTCGGCACAGATCTGTCATCTCTAGTATGGCTTCTGACTGTTCCTAATATTGAACATTGTGTTGTGCTAGAAAGTATTTCATGGCGGCTAGGCCCACCTCAAGGCTTACTGATGTGTACAATGACACTACATTGATTGTTACCAATAGTAGACATTTGTGCCATGTAATGTTGGCCAGATGTTTTAGGAAATCCCCTGTGTCCTTTAAGTAGGAGTTGAGTGTTGTTACCATTAGTGCCAGAATACTGTCTCTGTATATTGATAGGTTCTCATATAATGAGCAACAACTAGAGATGATTGGTCTGCCAGGTGGTTTTGTCAATGTTTTGTGTACCTTGGGCAAAAAGTAAATTGTGGGGATTATTAGATTGCCCACCGTTAGATAGCCGGCTTCCTCATCACTGATAATGCATTGCTCTCTCCATTTTTTAATTCTTTGTTGGTAATTTAATGTTAGATCATTGATGTGATTTACTGTTAGTTTTGTATATTTGCTGGTGTTGTTTAACTGTATTTTAGCCTCTTTGGTGTTTTTTCCATTATAACAATGTTACCACCCTTATCAACTGGTTTTATTTCGATTGTCTCAAAATTAATTGATTCTTTTAGGGCCTCTCGATTTACCTTTAGTTAGATTTATTTTTTGTGGAGATTGGTATTTTTTAGTTTTTTCGGATCAGATATTACAAGGTCATGATATGTGTTGATTCTGTTTCCTGGTGGTAAGTTAGGACGGAACTTAGATTTACTTCTTAACCTAGTTGTTGGATGTCCACAAGTGTTTAGTTCCAACCTATTGAGTGCATGGCTCATAGTTATCTGATTATCCGCTAGATCAATCATTAGTTCATATGAGGCTATTACATCAGGTATTAGTTCAGTGGTTAGGCTTGTCTCTGGATGTTTGCCAGTTGTAGTTTTTTGTTGATTCTTACTTTGGCAAAAACTTTGGCCAGTTTTAGTTTCCTTATAAAGTTGTATATGTCAAATTTTAATTCAGTATAGTCATGATGTTGTTCTGGGCAAAATGTAAGGCCTTTGTTATGGAGAGTTGTTTGATCTTTACTTAGCTTTAGTTTTTTGCAGATTTATAATTAAATTGTCCTTGCTTTGTTTATATATTTCTTCTGTTGATTGCCGAGAGGGTTATTTGTCTCTTTTTGCCTCCTCCTTTTATGCATTTTCATCACGTGTAGATCATGTCTTTGATTGTCCATGTCCACGTCCTCTCCCACTGCCTCTGCCCCTGTTTATACTCGGTCGTTGGTCTATGTATATCAACTTCATTTGCTCTAAAAAAGAAGTTTTGGGAATTCTGTATGTGCTTTGTTCCCCTTCACTGGTGTCTGGATCTGAATCTCTTACTGTATTATCTGATTCTATTGCTAAAGTTGGTTGGTTCCTCATTTGTTGTTTAAGAACATCAAATCGTTTAGCAAATGTCAGGATAGGGCCAATTTCATAATCACGCTTGTCTCGGATACATTTCCGGTGTTTCCTTTCTTCAATTTCATTTTCATATTAGGCAAAAGATAACATTGTAGTTAATAAATAACCGACATCAGCGGCACAAACTTGAAATTTAACTGTTTATTTATCTAGTTTAGACGTGGCCTCCAGTACTATAGGAATAAGTAAAAGCACTAAATTATCGCTACCTTGGGAATTGCTTTCATTCCAAGAATGCAAAATAAATGAATGACCATTACTCTCTGTTTTATGGAAACACCCATACTCTGAATCACTGAGGCTTCTCGGGCTGGTGAAACCGGAGATCTTAAAGAGTGACAGGATTAATTAGCCATTTGGACGTGTAGAAACCAGCAACCGGGATAGAACTAATTCAAAACTTAGTGGCAATTCCTGTCTCCGAGAATGAAAACATTACCCCTCATGGTCAGAAACAGGAGGGAAATTAATTGGAATCAACTCATGCAGACAGTGCTAGAACATTAAACGAACGGAGAACAGTTGTAAAGTTCAAGACTTGAGTAACTAGAAATTGCTAAAAGGAATAAAATTAAAGAATTACTGTGGACATGCAACACCAATAACATATGCTTTGCCTATTCCAAACCAATTGGCAACCATCGTTATAGACAACAAACATTAACCCCTCACAAACAGATAAAGGAAAGGAGGGATTTGAAACAGCCAGTGAAAGTTATCAATTTAAATCTATGAAGAACAGTTGAAAAATAAGACCACCAAAGCAAATAAAATCATGGAACATAGGGCAGCAAAATGACTACAGAAAGCAGAGACTCTATTCACTAAAGAAGGTAGAATTATGAGACCAGGCCAAGCAGACAGAGAAAAAGGAAAAAGACAGGAACTGCATGTCAAAAGCCTATTCTCACACTTGGAATGCCAGCTGAGGAAAGAAATCTCCAAAAGCTGGGAGATTATAACAATGGAAAAATATATGATGAGGTGTATCACATTGTCACGTGGATGATGTCATCAGTGATGTCATTTGAGATGTCATCAGTGATGTCATCAGTGTTGTCACTGACCATGTCATGAATGATGCAATATGTGACATCATCAGCAGTGCATTGCGGGCGCACGAGTTATAGTTAGCAGAACTAACTATAACGGAGGAATTCCTATGGTTTTGTACGAGTGAAATGGCCAGCTAACTATAACACCCCTAAATCCTATGTTATATATATATATACGGTCTCGCGTTCACCGGTAAGCTTATACGCTGCAGCCTTAATTCATATCGACACATGCAGGTTGGCAGGTTTTTGCGGGAGCAATCAGTATCTGGCCGATAGCAGGACACAGACATAACAATACGGAAACAGTGCACGGGGCTCCGTGCACTACCTTTGCATCAAATCCTGTTGTGCCACATACTGTATCGACTCAATACAACGCTCCAAGGTTTTCATTGTGATTTATAATTAGTATCAAACAAGCAATAACTAGACGTAGTCATGGCTGATGAAATGATTAAAGAACGGGAAGCAGCAGCTGCAGATTTATTTGAAAATTTACCCACAATTCCTAATAATGGACGCACTTAACCTACATCAATCAATCAACCTGAGAGCGAAGTCAAGTCACTTTTAAAGAGATTGGAGAAACTAATGAAATCAGAAATGACAAAGTGGTAGGAGCAGAAATCCTTAGAAAAATACGTAGAAGTCAATAGGGTGCCACGAGGACTGCGGATTTTACTACCTCCTAGTTTTGAAAACCCTAATCCTGAGATGTTAAAGGAATGGGCCAGCATCAATTTGGATGCTTCCATGCGGATGGTCCACATCCTCATCAAATATGCCAGAATAGACCGGGAGCTAGTAATTAAAGAAATCGGTGAAATCAATGAGAGTCTGGCCAAATTAGAATTCAAAGATTTGATTGAAAAAACAAGAACTGAGATAAAAACACGTTTAAAAAAACAAGAAGATATAATAAAAACGAGAAAAGCATTTAAATATGCACGAGACAAACAAGGCTATGAGTCTGGGCGAATCTTCACTTTCTCCAAAAAGTATGAAAGTCTAAAAATGAGAGCGCCTCTCCCAGGAATATCAAGTGGTATGCAAAATGCTTCTCGTCAGGATCAAGTGAGTGAGTCCCCCTTCGGAATCCAATTCCACTATAAGTGATATTGACTCGGATGGCAGTGACCCTGCTAGAATCCAAGGGAGAGAAGACATGGGTGCCCTCACTCCAGGAGAGTAACTGGATTTTGTACAGCGGGCGCTGCCTCAAACGCTAAGACCACGGAAGCCCGCTTCAATTCCACAACAAGAGCAAACAAGAGAAGGAAAGCTAGAAGGGAAGCCCGACTACGCAAAAAACAATCAACAGCACAAAAAGAAATGGAACAACCGGAAATAAAGTCCAACCCCAACACGGTAGTAAACTTATCTTCTATCCAATTAAATCAGGCAGAAACTCAATTATTGACATTGGGGCTCTCTTTTTGTCCTGAGAGCAATTTCAATTACGTCCAATCACGTGTTGACATATACAAATTTATCCGCAAAATGAAACTAAAAAAATATTTTGAAATAAAAAACTCTAAAAAAAAGTGCAGCACCCAGAACAACTAATGACGACGAGCCAGAATCTAATCTCACTACTTCAGACATCACTACTCTTCTAACTATGGGTAACCTAAAGGATCAAGACAACACTATTGGATCTACACAGGAGCAAGCAGCAGAATTGGGTATCAATGTTTGTGACAGAATTAAGTCCCCCTTTAAACCCAAATCCACCTTTGCCCCCATCATGCCACGTGACGCGATAGATATCTATCAAGATGTCATCATAGACGAAATAAAAAAACTACGTCTAACCACCAAAAAACGTAAAATGGGAACAAACTTTAAATTCAAACAATATCAGAATCTAATAACTAAACTGCAAAACCCAAATGAGGTTATCATCAAACAATCCGACAAAGGTGGCAATATATTGTTGTGGCCCAGGGAAGAATATTTGTTGGAAGCAGACAAACATTTAAAGGACCCCCTTTGCTATGCACAACAGTTAACAGTGTTAAAAACAACAGTTTCAAAGCAACTTTTCAAATGGAAAAGAGACAATCTGATTACCAATGATGAATTCAATTACTTACTAACAGAGTTCCCAATAACCCCAGTGATGTATTTCATACCAAAAATACACAAAGAAATCTTGCCAGTGCCAGGAAGACCTATTATCAATGCGAGAGGAGGAATTCTGGAAAAGATCTCTGAATATGTTGATTTTCACCTACAGGAATTGGTAGTCGCTCTACCTTCATATATCAAAGACACCACTCCTTTTTGGAGAAACTCAAAGACATTGATTGGTCACCTGAATATTTATTGGTGTCTCTTGATGTGTGTGCGTTGTATACCAGCATCAATCATTCAGATGGTATTAATGCAGTTAATTATTTTTTGGGGGACAGGCTAATTGAATATTATCAACATGGAAAGATGCTTGTTGAAATGATTAGGTTATGTCTTTATAACAATTATTTTCTATTCAACAAAGATATTTACCATCAGATCAGAGGAGTAGCGATGGGGGCCTGTTTTTCCCCCAGCTACGCGTGTTTACATGTGGGCTGGTGGGAGGAACAGGTCCTCAAAGTAGAACACAGGGTAATATGGGAAGAGCGCATCACAGGTTGGATGCGCTTTATCGATGACATTTTCTTTGTATGGAAAGGACCTGAAACACTGGTCAGAGAGTTTATCCATACACTTAACAATAACAAACTCAATCTCCAGTTCACGGCAGTGGTTAGCGATAGGTTCATTGATTTTTTAGATGTACAAGTATGTGTTGGTGAAGGTAGTATTGAAACTACATTGCACAGAAAGAGCACCGCTGGAAACTCAACGCTTCATGCATCTAGTTTCCATCCCTCACATTTGATAAAAAGAGACTTCGTAGAATCTGTAGCACTGACTACTACTTTGAAAAATGCATCAAAGAAAGCAAGACCAGATTCCTGGCAAGGGATACAATAATAAAGTGATTAACGCAGCTTTGGCTAAAGTTTGCATTCAATCTAGGAATGATTTCCTGACTTGCACCACTGCCATTGAAAGGAATAAGGGAGGTGTAGCCTATGAAGATACTGACAATAATTCAATGAGATTTATAACTACATATAGTAGTCAGCACAGGAAAATCAGGACTATCATTAATAAGCACTGGGCCATAATACAATCGGACATGATACTTAGTCAGTTATTTCCCGCTCCGCCAACCCTGACATTCAGAAAATCCAAATCTATGCATGATGCCTTAGTCAAATCCAGTCCAGAGTTGACAGCTCCAACTAGCAAAACTAGTACCATGTGGCTTAAACCACAAAATGGTTTTGTGAAATGCAGCACATGTAGGGCCTGCAGGTTTGGAATCAATGCCTCCCAATACACTACTGTATTTGGTGTGTCTAATAACGTAATCAAGGCCAGATACAACTGCCGTACGGAGTTTGCAGTCTATGTATTAAGCTGTACTTGCAATCTGCAATACATAGGGAGCACTAAGCTCCAGGTGCATGTACGCATCTTACAACATCTTAGAGCGATTGTCAATTCTGACATGACATATCCTGTGGCCAGACATTTCAAGGCAGTGCACATGAACAAATTGGAGGACCTCAAGTATTTTGTTATCTCTGCTGTTCCACCCATGAGAAGGGGGGCAACAGGGAAAAAGCTCTTAGACAATTAGAATACAAATTTATACTTGAATTAAACACCGCACCCCGAATGGACTGAACAATGGGGAAGAGCTATATAATTTCTTATGAGGCCATGCTTTTTGATGCGTATATGATGTCATTTCACTGTATTTTAAAAGGAATTTTTCGTGTTATTAAGGGAGGGGAACTTCTTTTAGATTGCATTTTATTGGGTTTTTGAAAAAAGTCTTTTAATATATTTATGCATTTTCTCATTTTAAGAATGTATTTTTATATATAGATCTTTTTAAAGGCTATTTATAATATTGTCAGAATAATTTAATCTTTATATATTTTTTGATAAAATCTACTAATTTCAGACAGATTGGAGGAATTTTACTGACATTGCAATTGGATCCCTTTCAACTTTATCACAATTTTCCTTTTCTTACAAAAGTCATTGATTATGTAGTCCCTTCATACCAAATCATGCCGATATGACACCAACTTTTTAGGTGACTCATACACCGTGTCATTGAGGTTTTGGCTATCTTCTGACTCCCCGGCTCTTATATCTTGTTAGTAAAATTAGATGAAACATAACTGTTGATTTAGATGTAGAACTCAGGATGTATTGAGACATCTCTTTTTTCTCTCAAAAAAATCTATACATTGCTTGTAATCTGAGAATGTATTTATTTAATGGGTTAATGAATCTTGCAACTTCCATGTCCAAATTCCCTTAAAACAATCAGGGTGATAAAATTAACCCGAGATTTTGAAATTCTTTTAAAAAACTATTATGATTTCTAATCACAATAAAAATAATTGTGATTATTTTTATATTAATTTCCAGCACTTTAAAACACTTTTATAATTTTATACGTTCTTGTGGAAATCCTCCTGCAGGGGATTGACTCTCTATGACTCGTGGCTGTAGACTTAAGGACAAAAGGTATACTCCTTCTTTCCAAAATTTTATAAAATCTATGCCTTTCAATGCTGTGCATAAAAAATGATGTTCCTGTTACATTGAGGTATTTTGCACCTATAAATGTTAGCCATTCAATGACCATCAATTAGCACATTGCATTTTGCACTTTGTAATTTATGATTCTAATTATTTTAAAATATTTATATAATTTATATAATAATTGTGGCATTTATTTGATATCATACATACAGTCACTTGATTCAAAATAATTGTATTTGAACACAATGATTTTAGAACAGTCACCCAGCAAAGAGTATTTCTTTTATGTTCACCGCATCACATGACGCAATGAGTGGTATCTGTGTAAGTGCTATATATAGTGAAGGGAAAGGGAATCTCATCATGTGATCAAGCCCACTTGTTGGGTGAAACGCGTCATGCCGCCATGCCGAAGCGTCTATCTGCTTGATTAAATAAAAGAAAACCACGCACCTACTTTGGAGTCCGTGTTCCAATTTGTGCTTTCCGATCTGGAGGAAACGACAGTGGGAACTCTGGTGTTTGTTCATATATATACATATATATATATATATATATATATATATATATATATTGCAACCACTCCCGAATTGATTCGAAATCGGACACCGACACAGGAGTTAGCTTT
Organism: Triturus cristatus; assembly: GCF_964204655.1. Lineage (NCBI taxonomy): Eukaryota > Metazoa > Chordata > Amphibia > Caudata > Salamandridae > Triturus > Triturus cristatus. Next base: position 543,410,024 of record NC_140594.1, on the reverse strand, counting down.
TGCCATTCAGCTTGTAGGTTTTATTGGTCCTTTAGCTTGACGCGTTTCGGCACACCTGCCTTGTTCACATAGGCAAACATATAAAATGAAAACTTTTTTAAACAGAAGATTCTTGGTCACATGATCGTTTTTCACATAGATATGGAAGAAAGACTGTTTTTTCTACGTATGTGAAAATACAGCTTTACATTTACCAAAGAATGGCTATGTTCTATTGTAGATACTTTAATGCATTACTAGTCATGCAAAAGTAAAAAACAATTTAAAATCCCAATTATTCACCTTTGATAACATCTCATTGGAAACATATTTGAATTTATACATCTTCAGAGATATCTTCACAATCTGTGCATCCATTTGTTGTTACAATCGCTCTGGTCTCACACTTTTGATTTATTGTGTTGTATTCATCACACAAAAAGTAAAATTCAAAAAACCACAAATGAGTATATATATACACACACTCTGGGCCAGTGCCCTTGTTTGGAGTCCAATGTCATGCCATTCATTCTGCACTGACATCAAGTAATTTCCTTCATATGTTAAATCCGTTTATCTGCCAATAAGCCAAATATATTCATTTTAGCACATATAAAAAGATTTTCATTGAGAAAAGTCAATAAAAGACAATTTTATAAAATAGTTTCTTTAAAATTAATTCATTATTAATTTCAAGTGCAAATATCGCAATCATAATAAATAAGGTGCCAATATTTCCAGCACTAGTAATACAATGTGCAACATTTTGTCAATAAAATGCAAATGCTTCTCACAGCTCACATTTTCATGTGCAAATATCGCAATTCAGAAGAAAATAAAGTGCAAGTGCTTCACAGTACTATTGATATAATGTGCAACATATTACAAATAAAGTGCAAATGCTCTGCAGTACTTTTGTTCACCTAATCCACTTATTGTAGATATTTGGCTCTTTGTTTTCCTAACTTGATCTCAATGCTATATTAAAGATGTAAATTTACTTGACACGGACTCCAAATCTGGATGTATATATATATATTCACTGAAAAAACCATAGGTTTCAGCGGCGTTATAGTTAGCTGGACTTTTCACTCATACAAAACCATTGAAATTCCCCCATTATAGTTAGTTCAGCTAACTATAACTCGCGCGCCCGCAATGCACTGCGGATGACGTCACATATTACATCACTTATGACATGGTCAGTGACATCACTCATGACATCACTGATGACATCTCAAATGACATCACTGATGACATCATCCAGTGAATGTGTGTTTTTCTGAAAATTAATTATGTTTTATATATGTATATCTCAAGGTCGATGGAAGAATAAATGGGGATATAAGTGTCTAAATGTTTGATTTGTTATGGAAAAATTGATTGTATAACTGACTGATTAAGTGTATCTTAGTGAATACATGGCTTAGTGAGTAATGTTTAAATATGTAAATATCTGTATCAGTCTCTCACTTTGTGTATAAGTGGCTGCATGGGTTGGTGAGTAGCTACATGAGTGTCTATATAGGTTAATAGTTGTTTTTTTGAGTATCAGTATGAGTGTCTGAGTGTCTGTATGGTTCGGTGGAGGGTATTATGTAGTGCATAGGTGCATGAATGAGTGACTCATTGTTTGTATGTGTTGAAGACAGCAAGTGTACAGGACTGTATGGGTGGATGAGTGTGTGTATGGGTGTGTTAGTGAGTAAATGACTGTCTCAATAGTGTCTTTATGAGTAACTACATATGTTTTACACTAGTATGTGTGACTATTGGTGTATATCAGTGAGTATATGTGAGAGTGAGTGATTGGAAGAGTTTCTGTATGGATAAGTATGTGTTTCTATAAGTGACTAAGTATGTGTAAGTTTTTGTAAAAGTAAGTGTGGTGGTGTGTGTATAACTGTATATGCAAGTACATGGATGTTTGATTCTTTATTAGCATGAGTGACTGTGTTTGAGTAACTCTAAGGATGAGTGGTGTTGTGTAACAGGATGTATAGGTGTATGAGTACATATGATGAGTGAGTACATGTATGAGTGACTGTATAGGACTATTGGTGATTGAGTGGATGTGTATGTGGATATTAGAATTACTGAATAGGTTGTTGTGACTGGTATTGGTATGTCCATTGTTTTGAAAATGTTAGTTTCTATTTTTGAATGTGTGTATCAAAGGTTATATTAGGGTGAGAGGAGGTCTGCCACTCTATCACAAGGATGATGTCATCAGTGATGTCATCAGTGATGTCATTTGAGATGTCATCAGTGATGTCATGAGTAATGTCACTGACCATGTCATGAGTGATGTAATATGTGACGTCATCAGCAGTGCATTGCGGGCGCGCAAGTTATAGTTAGCTGAACTAACTATAATGGGGGAATTTCAATGGTTTTGTATGAGTGAAAAGTCCAGCTAACTATAACGCCCCTGAAACCTATGGTTTTTTTTCAATGAATTTTCTACGTTTTTTTAAATGCTAATTCCTAACTATAACGTGCCTGAAACCTATGGTTTTTTCAGTGAGTTTCAAAGGTTTTTTAAATGCTAATTTCTAACTATGCCTACAGAGATAGGACATGTGAAGAAAGAAGAAAAAATGCACAGAAAGAAAAAAAGAAATGCAGAAAGAAGCAACAGAAGTCCTCAAAGACGAAGAAAAGTGCAGGAAGAAGGATAACGTGCAGAAAGAACAAACAGAAGAGCAGAAAGAAGCCTTGTGGCAAAATCATCCTGTACCCTCAACTTTTTCATACGGATACTGGTGGTAACTGAGTCTGATTAACCAGTCCTAGAGCCAGTGCTATGTTAAAAGACACTTAGAATACAGTGAAAACACCTACATACACTAGGGAACACTTTGCGTTGGGGTCCCCCTGTGATTAGCATGACCTCCTCTGTAAGCCCCTAGTATATAATAGGGCAGGGGGATTAAAAGTACCTCTTAAAACGCACCACAGGGCGTGTTTGCACACGTCACCTCAGGCCCCGTCCCCTCCCTTCCCCACTGTGTAAACACACCCTTTGGGCGTTTTAAGTTGGGAGATTAAGTCCCCTTGAATCCTGAGGGTCCCTAGGGTCCAACTAGACCACTAGGTACCTCCAGTAAGCGCCACAGAGCTGTGTTGCAGAGAGATGTAAAAAGGGGCACGGCCTAGACCACCTCTCTGTGATGCAGCATAGTGGCGCTTACTGGAAGCACCTGGTGGGCTAGTTGGCCCCCAGGGTCCCTCAGGATTGAAGGTGAATTATTTCCCCAACTTAAAACGTGCCACAGGGCGTGTTTGCACACGTTACCTCAGGCCCCGTCCCCTCCCTTCACCACTGTGTAAACACGCCCTGTGTGCATTTTTAGTTGGGAGATTAAGTTCATTTGAATCCTGAGGGTCCCTAGGGTCCAACTAGCCCACTAGGTACCTCCAGTAAGCGCCACAGAGCTGCGTTGAAGAGAGGTGTAAAAAGTGGCACGGCCTGGACCACCTCTCTGCAATGCAGCTCAGTGGCGCTTACTGGAAGCACCTGGTGGGCTAGTTAACCCCCAGGGGCCCTCAGGATTGAAGGGGAATTATATCCCCAACTTAAAACGTGCCATAGGGCGTGTTTGCACACGTCACCTCAGGCCCCGTCCCCTCCCTTCCCCACTGTGTAAACATGCCCTGTGGCCGTTTTAAGTTGGGAGATTAAGTCCCCTTTAATCCTGAGGGTCCCTAGGGGCAAAATAGACCACTAGGTACGTCCAGTAAGCACCATTGCAGAGAGGTGTAAAAAGGGGCACGGCCTGCACCTCCTCTCTGCAACGCAGCGCAGTGGTGCTTACTGGAAGCACCTGGTGGGCTAGTTGGCCCCCAGGGTCCCTCAGGATTGAAAGGGAATTATTTCCCCAACTTAAAATGCGCCACAGGGCGTGTTTGCACATGTCACCTCAGGCCCCGTCCGCTCCCTTCACCACTGTGTAAACGCGCCCTGTGGCCGTTTTAAGTTGAGAGATTAAGTCCCCTTGAATCCTAAGGGTCCCTTGGGTCAAACTAGCCCACTAGGTACCTCCAGTAAGCGCCACAGAGCTGCGTTGCAGAGAGGTGTAAAAAGGGGCGTGGCCTCAGAACACCTGCCTGCAACGCAGCTCCCTGGCGCATACCGGAGATACCTGTTGAGCTAGTTAGCCCTCAGGGACCCTCAGTATTGAAGGGGAATTAATTCCCCAACTTATAACTTGCCAGGGGGTGCGTTTGCAGAGTGCTGCAAGGAGGGGGCGTGGCCTCCGGCGCGATGCCGGTATTTTATTTATTTTCTTTTTTTAAGAAGGTGGTCTGTGTGACCCCCTTCTTTTTCTAATTTATTGGCCCTGGGGACCCCATCCCCCAGGGCCTGCCTCCTAATTATTTTTTTTATTTTATTTTAAATTTGGAAGGGGGCTGCGTGGCCCCCCTCCCAAGGCCTTAATCAGCCCCAGGGCATGACCTTTTTTTTTTTTTTATTCCTTAGGAGGGTGGCTGCGTTGCCCCCCTCCTTAGGCCCCTTATGGCCCGGGGGACCCTATCCCCTGGGGCCGGCCATTGTTTTTTATTATTTAAAAAAATATATATATTTATAGAAACACCTAGGACATGCTGGACAAACCGTACATACCTATCACCATGCCGATTTGCGTGATATTCATTAAAAGGTGATGATGCATACAATGAATCCACGTGGAATGTATTTACACTGCTAGTGAAGCTCTGACGTGTTTGACGCCCTACCGTGCCTAATCCTGGTGCCCCTGCCGGTGGGTACTCTACAAGTAGACACCCTTGTCGTTTATTTATACAAAAATGGGTAGCTATTGATGGGCACATTTAATACACACGCACACCAAGCCATTCAAAGGGGATTCGACAAAAATTCGACAAAAACTATGCAAGAAACCCCCCTCACAGTTAATAAAACACACATCCACCGCCGGATGTGTAATATCTTTTATTTTACTCTCTGGAAAGGAGACGAACCTCACTTGAGAGTCACAGCGCGCTCCTGGCTGAGCCCAATGCTGTGTTACACTCACCAGTTCCCGCCAAGTGCCACACACCTCTGAGTTGTATTCCACCAGCTAGTGCATATGCTATGACACTCTCTAGCCCATGTGAACTATAACACCACCCCGTGAATATGTCATGCCACACTTGCCTTCGCACGGGTTATATTGCCCCATCTAACGTGCCTTCCTCGATGCCTATGTTATAACGCACATCGCAATGCCATACATATTACAATATGGGATCCATATCTTTTTCACAGTGCATATGCAACGTTACACTCTCCAGCACATATTTTAAATTACAACTTTAGAGACTAGTTAGGTTACACAACACTGCCCTGTGCATATTATACTCCAAGGCGCATATCGCATAGCACGCGCTAGTGCCTGTGCTATCTTGCGCTCTCCATTGAATCTGTCATTGCGCACAATGTATTGCATATTATATTTCATGCCCGGTTCATCTTATATCACACTTTTTGGTGCATAGTTTATACCATACACTATATCTAGTTTTCATTTTCAATCGTGCTCTCAGGACTATGTTCTATATAACACTGCATTCACATACACTTTTCAGAGGAATTACATTTTGCGGTGGGGGGTTGAGGGTCAGGGGGTGTTTCTGCCAAGTGAGCCTGGAGTCACAATCACAAACGTCCTCTTCTTCCTGAATAAAAGTGAGATTATGCTGCATACTTGTTCATATTTTAAGTAGTTCGCACAGACACACATTTTAAAAACAATAAAGTTCCTAATACCCTCCTTCTCTGAACAGTTAGCTTGCTGTGCCATCCTCCTCCTCCCTATCCTCTGTTGTCTGAATCCATGGACTAGCCTTTTCCCTCCTGCCATGCATGGTCTGATGTGCTGCCACTGCCCTCCATTTAGCATGATGGAACAGTCCACTCCTCCTGCCCTCCATTGACCAATTCTATGCCCCATCATTGACCTCCTGCTTAGCCTCTGTGCTTAGCTTGCTGCCTCTATTCTCCTTCCCCCTGCCCTCCGATGTCTTTGTGCATGCCCCTGCTCCATCCTTTTTGCCCACCATGTTCCATGGACCTGCCACTCCTATCTACTCTGAGTGTTCTGTTGAGCTCCCACTCCCCTCCCACATGCCTAGCATTGTCAGATGACTGTAACCTGTCCCTGCCACCTTCACCTTGCCTGTCCACATGCCTTGCCCCTATCCCCTTCCTCCTGTCCTCCATGGTCCATTTTACTGCCATACCCTTCTGTCCCCCCTGGTCTGTTGTGCTGCAACTGCTCCTCCTGCCTGCCCCGCGTGGTCTGTTGTGAGGCGTATTCCCCTGAACTCTCTTGTCTGTGCCCAGGTCCTGACCCTCCCTTCTATCCTCCATGGTCCTTTGTGCATGCCCCTGCACCCTCCTTCTTGCCCATCATAGCCATTGTGCTGCCACTAACCCTCCTGCTTGCCATGCATGGTCTTCTGTGCTGCCACGGCCTCTCCCACCTTCCCTGTGTGGTCAGCTGGCTGCCCCTGACCCCTTCCCACCTTCCCTCCATGGTCTGTGTGTATGCCATCATAGTCTCACTGTTGTTCTCCATGGTGTGTCTTGCTTCTAGTGCCCATCCTGCCTGACCTCCATGGTCATCTTGCTGCTCCTGCCCTGCCCCCTTGCCCCCAGCCCTCTGTTTCCATGTGCAGACCCCTATTCCCTCCCTCCTGGCTTGTCTGTTCCATTGTAATGCCCCTGATCCATCCCTCCTGCCCTTTATGGTCTGTTATGCTGCAGCTTTCTCTCCTGTCTATCGATTATGGTCAGCTAGCTACTATTGCCTCTTTCCCCCCTGTTCTCTGTTGTCCATGTGCATGATCCTGTCCTCTCCCTATTGCTTTCTATGGATTGTTGTGCTGCACTCCCGTCCCGCAGGCCCTGTGTGGTGTATTGTGCTGCTGCAAACCCAGATGCCTGCCCGGCAGGGTCAGTTTGGTGCACCTCTCCATGTCCCTCCTGTCCTCTGTTATCCAAGTCCATGTCCCTACCCCAATTCCTGCTGCTTTCCATGATCCAATGTACCATACTTGCAAACATTTTGAACTTGGTAAGAGGGAGATTTTGAAAAGAAAACTGGGGTATTGATTTTCCCCTTTGATTTACATTGAAAAAGAGGAGATTGTAGACAGGAGACAGAACAAATAAAGCCCATTTGAGCTTAAAAACATTGGACGTATCCTGGCTGAATCGGGTCTGTTGGCATGGTCTATTATATTGCCACAGCCTCTCTTACCAGTCCTGTATTGTTGGTTTGTTGCCCCTGCCCCCCTTTCCACTGCCCTCCATAGTCTGTTGTGCTGCGCCAGCCATTCCTGCCTGCCCAGTGTGGTCAAATTGTTGCCTCTGCACCCTCCTACCTGCCTTTAATTTTCAGAGTCTGTGCCCCTGGCCTCTGCCTCTCAACAGTATCCAGACAGTTATATATCCACTCAATCTTCAATACAGATTGGTATATATATAATACATATGTACATTTCAAACAAAACCACATTTACCGGATGATGTCATCAGTGATGTCACCAGTGATGTCATTTGAGATGTCATCAGTGATGTCACTGACCATGTCATGAATGATGCTATATGTGACATCATCAGCAGTGCATTGTGGGCGCGCGAGTTATAGTTAGCAGAACTAACTATAACAGAGGAATTTCTATGGTTGTGTACGAGTGAAATGGCCAGCTAACTATAATACCCCTGAAACCTATGTTTTTTTCTGTGAATTTCTAAGGTTTTTTAAATGCTATTTTGTAACTATAACGTCTCTGAAACCTAGGGTTTTTTCAGTGAATTTCAAAGCTTTTTTAAATGCTAATTTCTAACTATAACGTCTCTGTAATCTATGTTTTTTTTTCAGTGAATTTCAAAGCTTTTTTAAATGCTAATTTTTAAGTGTGATAGTAGTTATACCTATTTTTTTGCACTGATTTTCTACAGTTTTTTAACTGTCTATTTATAATTTTTTTAATAACATTATATATTTTTCTGAAAATAGCAAAAAAAAAAATTTTTTTATTCATACTGAAATATTGATACATTTTCTTGTTTTCATTTTATATTTTAATATATTTATATTATTTTCTTTAAAAAAATCATTTTTTTTCGGAGTCGCGCACTCAAAGCGTACACATCACGGTGGGTGTGCGCATTCTAGCCGCCATTTTAGAAAAGTTGTGATGGAACCTTGGACGGTGCGCATCAGCTGCATGTTTTTCAGTTACATCATATACATTTAATGTGATGTGTGCGATTGGTATGCGACCAGTCCGCGACTCCTTCTCCCGCGCATTCGCGACACATGCGCATTATGGTATGAGATGTTTGTGCGGATGCGGGTCCCGCGTGATGTCCTATATGTGCTGTGGCGGGGGCTGGTGCGTGACTCCAGCAAAAAAAAAATTATGTTCCAAAATGAAATGTATGTGTCTTTAATATACATATTAGGGCAAGAGATTATCTAAGATATTTCATAAAAATAATATATTTGTACTTATAATAAACTTATATTATTTTTAAATGTATTTTCGCGAAGTCGGGTGCATGCATCGTGAGTGCAGAGAACCAGGTCAGCAGAGCTGCTGTAGAGCCAGAAAAACCAGTTCAGCAGAACCGTTGTAGAGCCAGAGAACCAGGTCAGCAGAGATGCTCTAGAACCTAAGAAGCAGGTCAGCAGAGCTGTTTCAGAGCCAGAGAACCAGGTCAGCAAAGCTGCTCTAGAGCCAGAGAACCAGGTCAGCAGAGCTGCTCTAGAGCCAGAGAACCAGGTCAGCAGAGCTGCTTTAGAGCCATAGAACCAGGTCAGCAGAGCTGCTCTAGAGGAAGAGAACCAGGTCAGTAGAGCTGATTTTGAGGGAGAGAACCAGGTCAGCAGAGCTGCTTTAGAGCCAGAGAACCAGGTCAGCAGAGCTGCTCTAGAGCCAGAGAACCAGGTCAGCAGAGCTGCTTTAGAGCCAGAGAACCAGGTCAGCAGAGCTGCTCTAGAGCCTAAGAACCGGGTCAGCAGAGCTGCTCTAGAGCCAGAGAACCAGAGAAACCAGGTCAGTAGAGCTGCTTTAGAGCGAGAGAACAAGGTCAGCAGAGCTGCTTTAGAGGGAGAGAACCAGGTCAGCAGAGCTGCTTTAGAGCCAAGTGACCAGGTCAGCAGAGCTGCTCTAGAGCCAGAGAACCAGGTCAGCAGAACTGCTTTAGAGTCATAGAACTGGGTCAGCAGAGCTGCTTTAGAGCCAGAGAACTAGGTCAGCAGAGCTGTTGTAGAGCCAGAGAACCAGGTCAGCAGAGCTTCTCTAGAGACTAAGAACTAGCTCAGCAGAGCTGCTCTAGAGCCAGAGAACCAGGTCAGCAGAGTTGCTGTAGAGCAAGAGAAACCAGGGCAGCAGAGCTGCTTTAGAGGGAGGGAACCAGGTCAGCAGAGCTGCTTTAGAGCCAGAGAACCAGGTCAGCAGAGCTGCTCTAGAGCCTAATAACCAGGTCATCAGAGCTGCTCTAGAGCCAGAGAACCATGTCGGCAGAACTGCTTTAGAGCCATAGAACCGGGTCAGCAGAGCTGCCTTAGAGCCAGAGAACCAGGTCAGCAGAGCTGTTGTAGAACCAGAGAACCAGATCAGCAGTGCTGCTCTGTAGCCTAAGAACTAGGTCAGCAGTTCTGCTCTAGAGCCAGAGAACCAGGTCAGCAGACCTGCTGTAGAGCCAGAGAAACCAGGTCAGGAGAGCTGCTTTAGAGGGAGAGAACCAGGTCAGCAGAGCTGCTTTAGAGCCAGAGAACCAGGTCAGCAGAGCTGCTCTAGCTGACTGTGACTGACTGAACCAGGTCAGCAGAGCTGCTCTAGCTGACACTGACTGAGTGACACTGACTGAGTGAGACTGACTGAGTGACACTGACTGAAACTGATTGACTGACACTGACTGACACTAACACTGCTTGACTGAAACTGACCGACAGACAACGACTGACACTGATTGACTGACACTGACTGTATGACACTGACTGACTGACACTGATTGACTGACACTGACTGTATGCAACTGACTGACTGACACTGATTGACTGACACTGACTGACACTAATTGACTGACACTGACTAACTGACTGACTAACTGACAGGGACTAACTGACACTGACTGACTGACACTGACTGACTACTCCCTACTACTCTACTACTCACGCTCTACTACTCTCTACTACTCTCTCTCTACTACTCACTCTCTACTACTCACTCTCTACTACTCACTCTCTACTACTCTCTCTCTACTACTCACTCTCTACTACTCTCTACTATTCACTCTCTACTATTCACTCTCTACTACTCTCTACTACTCACTCTACTACTCTCTATTACTCTCTACCACTCACTTTTTACTACTCTACTACTCACTCTCTACTACTCTCTACTGTCAAGGGCACCAAATCACTCTTACCTTCTGGAGCCTTGTTCTCTCTTACCTGAAGGTGATTTGGTGAGTTTTGCAGAGACGCTATAGACCAACCTCCCTGAACTCCTACTTACAACCAGCTATTGATTTTACGCTAAGGCCATACATAGAACTTTGGGGAGGAGGGCCGGATTCGGACGCTACTGGATCCTGTTGTCGACCTGCGAGGCAACAAGATGTAGTTTTAGGGAACACGAACTATAAGTCGACCTAAGCTTAAACTCTTTAAGTATTGCTACAAGAATTAAGTGGCGCAACGTCCTACCTGCGATTCTACGGGGATAGTCCTAGCGTCCTGATGTCTTCGTCATTGGAGATTCATTACGTGGAGTGAAGTCCGAATGTTTGGTTAAAGTGATGTCCAAATGAAGGTGGTGGATAAACCTTTAAAAGAAAATATTACAAATTAACTTTCAATTCGCTATTCAACTCGAAAGGGGCTACACTGAATATCTATATTCTCACTTCTCCCTTGTTCACCTACTTCTTTTAGTCTCCTTCTGCTTAGTCTCCAATTGCTGACGTGAGTTCTTTAATGATGGTTGCCAAAAGGTTATAAATATGCGTCAAAACATTTACCAAGATTACTATCATACAATAACGTTGTCCCTTCTGAAAGATTTTTATCATACAATAACGTTGTCCCTTCTAAAACACATGTATTTAAAAGAGTTCCAAAAATTGTTCGTATTATCCAGATTGTGTTAAAGTCTCTCTCTTGCGTTGGGCGCCTTGTTGAATAATAGAATTGCAAAGTTACTTAGCTTTCTCTGTTTCATTTTCAGGTTCGGAAGCTCCGGTGAAGAAGAACTCCCAGCTGTCTGGAAACGGAATCAGGTGAGTGTAGCGCGATGCGGCGAAGCTGCTGCGAAGCGAACCGACTCACATTCAGAAGGCCAAGCACCTTCTAGAGGTTCGGGTGTGGCTTTTATAAGCTTGCCACACCCGAACGTTGGTTGACGTTGCCCGCGTTCCAACGCGAGGTAACGTCCTTTCTAGGATTTCCCTCATACGCGCAACTACGGAACAAACTCCCTTAGCGTTTCTTCGATGCTTGGTACAATGTGCTGAAAACTTCAAGCATTACTCAAATTCCTGGCTCATAACATGAACAGTGCATCAGTGCGCGCATAACATACATGAATTACTTAGCATTTGCATAACCAAAATCATGTATGACAAAACTCTCTTTACATACATAAACAAAAACATATACTGCTATAATTCGAGTACTAATATACATACAGATATAATAATTGTCAATCGGAGTGCTGGATGCACGGGACAGGGGCGGGTTTCTTCCTCAACGGCCATAGATCCATAAGTCTTATGAATCCATCGTCGTTTTATGATCAAATTTACCGTGAATCATGACAGTACCCCCCTCTCACAAGCCCCCCTAAGACCTGTGGAACTGGTTTGGGTTTTTCCGGATGTCGTAAATGGAAGGTTCTAACCAACCGTGGAGCGTTTTGCAGATTAGCAAGAGGCTCCCATGAGCGTTCTTCTGGGCCATATCCCTTCCAATCGACTAAATAGTGTAATTTTCCTCTAATACGTTTTGAATCTAGAATTGTTTTAACTTCGAACTCTGGTGTACCATCTATGTCAATAACTGGAGGGGGTTTAATGACTCGAGTATGAGGAGAGTAGGGTTTCACTAATGATACATGGAATGTTGGGTGAAAATGATACTTAGGTGGGAGCGTCAAACGCACACACACGGGATTGATGACCTTGTCAATGGTAAAGGGTCCTATAAAGCGTGGATTACATTTTTTACAGCCCTTCAATCTTAAATTTTTGGTCGATAACCACACCTTATCCCCTACTTGATATGATGGTGGTATAGATCGATGTTTATCGGAAGTCAGTTTTTGTGTTTCCTTAGCTTGTGCTAAATGATACTGAGCTTGTTGTTGGACAGAAACTATTGTCTGTACTAACTCATCCACGGTTGGACTTGTCAAAGGAGTTTTTTCGAGTTGAATGATCGTTTTAGGATGATATCCAAAAGTGCAAAAAAAGGAGACATGCCAATGGAAGAGTGATCCAAATTATTATATACAAGTTCCATTGCCCATAAAAGATCGGACCATTCACTGTCAAAAGTGGTTAACATACAACGTAAATACTGCTCAATGGTTTGGTTAGTCCTTTCAGTTAAACCATCGGTCTGTGGGTGGTAACTGGAAGAGGTGCGTATGTCCATATGAATTACCTTCCCTAAATGTTGCCAAAAATGGGAAATAAATTGGGCCCCTCTGTCGGAAATTACCACAGAAGGAACTCCATGTAATCTGATGATTTCTTTTGCAAATATTTGAGCCATTTCAAAAGCAGTTGGCAATTTTCGTAAAGGAATGAAATGAGCAGCTCGAGTGAAATGGTCAACTACAGTCATAATAGCAGTACAACCGGAATGTGTACAAGGTAACTCTACTATAAAATCTAGAGATACTGTGTGCCATGGTTGAGGAGGTACAGGTAAAGGGTGTAACAATCCCTTAGGAGCATGATGCGTAGGATTATTTTGAATACAAGTTACACATGTGTCTACATAATGTTTTATATCATCAAACATCGTGGGCCACCAAAACTGCCTCTTAATTTAATGATACATCTTAGTCACACCTGGATGAGCAGCTAAAAGCGTATCATGATGGATGTGCATGATTTGTTCTTGCAATTGTGATGTTGGTACAAAGAGCTGATCGTTGTTGTACAGATAATTGTTTCTCCATTGCAATAAAGGATATTCTTTGTGCCAAACCTCTTTGTCTCTTGTCTCTAATTCACTTTGTATGTCCTTCATGACCTCTGAACTGATGACTCCCACTTGAAAACAATGTGCAGGCAGAATTGGCTGGGAAGCTTCTGCTGTTACATGTGTATCTTCCGTAATTCCAATTCTAGAAAGTGCATCAGCTTTATTATTGTCTTTTCCTGGTCGATATGTGATTACAAAGTTATAATCATTAAAAAACAAAGTCCAACGTAAATGACGTGCTGACAATGCTTTAACTGACCTTAACGTTTGTAAGTTTCTATGGTCAGTATAAATGGTAATAGGATGACGAGCACCCAACAAGTAATGACGCCATTCTCCAAAAACTGCTTTAATAGCCAATAATTCTCTGTCTGAAATTGCATAATTTTGTTCTGCTGGGGTAAGTTTTCTAGAATAATATGCTATTGGATGCATCTGTCCAGTATTTTGATGTCTTTGGGAAAGAATCCCTCCAATAGCATTTTGAGATGCATCAGCTTCTACTATAAATGGTTGGGATGGGTCAGGATGCATAAGAATAGGAGCTGACGTAAATTGTTTCTTTAAAGTTCGAAAGGCCTGTTCAGCTTCATTATCCCAAGCAAATTTTGTATTTTTTCTTAACAGTTTGGTGATGGGGGTAATTAGTTGAGAAAAATTAGGAATAAACCGTCTATAGAAGTTTGCGAAGCCTAAAAAACTTTGGATTTGTTTTACTGTAGAAGGACTAGGCCAATCACAAACTGCTTGTATTTTCTTGGGGTCCATTTCAAGTCCAGATGGGCTAAGTATATAACCCAAAAAATCTACCTTTGAGACATGAAACATGCTTTTCTCTAATTTGACATAGAGAGAATTGTTTAAAAGCTGTTGGAGAATGGCTCTTACCTGTTTTACATGTTCTTCGGTGTTTTTTGAATAAATCAAAATATCATCAATGTAAACCACACAACATATGTCTAGGAAATCTCTCAACACTTCATTTATAAAAAACTGGAATGCAGCTGGAGCGTTGCAGAGTCCGAAGGGCATGACTTGATATTCGTACAAACCAAACTTGGTTCTGAAGGCAGTCTTCCATTCATCGCCCTCACGAACTCTTACCAGGTGATATGCTCCACGTAAATCCAGTTTTGTGTAAATGGTAGCGTCCTTGATTTGATCCAATAAAGTTGGTATCAATGGTAACGGGTACCGATTTTTAATGGTCACATTATTCAAAGCGCGATAGTCTATGCACGTGCGCAACTCGCCTCCTTTCTTCGGAATGAAAAAAAGAGGCGATGAAACTGGTGACTTAGAATGCCTGATAAAACCATTGGCAAGGTATTCGTCAAGATAATTTCGTAAATGGGTAGTCTCAGATTCAGTTAGGGCATAGATTCGACTACAAGGCAATGTAGCCCCAGGAGTTAAATCTATGCGACAATCAAAGTCCCTATGTGGGGGTAATGTATTTGCCTTTTTCTTGTCAAAAACATCTAAAAGATCTTCATATTCTTTAGGTACCCCCTCTAGTAACAAAATGTTCTTTGATTCTAAAGGGAAATCATAACCTTGGACCAAGTGTTCTTTTTCGTGATGTAAAAAACAAAAAGATACACAATGTTCAGAATGAAACAAAATAGTCTTTTGTATCCAATCAATCCGTGGATTGTGTAACACCAACCAGGGAATTCCTAAAATCAAACGAAACTGTGGGGCATCTATTATATCGAATGTAATGTTTTCACAATGTTTAGTGGAACAAGTCATAAGTACATTTTCTGTGTGATGTTTAATAGGTCCTGATGTCAATTCCTTTCCGTCCACTGCTCGTACTCTTTCTGGGGAATCCTTAAGAACTTTCTGAATTCCTAAATCAGTCATTAATTGGGTATCAATAAAGTTTCCTGTAGCACCAGAATCAATTAATGCGTCCACCGACCATACTTTATCTTTATTGTCTATAGATTGCAACAGTACCCGAATACTAATATGACATTGTGAAATGGTTGGTGATACCGAGGCCAAAGTAGATTGCTTACTCGAAAAACTGACCTCATTGTTTGTCGAGCTACTTAGTTTTCCGATACTTGAGAAACTGCTACATCTGAAGTTTTAATCTTAGGTTTTATAGGTTTAGTAGGGCAATCCCTCACAAAATGTCCCGTTTTGCCGCAATAAAGACATTGGTTAAACTTCCTGCGTTTCTCCTTTTCTTCTTTAGTTAAGGGTCCCCGAAGAGTCCCTATCTGCATAGGTTCTCCTGCATCGGTTTTATTTCCCAGATCAGATTTAAGAAACACTCTATCCTTGAATTGAAAAGGCTTATGGTCTGCCTTTCCTTTTTCGCCCCGTCTTTCAGAGAGGCGATGATTTAATTTTACCACCAAATCTATGAACTCTCCACAATCTGTAGGAGGGTCTAAGATCTGAGTTACCATGTCTTTTAATTCGTCTTTCAGGCCTTTATAAAATAAAGAGACTCTCTTTTCTTCTGGCCATTCTGCCTCAATCACTAGCCTGTTGAACACTGAGATATAATGTAACAGATCAGAGGTTCCTTGTTTTAAGTGCAATAACTCGTGATCTGCAGATTGCACAAAAACATGTTTAGCGAATAATTTTTTCATTGCTTCCTTGAATTTCCTAAGATCATAGAGGATGGGATCATTGCGTTCCACCATGGGTACAGACCATAATGCTGCATCTCCAGCTAAATATGATAGAAAAAAAGCCACTTTAGAAGAATCATCTGGAAAGGCAGCCGCTTTAGCAATGAAATGTAAATTGCATTGATTTAAGAAAATTGTGAACTTACTACTATCCCCATTAAATCTTTCCGGCGCCGCTAAAGGAACCGATACAGGAGTAATTACTTGGATTTGTGTTGGTGAAACATCAGAATTTACATTAAGTGTTTTCTGCATAGGAGGTTGAAAAGTAGGTGGCTTCAAAACAGGTTTATGTGCAGAAGGAAAACTCCAAGGTTGAGCTCTGCTTAATCCCATATTTGACTGTAAAGCTGAAATATCCTTACGTAATTCTGCGTTTTCTTTTTTTATGTCTGTCAAGAGAGCTGCTATTTCCTGAAGAGAGATTGATTGATCCATAGCGTCTGGGCAAAACTTTTGTCGTGGGCTTGGCCTTCTGTCAAGGGCACCAAATCACTCTTACCTTCTGGAGCCTTGTTCTCTCTTACCTGAAGGTGATTTGGTGAGTTTTGCAGAGACGCTATAGACCAACCTCCCTGAACTCCTACTTACAACCAGCTATTGATTTTACGCTAAGGCCATACATAGAACTTTGGGGAGGAGGGCCGGATTCGGACGCTACTGGATCCTGTTGTCGACCTGCGAGGCAACAAGACGTAGTTTTAGGGAACACGAACTATAAGTCGACCTAAGCTTAAACTCTTTAAGTATTGCTACAAGAATTAAGTGGCGCAACGTCCTACCTGCGATTCTACGGGGATAGTCCTAGCGTCCTGATGTCTTCGTCATTGGAGATTCATTACGTGGAGTGAAGTCCGAATGTTTGGTTAAAGTGATGTCCAAATGAAGGTGGTGGATAAACCTTTAAAAGAAAATATTACAAATTAACTTTCAATTCGCTATTCAACTCGAAAGGGGCTACACTGAATATCTATATTCTCACTTCTCCCTTGTTCACCTACTTCTTTTAGTCTCCTTCTGCTTAGTCTCCAATTGCTGACGTGAGTTCTTTAATGATGGTTGCCAAAAGGTTATAAATATGCGTCAAAACATTTACCAAGATTACTATCATACAATAACGTTGTCCCTTCTGAAAGATTACTATCATACAATAACGTTGTCCCTTCTAAAACACATGTATTTAAAAGAGTTCCAAAAATTGTTCGTATTATCCAGATTGTGTTAAAGTCTCTCTCTTGCGTTGGGCGCCTTGTTGAATAATAGAATTGCAAAGTTACTTAGCTTTCTCTGTTTCATTTTCAGGTTCGGAAGCTCCGGTGAAGAAGAACTCCCAGCTGTCTGGAAACGGAATCAGGTGAGTGTAGCGCGATGCGGCGAAGCTGCTGCGAAGCGAACCGACTCACATTCAGAAGGCCAAGCACCTTCTAGAGGTTCGGGTGTGGCTTTTATAAGCTTGCCACACCCGAACGTTGGTTGACGTTGCCCGCGTTCCAACGCGAGGTAACGTCCTTTCTAGGATTTCCCTCATACGCGCAACTACGGAACAAACTCCCTTAGCGTTTCTTCGATGCTTGGTACAATGTGCTGAAAACTTCAAGCATTACTCAAATTCCTGGCTCATAACATGAACAGTGCATCAGTGCGCGCATAACATACATGAATTACTTAGCATTTGCATAACCAAAATCATGTATGACAAAACTCTCTTTACATACATAAACAAAAACATATACTGCTATAATCCGAGTACTAATATACATACAGATATAATAATTGTCAATCGGAGTGCTGGATGCACGGGACAGGGGCGGGTTTCTTCCTCAACGGCCATAGATCCATAAGTCTTATGAATCCATCGTCGTTTTATGATCAAATTTACCGTGAATCATGACATCTACTACTCTCTCTCTACTACTCACTCTCTACTACTCTACTACTCTCTACAACTCACTCTCTACTACTCACTCTCTACTACTCACTCACTACTACTCTCTACTACTCTCTACTACTCTCTCTACTACTCTCTACTATTCACTCTCTACTACTCACTCTCTACTACTCTCTACTACTCACTCTACTACTCTCTACCACTCACTCTCTACTACTCTACTACTCACTCTCTACTCACTCTCTACTACTTTCTCTCTACTACTCATGCTCTACTACTCACTCTACTACTCTCTACTACTCCCTCTCTACTACTCTCTGTCTACTACTCACTCTCTATTATTCACTTACTACTCACTCTCTACTACTCACTGTCTAATACTCGCTCTCTACTACTCTCTACTACTCACTCTCCACTACTCACTCTCTACTACTCGCTCTCTACTACTCGCTCTCTACTACTCTCTACTACTCGCTCTCTACTTCTTACTCTCTACTACTGTACTACTCTCTACTACTCTCTCTACTACTCACTCTCTACTACTCCACTACTCCCTACTCCTCTTTCTACTACTCACTCTCTACTATTCTCTACTGCTCACTCTACTACTCTCTACTATTCTCTACCACTCACTCTCTACTACTCTACTACTCACTCTCTACTACTCTCTCTCTACTACTCACTCTCTACTACTCACTCTACTACTCTGTACTACTCACTCGCTACTACTCTCTCTACTACTCTCTCTCTACTACTCACTCTACTACTCACTACTACTCACTCTACTACTCACTCACTACTACTCTTCTACTCTCTCTTTATCTCTCTACTTCTCACTCTCTACTACTCTCTCTAGTTCTCACTCTCTACTACTCTCTACTAGTCACTCTCTACTACACACTCTCTACTACTTGCTCTCTACTACTCGCTCTCTACTACTCTCTAGTACTCACTCTACTACTCACTCTCTACTACTCTCTACTACTCACTCTACTACTCACTCTCTACTACTCACTCTCTACTACTCCATTACTCTCTACTACTCACTCTCTACTACTCTACTACTCTCTCTCTACTACTCACTCTCTACTACTCACTCTCTACTACTCTCTCTCTACTACTCTCTACTAATCTTTACTACTCACTCTCTACTACTCACTCTACTACTCACTCTACTACTCACTCTCTACTACTCACTCTCTACTACTCGCTATCTACTACTCTCTATTACTCACATCTACAACTCACTCTCTACTACTCTCTAATACTCTCTCTCTGCTACTCACTCTCTACTACTCTCTACTACTCACTCTCTACTCTCTACTACTCACTCTCTACTACTGTCTGCTATTCACTCTACTACTCACTCTCTACTAGTCTCTACTACTCTCTACTACTCACTCTCTACTACTCAGTCTCTAATACTCACTCTCTAATACTCTCTACTACTCACTCTCTACTACTTACTCTACTACTCTCTATTACTCACTCTCTGATACTCTCTCTACTACTCTCTACTACTCACTCTACTCTCTATTACTCACTCTATTCTCTATATCTCTCTACCTCTCTCTCTACTACTCTCTACCTCTACCTCTACACCTCTACCTCTCTACCTCTCTCCACATATGCATTTGTATATATGTATGTGTATATATATATATACATACATATATAAACATATATATAATCTGCATATCTATATAAATACAAATATAAATGCATGCATACATATACATATACATATATGCATACATATGCATGTTATGTACATGAACATTTGAACAACACTAATACAAGCAGAGCTAAAAAGCCACCTAATTACAAACATAATTGCTTTAACTTAAAGGAGGGCGAGACCTATTGCATTTTCAATGCTTGTTTACTTTGGTTCCATCAAGAAGGCATTCAGATGTGTCACATATTTGCCATAAATTCTGAATGGTAGCACTCTAGTTTCTCATTAGATCACTGTAGTAAAGCTACTGCTCACCAGGGAAGTCTGCTGATGGTATTCAAAGTGCATGTTTCAGTCTGCATGTCAGACTTTTTTAATGAAATAGAAGAGGATTTGAGAAGTCAAAATGTACCCTAATTTTTCTTTCTGCAGCACTAATCCTAATTTCTATGGCAAAATGAGCCCCCTCGTTTTGTTCCTTTGCAAATTAAATGTTTTAAGTGTTACCACATTATTCCAATCAAGATGGCTTCAGGTGTGCCATACTTTTGTCATAAGTAAGACTGTTAGCACTCTAGTTGTTCTATAGAACACTCTGGGACATTCTGTCATTGGGCTAAACTTGGACTTCATCTGGGTGATATTTGTGCTACATGTGGTTTCTTTTGTCTATGGTGGCCATCTTGGGAGACTTATTTGTTATGAAGTTTCCTAATTTCCTCATTTACTACAGTCTCCTCAGTAGGAACACTTTCAGTTTTTTAATTTGATTCCATCAAGAAGGCATTCAGATGTGTCACATATTTGCCATAAATTCAGAATATTAGCACTCTAGTTGCTCATTAGATCACTGTAGTAAAGGTACTGCTCACCAGGGAAGTCTGCTGCTGGTAATTAATGTGCATGTTTCAGTCTGCATGTCAGAATTTTTTAATGAAATAGAAGAGGATTTGAGAAGTCACTCAAAATGTTCCCTACTTTTTCTTTCTGCAGCACTAATCATACTTTCTATGGCAAAATGAACCCCCTCATTGTGTTCCTTTTTGAATTAAATGTTTTAAGAGTTACCACTTTATTCCAAACAAGATGGCTTCAGGTGTGCCATACGTTTATCATAAGTAGGACTGTTAGCGCTCTAGTTGTTCTTTGGAACACTCTGGGAAGCTGCAGTAGAACACAAAGGAATCAACTGACAGTCTCTGCCCTTGTTGGATGTACATGTTTTACTGAGAATGTCAGACTTTACTCTCACATGACTGAGAAAGATAATGTGAATTTACAGAAAATATGCTCTCAGTTTAGCTTATAGATCACCTTCCAAACCTCTGTGGGAAAAGCATGAGAAAATAGTTTTCTCCCAAACATGATTCATGATATCCCAGCAGAAGGTTTTTCACATGGTAAAATCACCTTAGAACATACCACAATTCCTAAAATGAGTATGGTACCATCAACACATGATTTATAATGTAACTAAAGTCTTAAAACCTGTATTAACTGCAATGCTTTTTAATGAGGTGCTATCATGTATATTGGTCCTAAGATGGCTGCCAACACTTCTTGGATGAAGTGCTGACAGGCAATCAGATCTCACGATGAGATGTGTGGTTAGGCTCCGCCCAGATAAATATGTGATTTTACTTTTGATATTCTCAGCAACTACTGAACGGATTAACACCATTTAAGCAAAAGGCACGAGTCGGAACTGAGGAATATCTTTCCGCCAAATTTGGTGTAATTCCATTCAGCAGTTCGGGCTGTAGCTGCGGCTAAAGGTCCTATGGGAAATTGCATGGGGAAAACACGTTTTGGGACCCCCCTTTTTTCTCAGCCCCAGCTACACGAATCATCCCGAGACTTTCAGGATAGGAGCGGATCGGAGCTGGCCAAAAGTTTTGAAAATTTCACGAAGATTTGTCAATCGGCGCCAAAGTTATTGGGAATAGAATGTTGCGGATTTCCTTTGGAAAATTGGTCCTAACTATAACTGCCTACTGGCGACTGCCAGTAGGTAATATAAATATATATATATAAAATATATATCTATATATATAAGTCTCTGTTTGGTGTTCCTCCTCCGAAACACAATCCTACGTCATACGGTGGCACCCGTTCAACAAACACCAGCTGTGACTCCAACTTCCAGGTCAGTTTTTTTTTAAATTATACATTTATTTTGGCCTAAACAATTGGCATCAAACAGTCCTTTACTCTATAATCCCTGACCAATGCGTTTCGGCGAGTTGCCTTCTACTGGGTGCTGTGGGTTCGACTTTGCATACCTTATATTGCATGTTCCTCTTCCATGTCTATAACCCTTGGTTGCAACTAGAGTTATACATTTCTTAATTTTCCTTTGGTCAAAAATCCCCGCAATTAGTGATTCATTTCATCACATTTTGAATGAAAATCTAATAACATTTATATTATTGTATTTCTAAACAACCTAATATTTTTTTAACCTTTTTTCCTTTCCCTTTTTTACCTTTTTTCTAAATTCATGTGATGAAGTTTGATTTTTTACTTACAACAAACATGGTATTATATTACATTTCATCAACATACAAAGCCCAAAGCAAATAGAGAGTTAGATTACAAATCAATTATTGCACAAATAAACAAATGATTCTCCCTTTTGCACTTCCTATTAATTAAGATTTAACACCTATGTGTGGTCAAAGAGGGGAAATGGTCTACGTGTGAGTGTATAATTAATAAATCCTTAAGAAACAGATCCCTTAAAGAGCATAAGAGGCATAAAAGATAAAAAAGATTATGACTATTATGCTTTCAGAGCCAATCCGACAAGATTTAAAGTGTATTATGCTTATCAATGATAGTTCCCTGCTTCCAGGCGTTCCAGTGGTTCTCCATAAAGTGTCACATGCTATTACTTGGCCCCACTCCGGGACTTTTATTTAGAGGAGTATTGGATAGAATTTCTTTAGCAATTTTAAAGTGACGTTTACTCTATTGAGATTATACTCAGTCACACAATTCTTAGTTAAAGTACAACATGCTATTATTCAACCCCTCCTCATTTCACAACTATGGTGATTCTTTAATACAAGATATAATATTACCAGGCAATATATATACTCAGCCTCTCATTGTTTTTGGAGGTCCCATTTCATTTGATCATCATAAAGTGCAAAGTGCTTAAATAAAGTGCTAGTGCCATATTTCATATACAAGAGAATGTCTTTCCTGCAATGATGAGATGCTATCTATAATGTGGTTGTATTTGATAAAAAGTTGTCTTTGTTCTCTTGTAATTTACATTCTGTCTGCTTCAGTTAAAAGTTTCATACGTGTGTGTTCCTTAATTTTCACTCCATTATATGAGATACATTTCAAACAACCCAATTGTAACAATGTGCTTATTTCAATGCATGTATTTTCCCTCGTGTAGTTCTCTGCTACTCGCATGCATGACTCTGTTTCCTTTTGAGTAGCACAATGGTAATAGAATCCTTTGTGAGTTGTAGGAGTCAGTTGCACATGGCTCAAGCTGCTTGATGGATGGGACAATTAACTCTCTGGAATAAACCTACTTCAAACCTTTCCTGAGTCCTCCAGTGCCTCATTTACTTGATTTTACGCTGGCGACAAGTGAAAGAAACCTACCCAGCGTTTCCAGAAGAGGAACAAACGGTTTCAACATCTTTTCAAAATCAGAAGAAGTTATTCATCTTCAAAATTACTTTAAAGAAGGTTTACTCCTGTTTCATCAATCAACTCATCATGTTAGTTGTTCATCAACTATTTTGAAGAGATATTGAGCATTCGACACATGGCTCACCTTTTGGATTAATTAAGATTTGGGTTGGGAGGCTTTGATGTGGGCTCTGTTGAGATACTCCTTTTCCATCTTGTTGGGAGCATTCACCGCTTTCCTCACCTTTTGTGTGTCTAAGTACTGAGGTTGGGAGGTTCAGAGCGGGCTCACAAGCAAGGAGTTAACTATCTATTTCTGCTTTCATTTGTGCCTCATGTGAATCAGTCTTCTTACATTAACTGGCATAGCTGCGCAACGTGTTAGAGAAACCTGCATTTTTCACACTAACACGCCTGTGCTGCAGCAGGCTTGCTTTTCCTATAATTTGAAAACTCGCATCTAATCACCTGTAGAGATCTTTGAATTACATTGATAAAGATTTGAGCTCCGGTGTTGTGAAAATTATTTATTTATTTCTATACATGATTCCTACATGTTTTTGACTGTACCGACCTTCTATTTATTTTGATGAAAATTTGTGCTCCGGCGTTGTGTTATCTGTTCAACGACCCTCACGTTCAAGCGTCTCTTTTGGTATATTTTTAAAGGACGCACGAGTGTTGACATTTCTATATGTTTTGCTTTGAAAATTTTAAACACACTTGCCTGGAATTCTGAGGCTTCTGTTCTCTACTCGTGCCATCTCTCCTCATCGAACACTGAGTAGCAGCTTGCCTTCCTGTGTTTGACATCACAATGTCACGTTACGCATTACCCAATGTGCGTAACGTGGCGGCCATGTTTTTATTATTTACATCTTATGACTAAGACCGGAGACTTCATACCGGAACATCGTTAAGCTCCTAAAATTACTTGTGAGTTAACAACTGACTTTTCAAACATCATATATTTATTTTTCTGTGGTTGAAATTAATCCTAGCATAACAACAGGGTTTTGACTTTCACAACTTTTAGTTTTCTTCATTGAACTTGTTTTTACACTGTATTTTTACAATTTTTTACCACATAATTTTTATATTTATGGGGTGGTTATGCTGTCTCTCTTCTTACATTCTTCAAACATTTATGTTAGCTAAATTGGTTACTTTTTACCACATATTCATTGCTTGTAGGCAAAAGGTTATAGGAATCTCCTTTTTATGTTGCATTTGTATGAGAAATGGTAACTTTGAGCACCTTTTAATATTTCTAGTACAGTTTTAGTTTTATTTCTACACAACAATGGAAAATGTAGCTACCCCACCTTTCTTCTTGTCGTCCCCAGGTGATTCACCCATCAGGTGGCAAAAATGGAAAATGGTTATTGAGAGATACGCCATGGTGTGTGGAACTAACCTTAGTGCAGAGAGGAGAACAGCACTTCTTCTACATTGCCTTGGCTCAGAGGGACAGGAAGTATTTGATCATTTACCGGAGATTGTTGATCCTAATTTGAATGAGAATGAGATGTGTATTTTAAAACTAGATAGGCATTACCTGCCTAAGGTAAACAAAATCCTTGAACGGTACCATTTTGGTCGTAGAAACCAAAATTATGGTGGGACAGTTGAGAACTATATTACAGCCCTAAGAAAATAAGGGTCCTCTTGCAAGTTTGGTGCTTTGTTGGAAAAGAAAATAAGAGATCAATTTATGTTAGGTTGTAATGTGCAAAAAGTTAGGGATGATATTTGGCAAAAAGATGATCCTTCATTGGAAGAAGTTATAACCATTGCCAAACAAATTGAACATTCACAAAAATGTGGTGAAATCATCACTAAACGTGAAACCTAGAGAAGGGCTGTACATGAGGTAAAGACGTCCTCAAAAGAAAAGAATGTAAAAAAAGGGTATCAGGCTAACACAGAAATGAATGCCTCTCACACTTTTCAAAAATTAAATTTTCAACCTAAATGTAATTGATTCGGAAATCCAGGTCATTTTGAAAATGATAAGAAGTGTCTTGCATTGAAAGCCACATGCACAAATTGTAAAAAAATTGGACATTTCATTGCTGCTTGCAAAGCAAAGAAAAGTAAGAAAAAAATAAATGTAATTTCTCAGAGCACTTACAGTGATAGTGATTCTGATTTTGACTGTGGACAAATAGTATCACAAGTATCAGATAACAGTAAGAAAGGTCCCTTTGATGAAGTGATGGTTGAAGGTAGTGGTACTCGTGTCTTATTTGATTCAGGTGCGAAAATAACCATTGTTTCTAGACGTTTCTACTCACACAATTTAAAACATAAAGTTAAAATTTTAAGAGTTGACATGAAACCCTTTGCTTATGGTGGAGAACCTATAAAGCTTTTGAGTTATTTTCATGGTTTGATCGAATACAAAGGGAGGAACATCTCTGGGAAGGTTTACGTTTCTCATAAAGATGACAGCATTCTGAGCTGGTTTCACCAGAGGGATTTAGGTGTTATGCTAGACCCCAATAGTGATCCACCCATATTATTGAAAGAAAATATTCAATTTAATGAAATTAAACACTCAGGCAGTGATGATGCATTTATTTCATATTTAAGAAGGTCTTTTCCCAATGTGTTTAGGAGTGAATTAGGATGACTTCGCGACTACGTACATAAGATTAAGTTGGTGTCTGGGGCTGTACCTGTGGCAAGTAAAGTTTGTGGTGTTCCCTTATTTGTGAGGGATGAGATGAAAAACCAGTTAGAAAAACTGAAGTCTGAAGGAATAATTGAAGACGTAGAAGGGACACAATGGCTGGCGTCAGTCATCGCCGCACGTACATTTGGTGGTAGTCTTCGTCTATGCTTACCTTTGAGGGAGCTCAATAAACAAGTTGTTATGGATAGGTATCAACTTCCCAAAATATCGGATATGCTCATGTTGTTAAAGGGAGCTGGAGTATTTTCCAGGGTAGATCTAAAATCTGCACATCATCAGATAAACTTAGATGATGACTCAAAAGACTACACTGCCATTGTCACTCCATTTGAAACCTTCAGATTTAAAAGGTTACTGTTTGGGTTGGTGTCGGCAGCTTCGGTTTTCCAAAGGGCCCTAGAAAAGGTTTTAAGGGGACAACTTGGTGTCAAAATCTACCAAGATGATGTCTTAATTCATGGTAAAGACGAAAAAGAACATGATTTGAGACTTAAACAGGTGTTAGAAAGATTATGTCGACACAATCTCACTGTCAGGATAGACAAGTGTAAATTCACGAAATCCTCCATTGGTTATCTTGTTCACACTATTTCTGGGAAGGGTTTTGAACCGAAGCGCGAGTTGATTGAGGCCATACAAAACTTGGCTTCACCAACAAAAAAAGAGAAACTTATGACTTTTCTTTGCATGACTGTGTATTACAGCAAATTTGTCAAGGGTTTTTCTGAAAAGTGTGTTAGCATGCAGACAGTGCTGTGTAAAGGAGTTGACTTTATCTGGTCAGAACATTGTGAAGCTGAATTTATTAGAGTGAGAGAATTACTTAAGAAAACCCCCAAGTTGAGGAGTTTTGATCCCTCTTTGAACTTGGTTCTAACCACCGATGCTAGCATGAAGGGCCTAGGGGCTGTTTTGCAGCAAGAGAATGGTGACACCCCAAAGGTCCTTCTGAAGAATTAGCACTAGATATCTTGGGTCCTATACAAAGTAACGACTGTGAGTACTATGTATTTGTCCTCATAGACATGTACTCCAGGTGGCCCGAAATTAAGATCACTAAGAGCATTGATACCAAACATGTTACTACTTTTCTGAAAGAGAGTTTTACGCGAGAAGGTCTACCTGGTTTCCTATTAACGGATAATGGGGTGCAGTTTGTGTCTAATGAAATGGAGGAGTTCTTGTAAGGGTGTTCCATTAAACAAAAACGCTGTTCACTTTATCATCCCGAGACGAATGGTATGGTGGAACACTTTAATCGTGTTCTTAAAGAAACCATTGCCATGCCGAAACAGAACAATTTAGACTGGAAAGAAGAGGTTAATAAAAAGGTAGAGATGTAAAGAATCTCTCCTCATGCAACTACTGGATGTACACCGTTTGAATTACTAAAAAGAAGACATCCCAATACACTCATAGCACCTCATTGGGTGAATGATGCTGAATCAAGAAAAGGGAGTATGTCCTCACAGGGTCTACGGAGGGCCAAAGAGGCTGGAAAAATTGATGCACGGAAACTAAGTTATGATGCAAGGAAAGCTGTTAACACCAATCTTGTAGAAGTAGGTGATTTGTTCATGATCAGGGCACCGTTTGGGAGTAAAGCTTCAGGTTTGTTTCAAAGACCACACAGAGTTGTCAAACTTTTAACTAATGCGATAAAAACTGAAGATTTTCACATTTGGAATCTTAATAGAGTGGTGGTTATCAAGAACAGCTCCTTGTTGAATAATGGGCATGCAGGGCAACGAACAAATTCTACCTCTTATCCCACTGCATGTTCAACTGCACCTCAAGGGGAAAGAAGAGTAAGAGTAAGAAGACAACCTTCAAGGTTCCAAGACTTTGTAATGAAGTGTTAATAGCTTATTTTATCTTGCATAACTAGAGTGGTTTATCCTCGTTTGTTGCTATTTTGCTTTGTCTCTTTTATTTTATTTCTTCATTTGTATTATATAGAGGGAAGGTGTGTAACAATGTGCTTATTTCCATGCATATATGACTGTTTCCTTTTGAGTAGCATCATGGTAATAGAATCTTGTGTGAGTTGTACAAGTCAGTTGCACCTGGCTCAAGCTGCTTGATGGATGGGACCTTTTACTCTCTTGAATAAACGTACTTCAAACCTTCCTGAGTCCTCCAGTGCCTCATTTACTTGATTTTACACCAATATTTCAATATCTATAAACATAGAGAGAGTGATTCTGCACATTTCTAACTTCATATACTGATGTCACTCCATCATTACATAGTTCGCATATGCATAGTTTTTCATAAGTGCACAAACAGTTCTGCATACTTGTTATGGCCCCAAGGTACTTCTGTTCCCATCAATAGAATCAGTCGGGATTCCTGTTTCTGCAGCTCACTTTCTCGATTTCCCCCTCTTGGATGGGCTTTGATGTGTTTAATGCCCCAATAAGAGAAAGTAGACATGGATCGATTGGGCATCTGGTCAAAGTAGCAGGCTCCTGGGTAGGTCTTGTCCCCATTTCTGATCGCTGTTATGTGCTGTAAAATTCTTAATTTCAGCTTGTTTTTTGTACTGCCTATGTATAGCTTATTGCAGCCACATTTTAATACATAAATGACAAACTCTGTGTTGCAAGTTATTCTTTCTCGGATTGATACAGCGTGACCATCCATCGTGCGATAGTTCTTACTGTTTGTTCCATACTCGCAAGCTTTGCATGTGGTGCATTTCACAAAGCTTTCCCGATTCTTTAACAGCCATGAGCCCATTTCTTGCTGGTTCTTTCTGGGAATAAAGTGAATAGAGGTTAAAATGTCACCTAGGGAACGTACCTTCTTTGATGTGATTTGTGGGCCATTTTCAAAGATTTTTGTTAAATGTTCATCATTTCTCAGCACACACCAGTGTTTTTTGAGGATGGACTATATATATATATATATATATATATATATATATATATATATATATATATATATATATATATATATATATATATATATATATATATATATATATATATATATATATATATATATATATATATAAAAAAAAAGAAGTAGAGAACTCTGGGTAGTTCTCAAGTTTAGGTGGAAAGCAGCTCCTGTATAGAGCACTCTCAACACCAGCGACACTCTAGACCTGCTCACCTCATATATATATATATATATATATTATCTTCTGGCGGTCGCCAGTAGATAGTTATAGTTAGGACCTATTATCCATAAGAAATCCGCAACATTCTATTCCCAATAAGTCTGGCGCCGGTTGACGAATCCTCGCAAGATTTTCCAAACTTTTGGCCAGCTCCGCTCCGCTCCTACCCTGAAGTTTTGTGGTTATTCATCAAGCGGGGGCCGAGAAAAAAGGGGGGTCCCAAAACACGTTTTCCCCATGCAATTTCCCATAGGATCTGTTGTCACAGCTACAGCCCGAACCGCTGAACGGAATGACACCAAATTTGGCAAAGAGGTAGTCCTCAGTTCAGACTCGTGCCTTTTGCATAAATGGTGTGAATCCGTTCAGTAGTTCCTGAGAAATTAGAGTTAAACGTACATAAATATCTATGGCCGGGGAGGATCCGTGGACCCTACCCGCACCGTAAGCGCACCCTCCCCGAACCGAGTGTGCACCCTCCCGGTCGCGCACTGAATGCTAATTGGCTGTCGAGTGTCTGTCTACATTCGAAACCAGGAACTGTTGGTGGCCATTTTCTGCGTCGGTAGAAGCGAGGCTGAAGAAGCAAGGGGAAAAAATGTGCAAAACATATAAAGGGGGCAGAGTAGAAATACTATGACCCTCTAGAGGTGCTTAGTGGGTTCCAGAAGGACCCTCTGTGGCCCCCTTTTTAAAAAACAAAAAAACGGCGAAATGCACGCACGGTGACAAGAAATAATTGGTTGTATGACTACTTTGTACACTGAAAGGTAGGGTGTATATTTCTGTTTTTTAAAGGTATGATTCTTATTGGTTAACAAAAACAGATTGTAAGGAACATTTTATATGATAAGCTGATATGTTGAAAAGTGAAGCACACTTCCTCTCTTGTTTAGCAACATTGTGTGCTGAACTTCTGACCTGTGTGCTCAGTGCAGTGTTCCTGACCTGTTTCTATGGTAACAGGCAGAAGGCAGATTGGGGGAAGGGTTGAAATGTATTTCAGTTGGAAAGGGTTGAAATGTTTAACCAATAGAAATGTGTGTTTGCTTTTGAGTTTATGTGTGAAGGATTGTGATTTGATGTTTACATGTATATGTGTGGAAAATGAAAGGGAAACTTTTCCATTCTTTGTTTTTGCTGAGAGGTGCACAGTGCAGAGATTCTGTGAAAGAAAATATGGTGAGTGACTGATATACTTCTTAATCTACAAAACAACTTGAAAGATGAGTTATTTAATTGTGAGGGGATGTATGTAGACTATTTTGATTTTAATCAGACTAATGTTTTTCTCCTGCTAAAGTGTAGGGAGCACTTTTTTTTCTCTACATTCTTATTGACAGTGTGTGTGCATGTAGAAACCATTCTGTGAAAAGCATTTGTGTTTTTCATGTGTTTGCAGACAGATAACTGTGCAGTTTTTATATTTTGGTAGAATTAGAAACCAGTCACTGTTTATGAATTTGTGAAATGAGTTATGTTATGTTTCTATACTAAAATGCAGTACTTCTTTTAGATGAAGAAATGTGCTTTGGTATAGTGCATTTGGTAACATTGTGCATTTGCTTACAGATAAATGTTTTAAAATCTGTCTTGTTGTCAAGTTTTAGTAGCATTAGAATAAAGTTTTTGCTTATGCTTTGATTAAATGAGTCAGGCTTTGACACAAAAGTGCAGTCCTGAAATACGTAGATTGTGTGCAGTTCCCTTACCACTTGCACTGTAGTGAATGAGTTTTGGTAAACTCCAAGGGATAGTGGTGCTTGTCTAGAATCAAACTGTGAGTTAGTGTGTATATGGGATCACTGTGTGTCATGCCTGGTGGACGGACGGGTGCGCAGGTCCAGTATATAAGGACTCGAAACTGGAACGAACGCGCTTAGCGTTCTAGCTCCAAGCCCTGTTTCCGTCTTTGACTTCGTTTGCCTGACTTCCGTTACGAGACTTCCTGTTCCCGTCCCGGAGTCGTTGTTGTCCTGGATTGTTTCTCTAACGAGTAGAGAGCACAAGTTCACCGGCATTATTGTGGGTGTTTGTGACGCCGTTTCAGTCCGTTGCTCTTGTGCCTTGAGAGGCAGAGTTTCCCCGGTGTCTCCAGTCTTTCATCTCTGGGTCTCGCCGTGGTTACGAATTGCCTGCAGCATCGTGAAGCCACTCACGTCCTCATCACCTGAGTGAGTGTATCTGCGCCATTCCAACGAGGCAGATTTTCCCCCTTATCCCAGTTCCTTGTTTGGTCCCCTGTTTTGTGTTTCTTTACCTGATTGTAGGCAGCACCCCTATCTCTCCTATAGTCTGGTTTTTTCTTAGTTTGTCATTAGTCGTTCCTACGCTCATGTGTCCAGTTGGTTGGAGGTTGAAGTAGAGTAGGATTAGCCCTTTTATCCGCGCTGTCTCCTGGCAATCTACTGCTAGCTTGGTTCTGTCGCCCCCCTAAGAATAAGGGATAGCTAGCGTGAACCACCGTGCCTCAGTCTTGTCAGCACCAACAGAACGAAAACGGTAACAGCGCGGGGCACTGCTTTCATTTGCTCTCATTTGGATGGTAAAGAGGGGGAAGTGAAGTGTTATGTTTCTTTCTTAGGATTACAAAATACTGCAACACTAACCACACAACAACTCCACTCTTCTTAGGAGAACCTTTATGAAGAACATGTGAGTTTAGCAAACTGGGAAGAGGGACATACATACATTGGGGTAGAAGTAGTATTAACTGTCTACTGCCTGTGCGATAGAATGTTCCAGAGTGAAGTCATCTTTTAATCCTGGTCGACATTCGATGTGCCTAAGCCTTGCAGAGTGCTGCCCCATCCTGATTCACATCAGAAGTAACTGTGCTTGGTAGGCAAATATACAGACAATATTTCCTGAAGAGATAAGGGGGCTGTATGTTGTTTTTGTTAACCCATTCTTTATGTTACAGCAGAGTGTTGCCAAGTCTCGAAGACCTCTTCACCCATCCATAAACCGGACCCCCCTCCTTCCCTTGTTTTGTTTCCCTGTTTTCCCCTGTTGAGTCATCCGATACTCTAGTGTTTGATAGAGTCGGAGAACCACAGGGGAGGATTGAGGCATACTCTACTGATTCCTGACGCTCCTGCAGAAAGACCTCAGATTCATTACAGAACGCTAAGCCTTAAGTGGTGTATTCTGCCCGAGCGTCATGGAATTAGGTACAGTCACTTTAGCAGATCTCGCTGGTATGTTAGGCAACATACAAGCTGAAACTCAAGCCTTAGCAGCTCGAGTAGACGCCCTGCAGATTAGACAGGGGGCGTCATCCATGGGAGGAAGTGGCGAAAGTCAGTCAGCAGTGATACAGGTCACTACACCTCCTTCCATTCCCCTTGCTCCGCCTGAGCGATTGACTGGTGACGCGGCTAGATGCGCTGCATTCCTAAGCCAATGTCAGTTACATTTTTCTTGCAAGGCACATTGTTTCCCTTCTGAGCAGTCCCGGGTGGCCTTTGTAATTTCCTATCTGGGTGGTTCTGCGGCAGACTGGGCCATACCCTTGGTGGATAGGGATGACCCTTTGTTATACAGGTATGAGGCCTTTAAAACAGAATTTCGTAAATTGTTTGACAGGCATGTTTACACGACTGCAGCTGATACAGAGCTATTGTCATTAAAACAAGGCAACCATGATTTGGTACAGTATATTACCTCTTTTAGGAGGTTAGTAGTAGAAGCCAATTGGCCAGAGGAAAAACGCAGCACGCTTTTCTATAGGGGATTGAGGGACGACTTGAAAGACGAGCTCTCCCATATTGTAGATTTACCTACATCCTGCTCTGATCTCATAGATTTGGTAGTACAAATTGAACACCGTCTCCGAGAGCGGAAACATGAAAGAGGAAGATTGGAACCCAGATATGTGTTTCCCAAAGAAAAGAAAAGTGACCCTCCAAAAACCTTAGATGAAAGCGAGCCTATGCAAATAGGAGTAGTGAGAGGCCCACTAACCCCGGAAGAAAGACAGAGGAGAAGGACAGAGAGACTATGTATGTATTGTGGTAAGGCAGGCCACTTCCTGAGATCATGTCCTGTCAAACCTGTTCAAGGCTCTAAGCAGGGAAACTAGAAAGCTCGAGGTCTTCCGAGACCGGACTTTCGGGCTGTTCAGGATGCACGGTCTCTTCTGTGACACCAGAAACATTTCCCACCTCACATCTCTATGTCCCTGCCTATATTACTTTAGCTCACCATGGACTTCATGTTAACATCATGATTGATTCCGGGGCGTCTGGGAATTTTATGGATTCCGAATGGGCTAAAACCAATCTGATCCCGGTGAAAGAAAAGGAGTTAATTAATAGGGTGACCACCATTGACGGCCGTCCTCTTATTTCAGGGCCCGTCACGCATCACACCTCGCCACTCCATTTGAAGATAGAACCTCAGCATCAGGAAGAATTATCTTTTGATCTAATTCACTCTCCTCAAATACCAGTCCTGTTAGGGATCCCATGGTTGAAGCTGCACAACCCTTTAATTGACTGGGAGAATTCCACCCTGGAATTCCGGTCGGCAAAGACACAAGAGGCCACGATAGCAAGCATACAAGAGAGCCCTATATCCAACTCACAAAAACCGAACCCGAGCTGCCCGATTGTTATATGGATCTAAAGGCGGTTTTTGATCCCAGAGAAGTGGAATCTCTACCACCACATAGAGTATACGACTGCCGTATAGACCTAGAGGCAGGAGCTAAGATTCCTTGTAGTAGAGTATATTCTCTCACAGAAAAAGAAAACACCTACCTGAGGGAATATCTTGATGACATGCTGGACAAAGGATTTATTCGACCTTCACGTTCCCCAGCCTCCTCTTCGTTATTTTTTATACCGAAGCGCGAAGGAGGGCTACGTTGTTGTATTGATTACAGGAAACTAAATCAAGTGACTATCAAGAATAGGTACCCGTTACCACTCATCACCTCCCTCCTTGACAGAGTACGTGGAGCGCAGTTTTTCACTAAGTTAGACCTTCGGGGCGCCTACCATTTAGTACGAGTCAAGGAGGGAGACGAGTGGAAGACGGCTTTTTGCACCAAATACGGGCTCTATGAATATCTCGTAATGCCCTTCGGCCTTTGTAATGCTCCTGCAGCATTTCAGTTCTTCATTAACGAGATACTGAGGGACATGCTTGACGAATACGTCATAGCGTATATTGACGATCTTCTGATATTTTCTCCTTCTATGACGGAACATACCGTCCATGTACGCAGTGTGTTAGAACGCCTTCACGCAAATAGGCTATACTGTAAGTTGGACAAATGCACCTTCCACACACAAGAAGTACCCTTTCTGGGCTTTGTTGTGTCACCATGGGGATTGGCGATGGATCCCGGTAAGGTGGCAGCAGTTCTTTCCTGGCCCGCACCCAGCACAGTTAAGGAATTACAAAGTTTTTTGGGGTTCGCCAATTTTTATCGGCGGTTTATTATGAATTTTTCAGATTTGGTTTCGCCCCTCACTGCCCTGCTGAAAAAGGGAATCATGTATACCTGGTCTCGAGAGGCAGAAGATGCATTTCAGCAACTGCGGCTTGCCTTCACCCGAGCCCCTGTCCTTAGCCATCCTGATCCTGCTTTACCCTTTGTTGTGGAGGTGGATGCCTCTCAAGTGGCAGTGGGAGGTGTCCTCAGTCAAACAGATCCTGTTAGCGGGTTGAGTCATCCGGTAGCTTACTTCTCCCACAAATTTACTCCGGCGGAATATAATTACGCTGTAGGAGAAAAAGGACTTCTTGCCATAAAAAAGGCATTTGAGGAATGGCGGCAGTATCTATTGGGTGCACGACATCAAACAACGGTCTATACCGACCACCGTAACCTGCAATATTTGAAATCTGCCAAAGCCTTATCCATGCGACAATTGCGATGGTCACAATTCTTCTGTGAATACGATTTTACTATCCAATACCGTCCTGGAAGAAGGAACGGTAAGGCAGATACTCTCTCTCGTTTCGGTTTTCACCTACCCGAGGGTCCCCGGGAATCCCCTAACATAGTCTCTGGAGATGCCTTCATAGGTGGGGTGCTTACAGAAGCAGAATTCCTTACTCAGGTCAGACAGAGTCAGGCTTCAGTTGAGATGCATCAGGTAGTAGGTTCCCAAGCGACCACAGTCCAGGAAGGGTTGGTTTGTGTGCAGGGAGGTGTGGTAGTACCCAACAAGGACTTACAGACCCGTGTGTTAGAGTGGTACCATTCCCATGCTGTAGCGGGACACCCTGGGATTAAGAAAACCATACAAACCATACGAGCCAGGTTCTGGTGGCCTTATATGCTTCACGACATCACAACCTATGTCAAAACTTGTCACGTTTGTGCTCAGACCAAAGTCCCTCGTCACAATCCAGTAGGCCTACTTCTACCTCTTCCCTCGCCACCTGGTCCTTGGCATACCGTGTCCCTTGATTTTGTTGTGGACTTACCAGTCACTGAGAATGAGAACGACACCTTGCTGGTGGTGGTGGATTTATTCACAAAAACCGCCCACTTCATCCCTTTGAGGGGTTTACCTACTGCAGTTGTACTAGCTTCAGTGTTCTTACGGGAGGTGGTGCGTCTCCATGGGTTCTCTTCTGTCCTAATTTCAGATAGGGGTACTCAGTTTGTGTCTCGCTTCTGGAGGTGCTTATGCTCCCTGATTGGGATAGATGTTAGACTATCCTCCAGTCATCACCCTCAATCCGATGGCCAGACTGAGAGAGTCAATCAATGCTTCGAACAGTACATCCGAACACAAGTATTACACTCTCCAGGGGATTGGGATAAATGGGTGTGGTTAGCGGAGATTGCCTATAACAACAGTCCACACACATCCACTGGCCATTCACCATTCTATTGTTCTAGTGAAGTTCAGCCCAAGTTGCTACCCGCAGGGGTTTCCCAAGAAAGCCCTATCCCTGCAGCTAATGACCTGGTAATAAAGTTGTTGGAGATACACAAGAGTACCATAGACGCATTGGAAGCTGCTAAGGTGCGGTACAAAGAAGGGGCGGATCTCCATCGACGACTAGAACCCATTTATGAACCGGGGGATAAGGTGTGGCTTTCCACTAAACATCTGGCATTGAGTGGTTCACGCAAGTTTAATCCCAAATACATTGGCCCGTATAGGGTACTGAAAGTGATCAACCCCGTGGCACTACGACTTGAATTGCCTGCTTCCTTTAAAATTCACCCAGTGTTCCATATCTCCCTGGTTAAACCGGTAGAACTCCCGAAGCGACCAGCTCCGATTCAGGTACAGGACACGGAAGAGTATGAAGTTGAGGCAATAGTGGACTCTCGTGTAGTACGGAACATACTCCAATATTTACTGCATTGGAAAGGATATGGGGTAGAGGAACGTACTTGGGAACCTGCCAGTGCTGTGCATGCACCTAAATTGATTCGGCTCTTCCACTTGCAACATCCGGACAAACCCAAACGGGTAGGGGGCCGTTGTGGGGGGAGTGTGCTGTCATGCCTGGTGGAC
Source organism: Triturus cristatus (assembly GCF_964204655.1). Taxonomy (NCBI): domain Eukaryota; kingdom Metazoa; phylum Chordata; class Amphibia; order Caudata; family Salamandridae; genus Triturus; species Triturus cristatus. The sequence goes on along the minus strand of NC_140594.1, from coordinate 543,373,609 downwards.
GGACGGGTGCGCAGGTCCAGTATATAAGGACTCGAAACTGGAACGAACGCGCTTAGCGTTCTAGCTCCAAGCCCTGTTTCCATCTTTGACTTCGTTTGCCTGACTTCCGTTACGAGACTTCCTGTTCCCGTCCCGGAGTCGTTGTTGTCCTGGATTGTTTCTCTAACGAGTAGAGAGCACAAGTTCACCGGCGTTATTGTGGGTGTTTGTGACGCCGTTTCAGTCCGTTGCTCTTGTGCCTTGAGAGGCAGAGTTTCCCCGGTGTCTCCAGTCTTTCATCTCTGGGTCTCGCCGTGGTTACGAATTGCCTGCAGCATCGTGAAGCCACTCACGTCCTCATCACCTGAGTGAGTGTATCTGCGCCATTCCAACGAGGCAGATTTTCCCCCTTATCCCAGTTCCTTGTTTGGTCCCCTGTTTTGTGTTTCTTTACCTGATTGTAGGCAGCACCCCTATCTCTCCTATAGTCTGGTTTTTTCTTAGTTTGTCATTAGTCGTTCCTACGCTCATGTGTCCAGTTGGTTGGAGGTTGAAGTAGAGTAGGATTAGCCCTTTTATCCGCGCTGTCTCCTGGCAATCTACTGCTAGCTTGGTTCTGTCGCCCCCCTAAGAATAAGGGATAGCTAGCGTGAACCACCGTGCCTCAGTCTTGTCAGCACCAACAGAACGAAAACGGTAACAGCGCGGGGCGCTGCTTTCATTTGCTCTCATTTGGATGGTAAAGAGGGGGAAGTGAAGTGTTATGTTTCTTTCTTAGGATTACAAAATACTGCAACACTAACCACACAACAACTCCACTCTTCTTAGGAGAACCTTTACGAAGAACATGTGAGTTTAGCAAACTGGGAAGAGGGTCATACATACATTGGGGTAGAAGTAGTATTAACTGTCTACGGCCTGTGCGATAGAATGTTCCAGAGTGAAGTCATCTTTTAATCCTGGTCGACATTCGATGTGCCTAAGCCTTGCAGAGTGCTGCCCCATCCTGATTCACATCAGAAGTAACTGTGCTTGGTAGGCAAATATACAGACAATATTTCCTGAAGAGATAAGGGGGCTGTATGTTGTTTTTGTTAACCCATTCTTTATGTTACAGCAGAGTGTTGCCAAGTCTCGAAGACCTCTTCACCCATCCATAAACCGGACCCCCCTCCTTCCCTTGTTTTGTTTCCCTGTTTTCCCCTGTTGAGTCATCCGATACTCTAGTGTTTGATAGAGTCGGAGAACCACAGGGGAGGATTGAGGCATACTCTACTGATTCCTGACGCTCCTGCAGAAAGACCTCAGATTCATTACACTGTGAGAGAAGCATTTGGTAACATCGTCTATTTTCTGACAGATAACATTTTTAAAACCTGTCATGTTGTCAAGTTTTAGTAGAATTAGAAGCCAGTTTTTGCTTATGCTTTTATTAAATGAGTCAGGCTTTGACAGAAAAGTGCAGTCCTGAAATATGCAGATTGTGTGCAGTTCCCTTATCAGTTCCACAGTAGTGAATGATTTTTGGTAAAGTCCTAGGTATAGTGGTTGTTGTCTAGAATCACACTGTGAGTCTGTGTGCATTTGGGAACCACTGTGAGAGAAGCATTTGGTAATATTGTGTATTTTTTAGCAGATAACTCTTTTAAAACCTGTCTTGTTGTCAAGTTTTAGTAGCACTAGAAGGCAGTTTTTGCTTATGCTTTGATTAAATGAGTCAGGCTTTGACACAAAAGTGCAGTCCTGAAATATGTAGATTGTGTGCAGTTCCCATACCACTTCCACTGCAGTGAATGAGTTTTGGTAAACTCCTAGGGATAGTGGTGCTTGTATAGAATCACACTGTGAGTCTGTGTGTATTTGGGAACCACTGTGAGAGAAGCATTTGGTAACATTGTGTATTTGCTGACAGAAAACTGTTTTAACCTGTCATGTTGTGAAGTTTTAGTAGCATTAGAAGACAGTTATGGCTTATGCTTTGATTAAATGAGTCAGGCTTTGACAGAAAAGTGCAGTCCTGAAATATGTAGATTGTGCGCAGTTCCCTTACCACTTGCACTGTAGTGAATGAGTTTTGTTAAACTGCTAGGGATAGTGGTGCTTGTCTAGAATCACACTGTGAGTTAGTGTGTATTTGGGATCACTGTTAGAGAAGCATTTGGTAACATCATGTATTTGCTGACAGATAACTGTTTTAAAACCTGTCATGTTGTCAAGTTTTAGTAGGATTAGAAGCCAGTCTTTGCTTATGCGTTGATTAAAATAGTTAGGCTTTGACACAAAAGTGCAGTCCTGAAATATGTAGATTGTGTGCAGTTCCCTTACCACTTCCACTGCAGTGAATGAGTTTTGGTAAACTCCTAGTGATAGTGGTGCTTGTATAGAATCACACTGTGAGTCTGTGTGTATTTGGGAACCACTGTGAGAGAAGCATTTGGTAATATTGTGTATTTTTTAGCAGATAACTCTTTTAAAACCTGTCTTGTTGTCAAGTTTTAGTAGCACTAGAAGGCAGTTTTTGCTTATGCTTTGATTAAATGAGTCAGGCTTTGACACAAAAGTGCAGTCCTGAAATATGTAGATTGTGTGCAGTTCCCTTACCACTTCCACTGCAGTGAATGAGTTTTGGTAAACTCCTAGTGATAGTGGTACTTGTATAGAATCACACGGTGAGTCTGTGTGTATTTGGGAACCACTGTGAGAGAAGCATTTGGTAACATCGTCTATTTTCTGACAGATAACATTTTTAAAACCTGTCATGTTGTCAAGTTTTAGTAGAATTAGAAGCCAGTTTTTGCTTATGCTTTTATTAAATGAGTCAGGCTTTGACAGAAAAGTGCAGTCCTGAAATATGCAGGTTGTGTGCAGTTCCCTTATCAGTTCCACAGTAGTGAATGATTTTTGGTAAAGTCCTAGGTATAGTGGTTGTTGTCTAGAATCACACTGTGAGTCTGTGTGCATTTGGTAACCACTGTGAGAGAAGCATTTGGTAATATTGTGTATTTTTTAGCAGATAACTCTTTTAAAACCTGTCTTGTTGTCAAGTTTTAGTAGCACTAGAAGGCAGTTTTTGCTTATGCTTTGATTAAATGAGTAAGGCTTTGACACAAAAGTGCAGTCCTGAAATATGTAGATTGTGTGCAGTTCCCATACCACTTCCACTGCAGTGAATGAGTTTTGGTAAACTCCTAGGGATAGTGGTGCTTGTATAGAATCACACTGTGAGTCTGTGTGTATTTGGGAACCACTGTGAGAGAAGCATTTGGTAACATTGTGTATTTGCTGACAGATAACTGTTTTAACCTGTCATGTTGTGAAGTTTTAGTAGCATTAGAAGACAGTTATGGCTTATGCTTTGATTAAATGAGTCAGGCTTTGACAGAAAAGTGCAGTCCTGAAATATGTAGATTGTGTGCAGTTCCCTTACCACTTGCACTGTAGTGAATGAGTTTCGTTAAACTGCTAGGGATAGTGGTGCTTGTCTAGAATCACACTGTGAGTTAGTGTGTTTTTGGGATCACTGTGAGAGAAGCATTTGGTAACATCATGTATTTGCTGACAGATAACTGTTTTAAAACCTGTCATGTTGTCAAGTTTTAGTAGGATTAAAAGCCAGTCTTTGCTTATGCGTTGATTAAAATAGTTAGGCTTTGACACAAAAGTGCAGTCCTGAAATATGTAGATTGTGTGCAGTACCATTAACTCTTCTAGACTAGTGAACGAGTTTTGGTAAACTGCTAGGGATAGTGTTGCTTGTCTAAAATCACACTGTGAGTCTGTGTACATTTGGGTAAGGATTGTGAGAGAAGCATTTGGTAACATAGTGTATTTGATGACAGATAACTGTTTTAAAATCGGTCATGTTGTCAAGTTTTAGTAGCTTTAGAAGCTATTCTTTGCTTATGCATTGATAAAATGAGTCAGGGTTTGACACTAAAGTGCAGTACCATGTACTATTCTATTCACTGTGCCAGAACTGAAAATTTAAAAGTTTTACCCAGGCACTAACCTAGTAGTAGTCTGATGATTTAGTCAGTTTCCAAGTCCTCATGTTGTGAACCATACATTATCACATAGATTGTTTCAAATGTCTATGCAGTATGCATGCAGTCTTCTAACATACTATACACTTGTCTTTCACATTTTCAATTCGCTAGTCAGTATCCATACACTTCCAGGAAACACCCTGTACCTCCCTTTGCAGTCCTCTAGTGACCCATTCAGCATCATGTACTAATCCATTCACTGTGCGAAAACTCAAACACTTATAAATTCACCAAGATACTATCTTTGCAGTACTCTAATCATTCAGTAAGTGCCTAAGTATTCATGCACTGAGCCAGGCGTTAGCACATGGACTGCTTCAAACCCCTATTCACTATGTATGCAGTCTTCTAACTAGGGGTGGGCGGAATTTGCGAAATTGACTTTCGCAAATTATCGCGAAAATGTTTAAAATTATCGCAAACAAGCGGAAATATCGCGAAGATGCAGAAGTTTTTTTCCGGCATGTTCACGAGATTTTCTGCATGGTTGCGGGTCGCCAACTTACCCATGTGGTTGCTTGCGGGCGCGGCCATCTTGTTTTGAGTTGTCTCGCGGTGCATGATCGCGAGAAGAAAGACGTGATCGCGCGATGCATGACGTCACTGCGGGCGCGAACTGTCGCGAGACAGCGCAAATGGCTAAAAACAATACAACATCTCATGGAGAACGCGACCGGATCAAGAAAACTTGTCGGCGAACGCAGGTATTCAGGTAAGGCGATCACGCGCGCGCGAGAATGTATTATTTTACAGCGCGAGCAAGAAACAAATTATCGCCAAGCTGCGGAAACCGGAATTTTTGACATTTTCGCGCTCTCCGCGGAACGCGAAAATGTCAAATTATCGCAATTTCTGCGAACTGAACGAAATTTTTGCCCAGGCCTACTTCTAACCACCTAGACACTTGTCTTTCACACTTTCAATTCCCTAGTCAGTATCCGTACAGTCCAGCAAACATCCTGTCTCTGCCTTTCCACTCCTCTAGTGACCCATTCAGTACCAAGTACTAATCCATACCCTGTGCGAAAAGCCTACCACTTATAAATTCACTCATGCAGTCAGCCAGGCCTTACCACATGGACTGCTTTAAATGCCTATTCACTATGCATGCAGGCCTCTAATCACCTACACAGTTGTGTTTCACACCTTCAATTCCCTAGTTAGTATTCATACACTTCTAGCAAACACCCTGTCACTCACCCAGTGTGTCTCCTTATAGTACTGTAATCATTTAGTCAGTTAGCATGTAGTGTTTTAGTGAGGTAGGCTTTAGGGCATGAACTGCTTCAAAGTAGTATGCACTATGCATGTAGTGTTTTAACCATCGTCACACTTGTGGTTCAGGGCTATGGTTTCTTAGTCAGTTTTTATATAAAATGTGTTTGTACAGTAATGGAATAGTATACATTTGAAAGTTATTGATATACATGTATTTGTGATTCTTTTTAACAGGTACAGAACAGGAGTTTTTCTCATCTGTTTGCACTCTTCTCGTGCAAGATTGTTTGGATGAAGGGTCCTTAGGTGTTTCATCATACTTGCTGTGCCGCACGAGTATTTTTTGTTAGGATCCCCTCGTAACAGAACTCTTTTGCAAATCTTGCACCTGACAAAGGTGGCATGGGTCTTTGTTGGCCCCTCGAGAAAAGTAGAACATTTCCACATCACTGAAGGAAAACGTTGTGGGCGTGGTGCGTCCTCCAAAAATTCATCCTTAGATTCGGTGAATATTTTAAAGCGACAACATTTACAGTTTTTGTAAGTTAAACTTATAAAATGTTGTTAGCTGTAAGCATTTTATATATCTGTGATTTGTATCTTGTGGTATTTTGTTGAGAATAGCATGTTGTTTTTTTTTTTTAACAATCTTTGTGATTGTTCTTTTTTTTGCCCACTGTTAAGTGATGAGTACGATTGAAATCACTATTTTTAGTGAAATATAATATATTCTGAGAACAGCAAAAAAGGCAAAAAAATTACTTTGTGGAAATTAGGCTGTGTTGTAAAAAATGTATGATTACATGTTATAATTTTTTTTTCCTTTTCTTTCACAGATCCATATTTTAATATAAGCAATTTTTAAGAATTTAGATTGGAATGAACATGTGAAAAAAATGTGTACCATTTTGTATTCCTATTACTGTGAAGGTAAGTTTAACTAAGTCTCAATATGCAGAATGAGGAGGCCTGCAAGAAGCTACAAAGTGGAAACATGTTTCTAAAAACACTCTATTTATACCTATGTAGTTTTGAAATCTGACCATAATCATATATCATGTGACCTGCAAAAAAGGAGATTTGAGGGGTTCATAATATTTCCTATTTTAGCTATTGAAGGACCGCAATTATTTCAATCATTCTTCTTTGAACATCTTTGTAGACAAAACTCTGTGCTTACCTTTTATCATTCGCAAGGAATTTTAAAAACGGAAATATGTCACTTTTTGTAACATAGTTATTGTGTAAGATACTCTTTCATATTTACAAAGAGAGGAAAAGGCACTCTATGCACTTTTTATACTCCATGTAAATACAACCTCATCATGCAGACCACATTGTTTTGAAAGGGTGTTCTATAAGTGTTGTTGTGCATGATTGCACTGAATACTCATAGAACAAGACACATGTCTAGATTTATCAGAAATCATAAATCTCGATATGTGTGTGAATGGTGCACCATTCTAAAATTGGTGTAGGAAAGCACAACAAGGAGAATTGTTTTCATTTCTCCACATTTTTATATCTTCAATGCATACTGAAATGTTCAGCATACATTGAAGGAGAAAAATGCATTTTCTCATTGTTTTTGTGCAGGAAGGTGTGTCTTCCTGCAGAAAAACAAACAGCACATGACACAGATATCCTTGCTCTATGGTGCAAGGGTGCCTGTGTCACCACATGGCTGCAGTTTAAGCAGCCGTGCAGACAGAAGCATAGATTTGCAACATATTTATGTACATATGTTGCATCCCTGTGCTTCGGAAGTACTACAGCACACTGCAGTTAAAGAGGTTACTGTGTGATGCTGCAGCACTTCCTCATACTTCAGCACTTATACATTCACCATCCGCTACTAATGCATTCATTCAGTCAATTACGTACTACACATACATTCATCTAAACTAACACTAACAAAGAAATTTAGCTCTTTTTTTAAACCAGGAAAGTTAGTTCTTACAAGAACTTTTTTTTGTCTTCTTTCTTCTTTTATAATTTTTTTGGGGGTTTCTGAACAATTTTAATTTTTTTTTGGTTTTTCTGGAAACAGGAGAAACCAAACAATGAACTTCTGGGAACAATAAAAAAAAAAAAAAACTAGCTAATGTGAATTTCTTGGCGGCGGCAGATCAGATCGATCGACTGCTCACCATAGCACAAAGTCGCATTGCACTTAGTGCAGAGCACTTTTGAAAATTGAAATTGAGGAGAAACCAAACAATGAACTTCTGGGAACAATAAAAAAAAAAAAAACTAGCTAATGTGAATTTCTTGGCGGCGGCAGATCAGATCGATCGACTGCTCACCATAGCACAAAGTCGCATTGCACTTAGTGCAGAGCACTTTTCAAAATTGAAATTGAGGACTGATGTCCAAGGTTTGGGCTGATGGATGCACTCTTGATGTGCTCGGCTGCGATGAGGTGGATGGCGCAGGAGCAGGAGTGTTTCTCATCCGTCGGCACTCTTCTCGTGCGAGATTATTCGGATGAAGGGTCCTCATGTGCTTCATCATACTTGCCGTGCCGCAAGAGTATTTCTTGTTAGGATCTCCTCGCGACAGGACTCTTTTGCAAATCTTGCACGTTACCAAGGTGGCATTGGTCTTATTCTGCCCCTCAGGAAAAGTAAAAAATGTCCACACCACTGAAGAAAAACGTTTTTTAGGTGTTTTTTTAGGTGGTTCCTCCGCCAAAAATTCATCCTCAGAAGTATGAGGTGATGCAGGTGATGCCTGCTGCCCTGAAGCCATTTTTGGTTGAAAAAAGTTAGAGCTAAGTGCAAACTTAGTCTAAAAAATCTTCTTCTCTCCAAAGAGATGGTGCTCTAAAGAAGATCAAAGAAGAATGATTGAAATGGGTGGGGTCTTTCAATAGTTAGAAGTTGACACTGTATCGCATCAGCTGCTCCTACATAGGTTACAATCTTGTGGAGTGAGGAATGAAGCCTTGAACTGGCTGGTGTCCTTTCTTTCGGGACGCAGTTTCAGAGTGGCTCAAACACCTTATCTATCCAAAAGTATGCCCCTTACTCAGGGAGTTCCGCAAGGCTCTATATTGAGCCCTACCCCTTTTAACCTATACGTAAGTCCATTAGCGATACTTGTAGAAAAACATAATGTATCTATTGTGTCATACGCGGATGATACACAACTAATTGTTCTACTGTCACAAAAAGATGATTCAGCAGCTTCCCGTTTTTCCAATTGCCTATCAGAAGTAGCGACTTGGATGTCCAACCACTGCCTCAAGTTAAATGGTAATAAAACAGAGGTCATGATTGTGGGCAGGTCACCTACCATCTGGTCCTCTGCCTGGTGGCAAGATTCCTTAGGACAATTGCCCAACCCAAAAACAGAAGTTAAGAACTTAGGAATCTACTTTGACTCTGAATTAAATTTCATTAACCAGATCCACAGGGTAGCTGGCAAATGCTATGGAATAATAAAAATTCTACGCAAGATCCTAGACCTTTTGCCTTCTGATGCCAGAAAAACTATTGTCCATGCTACTATAACCTCTCAACTGGACTATGGCAATATCCTCTACCTAGGCACCACCAAAGAGGGACTAGTCAAATTGCAGCGGGTACAGAATGCTGCCGCTCGACTTGTACTTGGTCTACCTAGAAGAGCGAATTCAAGGAATGCCCTAAAAAAACTACATTGGTTGCCAGTGGAGGAGAGGATCATTTTTAAGACTTTATGTTATGGCCACCGTATCCTCAGGAAGACCAGTCCAAAATACCTTCAGTCTCTACTAACAGAATACACTCCGGACCGGAATCTGCGGTCTTTAGGCAAGGCCTTGGTTACAGTACCTAGGATATACAAGGCCAGACTAGGAGCCCCTTAGTCTTATGACCTTAGTCTCGCCCCTAGAACAGCTCCCTCTCAGATGTCTTAGCGCGGGGACACACCGTTAGGTGTAACCAAGCGCTCTATAAATGGATAAAAAAAAAAAAAAAAAAAAAGTGTAATGAACCAATCAAATCTCTTTTTTTGCAGGTCACATGGGATCCACGCACCCTGCTTGATGCAGCACGCACCCAGCGCGCATCCGCGAAATTGAATAAAAAAAAATTATAGGATTAGATGTAAAAATATTTTAGTTTTAAGACTAGTTTAGAGTTTGTCTTCAATTAATATTCACATGAAATACATACATATGTTTTTTTAAATGATAAATACTTTGCGGGATCCGCGCACCTACTGCATCATAGACGCAGACGACGCATCGCGGAAGCGCGTAAACGTCGCGTTACGTACATCGTACGTGTTGCGTATAGGCTGGGAGTCGCGTACCGGTCGCATTGCGCTCGCGCACTAAACACGTACCCGACGCATACCATGCGCGGATGCTATCGCGTAGGGATCGGGAACGGTGCGCTTAGGGTGCGCGGATCCAAAAACATTGCAAAAAATATATAAAATAAAGTTTTGCACATATAGTTAAAAAAATATTTGGAAAAATGTAAAAAAATATGTTTGAAAAACCCATTAAGTTCAAATAAAATTTCGTAATTTTTAAAAGAATTAATTGAAAAAATAAGTTTAAAAAATGGTGATAAAAAAGCTTTTTAAAAAAATTTTAATTATTAAAATTGACACACTGAATTAGAAAAATATACAAATCCAATCAAAATCATTAAACATGATATCTTCAGAGATAAGTTATAGATAGGAATTAGCATTTAAAAAACCTTTGAAATTCACTGAAAAAACCAAAGGTTTCAGGGGCGTTATAGTTAGGAGTTGGCATTTAAAAAACCTTAGAAATTCACTAAAAAAACATAGGTTTCAGGGGCATTATAGTTAGCTGGACATTTCCCTCGTAAAAAACCCGAGAAATTTCCGTTATAGTTAGTTCATCTAACTTTAACTCGTGCCCCCGCAATGCACTGCTGATGACGTCACATATTACATCACTCATGACATGGTCAGTGACATCACTGATGACATTACTGATGACATCTCAAATGACATCACTGATGACATCACTGATGATGTCATCCATGTGATAAATTAGTGCATCTTCTCACAACCTAATATAACCTTTGATACAACGACGCCCGTTTTGAAAACCATAGATACTCCAATACCAATAACTACATACCCACTCATTGACTCCTAGGTCTACATACACCTCCACTCACTCACCTGTACAGTCACTCATACTTACAGTCACTCAGTACAAGACAATCATATGCATTTATACACCTATATAGACACTCACACACCGCCAATCATCCATTGAGGTACTGACACACCTAGTCAGTCATGCAAATAATTAATTACAGTCCAATTTACTCAGCTATACAGTTAAACACACTCAAGTTCACTTACTCATAAAAATACTAACAAATTCTGATGCTCTTATACAATTACTGATACAAACACACACTCATCCATACAGCCACTCCCAAAATCACACACTCTCACATATAAATAGCTATATACTCTTACACACATATACACTGCGTTTCACATATGTAGTTACTGACACATGTACAACTGAGATATACATTCAATCACTAACACACCCTTACATACAGTCACCCAACTATATAGTCCATCACTGATGCACTCTTAAAACCATGCACACACTGAATCACCCACTCACACATCTATGCACAGAGTCACACACACCCTACCCACACAAAGACTCAGGCACCCATACAGATACTCAGACGACCAATCAATAACCCATATAGACACTCATATAGCTATTCACAAAACCATGCAGTCACTTATACACCAACACACAGACACATACAGACATTCACACAGTTTAGTCACTAGTCTGCAGTAAGATACATTTAATGACTGACTTATAGAGTCAGTTAGGCACCTAGAAAATCACCCATTCACACACTTATATACCCACTCATTCTTCCATAGGCCTTTCACTAACTATAACGCCCCTGAAACCTTTGGTTTTTTCAGTGAATATATATATATATATATATATATATATATATATATCCTTTGCCACGCTGCTTAGAACAGCCACCGCAAACTCCAAATCAGCGGGTGCGTCGTCAGGCGGACCTCCAAGCTCGGTCCGCTAAATATAAACCGCACTCCTCTTCGTAACAAAAGGACACGACGCTGTGTCTTTGACAATTCCAACCAGGGTTTATTCAGTGGCTCTGTCGGACGCGTTTCGCCTGAACCAGCAGGCTTGTTCACCAACAAAGTTTTGTCAAACAACTTCCACCTTTTATGCTGTGCACGTGATACGATCATGTGAGGACTACAAAATGAATGAAACAGAAAACAGACTCGTAGTTTTCACCTATTACAATTGATAAAGCGATAACAGGATGCAACTTTAAGTAAAATATATCGCATTCACAATGATCCACATTGGTTGATCTCTATTAACGAATATATTGTATATTTACACACTTGTTTTATGTAAACCACGGTCCATTTTCTAGAAAAACGCCATACAGTTAGTGGCAATTACCGTAAAGAGACCATTCACCCATTTCGGTTTACCACATTATTTTGACACTTTGCTATAATTCAGCCCAAGTGGGCATACCTCGTTTTTCTGGCTTATCTTGTCTAATTCAGCCCCAGTGGGCATACCTAATTCTTATGACTTATCTAGTTCTCAACTACCTCACATGAATCAAAATTAAAGTGATATACCACAATTCATCAAATCTTACTTAACAAAACTAATAAATCATACATTTATAAATATACTATTCATAAATAACTAAAAACGGAAAATCCAGAAAGGGTGTAGCAGGCTCTCTAAAGGACCTATAAATGTGTATACAGATCTTCTTCGATGTTCAGGCCCATTGGTGCTTTACTATTCAGTTCCACAATATAACGTGATTCTAATTTTCTTAAAGCTCTCTGTCTATCACCACCTCTCACGTTGGGGGCGATCGCATCAATGACAAAGTACGATAAGCCTGTCACATTACTGTCATGGCAATTGGCGAAGTGGCGTGCTACCGGATATGTTTTATCCACATTCTTGATGGCCCTTAGATGCTGCAATATTCTTTTATGGACAGGGAGAATTGTGCTGCCCACGTACCGGAGATGGCATGGGCAACTCAGTACGTAGACGGCAAACTCCGTTTTACAGTCAAACTGCCCTCTGATGTTTTTTTCAATTTGTGAGCAGCCTGTTGTGAACTTCTTGGTGTTCACACCATGATGGCATGCCTTGCATTTCACGCATCTCAGGAAACCATCTTGTCGTTTTAGCCATGAGGATTTGAGGGGTTGTTTGCAAGATTTCGGTGCCATATTGCTGACTAACATTTGTTTAAATGATTTGGCTCGTCTAAATGTTATTAGGGGTTTGTTTGACACAATTTTTCCTAAAATGGGGTCATTGCGTATCAAATGCCAATGTTTCGACAGAATGTTACGTACTTGCCCATGTTGCTTATTGTATGAAGTCACCAATCTACATTCATTAGAATCTAATGATTGTTTCTGTTTGCGTTTCTTTGTTTCAGAAGGCTCAAATAGAACTTCTTCTCTTGTTTTACATTTGACCTTCTGGATTGCACTCTGAATGCATCCTGCTCCATACCCTCTAGATCTAAAACGGGAGCATAAGGTCTGGAGTTCTGTTTCCCTCGTGTCCACTTCACTACAGTTACGCAAAGTTCTTAGACACTCCCCATAGGGGATGCTCTTAATAAGATTACTGGGATGGAAACTTGTTGCATGTAGCAACGTGTTTCCTGCCGTTGGTTTTCGGAATATCCGTGTCTGTAAATGGCCATTCTTCACATAGACTGTGAGATCTAAAAAATTGACTTCATTTTTACTGATGGTACTGGTAAATTTAAGATTGAGGTTGTTCGTCTGCAGTTTCTTGACAAAATCATTGGCTGATGTTTCTGTTCCCCTCCAAATAATAAACAAATCATCAATAAAACGACTCCAATGGAGAATATTGTTGTCCCATTCAACCTGACACTGTTGACGGACCGCCTGCTCCTCCCACCAGCCCATGTGTAGATTGGCATAACTGGGGGCGAAGCAGGTGCCCATCGCGGTGCCGCAGAGTTGGTGGAACAATTCCCCATTGAAGAGAAAGAAATTGTTCTTCAGGCAATATTCTACCATAGAGCATAACATTTGACTATGAGCCCATAGTGAAATAGGTCTTGTTCCTAGATAATGTTTTATGGCATTTAAGCCATCCTGATGTTTTATACTCGTATAGAGTGTGGTGACATCAATCGTCATTAGCAACATGTCATTTTCCCATGGTACATCATAGATGCTTTTTAGGAAATCACCTGTGTCTTGGATAAATGACGGAAGTAATTTCACCATGGGACATAAAAATGAATCGGCAAATCTAGATGTATTCTCCAACCCACTGCCAATAGCCGAAATAATCGGTCTTCCTGGGGGATTATTGAGATCTTTGTGTACTTTTGGTATGAGATAAAAGACTGGGGTCACTGGGTTTTTGATCTCTAAATATCGGAATTCGTCATGTGATAACAGACCTTGATCGTACCAATACTGTAGTTTGATGTTAAACACTGAAATGCTATCCTGCATAACATTCGGTGAAATTCTTGCATAGTTATTTCTATTATTTAGTTGTTTATATGCTTCATCAAGGTATTTCTGCCTACCCCACAAGACTACATTGCCGCCCTTATCAGCATTCTGAACAATACAATCGTTATTTAAAGATAGTTTCTTAATAAGATCCATGCAATTTTTTTGTTGCTGTGACCATTTTTTATGCACGGAACCTGTACATTTCTCCAGATTTTTTAAATCATTAGTCACCAATTCGTGAAAAATGTCCACTGAATCCTTAGCAGTAGTGGGAATAAATTTAGACCGAGGTCTAAAACCTGTCGACACACTTTCTCCGATCACCAAACCCTGTTCTGATGCAGTTGATTCCGCATGTTGGAGTGGTATTTCTCCCATGTCTGCCTGTTCAAGCTCTTCTTCATTGCCCATTTGTCCTAGTTCCAATATTAAATTCATGTCGTTAACCTGTAAGTTCTGGATGTCATTCTGGAGCCCTGTGCCTCTTTGAACTACTGGTACTTTATATTTGTTTGGAAACATTGCGAAATGTTTTTTTAATTTCAACATTCTGGTGTACTTGAATGTGTCAATTCTGGTGGAAACATAATTAAATTCCGCAGGAGGGCAAAATGACAGACCAAGTTGGAGTGTTTCTTCTTCTTTGGCTGATAATGGAATAGTGGTTAGATTAATGACTGCAGTGGTATTTGTGGAAAGGATTGTATCATCTACTTTCTCTTGTTCTTCCCACTGGTTGTGCCGCTGTTTTGCCCCTTTGCGCATTTGCACATTTGCCAAGAAATTTGAAAACGTTCGTAGACAAAAAATGAATCCTGGAATGCAACAAACAGGAGGAGCCCAGTCAGAACTTGGCAGCTTATTAAGCTCCGAAATTGAGACTTCCGCAGATGAGGGCCCCAGTACTGCCACTAACAACCAAATCCCCTCAGTATTAGACGAATTTGTTTTTTTACAAGAAGAGCGGAGATTCAACCTCCGCCCAAGAACTGCAACCAGTTATGCAGGACCAGGAAGGGGAAGAGGCAGAGGAAACAAAGGCGCAAAGGGGCAAAACAGCGGCACAACCAGTGGGAAGAACAAGAGAAAGTAGATGATACAATCCTTTCCACAAATACCACTGCAGTCATTAATCTAACCACTATTCCATTATCAGCCAAAGAAGAAGAAACACTCCAACTTGGTCTGTCATTTTGCCCTCCTGCGGAATTTAATTATGTTTCCACCAGAATTGACACATTCAAGTACACCAGAATGTTGAAATTAAAAAAACATTTCGCAATGTTTCCAAACAAATATAAAGTACCAGTAGTTCAAAGAGGCACAGGGCTCCAGAATGACATCCAGAACTTACAGGTTAACGACATGAATTTAATATTGGAACTAGGACAAATGGGCAATGAAGAAGAGCTTGAACAGGCAGACATGGGAGAAATACCACTCCAACATGCGGAATCAACTGCATCAGAACAGGGTTTGGTGATCGGAGAAAGTGTGTCGACAGGTTTTAGACCTCGGTCTAAATTTATTCCCACTACTGCTAAGGATTCAGTGGACATTTTTCACGAATTGGTGACTAATGATTTAAAAAATCTGGAGAAATGTACAGGTTCCGTGCATAAAAAATGGTCACAGCAACAAAAAAATTGCATGGATCTTATTAAGAAACTATCTTTAAATAACGATTGTATTGTTCAGAATGCTGATAAGGGCGGCAATGTAGTCTTGTGGGGTAGGCAGAAATACCTTGATGAAGCATATAAACAACTAAATAATAGAAATAACTATGCAAGAATTTCACCGAATGTTATGCAGGATAGCATTTCAGTGTTTAACATCAAACTACAGTATTGGTACGATCAAGGTCTGTTATCACATGACGAATTCCGATATTTAGAGATCAAAAACCCAGTGACCCCAGTCTTTTATCTCATACCAAAAGTACACAAAGATCTCAATAATCCCCCAGGAAGACCGATTATTTCGGCTATTGGCAGTGGGTTGGAGAATACATCTAGATTTGCCGAGTCATTTTTATGTCCCATGGTGAAATTACTTCCGTCATTTATCCAAGACACAGGTGATTTCCTAAAAAGCATCTATGATGTACCATGGGAAAATGACATGTTGCTAATGACGATTGATGTCACCACACTCTATACGAGTATAAAACATCAGGATGGCTTAAATGCCATAAAACATTATCTAGGAACAAGACCTATTTCACTATGGGCTCATAGTCAAATGTTATGCTCTATGGTAGAATATTGCCTGAAGAACAATTTCTTTCTCTTCAATGGGGAATTGTTCCACCAACTCTGCGGCACCGCGATGGGCACCTGCTTCGCCCCCAGTTATGCCAATCTACACATGGGCTGGTGGGAGGAGCAGGTGGTCCGTCAACAGTGTCAGGTTGAATGGGACAACAATATTCTCCATTGGAGTCGTTTTATTGATGATTTGTTTATTATTTGGAGGGGAACAGAAACATCAGCCAATGATTTTGTCAAGAAACTGCAGACGAACAACCTCAATCTTAAATTTACCAGTACCATCAGTAAAAATGAAGTCAATTTTTTAGATCTCACAGTCTATGTGAAGAATGGCCATTTACAGACACGGATATTCCGAAAACCAACGGCAGGAAACACGTTGCTACATGCAACAAGTTTCCATCCCAGTAATCTTATTAAGAGCATCCCCTATGGGGAGTGTCTAAGAACTTTGCGTAACTGTAGTGAAGTGGACACGAGGGAAACAGAACTCCAGACCTTATGCTCCCGTTTTAGATCTAGAGGGTATGGAGCAGGATGCATTCAGAGTGCAATCCAGAAGGTCAAATGTAAAACAAGAGAAGAAGTTCTATTTGA
Organism: Triturus cristatus; assembly: GCF_964204655.1. Lineage (NCBI taxonomy): Eukaryota > Metazoa > Chordata > Amphibia > Caudata > Salamandridae > Triturus > Triturus cristatus. Next base: position 543,356,934 of record NC_140594.1, on the reverse strand, counting down.
GCCTTCTGAAACAAAGAAACGCAAACAGAAACAATCATTAGATTCTAATGAATGTAGATTGGTGACTTCATACAATAAGCAACATGTTCAAGTACGTAACATTCTGTCGAAACATTGGCATTTGATACGCAATGACCCCATTTTAGGAAAAATTGTGTCAAACAAACCCCTAATAACATTTAGACGAGCCAAATCATTTAAACAAATGTTAGTCAGCAATATGGCACCGAAATCTTGCAAACAACCCCTCAAATCCTCATGGCTAAAACGACAAGATGGTTTCCTGAGATGCGTGAAATGCAAGGCATGCCATCATGGTGTGAACACCAAGAAGTTCACAACAGGCTGCTCACAAATTGAAAAAAACATCAGAGGGCAGTTTGACTGTAAAACGGAGTTTGCCGTCTACGTACTGAGTTGCCCATGCCATCTCCGGTACGTGGGCAGCACAATTCTCCCTGTCCATAAAAGAATATTGCAGCATCTAAGGGCCATCAAGAATGTGGATAAAACATATCCGGTAGCACGCCACTTCGCCAATTGCCATGACAGTAATGTGACAGGCTTATCGTACTTTGTCATTGATGCGATCGCCCCCAACGTGAGAGGTGGTGATAGACAGAGAGCTTTAAGAAAATTAGAATCACGTTATATTGTGGAACTGAATAGTAAAGCACCAATGGGCCTGAACATCGAAGAAGATCTGTATACACATTTATAGGTCCTTTAGAGAGCCTGCTACACCCTTTCTGGATTTTCCGTTTTTAGTTATTTATGAATAGTATATTTATAAATGTATGATTTATTAGTTTTGTTAAGTAAGATTTGATGAATTGTGGTATATCACTTTAATTTTGATTCATGTGAGGTAGTTGAGAACTAGATAAGTCATAAGAATTAGGTATGCCCACTGGGGCTGAATTAGACAAGATAAGCCAGAAAAACGAGGTATGCCCACTTGAGCTGAATTATAGCAAAGTGTCAAAATAATGTGGTAAACCGAAATGGGTGAATGGTCTCTTTACGGTAATTGCCACTAACTGTATGGCGTTTTTCTAGAAAATGGACCGTGGTTTACATAAAACAAGTGTGTAAATATACAATATATTCGTTAATAGAGATCAACCAATGTGGATCATTGTGAATGCGATATATTTTACTTAAAGTTGCATCCTGTTATCGCTTTATCAATTGTAATAGGTGAAAACTACGAGTCTGTTTTCTGTTTCATTCATTTTGTAGTCCTCACATGATCGTATCACGTGCACAGCATAAAAGGTGGAAGTTGTTTGACAAAACTTTGTTGGTGAACAAGCCTGCTGGTTCAGGCGAAACGCGTCCGACAGAGCCACTGAATAAACCCTGGTTGGAATTGTCAAAGACACAGCGTCATGTCCTTTTGTTACGAAGAGGAGTGCGGTTTATATATATATATATATATATATATATATATATATATATATATATATATATATATATCCTTCAACGTGCCTGCTCCAGTATGTGAACAGACTCCAACATGCTCAGGCTCACTTGAAAAGGAGCTTATTGGTGGCTACAAACAACTAGGTAAAATGTTTCAACCACAAAAGTGCTCTTTGTCAAACCCCTTATATATATATATATGTATATTTTTCCTGCTGGCTTTGCCAGTAGGTAATTATAGTTAGGACATCATTTCCAAAGAAAAGCATTTTTTGACTTGCCTTTAACTTTGGCTTCATCTTACCAATCTTCATGAAAATTTCCAAAACAAAGTGTCAATGTAGATATGTCATGGAAGGTTTTGGGGTCATCGTGCATTGGGGACTGAGAAATAGAAGCATGAAATAAGCGTGAGTTTGGAATGTTATTCCCATGGGAACACGTTGTTGAACCTACAGCCCGAACCGCTTGACGGAATTAAATCAAATTTGGTAGAAGGGTAAATCTTGTTACACAGATTGTGCTTTTAGTTATTTTGTACAAATCCATTGAGTAGTTCTTCCAAAATTAAATTTTAACAGTATAGTAATATCTCTGGTGGAGGTCTTGTGTTGATCGCGGTTAAATTGCAAGGAGTTTGCCGTAAACAGCAAAAGTGGGTGCCAATGGGGATGCTATGATTGGCTGAAGGCAACCTTAACAGAAGGTTGTGTTGGTTTTGTGGTGTTTGCAGTTACATCGCAATGCGTTCGAGGTGAATTGCGTAAGCACGCCACAAAGAAAGCCGTGATTAGTCGACCACAACCCGAACAGAAAGTTGCAGCCACCATTTTATGTATGGGGATGGTTTCCAGGGCTAAAAATGTTTTTTTTTAAAGTGACATAAGGGGTCAGGGTAGAGGTTCTCTGACCCGATGTTTGACAAATGGGGGTATTAGCGACACAAGTTACGTGTCTAAAATTGATTTTTTATATTGTGCGTGATGTTTGCGATGACACCGCATCTGCCAGTGCGGCCCCTCATGTGTTGTCATGGGTATCAATGTATTCGCGCCACCTGGCTTCACCGCGAAAACTGAATATTGATTTTAAAAATACATTTTATACAAACTACCTTGAAAAAAATTATTTTAAATAGTGCACTAATCCTTTAAAATGTGTCCATATATGTACTATACACTTCATAAAAAAAACGCAATCATCGTATTTGCCGACTTCTTCGTGATACTCAGAATACTCGCGAACAAGGAAAATTGGTTTAAATGATTGTTTTTTTACGAATTCCCTATAGCAATATGACTTTAAACAGTGCACTATTAAAACCCTAGTGTTTAAAAAACTGTATAATTTGTGCATATATGTGTTTTACACCTTAAAAAAGGTGCAATCATTGCGGTTCTTAAAGTCATTGCAACACTCGGCGTAATTGCAAAGCCTAGAAGTAGGGTTTATACACAATGTAAAAAAAAGTTACTACACATATATCTGTACAAACATTTTCTTTAAGTATATAATGTATGTAGTGTGATAATTAGAATGAATTTTTTAAGTATAAAATTGGGAATGTGATGGTGGTTGTAGAATGTTTGTATTTGTTTTGCAATTTTGCGATGTGATCATCGCAACGTTGTCGCAAAGTACAAAAATTCTCCCCCAAAATTAATTTAACAAGAAAATGAACAACATCTTTGGCCTTGGGTGGCTCTGATAAGATCCTTTGTGTTGAGAGTGTGTACTGCTACATATAAGACTGAATGCAATGTTTCAGGTTGCCTAGATAACCCTGTTTCCTTCAGCTGTAAAGTGAACTCCATCACCTCTATTTAATCTATGCATGTCAAAAAAGCAGATTGTTGTAGATAGAGCCCATGTTATAGTCTCAGAGGAAAGCAGAAACAGTTTTATTGACATGTTTCCTGGCATTGTCAATCTGTGGACTGAATTGACTTGACCACTTCCATTTCTGTCTTTGGCATTTCTAAGAGTACACCAAGACAGTGTCAGGGGAAGGCGACATAAGTTCTGCAAAGGTATCCTAGAATTAAAAAAACCTTAGAATTTTACTGAAAAAAACTAAGGTTATAGGTATGATATAGCTAGAAAATTAATTTTGAAAAACCATACAAATTCACTGAAAAAAACAAAGGTTACAAGGGGGTTAGAGTTAGGAAATAGAATTAAAAAAACCTTAGCAATCCACTGAAAACACCAAAGGTTACAGGGACATTATAGTTAGGTTTACATTTCACTCGTACAAAACCAGAAATTCAGCAGTTATAACTCGTGCACCCCGCAATGCACTGCTTATTATGACCTCATACATAACCTCACTCATGATATTGTCAGTGACATCACTGATGACGTATCAAATGACATCACTGATGACACATCCACAGATTCACTGACTCACCCACTCATACAACCATAAAACATTTTATGTACCCACTCCCACTCATACACTACCATTCTTATACCCATTCACACACCCACACCAGTATTTACTCACTCATTCATTGACCTATACACACATCATCTCACTCACCCATACAGCTACTCAAACACCCACTCAGTCACCACTGCAGCTACTGACATATCCACTCATACGCCCATAAAGACACTCACAGACATAGTCAGTCACCCATAGAGCTACTCACACACCTAGACACTCATGCAGTGTTGAATTCTTACCTGTACAGCTATGAGGTGAGGGTGGAGTGGTACACACTAATCTTCCAAGGCAAAGCACAGCAGGGGACTCTATCATTCATGCGAGAAGTGCACACCCTAGGCAATTGATTTGGAGTATCCCCTATGGGGAGTTTTTAAGAATACGCCAAATTTGTAGTTCTGAGAAGGATTTAGAGTAATGTCAACTAGAAGCAGCACAGCGTTTCTTTGCCTGTGGCTATAGAGGCACTGATGTAAATAAAGCCCTCACCAAAGCTAAAACTCACACCAGGGACACCTGCTTAATAGCCAACAAAGATAAGATTGAACTTATTCCATCATTTACTAAGCAGATTGAGGAAAAACTGCATGATTACTGCTTATAGTAGGCAGGAGAAACAAACCAGGCAAATCATCAATACTCACTGGCCTATTGTACTGACTGATATTTCATTGACTCAAATTTTACCAGAGAAACCATCTCTATGCTGGATGCACTAGTAAGGAGCAGTCCTGAATTCTGCCCAGCTATTACCTTGTTATCTATGAAGACTGTTTTTTTTTAAGTGCAGCTCGTGCCTAGCTTGCAAGTTCGGAGTGAATACCTCTGAATACAGAATACTGCAACATTTGAGAGCTGTGGTAAACTCAGATCCTAATTACCCAGTGGCAAGGCATTTCAAACTAGTTCATCATAATAATCTCAGTGAGCTAAAATACTTTGTGATAGGGGCAGTTCCATTATCCAGACGAGGTGGAAATAGGGAAAAAATACTGCGGCAACTAGAGACGCAATTTTTTGGGGGAGGTAGACACAAAAATGCTTAATGGTTGGAACACCAGCAAAGACCTACATAATTTCCTTTAGTAGATCTTTCCATTAAATATTGATAAAGAGTTTAAAGATACCTCAAATTAATAATTTTCTGTAAGTGTCGATCGATAACTGTATAAAGAGATGTGTTGTTAATAGTTTTAGTCGATGAAGAAGTTCATTTGCCCCTAGCACTTGAGTTAGCTTTGGGAGTGTGCAATAAAGATGAGGGGGTCTTTGCATCATCTTCAACATCTATACTTGAAGTAAGATGAAATCATCAATTATTGATTGTCTCATATAACGATCTGTGTGAACTTGCACATTAAAAGTATTTCTGAGGCTTCATGATGAAATTTGGAGATGTCATACATTATTTTTTTACACTAGTAGTTTATAGCACTGTAGCACTTTTTCAATATAGCACTTTTTGGTATTTTGCAATACGTAAGCACTAGCACATACATATATATCCAGTCCAATATCCACTCCAATACATGATTGGACCAGACACAGCTAGGATACCGTACACAGTGGCTTTTTTTAGTCCAAAAATTAAAAGCACAAGCTTTGGTGAGTTGGCAAAATGCTATGGCAGATGCGTTTCATCCTGACGGCTTACATCAGTGCTGGTTTTGTTGCGGGGCTCTAAAACACCTGGGAACTGATTTAAATGCTGTTCTGCAGATTCCCATTGGAGCCTGTGCTGAGAGCCTCCCGTTTGTTAAAGATGTAGTCTACCTCAGAGCTTCAACCTTGGCTTGTTCCATAGCAAAGGTCAGCCGGAATCCACTGCGGGTGCCCATTAAGTAATGAGGCGTCCGAACACGTAATGGTGCCCCAATCTGTGTCGGCTTGCAGACAACATGGCTTCCGTTGCAGTTGATGATTTCAGGAATCACTGTAATTAAACCACAGGTACTGCCCCTTTGAAGTAGCAAGATACTACACCTCTCTCCTAATTATGGTAATGATTCTGATGTACGGCTCAGACCACTGAGGGGGGCAACGTGCAGCGATCTATTTAATTCCAACAAAAGAATGGCGTTCAAAGAATAATACCTAACACCATGCAGTATACTTCTAAGGGTAGTGTTTGACCAAATGTGCTGTGTCTGTGTTAAGGCATTTCTCTCAGTCTCCTAGAATGAAAATGACAAGCATTACATTTCACCATAAATACACTCTCTCACTATGCACATACATACTTCCATTTACCCAAATGTGCAAAACATCTATACACACATACCAAAAACAAAGATGGGTTGATTACTGCCAAAATTATATACTCAATGCTTCCAGATAGATTCACTGATAATTCATCTCAGAATTCCCGGAGCTGTACATAAAGTCACAGCACAATCCTGCAGAAGGGAAAAAAGGAACTTTTTTGTTGTTTCCTAAAGACATTTATTTTTCTAACGATAAATGCACATTCATTAAAAAATCCAAAGAAAAGTCAATCTCCTGCATGCCACGAGCATCCTTTCCTAGTAGCAAGTTGTACCGGGAAGTACCATTGAATTGCAACTGCAAATGTGGTTGCAAAACAATAGCAGTTACCACCTACTTGAAATAGGTGGTAAGCTATTCACAAATGGGCAGTGGTCTCCAGGAGACCCCTTCCCCATTGTGAATGTATGAGAAAATATTTTTTAGGAGCAGACAGTGGTCCTCCGTGTCCTTAAAAAATAAAAATAAAACATTGCCACTTTTTCTTTTAAACGCATCCCGTTTTCCTTTAAGGAAAATGCGCTGCATTTGAAAAATACATTGCTTTATTTATTAAAGCAAACACAGACATTATGGTCAGCTATCCCCAGCAGGCCACCATTCTTGTGATATGTGAGATTCTTACAGGGTCACAAATTGCAACCTACCTCATTAATATTATTTTAATGAGGAGTGTCATTAGCGACCCCAATAGGAATCGTAAACAGTGTATGAGACACTGTTGTAGATTTAATTGTGTAACTCGCATTTTACAAGTATCAATTGTTGCAATTTGCAATTCGCAAAATGGAATAGTCATGCATCTGGCCCTCAGTCCCAAGTAGAACAATGATCCCAGGAAAATAACTTGATCCAAAAACCCAAGGTAAACTAGAGGTTAACCTTGTTTTTAATCAATATCCACTGCACTCTATGACCCAATATGACACATCACTCAATGACATGCTACTCAAGTCTACGAGATGCCACTTCACTGTACTATGTGCCACTCAACCCTAAAATGGCACTCCAATCCACATTACTCCACTCTACAGCATCCCAGTTCACTCTAAGCCACTCCACTCCACTCTATGACACTGTAACACAGGATCGATGGTATCATTATACTCCACTGTACTGTAGGACACAGTACTCCACTGTACGCCACTCCACTGTACAACATGCCACTCCACTGAATGACAGTCCACTCCACTGTATGACACTCCATTCCACTCCTCTCTACAATATACCACTCCACTCTACAAGACACCACTCCAGTATACCACATGACACTCCACTCTATGCCATTCCACTGTATACAATTCCTCTCTTTGCGCTCCACTATATTGTTATTCTACTCCTTGCCACTCAGCTCTTTGTCACTCTACTCCACACACCTCCACTCTATGCCACTCCACTCTATGCTATTCCACTCTATTCCACTCCACTTTACGCCACTCCACTATATGCCACTGGTGAATTCAGTTCCACTCTATTCCATGACACTCCACTGTACACCACTTCACTTTACAACACAACCATCTCTACCACTCCACTGCATGACAGTCCATGCCACTGCTCTCTATGACATGCCACTCCACTCTACAACATACCAATCTAACTCATACCACTGCACTATATGATATGCCACTCCACTCTATGCCACTCCTTTTCCTGTTATTCCACTCTACACACTCCACAGTTTGCTATTCCACTCTATGGCACTCCATTGTATGACACTTCACTCCATGACACTGCATTGTATGCCACTCCACTCTATGCTATTCCACTGTACACCACTCCACTTTACACCACTCCATTCTAATCTATGACACACCACATCACTGTCCACCACTCCACTGTACCACACTCCACGCTATTCCACTCTCTGCCACTCCACCATCTGCCACTTCAGTACACACCCCTGCATTTTACATCTTTCCCCTTTATGCTATTTCACTGAATGCCACTCCACCCTACCCCACTCCACTCCAATCCACTGTATTGCAATAAACTTTAATCTATTGCACTGTGCATGACTCCACACTACACCACTGCACTCTAGACCACTCCACTCAATGCTGCTCCACTTTATGCTATTCCAGTCCATGCCTCTACACTCTACTCCACAAGACACTACTTCTCTCTATGCCACTCTAGTCTATGCCACTCTACTCTACATTGCCCACTCTACTCTATGACATGCAACTACACTCTACACCACTCCACTCTACAACACTGCAGTCTACCCACTCCACTTTATGCTATTCCACTGTATGCCGATGCACTCTGTGCCACTCCAATTTGCGCCACTCCACACTGCATTATGCCACAGTATGCCACTCCACTGAAAGCCACTTCACTCTGTACCACTCTACTCAATGCCACTGCACTCTACGCCATTTCATTTTATGCTGCTCTACTCTGTACCACCTCACTTTACCCAGCTGCACTCCATGCCACTCCACTCTACACAACTCCAGTATACTTCATTGCACTGTACGCTATTCCACTCTATGTACTCCACTCCAAGATACACCACTCCACTGTGTGACACTCCACTCTACTCCTCTCTATGACACTCTACTCCACTCTCTGACACTCTCCATCGCTCCACTCTACTACACTATGCTCCACTATATATCACCCCACTGTACAACAGTCTACTCCAGTCTCACTCTATTCCACTCTATGCCACTGCACAACAGTCTACTCCACTCCACGACATGCTACCCAAGTCTCTATATGCCACTTCACCCCAGTTTACTGCACTCTACAGTATAATACCCTACTCCACTATACACCACTACCCCACTCCAGTCTGTGCTACTCTAAGCCACTAAACTCTACAACACTCTATGCCACTCCATTCTACCATACTCTTCTGCACTCTTCTGCACTATCCTCTACTCCACTCCACACCACACCACTCCACAACAATGTAATCCACTATATGGCACTCCACTTGACTCCACTTTACAACACTTTTTGACACTCTACAACATGCCACTTCATTAAATTGTACTCCACCCTATGACACTTTACTGCAGAGTATGGTACACCACTCAACTGTACTCCTCCAAACTACTCTCTATGCTACAACACACAAATCCACTCTATTAAAATGTACTCCCCTCTACGTTATTCCAATCCACTGGACTTCATTCCACTCTACTTCACTTTACATCAGTTTACCTCACTCTATGCAACAGCACAATGATTCACTCTAAGCCACTCTACTCTAGAACACTCTACTCCACTCTATGTAACTCCCCTCTAAAAAACTGCAGTACACTCTATGCCACCTTGCAACACTGTACTGCACTTTATGCCCCTACACTCCTCTGAACAATACTCTTGTCCTTTCCACAACACTCTTCTCCACTCCTTGCCAACGTAGGACAACCTATTCCATTAAATGCAACCTAATGATGTGCTACTCTACTCTACCACACTCTTCACAACTCTCTGTATGCCACTCCACCCCACTTTACTCCATTGTACCATATGAAACAGTACTCCACTGTACTCCAACATGTCCACTGTATGCCACTCTATCCCATTCTACTCAATCACACTCTATGCAACTTCAATCTACCACACTTTATGACAGTCTACTCTACTGTACACAACTCCACTCTACAACACCCTACTCCACAGTATGCCACTCCACTCTACTCTACTCAATGACACTTTTCACCACTGTACGACATGCAATTCCATTCTACTGTATGAAACTCCACTCCAATTTATACCATTTTACTCAACTTTGCGCAATACCACTCCAATCTCCTACACTCCACGACAATGGACTAGTGTACAGTGGAGTACCATACAGTGGAATGGCGTAGAGTAGAGTTGGGTAGTGTGAAGTTGCATACAGTGGAATAGCATAGATTGGAGAGGTGTACAGTGCAGTACTATAGAGTGGAATATGGTATAGTGAAGTAGTGTACAGTGGAGTGGCATTCGGAGTAGTGGCATTGACTGGAGTGGGGTAGAGTGAAATCGCATAGAGTGGAGTGGTGTGGAGGGGAGTGGCATAAAGTGGAATAGTGTAGTGTGGACTGCTGTACCGTGGAGTGATGTAGACTGGAATGACATTTAGTGGAGTAGCATAAAAGGAGAGTGACTTAGACTCAAGTAGTGTACAGTGCAATGGCATACCGTGGAATAGCATAGAGTGGAGAGACATAGTGTGTGGTGGCATAGAGTCGAGCAGCATGGAATGGTGTGGTGTATAGTGGAAAGGCAAGTGCCATGGCAGTGGAGTATACTGAAGTGGGGTAGAGTGGAATACCATACAGTGGCGCATTATAGACTGGAGTAGCATACAGTAGATTGGCAGATAGTGGAATAGAGGAGAGTAGAGTGGACTGACATGGAGTGGAATAGCGCATAGTGGAGTGGGGTACAGTGAAGTGGTGTAGACTGGAATAGCATGGGCTGGAGTAGTGTACCGTGGAGTGGCATACAGTGGAGACAGTGGTGAGGCACACTCTGGAGTGGCGTGTAGTTTAGTGGGGTAAAGTGGAATATCATAGAGTGAAATTGCATAGAGTGGAGTTGCACACAATGGAATAGTGTAGATTAGATTGGTGTATAATGTACTAGTGTTCAGTGGAATGGCTTAGAGTGGAGTAACATACACTGTAGTAGCGTACAGTAGAGTAGGGTTGATTGGTATACCACAGAGTGTAGTGTTGCAAATGTGACTTAAGTACTGCATTTGTATGCATGGAATTATAACTTATATTTATAATTTACCACCACCTCCAATTTACTGTACATGGTGCACCTCCCTACATGTTTTTCTCACACACCTTACCTATAACTTGCCACTCTGCCATGCACTGTGTTCTGGGAAATGATGTGATTCAAACGACATAAGTGTAATTATGAATGGTATGATTTCATATACTATAAGTGATATAACATGCAAGGGTATAACCAGTGCAGGTAGAAAAGGCGAAATAGTGTAGTGTGGAACTTTAAACCACATTTTCAAAATATATTTGATATGTATTCATAAATTCTGTAAATTTATTAAATTATGTTTATTTATGGGTATTTTTAATATATGAATATACATTAGTGTTTTGATTATTTGACACTTTTATAATTTTTCTTAGTTTATTTACAGTCTATTTATATTTATCAGCTAATATAATTATTACATTTATTTTTCTATTGGTTCTTTTGGAACCAGTATTTTTTCATTAAAATGTTTCCCATTTCTAAGAGCTCAATATATGGAGTGCCATTCTTCTTTGCTACTGTTCAGCAGTGGGCCTCCATGATGAAGGTTCTTTCTTGCATTTCTCAGATACAGGTAAGAACATTTTCTATGTAATTCTTTTTCAGGAAATTGTATGATCATGAACAGATTGTTTTCTTATTTTTAACACAGTCAGATTTTTTTTAACAATTGTTTGCATTATTTTTTCTTTAATTTGCATGTTTTCTGGTGGGTTTATTCAACATTCATATATGTTTCAGGTTTATCAGTGAATCAATTGTTTTGGCTTTTTTTGCACACATTTACTTATTTTTCAGTTATTTATTTTTGCATTTCTTTTATTTTCCTCTTTTTTTGTGGATTAATATTTTTAAATTAGGAGATGCGGCCACAATATCATAAATACTGGCTTTTTTTGTTTTATCTATTGTGAAAGGTTAGGTGGGATGTTTTATTTTATTATTGTGAGAAAGTTATTAGTTTGGGCTGCTGGCTGTCCACAAATAATAAACGCAATATCCTTTAAGGTCCAGTCAGAGATTTCAGTAATTTAAACCTGATTTCCCCACCTGGTAGCTGTGAAACAGAGCAAACATGTTTTACTTAAAGGAAACGTGAAAAACATTTAGGAGTACCAGAATTTTAAAAAGTCAAAAGCACAACAAAATAAATATTCCACTTCGACTTATAAAAAGAGAGAAGAATTCAGTAAGCCAAATGATACTCAAATGACAAAAATCAAATATGGGGTACCAGAGATGTAAATTTCTAAATATTTAAGGGGCAGACCATAAACTAGGTGCAATTTGAAGCTGATCGCAATTGAGCAAAGGTCTGGTATACCAATGTGTTGGGCACCACCGTGGCATCGAAGAAGGAAAGATCAAAAAGGTTTCTAAGTCTCAATTTGAAAAGGGACTTAGTTGTTTTTCAGAGGAAAAACTATTTAACATATGGTACAATTCTGATGCCATGTGACTACCGATAGTATACTTCTTTGTCACCTGTCCTTGTGGAGATTGCAACCTTTGGAGCAAAACCTTTGCAAATGTTCGCAAAACTCTTCTGGACTCCCAGGATGTCAGACAGAGGGAAAAAGCAAAGCACTGGTCAGGGATTCTTCACAGTAATGTCCTTTACAGCTTTCTTACGTTCCTGGATCCACCCAGGGGATCAGACATATAATCCCCGAAGAGCTTTCTATTTTTGAAGTTCAAATAGGGTCCAGCCTCGTCGGGAACTTTCCATAGGTCACAGACGCCAAGTGCATCAGATTCAGTACACCTGGGGGCAGATTTTCAAAGGTTGAGTAGAATTTGCGCTGCGCCAGAAACTTATAGCACTGCGTGCGTGAAATTAAATAGTGCTGCATCATATTTATAATGCGAGTCATCGCGAACTAGCGCATGCGCAAAAATAGTCTTGCGTCCCAGCGCAAAAAAAATCACAAAGGACCGCAAAAGGATGCAACGTATTTTGGTGGAAGTCTTAACACATGAAATTGCTGAGAGCCTTGCCCCACAACTTTATCCTGTAATGCAGCATACAGAGGAGGATCCAGCTGCCAGTATCTTCTGAGAGGATCACAGGAAAAAAGAACACAACATTTAAAACCACCATAGAAAGTAGAAATATTAATAGCTTAGGTTAGCAAACTGAACACCAGCTATTTGTAAATACAAAAATACCTTGTAAAAAAAACGCTTTATGGAATTCCATAATAGGCAAAATAAATGCAGTGGGACCTACCTCCAGGATGGCTAAAGAGTGTAAATAGTGGTGGCATGACATCAAACTCTGTACTAAAGAGAAGTTAGCATGAAATCGCCATGCTGCCTTGAAAACTGGGGTGGACCTGAGAGCAACATTGAGCTTTCACTTATGGAGGAACAAGTTTTGGAAGTAAAAGGACCTGACTTGGTTGGTGGGGTGCAGGGTCCAGACACTGCTGACCTTGAGAAAAATGAAGTTCATGGTAAAGTATAATATTACACACATTTCTAAGGATGACTGAAAGTACATGGCCAATGCAGTCACAATGAACATGTGTAATGATCAGGGTAGTAATTATGTATGTGTATGTTACATGTGGGTTGGGTAACATTTTAAGGGGTAGGTGACCAAACATTTTGTGCTGGTTTAGAGTTACAAAAGTGATGAAAACCAGCACTAAATATACTTGTTCTCAAGTAACTTAACAGTTCGAAACTGAGGCCCTACCGGCACTATTACGCCGCTGGAACGTTACTTTTTTTACGTTCCATTGGCACAATGATCCACTGTCATATTCATAAGGCCACGTAAAGCCAAGGTATATTGCTTTTCATGGCTTAAACAGACAGATGAGAGGCAATACAATCTTTACGGGACGTTTCAATGTTCTATAATAGTTCGTTCACTGTGTTCTTGTGTACGCAGAAATATTCTTTATTAAGAAGGGGAGGCGTATGGGAGGCACAAGAAGGAGAAATAACTTTCATTCTCCTCTTGTTTACTCTTTCTATGTGTGCTGTATTCTACAGCACACATAGATAGAGGAAAAACCTCTTGTGACTATTTTTGTGCAGGAAGGTTTACCTTCCTGCACAAAAATATTCATCCCTGCAACGCAGGCACCCTTGCAGCATGGGCAAAGGTGCCTGCGTTGGTGCATGGCAGCCCTTTGAGCGCAGGGGAGAAGGCCAGGAATGCACCGTATCTAATAGATATGGCTTATCCCAGCCCTTTTCTTTTGCTGTAGGGCAGCGCAGCAGCAAGGACTGCTGCGGCTGCACTACGGCAAAAAAAACATAAATCAGGCCCTTAGTTTATTGCTGGCAAGTACCCTTTGGACTGTTTTGTGTAACTTAGCCCCAAAGGAGCGTTACATGGTTAGTACATGGGTGTTCCAAATCACCCACCCATGCTTTTTGATGCCAATTCCTATCTACAAACAAATAGTAGACATAGTTGATTGTGAAAGCTAATGTATTTCTCCTCTCTTCTCTGCATGTGTGCTGTACTGTGCAGCACACTTACAAAGTAGGTAAAGTCATAAGTTGTCTAAGCACAGTATTCTGAACTGGAAGAGTACCTTTCTAGTTCTAAATCTATTCTAGAGTAAGGCACAAACCCTTGCACTATGGTGCAAAGGTGTGTTGCAGGCACATAGGGGCAGATTTATGTTTCCTGGCTCATCCCTGCAAATCAGCAGGGATGCGTCAGGAAAGATGCGTCACGCAAGTTTACCCTTGCGCCACCACAGATGTGCCGCATTTACAATGCAGCGCATAGTGGTGCAAGGATAAACAGATGCGTGACGCATCTGATGGCATAAGGGCGGCGCATTGCTGGATTCATGTCGCAAGCACGACGCAACTCCAGCAATGTTTAGGGGCTGCCCATACCTAACATGCTGCGTCATGCCTTACGCCTGCTTCAAGCAGGCACAAGGTTTTGACGCAGCAGCGTCGGAAAAGTGTAGATTTCACTGCGTCACATTTCCGAGGCTTTTTCCGATGGAACGCCCACCCTGCATACATTAAACCTGACGCAGGTTTAATGTATGCAGGGTGGGCGTTCCATCGGATACTGTGATAGTTTTGAACATTGGACAGAAGTTATTAAGATGCACTACGGCACAAGGTTGTCTGCGTGAGTGTAGAACGCAATTTGTACTATAATGGATATTTCACAGTACAAAATTATAAGCCAATGGTAACAATAATAATGTGCAACTTTGTTCAAGTGGATTACGTCAAAAGACATGGGTGGTTGCATGGGATCGCCTGTGTATCACCCATGTAATGACCCCTCCTCACTAAGCAACGCAAACTAGTGCTTTGCTCTGCTTTGTGCAACTTTGAGGGTGCTTTCCAGGGCAAAAAGTAAATTCCTCCACCAAAATTGTTTGGATGCTAACCCAGCACAATATGTATGAAAATACTCCCTACATTTGTTGGGTGAGATAGTCTATCCCATGATGAAGGTGTTTACAATGGTCAATCTTAATACCACACACACTGTGTGCCTTCTTGGCTAACTTCTAACAGGCCCTAACTACAATGTGTCACAGAAAATTAAAGATAGACAAGTTACTGTGCCACATTAAAATTGGATTTTGAGGGTGTGCGTGAGGTGTGCAACAGAGTGATCCTATTGTTCTCCCTCATCCAACACTATTGTCAAGTTTAAAGCAGGCTCTGTACTGAAAACAAACCCAAAGATAGAGGGTAAATAGGACAAAAGCAGTGTCCTTCAGTAATCAGACAGGGAAACAAAAGAAATGTCTTGACATCCTGTTCTCTCCCTTTCATGACTGTCCCAACAAACCTTTAAATCAGGATTTGAAAGATTGAATCATTGTCCCACATTTGTAAAGCATGAACAATCACCCATAAGGGTCTCTAGGCGCTGGGGGCCGGGCTAATCTGCCGCCGGCGCCAGGGATCAAACCATGATCCCCAGATTCTGGGGTCAGTCACCCTGGCCGCGGCGCCACACAATAATCTGTGGAGTTCAGAGGAGTCACCACTTTCAGACCTCTTCCTCAGCTTCAACAGAAGCTGGGGCCTCTTAGAGAATTATGCTGATTAGCCTTCTGACAGTTCATGTAGGTAAAGAGTCCAGTTGTAAAAGTTGCATTTTCTTGATATTTATTAAAACTCCAACTTCACCTTTGGAGTGAAAATATACTGCCTATTAAAAATTTCGGAGATAGCAGAATTATTATTTCAATCTGTACTCTGATTTTCTACATAGGACAGCTAGGCCTGCAACAGTCAAAATAGCTTTGACATCCTTGTCAGTATAAGGACATGGTAACATACATTTTCTACATGTACCATGTCTAAATATCATACACCCTACCTGGTGGGCTACAAGAATTACGTAGGGATGGCTTACTAATATTTAAAATCATTGCAATACGTATAAAATCATAAGAATCACATGTAAAAGTCTATAGGGTTATAATAAAATTAGGGTTGACAACATAGGGAATTAAATTAATTTTTACAAATTGGATTAATAAATGGTTTAAGAAAAGGTAGTTAATATTAATCTCAATTATGGAGTTCATTATTTTGATTAAAGATAAAAGTGACAGAAAGTGCGACTATGCAGTCCAGTCCCTGATGGAAGTTAAAATGTAAGTAGCACTGAATACAGGGTAGCAATGAACAAGGGAGAAAACTGTGAGGAAAAAAACTGTGAGATGAGAGGACATGGTAATTTCACCCATATGCCACCTTCCACTCCTTGGTTGCCTCCACAACCGTGGCCGTTCCACCCACAGCCACTCCAACTATTTCCATATCAAGGACCAGGATATCAAGAACCTATTTTACGCCAGGATACGGGTTGAAGAGGACGACGAAGAGGCAACAGAGGTCGCTCACAAGATATGCGACTGCAACAAAAGAAACCACAGGTACATTGGGATTCCTTGCTGGAACAACGGATCACGCAGGGTATGACGGGCGCATCCACCAGTGTAACAATGACCTAATAGTCAACCTTATTCAGAGAGTTCTGACCCCTCTAGAAACAAAAATTCTCGAGAAGGGATTAGGTTTTGTACCAACCTATATGGGGGACGATTTCAAAACCCACCGAGAACTCTTTGCCTTTTTTCGTAAAATCCACCTATCCTTTTTCTTTCAGAATTCGACTGACAATAGGCCAGAAAATCTATGCAATAGGGGCTTTAGGAACAAGTCCTCATTTCTAGTTACTACTAAAACAACTATCTCCAGAGGTGGCGACTTTTGAAAAAGCTGTTCTACAGTCCTTTAATACTGAGAAAAGTCAAGCATGAAGACCATTCTTCAACATGAATAAAGCAGAACGGTGTGCATATGATCTGGGATATGACCCCCTGATTGTTATCAAACAAGCTGACAAACGGGGAGCAACTGTCGTGATGGATGCCACTGCTTATCGTGCAGAGTGTTTGCCGCAGCTACAAGTTACCAAATACTATAAGGCCATCATGCGCGACCCTACACTGAGACTTCAGAATACTATTTGCAGACTCGTTAAGGAGGCTGCTGAAGCTGGGTGGATCACCAAAAATGAGGCAGAATTTCTCACACCCAATTATCCAAAGATTCCGGCATTTTATATCTTGCCAAAGATACATAAAACTCAGAGGCCTCCACCTGGTTACCCGATTGTTTTTGGCATTGGTTCTGTTTTAGAACCATTGTCACAATTTGTTGACTGGTTCCTTCGACTGCTGGTGGCCAAAATGCCTTCATATCTCCAGGACACCAAACATGTTTTGTCCACAATTGAGTTCTACCTGGCTGTACATCTATTGGCCTCATTTGATGTTGAGGCACTGTATAGGTATATCCCTCAAGAAGATACTCTTTGGACCATTGAACATCCATTGGTAGACGGTCCTTGTAGTGATCAGACCCCAGCATCGTTTGTGATGGATTGTGCCAATTTAGCCGTGAGAGAGAATTTTTTCTCTTTTGAGGACCAATTATACTGGCAGGTTACTGGCACCTCTATGGGCAGTACCTGTGCTCCCAGTACGGCCAATCTATACATGCACTGGTTTGAGGAAACATGCATCTATCCAGTGGTGAATACCTTCCACAGTAAATTGTTGCTGTGGAAGCGTTACATTGATGATATTTTGGTTATCTGAAAGGGCGACCAAGATTCCCTTTTGGAATTCTCAATTTGGCTCAACTCTCTCAATATCCATCTGAAATTTACTTGTGACTGTCGTAATGAGTCACTCCCCTTTCTCGATCTCTGACTATATCCTAAAGAGGGACAGATATATACTGAACTTTATCAGAATCCCATGTCTCGTTCTGATCTACGAGGAGGAACATGGCGGGGGGCTGACGCCGTCCGCAGGGAGCTCCAATCTGACCCGTGATCTCCCGAGGTGAAATGCGGATTTTATGCGGACGACAGTGGCATCTTACACGGTGAGCGGGTGATTATGACCCCCTTTAACGCACAATCCTCTTTCTAAACTTTTTGCGTTTTTCCTTTCCTTTTTTCCCGTATCTTCCTCCCCACACGACGGACCTGCTCCATTCCTGTTCTGCAAGCTACGGCTGGCCCCGCCTGCGCTGCCTGCCTGCCTCCCAGCCTCCCTACCAGCGTGAAGGAGTGAATGTTTTTGCAATAGGACTACGGGAGGCGCTGGGAATATTCAGCTCTGATGGTGTTTTTGGAGACCGCCGAGCTCCCTGAAACAGCGGTGAGAGTGTTGGGGGGTTGTGGTACTCGTGAGGGTGTCGGCACTGCTAGGTTAGAACTGAGCTACAAATACAAACAAATACAAACAAATCAGTGAGCACAAGTACATGCAAAGGAGCTTGAATTGAAGCACGAGAATTGGCTTTTTGGGCGTGCTAAGTTCTGGCATGGTGTCAGGCTGGTACTAGCGAGGGTCGGGTTCCGCAAGTTTTCTGGAGCATGTTCTTTAAGGACCACTAAGATTGGGGGGGTGGTTATTCTGATATCGGACAACAGTTAGGCGAACTGGCTATTGAACTATCTATTGAACCTCCGTATGTGAAGCCAGCCCCTGCCTTCCTGCAACCGGAGTCACGGAAGGGAATGAGCTCGGACATCTCTCAATTTTCTAGCCCATTACATACAGCTCACCCTGAATCATTAGGGGATTTCACTCCTTCACCAGAGAAAAGCAGCAAGGAATCAGGAACCAAACCCCCGGCTTCTAAAGCCCCAGCTGCTCTCAGAGCAGGGGGCGCCAGGAACAGGTACCAGCTCAGGTCAAACTCGGAGCTCCATAAGGTGGGTTTCCAGGCGGTAGGCGCCTGGTCTGAAACAGGGACAGGGTCTGGGACTGTCGCTTCCACACCTAAGGGGCGGAAGAAGGAAGAGAAGGTGAAAAGCTCAAAAGGGGGGGCTGGCGAGCCTAAACAGAGGCTTCCTAAGAATTTGCCCCTCCGAGGTAAACCGACCCCCTCCTTGAAATCCTATTTTAAAATTTTGGAGCAGGCCATGAACTCTAAGGGGGGCAGCTCACCTCCTCTATCTTCTTTATCTAAGTCTGCATCAAAGTCAACATTAAAGAGTGTTCCGAATGCGATACAACTCCCGGCCCAACCATCGAGGGGCTCAATTTCTATTGCACAACCCCCTGCTGTTGCTGCCACGGCCCAAGGGGGTTTACCTCTAAACAACAGATATTCTGTCTTAGATTGTGACTTAGAAACACAAGAGGTTCTACCAGTAGATGGGGAAGCCCCGCAGTCGACTATGGATACCTCGGTTGGTCCCAGGCTCTCTCAATTAGAGTCCTTATTAATAAATATGACGGAGGATCTGTTATCCAAATTTGCAATCTCTGAGGCAAATCAGAAAAGCATTCACGAACAATGTGCTAATTTGGAGGCTAAGTTGGATGAAGTGCCTAAGCGAACTGGCGTATTGGAAGAAGATGTGTCCCTGCTTACAGGGGCCTCCCAGCGACACAAGAGGGACCTAGAGGCTCTCAGATTGCAAAACAAAAATCTCCAAATGGATATTGAGAGACTCGAGATACATTCGAGAAGGAACAATCTCAAATTTCTAAAGATTCCTGAGGGAGTAGAGAAAGGGGATGTTAAATTATTTATTTGCAACCTGCTTAGAGATGGGGTACTAAAAGACAGGCCGGATATAGACCTTGAGGCCGAAATTCAAAGAGCTCATAGAGACCCTTATAGGCTTCATAAGGAGAGGAAGGCACCCAGGAAAATCCTGGTTAATTTCCTCACCTATACAGTAAAGGAGCTAATACTGAGTAGAGCACTATCTGATACAACCCTCCAGATAGACTCTATCAAATATCTGATTAGGTCAGATGTAGGAAAGGCCACAGCACAAAGGCAGTGGGAGCTGGGAAATAGAATGCCCGACCTGAGGAGCCTGGGCGCCCAGGTTCAAATGAAATTCCCTGCATTCCTAAAAGTTGTTTGGAAGAATAAGACCCATAACTTTCTATCCCCACATGAAGTTGACTCCTTCATAACTTTAATAAGAGAGAATCCTTAGTAGAACTCCCTAATGGAAACTAAACGAAAATAAAAGATCTAAATGTAGAGAAGCAGGAAGTTTGATGAGACGGGGCAGCAGATGGCTACTTGGAGCATTTAGGAGGGGGAACAGAGGGGAACAGAGGATAAGGAGTACTCAAAATATAAAAAATAGAAAATATATATAAGAGAGGGGAGGGAAAGGAAAATGAAGAGAGCAGAAAAGGGATAGGAAGGATGGAAGAAGAGGAAAAGAAGGAAAAAGGGAAAAAAAAAAAATATATATATATATATATATATATATATAATAGCTTTTCTTGTTGTTTTCATATACACTGCACGGGGAGGATGGGAAGGAAGAAGGAAGAAAAAGAAAGAAAGGAGAAAAGGGGAAAAGAAAAAGAAAAAAAAGAAAAGGGAAGGAAGGGAGAGAGAAGACATGATAAGGTACCCGGCTCATATATAGGAGTCCGTTTTTTTTTTTTGTTTTTTTTTTAAGTAACTGACGGGAGGGATCTAGGACAGACCACGGGAGCCCCCACAGGCGACAAGATCGCCAGAGTAGGTATGGGAGGGGTTCCTTAGGGGGGGTGGGTGGCTTGTAGGGTGGCAGGGGTAAAAGGGAAAAAAAAATTCTCATATACACATTAATGAATATACTGGATATGGAAGGGAGCAGGGCTTGTGGTGGTAGGTGGAATGGTTAATATGAATAACAAAATTAAGTTTATTAGCTGGAATGTGAATTGCCTAAGAGACTGGAGGAAACTCTTAAGGGTTAAGGAATATTTATTTAAAGACAGGGGCTCAGGTTTGTTTATTGGAAGAGACCCATTTAGAGAGAAGGGAGTGTGAGTCCGGACTGGGAAGGGCTAGGTGGATACAAGAAGTCCTATGTTCAGACCAGAATGGTAGCACTAGAGAGGTAGCAATATTGATCAGAGCTAATGCAGGGATTAAGGTTGTGAAATATGATACTGATCAGTCAGGAAGGTGGCTGGTGGCGTCTTAACAATGTCAGAGTATTCCTTTTGTATGTGCTGTATATTATGGCCCTAATCAAGATCTTCCAGGGGCACTCCTGAAGCTTAGAACAACTCTTTTAGATTACACAGGGCCAGTTATCTTAGGGGGCGATTTCAATTTGATTTTGAATGACAAGCTGGATCGAACATCGAGGGTTGAATTTACACCCCCAGCGAAATCCCGGAGAGAGCTCAAAACCTTAGTTAAAGATTATAACCTTATGGATGTCTGAAGAGTTAGAAACAGCACAAAGAGGGACTTCTCTTTCTATAGCCGTAGACATGGCCACCATTCCAGAATAGATTTTTTCCTTATTGATCAGGTGTTATTTGCGGCCGTTGACACTACCGAATATGCCCCAGCTATCCTGTCGGACCACTCAACAGTGGAGTTAATCATTATTTTCAAAGTAAAAGAAATACAAAGGAGATGGACTCTAGATAGATCTATGCTACTAGAGGATGGGACAAAAATGGAACTGATAATTTTGACTGAGGACTTCTTTAATAATAACACAGGCTCAGCCACCCAACAAGTGTTCTGGGAAACATTTAAAGCTTTTTTGCGTGGTATGCTGACCTCTTTGTCAATCGTGAGGAACAGGATGAGTAAAGAGAAGAAGGAACAAGAGCTTCGTAAAATCAAATCAAAAGAGCTGGAACTCCAAGTAGCCTCAGCCAATCAATCCAGCATGAAACCTCTCCTGCAAAAGGAACTAGATGGCCTGCGAGCAGACTATCAAGCGGGCTTGGATAAGGTCCTCAATGGTAGATGGGACGCCAGCAAACTTCAAAACTTTTCATATTGGGAGAAATGTGGTCGCCTTCTTGCCTGGAAATCTCGGATGGACAGAAATAGAAATTTGATCACTAGTCTAACCCGGGAAGCTCGGGTATTGTTACAAGCGATGATGAGCAAATTAGGGAGGAGGCTGAATCTTTCTTCAAAACGCTGTACACTGCTAAAATAAACCAATCCCCGCTGCTATTAGAAAACTGGCTAAGTAAGATACAGCTTCCATGTCTGGCTGAAGAGAACTATAGCTTCCTTGCGTCGGACATAAAGGAAGGTGAGGTCAGAGCTCAGCTGATGAGAATGGCTAATGGTAAGGCAGCTGGGCCCGACGGTCTCCCTGTGGAAATTTATAGGATAATTATAGACCAAATAGTGCCTGTCCTTACAACTCTGTGCAATAAAATCTTTGCAGAGGGGGGGAATGCTCCCGACTCATGGGCAGAGGCTACTGTAACCTTAATCCTGAAACCAAATAAGGATCCACTAAAGATCGAATCCTATAGGCCAGTCTCGCTGTTAAATACAGACTACAAGGTTTTTGCCGGCGTGCTCACAGCCAGACTGGCCAAAACGGTAAAGACAATCATCCATCAGGATCAAAGGGGCTTCATCCCAGATAGACAACTAAATGAACTGACATTTCAGGTGATCGCAGCGATAGATGTCGCCATCAGCAAGAGGCTTCCTTTGACCCTGGCGGCAGTGGATGCTGCCAAGGCGTTCGATCAGGTAGATTGGCTATATTTATGGAGGGTTCTGGATGCCTTTGGCTTTCCAAACAAGTTCATAACTGCTATGATGAGGTCTCTTTACTGCTCCCCACGGGCAAAGATATTAATCAACGGTCTTTTAACCAACTGGGTACCAATTGCTCGTGGGACCAGGCAGGGATGTCCGCTGTCACCTTTATTGTTTGATTTGTATATTGAGCCCTTTGTTTGTTTACTTAGATCTGACTTAGCATTCAAACCCTTTAGGATTTCTGATTTAGAATTAAAATTTGCATTATATGCAGATGACCTTCTTATGTTCACTTCAAACCCAGGGGTCGCCTTGCCCAGAATGATAGCTTTAGCTGAAGAATTCGGGTGGTCTCTGGCTATTCCATTAATAAAGATAAAACCGAAATCATGGAGTGGAACCAAGAGGTTAGTACGGTGGGAGCCAAGTTAAAAATGAGGTACCTGGGGGTCCTTTTGACCCATAAAATGGAGGACATCACTAAAACTAACATGGATAAGGTATCTAAGGAGGTTTGTGCTCTACTGCAAAGATGGTCATCACTCCCCTTAAATATCTTTGGGAGGGTCAATCTAATTAAGATGATCATCCTTCCTAACCTTACTTTCCTATTTAATTCTATCCCCTTATCTTTTAATACTGCATCTATCAAAAAGTTGCAAGGGAAACTGGGTTCCTTTATCTGGAATTCAAAATCGCCAAGGGTAGCATGGAAGAAGCTCAGGAGAACTTTAAAAACAGGAGGTTTAGCCTTCCCTGATCTATTTGTGTATTGCCATGCTTTCCATTTTAAAAACTTTAGACCCCTGGCGGGGAAGATAGAGGCAACATTGTTAGGTTTATTATTTCAAGCGCTGCTACGGGATGTACCACAGGGCCAATCACATTTCCTTTTTAAGTTTGGAGACTCAAAATTAAAAAAAAAAAAATAAGACTAAAGATCTTGGGGACAGCTATTAGAAATTGGGTTTTTGTGAGGCAGAAGCTTGATATTCCCTATTACTCAGTGCAGGCTCCAATCTGGGAATCTCCAGGAACACCGGCCTGCCTCGATGAACTACTATCTCGCCCTCTTAGGGCAGTGGGGATTGAGTGTTGGGGAGATCTCTAGGTTGATTCGCAGCTTCTTAGCTGGGGGGCAATATCTGGTCTTACCGGGGGTACACTTACTAGGTTTAAATATCATCAGCTGTCCAGATGGTGGTTAACTAAGCCCTGGAATCTCAATAACCCTAATCCAAAATTTGATCTAGTATACAGGAAGAATAAGTGGAAAAATCAAATTTCATACTGGTACACAGCTATGCTAGAAGCCGAGAACATCTCTGAATCAGAGATACAAAAGCTATGGAATAATATACTAGTATCAGAGAGTGTAGACTCGGTGGATATTTGGATCGATTCATTTACTATCTTGCAGGCTGTGGTGAAGTCGGCCACATTAAAGCGGAACCATTTGTACATTATATATAGGGCATATATATCCCCAAAGAAACGTATGAAATTCGCTAATCTAGAATATCATTGCCCAAGATGTAGACTCCTGGCTGCAGATGATGTGCATATGCTGGCTGTTTGTCCAGAAATAAAACATTATTGGGATTCAGTACAGGGCTTTCTGGGGGATGTTCTCCAGATACCAATGGTAATAACAACTAGCACTATTCTTTCCGGACTAGGAGTAGCTTATAATACTGATGATCTCAACACAAGGTTAATTTTTTACATCATACTCCTTGCCAGGTGCGAAATATGCAGAGCCTGGAAGGATCCAATACCTCCTTTCTTTTCAAAATGTCTTAAACATGTTATTTTTACCAGTAAGTCAGATATGGCATGTGATCCCATAAAATTTGGAAGCCCCTGGTGGTATGGCAAGACAGGTAAAGGTAATTTGGTGTTCCTATGATTTATCCTGGGCCCTGTCGGTTCCTAAATCTCCCCAGTAACGCAGGGAGCCAGTTACGGCGTGAAAAGGAGTGGATTGGGAAAGCAGTGGCAACTTGAGGGATCAGGCATGGCTCCTTCTGAACTTGGTCGCTTAACATCAGGGCCGGGTAGGATTGACCTTTTCAGTTTGAGTTGCCTAAACTCCCTTCAAGAATTCCACAACGGTATATGAGGAAACAAAACAAAAAAAAAGAAGCCCATGTCTCAAAATGCCCTTTTGAACTATAGTAGTTTTCATCCTTGGGCCCTCCGGGATAGGGCTCGTTAAGATTGAGATTGTAGCGGGTAGAGCATATCCTCGAGCGAAGTTTTGTGATTTTAATTACTATGTTTCCACATTTTAGCTCACACGCATGCTATGCTTGACTAACGAGTGTCCATTATACACGTACTTTGTTTTTACAAACAACATTTTCCCCACCTTATGTATGTCATACTTACTCAGAACTAAGTACTATGTTTATGATGTCTTTGGATACACATGACATTCTATTGAGGCATGCCCCATAGTCCCTGTAATACATTCTAATTACATTGTGTCTCACTTTGTTTATGGGCACATTTGGAATACCTCTGTGTGTCTGTTACACTTTTGTTCTCATGTTGGCTTGTCCATATTGCTATATCAATTTCCTGTATTTTAATTTCCAACACCAACTAGAGGAACCAACATGGTGAAAGACTCTGTAGGTGGGTGAGTTGGACTATACACTTTGATCTTAGGTAAGATCTTTTTGCCTGACCAGGCCTTTTTAGAGTGAAGGGTGATGGTGCACCTTGGTGAAATGTTATACCAATTGATGTGGTGTCATATTATTATTTTTTACAGTGCCTTCTGACCAATCGTAATGATTGATACCGCGATTTAATGGTCAAGAGTTGGGGCCGAAGTATTATTTTTTACAGTTTCATACTTATTATTTTTGCAATACATATCAGCAGAGTGACTGATAGATACTGGTCCTGACGAATTACCAGAACTTAATTGTCATTGAGACAGAAACATGTTGACCATGCGATTGGGTACATATCCATAACCCTAAATCAATCGTTTTTATTCACTATCCCGTAGGATGGAAGAATAAAGATGTTGCCCCTACGGAGATAGTTTTAATGCACTCTTAAATTTTTGTTTGCACTCTGCCCCTCATTGCCCCCTTGAGGTATTGGAAACAACACATGCTTTGTACTTCCGCTCCTTGCCTCTATGGGAAGTCGCAGCCCACATGGGGTACCTTGCGGTCCCCGTGTGTTGATGAAACCCAATGATTAAGCATGTCACCCTCGGGTGAGTGAGGGTTTTCGTCCACAACATTGTCGTGCCCTTTCTTTCACCCCCTTTTTTTTCTCACATTTTTTTTCTCACAGTTTTCTCCCTTGTTCATTGCTACCCTATATTCAGTGTGAGTTATGATCTAAGGGAAGTAGTATAGGATAGCTTTTTCTATGTTGTAGCGGATTCTTCCTTGAGACCCCCCTGTGTGAGGTATATAGTTAAAATGTAAGCACATGGATTATTCTCACAGGTCATAATGGCAGCTGCTCAGGAATATTCATTGCTTTGGTGACAAATTTTATAAATTTAAGAAAGTGAGATGTCATCTGGCCAGATTCACACTGAGGCCGATTATGATGCCGTAAGAAAGGCTCTGACCCTCGGTCGGAGCCATTTCTACGGCAATATAATTAGCAACATAATTAGCAGTTTGGAATAATTTCTGACCGACCCATTTGGATGCTGTTGGTCAGAAATGAATCCAAACTGGGTTTCGGAATGGCTTGCGACGGGCTTGGATACCAATACCAGCAGATCTTGGAGTCGGACCGCTACTCAGAACTCGGAACAACAATTATATATACAATGCTTACGAACGGACTTCTCTAATAATATTGATTACTGCATGTTTGAGATAACTTCAAACCAGTAGAACATGTTGTTGGACATTTATGAATACTTGCAAAAATAATGCATCAAGCACACACACTATCTTTTCGGCGTGACCTTCACTGAGAGCTGAACCTTTTTGATATTACTTATACAAACTATGGACTTCTGAGTTAGTGATTCCTTTTCAATTTAATTGATCCTCATATATCTCTAATTTGCCCTGAAGAAGTCCCCAGAGTTTGGAATGAAAGCGTTGGCTGTAGTTTCTAATATGTTTTATGTAGAGAAACATCAAATATTAATTTTAAAAAAGAGAAAATACGGTTGCAACATACAGGACTTTCTGTTGTTTCCTCATAATTTAAGAGTGTTCGGTATCCATTATATTGTCACATTGAATCATTGATTTTTCAGTGTGATTTGAGGGACACAAGATACTATTATTCTACAGAACCATTTGTCTAAAAAACAGTGCTCCTCTACTCTGTAGTTTTTAATTTTGCTTGTCTGGGTGATTTTAACGGTTGACCTGGAGAGTGAGCACGTTTCTACATTTAGGAAATAGCAGTGTGAGGCGAGTGTATACCACAACCGTTTCTCTATTGATGCAGTGATTCAGGTAATGTGGATCCCGTGGCAGATCGTATAGCATGGGGAGCAACAGAGCATATGATTTCTTACTCAGATCTTTAATATCCTAGTTAATCAATAGCAGTTTAGCCAGATTTAACACTGCAGCAGACAGGTTACAATAGCAGGCCTGAAGACATGTTTTTGTTTGGCACACTGGTGGATGGCACAAATAGTGCTGCAGTTTAAAGATGGCATTTAACTTTTCAAGCCATGGATGTATTTCAGCTCCATATAGCATGGCCTTATAGAAACGATAAATAAGCTAATCAGGCATTAGACAATTTCTAAATGTTTTCAGGGGAAGAGCACATACACTGGACAGCAGTGCCCTAATGTTCTGAGTTTTAAAACCACCAATGAAATTTTCCGTAAAATAGGGATGATCATGAAAAATAGGGACATTTTCACAAAATGTATTTAGATTATGTGTTTGCATATTTACGCTCTGATTTATTGAAGTTGTATTTTTAATGTACATGTTGTATATCTTCTAAATTCTAATATTTCAGGTTTTTTTTATCTGAGTTTATTTTAGTTATTTTTTCATTCTTAATAATTTTTTTCACAAAGATTAAAATAATTTTATGTTATAATTAAAAAAAATATTTTGGGACCTTAGATTTTGAGTTTTGGGCATAAGTATTGGTTGTTATTCAGGATTTTATTTTGTGTATTCCTTAAAGTAGTTTTTTTGCTATTGATTTGAGCCAGTGTAGTCCTTGGTTGTTAGGGAATAACAGTCGTTTGTTAGCTAGCATTTCATGCATCTGTCCAGTTTGTTTGGAAATGTTAGGTTTTATTTGTGTTATGGATTTCTAAAAGTTTTTATATGGGTTGGGTGTGACCTTCTAAATGTTCTTTGGAAGAAATTACGTCACACTTCCACACTATTGTTTCTTTTGGCTGATTGTGATGCTGTGCTATTGCATGCATTGGATCATGATAGTTCAAACCTGGGTTGGTGCCTGCATCCTGTTCAGTGCAGTTGTCCAACTCAAATGTCTTAAAAGTAGTCCACTAGTGGTGATTTTTGATCATTTGATTGTTAAAAATACATTCCAGTTAGTAAATAATAGTCTTTTGTTATCCTAGCAGTAGGTACAAGGACCAAGGCAATTATTTTTTTGTTTATGCATGGCTTTCATACAGAGAGATTAGAGTGAATGACAGGATTCAAAATCTAGTAAGCCACTGCTATGACATAGCAAAAGTGATTTGCAGAACTTGTTAACCGCTGTTGGTATGTCCTAAAGGTATTTGAGGCTGCTTTGGCTGAACTCTCTCAGAGCCGGTCAGAGCATCATTTGAAAGCAGGGAGCATAGCTTCAGAAACAGAAGGAAAGGAAGGCACAGAAAGCGGTGGTGGCAGGAGGCCATGTTTCTTTTGGACAATGAGGAAAGGCTATGTTATGTATGGCTATCCCATTCCTCCTCTGCATAGCAGTTGGAAGAAGAGGCAGGTATTCTTGGGCGCGATATAAGTAACATAAAATTATAGATGTGTAAAAAAATTAATTAGGGGTTTTTGTTACCTCAGGCTTCTGTGTGATATCATAAACACCCCAAGCTTTGCCCTTGCTGCTTATTTGAAGTCACTCAGAAACCCTCTGTGAAAAACATCTCCATAATTCACTGTTACCCATCTATAGATCTATATATTTCAAAAGCAAATTGGGGATCTCTACTAAGACTAGATGTTTGCACATGCATCTGTATCGATTGATTAAAATGGTGGTATCACCCTTATATGGATGTATGTGGATATATTTGTAGGATAGTGATTATCATGGCTTGCTCAAAGTCTATTATGATTTTGGGGGTTTGAGTTTTTTTGTTTTGTTGTTTCAGCTGTTCTACTTTTTTTTTTTTGCCCAGACTAAAGGCCTCGTTTACTAGAATTTGATGCAGGGCAGTGCTACAGGTCACTTTGCTGCATTGCCCGGCATCAAAAGAAAAGAGCAGTAATGTGCTGTATCAATGAGATATGGTGTATTTCTGTCTTCTTCAAACTGCTCTGCTGCACAATTGGTACCAAGCACCAAGGCAGGCACCCTTGCACCATGATGCAAGGGTGTCTGCATTGAAATCGTGTTGGTTTGTGCAGGAAGGAGCACCTTCCTGCACAGAAGCAACTGTTACGCCACCTCTGGGGAAGTGTAAGCTTTTGACGCATTACCAGGTTTTCAGCATGTTGCAAATCTGGTAATATATCTAACGCCATGGGAATTACCTGGTAACACCCAGCGTAATGCTCATGGCACGCCTCCCGGTCGCAGTGTGAGGCAACGCAGTGACTCGTTCTGCGTTGCCTCATAGTACAGCTACAAGGCCATGAAAAGCCATGCAGGGCTGCTCTTCCTGGCCTAGTAAATATGGCGAAGCCCTGTGTGTCACCAGAACGTGACACAGTGCGTGTAAACAAGCTACGGTATTCCTACCTATGTTGGTGTATTCTCAGACAACCCACTTCAGCTTAATTGTTTTCAACCCTCCGCCTTTTTGAGGGAACAAATCATGCATCATGCACCCTATGACCAAGGAGTACTCTCTAAAAAAGGCTACAGATACACACTTGATTGTTTTAAATGGGTTTCGTTTTAGAAAACTTTATTTTGGTGACACTTTAATTGAGGCTTCAGGCTGTGCTGTGGTTGTCTGTTATGGAAAGGTGAATATAGAAACTGACCTACAACATAATGTAATATTGGTCTGCTTTATGGCTACACCGCCATATTTCCAAACTGACATGCTTTCTATTTGTGTACATCAGCAAAAGGGCTAGCATCAAATTCAGAAAGCTGAAATCGAAAATTAGAAAAGATTTATAGGTAAATTGGAGAGAATTAAAGAAGTTAATAGTTTAGCACGTATTAGAGAAGTCTAAGGGAAGAATTCCGCACTTTACAACCAGAGGCCAACAAATGAAACCACTCTTGCGCCTAACAGTATAGCAGTTCTGTACCAGCAATTGAACCAAGCAAACAGTACAAAATATTGTTTTTGCACTACTCAGACAGTGGAATATTGCCCAACACAAAACAAACATTATAGCTGAAAACATTACTGAAATGCTTTAAATAATTTGATGTACGTCCCCTTTCAGTGAAAAGTAGAAAAGTCACAGGTTCCGATTACAAGGAAATATTCAAAAATATGTTGATTATTAACTTTGTACAGCTAGATCCGTCTCAGTCAGGATTTCGTTTTCTGTGCACATTTTGAATCTGCTGCTAACAACAACCCCTGCAGGCTGCATACTAAATTAGTATCATTAACAGTGGAAACCAGCTTCTGTGAGCAGTGGCGGCTGGTGAAATTTGAAGGTGGTAAGGCGTAAAATGTGCGGTGGAGCGAATCGCAGCGCACAAGCGTAGCGATCTAGCCAGAACGACCTAAAGAGGCTTAGGGGTTCCCCCTCTGAGAAAATTTGGAAAAAATAGTGGGCAAATGGTGCATTTTCAAGCAAATTTGAGAAAGTATAAATCCTGCCAGTTCCACCAGTACTAGACACATTGTCAATTTGTTTTATCACCACACAGAGGTTGAGATGAGGTGCATGTCTCATCCATGTACTAACCACACCTCACCCCATCCGCTTTTTCCCAACCGCTGCTTATTCAAATCTACACATCTTATGTACTGCGGTATTGTACTGTTGTTCTTCAAAGTTAGTTGTTTATTCACATCCGACTGAAAATCTATATACTCCTAAATGTCCTAGAGTTAAACTGATGCCAAACCACAAATGTCTAAGCTCTCACTTGCTTTACTAATGTATTTAATATAGCATTTCTCTTCCACATGCATGTCTCTTCAACATGGAGATGTTGTGCAACTTCTCATTCTATGACCCTTATTGTGAAAAACTCTTCCATCTTCATGTCTAGCAGCACTATATTATAACTTTAAAATAAAAAATAAAATAAAAAACAAATCCTCTGTAAATGGGCCCAGATGTACCAGTACATAAGAAATAAATCGCAATCGAAATGTTGATGGGTTTTTAGATTGCGGGGAGCTGAGGTTTGATGAGGAATGACATAGTCACTCTGCCTTACCATAGCATGCTTGGATGTCTATACACAAGCTGTTTTAGAAATTGCAAGTGCAGTTGGTAATCTTTAGTACTATAGCAGACAAATGGGTTCTCATTGCAAGTCTTATGTTCTGTCTTCTGGTAAACGCAGTCCATAAACACAGAGGTGGGAAGGTATGAGCTTGCAGCACTGCATAACAGTCCTGTTGCCCAAGCGGGGTCTCAAATGGGAAGAAGGGCTTGGGGGCTGAGTGACAGCATTTGCATGAGAGCAATTAAGTCCCCCTTTCTGTAATCATCCAAAAATGTAGCCACAAAGCAAGAAGGCACGCTACAATACTGAAATGCTTGTAAATGCTGCGCAGCTGCGCTTGTATTGCTGAGGGAAAGGTAATTTCTTTAGCACTCGAGATGGCAAGGCCTAGCATCAGAAACATTTACGAATGTCTGCAACTCTGTGCTAGTCTGCGTTTCCGCTATATAAACATTAACACTCTTGAAAGTGCAGAGTCACTTGGCACTTCAAAGACTGTTAATATTTATATAGTGGAAACGTGACCCGAACTGAAAATATTAGGAGCCGCAGCAGCTGGCTGCCTTACATCCTGGCGTGTGGATTTCTCAAAGTCCATGATCAAACATCGAAGTACAAAAATACTTTTTAATTACTTAATAAAATTAAAATCTTAATCTCCGTGCCTAACGGCGGATCACAGGATGTTGAGCGAATGACGCCGGTAGTGCCTGATACTAACTCAAACCTGGTTTCTTTCAGGTGAACCATGGCCAATGAACTCTGCTGCACGATAAAATGTGTGTTGAGCCATTGGATCATGGGATAAATCATGGCCGTAATGCTGGCCAGAGCAAGCACAGCGGAGCTGCCGACTTTGGAGGGGGTGTCATGTGTGCGACGTGTGCACTGTAATAATGGCGGTGTTAGGTGCAGAGCAGACCTGATGACTTTGGAAGCTTCAAAGTCGGCAGCTCTGCTCTTGCCATGATATACACACACAAACAAAATAATACATACTCAGAGTAAGTAGGCAGGTCAGACATTCATCCAACATTCACGCTGCAGGCTGCCAATAAAGAAGTAGTGAGGCACACACTATAGTCGTGTGCTCGAGGCGGCTCACATGTGGTAACACTCACACCTAGTTGCCAGGTTTCACCCATCCAAAACCCGTACATCACCGCGTGTCCTCACATCCAGCCATCTGCTGTATGGTCTAATGTCTCGGATAGTACCTCACGCTCGCTCCTGGCTGGCAAGTACCGCCTGCGTCTCAGCCAATACAGACGCTGCTCCAGCAGCAGCGCCAGGATTGGCTTGAGCAGTAGTGCGCATGTTCTGTTTAGGGCTTAAAGATTTTTTCGCCGAGCCCGAACATGCGCACTAGGCTGCTCATTAGAAGAGCGGCATGGAACATCCCTCGCTCTTCTAATGAGCAGCCTAGTGCGCATGTTCGGGCTGATTACAACATTTTTAAGCCCTACACAGAACATGCGCACTCTTGCTGTGCGCACCGCCGGCCACCTGATAGATTCATCGATGCACTTGCACTGAACTCTGTCCTGCTGCTGCTGCCCCACCCCCTTCTGAGCCGATTGCCTCCGGTGAGTGAGTGAGATTGAGAGTGTGATGGCAGCAACGGCACGCAAGCTTGAAACTCGACTCGTGCCTCAAATTAATTAGTGGGGCAACGCCCAAGCGCCCTAATGGATGCACCGCCACTGTCTGTGAGACTTGTATCACATCGTCTATCATCTTGCCGAGCCTTCATAACTGTTTGCCCACCTTTGTGACTAACATCATCTTAGCCCCCACCTTCCTCCCTACATGTTGCCATTAAGAGACATTGATCATTTTTAGGATCTTTGAGTGAGGTAATCAGTTCTGGTCAAGCTACTGGTACATCAATAACCATCGTTCCAAGCATACATATTTGATTGACCACAAATGGGTCTTCTTTCACCTGCACTCTCTTGTAAGGGAGTTTCTTTTAGAAGAGCTGCCCCAACTGGAAGTAATAAGTAGTCAGACTGCTGATTTGCACGGCGAACATGCCATGGCCTGGAGATCCGAAGAGTTCTACCTAATACTGCCGGATGGGGCAGCTCTTCTAAAAGAAACTTGGGAGCATATTTAGCTTTCTGGAAACAAGACTAATTGGTATACCTCTCCAGGAGCAGAATTTATGGGAACCCCTTCCCGGTTGGAATTATCACCGGAATTAAGAGGCTATTAGAAACTGACCTCAGCCCTGAAGAAGTCGCGGGGTAATCCCCTGTAACAGCAACGAAAAACATGTTGGCTAAGAAGGCTTAAAGATCTTGAATTAAAGACATCTGTAAATATAAAGACAAGCATCATTGTGATATTTTATGTAACTTTATGTATTTACTTTTGAACGTGTGCATAAGTGGTCTGCTGGCCACACATGTGGGGATCTGGTAGTTTTTCCCTACCTTATGCACAGTGCCAGATTACCTGCCTTAACTGATTTGTTCTTGCGATAGACCTTAGAGCACCATTTTGCCTTTTGCTGACCACCGACTGTATAACTAATGAAATCTAAAAAGGCTGAAAACAGCTTGGGAATGCTCCTGTACCATTTGGAGGGCACCTGGCCTAGTAGTTAGTATTGGGCTATTCAAATTGGAGCAGAACAATTTCTGAGTTTCATATGGGCAATCTCTGTCTAGAGTAGCACAGTGGGCAAAAAACAATGGACATGAATGTAGTTATAAGTAATTAGCTGTAGCTGAGAATATTTCCAGCATTCCACACTTCGCCATTTTGCTTTTTTTTTCTCAGGGGAACACAAGGCATGCCATGCACACAGTCCAGTGCACCTATCTGTTAACTAGGGATGTACTGCAGCCTGCACCTTCCACACCCATGGAAGTCCCCATAACAACAAAATCTGTATATGCTGAGGTGCATGAAGAAAAACCAATTTGCAGGCCCACATCAATTTATGTGCTTGCTCATGAGCCCTTTAGGTATTCATGTATGTGAAAACCTGCCCTTGTGAAGATGTGGAAAATGGGTTTCTGAATATAGCTCTAAATCCAAAATGTAATTTGTGACTGCATTAGCTTAGAAGATTAAATGAACAAAATACATCAGTGCCTGTAACAACAACAATGAGCTTGTGGCCAAAAATACATTTACAGCCTGTATGACAGCAGTTCTTGATAGCTCAAAACTAATTCCTTATAATGTGTTCCAGGAAAACGGAGATCATGCTATTCGGAGTTGTCTCTCTGCCCGGATGGATAGGGGCATGGCCAGCCAGGTGTACCACTCCTCCCATCTCCACAATGAGTTGGCCAGGAACTTAGGGGTTCCTATTGATACTCGCCTATTGCTCCAATCCCAGATTGTAGCAGTAGTTAAATCCACATGCTGGATTTTAAGGATGCTGAGGAAAGTTTTTTAACTCCTTCCATGGGAGGCCCAAAAAATAGTGTTACTGGCACTAATCCTGTCAAGACTGGTCTATGCCAATGTGCTATATATAGGACTTCTTATCCACAAATTGCAAAAGAGTGAGAATATGCCACTCTGACTTCTAGTCAATCTTCCTAAGTATGCCTCAATCACCCTGTACCTCAACCAGCTACACTGGTTACCAGTAAAGAAAAGGATTATCTTTAAGGCTCTGACCATAGCATACTTGCTTATCTATGAAACGGGTCCCTCATTCTTGCATAAAAGCCTAGCCTTGTCTTGCCCTCAGAGATTGTTATGCCATTCCTTTTCTTGACTGTTTTTGCCTTCGCCGGGACACTAGTAGTAGCTGCATGGTTTACAAGTTACAACAATGTTGTAATGATGTAATGTGGGCTCATCCAAGGACCATTGTGACGTAACCCTTTTCTACCTCTCCTATTGGCATTTCTTATCGCCCCATTCCCCCACATTCTAATGTGTCAGTTGATTAACGTTTGACTTGGCAGTTTTTTCCCTGCGAGGTCAGTTGCTGGTCGTGTTTGGGTTTTACTATGGAATAAACTTACCTCTTCAAATCCTGGGTGTGACTTCTCTACACTCATTCATGTGTTTATTCATGTGCCACATGCATATTTTGGACACCCGGTGATGTGCATTAGTGTGATTGAAAATTCCATTACTGATTTTGCACTTCCTTTCCGGCCCAGCATAGAACCAACCATCTCCCCTTTGTATATTCATGATAGGTACAGACAAGGTGCTGGTCCAGAAAATGAAGAGAAGGTTTTTACGTTTCTACTAAAGCATGGGTACTGTTAGAAATGAGGGGGCTCTGGTTGGCGCAGGTATGAACCCACAACAAGCAGGGACCCTTTACTTCTTGTCAGGGCGAAGGATGACTCCCCAGAATAACCCCTGCTCACCCTCTAGGTGCGTGGCGCGAGCAGTCTAGGCTAAGTCTCAGGCGTACACGGTTAAGCAAATGCAATTACACATACAGTAAACCCCTTGCATGCACCACAAATGGACACCAATCAGGTAGTATATGAAAATAAGCTTTTATGTAGTTTCAGCAGAGTTAAATACAAGGCCCAGTAACGGTGAACTGATGGGGCCACAATTCTCAGGAATACGGTAAAGTTCTCTTTGTTGTGGAAAGTTCTTTAGGCGAGCACAAGGTAACTGTAGGCCTCAGCACACTCCGTGCTGAAGCGGCGACCGGGAAGCACACGGCAGATGACAGGGAAATCAGAACGTTGCGGACCCTGGATCCGATGCGAGCTCGCGGTCGAGTTCGTAAGTACAGTACCTTGTTTCTTGACGCGAAGGTGGGTGCGGGAGGTCAGCGGCTCTTCGACCGAAGAGCGAGGCGGCGTCCGGGGCTCCCACACTTCACGATGGGTGTCTGATCTTCAGGCTCACGACAAGAGCGGGGTGTTGCAGGTGGCGGGTGAACAAAGCGGGGCAGCCGGGCACGCAGATACGTCCGGGCCGTCCGAGGCTTGGAGATGCTCACAAACGCCGATTCCGGCGGGAGGGTGAAGGTGCACAGCGAGCCTCCAGCGAGCGAGGTGACAGGGGCAGCCCAGCACAGCGTAGGGGGAGCGGCTCCGATCGAGCGAGGCTCTTCCCAAGGCGGGGGCGGCTAAGCACTCCTGGTCACGGCTCAGGGTGGGACTGGGCACGAGGGTCACAGCTCCGGCGAGGGAAAGGGCACCACAGTCCAGCAGCAGGCGAGTGAAGATCAGGTAGAGCCCAATGGTCCTGGGGCTCAGTTCAGGGGGCAAGCTCAGTTCCAAGCCCTTGGAGATCGTTTTGGAAAAGCACAAGTTTTGAAAGTAAAAATAAAGCAAAGTCTTCAGCAACAGTTTCTCTTCTCCCCTTTGGCAGCAAGGTCACCACTGCAGGCCAATCCCCCAGGATAGGGACAGTCTTCCTCCTACAGCTTTCCCGGTGCCTCCTCCTCAGGCAGAGATTCTTCTTGGTCAAAAGCGGATCTAGTTTCTTAGGAGCAGGGCTCCTCCATTTATACCACAAATCTTTTGTTCTCCCAGGCCAGGGGGGCCCTTGCCTAGTTCCGTCCGGTTTCTGAGCACTTTGTTTGCGTGATGCAGGCTTCTTCTTTCAGAGTGCAGGGAAGAGTCATCAGACGCTCCACAGGGGGTGGAGCCGGCATTGAGGTAGCGGAGCACTGTCCTATTCAGAGCCTAGGAGCACTCCTCCCACCCATCTACCTGTCGATCGTCCTATTCATACCAGGCTACCTAGCCCTGCCCATCTGGGTTCCCCCA
The DNA here is from genome assembly GCF_964204655.1 of Triturus cristatus. Taxonomy (NCBI): domain Eukaryota; kingdom Metazoa; phylum Chordata; class Amphibia; order Caudata; family Salamandridae; genus Triturus; species Triturus cristatus. The sequence goes on along the minus strand of NC_140594.1, from coordinate 543,319,758 downwards.
GCCCTGTCACTCACACCAGCCAGACATCAGATACACATCATGCAGAGGCGGCTGAAATGTTTAGGCAAGCAAAGGCCGACTTTCTAAAAGTGACATTTGCAAACCCGGAATATTAAAATAAACCTTGCGAAAAGATGTACCTTATTATTCCGAGTTCAGGCATACTAAACTCGATCTCCTACCATGTTCCCTGGGTCGGTTAGGATCATAGGGTGTAACAATCCAGGCCGCCCATACTGGCCTATGAGAACAGGGTAGCCTTACAGCAGTGAACAACAACATGGCGGTCATTCACTACCAGGACATGCCAGGCATCTAGGCTTGTCCTACCTCAGGCTCACAACGCACCCTGCCCGTGGGCCTACCAGAGGGGTGACTAACATGCAGCTAAGGGAAGGTTTCAGGGACCGGCAAGTGTGGGCACTTGTCGGTCGGCGTGTCAGTACCAGACTGCACGCAGGTTCTGCGATGGCAGACCTTAGACGTATTTTACCGGCCGCATCTGTGGGTGGCACAACCCGTGCTGCAAGCCCACCAGCGGTGTTTGCCTTTACATGCCCTGGCGCTCCTGGCGCACTTTACTGGGGTCTGATAGTAAATCAAACAATCCAATCATGGAATCCAACCAACATATACAATTTACAAAGGGAGCACTCGCACCGCGACACTGGTTGGCAGTGGCACAGTGCGCTGAGCGGCCAACACCATAAAATCACATGAGGCACAGCGGCAAAAAAGAGGGAGGGAGACTCACGCCAAGGTGCCAGGTCTAACACGTGTCCCCTCCAGCTGAAAAGTGGGGAGAACTACCCTACCCCAGGGAGTTCCTCATCACTAAGGCGGAAAAATCTGGACAGACCGTCAGCATTGGCGTGATCCGTACCAGGGCGATGTTCCACCGTGAAATCCATCCCCTGTAGGGAAATGGACCACCTCAACAGCTTTGGATTCTCACCCCTCATATGCATCAACCATCTGAGGGGCCTGTGGTCCGTCTGAACCCGGAAGTGAGACCCAAACAAGTAGGGTCTTAGCTTCTTCAGCGCCCAGACCACAGCAAATGCCTCACGCTCAATAGCACTCCACCTCTGTTCCCGTGGAAGTAACCTCCGGCTAATAAAGGCTACGGGTTGATCTAGGCCCTCCTCATTAATCTGTGAAAGAACAGCCCCCACACCATGCTCTGAAGCGTCTGTCTGAACGATAAACTCTTTGGAGAAGTTGGGAGCCAAGAGCACGGGCGCCGTGCACATAGCCATTTTCAAGGCCTCAAAAGCTCTCTGACAGGTGTCAGTCCAGATCACCTTCCTGGGCTGCTTCTTCGAAGTCAGCGCTGTCAAGGGGGCAACCATGTTGCCATACCCCTTGACAAACCTCCTGTAGTACCCGGTGAGACCTAGGAATGCTCTCACCTCGGTCTGGGTTTTGGGCGCCTCCCAATTCAGGATGGTTTCTATCTTGGGCTGAAGGGGTGCCACCTGGCCACTCCCAACTTGGTGTCCCAAGTACACCACGGAACCCTGCCCGATCTGGCACTTACTCGCCTTGATCGTGAGGCCTGCCTTCCGCAGCGCCATCAACACTTCCCAGAGGTGACGCAAGTGTTCCTCCCACGTGGAGCTGAACACGGCGATGTCATCCAGGTAGGCTGCACTGAACGAATCCAGCCCAGCCAACACCTGGTTGACCAATCTCTGGAAGGTGGCAGGGGCATTCTTCATCCCAAATGGCATAACCCGGAACTGGTAGTGCCCATCTGGGGTGGAAAATGCTGACCTCTCTTTGGCCCCCTCGGTCAAGGCGATCTGCCAATACCCCGACGTTAGATCAAACGTGCTGAGGTAGTGGGCAGCCCCTAGCCGATCGATGAGCTCATCAGCTCTGGGGATGGGGTGTGCGTCAGTCCTAGTGACTGAATTGAGTCCTCTGTAGTCCACACAGAACCGGAGTTCGGGTGTGGCTCCCGGCGCTGCAGCCTTTGGGACCAAGACCACGGGGCTGGCCCAAGGACTGCTAGAAGACTCAATGACCCCGAGTGCAAACATCTTGGAGACCTCCTCCTTGATGCATGTCCTCACCCTGTTAGTCACCCTGTAGGCCTTGTGCCGCACAGGTGGGCTATCCCCAGTGTCCACGTCATGGACGCACCAATCCGTGACACCAGGGACCAGGGAAAACAGATCAGAAAATTGTCCCAGCAACTGGCGACAATCATTCTGTTGCTCAGGGGTCAGGGTGGAAAAGAGGATGACACCATCCACTGACCCATCTTGCTCCTTGGCTGACAGGAGGTCAGGAAGAGGTCCTGTCTCCTCTTCCATCCCCGCATCTGTTGCCAAGAGCATGCCCACTTGGGACCTCTCCAAGTGGGGCTTGAGGCGGTTGACATATAGGACCCGTAAGGGGTTCCTGGGAGTCTTCAGGTCCACCACGTAGGTAACAGGACTCTTGCGCTCCACCACCTCAAAGGGACCGGTCCACTTATCCTGGAGCGCACATGGCTCCACGGGGGCCAAGACCCATACCTTCTGACCAGGCTGAAGCTCTACCAGAGTGGCATTCTGGTCGCACCACCGCTTCATCTCCTCCTGGCTGGCTTCCAGATTTGCCTCAGCAAGTTGCCTGAAACGCCTAGTCTGATTCCTGAAGGCCAGCATGTAGCTATATACATTCTGGGGAGGTTTCCTGGGAGATTGCTCCCAGCCTTCCTTGACCAGACTTAGAGGTCCTCTGACGGGGTGACCATACAGAAGCTCAAAGGGACTGAACCCCAGAGACTTCTGTGGCACCTCACGGTAAGCGAAGAGAAGGGATGGTAAGAGGACGTCCCACTTGCGCCTCATGAGTCCTTCTAGGCCCATTATCATGCCTTTGAGGGTTCGGTTGAATCTCTCAACCAACCCGTTTCCTTGGGGGTGGTAAGGTGTGGTGAACTTGTAGGTCACACCACACTCTTGCCAAAGAGATTTCATGTACTTGGACATGAAATTGGTACCTCGGTCAGACACCACCTCTAGAGGGAATCCCACTCGGGAGAAAATTCCCATCAGTGCACGTCCCACCACGGGGGCCGTCACTGTCCTCAGAGGAATGGCTTCCGGGTACCGGGTGGCATGGTCCACCAGGACCAGGATGAACCTATTGCCCATCGCTGTCCTGGGGTCCAGTGGCCCTACAATGTCAATCCCCACTCGCTGGAATGGAGTACCGACCACAGGGAATGGCTGGAGTGGAGCCTTCTGCTTCCTCCCACTCTTTCCACTTGCCTGGCAAGTCTGGCAGGTCCTGCAGTGAGTATCCGAACTCCTGCGCATTTGAGGCCAATAAAAGTGGGTGACAAGCCTTTCAAAGGTCTTGTCCTGCCCCAAATGCCCTGCCAATGGCACATCGTGAGCCAGCCCCAGTAGGAAGGCTCTGAAGTCCTGGGGTACCACCAGCGCACGGGCTGACCCAGGCTCAGCAACCTTAGGCTCTGTATATAGGAGGTCGTTCTCCCAGTAAATGAAATGCGATCCTGACTGATCACCTGCGGCCTGGGCTGCAGCCTGCTGCCGCATACCCACGAGAGAAGGGCACTCCTTCTGTGCCTTACAAAAGTCCTCCCTGGTGGGACCCCCTTCCTGCTGCCAATGGGTCAGCTCCGGCAGGTCTCCCAGTTCAGCTATTTGTTCCCCTGTAGGCTCCAGGGCATCCCCCTCAAGGTCTGCTTCCTCCTGGACCGTGGGAACTTCAGGGGCCGGCTTCCGGCGCCCCTTGCTCCTTCTCTCTGAGGCCGGTTCCTGGGCCTCCCTCTCAGGCTCCAGGACCTCTTGAGTACCTCTACTGGCGGCCATGGACCGTGTGGTGACACACGCCCACTCTGGCATACCCAACATCTCCAGATGAGCACTCCGCTCCACCTTAGCCCAAGGTGAGCTCTCCAAATCGTTCCCTAACAAACAGTCTACAGGCATGGCGGGCCTCACAGCTACCTGAAGAGTACCAGAGACCCCCCCCCACTCGAAGGGAACCTGAGCCACCTTGCAGTGCCTCTCTGTGTTGTCAGCGGCAACAACGGGATAGAATGCATTGGGGACCACCTGCTCCTGAGACACCAGGTGACACCTGACAGCTGTCACACTGGCTCCTGTATCTCTAAGAGCTTCCACCCTATGGCCATTTATGGTCACCCACTGCCTGTACTTCTTAGTGTTCTCAGGCAGCTGGGTTGGAGGGACCACTTCACGGTCTCCTAGCGAGACCAGGGACATCTCTGCGGGACCCCACCCACCTTGGACATCCCTCTCCTCCCCCAAGGCTACACTAGTCACCTGCCGGGGTGGAGCACCAGTGGGTGCTGGCTTACCAAACAACGGACACTTTACATCAGAGGCAAAATGCCCCAAATTGTTACACCTGTAACATCTTACGGGCCCCTTCTGAACAGGAGGACCTGTCGGGGCCCCGGTCGGTTTCTGGGGTGGGGGAGGCTGAGAACCCTTCCCTTGGTTCCCTTGGGGATTATTTTGGGGCCCTTTTTGGAACTGCTTCTGTTTACCCCTGTCCCCCCCACTCTTCTGCTGGGGACCCTGCCCACCTTTGGCGGAATCTCCCACGGTACCCTTGTGGACCCTGGTACTGACCCAGCGGTCCGCCTCCTCAGCAAGCTTCCTCGGGTTAGTCAGCTTACTATCGATCAGGTGTTGGCGTAGCTCAGGAAAACAATTACTGGACAAGTGCTCCCATGCCATTAGATCAAGAAGCCCTTGATAATCATTCACCTTACTACCCTTCACCCAACCATCCAGCGCTCTGCAAAAGAAAGTCACATACTCCACATACGTACTATTGGGAATCTTAGTGCAACCCCTGAACCTCTGTCTATATAACTCAGGGGTCAACCCATACCTAGCCATCAATGCTTCCTTCATATGGGCATAAGAATTACGAACATCAACGGGTAAATCTAACAGTGTGTCCCGCCCTTCACTCAGGAACCTTCCCCACAACCCCGCTCCCCAATCTTTCTCAGGGACCCGGTGGGAAGACATGGCTACCTCGTAGGCTCTGAACCACTGCCCGATGTCGTCATTCCTGAAGAACTCCTTCACTACATCCTTGGGAATATAAACTCTTGGTTCCGCCGGTCCTGGCGGTGTGCTGCCACCAGAGGGATTAAGCTCCAAACTTTTTGCTTTCAGCTCCAGCTCCCTCAGCTTCATGTCATGCTCTAATTGTAGTTTCTTTTCTTCCATGGCTAATCTTTGTTTTTCCATATCCATCTGCCCATGAAGTTTTGCCATTTCCACCTCGTGTGCCCGGGTTGCTGCCCTGTCCGCCAACTCTTCTGGCGACAGGCATCTGCCAAACTCATGGACACTTTCTGGTGGAACCACTTCCACCTGATTCTCTGGTGCCTTTGACTCATACCAGGCCCTCAGCGCCTTCACGAATTGGGCCTTGTTTTTTAATCCAGTTTGGGCGATCCTAAACTTGGAGCACAAACCTTTCAATTCTTCATTGGTACGATTCTGAAGTGCGTCTTCCTCCCAATCTACGTCTTCAAATCCAGAGATTATGGAAGCCGCCCTTCCGGCGGAAAGTGAGCCAGGCATGGCTCTAACAACGGAGATTCTTGGCAAAACAAAAACAAATGCTAGCCTTGTGGCTGTGTTACTGGTCTGCTCTCACTACGTGGTGATCAGTGATTCACTATACGCAAACCACAATTGCAAATCCGTAAATCCTCACCGCTGCCACCAATGTTAGAAATGAGGGGGCTCTGGTTGGCGCAGGTGTGAACCCACAACAAGCAGGGACCCTTTACTTCTTGTCAGGGCGAAGGATGACTCCCCAGAATAACCCCTGCTCACCCTCTAGGTGCGTGGCGCGAGCAGTCTAGGCTAAGTCTCAGGCGTACACGGTTAAGCAAATGCAATTACACATACAGTAAACCCCTTGCATGCACCACAAACGGACACCAATCAGGTAGTATATGAAAATAAGCTTTTATGTAGTTTCAGCAGAGTTAAATACAAGGCCCAGTAACGGTGAACTGATGGGGCCACAATTCTCAGGAATACGGTAAAGTTCTCTTTGTTGTGGAAAGTTCTTTAGGCGAGCACAAGGTAACTGTAGGCCTCAGCACACTCCGTGCTGAAGCGGCGACCGGGAAGCACACGGCAGATGACAGGGAAATCAGAACGTTGCGGACCCTGGATCCGATGCGAGCTCGCGGTCGAGTTCGTAAGTACAGTACCTTGTTTCTTGACGCGAAGGTGGGTGCGGGAGGTCAGCGGCTCTTCGACCGAAGAGCGAGGCGGCGTCCGGGGCTCCCACACTTCACGATGGGTGTCTGATCTTCAGGCTCACGACAAGAGCGGGGTGTTGCAGGTGGCGGGTGAACAAAGCGGGGCAGCCGGGCACGCAGATACGTCCGGGCCGTCCGAGGCTTGGAGATGCTCACAAACGCCGATTCCGGCGGGAGGGTGAAGGTGCACAGCGAGCCTCCAGCGAGCGAGGTGACAGGGGCAGCCCAGCACAGCGTAGGGGGAGCGGCTCCGATCGAGCGAGGCTCTTCCCAAGGCGGGGGCGGCTAAGCAGTCCTGGTCACGGCTCAGGGTGGGACTGGGCACGAGGGTCACAGCTCCGGCGAGGGAAAGGGCACCACAGTCCAGCAGCAGGCGAGTGAAGATCAGGTAGAGCCCAATGGTCCTGGGGCTCAGTTCAGGGGGCAAGCTCAGTTCCAAGCCCTTGGAGATCGTTTTGGAAAAGCACAAGTTTTGAAAGTAAAAATAAAGCAAAGTCTTCAGCAACAGTTTCTCTTCTCCCCTTTGGCAGCAAGGTCACCACTGCAGGCCAATCCCCCAGGATAGGGACAGTCTTCCTCCTACAGCTTTCCCGGTGCCTCCTCCTCAGGCAGAGATTCTTCTTGGTCAAAAGCGGATCTAGTTTCTTAGGAGCAGGGCTCCTCCATTTATACCACAAATCTTTTGTTCTCCCAGGCCAGGGGGGCCCTTGCCTAGTTCAGTCCGGTTTCTGAGCACTTTGTTTGCGTGATGCAGGCTTCTTCTTTCAGAGTGCAGGGAAGAGTCATCAGACGCTCCACAGGGGGTGGAGCCGGCATTGAGGTAGCGGAGCACTGTCCTATTCAGAGCCTAGGAGCACTCCTCCCACCCATCTACCTGTCGATCGTCCTATTCATACCAGGCTACCTAGCCCTGCCCATCTGGGTTCCCCCAGCCCTGTCACTCACACCAGCCAGACATCAGATACACATCATGCAGAGGCGGCTGAAATGTTTAGGCAAGCAAAGGCCGACTTTCTAAAAGTGACATTTGCAAACCCGGAATATTAAAATAAACCTTGCGAAAAGATGTACCTTATTATTCCGAGTTCAGGCATACTAAACTCGATCTCCTACCATGTTCCCTGGGTCGGTTAGGATCATAGGGTGTAACAATCCAGGCCGCCCATACTGGCCTATGAGAACAGGGTAGCCTTACAGCAGTGAACAACAACATGGCGGTCATTCACTACCAGGACATGCCAGGCATCTAGGCTTGTCCTACCTCAGGCTCACAACGCACCCTGCCCGTGGGCCTACCAGAGGGGTGACTAACATGCAGCTAAGGGAAGGTTTCAGGGACCGGCAAGTGTGGGCACTTGTCGGTCGGCGTGTCAGTACCAGACTGCACGCAGGTTCTGCGATGGCAGACCTTAGACGTATTTTACCGGCCGCATCTGTGGGTGGCACAACCCGTGCTGCAAGCCCACCAGCGGTGTTTGCCTTTACATGCCCTGGCGCTCCTGGCGCACTTTACTGGGGTCTGATAGTAAATCAAACAATCCAATCATGGAATCCAACCAACATATACAATTTACAAAGGGAGCACTCGCACCGCGACACTGGTTGGCAGTGGCACAGTGCGCTGAGCGGCCAACACCATAAAATCACATGAGGCACAGCGGCAAAAAAGAGGGAGGGAGACTCACGCCAAGGTGCCAGGTCTAACACGTGTCCCCTCCAGCTGAAAAGTGGGGAGAACTACCCTACCCCAGGGAGTTCCTCATCACTAAGGCGGAAAAATCTGGACAGACCGTCAGCATTGGCGTGATCCGTACCAGGGCGATGTTCCACCGTGAAATCCATCCCCTGTAGGGAAATGGACCACCTCAACAGCTTTGGATTCTCACCCCTCATATGCATCAACCATCTGAGGGGCCTGTGGTCCGTCTGAACCCGGAAGTGAGACCCAAACAAGTAGGGTCTTAGCTTCTTCAGCGCCCAGACCACAGCAAATGCCTCACGCTCAATAGCACTCCACCTCTGTTCCCGTGGAAGTAACCTCCGGCTAATAAAGGCTACGGGTTGATCTAGGCCCTCCTCATTAATCTGTGAAAGAACAGCCCCCACACCATGCTCTGAAGCGTCTGTCTGAACGATAAACTCTTTGGAGAAGTTGGGAGCCAAGAGCACGGGCGCCGTGCACATAGCCATTTTCAAGGCCTCAAAAGCTCTCTGACAGGTGTCAGTCCAGATCACCTTCCTGGGCTGCTTCTTCGAAGTCAGCGCTGTCAAGGGGGCAACCATGTTGCCATACCCCTTGACAAACCTCCTGTAGTACCCGGTGAGACCTAGGAATGCTCTCACCTCGGTCTGGGTTTTGGGCGCCTCCCAATTCAGGATGGTTTCTATCTTGGGCTGAAGGGGTGCCACCTGGCCACTCCCAACTTGGTGTCCCAAGTACACCACGGAACCCTGCCCGATCTGGCACTTACTCGCCTTGATCGTGAGGCCTGCCTTCCGCAGCGCCATCAACACTTCCCAGAGGTGACGCAAGTGTTCCTCCCACGTGGAGCTGAACACGGCGATGTCATCCAGGTAGGCTGCACTGAACGAATCCAGCCCAGCCAACACCTGGTTGACCAATCTCTGGAAGGTGGCAGGGGCATTCTTCATCCCAAATGGCATAACCCGGAACTGGTAGTGCCCATCTGGGGTGGAAAATGCTGACCTCTCTTTGGCCCCCTCGGTCAAGGCGATCTGCCAATACCCCGACGTTAGATCAAACGTGCTGAGGTAGTGGGCAGCCCCTAGCCGATCGATGAGCTCATCAGCTCTGGGGATGGGGTGTGCGTCAGTCCTAGTGACTGAATTGAGTCCTCTGTAGTCCACACAGAACCGGAGTTCGGGTGTGGCTCCCGGCGCTGCAGCCTTTGGGACCAAGACCACGGGGCTGGCCCAAGGACTGCTAGAAGACTCAATGACCCCGAGTGCAAACATCTTGGAGACCTCCTCCTTGATGCATGTCCTCACCCTGTTAGTCACCCTGTAGGCCTTGTGCCGCACAGGTGGGCTATCCCCAGTGTCCACGTCATGGACGCACCAATCCGTGACACCAGGGACCAGGGAAAACAGATCAGAAAATTGTCCCAGCAACTGGCGACAATCATTCTGTTGCTCAGGGGTCAGGGTGGAAAAGAGGATGACACCATCCACTGACCAATCTTGCTCCTTGGCTGACAGGAGGTCAGGAAGAGGTCCTGTCTCCTCTTCCATCCCCGCATCTGTTGCCAAGAGCATGCCCACTTGGGACCTCTCCAAGTGGGGCTTGAGGCGGTTGACATATAGGACCCGTAAGGGGTTCCTGGGAGTCTTCAGGTCCACCACGTAGGTAACAGGACTCTTGCGCTCCACCACCTCAAAGGGACCGGTCCACTTATCCTGGAGCGCACATGGCTCCACGGGGGCCAAGACCCATACTTTCTGACCAGGCTGAAGCTCTACCAGAGTGGCATTCTGGTCGCACCACCGCTTCATCTCCTCCTGGCTGGCTTCCAGATTTGCCTCAGCAAGTTGCCTGAAACGCCTAGTCTGATTCCTGAAGGCCAGCATGTAGCTATATACATTCTGGGGAGGTTTCCTGGGAGATTGCTCCCAGCCTTCCTTGACCAGACTTAGAGGTCCTCTGACGGGGTGACCATACAGAAGCTCAAAGGGACTGAACCCCAGAGACTTCTGTGGCACCTCACGGTAAGCGAAGAGAAGGGATGGTAAGAGGACGTCCCACTTGCGCCTCATGAGTCCTTCTAGGCCCATTATCATGCCTTTGAGGGTTCGGTTGAATCTCTCAACCAACCCGTTTCCTTGGGGGTGGTAAGGTGTGGTGAACTTGTAGGTCACACCACACTCTTGCCAAAGAGATTTCATGTACTTGGACATGAAATTGGTACCTCGGTCAGACACCACCTCTAGAGGGAATCCCACTCGGGAGAAAATTCCCATCAGTGCACGTCCCACCACGGGGGCCCTCACTGTCCTCAGAGGAATGGCTTCCGGGTACCGGGTGGCATGGTCCACCAGGACCAGGATGAACCTATTGCCCATCGCTGTCCTGGGGTCCAGTGGCCCTACAATGTCAATCCCCACTCGCTGGAATGGAGTACCGACCACAGGGAATGGCTGGAGTGGAGCCTTCTGCTTCCTCCCACTCTTTCCACTTGCCTGGCAAGTCTGGCAGGTCCTGCAGTGAGTATCCGAACTCCTGCGCATTTGAGGCCAATAAAAGTGGGTGACAAGCCTTTCAAAGGTCTTGTCCTGCCCCAAATGCCCTGCCAATGGCACATCGTGAGCCAGCCCCAGTAGGAAGGCTCTGAAGTCCTGGGGTACCACCAGCGCACGGGCTGACCCAGGCTCAGCAACCTTAGGCTCTGTATATAGGAGGTCGTTCTCCCAGTAAATGAAATGCGATCCTGACTGATCACCTGCGGCCTGGGCTGCAGCCTGCTGCCGCATACCCACGAGAGAAGGGCACTCCTTCTGTGCCTTACAAAAGTCCTCCCTGGTGGGACCCCCTTCCTGCTGCCAATGGGTCAGCTCCGGCAGGTCTCCCAGTTCAGCTATTTGTTCCCCTGTAGGCTCCAGGGCATCCCCCTCAAGGTCTGCTTCCTCCTGGACCGTGGGAACTTCAGGGGCCGGCTTCCGGCGCCCCTTGCTCCTTCTCTCTGAGGCCGGTTCCTGGGCCTCCCTCTCAGGCTCCAGGACCTCTTGAGTACCTCTACTGGCGGCCATGGACCGTGTGGTGACACACGCCCACTCTGGCATACCCAACATCTCCAGATGAGCACTCCGCTCCACCTTAGCCCAAGGTGAGCTCTCCAAATCGTTCCCTAACAAACAGTCTACAGGCATGGCGGGCCTCACAGCTACCTGAAGAGTACCAGAGACCCCCCCCCACTCGAAGGGAACCTGAGCCACCTTGCAGTGCCTCTCTGTGTTGTCAGCGGCAACAACGGGATAGAATGCATTGGGGACCACCTGCTCCTGAGACACCAGGTGACACCTGACAGCTGTCACACTGGCTCCTGTATCTCTAAGAGCTTCCACCCTATGGCCATTTATGGTCACCCACTGCCTGTACTTCTTAGTGTTCTCAGGCAGCTGGGTTGGAGGGACCACTTCACGGTCTCCTAGCGAGACCAGGGACATCTCTGCGGGACCCCACCCACCTTGGACATCCCTCTCCTCCCCCAAGGCTACACTAGTCACCTGCCGGGGTGGAGCACCAGTGGGTGCTGGCTTACCAAACAACGGACACTTTACATCAGAGGCAAAATGCCCCAAATTGTTACACCTGTAACATCTTACGGGCCCCTTCTGAACAGGAGGACCTGTCGGGGCCCCGGTCGGTTTCTGGGGTGGGGGAGGCTGAGAACCCTTCCCTTGGTTCCCTTGGGGATTATTTTGGGGCCCTTTTTGGAACTGCTTCTGTTTACCCCTGTCCCCCCCACTCTTCTGCTGGGGACCCTGCCCACCTTTGGCGGAATCTCCCACGGTACCCTTGTGGACCCTGGTACTGACCCAGCGGTCCGCCTCCTCAGCAAGCTTCCTCGGGTTAGTCAGCTTACTATCGATCAGGTGTTGGCGTAGCTCAGGAAAACAATTACTGGACAAGTGCTCCCATGCCATTAGATCAAGAAGCCCTTGATAATCATTCACCTTACTACCCTTCACCCAACCATCCAGCGCTCTGCAAAAGAAAGTCACATACTCCACATACGTACTATTGGGAATCTTAGTGCAACCCCTGAACCTCTGTCTATATAACTCAGGGGTCAACCCATACCTAGCCATCAATGCTTCCTTCATATGGGCATAAGAATTACGAACATCAACGGGTAAATCTAACAGTGTGTCCCGCCCTTCACTCAGGAACCTTCCCCACAACCCCGCTCCCCAATCTTTCTCAGGGACCCGGTGGGAAGACATGGCTACCTCGTAGGCTCTGAACCACTGCCCGATGTCGTCATTCCTGAAGAACTCCTTCACTACATCCTTGGGAATATAAACTCTTGGTTCCGCCGGTCCTGGCGGTGTGCTGCCACCAGAGGGATTAAGCTCCAAACTTTTTGCTTTCAGCTCCAGCTCCCTCAGCTTCATGTCATGCTCTAATTGTAGTTTCTTTTCTTCCATGGCTAATCTTTGTTTTTCCATATCCATCTGCCCATGAAGTTTTGCCATTTCCACCTCGTGTGCCCGGGTTGCTGCCCTGTCCGCCAACTCTTCTGGCGACAGGCATCTGCCAAACTCATGGACACTTTCTGGTGGAACCACTTCCACCTGATTCTCTGGTGCCTTTGACTCATACCAGGCCCTCAGCGCCTTCACGAATTGGGCCTTGTTTTTTAATCCAGTTTGGGCGATCCTAAACTTGGAGCACAAACCTTTCAATTCTTCATTGGTACGATTCTGAAGTGCGTCTTCCTCCCAATCTACGTCTTCAAATCCAGAGATTATGGAAGCCGCCCTTCCGGCGGAAAGTGAGCCAGGCATGGCTCTAACAACGGAGATTCTTGGCAAAACAAAAACAAATGCTAGCCTTGTGGCTGTGTTACTGGTCTGCTCTCACTACGTGGTGATCAGTGATTCACTATACGCAAACCACAATTGCAAATCCGTAAATCCTCACCGCTGCCACCAATGTTAGAAATGAGGGGGCTCTGGTTGGCGCAGGTGTGAACCCACAACAAGCAGGGACCCTTTACTTCTTGTCAGGGCGAAGGATGACTCCCCAGAATAACCCCTGCTCACCCTCTAGGTGCGTGGCGCGAGCAGTCTAGGCTAAGTCTCAGGCGTACACGGTTAAGCAAATGCAATTACACATACAGTAAACCCCTTGCATGCACCACAAACGGACACCAATCAGGTAGTATATGAAAATAAGCTTTTATGTAGTTTCAGCAGAGTTAAATACAAGGCCCAGTAACGGTGAACTGATGGGGCCACAATTCTCAGGAATACGGTAAAGTTCTCTTTGTTGTGGAAAGTTCTTTAGGCGAGCACAAGGTAACTGTAGGCCTCAGCACACTCCGTGCTGAAGCGGCGACCGGGAAGCACACGGCAGATGACAGGGAAATCAGAACGTTGCGGACCCTGGATCCGATGCGAGCTCGCGGTCGAGTTCGTAAGTACAGTACCTTGTTTCTTGACGCGAAGGTGGGTGCGGGAGGTCAGCGGCTCTTCGACCGAAGAGCGAGGCGGCGTCCGGGGCTCCCACACTTCACGATGGGTGTCTGATCTTCAGGCTCACGACAAGAGCGGGGTGTTGCAGGTGGCGGGTGAACAAAGCGGGGCAGCCGGGCACGCAGATACGTCCGGGCCGTCCGAGGCTTGGAGATGCTCACAAACGCCGATTCCGGCGGGAGGGTGAAGGTGCACAGCGAGCCTCCAGCGAGCGAGGTGACAGGGGCAGCCCAGCACAGCGTAGGGGGAGCGGCTCCGATCGAGCGAGGCTCTTCCCAAGGCGGGGGCGGCTAAGCAGTCCTGGTCACGGCTCAGGGTGGGACTGGGCACGAGGGTCACAGCTCCGGCGAGGGAAAGGGCACCACAGTCCAGCAGCAGGCGAGTGAAGATCAGGTAGAGCCCAATGGTCCTGGGGCTCAGTTCAGGGGGCAAGCTCAGTTCCAAGCCCTTGGAGATCGTTTTGGAAAAGCACAAGTTTTGAAAGTAAAAATAAAGCAAAGTCTTCAGCAACAGTTTCTCTTCTCCCCTTTGGCAGCAAGGTCACCACTGCAGGCCAATCCCCCAGGATAGGGACAGTCTTCCTCCTACAGCTTTCCCGGTGCCTCCTCCTCAGGCAGAGATTCTTCTTGGTCAAAAGCGGATCTAGTTTCTTAGGAGCAGGGCTCCTCCATTTATACCACAAATCTTTTGTTCTCCCAGGCCAGGGGGGCCCTTGCCTAGTTCAGTCCGGTTTCTGAGCACTTTGTTTGCGTGATGCAGGCTTCTTCTTTCAGAGTGCAGGGCAGAGTCATCAGACGCTCCACAGGGGGTGGAGCCGGCATTGAGGTAGCGGAGCACTGTCCTATTCAGAGCCTAGGAGCACTCCTCCCACCCATCTACCTGTCGATTGTCCTATTCATACCAGGCTACCTAGCCCTGCCCATCTGGGTTCCCCCAGCCCTGTCACTCACACCAGCCAGACATCAGATACACATCATGCAGAGGCGGCTGAAATGTTTAGGCAAGCAAAGGCCGACTTTCTAAAAGTGACATTTGCAAACCCGGAATATTAAAATAAACCTTGCGAAAAGATGTACCTTATTATTCCGAGTTCAGGCATACTAAACTCGATCTCCTACCATGTTCCCTGGGTCGGTTAGGATCATAGGGTGTAACAATCCAGGCCGCCCATACTGGCCTATGAGAACAGGGTAGCCTTACAGCAGTGAACAACAAAATGGCGGTCATTCACTACCAGGACATGCCAGGCATCTAGGCTTGTCCTACCTCAGGCTCACAACGCACCCTGCCCGTGGGCCTACCAGAGGGGTGACTAACATGCAGCTAAGGGAAGGTTTCAGGGACCGGCAAGTGTGGGCACTTGTCGGTCGGCGTGTCAGTACCAGACTGCACGCAGGTTCTGCGATGGCAGACCTTAGACGTATTTTACCGGCCGCATCTGTGGGTGGCACAACCCGTGCTGCAAGCCCACCAGCGGTGTTTGCCTTTACATGCCCTGGCGCTCCTGGCGCACTTTACTGGGGTCTGATAGTAAATCAAACAATCCAATCATGGAATCCAACCAACATATACAATTTACAAAGGGAGCACTCGCACCGCGACACTGGTTGGCAGTGGCACAGTGCGCTGAGCGGCCAACACCATAAAATCACATGAGGCACAGCGGCAAAAAAGAGGGAGGGAGACTCACGCCAAGGTGCCAGGTCTAACAGGTACTCACAAACATTTGCCCTGGCGCCACAAAGTTCAGTTTGTGGGATAACTGAGGGGCGCACTGCTGCCAGCAGGGTAGGGGATGGGGTCTGTGTGGGTCAAGGACTGTGTTGGAAGGTTCAAAAACATGTTACATTATAGGGCAAGCATTTATTTGCAGGGTAATACAGTCTTGCCCATTTATTTAACATATTTATCTAAGTATTATTGATAGCAAATAAACAGAAGCTGGTGCTGCTGTTCACCAAGGGGGAAGGATTTTACAGGTCAAATGGGCTGCAAGCTACCTCCGGGCCGTATTTTGAGTATCAATGTACTAAATTGTGCACTAGTGAGCGGAATATTTTGCTGTTCCCAACTACTAGATTCCTGAAGGCTTGAGTAGAGGAGCTTGATCAGCGATATTGTGTATTTTACCTTGGATTACTCTCTCAATGACTGAGTCGATGACTCTAGATGCTCCACTTTGCATAAAGAATCCTTGGAAAGTCTACATTATGATATAACTTTATTATAACATAGATGTTACACACAGAAACAGATGGCCTCTGTCTTCCTTCAGTAGTTATCTGTCTGTAAACCACTTGACTTTTCTTTCTTGCCAGGAGACATGAGGCTCTTAACAGTACTTTATTATTCACATCCTTTGGTTTGCTTTCATATCCTGATGTAAATGACGTCTCATATATTACTCTGGATTCGTTTATATTACTAGGGCGTGCCCCTTTTTTGGGAGGAGGTAAACATTTAGAAAGGCAAAAGCAGAAGTACAAACATTCAAAGCTAATCCAGAGCTAATTAATTGTGTCTGTAAATGTCACTCACATCACCACAGAGGTGACCAAAAGTAAACACATACTAAAGTGTACATTTTGGTTCCTGAAACAAGTATATAGATGAAACAGACAAAAAATTTGCAATGAATAAACATGAACAAGATTGACTGGGATTTAAATGATCTTAACCAAAACTTCTTTATCTAAAAGGCCAGGGCATTGTTTCTTGCATTTTCTATGCACAGTTTGTGACAAGATCATGAGGTAAGTTATTGTCACCTGAACCATGGATAGGATGACTATGGACATCACTTAGGGGTCACCAGGTGTCGCAACGGTGACTCCTAAGCCACCTGTCGCGACCCATGCCACATTGACAAGCGCTCCTGAGGCATAAAATAAGCTGCAATGTGAGCAGCGCTCGATTGCACTGAAGCTCTGCCTGCAGGGGCATTATGATGGCCTGCAAGCTGGGCCTGGGTGGGGGAAATAACTCCTCTCACTCATTGCTATGGTGAGCCGGGGCCAGACTGGCAAGCACAATATTTGATCTGATACATTGTATGTATATGCTGTTGGCATGTGCGAGGAAGCTGAGCGAATCAGCACAAAGCATGCGCAGCATGCCTGAGCATGATTGGACAGTGACTAAGTACCTGCGCTGCAGCTAGCACTCACCTGCTGCACCCAATCTTTCCTGAGGACATAGTGCCTGGTGTGGTATCTGTATCACCTTGTTTGGGATCGCCAACCAGGTTCCAGGGCAGTCAATCTGGTAGCCCAAAAGAACTACCAATGATGACAGCCCTGGCAAAAACTTTTGCTCAGCTCCCACACAGTAGTAAAAGCCGCACTGATGAGAAGCGGCCTCAGAGTTGAGTGGGACTCGTGACAGCTGCATCAGTGCGGTGTGCCATGACTCTAAAGTGACTGATTAGAATCAACACAAGTTCAGGACTAGCCTGTGAGTGACTTGCTTCACTTGATTATCACTCTCTGACTGAGTTGGACAGTTGAACTTCCGACAGGCCTTGGGGCAGGAGAGGTAATTTGAAAGTGAGACTGGCTGAGTCATCGCATCAACTCGACTCGAGTTTCGACTCTCCTACTCTCCTTGTGGTGGTGTCGGTCACTGTGACTCCTGTGAGCTGCGGGCCTTGGGCAAGCATCTAACGAAAGCAACAAGTAGGATTTTCAAATGCCCTGCAAAACTTCTGAAATTATTTTAAAAGAACACACATTTTAGGATAGGATTGGATAGGATAGGATAGGATAGGATATGTGTTTATAGAGCGCTCGTATGCAGTGTTGTCTTGGCGCTAAGGTGAGTACCTGTGTTAATGCCCATAGCAGTCGCCTATGCTGTAGCAAACAGCCAGGTCTTCAAGGCTCTCCTGAAAACTAGTCTGTTAGGTTGGAGACGCATGGCTGTAGGCAATGAGTTCCATAACTTTGCTGCACAATGGTAGAAAGCTCTACCACCCCATCTTGCCTACCTAATCCTGTCCAAATAGAGAAGACCCAAAGTACTAGATCTTAGTGATCGAGCGGGGATATAAACTCTAAACAATATCTGCATGGCCTTAGCGCCTCCTCCATAGAAAGCTTTATGGACCAAACAGAAGGCCTTGAATTCAACTCGACACTGAATTGAAAGCCAATGCAAGGTTTGGATACCAGCTGAGGTAGATTTTCCCCTAGGTATGTCTAGGAGTAATCTGGCAGCAGCATTTTGTAATGATTGAAGCCTGCTCATTTGGGACTTATTTTTTCCCAGTAGCAGGCCATTACAGTAGTCTAACTTGGAAAGCAAAAGAGCTACTACCACTGACTTCTGCAGTTCCTTCCTAATGAAGGGAAAAATCTTCTTCAAAGCTTTAATTAAAAAGAAACAAGAAGAGGTGAGACTATTAACTTGGGCAGAAAAAGTTAATTTGCAATCAAAGATAACTCTCAGATTTCTGATCTTAGGTGCAGGGGTGGGACATTCCCCAGCTGTCATTGGCCACCAAGATGCGTCCCATCGAGGTTGCCCCTGGCCAAATTCAATGACTTCTGTCTTGTCAGTATTAATTTTACGGAAGCTATGGTTCATCCAAGTCATAATCTCCTCCAGGCAGGCATGAACCCTGACAGCCGTGTTCTCTGGATGTTTAGCCATGGAGATTATGAGCTGGGAGTCATCAGCATATGACGTAAATTCAAAACCATGCTTCCTAATCAGGCAGGCCAGGGGCAGCATGTAGATATTGAAAATGGTGGGTGATAATGCAGAGCCCTGGGGAACCCCAGAGGGCAAATAGAAGCTCTCTGATTGCAAACCCTCCCAGTGTAGGCTCTGCACTCTCCTGTCCAAAAAAGAGGATAGAAGGGACAGAGTTGACCCCCCAATGCCCACATCTCAAAGTCGCTGAACCAACACCGTATGGTTTACGGTGTTGAAAGCTGCCGACAGATCAAGCAGTACCAGGACTGCATTTCCCCCTTGATCAATTATTCTCCGGATCTCCTCAGCAACTACGATCAAAGCAGATTCGGTCGAGTGGATAGATCGAAAACCATGCTGAGTTAAATCCAATACCTCATTGGTGTCGAGGTATTCTGTCAATGTTCTGTTCATTGATTTTTCCAAGATCTTGGCCATTATGGGCAGACCGGCAATCGGCCGGTAGTTCTTGGGCTCGATTGGATCTAGCGTAGGTTTTTTAAGATAGGCCTAATCGTGGCCTTTTTCCAGCATGCTGGAAAATTGCCTAACTCCAGAACTTGATTAATTAATGGCGTCAGTTCATCACCAATCCTTTTAGCAGCCAGGTGTAATACCGTTGCGGGGCAGGGGTCTTTAGGTGATCCAGATTTTATGGAAAGAAGCAAATTGCAAACTTCATCTCGACTAATCACTGGAAAACTAGTTAATTCCCTCAAGGGTGGTTCTACTGTCAACTGTGATTGCTGTACTATATCTGAAAGCTGACAAGCTTCAGAGAGGTTATCATAGATAACTTGTACTTTGTTTTGAAAAAAGATTGCTAGCTTATCGCACATGATTTGATCAGGATGAAATATAGCACCTAGTTTGGGTTTAGAGAGCAGATTTACTGTTTTAAAAAGCTCCCTAGAGGAGTTTCCCGCTTCCTCAATTTTAGTGGCAAAAAACAGCTTTTTTGCCTCTATAATTGCCTCCTTATATTGTTTAAGGGCAGTGTTATAATTCATTTTTGCAAACTTGTCATAATCCTGCCGCCATTTTCGTTCGGCTGTTCGACATTTCACCTTTAATGCCTTTAGATGGGGGTTATACCAAGGAGAAGTGGGCTTATGTCTCCTAATGGTAGACCATTTTTCAGGGGCTACCTGGTCAGCTGCTGTCTGAAGCCGGCTAGCCTGGTCAGTCTTCTAGCCGGCTAGCCGATGTTTAGGTAATGTGAATAACAAATTAATTGCCATTATTTTATGTTGAATACTGCATCCGTTTGGCAACAGCATGCACACGCTGGTCAGCAAGTTCCAGTGGACTGGCCAACAAGATATTGTCTGTTTCAAACACCACCAAGGCCAGAATTGCCATACCGGGCATAAGTGAGGGATGGGTTTTTTCCCGGGAGGCTGGAAGGATAGGGAGAGGTTTTGTTAGTGGGGGCCGGGTTTGTAGCAATGCATCAATTTTAAAAGCACTGGAAATAATAAAACTGTCAAGTTAACTCTTATATGTAATGATGTACCTGATGGAGAGAGATGGGAGTTTTGTTTGGTGGCAGTTTTCACTGATCTAAGGTAGTACAGAGGGTTATCATGCCTGCTGAAAAGAAAGTGTACGATGTGTCTCAAAGAACAATGGGGGTTATTAGCAACAGCTTGCGATAATTATCGCAAAACGTGCTTAGCGGGATTTTTTTTATCGCCTCCTATCGGTGAATTCTATCGCGGAGATAATGCAGTATTACCAACGTTTATCTCCACGGCAATAAGAACCCAGCGATAGCCATGAATCCCATCTACAACGTGAGATTTCCAGCGACAAAAATCCTATCGCTAAGGAAAATCTTGCTAATAGGCAGGTGGGGACTTAGCCGTAGAATCCACCTCCCATTGACTAATATGGCTAAGTCAGGTTTTTACCAGGTGTAAAATCCGGGCGTTAATCGCGGTTAGCGCGTGTTTTCTTATCGCACCGCAGGTATTGCTAATAGGCGATAGCTGTGTTAGCGACTGCTTTCTGTCGCTACGAGTTTGGGTACGCCCACTTTGCATGTCATTAGCGATAAATATCTCTGACATGCAAAGAGGGCCCCAAACCGGTCGCTATCACCTAGAAGCTGTTGCTAACTGCTGTTAGCGACAGCTTGGTAATTGGGCGATAAAAAAAATGCCGCTTTATCGGCAAAAAGTGCTGATAAACCGACGATCTGGCCCTTGCTAATATGCCCCAATATTTTATGCGGATAGCTCAGTGGGTTACTTCTTTTGTCTCAGAGATTTAGTTGTTACTGAGCAGTTCATAAGTTACATTCGTAATCTAGCACAGTGAGCTATGAACTGCCATCTAAGAGCTGCATGGTACAGGTTAGAAAGTAATGTTTTAATCCCAGTCTTTCTATCCTGATGTTACTAAGTAAGGTTTGGTGGCGTAGAAATAAATTCTTATCATCAAAGTCAACCATAGCTACTGTGATATGTTTTGAATCCTGGGTTTGTGCTTCTCCAGACCAAGCACTCTTAAAAAGTGCCTACCAGTATAGATGACATGAATCCTGCACCTTGTAGGCTCCATTGCCTAATGTAATATTGTCTACAGACTAATTTACACACCTATGATTCATTGTCTCTGTATATGTGTGCGATGGATTAAAAAAATTTGGAAGGTTTTGCTTTAGGTGAAGTGATTAATGGAGTCATTTTGAAATGCGGACTGTAACATCTGCATTTGTAAAGTAAGCATTCATGACTTTGGGCATTCTGGCAGTGAGATAGGATGTGTGTTGCTGGTAAGGTAAGTTCCACACAAGCTTCTCTATTAGCCACACTATGTTATACCATCTTTAATTCTGATCTGCTTGTGAGGCACCTATTTTGTTGAAGAGACAACTAAGGGCCTGATTTAGATCGTGGCGGATAGGATTATCGCCTTATTACAAATCCATTATATCCTATGTAATTTGTGATAGGGCAGACAGGATAACTGTCGATTGTGTGGAGTATCCTATCCACCAAGATCTAAATCAGGCCCTAAGTGTGGTGGGACAGCACATAGAAAGAAGGTGGGTCAGTGTCTGACAAAGAGTAGTGTGTTGAAAATGCACTAGAGAAAACGCAATAATGGATGAGATGCATGAAACTCTAGAGGGTTGATGCTCAATGGACTAACTTTGGAATGTTATATGGGTGCTTGTTGACAGCTTGCTCAACATTAGAGTGAAATATTGTACTTTCACAGAAAATTAACATATATCATGCAACAATAAGGTAGACACTTCTTTTGAAATTGTATTTTTTTTTTCTAATATTAATATTTTAACAACTCCAAGAGAATCCAAACAACTTTAATTTGACTTATTTTGGTTGTATTTTCCATGTTTAGGGTGGGATTCATTTTGTGGTCCACATTGAATCAAAAAAAGTGCATTAAGGCGGCAGGAAGGAGGATCAACAGATGTGCTGCATCAACAAAGGAAACAAGTCAAAGGATATATTTTTCTGCAGGGCCCTGTTGACCCCTAAAGTCCAGGGCAGAGGTAGTCCACAGGAGAATGGGTAGTGAGTGCCTCAGTATGACTAGAGTAGACAGGGCAAGAGACTGGCAGGCTGGTCTGCTGCCCTTTTACTGCAAAGTCCTGAAAGTAGAACAGACTAGAAGTATTTAATGTGAATGCTAGATGGCCACTTATGTTTCATCTTTATCTAGCATGCAGTGAGTGTACTTCTGAGAGTCAGTAATAAGAGCAGGTTGTGCTTTGAAACCATTAGGTAGGGCTGTTGAATGACGTAGGTTAATAATGGAGCTAATGTTTCAATTGTTATCTATGCGTGTTGGCACTGACATTATTTTGGGATTAACAGGATTTACGGTGTAAATGCAAAAGGAAAAACAGGATTGCATCTTCTTCTCACAAACCTGAGCCTGGTATATAAAGTTGAGTAAGTATGAGGGGTAGTCCATTGACATATATAAATTTTTTGTTGATATCAGTAACCTGTTCTGGCTTTATTATAAAAAGAGGTTAAAAGCCAGAGCGTACCTCTTAATTCACCCTGAATGTAAGGGAGTCACCACCCTTTGGCTCTTCCTCCATTTCAAAACATGATAAATCCCACTGAAAATCTCAATTGAGTCTGCCCTGAAAAAAAGTACTTGGCCCAGCTCAGAATCAACACCACTGTGTATCTCCATTGATTTCACTGGTGTTGTAATCCAAAATAAGGAAATGACACCATTGGACAATCATAAAATTAGAGGTATGCTACAGAAACCATTGCATTCGGTACTTTTGTGCATACAATAATATACAAAGTTAACATACAGAAAATATTATATACAATAAAACATCTCTTGTATACTGTTTGTTAACAAAATGGCCATTAAAGAAAATACATGCATGTTTGTGAAAGAGTCTCTGTATTTCCTCATTGTTATTTGTAGTGTACCATGCCTTTACCCTTTTGTCTGTATTTTTGACATTTTATAGGTAGAATTGCTGGGTTTGGCTGCTAACAGAGGAACATGTATTTCCTGCTGGAAAACACGAAGATCCGAAACAAAATTAAATATTGCATTTGTTCACTAAAAAATGGAGTAGGAGGACCGAAGAACTTTGTCCAGGTTCTAATGGAGGCAAGAGAACAAAATAGTTGTCTGATGCTGCTCTATCAAGCATTGAAGGCATCTCCCTGTGCTGATGATAATTCTGCGATTGTTGACATTAGTGATATTTCATAATATGCTGACAGTGCTGAGTGTTCATTTCCCACTGAGGTTGAAGATTCATCTTCTTATGTTGGCAGTTTAGCACTTAAGTCTGTGGCTTGCCTTGCTGACTGTTCATCATCCTTTGATGACATACAGCCAGCTCTTTTTTGGAGAGTGACACAGTAGAGGCACCTAAAACCACCTCAAACCAGAGAAATTAGTAAGACACAAACATCAAAATCCCCCTCAGAAAGTGATCTCTTGGCATAAGAATTTTCACTGAATCATTCTAGCGACCCAGTGCAAGCAAAACTTCAAACATTCCCCTTAACTGCATGTCGTAGTTTTAATGGAGATTTCAAAACCCAAGCTTGGAGGCTGTATTCAGTCCTTAAAGATGCTGTTTATTGTATTGCATGCAGGCATTTTATTGCTGTAACTGTGGGAAGAGGAGGGAAAGAACCTGGCAATGTTGCATTTGTTGATATTAGCTTCAGTAGGTGGGAAAATCTTACTTGTTCTTTGTCAAAACTTTCACAGTCAGAGAAGCATAAATAAACAGTTATTGCTTGGACCAACTTCAAAACATTACGGCAACCTACAAACCATCAACATTCTGTTTCCTCCATACTAGTAAGAGGTGCAGGTGGGAAATTGAGGAGAAAAAACAACACGAGGGGCAGCTGCTTAAGATAGTATGTTTCTTAGGTTGTCAAGTGGTTACATTCTATGCCACTGATTAAACTGAGGATTCTCACAATAGGGGAAATGTAATTGAATTGTTAGGGATGATTTCTTATAAAGATGAGATGTTAAAATCAAAATGTCCTGGTGGTATGGGCACTATATCTCTCCTGTTCACCAAAATGACATGATATGGCATCTGTGGTGGCAGTACTGGTCCATGAGCGTGTTGTCAAAAAGTGCCAAAATATTTTTAGTTGCTAGTTGATTAAACCAAAAACGTTTTAAATAAAGAGCAGCTGAGCTTATTATCTACATTGTTGATGGTGAAGCAAATGTTTGGGAGAATGCACTAGGGTGTTAACATATGGAGAAGTTAGATGCCTCCAGACTTGCTGCAGCCATTGTTAAAGCAGTACAGAAAGCTGGACTTGATTCGATGAAATGTGTTGCACAGTGCTATAATGGAGCATCCATTATGAGGTTCTGTTTTAATGGTGTTCAAGCAAAAATAAGAAAGATTGCATCACAAGAAATTTATATACACTGCCATGCCCATTGCCTCGACTATGTGTTAGTGCAAACAGTAACTAACATGCAACCAGTAAACATTTTTTTTCAACATTGCAAGCACTTTATGTTTTTCTTTCACAAAGTTCCATGAGATCTTTATGAAAGTTCAGAAAAAGAGTAATCCATATGTAGTGGAGCTGGAAAGACTCTCAGGTATGAAGTGGTTTTACTGGTGCTCCTGTGTTAGATGAGTACAGATGTGATTTGATTCTATTATTGTTGATCTCCATGTAATAGAATCACAACAACATGACAAGGAGGCTAGTTCAGAAGCCACAGGAATTACTGAGGACATTGAAAACTTTGGCTTTATACTTACATCGCAGTATATGGGGCTCATTCTCTAAAGGATATACAGTCTATCCCGAGAACTACTGAGAAAAGACTTAACTTGCAGAGAGCATGTGACCTAATTAAGTCAACGAGACGTGATTTTGTGAAACTCCCTCAAGATAATGTGTAGACCTGAAATGTATCTTTCATGTATCTTTCAGACGAATGTACCAGATGTTCACATTATCAGGCAGTAGCTCATCTATCTACCAGGAGCATTTTCTCAGGTTTTGGATCATTTAAATCTAGCTTTTACATTACCTATTACTACTGCTACAAATGAGAGATTTTTCTAGTATTTGCGCATTAATGCTGGAGACAGGACTCAGCGATTTCATGATAATGGCTTGTGAACCTAATGAGGTTAAGCAGCTAAATTTGAATGAAGCCATTTGCAGATTTGCTGACATGCACCACCGGAGGTATCTTCTAAAAATATTTGCTGGTCCTTTCCTCATTCACTGAATCAGCCTCACACTTTGCCTTTTAGTTAATCTTTTCATGAAGATAAAGAAGCAACATCAGTAGTGCTGCAAACAGTACACCACCAAGTGTATATTTAAACCACATATAATACTCTGCCAGCCACTATTATCTTCCTTGCTTTTTGAATCTGCAACAGTTGCTTTTGCATTCGTTTCCTCTTACATTGAGGCATATGCCACCTGAAGACATCTGCCAGTGATCACAAAAACAAAAACCCTATGCTTGAGCATGGAGACATCATCTGCCACTCTGCCATGCAGTATCAGCCTTCTCCTGATGGCCAGGCAAACAACAGTTATTCCTCAATAAGTCTCCATTTCCCTGAGGCCTATGCCAACTGAAGAAATCTGCCAGAAAACCTCAGAAGCCAGTACCCTATGCATCATCAAGAAGATAGACGCTATCACACTGCTAAACAGTATTGACCTTCTCCTGATGGCTGGGCAAGCAACAGCTATTTCCCAGTCAGTCTCTTCTTGTCACCTTAAGTCATATGCCACCTGAAGATATACAACAATGATCTCAGTTGTCAATAAACTATGCAGGGGCACACAGACATCAGTTACCATGCAGCCAAGCATATCCACCGCCTCAATATGGGCAGGCACTCAACCGCTCCTCTACAGTCAATCTGCTTTCACCTTGAATGATTTGCTGTCTGAAAACATCAGTCAGTGATCACAGAAGAAAGTATCCTCTCCAGGGGCAGGAAGACAGCATATGCCACACTGTCATGCAGTAACAGCCTTCTCCTGATGGCCAAGCAACCAACAGTTATTCCTCAGTCAGTCTCTATTCCCCTTGAGGCATATGCCACCTGAATATACCTCTCAGTGATAGCAGAAGTCAGTAACCTCTGCAGGAGCAAGAAGACAGCAGCCACCATGCTTCTAAGCCCTATTGGCAAAGCACCAACTTCCTGTCCATTTAGTTTCTCACTGTTATTATAGATATGCAGCCTCATCACGTCAGACATGTGTAGACATATGGAAACAGTATTACAAAGCACCATTAGCCTCCTTGACTTCCTACAGCCAAGCACTTTCTATCCACCTATTTGTTCTCTCATCAAGACTGCCAATTATCAGTACATCAACTATTCTTTGTACTACCCAGTATCCTATTCAGAGATCTGTATATCGTATCTGACGCACTGTCAGCCTATTCTGGATTTCATATTAGCCGAGCATCAACTTACCCTCAAGTCAGCCTCTACATAGGAAGATGCTCCAATCATCACTAGAACCAGCAAATAGAATTTTAGATGGGGACATGTCAATTTTTGGCCTCTTTCTATCCACCCAGTATGTGCCGCCTTCTTTTCAAGGAAGCTGAGCAGCAGAATCTCTTCTTATCAGTAATGCAGGTATTATCTTCGTCCATGTAAATAAAATCTGTTGAATCTGTCTCAACACTATCTAAACATGCTAATGTAGAACAAGCATATTATTGCTCAACACAAGTACTTTACCAGTGATTTCCATGTTTTCTGAAAAAGAAATTATTGATAGTACCCTGGAAAGGTTCATTGGCTCCACTGGTTTAGAAGTGTGTATACCATGTTGTAGAAAGTAAAGTTGCTGGGAGAACTTGACCTGCATTAAATAGCACTATTATCTACGTTCAAAGACTGAGATTTAATTACAGGGTACTCTTGGTTTCTAAAACAAAGGATAAAGTGAACTTGTTTTGAACATTATATGCCCATTAACCTTCCCATTTTATACGTTTTTGATATTGATAATGTCTGATTTCAACTTGGCTAACATATTTTCCATTGTTGCACACTATTTGGTAGATTCTAAACAATGCTACATTATCTTAATTGTTTATCTGAAGTTGCTACATGAAACAATGTATATAGCTGCATTTTCAATAGGATTTGAGGTATGTCTTTTTATGGGGTACTTCTTTTGTATCCTTGGAGGTTTTTTAGCCTCTGTGTGTGATTTAAGTGGCCAAAAGTTAGATGCAGCACTTTCTGTGATAGCACCAAGGCAAAGGTCATACAATGTTGCTTTCTTTGATTTAGTGGAACCAAAGGTCATGCTGTGTCACTTTTTGTGATGTCACTAGGTCAAAATTAATGTGACATCAGGCAGGGATCACATGGCATGTGATTTCACTTCCTCTACCCCTGGCATTTTCATGAATCGATGTCCATGGATGGCTCTCTATCCAGCCACTGACTCTCTATGATCCGACAGCATCTGTACTTGTAGATACCAGTGCTATCACCACAGCTTGAGCTTTGATTGCAAGATGTAAACTAAAAATATTAATGGGAGTCAGTGTTGCATTTCAAAATGATGACCCGTTCTGCAGAATGTAGTGAGTCTCCACTCAGAAGCCCATATCTCACAGAGGCTATAAGGTAAATGGTGGCCCCTTAAGGGACTGGTGGCAGCATGGGGACTACGGTGGCCTCCACTAGGCCTCTAAATGCAGTAGACCTGAATACATCACTGAGATACCTCTGAATAGTCTTTGAAAAACTTTGAGAGTATCTGGGGCAATATCATGATGGGCTGCGCTGAGTCCCTGTTTTTTTTTTATTTGTCTGAAGTGAGTAAAGTGAATTAATTTAACCTAATAATTCTCTGAGTTAGGGCTTGATTTTCAAACATTACACCTGAGAAACAGTGAGCAGGGTTTCCCCTATCAGTTTCTAAGTTGGCCTTTCTAAAATAATGGATTAAGTCAGAAAAATGTTGGGTTAAACAAAGTCAGTTTAAACCTGAAGGTCCATAAAAAGAAGTGATCAGCTATGCACTGAGCCACCATAGCCTATCATGATATGGCTCAAGGCATTCTACATTCAGGTGGCAAAGATCACCATGACTAGATTTGTATAGTGCGTGCACAACGCTAAATTAATCTTGTAGTTCGTACAGTTCTCCATGCTCCTGGGTATCACTCTCCGAGTGCGGAGTGTGTAAATAGGATTTATATTTGCATCCCCATGTCCGTGGGGTCTGTCCCCTGGGCACTGTTTATAGTCTCTGGGTTGAGACTTTCTCCTGGTAAATAAAGTTTATTTCACACACCTTGGTACTTTTTACAATTGGTGTTTATTTCATTCTGAGGAAATTATG
Source organism: Triturus cristatus (assembly GCF_964204655.1). Classification (NCBI taxonomy): domain Eukaryota; kingdom Metazoa; phylum Chordata; class Amphibia; order Caudata; family Salamandridae; genus Triturus; species Triturus cristatus. Next base: position 543,291,690 of record NC_140594.1, on the reverse strand, counting down.
TTTCATTTCCCTCTATGAAACAGTTCAGTATATATTCCACCCAACATTCAAATATCTCAATGCATTTCGGCCAAAGGTGGCCTTCGTCTGGGGATTATCTTCAAATGTAAGAAAATTGCCACTCAATATCTGAAGGCCACTCGGTTCTAGATGTATGTATGAGGATCGTTAGCGTGATTGGAGCCAAGTTATCAGTTTAGCGAAAAAACAATGGTATTTAGTGGAAAAACAATCGTGGGTGGTTTTTGGGGTTTGGTTAGTAAATTGAATCGATCTATTATAGAGTATGGGTATTAGCTTTTAGAACTCGCATCAGTGCCTAATAATATATCATGTTGCGACGTGATTTAATGACGCGTTATATTTAGAGAAGGTGAAACCTGTGCGAATGTGTTTCAAAGGCACGCATCAGCAGTAAAAATGCAGCGTTTTTAGTGAAAGTATCGCGGTACATGCATCGTACGTTTGTGGGTATAACATGCATTTCTTTGCCCTTTCGCCGTGTTGGGGGCGGCTAAAATCTATTTTCAAATGGTGCACACGGCTTTTACACTTACTTGGTGTAGTTAGCGAAAACCCGGAGGTTCTAGCGTGTGTATTTAAAGTGATTACGTTCGGTGATCGTGCATGGTAGTAGAAATGGGACTGTGACTTCTATATGAAGGTATCAATAAAAAACTACAATCATGGTGTACAAAATGTGGAATTCTAAGTGGGTATAGAATGTATTACTTTAAATACACACGCTAGAACTTCCGGGTTCCCAGGTGACCCCCCTTGCAAAACCAGGTGGTTTTGACATAGCCAATTTTGATGTTGTCTCACTACGTTTTGGGCCCTTGCCTGTCGCGGATACTTGGGCCTCCCGCACAAGTGAGGCACCATTTTTACCCGGAGACCTGGGGGAACACTGGCTGGTGGGAAATTTGTGTGTGCCCAGTGATGCCACATCTTTCCCACGCAAAAATGTGTGAAAAAAGTGATTTTTCCAGCTACAATTGAGGTTTGCAGGGGATTCTCGGTAAGGAAACGTTGGGTGATCCATGCAAGACATACCTCCCTGGAAGCCCCCGGGTGTCTAGTTTTCAGAAATCTGTGGGTTTGATAGGTTTCCCTAGATGGACGCCGAGCACGGGGCCAAAAATCCAGGTGACCCCTCTTGCAAAAGCAGGTGGTTTTGAGATAGGCAATTTTGATGTCGTCTCACTACGTTTTGGTCCCTTGCCTGTCGCGGGTACTTGGGCCTCCCACACAAGTGTGGCACCATTTTTACCGGGAGACCTGGGGGAACGCTGGGTGGTGGGAAATTTGAGTGAGCTCGGTGATGCCACAACTTTCCCACACCAAAATGTGTGAAAAAAGTGATTTTTTCAGCTAAAATTGAGGTTTGCAGGGCATTCTGGGTAAGGAAACGTTGGGGGATCCACGCAAGCCATACCTCCCTGGAAGCCCCCGGGTGTCTAGTTTTCAGAAATGTGTTGGTTTGGTAGGTTTCCCTAGATGGCCGCCGAGCACAGGGCCAAAAACCCAGGTGACCCCCCTTGCAAAACCAGGTTGTTTGGTGATAGGCAATTTAGATGTTGCCTCAATAAGTTTTTGGCCCCTGCCTGTCGCGGGTACTTGGGCCTCCCAAACAAGTGAGGCACCGTTTTTATCGGAAGGCTTTGGGGAACGTGGGGTGGGTGGAATTTTGTGGATCCACGCAGATTCCAGAACTTTCCACAAGAGAAATGTGAGGAAAATTTGTTTTTTTTACAATGTTTAAGTTTGCAAGGGATTCTGGGTAACAGAACCTGGTGAGAGCCAATCAAGTCACCCCATCCTGGATTCCCCTGGTTGTCTAGCTTTTAAAAACGTACAGGCTTGCTAGGTTTCCCTGTGTTCTGGCTGCGCTAGGGCCCAAAATCGATAGGTAGACATATTGCTAAAAACAAATCTGTGCCTAGTCTGCTTTCTGCCACCCTGGGGGGGATATCGGGGGTGGGGTTGCCCTGATATGCCTCCAAGGGGGGCAGAAACACTGTGGCTATTTGTTTAGGGGGTGGGGGCATGAGCATGTGTTGCAGGGTGGAAAGTCAAATTCACCCTTTGTCACAGACCAAATATCGTAATAACACATTCACTCAAATACATTCATTGGTAGGGCCCATAACACCAATACTCACACCTCATTGATCTGTTTTTCTAGAGGGATAAGCTTCCAAACGCCGACATGAAAGGAATATCTTTTCACTTAAACCCTAACGCGCATTGAATACTTTTATTAACTCCAACCTTGTGATATTCCCCACATTGGGTGATGAATCAGTTAGTTGTATATATGATTTAGTGATTCAATTTATCTATACTCTTTTCTTATTCTAGTTTCTTCAAATAATCGACACAACACATTTATCAATTAATCAAAACATCGTTTATCTAATTAAATTGTAAATTGTTAGAAAATCATCGTCCAAACCGCAGAACAGCTCAGGACACCCCCGTGCCGCACGGCCACCAGCTGTTGTGTGTGCACCTCGACCCGCTGCTGCCCGCAGCCTCGTAGAGCCTGCCTCGCCGATCCCTCCCCTCCGCCGTATTTGCGCGTACTGTTGAACCTATTTGTCTCCCTTTTGTTCTTCTTGCATTCTGTTAATCATTTTTATTTCCCTTTTGTTTATCTTGCATTTTGTTATTCTCAGTGCTGTTGTATTGTCTTTCAGCTCCCCTGTGCCTGCCCGCCCCGCTCCCCGCTTGCTGCCACCGTGCCAGCGGCCACGCCCCCTTTTCGTTCTGTGCCCTCCCCGCTCCCGCCTCCTAGCTGCTCCTCCCTCCCTCCCACTTCGCCATAAATGGCGACCGCGCGGACGCGCAGCGGGCGCGCCGATTGTGCGCCGAAGGCGCGCCAAAGGTAAGCCCGTCTGCACCCGTCCACGCCTGGACCGCGCCCAGTGCCATGACCCCTGGCCCCCACCGATGCAAGACAACCCGACAGACTTACGACGCCGCTGCCCTCTATGCACTCAATGCCGGCCGGAACCCCACCTGCTGCCGGGCCACCCCGAAACGCATTCACGGACCCTTCACCTGCAGAACCTGCAAGTTCACCTGCCTCCGAACCTGCACCGCGCCTGCCAAGCCAAGCACCAGCAGCAACCTCAAGTGCATCCTGCTCAACACCCGCTCCGTCCACAGACACGCCGTGGAACTCTGGAACCTCCTCGACACAACATCACCAGACATCGCCTTCCTCACGGAAACCTGGATGAACGGCTCCTCAGCCCCCGACATCGCCATCGCCGTCCCGGACGGGTACAAGATCATCAGGAGGGACCGCGTCAACCAGACCAGAGGAGGCATCGCCATCGTCCACAAGAACACCATCCGCATCACGACCGACGCCAGCGACACCTTCGCCGCCGCCGAGCACCTCCACTTCCAGATTCACACCAACCCAAAGACGACCCTCAGGGGCACCCTCATCTACAGACCCCCGGGATCACGCACACAATTCAGCGAAGACATCGCGGACTTCATCAGCCCACACGCCCTCCCCTCCGCCGACTACATCCTCCTAGGGGACCTCAACTTCCACCTGGAGAACAACAAGGACCGCAACACCACCGTCCTGCTGGACAACCTCGCCAACCTCGGACTCAAGCAACTGGTCGACTCCCCCACCCACCACGCCGGCCACACGCTTGATCCCGTCTTCTCATCCAGCAAGCACATCATCTTCAGCCACTCCACCGAACTCCACTGGACCGACCACAGCTGCGTCCACTTCAGCTTCAGAAAAACCACAACCCACCACCACCCGCAACAGATTCCTCACAGGAGCTGGAGCAAGATCACCGCCGACCAGCTCACCACCTCCCTCAGCCAGAACCCACCTGCCAGCACGACGGACCCGAACGAAGCAGCCCGCAACTTCACGCAGTGGCTGACCGCCTGCGCCGACGACCTCGCACCACTGAAGAACCCACCCAGCAGACCCGGAAGCAAGAAGGCCCCCTGCTTCATCGACGAACTCAAGGATTTCAAGAAGACCTGCCGCACCCTCGAGAAAGCCTGGCTCCTCGACCAGACCACCGACAACATGACCGCCCTCAAACACGCCACCCGCAAGCACCACCAGCTCATCCGCACCACCAAGAAGAAATCACTGAAGGAGCGACTGGACAACAACGCCCACGACAGCAAGGAACTCTTCAGCATCGTCAATGAGTTCTCCAACCCCAGCACCGGCAACAACGACATCACTCCCTCACAAGATCTCTGCGACTCTCTCACCTCGTTCTTCCACCGCAAGATTGTCGACATCCACAACAGTTTCGGCACTCCATCCACGCACCCAACCGTCGAACCAACGCTCCCCACCGCCACCCTCCGCACCTGGACCACGGTGACCACCGAAGACACAGCCCGCATGATGAACACCATCCACTCCGGATCTCCAACCGACCCCTGCCCCCACCATGTCTTCACCAAGGCCGACTCCACCATCGCACCCCAACTCCGGGACGTCATCAACACCTTCTTCAACACCGCCACCTTCCCGGAGAGCTGGAAGCATGCCGAGCTCAGCGCCCTACTGAAGAAACCAACAGCGGACCCCACCGACCTCAAAAACTTCCGCCCCATCTCGCTCCTCCCCTTTCCTGCCAAAGTCATCGAGAAGATCGTCAACAGACAGCTTGCCGCCTTCCTCGAGACGAACGGATCCCTCGACCCCTCGCAGTCCGGTTTCAGAGCCAACCACAGCACCGAGACCGCCCTCATCGCAGCCACCGACGACATCCGAGCCCTGCTCGACAACGGGGAAACAGCGGCACTCATCCTCCTGGACCTCTCTGCAGCGTTCGACACTGTCTGCCACCGCACCCTAGTCCAACGCCTCAGCAACATCGGCATCCAAGAGAAGGCACTGGAGTGGATCATCTCGTTCCTCGCCAAAAGAACACAGAGAGTCCGCCTCCCCCCGTTTCGATCCGAGGCCTCCGAAGTCATCTGCGGCGTTCCGCAAGGATCATCACTCAGCCCCACCCTCTTCAACGTCTACATGAGACCTCTTGCTGCCATCGCACGCCAACACAACCTCAACATCATCTCCTACGCTGACGACACCCAGCTGATCATCTCCCTCACCAGTGACCTCGACACCGCCAGAACCAGCCTACACGAAGGGATGAAAGACGTCGCCGAGTGGATGAAGAACAGCCGCCTGAAACTGAACTCAGAGAAGACGGAAGTCCTCATCCTGGGACCATCGCCCTCCGCCTGGGACGACTCCTGGTGGCCCCCAGCCCTGGGCACAGCTCCCAAGCCAACAGGCCACGCACGCAACCTGGGCTTCATCCTGGACTCCTCCCTCTCGATGACCAGACAAGTCAACGCCGTCTCCTCATCATGCTTTCACACCCTTCGCATGCTTTGCAAGATCTTCCGATGGATCCCGACAGAAACCAGGAAGACGGTCACCCAGGCCCTCGTCACCAGCCGACTGGACTACGGAAACACCCTCTACGCCGGAACCACAGCCAAGCTACAGAAAAGACTCCAACGCATCCAGAACGCCTCCGCCCGAGTCATTCTGGACATCCCCCGACGCAGCCACATCTCCGGCCACCTGAGGGACCTGCACTGGCTCCCCGTCAATAAGAGGATCACGTTCAGGCTCCTCACCCACGCACACAAGTCTCTCCACGACCTGGGCCCCAAGTACCTCAATGACCGCCTGACCTTCTACACGCCCACCCGCCAGCTACGGCCCACTAGCCTCGCCCTCGCCGCCGTACCACGCATCCGACGAGCCACCGCCGGAGGCAGATCCTTCTCCTACCTGGCGGCCAAGACTTGGAACTCCCTCCCCATCCACCTCCGGCTGACCCAGGACCACCTCGCCTTCAGGAGACAACTCAAGACCTGGCTATTCGAGCAGTAGCAGACCCCTTTCCCCCAAGCGCCTTGAGACCCTTCCGGGTGAGTAGTGCGCTATACAAATGTCATGATTGATTGATTGATTGATTGAGAACATCATATTTACCTAATCTGGCTATTAGTCATCCTCTAAGTCAGTCAAGTCGTGGAAAAATCTTTAAATTCATCAAAGTCAGGCCGCAATTCAGTCTCTCAAAGAATCAGGATAACAGCTGTCCAGCAGTGTCACCGTCCTCTCCGTCAGCATAAGGTCAGGAAAATGAAAGTTTGTTCAAAAGAAGGACTCTTTCGTAAGTAAGCCAGCAAGCCCCAAACTCACTATTCTACCTATTTTTATAATGACTTTAATGTCAAAATGTATCAAGATTCAGTTTTAGACAGTCCTCATTGGTGGATTTGGGGTCACTCGGGAAAATTCTCACATAGTCCGCAAGATTAAGTCTTCGCACTTGCTGGTTCCGGTTTTAAAGACAGTCTATTGTTGAGGTCCTGGCGAAGCTCCCAGGGTGTCCTTGGTGGGAACATCTTCTCCTGGGGTCAGGACGAGGCCATTGTTGCTGGCGGTGGCGCATGCGCACTTCACCCAAAACCTCTTGAGACAGCAGCAGTCACGTTGTACGTCTCAGTCAGCCATCTTTAAGAAGGCCCGGACATTTTAATTAGGGAGGGGTTACCAAAAACGGGCATGCCAATGCCCCCACCCTAATAAAAATGTTCCCCAAAACTAGACTAGTGGGGTTTTTGCCCCTTCGGGGCCAGATTTGTGGCTACTGCCCCATCTGATCCCCAGGGGGGCAGGAAGGCTGTAATTTTTGTGGGGAGGGGGTGGGGACATGGACATGCCTGTTTTGGACAGACCCCACCCTAATTCAAATTTGCCCCAAAAAATCCCTGGCGACTAGAGGGCTTTTTGCGCGCCCTGGGGGCGCAGATGGGGGCAAATGCCCCCATCTGCCCCCGGGGGGACAGAAAGCCTACTGGACACCAGGGATATTCATGAGGACATTTTACTTAGGGTGGGGGTTGCCAAAAAACGGGAATGCCAATGCCTCCACCCTAATAAAAATGTGCCCAAAAAAATCCCTGGCGTCTAGTGGGCTTTTTGCCCCCCAGAGGGGCAGATTGGGGGCTACTGCCCCATCTGCCTCCCAGGGGGGCAGGAAGGCTGTCATTTTTGTGGGGGTGGCGGCATGGGCATGCCCCACTCTAATTCAAATTTGCCCCAAAAGAAACCCTGGCATCTAGAGGGCTTTTTGCCCCCCCCCCGGCTGGGCTGCCGAAAACGGGCATGTCAATGCCCCCACCCTAATTAAAATTTGCCCAAAATATCCCTGGCGTCTACTGGGCTTCTTGCCCCTCGGGGTGGCAGAGTGGGCTAAAGAACGGTGATGGATTAAACCCAGATCAGTTGACTGGGGGTGAGTGCTTGCAATGTTCAACACTCCGTCCATCATTTTCTTTGGTTTTTGCTTTGTTCGCCATAAGTTGGCAGGGTATGCTCAGACGTGAGTCCCTTGCTCACTTTGCCACTGGATTCAAGCAAGCCTGGATGAAGACGGCTGAAATGCCAGAAACCGGTCCTAGGAAGCTTGTTTCCGGTCCAGGGAAGACATGGCTTGGCAGTTCGGGCTGGACTGTGCCCATGAGGCACAGGGTCAGACTGATTTGCATATGGCCATGTCTGAACTGGGGTGGCAGAGTGGGCTAAAGAACGGTGATGGATTAAACCCAGATCAGTTGACTGGGGGTGAGTGCTTGCAATGTTCAACACTCCATCCATCATTTCCTTTGGTTTTTGCTTTGTTCGCCATAAGTTGGCAGGGTATGCTCAGACTTGAGTCCCTTGCTCACTTTGCCGCTGGATTCAAGCAAGCCTGGCTGAAGACGGCTGAAATGCCAGAAACCGGTCCTAGGAAGCTTGTTTCCGGTCCAGGGAAGACATGGCTTGGCAGTTCGGGCTGGACTGTGCCCATGAGGCACAGGGTCAGACTGATTTGCATATGGCCATGTCTGAACTGGGGTGGCAGAGTGGGCTAAAGAACGGTGATGGATTAAACCCAGATCAGTTGACTGGGGGTGAGTGCTTGCAATGTTCAACACTCCGTCCATCATTTCCTTTGGTTTTTGCTTTGTTCGCCATAAATTGGCAGGGTATGCTCAGACGTGAGTCCCTTGCTCACTTTGCCACTGGATTCAAGCAAGCCTGGCTGAAGACGGCTGAAATGCCAGAAACCGGTCCTAGGAAGCTTGTTTCCGGTCCAGGGAAGACATGGCTTGGCAGTTCGGGCTGGACTGTGCCCATGAGGCACAGGGTCAGACTGATTTGCATATGGCCATGTCTGAACTGGGGTGGCAGAGTGGGCTAAAGAACGGTGATGGATTAAACCCAGATCAGTTGACTGGGGGTGAGTGCTTGCAATGTTCAACACTCCGTCCATCATTTCCTTTGGTTTTTGTCTTGCCCCCCGGGGGGCATATTGGGGGCTAATGCCCCCATCTGCCCCTCAGGGGGGCAGGAAGGCTGTCATTTTTGTGGAGGTGGGGGCATGGGTATGCCTGTTTTGGGCAGCCCACACCATAATAAAAGTGTGCCTAAATAAATCCCCGACTAATGGCTTTTGCTCCCCCGGGGGTGCAGATTGGGGACTATTGCCCCCATCTGCCCCCCAGGGGGAGTAGAAAGCCTACTAGACGCCAGGGATTTTTTTGGGCAAATTTTAATTAGGGTAGGGGTTGCCAAAAACGGGTATACCAATGCCCCACCCTAATAAAAATGTGCCCGAAAAAATCCCTGGCGTCTAGTGGGCTGTTTGCCCCCGGGGGGCAGATTGGGGGCTACTGCCCCATCTGCCCCCAGGGGGCACAGGAGGGCTGTAAAATTTGCGGGGGCGGGGGTGGGGGCATGGGCATGCCCATTTTGGGCTGCCCCACTCTAATTCAAATTTGCCCCCAAATAAACCCAGGCATCTAGAGGGCTTTATGCACCCCCAGCGTGGCAGATTGGGAGCTAATGCCCCCATCTGCCCCCCAGGGGGTGCTAAAAGTCCACTAGACGCCAGAAGGGATTTTGGGCAAATTTTAATTAGGGTGGGGGCTGCCCAAAACGGGCATGCCAATGCCCCCACTCTAATCAAAATTTGCCCAAAAAATCCATGGCATCAACTGGGCATTTTGCCCCCTGGGGGGCATGTTGGGGGGTACTGCCCCCATCTGCCCCCCCAGGGGGGCAGGAAGGCTGTCATTTTTGCAGAGGAGGAGGTGGGATCATTGGCATGCCTGTTTTGGGCAGCCCCCACCCTAATTCAAATTTGCCTAAAAAAAATCCCTGATGACTAATGGGCTTTTTGCCCCCCGGGGGTGCAGATTGGGGCTAATGTCCCCAATATGCCCCCCCGGGGTTGCCAAAAACGGGCATGACAATGCCCCGCCCTAATAAAAATGTGCCCAAAAAAATCCCTGGCGTCTAGTGGGCTTTTTGCCCCCGGGTGGGCAGATTGGGGGCTACTGCCCCCATCTGCCCCGGGGGGGCAGAAAGACAGTACTGGTGGTGGAGGGTGGGGGCATTGGCATGCCCATTTCGGACAGCCCCCACCGTAAAAGAAAATGGGACAAAAACAAAATCCCAGGCGTTTAGTGGGCTTTCTGCCCCCCCGGGGGGCAGATTAGGGGCTACAGCCCCCATCTGCTTCCCGGGGGGGGCAAAAAGGCTGTAATGGTGGTGGAGGGGTGGGGGCATTGGCATGTACATTTCGGGCAGCCCCCACCTTAAAAGAAAATGGTGCAAAAACAAAATCCCTGGTGTTTAGTGGGCTTTCTGCCCCCCCGGGGGGCAGAAAGACACATTTTGTGGCCGGGGGTGGGGGCATCGACATGCCCATTTTGGGCAGCCCCCACCCCTAATTAATACCCCATAAGAAAATCCCTGCTGTCTAGTGGGCTTTCTACCCCCCGGGGGAGAGATTGGGGGTTACTGCCCACATCTACCCCCCGGGGGGCAGAAAGGCAGTAATGGTGGTGGGGGTGGGGGCATTGGCGTGCCCGTTTTGGGCAGCCCCCATCCACCCATAAAATGGGGCAAAAACTAAATCCCTGGCGTTTAGTGGGCTTTCTGCCCCCCTAGGCAGAAAGACTAATTTTGTGCCCCGGGGTGGGGACATCGACATGCCCATTTTGGGCAGCCCCCACCCCTAATGAATAACTTATTACGAAATCCCTGCTGTCTAGTGGACTTTCTACCCCCGGGGGAGCAGATTGGGGGCTACTACCCCTCGGGGGGGCAGAAAGACTAATGGTGCCATACAATACATGGGTGGGGGGCAAAGGCATTTGCACAAGGGGCCGCTCCCCCCTCCCTGGTGCCTAGTGGGTTGATCCCCTTTCCAACAATACCTCTCCTGAGTTTCTACGTGCTCAGGGGGCTGAGATAGCCCCCTGAGCACGAAGAAACTGAAACTGAAATGAGCCTCTTGGCTAATTTCAGTTTCGGTTTCACTGAAATGACGTCAGCGCGACGTGCGCGCCGATTGTCATTTCAGGGAAACCAAGGGGGGGGACCTCGGGAGCTGGGGAAGCTCTTCCCCAGCTTCCGAGGCTATTTTAGCTTAAAGGGAATCCCTCTGGTGCCCGCACCAGAGAGATTTCCAACGCGATGTTTCATGACGAGTTGGACTCGTCATGAGCACACGACCACTGTGTGCCATGACGAGTCCAGCTCGTCATGAACATCGTAGGGGTTAAAGATGCTGTTTATTGTTTTGCATGCAGGCATTTTATTGCTGTTACTGTGGGAAGAGGAGGGTGTGAACCTGGCAATGTTGCATTTGTTGATATTAGCTTCAGTAGGTGGGAAAATCTCACTTGTTCTTTGTCAAAACATTCACAGTCAGAGAAGCATAAATAGTCAGTTATTGCTTGGACCAACTTCAAAACATTACGGCAACCTACAAACCATCAACAGTCTGTTTCTTCCATACTAGCAAGAGGTGCAGGTGGGAAATTGAGGAGAATACACAACACGAGGGACAGCTGCTTAAGATAGTATGTTTCTTAGGTTGTCAAGTGGTTGCATTCTATGCCACTTATTAAACTGAGGATTCTCACAATAGGGGAAATGTAATTGAATTGTTAGGGATGATTTCTTATAAAGATGAGATGTTAAAATGAAAATGTCCTGGTGGTATGGGCACTATATCTCTCCTGTTCACCAAAATGACATGACATGGCATCTGTGGTGGCAGTGATGGTCTGTGAGCGCATTGTCAAAAAGTGCCAAAATATTTTGCGTTGCTAGTTGAGGAAACCAAAAATGTTTCAAATAAAGAGCAGCTGAGCTTATTATCTGCATTGTTGATGGTGAAGGAAATGTTTGGGAGAATGCACTAAGGTGTGAAAATATATGGAGAAGTTAGATGCCTCCAGGCTTGCTGCAGCCATTGATAAAGCAGTACAGAAAGCTGGACTTGATTGGAAAAAATGTGTTGCACAGTGCTATAATGGAGCATCCATTATGAGGGTCCTTTTTAATGGTGTCCAAGCAAAAATAAGAAAGATCGCATCACAAGAAATGTATATACACTGCCATGCCCATTGACTAGACTATGTGTTCGTGAAAACGTAACTAACATGCAACCAGTAAACATTTGTTTTCAACATTGCAAGCAGTTTATGTTTTTCTTTCACAAAGTTCCCCAAGGCATGAGCTCTTTGTGAAAGTTCAGAAAAAGAGTAATCCGTATGTAGTGGAGCTTGAAAGACTCTCAGGTATGAAGTGGTTTTACTGGTACTCCTGTGTTAGATAAGTACAGATGTGATTTGATTCTATGATTGTTGATCTCCATGTAATAGAATCACAACAACATGACAAGGAGGCTAGATCAGAAGCCACAGGAATTCCTGAGGACATTGAAAACGTTGGCTTTTTACTTACATCGCAGTGTATGGAGCTCATTCTCTAAAGGATACACAGTCTATCCCGAGAACTACTGAGAAAAGACTTAACTTGCAGAGAGCATGTGACCTAATTAAGTCAATGAGAAGTGATTTAGTGAAACTCCCTCAAGATAATCAGAAGACCAAATTGTTAAGTCTGGCTAAGGACTTAGCAGAGCATTGTCGAATTGAGATTCAGGAAAAAAATCCATCTAAGTGCTCTACCTATGAGACACCATACATTGAGTAACAACTTTACAGATTATTTTGTCAGTACTTCTGTAGGGAAAAGATTGAGCTATTTTGAAGTCTCAGAAAGTCGAACTCCACTCTCTGAGTGCTTAAACCAGGAAGTTTATTTCTCTACTTTGGACAGATACAGACAACACGGGTCTCATTTGCTGTCAGAATGTTCAGACCAAAAGCTGGACGTTTTTGGGACTTTTCCTCTGCACTAGTTAGTGTTGAAAAAGATCCAGAGGCTTCAGTAGACCTACATCTTCTTCAATCCAAACTGGAATCTGCAAAATGTATCTTTCAGATGAATGTACCACATTTTCACATTATCATCTATCTACCAGGAGTATTTTCTCAGGTTTTGGATCTTTTAAATCTAGCTTTTACATTACCTATTACTACTCCTACAAATGAGAGATTCTTCTATTATTTGCGTATTAATGCTGGAGATAGGACTCAGTGATTTGATGATAATGGCTTGTGAATCTAAGGAGGTTAAGCTGCTAAATTTGAATGAAGCCATTTGCAGATTTGTTGGCATGCACCACCGGAGGTATCTTCTGAAAATATTTCCTGGTCCTTTCCTCATTCACAGAATCAGCCTCACACTTTGAATTGTAGTTAATCTTCTCATGAAGACAAATAAGCAACATCAGTACTGCTGCAACCAGTGCACCACCAAGTGAAAATTTAAACCACATATAATACTCTGCCAGCCATTATTATCTTCCTTGCTTTTCGGATCTGCAACAGTTGCTTTTGCGTTTGTTTCCTCTTACATTGAGGCATATGCCACCTGAAGACATTTGCCAGTGATCACAAAAACAAAAACCCTATGCTGGAGCATGAATACATAATCTGCCACTCTGCCATGCAGTAGCAGCCTTCTCCTGATGGCCAAGCAAATAGCAATTACTCCTCAATAAGTCTCCATTTCCCTTGAGGCCTATGCCAACTGAAGAAATCTGCCAGAAAACCTCAGAAGCCAGTACCCTATGCATCATCAAGAAAATAGACGCTATCACACTGCTAAACAGTATTGGCCTTCTACTGATGGCTGGGCAAGCAACAGCTATTTCCCAGTCAGTCTCTTCTTACCATCTTCAGCCATATGCCACCTACAGATATACAGTGATCTCAGTAGTCAATAAACTATGCAGGGGCACACAGACATCAGTTACAATGCAGCCAAGCGTATCCACCGCCTCAATATGGGCAGGCAGTCAACCGCTGCTCTACAGCCAATCTGCTTTCACCTTGATAGGATTTGAAGTATGTTCTTTTTTGAGGTCCCTTTTTTGTATCTGTAGAGGTTTTTTAGCCTGTGTGTGTTTTAAGTAGGCAAAAAGTAGATGCAGCACTTTCTGTGATAGCACCAAGGCAAAGGACATGCAATGTTGCTTCCTTTGATTTAGTGGGGCCAAAGGTCATGCTGTGTCACTTTCTGTGATGTCACTAGGTCAAAATTAATGTGACATCAGACAGGGGTCACATGGCATATGATATCACTTCCTCTACCTCTGGCATTTTGATAAATCGATGTCCATGGGTGGCTCTCTATCCAGCCACTGACTCTCTACAATCCGACATCATCTGTACTTGTAGATAACAGTGCTAGCACCACAGCTTGATCTTTGACTGCAAGATGTAAACTAAAAATATTATTGGGAGTTAGTGCTGTATTTCAAAATGATGACCCTCTCTGCAGAATGTAGTGAGTGTTCACTGAGGAGCCAATATCTCACAGATATTAAGAGGCTATAAGCTAAATGGGGGCCCCTTAAGGGACTGGTGGCAACACAGGGACTACTGTGGCCTCCACTAGGCCTCTAAATACAGTAGACTTGAATACATCACTGAGATACATCTGAATAGTCTTTGAAAAACTTTGAGAGTATCTGGGGCGATATCATAATGGGCTGTGCTGAGTCAGCGCAGAGATGAGTCCCTGTGTTTTTTTTATGTGTCTGCAGTGAGTAAAGTGAATTCATTTAACCTAATAATTCTCTGAGTTAGGGCTTGATTTTCAAACATTACACCTGAGAATCAGTAAGTAGGGTTTCCCCTATCAGTTTCTGAGCTGCCCTTTCTAAAGTAATGGATTAAGTCAGACAAATGTTGGGTTAAACAAAGTCAGTTTAAGCCTGATGGTCCATAAAAAGAAGTTATCAGCTCTGCACTGAGCCACCATAGCCTATCATGATAAGGCTCTAGGCATTCTACATTCATGTAGCAGAGATCACCATCTCACGTCCAACATCTGAACATTACATGTGCAGCGTTTTGGATCTCCTCAACAAAGTAAGGACAATTACTCCGGAGGTTCGTAAATCAATTCAGAGAGAATACCATACTCAAGGCAATGCTATGCCTTAACCGCGTATGCCATTTTCAAAGCAGGCTATTGCTTAGCTTCAAATTCCTCGGCTGCCAAAACACAGGGATTTTACGATGCCGTCTGATGAAACTGTGAAAATTAAAACATTATTCAGATGCTCAAAAATTATGGTTTTGTCTCAGACTATTGTCTTGTCTGACAGCTATATATGTATTTCAATGGTATGAAGATTGAGAACATGGCACTCTGATTTCTAGTCAATCTTCCTAGGTATGCCTCGATCAGCCTGGACCTCAACCAGCTACACTGGTTACCAGTAAAGAAAAGGATTATCTTTGAGGCTCTGACTATAGCATACTGGCTTATCTATGAAACTGGTCCCACATACATGCATAAAAGCCTGGCCTTGTCTTGCCCCCAAAGATTCCTCTGTCATTCCTTTTCTTGTCTGTTTTTGCCTTGCGCCGGGACACTCTAGTAGTAGCTGCACGGTTTACAAGTTACATCATTGTTGTAATGATGTAATATGGGCTCATCCAAGGCCCACTGTGACATAACCCTTTTCTACCTCTCCTATTGGCATTCCTTATCACCCCATTCCCCCACATTCTAATGTGTCAGTTGATTAACATTAGACTTGGCAGTTGCATCCCTGCGAGGTCAGCTCTGGGGTTTTAATATGAATAAACGTACCTCTTCAAAAACTGCGTGTGACTTTTCTACAAGTGGCGACTAGCAGATCAGCCCCATTTGACGTCTTGTGACTTCTTCTCGAAAGATCCCTGGAGAAACTCCCTCCAGCCGGAATTTACAGATTTCATGGCAAATTGCATTGTGGTGAGGATTTCAGAGCAATATCTCTGTGGATGCTGCCGTGGAGTACTGTCATTTGTTCAGTCCTACGTTTGATGACAGAGGATTGAGTAAGTTGTTCCAGTGTTGTGTCCGCCTCAAAGCCTTTGAGCAGGAGCATCGTAGTGCTCATGGTGGAATTGCTGTTGTGTTCATGCCGGAGCATTTATGCAGCTGAGGGAGCAGGAGCATCGTAGTGCTCATGGTGAAGTCGCTATTGTGTCAGTGCCGGAGTGTCCGTGCGGCTGAGGGAGCAGGAGCATCATAGTGCTCAGTGTGGAGTCGCTGCCATGTCAGTACCACAGTTTCTGTGCGGCTGAAGGAGCAGGAGCATTGAAGTGCTCATGGTAGTGTCACTGGAAGAATTATGACACAGAAAGACGCACATCATCGTTCAATGGGGGGAGTTTGGAATTTCTTATCTGGAATTTGTGCCCAACCTCCCTAAAACATCAGACATAAAGCACGCAGAGCGGCCATCTTAAGTGCATTGTTTCTACATCACCTCTCACGCCCCTCAGCAAAAATAACTATACAAGTTTCAGGCTTTAGTTTACTTCCAGTTAGAGCTTCATGGCTCGGACATGCAGCAGCACAATAATTTCACATTTACTGAGTGCAACAACAAAACCTACAGGAAAACTTACACTGAGTTTGTGAACTACTATTCAGGATTTGCGCGAGGATTCCTTCAGACTTTAGTACACAAACCGTGCATACTTTTCAGTCACTGTTTGGAAGTATCAGCCTTAAAATATACTTACATAACTTATATTTATAATTACTGTCAAGTGTTTTGCAACATACTGTGTACTGTGTTTACCTGATTCTTTGGTACTTTGTTAACATAATTTAGTTTGCAGATTCAGTAACTTATTGTACGTGTTTGTTTCACCCATGTGTCTGCTGAATTTAATGAATTTAGCTAATCTCCAACCCTTCCTTCATGTGAAGGGTGAACCTTGTATGCCATGGAAGGAATGGAAAGAATACTTCTGTAATTATAAAGGGCCTGATTCACAAAAGAAATCTGAGACAAAATCCTAACTTTACGACTTTCAGTATTCACAGAAGGCATTAGGAGTACTAAAGTTAGGATTTTGTCTCAGTTAAACTTATGTTTTGGTCTTAAGTTAAATTTAAGACAAACTTAAGTTCAACTGAGAAAACATCCTAGTCATAAAGTTAGGATTTTGTCTCAGTTAAACTTAAGACCAAACCTTAAGATTAACTGAGACAAAAATCTTAATTTCAGTACTCCTAAATGCCTTCTGTGAATAACGAAAGTCGTAAAGTTAGGATTTTGTCTCAGGTTACTTTTGTGAATTGGGTCCATCGATACTTTTGATGATAAAGATTTTACACCCAAAAAGAAAAAGAAGGTATTATTAGATTGTTTAGGTCCTAGTGATCTTAAAACATATAATCAAATTGAAAAAAACACGTGAAGGTGATAATGCCTTTATGCATGCATTAGAAGATCTTGACGCACAATTCTCACCAATAGTTTGTGTAGCTGTTGACAGATTTAAGTTGTTCAAGTCACAGGTCTGTTTCCAGTGATGAAATTGTCAACTCATCTGCAACTAGACCATTATTAGGTAATCAGATTGCCACTGGTAGATTTGGAAGACCCATTAACAAACCTAACAAATTCAATGTTTTTTATCAGTTTTGATTAGCTTTTAAGCACGTTTATGTTCTCTCTACATTTATCTGCATTCAGCTTTATGTTTCATTTTATTTTCTTTATTGTATAAGAGGAAGGTGTGTTGTAATGATGGAATGTGGTCTGCTCCAAGGACCATTGTGACATAACCCTTTTCTACCTCTCCTATTGGCATTCCTTATCAACCCATTCCCCCACATTCTAATGTGTCAGTTGATTAGCGTTAGACTTGGCAGTTTTTTCCCTGCGAGGTCAGCTGCTGGTCGTGTTTGGGTTTTACTATGAATAAAATTACCTCTTCAAATCCTGCGTGTGACTTCTCTACACTCATTCATTTGTTTATTCATGTGCCACATGCATATTTTGGACACCCGGTGATGTGCATTAGTGTGATTGGAAATTCCATTACTGAATTTGCACTTCCTTTCCGACTCAGCACAGAACCAACCATCTCCCCTTTGTATATTCATGCTAGGTACAGACAAAGTGCTGTTCCAGAAAAAGAGGAGAGGGTTTTTACTTTTCTACTAAAGCATGGATACTCACAAACATTTGTCCAGGGGCCACAAAGTTCAGTTTGTGGTATAACTGAGGGCCACACTGCTGCAGCAGGGTTGCGGTGCGGGGTCTGAATGGGGCAAGGATTGTGTTGGGAGGTTCAAACACATGTTACATAAACGGGCAAGCATTTATTTGCAGGGTAATACATTCTTGCCCATTTATTTAACATATTTTTCAAGTGGACTGCAAGCTGCCCCCGGGCCATACTTTTAGTATCACTGTACTAAATTGTGCACTACTGAGCGGAATGTTTTGCTGTGCCCAGCTACTAGATTCCTGAGAGCTTGAGTAATAGAACTTGATCAGCGATATTGTGTGTTTTACCTTGGATTACTCTCTCAATGACTGAGCCAATGACTCTAGATGCTCCACTTTGCCTAAAGAATCCTTGGAAAGACTTCATTATGCTCTAACTTTATTAGAACTTCGATATTACACACAGAAACAGATGGCCTCTGTCTTCCTTCAGTAGTTATTTGCCTGTAAACCACTTGACTTTTCTTTCTAGCCAGGAGACATGCTCTTAACAGTACTTTATTATTCACATCCTTTGGTTTGCTTTCCTATCCTGATGTAAATGACCTCTTGTATATTACTCTGTATTAATGTATATGACTAGGGTGTGCCCCTTTTTTGGGAGGAGATAAATATTGAGAAAGGCAAAAGCTGAAGTACAAACATTCAAAGCTAATCCAAAGATAATTAAGTGTGTCTATGAATGACACTCACATCACCGCAGAGGTGACCAAAAGTAAACACATAATAAAGTGTAACTTTTGGTTCCTGAAACAAGTATTTAGATGAAACAGACAAACATTTCGCAATAAAATAAACATGAACAAGATTGACTGGGATTTAAATGATCTTAACCGCAACTTCTTTATCTAAAAGGCCAGGGCATTGTTTCTTGCTTTTTTTATGCACAGTTTGAGACAGGTTCACAAGGTAAGTTCTTGTCACCTGAGCCATGGAATGGATGGCTATGGGCATCACTTAGGGGTCACCAGGGGTTGCAGCGGTGACTCCTAAGCCACCTGTTGTGACCCCTGCCACATTGGCAAGTGCTCCTGTGGCATAAAATAAGCCTCAATGTGAGCGGCGTTTGAGTGCACTGCTGTGCTAAAGCTCTGCCTGCAGGGGCATTATGATGGCCTGCAAGCAGGGCCTGGGCGGGGGAAATAACTGATCTCACTCATTGCTATGGTGACCCCCGGCCAGATTGACCGGCAGTGTCCTTGATTTGATACATTGTATGCATCTGCTGTTGGCATGGGCGTGGAAGCTGAGCGAATCAGCACAAAGCATGCACAGCATGACTGAGCATGATTGGACAGTGACTAAGCACATGTGCTGCAGCTAGCAGCACATGTGTGTACATACAAGCACTCACCTGCTGCACACAATCTTAGCTGAGTACATAGTGCCTGGTGCGGTATCTGTACCACTTTGTTCGGGACCGACAACCAAGTCCTAGAGCAGTCAATCTGTTAGCGCAAAAGCACTACCAATGATGACAGCCCTGGCAAAAACCTTTGCCCAGCTCCAGTGCAGCAGTAAAAGCCACACTGATGAGGGGCGACCTCAGAGTTGAGTTGGACTCATCAGTGCAGTTTGCCAAGACTCTAGAGTGACTGACTAGAATCAACACAAGTTCAGGACCGGGCTGTGAGAGACGTGCTTCCCTTAATTGTTACTCACTGACTGAGTTGGACGGTTGAACCTCAGACAGGCCCTGGGGCAGGAGAGGTCATTCCAGAGTGAGACTGGCTGAGTTATGGTATTGACTCGACTAGAGTCTCGACTCTCCTACTCCCCTTGTGGTGGTGTCAGTCACTGTGACTCCTGTGAGCTGCGGGACCTGGGCAAACATCTAACGAAAGTAACAAGTAAGATTTTCAAATGCCCTGCAAAACTTCTGAAATGATTGTTAAAGAACACACGTTTCAGATTCAACCATTCTAGCTGGCTAGCTGATGTTTAGGTAATGTGAATAACAAATTAATTGCCATTATTTTATGTTGAATACTGCATCCGTTTAGCAACAGCATGCACATGCCGATCAGCGATTTCCAGTGGATATTGTCTGTTTCAAACATCACCAAGGCCAGAAAGGCCATAGCGGGCATAAGTGATGGGTGGGTTTTTCCCCGGGAGGCAGGAAGGATGGGGGGGAGATTTTGTTAGTGGAGGCCCGGTTTGTAGCAATGCAGCAGTTTTAAAAGCACTGGCAATAATAAAACTGTCAAACTAACTCTTATATGTATTGATGTACCTGATGGAGAGAGATTGGAGTTTTGTTTGGTGGCAGATTTCACTTATCTAAGGTAGCACAGAGGATTATTATGCCTGCTGACAAGAAAGTGTATGATATGTCTCAAAGAATAATATTTTATGCGGATGGCTCAGCGGGTTACTTCTTTTGTCTCAGAGATGTAGTTGTTACTGAGCAGTTCATAAGTTACATTTGTAACCTAGCACAGTGAGCTATAAACTGCAATCTAAGAGCTGCATGGTACAGGTTAGAAAGTAATGTTTTTTTTCCCAGTCTTGCTATCCTGATGTTACTAAGTAAGGTTTGGTGGGGTAGAAATAAATTCTTCTCATCAAAGTCAACCCTAGCTACTGTGTTATGTTTTAAATCCTGGGTTTGTGCTTCTCCAGACCAAGCACTCTTAAGAAGTGCCCACCAGTATGGATGACATGAATCCTGCACCTTGTAGGCTCCGTTGCCTAATGTAATATTGTCTACAGACTAATTTACACACCTATGATTCATTGTCTCTGTATATGTGTGTGAAGAATTTTAAAAATTTGGAAAGTTTTGCTTTGGGAGCAGTGATTAATGGAGTCATTTTTAAATGCAGGTTGTAACATCTGCATTTGTAAAGTAAGCATTCATGACTTTGGGCATTCTGGCTGTGAGATAAGATGTGTGTTGCTGGTAAGGTAAGTTCCACACAAACTTCCCTATTAGGCACACTATGCTATACCATCTTTAATTCTGAGCAGCTTTTAAGGCACCTCTTTTGTTGAAGAGACAACTAAGGGCCTGATTTAGATCTTGGTGGATAGGATTATCGCCTTATTACAAATCCATTATATCCTATGGCATTTGTGATACGGCAGACAGGATATCTGTCGCATTTGTGATGGATATCCTATCCACCAAGATCTAAATCAGGCCCTAAGTGTGGTGGGACAGCACATACAAAGAAGGTGGGGAAGTGTCTGACAAAGAGTAGTGTGTTGAAAATGCACTAGAGAAAATGGAATAATGGATGAGTTGCATGAAACTCTAGAGGGTTGATGCTCAATAGATTAACTCTGGAATTGTATGCAGGGTGCTTGTTGACAGCTTGCTCAACATTAGAGTGAAATATTGTACTTTCACTGAAAATTAACATATATCATGCAACAAAAAGGTGGACACTTCTTTTGAAATTGTAGTTTTTATTTTCTAATATTAATGGTTTAACTACTCCCCAAAAAAACTTTCATTTGCCTTATTGCGGTTGTATTTTCCTTGTTTAGGCTGGAATCCATTTTGTAGGCCACATTGGATCAAAATAAGCGCATTGAGGTGGTAGGAAGGAGGATCAACAGATGTGCTGCATCAACAAAGGAAACAAGTCAAAGGATATATTTTTCTGCAGGCCCCTGTTGACCCCTAAATTCCAGGGCAGAGGTAATCCACAGGAGAATGGGTAGTGAGTGCCTCAGTACAACTAGAGGAGGCAGGGCAAAAAGAGTGGCAGGCTGGTCTGCTGCCCTTTTACTGCAAAGTCTTGAAAGTAGAACAGACTAGAAGTATTCAATGTGAATGCTAGATGGCCACTTGTGTTTCATCTTTATCTAGCATGCACAGTGAGCGTACTTCTGAGAGTCAGTAATAAGAGCAGGTTGTGCTTTGAAACCATTAGGTAGGGCTGTTGAAGTACGCAGGTTAATAATTGAGCTAATGTTTCAATTGTTATCTATGCGTGTTGGCACTGACATTATTTTGGGATTAACAGGACTTATGGTGTAAAGGCAAAGGGAAAAACAGGTTTGCGTCTTCTTCTCACAACCTTGAGTCCGGCATGAAATGTTGAGTAAGTATGAGGGGTAGTCCATTAACACATATACATTTTTTGTTGATATCAGTAACCTGTTCTGGCTCTATTATAAAAAGAGTTTAAAAACTAGAGGATACCTCTTAATTCACCATGAATGCAAGGGAATCACCACCCTTTGGCACTTCCTCCATTTCAAAACATGATAAATCCCACTGAAAGTCTCAATTGTGTCTGCCCTGAAAAAAGTACTCGGCCCAGCTCAGAATCAACACCACTCTGTATCTCCATTGATTTCACTGGATTTGTAACCCAAAATAAAGAAATGACACCCTTGGACACTCTAAAAGTAGAGGTATGCTACAGAAACCATTGTGCATACAATAATATACAAAGTTAACATACAGAAAATAATATATACAATAAAACATCTCTTGTATATGTTTGTTGACAAAATGGCCATTAAAAAATATATATTCATGTATGTGAAAGGGTCTCTGTGTTTCCTCATTGTTATTTGTAGTGTACCATGCCATGCCATATCCCTTTTGTCTGTATTTCTGACATTTTATAAGTAGAATTGCTGGGTTCAGTTGCCAACAGAGTAACATTTATTTCCTGCTAGAAAACACGAACATCCAAAACAAAAATCAATATTGCATTTGTTCACTAAAAAATGGAGTAGAAGAACCAAAGAACTTTGTGCAGGTTGTAATGGAGTCAAGAGAAAAAAATAGTTGTCTGATGCTGCTCTATCAAGCAGTGAAGGCATCTCCCTGTGCTGATGATAATTTTGCCTTTGTTGACATTAGTGATATTTCATCACATGCTGACAGTGCTGAGTGTTCATTTCCCACTGAGGTTGAAGATTCATCTTCCTATGTTGGCATCTTAAAACTTAAGTCTGTGGCTGGCCTTGCTGACTGTTCATCATCCTTTGATGACCATACAGCCAGCTCTTTTTTGGAGAGTGACACAATAGAGGTACCTCAAATCAGAGAAGCTAGTCAAACACAAACATCAAAATCCCACCCAGAAAGCGAACTCTTGGCATATGAATTTTCACTGAATCATTCTAGTGACCCAGTGCAAGCAAAACTTCAAACATTCCCCTTAACAGCATGTCTTAGTTTTAATGGAGATTTCAAAACCCAAGCTTGGAGGCTGTATTCAGTCCTTAAAGATGCTGTTTATTGTTTTGCATGCAGGCATTTTATTGCTGTTACTGTGGGAAGAGGACCGTGTGAACCTGGCAATGTTGCATTTGTTGATATTAGCTTCAGTAAGTGGGAAAAGCTTACTTGTTCTTTGTCCAAACATTCACAGTGAGAGAAGCATAAATAATCAGTTATTGCTTGGACCAACTTCATAACATTACAGCAACCTACGAACCATCAACAGTCTGTTTCTTCCATACTAGTAAGAGGTGCAGGTGGTAAATTGAGGCGAATAGACAACATGAGGAGCAGCTGCTTAAGATAGTATGTTTCTTAGGTTGTCAAGTGGTTGCATTCTATGCCACTGACTAAACTGAGGATTCTCACAATAGGGGAAATGTAATTGAATTGTTAGAGATGATTTCCTATGAAGATGAGATGTTAAAAGCAACATGTCCAGGAGGTATGGGCACTATATCTCTCCTGTTCACCAAAATGACATGACATGGCATCTGTAGTGGCAGTGCTGGTCCGTGAGCGCATTGTCAAAACGTGACAAAATATTTTGCGTTGCTAGCTGATGAAACCAAAAATGTTTCAACTAATGAGCAGCTGAGCTTATTATCTGCATTGTTGATGGTAAAGGAAATGTTCGGGAGAATGAACTAGGGTGTTAACATATGGAGAAGTTAGATGCCTCCAGGCTTGCTGCAGCCATTGTTTAAGCAGTACAGAAAGCTGGACTTGATTAGAAGAAATGTGTTGCACACTGCTATAATGGAGCATCCATTTTGAGGGGCTGTTTTAATGGTATCCAAGCAAAAATTAAAAAGATTGCACCACAAGAAATTTATATACACTGCCATGCCCATTGCCTAGACCTTGTGTTAGTGCAAACAGTAACTAGCATGCAACCAGTAAACACTTGTTTTCAACATTACAGGCAGTTTATGTTTTTCTTTTGCAAAGTTCACAGAGGCATGAGCTCTTTGTGAAAGTTCAGAAAAAGAGTAATCCGTATGTAGTGGAGCTGGAAAGACTCTCAGGTATGAAGTGGTTTTACTGGTACTCCTGTTTAAATAAATAGAGATGTGATTTGATTCTATGATCATTGTCCTCCATGTAATAAAATCCCAACAACATGACAAGGAGGCTAGTTCAGAAGCCACAGGAATTCCTGAGGACATTGAAAACTGTGGCTTTTTACTTACATCGCAGTGTATGGAGCTCATTCTCCAAATGATTTACAGTATATCCCAAGAACTACAGAGAAAAGACTTAACTTGCAGAAAGCATGTGACCTCGGTAAGTCAACGAGAAGTGATTTAGTGAAACTCCCTCAAGATAATCAGTAGACCGAATTGTTAAGTCAGGCTAAGGACTTAGCAGAGTATCGTGGAATTGAGATTCAGAAAGAAATCAATCTAAGTGCTCTACTTTTAATAGACACCATAACTTGAGTAACAACTTTACAGATTATTTTGTCAGTACCTTCGTAGGGAAAAGATCGAGCAATTTTGATGTCTCAGAAAGTCAAACTCCACTTTCTAAGTGCTTAAAACCGGAAGTTTATTTCTCTACTTTGGACATATACAGACAACACAGGTCTCGTCTGCTGTCAGAATGTTCAGACCAAACGCTGGACATTTTTGGGACTTTTCCTCTGCACTAGTTAGTGTTGACAAAGATCCAGAGGCTGCAGTAGACCTAAGTCTTCTTCAATCTAAACTGGAAACTGCAAAATGTATCTTTCAGACAAGAATGTACCAGTTAATCACTTTATCAGGCAGTAGCTCATCTATCCACCAGGAGACTTTTCTCGGGTTTTGGATCTTTTAAATCTAGCTTTTACATTACCTACTACTATGGCTTCAAATGAGAGATTCTTCTCCTGTATGTAAAGGCAAAAATATTATTTTCGCATTAAAGTTGGAGATGGGACTCAGTGGTTTGACGATAATGGCTTGTGAACCTAATGAGGTTAAGCAGCTAAATTTGAATGAAGTCATTTGCAGATTTGCTGACTTGCACCACAGCAGGTCTCTTCTGAAAATATTTTCTGGTCCTCTCAGCAAGAGCCTGTCTATTGACAGCATAAGTCAAACAAACATTAAGTTCTGCTCATGTGTCGGAATGTATATTACATACAGAGAGGTCTACTGATAGAATGGAAGGAAAGTAACCATTTACATTAAGATTGGATACTTATAAAAACTCATCTAGCATTTAATTTTTGATAGATGCATACATTTATTTCATGTACACAAAGATAAAACTCAGACATAATTGGACCAAGGGCTCTCCTTCTCTGTCATTGAGCCCTGCTTATATAAAAGATAAGGATAAAAGGACCACATGTGACAGATAAAAGAATCATATTGCACCATGTCATACATTCCCAAGCTTGAGTATTCATATGAAAACAGTTGCTCTTCAAACAACAGATATTCAGCCCAGACCCACTTAAATATGTTTGTTTCTTATCTGCATAAAACTGACGCTGCCTAATGCTACATGTGGCCATGCTACCTCCTAAAGCTATATGCTTTTCGACCTACACCCAAGGATATCAGTTGTAATTTTCCTAACTGACGCTGCCTGACATCTGCCACATTTTTCTTAGACTTGTTTGCTATGTTCCTCTGTTCATATTTAACTATACAGAAACAATTATAGTTATTCACACCGTCCCCATGTATTTTTCATGTACTCATATTCTTGCCTCACCCTCACCTTATAGGTGGAACCATGGCTTTCTCAAATGTACCTTTGGTATTCTCAGGTGCAATTGTACCCTGATGTCCATCAATGCTTTCACTGCTCATTTAATTGTCAAATGTGTCTCTCCTACAATGTTCATTTCCTCTGGTCTGAGAGGGGTTTGTTACTGATTTGTTACAGAAAAGACTCACTAAATTAGCCTATATGATATATATTATCTATTTCAATATGCAAGCACCTTCCATCTCCCAAACAGTTTCTTTGCCATATGGGTGCATATTATCTTTCAGCTCTCTTAATTTCCCTGCTATAGTTATGATATTGATATTGTTTTCAAAAATATAGATGCAGCATTCTCCTCCTATCTTTGCCCATACCTTATCACGGACATAATATCAATGCAAACAAGTTTGAAACACAACAATATCGGAAATTAAATAAGAATAAGAAAAATGATGAATTCCTATACTTCAATAGGAAAACCAAAAATATCTAGAACACACATATCTATTTTGAAAACAAACATATTGGATTCGTGAAAACAAATATATTGTTTCCTTTAAATAAACATGTAATATATGAAAAATATAAATTTACACCATATCAAGTGCAATATTATTGCCAAATATTTCAATATTAATTAATAAATATGTAAAAAACGTTTTACATAGAACAATCACTTCGGATACACCCAACATATTACATACACATATTTAAATTAAATAATAATATATTACTTCAACAAAATATTTACCATTCACCCCAATAAATGAAATCACTAAATTATTAACAATACAATGCTCCCAACAAATATCATTAACTGCAAACATTTAATTACCAACCTAAATATGAATAAATATACACACACACAAACATATATATGTTTGCATATATATTTATATTAAAAACTATATATCATACATCAAAAATAAAACCTAAATTAGCATTCATCATAGATAAGATAAAAAAAATAAAACTTAAACTAAACAAACCAATAACCCAACTAATTAAATAAAACTATAAACAACTTTACCCTATAAAATCAACAAACAACTAAATAAACAATCAGAAAAAGGCCTACCCTGGGCGTAGTTCGCGTAGTCTCGCTACGTGAAGCTACATGAAGATGTTCTTGCACTACGCGAGCTACGCATAGCTTCACGAGCGTGCGTAGTTGCTTGGGGCGCCCGTTCGCTATGCGTTTTTCTTGTTCGGGAGCGCGTTGTGCGTGTTCGGGGTGCTGTTTGCATGCTCAGGGAATAATATCTTGCGGACTTACCCATGTGTTCGCCAAAGGGCGCGGCCATCTTGTTTTTCAATTGTCCAACCCGCTCGCGATGCCTTATTTCCTGTATGTCATGTTCGGGAGCGCATTTTACTTGTTCGCGATGATTATTGCGTGTTCGCGAGAAATATCGCATGAACCTACCCACACGGTTGCGAATGGGCACGGCCATCTTGTTTTTCACTCTATGCTATGGTTCTGGGCCTACTTTTCTATCCTCCCTTATTCTTTGGAATCCTTAGTTTTTTACACAGTTTTTCTGACTTTTTTTACTTATCATCTATCTCTCTCTGTCCCTAAGTTTATATTTTGCATTTTATTTCTACTTTTACCATGTTTTTTAATTTTATATTACTTCTTTCTTTAAGCTACTACTTTTTCCCCCTATCTTTCTTTTTTCCCTTCTAACTTTTCCTTTCCGCCTCCCACCCACCCCAGAACCATGGCCAAGGGCACTGCCACTAACGGCTCAAAGGGCAAGGCGCCTGCGCCCAAGAGCCACCTGCCTTGCGGCAGAATGCGCCTTGCAAGGGTGCAGGCCCGGCAGCTTTTTGATGAGGCGGAGGTGGCCGCCCTTGTTTTTTTATCCAGCGCCCTTGACCGCGGCAGCAGACGGCAGGCCCGGCTCCGGGTACGCTACCCAGGAGCGTCACTCTCGGTGGGTGAATGTGCGCTGGGCAGTGTTTCAGTGCTCAGGGGTCCGGCGCACCCATAACCAGCTGGCCCACCGGTGGTCTGACATCCTGGACCGGGAGCAGGACCTGTTTGACCTGCTACGTGTTGAGGTCGTTGAGCTTGGTGAGTAACTTAGTATAAGTATTGTTGTGTATACATTTTTGATGAATAATAAGATTACTGCTGCTAACATTGCTGGTAAATTACATTTTAAAATCTTCTGTGATTGTAGGACCCGGGTGCTCGGCGCTACTCTTACTTGTTTGCAACTTTGTGCTAGCTTGGGCTAATTAAAGTAAGCGTTTATTTTAGAGAACTGAAGTTAGGTAATGCTATTGCTAGAGAGACTCTAGTCCTTCCATTGTCCTCCTGTGAAATAGTGGTGGATGGATACTAGGTTTAGTTAGTATTAGTTAATAATCTTTTTACGGTCTGCGTGATGCCTCCTCTGTCACTGAGTGCTGCTTACCCCAGTCCTCCGCAGAACCTTTTGTAGTTTGTTTAGTGAGTGGTAGGCTTAGCAGGGTCAGTCAGTAGCAGAACAAGATCAGATGCAACCAACCCACAATTTGGTGTATGCACAAATTTATGCATGAGTCCTCCATCTCATCTATGCATTTTTGATGGCTAAAAAAAATGGAAATGCAGACTTAGTGAACAATTGGCCCGTCTGGAATAGGTGGCCTAGGTCAGGTGGTACTTAGGCTTCGTTAGTATTTGGAATCAGAATGATTATGGAACACTGGAGTGTTCATTTATAAGTAGACAATCCGTGAATACAGCAAGCAGCCCAGTAGTCGATCCGTCAATTTTATTGCAATTGTTGTTTCCTAAAATGTTTTTTGACTTTTTTTTTTAAATGATTAATTTGTTTCACAGCACTTCTTAATGTTTGTCTATTTCTTTATTATATCTTATATGAACATCAGCACCACCCAGGGGCAGAAAAACAGGGTCCGAGTCGGCGGGAAAACAACAACCAGGAGAGGACCGCTTCTCTACCGAGGCTCCTGCTGCTGGACCCAGTAAGTCCTCCAGTGGTTAATATTAACAATTATTTTCCCCTATCTTTTACTACATCTTTTCCGAACTATTAATTATGGTTCCACTTTCTAATTCTATTTTTTACAAAAGCTTCTTTGACCTTGACTATTTGTTTCCAAATTCTGGTTATCCCTGCCTCTAAGTTCCTTGTAACTGCCTCTGCTATGACTCTCTGTACTACTACTGCTACTATTAATTTGTCTGTAGCTTAGCTTGCCCAGTTGGCCACTCTTTGTTGAAGGTTTTCTTTGGAATAAAACTCAGATTGACCAATAGCTCTAGCCACTGTGTCCTGTCCTTTGGGTTGTCCTCTTCTAGTCTTCTTAATCTTGAGACTTTGACAATTCCCACCAACAAAATGCCCAACCAGATATTTGACTAGTATTTTGGATCGGATAGTACATACTACTACTGTTGTAGGGATTCTGCAGAGCCACATACAGAACTATGCACAAGAAAATAGGATGTTGGTCAGTCAGAAGAACCCACAATCCCCTGACCGACTAGCTATAGTGTCTCATTAGGTCCCACTCCCGACCCCCCACACGAAGATACAGAAGGATGATGAGACAGACAACCCAGAACATAATAACACCCTTTTGCTCACTCACTTGTGTAAGTCCACCCCACCACACCAAATACCACAGAGTCTATGTGTAAGTTCAAAGTGTTTATTTTCAAATAAGTAACAAGCTCTGTACGTTGTTCTATGAAATTATTACTACAGCCAGATTTAACAGCTAAAAGCATAAGATTAAAACAGTAAACATTTACAAGTGCATGACAAGACAAAAGATCTGTGTGAATTCTGGAAGACCCCTCACCGTAGAAATACTGGTTACATCATGCATCATAAGCTCTGCAAATCTCTGGTTTGTAGAAGGGAATCTTCTGCCTATTATGAGAAAAATGGTGCGCGTTAGGTAGTATACTGAAATAATGCAAGCATTTCGCAGTCATGGCAAAAAGTGTAACATGTACATGTGATGGCTAACCAATACGGACTAACCGAACTCCATAACAAAGTGGCTTGTTTTTCGACCTCTTCACTTGTACGCAGCTGTCATGTGGCCTCAAAGGCGTCTACTGCACAACAAGCTGCGAAGTATAATATGCGCAAAAAGAGTAGTAGACATGATGAATCTAAAAGGGTTACATGGCTCAGGCTGGCTTTCCAAAGAGTAGAGTAGGACTAGATGACCCTAGGGACCATATAACACTACTAGTGTCTGTCTACTGACTCTACTCCCAATTTGGACTAGTGATGATGTATGTAACTTTTTTTTCAATCTTCCTAGTGAAAACTAATAAAATAGTGGGAGGTGTGCAGGCATCTAAAAATGTGTAATGTGTTTTTCTAGGCATACTACCAACCACCAGTGCCGGCGAGACCAGTGGCGATGGCGATGCAGCCATTCCGGTGGGGGCGGGAGACCAGGCGACACCTGCAGGAGCTACAGGGGGGGAGCCAGCAGCAGTGGCGGGCAGTGGTAAGTTATATTCATTACTTCTTGAAATTACTACTAGATGGAAGTATGTTCACTTCACTCACTGTACTGTGAGACTTATTAAGTTGCAGTGAACATTATACAATGGTTGAAGAAGACACCCTTTACTTAGCATTAGCAGTGTGAGTTGAGTAACCACTGACCTCTTCTATCTGACTCCAACTCAGCTGTGAAGGTTTTATGGAGAAGACTAAAACTCAGATCAGATGACCTTGATGGATGTGTTGAACAAAGAGGGAAAGAAGGGTGGAATGAGGAAGGACGGGTGAGATGTAATATGACTGGCAGAGAAGGATAAGTTGGAAGCATGCATAGGTGGCTGATAGGAATCAGATCAAATGCATGGGTTGTTGAAGGATGGGTGGAAGGTGAAAGAGGATGCCTGCCTGGGTGGGCGACACAGTATGGCTGGATACTAGATAGCAAGAATCATCAGCGGTGTTTGGTTCAAACTCAAAGCCAAGGCAAGCAAGGAAGGAGAAGACGCATGGGTGGTTGTTGGTGAAACCAACTAAGGTTTGTTAAGAGATATATAAAAAAGAATGATAGACATTTAATTTGATGGATGTATGCCTGGATGTACTATCATTAATATACAGCACGGGTGGAGACTGTCAATGGAGAGTATTACTTTGAAGAGAATGTAAAAGAAACTGCGCCAGAGTAGCAAAGCAGAGGGGAATATAAGTAGTATTTTCAGAATACAGTTGACTCACAGTAGTTTGCAAGCACATCTTATATATATATATATATTATCAAGCACCTTCCTGCGACTTCAAGGACCACTCCCGACCTATGTTAATGTATTTTCGATTGTGTCAGCCAGCCTGCAAAGGGTGGCCTATCTGTTGGTTACACAATCAATGAAAACAAAGTACCCTATGCAGTTGGGGTCGGTGGTGGGAGTGCTAATGGGCGGTGACGTGGGGAGGGGCAGGGTGGGGGGGAAGTAAACTACGTATTACAGCCAAATACAGGTAAGTAAACATAAAAATAAATAAAACGATTTTCATTGTGGGCACTGCACCACCAAATGCGATGCAGTGCGTGCAACAAAATTTGTTTTATTTATTTATATGTATCGTTTACTTACCTGTGATTGTCCGTAATCCATAGTTTACTACCCCCACCCTGCCCCTCCCCACATCACCGCCTGGCAGCACTCCCACCAGCGACCGCTACTGACCTGATGTTCTGTTACCATCTATAATATAAGCAATGATCATTGGATCCGATAAATAATCCGCCTTTTTGTAGTACCCAGGGCAGGGTGAAAGTGAAATTGAGCAATTGCCCTCATGTAACAGAGAGAGTATGGCCAGTGCCACCCGTAATACAAAAATATGAGCTTCCCCACCTGCAGACAGTAGTAGTAAATAAAACTAACGTGAGTCTGCATCATGTGACTCGTATCTGTTTCTCTTGGGTGCAAGCTTAGCTGACTGAGCTGGCATGCCAGCTACAACAAGGTTATGTAATTTTGCTAAACTAGAGATAAGAACAAGACGACTGGTGTGTACTGGAGTACATAGTGCTAGTATGATGCCTGAAACTCCCACAAATGTTAAAGTCCGAGGAAGTAGAAGGATAAATACTTACCACAAATGTTATGTACTGTGCTTGCTAGTGATACTGTGCCACTATGTGTTGAATTAATTTTGTGTTTCTGTTTTGCTAAGAGTATTGTTTACAACATGTTCTTCTTCTTTCTTGATATAGATCGTCCTTCCCAACCAAAACCTACGCGGAAGGAGTTGGCAGCCAGGGCCCGGCGCCGTAAACTGGAGGCCATTTGTGAGGAATACGAAGGCTGGTGGCTCAGGCGGAGGAGGAAGCGGCTGCAGCTGCAGCCTCCTCCAATGCCCCGGGCCCCAGTCAGGCCCGCCTCTAGTTTTACGGCGCCGTGGTCAGGCAGCCACCCGCCGCCGTGCCTAAATATCAAGCACTGCTGCCCCCCACCCTGGATGTAACTGCAGGGCATTTCGCCGCCAGATCCTCCTCCGGATGGCACGCTTGGAGGAGCACCTAGAGGAGCGGGTGAAGATCCTGGTTGACAAACACCTGAAAGCTATGAGACACCATACATTGAGTAACAACTTTACAGATTATTTTGTCAGTACTTCTGTAGGGAAAAGATTGAGCTATTTTGAAGTCTCAGAAAGTCGAACTCCACTCTCTGAGTGCTTAAACCAGGAAGTTTATTTCTCTACTTTGGACAGATACAGACAACACGGGTCTCATTTGCTGTCAGAATGTTCAGACCAAAAGCTGGACGTTTTTGGGACTTTTCCTCTGCACTAGTTAGTGTTGAAAAAGATCCAGAGGCTTCAGTAGACCTACATCTTCTTCAATCCAAACTGGAATCTGCAAAATGTATCTTTCAGACGAATGTACCAGATTTTCACATTATCATCTATCTACCAGGAGTATTTTCTCAGGTTTTGGATCTTTTAAATCTAGCTTTTACATTACCTATTACTACTCCTACAAATGAGAGATTCTTCTATTATTTGCGTATTAATGCTGGAGATAGGACTCAGTGATTTGATGATAATGGCTTGTGAATCTAAGGAGGTTAAGCTGCTAAATTTCAATGAAGCCATTTGCAGATTTGTTGGCATGCACCACCGGAGGTATCTTCTGAAAATATTTCCTGGTCCTTTCCTCATTCACAGAATCAGCCTCACACTTTGAATTTTAGTTAATCTTCTCATGAAGACAAATAAGCAACATCAGTACTGCTGCAACCAGTGCACCACCAAGTGAAAATTTAAACCACATATAATACTCTGCCAGCCATTATTATCTTCCTTGCTTTTCGGATCTGCAACAGTTGCTTTTGCGTTTGTTTCCTCTTACATTGAGGCATATGCCACCTGAAGACATTTGCCAGTGATCACAAAAACAAAAACCCTATGCTGGAGCATGAATACATAATCTGCCACTCTGCCATGCAGTAGCAGCCTTCTCCTGATGGCCAAGCAAATAGCAATTACTCTCCCTTGAGGCCTATGCCAACTGAAGAAATCTGCCAGAAAACCTCAGAAGCCAGTACCCTATGCATCATCAAGAAAATAGACGCTATCACACTGCTAAACAGTATTGGCCTTCTACTGATGGCTGGGCAAGCAACAGCTATTTCCCAGTCAGTCTCTTCTTACCATCTTCAGCCATATGCCACCTACAGATATACAGTGATCTCAGTAGTCAATAAACTATGCAGGGGCACACAGACATCAGTTACAATGCAGCCAAGCGTATCCACCGCCTCAATATGGGCAGGCAGTCAACCGCTGCTCTACAGCCAATCTGCTTTCACCTTGATAGGATTTGAAGTATGTTCTTTTTTGAGGTCCCTTTTTTGTATCTGTAGAGGTTTTTTAGCCTGTGTGTGTTTTAAGTAGGCAAAAAGTAGATGCAGCACTTTCTGTGATAGCACCAAGGCAAAGGACATGCAATGTTGCTTCCTTTGATTTAGTGGGGCCAAAGGTCATGCTGTGTCACTTTCTGTGATGTCACTAGGTCAAAATTAATGTGACATCAGACAGGGGTCACATGGCATATGATATCACTTCCTCTACCTCTGGCATTTTGATAAATCGATGTCCATGGGTGGCTCTCTATCCAGCCACTGACTCTCTACAATCCGACATCATCTGTACTTGTAGATAACAGTGCTAGCACCACAGCTTGATCTTTGACTGCAAGATGTAAACTAAAAATATTAATGGGAGTTAGTGCTGTATTTCAAGATGATGACCCTCTCTGCAGAATGTAGTGAGTGTTCACTGAGGAGCCAATATCTCACAGATATTAAGAGGCTATAAGCTAAATGGGGGCCCCTTAAGGGACTGGTGGCAACACAGGGACTACTGTGGCCTCCACTAGGCCTCTAAATACAGTAGACTTGAATACATCACTGAGATACATCTGAATAGTCTTTGAAAAACTTTGAGAG
The DNA here is from genome assembly GCF_964204655.1 of Triturus cristatus. Classification (NCBI taxonomy): domain Eukaryota; kingdom Metazoa; phylum Chordata; class Amphibia; order Caudata; family Salamandridae; genus Triturus; species Triturus cristatus. The sequence continues at coordinate 543,257,786 of NC_140594.1, read as the reverse complement.
TATCTGGGGCGATATCCTAATGGGCTGTGCTGAGTCAGCGCAGAGATGAGTCCCTGTGTTTTTTTTATGTGTCTGCAGTGAGTAAAGTGAATTCATTTAACCTAATAATTCTCTGAGTTAGGGCTTGATTTTCAAACATTACACCTGAGAATCAGTAAGTAGGGTTTCCCCTATCAGTTTCTGAGCTGCCCTTTCTAAAGTAATGGATTAAGTCAGACAAATGTTGGGTTAAACAAAGTCAGTTTAAGCCTGATGGTCCATAAAAAGAAGTTATCAGCTCTGCACTGAGCCACCATAGCCTATCATGATAAGGCTCTAGGCATTCTACATTCATGTAGCAGAGATCACCATCTCACGTCCAACATCTGAACATTACATGTGCAGCGTTTTGGATCTCCTCAACAAGGGAAGGACAATTACTCCGGAGGTTCGTAAATCAATTCAGAGAGAATACCATACTCAAGGCAATGCTATGCCTTAACCGCGTATGCCATTTTCAAAGCAGGCTATTGCTTAGCTTCAAATTCCTCGGCTGCCAAAACACAGGGATTTTACGATGCCGTCTGATGAAACTGTGAAAATTAAAACATTATTCAGATGTTCAAAAATTATGGTTTTGTCTCAGACTATTGTCTTGTCTGACAGCTATATATGTATTTCAATGGTATGAAGATTGAGAACATGGCACTCTGATTTCTAGTCAATCTTCCTAGGTATGCCTCGATCAGCCTGGACCTCAACCAGCTACACTGGTTACCAGTAAAGAAAAGGATTATCTTTGAGGCTCTGACTATAGCATACTGGCTTATCTATGAAACTGGTCCCACATACATGCATAAAAGCCTGGCCTTGTCTTGCCCCCAAAGATTCCTCTGTCATTCCTTTTCTTGTCTGTTTTTGCCTTGCGCCGGGACACTCTAGTAGTAGCTGCACGGTTTACAAGTTACATCATTGTTGTAATGATGTAATATGGGCTCATCCAAGGCCCACTGTGACATAACCCTTTTCTACCTCTCCTATTGGCATTCCTTATCACCCCATTCCCCCACATTCTAATGTGTCAGTTGATTAACATTAGACTTGGCAGTTGCATCCCTGCGAGGTCAGCTCTGGGGTTTTAATATGAATAAACGTACCTCTTCAAAAACTGCGTGTGACTTTTCTACAAGTGGTGACTAGCAGATCAGACCCATTTGACGTCTTGTGACTTCTTCTCGAAAGATCCCTGGAGAAACTCCCTCCAGCCGGAATTTACAGATTTCATGGCAAATTGCATTGTGGTGAGGATTTCAGAGCAATATCTCTGTGGATGCTGCCGTGGAGTACTGTCATTTGTTCAGTCCTACGTTTGATGACAGAGGATTGAGTAAGTTGTTCCAGTGTTGTGTCCGCCTCAAAGCCTTTGAGCAGGAGCATCGTAGTGCTCATGGTGGAATTGCTGTTGTGTTCATGCCGGAGCATTTATGCAGCTGAGAGAGCAGGAGCATCGTAGTGCTCATGGTGAAGTCGCTATTGTGTCAGTGCCGGAGTGTCCGTGCGGCTGAGGGAGCAGGAGCATCATAGTGCTCAGTGTGGAGTCGCTGCCATGTCAGTACCACAGTTTCTGTGCGGCTGAAGGAGCAGGAGCATTGAAGTGCTCATGGTAGTGTCACTGGAAGAATTATGACACAGAAAGACGCACATCATCGTTCAATGGGGGGAGTTTGGAATTTCTTATCTGGAATTTGTGCCCAACCTCCCTAAAACATCAGACATAAAGCACGCAGAGCGGCCATCTTAAGTGCATTGTTTCTACATCACCTCTCACGCCCCTCAGCAAAAATAACTATACAAGTTTCAGGCTTTAGTTTACTTCCAGTTAGAGCTTCATGGCTCGGACATGCAGCAGCACAATAATTTCACATTTACTGAGTGCAACAACAAAACCTACAGGAAAACTTACACTGAGTTTGTGAACTACTATTCAGGATTTGCGCGAGGATTCCTTCAGACTTTAGTACACAAACCGTGCATACTTTTCAGTCACTGTTTGGAAGTATCAGCCTTAAAATATACTTACATAACTTATATTTATAATTACTGTCAAGTGTTTTGCAACATACTGTGTACTGTGTTTACCTGATTCTTTGGTACTTTGTTAACATAATTTAGTTTGCAGATTCAGTAACTTATTGTACGTGTTTGTTTCACCCATGTGTCTGCTGAATTTAATGAATTTAGCTAATCTCCAACCCTTCCTTCATGTGAAGGCTGAACCTTGTATGCCATGGAAGGAATGGAAAGAATACTTCTGTAATTATAAAGGGCCTGATTCACAAAAGAAATCTGAGACTAAATCCTAACTTTACGACTTTCAGTATTCACAGAAGGCATTAGGAGTACTAAAGTTAGGATTTTGTCTCAGTTAAACTTATGTTTTGGTCTTAAGTTAAATTTAAGACAAACTTAAGTTCAACTGAGAAAACATCCTAGTCATAAAGTTAGGATTTTGTCTCAGTTAAACTTAAGACCAAACCTTAAGATTAACTGAGACAAAAATCTTAATTTCAGTACTCCTAAATGCCTTCTGTGAATAACGAAAGTCGTAAAGTTAGGATTTTGTCTCAGATTACTTTTGTGAATTGGGTCCATCGATACTTTTGATGATAAAGATTTTACACCCAAAAAGAAAAAGAAGGTATTATTAGATTGTTTAGGTCCTAGTGATCTTAAAACATATAATCAAATTGAAAAAAACACGTGAAGGTGATAATGCCTTTATGCATGCATTAGAAGATCTTGACGCACAATTCTCACCAATAGTTTGTGTAGCTGTTGACAGATTTAAGTTGTTCAAGTCACAGGTCTGTTTCCAGTGATGAAATTGTCAACTCATCTGCAACTAGACCATTATTAGGTAATCAGATTGCCACTGGTAGATTTGGAAGACCCATTAACAAACCTAACAAATTCAATGATTTTTATCAGTTTTGATTAGCTTTTAAGCACGTTTATGTTCTCTCTACATTTATCTGCATTCAGCTTTATGTTTCATTTTATTTTCTTTATTGTATAAGAGGAAGGTGTGTTGTAATGATGGAATGTGGTCTGCTCCAAGGACCATTGTGACATAACCCTTTTCTACCTCTCCTATTGGCATTCCTTATCAACCCATTCCCCCACATTCTAATGTGTCAGTTGATTAGCGTTAGACTTGGCAGTTTTTTCCCTGCGAGGTCAGCTGCTGGTCGTGTTTGGGTTTTACTATGAATAAAATTACCTCTTCAAATCCTGCGTGTGACATCTCTACACTCATTCATTTGTTTATTCATGTGCCACATGCATATTTTGGACACCCGGTGATGTGCATTAGTGTGATTGGAAATTCCATTACTGAATTTGCACTTCCTTTCCGACTCAGCACAGAACCAACCATCTCCCCTTTGTATATTCATGCTAGGTACAGACAAAGTGCTGTTCCAGAAAAAGAGGAGAGGGTTTTTACTTTTCTACTAAAGCATGGATACTCACAAACATTTGTCCAGGGGCCACAAAGTTCAGTTTGTGGTATAACTGAGGGCCACACTGCTGCAGCAGGGTTGCGGTGCGGGGTCTGAATGGGTCAAGGATTGTGTTGGGAGGTTCAAACACATGTTACATAAACGGGCAAGCATTTATTTGCAGGGTAATACATTCTTGCCCATTTATTTAACATATTTTTCAAGTGGACTGCAAGCTGCCCCCGGGCCATACTTTTAGTATCACTGTACTAAATTGTGCACTACTGAGCGGAATGTTTTGCTGTGCCCAGCTACTAGATTCCTGAGAGCTTGAGTAATAGAACTTGATCAGCGATATTGTGTGTTTTACCTTGGATTACTCTCTCAATGACTGAGCCAATGACTCTAGATGCTCCACTTTGCCTAAAGAATCCTTGGAAAGACTTCATTATGCTCTAACTTTATTAGAACTTCGATATTACACACAGAAACAGATGGCCTCTGTCTTCCTTCAGTAGTTATTTGCCTGTAAACCACTTGACTTTTCTTTCTAGCCAGGAGACATGCTCTTAACAGTACTTTATTATTCACATCCTTTGGTTTGCTTTCCTATCCTGATGTAAATGACCTCTTGTATATTACTCTGTATTAATGTATATGACTAGGGCGTGCCCCTTTTTTGGGAGGAGATAAATATTGAGAAAGGCAAAAGCTGAAGTACAAACATTCAAAGCTAATCCAAAGATAATTAAGTGTGTCTATGAATGACACTCACATCACCGCAGAGGTGACCAAAAGTAAACACATAATAAAGTGTAACTTTTGGTTCCTGAAACAAGTATTTAGATGCAACAGACAAACATTTCGCAATAAAATAAACATGAACAAGATTGACTGGGATTTAAATGATCTTAACCGCAACTTCTTTATCTAAAAGGCCAGGGCATTGTTTCTTGCTTTTTTTATGCACAGTTTGAGACAGGTTGACAAGGTAAGTTCTTGTCACCTGAGCCATGGAATGGATGGCTATGGGCATCACTTAGGGGTCACCAGGGGTTGCAGCGGTGACTCCTAAGCCACCTGTTGTGACCCCTGCCACATTGGCAAGTGCTCCTGTGGCATAAAATAAGCCTCAATGTGAGCGGCGTTTGAGTGCACTGCTGTGCTAAAGCTCTGCCTGCAGGGGCATTATGATGGCCTGCAAGCAGGGCCTGGGCGGGGGAAATAACTGATCTCACTCATTGCTATGGTGACCCCCGGCCAGATTGACCGGCAGTGTCCTTGATTTGATACATTGTATGCATCTGCTGTTGGCATGGGCGTGGAAGCTGAGCGAATCAGCACAAAGCATGCACAGCATGACTGAGCATGATTGGACAGTGACTAAGCACATGTGCTGCAGCTAGCAGCACATGTGTGTACATACAAGCACTCACCTGCTGCACACAATCTTAGCTGAGTACATAGTGCCTGGTGCGGTATCTGTACCACTTTGTTCGGGACCGACAACCAAGTCCTAGAGCAGTCAATCTGTTAGCGCAAAAGCACTACCAATGATGACAGCCCTGGCAAAAACCTTTGCCCAGCTCCAGTGCAGCAGTAAAAGCCACACTGATGAGGGGCGACCTCAGAGTTGAGTTGGACTCATCAGTGCAGTTTGCCAAGACTCTAGAGTGACTGACTAGAATCAACACAAGTTCAGGACCGGGCTGTGAGAGACGTGCTTCCCTTAATTGTTACTCACTGACTGAGTTGGACGGTTGAACCTCAGACAGGCCCTGGGGCAGGAGAGGTCATTCCAGAGTGAGACTGGCTGAGTTATGGTATTGACTCGACTTGAGTCTCGACTCTCCTACTCCCCTTGTGGTGGTGTCAGTCACTGTGACTCCTGTGAGCTGCGGGACCTGGGCAAACATCTAACGAAAGTAACAAGTAAGATTTTCAAATGCCCTGCAAAACTTCTGAAATGATTGTTAAAGAACACACGTTTCAGATTCAACCATTCTAGCTGGCTAGCTGATGTTTAGGTAATGTGAATAACAAATTAATTGCCATTATTTTATGTTGAATACTGCATCCGTTTAGCAACAGCATGCACATGCCGATCAGCGATTTCCAGTGGATATTGTCTGTTTCAAACATCACCAAGGCCAGAAAGGCCATAGCGGGCATAAGTGATGGGTGGGTTTTTCCCCGGGAGGCAGGAAGGATGGGGGGGAGATTTTGTTAGTGGAGGCCCGGTTTGTAGCAATGCAGCAGTTTTAAAAGCACTGGCAATAATAAAACTGTCAAACTAACTCTTATATGTATTGATGTACCTGATGGAGAGAGATTGGAGTTTTGTTTGGTGGCAGATTTCACTTATCTAAGGTAGCACAGAGGATTATTATGCCTGCTGACAAGAAAGTGTATGATATGTCTCAAAGAATAATATTTTATGCGGATGGCTCAGCGGGTTACTTCTTTTGTCTCAGAGATGTAGTTGTTACTGAGCAGTTCATAAGTTACATTTGTAACCTAGCACAGTGAGCTATAAACTGCAATCTAAGAGCTGCATGGTACAGGTTAGAAAGTAATGTTTTTTTTCCCAGTCTTGCTATCCTGATGTTACTAAGTAAGGTTTGGTGGGGTAGAAATAAATTCTTCTCATCAAAGTCAACCCTAGCTACTGTGTTATGTTTTAAATCCTGGGTTTGTGCTTCTCCAGACCAAGCACTCTTAAGAAGTGCCCACCAGTATGGATGACATGAATCCTGCACCTTGTAGGCTCCGTTGCCTAATGTAATATTGTCTACAGACTAATTTACACACCTATGATTCATTGTCTCTGTATATGTGTGTGAAGAATTTAAAAAATTTGGAAAGTTTTGCTTTGGGAGCAGTGATTAATGGAGTCATTTTTAAATGCAGGTTGTAACATCTGCATTTGTAAAGTAAGCATTCATGACTTTGGGCATTCTGGCTGTGAGATAAGATGTGTGTTGCTGGTAAGGTAAGTTCCACACAAACTTCCCTATTAGGCACACTATGCTATACCATCTTTAATTCTGAGCAGCTTTTAAGGCACCTCTTTTGTTGAAGAGACAACTAAGGGCCTGATTTAGATCTTGGTGGATAGGATTATCGCCTTATTACAAATCCATTATATCCTATGGCATTTGTGATACGGCAGACAGGATATCTGTCGCATTTGTGATGGATATCCTATCCACCAAGATCTAAATCAGGCCCTAAGTGTGGTGGGACAGCACATACAAAGAAGGTGGGGAAGTGTCTGACAAAGAGTAGTGTGTTGAAAATGCACTAGAGAAAATGGAATAATGGATGAGTTGCATGAAACTCTAGAGGGTTGATGCTCAATAGATTAACTCTGGAATTGTATGCAGGGTGCTTGTTGACAGCTTGCTCAACATTAGAGTGAAATATTGTACTTTCACTGAAAATTAACATATATCATGCAACAAAAAGGTGGACACTTCTTTTGAAATTGTAGTTTTTATTTTCTAATATTAATGGTTTAACTACTCCCCAAAAAAACTTTCATTTGCCTTATTGTGGTTGTATTTTCCTTGTTTAGGCTGGAATCCATTTTGTAGGCCACATTGGATCAAAATAAGCACATTGACGTGGTAGGAAGGAGGATCAACAGATGTGCTGCATCAACAAAGGAAACAAGTCAAAGGATATATTTTTCTGCAGGCCCCTGTTGACCCCTAAATTCCAGGGCAGAGGTAATCCACAGGAGAATGGGTAGTGAGTGCCTCAGTACAACTAGAGGAGGCAGGGCAAAAAGAGTGGCAGGCTGGTCTGCTGCCCTTTTACTGCAAAGTCTTGAAAGTAGAACAGACTAGAAGTATTCAATGTGAATGCTAGATGGCCACTTGTGTTTCATCTTTATCTAGCATGCACAGTGAGTGTACTTCTGAGAGTCAGTAATAAGAGCAGGTTGTGCTTTGAAACCATTAGGTAGGGCTGTTGAAGTACGCAGGTTAATAATTGAGCTAATGTTTCAATTGTTATCTATGCGTGTTGGCACTGACATTATTTTGGGATTAACAGGACTTATGGTGTAAAGGCAAAGGGAAAAACAGGTTTGCGTCTTCTTCTCACAACCTTGAGTCCGGCATGAAATGTTGAGAAAGTATGAGGGGTAGTCCATTAACACATATACATTTTTTGTTGATATCAGTAACCTGTTCTGGCTCTATTATAAAAAGAGTTTAAAAACTAGAGGATACCTCTTAATTCACCATGAATGCAAGGGAATCACCACCCTTTGGCACTTCCTCCATTTCAAAACATGATAAATCCCACTGAAAGTCTCAATTGTGTCTGCCCTGAAAAAAAGTACTTGGCCCAGCTCAGAATCAACACCACTCTGTATCTCCATTGATTTCACTGGATTTGTAACCCAAAATAAAGAAATGACACCCTTGGACACTCTAAAAGTAGAGGTATGCTACAGAAACCATTGTGCATACAATAATATACAAAGTTAACATACAGAAAATAATATATACAATAAAACATCTCTTGTATATGTTTGTTGACAAAATGGCCATTAAAAAATATATATTCATGTATGTGAAAGGGTCTCTGTGTTTCCTCATTGTTATTTGTAGTGTACCATGCCATGCCATATCCCTTTTGCCTGTATTTCTGACATTTTATATGTAGAATTGCTGGGTTCAGTTGCCAACAGAGTAACATTTATTTCCTGCTAGAAAACACGAACATCCAAAACAAAAATCAATATTGCATTTGTTCACTAAAAATGGAGTAGGAGAACCAAAGAACTTTGTGCAGGTTGTAATGGAGTCAAGAGAAAAAAATAGTTGTCTGATGCTGCTCTATCAAGCAGTGAAGGCATCTCCCTGTGCTGATGATAATTTTGCCATTGTTGACATTAGTGATATTTCATCACATGCTGACAGTGCTGAGTGTTCATTTCCCACTGAGGTTGAAGATTCATCTTCCTATGTTGGCATCTTAAAACTTAAGTCTGTGGCTGGCCTTGCTGACTGTTCATCATCCTTTGATGACCATACAGCCAGCTCTTTTTTGGAGAGTGACACAATAGAGGTACCTCAAATCAGAGAAGCTAGTCAAACACAAACATCAAAATCCCACCCAGAAAGCGAACTCTTGGCATATGAATTTTCACTGAATCATTCTAGTGACCCAGTGCAAGCAAAACTTCAAACATTCCCCTTAACAGCATGTCTTAGTTTTAATGGAGATTTCAAAACCCAAGCTTGGAGGCTGTATTCAGTCCTTAAAGATGCTGTTTATTGTTTTGCATGCAGGCATTTTATTGCTGTTACTGTGGGAAGAGGACCGTGTGAACCTGGCAATGTTGCATTTGTTGATATTAGCTTCAGTAAGTGGGAAAAGCTTACTTGTTCTTTGTCCAAACATTCACAGTGAGAGAAGCATAAATAATCAGTTATTGCTTGGACCAACTTCATAACATTACAGCAACCTACGAACCATCAACAGTCTGTTTCTTCCATACTAGTAAGAGGTGCAGTTGGTAAATTGAGGAGAATAGACAACATGAGGAGCAGCTGCTTAAGATAGTATGTTTCTTAGGTTGTCAAGTGGTTGCATTCTATGCCACTGACTAAACTGAGGATTCTCACAATAGGGGAAATGTAATTGAATTGTTAGAGATGATTTCCTATGAAGATGAGATGTTAAAAGCAACATGTCCAGGAGGTATGGGCACTATAAATCTCCTGTTCACCAAAATGACATGACATGGCATCTGTAGTGGCAGTGCTGGTCCGTGAGCGCATTGTCAAAACGTGACAAAATATTTTGCGTTGCTAGCTGATGAAACCAAAAATGTTTCAACTAATGAGCAGCTGAGCTTATTATCTGCATTGTTGATGGTAAAGGAAATGTTCGGGAGAATGAACTAGGGTGTTAACATATGGAGAAGTTAGATGCCTCCAGGCTTGCTGCAGCCATTGTTTAAGCAGTACAGAAAGCTGGACTTGATTAGAAGAAATGTGTTGCACACTGCTATAATGGAGCATCCATTTTGAGGGGCTGTTTTAATGGTATCCAAGCAAAAATTAAAAAGATTGCACCACAAGAAATTTATATACACTGCCATGCCCATTGCCTAGACCTTGTGTTAGTGCAAACAGTAACTAGCATGCAACCAGTAAACACTTGTTTTCAACATTACAGGCAGTTTATGTTTTTCTTTTGCAAAGTTCACCGAGGCATGAGCTCTTTGTGAAAGTTCAGAAAAAGAGTAATCCGTATGTAGTGGAGCTGGAAAGACTCTCAGGTATGAAGTGGTTTTACTGGTACTCCTGTTTAAATAAATAGAGATGTGATTTGATTCTATGATCATTGTCCTCCATGTAATAAAATCCCAACAACATGACAAGGAGGCTAGTTCAGAAGCCACAGGAATTCCTGAGGACATTGAAAACTGTGGCTTTTTACTTACATCGCAGTGAATGGAGCTCATTCTCCAAATGATTTACAGTATATCCCAAGAACTACAGAGAAAAGACTTAACTTGCAGAAAGCATGTGACCTTGGTAAGTCAACGAGAAGTGATTTAGTGAAACTCCCTCAAGATAATCAGTAGACCGAATTGTTAAGTCAGGCTAAGGACAGAGTATCGTGGAATTGAGATTCAGAAAGAAATCAATCTAAGTGCTCTACTTTTAATAGACACCATAACTTGAGTAACAACTTTACAGATTATTTTGTCAGTACCTTCGTAGGGAAAAGATCGAGCTATTTTGATGTCTCAGAAAGTCAAACTCCACTTTCTAAGTGCTTAAAACAGGAAGTTTATTTCTCTACTTTGGACATATACAGACAACACAGGTCTCGTCTGCTGTCAGAATGTTCAGACCAAATGCTGGACATTTTTGGGACTTTTCCTCTGCACTAGTTAGTGTTGACAAAGATCCAGAGGCTGCAGTAGACCTAAGTCTTCTTCAATCTAAACTGGAAACTGCAAAATGTATCTTTCAGACAAGAATGTACCAGTTAATCACTTTATCAGGCAGTAGCTCATCTATCCACCAGGAGACTTTTCTCGGGTTTTGGATCTTTTAAATCTAGCTTTTACATTACCTACTACTATGGCTTCAAATGAGAGATTCTTCTCCTGTATGTAAAGGCAAAAATATTATTTTCGCATTAAAGTTGGAGATGGGACTCAGTGGTTTGACGATAATGGCTTGTGAACCTAATGAGGTTAAGCAGCTAAATTTGAATGAAGTCATTTGCAGATTTGCTGACTTGCACCACAGCAGGACTCTTCTGAAAATATTTTCTGGTCCTCTCAGCAAGAGCCTGTCTATTGACAGCATAAGTCAAACAAACATTAAGTTCTGCTCATGTGTCGGAATGTATATTACATACAGAGAGGTCTACTGATAGAATGGAAGGAAAGTAACCATTTACATTAAGATTGGATACTTATAAAAACTCATCTAGCATTTAATTTTTGATAGATGCATACATTTATTTCATGTACACAAAGATAAAACTCAGACATAATTGGACCAAGGGCTCTCCTTCTCTGTCATTGAGCCCAGCTTATATAAAAGATAAGGATAAAAGGACCACATGTGACAGATAAAAGAATCGTATTGCACCATGTCATACATTCCCAAGCTTGAGTATTCATATGAAAACAGTTGCTCTTCAAACAACAGATATTCAGCCCAGACCCACTTAAATATGTTTGTTTCTTATCTGCATAAAACTGACGCTGCCTAATGCTACATGTGGCCATGCTACCTCCTAAAGCTATATGCTTTTCGACCTACACCGAAGGATATCAGTTGTAATTTTCCTAACTGACGCTGCCTGACATCTGCCACATTATTCTTAGACTTGTTTGCTATGTTCCTCTGTTCATATTTAACTATACAGAAACAATTATAGTTATTCACACCGTCCCCATGTATTTTTCATGTACTCATATTCTTGCCTCACCCTCACCTTAGAGGTGGAACCATGGCTTTCTCAAATGTACCTTTGATATTCTCAGGTGCAATTGTACCCTAATGTCCATCAATGCTTTCACTGCTCATTTAATTGTCAAATGTGTCTCTCCTACAATGTTCATTTCCTCTGGTCTGAGAGGGGTTTGTTACTGATTTGTTACAGAAAAGTCTCACTAAATTAGCCTATATGATATATATTATCTATTTCAATATGCAAGCACCTTCCATCTCCCAAACAGTTTCTTTGCCATATGGGTGCATATTATCTTTCAGCTCTCTTAATTTCCCTGCTATAGTTATGATATTGATATTGTTTTCAAAAATATAGATGCAGCATTCTCCTCCTATCTTTGCCCATACCTTATCACGGACATAATATCAATGCAAACAAGTTTGAAACACAACAATATCGGAAATTAAATAAGAATAAGAAAAATGATGAATTCCTATACTTCAATAGGAAAACCAAAAATATCTAGAACACACATATCTATTTTGAAAACAAACATATTGGATTCGTGAAAACAAATATATTGTTTCCTTTAAATAAACATGTAATATATGAAAAATATAAATTTACACCATATCGAGTGCAATATTATTGCCAAATATTTCAATATTAATTAATAAATATGTAAAAAAACGTTTTACATAGAACAATCACTTCGGATACACCCAACATATTACATACACATATTTAAATTAAATAATAATATATTACTTCAACAAAATATTTACCATTCACCCCAATAAATGAAATCACTAAATTATTAACAATACAATGCTCCCAACAAATATCATTAACTGCAAACATTTAATTACCAACCTAAATATGAATAAATATACACACACACAAACATATATATGTTTGCATATATATTTATATTAAAAACTATATATCATACATCAAAAATAAAACCTAAATTAGCATTCATCATAGATAAGATAAAAAAAATAAAACTTAAACTAAACAAACCAATAACCCAACTAATTAAATAAAACTATAAACAACTTTACCCAATAAAATCAACAAACAACTAAATAAACAATCAGAAAAAGGCCTACCCTGGGCGTAGTTCGCGTAGTCTCGCTACGTGAAGCTACATGAAGATGTTCTTGCACTACGCGAGCTACGCATAACTTCGCGAGCGTGCGTAGTTGCTTGGGGCGCCCGTTCGCTATGCGTTTTTCTTGTTCGGGAGCGCGTTGTGCGTGTTCGGGGTGCTGTTTGCATGCTCAGGGAATAATATCTTGCGGACTTACCCATGTGTTCGCCAAAGGGCGCGGCCATCTTGTTTTTCAATTGTCCAACCCGCTCGCGATGCCTTATTTCCTGTATGTCATGTTCGGGAGTGCATTTTACTTGTTCGCGATGATTATTGCGTGTTCGCGAGAAATATCGCATGAACCTACCCACACGGTTGCGAATGGGCACGGCCATCTTGTTTTTCACTCTATGCTATGGTTCTAGGCCTACTTTTCTATCCTCCCTTATTCTTTGGAATCCTTAGTTTTTTACACAGTTTTTCTGACTTTTTTTTACTTATCATCTATCTCTCTCTGTCCCTAAGTTTATATTTTGCATTTTATTTCTACTTTTACCATGTTTTTTAATTTTATATTACTTCTTTCTTTAAGCTACTACTTTTTCCCCCTATCTTTCTTTTTTCCCTTCTAACTTTTCCTTTCCGCCTCCCACCCACCCCAGAACCATGGCCAAGGGCACTGCCACTAACGGCTCAAAGGGCAAAGCGCCTGCGCCCAAGAGCCACCTGCCTTGCGGCAGAATGCGCCTTGCAAGGGTGCAGGCCCGGCAGCTTTTTGATGAGGCGGAGGTGGCCGCCCTTGTTTTTTTATCCAGCGCCCTTGACCGCGGCAGCAGACGGCAGGCCCGGCTCCGGGTACGCTACCCAGGAGCGTCACTCTCGGTGGGTGAAGGTGCGCTGGGCAGTGTTTCAGTGCTCAGGGGTCCGGCGCACCCATAACCAGCTGGCCCACCGGTGGTCTGACATCCTGGACCGGGAGCAGGACCTGTTTGACCTGCTACGTGTTGAGGTCGTTGGGCTTGGTGAGTAACTTAGTATAAGTATTGTTGTGTATACATTTTTGATGTATAATAAGATTACTGCTGCTAACGTTGCTGGTAAATTACATTTTAAAATCTTCTGTGATTGTAGGACCCGGGTGCTCGGCGCTACTCTTACTTGTTTGCAACTTTGTGCTAGCTTGGGCTAATTAAAGTAAGCGTTTATTTTAGAGAACTGAAGTTAGGTAATGCTATTGCTAGAGAGACTCTAGTCCTTCCATTGTCCTCCTGTGAAATAGTGGTGGATGGATACTAGGTTTAGTTAGTATTAGTTAATAATCTTTTTACGGTCTGCGTGATGCCTCCTCTGTCACTGAGTGCTGATTACCCCAGTCCTCCGCAGAACCTTTTGTAGTTTGTTTAGTGAGTGGTAGGCTTAGCAGGGTCAGTCAGTAGCAGAACAAGATCAGATGCAACCAACCCACAATTTGGTGTATGCACAAATTTATGCATGTGTCCTCCATCTCATCTATGCATTTTTGATGGCTAAAAAAAATGGAAATGCAGACTTAGTGAACAATTGGCCCGTCTGGAATAGGTGGCCTAGGTCAGGTGGTACTTAGGCTTCGTTAGTATTTGGAATCAGAATGATTATGGAACACTGGAGTGTTCATTTATAAGTAGACAATCCGTGAATACAGCAAGCAGCCCAGTAGTCGATCCGTCAATTTTATTGCAATTGTTGTTTCCTAAAATGTTTTTTGACTTTTTTTTTTAAATGATTAATTTGTTTCACAGCACTTCTTAATGTTTGTCTATTTCTTTATTATATCTTATATGAACATCAGCACCACCCAGGGGCAGAAAAACAGGGTCCGAGTTGGCGGGAAAACAACAACCAGGAGAGGACCGCTCCTCTACCGAGGCTCCTGCTGCTGGACCCAGTAAGTCCTCCAGTGGTTAATATTAACAATTATTTTCCCCTATCTTTTACTGCATCTTTTCCGAACTATTAATTATGGTTCCACTTTCTAATTCTATTTTTTACAAAAGCTTCTTTGACCTTGACTATTTGTTTCCAAATTCTGGTTATCCCTGCCTCTAAGTTCCTTGTAACTGCCTCTGCTATGACTCTCTGTACTACTACTGCTACTATTAATTTGTCTGTAGCTTAGCTTGCCCAGTTGGCCACTCTTTGTTGAAGGTTTTCTTTGGAATAAAACTCAGATTGACCAATAGCTCTAGCCACTGTGTCCTGTCCTTTGGGTTGTCCTCTTCTAGTCTTCTTAATCTTGAGACTTTGACAATTCCCACCAGCAAAATGCCCAACCAGATATTTGACTAGTATTTTGGATCGGATAGTACATACTACTACTGTTGTAGGGATTCTGCAGAGCCACATACAGAACTATGCACAAGAAAATAGGATGTTGGTCAGTCAGAAGAACCCACAATCCCCTGACCGACTAGCTATAGTGTCTCATTAGGTCCCACTTCCGACCCCCCACACGAAGATACAGAAGGATGATGAGACAGACAACCCAGAAAATAATAACAACCTTTTGCTCACTCACTTGTGTAAGTCCACCCCACCACACCAAATACCACAGAGTCTATGTGTAAGTTCAAAGTGTTTATTTTCAAATAAGTAACAAGCTCTGTACGTTGTTCTATGAAATTATTACTACAGCCAGATTTAACAGCTAAAAGCATAAGATTAAAACAGTAAACATTTACAAGTGCATGACAAGACAAAAGATCTGTGTGAATTCTGGAAGACCCCTCACCGTAGAAATACTGGTTACATCATGCATCATAAGCTCTGCAAATCTCTGGTTTGTAGAAGGGAATCTTCTGCCTATTATGAGAAAAATGGTGCGCGTTAGATAGTATACTGAAATAATGCAAGCATTTCGCAGTCATGGCAAAAAGTTTAACATGTACATGTGATGGCTAACCAATACGGACTAACCGAACTCCATAACAAAGTGGCTTGTTTTTCGACCTCTTCACTTGTACGCAGCTGTCATGTGGCCTCAAAGGCGTCTACTGCACAACAAGCTGCGAGGTATAATATGCGCAAAAAGAGTAGTAGACATGATGAATCTAAAAGGGTTACATGGCTCAGGCTGGCTTTCCAAAGAGTAGAGTAGGACTAGATGACCCTAGGGACCATATAACACTACTAGTGTCTGTCTACTGACTCTACTCCCAATTTGGACTAGTGATGATGTATGTAACTTTTTTTTCAATCTTCCTAGTGAAAACTAATAAAATAGTGGGAGGTGTGCAGGCATCTAAAAATGTGTAATGTGTTTTTCTAGGCATACTACCAACCACCAGTGCCGGCGAGACCAGTGGCGATGGCGATGCAGCCATTCCGGAGGGGGCGGGAGACCAGGCGACACCTGCAGGAGCTACAGGGGGGGAGCCAGCAGCAGTGGCGGGCAGTGGTAAGTTATATTCATTACTTCTTGAAATTACTACTAGATGGAAGTATGTTCACTTCACTCACTGTACTGTGAGACTTATTAAGTTGCAGTGAACATTATACAATGGTTGAAGAAGACACCCTTTACTTAGCATTAGCAGTGTGAGTTGAGTAACCAATGACCTCTTCTATCTGACTCCAACTCAGCTGTGAAGGTTTTATGGAGAAGACTAAAACTCAGATCAGATGACCTTGATGGATGTGTTGAACAAAGAGGGAAAGAAGGGTGGAATGAGGAAGGACGGGTGAGATGTAATATGACTGGCAGAGAAGGATAAGTTGGAAGCATGCATAGGTGGCTGATAGGAATCAGATCAGATGCATGGGTTGTTGAAGGATGGGTGGAAGGTGAAAGAGGATGCCTGCCTGGGTGGGCGACACAGTATGGCTGGATACTAGATAGCCAGAATCATCAGTGGTGTTTGGTTCAAACTCAAAGCCAAGGCAAGCAAGGAAGGAGAAGACGCATGGGTGGTTGTTGGTGAAACCAACTAAGGTTTGTTAAGAGATATATAAAAAAGAATGATAGACATTTAATTTGATGGATGTATGCCTGGATGTACTATCATTAATATACAGCACGGGTGGAGACTGTCAATGGAGAGTATTACTTTGAAGAGAATGTAAAAGAAACTGCGCCAGAGTAGCAAAGCAGAGGGGAATATAAGTAGTATTTTCAGAATACAGTTGACTCACAGTAGTTTGCAAGCACATCTTATATATATATATATTATCAAGCACCTTCCTGCGACTTCAAGGACCACTCCCGACCTATGTTAATGTATTTTCGATTGTGTCAGCCAGCCTGCAAAGGGTGGCCTATCTGTTGGTTACACAATCAATGAAAACAAAGTACCCTATGCAGTTGGGGTCGGTGGTGGGAGTGCTAACGGGCGGTGACGTGGGGAGGGGCAGGGTGGGGGGGAAGTAAACTACGTATTACAGCCAAATACAGGTAAGTAAACATAAAAATAAATAAAACGATTTTCATTGTGGGCACTGCACCACCAAATGCGATGCAGTGCGTGCAACAAAATTTGTTTTATTTATTTATATGTATCGTTTACTTACCTGTGATTGTCCGTAATCCATAGTTTACTACCCCCACCCTGCCCCTCCCCACATCACCGCCTGGCAGCACTCCCACCAGCGACCGCTACTGACCTGATGTTCTGTTACCATCTATAATATAAGCAATGATCATTGGATCCGATAAATAATCCACCTTTTTGTAGTACCCAGGGCAGGGTGAAAGTGAAATTGAGCAATTGCCCTCATGTAACAGAGAGAGTATGGCCAGTGCCACCCGTAATACAAAAATATGAGCTTCCCCACCTGCAGACAGTAGTAGTAAATAAAACTAACGTGAGTCTGCATCATGTGACTCGTATCTGTTTCTCTTGGGTGCAAGCTTAGCTGACTGAGCTGGCATGCCAGCTACAACAAGGTTATGTAATTTTGCTAAACTAGAGATAAGAACAAGACGACTGGTGTGAACTGGAGTACATAGTGCTAGTATGATGCCTGAAACTCCCACAAATGTTAAAGTCCGAGGAAGTAGAAGGATAAATACTTACCACAAATGTTATGTACTGTGCTTGCTAGTGATACTGTGCCACTATGTGTTGAATTAATTTTGTGTTTCTGTTTTGCTAAGAGTATTGTTTACAACATGTTCTTCTTCTTTCTTGATATAGATCGTCCTTCCCAACCAAAACCTACGCGGAAGGAGTTGGCAGCCAGGGCCCGGCGCCGTAAACTGGAGGCCATTTGTGAGGAATACGAAGGCTGGTGGCTCAGGCGGAGGAGGAAGCGGCTGCAGCTGCAGCCTCCTCAAATGCCCCGGGCCCCAGTCAGGCCCCGCCTCTAGTTTTACGGCGCCGTGGTCAGGCAGCCACCCGCCGCCGTGCCTAAATATCAAGCACTGCTGCCCCCCACCCTGGATGTAACTGCAGGGCATTTCGCCGCCAGATCCTCCTCCGGATGGCACGCTTGGAGGAGCACCTAGAGGAGCGGGTGAAGATCCTGGTTGACAAACACCTGAAAGCCTGTCGAATTTGAGACCTTGTGGAATTGCCCCTTTTTTAATTCCTTTTATTGGTGGGTGGGTTTTGGGCATTTGGGTTTTTTCTGGACATTTGGGACTTTTGGACATTGGTTGGGGTTAGGGAGGGGGGTGGGTCAGGTCAGAGTAGGATAGTTTATTTTTGTTAGGGTAATAAATTATATATTATTTACTTAAACATACGATGTAAATGTTTTGTGGGTGGGTTACTGTTTTACGAATTTACATCACATGGTTGGTTTCCTTGCTGCTGCAGGCCCGCAGCCAGTGTTTGATTTAAAAGATCTGCCGATTTTGTAACACACAAACAGATAGATGCTGTACCACTCACTGAGTTATTTTATTGGTCCTACTAGTTCTGTCAGTCTCTCCTCCTATGATTATACCTCCCACCAAACTTATCTTACCTGTGATTGATGATGATGAAGTTCGGCACAGTGATGGCTGCATGGTTGGTTTCCCAAGTAAATGGAGCAGATGCCATGTTTGTGGTGGTAGTAGTAGACACTGGCACTAGCATTTGGAAAAAAAAAAGAGACATTCACTTGCCTGAGAGAGACTGTGGGAGGAGTAGTAGAAGCAAGCAAAGTACAGCATGGGTGGGCAAGCAGAAGAAGATCCTTGCCCTGCCTAGAAATTCAATTAGTGTTGCTTTCACCACATCTGCCCCAGCAAGTGTGTGATCAATTGTTGGTGTACATTTAATGTAGTCACATCACACCTCAATATATAAATCACACAGCCCGGGGGAAGAGGGTTAGGGATTAATGAATGGATGGGAAGGGGGGTTTGGGGAAAGGTTTGACAAAGAAAAACAGACAGTATGCATGGACACAACAAAAGTAAAACACAATCTTGTAAGACGACCATGATCCATTATCCAAGAAATTTATAAAGGGAGAAAAAGGAAATGCATGCATGATGATGAAGAGAACTTGATGGTTAATGAGTTGTACTTACTAACTACTACTACACAATTAGACAGTACAGGGCAGAAATTATTAATATGAAATTTGCCTTGCCTGTCTGCCCTCAGAACGAACCAAATTACATGCTGTACCGGGCTTACTTTTATTTTTAAAGCTAGCAAAGAAAATGAAAAAATAGTTGTAGGGATCAATTACCAAACGAACCACAACACACAGTCGTAATGATTGAAGAGAAAAAAGGAATCAAATAAATTAAAAGACGAATGATGAATGATACTAAAGTTACTGTATTATCCTGGTCCAATTGTGGAGTTGCATCATTCTCGTCATTCATCTTGGTCGTCCCTTCCATGGACACTCCGCACATCAATCTTGGGTACCATTGCCTGCCTGATGCGGATTGGTAAGGTAAATGTGAGTTGTTTCTCCCACTATAGCACAGGGTAAAGGCCGGCCTGTAAGTGTAGATGGAAAAACAAAAGGGGTATTGAAAAATAACTGAATAAAAAAAAATAAACTCAATTACAGTGGAGTGCAAGAAGAGAAGACAAGACTTTTGAGAGAACATTTTCAGACTGAGGCGGCTTGGATACATTGTGTCTACTCTACAGCATTAAGCTACAACAACAACAGGACAGGAGCCAGCACAGAACAGGACCACCACGGCACAGGCCCGGCCCGGCACCCAACCCCCATTTACTTTAAATTTTGACAGAGCCAGACAAAAGGCATATGCAGCAACCTAGCATTTTCCAAATCAAGTGACTAAATCAATGTGCCACTGTCACTCATACCACTACACTCTACTCCAGTCCACACCACTACACGGACATGTAGCCTAGGTCTGCTGTGGTTCTTGTTGAATTGTTGTGTTTACCTTTTATGCCAGTCCATGAAATGCAGTTATTCCATTAATTATCTCCGATCCAACTGACTGACTGTGTGCAAAGAAAGTATGGTCAGCATCATGATCGTGTGGTACGTGTTCTTCAACACCAACTCAGTCTGTAGTGACTCTGATTAAGTTTAGAATATATTCAATATTACAAAATTGCAATGGATATTGTCCTGCACCTGCAGTAATAGGAGTACAATGTGGTTATTAAACAACAAGGAAACAATGACTGTCACTTGAGTCACTTTTACTTTGCAGATAAACTAGTATAGTTCGACTTCATGCACATTCACTCGTAGTAAGCAAGCATCCAATGCAATGCATGCTATCATTCATAATAATCATTACCTGTCTTTCTCTTCTCTTTGGCTGTCAGATCAGCTGCCTACCCTTCTGACAGTGATGAGTTTCGGCTCGGAAACAAAACTGTAGTCACGTTTCCCTTCTTATGGAGGGATTGTTAGAGGCAACATGTATTGTACTATTCTCCATCTCCATCCAATGTCTGGCTTGCTTGAAATGTATTTAGGGAGTGTGGTAAATATTCTATTACCTGGACTGAATTTCATACGGAGTCTTAAATAAAATAGCTCAGAATAATAAGAGGCAGAATCCGTGGTATAAGAGGTTTCTGAATGGGCTTTATTCCAAAATGGCCGACTCGAGTCGCGGTCTTCAGGTTCCGTCACCACGGGGGTTCAGGAAGTGAAGTACATACTTTATTGACAGGAAATTGCTTTTATAGAACATACATTACAATGAAATGAATACAGTAGGCGTAACAATTGATAAGGACATTGACGTTTGGTCTGCATAACTAGAAAATGGGTGTAATAATGAGTGAAAAGGAACATGATTGGTTATGATGTCATACATAGGTGGATCTATAAGATAATACTTGGCATAGATGCGCGCGCAGCAGTATGACGTGTAATTGACGTGCAACTAGGGGGTGACGGGGACTTGACATTTAGCTCTACATGTGGAGACAAAAAGTCTGGGGGGTCAAGTCAACCTAATCCCAAATCATATCTAACATCCTATGTTTAAAGAACTATGTTATCCACAAGGAAGGACTCTCGGACAGAATCTATTCTATACTGACTGTGTGTACGTGCACAAGCGTCTAAGTGTCTACACTGAATGCGAGGGGGTAGGAATATTTCCTAGTAACAGGGCTATGAATTACTTGCATGAAGACAGCGGGGCCGGGCCCTTTTGCTCGGTAGCTGGAAGAATGTTTACTTAAACTACTAGACAGGAATGCATCGGCTGAGGAGCAAAGTAGATAATTCGAAGGTGAAATACAGCTTCTTGGCAGGCAGGCGAAACTGGCCGAGGCAGGCACCGTTAGCCGCACAGGGAGTAGGACAAAGTTCATGGATACAGATGCGAGCTCAAGCTGAAGCTGTCAGAGGCAGAGAGCAGGGAAAGGCTTTGAGGACAGAATCGGGCCTACTCTGCCTGAACTGCAAAAATGGAGTAACTTAGCCATATAAAGTCGGTGGCCTTTCATACTTAGGAATCGAATATCCAGCCCATTGATGGCGGATCTGACAGAGGACATGTTGATAGTGGACGCACATGTGTTTGCGTCTTCGAAACTGGACCTGGAGGGAACATACATGTGTTTGCAACATGCACATAGAACCGTTGGGGTCCAAGATAGGGGACATAACTGACCAGGAAAATCCACATTTCCACATTCCCTCCTTGTCCCCTACTTGCCCTTCAAGAGATATCAATCTTCATTAATCCATTGATCTGCTCATGGAGCATCATTTCTTCTTCTTTCTTTTTCCGGGATTTTGAACGAAAACCTTGATGTGGAATACACGATGTGGCACACAGACCACAAATCGCTGGTCCACATTGCAGGCATAAGCAGCAACTGAATAGTATAAGAAGGCCAATACCTAGGAAGGACAGAACTCTCCATCCCCAGGCTGATATCACACTCCAAAACCACCCGGACCACGTCCACGTGCCTGGATTCTCGTGTATCTGGCTCACAATCTTATGAAGGCGTGTTATAGCTTTATATACAGATGGCGAATTTTCTGGTATGAATATGCAGCAGCTGGATCCGATGACCCTACAAGCTCCGCCCCTATCGGCCAGGATGATGTCAAGGACAAGACGATTCTGGAGAACAACAATTCTCATCACCGATTGTTCCTCTGTCAGATTGCCTAGGGCGGCTATAGTCTCATTCACTACAGCTTCAAGAGTCTTGGTTAGCCTACGTATCAGCTTACTATTTGAAATTGTACCTATATAGGGAAAGATACCTTTATTGAAATCTACATACTTGTCCCATGTCGTCTCAGTATAATCGACAACTGGGAGATCTCTTCGCTCTCTATTGTGTACTAAATGAACATTTCGATAATAATCAGGAGGAGCTAGGAAAACAGGTGGCAAAAGGAATGCTATGTAACAGGTACCATCCCAATCTAGAGGCAGACGTATATATGCGGTCTGATCACATATAAAGTAGGAATGGCGAGAAGATCTAAATGAAGATTTACCTTGATCACTATATTCTACTGTAGTAACGCATTTGCTATGGCCCATATGTATGGAACCAACTTTTCTTACACATAATTCACCCTTAGCTGGAAGTACTGACATAGTGGGCAGAATTAGTTCAACTTCGGATTCGACATTCAGAATCATAAGATTAGGTGTAAATTTACCTAATCCATACACTTCATTTTCTAGATCAGTTCCTGTTCTACTGGGGTGACCCTTCTTATCAGGGTAACAGACTTTGAATAAAACTAGATTCAAATTTCCCCATATCCAATGGTGTTGATAAACTGCTGTGTCTGAGTCTATGGAATTTAGTAAACTAAACCATGCTCCACAGGAGCCATTATGTGTGAACGGATGGGGGAAGAAAGGCAGAACTCCTTTGTTATTCTGATAGGGAGGGAGTCGGCCACACACCCAACAATTAGTGGCATTACTAGTCTGATGGGAATGGTGTAACATACTAATGAAAGTGTTATTACGCAGCGCAAGTCTATAGGATAATTCATGTGGGGGTAGGTCACTAAAAGAATGTTCATTAGTTATATTGAAAATACGTTTAGAAACAGGATAATACATATGCAACAATATACTTGCAGTAATTATTATAAAACTCAAGAAAAACAAAATTAATAATGTCACTATACAGTGGCTACGCAGTGTTTTACAGTATGCATGTCGTTTCAACATTGTTCTTGTTTGTTCATGATTCAGACTCAAGGGATACATGTCGAGGACAGATTCAACCGCTTCACCTTGGAGAGGACTTAAACAATCAAATCGGCCGACGGCCTGGGTCTGAGTTTTAATTTATAAAGGTCTGTGCTACTGGCCTCAGCCAAAGGTAGCTTTGAGTCAATGGGTGAAGACACACGAGGAGGACTGTTTATATCCGAAGGAAGTCCATGAAATTTCTTGATGTGGCTTGAATGAATCCAGCCCTTGCGGCCCTCGATCTTCACGGCTGTTCCTGTGGTCAACAGGACCAGCTTAGGTGTCTTCCACCTGGGCTCCAGTTGAGTCTTTCTGTCAAAGTTCCTCACAAGGACATAATCGCCCGGGATTACGTCATGGGGTTTCACCTCAGTGTTGTCAGGAAAAGCTGCAGCTACCTGTGAACGACAAGATTGTAGTGCAGACATCAAGGAAGCCAGGTAATCTGTCAGCATATTACAATCAACATCAGTTATTTTACGGGGTATAGGCGTCCCCCACATATTCGGTGGTCTACCAAAGATCACCTCATAAGGGGATAGCCCTGTTCGAGAGTGTGCTACCATTCTTATGTAAAATAGTGCAACTGGTAAGGCTACTATCCAGTCAACACCTTTCTCCTTACATATTTTTGACAATCTGATTTTCAAAATTTGATTATGTCGTTCCACGAGACCTGCTGCCTCGGGGTGTCGGACACAATGAAACTTCCACTGATATCCCAGCAAAAGTGAAACATGTTTCATTAATTCGGATGAAAAAGGCTGGCCGTTATCTGAATATACAACACGTGGTAAACCGTACCGTGGGAAGAATTCTCGAACTAGCTGCTTGGCAGTAGTCGGGGCAGTGTAATCCGATACTGGGTACGCTTCAGTCCATCGGGAAAGAGCGCAGACAACTACAAGAACATATTTGAATCCTCGACATCGTTCCATCTGGATATAATCCATCTGGAGGACTTCAAAAGCATGATCGGGAGGCTGAAATCCACCCTGCTCTACGGGAACACTTTTTCCTGGGTTGAACTGACAACATATCATACAGGTACGGACTTTTTGTTTAGCTGCAGTTCGTAGATATTTATTAAACCAAATGTGTTGGATGCTGTCTAGCATAGCTTTCTCTCCTAAATGCGCCGGACTGTGAATTGTAGCTATAATGGCTTGGACCATAGAGTCAGGAAGAAACCATACAGATTTCTCCTTTGTCACCCATCCCTGATCTGTCTGGATCCCTCCTAGTTCAGTCCATTTCTTTATTTCTTCTGTTGTGGCATGTGACTGTATGTCAATTACATCAAGTGCGGGATCCTTAATCGTCATACACTGTATTGGTGTCCGAACTATTGTCTTTGTCATGTCGGATGTGCGAGTCTGAGCAGTCTGTTTAGCTGTTCTGTCAGCTAAATCATTGCCTTGAGAAATGATATCAGTAACCTTCATGTGTGCTTTACATTTCATAATCGATATAGCTGTGGGCAGATGGATTGCGTCTAACAAAGCATGAATGAGAGACCCATGCTGAATATGGGTCCCATGAGAAGTTAAATAACCCCTCTCTCGCCAAAGCACCCCGAAGTCATGTACAACTCCGAATGCATAACGTGAATCAGTGTATATGTTAACTTTCTTACTTGTGGCTTGAATACAGGCTTGTATTAGAGCAATAAGTTCTGCTGCTTGGGCTGACAAAGTATCTATACAGTTTGTTTCAATAACCTCAGTGTCTGTTGTGACTGCATACGCGGCCACTAAATCTCCTGTACTTGTTCTCATGCATGATCCATCTACATATAACGTCAGGTCTGGATCTAACAATGGAACGTCTGTTAAGTCTTGTCTGGGTTTCGTCTTTATTTCAATAACTTCAACACAATCATGAGCTAGTGGGTCTGTTCCAATTACAGGTAAAAGTGTAGCAGGATTCAATGTATTACAACGTCGGATCTCTATGTGTGGCTGAAACAATGTCAGTTCATAACCGGTAAGTCTTGCTATGGTCAGGTGTTGTGTTTGCGTTCGGTTCACAAGAACTTCTACTGCATGTGGTACTTGTACTGTCAATGGATGTCCTAACACTATGGCATCGCTTTGTCTGATTGCTAAAGCTGTTGCTGCCACTGATTTCAGGCACGCAGGCAAAGCCTGAGCTACGGGATCTAATGTACTAGAGAAATAAGCACATGGCTTGTGTGATCCTGCTTGTTCCTGAGTGAGTACTGACAAGGCAGTACCTTCGCGTTCTGTAACAAAGAGTGTAAAATATTTGCTGTAACATGGTGTCGCTAAAACAGGTGCTTGACATAGAGCTTTCTTTAAGCTTTCAAAAGCTTGTGTGTGATCCTGAGTCCAAGGGAGGACAGTCGATGTGGCTGCCTCCTGTGTTGTCAACTGAATGAGTGGTTTTGCTAGAAATGCGTACTGAGGGATCCACTGCCTACAATATGAAGTGAGGCCTATGAAAGCCCGCACCTCCTTCTGTGTCTTGGGTATTGACATGTTAGCAATTAACTGAATGCGATCTGGTGTAAGCTGCCTTCCCTCCTTGGACAGCGAGTGACCAAGATAAATAACTCGCTGGACACAGAATTGCAGCTTAGAAGGAGACACCTTGTGCCCCTTGTCGGCTAGAAAATGTAAAACTGTCAGAGAAGCCTTTTCACATTCGGGCTCGCTTCTCGCGGTGATCAGCAGATCATCGACATATTGAAGCAGTGTAGTGTTAACTGGCATGTGGATACTGTCGAGTTCTCGTTTCAGTGCTTGGCTATAGATGCTGGGGCTTTCTGTAAATCCTTGAGGAGCGCGTGAGAATTTAAAACTGCGCCCATTTAAACTGAATCCGAACAAATATTGGCTTTCCGGATCTATGGGGACGCTGAAAAAGGCATTCTTGAGATCAATTACAGTAAAGAATGTTGCTTCGGAATCAATAGCTGTCAATAATGATGAGATATCGGGGACCACAGGGAATTGTGGCACAATGCATTTGTTTAATTCGCGTAAATCAATAACCAATCGATATACTGGCGGGGCTGTAGGATCTGTTCGTTTAAGAATCGGAATTATCGGTGAATTACATACATTGGAGTCTGTTTCTACAACTACTCCTTGGGCAATTAGCTCGTCAATGATTTGTAGTAAAGCCACTACAGCATCTTGCGGTAACTTGTATTGTCGCATTCGTGGTAGTACCACTCCTGCCTTTAATGTGACTCGGTATGGTGTAATGTTCATACAACCAACATCAGTAGGGCCTTGTGCCCATAGATGTGCTGGTAAAGTCTGTAATCGGCGATCCATGTCTCTGGATACATAATGACCTTTAAAATCACGTAAAAACAATCTTACTCCTTCCGGAGAACAACAGATAATAGCCCCTAGGGCTTTCAATGTCTTTATACCTAACAGGTTTTCTGGACAAGATTTGGTAAGCAATAAATCAGTAGTTCGTGTCAGAGGTCCTATCGTAAGTGGAAGAGGCTGTGACACTTCATTAACAATAGGTTTTCCTGAGAAACCAAGGGAAACATTTTGAGAGCCTGAGAGGGGTGCCCCTGGAACTTCACTACGCTTTATTGTTGTTCGACTTGCCCCCGTATCGAGTAAGAATTTTCTGTCTTGACCTAATAATTCACTATGTACATAAGGTCCTTCTTGATCTACAGGAATCTCAATAAGGGGTAAGTCAACTTCCCTCTCTAGGCTAGTTCATGAGTAACGCTGATACTCAGGATATTCATACTGTGCAGTCTGATACATTTGTCGTGTTGTGGTTTGTGTGGCAGTAGCAGGCATCGGTGGTGCAGCTGGCACAAACTGTATGGGTTGTTGTAAGGCTGGCATAGACTGTTGCTGAGCTGGCATGGACTGTCCATGCTGCGTAGCTCCTTGTTCATTCTGATCCTGTCTGAGTGGTCGTGGTCTTTCTTTCGCAATACCTATAGCTATATTACGCTTCAGGACTTGACAATCGTGTACATAATGGCCTAGTTGTTTACAGTAATTGCATGTTCCCTTTACAGGAACTGCTGAATCTCCGGAATGTGTCACACCCTTTTTGTGACCATCCGCTGGTACTGTCTGGGAAACTAGCATTTTCATTTTTGTATCCTTCATACGTCTTTGTTCATGTTCTTGTTCATCTCTAATTCTATTGTGATGATACTGTAACATTTGTAGCATTTGTGACGGAGTGTTACTTTGCCAGGTACTCTCAAATTTCAATATCCTATTCTTCACTGGAGGCAATGCATTTTCCACTAATTTTGTCACAAATAAATGTGGATACGACTCACTACTTGCTTTTATACCACTATTTACACCAAAACATTTTTCAAATCGGGCATAATAATCACTTGTGTCTTCATCATGCTTTTGTTTACAGGCTGAGATTGCACCCCAATCTTCCTTTTTCGTAGTTAATAAACGTGGCAGTACTTGTACTAGTAAACCTGGTAATGCTTTAACTTTATCCCCGAGCCCTGAACCTGCAGTTCGGGCCCTTTCCTCTGCTTCTAATGCTGTCCAATCTATTTTTTGGTCTCCCACTTCCCACTCTTTTTCTTTCAGTTTTTCATAAATGCCAGCAGGCATTAGCACCTTTAATATCGTCATAATATCAGGATAGGTATACTCTCCCATCAGTAACATGTCTTTAATTTCTCGGTGAAAACCCGCTGGGTCTTTGTCATGACTGGGTACTACTTTCTTTATTTCTAACAATTCAATTTTTGTTATGGGTGTGTATACAAATACACGGTGAAACTGATTGTCTTCGCCTTTTATTGGGTGCACTTCTCGTAAGGGATTTTGTCTATCCATGTAATACGGCATTCTTTCCTTGCTGGGCAGCGAGAAAGGATCTGGGCTTACAAAAAGGACGTACTGTTTACGTGACACTAATATTTCTTTAATTAACTTGTTACTAGAACCTCTCCATCTATTCGTGAGTAGTTCAGTTAATATATCAGGTAAAGGACCAGGATCAGCATGTTGGCTCTTATATAATATAAGGAGTTGCTGAATCATATAGATTCCAGCTAAACGTTGTTCATCTGGACTGAGGTTAAAAAACGTGTGTGCTACGGTCTCATCACCGTATTTTCCAGGACTGTCAATCCAGTGGACGGCTGATCTGGCTAATTCTTGCTCATCCATGGAATCGAGGAGGTGGTAACCCCTTCGTTCTCGGAGTATTTTATCTGCGGCTTGAAACGAATGTTCAGGAGACTTCAGATTTATTATTGGCGTCGGATACGTCCTACTATTATTTGGACATACAGATTGTATTGGATCAGAAAAACATCTAGTATTATTACAGGATCTTCCTCTACCTACATAGGCTATGGTGTCCGATTGTCTTACGGAATCCCCTGATTCGGACATTTCATCTTGCTCGAACTCGTCTGTTTCCAATCTTTCTTCATGAATACGTTCTATTTCTTTACGGATCTTTCGGCACATGGCTATTATACAATTTTGCTTATCGTGTCTCCCTTCTGATATATTCTGGCTCCATCTTGTAAGAATAAGCATTGCATTCGGGTCTACCCCCGGTCGGTCTTGATTTCTGATCACACAGTTTATGAGGAAACGTAACAGTTCCCCCTGTATCTCTACTTTCTGGAATTCCATAGCTCTATTAATACATTCCGGATCTCGCCCTGTTTGAACAAAATGATATATTTTCTCTAGATGCGCAGTCATTCCTGGTAACTTCGCTAAATATCCTGCGGCTCGTCTGATGCGTAATGATGCCAGGACCATTTCGTCCTCTTTACCGACCACTGGGTCATATCTACAATCTATAAGAAGTTCCTTAAGCGCACGTTCACTTACGAACTTGGGTGTACGTGAATGCGCTGACTCTTGAAAAACAAGTTTATTTATTCTAGGTGGCGTAAAAGTATTGCTAGCACCTCCCGTGGCCCCATCTGGGGCGTCGGGTGTGAATGGATTCGTCGAACGTGACACAGCAACTATAGGTGTGGACACAGCCATGGAAGTACCTGTAGGGACAGATGCGGAGACAGATGTGCTTGCCGGAACTTGTGACTCGACTTGTTGCTGTAGGGATACGGGTGCTGGATCTTGGCGTTGGACCTCCCTGGTATGCGGTCTATGTGGGGCGGAATTAGCATACTCGGGAGCTGCGTCATCTAAATATGAGGAAAGAAAAACATCTTCCGCTGTTCTAGGGTGCCCCTTAGGATGTGCCTTGATTGGAAACAATGGGGGTGGCAAGTCTTTTGGTATCTCTGGAGCAGCCTTAGGTAATCCTTCGGCTAGAAGGGGATACATACCATTCATAAGGGCATTTCTCTGTCTATCCAGTTGTTCTGATCTCACTCTGATACCTTCCTCAATTAATAGATATTCTTGAACTTTATTTGAACTTTCTTTACTCTTCTCTTCCTGTCTACGTGCTTTTTCTGTACGTCTATGAGATTCTTTACGCCATAACTCAACAGCGTCTTTCTGTGACTGTCTGACCTTTCTTTTCCATAATTCTTCCTCGACTTTCATGATGCACTCTGCATCCCAGGTTCCCGCTGCGGGCCACCTTTGACTTTCTGGCAATCCCTTGGTGTAGTCTACCCATAAATCAAGAAATAATATAGCGTCTAAGCCATGTTTGTGATACATGAAGTGCCCTGGAGTATCCCTAGGAGGAATAGGGACGGCTTCTTCGAGTACCCCTTTCCTAGTAGTGATCTGTCTTAATTTCGAAAAGAGCGGCATATTGAGAACTGACCTTATACTTGATTTTCACCTGATACTTGAATTTTGAACAGACTTAATACAATAAACACGATAATGAACAGTCATTCATACCACGATATACTTAAACACTTTAAACATTTAAACATTAAACCTTTAACTGAAACAACAATGATGATCGTCTGCAAAACTAAATCACCAAGCATAATTCTCGACCATAACTAGATACTTCGGAATACTTGATATACTGCTAAACAGTACATATACACTGCTAAACAGTGCAGACCGGATTTGTGTACCCAAATCCGTCTTGACCGGCACAACCTATGTGCGCGTCAACACGCCTCCCCGGCGATGGTACTCACCGGGTAGCTCCTTGAAACGGAAGGCCTCGGAGAATGGACTGGACTCGATGACTGCGGACATCGGACCCTCTGGACATCGGGACTTCGAAAACCTGGTGGGCCTCTGTATACCTCGGATCTTGCTCTCTCAGCTAGGCTCTGGTCGGGATACTTCGCACTTCTCACTGCCTCGTCTGGGTTGATCGCAGCCTCAGTCGCCCCCGCTTGACCGGAGGGAGCCACAGGAAATCCTGCTGGTACGCGTTATGGTCCGTCCAGCTGTGGCAGGAGACCGGGCCTGCAACGCACCGCCGGCGCGTGAGATGAGAAAGTGTCCCTGTTCGGGCGCCATTATGTGGTAAATATTCTATTACCTGGACTGAATTTCATATGGAGTCTTAAATAAAATAGCTCAGAATAATAAGAGGCAGAATCCGTGGTATAAGAGGTTTCTGAATGGGCTTTATTCCAAAATGGCCGACTCGAGTCGCGGTCTTCAGGTTCTGTCACCACGGGGGTTCAGGAAGTGAAGTACATACTTTATTGACAGGAAATTGCTTTTATAGAACATACATTACAATGAAATGAATACAGTAGGCGTAACAATTGATAAGGACATTGACGTTTGGTCTGCATAACTAGAAAATGGGTGTAATAATGAGTGAAAAGGAACATGATTGGTTATGATGTCATACATAGGTGGATCTATAAGATAATACTTGGCATAGATGCGCGCGCAGCAGTATGACGTGTAATTGACGTGCAACTAGGGGGTGACGGGGACTTGACATTTAGCTCTACATGTGGAGACAAAAAGTCTGGGGGGTCAAGTCAACCTAATCCCAAATCATATCTAACATCCTATGTTTAAAGAACTATGTTATCCACAAGGAAGGACTCTCGGACAGAATCTATTCTATACTGACTGTGTGTACGTGCACAAGCGTCTAAGTGTCTACACTGAATGCGAGGGGGTAGGAATATTTCCTAGTAACAGGGCTATGAATTACTTGCATGAAGACAGCGGGGCCGGGCCCTTTTGCTCGGTAGCTGGAAGAATGTTTACTTAAACTACTAGACAGGAATGCATCGGCTGAGGAGCAAAGTAGATAATTCGAAGGTGAAATACAGCTTCTTGGCAGGCAGGCGAAACTGGCCGAGGCAGGCACCGTTAGCCGCACAGGGAGTAGGACAAAGTTCATGGATACAGATGCGAGCTCAAGCTGAAGCTGTCAGAGGCAGAGAGCAGGGAAAGGCTTTGAGGACAGAATCGGGCCTACTCTGCCTGAACTGCAAAAATGGAGTAACTTAGCCATATAAAGTCGGTGGCCTTTCATACTTAGGAATCGAATATCCAGCCCATTGATGGCGGATCTGACAGAGGACATGTTGATAGTGGACGCACATGTGTTTGCGTCTTCGAAACTGGAACTGGAGGGAACATACATGTGTTTGCAACATGCACATAGAACCGTTGGGGTCCAAGATAGGGGACATAACTGACCAGGAAAATCCACATTTCCACAGGAGAGTAAGGAAGATGGAGCAGGACTCTGAGGAGTGGAGTGGACAGTTATGCACAGATGTGCAACTCCAATAGGGAAATAAATAGAGGAGACGGTGTTGATGGATTGGTTGTGATTAGAGTTGAACCAGAAAAACAGATACACACACAAATAAAGGAAGGAAGAACAAGCTCGTCCTCAAACCCTGGTGGTTCGGGCAGAAGTGCATCATGTAACCCACTACTTATGTCATCGAAGTAGCTCTCCTCTTCCTGCTGTGATTCACGTATTTTGTACTCCGGTGTGATAAAGTGCTGATTCATTTTGATCATGGTTAACCTCTCCATGCTTTTGGGCGAGAGACTGGTCCTTTTCACAGTAACAATGGCACCAACAGCACTGAAAACACGCTCAGAAGAGACCCTTGCAACAGGGCAAGCCACATACTTTATCGCCAGCCTGCTGAGCACTGGCCATTGGCTTCTTTTCCCATACCAATACACCAATGGACTTTGCTCCATGAAGACCTCTGTTGTGTCATCCAGATAGGCCTGGACCATCCGCTCAATGGTCAGGGGTGCTCCGATTTCCTAGGCCTCGTTTGCCTTTGCATCAGTCATGGACGTACAATACCCTTTCCGTAGAAACCAATCACCTGCCGTTTTTTTTAATGTGCCTGATGATCCTGTTGGTGCTGTTGATGTTATTGCTGGCAGTGTTGTTGACTGCTGGGAGGCAAACGCACTGCTCATGGCCTCTGAAGTAGAACTTGGCTCTGGGTGTCCTGCAGTACTTTTTATGCCCTGGGGGGGCGGGCCTCTAATTAAGATCCTTTCGTTTTCAAACTCAGTGGCTTCCTCAGCTATCAAAGTTTTGTACTGGGCAACATTCACTTCTGAAAAAGAAATTACTTCATTACTGCGCAGCAATAATTTGTAACGTGGATCCAAAATTGAGGCAGTAATGTAATGTGGATGTGACACAATGTTATTTTGAATCCTTGTATTGTGAGATAAGCCAGCGGATAAGGTGTCTGCCGAATGATATGCGTCTACTTTGTCATCCAGACCTGCATACATTTCTGACACCTCCTTCAGCTCTTGCTCTAGCATGTACAACAATGGGATAGCTTGGCCCATAGTACAGTCCTCCCTGCTCACTTCACGCGTGAAGACCTCAAAAGGAAGTAGCATCTCTGTCAGGCATTTGACGAGGTCCCATTGGGCCATCTCAACTCTCATGCCTTTCACAGTAGGATCCCCTGACCTTTTCATGACATAAGCATTAAGTGGTATGTACTGCTCAAACAGACGCTCAAGCATGTAATACGTTGAGTTCCAACGTGTTGGCACCTCCTGAATGAGTGCTTTGACTGGCATTTTATGCTCACGCTGAATGACCCTCAGCTGCTTTCGGGCTTTAAAAGAATGGTTGAAATGTGTGCATATTCTTCTGCAGGTGGTCAGTAAGCTGCTGACTTTGCTTTCATTTTTCAGAAAGTCTTGAACAACAATGTTAATGCAGTGTGCCAAACATGGCACCCTGAAATAGCCGATGAAAAACAATAGTGAACTGGTGGTCGTGCAAAATGAGGAACTGGATATGAAGAACAGATAAAATATAGAGAGTTACTATAATCAACTAGTCTGAGTGTGGTTGATAGAGATAGAACATTGAACTCTAGATGCGGATTCCCATCAACTGCCAAGGGAGGCCAGTGTCATCACTTGGTAATCCTTCCTTCTTGTCACTACTCCTCCAAGCCAAGAGGCAGATGTAGTAGCCAAGATCAGAGCAGAGTACAAGTTCAAGAGAGAAATCGACCAAGAGTGGCCATATGTATTTCTGTTGAAGGGTACTATGTGTAGTAAGTGCAGTGCAAGTGAAAACTTTAAAAAGGGAGTTGGACAGAGAAAACTATGTTTAATGAATATCTCTGTTCCAATCCTATTAAAAAGGCGTGTAGCGGCAACTTTTAACAAATAGGTTGCGTCATATAGGGGTCGACTAGTTTCAGCCAGAAGGGAATGTGTTCCCGGCTTTCTTCAGGACCAATACATAATTGCTACTGCAAGAGATTAAGAAAAAAACAACTTGAACTTGTACTCTGCTCTGATCTTGGCTACTACATCTGCCTCTTGGCTTGGAGGAGTAGTGACAAGAAGGAAGGATTACCAAGTGATGACACTGGCCTCCCTTGGCAGTTGATGGGAATCCGCATCTAGAGTTCAATGTTCTATCTCTATCAACCACACTCAGACTAGTTGATTATAGTAACTCTCTATATTTTATCTGTTCTTCATATCCAGTTCCTCATTTTGCACGACCACCAGTTCACTATTGTTTTTCATATGTAAGGATAGGGGATTTGAACTGTTGTTTTGGTCATTAAACTTTTCCCTTAGACCCTTTTCCCTTCGGGAATTAACGTTGATGTTCTTGAGCAGCTGCCGGCTGCGGGTCTTTTTTAACCTAAGTATCAACCTTGAGGTGATAAATTTTGTTAAGCGGTTTTTCACTTGTCCTAGCTGTGAACCAGTTTGAATATTTCTTCCCAGGAACAGTTGTTACACTGTGCCACACAGACACGCTGTTATTTTCTGGCCTACCTACGACATGGCAGAATTCAGCGGACTCACGTACGATGACTCATTCTATCAGTCTATTCTAGATAATACACCTAGTATTTTAGGTAACCTCGCTGCCTCTACAACAACACCCAACATAGAAGATTGGGACAAGATTCTGATTCTTAAGAAATCCCATTCACGCACGGTCATCCATGGTGCGATAATGGCAGAATATCTACGCAGTAACTGCGCACCCCCAGGTCTGATCGTGACTAATGTCCCTCGACTATTTCTTCAAGATAAGAAATTTCTAAAGGATTGGTCACTGATAGCATGGCGCTGCACGCGCGATTGGCTGATTCTCATAATCAGCACGGCCAAGCGTGCAGCGGATGCTATCTTGGTCGAGATTCAAATTAACGAGGCACAAATCAAAACAACTATTACCAGCACACTGTTTAAAAAACAACAAGATGAAGCAAATAAATCTAATAAAGACTTCAAAGAGACCATTCTTCTTTCGAAGATTGAGAAGTTCAAAAAAGACTTGGCCAAATTTAAACTAGAAGTAGTCTACCCCTATACCAGTGAGGGTTATACACCAGCTGAATTGAATAAAAAAGGCAAAAGGTATGGGTCAACTTACTCAGGAAGCAGTTCCGAAGAAGATTTGAGTGACCCAGATACCCCCATAACTAATAAACAACAATTTAGAGGTAGAGGTATGAGACGCCCTTGGAGGGGGTACCCGATGCCGCAATTCCAACAATGGTGGCCTCCGACTCCATGGGGCTTTCCCCCACAGCAGTTTCAACCACCCAATGCGGCCTATCAGATGTACCCCCAAGACTTTAACAACCAGTCTTTTTTAGGGGTAGGCCCAGGCAGATCAAGAGGCAGGAGGAGAAACCGACAAGCTCAAGTTCATTGGAACGATCAAAAGACCCCAACTGCTCCTCAAATGAACACCCGGAGCAGGGCCAAACAGAACCCTCCAACATCCGAACAGAACCCACAGGAGACTTGATTGAGAATTTGAGTACTAAGATTCTCACCCAGGCTGAGATTACAGTTTTGAACAAAGGGCTTGGTTTTGTGACAACATCGACAGGCGACAACTTCCAAGTTCAATGTGAACTTGCCAAATTTTTTCGGAAGGTTCGCCTTCATCATTTCTTTAAAGACAAAGAAGAGAGTGAGCCCTCAACAGATAACATCAACACTGGTCTGAAAAAACGCTCAACCTTCAATCCACCTACACATGCTATCCCGCCCCAGGTACTTGCTTTCGAGAGAGCAGTTCTCGATGAAGTCAATACCCTGTGTCAAAACAACAGAGGTGGTTATAGCAATCTACCCAGAAATGAACAGTTGGCACTTCATGCACTAATAGAGGACAGAGAAATCACTATCAAACCTGCAGATAAAGGCGGTGCTATAGTGATTTTAGACACGAAAGTATATCGCACCGAGTGCTTGAGACAACTTGATGATAAGAGGTTCTACCGACTACTGAAGGAAGACCCTACGGAAAGGATCAGTAGAATCATAACCAACAAGGTAGAGGAAGCTTTCAATGAAGGATGGATCACACCTCATGAAAAAGAATTTTTACAAACTGCTCATCCGGTCATGCCTTACTTCTATATACTTCCCAAGATACACAAGCTGCAGAGACCACCTCCCGGAAGACCCATCATCTCCGGGATTGGCTCTCTGCTTGAACCTTTATCTACATTTGTAGATTTCTTCCTGAGACCACTGGTGTGCTTGATGCCTACTTATCTCCAGGACACGAAAGACGTACTACGTCTGCTTCCTACTGTGGATTTTAACCCCAGTCTAGATCTACTCGTTTCATTTGATGTAGAATCACTCTACACCTCTATTCCACAAGATGAAACTTTAGATACAATTGCCTCTATTCTGAGAGAAACAGAACTCAATTCCATCACTCCGGTCAATTTCATCATGGACCTGGCACGCATGGCTATGAAGGAGAATTTCTTCAAATTTGAGGACAAGATCTTCTTACAAGTGTCAGGTACGAGCATGGGGAGTATTTTTGCACCGTCTCTAGCAAATCTCTACATGCATAAATTTGAACAGAACCACGTCCTCAACGAAGTGAATCCCTTCCATGAGTCTATTAGACTCTGGAAGAGATATATCGATGATATCCTCGTGATCTGGCGGGGCGATCAAGAATCGGTCAGGCAATTTCCGGATTGGCTCAATACACAGAATGCATTTTTGAAGTTCACTCTAGAGATGCACCCATCCACGATAGCCTTTCTCGATCTGTCCATTTTTGCAACAAGCACTGGATTGGGCAGTGAGCTTTATCGTAAACCTATGGCTCGCAATTCGCTGCTTCGTTATGACAGTCAGCATCCTAAGGCATTGCGCGACAATCTGCCATATGGACAATTTTTACGCTTGAGACGGAATTGTTCATCAATTGATCTCTACAAACATCATGCGAATGCCCTAACTGATCAACTTTCAGCTAGACTCTATCCTAAGAGGCTGGTCAAGAATGCCCGCAAACGTGCTCTCAATAATCACCGAGAGGCTCTATTAGAGAAGAAGATAGAGAAACCACCATCAGGTCGTCTAACCTTTGTGAATACCTTCAGTACTCTATCCAATGGCATTCAGAAATGCATTCGGAAGAATTGGCGTTTTTTGAATACCTCGAAAACAAAGATTCCACTACCACTCTTTGCCTTCAAACGGGGTTCCAACCTGAGGGATAGACTAGTACATACACGCACTAGGGAACTAGAACCAAGGAGAGTAGGCACCCTTTGGAACCTTCCACCTGTCCAGGGTCACTTCCCGTGTGGTAACTGTACAGTATGCCCACAAACCAAGCATACCAAAACTTTAGATCTAGGTCTGACCAGGTCTTGGATACAGAAGAATTACACCAACTGCAATAGTGATAACCTTATCTATCTATTACAATGTCCATGCCATCTGAAATATGTTGGCATGACGACGCGTAAGGTTAAAACAAGGATGCTCGAACACAAAAGCACCTTCAGATGCAAGAAAGATAATACGAGACTCACCAGACACTTTGTGGAGCTTAATTATCAGGCAGACGATTTCTCCTGGACTGTCTTGGAGAAACCATTCATACCGTCCCACAACAGTGACAAGGCCAAATTCTTATTCACTAAAGAGTAACGCTGGGTTTTTAAACTCCAAAGTGACACAAAAGGCCTGAATGACTCCATTCCATGGACTCTTCTATAAAAGGTCGGATTTTGAACCCATGACTTGATAACGAGCTCATTTCGAGTTGAACATTTCATCCACAAGGTAGATTCTCTATTCCGTGTAATATAATACTTATCTTGGGGATTCCTGTCTTGTTTTCAGGATTACTCAGCATTACACTCGTAATACCTGATAGTGCTATGGACACATTGATTGCTTCCCAAGTAATTACACCTCTTGTCAATTTACCGACACATCCACATGATTGTGAATAAACTACCATTTCCGGGTTCAGTGACGTCATCTTGTAGTCCTCCACCGTCATCACCCCGAGTCATTTGCAATACGTAGCGTGAAGCGTCACATGACTCACTCACGCTTTAAACTCTCGTCACACAATGCCTTGGCACCTCCCACAAACACAGGAAGGACCGAGGCACCGACGGAGAGGTGAGTTTGATTTCATGTATGCGCGTCTACCTTCGCTTGACTCTGATTGTGTCCTTTACATGGGGCGATTCCCAAATCAGCACTGTTACGTTATCTGCCCCAGGCTTACTTACAGCTATACCGAGGATGTTTACAAACTGACGCGATAGGTATTGCGATAAGTTTAAACAGATTGGCTTTCCTCCTGTTAGAGACAGGTCTAAACCATATTTAGTCGGCCAGAGAGATTACGAATCATGTGTGCCTTACTAAATAGTGACCGGCTAGGTTTTTAGTCGGATTCGTTTGAGACTGTTTTTAAGACCTAAATACTTAAGTTTTCTTTTGCATATAGTTACACCATGCCGACGAAATAACCCCTAGTAACTGCCTTTGGGGTCCTGCTATACATGATGCGAGTGTGCCATCTTTCACAGTTAATCGGCTCTTTTCTTTTTTTCTTTTTTACCTTAAGAACTGTAATGCAATACCGATTATTGCGGTACACACATAATATTCCTGGCGATTTATTCTTACTGGACACATGCTTGTGATTTTGTCCCTAAACCGCTTTTTTAACATTTTTAACACTACCTTTGGTTTGTTGAATAATTCGCCCTATATGATTCATACTTACAGGGCGGGGTCTCAATTACCTGAGTTGTTACCGGGTGAGGTGAGGTCTGACGCTCACACAAGTAAGGTGAGTTGGCGTTCTCTCTCATAGATGATACACTGGTTGTCACTGTTATGAGAACTAATTTCTAACTTTGTATGTAATGAGGAATATTGAAACAGAACACTACCTATCGTTTGTATTTTCTTTCAACAGGAGTGAAATACACCCTACTTGCCGTGAGGTCGATAGGTACCAGGTTGTATTGTTGGACAACTTGTCACTCTTTCTTGTTTTTTTCTTAATCACTTGCAGTAGCAATTATGTATTGGTCCTGAAGAAAGCTGGGAACACATTCCCTTCGGGCTGAAACTAGTCGACTCCTATATGACGCAACCTATTTGTTAAAAGTTGCCGCTACACGCCTTTTTAATTGGATTGGAACAGAGATATTCATTAAACATAGTTTTCTCTGTCCAACTCCCTTTTTAAAGTTTTCACTTGCACTGCACTTACTACACATAGTACCCTTCAACAGAAATACATATGGCCACTCTTGGTCGATTTCTCTCTTGAACTTGTACTCTGCTCTGATCTTGGCTACTACATCTGCCTCTTGGCTTGGAGGAGTAGTGACAAGAAGGAAGGATTACCAAGTGATGACACTGGCCTCCCTTGGCAGTTGATGGGAATCCGCATCTAGAGTTCAATGTTCTATCTCTATCAACCACACTCAGACTAGTTGATTATAGTAACTCTCTATATTTTATCTGTTCTTCATATCCAGTTCCTCATTTTGCACGACCACCAGTTCACTATTGTTTTTCATATGTAAGGATAGGGGATTTGAACTGTTGTTTTGGTCATTAAACTTTTCCCTTAGACCCTTTTCCCTTCGGGAATTAACGTTGATGTTCTTGAGCAGCTGCTGGCTGCGGGTCTTTTTTAACCTAAGTATCAACCTTGAGGTGATAAATTTTGTTAAGCGGTTTTTCACTTGTCCTAGCTGTGAACCAGTTTGAATATTTCTTCCCAGGAACAGTTGTTACACTGTGCCACACAGACACGCTGTTATTTTCTGGCCTACCTACGACATGGCAGAATTCAGCGGACTCACGTACGATGACTCATTCTATCAGTCTATTCTAGATAATACACCTAGTATTTTAGGTAACCTCGCTGCCTCTACAACAACACCCAACATAGAAGATTGGGACAAGATTCTGATTCTTAAGAAATCCCATTCACGCACGGTCATCCATGGTGCGATAATGGCAGAATATCTACGCAGTAACTGCGCACCCCCAGGTCTGATCGTGACTAATGTCCCTCGACTATTTCTTCAAGATAAGAAATTTCTAAAGGATTGGTCACTGATAGCATGGCGCTGCACGCGCGATTGGCTGATTCTCATAATCAGCACGGCCAAGCGTGCAGCGGATGCTATCTTGGTCGAGATTCAAATTAACGAGGCACAAATCAAAACAACTATTACCAGCACACTGTTTAAAAAACAACAAGATGAAGCAAATAAATCTAATAAAGACTTCAAAGAGACCATTCTTCTTTCGAAGATTGAGAAGTTCAAAAAAGACTTGGCCAAATTTAAACTAGAAGTAGTCTACCCCTATACCAGTGAGGGTTATACACCAGCTGAATTTAATAAAAAAGGCAAAAGGTATGGGTCAACTTACTCAGGAAGCAGTTCCGAAGAAGATTTGAGTGACCCAGATACCCCCATAACTAATAAACAACAATTTAGAGGTAGAGGTATGAGACGCCCTTGGAGGGGGTACCTGATGCCGCAATTCCAACAATGGTGGCCTCCGACTCCATGGGGCTTTCCCCCACAGCAGTTTCAACCACCCAATGCGGCCTATCAGATGTACCCCCAAGACTTTAACAACCAGTCTTTTTTAGGGGTAGGCCCAGGCAGATCAAGAGGCAGGAGGAGAAACCGACAAGCTCAAGTTCATTGGAACGATCAAAAGACCCCAACTGCTCCTCAAATGAACACCCGGAGCAGGGCCAAACAGAACCCTCCAACATCCGAACAGAACCCACAGGAGACTTGATTGAGAATTTGAGTACTAAGATTCTCACCCAGGCTGAGATTACAGTTTTGAACAAAGGGCTTGGTTTTGTGACAACATCGACAGGCGACAACTTCCAAGTTCAATGTGAACTTGCCAAATTTTTTCGGAAGGTTCGCCTTCATCATTTCTTTAAAGACAAAGAAGAGAGTGAGCCCTCAACAGATAACATCAACACTGGTCTGAAAAAACGCTCAACCTTCAATCCACCTACACATGCTATCCCGCCCCAGGTACTTGCTTTCGAGAGAGCAGTTCTCGATGAAGTCAATACCCTGTGTCAAAACAACAGAGGTGGTTATAGCAATCTACCCAGAAATGAACAGTTGGCACTTCATGCACTAATAGAGGACAGAGAAATCACTATCAAACCTGCAGATAAAGGCGGTGCTATAGTGATTTTAGACACGAAAGTATATCGCACCGAGTGCTTGAGACAACTTGATGATAAGAGGTTCTACCGACTACTGAAGGAAGACCCTACGGAAAGGATCAGTAGAATGATAACCAACAAGGTAGAGGAAGCTTTCAATGAAGGATGGATCACACCTCATGAAAAAGAATTTTTACAAACTGCTCATCCGGTCATGCCTTACTTCTATATACTTCCCAAGATACACAAGCTGCAGAGACCACCTCCCGGAAGACCCATCATCTCCGGGATTGACTCTCTGCTTGAACCTTTATCTACATTTGTAGATTTCTTCCTGAGACCACTGGTGTGCTTGATGCCTACTTATCTCCAGGACACGAAAGACGTACTACGTCTGCTTCCTACTGTGGATTTTAACCCCAGTCTAGATCTACTCGTTTCATTTGATGTAGAATCACTCTACACCTCTATTCCACAAGATGAAACTTTAGATACAATTGCCTCTATTCTGAGAGAAACAGAACTCAATTCCATCACTCCGGTCAATTTCATCATGGACCTGGCACGCATGGCTATGAAGGAGAATTTCTTCAAATTTGAGGACAAGATCTTCTTACAAGTGTCAGGTACGAGCATGGGGAGTATTTTTGCACCGTCTCTAGCAAATCTCTACATGCATAAATTTGAACAGAACCACGTCCTCAACGAAGTGAATCCCTTCCATGAGTCTATTAGACTCTGGAAGAGATATATCGATGATATCCTCGTGATCTGGCGGGGCGATCAAGAATCGGTCAGGCAATTTCAGGATTGGCTCAATACACAGAATGCATTTTTGAAGTTCACTCTAGAGATGCACCCATCCACGATAGCCTTTCTCGATCTGTCCATTTTTGCAACAAGCACTGGATTGAGCAGTGAGCTTTATCGTAAACCTATGGCTCGCAATTCGCTGCTTCGTTATGACAGTCAGCATCCTAAGGCATTGCGCGACAATCTGCCATATGGACAATTTTTACGCTTGAGACGGAATTGTTCATCAATTGATCTCTACAAACATCATGCGAATGCCCTAACTGATCAACTTTCAGCTAGACTCTATCCTAAGAGGCTGGTCAAGAATGCCCGCAAACGTGCTCTCAATAATCACCGAGAGGCTCTATTAGAGAAGAAGATAGAGAAACCACCATCAGGTCGTCTAACCTTTGTGAATACCTTCAGTACTCTATCCAATGGCATTCAGAAATGCATTCGGAAGAATTGGCGTTTTTTGAATACCTCGAAAACAAAGATTCCACTACCACTCTTTGCCTTCAAACGGGGTTCCAACCTGAGGGATAGACTAGTACATACACGCACTAGGGAACTAGAACCAAGGAGAGTAGGCACCCTTTGGAACCTTCCACCTGTCCAGGGTCACTTCCCGTGTGGTAACTGTACAGTATGCCCACAAACCAAGCATACCAAAACTTTAGATCTAGGTCTGACCAGGTCTTGGATACAGAAGAATTACACCAACTGCAATAGTGATAACCTTATCTATCTATTACAATGTCCATGCCATCTGAAATATGTTGGCATGACGACGCGTAAGGTTAAAACAAGGATGCTCGAACACAAAAGCACCTTCAGATGCAAGAAAGATAATACGAGACTCACCAGACACTTTGTGGAGCTTAATCATCAGGCAGACGATTTCTCCTGGACTGTCTTGGAGAAACCATTCATACCGTCCCACAACAGTGACAAGGCCAAATTCTTGTTCACTAAAGAGCAACGCTGGGTTTTTAAACTCCAAAGTGACACAAAAGGCCTGAATGACTCCATTCCATGGACTCTTCTATAAAAGGTCGGATTTTGAACCCATGACTTGATAACGAGCTCATTTCGAGTTGAACATTTCATCCACAAGGTAGATTCTCTATTCCGTGTAATATAATACTTATCTTGGGGATTCCTGTCTTGTTTTCAGGATTACTCAGCATTACACTCGTAATACCTGATAGTGCTATGGACACATTGATTGCTTCCCAAGTAATTACACCTCTTGTCAATTTACCGACACATCCACATGATTGT
Source organism: Triturus cristatus (assembly GCF_964204655.1). Lineage (NCBI taxonomy): Eukaryota > Metazoa > Chordata > Amphibia > Caudata > Salamandridae > Triturus > Triturus cristatus. The sequence continues at coordinate 543,214,702 of NC_140594.1, read as the reverse complement.
GAATAAACTACCATTTCCGGGTTCAGCGACGTCATCTTGTAGTCCTCCACCGTCATCACCCCGAGTCATTTGCAATACGTAGCGTGAAGCGTCACATGATTCACTCACGCTTTAAACTCTCGTCACACAATGCCTCGGCACCTCCCACAAACACAGGAAGGACCGAGGCACCGACGGAGAGGTGAGTTTGATTTCATGTATGCGCGTCTACCTTCGCTTGACTCTGATTGTGTCCTTTACATGGGGCGATTCCCAAATCAGCACTGTTACGTTATCTGCCCCAGGCTTACTTACAGCTATACCGAGGATGTTTACAAACTGACGCGATAGGTATTGCGATAAGTTTAAACAGATTGGCTTTCCTCCTGTTAGAGACAGGTCTAAACCATATTTAGTCGGCCAGAGAGATTACGAATCATGTGTGCCTTACTAAATAGTGACCGGCTAGGTTTTTAGTCGGATTCGTTTGAGACTGTTTTTAAGACCTAAATACTTAAGTTTTCTTTTGCATATAGTTACACCATGCCGACGAAATAACCATTCCATTCATTAGTCTTTATTATCGATGTATTACATCATAAAAGACAATTACAATACATAGAGAAATACATAATTATAAAAATACATGATTAAAAAGAGAAACATATACAGAATACATAAAAGATGTTTCAATATCCTAATGCCTCTTGTTCCTAATAAACCAAACCCAAGCCAGAAATTTAGCAACAGCAATAGCAACAAGTTCACTAGGCTCAAATCTCAACATTTCAAGTGCTTCTGACCCTTGTCTAGTGCCCAGAGTTCGACATAATGGTTTGAGCCATTTGGCTCGAGGTGCAGCATAAACGGGACAAACAAAAAAGATATGGCCAACAGAATCTATACAATCAAAACAACTTTTACAGGAGTCACTGGACGTCCCCTTCCATTTTTTGGTGAAAGAGTTAGTCGGAAGTGTGCCTACCCTAAATTGATGGTAAAGTTTCCTGTCACAAGGTCTGGTGATGGTGTCCCAGTATGCTTCGAGGAGTGGAATTCTTTTATGGGCTAGGAACCTTCCTGACAAGGACTCTGCAGTGACTGAGTTGAAAAGCTTCTGCTGCACCGTTGACCAATAGAGGCTCTTAAAATCTTTCTTAGAGGGAAAGGGGTTATTGACTGGATCGGACCATAAATTACCCAACCCCATAGATTCCAGGAGTTGTTTAGTCTGTTTGAACCAGGGAATATTGCCAGCCCCCAGGATGGAACGCACATCAAGAAAAGCCTTAGCATAGAGGTCCAGCTCGGGGACTGTCCATAAACGCCTCCAAAAGGCCAATGGCTTAAACCTTGCAATGTCTTCAAACGAGTGACAGCCGAGGTCCAACAGGAGGGGTTTGATAGCGGTAGAACATGGAAGGCCCGTGAGCAATCTGAGGAATTTATATTGTGCCTTAGCCAGAAGAGAAAGATCGGCGAAACCCCAAAGTTCAGCACCATAAAGGATCTCTGAATTAATCCTCACATTATAGATTTTGATGGGGGGGCCTATCATTCTCGACTGGGATTGCTTATGTTCTTTAACTAGGCAACCAGAGAGCTGAGCAAATTTTAGGGATAGAACATCAATTTGCGGCCTCCAATCCAACTTATTTTCAAAGACTACCCCTAGATAGGTCATAACATCAGTACGTTCAAGCAGGGCTTTGTCCATGAAGACATGGCCCTTTATACCTCTCCCTTTGTTAAAAACCATGTATTTGGTTTTGGACACATTGACAGACAAGTCAAAATCAGAGCAGAAATTAGTGAAGACATTGAGTGCCACCTGTAGTCCAGACAGAGTCTGGGAGAGAAGTAGGGTGTCATCGGCGAACATAAGGAGTGGAATCTTAGTGCCTCCCAACGTGGGGGCGTCCGTCGATGTGTTGGAGTAATACTTGACAACACTGTTAATAAACAATAAAAACAAGGTGGGAGCAAGGACGCACCCCTGCCTGACACCCCGATTGACCCTAAACCGATCAGTTACCTGGCCCTGTTTCCCCCAGCGAACTTGAGCAAAATTATTATCATGGAGCCTAATGATGATATTCAAGAGATCGGGAGGAAGCCCTAGCTCTGCCAGTACGCTCCAAAGTTTTGACCTATTGACTAGGTCAAATGCTGACCGAAGGTCTACAAAGGCAGCGTATAAAGTACCGCCACACAAATAGACCGTTTTCCAGACAATCAGTTGGAATTTGAATGCCTGGTCGATGGTACTGGTACACGGTCTGAAACCGGCTTGGAGAGGAGAGATGATGTCCTCCATCTCAATCCAAGCCTGGATTCGTGCCAAGATCATTCTAGCGATAATTTTCTGGACCGAGTCAATAAGACTAATTGGGCGGTAGTTCCCCGGGCATGAGCGATCACCTTTTTTGAAAATGGGGAGAATCTCAGCCCCCCCCCAAGAATCAGGAATATCGGCCCCTCTGGCTACAGCGTTGGCAAGTTGTGCGATGTAGGGCACCCAATTCCCTGGGTCAGATTTAAAGAGATCCGTAGGAACACAGTCCATGCCAGGCGCCTTACCACTTGGAACCTTACTTAAGGCCTTTTCAACCTCAGCACAGTCAAAAATTAGGGTCGAGGAGAGGGAGAGGTCCCTGTATATAGCTGGGACAGGCCCCGCGGCCTGTGGGGGGACCGAGAACTGGGATTCAAAATGAGTCACCCAGGCGTCCGGAGGGACATGGTTGGTAGGGACCTGGCTATTCTGGGGGTTACCCCACTTGACAATGTGCCAAAAGAGGGTTAGGTTCCGGTGCTTACTGGCAGCCAAAAGGTTGTTCCAGTGATCGTTGTCCCACTCTTGTTTCGCCTTGGCTTTAGCTTTATTGTAGATTTTCCTAGCCAGTCTAGTATTATCTGGATCTTTATTAGCAATAGCAGATTTTAAATTGCTAAAAGATTCTCGGCAAGCTTTGTTATACCAAGAAGATGGTTTTAGAGTGACAGGTTTCTTAGCCTTACTCGGTTTAGAGAAAAGAGATTTAAGGCCAGTGAAGAGGTGGTCATGTACGCGTGTGGCTTTGCCAACAACATCCTCGGTGCTCTGAAGAGACTGTAAATCAACCAGAGCATCGGATACCTTGGAGCTAATCACGGACAATAATTCAACATCAATAGCAACCTTGTCCCAGCGTACACGCCGTTGATCATTAGTTAAAATGGCTTCCGCGGTCGCTATTTCGGAGGGTTTGGATCTATGTGCAGGGCAAAGTAAAAGACTTAAATCCAACGGGTTGTGGTCGCTCTCAGGGCGGTCTAATACCGCCATATCACTTAATGTGGACCAGAACTCGATTTTAACAAGGGCATAATCAATTCTGCTATTACAGCGTCGGCCATCTGAGAAAGTCATCTTTCCACCCTTGTCAGAGGCGGTCCTCCCATTGGCAGGCCTGAAACCCCGCTCCATACATAATCCCATCCACTGGGTGGCGGACTCTGTCCACCTCTTAATGGGAGGGAGATCAAGAGGGGGGATATTTAAGATCGCATCCACTTCCCAAGTTAGTGAATCAAGAGTGGAGAGCAGAGGTTCAAAACAACAATTAAGATCGCCCACAATATAGACATTGGTGTATATGTTAATAGTGTCCAGAAACCCATCTAGCAATAAAAAGGTATTGGTACCACGTCCACCAGGGAGGCCTCTGTTGTAAACATTTATAATTAGGATTGCAGGATCGTTGTTGTGTTGCAGGGAGATAATTAGTAAGTCAGGACTATCAATAGCTAATTCCTTGAGTGAATACCCAAGGGATTGCTTAACCCATATACAGAGCCCGCCGGAGGGGCGGCCCCTGATGCCACGGGTGGCCCCCTTAGAAAAGTTTACAAACCCGGAAAGATAGATCGGGTCCACAGCCCAGGTTTCCTGGAAAACCAGGATATCATGGGTGTTCACCCAGCCAACCCATTCTTCAGAGGTTACCCTACTATTAAGGCCCGCAACATTCCACGAGTCCAGGGTCAGGGGCATAGAACTAGATGGCATGGCGCATGGTGCTGCATGAGCGGGACCCTTTATAGCTGGGGTAATTGCAATATTGATTGGGCCCCTAGTCTCACTTTCGGGTTGGCAAGGATCAATGGGAGGGGGAGATGGACTAATCAATTGGAGAAACGGGATACTGGGAGACATAGTAGCCAAGCCAACTTGAGACCCCCGTGAACCACCACTCCCTGTTTGCACTGAGTTAACTGGACCAAGGCAGACTTCCCGCAACTTACTCGGGTTTTCCAGATGAGGTAACTGTCAGTCAACCCCATCTAATGAATTCAAGGGTGCGTAAAAATTTGACAGTGGAAGGTAAAAGTCCGGCCTTATCTGACGGTGGGAAGTCCTATTGACCCTTTCCCAAGCAAAGGACATGTCACGTATTGAGGCAGGGGGTTTTTGGGGATAAAAGAATGACAAGTCCACTGTGGATATGCCGGTCCCTCTCAAGGTATTGGTAAAGGAACAGATGTGCCTAACAACCCTGGGATCACGAAAATGTATAATCACACAATCACCCTCCACCTGTTTGACTCTATTGCCCAACCAACATACCCTACGAACAGTCAATATTTCGGCCCGTAGTCCAGCGGGTAAAGGCCTGTTGGTATTTAACCAGTGTGAGACTTTGTTCTTCAGCTCACTATGACTCTCGGGCTTTGACAGAAGGAGCCGAGGAACACCCACCATTATAATAGTATAAGGCTGGGACTCGGGAGGAAGATTGATGGATGGGAAATTTTGGAAGGAGTCAACATCCTCTGAGTTGGGCTTGCTGGTAGAGATGTTGTTAGTATTAATGGCAGTGTTGATATTGCAATCTGTTTCACTCGGGACATCAATGTTGACCTGGAGGCGGGGAACATCCACCGCCTGGACATTGAGAGCCGGGATATTGGGTAGTGCTCCATCCGGGGGTGTAAAAGCCGAGGAAGCAAGCCTAGATTTATCGGCAATTTCTTTGCTAGGGTAAGTTGTATAATCAATAGTAGACACTGCAATCTTTTCCAGCAGGGACGTATTGGCAGAGACCATTCCCTCTAACTTCTCAAGCGAGGTGGCGAGACGAGTTACTCGCTCTAATAATGGGAGGAGTAATGATTTAAATAATTTCACTATAGGCTTGAGAAAATCGGAGATGGAAAAGTCTGCGTTGGATTGAGCGGGGGGAGGGTGCGGGAACTTCAAACTACCAAATGCCAAATGGGAACTAGCAGGTGTAATAGAGTTAGGAGCTTCACAGGTTGTTACAGGTTTAGGAGGGTTGGTCACTTTAGAGGTTTTAGCACGTTTCCCCTTGGGAGGGGCTCCCGTACGTTTCCTTTTACTCGGGATGTGCCTGGGCTTGTGGGCTTGTGACGTTGATCCAGTAGGTAGCTGGTCAGAAGTGGACTGAGGAATACAAGTGCTATCAATGGTCCGGTCAACACTAGTGTCTGGGGTACTAATTATCTCGTTGATGTCCACCAGCGGGCAATGATCAAGTGTGTCCGGCGGTGCAATTAGGGTATTACCTGACATATTAGGAGGAGGTTGTGGCTGGATGTTTTCGGGCGAGACAGCTGTCATAATATTGCCAAGGGATGATCTTCTAGCAGATAGTTCTAGGGACAATCTTTTTTCCGTTAATAAAATCTCGTGTTCAAGAACACGAGCAGCTCTGGTAATAAAATTGTCAAGGGTCCCTGTTACTTGGCCCCCAAGGCTGCCCCGAGCCACCTTCCTGCCAGACCTTAAGGAGGTCATGGTTTGGAGAAAAAACAAACAAGCAAACAAACTCAGAAGGTGGTAAACAAATAAACCTCCGATGATAACAAGAAGATAAAATTAGCTAGATATGTCCAGAACACACTACAGTGTTTGAGCTCAAAATGTGGGCAACCAAAGCGGTATAAACAGGTCACCTGTCAGCAATGGCGCTTGTACTCACAGAACCAGCAAATTATATCGCTCGTTTATGGCGGCACGTTTTAGGGAAGTGGCCCGCCCCGACCACAACCGACCACGAACGGCCACAAACGGCCCGCTCTTAGCCCGGTCTTGTCCCGCGCGCGTCCCGCTGGTGCGGAGGACGTGAGAGGTATTGAAGTAGGGGACGAGGGGTGGAGCAGGAAGAGTGACCAGCTGCGCCGTGAATGGTTGAGGGGGCTGGTCCTCGCAGTCCCGCTACCGCAACTCCAAAGGTAAACTGCTACGCACCCAGCAGCAAAGTAACAGGAGACAGGTGAGGCATCGCAAGTCCAGATGGCAAAGAACGCTTTTATGCGCAGTGAGCGGCTCCCGCGAAGCGGGGGCCGCGAGTCGTTGCCTGAATGATGGTGGGGGTGGAGCAGGAAGAGTGACCAGCTGCGCCATGAATGGTTGAGGGGGCTGGTCCTCGCAGTCCCGCTACCGCAACTCCAAAGGTAAACTGCTACGCACCCAGCAGCAAAGTAACAGGAGACAGGTGAGGCATCGCAAGTCCAGATGGCAAAGAACGCTTTTATGCGCTGTGAGCGGCACCCGCGAAGCGGGGGCCGCGAGTCGTTGCCTGAATGATGGTGGGGGTGGAGCAGGAAGAGTGACCAGCTGCGCCGTGAATGGTTGAGGGGGCTGGTCCTCGCAGTCCCGCTACCGCAACTCCAAAGGTAAACTGCTACGCACCCAGCAGCAAAGTAACAGGAGACAGGTGAGGCATCAGTGACCGGCTAGGTTTTTAGTTGGATTCGTTTGAGACTGTTTTTAAGACCTAAATACTTAAGTTTTCTTTTGCATATAGTTACACCATGCCGACGAAAATAACCCCTAGTAACTGCCTTTGGGGTCCTGCTATACATGATGCGAGTGTGCCATCTTTCACAGTTAATCGGCTCTTTTCTTTTTTTCTTTTTTACCTTAAGAACTGTAATGCAATACCGATTATTGCGGTACACACATAATATTCCTGGCGATTTATTCTTACTGGACACATGCTTGTGATTTTGTCCCTAAACCGCTTTTTTAACATTTTTAACACTACCTTTGGTTTGTTGAATAATTCGCCCTATATGATTCATACTTACAGGGCGGGGTCTCAATTACCTGAGTTGTTACCGGGTGAGGTGAGGTCTGACGCTCACACAAGTAAGGTGAGTTGGCGTTCTCTCTCATAGATGATACACTGGTTGTCACTGTTATGAGAACTAATTTCTAACTTTGTATGTAATGAGGAATATTGAAACAGAACACTACCTATCGTTTGTATTTTCTTTCAACAGGAGTGAAATACACCCTACTTGCCGTGAGGTCGATAGGTACCAGGTTGTATTGTTGGACAACTTGTCACTCTTTCTTGTTTTTTTCTTAATCACTTGCAGTAGCAATTATGTATTGGTCCTGAAGAAAGCCGGGAACACATTCCCTTCTGGCTGAAACTAGTCGACCCCTATATGACGCAACCTATTTGTTAAAAGTTGCCGCTACACGCCTTTTTAATAGGATTGGAACAGAGATATTCATTAAACATAGTTTTCTCTGTCCAACTCCCTTTTTAAAGTTTTCACTTGCACTGCACTTACTACACATAGTACCCTTCAACAGAAATACATATGGCCACTCTTGGTCGATTTCTCTCTTGAACTTGTACTCTGCTCTGATCTTGGCTACTACATCTGCCTCTTGGCTTGGAGGAGTAGTGACAAGAAGGAAGGATTACCAAGTGATGACACTGGCCTCCCTTGGCAGTTGATGGGAATCCGCATCTAAAGTTCAATGTTCTATCTCTATCAACCACACTCAGACTAGTTGATTATAGTAACTCTCTATATTTTATCTGTTCTTCATATCCAGTTCCTCATTTTGCACGACCACCAGTTCACTATTGTTTTTCATATGTAAGGATAGGGGATTTGAACTGTTGTTTTGGTCATTAAACTTTTCCCTTAGACCCTTTTCCCTTCGGGAATTAACGTTGATGACCCTGAAATAGCCACCATCTTTCATGGCCCTAACTACATTACTGCCATTGTCCGTGGCAACAAAACCAATGGTAAGCCCTCTTGGTCGCAGCCACTCAAACACCTTGCTGTTAAACTCATCCAAAATGTTTGCAGCAGTATGAGATTTCTCCATAGCAAACATGGCTACAGTTGCATGTTTGCGAGTGTCTTTAAAAATCTCAGCGGTGTCAACAACACCGTCAGATATCTTATCTTTAACACCCGAAAAAGAAACCCAGTGTGCAGTGATGCACATGTAATCAGTGGCTTGGCAACTGGTCCACATGTCTGTTGTCAGGTGTGTACTCTGAACAGCACTCTTTTTTAAGGCTTTTCCAAGCAATTACAGCACGTCGTGCTGTAGTGCTGGAACAGCAACTTCTGCGAAATAGTAGCGGCTGGGAACTTTCCATTTTGGGCAGATGGTGGTCACAAACTCAAGAAAACCCACCCCTTCAACAAATGAAAAAGGGAGAAGGTCCAGTGCTAACATTTTTGCCAGCTTTGCATTGTACAAATGTGCTATTGGGTGGTTGCGTTCGTACTGCCCCTCCGGCCTACTAAACATGCTAAGAATAGTAGGCTGCATGGTATTCCTTCCTGTGGTCAACGTCACACTTTTTGGGCCAGCAGTACTCCTTGGTGTCTCAGGCTGACTCTTACTCTTGTGCCAATGAGATGTGGCTGAGGATGTGGGCGTTACCACTGCAGTGCTGGGGACAGGGCTACTTTGTGTACCACTACCACAGAGAATGTCTCCCTCTTCTTCCTGTTCCACCGGGAGCGGACTTTCTACTCGTTTATGCACAACAGCAATGGTTCCCGTTTTGAAGCGACTAAGGTGCTCCTCCCACTGGATTGCGAGGTGTTTTTTCAGATGGGTCATTTGGCCTCCGGTACCATAGTTTGTACCAAGCTTACCACGACTAACAGAGGTATGACAAACGGAGCATATAGCAATGTTCTCCTCCTTTCCGCTAACCGTAAAGAAGTCCCACACAGGGGAGCTTAACTTTTGTCTCCTGCTGGAGGTGCCACTCCCACTTCCAATGCCGGATGAACTGGAGGGTGTGTGTTGAATTTGACTCTGTGCAGGACCACTACCTACTTCTGCTGAGGTGGTGCTTGTGCTGGATGTAGGACGCTGCCGGCCCTTTGCTAATGTAAATATGGAAGCTGGAGGTCGTGTTGGTGTTACCTGTGTTGGAGGTATGCGTGCTACATCCCTTGCAGCCATTTTGGATAGTGTAAAAATGTTGGTCTCCATCTCCTCAGGCCCGGGAGTGATGTTTGTGATGACTGGCTCATCATCATCATCATCATCATCATCATCCTGCTCTTCTACATCAACATCCATAAGTGTAAGGCTTTCTGGAACCTTCCTTTTCCCATGCCTGCTCTTGTGATGTGTTTCCCTCTCTTTCAGACACCTCCTTCTGCTCTTGCTCTTGCATGTACAACAATGGGATAGCTTGGCCCATAGTACAGTCCTCCCTGCTGACTTCACGTGTGAAGACCTCAAAAGGAAATAGCATCTCTGTCAGGCATTTAGCGAGGTCCCATTGGGCCATCTCAACAGTCATGCCTTTCACAGTAGGATCTTGTGACCTTTTCATGACATAAGCATTGAGTGGTATGTACTGCTCAAACAGTCGCTCAAGCATGTAATAAGCTGTGTTCCAACCTGTTGGCACCTCCTGGATGAGTGTTTTGACTAGCATTTTATGCTCACGTTGAATGACCCTCAGCTGCTTCCAGCCTTTAAAAGAATGGTTGAAATGTGTGCATATTCTTCTACAGGTGGTCAGTAAGTTGCTGACTTTGCTTTAATTTTTCAGAAAGTCTTGAACATCAATGTTATTGCAGTGTGCCAAACACAGTACCCTGAAATAGCCACCATCTTTCATGGCCCTAACTACATTACTGCCTTTGTCTGTGGCAACAAAACCAATGTTAAGCCCTCTTGGTCACAGCCACTCAAACACCTTGCTGTTAAACTCATCCAAAATGTTTGCAGCAGTATGAGATTTCTCCATAGCAAACATGGCTACAGTTGTATGTTTGCGAGTGTCATTAAAAATCTCAGCAGTGTCAACAACACCTGCAGATTGTCATGATTCGGGCGAAGCGCCTACCCAGCCTACAATCCCCAGAATCCCCGGGAATGGCATGGGCGGTGCCTCAATTAGAAAAGGGACGAGACGCACGCAGGACGCTGTGCGTAATTCCAAGATGGCAGGTTCGTCATTTGTTTGCTCGCGAGTTCCGGAGAATGGCTATTTCATGGACCGGAGACCCGATATTCCTGAGCCTGATTCCGGGGTCTCCGATCGTGAGGACTAGCACCGACCGTGTGCCCTTCTACGGTGCCGTAGACAACTAGGGGGACTCGTGCAGAGGCTGACGAACATAATCCACGCTCCGAGTTAGGAGCAAGACTCACAGGTATTTCTCGGCCCCAGTCCCGCAAAAGGACCAGAGGGGCCTGCCGATCCTGCACCCAGACAGGGGCATTTGGTGGTGTCAGGTTACGGGAGTGCGGGTGCTTCGCTGGAAACCCAAAGGGGTATTCCGCTCTCCGATTCAGCCTCCAAGGGGGGAGCTATCACCCTATCCACCTTCCTTACCCACGAGGGGTGTGTAAGACTCGAAGAGCCAGTAGCTCAGGAGGACAGTAAGGCATGGCACATGGAGGCAAGGTAGCATAAGGCACCTTTCAGCTTCTAGCCAATCGAGCACCAGAGCGTTCAGGCTCTCTTCTCATGACTGAATTAATGTGCAGTACGATTGTCCTGAGAGATCTTCCAAGTGTCCAAATCGGAACTTATAGAGTTCTCCGCCATGGGCTCTGAGAGAGAGTCATAAGATTGGCATTTGGTTGCGATACAAGGGGCAATCAAAGACATCGCATAAGTTTTAGAAGCCAGTGTTCACTTGGTACTGTGGTAGGGGTTTTGGCTGAGGTTGAGTGTTTGTATGTGTATGATGTAATAATGCTAACGACAGAAATGCCTTCCAATATCCGCAGAACTCTCTCATAGAATGTGGTTGCACTAGCGAGAATTCATGAGAGTAGCAATTGTGTTATAACCTGGCATATTGTTTGTATGTTTATTTTCTTTACAGGTTCTACTCCCCGCTGTTCCCATCCTTCCCTTCCCTCGCTTGATTGCTCCAACCTTCCGTGCCTTTAGTGCAGGAGTTGGGGACGTCGAGAGGCGGACCCCCTATAGCTTTGCCTGAATCCTGAGGAGAGTCAAGTCTGAGACGGATCGTCAAACAGATATCTTATCTTTAACACCCGAAAAAGAGACCCAGTGTGCAGTGATGCACATCTAATCAGTGGCTTGGCAACTGGTCCACATGTCTGTTGTCAGGTGGATACTCTGAACAGCACTCTGTTTTAAGGCTTTTCCAAGCAATTCCAGCTCGTCGTGATGTAGTGCTGGAACAGCAACTCTGGCGAAATAGTAGCGGCTGGGAACCTTCCATTTGGGGCACATGGTTGTCACAAATTCCAGAAAACCCACCCCTTCAACAAAAGAAAAAGGGAGAAGGTTCGGTGCTAACATTTTAGCCAGCTTCGCATTGTACAAACGTGCTATTGGGTGGTTGCATTCGTACTGCCGGCCTAGTAAACGTGCTAAGAATGGTAGGCTGCGTGGTTTTCCTTCCTGTTATGCTCAACGTCTCACTTTTTAAAAAAGCAGTACTCCTTGGTGTCTCAGGCTGACTCTTACTCTTGTGCCACTGAGATGTTGCTGAGGATGTGGGTGTTACCACTGTGGTGCTGGGGACAGGGCTACTTTGAGTACCACTACCACAGAGAATGTCTCCCTCTTCTTCTTCTTCCTCTTCCACCGTGAGCGGACCTTCTACTCGTTTATCCCCACCAACAGCAATGGTTCCAGTTTTTATGCGATGAAGGTGCTCCTCCCACTGGATTGCGTGGTGTTTTTTCAGATGGACCATTTGGCCTCCGGTACCATAGTTTGTACCAAGCTTACCACGGCTAACAGAGGTATGACAAATGGAGCATATAGCAATGTTCCCCTCCTTTTCGCTAACCGTAAAGAAGACCCACACTGGGGAGCTTAACTTTTGTCTCCTGCTGGAGGTGTCACTTCCAGTGCCGGATGAACTTGATGGTGTGCGTTGAATTTGACTCTGTGCAGTACCACTACCTACCTCTGCTGAGGTAGTGCTTGTGCTGGATGTAGGACGCTGCCGGCCCTTTGCTAATGTAAATATGGAAGCTGGAGGTCGTGTTGGTGTTACCTGTGTTAGAGGTATGCGTGCTACATCCCTCGCAGCCATTTTGGATAGGGTAAAAATGTTGGTCTCCATCTCTTCTGGGCCGGGAGTGATGTTCGTGATGATGGGCTCATCATCATCATCATCATCAAGATCCTGCTCTTCTACATCAACCTCCATAAGTGTAAGGTTTTCTGGAACCTTCCTTTTCCCATGCCTGATCTTGGGACGTGTCTCACTCTCAGAATCAGTTTGTGGCTTCCAAGTGGCATCTAGATCATCAGAAGGGGGGCTTGGCGAAGAACTTGATGGACTAACCCTCCTTTTCCTTGCTTGGGATTTGGAAGACAATGGAACTTCTGAAGGAGTGGCTTTCTCTTCTTCCTCTGCATGAGGCTCAAATTACTGAACTGCCCCTACTTCGGGAGGAACAAAAACTACTATTGCGGGCGGTGGTTGCGGCTGTTGTTGTTTACCACTTATCTGCTGTGTTTTCCCTCCTGCATTGATTGTGTACTACTTTGAGATAGAGATAAGTTTAGTTCAGGCTCAGCATCACTGCTTTCCACCATTAAGCTGGCTACCTCTTCCACACTCATCTGCTTGGGCCTGGGTTGGTGGGTTGGGCCCACTGATGCGGAGGTGCTGCCCCTAGCTTGGCCCCCAGACACTGCTGCTGCAGGCGTCATTATTGGTGTCCCAAAAAAGGTTTTGGGCGGCACACCAGACTTAAGTGACACTTCCTTCTTCTTCTGTTCCTTCTTCTCAATGGCAACTTTCTTGGTACTGGAGGACCTGCTACCTGCTTTCTTTGGGGGCATCTTCTTCAGATGTCAACAGCACTCAGTTGCACAAGTTGCAGAGATGGCTGGTCAGGTCAATCACACGTCACGTCGTCTATAGCAGCAGGACGTCAGTCTGGCACCACAACGGGCGATAATGACACACCACTTCCTCAGTCTTTTGTGCACCTAAAAGCAAAGAAGCCAGAAGAACATCAGTCAAAAAATAGTACAATCAAACTAATATAACATATAACTTCTTAGTGTGTGGTGGGTGGTCACAATTATTAAATGTTATTAAGTCAGTGAACAACAACAGTGTAGCCATTTATGAGACTTTGACAACACGGCCAGGGCTCCTGGTGTACTACTGTACTGTGTACACTCAGGAACAATAAGAATAGCAAAGAACAAAAATATAAATGTAGTGTAGTCTGTTTGCCCTAAATAAAAATGTGTGCATCACATGGGATGGATGCAGCATCAGGGAGCAAAAACAACGAACACATACACATAAAAAGGCATTTATTTACAACACCCAAAAAGTGAAATATACCCCAGAAAAAAAGTAAAACCCACATTTTGCAATTCAATCCAAAGCCATACATGATGTTGAAATTCAACACACAACACGAAAACAGTTGTTTAACTTCCATGCACCCGTGATGATTGATGAGCAGTACCCCTGGGCCTACTGGCAGACTAGGCCACAAGCTTGGAGGCCTATGGAAAAAGTACAGTGGCTGGTCCCACAAAATGGCCGCCACCACATGGCCAGGCCACTCACAAAAACAAGAAAAGGTCAGGAATACAAGACAGACAATGCAGGCCTATGGCAAAAGCACAATGCCTGCCATCACAAAATGGCCGCCACCCACATGGTCAGGCCACCCACCACAATAATAACAAAAAAGTGAATACAAAGGACAGGAACAGGATGTTGGAGTCTCTGTGGAACTTACTTCCTCTTTTAATTTTTTTTTTTTTTAAATAAAAGTGACTGTGCTCCAAACTACAGCAAAATGACAACCTGAGGAGTTTTTTTTAGCAAAATACACAAAATCATCATTTTTTAGAAGGTTTTATGTTGCTGGTGAGATATTGTTTGCCAGATTGCAAATTCTGCGTGTTCGGCATTGCGAACTGTACAAAAAGGCGCAAACACGCATATTGAGAGCGCGAAAATGACGAAAACTATAAGTCCTCATTGTCGCGCTGTGCAGAGTTGCCAAAAGTATGCAAGCTGAATTCCTAGGGTTACCTACTGGCTAAAAAGCCCTATTTCATTAACAGACACCCAAAAACTGAAATTCCACTTCAAAAACCACATTTTGCAATTCAATCCAATGCCATCCGTGCTGTTAAAATTCAACAGACAACACAAACAGTTTTTATGCACCCATGATTTGATGATGACTACCTCTGGGTCTACTGGCAGACAAGGCCACAAGCTTGGAACAGAATGGCAAAAGCAAGCACACTGCCTGGATGGCTCCACAAAATGGCCGCTAGCCACCCACAACAACAAGAAATGGAAGACAGACAATGTAAGCCTATGCCAAAAGCACACTGCCTGTCTTCACAAAATGGCCGCCACACACATGGCCAGGACACAACAACAACAAGCATAAGCCAAGGGGAACAAAGAAAAGACATGCAGGCCTATATTGAAAAAGACGCACACTACTAAACTACCACCACAAAATTGCCACAAGCCACATGGGCACTCACAGTCAAAACAGGCCATGGAAAACAATGAACTGAAGCAGGCCTATATATGACCGGACAAAGGAGTCCTGCTAAACAACACAGCTTTAATCAACAGGGCTACGAAAGGATTGGAAAGAAGTTATACATCAAGCACACACACACACCCAACAAAGGTATTTAACACACACACCCAAACAGTGAAATACACCACAACCACATTAAGCAATTCAATCCTATGCCATCCATGCCCTACAAGATGTTTAAATTCAACAGGCACCCCAGAAACATGGACCCATGGGTACCCTACTGGCTGAAATTGCAAAGAAAAACAACTAGACTCCTATTGAAAGTACCGGCCACCCACAACAATAATTTTTAAAAACAATAAAAATCCCAGAAAAATGTAGGAACAAACAAGCCCCAATGAAACAAACATGTACACCAATTCTCCAACTTACCTGTAAAATTAAATCTCAAATCAAAAAGTCCTCAAATAAATCCAATCCAATGATATGATGCAGCAGACAGACACAAAAAGTGATCCTTCCAGCTCCAAATCCAAATGAAAGTGAACAGCATCATGGACAAAGCACTGGGAGGAGCCGGCTGGACAGGAACAGGAAGTTGGAGACTCAGGGGCACTTCCTTCCTCTTGAAAAAAGAGTAAAAAAAAAATGGACTCCTTGCACAAAAGACTACAGCCAAATCACAATCTGAGGAGTTTTTCTGAGCAAAATTATCATTTTCGAGAAGGTTTTCTGATGCTCGAGAGATATTCTTTGCCAGATTGTAGTTTTTGCATGTTCGGGATCGCGATCTTCCAAGACAGCCGCCGGAAGTCAGCTCGCGCGTCCGAATGACGTGTTCGCGTTCGCACACTCTCGCGGTATCGGGCGGCCATATTACAAATCTCGTGGCGCACGCGAACGGAAAGAAAATTGAGTTGACGAACACAGAATCACGGTAAGACGTTACCGCTCACGCGAGAATGAATATTGAGCACGCGAGGAAGCAAAACAACTACGCTACACTGTAGATAGCGTAGAAATCTGCAACTTCACACTCTACGCGAATCGCAAAGTTACCTAAACTTCGCAAACTCTGCGAGCGGAGCCTAGTTCACCGCGCAGGCTTAAAAAAGGCACACTAATTTTAACTTCAATTTCACTGCATGCTTTGAACTTAACACATGAAGTTAGACTTGCATTGATGAGCACCTTTCTGTCACCATGACATGATATTTTTTATGGTTTCCCCTCCCCTCTTTTCTCCATTAGGTCTGAATTAAAGGACACGAATAAGACGTGCCCATTAACAGTACTTGTTAAACTTACCTGACTGAAGGTTTAGTGGGAATATAGGGTGCCTTTTTCCCTGATCCCCCTCTTATTTTCTTAATCTCACGGTCCTGATGCAGCGCTAAGGGATCCATTAGGGACCCACGGACAGCGTGAAACATGTCGACCATCCACCACTTATAACACTTCATTTCACACCTACATACGGGTTGAG
Organism: Triturus cristatus; assembly: GCF_964204655.1. NCBI lineage: Eukaryota > Metazoa > Chordata > Amphibia > Caudata > Salamandridae > Triturus > Triturus cristatus. The sequence goes on along the minus strand of NC_140594.1, from coordinate 543,198,455 downwards.
AGCAGCGGGAGAGCATTTATTCCTTTCCCCTCTCATTTTTGCATAAACTGCGCCTCCATCCCGTCCTCTTTGAACCTCACCCAGAAGACCCCCGAATAAATGTACAAGGGTACCGACGGGTCATTTTATCTTCACTCACTACCTTCACCTGGCCCACACACCCACATGCACAAATGCGGCAACTCCTAAAAGATCTCCAACAGAGTGCCCTCCAGTAGGGCCCGTGAGGGACTGCAGCACCACCCCCACGAGGAGCAGTGCCCAATGATGATGCTTTGCACCCGCAAAGGTGTGTGAGGGCACAACAGCAACACGCACAGGTGTACCACTCCCCTACCCTGCCCACTCATACCTTACTTTGGAGACACCTACCCCGACTCACAGTACCTATCTGGACTGCTGAGGCTTTCTTCCTTTCCCGTTTAGGAACTGATACCATTCTAACTGTCTACACTAATTTTAACAACTAACTACCCCAAAAATGACATGCAGTGCAAGATAAGGAAACTCTGCCACATTCTCTCACCAGACCGTTAAAGAAGAAATATATACATCTAAACAAGTACCTAACCAAGTAAGTAAAACTTATATTTAACCTAAAACGTTATTGTTATTAAACTTTAAAAGGTAAAAAAGCAAATCAATAATAAAACACTTTCCAACATCTATCTCTTTAAATAGACTTCGCAAAATAAAAATAAACGCTATGCTGCCAGAAAATAACTATCACACACCAGTAAAAAGATATAAAAAAGTAACTATACATAAATTACTAAAAGATTATAAACTCGCCCAAATAGCACGCACACTAAACCTAATGATCCCATACTCTATATACTAGAAAAAAACTTAACATTTAAAATGAGAGTGCCTTTCTTTCAACTAACAGAAAAGAAAGCACCTGCTCCACATTAGAACACCCCCAATGGAAAAGATGCAAAATCGGTGACACATCTATACAGAACATACATGCAACTATACAAAACGGAAGTAGTTGAATATTTTTACATGTAAATAACAATCAAACACACTTTACAATATTTATATTATTACACTACTTTCAGATGCAGTGTCAAAATCTGCAAAATATACCACTTCTTAGAAAGGAAAACAGTTACTAAATCACATGTGCTCCACCTCCAGCCAAGAAAGTGCATTATCCGAAAATACAAATAGGAAATATACTAAAACGTATTCCAATTCATGCTACGGGAGCTGCTTTTGATTGCACTGCTGTGCTGAAGCTCTGCCTACAGGGACATCATGATGGCCTGCAAGCAGGGCCTGGGCGGGGGAAATAACTCATCTCACTCATTGCTATGGTGACCCCAGGCCAGATTGACCGGCAGTGTCCTTGATTTGATACATTGTATGTATCTGCTGTTGGTATGGGCGAGGAAACTGAGCGAATCAGCACAAAGCATGCACAGCATGACTGAGCATGATTGGACAGTGAGTAAGTACATGTGCTGCAGCTATAAGCACATGTGTGTACATACAAGCACTCACCTGCTACACACAATCTTAGCTGAGTACATAGTGCCTGGTGCAGTAGCTGTACCGCCTTGTTTGGGACCGCCAACCAAGCCCTAGAGCAGTCAATCTGTTAGAGCAAAAGCACTACCAATGATGACAGCCCTGGCAAAAACCTTTGCCCAGCTCCGGTGCAGCAGTAAAAGCCACACTGATGAGGGGCAAACTCAGAGTTGAGTTGGACTCATCAGTGCAGTGTGCCAAGACTCTAGAGTGACTGACTAGAATCAACACAAGTTCAGGATCGGGCTGTGAGTGACGTGCTTCCCTTAATTGTCACTCTCTGACTGAGTTGGGCAGTTCAACCTCAGGGGCAGAAGAGGTCATTCCAGAGTGAGACTGGCTGAGTTATGGCATTGACTCAACTAGAGTCTCGACTCTCCTACTCCCCTTGTGGCGGTGTCAGTCACTGTGACTACTGTGAGCTGCAGGACCTGGGCAAATATCTAACGAAAGCAACAAGTAAGATTTTCAAATGCCCTGCAAAACTTCTGAAATGATTGTTAACGAACACACGTTTCAGGTTCAACCATTCTAGCCGGCTAGCCGATGTTTAGGAAATAGGAAATGTGAATAACAAATTAATTGCCATTATTTTATGTTGAATACTGCATCCATTTAGCAAAAGCATGCACACGCCGATCAGTGAGTTCTAGTGGACTGGCCAACAAGATATTGTCTGTTTCAAACACCACCAAGTCCAGAATGGCCATAGCGGGGATAAGTGATGGGTGGGTTTTTCCCCGGGAGGCAGAAAGGATGGCGGGGAGGTTATTTTAGTGGAGGCAGGGTTTGTAGCAATGCAGCAGTTTTAAAAGCACTGGCAATAATAAAACTGTCAAGCTAACTCTTATATGTATTGATGTACCTGATGGAGAGAGATGGAAGTTTTGTTTGGTGGCAGTTTTCACTTATCTAAGGTAGCACAGAGGATTATTATGCCTGCTGAAAAGAAAGTGTACGATGTGTCTCAAAGAATAATATTTTATGCGGATGGCTCAGTGGGTTACTTCTTTTGTCTCAGAGATTTAGTTGTTACTGAGCAGTTCATTCGTAATCTAGCACAGTGAGCTATGAACTGCCATCTAAGAGCTGCATCGTACAGGTCAGAAAGTAATGTTTTTTTCCCAGTCTTTCTATCCTGATGTTACTAAGTAAGGTTTGGTGGGGTAGATATACCAATCAATCAATCAAGCTTTATTTCGACATGTGATGTCATAAAAGCACAATACTACAAAGAACACAATTACATAAGAACAATACATTTAAAAACATGTCGTAAAAAGGGTCTAAATATATAATACACAATAAATAATTAAAAAGGAATTAAACTTCACAGCTTTGAATATAAAAAGATTAACTAGAGCAATCGACCTCTGCCTGATCAGCCATGCCCATCCTAAGAATTTGGCCACTCCACATATTGTAGTAGTGTTTGTTGTTGAATTAAGGATTCTCAGGGCAGTAAGACTGTCCCTTGTCCCAAGCTGTAGGCAAGCAGGCCTGAGCCATTTCGTTCTTGGGGACGCATAGGCTGGGCAGACAAAGAGGAAGTGAGAAATATTTTCAGCAACACCTGAACAAGTAGGGCAATCAGGAAGGGTCTTATGCGGGGGATTCCACTTGCAGGTGCTATCGCGAAGAGGAAGAGTCCCAAACCTGAACTGGATAAAAAGCGTTCTGTCTCTGGGCTTAGAAATAAAGTCCAGGTAAGGTTCTAAGAAAGGGACGAGCTTGTGTTGGTAAAATGCCTCTGTGAGCCTGCCATGATTGGGGTCACTATGGGTCCGGGCATCGACCCATGCCCAATATGCTCTTTTGATTGCATCCTTAGACATCGGTGTCCCCAGATCCCGGTCAAATGCGAGACCTATTGCGGCCAAGAGTTTTTTAATTTTTGTCAACCACTCGATCTTGTGGGCTCCAGGTAAATTCATGACCTCCCTGAGGCCATCAGCATAATTAGAGAGCTCAGGGGTACGCCACAACCGTGCCCAGTGTAACAAAGGACGAAAAGTGACTAGGTCTCTAATAGAGCGCCTACCAAGGTCGCTCAATAGAGGACTGGTCGGTGTGCCCCTCGGGAGTGATAGAAGGTCTCTAAAAAACTTGTTCTAGTTGGTAACTAGGGTATCGACACAGCAGAAGCCCCATAATTCTGCGCCATATAGGGCGCTGCCTACCGCCTTTGCAGCATAGATATCCAAGGCTGGGGCGATGGGTTTAGTAATAGAGGCGCGAAATTCCTTGCCCAGGCTACCTATGGCCCGCCTATAGTTAAGTGTCATTTTGTCAATATGGGGCTGCCACTTGAGCCTATCAGTGAGTCTAATCCCCAAATAGTCGAACTCCTTAACACGCTCAAGTGGTTTTCCATCTAGGGTCAGAGTGGACCGAAAGGATCTAGTAGGGTTGAAGTAAAGTAGTTTAGTTTTGGAGGTGTTGATGACAAGGCCTCTCAGCTCACAGAACAAAAAGAAGCGATCTAAAAGCTTCTGTAGTCCTGCTGGGGTTTTTGAGATTAGAAAAGTGTCGTCCGCAAAAAGAAGGGCAGGGACTTTGTCACCCGCCAATGTGGGGACGTCAGCTTCAATTTCGAGCAGATAGGATACTACACCATTCACAAAAAGGGTGAAGAGCGTAGGTGCCAACACACAACCTTGGCGGACCCCTCTATTAACCGGGATTTTATCGGTTTTTTGGTCCTGAGTTCCCCATCTGATGCGGGCAAAGTTGTTAGTATGCATCCGGATGAGGAGATTCAGGATATAAGGGGGGATCCCCAACTCCTCCAAAATCAACCACAGGCGATCACGAGGAACCAGGTCAAAGGCGGTCTTAAGATCTATGAACGCCAGATATAAGGCGCCCTTGTCAATAATGACCACCTTCCAATAAAGTAGCACCAGCCTAAACGCTTGATCAATTGTGCTAGTGCAGGCCCTGAAGCCTGCCTGGAACTTTGTCATGATGCCATTTTCGTCTACCCAGGAGTGAATTCTCTCCAGGAGGACCCTACCGACCAATTTCTGACCAGCGTCTATTAGACTAATCGGGCGATAGTTCGCTGGGTCACCCCTTAAGCCCTTTTTAAAGATGGGAATTACTTCTGCTCCCCTCCAAGAATCAGGCACCGGGGAGCCATCCAGGAGGTTATTAATGAAAATTGCAAAGTACGTTGCCCATCCGTCAGCATTTGCTTTATAAAGGTCGCCCGGGATGCCATCTGGCCCCGGGGCCTTCCCAGGAACGATTTTATTGATGGCAGTCTCTACCTCTTTCTTCTCGATCTTATCAAATGAGGATTGTTCAGTGGGAGTGGCTATGGGTCTCAAAAAGGTGCCATGATCCTCTTCAGGCCCCATCATAGAGATTCCTAAAGTGGTCAAACCATTCCCTGTCCGTGATGTGGTTGGGGATTTTGTCCTGGTCATACATGGAGGATTTTCTCAAGATAGACCAGAAGAGCTCGCCATTTTTAGAATGGCTTGCAGATTTTAAAGCATCCCAACGCTGCTCGTCCCAGTCTTTCCTTGCAGTAGCAAGTGCCTGTCTATAAAGCTGCCTTGCTTCCCTGACCACACCTGGAATATTAGTTTTGATTGCAAGGATCAGGGTATTTTTTTTTAGTCTACAATCCTTGTTAAACCATTTGTTTTCTGACTTGAATTTTGGAGTTGTTTTTTTCCTATGGTCAAGAAACAAGGTGCCAATCGAGGCCATGGTATCCTCGAAGGTTTTGGTGCAGCCAGGCAAATCATTCGATGCCATGGAGAGTCTGGCAGTATATTCAACAAGGATATTTTCCAGGGCTGCAAATTTTGTGTTGGACAGGACAAATTTAGACCACCTGAGGAATCTGTTACAGTTTGAGGGGTGGAGTATCTTAGTAAGCATCTGCAATCCATGAGAAGAATTTTGATCATGGCTAAGGCAAAGCTCTCTCATGCTAAGTGATAACGGGTTATGGTCGCTGCTGGTTGAGGGGGTTATTAGCATATCAGCAACAAACCGGCAGTGTCCTTGATTTGATACATTGGGGCAGATTTATGAGCCCCTTGCGCCACTTTTGCGTCACTTTTAACATGGGAAAAGTGACGCAAAAGTGGCGCAAGGGGCTCATAAATCTGCCCCATTGTATGTATCTGCTGTTGGTATGGGCGAGGAAACTGAGCGAATCAGCACAAAGCATGCACAGCATGACTGAGCATGATTGGACAGTGAGTAAGTACATGTGCTGCAGCTATAAGCACATGTGTGTACATACAAGCACTCACCTGCTACACACAATCTTAGCTGAGTACATAGTGCCTGGTGCAGTAGCTGTACCGCCTTGTTTGGGACCGCCAACCAAGCCCTAGAGCAGTCAATCTGTTAGCGCAAAAGCCCTACCAATGATGACAGCCCTGGCAAAAACCTTTGCCCAGCTCCGGTGCAGCAGTAAAAGCCACACTGATGAGGGGCAATCTCAGAGTTGACTTGGACTCATCAGTGCAGTGTGCCAAGACTCTAGAGTGACTGACTAGAATCAACACAAGTTCAGGATCGGGCTGTGAGTGACGTGCTTCCCTTAATTGTCACTCTCTGACTGAGTTGGGCAGTTCAACCTCAGACATGCCCTGGGGCAGGAGAGGTCATTCCAGAGTGAGACTGGCTGAGTTATGGCATTGACTCAACTAGAGTCTCGACTCTCCTACTCCCCTTGTGGCGGTGTCAGTCACTGTGACTACTGTGAGCTGCAGAACCTGGGCAAATATCTAACGAAAGCAACAAGTAAGATTTTCAAATGCCCTGCAAAACTTCTGAAATGATTGTTAACGAACACACGTTTCAGGTTCAACCATTCTAGCCGGCTAGCCGATGTTTAGGAAATAGGAAATGTGAATAACAAATTAATTGCCATTATTTTATGTTGAATACTGCATCCGTTTAGCAACAGCATGCACACGCCGATCAGTGAGTTCTAGTGGACTGGCCAACAAGATATTGTCTGTTTCAAACACCACCAAGGCCAGAATGGCCATAGCGGGGATAAGTGATGGGTGGGTTTTTCCCCGGGAGGCAGAAAGGATGGTGGGGAGGTTATTTTAGTGGAGGCAGGGTTTGTAGCAATGCAGCAGTTTTAAAAGCACTGGCAATAATAAAACTGTCAAGCTAACTCTTATATGTATTGATGTACCTGATGGAGAGAGATGGAAGTTTTGTTTGGTGGCAGTTTTCACTTATCTAAGGTAGCACAGGACATTATTATGCCTGCTGAAAAGAAAGTGTATGATGTGTCTCAAAGAATAATATTTTATGCGGATGGCTCAGTGGGTTACTTCTTTTGTCTCAGAGATTTAGTTGTTACTGAGCAGTTCATTCGTAATCTAGCACAGTGAGCTATGAACTGCCATCTAAGAGCTGCATCGTACAGGTCAGAAAGTAATGTTTTTTTCCCAGTCTTTCTATCCTGATGTTACTAAGTAAGGTTTGGTGGGGTAGATATACATTCTTCTCATCAAAGTCAACCCTAGCTACTGTGTTATGTTTTGAATCCTGGGTTTGTGCTTCTCCAGACCAAGCACTCTTAAAAAGTGCCTACCAGTATGGATGACATGAATCCTGCACCTTGTAGGCTCCGTTGCCTAATGTAATATTGTCTACAGACTAATTTACACAACTATGATTCATTGTCTCTGTCTATGTGTGTGATGGATTTTAAAAATTTGGAAATGTTTGCTTTAGGAGAGTCATTTTTAAATGCAGGCTATAACATCTGCATTTGTAAAGTAAGCATTCATGACTTTGGTCGCTCTGGCTGTGAGATAAGATGTGTGTTGCTGGTAAGGTAAGTTCCACACAAACTTCCCTATTAGGCACACTATGTTATACCATCTTTAATTCTGAGCAGCTTTTAAGGCACCTCTTTTGATGAAGAGACAACTCAGGGCCTGATTTAGATCTTGGCGGATAGGATTATCGCCTTATTACAAATCCATTATATCCTATGGCATTTGTGATACAGCAGACAGGATATCTGTCGCATTTGTGATGGGTATCCTATCCACCAAGATCTAAATCAGGCCCTAAGTGTGGTGGGACAGAACATACAAAGAAGGTGGGGAAGTGTCTGACAAAGAGTAGGGTGTTGAAAATGCACTAGAGAAAATGCAATAATGGATGAGATGCATGAAACTCTAGAGGGTTGATGCTCAATGGGCTAACTCTGGAATGTTATGCAGGGTGCTTGTTGACAGCTTGCTCAACATTAGAGTGAAATATTGTACTTTCACTGAAAATTACCATATATCATGCAACAAAAAGGAGGACACTTCTTTTGAAATTGTAGTTTTTATTTTCTAATATTAATGGTTTAACAACTCCCAGAGTATCAAAAGAAAACTTTAATTTGCCTTATTTTGGTTGTATTTTCCTTGTTTAGGCTGGGATCCATTTTGTGGTCTACATTGGATCAAAAAACGTGCATTGTGGCGGCAGGAAGGAGGATCAACAGATGTGCTGCATCAACAAAGGAAACCAGTCAAATGATATATTTTTCTGCAGGTCCCTGTTGACCCCTAAATTCCAGGGCAGAGGTAGTCCACAGGAGAATGGGTAGTGAGTGCCTCAGAACAACTAGAGGAGGCAGGGCAATGAGACTGGCAGGCTGGTCTGCTGCCCTTTTACTGCAAAGTCTTGAAAGTAGAACAGACTAGAAGTATTCAATGCGAATGCTAGATGGCCACTTGTGTTTCATCTTTATCTAGCATGCACAGTGAGTGTACTTCTGAGAGTCAGTAATAAGAGCAGGCTGTGCTTTGAAACCATTAGGTAGGGATGTTGAATGATGTAGGTTAATAATGGAGCTAATGTTTCAATTGTAATCTATGCGTGTTGGCACTGACATTATTTTGGGATTGACAGGATTATGGTGTAAAGGCAAAGGGAAAAACAGGATTGCGTCTTCTTCTCACAAGCTTGAGTCCAGCATGAAATGTTGAGTAAGTATGAGGGGTAGTCCATTAACACATATACATTTTTTGTTTATATCAGTAACCTGTTCTGGCTCTATTATAAAAAGAGTTCAAAAACTAGAGGATACCTCTTAATTCACCATGACTGCAAGGGAGTCACCACCCTTTGGCTCTTACTCCATTTCAAAACATGATAAATCCCACTGAAAGTCTCAATTGGGTCTGCCCTGAAAAAAAGTACTTGGCCCAGCTCAGAATCAACACCACTCTGTATCTCCATTGATTTCACTGGATTTGTAACCCAAAATAAAGAAATGACACCCTTGGACACTATAAAAGTAGAGGTATGCTACAGAAACCATTGTGCATACAATAATATACAAAGTTAACATACTGAAAATAATATATACAATAAAACATCTCTTGTATATGTTTGTTGACAAAATGGCCATTAAAAAATATATATTCATGTGTGTGAAAGGGTCTCTGTGTTTCCTCATTGTTATTTGTACTGTACCATGCCATGCCATATCCCTTTTGTCTGTATTTCTGACATTTTATAAGTAGAATTGCTGGGTTCAGTTGCCAACAGAGGAACATTTATTTTCTGCTAGAAAACACGAAGATCCAAAATAAAAATCAATATTGCATTTGTTCACTAAAAAATGGAGTAGGAGAACCAAAGAACTTTGTGCAGGTTCTAATGGAGTCAAGAGAAAAAAATAGTTGTCTGATGCTGCTCTATCAAGCAGTGAAGGCATCTCCCTGTGCTGATGATAATTCTGCCATTGTTGACATTAGTGATATTTCATCACATGCTGACAGTGCTGAGTGTTCATTTCCCACTGAGGTTGAAGATTCATCTTCTTATGTTGGCATCTTAGAACTTAAGTCCGTGGCTGGCATTGCTGACTGTTCATCATCCTTTGATGACCATACAGCCAGCTCTTTTTTGCAGAGTGACACAATAGAGGCACCTCAAATCAGAGAAACTAGTCAGACACAAACATCAAAATCCCACCCAGAAAGAGAACTCTTGGCATATGAATTTTCACTGAATCATTCTAGAGACCCAATGCAATCAAAACTTCAAACATTCCCCTTAACTGAATGTCTTAGTTTTAATGGAGATTTCAAAACCCATGCTTGGAGAGTGTATTCAGTCCTTAAAGATACTGTTTATTTTTTTGCATGCAGGCATTTTATTGCTGTTACTGTGGGAAGAGGACCGTGTGAACTTGGCAATGTTGCATTTGTTGATATTAGCTTCAGTAAGTGGGAAAAGCTTACTTGTTCTTTGTCCAAACATTCACAGTAAGAGAAGCATAAATAATCAGTTATTGCTTGGACCAACTTCAAAACATTACAGCAACCTACGAACCATCAACAGTCTGTTTCTTCCATACTAGTAAGAGGTGCAGGTGGTAAATTGAGGAGAATAGACAACACGAGGAGCAGCTGTTTAAGATAGTTTGTTTCTTAGGTTGTCAAGTGGTTGCATTCTATGCCACTGATGAAACTGAGGATTCTCACAATAGGGGAAATGTAATTGAATTGTTAGAGATGATTTCTTATAAAGATGAGATGTTAAAAGCAACATGTCCAGGAGGTATGGGCACTATATCTCTCCTGTTCACCAAAATGACATGACATCTGTAGTGGCAGTGCTGGTCTGTGAGCGCATTGTCAAAAAGTGACAAAATATTTTGCGTTGCTAGGTGATGAAACCAAAAATGTTTCAACTAATGTGCAGCTGAGCTTATTATCTGCATTGTTGATGGTAGAGTAAATGTTCGGGAGAATGCACTAGGGTGTTAACATATGGAGAATTTAGATGCTTCCAGGCTTGCTGCAGCCATTGTTTAAGCAGTACAGAAAGCTGGACTTGATTAGAAGAAATGTGTTGCACAGTGCTATAATGGAGCATCCATTTTGAGGGGCTGTATTAATGGTATCCAAGCAAAAATAAAAAAGATTGCACCACAAGAAATGTATATACACTGCCATGCCCATTGCCTAGACCTTGTGTTAGTGCAAACAGTAACTAGCATGCAACCAGTAAACACTTGTTTTCAACATTGCAGGCAGTTAATGTTTTTCTTTCACAAAGTTCACCGAGGCATGAGCTCTTTGTGAAAGTTCAGAAAAAGAGTAATCAGTATGTAGTGGAGCTGGAAAGACTCTCAGGTATGAAGTGGTTTTACTGGTACTCCTGTGTTAGATAAGTACAGATGTGATTTGATTCTATGATTGTTGATCTCCATGCAATAATTTCCCAACAACATGACAAGGAGGCTAGTTCAGAAGCCACAGGAATTCCTGAGGACATTGAAAACTGTGGCTTTTTACTTACATCGCAGTGTATGAAGCTCATTCTCCAAAGGATTTACAGTATATCCCAAGAACTACAGAGAAAAAACTTAACTTGCAGAGAGCATGTGACCTAAGTAAATCAACGAGAAGTGATTTAGTGAAACTCCCTCAAGGTAATCAGTAGACCGAATTGTTAAGTCAGGCTAAGGACTTAGCAGAGCATTGTGGAATTGAGATTCAGGAAAAAATCAATCTAAGTGCTCTACTTATGAGACACCGTAACTTGAGTAACAACTTTACAGATTATTTTGTCAGTACCTTCGTAGGGAAAAGATTGAACTTTTTTGATGTCTCAGAAAGTCAAACTCCACTGTCTGAGTTCTTAAAGCAGGAAGTTTATTTCTCTACGTTGGACACTTACAGACAACACGGGTCTCATTTGCTGTCAGAATGTTCAGACCAAAAACTGGAAATTTCTGGGATTTTTCCTCTGTACTAGTTAGTGTTGACAAAGATCCAGAGGCTGCAGTAGACCTAAGTCTTCTTCAATCTAAACTGGAAACTGCAAAATGTATCTTTCAGACAAGAATGTACCAGTTAATCACTTTATCAGGCAGTAGCTCATCTATCCACCAGGAGCCTTTTCTCGGGTTTTGGATCTTTTAAATCTAGCTTTTACATTACCTATTACTACTGCTTCAAATGAGAGATTCTTCTCCTGTATGTAAAGGCAAAGATATTATTTTCGCATTAAAGTTGGAGATTTGACGATAATGGCTTGTGAACCTAATGATGTTAAGCAGCTAAATTTGAATGAAGCCATTTGCAGATTTGCTGACTTGCACCACCGGAGGTATTTTCTGAAAATATTTGCTGGACCTTTCCCCATTCACTGAAGCGGCCTTACACATTGCATTTTAGTTAATCTTCTCATGAAGGCAATTAAGCATCATCAGTACTGCTGCAACCAGTGCACCACCAAGTGAATATTTAAAACACACATAATACTCTGCCAGCCACTATTATTAGCCTTGATTTTCAAATCTGCAACAGTTGCTTTTGGGTTCATTTCCTCTTACATTGAGGTGTATGCCACCTGAAGACATCTTACAGTGATCACAAAAACAAAAACCCTATGTTGGAGCATGAAGACTTCATCTGCCACTCTGCCATGCAATATCAGCCTTCTCCTGATGGCCTGGCAAACAACGGTTACTCCTCAATAAGTCTCCATTTGCCTTGAGGCCTATGCCAACTGAAGAAATCTGCCAGAAATCCTCAGAATCCAGTACCCTATGCATCATCAAAAAGATAGAAGCTTCTCCTGGTGGCTAGGCAAGCAACAGCTATTCCCAGTCAGTCTCTTCTTATCACATTAAGTCACATGCCACCTGAAGATATATAATAGTTATTGCAGTAGTCAGTAATCTATGCAGGGGCACGCAGACATCAGTTACCATGCATCCAAGCATATCCACCGCATCCATATGGGCGGACAGTCAACCGCTGCTCTACAGTCAATCTGCTTTCACCTTGAACGATCAGCCTGTGATCACAGAAGAAAGTGTTCTCTGCAGGGGCAAGGAGACAGCATATGCCACACTGCCATGCAGTAACAGCCTTCTCCTGACGGTCAGGCAAACAACAGTTATTCCTCACTCAGTCCCTATTCCCTTTGAGGCATATGCCACCTGAAGATACCTCCCAGTGATAGCAGAAGTCAGTAACCTCTGCAGGAGCAAGAAGACAGCAGCCACCATGCTTCTAACCCTATTGGCAAAGCACCAACTTGCTGTCCATTTCGTTTCTTACTGGTATTATAGATATGCAGCCTCATCACGTTAGACATGTGTAGATATATGGAAACAGTAATACAAAGCATCATTAGCCTCCTTGACTACCTGCAGTCAAGCACTTACTATCCACTTTTTTGTTCTCTTTTTAAGACTGGCAATTATCAGTACATCACCTATTCTTTGTACCACCCAGTATCCTATTCAGCGATCTGTATACCATATCTGTAGCACTGTCAGCCTATTCTGGATTTCATATTAGCCGAGCATCAACTTACCCTCAAGTCTGCCTCTACATAGGAAGATGCTCCAATCATCACAAGAACCAGCAGATAGAATTCTAGATGGGGACATGTCAACTGTTGGCCTCTTTCTGTCCACCCAGTATGTGCCTTCTTCTTTTCAAGGAAGCTGAGCAGCAGTATCTCTTCTTATCAGTATTACATGACAGTCATTATCTTGGTCCATGTGAATAAAATCTGTAGAAACTTTCTCAACACTATCTAAACATGGTAATGTATAACAAGCTTATTATTGCTCAACACAAGTATTTTACTAGTGATTTGCATGTTTTCTGTAGAAGAAATTATTGGTAGTGAACGTGGAAAGGTTAATTGGCTCCACAGGTTTAGAAGTGTGTATACCATTTTGTAGAAAGTAAGGTTGCTGGGAGAACTTGACCTGCATTAAATAGCACTATTAACAAGTGAACTTGTTTTGAACATTATAGGCCCATAAACCTTCCCATTTTATAAGATTTTGATATTGATAATGACTGATTTCAACTTGGCTAACATATTTTCCATTGTTGCACACTATTTGATAGATTCTGAATCAGTGCTACATTATCTTAATTGTTTATCTAAAGTTGCTACCTGAAACAATATATATAGCTGCATTTTCAATAGGATTTGAAGTATGTCCTTTTATGGGGTACGTCTTTTGTATCTGTAGAGGTTTTTCAGCCTCTGTGTGTGATTTAAGTGTCCAAAAGTTAGATGCAGCACTTTCTGTGATAGCACCAAGCCAATGGTCATGCAATGTTGCTTCCTTTGATTTAGTGGGGACAAAGGTCACGCAGTGTTACTTCTTTTGCTGTCACTAGGTTAAAATCAATATGACATCAGGCAGGGGTATGATTTTCAAACATTACACCTGGGAAACAGTGAGCAGGGTTTGCCCCTATCAGTTTCTGAGCTGCCCTGTCTAAAATAATGGCCAGAAAAATGTTGGGTTAAACAAAGTCAGTTTAAGCCTGCAGGTCCATAAAAAGAAGTGCTCAGCTCTGCACTGAGCCACCATAGCCTATAATGATATGGCTCTAGGCAGTCTTCATTCATGTGGCAGAGATCAGCATCTCACATCCAACATCTGAGACATTACATGTGCTGCGTTTTGGACCTCCTCAACAAGGGAAGGACAATTACTCCTGAGGTTCGTAAATCAATTCAGAGAGAATACCATCCTCAAGACACTGCTATGGCTTAACCGTGTATGTCATTTTCAAAGCAGGCTATTGCTTAGTTTCAAATTCCTCTGCTGTCAAAACACAAGAATTTTGGGATGCCATCTGATAAAACTGTGAAAATTAAAACATTATTAAGATGTTAAAAAATGATGGTTTTGTCTCAGAGCATTGTCTTGTCTGACAGCTATATAAGGTATTTCAGTGGTATGAAGCAAGTCGTGATGAGCCTCCTGATCGATTATCGTCTCTCTTTTAAATGAGAAATTTGTATGCAAACCCTGACAATATAATAGTTTTTAACCCATACAATGCAGGATAATGCACTCCTATGATCAGTACCAAAAGGCATTGTCCTTCCTCACAGAAGCACATAATTATTTTACTTATAGTAAGCACAATCAAAGATCCTGCATCAAGAATCAATGTAGAAATCATTGCAAATAATGAGACCCGAACTACATTTAAGTGCAAAATATGTAGAGTGACTGGTGGCAAGAATTTACCTATGATAAAGCCTGAATACACCTTCAGAATGTGTGAAAAGCGCGCATACGCTATCCACTAAATAGAAATGTGTCATACATTGTGGTATCAACTTGTGTCTCTTGCTCTGTTCTACACATTGTGTCGTGGATTTTGTTGAGATCTGTCAATTATGGGGTCTAATGTAACTTAATGTTAAAAATTCCTGTCTAGGGAAAAAACGGTTAAATCTTGATAATTCAATCCACCAATTAAAAGACTTGATAATTCAGTCAGTAACGTCCGTTTCCCATCGATGTGTGGACCATATACTGAGGAGCCAAATAAACCAAACCCATTTCATTTGCATTGTATGGCAATCCAGTGACTATTTTTAAGCTGACAGTTTTAGTCACAGAAATAGGAAGATCAAATAATGCCATGGCAAAACCACGTATATTTACACATTGTGATGTAATCCAAAAAACTCAAGCCTCAAGTTGCATCAAGAGGACTCGTTCTCGCATCAAGAGGACCAGGGGCCAGAGACTCAAACACAAGCGAGCCCCCAGGCTGGGCTCAATGGGCTAGGACTCAAGCACAGGTGGACCAACAGGATGGGACTCTTGGATAGCCCCTCTCTCTTTGTTGTTTTTTGGTGGTACTGCCTCATCCTGCACTTCTTTGCTCTGCAGCTCCACCTCAATCATATTCATGGACAGGTACCCTTCCTAGTAATGTGCATCATTTGCACCATACAGTACACGGGCTGATCAAAGTCTCATCCTGACAATGTGCCGTACTTTCAACTTAGACATCTTGACTTCAGTACCCACCCAGCAGGGCCTGCTAGAAACATTCCCTTATTTCATGTTATTCATTTTCTGCAAACGCATTAAACCTTCCCAAATCATCTGTTGCAGCCCAGTTACTCGGGATAACTAATAAAGGATTTGTGATTGTGTTTACAACTGTATGCAGTGTTGTGGTATCATAAGCAATAATGGTGGTGCCACCTGGGTATTCAAACGAAAGCCACCGACATATAGTTCCCCTTAAGGATCATATAAGGGAACATCAGTCTAGTCTACCCGTCCTTTCATCTCCATCTCAATTCCAATTCCATTAATTTACAGAAAGGAGGGGCAGTAACATGGCGCTGGCAAGTGCACCCACCCAGGCCTAATACACTAAATCCTGTCTGGGAGGTGGTGTGCCTTCCCCTGCTCGAGCTTGGCTCTGCAGCATGAGGGCAGAAATGTGTCTCTGGTCGGCAGCAACCCTTTTGGGCTGCCCTGGACTAGAAGGCTGGTACCAGGAACACCAGGGACCTTATTTCTGAGGGGTGGAATCATACCTCCCACACCAGTGTGAGGGTAATATTCCACAATGTTTGACACCAAACACAATTGGGTTGCTTTCAGCTGTTTTAGAGTTGGTCATCACGCAGTCGCATAATGCCACTCTATATGTCGTAAAAGGCTGCAGCACTAACAATCCTGGAGAATGGACCCCACAGGCTGCAGGGGTGTCCTGCTTATGCAGTGGCACCCTCTCAGAACCAAGCACCCTGCCTTCAGGATTGTCATTGTCTGCTACAGGGGTGACTTATAGGTTTTAAGTGTAGTGACCCTTAGATATAGTAAACCTATATCTTAAGTAAGTGGTGCATGCAGCAACTTACACAGGCTGCAATGGCAGCACTGTAGATCCATTTTGCATGGCCTCTCATGGGTGACATAATACATGCTTCAGCCCATGGGTGGCCCCTAGTGTACCTATGGCCTGGGTACGTGGGTACCATATACTAAGGACTGACAAGGGTACCCCAGTATCCAATCTGGAGTGTACCTAAGTACATGACATAACAGTGTAGGGAGAAAGCAGATAGACTGGGGTCCTGATTAGCAGGATTCCAATCAGACTAGTAATAAAACAGTACACCATGAAGCAAAAAGTGGGGGTAACCATAAGAAGCAGATCCTACTTTTCTACAGTAAGTTAAGCCTATTTGCTTAGAACCATAGCTACCAAAGGTTGAGGTCAGGTATACATTTATTTTATATTTATTTATTTATTGATTTTGTAGGGCGCAACAGCTACCCAAAAAGGGTTTCCCGGCGCCTGGACGGAACTAGATGCAAAGGACAAGTGAAGAGAAAAGGTTACTGCTCAAATAACCAGGTTTTTAAAGATCTGCGAAAGCAGGCGTAGATGGTTTCCTTGCGAATAGCAAGCGGAAGGGTATTCCAAAGGGTCGGGCCAAGAAACGAAAAGGATCTGCTGCCCATCCTTGCAAGTTTGCACCTGGGCACCAAAACTTTTTCAAGAGTGGCGGAGCGAAGATGGCGAGTGGGGACATATGGGCAGACAATAGAGTGCAGATATTGAGGTGCTGAGCCCCATTTGATCTTGAACATGTAGCTCAGCGCTTTAAATTGTATACGATTTTCCACTCTGAGCCAGTGTAGATCCCGAAGGTTGCCAGAAATGGGAGTGGATCTGGGGACTCTGCAAAGAAGTTTTGCTGCAGAGTTCTGTGCCAGTTGCAGTCTACGGGTCACAGCCTTATTTGCACCCAGAAAGAGGACATTCCCATAGTCCAGCCATGAGGTGATAAGGGCATGGGCCACTGTTTTCTGGGTGGCGTTAGGTAGCATCAAAGGATCTTCCTAAGCCATTTTAAAATGGTGAAACACATGGCTGTGACCTTGACTGGTTGATGATGCATAGTCAAAGAATCATCGACATAGATGCCCAGGTTACGGACATGGTTGCAAGGCCGCGGAAGAGCACCCATCTCGGCAGGCCAATGAAGCGGGCCCCAGTGATCTTTCTCCTTACCAAGGATTAAGACCTCGGTTTTATTGCCGTTTAGCTTCAGATAGTTCTGGCTCATCCATGTTGCAATTTGCCTAAGACCCATCTGAAGACTGGATGTGGAACAGGAATCAGTATTTGAAAGTGAGAAGATGAACTGAGAGTCATCAGCATAAGTGAAGAGGGTCAGACTGGCCTGATTGGCAATGTCAGCTAAAGGCCTGACGTACAAATTGAAAAGCATAGGGCTTAGTATGGAACCTTGAAAATCTGCCTGAAGCTAAGAACATAGTGACTATTATTGTCCTCAACATCACTGCAGATTCTGGAAGTCCTCTCAGCAAGAGCCTGTCAATTGACAGCATAAGTCAAACAAACATTAGGTTCTGCTCATGTGCCGGAATGTATATGACATACAGAGAGGTTTACTGATAGAAGGGAAGGAAAGTAACCATTTACTTTAAGATTGGATACTTATAAAAGCTCATCTAGCATTTAATTTTTCATAGATGCATATATTTATTTCATGTACAAAAAGAGAAAACTCAGATATAATTGGACCAAGGGCTCTCCTTCTCTGTCATTGAGCCCTGCTTATATAAAAGATAAGGATAAAAGGACCACATGTGACAGATAAAAGAATCATATTGTGCCATATCATACATTCCCAAGCTTGAGTATTCATATGCAAACAGTTGCTCTTCAAACAACAGATATTCAGCCCACACCCACTTAAATATGTTTGTTTTTTATCTGCATAAAACTGACGCTGCCTAATGCTACATGTGGCCATGCTACTTCCTAAAGCTATATGCTTTTCGACCCACACCCAATGATGTCAGTTGTAATTTTCCTAACTGACGCTGCCTGACATCTGCCACATTAATCTTAGACTTGTTTGCTCTGTTCCTCTGTTCATATTTAACTGTACAGAAACAATTATAGTTATTCACACCTTCCCCATGTATTTTTCATGTACTCATATTCTTGCCTCACCCTCACCTTAGGGGTGGAACCATGGCTTTCTCAAATGTACCTTTGGTATTCTCAGGTGCAATTGTACCCTAATGTCCATCAATGCTTTCACTGCTCGTTTCATTGTCAAATGTGTCTCCTACAATGTTCATTTCCTCTGGTCTGAGAGGGGTTTGCTACTGATTTGTTGCATAAAAGTCTAACTAAATTAGCCAATATGATATATATTATCTATTTCAATATGCAAGCTCCTTCCATCTCCCAAACTGTTTCTTTGCCATATGGGTGCATATTATCTTTCAGCTCTCTTAACCCCTTCGCTGCGGCGGGAATTCCGCCGCAGCGCTGGGGGGGGTTTGGGGGCAGTGCGGTGGCTCTGTGCTCATGACGGAGCCACTCCGTCATGAGCCACGGTTGAGCTGTGCTCATGACGGAGTGGTTCCGTCATGACTCCGCCCACTGCGCTAATCGCCCGCACAGGCGGGGAATTAGCGCCGCGTGGGCGGAGCGGCCGCCAACGGCCGCGGCATGACGGAACCACTCCGTCATGAGCACACGGCGACTGTGGCTCATGACGGAGTGGTTCTGTCATGAGCAGGGGAGGGGTTAAAATACCTGCTATAGTTAGGATATTGATATTGTTTTCAAAAATATAGATGCAGAATTCTACTCCTATCATTGCCCATACCTTATCACGGACTTAATATCAATGCAAACAAGTTTGAAACACAACACTTTCGGAAATTAAATACCAATAAGAAAAATGATGAATTCCTATACTTCAATAGTAAAACCAAAAATATCTAGAACACACATATCTATTTTGAAAACAAAAATATTGAAATAGTGAAAACAAATATATTGTTTCCTTTAAATAAACATAATATGTGAAAAATATCAATTTACACCATATCGAGTGCAATATTATTGTCAAATATTTCAATATTAATTAATAAATATGTTTTAAAAAAACCGTTTTACATGGAACAATAACTTTGCATACACCCAACATATTGCATTAACATATTTAAATTAAATAATAATATATTACTTCAACAAAATATTAAATATCATTAACTGCAAACATTTAATTACCAACCTAAATATCAATAAATACATACGCACACACACACACACATATATATGTTTGCATATATATTTATATTAAAAACTATATATCATACATCAAAAATAAAACCTAAATTAGCATTCACCATAGATAAGATTAAAAAAATAAAACTTAAACTAAACAAACCAATAACCCAACTAATTGAATAAAACTATAAACAACTTTATTCAATAAAATCAACAAACAACTAAATAAACAATCAGAAAAAGGCACACTAAATTTAACCCCTTCAGTGCCCATGACGAGATAGTCTCGTCATGGAGCGCGGTTGCGCTGTGCCCATGACAAGACTATCTCGTCATGAACCCCGCCCGCTAATGAAACGCCCGGCACAGGGCGTGGAAACGGCGGGGCACTGAAGAGGTTAACAACTAACTACCCCAAAAATGACATGCAGGTCAAGATAAGGAAAATCTGCCACATTCTCTCACCAGACCATTAAAGAAGAAATATATACATCTAAACAAATACCTAACCAAGTAAGTAAAACTTATATTTATCCTAAAACGTTATAGTTATTAAACTTTAAAAGGTAAAATAGCAAATCAATAATAAAACACTCTCCAACATCTATCTCTTTAAATAGGCTTCGTGAAATAAAAATAAACGCTATGCTGCCAGAAAATAACTATTACACACCAGCAAAAAGATATAAGAAAGTAACTATACATAAATTACTAAAAGACTATAAACTTGCCCCAATGGCACGCACACTAAACCTAATGATCCCATACTCTATATACTAGAAAACATTAACATTTAAAATGAGAGTTCCTTTTTTTCAACTAACAGAAAAGAAAGCACCTGCTCCACATTAGAACACCCCCAATGGAAAAGATGCAAAATCGGTGACACATCTACCCAGAACATACATGCAACTATACAAAACGGTAGTAGTTGAATATTTTTACATGTAAATAACAATCATACACACTTTACAATATTTATATTATTACACTACTTTCAGATGCAGTGTCAAAAGCTGCAAAATATATCACTTCTTAGAAAGGAAAGCAGTTACTAAATCACATGTGCTACACCTCCAGCCAAGAAAGTGCATTATCCGAAAATACTAAAAGGAAATATACTAAAACTTATTCTAATTCATGCTACGGGAGTGCAACTACAAAAGATGATTTTGTAATTCTTTTGAGAAAGCACAGCCACTGCCCAAATGTGACAGACATAGGAATAAGGAAGATATTGCAAGATATAAGAGATGCAAGCACTAGACCCCCAGGACCACAACAAAAATCCTTATATGTATATTGCCTAAAGTCCCCGTACACAGAACAAGCCAACTACTAACTATCCCCAATTTAAAACATTTAATTGCACAAACTAATATCCTACAAGCAATACCCCACCTGCCCCTTGAAGATACCAAGATATACACATACCTTCAACAATTGCACTTAATAAAGAACCTTTCACATGTCAACCTAAATAATGAGGAAAGAATCCTAATATTCTCTACAGCAGATAACTCACTAACATGTATCCAATGCAAAACATGGATAATGGATGGGATTATCAAAATGTGTCCCAAACCATTCACTCAGATATACATCAATCATGGTATATATTAAAACACAAATATCCCTTTTATGTGTGTCCTACTACTAAATAAACAAAGCAGCACTTACTCCAACCTGTTAAACTACTTCAAACATAAAACAAATAACTACTACCCCAAAAGATAGTCATAGACTTTAAGAATGTAATGATTTAAACCATTCAAAAAATTACTCCCACACAGTCATATAAGGCTGTTACTATCATTTCAAGCAAAATATATGGAGACGCCTCCTAAAATCTGCAATAAGTGTAGAATACTCTACAAACAGCTAATTTGCCTTTAAAATTGAGAAAAATGAAAGCACTAGCCTATGTCCCTTTCTTTCAGCAAAATTAAGACAAGCTTAGGGGTCGATTAGGATGGCGGTCAAGAACCATTCCGACCTCCGTGGTAACAGAAATTAACTGTCCACATGTATCGCGGCAAAACTGGCGGCCAGATTAGGATGCACCTCCAGAAAAATCTGACCGCTGCAGACGGATTCCACGCTTCTCCGCCAGGAACGTCCGGAACAGCTGAAAATCCATCCGCGGCGGTCGGATTTGCTGTGGAAAGACACAAAAATGGCGATCGACCAGAGGAATGACCGGAAGTGAAATTACAATACGATGGCGGTGCCTGCGGAACGATCAGTTGTTTACGACTGCCGCGATAATGCTGAATGGGAGAGCCGGCAGAAGAGCTGTTGCATTCCGACAGCCGCAGTCGCGCCGGAAGAGTAATGGCGGTCGAAAGCAACCACACAAAAAGGCTACCAAGTGTGGCTGTATATCTAAAAAAGCTCCTAACACACCACAATGAAACATCTCGATGGCAAGGAAAAAATACAAATCCCAGGTCAACCCACAAAACACACCTGACATGAATACTCCATTTTGACCCACCTACATAGCTGAGTATAAAACCAGCCCTTTCCCTACCCAGAACCCTTTGCACAACTCCAGAATTGAAGGGCACACCCCCACAGCACAAAGGAGAGGCAAATCAGCACACACACATAACACACATCGCCACTACCACCACTTTCACACATGCACTTTTCACCCATTTGCACATCACACACCATGTCACAGAAGAAGATGCCCAAATTCACAGACAATGAGTTGTCCGCGGTGGTAGACGGGGTAATCAGAGTAGAACCACATTTGTTTGGAAGGATTGGTCTAACAGACACCAGTTGCCACAGCTCAGCAGGATGAGCACTCCCCCCACCCACAACCATGTGGCAGCCATTGCATTGCTCATCTCAAACTTACAGGTAGGTAGCCATCTTAAGAGGTAGGGGTGTTTGTGGGTGGGAAGCTAGCACTCCAACTCCCACCAGACCTCCTTGTCCCACAGCTGAGCAAGATGGAGAACCCCCCAACCATGTGGCAGCCATTGCATTGCTCACCTCAAACTTACAGGTAGGTAGCCATCTTAACAGGGAGGGGTGTTTGTGGGTGGGAAGCCAGCACTCCAACTCCCACCAGGCCTCCTTGTCACACAGCTGAGCAAAATGGAGCCCACCCCCAAAACCATGTGACATCCATTGCATGGCTTACCTCAAACTTACAGGTAGGTAGCCATCTTAACAGGGAGGAGAGTTTGTGGGTGGGAAGCCAGCAATACAACTCCCACCAGGCACCCTTGTCCCAAAGCTGAGCAGGAAGGTACACTCATCCCACTCATAACCATGTGGCAGATATTTCAGTCCACTGTGCCACCGAACAGGTAGGTAGACAGTGCATTTACCCTGCCATTCTTCTCAAAATGCATGAAGCTATATGACCACATCAGCCCTCACATGTCATCCAACTTGGCATAGATCCAAAAGCCACATCCAATGTGCAAACAGCTAAGTGTACGTAACTGTCATAGAAATTAAACTTTGACTCACCAATTCACATGTTGAAGAAATTCAGGGTCCAATCATGACCAGCACAGAATGCAATGTGTAAGTGCCATGGTGTCAGAGCATGATGCCCCATATGAACACAAAACATGCACGGTCAATATGACAAACAAACTAAAGTACATGATATGAAAAAGGTATGTATAACATTATAATGGCTAGTCCTTCCTTAGCTGAAAGTGATTCCATGCAGAGCAAACCAAAAAGACGCATCACATAAAGTAGATGATGACATGTCTCTGTAATCACGCAATCTGTACGTGGCACATGGTTTCTATTTACTTGTCACACCTTGGACAAGTAATGTATGTACCTCAACATCATGTCATGATGCTCAGTCTCTTGCCGACATACCAAGTTATTGCAATGTAAAGTGTGTGGTGTAGTACATGTAACATTCAAACGCCTAACACCAAGCTTGTGGAGTGCACTTCAATGACCATGTCACCTCTGTTCAACAGGAGATCCATAGGCACCTGCTGCAGAAGCCAACACCAACCTGCAGAGCCAGTCTCCCCCCCCCCCCAGAACATGAACTCTTGGATGCAGACTCTCTATGTTTCTAGGATGAGGAGCAACAACCTGGCCCATACAGACTGCCAGGGCGCACCATGTCTCAGGCCCTCAGTGTCTCCGCCACCGCCACCACCACCACCACTGCAACAACAACAGCGCTGACCCCTGCTGCAGCGACTTGTGTGGCCTCAACCACCACCATCACCTCTACTGCCTGCAACACTCTCCCTGCCTCAGTGGTTTCCAATACCACCACACGTTCAGAGGGAGAGTTTGCGGTGCGCCAAGTGCCAACGCCACAGGTCTGGGTCAGCAGGGCAGGTGGGAGGGCAACTGGCGGACAAATACAGGAGGACACTAGGACCGAAGCCCTGGCCACCATCGCCAGAGTCCTTGGGGCATATGAGCAGACCCAGGAACAGATGGGCCTGGTTGGGGAAGAAGTGCATGAGCTCCGCCTGCTGCTGAGGTCCATGGACACCCATATAGGCCAACTTGTGGACCTCATGGGCTAGCTTGTGGGTGTTGTGAGGGACAGACATGCAGCCCAAATGACAGATCAACCCCTCCAGTGGCCCGCATGCTGATACACCCACCACCTCAGCTGCGGCCAAAGAGTGGGGCGAGCTGCAACAAAATGGCTGCTCAGACACCGCTGAGCCCACAGCAGAGGCCCTCCTGCCAAACATACAAGGGGCTGTCTGAAAAACACCAGGGAAGGAACATGTGGTAATGCACCATCTGTTCCCCTTGACATTGACTTTGTTGACTATCCTTACCCACATTGCCATGTTGATGGTGGGAGTCTGTTGGACTGTGTGACTACATCAATGTGGGGACTACTGTATCTGTCTCACTTACCATCACTGACAATTCATAATTTCACTTAGCACAATTTCTTAAATAATAACTTCTGTGTCACAAATACTTATTGTAATAAACACTCTTTATGCACCTATGTCTTTGTGTCAGCTCCATCTTTATCACAGTATGTACAATGTCAACTCAGAATGCAATGTACCACAACCTCTGATTGAGCATTGAGAGGGTGAAGGGACCTAGAAAGACAAAAGAGAATGACATATACTTGTCAGGTGATGCCATTACAGGTAGAACACACCGCTAGTCATCAAAGTACACAAACCAGCACACATAACAATGAACAAAAACATCAACATAGACATGAGGTACCTGGATAAAAATAACCTGTGCCAGACACATCAGCCATTAGCACAGAGCCAATATCATCCAGCAGTCAAAAAGCTCTTCTATGCCTTGCCACTGCCATCAAAGACAACAGACAATGTCACTGTTGTACAATGTCACTCACACTCAAGGGAAGTAGTTGTCGATGAGCTGTTGATGAAGGTCAACCCCTTCTTCTTTTCCACTATCATCGTCACTGGGCATGTGTGGGTTTGCAGGGGCCAGGGGGGGCATCTGCTGCTCATTGTTGGACTTGGCCCTTTTTACAGGGGCATCCCTTAACTTTTTTGCGTTTCTTCTAGCCTTTTCTCTGACATGGTGTTGGTGGTTTTAGGACTCTGGGCACTTTAGCACTGCTGTCCAGTGTAAAGTGTGTGCGCTCTCTGTTTTACATATTGTAAGATTGGTCTACACCTGTTTGGCCTATTTAATTTACCTGCCAGTCCCTTGTAAAGTGGTATCTCATATACCCAGGGCTGGTAACTTAAATGCTACTGGTGGGCTTGCAGCACTGATTGTGCCACCCACCAAAGTAGCCTTGCAAACCTATCTCAGGCCACTGCCATTGCAGGGCCTGTGTGTGCAGTTTTACTGCTGTTGTGACGTGGCACCTAAAGTGTGTGCCATGTCCTTGACACCCCTTTTACTGCATGTCAGTCACCTCTAAGGTAGGCCCTAGCTAGCCCTATGGGCAGGGTGCATTGTAGGTAAAAGATAGGACATGTACCTTAAGTGTGTGACATGTACTGGTAGTGACAAACAGCCATTTTGTTTTCTCACTACTGTGGGGCTGCCCCCCATAGGAATGCATTGGGGATTCCCTGGTAAGTGTTTCAGTGGTAATTCCTGATATGAGCGGAACAGTGTGGTCAAGTTTAGTATATTTGGAATGGTAATAATAAATGCTGTGCAATGGTGTGCGAAGATTTATTATAACTATTTTAGAAATGCCACTTTTAAAAGTTGGCATTTCTGTGTGCTATGTGTCTTCCTGCCTGATGTGAATTGCTTGTCTGACTTTTGAGTGACAGGGTCTGGTGAGGTGTGTGTGGCTCCAGGAGAGGCAGGGTGAGTCAGCACTAGGCTGGATAGGACATCTACATTTGGAGTAGTGGGAGGAGTAGTCCCCTGACCCTAAATAGGATTATGCCTGCCCTGTACATTGCTGGCTCCGCCCCCTGTGGTGTGTCTGATCACCGAGCCCCCACCTGACAAAGGGGAAGAGGAGCCTTGTAAACAGAGTGCTTTAATTCCCCCCAGAACCAGTTTTTGCTAGTTCCCCCAAGCTCTGTACTGCGGAGAAAGTAATGTGTCATATAAATATAGGGGCTGTGACCCCATGAATGTTGGGCTTTTTGGTGCTGTTCCTGAACTTGCTGGGGCTTGCTGCTGCTGGGGGCCTGGGAGGAACCACCACAAGGGCTTGCCTCCCCGCTGGAGGGCCCTGTGTGCTGGCCTCCCCGGGACCAGCTATGCCCCATGGACTTCTAAGGACTTTTTGGACATCTAGCACCATGTGAGCACTGTACTTTACTTGCCCAGAAGGAGGAAAGCTTGGGCTTCGCAGCGTGGAGCTGAAGCCCTTTTAGAGGGAATATTGACATGGGGATTCCCCCGCATTTGCCGCATTTTATAGCGGGAGCCCACCGCACATTGTGGTGCCGAGCAGGAGCCTATCCTGCTTTATGAATATTTAAAGCAGCGGGTGTCTACCCCGCTTTATGCTTCTATTTTTGAGCAGGTGCCCACCCCGCATTGCAGCCCAGAACAGAGCAGCCAGCCCAACCAGGAAGCCAGGTGGTCTTGCCTGACTCTGGGTGGGGCCCAAAACAGGAAGAGGCCACCGGTGCCGCCAACTGCAGCATGGCCCGCCGAAGGAAGGGCATAGTGAGAGCTTGTGAGCAGGCAGGGCTCCCATGAGCTGAGGGAAGCCCCGCGTACATCACCTGAGAAGAAGAGAGAGTCCCCGAGGAGTGGGGGCTCGTCTGATGCAGTGCAGCCAACCCGAAGCTCTCTGAGAGAAGCTTAGAGGAGTCCAGGAGGCAGGGCTCCTGCAGCTGCAGTGTGAGCCCTGCGTGTGTTGCCTGGAGGGGACTGGAGTGCGAGAGCCAAGGAGAGGAGCAGAGTCCCAAAGCAGCCCCAGTGAGCGGGACTGCATGTTGGCACGTTGCCAGTGCCTAGTTTCTGGAGCGGACCTGCCGGAGAGCGGGCCGCTCCAACGAAGGGGGCATTTTCTTATTCATGGCAGCCAGTGCTCAGTTCGTTTTTGGGGGCAATTTATGTAATATGAGCTCCAGAGTGGGACCGCAAAAGCACTGCAGGTGCCAGGCCTCTTTATTCCCTCTCACTTGCAACGCCGTAGCGGCCAACTGCAATGTTGGGGCACAGTTGTTGGTAGAGCCCCAGTGGGGCTCAGAGGGCCCAGCGATTGCCAATGCCCACAGTTTCTTCACAGCTGCACTGCAATTTAGGCCAGATCCCTTTGAAGAGTCCCAGTGGTGACCCAGGAGGCACAGTGGTGCCAGCACAATTGTGCACTTTGATTCTGCTGCATTGGCAGCCAGCCCTGACATTTGGGACATAGAGCATTTGAACCCCTAGAGAAGGCCAGTTGGCCGGGGGGTCAGTTGTAGGTGGATAGGGCATCAGGCCCTAATGTGATTTATGTGGTGCCTATGATAGATGTGATTTATGTACCCTGATTCATGCCTCTAATGTGATTTATGTTTGTGAGGTTATGGTAATGTGTTTTATGCTCATGAGGTTATTGCATAATGTGTTTATGCTGGTGAGTTTTATTGCATAATATGTTTATGCTTATGAGGTTGGCGCATGATGTGTTTTACACCTAATGTGATACTGATTGCATAATATGATGTATGTTGCAGGACATAATGCTGACTACAGTGTTTTGCCAGTAATTACTAGTTGTGTTCTACATTTACTCTTTGTGCTTTGTGATGGTTGTGACAGTGGCCCAATTTGCCCTGTCATGTGGATATAATCCCCTGTAAATATTGCCTAGTGCCAGTTGGCACAGTGTATATTGTGTGATTACTATTCTAATGTGTTTTGGATAATACAAAGGCTATTTTTATATATTACCTTGTGTGGAGTTTCTTTTGTGGTGTGCCTAGTGTGTTGCTGCTGTGTGTGTGTTGCGCAAACGCTTTACATATTGCCTCTGGGATAAGCATGACTGCTTGTGCCAAGCTACCAAGAGGGTGAGCAGCGGTTATCTTCAGCGTGTAACTCCCTTGCCCTGACTAGAGTGGTGGTTTCTGCCTGGCTTAGGCGCAAGCCTTAGCCAACCAGAAATCCCATTTCGAACACTCATCATCATCCAGGAGCAGGGGGATCTCTTTGCTGGAGGCCAGGTTGTGGAGCATGCAGCATGCAACTATGATCTGACACACCTTTTGGGAAGAGTAGAGTAGTGCACCTCCGCTCTTGTCCAGACATCGGAATCTAGACTTCAGAAGCCCAAAATTACGCTCCACCACAAGCTGTGTCCTCCCATGTATATCATTGTAGCAGATTTCACCCGGGGTCCTTGGATTCCTCAGTGGGCTCAGCAACCATGCCAGTTGGGATACACAGAGTCACCTAGGTGTGAGATACAGACAGCAATCTACTAATATAAACAGTAGCTAAGAACAGCAGGTCACCCATACAGCACACTACTTGACTCTGCGTACTCACCAACAAGCCATGCACACTTCGGATGCAGATTTGCCATCAATTGTGGGATGATGCTGTTACGCAGTATGTAGGAGTCATGTGCAGAACCAGGGAATTTGGTACACACATGGGAGATAATCATATCCACTTGGCATACCACTTGCACATTAATGGAATGCAAATGTTTCTTGCTCCGGCTGACGTGCTCACATGCCTGTGGTGGAACTGGCCAACATGTGTGCAGTCAATGGTGCCAACATCATTAGGTATGTGTCCAAGATCATAAAAATCACCCTTTACACCTGCCAATACATGTGTCCTTGGGAAGAGGATGTAGCGGCCCTTGTATCTCATCATAGGGGACAAGACATCATGTTGCACCATGCTGAACATAGATGAGACATCCCACCAGCGATAGCCACCGTGTACGGAAACGAGCCAGTTGCAAAGAAATGCAGGGCCCGCCATCATCTTAACTGTTGGCGTCAAAGCAGTCGGATAGGTTCTGTGAGACCTCAGATGGGGCTCCAACTGACCACATAGGTCTTGATAGGTAAGGCCATCCAGACAGAAATTCCTTATGATGTCCTCATCCTCCTTGTTTGCCAGCACTGGGAACGCACTGGACCGTAACAACAGCTTAATGCACAAGTCACATGCAGAGACACCTTGATCTCATATAGTTGTACATGTAGTCAGTATGTACATACTGACTATCTCCAAAACAGATTCTGACTATGTGAATGGTAAATTGTACACTCATACATCTTGTGTCAACTAGCCCTGGGTGTAGGTGACACAGCACATGTTGGAAACAGCAACATTGCTGACTTCTAAGTAGCTGCTGTATCTGCCACACCTTCTTGTGTAAGTCGCACAGAGCACAACTTTTCTACCCAATGAGCATAGTGTGTGTAAGCTGATCACCTATCAAAATGAACACAGCAATGTACACAGTGAAATAGGCACATTACATGGTCAGGCCATCATTACTGAGTGTTGATTTGCCATCTCACACATCGACATGTGCACAAATATGAGACTACATTACACACCAAATCTGTGTGCATGCACACAAATACCATAGGTGAAATGTAAGTACATGCCAAAGCATGTAATCATGTGCACTGACATGGCATGTGTAGACATCAGTGAGTTGAATGTCACACTAGCATTCAATTTTGCAAATAGGTGCTGTTATACATTGTGAAGGTCTAGTATTCAAGTATGAAAATTGGCTATTGCCATTGCTAGAGCATAATGTGTCCATAGGTGCGGTATGCATGCTCCGCCACTGCGGACCCGGTCATTGGTTACGATTGAAAGATGCCAAATCTTGGTAGCAAGCGTCTGGCCCCCACGGTGTGCCACAGCCAATGCCCATGCATTGCAGCCAATGGGAACTGCAATCGCGGTAGTGAATTACACATTTTAAAACTGCGGTAGGGCTGCTCCGCTACTGCGGGCCCGGTCATTGTGTACAATTTTAAGTTGCAGGATTGCAGTAGCGACTACCTGGCCACTGGGGTGTGCCACCGCCAATGCCCATGCCAGCGCAGCCAATGGGAACCGCGATCGAGGTAGTGAATTACACATTTGAAACCCGCTGTAGGCATGCTCCGCTACTGCGTTCCCGGTCATTGGGTATACCTGTAAGATGCAGGATTGCAGGAGAGACCGCATGGCCCCCGTGGTGTGCCACCGCCGAAGCCCATGCCACTGCAGCTAATGGGAAGCACGTTTGCAGGAGTGAATTACACATTTGAAACCCACAGTAGGCGTGCTCTGCTACCGCAGGCCTGGTCATCATAGCTTAGTTCAGCTGTACAGAGTGGTGTGCTACAATGTTACAAATACACCAACGTGCCACAATATCCCTGACGTCAGTGGAGGACGAGTCAGAGACCAATTTCTACCTAGTGTCTTGACTGACAAGTGACTTTAGGCGGGCCTGGCACCAGCTTCCTGAGGCAGGAGCGGGTGGGCCGCCACGCAGATCAAAGTTGGCTGATGGAGCAATCATGATACCGTCCGCATGGCTTACTGCCGCAAACAATAATGGCTTACTTTTAGTAGCTTGCACGCCTGCGGTATCTGGCAGCTCTGCTACCGGACCCGGCCCCACTGGCACCATCATGGATACATGTGTGTAATTAGGGCTGAGCAGCAGAATCATTGCCAGAGGACTGAGCCAGTCAGTCTGCGGTACTCAGCCTAATCATTGTTTATGGCTAGCGGGGCCGCCAATTGTGTCTTGTAAAATAGCGTAGGCTGTGTCCGGTTTATTCTTGGTGCCCAATTAAATGGCACAGTTTACTTTCGATTTATTAAGGCATCCTCTTAAAATACAAAGAATTTCGAGCAATTATTCTAATGGAAACAGACAGTGCAAACATAGGTGAACTGCTCACCCAGTTGTACGTGTAAAGTGTGGATCATGTCAGTCACAGTGCCTTCGCATAAAGTACAGCTGCCTGCTTAGTTGTGACCTAAATGTGTTTCTCCCACTCTCCGCTTTCTAATGCAGCTGTGCTTACTGCTCATGTCGCTGTGTGTGAGTCTGCAAATCACGCAGCTTTCAGTGTGCCTTATCTTTTGTATGCAATTTGGGCTAGAGTCTGATAAAGCGAAGTCATTTATATTTCTTACGTTTTGCAGCAGTTAACTTAGTTTTTCGTTGCTCAAATTGTTGGGTTTCGATTTAGATGCCCGTTCTTAGGTTTCCCTGAATCATGTCCTTATATAGGCACAATTCACATTGCCCTTATTTAGGCATAGAATCCCAGTCCTTATTTAGGCATTAGCCATGCTATCCAAATACAGGCACGGTCACCTACATCTGTCCATCCCACGTCACAACGAGTTTTTAGAAACCAGACCCTAAAGCCGTCGGGACTTTCCCTAGCTAGGATTATTGATTTCTCCAAGAACTCATCTATTATGCATGAACTACTATTCCTTAGGGGTTCATTCATGAAGTCTTCCTCTGCCTGACTTTACGTCAATGCTAGCATTCCTAAGCACCTTCCAGGTATAAATATACCTTCTCTTACCATGGCAAACACGGCACGGCTCAGCACAGCTCAACTCGCCTACACAGCTCGATATGGCGCGCCACGGCAAGTTCGGAAGGAATTCAATTCCCGCCTGACGCACTGACCAGACACTCTCATCCCTGCTTGCAGAGAATCCAGCTTCCAGTGTTCTGACTCCCTTCGCGGGGTGTTAGAGTTTGAGACCCGGAAAGAGATTCGGACCTCTCTCATTCTAAGGTATGGAGCTGACTAGAACCTAGAGGGACTCTTGGCATACACATATACATTTAGTATATACCATACTATAGAAAACAGCACCTACTTCTGGCCTTGTACTACATTTAGGTTAGGTACACTGGGGTAGAACTATTTAGAAGCATCAGACGAGTATTCACTTTTTAGCCTGTGTTATTTATGTATGTATATATGAATATATGTCATAGCTAAAAAATAATGCTATTGCAGTTTTATATCTTCTTACTGCTTACGCTGTGCGTATTATATCTTGCTCACTGTTTAAAGATTGTAACAGCACATATCTCTTACACAAGAAACAAGAATGTTCAATAAATCCTTTTATTGAAACGCCCGTCGATCTATTTCTGTGTAACTCTGAAGAAACTAAGCATGCACGATTGACTGAGTGAAACTGTTATCTATTGTGTCCATGATTCTGAGACACGTTCCGATTCTAAGGGAAACAAAGTTGTCATGTTTATGCGGTTGTCAGAAACTACTCCCTTCTGGTTTCTTCGAGAAGTTTCTAGTGACCTCTGAGTTAGCTGGCACACAAAGTAATTAAGTTTAATGTACTCGATAGAGGCATACTGACCTTAGTCCTATTCAAAAACTATAGTGTATATTATTCCAATTCACAGAGCTTATAAGGGAAATAGGATACACTACATGGTGCCCAACATTTGGTAAGGCACTCATTTAACTCTAGATACTGAAGTAACTAAGTTGTGCTTTTTTCAGAGACCCCTACTCATAATTGTCCATAAAACGTCTGGAGTGGGATGATAATTTGAGTGGAAGCAATGGAGAGTAAAGCATCGATTACTTAAGTACGTGAGATAGGCGGTGCCAGGCTTTAATAGTACAGTCAACAGAGGATGGTCCCTCGGGCTGACCCTCTGGAATCGACATGATAACCCCGTTCAGCAGGATTGAATGCGCAAGCCAATGCCCTGTAGCTACTTGGGGTGTATATCGAGGGGGGTGAAACTAATAGTGTGCAAAGTGAGCCTGGGTGCATAAATAATACAATTCAAAATGGGCACGTCGAACCCTCCTTGGGAATATGGGAGGGTGAGCACGTCCCACTGCAACGTGGTTGCTTACCGCCCCAGACCAATCGTATAAGATCCGAACAAAGCATGTTAAAAAAGGGCTTACCGGGGTACCGCGGAATATTAAGAAAAAAATACAAACATTTGGGAAGAATTACCATTTTTATGAGCGATATATGGCCCGCAATGGTGAGGGGGCGAGCAATCCATCTATTGATACAGCTTGTTAGATGGTCAAGAGCGCAACCATAGTTACTTCGCAGCAGTTCCTCACAATTGGTGATATAAACCCCTAGATATTTCACTCCCTCCAAACACCACTCAATGGGATAATCTACAGCAAATGGCACTGCAGGTGAGGTAATTGGGAAAATTTGGGATTTAGCCCAGTTAATGTTTATTCCCGAGAGCACACCAAATCTCACAAATTCCTGCAGAAGTGGAATACGATCTTCGGATCTTTTACATAAAGGGTGACGTCAACCGCATATAGAGAAAGCAATATAGGACGTGGAAAGCAACGAAGGGCCTTTTCCTGATGATGTTGTCTAAGTCTCGCCGCAAGGGGTTCTATTGCCAGGGCAAAGAGAAGGGGGGAAAGGGGGCATCCTTGATGGGTTCCTCATGTAAGCATGATTGGGGGAAGTATGACCATTGACTCTCACCCGAGCCGTGAGAGAGGTGTAGAGGAGACGTATTTATGAAAGAAACCCAATCGGAAAATGGATGCATTGAAGTATGGTGAACAGATAGTCCCATTCTACCGAATCAAAAGCTTTTGTGACATCTAAAAAGACCACCACCAATGCTAGCTTAGGGTTAACATTGTGCATGACAGAGAATAGTGTACACAGTTTGTGGGAGGTCGCCCTTCCGAGTATGAAACCTGCCTGGTCCGGCAGTACTAATTTCTCCATTAGGAATGCATCCATATTAATAAGGGACAGAGGCGTATATGAATTACAGTGATCCGCAGGCTTGCCGGGCTTCAGAAGTGAAATGATGAGCCCCTCTCTCATAGTGTCGGGGAGAATTATAGCTTCCAACGCTTCCACATAGACCTCCCTCAGAATGGGTATCAGCTGATCAATATAGGACTTATAGAAGTCAGCAGGCAGGCCGTCGGAGCCTGGGGCTTTCCCAGATTTCATCCCCATAATAGCCTCACGAAACTCGTCTGTCTCGAAAGGCGCAGCTAAAAATTCCCGTTGACCCAACCCAAGGTGATATCATTAAGAGAAGGGTTAAAGTACGGTGGAGCAGAACGCCAGGTATTATACAGGTCTTCATAAAAGGATGTAAACATACTCAGGATATCCCAACAATCTCTGTGATGCACCCCTGAGGAGTCCAAGATGTCAAGAATATAAGTAGAAAACCGGCACTGTCGAATGTCCATGGCGAGCGTCCTGCCCGGTCTCTCCCCCTCCCCGTATCGGCGTGCAGTAAAATATTTACCCCGAAAGCGAATCTCCCACTCGGCAGTATCAGTATATTCAGTGAGTTTGTCCCGTAGCTCAGCTCTCTGAGTGCCTTAATTTTCTCGCCATATATTTGTCTCCAATTGCTTGAGTTCACTCTCCAGTCGACGCAAACTACGTCTGATGTCACGGAGTACCCCACAACTTTTAGCGATACAGAAACCGCGTATTGTAACTTTGAAAGCTTCCCACAGTGTACTCACTTTCTCCACCGTGCCCTTGTTGCGATTAAAAAAACTCGTAATATCTTTGCCTAATTCTGCCCGAAAGACCGTGTCAAGTAGCGCTTCGAGTGAGCTATTCGCAGGTGTACAGGCAAATGATCTGAAAGTGTTGTAGCCATGTGAGTCATGGAGACAATCCAAGGTACCACCCCACGGGAGGCAATCCAGTAGTCAAGACGAGACCAAGCGGCGCGAGCAGTGGTATGGTAAGTGCCTTCTCTCTGCCCGGGGTGACCATGCCTCCAAGCATCCACGAGCCCATGGGACGAAAATAGCTGCGCGAGGCTTTCGTGAGTTTTGGTATAGTTATGGGGCTGGGGATGGGGGTGGGAGCGATTGAGTGCCGGGCATAGTGCGGTATTGAAATCTCTGCCCCAAAGAATATGGGTGGAGCCCACTTTTAGAATTTGTCCCCAGAGAGAGGTGTAATAATCTGGATCATCAGTGTTAGGACCATAGAAACAGGCCAAAGTGACAGATTGTGCTCCCAGGAAACCCCAAAAAAGCAGTGCCTACCAGAAGGGTCCCCTAAAGAACCACCCAAAATAAAAGGAGTGCCCCTCTTAACCAAAATTAGTGTGCCCCGAGAGTACGACGAGTAAGATGAGAAAACCCTATCTGATGCCCATCTACTTCCAAAGCAGGGCAATCTGCGGGCGTCAGTGTGTGTTTCCTGGAGTATCGCTATATGTACATGATGGCTGTTGAGATATGCCAGTATCTGTCGACACTTCCAGGGGTCACCAAGGCCTCTGACATTCCATGTGAGTAGAGTGATATGTATAGAGTCATTGTTCAATGCCATATCACAGATGATGGGAAATAACTAGTTATAACATATGAATGTATATACGTGTATGTACTTACATGTGTGGAAGGTACCACTGCTGGTGTATGTAATTGGAACCCTTGGAGAACAGCAACAAATCCCTCCCCACTCACACCAACAGCAGCACCCCAATCGTGCCCGGATAGTCCCACCTAGAAAAAACCCAATAGAGCCACAACATAGCATACCACGAAAAAGTGGATCTAAATGACAACATAATAAAAATCAACAAAGATTGAGGGGGAATGTCTCCAGGGCCACACGAAAACCACCCTTCCCACAGTCCCGCCCAGTTAGTGATACAATGTCCCAACGGAGAGAAACAGGCGAGAGGGGAAGGGGCGCTTGGCTCATAATAATGTCCAACCATCCAATGCACTGAAGTAGAGTACAAGACAGCAACAAAAAGAGAAAAGGAAAATAACATCAAGCCAGCAACGGCATCGATGACTTATCTGCGTCAATCTGGTTGTTGTCCTTGCAGCATCTCCAGGCAGAGGAATTCCCTCCCACCATTCAATAAATATAGTCCCCAGACAGAGAAACAGACAAACAATAACAGCTGAACCATGCCGTCCAGGGGTCAGAAGTTTCACACCTCTGTCCGCAGCTAGGGGGGATCTTCAGTCCTCTTACGGAGAAGACGATCTAGATGCACGATCCTCTGATGTACTTCCAAGAGAGCAGCGATGCAGCGATTTCAGGAACTCTTCCACCTGATGGAGGGTGGTGAAAACAGTGTTTTTCCCTCGGTAGGAGACTCGTAGACGTGCCGGGTAAAGGAGCGCATATTCAATCTGGGCTTTACGGAGCTTTTGCTTACCTCCAATGAATTTTCTGCACGCCTCCTGCAACACCACGGTGAAGTCTGGAAAGATGGTGAAGTCCACTCCATCATAGCTCAGGTTTTTATGTTCTCTTGCCAACTTCAGGGCAGCGTCTCGATCTTGGTAATTGAGGAGATGAGCCACAATTGGTCTGGGGGTCCACCAGGCGGAGGACGCGGCCCTTATGTGCGGTGTGCTCTCTCCACGATAAACTTGGCGGAGAACGGATCTTCGTCACAGGCCCCACGTAGAAGTCGCTCAACATACTCCTCCATCCGGTCCATGTTGCTGCTTTCTGCAATACCAACAATTCTTATATTGTTCCGGCGACTGCGGGCCTCAAGATATTCATTCTTAGCAGCTATCACTTTGAGTAATTTGTCCATGTGTGATACCTGTTGCTGCAGTTGTGCGGTAGTGTCTTCGTTATCTGAGATGCGTCTTTCGGCTCCTTTAATCTGCCCATCATGCTTGTACACTTTCTGGACTAAGAAGTCCAGACGAGTATTCATGGTGTCCATTTTCCCTGACTGATCAGACATGCTGTGTTGCAAGGCCAGAAGTAATGCCTTAACTTCATCTCCCTGAGTCGAAGCCTGCGCTATCGATATCTTGCCAGCTGCTTGACCAGATTCTTCCGATCTCGAGCGGGTGGCGACCTACTTGGCCTCAAATACCAGTTTAGGTTGTCATCCGTCAGGTTTCCCCATAGTAGCAGCGAGGTCTACGTCACACCCGCAGGAACGACTGTCCCAACGCGTTGTCTATGTTGGAGGATGCACAGTGAGCCCAAACCTGCAACACCCCAACACAGGAAGGCCTCAGCTCCACAGATCCACAATGATCCCACACACCAGCAGGCACCCGAAGCACTCTGAGCAATGGAGGGGAGTAATGCAGGTAGGGGTGATGAAAGAATAGCGGTGAGGCGCCTGGCTGCGTAGCTCAGTACTGTGTATATCCAAAATATTAGCTCAGTGACCAGAGTGCCATTCAGCAGGAGAAATCCAGAGGTCTAGCAACCTATATAGGGAGCACAGCGCTGACAGTGAATCCAGGGGCAGTTAGATTTACACCCCTCCAAGGGTTAATGGTATTCACACAGCAGCTCGCGCGTCAATAATGAAATATGGAGGCAGTGTAGTGCAGAGTTACCATCCTACTTCACAGGCCTCCATCTAATTGAGGTGTACAGTCAGACCATGGATGAGGGGGGATGTCTGGTCTCTGAACCGCCGAAATTGGTACTTCTGGCAAAGTACTGATTGCCCCCTGTCAGTATTGCTGAGGACTTAAACATTGCAGACAGTTCTATTGTGCGGGCGCATGAGAGCGAGGTGTCACACCGGCCGTGTTCTCTCCCAGTGATAAACAGAGGCAGCCTGCACACGCAGTCCGGGAGGTCTCCCTGATCGGAAATCCACACTATTTCAACAAACGGGACAGGCATGAGTGTCAGGCTAATTTCACGTCCTGGGTCGTGAGCGGTGAGCAAATGCCGGCTCCAGAGCAATAAAAAGTTATTACCCAATGGCTCTCACCACGTCAATCAGCATCCCCGATGTCCAGGAGATTGCAGTGGTAGGAACAGAGTCGGCAGTGACAGCTCTGATTCGCGTTAACACTGCTGGGGCCCACCAACCACGTGGGAGCCGCTTCGCTCGAGTGTTCACCGCAACCGCGCAGGGTTCCAGGCAGGCCCCACTGGGTGTTCCGCAGCGATCTCCTCACCACTCCGAGGTCCATGCAGATCTCTGCATACAATCAAAAGCAGCACCGGAGAAAACAGGAAGCTGCTGTCACATGTTCCCAGTGTAGACAGCCAGATTATGCAGCGGTGGCAGAGAATAAGTGTAGGATCAGGAAGCCAAGCTGCCGGAGCCTCACAGGCATGCGGCCATCTTGGTTGTGCGCCACCTAGCGCCCCCCTTCTATTGATTTCATTATGTGTTCTGTCTCGCATGTGTAACATAACATAACGTGTATTTGTATAGCGCACTTTCCCCACCACAGGTATCTTGGCGCTGAATAACAGATATTTGTAGTTACCCAACTCAATGGTATTCATTTTATCGACCTTAGATGGATGAAAGGCTGAGTGGGCCCACTGGGATTTGAACCTGTGACCAGGAGGTCGAACACAAGTCCCTGCAATAGACACATTAGTCCACCGAGCCACCAGATCTGGCTTCTGTTCGCCCTAGGCACTGTTTGCCCTCTTATATTGCACATGCATGTGATTTTTCTGATGGCCCACGTTTAACCTCAGTGTGACTCCCACTGGCATGCACAGAAACTGCCCAATTTTACAAGGACCCATCAGTAAATGGACTGAGTGAAACATATATGTTGTCCGCCGCCCTATTTCTCAATGAGCTATCTTAGGCCTGAGGATTGCACAAGACAGGACTACACCTTGTGAGAAGAGTGGGAGAATGTAAGATAATGGCCCTAAATGTGACCACCATATCACATGTAGCCATTCACTGGCCAAGGACATTGAGGGGTGTGTAGTGTTGGACACAGTGAGTCTGCCCTGACACATCATTTCAAATGTATTGTATGTATTGCTCACTCACATACTGCATCACAGATGAGGGTCTTTTTCACATTGGTTTCTGTGCTGGCACTATGCATGTGTATGAGATGGCCAGGTACTGTGTCCATCATCATATAGGTATACATTTCTATGAGATTATTTGATGCAAGTGTACTACGTGTCATGCTGTATGGCCTCTGGTCAACATTAATGTATTGGTGTGCTATGTATTTTCATGCTCCTGTACTGACACACAATGGTACATAAAACAGTGTTACTGAAACGTCCTCTTCTTGTCTCCCATGCCTGCGGCTGAAGGTCCACCAGCAGAAGGCGATATGGAGGGCCATTGCATGCAAGGTGCGGGTTCTGTGTGTCTCCAACCGACGGCACACACACTGTCACAAGAGGTGGGATGACATCTGCCGGCTGAGAAAAAACGTGGCAGAGATGACGCTGCGGGTGCTCTCTCGGAGTGTCAGGTTGGCACACAGGAGCATGACACCACTAATGGCCCGCATCTGGCAGTGACACAGCCAGAGCTGGATGGACACTTGAGGGCCTATCAGCAGCAAGTTGGGGGTGAATATTCAGCTAAGTGTGACTTTGGATGTGAGTGACTGTGTGAATCCCAACCGTGAGCCAGTGGGAAGCTCTGTGATGTCTCTAGTGTGATGCAATGGCTTCTAAGTGGCCTCAGTGTTGAGTGCAGCTGATATGCATTTGTACAGCATGTGGTTTCTCATGTGTTTAAAACCATGACCCTTGTCATTGACAGATGAGATGTGGCCTTGTGACAGATGACGCAGTATGAGTGTCATAGACATCACCAGGCAGTGAACAGCAGTGAGCATCATGTTAGTTTGCATTTATAGATGTGTGCTGTGCACAACATTACATTTGAGACAACTACATAGATGACACCAATGTGCAACTGTAGCTGTGCTTCAAAGCACAAGATGGTGGATATCATGAGCTTGTGGCCATTGCAAAAGGACATTTGGGAGTTTGTATCTGTGGTGTTCCCTTAAAGTGACTCCATATGTGACAGAGACAACATGTTTGGATGTATATCTATATCACCTACAGGCACGTAGGTATGCTTACAGAGAATAGTATGTTAGGGTGCAAGCTGGCCTGTGCCAACGCCGCATGGCTCATTACTATCAACTGTGCTTGTCTCCATGCATCTTCAGATGATTGCATAAATGTTACACATGCTGACTGTACTTGGAGGAGGCCAACATGGGAGTATCATTTTCAAGTTTTGTGCGTTGCTTGCATCTGATGTTTGTGAGTATGGCACCATACTGAACCTATGTCTCTGTCTCTTGCAGCATCTACAGAGGGCACGGAAGGACGGGGGACCAACACAAGTGGGGAAGCTTCTGGCACAACTGCTACACATGAGCTCAATGACACTGATGTGACCAGCCCCTTGGAGGGGGACAGGAGTGCCCTGGATGATTCCCGCCTGTAAACACCAACCTCCACATATTCTGACTCCAGCAGTGACTCCTCGCTGTTGGCTGGCACAGGAAGTTCCAAGTCTGCCTCTTCTTCCACGGCACATCATCCAGTGCCCACCCTCCCGGTTGCTCCCACAAGTGCTGTCTGTGCCCGCAGCCCTAGGAAGGGTAGAGTCACCTTCCCCCAGGCACCGCTGCCCCTGCCCCTGTCTCCCCTGCTGCCCTCAGTGTGGAGGCGGTGGACCTTTTGCACCAGACTGCTCTCCTGAATGCCTTCCAGGATCATGACATGAAGTTGGCACAGGTAGCTGCCTTCATGGAGGGGATTCATTCTGACACGGGTGGCCTACAACAAACTGTCCAGTCTTTGTCCTCCACAGTGAGGGCAGCCATATAGCAGTCACAGGCTCCCAGTCCAGCTCCTGTCCCTTCAGCAATCACCCTGCCAGTGGCACTACCTCACGAGAGAGCCCACACGCCAGAGCCCTCATGCACCAAGTCCTCCACATGCAGCACACAACAGCAGCACTCCAAGAGGACCAGACCACAGAGACCATCCCCACAACACAAAATAGGCACACAGGAGCGCAAAACCAAAAGCCCATCATGTGACACTCATGGGCATCAGTCCAAGAAGCAGGCATCAACATAATGCTCTTCAAAATCACCCCCATCCAAGGGCACTCCCATCCCCACACCAGTTCCCAAAGCCAAACAAACACTTGCCCTATCTGCTGTGAACCTGGTGCCTGCAATGCCTAAGCACAAACACATTTCCAAGACAGATTCACCCACAACGTCAACTCCCACCCACACCCCTGTGAAGCTGGGACAGGACAGCAAAGTGGGGGGTTTACCTCGCTAACAGGTGATGCAGGGGAAGAGGCAAGGCCACCCCAAGCATACCGCCAGATCCATAAAATCCCCACAGGGAGAGCCACCTGCACCTGATATATCTTTGATGGAGAGGGAGGCTGTTGTGCCCACCCCACTTCCCACTCCGGCCAAGACACTTGTGGGCTATCGAATCCCCAAGAAGTTGAGACCCAGCCCTCAACATTCACCCTCACACACTGTGTCTCCCGGCAGCATGTCTCCACCTCCCCGTGCCACCACTCCACCCTGTCCAAGTAGCCCTCAGGCTCCCACAGCCACTGAGGCCTCTACCTCAGCTGGTTCTCTCTCTCCCAGGTCTAGACCTCCAACTGGCCCCGACAATCAGCCACCTCCCAGTTCAACTTTAAGCCAAAGTTGAAGCCAAGTGCCCCTCCCCTAACCATTTATCACACAGCGGTGCTTGGACTGCCCATTTGTAGCCCCTGAGCAGTGGTGATTCCCATGGCAGTGGACGGTGTTACCCATTTCCTGTGCAGTTTCTCATGTACACATGTGCGGACTGGAACTATGGACTTGCCAATGGCCTTGCTGTTTGTTACTTTTGATGCCCATTTTCTGTGCAGTTTCTCATGCACACATGTGCGGACTGGAACTATGGACTGGCCAATGGCCTTTATGTTTGTTACTTTTGATGCCCATTTCCTGTGCAGTTTCTCATGCACACATGTGCGGACTGGAACTATGGACTGGCCAATCGCCTTGCTGTTTGTTACTTTTGATGCCCATTTCCTGTGCAGTTTTTCATGCACACATGTGCATACTTTGAATTTGTACTGGCCAATGGCCTTGCTGTTTTGTACTTTTGATGCCCATTTCCTGTGCAGTTTGTCATGCACACATGTGCATACTAGGAATTTGTACTGGCCAATGTCCTTGCTGTTTTGTACTTTTGATGCCAATCAGCCTCATGCATCAAGCCAAAATCCAGTCGGTAAAATACCGAATCGCTAATAACACCCGTTAGCGAGTAAATAAAACCTAATCCCAATGCATCAACCCAAATACAAAAATCGCTATTTAAGGAATCCTTAAATAGCGATTCCTTAAATTGCGATTGCATTTAAGGAATCCCAAATTGAGATTCCTTAAATGCAATGCATGAAAGTTAAAAAATTAGCGAATTCGCTAATAGGGGGAGCAAATTACCATGAAGATGAACTGCATGGTAATTTGCTAAAAGTTTGAAAAATGCACTTTTGTGCATTTTTCAAAGTTTCATGTTGCGCACACACATGCCCTTAGAGCATGTGTGTGTGCAACATATGTGCACATATCAATTTCAGGGGTGCAATAGGGTGTCATTTTGACACCCTTGCACCCTTGAAATTGCATGAGCAATTTGCGAGAACCTACTGGTACTCGCAATTTGCTCATGCAATCTCCAATTCATACCTATGGGCCTCGAGGCCCATAGGAATGATTGGGACAGCATTCCTTAATTGCGACTCGCAATTTGCTAGTCGCAATTAAGGAAAGTTAAGGAATCGCTATTTGAATAGCGATTCCTACATGCATAGCCTTTTGCTATTCCTTATTAGCGATTCCTTATTTTTCGCTAATAAGGAATCGCAAATGGCATTGTTGATGCATGTGCCCCTATATGGGTATTATGTAATAAAGACTGTTACTCCTGTTGTCTGCTAGGTCAATGCCCTTGCTAAATGAAAGGTTTTATGTATGGGCATCGGTTCATGTGACACATGCTCTGTATGCCACTGTCACATTGGCAATGACTTAATTTACTTTTTCAGAGGTTTCCAGAGGTAACAGGTACTTTTGTTCTTCTTCAGTCTGAGGCTTGAGGGTGCAATGATGGTTGTTTGTGATGATCTACTCTTCTCCTAATCATGCTATGCTCAGGTTTGCTAAATTGTACACATGTCATGTTCGGATGCAAGACCAGAACAGATGTGAATGCTATCCACAGGATTACTTGCAGGGTGGCCAGGGTCCGTCATATCTGTGGGCTCTGTCTTGATGTGTGCACAGCAGTGTTGATGTGTAGCCATCTTGTGTAGGCCTGTCTTCATAGTCACATGGGTACATTTGAATGCGTGCACTTGAGTAGTCGTACAGTGTGATTTGCCCCTCATTGTCAGTAGTGTTGATGTGTATGTGCCCATGCACATGCCAACTACACACATGTATAATCCAGGTAATGTATGCCTCTTAGATTACATTGTCAGACATGTGCTTCAGATTGTGGGCACATGTAGGAGCTGTAGGTTGAGCAGTGTGCAGTGTGTTGGTGTGTCCTTGCACTCCTGGGGGACACCTACTTGTTGTCGCTGTCAGTTGTGAGTATGCAGAGTGTGTCACTGCAAAGTCTGTGTTGGGTTTTGCTGATCAGCCATGTATTGTTTAAGTTTGTGCTCACTGTGCTGACCTGCTCTCCCACACTGACATTATTTGTGAGTTTTCTCATGCATTGCTGTCCATTGACACATTTTTGGGTGGAGTATAGTATGTGATATGAGGAGTCATGCCATCCCTTATAGGTTCTTCCCATGCCTACACATTGTGAGTTACTCATCTATGTGATTGTGGACTGTACACTCCTCACCTGTCCAATACTGAAGTACACACCATTTCAGTCTCATGTCTTTCACCCCATGCCTTGCCAGTGTGTGACACTCCCCACCACTTCATAGTGTGACACTATACTGTGGGAGGATGATCTGTGTACAGGACCAATGTGCC
This sequence comes from Triturus cristatus, assembly GCF_964204655.1. NCBI lineage: Eukaryota > Metazoa > Chordata > Amphibia > Caudata > Salamandridae > Triturus > Triturus cristatus. Next base: position 543,154,837 of record NC_140594.1, on the reverse strand, counting down.
ACTCAGGACAGTTTCACAATTAGTTATGTGTTATGTTCTTTTACTTGTTTGCAATCAAGGTTGCTCATGTTCAGTGCATATATTTGAGCAGCACAGTCCTCTAGTCATGTTGTTTGCATCTGGGTTTCCCTGAGTTGTGTATCTGTATGTGATGGCTAAGCTGTATGTCTGTTTGCTGAGGTACTGCTACCCTTCCTGAGTGTGATGTGATCTGTGTGTTGTGATGATTTGTGTTGTGGGAGTTCATAGTGGGGCACTCAGATATGTGTGCTACTGGTTTTGTTGGTGTTCGCACACTGCTTACTGTGCATGCAGTGCTGTCAGTGTATGTTGCCTTGTACTTGCCTGGTGTGCATCCCCTGATGTCCAGCTGAGTTTGCTATGTGATGAATTGGTATGTGCATCTGTTGTGTTTTTGTTGTAGATGGATGCAATGTTTGGACTGTGTTGGCTCTTTCTACTGACAGGTGCAATGTGTGTGTGATGTTCTATTTGCATGACATTGTGTGTGAGTAGTTTGTGCATTGTGATACATTCAGATGTGTGTTGCATGTGTAGTGTGCATTTCTTGTGTGTATGTCACATGCAGCAATGTGGATTCTTGTTCATGAACTTGTTTTGAGTGCACAATAGTGATATGTCCTCCTATATTTGACCTGTCACTTGTACGGATTGTGCATGTGCATGCTTGTGGTATGTGGTACACTATGACACCATGCTCACTTGATAACTGGTGTGGTGTCTATGTCTGTGTTAGCTGATTTGTCCCATTGATCCCAGTTAGTGTTCATGATTGGCATTTGATGATGCAATTCTTGTTTGTGTTGAGGTATGGTGTCTGTGCATTTGTCCAGAGTGACAATGTTGTGTATTCCTGTTCTATCTAGGGTCACATTGCCTATCCATTGTTTGCCTGCACATGGCTGGGCTTCTTGGACTTCTGTGGATGTTGTTTGTGAGATTTGTGTTTGGCTATTGTTTTTTGGTCAGCATTGGTTCAGACATCCCAGAGTGTAAGTCTGGCATTTGTAGATGCACACCAGGGTGTGTGATTGGTTGTCTGGAAACTCACAGGACCTTATGTGCACCTTTATGTGTGTTTCTCACAGGTGTTGAGTGCTGCAGGTGTGAGATGGGTAGATGTGGGGTATGTGTGAAGGTCCTACTTGGGTGTACACAGTCAGGGAGTGTGACAATGAGCCATGTGTGTTGTGCTGTTGACATACACATGTCAAGTAAGTTGACACAGATGTGTGGCTGGTCACTGTATGGCTTCTGACACTCCCTATCATTCATGTGCCTATGCATAGCTTGCACTGCTGAATCCCAGAGATATTGAACAGATGTCACTTTGGTCTAATTTCAATCACTGTGCCACCCATGTCTGATTTGAACGCCTAAGGGTAGCGTGATATGTTCCTCCTCTTGCATGTGATGTACAAATACTATTTGGCTTGCTCCATGGTTTTCAGCACTGTGCAGTGCACTCCACTTTGGACCAGCCCATTTATTGTCCTACATTGCTGCTTACCTATGGTATGTGTACATGGCAGACTGTCAGTGTGGGATCTTTCTGAGGGACTTGACATGCAGTGTGAACAGTTTAGTGGTTGTTAATATGCAGTGTGAGTCTTCATTTCTTAATTATACTCAGTTTGATTCACATGAGTGGAAGGCAGGTGTGAGGAGGAGGTTTGTCCAGCCATGACCTTCTGTGCAGGGTGTTCATCTTCACCCTCACCTTCCCAGTCAATCTAACATGCCCTTTAATGTGTGAGCTGTGAGGTTGAGCCACACTTGGCATATACATTGTGCATGGGGGCCACAATAGGGGCACACAGCATGTGCAGAAATGGGTGTGGGAAGTGTGCTGTGGGCTGTGGCCAGCTGATGCAGCCCACCATGTGGGTAGGGTGAAGGTGGAGCCATGGGAAGCTGCCCAGACTGCTGATGCCTGGCACTGGCCCTGCCTACTGCATTGTGCATTTTCCCTCGTCTTCGCCACTGCAGTGACTTGCCCGGGACATTGCAGTGATTTTGCGGTTGATGGATGACTCGGATGCGGTGGTCTGGATTTCTAGCAGGCAGGACACCTGTGAGTGCACTGGGGGATATGTTACTGTCTCCACCAGAGTGTCTGATGTGGACAGGAACTGTATTTTAGCACAGGAGTTGTCTGTTGTGATTGTATGCAGAGATGTGTTTTTACATACCTGTGGTATTGACCGCAGCAATGCCTTATTTGCTGGTAGTGGATGAAGTACAGCAGTGGAAGGGCTTGAAGAGCTGGATCCATAGTGGTCAGGAACGCTTGGGGTGCCTGTGATTTGAGTTTCGATCTCCACAGTAGTGCTTCCGCCATCTCCAGGTGGCTGGTTTCTCTGCTGCGTTCGGATGGGCTGTTTGAAGCATTGTCATTTGTCCGGCGGTCGGGACGTTATTCCGCACAGCGGTCTTTCTCTATTGGTTACCTCCGCCACCATTGTGGAAGGAAATTTATGACAGACCCTGAAACTCCGCAGCGCACGGAAAATTAGCTATCTTTGCCCATTGTAATATGGCAGTTGCAAGGACCGCCACTGGAGTGCGGAAAAGGACGTTTTTCGCCATCGCCAGCACCACGGATGTGCCTACGACCACCATTCTAATGAGCCCCTTAGTCCCCTAATAGACTATTTCAAAGACACTTGGATTGGCAGACTGCATGCTCCTGACACAAATGGCAAACTAAGGGACCTATTACGATTTCAGGTGGTTGGAATGCCGACCGCTTATGTGGCTGGCAGGAGAACACACGACAAGCAGTTGGCAGTCCGACTGCCCAATTATGATTTGACATTCCAGTGTTTTGGTGCCTGTGGTGTCTGCATCGGAAGAGAGACTCAGTGTCCCACAATGCAGTGGTGTAAGGAAGAGGAGTACACAAGCAGCCCTCCTGCACTGTGTACTGAAAAGTGCTGTTTACCTCCTGTGGCGCATGACGCATTCCAGTGTATTGGTGCCAGTGGTGTCTAAATCAGAGGAGGGACTCAGTGTCAAACAATGCTGTGATGTAAGAAGGAGAAGTTCACAAGCAGCCTTCCCACACTACTTGCTGAAAAGCGCTATTTATATTTATCTCTCGTGGCGCGGAATGCGTGCGGGCCATGCCTGGGCAAAGCCTGTCAGAGCCCAGAGGAGGCTGGGCTGGGCCACCCCTCTTGGTTCCCTGAATCCAGACCAAGGAGTCATGATTCTGGAGATCAACGGCTGAGGTGGCTTTTAGAGATCTTAATAAGTAAAGGCCCTCGTGGAGCAGTATCCTCGTCTTACAGCAGGAGCAGGTAGGTGGCTTCTCTATGATCTCATCTATATTAGATATGGGTTACCTCACTTGCTTACTGTCATTGGTGCAGCCTGCTGTTTTACCTATTTGCTCCAGCTCAATTTCTTGTTTTCATTACATTTTTGATTTGGCCTATATTGTCCATCTTGATAGCCGCTGGTGGGATCCCTTCGGCTCTCTCTCTTGTAAATCGTCCTCTTCCTTGTCCCTCAAGAGTTACCCTATCGCAGGCCTCCAACTAGATTTAGGATGCTTGTTCTCATCTACATGGCAGGAATCAGATGGTAGGCATGGTTGATCTAGAAATAAGGCACCAGGACCCGATGGGATTCCCCCGGACCTTTATATAGCCAACCCGCAGTTGTGGGTGCCAGCCCTTACCTCAATTATTAACACAGCCATTAGAGCTGACTTCCTGGAACCTGGGCTATTTCCACCATTGTCCCAGTTTTATGAAAAAGGTAGCAGAGATCGCACCCACTGTTATAGGGCAATCTCCCTGCAGGATTTAATGGTCATGGTGGTTGGACATATCCTATTAGACAGTTTGACCAACTGGGAAGACGATAATAACTTCTTAGCAGATGTCCAATATGGTTTCCGTCCAGTTCAGAGAGGTAAACAGTGGATCAATGCTTGAATTTGTTTATGATCCTTAAAAAGTACACAGTTGCCCACCCCAGTACCATTTATGTGGCCTTCATGGACCTGTCGTCTGCTTTTGATCATGTGAACAGACGTCAGCAATGGGATACCTTGTCGTCTATGGGGGTGGATAATGACATTGTCCTCTTTTCACAAGATCTTCAAAGGGACACCAAAGTGGAGGTACGTTACCCCGAAGATCTCCAGGTTACCCAGCAGTTTCTAATCCAGAGACAGGTCCAACAGGGTTGCATATAGGCCCATTTTTATTTAACTTATATATTAACAACCTGGAGAAGGTACTACTGGACACCAGGGTGGACTTCCCGCAGGTGGGCCGTCGTTGTCTGCCGATATTACTGTATGCGGATGACGCGGTCATCATGGCCCGACCGCAAGGGGACTGCAAACGCTGCTTAGCTCCTTCGTGATATTTATGGAATACCGAAACCTTTTGGTTAACAACTCCAAATCATATGCGATGCATGTGGAACATACCTATAAGAAGTCTTTAAACTTTAAGTTTGGATCTATTTCAGTCCCAAAGACTATCGTTTTCTCCTACTTGGGGGACACACTGGATGCCGATTTAAACTGAGGGCTGTTAAAAAGTAGAAAGCAAGGGGAACTTTTATGGGAAAGTGCTGCATTTTTAACTTTGCCTCCTGTTTGGGTAGAAAACTGATAGGAATTCTCTTGCAGATGATATAGAGCCAAGTGTGCACGGGTGGCATACGGTAATGAAATCTGAGGTTATATCACTTACGACGAGATACAAATAGCTAAGAGTAACGTCTTTAAATGGTTCTTAAGTGTACCACAGGGCACCTCCACTTTCATAGTACAGAGAGAGCTGTGTATTGCCTATCTTTCTGACCTGTTGTCTTTCCGCCCCTTGTCCTTTTGGATCAGCATTTGGTTAGGTAATGGGACCACTTCAAACTAAGAGATCCTAAAGGAATGTTTGACCCTTGACCATGCTTATTATATTCCCTGGCACAATTACATATGGGAGGGCTTCAGGAGTCTAGGAACAGCTGATCTCTTTAATAATCAGAATCAGTCAGCAGGAAGGATTTGGTCTGGATTAAAGAGGCCTTTCTTAGACAGCAGGTGGCAGATAGGGAGGATTGTGAGCCAAGGAAGTCTAGTTTACATAGATGTATCATTATGAAAACAGTTCAATTTATGGAATCATAACTCCTAGGGCTTCCCAGATCTTATGATTTTTTTTTATCAACCAGGTTTTGCTGTGATCTATTCCATCTTCTTTGGAATAAAGGTCAGATTTTGTTGCCCTATGGCTGCAACGGCAAGTCTCCACACGCTATGTTACACTTTTGTTTATGTTTTGCAGTTACTATGAGGTACCAAGGAAGACCTACATTATCCCTATTTTAAAAAAGGTACATTTTAGACAAGTGCGTCTACTTTAATTTTTTTAATTATGCATTCAGGGAGTAATGTATTTCATGTCCTAGTTTTTTTAAGGTCCGCAGTTAGGCATAGATCTAGCTCTGATTAATTACTGAGGGTGGCTCATGTATGGACTAGAGGTCATTTAGGTATCCCCTTTTGCTCTGTATTTATGTGCATTTTCAATAATGTGTATTTTATCGAATCAGTGTATCTCATGGCAGATGTTCCACAGTTATGGTGTTGTGTGGATAGTTTGTAAACATGATTTTTATGTTTTTTTACAAAAGCCGAATAAAGCATTGTTGTTATTGACTGTTATGGTGGTGGTCATAACGTGCTTTTTTCCAATACGGATTGTGCTGCGGCCCAAGTAAAGTGGCGCAGCAGAAGCCACAGTGGAAAAAAGCACTTTGTGCACTGTGTACCAGCCTGACACTCGGTGCATGGATGTGTGGTCCATGTGGCACGGGGACCCTGTATGAGGCCCCCAAAGTCCGTTTCCATCTGCCTTTTCATGGCAGTCAGACCGCCATGAAAGACAGTCGGAAATGGACATCGTAGTCACAACACATGCCTGTGCAGGCACTACTGCAATGGTAGGGATACGAATCAGACCGCTGCCATGACGGGATCTTAAATCCTGTCAGAGGTGGTGGTCTTTTCCCCTGACGTCTGCAGTCTGATGGCCCATATGTCCGTGGAACCACCACCAAAGGCATGTTGATGGTGGTCCCACCAACCATGTAATCAGGCCCTAAATTCCAAAGACCATGGTGGAATGTCTCTGATAGCACCTTGGCACAGGAAGCTAAAACAAACAACACAGTGGAAGGATGTCACAATGCCTTTCAATCCACACTAGGCAGAACCCAAACTACACTCTACACATTTGTAAAACCATTAAAAAATACTAAAACAAGCAAAAACTATTAATGTAGCAAACTGTTAGCTAAATTAACCCTAACCTTACCAAACAAACCAGATGAATGTAGATGACGCTACAATTTAAAATCAAACTCCTCATCAATAGGAGTAGAATACTTTTTTATTTAAAATAAAAAACGTATAATTTTATTTCATCAGTCAAAAAATTAATCAAAATTACAATGTTAATGAAGACTGATATAATACATTTATATATAATTGTTTTTTAAAAACGTAACCGTCAGCAACTAACAAAGTTAAAAACAAAATCAATCCATTACATAAAATAATGACATCACATAAAACAAACAATTCCACATAACATTCACATAATGTTTCCACAAACAATATAAAATCACATTTCCCACCGAAAAGAAAATAAATAAATAAAACGTACTCCTATGTAGCTGCAGTTCTTTCTCTGTATCGAAGTAATAGAAAATAGAAACTCATAAAAAATGGGAAAAACAATAAAACATATTTAGGAAGTTTAAAAAAAGTGAAAAAGTGTTGAAATAAAGTAACTAACAACAATGTCCTTAAAATAAGAATCTTAAATGTCAAGTGCCCATAGGACACGTGTGTACATTACTAAAATAGTGTATGAAAAGCCAAAACTGCAGTGTGAAAAATAGTAACAATAATACATCGAAATATACAAAAAAACACAAAGCACACTATAACAAACTTGTAGATCTCCCCCTAAATGCCCTTATCCCCAAAGCCCTTAAACCCTTAAAAATCCTAAAAAGGGACTTATTTGATGTGAAGAACAGCAGCACTTTACTGCAATCTGGTTCCTGCAAAATAGGCTAACAAAAACAGAAATAGGTTACAAATTAGAAAGTAGTGCTAAAAACAAGTAGACACTAAGGGGTCGATTCCGATCCTGTAAAACCAGGGTACGAATGGTCGTACGGAGCGTATTCTCCGTACGACTCGTAGCCGGGAAATCCTCCTTACGAAGCAGCAAGTACGATTCGTACAGAAATACCATTTCCCTACGAATCGTAAAAAACTACGTGCGGCGAAAAAATACCCACAATTCCGATCCGGGACATCGCGTACGTAACGTCCGGACGGAGTCAGGCAGCGTTTTACAGACCAGCAAGTATGATTCGTGCCTACGTCACTCCGCACGGCTCATATTTTACGGCAGCCAAAAACTCCCGGGAAATTGAGGACGACGCGAAGAAGGAGCACCGGTATGCGACGGACAGCCATGGACCCCATCCTACGTGTCATCCCGGCCCTCCTAGCCTACGACCTGGTGCACCGAAACCGCCACGCACGCCGCAGAAGGTCAGAACAACACCCAGGGGCAAAGGGGGGGCGAGGGACAGGAAACATAACCCCTACCCAATTTAAAAAAAAAATATATCCTGTACATACATTACCTCCAGGGTCTGGTCACTTTGTGGGGCGTGTCCACCAATCCCTGCGTACCGCCACGACGGAAGTGGACATGGACGCGTACCCGTCACCACTACAATGTTGGGACGGACCGCACCCACGCTCTGAGGATGTGGGTACGGTCCGTTCCACCATTGTAGTGGTGATGTAGGGGTATGCGTGGTACGGACTGTACCCACGCCCTCAGAGCGTGGGTAGAGTCCGTACCACCATTGTAGTGGTGATGTAGGGGTACATGTGGTACGGACCGTACCCACGCCCTCAGAGCGTGGGTACGGTCCGTACCACGCGTACCCCTACATCACAACTACAATGGTGGTACGGACCGTACCCACGCCTTCAGAGCGTGGGTACGGTCTGTACCACCATTGTAGTGGTGATGTAGGGGTACGCATGGTACAAAGTACTCAGAGACCTGTGAGTACTTTGGAAACCCAAACGAAATACATTGTGATCCCTTGGGAATCACAACACTTTACACAATCTACATGTTTAGAATGTGTGAATGTGCCACTTTGTGAACAGAACACACATGTGCCTATATAAAAGAAGTCACACAAGGTGGTGCACACAAAACTACATTTACACAGTCATTGTATGAGCTGCCAGCCTTATTCAAATAAGCCACTGTTAGGAAGAAATGGGGTTTCAGTAAGTACATATATATGGCACCACGGCGGTCTGGATGACTTGACACTCATAAGTTGGTATCAGCAACAACCAAGAACTTACCCAAATGCAACCACACTGTGGGAACATGTATATGTATAATCTCAAAACAAGTGTTATTCGAACTGTGCCTTTCTTTTAAATGTGCCAGCGTGTCCCCGGAAAGTGTAAAGGTGGTTTCTTGTGCACTTCCTTGGGAGACATCTGTCATGCAGGCACATTATAGTCCTTCACAACAAAACATAAAAGTCAAGCATTGAAAAAATTGAGACATGTTGACAAGTGTAGTGAGTGCCAAGGTACAAGACTTCTTGACTAACAACTTGAATCATGCCACCTGTCACATGGCCATCCGTACCATGATGACACAGTTGGCAACACATCTGACCCACTGCCTGTCATGTGGAGTGGCACACATGTCCAAACACAGGACAATGGTAAGCTAATGGGCCTGCAATTGTGTTGGAATAAGGAGCACCTGCACTGAGGAGACACCCTCATGGGAACCAAGAATGTCCACACAGATGTCAGCACACAAAGACCAAACTACGTAGCATCTGGACCACACACTGGTGCCAAAAATGGATGAGCAGGAACCATGTATTTTAACTTTTGACACATGCTGCAAAGCACAAACATTAAACCCTGCACAACATGACTGGGTCACTGCACGTTGAGTGTCTGTCCAGACAATTATCACACACAGGTCAGACCTGGCAAGGAGACATAAGGTTTGGACATGTAGGCCTTGCCCGCACAAACCCCCCATACCTGAGACAATGTGATTGAGACAGATCAAGAAGTTACACCTCTTAATCTGGGTTTACTAAAATGTGCATCAAGAATTCCTAAATGTACTCCACATCACCTCGTGAGGCTTCCAACACATATTTGTGACACACAACCATCAACAGATAGTTGTACATAGACACACAGGCACTGGCCAGTGTGAGTATGCACAAGCCAAATGGGGTCACCCTGTACAGTGGACACATGTAGCACACTTTACAAAAATACAAATGAAGCCAGGGAACAATGCCACAGAGGCCAACCTATGCTGAACACACAGAGAATGGGCACAGTGTTGGATGACACACATGATTCCGAGGCAAGGGTGTCTCAGGGGACTGTAGTGGGCACACTGCTCCATGGTCCTGGAATGATCTGACTGTAACAAGAGCAACCGTCCCGGCACTATGTGTATCTCCCACTCATGCACATCATGTCTCACGCCACAACATCGGTCATGCATGCTGCAAGTCTGTTCATTTGAAACCTCACACTCCTATGTTGAGACTCAGCATCAGTGCCAACAAATATGGACCCCCAAATGACTGAACAGGACAGGGCACAGGCAAGGTACCAACACATGTCACAGACCACCCCCACACATGATGCAGAAAGCAGTGTGCACTTGGATTAACTGGCAGCCTAGATGACCATGTGCAATAGTGATTACACACAGACCAGGGAACACATGTCAAGGAGGGGAAGGGAGGAAGAACAGCACCGGTTGACTTGGGGCACAGGATATGCACTGCACATATAAAGCCTGGCAGTGTATCCAGGCAACTGAGCACTTCCAAAAGCTGGTGACACACAACAAACACACATGTACCTACCCCTTCCTTGCTGCTGTCCCTCCTGTAACCGCCTATCCATGTCAGGGAAGACCACCGCCAGGACACGCTTCATCTGGTGGGTCAGGCGTCCGCGCCCGCCGTGGGGGCCTGGAGGTGAGTCCTTCAGCAGGACCCGGGCGATCCTCCGGGTCCAGCACCGTTGCAGTCCTTCATGTGCAGGGCCTTGGTGTGTCAGGCAGTGATATTGCACATGTCTCCTCATGTTTAAGCACAATAGATGTGTGATGACCTGAGTACACATGTCATGTGTGATGGGGCACTATGTGGCACACTTCCCCTTCACACTTTGCACATGTGTGCATGTAGTACAAACGTGTCAAGCACAGCATCACTGGTATGGCACAGTCAACAACACCCGCAAATGTCCCCTGATGCCAGGGACAGGGACACTGATAACTGACATTTAACGACCAGCATGCCACGATGTGACTATGTGATGTGTGTGTCATGTGTTCCCAAGAGCTGGCTGTTGGTGTCCCGCCAACTGCATCTGCTGTTGCTGCATCCAACATGTGACGGTGTGTAGATGTGCAGGGCAGACATCTACGCACACCATTCCACATGTGGAATCTCACGTAATCTGTGTCTGTATGCATCAAACATGGTATTTCGACGTGAGGACATATCTGCGTTGTCTCAATGTCTGTGGTTTCAGTTTTCACGTGTACCCCTTCATCGCAATGTGTGTGATCTGTACATTCGACCTTCCATGTGACCTGTGCGTCTAGCTTGCCGTCAGCTGTCTGTATGAGATGACATCCTTCAAATGCAGATATGTGGATGTATGTCACTCCTGTGATGTCTCTGGCTGTTCACTTACACTGGCCCACAGCTCGTTTCAGGGCATGTCATGTAGACTTGCCAATCAACGGGTGTAGCTGGCTTTTCGTAGGAGTATCACCTGGCTGGCATACGTGTCCTGGATGTATTGCACAGTCCAGACTCTGTATTTAGCAGATATGTATTAGCAGTTGAGCATGTGCTCAGTTCATTGACATTGATGTTGTTATGTCCTCACTCTTCGTTCTTCATTCCCATTTTCTGCAGGGCACCGCCTCTCCCCCGACAAATGCCAGACTTGGGTGCCATGAGGGAACGTGACTGCATAAGACGTTACCGATTCTCTCAACAGTTGATTGAGGACTTGCCCGCCAAGCTGGAACCACACCTCCAACCGCGACACAGGTATCCTACTGCGCTGACCCTCAAGATGAAGGTGATGGCAGCCCTACATTTTTTTGTCACTGGTACGTTTCAATTCACCATAGCTGATGTTGGTGGCATGTCTCAGACGATGTTCAGCCGTGTCCTGCATGATGTTTTAGAAGCCATGTTGGAGCACCTGGATGAATTCATCCATTTTCCGACTCCTGAGCAGTTGACAAGGGTGATTGCTATGCCCTGGGAGGGATGCCCCATGTAATTGGGTCCACCATTGATGGGACACATGTGGCTTTGGTACCACCACAGGCACAGGAGGTAAACATTACCACTCCATTAATACCCTTGTGGTGTGTCTTGCTAACATGCTGATTTCCCATGTATGTGCACGTTTTCCAGGGTCAGCACACGATGCCTATATCATGAGGCGTAGCAGGGTGCCACAAATGATGCTGCGGCTGCACAACAAACGAGCATGTCTTGTTGGTGGGTATACTCTGTTGGTCCTGTGTTTAGCGCTATCTTTGGATCTTACGACATCTCCTGACCCACTTATTTACATGATGCTTCCATGGAGGGGACTCTGGCTATCCCAACATTCCATGGCTGATGACGCCTCTCCGCAACCCAAGAACAGCTGCAGATCACCGGTACAACGATGCACACGGGCAGACCAGGCGAGTGATTGAGAGGACGTTTGGCCTCCTGAAGAGCCGATTCCGGTGCCTTCACAAGACAGGCGGGTCCCTCCCATATGCACTGGCGAAGGTCTGCAAAATCTTCCTTGTGTGCTGCATGCTGCACAACATGGCAGTGGAGAAGGCAGTGCCACTCATCCTGGATCCTGATGAGCAGGAACATCCACCCGTGGAGGATGAAGGGCTTGGTCACGAGGCAAGTGAGGAGGGGGAGGAGGAGGAGGACATCCGGAGTCAGATCAAACGCAACTTCTTCTCATGATGGTGAGTCACTGGGTCTGAGTGTGCACGCTTGGAGCCTTGTGTGGCAGGTGTTGCAATGTGTGTGTCCAGCTACCTGTATGCTAAGTGACTTAGAGGTGTGTTCTGATATGTCACTCGAGTGATGATGTCATTCCACACATCTTAGCTGAGACACTACATTTTGATTTTGCATGGTGACAACATTATTCATGTAGAGTAAATGACCATGTATGCTGATAACAATCTTTTCAAAGACTTCTTGTGTGTCTGTCATCCCCAGGGTCTTGCGCATGTTGTCTGCTCGTGTCATCGTTGGCCTCCTGCTATTCCTCATGAGTATTGCAACGTATGCTGAATCAGCGTTCCATGCACGGACATGTTGAAAATACATATTGGGTAAGGATTGCAGCAAGGCATTTTTTTGGGGGTGGTAGGTGTTTGGAATGTGTGGGGATTGCTCCTGTGCATGTTGTGTTACCATGCATACATGTCGACTCACTATGGGGCACATGACAAGTAGCATGACTCCCAGGAATTGATAGTCACCCTTCGTGACAGTCATCTGTAATGGTATGTGGATTCTGATGAAGGCATCAATGTGTGTTAAACTTCCCTCAGACACATACGGGATGCTACAGGTGGACATAGTGTGGGACATCCCCATAAGAGGCTCAATGGGGAATTGCAGCCTCTCCGTGTGCAGCAGGGGGTGTTTGGCTCACCCCCTTCACTTATGTGACAGTTCATTTGGATTTACAACATCTGTGTTGTGAAGGGGGTTTCCAGTGTAGGTCCCACATGTTCAGCCAAATGACCTGTGAGTCTGTTCATATTGATGCATTTCCCTTAGTGTGAGCCTGAGTAATAAAGGTGTTCCTCACCTTCCAAGGTGCCTCATCTCTGTCAATTCAGGTCTCTTGCCACTTTGCATGCGCCATCTCTGGCATAGTTGTAAAAGATAGTGCATATGAGTCTATGTGTAGTTTAGCAACATGCATGCAGTTCTTCATGGATTTGAATATGTATTGTGCATGAAGTCCATGGTTGTGCATGTATTTGGTAGGCCTGGGCCAAAATTTTGTTCCGTTCGCGGAAATTGCGATAATTTGGCATTTTCGCGTTCCGCGGAAAGCGCGAAAATGTCAAAATTTCCGCATTCAGCAGCTTAGCGATAATTTGTTTCTTGCTCACGCTGTAAAATAATACATTCTCACGTGCGCGCGATCGCCTTACCTGAATCCCCGCGTTCGCCGACAAGTTTTCCCGATCCGGTCGCGGCTTTCTTCTCGCGATCATGCACCGCGAGACAAGTGAAAACAAGATGGCTGCACCCACGAGCAACCGCATGGGTGAGTTGGCGAGCCGCGACCACGCAGAAAATACCGCGAACGAGCGGGAACAAAACTTCTGCATCTTCGCGATATTTCCGCGTGTTTGCGGAGATTTTTAACATTTTCGCGATAATTTGCAAAAGTGAATTTCGCAAATTCCGCCCACCCCTAGTATTTGGGCATGTTGGTCCCCCCAACGGGCCGTCAAACACTGCTGAGGGTGTGTCTCCTGTGCGCAGCTCGGCCTTCAGTTTTATGATAATGTGTCAGTCATCTTTGGTGATTGTGCATCCATTTTCTCTGGGTGTGCCATGGGTAGCCGGACACTCCTTCTTTTACATGCGCCTGTTGCAGTTGTCCTTTCTGACATCCTTGTCTTCGTGTGCAACTTTTGGCATAGTTTCCAGGACATGCCACCTACTGCTGCGGCCCCTGCAGCAAGGGCCCACGGAGTTCCCGGATTCGGCAACACACACGCCTCAAAGATGCTCCTCCCTCCCTTCCTCCCTCCACCCATTCATTTGTCTGCCATCAGCTTGTCTGTGCCACTGTTGCGGCCACGCGGTGCCAAAGGCAGGCCGGTCAGCGCATGCAACGTGCACATTGCACGACCCTCATGTCCTTGCATGACCCACATCACACTACAGTCTGATGTTGCAGCCAGCAATGTCCATCCAACAATCAACTGCCTGCTCTCAGGCATACCCTAAGCGCACACATGACACTTTTGCATGCTGAGTGTGCTACTCCAAGTGCCTACACAGTGCTGCCCCGCCTTCCAGGCCCTGTCACACCAACCAGGTCATGTCCCTCCTACTCCCCACCGGCTCCGTCCACCAGCAAGGCCATGGGAGTGGGACTCAAGCCTTCAGCATGTAGTATAGTGGCGTTATCTGGCACATGGCCTAGGGGTCATCTCTCAGCGTGTCAATCTTCAATGTGTCCAGGACCCCCTCTCCACCATCACATGCACACAGAACCTCATCATCACCTCGTATGCCATTGACAGCCAGGTGCTCCTCACCCTCATCAAAGACGCAGCCATTGCCAGTTCCAACATTCAAGGAGGCATGAGGTCCATTGATGAATGGCTGAACATCAGCCACCTGAGGCTGGACTTGTACAGGACTGAGGTAATCATCTGAGGTTTGTCCCCTCGCAGCTGGGTCACCTCCTTGTGTCCCATCCGCCAGGGCCCTGCACAAGCACCCAGTGGCCACGCACACAAGATGGTGTGCATCATGGATTCGACGCTCACATTTGCCATGCAAATCCCCAGCATCTGTACCTCATGCTGCAACAGCCTCTGCATGATGCACATGATCCACAGATAGATCCACTCCAAGGAAAGACAGACAATCCCCCAGGTCCACAACAACAGCCGTGTCAACGACTGCTCCGCCCTCTACAGCGCAAGTACATCCAAACTCCCGGGAAACTTGTCCACATCCAGGGTGCATCTGCACACCTCAGCATCAACATTCCGTGCCCCAGCCACATCACCGTCCACCAGAGATAGCTGCAATGGATCACTGTCTGCTGCAGGATGACCTTCAGACTCCTCACCCACACTCAGGAGGCAGGCCACAACCCCAGACCCCAAACCAACCTTGGCCGTCTGTCATCCGAGACCCCGTTGTGCCAACTCCGTGCATCCAACCTTGCCCTGCCCACCATTCTTCACATCCACCGTACTCCAGCATGCAGGACATAGTTCTCCCACCTGGCAAAACATACCTGCTACTCCCTCCCAGGCAACATTCACATGAGCCATGACCTCTACGCCTTCATGATACTCTTCCCAATTGGTCTGTCCGCACAGTATTGCCAGCCCCCCCTCAGCAGCTTGAGGCCATCACGGGTGAGTATTGTGGTGCTCCATGTCTGTATTGTATGATACATTGTGACCCATGTGTGTCCTGTACCAGACTCAGATCCCAGGGTATGGATGGCTGGAGTTAGTTCAACACTCAGGCATAGTTTGACATTTCCCCACACGTAGGTTGTGTACTCATGCAAAATGACTGCAACATCAAATTTAAGAAATTAAGATTTATTCTCGGTGGGGGGCGTGTTTAGTGTGGACAAATAGGTGCTATACAGTTTGCATGGAATCCAAAGTTCACAGGGGAAGATGGGATCCTTGTCATTTGGAGTCATCAGAGTCCAGACCACAGTGTTGGTCATCATTGGTCAGACTGTGACCAGCAAGTCCATGTGGCAGAGAATGTCATTGGATGAGGTGCTGCTGTTGCGCATGAGGGCCAGGTGCCAGGCCAGGTGACCTGGGAGATGTGGATGGTCCGCTGCCTCTCACGGTCTTTTCCGTGGACGACCCACCTTCCTCGGGGGACCCTCAGATGCAGGCCTTGACAATGTTTGTGACGCTCCGTCGGACGATTCCTCCTCATCCTCCCTCCCTGTGGCTGGTGCTGGTCTTCGCCTGGTGGCACAGGGAGGGTTGCCCATGTTGTCGGTGATCCAACGGAGTGAACGGCTTATGTCCGTTTGCACCGCCAGGAGCTCAGCCAGTCTTGCCTCCATCCGTCCTTGGTATTGTTGTTGACTGGCGTGTTGCTCGGCCTGCTGGTTCTTAATCTCGTTGAGGGTCGCTGCTACCTGGCTGATGCCCCTGGTGTCACGCCGGTATGTGTCCAAGATGTGGCGTATGTGTGACATACCGGTTCCCTCAGCTGGCTGGTCAGGTTCGCGCCTCCGCCTGCCTCCACTCCCACCACCCCTGTCCACACGAGCCTGGCCTGCCGTTGTGGGCACATCGGGTCTACGGGACCCCTGAGGGATGGCATTTGCAGGGTTGTCTGCCTCCTCCTGGGTGCCCAGAGAACCTTGTCCCTCCAGGTCAGACTGGCTCAGTTGTTCTGTGCGGGCAGGGCTCCTGGGTGTCTCATGGGATGTGGCAGGAATGGGGGTGGTGGTTGGCACAGATGTACCTGAAGCAGGTGCTGCAGGGGCTTGGGCACCAGAGGGTCCAGGTTGGTTGGGGTCATCCACGGAGTGCTGAGAGTCGTCGCTGCCGGTGGGATCATCTTCCTGCCGAGCCTGGGACTGTGATTCTTCCCCCCCAGTGTTGGGGGGAGATCCATGACGTTGCCCTGTGTGTGAGAGAGAGACAATGTTAATGCCATTTCATGCGACATCCATGTTTCATACATATTCAAGTTGGCACAGTTCCTCCAGGTAGCTGGATGTGCCTAGCATTCCTCTCAATGTTCACTTGTGGATGGCTATGTTGCAGGTGACAGATTGATATGTTCTCCTGATTGTTTGACATGTAGCTTTGTGGCTTGGATGCATATTTGGCTATGGATTGATCTTGTTGTGCCACATGTCCATTGTGAGAGTGGGTAAATCCGTTGCCAGCCCCGGGGGTGTGTGCTTGTGTAAGGGGTGTGTGTGACAGGGCCTGCTGTTGGGTGTAGTGTGATTTGGCATTGGGTCTCCCAGGTGATATGTCTGTCCCCTCATGGAGCATGCTGGCATGACAGTGAGTGTGAGTTCCTGTGCTAGATATCTGAGCTTGTGGTGTTGGTGTTTACAGTGGTCACAGGAGGGCCTTGTGCTGCCTACAGCATGGCCAAGTGTCAGCTACCTTGTCAGTACTTAGCCAGTCCCTGTGCATTGAGCATGGTGCATGGGTATGTACCTGGGCCATATGGGCTGAGGGCAATGGTGTCTGCTTCTGATTTGAACAATGTATTTTGTGAGCCCCACCTTCCCAGCATCACGGACATCCAGTCTTGGGTTTGTTGTTCGTGTAGCCTGGGACATGGCATGGCCTTGCTTTGTGAATGGGGCATGGACATGTTAGTGGCATGAGCGTTGTTTTTGAGTGTGGTTGTGTCCGGTGAGGGCTTGGGGGTAGTTGCCTGCATTTGGTGTAGTTGGGGTGTGAATGCCATTACCCCCATGTTACGCAAGTTGTTTGTGTACTCACCAGGCTCTGCCACTCCTTGGACTCCGTGTACTCCCACCGGCGGAAGCAGGGCCATCACATTCTCCTCCCAGGGATGGTAATGTACCGGTCTGTGGGGCATCCCACCTCCAGTGATGTTGCTCTGGGCGTAGTCCTCGTTCATTTTGCGCTTGACTGCCCACTGCAGATCGTACCACCTGGGTTGGCATTCATGTCTGGTCCTCCTGATGGGCGCAACAGCATTCACCCTATCGACGATCCACTTCCACATGCGTGATTTTTCAGCTATGCAGGTCTGTCTGACCAATGTTCCAAAGAGCTGTGGCGCGACTCTGATGACTTCGTTGACAAGGATGTCCAGCTCCTCCCTCGTGAACTTTGGATTCTTGTCTGTGGGCAGGGTGTGGGGTGAGGGTGTGGATGGTTGTGGGTGTGTGGGTGTGAATGTGAAGGTGTGTGTGGGAATGTGAAGAGGGGGTATGTGTGAAGGAGTTTGTGTGAAGGTGTATATGTTGATGTGTATGGGTGCAGTTGTTGGGGTGTGCTCTGTAGCTGCAGTGAGTCTGTTGCAAAGGCTCATGGTTTGTGTGTGTGGGCCCTTTTTATTGGTCCGTTTGTGGGTGTGCCTGAGTTTGAAATGTTGGTGGGTGTGTTATAAGAGGTGGTTGTGAGTCTGGGCCTCTGTTTGCCTGTTTGGATGTGCCAGGTCAGTCATTTTGATGTTTTTTCAACTGTAGACGTGTTTTGTGGTGTTGTGCGAGTCAAATTGACCCTCCTTGTGCTGTTTTACAGTGTCCTGGTTCAGTACGAGTCATTTTCCCGTATGTAAGGTGCGTACATACGCGATGTTGTTGTACCGTGCTCACATACGCAATGTTGTTGTAAGGTCCATACATACGCGATGCTGGGGGACGGGGCTGGGGTACGGTGCGTCCAGGTACGGGGCTGGGGTAAGGTGCGTCCAAGTACGGGGCTGGGGTACGGTGCTGGGGTACAGTGCGCACAAGTACGGGGCTGGGGTACGGTGCGTACAAGTACGGGGCTGGGGTACGGTGCTGGGGTACAGTGTGTACATGTACAGGGCTTGGGTACGGTGCTGGGGTACAGTGCGTCCAAGTACGGGGCTGGGGTATGGTGCGTACAAGTACGGGGCTGAGGTACAGTGCGTCCAAGTACGGGGCAGGGGTACGGTGCTTACAAGTACAGGGCTGGGGTACGGTGCGTACCAGTACGGGGCTGGGGTATGGTGCATCCAAGTACAGGGCTGGGGTACGGTGCTGGGGTACGGTACGTACGAGTACGGGGCTGGGGTATGGTGCGTACGAGTATGGGGCTGGGGTACGGTGCTGGGGTACGGTGCGTCCAAGTACGGGGCTGGGGTATGGGGCTGGGGTACGGTGCGTCCAAGTACGGGGCTGGGGTACGGTGCAGACATGGGGGTACGGTGCTGACATAGGGGGGGTACGGTGCTGACATACGGGGGTACGTACGGACATACGCTGGGGGAGGAGGGGCTGTACAACTCATATCCCGGGCACAAGTTTACCCGGGATACGAGTGGTACAGAGTTCACTACGTACGGGCCGTTTTACATACGCTTGTGTATTCGGAAGGGTGGTACGGATCGTACTTGTGCGCTCAGACTTCAGTTTTACGATTTGTACGTAAAACTGTCCGGGTACGTCTCGTAGCCCTTTTCCCGATACGAATCATATGTATTTTTCACGTATGAATCGTACTTCACCGGTGGGACGGGACTTGTACGATTCGTATGTAAAAATATATGGATACGAGTGGTACGGAATTTTTTTTTACCTGATCGGAATCGGCATCAAAGTAGGGACTCCTCCACCTGTACCAATTTGCTGATTAAATGCCTCAATTAGCACTGTCTTGTCTACCTCATTGTGATTATGAGCTAATTCCTTTAGCATACTCATCTGTTGTGTTTGAGTGTTAGATGTTAGCCAAGGACTACTTACACTCAAAATGGACAAAGGAGGAAATGTGATATTCTCTCAAATTAAGGATACTACATGGGAAAAACGCACAGTTCTTTAAAAGTGCCTTCCCCCACTAATAGTGACATGCTTCATCATTGGGCATTCTACAATACCCCAGCACAGACCAATGCGGGGGATAGAGCCAAACGAAATAGGAAATACAATACACACATATATGTGGGGATCTAATCTACAGAACAAAAATGTTAATAACACTACCTCAGGAATGTCCTAAGCTATCTTTATTCTTGAACCCCCTGGGCAGGATAAAAAAATATAGCAGTGATGAAACAAGGATATTAGTGCCCCTTCATTCCTCCTATCTTCTCTTTCGTTGAAATGTTTCAGCTGCTCTCAATCATCCAACTAGGTTGCTTGGCCTTTCGCAGGACTCAAAGATCCCACTTATGTTGCCACCCTTTACTTATAGTTTTAGTTTGGGTGGTGGGGAAACAAGTATCCGAAATGTAATGACCTTACTTGCCATTCCTCAGTAAAGACACAACAGGTGATCCAAGTTTCATTTGGAATTTCTCTGAAACTGGAGTGAGAGCGGGAGCATCTCCCTGTAATCACACAATCATCAAGGTAAAGGCGCCGCTACACTGCACCGCTTGCTGCCCAGGAAGGTGCACCTTCACAGGGCAGTTAGCTGCACCGAGGTTCAGGTTGCAGGCAGATGATCCTAGCTTCTGAAGAGAAATCAGTTTGGGATATTGACTGGCAGTTGTTGACACAGAAATAATCATTTAGGTAAAATCCTCATCTTAACAAAGTTATTTTGGCAAATGACTGAAAGAGGAAAAGTTGGCAAAGATCTAAGAAGAAAATAAACTCTTGATCTCAGTCCATTTAGAATAAAGGTTAGCCTTCATCAGGTCCTTCATATACTGTGGTATTATAGGGCATGATTTATAGTTCAGTGGACAGGATATCTGTCACAATTTTGACTGCGGAACCCATCCGCCGAGCTCTGAATAGGGCCGTTAGTCTATAAATACTGTCTCTTAACCAGTGTGCCCCATGTATACTCATAATAATGTATCTTACAGGCCATAATTTCAGTTTTAGCTTCATTAACCATATATCTTCAGGAATGGATAAATCATCTAAGATTCTGCATAATATGCTCACAGGCTATTTCACTGCCAGATAAAATTAATAAATTAGCTGCATACATTTGAACATTTATCTTCATATTTTTCAACAAATATAATGGAATTAGCACATTTGACCCAGGTGAAATTGCCCAAAAATCTAAGAATAATAATAAAAAAAAAATGTGATATTGGGCAACCTTGATGTGTGCTTCAATTAAAGATTAAAATTAAAGGCTGTACTGTGTTAATACAATTTTCTGGGACAGAAAATTCTTCCAGCAGATAAAAGCGAATAGCCCACTTAACTCTGGCAAAGACCTTTTCTGCATTGACCATTTGGGTGAGAAGGGGATGGGACATAACAGTGGCTCTATCTAAACATGTAATAAATGCTGTAATATTTGTACCTACGTTCCTTTTTGGTCTTGATGGATATCACTGCAGGCTGCTCATCTATAAAAATGACTCCCAGAATTTCTGAACTTTGCATTACTCGTAAATTTTCAAAATTGTTGTCATTTCACGTAATGTGATATTTCACTCAGGATTTACCAGCAGAATACAGGTTTAAGTATGACACGTGGCACACATTTATCGATGTAGCTGGGCCACTGTGTTGACATACCGCGAGGCACACACAGTTTCATGTTCACATACTCCTAGTGAAAAGTGGAGTGCACAGCCCAATCCCAGTCAACACCAGTTACGTCCCCTGTAATGTAACAGGGGCATGCCATGTTGAAAGGTGAGCTTGTGTGTTCTCCCAATGTTTTAAAACAAATAGTTTGGCATGTACTTACCATGTGACAAAGCAAATAAAATGAAATACCTTATTGAAGTTTGGGCTCTTTTTAATGCACTTTTTTTACACTCAGTAAGTCTGCGTTTATTTGAGCTGTGCTGTTTCATACTAAGTGTGCGAATATTCAACACCCCCTTCCACATCACCACCCAGAAATTCCTTTCAGGTGATATCTTAAGGAATATATGTGAGGAAAACCCTTTGATGTACAATTCAAAATGTGAAATCTGGCACACACTCTGTTTGCCATCCATTCCGCATTTGTTGTTAAGCTCATTCAGGAGGTTAATGCTTGCAGTGTCCTCCTTACATTCGGGATTAATAATATGCAGCCTGACCTGCGTCAGCTGCATTTCACTGTATTCCCAGTGGCCCTAGTGAGTACCATCTACGCGCGTGTTTGAATTGCAAACACTTGATCGTAATCAAGAATATTTCATTAGAAGTGCATCAGAACTAGAAAATAACATAAAATCAGTCTAATGTAATCAGGAAGCATGCCGTGAATGATAAACATAATAACAACATTAATACCAGAAATGTAAATGCACATTTAATTATTTACAAAATGATTTTATTAAAATACATATATACAGAATTTACATTAAAAATAAAGTATGGAAAAATTGTAGACATATGCAATCACACCATGTTTTATCATGAAGGCCCAATATTTTTTAAATGCTTATTTTTCACTTTAACCAACAGTTCTGCAAGTTGTTTTTCTTCTTTTGTTTGCAGACATTGCAACTTTGAAAGCTACTTTTTATTAGTCAATGAACGGACATTTTTTGTAATAGATGACTTATAGGGAGGGTCACACCACAGAAAATGTAGGACAGGGAGGATGTTACAAACAGAAAATAATCTGCCCCCAACATTCAAGGACACATGGTTGAAAGATGCTTGTACTCGGATGAGAAGATGGGGAGTAGACCAGTTCTCAGGAGCATGCTGAAATCTTATTGGTCAATGTGAAGAAAAGTGAACATTAATGTTGCAATACAGAAAACATGCTTTTATATTAGTGTGTGTTCCTAGCTAAATATGTCAGATCACAACAAAGATCCTTTGACCTAAGATGTGTGCAAAGGTTCTTGCCATTAAGTAATTAAGAATTGAGATGTATTGAATGGAATAAGGAGAAAGTAAATTAAAGCACTATTTTATCTTTCAAGCGCAAAGTGGCAAATCAATGAAACCAAAAAGTGAGGAAACAAGTGCATTGGGCTGTATATATGAAAAAGAAATAGAAGATGCTATACTGACAGTAATAATTTACCAATTAGACAGCAAAAAGAGTAGTTTATGTTTTTGAGTACGTGGTGTGTACTACAAACAATAGTAATTGCTAAACATATTCATTGTGGTTACACAATTTTTGGATCCAGTGCATAAATGAACAACACAACATTTTAGCTGAGATATAGTTGCCAAGTGCACTGCATCTCAACATGTTATATAGTCAACTACACTTTGCATGCTGTGAGATTTAAGCGCTTATTATTAATTAAAAAAGTGAAACTACAAAGGACCACTTGAGTGTGATCAAAGAAATCTGCTCATGTGTGATGCATGTCTAACTTGAGAGAGTGGAAACTATGGGGCAGATTTATGTTTCCTGTCGCATCCCTGCAAATCAGCAGGGATGCGCCAGGAAAGATGCGTCACAAAAGTTTACCCGTGCGCCACAATAGATGCGCCGCATTTACAATGCAGCGCATCGTGGCGCAGGGATAAACAGATGCGTGACGCATCTGATGGCGCAAGGGGGCGCATTGCTGGAGTTGCGTCGCAAGCGCGACGCAGCTCCAGCGAGGCTCGGGGGTGCCCTATCATTACAATGCTGCGTCAATCCTTATGCCTGCTTCAAGCAGGCGCAGGGTTTTGACGCAGCATGGGCTCAAAAGTGACTGAGTGAAATCTTGTAGATTTCACTCAGCCACTTTTAGGAGGCGTTCCTGCGACGGAACGCCCCCCCCTGCCCAGGTACGCCTACTGCTGGCGCAGGGCTTTACAACGTGACGCATCTCCCAGATGCGTCACGTTGTAAATACCCCGCAGCATGGCGCAGGATATGCGCCGCTGCTGCGTCACAAAAGTGATGCAACAGCGGCGTAAATGAGGCGCTATGTTCATAGGGGCAGATTTATGTTTCCTGGCGCATCCCTGCAAATCAGCAGGGATGTGCCAGGAAAGATGCGTCACGCAAGTTTACCCTTGCGCCACCACAGATGCGCCGCATCTACAATGCAGCGCATCGTGGCGCAAGGATAAACAGATGCGTGACGCATCTGATGGCGTAAGGGCGGCGCATTGCTGGAGTCATGTCGCAAGCACGACGCAACTCCAGCAATGTTTAGGGGCTGCCCATACCTAACATGCTGCGTCATGCCTTACGCCTACTTCAAGCAGGCGCAAGGTTTTGACGCAGCAGCGTCGGAAAAGTGACTGAGTGAAATCTTGTAGATTTCACTGCGTCACTTTTCCGAGGCTTTTTCCGATGGAATGCCCACCCTGCATACATTAAACCTGATGCAGGTTTAATGTGGCGCAGGGCTTTACACCGTGACGCATCTCCATAGATGCGTCACGATGTAAATAGGGCGCAACGTGGCGCAGGGTTTACGCCGCTGCTGCGTCCCAAAAGAGACGCAACAGCGGCGTAAAAGTGGCGCAAGTCTAACATAAATCTGCCCCTTAGTGGATATTAATTGACATAAAATGGAAATGCATGATTACGCATTGTTCCTGGTCTGTGCTGGTGAGTATTTTTATTGTGCTTTCCACCTTGTTCGGCGAGGACCATGTGACCGATCAGAGAACTTTTCCCCCAGAGCACGCATGCAGTGATGAGAGCACACCAGTGAAAGATTGCAGTGGTTAGATCAGTCACTGCTTCTTTCACTGTAGACAAACTCAGCATGCTACTGGAGCTGGGCAGAAACCCATAACACCCTGACTGCAGTCCCATATGTGGTGTTCCAGGGTCTCTTCCTGCGCCTTTTGAAGGGTACGCTCAGGTGATGGAGTTACTCTGTGCCACTTAATAGGTGGGGCACAGTTATTGCACCTCAGAGGGTATCTTTTTCAGTAAACTCACATCTGTAATATGGTGAAGTGCACGGACAAAGCTGTACACTCATTTGCAGGGGGTAATATCCATAGCATCCTGCCCCATCCCGGTACATGCAAATATTCATGACACAATAGGAGCTTGGTATTACACATCCTTATTCCTCAGCATGTAACCGTTAACTGAACATTCACATCATTAATCCCATCAGCCACTCCCACCCACTTATGTCACTATTCTATGGAGTCCGTCAGGAACCAAAAGGGTCCTGTCATCTCTAACTCACAAGACACTATATCTCCCCCTTTGTTATATAAAAAGTACCAATAATACACATATTCACTACAACTCTTCAGAAGTCGTTTTGATGCTCGAATAAATTACCCATATCTGGTCATGTGAGGCTGCAAAAATTCAGTGGCAGTGTCCATGACTGGCATTGGTGACAGAGAAACCGGTATAATCGTTGCGCTCTCTGGATTCACAGGTGGACAAGTGTCACTCCTGACATCTGGAGTTGGCGAAGATTGAGGCACATGCTTGAAATGTGAAGAATCTCACTAACTGACTTTCCAGGGTGGTGAGCAGTCACCATGTGTCCTTTACTATTTACAACTGTCATTAGGTCAGCATCAATAGAAACATCATACTTGCGTTTTCTTTTCTGCTTGACAATGACTTGGCCTCCTCTATTGAACATATTGGTTCGAGCACAGCAGCGTCTGTCCAAATACGTTTTCATTTTGCATTTGCAACACAAATCAGTGGTTCAAAGTGTATCAATGTCAATCGATCTCTCAGTGGTCCACTGTGGCATTTTGGTTCATATGGCTGTCCCAAACATTAAGGTGGCAGGGCTCTCACACATAGTAGAATGGGGAGTTGACCGGTATGCCTGACTGAAGAAATGATTTGAGTTCAAGCTTTTCCAGTGCAGCATGCTGAACGGCTTTTTTGAGAATATTCTTAAATCTCTCGACCACAACATTCACCTGTGGCCAGAGAAGTGTGCTTTTCTGAGGCTTGACATTGAAATGAGTGAGAAAATCTTTAAATTCTTGACTATTGAAAGTAGGGACATTTTCAGATTTCAAAATGGAAGGAACACCCCATGTTGCAAAAATACTTTCTAGTCCCTGAATGACTCTGCCATGAGTAGTTGGTGACAAATCTTCCATAAGGGAAAAACGGGAATATTCATCAGCAGTTACTAGTAAATTATGTTCATTGTCAAGAGGTCCAAAGAAATAATTTTCTCCCATGCATGCATTAAGAGGTCAAACATGGTCAACGGATGTGGGGTTGTCTTAGATGACAGATAGTTGAATAAATGACATGCCTTTAACTCTTTTTCAACTCTTTCATCAAGACGAGGGAACAACAGTCAGTCTCATACAGCTTGTTTCATAGTAATGACTACACAGTGTCCATCATAGGCTAGTTCAATAACTTGTTGTAAAATAATGCCCTCTGGGGTAGCTTAAAGTTCTTCTTGCAAATTTTTGAATATCTGTTATTCAGGGTCATCAGAAAGAGGTCTAGTAAGCTTCACAGCTGCTATGGATGAACCTCAACTTTCCCGTGGCATTGAAGCAGCCTTTTTATACCTTTTGTTTTTTACAGGAGCCAAATGGTGGGAGACAACATACAGCTGGGCATCATGCTCTGTGATTAAATCTGCTTCCAGGGTGGGGACACACACAGCAAGATGGCTGGCACACAGAGAAGCGTCTATCGAAGCGTCTCAAGATGAAGCCAAACTGGAGGTGCCTGGTGCGGAGTAACCAGAACGAGCAACAAGACTCTCTGTCGTAACCACTGCCTAGACAGACTGGAGTAAAACTACCCTGGATAACTGCAACTCTGGTTTTTATTCTTATTTTATTTTCTCTTACTACAAAGTGATGTCCATTTCTATCTCATACTATAATATGATAAATATTTAACCAATTCATATGCTTTTCAAAGACATTAGATTGAGTGATAATTGTACACCCAAGTGGACTATCTATGAGACGGACTCAGCATACAAAAAAGCCATGGTCCATCATTTTGCTTTTGAAAAAGGACTATAAATAAGGCAAAGGAGGAGAGCGGAGTGTAAAATTGGCAGAATCACAAGCTCCCCCTCGGGTAAATAGAAGCAAGAATCAGATAGAGATCTCGGCCACTGCAGCAACATCCCCACTTAAGATAACCTCAATCGAAATTACACTGAATCAAAATCTAAGGGAGCTTCAGGAGATGAAGCTGTCACAAAAAGAAGCTTCTAGAAAAACCAATGAGCAGCTAGGACAGATTAACATCAGCCTTCAACAGCTCTCCTCTCTTTTGACCCAGGTTGAGCAGAGGGTATCTATCCTGGAAGATGCCAGTAAAAAACAGGAAGGGGTGCATTCTAGAATTCAACCAGAACTAGAGGATGTTCAACTGAAGCTGGATGATGCAGAAAATAAAACAGATGTACAAACTCAAGGTTTGTAGGAATACCAGTGGATCGCGAGGCTGGGCTGACAGTTATAAAGCTTATCTTGGATCTCATTCCTAAGCATGTGCTTCCAGAAAAAGTTTCAGAGGGAACGGACTTAACAATCACCCGAGCACATTGGGTTCCTGCGTTACAATCCACTAATGCAAAGTAACTTTGAACAATTCTGGTAAATTTTTGAGACTTTCGGCTATAACAAAGTCTGTCACAGGCAACCAAGAACAAATCATTCACCACCACAGACAGTTTTCCTTTTGAATATTCTCTGATATGTTATTCTGGCTGCTTATTTTGTACAGAGCTTGTGGGGTTAATTGGTGACTTTAAGAAACAAGGAGCACCAGCAGGTATCATCTAGCAATGTAAGGCATAAGTATGCCTTAAATGCATCTGTTATTTTTCCTAGTTGGTTACGCAGTATTATGTTTCATAATAGAAAAAGCATTTTGTAAATCTTACGAGTTTTCTTGGGTCTCATGATACTCTCCTTTCACTTGGGACATTGGGGGGTGCTAGAGGGGGTAAAAATCCAGGTGGAAAAGACAGGGTTGAGCAACACTTTCTGGTATGCAGTTTCAAGTGCTTCATTAATATGAAGAATTTTTTTAAGTTTGAAAGAAGAATTTTATTGAGACAAGCAGAGGTATCCATACTGTAAGCAATAACAATAGATACATATCAAGGTAATCCATTGACATAGAACAAAAGAATGCGACAAATTCATGCCATTACATTACAATAAACTATACTGCAAAAAATGAAAAGGCAGACTCTTGAGGAAAGAAAAAAAAAAAAAAACAGGCTAGTAATGCAGAAAAAATAAATCAGAACAGTATTAAAATTTGGAAATAAATCCGGGAACGCATAAGGGGTTCATGGAGGTTTTAAGACTTCTTGTTGGGACGGCTGTAGTTGAGAGGAATTTTTGGCGCACAAGTCAAGGTAAAGTGTAACAGGGGACCACAAGTCCATACGTTTCGTCGCCATCCGTATTGGATATACAAAGGAGGTGTCCAATCTGTGATTATGGCAGACTACATACCACCACGCCTTGGAAGAAATTTTAGTAGAATCCTTCCAATTAACCGTGATCTGCTGAAACGCAGCCGCCAATAACAAATCAACAATTTTAGTATTACCTGGGACATTCTCCCAGCATGGTGAAAGACTTCCCAAGAAAATATGAGTGATAGAAAAGGGAAATGTAGTGTCAAAAATTAAATTGATTTGGGACCAAACTTGCTCCCAAAAACTGTGTACAGGCAGGCATAAAAATAGCGCATGAAAAATATCAGCGTTTGGGGACGAACATGACCAACAAGTATCCGGGGTAGATGCGAATCTTCTGCTCAAAGCACTTGGAGTGAGTAAGAGACGGTTATGCATGAAAAATAGCGTTTGTGTGAGATTGGCTGCCCTGGAGGATTTACGCAGCTTGAGCCATATATTATTCCAAAGAGATAATGGCCATGAGAGCTGAAGATCGCGCTCCCAAGCATCCTCCACTTTAGACTTCTGTCTAAGAACACCTTCCCCCTGTAAGTGCTTATATATACTAGAGGCCGAGGGTTTAGTCTTAAGTAGGGAGGAGAGTTGTGAAAAAGAAGTTTGGGATGTGGGGGCCTGAGGCAAAGCAGATAGGCGATCAAACCTATCCATCACAGCCAACTTGAGTAAATGATATTTATGTATGAAAGAGGCAGGCAAGTCAAAACGTTGCTTAAGTGATTGAAAGGACAAAAAATTTGAATCCGAGAATAACTGGTGTATCCATATTAAACCCTTCCGACGCCAAGTCTTCCAGTAGAAAGGTTTGCCACGCACAACCAAGTCTTTATTATGCCAGATTGTTGAATTTAGGAAGTAGTCAGTCGAATCCGGGAGGGGAAAAGGTGTGAACATCAGAAGCTTGGAGGTCAATTTAATTATAGGAGAGGACACCGCCTGCGGTTTGCGCGAGAATGAAAGATATTCGGAGAAGGAGAAGGGAGAGAGGAGAAGACGCTCTGTCCTAAGCCATAGAGGGCAGTACTCCGAGGGGTCAAGCAACCAAAGTGAGGCTTGACGCAAAGGAAAGCTTTTTGATAAACCTGGAAATCAGGAAAATTAACTCCTCCCTCGGCCTTGGGGCGAATTAATTTAGCTAAAGACATTCGAGGCCTCTTTGAGTTCCACAAGGAGGAAAGGGTGGAATTAATCTTTTTAAAGAACTTGGCCGGGATAGGGACTGGAATATTAGAGATGGTGTATAGTACAATAAGTGCCAGCATCATCTTTATAGTGTCTAACCGACCCCACCATGATAAATACAATGGATGCCACTTGGCCGTTAAGTCAGCGATTTTTTGTATACATTTGTTTAAACATAGCGCTACTGTATCAGATATTAAGGGGGTAATGTACATGCCCAGATATTTAATATGAGAGGGGCTCCATGTGAAATTTGAGGCGCTGAAATCCGCTTTAAAGGTATACTTGGTCAGGGGAAGAATCTCACATTTGTCGCTATTCAATTTGTAGCCAGAAATGTTAGAATATGCCTGTACATCTGTCAAAAAGGAAGGAATGGAAACACTGGGATTGGACATAAAAAGTAAAATGTCATCTGCATAAGCAGCCAATTTAAGGTGAATACTCGCTGATTGAAAACCAGATAAATTTGGATTCTGACGAAGCTTAGAGAGAAAGGGCTCCAGAGCTAAATTAAAAAGGAAAGGAGAGAGAGGGCATCCCTGACGAACCCCCCCACCCAGATCAAAATATGAGGAGATCAGACCATTAGCACAAATAGCCGCACGCGGGTTGGAGTAAAGGAGAGAAATCAAAGACACGAACTTGGGACCAAAACCAAACCAACGAAGAGTATAAAACAAATACGTCCATTCAACCCTATCAAACGCCTTCTCGGCATCAAGCGCAATTGCCGCAAGGGGATGCTTCAGGGACGAGGATTTAGACAAGACATCAAAAAGAAGTCTTGTATTGTCCGTGATAAATCTGCCTTTGACAAAGCCAGACTGTTCTGCACCTAGGAGATCAGGCAAGTAGGAGTCAAGACGCATGGCCAAGGCTTTGGAGAAAATCTTATAATCTATATTTACCAAAGAAATAGGTCTATAGTTTTTGCAGTGTCTATGATCTTTTCCCTCCTTCGGTATAAGACATATGTGTGCTTCCGAAAAAGATCCTGAGGATCAACCTAGGGCATTAAAGAAAACTATAAGGGAATGCAGTTTGGGTAACAGGAGTTTGGAATAGTGCTGAAAGAATTCTACTGTAAAGCCATCAGGCCCCGGCGCCTTATCTTTCTTGAGCAACTGGAGCGCCGCTAACAGTTCTTGTTGCGTTAAATCGGACTCCAGGAGACTGAGATCCGGCGGATGGCAGGGAGGAGCCTGAAGTGTTGAGAAAAACTGGGAAAGAGAGCAATCAGAGGGCTGCAATTCTGAAGTATAGAGGGACTTGTAAAATAGGGAGAACTCGTTCAGAATGTCCGCATCTTTAAATTTTAAATCCAAGCGGTCATCATATATGGATTCAATATTGAGTCTATTGTGTTTAACTTTCAAGTAATTAGCTAGTATCTTTCCTGCCTTGTTTTTGCCTCCATAAAATTTAGCACTGGATTTCAACAGAAATAATGAAGCATCTTCCGTAGACTTCTTGTTAAATGCCAATTTAGCATTAATGAGGGCCGTAAGGGACTGACTCGAATGCGAAGTGTAAAAGGAATGCTCCAATTCTTTGATGTTCTGTAAAAGGTCTGCAGTAAATTTGCGGGAAAGTTTCCGCCTCTTAGCAACAAAGCCAATAACGAAGTCCCTCGCTGAGGCCTTGAAAGCATCCCAAACGGTTGAGAAGGGCATGGATTGGTCGGTATTGAACATAAAAAACTCGTCAAAAAAAGTAGTAAAAGCAGCAGTAAATTTCGGATCCAGGAGGAGGGCATTGTTAAAGCGCCACCTTTTAGGACCTGTGGCCTTAGGCAACATTTCTAGACCAATTGAAACAGGGGCATGATCTGACAACAGAATAGGGCCAATTTCCGCGTGTGTAAGGGTTTGTGAGACGGAGTGGGAGACAAAAATATAATCAATTCTCGATTGAGTGTGATGTGAGGGGGAATAAAAAGTGTACTCTCTGGTAGTCGGATTGCAAAGACGCCAGGCGTCTAAGAGTTGGTGCTGGGAAATAACTCGTAAAAATGATTTCTGAGGCTTATTAGGAATGTAAGGAACCTTGGAGCTCCTGTCTATAAATGGATCAAAAACCTGGTTGCAATCACCAGCAAAAATAAAATTATCCTCAAAACCCAGGGCAATCTGGGCAGCTAAGGTGGACCAAAAAGAAGGTTCTCCACAAGTTGGGGCGTATACGTTGAATAGAGAAACAGGAACACCTTTGAATGACAGTTTAACATTTAACCACCGTCCGTTAACATCTGAATCCTGGGCCAAAAATGTAAGCGGGAGGGATTTGCGACAAAGAATCATCACCCCATTTCGTTTGCCATCCCCGGGAGAGAAGAAGACCTCCCCCACACAACCCCTTTTCAACTTTAACGATTCATCATCAGAGAGGTGAGTCTCTTGTAAAAAGACAATGTCTGCATTTAGTTTGGCGAGGTGGGTCAAGACCCTTTGCCGCTTAATGGGAGAATGTAAACCCCTAACGTTCCATGTAACCAATTTTAAGGACATGAGCAGTCATAAATGATACAAAATGCAATTGGAAAGCATAAAGTCAATGCAGTACAAAACCAGTGGAAAATATAAAAGATGTATGGCACAAAAGAAATACTTTGTCTGAAAACGGAGACAGAAGAAAAAGACGAGTCAAGCATACAGAAGAGGATATAAGCAAATAGGAGAAAGAAAGTCAAAGCAATAAGGATACCAGAAAAGCAATAGAACATGGATGAAGAGGTAGAACGCCAAAGCAAAAACAATACAACAGAGGAGACACACAACAAAATATAGAACAAACCTTCAAAAGGAGAGAATGGGTGGGAGGGTGAGTGGAACCACATGGAGCAGACACACGTCCAGGGAGGGTCCGGCGGGGAACGGGGAAGACCTTGTAAGAAGACGCCATAACTGTGAAGCAAGAACATATGACAGAAGTTAGTCTCAGGGGAAAACTGTAAAAGACATGCATCAGGACCTACGAACCTAAAAAATAATAAAAAGCAGTATTATAAAAATGCAGAACCATTAATTCAGTGAAGATCCGCACATATAACTAACATTGCTATATAGAATAAATTAAGAACAACTGTTTAGCTGGCTTTAGAAAGACTGTAAAGCAAGAAGAATGACAGAAAGGCAAAAACATTAAGTAACGATTAAGCAACATGTGAGGAAGCAGCTCCTGAAGAGGTGGTGGCATCCATCCTGTGTGATTCGATAAAGCTCTGCAGGCGTCCAGGATCTTCGTAAGTCGTAGTTCTATTGTTGTAGGTGACCTTGAAAAGACAAGGATGAAAGAGGCCATATCTGGCCCCCATAGAACGAAGATCAGGTCGGAGATTCAGGAAAGCTTTGCGCCTATCAGCTGTGGCCTTAGAGTAGTCCTGCGCAAAGAACAGCGTGGAGCCTGACCATGTAACACGTTGAAGAGCTTTGGCTGCCGCCAACACCTTTAGCAAATCTGTGTATTCTAAGAAGTAGATGATGACACCCCTCGGTCGTTGGGGAAGGGAGCCAACAGAAGGAACACGCCCTAATCTGTGGGCTCGTTGAATATTTAGCATAGTTCCATCTGACAAGTGAAGGACTTTAGGGAGGAAGGTCTTAAAGAACGCAATAGGGTCACTTCCCTCAAGTCCCTCTCCCAGGCCAAAAATGCGCAAATTATTCCTCCGATTGCGATTTTCAAGGTCCTCGACGGAGACGCGTCCATACTCCTTGGGCGCCTAGCCACGCCCCCAATATGAAGAATTTTAGCAGAAAGGTCAAACAAGGAGATAAGCAGACAAGTTATTAGAAACAGGACAATTAAAGAGCCAACTTACAACATAGTTTCCATGATGAACAGGAAACTCATAGGAATTGCTTTGTGCAATAACAATGGGGCCAATAACCAAGTCAAGTTTAAATCTGCACTTCCGTGGCTCGCAACAGCACAAGTGCAAATAATTATACTTCAAGATACTCATCGCAAGACGCAGTCCAAACTGCCTAAAATGCGGAGTTTAATTTCTCTGCAGGTGCAACAGTTAGGGGGTGACAATTCTGATTATGCAGAATTTTATTGGGGAAGTGCACCAAGTCATAAGGAACCCCAAAGCAAGGGGGATTATAGTAAGTCTGAAAGTAGAGAGTCAAACCTTTCACATAGTCACTTTTTATGGCCCAATAGAGGACAATATAACTGTATAACTGCCCTTAAAGAAATATATGACACTCTACTTGCACTTCCAGGTCTTATGGTGATGGGGAGATTTTAAAATCCTACAAGATATAAGGCTGGATTAGTCTTGCAAGAATAAATGCCAGAACAAACCTAGAGCCTCTGGGTTTCTAGATAAAATGGGAGGAATCTAGCCCTTGCTGACCCCTGGTGATTACAGTATCCACAAACTCAGGAATTCACTTGCTTCTCTATAAGGATTAACTCAGAATTGAACTTTTCTTAATTTCATACCAATGGGCTGGGGGAACTCCCATATACTTGCAAATCCCTTTTCAGATCACTCAGTCCCTGTAATAGAACTTAGCATGAATATTAAACAGGCAGATCGACCATGCTGTGTGTTTGATAGAACTCAGTGAACTGATATCGGGTGAGTAGCAATCCAAAATTGTCAAATTTATTTACGCACCCCCACCTTTGGGTAACACGTTTGTAGAAAGCATCACTCATCAGTGGGGTGAACTCCCAGAAGGCCTATCTCTTCTGGGAGGCGATTGGAATGATACTATGACACTGCTCCATAGGAAACGGGAATCACGTGCAAGTTCTTCCGCCGCGGTCTCTACATTGTCGTTGCTCGCTGGGGCATTGGGATGGGCAGACATATGGCAAGAATATCATCCCACGAGGCAGGCTATACATACACGTCCACGGTTCATGGTTCCATGTCTCATCTAGATTACATATTTACACCACAAAACTACATCCATAGGTTTTCCCAGGTCTCCCATCTTCCTAGAGAATTGTCTGACCATTCCCCTGTCATGGTGATACTTGTCTTGCACTTTCAGAAGCCCCCCTTCAGGTGGCGAATGTCTGCATGGCATCTCCGAGACCCTGACTATCAGGAGTGCCTAAGCACAGTGCTTCAAGAATATCTCACTCTGAACACTGACTCAGCTCTATCCAAAGAGACCCTCTGGGAAGCATGTACAACTTCAATTAGAGGGGTGTATATTAGTTACAGGGCAAATGACAAACGTAAACGCTCTGCTCAGAAGGCAGAACTGGAAACCCAGTGCACTTCCCTGGAAGCGCGATACACATTGGATCTCAGTCCCACCCTTCACATATCCCTCACGCAACAACGACTGCACCACCACCTTATGGACGAGGAGAAAGATATGTGATTGGCGTCTCAACACCGCATATACTACCGGCTTCTGAAAGGCTGCGTTTAGCCCGATTTCCATTTTAAATTTGTATTCTTTTTGTTGTCTGTTTTATTGAGGAAATTGTGGGGGGTGTATTTTAACTGTGTGAATTTGGCCCTCTGACTATCTCTGTGTGAGTTTTGAATTTCGTCACCCAGTTTATGGCCACTCACCGGGGTTCTTGTTACTAGGGCGCATCACGAGCCTTGTGTCACGGGCTGCTCCTCTGGGGGATTATTAGTTCCACAGAGGCCATCTTGAAGGCGACGCGCATTTTTGGCGGTCAGCGCTCTAGATGTTGCACGCTGAATTCCGAACCCAGCCACGCCCTTTAAGTAGTAGGCCTGACAGGAAGCGCAGTGGGCGCGCCAACAGCGCGCCGAAGGTGCGCCTAAGGCAAGCCCGTCTGCTCCCGTCAGCGCGCAGTCAGGGCCCAGGGCACGTCATTCTGCCCCACTTGTCTTAGAGTCCTTTTCCCCCATTACCTTCTCGGCAGAGCGGCTGAAATCCCTGCAACCCCCTCTGTGTCCAACTCATAAAGTCTGTTCCAATGTTCCCTCCAGAGACTTCTCCTGTGGTGATTGTGCGTTTCACTTCATGCCTGAGCTTACACCGATTGGTTTGGATAACGGCTCTTCAAGTTCTGGAACCATTAGCGCCTGCCTTATTAATGCAAGTTCTGTGAAGAAGCATTGCGTTGATGTGCTCGAGCTGGTTACGGACAATAAACTGGACATCCTGTTCGTGACAGAGACCTGGCTAGATGCCTTCTCTAATACAATAGTGGCCATGGCTACACCCGCGGGATTCAAAGTTCACCGGGTTGATCGTTGTTCTGGCAGAGGTGGAGACCTGGCCATCTGGTATAGGGACAACTGGACCTTTAGGAGCGAAATCTCTACTCTTTGGGGCGAATGTGAAGCCTTGAATTTTAGACTCCAACTATCGGCCCAATTCACTCTGGGTGGCTCTCTGATCTATCGGCCCCCTGGTTCAGCTGGGAATTTCTTAGCGTCCTGTTGTGAGGCCTTAGCAGAGCGGGCCCTGAGGTTCTCAAAGTTTGCACTCCTTGGGGATGTTAATATCCACCTTGATTGTAGCGAGGAGTCGGACTCCGTGGCATTTTTAGACTCCCTTCATCTTGTGAATCTCTCCCAAAGGTTCATGTTCCCAACTCATCAGGGTGGCCACACTCTGGACATAATTTGCACTAAGTAATTTCCCCACATTAGTTATGAAGCCCCATCCAGTGGCATAGTCAGATCACTTTCCCATCTTTTTCTCTTGGGCTTTGCAAAAATCATTGACGCAGTCCAACTGCAAACGCCCGCCCATCTCCAGGAAGGTAGATCCTATTCAGCTCAGCCTTGCGCTTGATGCCTCACGGCCTACTTTCGGGACAGGCTTAGAGGAGAATGTCACCCAATTTGCTGATTGGATTGCAGGTTCAGTTGCTTCGGTGTCGGCTGCAGGTCTGCCTAGGCTGAGAAGAGATGCCCCTTCTAAGCCATGGTTCACTCCCACGCTGCGGAATCTGAAGCACATCTGCAAAGTTGCGGAGAGGACCTGGCGCTCCGGTGGATATCAGCACCGTGAGAGATTCTTAGATCTAAACAAAAACTTTACTATGGAGCGATAGGGGAGGCTAAGGGTCTGTATTACGCAGCCCGTATTGAACGCGCTAATAACAACTCTAAAGAGATCTTTGCCATAGTGCAGAGTTTTCTAGCCCCTAGCGCCCAGGTGGTGGTAGCCTCTGCCTCGGAAGCCTGGTGTAATACCTTGGCATCTTTTTTTAGGGATAAAATAATCAGCATCCAGGAGACATTTCGGTCTTTGGTGAGGTCTGGTAGCCCTGAGCAGGCGCCTCTTCTGCCTAGGGCACCTCCGATCTCCAGCCTCTCTGATTTTAGTCCCATTGATCTGACAGGTTCTCTTAGAATTCTTAAAGCCCTCAAGTCTGGCTCGCCTAACGACCCGTGCGTGGCTAGACTACTCTCCGATGTGGCTGACACCACCAACTTAGAGGTGAATCTCCTGGTTAACCAATCATTACGGGAAGCGTGTGTGCCTATGGCATGGAAACACGCTTTAATTCTGCCGCTACTTAAAAAGCCATCCCTTGATCCTTTGCTCCCAGAAAACTATCGTCCCATCTCGCTTTTGCCTAGTTTGGCCAAAGTATGCGAGAAGGCGGTCACGTTCCAACTGACTAACTTCGTGGAGGGAGCAGGTGTGCTTCACCCGGCGCAATCTGGATTCCGTGCCTTTTACAATACCGAATCCGCACTGTTAGAGGTTTCGGAGTCGATCCGGGAGTGCCTGGATGCCGGCGGGAGAGCAGCATTGATATTGCTAGATCTCTCGGCGGCGTTCGACACGGTGCACCATGCCATGCTCCTTGACCGCCTCCTGGATATTGGAGTATCTGAGAGGGCGCTGCTTTGGATCAGCTCCGTTTTGGAGGGAAGGATGCAGCAGGTCTGGCTCCCTCCGTGTGCCTCGGTTCCCTTGAGGGTTACCACTGGGGTACCACAGGGGTCGTCACTTAGCCCTCTGCTATTTAACATCTATGTGACTCCGCTGATTTTTCTGGCGGAGTCACTGGGGGCTAAAGTGATGGCCTATGGTGATGACACCCAGCTGCTGTTCACTTGGAATAAGCAAGACGACTCGGTGGCTAGACCTCATCAGTGTCTGTCCTCGGTCTTTCAGTGGTTGGCTAATGCACAGCTGAAATGTAACGAGGCAAAATCGGAGGTCCTGCTGTTTAGCTCATTTTCTCCTGAGTTCAGAGCAAGACTCTGGCCCTCGGGCTTTCCATGTCCCCCCCAGATTAATGGGGCCGTAAAAAATCTCGGCGTCTGGTTTGACGAGAACTTGAACTTTGCATCACATGTAAAAAAACTGGCCGGCACATGCTTTGGGCCGATGAAGAGTTTGAAGAAGTTTCTCCCCTTGCTGCCATATAAGGCCAGAGAGACGGTGGTGCGCGCACTGGTTCTCTCCCGCCTGGATTACGCAAATGCCCTCCTGGCGGGCAGCCCGGGCTACCTTGTAAAGAAATTGCAAGTGGTCCAAAATTCGGCCGCCAGACTTCTGGGGGGGCTGTCCTCCAGGCATAGTGTACGGGCGCAGCTTCGGTCACTTCATTGGCTTCCCGTTGAAACACGACTGAAATTTAAAATGCTGTCAATTGTGCAAAAGGCCCTTTATGGATTAGGCCCCTCTTATTTGCAGGACAGATTCACCTTCTACATTCCTAGGAGACAGCTGAGGTCGTCCTCACTGCTGCTGATGCAGGTGCCCAAATTTATGCGTCAACGGTTGGGGGGCAACTCCTTTGCCCGTAGAGCCTGCCTTGCCTGGAATTCGCTTCCCCTGACTTTGAGGGCCATCTCTGATCCTCGTTTGTTCAGGAAGTCTTTGAAGACTCTGCTGTTTTAATGGACATCTGTGTTTTTGGGCCGCCTTTCTGTTGCTAGCGCCGGGACACTTCCGAGTAGCTGTGCGCTGAATAAATTAAAATAACATAACATAACATAACATACCAGTGGAGGGACAAATCTTGTGAAATGTTACACAGACTCTGTCAAACAGGTAGTGCCCCAGCCACAGTCCCAACCATCAGAGGTAGTGATGGTGTCTTATATACGTCCCCCGCAGAAGTAGTTACAGAATTTGCAATGCATTTCTCCATGCTATACACCCCGCGGGAGCAGCTTTCGGAGGACCTCATTGCAGAATTCGTTCAGGATATTCCCCCCAGAAATTGACAGACCAGATGCAAGACCACTTGTATTCCTCCATTACCGTGGACGATTTTAAAGCGGCACTAACTACGATGCGGTCCGGCCAGGCCCCTGGTGTCAATCGGTTCCCCATAGAATTCCTTTATTCTCACATGTCCACGTTGGGCCCACATTTATTTGACACAATACACAAGGCCCTTGATAGGCAACTATTACCCCGGGACTGGCACCAAGCTGAGATAGTCCTCTTTTTAAAGCCTGGTCGCCGTCCGGAAGATCCATCCTCCTACCGTCCTATCTCCCTAATTAATTTTGAATATAAACTCCTGGGGAAAGTTCTAGCAGATCGCCAGCGGACCTGCATTCAAGATTTTATCCACCTGGATCAATCTGGCTTCATGCCACACCGAGCGACCCGCCATAACATTCACTGGGTCCATAATGCTATGGCATTGGCCCCAGAGCTGGGATGCCCTGCAGCCATACTTCTCGCCAGTATAGACAAGGCCTTTGACTCCCTGAGCTGGGAGTATTTACTCCAGCTTCTGGAGGCCATTAACTTTGGCCCACGTTTTCTGGCATTGGTACGCCTGTTTTATACGGAACTGATGGCCTCAGTGTGTATTGCCGGTCATCGTTCTTCCTTCTTTCCCATCAGCCACGGCACGTGACAGGGCTGCCCCCTGTCCCCGCTCCTATTCGCCTTGGCGGTGGAACCCCTGGTGATCTGGGTTTGCCAGGATCCGGTGCTCCGAGGTTTTAACTGGCCAAGATCACAACCAGATCGTATAGCATTATTTTCCATGATAGACCCATGGATCTCGGGCCCACATTATTTTACAGATTCTTCGAGTCTTTGGCCAGACCACCAGTCTTCATACCAACCCTTACACATCAGTGTTGTTCCCAGTTTGCGGACAGCAGAGTAGAGGTTGATGGGTATCCCAGCTCAAACACGCTACAGATGGTTGCCAATATTTGGGTATATATAGCCCCAAGACATCCTGGATGCGCAATATTAACCCTCTCCTTGTGCGACTCCGTGATGAGACTTCCATATGGTCTTCTCTACCTTTCTCGCTGTATGAGCGTTCAGCAATTCTTAAAATAGTTTCTCTCCCCAGAGTGCTTTACCAACTCCAAAACTTCCCATATCATATACCGCGGTTATTGTTCGCGCAAATAAATGCTATTCTAAATAAATTATTATGGGGTGGGGGAGCGGGTATAGTAGCACTATAGACCAGTGTACAATCTACGTATTGCGGCGGTATTGCCGCTGCTGACGTATACTCGTATTATGTGGCCTCTCACCTCCTGGTCATTAATGATTGGTGGTACAATACACCTACAGACCCGGCGTTTGCACTAGAACACACAGCAATGGAAGGGATTCCTCTCCTGCGGCTGTTATACAGTGCGCAGAAACTTGATTCTCTACCCCACACCAGCAGAATGACGATACGGCTGTGGAGATACATTGTCCGGCGAATGGGTTTGCATGGGCGCTTGTCTCAGACAACAACCTTGTGGCAAAGTACCTATCTACGCCAGGTGGGAACACTGAAAGGCTTCTGTCAGTGGGATCATATCGGCATCTCCACACTAGGGGATATCATGCGGAGTATCACGTTACAATCCTTTCAGTAGCTACAGAAAGACTTTCATCTTCATAAAACTCAGTTCTATTAGTATCTCCAAATACGCCACCCTCTCAGTCAAGTGCTACAGCGATTAGATGACCTCCCTGAATTCCATCCGCTAGAGGGCCGCCTCCTTTAGGCGAGAGGCATAACGAGGAAAAATATCTTTATTTCTCCTCGTTTTTAGGTCGAGGACCGTCCGGTCTGCCGAAGGCAGAACCGGAAGTCGGAGATTTAATGTTTCTGAGAGTGGCTCCTTAGCCCGCCTCTCTTTTTGCCTCTCCTCCATTGGCTGGCTTCCTAAACGGAGGCCAGCCATTGGAGGAGAGAGCCATCCCTCCAAATAGGCTCCGTCTTTTTCAGATTCGGAGGCGTGTTTCTTGTGGTTCTTTCCACTTTTTAGCCACGCCCCCGAATCTGAAACCGCTGCTGCGTTTCTCCGAGGCATTTCTGCTTCGCCTCGGAGAAAGGCAGTGGTGTGCTTGTTTGTTGATTGTCTCCCATTCTTCTCAACTCCCTCTCCTTCTTACTCTTCTGAATTATCTTCTTCCCTCTCCTCCTCTCGGTGTCTACCTCCAGATCGTACTCTCTCTCCCCTTACTTTCACCCACTCCCTCTCTTTACACATCTCTTCTTCCAAAATCTCTCTCCTTCGCTCTCTCGCATCCTTTCTCCCCCCCCACCCCACCCCCTCCTCCTTCATCTCCTCTTCTTAAGCCCCCGCCTCCTCTCTACTCAGCCTCTGCCGTCCCGCCCGGCCTCCGTTCCCCTCTTACCCGGGCTATCTGGGGGTTTTCCCTCTGCTATCAAACGAAGACAGAGATGCGCTGTAATGTACTTCTCGTTGCAGGGTAGCTTGATCTTCCATGACTGAGGTCCGTGATAGCATCTCACCGATCTTACAGCAAAGCAGGGCCGGAATGGGGAGTGCTGGGCGTCAAATGGCGGGTGATTTATTGCGGGTCCTACCTGGGGTGGCAGATTAACTGTGCTATGACAACTTGCTGCCTCTTGGGTATCAGTCCAGCACGGCAACGTCCCACGCCGAAGAGCCCTGCGCGCGCTGAACTGCAGCGCTGCCGAAAAGGAGACGGACGGATCTCACTCATCGCAGCTGAGCTCCGTCACTGTCTTCCTGCTCTGGGCCTCCCTCTCTGCTCTCCCTGCTTTAAGAGTCAGGTATGTGTTTAGCTGTTCAGACTTTTAAACTAGAGTGTCAAGCAATGGTCCAGGAGAGGCAGGCCCATGACATACTTTCAGGAAATAAATTATATTCATATACTCCTAAACTAAATTGTACTTTTTTACAAATTCAACGCTGATGGGATGAAGTCTTCTATTCTGGACATACCTTGCAC
Source organism: Triturus cristatus (assembly GCF_964204655.1). NCBI lineage: Eukaryota > Metazoa > Chordata > Amphibia > Caudata > Salamandridae > Triturus > Triturus cristatus. Next base: position 543,113,642 of record NC_140594.1, on the reverse strand, counting down.
CCATAATTTAAACCATTGCAACAATGACAAAGCTTTTCAACTATGAGCAATAAATAGTATATATTAATTTGCAATGTAATCAATATATTTTCCCTGTGCCCCTCTCCTGTACATATGCCAGTGGGTTTGCCTTCATCCTCTTCCGCCACCCCTCCATTCTTGCGTGGGCTTTCCCTGTGCAGCCAGCACCACTCACTACGTGTCACACGCAATTCTACCCCCTGCCCCCACAATCGATTTTCTAGAGGGTTATAAAACGCCGAAGCCTACTGGCGCTGAACCATGACGGAGGACGTGCTTTCAAACATGTGTGGTAAGACTCCTGTGCCTCCCGAGTCTTGGGGGTAGGCAGCTTAGTTGGTTAACACGCCTGCTGCTCCGTTCTTTGTAACCTGAAAGAGTTGGGTGGCCATTTACAAGGCAGCCTCAGTGTGCTGCAGGTTATGGAGCACGCATCGAGGCGGTCTTGTCCGTGCTCACCCAAATGTTTATGATTTCAAAGACTGAAATTTAGTGGGGAAAAAGAAGCATTTGGACCGCTACCTCCAAAAACATGAGCTACAACATTCCAGACTGTTCTGGCACTAGTTATATTTTGTGTAGATTACGTCATTAGCGGTTATGGTGGACATCCCGGCTATTCGCTAATAAGGCTTCGGCATTACAGGACTCCATGGGCGTTTTATTCAGTCCAGGAAGAAGGGATAGTGGGGCACATGCATCAACAATGCCATTTGCGATTCCTTATTAGCGAAAAATAAGGAATCACTAATAAGGAATAGCAAAAGGCTATGCATGTAGGAATCGCTATTCAAATAGCGATTCCTTAACTTTCCTTAATTGCTACTAGCAAATTGCGAGTAGCAATTAAGGAATGCCATCCCAATCATTCCTATGGGCCTCCAGGCCCATAGGAATGAATTGGAGATTGCATGAGCAAATAGCGAGTACCAGTAGGTTCTCGCAAATTGCTCATGCAATTTCAAGGGTGCAAGGGTGTCAAAATGACATCCTATTGCACCCCTGAAATTGATATGTGCACATATGTTGCACACACACATGCTCTAAGGGCATGTGTGTGCGCAACATGAAACTTTTAAAAATGCACAAAAGTGCATTTTTCAAACTTTTAGCAAATTACCATGCAGTTTATCTTCATGTTAATTTGCTCCCCCTATTAGCGAATTCGCTAATTTTTTAACTTTCATGCATTGCATTTAAGGAATCCCAAATTGAGATTCCTTAAATTAAGGAATCTCAATTTGGGATTCCTTAAATGCTATCGCTATTTAAGGAATCGCTATTTAAGGATTCCTTAAATAGCGATTTTTGCTTTTGGGTTGATGCATTGGGATTGGGTATTTTTAACTCAATACCGGGAGCTATTAGCGAATCGGTATTTTACCGACTGGATTTTGGCTTGATGCATGAGGCTGAGTATCTCTTCCCACTGTCTACCGCAACCCAACCCTTGGTTTATTGTAACGATTCCGAGCCCAACCGAGAATCCTTTTTAGGCCCTACTTATGATTCCTCACACCTTTTACGAGGACTTTCTGTTATGCCCCAGAGATATGCCTATTATGTTCCTTTCCATGCCCTCCTGCTTTGTACAGCGAAGTTTAAAAGTAGCCGGGGCTCGGGGGTCTTGATTATTCCTTCACTTGATCTATGAATACATTTCGCTAGCATTTATTTATTTAATGGGGTTTTGTCTATTCGCTCGAATTAGGCCCAAGGGGTGTTAACGCGATTTACCAGAAGTGGATTGTTAGGAATTTCAGCAGAAACTGTTTGCCAGAAACATCATAAGTTACACTGGTTATTTCATGCGATGTGCAAATAATGAAAATATAAATAGTTACACACGTACGCATATTTTAGTGATGCAACTGGAAGGTACAGTAAAACCGAATAACAAAAGTGAAACCGAAGAGAAAAAAAGGGGATAGAGCAAACTACAGTGAGAAAAATAAGATGCAAATGACACCTATCGGGTTGTGCGTGTGTGTATATATAGTTGTGTATGAATATCTACAGATACACACACAATACATATAAATGCAAAACCTGCAGATTTGGTACAATTTCTAGGATGCGTCACATACGTGATTAGAGTGTGGTACAACGAGCAGCATAAAAGGAAAGGAAGGAAGTTGAAGGAGCAAATGACGTTCAAATCGTAGTTGAAAGAATCGCTGGAAGAGACGATATTTAACGGTTTTTGAAAGTAGAGCAGGAATAGTAGTATGGATAACATTCCAGATTTTAGGAGTGCTGCCTGCCTCACGTCCTTCTTCCAGTGAAAGTCGGATGCAGCTGCAGTGAGTTGTTTTTAGCGCCATGGAGCCTTTTCACCTTTTGAGCGTGTTTCAAACCACTAAATAATAACTTCGACTTTATACCGGTGTTCAGGGGGAACGGTACGAGAGTACTTGTAAATGTTTTCACAAATGAGCAAAGGTGAGGGATCTTCTTACCTGTTGTTCTTACCGTACCTGTATGCGCAGATACAGTATATTTAAACAAGCACTCGCAGAGCCCATTGGTCAGGTTTTGGCTGCGAGCCATTTAGCTTCGTCAAGGTTTGTTTTGTTAGGGTTTTTGGAAGCTGTAACACTTGCCATTAGGAAATTAAATCATTGTCTGATTTTTTTCCTCCAGAGCACAGATTGCCACAGTAGGCACATAAATAACAAAACACATTACATTTCTAACAAAACCACAAATTATTGCCTGTAGCTCTGAAATTTTGGATATATGACAGAGCGATTGGTCTGTTGAGAGTGTGCACAATAGTATCAGAGTTGCAAGTATAACAGAGTCTTTTAAGAATGGGAAAAGGGAAAAGGGTGACTTGTCTTACTTGTTAAAGAAAGTCAAAAAATGTAAAGAGCTACAGGCAATAATTTGTGGTTTTGTTAGAAATTGAATGTAATTGTTTCAAAAAAAGCTGTGGATTAAATCCAACGGAAAAAGTGGTTGTGGTGGCATTTGTTTTGTTCAATGCACTAGAAACAGAATCCGAAGTTAGTTGCAGCACTGGCGCTCTTCTTTGTTATTTAAGTACAGTAGGCTTGGCCTTGCTACATATGAGCCAAACCCTGTTTTTGGTATCATAGTAGGCACATGGCACTGGTACGCATGTGCCAGATGTTGCAGGTTTAGCTGGGCTGCCCTGCTTTTAGCCTTGGCTTCTGAGGCCTGTCAGGCTGTAATGCCACACCCCCCACTGACGTGGGAAGAGTTAGCAAATTAAATGCAGCCAGGCGTTGAAGGCTTAAGGCCTTTGCTCCCCATTACTGTATGTCAACCAACGAAGGGACACCCATTTGCCACTGGGTCCCTCGAGATTGCTCTGTGAATGCCTGGAGAGCAGTGGGTGTCCCTTCCTTGCAGTGGGTGGGCATGAGTGCACATAATTGGCGTCATCGGCAGTTACTGTAAACTGATTCACTTTTAATGTATAGTGCGAACTTGACCCGAAGGTATTGGAGCGTTTTACATGGACGCATTAATTTTTTGTAGGCACAGGGAGATTAAGGGATTTGGCTAGAATCGCAGAATGTTGAGCAGATGCCAAGACTTGAACCCGCATCCCCAGTTCCAAGTCGGCAGCTCTGGTTGTTATGCCACATCCTTTCTTAAAGCTGTAATAGAGGTGAGTGGTGAGAAAGGATTACACAGTTCGTTCAAGTACTGCTATTTGTACCAAAGAATAGTGCTTCTTAATAGCACTGAAGATGGAATAACAGGGTTCATATGGTACAACCCTTGGTTTCCAGATCCAGGATTTAGCCACTACTGGGTCTCTGGGTCTTCACTGCCTGTGACTGATAGGACGCAATGGTTTCTGTCTCTATCTCTGGATTTGCACGCAAGCATTCTTAGAACTATCACTAGGTCACAACGTAATGAAGTCGGCAGCTCTGCCCGTTGGGCCACATCCTCTCACATCATCATTATTGCTGGTAGGAAGGCCAGATTTCCAAACATTAAAAACAGGACTTGTCACTGACACAGAAGTAGGAATAGGACCTGCTTTATTGCAATAGTATTTGCTGGCTGTAGATTTCACACCCTCAAAGTCCTCTTTCTCCACGGATTCTCTTGCTACCACCCGTGCCGATCAGCTCTCTACAGACCCTCTCTCACATGTATTTAATGTTTTTTATTGCGATACTCATCCCATTGTAGGTTATCGAGCGCTTTACATCACACTTATTATGCAGAGCTAATGACTCATAAGTGTGCAAGTCAAGGTATTGGAAATGTTACACAAGACAATGATGACTCCTAGGTGACATTAAAAATGCTATACGTCTCGCCTTTCATTAAGTGAAAGCTATTTGCTTTGCTATACAATACCATTAGCAAAGCAAATGGCTTTAACTTATTATACTGTTTTCCCGCGGTCTGGCCTGCGCGGCATTAACCCAGCTATTTGTCCTTTTGAATTCCCTCCTCCTCTCTGACAACTGTGCATGCTCTTGAACGCTGCTGCATTGGTAACTTTGCCCTGGTAATTGCCCTGTCATTTCCCGCTTCCTTAATCCCAATTTATGAACATTGCAATTGCAAAACCCCGCCATATGCTTCTACCTCTTTCTCTTATCTTCCATTGCAGCCTTTTCCTTTCATTCCCTAGACTCCCTCACACTCCTGCAATCCCCCCCATGTGAACCCCCCCCTATTTTGCTCCAAAACCCTAAACTTACTCTTTCCCTTCCTTGAGCCTTCTCTCCCCGGGTGAATATGCCGGTACCGTGTCTCCTTCCCCCCCCCCTCCTCCCCCAAATACCAAACTACTGTCACTTTAGTGCTACAACCTGTCTTCCAGTTTTACCGTGGCAACAAGTTTATATTCTCTTAACTGGAAAGATCCTTCTGCTAAATGCTGAAACCGCCTGCCTACATGGTTATTGGAGCCTATGACTACCTGACTTCATAACATTGCAGTAAACATCAACGAAACCTCAATAATACATTAAATTCCTGTAATTCCCCCTCCCTTAAACTCCAGACTTGTGAACATTGCAATAATAAAACCCCACCCTACGCTTCCACCTCTTTCCTTTCTTTTTCCATTCTGCCTTTTCCTTGCATTCCCCAATATCTCTCTTACGACCCAGCAAGCATCCCCAAGCCATCTACCCTAGTGTTGATCCAAAGCTATTGACATTGTAAATAACAATGACGTTTCTTTAAATGTTTTAAAAACAAAAACATAAACAAAAATAATGTCATGAGCAATGCCAATAGCTCTAACTTTAACAATGCCGAGACCATTGCATTGTAAATGCTTGTTTCCTTTTGCTGTGTGCGCAGCATTCCTGCTGTTTTGCGCTGCGTGAAAGTATGGTAATTATTCCCCTGAGTTTAAAATACATATTATAAGCTATCAACAAGTTGTTTCTGTCACTATTGGGAAAAGTTAGATGAGGATACATTTTGAAATTTCAGATTGAAAGATGATATTGCAACAAGACGTGATTATGGTGTGATGCCACTAGACGGTGGCCTCGTATAGGTTTAGAAATCCACAATTCGAATTGCCATTTTTGTTCCCACCTCTAGGAATTAATGCATCTGATTAATTTGAAACCTGCATTCGGAAAAGTGGGCTGATCTAGGCTATAAGGATACAAAATTAGATGCACAACGGCAAATTAGGGAGCACACTTGGATTTAAGTTGATTTGGATAACTTCATAAATTCATTGGTTGGGCGTCTTCATTGGCTTCTTTGTGTTAGTGGAATTTATGCTTAATTGAACGCTTGCAGTGATTCTCTTTTTAGAACAAATATCAACATTACAAAAGTACTATGAGGCAAAATAAAAGCATCATAAAAGTGCAAAAGTGCAAAAAAGTTGTAAACGATGATACTGCTAAATTTAGTAGGAGGCCACCAGTGCAAAGCATAAGGATATGTTAATAGCATTTTCTCCGTTCTGAAAGGAAAACAAGTACCATAGATCTTGTATTTTTTAACATAAGTTATGCTGTTTGTTCATTACAAAGGGCCAAACCTCTCTCCCATGGTTTTCTACCTGTGCACAAAGTAGAATGACTAGTGGTTGGTCATCAGGGCAGGACAAGGAATCCATAAGTAGCCCTGGCAAAAATGATCTAACCATCCCCACTCCTTCAGTCTCCCTTTATGCTTTAAATCGGTTTTATTGGTTTTCAGAATTATAAACAGAACAAAACATTCACCCCACCTACATCCATAGGACAGTGAGACGTAATATCACATAGGGAAGGAGACACAATGTGGGAGGAGAGGGGAAATGAGAATATTAAGAATGTCTGTATGAGGAGGAGGGGTAGAGTAGATCCAGGTGAGGGGGGAAGTGCTGCTTGATAGTCCTGCTGCTCCTTGGTGTCCTAACCGTGGTTCTGGGGATGAACGCAGTTGTCCATAGCTCACTCTCACTAGCCCACTCAGCATCATTTGCAGAGAGCGCAAGTCGAAGAATCCAAAAATAGGCTGGACAGGGTAGTTCCCTGATATCTCCTGTAGCGGGCGGCATGGATCATGAGTGGCGGGGTGGGGGGTCTGGGAGCGAGAGGATGGGGTGATTTTAAAAAAAAACTTTAAAAAGTACCTTCTCGCCTTCTGCATGCCATCTCAGTCTCTCCTCTCCGGGCCGGAACAGTAAGCAGCCTGGCTCCCTCCTCTAAGCCAATCACAATGCTACAATGGAGCATTGTGATTGGGATCAGAGCTGCATCTCAGTAGTGGGGCGATGTTCCACCGCCTTAGCGGAGGAGCCGCAACTGGATATCTCATGCCAAGAATTATATGCATGAACCCCGCAGCCTGCTTTGATGTCATTCTGCTGCATCTGCCTCATTTTATTTCCTTGTAAGACACTGGAGTGTCTGTTTTATGGAGATGCCTGCTCATTACAATCACTGTGTGAAACAAGTTCTGCCTGCTCATTTTAATTGTATGATTTCCTTTTTCACTATTCTTTTAGTTTGCCTTTATTTTCCAGTATTCAACTAGTTAAGGAGTTGCTGAATTCCGGTGTGTTACTTTATTTTGCCTAATCATTTTAAACTTCAAAATCTGACTCCCGCTTAGCTATTGGACACGCCCCCGGCCAAGCTCCCTGCTGACATTGAAACTGAATTGCAGATCACGTTCGAGCAGGGGGCGCATCTAAGGCAAGCTCGTCGGGGGCCACCATGCACCCTGCACCAGGAATCCTGGCCAAACTTAATTCTGGCTCCAAAGTTTTTTTGCACTTTACGTAGTGCAATGTAGTGCAACTCCGCAAACTACGCCCAGGGTTAATTGGAAAGGATAAATACAGTATGTATTCATCTTTAGTTCTTTCCATTATCGACTGGTCTGAAAATATTGTAACGGGGCTGGAGGAGGGGTCTGAAATCATAATAGTCTTTATTTGGAAAATGCTGTCGTAATATGGGTTGGGGTATTCACCAGTAATATTAAGTCAAAGCCACTCATTCTGTCAATGAGTGCTTTGGAATCCTTGTTGGCCAAATCTTCCAAGTGAAAATTAAAATCCTCTATTATAGTGTAGTTTACATATTGTATACTTGCTTCAAGGAAGTCACTAAGAGCTGCAAGGAATTTCATTTTAGGGCCAGGAGTCTGCAAATCAGTGAGCCATAGGACATGGTGTTTTTATTCAGTTTGCAATTAAAGGAGAGAGTTTCACAGTCTGCAGTTTTAGATGGTTCACAGGTGATCTCTAGTTGGCCTCTCAATATTATCTCTAATCCTCTGCCGCGTTTTCCCTCTGGATCTAATCTAGTGATGTAGAGAACAACGAGAGAGATAGGGAAGAGTGGGGTGCGTCCGTATCCCCTGTTCTTATGTCAGTTTTATCAATGGTGGACGAACCCAACGATGTGTGGTACGATCACTGTAAGACAGTGTTTGGGAACCCACTAGGTAAGTTAAAAGACCCCTCACACACCAACCTGGTTGGTGTCATGCTTCATCATTGGGGTCCCAACCAGGTGGCCGAATGCCCCCCGGTTGTGCTACGACGCCTGGCTACAGCGGAGCTGGTGTGGTGCAAGAGTGTGATGTCGTGAAGATTAAAAATATCTCTGAGAGTCCTTGCTGTTGGGAGTTTATTGCTGGCGGCTCAGGATATAATAAAAACAAGAGATGTGATGCAACTACGAAAGAAATTATTATCTAATAGTTGTTAGTGTTGTAGGTCTACATGTTTCAGCCCTCATGGAGATCAGGACCAGTGAGTGGAGTGACTGGCAAAGTGAAAAGTGCCACGTGATAAGTGAAACAATTAAAAAGGTTGATTACCTACACACTCGCTAAGGTGTGTGGACCCAGTGTCTGCGAACTTGCGGACACCGCAGCGAAAAAGACCCGTGGGAGGAAAAAGACAGCACAAGAACATGTATATAACTGACACAAGGGTGACGAATATATCCGCAACTATAAAATGCAATCTTAGGTGCTGTGATGGAACAAACCTATCTGTAAGGGGATGGTACCTGTGGCAACACACAAACTGTGATAGTGTTGCATGCTGCTAAGCGTATGGTTTGTCGAAGGCAAATCAATTTAAGGTGATAGGAAGATGCAAGCCTCTCTGTTAACTGTATAAACCAAGTGGTTGCAATCAAGACAAGACAAACAGGGAGAACAGATGGTGGTGCAATCTCTGCACGTAAGATGCCTGGTGAGTGAGAGGCATCAGTCGAGTAGGTAGTAGTACCGTGAGGCCTCAGAATGGTAATAATCGAGGTGTGTCACAGTGAGAAACCCAGTGAGCGCATTAAGGTCAGGGCAGGCTGGGGCCGTGAGGCACAGCGCGTTGCTAAATAAGTCTGGGTTTGTGATATTAAAAGAAGGGGAGGGGGGTTGCTATGCCCCTGTGCGCAGCGCTATGGAAGAGGAGAGAATTAAAATAATTACACTATGGCTGAGTAAGATCGCTGCTCAGGATACGGGAGGAGTGTGCTCCTCACGCAAATTCTGTAAGGAGAAAAGTAACGAGCATGAGAGGCGCATCGTGGAAAGCCTTTGCAGTCCACAGAGAAAGGCACGCGTCACCTTACTTGATCGAAGAGCTGCACCCGCCTGGCACCTATTGGGGTCTCCCGTGGTCCCGGATGGTGTGGGACCCGTTGTGGAGGGAGATTAAGTAGTACTGGGCTCCATAAGGTACGTGCAGGCTGGCCGGTGGGCGTGGGCGGGGAAGCGGTGCCTGCACATGTGCAGAGGAGTAGTGTTGGCCTTCCGCGCATGCGTGAATATGTCACGTGCGCATTAAAGGTGGAAGAGTGTGCCGCGCATGTGTGGGAGGTGGAGTGTCCAACCCACACCCGCGCGTGCGCAGTGATTGAAATATGCAGAGCAAAAATGGCAAGTGGCCAATTAAAGGAAAATGAGCGAATCAGACCGCTGGGCATCCGGAGGTGGAGGACCCTTACAGATGCGTGTGTAGAGACCAATGATTAAAGACTGCAGATAAGCCGGATAAATAAATAAAGGGCAGAATTAGGATCTTCTGAGACTATTTCAGGGGATATTGTCGTTTAAGCCGGTGATATGGCTGGACAGACAATATATCCACCTCTGTTCTTGTTCCAAGAGGCGGTTCTGGATGTTGGGTAGGTTATGGTCTAAAGCTTCCAGGACTACCCATCTCATGTCATTGGTCGTATGGCCTTTTTCCAGAAAGTGGGTAGTCATTTTTGTGGTGTTTTTCTTGCAGCGTATCGTGCTGCGGTGTTCACAGATCCTGGTTTTGATTTTGCGGGTAGTCATACCGATGTAGATGAGGTTGCATGGGCAAATTATCCGGTACACAACGTGTTCTGTGTTACAGTTGGTGTGCTTGCGTAGTTCCCATGTTTTTCCAGGTTCCAAGTTGAGGTGTTTGGTCGTCTCAGTGATGTGGCAGACGCTGCAGCTGCCGCAAGGAAAATGTCCTTTGATGCTTGGGAGGCCCCAGGAATTTAGGACCGTGTTCATAGGTCTGGGAAGGAGAGTGGGTTTGGTAGATACAATGGTGTCCTTAATGGATTTGGCTCTTTTGTTCGAGAGGAGGGGAGGTTCCCAGTTAAGGTTGCCTGTGTTCAAGATTTTCCAGGCTTTTTTAATGATTTGGGAAACCTTGTTGGTCACCGTGTTGTAGGTAGTCACACATGTTAGTGGCGGAGGTGTTGGTGTTGCAAGCCACGGACCTTTGCCACAAGCTGCACCAACGCGGTTACCCACCAAGCATAACCAAGACAGCCAACAAGAGGGCCAGAAACCAAAACCGCGAAGGCTTACTAGAAACCTACACCAGAGAACCAACACCTCCGCCACTAACATGCGTGACTACCTACAACACGGTGACCAACAAGGTTTCCCAAATCATTAAAAAAACTGGAAAATCTTGAACACAGGCAACCTTAACTGGGAACCTCCCCTCCTCTCGAACAAAAGAGCCAAATCCATTAAGGACACCATTGTATCTACCAGACCCACTCTCCTTCCCAGACCTATGAACATGGTCCTAAATTCCTGGGGCCTCCCAAGCATCAAATGACATTTTCCTTGCCGCAGCTGTAGCGTCTGCCACATCACTGAGACGACCAAACACCTCAACTTGGAACCTGGAAAAACATGGGAACTACGCAAGCACACCAACTGTAACACAGAACACGTTGTGTACCGGATAATTTGCCCATGCAACCTCATCTACATCGGTATGACTACCCGCAAAATCAAAACCAGGATCTGTGAACACCGCAGCACGATACGCTGCAAGTAAAACACCACAAAAATGACTAACCACTTTCTGGAAAAAGGCCATACGACCAATGACATGAGATGGGTCGTCCTGGAAGCTTTAGACCATAACCTACCCAACATCCAGAACCGCCTCTTGGAACAAGAACAGAGGTGGATATATCGTCTGTCCAGCCATATCACCGGCTTAAACGACAATATCCCCTGGAATAGTCTCAGAAGATCCTAATTCTGCCCTTTATTTATTTATCCGGCTTATCTGCAGTCTTTAATCATTGGTCTCTACACACGCATCTGTACCGGTCCTCCACCTCCGGATGCCCAGCGTTCTGATTCGCTCATTTTCCTTTAATTGGCCACTTGCCATTTTTGCTCTGCATATTTCAATCACTGCGCACGCGCGGGTGTGGGTTGGACACTCCACCTCCCACACATGTGCGGCACACTCTTCAACCTTTAATGCGCACGTGACATATTCACGCATGCGCAGAAGGCCAACACTACTCCTCTGCACATGCGCAGGCACCGCTTCCCCGCCCGCGCCCACCGGCCAGCCTGCACGTACCTTATGGAGCCCAGTACTACTTAATCTCCCTCCACAACGGGTCCCACAGCATCCGGGACCACGGGAGACCCCAATAGGTGCCAGACGGGTGCAGCTCTTCGATCAAGTAAGGTGACGCGCGCCTTTCTCTGTGGACTGCAAAGGCTTGCCACATTGCGCATCTCATGCTCGTTACTTTTCTCCTTACAGAATTTGCGTGAGGAGCGCACTCCTCCCGTATCCTGAGCAGCGATCTTACTCAGCCATAGTGTAATTATTTTTATTCTCTCCTCTTCCATAGCGCTGCGCACAGGGGCATAGCAACCCCCTCCCCTTCTTTTAATATCACAAACCCAGACTTATTTAGCAACGCGCTCTGCCTCACGGCCCCAGCCAGCCCTGACCTTAATGCGCTCACTGGGTATCTCACTGTGCCACACCTTGAATATTACCATTCTGAGGCCTCACGGTACTACTACCTACTCGACTGATGCCTCTCACTCACCAGGCATCTTACGTGCAGAGATTGCACCACCATCTGTTCTCACTGTTTGTCTTGTCTTGATTGCAACCACTTGGTTTATAAAGTTAACAGAGAGGCTTGCGTCTTCCTAGCACCTTAAATTGATTTGCCTTCGACAAACCATACGCTTAGCAGCATGCAACACTATCACAGTTTGTGTGTTGCCACAGGTACGATCCCCTTACAGATAGGTTTGTTCCATCACAGCACCTAAGATTGCATTTTATAGTTGTGGATATATTCGGCACCCTTGTGTCAGTTATATACATGTTCTTGTGCTGTCTTTTTCCTCCCACAGGTCTTTTTCACTGCGGTGTCCGCAAGTTTGCATACACTGGATCCACACACCTTAGCGAGTGTGTAGGTAATCAATCTTTTTCATTTTTTCACTTATCACGTGGCACTTTTCACTTTGCCACTCACTCCACTCACTGGTCCTGACGAAAGCTCCATATCCATGAGGGCTGAAACATGTAGACCTACAACACTAACAACTATTAGATAATAATTTATTTCGTAGTTGCATCACATATCTTGTTTTTATTATATCCTGAGCCGCCAGCAATAAACTCCCAACGGCAAGTCTCTTAGAGATATTTTTAATCTTCACGACATCACACTCTTGCACCACACCAGCTCCGCTGTAGCCAGGCATCGTAGCACAACCAGGGGCATTCGGCCACCCGGTTGGGACTCCAATGATGAAGCATGACACCAACCAGGTTGGTGTGTGAGGGGTCTTTTAACTTACCTAGTGGGTTCCCAAACACTGTCTTACAGTGATCGTACCACACATCGTCTAATCTAGTGATAACATAGACTTCACAGGAAGAGCTGCAGCTAAGTCTGGGTCAGGTTTGCGTTAAGAGGGAGATGTCAGGGACGTAAGAGTCTAAGTAGTCAAGAGCTCAAATGTGTGTTTGATAGCCGAGCATGTGTTCAACATGATGCAGTTCAGTATCGGACTTTGGGAAATGGGAGACATTGAGGGGAAGATATTTTGTTCCCTGTTGGGTGAAGCTAGAACTGGTTCTAGTCGGCACGAGTAAAGCATATGGCACAGACGTAATTACTTTGCATCATTTTAAAAATAAAATGATCGCACGGTGGTTGCATATCTACTTTATTTAGGTGGTGGGCTTCTATGGGAATTCACAAGGGCATATTATCAAGCCCATTATCGCCACTTTAGTGGCAGTTTCCTGCCGCTAAAGCGGCGATAATGTTATCGCCACTCCTTGATAATATGGCCCCACATTGTTTTGGTAAATTGTGTTCCTGGATGGTTGGAAAAGAGTTAAACCTAACACTAGGGACTTGATTCCTAATAAGTAAGTCATTCTACTCATGCAAGAATACCTTGTGAATTTGGCAATGTGTGATTTGACATGGGCTACTATTATTTTGCAAAGTTTATAAAGCTCCTTTTTTCAGTTCTAACATGCAATCCCAGACGTATTCCATTGTGTCCCTTCGAAGTAGATTCTCACTCACAGCATATAGCTAAGAATCTACTTAGAAGGTGAAGCCTGGGAAAATGGATATTGGCACAGAACTCACAATCGCATGCCTTAGGCAGCAAAGCTAACTCTCTAGAAAGACAGATCTTGCAAAGATGGGCAGCTGCAGAGAAAACCTTACATAAAGTACAAGAGATACAAAACAGGTTGCTACAATGCAAGTTAGCTCAACAAGAACAGGTTAAGCTGCAATGAATCACTGACAGAATATCGACTACAGAAATATTGATGACAAAAATATCAGAGCAAAAATATCGATGTCCACAATATCGAATTGCTATCTACATTATGGTAAGTACAAAAATATTGAGAAAAAAATTATTGTTGTCAAAAATATCATTGTTAAAAATATTGTTTTTTTAATGTTTAAAAAATAATGTAAAATAAAGTAAATAAAACATATAATTAAAAGAAACATAGTTAAAATTATTTTAAAATGTTTAAATTTATAAGTAATACATTTAGGGGCCGATTCCAATCTCGCTCGGAAGGGCCCTGATCGTGATCCGGCTGCAAAAAGTTTGAGCCGTACGCGTGTTTTCCGTCCGACTCATACAGCTGTACGAGGGAGCAAGTACGATTCGAGCAAAGCCAAATTCACCGACTGAATCGTTTCTGTGTCCGAACCGCTCCGTACGTCTCGTTCGTAAGCAAACCGTGTCGTACAATGGATGTGATTTACGACCGAGGCAGTAGGATGCACGATTCTGACAGCCGGATCGAGTCAGAGCCTCCCACACATAAACGCTCCGGGAAGCGGCCTTCGGGGACCGCGCCGGACCCCCCTTCATGCGAAGCCGTGCGAGTCGATCACCGGGGGGACCCAAGGGACCCCCTACAAATGCATGTACGGTGTGGGTGGCACAGACGCGTCCCCACTACAGGGGGCACCTTTGTGCACAACGTACCTTTTTCATCAATGGGAGTCTATGGACGCGTAGTACAACAGGCTCTCATTGACTTCAATGGGGCTCTGAACGACCAGTGTCCATCAGCGCTTATTCGTATTGTACTCGGGCGCTCGGAGCCCCGGAGCAAGAGTCGGTTGGAAAACCGTCCGGATCCGAGTCGGACGGAGCCTTTTCCCAGCAAGATCGGAATCGGCACCATAATGTAAAAATTCTATTAAAAATATATACATATACAATATAATATATATACTTACTTAATAATATTTATAAATAATTATTTTAATAACTTATTAATTGTTAAAAACATTTTAAAATTATAAATACATTTATACAAAAAAAACAATATTATAAACAAAAATATAAACATATATATATAACATATTAAAAAATTACAATATGTTTAATCTTTTTAAAATAAATTATACACTACATTAACTAAAACAGTAGAGAAAATATTGGATAGCGGAGGGAATAAAATTACTATTCTCACTCCAGTGAGTGCAACAGTAGGGAAAGTGTTGGATAGCGTAGGGGTAAAAAGTACTATTCTCACTCCAGTGAGTGCAACAGTAGGGAAAGTGTTGAATAGCGTAGGGGTTAAAATTAATATTCACACTCCAGAGAGTGCAACAGTAGGGAAAGTGTTGGATAGGGTAGGGGTAAAAATGCCTATTCCTACTCCAATAAGTGCAACAGTAGGGAAAGTGTTGGATGGTGTAGGGGTAAAAATTACTATTCCTACTCCAGAGAGTGCAACAGTAGGGAAAGTGTTGTATAGCTAATGGGTAAAAATTACTATTGCCACTCCAGAGAGTGCAACAGTAGGGAAAGTGTTGGAAAGCGTAGGGGTTAAAATTACTATTCCCACTCCAATAAGTACAACAGTAGGAAAAGTGTTGGATAGCAAAGGGGTTAAAATTACTATTCCCACTCCAGAGAGTGCAACAGTAGGGAAAGTGTTGGATAGCGCAGGGGTAAAAATTACTATTCCCACTCCAGGGAGTGTAAATGTAGGGAAAGTGTTGGATAGCAGAGGGTTAAAATTAGCTTACTTATCAATTAAATTATGTTTTAAATTACATACCCAATTAATAAGGAATTAACAATAAAAAATTATGAATACCAATACATTAAAATGAATAATGACTTTAATAAAATTAAATTAATTCCCATCATATTCCCCTATAAACCAACAACCCTCTCCTAAAATAAATTAACACAAATAATATATTTATAAAGTAATCAATTAAACATTTTTTTAACCAATTAATAATTAATTAACAATAAGTTAATTATCAATACCAATATATAAAAAATAATAATTACTTTAATTTATTTTATTTACTTCCCACCCTATTCCACTATAAACCCACAACTTGCTCCTAAAAATATTAACACAATTAATATAATTATGAATTAATGAAAACTAATTACCAATTAATAATTAAATAACAATAAATTAATTATCAATACCAATAAATAAAAATGAATCTTTTTTTATTATAATAAATTACTTCCCACCCTATTAACCTATAAACCCACTACCTGCTCCTAAAATAAATTAACACAATTAATATAATTATCAATTAATCAGTTAATAAAAAATAATTACCAATTAATGATTAATTAACAATAAATTAATTATCAATACCACAAAATAAAATTTATTAGTTACTTTATTATAATTAAATTACTTCCCACCCTATTCCCCTATAAACCCATAACCCGCTACGGTACTAAAACGCAAAATTTACTTTAAAAAGATTACTAACGTCTTAAAATGTAATGCATATATTTAGAAAAAATACAATACTTAACAACAAATATAGAACACACACATATAAAATACATTCTAAAATACAAAACACTAATATAAACAGAGATATTATTAACAACGATATTTTTTCAAACGATATTACTGACTTTGATATTAACAAAAATGATATTTCTTACATTCAGGTTGATAATCTGGTCACAGATATTCTTGATGTCAATATTCTGTCCCTTCGATATTTCCAACTCAATATTTCTGTAGTTCGAAATAGAAAACTCGATATTATGTCTGTGCACCAGCTGCAATACAGGTTACCTCAAACAGAACAGGTGCAGTGCTGTGGCAGTGCATAATATGAAAAAGTGCCGGCACCCTTGTCAGGAGGACACTGCAGCTTGCACCACACATTGCCCCTCTCACCACTGCCAATGGAAGTACCAGAACAATTACTGGTCATCACACAAGTGTGACAATTCAATCTATTCTAGGCCCCTATTTTGAAATTGATATACTTCTTTTTGACTCTTTTCTATTAGTTCTTATTCGGGCCTTTGTAAGAACCTGAAGTCTATATCTCATGTGACTTCTACACATGCGCAGTCTAAGTGAGCCAGAAACCGCAAAGTAATCCTTGAACGCCATCCAAGGACGAAACAGTAATATACCCTGGGAACCAGCACGATGTCCTGTGAAAAAAGGAAGATGACTATATGAAGTGTATACTTTGTGTTTGATAAAGATGTGAATGCGGGTGGGAATAAAGATTTATGAATAAAAATTAAGGGGCGGGATTATTTAACAATGAACTGAAAGAATTTATTGAAAATCTTGTATGGTGTGATGATCATCACCTTTGCCTGTCCAATCAGAGTTAGCAAATGTATGAAATAGAAACATTAATGGGTGGTGCATGGCATTAGAAAGGTATAATTGAAGTAGTTTAGATAGCGCATTGAGACGGAGATGCTGCAGAGCTCGGGATGCTGTCGGAGTGATGAGCGAATGCTGAAGAAGAACCAAATTGAAGAATTACTAGTATAGCCAAATAATTAGAAGAAGATCGCTGGAAGAATCTAGAGGAGGAAGATAGTGTCAGAGAGGGGTGCGACGCAGGCCTCCGATCTAGAAGAGGTCACCTTATCCTGTTCTGAATCCTGTCCTGAATCTTGTCCTGTATCCTGAAGCCTTGACTCCTGATCTTTCTTGGGGTCTCACTCTCCCAACTCCTTGGCTGAGGGGTTGAGCTCCACATAATTATAGGTAAATATTAATTTTGTAGACTTGAAATTGTGCTGCTCTCTCTCTATCCTCTCTTTTCTGACTATCGTCATTTATCAGGTCTTGCTAGTTTAAATTTTCCTTCTATGAGTGACGGAGACTGAACTGTGCTTTCAGTTTGGCACACATGAATTTAATTTAGATAAAGCATTTAAAATTTCCCCGAGTCTGTGGTCATTTTCATTACAGTGAAGACTATTTTAATATATGTCATTTCACCATCAACTAGTTCAACTAATGGTCCATTGACCAGAGAAAAGAACTTTTTGATCAGTGAAAGATTAGTTAGGAATGACAAATAACTAATCTCAGAAAGAAAATACAAACAATCATTGGCATAGCCAATAGGTCTCACCTTTGGGACCTTATAAGTGTTTAGCCATGCAACAGTTGTTGATGCACCAAGGATATTGTGCTGCGTAACTAAATACTTATAAGATCCCAAAAGTGAGACCTATTGGCTATCCCAATGCTTGTTTTTTTTGTGGCAGTCATCTATTTTGCCCCTTCTGACATGACATTTAGAATCAGCAAGCAAATCAAAATAGCTTTATTCAACAGTTTTGTCATAAAAGCGAAACACATACATTATAACATGTATATAAAGATAATAAATATTCTGGATCCAAAACATTTAAAAACGAATTAAACAATAAATACTGCAGAGTAAATTGATTCTGGAGAATAAAAATACATATACACTCAAATTATCCCAAACAATTCATACCATGGTTTAACCTATCTTCGGACCTCAGAGCATTAAAATCAGTTAGCCTGGAGCAACACCCTAGATCTGATGAACCAGGCCCAGCCTAGAAACTTAGCCATTGCAATTGCTATTGGCTGCGATGAGTCCGTTGTGAGGATTCTTAGGGCCTCATCACGCTTCCTGAAGCCTAGAAGCTTACAAATAGGTATGACCCACATAGCCCGAGGTTTTTTATACAGTGGGCAAAAAAACAATATATGACTCACCATTTCTTCTTAATCTGAGCATTTTGGGCAGACTTTCATAGTAACCCCAACCTAGTTGCCAGTGAATGATCTAACGGGTAGGGTACCAATCCTCATTTGGAAATATTACTTCCTGTCTAAAGGTTTCTCAATAGAGTCCCAAAAATGTTCTAGCGCAGGTTTTATCTTCAATTCAAGGAACCGGCCTGACAGGTGTTTTACTGCACCCTTCGCTCGTGTTGTTGCCATTATCATGTCCCCATACTTCTCTTTCAATATCTTCTTTGATGGAAAAGGAGCATTTTGGGGATCATCCCAAAGTTTTCTCAGGCCTAGGTTCACCAACATCAACCTTATCTCCCCTAGCCATTTGATCCTATGGAAACAATCTGTGTCCATTACATCTTTTAACCCTCTTGCGTAATGTGAAAGTTCAACCATACACCACAATCTTCGCCAATATAAAAGAGGGCGAAGTTTAGCCAGATCCCTTACCGTTTTCCAAGTCAAGCAATAATGGGCACATGGGAGTACTTATTGGGACACCAGTGACCTTACGCAAAAAAGTGTTTTCAGCAGCAGTTATGGTAGATAGGTTCTGGAACCGTACAGAGTGGAGCTTAGGACTTTCAAACCATAAATCTCCATCAATGGGCTAATTGGTTTTAGAGAAAGAGTTTTTATAATTAACTGCGAGAATCCCAGCCTGTTGTTTATGCTTTAGGGTAGCTGTATTAATTTGTTTAGACCAGCTCATGTCTGACTGAAGCGTAACCCCCAAATACGTGAAGGTGTCTACTTTATCAAGAGGTACATTGTTCATAAAAACCTTGCCCCGGAAGGATTTGTGCTCATTAAATGTCATAAATTTTGTCTTTTCTGTGTTAATTACAAGACCCAGGGTTAAACAAAAGTCCACAAACCTACTAAGGGCTTTTTGTAAGCCACTAGGGGTCTTGGAAACTATCAGAGTATCGTCCGCGAACATGAGGATAGGTATGTGTTCTTTCGCCAGCACAGGGGCATCGGTGGGGGTCTCCAAGAGGAAATCAGCCACCCCGTTCACGAAGAGCGAAAACAGGCTAGGCGCAAGCACGCAACCCTGGCGCACTCCCCTGTCAACGGGGAATGATTCAGTGAACTCACCCTTTGCCCCCCACCGGACCCGCGCATGATTATCCTCATGTAGACGGACGACCAAAGACAGCAATTCAGCAGGCATCACCATTTCACTTAAGACACCCCACAGCCTAAGTCGTGGCACCAGATCGAAGGCTGCTTTCAGATCAACGAATACCGCGTACAGGGCTCCTTTCCCCAATACGACTGTCTTCCAATAGATGTTAATAAAACGGAAGACCTGGTCGATAGTAATTGTAAGGGGGCGAAAACCCGCTTGCAGTGGGTTAAGAATTTGTTCATCATCCATCCATGACTGCAACTTTTGTAAAATCAGTCTACCCATGATCTTTTGGATGGAGTCTATAAGACTTATTGGTCTATAGTTGGCAGCAACGGATTTGTCCCCCTTTTTAAAAACCGGTATTATCTCGGCCCCTTTCCAAGAGGCCGGGATTGGAGCCCCACAAGCAATAACATTTGCTAAATATCTTATATACAGGCGCCATGAGGTGTTGTAATTTAAAAACACATCTCCAGGAATATTATCCATTCCGGGAGCACGACTAGGGATAATAGTATCTAGAGCCCTATCTACTTCCCCTAACCTGAACACCTCGCTAGAGAAAAAGGTTAGATCAATAGGACCCATAGACTGTTCATCCTCCAAAGAAGCGTACTGGGGTTTAAAATATTCCACCCATAAGTGGTGGGCAACATTGTTCTGCGGGGGGTCCGGGATCCCCCCCTATCCCACTTAAACGTATCCCAGAATGCTTTAGGGTTTTCATGACACACATGCTTCTTTAAGCTAGAATCATGTTATGCCTATTATTTTTGGTGCATTGGTTGTCTTGAGTTTGCACTGGTGGAAAGGAAACCTTGGGGGTGAAGGAACGCCGAACAAAAGACACATCACACGTTGCCGTCAGGAGTCGGTGGTCGCGGTAGCCTGTATTGAAGCCGGTTCCTTCCGCAGCCTGAATAACTGCTGTGTGTGTGCTGCAGCCTGCTCTTGACTGATATTCTAAAAGTGAAGGGTTGAGTTGGTTGTGCAACAAAGTGTTGCTAGCTAGATGCAGCAGCGTAACTTGTGTTATAAGATTTTATCTATGAATCCTGCATCTCCGTCAGGGTTTGGCAGGCTGTTTCAATGACAGTTTTGTGGGGGAAGATGATGTCTCTGATAGTAAGATGTGGCTGGGTCTTAATGGGGATGGCTGTCCTTTCAGTTGTAATAGTTTTAATATTCTTATTTTATCCCATTAAATATCTCATTTCATAAGGCTGTCGGCCCCAGGAGATTCTAGCATCCTGCAATAAGTACGGATTCGGTCCACCCGGCGCAAATCTCACAATAGCCTGCATTCCCGAAATATCAGCCTATTAGATAGATCCGGAGCCGCCACTCAACCAAGGGTGAGTCCAGAGTGGGGTCTCCGCAGAGCTCTGAGCGAGGGCAGCATGCCGACTGAGGAGAGGGAGTCTGAGAGGAGAGGCGGGCCTGAATGGGGATGAGTGGAGTCTGAGGAGAGGGACTCTGAGAGGAAAGAGGGGGAGAGGAGGGACCCTGCACCGGGGATGAGGAGGGGGAGTCTGAGAGGAGGGAGCAGGGAGAGGCAGGCCCCTGCACTAGGGATTAGTGGGGGCTGAGGAGAGGGAGTCTGAGAGGAGAGAGCAGGGAACAGGGAGAAGAGAGCCCTGCACCAGGGATGAGTGGGGGCTGAGGAGAGTGAGTCTGAGAGGAGAGCCCTGCACCGGGATGTGTGGGGGCTGAGGAGAGGGAGTCTGAGGGGAGAGGGCGTGGATGATAAGTGGGGGGGTGAGGAGAGAGTGGGGAGGAGAGGGGGGAAAGGAGGAGGGCCCCTGCACTGGGATGAGTGGGGTTTGAAGGAGAGAGCTGGAGAGGATAGAATGCCTGCAGGGGAGCTGAGGTGGCAGGGGCTGAGTGGGAATGGTGAAGGGAGTGAGCTTAGAGAGGGAACAGCAAGGAGAGGAGAGGGGGATGAGGGGCCATTGTCCGAGTGAGAAACAGAGAGAGGCGAGAGAGTGCGTGCGCGCGGGCGTGTTGTCATACCCGTTCATTTTGTATTAAAACGTGTATGGCCCACCAGGCCCAGTAATACCATCCCGACGTTCTGCTGACAATTACAAATGTCTCCTGAGATACCCAGCCCCTCCCCTTCCAAGGAGAGCCTGGTACCAAGTCCCTCTGCTGCTCCTGGCAGCTCCCTGGCAGGACCTCTAAGAATGGCTCACTGGGCACAATCCAGGGCATTCACAGACCATAATCTCTTTAAAGCCCCTGCCTGCCGCTGACTCTTAACAATTGTGTCATAAAATAAACAGGCTTGTTGTAAACATTAACCGGTGAGCCAAACATGCAGTGTTTACCTCTGCTGTCCGAGAGGGCATGCCCGTGGGGTCTGTGTGCAGGATCACACAGAGACACACATCGACAGGCCTCCGATGCACTGCGCGGACTAGGCCCAGCGCACTTGGGGGAGGAGGGGCAAGCACTGATATACCAAAATATAAACTACAATTTTACTGATAATAATTCCCAGACATAAACGTACTCACAACCCCTTTCTTTTTTGACAGCTGCGCTAGGAGCCAATATCCGGCACACTATAATGGTTCAGAAATGGAGGAAGTGACATACACATCTCAACTACCGTGCTTGGTATTCGTCTTATAGCAGCTTATCGATGGTAATTAACGCTCTTTGTTTGTGGGTTCAAAATCTAGGATGTATTGTTTTGACCAGGAGCTGCTGGGCTGTTTTTCATTGCTGCGCTTCTGTATTCCTTCTTGCTTCTTGTATTCGCTGGTGGGCACGTAAGGGGGAGACATCTAATGCCATCTTCACCACACGTCCCCAGTGTGTGTGTGTGTGGGCACGAGGGTGTGCGTGTGATCATTATATCCTGAGAAAACGAGCTCACCCTTTGCTTCCTGTCGGCCAGAAATAAAGTTCTTACCATTTGACAACCTGAAAGCTATTATGACCCTGTTAAAATGCACACGTACCGTGCACATGAAAAGCCATAGAAGATGGGCAGCCCCTGTGCCCTCCGAGCAGCCCCCACCCCCGCAAAGGGTTGGTAGGGTTAGAAACCCTACCGCAATTTTATTTAACTAGACTATTTCACGCGTCCCACTTCAGCAGGTAAACGCGTGTGAAAAAGGCTTCAAAATCAAAATTGAACCGAACTAGGCGAACAAAAAAAGCACAGAGGTAAGCAAATAAAAATATTACGAGAGTTTTGCTTTGCAAGAGGCAGGGAACCTTTACAACATAAAAGCCCTGAAACACAAACGCGGCCCCGCGGCCGTGAAAGTGAAACAGTACTGGGCTAAGTGAGAAGGGTGGGGGGAGTGCGAGAGAACACACAGCGATTCCCTTGTGGGTGCGAGCAAACATACGTTGCCAAAGCTCGCTCCCGCAAGGGAATCGCCAACGTGCACACATTGCCATTGAAAGCAATGCGTGCACGTTTTTGGCGGAAAAGCCGAAGCGATTTCTACAGGTCTTTTTCCTAAGTAACGCATGCGCGCTGCGTAGGCGAGACCTAAAATTTGACCCCAGCAGGTATTAACTGGCCTGAGTGAGTGTTAGTGTGTTTATGGTATTAGAGTATCTGAGGCTGGTTTACCGCTGGATCACATGCACATATTTGAACCAGCATTATAGGTTTAGTGGGGGGTGGGGGGCTGGTGAATTTATGTCACCTCAATTTTATCCAAAACCTGTGTCTGCAAAATAGGACCTCAGCAGGTTGCCGATTTTTGTTCACAAAGCCCAGATGAGAGCAAACTAGCAACAGCTGAAAATGTACCTAAAACAACCCAATATGGAAAGCTGAATTTAAAAAGTTGTTTCTCTGTGAACTAGATTATTCTACCCTATTTGTCAGTAACCATCGCAATTGGTATTAGAACTCCAAATTTTCCTTAACATAATTTTTTAAAATTTTTTATACTTCATTTACTACCACAATTGTAGTGATGGTACTGTAGATGGCCATTTCCAAGTCAACCAATCAATCAAAAGGCATTTGTATAGTAGACAGCTGCTTCCTCAGAAGTGTCCTGGCTCTCAGGGTTTAAGAAGACTGATGTCAGGTGCCACCTAATTTTCTATTGAAGATAGAAAACAATGGTGGTCTATGGGCAGGGCATTACACAGCTTGGCAGTTAGGACAGTAAGGGAGCTGCCTCCCAGTCTGACATTAGAACATTTTGGAACCTGCATCAGACGTAAATTATTTTACCTGAGCGATCTGTGTTGCTTAAATGGATGAAGTCTCTCTCTGCCAGGGTAGGACTTTCCCTACAAATGCTCTAAACCCCAGGGTGAGGGGTTTGAATTTAATGCACGTGGTGACCGGCAGGGAGTGTAGCTACTTCAGATGAAGGGGATAGACTGTCAAAAAGGAACTTGCTGAATAGATCTAGCAGCTGCATTTTGAATAATCTGGCGTCTTTAAATTAGAAAGGCAGGAAGGCTTAAATAAAGATTATTAGCATAGTCCAGGAGGGAGGTTACCATTGTACGAACCATCATTTTCCATTAATCCTCAGGTACAAGGTGTAGCATCTTGCTTAAGTATTTCAGTTTGGAGAAGCAAGTTGATGAAAACTGCTTCATTTGAGCAGAAAAACAAAAGGCTAAGTGAAAGATTATATGCAGATTCCTGTCAGGGGCAACAGTAGGAGCCAGAGAGAGATTGAGATCTTCAGGCCACCAGAAGTTCGAAGGGGTAGGAGCACTGGAACCAAAAAAGTGATCTCTGTTTTAATAGGATTCAGCTGAAGGAAGTGTGCCTCCATCCAATCGGCAACTTCCTTACGACACTCCTTGATTTTTACTAAGAATGATGTCTGAGTGGTCCTGAAAGGATAGTAAAAGCTGGGTGTCATCCGCATATGATCTCACCTTCACACCCCAGGCTTCAGTCAGGCCCGTCAAATATAAACTAAAGGCTAAGCCCTGTGGGACTCCACATAACCGAGGTTTGGTGGGGAATGAAAAAGGCTGGAGATGCACCCATCTTTGAAATCTGCCTTACCAAAAATATTTTATCCATGAGAGCCTTGACTAGAATGACATTGTGTTTGTGTGTGTTCAAAAGGGGGACGTGCAAAACTATCAAACGTGGCCGACTTGCACAACAGGACCACAATGGCTGAGTGTCCGCTGTCTAAGTTCTCTTTTGGTAAACTCCAAAACCTCCAGTAATGCAGTTTAGGTGCTAAAGCCTAAATGAAAGCACAACTGTGAGTTATGAAGAAGGCCATTTGTTTACAGAAAAGAAGATAAGTGACACTTCACCAGTTCCAGATTTTCACTGGTGCTGATAAATGGTAGATAGGCCTTAAACCGCTTAAAATGCTTGGGTCTGCATTCTCTTTCTGAAGGGGAGCAAGAGGAATGTTTGCTTCCAGTCAGTGGGAAATACACTAGCTTCCAAAGAAGTGTTTGAGATTTTATTGAGCACCAGTTTAACAGAATGGGCCATCATACTAAGTATTCAGGTGGCCAAGGACCCACAGAAGAGCCAGATTTACATTTCTCCAATTCGTTTAAAGAGACTTCCTTCTAAATCCAGCAAAAAATGCTGAAAAGAGGCCTTTGAGTGTACGGAGGGTCAGCCTGCATTCCAAAAGCAGGGAAAGTGTTGAGCATAACATCTGAGAGAAATGTTTCCCAGAGATATTGAGCAAGCTCCTTTTCAGTTTTGGGATTGTATCTAATTTCTTCTGCAGCATAATTCCATAAATGGTGAAAGGAATAAGCAACCAGATAAACGCACTCAGAAGGAGCGACATGCAGGTTGGAAATGTTGGAAAAGATCAGACCCAAAGTATTTCCTGCCTTTAGTGTGGGGGATTGACTTCATTGAGAAGAATTCATGCCTGCCATGGTATGAGTAAATTGGGTGGCTTAGGAACAATTAGAGTCATCAACGAGTACATTAAAATCAACAACAATGGTAAAATTGGAGTATTGCAGAGAAAGTTGGGCAATGGTATCTAACTGCTGAAAAAGGCAACTGATGGGACTATCAGGTGGTCTATATAACAATAGTCATGATAAGGAGAAAGTAGGAGTCAGTGTAAAACTAAATATGAGTCCCTTCAAATGTCCAGTTTGCCGCAGTGGTGTGGAGGATGCCTCAAAGAGTTCCCTCAGAATAATAGCAACACCACCTCCCATTTGATTTCCTTCCAGTTTAGTGCACAGGATGTGATATCCAGGTGGGATGGTGAGTACTAAGAGGCCCATTAGGATGTAGGGCGGATCGCCCCTGCCCGCATGGTGGAGGCGATCTGCTCTACATCCTTCCCCAACCACTACCCATTTACCCCTCACCATATTAGTATGGAAGGGGGTACAACGGCAAACGGGAAGACCATCCGCCGCTTTTGTTTGGCTTAATATGGTGGCGGTGTCTGCTAGACACCGCCATCCATATCAGCATGGGTGCAGAAACATGCCTTTCTGTGGCGGCAACGCTGCAACGGAAAGGCATGGGGAGTTCTCTTTCGGGGGCCCGTTGCGGGCCCCCAGGGTATTGGGGGGTGGGGGGTGCACAGTGAGGATACCTATGGTACCCCCCTGCATTGTCATGGACATGGTGGCAGGCACCTCGTGGTGCCTGTCACCTTGTGCATGACAATGCACGCAGTGCATTCCCAGCATTGTTGCGGGCGGTGTTCACAGCACCGCCCACCACAATGCTGGGAATGGAGGATGCCACCGCCACGGTGGCATCCTAATCGCTGGTGCAAGACCGCCACACCACTGGTGGCCGGTCCCAGCACCGCTAGGGTGGCAGGCGGACGGATGTCCGCCCGCCATCCTAATGGGCCTCTATGTACGGTGCAGAGGTTTCTTTCATCCAGGTTTCAGTTAAAAATATGAAAACCCAGGCATTGTCTCATAGTTGAAAACGTCTGAAGATTGTTTAGGAAGCACTATAGATAGGCTGGGGCCACCGATTAAGATGGAGCAGGGGCCACTGACAACTCCAGCAGAGTTTCAAGAGTATCCGGTTCAAAAGAAGGATCCCCGTGTATGCCATTTAATATCAGGTGTCAGGCCTCACTGGCACATCACCTGGGAAAGACACATTCAGGGTTAAAAAGCTTCAGAGGGAGAAGGTGCCACTCCTATAGGACAGGAGTACCTCCCTTCTATAATTTCAAGTATAATGTGTTTAGACAAACAGTCTTTAAAACTATCAATACACAGAATTATAAAACAGTACACTCTCCCCACAGGAAACCTCCCACCCCACTCCACTCCAGCCCTGCAAATACCCTCTGACCCCGACTCTGCTCTGCTCAACAAGAACATTCTATAATTAGCTCTACTGAATACCTCTAACATCCAGTCCTTTGTACACATTCTCCAACAATAGTACAGAACCACAGAATTTCTAGGCCAAAATTGCTTTAAAGAACTTTGCAAGACTACAAGCAACATCCAAAAATGCCATGTTCCTTAAAAGTGCAAGTACATCAGCCTTATAAAAACCATATTTTTGAAAAATTGGTTGCAAAAACACAAAATGAACCCTATAAAAATGCAAACCATTAAAAAAAAGATGAACATTGAAATTTTGAAATCCTAGTCTGCACGTACATTGTTCTCAGCATTCAAAAGTATGTTAACCTTCTCGGGTCTTAAATAATGCACATTCAAAGTGATCTAGGATTTCAGAAGTAATAAGTGTGGTACTGGACATTAGGCAAAGCAGCTATATATGGGAATGGCCTCTGATTACCCCAGGATTCCAACATATAATTTGATGATGGTTTACTCGTTACATACCCTAGGTCAGACAACCTTGACTTTTTTTGGAAGCTCTTTCCAAGTCACCTTTTTTAAAGAGAGAGGCCTTAGACAATGTAACATTTTCCAATGTTATGGCTGCAGCACTTTTCCCTAATCTACTCCTAGTCTGCACCACCCATCTTAAACCACTCATTACAATTTCCTTTGCACACAGGGACAATACCTTTAATGCCTCCGAGGTCCACAGTTTGTCCCAAAACCTCAGAGCTGGTTTATAGGCCAGAAGATTCAAAACCTGTAAATCCCCTTCCAATCTTATCGCCGGGACCATCAAACTATTGGGCAGACCAAACAGAGCTTAAGGCCACTAACATAGCCCCATACAAACATTGAGAGGGAACCATTGCATTATAGGTAGTTAAGAGAGGAGACCAAGAGGGACCACCAAATAAGGTCCTAAAAAAACACACCAGTCCCCACTATAGTAGAGATTGCTTGTATCGCCACAGTTTCTTTATGTAAGGCCCAATTCAGTTCCTTGGTGAATAACATTCCTGAATATTTATAAGATGTAATCACCTCCACCTTCCTTTCCCCTAATGACCGGTAAAACGGTTTAACATTTTTCCCAAACAATAATTTTAGTTTTTTCAAAGTTGCCCTTCAGTTTATTTCTCACAATGGTTATTAAATCTAAACAATTTTCGCTGAAGACCTGCTTGGGTCAAATCTAGAAGGGCCAGGTCATCTGTGTAAAGGAGGCATGAAATATGTGCATCCCCCATTTTTAACGAGAATGCGTTGGGGATGGCTAAGCTACTTGCGAGATCTATAAGAAACAAAGAAAACAGAGTAGGGGCCAAAACACATCCCTGCCTCAGCCCAGTATCTAAGGGAATTCTTTTCGAAAGGGCCCAGTTTAGGTCGAGCTCCAATTCTGTGAATGATGTCCCTAGATTATTGCTAATGAACCAGGGGGAATAGAAAGTTGAAACACTTTTTCCACAGAATACTACGATACGCTAAATCAAAAGCGGAGCTAAATTCAGCAAAATAGCAATACAAACTCCCTGATGATTAAATCACTTTCTTCCCCAGAGCCCACAAACTAAAACAGTGATCAAGCATTGAGCACTCTTGCTTGAAGCATCCCTGTTCCATCTAGACAATATTATTATGTTCAATCGAGTTCTTCAAGGAGATGAGTATTAAAGGAGATAAAGTTTAGCACCGACGTCAAGATGGCTTATTGAGCGAAAGTTACACAAGTCGTTTGTCTCTCCTTTTTTATGTATTGGTTTGATGAATGCACCTTTCCAACTTGGCGGAGATACACCTGTCATTGTTATGAATATAAAAGCTTTGGGAAAGAAGGACGCCCACCAAATGGGATTCAACTTTATTACAATTGCCAGAAGAAGATTATCAGGACATGCTCTTAGTTAATTTTAGGGAAGCTATTAGTTTTGCAAAATATTGTACTGAGAAGGTCTCCAAGGACCTCTCTCCTATTAAGGGTTATGCTCTGTCATGGTTACATCTCTCACTTAGTAAATATAACTTAGTTAGGTCACCCAAGTGTTTTCAGGAACCATAGGCCTACCGGGGGGGGGGGGGCAGTCTTGCACACCCTTTCTGAGCTAACTTCCAAAATGTTTTCAAATCTTTCTCCTGGAGAGTACAGATCATTTAGTCCAAGTTTGACTTATACTAAGCCTGCTTCTTGGCCCTGATCAGTGCATCATATTCCTTTCTTAAATATTTGTTATCATCTCTCCCAGTAGTCACGCCTAACAAGTCCTTCACCATTACTGCTTTCTTAAGCTTGTGCCTAGCTGTTAGGCAATCACTATCAAATCAAGGCTGCTTTAACTGTCTGTCTTTTCCATTTTATACTCCATAATTACAACGACTAACCAGGGAGATTGAATGTTTAACTACCTCTAAGATGGTTTTAGATTGCCAGATCAGCCAGGCTAAAATCCCAAACTATCCCCATATCATAGGTAACTTGAAATTGCAGTAAGAGGAATTTATATCTTTTATTGATTCTTGTCTACAAATGTTTAATTAAAGATACTTCCATAGGGCTCAACCATAATCTCAAAAAAGGAACCCTATAAAACATAATTTTTAAGGCGCACTGATCGCTGCCCCTTATTTTTTGGATCACAAACTTTGCACAGGTGTTGAAAAACCAAGCCTGTATAAACATGCAGTCAATCGTACATCTCTGATTGCCATACACATACCTTTGTTCAGCCAGGACCCTTTAGGTTAACAAAAGACATTTTACTAACTAGATCATACCTGGTTTGAGTGCATTCTGGGAGACTTGCATTTGGGTCCCATTACTCTCAAGCATTTTGCTGCCACCAACCTCAACCTGGTCAGGTGCTAGCCAATGGTTTAAAACCCCTACTAAGAGGATTAGAGGGGCCCCCGGAGCTCTGACAAAGCTAACAAATCCATCTGGAAAGCCTCCCACATTTCCTTCTGGGGGTCCCATTCATTTATATACACATTAATGACTAGCAGCTAAATAACTGAGTAAAAGCCATCATAAAAGTCTTGCAGGCAAGTGAGGAGCCAGTCGCTAGTTGTCGGTATTACTCTGGATCCTTTGCTGCAGTTAGTAGAGACCAAGGTTATCAAACCACCTTTTAAGCACCCTCACCCCTCTTAGGTTCCTCTTTTTACAAATTGCATGAGGCCACTCAGATCAGATTGTTGACCCACCAACCAGGTCTCCTGAAAACAGTTTACCTCATTCTCCTCCCAATTCCTAGTAAGATCTATTGTTCTATTGGGTTTAGTCAGCCCATGAACATTTCAAATAAAGGCTCCCAAGTTGGTGGTGAGGCAACCACATAATCTACCTGCCTCCCCCCCAGGAGGAGACACTCCCCCTGTCCACTCTTAGATGCACAAATCTATTGCACAGGGGAATTGAACCAACAACTCCATCATATGGGTTGGCAGGGACAGTTAACTCCAATGTATCACAATTATAGCCCACATTGCAGGGATAAGATTGCTTACCATTCACCCCAGTTACCATCTTTTTTTGTTCCAAGTTAAGTCCAGTGTGATTGAAAAAACAGGGGCAATTCAACTCGGGGGGACTCTACTTCTGTTGAAAGAACAAATCTTAAACCTAATTAATTAGCTCGTCCCTTCGATACCAGACCAACAGATACTGGGGAGCTTAAGGTAACCATGTGACTTTTCTCCCTACTAGAGATGTTCTGAAGGCTACCTGCTCCATGTCTCTCATTGTGAACAGCTTTAAAGACTTGCAGGCTGCAAATGTCTTTAACAGGCTTAACCTGTTCAACGGTTTCTACTTGCTTACTCTTTCCCCTTCTGTGTCACTTCAAATACACATATTTTACTTTAGGGGACCTCCAGAGCTCCTGTCTCTATTGAAGAACCTATTCAGATTCGGATTGTCTGATTAAATTAGAATTTAGGCATTTCTTAGTCTTAGAGCTGTTATCTAAATGAAGGGTGGCATTTCTCCCCGCCCCATGGACCGATTTCCTTGGACCTATTCTACCCTTCCTTCCTGACTTATTGGGTGGGATACTGCTGCCTCTACTGTGGGTGTTGAAGGTATACAGGAGTGTATTGCCTTTAGTTCACTGA
Organism: Triturus cristatus; assembly: GCF_964204655.1. Classification (NCBI taxonomy): domain Eukaryota; kingdom Metazoa; phylum Chordata; class Amphibia; order Caudata; family Salamandridae; genus Triturus; species Triturus cristatus. The sequence continues at coordinate 543,082,809 of NC_140594.1, read as the reverse complement.
AAAGGTCTTTAAATACACCCACCCCTGCTCTCAAAGCCTCACTCATAGCAAAACAGACAGAAAGAACTCAAGATTTACAGCAGAGGTTGCCAAGGATCCTGGGTACCCACCATAGAGGGGTGTAGTTGCCTTAACCACAGCAGATCCCCTAAATAGTCCAATGTAAGGTAATGCATGTTTTTTCCTGCCATTTATATTATCTTCACTACACTTTATTGCCCCTGGCTCCTCTTCTTTACGTGCAAAACTAAGTTCTTTTGGACGAAACAAGCAAGGGGAAGAGGAGAGGTGAGGATGCAGCATCTCTGGGTTCTTAAATTAATCCAAGGTATATTTTTCAAGGAGATCTAAGAACTCCCAAGATCCATCTGTTAAAAGCATCACCTCCTCCACACTTTCAGAGCCTAATACTGCTGAGGTCCTAAAATGTTTTTCCACAAAGTTCTAATTGAAACTGCCAGGGATTTTGCAGAGGGCTGCACAGTTCAAAGAGCAGGTGAACAGATAAGAGTTACATGAATTGCTCCATCCTGGAATAAGGGCGATATAATTTATGGGGCAGGAGCATCTCTGAGCTTGGGCATATTAACAACTGTACCATCACTTTTCTGTTTTTTATGGTTAGGCGGAGGTTTAATGCATTTTGTCCTTTGTGGGGGTATGCCAGGTCAGCCTAGTCTGAAGCTGCCGAAAACAGTTTAAACCAATTGAGAAAGTAAGGGGAATTCAAAATTTGCAAATGTTTATGACAAGAATTTTCAATTCTATTAAGGACACGGAGGCGAGGAGTATGCTTCTCTTTTCTTTACCACTTTATAAACAGCAGCCAATCATATTAATCTTTTGTAAAATGCTACTTTTCCCATGATACTCTACTATCAGATGATCTACCATAGAGCCACTGCCCTATATAGCATCTCCACCACGTCATAGTACCCTCTTCCTTTGTACAGATCTCGGAAGAAACAGTTAATGCAATTCGAAACCAGACAACACTAGAAATATCCAAAATTAGGATACTGTAACAACAGGGAGTCCATTCTCAGGCACAGCAAACTTGAGACCCAACTTGGGTCAGCTTTGTAACTCGGTCCAGCGGGAACATCTGCAAATCGATCTGAACATCCCCAAGAGGAAGTAACTATTCACCGAACCAGGGATCCAAAAGCCCAGGAACCTCAGCTACTCCAGCTATCATTTTCCATCAGAACCTGATAAAAGGCAAAACGGAAGTCGTAAAAACTGATCTCATCACACGAATCGCAATACCAGGACATTCAAAATAGGGAGGGAACATTAGGAAAATAGATCCATTACATAAATGAACTGTAAAACATATTTTAGCACGAGTGGGATAAGCCTCGCTTCCGTGTCCTTATAAGATTTAAAATACTTGTCACAAATGTTTGCAAATTTTGAATTCTATGTCAGGACCGGAGGCTTCGATTATGCTTGTTTAAAGCTTAGACACCACAACAGAAGCAACAACAACAATAGGTTTACAATGGAATACTTTAAATGTAGACTCTGCCGACCACTCAGCCGCTTTGTCAGTGAGGCTAGAGCTTGAGGCAAAGGATTTTGAAGCCATCGCACCACGCGCTGAACGGGTCCCAAACATGGACACTTCAATGCCAGCTTCATCCATAAGCCAACACACCCACCTCACCAGCATGGCCGGAGTCAACGGGCAAAAGGGTTTCTGCAAGGCGATCAACAATTGCCCCTTCATGTCAGAACAAAATTCAGAAGTACTCACCACGCATGTTGTTAAACACTGTACCACACACAGTATGGGATTATCCAGAAAAGCAGGATAAGACAATGAATCAGTATTGCATTTGGTATGTCTAGAAATGGAGAAGGTGACCCCTTCAGGCGAGATAGTGCGGCCCGCCAAATCCAAGGCACGGACGTCAGACACTCTTTTCCATGAAACAAGGCAGAGCAGCATAGTAAGCTTGGCTGACAGCTGCTTCCTCGACAGATACTTATTGTACGGCCACAACTTTAAAGACCGTAGGACAATAGAGACATCCCACAACACAGAGCACTTAGGACAAGGCAGACGGACCATACGGATGCCCCTCAAAAGCTTGCACCCTATGGGATGCTCCCCTGTCGGTTAACCATCAACCAGAACATGACTTGCTAAAATGGCAGACCTAAAGTTATCAACCGTCCTGTATGCCGTACCTGCAGAGGCAAGGGAAGACAGACAATTAATTACCACTGAGTAATCTGCTCCAACGGGATCAGCATCCCATTCATGGCACCAGCCACACCAACGTTTCCAAGTGTGAGGAATACCGTTTGTCAGTGTTGGCAGACCACACCTGACTGATGAATTTGTTAGCTTCTTACCAAAGCCCTGGGACACTCCATCTGTCCTGGAAACCCGCCAAGCCACTAGGGAGAAGTGTCATGAAAAGATCATCTGATGCAGAGATCCCCCTGGATCCAGAAGGAGATTCCTACGAAAGGGAAGCAGGATCGTACAGGCACAAGTCAACTGCAGGAGAACTAGGAACCAGGCATTTGCTCTCCAAAAGGGTGTGACCAACACCAATTCTGCTCGTTGACGGTGCAAATGCGCCAGCACCCTGGGAATCATCAAGAATGGAGGAAATGCATAACACAGACGGAAGGTCCAGTCCTGAAGAAAGGCAACTGTGGCCAGGTCTTCTGGATCCAGGCACCAACTGAAGAAGGTTTGAATCTGATGATTGAGACACGATGCAAACAGGTCTATCATGCAAGGGCTCCAGAGGCGATTCAGTGCATGGAAAATTCTGGGATGGAGCTGAAATCCCAAAGATATTGGGACTGACAATCTGCAACCATGTTGTTCTTGCCTGGGAGATATTCTGCCACCATGGAGATTTAGTGCTGAAGGCAAAAGTGCCAAAATTCTTTGTCAATATCCGCAAGAATGTGAGATTTTATCCCACCTAGCTTGTTCACATAGCGAACCGCTGAGACATTATGTATGCGTAGCAAGATGCAGCAATCTGCAGCAATCCGTCTTAACCGGCAAGAGACTGCGAATTGCAAAGGAACCTGCCAGGAACTCCAAGCAATTGATGATTAGAGAGAGTTTGTCATGAGACCAGCGGCGCCTTCTGGAAACCCCAACAGCTGGCATCTGACTCAATCACAATTTCCGGAGTTGAGCCAAAGATCGCTCAGCCATTCTAGGCCTCCGTGTGATCCAACCACCACAACATCTCCAACCTCGCTTCCTCTTGGAGGAAAATCTGTTTGGCATAGCTGAGGCCTTTCCAGAGATGTTGAATTGTGAGTCTCTGCAGTGCACTATAGTGCAGGGGGCCAGGAAAGGTGGCCTTTATCAATGAGGCCAGGAAACCGACTACTTAAGGCCGCAAGGATACAGTCTGCTTGTTCAGAATTGATCTCAACTGCTTCTTGATATTCTTAACCTTCTGAGATGGGAGAATCAGTTGACAGCTGAGAGAATCAATCTGAAACCCCAGAGGGTCTACACTTTGGGAAGGGATCAGAATCGATTTCTGTGAGTTCACAATGAATCCCAACTCCTGGAGCAGGGATATCGACCATCAAAGGTGAGTACCAACCAGACAAGGGCATTGCACCATGATAATGATGTCGTCCAGGTAAATGATCAGCCAGACACCCTGCGCCATAAATGAGTCTACGACCAGCCACAGGAGCTTTTTGAAGCACAACAGAGCAGAGGAAAGGCCGAAGGGGAGGAAATTTTTTGCTCGTAACAGACATCTTGCCCCATGAATTACAGAAAGCATCAGTGGGTTGGGAAAATGTGGATGAAATATACGCATCCTTAATATCCAGTTGGAGCATCCAATCTCTCTTTTAGAGACGATCTTGCAACAGATGGATGCCTTCCATCTTGAAGTGATGGTATACCAAACAGGCATTTCATTTTTTTAGATTTAGCACTAGTCGGGAGCTGTCCCCTTTTTTCTCCACCAAGAATTCACTGCGGGGAAACATTAGAAGATGAGAGCCCATAATCACCAAGGCCCCTTTTTGCAGAAGTGCATGAACCTGAGAGAAGCTAAAATCTTGCTGGAGGGCTGTGAGTGCCGCGACGCTGTGTCGCAGCCATTTGAGTGGCGGGTGGGCAGCTGTGATACGGCCCTTGCTGCTCGGTAGCCTGTTCCTACCTCGGGTGCCCAGATACAGCGTGGGAGCAGACGGCTCCACTGCCATACATAATAGTCAACACTATCTGCCTGCTTGCACCCGCTGAGAAAATGTGAGATTGCCGTGGGTGACACTGGGCCCCTGAGTTAGGTCTGTGAAGGCTCTATATCCTGTGAGGCCATTTTTGAGCTGAGCTGGGGACAATACACTAAACTCCTGCGCCTACACTGCTGGGCCAGTGGTCTTAGGGCAGACATAGACTGCTGGGATCCCATGTCCCAGGAGGGCCAGCAACGTGTGTGAGTGCTTCACTGACTGGGCCTTTTGAGTGACTGAGTGCCCACAAGAGTGTTGTGCCTTGGCCCCCTGCCTGTTGGGGCATGCGTGCATCGTGCCTTTGTCGGAGGCCAAGAGACATGACTGATTGAACAAGGGAACCCTGCCTGGTGCTGTGGTCCTTGCCTCTGTGATTCCCCATACATTACAGATGATTGGTGCGCTCGGGACTGTGAGTTCCTCTTCTACTATCCTGACAAGGCCCATACCCACCCATTGATCCTACGTTCTGGGGTGCATACCTCAAAAAAACCATACCCCTGCACCATGACCAAGGACAAAAACCCTGGTGCGGCGGCCCGGCAGAGCACCATAGATAAATTTGCTGGCGCAGCTGCCCAGGCCCCAACTACGAGCAGCCCTCCATCATCTTTGCTGGACAATGCCACCATATTAGCTGCCATAACACAATCCAGGGACATGTTGGAGGCCAAGATCGGGGCCGTCGAATTTGACGTCATGCTCCTCAGGCAGGATTTGTGCAATGCTGTACAGCGCATAAAATAGGTCGAGTCCAGGATATCGGTGGTAGAGGACTCTTTCACTGCACTTCAGAAGAAGGTATCTGCCTTGGAATCCGTCGCAATGGGCCTGGCAACATAAGCAGGGAATGCGGAAGGGCGCGCCCGCCGAAACAACCTTTGCTTTGTAGGGTTCCCCGAGGGTTTTGAGGGCTGGGACGCGGTGCACTTACTGACTAAATGGCTGTGGACTGGCTCCCCCCCGGTCTCATGACCCCTGCTTCATTATTGAACATGCACATCGCGGCCTGTTACAGAAGCCACCGCCGAGTGCTCACCCGAGACCCCGTGATCGCATGATTCCTAAATTTCAAGTACAGGGATGTCATTCTGCAACAGGCTAGACTTAAGGATCCCCCCTCGTCTCCTCGCAAAGGATTATGATTTTTACGAACTATACAAGATTGGTCCAGCAGCGTCTACAGTCCTTCACTGAGGCGAAAGCTAAATTGCACCATCTTAAGATTCAATACTCCTTGCTGCTCCCGGCCTGGCTCTGAGTCTCCTACAAGGAGCTGACACACTTCTTTGATTCCCCTGAGGAGGTGTTTGCGTGGACTGATGAGAATATCAGGCTCAGCCCACACACACCGCCCAGATTTGACCAGGGGTCGCCCAGGGTCCCCAGAGGGCAACGCAACGTTCATTATCCAAGAAACACTCCAAATCTAAAAACAAATCACACGTCTGATTCTCAGAAATGAGCGCATGAAAGACAATTACTTTGCCACTCAACGTAATGAGTGATCTCTGCTCCACTGTTGACAGTATAATGATATGGGCAGCACCTTTAAATGCTATCCCTTAGACCTTGAAATATCTCTGTGTCCAGGGTAAGACACTTAGGGATCAATTGGCTGGGAGCTGTCCTGGACCCCCATTGGGTCTCAGCCATTTAAAGTGGAACTACAGGCCTGCCACTGTAGCCTGTGTGAGTTGGTGCATGCACGACTTACTAAAGATATAGGTTTACTATATCTAAGGGTCACTGCACTTGAAACCTATAAGTCACCCCTATAGCAAGCCTTTACAATCCTGAGGGCAGGGTGATTGGTTCTCAGTGAGAGGGTGCTCCTGCATGAGCAAGACACCCCTGCAGCCTACAGAGTTAATTCTCCTGGGATGCCAATGAAGCAGCCACATACTATATAGAGAGGCACTGCGTAAACACGCAATGACCATCTCGAAAATGGCTACAACGCATCCTATCATGTTTAGTATCAAGCATGTGGGAATCATACCCCCACATCATAAACGGTGTGGGAGGTATGATTCCAACCACTGGAAAACAGCCCTCCGTTAGGCTCTCAGTGTTCCCGGTACCAGCCTTCTTGACCCGGACAGCACAAAATGGTTGCTGCCGACCAGAGACATATTTCTGCCTTCCTGCTGCTGAGCCAAGCACGAGCAGAGGAAGGTGGACCAATAGGCATCCTGTCAAAGGGAGGTGTGACTAAATCCCAGATGGGATTTAGTGTATTAGGGCAGGGTGGGAGCGCTTGCCAGCGTCTGAAAGTCTTCATGAGGGGCATATTTGGTGTCCCTGTACATAGTCCAGTTCAAACCAGTCCTGGGAGCCGTTGGCTACCACTCTGGTGCGAAACTGGATAAAGGACATGGGAGTAACCTCCCCCCGTCCAGACCCTCCCCTGGGAGGGTCCCCTGAATCTTCCCAGCCCATTTCCTAGGGTACTTAAGGGCTTACCTGGGTGTAGGACCCTAGATTCGTCATGGGATAAGATTCAGAACTGAAACCACTGCACTTCTACCGTCTGGGCACTCTGGACTTCATTTGGGCCTGACTTTGTCTCCCTTTCAGTCTGCTACATCGTCTGTGCCTATGCACCAAACAGGATCCGTGCAGGACCTGTGGAGCATCCAAGACACTTGAAGGAAGCTCCTTTGAAGTAAAGGAGTCACCTCCCTGCATTCGCAGGCACCTCAACACTGCTGACTTGTCTGCTGAACCCGAGGTCCAGGCTGACTCTGAAGGGTTCAACAACAGAGGTGGTGGTTTCCTACCCCTCGAGTCATGAGCTGTCCTCTCACTGAGTTTGTGGCAAGAATCCCCTGTGGGGGCTGCATTAACCAAACCTCTGTGCATCTCGTACTTTTGCAAGTGCAAATGCTTATTGGCAACTTTGAAAAAAGTGCATTGGGCTCCAACCTCTGGCAACTTCTTCCCCCAAAATCTTCAGCCACACCTCCTTGTGGGCACCGTGGACTGCTCCATTTGCTAAGCTGCTCGAGGTCCTCTCGCGACTCATGTGACTCCAGCCTGTAGGTCCAATTGAGGGTCACTTTTCGACCTTGCTGGTCCCCACCGTGCATCTTCTTGACTTGCTGCATGGGTTGCATTTTTCAAGGCTTGTTGGCGCTCCTGCCAGACATAGACCCCTCAGTACTTGACCTTCTTCACGGGACAGCTCATTTCCAGCTCCTGGTTGTCCTCAGCATCGCCTAGTCCCCGAAGCTACAGAGTCAAAGTCATCGACAACATCCCTGAAGCACTCGACATCGGAAGGCGTTCATCTTCAAAGTCTCCAGGTCACTCCTGAGTGAAATAGACTCTGTCCCCTCTGCTTTTGGGTACTCTTCTTCAAGAATCCACGTTTGGATTCTCAAGGACACTTTCTCCTCTTCCAACAGCGGCACTTTCCTGAAGTCCTCCATTGGGTTCAACTGTGGTTTCCGACGCCACTTCACACCTATGCACCCTGCTTCCCTAGGATAGGTAACTTGTGTACCACGGTATCTAAGGGTGGGGTGGCTTTCCAACCTTCTGTTTTCCACTTGGTTTCCTCAGGGTGCACTGGGAAGGGTCCTTAATCTTTAAAACTCCAACTGCGACTTGCACACAGACTTGTACAGAGCACAAAGGCCTGCTCTCACACTGCACACTCTCTCCGTGGGGTCCCCATCTACTCACCCTGGGTGGGTGCTTGGGGTCCCAGCAATTCTACATCATTATCCTGACTCGAGTTGTGGTTCTTATACAACTTTCTTAGTATATGGTTTGGTCCCCCCTGGGGCCCACTGTGTTTTAGTGGTATTTACGGTGGTCTCTTTGCTAAGTTAGTGTATGTTTTGTGTCTATCTCGATAATGTTACATAATAAATACATATTTTTATAAATACTTTGTGTGGTTCTTTTTCATTTAATCTATTCTATAAGATTGCATTCTGGTAAAAAAAAAGCTGCTTTACACTCCTTCAAGACTAATCCTGAAGGTGGCTCTCCAAAGCTACCGCTCAGTAGCTTGCTAAGGTTGTCTGAGACTTCTTAAATCACCATTAGCATTGTCTGGACTGGTGCATGGTGCCCACTTACATGAGTGGACATCATATACCAGGCCAGCTTCTCACGGCCTCTGACACCCAAAAACCAAAACACTTCTCTACTGGGTACATTCTGCCAGGAAGAAGAGCTGGATGCTGTAGGAATGACTGCCACTCTGCCAGTTGCTTTGCTGTGCTGGCCTGATGCGTTCTGCTTCTGTCCTGGGTGTGAAAGGAGGACTTTACTTTCTACATCCTGCTTCCAAGGTTCTCCAAGGGCTTGTCTTGACTTGCCTCCTGTGTAAGAAGTCTCTGGCTATCAAATACTTCACCTACCAGTGCCTGTGCTCTTTTATTGAGAGTCCTGACTTGCCAAGTGGTGCCTAATCCAGTACCTGGGCTCTTGGAAGTGCAACCTGGTGATCTTAAGGAGAAAATCTATACATTGACTCACAGCGCTTGTTTCCTATAAACATCGCTGCAAAAGATCAAGGCATCGCCGCTGCCTGCACCAAAGCGCGGTTCTCGCTGGTAGCATTGACCACTACTTTCACCGCAGTCTCCCAGCTCGGCATTGCAGGATTTCAGTAAACTGTCGCAGGGTAAGTCCTGAGCACTGTGTCACCGAAGTCCGTGGCACCCACTCCGACTCTAATGCAGAACCTGCTTGTGGCTTAAGTATCGACGCAGCGATTTCCTCATGACTGAAAATCTGATGAAGCGCCTGCATCAAATTGACGCAGCATGTCTGGATTTTCAAGGCATTGTCTCCCGAAGCGACTCATCACTGTCACCACACTGCAGTAGGGAACCGATGCATCATGCCCGGAAACCAACATATCACTTCTGTAAATAAGGAACTGACGCATCACCTCCCCTGCCAGTAAGGAGCTGACGCATCACCTCCCCCATGTAGTAAGGAACCGAAGCATCGCTTTGCTTTTCTGGCACCTCCTCTATGCCTTGCATGTCTTTGATTTTTGATGCATCTAAAGTACTTTGTACTTGAACAAACACATTTATTGCTTTTTATAAACTAAACTTGCCTAATCTCTTAAAGATTATATTTTGACTTGTGTATTTTGGATTTATATTGTTTTGGTCTTGTTTTATTCAGACAAATATAGACTATTTTTCTAAACTGGTGTGTATTCCTTTAGTCGTGCTTTCACTATGTTAGAGTGTGTGTGTACAAGTACTTTACACATTGCTTCCGAGATGAGCCTGAATGCTCGTGCCAAGCTACCAAAGTGAGCAGCAGGAGTTGTCTTAGCTGTGTGACTCCCTTACCCTGACTAGAGTGAGGGTCCTTACTTGGACATGGTGCAAACCATTGCCAACTAGAGACCCCATTTCTAACACTCCATAACTATGGATTTCCCCATATTCCGCCTAATCTTCATCTTTAAAAGCTGTAGATTTAAACCCCAAAAAAGGTTTCTCACTTGAATGGATCAAAATCTACTAAAACCGCAACTACACAGATTCCTGGAAAGTGGAAGACCCTTTGCAAAGGTTGACTAGTCACCTTTCTGTTGCTTATTACAGTATTTGGGTGTTATACTGGTACTAATGACGTGAGACACATACCCAGACTGTGTTCACATGTGTAAAAATGACAAAATAACGAAGTAAAATGTGCCACATTACGCTGCATAATTTGCCTTTTCTTGCCACATAAGTCCACACTGCCGCATAATTTGGTCCTTTCTTGCCGTGTAATTCCAGGGTACCTGACTATTGTGAAAGGTAGTGGTGGGCAAGCCAGCAAATTAACATGGACTGCTGAGTCAAGGGTTGGCTCTATCTCTTAAGAGCTTGTGCACAAGCCAAGCCTTGAATATATGTGATATGTCAATCATGCAGCTCAGAGCATTCTAAAATATGGTAAGGTGTTGTCAAAATCCCAAAAATAAAAACTAGTCCCAGGTGGAATTTCAATTATGCTGGAATAATCAGAGTAATTTTATTACTGATATTATTGCCATTACTCCTGCTCACATAATTAGGAGTAATTTGGGGAAGGGGGAAAAATACTGCGAGAGCACATTTAGAGAGTGTGGTGAGTCATGTTCGCAATTCATGTCCTGTTGCACTTAGCACTATTTTTTAGCATGAAATCCATTCTTGTGCCGATTTTGGATACAAAGGACATTTTTATGCTAAGAAATAGCCCTAAATGTAGAATTACTCCTCTTGCATAATTATGTGCAATCTCACTGAATTCTTAGGTAATTCCCCATGATTATACTGCACTGAATTAGAGTAACAACAAACCCTAATTAAAATACAGAACGGTTTTACTTTAGCACACAAGATTATTTGTGAAGTATGTATTCATTTATATATATATTCCTTTATTAGAATTTTCATTACACATGAAAAACAACTGCAATGAATTACTAAGTACTCTACTTTAACATATATATTATACTAAATAGGCCCCAAAAAATGAACAAAAAGAATTTGAGAAAAAAAGATAGAACATTGAAAACACAGTTTAATAAGGTAACCATCCCCCACACACAACATAACACACCTCCAAACAAATGAATTAAGTCACCAACCTCCGTAAGTCTATCCCAGGCTAAAAACCAAAGATGAAAGCAAGCCAATTCCTAAGGTAACCTTTCCCCAAACACAACATAACACAAACACCCCACAAACAAATGAATTATGTCACCAACCTCCGTAATTCTATCCCAGACTCAAACCACTGATGAAAGCAGGCCAATCACCATCACAGTTAAGCAGATAAGGAAGTGTAAATCTTAGATATTGTTGGCTAATTTTGTATTCTATATTAGCTATATAGGGCCTATAGTGAGTTAACTGAGTGCAATGTTGCTTATAGAGATAAAAACTCAGTCTCGGAATCGATGTTTTTCTGAAAAAGCATCAACAGTGAAGGTGACCAAGACTGTAAGAGATTAATGGAGCATTAGAAATACTCCAAAGCTTTCTCAAGATTTCCTTTAAAAGTCCATTGTCTTGAACAAACCTTAAAAGTTTCCTGATTTAAAAGTGCTCTCAAGGAGCCTTGAGGCAAGTGAAGTAATTTATATGCCCATCTGATTATATTTGCCAAGGCTCTTTTGTATGTGCTGTCTACTGTTATTTCTAGTCGTATTACTTGGAGCAGTGTAGCTTGGCTCGTGGTAGTGTGTGATCTTACGCATCAGCTTCCCTTCATTAAGATTTAAGGTATACCACTTTTTTTATAGGAATGCACTCTAATACGCAAGTTAGAATTGGAGGGATCTTAGCACAATAGATTTTGAGAAGGGCATGAAAGATTCTGCTCCCCAAGGATCAGTATAATCACTTTATCACACTCAAATGGGCTACAGCGTTAATTTCAGGGTCTGAGATAAGACTCTTCCCCGGTAGGTGTACATCTTTACAACCTCAACAAGTCTTCCTCCAACCTTCCACGCAAAATAGCTGGAATTTCTCCTGTGTACTTCAGGCAAGAAAAAGTCAGCTAGAGTTCACATAGGCTCAAAATGGAAGCCAAATGTCATAGAAAACCTGAATTTGAACTTGGACCCCGTAAATCGAACACTCATACATAGCTAAGCAGTTATGTTCTGTTAAACATTCTTGATGGAAGGGCACCTGTGTTGTATGCCAATGCTGAAATATGCAGATCTTAGCCACCATAAGGTCCATCGACATCTATTCATGCCAATGAATAGTATTACTATCCGATGCAACAAAATGATGCAATAAAGCCAGCTTGTCCGACACCCCAAAAGGAATAAGACTAGTTGAACAGAGTGTCTCTCATACATGGCTTCACTAGATATTCCATGCTGGCACGATCAAAGTATATGGCACACATCATATGCAACATCTCAACACCTCCAGCATGCCGCAGAAGGGACTAGATGAGCCTTATTTTATTTGAAGGAGACCAATACCAATTATGGAGGACTTTAAAATCCATGCTCTTTCAGCACGCTTCTCTGAGCGATCAATCATGATAAGCTAGAATTTCTTTCCAATCACCCTTTGAATTCTCTACATCAATCCCCTCCTGCCAGTAGGAGTTTGCTGCAATGTAAGTATCATGTGGGTTGAGTTTGACACTGAGTATCTGGTACATGTTCAGCACTCCTCCCTTAGATAAACTCCACAACTCAAGGTAGTTTGGAATCTGCAAATCCGAAAGATGAATCGGATCCCGCCAGAGCTTACTTCTTATTTGAAAAGAAACAAGGGCACCCAGAAGATAATCAAGGACCTTGGGTAATAGTAATTTATACAAAACAATGGTCCTTAGAACATTCAAAGTAAGGGTGGAATAAATATAGTCCAGAATCGATACTATATTAGGGATGTCCAGCCGGACAATCCGTTTTAATTCTTCAATGAATTATAACATATAAGACAACATACTAATTGTGGGACACAATCCTGTATCCACTAGAGAGAAATGACATCAAAAAACAAATACAAACACATGAACAAAAGGGCATTTTAGGCAAGACGGAAAGAGCTTATTTACATTATCCAATGTTTAAAGCTTTTACAGAACAACATTTGCACTTTTTTACACAATGGATTAATGTGCAAGTTGTTAACTTAGGTCGACGACGTTTCGATACAGTCGCAAAATACTAGGATCATCATCAGGACATGAATGTGTGCTGGCCTGATTATAAGAAATTGCCCGGTTCGTGATTATATCCGGGGATTAGACGGTACGTTAAGACCGTTGGCAAGTGCAGACAGCTACGCTCAATCAGTTGTGCGAGAGCTGGAGGTATTCTTGGTGAAGAAGGACCGAGGATATGGTCCGGGGGGTTTGGGAATCCAACGGAAACGCGGTTTTAAAATTAGGCAGGGTGGCAATGCACTCAATAATGCCAGGTCCTCAAGTGTAACAGATCCGAGTGCTTACTTCTTAAGCAATGCCGTATTTGCCGATACCACCAGAGCTGGGTCTGGGGAAAGCAAAAATATTAATTTTACCTCAAAAGAATGAAACTAATCCTTATCAGGAAGATCTCCAATTGTTTAATTATGGCGCTCTTCTATATAGTCAATTTAGTTAGCTATCTGTCCACATTAATTCCCTCATTGTGCAAAGTGGCTTATTTGTATGTATTATTCTATTGACTCCCAGGAGTCGATGTGATTCTTTCCAAATGGCCCACATAGCCCTTATGGCAGGAGGACAAAGTGGTGCTGTTAAAACATGAGTATTGTACAAGATGTCCGAATCCACAGGAACCTGTACAATGTTCTAGTCCCAAGACACCCAATGAGGTTGATTAAATATGGTAACCTATATATGTGCTAATTACGGTGAATGTTGATCCAGATAGTAAAGCTGCATGTCAGGAAGATGGAGACCACTCAATCTAGTATGTGCATGCAACTTTGAAGATTTAAGCTGAGGTTTCCTGCCTGCTCAGATAAACCTCTTATACTCTGATTTATATTGTGAAGAGAACACACAGGAATTCTCAGGGGCAGCATATCAAAATCAGTGTTGCATCTGGGTGGTGTCACCATCTTAATAATTTGTACTCTACCCCAAAAACAGAACTGTAGGACAGACCACGTTGTGAAGTCCTGTTCCATTCTAATAATCAATGGCTGGATATTATCAGTCACAATATCATCCAACCCTTCATTTATCAGCAAACCCAGATACTTCAGACCCGAGCTGTTCCATGCAAAGCCAAAAGTTTCTTTGGTACAGGGCTGCACAAGAGGCCCATAGGATCATGAAGCACAATGACAACTGGCCTGAGGGCACCCACGCCAATATTCACTCCTCAAGAAAGCACTCCGGTGCAGCTACCTCCGCAAATCCAATAAGCACAGAATACAACGCTGGGCACAATACTCTACCTCCTCTTCCCTTTCTTTCAGTCATCGTGTTGTGCCTATAAGTGTGTTGACCATGGCTTGAGACTCTCCCAATGTGTCTTCCACCATGGATATCCATCCCTCCCCCACCTTAACTCTGTCCACCACCCGCAGAGGTCTTGTTGCAGTAGGGTTACTTCCACCCCAACCTCCCCTATCTTGGTCTCCAACTCCAAACTAGATAACTGGATCACCAACAAATTTGCCCAGAATCATATTCTGTTGAGGAGGGGCTCTGGGGTAGCCGCCAAATCCCGAGCTTCTCTTGCACCCGAGGAATGGGCCATGAATCAGTGAATCATGAACTGGCTCTGTGTGCCAGCAAGTTTGTTGCGCCTCATGTTGAGGGCTATGGTTCGGAACAGCCACTGTACCCCAGTCACTCACTCCACTCTGCAGTATTCTCAGGCCTCGCTCAGGCACTGTTCACTGGCTGGAAGGCAGTCTATCAAAACATGGGGGATGGCCCCAAGCCCCACCCCACCATCTGGAGCACCTTCCCCCAATCCCTCGCTTACTTGTTAAGACCCCAGGGGCCACCCACACACCTCCCAGTCTTTTACACACTGTCCAATAAGGGTGTGGGAAGGAGGCACTCCTGGTCCTCCGCCATACCTCCAGTGGCCTCCACACTTGTGCATCTCAATACAGAGGGAGGAACTAAGGACTGAACAGATCATCTACGGGGGAACCACAGCATCCCCACTGTCTCGTGGGGAGGGGGGCCCCTGTTGCTAATGGAGACTGGGACCACTGGGAGCACTCAGTGGCTTGGCCCACTGCTACAAAGGCTGCTCCCCCTCTTGCCCTGTGGCCTACCACCAACACACTGTCCTGCATAAATTCACTGTGACCCGCCTCACCCCACGTGGCACCGACCACACAGGAATCCGGGCCCACACGGCCAATGTAGTGTCCAAGGTAATAGGGGAACCCCAGGCAGAGCCAAATGCAGGAGGGCCACAGTGTCTCTGCTGTCCCGGGACCCCCCGCCACACCAGTGGGAACAAGGACCACTGACAACACATGCAACTTGTCTCTCCCACCTGGGATTGTTAGGTTTCAAATTCCCATTCCTTCAAAGCACTCGCTTCATGCTATATTAGGTTAGCAATGTGTGGCTAAATAGATGTCATTTGTATTCACGTTATGCAACCCACTGAGTTATCCCCCGTAATGCGCAGGCTTCAGATAGCCAGTGTGACTCTATTTTGCATTTTGTAATCCTTATTAGGCGTCTTAGACTGTGCCTGAGCCCGGCCTCACTACTCGTATTGCTCGCCTCGGCAGAACACTTTATTTTGTTATTATTTCTTTCCTCTGTTCAAGGCTGTTTCTTGACTTACTAATACATGGGCCATTTTGTCCTTGCAAACCTATCTGAATGTGTAGTTTCTGCTCCCACGTTAAGAGAAGCTGAGACCCAACACCGTGGCCTTGGATTCCTGATAAAATGTACCCATCTGGCAGGTGTTAGCTCATCCTACTGTGCCTCTTTGTTCATGTTCAGCCCAGACCGGTAGTTTTCCATTGGGGGTGTGGTTGGAGGATTCTCGGGAGGAATTATTATTCACGGTAGACGGTTGGGGGGCAAGTCCCTCGGCAGACATCCTAGGGTGCAGGTCATGATGGACTCCTCTGCAGAGTATTGCTAATAAAATGCAAGTTTGTATTCTCTACTGTCTGACCTTCTCTTCATTCTTGGGAAGGCATAGCAGGTGGTTGTAAGAAAACCTGAGTGGCCCTTCAGGATGCACATAGCCGTATGCCAATCCTCACCAGTAGAGCTTTGTCCCAACCGGCACCGCCCGCATCAGGCTCCGAACCTGCATGGCTTGATGTGTTTCTCCCGCTGGCAAATGAGGGGGTACGGCACCAAGAGAAATATAGAGAGGGAAGGGCCCCTTGCATCCAGGGGTCCCACCACCAGCCAAGCACCTGGTAGAGGTGCTGCCATTTTAGGCCACTCGATATCGGAGGGTCGTGCCAGCCTCCCGGGTCCAGCGGGCACCTCCACACAACCACACCTCTGATTCAGGCAGCGCCCCACAGAGTGATCCCTCAGGCAGATTCAGTGCCAACACTGCAGTCCTCCAGCACCAGAATTACAGTGGCTTTGGTGCGGTAAGTGGGATCTCTAGAAGAGAGCAACTGAAATCTTGACCCATCATGTCAGGCATGCGCATCTAAATGCTTTATACATTTTCTCTAAGTTAAGACTGTCTGCTCTGTATCATTGCTACCAAGGGTTGTTCTCAGGTTTAAATTACTAAAAACTTTGCCCAAATGTAACAAGGTAGTGAGTTTATTATTTGTGATGGATTACCATCAGTCCCAATTAATAATTCACTTTCTTACACTCTTCAACATTACTGCAGGTCTTTCAGCAAGAGGCTTTCTATTGACAGCCATAGCCAAAGGAACATAAGAAGCTACTCATGTGCCAATAATTTTAATTACATACATAAAGGTCTACTGATAGAAAGGAAGAACCCTAGTGCGTTATAGTTCAAATTCATTTGCGTCAAGCTTAGCTACTTCTAAAATCTCATTTAGCATTTACTGCCTGGTAAGTGTATATGTTTATTTCATGTATTCAAAGAGAACACTCTCATACAATTGGACTAAGGGCTCTCCTTCTCTGCCTGTGAGCCTTGCTTATATAAAAGAAAAAGATAAAAGGACCACATGTGACAGATATAAGAATCATATTGTGCCATGTCATACATTTCTAAGCTTGAGTATTATTATGTAAATGTACTCTTCAAACAACAGATATTGAGCACAAAACCACGTAAATAATTGTGTTCGTTATCTGCATGAAAATAAAGCTGCTGCATCCTGCGTGCAGCTATGCTCTTTCCTGAAGCTATTTGCTTTTCTACTTACACCTGAGGGCAATTGACTTCAGTTGAAATTTTCCTATTTGGCACTTTCTGACATCTGCCAAATTAATCTTAGACGTATTTGCTCTGTTTCTCTGTTCATATTTAGCATTGCACAAACACATGCAGTTCTTCACATCTTTCCCATGTATCTTTTTATCTTTCATGTACCTGTATTCTTGCCTCACCCTCACCTTAGGGGTGGAAGAAGGGCTTTCTCAACCGCCATCCTTAGCTGCAGATATAACCTAATGTCCATCAATGATTTCACCTTTTATCTCTATGTGTCTTTATTGACAAATGTAACTCCTACAGTGTTTATTTCCTCTGATCTGAGAGGGATTTGTGACCGATTTGCGGTATAAAAGTCATGAATCCTCACCCGATTGGAATACCAGTTTCCTTTCTTTTCACACAACAAACAAATGGCCTCTTTAAGCACACATCCCTCTCTAAAATAGCATATGATATGTTTTATTGATAAACCTGGCCTTTGTTCATGTTGTGTCCCCTAACCTTGTTGGCTACCGTCCTCATATTTTCACCTTGTTTTGCTGCCTTAGGACTCAAGAGCGTTTGGCACTGCCTTGCATTTTCAAAGCGCTGAGCTGATCATGTACATACTGTGGGGCAGTGTATATACGAGTGGCTGATTCGAGTTTGCGGTAAGTCCTTCATCATGGGTAAGATCTATGCCAGGTGCATGGAGATCAATTGTGTCTCCGTGGGCCTGCTTCGATGACTGTGCCATCCACGGAGGTAGTCGATCAATTGTACCACTAACCTGTTCGGCCCTGTGTGCACAGGTTACTATTATTCGACATGGCATTTACAAAGCTGTGTGCCATTGATCTGCATGTCTCTTGCTGTATTGGAGTTCGCCCTAGTGACAGGGTGCGGTGTTGGCAAGAGGATGGGCAGGTGTGTGTATGTGTTACCTGCAAGCATCGTAAATGACACCGGATGGTGTGTTCGGTATGATGAAGCCTGCTTCTTGCATTGAATTAGCATGAGGGGATGTAGGGAGTGTCTGTCTAGCATTAATCCCTTTGGCCAGAATAGTAAGAGTATGGTGTTTGGTATCGATGAGGTAATGGTGAATCCACTCTGGTAGTGGGAGTGGGTTAGACATTACGGTGGGGGAAATGTCACTATGTGAAAGTTGGCATTTCGATGTGCGAGCCTCTCTGTGCCTGGTGGTCTGTTTCCCAATTCACACTTGGGTGCTAGGGGGATAGCCACATCTGTGCATTCCTGGTAGAGGGCCATAAACTAGGGACTGACAGGAAACTGCACACCTCTAACTGTGAAAGGTATTTCTGCGACAGTTACGTGGGGGCGGAATTGGCACTTGCATTCCAAGAGGCAGAGTCTTGGCCCGACTAAAGATTGTTATCAAACCTCCCGAGGTAGGATGGCGGACAGGACAAAAATTGGAGAGGGCTGTAAATTTCAAAGGTGGCCTTTGGAACTGATTGTATCTTAAAAGGCCATGGTGGGTATAACTACTGGAGCTTCGGCTTCCCAAAGCAGAGACACTTGGGGATTTAGAACAATACTACGATGTTTCGATACTGGGACTTTGACACACGTATCATCGGGGCAGGAGAGACTGAAACTAGACTATCCATAGTCTTGTGGTGGCTTGGAGCTTGTCATGCTCCAAAAAGGGGACTATCACTTAGGGGATTTTGCCTTGAGTTTGCTGGGCTGCAACTGTAGATGCCGAGATGTTGTGGTCATTTCCGAGGGCCGGTGAGCTGGCCTCCTGTCCATGAGATCCCAGGGACAAAGAGGATCTCACTGCCTCCACAAGATTGTAAGGACCGCACTGGGTGCAGCAGAGACAGGTGGAAGTGATTGTGGTTGGGACAAGGACTATCTTGACATACATCTTCTTGGGTTTTATGGCAGGTCACACCTTCGCTTGAGGAGAAAACATTTCTCCAGATGGGGAGTGTGGCAGTTTACTGGATCAAAACCTTTTGTCTGAGGGGGAGATATTGAACTGGCCCTTGTGCAGGTGCCATCAGGTACCTGAAGGTCTAATCCGGATGGACGAAACTAAATAACAGTTTGTTTTTGTGTTAGGTGGTTTGGACTATAAAGTCAAAAAGGTGCCACCAGGGACAACATGTTTCTTTGGCTGGTGTAGTTGCAAGACTGGGTCTGGGTCACAAGGCATAGTCAGAGCCTAGTGTCATCATCAAAGTTCTTTATTCGATTTGCAAATAACATCATAAAAGACATGGGATATCATTAAAAATGTATATAAAATTTGTCATAGTCAAACTCTTTCATGTTATGAAACGCCCCACCAACAAACGTACAAGAAAAAAGCAAACAGAAAGAGAGTTTAAAAGCTATAAAAACAATGGAGCAGGCCTGACTTGGATAAAATTATTTGGCTTTAAAATCAGAAACAGAAACTTGTTCCGCAGGCTATTGCATTTTGGACAAAACATGGTGACATGTTAAGTATTGTTAATCGTTAATTGTTGTATTGTCACAATCACAGCCGAGCAGGTCCAAGTAAGAAAAACAAAGAAGGTAAATAAATTCAACCTGAAATGGATCGACAGACTACTTTGATGGTGTGTCATATTCCAGGTTAAATATGGTTCTATATTGCTAACAGTTTGCAAGAAAATTGCATGCCGCATAGAGTGTTTCTTTAGTGCAAGATCCTCGCGCTTTGATGCGAGCTTGTTCCTTAGCGCTGTTATGGCCTTTTTGCCCATGGAGTGAGTTATAATAGAGGGATTGTCTTACAGATCGGACCATCCTAGGGCACGCAGGTTAACTGCCACATACGCCAGCCATGGAATCAGGGAGGACTTTTCCAATTTTAAACAGTCCTTCAGAATTAAACTGCTAAAACAAAGTTCCTCCTTTAACCAAATCGAGTTCCAAAGCTTTAAAGGGCCAAGGCGTAGCTGGCCGACGACAAAGTCTAATCCTAACTCCTCATGGACAATTTCAGAGGGTATACTTTGTGGGACTCCTAAAAGACCTCTTAAAAGTTTGTTTTCAGCTACTTGGAGAGGGGTAACACATCCATAACCCCATAAGCCACTACCGTAGCTCACTAAGGGGATGAACTTGGCCCTGTAATTTCCAGTACTGATTAGATCAGTGCATTTGAGCCGACTGGAGAAATCTTTAATGCTGAATGTCACTCTGTAAAAGACAAAACATTCTGGGATATAAGTGAGTGCCACTTTAACTCTGAGTCTAGTAAAAACCCCAAATACTTGATGTTTTCTTTCTGACTGATGTGTTGGCCTTCAACTACATGTTTCATTGTTTAAGAATTGGAGGGCCCAAATTTCATAACATGGGATTCGGAAAAATTTGTCGACAAATCAAGACTGCTCATAAAGTTAATAAAAAGAATAAGAAGTTTTTGTAAGATTTTAGCTGTACTAGCAATTAAAACAGTGTCATCCTCAGAGACCAAGGCGGGTATAAGATGACCTCCCGTTTTAGGAACATCAACACCTGGTACTGTCAAGACTTGCTCTATGTGATTGATATAAAAATAAATAAGAAAGGGGCTAAAATACAACCTTGCTTCACCCCGCGCCGCAATTTAAAGTGCTCAGTACACTCCCAATTGGGGACAAACTTAACAAACACTTGCTAAAAGGTCAGTATGCAAATCACACAGAAATCTTATTAAAACTGGGTCTACATCCATCTGTTCCATCAGGGACTAGAGCTTGGAGCGGTTGACTCTGTCAAAGGCAGAGCTAAGGTTCATGAAGGCCAGGTGGACTGCCCCTTTTTAACCTTAGTGTATTTACATATTAAAAGGTAAAGGTTAAAGGTTTGCTCTACAGTCCCCCTTCCAGGACGAAACCCACATTGTAGGTCAGTTAAAAAGCCTCTGTCCTCAGCCCAATCAGCTACACAGTTTAATAAAATCCAGCCAAAGATTTTCACCTCTGAGTTTATGAGGGAGATGGGCCTGAAACATGCTGGGTCTGATCTATTGCCCTTTTTATAAAACTAGACAAGGTTAATAGGAGTTGGCTGGCAGCTGCGTCATTTAGATGTGATGTCAATAAGGGTGCCCATAGGTTTTTACAAATGTCCCCTGGAACCCCATCAGGCCCTGTAGCCTTTTTAGATGGTAGATGGGAGATAGCGGCTCTGACCTCAGATAGGTTGGAAATAATATGGTCGTCGGTGTGGTGGTCCATTAATGGGACCAGCTCTTTATCTAGGTTATAGATAGCTGCAAAATGGTTGACCCAGTCCTGGGGAGGAATAGTGCTGGCCTGATTGGAGAGATGGTCATTACTAAAAAGAGGAGAATTAACGATGCTCCAAAAGGCAGAGCTATTGCGTTGCCTACTGGCAATTAGTAACTTTTCCCATGTCTCCTCTTCAAGTTGAGCGTTACGTTCCTTGCAAACCATTCTAAAAGCAGCCCTGGCCTTCCTGATCGCTGATTGGTTGCGTGGCTTCGCCTGCAGAAGATTTAAAAGATCCTAGTGGGTTTTGCAGCACCGGTTGTCAAACCATTTTTCAGCGTGCGTTCCCCGAGATGTGGCTGTTTTACAAAGCGTGGATTTAATAAACCTGCAGATATTAAAAATGAAGCCAAAATGCTGTGTGGTGACTCATCTTCAAAAAAACGTATTTAACATTTTGTTTGACACGAGGAGATCAGCTGTTGGACAAAAACCCCTGGGAAGATAGTGGTCCACCTCACTCTCCAACCCTGATCACTCGGGATCAGGAGCTCTTTAATCAAGGAAATTGGGCATGGTGATTTATTATCCCAATGAAATAGTGATGTTACTGGGTTATGATCACTCAGGTGATGATGACTTAAAACCTTAAAATCTAAAAGTGCAGAGAAAAGGCAAATAGAAAAAAATAAATAATCGACAACAGAACAATGTCTCCACCCCCCTTAAATGTAGGTGTTCTCTCATATTGGGGATCCTGAATGCTATCCATTAAGTTCATTAGGTTGAACTCAGAAAAAAAGCTATTCTCTGCGTCACCTAGGCAGGAATGTTTAAAATGGGCCTGCGGTTCAAATGAGTCTTCAGAGACAGAGTCCCTGGTCATTGTGCATGACTGACAGGGGTGCAAGTTGAAATCTCCGGCAACCATAATTAGAGTAAAAGGTGGTTCAGTAACGTAAAAATCATCAATAAGTGCTTTAAAACTGGTGATTGCCTCTGACTCATCTCTGAATGTGACAGAGTTATAAAAATTCATAAGAAGAAGTCTACGCAAGTTGGGGAATGTTAAAAGGGTAACCAGGGAGGTCATGGAGTTGGACTTTAAAACCTCTACTGTGCACTTTTGCTCCAATCTTCATAAGGTTATAAGACTACCCTTAGCCCGTCCACTAGAGGAGCGGGTTGCTGGGAAAAGGTGCGAGGAGAAACCATCAAGATGTAGGCAACCCTTGGTATCCCACGTTTCCTGTAGACAGATAAGGTCATAGCTCTTTATCATACACAGCCACCTTACATCTGTGAGCTTATCTGTACCCTGGTGATGGTCCAACTGAGTACTGCAATGGTGTCTTGTTTCCTAGTAATAGATTACTGGTTCAGAGTAGCAGGGATTTGAGTGCCTATAGGAAGCAAAGGGTCCAGTCAGTCGGGGTCTTCCAGCTCACTCAAGCGAAGAAAAGGGTAAAAAAGTTGTAAGGTGAGAGTGACAATGGGGGCCCAGGGGTTAGTTGGCTCACAGCTTGGTTTTAACTGGGTAGAATGCCAATCTTTCCTTTCCAAGGTGTCGGGATTTATGGGCGGGAATAAAAAGCCCAAGAGGAAAACAAAAATTCGATACATTGAAGCACCTTTGTTCCCAAACGTTATGAAGGGTCAGGCCAGCACGTGCAGGATTATTAAAATTCACTAGGATGTAATCACCTGCAAAAAATGTATGAGTTTAACCCAGCCAGGTCACCCTCCTGACCATTATAATTTCTTCTGCCAATATCTGGGTGTGAGGCTGGTGAGCATTCACCCTGTTTCCCAACCAATGGACTTCTTTGTTCTTAATTTGGATGCAGTTTTCCTGCATGTTCTTCTCTAACGGGAGTACATCTGCCAGCACAATGATGTAGGAAGTTGTCGCGGGGGACAATTGGATAGTAATACTGGAGTAGAAGTGTGTAGGAGGAATGGTTAGAGATGTAAATGGGGCAACCAAGACTGTGTTAGGGTGACTTCCCTGGGTGGTAGCCTGGGCGTTGACTGAGGCTCGCTGCCCGGGATTAGCTGTGCAAGGGGGTGCAGTTTGAAAATCAGCACTGACCCTAGGAGATGGTTGTGAGGAGACAGTTGGTAGAGCCAGCGCCGGGGCCTGATCCTGAGAGGACGCTTCTGCCCTTACAATATCAGTAAGGCCATTAGGAAGAGTCTAATACCAATGGATGACATAGAGGTATGGAGGTCATTGAGCCAGCTGCCAATGCTTATTTGGAGGTTATTCACTGTCCCACAAAATTATCCCACTATTTGCTCAATAGCAGTTGTTTGAACGTCAAGGGTGTTAAAAGTTGTGACGATCCTGGTTTCCAGGCTTTTAAATGATTCAACAAGGAAATCCTCTGTTGTGATCTGACTACACTCTGTGTGGTTGGCAGATGCAGGCAGAGCTGAAGCCTTCCTAGGGCCAGGTGTGGTCTTCCTCGTGGGTTTAACAGAAGAGGGCTGACCTGGGATAAAGGTTTTGGATCGTGTACCCATTTTGCCTGATCTACAAGTTTTAACAGGGTATTTCAAGGTGTCATCCCTGGGTATGGGCTGAAAAGCCTCGGTTCTAGGGTGGCTAACTGAAGGGACATTAGGGGAAAGAAGGGGCATAGATGATACTCCAACGTTGATCTGAGTCTGAATAGGATCAGTCTCTGCCCTTTCTGGACGACTGGGTCTTGTGTTGTGATCCGGCGATCAGCCGCTAGCTCTATTTCTCTGCTGGAGATCTCATCCATTAGTGCCCCCACTGCCTGGTTCAGGAAGGACAGTATGGAAGAGCTGGCTCTGGGCCCGGACCTTTTGTCACCCCCAAGTGTAGTGTCAGATTTTCTGTTTCCCATACTAAGGAGTGTCGACAGTTCACAAATCAAGTTGCCAAAATGTGAAGGGTGAGTATGGAGGAACTTCTTTGTAAAGGAACCAACAAACTAGTAGGTCAAACAGTCACAATCAGACCCCAGGGATGTCAAGGACACGCTCACTCACTGACTTCCAAAGGCACCTCAGATCGGGCTCCAAAGATAAGGGGGATGGCCCAGCCTCTTCCAGGCTATGACGGGCTAAGACTAGCCCACCTTGGCCTGGCCTTTGTCCGGGCTCGGCCCTGCATGCATTCAACACTGCTGGCCGCCTCTTCAAAATGTATCTGGCACCAAGCACAAAGTGACTCTCCCAACAGTTGCAACAGCAATGGAGGCTCCTGCACTGTAGACATCTCTTCAAAATGTATCCGGCGCTCTGGCGCCAAGCACAGCGTGCCACCCACCAGCCATGGCAACAGCGCTGTAGGCTCCCACCAGCGCTCCAGGAGACTAGTGACTCTTTGACCTTTCTGCAAGAGGACAGTTGCATATAACTGTGAAGTGTATATACAATGTTTGTTTCGTTTTGATTTCAGTGTGTGTGTTTAATATTAAGACAAGTGTTTTTATTCATATGGTATATGGTATGGAGTCTTTTTGTGGCAAACGCAGTGTGCTGCAAGGGGTAGTTCTGTGCCAACACTTTACACTTAAGTCCTGATGATAAGCCTGACTGCTCAGTGCCAAGCTACCAGAGGGTGAGCACAGGTTTTGGACATGTGTATCATACTCATTCTATTTGGAACGGTGTGTTCTGACTGACTGTGATGTGTCTCAGCCAGGAAAAAACTGCTGGGTCTAAACATTATTCTTTGCAGTGTGGTAGCTTATGAGCCCAATATGGAAGCTCTTATCATCTCCCAAACGGTTTCTGTATTATATGAGTGCAAATGATGTACATACTCTCTAAATTTTGATCACTGACATAATATCGATGCATAAAATATCGAAACACAAAAAGCTCTGAAATTAAATATTGATAAAAATATCAGATTCCTATAAGTGACTAGTAAAAGAAAACAAAAAGGGCCCGATTCACAGAACTAACTTAAGACAAAATCCTAAACTTACTACCATTTTCGTATTCACAGAAGGCACTTACTCGTTTTGGTATTCACAGAAGACACTTACTCACTTCGGTATTCGCAGAAGTTAGGAGTCCTAACTTTAGGACTCCTAAATGCCTACTGTGAATACCGAAAGTCTTAAAATTATGATTTTTCTCAGTTTAGGAGTCCTAAAGTTAGGAGTCCTAACTGTACTTCTACTAAACTGAGAAAAATCATAATTTTAAGACTTTCGGTAGTCACAGAAGGCATTTAGGAGTCCTAAAGTTAGGATTCCTATCTTCTGTGAATACCGAAATGAGTAAGTGCCTTCTGTGAATACCAAAATGAGTAAGTGCCTTCTGTGAATACCAAAATGGTAGTAAGTTTAGGATTTTGTCTTAAGTTAGTTCTGTGAATCGGGCCCAAAGGGCCCGATGTAGGTGGCTAAATACCGGTCGGTATCGGTGAAATTCTGTAAATTTCTCCGTTACCGACCGGTATTTAGCCAATTGCAATTTTCGTAATACCGAATGGATTCGGTAATAAGGAATCGGTAAAATAAGGAAAACCAGTTACCGATTCCTTATTACCAAATTGGAGATACCGAAAACCCCAAATACCGATTCGGTAAATAAGAATCGGTAAAAGAGATGTACCAAAAATCGGTAATACCGAATTTCATGAAATTCGGTATTTAAGAGTTGGTAGTTACCACTGACTCAAAGCAGGTGGTAATCATGTGCACAGCATTAAAACAGCCCCAAATTGCAACAGTCTCAACACAATGGCGGCCCTCTACGTTATTGCAAGGCGGCTATGACTACAGGCAGCAGGAATGAGGATCTGGAGAAGGGAGGAGCGCATATACAGACAGCGCATCACACTATTTCAACTCACTGAGGCAGAAATTCATGAAAGGTACAGGCTACACCCCCAAACTATACTGGACCTGATACAGGACCTGCACCCACTCCTGGAGCATCCTACACCAAGGGCGCACGCTATACCACCACATGTCCAGGTGCTCTGTAGCCTCCAACTATTAGCATCAGGAAGTTACCAGGGGGTGATAGCTGCGGCAGGTGGTGTGTCGCAGTGCTGCCTGTCTCGGTTCCTTAACAATTTCCTGGATGCCAGGATGCATCACTACATATGCTTCCCCACCACAAAGGCCGAACTGCATTAAAAAAAAAAGACTTCTACCAAAAGGCACAGTTCCCGCATGTTATAGGGTGCATTGATGGGACACACATACCTATTTGCCCACCTGCAGCCAATGAGTACATCTACCGTAACAGAAAATCCACCCACTCCATCAACGTGCAGGTCATCTGTGGTGCGGCCAACATCATCACCGACATCGTGGCAAAATTTCCTGGGAGCACCCATGACTCCTACATATTCCGCAACTGTGGGATATACACACGTCTGGCTGGGGGAGACTTTGGAGAAGGATACCTGCTAGGTAAATCACTGTGACACACCCTGATGTATACTGCTGATGAATGTGTTGGTGTTTGTTATTAATAGCACTATCTTTCCCACCTAGGTGATAGCGCATATGCCGTGCGGGCATCCATCCTCACTCCTCACCTGAACCCATCAACCCCAAGTGAGAGACGATATAATGCTTTGCACAAATCAACACGCAACGTGGTGGAGCGGACGTTTGAACTGTTGAAGAGCAGGTTCCGCTGCCTCCACAAAAGCGGAGGCGCCCGTCAGTACCGACCCATCATCTGCTGAAAGATCATCGCTACATGTGCTATGCTGCATAACCTGGCAACTAAGAAAGGGACAGCAGTTGATTTGACCGACTCTGAGGACGATGACGATGACTGTCCACAGCCAGAGCCCAGCGCAGCAGGAGCAGCAACAGCACCAGATGGGAGACAAAGACGGGCTGAGATTACACGGAACTATTTCTAGGTAAGTAAGAAGACACAGCCAGTAATTGTGTGTGAGTGACGTAGTTTAATAGCATGTCACTACGCCACATCATGAAGGGCTTAACATAGCAGTCCCAATTCCAAACAGCCTGCAAAGCCGTCATGGGTTAATTCACCCATGTATCAAAAACAAGTGTGCCTGGCATTACCTCCTGCGCCCACGCACAACATTGCTGCTTCCTCTGTGTACACTGTCCTCACTGGCAATCTGTCCTGTGCCACCTCTTTGCCATCCGTTGCGCCTCCTGGACTCTGTAACAGGGGGCGTTTCACTACTGCGGCTATTTGTCTCCTCACTGTCCGCCATATCACCTGCACCAGTATTGGCAGTCTGATTATTTTGTAGCACTTCAAGTGCAGTGGTCACTAGCACCAGCCCCCTTGCCACATCCCGGCTGCAGTGTGCCATCTCCTCCTGCATGGCCACCAAGCGCCGGCAGAGCAGAGAAGTGGCAGTGGAGAGGCAGTTCACCGCCTTGGTGTAGTTTTCCATTTTCTGCCTCTCCCTGCGCCTTTCCATTCTGTCATCGTCCATCTTGCTGCACAGCAGCCTCACTGAGTTGGACATGTCCCTCATGCCCTCAGCCATGTCCCTCATTCCCTCAGCCAGTGTTGTGTTCATTGTGCAGATGCCCTTCTCTATGCACTGCAAGTGTGCTGTCATGTACCCCAACTGACGCTGAACTGATCTGATCGCCTTTCCCTGCGGGTGCTGCACCTTCAACATATTCACCTCCAGACCTGCATAGACACTCTGATCCTCGCCCTGTGAAGCTGGACTGTGTGCCCTAGCCCTGCGGCGTCTGGCACCTGTGTGTGGTCGCTCTGTGGGAGACTGTGTACCGGCATTATTGCCATCATCTGGCACCGTTGGCTGTTCTTCCCCCCTGCAGTCCTCGTCAGACAATTCCATCTGTTGGAGGCTGGCAACTGCATGCCTCCTGGGTCTTGGAGATGATGGCATTGGTGACGCTGCTGGTGATGCCGGTCGTGATGCCAGTGTTGATGCCGGTGGTGGTGGTGTTGATGGTGGTGGTGTTGACGGTGGTGGTGTTGTGGTGTGGCCCGCAGGTGAATTGACATCCTCCGCTCTATCTCTCCGGGGAGCCTTTTCTGCCTTGCCTGGCGCAGCCCTGCGCGATGTCTCGCCTGTGGAGACAGATTGTATATTAGTTAACTTGTCTGGTAGCATTTGCATACAAATAAATTTCATGTCTGCTAATGAATCTGACTGTCCTCTGCTTGCTTATCGCTGATGTGTGTCACATGCCTTTGGGTTCAGTGGGCTGACTGTTATGATAGGAGTTACACTGACTACATCTCCCATAATGCATTGCTGGTGTTTAGTAAAACCTGTACTGGAGTGGGATTCGCACTGCCTCATTGGGGAATGGGGTTAGGGAGTGGGGGGCGCAGCTTGGTGTGCATGCATCTTACCTTGTTTGGTTGCAGCTCTGCATCCCCGATGCCGCTGACACTCTCAGGCTCAATGGTGGACTCCACAAGCAGTTCCAGTGCAGTCAGTGCAGGTGCTCTATTTTTTCCTCCACCTGTCAGGTTTGCTTGCTTTTTCCTTTCAGACATCCTCTTCTTCGCCATACTCCTGAGGTCATACCACCTCTTTTTTAGGTCGTCCACGTCACGGTGAGTCACACCCATGGAATTAATGAGGTCCTGGATTCCAATCCATATTTTTCTTTATAATGACTCAGGCACTTGTTGTGATTTTTTACCAAATAGCTTGGTGTGTTCCTTTGCCACCTCCTCAATTAAGATCTCCAGCTCCCTCTCACTAAATTTTATTTTTATTTTCCTTTCTGCACCATCAGTTTCCCTGTCCTGGCTGTCCATTCTGGTGTTTGATGTCAGGTAGTAAAGTTGCTCCCGTTTGTCTTTCTCTGCTGCCTGCCTCTCCAACAGCTTCTGGTTCAGTGCAGCTGCTTGGGTGTGACCACTTCCTTGTTGGGAGTAAATAGGATGCACAGGATTGGCTGATTCATCAATTGCAGGAATTTTGAATTACCGATTCAGTATTTACCGATTCGGTAATTAAGAATCGGTAATACCGATCGGTATTAAGGCTTAGGTATTTTTTTTTTCGAATTTTACAGATTCGGTAAAAATTACCGAATTTTTACCTACATCGGAAATACCGATTTCTTAATACCGAATCGGTAAAATTCGGTAGTAAGAAATCGGTATTTCACATTTACCTACATCTGGCCCATAGTGAACACAAATATTGTTGTGATATATATTGATTTTTATCTATATTGAAAACAAAAATATTGTTACCTTCAAATAAACATATAATGTGTAAAAAATATCAATTCACACAATATCGACTACAATATTATCAAACTAATTGTCCGAGACAGGAAGAGATAGGACAGGGCCTCCCCTCTGTCATTTGTTACCCAATTGCTTTCTCGGTCCTATAAGGCACTATTTTCATTGGTTACTACCATTATATATTCATCTACTGACTATACTCTTGTTACTCTTGTTACCTATTTTGGCTGTAGGCTAAAATTGCAAGGAGTATTAATTTAGCTTATCGAGGCACGTCTTGGTTACATGCAAACAATTCTATTTGACTCTGTCACTTGCACTTTATGCCCGGTATTCTCATATATTGTTGTCCACGTTTAACAAAACTTGATCTGATAAAATGGGGGAAAGGAGAGCAGTAGACAGTGGGGGAAAGGTTTTTGAAAAATGGAAAAAAAGCAAAAAAGTTATCTAAACAATCGCTGTGTAAAACTAATTGTGTCATGGATCGTATTGTCAACCTTATTAGTGAATGTGAGGAGATTTTACTTGTTTCACCAGGTTCGAGTGGCAGTAATCCAATTGCTGCCAGTGCACTGTCCCCCACTTTCACCACCACCCCCAAAAGGTTGTCCCGTTAATCCCTGACATGTTTAAAAGGTCTACCTTGAAGGACCAGCAAGCATCTGCTCACGTAAGCAACAATTCTCCTTTATTAAACTCTAGCTCACCCACAATAAGTCCTATTGAAACTGCCATCATATGTACAAATAGATATTTTCCCCTAATAGAACTCCCCAAGGAACCCAGTGATCAACAGGGTTCTAAGGGGTCCAAAGGCGAATCCGCCAGATGTGACAACACAACCAGTAGGGGTATGTATTCATGTACAGACTTGCTTAGAGGCCAGATAGCTGATCTAAACGTTCAGACCAGGCAACTTATAGAGGAAGTCAGTCTATTGAAGGGTACGATCGACACACTCTCTACTGCACTAAAATCACGCGCTAGTGCAGGCCATCTAGCTACCGAAGTCCTGATTCGGACCCAAGCATGCAGAATGAGTACTATGACTAAAGGGGACCTATGCAGTCCAAACATCGGAACTAAAGCCAATGGGCAATCTGTAACATCTAATACACAACTGACTTGTGGCCCAAATACAATGCAGTATTCCGCAACCAATGTAAGGGTAGTGAATAGTCATCACAGCACGCACAATGTGGATAACAGAAAAGAAACCCTTAGTTCCTCCCACCTCAACAATCAGCCCAGGGTAATTCCATCTGTCAGGGCGTGTCATTCTGACAAATCCCTGTCCCATCCCCCTAAACGTCAAATTTTTCTGACTAATGTTCCAAAAACTCCCCTAGCTTAATCAAGTAAGACAAGCAATCCCTGATCAATAAATGTACCCAGTGGTTGAGACATGTGCGGAAGTGCAGAACAATAATCAAGGAGGACATAACTTCTGCCACTAGATACCCATCTATGGGGAATAACCCTGATTATGTGTGTCTTACTCATGCCTCTTCATTGCTGGTAGAAAAACTGGTGTCTTTTGATCTTAAGAAGAACATCCCACATGATACACACAAACATTAGGATGAAACTTAACCCCCCGACTCTGTTTCCACCCAATTATTTAATGCCCCAGTGCCAAGTCGCATCGGGGATTCATCTCTTCATAATATAGATTGATGTTTAATACATTTTTCCCCCTCACCCAGATTCCAAGCAGTCACTCAATCAGGGGCAGTTGATAGCCACCACATAGGATCACCTTCAAGTGTTGACCATGTCAGGACCGACTTTGTAGCTGAAACCCCTAGTGCCTCAACATTATTACAGGTTGATCTACTCAGTCCTATAGGCAAGCATGTTATAGTTCCAGCTATTCCTAACTTGGGTAAAGATATGGAGATTAGCTGGGTAACTCAAAAGGTAATCAAGATACTTCTCTTATGACATTAGCTTTGTGGAACAAAGCGAGACTGTCCTCCAAAACACCATCATTGGACTGGTCAAATTTTACAGAAAAACAAGATATTACAGTGTTTCAAGAGACCTGGGTGCTAACTCCAGTCTACCATCCTGGTTATTTAAACTTCTCAAAACCAGCAATCGTTGGACGAAAAGGTAGACCCTCAGGAGGGTTAACAATTTGGGTAAAACAGTGCTCCTCCTACAAGATAGTAGAAAAGGATACTGATAACATAGATATTATGGCACTACTCATTTGCCCCAAATACCCCCCTAGCTTACTTATTGTTAATGTATATGCCAGGGGAGTAGGGGGAGGCAGATTTTCTAAGACAATCACCGACCTTAACAGCTTTTTAGATAGAATGAGTGAAGGGAACAGCATTGTCAAAGTGGGTGATTTTAACATTACATTTGGGCCTCTGGACTCTGATGATAGTAACCTTAGTGCAGACGAAGATGCTCAGTGGGGAATTCCCCAACTGGAGATACCACCAATTAAAAAGTGGACCGAGGCAGCGCTCCAACTAAAAGCATTTAACTTAGAAAGGGGAGTTAGGGCAGCGAATGGACGTACACCCTCCGATCGATTAGGATCCCACACATATAGTAATGGCCTGAGAAGCAGTCGTATTGACTACATCTTTAGTAATATTGAGAACTGGTCATTTCTTGTGGATATGGAGGTCTGTGGGAGGAACAAACGTGATCACATTCCATTGTTACTAAAACTTAAGGTAATTGGCCAGATATCACCTCTGCCCATTACCAATGTGATTAAGACTGCTGATGCTATAATAAGTAACGACATGAGGAGGATTAAATGGTCTCGGATTGTTGAAAATGAAAGTTCCCTTGAAAAAATGAAAGTAGAAGTGATGAGCACATTAGATGGTCTGGAAAAATGTAATAATCAGGGAGAAATTAACATAAATATCACCCAAATCCATGAGACCATGTTCGAAAAGATTAAACGAGCACGTAAAAAGTATAAATCCACGCAAGCAGTAGCAAAGAAGAAATGGGAAGACCAATGGTGGTTAGAACTTTTACAGGCTAGCAAAATGAAAAACATGCAATCATTCTGGCAGCTGGTAAAGTGGGTAGAGGATGTCAAGCTAACACCCCCCAAAACTA
This sequence comes from Triturus cristatus, assembly GCF_964204655.1. NCBI lineage: Eukaryota > Metazoa > Chordata > Amphibia > Caudata > Salamandridae > Triturus > Triturus cristatus. The sequence continues at coordinate 543,050,271 of NC_140594.1, read as the reverse complement.
TATAGCGCCCCTTCAGTGGGTCTCCTTTTTTGAGAAACAATTTGCAGTCGGAGAGAATGCTCCCCTCTTCTAAATACCAAGCACTGATATATCAGTAACGTTTACTATAAGTGAAGTGGAAAACGTCCTGAACTCAGCACCAAGGGGTAGGGCCCCAGGCCCCAATTGTATCCCGGCGGACCTATTTCTATCTGACAAGGATAACTGGCTCCAGTATATTATGATCCTTGTCAACGCGATAGCCAGTGGAGCTTCTATTCCTGACTCTTAGCGAGGTGCTGAAATGTTACCTATTTACAAAAAGGGGGATCGTTCTAGCCCCAGCAAATATAGGCCAATCAGCCTAATCGACTCCACCCAAAAGTTTATGGCCAGACTTGCGCTGAATAGAATCCAGATTTGGATAGCAGAGAATAACATATTATCTCCACTTCAAGCAGGCTTTAGGGCCCTTGTAAGTACAATTGACCAAGTTTTTTATTTTGTTTCAATCTACTGGCGAGAGGCACCATCTATGCCGTCTTTGTAGTCCTTAAAGCTGCATTCGATACGGTCCTGAGGAATAAGCTTTGGACCGTATTGAATGACCAAGGGCTACCTTCAGAGCGTTTACAGCTTGTAGTCAAACTGCATGAATCCAATTATGCACAGGTTCGATGCGGATCACAAGGAAACATTACACCTAGGATCCCAATTCTCAAAGGGGTGCGACAGGGGTGTGTTTTGGCTCCCACCCTGTTTTCACTGTTTAAAAACGGGGTGGTTAAATATTTTTCAGAGTTCTCCACCGACGCACCCGTCGTTGCAGGCAAAAAGATACCAATACTCATGTTCGCATATGAAACCCTAATTTTATCAAAAACAAAAGTTGGGTTGCAGCGAGCATTAAACCGCTTTGAGTCATTTTGCAAGGCACATGAGTTAGTGGTAAATGTGGACAAAACCAAATTCATGGTGCTGCACAAACATAAAGTAATCAAGTCAAGGGTTGTTATGAATGAGGAACCACTGGAACAAACAGATATATTCCCATACCTTGGAATAACCGTTGGCCGTAAACTAGACTGAAAACCTCAGATAGAAATCATGGCGCTTAAGCACTCCCAGCTTGCTGGAGCACTTTTGAAAGAACAAAGGCTCTCTCATACTAAGCCAGTTGGTCCTTTACTTAAGATATATAACACCAGGGTGATGGCCTCCACACTTTATGGTGCGGAACTCTGGGGATTCGAAAATCTGCCCCATTAACCCTGGCCCAAAACAGATTTGTGAGAGGTCTAACTGGCCTTCCCCAAAGCACTCCACTCATACCCCTATATTTTGATCTGGGGTGTAACACCCTGGCAGAGGTTGCTAGGTTTAGACCATTGGCCTATTGGAGACGACTATGGTCCACTCCGGAGCTAGCCTATAACGCCCAAGCACTCAAAAATATTGGAGATGCTGATAGCACTCACAAGATCAGCTGGTTACAGCGGGTAAAAAGCTCCCTAGTGAACATGGTCATGAGGCACTTGTGGGATGATCCGGAGAATAACATGTTTGCCCCAAAAAAAGTTTTTAAAGACGCATACTGGGCTATGATTAGAGCTGGCAATCTGTGTTCTTCTAGCTCATCATCACTGACCAGTATCTACCTGGAACATAAGTCGGAACCTTTGTATGAAGACTTCTGGTACTTCATAACTAAGCCTGCTGACAGGAAACGTTTCTTCCAGTTTCGGACAGGCACTTTACCAATTAAAATTTTCACCAATACCTGGCACCACTCCCTAGACAGCATATGCACATACTACCATAATGTGGACTAGACAATTCCTCACATCCTATTTGTATGCCCAGCATATAGCTCTCCACGGAGCAAATGGCTGAAACCAATTTGCTTGAACATGGGCACCAGGTCGAGTGCTACCACACTGCGCATACCAAAGACAAGCACACAGGAGGCAATCGTGATCGCCCTAGCGAAATTTCTAGGATGGGTGTGGAGAATCCGTCATATGATCGAATTCAAGTAGACTGCGACAGTGACTATTCGTAATCACTGTCTTCTACTTTGCTTCTTCAGTTTGAGCATGTATCATAGCGCTTAGCCAGCACTGGGATTTATGGTTTTTGAATTTTAGATGTAATGTAAGATAATTTCTTTTAGCCACCATCAATGGCTTGTACCGATTTTAAACTTTTTTATGTTTGTATGAGATTTTTTTAAACCAAAAAGAAATTCACCTGACTTTTATTATGTATTACCATCTTGTCTTGTATTGTTATTGATAAGATTTGGAGACTATGTATATATTGTTCTCGTTTTGCTTTATTGTGATGTTATATATTTCTTGTCTTTTATGATCAGTATGGTCGAAATAAAGACTTAGCAAAATCAATAATCATTAATAAATATGTCAAAAAAACTTTTTACATACAACAATTAATTCAGATAAACCCCAAAAATGTCATACAAATTTTAAATTAAAATAAATACAAATATTTTACACTAACAACATATTTACCATTTACTCGCAATAAAATATATACCTAAATTATTAACAATATAACCATCCCAGAAAATTGCAAATATTTAAACACCAACCTAAGTATCATTAAATATACATATACATACATTCAGATTTAAAAATATCAAAATATATATCATACACCAAAAATAAAACCTACATTAGTGTTTACCATAGAAAAACTCAACTGGTAAAAAAAAATCAATTTAATCCAGCAAATGAAATAAAACTATAAACAACTATATCTAATAAAAGCAAACAAACAATTAAATAAACAATATAATGGCACACTAATTTAGACAACTAAATATTTCAAAAATAACATATGCTGCAAGATGAGGAGACTCTGCTGGATTCTCTCAAAAGACCATTCAATAAGAAATATATACATCTACACAACTACCAAACCAAGTAAGTAAAACTTATATTTTAACTAAAAAGCTATTGTTAATAAACTTTAAAATGTAAAATAGCAAATAAATATTAAAACACTTTCAAACATTTATCTCTTTACATAGTCTTCTTAAAAGAAAAATCACAACATGAAAAACTATCAAACTACCAAAAAATAACAAGTATCACAACCAGCAAAAAGATATAAGAAAGTAAGTATGCATAAATTGATAAAAGACTATAACCGCATATTAGTTCTTGGTAGGAGCTCGCACTGGAGCACGCAACTGCATGGAACATGCAGCGGTTGGAGGAGGAGCTCTGCAGGCAGCCACAAGCGAGCTGCATGCCTGCTTGGTGTCTTGCGGTTTTGATCCCCGGGAGTCTACTGACTGCCGCCCTGTCATTTTGCCACTCTGGGCCGACCATGCTCGGTGCAGCCCGGCCTGGCGTGGGACCAGTGAGCCCCTTGAGGTGCCTCTACAGCCCCCACTCTCCCCCCTGTTTTCTGTTGCCCAGTGGACCCCTGTAGATTTACTCCTTGCCCACTGTGCTTCAATATTCACGGACTAGGAGAATGTGCAGGGGCAGCCAGGAGCAGGGCCCAAGGTGGAGTGCATCACTCGGTGGGCCTGCCGTTGCTTGCTAGGACCAGTGGCAGTGAGGTCTGGCGGCAACCATCTACAGAGTACTTTGAGGACATACTTTGAGGACATATAGACCCCTGATTGCTGGGACCAGTGGCTGTGAGGTCTGGCGGCAACCATATACAGAGGACTTTGAGGACATACAGCACCCCCGCATAGGGATTTGGAGGCTTTTATGGTGAAAATGGCAAGGTGAGGTGAGCAGGGTGAGATGTGTCAGAAGCGCTATCCTTGCCTTCCAAGGGTCGAGTCAGAGTCTGACTTAGACATTTGGACTAGGTTTTGATGCTGTCTGTCACCTGCTGTACGCTCCATCGCCTTTCATCCTTTATTCTATTTGTTTTGCCTGCCTTTTGTCACCTGCTGCCCTCAGTAAAATCCTGCCTGAGCCTGAATCAGAGCCCTTGTTCTATAATAATATGCTAACATTGCATGAAGTCCCTTTATCATTTGGATTATCTGCATCAGAAGGAGCTAGAGTTCCCTTGCTTTACAAGGTGCAGCGGCCCTGGAACAACAAGGGAGCCAAAGTAAAGCATGTTCATGGCCCCCCATGTCCCACTTTGGGGAAATGAGGCAGCACTAGGCAAATATTTAGGGTACCTGCATTGGCCCTAGTGACACGTAGCCCATAGCTATCTGCTCCTACATCTTGTTTCGTGGATTTAATTTTTTGTACTTTGAACCACCCCACATCATCATGCATTCAGGCAGAACACGGGACTCTGGCCAGCAAACATAGAAAAGGGGGGGGTGGGATTAAAGCCTCTAAGCAGTGTATGAAGAGGGATGTTTTGACTATCACTGAGACTGAGGGCTTCAAAATCATAAATCAGCAAGTCATCCCTTCCAGATTGTTGCATATCTCCGTATCACTTCTGAATCCGCCACTCGCCAAGTGACCTAGGATCACAGATGATTTAATTTCCAATAATTTAAAATAATTCCAATAGCTTGCTACTCCCGGAGACAACATTCAACCACTCCACTTCCCCTGTAATGGGCACAAATGCATTTAACATCTCATCAAAGTGAAAAGATATCACGGGTACTTACCCAGCTGTTGCGACCAGTATGGTATGGAAGTCAGCTAGCCCTGTGTTACTTAGTCCTTTTGCCTAACACACTGACTGCAACAACACAACAAGCAACTTTGTGTGCCATCTGATATCTGCCACCCCGTTGAGTCCCATCAAGTTAAATCTCAACTTCCAAGGCTTTACCCCCTAGCTCGACCATGGGAGAAGCTAGCTACACCTCCAAAGAAGAGGGGCATAGATTCTATGATTCTGTGGGTCATTCAGCTCCACTGTCACGTTGGAAAGAATGCAAACTACAGCAAGAGTATCCCTGTAGGGAGATTGTTGAGACAAATTAGCACAATTCCAGAACCAACCTCTGGAATGTCTTTGCTCAACAACCTGGACCCAGACTCAGCATACCTGTCCTACCACTCCGACAAGCTTGACATGCATGTAGCTATCCTGAGTTCATAAGCAGATTACATTGTGGAAATTGATGCATTTTTTTATTTAAATTAAAAAAAAATCTTGTTATTAAACAACAAAATGACATCTCAATCACAGTTTCGGCAAAGTAATTCACATTTGCATGATTATGAGCACATTCTTCACCGTTATACAATATACATTAATACAATAATGTAGCCATCTCTATGGTGTTGCAGGATCTTCCAAAGAGAGAACAACTGGGGATTCACAGATATTACCATGGTAGTTATTCCACTTGCTCTAAATATCTATCCATTTCTTGGGGCACCCCCTAGAGACATACACATATTTCTCACGCAGCATGCACAAGTCCATGTCCGGCAAACAATTTACCGGCAGTGTCTGATCTCGTGAACCAGCCCTCTATCCCTGTTCCTGGTTTATTTCAATCTCGTATAGAGCACCCTCTCCTATAACCCAAAGGGGTTACGGCTCTGAACCATTCTCTCTCTTCTATGAGGACTGTAACAACTTCACTGAATATGCAGAATAGTAACATCACGCTTCCTGAAGCAGTGCTGCAGAAGGCAGCCCACAGTTGCACTTTCCCCAGAAACAAGCTTGAGTTTACTCTACTCTGTGTCTCCAGGGATAATCATGATGTACTCAATAGAGGTACTATTTTAAAGCTGCTTGGGGTGGCAGCTGGCATGGTCTATTTTAACTGTTCATAATTGAATTTAGAGAGAACCCCGCTCACAAGGGAAGTGACATTACCATCACCATGTGGGGTACCCCTGACTTGGATAACACTGTCTGGCAGCTCAAGGATACTTTCTGCTGATGGGGAATCGAACTCACACTCATGCTTCCACCTTGTTACCCTAGCCCATTGCTCCCCAATTCAAGTGGTTCCTGTGCACTGATGGGAGAATTCCTACGTGGTGCAATTGGCTCTGATTTCTGTAAGTCTCTGCCTGTGTCACTATCAGCTGTATGTGTTAACACAAAGGCCGCTCCTGTGATGGTACTTCACAGTTCCTGACCTTCATAGATAATTCTATTGGAACCGTCGAAGGAATCAATGATGAAGCTCAAAATAGGCACCTTTTGGCGAATAAAGAGTCAGGCATACCCTTTGCACTTGTTTTAAACATAGCCACAGGGTTTCCGTGTGTTTCTCCAATATCTTCCTCTTTGCTTAAGAACATTAGGTCCATAGAGAGGAAGCGAGGCTCTGAAACTCTTACAATGCTATTCGACTTCCTGGAGACAACACAAGAGGGAGTGTGCAATGGACTGGAAGCAGCACTGGAACTGCCCCTCCCCCCAAACTCTCCTTGTGGGGGACATTTTTAAGAACAATTTGGAATTATCCGCTCCTCTCTTTGCTAAAGTCCTTGGACAAGTGAGCCTATCCCCCAAGCTTTCTTCTTGTTCTACCTCTCTCATCGTCCCGATCTTCAGGAAGGGTAATTGAAGGATGCTGGCTGCTACCACCCCAATTCCCTCCTCGACTGCACTGTGAAGGCACTGAGCTACACCCTGCTATTCCACCTGGAAAACTGGGCAGAGGAGAGCAGTGCTCTATTGTACACCCAGTGCGGGTTCAGGAGAGGGATGGGGACAGGGACAGAAGACCAGTGTATTAACCCGTGTCTTTTCATGGGGAAATACACAATCGCCAAGTGTGCTGCTTTGTACCTGTGTTTTATGGACTTGTCCAGTGTGTTCAATCATGTATTCCACTTGAAACGGTGAAGTATCATGGGAGGCCTGGGTATAGACAGAGCAGTCATTATTACCATTAGGGAAATTTATTGCAACATCAGTGCTGTTGTTAGATTTGAGCTGGGCAGGGAGTGCTCTGAATCATTCAGGGTGAGCAGACGCGTTAGATCAGGATATCTCCTTGCATCATTCCTATTTACCCTATATATATATGCCATCTGGCCAGGGACTTAGTCCTAAGGTGCAGGGACATACCCCAAATTGGCAGTCATCCTATACCAGAGTTATTGTACCCAGGCAAAGCTGTCATTATCGGTCGTACACCAATAGCTTTGCAGCGCCCTCTGAACGCCTTTGCCTCTTTCATGGAGGGACTAGACATGAAGATTAACACCAGAAGTCTTTTGTAATGTCCTGCAGTCACAGGGTGGGGCCGAGGCTAGCTTTTAAGTTCCAGGCAACCCCTGTCACAGCTTTGGCAAACTTTTACTTTTTAAGGGTAATATTTAACTTCAGGGGGTCTTGGACCCTCAGATAAATAATAGAAATAATCAGCTTGCAAGGAGTATTAATGCAGTTTTCTCCTTTACAGCTAAACTGGGCAAAAGATCACTTACCCACATGTTGGACAGATATCGAGATAAATGTGTAGGCCTAGCCACCTATGGCATTGGGGTGTGGGGCTTTAAGGCACTAACGCCACTACAGACAACTGAAAGCAAATTAACACAACGCCTTCTGGGTCTACCACCGTCCACCTCCTTGTGTATTTCACACAGGGAACTAGGGCTTACTTTCCTCAAGGATATTTTAAGGACCCGCCCACTGCTATTGTGGCATAGGATTTGGGTGAATGAGGCTCTCTCCCTAAACAAATTGCTAATCAAGGATTCCCCATCTCTCTCACGGTCTTGAGAGATTCCTTGTTTGAAAGGTGTTAGAGACTTGACATTGGCCCTGTGCAGGCAGGATTTCTTTGAAGAGCATCTCCAAGTCCTGCCCAGCATACCCAAGAAGATACTGAGGGACACATGCAACAAATTCTGGGAGGAAGAAAGACAGGTTAGGTTGTCTGCACTTTTTTCTGTTACCCAACATTTGCTCATCAAGCCCTCCAGGTGTATGCAATCTTCCTTAACATTTGACACAGAGCACTACATGCACTTTGTTCTTTTTTAATATTCCTCAACAAATTCCACACACTGGTTACCTGGTGCAGTCAGGAGTCAGTCCAAAGCACTTTATTACATTTTTTTTCACTTTCTTTGCTGCTCATAGAGCTATGGTTCTTACACCTGTGATTAGGCATTCCCTGCATCATTGCATGGAAGCTTTGCATTTTTTACAAACTGTGGGATCTGAGGATATTTCTTTTACTGTGTACACTTTCTTGAGGCTGATACTTGAAATAAGGTAATGGTATGGTTAGTTCTGTCACTAGAAATAATATTTTAGTGCACTACCATCTTTCGTTTCCCTTTTTAATCTAGCTTCTTGGTCTTGACTACACAGGTTTCGGGTAGAATTGTTTTTAATCTCATGTATTGTTATCTTTTCATGACAGATGCCTGAACTTTGCAGAACTACATTTGGAACTCAGCTCTTGGGACTCTTTTTCTGTGTAACCTGATTTCCTTTTGAGGGGTGTTGTTTTAAAGGTATTTTGTTTTGTATAATATACTGGTTTTATACGTTTCTATGGTCTACCATGAATAAAGTTAATTTGACTTGACTATAAACTCACCTAAATAGAAAGCAAAAATAAACCTAACAATTCTAAACTCTATACACTACCAATAAATTATCATTTAAAATTAAACTTCCTTTCTTTTCAACCAAGAGAACGGAAATCACCTGCTCCATATTAGAACACTCCCAATGGAAAAGCTGCAAAACTGTGTGAAACATCTTCACAGAACATACATGTAAGTATACAAAATAGAAGCTGTTGCGCATTTTTACGTGTAAATAACAAATGTACAAAACTTTAAAATATTATATATATTTATACTATTACACTATTTTCAGATACAATGACAAAGTTGTGAAATATAGCACTTCACAAAAAGAAAGAAGTTACCAAATCACAAGCGCTCGACCTAAAGCCCATAAAGTGCATCATCATTAAACATAAACTGGAAATGTACTAAATATTATTATAATACATGTTACGGGAGGGCAACTACAAAATATGATGTTGTATTTCTTTTAATAGAGTGCAACTACCCACCAAATCTGACAAAAATAGAAGTACGGGAGATATGGCAAGATATAAGACAGGCAAGCACTAGCTCCCAGGAACCCACAACCAAATTCTTCAAGATATGCTACCTAAAGTCTCTGAACACATAACTACGACCTATCCCCATATTAAAACATGTAATTGCACAAATTGAAAAAACACCAGCGATACCCCACCTGCCCCTAGAAGACACCAAGAAAAAATATACCTGAAAATTTAGCAATTACACATTCTGTGGAACTTTCCCTTTTACATGACAACCTAGTTAAAGAGAACATAATTAAATATTCTCTACATCAGATAATTTACTAAAATGTAACCAATGTCAAACATGGAAAAAGGAGGGTACTTTCAAAATGTGTTCCAAACCAATTACTCAATATACATCATATATAGTGAATATCAAAACACACATATAACCCTTTTATGTATGTACTCTATAACGAAATAAACAAAGCAAAACTTACTACGACATCTTAAACCATAAAAAACATAAAACAAATTACTACCCCCAAAAAATAATCATAGACTTTGAGCAAACCATGATTCAGGACATTCTAAAGATTTACCTCCACACAGCCACACAATATTGTTACTATAATTTCAATCAAATTATATGAAGACACCTCCAAAAATCTGCACTAAGGGGGTCATTAGGATGGTGGACGGACTTACGTCTGTCCGCCATCCAATCTTATGTGGGACTACCCGCCTACAAGGTGGTGGTCCCATAGGGCAAATTAGGATGCAACCGGCACCGTGGCGGTCGCATTGCCCATGTTTTGTATTGCGGCGGGAGCTGTGCTCTGCAGCAGCCGCCGCAAGACAAAAAAACACCCCACACATATCCCTGCACTACATGGCAGGCACCATGCAGTGACTACCACATGGTATAGGGATATACTGCCCCCCAGGGCCTATGTCCCTGGTCCAGGGGGTTATGGGGGCCCGCTACCGGCACACAAATCTGTTTCCGCCTGCCATTTTGCTGCTGTTTGACCGCCGCAGAATGACCAGCAGAAAGGGTGGTCGGTGCTTCCAACTGCCACCCGTCCAGAAGCCATTGCAATATGCCGGACTGAGATCCCTGTTACGATGACTGAGGGACCGCCACCGATAGCCTGTTGGTGGTGGTCCCTCGGCCATTGTAATCAGGCCCTAAGTGTAGACTATTCCACAAATGCCTAATTTGTCTTTAAAATCTTAAAAAGGGTAGCACTAGCCTATGTCCATGTCACAGGGGTAGCCAACCATTACTATTTACTAATAGAAAGCCCTTTTTCTACCTACAAAATGAAGATAAACATAGTCCTCTAATAGACTACTTCAAAGACACTTGAGTTGTCAGACTGCATTATTGCAGACACAGATGCCAATCCAAATACCACGGTAGAATGTTTATGACATCACCTTGGCACAGGAACAAAACACAAACAATGCAGTGGAAGGTGATACAATGCATTCCAATTCATACAAGGCAGACTGAAACCTAATATCTATACATTTACAAAAGCATTACAAAAAGAGCAAAGCTACCTAAATCTATAAATGGAGAAATATGTTAGCCAAATTTGCCTTAAACTTGCCAAACAAACCAAAAGAATTCAGACGATGTTACAATTTATAGTCAAACTCTTCATAAAAAACAAAGGAGTAGATTACTTAAACATCATACCAAAAAGCATAATATATAAACAATAGTAATATACCAAAGTGCTCAAAGACTATGACAAATTCTAATCCAACATACCAAATCAGTTTTATTCAAAATAATAAATATTTGATTTTATTCCATATGTCAAAAAATGTAATTAAAATTAAAATGTTAATGAAGACTGGTATAAGAACATGATAAATGAATTATTTGTTTGAACAAGTAACTGTCATCAACCAAGACAGTTCGAAACAAACTCTATCCATCACATAAAATAATTACAAAGCATAAACCAAACAATTCAACATAACAATCACATAATGTTTACACAAGCAATATAATATCACATTTCCTACCCAAAAGCAATAAAACGTACTCTTTTGTAGCTGTATGTATTTCTCTGTATCCTCTGAATACAAAAATAAAAATCCACCAAAAATGGGAAACATATTGTCCACAAAGCCCCCAAAAAATACAACAGTACCAATAACATTTCCTTGAAGCAGTCCAAAGTATCTAGGAACCATAGAAAACCTGAAAAATTGCTTGAAAAAAAAGAAACGCTCCAAGAAACCCGAAAAAAAGGAAATCAAAGTAAAAAGCATTGGTTTTTTTATGAGCCAAAAAAGATTTCCTAAAAAATAATTGAAACACCAAATGCCCATAGGACACTCTTATAGACAAAACCCCCACAAACACATTACATTTCTGAATACTTATATATATAACAGGTAATCAGCAAAATATAACAAACACAGCACAATTTAACATAACATTGCGATACATTAAAAAAAATAGGATACGAAAAGGCCAAACAATAAAGATGAACTAGTGAAAAACAGTAACACTAATATATCTAAATACACCAAAAACCCCCAAACAACACTATAGCGAACTTGTAGACTTACCTCCTATATGCCCCCTACTGTCAAGACCCTTTAAAATCCTGAAACAAAGATTTACCTGTTCTGACATAAAGCAACACTTTACTGTGACCTGGTTCTTAGAAAATAGACTAAATATAACTCAATTAGGTTACAAAATAGAAGGTAGCGGTAAACAAAAATTACTGTTAAATTAAACCAATAAAGTCTATCTCTCCCATAGAAATGAAAAGGAAATATGGTAAAACATGTGAATAAATGTATAAAAATGTAACAAGTTATTAAACATGTTAAACATGTCACAATTGTTGCAATAAAATGTAAATAAATTGTAAAGTATTATTGAAAAAAGTATACATTACATACAATTATTTAATATGTACTGGCAATAGTATGTTAAAATAATGTTTAGAGAAAGAATGGAAAATAAAAGTCTTGAAATGTCATTTACATGTTTTTATTAATAGAAATAATTTGTTATTTTATTTGTTTAACTTTACATAAATGTTTAAATTTAACTTGAAATATATATGATTAAAAATGTAAAAGTATACTATAAATAAACTTTGGAAGCGTAATTAAAATTACAAAGATTTGTCACATGTCTTAATTGTACAAAACATGTCATTAATAATATTATTGGTGACAAACATACAACAGATTTTTATTTAAATATATTTCTAAAGAGCAACAACACTACTGAAATAACACAAAGTATTTCTACTGCAGAAAAATAAAACTAAAATAAAACAAATCAGTTTGGGGAAGGTCTTGAACACTAAAGGGCTTAAATCTACTATTCCCACTCCAAACTAACCATAAAGGGGGAAGGTGTTGGACACTAAAGGGTGATATTTGCAATGCCCACTCCAATCTAAAGCAGTTTGGGTAAGGTGTTGTACAGCAAACGGTTAACATTTACAATTGCTATTCAAATCTAAACAAATTTGGGGATGGTCTTGGACACTAAAGTGGTTATATTAAATATTCCAACTCCAACCAAAACCAATTTAAGGAAGGTGTTTGAACCTAAAAGGATGTAAACCAATTTGGGGAAAGTGTTGAACATAAGAGGAGTGACATTTACTATTTCCACTCTAATCCAAACAAATTTGTGGAAGGTGATGAACACTGAATGGGTGAAATGTACTAATGCCACTCTAATTAAAAACTATTTTGGGAAGGTGTTGGATATTAAAGGGTTGACATTTGCTGCTCCCACTCAAATCTAAACCAATTTTGGAATGATAGTATATCAATCAATGAAACAGAAGGGCGAAAATATTATGCTTACACGATATACTGTCTCATAATATCAGCAGCGCGTGGTAGAACATTCAATATGGACAGAGCAAGGTGCTAAAATGTGCTCAATGCAAACAACAGTTAACATAAATACATTCTATGGATGTGAAGTATCCACATTGAGTCCCAAATCCAATCTGAATATACCGGTTTTCTTAATAATGTTGATGGGAAAAGCCCACAAATGCGTGTCTTATCAACCGAAGCAGAACCATTCTACAGGTCTCTTCAGGACAGTGGCAAACAACTGATGACATACAAACACAAACAAGGCTCTTAATGCTAAAACAATACCAAAATGTATTTATCACACCTTAGGCTGCATGTTCTATCAAACAGCACGCACCAAACACGCACATGTGCACCTAATCTTACGGTCTACCTATTAAAGGTCAAAAAAGTATACTGTCTGAAAAAAGCCCATCTAATTCTGCAAGTCCGACTGTATTTAATCCGTGATGAAAACAGGGGAAATCATCCCTCTGTACATGCAACTAAATGCAAAACTAATGCTGTAACCCAGGAACTATAACCCTTCACATTGTACCTCAAAATGGTGTAACATGTGGTGTACTAATTTAAGCTGGTGTAGTAAATCTGCGTGCCTTGGGTTGTAAATGGTCTCCATATCCAGAACTACACATGAAAAAGGAACTTAATCATGCATCACGTGGACATGTGATAATGTATGAAATTGATTAAGCAACCCGTTGTAATAAAAATTCTCACATTACACAAAGTACATGCAGAAACCACTCAGTTTGTAATGTGGGCTTACCGTTATCCTCAGGTCGCTCCTTGCGTGAGTGACACAAAATATAACAAAATCCCGGGCACAGTATCCCTTGGAGTCCTGAACAATGCAGCCGGCCAGCTACAGTGCTCCAGCACTTGATCGTACCCCATGTATCACTTTGTGGTAAATATTCTTTTACCTGGACTGAATTTCATACGGAATCTAAAATAAAATAGCTCAGAATAATAAGAGGCAGAATCCGTGGTATAAGAGGTTTCTGAATGGGCTTTATTCCAAAATGGCCGACTCGAGTCGCGGCCTTCAGGTTCCGTCACCACGGGGGTTCAGGAAGTGAAGTACAATACTTTATTGACAGGAAATTGCTTTTATAGGACATACATTTACAATGAAACCAATATAGAAGGCGTAACAATTGATAAGAGGAAAGATACAGTAAATACGTAACCGAAACTGGGCGTAATAAGGAGCAAAAAGAAACATGATTGGCTATGATTATCATACATAGATGGATCTATAAGATAATACTTGACATAGATGCGCGCGCAGCAGCATGACGTGTAATTGACGTGCAACTAGGGGGTGAAGGGGGCTTGACATTTAGCTCTACATGTGGAGACAAAAAGTCTGGGGGGTCAAGTCAACCTAATCCCAAATCATATCTAACATCCTATGTTTAAAGAACTATGTTATCCACAAGGAAGGACTCTCGGACAGAATCTATTCTATACTGACTGTGAGTGCGTGTTCAAGCGTCTAAGTGTCTATATGAGATGCGAGGGGCAGAAAACTTTCCATGGCAACAGGGCTATGAATTACTTGCATGAGGACGGAAAGGCCGAGCCCTTCGCTTGGGAGCTAAAGGAAATGTTTACCCAAACTACTAGACAGGAATGCATCGGCTGAAGAGCAAAATAGATAATTCGAAGGTGAAATACAGCTTCTTGGCAGGCAGGCGAAACTGGCCGAGGCAGGCACCGTTAGCTGCACAGGAAGTAGGACAAAGTTCATGGATACAGATGCGGGCTCAAACTGGTGCTGTCAGAGACAGAGAGCAGGGAAAGGCTTTGAGGACAGAATCGGGCCTACTCTGCCTGAACTGCAAAAATGGAGTAACTTAGCCATATAAAGTCGGTGGCCTTTCATACTTAGGAATCGAATATCCAGCCCATTGATGGCGGATCTGACAGAGGACATGTTGATGGTGGGCGCACATGTGTTTGCGTCATCAAAACTGGAACTGGAGGGAACATACATGTACTTGTGACATGCACATAGAACCGTTGGGGTCCAAGATAGGGGACATAACTGATCAGGAAAATCCACATTTCCACATTCCCTCCTTGTCCCCTACTTGCCCTTCAAGAGATATCGATCTTCATTAATCCATCGATTTGCTCATGGAGCATCATTTCTTCTTCTTTCTTCTTCCGGGATTTTGAACGAAAACCTTGATATGGAATACACGATGTGGCACACAGACCACAAATCGCTGGTCCACATTGCAGGCATAAGCAGCAACTGAATAGTATAAGAAGGCCAATACCTAGGAAGGACAGAACACTCCATCCCCAGGCTGATATCACACTCCAAAACCACCCGGACCACGTCCAAGTGCCTGGATTCTCGTGTATCTGGCTCACAATCTTATGAAGGCGTGTTATAGCTTTATATACAGATGGCGAATTTTCTGGTATGAATATGCAGCAGCTGGATCCGATGACCCTACAAGCTCCGCCCCTATCGGCCAGGATGACGTCAAGGACAAGACGATTCTGAAGAACAACAATTCTCATCACCGATTGCTCCTCTGTCAGATTGCCTAGGGCGGCTATAGTCTCATTCACTACAGCTTCAAGAGTCTTTTTTTTTTTTTTATTCCTCATATACCAAGGTGGGCATTCCAGATGGAGAAACCCGCCCCCTCTCCTCTTCCCGCGTTATTCCAATCTCGATGTTTAGGGGTCTGAGGAGAGATGGGAAGGAAATACCCCTCTAGTAGCAACTGTTTTCTTATTCCACTCCATTCCATTCAGGCCATTTGACCCAATGTTTTGAAGGCAAAGAACCAACAGTGCCCAGGTGAAATCATTGGAATATGCTCATCTATTCCGCCATGCCACAAGGGCCGCCCAGATCTTATCTTGGCTGGTACTATCACAGGCCATATCAAATTCGCTTATATATATAAGGTACTTCAGGCAGTCTGCAAAGTTTGGGGCATTTTCACTCTTCCAGGCTTTACATATTTCTCGTCGCGCTAGGATGATGACATAAAAGATAAATTTAGAAGCCAGATCATTCTGTTCAATGTGCGATGTTACTCCAAACATGATCATCCTAGTAGTTACTACTAATTGTCTGCCTAGAACCTCAGCCAGGAACCCTTGTACTTTAAGCCAGTAATTTGTTAACATTGGGCACTCTACAAACATGTGCAAATCGTCTGCGGCTAACAGTTTGCATCTCGGGCAATAGTAATCTAAACTTGTTATTTTGGCTAATTTTTTAGGTGAGATGTATACTCTATACAAGGTAAAAAGGTGATTTCTTTTTAGGGGGGCAGACTTAACCACCGTATAAAGCATTGCAAATGAGTCCACCCACAGATCCCGCAGATTAACGCCTGTACCAATAACATTGCCCCACAGCTTTTGGAGTTCAGGCTCGGTAACATCCTCCACTTCTATCAACGCCCAATACCAGTAAGAAAGTTCTTTTGGCCATCTGCCCTTTTTATTGACCAGATCAAACTTTGGGTTTGGGATGTTAATATTCCATGGAAAGGTGGCCCACCACCCCGAAAGCTGATAATATTTAAATCTTGTAAGTGTTCCCCCTGTCAGACTCGACAGAGAATTCCAATCCAGGAGCTCCGAATCTCTCTGTAGATCCCTCCAAAATACTAATCCTGCTGTTTTAAGTGGAGATGAAAGGGTGTCTTTAAGACAGTCCGGAGTCCCTGGTGAGTCCCATATCGGGGCGTTAGGGGCATAATAGGGGATACTCAATCTTTTCCTAATAAACATCCAGTTTTTTAAAGCCGTGTTTAGAATTTTTAGTCTCACCCTCTTGTAGTATTTTGGATCTCCAAATTTGAACAGAAAATATTCCTGTCCTTGTGGGATACCATGGAGAAGTGCCCGAAACAGAAGACCCAAAGAGGAGGCATCTGTCTCATCAGCCAGGAGTCTGAAGTTTTTAAAATGAAAGGAGTGGCAATATATGAGTAAATCTGGTAAAGCTAACCCACCCATTTTCAGGGTTCTCCTCATTTTCTTCCAAGAAATTCTTGAAGTCTTCGTATTCCAAATGAAGGAGCCTATTTTCCCCTGAAGTTTGGCTAAATCTGGTGAGTTAAACATTAGTGGGATGGAATTGAATAGGAAAGTGATTTTGGGCAGTATAATCATTTTAACTAAATTTACTCTCCCAAATATGTTCAGCTGAAGGCCTGACCACCGTGATAGAAGGTTGCACACCTCCTTATGGACTCTACTGAGATTTACTTTCGATATCTCCATAATATCTTGAGCTAAATGAATGCCAAGATATCTCATGCGGAGTTTTACATCAGGAGCTGCCACCTCCTGATTCCATTGCATTATCTCGGTCTTTTCCCTATTGATCTTATATCCCGAGATCTTCCCAAAAGACTCTGCCTGAGCGAATAACCTAGGAATGGCTTCAGCCGGATTAGATGTAAACAATAAAAGATCATCAGCATATAAGGCCAATTTTAACGTAAAGTCCGCTATATTGAAGGGTTTAATTGCCTGGTCGCCTCTCAGCTGACAAGCAAAAGGCTCCATATAAAGATTGAACAACAGGGGAGAAAGGGGGCACCCCTGTCTTGTTCCACGTAAAATGTAAACCCAATCCGTAAGTGACCCATTTATCAGAATTTTTGCCCTGGGAGAGAGATACAGTGATCTAACTGCTGTTACATAATTTTTCGGGATTCCAAACCTGGACAGAACCAACCATAAGTATGACCAATTCACTTGGTCAAAAGCCTTGGCAGCATCGATTGCCACAATAGTCAGGGGGGATTTTTTATCTGTAGCTACATCTATAGCGGCGATGGCCTGGAATGTTAGTTCGTTTAGCTGTCTTCCGGGGATAAAACCTCTCTGGTCTCTATGTACTATGGATTTTATAACTTTAGCCATTCTAGCTGCCAGGACCCCTGCAAAAATCTTATAGTCCACGTTCAATAATGAGATTGGCCTATATGACTCAACCCTTGCAGGGTCCTTATCGGGTTTTAAGATCAGCGTGACTGTTGCCTCTGACCAGGTTTGTGGAATTGCCTCGCCCGATATCAGTATCTTATTAAACAGTGTAGTAAGAATCGGGGCAACCTTATCCAATCCCAGATGGTAGATCTCTACAGGGAGTCCATCCGGCCCCGCTGCTTTCCCTTTTTTCATTTTTTTAATCTGAGTGCAGACTTCGCCCTCTTGTATTTCAGAGCTCAGATATCTTCTGTCAGCCTCTGACAATTGTGGCAGTTCCAGCTGATTTAACCATTGCTCGGCATCGTGTATTGAGGTGCCGCTCTCTTCAGTATATAGGTCCTGCATAAACCGTTTTGCCTCCCCGGAGATTATATCATTGTCATGGGAGATGGCCCCAGTGTCACCTATGGTTAACCCCTTAATCACATTCCTAGCCCGGTCTGATCTAGCCTTCCAGGCGAGTAATCGGCCACATTTCTCCCCATACGAAAAGTTTTGTAAGTTACTAGCGTCCCATCTGTCTTTGACTATTTTGTCCAACCTTGCCTGATATTCAGCTTTCAGAGCATCAAATTCATTCCGTATAGTGGCTAGATTAGGCTGGAGGTCTAGTGAAGCCTTCTGCAACTGTTGTTCTTTTAATTTAATTTTTGTGAGATGATCTTCTTCCTCTCTTCTTCGTGACTTATTTTTCCTAATCATAAAGGAGGTTAAATACCCTCTCAGCCACGCCTTAAAGGTTTCCCAGACCAATTGACCTGTTGCGGTACCACTATTTGCCTTAAAGAACTCAGCGACTTCGACCACCAACTCCATTCTCATTTCCTCTTTTAAAAGTATTGACCTGTCTAAGGTCCACCTCCTCACTTGGTCTTCTTGCCCAAGCTTAACCTTTAGCTCAACCATGGAGTGGTCTGAAAGTATGGCAGGAATATAGGATACGGTGACGACCCCCGATATTAATGTTTGATCTAACAAAAAGAAATCTATCCTAGAGTAATGTCTATACCTATGACTATAGAACGAGTACTCTCTACTGCTGCCATTTCTGACCCTCCAAATATCGTGTAAATTCAAATCCTTCATAATATTTTTAAGCTCTGTTTGTGTTTTACGTGGGGGGGTGAATTTAACTCTAGAGGTACGATCCAGATCTTCATTGAGGATCAGATTAAAATCCCCTCCTAAGATAACAGGTGTTTCGTAATTTAAAAGACTCATTTTTAAACTAGATAGAGCCCCTGGAGAATCAGAATTGGGACCGTAATATACTGCGCAAGTGAATCGTGACCTATCTACCACAAAGGATGCGGTCAGCCATCTACCTGAGCAATCAGTTTCAGACTTCTCCACCCTAATCCCACTATTTGCTCGTACTAAAATTGCAACTCCCCTAGTGTTCCCACTCTGGTTGGAACAAAGAAGTTCCTGTATCCATCCTTGTCCCCTGAATGCTATCCTACATTCCTGTCGCTCTAGATGGGTTTCTTCTAAAAGGCATATGTCTGCCTTTGATTTGTTTAAAAATTCACAGATCCTAAATAGTTTCCTCCTTTCCCTTAATCCATTTACATTCAGATTTACTATTTTTAATATTTTTCTAGCCAAATCCGTCATGTCGGATAAAATTCTTGGGTAAGAGGGTCATATACGGCCCATAACTTTTTACTACCGAGGAGTTGTTCCATAAGCCGAGGTTATATGAGGAATGTTTTTTATTTTTTATTTTTTTTTTTTTTTTTTTTTTTTTTTTTCCACCCCCCCCCCCTTGCCCTCTCCCCCCACCCTTGAGGAACCCTCCCTTGTAGACCTTGGCGATCATATCGCCGTTTAGGAGCCCAAGTCCCATACGCGTGCTCTACCTCTAAACATTCAAAGTGAGACATTCAACTTCAAGAGTCTTGGTTAGTCTACGTATCAGCTTACTATTTGATATTGTACCTATATAGGGAAAGATACCTTTATTGAAATCTACATACTTGTCCCATGCCGTCTCAGTATAATCGACAACTGGGAGATCTCTTCGCTCTCTATTGTGTACTAAATGAACATTTCGATAATAATCAGGAGGAGCTAGGAAAACAGGTGGCAAAAGAAATGCTATGTAACAGGTACCATCCCAATCTAGAGGCAGACGCATATATGCGGTTTGACCACATATAAAGTAGGAATGGCGAGAAGCTCTAAATGAAGATTTACCCTGATCACTATATTCTACTGTAGTAACGCATTTGCTATGGCCCATATGTATGGAACCAACTTTTCTTACACATAATTCACCCTTAACTGGAAATACTGACATAGTGGGCAGAATTAGTTCAACTTCGGATTTGACATTCAGAATCATAAGATTAGGTGTAAAATTACCTAATCCATACACTTCATTTTCTAGATCAGTTCCTGTTCTACTGGGGTGACCCTCCTTATCTGGGTAACAGACTTTGAATAAAACTAGATTCAGATTTCCCCATATCCAATGTTGTTGATAAACTGCTGTGTCTGAGTCTATGGAATTTAGTAAACTAAACCATGCTCCACAGGAGCCATTATGTGTGAATGGGTGGGGAAAGAAAGGCAGAACTCCTTTGTTATTCTGATAGGGAGGGAGTCGGCCACACACCCAACAATTGGTGGCATTACTAGTCTGATGGGAATGATGTAACATACTAATGAAAGTGTTATTGCGCAGCGCAAGTCTATAAGATAATTCATGCGGAGGTAAGTCACTAAAAGAATGTTCAGCAGCAACATTATAAACATGTCTAGAAATAGGGTAATATATGTGCAACAACATACTCGTAATAATTATTAAAAGACTTAATAAAAACAGAATTAATAATGTCCCCATACCGTAGCTACGCAGTGGTTTACAATACGCCTGTCGTTTCAACATTTTCCGGGTATTTTCTCTACTCAGGTCCAAGGGATACATGTCAGAGACAATTCAACCGCTTCACCTTGGAGAGGACTTAAACAATCAAATTGCTCGACTGTTTGGGCCTAAGCTTTAATTTGTAGTTCTGAGAGTCATTCGGTTCAACAAAGGGAAGTTTTGAATCAGTCTGTGAGGGAGTGCAGGGCACAGTGTCTATATCCGAGGATAGTCCATGAAATTTCTTGATGTGGCTTGAATGAATCCAGCCCTTGCGGCCCTCGATCTTCACGGCTGTTCTTGTGGTCAACAGGACTAGCTTGGGTGTCTTCCACCTGGGCTCCAGTTGAGTCTTTCTGTCAAAGTTCCTCACGAAGACATAATCACCCGGGATTATGTCATGGGGTTTCACCTCAGTGTTGTCAGGAAAGGCTGCAGCTACCTGTGAACGACAAGATTGTAGTGCAGACATCAAGGAAGCCAAGTAATCTGTCAGCATATTACAATCAACATCAGTTATTTTACGTGGTATAGGCGTCCCCCACATATTTGGTGGTCTGCCGAAGATCACCTCATACGGGGATAGCCCTGTTCGAGAGTGTGCTACCATTCTTATGTAAAATAGTGCAACTGGTAAGGCTACTATCCAGTCAACACCTTTCTCCTTACATATTTTAGACAATCTGATTTTCAAAATTTGATTATGTCGTTCCACGAGACCTGCTGCCTCGGGGTGTCGGACACAGTGGAACTTCCACTGATATCCCAACAAAAGTGAGACATGTTTCATTAATTCGGATGAGAAAGGCTGGCCGTTATCTGAATATACAACACGTGGTAAACCGTACCGTGGGAAGAATTCTCGAACTAGCTGCTTGGCAGTGGTCGGGGCAGTGTAATCTGATACTGGGTACGCCTCAGTCCATCGGGAGAGAGCGCAGACAACTACAAGAACATATTTGAATCCTCGACATCGTTCCATCTGGATATAATCCATCTGGAGGACTTCAAAAGGATGATCAGGAGTCTGAAATCCACCCTGCTCTACGGGAACACTTTTTCCTGGGTTGAACTGACAACATATCATACAGGTACGGACTTTTTGTTTAGCTGCTGCTCGTAAATGTTTATTGAACCAAATGTGTTGAATGCTATCTAGCATAGCTTTCTCTCCTAAATGCGCCGGACTGTGAATTGTAGCTATAATGGCTTGGACCATAGAGTCAGGAAGAAACCATACAGATTTCTCCTTCGTCATCCATCCCTGATCTGTCTGGATCCCTCCTAGTTCAGTCCATTTCTTTATTTCTTCTGCTGTGGCATGTAACTGTATGTCAATTATGTCAAGTGCGGGATCCTTAATTGTCATACACTGTGTTGGTGTCTGAACTATTGGCTTTGTCATGTCGGATGTGCGAGTCTGAGCAGTCTGTTTAGCTGTTCTGTCAGCTAAATCATTGCCTTGAGAAATGATATCAGTAACCTTCGTGTGTGCTTTACATTTCATAATTGATATAGCAGTGGGCAGATGGATTGCGTCTAACAAAGCATGAATGAGAGACCCATGCTGAATATGGGTCCCATGAGAAGTTAAATAACCCCTCTCTCGCCAAAGCACCCCGAAGTCATGTACGACTCCAAATGCATAACGTGAATCAGTGTATATGTTAACTTTCTTATTTGTGGCTTGAATACAGGCTTGTGTTAGAGCAATAAGTTCTGCTGCTTGGGCTGACAAAGTATCTATACAGTTTGTTTCAATAACTTCAGTGTCTGTTGTAACTGCATACGCGGCCACTAAATCTCCTGTACTTGTTCTCATGCATGATCCATCTACATACAAAGTCAGGTCTGGATCTAACAATGGAACGTCTGTTAAGTCTTGTCTAGGTTTTGTCTTTATTTCAATAACTTCAACACAATCATGAGCTAGTGGGTCTGTTCCAATTACAGGTAAGAGTGTAGCAGGATTCAATGTATTACAACGTCGGATCTCTATGTGTGGCTGAAACAATGTCAGTTCATAACCGGTAAGTCTTGCTATGGTCAAGTGTTGTGTTTGCGTTCGGTTCACAAGAACTTCTACTGCATGTGGTACTTGTACTGTCAATGGATGTCCTAACACTATGGCATCGCTTTGTCTGATTGCTAAAGCTGTTGCTGCCACTGATTTCAGGCACGCAGGCAAAGCCTGAGCTACGGGATCTAATGTACTGGAAAAATAAGCACATGGCTTGCGTGATCCTGCTTGTTCCTGAGTGAGTACTGACAAGGCAGTACCTTCGCGTTCTGTAACAAAAAGTGTAAAATGTTTGCTGTAACATGGTGTCGCTAAAACAGGTGCTTGACATAAAGCTTTCTTTAAGCTTTCAAAAGCCTGTGTATGTTCCTGAGTCCAAGGGAGGACAGTCGATGTGGCTGCCTCCTGTGTTGTCAACTGAATGAGTGGTTTTGCTAGGAATGCATATTGAGGGATCCACTGCCTGCAATATGACGTGAGGCCTATGAAGGCCCGCACCTCCTTTTGTGTCTGGGGTATTGACATGTTAGCAATTAACTGGATGCGATCTGGTGTAAGCTGCCTTCCCTCCTTGGACAGCGAGTGACCAAGATAAATAACTCGCTGGACACAGAATTGCAGCTTAGAAGGAGACACCTTGTGCCCCTTATCGGCTAGAAAATGTAAAACTGTCAGAGAAGCCTTTTCACATTCGGGTTCGCTTCGGGCGGTGATCAGCAGATCATCGACATATTGAAGCAGTGCAGTATTAACTGGCATGTGTATACTGTCAAGTTCTCGTTTCAGTGCTTGGCTATAGATGCTGGGGCTTTCTGTGAATCCTTGAGGAGCGCGTGAGAATTTAAAACTGCGCCCATTCAAACTGAATCCGAACAAATATTGGCTTTCCGGATCTATGGGGACGCTGAAAAAGGCATTCTTGAGATCAATTACAGTAAAGAATGTTGCTTCGGAATCAATTGCTGTCAATAATGATGAGATATCGGGGACCACAGGAAATTGTGGCACAATGCACTTGTTTAGTTCACGCAAATCAATAACCAATCGATATACTGGCGGAGCAGTAGGATCAGTTCGTTTAAGAATCGGAATTATCGGTGAATTACATACATTGGAGTCTGTTTCTACAACTACTCCTTGGGCAATTAGCTCATCAATGATTTTCAGCAAAGCCACTACAGCATCTTGCGGTAACTTGTATTGTCGCATTCGTGGTAGTACCACTCCTGCCTTCAATGTGACTCGGTATGGTGTAATGTTCATGCAACCAACATCAGTAGGGCCTTGTGCCCATAGATGTGCTGGTAAAGTCTGTAATCGGCGATCCATGTCTCTGGATACATAATGACCTTTAAAATCACGTAAGAACAATCTTACTCCTTCCGGAGAACAACAGATAATAGCCCCTAGGGCTTTTAATGTCTTGATACCTAACAAGTTTTCTGGACAGGATTTGGTAAGTAATAAATCAGTAGTTCGTGTCAAGGGACCAATCGTAAGTGGAAGTGGCTGTGATACCTCATTAACAACAGGCTTTCCTGAAAAACCAAGGGAAACATTTTGAGAGCCTGAGAGGGGTGCCCCTGGAACTTCACTACGCTTTATTGTTGTTCGACTTGCCCCTGTATCGAGTAAGAATTTCCTGTCTTGACCCAATAATTCACTATGTACATAAGGTCCTTCTTGATCTACAGGAATCTCAATAAGGGGTAAGTCAACTTCCCTCTCTAGGCTAGTTCATGCGTAACGCTGATACTCAGGATATTCATACTGTGCAGTCTGATACATTTGTCGTGTTGTGGTTTGTGTGGCAGTAGCAGGCAACGGTGGTGCAGCTGGCACAAACTGTATGGGTTGTTGTGAGGCTGGCATAGACTGTTGCTGAGCTGGCATGGACTGTCCATGCTGCATGGCTCCTTGTTCATTCTGATCCTGTCTCAGTGGTCGTGGTCTTTCTTTTGCAATACCTATAGCTATATTACGCTTCAGGACTTGACAATCGTGTACATAATGGCCTAGTTGTTTGCAGTAATTGCACGTTCCTTTTACAGGAACTGCTGATCCTCCGGATTGCGTCACACCCTTTTTGTGACCATCCGCTGGTACTGTCTGAGAAACTAGCATTTTCATTTTTGTATCCTTCATACGTCTTTGTTCGTGTTCTTGTTCATCTCTAATTCTATTGTGATGATACTGTAACATTTGTAGCATTTGTGACGGAGTGTTACTTTGCCAGGTACTCTCGAATTTCAATATTCTATTCTTCACTGGAGGCAATGCATTTTCTACTAATTTTGTCACAAATAAATGTGGATACGACTCACTACTTGCTTTTATACCACTATTTATACCAAAACATTTTTCAAATCGGGCATAATAATCACTTGTGTCTTCATCATGCTTTTGTTTACAGGCTGAGATTGCACCCCAATCTTCCTTTTTCGTAGTTAATAAACGTGGCAGTACTTGTACTAGTAAACCAGGTAATGTTTTAACTTTATCCCCGAGCCCTGAACCTGCAGTTCGGGCCCTTTCTTCTGCTTCTAATGCTGTCCAATCTATCTTTTGGTCTCCCACTTCCCACTCTTTTTCTTTCAGTTTTTCATAAATGCCAGCAGGCATTAGTACCTTTAATATCGTCATAATATCAGGATAGGTATACTCTCCCATCAGTAACATGTCCTTAATTTCTCGGTGAAAACCCGCTGGGTCTTTGTCATGACTCGGTACTACTTTCTTCATTTCTAACAATTCAATTTTTGTTATGGGTGTGTATACAAATACACGGTGAAACTGATTGTCTTCGCCTTTTATTGGGTGCACTTCTCGTAAGGGATTTTGTCTATCCATATAATACGGCGTTCTTTCCTTGCTGGGCAGCGAGAAAGAATCCGGACTTACAAAAAGGACGTACTGTTTACGTGACACTAATATTTCTTTAATTAACTTGTTACTAGACCCTCTCCATCTGTTCGCGAGTAGTTCCGTTAAGATATCAGGTAAAGGACCAGGATCAGCATGTTGGCTCTTATATAATATAAGGAGTTGCTGAATCATATAGATTCCAGCTAAACGTTGTTCATCTGGACTGAGGTTAAAAAACGTGTGTGCTACGGTCTCATCACCGTATTTTTCAGGACTGTCAATCCAGTGGACGGCTGATCTGGCTAATTCTTGCTCATCCATGGAATCGAGGAGGTGGTAACCCCTTCGTTCTCGGAGTATTTTATCTGCGGCTTGAAACAAATGTTCAGGAGACTTCAGATTTATTATAGGCGTCGGATACGTTCTGCTATTATTTGGACATACAGAGTGTATGGGATCAGAAAAGCATCTAGTATTATTACAGGATCTTCCTCTACCTACATAGGCTATGGTCTCTGACTGTCTTACGGAATCCCCTGATTCGGACACTTCATCTTGCTCGAACTCGTCTGTTGCCAATCTTTCTTCATGAATACGTTCTATTTCTTTACGGATTTTTCGGCACATGGCTATTATACAGTTTTGCTTATCGTGTCTCCCTTCTGATATATTCTGGCTCCATCTTGTAAGAATAAGCATTGCATTCTGGTCTACCCCCGGTCGGTCTTGATTTCTGATCACACAGTTTATGAGGAAACGTAACAGTTCCCCCTGTATCTCTACTTTCTGGAATTCCATAGCTCTATTAATACATTCTGGATCTCGCCCTGTTTGAACAAAATGATATATCTTATCTAGATGCGTAGTCATTCCTGGTAACTTCGCTAAATACCCTGCGGCTCGTCTGATGCGTAATGATGCCAGGACCATTTCGTCCTCTTTACCGACCACCGGGTCATATCTACAATCTATAAGAAGTTCCTTAAGCGCACGTTCACTTACGAATTTGGGTGTACGTGAATGCGCTGACTCTTGAAAAACAAGTTTATTTATTCTAGGTGGCGTAGAAGTATTTCTAGCACCTCCCGTGGCCCCATCTGGGCGTCGGGTGTGAATGGATTCGTCGAACGTGACACAGCAACTATAGGTGTGGACACCACTGTAGAATCGATTGCAGAGACAGATGCGGAAACAGATGTGCTTGCCGAAGCTTGTGTCGGGACTTGCTGTTGCACGGGGACAGATACCTGATCCTGACGTTGAACCCCTCCGCCAGACGGTCTATGTGGTGCGGGGTTAGCATACTCGGGAGCTGCGTCATCTAGATATGAAGAAAGAAAAACATCTTCTGCGGTTCTGGGATGCCCTTTAGGATGTACCTTAATTGGAAATAATGGGGGTGGCAAGTCTTTTGGCATCTCTGGAGCAGCCTTAGGTAGTCCTTCGGCTAGAAGGGGATACATACCATTCATAAGGGCATTTCTTTGTCTATCTACTTGTTCTGATTTCACTCGGATACCTTCCTCAATTAATAGATTTTCTTGAACTTTATTTGAACTTTCTTTACTCCTCTCTTCTTGTCTACGTGCTTTTTCTGTACGTCTATGAGATTCTTTACGCCATAACTCAACAGCGTCTTTCTGTGACTGTCTGACTTTTCTTTTCCATAACTCTTCCTCGACTTTCATGATGCACTCTGCATCCCAGGTTCCCGCTGCGGGCCACCTTTGACTTTCTGGCAATCCCTTGGTATAATCTACCCATAAATCAAGAAATAATATGGCATCTAAGCCATGCTTGTGATACATAAAATGCCCTGGAGTGTCCCTAGGAGGAATAGGAACTGCTTCTTCAAGCACCCCTTTTCTAGTAGTAATCTGTCTTAACTTCGAAAAGAGCGGCATATTGACAACTGATCTGATACCTGGTCTTGAACACACTTAATACGAAAAACACAATAATGAACAATCACTCATACCACAATATGCAGGACATTTTAACACATTAAATATTGAACATAAAACATTATAAAAAAATGACCAACAATGATGATAGTCTGCATAACTAATCACCAAGCAGAATTCTCGACAACAACTAGATACTTCGGAATACTTGATATACTGCTAAACAGTACATATACACTGCTAAACAGTGCAGACCGGATTTGTGTACCCAAATCCGTCTTGACCGGCACAACCTATGTGCGCGTCAACACGCCTCCCCGGCGATGGTACTCACCGGGTAGCTCCTTGAAACGGAAGGCCTCGGAGAATGGACTGGACTCGACGACTGCGGACATCGGACCCTCTGGACATCGGGACTTCGAAAACCTGGTGGGCCTCTGTATACCTCGGATCTTGCTCTCTCAGCTAGGCTCTGGTCGGGATACTTCGCACTTCTCACCGCCTCGTCTGGGTTGATCGCAGCCTCAGTCGCCCCCGCTTGACCGGAGGGAGCTACAGGAAAATCCTGCTGGTACGCGTTATGGTCCGTCCAGCTGTGGCAGGAGACCGGGCCTGCAACGCACCGCCGGCGCGTGAGATGAGAAAGTGTCCCTATTCGGGCGCCATTATGTGGTAAATATTCTTTTACCTGGACTGAATTTCATACGGAATCTAAAATAAAATAGCTCAGAATAATAAGAGGCAGAATCCGTGGTATAAGAGGTTTCTGAATGGGCTTTATTCCAAAATGGCCGACTCGAGTCGCGGCCTTCAGGTTCCGTCACCACGGGGGTTCAGGAAGTGAAGTACAATACTTTATTGACAGGAAATTGCTTTTATAGGACATACATTTACAATGAAACCAATATAGAAGGCGTAACAATTGATAAGAGGAAAGATACAGTAAATACGTAACCGAAACTGGGCGTAATAAGGAGCAAAAAGATCATGATTGGCTATGATTATCATACATAGATGGATCTATAAGATAATACTTGACATAGATGCGCGCGCAGCAGCATGACGTGTAATTGACGTGCAACTAGGGGGTGAAGGGGGCTTGACATTTAGCTCTACATGTGGAGACAAAAAGTCTGGGGGGTCAAGTCAACCTAATCCCAAATCATATCTAACATCCTATGTTTAAAGAACTATGTTATCCACAAGGAAGGACTCTCGGACAGAATCTATTCTATACTGACTGTGAGTGCGTGTTCAAGCGTCTAAGTGTCTATATGAGATGCGAGGGGCAGAAAACTTTCCATGGCAACAGGGCTATGAATTACTTGCATGAGGACGGAAAGGCCGAGCCCTTCGCTTGGGAGCTAAAGGAAATGTTTACCCAAACTACTAGACAGGAATGCATCGGCTGAAGAGCAAAATAGATAATTCGAAGGTGAAATACAGCTTCTTGGCAGGCAGGCGAAACTGGCCGAGGCAGGCACCGTTAGCTGCACAGGAAGTAGGACAAAGTTCATGGATACAGATGTGGGCTCAAACTGGTGCTGTCAGAGACAGAGAGCAGGGAAAGGCTTTGAGGACAGAATCGGGCCTACTCTGCCTGAACTGCAAAAATGGAGTAACTTAGCCATATAAAGTCGGTGGCCTTTCATACTTAGGAATCGAATATCCAGCCCATTGATGGCGGATCTGACAGAGGACATGTTGATGGTGGGCGCACATGTGTTTGCGTCATCAAAACTGGAACTGGAGGGAACATACATGTACTTGTGACATGCACATAGAACCGTTGGGGTCCAAGATAGGGGACATAACTGATCAGGAAAATCCACATTTCCACAACTTCGTGACCCACTACCAATGTGGAAACACTAGACCACTGGTGGCTGCATCCATCTTGGATGTGTAAAATTAATGCGTTCAGTGTAAGACATTGCTTTGCGATGGTACCCGCCACCTAGGATCTGCTCAACATACAAGGGCTGGTGTAAGTGCCCTAGGGTGACTCTAAAGAGGGTATAGAGAAGATATCATAAATGAACATTACTGTACTGGCAAGAATGGATTGCCGGTGGATAGACTGTCTCAACACGAATGTGGTGTAAGTTAATTATGAAGATGACCTGAGACCCATGGCCATTATGGTCACTTGAACAAATTGGGCATTTAGGGGCTCATAATGATGGCGGGCGGACATGAGTCCGCCCGCCATCGTTGCGGTTATCGGGACTGTCCGCCTGTAATGCGGCGGTCCTACTGATGGAGCGGGTAAAATGTTTTCATTTTATATACCCAATCCATTTACATAAGTTTATATTAAAATGAATAATAATTAATTCTAATGATTAATAGAGTGATGTGATGATAATAAACCAACCTTATTAACCCAGAGAATACACGTGGGAATGCATTTGCATGGCTAAAATAATAAGTGAACTAAGTTTGTACGCATATTAAAACGATAAGTGTTGCTTAGACAGTGTTTATGTGATTTGCGCTTAAATAAACCAGCATTAACGGCTTTGAATGTTGCATATGGCTAGATAAAAGCATACACATAAGGGTATTAGCAAGGGAATAACACTGTTTTAATAATTTCTATGTATTAATTACGATTTTGTGTTTCTTTGCTTAAAGTTGACTATTCTGGCCTACCAAAAGATGGCCGCCGACTGAATACTAACTAAAGTACATGACTTCATCATTTGAACAATGGAGAAAGGCGCCTGCACTGACTTCGTACGTGGCCTTTCTATGACCCCTCAAACCAGGCCCATGAAGACTACCCTGGGCGAGGTGCCAGTGTCCCTGAACGTGAAGCAATTGTTGCCAATGTGAAAAATGAACTACTAAAAGCCACCTATTTCCAATAGACTGATACTTTCTTGACCTGGGAACAGCCTTTCCCGTACGCCTAAAGTTGTTCTTCGTCCACATGTGAAAATTTGAAAATGTTTCTTAATGTATTGAGATGTATTCGAATTCAGCCAATCAGTGGCCTGGGAATAAAGAAAATGTTACTGTTATATGTAAATTTTAGTATAAATATCAGTAGTCTAGAGAGGGAAATTACCCCTAGCTGATCGATGCTATTCTATGCGACACTCCATGCTGCTCTTCGCTAGAGATCCTTATGCTGACG
Source organism: Triturus cristatus (assembly GCF_964204655.1). Taxonomy (NCBI): domain Eukaryota; kingdom Metazoa; phylum Chordata; class Amphibia; order Caudata; family Salamandridae; genus Triturus; species Triturus cristatus. The sequence continues at coordinate 543,019,653 of NC_140594.1, read as the reverse complement.
GAAGAGGACGGGACTTTAGGACTCTGATGAACTTTCTGAGGACCACTTCTGACTTAGAAAACGACAATTAGCCAGAATAGGTAAATATGACAAAGATAATACTGCATTATTAGGATTTTAACCTGCATTGAATTAGATAAAGAAAATCATTATTTAAGAACTGTGTCGGGTGATTATTTAAGATTTAAGATTAATGTAAGAGTTGAACGCGTCATCAAATTCACTATCAACTAAATGATCCAATCGACCTCCGGATGGAGGAACTGTTAGGGTAATTCAGTAGAAGTGGTTTCCTCTATCCAAGTAAAGAACTGTAGTTCGGGATTTGAGATCCCTCTGTAGGCACGGATAGTTTGAGAGAATGAATGTTGGTGTTATGGGCCCCACCAGCGTGTGATGTGTGTATGTGCATGTGACCGAGAAATCATTCCGTCCGTGGAAGCAGGGGGAGATTTTGTGTTCCGAACTGCACCAGTATTTCTGGTAGCTAGAGATGGTTTTTATTGTTTTGGTTTGATGATATTGGCATGTATATAGCTTATCGATTATTGATTGGTATTGATAAATGTACTAACACTATATGTTGAAGTCGTATTGAGTTTTATGTTGTCTGTATGGCTTCTGGGAGGTAGGAAGTCAGGAATTGATGACAGTTCCGTAGTAGAGCAGAGGTAAGTGCTGCTCTCGGGATAGACGGGATTGTGGTTGCCCGTAGGTACATGGGAGAAACGTGTGACAATTGAAGTTGCAAGGCGCATTGTCTGGGTTCGATTCGGCAGCATCGCTGTGTGTTGCCATTAGTGAAATTCTCTGTGTGAGAAGTGTGAATGATAGCAAAGGGTTACCTGTGAAATTTTGGTCTTAGGTACCAGGAAACCAATTGGCATACCGATAACGCTTATCACTGAAAAGGTAGCAGGTGTTCTCTGAGCTTGTTAGAAGGACAAAGTAGAGGTAAGCGCTGCTTTTGTTAACGAATGTTATAATTCTGTAGTAGGACAGACTGTTCGCTGTTCTCGGAAAAGGCAGGATTCTGTGTGAATGAATTATATTTTCTTGCGTGAAAGTGCGTGAATGAAATAGCATTCTGGTTAATTGTGGAACTCTGGTTTTATTTCTCAGGAGCATTGCGTTTCCAACTATGTGTCTTAATTCCGGAGAGAACAGTTAATTGATGCTTGATAGAAGGGTGAAGTAGAGGGATGCGCTACTTTGCCAACGGGCGTAACAATTCTGTAGTAGGGCAGAGGTAAGCACTGCTCTCGGAAAAACAGGATTCTCGTGGGAAAGGTCTTTTGCTATTCTGTGGTTAGCGGAGCAGACAATGGAGATGTTTGTACGTTGTAACTAACAAATATTGTAAGATTGAAACAAAGTCTACCGAGTAGTTTTGTAAAGGAGGGGTAGACTGGAGACAGGAGTCAGGAGCAGGAGCTGCTGCAGCGACTGTTGATGTCAGGAGGACCGCGCTGGGATTGGACAGCTAGACAGTGACGTAGACGCTCCAGGATTGGTGCGTTAGTGTGAGTCGCGCAGGGATTGGAGATTGTGACAGCGATGTAGACGCTCCAAGATTGATGCGTTAGTGTGAGTCGCGCAAGGATTGGAGATTGTGACAGTGACGTAGATGCGCCAGGATTGGTGTGTGAGTAAGAGTTGTGTAACTATTTGACTAAAAGATCATACAGTCGCAGGAAAGACTAAAGGGTTCACGAAAGGAAGGATGATGTATTATCATTCACCCGAGAAAAAGAAAAAGTCTGTGTTCAGTAAACTAAGAAATTGATTTGTGAAAGACAAAGAGATTGTGACTAGGGAAGGACAGTTACTTCCTCCAGCGAAGACCCTCGCATCCTCCATGGTTGCGAAATATGGGTACCATACTTGCATCTGGTTAGACAATTGGGCAAAGTATACGAAGGAAGATAGAGTTTTAGCGTTTCCAGAGGATGGTTCCTTTAATTTGGCTATATTAAGGAACTTACGGGAAAGGATGATGAGCTTAGATCCGCGGCCTAGGCCTACACAGTTTGAAGCGTTGACAGAGTGGGAGGATGAGATGCATGAGCGAGAAAAACAGAGAAATGGCAGTAGGTACCGATACATGTTCGGACGGCCAAATGATCGCGAAACACACTGTGACCGAATGAGAAGGTGGCGAGACGCTAGTATGACTGAAGGATTGTTTCCAGTGAGAACTACAGGGGAAAGTGAGGGAAGGAAATGCCAAGAAAAGAAAAACCATGTAGAAACTCGGAGGTATGGGGCAAACGAAACTGATGACGATGTCCTAGATGATATGTTTTTCAAAACATATCATCAGGCAGGAAACAGAAACATATCATCAGGCAGGAAACAGAAACGCCAACCGCAGATACACCAGTGAAGGAGACTCTGAGAATCATTAAAACAGAAGATGTGACTCCGGAGGTAAAGAGAAGGAATTCTCTTAGGGAACGGGGAAAGGAAAATAGGGCAGAGAGTGAAAATTCTAGGGAACTAGCAAAAACCACGTTAGAGCTGACAGAGAAAATAAGAGAATTGACAAAAAATCTAGAAGCTGTTACAGTCCCTGTGACTATAGGTCCTGTTATGCCTATTTTTGAGAAGCAGAAAGACAATGAGTACGGACTAACAGTCCCGTATGTGAACAATAGACAGGCAGAACAGCCCCTGATGAGAGCAAAAGAGAATTCCTGGGGACATACTATGAGTAAAAGTGACTTACATGTGTCAAAGAACCCATTTTTTTGTCCTGATACTGCAGAGAGAAGCAGAGTGATAGGAGGATCAATATTAGAACCACAGAGACTGACGGAACCAGGGAATGTAGAAAAATCAGTGGGTATAACTACCGACGAATTGAACGAATGGCTGAAGGGCTTGCAGGATAAAGAAAAAGAATCTCATACTATCGATGTGGGAAAATTGCGGATTGTGTTAGAAGAATTGATTGTAGGGACCATCCCCACAGAAAAGCTGAAAAATTATCAAGATGGGGAATTATTGTTTTTGTGCAAAAGCGTCACTTGGAGAGCTAAGAATTTACATGACAGACTAGCAGAAATAGCAAGTGAAATGGGAATTGACATGGACAAGGTAAAAGCTTTACAGAAGCCATACCGAGTGGATTTCACAGGAAAAGACATTGAGAATTTGAACGCTGCAGGACAAATAGGGCAGATTAGGGACATAATTACAGTATTGAGGAAATGGGGAGATGTGGACAAATGGAAAAGCAGGTGGTATAGGAAGCGGGAGGACACCTCAGACAGAACATTTCCAGCGTTTCCTGTGAGAGAAAAGGAGAAGGTGGTGACAGAGTTCCCTATGAGAGAGATTCCAGGAGGGGGATATGTGCATGTCCCATGGACCAGACAGGACATTTTGTCATTTACAAATGACTTCCCTCGATTACGAGAAAAACCGGTCGAGTGGTACAGACAGGTAGACAGATTTGTTAAACTGTCAAAAGTGCTGTGGATCGATCTGAATAGTCTGTTTGATATAATAGTGCCAGCAAGCTTGTGGGCAGAGTGTAAGATAGTCATAGATTGGCCGACTAAAGAGTACCCGAGAGATCCCAAAACAGGAGCCCCAGACCCAGAGGTAATGAAGAAATATAAACAGGTCATGGTGTTCTTGAAAGTGCCTCCAAAAGAAACAGACTGGGTTAAAATAGATCGAACACATCAAGAAGCGAAAGAGTCAGTCCACGCATACTATGAGAGGCTAATTTGAGCTTTCAAACAGTTCAGTGGGGATGACAGTCTGGGAGAGAAGGACCTGAGTCATTTTGTGTACAGATTTGTGTATGGTCTGCGTCCCGAAATTGGTGACATGATTGAGCAGCACACCGTGGACTGGCAGAGCAAGAAAATAGATGAGATCCTAAGGCATGCTAAATACTTTAGTGATGAGATTGAGGCAAAGCAGCGAAAACTAAAAGAAAAGGCAATGTGGGCTCAAGTGAAAGTGGCAGAGAGACAGGAAGCTCAGCTGGTTGAACAAGCTAATAATCCAGGCATGAAACCAAGATTTGGCCCAGGAAAAGGGAAAGGTAATATAGAAGAAGCAAAAAAGAAGTTCCCTTGCCACAATTGCGGAAGGTTAGGGCACTGGAAATCCGAGTGTAAATATCCACCAGGTACTAATAATGAAAATCCATCATTGAACCCACAGGTGCAGTGTGAAGGGAGTGGCCCACCGCCGCAACAGCAGAAGGCTGTTAATCCACAGAATCAGGTGCCAAAACCGCCCTTACCACAGAGCCGGAATACCCAGAAATATAGTAAGGAGACGGGATTCTACAATGAAGAACAGGTAAACAAACCGCAACGCGCGAGCGCTGTGTCACAGTATTGGCTGCAAAATGATGAGAGTGAGTCAGAAGAGATTTATTGACGGTGCCGAAAAGAGGAAGCAGGGTGCGTACTTGGCGCATCTCTAGAAATAGATCAGACAGGACCATTTGTGGATGGGAAAGTTAATGATGAAAACATTACTTTTCTAGTAGACACTGGAGCTACGCGATCTACTGTCAGATCAGCAGACGTGAAAAACCTTCCTCTTTCGGATGAAACAATCCAAGTAGTTGGTGTGTCAAACACCCAGATTAGAACGTACCTTACTGAACCGGTAAAGGTTACAATAGGGAAATTTGCAGACATGCACCGATTTGTGGTGTGTGACACCAGTCCTGTGAATTTGCTAGGCAGAGATTTGTTGTGCAAAATGAATTGCACCATATTCTGTACACCAGATGGAATAGCCTTTGAGACACCAGATGAGGATGTTCTGTATAAAATGACCATAGCTAACAGAGAGAGTGAGGTTGCTGGAACCTATGCAGTATTCAATCCAGATGAATTGCCCCCAGAATTGAAACAGACAGTGAAGGCAGCAGTCTGGGATTACACTGGAGAAGATGTAGGCTTGATGAGAAACGTAGACCCAGTGAGAATCGCTGTAAAGGAAGGAGCAGTTTACCCAAACATTCCACAATACAGACTGACACCTGAAATAATTGCAAGAGTAACCCCTTTGATTGAGAAAATGATCCAGCAAGGAGTGTTAAGAGAAATATTGAGCAGTCCATGAGCCTATAATGGGACTGAAAAAGCCGAGTGGGAAATTCAGGATTGCCCAAGATTTGAGAAAGATTAACAAGATTGTTGTGTCATGTTGTCCCATTGTTCCAAATCCATCTGTGATTTTGTATCAGATTCCCCATGATGCAGAATGGTTCACAGTAATCGATTTGTGTCATGCTTTCTTTTCCATTCCGTTGCATCATGACAGCCAGCCGCTTTTTGCATTTCGGTTTGGAGAGCGTATTTTGGCATGGTGCCGAATCCCACAGGGGTACACATAGAGCCCTTCCATCTTTAATCAGTTGCTGAAGAAATCTCTGGAAAGTCTTAACATGCCCGAGAATTCAGTTTTGGTCCAATATATTGACGATCTATTAGTGGCGTCAAAGACTCGTGAGGCTTGTGAAACAGACACCATAGCTTTGCTGAATCATTTGGCTGATGGAGGACTGAAGGTATCTCTGACAAAATTACAATACTGTAAAAAAGAAGTACAATATTTGGGTCATACTATTGAAAAAGGGCTGAGAAAAGTAACCATAGATAGGATCAGAATCATTAGAGGAATGAGAGCTCCAATGACCCAAAGAGAGGTGAGAATGTTCCTAGGAATGGTTGGTTACTATCGTCAGTGGATAAGTAACTTTTCCCTGATTGCCAAACCATTGGTGAAATTGACAAAAAGTGAGGTTAAAGACCCCCTTGAACTGAACAAAGAAGAATTGGCAGCATTCAGACAACTGAAGAACAGTCTTTGTGAAGCCCCAGCTCTGGGGATGCCAGACTAGGAGAAAGAGTTTGAACTATACTGCAGTGAGAGAAACGGATGTGCACTCTCAGTGTTAATACAGAAACATGGAAGGCAAAGGAGACCAGTGGCATATTTCTCGTCAATGTTAGATCCAGTGGCGATAGGTCTGCCAGGATGTCTGAAAGCAGTAGCGGCTACATGCCGAAGCTTGGAGCAGAGTGAGGGAATCGTGATGGGGTATCCAGTAAGAGTGTTTGTACCTCACAGTGTGGCGATCCTTTTAACAAGGAGTCAAACACAGTTCATGTCACATAGTCGGCTGACTAAGTATGAGAAGGTCATTCTAGGTGCAACCAATGTGAATCTGGAAAGATGTGTGAATGTAAATCCAGCTACACTTTTGCCTGATGCAGAGAAAGTGGAGGTAAGAGAGGACGTTGATCATGATTGTCTGGATGTGCTTGACTACTGCATGAAACCTGGACCTGACATAAGAGATCTGCCACTGCCAGAAAGTGATTATGTGTTTTTTGTGGATGGATCCTGTCTGAGAACGGATGAAGGAGTGTTGAGCGCAGCATATGCAGTATGCACAGTTTCAGCAGTTATAGAAGCATCACTCTTGAAAGGAGTTAAATCTGCTCAAGAAGCAGAAATAGTGGCATTGACCAAGGCCTGCAAAATTGGGAGGAATGTGAGAGTGACTGTGATGACTGATAGCCAGTATGGCTTCGGAGTTGTCCACGACTTTGGCCAATTGTGGCTACAAAGAGGTTTCCTGACCTCAAGTGGAACTCCCATAAGGAATGCAGAAGTAGTTGGAAAATTGCTTGAGGCAATACAAATGCCCAAAGAACTGGCTGTGGTAAAATGTGCTGCTCATGGTCAAGGAAGTGATTACATCACTACCGGGAATCGATTCGCAAATGACATGGCTCTGTATTGTGCCTGAAACCAATATTCAATTAATCGGTCAAAGGAAAGGGAAATGTCTTCTTGCTCTGTAATGTTTACTAACGTTGTGGGAATATGGGAAGAAGTGAGACAGTTACAGGATGAAGCAGGTGATGAAGAAATGAAGCAGTGGGTAAAAGCAGGTTGTGCACCCAGGGAAAAGGATCATGTGTGGGTCTATCGGGATGGAAGACCAGTAATGCCTGATAGCATGATGTCAACCATGGCACGGATGTATCATGGCCAAGGACATCTGGGAAGGGATGCCATGAGAAGGGCTTTTAACCTCTTCAGTTCCCATGACGAGATAGTCTCGTCATGGAGCACGGTTGCGCTGTGCCCATGACGAGACTATCTCGTCATGAACCCCACCCACTAGTGCAACGCCCGGCACAGGAGGGGGAAAGGGCGTGGCACTGAAGGGGTTAAGCAGACCTGGTACAATGCAAAATTCAGGTTGATAGCAGAAAGTCTCTGTCAAAGATGCCTGATATGTCAGCAGTACAATCCAGGGAGGAAGACTGTGGTGAGTCTAGGCACCATAGGCCGGGAGGGAGGACCTTTCACTAGAATGCAGGTAGATTTCATTGAAATGCCCCCTTATAACAAGCTGAGGTATGTTTTGGTGGTAGTTTGTCTGTTCTCTAGGTGGGTGGAAGCATACCCAACCAGAAGAAATGATGGAATCACAGTGGCCAAACTCTTATTGAGGGAATTCATCCCAAGGTACGGGTTCCCAATAACCATAGAATCAGACAGAGGAGGACACTTCTACAATGAGATCATGAAATTGATTTGTGAAGCATTAGGTGTACAACATAAAAACTGCATTGTGCCTACCGACCAGAGGCTTCTGGTGTGGTCGAGCAAATGAATGGTACCATCAAAAACAGAATAGGGAAGATGTGTTTAGCCACAGGAATGAAATGGCCTGATGTCTTGCCTCTAGTTTTGATGACCATTAGGTCTACTCCAGACAGAACTACAGGTTTAAGTCCACACAAAATCATCATGGGACGCGCCATGAGACACGTGTTTGTACCCGTCAACAAGCTGATGACTATAACTGATGACATGATTTTGGATTACTGTAAAGGCCTGGCTGACGCAGTCCATTCTGTGTTTCACCAGGTTGGAGCAGATGCCACCACACTCGAAAAGAAACCAGCCCATGATTTGAGCCCAGGGGACTGGGTAAGAAAAAAAGTCCACAGAAGAGGAAATTGCCTGGTTCCGAGGTGGGGAAGGCCAAGGCAAGTCATCTTGACCACAACAACTGCTGTGAAGTGTGCTGGATTGAAAAACTGGATACATGCGAGTCACACTTTGAGAGTTCCAAATCCAGCATTGGAAAATAATATTTTGATGAATCAGAATCAAGTGATGAGTCTGGCAATGAGAATATAAAATCGAAAGAAAATCCTGAAAGGTGGGAAAGTGAGCCAAGACTAGTCCAAACTCCAAGAGAAGAAATTCTGAGGAAAAGATTGCAGATTTCAGATGGTTCAGATTCTGGAGGCGAACAGAACGCCAATGGTGAGCACAGAAAGAAGAAAAGAAAAGAAAAGAATATCCAGTCAGAGGTAACATTTACACCAAATGAGAGAGTAGGAGAAGTTCCACCTGAGAAAATATTGGAAAGAGAAGAAGGGGCAGTCACAGAGAGAGAGGGACAGATTGCGGAAAATCCCCGAGGAGGTGTAGGGAACTGCAACACACAGCTAGGTGAAGGGACAAGTAGCCAGCAGGAAGATTGCGTGCCGGAGACCCGAGGAGGGATAGAAGTAGGGCCAACACAAGAGGTGGAAAAAGAGACTGTTGAAAAGGAAAAACCGAACGAAACAGAATCTGAAGACAGTGAGACTGAAATACCAGAGGGTCGAGTTCTAAAAAAGAGAACTTGGATTGAGGAAAGAAACGGCAAAGACGGAAAAGCAAGAAGGAATGCTAAAGGAGATATTTGGCCAAACAAAATTAAGAAACTGAGATATCGATTGACACGAGTCAAACCCTCAGAAGCTGAACAAGTGAATGAAGTAACCAGTCAGCACTCAGAGAAAGAGGGAGAGACAGAAGTGTCTGAAGCGAACAAACGATCGAGAAAACCAAACCAGAAGTATAAGTCACCTGATTGGACGTATGTGGCACTGCCTGAACAAGGAGGAGAGGCAGATATTCAAGGAAATCCAGAGGAGACTTTACTGAGAGTGGTAAAGGAAGAAGAAACAGAGGAAATCCTGAGAGTTATCTTATCCGATATCGGAGAAGAAGCGGAAGATCAGGAAATTCTGTATGTGGATGATGAGAATGAAGTGAAAAACAACGAGAGACCAAGCTGAGAAATTTCAAACAGATCCTTGTAGAAAACCAGAGGATTGGATAAGAAATTGAAGTATTTGGATCACCTGATAAGGTTCTAGCTCTTGTAGGAAAGCTACAAGAGGCGGAGTAGAAGAGGCTAAGTCAAAAGACACGGTTAATTTTAACAAGATGGCTAACATAGATGATAACAAGAGTAGATGTACCTTTATGAGAAGATGGTGCAAGACATGTTGTTGTTGTACAGGATTATTAATGCTTCTTTGGAGCGTACTCGCTCTCTTGATCTCTTTCAAAGTAACTTTAGATACACTAGAAGGACATACAGAGAATATGACTAACATAGTGAAGTGTTCACAGAAAGTAATTCCAGTTAAAACAAGCACTGAGCACATGCACAAGGATAGGTCTATAACTGATTTTTCGAGCAATGTTTTTTCAAAATTATTGTATGAATATGTAAAAACGATGGACGTAAGGGATTGCTATGTTTGCATGCAATTACCTGCTTCTGTTTCAGAGGGGGTGACTTATCATCACCTCCCAGCAACTTATGGAATAACATGTAGCGTTTTAACTAGTATATTTTATCAAGTAGGGAAACTAGAGTATAATCTGTCTAATATAGATAACATTCTTGGACAATTGCCCATGAATAATGAATTAAAACCAGCTAAAGCTGCTAATGTATTAGGTGAGATTTTTATAGAAACTAACGAACTAACTTTAGAATATATTTTTAAGAACAATTTAACTTGCAGTTTGAAGATAGAAGAGAAAACATTCTTGGATATGGTTGAGGAGAGGAGATTGAAAATACACAAGAATGCAGAAGGACATAAAGAAGGGGAAAACATTTGGGAAATAGATGGGAAAAAGGAGACAAAAGGTGATGCTAGACCAACAATAGCTATTGATTCACCATAGAAGGGCAAATTATGCATTATGAGAGAAAGATCCCAATATGATTATTAATATATAGGGACAAGTGAGTGTCATGATACATATTTTATTGCATCTGGATGGGGATTTAGAAGCGGAGAAGACCCGGTTTTCCCTGGACTGTACTATATTTGTGGGAACAAGGCTTACTACAGGTTGCCCGACCATTGGTATGGCACATGTTATGTTGGCCTGGTCTTTCCAAAGATCTTTCACATGGATAGAGTAGAAAATAGTGGACCAAATAACCTACTAATGCGTAGCAGAAGAGAAACCTGGTTAGAAATTGTAGGTGATATTTTTGGAGCTTTGATACCAGCAGTTGGAATATCTTTGAATGCAAATAATATTCGGAAGTTGTCCCACTATAGTGGATCGCTTGTCAACAAGCACAGCTGGAGGATTTCTCTTGGTAAACACTGAACTGGTTGCCATGCGTGCTATGATTATGCAAAATTGACTTGCCCTTGATATCTTATTGGCAAAAGAGGGTGGAGTCTGTGGAATGCTGAAAGTTCAACATTGTTGCACTTACATTCCTGATGAAAGCAGAGATCAAAAAGTCTATATTAAGAATATTACAGAATTGCATGACGAAATAAAACCACTGGAGGTTGAAAGTATCTGGACTAGAATTAGTAATAAGATGGCTGCTATTAAAGCTTTCTTAAGTAAATTAGGTAGTACCATAATAGGGAAAATATTATTTCCATTAATATGTGTGATTTTCGTATTATTAATACTTAGGTTAGGATGTATGTGTTGTAGACATAGAAGAAATAAAAAGAAGGTTAAACGAGAAATTTACAAAAAGAAGGAAAAGAAACCAGAAAGAGATCTTAATGAAATAGAATTGGAGGAATGGAAGGAGAGTATGTATGACAAAACCAAAAGAGAAGATGAAAGGGAAACAGAATTTTAATTGAGAAATAAAACATTTCGAATTTCCGTAAAAGGGGAAATAAATTGATTTTTGTGGGTTTTGTTTGTGGTGATAAAATTACCAAAGGGGGGATTGATGGAGCGGGTAAAATGTTTTCTTTTTATATACCCAATCCATTTATATAAGTTTATATTAAAATGAATATTAATTAATTCTAATGATTAATAGAGTGATGTGATGATAATAAACCAACCTTATTAACCCAGAGAATACACGTGGGAATGCATTTGCATGGCTAAAAAAATAAGTGAACTAAGTTTGTACGCATATGAAAACGATAAGTGTTGCTTAGACAGTGTTTATGTGATTTGCGCTTAAATAAACCAGCATTAACGGCTTTGAATGTTGCATATGGCTAGATAAAAGCATACACATAAGGGTATTAGCAAGGGAATAACACTGTTTTAATCATTTCTATGTATTAATTACGATTTTGTGTTTCTTTGCTTAAAGTTGACTATTCTGGCCTACCAAAAGATGGCCGCCGACTGAATCCTAACTAAATTACATGACTTCATCATTTGAACAATGGAGAAAGGCGCCTGCACTGACTTCGTACGTGGCCTTTCTATGACCCGTCAAACCAGGCCCATGAAGACTACCCTGGGTGAGGTGCCAGTGTCCCTGAACGTGAAGCAATTGTTGCCAATGTGAAAAATGAACTACTAAAAGCCACCTATTTCCAATAGACTGATACTTTCTTGACCTGGCAACAGCCTTTCCCATACGCCTAAAGTTGTTCTTCGTCCACATGTGAAAATTTGAAAATGTTTCTTAATGTATTGAGATGTATTCGAATTCAGCCAATCAGTGGCCTGGGAATAAAGAAAATGTTACTGTTATATGTAATTTTTTGTATAAATATTAGTAGTCTAGAGAGGGAAATTACCCCTAGCTGATCGATGCTATTCTATGCGACACTCCATGCTGCTCTTCGCTAGAGATCCTTATGCTGACGGAAGAGGACAAGGTGTTCCCTGTCACTAACGGGCAGTTTATCCTACCTGGCATTGCTGTTTCCTGGTTGCTCTTCTGGATTCACGCTAGTGCCCGCAACCTCCAGCGTCTCCCTCCCGCCGCCGCACTTCCAGCCCTCGCGGCCGCAGTGTGCACGGAGACTACAGCCCCCAAGAACCCTTGCGGGGGAATCCCGCCAACGTCATCGCTATTGCGCACAGAGGCGCATAAATCAACTGCTAGCCTCGGCAGAGCGGGTGTTCCCTGTCACTAACGGGCAGTTTATCCTACCTGGCATTGCTGTTTCTTGGTTGCTCTTCTGGATTCACGCTAGTGCCCGCAACCTCCAGCGTCTCCCTGCCGCCGCCGCACTTCCAGCCCTCGCGGCCGCAGTGTGCACGGAGACTACAGCCCCCAAGAACCCTTGCGGGGGAATCCCGCCAACGTCATCGCTATTGCGCACAGAGGCGCATAAATCAACTGCCAGCCTCGGCAGAGCGGGTGTTCCCTGTCACTAACGGGCAGTTTATCCTACCTGGCATTGCTGTTTCCTGGTTGCTCTTCTGGATTCACGCTAGTGCCCGCAACCTCCAGCGTCTCCCTCCCGCCGCCGCACTTCCAGCCCTCGCGGCCGCAGTGTGCACGGAGACTACAGCCCCCAAGAACCCTTGCGGGGGAATCCCGCCAACGTCATCGCTATTGCGCACAGAGGCGCATAAATCAACTGCTAGCCTCGGCAGAGCGGGTGTTCCCTGTCACTAACGGGCAGTTTATCCTACCTGGCATTGCTGTTTCTTGGTTGCTCTTCTGGATTCACGCTAGTGCCCGCAACCTCCAGCGTCTCCCTGCCGCCGCCGCACTTCCAGCCCTCGCGGCCGCAGTGTGCACGGAGACTACAGCCCCCAAGAACCCTTGCGGGGGAATCCCGCCAACGTCATCGCTATTGCGCACAGAGGCGCATAAATCAACTGCTAGCCTCGGCAGAGCGGGTGTTCCCTGTCACTAACGGGCAGTTTATCCTACCTGGCATTGCTGTTTCCTGGTTGCTCTTCTGGATTCACGCTAGTGCCCGCAACCTCCAGCGTCTCCCTCCCGCCGCCGCACTTCCAGCCCTCGCGGCCGCAGTGTGCACGGAGACTACAGCCCCCAAGAACCCTTGCGGGGGAATCCCGCCAACGTCATTGCTATTGCGCACAGAGGCGCATAAATCAACTGCTAGCCCCCGCGTCGCGGGACCGCGCGCGGGTCGGCGCCGGGCGAAGCCCGGGCAAAGGGCGGGCCCTCTGTGGCCCTCAGTGGCCGAGGTCGGCCGGGCAGGGCTCTGTTATTCTCATATGTATGTTCTATCGCATGTACATTTCGGACAGCTATTGAAGGCGATAAAACGGTGAGAGTGATACAACCATTGACTGGTCGCATATATATTCCATTCTGACTGTTGATTCTCCATATATTGTTGGTTTATTTATTCGTTTATTGGTTGTCTTTGTTTCATTTTTTATTCATATATAAAATGACAGCAAAAAAACTACGCTCTGGAAGAGTTTTAGGGGGGAGGTCATGTATCAAAACTAGATCCAATCCCATGAGGAATAAATTTGAACATAGCTTACAATTGAAGGGACGGATGCAGCTGTTTAAATTATGGGAAAAACCAGAGAACAAACATAAGGAAGTTCCAGTCATCACTGACAATGAAATAATAACTATGACGGAACCGCCGTTAGAGGTAGCCTCCGATATTAACTTTATGTTAACTACAGAAAAGTCTCTTCCTCCCCATTCCTGATTAAAGATGTAGACATCCCAGCATGTTTCTCTAAAGGAGACAATTCAGTCCCTATGAAAGCAGATTCGAATTGTTTTCAGTTTAACACTCTTAAGGATACAGAAGATCAGGTGGAGGATATAAAAGAAATCTCTATCCCGTCTAGTATTGATCTAGAGTTGTGTGGTCGCTATATGAGTGAGAGGATTTTGAAACAGCCTGATCCTAGTATTTCTTTAAATGGAGCAACGCCTTCAGGATTACGGTTATATAGTAGTACTCCTTCTATTACATCTAATGATATCCTTTTATTGCAGAGTGATTTGAAATCTCCGCAATTTAATCTATCAGGTATTTGCTCTCTCACTGAACCTGAATATATAAAAAATGAAAAAACAATCTCTGACTCCCAGATAGCACTTGAACATTTACTGACCTCTATATTAGGTTTATTGGGTAAATTTGTTGGGAGCACTGACTGTATTCTGGACTCAGTTACTGAAATATTGAAAGTACTAACTGTTAAAAACGCTGTGAAAGGGTCATTTTTCCAATTGAACCCGTTGTCCAGAATGTTCTTGATAGTAACATTCCATTAAGAAAAAATGTACCAGTGGGGATGTCAGTAAAAGTAGACATTCATGAGCCCTCAACGACTTCTCCACCACTCTCTTCAAATTTGAGGAAAGAGTTGGAACCGACTCTGAAGGAAGAACAATTGGCAGTGGTTAATTTAACCGCTGGAAACAAACTTTATCCCATTTTTATTCAGGATAAAAAAGAACCTGAAGGCACCGCAGTGATTACGGGGACAGTAATAGAAAAAAGCAGAAAGAATAAAGGGAAAAATAGGAAACCAGTTCGCAAATATAAGAAGAAAAGACAGAGGCAAATTATTTTTCAAAAGCATGAAAATACAGAACTACTTGATGTTATAGAAACTCCAGAAAGTTTACTATTGGAGACTTCCCCTATAGAGGTTGCTGGTGGTCTCACCAACCCTATACTCGATGGTCCCCCTGATGTCAGCACTATGGATGGGGGAGTCCTATGTTCCGAGGCTGGTGGGATAGAACCTTCGGTACTAAGGGATGAAGTTTTAAGTAATATACCAACGGTAATAAGGGTACTTAATCCATCGGCATCTACTTTTTGGCCTTCAGCGAATGTGCCCACAAATTTAACTACTGTTTCACAAAAAACTTCTAACCCATGTGTGGATACCTTGTCACTGGATTTTCTCCCCTTATTTGATTCAGACCTTAATATGAACAGATCATGGTTGCTGAATTCCTTTAAGGACATTGAAAGCTTAAAACTTATTTTGTCAAGCGATATTGATTTGGTTTCAATAATAAGGTTTGAAAATGGGTTCGCGCATAAGGGTAAAATTCTGTTCAAAAATAATTGCAAATCTTGTCCTTCAACAAGCAGAAACATTCCAACGTAGAGGGATTGATGTGTTACCCTTTCTTAATAACGGAAGGCATACGTTTTTTAGAAAAGGAGTTTCAGAGCTGGGTTGTCGGCAAGAAGACCCGACCATCCATACTAAAGATCTAAAGATACGGGTCTCTAGAGGAAAGCGTATGGTTTCTCAGGTACTTCCTCCCCCTGAAAGTTTGGTTACTTCCTTAACAGACTGGAATTGGCTCCCAGGAATTTTATCTAGTAATACATCGAATAATTTAAGACCGCTTCTACATCTTTAACAGACAATTAAAAGTAATATCCTGGAATGCTGCAGGATTACATAATTCTCCTCAGAAGTTAGATTATCTATTCTCTTTGAATGCAGATGTGTTATGTATTCAGGAAACATGGTCCAAAGATTCCCCTTATGGGGGAAAGATTATTTTGTATTTGAGGCCGCCGCCTTACCTTCAAAAAAAGGACATGCGAAGGGAGGAATAGCCTGTTTTTTATCAAACTCATTACAATGGCAATTTTCCCATTATAAGGATACTAGTAATCTTTTTCAATCAATAACTATTAATAATCTAGCGTCCACAGGTAGACGGACTTCTCTCGTAATTCTAAATGCATATATTCCACCTGAAGATATCTTTAATACTGTCCTGAAGCGAATGTTTTCTTATGTAAAACAATTACTAGAGCTTGATCACCCCCATATATCTTACTTATGGGTGACCTAAATAGTAAAGTGTCCACCTCTAGTATAGATATGTTTAGATCTAAATTTAAGGAAGAAGCATATAATATACCCCAAGCAATCTTTCCTAGTAAAATAAAAACTAATAAAAGAGGAAAGATACTACTTGAAGAACTCAGTCATTTAGAGGGGTTAATTGTAAATGGTAGGATGCCTTCTGACACCCCAGCTAAGTTTACACACAGTTCTTATAGGGGTGAATCTATCTTGGACTATGTAATTACAGATTATGATTCATTTTCTTATGTTCAGGACATGATGATCTCCCAATCCTGCTTGAGCGATCATAATGTGATTAATATAATAGTCTCATTACAACCCCCAGATACTGAATCTTGGTCTATAATTAATAAAGGTGTTTCTATTCACAGCAAGTCTGGAAGGTGTTTCTGGGACCCTTCCTCTACGAAAGATGTACAAAAAATCCTTGCCCAAACCTTACTTGAATTAGATGATTGGCAGGGTAGGGAATTTTTATATTTTGAAATTTTTAAGGAAAAGCTTACTACGAGAGCTAAGAAAGTAAGAAAACCTAAGAAGTTACACCTCCCTCCTAGTTTATTACTTCCCCTAAATAAGGAAATAAATAAACTTGTAAGGCAACAGTACCTTATTAGAACTAAGGAAAAAGAGCATAAGATAGCCCTATTAAGAAGAAGGAGAGCTAGACTTAGAATAAAGTTAAAAAGAGAAAAAGAAGACTCTCTCTGGATTAGGTTAAGAGAGGCATTGGCATTTAATAACTCTAGAGAATTTTGGTCCCTAATAGGGAAAGGATGTGGGGTAAGAATTTCCCCTATCCCTATCTCTATTGCTGAAGATGTCTGGACATCATTTATTCTTAGTTTGTATGCCCCTAATAGTGTAGAGGGTGACAGCTGGGTCCCAGCCCTGAATAATCAGCCTAATATTGAGCTTCCGACTGAGAAAACCATTGCTTCAGTGATAAAGAGTATGAGTGCTTCTGGAGCTATGGGCCCGGATGAGCTGCCCATGTCTATAATAAAGCAAGACGTTAATTCCTGGAGTAGGATTCTCCTTCCACTATTTCATGCCTGCTTTTTATCAAGATCAGTTCCTAATTCTTGGAGGGGAAGTATATTAATCCCGATATTTAAAAAGGGAGAGAGGGATAATCCGGGGAATTATCGTCTAATAGCTCTATTGGACTCTATAGGGAAAATTTTTGCTAAATGTCTTCTGATTTTAATTTCTGAATGGATGGAACTAAATGATATTTTACCCTTGGAACAAACTGGTTTCCGTAAAGAGCATGGTACACTTGATAACTTAACAGCATTACAGGTGATTGTAGATAAATACGTACGTGTTCGTGGTGGTGGAATATATGAGGCATTCATTGATTTCTCCACAGCGTTCGATAAGGTGGACCGTCCAACGCTGTGGAGAAAGCTCGCTACTTTAGGCATGCCGTTACATTTACTAGATCTTGTAAAATCCCTTCACTCGAACACGTGGTGTAAGGTACTACAAGGCGGAGAAAGAGGTTTGTCTCAACCTATTCCTTCTCCTAATGGGCTGAAACAAGGGTGCATACTGGCCCCTATATTGTTTTCTCTTTATACGGCAGACCTTCCTTCTTCCATCTCAGTGTGCGACGGGATAGCCCCGATAATTGGAGGATCATCAGTATCAATGCTAATGTATGCAGATGATATCCTCATATTTGATTTAACCCCGAAGGGCTTATCTAACCGCTTACATGCATTAAATCAATTCGCAGTAGCAAATTACATGAAGATTAACGCTTCGAAAAGTAAAATCATGTGCATTTTTGGAAAGAAAAAATGTAGGTCTGAAAATTATAGATGGGCCATAGGCGGCCATAGTTTAGAGGTAGTTAAAACCTATACCTTTTTAGGTAAAATAATCTCTGCAAACCTCAGTGAGAAACCCCATACAGACCATAATGCGCGTAAAGCATTGGCTCATGGTATGGGGCTTTGCTCCTTGTATAAGGCTACAGGGAAGAGACATTTCACATTATTTTTGGATGTATTTAGGGCAAAGATTCCTGCAACCCTACTGTATGGGTTAGAATTAGTGGAGTTAAAACATTGGGGATTTTTACATAGAATGGAAGGAAAGATATTAAGAAGAATTACTTCTATTAACACAACTTGTTCTATATCCTCATGCAGATTGGAATTCGGACTCCGAAGTTGTTGGGTACAGGGGCTGATTGCCCTCGTAAGGTGGGTAGCTTGCTTAGCTAGAGGTAAAAAGAATTCCTTACGGGGAGCCATTAAAAATGAGCTTCTGCGCAATTTTAACAAGTTTTCCCCGTTAGTAAAAAACTTTAGAAAAGCAGTAACTCTGTTAGCGCCGGATGTAAGCACTTTGTTTTTACTTACTCCCTCTGAACTAAAGTCTAAATTAAAAAGTGCATCTTGGGAACTCAGTTATAAATTGGATATGATTGCCCAACAAGGAAAAACAGAAAGGCAACTTCTTTTAAATTCATACTTACCAAAGCTGGCACAACAATACCTTACATGGAATATCCCCCACAGAGTCCGTAGGTTGAGGTACCTCTTAAGACATGATTTGCTCCCACTAAATACCCTCTTAGCTAAATGGTATGGTGTATCACAGATGTGTAATCTTTGTCATAATGTGGTACAGGATCGTAATCACGTATTGTTTATTTGTCCCGCTTTACGCCCATTGCGTTATAAATGGTTGAAACCTATTTGTTTACAATTAGGGATTTTAAATGTAAATACCTTCTTCCATGCACTTTATTGTCCGCCAAATGAAATGTTCTGTTTTAAAGTTTTTAACTTTTTTAAAGGCTTTTTAGATATTTATTAAATAATATATAGAGAAATATTAGATAATTGTTTGACCAGTGAATATGATGTATTACTTTCTCATCCGTCCTTTTGTGATTTTATTGAATGTATTGTTGTATAATTGTGCGTTTATTTTATGTGGCCCTCTTAAGAGAGCCAAAACATAATAAACTTAAACTTGAACTTGAAGAGGACGGGACTTTAGGACTCTGATGAACTTTCTGAGGACCAGTTCTGATTTAGAAAACGACAATTAGCCAGAATAGGTAAATATGACAAAGATAATACTGCATTATTAGGATTTTATCCTGCATTTAATTAGATAAAGAAAATCATTATTTAAGAACTGTGTCGGGTGATTATTTTTTGAAATGTTTATTGATTAATGTAAGAGTTGAACGCGTCATTAAATTCACTATCAACTAAATGATCTAATCGACCTACGGATGGAGGAACTGTTAGGGTAATTCAGTAGAAGTGGTTTCCTCTATCCAAGTAAAGAACTGTAGTTCGGGATTTGAGATCCCTCTGTAGGCACGGATAGTTTGAGAGAATGAATGTTGGTGTTATGGGCCCCACCAGCTTGTGATATGTGTATGTGCGTGTGACCGAGAAATCATTCCGTCCGTGGAAGCAGGGGGAGATTTTGTGTTCCGAACTGCACCACTACCACTGCAATTACAATGCATCCACGCATCCCAGCTATTTAACATTGCGGATGGTGCTCCTGGCTGCAGCACTGTACGCAATGTTAAATAGCAATGATATGCATTTCCCTGTACTACGTGGCAGACACCACATGGTACCTGCCACGCAGTGCAGGGAAATGCAGGGGGGTACCGTGGGTACCCCCTGCACAGCTACACCCTCCCACAGGACGAGGGGGGCGCAGCAGCCCCCAAACCCAATCCCCGCCAGCCTTTCCATGGCGGCATTGCATCCACTGAAAGGTTGTTTTTCACCAACATTCTAATTTGATTGACGGTGCCTGCTAGGCACTGTCACCATTTTAGGCACCCTGCATTGTCTGCCAGGCAATCTGAACGATTGCCTTTGGCGGTGAAGTGGCAGAAGGACTTTGCGTCCGCAGCGGTACCCACCGCCATCCTAATTTCATAATTGGTACATAATTGATTCCATGTGGGAATTATTGTGTTTTTTTTAGCATTGTTTTTATTTCTGATGATCTGATGTTTCATATGAACTGGTGTTGATTATTAAAAAATATATATATTTGACATGATGATAAGTGCTTCAAACATGTTAAGTGAAATGTGGTGCTGAATAAGTATGGAAGTGAATATTTGTGGTGTATGAAGTAACAATTTCGGAACAGTTTTCCAAAAGGTACATATACTTTTATACTTGTATTATCGGGTGCTCCAACCTTTTGGATTTAAGAGCCCCCTCTCCTTGTTTTCAAAAATTTACCATGACTAATACTCAAACACCAGAAATTACTCTACAACCATGAAAACACTTTAGTTCAGAAGAAAAGTCAAATGAAGCTTCAAGTAAAATGTTAGCTGAACCAGAAGATCTGGACGCCGACGAGGAAGGGTGTAGTGATTCCAGTTTCATTGATGCATTTGAAAATTTGAGCAAGGATCTAAAACAAAAAATATGGTCCAGGTACAAGAGGATGGTGCTCAAAAGACTTTAAAAACTTCAGAACAGTTATGTGTCCACATTGTTAAAGAGAGTACATCATTGCAGATTGTCTAAACTAGACCATTTCCGTACTATTGTTGTACAAAAACTTGACAGTCTGGAGAACAAAACGCAAGTTTTTAAAGGGCCAGAAAAAGCAACTTTGGAGTTCTGGAAGCCACAGTCTGAAAATGTTAATTTATTTTGCGACGTCCAGCGCCAAAGGTTGCAATCATTTTATACCAGGCCACAAGACACCACAAAGATCTTCGCTGAGGAGCTGCAACAAGCAACTACTGTTGAGCATGAACTGGAGCCTGTAGAAGGAAATAGACAATGATTTTCCAGCTGACTAATTTAATGAATTTCTTTCTAGAATCACTGCAAGACTTTCTCTATAATGGTCACATTTCATTTTTTTCTTCTGGCCAGAATATGTGCTGCTGAATGGACTAAATACTGTTCAAAATATTAATTAGCACACTGTGCTTCCCTTTCTCATACTTAAAGCTATTTATTTCTGTGGATGGGAAATGGATTGAGCTTTATACAAGTAATTATCCTCTGATGGATGCCTTTTTGTAAATCCAGTCAGTCAGTCAAAAATCTTTATTTTGGCCACTTGGGCCATAAAAGCACATATAAAGAATAATACAATATATACAATTTTTGGCGACATAATTTAAGATATCTAAAAAATAAACAACACAATTTAATTTACTGGTCTAACAAAGATCACAAAGTGCAAAAGTACATCTCTTCAAGGGATCCCCAAACTTGATCCTAATTTGTATATGTATTCCTGAAGCTACTACTTCTTTTCCCTCCTTTGCGGAGCAATGAAAGATGAGTGTGGGATCGAGTGATCAGTTTTAACCATAACATTGTTTCTATCAAATAAAAAAGATAGCTTAGAATATCTTAAGAAAAAAGGCACAGACATAGTGCACATATATTGGAAAAGGTGGCCAGGAACAATATTAATTTCCCACTCTTGCTGGAGAATAAAGTGACTGTGCAGTGTCAAGAAGTTAATTTTTCCCAGAGATTGGTTCAGTCAAACAAGATATCTTAAAGGGAGACAAGCGTAGTACACTTAGTTAGCAGGAAGGTTACCAGGTGCAATCTTATGTGAGCAAACGCATATTGCACTGGATAGCTAGCAATTGACCAAGAGCAGTGACAGATAAAACATGGGATTAATATTAAAATAATCCTATAAAAGCTAATTATGTACCAAAAAATAAAAAAATAGGAATGGGGAAACGCGCCTGACCTCAAAGATCATCGGTAACTAGTAAAGGGCGTTAAAATAACCCTTTTTCGTGATAGCACTACGAATATGCCACATAAAGTATAGAAAACGTGAGATGGAAAACACGATGGGCATTTGGGTGTCATACTTTAATAGTCTCAGAACAATTTCTGAGCCCCATGTTCCTTCACAGCTGGACCAGCCAGAGGGACCTTGGCCTCCTATAGGCATCTTAAAAGAAAAGTATGTGCACTTCGGTTTCCTTCACATACAGGGCAATCCCGACTGCGGTTGCCCAACCAGTTGGTGGTGAACGATCGCAGTGGAAGTGTCCCGTGTCTGAACTGGAAGTATAACTTCTTTGCAAGTAGTGGTTGGATATCATCCAGTGCTGGTTCAAGCCGATATTCTAGTTTTGCTTCCATAAACCTTTGTGGTAGGTGCCCTGAGGAGATCCTCCATAACTGGGTCTGTTTTAACTCTCTATAATTCTCAATTAGTGCTTTTCTGGGAGTCCCAATACTAGAATCTTCGACTGAACTCCACAGATTTACCCTCCCCAAATTCTGGCACGCTTTGTTTATGTACACCAGCCAGGGCAATTTTCCCGCACCGTGCATGCTCATGACCTCCCTTAGTTCGTCTCTATAAGGGGCAAGCTCTGGGGTACTCCACGGACGTCGCCAGAATAAAAGTGGTCTTAAAGCTATCTCATCTGCTATAGGGCTAATCCCAAAATCCAGCCTAAGGGGGATTAGAGGGGAGCTAACAGGAAGTCATAAGAGCTGCCTGATAAAGGAATTCTCTATTTGATGATAGAAGGGTACTGGGGCAGTGGCCCCAGAATTCTGCCCCATACAGAGTAGCTCCCCTAGCCTGAATCTTATAAAGTTCAACCGCTGGACCTATTACTTTGTGGGAGCATTTATTGTAGACCTTTAGAATACCCCCCAATGCCTGGGCCAGTTTTAGGTTAGCTTTTTTTTATTTGGGCCCCCCAGTCCATTTTCCCGAGATATTCGAAGACCGACACCCTCTGTAGGGCCATGCCATCTAAACAGGGGTTTGGACGAGTGAGATTTTTTGCATTGAAAGCCATGTATTTGGTTTTCTGTAAATTAATCTCCAAACCCCTGTTTTTACAGAAGGCATAGTGCATCAAGGACCGTTTGCATACCCATAAGGGATTTTGAGAGTAAGAGGGTGTCGTCTGCAAACATCAGGGCGGGTATCTTACGGTTTGCTAGCCGGGGTGCATCAATATATTTTCCTGCCATCAAGAACTCTATTAAACCGTTTATAAAAAGGGAGAAGTTAGTTGGGGCCAGGATGCAACCTTGGCGTACGCCTTTTTCAACTGGGAAGGGGGCTGAGAGCTCTCAGTTTTTGCCATACCTTATTTGAGCATAGTTGCCTTGATGGAGGCGTTTCATCTTGTGGCAAAGGTAATCTGGAGCCCCTAATTCCATTAATATCTCCCACAATGTATCCCTCGGAACTAAATCAAAAGCAGATTTAAGGTCCACAAAAATGAGATAGAGGATGCACCCTCCATGGTCACAGTTTACCAAAACAAGAGTTGCAATCTAAAAATGTGATCGATGGTAGAGATCTTGGCCCTAAACCCAGCTTTTGAGGGGTGTGAGTACATTATGTTCTTCTATCCAGGCCTGTAGGCGGCCAAGGATAGCACGTACATAGATTTTCTGGTTTACGTCAATTAGGCTAATGGGGCGGTAGTTTGCTGGGCTCAGCGGGGAGCCCTTTTTATAAATAGGAATCATTTCTGCACCGGCCCAGGTTAAGGGAATCGCCATGCCCTGAAGGATGGCATTAAACAGAGTACACAAGAAAGGGGTCCAGACAGAGGATTCAGAGCGAAAGAGGTCGCCAGGGATCTTATCCAACCCTGGCGCCTTAGCTGGAAGGATCTTGCCCAGAGCTTCAGCAATCTCCTTAAGAGTGAACGGGGTATCTCTTTTTGGTGGTTCTGGGTGGAAAGGGGTTACTACCACTGGCCCAACTTTATTCTCGGTCATTTCATATAGGGATTTATAGTGGGCTCTCCAAACTTCCTCCCCTATATTTGCTGATATAGCTGATATACCCTCAGTTGTTCCGGTGTTTTCATCAGATTCCAGAAAGCCCGCATATCGTGGCTTTCCAGCGCGGTTCTTAGATTGACTTATTTTTCACACTTCCAATTGCTTCTAGCTTTAGCTATAGGTAATTTATAAATTGCCCTGGTTTCCTTGATTTGTAGTCTATTATTTCGCTTAATGGCAACTAGGAGCTCTGAATTAGCTGTTCTACAATGCTTGTTGTACCATGAATGATGTGGATTTCTGTTCAACCTTGCCTTTCTACTAGTAGCAAAAAATGGAGCCAGAGTGGATAGCATGTCTTGATGATTGTTGGAAACTATAGTCCGGGAAGTTGTGATATCAGTCGATTCTGAGTGGAGATGGGCTACAGTGAGTAGGGGAATGATTTTTTGGTATAAAGAGGCAAGCTTGGTCTGTTATTGCAAGGGTTCCTCCCAACGAATTCTCCTGCCTCCATTAGCCTGTATAAGTCCAGGAATGGGTTGTAAGCTTCCACCTAGAGCGCTTCTGTCACATGGGGGGATACATCTAGTTTGAGGGCGTTGTGGTCGATCTTGTGACGGGGAGTGATCCTAAAATCTAGGCCCTTATGCCACGATTTAATGTCCACTAGGATGTAGTCTATGATTGATTCATGCCCTGGTCTATTATATGTATGCTTCCTCGGGCTATCTGATGTTAAACGGCCGTTGCATGCCCTTAATGAATGACTTAATGTAAGTGCATGCATCTGTAAAGCCAACAGGGTCCAAGCCCGTATGGGTGGGTTTTTGGACTCTGGAATGGCCCAAACTGAATCCTCCCCACTTGAGATACTATTGGGGAGACTAATCAAGGGTTCGAATTGACAATTGAAGCCCCCTCCTATGATTATACAATAGTTGTCCGGTATTATTAGAAGGAAAGTGGACAGTATGTCAAGGATGTTGGAAGTTTGGCCATAAATAACCGGGCGTGAATAGACATTAATCAGAGCAATTTTGTTTTTTGATGTGAAAGTTAGAGAAATGCAGAGAATATCACGAGATGGGGTTTCTATCTGTTTGACCTCACAGCCAAGGTACACACCAACCCAGATGGTTAGACCCCCGAAGGGCCTACCCCTTTTCCCCATCAGCTAAAATGCTATAGGACGCATATCCCACTCTATGTGTTGCCTCTCTAGCCCAGGTTTCCTGGAACATGCATAACCCATGTTGGTCAATGAATACCCCCCAATCTGGTAAATCCAGTTGTGAGGTGAGTCCTGCTATGTTCCAGGATAATAGTTGCAAACCAGCTAAGTCCGTCTCGTTTGCTACATGGGTGGGGGCCTGTAAACTAGGACTTGAGTGCAAACGTTGTGGAATATTTGTCCCCATTTTGTCCAGCGCCCCTTGATCGTAGCCTGAGTCGCTAATACTCGTTGCTGTCAAGGGATGCTTTGCGATGGGGGTTGTGGTCGGATTGTTTGTCTTCGGGTTGTATTGGGGTTGGTCGGGGATTGAATGGCCCTTGTGAACTAATTCCAGAGTTGCACTTGTTAGATCCCTTGCTTTCCCCCCCACATCCCTGTGAGAAGTTGGCCTGGTATATGCTGTCCACTAATTATAGTGGGATCATTGTACCAGTCCAAACCACCCCTTAGAGATGAAAGGTTAAAGACAACCTTAATTGAAAGCAATCCTAGTGGTAGCTATGGAGAGCAGCCTTCAGGCTAAGTCTTGGAGGAATGTAAAGCAGCTTGTTTTACCAGTCTATAATCTCTTGAATGATCAAATGAAGGGAGAACCACACCAGGTATATATATAAAATATGTATTTATTACTAAACACACCCTGCTAGTCTCTTTATGAGGCTAGTGGTCAAGGCACATATGTTACACTTAATATATCACAGTAAATTAGCACAATATACAATAGGACCTAGGGGCGAACCAAACCATATCTTAAGAAAGTGGTATAAGAACCACGACTTGACTAGACACAAGGCCTAGAGCCTGTAGAATCACTGGGACCCCAAGGTACCACCCAAGGTAGTAACACAGGGGACCCACGGGGGACATGTGCAGCGTGAGAACACAGCTGCGAGCTCTGTTAGCTTCTATAGATGGAATTTTAAAGGTTAAGGACACTTAGAGGTGGACTTGGAACAAACCCTTTTGGACTTAGATGGTTCTAGGGCCAACACCCACGGGAGCACTGGAGTACTCGTGTTACCTGACCCAGGGAAGCCGGGTGTATAGGTGTCAAATGGTGTCGGGCGTCTTCGTCGATTTCAATGGCAAGATGCAGAAAAGTGCTGCTGCCGGGAAGATCTACTAAATTTGAGTTTATTTGTTTGGACTTGATAGAGCCAGTCTCTTGGTCTGGGGAGGCTATTTTGGTGACAAGAGGTGGTATTTACAAGACTAAATATTTAGTTATCGCCATCTCCTTGTGGATTAGCTCAACTTTGCCCACCCAATTATCAACCAATAATGACAGATTGTCGACCCGGTCAGTTAAGGTCTTAAGTTCCTCCTTTATGATAGTCCTAAACTGAAAATGGAGGTCCATCACCATATTTTTCACCCAGGATGGTTGTTCATGGTTAGCCTGCGATGTATCCCCTGTTCCTTCTGCCCCTGTTATGCTGTTCTTTGCTCTGTTCGCAGTTTGTTTTTTCTGCTTTGGACCAGAAGTAGTCCCTTTTTTGGGGGGATGCTCGCGAAGGATGACTCGGTGTTGGATGCTGCACAGACTTTTGCGCGTGTCCTTGGGGGTTCAGGTGTTAAATCCAGTGTTAGCGGTATGAGCGGGGACAAACTGCCATGTTCCTGAGAGGTAGAATAGGGGGCAATAACTGGAGTTAATGAGAGACGCCTTTCTGTCCGCTCTATCTCCGCGGCTACAGTTCCTATTGCTCTTTGCAGCATTTTATCTATTGAAGTGGGTTGTGATGGCAATGCAGGTTGGGGGGGGCAACAGTTTTTCTTGGTTTACCCATAATTGCGAATGACAGTGATTCAGGGAGTGCTTAGAAATTAGTGCTGTTTACCTCTGTAGCCAATCCCAAGGCCTAAAGTTAGCAGCTTCACACCTCTATTGGTTAGATTTTAAGTTTATGAATGTTACTGTCAACGAAGGAATCTGAGAGGAGATTGATCACTAGTGCCAAGTTGCCCTTAGTTTGCGTTTTAACAGTAGTGCACTACGCAGATGGATGACACTAACCTTGAGTGGGTAATCTAATGAAAGAAATGTCCTGGAGGGTCCGTAATCCGAACCAAGGGGTGTGGCCCAGCCCAGGCTCATCCGGGCTCTGACAGGCGCAGATGGGCCTGCCCTTGGTTTTTGTAAAGCACTACAGGATATATTTAAAATAAAATCGTTACACATTAAATTACTTTTTTCAGTCTCCCCAATAATTAAGTGTTTCTCTCTGGCATTCTCTAGTCTTTATTAGGGTAAATTCGCAGCCATGTTCCCACTTTATGGCGCATTCTCTCTGGGATTCGGCGTGGGCTTTGGTTATCTCTCCTCAACACGAGTCATGGCCATACATAGTTCTTCAACCTTCCTAGTGAACTTTTGGAAGGCTGCATGAAGAAAAAAAACACATGCCGCACTGGAAAGAACTCAATACGAACAAGCATTGGCATAGCCAATAGGTCTCGCCTTTGAGACCTTATAAGTGTTTAGCCATGCAACAGTTGCATAACTAAATACGTATAAGGTCCCAAAAGCGAGACCTATTGGCTATGCAAAGCGGCCATGCGAAAGTGAAAGTGATCGCGATCACGATCAAACATCAAAGCGGCCGTGCGGCCGCGAAAGTGAATGTAATCACGGTAAAGCGCGGCGCGCGCGCCCGCGCACATGCACTGTAGCTCTAGGCTGGCCTGGTAGCACTTTTTGGAGCCCTCTCAATAAGTCTCGCCAGACCAGCGCATGCGCTGGGTCAGGCGAGACCTAAAAACTGGGGTCAGGGTGCATTTCTCTTGCATATCAGGAGCCAGCCAACATGGTCGTCACTCTCCTGGGACCTCTGGCTCTAAAAAAAAATGAAGGTTGCTTAAAGCTTGTCTGAAGCCTTAAGGTGGCATACTGTGTTTCATTTTACCTTTTTGAAATGTGGCATTTTTATGACGAATCACATGAAAAAGCCAATCTTTCGAATTGGCTGATTATATGTAATGAGTAACAAAAGGAGTGAGTTTCGTCGCGCTGTGGTCAAACCAAAGCAATTGCAGGATTACATTTGCGAATAGATATATGTGGTACAATTGCTGCATTTTCCAACATGTACCTTGATATGGTTGTGTCAATAATTGAGACATATTAACTGCTTATAGAATGTAATGTTGTAAGTATTGAATTTTTTATTTCATGTTATTGTATTTTAGCCTATTATATTTTATTTACTTCTTTTTAAAAACCTTCATTTACCATTTTTCAAGAATCGAACAGTTACACAGCCATCAATATGCCATGACATGCCACACAAAACATCTACTAAAGTAGAACGGAAAGAATAGGCAGAAAAGAAAGAAAGCTATAATACGAGGACACCCTGACAGTGATCCAAAATGTACAATCCAATAGAGCAGCAGTTCATTCAATGGGCTAGAGAACAAATGGTGGAGATGGGGCCGGGCTTAGGCAGGAGCATCTCAGTCCTTATCCACCTGGCTGTCATCGGGGCGAAGTGGCAGCCATAAAGCCTGCGGAATTGAGGTATCGGCTCCAGAGAAGCATATAAATCACTGGTAATGTCACCAAATGTCATATCTCGGAGCCAGGCAGCAACAGCTGGGAGATGGGGACAGCCCCAGTAGAGAGCAGTTTGCCATTTGGCCAGGAGAAAGGAGATGGCTGCAAAGCATCCCTGGCCCACGGCAAACGATCTAACGTAACCCAGGAGGACCATCAGTGGATCAGGATCGATAGTGTGACAAAGCATAATGGATACACTAGAAAAGAGTTTCCCCCAATAGCCCTGAATAACATGTACAATTCCAAGTCAGGTGTGAAAAGTCAGCATAATCTGCTTTACATTTGGGACAGTGGTGGGGTCTCATAGAGTCAAGTTTGGCCAATGCCTTTGGTGTAGTATAGGCACAGTGAAGAAACTTGTAATGCAGTTATTTGTGGTAATGGTTGTTTGACACCAGTTTAGTTACCATAGAGCAATAATACCAAGTTTTGCCAGAGAGGGAGTGTCCCAAGTCACGCTCCCAGGCGGCTCTAGGTTTCCCTGCTCTGGGGGGCTTTAGTTGTAGCGACGTTTGATATAATCGAGATAACAGCTTGCCACCATCTAGGGCCGACAGCAACAAGAAGGGGGTGGGGGGATGGAATCGGGAGGCTCCTCGGGATATGCAGGCAGGATTGCTCGCATAGTGGTATGCAACCAGTAGAATGTAAACCTATCCAGGGACGTCAGCTGTGCTCTTTCAGAGCGTGCTGCTGTAAGTTCCATCCTGCCATTCACGAACAGGTCACCGGTCGCATGTAAGTGATGCACGGTAAGAGTGCACTGAACTAGGCACTCCAGCGTGAGTGGCACTCACGGGTTGTTCTGGAGTCGTATGAGCGGGGCCCAGCAAGTTGTAAGAGAGAGAAAAGGTGAGGCGGGGGGGGGGCGCCTTTTCAGGTTTAAGATATGGGATCCTTGCATCAGGGTGATACCAATATATAGGTGATGTGGCATTGGGCTACCAGGTAGGACATTAGCATGTCCGGGACTCCGAACCCGCCAAGTTCATAGGAAAGTGTTAAAGTCTCCCATCTAATGCATGCCAGTGGCCCACCCAGAGGGGATGTTTTAGGAGGCCCTGCAGCGGGCCAAGAAGTTGTTGGTCAACAGGATAGGAATATTGAGAACTAGATACAAAAAGCAAAGTGGTACCACCATTTTAATAATGGCAATTCGCCCTGCAAAAGACAGTAGAAGTTTGACCCAACGTTCTATCTGCGAAGTAAACGTATCAATTGGGGGGGGGGGGCATAATTTCGGGCCTGTCCCTATGTAAAAAGATGACCAGGAATGTAGTGGCTTCATTGCACCATTGATAGGGATCGTCAAGGTGGCAAGGCAGGGTGACTTCTGTAAGGGGAAAAAGTTATGATCTGCCCAAGTTGATCAACAAACCAGAGAATGAGCCAAACCGCACAATCCCACAAATAAGAGGGTGACGATTAGCAGAGGGATCACGCAGGAACAAGATAATTTCATCTATGTATAAGGAAGTTAAAAGTGAGACGTTTCCTAGCTGTAATCTTCTACCCAGGTGGCGCTTCTGCAGGTACAGAACCATGGCAATAATGAAAAGTAAGAGGGACAGAAGGCAGCCTTGATGCCTGCCCAAAGTCACCGGAAAAGTTGCTGTGAGGGTACTATTCACTCTTAATCTCACAATGGTTCCTCTATACAGCAGATACATAGGGTCAGGAAAGCTGTTAAGGATTCCCAGCTTAGCCAGCATCGCGTGCATGAATGACCATTCAAGTGAGTCAAAAGCTTTCTCTGCATCTAACATCACGACCGCAGTGGGAAGTGCAGGGATGCCTGCTTTTAGAACAGCAAAGACAGTACAGAGATGCATTGATGTGGAGGAGTGGGGGACAAATCCTGACTGCATGGATGAGATTATTTGCTCCAGCAGAAGGGAAAGACAGGTTACAAGGACCTTAGTCAATAATTTGATCTTTTTTTTTTTTTTTGTCCTCATGTGCCGCTGTCCACCCATTCTTTCCTTCAAGCGCCCTAGGGTGTAAATCTCATATCTGAGGAAACTTGCTAGCTAGAAAGCAGAAGGAGAAAGGATATAACCCTTTCACCTAAACTCTCCAAAGCATAAGCCCCAAGAGATTACCAGCAACTTAATCATAGGACCAATTTTCCAACTATGCCATAATTTCAAAATTCTTAGAAGTCCTACTCCAACCCCTCACCCATATTGTTCAAAAAATAACAACCAAAATCTATGCTTCTTTTTCAGGGGTACTGCCATGTCCAGTTTACCAGTAGCTCTCATAGCTCTGATCCACATCAAATCAGTAGGGGGATCGGGAGAAACCCATAATTTACAGATTTCCCTGCGGGCCAACAGTATTGCGTCAAACACCAATTTTGTTCTGTCATCTAAGCCCTTACCTTGTAGTTCCAGTCTACCTGTAATGATACTTTCAGGGCTTACCTCAATCTTCTGCTTTAGAATAGCTGACAGACAGTTACTTACGGCGTCCCAATAGATCTTGATCGCCGGACACGTTACAAACATATATAAGTCGTCCTCATTTGAGCTGTTACATTTAAGGCATCTTACGTTACCACCTTCTTTAAATTTTGCCAGCCGCTTTGGAGTCCAATATGCCCTGTGGAGAGTGAACAGGTGATTTCTTCTTAGGTTTGCAGGTTTCACCAACTTATAAAGCATCAACATAGTTACTTGCCATTGATCTTCTGTCGCAATCCTCGGCAAGCTCTCTCCCCAAAGAATTTCCGGAAGTCGAAACGGGCCATCTTCCAATTCGATGATAGCCCAGTACCAGGTTGCCACCTCTTTTTTAAAACAAACTTCCAAAGCTAGCTTTTCCTCAAAATCGTTATGGCGTCCAATAAGATGGTTTTTCCCCATAGCCCAACTTTGAATCTGATAATATTTAAATTTGGAGAACTTTGAACCCCAACATAGATTACATTCAGACCATGGTAGCAGGATGCCATTCACGAATAAATCCCCCCATTTCTGGGGTCCTTCTGCCTTTAAAGGCTTTGCCAGTAGGTCATCTGTCCAGCTTGGGGCGCCCAGAGCTTCCCAAATTGGTGCATTTGCACTAAAGTAAGGAATTTTTGTAATCCTTCTGACCCGATACCAGAGCATAGCCAGGTCTCTTAAGATCTTTAATCTTACTTTTTTGAAAAATTTTGGGTCTGAAAATTTGTACATAAAACCCGCATGTTTGACCCCTTCAATATTTAACAAAATGGATAGTAGTTCCCCAATCACTGATTTCCCTGGACTTCCCAAGAGCATTCTAAAATTTTTAAGCAAAAAAGCCCAGGAATAAATTTGAAAATCCGGAGCTGCCAGTCCTCCCTTAATATGTTTCCTCCTTATCTTTTTCCATGATATTCTAGACCCCTTAGAAGACCATATAAAAGACCCTATCTCACTTTGCAGCTTAGCCAACCCCTTTTTTTCAAACATTAAAGGGATAGAGTCGAACAAAAAGGTTAACTTTGGCAGCACAATCATCTTGATCAAGTTAACTCGACCAAAGATAGTAAGTGGAAGATGACTCCAGCTCTTCATTAGACTAGAAATATCTTTCCTAGTTTTAGCCAGATTAGTTGTAGCAGTTTGTGAGATGTCCTGTGTTATTTGTACCCTGAGATATCTAATCTGTCTTTTTGAAGTTACATTCTCAGTTGCTTGATTCCAAGACATAATTTCCGTTTTATACGCATTCAGACGATATCCTGAAACTAGTCCAAAATTGTTTGCAATTGTTTCTATTGCAGTCAATGTTTGATTCAAATCTGATGTTAAAATAACTATATCATCAGCATAGAGGCCGATCTTTCTAGTCCAACCCTGAAATCTAAAGGGGGGATATTATCTAGCTCCCTAATTCTGCAGGCCAAGGGTTCAATATATAAATCAAACAAAAGAGGGGATAGAGGACAACCCTGCCTCGTGCCCCTCATTACCTTTATACTTTTAGTTAAGACCCCATTAACTAGCACTCTTGAAGTAGGAGATTGGTAGAGAGATATTAAAGATTGGCCAAAGTTTTTCCCCAATCGAAGATGCCTAATTACAGCCTTCAAATAAATCCAGTTGACACGATCAAAAGCCTTAGCGGCATCCAGGGCAATGATCGCCAAAGGAAGCTTCTTATCAGTAGCAATATCAATACTTGTTATTAAGGAGAATGTTAATTCTTTAAGATATCTGCCCTTGATGAACCCCTTTTAATCTTCATGAACTATTCCGGGAATGACCCTGGCCAGCCTATCTGCCAAAATCTTTGCATATAATTTATAGTCACTATTCAGAAGTGAAATTGGTCTGTATGAATCCATATATCTTGGCGATTTCCCAGGTTTAGAAATAACAATTATATTGGCCTGATTCCAGGAAGCGGGAAGATCTACATTACCTAGAAAAACCCCATTAAGCACTTTTAATAATAGTGGTGACAGACTCCCAGATAGAATTTTATACACCTCCACGGGTAGGCCGTCTGGGCCAGGTGCCTTGCCCTTCTTAGCTTGTTTAACAGCCAGATCTAATTCCCCCTGAACGATCTCTTGATCCAACATGTTTTGTGAGTCATCAGACAAGGGTTTTAAAGCAATTAACCAATCTTCTATCAAATTCATATCGGGGATCAAATCTTCCCTGTATACCTCTGCATAGTAATTAAAGAAGGCATCCACAACATCCTTAGTATCTGTAGCTATATGGCCTGATCGTTCTACTTTGACTTCTTTAATTGTATTTCTCACCCTGTCTAACCCAGCTTTCCAAGCAAGTAATTTACTAGTACCCTCCCCATATTCAAAATGAGCTAATCTATTAGCCTCCCATTTCTCTTTTACCCGACTATTAACAACGGAAATTAATTTTTCTTTCAAGTCCACCAAATTTTGAATAATCTCATCCTTTTGTGCACTTCCACTGTTAACAATAGCTTCTTCACCCTGCCTAATTGCCGATTCCAAGTTTTCAACCTCAGAAAAATATTTTCTTCTTCTGCTCGCCCCAATAGCACCTAATCTGCCTCGCAAAAAAGCCTTAGTTGTTTCCCATACAATATCCAAACTTGTCGTGCCCAAATTTTGTTCTATAAAAATTTCAAGTTCCTGCTGAAGAAATTGTATAGCTTCCTGATCATATAGCACTGTACGATCCAACCTCCATACAGACTCAAACTCGCAAGTTCCGGTCACAAGCTCTAAAATAACCGCCGAATGGTCAGATAAATGTGCCCCCACATGCAAACTTCTTTTTACTTTACCCAATAATCTTACATCAATTAAGAAGTAATCAATTCTGGATTTATGACGATATTTTTTATTAAAAAAAGTATACCCGGCATTCAGACCAGCCCTCAATCGCCATACGTCACACAAGCCAAATTGCTCCATCTAACCTCTTAGTTTAGTAGCCATTTTACTATTTACAAGGGCTCTACTACTCTCCGACCGATCTAACTTGGGATCTAATACTGTGTTAAAATCTCCAGCAAAAACTACAAAACCCGTAAAACTCAGCATCTCTATAGCTAACTCGTCTAATGGGCTAACATCATCTTGATTTGGGCCATAATACCCAATTACATTGTATAATAGGCCAGCAATCCTAATGTTTACTATCAGCCATCTGCCCTTAATATCTGCTTTCCTCTCTTCAATTTGGCAATCCAATCCCTTCCTAACCAACAATAAGATACCTCTTGTTTCAAATGTCTGTGGCGTATAAAACACATAATCTAACCACCGAAGTGCACCAATACATTTTTTACTCTCACCCTCAGTTAATTGAGACTCTTGAAGAATAATAATATTTGCTGGGGAATCTTTCAAATAGTTATCTAGGGAAGCTCTTTCTGGACCTATATTATTTTATATGAGACTTGAACAAGTTCTCGCCTGCCAATATAACACAGAAAATTAAACAAAGAAATGTGTTTATTTAGTAACCATTTTTATTTGTATTTTTTTACTTTTATCAATTTGAGTAAACACTCATTAAGAAATTCTCTCCATTATTTTGTTAACATTTCACTTGTATAATCATTTGATACTATCCAAAACCTAAAGCATAACTCCGTGGCTAATCATGTAAAAAACAATTCATACTCTCACGCATACCTCAGTCATACTCATATCTTTAAAATAGCAACAAACATTTAGTGGTTTGGCATAGTCTCCAAGACAAGTTTGAAAGAAGAAAGCAACAATAAGTACAGTTATTTCGAATAGTACTGGGTCTCTGGAGACCTCTCCTCTAGATGGAAAGGGCCTATGCGCGTTTCGGTGAGAAAACACCTTCTTCAGGGCCACCAACAGGAGGGGCAACAAGCCCTAAATGATGTGGGGAGATCTGTAGGGGATTAGATATAATAATTTTAAATAAGGCAGGTAACATTTTAAACAGTACATATAGACTTCATACCACTTAAGTAGGTCTGGGATCACTCAGACATTTTACAAAAACCAGCATGTTCTCACTCTGTATATAAGTAGCTTACATCTTTAAAAGTGACTACAAAAATAGCCCCTGCACCAAGAAAATAAATGAATGAGAGAATAAGAGTAGCCCTCTAAGTGCAGAGAAAGAGATGAAAATAATACAAGAGACAAACTACCTTGGTGACAAAGTACATCAGTAAAGTATCAGTCAAGATAGTGACGTATAAAAGCGGTCTTGTCCGTTCAATGATTTTCAGAGCACTCTGCGTCTGTGCAGAAAAAGTTTTTATAATTATTTTGATTACTATGTATTAATAAGCGTAGTATCTTATATTCTATACGTATAAGACATGAGGGAATACTTACCCTTACGTTAGTACGATCGTTGTGACTTTGCTAATCCAGAAACGTATGGCAATACGGATTATGTACTACAATTTCCGCTGTAGGATTGCGTCCAAGGGGGTCCAATGTGAGTACTGCTTGTTTGGTTCTCTAAGGAGATGTCAACAATGAAATAAGATGTATATTATAAGTGACCAGCCTAGCGTCTTAAATAGCATCGTGCTAGTGACACAGGTTATTCAACTGTGCTCAACAGCTTACCCTTTTATAAGCTCTATAAGTCCCAAAACATGTGGGTCCTTCTGACGTGTGTTGATTCCGTGCAATACACTATCACCATACATGCGGTTGTTTCTTGCTGCTGACCGGGGTGCCTCTAGGGAAATGAACATGTGTATTTGTTATCGATTACTCGTCCATTCGTCTCTAGTTGAAATGTGTGTATGCTTCTAACAATCTGTTATGTAAGTTGCAGACCGTCGTAAGAGAGGGCGAAGGAACTCTGTTATTTAATTTATACTGCTGAGATTTTACATATAGGCTCATACCAAGTTTAAGGGTATATCGAGGAGGCATCGCAGTAGCGAGCAAGAAGCTTATAACACAGGGGATAAATTCCTTTTTTGACACTAAGGTGTTAGCACGGGCATAATACTGTATGCCGGTATATCCTGCTGACCAAGGGCCAGTGGTACAGGGAATAAGTTCCTTTTTTTTGGCGCTGTGGTGTTAGCAAAGGCATAATACTGTATGCTTGTAAATCCTACTAGCGAAATACGCCTATCTTATGTGCAAAATAAAAGCTTAGCGCTAAGTCTGAAACGATTGAGTCAGCTAACGAGGCTTACCCGGTAAACGCAGAATATCGATCCCGCTTGTTCATCACCATCCGGAAATCGGTCGGAGTTTGTGATGTAGGCGCGGGTTTTGAATGTTTTACTGGTTAGTGATAGGTCAGAAGGAGAATCACGTGATCGCAGTAAAATAACTCATACTGGCAATGATTGGTCTGACGGGAGGTCACATGGTATACTACGCGATCGCAACAGGAACGCTTACAATCCAATACAAAGTATAGGTTACTAACGGTGCCATATTGTAGTGTAGGACTGGCTATGATATATCTAATATAGATACATCCTGTTGCTTAATTTAAACGAATATAATGTCTCTAAGGATGCCGGTAAGCGGTAGCCTATCTGTTACTGATAATTGTGGAGTATCTGACAAAGTTTAATTATTTAATGGAGCATTTCACTAATGTTGCAAAGTTATAGAATTAAAGGGAAATACAGACTTATAATAGATACACCATTGGTAATCTCAGAGTTTTTAAAGTATGCTGGCATCCAGGTGTGTGTACTCAACACACCGCATAAGTGATGTTTATAGGCAGATAAATACGCAAGTGTTTGTGATAGTGCGTAGTGGATCATTACAGCTGGTACACCATGAATGGTGGAGCTGTATCAGATCTGGGCTACATAATATATGAATTAGATGAAAAGCACGTCATACACGATCGTCAGAGCAATATCAGATATTGTGGTAAGTAGGTGCTGATGTAGATTTGGCTCATGGATCAGCCTTATACCTAGTAAACAAACTAGGTGACCAGCCATACAATTTCTTCATTAAGCCCTTTACGCACTGTGTCAAAGTAGAAAATCCAAAAGGATTCTCTTTCTTTCCTTACCTTCTCTGTGTCACGTCCCGCTTTTGGAATGATTTTCTCCAATATCAGCCACCGAAGATCTGTCTCAGTGTGGTGCTGATCCAAGAAATGGCTTACCATTGGGGCTTGCCTTTTTCCCGTTCTGATTGCAGATTTGTGTTCGGACAGTCTGGTTCTAAGCTCTCTACCTGTCTCCCCTATGTAACCTAGTCCACAGGGGCAAAGTATCAGGTAGACCAGGTTACTGCTTCTGCAATTAGTATGGCTTTTCAGTTTGGCTGTTTTAGAGCCATAATTGCAAATTTGGGTAGTAATCGCTGAGGGGCACGCATGGCAATTGCCACATTTGTGATTGCCTAAGATGGGAGGGAGTCCATCGATAGTCGTCTGATGTCCTTTGCGTGAGTGTAGCCTGCTATGAACCAACTTATTTCTTAGGTTGGAGTTTCTCCTAAATGCTACGATAGGGGGAGCTAGAGCACTGTCTTCTTCGCAGACATTGAGGATTTTCCAATTCCTATGTAATACCTTCTGGATCTTGTTGTTCAGACTAGAGTGATTAACTACACAGACGATCTTATCAAGTGAGGGTTTTTGTCTCCCAGAAATTAATGCGTCTCTGTTGTAATACTTGGCGCGTTTCAAGGAGTGTCTCACTAACCGTCTGGGATATCCTCTGTGAAGGAGTCTCTTTTGGAGTTCTTCTGCATGGATATTGAACTCACTTATGTTGGTACAATTACGCCTGATCCTTAAGAATTCTCCAAAGGGGATGGAGTCCTTTTGACAACTGGGATGAAAGCTGCTGTGTTGTAAAATGGTGTTTTTCGCAGTCGGTTTTCTGAAGAGACTAACTTCAATTTTACCTTCACTGTCCATAATCCAAATGTCTAGGAACTCCACTCTTTCTGCGGAGTATTTGGCCGTAAATTTTAGGTTCACATCACTGAGGTTAAGCCATTCAATATATTGCAGAAGGTCCTGTTCATTCCCTGTCCAGATGAAAAAGATATCATCTATGAATCTATGCCATGCCTGTATGTTCTCATAGAAAGGGGCTACTTCGTTAAAGATGTGTTTCAATTCGAACTCGCCCATATATATATTCGCTACACTAGGAGCACATGAAGCTCCCATACTGGTGCCTTTGATCTGATGGAAGAGAGCATCTCCAAATTCAAAAAAGTTGTTATGAAGTACTATGTCAAGGCACTCCAAAATGAATTCGTTTGGTCTGTCACCCGGGGTTCTAGATAGAAGTGCTGCCACCGCCTCTAAAGCTAGATCTTGGGGAATGTTTGTATACAAAGACTCGATATCTAGTGTGACCAGATATTGAGTCTTGTGATTAAACGGTAAGTGCTCTACGGTCGTAATCATGTGTCCTGTGTCCTTGATGTAAGAACAGTTTGGTGAGTGGGCAAAGGAATGTATCTACATATTTCGAAAGTGGTTCTGTACAGGAGTTGATAGAGGAGACAATCGGTCTCATAGGTGGATTCTTCGCATTTTTATGCGTTTTGGGTACTCCGTATAGAGCAGGAACAACTGTATGTGTCTGATTTAAAAAGTCCAGCTCTTTTTGACAGATAAAGCCATCTCCAAAGGCTTTGGCAGTGCAGTTCTCGATGAGAGTTTTTAATTCTGACAGGACAGATCTATGAACCTTACGATAGTGATCCGAAATCGATAGCATGGATTTCATTTTGTCATTATAAATATCACTGTCCATAACGACTATGCCACCTGCTTTATCACAGGGTTTGATGATGATAGAGTCGTTATTTTGTAAGTTGTTAAGCGCAATCTTTTCGGGAAACGTCAAATTAGAGTGGGTAGAAGGAATATACTTAAGAATTCTTTCAATTTCTTTGAGGACTGATTTTTCAAAGATGGTCACCTCAGGTCCCACCATGTCTAAAGATGGAGTGAATTTCGATGGTGGTTTACAACCTGAGTAGTTCAATTCTGATTCTGATGGATTTACATCCATCATATATTTTTTCAGTCTGATTTTCCGAAAGAAAGAGAAAAGATCTTTATGTAATTTAAAAGTATCAGGTTGGGTACTGGGTACAAACGACAGCCCTTTACTTAGGATGTTAATCTCGTCTGAAGACAATAGATGTTTAGACAGATTGAAGATAGGAATATTGTCATGTGAGTTGTTTTTTTTGTCTATGACTTCCAATATTGGTGATTCCGTGTCCTCATATATTGTTGCGGATGTGCTGGCTCCGTTTGAGGATAGTGATTCCTTTCTTGTCTCTGGAATCTGACTCGTCCTCTGCCTCTCCCTGACCGTAAAAAAGGTGACTGGCTTTGCTGGTGTTGATTGCGAAATTGTCCTGGGAATTGTCTATAGTTTGACTCGCTAGTGTTGGGACCTTCATGGTCTGAATCTGACGAGTTAGTGTCTGAGAAGTTCACAATCTTTGGTCTTCTAATATTTTGTGGGTTGTATGCTCCATAGTCAGATGACTCACCTTGGTAGAACGAGCTATGCAGGTAGGGGTAGGCCTTCTCTTGGGTGAACCAGCGAAGGTCTTTTTTCAACTTATCTGTCTTTTTCTTGATAAGGTATTATTCGAATTCTAAAAGTTCGTGATTGATCTTATCTAGTTTGTCTTTAGCTTCTTCTACACTATTATTCTTTTTCAGCTTTTCCTCAAGTTCTACAATCTCCTGGTTGAGGATCTGAATCATCTCTTTGACCGTTTCAATAATGAGGATCATCCAGTCCCTGGAGCAGCGGTTAGCGATATGTGACCACCGCTCCAGGAACTGGCGTACCTCGACAAACAGAGCTGGCACATTTCTCACTCTCAAACCTGACGGAATGGCTCCAGCTTTTAAATACTCTAACATAAAATGAGCGTGCGATTCCATTCTTTTAGCCTTTTTTCGTAGATTTTGTAACTTCATCCACTCACTATTATTACCTATCTTTTCCCTAACATCACCATTGGTACCTGATATTTGTCCAATGAGGGTAGAGAAGAGTTCATCAGAAAAGCCAAATGTTTTGAAACCCTCCATTATATAGTGCAGTAAACACCCGTGAATCAAGATCTAGAAAAGCAAACAAGGAGGGAGAGAAAAAAGAGTTATTTTTAGTAAGCCAAAATCACAACACATAAACAACAAGAGATAAGATATTAAGCTACAACTACTAGAAGCTGGGTTTATAAGGGGTATGAAGTCAAAGAACCAATAATGGTAAGAAAACCTTCGGTAAAAACCGAGGAAGAAATAAATCTAAACGGAAGGACCCCCCTAGGGTAATTAAAGGTCCAAGAGAAGGGGGGAAAAAAACCAAAAAGTTATCTAGGGAAGCTCTTTCTGGACCTATATTATTTTATATGAGACTTGAACAAGTTCTCGCCTGCCAATATAACACAGAAAATTAAACAAAGAAGTGTGTTTATTTAGTAACCATTTTTATTTGTATTTTTTTACTTTTATCAATTTGAGTAAACACTCATTAAGAAATTCTCTCCATTATTTTGTTAACATTTCACATGTATAATCATTTGATACTATCCAAAACCTAAAGCATAACCCCGTGGCTAATCATGTAAAAAACAATTCATACTCTCACGCATACCTCAGTCATACTCATATCTTTAAAATAGCAACAAACATTTAGTGGTTTGGCATAGTCTCCAAGACAAGTTTGAAAGAAGAAAGCAACAATAAGTACAGTTATTTCGAATAGTACTGGGTCTCTGGAGACCTCTCCTCTAGATGGAAAGGGCCTACGCGCGTTTCGGTGAGAAAACACCTTCTTCAGGGCCACCAACAGGAGGGGCAACAAGCCCTAAATGATGTGGGGAGATCTGTAGGGGATTAGATATAATAATTTTAAATAAGGCAGGTAACATTTTAAACAGTACATATAGACTTCATACCACTTAAGTAGGTCTGGGATCACTCAGACATTTTACAAAAACCAGCATGTTCTCACTCTGTATATAAGTAGCTTACATCTTTAAAAGTGACTACAAAAATAGCCCCTGCACCATTCCGTCAGGTTTGAGAGTGAGAAATGTGCCAGCTCTGTTTGTCGAGGTACGCCAGTTCCTGGAGCGGTGGTCACATATCGCTAACCGCTGCTCCAGGGACTGGATGATCCTCATTATTGAAACGGTCAAAGAGATGATTCAGATCCTCAACCAGGAGATTGTAGAACTTGAGGAAAAGCTGAAAAAGAATAATAGTGTAGAAGAAGCTAAAGACAAACTAGATAAGATCAATCACGAACTTTTAGAATTCGAAGAATACCTTATCAAGAAAAAGACAGATAAGCTGAAAAAAGACCTTCGCTGGTTCACCCAAGAGAAGGCCTACCCCTACCTGCATAGCTCGTTCTACCAAGGTGAGTCATCTGACTATGGAGCATACAACCCACAAAATATTAGAAGACCAAAGATTGTGAACTTCTCAGACACTAACTCGTCAGATTCAGACCCTGAAGGTTCCAACACTAGCGAGTCAAACTATAGACAATTCCCAGGACAATTTCGCAATCAACACCAGCAAAGCCAGTCACCTTTTTTACGGTCAGGGAGAGGCAGAGGACGAGTCAGATTCCAGAGACAAGAAAGGAATCACTATCCTCAAACGGAGCCAGCACATCCGCAACAATATATGAGGACACGGAATCACCAATATTGGAAGTCATAGACAAAAAAAACAACTCACATGACAATATTCCTATCTTCAATCTGTCTAAACATCTATTGTCTTCAGACGAGATTAACATCCTAAGTAAAGGGCTGTCGTTTGTACCCAGTACCCAACCTGATACTTTTAAATTACATAAAGATCTTTTCTCTTTCTTTCGGAAAATCAGACTGAAAAAATATATGATGGATGTAAATCCATCAGAATCAGAATTGAACTACTCAGGTTGTAAACCACCATCGAAATTCACTCCATCTTTAGACATGGTGGGACCTGAGGTGACCATCTTTGAAAAATCAGTCCTCAAAGAAATTGAAAGAATTCTTAAGTATATTCCTTCTACCCACTCTAATTTGACGTTTCCCGAAAAGATTGCGCTTAACAACTTACAAAATAACGACTCTATCATCATCAAACCCTGTGATAAAGCAGGTGGCATAGTCGTTATGGACAGTGATATTTATAATGACAAAATGAAATCCATGCTATCGATTTCGGATCACTATCGTAAGGTTCATAGATCTGTCCTGTCAGAATTAAAAACTCTCATCGAGAACTGCACTGCCAAAGCCTTTGGAGATGGCTTTATCTGTCAAAAAGAGCTGGACTTTTTAAATCAGACACATACAGTTGTTCCTGCTCTATACGGAGTACCCAAAACGCATAAAAATGCGAAGAATCCACCTATGAGACCGATTGTCTCCTCTATCAACTCCTGTACAGAACCACTTTCGAAATATGTAGATACATTCCTTTGCCCACTCACCAAACTGTATGCTTTTTACATCAAGGACACAGGACACATGATTACGACCGTAGAGCACTTACCGTTTAATCACAAGACTCAATATCTGGTCACACTAGATATCGAGTCTTTGTATACAAACATTCCCCAAGATCTAGCTTTAGAGGCGGTGGCAGCACTTCTATCTAGAACCCCGGGTGACAGACCAAACAAATTCATTTTGGAGTGCCTTGACATAGTACTTCATAACAACTTTTTTGAATTTGGAGATGCTCTCTTCCATCAGATCAAAGGCACCAGTATGGGAGCTTCATGTGCTCCTAGTGTAGCGAATATATATATGGGCGAGTTCGAATTGAAACACATCTTTAACGAAGTAGCCCCTTTCTATGAGAACATACAGGCATGGCATAGATTCATAGATGATATCTTTTTCATCTGGACAGGGAATGAACAGGACCTTCTGCAATATATTGAATGGCTTAACCTCAGTGATGTGAACCTAAAATTTACGGCCAAATACTCCACAGAAAGAGTGGAGTTCCTAGACATTTGGATTATGGACAGTGAAGGTAAAATTTAAGTTAGTCTCTTCAGAAAACCGACTGCGAAAAACACCATTTTACAACACAGCAGCTTTCATCCCAGTTGTCAAAAGGACTCCATCCCCTTTGGAGAATTCTTAAGGATCAGGCGTAATTGTACCAACATAAGTGAGTTCAATATCCATGCAGAAGAACTCCAAAAGAGACTCCTTCACAGAGGATATCCCAGACGGTTAGTGAGACACTCCTTGAAACGCGCCAAGTATTACAACAGAGACGCATTAATTTCTGGGAGACAAAAACCCTCACTTGATAAGATCGTCTGTGTAGTTAATCACTCTAGTC
Source organism: Triturus cristatus (assembly GCF_964204655.1). Taxonomy (NCBI): domain Eukaryota; kingdom Metazoa; phylum Chordata; class Amphibia; order Caudata; family Salamandridae; genus Triturus; species Triturus cristatus. Next base: position 542,976,417 of record NC_140594.1, on the reverse strand, counting down.
TGAACAACAAGATCCAGAAGGTATTACATAGGAATTGGAAAATCCTCAATGTCTGCGAAGAAGACAGTGCTCTAGCTCCCCCTATCGTAGCATTTAGGAGAAACTCCAACCTAAGAGATAAGTTGGTTCATAGCAGGCTACATTCACGCAAAGGACATCAGACGACTATCGATGGACTCCCTCCCATCTTAGGCAATCACAAATGTGGCAATTGCCATGCGTGCCCCTCAGCGATTACTACCCAAATTTGCAATTATGGCTCTAAAACAGCCAAACTGAAAAGCCATACTAATTGCAGAAGCAGTAACCTGGTCTACCTGATACTTTGCCCCTGTGGACTAGGTTACATAGGGGAGACAGGTAGAGAGCTTAGAACCAGACTGTCCGAACACAAATCTGCAATCAGAACGGGAAAAAGGCAAGCCCCAATGGTAAGCCATTTCTTGGATCAGCACCACACTGAGACAGATCTTCGGTGGCTGATATTGGAGAAAATCATTCCGAAAGCGGGACGTGACACAGAGAAGGTAAGGAAAGAAAGAGAATCCTTTTGGATTTTATACTTTGACACAGTGCGTAAAGGGCTTAATGAAGAAATTGTATGGCTGGTCACCTAGTTTGTTTACTAGGTATAAGGCTGATCCATGAGCCAAATCTACATCAGCACCTACTTACCACAATATCTGATATTGCTCTGACGATCGTGTATGACGTGCTTTTCATCTAATTCATATATTATGTAGCCCAGATCTGATACAGCTCCACCATTCATGGTGTACCAGCTGTAATGATCCACTACGCACTATCACAAACACTTGCGTATTTATCTGCCTATAAACATCACTTATGCGGTGTGTTGAGTACACACACCTGGATGCCAGCATACTTTAAAAACTCTGAGATTACCAATGGTGTATCTATTATAAGTCTGTATTTCCCTTTAATTCTATAACTATGCAACATTAGTGAAATGCTCCATTAAATAATTAAACTTTGTCAGATACTCCACAATTATCAGTAACAGATAGGCTACCGCTTACCGGCATCCTTAGAGACATTATATTCGTTTAAATTAAGCAACAGGATGTATCTATATTAGATATATCATAGCCAGTCCTACACTACAATATGGCACCGTTAGTAACCTATACTTTGTATTGGATCGTAAGCGTTCCTGTTGCGATCGCGTAGTATACCATGTGACCTCCCGTCAGACCAATCATTGCCAGTATGAGTTATTTTACTGCGATCACGTGATTCTCCTTCTGACCTATCACTAACCAGTAAAACATTCAAAACCCGCGCCTACATCACAAACTCCGACCGATTTCCGGATGGTGATGAACAAGCGGGATCGATATTCTGCGTTTACCGGGTAAGCCTCGTTAGCTGACTCAATCGTTTCAGACTTAGCGCTAAGCTTTTATTTTGCACATAAGATAGGCGTATTTCGCTAGTAGGATTTACAAGCATACAGTATTATGCCTTTGCTAACACCACAGCGCCAAAAAAAAGGAACTTATTCCCTGTACCACTGGCCCTTGGTCAGCAGGATATACCGGCATACAGTATTATGCCCGTGCTAACACCTTAGTGTCAAAAAAGGAATTTATCCCCTGTGTTATAAGCTTCTTGCTCGCTACTGCGATGCCTCCTCGATATACCCTTAAACTTGGTATGAGCCTATATGTAAAATCTCAGCAGTATAAATTAAATAACAGAGTTCCTTCGCCCTCTCTTACGACGGTCTGCAACTTACATAACAGATTGTTAGAAGCATACACACATTTCAACTAGAGACGAATGGACGAGTAATCGATAACAAATACACATGTTCATTTCCCTAGAGGCACCCCGGTCAGCAGCAAGAAACAACCGCATGTATGGTGATAGTGTATTGCACGGAATCAACACACTTCAGAAGGACCCACATGTTTTGGGACTTATAGAGCTTATAAAAGGGTAAGCTGTTGAGCACAGTTGAATAACCTGTGTCACTAGCACGATGCTATTTAAGACGCTAGGCTGGTCACTTATAATATACATCTTATTTCATTGTTGACATCTCCTTAGAGAACCAAACAAGCAGTACTCACATTGGACCCCCTTGGACGCAATCCTACAGCGGAAATTGTAGTACATAATCCGTATTGCCATACGTTTCGGGATTAGCAAAGTCACAACGATCGTACTAACGTAAGGGTAAGTATTCCCTCATGTCTTATACGTATAGAATATAAGATACTACGCTTATTAATACATAGTAATCAAAATATTTATAAAAACTTTTTCTGCACAGACGCAGAGTGCTCTGAAAATCATTGAACGGACAAGACCGCTTTTATACGTCACTATCTTGACTGATACTTTACTGATGTACTTTGTCACCAAGGTAGTTTGTCTCTTGTATTATTTTCTTCTCTTTCTCTGCACTTAGAGGGCTACTCTTATTCTCTCATTCATTTATTTTCTTGGTGCAGGGGCTATTTTTGTAGTCACTTTTAAAGATGTAAGCTACTTATATACAGAGTGAGAACATGCTGGTTTTTGTAAAATGTCTGAGTGATCCCAGACCTACTTAAGTGGTATGAAGTCTATATGTACTGTTTAAAATGTTACCTGCCTTATTTAAAATTATTATATCTAATCCCCTACAGATCTCCCCACATCATTTAGGGCTTGTTGCCCCTCCTGTTGGTGGCCCTGAAGAAGGTGTTTTCTCACCGAAACGCGCGTAGGCCCTTTCCATCTAGAGGAGAGGTCTCCAGAGACCCAGTACTATTCGAAATAACTGTACTTATTGTTGCTTTCTTCTTTCAAACTTGTCTTGGAGACTATGCCAAACCACTAAATGTTTGTTGCTATTTTAAAGATATGAGTATGACTGAGGTATGCGTGAGAGTATGAATTGTTTTTTACATGATTAGCCACGGGGTTATGCTTTAGGTTTTGGATAGTATCAAATGATTATACATGTGAAATGTTAACAAAATAATGGAGAGAATTTCTTAATGAGTGTTTACTCAAATTGATAAAAGTAAAAAAATACAAATAAAAATGGTTACTAAATAAACACATTTCTTTGTTTAATTTTCTGTGTTATATTGGCAGGCGAGAACTTGTTCAAGTCTCATATAAAATAATATAGGTCCAGAAAGAGCTTCCCTAGATAACTTTTTGGTTTTTTCCCCCATTCTCTTGGACCTTTAATTACCCTAGGGGGGGCCTTCCGTTTAGATTTGAATCTTTCAAATAGCTCATAATCCTATCTCTCCTAGATCTAACCCTTAGGCCATTTACATTCCATGACATCCAATTAATTTGATCTATCCTACCCATAATCATTTCCACCCGTGTTTGCTATCACCACCACCACCCCAATGCATAGGCAGCACATGAGAACTATTTTAATTTTTAATGCCCCCTCCCAACCCCCCGCTACCCCTACCCCCAGCCCTAACCCTCCCGCCTTCCTACCCCCCAACCCCAGACCCCCCACCCGGGAAAACCCTACTAATATCATTAGGCCCATCCTTGGCCTACTGAGTGTCAGATCGAGTGGACGTGACGGAAACTATCACCTCAATTCAATTACCCTCAAATAATCTGTGACGGCGTTGATATTTACAAATCTCCGGAGTGATCACCAGCCTGACAATGTTCCAGAAAGCTATCAACATCTTCCACTGCTCTAAAAATATGCATCTTATTGTTCCACATGACTTTCAGAAACGCCGGAAATTTTAACTGCACAGTAGCTCCCAACTTTCTCAAGGATTCAATCCTTTTGCCTAACTCCCATTGTCTATTCGCAGTTACCACCGAGAGATCTGACCTGATTTCAATTCTAGCTTCACCAACAGTTAGAAGACCCTTCTTTAACGCGGTTGCCAAAATTTTTTCTTTTAGCCCATATGTTAAAAAATTAACCAAGATCTTCCTAGGTTTCGAACGGGTCGGATTCAATCTGAAAGGGTCACGATGTATCCTCTGTATATCTTGCGAGATTTCATCCTCGGTTTCCTGCAGCTGCAACTCCGTTTTTAATAAGTGGACAATAAAGCCCCTTAAATCATCCCCTTCCTTTCCTTCTGGAAGCCTCAAAATTTTTAAATTATTTCTTCGCTGCATGTTTTCCAATCTTTCTAGACGCTCCTCATAGGCTTTTTCTCTAATTTTAACCTGTGCCAATTCCTCGCAATTTTCATCAAGTTTACCATGAATCACCTTTACTTCCTTCTCAAGAGAAACTGTACGGAGATTCAACTCATCAAATTTGGCTTCCAACAGGCCGACTGCCTCCCTAATTCCATCCTGTTTTGCCTTGGATTCTTCAAAACCCCTATGCATATCTAGATCAAGCTTCTTTAACAAAGCAATTACAACAGTATCTGTATCTGTATGGGCCTCAACCGAAATGCCATCAGATTTCAAAATATTGTCCTGCAATCCACATTTATCCACCACAACGGAGGGGTCGGACTGTCCCTGACTCTCAACTGGGGCATCCAAGTTTCCTTCTAGTCCCACAGCCTGATTTCCCGCTTCCATCTCCAAAAGTTTATATCGATTAGGAGACAAATAATCAGCCCAATCCTCTAAACTACTTTTGGATTCTACTAGATCTATTTCACCCCTGAATTTTCCAGTGGCCGCAGAATCTACCAAGCTTCTACCCCCAGAAAGTACAAGTGTCTTGGGAACCGGTTTAAGATATGTATTCAAGGAAGGGTTAAAAGTAATTTTCTTTCCTAATGTCCCCAATTTGTGAGATTGCCTGGTGTGTTTTTTAACATTGTTGGAAATTTTACTAGCTAATTGTGTAGCCCCACCTTCCCCCGCCTCTAGCTTAACTACACTTCTGAGTGCATAACCTTTATTTATTTTCTGGGATGCTTTCGTTTTTAATTTGGGGCGAGTATCTGTCTCCCTATCCTCAGCTTCTAAACTACTAGTGAAAATCTTGGAAATCGCATTTGCTGCTTGTCGATCGCCATTGAGGACAGTGGACGGGGCAGAAAACCAAGCTTGCTCGCTAACAGCTCCCCTTCCGCGTGCCCCTCCCGCAGAAAACTGAATTCTAGAAACCGCCCGCCTCCCTCTACCTCGCTCGATCACAGCGCGACTCCAACGCCCGGACGCTGCTGTTCCAGCTACTCCGTTTCTGCTTGCTGCTATACGCGGCTCCTCCGTCGGCTTCTCAGGAAGGGGCTTCTCAGAAAGCCCCGCCTCAGCTGCGTCCGCAGCCGGCTTCCCAGGTGAGGTTACCTCAACAGCGGCGTTCGCCATGCAACGAAGTTTTAACTCTTGTTAAAGTTTGTTAATTATTGCCGAAAATAAGGAACGCGAGGTTGGGTCCCTGCAGGGAAAACAAAACGCTGGAAGCACTACAGTTCCATTAACGCCGTTCACGGTTTGCTTCTCTCATTCCACACGCCACTCTCCGCACTCCCGACCAGTCTCCCTAGCTGGCCGCCATGTTTTCCCCCCACGTCTTAGTCAATAATTTGATGTCATGGTTCAAGAGGGATAGTGGCCTTTAAGAAGTACAATGATGTGCAGGTTTTCCAGGTTTTAGCAGCAGAATGCTGGCAGCTTCACGGAGGAATGTGGTAACAAGCCAGCCTCCAGAGACTCGGCATACACCTCTAAAACGTGGGGTGCTAAGATAAGTTTATGAACTTCATATAAGTTCCCAGTAAACCCGTCGATTGTGGAGGCCTTAGAGCCACTAAGGGCATTGATGGCCTATAATATGTCCTCACATGTGATTGGGGTGGCCAGAAACTGCTGTTGCCCAGAAGTGATACACAATATAGCTATTTTGGCACGATAGTCTGCTAACTCTGTACTGGTCTCCACGCATGGGTAGTGTGCAAATGTGACAATAGTCAGTGACAATGTGTGCAATCGTAGCAGGATCAGTAGCGGTAGTGCCTTCATCTACTAGGAGCCCTGTGACATATGTGGAGTGGCAATTCTGCTGGAGTAGCCATGCCATGGTATGTCCTGGTCTTTCGTCTTCCCAATATTGATGGACTCTGGTGTATTTACCTAAGTAGACCACCTCCCTGTCCGCAAGCTCCTGGCAGTCCTGAAATAGTTTTGGGCAGTCAGACAGGTGGAAGAGTGACATCTCAGCCATGGCAGCCTGATCCAGGGTATGTAGCAGGTGTTCCACTCTATCTAGGGCATTTCGAATAATACCCAGAAATCACATGTGCTTGGCAATACACACCTCACTTTTATAGGCCTGAAAGGCCTCCCAGACCATCGAGTATTTTTCTATAAAGGCAACCTTTGTTTGGAAATAGCTTTGAATGTGAGCGCAGATTTCAGAACGGAAGACACATCAATGATATCGTTTTCTGGGAACCGCCAGCATCGGGCAGACGGTCCCGGTAGGCAAAAGAAGCGCCATCATCACTGGTGCGTGATCTGAGAGTGTGCAGGGTTTTTGCGTGATGTCTGTGGCCATAGTCAGGTCCCGCGGGCCACATACCAATGGTCAATAAGGGCTCACGTGTTGTGTGGTGCGGAATAGAATGTAAAACCCAAGCGTGCGGGTGGCAAGCCCGCCAAGAATCTGTCAATTGGAAAATGTCAAGTAGTTCAGTAAGTTTTAGCAGTGAGTAAGGCTTGGGAATAACTGGGGAACCAATAGTTTACAGAAAGGAGGCCACCTGATATTGAAATCACCGCCCAAAACGATAAAGTCAGCCTGGAAGTACAGCATATGCCTAGATAAATGATAGTAAAACACCGGGTATCTGTATTGGGCACATATACATTGACTAGCAGTGCCAGGCGGCCATATAGGGTGCCACTCACTAGTAAATAGCTGTCCTCCATGTCAGCAATACAATCTTTGCATATAAATGGGAAACTCCTATGAACAAGTGTGCACACCCCAACGAAGTAAGAGCTATAATGAACAAAGAAACATTTTGCTCCCAATGAAGTTCCATATATGCACTCTGTGCGTGGGGAGTGGTGGGTTTCCTGCAGAAAGCAGACCTGAAGCCATGCTGATTTAGATATGAAAGGTCTTGTTTTCCGTTTCTAGGATAATTGAGAATCCTTATGTTCCAAGTCATATATTGAAGACTAGGCCTCATTACATCCCACCGCAATCCATAGAAGCGGCACGACTGCCGGATAATGATCTGGCTATTGGAGGCATTGGTTGTAGGGACAGACAGCTGCTTATCTGATCAGGTCAAAGAGCCTGCCGGGGCAGTGGTTGGACCGTAATCACTACAAGAGGGGTGGTGCCTGCTCAGTCATCGCTGTAGAGATTACAATTTCTGTTTCCCGCGGCTGCACATGGCGGTCCGACTGCCATGTAAAGGCAGCGCAAAAGGGACTTTGAGCTAGGGGCCCCTGTCCCTGTTGGCCTCCACTTTGGTGTTTGAGGAGCACATGATGGGCCGCCCCAAACATCCATGGACCTTGTGATATGTGCTTTATTTTGCCTGGCACATGGTGCATGGCCTATTTCTATTGTGGCTTGTGCTGCAGCACTTTACTGGGCCGCTGCACAAGCCGTAACAGAAAATGTCATGCTTCTGATCGCCTGAACAGTGGTCGGATCGTAATTTGGCAGGTGGAACTGCATACAACATGTCGTCCGGTATCCATCCTTCAATGGTGGCGGTCGGACGCTTGCCATCATAATAAGGCCCTATGTCTCAGTGTACTGTCAGAGTGCATGGTCACACTGCACAGTGGTTAGGTACAAAGTGTGTTAGGTGGAACGTCTGCAACATCTTCAGAAGGGCATGGTCTGTACAAGCACCATTAACAAATATAACAAACCAAAAGGTAACCCCCACCCGCACCCACACCATGTTTAAGCCAACTGATGAATACACTTTGAACTCCCATAAAGCAAACAATCAAACATGTTGCTGTACACACTGGGGGTGTAGGAACACTGCTGAGGACAATCCCTTCTGACGATGTGCCTTGAGGAGAAGGGCTTCTACCCGAAAGGGTGGCAGTTTCAGCCATGGAGCATGCAGGAGAAGGACTGTCACCATGATGCCCCCGGCTCTACATCTTAATGGAGAAGGAGACAGCCAGCTAATCAGCATCACAGAAGGAGCAGTTAAGATGGTGAGACAAATCCATGGAGTCAGTGACTGAAGAGGGGCCCGGGGAGCTGCAAGATGCGGAGGCCAGGCTACTACTATGCTGCTTGCAGAACTGAACTACCTCTGCTGGGGTCTGAAGAGTATAGCGCTATCCATTTGCCTTCACCCATAAATGTGCTGGATAAAGCATGCTGTATTTGAGGCCCCGCCTCTGAAGTGCAGTGCTTCACATCAGTAAAGTTACACCGCACCTCTTGCATAGCTTGTGTGAAGTCTGGAAAGATTGATATCGTTGTGCCCTGATAGTTGAGAGCAAAACCAAAGCGGTCCAGGGAAGACATGGCTTGGCAGTTCGCGCTGGACTGTTCCCATGAGGCACAGGGTCAGACTGATTTGCATATGGCCATGTCTGAACTGGGGAGTCGGAGTGAGTTAAAGAATGATGATGGATTAAACCCAGACCAGTTGACTGGGGGTGAGTGCTTGCAATGTTCAACACTCCGTCCATAATCCGCATTGGTTTTGCTTTGTTCACCCTAAGTTGGTAGGGTATGCCCAGATATGGGTCCCTTGCTCACTTTGCCACTGGATTCAAGATAGCCTGGCTGATGAGGGTTATGAACCAGAAACCGGTCCCAGGATGCTTATTTCCGGTCCAGGGAAGACATGGCTTGGCAGTTCGGGCTGGACTGTTCCCATGAGGCACAGGGTCAGACTGACTGTTGCATATGGCCATGTCTGAACTGGGGTGGCAGAGTGAGCTAAAGAAATGATGATGGATTAAACCCAGATCAGTTGACTGGGGGTGAGTGCTTGCAATGTTCAACACTCCGTCCATCATCCCCTTTGGTTTTGCTCTGATAGTTGAGAGGTCCCTTTTCATGAGCCAGGCGCAATGCAGTATCCCTGTCTCAAAAAATTGAGAGGGTGCGCTATAATCGTCCACAGCGGGGGTCCAGGGACAGGCTGGTGGCGACGGACAGGTTCTGCCTCTTAGGTAGGGTACGTCCAACCCATCGTATCTGTACTGGAGCAGGGGAGGCAAGCACCTACTAGGGGTGGCACAAGGAAATTACCATGGTCCCAAAAGAGCAACCCCGCAATGTGTGGAGAAAAGGTGTGCGCAGCAGCACCAGAGAGAGTGGCAGCCAAGGACGCGCCACAGAGAAAAAGTGTTGACAAGGAGGTGCAAAAAATACAGACACTGTGATAATGTGCCTGTGCCCAGTGCGGAGGAGGTGGGCCCATTGCTGTACACACAATGGAGCTCCACCTTAGCGCTGTCCTTGCAGGATATAGGCAGGACAGGACTCCAGACATCCACATAATGCAGGTGTGGCCAGGGGAAAATATGTTCAGGTCCCAGCATTGCCCCCCGAACACGCCACAGTTTAAGAGCAGTGAGCAGGGGCACCACAGCAGTCACCGTTCACTGATAGGCCTGAATGAGAGTCACCAAGTGCAGGTTGATAGGGCCCACCAGAGCCCAAGTGTAGGTGCAAGGGCTTTATGTGTTCTTACGGCCATCCCTTGGTCACCGTAAGGACAGCGCAACCGCCCGCCTCAGTAACACTGGCCCTCCAAGGAGCTGGCATATGGGCCCCATGGCATGATAGGGGGCCCACGTCACAGCGCACACCACAGACCTGGCAGCTGAAACCAGCAGGCCCCAGGAGGTGAGCCACACATGCCACAGCCAAGCCATCAGATTCACCTATTGACCCTGTCACCACTGGGCCTCTGAGGACCGTGTCAGACTGTGGCGCCAGTCATATATTGAGGTGGCCACCCCAGCTGTAACCCCAGGTCGGAACCGCAGTCAGGCGGACAGAGCAGGCCCACACCCTTAGGGAAGGAAACCGCAAAGGCATAGTGGGGACAAGTGCCTCCCCAAGGAAGCAGAATCGGGTGAAGTCCTCTGGAGTTTTGAGAGCCATGCGGCCATCTTGGTCACTAGTTTGGCCACGCCCCATATTTTATTTATATTTTTGCTCGACAATTTGTTAAGAAGTTGTAACTTTTGTTTATGTATTAAAAGGAGGGATGTGTATTGTGATGAGTTTACTGCTATTGTTTCCAGACAGGCATCGTATTGGTAAGTCACCTTCTACCATTGGTGAGCATAGCTCTGTGAGCACAGGGGTCTGGAATGTGGAGAATGCTGGAGAAGGATCCAGAAGCTGTGAAGAGCGATTGTGCTGTGTCTCATTGTGTGTGCAAGGAAATATATATTCCTTGAATAAAAGAAGATTCATACTGAAGTTCTGTGTGTGGAACGGTTCCAAAAATAGCAGAAAGGTTGCTTAAAGCTTGTCTCAGGCCTGAAGGTTGCATAATATGTGTTTCTTTTTATAATGATAATGATGTTTATGGAGCATGCGATTGCCCAGAGGCATCTTTGCACTGGTGTCTGCTAGAAGTAACAGTGTATAAAAACTAACTGGCCCACATAGACAGGTTTTGAGTTGTTTTTTAGAACAGGTATAATTGGAGTGGGCTTTGAGATGCAGAGGCATTTTGTTCCAAAGTTTTCATGTAAAGGTAATAAAGCTTCTACTATCGCAAGACGCTTTGTTTATTTCAGATGTTTACACTGTTCTTGAGGTTGCTGACCAAAGGGCTCTCCTAGCTGTGTACCATATGAATTTCTTCTTAAGGTACTCAGGGCCTGTGTCTTGAAGGGATTTGCAAGCAGCATAGTGCCTTGAAGGCTACTCGCTTCTTAATAAGTGGACAGTGTAGCTCCGACCGTGCATGTGAGACAGATTTGAACTTTGGAATTCTCATTAAGAGACTAGCTTCTGAGTTTTGAGAAATTTGCAGTTTATTTTGCGATTGTTGATGGATGCCCATACATAGGATATTACAGTTATCTAACCTGGAAAGCACCAGGGTAATGATTACCAATTTCTTCAGATTGAATGGAATAAATAGGAGATTTTTTTTTTATTTCAACGTTTTTTTATTAGTTTTATACAAACAAATACAATAGCATTCTGTCACAGGGTTAGCCAAACATAGTATGTATGCGATGGTTACAGGTACTTTAAGGTAAAACATCTGTTTTAGCTAATCCCCTCTTACATTGACTTGCTGAGAAAATTAGGCAAAGGCTGATAGAAAGAGAGAAACAGGAAAGAAAGAGGTGAAAGGGAGATGTGAGAGAGGTTCTGTGGCACGGAGTATAATAGGAGTTTTAGTCCTGTGACAGATCTGACACCCCACTAGGTGGCCTATGGTGGGAGTGGTAGAAGCCCCCCCCAATGTCCCTTCAGCCCATGGTGGTAACCTCCGGTTCGCTCCCCCCCCAGTGGGGAGGGGAGGAGGGAGCCGGACTGGCTTCAAGGGGGTTCGTAAGAGTCTAGGTACGCGTCAAGCGACCTGCACATCCCTCTGGTTGCTGGTCTCCAGTGCGAATTCTGAAACGCAATGTTATCTGTGCCTCTGAGGTACGTCACTCAGTTGAGCCAGCCCTTGTATGAGGTCTTAGTTGTGTCCTTCCAATTGGTGAGGACCATTTTCACTGCTGCAGTGAGAAGCAGATCCAGTAGGTCTTTATCATGCTCTGATCTTAGTGCTGTGGTCATGAATGCCGTGGCGAGGGAGGAAAATTCAGTTGTTAATGTGTAGCCCAGTACGTTATTTATGAACCCAAAGATTTTCTCCCAGAAGTGATGGGCAGTAGCAGATAAGATGTGCTAGGTCCCCCTTTTCCTTGCTACAGTTCCAGCATAACTCCTCTTCTCTGAGGCCTAGTGAGAATAATCGAGCGGGGGTCCAGAAGGCTTTGTAGAGTAGCCAGAATTTAGTTTCTGCTAGTACCGGGGGGGGGGGGGGGATTTTATTATGTGAGGCAGAGGACCATAATGACGCCTGTTCTTGCTCGTTAAGTGGGGTATTGCCTTGTTTGATCCAGCAGTTAGTTGACTTGACATTAATATTGGTGGTGTTTGGGCATAGCAGTTTACAGAGGTGTGATACCTGATGACCTAGTCTGTTGATCTTTGTCAAATACCGTGGGATTGATGGTTGGGCTGGTGATAGTTTGGCCTTGGATAGAGATGTTTTGATTTTCAGGAAATTGTAGAACTCGATGTCTGATTGTTTGTGTCTAGATTTTAGTACGGCAAACGTGGTACGGTACCCCCCTTCTTCTAGCTGGGCTGGGTGGGAGATGCCTCTCTCTATCCATGTTTCGAGGGCTAGGCATTCCCCTTGTATCTGATCTTGATGTTGGCCCAGAATGACTCCATCTTCGAATCCTTTATTCTGTGCTTCAATTTCTTGTCTATTTTTCTGTTCTTAAAAATGGAGCTGGAGGCATAAGGATGTTTGTTAGCTGTTAACAGCGCCATTGGGTTTAGGTTGTTCAGTATGGCTCTCTCGACTTGTAGTCATACCGGTGTGTACCCTTGAGGAGGTGCTATGCAGTAAGCCTCTTCTTTTGCCAGAAATGCAGTTTGGAAGGTACTAAAGTCTGCAAGGTTTACCCCTCCCAGTTTTTTCTCCAGTCTTAGTTTTTTTATGCTTATCCGTGCCTTTTTCCCCCGCCATAGGAATTTAGGAATCATGTTATCCACTTTACGGTGCAAGTCATCTGTGAGTAGGAGTGGGAGCATGCTGATCATGTAGTTGATCCTTGGGGTGATCATCATTTTGATCGTTTCGATTCTGCCCCACCAAGTTATACATTTCGGGGACCATGCCTCCAGGAGTTTCTTTATCTTTTGTAGCAGTAGCTTCTCATTGTGGCCTAGTGTGCTCATGTGGTCGTTGCCAAAATGTATGCCTGTATATTTGATAAACCTTGTTTGCCAGGCCAGGCCTGAACCCCCTAGAGTGTCCCTAGTGCAGTGGATGTTCATGGGTTTGCAATTTGATTTGTCCCTGTTGAGTTTATATCCTGAGTGGTCTTAGTATAACTCTATGGTGTCTATCAGGGCCTCAATTGGTTGCTCTGTCACTATTAGGATGTCATCTGCGTATGCGGCCAGTTTTATTACAACATCATTAATGTTGACACCTTTTATTTTCGTGTTTAGCTTGATGTCGCTGATCAGGGGTTCTAATGCCAGCAGAAAGAGTGAGGGGGACAGTGGGCAGCCCTGTCTAGTGCTGTGTTGGAGAGTGAGGGGTTCGGCGAGTGACCCATTAATGACAATGCGTGCTCTCGGATCCCTGTACAGCGCCATCACCTTCCGAATATAACCTTCCCCTAAGTTGAAGGATTTCATGCACTGTTCCAGGAAGGTCCATGATACCCTATCGAAGGCCTTCTCAGCATCCAGGGTGATAGCTACAGCTGGTTCTGTTTTCTTTGCCGTGTGATCTAGTATGCCGCAGAGAAGTCTGGTGTTGTTGTTCGACATTCGTGTTCTCAGTAAGCCTACTTGGGAGTTGCTTATTAAGTTGGGTAGGATGGAGTTTAGCCTGGTTGCTAGGATTTTTGCATATATTTTGCAGTCCACATTAATTAGGGATATGGGCCTGTAGTTCTTGGGTAGCAACTGATCCCTCCTTTGGGATTACTATTATGTTCGCTTCGGACATGGATTGAGATACCAACCCATTCTCTGCACAGTGATTAAACACCCTCTTCATGGTAGGTTTTAGCTGTTCTAGGAAGGATTTGTAAAAGGTGGCTCTGTATCCATCCGGGCCCGGGGCTTTGATATCCTTCATGGATTTGACCGCCATTTCAATCTCGCCGGTGTTAATTTCTTGCCCTATACTCTGTGATTCTGCGCTGGTTAACTGTGGGAGGCCAAGTCTCTTAAGGTATTTTTTGCATGCCTCCAGATTCAGGATCCAGTCGTTTTCATTAAGTTCCTGGTAAAACATTTGAAAGGTGTTGAGTATGTCTTTGTGTTTTGTATGCGTTTTGTTGTGTGGGTCTGTCATGGACGAGATGGTAAATTGGTTGCACTTGTGTTTCAGGTAGGAGGCTAGTAGTTTTCCCGCTTTGTTTGCTTCACAGAGGTTAATGGCTTTGTATTTATTGAACCACAACCCAGATTTCTCACTCAGGATCTTATTGTATTTGTATTTTTTCTAGTTAGGTCCGTTAGTAGTTTGGTACCGTGGGTGGCCCTAGCATGATTCGTTTCTAGTCTTTTGATGTCTTGCTCGAGTTGGGACAGCTGTGACTTTGTATTTTTGTTTATCTTGCCTTTAATTTTGATTATAGTGCCTCTGATGGTAGCATTCAGTGCGTCCCATATGGTGGAGGCGCTAGTCCCCGGCAAATCGTTGTGCCTAAGGTATTCCCTTATTGCCTCCTCAATTTTTCCCTTGTTCTCGGGGGAAGCTAAGACATCGCTGTTAAAACGCCACCTTCAGGGAATGTCAACGTTGTGGCAACCGCTCAGCTTTAGGCTTATACAAGAGTGGTCCGACACTAGTTTAGGCACTATTTCGGAATGTTCTATTAGGTGTGTGTGTGGTCCTGTGATTAGTATGTAATCTATCCTGCTGTTCGAATTGTGTGGGTTAGAGTAGAATGTGAAGTCCATTGTTTGTGTCCAGGTGCTGGAGTCGCCATGGGTCCTTGAGGTTGAATTTGGAGCATATGTTCTTTAATGTAGTGTGTGCGCTTGTGGACTGGTACTGGCATGGTTACTGTCTATCCAGTATGTGGTCGAGGGGCATGTTGAAGTCCCTCGCCACTACCATGAGGTCATTCTGTGGGAGACTATCGAGCTTGTGCGGCACCCCTTCCCAGAAGGTGGGGTTGTCTGTGTTTGGACTGTATATGTTAGCTACGTGTATACTCTCCTCCCCCCTTCTCAGGTGTGTTATCAGAAGTCTGCCATCCTCATCATGGAGCTGTGATTCTAGTGTTAGGTTGGAGCTTTTAGATACCAATGTGATTACCCCTCATTTCTTTTTATCTGCCAGTGAGCACGCCACTTGAGAGAACCAGTTGGTTTTCACTAGTCTGACATCCCCCAGGGATAGCTTGGTTTCTTGTAGCAGGACCGTTTCCCCTTAGTCTAAGCTAGATAGTCTAGGAACTTCTTACGTTTAATAGGGTGGTTGAGCCCTTTGACATTGAGGGATACAATCTTTAAGTCAGCAGCCAGGTTGAGGTTGTTGGTAGGGGTCATTATCTGAGGTGAGACATGTCTGGCGAGTCTAGATTACATCCCCAACTCTCCCATGTCATTGTTCTTCCTCCCTTCCCGCCCAACCGGACCCTCTATTGTCGAGCTATTAGTGTCTGCCTTGTGTTAGTCCCAGAGTTTGGTCTCACTCTTGTAGTAGTAACGGATGTCTGGCCGAACCTTCTCATTAAGGAATGTGAGAATAAAGAGGTGAAAATAGAAACAAAGACAGAGAAAAAAGAAAGCATATAGTCTGGGGCCCCCACCCCTCACCCCCCACCCCCCCACACAGAAACATCGTATGCTGAGCGTGCGACGACAGGGTCGCCGTCCCGTTCTCCTGGGAGTTGTTGGGTGATAGCTCTGTGTTTCTATGATCCCAAAAGTCTACATTTGTCGCCTCATTAAAATTCTGCATTACTGTCCCCCCCACATCATTATACATCACCCTTGAGGCCTTATATGTCCATATAGAAAAAAGGATATAGCAATTGTCTTGGTTACAGTGCGCGACATCAGGTATGTGGGCTGATCTGTGACTGGGGGTGAATGTTTTGCCAATGTGCAACATTCCGTCCATCAACTTGTGTGTTTTGCTGATCTGCCTGCTCTCCAGCGTTTCTCAGTCTCTATTGTAGAGGTCATGGTGATTTTGTTTGGAGTGGTCTCCACTGAGGTAGGTGACGTTAACACAGTAGGATCTGGGTGTAGTCCCTTGGGTCAGGTTTAAAGCAGTATTTGGGACTTGACCCCCCCACATCGGGCACTTCTCTACGTTTCGTTGCTTCGAGGACCACGAGCCTTCCTCTGCTATCTGTTGTTGACTGTTGTTGGCTGGGTCGGTCTAGGTATAGGTCCGGTAGTACCCGGTCGAGCAAGTTCTGCAGGGCCTACGGTGAGCCTACATGATTATTTGTGGTACTTATGGGGCCCTCAGGCAGCTTTGAAGTAGTTAGATAGAGCGTGTTTGCTGCAGTTGAGGTAATTGAGGTAGTTAATGAGGTGGAATGCGTAGTTTCTGTGCTTCAATATGTCTTTTTTGAGATTTTGCGAGTTTTTTTGTGTGCAGTCTTTTGCTTCAGTAAAAGGTGAATTTGAGGTCGAGGTAGAAAATGAGGTTGCTTGAGTTGTTGCAGTAGAACATTATGAGTCCTTGAGCAGGTTGTCTTCACTCCACGCCCAGTTCTGGTGAGGCTCTCTTTATGCTGGTACCTGCTTGGGAGGTCTCCATTTCTTGGGGTGTCGGGCCGTCTAGGTATCTGGCCAGCTCTTTCGGATTGTCGAAGAGTTGGGAGCGACCTCTGTCATTTATCCTGAATTTTGCCGGGCCATCGAACGAGAACTGGATGTTATTTTTCTTCATTTTGTCCCGTAAGGCCAGGAATCCTTTTGTAGTATCCACCGTGGTTTTGGAATAGTCCTGCGTGAAGATGATCTTCTGCCCATTCCATGTGATCTGGTGGTTTTTCCGTGCAAAATTGAAGAAGGCCTCTGTGTGTTGAAATTTCAGGGGTTTGCAGATTATTGGGCGAGCCGCACTCCTTGTTGTGGATCTGAAGGTAGGGATTCTGTGAGCTCTGTCTAGTTCGAACTGGTGGTCAAATTTTAGGTTTGTGATTTTGGGGATCATGTCTTCTAGGAAGGCCAGGTACAAGCCCACTTTATCTTCTGCTCCCTCCGGGACTCCTAGGATTCTTATGTTCCCCGTCTGTTGCGGTCTTCCAATTCCGCAGTTTGTTTCTGGAGTGATGCTGTGATTTTAGATAAGGTTTTCAGCTCTTTGTTTACTTGTAGGTCCGCATCTTCGATATCACTTATTCTTTGTTCCGCCGCGGCCAGCCTATTGTTAGCTATGTGCATATCCACCCTGACCGCTGCTAGCATCTTTGGTCTGTTTTGTGGTCTTGGCCAGATCATTTTTATATTTTTAGATGAATTGCTTAGATTTGTTTTTCATCAAGGGTGTAGTTTTTCCTCCACTTATTCTCCTGCTTTCCACATTTTTGTTTTACTTACCTTAATTTAGATGAGAACTAAAGAACCGTGGGTTGATTTTGGTGGTTTTATAAGATTTTAAGTGGAGCTAGCTTTGTGGCGGATGAATTAATTCATTTGGAGTAATTGGCTAGCTAGGCCAGTGTCGTCTGAAGGGAAGGGTTGTGATGCATCTGAGATAGCACTAAGTTCTGTTTCATTGATTATGTTCCATGCTCAGGAGTTAATGAGCAGTGTGGTTGTACTTCCTGGGGAGTTTGAGAGAGAAACTGATGGCATTGTTATCTGACCATGTTAGCGGGAGGACAGTTTCCATCTTCAGCTCCTGGTTATTTGAAGAAATGCTGTGCAAGATGTGACTCGCTGAGTGCGTGGCAGTGCTTACCATTTGTTTGAACTGAAACAGCTCAAATTGTCAATGAGTTGTTTTGTTTCTTTATTGAATAAATCCTCTGATTGAAAGTTAAAATCTCCTTAAATGGTAGAGTTAGGCAACAGCAATGCATGATTCAAGGAAATCATTGAACTGATTTAAAAAAAATGACTCACGGCCCTGGTGGCCTGTAGATTAAAAGTCCATTGAAAGTATAATTATTGGTGAGTCTACATTTAAAAGTGAGGGCTTCACAATCTGATTGTGCTACTGGCTCACAAAGAATCCCTAGGTGCTCGCAGTAAACTACAGCTAGAACGCTACCACTTTTCATGATGCAATCCAATCTTAACCCCTTCAGTGCCCCGCCCTTTCCCCGCCCTGTGCCGGGCGTTGCATTAGCGGGCGAGGTTCATGACGAGATAGTCTCGTCATGGGCACAGCGCAACCGTGCTCCATGACAAGACTATCTCGTCATGGGCACTGAAGAGGTTAAGAAATCATAAGGCACAGGGACAACAGTGCAAAGTCAGGGCTGGAAACTTCCTCTACCCATGTGTCTGTGGGAAAAGCTATCTCCGATGAATAAATGTCGGTGAGTTGAAAAAAAATCATATTTGTGTTTAATTACTGAGCGGGTATTGATCAAGACATAGTAGATTCTAGTGACACATTCAGGAGTAGGGACAGAGAGGTTACTTTGCTTATAACTGGGTATGCTAAATTTAGGTAGAGACTTCTGCCTACATAACATGTGGCAGTTTGCACATTGATAACAGTACACTCCATGCTTTTGCAAAAATTAAACAAGTTGCACAAAGTGTTCCTACCTCAGTTGTTAAAAAGAAGGAGCTGGTTTCTATTGTACTTCTTGGAAGGAAATTGGCAAGGGGATCTTGTGCAATCTGGGTACAGATGGATGCTTGCCCTTGGCGTGCCTTTGGTGACTCATGCAATACCTTTTTAAAATATGCCATATTTATGACTGATCACATGAAATAAACAATCTTTTGAATTGGCTGTTAATGACAACTAGGGTGTTTCCCTCTCACAATACCATAGCTCTCACTCGTAGGATTATACTATGAATTACCAAGCAAAAATTATTTTTCTGACTGGAACCTGGACGTTTCATTAATGGTTCATTTTATTTATACATGTCAAAGTCTTAATTCATGTTGCAAAGCATTTTTTAAAGTATTAGATTATTTAATTCAATGTTGCATGTTATTTTTCAAGATACAATATCATAAATATTAATTGTGCAATTAAATGCAATGTTGCTATGCCTAACCTAGCTTTGGCTATTCCAGCATGGCATTCTCTCTTATGGAAATATTGCTTAATTCATGTGGGGGTTGTATTGCACTTCTTTTTCGAGATCAGTATGTTTGCAGCTAAACCAGTGGCGTCTCCTCCACTATGGTGGAGGAGTATCTTCCCACTTCCTTTAAGCAGTGCGTAGTCGTAACATAAAATGATAATAACTTTGCCCTATTATCATTTTATGCTTTGTACTGCTTTGCGGGTAGGTGGGTGGGGGGCTGCTCTGCTCTGGGAGATGGGCAGGGAAGGAGTGGTTTGCCCACTCTCAAGTGCGCAATGACTGTTTGGTCGGCCCTCTCACGCCACCCTAACCAGTTGTGATTACTTTCCCCGTTCTCCATGCAGCCTGCATTACAGCCTGCAAGAAGAACATGCCCAGGCCCCGATTCCCTGGTTGAATGTCGAACCAGGATGCTCAAAACCAATTACAATGCTGCATTGCAGTCTTGTGGTTGGTCTCTGGGGGCTGCTGTGCTTCCTGTTCCTCGAGTTCCATGAGGAGAGCAGGAGCGGAGATGCAGAACCCGGTGGCTAGGTATGTTTATTTTTTTCATATTTGCTCCCCCCCGCGTGACCCTCCCCCATGAACTTCCACCCGCGCCCATCCTGCCACCTGCAACCCATTCCGGCCACTACTGAACACAAATAGAGGTGATAATTTAGATCAAACTGAAGGTTTTACTTTCTATTTTAATATCAATCCTATGTGTTCAAGTTCAGGGTCCTTGGTCTTATGCCTCCTAGGTCCCATAGCAATTTTTATTTACACTTATTATACTGCTTTGTGCCTTTTATTTAAAAACTTGGCAATTGTATGCTGCTGTGTGATTTCAATATGCATGGGGACAATTCTACAAATTGTATTTGGTTACATTTTTAGAGGCCTTATGTGCATTGGATTTAAAACTGTTAGTTACATCCCCAATGCACATTACAGGACACACACTGAACCTTATTGCTACCAATGTCAGTAACCTTTCAGCAGATTGATCTCTCCCTTTGGCCTGGTGTTACCATTGTGCTGTTCTTTGTCATTTTAATCTTCCTCAATGTTGTCGCCCCTTGTTATCCACTCTGTATTTTATAGAGCATGGTCCAAGATGAAGGATGGGGGTTTTGTAACCTCTCTTACTATCACTCTTTGTCTCTTTTCAGAAAATATGAACATGAATGCTCATACTTTTAACTCCTGAATGTCCACTGGTCTGCTATAGATCTTATTGCCCTGCTTGACAGTCAAAATTCTCAACAGTTATTTCTTGGCTCCCTGGTCTTCCAAGGCTCTGCTCGAGAAAAACAGTAAATGGTAATGTCTAGAATGCAAGTGGAGGTCCACTTATAGTTTTCAATCCAAGCAAATTTGCAGATCGGCTCTAAAAAACGTATGCCATTTCTAGGCAGATAAATTGGCATCAACCTACATTTCAGCTAGAAAGATTTTCTCTGTCGCCCTTTTTTTAATGCCAGAACCCTGCTTCATTTTCTAAAGAACAGTGCCACAACCATTCAGCTTTCTTCTCTGAAGAAAAAAACTATTTATTCTATCTATTAAAACTTCACTCCTCAGCCTAGTGTGGCCCAGCTTGCTTATACTCTTGACTCTATCCAGGGTTTCTCTTTTCCTTCTTTTCATTCTTTGACTGTTTTGTTTTTGCTCCTGTTATCTTAGTGAATATGATCAGTGTTGTTTAATCTGGCTCTCCTACCACACCTTGCCCTTCAAGATTTTAAAGGTTGTCCTCAATTACATTGTCCTGCAGCAATGCAATCTTATTCATTTGAATTATCTACTACCGCTCCAGCTTGAAATAGGCACACATAAGGCCTTCTTACGATGTCAGTCGGAATGACCGTCCAACCGACATGGCCACGGCGAGATTCCAAACCAATCTACCGTGAGCTCTCTGACAACTGAATTATGATGTATGCCAGGCAAATTTCCAACTTCGGCGGTCAGGGACGACTCTAACACAATTGTGTCGGTCAGAAATGAGTCTGATATGACTGCATCAGTTGGAAAGGCTGTTCTATAGGGATTCAGACTCTGCAAATGCATCGGTTGTACCACTGAGCTGAATATGATGTCACATGGCAAGTGTAAATCACAGAAACTGATGCTAACACAACACCAACCATAGTATGCCCTCACAAAACTATACATAGACCATGATCCTTTGCTATCACAACCCTGCAGAGTCTGACTGAGCACACTGCTGTCTCTAGTTACATACTCTGCAGCCATCCTTTCACACCTTCACTCACTGCAATTGCATCACTCACTACACATTTCAATTTTGTTTTTTTGTTCCTTCTTTTTCTCCACACCTCTTCAATCGCACACTCACGATGACGAAAAAGAGACAGCCACATTTCTCAGATGAGGAGTTGACAGTGCTTGTGGATGAAATCCTTAGAGTAGAGCAACAGTTATTTGGGACCCATTTCAACAAACTTCTATCATACTGAAAAGCCTGATGTGGGACAGGATAGTCAACAAGGTAAATGCAGTTGCCACCACCCTGCATACAATGGAGGATATCAGGAAGAGGTGGTACGATGTCAGAAGGAGGGTCGAAGTCACAGTCAACCAAAACCACTGAGTGGCACAGCGGACTGGTGGTTGCCCTCCCATGCCACCCATTCCCTGCTTGGGACGAGAAAGTGCATGCCATCAGGCCGCCGGAGAGCTTTTTTGTAATACCAGAAGGAATGGAGTCTGGCAAGTGACCACCAAACATCAAGTCAGCCACGACACCTAAACACAAATAACTGCAATGGTCTAAGGTTTGTAATGATGCTTTTTTGCAAATGAAACAGTAGCCAAAGTATTGTTGGTGTCTAACTAATGCAGACAACTAGTATACTTGCACTGAACATCCAACATTACCCAAATAATCACATTTACAAATATCTACCTGTAGGCTGTCAGTGTGTAACCAAGTTACCCTTCATGGCACCAATAACATCTGTCAAAATTTTCAAAAAATGGCCCTTAACTAGAGTAAGTAGTTACCAGGTATGTAATGCAAACCACTTCATCAAGTAATTAGATCTCCGAAAAGGAAAGGGCTACACCTATCATCAGCCACTCATGCTCGACCTAAGAACAACAAACTCCTGTGTAAGCCATCTCTCCTTGCAACTTCCCCTCACTGATAGTAAGCAATAGGCCCAGGTGGACTGGCTGGGCATGGGTGGGAGGATGACTCACTGCACTGACCACACATCCCAGCAGGCTTTTCACTCCGAACCACATCCACCTCTGTCAGCCATCTTGCTATTGCACTCACCATCAATAGCAGTAAGCAAGAGGCCCATGTGGGCTGGCTGGGGTAGGTGGGAGAAGTATTCACTGCACTGACCACACATGTTAGCAGGCCTTCCACTCCAAACCACATCCACCTCTGTCAGCCATCTTGCAACTGCACTCATCGTCAATAGCAGAATGCAATAGGCCCAGGTGGGCTGGTTGGGAGGAGTACTCACTGCACTGACCACACATCCCAGCAGGCCTTCCACTAAAAATGACAGACATCTCTGTCAGCCATCTTGCTACTGCTCACCTTCACTGGCATGAAGTCACTTGTCAGTAGGGGGAGGGGGGTGTGCCAGAAAAGACCACAAATACCAGCAGGCCTTCCACTCCAAACTACATCTACCTCTGTAAATCATCTTGCTACAGCACTCACCCTCACTGGTAGTAAGCAATAGGCCAAGGTGGGCTGGCTGGGCTGAGTGGGAGTAGTACTCAGTGCGCTAACCTCAAATTCCAGCTGGCCATCCACTCCAAACCACATCCACCTCCTGCAGCCATCTTTGTATTGCAGTCACACTCACTGGTAGTAAGCAATATGCCCAGGTGGGCTGGCTGGGCTGGGTGGTAGGAATGCTCACTGCACTGACCACACATCCCAGCAGGCCTTCCACTGTAAACTACATCCACCTCTGTCAGCAGCCTTGCTGCTACATTCACCCTCACTGACAGGAAGTCATTGGCCAAATGGGAGGGTGATCAGAAAAGACCATAAATCCCAGCAGACCTTCCACTCCAAACCACATCCCCCTCTGTCAGCCATCTTGCTACTGCACTCACCCTGACTGGCAGGAAGCAATAGGCTCAGGTGGGCTGGCTTGGCTGAGTGGGAGGGAAACTGATTGCACTGACCTCAAATTCCAGCAGGCCTTCTAATGCAAGCTCTAAGAAAGTCACCTGTGATGTACCTTCAACACCATTTACCTCACATCTCACTGTGGAGTGTAAGGCAAAATTCACTGAGCTGTGAAAACTCAATGCCATGCATTTACACAGATGCCTACTTAGGCTTAGGTACCCTGTTCTCTTGAGTAGATAAGAATGGGACCATCACTCACAGCATGACTACATTATATAAGAACATACACAAACTGTTCAGAGTTTGGCTGCTACTTCAATGTGTCTGGTGATACACAGACCATGACCAGCACACACAAATAACAAATAAGATCAATTATAGATGAGTATGTATGTCATGCAAATATTTTTGATGTTGAGCTCACTAATCCTCAACTGTCATCTACAGAGTGTCAGGTACAAGTCAATGTCAGTAGACATGTTACAATCCAAATTGAGAACATGAGCATATCAGCACAGATGTGGTGCAAGACAATAATTCACATCATGATTAAGTTGCGTTGTTTATGCCTAATAAAGGCTAACATTATGTGGATAAGTGCCAAATCATCCATCTAAAACTGTTTTGGCATCTAGGCATTTACTCAAATTGTACCAGTTGAGGTATAATGTAGAATCACATAATTAAATGTGTCATATCTATACCAACAGGGCAATCTGGGAACAACCCGATGCAGAATGAAAAAAACAGCCAGATTCAGACTCTAACCATGAATGAGCTCCCCCATGAAGAAGACTCTCCCATACCCCTGGACGAGGAAGAGGAACCTGGCCCATCAGGTTTGGCTCGGCAGACAGCACCAGCACGTCCAGTAGTATCCACTGCAAAATCTACCACCTCAGGTACCAACACACAGCTGACATTTACCACAACAGATACACCATCAACCACAGGCAAAAACACCATCACGGCAACCTAGTCCACTCTGGAGTTGATGGACACAAACCAAGTCAATGAGGAAGGAGGATCTGCCTCGACTGTGCAGGCACAAACGTGCCAGCCCATGGGGGTATGTAGGGGTGGCGGGAGGGGCCGTGTGGGTCCATTGCACCAAACAGCTGGTGCCACTGATGCCGAGGTCAACCTCTGACTGGGTACTTGTTGCCTATGAGGGGTTCCAGGGAGCAATGAGCCAGGTTTCTGAACACCTCCGGAACATTGAACAACTGCAGGAGTCCCAAGACCAAAGACTTGAATGCTTCAATGAGCACATGGACAAGGTCATGGGTTGCTGAGGGAGATCTGTTCTACTCTTTGCCCCACATTTGCACAGACAACAACCCCTCCCTGTGTGACATCTCCAGCTGTGCCATCACCATTTGCACAAGCTACAGGAAGGGATGCTGAGTCTGGTGTAGAATCTTCAGTACCCCAGGAGCCTGCAGTTATTGTTCCCTCCACCCCAAATGTGGGGTTGGTCATCCAAAGAAATATAAGAGAGGGTCGGATGGCAATGCACAACTCCCAGCTTGTAAAATAAGGTACACCTGATATCCTCCTTTGTGTGCTAATTATTCACTTTATTGATTATTCATACCAAATGTTCCATATCAGATGGAAGTACACTGTTGGTCTTTGTACTCTGAAAACTGTAGCTATGACTTTTTGGATTTCAGCCAACAACACTGTCAACTTCTCAAATTTAATTTTTTTATCACTGATCCATATTGCGTTTCATTACCTATTCACCATGTTTGGCACATAAAAACAGTTTGCACATCAATACCAGCTCATGTTGTGCCTTTGACATCTATCTCAAATCTTTCTGAGTATCATGTGAGCACTCTGATGAAAGAGCAATCAACCTAGGTCAACAAGTACATGTAAATTGAAACTTTAGTGCCACAAAGTCAATCAATTGTAGCACCATCAGATAGTCATACAGATTCAGAGTATCATACAAACTTTAGTCCATGATAAATATTCACAGATAGTCATTTCCATGAACAATCATCACAAGTTGACATCCCACTCAACAATCGATGCCACCAAACTAGTTTGCCATGTTCAACCAACTAGACACCAATTTTTGAGAAGCTACATTAGACAATGCAAAGTTCAAGGTAAAACACACATTTAATTTTCTGTGAACACCTGGTAACAAATCACAAACACCATAAATGCCACACACAATCAGTAAACAAAAGAAAAGCACACAGGCCTTTACTACTGGGCAGTCTGAACAGGTCCCATTTCAAGTTGTGTTTTTATGTAGGAACTTGCACAGACAACAATTACACACATCTACAGCTACATCAAGTTTTCAAACATTGATAATCTAGGTGATATGAATTGGAACTACCATGGTTTATCGCCTCGACCACATTGTTTTTGAGCACATGATGGTACACTTATTGCAAAACAAAGTATACATGATGGGATGAAAGTCCATTGGGTTGTAGAAACTTCCATTCCTTCTTTTGCAAGCAGGTGTAATAAAGGTTATGTATCCTTATAGTCTGTGCCAAACATTCCCAGGATCATTCCATTTCCAGGGTTGTACTCAGCCACAGTATCATATACCAGGTGATGGTACAACTCAGAAACTCCCATAAGTTGATGACATGGAAAAGTGAACTGAAACAACAAAATGAAAGAAGTTAAGCAATGCAAATCATGTCTCACTAGCAAGTGTAAAAGTCAACCAGAACAGTCACAGTTAACACAAGTTAGGCCTGCATGACACAGTGTGCATGTAACTATAACCATATCCCAAACCTGTCTTCCATAAAAATTGGCACACTTATCCTACACTCTGATGAGTGCATACACATAGTCCACACAGCTACACAACAACAAACACTGTGGAATTAGAAGTACATCTCAATGCATACTTACAGTCATGAAAAGAAGTTGTTTCTAAGATTTGTTGCAAGTCAACTCCTTCCTCCTCACCACTGTCTTCATTGTCCAATCCCGGATCCTCAGTCGGTGTCACCTGCTGGTCTCCTTCATATTCCATCAGAGGGATTTCCTTCCTAATTGCCAGGTCATGGAGCATACAGCAGGCAACGGTGATCTGGCACACCTTTCCTGGAGAATATAGTAGTTTTATCAAGAAAGTGGAATCTTGACTTCAGGAAGCCAAAAGTCCGCTCCACTATCTGCCTTGTTTTCCCATTAGCCTCATTGAAGCAGACATCTGCTGGATTGACTGGAATCTGCAGTAGCATTAGTAACCATGGCTAGATGGGGTATCCTGCGTCTCCTAAATGAAAGATCGACAATAATCATTTAATAAATAGACACACAAACCCACTCACAACACAAATCAATAAAAAGCTTACTTAGCAACAAGCCAGGCCTAATCTGGAAGAAGTTGAGTCATCAAACGGGGTATGATGCTGTTCTGTAGTATGTGCGAGTCATAGGCTGATCCAGGAAATCAGGAACAGATGTGGGAAATACACCTAACTGCCAACCACACCACCTGTACATTGATTGAGTCGAAGTGCTTCCTGTTCCGATATACTTGCTCTTTGGCCTGTGATGGAATAAAAGCATTATGGGTCCTATTGATAGCCCCAATGACATGAGGGATTCGCCAAACCCATACAATTCAGCTTTAATATTGATCAATTCTCCTGGTTTGGGAAACTTGATGTAGCTGTCAATGTGTCTGGTCAATGCCTGCAGTACATCCTGAAGTACACTGCTAAACATAGGCTGGGACATTCTGCCAGATGTTGCCACTGTGTACTGGAATTATATTCTGGCCAAGAAATGGAGTACTACCATCACCTTAAAGTTGTGCATCAGTGATGTAGGACAGTAGGGATGTGCACACAATGAATGTGCCAACTGCTGGCACAAATCCTTTAGTGTCGCCTTATTGAGATGGTGTTTTCTGATCAAGTTCCTCTCTTCCATAGTTTGTAGGTCAGGAAACGGCCTGTAGGCAGGAGGCTGTCTTACGGCTCCTCTGCCATACCTATGTATGGAGTGTTAAAACAGTAGGTGTTAGATCACAATGCGCCCAGAAACATGTACTGAGACAAACACCAAAGACCAAGTAACCACACATGACAATCCATGGCAGTGCAAACCAGAGTTCACAGTACAAAAATATACTAAACATACCACAGCATACATGACATTTCTGATTATGGCTCAAATGTATAGGGAAGGAAAGTACACTTGACTCATATCACTAGTGACAGAATTTTTTGATGCAAAATCAAGCAGGACATAGTCCAGATCTTATAATCCAAGAACACATGACAGTTATTTCTAATGAGCGAGTTTTGTCGTACACAGGTTAGGATCATGTTATGTATCGCATCATGTACACCACATACATCTTGAGTTTCACTCAGCACTTCAAGCAGACAAATGTTACATGGTGGACACTGTCATGCAGTCATGTTTACATTGCACATACAATAACATCCACAGGCCATTGACAATCAACATCTTTCTTTAAATGCAGATGTGCGCTTAAGTATAGAACACAAAGACCACATAAAATGTCCCATTTAGATTCAATGCCTCAGTAGGGGGCTTTAAGTTTGAGTGTTTAGTCCCTCTGGGAAGGTTGGATACTGTACATCAGACACACACCACCTTTCCACCTTCATATCCCACAGATCGCACACTGGGTGACAGAGGCTTCCGATGCTTCTATTTGGTGTATTTACACATGTTAATGGACATGAGCCGCATACTGGCTGAGACAAAGATGAAAATCTGAAAATGTACTGTGAACTTTCATGTTGGTTAAGGCTGCCATCAAGTGTTTCAGGGTCATCTCAAGGTGACCTCTTCATGTGAATGTGGGCATTTGATTTGTATCCACATTTTCAAGTGTTTTGGCACCAACCAAACCACATCCAAATCCTCTTCATTCAAAAGTCACTGTATGCGGTTCAGAATCGAAGTGGACACACCCATAGTCTGTAACTTGTTATGGTGACAGTTGTGGCTCACTGATTGTGTCCACTTGCAGGGAAGATCGGAGTGGTAAACTTCCATTGCTAATGTAGTAATTGTACTCACGGATGGCAGGCTATATTGAACCACGCAGTAGGCGGAGTATCAGTCAGCAATTAAATCCATTGGACGACTTAGGAAAATGCAACCGATACGGACCTATCCCTTTGACCACCCACACAGAAGACAGCCTATGCGGTCTAGATATAGGTCTTGTGTTCAGCAATACAGATCACTTGCCTTAAGAAACTGCACTTCTACATACCTCCCCATCTCTCTGCTGCTGTTCACATCCTCTGGGAACTACAATGTCTTGCTGTACAGAGATCAGAACCCCTGCCTTCATGCCAGAGGAGCTGAAGATGCTGGTGGACACAGTCCTTTCAATCTACAAGCAGCAGTATGGCACACCAGAGGAGCAGGTGAGAACCATTCAGACAGAATACAGATTTTAAATGTCAGCTAACCATGCACATAGGGAAGATTGTTGCAATGAGACACACATCTGAATCTGTATTCAATTGTTTAAAAGTGTGTATGCAAATGTGATGGACACGTTCACTGCTGTATGTGTGTTAGTACTGGTCTGGACTTTATATCAGTGTTCTCATGTGAATATCTTCTCATCAACCACAAACCTCATATGGTGTAGTACTTAGGCATTGGCACATCAGTTTTACATAATGATGCCTTATTTTCAGTCATATTTCAAAGTACATTTGCTTGTGAAGTCACAGCTAAACTACCTCTAATGGTGAATGTGAAATGTCATTTGCATATGTGGTTAAATTGTTACTGTATACAATCACAACAACAACTCCATAAACATCATGCAATATCAGTGTTAAGTCAGTCATATCACAAGCCCTCACATGGCAAATCACAGTGCTCCACCAAGGTCATGTCAGATGTAGTAAGGTGACCAGGTGTATGGCTTATAATGTCCATTCCGGCCATGTGTAGATCATGTTTACCAATGTGTTATTGACACAGTGTAATCATTGGTAAATTATCATACTAGTTAGGTTTATGTCCAGGGCCAAAATGAGACTGTTCCCTTCTGCAGAAGACATAGGTGTGCTGAGGTTAGCAGTTATGAGATTTCATGCGAACTGTGTTGTTCTCTCATCCACAGTGTAGTGAGAGTTTAGAGTGTGGTGTCAATAGGAAAGCAGAAAATGAAAAAGAGTCACAAATATGTTAATAACACATGTTTGACAACAGGTGCAGTGTTGGGAATTGTAATCTGCTAACTTAAATATTGTTTACGCTAGCTATTCCTGACCTATGTGACAAAGTACATGGATATGTACATCTTGCATGTGTACTAAGGGTCTGATACCATTTCATCCTTACAGGTCAATGCCCGTTAGAAGGCTTTCCTGTGGAGGATCATTGCCCAGGAGCTGCGTACCCTGGGGGTCACACGTCAGTGCAGTGGCCACTGCCTAAAACAGTTGCAAAAACAACAATTGATGGACAGAATGCAGAACAATGTCATACATTCACTCCAGTACAGAGATCTGGTCCTAAAACCATAATATTTTTCCTCTCCATGCCATTCCAGTGTGAACCCAGCCATATGCAAATCAGTCTTGACCCTGTGCCTCATGGGAACAGTCCAGCCCGAACTGCCTAGCCAGGTCCTCCCTGGACTGGAAACAAGCATCCTATGACCGGTTTCGGGGTTTCCCACCTCTTCAGCCAGGATAGCTTGATTCCAGTGGCAGGGAGAGCACGGAACCCACGTCTAGGCATACCCGTCCCACTCGGGGTGACAAATGCAAAAACAACAATTGATGGTCAGAATGCAGAACAATGTCATACATTCACCCCAGTACAGAGATCTGGGCCTAAATCCATCGTTTTTTTGCTCACCATGCCAGTCCAGTGTGAAACCAGCCATATGCAAATCAGTCTTGACCCTGTGCCTCATGGCAAAAGTTCGGCCCGAACTGCAAAGCCAGGTCCTCCCTGGACTGGAAACAAGCATTCTAGGACCGGTTTCGGGGTTTCACCCCTCTTCATCCAAGATAGCTTGATTCCAGTGGCATGGAGAGCACGGAACCCACGTCTAGGCATATCCGTCCCACTCGGGATGACACATGCAAAAACAACAATTGATGGACAGAATGCAGAACAATGTCATAATTTCACCCCAGTACAGAGATCTGGGCCTAAATCCATCGTTTTTTTTCTAACCATGCCATTCCAGTGTGAACCCAGCCATATGCAAATCAGTCTTGACCCTGTGCCTCATGGGAACAGTCCAGCCCGAACTGCCAAGCCAGGTCCTCCCTGGACAGGAAACAAGCATCCTAGGACCAGTTTCGGGTTTTCACCCCTCTTCAGCCAGGATAGCTTGATTCCAGTGGCATGGAGAGCACGGGACCCACGTCTAGGCATACCCGTCCCACTCAGGGTGACAAATGCAAAAACAACAGTTGATGGACAGAATGCAGAACAATGTCATACATTCACTCCAGTACAGAGATTTGGGCATAAATCCATCGTTTTTTTGCTCACTATGCCATTCCAGTGTGAACCCAGCCATATGCAAATCAGTCTTGACCCTGTGCCTCATGGGAACAGTCCAGCCCGAACTGCCAAGCCACGTCCTCCCTGGACTGGAAACAAGCATCCTAGGACCGGTTTCGGGGTTTCACCCCTCTTCAGCCAGGATAGCTTTATTCCAGTGCTCAAACGCTCCGTTCATCATCCCCTTTGGCATCTCTTTGTTTTCTCTAAGTTGGCAGGGTATGCCCAGACGTGGGTCCCTTGCTCACTTTGCCACTGGATTCAAGATAGCCTGGCTGATGAGGGTTATGACCCGAAACCGGTCCCAGGATGCTTGTTTCCGGTCCAGGGAAGACATGGCTTGGCAGTTCGGGCTGGACTGCTCTCATGAGGTACAGGGTCAAACTGATTTGCATATGGCTATGTCTGAATTGAGGTGGTGGAGTGAGCTAAAGAATGATGATGGATTAAACCCAGATCAGTTGACTGGGGGTGAGTGATTGATTTGCTCAAACGCTCAGTCTATTATCCCCTTTGGTATCGTTTTGTTCACCCTAAGTTGGCAGGGTATGACCAGACGTGGGTCCCTTGCTCACTTTGCCAGTGGATTCAAAATAGCCTGGCTGATGAGGGTTATGAACCCGAAACCGGTCCCAGGATGCTTGTTTACGGTCCAGGGAAGACATGGCTTGGCAGTTCGGACTGGACTGTTCCCATGAGGCACAAGGTCAGACTGATTTGCATATCGCCATGCCTTAACTGGGGTGGTGGAGTGAGCTAAAGAATGATGATGGATTAAACCCAGATCAGTTGACTGGAGGTGAGTGTTTGATTTGCTCAAACGCTCCGTCCATCATCCCCTTTGGTATCGCTTTGTTCGCCCTAAGTTGGCAGGGTATGCTCTGACGTGGGTCCCTTGCTCACTTTGCCACTGGATTCAAGATAGACTGGCTGATGAGGGTTATGAACCCGAAACCGGTCCCAGGATGCTTGTTTCTGGTCCAGGGAAGACATGGCTTGGGAGTTCGGGCTGGACTGTTCCCATGAGGCACAGGGTCAGACTGATTTGCATATGGCCATGTCTGAACTGGGGTGGTGGAGTAAGCTAAAGAATAATGATGGATTAAACCCAGATCAGTTGATTGGGGGTGAGTGTTTGATTTGCTCAAACGCTCCGTCCATCATCCCCTTTGGTATCGCTTTGTTCGCTCTAAGTTGGCAGGGTATGCCCAGACGTGGGTCCCTTGCTCACTTTGCCCCTGGATTCAAGATAGCCTGGCTGATGATGGTTATGAACCCGAAACCGGTCCCAGGATGCTTGTTTCCAGTCCAGGGAAGACATGGCTTGACAGTTCGGGCTGGACTGTTCAAATGAGGCACAGGGTCAGACTGATTTGCATATGGCCATGTCTGAACTGGGGTGGTGGAGTGAGCTAAAGAATGATGATGGATTAAACCCAGATCAGTTGACTGGGGTGAGTGTTTGATTTGCTCAAACACTCCGTCCATCATCCCCTTTGGTATCGCACTGCCGAAAACAGTGGCAGGACCTGAGAGGCTGGGCGAAGAATATCGCTGAAGTCCTGCTAGGCAAGGCACCTCCAGGCAGGAGGGGCACGATCCACACCCTGACCCTCCTAATGCGTAGCATCCTGGCGGTGGCCTAACCCGACCTCGATGTGCAGTTGAGAGCCAGACAACAGCAAGGAAGGAGTGAGTATGTGCCGTGATTAACTTTGAACAATACCATGCATGAACATGTACTACAGCCAGTGTCATGACTTTAAGTTTTGCGAAAATCAAGACCCATATAATGTGTGATATGTAGCATATGCCACAATAGTTTCTGGAGCATGGTTAGGTCCCTTAAATCAGTGCCATGTAAGACTAAAAGAGGCTGGGTATTACCAGTAGTGCTATTCAATTGTATAATGGGCAACTGGCAACACAATATACAAGAAAAAGACCCTTTACATATTTCTGTGATGATCAACATAGTTCATCCCAAATGCCATTGTTTGCCATGGTCTCTGTATTGAGACAACAACCCTTTTGTGCTATTTGAAGCTTGTGAACTTGACTGTGACATGCTGTGCTATACAACCAGGTAGCAGGCATTGTGTACTTTCAGGCCTTGGTGAGTAGTGGGAGATCTGTGTTATACAAACAGCAGTGGTGATGTCTGTTGTCCAATGTAGCAGCTGGCGTTATTCACACTTATGTGTACTGATGTCACATGTAATACTGGATCTTCCCATAAGTGAGTGACAGAATACATCCAATCTAAATTTAAGCTGATTCCATGTTTTGGACTATGTGTAGGTGACAACAGATGTCTGTGAGTTCCTAACAAAGTAGGTGTTAGGTTGTAAGAAAGGGGTAAGTCCATGGAAGTGGAAGTTACCCATTCCTAATAGTATTGATGGTTGTTGCAACGGGCATTATTCTTTGTGTGAAAATAAAACCATGATTTAGCACTGTGAATCAGACATCTAGAAATGTTGCTTCATCGACATTTGAGAAGGACAGATATATTCAGGTGAAGAACACAATTGCATCTAATCTGGACAATATGTGACTGATAATATTTCCCACGGAGGGATAGGGTGACTTGTCCTTGTGAGATGTGGACATTAGCAGGATGTACACAATGAGAAATAGTGTTGGCAAAAGATATCAAGTAAAATGTTGTGCCCTACGATTGTGGCCACACAATGATTCTACCTGGCCTGGTGGTATAGTAAGCCACATGTCCTTGAAGTAATATTAAATCATTGCCATTGGATGTCTGATACGCTGTGTTTACATGGCAAACTGTCTGTTAAAAGTGTTGCAATCTGCCTACAGTACATTTGCTATTGTACTGTCCTGATATGACACAATACTTGTAGACATAAATGTTTGCCTTGCTATGCCTATATTTTGTGTATAACTTCTATATGAGTTACACATGAGACACTTAGAACTGCTTCATCTGCTAATGGACAGATGTGCAACAGTAATGAGGCCCATGTGACTCCTACATGTTGATGGCGACTTATCAAACTATGCTAACTGAAGCAGGACACCTGCTGGCCCACAAGCTCTGGATTAGGGAGAGCTCACTATGGGCCTCATGTAGGTAGCCAAATACCGGTCGGTAACGGCCGATTTTCGGTAAAAATGCCGTTACCGACCGGTATTCAGACAAGTGAGATGTAGGAGTCCAAAAACCAATTTTCGGTAAATATGAGGCGGTAAATACCGATTCATAGTTACCGAATTCTAAAATACCGATTCATATTTACCGAATACATAATTAACGATTCGGTAAACATGAAGTGGTAAATATGAAGTGGTAAAATTTTAAAATGACATGTAGGAGCACTCGGTAATTAAGAAATCCAGTAAAATCGTTAAATAAGAGTCGGTAATTAACACGGATTAAAAGCAGGTGGTAACCATCAACAATGGATAAAAGCAAACCCAAAATGCAACAGCGTGGACAACATGGCCGCTATGTACGTCATTGCAAGGCGCCTACGTCTACAGGCAGCAGGACTGAGGGTGTGGCGACGGGAGGAACAAATCTACAGACAGCGCATCACACTATTCCAGCTGACTGATGCAGAGATACATGAGAGGTACAGGCTAGACCCCGAAACCATCATGGACTTAATCAGGGACCTACACCCACTCCTGGACCATCCAATAAGAAGGGCGCACGCCATACCCCCACATGTGCAGGTGCTCTGCAGCCTACATCTGTTGGCATCCGGCAGTTATCAGGTGGTGATAGCTGCGGTGGGTGGGGTATCCCAGAGTTGCCTGTCACGTTTCTTCAGGAAGTTCCTGGATGCCATGATGCAGAGAATGCACCACTACATCAGCTTCCCGAACACACAGTCTGCACTGCAGAAAACAAAAACTGACTTTTATCACATGGCACAGTTCCCCCATGTCATCGGCTGTATTGATGGCACACACATCCCAATCTGTCCACCAGCTGATACAGAGCACATCTACAGGAACAGGAAGTCCACCCACTCCATCAATGTGCAGGTGATCTGCGATGCAGGGAACATCATCACAGATATTGTTGCAAAGTTCCCTGGGAGCACCCACGACTCTTACATCTTCCAGAATAGTGGGATATACACACGACTGAGTGCCGGAGAATTTGGAGAGGGATACCTGCTGGGTAAGTAACAGTGACGCCCCTTGAAACCTGCAAATCATATTGTCATGAGGCATGTTACTGAATGTTCCCTTTTACTCATCCAGGCGACAGTGCATATGCATGCCGGTCATTCATCCTCACTCCCTACCTACACCCAGCAACCCAGAGTGAGAGACGATACAACGTGGCACACAAAACAACACGCAATGTGGTGGAGCGCACGTTTGGACTACTGAAGAGCAGGTTCCGCTGCCTGCACAAGAGCGGAGGCGCACGCCAGTACAAACCCATCACCTGCTGCAAGATTATTGCCACTTGTGCAATGCTGCACAACCTTGCCACGAAAAAAGGAACAGATGTGGAACTAACATATTTCGAGGACAACGAGGATGAGTCAGGCCAGCCAGAGGGCAACACAGCTAGAGTGCCAACTGCAATCGATGGGAGAGAGAGACGGGCAGAGATCACATCCAACTATTTCTGAGTAAGTAAGGGGACACAGCGAGTTGTGAGAAGTCATGACGTAGTTTAATGTGGCACCACGCCATGCACACATGAACAGGCCAAGCTGGCAATATACCATCTATAGTATGTCCAGGGTTACGTCACCCATTGGGAAGTGGCTAAGCAGGGCTACATCAATGTTTGCACATACGCGCTGCAGTGGTGGATTGCACGGCCTGTGCATCCTCACTAGAGCCAACCCCAAGCCGCCTGCTGCTCCTGCGTGCTTCTGGGACGGGGGGTGTGATGCTGCTGCTGGTGTCGATGCTCTCCGCAGCATCCCCTGCAGCAGTTGTCGACGCCTGACTAGTCAATAGCACCCCTAGTGCACTTGTCACCTGCACCATCCCCCGAGACAGGTCGCTGCAGCACTGTGTTAGGCCCTCCTGCATCGTCACAGAGCGCCGGCACAGTAGAGAAGTGGCAGTTGCCAGACTGTTGAGTGCCCTGCTGGTAGTGTCCCTTCTCTGGCGTTCCCGGCGCCGTGCTTCGATGTCAGCATCTAATTTGCTGCACAACTGCTGGATAGACTGGGACATGTCCCGAATGCCCGCAGCCATGCCGCTAATGTTAGTGTCCATGTTGACTAATGTTGTCTTCATCACCCGCATGTGCCTCTGGACTGACATGACTGCCTTTGATTGCAGGCGCTGTTGCTTTAACATTTGGCCCTCGAGCCCCAAGAAGACACCATGGCCGTCAGTGGGTGCTGGTGGACTCTGGACACGCGACCTGCGGCGCCCTCTTGCTTCCGTCTGTGCTGCCTGTGAGGTGTGGGGCACAGTGGCATGGCTCCCTTCCTGGGGCCCGGTGCGGTCTTCTGGTCCCATGCTGTCGTCTGACGAGGTGTCTAAGGCTCGTAGCCTGGCTGCTGGACGCCTCCTCATTCTCACGCCTGCAAGCGGAGATGTGGCCGGTGATTCGAACATGAGTGGCGATGCTGGCTCTGGTGGTGGTGATGCTGGCTCTCGGTGAGGTGATGCTGGCTCTGTGTGCGGCGAGGCTGGCTGTGTTGGTGGTGCGGCTGCCAGTGGGCCTGCTCCCTGGTCTGAACTTGTGCTGGCTAGAGGTGATTTATGTGGCCGGTGTGCCGTCTCTCCTGCAGCATGCCCTGTCCTGCATGATGTCACATCTGTGGACAGAAATACAACATTGGCTCAGTGTCCCCGAAGGGCTGCATTGCAAGCGTCACAATAAATCATTTCACATTCCAATATGTCCCCTGTCTCCTTGTGCCTCGAGTGCGTGACATGCCTTGTTGCCCTGTAACATTTACGTCATGGTTAGTGTTGCCCTGACTACATCTCCCGGAATGCATTGCCTGTCTGCACTGACACGTGTGGACTGCAGTGTGATTCTCGTTTCACAATTGGGGGATGTGGGATAGGGGTTGGGGGGGCTACATTGCTGTGCTTTCGTCTTACCTTGGTGTGTTGCGGCTCTGGCAGAGCTGTCGGCGTCCCCAAGTCCCACGACGCTCTCTTGCTCGATTGTGGCCGCCACCAGCTCCTCCAGTTCGGTGAGGGCAGGTGCCCTGTTGGTTCCACCTCCGGTCTGGCTGGCCTCCTTCTGGATGTCGCCCATCTTCCTCTTGGTTACAATCCTGAGGTCATACCAGCGCTTTTTGAGGACCTCAATGTCCCTGTGGGTCACTCCCACAGCATTGACCTGCGCCTGGATGGCCAGCCATATGTTGCGCTTTTCCACCTCAGGCACTTGCAGGGATTGCCTTCCGAACAGCTTCTGGTGCTGCTTCACCACCTCCTCCACCAGCACCTGGAGTTCCTTGGGGCTAAATTTCAGCTTCCTCCTCCTTTCCCCTCCGTCTTTCTGTGTTCTCTGGCTGGACATGCTGTTCGTTTCCCGCTCACACATGCAACGGCTCCCTGCCTCTCCTCTGCACTCCGAGCCTCTCCAGGGTCGGCTAATTATGTACACCTGCCTGGGTGTGGCCACTTCGGCTAATTATGTACACCTGCCTGGGTGTGGGCAGTTCCTGGTTGGGTGGGCTGTCGTTGCACTGGATTAGCTGTTTCGTCAAGTCATGTGATTTTCTTTACCGAATCCGTACATACCGATTCGGTATTTTCCGAATCGGTAAATACCACCTCGGTATTTTCCGATTCGGGAAATACCACCTCGGTATTTTCCGATTCGGTAAATACCACCTCGGTATTTACCGATTCGGTGAATTCCGATTCGTAATTACCGAATGTTACCGAATCGGTAACTGTTACCGAATTTTTACCTACATATAACTTACCGATTCTAATTTACTGATTCGGTACGGCTCGGTATTTAAGAACCGGTAAAATTTATTTACCTACATGAGGCCCTATATGCTGAATGTTAAGGCTGGAGTGTTCTTCCATTTCTTAGTAGAAGGTCTATTCACCCTTGGATCACATGAGGGAAAGGCGGTATACTTTGAGGGCACCAGGAGTGAGAGACAAAATATCAGCTGGTACATAGATGTGGTTAAGATGTTGAGAAGGATCACCATGACATTGCATCAGACTATGTTCCTGACACCATTCTATGAGAGTGCACACATGTCTTGTAGCTTTCAGCAATGTGCTATTGACTCTATAAGACCTAATGTTGTCATCCAAATAGAAATTATGATGTTAGCCAATATGGGTAGAGTTGTTATTACACCTATTTACCATGTACATATCAACATCTAAACATTTTTTCTAATCTGTTTTTCAGTATCAGACCAGGGCAGCAAGGGAGGCAGTGCCACAGCTGTTGGGGAAGCAGCTGGGCACAGTAGTTCTTGTGCTGCCAGTGAGCAAGAGGGAACCAGTGCCACACAGGGTGATGGCAGCGCCACTGAGGAGCTGACCAATGTGACAGCTGTAACATCTTTGTTCGAGTACAGTTCCAGTGAGGCCTCCTAAGTGGTGATGGATCCCTCTAAATCTGTGTCTACTATATCTGATTCCACATCCCCCCTACCAACTCTACCCTCACAGCTGCTCCCCAGCCCGCTGCCCGTGGCCGATCTCCTAGGAGGGGAGTAGTCTCCTTTGCGCCAGTCTCCTCACCCCCTGCTGCCCTGAGTGTGAAATGAAATGAAAAAAACATTTGTTCAGCGCAATAGCTACCCTCAGGTGTCCCAGCGCTACGGACAACGCGTGCAGTTGATCAATTGGAGACTATTCAGGTTTGTTAAAAAGCAGGGTTTTTAAATGTTTGCGGAAGGAGAGTAAGTTGGGCTCTGATCGCAGATGGAGGGGAAGGGAGTTCCAAAGTTTGTCCGAATTATAAGAGAACTAACGGCCCCCACATCTGGCTCTCTTAATCCTGGGCACTGATGCGAGGAGAGAAGATGCTGATCTGAGCTGTCTGTTCGGGTAGTAGGGGGTGATCAGTGATTGATTGATGGCAGCGCCTGTTTTCCAAAAGGCTCGGTGGGTGATACACAGTGCCTTAAATTCAAATCTTTCCCTGACTGGGAGCCAGTGAAGGCTCTTTAGTCCGGGTTTAACTGGGAGTCGACGGGGGATCTGGAGGAGTGTTCGGGCTGCGCAGTTTTGGATGATCTGGAGCTTGCGCAAGGTGATTTGAGGGGCCCCTAAGTAGAGGGCATACTCAAAATCCAAGCAAGACAGAATGAGACACTGGACCATGATCTGTCTCGCTTGAAGAGGCAGTAAGGGGAGACTTTTCAATAGAAGCCTGAGTAGACCAAAGCATGTGGCTGAAAGTTTAGCTGCTTGACAATTAAAGTTAAGGGACTTGTCCAACCAGATGCCCAGGCTCTTG
Source organism: Triturus cristatus (assembly GCF_964204655.1). NCBI lineage: Eukaryota > Metazoa > Chordata > Amphibia > Caudata > Salamandridae > Triturus > Triturus cristatus. The sequence goes on along the minus strand of NC_140594.1, from coordinate 542,937,472 downwards.
ATTGTGTCCTTTGGCACGGGAGCAGGGCCAAGACAGGTAGGCCACAATGAGTTGATGGTGAGCTTGGGGGAGTTATATAAGAGCATCAATTCAGTTTTGTCTCAACTTGAGACATGACAATCTCATCTATTTGGTCACTTCTTCTAAGCAGTCCCTCAGGCGGTAATGTGCGGTGTATTGTTGATTGAGAGCCACCACTAGCTGAGTGTCGTTGGCATAGGTGATGAGGCCATTGACCTCCTGAAACAAATCTCTGTGGGTCAAATAGCAGTGCTGAATGTCCTCCAGGTGCATACCAATCAGCAGACCCAGATAATGTCTTTCTGGAAGGCATTCGCTCCAACATGTCTTCCCTACAGATATCCATTCAGGCTCTAGCCTCCACACTTACAGCAGCATTTTCCCAAATCCAGCCTTCCACCCCCTCCTGCCTTTATCCCATCCACACACCCTATTCCCATACCTGACCAAAGTACATGCAAACCTGACCATGCATCCACAGCAACATCCACACGCATCACACAAACACACAGACATAAGGCAAAACAGAGACACACATGCCCTCAGCAGGCAGAAGGCACCCTGAATTCCACGAAAATTGACTTGCAGGCCAGAACAACACCTACTTCACCACATGGCTCACATACAGATAAACAGGCAGAGAACACACCTTCACACACAGCCACAACAGACACCGCACCACACCAGCACACCACAGACATGCTGCATACATCGCTACCCTCTGCTTCCACACCCTCTACCCTTGCCTCTCCCCATACCCAATCAGCCCAAAAACTCCACCTCATTGCCCTTGACCTCTTCCCTTCCCAAACTTACCAACCTCCTCCCAAACCTAAAAAGAGGACCCTTTGCCTCTGGCATACCCATTCAACATCCACCCCCAGAAAACCTAGCCAGCCCCCTATTGAAACCCAAACGCAACAATAAGGAAGCCAGAAAAGGAAACCTCCCCCTCCTGCCACCGCCTAACCCCCTCTTAAAACCAGAAGATCTTCTTCCCCATCCTACCCAGTACCTCCACGGGGAAGATATTAAAAGGCAAAAAGGTCCCCCTCCCTATTCCCTTCACCACCTTTCAGGGGCAAAACAAATCCAAAATGTTGAAGCCCAGCCCCTCTCCCTACATCCTGCCCTCCCACTGACCTAGCCAACACCCCAATCCTGAGCCCAGCATTCCCAAGGACCAACCCAGCCCCCCTAGTTATTTTATTTTGGCGCCTGGCATGCCCCCTAGATGCCCCTTCCAGGGTAAATATTTTGCAGCAGCATTACTGAAGGCAAGTTTTGGTGGGCCACAATCAATTTGCTGGCCCACAACACAGACATTTGGACTGACCATTGGCGTTTGTTTTCATACTTGAACTCTGGAGGCTGAATAAAGTAAATTCTATTTTGGTTTTGATATTCCTGTGTCCAAACATATCTCTTGCTGTTAACCATTATTTATGTGTATGTGTAATTTGAGATGTGTGAGTACAGTTCTGTTGGTATTCCAATGATAGCATATGGTTTCTAGAGTAAGTAAGTTTATTGGGCTGTTGTGTGGATGCATGTCCCTGCATTGGCTGGGTGTCAATGTCCACATGAGGTTTGTGTAGGAGTGTGGGTTGAAGGGCTAACATTTGACTTAATAGGTATGGGCCAATTGCTGTTCCTTCAGTGGATCTTGTTAAGTACTTCCAATGACAAATTTGCCACATGTGGATTCCACTTTTTACCAATATCAATGAGTTCCACATGAGACAGATTCTCATGTCCTGTCCAGATGGAGTGTGGGAGGTAGGTACAAGTCAGACTGTGTCCTGGCACTTTTGTCTTCCAGGACCCCCTTAAATTAGTGATCCATTGTATGTACGGTGTCTATGCACTGTGGTACATCTCAAGGCATAGATTTTCAGCCTGACACTGCACGGCAACACTCTCCTTCATGGTGCAGTTTAGGAGATCAGGTGGACCCTCAGTCTTTGCTCCCAACAATTGTGATGAGGGTATTGGTTCAGGAAGGATGTAGTGTGCCAGTTTCTGTGAGACATACCTTTGGGTGTGCATTAGTGTAATATTGCCATGACACGTGGCACTTAGAGCAGTGGTGAGCTCACTATACATATTTCTGTACATATATCTATATGCCCATGACCATTTGTGTTCCTACCTTTATGTTGAGTCTGTCCCTGCATTTCCAGTGCACACTCGGGATAACAGAAGCTGACATTCCCTCGTTCCCCTGCACAACATTCTGCAGAACACTTTCAGATTACTGCACCTTCACTTTGTGGTCACTTCAATGGGAGGGGCAGAGGTCTTCAAACTCGGGGGCAGGCCCACCTGGGGGGAGTTTTTAAGGATTTTTGGGGGGCCACCATTCACTGGCCAAAAGAATCTTCATGTTTTGTTTTAAGTGTTAGAAGCAGGAGCGGCAGTAAGCCAGCCTTGCAATCAACAGTCAAAGACAACTTTGGTCATTTAGACCCTGACTGGGAGTATGTGTGAAAAGGGGTAACACGGCAGATGTTTGATGTTTTCTGGCCTAGATGGAAAGTGTTGGGTGTGGCACATGAAGGTAATAGACATGGCTCAGACATGCTTCTGTGAGCATCGCTGCTAGTAAGTACACGGTGACAGAGAGATAACAATTCTAATGTGCAGTTAAGTGAATTGGTACACCTACCTTTTCAGTCATCCCTGAAATTGTTTGTAAATTCTATGATATAGTACTCTGCAAGATCTATAAATAACTTTTAGAGAGGGTTTAGACAATCTGGAACATGTCAGCAGAAATCTGGAATGCTCAATGCCAGGTCCAAACCATTTTTCTTTCATGTTTCAGGAGACCCTTCACTTTGGATTCTTCATTGCCTTCTAACTATACACAGTTCAGCAACATTTACTCTGCATTGGTCATTTGGTAACTTTGCATTAACTTTCATTAAGAACACAAATAGCGCTAAAAATATTGACAAGTACCTGCATAAAGATTCTGGCCCAGACATAATAAAAACTTTGTGCTGAGTTTGCATTACAAAAGTGATGCAAAACCAACACACAGTGTTGTAGTGGGATTTATGTTCCAACGCAAATCATGATGTGTGTTGGAAAGTTCTGTACAGTATTGAAAAGAAGCACTATGCCTTACATTGCATGGGTACGTACCATGGGTGGTACTGGTGCAGTTCAGAACACAAAATCTCCCCCTGCTTCCACGGACGGAATGATTTCTCAGTCACACACACATACACACATCACACGCTGGTGGGGCCCATATCACCAACATTCATTCTCTCAAACTATCCGTGCCTACAGAGGGATCTCAAATCCCGAACTACAGTTCTTTACTTGGATAGAGGAAACCTCATCTACTGAATTTACCCTAATAGTTCCTCCATCCGGAGGTCGAATAGATCATTTAGTTATTATGTAAATTTGATGAAACACTTAACTCTTGATTTACTCAATAAAACATTTCAAAGAAATAATCACCCGACACAGTTCTTAAATAATGATTTTTCTTTATCTAATTAAAATGCAGGTTAAATCCTAATAATGCAATATTATCTTGTGTCATATTTACCTATTCTGGCTAAATGTCGTTCTCTAAGTCAGAACTGGTCCTCAGAAAGTTCATCAGAGTCCTAAAGTCCCGTCCTCTTCCGTCAGCATAAGGATCTCTAGCGAAGAGCAGCATGGAGTGTCGCATAGAGTAGCATCGATCAGCTAAGGGTCTCGGCTTCAGGGGGTCTCGGCTAATTTTCCCTCTCTGGACTACTAATATTTATACTAGAATTTACATATAACAGTTACATTTTCTTTATTCCCAGGCCATGGATTGGCTGAATTCAAGCTCACCTCAATACATTAAGAAACATTCTCCAAAATTCACATGCGGACAGAGATCAATTTTAGGCTAGTGGGAAAGGCTGTTCCCAGGTCACGAAAGTATCAGTCTATTGTAAATAGGTAGTTCATGTATCCACATTGGCAACAATTGCTTCACGTTCAGGGACATTGGCACCTCGCCCAGGGTAGTCTTCATGGGCCTGGTCTGTCGGGTCATAGAAAGGCCACAAACGAAGTCAGTGCAGGCGCCTTTCTCCATTATTCAATTTATGAAGTCATGTACTTTAGTTAGGATTCAGTCGGCGGCCATCTTTAGGTAGGCCAGGATGGTCAACTTAAAGTAAAGAAACATAAAATCGTAATTAATATATGAAAATGATTAAAACAATGTTATTCCCTTGCTAATACCCTTATGTGTATGCATTTATCTAGCCATATGCAACATTCAAAGCCGTTAATGCTGGTTTATTTAAGCGCAAATCACATTAACAATGCCTAAGCAACACTTATCATTTTAATATGCGTACAAACTTAATCCACTTATTATTTTAGCCATGCAAATGCATTCCCACGTGTATTCTCTTGGTTAATAAGGTTGATTTAATATTATCACAGCACTCTGTTAATCATTAAAATTAATAATAATAATAATATCTTCTTTATTCGTTTTTTTTGCAATTATAAAAACCATAAAAGAACAATTGTTTCGACAATACAATACATAATAAAAAACAAATAAAAAAAAACCAAAAAAAAAACACGCTAATCTTAAAAAGTGTTGGTTAAAACTAATCAAATATCATATCATATAGCTTTAAACCATGGAATTACATAGTTTCGTTTCGTCAACATAGACTCAAATCAAACTCCAATTTACAGGTTATTCCTATGTTTCACAATACATCTTAGAAAGTTGAGGACATGATAACAGATCGATTCAGAGTCTAACATTTGAAGATGTAGCATCGCCGGGCGACATTGTCTTAATCCCCATCGCTTTAAAACAGGTAGTAACCAAACCTTCCTATGTGGATGATGAAATTTACAAAACAGAATAGTATGCAAATTTGACTGTGTTGATACTTCATCGCAAGGGCAAAGAGTGGGAATCGAATCCCAACTATTTCTATCGAGGAAAGAAACTAATCTGAAAAAAGAATCTAATCTGAATTTTGTTAGCAACATTCTATGATAGGTGCTAATCTGTAATGTCAAGTATGGTTGAATGGAGTAAGTGATCTGAATCAGATTGGCATGAACGGCCGATGGCTTTGTCGCAACAGAGGTCATGCTCAAGGACTCCAGATGCGTTAACGCCAATTTTTTCAGCGTTCTCTTTGGGATTTCAATAATTTTTTTAGGGTCGGAATAATATTTCTCCAAGCCAAGATCCATGAGGAAATTTTTACATAACATAACCATTTTATTTTTACAGAATGGTCTATGGTCATTGAGTCCGTCAACATTTCCTGCGAAAAGACATTATTATCGGACGTCCAAATGCGTCTCCAGAGCAATAGGGGCTGAATTCTTATCAAATCCTCGAGATAGGGGATTCCAAGCTCCAAATGGAGAGCGTATACTGAGGTGCTCGTTGGTACGGCTAAAAGAAATCTCAGGAAGTTATTTTCTGCAACCTGGAGGGCGCTGACCTCTACGGATCCCCATACTCCGGCTCCGTAGAGGGCAATCGCCTGGCATTTAGCTAAGTAGATTTTTGGAAGCTCCACTGGGGGCCTTTTCCCTAATCTCTGTGAGAAACTTATCAGGGACATTATAGCTCTCTTAAACAAATGACATCTGGCCTCTACTGCTGCTCTCCAGTTGAGCCCATCGTCAATCATTACCCCCAGATTGCAATACTTCGTAGTCACCTCCAATTTTTGATCTTTGAGAAAGATGTTCTTTACTCGCTTCTTTTTTCGCCCGACTACCATAACAAATGTTTTTTTGACATTGACTTGTAAGTCCAAACCACCCATAAACTCGACATATCTATTTAGGGATTTCTGCAGTTCGCATGGGGTGCGGGCCAAAATGACCGCATCGTCCGCGTAGAGCAAGGCAGGTATCAAACGTCGTTTTACCCGAGGTAGGTCCAGAGCCCCCCTCATCATCTCCACCTCCAAACCATTTGTATACAAGGAGAAGAGGAAGGGGGCGAGGACACACCCCTGCCTGACTCCTCGCTCCACTCCGAAAGGCGCGGTCAATTCACCCTTCATACCAAAACGCACCATTGCAGAGGCCCCAGAATATAACTCTCTCATAAAATCTACGAGAGGGGGGGTCCACTCCCATATGTGTCAAGATGTTCCAGAGTTTTATGTGTGAGACACAGTCAAAGGCGGCGGATAAATCTACATACACCATATAGACTGTTTCTTTTTTTGCTTGGCAATATTTTCCCAGGATCAGACTGAGATTAAGGGCCTGCTCCACCGTTCCAAACCCCTCCCGAAATCCAAATTGTAGATCTGAAATAATGTTTCCCTCCTCAGCCCACTGCCGGAGTCGTTCGAGGACAACTCTGCCAGCCACTTTACCTAGCGAGTCCAAAAGGGAAATGGGACGATAACAATTAACATCTTGGCGGTCTCCTTTTTTAAAGATTGGGACCATAATTGACTTTGTCCAAAAATCAATCAGGCCCACTTTTGCCGCTGCAGTGCATATGGGGGTCCAGAGGTCCGGATTAGATTTAAACAGGTCTACTGGGACCCCATCAGGGCCTGGGGCTTTCCCACTCTTACTTGCATTCAAGGCCGCTAAAACTTCGGTAATATCGAAAAATAGGGAAATGGGATAATCAACATTTGGGAGAAAATGTTCTGGTCCTTTGCTAACAGTTGCTGTGTTTTTAAAAATTTTAGAGAAGTGTGCCACCCACGTAACTTCATCAATGACCACTTCTATCTTAGGGCTGTCTGAATCCAAGAGATATGGTGTTTTGACAGTGCGCCAAAAAGCCAGACTATTCTTTGAAACAGCACTGGAGTGTAAATCGTCCCATAATTTCTTTTTTAATTCAATGGTTCTTTGCTTTCGTGCAGAAAGATATTGGCGCCTCAGCAATTGGATCGTTTCAGGGACTCTAACTGTTTTTTTATTTCCTTTTTTAAATTAGCTAGGGCCATAGTGCAGGAATGGTTAAACCAGCCTTTATTAGTTGAGGGTGGCCTCCTCGATGTTGTAGTGAGAAGTTCCTTGATCTTCTCTGATATTTGTATAAAATTAGTTAAAACTTCTTCGTCAGATATCGCTAGATCGAGGCAGTTGATTATATTTATGTATGCCTCTTTTACCAATTTCCCCATAATTACCTCCAGATTGATCATCTCCCACTTCAATGCATACCCGTTTGTCCTGCCTAGCTCCAATTTATTTTGTGCAAGGGTTGTCGCTATTGCGCCCATTTCAGGTTGTCCCTTTGTTAGTTGTATTACTAATCTGAGAGCGGAATGGTCACTGAAGGTGTTTAACAACACCTCACAGGACCTCACTCGAGGAGACAATCCTGACGAGAGGAGGATATAGTCTACTGTCATTAAAATTAATTATTAGTCTTTTTAATATAAACTTATATAAATGGATTGGGTATGTAAAAAGAAAACATTTTACCCGCTCCATCAATCCCCCCTTTGGTGATTTTATCACCACAAACAAAACCCACACAAATCAATTTATTTCCCCTTTTACAGAAATTTGAAATGTTTTCTTGCTCAATTTAAAATTCTGTTTCCCTTTCATCTTCTCTTTTGGTTTTGTCATACATACTCTCCTTCCATTCTTCCAATTCTATTTCATTAAGATCTCTTTCTGGTTTCTTTTCCTTCTTTTTGTAAATTCCTCGTTTAACCTTCTTTTAATTTCTTCTATATCTACAACACATACATCCTAATCTAAGGATTAATAATACGAAAATCACACAGGTTAATGGAAATAATATTTTCCCTATTATAGTACTACCTAATTTACCTAAGAAAGCTTTAATAGCAGCCATCTTATTACTAATTCTAATCCAGATACTTTCAACCTCCAGTGGTTTTATTTCATCATGCAATTCTGTAATATTCTTAATATAGACTTTTAGATCTCTGCTTTCATCAGGAATGTAAGTGCAACAATGTTGATCTTTCAGCATTCCACAGACTCCACCCTCTTTTGCCAATAAGATATCAAGGGCAAGTCGATTTTGCATTATCATAGCACGCATGGCAACCAGTTCAGTGTTTACCAAGAGAAATCCTCCAGCTGTGCTTGTTGACAAGCGATCTACTATGGTGGACAACTTCCCAATATTATTTGCATTCAAAGATATTCCCACTGCTGGTATCAAAGCTCCAAAAATATCCCCTACAATTTCTAACCAGGTTTCTCTTCTGCTACGCATTAGTATGTTATTTGGTCCACTATTTTCTACTCTATCCATGTGAAAGATCTTTGGAAAGACCAGGCCAACATAACATGTGCCATACCAATGGTCGGGCAACCTGTAGTAGGCCTTATTCCCACAAATATAGTACAGTCCAGGGAAAACTGGGTCTTCTCCGCCTCTAAATCCCCATCCAGATGCAATGAAATATGTATCATGACACTCACTTGTCCCTATATAATAATAATCATATTGGGATCTTTCTCTCATAATGCATAATTTGCCCTTCTGTGGTGAATCTATAGCTATTGTTGGTTTAGCATCACCCTTCGTTTCTTTGTTCCCATCTATTGCCCAAATGTTTTCCCCTTCTTTATGTCCTTCTGCATTCTTGTGTATTTTCAATCTCCTCTCCTCAACCATATCCAAGAATGTTTTCTCTTCTGTCTTCAAACTGCAAGTTAAATTGTTCTTAAAAATATACTCTAAAGTTAGTTCTTAAGTTTCTATAAAAATCTTACCTAATACATTAGCAGCTTTAGCTGGATTTAATTCACTATTCATGGGCAATTGTCCAAGAATATTATCTATATTAGACAAATTATATTCTAATTTCCTTACTTGGTAAAATATACTAGTTACAACGCTACATGTTATTCCATAAGTTGCTGGGAGGTGATGATAAGTCACCCCTTCTGAAACAGAGGCAGGTAATTGCATGCAGACATAGCAATCACTTACGTCCATTGTTGTTACATATTCATACAATAATTTTGAAAAAACAGTGCTAGAAAAATCAGTTATAGACCTATCCTTGTGCATGTGCTCAGTGCTGGTTTTAACTGGAATTACTTTTTGTGAACTCTTCACTATGTTAGTCATATTCTCTGTATGTCCCGCTAGTGTATCTAAGGTTACTTTGAAAGAGATCAAAAGAGCAAGTACGCTCCAAAGAAGCATTAATAGTCCTGTACAACAACAACATATCTTGCACCATCTTCTCAAAAAGGTACATCTACTCTTGTTATCATCTATGTTAGCCATCTTGTTAAAATTAACCGTGTCTTTTGACTTAGCCTCTTTTACTCCGCCTCTTGTAGCTTTCCTACAAGAGCTAAGACCTTATCAGGTGATCCAAATACTCCAATTTCTTGTTCAATCCTTTATATTTCTTCAAGGACTGGTTTGAATTTACTCAGCTTGGTCTCTCGTCGTTTTTCACTTCTTTCTCGTCATTCACATACAGAATTTCCTGATCTTCCGCTTCTTCTCCGATGTCGGATAAGATAACTCTCAGGATTTCTTCTGCTTCTTCTTCCGTTACCACTCTCAGTAAAGTCTCCTCTGGATTACCTTGACTATCTGCCTCTCCTCCTTGTTCAGGCAGTGCCACATACGTCCAGTCAGGTGACTTATACTTCTGGTTTGGTTTTCTCGATCGTTTGTTTGCTTCAGACTCTCCCTCTTTCTCCGGGTGCTGACTGGTTACTTCATTCACTTGTTCAGCTGCTGAGGGTTTGACTCGTGTCAATCGATATCTCAGTTTCTTAATTTTGTTTGGCCAAATATCTCCTTTTGCATTACTTCTTGCCTTGCCGTCTTTGCCGTTTCTTTCCTCAATCCAAGTTCTCTTTCTCAGAACTCGACCCTCTGGTATCTCAGTTTCACTGTCTTCAGATTCTGTTTCGATTGGTTTTTCTTTTTCAACAGTCTCCTTTTCCACCTCTTGTGTTGGCCCTACTTCTGTCCCTCCTCAGGTCTCCGGCACACAATCTTCCTGCTGACTACTTGTCCCTTCACCTAGCTGTGTGTTGCAGTTCACTACACCTCCTCGGGGGTTTTCTGCACGCTGTCCCTCTCTCTCTGTGACTGCCCCTTCTTCTCTTTCCAAAATTCTCTCAGGTGGAACTTCTCCTACTCTCTCATTTGGTGTAAATGTTACTTCAGACTGGATATTCTTTTCTTTTCTTCTTTTTGTTCTCACATTGGCGTTTTGTTCGCCTCCAGAATCTGAATCATCTGAAATCTGCAATCTTTTCCTCAGAATTTCTTCTCTTGGAGTCTGGACTAGTCTTGGCTCATTTTCCCCCCTTTCAAGGTTTTCTTTCGACTTTATATTCTCATTGCCTGACTCATCACTTGATTCTGATTCATCAAAATATTCCTTTCCAATGCTGTCTGCTGGATTTGGAACTCTCAGAGTGTGACTCGCATGTATCCAATTCTTCAATCCAGCACACTTCACAGCAGTTGTTGTGGTCAAGATGACTTGCCTTGGCCTTCCCCCCCTCGGAACCAAGCAATTTCTTCTTCTGTGGACTTTTATTCTCACCCAGTCCCCTGGGCTCAAATCATGGGCTGATTTCTTTTCGAGTGTGGTGGCATCCGCTCCAACCTGGTGAAACACAGAATGGACTGCGTCAGCCAGGCCTTTACAGTTATCCAAAATCATGTCATCAGTTATAGTCATCAGCTTGTTGACTGGTACAAACACGTGTCTCATGGCGCGTCCCATGATGATTTCGTGTGGACTCAAACCTGTAGTTCTGTGTGGAGTTGACCTAATGGTCATAAAGACTAGAGGCAAGACTTCAGGCCATTTCATTCCTGTGGCTAAACACATCTTCCCTATTCTGTTTTTGATGGTACCATTCATTTGCCCGACCACACCAGAAGCCTCTGGTCGGTAGGCACAATGCAGTTTTTGTTGTACACCCAATGCTTCATAAATCAATTTCATGATCTCATTGTAAAAGTGTCCTCCTCTGTCTGATTCTATGGTTATTGGAAACCTGTACCTTGGGATGAATTCCCTCAACAAGAGCTTGGCCACTGTGATTCCATCATTTCTTCTGGTTGGGTAGGCTTCCACCCATCTAGAGAACAGACAAACTACCACCAAAACATACCTCAGCTTGTTATAACGGGGCATTTCAATGAAATCCACTTGCATTCTGGTAAAAGGTCCTCCCTCCCGGCCTATGGTGCCTAGACTCACCACAGTTTTCCTTCCTGGATTGTACTGTTGACATATCAGGCATCTTTGACAGAGACTTTCTGCTATCGACCTGAATTTTGCATTGTACCAGGTCTGCTTAAAAGCCCTTATCATGGCATCCCTTCCCAGATGTCCTTGGCCATGATACATCCGTGCCATGGTTGACATCATGCTATCAGGCATTACTGGTCTTCCATCCCGATAGACCCACACATGATCTTTTTCCCTGGGTGCACAACCTGCTTTTACCCACTGCTTCATTTCTTCATCACCTGCTTCATCCTGCAACTGCCTCACTTCATCCCAGGTTCCCACAAAGTTAGTAAACATTATGGAGCAAGAAGACATTTCCTTTTCTTTTGACCGATTGATAGAATATTGGTTTTGGCACAATACTGAGCCATGTCGTTTGCAAAACGGTTTCCGATAGTGATGTAATCACTACCTTGACCAGCAGCAGCACATTTTACTACAGCCAATTCTTTGGGCATTTGTATCGCCTCAAGCAATTTTCCAACCACTTCTGCATTCCTTATAGGAGTTCCACTTGTGGTCAGGAAACCTCTCTGTAGCCACAATTGTCCAAAGTCGTGGACAACTCCGAAGCCATACTGGCTATCAGTCATCACAGTCACTCTCGCATTCCTCCCAATTTTGCATGCCTTTGTCAATGCCACTATTTCTGCTACTTGAGCGGATTTAACTCCTTTCAAGGGCGATGCTTCTATAACCGCTGAAACTGTGCATACTGCATAGGCTGCGCTTAACACTCCTTCATCCGTTCTCAAACAGGATCCATCCACAAAAAACACGTAATCACTTTCTGGCAGTGGCAGATCTCTGATATCAGGTCGAGGTTTCGTGCAGTAGTCAAGCACATCCAGACAATCATGATCAACATCCTCTCTTATCTCCACTCTCTCTGCATCAGGCAAAAGTGTAGCTGGATTCACATTCACACATCTTTCCAGACTCACATTGGTTGCACCTAGAATGACCTTCTCATACTTAGTCAGCCGACTATGTGACATGAACTGTGTTCGACTCCTTGTTAAAAGGATCGCCACACTGCAAGGTACAAACACTCTTACTGGATACCCCATCACGATTCCCTCACTCTGCTCCAAGCTTCGGCATGTAGCCGCTACTGCTTTCAGGCATCCTGGCAAACCTATTGCCACTGGATATAACATTGATGACAAATATGCCACTGGTCTCCTTTGTCTTCCATGTTTCTGTATTAACACTGAGAGTGCACATCCGTTCCTCTCACTGCAGTATAGTTTGAATTCTTTCTCATAATCTGGCATCCCCAGAGCTGGGGCTTCACAAAGACTGTTCTTCAGCTGTCTGAATGCTGCCAGTTCTTCTTTGTTCAGTTCAAGGGGGTCTTTAACCTCACTTTTTGTCAATTTCACCAATGGTTTGGCAATCAGGGAAATATTACTTATCCACTGACGACAGTAACCAACCATTCCCAGGAACATTCTCACCTCTCTTTGGGTCATTGGTGCTCTCATTCCTCTAATGATTCTGATCCTGTCTATGGTTACTTTTCTCAGCCCTTTTTCAATGGTATGACCCAAATAGTGTACTTCTTTTTTACAGTATTGCAATTTTGTCGGAGATACCTTCAGTCCTCCATCTGCCAAATGATTCAGCAAAGCTATGGTGTCTGTTTCACAAGCCTCACGTGTCTTTGACGCCACCAATAGGTCGTCAATATATTGGACCAAAACGGAATTCTCAGGCATGTTAAGACTTTCCAGAGATTTCTTTAGCAACTGATTAAAGATGGAAGGGCTCTCTGTGTACCCCTGTGGGATTCGGCACCATGCCAAAATACGCTCTCCAAACCGAAATGCAAAAAGCGGCTGGCTGTCATGATGCAACGGGATGGAAAAGAAAGCATGACACAAATCGATTACTGTGTACCATTCCGCATCATGGGGAATCTGATACAAAATCAATGATGGATTTGGAACAATGGGACAACATGACACAACAATCTTGTTAATCTTTCTCAAATCCTGCACAATCCTGAATTTCCCACTCGGCTTCTTCAGTCCCATTATAGGCGAGTTACATGGACTGCTCAATATTTCTCTAAACACTCCCTGCTGGATCATTTTCTCGATCAAAGGGGTTACTCCTGCAATTATTTCGGGTGTCAATCTGTATTGGGGAATGTTTGGATAAACTGCTCCCTCCTTTACAGCGATTCTCACTGGGTCTACGTTTCTCATCAGACCTACATCTTCTCCAGTAAAATCCCAGCCTGCTGCTCTCACTGTCTGTTTCAATTCTGGGGGCAATTCATCTGGATTAAATACTGCATAGGTTCCAGCCACCTCACTCTCTCTGTTAGCTATTGTCATTATATACAGGACATCCTCATCTGGTGTCTCAAAGGCTATTCCGTCTGGTGTACAGAATATGGTGCAATTCATTTTGCACAACAAATCTCTGCCTAGCAAATTCACAGGACTGGTGTCACACACCACAAATCGGTGCATGTCTGCAAATTTCCCTATTGTAACCTTTACCGGTTCAGTAAGGTACGTTCTGATCTGGGTGTTTGACACACCGACTACTTGGATTGTTTCATCTGAAAGAGGAAGATTTTTCACATCTGCTGATCCGACAGTAGATCGTGTAGCTCCTGTGTCTACTAGAAAAGTAATGTTTTCATCATTAACTTTCCCATCCACAAATGGTCCTGTCTGATCTATTTCTAAAGATGCGCCAAGCACGCACCCTGCTTCCTCTTTTCGGCACCGTCAAAAAATCTCTTCTGCCTCACTCTCGTCATTTTGTAGCCAATACTGTGACACAGCGCTCGCGCGTTGCGGTTTGTTTACCTGTTCTTCATTGTAGAATCTCGTCTCTTTGCTATATTTCTGGATATTCAGGCTCTGTGGTAAGGGCGGTTTTGGCACCTGATTCTGTTGATTAACAGCCTTCTGCTGTTGCGGCGGTGGGCCACTCCCCTCACACTGCACCTGTGGATTTAATGACGGATTTTCATTATTAGTACCTGGTGGATATTTACACTCGGATTTCCAGTGTCCTAACCTTCCGCTATTGTGGCAAGGGAACTTCTTTTTTGCTTCTTCTATATTACCTTTCCTTTTCCTGGGCCAAATCTTGGTTTCATGCCTGGATTCTTAGCTTGTTCAACCAACAGCTTCGTGTCTCTCTGCAACTTTCACTTGAGCCCACATTGCTTTTTCTTTTAGTTTTCACTGCTTTGCCTCAATCTCATCACTAAAGTATTTAGCATGTCTTAGGATCTCATCTATTTTCTTGCTCTGCCAGTCCACAGTGTGCTGCTTAATCATGTCCCCAATTTCGGGAAGCAGACCATACACAAATCTGTACACGAAATGACTCAGGTCCTTTTCTCCCAGACTGTCATCCCCACTGAACTGTTTGAAAGCTAAAATTAGCCTCTCATAGTATGCGTGGACTGACTCTTTTGCTTCTTGATGTGTTCGATCTATTTTAACCCAGTCTGTTTCCTTTGGGGGCACTTTGTTTTTCAAAAACACCATGACCTACTCATATTTCTTCATTACTTCTGGGTCTGGGGCTCCTGTTTTGGGATCTCTCGGGTATTCTTTAGTCGGCCAATCTATGACTATCTTGCATTCTGCCCACAAGTCTGCTGGCACTATTATATCAAACAGACTATTCAGATCGATCCACAGCACTTTTGACAATTTAACAAATCTGTCTACCTGTCTGTACCACTCGACCGGCTTTTCCCGTAATCGAGGGAAATCATTTGTAAATGACAAAATGTCCTGTCTGGTCCATGGGACATGCACATATCCCCCTCCTGGAATCTCTCTCATAGGGAACTCTGTCACCACCTTCTCCTTATCTCTCACAGGAAACGCTGGAAATGTTCTGTCTGAGGTATCATCCTGCTTCCTATACCACCTGCTTTTCCATTTGTCCACATCTCCCCATTTCCTCAATACTGTGATTATGTCCCTAATCTGCCCTATTCGTCCTGCAGCGTTCAGATTCTCATTGTCTTTTTCTGTGAAATCCACTCGGTATGGCTTCTGTAAAGCTTTTACTTTGTCCATATCAATTCCCATTTCACTTGCTATTTCTGCTAGTCTGTCATGTAAATTCTTTGCTCTCCAGGTGACGCTTTTGCACAAGAACAATAATTCCTCATCTTGGTAATTTTTCATCTTTTCTGTGGGGATGGTCCCTACAATCAATTCTTCTAACACCATTCGTAATTTTGCCACATCAATGGTATGAGATTCTTTTTCTTTATCCTGCAGGCCCTTCAGCCATTCGTTCAATTCATCGGTAGTTATACCCACTGATTTTTCTACATTCCCTGGTTCCGTCAGTCTCTGTGGTTCTAACATTGATCCCCCTACCATTCTGCTTCTCTCTGCAGTATCAGGACAATAAAATGGGTTCTTTGACACATGTAATTCACCTTTACTCATAGTATGTCCCTAGGAATTCTCCTTTACTCTCATCAGAGGCTGTTCTGCCTGTCTATTGTTCACATACGGGACTGTCAGTCCGTGCTCCCTGTCGTTCTGCTTCTCAAATATAGGCATAACAGGACCTATGGTCACAGGGACAGTAACTGCTTCCAGATTTTTCGTCAATTCTCTTATTTTCTCTGTCAGCTCTAATGTGGTTTTTGCTAGTTCCCTAGAATTTTCACTCTCTACCCTATTTTCCTTTCCCCGTTCCCTAAGAGAATTCCTTCTCTATACCTCCGGAGTCACATCCTCAGTTTTAATGATTCTCAGAGTCTCCCTCATTGGTGTATCTGCGGTCGGCGTTTCTGGTTCCTGCCTGTACAGAGGTGGGCTTTTGAAAAACATATCATCTAGGACATCATCGTCTGTCTCGTTGGCCCCATACCTCCGGGTTTCTACATGATTTTTATTTTCTAGGCATTTCCTTCCCTCACTTTCCCCTACAGTTCTCACTGGAAACAATCCTTCAGTCATACTTGCGTCTCGCCACCTTCTCATTCGGTCACAATGGGTTTCGCGATCATTAGGCCGTCCGAACATGTATCGGTACCTACTGCCATTACTCTGTTTTTCTCGCTCATGCATCTCATCCTCCCACTCTGTCAACGCCTCAAACTGCGTAGGCCTAGGCCGCGGATCTAAGCTCATCATCCTCTCTCGTAAATTCCTTAATATTGCCAAATTAAAGGAACCATCCTCTGGAAACGCTAAAACTCCATCTTCCTTCGTATACTTTGCCCAATTGTCTAACCAGATGCAAGTATGGTACCCATATTTCGCAACCATGAAGGATGCGGGGGTCTTCGCTGGAGGAAGTAACTGTCCTTCCCTAGTCACAATCTCTTTGTCTTTAACGAACCAATTTCTTAGTTTACTGAACACAGATTTTTTCTTTTTCTCGGGTGAATGATAATACATCTTCCTGTCTTCCGTGAATCCTTTAGTCTTGTCTGCAACTGTACGATCTTTAGTCCAATAGCAACGCAACTCTTACTCACGCACCAATCCTGGCACGTCTACGTCACTGTCACAATCTCCAATCCTTACGCGCCTTACACTAATGCACCAATCCTGGCGCGTCTACGTCACTGTCACAACTTCCAAACCCTGCGCGACTCACACTAACGCACCAATCCTAGAGCGTCTACGTCACTGACTAGCTGTCCAATAGCAGCGCAGTCCTCCTGACGTCAACAGTCGCTGCAGCAGCCCCTGCTCCTGACTCCTGTCTCCAGTCTACCCCTCCTTTACAAAACTACTCGGTAGACTTTGTTTCAATTTTACAATACTTGTTAGTTACAACATACAAATGTCTCCATTGTCTGCTCCGCTAACCACAGAATAACAAAAGACCTTTCCCACGAGATTTCTGTTTTCTCTGAGAGCAGCGCTTACCTCTGCCCTACTACAGAATCGTTACGTCTGTTAGCAAAGTAGCACATCCCTCTACTTCACCCTTCTACCAAGCATCAATTAACTGTTTTCTCCGGAATTAAGACACATAGTTGGAAACGCAATGCTCCTGAGAAATAAATCCAGAGTTCCGCAATCAACCCGAATGCTATTTCATTCACGCACTTTCACGCAAGAAAATATAGTTCTTTCACACAGAATCCTGCCTTTTCCGAGAACAGCGAACAGTCTGTCCTACTACAGAATTATAACATACGTTAACAAAGCAGCGCTTACCTCTACTTTGTCCTTCTAACAAGCTCAGAGAATACCTGCTACCTTTTCAGTGATAAGCGTTATCGGTATGCCAATTGGTTTCCTGGTACCTAAGACCAAAATTTCACAGGTAACCCTTTGCTATCATTTACACTTCTCACACAATGAATTTTACTAATGGCAACACACAATTATGCTGCCGAATCGAACCCAGACAATGCGCCGTGCAACTTCAATTGTTACACGTTTCTCCCGTGTACCTACGGGACACCACAATCCCGTCTTTCCCGAGAGCAGCGCTTACCTCTGCTCTACTACGGAACTGTCATCAATTCCCGACTTCCTACCTCCCAGAAGCCGTACAGACAACATAAAACTCAATACGACTTCAACATATAGAGTTAGTACATATATCAATACCAATCAATAATCAATAAGCTATATACATGCCAAAATCATCAAACCAAAACAATAAAAACCATCATCTTGCTACCAGAAATACTGGTGCAGTTCAGAACACAAAATCTCCCCCTGCTTCCACGGACGGAATGATTTCTCAGTCACACACACATACACACATCACACGCTGGTGGGGCCCATATCACCAACATTCATTCTCTGAAACTATCCGTGCCTACAGAGGGATCTCAAATCCCGAACTACAGTTCTTTACTTGGATAGAGGAAACCACATCTACTGAATTTACCCTAATAGTTCCTCCATTTTCAAGTCTCTCCAGCCTCTCGTCAACATCCCGCTCTCTCTTTTTTAGCCTAAGCACTTCGTGAGCATTATCCTTGACCTCCTGACCAAGTTCTTCCACCTTGGTTTCCAATGCCTCCAGCCTTTGTGTTAGGTGCATCTAAGTTCTCTTCTAGGCTGGTGCATGTGTCCTGTATCTTCCTCTGGTTAACCTCCGAGGTTGAGAATCGTGTGCTCATCTCTGCAGATATCCGTCTTAGCATCTCTTGTATTGAATCTCTAGCAGGGCTTAACTCGACCTCTTCGACCTCTTCTACACTCTGCCTCTGGGCTGCCAAATTGGGCTCTATATTTTCCACCCTCACATTCCCCAAGTCAGCTCGATTTGCATACCCATCTTCCATTGAAGCAGAGAATGTACCCTTAGACTTATTTAGTACGGAATATCTATTTGATAAAGGGACGGCAGGGTTAGGAGCTAAAGTCGAGTCTGCCAGTGGAACCCCCTTACTTAAGTCCCTTTTCCCTTGTGGATTAGACATAAAGTAAGCCTTTAAAGAAGGCGTTATTTTTGTAAGGGGTTGGATTTTCTCTCTCTTCCTACCCTTCACGAGAGCAGGTTTCCCTGTCCTAGAGGTCGGCTTCTTACTCTTATGTCCACTTATTGAGGCCTCCGTGGGCATAGGCGGCTGTGTAGGCTGTATACACTGTATTACCTGCGCTGGCTTTTGTACAATGGGTTCTATCCCAAGAAAGTTCTGTGATCTTAATTTGTATCTCCGTCCCTGAATAGTGGCAGTGTTAGGTGACTGTTTGAGTATATTTGGGTCTACCCCTTTATTCGGCTGTTGCCTACTCCTTACCGATTCTGCTCGAGTTGTTCAGACTGTAGCTTATCTACCTCCATCTAGTAGTAAGTATCCTCATTACCTACTTTAGCTACATAAGAGAATATAGTGTAAGGCTTCGGTGTTTGTACGGAGGATGAACCTCATACAGGCAGTTCCCAAAATGAGCCTTGCCTCTACCTCTATCTCTGTGTATTTGGGACAGCTTTTCAGGGGGTACACATAACACAACTAACGCTCCCAGAGGGAGACAGCTAGTAAGTTGTGTTCGATTATAACACTGTGCGTGCCTACTCTGCGTTAATGCCCCTGCTGCCCTAAATAGGGGAAATATCAGCCTTGCCCACATTCAAGAGTTACACCCAAACACTTTTACCTGGCTAAGAGAGGTTGCAGATCCCCCTCTGTTGGTCCCTCGGTCCCTTGTCTCTGCTGCAGTCCGCTGCAGCCCTTAAAACCACCGGTGAAGCTTCGGAGATCAAGGATCAATGGGGCAGTTTCCAGAAAGTCCCCCAGCAGCAGCCTCAACCCCGAGGCTTCAAACCCCCGAAGACCCGTCCTCCCGAAAACCCTGAGTCCGCCCGCTCCAACTCCAGCGACACAGGGACACAGGGGACAGGCGAGATCCAGGCAGGCGACTTCCAGACGGGAGTAATCAATCCCTGATGCGGAAGTCCATTAGCCGCAGAGACAACCAATCCGCCTGAGCCCGACCCTGGGACACAGCGCAGGCGAGAGAAAACCCAAACTCCAGGGCAGCGAAGCAGCGAAGCAGGAAAACACAGAACACGTCAGGGAGAACCCCCCCCCCCCCACAAGGAGCAGTCCCGGACAGCCACCAAAGAAGAGAGCAGGCGCACGGACCCGCAACACAGCCGAAGCCGAGGAGACACAGCGCACGGAGAAGCAAGCCCTCAGAGCAGCGAAAAACCAAAAGCAGGACGCGGCAGCATCTACCCCTCAGCCAGACCCGCTAGGTAAGCACATCCACAATTAATTTAGTGGTACCGTAACAGGGTGAACGGGAGAGCAGACGACTCGCAACCTGCCGACTAGCTGGCCGCAATGTTTCCTGAAAATGTATCTAGAAGAAATAATCTAAGAGTACTAGACTTAAAAGAAGGAGTGGAAGGGGATAATCTGAGAGCATTTGTAATAGATATCCTTGTTAAAGCATTCCCCCAAATTGCCTCAGCATCAATATGGGAGAAAGAAATACAACGCATCCATAGAGACCCCTTCAGGCTAAACCCTGCAAGAAAGAAGCCCAGGAAGATCTTAATATGCATCCAATCCTACCCGCTAAAAGAGCAGTTATTAGGGGCAGCCCTTAAATTTAAATCCATTGAGGTTAACGACATCTCCTTTAAGATTAGGTCTGATATCTCTAAGGTAATGGAAGATAGGAGATGGGAGTTAGGGAAACGGATGGATGCATTAAGAGAATTGGGGGCTCAGGTGCAGCTAAGATTTCCTGCCTTTCTTTAGATTTCACTTCTTCATCTTTCTTTGTGGGAGACGGGAGAGCTACGACTCATATGGCAATGTTTATTGCCATGATTAGACAGGGAGAGTTCCCGGGGGGGGGGGTGCACTAGTAAATAGGGGGAGGGGATGGTGTAGGGGGGTTTATACACGTATTGGTGGGGAGCATTGGGAACAAATTTAAAAATAAACCTTTTTGATATAGTAACTCTCAGTATCCTTAGCAGGGGAGGCGAACAGGACAAAGATAATGATGGGGGATAGACCTTTACAGGGATCAAGTCGGGATTTGGGTTTCTTATGTTGGAATGTTAATGGGTTGAGAATTAAGAGAAGACAGCGTCTGATCCTACAGCATTTAAAAAATAGTTCGGCCTCAATCTGTATGATCCAGGAAACCCACCTTTTACAATCAGAGTGTAAGGCATTATTCGGTAAGGAAAGATGGGTAGATAAAATTATTGCTTCAGACCAACAGTGCTGTTCGAAAGGGGCAGCCATTATACTGAAACAAAACTCGGGGATTGAACTTATCAGATCTCAGGCAGATATAATGCGGCGTTGGGTTATAGCTGAAATAAAATCTCAGATGTCTAAATATACTATAGTTAGTTACTATGGCCCAAATGAGGATGATACTGATCCACTACACAATCTTTGTTTTGCCCTGGCCGACTTTGATTCCCCACTTATACTGGGTGGAGATTTTAATGTCCTTATGGATAACCGACTGGACAGATCCTCCTTTCGGAAACAGATTGCGGCTCCCCGTGTTAAAGCCTATCTTAGGACTACTCTTAAAAATCTAAGTTTATGTGATGTATGGCAGAAAAAAAATGGTGAGGCGAGAGAGTACTCCTTTTTTAGTAAAAAGAATCTACACTTCTCTAGGCTAGATTATATATTTATGGAGCGTTCAGAGGTAGATAAAGTCAGCCACATAGAGTATATGGCGATTCATATCTCTGATCATGGGGCAATAGCCTTCAATTTGGAGCTCCCTCATAAAACCCTTATGAGGAGATGGACTCTAAATAGGAGATTTTTACTGCAACCTTCCACCCCATATCTTTTGAAATCTAAAACCGCCTGTTTCCTACAAGACAACCTAGGATCAACCTCCCTGCATAATGTTTGGGATACCTATAAAGCTTGGCTAAGGGGAACTCTAAAGGGGGCAGTTGCGGGCTGGTCAAGGATGGAGAAGACTGAGTTAGCTGGTCTAGAGTCACAATTAAAAAAAATAGAAGCAAAGCTTAAGCACGAGAATACAAAGGTTGCAGAGAGAGAAGATTTAGCAAGGAGACTCGAGGAAGTTCAGTTGAACTTTAGGCTTAAGTCTGAGGAGATTATTCTTCAAAAATGGGAAGCTAGTATTATGTCTGATTTTGAGCAGGGAGAGAACTGTGGTAAGCTCTTGGCAATAAAGAGCCGAATTGAAAGATCCTACAATTACATCATTAGGATAAAACACCAAGCACACATCACCGAGGATAAAGATGCGATAGAACAGTCTTTTGTTCAGTTCTTTCAAGAGCTATATAAAGAAGACTCCTATACAGCGGAAGAACACATAGATTTGTGGCTTAATGAAAAACTGCTCCCGAAAATATCCGAGGATAGTCAGATTCTCTTAAAGTCTAAAATAACTGGAAGTGAGATTCTGGCTGTTCTGGATAAATCTAAGAGGGGAAAAGCACCTGGCCCAGACTCAATTCCAATTGAAGTCTACTCCATATTAAGAGATCAGATCATTCCAGTTTGGTTGGATTTATTTAATATTTTAGGTGGTCTTTCCCCCTTGCCAGACTCTTCGAATGGAGCACTCATATCTCTTATCTTGAAACCAGGGAAGGATCCAACTTTATGTCAGTCGTATAGGCCGATATCCTTATTAAATACAGACTATAAAGTATTTGCAGGAATATTGAATAATCGCTTGTCAAAAATTATCGGCCCCATTATACATCAAGATCAGAAGGGCTTCATTCCAGGTCGGCAAATGTCAGAACTAGTGTATACGCTAACTGGGGCAGCTGATTTGGCAGTGGCACAGAATATGCCTTTTTCTATCATTACTGTGGACGCTGCCAAAGCTTTTGATCGTGTAAATTGGCATTTTCTAGATAGGGTCTTGAAGGTTTTTGGACCCGGAGATGAGTTTAGGGATGTACTCAAAAAAATCTATAGGTCACCTTATGCCCAGATTCTAGTTAATGGAAGTCCCTCACCAACTGTACAAATAAGTAGGGGAACTAGGCAGGGCTGTCCTTTGTCGCCTATTTTGTTTGACTTATATATTGAGCCCCTTGCCCAAAGTCTTCGCCATAACCACAAGATTATCCCCTTTTCCATAAACGAATTTGAGAGGAAAGTTGCCCTTTATGCAGATGACCTGGTGCTAATGTCTCCTAATCTTACTACTGCACTCCCTGAGCTTATGGCTGAAGCACAGGCGTTTGGGAAACTTTCAGGGTATGAAGTGAATGTAGATAAGACCGAGGTTATGGCATGGAATATCCCAGATCATGAGAACAAGTTGGACAAGGAGTTTAGATACTTAGGAATCACAATTACCCATGACTTGGGGAAACTCCCAAAAACAAATCTAGAAAGGGTGTCTAAGGAGGTCGATGTTTTGTTGAAAAGGTGGCAGAGTATACCTCTCTCACATTATGGGAGGGTGAACCTAATAAAAATGTCCATATTGCCAAAATTTACTTATTTGTTTAATAATATCCCTCTAGCATTTTCAAAAGCCGATCTGCTTAAAATCCAGGGAAAAATGTCATCTTTTATATGGGCTAGCAAGGGGGTCCGTTTATCCTGGAAGAAATTAAGACGTAAATTGAAGCAAGGAGGTATGGGTCTACCTGATTTACAACTATACTGCTGGGCTTACCAGATAAAGAACTGTAAGATGCTACTGCTCTCCCCAGACAAATCACTAATTGGGAGTATGTTCTTCGCCATGTTAAACGGCATAGACTCATTTGTATTTATGTACAAATTTGGTTCTTTAAAATTCTTTAAAAAGGTGCGTTTGAAGACTCTACAAATGGCGGCAAAGCTATGGGCAAGCTGTCATGACTGTCTTGGTCTTTCGTATTATAGTGAGTGGGCTCCTGTGTGGGGGTCTCCAGGAACACCGGAGTGCTTCCAAGATGCTTTAGCTCGTCCTCTGCTTGAGGCTGGTGTCACGTCCTGGAAGGATATTGTCTTAAATAATGAATGCTTCTCATGGGAGTATTGGAATTCTATCACTAAAGGCACTTTATCCAGGTTTAAATACTATCAGATTGCTTCTTGCTGTAAGAATCAATCCTGGCCGCCCTATGAGTAGGGTCAAATGGAAAATGAACTACAAGATGTGGCTCCCAGGAAAAAGGAAGTGGCTCTTTGGTATGGGCATCTTCTAACTGCAGCCGACAGGAAGATTGATAACCCAAGACGAGTCTGGGAAAACTACTTGCCAAAGGAGGAGTTAGATAAAATATGGCAAGTATCTATAGATACTCTTTATTCGACTGTTAAATCTGCTCCACTCAGAAAGAACCATTTCTTTACAATCCACAGGCTGTATTGGTCACCCCTGAAAATTTCAAAAATGAGAGGCGGAGGAGAAGCAAGATGCATTAGGTGTGGCTCCCTGAATGCGGATGATGTTCATATATTTGCCTCCTGCCCTAAGTTACAGGAATACTGGGAAAACGTGGGTAAGAGTATTTCGGAGGTGCTTGGTTCAGTTGTAGAGGTAAGCCCATCTCTTATACTTTTTGGGATTACCTTCGAACTTGGGGGGAGGCAAGATATGAACGTACTGCAATATAAGTTGGTGTTTTTTATTATCCTCCTGGCTAGGAGAGAGATTTGTAAACTTTGGCGTCAGGTGGCACCACCTTCTTGGAATGCCTGGTGGAATTCAGTTACTTATTTTAGAGCTCTGGATCAAAGGGTGAATATCTATAGAGGTAGGCCTGCTCTGGGGTTATTCTGGAGTCTGTTGGATGGAAAGTAGATTAGAGTAGGCTAAGGTTAAATACCAATGAATAAAACCTCTTGATCAGCTCATGATGTGCACTTTGGGCGGTCCCCAAAAGAAGAAACAACAGCTGAGACTGAAACCATCAAGTCATCTGCACCAGTGGTGGACCAGGTCGAGAGGTTGCTATGGCTACTGAGGTTATATGAGGTATATAAAAAAAAAAAAAAAATAGTTCCTCCATCCGGAGGTCGAATAGATCATTTAGTTGTTATGTAAATTTGATGAAACACTTAACTCTTGATTTACTCAATAAAACATTTCAAAGAAATAATCACCCGACACAGTTCTTAAATAATGATTTTTCTTTATCTAATTAAAATGCAGGTTAAATCCTAATAATGCAATATTATCTTGTGTCATATTTACCAATTCTGGCTAAATGTCGTTCTCTAAGTCAGAACTGGTCCTCAGAAAGTTCATCAGAGTCCTAAAGTCCCGTCCTCTTCCGTCAGCAAAAGGATCTCTTGCGAAGAGCAGCATGGAGTGTCGCATAGAGTAGCATCGATCAGCTAAGGGTCTCGGCTTCAGGGGGTCTCGGCTATTTTTCCCTCTCTGGACTACTAATATTTATACTAGAATTTACATATAACAGTTACATTTTCTTTATTCCCAGGCCATGGATTGGCTGAATTCAAGCTTGCCTCAATACATTAAGAAACATTATCCAAAATTCACATGCGGACAGAGATCAATTTTAGGCGTATGGGAAAGGCTGTTCCCAGGTCACGAAAGTATCAGTCTATTGTAAATAGGTAGTTCATGTATCCACATTGGCAACAATTTCTTCACGTTCAGGGACATTGGCACCTCGCCCAGGGTAGTCTTCATGGGCCTGGTCTGTCGGGTCATGGAAAGGCCACAAACGAAGTCAGTGCAGGCACCTTTCTCCATTATTCAATTTATGAAGTCATGTACTTTAGTTAGGATTCAGTCGGCGGCCATCTTTAGGTAGGCCAGGATGGTCAACTTTAAGTAAAGAAACATAAAATCGTAATTAATACATGGAAATGATTAAAACAATGTTATTCCCTTGCTAATACCCTTATGTGTATGCATTTATCTAGCCATATGCAACATTCAAAGCCGTTAATGCTGGTTTATTTAAGCGCAAATCACATTAACAATGCCTAAGCAACACTTATCATTTTAATATGCGTACAAACTTAATCCACTTATTATTTTAGCCATGCAAATGCATTCCCACGTGTATTCTCTTGGTTAATAAGGTTGATTTAATATTATCACAGCGCTCTGTTAATCATTAAAATTAATTATTAGTCTTTTTAATATAAACTTATATAAATGGATTGGGTATGTAAACAGAAAACATTTTACCCGCTCCATCAGTACCTGGGTGTTCCCTTACAACCACCCATGGGTTTCAAGACAAATCCCTATCTACTAACATTTACGGACAGGAATTTGAGCCAAAATTGCTTCTCCTTTGAGCACCTTTTGAAAGCTTCCTTATTTTTCAAACTGTTTGGTGCACAGTACAGCACATATATAGTGGGAACAGTCTGAAAGGATAGTTTTTGTATTTGAAGGATCCCCTTATGTAGGAAAGTGGAGTAATGTGCAGTGATACTGGTTAGGCTTCAGTATATAGTACTCTCATAATAATCCAAAGATGGTGCTTGCCTTCACAGTATTAAATCCTTGGTCCTGGTAGTGTGGCAAGGAGCAGTAAGGCTTTACTAGAGGAACATGTGTAAAGCATTTCAGAGCACCAACATGGACAATAAGTAATTGACACAACTCAATAGTAATCCAACACCAATTTTTCGAAAAATAAAGTAGATTTTTATATAAATTCAGATGCCCAATGAAGTAAATCGGATAAGTAAAACCGGAGTTATGGATTTTGGAAGTAATAATAAATCACAACAAATCGGAGGCCCAGATGACCGGCGATTCGTTGGTTTCGGTATGTTGTTTTTACCTGCGGACTGCAGGGGACTAGTGCCACTAGTCCCAGTGAGTCTCGAGTTGCCTTTAGCTTTCAAAGGGGCTCCTCTGTCTGGGGGAACAGGTCTTTGGCCTGGGACTGGTCGCAGTCCTGAAGTTCCAGGAAGGTTGCCACAGGTGCAGAGTAGTGTGCGTTTGCTTTATGTAGATCCTATTGACACACATCTCTTCTTTTGTCCTTGTTGCAAGTCAGATCAGAACTGTGGTTCTGGTGTCAGGGTACCCCTTAAATCCTGGATTATGGATGTTAAGGGCGAGGGTGAAAGTGGCCAATGGCCTACTGCCCCAGCAGCTAATCCATCCCTGAGGTGACCACATCTGAGGGTTGGGGGGTCACGTTTTCTACAGAGAACCCTAAATTCTACCCCTTTTAAAAATGGGTGAAGTCTTCCTCAGCTATACCAACCAGATATCCTACCCTAGAGGTGTGGCCAGGATTCTGGGGGTGTACACCTCTTGACTACATATTTTTCTCAGCTGCCCGGGTGCAAATGTGCCTGGGGCAGAGGGAGGGCTGTTTCCTTCTTTGGAAGGCAGCCTGGATGCAGATCAGAGGTGGTGAATGCTTTAAAGTTCACAGCATCGATGCACCACTTAACTAGTCATCCTGTCATGGAGGGAAGCGTCACCTTCTTCCTGTCCAGGGCTTTGTTTCTGATGCCTAGGAGTGTTCATATATCCTGGCAGGGGGCCAGAGCCCTATCTTAGTGGTAGCAGCTGCAGGCTGCCAGCCAGAGCACTGGAAAGGCTGAGGCAACCAGGTGAGTAACCTCTAAGCTAGCCACCTGGGTGAATGCTACATCAACCCTTCCATGAGTGAGAATCATGTCAGGGGCAATGAGGCACATTGTTTGATACCAAACATTACATATTTTGGAGATACCATAATGGGGCTGGCAACCTCGGTGGGGCTAGAGTGCCAGTCCTATCCTATGGGCCACTGATGACTTATCATAGTCTTTAATAGAAAAGGCTTCTATAGGGTCATCTAAGCAGGCACTTACATGTCCTCACCTTTATAAAATGCACGCTGCCTCCTGGGCTATGAAAGCCTACCTTAGGCTTGATTGACATATATTAAAAATAGTGCTTTGACCTTTCCACATTTTATGAGGGCAAAGTCCGGTTCGAGCAGTTTGCACTGCTCCTTCAGTCTTCAACGGCAGAATTGGTGTTATAGGTTTACTTAAGTCACTCAGGGTGGCTCAAACAGTGCTTCAGGCTCTGGTAACCCCTTTCACTCCCATGCATTGAGAACCACTGGTTCCATTTATCTGGGACTTATAAAGGGGCTAAAGACTTTGTACATTGGGGTTAACAATTCACATATTTCAGTTTTAGGGAGAGACCACTGGCACTAGGGTGTTGAGACAGAATATCAATTTTGAAATATCAAGTGACAGAATATTGTGTTAGCAAAATAGTGACGTAAATAATATCAATGTCACTTTCTGTGTAAGAAAGGACGGCACAGAAAGGCTGTTGAAAACTGAGATCATAATATTGACGGCGGTAATCCCGACCATAGGGAGATATTGTGCCGTTCCAACCATCTGGAAGACTCCGAGAACCGGTTCGGAACCAAGTCAGAAGGACTGGGTGGCTTACATTCCGACAACCTAATCGGGCTGTGAACTGCAACTGTCTATGTTGGGGCCCGATTCTGATGTGGTTTGGAAAGCTTCCCAACAGAATGGTTTTGGGAATGGTTTCTGACCAAATCGGATTAGGAGAGTCCAACCGAATGAGTACGATGCATCCGAATGCTTACAGATATGATTTGGTTAGAATCCCACTGATTTCAATGGGAGCCTTTGTTCTGACCGAATGCCTAGTCCCAAAAGTCTTATTCCGACTGCTGCTTCAAGTTCGATGGCACGATACGGAAAGGCTGTCTGAATCCAGCATCATAATTGGTTGTTCTGAAATGCGGCCCATAGAGATGTACGATTCTGCTCTGTATGGCTCGGTCATTCCGAATGCCATTGGCTTCTGATTGGGATATTTCTAACTCCTAAGTCGCATTGTACTCGGTGGGCCAGAAACCTTTCCGATTCAGGGCCTGATTCTGATGCGGTTTGGTAAGCTTCCTAACCAAATGGGTTTGGGAATGGTTTCCGACCGAATCAGATTGGGAGAGTCCAATCGACCGAGTACAATGCATCCAGATGCTTCCAGATACGATTTGGTTGGACTCCCAATGGGAGCCTTTGTTCCGACCGAATGCATAGGCTGCCATTGAAGAAAGGGGTGGCTGGGGAAAATCGGGCACCCTGTGGTGGGCACCACCTAGTTCCTGCCACACTGTGCATGGCTGGAAAGGGGGGACCCATGAGTACCACCACGGGCCCAATTGGGAAGGCTACAGGTGTAGGGGGCCCACTACGGGCCCTTAAATTCTGATTCCGACTGCTGACTCGAGTCGGACTGCGCAATTCAGAAAAGCTGTCCAAATCCAGCATCTAGAGATGTACTATTCTGCTCTATACGGCTTGGTCATTCCAAATGCCGTCGGTTCAGATTGGAATATTTCTAACGCCTAACTCGCATCATACTCGGTCAGTCGGAAACCTTTCCGAGTCAGTAGGAAAGACACGTTCCCAATCCGATTTGGACTGAGCAAATGCCATTAGGAGGCCTTCCTAACTGCATCAGAATCAGAACCTTGGTTGGAAAGCGTTCGATAATGGTCGGAAAGCTTCAGACTAGTGGTCGGAGGCCTTTCCATCGACATCGTAATTGGTCATTTAAAATTATTTTATAAGGGATTTTTATTATTTATGTAATATTTTTTAAATAAACATTTTTAGTAGTAGGATATAGAGTTTTGAGAGGCTAAGGGTTAAGCGTAATAAAAAAAAATTGTAGAAAAATAAATTTATAATTTTGTTCTGAAACGTGTTGTTTTGTATGTATTATTTGAAAGAATATTAAAAGTAACCTTTTTTTGTAATATTATATTATTTAATATAATGTGTAGACCGTTACAATATTTTGTGGGTAAATTTAGATGTACACATATTTAAATAAACTAAACAATTTTGTAATAGGATGTTAAAAAATTGCTGATAGATAAAAAATGTGTTACATTTTTGGTATTTTTTTGTTTTTTCAATTTTTCTGGGTTACTGAAAAATGTTATGTTTATTTTTGGTTTTATACATTTGAAGAACATATTATTTGTATTGTTTGATATCATTAATAAATAAAAAAGTTTATATGTTTATAGATAAATGTTAGTGATTTTATGAAAACAGATTGTTATTAATATCATGGGGCTTATTACGATGTGAGTCGGAGTTGCCTCTGACTGACACCATCGCCGTCTCAGGACTGACTGACCTTCAGTCAGTGGTTCCGGCCGCCTGATTATGATGCAACCTAACACTGTTTGCTCGCATATTCCCCTTTCTCCAAGGGAGCTTGTGGTAAGGCCATAAACCAGCCATAATACAGGCTCTCATAAAGAAATGGGTGTGTGTGTAAAACCCTGTACCTTATGGCAGTCACCACATGGTGCCTGCTACACAGTGCAGCATTTTACAGGGGGGTACTAAGGTAGCCCCTCGGCCACCAACCATAGGCCGCGGAGGCAAGGGAGCCCCCAAAGTTGCTTTTTGACAGCCTTTCCATGTCGAAAAAGGCTGTCACGAAAAGGCTGTGGGAAACTGACATCATAATCCCGATGCCAGAAACACGTTGAAATGAACGGCCGGTTTACGCTCCGAACCTCGACATCGTAATTCTGCAGTCCGACCGCCACCTGACTCGGTCATTCAGAAAGCCTCGGGTCGGGGTCAGAAAGCTTCTGACTAGCCGTTGGAGGCTTTCTGACCGACATTGTAATCAGCCTCAATATGTTTTGTTTTATTGCAACATGGTTTTACATTTTTTAGGCTTCAATTTTTTTATGTTGGTAGCATGTTTATGTTTGTATACTAAGGGGACGATTACAATGGATGTCAGATGGAAAGCCTCCAACCGCCAGTTCCGACTATTGGCCCTATTCCATTGTGGTTAGGAAATCATTCCGACTGAATCGATTTGGGAATGCTTTCCAACCGACTCGAATAGATAGAGTCTGAACGACCGAGTACGATGCATCATAATGCTTCCAGATATTTTTCAGTTGGACTCCCTTTGACTTCGATGGGAGCCTATGTTCCAACTGAATGCATAGTTTCCCAATGAAGAAAGGGGTGGCTGGGGAAAATCGAGCTCCCTGTGGCGGGCATCCCCTGGTGCCAGCCACACTGTGCACGGCTGGTAAGTGGGGACCAATTGGTACCCCTATGGGCCCGATTGGGAAGGCTCCTGGTGCAGGGGGGCCTGCTACAGGCACCCAAAGTCTGATTACGACTGCCGATTTGAGTCTGATGGCACGATTCAGAAAGGCTGTCTGAATCCAGCATCGTAATCGGTCGTTCCGAAACGCGGCCCATCGAGATGTACGATTCTGCTCTGTATGACTCAGTCATTCTAAGTGCCGTTGGGTTCGGATTGAGATATTCCTAACGCCTAACTCGCATTGTACTCTATGGGCCAGAAACCTTTCTGATTCTTGGCCTGATTCTGATGCGGTTTGGAAAGCTTCCTGACCGAATGGGTTTGGGAATGGTTTATGACCAAATCGAATCAGGAGAGTCCAACCGACCGAGTACGATGCATCTGGATACCTCCAGCTACAATTTGGTTGGACTCCCAATGGGAGCCTTTGTTCAGACCAAATTCATAGGCTTCCATTGAAGAAAGGGGTGGCTGGAGAAAATCGGGCACCCTGTGGTGGGCACCACCTAGTGCCTGCCACACTGTACATGTCTGGTAAGGGGGGACCCATGGGTACACCAACGGCCCAATTGGGAAGGCTCCAGGTGCAGGGGGGCCACTACGGGCCCCCAAAGTCTGATTCAGACTACTGATTTGAGTCAGACGGCACAATTCAGAAAAGCTGTCCAAATCCAGCATCGTACTCTGTGGTTCGGGATTGCGGCCCATAGAGACATACGATTCTGCTCCGTTTGGCTTGGTCATTGCAAATGCTGTCGGGTTGAGATTGGGATATTCCTAATACCTAATTTTTGGTGAAAGTCTTTTGCGGCAGAAAAGAAAGAAAAAAAGTTATTACTAATAACAGAAAGCCCACTTGTGTGTTTTTATTTTGTTTATCGTGACCCTGCCCTTTTTGCCCTATTTTTCCGTGTTCCCTCATGACTGGGAAATTAGTTTTTTGGTTTTTCCCTATATACAGGAGTAACGGATAATTATTATTTTTACAAGGGTCATGTATACTTCTATGGTGCTTCTAACCTAGGTTGCTATATTATTGTTCACCTTTTGTTCATATATCAAACTTCCGCAGTCCTTCCAAAACACTGAATGTTGTCCTTTCTTTTAGACACTGGGAGTGTTCTATCGCCCATCGGAGTTGTTTTTAGTCACACATACTTGATATCTTCTTTTCAAG
The DNA here is from genome assembly GCF_964204655.1 of Triturus cristatus. NCBI lineage: Eukaryota > Metazoa > Chordata > Amphibia > Caudata > Salamandridae > Triturus > Triturus cristatus. The sequence continues at coordinate 542,905,541 of NC_140594.1, read as the reverse complement.
GTAACTCATCAGAAATAGGGTGTAACATACAGCTAGATCTTTCACCCATGTTTAGTAGTTACCTTGTTCTTTCTTCTTCAGGATTCTAGAAGACCACCCCCTTTGAAGAGCCAGTGGACGTCTACCCCTTCTTCCTTCCCTTGATTTGTTTCCCTCCATCCCCACCTTCCCTCTTTTGCTTTGACTATGTTTGACGAAGGAGGTAGGTGAGGGAAATTGAGATCTAGCATCGCTTCCATCCATTTCGTCCCTGTAGTAAATTCAGGTGAGCCTTTACAGATAGGCTGTCGGATAATGACTTTGTGGGACCCTGGTAGGGTCTCCTTGTCCCTGCAGCCTATGGTTGGTGGCACAGCAGAGGGGGTACCTGAGGTACCCCCTTGTAAAACCCTGCACTGTGTGTCCGGCACCATGGGGTGCCAGGAACAGGGTGCAGGGTTTTACACCCCACCCCATTTCTCTATAGGAGCCAGGTGTTACGGCCGTCTCACAGCTGTATCTCAAGTCTCCCATAGACACAATTTGGAATCCGACCGAACAGTGTTTGGTCGCATCATATTCAGGTGGTCGGAATCACCAACTCAAGGTTGGTCGGTCCCAAGATGGTGTCGGGGGGAAATTCTGACTAACAACATAATGAGCAACTTTTGTATAGAAACTTGAATTTTTATTAGTTTTGAATATTTTCTAAATATTTTGTAATATTTATTTGTAATTTGTTCTTGTGTTTTGTTTATGTTTGTTAAAAACTTTATATATTTAAAACTAAAAATATAATGACTATAATAGTTTTTTTGTATTTTCTATTAATTTTGTTTTATTGTAGTAGCAGTAGTTTTTAGGGTTTGGTGTTTAGTTCTTTACCTGATGTTAGTAATTTTGGATTAGCAATATTTAATTTTTAAGATTTTGTGTTCAACACTTTCTTCAAATTTAGTTATGTTGGAGTGGGAATAATTAAATTGTAGGGTTTAGTGTCCATCACTTTCCCTGTATTTAGGTACGTTGGAGTAGGAATATTTAATTTGTAGGGTTCAGTGTCCAGCACTTTCCATGAATTTAGTTATTTTGGAATGTGAATCTTTATTTTGGAGGGTTTAGTGGCCAGCTTTTTCTCTGAAATTTTAATTATACTATAGTAGGAATATTTATTTTGTAGGGTTTAGTGTGCAACACTTTCCCTGAATTTAGTTATATTGAAGTAGGAATAACTAGATTGTGGAGTTGAGGGTCCAGCACTTTCCCTGAATTTAGTTATATTGGAGTAGGAATAGTAATTTGTAAGGTTTAGTGTCCACTACGTTCACTGAATTTAGTTATATTGGAGTAGGAAAAATGAATTTATAGGCTTTAGTGTCCAGCACTTTACCTGAATTTAGTTATATTGGAGTAGGAATAGTAATTTTGAAGATTAAGGGGCCGATTCCGATCCCGTCCCGAAGGCCTCCGAATCGGGTACGTTAGAAGCGGATCCGATTCGAAGGCTTATTTTCCGACCGAGTCGTACACAGGTCCGGACGTCCAAGTACGATGCGAATGAACGCGTAAGCGCCGACCGTCCCGCATCCGGTTCTGAACCGCTCTGTACGACCCGTACGTACACAAATCGTACCGCGCAATGGAGACGTTTCATGACCGAGCGAGTACAATGCACGAGTCGAACAGCTGGATCAAGCCAATGCTTCCAACTCGCAACATGTCCGGGAAGCTGCCTTTGGGGAGCTGTACAGGACCCCCCTGCACCCGTAGCCTTCCGAATCGGTCACTGGTGGAGACCCAAGGGTCCCCCCTGCACACGCATGTACGGTGCGGATGGCACCAATGCGTACACACTACAGGGGGCGCCCTTGTTCGCAACATACCCATTAAGTCAATGGCAGCCCATGTACATTTTGTACGACCAGCTCCCATTGACTTCAATGGGAGTCCGAGCGACCCAAGTCCATCAGCATACGGCTGCATTGTACTTGCTCAGTCGGACTCCAGAGGCACGGTTTGGTCGGAAAACCCTCAGAATCCGACTCGGATGGAGGGCTTTCCCAACGAGATCGGAATCGACCCCTTAGTGTCCAGCACTTTACCTGAATTTAGTTAGGAATACTTAATTTGCACTTTCCTTGAATGTAGTTATATTGGAGTAGGGATAATTAATTTGGAGGGTTTATTGTCCAACACTTTCCCTAAATTTACAGATATTGGAGTAGGAATAGCAATATTTAGGGTTTAGTGTCCAGTACTTTCCCTGAATTTAGTTAGATTGGAGTAGGAATATTGAATTTGTAGGGTTTAGTGTGTAATACTTTTTGTGAATGTAGTTTTAATACAGGTGGAATCGTTAATCTATAAAGTGTAGTGTGTAGAATTTTTATTTATTTATTTGTTTACAGTATAATATAAAAGAGAAGTAAATACAATTTTTATTTGTTGGTATATATTTTTATTAAACACAAAATATTTTTGAATTGAATAAAACATTTTGTATACAAATTAACTATTAGAGATTTGTTTTCTACATCTTGTGTTAAAATTATTACAAAAAATATTTTGCCATTTTTAAATGTTATTAGAAATAGAGAATATGAATGTTATGACATACATTTTTATATGTTTGTTTTTATGTGAAATGGTACATATTGTTTGTAATATAATAACATATTTGAATCATTTTTTATTTTTACATTTTTTATGTAGACTATAGTGTTTGTTTTACATTTTTAATAAACATATTTTTTTAATTATTTTTTAGGATAACATATATTTTTAAGCAATATAGAATGTTTTTAAAAAAATACATATTTTCATGTTTTTAACCTGACATATTTTTAAACAATATAGAAACATTTTATTAACAATTTTTGATCATTAAATAATATATTTTTAATATATATCAAATAATTGTATAAAGCTATTATTATTTAATGTGAAATATAATTATACAGTAAGATTTTTTAATACTTTTTTATGTATGTTAAATAACATTATTGGCCTGATTTGGATGCAGCTCTGACACCACAATTTAGATGCAAGTGCGGTCGTAAACTTCCATTTCTCAAAAGGACCTTGTGCAGCGGGCCGAAAACTACCGCAACACAAGCTCCCATTGAAAAATGTAAGTTTTTGCACATCTCTGCACCATGTGTCTCAGTGCCTGTCACATGTTGCAGGGATGTGAAGGCGTGCATCATAGTTGCACCCCAAGGCCACAACAAGAAGGCCAGAAGGGAAGGGGGTCTTGCTAGGGCCCCCAAAGAAAATTTCCGACAGCAGTTCTGTGTCGGAAAGGCCGACATGGAACTGCTGTCGGAAAATGGAGTCATAAGCCCGATGGAAGGAATGCCATCCTTTAGGGATTATGAGGCCCTTCTGACTTGTGGACAGGCTCCCTGAGGCCATCAGAACTGAGTCTGATTAACCGGCCTGTTTAAACTCCGACCTCCGTCTTTGTAAAATGGCGGTCGAAGTTTAAACCGTTGATGTTGATCAGAAAGCCTCCAACCAGCGGTCAGAGGCTTTCCCACGAACATCCAAATCAGTCTTATATGTTTGATAATGTTATTTCATTTTGAAATATTTTCAAGTATTGTTTACACCATATATAAACATTGTACATGTTAGATGTATTGTAAACATTGTTTTGATTGCATTTTACAATATCAGATATAATATATATTAAATATTATTACATATTATATCATAATATTTCATACATATTTAAAAAATAATAATTATAAAACACTTTTAACATTTTTTTATTTTTCAAGCAAATAAGTTACCACATTTTGCTATGGGGCAATAGTCTTTTTTCTAGGTCAATTAAGTACCAATTTTTGTGGGGTTTCTTTGTTTAGTTAGCTATCTATATCTATGTTTGGTTAGTTTTGCAGAGGGAAGCACCGCCGGGACCTTGTCCGCTGACGGTTTCGCGGTGAACGTATGACACTACATTTCAGAGTGTCTTCACGAGCCAGGAGTCGTTGCTGAGAGCCAGCAACCCTACTAGGGTTGACTGATCCAGATGACAGGTACCACACCTAGGGTGCTGTTCTGTGGGTTATCTGTACCCACTGATCAGGAGAATCACAATTCAGTGTAGATTACACTTTTAGCTTCGGTCCTGACGAATTACTGTCAATCTTGACACAAGAGCAAGAAACATGTTGACCACTGCGCAACATCCTGTTACATAGAGACAGGGATGCACCAAACCCTTTTTAATCAGGATAGGAGCCAGTGTCATTAAAATAGTTTTGAGTGGACTTCTACTTCCTGTTTTAATAAACACCAAGTCTAGCAACTTACTTTTCTATATATCTACACTCTCTTAGGTCCCTCACACTCACTGCACCAAACGGCACAGAATTAAAGATCTCCACTAAAGAGCCCCTCATAGGGTGCCCATCAGGTATTGCAGCGCCGACCTAACGAGGAACAAAGCCCTATGATGGAGCATAACACCCAGCTGGCTGGGTGTTTGAGGGCACTTATTCCAAAAGGAGGAATTTCCCCCTCTTTCCTCTCTTTCAGTGACTATTATATTACATTAAGCCATCCAACATTCTCACCTTTTCTTCATGTGAGGAACTGCATACTTATTTTTGTTGGACTACGCTTGGGAATGTATGCTGGACCTATATAAAAGCCCTGTCCCCTCCCCTTATTGGTTACACTAATGAGGTGAGACAGTTGCCCAGACAGTGTTATTATGTGAAAAATTGACAAATTAATGAAGTTATTCTTTAAAAAAATGTGACACATTACGCTGAATAATTTGCCCTTTTTCCTGCAAAAGTCAACACTGCTGCATAATTTGGTCCTCTCCTGATGCATAGTTCCAAGGGCCCTGACTATGTTGCAAGGTAGAGGTAGGCGAGCCAACAAATTAACAGGGACAGCTGAGCCAAGGGTCATCTCTGATGCTTAGGAGCTCGGCATTAAGTCAAGTCTTTCGAATATGTGGCATTTTAGTCATTCAGCACAGATCATGTTTAAAACATGGTAAAGTGTTATCAAAATTTAGAAAACTAAAACTTGGCACAGGTGGAATTTCATTTACGCTGGAGTAATGGAGTAATTTGGGGAATTTTGCTGAACTCTTTGATGCACAGTTACTGATAATAACGCAATTACTCCTTCTCATAAAATAACAGTAAATTAGGGGCGAGAAAACCCTAATGAGAGAGAACATTTACATAATGTGAGCAGCTGCTCATGTTCACTATTCATGTCCTGTGCATTTAGCGCTATTTCTTAGCTTGAAATGCATGCTCTTGCCCATTTTGGATGTGAGAGGAATTTTTGTGCTTAGAAATGGTGTTAAACCGAGAATAACCCTTCTTGCATAATTATGTGTAATCTCGAAGATTTCTTAGGTCATTCCCAATGATTATGCTGTACTAAATTACAAGAGTTACGCCCACCCCTAATTATAACACAAAAGGGATTAACCTTAGTACATCGGTTTACATGTGAAATATTTATTGAAAATGTTTAAACATGAACTGAGAAACGTTTGTTTTGCCCGCTCTGATAACAATGTTGTTAGTCAACTATGCAAGTCAGGGATCGTGTGTCCCCTATATGTGGCCTAGATTCTAATTATAGATGGAGCATCTTTATTGGCTATTAAATCAAATGCAAGAGATGTTTTGTACAGGGTACAGACCACATGTATTTGAAGGTGCCCTCTGGTGTTATGATGAGCAAAAAAGAGTATTGCTTAAAAAGTATTTGCCCGTTCTTTAGGCAGAAATAGTCTTGCTGAAAGCTTCATTTTATTTTGGGTTTATATAACGCAAACTGACTGGAAAGTATTGGAGTGCTTTACCTGAGCATATTCTAGAACCTGTTTACCCATTTTTTAAAAGTTTGCAGCTCTGGCCATGATGCCACATTCTCACCATCTCATTGTGGTGTGAGTTACAATCAAACATATGTCTTTGTGCCCCACTGCCTAGAGTCGGCCTCTTGAAATGCTCCATTCTTAAATCAAAATGAAAGCAACAGCCACTTTGTCTCTGGTGATGTGCTTGGCCTACAGGAGTGCTGCCCTCAACACTTGAAAAGAGAAAGGGGACTCTCATGCCTACCTTTTGTTATCTCTATTGGTCGTAAGAGTGGCAAGTGCAAACCCGGAGAGAGTCTGGGCACTAGAAGAAGCATGGCTGTGGCACGCTGCGCACATACCTACCCAACAGGGAGCATAGGTCCTGACCCCCAAGTGCTGTCCTCTATCCTGGACCCTTGGCTGAAGTCAGAGTGTACTTCTACCTGGTTAATGGAAGGTTTCACAGAATCTGACTCAGACCAATGCAGAGTGATGCAGGGCCTCACATAGCAGCACCCCACATCTCCTGATCGGCAGCTTGCTGGATCTGCCTCACAATGCAGAGACCCAGAGAGCCGGCCAGCTTTCGACTGAAAGCCTCAATGGATCCATCACAGTGTGATTCTAAGCCACGCAAGGAGCCACAGATCAGAACTGCATCATTTTTGCATCAAAGTCAGAAAGGCCGAACCAAGGGGCATATTATCAAGGACGGCGTTAAAATTGTTGCCGGTTTAGCGGCAGAAAACTGCCGCTAAAGCGGCGATAATGGGCTTGATAATATGCCCTGGAGAATTCCAATAGAAGCCCATGTTTACACCAGAACATGGGCTTCTATTGGAATTCTCTGCGGCATATTATCAAGCTCATTATTGCCGCTTCAGCGGCAGTTTTCAACCGCTAAACCGGCGATAATCTTTAACGCCGTCCTTGATAATATACCCCCAAGTCCTGGATATGGCTTGTGCTCCATTTCGGTCAGCCTGAACTTGTGAAGTTGTCATGGTCTAGTTCAACCAGATGCCTGAATTGGATGCATCGTGCCTTTTGATGTTATTTTTACCTACAAATGTATAAACGCGTAACTCTGGTTCTACTCAGTGGATTTTTGTCATTTTGGCAGCAGCAGCCCCCAAAGGTAAGCGGGGTGGGGCCATAAGGTTAGGTGGGGCAGGGGCAGGGCTGGGTGGGAGGGGGGAAGTCGAAAGACAAAGTAATAGGTATGATTAAATAAATAAACAATACCTATTCTGTCATCTGTCGACTTCCCCCTGCAATGCCCCACCCCACCACTCTAACGCTTACCTGTGCCGGCCATCTCTGCATTTTGGTGTAATTTTATTTATTAAAACATCCTCTGTCATTCTAAATTGATTTGTTGTAATTCTTTTGCTGCGTTTTCACTTTGTTACTGTTGGAGTACTGCATACATTCTTTACACATTTCCTCTAAGATAAGCCTGACTGATTTTGTGCCAAGCTACCTGACAATTAAACACAGGTTTATTTGGTGACTTTTCTTGATCAAACTAACAAGGATTGTTTGGAATGGGTTCTCACCCCTTTCAACCAATGATATAATTTCTTACAATTATTATTAGTTCTTTAAATCACAGATATCAGTTCTATCAGCTTCTTGCTTTCCTTTGTTGAAATTGCTTAGAAAGACACTGGATGTTCATATGAGAAGGCGATTGAGTGGATGAGCCGGGCGTCTCCACTGCAGCTCCTCCAGATCCGAGATCGCCTGACTCGGAGATTTCACGCAGCGCCAGTCTTGCTGCCCTGGGCTTGGCAGACACCGCTTTCGGGGCCATCGGAGCCATCCCGATGAGTTCAACAGGACCTCTGCATCCAGTATCAGCCTCAGATGGCGGGTAAAATTGCCGATGCTGGTTCGCTTCTGCTTTGAAGTATGCACTCCCCAAATACCTCAGGACGGCAAGCCCGATTATGGTTCCTAAAGTGTATAATTGATTCCTGATAGGCTTTATCTCCTCGCCGCAGGTCCCCGGAAGCATTTCCTTATACTGTAATATCTTTTAGCTCAGCATTGTTGCTATACTTTTCTTGGGAGCTCTGGTCATTTCGTGCGCACACCAGTCTCACGCGACCGCCATCTTGCCTCGGTCCCCTAGTAGGTAGCATTCCAACTCAGATGACAAGACGTGGAACCGGTACAATACAGAAAAGTCCTCCGGCCGGTCCTACTGTTGCTGATTTGCTGCGGGGGCGGCCGCGAGAGCAATTCCGGGTCATAAAGGGAAGAGTAAGATTAGACTCGTGGAAGTTGCGAAGGCTGTGAAAGCTGCGACTGCTGGCATCGATTCAATTAAGGAAAGTGAGTACGATGGTCTCGGTTTAGCGGGAGCTGCATTAGATGTACTGGACGTCCCAGAACAGCGAAGTGAGAGGATTGAGGAAGCTCACAACGTACTGTCAGTGCTATAGCAGAGTGCAAGGGTCGGATCGATGGTGACTGTGAATGAAGGTATGCTTAGTTTACCCTCCCCTTTGATAGCAGGGACTGATTCTGATGGGGGAGGGAACTTGCTTAACCCTGTGGGAGCTCTGCAGATGGTGATTCCCCCCTGTGATGATAACAACTTAGGGGGGTCTCTGGACACGATGGGTGGAGCAGCAGGGGTTAATATTACACCTACCCCTTCGCGGACCCCCCAAACACAACAAGCTTCACAAGTTGGAGCTAATTAAATTTATGAACCGGAAAAAGACCCCAGCAACTTCTTCTCCTTTTTGGATAGGGGTGAGTGGTCTGAAGATATCTCATCTACCACAGATGAGAGTTGCAGTGATCAGGGAGATGATCCTGGCTCAAAAACTAAAACTACTCTAAAGAAAAAAAAGAAGAGACATGGAGTAAAGGATTTGGCTTGGGACTATACCCCCACAACCCAACTTACCGATCACCCGAATACCTCAAACACTATACATCTGGAACACTCGGAGCACTCAACCTCAATTGCCCCAACTTTAGATACCATACTTCAGGCCATCTCAATGCACCGTGAAGAAACGCGTCAAGATGGACGTAATGCCCAAGCCGCTATGCGTAAGGTGCAAGGTGTTGTCCGCAAATTAACTAAAACATGTAGCGCATTTGGGGATCGGCTCACTGACTTAGAGTCTAGAACTGTTTCTAATGAGTCGGAATTGGCTTCAAATCAAGTACGAGCGGACTTTCATGAGGTACAACTGGCGGATGTCAAATGGAAACTAGAGGAGTTTGAGAACCGCCAGCGGAGGAGCAATCTACGAGTGCTTGGGGTTCCCAAAGAGTTGGAGGGTGATGATGTTCTCTCTTATGTGGTGGAACTCTTTCGTGACTCTATGCCAGAACTCACTGGGTGGAACTGGGCTTTAGGAATCCAACGCGCTCACCGCGTTCCCTTCAATATAAAACATCCGGCAAAAGCAGGGGCTTTTCCTCGTGCCATCCTGGTCTATTTTGGTAATTTCTTAATCCACCAGGCAGTTTTTGAAAAGGTTAGACCAGAGTCAAAGAGAGTTAGAAATTAGATTTCCTACTTTGTACGACCAGATTTTTGACACTCCACCGTCGAGAGACGGTGGAGGCTGCGCCAATTAATCAAGCCATTTCAGGATAAGAAAGCCCAGGCCTATCTCAATAACCCTGCTCGGCTTAAAGTGATTTGGGGGGGACAAACCACATTTTTTCTGTCGAAGATAAAAGCCAAAGAGTATTTAGATGGGTTATCTAGCTAGGTTAGGTCTGCCCCTTCTTGGATACAATGAGATACGGTAGTATGTGTTATATATTGGGTCCTCCTTTTCAACGGTTTAAAGGGAATTATATGCTGTGATTCCATCTTCTCCCTCCTTCTTTTCTTTTTTTTGTATATACATGGTTGACACGAGATGGAAAAAAGAAAGGGGGTAAAAGGATGGGGGAGGCTAAAAGGAAGGAGAAGAGAAAAAGAGGGAAGAAGGAGGAGGAAGAAGAAGGGGGGGGGGAAAAATGTGAAAAGGTCCTCGGGTGAATTTAGAGCTCAGCACTTATATAGCAAGGTGAAAGTCATAGCGATAAAGCTTTGGTCATGTGTCGCACGTTCATCATCAACAGACTCTAGCTGGAGTCTGTACGCCTCAGTAGGGGTGATGGGTGTGTTTTGCGGATGGGAGGGGGGGTTTGAAATACAAAAAAAGTTAAAAAAGCAATTCCAGAAATATTACTGAAACAGTGAAACAGGTAGGAAAGAAAAGTGAAAGACAAGAATTAAGATACACTTGGAAGGTTAACAAGGGCTTTTGAATATTGATAAAGGGATTCTTGGACCTGTTTAGGAGACCTTAATGGGCAAGATAACAATTTGCTCCTGGAACGTGGCGGGCCTGAATGATAGGACTAAAAGGGCCCGCTTTGCCGAAATAATTAATTTAAAATCAATGGACATAATCTGCATACAGGAGACACATATACCCTGGGAGAGAAGAGAATTACTAAAGGTTTGGGGGTATAACATTCTAGCCTGTACAAGTCAAACCTCTAATACTCATAGGGTAGCTATCCTAGCTAAAACATCATTAGGGTTAGTTAAGCGTAAGGTAGTGGATACTCTGGGGAGGTGGGCTATTATAGAATTTATATCAGGATTTACTATTTGCTCGGTTTATGGATCAAACCAAGATGACCCTCAAATATTTGAGGACCTTGAAATCGAGGTCGCCTCTTGGCCAAAATCTATAATTTTTTGTGGAGACCTAAATATCTCTTTAGATTCTGAACCTGGGAAACAAAGCCAGGGTAGAGATGCAGGTCGAAATTTAAAAAATCAATCCGACCCTGGATATACTTATTTCTCGTATCCACACAAAAATATGTTAGGATTGACTATTTTTTTGCAACAAGAGACTTGGTACCCCAAGCGGAAATTATGAAACACCCTAAAATAATCTCGGACCATAATCCCTTAATTTTAGTAATAGATCTAACTCACTTTGTCAGACATCATACTAAATAGACGTTTGACAGAAAGCTCCTTGTTAACGAAGATTATATAAAATTTATTAGGGAATGGGCACAAAAATATTTTGATATGAATCGTTATAGGGTGGCTAGAGGGGCTGTTTGGGATTGTTTCAAGGCCACTCTTAGAGGGGAATCTATGAGCTACACGGCCAGAGCAAAAAAACAGCAGGAATCTAAAAATCAACAACTGTTACGTGATTTGGCCAGAGCTGAGGAAGAGCATATGTTAACAATAGTGCAGGGTGAAGACGGGGTCCATATTCTCCACCGGATATTGGTTTTAAAAACAGAATTAAACAGCTGGCTAACCCCAAGATCCGCTGAAGTATTTCAGTCGCATCTGAATAGTTCTTATGAAAACGGAGAAAGGGTTGGTAAGCTATTGGCCCTACGCACTCGGCATAAGATTTCCCACAATGTAATATCCTCTATCAAACTAGATGGTCATGAATATACCAATCCGGACGATATTATTGAGGGATTTCAACGATACTACCAAAAGCTATATCAAGATGATATTCCGAAAGACATTGCGGAAGTTAGGGATGCAGTAAAAAAACTGTCTGCAAACCTTGAATATGGAAGAGGTCTGGATGACCCAATTAGAGAAGAACTAGAAAGAGAATTTAGTATTACAGAAGTCCAACTAGCCCTCTCTGATTGGGCCTCAGGTAAAGCTGCAGGTCCTGATAAAATCCCTATAGAGATTTATAAAATATTAGGGATTTTAATATTACCCCTTCTATTGGATCTGTTTAATGGAGTACAATCAAGTGGAATTCCCCCCGAATCTTGGAAAGAGACTGATATAATTATATTTCCTAAAAAAGGCAAACCTACCGAGAATCCCTCTTCATACCGACCGATCTACCTGATCGATTCAGACTCTAAATTATATGCTAAAATTTTGGCTAACCGGCTCGGGAGGGTCATCGAACATCTGGTCTCCCCTTGGCAACATGGTTTTATCCCCGACAAAGGTACCACTGATCATACCCGCAGAGTCATCTCGCTTTTTGATATCATGTCTGAGACGGGGGCCAGATGTCTATGATCCTCCTCGACGCCGAGAAAGCTTTTGATCGGGTGTCCTGGGAGTCTTTATGGGGGATACTTGAGATAAATAATTTTGGGCCCCAGCTTATTAAATCAATTAGAGCTATGTATCAACAATCGAAAGCTAGATTGCAATTAATGGGTAAAGAATCACACAATATTAACATATCCAGGGGAACAAGACAGGGGTGCTCCTGGTCTCCGGTTTTATTTGCCCTATATATCAACCCCTTGATTATTAATTTGTTGCAGAGCCTGAAAATTAAACCAATTATTACTGGGGCTTATGAGACTAAAGTCCTCGCTTATGCTGATGATGTGGCAGTATTAACACCAAATCCAGCTGAGGCAATTTTAGAAATAGATATAATTGCCGAACAGTTTGGTCGGTACTCAGGCTATGCACTTAATAAAGAGAAAACTGTTATCCTATGCACTGATAACATTGAATATAATGACCCTAGAAAAACAGACAAGGCTACATATTTGGGGGTTCATCTATGCTCAAAATCTAGAGGATATCAATAAATATCATTATGAACCCCTGATTAAAAACATAGGAGGGTTAATAGCTTACACTTATCTATTATCTGTAGGGGCAACTTTTTAAAAATGAATGTGCTCCCGAAAGTACTGTATTCATTTCCTGCTATACCACTGGCGGTGGAAGACAACATCTTGAAAACACTAGAATCACTATTTTCATACTTTGTTTGGCAATATGGGAAAATTATGAGATATTTTAAGTATTTAGCCCTACCACATAGCAGGGGTGGCCTAACAATTCCTAATATTACACTGTACTATTGGGCGGCCCTTCTTCATCAAATAGCCCCTTTGCTTAATACTGGGATTGCAAATGGAACTAGACCCGATCTAGAAATACCCACCATATTTGAACTTTCTATTGGAATGAAAGCCCAAGGACTCCTTCTGAAACAAATAGAACTAAGCTATTATAAAAAGGTTACATTTAAGGTAATTACCAGCGCATGGAAAATATGGAAGAAGGTTTCTAGGATTATGATAATCCCGAGGTTTAACAGGTACACTCTCTTGTGGTATTCATCACTACTTCCCATACAGGTTAATGATGATATGGCCAAAAAGTGGGAAAGTATGGGTGTAAGAACAATTGATGATTTTTCTGGGGGAAAATCAGATTTCCAGTTTTCGGTGTTACAGAGTGATTTTGAAATTCCTAACAGTCACTATTTTAAATTTGTTCAGATCAAAAATATTCTTAGTTTAAAGACCCCAGGATTACATTTGAAAAGATTCCACTTCTGGATGCTATAGCGAGGAAATCGACAAGAATTGGGAATTTATACAACTTGCTTCTTGACAAAACTCCCGACGATTTGGAACAGAGTCATCTTGGGCGTTGAAGCTTACTAACCCCAACGTTGACATTGACATGAGTCTTTTTTTAACATCGAAAATACTTCTATCCCCAAGCTTAAAAGCCCAATTATATAAGACTATTTTTAATTTATACTTTACCCCTGCTAAGTTGTTTATATGGGGGAAAAGGATAGATGATTATTGTCCCAGATGTGGACTAGGGCCGGCTACCCTGACTCATATGTTTTATGATTGTGATAAATTAACCTCATTAAAAAAGGAGCTGTCAAAGTTCTGGGAGGAAGTATTTGGGCATAGAGTAGCTGAATCATCTACACTGCTAATTCTTGGCTACGATAGTACGTTGGGGCTAAGTTTGGAGGAGGAATCATATCTCTTTGTATTGACTGCGGTATATATAATTCTACTAGCAGCTAGATGGAAAGATATGGATCCCCTGACCTTTCAGATGTGGCTCACCAGGTTTCTGGGAGTTTACAATCAAGAAAAAGCTATCTATTCCACCAGGGGTAGACAGTCAAGAATCCGGGGTCATAAGATCTGGTCACCTATCGCTGCCTGGACTAGAAATGTAAGGCGGTGATAATTAGACAATAATAAATTAGCTTACTGTTCAACATCATTGGGGATAACTTCAAATGAATTGATCTGCCTGTAAATATTTCAAGATTATCGTCCAATTTGTTTTGATTTCCATTTTCTTTAAAAAAAAAAATATTGTCTTTAATCTCTAATGTACTAATGTACTTTTGTATTCACTGTTTTGTATTATTTACTAATAAGTAACTTACCTGGACAGCCTGCATAACTCCGGTCCACGCCATTGCTGCTACCACCACCGCCAAGAGTCAAACGGTGCCAGAGTCAGCGTCGCCGCCCCGGGACTCCATCTCCCGGCAGCACTAGCGGCGGCGCGCTCATTGAACGCAGCGCCAGCACCAGGAGGCGCACATAAGAACAGCTGAGGGCGGCAGAGCGGGGGGGAGCTGAGTAACTTACCTGGACAGCCTGCATAACTCCGGTCCACGCCATTGCTGGTACCGCCACCGCCAAGAGTCAAATGGTGCCAGAGTCAGCGTCGCCGCCCCGGGACTCCATCTCCCGGCAGCACTAGCGGCGGCGCGCTCACTGAACGCAGCGCCAGCGCCAGGAGGCGCACATAAGAACAGCTGAGGGCCGCGTCGCGGGACGCGCACGGGACACGCCGGGCGAAGCCCGGGCAAAGGGCGGGCCCTCTGAGGTCATCAGTGGTCAGGCGGGCCACCCCACTAAGTCGAGAAGTCAGGTGAGAGAGGCGACATGTCCATCAGGGGGAAACGCTCCACAAATCCTATTGGTAAACCGACAGTGACCGACCCCATAACATCGTTATCCCTAGAAAGTATGCTGGACAATGCTTTTAACATGGTTGCAAATGAAATTGCGAGCACAGAGAGACGGATGTCATTGGAGCTCTTACGTGCACACTCTGAGCCCCGGGATTTAAGTATAGAACATATTGTATCTTTATCCCCAATTGTTACAGTAAACAAACCCAATTCGTCTCATTTACCATCTGATACCCCTGGGGGGGGAAAGTGACACTATTATCCTGGACTCCCAGCTTGATGCCACTGCACATGTTTCTATCCCTCTTGTAACCCCGAAAACCAAACCTGTTGGAGGAAAAAGGAAAAGAGGCCCACCAAAATCATTAACCAATAAAAAGAAACAAGCTATATGCAATAAGGACCAACCCACACCACAGAGTATGTGGACCAGAGGGAAGCAAAAAACAACTGGGGGTAGTAGCATTATGACCGAACAATCACAATTCGTTGAAGGACCCTTGGATATTACCCCCCCAAGAAGTGGTTATAATTGCACATGCACACAGACCGATTTTGTTAGTGAAAGCATCACATCAAAGAAGTCTAACGTGAATTTTATGGAAACCATTGTGGACACCATTTTTAAACAGTTAGAATGTCAAATGATCAAGCAGTTTAATAATATTTTTAAAAGATTAGACCGAATTGAAACTCTGATAAAGAATGAAGATGTCAAAAGGAAGGGGGCTATCAGCCTTGATTTAATAAGGGGAGAGCACCTTTTGAAGGAGCTAGAAGTCGCTAATAGGGACGCTTTGAGTGAAGGGCCAAATGCTTTTAGTGGCGCAACTACCTCTAATACTGCATCCAAAGGTGTTAACGAAGGGAGAAGTCACATTGTAAAAACCACCCAGCATACCCTGATAGGAGCAACGGAACCAGTACACCTTACTAGTACGGCCACTAATATGTTAAAGGATGCTCCCACCCTGCCAGCTACAAGGAGGGAGGTACCTACCACCATTGGATTAGATAAGGGCCAAACCACCGCTACAAGGCTAACAATACACCCAGGGTCTGCTCTCCATCTGCCCCCCGACGCCTGCCCTTATGTAATAATCCTGGCAGGCGTACCTCAGTTAAGGGAGGGACAGAGTGAGTCATGGATGCAGCTAAACAACAAGTGTATAGACTGGCTATCTAAACACAAAGGGGTAGGCCCTAATATTATGAGAGAAATTTTGACTGTTCGACGGGTGAGCTGGGTTGGACCACTACCTAAGAATATAGAAGGGGACTGTATTGTTATTAATTTTAGAAATCCCTCTACAGTTAAATTTATTCTTGGTAGTATCAATACGTGTTTTTCCCCCTCCACTGTCATAACCTCTCTGCCATTGGGTTATTTCTACAGACCCCACTATAGACCACCTAGGCCTGCTTTACCACCTTTTCCCCTGCACAACAGGTTCAGTGCTCTGTCTGATCTGGGCACCTTGGACTGACTACCAACTACCCTCCCAGATCTAATAAGCAGGAATTATCTTAATATATCTGGCCCAGCGGGGGATCTAACTATTGATCCGACTACAGTGACTGCTAATGATGCCAAGGCACCTAAGGGCAACAGTCATGTTTCTACCTTAGGTACATCGATTAATAATTTGACAATCCTGAGTTGGAATATAGCAGGTCTCAACGCTAAAGTAACAAATGGGGACTGGGTGGATTGGGTTTCCAAATTTGACATCTTGATGTTTCAAGAAACTTGGTGCACTACTTCCCTACTTTTTGATGGATACAGTTGTTTTAACCAAACTGCACCAATCCCAGTTTTGGGTAGACCCAGTGGGGGACTTTCCATCTGGGTTAAAATTAGTGCAGATGTTAAAGTCGAACAGCTGGAAACATATGACAGGAGCTTTCAGGCATTGCTTTACATCAGTAGAATAAGAATATGTTTAATACATTTTTACAATAATGATTTTAAAACACATCCTAATATGAATTTTATAAAGTTGTTTAATTTTATTGATGACACTACAGAAGGACAAAACTTGATGGGATATGTTTAGGAGGAGATTTTAATGCACACATTTACCGTCAAACCCCTCCTTGTAAAAGAGGTAAAGAACTGTCTAACCACCTGGCCACAAGGGACTTAATCAATGTTATAGAAAAGGCAAATACCATTGAAAATAAATGTCCTGTGGCTACTTATGTTGGGCATGGGTGTGCATCTACAATTGATTACGTATTCATAACCTCCCCACTTGTGGATCTTTTATTAGAGGCCATAGTCGCTAGGACGGCACATAGCGACCACTACCCGATTTTATCTAGTTTCAAATCTATTAATAAAAAGGTGAAACGGACAGAAATAGGGGCTAAAAACATAGTCGCGTCGACAGATAAACTCATGGTGGTCTGGAAGGGGATTGACAATAAGGGGGTGTTAGCTCGTGTTATAAAGTCTAACCCCCGATTAATATCCACCTGTCTATCCTCCGACTGCCCTGGACACGCGATTGTGGAAGCATTTTCGGAGCTGTGCAAGACCATAAAAAAGGAGATATCTAAGCCAGCTTTAACTAATACTAATACTAACCCGAGATGGTTTGATAACTCCTGCTCTAAAGCAAATAGAGAATTAAGAATTGCCCTAAAAGCTGACCCACCTGATCAGTTACTGGTGAGGTCTCTGAGGTCTAGTTATAAACGCACTTTAAAAACACGCTCCGAAGAGCTCTTAAAAACCCATTGGGAATCCCTTGTACGCACAGCAGCAACAAAGGATGTTGCTGGGTTTTGGAGCGAGGTTAAGAACCTGAAATCGTTTGGCTCCAACATTACTCCCATAAACTGTAGCATACTAGGGGATGTATGGGTGGAGCATTTTACAAATATTTACACGGCACCGATCCCTTCCGTGGTAAATTCCCAAATTTTAAGTTTCCGAACATTTCTATAATGGAGGCGGAGGACGCAATTTTTCAAAGCGCAGGAAATAAAGCGCCGGGGCCCGATGGATTATCCATTGATTTAATAAAATCAGAGCCTGACTTTTGGTCACCATTATTGTGTAATGTTTTTAATAATTTATCTATTACTTCACTGCCCGATTCCTGGTCTAACAGCACCATCGTACCTATTTTCAAAAAAGGTAATAGACTTGACCCTGGCAGTTATCGCCCAATATCACTAATTGATAATACATTGAAGATCTTGGGTAGGGTCATTTTTAATAAGATTAGTACTTGGGCTGAAGAAAATAAAATTTTACACCCATGTCAGTTAGGTTTTAGAAGTAATGTAGGGACGGTGGAGCAGTGCTTAAACCTAAATTTAGTTTTAGATAAATATACCATAGCTAAAAAATCCCCACTTTATTTAGGTTTTATGGATTTAAGTTCTGCTTTTGATTTTGTTAACCGTTCCCGTTATGGACAGCCTTGCTGAGATACGGTTTGGATGAACCGTTGGTTCAATTTTTGGCCCATCTACACAGTGATTTAAAAGCCTGTGTCCGTATTAATAACGATGGTGAGGTTTCGGGCGAGATTTTAATTGGCAGGGGAGTAAGACAAGGCTGTGTCCTGGCTCCCCTGCTTTTTATTTTATATATAAATGAATTAAGCACATCTTTGGGTAAACTAACCACCGATGTTCCGCTCGTCAATGGCAACCCTCTCCCCGCACTTCTTTATGCCGACGATGCGGTACTTATAGGTCGTACACCCAATGCACTGCGCACTTTAATCTCAGGCTTCTTTTCTTATATGGCTGATCTTGACTTATGTACAAATTTTAAAAAATCCTACATAATGTCTTGCGGGCCAAAGAAACACAAAATTCGCCATATTATGTCAGGGAATAATGTTTTAAACAGCACTTGTACCTTCCCTTATTTAGGCTTGTTGTTTTCTGATTTTGGATCCTGGCAACCTCATGTTGCCAGAGGGAGGAACAAACTGGGCAAAGCCATCAATTTTATAACTACCCTACGCCAACCAAAGCACGTCGAGGTCATCCCATCCCTTTTACAAATTTACAAGACCCAGTGCGTCCCTACAGGAACCTACGGTGCCGAGGTGTGGGGTTACTCGAATTGCACCAACATTCAGACAGAAAAAATAAATTCTGTAGGAAGGCCCTGGGGGGGGGGGTTATTTTGGCACCCTCCTATGTGTGCCATAGAGAATTGAATCTCCCCTATATAGAGGATTTTATAAAATCAAGACCCGCTTTGTTTTGGTTAAAAATTTGGCGTAACCCCGCTGCCTCGTTGACCCGTGATATCATTTCAGACTGCCTAAAAAGTGAGCGGGCCAATTACATTCCCTGGCTTAATGCGGTACAGAAGAGTTTAGCAAGTGTAGAAATGGGGCACCTTTTCTTAGCCCCTGAAACAATAGACTCTTCGCATAAGAATATAGTAAGAAGGGCCTTATTCGATCTGTACCGAGTGAATCGAGAAAATATTGAACTCGCAAAGCCAGCAATCCTCAGGTATATTCCTATTCAAGAACCTTGTGCTAGGCCACATAATATGCCCCAAGGTTATTTGCGCAAGAAACTGGGCAGATGGAACAGGAGCTTGCTATTTAGGTTTAGGGATGGAAGTGTGGTAAATTTACTTTGTTTCCCCTTGGGTTATACCCATAATTTGGGAAATTTAGATTGTCCATGTAACCAAGGTGGGAAGCAAAGTTTGCTGCATTTTACATTGTTTTGTGGCTTTTATGCAAAATATACCAAACACTTCCTAATTCCCTATTTTAGAGTTAGTGCTTTGACGGAATTTAACGAGGCTTTCAGAATCTTACGGATGCTAAGCACTGACGATGTAATCTCCAGAGTTAGCCACTTTCTCAAAATTGCTGTTCGTTCTCGCGCCTCAATGAACACGGCCTGATAGGTTGTTTACCATCTCGCACCATTTGCACATTGCACCTTTTTGCATAATGGGTGTTTATATACCATAATGAACCTGGCCTGACAGTTTGCATCACTATTTGCACATTGCATTTTTGTACAATGAGCGTTCCCTTAGATGTGCTTTGATTAATAAGATCTGTTTTATCCTTGTTCATTGGGATGACTTTTATGTTTTATATATATTTAAATGGATGTATTTTATAGAGTTATCAATTTTATCTTTTTATTCCTTGATGTCGAACAAAATGGAAATGGCCTGTTAGATCCAGAAGTATTTGTACTATCTGTACATTGTTATTTGCACTTTTTTGGCTGCTTTGCACATATCTTAGTTATTATTGTTGATGTAAATTTTATTGTGTATAGGGATGAATGTTGCAATTTGTATGTACTTTTATGGATGTTTCATATATATCCGAATAAAGATCATTTGAATTGAATTGAATTATTTACTATTTCTTATACTCTGGTATTGCTTAATAAAAAGATTTAAAAAAAAAAAAAAAGACACTGGATGTTCTAATTTCCACTAGCTGTACAACATGTGTGATCACAACAGTGATAGTTTATATTAATTCTCTTACCGTGGGTTTTCCCAAATTTTCTATTCATCGGCTACAGGTAGTTCAGATTGTTGCCACTCCCCATAAACTGAATTAGCCTGGGCACCACTCCATCTTTTCTTGTTTATGCTGGCTTCCCATTCATAAAAGGGTAATATTAAGGGCAGTGGTCTAAATTTGAGGCACTGATAGGAAAGAAGGCACAGTTTTTCTGTAGAAGGTATTACAACTGTATTCTCCTAGCAGAGTGCCAACGTCTCGGCAGCCAGGCTTTTAATATCACCAAATTTCATCACACCAAAATTGTCAGATGTTCGATTGCTTTCAAGGCTGCTGAACATTCAAATTCACTTTCCATCGACTTGATTTCAACTCATTCAGTTATTATTTATTGTAAAATAAAAAATTCTTAAAACATGGCTTTTTAATCAAGTCTGATGTTTGATATATTCAGGCTTTACATGGTATCCAGAACGTGGGTGCCACTGTTAAGATAGCTGTCTCAATCTAAAAGACATTAATTCATGTTGGTTTGGGGCATATCCATGTATTCTCCATAACATCTACTTATTGGGCGATTCCTTTGTTTGTAATGTAATGAGATGGGAAATGGTGGGGATAATACCCTTACACATTTGTGTCCATCTATGCTGCCTTGGAAAAAGCCACAATGTTATGTTCATCATAGCTGTTTTACCTAGCTGTCTCGTCTGCCAAGGCGTTTCCTCTACAGTTGCATGGGTGCCGGCTGTTATTGTGCTTTCATGTCCAACATCACTGATGCTTCATCGCAGAGAACAAAAAAGGAACATTGAGCACATTATGAATCTTGGACATAGGGGCCCATTCACAAACAGCATTTTGTAGCTGTAGGAGGCTGGCTTAGTATATGGGGCTTACTTGAGTAAGTAGAGCACCCTGCACTAATCCAGACAGCCCTTATGGTGACTTTAGTGGTCTTAGACAACCTTAGAAAGCTCTCTAAGTGGTAGCTGAGGAGAGCAGCCTTCAGGCTTTGTCCAGAAGGAGTGTAAAGCACCTTGTTTTACAAGCACTTAATCTTATGACATGGGTTTAGTAAAAAAGAACCACACAGTGTAGTTATAAAAAAATATGCATTGATTATTAACATGCACTAACACAACACAATATCTCCTACCCGGAGATATATGCAAAATACACATAATACTTTGCCAAAAGAATATGCATGAAACACAAATACACAGAGGTCCCCAGGGGGAGATCAAACCTTATACTAAAATAGTGGAATACGAAACTACGACTCATGTCAAAAGTGGACCCAGAAGATGTAGAGGAGTCAGGGACATAATGAACCACCCATGGTGAGTATCTAGGAACCCCACAGAGGTTGTGTGCAGAGTGGGAACACAACTGTGTTTTAAATGGAAGTCAATGGGTAAGTCGAGGTTGCAATTTTTAAAAAAAGTACCATTCCCAGTGGACCCCGAAAAAACCCAGTGGAAGATGGTAGGTTGGAGTCACCCCACCTGTGGATACTGCAGGAAACAGGATACCTATACCAGGGAAGTCGGGTGCATAAGAGTAAAGTGACACCGGAAACCGCCATAGACCACAATGGAGGACTTCGTAAATTGTGCCTCGGAGAGGAAGGTGTAAGTGTCCGATGGAACCCAAAGGTGGATTCAGGATGAGAGGTACCTGCAAGCCAAGGGAAAATAGTCTATGCCATTCAGTAGTGACCAGGAGGCACGGAAGATGAATGCCCACCAATGTCAGGGATGCAGGATGTTGACGGTGCCCTAGAAGTTGCATCTGTATGGATCAGGCGACTCAGAGGAAGACCAGGAGCTGTGAACAAGCTGTCCCACATCAGATGTTGAGAACCAAGAGGTCAGTGTCTGTCATAGGCATCAACAAGGCTTGGCAGTGGCAAACAACGTAGTTGACAAAAAGGGTGCAAGGTCAGGACCAGCAAGGTCAAAGTGACTCACCACGAGCAGGTATGTCAGTTCAGGCCCGAGCAAGTAGTCGAGCCCACTTGAGCCAAAGAAGACCCTCAAGAGGACCCACAGGCCCGAGGCACAGAAGTCACAAGAGGACCTCGAGCAGCTGGCTAGAGGATTAAGGTCCATGGTGCAAAGAATACAGTGCAGTCGAAGATCTTGGCTGCAGGAGATTCTTGAGGCTGGAGCTTTTTGGAGCTCGAAGAGCTCTGGAGAAGTCAACAATCCTTTGCAACGGCAAGGCGACAGGCTGCACTAGAGGTACTGCTCCAGCGGTTCCTATGAGGGATGCTGGCCTCCAACTTGCTAGGAAGACTGAAGGCTCTTGAGGCAGTTTCAGAACCACCACCTGTGTTACTGAAACTTTCTGAGTCTCTAGAAGCTCAGGAACAGCAGACTGGTCAGCTTTGTTGCAGTGCCTCAAGATGCGGGGACGTGACTCATTCATTCCAAGGGAGATTCCTTTGGGTGTCTTGGATGTCCACAGGCCTGATGAAGAGCCTGTATGGAGCACAGGCACAGATGTTGCAGAAGACTTGCAGGACGACAAGACCAGGAGCAGCAGAAGCCTTCCCAGTGGCAGTCTTGGTTCTCAAAAGCAAAGTCCAGTGACGTCCAGAGTGCCCAGATGGTCAAAGTTGAAGTGGTATTGGGTCTGAATCTTATCCCATGACGAATCTTGGAACCAACCACAAGTAAGCCATTAAGTACCCTAAGGAAAGGGGTGGGACGATTCAGGGGTCCCTCCCACAGGAGGAGCTGGACAGTGGGGCGGATACTCTCATGTACTTTGCCGAGTTTTACCTCAGAGCGTGAGCCAACGGCTTCCTGAACTGGTTTGAACTGGAGTATGCAAGGAGGGCACCAAATGTGCCCTTTAACCTCTTCTGTGCCCATGACGAGATAGTCTCGTCATGGAGCACGGTTGCGCTGTGCCCATGACGAGACTATCTCGTCATGAACCCCACCCACTAATTCAACGCCCGGCACAGGAGGGGGAAAGGGCGTGGCACTGAAGGGGTTAAACAGTCTCAGTGGCGCTGGCAAACACCCCCACACTATCCCAATACACTAAGTCCAGTCTGGGTGGTGGTCACACCTCTCTGCAACTGAAAACCTATTGTCCTGCCTTCCCCTGCTTGAGCTTGGCTCTGCAGCAGGAAGGCAGAATTGTGACTGAGGGCCTCCAGGAGGAGCTTTACAGTGCATGGAGTCATACCTCCCACACCGTTTATGGTGTGGAGGTATGATTTCAACATGTTTGATACTAAACATGACAGGTTTGTTACAGCCAGTTTAGAGATGGTCATCGTGTAATGACGCTGTTAGGTTTGAAATTCCTTCCTGTTGTGCACTTATACAAGCTATATTAGGTTAGCAATATGTGGCTAAATAGACGCCATTTGTATTTACGTTATGCAACCCACTGAGTTATCCTTGCAAGATGTAAGCTCTAGTTAGCTTGTGTGACTTCATTTTGTATTTCGCAATCACTAGAACACTGCTTGGGCTGTGCTCGTACTAGGCCTTATTTCTCGATCCGCTTGCCTCAGCAGAACACTGTACTTCGTTATTATTTTCCCTCCTGTTCAAGGCTGTAATCCGACTTGCTAATGAACTGATGTTCTTTTCCTGCATTCCAATCTCAATGTGCAGCTCTGCTCCCACGATAGGAGACGCTGAGACTTGGCACAGTGGCCTTGGGCTACTGATAGTGCACCCATCTGGCAGGTGTTAGCTCATCTCTCTGTTCCTCCTTTGTTCATGCCCGGCTCAAGCCGGTAACTTTCCATTAGAGGCGTGGCTGGAGTCTCCAGATGGGCTTATTATGTATTAGCATACCCTGGGGCATCAGTCCCCTCGGCAGATATCCTAGGATGAAGACCGACTCTTCATTTTGGGAAGGGAGAGCAGGTGGTTATACCTAACCTGCGTGGCCCTAGAGGGCCACGTCCTTCAGTTGGCGCCCATACAGGGAACCGTGAAGTGATCTCCTCACCCGTAATTGGTTGTAGGGGCTGAGTGGTGTCTGGTCGGTCGGGCGGATCGGGGGCCCATATACATAAGACCAAGCTTGGTTCTCATAGCTGCCCCGCCCTTCCGATCGGGTAGATCCTCGGCTAGTGGTCACCGGCTGGGGTCCTGAGACGGCAAAACTTTGGAGCTGACCATTTGGTCTGAAGAGTCGGCTGTAGAGAATAACTTGACTCAACCTGAGTTCACCAGGTCAGTGACTTAGTTTTTGGGAAAATGGCGCCATTCTTGGTCGGCACGAGCCTTTGGGCTGTGTCCTGATGCAGTCCCCGGACTGTCTGCAGTTTCTGAACTGCCTTGCTTGAACGACATGAGTCGACGGGCTGTGTCTTGGTAGGGTTTAATACCATCTTGGTTTCTACTTGGTGGTTTTGCGGACCCTTGTAAAGGACACAGAGTATTTGCGAGCAATGTGACCAACCACTCAGTAATTTGACTTGCATTTTGAAAAGGTCTAGGGCTGCTCGCGGACAATCTGCCAGGCCAACAGGTAATTGACATATATTCAAAAAGGTCTGGGGCTAAAGCCTGTTTTTTTTAACTTGGTAAGGTCTCAGTCTTGGTACTGCTGTCTTGAACGTGACGCAGCCTCTGGGCTGACGTGTGATGCGTGTCTGGGTGCTGTGGGGTCTGTGGGCTGACATTGATGATGGTCCTGGTGAAATGCTCAGTTGAGTGAGTAGCGACCTTGCTCTCCGGACATTTGGTTTTGAGTTTTGAGTGAATCTCTTTTTTTCCTTTATTGCAGTTGTTGGTGTTGTTTGTCCGTTAGGGACAGTGTGTGTGTCTTATATTAAGATGCCTTATTTAAGTAAGTTAGGATGCTTCAGATGTCGATGTTGTTTTACCGATGCTCGGTTGGAAGAGAGCCAGCCCGCACCTCCGGAGGGTACCCCAAATTCGACATATATGTCAAGCATGGTATTGGCCCTAGTAAGTTAAGCAGGTTGTGGAATAAATATATTAGGGACAATGCTGAGCTGCAATGGCCACTTACTGGCTCGTTTGATGAACAAAAAATAAATTTCCTGCAGGACAAATTGTTCGTTAAAAGGAGTAGGCAGTCCATGTTCGATTCTTTGAGAGTGGCAGAAAGAAGCAAAGCAGCGGCACATGCGAGCAGAGAAAGAGGCTCGAAGGAAACAGACGCAAACTAATACGCAGAAGATGGTAGCCTATGAAAGAGAAACAACAGAGAAAGGCATAGAGTGTGCAGATAGGAAATTCCAACTTCAGACTGACAAGTGTTATGTTACTAGGGAGGAGGATGAGCTAGTTGAGGAACTTTTGGATTTTCGCCCTCCACCACCCTATGCCCCACAGCGGATATACCCTACAGTCCCCACATCCCCGTCCTTGACCCTTGGGGCTACTCCCTCTGATGCAGCCGTTTCTAGAACTACTGGCTCAGCCCCCACCCCACTTTCCTCCCTTGTATTCCCACCAGCCACAGGAACAGACGCTACTACTTCCCCTGTCCTGTATTTTCAATCTCCTGCCCTGTCTCTTGGCTCTGTCTCATCCACTATGCCCCCTTTCACCCCTACAACTCTGTCTCCCTACATGATGGTACCTGTCTCTGCATCCATCCCTTCCCCTGTGGGTGTAACGCCCCAAATGCTATTGAATGCTGAAATGCCTGCACATGGAATTCCTGGAACCAACTGGAGGACAGTGCGAGACTGCATGGCGAATGTGTTAGCACACTCTGCTGTGGGTACTGAGGAGAAACAGATGGTGGTGAATCAGGCAGCTCAATAGGCCCGGCACCCGATCTATAGTGTGGAGGAGTGTTATGAAAGATTATGAGCCCTTCATACAGCAACATGCCCTTGATCACATGTCCGCCACGCTGATAGAATTGTGAGAACAGTGTTTCCAGTGTACCGCACCGCAGATTATCTATGGCAAACGAGACAGAGTATATGTTACAGATATGGCCCCGAATTAGGTTTTTAGCAATGTGACTACACTGGTGGGTTACCGAGGCAGGTTACCCCAAAAGGTTCTGATGTTAGGGATACAGGACCCCATGAGGGAAGTCCATCCCATTTATCATCCTGAAATACTGAAACTGCGCGACTCCACGGATACTGTAATAAGGCCGTGAGTCGACGCTCGGTTTCAAGAGCAATGGATCTACACTCCTTGGAAAAGGAGTGAGGTCCTTTCCCTAAAGAGCCAGCTGCCGGATCCAAGGAAAAACCTCACTGCATATTATAAGGAATTGACCGAGGTGGCCTCCACAGTGATGACGCTAGCTGACATAGAGTTATTTTTCAGTGGTTATATGGAGACAGGTCCACGCGCAGGACCATGCGTTGGAGCTGGGTGGCACATGGGAAGAGATCAAATCATGGGATAAGGAGCGCAAACCTGGTGAGAAGCCAAAGGCAGAGATATTGGCCTTACCGGGGCGTATTATCGCCCACATGCACTCCCTTATACCACCGCAGTGAGTGGATTGGTATAAGGTGACTGCGTATCGTCAGAAAAAGGACGAAAGTGTGTCGAATTTTTTTTACCAGATTTGAAGGGGTGTTTCTAGATTTTAGTGGTCAGGATTTGTCACAAGAGGGTGGTGTCCGTTTTGTTTCTGAACAGATTTGTCACTAATTTGTTCCCTGAGGTTGCAGCTAGATTGCAGGCCTCGGAAAGTACCTGGACGGCTTCCTCTTCATCGGTCATATTGAGTATGGAACAGTATTTTGAGCATAGAGAGAATGAGGACAAGGAAAAGGTAGAGAAGATTGAAAGATTGGAAGATGAGGGTGTTGATGCAGCAAGTTGCAAGAGGAGGGGGAAGAGGACGTGGTTTGGGTTCATGTCCACGGCCACCTTGATCTAACAGGGATGGTGCTTCAGGTGCACCTCTGGGACCAACCAATGTGTGTACTGTAAGAAATAGGGACATTGGCAGAACAAGTGTGCGGAACTGTTGCAGAGAGGTGGGGCTCCGAGAGGTTGGGGTTTCGGAGGACATGGACGTGGAAGAGGAGGCCGAGGGGGGATGCAGTCAGAGGACAAATCTTACAATAGACAGAGTGGAAACTATTTTGAAGACCCTCGTGGAAGACAATACTACGATTACGACTATGATATGGATGAAGTGACGGGGTTGTCTCACAGTTAGGACAGCCAGGGGCAGGGCAAGGGGCCAGTTCTGATGCCTGTAGATCAGTGTGGACCTTATGTTGCTGCAGATTTACAAGGTACTATCGAAAAAATTTAGCTGATACAGGGGCTATGAATAGCTCCTTTTCCAGCTCACTGGTCGCGGGGTCGGTTCTGTCTAGCCAAAACAATGTTTTGGTGGGTTTCTCAGGTGTACCCATTGTTAGTCCCATTTCCAATCCTCTCGCTTTGTCTATTGGCCCCTTTACAGTTGACTCACCATTTCTACTGACCTCAAATTGTGTGGAGGACTTACTAGGACTGGATCTGTTAAAAAGGTTGCATGCGACAATTTACTGTTCCCCAGACGGTGTTTACATGACTCTTGGTCCGCACTTGGCTTGTGCTAAACAATGCCTCACCAAAGATGCCCCCTTCCTCCCTAGTTCCGAGATGTGCCACACACGCTATGGGCTACAGGTGATACTGATGTGGGGTTACTTCAGATCCCGCCAGTCTCTATACAGATCAAAGACAATGCCAGATTGCCCCGATTTCCGCAATACAAGATATCCCAGGCAGGAGAGAGGGCTTTGTTGCAAATAATATCGGAATTGATTAAGTCTAGTGTGGTTGAAGAGACAGCAGTGAATGTGTGCAATAGCCCTATTCTCCCTATCCTAAAAAAGGCACCCTTGGACTCTTTTGATGCCCACCCTGATGTTTATCATTTTGTCATTGACCTTAGAGAGGTCAATAAAGTTGTGGTTCCCCAGTATCCTGTGGTCCCTGACATTACCACAATCCTGACCATGTGTAAAGGTCGCTCGTTACGTTCCACAGGAGCGTCAGGAACTTGAAGAAGAGTCCACAGTCTTCCCCTACGGCCTTCCGACTCTATCAGACTCTAGAGTAGCGGATGACACGCCAGGGGAAAAGAGGGAAACAAAACAAGGCTAGGCGGGGAGAAAGGCAGGTAGTGTTGTTGGACCACATCAGGGTTAGAGACGGGAACACTCAGCTGTAAAATAAAAGACTATATTATACTCTTTCAATACCAAGCAACCTCAATGTAAAAAACAATCCGCTCTTTGGAACCTACCAAGGCTATCGTTCACAGCTCGAAGTATGAGAGGGTGGTAGAGCTGTCTCACTCGCTAGGGACCCCTACGATGTAAAACAAGGTTGATATCTGTAACTCTACTATGTGTTAGACTCTATACTTAGGATGTACAAGGCTCACCCTGTCTGATTCCAGGAGGACTGTGAGTGAGGCAGAATTACATCTTCTTTATGACCTCCTAAGGTGAGTGGTTTACTAAATCGCCTAGGGGAGATGATGTTCAGCTGTCAAGAATATCATTAAGGATAATTATCTATAATCCACAATATGTATGAAAGGCAGCGCAAGGCGCTGTTACCGTGTCTCTGATGTAAGACGTTGTCCCATAAATGTTGCACAATGGTCCACGCCAGTCATCCCCGAAATCAATAAGAAAAGTGGGTCTGTGCAAGAAAAAATGAGAAAAACCTCTCGCGCTCAAAGGGGAGGATCCTAAATCAAGGTACGTGCAAGACACAGGAATAGTACGGACAAGAACAGTTTACAACCGCGTGAGAAGTCTGCAAAGGCACCTTAACTTCAGGCAACACTTTAAGGGAAAAGGAGACTTGCCGTAATGCAAAGCAACAGTGAAGGAAATAACGCAGAGAGACTGCTCGCTATGCCGGGCTACAAGGAACGTAACTAGTCTCGGGGATCAAATCAGAACCTTACTTGTGTGCAGGATTTGCTAAACCGGGGAATCAAACATACCAACGGAAAACAGCATACGCTGCAACCAACTTCTGAAAATGCGGCAACGCCGCGCCAGGCAGGGAGCAACGAACCCGACAGCACTCGTCCGTTACGAATCAACTTTACCGGAAACAGGAACCAAAACGAGGCGGAAGTCAGGCAAACGCTACTGGGACGGAAATGGGGCTAGGTGCAAGAACGCTAAGCGGCGTTTACGCGCACCTAAGCTCCTTAAATACTAAACATGTCTTGGGGGCAGGACCGCGGGGCATGACACCATGATTCCCCCGTCAGCTAAATTCTTTTCGGTGATAGATTTAAAAAATGCTTTCTTTAGCATTCCAATCCATCCAGGTAGCAGATATCTGTTTGGATTTGCAATAGCCAGTTGGAGCCTTAGATTCTGTTGCTCCACAAGGCTATACAGAAAGCCCAAGTATTTATAGTCAGGCTTTGAAAACTTCCCCCTGGTAATGTGTTACTGCAATACGTTGACGATCTCCTTGTGGCCTCGGATATTGAAGAAGGATGTAAAGAAGCCACAGTTAAATTACTACTGCATTTGGCACATCAAGGACACAAGGTGTCTCTATCTAAATTGCAATATTGTCGACAGGAGGTCACCTACTTAGGTCACCTACTGTCGAAGAAGGGTCGCAAACTAACACCTGAGCGCATAGCTGCTATCACTAATATGCCTGATCCTAAGACCCAATGCGAGGTACGGGCGTTCTTGGGGATAACATTGTATTGTTGCCACTGGATCCTGAACTTCTCCTTACTAACAAAACCCCTTCTTTACCTCACCACCAAGGACGTGCATGAACCCCTACCGTGGACACCTGCATGCCAGCAAGCTTTTGAACAATTAAAGTTTGCCTTTTGCTCTGCTCCTGTGCTTGGCAGTCCTGACTACCAGAAGCCTTTTGTGCTCTATGTTCATGAGGCAGACGGTTGTGAACTCTCTGATCTAACACAGGGTTTCGATGGTAAGCAGAGACCCTGCGCTTACTTCTCCGCTATCCTTGATAATGTCGCCAGAACGCTCCGGAGCTGACTGAGAGCTGCCGCGGCAGCGGCAGTTTCTATCAGACAATCGGCAGGGCTCATCCTTGATACTGACCTCACAGTTATGGTACCTCATGCTGTGGACACGCTTTTGAATAAGACAAAGACTCAGCACCTCACCAGTGCGCGTCTCACTGGATATGAGCTAACATTGTTTGCTCCGCACATTGCCATCAAAAGATGCGCTACCTTGAACCCAGCCACATTACTACCCTTTCCTTTGGAAGAAAAGGACAATGATATCCATGATTGTTTTTTTCGGACTGGGGAGGAAACGAAGGCACATGTAGACCTGACTGTTGTTCCCTTATCTGACCCCCAAGGGGAACTATATGTCAATGGGTCTTGTTTCGAATTGCCGAATGGCACGACTACTGCAGCCTATGCAATCACCATGTTACACACTGTAGTTGAGACCTCTCGCATTCCATACCAGTTGGTCCAGGCTGCAGAATTGGTTGCCATCCTAAGGGCCTGTGTATTGAGTGAGGGACTGGCTGTTAATGTCTGCACTGACAGCCAGTATGCGTTTGGGGGGGGGGGCATCATTGTGGGTGCCTCTGGGCAAAGAGAGGGTTCCTGACCTCATATGGGCAGAGAAAACAGCATGGTCCATTAATACTTGGATTGTTATCAGCATTGACACTTCCTGATAAGCTGTCTATAATAAAATGCAGTGCCCACAAAGCTACCACAGATGATGTTGGGAGGGGTAATGCTTTTACAGACCAAACAGCTAAGGAGACAGCTAGATCAAAGATGAACAAGATGTTTTTGGCGGGCCCTTCTAGATGGGTTCCAGACAATGGGATGTTCGAGGATACAGTGGAAAGTGTGAAGAAAATACAGAGAAAGGCGATTGTAGATGAACTGGAAATGTGGGAGGAGAGGACAAGATGCATGGACGAGACTGGGTGTTGGACTGACTTGTCAGGAAAGCAGATATGGTTGTTGCCTACTGCTTTTGTTCTCCCTGTAGTCACCATGGCCCATGGCCCATGGCCCGGCGCACATTAGTGCCAAAGGAATATGCAAGCTACTAGACCCAGTATGGCAAAATGATAATATCCCTAAGCTTGCCACGCAGTTGGTAAAGCACTGTATTATCTGTCTAAAACATAATCCTGAGAGGGGCACCCATCCATACACCTGCTGGTAAATTTGCACCGTCTTCTTTCCCTTTTGAGGTTCTCCAGATGGATTTCATCGAAATGGAACGAGTAAATAATTTGAAATATGTACCGGTGGTAGTTTGTGCATTCAGTAAATGGATTGAGGCTTACCCCACTAAGGGGAATACAGCCATGGCAACGCTGAAGGCACTTTTAAAGGAGTACTTCCCACGTTACAGATTGCCCCGCGTGATCTGTAGTGACAATGGGAGCAATTTCAATGCCAAAGTCATTGATTTGGTGTACAAGGGATTGCAAATTCTGCAGAAATTCCATGCAGCGAACCACCTCCAATCAGCAGGCCTTGTTGAGAAGTACAATGGTACTCTCAAGCTAAAGCTAGCGAAAATTCATGAAAGTACAGGATTGCAATGGCCAGATGCGTTGCTCTTAGCATTATTGTCTACCAGAGTAACAGCGCATTCTAGGACAGGGTTATCAGCATATGAAGTTGGCTTTGGGCGCCCTGCTAATATCTGGGGCGTCCCAAGACTGAAACGTTTCCCGAGATAGAGTTTATTCTTTTCATAGACTACTTGTATCAATTGACTAAAGACCTTTGTTTTGTTCACCAACAGATACACACCACTCTGCAACCAGTACCAGAGGGGCCCGGGCATCGACTATAGCCCGGGGACTATGTGATGGCTTGACATTTCCAGCGCAAAACCTGCCTGGAGCTGAAGTGGAATGGACCTACCCAGGTGTTGCTTGCCGCTCGTACAGCTGTCAATCCAGACGGGCGGAAACACTGGCTACATGCATCATACGTGAAAAGGGTACTCCTACCACTTCGATACGATGCCTGGGTTCGGGAGGGTTCGCCGACCAGGAAGGTGAGCAGGTGCCTTGATTTGTCCCTTTCTCTGACGCCCCGTTGCGAGGGGCGCAGACAGAAGAGGAGACTGACAAGGCCTTATTCGAGGTGATACCCCCTGAGATAAGGGCCGCCCTGGATGCTCCAGCTTCTGCTGTACAAACATCTGAGTCCCGAGGCGCAACTGAATGTGTATCCTTACCTCTGTTTGTGGATGAAGAAGTGCCTGGGGGTACCAGGTACAATCTGCAGCCCAGACGGAAGGACAGTGTGCCAGCAGGACAATCCAGGATTTAGGGAAGGACTTGAGCTCAGGGTGTAGGTGCTGTGTCTCTGGTGTCTACTTTAGACTAGAATGAAGAACACTGGTGCACTGCCCTGGACACTGGACAGGAACATTGAGGGTATTTGTCCAGGAGGGAGGTTGCCCTAAACTGAAAGAAGAAGGATTGGTTTCTCAGTAAGGGCCGCAACTGTTTTCCAGCAAGGGCTATGATTGTGCAGCTCCTCTGTGGGAGTGCTTGATGAATAATAGAAACCTACCTGTGAGGCTCATAACGGACACAGGAAAGAAGAATACCCCTCTGGTCGGTTATATTTGTGTTTCCAATTCCTTAAGTATTTTCTATGTATCCATTTGGTCATGCAATCATGAGAGAGGGGTAGCCTCTAGTGGCTTCTCTGATGCAGCAGAGTGGTCCAGCTGGTCTACTTAAAGTAAGGTGGTGGTGGGTGTGTTTATTCTCCTGGTGACAATAACACTATTTGTGGTAGTCTGGTATTTAGAGGAACAACACCCTGTGCATACTATAATAGGGGCTACCCCTGCTCCAGCTGAGCATTCGTTTACTACATTGGCCCCGCATAAAGAAAGACATAGACAAACTTACACTCAGAATGCATTCATCCAGATGCTTCATCAATTACATAGCACTACTAATTCCTCAAAGTGTTGGATGTGTGGACTGCTCCCCTCAATTATGCATAAACATTATCTACTGATATTGTTGCCCTTGGCATATCTAGGTAGCTGTGAAGCCTGGTTTCAACTGCTCTCTATGGTTTATATGCATTACTATGCGGATGCGATGAAAATGACTCAGGCTGACTATGAGGCAGTTTTACATTATATAGTGATACATCAAGGATATACACCTGGGGCAGATGGAAAGGAGGGTATCATACACCCTGAAGCTTGTATGAATGTTTTCGCAATCCACAAAAATGTCACATGGTTACAAAATGAAGTACTAGACTTCCAAGGATTCAATGTCACTGAATATTTTAAATGTTTCCAAGAGTTTAATATAACTGAAGATAAAGCTATGCCCGTTACCGTGATAAATGCAGCAGCTAGTTTCTGTGTTCAGGGGTGAGGGAATGTTTTCGTAGGACAGAGTCATTGTAAATATACCTATCAATTGAATACCACTAGTATTCCACCTTTGCTGACACCTCCGAAT
The DNA here is from genome assembly GCF_964204655.1 of Triturus cristatus. Taxonomy (NCBI): domain Eukaryota; kingdom Metazoa; phylum Chordata; class Amphibia; order Caudata; family Salamandridae; genus Triturus; species Triturus cristatus. Next base: position 542,872,024 of record NC_140594.1, on the reverse strand, counting down.
GTATATTTCATCTGTGGGGAGCAAGCTTATACCTGGCTTCCTATGGGATTGTCTGGCCGGTGTCATCTCTCCTTCCTCCTGCCACCTCTTTATCTTGCACCGTCCAATTACCACAAAGATCCTAAGTTGCATCGTAGGGACCTTCCGGTGCATCGAGTTGAAAGAGTTGCCAATACAGATGATATTGATCAAACAGATACTTCCCAACAGCAATTTACCGATAAAATGAATGGTTTTGGGCTATTCTGTGGTCCCATGTTTAATAATAGCAGTGACACACGTCGCCTTGCCAGAGTAGTTGAGGGAGTCATTAACACTACTGCTGGTATACTGACTGATATTAGATTTGAGCTACAAGCTAGGAGACTCATCTCGCTTCAAAATAGGATGGTTTTAGATGTCATTCTAGCTGACAGGGGTGGGGCATGCCGCGTCATCGGCAGCAGTTGCTGCGTTTATATATGCAATAGTACCAAATTGTAGATCAATTTAGCTCTATACAAAGGAACCTAATCATCAGGGTATGCTCCGACACAGCCGTTCACCTCTGCAATAGGGAGTGTGCTCCGGCAAACTCCACCACACGGCAGAGGCAGAGTTTTGCTGAACTCTGCCCTCCAAGCAGAGTGGCAAAACTCTGCAAACTCTGACAGTGGAGCAGAGTTCATCACCCCTAATTTAAACTTTTTTACTTTCCCTAAGGTTTACCATAGGGAGCCTGGGGGCCTAAACAGCTTTTTAATGACTGGACCTGGGGATATATTTGTTTCTATATTTAAGGAATGCACACATAGAACCAAATGGAGGAGATTTACTTAACAAGGATTACAACACTTGTAATAAATCTGATATGAAATGCCTGCTCTATCCCCACCCTTTCTCTCCACCTAAAGCTCACTGCAACACTGTAGGAAAGGCATTCATTTTGTCCTGATATCCCCATTTTTTGACTGATGCTGTTGGTTATTGAATCCTGGAAGTGCCCTAGAATCTGCTAACCAGGCCCATTGCCAGGGCTCTCTGCTCTAAGAATAAATCGCAATTAATATAATTCTAATTAGCAAAGACACCCTAACTGTAATTCCCGAGTATATGAGGGCATGTACATTTAGAGAGTTTACTGCTGTGGTGTCTGGTGTCATTTATAAGCCAGGACTACCTTAAAGACTGGTTTTAAAATAAAACTATACCCAGTGTTGACTTTGGAATTAAAATGACTTCTAAACTCCAAAACTACCCTTTCATTATTTATAAGTTACCCCTAAGACCGGCAGAAGGTGCCCTAAGGGTAGGATGCATTGTTATAAAAAGCAGGGACATTTTATAATATGTTAATATGCCCTGATAACGAAAAAAATCCAATGTAATTTTCCAGATTTTAATGCTGCTGGCCCCACAGGCTAACATAGGGAAGGCTTTATTAAATTTTATAAAGTCTATCTTTGCATTGAGCTAGCTAGCAATCTGATTCAAACAATCAAATTAATGGTCACAATAAAACCAACACCATGCCAAAGTTAGATTCAATGAAACTATTACAGGAAAGTAGTTTTAGAACGTACTATCCTCAAGTTACCTAAGGCAGCCCTATAGCAGTCTCTTCTAGTTGGTCAGCCTTTTCAGTCTGAGCCAAGCTGCTCCCTGAGTAGGTGTAAGAGGCCTTGGTCTGAAACAATAGAGCCATTTGGTGGAAGGAAATTTGTTTTCCTGGAAAAGCCAGGTAGAGGAAGGGGACTGGGTGGATAAGCTGGACTTTAAATGCAGGAGAACTGATGTCACAGGACCCAGGACAGCTCAAAGTTCCTTGATTGCTAGCCTAATTAGATTAGGTGAGAGACTGGAAGGGGAGAGCAGTCAGATGTTAGCCATACCTTCGGGCTGGGTTACACAGACACACACATCAAGCAGAGATTTCTCCATTTTGATTTTTGTGAGAATAGTGAATTCTGGGTCTAAAATATATCACACTTCATAGGAAGTGGTCATAACAGAGGGAGGTAACTGTTCCCCTATTGGTTGGGGTATCCTTCCTTCTTGTCAACCTAGAATGGGGGGGAAATGGGTGAGCTGCAGAAGTTCCTCAAACATAGTCTGGAATAAAAGAAAGAGAAATACTGCCCTGCTTGACCCTTGGACAGCACAACAGAAGACTTGCACTCAGAAAGACTGCACCTGCTGCACTCACAAGGCTCCACAGAGAAAAATAAGTGGTCTCCCTGATCAGCAACAGGTATAACAGAGCTGTCAGAAGACACCTGCCAAGCCATTGAGGGGATCACCCAAGCTGACCAGTTCCAACTGGATTTTTAATGGACTGTGCAGGTCCATTGTGGTAAATAGTGTTAGCATCCAAGAGGCAATCCAGGGTCCCTGAACCCTTGGACTGAGCTCGTAGACATATATTTTCCATAAATGAAGCAGGAAAATTAAAGACTTAAAAGGTTGGAATCATTGGGAAAATATTTGCAGGAAAAGCTCCAGGATGAGACAGGCTTGACGTCAAAAGTCAAGTTGCCCTTGTCAACTCGCGAATTGGCCTGACAGCGCTGGTCAGACACACTGAAAGCTCTGAAGCTCCTCACGTCAAGGACAAAGACATCCAGAGGCTCACTGAGGCACTGAGCTGCATCAGGCCACGGTCATCAAATTGCACTTCGGAGCAGAGAAACTCCAGGCCCGCCACAAGTCCGTTGGTGAGTAAAAAGCTCCAAGAGTAAGACTATGTCCGAAGGTAAACGTTTGACTGAGACCTGCTCTCATCCTGTGCAACTCGTGCTCCATCCGGGTAGGTCTAAAAGTTTGACTTTCATCCCAGTCCAGTGCCACCAGATTGCCGTGAGTGATGTTTTAGGCTTTTAGTCCTGGAATGCTAAGCTAACCTTGACTTCTTCGTTGCCAAGCAGACAAGGGTTGAGCAAAGATTAATTTATTGAGACTTGACTAGACATATTAGTGATGATGGCATTAATACTAGCTGAAGGTGAATAGAATACCCCCACCTACTAATAATCCACTTTCCTACAAACACCATGCATTCACCTGCAATGTCAACATATAGGCCATGAGCTCACATAACTAATAACTTTAACCATATTCAATATGTGACTGAATGCCTAATGTGAGAATTGTCCTTGCTTTAAGGAGGAATTATTTGAGTAGGAGGAGAGAAAGGATTTTCAGGCAAAGTATCAAGATCTTTGGGATTTCCAGGGAAGCTGTCCTTGCCAGAAATTTCTCATATATCATGTGATCCTGGACATAGTTTCTGACTGGGATCTAAATCTAGATTCACCTACAATCTACTGCCAAGCTATCCCAACCTATGTCAATATGCTGGCTGTACTCCTTTTCATGGCCCTAGATTATGTCTCCTTAGTCATCATGGGCATCTCAGAGGTAAGGCAGTCTTGATGGTTGCATCAGGTGCTAAGATGCATTAGCAGAAGAGGGCACTAGTTAGTTGCCATTCCACAGTCACCAGTGGAAATACAAAGTGTGGCAAGTGAATTTTAAGTATCTTTCTATTTCCCTCTTGTGCTAGGAGCTATTGACTGAGCCCATGTTTCATTTCAGCCACCTCACCGTGGGAAACATCCTTTACCCTGCAGTCACAACAACAACCTGCCTGTGCACTAACCCAGCTGCAATGTTACCATGCATTTCACTAACCCATAAGTAGTTACAATGATGTGCTTTAGGGGGTGTGCTAGTTAACTGGCTTTGGGATTTTAAATCTAACCCCTTACCTACTGTTGTGTAGAATGGAGTTAGAATAGTAATTTGTACTATTCCAGCGCCCCAAGGCAAGTCGTTGTAATGACTTGTGTGGTAAATTAAGGCCTGGTAACAGTGCAGTTGGGATACTGAATGCATTGTAAAAGCATGCAGGGTTCTGTCATACAACCCATCCCCACAAATCACATCTTTTCAACAACACACACAGCTGGCACTCCATCAATATGCAGGCTGTCTGCAGTGCCAGGGCCTGCTTCACTTATGTTCACAATGCCTTTCCAGTTAAGACAGTTTTGATGCTACTGAGATGCAAAAACAAATGATGCACCAGTTTATTGCCATGTCTCAGTCACTAGTGGAAAGGTAAAGGATGGAAAATGATTTATATGCCTTTTTTCACTCTCTTCAAGTACTAGGAGTCATTGACTGAACCCATATTGCCTTTCAACCACCTCACTGCACACCACCCCTTTTCAACAGTAGACACCACTGACACTCTATCAATATGCAGGCTGTCTGCAATGCCAAGGACTGCTTAACTGATGTCTACACTGCCTTTCCCGGAAACACACACAACAGCTACATTTTCCAGTAGGCACTTTCATGGCGCTTGGTTGCTGGGGGGTTTCGATGACATGTGGTTTATTGATAAGTATTAACATCTCACACTGGGCCTACATTTGCATCTGAGACTGGCATCTCAAGCATAATCAATAAACACTATAACACAATACACACCCATTAAGCTGACACAAACTACATATGGGTAGGCATGTTCCAGTACAATTTGTATAGATGCACCTTTGTTAGAAACTCACAATTATTTTTGGCAGGTGATGATGGTTACATATCACAGGCAAATATAGTAAAATCTTAACTTAACACATGTATATTACGTGCACAAATCAAGCCTGTTTTGAATTTTATACTGTAAGACATTGGAAGATCCAGTAGTATATGTTGGATGTCTCCCTTCCACTTTCGGTGTCTGCACCCCTTGTGTGGAGGTAACCCTTCATACGAGAGGTGAAGACTTTGCAATCAGGGTGGAGATCTCCACCTACTACAACTATTGAGAAATAATACACAGGAATAGGAACTTGGCTATTTTGTTTTCATTTTGAGGCATCCTTTCTTCCAAGCTCCATCCTTTTCCCAGCTCCTCAGAGAATTATTGCCCCCAACATGGATGAAGTAATTGACGAGAAGCCCCCTATTCTCTGGAAGCGACTTAAATATCTTCATTTCAAGTTCAATCAGCCTTTTGGGGGACAATTGTCACATTTGAGCAATGCATCATGGGCCTAAATAGGGTGAGAGATTAAGACACGCTACAGTGAAGTAGGAGTTTACACCCAGTCAGGAAAACAGTTTTACAAGTGGTGGTAGGACCTTGATCACAGAGCCAGAATGAAGTCCCAGGACATTATGAGCTTTATCTCCAAGCCACATACACACAGGAAAGGACAGGCCATTTAATCCACTGCACATTTCCCTGGGGAGCTGAATCCCTCGTAGGATGGTTTTGAAAGCCCAGGGCAACTACGAGAGCATATGCCACTTTTCCCAGCCCCCAAGGTTAATTGTAGTAGGCCCAGAAGGACAGGAAAACATAGGAAGGAGGTTTAAGGTAGACAGAAAAAGATCAGAGAGCGATAAGAGAGAGTGGAAAGAAGAAGAGAGAGTGAATGGGTGGATGGAAAGAGAGAAAGTATGCAAGACGAGGAAGAGGGTGTTTGAGCATTTTTACTCTTGCTGCTTTTGGTTCCCCAGTCAAGCCCTACATACGCAGCACCCCCACATGACACCACTGTACTGGAGGGTCCTGAAAAGTGACTGGCTAACTCTCCATGCTTAGCTGGAAGATTTTGAGCAGTAGAGAGGAGGCAAATACATGTATATTAGTAATTGGAACTTAGGGGGATGATCTCCTGCCAAGTGTTCATTGTGAGCTTTGTCATAACCGTACAAGTCCTATTACACATGTATATTTGTTGTAAGAGAGTTTAGAAAGTTTAACTTCACTAATAAGCATATTTACTGTTTGTTTTCTTTTGGTTGACTATTAATCTGCTTGTAACGTTATGTAATTACTTTTTAAATACTCATAACTTTCTGGCATCACAAACATTAAAGGACAAATTATACATGAGAAATTCCTAACATTTCCATTTTGAAAATTTTAATTTATGTGAAGCTGACATTGTGTACCATCACCTTACTTCCTAGTCACCATAGGTTTGTTACATTTACCACAAAGCTCACACAAATAATGAATAATGTGTGAAACTTTGATGTACAAACATATAGACCAGTTCAAACTCCTTTAAAATAATGCTGTGTGTCTTTGTTGTAAAACTGTCTCCATTCCTTGAACCGAGTCACAGAAAAAACAAGAAAAATATAGTATAATACACCCTAAACCTCTTGGGGTGGGGGCCCTCCCAGGAACCTTGCAGGTCCAAAAAAGCATTTTTTTTAAAAAAGGTGTTGGGGGTGTCACGCTGGATCCTCCGATCCTGCAAAAAATCCACAAAATAATGAAGCTTCGATAATAATTTGCTTCTTGGGTTGGCCAGGTCCACGGGCATGTCTAATGTGTGTAGGAAGGGAGTGCACTGCGCACTGGGCCCTCCTCTTAGGAGCCCTAAAGTCCCAAGGACCATCACCTACCCACGGCATTCTTAAAGATGTATGAAACATTTTCTTAACCCCTTCGCTGCTAGTCCTTTTCCCCCCCTGTGCTAAGCCTTTTGTTGGCTATTTGTTGTAGTGCGCTCTTAAGCCCCTGTAACTTTTTGACCACATAAGGTATCCACACCAAATTTGCGTCCTTTTCTTCCAACATCATGGGGATTCTAAAGATACCCAGGGTTTGTGGATTACCTTGAAGGGGTCCCAGAAATTAGCCAAAATACAGCAAAAAAAGCGTCTGGGTTTTTCCCTGCAAATGATATCAAAAAAGGGTTTGTGGGGCTGAAATCACCATTTTCCCAGCTTTTAGGGAATGACAGAGTTTTGTCAGAAAACCAACATTTTTACACAGTTTTGGCATTTTTCTGGGACATAGCCTATTTTTGCTATTTTTTGTGCTTTCAACCTCCTTCCAGTTACTTGGGCCTCCCACACAAGTGAGGCACCATTTTTATCGGGAGACCTGGGGGAATGCTGGGTGGTGGGAAATTTGTGTGAGCCCGGTGATGCCACAACTTTCCCACACAAAAAATGTGTGAAAAAAGTGATTGTTTCAGCTAAAATTGAGGTTTGCAGGGGATTCTGGGTAAGGAAACGTTGGGGGATCCATGCAAGCCATACCTCCCTGGAAGCCTCCGGGTGTCTAGTTTCCAAGAATGAGTGGGTTAGTTCGGTTTCCCTAGATGGCCACCAAGCTCCTGACCAAAAACTCATGGGACCCCCCTTGCAAAACCAGGTTGGTTTGTGAAAGGTAATTTTGATGTCACATCAACAGGTTTTGGGCCCTTCATACAAGTGAGGTACCATTTTTATTGGGATACTTGGAGAAATGCTGGGGGGTTGAACATTTGTTGCTACTTTCCGCCTTGTGAACATTTGGGCACAATAATGCAAGGAAAATGTCACAGTCACATTTTGAGGTTTGCAGGACATTGTGGGTAAGATAACTTGTTGGGATCCACAAGAGAGACATCACCATGCACTCCCGTGGGTGTTTAGTTTAGGAAAAAAACTACAGTTAGGTTATTCTTAAATGAAATGTACAGCTTGGCAGAGAGACAAAACAGACAAAGATTACTGCACAGCCATCTATTCCTTGAGCACACACACATACTGATTGTATTTGGCACGAGGGCGAGTGATGGGTCAGTATATAAAATTGTATTAACAAGAGATTTCACAAAAATGAAATGCACTGTCAATATTTGAATGGACAAAAAACTGAACCAGTGACTCGCAGCTCGTGAGCTGTAAAGCCACTTCAAGGCACCAACCGCTTTACAGGCCATTCACACACCTTTCATACATGATACAAACAAGACCATTATACCACCAGGAACAAAACCAACACATTACAACATTCACAAAAAAGGGCAAGGTACACCCTGCTTGACAAAAACAGAAAAGACAAATTTTTATGCACAACCACCAATTCCTCAAGCACACATACATACCGGTTGGATTTGGCACGAGGGTGAGTGATGGTTCAGTATATACAGTTGTATTAACCAGAGATTTCACAAAAATGAAATGCACTGTTAATTGAAAGGACGAGAAACTGAACCATTGACACACAGCTCATGAGCTGTAAAGCCATGACAAGGCACCAACCTCTTTACAGGCCATTCATACACCTTTCATACATGTGACACATACAAAACCATTCACAACGCCAGCTGCGGGCCCAGCACATTACAACACTCACACCAGCAGACAGTGCCATTCAAGGGCCCATCACTTTCACATGCCCACATTCCTGACACAGCAACCACACCAGCTCACGGATTACGTTGAGTGGCGTTTGGCTGGCAGTGTGTGTAGGGACCAGCAGCTAGTCACTACTCACACACCGCCAGCAAAAGCGCCAGTCCATGCACACCACACCGTCAGCCATGAGCTGGTCCACACACACCGCCAGCCAAGTGCCAGTCCACGCACACCACACCACCAGCCAAGCACAAGTCCACACACACCGCCAGCCAAGCGCCAGTCCAAGCACACTGCCAGCCAAGCACCAGTACAAACACACCGCCATTCAAGTGCCAGTACAAACAAACCGCCAGCCAAGCGCCAGTCCACACACACCACACTGTCAGACAAGCGCCAGTCGACGCACACCGCCAGCCTAGCGCCAGTCCACGCACACCACACCACCAGCTAAGCGCCAGTCCATGCACAACACCAGCCAAGCGCCAGTCCACGCACACCGCCAGCCAAGCGCCAGTACACGCACACCGCCAGCCAAGCGCCAGTCCACGCACACCACCAGCCAAGCGCCAGTCCATGCACACCACCAGCCTAGCACCAGTCCACGCACACCACACTGTCAGCCGTGCGCCAGTCCATGCACACCTCACTGCCAGCCAAGCGCCAGTCCACGCACACCACAAGCAAAGCGCCAGTATAAACACACCACCAGCCAAGCGCCAGTACAAACACAACGCCAGCCAAGTGCCAATCCAAACACACCACCAGCCAAGCGCCAGACCACGCACACCACCAGACAAGCGCCACTCCACGCACACCGCCATCACATTTAGGATGTTTTTTTATATAAATAAGAAAACACAAACAAATTGCAAATAGATACAAATCTACTAACACAAAAACTGAAACTAAATACACTACACAAATGTCAACCTTGAAACTGAACAAGAAATATTAAACAATAGAGGCCAGGCAGTTCACTTTACCACTCATGGATGCTCCCAAAAATTATTTTGCGTGTGGTACATTCTAAAACAAGCAGTCACACACAGCCCAGGGTTACTAGGACACTCGGGCAGTACATACGAGTCTCCTTCCGCATACCTCTTCACCAACAGACTCTACATCCCTTACTGGGAAAATCTTTTGAGGGTGTGGGAGGAATGTGATCAGGAAAGTGGTGATCTTTCAATCTAGCAACATCCTCCACCACTCCAACTCTAGGAACACTTTCCTGTTCCACTAAAACAAGGCTGCCTATTACAGACTCCTGAAACTTAGCAAAAGTCATCTTTGACTCAGGACAAGAATCCTGGAACACAACAAAAGCATTAAAGGTTGCCAAGTTGAAAAGATGGATAGCCAACTTCTTGTACCAAATGTAAGCCTTACGAAGAGCAGCGTAAGGTTCCAACCTCTGATCTACTCTGTCAACGCCACCCATGTGCCTATTATAGTCTAAAACGCACACAGGTTTGCGCACTTCAGCACCCTGACCCCAAACAGTCACAGGTGCAGTGCTTTCATCATGGATGGTAGCCAGCATGTAGACATCTCTCCTGTCTGAAAACTTCACCGCTAGAAGCTCCTTGCAACGCAACACACTGCACTGTCCCCACACAAACTTTTGACAAACAAGTTCTTTTGGGAAACATTTACGGTTAGAGCGGAATGTGCCACAAGCAACAGTGTCCACTTTGGCCAAAATTACCTGAACAACCGCACACCAGAGTAGAAGTTATCTACATATATATGGTGGCCTTTGTTAAAAAACCCTCTACCAAGTTCCCACACAATTTTCTTAGTCACTCCAAAAGTGGACGGATAACCAGTGGGGTTAATCCTGGTTTCCTTACCGGTGTACACCCTGAAATTAGAGACATATCCAGTCCTACTGTCACACAGCATATACAGCTTAATTCCATAGCATGCTCTCTTACTAGGAATGTAAAAACCAAGCGTCCCTTGAACAAGACCAAAGACTCCTTCCCTGCAATTTCTTTCCCTGGAGCATGGATCTCAGAAAATTGATCAACAAACTGATCAATGACAGGCCGAATCTTAAAAAGACAGTCACAATCAGGGTGATCTCGTGGCAAAGCTAAACCATTATCGACAAAATGCAACATCCGAAGCAGAAGCAAATACCTATCACGACTCATGACTGCCGGAAATATAGCAGTTGCCATCAAGGGACTAGTGGACCAATATAAAGACATTGATGGCTTCCTTAGCAAGCCCATCAAAAAAGTTAAACCCATGAACTTTTTCATCTCTTCCAGATTTGTGGGAGTCCACCGGGTAGCTCTAGAGTGGAGCTTAAGGCTGGCACTGTTGTCCCTCAGAAACTGTTCGGCATACAAATTAGTCTGCTCAACAATCTCTGCCAAAAACACATCGTCCATAAACAACTAAAAACATTTATCGGCAAAAAGTTCTCAGTATTCACGCTGGAACACCAGTAAAGTCTGGCAATGCCGGCTGCACCATGCCTGGGGCAACCCAGAGGTCAGCACTTTCAATGGGAAGCCTTGCAGCCCCAGGCTGCAGCCCAGATGCCTGGAGGGCAGAAATGAAGCATTACAATTACAATTCACAAGAAATAAAAACAATTCACATTATAACACGCTATGTCACTACCCAAATGGGGGCAAAAAGGCCAACTAACCGGGCTGATCTGCCCCCGGGGGGGCAGAATACACATAAACAGATGTATCTCCCCTGGAAGCAACCAATTAATTTATTCTTAAATCCCTGGCTCTAGTGGGCTTTTCTGCCCCCCCGGGCCAGAAACGCCCAAAAATATAGCTGATCTGTCTCCGGGGGCGGAGGGGGGGCAGAAAAGTCTTTAAAATTATTTATACCCATAAGGAAGCGACCCTTGCCCAAGGGGTCGCTTCCATTTCAAATTTAAAACACTCCCTGGTGTTTAGTGGGGTTTTCTGCCATCCGGGGGCAGAAAGGCCAATTAAACAAACCGATCTGCCCTCAGGGGGGGCAGAATATACTTTTTTTTTAAATAGGACCCCTGGAAGCGACCCTTGCCCAACGCTTCCAAATTTAAAAAAACGAATTCCCTGGCTCTAGTGGGCTTTTCTGCCCCCCCCCCCCGGGGCCAGAAACGCCTAAGAAAATTGGGCTATCTGTCCCCAGGGGGGGGCAGAATTTAAAAAATAAATAAATTCCTTGGTGTCTAGTGGGGTTTTCTGGCAGAAAGGCCAAATAAAAAAAACGAGGGGGCAGAATATACTTTAAAAAATTTTAGGGACCCTGGAAGCGACCCTTGCCCAAGGGGTCGCTTCCGATTTTTGAAAAAAACAATTCCCTGGCTCTAGTGGATTTTTCTGCCCCCCCCCCCCCGGTCCAGAAGAATCGGCCAAAAAATGGCTGGTCTGTCCGCAGGGGGGCCGAAAAGTCTAAATTTAAATATCCCCCCTAGGAAGCGACCCTTGCCCAAGGGGTCGCTTCCTTTGCACACAAAAAGACATTCCTGGTGTCTAGTGGGGGCATTCCTGGTGCACGATCGCGACGCTGTGCGTGCACCAGGAATGCCCTGCAATGAGACATCAGGGGAGAGGAAACACTGTTTCCTCTCCCCCGATGCCTCTACGCATCTACATTTGGTCCCCCCGCCCCACTGGAGACCAAAACCTACCTACTCCTCCGTGGACGCGCTGTAAACAAATGGTTTCCAGCGCACTGTGCGTGCTGACATCATGGGGAAGCGTGGGGGGGTCGGGGGTGGCAGCGGACACTCTTCCGCTGCCATCCCCCTCTAAGGTGCCAACATCGACGCCCCGGGGGGGAGCGCCAGCGCTTCCCCCAGGGGCTGTGCTCATGTCGGAGCGGTTCCGTCATAAGCACAGCCCAACCGATGCTCATGATGTAACCACTCCGTCATGAGCATCGAAGGGGATAAAAATGCCAAGCCGCGGGGATGGGGTCTCCAGAGCCGAAATCTGCCCCTCTCCCCATTCAAAATAGGCATGGGCCCGGGTGATGGGGTCCATGGGGCTAAAATGGGCTCAGAGAAGGGGGGGCACACGGCCCTCTTCATTGATGTTTTTTTTTTAAGACTGCAAGTCACTGAAGCCCCACCCCCTTTCACCACCACTCTGAAAACGCACCTCCTCACGCTGAACTTGTTGGGGTATGAAGTCCCCTTGGCTGCAAATGGTCCTTGGGGGTAAACAACCCGTCTTGTTACCTCCAGTAAGTCCCACACAGTGGGATTGCTGAGCAATTGTCGGAGGCCAGGTCTCTTTTCACCACCACTCTGCAAATGCACCTCTGGGTGCATAAGTGGCTGGGGATAAAGTCCTATTGGATTATGAGGGTCCTTGAGGGCCAACAAGCCCTCCTGTTACCTCCAGTGAGTCCACACAGCCTGAATGCTGAGAGGACTTTGGAGGCCACATCCCTTTCTCCACCACTCTGCAAAGACACCTCCTGGCACACTGTTGGTTGGGGGATGAAGTCTCCTTGGGTCCAGAGGGTCCTTGGGGGCCAACAAGGCCTCCTGTTATCTCCAGTAATGCCCAACAGTGGGTTTACAGAGAGGTCTTTGGAGGCTACCCTCCCTTTCTGCACCATTCTGCAAATGAGCCTCCTGGAACACTGCTGGTTGAGAGATGAAGCACCTAAAATGCTGAGGGTCCTTGTGGGTAAACAAGCCCTCCTGCTACCTCCAGTAAGTCCTGCAAAGCACGATTGGAGAGAGGACTTCAGAGGCCACACCCCCTTTCTCCACCACTCTTCAAACATGCCTCCTGGAGCCCTGCTGGTTGGGGGATGAAGTCCCCTTGGCTCCAGAGGGTCCTTGGGGACCAACAAGCCTTCCCGCTACCTCCAGTATGTCCCACAGAGCCCAATTGCTGAGACGACTTCGTAGGCCATGCCTCCTATCTCCATCACTCTGGAAACGCACCTCGTGGTTGACTGCATGTTGGGAGATGAAGTTCTCTGGGATGATTAGGGTTCTTGGGGGCCCAGAAGCCCTCCTGTTGCCTCCAGTAAGTCCGACACAGCAGGATTCCTGAGAACTGGTTGTAGGCCACGCCCCTTTCCTCCACCACTCTGCAAACACTACTACTAGTTAAAAAACTTAGAAATTTACTTAAAAAACCAAAGGTTACAAGGCTGGTATAGTTTGGAAATAGAATTTGAAAAACCTTAGAAATTCACTGAATAAAGCACATTTTACAGGGACTTTATAGTTAGGTTCAGATTTAAGTCATATAAAACTAGTGTAATTCAGCAGTTATAGTTGCCCGAGCTAACTGTAACTTACCCACTTGCAATGCACTGTTTATGGCCTCACATATTACATTACTCATGACATGGTCAGTGATATCACTGATGACATCACTGATTGTTATGATTCTCAATGTACCACAATATAGGCCTGCGTAGTCACCTAACCTTTCACCTAGATTTACCCTGCCATTTACTACATAACAGGTTTGGTGCGGACCTTTTCCCTTGTTAGGTGCTCTATAAATGTATATTCTATATTATGCATGAGGATTCTCAGAATCACAGCTGGATTACCATCTTCTGTATAATAACTATGTATAAGGTTCATCACTATTGTCATCCTCGGCCGACACGACACAGCAAGGTAGAACTCCTGAGGGTAGCTTTTGGGTATATAAACAGCATATCTTTGTTGGGGAAGGCAGAGGGGAAATACTTCCATGGTGAGATGAGATACTGAGGTTCCTGCATGCAGACACTCCAGCAGACAGTGGTCTGACTTCCCACATGGGATGTTCATCTCAAGACCTAGATGGGGTCCTTTGTTCTCTCACATCAGGTAATGGGGTTGGCTTTATCCTAGGGGGGTTCTTGGCTATACACCTACATACATTCTAGGTACATTTAGGTACATCTAGTTAGGGTAAGCATCGTAGGAGTACACATTATTACTGTCATGTATTTATATGCCTGCATATGTCCATTGTTTTAGCACTATGGATGAATTCTGCTATTATAGATTCTGTTGGTGTTTATAACCCTATACATCTGTTTCTGTATTATGGTTGTTGCAGCACATGTATATAAATGCTTGTTGAAAATGTCCCCATCGTTTATTCTGTGTATCTCTCTGAGAAAAAGTGAGCACAAGTGACTGAGAGAAAAGTAATGTACTGTCTCCAGGAACCCTGAGGGGTCAGGGTTGTCATGTTCGATAGTTGCCAGAAACTATTCTCCGTTTGGTAAAAAGGGTTCATAGTGGCACTGTGAGCTAGCTGTTTTACAAGTGAGCCTATCCGGTGTGGATTGCTGGAATCAGCCTGGATACCAATCCCACAGGTTATGTTGTCTAAGCGGGCAGATCCTATATAGATTTATAGGAACTACACAACATCTCAAATAATGTCCATTTGAACTTATTCTTTAAGTGATATATATATTCACTGAAAAAACCAAAGGTTTCAGGGGCGCTATAGTTAGGAATTGGCATTTAAAAAACCTTAGAAATTCACTGAAAAAACCATAGGTTTCATGGGCATTATAGTTAGCTGGACATTTCCCTCGTACAAATCCCTAGAAATTCCCCTGTTATAGTTAGTTCAGCTAACTATAACTCGCGCCCCCGCAATGCACTGCTGATGACGTCACATATTACATCACTCATGACATGGTCAGTGACATCACTGATGACATCACTGATGACATAATCTATGTGATAAATTAGTACACCTTCTCACACCCTAATATAACTTTTGATACACCAACTCAAAATTTCAGACGGCCATTTTGAAAACCATAGATACTCCAATACCAATAACTACATACCCACTCATTGACTCTTAGGTCTACATGCACCTCCACTCACTCATCTGTACAGTAACTCATACTTACAGTCACTCCGTACAAGACTATCATATGCATTTATACAGATATATAGACACTCACACACTGCCAATCATCCATTGAGGTACTGATACACCTAGTCAGTTGTGCAAATAATTAAACACAGTCCAATTGACTCACCTATACAGTTAAACACACTCAAGTTCACTTACTCATAAAAATACTAAAAAATGTTGACACTCTTATTCAATTACTAGTACAAGCACACACTCATCCATACAGCCAGTCCTGCAATCACACACTCTCACATATAGATAGTTATTTACTCTTTACACATATACACTGTGTTTCACATATGTAGTTACTGTCACATGTACAACTGAGATATACATTCAATCACTAACACACCCTTACATACACTCACCCAACCATACAGTCCATCACAGTTGCACTCTTAAAACCATGCACCCATAGAATCACCCACTCACACATCTATGCACAGTCACACACACCCCACCCACACATACACTCAGGCACCCATACAGATACTCAGCCAACCAATCAATAGCCCATAGAGACACTCATATTGCTATTCACAAAACCATACACCAACAGATAGACAGACAGACACAGACATTCACACAGTTTAGTCACTAGTCTGCAGTAAGATACATTTAATGACTCACTTATAGAGTCAGTTACGCACCTAGAAAATCACCCGTTCACACACTTGTACACCCACTTATTCTTCAACAGGCCTTTCCCTATATATATTAAACATATTAAAACTGTTCAGAAACACATACTCAATGGATGACGTCATCAGTGATGTCATCAGTGATGTCATTTGAGATGTCATCAGTGATGTCACTGACCATGTCATGAGTGATATAATATGTGACGTCATCAGCAGTGCATTGCGGGGGCGCGAGTTATAGTTAGCTGAACTAACTATAACTGGGGAATTTCTAGGGTTTTGTACGAGGCAAATGTCCATCTAACTATAATGCCCCTGAAACCTATGTTTTTTTCAGTGAATTTCTAAGGTTTTTTAAATGCCAATCCCTAACTATAACGCCCCTGAAACCTTTGTTTTTTTCAGTAAATTTCAAAGGTTTTTTAAATGCCAATTCCTAACTATAACATGCATGAAACCTATGTTTTTTTCAGTGAATTTCAAAGGTTTTTTAAATGCTAATACCTATCTATAACTTATCTCTGAAGATATCATGAAAAGCATTCTTTTTTAAAAGTAGGGTGCACATTAGTTTTGTGGAAAAGCATCTTTGTGATTGGTTTAGAAAAAGCAGTTTCAACGTGGAGTACATATCATAGGATAAAATTTGCTCAGCTCAACCACACCTGCTACTTGCATTTGGAAGGCACTGTTCGAACTTAAAACAATCGTCAACTTTTAACCTGCACATGTCGTTAAATGTTCAAGAAAATGTTACAAAAAATATCGTAAAGTTTTTAAAAATTGATGATCTTTTAACCTGCACGTATTGTAGAATGTTCTAGAAAGTGTGTTGATAGAATACGTTGCACTTCTGACTTCTATGTGTTGTTGAATTAAAAAAAAACGGTTCATATGGAAAATTAAAAAGAAACAAATAGAGAAGTTTTGAAACCTAAAAGAATCAAGGAACTATTCTAATTTATTCTTTACATGTATTTATGTGTGCAGCAACAAAATTATAGACACAACAGCACTACGAAAAGGAAAAAGCAGGGAGTGGGGGAAGGGGGGGGAGATGGGCAGAATGGCACACATGCACAATTAAGTACAACACACATATAGACTAACAATGGCTAAAATGAAACACACCAACAAGGAGCACAAGTCACACAACCTGCCAACATCACACCACTGAACAAGCATAGAAGTGAAAACCACGCTGCATTCATAGAGGATGTGTACAAAGGCCATTCGTTGGTGTTGTGGGATGTCTGCGACCGTGGTCATCATGGATGAGATGCCCAGCATGTAGCACATGGTCGAGTTCACTGTGTGTTATGTTGCCAAACGGCTGCTCCTCCCTCCCACAAGCCCCCACACTTTTGTACAGTGAGCTGTTGTATCTCGTGCACTCTCACGGCACGCCATTGTAATGCCTATTTGCGCATCTCTTGCTACATTCCAACTACAACATCACAGTGCCGTTTGGAGGTGGTGCATGCCACTTTACAACATCGACTGCTGTGGCTCTTGTAACAGGCCACACCAGAACACAGAGACACACTTACCGCACTTCTTGTACACGGACATGTCCGAGACACCCCGTTCCCCTTGCCAGATAGGCACACCCCTGCACTGACCTGTAAACAACATACCAGCACACGCCAGTTGGGCATGCAGGAGGATGCGCACGTAGCTACACATCCAGGCTCACTGCCAACGCTGAGGTGACAGCACACTGTGATGTTGCAGGGTTCGTGCCTATCATTCTAAGACAATGACCACAGGGACACACTTACTAAGATGTGGGTTTGGGGGGCATTGGCGGTCCTGCAGTTGTTGAGATGAGTCTTCTGGCCCTCATGGGTATCCCTGTATCATGCTCATTGACTCTATGGCACCTGTGGGTGTTCTGGTGTGGCTCTTGGCTGTGTTCCCTTTCATGGTGCAGGTAGTTGTCCTGCTTAACACCAGCAGAAAGCAGGTGAAAAATCCCTGGTGCTAACGTGTCTTATCGCCGGAATTTGTTTCGCATTGCAATTGGTGTGAAAGTTGTGATGTGACTTTTTTCGTGTGCACAACAATATACGAACTGAGCAGTAAATTGTAAATTGATACTTGTATAGGTCACTACTCACCCGCAAGGGTCTCAAGGCACTTGTACGAATACCGCTGTGGAACCCATCCTGGCTTTCCCTGTGAGGCGTCCACTCCTGGGCACCCCCAAGGTGGAGGCCAGGCATCCTTAGCGTTGTGGGGGCCGTTGTGGAGATTAAGCAAGCTATTGCCCAGAGTGGCAGAGTGGGACTCCATGATTGGAATGGCACCGAGGCAAGAATTATCAGGTCTGTGGAATTTTTTTGAGACCAAGACCCGCCGAGGCGGGGAATTGAACCCTGGTCCCGGGCTAGACCTCTGCATCAGGGTCTGCCGCTCTAAGCATTGAGCCACACTTCTCCAGCAGTGTATCTCGTCAAGATCCAGCACCTGATGCACTATTCCCAATCAATATAAATACAATGAGATTTCTTAATAGATTTTTTGTGTACACTGTAAGTGCAGCCAATACCTCAGTGCAATACAATACAGGATTTTAGTATTTAGAATAAATCGCAAAGGTGCACCTCATGTCTTTTTGCACGGGAACGGCTACTCTCCATTTCATTATCAGCACTTTAACGGAAGTAAAGTTGAGATAAATCTAACACACTATTCAGAAGTTGGTGCAAACTGCAGATATCACCAGTATTCCAGCGATAAGTGCCCCAAAATTTAACACCATGGTGGACTCCATCAAATAACAGTAATAAGAACAAGAAAGAGTCACAGAGCAGTTAAGAGAACAACCAAAAACATTATTATTTTTTTTTTCAAACTTTATTTTTTATAATAATAAATATATAAAAGATAAACTATTTTCAAACTTTATTTTTTTATTAACATAAATATAAACAATAAACTAATAAACAAAATGTAACAACAATAATACAAAACAACAAGGCGGAACACTCCTGTAGGAACCACGGATGTCGACGACTGACCTGGAAAATCAGAAAGATTGTTAAAAAAACAACAACATGGTATTCTCAACAAAATACCACAAGAAAAAAAATAACAGATATATAAAATGTATACAAATAACAAAATGTTATAAGTTTAACTTACAAAAACTGTAAATGTTGCCGCTTTAAAATATTTACCGAATCTGAGGATGTTTTTTTGCAGAAGGCACCACACCCACAACGTTTTTCTTCAGTGGTGAAGAAATTTGTAACTTTTTCCAAGGGGCAAACAAAGACCAATGCCACCTTCTTCATTCGCAAGATTTGCCAAAGAGTTCTGTTACGAGGGGATCCTAACAAACAATACTCATGCAGCACAGCAAGTATGATGAAACACCTAAGGACCCTTCATCCAAACAATCTTGCACGAGAAGAGTGCAAACAGATGAGAAACACTCCTGTTCTGTATCTGTAAAAAAGAATCACAAATAAATGTATATGAATAACTTTCAAATTTATACTATTCCATTACTGTACAAACACATTTTATGTAAAAACTGACTAAGAAACTATAGCCCTGAACCACAAGTGTGACGATCGTTAAAACACTACATGCATAGTGCATACTACTTTGAAGCAGTTCATGCCCTAAAGCCTACCTCACTAAAAGACTACATGCTAACTGACTAAATTATTACAGTACTATAAGGAGACACACTGGGTGAGTGACAGGGTGTGTGCTAGAAGAGTATGAATTCTAACTAGGGAATTGAAGGTGTGAAACACAACTGTGTAGGTGATTAGAGAACTGCATCCATACTGCATAGGCATTTAAAGCAGTCCATGTGCTAAGGCCTGGCTCACTGCATGACTACTTGGGTACTGACTGAATGATTAGAGTACAGCAAGGAGAGTGCCTAGGTGAATTTATAAGTGCTAGGCTTTTCGCACAGGGAATAGATTAGTACTTGGTACTGAATGGGTCACTAGAGGAGTGCAAAAGCAGTCACAAGTGCTGGACTGTATGGATACTGACTAGGAAATTGAAAGTGTGAAAGACAAGTGTCTAGGTGGTTAGAAGACTGCATGCATAGTGCATAGGGGTTTGAAACAGTCCATGTGCTAAGGCCTGGCTCAGTGTATGAATACTTAGGCAGTGACTGAATGATTAGAGTACTGCAAAGATAGTATCTTGGTGAATTTATAAGTGTTCGGGTTTTAGCACAGTGAAAGGATTAGTACATGGTGCTGAATGGGTCACTTGAGGACTGCAAAGGGAGTGACAGGGTATTTCCTGGAAGTGTATGGATACTCACTAGGGAATTGAAGGTGAGAAAGACAATTGTGTAGGTGGTTAGAGGACTGCATGCATAGTGGATAAGGGTTTGAAGCAGTCCATATACTAAGGCCTGGGTCACTGGATGAGTACTTGGGTACTGACTGAATGATTAGAGTACTGCAAGGAGAGTGCCTGGGTGAATTTATTAGGGTTTGGCGCAGTGAATGGATTAGTACATGATGCTGAATGGGTCACTAGAGGAGTGTAAATGGAGTGACAGGGTGTTTGCTGGAAGTGAACGGATACTGACTGGGGAATTGAAAGTGTGAAAGACAAGTGTGTAGGTGCTTAGAGGACTGCATGCATAGTGGATAGGGGTTTGAAGAAGTCCATGTGCTAAGACCTGGCTCAGTGCATGAATACTTAGGCAGTGACTGAATCATAAGAGTACTGGAAAGAGAGTGTCTTGGTGAATTTATAAGTGTTTGGGTTTTGGCACAGTGAATGGATTAGTACATACTGTTGAATGGATCTCTAGAGGACTGCAAAGGAAGTGACAGGATGTTTCCTGGAAGTGTATGGATACTGACTAGGGAATTGAAGGTGTAAAATACAAGTCTATAGTATGTTAGAACACTACATGCATACTGAAAAGACATTTGAAGCAGTCTATTTGGTACTTAGAAACTTACTAAATAATCAGACTACTTCTAGGACAGTGCTTAGGTAAAACTTTTAAATTTTCAGTTCTGCCACAGTGAACAGAATAGTACATGGTACTGCACCTTAGTGTCAAACCCTGACTCATTTTATCAATGCATAAGCAAAGACTAGCTTCTAATGCTACTAAAACTTGACAACATGAGAAGTTTTAAATTAGTTATCTGTCAGCAAATACACGATGTTACCAAATGCTTCTCTCACAGTGGTTCTCAAATGCACACAGACTCACAGTGTAATTGTAGACAACAACCACTATACCTAGGTGTTTACCAAAAATCATTCACTACTGTGGAAGCGAACTGCACACAATGTTCATATTTCAGGACTGCACTTTTGTGTCAAAGTCTGACTCATTTAATCAAAGCATAAGCAAAGACTGGCTTCTAATGCTACTAAAACTTCACAACATCACCGGTTTTAAAACAGGTATATGTCAGCAAAAACACGATGTTACCAAATGCTTCTCTCACAATCCTTACCCAAATGCACACAGACTCACAGTGTGATTTTAGACAAGCAACACTATCCTAGGAGTTTACCAACACTCATTCACTACAGTGCAAGTGGAAAGGGAACTGCACGCAATCTACATATTTCACAACTGCAATTTACTGTCAATGCCTGACTCATATAATGAAAGCATAAACCATAACTGTCTTCTAATGCTACTAAAACTTGACAACATGACATGTTTTACAACACTTATCTGTCAGCAAATACACGATGTTACCAAACACTTCTCTCACAGTGGTTCCCAAATGCACACAGACTCACAGTGTGATTCTAGACAAACAACACTATCCCTAGGAGTTTACCAAAACTCATTCACTCCAGTGGAAGTGGTAAAGGAACTGCACACAATGTACATATTTCACGACTACACTTTAATGTCAATGCCTGACTAATTTAATCAACGCATAAGCAAAGACTGGCTTCTAATGCTACTAAAACTTGACAATATGACAGGTTTTAAAACAGTTATCTGTCTGTAAATACACGAGGTTACCAAATGCTTCTCTCACAATCCTTACCCAAATGCACACAGACTGACAGTGTGATTTTAGACAATCAACACTATCCTAGGACTTTACCAAAACTCATTCACTACTGTGGAAGGGGTAAGGGGACTGCACACAATCTACATATTTAAGTACAGCACATCAGTGTCAAAGCATGACTCATTTAATCAACATATAAGCAAAGACTGGATTCTAATGCTACTACAACTTCACAATATGACAGATTTTAAAACAGTTATCTGTCAGCAAATACATGATGTTACCAAATGATTCTCTCACACTGATCCCAAATACACACTAACTCACAGTGTGGTTCTAGACAAGCACCACTATCCCTATGAGTTTACCCAAACTCATTCACTACAGTGCAAGTGGTAAGGGAACTGCACACAATCTACATATTTCACGACTGCAATTTACTGTCAATGCCTGACTCATTTAATGAAAGCATAAGCCATAACTGTCTTCTAATGCTACTAAAACTTGACAACCTGACTGGTTTTAAAACAGTTATATGTCAGCAAATACACGATGTTACCAAATGCTTCTCTCACAGTGGTTCCCAAATGCACACAGACTCACTGTGTGATTCTAGACAAACAACACTATCCCTTGCATTATATCAAAACACATTTCTTCATCTAGAAGTAGTACTACATTTTAGTATAGAAACAGAACATAACTCATTTCACAAATTCATAAACAATGACTGGTTTCTAATTCTACCAAAATATAAAAACTGCACAGTTATCTGTCTACAAACACATGAAAAACACACATGCCAATCACAGAATGGTTTCTACATGCACACACATTGTGTATATCAATCACTCACCATATTTTCTTTTACAGAATCTCTGCACTGTGCACCTCTCAGCAAAAGCAAAGAATGAAAAAGTTTCCCTTTCATTTTCCACACATATACATGTAAACATCAAATCACAATCCTTCGCACATAAACTCAAAAGCAAAGACACATTTCTATTGGTTAAACATTTCAACGCTTTCCAACTGAAATACATTTCAACCCTTCCCCCAATCTGCCTTCTGCCTGTTAACATAGAAACAGGTCATGGAACACTGCACTGAGCTCACAGGTCACAAGTTCAGCACACAATGTTCCAACACAAGACAGGAAGTGTGCTTGACTTTTCAACATATCAGCTTATCATATATAATGTTCCTTACAATCTGTTTTTGTTAACCAATAACAATCATACCTTTAAAAAACAAAACTATACACCCTACCTTTCAGTGTAGAAAGTTGTTACACAACCAATGATTTCTTGTCGTTTTTCAAAAAACGTTGCCATGGATCCGCGCACCCACCGCAATGGAATCCGTGCATCCAACGCGATATGATGCGCGCACCGTGCCCGCATTTCGCCACTTTTTTTTTTTTTTTTTAAAAGAGGGGCCACAGGGGGTCCTTCTGGGACCCCCTAAGCAGATCTAGAGGGTCAGAGTATTTCCACTCTGCCCCCTTTATATCTGTTACACACTTATTCCCCATCCATCTTCAGCCTCGCTTCTACTGAGGCAGAAAATGGCTGCCAACAGTTCCTGGTTTCGAATGTAGAGAGACGCTCGACAGCCAATTAGCATTCAGCGTGCGATCAGGAGGGTGCGCCCTCCGTTCGGGGAGGGTGTGCTTACGGTGCGGGTACGGTCCGCGGATCCTCCGCGGCCATAGGTATCACTAACTTTTTTAACCTACTTTTCTCAGGAATTACTGAACAGATTCACTCCAGATATGCAAAAGGCACGAGTCCGAACTGAGGACTACCTCTTTGCCAAATTTGACAACTGATCCTATGATAAATTGCATGGGGAAAACGCGTTTTGGGACCCCCATTTTTTCTCGTCCCCCGCTTCACGGATCACTGCAAAACTTTCAGGGTAGGAGCGGAACAGAGCTGGCCAAAAGTTTGGAGAATTTCGCAAAGATTCGTCAATCAGCGCCAAAGATATTCCCAATAGAATGTTGCAGATTTCCTATGGAAAATGGGTCCTAACTATAACTATCTACTGGCGACCGGGAGTAGATAATATATATATATACATATATATATATATATAGTATTGTAAATAGGAGAGTAGACTTGTGAGGAGTATTTCAGTTGAGTAACTCTTCGCTGTCCATGATTTTTCTGCACCAAGGTCACATCCGGATGTACTTCCCTTTTAAAAGCTGCTATTTCCCTTTGCAACGCGTCATGTGATCAAGGCCCGAGTGGGGGCTGAAACGCGCCATGTCGGACAGGCTCGATTTAATTCTAATAAACTCATTTTGATTGGCACTGATTCTTGGGTCCGTTCCTCGTCTTTTCTACAGAGACAGCAACGTAGACGACTTTACCTTCATCTATTTACCGAGGAGCTTCAGCGGTACGAATGGAACCCCTCCCCCTCGCTTTGGGCATAGCGGCAGGAAGCAGTTGATTCCGGTTCCCGGAACCTTTTTGGATACTCTTGTGAGGAGGAAGCCGCCATAGCCCCTGAGAACTTTATCATTTACCCACCTCTGCCGATAAAGCTGGGACGTTCATGGTCGGCTGACCGGAGAAGTATTCCTGGCGTTTGGTAAAGGTAGGGGACTACAGACACCTCAGTGGGGAGAGTGCACGGCGAGTGATTGGGACATTGTGCCGCGTATCTATGACCACAATCAAACGAACATTGTATATTATCCAATTAGAGCCACTATGTCCGCTGACGCGTTGCGACATCGAGAGGAGGCAGCTAGCTCTATTCACCTTGACTCCCCGGCTGGGGAGGCAGTACGGAGTGAAAGCCCTATCAGCCAACCAGGATGTGCCAATGTTAGAGAGCATTACAAAAAATTAGAGAAACTCATGCGAGCAGAGCAGTCCAAGTGGTGGGAACACAGGTCTCTATCCCGCTACTTGGACATAGGCAGAGTTCCTAGGGGCCTGAGAATTACCCTGGCGCCGAGCTATGAAAATCCAGACCCGGAAATGCTCGCGGAATGGGCAGAAACAAACCTGGCATCTTCCAGCAAACTGATGATGATTTTAATTAAGTATGCGGAAAGTGGCCGAGCAAAACTTCAAACACAAATTGACGCTCAAGTGGAAATTGACAAAATGGAAAAGAGCGAACAAACGTAGAAATTCAGGGAGGATATGCTGGCCCGCCTGAGCAAAGATGAAGACGTAATCAAACGGAGAAAGGCTTTCAAGTTTGAAAGGGACCGCGCTGACTACCAAAACGGTCAAATATTTACATACGCACGCAAATATGATGCAGTCAAAGCGCGGGGAAAGAGGCCCACACAGAGAAATATAGGGGAAGCAACTGCATTATCCACTTCGGCCTCTGAGCTCAGTTCGGCTGCGGAAAGCGATCCTGAAGGGGAGGCCACGAGAGCACAACAATTGGGGTTTATCAAACTATCCCTCGCTCAGGAGGTAGACTGCCTATGTCAAGACAGACGGGAGACTTTAAGACCTCGTGGACCTTTGGCAACAAAAAACAAAGAAACAATTTCAAGCGAAACCAGAGAAGAAAATGCGCCGAAACAAAACAAAAACAAAAATGTGGGCAGAAAAGCGCCAAGGGGGAGATGGAACCGCTTTCAAAACAAAAATTGAAGATCAGTAACAATTCAAACGCAGTAATCAATCTACCCAATATACAATTATCTTCTGCTGAGGAGAATATTTTGAGTTTGGGATTAACTTTCTGTCCACCATGTGATTTTAACTATGTGGACACCAGATTGGATACTTTTCGTTTTGTGAGAAAGCTCAAGTTACATAAATTCCATTTACTCCAACCCAAAAAGGCCACAGCTCCTGCCATCTCTAATCCGGTCAGTCCTCCTTTACTCACAGCGGGGGATGCAGCTTTGTTTCAAGATGCCTGGTCTCTAGTTGCAGAACAAGCAGAAGGAATAACAACAAGAGAACCAGGATTAAGTGGCAATAAAGGAACTTGTGAAACCCCGTTTGAACACAAATCCACCTTTCAGCCCATTTCGCTGCATGATAATTTGGATGGCTACCACGAGTTGGTGACCCAAGATCTGAAAAAGCTATACACAGCATCTAATAGGACATTTCGCAGCAGAAACAAGCAGAACCTGAATTATCAGAATCTTATAAAAAAACTGGGATCTGATACAAATGTAATTGTGAGACAGGCTGACAAGGGCGGGAATGTAGTTTTGTGGCCACGCCAGCTCTACATGGATGAAGCAAAAACACAACTTGGTGACTTGACGTGTTATCGGAGGAGCAACATCAATATGGTCAAAGCGGCATGGCAAGAACACAATTTGAAACTCCTTGCATGGAAAAGTGGAGGACTATTGACAGAGGCTGAATATCGGTTTTTAAAGAAGGAATACCCAGTTATTCCTACATTTTATCTTATCCCCAAGGTACATAAGAGTACCACAATTCCACCTGGTAGACCGATAATATCAGCCATCAACAGCATAATGGAAAACACCTCCAAGTACATAGACTTTTTTCTACAGGAGTGGGTTCGCAATTTAGCCTCGTATGTACAAGATACCTCTGATTTTCTCTGCAAAATTGATCACGTAACGTTGGGTGAGGATATGTTCTTGATGACTTTGGATGTTACATCCCTATACACTTCAATCAGGCATTGTGATGGTCTCAAAGCAACAGAACATTATTTAAATTTGAGACCTATGAACTGCGCAGCACAAAACAAAATGTTTATGTCAATGATATCCGCTTGTTTGGAACTGAACTTTTTCCTGTTTGACAATCAGATTTATCACCAGGTTAGAGGCGTTGCGATGGGGGCCTGCTTCTCCCCCAGCTACGCATGTTTACACATGGGGCTGTGGGAGGAGCAGGTCCTGATGGGTGATCACTTGGCTATCATTAAGGAACATGTAGTGATCTATTTGAGATATATTGATGATTTGTTTTTTGTTTGGAGGGGCACAGAGCAGAGTGCACGTGATTTTGTAAATATACTCAATATTAATTGTTTCAACCTCGAATTTACGTCCCAAATCAGCAACAAATCTATGTGTTTCTTAGATGTCGAGATTTTTGTGGACAACAATTTATTAGCCACCAGACTGTACAGGAAGTTGACTGCGGGCAATACTATCTTGCATGCCTCAAGTCATCACCCTCAACACCTCATTCGAAGCATCCCCTACGGGGAGATGCTCCGCATCAGGCGCATTTGTAGTTCAGATTCAGAATGTGACACTGCCCAGGAGGCAAGTAAGCTAAGATTTCTTGCTAGGGGTTACTCTCTTAAAACAGTGGTCCATGCTATTCAGAAAACTAAACTCATTTCCAGAACGGAAGCATTGACGCCTAAGG
Organism: Triturus cristatus; assembly: GCF_964204655.1. NCBI lineage: Eukaryota > Metazoa > Chordata > Amphibia > Caudata > Salamandridae > Triturus > Triturus cristatus. The sequence goes on along the minus strand of NC_140594.1, from coordinate 542,845,028 downwards.
CCAGACCAGAAAAGTCTTTGGAAATGACTCCTGGTTTCCAATCGAGAGTAATCCTCACATTTAGCAGACAACATCAAGAACTAAGAAAGATTTTTAATCGCAATTGGAATTTGATTCAGGGCGACCCAGTTATAGGGGGTACTATTAATAGTAAACCGGCCATAACATTCAGAAAAGCATTTTCAATGAGTGATGGGTTAGTAAAAAACAATAGTCCTGACTCTGTTCCAGCTGCCACCTGGATGTCCCAAATGAAAGGCTTCAGGAAATGCTCTAGCTGCAAGGCGTGCAAATTTGTTTGCAGTAAAACTCACTTTTTAAGTCCATTCAAATCAACACCTATTGAGATAAATAAACAACTCACGTGCAAGACTGAATTTGCAATTTATGTGCTTGAATGTCCCTGCAGGCTTAAATACGTGGGCAGTACTAAGCTGCCGGCCCATAAAAGAATTTTGCAGCACATCAGGGCCATCTCCAATAAAGACCAGGCCTACCCCGTGGCCAGACATTTCGAACAAAAGCATAATGGCAACCCCAGTTTCCTTCAATATTATGTCATTGACACAGTATTACCTATGAAACGGGGTGGTAATCGGGAGGCTAAACTTCGATTACTTGAAACTAGATACATTTTAGAACTTGACACAAAAAATCCCATAGGCCTTAATTCAAGTGAGGACTTTTTTTACCTGTTTATAGCTCTCTTTATCTGAAGCCATTCCTTGGAGGCTATAACATGTGGGCTCATGTGGTAACTCTGTAAGGAACTGTAGGGTTTTTTTTGTTTTATAATATTATGAATTATAGGAGTTCCTTCCATCTTTCCCTACAACTATTAGCAGAAGCAAGCAGGAATTTTATGTAGCCTTCTTTTGAATTCCATTATGAGAAGGGACACAGCATGTAATTGAGTAGAATTCATGGAATTTACTAACTCATTATTACCGTAGGTAGATAGGAACATCAATAAAAAATACAAAACAAAAATGTGGGAAAAAAAGTAAATATTAATTGAAAATAACTATAAGAACTCCAATCTTGATAGTAACAACTCATGGATAGTTTTTTTAGATGGAAAAACTGTTTTAGTTATACTCTCGATGAGGGAATTGCTACAAAACAGGGCGGACACTCCTTGTCTTGATGGCCACTAGGTGTTTTTTATATATACTATTTTGTTTTATTACACCCTATGAGCTCAAGTAGGGAATTTTGGGATTATACAATAAGGTGACCTTACGGCCAGTATGGCCTGTATTAGCCCACCTGGGCATGATTTAGCTAACAGAAGGACAGCTTGCACGTTAACTCCTGACATATGTGGCCAATACTGTCATGAATTCAGCATATTTGCACATCTGATTATCAAATTCAGTCTTAATACACAGACTCATTTGGTTCAAAATTTACACCTTTGGTATTTTACGGGTATTGCTGTTTTTATGTGATTTTATATATCTTAAATATTTATTTCAACATGAATATTTATTTTTGTACATATGTATATTTATTGATATATTTATATATTTGTAGATGTATAAATGAGTCAAGATGTATTTTGTTCCATATTGTGCAAAATATTTCATTTACCAGTATTGTAAATAGGAGAGTAGACTGGTGAGGAGTATTTCAGTTGAGTAACTCTTCGCTGTCCATGATTTTTCTGCACCAAGGTCACATCCGGATGTACTTCCCTTTTAAAAGCTGCTATTTCCCTTTGCAACGCGTCATGTGATCAAGGCCCGAGTGGGGGCTGAAATGCGTCATGTCGGACAGGCTCGATTTAATTCTGATAAACTGATTTTGATTGGCACTGATTCTTGGGTCCGTTCCTCGTCTTTTCTACAGAGACAGCAACTTAGACGACTTTACCTTCATATATATATATATATATATATATAGTTATAGTTAGTTAGGACCTATTTTCCATAGGAAATCTGCAACATTCTATTTGGAATAACGTTGGCGTCGATTGATGAATCTTCGCGAAATTTTCCAAACTTTTGTACAGCTCCGGTCCGCTTCTATCCTGAAACTTTCACAGTGATTCGTCAAGCGGGGGCTGAGAAAAAAGGGAGGTCCCAAAACGCGTTTTCCCCATGCATTTTCACATAGGACCTGTTGACGCAGCTACAGCCTGAAGTGCTGAACGGAATTACACCAAATTTGGCAAAGAGGTAGTCCTCAGTTCAGACTCGTGCATTTTGCTTAAATGGTGTAAATCCGTTCAGTAGTTCCTGAGAAAATCAAAAGTAAAATCACAAATATATCTGGGCGGAGCCTAACCACACATCTCATCGTGAGATCTGATTGGCTGTCAGCACTTCTTCCAAGAAGTGTTGGCAGCCACCTTGGGACCAATATACATGATAGCACCTCATTAAAAAGCATTGCAGTTAATAGAAGGTTTTAAGACTTTAGTTACATTATAAATCATTTGTTGATGGTACCATACTCATTTTAGGAATTGTTTGAGAGAAAACGATTTTCTCATGCTTTTCCCACAGAGGTTTGGAAGGTGATCTATAAGCGAAACTGAGAGCATATTTTCTGTAAATTCACATTATCTTTCTCAGTCATGTGAGAATGAATTCTGACATTCTCAGTAAAACATGTACATCCAACAAGGGTAGAGACTGTCAGTTGATTCCTTTGTGTTCTACTGCAGCTTCCCAGAGTGTTCTAAAGAACAACTAGAGCGCTAACAGTCCTACTTATGACAAACGTATGGCACACCTGAAGCCATCTTGGTTGGAATAAAGTGGTAACTCTTAAAACATTTAATTTAAAAAGGAACAAAATGAGGGGGTTGATTTTGCCATAGAAAGTATGATTAGTGCTGCAGAAAGAAAAATTAGGGCACATTTTGAATGACTTCTCAAATCCTCTTCTATTTCATAAAAAAATTCTGACATGCAGACTGAAACATGCACTGTGAATACCAGCAGCAGACTTCCCTGGTGAGCAGTAGCTTTACTACAGTGATCTCATGAGCAACTAGAGTGCTAACATTCAGAATTTATGGCAAATGGGTGACACATCTGAAGGCCTTCTTGATGGAACCAAAATAAAAAACTGAAAGTATTCCCACTGAGGAGACTGCAGTAAATGAGAAAATTAGGAAACTTCATAACAAATAAATCTCCCAAGATGGCCACCAGAGACAAAAGAGCCCAAATGTAGCCCAAATATCACCCAGATGTAGCCCAAGTATAGCCCAATGACAGAATGTCCCAGAGTGTTCAAACGAACAACTAGAGCGCTAACAGTCTTACTTATGACAAAAGTATGGCACACCTGAAGCCATCTTGATTGGAATAAAGTGGTAACACTTAAAACATTTAATTTACAAAGGAACAAAATGAGGGGGTTCATTTTGCCATAGAAATTATGATTAGTTCTGCAGAAAGAAAAATTAGGGCACATTTTGACTTCTCAAATCCTCTTCTATTTCATAAACAAATTCTGACATGCACACTGAAACATGCACTTTGAATACCAGCAGCAGACTTCCCTGGTGAGCAGTAGTTTTACTACAGTGATCTAATGAGCAACTAGAGTGCTGACATTCTGAGTTTATGGCAAATGTGTGACACATCTGAATGCCTTCTTGATGAAACCAAAGTAAACAAGCATTGAAAATGCAATAGGTCTCGCCCTCATTTAAGTTAAAGCAATTCTGTTTGTAATTATGTGGCTTTTTAGCTTTGCTTTTATTAGTGTATTTCAAACTTTCATGTACATAGCATGCATATGTATGCATATGTGTATATGTATATGTATGCATGCCTTTATATTTGTATTTATATAGATATGCAGATTAAATATATGTTTATATTTGTATGTATATATATATTCACAAAAAAAAAACATAGGTTTGAGGGGCGTTATAGTTAGCTGGACATTTCCCTCATACAAAACCCTAGAAATTCCCCTGTTATAGTTAGTTCAGCTAACTACAACTCGCGCCCCCGCAATGCACTGCTGATGACGTCACATATTACATCACTCATGACATGGTCAGTGACATCACTGATGACATCACTGATGACATCTCAAATGACATCACTGATGACATCATCCAGTGAATGTGTGTTTTTCTGAAAAGTTTAAATATGTTTTATATATTTATAGTGAAAGGCCTATGGAAGAATGAGTGGGTGTATAAGTGTGTGAATGGGTGATTTTCTAGGTGCGTAACTGACTATATGTGAGTCATTAAATGTATCTTACTGCAGACTAGTGACTAAACTGTGTGAATGTCTGTATGTGTCTGTGTGCTGGTGTATAAGTGGCTGCATGGTTTTGTGAATAGATATATGAGTGTTTATATGGGTTATTGATTGGTTGTCTGAGTATCTGTATGGGTGCCTGAGTGTTTGTGTGGGTAGGGTGTGTGTGACTCTGTGCATAGATGTGTGAGAGGGTGATTCAGTGGGTGCATGGTTTTAAGAGTGCAATTGTGATGGACTGTATGGTTGGGTGAGTGTATGTATGGGTGTGTTAGTGATTGAATGTATATATCAGTTGTACATGTGTCAGTAACTACATATGTGAAACGCAGTGTATATGTGTGTAAGAGTATATAACTTTCTATATGTGAGAGTGTGTGATTTCGGGAGTGGCTGTATGGATGAGTGTGTGTTTGTATTAGTAATTGTATCAGAGCATCAGAATTTGTTAGTATTTTTATGAGTAAGTGAACTTGAGTGTGTTTAACTGTATAGGTGAGTAAATTGGACTGTGTTTAAATATTTGCATGACTGACTAGGTGTGTCAGAAGCTCAATGGATAATTGGCGGTGTGTGAGTGTCTATATAGGTGTATAAATGCATATGATAGTCTTGTACGGAGTGACTGTAAGTATGAGTGACCGTACAGGTGAGTGAGTGGAGATGTGTGTAGACCTAAGAGTCAATGAGTGGCTATGTAGTTATTGGTATTGGAGTATCTATGGTTTTGAGAATGGCCGTCTGAAATTTTGAGTCGGTGTATCAAAGGTTATATTAGGGTGTGAGAAGATGCACTAATTTATCACGTGGATGACGTCATCAGTGATGTCATCAGTGATGTCATTTGAGATGTCATCAGTGATGTCACTGACCATGTCATGAATGATGTAATATGTGACGTCATCAGCAGTGCATTGCGGGGGCTCGAGTTATAGTTAGCTGAACTAACTATAACAGGGGAATTTCTAGTTTTTTGTACGAGGGAAATGTCCAGCTAACTATAACGCCCCTGAAACCTATGGTTTTTTTAGTGAATTTCTGAGGTTTTTTAAATGCCAATTCCTAACTATAACGCCCCTGAAACCTTTGTTTTTTTCAGTGAATTTCAAAGGTTTTTTAAATGCCAATTCCTAACTATAACGTGCATGAAACCTATGGTTTTGACAGTGAATTTCAAAGGTTTTTTAAATGCTAATTCCTATCTATAACTTATCTCTAAAGATATCATGTTTGATGATTTTCATTGGATTTCTATATTTTTCAAATTCAGTGTGTCAATTTCATTAATTATGTTTTTTTTTAAATTCTTTTTTATCACCATTTTTTTAATGTATTTTTTTAATTAATTCTTTCAAAAATTAAAAAATATTATTTGTTCTTATTGGGTTTTTCCAACATATTTTTTTATATTTTTAAAAATATTTCTTTAACTGTATGTTCTAAACTTTATTTTATATATTTTATTCCCATGTTTCTGGATCCGCGCACCCTATGAGCATCGTTCTCGATCCCTACGCGTTAGCATCCGTGCATGGTATGCGTTGGGTACATGTTTAGTGCGTGATCGCAATGTGACAGGTATGCGACTTCCAGCCTATACGCGACACGTTCGATGTACGTAACGCGACGTTTACGCGCTTACGCGATGCGTCATCTGCGTCTATGACACGGTAGTTGCGCGGATCCCGCGAAATATTTAACATTTAAAAAAACATATATATATATATATATATATGCATTTCATGTGAATATTAATTGAAGACAAACTCTAAACTAGTCTTAAAACTAATATATTTTCACATCTAATCCTATAATTTTTTTTTATTCAATTTCCCGGATGCGCGCTGGGTGCGTGCTGCGTTTGCGCAGGCTGCGCGGATCCCATGTGACCTGCAAAAAAAGAGCTTTGATTGGTTCATTACACTTCCTCTTCTAACTATTGAAAGACCTCACCCAATTCAATCATTCTTCTTTGACCTTCTTTGGAGGAGCATCTCTTTGCAGAGAAGAAGATTTTTTTAGACTAAGTTTACACTTAGCTCTAAATTTTTTCAACTAAAAATGGTTTCATGGCAGCAGGCATCACCTGCATCTCCTCATACATCTCGAGGATGAATTTTTGGAGGAGGCACCACGCAAAGAACGTTTTTCTACAGTGGTGTGGACATTTTTTACTTTTCCCGAGGGGCAGAATAAGACCAATGCCACCTTGGTCACATGCAAGATTTGCAAAAGAGTGCTGTCGCGAGGGGATCCTAATAAGAAATACTCGTGCGGCACGGCTAGTATGATGAAGCACCTAAGGACCCTTCATCCAAACAATCTTGCATGAGAAGAGTGCAAACGGATGAGAAATACTCCTGCGCCTTCCACCTCATCGCAGCCGAGCACTTTAAGAGTGCATCCATCAGCCCAAAATTTGGACATCCGTCCTCAATTTCAATTTTTAAAAGTGCTATGGTGAGCAGTCGATCGATCTGATCTGCCGCCAGCAAGAAAATCACATTTGCTAGTTTATATTTGTTTATTTTTTATTGTTCCCTGAAGTTCATTGTTTGGTTCCCCCTGTTTTTTTTTTTTTTTTGCAGAAAAAACAATTTTTTTTTAAAATTGTTCAGAACCCCCCACCCCCAAAAAAAATAATAAAAAGAAGAAAAAAAAAGTTCTTGTAAGAACTAACTTTCCTGGTTTAAAAAAAGAGCTAAATGTCTTTGTTAGTGTGTGAAAGTTTAGATGAATGTATGTGTAGTATGTAATTGACTGAATGAATGCATTAGTAGCGTATGGTGAATGTATAAGTGCAGAACTATGAGGAAGTACTGCAGCATCACACAGTAACCTCTTTTACTGCAGTGTGCTGTAGTACTTCCGAAGCACAGGGATGCAACATATGTATATAAATATGTTGCAAATCTATGCTTCTCTCTGCACGGCTGCTTAAACTGCAGCCATGTGGTGACACAGGCACCCTTGCACCATAGTGCAAGGATATCTGTGTCATGTGCTCTTTGTTTTTGTGCAGGAAGACACACCTTCCTGCACAAAAACAATCAGCAAAGGCATTTTTCTCTTTAAATGTATGCTGAGCATTGTAGCATGCATTGAAGATATAAAAATGTGGAGGAATGAAAACAATTCTCCTTGTGCTTTCCTACACCAATTTTAGAATGGTGCAGCATTCACACACATCAAGATTTATGATTTCTGATAAATCTAGACATGTGTCTTGTTCTATGAGTATTCAGTGCAATCATGCACAACAACACTTATAGAACACCCTTTCAACGCAAACTGGTGTGCATAATGAGGTTGTATTTACATGGAGTATAAAAAGTGCACAGAGTGCTTTTTTCCCTCTTTGTAAATATGAAAGAGTGTCTTGCGCAATAACTATGTTACAAAAAGTGACATATTTCCGGTTTTAAAATTCCTTGCGAATGATAGAAGGTAAGCACAGAGTTTTGTCTGCAAAGATGTTCAAAGACGAATGATTGAAATGATTATGGTTCTTCAATACCTACAATGGAAATATTATGAACCCCTCAAATCTCTTTTTTTGCAGGTCACATGATATCTGATTATGGTCAGATTTCAAAACTACATAGGTATAAACAGAGTGTTTTTAGAAACGTGTTTCAACTTTGTAGCTTCTTGCAGACCTCCTCATTCTGCATATTGAGACTTAGTTAAACTTACATTCACAGTAATAGGAATAAAAAATGGTATACATTTTTTTCAGATTTTCATTGCGATCTAAATTCATATAAATTGCTTATTTTAAAATTTGGATCTGTGAAAGAAAAGGAAAAAAAAAAATATAACATGTAATAATACATTTTTTACAACACAGCATTATTTCCACAAAAGTAATTTGTTTGCCTTTTTTGCTGTTATCAGAATATATTGAATTTCACTAAAAATAGTGATTTCAATCGTACTCATCACTTAACAGCGGGCAAAAAAAAAAACAATCAGAAAGATTGTTAAAAAAAACAACATGCTATTCTCAGCAAAATACCACAAGATACAAATCATAGATATATAAAATGCTTACGGCTAACAAACATTTATAAGTTTAACTTACAAAAACTGTAAATGTTGTCGCTTTAAAATATTCACCGAATCTAAGAATGAATTTTTGGAGGAGGCACCACGCCCACAACGTTTTTCTTCAGTGGTGTGGAAATTTTTTACTTTTCCCGAGAGGCAAACAAAGATCAATGCCACCTTGGTCACGTGCAAGATTTGCAAAAGAGTTCTGTTGCGAGGGGATCCTAACAAGAAATACTCGTACGGCAAGTATGATGAAACACCTAAGGACCCTTCATCCAAACAATCTTGCACGAGAAGAGTGCAAACGGATGAGAAACACTCCTGCGCCTTTCTGAGTTTCTTTTCTTTTTTTTCTGTCATGATTTCTCTATTTGTACGTTGAAAAACAGTATCTGTAAAAAAGAATCACAAATAAATGTATATTAATAACTTTCAAATTTATACTATTCCATTACTGTACAAACACATTTTATATAAAAATTGACTAAGAAACTATAGCCCTGAACCACAAGTGTGACAATGGTTAAAACACTACATGCATAGTGCATACTACTTTGAAGCAGTTCATGCCCTAAAGCCTACCTCACTAAAAGACTACATGCTAACTGACTGAATGATTACAGTACTATAAGGAGACACACTGGGTGAGTAACAGGGTGTTTGCTAGAAGTGTATGAATACTGACTGGGGAATTGAAGGTGTGAAAGACAACTGTGTAGGTGGTTAGAGGACTGCATGCATAGTGAATAGGCATTTGAAGCAGTCTATGTGCTAAGGCCTGGCTCACTGCATGAGTACTTGGGAACTGACTGAATGATTAGAGTACAGCAAGGAGAGTGCCTGGGTGAATTTGTAAGTGGTTGGCTTTTGACACAGTGAATGGATTAGTACTTGGTACTGAATGGGTCACTAGAGGAGTGCAAAGGGAGTGACAGGATGTTTGCTGGACTGCATGGATACTGGCTAGGGAATTGAAGGTGTGAAAGACAAGTGTGTAGTACGTTAGAAGACTGCATGCATACTGCATAGACATTTGAAGCAGTCTATGTGGTAATGTATGGTTCACAACATGAGTACTTGGAAACTGACTAAATCATCAGACTACTGCTAGGACAGTGCCTGGGTAAAACTTTTAAATGTGCAGTTCTGGCACAGTGAAGAGAATAGTACATGGTACTACACTTTAGGGTCAAACCCTTACTCATTTTATCAATGCATAAGCACAGAATAGCTTCTAAAGCTACTAAAACTTGACAACATGAACGGTTTTAAAACAGTTATCTGTCAGCAAATACACGATGTTACCAAATGCTTCTCTCACAGTGGTTCCCAAATGCACACAGACTCACAGTGTGATTCTAGACAACAACCACTATACCTAGGAGTTTACCAAAAATCATTCACTACTGTGGAAGTGGTAAGGGAACTGCACACAATCTACATATTTCAGGACTGCACTTATGTGTCAAAGCCTAACTAATTTAATCAACGCATAAGCAAAGACTAGCTTCTAATGCTACTAAAACTTGACAACATGACAGGTTTAAAAAAAGTTATCTGTCAGAAAATACACAATGTTACCAAATGCTTCTCTCACAGTGGTTCCCAAATGCACAAAGACTCACAGTGTGATTTTAGACAAGCACCACTATCCCTAGGAGTTTACCAAAACTCATTCACTACAGTGGAAGTGATAAGGGAAGTGCACACAATCTACATATTTCAGGACTGCACTTTTGTGTCAAAGCCTAACTCATTTAATCAACGCATAAGCAAAGACTGGCTTCTAATGCTACTAAAACTTGAAAACAAGACAGGTTTTAAAGCAGTTATCTGTCAGAAAATACACAATGTTACCAAATGCTTCTCTCACAGTGGTTCCCAAATGCACACATACTCACTGTGTGATTCTAGACAAACAACACTATCCCTTGCACTATACCAAAACACATTTCTTCATCTAAAAGGAGTACTACATTTTAGTTTAGAAACATAACTCATTTCACAAATTCAATAAACAATGACTGGTTTCTAATTCTACCAAAATATAAAAACAGCACAGTTATCTGTCTGCAAACACATGAAAAACACAAATGCTTATCAAAGAATGGTTTTTACAGGCACACACACTGTCAATAAAATTGTAGAGAAAAAAAGGAACTCCCTACACTTTAGCATGAGAAATACATTAGTCTGATTAAAATAGTCTACATATATCCCCTCACAGTTAAATACCTCACCTTTCAAGTTGTTTTGTAGATTAAGAAGTATATCAGTCACACACCAGATATCAGTCACACACCAAATTTTCTTTTACAGAATCTCTGCATTGTGCACCTCTCAGCAAAAACAAAGAATGGTAAAGTTTCCCTTTCATTTTCCACACATATACATGTAAACATCAAATCATAATCCTTCACACATAAATTAAAAAGCAAACACACATTTCTGTTGGTTAAACATTTCAACCCTTTCCAAATGAAATACATTTCAACCCTTCCCCCAATCTGCCTTCTGCCTGTTACCATAGAAATAGGTCATGGAACACTGCACTGAGCACACAGGCCACAAGTTCAGCACACAATGTTGCTAAACAAGACAGCAAGTGTGCTTGACTTTTCAACATATCAGCTTATCATATATAATGTTCCTTACAATCAGTTTTTGTTAACCAATAAGAATCATGCCTTTAAAAAACAGAAATATACACCCTACCTTTCAGTGTAGAAAGTTGTCATACAACCAATGATTTCTTGTCTTTTTTCAATTTTTTTTCCCTTGGATCCGCGCACCCAACGCGAAAGGTTCCGGGTACCAAACGCGATAGGATGCGCGCACCCTGCGCGCATTTCACCGTTTTTTTTTTTTTTTTTAAAGGGAGCCCCAGGGGGTCCTTCTGGGACCCCCTAAGCACCTCTAGAGGGTCAGAGTATTTCCACTCTGCCCCCTGTATATGTTTTACATACTTATTCCCCTTGCTTCTTCAGCCTTGCTTCTACCGAGGCAGAAAATGGCCACCAACAGTTCCTAGTTTCGAAAGTAGACAGACACTCGACAACCAATTAGCATTCAGTGTGCGATCAGGAGGGTGCGCGCTCGATTCGGGGAGGGTGCGCTTACGGTGCGGGTAGGGTCCGTGAATCCTCCACGGCCATAGATATCACTAACTTTTTTACCCTAATTTTCTCAGGAACTAATGAACAGATTCACACCATTTATGCAAAAGGCACGAGTCTGAACTGAGGACTACCTCTTTGCCAAATTCGATGTCATTCCGTTCAGCGGTTTGGGCTGTAGCTGCGACAACAGATCCTATGGGAAATTGCATATGGAAAACGCGTTTTGGGACCCCCCTTTTTTCTCGGCTGCCACTTTACGAATCACCACGAAACTTTCAGGGTAGGAGCGGAGTGAAGCTGGCCAACAGTTTGGAAAATTTCACGAGGATTCATCAACCAGCACCAGACTTATTGGGAATAGAATGTTGGGGATTTCCTATGGAAAATAGGTCCTAACTATAACAATCTACTGGCGACTGCCAGTAGATAATACAAACACATATATATAAATGCATATATATACATATATATGTGCATATGTGTGCGTGTAGAGAGAGGAAGAGAGCTAGAGGTGTAGAGGTAGAGAGGTAGAGGTAGAGAGGTAGAGAGTAGTAGAGAGAGAGGTAGAGAGAGGTAGAGAGTAGAGAATGAGTAATAGAGAATAGAGAGTAGAGAGTGAGTAGTAGGGAGTAGTAGAGAGTAGTAGAGAGAGTAGCAGAGAGTGAGTAGTAGAGAGTGGGTAGTAGAGAGTGGGTAGTAGAGAGGAGTAGAGAGTAGTAGAGAGCAAGTAGTAGAGTGAGTAGTAGAGTAGTAGAGGGAGTAGTAGAGAGTAGCAGAGATTGAGTAGCAGAGAGAGAGTAGTAGAGAGTAGTAGAGAGTGAGTAGTAGAGTGAGTACTAGATAGTAGTAGACAGAGAGTAGTAGAGAGTGAGTAGTGGAGTGAGTAGTAGAGTGAGTAGTAGAGTGAGTAGTAGAGAGTAGCAGAAAGTAGTAGAGAGAGAGTAGTAGAGAGTGAGTAGTAGAGAGTAGTAGAGCATGAGTAGTAGAGAGTGAATAGTAGAGAGAGAGCAGTAGGGAGTAGTAGAGTAGTAGAGAGTGAGTAGTAGAGAGTGAGTAGTAGAGGGTAGTGGAGTAGTGGAGAATGAGTAGTAGAGAGTAGTAGAGAGTGACTAGTAGAGTGAGTAGAATGGAGAAGTCGAGAGTGAGTAGTAGAGAGTGAGTAGTAGAGAGTAGTAGAGAGGGAGTAGTCGAGAGTGAGTAGTAGAGAGAGAGTAGTAGAGTAGTAGAGAGGGAGTAGTAGAGGGTAGTGGAGTAGTGGAGAGTGAGTAATAGAGAGTAGTAGAGAGTGAGTAGTAGAGTGAGTAGTAGGGAGTAGTAGAGTAGTGTAGAGTGAGTAGTAGAGAGTAGTCGAGAGCGAGTAGTAGAGACTGAGTAGTGGAGAGTGAGTAGTAGAGAGTAGTAGAGAGAGTAGTAGAGAGAGTAGTAGAGAGTAGTAGAGAGTAAGTAGAAGAGTAGTAGAGAGTGAGTGGTAGAGAGTAGTAGAGAGTAGTAGAGTGAGTAGTAGAGAGTAGTAGAGAGTGAATAGTAGAGAGAGTAGTAGAGAGTAGTAGAGAGTGAGTAGTAGAGAGAGTAGTAGAGTAGTAGAAAGTGAGTAGTAGAGAGTAGTAGAGAGCGGGGAAGTAGAGAGTGAGTAGTGGAGAGTGAGTAGTAGAGAGTGAGCAGTAGAACGTGATTAGTAGAGAGTGAGTGGTAGAGAGTAAATCATAGAGAGTGAGTAGTAGAGAGTGAGTAGTAGAGAGTAGTAGAGTGAGTAGTAGAGAGGGAGTAGTAGAGAGAGAGTAGTAGAGAGTAGTAAAGAGTGAGTAGTAGAGTAGTAGAGAGTGAGTGGTAGAGAGTAGTAGAGAGTAGTAGAGTGAGTAGTAGAGAGTAGTAGAGAGTGATTAGTAGAGAGTGAGTAGTAGAGAGTAGAAACGAGTGAGTAGTAGAGAGACAGTAGTTTAATTTAAAAGGAACACAATGAGGGGGTTCATTTTGCCATAGAAATTATGATTAGTGCTGAAAAAAGATAAATTAGGGCACATTTTGATTGACTTCTCAAATCCTCTTCTATTTCATTAAAAAATTCTGACATGCAGACTGAAACATGCACTTTCAATACCAGCAGCACACTTCCCTGGTGAGCAGTAGCTTTACTACAGTGATCTAATAAGCAACTAGAGGGCTAACATTCCGAATTTATGGCAAAAGTGTGACACATCTGAATGCCTTCTTGATGGAATCAAAGTAAAAAATGAAAGTATTTCCTAATGAGGAGACTGTAGTAAATGAGGAAATTAGGAAACTTCATAACAAATAAGTCTCCCAAGATGGCCACCAGAGACAAAAGAGCCCAAATGTAGCACAAATATCACCCATATGTAGCCCAAGTATAGCGCAATGACAGAATGTCCCAGAGTGTTCTAAAGAACAACTAGAGCGCTAACAGTCTTACTTATGACAAAAGTATGGCACAGCTGAAGCCATCTTGATTGGAATAAAGTGGTAACACTTAAAACTTTTAATTTGTAAAGGAACAAAATGAGGGGATTCATTTTGCCATAGAAATTATGATTAATGCTGCAGAAAGAAAAATTAGGGCACATTTTGACTTCTCAAATCCTCTTCTATTTCATTAAAAAAATCTGACATGCAGACTGAAACATGCACTTTGAATACCAGCAGCAGACTTCCCTGGTGAGCAGTAGCTTTACTATAGTGATCTAATGAGCAACTAGAGTGCTACTATTCAGAAATTATGGCAAATGTGTGATACATCTGAATGCCTTCTTGATGGAACCAAAGTAAACAAACCATGAAAATGCAATAGGTCTCGCCCTTGTTTAAGTTAAAGCAATTCTGTTTGTAATTAGGTGGCTTTGCCTGTATTAGTGTTTTTCAAACTTTCATGTACATAACATGCATATGTATGCATATATGTTTATGTATATGTATGCATGCATTTATGTTTGTATTTATATAGATGTGCAGATTATATATATGTGTTTATATATGTATGTATATATATACACATACATATATATAAATGCATATATATATATATATATATATATATATATATATATGCATATGTGTGCATGTAGAGAGAGGTAGAGAGAGGTAGAGAGGTAGAGGTGTAGAGGTAGAGGTAGAGAGGTAGAGAAGTAGAGATCAGAGAGTGAGTATTAGAAAGTAGAGAGTGAGTAGTAGAGAGTAGTAGACAGTAGTAGAGAGTAGTAGAGAGTAGTAGAGAGAGCAGCAGAGAGTGAGTAGTAGAGACTAGTAGAGTGAGTAGTAGAGGGTGAGTGGTAGAGAGTGAGTAGTAGAAAGTAGTAGAGAGTGAGTAATAGAGTGAGTAGTAGAGAGTGGTAGAGAGTGAGTAGTAGAGAATAGTAGAGAGTGAGTAATAGAGAGTGAGTAGCAGAGAGAGAATAGTAGAGAGTAGTAGAGAGATAGTAGTGGAGTGAGTAGTAGAGAGTAATGGAGAGAGAGAGTAGTAGAGAGTGAGTAGTAGAGAGTAGTAGAGAGTGAGTAGTAGAGAGTGAGTAGTAGAGTGAGTAGTAGAGTGAGTAGTAGAGAGTGAGTAGTAGAGAGTAGTGGAGAGTAGTAGAAGAGAGATTAGTAGAGAGTGAGTAGTAGAGAGTAGTAGAGAGTGAGTAGTACAGTGAGTAGTAGAGAGTAGTAGAGTGAGTAGTTGAGAGTAGTAGACAGCGAGTAGTAGAGAGAAGTAGAGAGTGTGTAGGAGAGTGAGTAGTAGAGAGAGAGTAGTAGAGAGTAGTAGAGAGTGAGTAGTAGAGAGTGAGTAGTAGAGAGAGTAGTAGAGAGTAGAGTAGTATAGAGTAGTCAGTCAGTGTCAGTCAGTCAGTGTCAGTCAGTATCAGTGTCAGTCAGTCAGTGTCAGTCAGTCAGTCAGTCAGTCAGTGTCAGTCAATCAGTGTCAGTCAGTGTCAGTGTTATTCAGTGTAAGTGTCAGTCAATCAGTGTCAGTCAGTGTCAATCAGTCAGTGTCAGTCAGTCAGTGTCAGTCAGTTAGTGTCAGCTAGAGCAGCTCTGCTGACCTGGTTCTCTGGCTTTAAAGCAGCTCTGCTGACCTGGTTCTCTCCCTCTAAAGCAGCTCTGCTGACCTGGTTTCTCTGGCTCTACAGCAGGTCTGCTGACCTGGTTCTCTGGCTCTAGAGCAGCTCTGCTGACCTAGTTCTTAGGCTACAGAGCAGCTCTGCTGATCTGGTTCTCTGGCTCTACAACAGCTCTGCTGACCTTGTTCTCTGGCTCTAAAGCAGCTCTGCTGACCCAGTTCTATGGCTCTAAAGCAGTACTGCTGACATTGTTCTCTGGCACTAGAGCAGCTCTGCTGACCTGGTTCTCTCCCTCTAGAGCAGCTCTGCTGACCTGGTTCTCTCCCTCTAAAGCAGTTCTACTGACCTGGTTCTCTGGCTCTAGAGCAGCTCTGCTGACCTGTTTTTAGGCTCTAGGACAGCTCTGCTCACCTGGTTCTCTGACTCTAAAGCAGCTCTGCTGACCTGGTTATATGGCTCTAAAGCAGCTCTGCTGACTTGGTTCTCTGGCTCTAGAGCAGCTCTGCTGACCTGGTTCGCTGGCTCTTAAGCAGCTCTGCTGGCCTGGTTCTCTGGTGCTAAAGCAGCTGTGCTGACCTGGTTCTCTCCCTCTAAAGCAGCTCTGCTGACCTGGTTTCTTTGGCTCTACAGCAGCTCTGCTGACCTGGTTCTCTGGCTCTATAATAGCTCTGCTGACCTGGTTCTCTGGCTCTAAAGCAACTCTGCTGACCCGGTTCTATGGCTCTACAGCAGTTCTGCTGACCTGGTTCTCTCGCCCTAAAGCAGCTCTACTGACCTGGTTTCTCTGGCTCTACAGTAGCTCTTCTGACCTGGTTGTCTGTCTCTAGAGCAGCTCTGCTGACCTGGTTCTTAGGCTCTAGCGCAGCTCTGCTGACCTGGTTCTCGTTCTAAAGCAGTTCTGCTGACCTGGTTCTATGGCTCTAAATCAGCTCTGCTGACCTGGTTCTCTGGCTCTAGAGCAGCTATGCTGACCTGGTTCTCTGGCTCTAGAGCAGCTCTGCTGACCTGGTTCTCTGCCTCTAGAGCAGCTCTGCTGACCTGGTTCTCTGGCTCTAAAGGAGCTCTGCTGACCTGGTTCTATGGCTCTAAAGCAGCTCTGCTGACCTGGTTCTCTGGCTCTAGAGCAGCTCTACTGACCTGGTTCTCTGGCTCTAAAGCAGCTCTGCTGACCTGGTTCTCTCCCTCTGAAGAGCTCTGCTGACCTGGTTCTCTGGCTCTAAAGCAGTTCTGCTGACCTGGTTCTCTGCCTCTCGAGCAGCTCTGCTGACCTGGTTCTATGGCTGTAAAGCAGCTCTACTGACCTGGTTCTCTGGCTCTAGAGCAGCTCTGCTGACCTGGATCTCTGGCTCTAAAGCAGTTCTGCTGACCTGGTTCTCTCCCTCTAAAGCAGCTCTGCTGACCTGGTTTCTCTGGCTCTACAGCAGGCACCTCTGCTGACTTGTTCTCTGCCTCTAGAGTAGCTCTGCTGACCTGGATCTCTGGTTCTAGAGCAGCTCTGGTGACCTGCTTCTTAGGCTCTAGAGCAGCTCTTCTGACCTGGTTCTCTGGCTCTACAACGGCTCTGCTGACCTGGTTTCTCTGGCTCTACAGCAGCTCTGCTGACCTGGTTCTCTGCACTCACGATGCACGCACCCGACTTCGCGAAAATATATTTAAAAATAATATAAGTTTATTATAAGTACAAATATGTTATTTTTGTGACTATCTTAGATAATCTCTTGCCCTAATATGTATATTAAAGACACATACATATCATTTTGGAACATACATTTATTTTGCGGGAGTCGCGCACCCAGAGCGCCCCAGCACGTATATGATGTCATGCGGGACCCGCCACCATGCAAGCATCTCATACCGTAATGCACATGTGTCACAAATGTGAGGGAGCAGGAGTCGCGTACTGGTCGCATACCAATCGTGCACATCACGTAATATTAAATGTATATAATGTAACTGAAAAACACGCAGCCGTCGCACACCGTACGCGGATCCTCACGACTTTTCTAAAATAGCGGCTATAATCCACGCACCAACCGTGAAGCGTACGCTTTGAGTGCGCGACTCTGAAAAAAAATTGGCAATAATTTGTTCTAAAAGAAAATAATACACATATATTAAAATAAAAAATGAAAACAAAAAAATACTAATATTTCAGTTTGAATTTTTTTATTTTTTGTGTGCAATTTTCTGAATATATAATGTTTTTTAATGAATAAAATATTTATAAATAAACAGTTTGAAAACTAGAAAATCAGTACAAAAAAATAGGTATAACTACTATCACACTTAAAAATTAGCATTTAAAAAACCTTTGAAATTCACAGAAAAAAACCATGTTTCAGAGACGTTATAGTTAGAAATTAGCATTTAAAAAACATTAGAAATTCACAAAAAAAGCCATAGGCTTCAGGCGTTTTATAGTTAGCTGGCCATTTCACTCGTACAAAACCATAGAAATTCCTCCGTTACAGTTAGTTCTGCTAACTATAACTCGCGCGCCTGCAATGCACTGCTGATGATGTCACATATTGCATAATTCGTGACATGGTCAGTGACATCACTGATGACATCTCAAATTAAATCACTGATGACATCACTGATGACATCATCCACGTGACAATCTGATACACCTCATCATACACTAGTATAACCTTTCATCACTCACTGTAAAATACAGAGTACCATATTTGAAACCATTGACACACCAATACCAGTTACTACATACCCACTCACTGATTCCTACACACACAACTATCCATTCAACAACAGAATCATTTATACATGCAGTCACTAATTAATAGAACACTATCAAATGCACTTATACACACATATAGACATTCACACATCAGCAGTCATCTTAGTCGGTTATGCAGTCATCCTACTCACTCATGAAAAAAATGAATCACACTTACATTTACTCACTTACACAGTTATCCAAGAACACCTCATTTATTCAAACACATAGTAACTCATAGTTAATATGTTACAAAATCACCATTACAAATATACACTCATTCATATAGTAACTCTCACAATCACTGACTCTTACACATACTTATTTATATACACCAACTCTCATATACAATGTCTTTTATTTTTTTACTTTGTTGAAGATGTACAACTAAAACATATATTCGCTCACCAACACACAAATAAATTCACTCAGTCACTCAAACAACTGTTTCCACATGCACTATTAAACCTATACACCTAGTCAATCAACCATTCACACATCTATGCATAGAGTTACACACACCCCATCCAACCACACACAAATTCAGTGTCCCATACAAATACTCACCCAACAAATCAATAACTAATATACACACTCATGTAGTTAGTGACCAACTGATGCAGCTTGTTATACAACAACAGAGACAGTGATGCACACATTCACATAATTTAGTTACTAATCCATGTATTAAGTGAGACACTTTTAATTACTCTCTTAAACAGACAGTCAGACAGCTACTAAATCCTCCATCCAGACAGTTATATATCCACTCAATCTTCAATACAGATTGGTATATATATAATACATATTTAAATTTCAAACTAAACTACATTCACTGGATGATGTCATCAGTGATGTCATTTGAGATGTCATCCGTGATATCATCATTGATGTCACTGACCATGTCATGAATGATGCAATATGTGACATCATCAGCAGTGCATTGCAGGTGCGCGAGTTATAGTTAGCCGAACTAACTATAACAGAGGAATTTCTATAGTTTTGTACGAGTGAAATGGCCAGCTAACTATAACAACCCTGAAACCTATGTTTTTTTCTGTGAATATATGTATATATATATATATATATATATATATATACCAAATGGAAATCCTTATTGAGCGTGCAAGGAAAAAACAGCTGCTCCAACGTAGCAATTTTGTATCGGGTGTTTAATTTGGCAACAGAAACAGACGAGTTTCGACATGACGGTCTTGTTCACAAAACCCATGTTTTTACAATCAACTACATTTATACTACATTACACAGGACGAGTTTCAATGAACATAAACAAAATACTCTGCTCCCTTCTCAGCTCAAACTGATATAACTTTATCAGTATGACATTCCTCATCTTGACATTTTGACTTTATATATACTGTCAACACGATATTTTCGTTTCTTATCAATTACGAACTCGTGATTATGTACTATTTCATGCCTGGAAATTATAATGAAAACTCCCATTTATTCAATCGGTGTTACACTGTATATTGCATTCAGCTCATACATTAATTTATGTCTCATGAGTGTATTGCGAATCTGTTGTTTCATAATATATGATAAGTCTAGTACTCTTCTTTCTTGGTTTCTAAAGCTCAATACTGCCTTCATTATGTATGTAATGCAATGACCATACATTATATATCCATGTCTCTGAGTTTCCATACAGTTATCGTTAAATAAAGGGCATAGTACGCAAATTTGAAATCTTAACTTCCTTCTGATACTCAACGATATAAAGGTGTTTTCACATGGGGATCAACTTCTACTCTTCAAATGTACTCTTGCCAGCATGATTTGCATGTATGCCTTCCTTAAGCCTGTGAAGAAAACAAATAATTATTGTTATTGGATATGATATTAAAAATACATTATAAGCCCAGGTACTAAAACAACAGAGGAATATTGGGATATTAATTTAAAGGAGGGAGAAAAACACATAATCACAAAAACATTTAAAAATGCATAAACTGTACACTGTATTCTTAAGGAGCTAAGATAATTCACAACTGTGTGTGTAATTCTTCATCATTGTTCATACCATGTGGAGTGAGACAGCCTGCTTCTAAAATATACTGAGATTCCATTCTGCATAGAGCAGAAATCCTATTACCTCCTCCCAGATGTTTCACTACTGCATCAGTTCCAAAGTACTTTGCATGTGTCCAATCCCCCTCATGGTATTCCCTGAAGTGTCTCGCTATGTTGTAGCTCATATCAGAGTTTGTGATTGCCCTCCAATGTTCTAAAATGCGCTTCTGTACTGGTAATGTCATCGAGCCTATTTACCATCTGTCACATAGACAGGTGATTACATAGACGACGTAGTCAGTCTTGCATATGTTTAGTTTTGTGATACAATGTTTTTTCCTTACTTTCTGTAGGGGGATCTCCTGAACATTAGTGCTGCACTTGCATGCCTTACAGTGTCCACATCTTTTAAATCCTTTACTTTGTTGAAGCTAACTGGTATTTTTTGCGTTCAAATGGCTATGTACTAGCATGTCTTTTAAGGACAAGTTCCTTTGGTAAGTAATATTAGGTGCTTCTCCTATCTTGCCCCTCAAGAAGGTGTCGTGTCAATATTGTCCATCTTCTCATGTTGGTCGCCTGGCTGTTGAATTTGGGAATTAATCTTATTGATGCCTCACCTGAATTGTTTAGTCTCAGGGGTTTGTCTTGTAATAATTCCTCTCTAGTTTTCAAATCTGCTTTTTCAGTGAATTTAAGGAGACTTTTCCTGGGATATTTCCTGACAATCAGGCGTTCCATCATTTATTGCTTGCTTTTTCTATAACTCTCTTCTGTACTGCTGTTTCTCTTGGCCCTTAAAAATTCGCTGTAGGGTTTTATCCTCCAAATTTCGATTAGTGGCCAAAAAGACAGCTGGCACTACAGGATGCGAATTATAACCAAATTTGTTTACCACACCAGACGCACTGACATGTTTCAGCAGAATCCTTTTTTCAAAGTGCTCATGCTCCATTTTTTAATCATCTCCCATAAATAAGTGCAAATCACCATTGACACAGAAGAAATAATTGTCACAATCTCTCAACAAAATCCCTTCTGCACCACGTGCAAAATAAGGCCATAAAATGCACAAATATATCAGATACAAATTCAATTCATCAATGTCCTAAGAACTTTTTCTCTCTCTCCACATATCTTCAGGTGTAAATAAATATTATCTTCTTTTCTCTTACTATATTATTAAATCATAACAAATAAAAATATCAATATATAAATATTTATAGAAAAAAGCGTTTTAGTCTATCCACAAAAATCATTTAGCTGGAGTAGCATAAATATGCACCTTATGCATGGAGGGAGTGTATACAGTATCTTGGATAGAGGATATTATTTAAGATATAGAGGCAGGATCTTTTTTTAAATGTTTGTAAATTTTTATATATATATTTTAATAGTTTTTAAATTCTTCTCACCGAACTATTATGGACAAGTGACCCAATATTACATCAAATCTTTAAACTACGTCATAAAGCACTAATCTTTTTACAATAAATGAACTAAGAGTCTTTTGCTCAATACATAAAATGGATGAAGAGAATTTAAAAATATACTTTTCTTAACGCCATAATGAACCGAAGTTATTTGCATATACCAATTACTTGTTATTTGTATATAGCTGTCTACCTTTAATAAAATAGCCAGGAGAGACCCTAGTTCTTCAAAGGTGAAAATTATTACAATTTCCCAATAGGGATCTAATTTCTCGCATACCCTGAGCTAGAATGTTAGAATGTATACCCCTTGGTAAGACCTATCCTACATGTACTTCCATCTCCTCATCTTTATTGAGTTCTGCAGGTGTCTTGGAATTGAAATACAAGATGTACTAGGATTATAGTCGTCTAAGCTCTGCTAACCTATTATTTATTGTTTACCTCTGCAGTTTCTTATTACATTCCACCTCACGGTGGCGTTGTCTGCTATTTTCGAGCTGAGCACATACGTTTGGGAAATAAATACGCATTTAAAACATTAATTCCTGCGTGGCTACCCATTCTTCAAGCTTTGGGTGGACTAGAATTGTCAATACTGTTACATTTCTAAGTGTACACTGCTTAGAAGGTAGCAATAACCATGGCTTGTAGCAGCAATCAGTTTGTAGTGCAATACCTTGAGCCCAGGCCCTTATTTATTTACATATTAAGCACTGATGACAAGTATCATATACAGTGGCGGCTCCCCCATTGGGGTGTGGGGGCATCACCCTACTGCTTTCTCGTGGTGCGAGAACGGAGAAACATAAACGGTAAAAACTACCATTTATATTTCTGCCTTCTCGCATTGCAAGAAAGTAGAAGTGCCTCTGTGCCTGGTTGGCGGCAGGCGGGTGGGCGGTCCTGCTCGAGGGCAGGGGGGGGGGGGGGGGGAGTGGCTTGTCCACTGTTGTGGGTACTGACTGTTTGGTCGGCCCTGGAGCTGACCAAACAGTCAGTACCCACAACAGTGGGTAAGCCACTCCCCCCTGCCCTCGAGCAGGACAGCCCACTCTCCCTTTTTCTTTATGCAGAGAAAATGTTCCGGCTGGGGCGCTCTCCTGCTGTGCCTACCAGCGTTGTGATTGGCTTGCATTGCGTAGGGGAGGGAAGCTGCCTGCTGCCTGCTGGCTGCTTCCTGCAGCAGGAACACACGGACCCACCAGTACAGCGTGGCTGGCCTGGAGTAGAGGCGGTGCGTTACCCCAGCACTCAGGTACGTTTTATTTAAATTGTTTTATTCCCCACCCGCGTCCCCCCCTCCCTCCCTCGAATATGCCGGCCGCCGCTGTGAGTGGCTATTCTATATCGCATTAAATAACCTGTAAATATTGCTGTGTGGAAACTCTTCCCATTCCCCTCCCTCTCTCCCCCTCGGGCTCTGCCGCCTTGCCTGGTCTATTCGGCTTTACACCCGCAGGTGCAGCTTCCTGCCCTACACCCACGTGTAGGACATTCATTCAACTACTCAAGTTTCTGATGTGGGGATCTCGGTGGTAGTCATGCACAACATTGAACAGCTTCCCACATAGGCTTCCTGCTCTCAACCACACACCCTTCAGGGTGTATTTGGCGATCTCGGTGGGTAAGCGCTTCCAACCCCATCACACAGGTGTAGTAAGTGCCTTAAATGCTACAATACACCACCTTGTTCAATGTGGAAATGATAGCTGTCACGGAAGACTACCTTTCCCAGAATGCATCCTGTGCAAAATTGCTAGGCATATACTGTGTTACACATCCCACAGGAAACGTAATACTTTAAATGAAACTCAAATTCTAAAGAAACTTTGAAGAAAAACAAATGTCGTGGAAAAAGAAAAACATTTACCGTGGACAATTAAACTATTTTAGGAATGAGGGAATGAAACCCGTTCTGTAACCAACGTGCTATTTAGATTTCAAGCCCCTGCCTCCATCGCACTGACTCAGCCCAATTTAATGCTCGCCGGCATGTGCATGTGCGCAAAGGGGTCGCTCCTTGCTCGGACTCTCCTAATCTTCAGTCATGCCAGGCCAGCTGTAACTACAAGGTGTGAGACTCGGACGTGATCGATGGACGTTTGGCAGTGCTTCAATGAGTAGGTCTTATTGTCAGGATTGTCGAGCGCAGGACGCAGTGAGTAGTGACTGTGTCTACGCGCATGCTCCTTAAGGGACGAGACGCTTGAAAAGCGGAACGCGCAAGGACTCGAGGCTTCGCGTTCTAGTGTTTGCCTCGTATTCGTGTGATCCGTTTCCTGTTTCCTGTTATTCGCTTCCTGTATCTGGATGTTAGACGCCTTCCATGGCGTCCGTTTGCCGGAGGCTTGGTTTTGGCCAGTTTGGAGTCATTACTCCTTGTGTTTCTGCCCTGAAGACTGTTCGCCTGCCTGGCCGTGTATCCCCGCGGCAGGACAAGTTTTCTGTTGTATTTGGAGTGCCGTTCCTGAGGCATTCGTCTCAACCTTTCCCTCCTCCTTTAACAGCCCCGCATACCCAGCGCTCCGCTCGCCTTTCTGGAGCTGTCTCCCGGGGGCCGGCCGGGTGTCTGGGGTGCTTTCCCTTCACTGCTGAGGGGTTTGCATACCCAGCGCTCCGCCCGCCTTTCCGGAGCTGCTTCCCGGGGGCCGGCCGGGTGTCTGGGGTGCTTCCTTCCCCTGTGGCCATTTCCTCCCTCCTGGTACTATCTCCGCTGGTACCACTCTCGTTTGGATTAGAGGTCCTCCGTGTGCCTCTCTGGATTTTGGTATCTGAGGCTAACGAAGACACCACCTACTCACAGTGCTTCTGGAGCCCTGCTGCTGCCGACTTGGACTATTGTGGAGCAGTATCACGTCAGAGCATCGCCCTGTTTGTATATCTAGTAACGGGGAAAAAGCATGCGGAAGGGAAGGGGGGAGTCCTTGGGAGAGTAGTGGCCCTCATATATATATTGTTTCCTCTGTTCTCAGTTGTAGGGATACGTCTAGACAGCTTCACCCCAGATTGCCCTCCACAAACATACTGCTCCCAACCGCAGACCTTAGGTATCTGTTTTATTCCTCTTCTGGGTTACAGTTGAACACCATTCCACTGCTTGTCTCTATCTGTCTCCTAATTCTGACGTTCCTTTCTAGACACAGTATCCAGGGAGATCTACAGAGACCAGACACCATCCATATTGTTACATCTAAAAGAGCAGTGGACTGTGGTTGCGGAGATCTCTTCCCCTCTTACCTTGTTTTGTTCCCCTGTTTTCCCCTAGTACCTGTGCTCTCTAGGTTCTGATAGAGGCATTAGGTGCTGGCGGAAGGCAGGGGCTAGCTACGACATCTTCACAGACTCCTGGGCGCTCCTGCAGAATCTATTACGGGTAAGATCTTTACACTTATATACCATTTGATGAGTTGTCACTGTCAACGCTTCAATGTGTGTGAGACTCGATCCAATGTATGTGTCCGTGCACCAGTGTTTGATACTCGCATGATCGCATCTTATGAGCGTGTCTGACTGTGTCACAAGGTGTGTGAGACTCGGACCTGATGTGACTGTTCTCTGGTGCTTGAGACGTGACAGAGCCTGCGCTAGTGCGCTCCTGTGTTCGAGACGGTTCAGTGACTAAATATCGAGGGACAAAATATCGACTACACAAAAAATAGACAACAAAATATAGAAGGACAGAATATCGACTCCCTATCTACAAACAGGTAAGTACTAAAATATCGATTCCAAAATATAGACTGTTAAAATATAGTTAGCCAAAATATCGAATTTTTTAAAAGTATTAAAAATAATATAAAATTAATTAAATATTAAAAACAATTAAATAAAACATACATAATATAATATAAAAAAGCTTAAAATGAAAACATAATATAAGTAATTTAAAAAAGTCGAGATTTTGTTGGATAGTGAGAGCGTAAAATTTACTATTCCCACTCCAGTGAGTGCAACAATAGGGAAAGCGTTGGATAGCGTAGGGGGAAAAATTACTATTCCCACTCCAGTGAGTGCAACAGTAGGGAAAGCGTTGGATAGCGTAGGGGTGAAAATCACTATTCCCACTCCAGAGAGTGCAACAGTAGGGAAAGCGTTGGATAGTGGGAGGGTAACAATTACTATTACCACTCCAGAGAGTGCAACACTAGGGAAAGCGTTGGATAGCGCAGGGGTAAAAATTACTATTCCCACTCCAGTGAGTGGAACAGTAGGGAAAGCGTTGGATAGCGGGAGGGTAACAATTACTATTCCCACTCCAGAGAGTGCAACAGTAGGGAAAGTGTTGGACAGCGGGAGGGTAACAATTACTATTCCCACTGCAGAGAGTGCAACAGCAGGGAAAGGGTTGGATAGCGTAGGGGTAAAAATTACTATTCCCACTCCAGAGAGTGCAACAGTAGGGAAAGTGTTGGATAGCGGGAGGGTAACAATTACTATTCCCACTCCAGAGAGTGCAACAGTAGGGAAAGCATTGGATAGCGTAGGGGTAAAAAATACTATTCCCACTCCAGTGAGTGCAACAGTAGGGAAAGCGTTGGATAGTGTAGGGGTACAAATTACTAATCCCACTCCAAAGAGTGCAACAGTATGGAAAGCGTTGGATAGCGGGAGGATAAAATTAACAATTCCCACTCCAGAGAGTGCAACAGTAGGGAAAGCGTTGGATAGCGCAAATGAAAAAAATTACTATTCCCACTCCAGAGAGTGCAACAGTAGGGAAAGGGTTGGATAGCGGGAGGGTAACAATTACTATTCCCACTCCAGAGAGTGCAACAGTAGGGAAAGCATTGGATAGCGTAGGGGTAAAAATACTATTCCCACTCCAGTGAGTGCAACAGTAGGGAAAGCGTTGGATAGCGTAGGGGTACAAATTACTATTCCCACTCCAAAGAGTGCAACAGTATGGAAAGCGTTGGATAGCGGGAGGATAAAATTAACAATTCCCACTCCAGAGAGTGCAACAGTAGGGAAAGCGTTGGATAGCGCAAATGGAAAAATTACTATTCTCACTCCAGTGAGTGCAACAGTAGGGAAAGCGTTGGATAGCGTAGGGGTAAAAATTACTATTCCCACTCAAGTGAGTGCAGCAGTAGGGAAAACGTTGGATAGCGTAGGGGTAAAAATTGCTATTCCCACTCCAAAGAGTGCAACAGTAGGGAAAGCATTGGATAGCAGGAGGGTGAAAATTACTATTCCCACTCCAGAGAGTGCAAAAGTAGGGAAAGTAATGATTTAAATTTAAAATAAGGTTCCATTAATTATCAATACCGATAAAAAGTTAATTAAAATTAATTACCAATTAATTACCATTTAAAAATATTAATTATCAATTGATAAACAATGTATTACCAATTAATAATAATTAATTACCAATTAAAAATTAATCATCAATTATCAATACACATAAATAAAAAAATATTTACTTTATTACAATTAAATTACTTCCCACCCAATTCCCCTATAAACCCACAACCCACTCCCAATAATAAAAAATACAATTAACATTATCAATCAATTAATGAAAATATTTTGCAAATATTAAAAATTATTTAGCAATTCATACAAATTATTTACCCATTAATACAAATTAATTACCAATTATTAATTAATTAGCAATTAATTATCGATACACATAAATAAAACATTAATTATTTACTTTATTACAATTAATTTACTTCCCACCCAATTCCCCTACAAACCCACAACCCGCTCCTAATAATAAGAAATACAATTAACATAATTATCAATTAATCAATTAATATAAATTAATTACCAATTAATCAAAATTAATTACCAATTAATAATTAATTATCAATTAATTAATTATCAAAACATATCAATATAATTAACATTTAATTACCCATAATTAAATTATTTCCCACCCTATTCCCCTATAAACCCACAAACCGCTACGGAATTAAATTACGCAATAATTAAATTACATTACATTCATTTGTTGAAATAAATTAAACATACATTACAAAAATAATACATCGTTTTAACACATATACTACCATACATAACACCAAAAAAAAAAAAAAATCGATATTATGGTAATCTATATTTTAAAATTCGATATTATGGTATTCTATATTTTTAAAGTCTATATTTTGGAAATCGATATTTTGTACCCCAATTTCGATATTCTGACCTATCTATATTTTGATAATTCGATATTCTGTCCACTCTATATTTTAACTTCGATATTCTGGGCAGTCTATATTTTGGAATCGATATTTTGGGTGTTTACCATTCGAGACTGCCTCAGGCTATCAGAGTAACTTTCAAATATTTAGATTCGGAGTAAGGCAAGCTGTGCATTCATCACAACCACACACCACCCAATCCGGCCACTGTGTAGAGGTTTACTCAGTGTGTTCAGAGTCCTTCCCAGTGAGTGGGATTGAACCTTATGGCGCGAGACCCACTCAGTGAGTGAAACCCGAAGTGTGCCCTGCGCCCCTCGTGTTGTATGTTATTAGCACACACACTGTCCTCCTTTTGTGGTGTAAGCACGGGTACTGTAGGGTACTGTAGTCATGGGGTCGTGTGAAGCTGATGTACTGCAGTGCATGGATTGCACCGTACAATGCGTTTCACTTTCACTTTGGTAGCTTAGATTCCATGACTGCATGGACATCTGTTAAAATTAACGTTTTGTAAAGATCATGCAACCTCAGTGTGGCCCATTTTCCACCGGGGATGATGCTCCGTTTTCAGTAATGTATTTAATCAGTGGAGTGTATTTTTGTAAGTGCTTTTTTGAGCTCTGTGTGTCCTCTCCAGACAGCATGGCCCGTTCACCTCACACAGAAATGAGCTCTGAATTATGTCAATTGCTGGGGGCTTTGTTTTTCAAGTCTGTTATGAAGCTCTGTGGTTATACTGAATGAGCAGCTACCATGTTGTTATGGGACATCCCTTTATTAATGTAATAACTGCACTTTCACAATTGCTTTATTAGCCTTCTTGCTTCTCAAATTTGCTTGAAAATGCACCATTTGCCCACTCATTTTTCAAAACCCCCCTTTAATTGTTCGGACTCGCTCGCCGCGGTGCTCTCCCACGGAAAGTTTTCCCTGACCACTTTCAAATCTCACCAGCCACCACTGATCATATATTGTGCGCCCACCGACTCTACCTCCATCCACACCACACAGCCACATTCAAGGTCAAACAGTCAGTGCCACTACTGTTACAATACTAAAACACGTTTACCCAAAATATTATACAGCTTTACAGAACAGCCAGCGCATTGCCAAAGGGATATAAACTCAGAACTACAACGCATGCAGTTTGCACGGGAATTTTCTCATGGGGTGAAATATGCATATTAAAGTCCATGAAAGTATCAATTATTAATATGACCTCATCTAGACAAATATGGTGAAAATCGACTTGACTTACTTAGCCAAAAATGGATTTCGAGTGTCAAATGCTACGCCTCTGATAAGCAGTAGGTGGCAGCATCGTACTATGTATATGAGAACGCAAGATTGCACATGTTTGCCTTGGAATCGTGAAGGCCACTTGTTTGGACACTGTTTTAAATGTCAAGACAAGCCCGGGTAAATGTTATTAGTTTGGAGAAAGCATACACCGTGGCATTACCAGGGGACACGATATTATTAATAGCAAACTGGCGGCACTGTTTGCTGTACTGTACACAGAGAAATACACAATTCTCAGCCGTAGTAGGTTCCAAGCAAGTTTAGAGTTTAACATGCTCTGCGTATTACCTTTCAAATGCACATTTAATTATGGGGTTTTACAACAGTGGTTCCCTGACTTTTGACTCATGAGGGCCCCCATTGAGTCACTACTGGAAGCCGGAGACCCTCAAGCAATTTGTTCGATTTAAATTTCAAATATTAAAACGTTAATTCGAAAAAAATAAACACACAATGTGCACACAAAACAAATTTTCGTATTACTAAGGATTTTAGTATTTTACATTTTTAATGCCAAGGTTGGTGCTGCATCTCAATGACTAACATTTAAATTGCTGGTTTTATTTCACAGTACAAGAGTCCTGCTTCTGCCAGGGCCAGACTGGAAACCCAAAGCAGCCCTGGCAAATGTTTTCAGACCAGTCCTCATATGGTGCACACAAATTGCAGTGAGTGAGCCTGACCACTGCAAAGGGGGCTTTAGGGGGCTCTCCCCCAAAGATAATTTAGGAAACAATGGTGCATTCTACAGCACATTTATCATTATATATTGAATTGTATTAGCGTTTAAAGAATAGTAAATAATTACCTTACTCTGCACCAGGATACCACAATCTTTGCTGGGGTTCTTCAATGATTCCCTTACTGTCACCCTCCAACAGTGCCTCTCATCTCCCATAGCCCCTCTGTCACATGTATTTCATTCGTTTTATAGAATCTCTCATACCATTGTAGGAATGTAAGAGCACATTACATCACACACATAGAGAGAATGAATCATACGTGTAAATCAGTGTATTGAAAATGTTACATAAGGCAAAGGGGACTACAAGGTGTAGGATTCACATTTAATTCATACTGGTAGGCATTTTTAAAGAGTGCTTGATCTGGAGAAGCACAAACTCAGGATTCAAAACATAATACGGTGGTTAGCATTGACGTTAATGATAAAAATGTATTTCCACACAACTAAACCTTTTTAGCAGCATCAGGATAATAAAAACTGGAAAAAAACAAAAGGTATTGACTTGTACCATGCAGTTTGCAAGCAGCTCTTTGATGAGAGCTTATAGGTCACTGTGCTGGATTACGACTGTAATTTATGAACTGCACAGTCACATAAGAGTATTTGTGACTGTTAGAAATGGGGTTCTATAATTGGCAATTGTTTGCACCTTTTAATCCAAGTAGGGACCCTTCTTCCTAGTCAGGGTAAGGGAGATACACTATTAAAATAACCCCTGCTCACCCCCTTGGTAGCTTGCACGTGCAGTCAGGCTTATCTCAAAGGCAGTGTGTAAAGCATTTGCACATAACCAACAGTAATACAGTGAAAACACTAGAAAAGGACACCACACCAGTTTGGAAAAATATCCGATATTTTTATATATCCAAAACAAGACCAAAACGATAAGAAGCCAACATACTGTAATGAAAACTATATACTTTGCAAAATATACTCAAAATCGCAGAAAGATCTCAAAAACACTTCTTGTGAGTCAGTAGCTCCATCCTGGGCTAATGTGATGCTGGAACTCTAACTATTTCAGCTGACTGCGTCAGTATGGACCAGCGAAAGTGTGGATAGACTCGTGAACCATACCTTACTTGTTGTAGAGGGCACGTTGGTGCGCACTGGTCTTGGTAACCGTCGCACTTGCTTGCAAAATGGACATGGTGCAGGGTGCAGTGCCCTCACGATGCGGTGCAGGCAGCGGCTCGGTGACGATCGTCCAGATGGCGCCAGTGAGACCAAGGCTTACAGTGCAGAGTGAGGCAGTGTCTGATGCGGTGCGACAGAGCCGGTTAGCGGAAGCTGGCATCGGTCTTCCCAGACAGCTGTGGGTGACGAGGCAGTGAAACTTACGAGCGGTGCCCGCATGGACGATGTGGTCACAGGTGTCGAAGTCAGCAGCAGCAACAGTGTCCACAACCCAGAAGAGGCACACAGAATGGCTAATCAAGAAAATAGCTACTTTCAAAAAGTGGTATTTTCAAACACAGAACATAAAATCATCTTTACTAAAAGATGTGTTTTTACATTCTGAGTCCAAGCATACTAAACTCCACTTCTTTATCTTGTCCCAATGGGAACTCGTGCTTACAAGATGTTATAAGTAAAATTCCCATTCTACCCAAATAAACAGATAGCCTTTCCATAGTGAAAAACAAAATGCACTGTGAAAAACAAAATGCACTGTGATTCACTACCAGGACATGTTACACACACCTGTTTATATCCTACCTTTAACATACACAGCACCCTGCCCTCCGGGGTACCTTCGCCCTACCTCAACAGTGACTTATATGTAAGAAAAGGGAAGATTAGGGCCTGACAAGTGGGTGCACATGCCAGGTTGACATGGCAGTTACAAAGTGCGCGCAGACCCTGTAGTGGCAGGTCTGAGTTACCTTTTCAGGGATACTTCTGTGGGTAACACAATCAGTGGTGCAGGCCCACTAGTGGCATTTGATTTACAGGCCCTGGGACTCTCAGTGCACTGTACTAGGGACTTAATAGTACATCAAATATTCCAATACAGGAAACACCAATCCATAATAACAATTTACAACAGGAGCACTTGCACTTCAACACTGAACAGCAGTGAGAAAGTGCTCAGGGAAACGAAACCAACAAAATCAGAGTCTGAACTGGGAGGGCAGAAAGCAAAAAGACAGGGAAAACACGCCAAAAGATGCCAAGTCTAACGGTGACAAAAGCGGTAACCGATTGATCTATGCACATAAAATACTGTTTTTTAAAAGGCATGGTACAAGTTCTTTGCAGAAGCCAGTGCAGTTCCCTCAATAGGGGCACTGAGGGAGTTCCAGAAGTGTGGTTCAGGGTAAGCCTGGCCGCCGTGTTCTGGACCACCTGGAGTTTGGAAAGCAGTGATTCACTAACTTCTGCTAGGAGAGCATTTCTATAGTCCAGTCTGCTTATCACCATAGCCTGGACCAGCGTTCTTCGAACTGTCATGGGGAGGAAAAGAAAGATCTGCGCAGAAGGCATAGATTGTAGTAGCAAGCGCTCGTAGTTGCCGCAATCTGATCTTTCATCGTAAGTGCTTGATCTAGTTTTATGCCTAAATTCTTTATAGTTAGCTTAGGCACTGGAACAGTACCCAGTTGGTGTGGCCACCATTCATCCGACCAGATGGAGGTGGCTTTACCCAGCAACATGATCTCAGTCTTCTCTGGATTTAGCCAAAGATGGTTTTCCGTCATCCAGTTGGAAATTGCTAGCATTCCAGATACAAAGCGATTTTTTGCTGTTATCAAATCTTGGCCTAGAGTAAACATTAGCTGGGTACACTAAGCAGGAGGCCCCTGTCAAAATGTTACTTCCACTTAGAAACTTTTCTGGAACTTTTTGTTCAGATGGCCTCCATCCTTCGTGGAGGACTGGGCTATTCTAGGCCCAGCGGTGCCAGGGGACAACACCTGAAACCTTCGTGGGTTACCTGTTCCGGCGTACAAAACACAGAGACACGGGACACTTCCTGCGGCGTCAAAGATCAGCGTTTATTTACTGCAGGGATACAGAAATCGCAAGAAGTACACAACGTGTAGGTTCTGAGAGACTGCTTCAAATTTCACAAGTGGATCGCTCCTTTTATACACATTTTCAACATTGCACAGCATGGCGAACAAAAGGTTACAACTCAGTTCCCACAGTAAACTTCAAAAGGGTCGCATTCATGTTTCAGAAGCCCGGAACATAATTACAGCAGCATTGCCGGTTCCCAACTGTAAAAGCACAGTATCCTCACATTAAGCACATTCCATTCTGGCTGTAAACGAATTAGGAGAAGGGACAGGAACAGATGCAAAGGAAAAACAAGGATGGACAACAGATTGAAATAGAGTGTAGAGAGCAATAACGGAAACTTGATTGCAGGATGAAAGGACTCGTGCCTAATGCATGCATGACTGAAACAATAGACTGGCACGGCAAGATGAGCCTCGAGCGGGGCCATCTGCCCTTGCCATGTCATCCCCCTCATCATAAAGACACCTTCAAAAGAACACGTGTCCTCCACGAAAGCTTGGGAATCCCAGGGTCACGAAGCGGACAGTGTCCGTTCGCTGGCTACTTGAGGGCAAGAAACAAAATGGATGCCGTATCTAAAATGGAACCCGAGGGTTCAGATGGACATACCCAGGAATGAGACG
The DNA here is from genome assembly GCF_964204655.1 of Triturus cristatus. Classification (NCBI taxonomy): domain Eukaryota; kingdom Metazoa; phylum Chordata; class Amphibia; order Caudata; family Salamandridae; genus Triturus; species Triturus cristatus. The sequence goes on along the minus strand of NC_140594.1, from coordinate 542,811,519 downwards.
AACCGTACATAGTAGCGTAGCGAAAACGCGTACACCCAATAAACTCGTCATTTGCGGTTCGTAGATACCAAACTCGTCCATATTCGAACACACCCAAAAAGTGCCATTACGATTCCCACGGAACCTCATTCCACAGCAGGCCGGATTTGGATAGGGTTTGTTGGCTTGACATTCTGTGAGGCCCTGGTCAAATACTTAAAGTCTGAAGCTCTGGAGCCTTCATTGGGCTGCACCTCAAATCCTGACAGCGTTGTGGTTGAAGGATGGCCGGCTTGACTCTTGTGGTCGGGTCTGTCACCTTTTGGAGCTTTTTCCCAAAGTTTTCTAAACTTCAAGAAGTGCTTCCTGGAGGTCTCCTTATTGGTTGAAAGTGTCTTAAACACAAATCCAAAGGTGCACACTTATAGCCATATGTCAGCAGCCAACTCCCTGTCATGCTCTTCACTGGATAAGTGTACATTTTTACACATCCCCAGGTTTACAAGTTCTTGTAGATCTGGGGATGTGTCAAAATCCATGGGAGTTGCGTGGGAACACCCGTGCAATGCCTACCGAGGGCAGAGTAGTACAACACGGCGATTTAGGCTGTGTTGCGTTACGTCCGATTTTTTAAGCAATCTGACTTAGAGGTTTGCGTCACGCAAGTACCATGTTGCGTTGTGCAAATGTTACACAAGTCTATCATTAATGAGACCCATTGTACAGGCTAGGTAGTGCAGTTATCCTTGAGCTAACTGCTGATTTAAACACTCAGCTTGAGAGACACCCTTTATGCAGAAAGTCCATCACCACCTATATGCAGGTGTTATGTAGTCTGCATCTATTAATATCTGGTAGCTATCAAGGTGTGATTTCAGCAGCTGGTGATGTCGCACAGAGTTTATTGATGCTCTTTTAATGTGCATTAAGACCTACCTGTAGTCTCCTAGAAATGCACAGGAATTGCACCCCACCAAAATAGAAGTTTATTGGAAAGCCAACTTTCCCATTGTCATAGGATGTATAAATAGTACAAATGTGCCTATACGTCCACCATGTGTCACTAAATATCCATTCAGGAATAGAAAAATAACTTATTTCCTGAATATTCAAGATCTATGTGTGATGCTAAAAACGTAATCACAGATATTGTTGCACGGTTTAGTGAGAGCAGGAATCATATATATTTAGGCATAGTTAAAGTTGGCAAAGGCTGCAAAGAGGAGATTTTGACCTTAGAAATCTTATGAGCAAATACACATCCAATCACATAATATAGAGCTTTAGTCTAATTATAATTCCATATCTAAAAATGTTGTGTTTGTTTGACGGGTGATAGTGCATGGATCATGACACCATATTTGTCAACCACTTCTCCCAATGAAAGGTGTTATCATGTGGCACCCTGCAAAATCAGAGGTGTCATAGAATGCCGTATTGGATTACTAAAAAGTTGTTTGCGATGTCTTCACAAGACCACTGGTGCACTACATTACTGTGAGAAGGTGGCCTGGTATATGCTGTCCAGTAGTTATAGTGGGCACCATGCACCAGTCCAAACAACCCTTATTGATGATAGGTTTAAACACAACCTTTATTGAAAGCTATCCTATTGGTAGCTATGGAGAGCAGCCTTCAGGCTAAGTCTTGAAGGAGTGTAAAGCAGCTTGGTTTACCAGATTTTAACCTCTTGAATTACTAAATGAAAGGAGAACCGCACAAGGTATATATAAAATATATGTATTTATTTCTAAAAACTCACTACTAATCTCTTTATGAGATTAGAGTCCAAGATACACAATAATACAGTTCTAAAATGACAGTTAATAGCACAATATACAATGGGCCCCGGGGGTGGTGAGGTTCTGGACTTTTAAGAGTCCAGAGGTGTCAGGGAAACAACACCCGAAGACCCCTGAGTTCCTCCTGTCTCGGTGCACAAATAAACAGAGACGCGGGCTTCTCGATGGTGGCGTCAAAGACCAAGGTTTATTTACTGCAGGGACACAGAAGTCATAGGAACCACACCAAGGCAGAATCTACGAGACTGTTCCAATTGTATTAAGTGGGTTGTTCCTTAAATACACGAAAAATGTCTTCAGGCAACATTACACGAATATTTCTCATGCCCAACCCGGTATCCCAAACAAACAGTAAATAGACATCAAACAATAATTAGTCGTAGGTTTTCGGTATTCGATCAGGTCCCCTTGTCAGTTTTCCATTCTTTGCCCGATCCTCCCCATCATAAAAATCGTAACCTCCCCATTGTAAAAGCCCAGAAGGAGAGGAGCAGAGCCAGGTGCAAAGGATTAAAAAGTAGGATAAGAGGTGTTTATGGATCATAAACGGGCATGGCTATCGTCTTCGGCCTTTCAGTCAGGACAATGAACACGAGAACCAGTATAGCAGGACTGGCCTCAGGCAAGGGAGGCAGCTTGATTCTGCCTAGTCATGTAGCGTCAGCCTTTCTCGGGGCTCGAGCTTACGTATCCTTAACAAGGTGATTCTGCCGGGGTCATCGCCCGTTCATGGACTATGTGAGGGCAAAAAACAAAATGGATGCCGTAACTAAAATGGATGCCATGACTTAACAACAGAATGCCCTATTTCTCAGTGAATTCATGCTAGTTGCGCAGCGAAAACACTGTCATGCATATAATGGATCATTTACGGTTCATTGGTACCAAAATCGTGTTAGTACTACGATACCGAATACACGGGTTCGGATCGCTACAGAACCTCAGTGGGCCCAACCATATATTAAGAAAGTGGTTTAAGAACCACGACTTGACTGGACACTGTGCCTAGAGCTCGTAGAATTGCTGGGACCCCAAGGAACCACCCAAGGTAGTCACACAGGAGACCCACGGTTTACACGTGCAGTGTGAGAGAACACAGACGCGAGCCCCGTACTATTCTATGGGAAAGTCACTGTTGGAATTTTAGAAGTTAAGAACACTTAGGAAAGGACTTTGAGCAAACCCTTTAGACTTAGGGGGTTTCTAGGGCCAGCACCAACGGGAGCACTGGAGTACTCGAGTTACCTCACCCAGGGAAGCCGGGTGTATAGGTGTCAAATATTGTCAGGAATCGTAGTTGATTTCAATGGCGATCTGCTGCAAAGTGCTGCTGCCGGGAAGAAGAAAAGTGTCCGTGTGTGATCCAATCTTGGATCGAAGATCAGAAGAACCTGAAATCAGAGGGGACAGAGTCTGGGTCACTTGCCAGTGACCAGGAGCACGCTAGACAAATGCCCACCGATGTTGGGTGTTTCAGGTGCGAAGAAGAGAAGCTTGACTCTGCAGCCACGAGGAAAAGGAGGCGTCAACAATGACCAGGAGCTGGATTCAAGCTGTCCCACAAAGGATGTTGAGTGCTGCGGTGTCGGTGCTCGAATTACACCCAACAAGCCTTGGCAACAGCAACCCTCGCAGGAAGAGAAAAGATATTCGGTGCGGACCAGCAAGGTCCTGGGGACTCCCCAAGCAATGGAGAGTCAGGGCACGTCTGAAGCAACCAGGTAAGCCCAATTAAAGTTAGAGTTGCCTTCACAGGGACCCACCAGTCAACAGACAAGGGATCACGTAGGAACCTTGAGAGGAATCACACAATACCAGCCCACAGATCACTCTAGGCCTGTAATCTTCAGTGGAAACACTGCTCGGGGTGTGGACTACAAGTAGCCCAAAGCACAGCCTCAAGGATCAACGAGAAGCATATGCACTTGCAAATATGCACTGTGTCCAGGGGTTCCAGTTCCACGGTCCCCACGAGGGCTACGGGTCTCAGCTTTGCTGGGAGCTCGGGTTGGCCTCTGGGAAGTCCGGGAACCCACCTCTTGTGTTGCAAATTCTTCGGAGTGCGGCGGGAGCTTCAGAGATGCAAACCAGTCAGATGCGTCTTAGGTGCCTGCCTTGCAGGGGAGTAACTCCTTTACCCCAAGGGAGACTCTTCAGTCATCTAGTGCCTTGTAGATCGTCGAAGTTCCAGAATTATGCATCAGAGTTTCGTCCAGATGCAGACGCGGCCCGTGGAGGGAGTTCCGTGGGGCGATAAGGCGGGGCGGAGAGGGGCAGGGTGGGGGGTTCTAAAAACCGGAATATGGATAATTGCAGGTAAGTAAACAATTAAATAAATAAAACGAATTTCGTAGCGCGCGCTGCATCGCATTTTGCGATACAGCGCGCTACGCACTATTTACTGTTACAACTCAATTTGTCACTTAGCTTGTGAAGTTCCAGGAAGGTCTGAGGTGTCACTGTCACTAAACCCACAGATGGCTTCTTGCTCCAGGGAGCTTTGCACAGGTTTGACTATGGCAGTTGCTAGTGGGGCTGTGTGGGGGTGTTTTGACACCAAACACGACGTGTTTCCATGCAGCTATACCAAAGTTAGCATTTACCATTTGGTTAAAATGCACTTAAGAGTATATGGTTTGGCTGCATCACAAACAACCCCGGAATAAAGGTTCCGAAGGCTGCAGAGGGGCTCTGCTCATGCATGGGCACCCTCTCACATAAAACCCAGCACCTTGCCTTCAGGATTGTTAAGGCCTGCCATAGGGGTGACTGATAGGTTTACATGTGCAGTGATATGGAGAGATATAGGTAACCTATATCTCAATAAGGGGTACATACACCACCTTACCCAGGTGGAAGTTGCAGACCTGTGGTGTCATTTTGGAAGGCTTCCCAGGGTTGGCACAATACATGCTGCAGCCCCTGGTAGGCCTCTGGGGTACCTATGTCCTGGGTACATAGTATATCATATACTTATAAGGGTACCCCAGAATCCAATCTGGAGTGTACCTAAAGTGCGGGTAATCAATTTGGAGAGGAAGCAGCTAGTCTGGGGTCCTGTTTAGCAGGGCCCCAGACAGACTAAAGTCGGAAAACAGTGAAACATCAGCAAACAATGGGGGTAACTATAAGAAACAGATCCTACTCTCCTACAATTACACTCCTGAAATCAGTTTCAAGGTAGTAGCAACTTGTGCTATTACTACACAATCTAGGAAGTAGAAAATGATTATCTTTCACTGTATGTGATTCAGAGTCAATTGATGAAGAACAGTTTATCCCACCACCACCCAGACATGAGGAAGCATGTGCTGAAGAAGTGTGTTTGAAATGTGATTACTTCACCTAATAAACTTATTTTTCAAGGCAAGTTTATCAATGCATGGAAAGTGATAGAATTCATTACAATGACCCGTTGAAGGTTACATAACTAAATCTATCTTTATTTGCAGGTAACATACTAAATATCTAAAAAGATACTTCTCTATACAGATGGAAAATATCATGCAACCTGTTAGCGATGTAGTAAATCAAAAGTATTTTTAATCTACTGTTTTCGCTTGTTGGGACTGATGTTTTGGATCCACAATGTTCAGCACCACCGTTGCAACTCTAAGCTTGGTGCACATTTAAACTATCTGTAGTTGAGATGATGCTTACACTAGATAGGTCCTCATTTTTGCCCACTTTAATCTGTGTGACACTTGATATACTGTTAGTTTGCATTGGCTCTACAGCATTGGTGACCTCAATTAGTCTTCTTGCCACATCCGCTCTGTAATGCCCCATTTCCACCTGTAAACTAACAGTGTGGCGAGATTAGTGCTTGTGGATTGTGCTAGGTGATTGATGTCCTGGGTTGAAAACATCTACATCGAAAGATGTATGATGAGCCTTTCACCTTTTTCTGTATGTTTTCATCATGCAATCCTTCACATAAGGTTTTAATGGCGTCAGTGCCATTGGCAAAAGTATCATTCATTGCCATCTGATTTGCAGCTAGCGTAGGTATGTGCCATACTTTGAAACCTACTTGTCATGTTTTTATCCAGGGTTTCAATTTTTTAATTTATCATTCTTGTTTGCTTCTGTTGCAAGTACTGAACATTCAGCATTGATATTTACAAACCTCCAAAGATGTGTTGGCTTCCTGCAACATCAACATTTGGCTGAGATTGAATTTGTTGAGCCAGACGACTGCCAAGTTAATATCTTCACTGCTGTTGAATTGCCCTCGCTGCAGGTTTGTCTTCAATTGTTCGTGTAATGTTTAAATTTTTTCTGCTGCACATTTATTTTCTGTAGCTTCAGAACTTAAATTTGCAGCATGTTTTGGACAGGGCTGGCTGCCACTATCAAAGGTGTCAGTTACATGAATTTGTATATCTTCTGGACATTCACCTAGTGAATGCTCACATTCCTCGGTTGGTTTATCTGTTAAAAATGGATGGCTACTACTTTAGTAATTTGTAGTTGTATTTTTCTTAAATTAAATGTCTTACTTCTGATATTAAATGTGTTTGCACCAGAGGCCCTGTGAACATCCTGCTTTAGCAGCTACAGCAGTGGTGGAGTTCTTGACAGGCCCCTTTTGCCTGCAACTTGAGAGATAAAGGCTCATAATTAACGTGAAAGGGGGTGATAGAGTGACTGAAAGCATGCATGTGTGGATGCGTGAAAGGAGGAATGGGTGAGTAAGTGAAAGGGCAGATGGGTAGATGATGGATGAATGATTGAGTGAAAGTATCAATGTAGGGGGATATGAGTAAAAGAATGGAGTATGAATAAAAAGTAGGGTGGATTAATGAAAGTATGAATGGATGAATGAAAGGGTGGAGGGATGGACGGAGAGAAGGATGGAAGGTCAGTAAGTGAAAGGATGGATGAGTGAATGGATGAATTAATGGAAGGTTGAGTGGATTGATAGATGAATAAATAGGGGAGGATGGATGGGTGAGTGATAGGACAGATGACTGAGTGAAAGGATGGATAGGTGAGTGAAAGGGAGGATGAATCACGGAGTGAAAGGCTGGATGGATGGGTGAAAGAATGGATGGATGGATGAGTGAAAGGGTGGATGGATGAGTGAATGAGTGAGTGAATTGATTGGAGGGTGGATGAGTGAATGATTTGAAGGAGGGATGAGTGAAAGGATGGATGAATAGAGGGTTGGATTGATAGGTTTGAAGATAGATTGGTTTAGACATGGATGGGCAGAAAAATGGATGGACAGAATGGTGAAAGGCCGTTGAATGAATGAATGAATGAATAGATGACAGAATGTAAAAGGTGCAATGGTGAATATCAATGAGTGAATAGAAGGATGAAAGCATGAACGGATGGATGGTTTGATGGGAGAGGCAAGAGCTCTTCCTGCGAGGGTAGTGCTGACTTGCTTTGCTTGCTTGGTGTCATAAGAGCTTTACTCGAATGCAGGAGTTAATTTAATTTTTTGTCTACTCCCTTTGTGCACACCACAACTTTATCATTACATGTCCCATAACGCTCTGTAAAAGTACAGAGTAATAATGTTTTAGATTTATTAGTGTAGTATACTGTAGCATTTTCATTTTTGAACATTACTATGGGTTACTAATCTGTTTATTATTCTGAACGAGATCTTTCACATACACTATTTACTGTTACAACTCAATTTGTCACTTAGCTTGTGAAGTTCCAGGAAGGTCTGAGGTGTCACTGTCACTAAACCCACAGATGGCTTCTTGCTCCAGGGAGCTTTGCACAGGTTTGACTATGGCAGTTGCTAGTGGGGCTGTGTGGGGGGCTCCTAGTGTTCCTTTAGCTTCACACAGACAGCTTACTACCTTCATCTTGGTAGGTGAACTGAGATCATACCATCTCTTCCTTATTCACGCTATGGATCTTGGGGTCATGCCCACTGCATTTATTTTTTCCTGAATCCCCTTTCAGAATGTGTTATTCTGGGACTCAGGCACTGTCATAGATAACTTCCCAAACAGTTGGTGGCCAACACATTTCTCAGTGAAGATTTCAAGTTCCTTTTTTAGAAAACGTAATCTTGCTCTTCCTGCTTCCAGCATGCTTCTCACTTTCCTTATGGGGCATTTTTGTGGCAAGAATGTGTGGATGGCAAAAGACCAATGAGATTCTGCACCTGATCCCTCCAGCTTTAAACTGAGGCCTCCTTCCTGGTTGTGATCTCATGTGTGTTTACCAAATGGTAGATTAGCTATTTAAGACTCCATTTGGTATGTTCAACTCTGTTTGCAAATTAGTAATTCTCTGAATTCAATTTCTTGAATGGAGCACTGACTAAATAAGGAATTGTTACTTTTTATTTATCTTTTATTACTAGGGGTGGGCGGATCTTGTGGAGTTTAACTCCGCGGAATACCTCAGTTACCTAAAAACTCTTCTGAATTCAGCAGGATTCCAGGGTCAGGGGGAGTATTATACACTTCTGAATTCTGCTGCATATGGCGGCATATCAATGATATATGCGTGTGCAAATTAAACTCTTCCCGAGCAGCTTCAGTTACCATTGTAAAAGTTACTCTGGGCAGCTACACCCTCCCCACACCAGATGTGCTGTCAGTGGGCTAGTAGTACTCCTTCTCGTCACCACCACACCAAGCACACAAACAGTATATTATAAACTACTCATAAAGCACCCTGTAGCTGCTCCACAGGCAACAGGACATCATGGGTATCCTAACCGGGTATTAGAGATTGACAGGGATCCAACGCTTACCTCTAAAGTCTGGCCCGAGGCGGATGTTGTTGATCAGCCTGTCAACTGCCTCCTTCATGTAGGGCATGTTGCTGGGCTCGGCCTCGTACGTTGACCTCACTCACCTCTTGGCGCTGCATATAATGGCCACCTTGATGGTAAATGAGATCCCAAAATACCCTTGCTCCCAGTCCTGACTTCCGAGCTGTCCACATTCCCGGCTTGGGGTCTGAATTGATCCTGCTAGTGGCAAGAGAAGATTCAAGGGAAACATTAAATCCCAAGCCCAGTTGTGCCTATGAACACCCACAGCCACCGGTTTCACAAGTTGCAAACAAAGTAGGTGCACCACAGACTCTTATGAGCAGGGGCAGGAGTTGAACTTGAGGCATGGATCTTGCCTCGGTGCCTGTACTGGCATTTTGGAGCACATGAGCCTGGGGCTATTTACCATGTCCTGCAGCCACAACAGGCTGAAGAAAAGGCCGTGTGCACCCCTCCCTTGCACACCACAGCGTGGTCACATCCCTCATGTCAAGGCAGCATTCTAAGTTACAATTGATTTTAGCATCAGACTCCTTGGCCCAGATAAAGTATGGACATCCCCTTACTTGCTTCAGATACAAGGGGTTGAATATAAACTACACTTCGCTGCGCAGGCAGAGATTTTTGCCAAACTCTGCACTCCACTTGAGAGCAGAGTGGGCAACACTTTGCTAACCCAACCAGTGTAGTGGAGTTTGTCTTCCACCCCTATTTATTACATAGCAATGAGCGAATACCAAATAGTGGTTCGATAACATTCGCTACTTGGTAATCATAAATCCAAAATGTTGTGCATATGGCCCATTGACAACGGCTGGGTATGGCTACGGCGAATCCCACCTGAAAGTAGCCAGGTGACCACTGCCCTGCCCTGCGGTAATGGATACCGCTGACTTGGTAGCGGTCAGAGGCTAGCTGCTGCCGGAGACGCTCCTGGAGACGCTTTACTGCTTTCCTGCTGGGATCGCTTTTCTGGGTATTCCGCGGTTCCTGCTGGCAGACGGGGGCTTTGTGGGCCAGCTGGGCTCTTTTGGAGGACTGCAGCGGTGGCGGTGCTGTCTTCTTCCCTCGGCGCATGTCCTGCATACACCTGCATACACCGCCCCCTCCCGGCGGCTGGAGCCATGTGCAGGAGGCAGCTTGCTGGCAGTAAAGGGCAGGGCTGCCCTGCTGCATAAAGAAGGCTCCGTGTGATCGCGCTAGCATCATGGAGGACGATATACGGAGTGAAGGTTGAATCATAAAGGCACAGCTTCTAAAAGTAAGCGGTGGAGGAAGAGAGAAGGGGGGAAAAAAAAAACTGAAATGAAATCTCTTTTTTTTTGTTTTCTCACTGATTGGATACTGGATACTGGAGGCTATAGCACTTTTTTCCTAAACTGCTTTTCTGACTGTTACCTCTGGACGGTATTATACCTTTCTTGAGAGCTCCTTGGGTCCTGTTGGAGAAAGGGAAAAACATAAGGCTGGAAATATTTTGAACTGGGCAGTGCTGGGTTTATTCCTTCTAAAGTTAAGCGCAGTGCTGAGCTGCAGGAGAAGGTAAAAGAAATAAAAAGAACACATAAGTCAATAAATAAATATACGTAAAAACCATATTTCAGAGTATAGCGTCTAGTAGGATTGATTGACAGAATGGGGAAACATCTAAAGATTGCCAATGTCATGGAGCATGTTGACTCAAATGTGGCGCTTAAGTCTAAAATTCGAACAGCTTAGCCAAAGATTGCTTCTGCTAACGCAAGACCTGAGCGCTCAAAGAAGGCTTGTCGGGGCCAGCCCCAACTTCTAGCCCTAGTAGTTCTGAAGAAGATGTCCTGGAACACGGTGCGGGGAGTCAAGGCGTTCCCAATCAGGAGAGAGAGAAATAACTCCGAATTGGGGCTGTAGAACAAGTGCGTGTGTCACCTGATTCAGCAAGCTTAGGGGAGAGCCCGGTCGATAGCCCGACAACAGTAAATCATGATGTAATGATGAACCAAGAAAACAATAAAGGAAATCCCTCCAGCCCATCTCAAAGCAAGGCAAAAGAATATCCATTATTTTTTCATTCCAAAGGGCCTTCTCTGCATTCACTGTCTTCACTGCCTTCACAGCCCTTACCAAATCCTTCACCAAATCAAACCTCAGATCAGGATCTCACGAGCAAGTTCAACCGAGCTCTCCCGTAGTCGCTCAGAATCTCCCTTCACCTTCTAGGTGATTGAGGAGCCCTTCGTCAACATCTGGGGTAGATAATAACGTGGTGATAGGACAACAAGCACGGCCAGAATCAGAAGATCTATTTAGAGACCAGCTATTAGAGGCCAGGACCAGATTTCAATTTGATATTAAAGACATGTTAAATCTTATTCTAAGGGAGATGAAAGTAACACAAGCAACTGAGATTTCAGCGCTGCATTTACGTTTATCAAAAATTGAAGAGGCAGTCGGTTCTTATCCGGCAGGACTCCAAGAGGCTGAATACACGATTCTGTTCCTTGAAGATCAGATGACCTTCAGCCAGCATCAGGCTTCATTAGATAAAAAACTGAAAAAATGTGCTGGAAACCAAACCAGAAGAGCTGGAAAACCATTCTCGACGCTCAACCTGTGGCTGGTCGGGGTCCCAGAAGGTTGTGAGGGGTCAGAAACACTCCAGTGGGTCGAGACTTTTATCAGGGAGAATGTGCTACCCGAGTTTTCTGGTGACTTGACTATTACACAAGCTCATACAGTCCCAGGACAGCCATTCCCGAACTCAAAGCTGCCTAGATCGATTTTAGTCAACTTTGCGGACTACAGAGTAAAGGAACAGATATTGACTAGAGCTATTCAGAAGAAGCAATTCCCCATTCTGGAAGTTCCTAGCTGTTGCATTTGCTTGGATATGAGTGCATCAGCGGCGCATCGTCGGAAAGAGTTCGTCAAGCTTCTCTATTTGGTCAAAGCTCAGGGGGCTCAAGCAGCCATTGCTCAACAATCGAAGTTGCGAGTTTTAGTGCAGGGGAAGTTCCATATGTTTGCAAATCTTGATGAAGCCCAGGAACTATTGCAGAGAATCACCACGGGACATAAAGAGTTTGTACTAATTGGAAAGACTTATGAAATATTTTTTTCCCCTGTTTCTCTTTTTTTTTTATTACAGGGTTGGGGTAGGGTAGTTGGTCACAATAGGGTGCAATAACATGGCACCTGGTGTCGGGGTTTTTCAGGGACAGGAGGTAGGGGGTACAGTGGGCTATTCCCCATCTACCAGGCATGGGGTTGGTTGAAAGGTACTAGGGGGAGGGGTAAGCAAAGGAAAAAATGAACAGGAAAAGAGTAAAGTGTACAATATTTGCTCTAGGGTGAGCAGGGAAGTGCAGGGACCCGTTTGGAGGGATGACGATGATAAAAGAAGGTTTAACATAGTAGAGGAAAATGCAGGATTGGATAAAGGAGAGGGAGGCTATCTAAAATGGAGTTAAGGATGCAGAATATAACAAGCATTGAAAATGCAATAGGTCTCGCCTTTGATTAAGTTAAAGCCATTTGCTTTGTTAATGGTATTGTATAGCAAAGTAAATGGCTTTAACTGAATGAGATGCGAGACCTATTGTATTTTTAATGCTTGTTAGTTAAGACAGCGTCCGCCATGCAGGCGTTTGTGCAGCGGGGAGGACAGGAATAATGCAGCCCAGAAATCAGGCATTCTGGTTAATGGAGATGCAGGCATGACAGTGAACATTCTAAAAATTTAGAGACTGGAATGGAAATCGCGAATGGCATACCTATCACACAAACACACAAAAACTACCCACTTGATCTATATCAATGTTTTTATTTGGGAAATAAGCTTTCAAGCTGCACCGATTAGGAATGAACATGCAGTGGGGGTCCGTATTTCTTTAACTACTATAATGTAACCCTCACCCCTTAAATTATGCTGACTGTATAACGATCGCAAAAGCTGTACTGTGTGGGAACAGACATTCACTCTCTTCAAGGTTCTAGGCTGCCCACACAGCTGTTAAGCTTATAGGGTTTACTTGGACATGGGGGTGTCCAATTTTTGTAAGTAAGTGGGTACAGGTATGTCTGGGACGGTGCCATTCTTACACGTGCGTCATTTTTACGACCTTAAATAAGTGTCTCATATGTGCCTAAAAATAGAGTGGAACACTAAGGCTCAGTGTGTGTACAAACACAGGAAGAGACGCTGTCGTGGCCGAAACTCCTCAGGATCGTACGTTGCTCAAATGGCCCACCTCTCGACACCACCACGGTCTGAACGTAATCACAGACTCCATGGAGTGGTCAAGCGGGGGAAGGGAAGGAAGGGGACAGCAGGGAGGGAGACCTGTAAAAGAACAAGACAGGTATAAACACCAAGATAACCTATAGCTTCTTCCTTTCCTACCCTAACCCTCTAAGACAATAAGTAGAACCCTTAAGAGCTGTACCTGTAAAGAAAGAAAACCTTCTCTTCTACTCTGCGATTCACATAGGATGGGTATTGGTTGTCAGCTAGATCTGGAGGTGAAACATAACAATCAGCAGGTCTCAACATTACAGAACATCAATAACGGAGGGTTCACAGAGGATAGTACAACATACCAAATAGTCAATCCGTTTTGACGGAGACAGGGATGTGGAAGAGCCGTCCTCCAGCTCACTCTCTGTACCGCTGATTCTGGGCACATAAAAAAACATACATGACTAATTAACCATTGTTGGAACCACACCAACTTATATCAGGAATCAGAATTTTGCCCTCTGTCTCAATACGTCTTGAACAGAGGTCTGAAGTCACAAGGCTATATTCACTATGCACAAGGAGTGCTCAAAACAGTCTCACTCTTGGAACGTAGCATAAACATGTAGAAAGTGCCTATTGCTCCGGGCAGTTAACCGAAGGAAACTGAGTGTTCCTTCTTCTCAAATAACAAAGTCACCTGATCAGGGCTATTGAATAAAGGATCGTTTTTCCGGCATGAACCGATGTCAGTTCGCCAATGCGGGAAAACGTTTCTGGACTCGCTTGCCCAGAATCCTTTGTAGCCTGCTAGTAGCGTTGTAGCGTATTTACCAGGCAGTCCCTACCCTTCGAGTTTCAGACGGGTAACTTTTGCATTGCGCAAACACGGAAAAGTGGCTCTGCTGCTAAGTTGTTCCGCAAGGAACTTGTAAATGATTCCGCCAACGGAGCAACCAACTAAGCAGCGTTAATGCCCCCTCAATCACCACCACAAGAAAAAGAGCCCACAGCTTGTGACCTAGAAACAAATAGCGAGTTTTTGGTGCACGAAGCACCCTTACCAGCCTCCTTCGTCACAGCGGCTCCTTACGGGAAAAGTAATCGGCGACTGTCCGATGTCCCGCGAGTTCTTTGAAGGAAACGCCTCAGGCGCGTGCTGACGTCCCAGGCGTCAGAACTGCCGAAGCTCATGGGATTTGTGGTTTGGATTATGAATGCCGCTCTTTAGCACGTTGGTGCAGTGTTCTTCTGTTTCCTTTCAGGTGGGATGCAACAGATGCAGAACGCACAAGTAGAGCACAGAGGCTGCAATCACTTTAGAATGCCCAAGGTGTGGAGAGTGACCACACACCGGTCAGTGCAGACACAGAAGAGGTGCCTGCAAACCCTGGGAATGGGGGTCTGCCCTCCTCACACCGCAGCCCGTCCGGTCAGTACCAGCCACAGAAGGAAGCCCCCTGTGCCCCCACTACCCCATCGCAGCCTCTGAGACCTGTGCCAGCAATAGTAGAGGCCCCTGTGTCCCATGTCCACGACCAGCCCACTGCACACTCACTGCAGCCACTGAGACTCGGGACAGTGACATACAGAAGCCCCAAGTGCCCTTTATCCTCGTCACGGCCTCTGAGTGTTTGTGGTATTGCATCACGAGCGCCCACCTGGCTGTCGGAGCGTTTCAGACCCGTGCCAGTCATAAACAAACCCTGCTGTTCCCTCACCTCTCACCAAAACTTCTGTCACCAGTGTCAGTAGCAGCCAGGGCCCCTCCTCTCCCTTACCACACATTCACCGCTACTCTTGAGCACTGTGCCAGCCAGGAACAGACAGAGCCGCTGACCATGATCCCACCGCATGCCCGAGACCCCCTGCAGTCTTCAGGCACACGCCTCCTGTCCTCCACCCACAGAGGCCCCTGAGACTTAGCACACTCACAGACAGCAACCCCGAGCGCCCCTCGCCACAGCCACTGAGCACCATGTATTGCACAGCGAGTGAGAGTCGTGACAGAGGCAGACAAAAGCCCCACAGAGAATCGGGACAGTTGCAGACAGAGACCCTCTGGGTCCACATGCACAGAGCAGACACTGAGACTTGTGAGAGTCGCAGACAGAAGCCCTCTATATCCCTAATCGCAGCCACTGAGACTTGTGACAGTTGCAAACGAGGCCCCTCGAGCTCCCCACCGCAGCTGCAGACACTAGCGGCAGTCGCAGCCTTAGCAACTCATGGGCTTTTTCTCGAAGTGCCATATTTGCCCTGATCTTGGCAGCTACCACCAGACCCTCTTTTGTGAGGCTTTAGAGAACCCCCCAGACTGTCCCTGGTCACGACACTTATACGTTTTGTGTTCCAAGTATTATAGTAGTGTCATTCCTTCTGGAAGTTCCGCCCACCACTGAATGATCTTGTCGTAGAACAGGCGTCTTATGAACGTGAAGAAATTGTTAGATTAATGGTCTCTGCTTAACTTATCATTAATACGAAGGATTTATATGGTTAACATGTCGGTGATCCCTTTGTTTTTGGTTCTTTTTAGCAATCCTCCCTTGAAAATCCCGAGCTCCTATTTTAAAGAGCTGGATCAAACGATTCGGAAGTTTGTCTGGAATAATAAACATCCCCGGGGTAAGTTAGCTACATTACAATTGGATGTAGAATCGGGAGGATTAGCACTTCCACATTTTTTAACTTACTACCAGGCTTCCCTGACTAATTTACTTTCACAACTAGGTGAGGAGAATTCAGTTCTTGACAACTTTTTATTAGTACATATGCTGAGAGAGAGTGCTATAAAACTTCCTTCTTTTCTACGACTAGCGAAACGTCCTAAAAAGACCAGATAGAAGATGATATTGGCATTAGCAGAAAGAACCCAGCTTTTCTTTAAATCAGAAGATATTCCAGCATTTCATGCCTATACCCCAATCCAAGACAGTGCAGTAGGAGGTCTTACACTACCTAGAGGGCTTTACCAAGTATGGCAAGAACTAGGCTTCGGTCAGCTTGGGGATTTCTATAACCATGAGACATTAATTACTTGGGAAACGGTGCGATTGCAATCTGGCACATTGACTACTGCTCTCTTTCTGAGCTTTCTTCAGCCAGTTAATTTTCTTAAAAACAATTATACTATGACGGGTGAGGCGGTTTGTCAAATCACTAGGCAGATGGCAAATAAAATGGTGGTTGCAGGGCTGTGGTATCGGTTATTACACCAGAAGGCCCATGCCGAAGAGATTTTGTCAAAAAAGCTCCAGTAAATTCATGTGGAGACATGCTGCAAGTTTAATGCAAAGAATGGCAGCAGCTCAGTGAGCTATCGAATACAGAGCTCAGAGGCGCTAAGTTTGAGAGAATGAACTTTCTATCTATATGGTTAGCATATTACACCCCCCTGAGGTTGCATAAGATGTATTCAACTAATCCAAACCAATGTTTTAGATGTAAAAAACAGGGTGATGGAGGATGGGTACACATATTCTATGAATGTACCAACTTACAGCAATTCTGGGAAGATGTTTTTACCAAGATTTCGTTATTTTGTGTCTGTGACAATTGAACCATCATCTATGCTGCTTTTATTCGGTTCATCAGGGGAGGTGAAATGGCTAACAAAATATCAGGAGTATTTTATACTAATTTCTGTAGCAGTCGCTAGGTCACTAGTCCTACAAAATTGGAGAACTGATAAGCAACCTAGGATTGATCACTGGGCTAATAAAATGCGCAGGACTTTCAAATTCGAGGAGGCCTATGCAAAACGTATAGGAGCTACTGTAAGATTTTGAGCTATCTGGCAGAATTTCTCTATCTATTGTGCAGCAGAGGAGAGGAGAATATAAAAGTCGGGTGTCTTATAGGAACCAATTTCTTTGTATGTATTTATTCATACTGCTGTTAGTCATTTGTGCATTTTCAATAGTCCTCGATATTGATTTGTAAAATTTGATGCAGATATCGATCAGATAGTAGTTGATTCCAGCACTTTATTTTAAAAAATAGCCGCTGCTATCAGCACAATGCACTTTGAATACCTTGTGAAGGTCTTTCTTTGCAAGGATACCCACACTGGAGAGGTGTAGCTCACTGGTTAGAGGCGGCAGACCCGTAATCTGAGAATCGACCAGGATTCAATTCCTGACACGGCAGGGTCGTGGACCAGGGTCAAAACAGACTCGATAATTCTCGCCTCGGTACCTACTCTAACCAGGAACACACTCGGCAACTCTGGGCATTAAGCTTGCCTCATCTCTACAACAACCCCCCACAGACGCCGGGGATGCCTGGTTTCACCTTGGAGATACCCAGAAAGGGACCATCTCACAGGGATAGCCAGGACTGGTTCCCCAGCGGTCTACAGCGCCAGGACGCCCCGTTGCTGGAGTAGCTATGCGCTTTACAAGTCTACAACATTTAACACTATGCACTTTTTATAGGCTGCGATTTATATGCTAGGATGATGTAGCTTTTTTATAGTTGTTAGTTTATCATAGTATTTAATTAGCATTTTATTTTGCTGCTAGTTTAAATGCACTCTGAATTGATGGTTCGTACAAACAGTAGCAGACATATGTCTTTGTAGGGAATCACTGGCAGTAAGTTTGAGCATTGAGTATAGTTTAACACTGGTCACCGATAAATTATGTTATATATTTTTCATATCACTTTTTTACTGAGTACATGTATAGCTGCTATTCATGCTTCTCCTTGTAATTGAGAGTCGTTGGATAACTGTTAACTGCGCCTCTTCTTATTTATTCTGTGATGCCATGTATTATGTCGGCTTGTTTTTGTTTTTTTCTCCTTTCCAGTTCTAATAAAAAAAAATTAAAAAAGCATATGGCCCATTGACCCCTGACCCAGGAATACGATGACATTTCACAGGAAACCTAATGCGATATTAAGGGTTCTAGGGGTTAGGTGTACAAAGCTGTTTTGAGGTCACAAACGGCTTGATTGGCAGAAACGAGCCATTTGCAACTGCAAAAAAGTGATTTCCAATGTACAAAGTGCAAATTGCGATTTTGTAACTTATTACCAAAACACAATTTAAGATTTGGTATTTGGAAGGGGCATCTTTAAGGTGTCACTTCCAGTACCGAATCTGAACGGGATGTACGAATATTTTGCGACGTAATTACCATTGTAAAACATTCATATTGTACCAACTCTTTGAAGGAGGTAGCAACCCATTGCCAATTGGTGAGGGGCATTTTTTTCTTAATTAGTTTCCTACATTAGGAAGAGCTATTTCCTAATTGTGATACGCAAATCATTATTTCAAATATTGACACATCTGGCCCATAGTTAGGGCCTTAATACAACTGGTCAATTAAACAAATTGTGATTCCTGTACCTAGACCTGTTTGCGCAGGGATCGCAATTAAAAGTGGTGCGAAAAAGATCAAATCTTTTGTTAGATTTCATCAGTTAAAACTGACAGAATTTCACAAAGGAAAAAAGGACCAAAATTTACTAGGGTGAGGCAGATACCACATGTTACTCCACAAAATATTGGACAAGGTGATAAATAGTGCATCAGATAAATTCTGAACACCTTGGCATCGGAATGTATTGTGTTAGTATTCTCACAAAAAATGCCTTTTTTTCTATTAAGTTAAACATTTAAAAAATATAAAAACGTATTTTTTGGCAATATGGCATGCATAAATGTTTTGTATTTACTTTACTGTTAAAAAATACAATAAAACAAAACTACTACAATGTGGTTGGTTCGTCATAGTTTTTCAAGCTGTTTTTCTAGTTGATAGTGCAGTTCTTAACTAAAACACTGCCATTTACTTGCAGTCCCAATGGGTGCATAAAAATGCATTTCTAGTGCAACCATCTGCAGAAATCACATTCACATGCAGACTAAAAACACCATTGAAGAATTAGTGATCTTGAGTCAAATGTTTCTCATAAATATTCAAATCAAACATCACTAAAAACACTGGCATGTTGAATGCCCCCACAGAATACATCTGATAATCCACTGTGGTATCTAGTTTCGACTGTCATCCTGTGTGCTCATCAAAAAGTCAGTTTTTACAAGGTAATTATGCAATGTGTAAATATGATATGATTTGTAAATTAGCCACTCTCATTTTTACTTAATTTTGGACATTATCAAACTAGCCCTTTCAGATTCCGCTGCGATTAGGGATAGAAAAAATGTTGGCATTATGGAATCGTGTGTGAAACTTGGTCAAAATATTTTATGTTGAGCAACACCATAATTGTAGCAAATTAAATAATATCAAATAGATTTAAAAACACTGACCACTCGAGCAGTAGTTTTACACACCGATGTTTTCATCAAATATATGTCATGTCTAGCAGCTCACATTTTTATTTACAGCTGATGAAAATAAGCATTTTCAATGCAATAGGTCTCGCATTTTTTAGAGTGAGAGCTGTTGACATTGTAAATGGTAATATTTTATAAGTATGTGTTTTGTTTTTTAGTGTAGTGTATGTACGTGTGGTGTAGTGGGAATATGCTTAATTTTTTATTTGTTAGTTGTATTTGTGTAGTGTAATTATGTGGTAGGTTGTTTATTGGTCAAGCAATTTGTTATTAATAGATAGTGGTAGTTAAAGAAAGAATACGTCGGTAAAGTAAAATAAGAGTGGAAATAAGGAATGTGTCGCTAGATCCATCAAGTTTGTGTAGTTGAGAGGTTGTGAGAAAACGTGGAAGTAAGTACCCCTGGAAAATAAAGTGGACGTTAAATGCATGTGTGTTGAGCACCTGAGAGAGAGACAGTATTTTAATTAGATAATAGGTGGAGGCATTTTGTGCTTTAGAGAGGAAGAGAGCATGTGGTTTGTGTAAAAATAATATAAGTTGGTTGAAAGTGCAGTTCTGAGCATCGGAAATAAATAATAGGCTTTTGATAGAGTCAGGGTACTTGCGTGGTAGAGAGAGAGAGAGAAAAATGTGTGTGTGTGTATGTGAAAAGAAAAGAGAGAAATAATCTGGGAGTGCAGTTTATACCGAATGAAGATTACAAAGAGAGTACTTGTGTGTGAGAGACAGAGAGAGAAACAAAGAGATAAGTGTGTGTGAGATTGCTTCAGAGTATCATGGAGTGGTGCAGGATAGAGTATAGTGGTACAGGGTAGAGCGCAGTGGCATAGAGTACAATGGAGAAGAGTAGAGTGGCACTGGTTTTGAGTACCGTATTGTAGAGTGCATTGGAGTAGAGTGCAGTGGCATTGAGACTGCTGTCACTGGTTAACAGTTGTGCAGAGGTTCAGCGTCCCGGATGCGTAGGAACAAACATGGTCTTGACCCCATTGTGTCCTTTCTTTGCCCCACTGGGGGCACACCTTAACAGCAGCCGGACATCCTGAAACCCTTGGTGTGAAAGACTGTTCCTTTGAGGACCCAGGACCATCAATCCCATAATATTACCATATTCTGTGCCTGAAGGTATGTGTTAGGAGCCTCTAGGAGTTGTTAACTCTACATCAGAAAACAGCCATGGTTTTCGTGAGCCATTCACAAAAAAATCACTTGAGTGCAACAAATGTTTTAAGAGCTTCAGCTCTTTTTAAGACTGAACTACCACATCTGACCAGGTGGATAGTGTGAGACTCCCTAGGGCCACCAAAGTTGAAATTTCAAACCACGACCAGAAGATCCCAATATATCAGTGCAGGAAACTTCAGCACTCTGGGGGAATCCATCACAACTCTACAGCGATCATACAGAAGAGAACCATAGTGACCTTTTGTTAAGTTCAATCTAATTGTTATATTTATATGACTTCACAGAATTAAAAAGGCTTGTTTCACCGAAATCATCATTAAGAGTTAAAAGTTTTAACTGTAGGATTAGTAGTCACACCCCCGTGGCACTTCCAAAGTCAGTATCTCTGAAAGGGCCTTCGGCTGCATCTCCATAGACTACTTCATGGAATTACTTCACCACTCTGGACAGTTACAGAGGTCTCCATGGGGTTCCAACTCCATGGGTTTGCACTGGCTCATTGTTTCATCTGAGATAGCTGCAATCAGTATATTTTGTGACAGAGGTTTGTGAATAGTACAATGATTGTTAACAGGAGGTTTGGTTGATACAAATTTTGTGGAGATTTTCATTTTTCATGCTTTTGTTTTTTTACTTTATTGATTTTAATATGTTACAGAAGCCTTCATCCTTTTTCAAATTAATAAGCTTGGCTAAAAATTCTGGGCCTCATTTATGAAAAGTGACGCATCGCTGTGTGAAAACAGCGATGCGTCACTTTTCATTGCGCCCTCCTTGTGACATGCTGGATGCATCATATTTACAATATGACGCATTGGGTCGCAAGGAGCTACAGATACGTCAGTATTTCTAACGTATCTATAGGCGCAAAAATGACGCATTGCTGGAGTGTGTCACAAAAGTGACCGAACTTCAGCAATGGGTCATTTAACATTGGCAAGTCTCATTTCAATGTGGCTGCGTCAGTCTTACGCCTGCTGTGAGGCAGGCATAAGATATTGACGCCTAGAAGTGGCGCAATGAAATCTCATAGATTTCACTGCTTCACTTCTATGACCCTTTCTTGCGTCAGAACGCCCCCTTGCATACATTATACCTGGCGCAAGTATAATGTGGCGCAGTTTACAAAGTGAAACATCTACCTAGATGCGTCACTTTGTAAATATGACGCAACATGGTGCATTTTTTACGCCACTGTTGCGTCACAAAAAGTGACGCACCGGCGGCGCAAAAGTGACGCAAGGGCTCATAAATAAGTCCCTCTATCCTTATTGTGGCTGTAGTTATGTTACAGCATAACTTATCGCAAACATCACACACCGTCCCACGACCTAGGCCTCTACTGCTCAACAAAGTAAACTCTGAGTTAAAGGATACTTTGGAGGTTTAGCTTTCGGTCAAAAGGCCAGGATCCTACTCTGGACGGAGTACATGCAGCCTCACCTTTGATAGTCATATCCAGTGCCTAAAGCTTCACGGCTTCAGGTAAAGACCTGCCACAACATTTAACTGTGAATCCCCCCTCTAGCAATTAACTTAAAATGGAGTGGTAAAGGAGAAAGAGGAGCTTCTCCGACAGAAATAAGACTATTACAGAAATAAGACTATTAACGATGAAAAAAAGCTTTCAGACCCACAAGTATTATTTATTTGAAAAGACAGCTGCTTACCACAAACCCCATCCACACCCCAATAATCACTGTAGATTTGCAATGAACTGTAATTCGCCCAGTGATACATTACAGAGTTGTGTAACCCTCTGCTTACGTCTAGGAACATTTTGTGCTACATTTAGGCAACAGTGTAGTATCTGGTTGTAAAACTGCCCAATCGACTTTGATGAAGAAGTGAAATTCTATTCAAAGATTGTGCGACAAAGTGTTTCCCAGGCCTTGCAAATCCCGCCTTGGCCGCGCGCATTAGCTCCCACTTTTGCTATATAACTTTATGCTAGGGAAAAACGTCTAGAGTTATAACCTGTGACTCACGTGTTCTAACGACGCTTGTGTTTTCACAGTAGATATTAATTTCAACCTTTATTGATTGTGGTAATTAATTATTAAACATTAGGTTTTATCTGGTACCAATGTTCTCACCAACTCCTATGAGGAAGCCTTGACTGCTTGACTACAATTACCACTGAAAAGCTTAAATGAGTCCAATACAATCCTAAGAAGAAAAATCCAGGCCTAGGGGGAAGATCATAATGTGTAATCTGTGACAACATATGATGCTCACTTGCAAAAACTTACAGGATGTGGAGAAAACGCCTGTCAATTAATCTGTGAAGAAGTGTTACAGAAATACCGACGTTTCTAAGGTCAGGCTATTTCCTTCAGAAACTTGACTACAAAGTAGGAGCAGAGATAAAAACAAAATACATCTGGTACGTCCTACATCACTGAGCTAATCCTCAATCTCATGACCAGCACCGACCGTTTGCTCATCACATGTTTCATAACCTTCAGAACTTCCTAATCAAAATGTGCCAGTGGTGTTCTTCTCATGAGTCAAAAGTACCAGACACCTTACTGAAGGTGACAGAGGGCAGATCAAACACTGCTTCCACCAACCCTGAACAAAAGCTTCCCCCCGCCAACAAATACTCTTGCCTCACAAGACACAATCATCAGAAAAATACATGCAAGTGGCACAGGGCACGTCGTTGGGTCAGAAGGTGGGGTCGTAGAATATAAGCTACAATTTAATACTACTTTAAAATGCGACTCCCAAAAGAGGCCAACTTATTTTACATTTGTGTTTGTTTACCTAAAGCACATTTTAAGTTAGGGTGTTAGGGTGCCGTGACCTATGTTGAGCTATGGTACTCCTATTGAAGTTAGGTAAGTGGAATGGGCTTGTCTAAAGAGAATTTCAACTGGCCACTAAGAGGAAGAGATTATTTTTTTGTGGTGCCTGCTGACCCTATCTCAAAGACACTTAACCACTCTGACTCTTAAAACAAAGCAAGAGTCAATATGTTGCGATGAGGAACCAGCACAAGGGCTTCCAGCACTCCTAGTTTGTGAATAAAGCACGTACGGTTTGGAGTTGCTTGTTCAGTAATATGACATGTGTCAGGGACTGTCCAGGACTATGTGGGGAACACAGTCAGGGACTTGGGCAAGGACTGGGAACAGGGTAGAAAACGTCCACTGAAAGAGGAGTACAGCGCTGCCCAGGAACATACAAGAAGTCAGAGGAAAAAAGGGATTCAAAGGGGAAGCCTGCACGAATGAACAAGATGGCTAAAACTCAGAGAGAAAGGTCAATTTAGCATTCAGACTCACAAGGCAATTTAGCATTCAGACTAACTACACACAGGATGGATGTGCAAGACATATATATAATACAACATTAACAACAAAGGGAATGTGGGGTAAAGCACTGTAAGACTGAAGCTTAGTAAGTTTCTCACCCACAATTGCTGTTACAGATACTGACTGAAAATACCCACATATAGGATATGTATATAAAGACAGGGTCTGTGGAGCTTATACCTATGGTGATGTTATAACTGTAACTCAATGACAATACTTACAGTGAATAAGAAACACCACCTAGGTAGTCAGCTGTGCCCACGGATCCTGGTGATCAAACAGGAACACGCAAGGAAGTAACATCAAAGAGGTAGAACTCAACAGAAACACAATAGACAAGGAGCTAGCAAGGAGGATTGCTTAACAGGAAAGGAAGGAAATCACAGGGCACACATGGCAGAAAGCAAATAACAAACATACAAGGTACTAGAAGCAAGACAGCAGAATAGAAAGACAGCAAACTATAACTGGAACCAAGGAAATGTGAAGAAAGGCAGGGACTGGAAAGGGATATACAGAAGAGCTGCTTCAAGGGTATACTAGAATAGTGCAGGTTAAGGAATCAAGAAAACAAAGTAGCATAGAAGGCAGTGCTGGGGCAAGAAAAAGAATTGAGCTAAGGCTCAGGAGTCAAGGTAGCACTGCAGACGGTGCTGGTTCAGGAACAGGGAATTACTAAAGGGTCAGGAGTCAAGGTAGCACTGCAGGCAGTACTGCTTCAAGGAAACAGGAAATAGCTGCAGCTCAGGTAACACGGAGTCAAGAGAGCACTGCAAGCAGTGCAAATCAGGAACAAGAAATAGATGAAGCCGAGGAACAGGAACAAAGAATAACTATAGCTCAGGAACTCAGGAAACAAGGTAGCACTACAGGCAGTGCTGATTCAGGTACAAGGAATAGCTATAGCTCAGGAACTCGGGAAACAAGGTAGCACTGCAGCCATTTCTAATTCAGGTACAAGGAATAACTATAGCTGAGGAACTCGGGAAACAAGGTAGCACTGCAGGCAGTGCTAATACAGGCACAAGGAATAGCTATAGCTCAGGAATCAAGGAACAAGGATTAACTATAGCTCAGGAATCAAGGAACATCAAAAGCACTGGGAACAAGGATCGGTCTCACCGGTATACAGCTACAATGACCAACCTTGGCCTGAAGGGAGCTGGAGCTTAAAAGAGCTCACAGTAATCACATGCATCAGGTGTGAGCAGGCTAGCAGCAGCCAGCCACAGGTGAGCTGAATTCTTCAACCCATCCTTGGCCTACAGGGGTGTAGACAAAGCAGTGAGCAGGGAATTCTAGGTAATGGAGTTTCAGGCATGAGCAGGATGGCTTCCACAAAACCCGGTATGGGTTGGGAATGGATGTCAATTCCCAAAGAGTGTCCAAATGCCTGGAAGTCAGTATGTACATGATGGGGAGGGTCTAGAAGCTGGAGAGTCCCACAGTTCAGCCCCCTGGTGGTGGACACGAGAACGCAGGGAGCAAGTCGTGACAACATGCTTCTGATTATCACGGTACATCAAAGTTGATAGCAATCATCCTCTTACACACGCGAAGAGTCCGACATTATCTACGAGTATACGACAGAATAATGCAGACAGGTCAAACAGGATTGCTTTAGAAGCCATCCCAGAGTCATTGGATGATCAGCCAACTACTTTAGAAGTCATTTTATCATCATCCGACATCATCAAGCTCTTGAAGTCATCAGCAAGTTTCCCTGATGATTTGAGGATGACTTGAAAATGACCATCTGATTATTTCAGAAGTTGCGATCTTCCTGATGATTTTAGAATGACCTTGAAATGAGTATTTAATGACTTCACTTGACTAGTTCAGTTCTGAGGATTTGAAGTTTATTTGAAAATGAGTCTCAGATTACATTTCAAGCACTAACAAAGAAAATGTTTTCCTGATTTACACATGATGTGCTGTTTATTTTATGATTGTAACATTTTCTTTTGTTTTCTTAAAAATGTTCACCATTCAAATTATTTCAGAATTGTGTATCAATTACTGCACATCCAACTCTATTTAGATATCGGATTAATTATACATTACATATGGTATCAAGTACCTGCTGAAGTACATTATGTGCATATCGCTACAACTTAACAGAGGACCTAGGTTGGAGGCCGAATCCCTGTTAATTCTGCATTCCTGAAGCTAAAGGAAGCCTGAGGCATCATTAACCCTGGCAGTGCAGAATTAACTCTCCCTATACTAAACATTTATAATGAGAAGCATAATGACATAGAGGTTTCAAAACATGAAATAACATCCTTAAACTGTGCAACAGTCTAACACACACCTCAGCAGATCCTTGTACACACTCATCCCCCACACACAATATTCCACATGCTTAAGGGAAATTGCGCATCATAAACAGAGTGCATCACGGTTTTCACAAAACCGCCGTTTTTAGATTTGGGACGCACATAGTTTGTACCTGATTTGAAACTCATAGCAACACTTAAAATTAGCCTGTGTTTTCTAGCAGATAGCATTGTAGTATTCAAAGGAAAATAACAGGCTTTGCTGAGCACCTGACCGACATTCGAATATTTCCATGGTGTTGGCATGGTTTCTTTTTTTTTTTTATAGCGCGAACTCGACCCGAAGGTATCAAAGCGCTTGAGCACCAGCTGCATTACAGACGGACACATTCATTTAAGGCATGGGGAGATTAAGTGATTTGCGCAGTCACGGGATGTTTGGGCGTCCCTGCCAAGACTTGCACCTTCCGAGGTTTCAAGGTAAGCTTCCCTAGCCGTTAAGCCACACTATCTCCCTCTAAGATAGCTAAGTAAACTGAATGCCTGCCTTAAGTAAGGAAACATGTTACAGTGTTTGAAAAAGCTAGGTTATGCTCTTGTGTTTAAAGATGTCTGGTTTCAAGCACCATTTAATTGTTTCCTCAAATGCTTGTTACATTGGGTGGTGGGGTGCGGGGAGTGGAGTGGGGTTAAAGGTCCCTGACACATTCTTGCAAGCATATATCAGGCACAAATGCTCCTTTGTTAAAACGTGGCTCATTCCTGCATTGCTTTACATCGCTATGAAGTATCTCCAAAGAGACAGGTGTGAGTAGGGGCTTTGCCTGGCCTCCAGTGAAGCTGACCCAAGTTATTGGAGCGCTAAGATGAGCACCAGTTCCATTCATTTTTGGTAGGCACGGGGATATTAAGTGATTTGCCCAGAATCACAGGATGCT
This sequence comes from Triturus cristatus, assembly GCF_964204655.1. Lineage (NCBI taxonomy): Eukaryota > Metazoa > Chordata > Amphibia > Caudata > Salamandridae > Triturus > Triturus cristatus. Next base: position 542,784,727 of record NC_140594.1, on the reverse strand, counting down.
GAGCCGACGACGAGGCTTGAACCTGGTCCCCCAGCTCAAACTTTTCCACCTCTGGCTGTTACGCCATATCGTTTTATTGAACTGATGTGATAAATTACAGAAAGAAATTAGGTTACTGCTCCCCGCTCAAGGCATTTGTCTCGAAGACATGCTGTTTTTTTAGTCCTTCTGCGCTCCGCTGACCTCGCCCTTGCCACCGTTCCACGCATACACCAAACGACCACCGGCAGCAAATCCTTCTCCCACCTCGCCGCAAAGACATGGAACACCCTCCCCATCCACCTGCGACAGACCCAAGATCTGCTGACCTTCAGAAGACTCCTCAAGACCTCGTTGTTCGAGCAGTAGCAGCCCCCCCCCCCCTTCAGCGCCTTGAGACCCTCAAGGGTGAGTAGTGCGCTCTACAAATGCTTGATTGATTGATTGGTTTGGGTGGGGGTGGTGGCAGTGAGCGCTGACCTCAGTCACTGTATCCTGGCAGTTCCTGCAGTCCCTGCACACTTTTCACAAAATAGACCAGGCAGCTGTTTGTATTGTTTCTGATGTGAAGTATTTGAAATGACAACTGTGCCAAAATACATACATTAAAAATATTTATGTAAGTTTTGAAGTGGTTTGGAAAAAAAGCGTTGGAATACTTTTAGACGTGTAAACAATTTTGGGTCCTTTTCACTTGTGTTCTCTCAGCTTGTTGTTTCTCATCTTCATATTCTTACTACACTTTCTATTGGTCACATTTTAGACGCAACTTTTACTTAGAGGTATAGTCAAGGGAAGGCCTCTGGAATGAAGCAATTTTTCGCCTATATTGTTCTCTCTATAATTTTAGATTTTCAACATATGCCACACAATTCATCATATGCATCATAATTTACAGATATTATTGAACAATTACTTGTAGAGAGTGGTATTTAAGTGTTATTTGATGTGTATCTTTAAATGGTGAAAAGAATGGAGTGTTTTCTGTATTCTGTAATCTAGAATGTTGATTGTGCATTATTTCATTGTGTACCTGCTTCTCGACTGGATCTGTCGTGGGTCTCTGCAATGGAAATAAAGCTTTCTACTTTTAACTATATTACTTGAAGTGTCATCTTCATCTTTCTTGAAAAGGACTTCCTACATTTATTGACAACGATTTGACTGAAGACCCACCGACCTATTGGATTTAAGGGCATTTTTCACGATCTTTCAAGCAATCTATTAAGGATTAATTTATGTACTTTGAAAGGTACTTTGTTCTGTGCTTCAAAATACCATACTTTCAAGGAGTTATGATTGTTTTTTATTGATTTCATATCATTTGGATTTGCTGCAAATGACTTCCTCACTATGATCTCTTTGGATGGCTATCTATTCCTGAGGCTGATATTGGATTTCTACTGTAAGATACTTTCAACAGTGCAGACTCTCTATGCTTTATTAAATACCTGGAAGTGTGTTTTATACATTCTGATGCATTCTCGCTGTTCGTTAATTCAGTGCATGCTAGAGTGTTGTCATACTTTTCATCGGTGCCTTAGCATAAGTGTTGGTGTTTACCATCGATTCTGGTTTCCACCGTTACTAGACTGCTTTCCTTCGAAAGTGCCTTCTTTCTTGGACTCGTGTTTCCTGTTCTGTCTCCGTTGTGCAGCGTTCATTCTGATGTCATTATGGTTGCTTCAAGATAGATTCACACGCAAGTGGATCATCACGTTGAAGACGCTCTACACGTTATTCTGTCATCGCGTCATTCACGTTGTGGCGGCCATCTTTAATTTACAACTTCTTCTGGTATAAGCACAGGAACTGGAGAATTTTACGGACAAGGATTTCATGGAAACTTTTGCTGACAAGGATTTCACCGGTGCTTCCTTTTCGTGATAAGCACACGTTTTGGAGCTGCTGTTGGTTATTCTGTGTTCATTTGTGACAATTTCTTTTATTTCTTATTTTTTTCTACTGTACTGTTTGTGCTTTAATTATTTTACTTGTAGTTTATTTCCCACAATATTATATAACCTATAAGGGTTATTGTTTTTTTTTATATTATGGCTTCTTCATCTAACAACGTAATGCAACCTCCACCATTTTTACAAAACCCAGGTAAACCCCTCATGCCTTGGCATAAATGGTATAGAATCTTTGATAATTATTTAGAAGCAATTGATGCTACTAAATATTCTGCATCAAGGAAAAGAGCACTTTTGTTCAACCACTTAGGTAGCGCAGGTCAAGATGTTTCTGATAATTTACCTGTCATTCCAGCTCCATCTAGTGACAAAACATGGAATGTCTTTTCTGAGGCTTTAGCTAGATTAGAAAAACATTGTATTGATGAACCATCTGTCATGGTTGAGCGTCATGTGTTCTTTAAGTGTAAAGAAACACAAGAGGAATCAATTGAAGACTATTTGGCGGTTTTGCGTGTTTTGGCAGCTTAATGTCAATTTGGTTCATATTTGGACACATCCTTGTGTGACCAATTAGTTTTCAATTGTTATAACAAACAGATACAAGAACGTATCTTAACATGTGAAAAACCTTCCCTTGAAGAAGTAATATACATTGCAAGAAGCATTGAACGATCTGTAGTCTCATCAAAAATCTTAACTCAAGATTCTGCTAGTAAACCTTCTAATAACTCAGATGTTATGCATGTTGCTTCCAATATTAATTCTAACAAACCTGTGGTAAATGTGGTATCCACAAAATTTAAACCAAGTATTAATGTTGAAAAAAAGGTTCTTGTTATAGATGTGGTTCTAAGTATCATATGGGCAATAACGTAAATTATCCTGCACAAGGTAAGTGGTGCAATACATGTAAAAAAATATTGGCCATTTTTATACGGTTTGCAGATCAGATAAACAAAAGAGCAAAGTTAATTGTATCAATGTTGAAGAAGATGAACTTTCTCAAGCCATGAGTAATACGTTGTCTACTATTGAAATTAACACCTTACGTGGTGATACCAAAAGATGCAAAGGTCCTTTATGCAATGTATTAATAGGACCTATTGACATCAACGTCATGGCTGATTCAGGTTCTCCAATCACGATATGAGATGTAAAAACTTTAAAAAAATTCTGGTCTAAAGTTCTTCTTAAACCTACTGATGTCAACCCTAAGGTGTTTGGGGAATATGATATCATCATGTCTGGATATTTTTCAGATTCTAGCAAATTTAAAGGTAGAGAAATTTATACCAAAATCTACGTTGCTCTGAATGGTCGTGATGTTTTAGACTGGCAAGATCAAGCACATTTAGGGATCATTTTAAAACCTGGACATTCAGAACCTGTTGTCTTAGGTGATCTGCCAATTTTATCTGTTGCACATGATACTGAAAATGTTCTCCAAACTTATGAGGATTCTGCTTTAGCGAACTTATTCTCCAAATATTCAAGTGTGTTTTCTGACAAAGTAGGTTTGGTTAAAGGTTTCCATCACACCATTAAACTTAAAAATAATGCAATCCCAGTGGTTCAAAAATTTAGACCTGTCCCTGTGTCTGCCAGAGAGGATTTAAGGAAAATGCTTGATGATTTATGTTTACAAGACATTATAACACCTGTAGAGTCCTCTGAATGGGTGTCCGCGGCCATTGTCGCTCGCAAAAGTTCTGGTGAGATTCGTTTATGTGCAGATTTAAGAGTTCTTAACCACAATATTGTGGTGGACTGCCATCCCCTACCCAGAATTCAAGAAAAGTTGGCTAATCTGGGTGGCAGTAAGTATTTTACCACAGTTGATTTAAGATCAGCGAATCATCAGATTTCGCTCTCTAAAGAGTCTCAGTCGTTAACCACATTTGTTACTCCTTTGTAGTCTATATGTACATCCGCTGCTAGTGTTTTTTAACGAATAATGGCCCAATTGTTTACACATTTCAATGGGATCCAAGCTTTCCAGGATGATATCTTAATTCATACAGCAATGTTAGAATCACATTATACACTACTGGATAAAGTTTTACAAAAACTAGAGACTGTTGGTATGACTGTTAATAAGAACAAATGCAAGTTTGTTACTCAGGATGTTAACTATTTAGGGCACAATATTTCTGTTAATGGTAGAAAACCTAAGTTATCATTAATCAGTGCTATCAAGGATGCTCCCAGACCTCAGGATAAAGATTTTTTAAGAGCATTTTTAGGGCTTAGCGAATACTATGCTCGTTTTGTACAGAGTTATGCTATTATTGTGCAACCTCTAAGGGATTTGTTAAAAAAAATGCCAAATACATTTGGTCTGAGGAAACTCAACTGTCATTTGATTCCGTAAAAAAATTAATTTTGGAAGCACCAGCTATTAGAGCTTTACCTCATGGTCAAACCAGTATCGTGACCATAGATGCCAGCTCTAAAGGATTAGGTGCTGTGTTAAGTCAGATAATTTATGGTCAAGAGTATTCAGTAGGATTCGCCTCCAGAACATTAAGTAGTGCTTAAGCTAATTATAGCACAATAGAGAGGGAGGCTTTGGCATGCTCTTGGTCCGTGGAAACATTTAAGATGTATATTTGGGGTTCAAGATTACAACTTTTTACGGATCACAAACCTTTAATGTACATGCTTGGTGACAGTAGCTCTAACAAAGCTTCCTCTAGATTGATTAGACTGCTGGCTAGACTACAAGAATTTAACTTTGAGATTAAATACATTCCTGGGGGTAAAAACGTCAGGGCAGACTGTTTATCACGTATTCCTTTGGCAGGCGGAGAGATGGATGATCCAATTAAGGACAGTGATTGAGATGTTGTCTTCACCATTAATGATTTGACACAGATTAGTAAGTTATCTGAGGACGAATGGATTGAATGTGATAGAAAAGATCTTTGTCTTAAAAGGGTGAAGAGATTTTTAGTCCATGGTTGGCCTTGCGATAGAAGCTTGTCTATGCAAGACAAATTTTTTTCGCAAGTTGCTGCAGAATTATCTATTGTGAATGATGTTTTGGTTCGGGAAGAGAAAGTTGTACCACCTGAGGGTTTGAGAAGTAAAATCATTTCCATTGCCCATGAAGGACATTTAGGGATTTCTAGTACAGTTCACAAAATTAAGGAGGTGTACTGGTGGCCAGGTATTGATGGTCAAGTTAAGTCTTTCGTGGATAAATGTCCTGAATGCTTATGTTCTGATAAACATTGGCACACATCTACCCCTCCTTTGTGTCCAGTAGAATGGCCAAAAGGTCCTTGGCAGAAGTTAGGATTGGATTTATCTGGCCCCTTTAACCTGCTTGGGAGTGAAAGTAAGTGTTTGATTGTAATCATTGATTACTTTTCAAAGTGGCTGTATTTCTCTTTTGTGAGAAATTCCGATTCAAAATCATTCATTTCGTTTTTACAACGTCTATTTTTGATAGAAGGTCTACTGCCGAAATTGTGACAGATAATGGCACTCATTTTACATCTAATGAATTTAAAAGTTTTATGGGTGAGGTTTCTGTTAAGCATATTTTAGTACCTTTGTATAGTCCGGCTTCAAATGGTCTTGTAGAGAGAGCAAACAAGTTGTTGAAAGAAGGGGTGCAAACAGCTATGGCTAACAGTCTGGATGGTTCAAGTATGTAAGTGAAAAGGTTTTGAGTTACAACACAACACCCCATTCGACCACTGATGTTTCTCACTATGTGTTATTGTGGGGTAGGAAACCTATTTCTCTATTTAGTCCGTCATGGTTGAAGGGTAATGTGGAAAATACAAATTCTCACGCAATTGATTTGCATAAAGTCAGAGAACATGTGAAAGAAAAGCAAATATTGTATAAGGAGAATTAGGACATGAGAAAACATTTTAAAGTAACTTCTTTGGTGCCAGGTGATTGGGTTCTTATCAAGAAACCCATTAAGGTTTGTAAAGGACAATCTAGATTTTCAGAACCTGCCAGAATTGTTAAAATATAAAAAATGACTGTTATGTTACAGAATCGTGGATGGTGGAATCATAATGCTGTAATAAGACTTACAAAGGAACAAGCAAAGATAATCTGTAAAAGAGTCAAATCTCAAAGTGATTCTGATTGGTTTCATCTGGGTGATCTCACTCATAAGCATAACAATCTTGATGATATAACACGTTCTTCTCATTCTTTAGAGAATAGGGAGGAAGGTGATGCTGATAATATTTCTGTTCCCAGATGTGGGGATGAAAATGATATTCCAGATAATAGTAGAGGTTCTGGGTATTGTAAACAAGTGAGGTGCAGTTCTCGAATTAGAGCTGCTCCTTTTCATTCTGATGATTTTGTATATTATTAAAGCTGTTTTATTTATTTTAACCTATTTTAATTTTGCTTTGCCTGTTCTGCTATTGGAAGGGGGGGGTGTAGAGAGTGGTATTTAAGTGTTATTTGATGTGTACCTTTAAATGGTGAAAAGAATGTAATATTTTCTGTATTCTGTAATCTAGAATGTTGATTGTGCATTATTTCATTCTGTACCTGCTTCTCGACTGGATCTGTCGTGGGTCTCTGCAATGGAAATAAAGCTTTCTACTTTTAACTATATTACTTGAAGTGTCATCTTCATCTTTCTTGAAAAGGATTTCCTACATTGCTTCTAGATCAAAACTTAGTAAAACATACCAACATGTGTTGCTGTCCATCAGAAAGCACTTCTCAGAGGTTGAAGGTTACTTTTCTGTTGCTCATTGCTGCATTTGACAGCATATTGGGGGGGGGGGGGTGCTAGTATCTTATCTCAGTCAGGGACACTGATATGGAAACCGAAGGGTAATAAAGCTTTAGGAACGCCACCCAAACTCCCATCTGAGATAAGCAATGTTCCTTTCACAAGAGTTATCCTCGCCCTATGGGTATTTCAAATGAGCTGCAGGAGTAACGTATCAATGTCCTAGAAGATTGTTCGGTGTAGCGATATTGAGAGGGCTGTAAAATAATACAACAGCCTAGGGAGAGGGACCATCTTCGTCAGTGCCGTTCTGACTAATACTGATGGTGGGATTGTCTTCCAGAATTTGATGAATTGCTGCAGAGAAGCTAAAGCCACCACAATGTTACCATCTAGAAGTCATTCTTCTATTACCTAAATCCTGACCCATAGCTACCTAATTGTAACCAGTTCTAGCTGCAGGGAGTCTCTTAATGCTTCAGGCATGCTCCATCCCTGTGGTCCACGATGGAGTACACACATGACTTCTCACAGTTGACCCATAGGCCTGAGATTGCACCAATCTGTTCCAATTCTCTAACTGCCCCAGACCCCCACTCATCCTCTGCCATACCTCTCATATATAGCATCATATCATCAGCATATAGCAAAGGATGCAGGGAGGCTTCATTAATAACACGCTTTTGACAGTGAGCTCCCTGACAGAGGAAATTGGCCAGTGATTCCAGTACTATCATGAATAACACAGCTCAGAGTGGGAAGCTCTGCCTAGTGTCCCTACGTACGTATAACTGTCACAAATGACGTCAGCTGTTTTCACTCGAGCAGTCTGGTTTGTCTACAGCAGCTTAGACCATTTGATCAAGCTACTGCCACAGGTGGACAAAACTAACAGTTTTTTTTTTAATGTTGTCTCCTCTATGTTGTTTTTCTCTTTGACACTAGGTGGACCATTACATTATAACAGTTTGTTGGAATAATTTAGGTTCCAAGCAGCATTATATCTTCCTTTTCAAGGTAAAACATTCTTTTTCCATTGATGACCAAAAGAAATGAGTGATGCTGCTTATGCTACTACTTGCATTTTGGTGAGTCGACATCCTTAGCATGGTGGTAAGTGGGAAGCACGGTGTGTACAGGGGTGCATGGGAAGTACAGGAAGCATTGAATGCACAAGAGGGCAAGGAGAAAAAATGAAAATGGACTGTGAAGAAACAACCAGGACAGGCAGAGTGGCCACAGGAGGAACTTGGTACTTGGTTCGATTGAATTATTAATTTTCCTTCCTCATAAATATTGATGCTCCTGGTATCAAGGTTGAGGTGCCATGGGGCTTGGGTGTGTATTGTGCCTACATGTTAAGCTTCCAAACACACAAGCTCTAGTGATCTGTAGACTTCTTCAAAAAGAACAATGCCCTTTTTAGTTGTGATACTCCCAATTGTTGTCCCTTTCCACCTTTCCCTTTGGTGTATGCAGAGACATTAATATAACACAGCCATGCAGTTTTGTGTATTTTTTTATGTGGCATTAGCAAGGCTTACGCCATTTGAAACATTATTATGAGCAGCTGCTTTGCAAAATCAAAGCAGCCTGCAATGTGATGTAAAGTGAGTTTGCGAGGGCTGTACCTACCATACCAAACCCCTGTTTTGTGTTCCTTGTCCCGCCCTCCTGCCAGACAAAAAACCCTATGACTCGGCCAGCACTGGTCTTGTCATAGTACTTTTTTCCATGATTTTAGCCATGCAACATTCTAAGAGACATTGGCAACACCAATAGCTCTCGCATTGCAGAGACCTAGTGGCTTTGCCAATGCTTGTTTGCATAACGTCAGTATCGTCCCCATCCCCACCCCCTCAGGAACTGACACTTAAGCCATCTAGTTAATATTAGCTTGTAACCTGGCACCTGTGAAATGTATAGCTTGAAATCTGTGATAAAGTTCACCTTAAAGACTTCAAAGGAACTTTGTATCAGCCGCTTCATTTTGCAGGCAGACGAGCCATGCACTTCCTGTTCGCAAATTATTTGACACCAATTTGCATTTGGTGCAAAAAATATCAATGTTCATACATCTCTTAAAGATTCAGTATTTGGAAGTGATGCCCTTAAAATGTCACCTCCAAAAAGTGATTCACTAATTTTACCTAACCCATTTATAGGGGTGGGTGAAATATTCTGTCCCACTGGCTTAATTGGTGTCATTTTGGGGACTCAGTGTTACTGGCCAACTTCCGCCATTCGCAGCGTGGTGGGATTTTATTCTCACGTGGCTCCAGAACGGTAAGTTGGTGAGCAAGATTTGGTGCCTACCAACGTGATTTCCAGTCGCTAGGATTACATGCGGTGACAATTTCCTAACACGGGCAGTAGCAGGTAGTTGCAACCGTTTGCAATCCGAAGGCTGCGGCTTGAGAAGAAAATTGACTCAAACAGCAGTAAAATCAACTTGAGGAGCTGCAGCCTCTGACGCACTGCGTGGTGCTGTTTGCACTATTGTTTTTGTACTGGGAGCATGTTCCCTGCACTAAATCACAGTACAACATGTCTATTTACGTCAATTGCAGAAACTCTGTGGAATCTCACAGGTTATTTATTATCCACTATCCTTTTCAATCAAAATAACAGACTTACATGTCTACTTCTCAAATTTCATATTTCACTATACTAATTCGCCACTAATCCTTTATGGGTAGCGTGCTACTCGCTGAAAAAGCACTTTAACACCTCATCGGGGTAGCAAGCACTCCATAAATGCAAACCTTTTTCCCTCTTCTATCCCTCTGCTTCTCTTCTCTATCCAAATACCTGAATAAAATATCCACCACTCAAATTACTTTCATATTTCACTATACTAATTCAACACTAATCCTTTATGGGTTCCGGAGAAGCGTGCTACTCCCCAAAAAAGCGCTTCAACACACTATCAGGGGTAGCAAGCGCTATATAAATGCAAACCTCTTACCCTCTTCTATCTTTCTGCAATCCTTCTGAATCCAAATAACTGACTAACCTATCCCTCTCTCAAATTACTTTCATATTTCACTATACTAATTCAACACTAATCCTTTATGGGTTCCGGAGTAGCAGGCTACTCTCCGAAAAAGCACTTCATCTCCTTGTCAGGGGTAGTAAGCGCTATATAAATAGAATTATAATATCTCCGTGTATTCAAATTCTGCGAGTTTGGCCCACCAATACCCATTTATTAAATCGAAAAACATTTTTAGATTGTTACTTTGATTTAGTAATTTACAAAAAGTGTTTTAGCAAGTACAAACCCCCAGATTTCCAGAATCTGAGAGTTTGCAACTTTTAAACCATTTTGTAAATTAGGTCCCAGAAGTATTATGTGTTGTAACAGCCATAAATGAGTAACATTTGATTACTGTGGGTGATGATGGGGGAGAGAGTATGTGGGTGAGAGTGACCGAAGACTTTAGGTGGTGATGGGGAAGCAGGCAATAGCTTTTTTTCATGCAATATTTGTTATGTTTTAAAAGTTGTAAATGACAGTTGTTGCTGTTACACTCTTTCATCATACTTCATTTACTAATCTCAGATGCATTGAAAACTGAGTTTGTGACCTGCAGGTTACAAGAAATCTATGAGTATTTACCTCTCAGTCATTTTTCTGATGGGAGGAGTGGGTACGGGGCAGGTGAAGGACGAGTTGGGTGATGGGACAGGGTACAAGAAAGGATGGTTTACAGGAGGTGACAAATATGTTTAAAAGGGAAGTGGTTCTGATGCCAAGACATGATCACAGAATGGTGATTAACCTAAACATATCCTGAAGTCCTCACAGGTAAGGTTTGGTAAATTTTATGTGGTAAGCTGAATTGAATCCCAAGCCAGGTCTGCATTTTCTGGTTTACTCGTCTGTGCACACATAAAATAGTGAACTGAAAGTTTCCCATGGTAATCTATTAACTGCTAAGGGAATACCTGCCAATCTCTCTAATTACAATCTGTGACTGGTAGACCAATGACAGTGCTAGGGTGAATGATTTTCTGAAGAGTCTAACCACAGCCATCTCTTAAATAATTTTAGAATTATTCTTTTAGACAATACCAATAGTTCCCTTTCGTTGTGCTTTTCTGATTGGATGCTGGGTATCAGTCTGGAGTAACAATGGGCAGAATGTACCCCCATAGAACAGATTATGAGTGCTTTTCTTCTGTTCAGACAAAGAAGAACTTTCTATTTGGAGACAGCCTGTGAAGCAGTGATTATTGGAGAGTTTTACAGCTGAGATTTGCTCTACAGATAAAAGGAACAAGCATTTGCAATGCAATAGGTCTTGAGTTTGCGAGAGTTTGAGCTAATGGCATTGTAAATGACAATGCCTTTTATTTGTGTTCTGAAAACCTACAAGAGGTGCGTAAACACGCACTTTATACTTATAGTCGTTGCTTATGAGAAGCAAGGCTGGCAATAGCTGTTTCTCTTTTACTACCAGCCTTTCTTTTTGTAAGCAAGGTCTATAAGTACAAAGTCCGTTTTTACGCACTGCTTGCGGGTTTTCAAAATACATAAAAGGCATTGTCATTTACAATGCCAATAGCTCAAACATTTGCAAATGCAAGGCCTATTGCATTTCAAATGCTTAATATAAGCGCCATCCTACTATATTTAGTCCCTCACACTAATAAATCTCTGGCAGTAGAACATTGTGAGAAAGTGGGTTTCTGTTGCAGTAAACCCCCCCTTTTCTCTTTTTTTTGGTTGCCAGACTACTGATGCTCTTTGACTTGATGTGCTCTGGGGCCCTTCCAATCAGGACGCCAGGGCCTGTGTTCCTTCCCCAAAACAAAACCCTATTGACAGCTCTGGCCACAGGTAGGTCCCTGGTAAATGGTAGCCCATGTACCCAGGGCACTGTGACCAGAGAAGGCCCCTAAGGGCTGCAGCACTTATTGTGCCACCCTTAGAGGCCCTGTGCCCTGACACACACACACTGCCTTGCAGGTTGAGTGTCTTGGTGCAGAACAAAACAGAGAGTTGACATGGCACACATCCCTGTGTGCCATGCCCACAAACCCACTGCCCTGGCATACCTCAGTTACCCTCTAGCTGGGTGCCCTATGCTAGTGGTGTGGGTACGGGTGCATGAGCCCTGTACCCCTACAGTGCCCAGGTCCATTCCTGGGCAATGTAAGTGCAGTGCTGCCATTAAAAGAATATGGTGCTGGGAAATCGTCATCACAAACTCCACAGCATCATGATTGGTACACTGAAGACTGAGAAGTTTGATATCAAACTTCTCAGCACATTAAACCCACATTGATGCCATTGTGGGATTTAATGTAAAATGCATGACAGAGGGCAACTTAGAGTTGCCCCATGAACCTTACCCACACTCCACGTCTTGCCTGGGAGGCTGCCTAGGCTGCCACCCAGCAGATATGTTGCTGGACCCCTGGGTAGAGACTAGAGAGCCATCTACTCTCCTAGGCCTGCAACAATGCAGGTCCTGGGCGAGGTGCTAGGTCTCCTCCCCCAGGTTGGGTAGGGGGAAGCTTCAAAGGCATGCCGCTTTTTTGAGCTTCCCCAGACCACTTGCTGTACTTAGCAACTGGTCCCCACCGGTTCTACCCCCCACTCTGGCGAGAAGACTGGCGGGAAAGCCCAAGTGAGGAAAGGGGGTGTGCCAGCCTCTGCCAACTCCACCCCTCAGGTGGGGGAGGCGAGGTGAAGCACGTCTCCGTGCTCTCGCGATCTTGAAGATGGGGAGCACTGCCCAATCAGGACTAGGCTCCTGCCCCCCTCCCATTGGAGAGTGGCAGTATAGGGGGTGTACCCACCCCAGGGAAGGGACCCATTGATCCCTGACCTCTACCTACCTGTAACACCCCTAAATTTAGTATTTAGGGGCACCCTGAACCTTCCTTCCTCGGATCCCCAATCCAAAACAAGCAAGAACAACAAAAAGAAAGAAGACCTGCCATGCAGCTGCCAACAAGAGGACGACACCTACTGACTTGGCCGCAGCCCTACAGGCCTGTCGACCCTCGAACCTGTTCCTGCTAAAACCCGGCGTCTCCAGTGGTCAACAACCTCTAAAACCCCCGAGGACCTGGCTGCCTTGTGACTCTAAAAGACTGAGACTCCCACGAGCAGACGCCTCAAAGCAAGTAACAAACCCCTGGTGCCAGCCAGGAACCGCGAATCCTCCACACTCTGCACCTGCCAAGCCCGGCCTGTGCCTGAGTGACCAAAGACCCAGAGGACATCCCCCCGGCGACTGTGACCAAGAATCGAGCACCCAAGGACCCTCGTCGACAATCCAGACGACTCCTGCAGCCTCAGAACCAGGGACCCCTCCAACCGCGACCAGCAGAGGGTAAGATTTCCCAATGACAAAAGGCACCCCTGCACCCGGCACCCTGCGGCCCCCTGTGCCCAACTCCTGGGTGCCTACCTAACCTACAGCTTCCCAACTTACCTCTCAAAGTGGTGGTCGCACCTGAAGAATCTCTGTCCCCGAGCTTGCAGCCTTTGTTTATCTGGTAACTTCTCCATTGCAATACATTGAGCGCCCGACGGCTCAAAAGCACCCTGCACCCAGCCGCCAGAGTGCCCCTGGAAGTGCAACCTCTATCCTATTTTTCTTCCCCACTTGCCCTGAGTGAGTGACCAGGAGCCCAGCTCCCACAGCCGTGTGGCCTGCCTGATAGCAGCCACCAACCAAAGGCCCCCTGCCTGCCATAGGCTAACATTGGGCCTAACTCTCTCTGCACCCGGCTGCCCCTGTGCCGCTGAGGGTGTAATAACTGCACTTACCTGACACTGGGAGACCCCCGAGTCTATGCCCAGAACCTTAACTCTGCCAGTTGAGTACTTACCTGAAAGCCAATAACCTACATTTTCTCCATAGGGTAACATTGACTGGTTTCACTTGGAAATTCTTCGAAGTGTCAAGTTTTGAAACTTTAAAATATTCACTAAAACTCAGCCTATCAACGTAAACAAAATTACTCACCTGTTATCAGGAGATATCCCAGTGCTGGATCTTGATGCCCAGCACTGACCCTGAAAAGTAATTACAACTGTACTTACTTATAACTTGATTTTCCTCCATAGGATAACATTGCCTCCTGGTTTTTGCCAGAAATTCTTCTAAGTGTCGATTTTTGAAACATACAAATATTCCTTAAAAATCGTCTGTGTAGCAAAAACGATTTCATTCAACTGTTTACAGGAAATGCACCAGGGTTGAATCCAAGATCCAACCCTGAGTAAGAAAATCAGACGCAAATTGCACGCAAATGAAATTGCATTTACTTAAAAATCCCCGTTGAGCTCAATGTTATAATTGTGTTTGAATTGTGTTGCCTATTGCAACAACTGTAACTATTGCATTTAAAAGTCTACTGCTTATTGAAAGTATACAACTACAGCATTTTATTCTCAGAAAGTATTTTGATACCTATTGTTAGTTCTAAAATAAAACAACTATATATTTTTATATACAAAACAATTGGCCTAGAGTTCAGTTCTTGAGTGTGTGAGACCATTTGCTGACTGAGTGTGTACAACAAATGCTGTACACTGTCCTCTGATACTGCCTTACTGTTCGACCAAGCTACCACTTTAGAGAGCAAGGTTATATCTAACTTTAGCCTCTGCCAAACCTCTGGGGACTGTGGACTCTGTGCACACTGAAACTTAATTTGATGCAGTATATACAGAGCCACTTTCTTACAAACATGCTCTGGGAACGCAGACATTTTAAACAGCACAAATAATTCTGCCTACGAAAAGTCGAACACAACTCACAATGTATTGAAAAGCGATGTGACCATGATGATGTCTTTTACCAATGTGTTTTGGATTGGAGTGGATGTAGTGGTGTAGAGTGGAATTATGTGGGTGGGTTTTGAATTTTTAGTTGCTGAATTGTGTGTGGTGGACATGTGTGGTGTGTATTTGTGTAGTGGAATTATGTGGCGTGATGTGTAGTAGATAAACTGTCCACCACCTTTCTTTCTTGGTCTTGTCCATTCCCAGCATGTAGTGGACACAGTCTGTACATCATTCCGGTCTTGTGGCAGCTCAGCCGGGAGGAGGGCCGCCATTGGCGTGGGGGTCACTACATCCTTCCCCGGTTTTGCATGGGGATCCCATTTACCTTTAATGGACACAAGGCTGAGTGCTTTTTGGATGTAAGTAAAGCGTTGTGTGTTAGTGAATTTGCATTTACAGACAGCACATTTTCCATTAAAATAACCACTATATTTGCACAGACAGAGTTTTGTTGATAAAATTAGGTAGCACCCAAATCTTAAAGTGGAAATCCGGTTTCTGTGAATATTTATCATTGATGCATCATCAAGTAAGTATCTCGATTAGTTTTGATCCTAATAAAATCTGTTTCCAGTACACTTCAGAATTACAAACAAGTGCTTAGTTTTTGCTTTCCTGACTCATGGATGCATATTGTTCATTTACAGGTATTTGCATTTTATTGTGTATTTGAAAAAACAACCTACATTGCCACATACTGTACTTTAAAAACTCCCCTTACTTTGCTGTCGGAGAAAGAAAAGTAAACACCAGTCCCCATATTAAAATTATAAAGCAGCTTTACATGGACATCTGTCTTTGAATTGTCCGCAAATGTGGCAGTTTAACACAGATTTTAAAGGCATCTTTGTTGTTCTGACTTTTGTGACTCACCAAAAATCAGCTTGCAACTCACAGTTTGATGAACACTGTCTTGGAGTAATACATCTCCATCATAAAGTGATCATCGAATAATACAGTCCCAATGTAAAGTTACTTTGCGAAAATCCTTGAGCAATACAGGCTCTTTCTCAAGTAATCACATGATCATTTTTTAATAATACAGCCGCATCCTGAAATACTCATAAAATCATCCTGGAATTATCCAGCCTAATCCTGAAATCATCACAAAATCATCCTGCAGTAGTACAAGATCATCACATGTTTTCCACTGAAGTAATAAGGAACCCATCTTGAAGGGTCGGACCTCCGACCCTCGGTCTAGGTCCACTCTCTTCCCGCAGCTCCGCTGTGCCATCTCTTGCCTCCAGACCCTGACCTCCTCCTTGGGAGGTTTGAGGCTGCTGCCCGCTCCTGCCCCTGCTGCCCGCTCCAAATGGGACCAGACTGCCTGCAACCACTGTAACCTTTCTCAGCCTTTTTTTTCTCTATTTGTCCCTGTTGTGCCACTCTTATTGTGCCCATCTGTGTCTTGTTCTAATTCCACCACTGTTTTTATTTTCTCGTGCCTGCCTGTTCCTTTTGCCACTGCTGGCCCTGCAGCCCCTCCCTCCCGGAATTCCCCTGCTCCGGCCTCCCAGCCTCTCCTCCTTCCCACCTCCCCTGCTTAATGGCGGCTGATGCGCGGTCACCCAGCGGACGCGCAGCTGGAGCGCCGAAGGCATGCCAAATGATAGCCCGTCTGCGACCCGACCACACCCAGCACCCGGAAGCCTGGACCTCCCAACACCCATCACTACAACACCACCACCCTCCTCGCACTCAACCCTGGAAGACTTAGAGAATGCGAACAGGCCTCGCCGAACACGACCCACTGCCGGTTCTCCTGCCTCCACTGCTGCCAGACCCTCACCGCCACCCCGGCCTCCAACACCGCCGACGCCAGCACCAGCGACACCCTATAATGCATCCTCCTCAACGTACGCTCCATACACAAACACGCCATGGAAATCTGGAACCTACTCGACTCTCTCTCGCCCGACATTGCCTTCTTCACAGAGACCTGGACCAACGCATCCTCCACCCCGACATCAGCACTGCCATCCTAGATGGATACAAGATCCAGAGGAAGACCGGCCCAACCACCCAGGAGGGGGCCTCGCAATCACCCACAAGAGCACTCTCCGCCTCACCACCTCCAGCGAAACCTTCACCTCCGCCGAACACCTGCACTTCCAGATCCAGACCACCCCCAAAGCCACACTCTGAGGGACCCTCATCTACAGACCCCCCGGCCCCCGAACACCATTCGCCACCACCATCACCGACTTCATCTTACCCCACGCCATCGCCTCAACAAACTACATATTGGAGACCTGAACTTCCACCTCAACAACCCCAGCGACCTCGCCAGCATTGGACTTAAACAACTCATCAACACACCGACCCACAGAGCAGGACACCCCCTCTACCCCATTTTCGCAGGAGAAAACAGCATCCAATTCAGCCACACAACGCAGCCGCTATGGACTGACCACCATTGTGTACACTTCGGCATCAACAAACACAAGGCACCCAAACCAGCCCCACTCCCACCATGAAGGAACTGGACCAAGGTTACTGATGAGCAACTTAACGCCACCCTCACCCAAAACAACCACACATGGGCACCCGATGCAAAAGACTCAGCCAGAGAACTCCACATCTGGATCTCCAACTGCGCAGACAAGCTCGCCCCGCTACGCAACCCCGACAGACAATGCCCCAGGAAAGCTGCCTGGTTCACCACCACTCTCCAAAAAGCCAGGCGCACCTGCAGACACCTGGCGAAGAACTGGAGAAACACCAAGACAACCGAAAACCACACCACCTACAAGGACGCCATGACGGATTACCACAACCAGATCAGAGCCACCAAGAGGAACTTCCTCCACAAAAAAATCCTGGCCAACTCCACCAACTCCAAGGAACTTTTCAGTGTCACTCAAGAATTCACCAACCCACGCAGCGAAGCCATAGACATCACCCCATCTCAAGACCTCTGCGACAAGCTTTGAACCTATTTCCACCTCAAGATCAAAAACCTCTACAACAACTTCATCGACCATCCACCAGGCACCACAGACGGCCCCCCGCCACCCAGACCCACCAGCCAGACCACCATCTCCAACTGGACTCCGGTGACGGCTGAAGACACTGACTCGACCATGAACAGCATTCACTCAAGGGACCGACAGACTCTTGCCCCCTTCACATCTACCACAGAGCTGCGGCCACCATCACACCCGAACTACAACACACCATCAACATCACCTTCAAAACAGGCACCCTCTCAGATGACTGGAAGGGCACAGAAGTCAGACCCCTGCTCAAGAAGCCCACAGCTGACCCCACCGATCTAAAGAATTATCGGCCCATCTCGCTCCTCCCCTTCGCAGCCAAAGTTGCGGAGAAAACAGTCAACAGAAAACTGACACGATTAGTTGAAGAGAACGCCGTACTTGACCCGTCCCACTCCGAATTCCGAAGCAACCACAGCACAGAGACAATCCTACTCGCCGTCACAGATGACATACGCACCCTCCTGGACCAAGGCCACTCTCCAGCCCTCATCCTAATCGACCTATCAGCAGCCTTCAACACCGTCTCCCACCACACACTAGTCACCAGACTACACAACGCAGGCATACAAGGAACAGCCCTGGACTGGATCCGATCATTCCTCACTTGAAGAAGCCAAAGGATGAGACTCCCACCCTTCCTCTCCGACCCCCCACAAAAATCCCCTGTGGAGTCCCACAGGGTTCATCACTGAGCCCCGCCCTCTTCAACATCTACATGTCCCCCCTCACAGCCATCGTCCAACAACACGGCCTCAACATCGTATCCTTCGCCGAGGACACCCAGCTCATCCTTTCCCTCACCAAAGACCCCACCACTGCCAAACTCAACTTCCAGAAAGGAATGCAAGACATTGCATTCTGGATGACCAACAGCTGCCTCAATCTCAACGCGGAGAAGTCAGAAGTCCTCCTCCTCGGTGCCACCCCTTCTGCATGGGACAGCACCTGGTGGCCAACCGCCCTCATAAGTCCACCTACCCCCTCAGACCACGCCAAGAACCTCGGCATCATACTCAACTCAGCACTCACCATGAACCGACAGGTCAACGCCGTCACCTCCAGCTGCTTCAACACCCTCCGCATCCTTTGCAAGACCTTTAAGTGTATCCCCCCTGAGTCAAGGAAGACAGTCACCCACACACTCATCGCCAGCAGACTGGACTATGGAAATGCACTCTATGCCGGCATCAACAAGTCCCTACTCTGCAAACTCCAGACAATACAGAACACCGCCTCCAGACTCGTCCTCGGCATCCCCTGACACGAACACATCAGCCAACACCTACGAAGTCTCCACTTGTTCCCCGTGGAGAAAAGAGTCACTTTCAAAATCCTCACTCACGCCTATAAATGCCTACACAACAACGGACCCAAATACCTCAACGACAGAATCAACTTCCACGTACCCAAAAGAAACCTCCGATCTTCCAACCTCGCACTGGCCGAAACACCGTGCATCCACAGACCCAGAGCAGGCGGAAGATTCCTCTCACACATTGCATCCAAGACCTGGAACGAGCTACCGGCAGATATCTGACGCGCCCCCTCCCTGAACACCTTCAGGAATACCCTCAAGACCTGGCTCTTTGACTAAACAGATCTGCAGACTTCCCCCCCCCCCTCAGCTCCTTGAGACCCTCACGGGTGAGTAGCACGCTTAGAATTCCCTGATTGACTGATTGATTGAGTAATCCACCCCAATCCTGAAATCATCATGAGATCATCCTGCAGTAGTAAATGATAATCATAACTTTTCCACTGAAGTAATCGGGAACTAATCCTGGAGTAGCTTCTCTGATGACTCTAGAGTCATCTTATTTAAATATTTTACCCCATAGGCATACTGCAGGATGGCTTCAGATGACTTCCCCAGATAATTGCAGGAATAGCTCAGCAGAAGTCATCGAATGACTTCAGAATGACTCCAGGATGATCTTCCTTTTTGACCTGGGCATGCATTAACATCAGTCATGTCTTTAAAGTACAGCGTTCAAATAAAACATGTGTTGCAATCAAACCTCTTGGCGAAGCATTGAAGAAGAACTCCTCACCAAGGCGGCTTCAGAGCCGGATTACAGTCAGTAGCTGAGGCAGAGACTGTATGGGGGACACGCCTCACAGCCCGTGGATGCCGAATAGGACAACGCAGAGGGCTTAACTCCTCCCCAAGGTGGCTTCAGAGCTGAATTCAATCAGTGGGGGAGGCAGTCGGAGAAATAAAAATCTCACAGGCGCTCCACCGGTCAGAAAGGAGATAGCGAAGGAACGTGTTGCACGAAGGCAAGATATCCAAATGCAGCCTCTCTGCTCCGACGACTTTCAGAAAGCAGTAGACAGAAGCAGCCTCCAATATCGTTAAGAAAGCGGCAGTCAGAAGCAGCCCCCACACAACCAGGAAGCTGAGGCTGGCTGTTGGAAGGACGTCCTCCAGCACAATGGACAGAGAAGGAGACAGTCACAGAAGTAAGATGAAAACAGTACCTTCAGCCAGCATATAGGTAAAATGAATTAAGTCCCTTTCAATGGTAGGAAGCAGGTCACTGTAGGTGGAGTAGAATCCAAAAGGGGGGAAGGCTGGTCATCTGTCCCCTCGCACAGATCGTCGCCAGTGAAATAAACTGCTCACACGGTCACAGAAAGTTCATGAGTTTATTTTCCAGCCTCCACTCCACCACAGAAGCATTAGAATCCTACTACAATCAACATTCAAGCTCCAGGAAGAGGACAGAACCAAGGGAGGTGAAGGGGGGTTATGAAGAGGGCAGAACCAAGTCCAATTACTTACAACTTTCAGGAACATGGGTAAGGTAAATATATACAATAACATTTTCCATCCCTGGTCATTCAGTGATGCAAGTAAGAGGGGCATAAAGGGGTGGCAAAAAAGCTAAAATGCCTACAATTTGATGTAAAACCAGATCTACTATGCTAGCTTGACCAGGCTCTGCATCAAATCCTACTGCCAATAATGCCTTTTTCAAACAAGGGCAAGTTCAGTTTTGCATGGTATTCTCAAAAGTATTTCCTGCACATTTACCCATTTTATGTACCTACCCTCTGCCATTTGACATAATTTGTACTGAAGGCTGTACCTACAGAACAAAATGTGGCACTAATTCCAAAGCTTAGTATTGCACTAAGCATAGTTTTTTTGCATGAGCTCAGAGGATTACACCATCAGCATCTGATTCTTTAATAATTCTGTCGCTGTTCATTTTTTTATCACCTGCCCAATGCAGTGCTGAATATTTTCACCCGAAATTTACTGCTTGGAATATATATGGTCCTATGAGCCCACAAAAATGCAAAGACTGGTTGCTTATAAACCTAAGTCCTGAAGGCAGAAGTGTATTTTTGTGCAGGAAGGTACCCATCCCAATCCTGCCTTGGCGCTAGGCAGCAAGCACACTATGTTAGGAGACAGCAGAAATATGACTTATTTTAGTAGCTATGACACATTTCTCCCTTTCAAACAATGCAGCGCAGCAACTTTGATTGCTACCCTGCATGAAATGTAAGTAATATAACCCTAGAGTCTCTGTTTACCTGATTCCATCCGCAGTGTAACCAGTTTACGAAACATAAACTGAAAAATATATCAGTAAGACAACAGCTGTACTTTATCTGTGATAGCGGTCTAATAAAGAGAAACATGTCTTCTAATCTCTGCTTCCTATTTTCCCATGTGCAATCATAGGCAACTTATCTTCTCTCCTTTAGCCTCTTTTTAGACTTCCCAATCTTGTGTATGGAAGAAGAGAGTTAAGGCTATGTATTAAACATAATCTCATCTCTGGACTGGTAATACAAAAAGACCACAGAAGAATATAAATTAGATCTGCCAGAAGAAAGCGCAGTCCTCTCTACGATAAGATGGTGAAGCGAAGTTCTGTTTAGTGAGGAAACACCAGTGCAGAAGAAGTCCAAAGGACAACTGTCGGTGCAAAGGTAGAGTGGAATGACAGACCAGTAAATTATCTCACTGGATTAATGCACCTGCTGCAGATATCTGTGTGTGACATATAAATCACAAACCCCAAGTATATAGCTACAGATTACTGTAAAGATAAAAGGCTTATTATTATTAAGTCCTTCGACTTTGGTGTCCCATTGCTTCCACCCACAACCCACAACATATACCATTTAACTTTGCTTTTACAATATAAGAGTTCACAGTAATTTCTGCAGGGTAAATTTTGGCAGCCACCTTATAAGTTCTGAGTTGACCAACCCCCCCTAATGGCTTGCATTGCTTTCTGCACAATTCTACAGGGACTTGCAAAGCCAATATTGGCAGCAAACAAGCACTAGCTAACTAAGATCAATTGGTGATACTAGTTAAAGGAACATTCTGTCACTTCATTAAACATGCATCTTAAATTGCCATTTAAAGAACAAGTATCATGGGATTATGAAATGTTTGCATTCTGTAAAAAATGTTACTACATGTACTGCTAATGCAGATGAAAGAGGAAAACCCAAAAGTGTTGAGGTGGCCCATTTCCCTACAGGGCATGGACTTGACAGTCAAGAACAGACCTAGAACTGACTGCGCCAATTCAGATGGACTTTCCAGTATCTGTCTGTTACATGAAGAGAACTTCCAGGTAAGTGATTGAGTTACCCCTCACCTTTCGCCTGGGCAGCAATGTGAGAAAGTGCCTCTTTTTGAGAGGTCATTCCCCATTTCTTTTGAATTATGTTGCTGATTTTTGACTCTGTGCACTGGTACACTGCAAACCAGACCCCAGTACATATGCTCTGACACCTAGAATGTTGTTAAATTGGCTGTATCCTAACTTGCGTATTTTTCTTTCCAATCAGACTATAGTATTTGGTGCAGTAATACAGCCATGTCATGTAAAGTGAAACATCACCTATGGGCTGCAGCACTTATTGTGCCCTCCACTAGTGCTAGAAAAGAAAAAACATTGCTTCAGGACTACCATTGTAGAGAGACTGCTGCAGTTTAAAACTTCAGCCTAACCTATTAAATTACCCCTTTTGGCAGGAGAACAACGTAAACATTCACACCATGCCTACGTATCCCTTGTAGCCCACAAGTTAGGGTGTATGGTATATAAAGGTGGGACATATAGAAATGTAATCTTGCCATATCCCTGCCGTGACAATCCCTCTGTCTCTCTTGTTGGTGTATGAAAAAAACTAGTGTGCAGATTAAAATATTAATTCTGCTATCTTGGGTTTGGAGCCAACCAGAAAAATTATATAACCACTATTTGTAGTATTTATCAAAAAGCCAAATTCAAAGGTGAAGTTTGTTTTGTGAAAGATATTTAGGAAAAGTAACTATTAGAGAGTTACCTTGGCCCTGCTAAAGCACCTAGGGGCATATGTATCAAACGAATTTGTATTCGCAAACGCTGCGAATCGCAAAAAAACAGCGTTTGCGAATACAAATTCGCAAAATGAGATGTATGAGGCATTTCAGCAGCGCATTCTTAAGAAATCGCTAATTTAGCAATTTCTTAAGTGTGCGTAAGCATTTAAGAAATCGCAAATTGCGATTTCTTCAATGATATGTAACACGCACCCAAGTTGTGCGAATTCTCCTTAAGAAATCGCAAATTACCACCAACTTCAAGTTGGTGGTAATTTGTGATTTGAGAATCGCAAATGGAGATGTTGATACATATGCCCCCTAGAGACTAATTTGCATTAGCTCTCCAGCAGCTACCCAGCCAGTAATTGGCCTCAATGAGGCGTGAAAACTGCTCCCAGAGCAGAGGCAAGGGCTTGGGTGTGGAGAGTTGTTTTCTTCCATTTGCAAGAAAACCAAATAGCATGGACCTAAGAACCTTATTAACTTCTAAAGTGTCTGCCTTTTCACAAGAAAAAAATGTGGGATGTGGAGAAGTTGACTTTTGTTCCCCCTGCTAGGATGGCTTAATGTCCACTGGGAAAGGGTATAACCCCAAACCATTTTTGATTGCCACAGAGGAAGGGACTGCTGATTTCCTTGACCACCTCTGGGTGGACACACAGGTTCAGCATGAGCGCGGGAAGCCTGCTGTCTGCTGTTTTCCTCCCGAGCCTATGGACTGTATGTCTGTTGCCGGGGGTGGTCGGGACTCGGTGTCCCAGAAGGCCATGCCTATTCCAAAGAGGGGCATGAACTACTACGCCACACACTATTAAAGTGCAGTCTAGCTCCTGCAACATGGGACGTGCGAAGGCCACGCTCGGGCCAAGGACAGGCCCTTCGCGCCCATCAGAGACTGGAGGAGGCTTGGCCGCCCCCTCTTGGTTTGCTGGCTCGAGGGGCCCAGTATTTCTCAACTACTATCTTTTAATTGGCAACATAGATTTTGAAACGGGGTCCCTCCAGAGTCCACTACTCGTGAACTAGCATTTGGGGACCTCAGGTTGGATTTTGGAAGCTGAACAGGCCTTTTCATGCAGCGTTGGAACAGGCTGTTACCACTGCTTATTGTGATCAAGGAGGTACTGTTCCATTTGACTTACTGCCGCAAGCTAGTTTTTTCTACGTCTTTTTTTATGCCTGGAGGGTGTCTCTACTTCTTACCAACCAGGAGGGAAATGGCGTATTAGATAGAATTGATAACCTCATAACCGATTGTGAGGAAATCCTATCCCCATCAGAGCCAATGGCCAGTTCCATTTCCAAAAGCCCCATTTTACCAGTATGTTCCAAAACATCTAAACGTATCCCAAAAGCTCATTGTACATAGTTCCAGGTCCGCTCCCTTAATGCCTTAATCTGCGTATGTGAGAGGATAGTGAGGTTGCGGGAGCTGGAGGGGGAGAAGTTCAACTAACTGTTAAGGAGCAGGAAAAACTAGACCCCAATGTTTTAGCAATTATTAAGTACTTCCTAGCAGAAATTAAGGCTTTGAATATGACAATTAATTTAACACAATGGACCCGACCACTGCTGCGTCCGAGGGAGAGTAAGGGGATTTGCCTAAAGGCCATGGGCCAATGTTCGTGTTCTCCCTATCGCCGTATCACCTACAGTGTATCCCTATCCTCCTTCCGATGCTGCAGTATCCGGAGGAGGTAATCCAGCGAGGGAGATCCTTGAAAAAGGTCTCCTTCCCCCACCCATCCAGGAGGCACATGATTTAGCTATACAGAATACTTGCCTCTTGGCACAGAAGGACCCGGAGTGGACTAAGGGCCAACCAGATACTGTTTACATGTAAATTGGCACACATGTAATAGGGAAGCACTGTAGGGACATATAGGGTTCAATTTGGTCCTGAAAAGAGCCCGGGACCCCAGTAGGGGCTATTTTGGGGGCTGAAACATGTTGACCAGATTGACTAAACAGATCAAATTGTTTATAATCAAACAGTTAGTACCATAGCAGGGCTATTATTGTCCATCTGCTTTTTAACCATCCCGTCTCCACCAAGGAATGTAGGTTCTAAAGGCAGTAAGATTCTTTTGTGTCTGACCCCTTTCCCTTTTCTCTTTCTCCTCAGTTTCCTGCTAATGCTTGAACCACAGCCCCAGCATGGTCTCGTTTAACATTAGAGGGTTCTTTGGCGAACGTGGGATGGCAACTGATGAAGCCTAACAGCTGGATGGTGTGTGAGGCCATCCTGTAAATTTTCTTATACAATTGTGTGGGTCCATAAATATCAGATGAACAGAGAAGCTATCGTTTTTCCTCAGTGAAGGAACGCCTATATCATAAGGTGTGTAAAGGCCCCCGTAAGAGGTTGGGCTAGTAAACATAGGGACCCATTGTTTCTGTGGTGGAAGTTTGAATATGACAATACACGAGCTGAAGGACCAGGTAAATCTACTTTTCGCAAAACCTGAGAGTCCTTCGGCCCAAATATATCTTCAGGTCAAACGGAATAGCAGGATTATTGATCGGGACACACTATTGACCACTGCAGGTCCCTGTCAGTCACTACCACACAACAGTTTTGATGGCACCAAGCATAATCCTGCTGGAAATGTTTCCACCAGAAAGTCACTGGCAAGGCGGACAGAGCCATTGAACACTGTCAAGAGCTTCCGTGAGTATCATGAGAGTAGAGAATCTTGGCATGGGAGCAACTCTAACCAGTATCCTGTGAGAAATAAGTCTAACCCCCTTAACTTGTAATACGATCTTCATGACCTACGTCCTGAAAATTACCATTCATCAGAGACGGGTAGGTGAAGATGCATTTAGGAATAAAGTAATTCACTGGATTAGGTATGTGAGAGGCATTAGTTCTGTTATCAGCGAAGTTATACTGCGAGCAAGAAGGTGTTCCTCCCCAAATAGCCCCAAAGATTGCATTGAACTATCCTTAGTGGATGACAGGCTGGTACAGTGTTTGATTGCACTTGAAGCAAGAACTTCTGCTCCATTGACATCCAGCATTCAATTTAGGTATTATTACCCCTATCAATGTCAGTCATCGTTTTACTCTTTTACTGAATCACATGTTGGCAAAGATTTGATCTTGGTCGCAAACGACTGACTGAATTAGAGTGATACACTTCCTGTTTTGGTGACCAAACCAGTCACCTTACTACCTTCTGAGGGCAGCGGTGAAATTATCCATGGTCAAAGGGCTCTAGACACTAGGGGGCCACCCATGCCCAGGGAAGAGCCCATGCGTGGGGGCGTAACTAACAAATCTTGCCACCATCAGGTTAGGGTAGACAATCAAACTCATGGTCTTAGTCCTCTCAAGACCCCCACGCTGAAGGCTTTTTGTAAGCTCCCAATGGTATTATGGAACGTGGCCGGGGTCAGATCAAAAATTTCGCTCCTGAATTGGATCAAATTGATGGAAGCCTTCAACATCTGCATCCTCCAAGAAACCTGGAGCACCACTCCGTATCACATGCCAGGGTACCTTACATACTACAGTCCTGCTTTCCAGAGCAAAATAGTATGCCCTGCTGGTGGCCTGCTTGTTTGGGTAAAGATAGAACTTAATCGTCATGTCCACAAGCTCTCCTGCAACAACCCTAACATCTTGGCCGTCCAGCTTAAGGGTGCGGCAGGCACTTTTGTTAACATCTATACTGCCTATGCCAGAGGCACTAGGGGGGTGGCAAATCCTCTTCCTTACAGCAATTGAAGGAGCTCCTGGAGAAAATGTTTTTTTGCACACCGTGATCCTAGCAGGGGATTTCAATGTGACGTTTGAACCCCTGCAGTGGGACGATATATGTGGGGCAAGGGAGGAGGATGATCTATGGCTAATTCTTCAACTTGAGCTACCCTCCATTCAAAAATGGTTGCAAGTGGCTTTCCAATTAAATGCCATTACCCTGGGGGACGGGTTGAGGGCCACAAATGGGCTGACTAAGCCCGATAAAATGGGTGCTAATAGCTTTAATATATCCAAGGGAAGAAGCCGCATAGATTCTTTTCTACTCAACTTGAGGTTATGGCTCTTACTTATAGATATGATTGTGGGCTCAAGTGTCGACAGTGATCACAACAGACTATGTCTGAGCCTAATGTCCCCTAGGGGCGAGTCTTGCACCGTATCTAGGGCTCACCTAGTGAAAAGAGAGCTCCTTCCGTCGAATGATAATTGCCACCTTAAGTGGCGAAAGGTGGCCTTGGATGAGGACAAACTTCAGTTACTTAAATAAGAACTGACAGTGTGCATGGCGGATTGTATAGCCTTACTTGAGTATCCGGAAGGTCTGGAAGCCATAGTACATAGGCACTCTTGCTTTCTCCAACATCTGCCTGCCCACTTTGTCGATTCCATGTCCTGCCCAGATTATAGCTCTAGTGCATCTCTGTGGACTGCATGGTTTAACTGTGAGAGCAGGCAAATAAAACAACAATTAATGTCTGCCCTCAGATCAAATACTACTGATCTTGTATGAGCCCTGAGAAACTCCTACAAAAAAGCTCAAGTTAAAGCAAAAAGGGAGTGGGATGAGAGTAGGGGGAGGCTCATTGGAGAGTTATATGCCCGCAAGAAATCCAAATCATTCTGGGTCTTAGAGACTCATGGGGACGCTAAGAGACCCTTGTTATCCTTTAGTAACCTCACAATAACGGCTTGGTATGACCACTTTCAGCTACTGTATGTGGGACCCCACAGACTGAATCAGTAACACCCCAGTCAGAACTATCTCTAATCTTCTCAAAGGAGCTCTTCACGAACAGTGACATCCAGTGTTCCATTAATTCAATCGCCCAAGCTAAGGCCCCTGGTTTGGATGGCATTCCTGGCAACCTGTTCCTGACTGACACAGAAAACTGGTTGGCATACGTTCTGATACTAGCGAATGCCTTAGCTTGGGGTCTCCCTATACCACAGTCATAGAAGGAAGCAGAGGTGACCCCAATCTATAAAAAAGGAGACAGGACATCGCCCAGAAACTACAGATCCATTAGTCTTATTGATTCAATACAAAAGGTTGTCTGTCGAGCACTGCCAGGTATCTCACTTACTTCTCCTCTTTTGGAAGATTGTGGTCATTGGTCTGGGGAGACTATATGTGGCATTTATCGATTTAAAAACCACCTTTGACCTCGTCCCCAGTCAGAAACTGTAGCATGTCTTATCAGAAATGGGGATGCCGCTGAAGATTTTATCTCTAGTTATACGTCTCCATGATGCCAACTTTGCTAAAGTTCGGTGGGGTGACCAAGACCAGCTCACTGATGCCATTTACATTAGCAGAGGCATTCGCCAAATGTGCGTTTTGGCTCCTACACTTTTCTCCCTTTATATGAATTATGTTGTGCAGTATCTTCAAGAGGTGCCAGTCGATGTATCTTTGCTGGGGAGTGAACAAATCATGACACTCCTTTTAGCGGCTGACACTCTTCTCTCCTCAAAACCCCCCCGGCGGATGATTCCAGATACTGCTTACTTGTTTTTAATGATTTTTGTAGGCCGTGGGGTCTTGAGATCAATACTTCAAAGACCAAATTTCTGACAATCAATCGCCACAAATCCTACAAGGTTAGTCCAGCTCTATATGATATATGATTCTAAAGCAGTAAGTTCAGCCCTATTCCCTCTCCGCCCCTTAAGGCTAGACTTGGGCTGTAAATCAGTCACTGATAAGGCTAAACTCCACCCACTGCTATTCTGGAGGAGGATTAGGTCCACCTCCGAGCTAGGCTCCTATGCTAAGGGCCTTGATGAAATCATTTCTCTGGATAAGCAGAATAAGATTGGGTGGTTAAAGAATGTAAACCATCTATTATCTGATTTAAGGTTGGAGGACCACTGGAAGAATAGGGACCTAGTGTCACTTACTACCATAGCCCACATCAAAATGCAGTATTGATGGGTAGCCCAGACAGTAGCCACCAATTCTAATGAGAGCCAGCTAACTCAGTAATTCTCAGACCATAAATCCATTGCCTTCCTAGAACCATATTTAGAAATAATCCAGATGCCTAGTGAAAGGAAACTATACATGCAGTTCAGATTTGGCACGCTTCTTCTTAATGCCATCACCAGCACTTAGAGTAACACCCCAGTGCGATCTCGGTTCTGCTCCGTTTGCAGCACTAGCGTGGAATCACCAGCACATGTCCTGTGTGCCTGTCCGGCCTATGCCCATATGCCCAACAGCTAAGTGGCTCACACCAATATGGTGGCAGATGGAACATGAAGTCATGCTGAAGCATTGCGTATACTCAGATCAGACCTTAGACCAGTGGTAGCCTGTACAGTGACAAAGGTTTTGGGCCTTATGTGGGGCATCAGGAAGAAGCTGTTGTAAGCAGATTGAGGTTGAGGGGAAAGAGGATTAGCTTACCTTACCTGATTTGTAATATTAGATGTCTCAGCTGTTTTGTATCCTACTATGCACACTGTAAGATCTGAGTTGGCTGCATATCATTTATTGGCTGGGACCACAATGGACTTCATTGAAGATTTTCCCTATTTGGAGGCTATTGCCGCTACTGCCCTGGGTGCATAGGTCAGAGGGCTGCTCCACACATGCATCATGCTCCTGGTTCCCACCTTATATGGTCTGATGATGATTACATGTTTTAAAATGTTGACAATCTATCATTTTTATGATTGAGTTGAATCCAACATTCCCACCTAGAAACTTGATGCCTATGATACGTTATTTTCTTTTAATAGTTTTAAATTTCTGATCAATTTATAACTCTGCATGTATGAGTTGAACTACTTTTATGGTCGAATGATCGAAATAAAGAAGATTGAAATTGGCTCGGCATGAGGGAGAAAGTGGACCCCCATTATGGATGTTGTGAGTAAGGTGCACTGTAGGTTTGTTTTTGAGTGGGTCAAACCCCAAGGCTACCTCTTCAAAACAATTTCTGGGCCTGCGGAAGAACAATAGAAGGACTGCACCTGCTGTTTGAGACCTGCAAAGAGACCTCAAGGATTGGATCTGCTCGCAAAGGTACCAAGAAAATAGAAGTAGAGTCCGAGTGTGAGTTGACTGACCTCCTGTGTAGCTACACGAACACAACATGCTGAAAGAGGCATTTTCTCTGAAGCACCCACCTGACCAGTTGCAACTGGACTTGTACTGGCCCCATCTGGAGTGAACCATGACAATTCGTGCTGCCTTGAAGTCATAAGACCCTTGGCTGTGTCTAACTGGTCTTTGCTTATAATCTCTGAAAAACGTTGTAACTTAAAAAAATTCAGACTCTTTAGATGCCAGAGAACCAGGACCAACAAGCCGAGCTGATCTGGCCACAGTGTGAATTTGCTAGGGTATAGAAACCGGATTCTCCCAGTTGGAGGTTCTCTGCAGCAGCAAATCCATTTTAGCGTGCCCTCCACAAGAAGGTACCTAAACTCGTTGAACTCATCGTCAGATACAACGTGAAACCATGCCTCACTGGAGGATTTCAATTTCTTTTCAGAGACTAAGGGCCTGATTATGAATGTATCGGTCCCACCATCATATCGCTGCGACGACAGTCCAAAGACGACCACCGCAGCAGCAGTATCCCGCCCGCCGTATTACGATGTGACAGCTGGCCCTGTGGTTGTCTATCTGATGCCTGTGGGTATACTATTTTTTCATATATGTCGATGCAGGTGTGTTTATTGTGACTGAAGTGTTCACCTATGTATGACATGTGAAATAATGCCTATTACAAGCACATTCCCATAGCTGGAGTCTGGGCCATATGTGCCGAGTCGGGTTACTGGGTAAATAGCGCATAAGAGACTTACCTGGATTTCGGCGCCAACAGGGTCGTTTTCTTGGGGGTCCCCATGAAAGACTGAAGGGAAAAAAAAGTATGCACCACAGATCCTTTGTTTTTACCGACTCGAAGCAGGCGCTCCCACCGCCACGATTGGTTCATCAGAAAGCCAACTCGTAATTCAGACGACAGTAAAACTCCTCTGTACCGCCCTATGACATCTGCTTTCCCCTGACCAGCGTTGCACTGGTCAGCGAATGGCTGTCATGTCGGTAGTGTTCCAGCGGTCTTTCAAACAGCAATCAGACAACATTGTAATGTAGTGGGCAGACCGCCTAGTCGGCGACGTTGAACCCGAAGTAGACATGACGATGGCGATGGACCGCCAAACTCGTAATTAGGCCCTAATTCACAAGGTAAATTCTCCAACCGGAAAGAACGTGCTGGATGTAACCCACTAGCACTATATTACAGTCACCTGAAATTACACCTGGGTCCCGATCAATCATGACCATACACTATCATTGGCGCTTTACTTTTTCTTTTCATATTTTTACCTTAAATCTCCTAAAATTCATATCCCCAGTTCCCCTTAATGGGCTTTTTATTTTTGGTTGTTTTGCTGTCATTTTGTTTATTAAATGTTGCTATACTTTTGTAAATTCGAGCAGAATTTTTTTATGTGTTATTTTTTTTGCATTTTAACTGCTTTAGTACTTCTAAATATATACATATTTTCTTAAAGTAAAGGCTGTCTGTTCTGCATCTTAGCTACCAGAAGTCAAGCTACAGTTTAAATTATAGAAACCTTTGACTGGATTTAACACATTAGTGACTTTATTACTTGAGGTGGACTTCCATCTACCACAATTAATCACTTTCTAACACCTTCCCTCAAGTACAGAACAATTGGCCGTAACTAAAGGACCTCAATACCTGGCTCTTCGATGAATCTCCATAATTGTCTGGCACCCCACGTACCCTGACGGGCCAAAGTAAACCTCTGAACCCCTTGGCCCTCGCCGATACTCCTTGAGGGCTTAGGAGCCTCCTACCCCCCCCCCCACCCCCTTACCCCAGCGCCTTGAGACCCTTCCGGGTGAGTAGCTGTGCTTAACAAACAATTGATTGATTGAACGGGTTATCATTGTTGTTGTAATCGCCCCCTATGCAGGGAGGTGTGTTGTAATCGCCTACTTGGTACGTTCCTTCCCCCCCCCTCCTTCCTCCTCCCTTGGTTCCTCCCTCTCCCTGTCACCAACATTCCATTGCACCCTTCCTCTGACTAGGCTGGATCCTGTGGTGGTGTATGACCATTAAAGAAGAGTTCTTACTTACCTGCCTTCTGGTCATCTTTATAACAATTGTCTGTAGATTAAGAGTAAGCATAACTCATGTAATTTGCTGTAGCATAATTATGCAAAATTACAGCAAGATTTCATAAGATTATGAGAAATTATGCGAGGAACTTAACCCAGCAATTAGTGCTATATTGTTAATGCAAAATGCATCCTTGCATCCAAGATTGCATTTTGTGCTAAGAAAATAGCACTAAATGCAACAGAACACAAACAGTAGCAGCTGCTTGAGCTTGCAAATGTTGTTGTTTTTATACTCCTGTGGTAGGATTTGTGTGTCAAATTACTCATAATAATGCAAATGGTCAAAATTGTGTAATGTACAGTCATTGTGCTTCAAAAGAGCAACACCAAATTTCCAAAAGTGTCTACTGTTCCTCTAGTGTAATTTAGATTTTGCCAAGGTTTACTATAAATGTGTACTGAATTGAGGGTCTGGTAAGTAGAGAGTTGTTCAAAAGTATCACATAAGTGATAGAAGACTGAAGTGTGAAAATGCACATGTGCAAGTGCAGTAAAATCTTTCAGCTTAAATCCTGGTCCTTAGGTAGCTGACCTTCTTACAGTTAGTGTAACACCGATGGTCACTTCGATAGTATTGCTAAACTCTGCAGGGATCTGAACTACGGGGCATTTCATTTTTTGAGAATCCTCTATGTTTTTTCACCCTGAGAAGCAGTTGAATAGGTTTACAGATTTTAATCTACTCTTTTCAGAACAGCTTCATTTATAAACATTGCTTCTGCAGAAAATACAGAGTTGTGCTGCGGCATAAGCTTCATTTCCTGTATTGAGTTTTACAATTACTTTCAAGATGAAATACCAACCAGGACCCATTTATGTAAGGAATGCTCCTGTGAATAGCCTTTTGTATTGAGAAAAGCTACACATGTGATGAAAGTGAATAATATAGCATTCCTAATTACTGTATGTCCCTCCAATGCTATAGTGTTCCTTACAACAAAGGGTGAGAGGTGCACAAGGCAAATACAATACATGCAACAATGTTCTCTACAATTACATTTAGAGAGAAAATGATATGACTGATGACATATTTATAACACTAGAGGTGAAACCGAAGAAGCATAAAAAAGGAATGCTCAGTGTTTATTTATCTCGGTATTGGGACATAAACATCCCCTGAATGGTGACTGATACCATTCCTGCCAAGGTGCCCGAGCGGCATCTAAATCTGGATTTCTGATATAGATTATTGGTAATGGATCAACACTGATCATTCGTGTGCATCAAAATGTAGACTTGTCTCATGGTAATGCGGCTGCCTAAACTTGGAGAAGTGCACCATTTCCTACCCTCATGTAGGTATAGAGCTTCTGCCCTTACTTTGCGTTAAGTGACACACGCACGGTGGTGGCAGCATATAAATGTTATATATTCAGGAAATTCAGTAATGTGAACATACCTGTTACCTGTATTACTGCAGTGGGACCCACTAGCCCTTGGCCTTCATGGATTGAATGTAGCGCCAAACAGAGAGTAACACTTGCATGTGTGTGTTGAGTTGCATGTGTGTGCCTGTAGATGGTAAATAACATGAAGGACTGTGGTTCCATTTTGAAATTCTAGGGTCTGGAGAGGTGAGGACTGACTCCCCAGACAAGAGATGTGCATTGCTGTCATTCCGGAGGGCCGTAGTGGCACACACACACACAGAATGGGGAGGAACAGAGCATTCTCAGTGCACATTAAAAGGCTCCAGGAAGAGTTACTGATCAACATGGTCATGCAGGGCTAATTGTCAGGGAGATGGTGGGATTGATAAGATTGGCACTACTAGGGAATCTTGATAAAGAGGAAGGGTTAGTCCATAGAACCTTCACAGGCAGGTGGGATCCCAGGTTAATCCCTTGACCTGTGGTGTGGGTCTCTCAAAACTGATGCCATTCCCACTTTTGCAGGCTGTGGCTTTGATGAAGGGACGTGCAGAAGAGAGAACAGTTTGAAGGATTTGACACCAAAAACGTGAATGTCGAAGGTCAGGCACTAAATTGCATATGTGTCTAGATTTGGATTATAAAAGAAGGAACATGAGCCCAATACCTTATTGAAGAGGACTGTTTCATGAGTAGAGGTAAGTTCAGCAAGACTTCCTGCTTCTGGAACCAGGAATGGGGAACAAGGTCTGCCAGTCTCCCTTCTGGGTGATGTGTGAGAGGACATAACCTGAGAGCCAACAACACTTGACCTGTGCCTAAAGTATCAGCTTTCTGCCTCCCTGCAAAGACCAATGTTCCCTGTGAGGAAGAGAAAGGAGCCTAAAGGGAGCGAGCGAGGACAAGCTGGGATCGTGGCAAGTGGATCCTGGTGAGCAGAGTGTGAGGCGCCTCGTCCATTGAGGACCTGTGTTGAGAGTGAGCCATCTGCTCTGTTGTGGATGATGGCAACCCCTGTTGGACTGCTATGAAGATGCAGACCATCATCCAGTGTCATGGATCCCATTGGGCCATCGCCCGAGTCCCTGACCCAAGTTTGCCAGGAAATGGCCACGGGCACTGCAGCGTTCATCACCCATTGCCACTGAGGGTGTTGAGGCTGTCACCCATGCAACTGAGACTGTGGGCTGTTGCCTGTCTGTTTCCTCCATATGTCAGATGGAGACCACTGAAACTGCTGGGTAGTCGCACAGAGGATCCAACCTGATTGGGACTGCCAACTATACCTGTGATTACCCATATGCCAAGAGGAAACCACTAGGATTGTTGGGGCTGCTACTGTGTCGAAGAACTACACAGGGGAGTTGATAAGGTAATACTGCACTTCACAATACAGTACACACAGTTGTTCTAGCATGTTATATTAGTGAAATGCTAAAGAAGAATGAATGTCAACCCTGCATTCACTGTGAGACAAAATACGAACATAAGTCTTCTAGCACATGCAATATCATATAAACACAATTTTCTTGTATTCTTCAGTTTTTCTTTATATTCGATTTCTTCTGCCAGCCAGCACGTGCTTCATCAATGGGTCTGTAACCCTATGAATTCCTCAGGGCTGTAATCCAAATTACAATGAAAAACTGAAGAATACTAGAAAATTGTGTTTATATGATATTGCGTTTGGTAGAAGATTTATGTTCACTGTGTCAAAGGAGTCCATAAGCCACATGCAGGAGAGCCGCTCTTTCACCAACGAACTGACAGTAACCACAAAGAAGAATGAGCCATTGCACCTAGAAGCTGTCACCAGCTTTGGCAGCCCCAACATGCCAATCACACCAACTGTGAGCAGGGCACAGTGAAAGATGCTCTCAGTGGAGCATGGGGAAGAGAAGCACCCTGACTCCTTGAGTCTTCTGAAGGCCATGGTTGGAGGAAAGTGGAAGCAGGGTAGCATCCCCATGTGAGAGCATATGAAGCTCAGTGTTTTACAGCCCAGAGAGCTCAAATCATTCAAGGCCAAAAGCAGACTTTTCTGCACATAGCTAGTCAAGGCAGTACCTTGGGACACTTCTTAATATTCACCCGGGACAATAAGTAAAGCATGGAGGAGGAGAGCAGAAAATGAGAGGATCCACAAGGGGAAGCACTGCAGTGACAAGCTCGAGTGTGCTAGTCTTGAGAGACTACTTGAGGATAATTTAGCATACTGTGTTTAGCATGTATAATAAATACTGCTTTCTACACTAAAGAGCAGTATTGGACTGACAATCATCTAATTGGGGTTACTTGGGGTATTTTGAGGGATTTCTAACATAAAATGGATCCAACAAATATTGAAAAACACAAATATAAAAAATGAATATCGAAAAAAAAATAGTGACTCAGTAAGCATAACTATAAAAATCACTAATATTGAGCACACTAATATCGTTACCAAAAATAAGTTTTTTTCATATACCAATAACAAAAATGATGTAAACAACAAGTAATGTTACCTATAAATAAACATACACCATGTCAAAAATATTGATTACCACAATATCGATAACAAAATTGTTGTCAAAATTACTAATAAATCCAATAAAAAAAATACAAAACCCAATTTGCACATAAACCAATAACTTCAAATTAACACTAAACATATATTTAACATCAATAATTAAATCAAAATATATGACAACATCCAAAAATTATAAATTCTCTCATAGAAATAGTAGAAATAAAATAACTAAATATAAAAGGCACACTAATTAAAGCAAATAATTACTCCAAAAATTACAAACACTGCAAGAGGAGGAAACTCAGCTAGATTCTCTCTACAAACAATTTGACTTAAAAAAATACATCTTTACAACTACATTTTCCAGTACCAAGACCTGAGGGCTAGAGTGAAAGTGAACAGGGCGGTATTGCACTCGTTCCCGATGAGGAAGGGTACAAGACAGGGTTGCCCGCTCTCACCCATGATATTCGCATTGGCATTGGAGCCACTGACGGCCTGGGTCCGACATGATCGAATAATAACAGGCATAGAGACAGGAGGTGCATGGGAAGATAGAATGTCCCTGTATGCAGATGATGTGTTCCTCTATTTGGCGAAGCCCCTCAGATCAATACATTGGGTGCTGCACATCATTCAATTGTTGGACAGCTACTCGGGATATAAGATAAATTGGGGTAAATCCCTAATCTTTCCTTAGAACAGAGAAATCCTGCGGAGACTGACTGTCTTACTGACTGACTGAAACTACACCACTAGAAGTTAAGCATACTTGCACCTATTTAGGTCTAGAATATCGTGAAAGAAGAAGACTTCCTGATGGGAAATCCATACCCTCAAATACAGTGATTGAAAAACGATGTGGAATGCTGGAGGAAGTTGCCGATAATGTTGATGGGGAAGCAGTGATATTCAAGATGACATCATGCAAAACACACCATATAAAATACCAAAGAAGGTGTTCCAGTAAATAGATAGTGAAATACGTCGTCTCCTATGGGATGAAGGCTGCACCAGAATAGCTCTGTGTAAGCTGCAGACATTGGTGTACGAAGGGGGATTAGCAGTTCCAGATATCGAAAAGTATTATTGGGCATCTCAGCTAATTATGTGAATGACTGGACTTTCTCAGACCAGAACGATCCAGCATTCAGGAGTGAACCCCATTAGGCCATGGGGGAGAGGGGCTATTTGGCTGCTTTATATGGTAGAAGCAAGGAAAGATTACTCCCACCCCATACATAGACAGTGGTGCGTGCATGGCGTGAGGTGGTCAAATATCTAGGATGGGAGGGGAAGCTGACCAAGAAGACTCCACTTTGGGACTGTAATAAATTGTGTGAGGTGAAGAACCTGACTGGGTTAAAAAAAAAGGGAAATATTAGGAATTGAAGGCCTGGGAGACATTTGGAAGGGACGTACAATGATAACGTTGAAGAATCTGCAAACTGAATTTGAATTGGCGGATACAGAAGGGCATAGATACTTGCAGCTGAGGCATGCTCTGTGCAAGTACATCAGAGATGGGGATACACTGGTGAAGTACTCTCCAATGGAAGATAGACTACTAATTGACCACATGCCAACTAAAGCCACCTCATTAACGTATAAGAAAATCTTATATAATTCTCCCAACCCAGTTGAGCATGGGAATTAGACCTGGGGCTCCTGGAGAACGAGGACTGGGAGGAGGCAGTGCAAAGTCCCTATGAAGTGTCAGTAAGGGCAAGGTTTTGTCTCATTCAGCTGCATATCCTCCACAGGTCTTATGCTTCCAGGACACAGCTACATCGGTGGGGCTGGGGTTTATCTCAATACTGTGCAAGGGGGTGTAGGGAAGAGGGCTCCTTCTTTCACATTCTCTGGGAGTGTATGTACATTCACCATTGCTGGAAGGAAGTAACACGAATAATGGCAGAAGTCACGGAGGAGGAGATCCAATTAGAACCAAGATGGTTAATATTATGTGTGACAGGTGAGATAAAGTGGTCCATAAATGTAATGATCTGGCTGAAAATAGCAGCAATAGTAGCGAAAATAAATGTTGCCAGGGGGTTTGGGGGCTGTCAACCAGCTAGACTTTCGGGACAAGGAGGAAGATTTAGACTGGTGCTTACGGGCCGGAAAGGTAACATATACAGCTAGAGGTTGCCCATGAAAATGGGACACAATAGGGGGGCGGTGGAAGGCTTATAGGGGAATCTAAAAGAGTCTATAAGGTTCAAGGGGGATGATAAGAAGGACATAGACTATACAGAAAGGAGAGGAGGGAGGTCCCTCAGGGATGATACAGCAATAGTTAATGATGGGTTGTGAAAATGCGAACAATATGTAATAGATTTTGTGAAAAGAGAGGGTTCATATTTACTGCAATGTTTAAGTAATGAAGATATACTGAGCGGAACTAATAAAAAAGATGTTTTACAAAAAAGGAAATACTAAACAAAAAAATCATTCATTACAAGGAAACAATAACACGCTCTGTAACTTTTATCATTTTGTAACACTACCTAAAAGAAAAGAATACCATTTCTGAACCAACAAAGTATTAGAAAATCTCAGCTATAACAATGCGGCAATAATTGAAAATAAAGTCAGTATACATAATTAATAAATTAGAAACTCACCCAAACTGCAACCAAAATATAACCTATCTCCTAAACCTCAACAAACTAGCAAGAAATACCAATTTAAATTACTCTTAACTTTTTTCCTCTTTCAACAGAAAACAAACATCTGCCCCACATTTAAACGAGCTGAAAGGAAAAGCAAATCAGTGCACAACTTCTCAACAAAACATACAAGTAAGCAAATAAAATAAAAGTAACTGCATTTATAAATATATTAATGACTAGCATATAAAATGTAACTATAATATATATTTATATTATTAAACTACTTATATTATAATGACATAAGGCACCAAATGTATCACTTCACAAAAAGAAAACAAATATTAAGTCATATCGGCTACACTTACAGCCAAGAAAGTGCATCAACAGAATCTATAAACTGGAAATGTACTACATATTATTCTAATTAATATAATGGAAAGGCAGCCACAAAAGAAAATATTGTAATTGATGTAAAAGAGGACAACCACCCCCGAAATGTTACAGACATAGATGTGAGAGAAATTAACAATACATGAGAGAGGTAAGTGTTATGTTTTGTAATGTGCCCCAATAAAGCCCTGGGTAGTCGCCTAATCTTTCACTTACAATTCCCTGCCATTGTACTACATAACTGTTTTTGGTATTGACCTTTTACCTTGTTAAGGTGCTGCAAAAATGTTGTGTGGTTTTCCAAGAACACTAGCCTCATTTAATATGCATTAGGATTCTCAGAATCACAGCAGGATTACCATCTTCATTATCCTCGGCCTACTTGACACAGCAAGGTAGAACCCATAAGGGTACCTTTTGGGTATATATGGCACAGGCAGAGGAGAGATGCTTCCATACTGACACAAGACTCTGAGGTTCCTGTACGCAGACACTCCAGCACGCATTCGTCTGACATCCCTCGGGGAGGGGGGTGTCCATCTCGAGACCAAGACGGGGTCCCACAGTCTCTCACTTCAGGTAATGGGGTTAGCTTCAGCCTAGGAGTATTCTTGGCTCTACACCTACATACATGCTAGGTACATTTAGGTACATCTAGTTAGGGTTGCATTGTAGGAGTAGGTATCATTATTGTCATGTATTTATATTTTTGCATAGATTCATTGTTTTAGCACTGTGGTACAAATCTACCACCCTTTTACTCTGTTGGTGCCTACAATCATTTATATCTGTTTCTGTCTTGTGGTTGTTTCAGCACACCTATTTGACACTAGAATGACGCTTGTTCAATAAAATGCTTATTGAAAACATCCCACCGTTTATTCTGTGAATCTCTCTGAGACAAAATGAGCACGAGTGACTGAGCAAAACGTACTGTACTGTTTCCACGATCCCTGATGGGACAGGATTGTCATGTTCGATGGTTGCCAGAAACTGTTCTCTCCTTGGTAAGAGGATTTTACAGTGGCACTGTGAGCTAGCTACGTATACAGGTGAACATACCCGGTATGGGTGTCTAGAATCAGTCTGGACACCAATCCCACAGTCTATGTTGTCTAAACGCACAGATCCTATATAGATATATAGGAACTACATGACAGTTCTGAAGAACCCACAACCAAAATCCTTAAAAGACATACCACACAAAGACCCTGAGCACATAACAAGCCAAATACCATCTATCTCCACTTTAAAACATCTTGTTACATGCATAAAAAAAGCCACCAGAGATACCCCACCCTCTCGTAGAAGATACCAGTTCATAGACAAACCAGACCTTTTAACAATGACACATAAAGAGGAACCCTTTCTCTTCCATGACAATAAAAATAATTAAAAACGAATTCTGATCTTCCCCACTGCAAACAACTTAATGAAACTTACCCAGTGCCAAATGTAGATGATAGATGGGACCTTAAAACTGTGTTCCAAACCATTCACTCAGATATACAGTATACATGGTGAATATCAAAACACCAATATCCTTTTTCACATATGCTTTACTCTTTAATAAACAAGGCAGTCCAGATCCTGCATCTTTTGGTCACCAGATAGCCCTTGGGTCTGAGATTAGGTTTTTCTTTTTTAGGCTAGAGGACTCCAACTATTTTAAGAGGGCACGATTAAAAAATAATAAGTGATATTATGTATGTTTATCAGGGGATATGTACTAAATACCTAATAGCTTTTTTAATTAAAGATACACTACTTTGGGATAATCCTGTTTTCCCCCCAATTTTCAATTTTGTATGAATCAGTTGGTGGGTTTGGGCACAGCATGGGGTTTCAGTGCTGGGTCAACTGTATGATCAGCATTTTTTTTATCCTTTCAAGGACTGCAAGATCAGTATGAACTTCCTTGTCAAGTTTTGTTTAAGTACTTTTAAGTTAGGGACTATCTACAGTCAGGTACTGAACATATGTTCGATTTGGAAAACTCAAAATTGACATTATACTATTATAAACCTTCTATAAAACTATTAATTAGTATAATGTATCAAGGTTTCTGTCAATGTATTACGGATGCTAT
This sequence comes from Triturus cristatus, assembly GCF_964204655.1. Classification (NCBI taxonomy): domain Eukaryota; kingdom Metazoa; phylum Chordata; class Amphibia; order Caudata; family Salamandridae; genus Triturus; species Triturus cristatus. The sequence continues at coordinate 542,743,816 of NC_140594.1, read as the reverse complement.
GGCTTCATTAGGCACAAAATGGAGCCAGTCTCTTGCATCTGAGATTCCAATCTCAGAGATCCAGTGTGCATTCGAGAGATAATAGAGCGATCAGTATACTCTACCAATTTAAAATTGCAACAACTCCAAACAATCAGTTTTCTATATTATACCCCTAATAGCAAAAAAGCAAATTCTACCTCAGATAAGACTAAATGTCCCAAATATAATGTGCCTGCTGCTGACGTTGTACATTTATTTGAGTTATGTCCTGTCTCACAAGAATTTTAGGATGGGGTAATTAAGCTCATGTCATACAGTTTGGGCCATCCCATTTTACTTTCTACCGAGGAGATAATGCGGATGTTAAGTTTGAGTATGGGTGTGGCTTAGAGCGCTTAACTGTGATAATGTTAGTTTGTGCCTGGCTTTGCATTGCAAGGTCTTGGGTCTCCATGGCCTCTACTACAGTAGTTGAATGGAGTGCCCTCATCCAACAGATCTATAACTCTGAGCTAACCCCGGCAATAGCTAGAGGTATTTCGTCCTGAAACAAATTTGACAACATTTGGATTCATTTTAGTTGGGAGTGTGTAAATTTAAATCATGAATAATACTGTAATTCCTCTGTGTGTTCTTTTGTTGATCTTTATGATTAGATCTCATGCTTTTAAATTGTTGTGATTATTGTAGGATGAACAATTCTGACTTAAAAAATAAATAAAAATAATCAAGGTAGTACCTACTATGAACTCCTAAATTATATAAAACAACAAATAAATACTACTACCAGAAATAAATAACCATAGACTCGAAACAAGCTGTGATTCTAACAATGCTAAAATGATACCCCCTCCAACAGCCACACAAATCTGTTACCATCACTTTAATCAAAGTATATGGCTGCACCTTCAAAAATCTACACTTAGGGCCTGATTACGAGTATGCGTTCTGGAAACTGCTGTGCACGCAGTGGCAGTCAGAACGTCATATCACGAGACATGCGGTTACATGAACGAAACACGGACAAGGTCCCACCAAGACCACCAGCCAAATCAGGTAGCTGCAGAATAGACCAAAGAGCCTGTTGAAGGCTCGGCCCACCATTGAAACTGCAGGCCCAATTACAAGATTCTTTACAGCCGGCGTGACTGTGGTGGTCAATCACCACATCTGAGCAGGTAGAAAGGGAGGTAAATAAGGGTAAATCTCACATCTATTCACCTCTTCATGTCCTGTGCAGCTATGGAGCCGATTGTACACTTCCTGCCACTGCTGTGCCTGCTCGATCACATTCAAAACCCACACTCTCATGGACGCAACTAGCTGTAAGTCATACTACTACCTGTTTCCATACAATGCTCACAAAACAATGTTCTGCCATGGACTAGGCAAGGGTTTTGGGGTGGCATTTTCTAACATATTTACTGGGGCACCCTGTCGTATTAATTTAAATGTATTACCCAAATATGTCTAAATGATGCCCTCCATACTCAAGTCACTGTTACAGCACATGCACAATGAACTCATATAATCAGTGATAGTGATCTGTGCTTAAAGTGTGTCACACAACAGCACTTCCTCATCAATATCACACCTATCAATCTCCCTAACACTCTCACTTTGCACACATCCTCGGTCCTGTGTTGATATCAAACATAAATCTGTATGGATGTGTCACCAAACTGAAGCACCCCTCTTCTGCTACAACTCGGTATGGGACTGAAGCAGTGTGAGAATTATTCTAGGGGCACAATGGTAACACTTTTTGCAGAATCGGTATGTCTCGGTGATGGGGTGCCCTGAAAGGCTGGGGCCCTGGGGCACAGAATGTTTTGCACATGCCCGAAAAGCTCAATGTGTACAGGACCTGTGAATTGAAGTATCTCAAGGACAACTACACGCATAACCAAGTGCCATGTGTAGGGAATGTGTAAGTGCAAGTCATGAAAGCAAACACAGCACTAACAGCATTTGTCATACATCTAGATAAAGTAGGTGTAAGGTCCACATTGGAAAATGGACACTTTTCCAGACAAAACTACACAAAGGTATGACCATTTAACACCCTCGATGAGTGAATAAACAAGTATATAACTACAACAATTCAAGCACATAGCCAAACTATGTCACAGGGAGAAGTGCAACCTAAATGATGTAGACAGTGGCCAGGCCAAGCTGAAGTATTTACCACAGAACATTTCACTCAATGCACTGTCTGATCCATTTATTTTTACATTCCACATAGACATTCATCCAACATTTCTCTAGGCCTGGGCTAAAATTCCATTCCGCTTGCGGAAATTGCGATAATTTGACATTTTCGCGTTCCGCGGAGAGCGCGAAAATGTCAAAATTTCCTCAATCCGCATTTTACCAGAACTTTTTTGCTTGCTCGCGCCGTAAAATAATACATTTTTGCGTGCGTGCGATCGCCTTACCTGAATCCCCGCGTTCGCCGACCAGTTTTCCCGATCCGGTCACGTTCTCCACGAGATGTTGGATTGTTGGTAGCCATTTGCGCTGTCTCGCGACAGTTCGCGCGATCACGTCTTTCTTCTCGCGATCATGCACCGTGAGACAAGTGAAAACAAGATGGCCGCGCCCGTGAGCAACCGCATGGGTAAGTTGGCGAGCCGCGACCACGCAGAAAATACCACGAACAGGCGGGAAAAAAACTTCCGCATCTTCGCGATATTTCCGCGTGCTTGCGGAGATTTTTAACATTTTCGCGATAATTTGCGAAAGTGAATTTCGCAAATTCCACCCACCCCTACATTTCTCCTTGTCCTGTGTAACTACTGCATTGGGTCCAAGGTCACATCACACTGACCTCATCAACTGTAACAGCAATCAAGGATGACAGATACACAACTGTAGTCACACATCACTAACTATACAATAACAGAAAATCATTAGAAAAGAATGGGTGCATGAGTAAATCTTTGAGTGGGTTCAGAAGTGACTGAGTGGATCTGTGAGTGGGTGTGATAGAGTCTGAGAGGGGTCGCAATTGGGTGTGTGAAAGTCTGTCTAGGTCTGTGAGCAGGGCTGGACTGGCCGGAGCGGGCACCGGGCAATCCCCCGGTGTGCCGCACGGGTGGGGGCCAGTTTTGGGCCCCTGGGGGCCGGTTTAGTTACAGGGCCGTTTTTGCAGCATAGCTGCAGAATCGGCCCTGTAACAAATTGGCCGAAAACCGGCCCTGCCAAAGAGCTCAGCGGCACCCCCAACCCCGGGGGCGGGGGGCCTGCCGAGCACTTTGCCCGGGCCGGTTTTGGTTCCCCGTCCGGCCCTGTCTGTGAGTAGGTGCCAGAGTGTCTGAGTGGTCTGCAAGTGGGTGCAGGAATGTACGAGTTGGTTTGTGAGTTGGTGTGAGAGCCTATGAGTGATTGTCTGAGGGTGTGTGACTATTTGAGTGCATCCATGAGTGTGTATAACTCTCTGAGTGGGTATATGAGTGTCTGACTACATCTGTGAGTGGTTGTGTGAGTGTCTGAGTAATTGTGCATGAGGATCTTGGTGAGTCTGTGCCTGGGTGCATAAGGGTGTAAGCAGTCACAGCCGGTGCAGGTAACAGCGGTGGGGTGCTGGGGTGGAGGCAGGGTGGGGGATGAGGGATGAAGTCAACAGATGATGACAAAGGCAAATAAAATTGAAAAAAGAAAGCCACTTACATTGCCCTCACCGCATTGCCTACTCAGCGATGCCGTTAGCACAAGGTAAGTGGTTTTCTTTTTTCTTTTCTTTTTCCTTGTTATCTATTGACTTCATCCCCTCTTTCCCTCACCCCGACCCTGCCCCACCACCCCACTGTCCCACTGATCTTACCTGCACCAGTCACAACTGGGTCGGAGTGGGTCTGTGAGTGGGTGTATGAGTGTCTATGTGGGTCTGTCAGTGGGTGGGTGAGTATCTGAATTGGCATGAGTGGGTGAGTGAGTATCTGGCTAGGACTGTGAGTGCATGTGTAAATGTCTGAGTGGGTTGGTGAGTGGGTGTGTGTCTATGAATGGATTAGTGACTGGGTGCATACATCTCAGAGAGTTTCTGTGAGTCAGTGTATAAGTGTCCTAATGGTTATGTGAATGGGTACATACGTATCAGAGTGGGCCTGTGAGTGGGCATATGTCTCGGAGTGGGTTTGTGAGTGGGTGCATGAGTCTCTGAGTTGGCCTGTGAGTGGGTGTGAGAGTATCTGAGGGGATCTATGAGTGGCTGCTTTAGTGTCTGCGTGGGTCTGTGAATAAGTGTGTGACTGTATGAGTGGGTCTGTAAATGGGTGTGTCTGTGCTTCAGTGGGTCTGTCAGTGGGTTTGAGAGGGTCTCAGTGCATCTGTAGTGGGTGCATAATTATATTGGTGGGTCTGCAAGTGGGTGTGTAAGAGTCTGAGTGGGTCTGTCAGTAGATGTATGTGGGTCTGAGTAGGCCTGTGGGTGGGTTTAAAAGTACGTGATTGGATCTGTTACTGGGTGCATGAGTGTTTGAGTGGGCATGTGAGTAGGTGTGTGAGTGGGTCTGTGAGTGGATGTGTTATTCCTTGAGCAGGTTTGTGACTTGGTACATGAGTCCTTGAGTGGGTCTGTGAGTAGGTGTGAGAGTATCTGAGTGGATTTGTGAGTTGGTGCATTACTGTCTGAGTTTCTGAGTGGCTCAATGAGTGTCTCAGTGAGTCTGTGAGTGGGTGTGTGATGGTCTGAGTGGGTGCCTCTGTGCCTCAATGGGTCTGTCAGTGGTGTGAGAGTGTCTCAGTGGGTGTGTAGTGAGTGCATGACTATCTAGGTGGGTCTCTTTGGGTGTGTATAATGTCTAAGTGTGTCTGTGAGTGGGCGAGTGAGTGTCTATGTGGGTATGTGCTTGGGTTCATAAGTGTCTGAGTAGATCTGTGACTGGATGCATGAGTGTCTGAGTGGGCCTCTGAGAGGGCGAGGAAGCCTCTGAGTGGGCTTGTAAATGGGTGAGTGAGTCTCTGAGTGGGTCTGTAAGTGGGAGCATGGGTCTGTGAGTGGGTCTGTGAGTGGGTGTGAGAGTATCTGAGTGAATTTGTGAGTGGGTGCATTAGTGTCTGAGTTCTTCTGTGAGTGGCTGAATGAGTGTCTGAGTGGGTCTGAGACTGGGTGCCTCTGTGTCTCAATGGGTCTGTCAGTGGGTATGAGAGCATCTCAGTGGATCTGTGGTAACTAAATGAGCATATGTGTGGGTCTGTACGTAGATGTTTAAATGTCTAAGTGGGTCTGTGATTGGGTGTGTGAGTGTCTGAGTGGGTCTGTGAGGAGGTGTGTGAGTCTGCGTAGGTCTGTGAGTAGGTGTTTGAGTCTCTGAGTGGGCTTGTGAGTGGGTGCATGAGTGTCACAGTGGGTCTGTGAGTGCATGAGTCTCTGAGTGGGTCTGTGAGTGGGTGCACAATTGTCTGAATGAGTCTGTGTGATTGGGTGCATGAGTGTCTGAGTGGGTCTGTTTGTGGGTTGAGTGTCTGAGTGGGTCTGTGAATGGGTATGAGGGTATCTGAGTGGGTCTGTGTCTTGCTTCACCCTCCAGATAATACAGAATACCACACAGTGACTCAATCACGACGAAGCAATAATCTCCCAACTTAAATCTTCAAACCAGCTTCACTCGAAATAGGACTTATTCCCAGCTATTTGCTTATACAGGTAATCACAACGTCGTAGCTAGTGACCTTTAAATCAAACAGGCAATAAACGTATCCTTTTTATTCATTCCCATCTTTTAATTATGGACACACTCCAAAAGGGTATTTCCACTGAAGGAGAGTTCAAATATGAATGCCTCCCTTTTTCTTCTGCACGTTTATTGCCGTTTCTCATTTAAAAACCAGGCACCCTGCAACTCGGGATTTAAAAATCTCCGCGTCTGACCGTGTGTCCGTGATAGTCGATCTTTTTGATTGTGTCCCTAATTAAAAGATGGGAATGAATAAAAAGGAGAAGTTCATCACCTGCTTGGTTTAAAGGTCACTGGCTACGACGCTGTGATTACCTGAATAAGCAAATATCTGGAAATAAGTCCTATTTCGAGTGAAGCTTGTTTGAATATTTAAGTCGGGAGATTATTTCCCCGTACATAGACCACACGCCCAGACTACGATTCAAAGTGCTGGGAATTTTTAATTGTGTCATTGTAAAGCCTGAAGAAGGTGTTTGGACCTGCTGATACTACCGAAACGCGTCGCTCCTTGATCGTCTTTAAAGAAATATTTTTACTTTGTAATGGAATCTAAATATACTTCATAATAGAACAATTTTCCTAATTCTGATTTAGAATGGACTGTTAATGTTGATTTCCATAATTAATGTGCACTTTGCTTTTAATATGTACTTTTTTGTGTATTTTACTGTACAATAATAACCCTGAATGCATTGGTGTGGTATTGTTTTTAATATTAGAGCGGACTGCTCAATGTGATTTATTCTCTTATTAACTTGTTATTTATTTTATTGAACTAATGAATAAACATTTACATATTTGATTAGTTGGCTATTGCGATAAGCTCCTGGTGTCTGAGTGAAAAGTGAGAATTTAGTGTGCGATTTATGCTTCTCAAAGGGAATCATTTGTTAGACATAGATAATAATAAACACAAGCAGCAAAGAATACTGGACATCCTGCAAGGAATCAAAAAGATATATACACTTAATACATCAGATTATTACCTTGAATGTGCACATACTCACACATCACAAAGTCAATATTTAAAGAAAACACCTCAGATGATTATAGCCGCTGGAAACTGGATATGCATGCAAACAGCCACGCATCACAATGGCACTAAGCAAAAATGAGATACATCACCGGCTGCAAACTTCATCTTGGCCCAATCCAGACTGGGGGATTTACAACCGGGGGCAAGAGACTCAGCAAAACTGGGAACTGCTGCACTGAAGATGCATCCACCGTTCAGGCTCAAACAATCCCAGTCTCCAAGTCAACAAGCCCCTGCTTTATATAATCTCAAAACACACTAGAGGTTTCGAGAGGCTCGGGTAACCCCTTTTTTTTCTATAAGCCCCCTGGGAAGACCAGGTCCCGAGGGCGATGTGCAATTATGAAGAGGGGGCCCGAGGGGGCCCGCAGCCCCAGGGACAGCCACCTCCCTGGGGCTAAAAAAATAAAATACTGTGGGGGGCTCCTGCCCCCACGCTGCCCAAGGCACCACCACATCCCTGGGCATTTTTACATTTTGTGTGGGAGTCCTGGGGACTGCCACCTCCCCAGGGCTTTGATGTTTAAATGTGGTGGGGTCGCACTCCCTCTCCTGCAGCCTCGGGGAGCGCCATCTCCCCGGGGCATCATAAATTAGTATACAGGGGTATGTTGCAGACCCCCAGCCCCAGCCCCAGGGACCACCACCTCCCCAGGGCTATGCAAATGTTGGGAGAGGGGCCACATGGCCCCCTCCTGGAGTCCTCGATGGCCCTGGAGACTGCCACCTCCCAGGGCCGGCTTCTGCAATGTCCCGGGGTGCCCACCCCCGGAACATTGCTGTTTGCTATTGCAGGGCGGGAGCACGGCTCCCTCCCTGTCATAGCAAACACTGCTTTGCTTTGTTGAAGCAAGAGCAGGAAATCTACTCTCGCTTCAACGAAGCACAGCAGAATTGCTTTTGGGCAAGGGGAGCAGCATGTTAGCATCTCCCCACGTCCAAAAGCAATGCTGTCTCCCGCAGGAGGCAGGGAGCTGGCAGGGACCATGGGGGCATTGGGGCTCCCCCCATGGTCCCCAACTTGAGGGCCCCCGGGGGATGGGGTCCCCGGGGTCAGAAGTGGCCCAGGAGGGGGTCCACTCGGAATTCCTCCCCTATATTGTATTTGTTTTTTTGTTGTTTTTTTTTAAAAGGAAGGCCAGGCCCGGGGGATGGGGTCCATAGGGCTTTAATTGGCCTTAGTAGGGGGGGACACGTTTTTTAAAAAGTAGATAATTGATTGGCTGTTTATGAACATTGTCACTCAAAAGGAGGGTGCATGTTACTTTCTTTAAAAAGCATGTTTCTTATTGGCTTGTTAAAAATATTTGAAAGGTACAGTAGATTGGATAAGGTCTTATTTTGCAAACTTCAACCACACCTGCTGTTTGCATTTGTAAGCTTGTGTGCTGAACTTGAAGATATGGTGAACTTGTGACCTGTCAGTTCACTTCAATGTTCCATGAACTGTTGCCATGGAAACTGGCATTAGGGAGAAGGGGGGAAGGGTTGAATGTAATCTGTGGTTTAAAAATGTGGAATTGCAATTCATATATAAGTGATATGTTATTAAAGTAAGATTTCTCAAGGCAGTACTATCTTTTAAAGTGGTGTGTTCTTAATAAAATGTGCTATTTTTATTTGTAATATATTTTTAAACTCCTGTATGAATTTGAGTCTCCATGGCGTTGGTGCACAGTGAAATCGCAACTCCCAAAAATTCCAGAACCAGTTTGGGTACTTTTAGAAGTCAGTTGGTAAGGGTTAATATGTCTAACCAATAGAAATGTGTTTTACAATTTGAAATTATGTAGGAAGCAATGTGATTTGTTACTTATATTCATTTGTGTGGAGAAAGAGAGGGACATTTTTACATTACCAGTTTTATCTTGTTGAGAGAGGAGCATTCCATTGATTGTGTGCATAAAAAAATCTTGTATGAGTTTCTGATATTTCATGTTCTACAAATCGATTTGGAAGGTGAGTTATATGTTTATGAGGTGTAATATGTATTAGCTTTATTTTTAAACTTTATAAATTATTGAAGAACTGTGATGTTTGAAATATATTATTAAATGTAGAGATGTGCATTGTAGTTTGTTTTATTGTAGTTAAATGTTGTTTGAAATTTATTTTGTATAGTAATATGTTGATATTGGAAGATGGATTAGTGATTATGGTAGTTTGTTTTAATGTGTGCATATGTATATTTGTAGTATACTGCATAATTGTAGGTGTTGCTTTCAAATTGGAAGTGGAGTCTGTCAAGTTTTAAGGTGTGCATGGACTTCTGTCTGAAGTATGTCTCTACTTGTACAGGTATTTTCATATGTCTTATACATTTGAAGGTCCATGATGTATAAGAAAGAGGTGTTGTTGCTTTTTATGTGGTAGGCTCAAGACTTTGAGTAGTAGTAGAATGGTGAAGATGGAGCATAATAGTGTGGTTTAAAAGATGTTGATATAGGTATTCATGATTAGACTTCTTTTTTTATGTCTCTAGAGAGGTGTAGTTGAAAAATGCCACATAAATGTTGGTGTTTGTTTGACATTGGAAGATTGTTCTGTGGATTTTTAAAGTGTGGATAGTGTTATGGTCCAAACATATGCATGTATGCTTTTAGAAATATGGTGAGACTTTCAGCAAATGACATGTGAAGGGTTCCTGCTTTGAATTTGGGTAGGTGTAACATTATAAGTAGTTGTAGAATGGTAAAGCAGCAGCACAAAAGTGAGGTTTGAGATATGTTTGTAGAGATATTATTCATTAGAGTAATTTGCATGATGTGTGGAAAGGTATATTCCATATATACCGCTTAATTTTCAGTGTCTGTTTGAAATTTGAAGTTAGTCTGTTAAGTTTTGAGCTGTGGATGGTGTTGTGACTGAGGTATGTATTTACTAGTACATGTTTTATAGTATGTGTTATGTGTCTGAAGATGATAGAAGTATAAAACACAGGTATACATTTATCTGTATATTACTTTTATATATGATGCTGCTAGCAAAAGGCACAAACATATGCATGCATGCTTTTAGGAATATGGTGAGACGTACAGCAGAGACTTGTAAAGGGTTGCTAGTTTATATTTGTGTAGGTCCAATAGCATAAGTAGTTGCAGAATGGTGAACCTGCAGCTCAAAACTGTGGTTTAAAAGATGTTGGCAGAAGAAGTAGTGATTAGGGCATTTTGTATGAGTCTATTGAAAGGTATGGTTGAAATATATAACATTATTTTAGGTGTATATTTGAAATGAGAAGTGCAGCTTCTTAAGTTTTAAGATCTGCATGGTTTTGTGACTGTGGTATTTCTGTACTTACAGATGTATTTTCATATGTATTATGCATCTGAAGATGCTGGATTTATAAAATACAGGTATAGATTAAGAGTGAGCAGACAACTCCGCTCTGCCTGTGGAGTGTGCAGAGATTTGCCTACTCCGCGAAGAACGCAGAGTAGGCAAATCTCCACACATTCCACAGTGGAACGGAGTTGGCCCGCCACCCTCCTCGACCCCTATTAAGAAATAAGCTACAATTAAGTTTAAAAAAGTAAAAACCACTTACCTGTTTACAGCGGTGTCCTTGGACTGCCCTCCTCCTCTTCCTCACCATATGGGTACTGCTTGAGAGAACTGCGCATGCGCCCACACATTCGCATTTCTTACAAGAAACCACAGATAACATTCAACCCTTCACCCTAATGCACGGGCATGAATTTCTTGAGAGAAATGCACATGTGCGGGTGTGCGCACTTGCGCAGTTCTCCCAAGCAGTACCCGAATGGTGAGGAAGAGGAGGAGGGCAGCCCAGGGATATAGCGGTAAACGGGTAAGTGGTTTTTGCTTTTTTGAAATTACTTGTAACTTATATCTTAATAGGGGGGTGGAGGCGGGCGGTGTAGCAGAGCTCCAGGGAGTACGTCCCCCCTTCTCTCGCCCCCGCTTGATGGAGCACCCCAAAACCTTCCCTGCACAACTTGAATCACCACCACTATATTTTGGAAAATTTCAGGAAGATTCGTCAAACAGTGCCAAAGTTTTAGGCACATCAAAAAGGCTTTTCCAATGGAAACATGTTCCTAACTATAACTACCTACTGGCAACCGCCAGTAAGTAATACATAAATATATACAGACAGAAGGTAGCCAGTAGGTAGTTTTAGTTAGGACCAACTTTTCCTATGAACAAAGCATTTTTTGTTTTGCAAATAACTTTGGCGCTGTTTGACAAACCTTAACAAATGTTTTGTAACTAGTACACAAGTTACCTGAGCTGCTGTTTGGAAAGTTTTGGTGATTTTTGAAGCAGGGGCCAGGCAAAAGGGGGTGTCCCAAAATGCTTTTCCCCATGAGTGTGTGTAAATTATTTATTTCAGCATTATGCTATAAAAGACAATCAATCATAAAAGCAACATAGTTCATTACAAAGGAGACAAAAGAAGATACATTGATTAAGAGTCAACTCAGGTAAACGTACTAAAATGGCCTAACATCGGTAAAGAAGATATACAGACTGCCTGTTCGAACGCATACACATAGCATGGGATGGCTTGTGTTGGTGCTATAAAAGTGGACTTTTTTCTTAGGCCTGTGTTAAGAGATTCTTCATCCATATTGGTTTCTTGGTCCTCAAAAAAGCTCTTTAGTTTGATCCTCAAAAAGAATTGTGCAAGTTCTTTATGTAATGAGAAGAGGTCACTTGTGGGTGTTGGTATGGACCCCAGTCCCTTGGAAAGGACAGCATTCTCATCAGGTGATAGGGTGTGGGTGCTCACGTTTATGATGTTGGTGGGACCCTACTCATTGTCGGTCCCTGTTCCTTCCCTTCGCTACTCATCACCACTGGATTCAGGGTTTGGTCCCTCCAGTTGACTTTGGCTGGCTGTCTGGGGTACTTTTGTTTTCCTCTTCCCCAGTCACTGCCTCTGTATAAAAAAGGAGGCAGACCGTGTTGGAATAGAAAGCCCTGTGTGTAAAAGGGCTATTGCCAGTAGCCAAACGGTAGCATCAGGGGGGTGGGAATTTGTTGATCTTTATTAGTATGGTCTCTGAGGTAGTCTAGTTGCCCCTTCATCACTGCTGACGCTGCTGCTCCTGTCAACTTTACTGATTTAGTACTTTGTAAGGATAGGGTTACATTTTGTTCACAGCCTATTTTTCTTTTGTGTGTGCATTTTACTAAAAGAACACGACATGGGGTGCTTGATCAATATATTATAAAGCAATGGTCAAATGCGGGACATAGGACTAAGAATTGTTAACTGAGGTGGGCAACACAATAAGCTTATATCTTGTACACCATACTGCAAATGCTGGAGCGGGTAGTACAAAAGTTTGTATACCTCCCCCCTTCTGCATGTTTATATTAATCTGAATAATTAACTAATAGTAATCATATGAATTAGTTTGCAGTGAAAACATTAACCAATTATATTAACAAAAGAATTACACGTGGGAATTGCACCTTGCATGGCTATATTAATTGTAAACTAACTTGAGTACGCATATTAATAGTAGGAAATTAGAATATTGCATGTTATATGTTGCTTTGGTGATGTATTTGTGATTTGTGCTTTATTCAGTGAGTATAAACCGCTCTGAGTGTTGCTTCTGCTAGATAAATACACACACATATGGGTATTAGCAAGGGGATAACATTTTATTAGTCATATCTATGTTTTAATTACGTTATTTGTTTCTTTTGCTTAGGTTCACCATTTCGGCCTAAACAAGATGGCTGAACGAGACGTTAAACGTGACTGCCCTGACAACACGAGGTTCTGGGTGAAGTGCGTAGGCGTCACCGCCAGCAGCAGTGGCCTGGACCTGACCCCGGGAGAACATGTACCCTTCAAGGACGCTCCGGGAACTTAGCCAATACCAAAGACAATGCTTGATTTAAAAACCGGAACCAGCAAGTACGATGAGTTCATCGTTTGCCACCCTGAGAACTGCATCTCACGACCCCAAGTCGACCAATCAGGACTTTCTAAACGCCGATCTTGATACTTTTTGACATTATTTTCATTATAAAAGTAGGTAGGGAATTGAACTGTTATTGACACTCTCTTCTTTGACGAACTCGATTTCCTGACGTTATGCTGACAGAGAGGACGATGACACTGCTGGACAGCTGTTATCCTGAATCTTTGAGAGACTGAATTGCGGCCTAACTTTGTTGAATAAAATTCTTCCTTGACTGACTGACTTAGAGGACGACTTTAGCCAGAATAGGTAAATATGATGCTCTGAAATGCTGATGATGATTTCTAAAGTTTCTTGCAATATTTCTTAGATAAAGAATACTCGATTAATTGACAAATGTGTTGTGTTGATTATTTGAATAAGAGAATAACGGAAAAGAAGGAATGTGTAGATAGATGAGTTTAGTCACTAAAATCATAGATAACAACTAAATGATCCATCTCCTTATGAGAGGGATATCTTAGGTCTGAAGTCAATGTGTTTAGCGGAAGGTAAAGGTATTCCTTTCATGTCAGCGTTTGGAAGCTTATTACCCTAGTGTCGTAAATAAAGTATTACGCACTCATAATTTCTATAGGTATCAATAGGATCATGCATAAAGCAAGAGGCTGAGTCTGTGGTATCAGGTTCAAAAGGGCTTTATTCCAATAACTCGAGTTATAGGGAGAATAGTTCCATCACCACAAGGGATCAGGAAGGGTCTTCTGAAACGTTATTCACAGAGTACAGTATATATACATTCAATATTATACGTAAGCAGGAGCGCTTCAGGCAGAGCAAGAGAAAATGAGATAAGAGCTTGTGGGCGTGTAAGTAGGCGTGAAGGTGGGCGTCCATGTGGGCGTCCACTTGATGAGTCATAGGTGAGTGTCATAGGTGGGTGGGTACCTGGAGGGGGTTGCGTGATCAGCTGGAACTTTACTGGAACTTTGCCTTACTTGTGCTCAACTCGAGCATGACGTGTAACTGACGTGTAACTGGGGGAAGGTTGCTGTGCAGTCGGGGAGTCTGGAAGAGAGGCCTTCAGTGTCAGGACGACCAGCACATCTTGTATTATCTGATATCTAAAGTCCGGAGCAGGAACTGATCTGTGACATAGGTTGCCCATCACCAGGAGCCGATGTGGCTTCTATTTCTTTATTCACTGCGTAGGCCTTACATGGGGGCTATGGGCTTTCCGCTTTCACTGACGTGAGCTTTGCAATCACACAAAAAGAGACAGAAAGGCTAGGCTCTCTCCTTTGCAGACGGGTTGTGTTTATTCCTCCTTCTCCAGGCAGGAATGTGGTTCAGTAGGAGTAAGCAGATAACCGTGCTCGGCACCTCGGACAGGGCCCCTTTGGCTGAGGCCCAAGTGTGCAAGGCCAAGGATACGCAGCTGCAGCTCTCAGAGCGTCTGTGGCCTGAAACCTCTTTTCGGCTCTGGCTGAGCCACAATAATGGGCTTTCATGAAAATGACACGAGTGCAGGAAAACATGATGCAAAACGTGTAGGCCTCAATGCAGATTTGTCGTTTCTCTCATGGGAGACTGGATGATGGCATGCCACGTTATAGCATAAGCATCATGATAGACAGGCCATGGAGGGAAAATGCATGGCATACATGCATGTAAACAAAAACGTTGGGGAACACCTAGGGGACACATAGGCCAACCCATAGGGGACACATAGGCCTCATAATTTTTATTTCCTGTTTCCCTCCTTGTCCCCTAGTGGACCCTTCATGTCACATCTATTTTCATGAGACAGTCGATCTGTTCTTGCAGCATTATTTTTCCATTTTCAATACTTAGTATATGGGGATGTGGAACACATGCAGTAGCACACAGGCCGCAAATGGCCGGGCCACACTGCAGACATAGACAACAACTGAATATCATTAGTAGTATTAACCCACAGACGGTCAACACTTTCCATCCCCATACCGATATTACTCCCCAGAGCCAACTGGACCAAGTCCACGTGCCTGGGTCTTGGTGTATGCTTTGGGCAATCTTGTGGAGCCTTGTTATTGCTTTGTATACAGACGGTGCGTTATTAGGGATGAAAACGCAACAGCTGGAGCCGATGATCCTACAAGCCCCGCCCCTATCCGCCAGGATGACGTCAAGAACAAGACGATTCTGAAGAACGAATATTCTCATAGCAGACTGTTCTTGGGTCAAGTTCCAGGATGCGGACCTGTATATAGCTGAGCACTGTTCACAAAGTGTCTGAGCTGACACTAACCAATTTTAGATTCAAATATTTTTAATTTTCAACATAGAAACAAAGTATTCACTGAGTCATTTCGTTATGTTCAGGTGTAAAACAACAAATAAAGTTATTGCGATTTGTACCAGAGCAAATTCATAAGCTGTATGCTTAAAACTCATTTACATACAGTATTCATGTATAACATAAATTCAATACGATTGTTATCAACATTTCAATATGTAACATAATTACAACACAACAAAGAAATGAATGCCCAATGCATTTCGGAACCACTGTTCCTTCGTCAGGGGCCAGTCTGCAAAATAAAAGATAAACCGTTTCATTGTTTGAATTGTTTTTAGGGACTCAATCTCTAGAAATCTGATGCGTGCCAAGCACGCCTCAAAGCAAGTTACCTGTGAGTGTGTAATTTTTAATCTCTGTTGAATGAGGAACCTCGTGATTCTGTGAATGTAAAGAACGAACCAAGTGGGGTTAATTCAGCAACTGGGACGGACTTCTTCCTGTTCTCTGTTGACTCATTGCATATACGCAACCTAGACATCATTTCATGGATGACGCAGTCCCTTGATTCCTTTAATTGCGTCACTGAAAGTTCACGTAAAGTATGTCATGGAGAACATCTTTTCTCCGTCATGCACACCTTACTTCGTAGCATCTGATTACTTTATTTTTCCTTTCCTTATTCTTTGAGTCCGTTCCAAGATGGCGCTTCCGCGCGCCTTTTATGTTAACTTTGATATTATGATTATATCCCCCATTGCATGCTTGGCAAGGAGAATAATACGAGGCGATTTACACCTTAGACTTTTGGTCCATTAGCAATATCTCTGCCTTCCCGTATTCCCTACATCTTATAGGTGTGTATATATCACCACAACCTTCGGTCCCCTTACCCTGTTCCAAGATGGCGCCTTCGTGTGCCTTCCGAGTATGTACTCATTTGCTGACAGTACTCGCCCTCCAGGTTTGACTTCTCAATCTTAGTACTTCCGGTTTGCGTTCCGGTTTCCCATCATATAAGCATCCGGACCCCTTCAGTCCGTTGACAACTTGTTCATTTGGTGAGGTGTTCCGTTGGTTTCTCTTGCTCGTAAATGATTTATAGGTAAGGATTCTCCATCCGACATTTGCGGTGGTTTAACAGCCATATATTTTGACCTCGCGCCGTTTTTTAATTCCCGGCTTTCTTCTTTCTTCTTTTTTCTATAGCTCATTACACACGTAGACCTAAGGTAAGATCTTGACCTGTTTTTAAAGCCCAGATAATGTTTACATCGAATAGTTTCGCTCTTCATGTAAACTTTCAAGACTTCTCACGTCACTGTCCGTTGACATGTCCTATTCTTTCTATACAGTGCTATAAAGTATCTCGATAGAGGTAAGACTATGAATTTATTGCAACATCGCATCTACATGTACACGTTCGCTATTTAAGGTCCCAGTTGCTGAATTAACCCCACTTGGTTCGTTCTTTACATTCACAGAATCACGAGGTTCCTCATTCAACAGAGATTAAAAATTACACACTCACAGGTAACTTGCTTTGAGGCGTGCTTGGCACGCATCAGATTTCTAGAGATTGAGTCCCTAAAAACAATTCAAACAATGAAACGGTTTATCTTTTATTTTGCAGACTGGCCCCTGACGAAGGAACAGTGGTTCCGAAATGCATTGGGCATTCATTTCTTTGTTGTGTTGTAATTATGTTACATATTGAAATGTTGATAACAATCGTATTGAATTTATGTTATACATGAATACTGTATGTAAATGAGTTTTAAGCATACAGCTTATGAATTTGCTCTGGTACAAATCGCAATAACTTTATTTGTTGTTTTACACCTGAACATAACGAAATGACTCAGTGAATACTTTGTTTCTATGTTGAAAATTAAAAATATTTGAATCTAAAATTGGTTAGTGTCAGCTCAGACACTTTGTGAACAGTGCTCAGCTATATACAGGTCCGCATCCTGTCACTAGTTGTTCTCTTGCCCAGTAGGAGAGGACAAACTCCTACGTAGCTGAAGCACCACTATTTTTACTCTAAGGATTATTGAATAGACTGATTTACCACTCGGAGTGCTCCCTCACACAATTATTGCTTGGGTCAAGTTCCCCAGGGCTGATGCAGTCTCATTTGCAACTGTTTCTAGAATCCTTGTTAGCCTGCGGATAAGTTTACTATTCTGGACGGGACCTATGAAGAAAAATAATCCTTTGTTGAAATCTGTATATTGCTCCCAAGCTGTCTCAGTCTGGTCAATGCCGGAGGCATCGAGCCCTCGTCTGTGTCTGATAAGTGCTAGTTGGAGATCTTGATGATAGTTCGATGGGGCCAAGAAAACGGGTGGTAAAAGAAATGATATGTAGCACGTCCCACCCCAGTCTAAGGGCAGTTGCACATAGGCTGTCTGGCCACAAATAAAGTAGGTGTGTCGTGATGCTCTGAAATAGGACTTTCCTTTGTCTTTAAACTCTATTATAGTATTACACTCGCTGTGCCCCAAATGTACTGAGCCTTCTTTTCTGACACACAAGTCCCCTCTCACTGGCAGGACTGTAATTGAGGATGGACCTACAGTGTGTATGGGCTTGACATTCAACATTATAAAGTCGAGGGTCACATTTCCTTGCTGATACTCTTCATTTTCTAGATCTGTACCTTTTCTTTGGGGAAGACCTTCTTCGTCTGGGAAACATGCTTCATTCATGACTTTATTCAAGTTACCCCATACCCAGTCACCCCTACACTCCTTGTCTTGACATTCTTTGGCATCACCGTTGATGGATGTCATTAAGGCAAACCATGATCCGCAAGAACCATTATGGGAGAACGGAAAAGGGAAAAGAGGCAACACTCCCTTCACCTTCTGATACGGGGGAAGTCGGCCACAGACCCAGCAGTCTGTAGCATTGCTAGTCTGATGTGAATGGTGCAGCATCTGAATAAAGGTATTGTTGCGCAGGGCAAGTCGATATGATAGCTCATGGGATGGCAGATCACTAAATGTGTGCTTTATGGTATCATTAGTGGAGGAGTGTAAGAGTGAGGCAATAGGAGGAAAAATAGCATGTAGTATTAAGCTGATACATATTATCGTGATGCACAGAAGAGATAGAAACATCAAAGTCACTATACATCTACTACGTAATATTTTACAGTATTTGTTTTTCATCTTGCTCTTTTTATCATTATCATTGTCCAAGATCTTATGCAAGCCAGAATACATGTTCAACCGCTTCACCACCTAGTGGACTTAATTGATCAAACGGGTTCTGACTTTTTAGATCTAAGTTTAGCTTTGTACTCCTGCTGAGGAGTCTCCTCTAGTAAAGGGGGCTCAAAGTCTGAAAAGTTTGTTTCCTTTTTAAAAGAATCGTTATTCCCGAAGTAGCGTTTACAATGATGAAGATGAACCCATCCTTTCCGTCCTTCAACTTTAACGGCTGTCCTCGTGGTTAATAACACTAACTTCGGCGCCTTCCACCTCGGCTCAAGAGGGCTCGATCTATCAAAGTTCCTTATTAGGACATAATCCCCAGGGGCGATGGAGTGTTCCTTGATCTGGGTGTTGTCAGGGAAGGCGGCAGCAACCTGCGAACGACAAGAGAGTAGTGCAGACATCAAGGAAGCCAGGTAATCTGTCGGCATGTTACTATCAACATCAGTAATCTTTTTAGGCATCGGAGTGCCCCACATATTCGGTGGTCTACCAAAGACCACTTCATAGGGAGATAAGCCTGTTCTAGAATGGGCTACCATTCGCATGTAAAATAGGGCAACCGGCAGGGCTACCATCCAATCTACACCTTTGTCTGCGCAAATCTTTGCTAGTTTTATCTTTAAGGTCTGATTGTGCCTTTCTACAAGGCCTGCTGCTTCAGGATGTCGTACACAATTGAACTTCCAGGTATACCCTAACAGAAGGGACACCTGCTTCATGAGTTCAGAGGAGAAAGGCTGACCGTTGTCGGAATATACGACACGCGGTAATCCATAACGTGGGAAAAACTCTCGCACCAATTGTCTGGCGGTAGTTACAGCAGTATAATCAGGGACTGGATACGCTTCTGTCCACCTTGTCAGTGAACATACTACTACCAGGACATATTTGTAACCTCTACATCTATCCATTTGGATATAATCCATCTGGAGGACTTCAAAAGGGTGGTCAGGTGGATGGAATCCACCTTGTTCCATCGGAATGCCTTTTCCTGGATTGAATTTGCAACAGATCATACATGTTCTGACTTTTTGTTTCGCTGCTGCACGCAGGTGCTTGTTGAACCAGATATTCTGTAAGCTGTCTAGCATTGCTTTCTCTCCTAAGTGTGCAGGACTATGTGCGGTATTTATTATCACTTGTACCATCGAATCAGGAAGAAACCATGTTTCTTTGCCCTTAGTCATCCAACCCTGATCAGTCAGTACCCCTCCTTGTTCCGACCATTTCTTTAATTCATCTAGAGTAGCATGTGTCTGTATGTCTTGTACATCCCCGGAAGGATCCCTGACTGTCATGGCTTTGGTCATTGATGGTATCTGTGAGTTCGTCATGTCTAGTGGGGTCTGAGCTGTCTGTTTAGCAGTTTGGTCTGCCAGATCATTGCCTTGAGAAATGGTATCTGTGGCTTTAGTATGTGTTTTGCATTTCAGGATAGCTATGGCTGTCGGTAAATGTATCGCTTCCAGAAGGGCTTGTATAAGGGGGCCATGCTGTATCTTGGCCCCGTGAGAGGTCAAGAAACCTCTTTCTCTCCACAGTACTCCGAAGTCATGAACTACCCCGAATGCGTATTGTGAATCTGTGTAAATGTTTACTCTTAAATGCTTAGCTCTTATGCATGCTTGTGTCAGAGCGATGAGCTCTGCTGCTTGTGCTGACAGTATGTCTATTCTTTTAGTCTCTATGATTTCAGTAGCAGTGGTCACTGCATACGCTGCCACTAATTCTCCCGCCCCCGTCCTCATGCATGAGCCGTCAACATAGAGTGTTAGGTCAGGGTCTGGGAGTGCAACATCTGTCAAGTCTTGTCTTGGTTTAGTCACTGTATGTATTACTTCAACACAGTCATGTGGTGGAACGTTTTCTGTACTAGAGGGCAAAAGAGTAGCAGGATTCAGTATGTTGCATCGTCTGATCTCTATGTGTGTTTGAAATACCGTCAGCTCATAACCTGTCAGTCTCGCTACAGTCAGGTGTTGGGTTTGTGTCCGGTTCAAGAGAACCTCCACTGCGTGCGGTACTTGTACTGTCAGGGGGTGGCCCAGCACTATCGAGTCACTTTGTCTTATGGCTAAGGCCGTTGCTGCAACAGATTTTAGGCACGCAGGCAAAGCCTGTGCTACTGGGTCCAATGTACTAGAAAAATAAGCACAGGGCTTGTGTTTTCCTGCATGATCTTGTGTGAGGACAGATAGTGCTGTTCCATCCCGCTCTGTCACAAAAAGCATAAAAGATTTGTTGTAATCAGGGGTCGCTAAAACTGGTGCTTGACATAAAGCTCATTTTAATTCTTCAAATGCCACAGTGTGTTCTTGTGTCCAAGGGAGGACATTAGTAGAAGCTGCCTCCTGTGTCGTCAACTGTATTAGGGGCTTGGCTATGTAAGCATACTGGGGAATCCACTGCCTGCAATATGAAGTGAGGCCAATGAATGCACGTACCTCTTTTTGTGTCTTGGGCTGTGAAAGGCCAGAAATCAATTGAATACGTTCCGGTGCACACAACTAATTCCCCTGAAAGATCACAATAAAACATGAGAAAAGGGAAGAGCAACATACCTATTTCCTCGGCTTAATTTCTAAGGGGGCTAATTTCTAAGGTGCTAGCGGGAAGCGAACCTCCTCAGGGGCCAGCAGGAAGCCAATATTCTCCTCAGGAAGCCAATATTCTCCTCCTTCCCCCCTTTTTGACAGGAGGAAATCTGAAACAGATTTCACTGCTGTCAAACACTATCAAACCCTGTGTGTAGCAACTGGGCGTAAGCAAAATTATAGGAGATACACAGCGCATTTGAAAATGGCGAGAAATCCTTCTAGCAAATGTACAAACCTCATTGTGTTAGCTCATAGGCTGGCCAAATGACATCTCATACGCAAATGTCCCTATTATGTGAACCTACACCAACCTGAAGTCAATATTAATGCTAGGAGGCCCTAATATTAATGCTAAGCTTCCTAAATATTTGGAAAACCAAGTTTAAGAACACTTATCAATGCTGATAATTTCATAATTAATAATTTATCTGCTAAAGAAACCAGTCATTTTGCAATAATTTCCACCTATACAATAAGCTGCATCCCTCGCTTTTTATATTCAAACGTCTCCCTTCAGAAGCCCAAACCCAATAGCCTAATTTAAAAACATGTCAACTCTTTGCGCCACCATTTACAAGAATGAGCTTACTAAAGCAAACTTGAAAAAGGAAATCCTGTCAGGTATTTTCTCATTACCCTAAATACCGAGCCTCATTTGTGGAAGCCCATTTACAACATTCTAAAAGGCAGAGTTGTCACTCTGGGGTGGCAGTCCTTATTTAAAACAGGCATTTCAAGTGTTAAGATGCCAGTGTACAGATCATAATTGTTCCTTAATGTCCAATCTGGAAACATATGACCGAGGCTGCCTGTCTATAAGAGAAGGGCAGTCATGTGACACATATTTTAGTCTTGCATAACCTTTTTTTTATTTTATTCATCTCCAATACCAATTAGACATACACTGATAACGTGTTGTCTGCTATTTTGACAGCATGATAATGGTAAGATCATGTCTGTGAAATTTAGTAATTGTGAACAAGTTCCAGTCAAGCGCTGCGCAAAGATTGACGTCATCACGACCATCTCTGTACCGCATAGGAGAACTTGTATTAATGCTAAACAGACTGGTCAATACGACACAAAAACAAAACATATATAACATACATATGCCAAGCCATCAGTATACCAAGCACAGAAAGCATAGACAAATTACAATAACATATATAAATGAGCAGTGATGCGCAATTACCGTACCTACAGCTCAGAGGCGAACATTCTGGCCTGCTTAATTTGTCAGGCTTATAATCAATAACTGATTTTCCTTTCCTGCCTTACTCACCCCCCATCTGACAGAAGGTCATCTTAATGATGAGCAGCTGTCAGCTGGACTGACTGTGTTATTTCGGACACACAGGACCAGCAAAAATAATCAAAAATGAAAAACACACGAACATTTCTTTTTGGAAAGGTGTTATGCATCTATTTCAACACAATGTACCCTGATTTCCTATTTGAAGGCGCATATCTCATGTTTCTTCTCATACTTGTAATCTTTGGATCATTTTTCCAATCCAACTGGTGGCAGCTTTGGGCCACAATTTCCACTGTGAAAATTGTCTGAATTTGAAAATCGTTTTTATATAGGCATATAGCCCTTAAAATTTCAAGCAAGAGCATCATTTTACTTTTTGTCTAGAAGCAATGTAACATTTGCTAAGAAATAAAACAACAGTCTTCCATAGACATTTCCTCGGGGCACTGGTTTTGCACAGAATAGAACAAGGGAAGGCTTCTCGAGTTTCATTTCTCAGCTGGCCTGTCTTATCAGAGAAGCTAAAAATAGCCCCTCAGCGCGGCTTGAGCCTGGGCTGCCAGCCATCTGTTTTCTATCTACTCCTGGCCCTCAAGGCTCTCCGGCTGCAGGCATTACACAGATGCTATGTCAGAGAAGCTTTCTAAGCAGTGCCTGTGTTCTGCTCCTTTTCCGGCCCCCACCTTACTGGCTTCAAGGTCAGAATCTGTCTCCGATTTCTGTATCACATTCTGCTCTATTCAGCCCCCACCTTCTCCTCACTCTGAAGCTATCAAAGACAAAAAGTCTTCTCAATTCCATATAAACTGCAATAATTCGCCCTATTGAAAGATCGTTTTTATATACAATTTGTTCTCAGGGGGTCGTAATCTTATTTTTTCTAATCTCAGTTTAGTAGAAACGCTCACTGTGAATAATGTACAGCACATAACTTACTAGCACAGAGCAGAGATTGGGTATTACTTCGCACAATGGTACTTATTTTATCAACCTCTAATAGGTGGTAGTCTCTGCATGTTCAGCGTGAATCAGGACCCACAACCGTCTGGACCCAGCACATTGGCTCACTGAACCACCAAGAACACAAACCTGTATTCTTGAACAATTTGCAAATTCGAAATACCCACAATTTTTCTCAAGCTAAACTTTTAACCGATCACTAATTATTTTTTCGTTAACACTTTGTACATTAGGGGTGTCATCAAATCACAGGGGTTGCTCTTTCTCTAGCTACACCCCTCTCAATTTCCTTTTGACAACGTAATCAAATGTTGGACCATGTAAACACCAGCTATGCGCTGTTCGTTTGGTGGGAGGCTCAAGAACATTTGAGCTACTTATATCATTATTATATGTATCGGGGTACTTGCGGTGGCACTCTAACCGGTCTTTCTACTGGGGCCACTCTTGCTAGTTCCTCTTAAAGGACGTGATAAATACCAGCAACGACAGTATTTCTTTCTCTTTCAGTCTGTTCTCTTTTTACCCGCTCCCCTTCCTCCTGTAACTTCTTTTCTTTGGCTTTTTCAGATTCCTGTCTACTTCTCTCTGCTTTGTGGAACTCTTTCTCTGTTCTTCTATGTCACTCCTTGCGCCAAAACTCAATGGCATCCTTCTGAGCAGGTCTACATTTTCTCTTCCATAACTCTTCCTCTACCTTCATAACGCATTCCGCATCCCACGTTCCTGTGATAGGCCATCGATATTGTGTCTCTAAATTCTTCGTGTAATCCACCCATAACTCTAAAAACAACACAGCATCTAAACCATGCTTACAGTACATGAAATGTCCAGGTGTGTCTCTAGGCGGAATGTTAACTGGTTCCTCTAGTACACCTTTTCTGGTACATATCTTACGCAGTTTAGAAAACAACGGCATTTTAGAATGTAACCGAAAACAAAAATCACAATGACCCAAAAACTAAAATCACAATGAAACAAACTTACATAAAAACCTGACACATTCAAACCTAACTGAACCTGACTAAGACAATAACATTCATACAGTTAAATCGGTGCACCTGAATACTTTAATACTTGAATTCTTGAATACTTGAATACTTGATGCATGCTCTTGAATACTTGAATACTTGAAAACATACCGGTCTCACAAGTGAGACACGTCTTTACCGTGTTCATTAAATGAACCCGTCTTTATGCAACCCCCATGAAAAACTCACCGGGAAGCAGAACTTGAAGGCCTCGGACACTTGACGCTGCGCAGGGAATGGCGTATCTTTGGTGGATCTCTAGAAACCTCGGACACAGCTCTCTCGCAGGGTGGGCTCTGGGTCGGGACGATCCGCAATCCTCACCGCCTCGTATGGATGCCTGGTCGCAGTCCGTCTCCTTCGTTGGCCTGAGGGAGTTGGCGGGAAAAACCCGCGACGTGCGCACTTTAAGTCCGTCACGGCTGTAGAAGGGGGCAAAACTGGACCTTCATCTCCGGCGCGTGGGGAAGGGGATTTGTCCCTATTCGGGCGCCATTAAATGTCGTAAATAAAGTATTACGCACTCATAATTTCTATAGGTATCAATAGGATCATGCATAAAGCAAGAGGCTGAGTCTGTGGTATCAGGTTCAAAAGGGCTTTATTCCAATAACTCGAGTTATAGGGAGAATAGTTCCATCACCACAAGGGATCAGGAAGGGTCTTCTGAAACGTTATTCACAGAGTACAGTATATATACATTCAATATTATACGTAAGCAGGAGCGCTTCAGGCAGAGCAAGAGAAAATGAGATAAGAGCATGTGGGCGTGTAAGTAGGCGTGAAGGTGGGCGTCCATGTGGGCGTCCACTTGATGAGTCATAGGTGAGTGTCATAGGTGGGTGGGTACCTGGAGGGGGTTGCGTGATCAGCTGGAACTTTACTGGAACTTTGCCTTACTTGTGCTCAACTCGAGCATGACGTGTAACTGACGTGTAACTGGGGGAAGGTTGCTGTGCAGTCGGGGAGTCTGGAAGAGAGGCCTTCAGTGTCAGGACGACCAGCACATCTTGTATTATCTGATATCTAAAGTCCGGAGCAGGAACTGATCTGTGACATAGGTTGCCCATCACCAGGAGCCGATGTGGCTTCTATTTCTTTATTCACTGCGTAGGCCTTACATGGGGGCTATGGGCTTTTCACTGACGTGAGCTTTGCAATCACACAAAAAGAGACAGAAAGGCTAGGCTCTCTCCTTTGCAGACGGGTTGTGTTTATTCCTCCTTCTCCAGGCAGGAATGTGGTTCAGTAGGAGTAAGCAGATAACCGTGCTCGGCACCTCGGACAGGGCCCCTTTGGCTGAGGCCTAAGTGTGCAAGGCCAAGGATACGCAGCTGCAGCTCTCAGAGCGTCTGAGGCCTGAAACCTCTTTTCGGCTCTGGCTGAGCCACAATAATGGGCTTTCATGAAAATGACACGAGTGCAGGAAAACATGATGCAAAACGTGTAGGCCTCAATGCAGATTTGTCGTTTCTCTCATGGGAGACTGGATTATGGCAGGCCACGTTATAGCATAAGCATCATGATAGACAGGCCATGGAGGGAAAATGCACGGCATACATGCATGTAAACAAAAACGTTGGGTAACACCTAGGGGACACATAGGCCAACGCATAGGGGACACATAGGCCTCATAATTTGTATTTCCTCACTAGGAAAGCAGATCAACGGAGTGTAAGTATTGGTGTTATGGGCCCCACCAATGAATGTATATGAGTGAATTTGATTCTGAGGTATTTGGTTAGTGACAATGGTTTTTATTGTTTTGGTTTGGTGATTATTGCTTGTAAATAGCGTATTGATTATTGGTTATTGATATTGGTTTATGTACTAACACTCTATGGTGAGTCGGGTTGAGTTTTATGTTGTTTGCACGGCTTCTGGGATGTAGGAAGTCGGAAGTTTGTAACGGTTCCGTAGTAGAGCAGAGGTAAGCGCTGTTCTCGGGAAAGACGGAATTAATGTTATCCTGTAGGTACACAGGAGAAAACGTGTGACGATTGAAGTTGCACGATGCATTGTCTGGGTTCGATTCGGTGACATTGCCGTGTGTTGCCATTAGAGACATTTTCTGTGTGAGAGAAGTTTGTATGATAGCGAAGGTTACCTGTGAAATTCTGGTCTTAGGTACCAGGGATCCAACTGGCATTCCGATAACGCTTATCACTGGAAAGGTAATAGGTACTCTCTGAGCTTGTTAGAAGGACAAAGGAGAGTTAAGCGCTGCTTTGTTAACGTATGTCATAATTCTGTAGTAGGAGAGACTGTTTGCTGTTCTCGGGAAAGACAGGATTCTGTGTGAATGTACTATTTTTCATGTGTGTAAGTGCGTGAACATAAAGGCATTAGGGTTAATTGTGAAACTCTAGTTTTATTTCTCAGGAGCATTGGGTCTCCAACTATGTGTCTTAATTCTGGAGAAACGGTTAGCTAATGCTTGTTAGAAGGGTGAAGTAGAGGGATGTGTACTTTTTCAACGGAAGTAACATTCCGTAGTAGGGCAGAGGTAAGCACTGCTCTCGGGAAAGACGGAACTCTCGTGAGAAAGGTCTATTGCTATTCCTTGGTTAGCGAAGCAGACAATGGTGGCGTTTTTATGTTGTTACTAACAGAATTGTCGAAATTGAAACAAAAACTTACTGAGCAGATTTGTAACGGAGGGGTAGACAGGAGCAGGAGCTGCCGCAGCGGCTGCTGACGTCAGAACGACCGCGCTGGGATTGGACAGACGGTCAGAAGCGTAAAACGCTCCGGATTGGTGCGTTAGTGGGCGCCACGCTAGGAGTGGAGAAATACAGGGTGACGTAAATGCTCCTAATTGGTGCGTTAGTGTGAGTCGCGCTGGGATTTGAGAATTGTGACAGTGACGTTGAAACTCCGAATTGGTGTGTTAGTGTGAGTCGCGCTGCGATTGGATAGAAAAGCGGTACAGTCGTAAGGAGGAACTAGTAAGACACGAAAGAAAAGTAAATGTATTACGATCCACCAGAAAAAGAGAAAAAGTCTTGGTTTGGTAAAATTAAGAAGTGGTTTAAGAAGGACAAACCGATCATAACTAGGGAAGGACAGTTACTTCCTCCACCGAAAACCCCTGCATCCTTCATGGTTGCGAAATATGGATATCACACCTGCATTTGGTTAGATAATTCGGTCAAATACACTGAGAAAGACGGAGTATTGGCTTTTCTAGAGCATGGTTAATTTATTTTGGCTGTTTTGAGAAATTTGAGAGAGAAAACTATGAATTTAGAACCGAGACCTAGACCGACTCAATTTGAGGCTTTGACAGAATGGGTAGACGAAATGCATGACCCAGAAGGACAGAGAAACGGTAGAGGATATAGGTACCTGTTTGACAGATCCTACGGACATGAGACGCATGATGATCGGATGAGAAGGTGGCGGAATGTAAGTATGACTGAGGGTTTGTTTCCCGTAAGAACTGCAGGAGAGAATGAAGGACGAAAGTGTGCAGAAAAGAGGCATAATGTGGAATCGAGAGGGTATGGAATGAATGAATCAGAGGATGATGTACTTGATGATATGTTCTATAAGAATTAACCACCCTACCGACCAGAACCAGAAATATTAGCCCCAAGTGCCCCAATGAAAGAAACAGTACGAATCATAAAATCGGAACCAGAGTTCCAAG
Source organism: Triturus cristatus (assembly GCF_964204655.1). NCBI lineage: Eukaryota > Metazoa > Chordata > Amphibia > Caudata > Salamandridae > Triturus > Triturus cristatus. The sequence continues at coordinate 542,716,205 of NC_140594.1, read as the reverse complement.
ATTTGGGAAGAAACAATTCCATTAGATAGGTGGAAAAGAAGTCTGGAGGAAAATTGGATGGAGAAAATTCAGCAGAATTTGCAAAAACAACCCTAGAATTAACCGAGAAAATAAGAGAATTGACTAAGAATTTGGAAGCGGTAACTGTACCAGTAACGATGGGTCCAGTAATGCCTATTTGTGACAAGCAGAAAGACAGTGAACATTGTTTGACAGTTCTTTATAAAAGTAATAAACCGGTTGAACAACCAAGAATGAGTCAGAGTGAGAATCCATGGAGACAGACTATGAGTATGATTGCACCGAATTTTTCAAATAACCCGTTTATAGGTCAAAACTGTGCAGAAAAACGTATGGCAATGATAGAGACAATGTCAGAAACTCAACAAGATTTTGGACAAGGAAATGTAGAGAAACCAGTAGGACCATCTACAGAGGAGTTGAGTGAATGGTTGAGAAGCTTGCAAAAGAAAGGCAAGGAATCCCAGTCAATAGATGTAGCTAAATTACGAATGGTACTGGAAGAATTAATAGTAGGAACTATCCCGACAGAGAAGTTAAAAACTTACCAAGATGAGGAGTTGTTATTTCTGTGCAAAAGCATAACATGGAGAGTGAAGAGTCTTCATGAAAGATTAGAAGAAGTGGCAAATGAGATGGGTATTGATATTGAAAAGGTAAAAGCCTTACAGAAACCCTATCGAGTAGATTTCACCGAAAACGATATTGAAAACATGAATACCACAGGAGGAATAGGTCAGATTAAGGAAATAATTATTTTATTGAGAAAATGGGGAGATGTGGACAAATGGAAGTGCAGATGGTATCGTAAGCGAGCCGAAGTTTCAGACAAAACGTTTTCAGCCTATCCTATGAGAGAAAAAGAGAAGGTTGTGACAGAATGCCCTATGAGAGAGATTCCGGGAGGAGGATATGTACATGTCCCATGGACCAGACAGGATATTTTGTCATTTACGAATGAATTCCCTCGATTGCGTGAAAAACCCGCGGAGTGGTACAGACAGGTGGACAGATTTGTGAAGTTATCCAAAGTATTGTGGATTGATCTGAATAGCTTGTTTGACATAATAGTACCAGCAGATCTATGGACAGAATGCAAAATAGTAATAGATTGGCCGACACAGGAATACCCAAGGGATCCAAAGACAGGAGCTCCAGACCCCGAGGTAATGAAGAAATATGAACAGGTTATGGCATTCTTGAAGAACAAAGTACCCCCTAAAGAGACAGATTCGGTGAAAATTGACAGAACACATCAGGAAAACAAAGAATCAGTACATGCCTATTATGAGAGGTTAACTTTAGCCTTTAAAACAATTCAGTGGAGATGAAAATTTGAGTGACAAGGATTTGAATCATTTTGTATACAGATTTGTATATGGTCTTCATCCAGAAATTAGTGAAATGATAAAACAGCATATGGTAGATTGGCAAAATAAGAAAATAGACGAATTATTGAGGCATGCTAAATATTTCAGTGATGAAATTGAAGCAAAACAACGAAAACTAAAAGAGAAGGCTATGTGGGCACAAGTAAAAGTAGCAGAGAGACAGGAAGCCCAATTAACGGAACAAGCTGGGTCAAAACAAAGATTTAATCCTGGGAAAATTAAAGGGAATATTGAGGAAGCCAAAAAGAAATTTCCGTGTCATAATTGCGGTAGGATAGGGCATTGGAAATACGAGTGTAAGAATCCACCAAGTACTAACGATGAAAATCCAACCTTGAATCCACAGGTGCAGAATGAGGTGAGTGGTCAACAGCAACGACAACAGCAGGGTGTAACACAACAGGATCAGGTACCAAAACCACCTTTTCCACAGAACAAAAATTGCCAGAAGTATAGTAAGGAGAATGGATTCTACAATGAAGAACAGGTGAATAAGCCGCAACGCGCTAGCGCTGTTTCGCAGTATTGGCTGCAACGCGATGAAAGCGATTCAGAAGAGGGTTATTGACGGTGCCGAAGGGAGGAAGAAGAGTACGTACTTGGCGCAACTCTAGAAGTAGACCAGACAGGCCCATTTGTAGATGGAAAAGTTAATAATGAAAATATTACTTTCCTAGTTGATACTGGTGCTTCTCGATCAACAGTTAGATCAGCTGATGTCAAGAATGTTCCTCTTTCGGATGAAACGATCCAAGTAGTTGGTGTGTCCAACAGCCAGATTAAAACTTACCTTACAGAACCAGTGAAAGTTAGTATAGGGAAATTCTCTGAAATGCACAGATTCGTAGTGTGCGATACCAGTCCTGTGAACTTGTTAGGTAGAGATTTATTGTGCAAGATGAATTGCACCATATTTTGTACTCCAGATGGAATAGCCTTTGAAACACCAGATGATGATGTACTGTATAAAATGACAATGGCAAACAGAGAGAAAGAGGTTACAGGAACCTATGCTGTATTTAACCCTGATGAATTACCAAAAGAATTAAAACAATCTGTAAAAGCAGAAGTTTGGGACTTTACAGGAGAAGACGTAGTATTGATGAGGAATGTAGATGCAGTAAAAATAACTGTAAAAGAAGGAGTATGTTACCCAAATGTCCCACAATATAAATTGACACCTGAAATAATCGAAGGAGTTACTCCTGTGATTGAGAAAATGATAAAACAAGGAATTTTTAGAGAAATAATGAGTAGCCCATGTAATTCACCAATAATGGGAATGAAAAGGCCTAGTGGGAAGTTCAGGATAGTGCAAGATCTGAGAAAGATAAACAAAATTGTTGTACCATGTTGTCCCATTGTACCGAATCCATCTGTGATTCTATATCAGATCCCTCATGCCGCAGAATGGTACACAGTGATTGATTTGTGCCATGCTTTCTTTTCCATCCCATTGCACCATGACAGTCAGCAAATGTTTGCATTTCGTTTCGGCGAGCGTATTTTGGCGTGGTACCGAATTCCACAGGGGTATACGGAAAGCCCCTCAATATTTAATCAGCTATTGAAAAAGTCTTTGGAGAGTTTTGAAATGCCTGAAAATTCAGTACTAGTCCAGTATACCGATGACCTACTTGTGGCATCGAAAACTCGTGAAGCTTGTGAGGTAGACACGGTAGCCTTGCTGAATATTTTGGCAGATGGAGGATTAAAAGTGTCACCATTGCAATTACAATTTTGTAAGAAAGAAGTCCAATATTTGGGACACAGCATTGTGAACGGACACAGGAAAATAACCATAGATAGAATCAGGATCATAAAAAGAATGAGTCCACCAATGACCCAAAGAGAAGTGAGAATGTTTCTGGGAATAGTTGGATATTGTCGTCAGTGGATAGGAAACTTTTCATTGATTGCAAAACCTTTGGTACGATTGACAAGAAGTGATGTGAGAGACCCTATTGATTTGAACAAATTGGAGTTGGCAGCATTCAAGAAGATGAGAGAAGGATTGTGTGAAGCACCTGCATTAGGTATGCCTGACTATGATAAGGAGTTTAAGTTGTATTGCAATGAGAGAAATGGATGTGCGCTCTCTGTTCTAGTACAGAAGCATGGAAAACTGAGGAAACCAATTGCATATTTTTCATCCATTTTGGACCCGGTAGCTGTAGCCCTTCCTGGGTGTCTGAAAGCAGTAGCTGCAACATGTCGAAGTTTGGAACAGAGTGAAGGAATTGTGATGGGATACCCTGTGAAAGTGTTTGTGCCTCATGATGTGGTGATTCTTTTGACAAGGAGTCGTACTCAGTATATGACGCACAGCTGACTGTAAGTATGAAAAGGTCATTTTGGGTGCAACAAATGTGAGTCTTGTGAGATGTGAATCCTTCAACATTGTTGCCTGATGTAGAGCATGTGGAGGTAAGAGATAAAGCAGATCATGATTGTTTGGATGTACTTGATTTCTGTACAAAACCAAGACCTGACATAAAAGATGAACCTTTGCCAGAAAGTGATTATGTCATGTTTGTTGATGGATCTTGTTTGAGAACAGATGATGGAGTGCTGAGTGCAGCATGTGCGGTATGTACAGTTGCAGCAGTGATGGAAGCATCCTATTTGAAAGGAGTAAGGTTGGCCCAAGTAGCTGAACTTATTGCCCTGACCAGAGCATGCAAGATTGGGAAAAGTGTGAGAGTGACCGTGATAACTGATAGCCAGTTTGGCTACGGGGTGGTCCATGATTTTGGCCAAATTTGGCTGCAAAAAGGTTTCCTAACCTCAAGTGGAACTCCCATTAAGAATGCTGAAGTGGTTGGAAAGTTGCTTGAGGCAATACAGCTGCCTAGGTAATTGGCTGTGGTAAAATTTGCTGCTCATAGTCGCAGTGGTGATTACATTGCCACTGGAAATAAATTTGCCAATGACATGGCGCAATATTGTGCACGAAATCGGAATTCAATCAATCGGGCAAAGGAAAAAGAGTTGATTTCTTGTTTCCCAATGTTTACTAACACTGTGGGAACATGGGATGAGGTAAGGCAATTACAGGAAGAGGTAGGAGAGGAGAGGAAGAAGTAAAATAATGGGTAAAAGCAGGATGTGCACCAAGAGAAAAAGATCATGTGTGGGTCTATCGAGATGGAAGACCAGTTATGTCTGATAGCATGATGTCTGCCATGGCACGGATGTATCATGGACAGGGACATCTAGGGAGAGACGCCATGATTAGGTCTTTTAAACAAACTTGGTATAATGCCAAGTTTAGGCTTGTGGCGGAAAGTATTTGTCAAAGATGTCTAATTTGTCAGCAATACAATCCACGAAGAAAGACAGTAGTGAGACTAGGAACAATAGGTCGAGAGGGAGGGCCTTTCACCAGAATGCAAGTAGATTTCATTGAAATGCCTCCTTGTAACAGGTTGAGGTATGTTTTGGTGATGGTGTGCCTATTCTCCAGGTGGGTAGAGGCATTCCCAACAAGAAGAAATGATGGAATGACAGTGGCAAAATTATTGTTGTGGGAATTTATACCTAAGTTTGGGTTCCCAGTAACAATTGAATCAGACAGAGGAGGACATTTTCATAATGAGATTATAAAACTGATTTGTGAAGCATTGAATGTACGACAAAAACTGCATTGTGCCTACCGACCAGAGGCTTCTGGTGTAGTCGAACAAATGAATGGTACAATCAAAAACAGAATAGGGAAAATGTGCTTAGCCACAGGTATGAAATGGCCCGATGTCTTGCCTCTAGTACTCATGACTATTAGATCAATACCAGACAGAACTACTGGTTTGAGTCCGCATGAGATCCTCATGGGACGCGCAATGAGACATGTATTTATACCCGTCAACAAGCTGATGACAATAACTGATGACATGGTATTGGAATACTGTAAAAGCCTGGCTGATGCAGTTCATTCTGTGTTTCATCAGGTTGGAGCGGATGCCACCACTCTTGAAAAGAAGCCAGCTCATGATCTAAGCCCAGGGGACTGGGTAAGAATAAAAGTACACAGAAGAAGAAACTGTTTGGTTCCCAGGTGGGGAAAACCAAGGCAAGTCATCTTGACTACAACAACAGCTGTGAAGTGTGCTGGATTGAAGAACTGGATCCATGCAAGTCATACTTTGAGAATTCCAAATCCAGTTGACTGTAAAGAAAAGGAGTACTTTGATGAATCAGAATCCAGTACTGAGTCGGATGACGGAGAGCCAAAAGATAAAGAAGGAGTAACTCTGAAAGGGGGGAGACAGAGCCAAGGTTAACTTTGGTCCCCAGAAGTAATTCCCCGAGGAGAAGGTTACAGATTTCTGATACCAGTTCAGACTCAGAGACAGAACAAAGGGCATTCTCCTCCAAGAAAGAACAAAAGAGGAACAAAGAAAAGGAAAGTGGAGAGACAATAAGAGAAATCCGTGAGAAGGAGGTGCCAGATGAAAGATTGAGAGAAATTCCACCTGAAACAAGACTTTTAGATGGACAGGTGCCAGTTACAGAGAGAGAGGGAAAGATTATTGCGGAAGACCCCCGAGGAGGTGTAGGGAACTCCAACATCCAGTTAGAAGCAGGGACAAGTAGTCAGCAGGAAGATTGCGTGACGGAGATTCGAGGAGGGACAGAAGTAGGGAAAACAAAAGAAGAAGTGGAAAAAGAACTCATTAAAGGTAAAAAGCAAGTTGAAACAGAGTCTGAGGAAAGCGAAGATGAAATACCAGATTGCCGTGTTCTGAGAAAGAGAGCTTGGAGAACTGAAAAGAATGATAAAGGGAGTAAATTGAAAAGAGCGGCAAAAGACGAGGTGTGGCCAAACAAAATAAAGAGACTGAGATATCGACTGACACGTGTAAATTCGCCAAGAGCTGAACAGGTGAATGAAGTAACGAGTCAGGAAAAATCGAAAGATGAAGAACAAACAGTAGTCAAAGAAAACAAACGAACAAGAAAACCTAACCAGAAATATAGATCACCGGAATGGGCATATGTGGCCCTGCCTGAAGTGAAGGAAGAGGCGGATAGCCAAGGAAATCCAGAGGTGATTGTACCGGAAGTGGTTGAGGAAGACGAAGAATTTGTAATCCTGAGAGTTATCTTGTCTGATATTGGAGAAGAAGCGGATTTCAGGACAACCTGTATGCTGAAAACGAGAGGAAAGTGAAAGATGATGAGATGCCAAACTGAATGAGACAAGGAAGTTACTGATGGAAAAACAATAGAATACTGAAAAAGACAAAAACTGGTAGAACCACGTAGGTGCTTAGAAGCCTTGGGTTAGAAACTAGTTGTGAAGTAGAATTGGCTAAGTCAAAAGACACGGCTCATTTTAGAAAAGATGGCAAACATAGAAAGTAACAAAAGTAGATGTACCTTTCTTAGAAGATGGTGCAAAATGTGTTGTTGTACAGGATTATTAATGCTTCTTTGGAGTATTCTTGCTCTACTAATTTTATTTAAAGTTACTGTAGATACATTAGAAGGACATAGAGATAACATAACTGATATAGGGAAAGTTCAAAAGGTAGTTCCAACTAGAATAGATAAAAACTATTTACATAAAGATAGATCAATAACAGATTTTTCTAACAATGTGTTTTCAAAGTTGTTGTACGAATATGTAAAAACAATGGACGTAAGGGATTGCTACGTATGTATGCAATTACCTGCATCTGTATCTGAAGGAGTGACTTATCATCACCTTCCTGTAACATATGGAATAACATGTAGTGTAATAGCTAGTTTATTGTATCAAACAGGTAAATTAGAGTATTATTTTTCAGATGTAGATACTATATTTTCACAAGTACCAGCAATTAACAAACTAAACAAGGTAAAACCTGCAAAGGTATTAGGTGAATTTTTCTTAGAGACTAAAGAACTAACCTTAGAATATATATTTAGAAAATACTTGCACGCGCACAGGACCCGCTCCACCCCTCCGTGAGACCCCCATTGAGTGAACCGTGTGCCGCCTGAAATGAATTAAATTCCCGGCACCGGAACCCCTCCTTCCTAACTTGATCCGGTTGGATACAGTTTTGATTTCAAGCCATCGTTCTTCCTCGAGGCATTCACCGCTGTGGTGACACCACCGGTGCAACACTCCCAATTGTCAACACCTTCTATTACTTACCTTCCCATATGCTAAAGTTCATATGCTCACATTTGTCCTGAAGATGAACTCGAATAATTGAGTTCGAAACGTCGTCGACCTTACGCAACTTGAACCTTTTGTACTGATTTAACAAAGAAAATGGTTCACTATTGTTGCCAATGCGATGCTCTTTTTTAAAGTTCACCCTCACCTGCACGTCACGCTTGTTGTCACTAAATATGTGAGCACTTGAATTCATCTTGTGTATAATAAATAAGTGTCATATATTGACCTCTCTTGTCCCCTTTCTCTATATTAAGTATCATTCTCCCATATGAGTCTCTGTACCTATACTAAATCATCTGCCCTCTCAAGGGCCTCTCTCTGTCCTGGACCTTCATAGGCCATCCAGAACCGTTGTTCCCTTCTACATGATACATACCGGATCATGGGAGGATGGGGATTTAAAGGTGGAAGAGATCCAGTCTTTCCAGGACTGTATTTCATTTGTGGGAACAGGGCATATTATCGTTTGCCAGACCATTGGTATGGCACATGTTATGTTGGCCTGGTTTTTCCAAAGATTTTTCACATGGATAGAGGAGAAGATGGTGTACATAGTCTAGGTAGTTATTTAGCACATAGCAAGAGAGAATCTTGGACTGAAATTGTGGGTGACATTTTTGGAGCACTGATACCCGCAGTGGGAATATTTCTGAATGCGAACAAAATTAGAAAACTTTCAACAGTAGTGGATCGCTTGTCATCAAGCACCGCTGGAGGATTCTTATTGGTAAATACTGAAATGGTTGCCATGCGTGCCATGGTAATGCAAAATCGACTTGCCCTTGATATTTTATTGTCAAAAGAGGGTGGAGTCTGTGGAATGCTGAAAGTTCAACATTGTTATACTTACATTCCTGACGAAAGTAGAGATTTGAAAATTTATATCAAAAACATTACAGAACTGCATGACAAAATTGTACCACTGGAGGTTGAAGGTGTCTTTGAGAAGATTGGTAAGAAAATATCAGCTATTAAAGACTTTGTAGTAAAATTAGGTAGCACATTTATAGGTAAGATATTATTTCCATTAACAAGTGTGATTACCCTAGTATTAATAATAAGATTAGGTTATATTTGTTGTAGAAAGAATAAAAATAAGAAAAGAATAAAAAGAGAAAACTTAAGGAGAAGGGATGAGAAACTAGAAAGAGAATTTGAAGAAATAGAACTAGAAGACTTAAAGGATAGCATGTATAAAACAGCAACAAGAGAAGAAACAGGGGAATCTGAAATATGAACGAAACAAGAAATCAAATAAAATTTCCGTAAAAGGGATACACAATTTTTGATTAGTGTGGTGATATAATCACCAAAGGGGGGATTGCTGGAGCGGGTAGTACAAACTTTTGTATACCTCCCCCATTCTGCATGTTTATATTAATCTGAATAATTAACTAATAGTAATCATATTAATTAGTTTGCAGTGAAAACATTAACCAATTATATTAATAAAAGAATTACACGTGGGAATTACACCTTGCATGGCTATATTAATTGTAAACTAACTTGAGTACGCATATTAATAGTAGGAAATTAGAATATTGCATGTTATATGTTGCTTTGGTGATGTATTTGTAAGTTGTGCTTTATTTCCTAAGTATAAACCGCTTTGAGTGTTGCTTCTGCTAGATAAATACACACACATATGGGTATTAGCAAGGGGATAACATTTTATTAGTCATTTCTTTATTTTAATTACGTTTTTGTGTTTCTTTTGCTTAAGTTGACCTAAACAAGATGGCTGAACGAGACGTTAAACGTGACTGCCCTGACAACACGAGGTTCTGGGTGAAGTGCGCAGGCGTCACCGCCAGCAGCAGTGGCCTGGACCTGACCCCGGGAAAACATGTACCCTTCAAGGACGCTCCGGGAACTTAGCCAATACCAAAGACAATGCTTGATTTAAAAACCGGAACCAGCAAATACGATGAGTTCATCGTTTGACACCCTGAGAACTGCATCTCACAACCCCAAGTCGACCAATCAGGACATTCTAAACCCCGATCTTGATACTTTTTGACATTATTTTCATTATAAAAGTAGGTAGGGAATTGAACTGTTATTGACACTCTCTTCTTTGACGAACTCGATTTCCTGACGTTATGCTGACGGAGAGGATGGTGACACTGCTGGACAGCTGTTATCCTGAATCTTTGAGAGACTGAATTGCGGCCTAACTTTGCTGAATAAAATTCTTCCTTGACTGACTGACTTAGAGGACAAATTTAGCCAGAATAGGTCAATATTATTCTCTGAAATGCTGATGATGATTTCTAACGTTTCTTGCAATATTTCTTAGATAAAGAATACTTGATTAATTGACAAATGTGTTGTGTCGATTATTTGAATAAGAGAATAACAGTAAAGAAGGAATGTGTAGATAGACGAGTTTAGTCACTAAAATCTTAGACAACAACTAAATGATCCATCTCCTTATGAGAGGGATATCTTAGGTCTGAAGTCAATGTGTTTAGTGTAAGGTAAAGATATTCCTTTTATGTTAGCATTTGGAAGCTTATTTCCCTAGGAAAGCAGATCAACGGAGTGTAAGTATTGGTGTTATGGGCCCCGCCAATGAATGTATATGAGTGAATTTGATACTGAGGTATTTGGTCTGTGACGAAGGGGGAATTTGATTTTCCAAGCTGCATCACAAACACATATTTAGATACTGCAAATACCACAGGCTACCTGGTGTCTGTTTGGAGAATCCTTAAAGCCTCCACGTGCTGTGTAGTACGCCAATTCCTGCAAATGGGAATTAACCATTTTGCCCTTGCCTGCCTGTAATCTGGGCAGAAAAAGAGGACACGTATAAAAGTTTCATCAGCGAATTGGCTGGACAGACAATCCTACCCTGTCACATACCTAAGCAAGCCCATCTTTGGGTTTATGTAACAAGGGGAAAGACCCATGTCTGAACTGGACATAGAGCTTCCTGGCCAGTATTGGTTCTTTTTCATATAAAAACTCTTGCCTTTAATATAATCCTTGTGCTGTATAAAAGCCGTTGTCAATGTATCCATAGTTGAACTAAAAAAAGTGTGCCTAGTTTGTAATTCTAGTAGCTCACTTTAAAATCTGCTTTAGAAATTTGGCTACAGGTCTCCACAAGATTATCCCAGAGTCTATCTTTCCTCATTCTCCTGATCGTACCCCCAACATATGTAACCCAGGATAAACCCCATGCATGGTTAAAATCTCTCCCAAACCCCTACAGTATGAGGATAACTCAGGGGTTACCCAGATTCTTCTCCTCTACAGTAGATCCCTAATGGCTATTCCTTCAGACATTTGCCTGGCCCCTTTATCCAGCCTTAGGAAAAGCAATGGGGTACTAACTAGAAGGTTGAGCAACTACCTCAAGAATTGGTTCTCTATAAGATCCAGTGCATTAACAGCGCTGTGTCCCCAGAGCTCTGCACTTTAAAGTATGGATTCCAACTCTTTGATAGTATAGCTCTGCATTACAGGAGATATAGACCTGAAAGAAAACTCCCCAGAGACCTTCAGCAAACCACCATATTTCATTCCAGTGTGAGCCTTTGTTTGGAGGTATGTGCTGTCCAATCCATCCGCTCAGTAAGTGAGAACCCCAAGTACTCAAATCTGTGGACCGGCTTGAGTGGGATCCCCGTTAAAGTGGGAGTTGGACACGAAGTAGTGCATGAGTTTTACACCATGTACTTTGTTTTGTCCACATTTATATTCAAATCCCTCTGCACACAGAAACTACTGAATTTGTTTAAGATCTTCTGACTAACCAAAGAAAAGTTGGAACGAAGAAGGGTGTCATCTGCGAACATTAAAGCTGGCACCTTCATATTATCCAATCACAGAGCATCATTATCACACCGATTCAGATGGGCTAAGAGGTAATTTATAAACAGCGTAAAAATTGTTGGTGCTAACACGCAACCTTCTGTTGACTGGGAATGGCTTGGTTACTTCCCCAGCCTACCATAGCAAACCTAGGCAATATTACTCTCATAAAGTCTTCCCAGGATTGTACGGAGGTACGAAGGAACACCCAGCTCCACCAGGACATGAATTTTGTCTAAGAACTAGACCAAAGGCTGATCCAATTAATCTACAAAGACCGCATAAAGCCTACCCCCTTCAGGGTGACAGTTTTCCAATAAAGAATCTGCAACCTGAATACTTGGTCAACAGTGGAGGTACAGCTACAAAGTCTGCTTGCAAGTGGCCTAAGATTCCATTTGCCTCCAACCACTATTGTAGTCTTCCCAAGATGGATACATTTTGAGCAGAGTCAATGAGACTATTGGGTCTATAATTAGTTGGGAGAAAGGCAGAACCTTTTTTATATTTAGGTAATATTTCAGCCCCAGCCCAAAACTATGGAATTGTATCAATCCCTAGAATTTTATGAGAGACAGTTATTCTGAATTCATTGCTGGAAATAGTTAAGTGCCCCTCATTACAACATTCTGCCTCTCCACTAGCCTTTATTAGTCTGGTCGATAGTGTTACCATGAAAATCTCGGGCGGCACAGTGTACAGGCTCGCAAAATGGGATTTCCAGCTATCTGCAGCTATATTTTTTTCTACATTGGAAATATCTGCTCCATTCCCTATAGCTATAATAGCCTGGAAAATTATATAATCACGGCTTTTAACAGCAGCTAGTAGGGACACCCACCTGTCCTGATTCCACTCCTTTTTTGCATTTTTAACTATCTTTTTGTAGTTGGCCCTTTTAGTTTGAATTCAGCATCCTGGCATCTTATAGCAGTTAGGAGAGTAACCTCAGCCTCGCTACAGTGCTTATTAAACCATGAAGGAGGAACCTCTTAGTGCCCACATTTATTAGCGTCCACATAGAAGATGACTTTTAAATCAGCGAGAAACTGCATGTGAGTCTCCTCAACACTCACAATTGAGTGTGGCTGGTCTAATAAGAAGTCAGGTTTACATAGGTCTTTACATAGGTCTCCTAAGCTCCTTTTGACCAATAGATAGATAGCTTTATCAGTTTTCTGTGTTCTCATGACTGCATTCCACTTAAATCTACGTCTATTTGTTAGACAATTGATGGCTCCCATCAAATTGGTATTTCTAGTGTAAGGGCATGATGGTCACTATCACATCTAGGCACTATACTCATATCAATGGCGCAGGGCCACAGCCTAACTTCAACTAGGATGTAATCTACGAGAATTGTGATCCCTGCAAGATTAAATGTGTGCCTCCCATCCCTATCAGATGGGGCTCTTCCATTAACTGTTCAAACAAGCTTTTTCCCCATGAAGTGTCTATGAGAATTTTGAAAGGCTACAGCCTGAACCACTGACCGGATTACATCAAATTTGGCAGAAAGCTAAGATTGGGGTCTGCAGTATGTACTTTTTTGTGATTAGGTATCTAGGGATGCATATCTGAGGGTTCCCGTGGTTCCTGGTGAAAATCAAGCCCTGATTGGCTGGCCGCTACCTGAAAGGAAAGTTGTGGTCACCATTTTATTTCTTGAAGTGGCCCCCAGGGAGAAAACATAACTAAGAACACACTAGAGGTGCAGAATAGAGGTATCTTGACCCCATAGGACATGTGGAGGGGACTCTAAGGGACCCCCATGGGCAAAACATTACACAATTTGGGGCTAATCTGCGTATTCGTAGATCTACCACGGTGCACAGCGCGACACCCAGTGTAAATCCTTGATGGATCTGTGAATCTGAAGCCTTATAGAAAAAAAACCTCACACAACATACCCCCACCGCACATGGCTAAAGGCGTGTATAACATTGGGTTAAGGCCATATGGGGGGCAGGCCTTTCAGTCAATCATGCTGCACACGGCCGAAGGCTGTATTAATGTATGGTAATTATGTATTAGTTTTGATTTAAAAAAATATAAAGATTCACAAATAAAAAAAAAGGTTACAGGGACATTGTAGTTAGGTTGACTTTTTACCTTAACCAAAACCCTATACATTTATCAGTTATGGTTATAATGCTACTACTATAGCTCGTGCTGATAAGTAACTTTAGCCCACAAGTTATAGTTTCTCAACATAGGTATAACTACAAATATAACTATAACTGCTGAATTTCTATGTTTTTGTGTGGATAAAACATCAGCCTAACCATAACGTCCCTTTATATATTCACTGGATGAAAAGGTTGCAGGGACGATATCTATATATCACCAGCAGGTAGTTATAGTTAACAACTGGTTTACACAGGAATATCATTTAATATATATCCTAAAATTGGATAGCGGCTTTTAAAGGTTTTTGTCATTGTTGGCTTGGCGTGGATGCCACTAATTAATTCTAGGCTTAAAGACTTTCCTGCGTAAATGGCAAACAGCTTTGTCACATTTGTAGCTCAGCAAGGTTTGCACTTTGCTAATTGTATGCTTAAAAACAGATATTTGAGGTGAGCAGTTTTAGAGTGACGGTGGCATTTTAGAGTGCTCAATATGAAGGAGCTTCTCTCTGCCTACAATTTGGGAAAGTACCAGGTTTCCCTGCTTCCTCCATTCTGAAGAAAGAGTATCTGGAATGGATTTTACTCACGGACAGTTTTCTTACAGGACTAAACAAATTGGAAGATTGGTCGTCCTTACTGTAATACATAGTATGGCAAACTATCTGAATGAACTCTGCACAGCACATGAATGTGCACTTGAATGACACTTTTATCCTTTACTATGGATGTACTATCAATGGAACAGCAGTAACCTGTTTCTTATAATGATTGAAAGGTCAAACAGTTGTGTCAGATTTATGCATCCTGCTCTATACTGTATACAAATAGGAATCATTTGTGTTTTATGCAGCAATATTAACCGCTCCCTATGGGTCATACTTTACTACAATGTTGAAACAATACATTTCCTGTACTATTTAACACTTGTCTTTTTATTGGTGGGTAAATTTCCTATACATTTGTTACCCATTTCTTAATGTTTGCCTATTTTCTTTTTCCCCCAGTGAATGTTATACTAATGTTTGACCCCTACACAGGTTGAGCATCAGTCCTTGTTGTGGCCCCTGGCTGATAACACTAGAACACAGCTTTTCACATTCACCGGACATATTATATTCATATCATCCTTACTGGTCCATCCTCCATTTCCACAAGTTACAGAAATCTGAACCATGCCCGTAACTAAAAGTAGGCATCCTGAACATTTCTTGCTTTTATGCCATTGCTGCTTCTGACATAATGTGAACAGACGCAATTCAGTGATTAAGTAGCTTTAAAGCAATCCAGTGAGATGCGCCTACCCCACTCCATGAATCTGCTTCTAAAGGGCAGTTACAATTCTTCCTCATCCTGTAAACAGGCTGTAGTGATAACACTTGACTCCGAAGTGATGAGGAAATAAGTTTAATGAAATACAGGTTCTGCGCAGCAGTCCGCTCCGTCAGCTCTCCACACACCGTTGCAAATCAAGTTTCAAATACCAACATTCTCACAAGAACCTTGTGGCCAGAACATCATGGCAATCCATGATAACACTACATTATCCTCTTCCTTTAAAAAATAAAAACAAAAAGAACAAACATAAAATAGAAACTGATGTAAAGAAAGAAGCAAAACCAAAGAAATAGGAACAAATCTAGTAATGGAACAAATTTCATACAAAACAAGATGGAGCCATCAACGATACTTAGCAGGAACGAAACGTTGACGAGAACTCCTACGTAAATCTTGTGTAACAGGAGAAGCAGAAGAAACAACCTTTTGTTCACTCAAGCAATTCTGGTCAACACCATTGTTTATTTTAACCACCCTCGAAACATTCCACCAGTTTTTAGAATTTACTCTCACAGCATTCTTGAACACCTTGTCAACCAAGAAAGGTTCAGAGAAATTTAAACTCCCTTTCTTAATGTGGGCAGGAACCTTTATAAGTACCAACAGCAATGGGATGAGATAAAGATCTTTTTCTTGAATCAAAATACGATTTCTGACGAAACTGAGCTTGGATTACATTGTTTCTCACTAAATCATCCACATTTTTCAAAGAATCCATTTTAACCCACTTTGACATCCACCCTGGACAAACCTTAGAACAAGATTTTCTTCCTCTTAGAAGTTCATAAGGAGAAACTCCAGTAGAGGAATGTGGAGTTGTGCGATAAAACCATAACATGGATCTCACAGCATTTTGAACATTACACCTCCCTGCCAAAGCCCATTGGATACAATTATTAAGCACTCTATTCATCCGCTCCACCAAACCATTGGTTTGTGGATGATAAAGTGCGCTCCTGGCATGTCTAATACCTCCTTGATGTAAAAATACCTCAAAATCATGACTGGTAAATTGTACTCCATTATCGCTAACAATAATGGAAGGAAAACCTTCACGCAGAAAAATATCTTTTAAAAAATCAATGCCATTTCCCGAATTTGGTTCATTAATGAAACTAATTTCTGGCCACTTAGAATAATAGTCAATTGCAACAACGGCAAACCTGGAATTAGCCGCAAGCATATTGAATGGTCCAACTAGATCTATGCCAATGTTTTCCCAAGGCCTATTGGGTAACTCAATCGGTTGAAGAGGAGGAGTAGGAACTTTAAGACTTTTATCTGAATTTGAACAAATGACACAATCCCCCACCGACAAATCAACATCTTTGTCCATCTGTGGCCACCAAAAATGTTCACAAATCCTTCTTTTTGTGAGCGTCTTTCCCAAATGACCTTCATGTGCCCCTAACAATAATCTTGCTCTCAGTACGTCAGGAGGAACCAACCTGTCACCACGTACAATCAAACCATCTTCAACAGAGAGTTCAGAGGAAACTTTGACAAACGTCTGGAGAGAGAAATGTACATTCTTCTCCCTAGGCCAACCTTCTTTTATGTATTTTATGACATTACTTAATAAAGCATCCTTTGAGAGAGAAACTCTCCACCCATCTTCACTTATTGCACACATGTCATCCAATCCCATGGAAGCCACAAAACACTCTTCATCATCATCATCCACAGTTTCATGCTTAGATTCCACAGGGTGCCTCGAAAAATAGTCTGCTCTTATATTCTTGTACCCAGCGATATGACTAACTTCAAAATCATATTGTAACAATTTAGTTGACAACCGTGCAATTCTGGGAGAATGTTCTTTGATTTTGTCTCCAGAAAGAATAGATACAAGTGGACTATGATCAGTCCTTAGTTTGAAACGTCTACCCCAAATATATGGATTGAATTTCCTTATGACCCACCAGCATGCTAGTAACTCTCTCTCAATGACTGAAAAATTTAATTCTGACCCACGTAACTTTCTTGAAGCATAGCCAATGGCATGCTCATTGCCTTTAACATTTTGTGTAAGAACAGCTCCTAAGCCCAAACCGCTCGCATCCACTGTAATTATACAATCAACATTGGGGTCAAAAGGTTTGAGAATCTTGGAACTAATCAACTGACCTTTGATCCATTCAAAAATTTGATCACACTGTTTATCCCACTCAAAAGGAACACTTCTCTTGAGCATATTGGACAAAGGTTGAAGTTTAGTGGCATACCCCGGCACAAATCGTGAGTAAAACTCACACAGACTGATGAATGACTTAAGCCCCACTTTATCTTTCGAAGGAGGAGACTCAACTATCGCTTTTACAAGTCCTGGTCTGGGTTCCACTCCATGTTCAGAAAGAACATGACCCAAATATTCAATTTTCTCCACCCTGAAAACACATTTCTCTTTTTTTAATACAACACCACCATCAAGCAATGCCTCCAAAACACAAAACATAGTTTCATCATGTGATTCACATGTTGCACCGTGAACTAAAACGTCATCTTGAAAGACAACAACACCTTTAATGTCCTTCAGTAGATTCGACATAATCCTCTGAAAGACTGCCGCCGCAGAAGCCAGACCGAAAGGCATCCTGCAGTATTGGAAACTTCCAATAGGAGAAACAAAAACTGTCAAATGCCTGGAAGAAGGATCAAGAACAAATTGGTGATAAGCTGATGCTAAGTCTAGCTTACTGAACTATTTTGACCCATTGATGAGAGATAACATTTCAGGTATTTTCGGGAGAGGATGAGAATCTATCCAAATGTTTTTATTAAGACTGCGCAAGTCAATACAGGCGCGAATCTCTCCATTCCTTTTCTTTGCCACGACCAGAGGAGAAAGCCAAAGAGAGGATTCTATTGGTTCTATAATCCCTTTCTTGCAGAGGCCCATAAGCTCCTGTTCTAATTGATTTCTTACACTAAACGGTACATTTCTGAGACGATGCTTAACAGGAAAAGCATTGTCTTTCACCTTTATAGTGTGAGTAAACCCCTCAACTCAACCAAGACCATCACCAAAAACACTTGGAAACTGCTCAGTTAACAAATCAGTGAAACCGTCAGAGCGAAGAATAGAAACTTGATCCTTAGTACCAGGTCTTAACACCATTTTAAACAAACCTTGATGAAACCAACCAAGAATGTTTAATCCTTTAATGGCCACATAAACTTTACTGAAAATCTTTCTACCTCTAAAAACTAAAAAGTCTTCAAAATATCCCGCTAATTCAATGGTTCTCCCTTCGTAAGAAACAGGTGATCTGTCTGGTGGTAGTAGAGAACGAGAACCCCAAACCTCTTTAAACTTTTCTTGAGTTAACATTGTTATCCTTGCTCCTGAATCGACTAACAAACACACTCTCTTCTCACCAATCTCTATATCCACATACGGATCCACACATTCAGAATGTAAATTTGCATCTTGACTCACATCTCCCACCACAACAACCATGTCTCTCAAATCATCTTGAATTTTCTTGAAATCATCAGATTTACATTCAGACGAGGTAACATCTGCAACTGAAGAAGTAGAAGGAGAAGAAAAACCACTGGTCAATTTACCATCTTGGAAAGAAGAGAAACCCCTCTTTACATTTTGGCACACTTTTGCAAAATGACCCATTCTACCACAAGCTCTGCACATAACATTTCTTGCAGGACAAATTCGCCCAGATTTAAAATGAGGAAAGTTTCCACATTTAAAGCAAATATTAGTTTGCTTAAAAAACTTATTGTCATTTCTAGTACTATTCTTTGTGTCCCTTGGTCTCACTACATTGATGGACTCTTCTTCTTTGATGTTGGAAAGTGCAGATTTTTCTTCAAGTTCTTTCACAGAAACTTTTGCAAGTTCAATACTTTTCACAATACGAATGGTTTCTTCTAATGTAGGGTTGCCCAAAGATAGTAATTTTTGTTGAATGCTTTTGTCTGTACACTTACAAATATATTGATCTCTTATCAATTGATCTCGAAAACCCTCAAACTGACACCCTGCGCTAAGAACACGCAAAGCAGAAATTAAATCTTCTACTTTTTCACCAAACTTTTGCTCTCTTTTAAAAAACTTGTGTCTTTCCACGACAAGACTGAATTGTACACCAAAACGTAGTTCTAATTTTTTTACACATTCTTGGAACTCGTCCATGTCTTCCTCATTATCAGATCCGACTTGGGGAGGAAGGTGTTTAAAGATTTCTCTCCCCTCAAACCCTAAGACATTTAAAAGAAGACACTTCTTCCTTTCAGCTCTGTAACGCGAACCACCTATAGCAGCAATGTACGTTATGAATGCGTCATACCATTTTTTCCAAGAAATAGGTGGATCCCCTTTCTAGAAAAGGTGGTGGGGGAGAAACAGACTGCATCCTCAACTAGGCTTTACAAAAACAAAACGTGAACAGAAATACCCTAAAACATTTACATCCGTGTATTCCGTGACATTATAATGAGAACAAAATACATAAATGTTAAATATTAACCTCCATGTATTTTCCCCACAAATCACAGATGCTAGAATATGTAATTGCTTATAAGTGAATTCCACCTGAAATAGAAATTAAAAGAAACATACATAATTTTTTTTTTTTTTAAATTTCAGCCTTTGTATGCCTTTATATCATAAACGTAGTGGTGCGTTAGTGAGTGAGTCAATACTAAGCTTGACATATACAACCTACTTTCCTTTTATATTGAATAATTTCCAACAAACACAAAAGGTGTGCGCATCACCCGTCCATGACACGCAAAAAAAATACTGCAAATCCTGAAGACGTGACCGTAGCTCACAGATGTCACTGTTTATCGTCACGCTTCTAAAAACAAATAATACCATGTAGATTTACCACGATGTATCTCTTATTGTTCATCCGTATGTTTGCCCGGGCTTTTCCTTTGAAATACCAATCTTTATTACACACGCAACCACAAGATGGCGCCGACGTACTACGTCACGCAACTTCAAATCGAATCGTGCTTTGCGTTGTGGATACTAATACGATGGCGTGAGTGCTGACCTTCACCAACGTCGTGACGAGGCTGTGTGAGGTTAAATGGATAATTGCACCTTCTTTCTTTTACCGTTGCTGTCGTATTTTTCTTTTTAACTTATACCCAGTACCTTTTACCGTGAAGGCACCGCTTCCTTTTAAAGCGTGAATACACCGCTTCGTCGCTTCAATAATTATCGGTGAGTACTTTACACTCTCTTTTTTTTTTACGCTGCTGACCCTCTTTCTTTTACCGCTGCTGCCGTTTATTTTTTTCTTAATAAATAGCACAGTACCTTTTTAAACATGAAGACGCCGCTTCTCCGCTTCGTCCAATATTGATGATTATTTACTTTTCTTCCACCGATAGCTCTAACTTACGCCGATGCGCAAATTTCGCTGAAGCTCTCACCGCATGGGTTCTGCAGCACCTGTACCCAATCGTCGCCAAATATTTTGTAGTGATAACTCTTGACTCCGAAGTGATGAGGAAATAAGTTTAATGAAATACAGGTGCTGCGCAGCAGTCCGCTCCGTCAGCTCTCCACACACCGTTGCAAATCAAGTTTCAAATACCAGCATTCTCACAAGAACCTTGTGGCCAGAAAATCATGGCCCAAGTGTTCCATGATAACACTACACAGGCTTCCCTGGAATTTTCGGTAGGAAACTATTTTGTGTAGCGCATTCTCTGATTCACTGGGTATTTTTCGTCCTTAATTTGGATTCTTTTCTTGACTCTGCTATCCCTAGGTAGCATGCACCAAACTGATACCCCGTGCTTGTTAATGTGCACCAGTCAGCTTCTCTGCAGCTGATTCCCAAGGATCATTGTCTTTATTCCTAGCTGCCCGTGTGATGGCAATCCTAGACTTATTTGCTGGCTTTTGTTATGTTTTCATGGATCACACATAAATAACACTACTCTTCATGGGTTCTGTTGAAATGGTCTGTTCTGCAGGGTTACCCTAAAACATTTTGCCTTCCTCCTCCCCTTTTTGCTTAATTTGTTAAGGTTGGCTTTACGACTCGGAGCACTTTACCACCACTAACCAGTGCTAAATCTCATGTGCTCTGAGGTTTAAACATGGAAACATTGACCTATCTACAATTGACATATTTAATTTGGATGTATGGCGCAACATCGGAAGCCAAAATCACGACGACTTTTACAACAAAGGCTTTACTACGAAGCTGGCATTGACACACCAGTTTCTACAACGATGCAACCATCACGCCCTGACATACTGTACAAATGATAATGCAGCAACAATGAACGCCATGGGGGGGCGGAGCTTGGCTCGCGACGAACATGGCCGCCTAAGCCCGGAGCTCCTCCGCACCGGCATACTATCCTGCATTTATCCAACACCCCCTCAGGCATAAATCATCTTGGGCGGCTGCTGTTGGGTCCGAGGGCCTTGGCGTCCCAGATCTGGCCTTTCGACTCTCGGTGGCCCCCCCGTTCCTGAGCTGTGAGGCGGGGACTCTGGCGCGCTGCTGGGCCTCGCATCCCCGGGGCCTGGTAGGAAGGAGGCGTGGCTGCGTCGCCTTGCGTGCGGCCGGGCTCTGTTGGGACGGGCCGGTCCCCGGAGCGACCTGCGGCAGGATTCGAGGGCCCTCAGCTGACTCGCACCGGGCGACGGCGGAGTGCTGGTCTGGCCGCGGCGGGGTCGGGATGGCCCCACGGAACAATCGTGTGAGCTGGGCCTCCTGCATCGCCTCCTGGAGTGGGAACCCTTGTCCCGCCGCCCGTCCATCCCCGTGCCTGGAGGGGCCTGGGCAGCGGCCTCTAGGCGATCAGCCTCGAGGAGGAGCAGAGGTGGACTCGCCGGCTACGGAGAGGTCAGTGGAGATCGGACTTTGATTTGACCTATGCGGTGGTGGCGACGCCCTGCCGCTGTGGGTTGCGGCCTCCCAGCGGCCTTCTGATGGGACTGTGAGCGCCTGACCCGGGTGGAGCCCCTACGGAGACTGCCGGCCAGCACGTGTAATCCGGGGTTACAGTACATTGCCCTAGTGCCTGCTGCCTATACTCTGACCCTTTGTTGTGGGGACCGTCGCTTCGCCAGTGGCTGGCCGGCGCTGGGGCGCCTCGGACATCTGCGGCCGCGCCGTGGGGGCGACCTGGCTCACTGCGACTCCCGTGGTCTGGCGGCGCCGTCCTCGGGCCTGCCCTGCACGTGGTCGGACGCTCCTGCGGTAGCCCTGTGCCTGCATCGGCCGGGAGTGGTCGCGGAGACGGCTTGGCACCATGGGAGGGAAGGGCCACCGCAGTGGGGCACAAGCGAAGCTTGAAAAATACGCGTTCTGTCAGGATCAGAAACGGCCCCCCCCGGACGGGCCTGCGGAGTACACGCTGGCGGACGTCATGGCCACGCTGACACAGATGCAGGCCTCGATCGGCACGATCTCCACAGATGTCGCGCTCCTCCAGGCGGATGTCGCCAAAATTAACTCCAGACTGACTGAGGTTGAGGCCACCACGGAGACCCTCACGCGGGGCACGGCGGACCACCACAAACGCATACAAGCCCTTGAACTGGTGCAAAAGCAGCTGCTGGCCAAGTTAGACGACCAGGAAGGCCGGTCCAGACGCAACAACGTGCGGGTCGTGGGTGTGCCTGAGAGTGAACGCGGCCCGGCCTTAGACCTTTTTGTAGAAAAACTGATTACTGAACAGCTGCAGCCCCGCGGGCTCTCCAAGTTCTTCTCGGTCGAGAGGGCGCACCGGGTGCCGGGTGGAAGTCCTAAGCCTGGGGCCCCCCCACGCCCGATCCTGGCCCGCATTTTCAACTTCCGCGACCGGGATGCGATCCTCCAGGCGGCGCGTGCCGCCCCCCCGCTGCGGGTGGACAACGCTAAGGTCACCCTCTATCCGGACTACACCGCTACAGTGGTGCGGCAACGTAAGGACTTCATGGCAGTCAAGGCAGACCTCCGCTCTCGAGAGCTAAAGTATTCAATGTTGTACCCAGCAAAGCTGCGAGTGGAGGCGGAGGGGCGCACATGGTTCTTCACATCGCCGGCGGAGGCCTCGGAATGGCTCGAGGGATGGCGTCCAGCAAGAGTGAGGGGCAGGGGAGAGCGCGCCCTGGGCGGCCTTCCCGACTCTCACGGAACCCTGAACGTTGAGGACTCAGGCGCAGGGGACGAAGTGCCTTGAGGCAGTGTGCTATGATGTGACCGGACTATTGGACGCTTGGCGACCTGGGGCCTTGCTGTGGCGGTCGGCCCTTGGGGCCTGGAACCTACATGGGGCTGAAGACCCTGGGCCCTTTTTTTCCTTTCTCTCATCTGACAGTCTGCTGCTTGAGGGGACAAACTCACGGTGTGGGGATTGGCGGCTGTGTGCTGAGCGGCTTTCCCCCTTACGCACGTACCAAGTTTATGGGAACTAAGCACTCTGCTGAGTTGGGGTGGCGGGTAGTTGTGAATCCGCTGGGCAGGGAGGCAGGGAGGGGGGTGGGGGGATGGGGAATACGTTTAAATGTTGATTTGTATTTTGTTTTAGGTTCACCAACCACTCAAGGGTGCATTCGGCTGATTAGGCAAGTACAGGTACACAGGGGTGGCGCACGGCAGGACACGACTCTCACACCCTCACATAGCCCGACCTGGGCGACCACTGACTCACTGCCGGGTGCCCCTGCTCAGCAGCGTTCTCCTTCTTTTGCGGTCCTCTCCTGGAACGTTAATGGACTGGGAGACAAGATTAAGAGGGGGCTAGTGCTGCAATATCTCAAGCGCAGGGGGCCCGCGGTGGCGCTCTTGCAAGAAACACACCTAGTGGGTACGTCCACCAAAGCCCTGGATAGGTGGGGGTTTAAGATGGCGACACATTCAGAATTTACGACTGGGTCCCGAGGGGTGGGCATACTGGTGAACAAGCGTGTCCCCCTGATTTTTCTTGATTCCCGTAGAGACGACTATGGCCGCTTCGCGGCACTCACCTGTCAATGGGAGGGGAGGGTTTATAATCTGGTTACTGTCTACATCCCCCCGACACTACACCAAGCCTCCCTCAGGGCACTGGGCGAATTCCTTTTGGCGCTCCCGCCGGGGGAGCTCATCATGGGGGGGGACTTCAATGCAGCCATGGACCCCGCACTGGACAGGTCTTCACACAGGGCTCTCGGGGCTGACGCCTCCACGCTCGCAGACTTTGCTACCGCGCTTGGCTTAGTGGACGCGTGGAGGGCATACTGGCCTGATGAGAGACAATACACCTTCCTCTCCGGGGTACACCACACCCTCTCACGTATCGATTACATCTTCACCTCACCTGCCGGGTACAAAGGGGTGACTGAGGTGTCGCACCTCCCTAGGGGCATCTCGGACCACTCGCCGGTGGTCATTATACTTGCGTCCGGTGACCCAGGTAGGCGCACATTGTTCCCGATCCGCCCCGGATATCTTAAAATCCCTAAAATCGCTAAGACCCTCAAAAAGGCGACCAAGAACTATTTCACCGAGAATGCTGAGTCTGTCGGAAGCGCAGCCACCCTCTGGGAGGCCTTTAAAACCGTCCTCCGCGGCCAGGCCATCTCCATCATTACAGATCACACTAAGACCCAGCGGCTCGCTGTACTGGAGCTGGAGCGGGCGATAGTGGAGGCGGAAGCATCCCATGCACTGCACGGGGATGGAGACTCGGCGCATACCCTCCATATGGTGCAGCAAGAATATAGGTCCCATCTTTGGGAAGGGGCCCGAGCTCGACAAGCAGCCACCCAGCACACCATCTACGAGCTCGGTGACAAGGCTGGCAAACTCCTGGCGTGGTTGGAGAAGGGGGACCGAGCGTCGCGGTGGGTGGCGCGGATTCGCCTGGGCGAAGGGGACTTTACCTCGGAGCCCCAGCGCATAGCCGGGGCCTTCGCGGCCCATTATCAACGCATCTATACCCCTGAGGCCTCTGCTACCGTGGCAGACAATGAGCTTTTCCTTAGGGACATCGCAATGCCTCGGCTGACCGCTTCGGG
Source organism: Triturus cristatus (assembly GCF_964204655.1). NCBI lineage: Eukaryota > Metazoa > Chordata > Amphibia > Caudata > Salamandridae > Triturus > Triturus cristatus. The sequence continues at coordinate 542,691,353 of NC_140594.1, read as the reverse complement.
GGCTGAGGCCTTGGAGGCAGATCTGACGGCGGAGGAGATCACGCTGGCGATTTTGGCCCTCCGCAGTGGTAAGGCAATGGGGCCCAACGGAATCCCAATCGAATACTACAAGCAAAATTCCGCTCTTGTGGTCCCTCACCTATTGGCCATGTATAGAGACGGTCTATCGACGGGGATGCTCCCCCGTGATCAGAGAATAGCTACAATAGTGGTGATCCCGAAACCCAACAAGCCTTCCCACGAGTGCTCCTCTTATCGCCCGATCTCGCTGCTTAATGCCGAGGCGAAGATTCTGGCCAAGGTGCTCGCAACACGGCTGCAGCCCTATCTCTCGACCCTAATACACCCGGACCAGTCGGGATTTATGCCCCACCGGAACACCGCTTTGAATCTGCGGCGTCTCCACGGCATCATTGCTTGCCGCTCCTCGATCGAGGAAGACGCGGCCATACTGTCGTTAGATGCGCGGATGGCGTTTGACAGAGTAGAGTGGCCTTTCTTCTTCGCCGTCCTCCGCCATATGGGGCTTGGCCCCAGGATTTGTGCGTGGATCCAGCTGCTTTACACTCAGCCACTTGCACAGGTGGTGGTAAATGGCCGCGTCTCTGACGCCTTTCCGCTGGGTCGAGGGACTAGGCAGGGCTGCCCCCTCTCCCCGCTCCTAATTGCTATGGCTCTCGAGCCTTTGGCGGCGTGGGTGCGACAGGATCCGATGATCCGTGGCCTTAGGTGGACGCTGGACTGGGAGGATCGCATATCCCTTTATGCGGACGATGTGCTCCTCTATCTCGCCTCGCCGGCGCGCTCTATCGCCTGTCTCCTCAATATATGTGAATCATACGGCAGTAGGTCCGGCTACGAAATAAACTGGGAGAAATCCATTTTATATATGCTCCGCGGCTCCCCACCACGGCTTCCGCGAGGCTGTAACATCCTAGTAGCTCACGACGGGTTCAAATATCTTGGTGTGTTCGTCACGGCCGATCGAGACAAATTTGTCGCGGAAAATCTAATGAAGCCCCTCCAACGGCTCCGCGCCGACGTCAAACACTGGCGCTCATTGCCACTGACATTGCTTGGACGGGCTTCGCTCTTTAAGATGCTCGCCCTCCCGAGATTCCTCTATGCGTTGCAAAATACCCCCTTCCCGATTGCACCCTCTTACTTCACGGCAGTCAACGCTGAGATCACTCGTCTTCTTTGGGAGGACAAGTCGCCTCGTATTGCCCTCCACAAGCTCACCAGTGGCTGGTATGATGGAGGTATAGCCCTCCCAGACATCAAGACCTATTACTGGGCATCACACCTCATGATTATTAACCAGTGGCTCCATGTGCCGGGGGACGACCCCGCATACCGTATGGATCGCCAACTACTCGGCCCCGGAGGGGTGATGGGAGCACTTTACAACCCAAAAAGGGGTCGCGTTCCGGCGGGGCCCGCAGCCCATACCCTCCGGATATGGCACGCGGCGCAACGGGCGATGGGCTGGGCTGGGAAGATCACCCAGGCAACGCCGCTTTGGGACGCTAGGCAGCTCGGGGTACTTCGCACTACCAAGGTCTTCCACCAGTGGGATCTTATTGGTATCTCCAGGGTTGGAGACCTCTGGCGCAAGGGAGAGGTGATCACTTTTGCCCAATTGCAGGCAGATTACGACTTGGCGGACACCGAACACTTCCGATATCTACAAGCCCATCACGCTCTTCAGGCGGCGATTCCACGTGGGACTCGGCTCCCTGAGTCATCGCCCTTGGAAGACCGGCTCCTCATGGAGCATCTACTCCAAAGAGCGACGTCCCTAACGTACCGGAAGATAATAAATAACCGCCCGACCCTTTTTCCGCCCTTAAGGGGAAGTGGGAGGCAGAACTTGGAGAATTTGATGAGACGGACTGGAATTCCGCGCTCTCATCCCCCAGGGAGGTGGGCATATCTTCCAAGCTAAGACTGGTCCAACTAAAAATTTTGCACCGCACATACTACACCCGTACCCTCCTATTCAGACTCCACCGGGTGGAGTCCCCGCTGTGTCTCAGGAACTGTGGCCACGAGGGGACCTTCTTGCATACCCTCTGGGAGTGCCCTGTCGTGGCGACTTATTGGGAAGGGGTGTTGCGTATTCTCTCCCAGGTAACCAAAATTCCCACGCTGCCGGAACCTCGGCTGTGTCTCCTTAATGTCTGGGAACAGACGGACCACAAGAGGGTGACCCAGCTCTGGGTGACGTTGGGGCTCATGCTTGCGAAGCGTAATATAGCCCAGAAGTGGGGATCGGGGCAGGGGCCTACCCTGACGCATTGGATCCGAGATATGGACCTTGTAATGGTGACCGAAAAAACTGTGTATGTTCATAGAGGGTGCCCCAAGAAATGGTCCCAGGTCTGGGGTGGATGGAATGTTTACAGGGGAAATATCTGTGAGCCCCCACCGGATGCAGCAGACTCGGATCTTAGTGACCAGGACTAATGGCACCACCGCTGGAGATGGGCGTGGAAGGAAACGATGGTGGGATGTCAATGGGCCGTTTATTCCTCTCTGTGACACCTGTATTGTCAGTGCTCCGATACCTCTTAACCCTTGTATGCCATGCCTTGCACTAAACGAGTGGGGTTTTGTTTTCTGTGTTGTTGATAAACTCAATAAAAATATTTAAAAAAAAAACAATGAACGCCATGCAAATGCGCCCAATTACAACGACTATCTTTACAACAAATAATGGTGATATACCGCAAAAATTATCTAACAGCAATTTGAAGTCAAACAAACATTTCCCTTCCATTTTCAGATTAGATACACTTTGAAATCAGCAAAAGTACGTAACAGCGTCGGGGAAACCTTTCTGCCCTAATCGCATATGCAGTAAAATAGTGGACTTGTAGTCCTACCTTACTGTTTACTAATAATCATCATTAAGTCCCAATTCAAAATGACTATGTTATTTGGCCCCTTTATGACAAGTGTGAGCTTTAATCTATCTGAGGGAATTCTTATTGTGCCACGTGCTGTGTGTGTTTATCCTTCACAGTGCCACGTTTATTATTTTTCATAATTGTTTATTTTTATTCATTCAAAGTGAGCTATGTTTCGCATACCAGAGCAATGCCTCCAACCCGTGACCCTGTTTCAAGCACTGACTCGATAGCCCATGCAAAGAAACACTCCTCCTAGAGACAAAACGAGAACAGTCTGTCACTCCAACAACTTTGGGTGCAGGTGAAATGAATGGAAACAGTCCTGAGAATAACTCGGACCTCTCCTCTTTGAGTCTCTGTGCCATCTTCATTTTCTCAGAAAGGTATTCCCGGCCCTTCCCTGCAGTTGTTAATCGTATGTTTTCAGCGAAGTTTATTATTGCACAGGACATGAGAAATACGAACACTTTTACCACGCATATGCCTTTAACCAAAATTCATTGTAAAGGCATGCATGAGAAAAGCATATTCTTTGTAAAAGTCTGCGTTGTAAAGGCTTGCGTTGTAAAGACGCCTGTGTATGATCCGGCTGGATACAGTCTAGTGTTCCTTATGCTTTGAGCCCACACTAAACACCAACCCACCACAGGCGTCACCAGTCAGGTGACCCTGATAATAAAAGGGGCCGAGCGCACGTGCTCATGGCCAGTTATCTACTATCAATCTGGTGTCTGTGTAGTCCTTCATAAAGTATGTGGGCCTAGCGCCCCCACCACTTTACAATGGCGACGAGTGGGTCTTATCCCATGTGTGCGGAGGCCTCGACTCCCCTGGTTCCGGTGGGGGAAGTGTGAGGCCGATGAGGACTGGCGAGGGGAAGAGAGCTGCCGTGTGAAGTCGGCACCCACCCCCAGCGAGAAATGCGCCAGACCTCGAAAGGCCCGAGGGGCGTGCGACGAACCCCGGCCCTACCTGAAGACGATGAGGTGACTGGGAGCCCACCCCGCACCTCATGCGCCTGCCGCTGTGACCCCCGGTGGGGAAGTGCCCCAGAGAAGTGCAAGACGATCGGAGCCCACCCGCATCGGCCGCGACCGAGTTGACCCAAACGTGAGAAGTCGCAGCGGGAGCCCACCCCGCACCAAAGAGACTGCGGCGGTGTCATCCAGCACAAAGTTATCAACCCGCGATGGCAGAAGCGTAAGGCGAGCGGGGCCAAACTGCCAAGACGCCGGCCGCCACTGTGAGCTACCCTGAGGTGAGGGACACTGGAGCAGACATCGGGCGTGAGGCGAGCCCTGAATATGCAATGGCAGTGGGCTGCTATGAGAGCCTAGCGTAGGGAATACAGAGAAAGTAGCTGTCGCCCATGTCCCAGCAAGGAGGCACAAGAGACTGCCCAATAGAGCGGACAGCCTTCCCCCAGTGCAGCACGGACCTCCCCCACCCCACGCGGCATGTGAACAGTGACCCGGCGGCAGCGGGGTGGAGAAGAGAAGTCAAACAACTGCCCCCAGTAAAGCAAACGAAGGCACGCAAAGTGAACTCTGGCCGTTCACGCAGTTTTATACCAAGGCTGTAGCTCTGACCCCCACCCCGCGCAGCATGCAGTCTGCAGGAGGCTGCCGCGGGTGCGAGGGAGAGCTGAGGAAGCGAGCGTGCAACCCCAAGGTGTGGCGGAGTAGACCAGTGATGCACTGACACTTCCCCACCGCCGCGCAGTGTGAGAAATGTGAGGCTACGGCGGTGGGGGAAGGAGCAAGAGGACTACATGCTGCCCGTGGCATAGAACGACCGCCCAAAGCCCGTGCGACAGCAGGAGGCAGAGTTAACTCCATCGGAGCAGTCAGACATGGGGAGGAGCACCGCGGGTGTAGCGATAATGGTGCTGTGAGGGCCAGCAAGGCAGCTAGAGAGGTGTCCAGCCCACTGGATGAGTAAGGGTAACTGAGGCGGCACCAGCAGCACAGGAGGGCTACTGGACAGCGAAGCAGTGACGGCCGGGTGGGCAATAATGAAAAAAAAATATATAAATGCAAATAAAAGCACCTACTGTGGTCCCGGTGCCTGGCAGCAGGAGAGCGTCAGCAGCAGAGGCGCACAGTGAATGGGCACCAAGGAAGAGGCAGCAAGGTAGCCCGGGAGAGCCCCTGCACAAGCACTGTTCCCCAAGCACGAGGCCACGCTGCATGAGAGTGCAGCAGAGATGGAAAGGCATAGTTCAAGCAACACTGCCACCTAGTGGTTTGGTGCAACAGCGTACCTCAAGAAATAAAGTACAGCAAGAAGTGGCAATCAGGAGGACAGTGGCAGGAAGCCAGGAATGCTGCTCAGAAAAAGTGGCTACACTAAGGAAGGGGAGGAAAAAAATGTGCAAGCATAGAAAGTGCAACAGGGTAAAGACAAAGTGACAGAAGAGCACAGGGTTTGCACCAAGATTGCATAGTACACACCGATGGTGCCCAGAACAGGGAGTACACTTTGGAGGGAGTTCAAGGTTTCGGTGCACACAGAAGGTCAGTGGCACCCTACAGCGAACTGGGACACCAAGAAGAGCGTAGTCACTAGCACGCCAAAGGGAGTGACCAGGAGCAGGTCGACGGAGTGAAGGCGCAGACCACCAGAAGCACTGAACTGAGCTGAGGCCGAGAGAGAGCGCAGCGGTACATAGTGGCCACAGGTTGTCGCTGCAGCAGTAGGCAGGAGTAGGAGCACCACCAGACAAGCGAACGGGGATTCAAGAACTCAGCACCAGGCAAGTGTGAAGATGTGCAATGACAGCAGACACTGCTCCAGGAACAAAGGAAGTAGAGGAACGTGCAGCAAGGGCACCCAGTGAGGTAACGGAAGTGCGCCATCAGAAGCGCGCCACAGCAACGTGATTGCGGAGAAGAAGAGGTGGTTGCGCGAACCCACCAGAAGCACGAATACCCGGGGAAGAGAAGAAGCAAACCAGCCAGATGGTCGCCAGTGAAGAGAAGAAGCCGACCAGCCAGATGGTCGCCAAGGAAGAGAAGAAGCTGACCAGCCAGATGGTCGCCAGAGAAGAAAAGAAGCCGACCAGCCAGATGGTCGCCAGAGAGAGGAGAGACCTGACAAGAGGTCTGATCAAGAAGAATGGAGAAGTCCGTAAAATGAAGAATGGAGAAGAAGTCCGCGAAGAGGACCAGAAAGAGGCAGACGAGAAGTTCAACATTAGTAACTAGAATTTGGAAGAAATCAAAGGAAGAAGGTTGCGATGACCGGTCCAGTCACAGAGTGAAAAGAAGACAGTGTCCCATTGCTGGGACAAGACCAGAGGGAAACATGTAGAGTGCATGCTACACGGAGAAGCCTGGTTAGGATGAGAAAAAATGCGAGAGGGCCAGACCAGGTCACAAAGGAAGGAAAGAAAAGAAAGAGGATGAGTGGCAAGACGCCATGAAGAAAGAAGAGGAGAAGAGGATGACAGGATGTCAGCCTACAAAGGAGGAAGGTAGAGTGACACCGCGCCACAGGGCAGACAACCAACAGAGGCGGGTAAGGGACAATGAGGCGAAGTGACCGGGCAGAGTTCTCGCATCATCACAGAAGAGAACACCCCAAGACATCGGACCACCGCCTACTGCCCCATCAAAGAATACTGGTGAAGTCATCAACACCACCAAGAAGCAGCACAACACCTAAGGGAATCCACACACTCCAGGCAACCGGAGTCCAAGAAGGTAGGCCGCCCAGGAACCATCCGTGCACCCCTGTCAGCCTGCAACATACGGAAGTAGAGCACAACCGGACATTAGAAGATCCACCCCTTGGGATAAACCAAGACTAGGCCGTGGCCCTGTTGGGAGTTTTGAAGCGACCCCTATGCGCAGCCTACATGAAGGCCCGCACAGCCCACGCGGTCAAGTGGAAATCCAGGGGCAAGGGGCCTCAGCAGAATTCCAGTGAAATGGAGTCCGAGTGGGAGAGATGTTCGGCAGCAGCTTCTCGACATGCGCAAGATGCACGGAGGCCACGGCCGGAGACTGGTTGCCCTGCGGCCCTGAGAGGAAGACACATAACCGGATTCCTGATAGCGAAGACACCGTGATGCAAACATCACCCTTGGCGGACACATGAGCGACTAGGCTGTGAGTCCCATTGGCAGTTCCAAAGTGACGCCTTAGCGTGGCCCATGCGGAGCCCGCACAGTCCACACGGTCCCATGACCGCCCATCAGGAAAGCCCACCCGGAGGTGCCGGTGAGAGAGGTGGCCAAGTGAGAGAGGCAAGTCGGAAGCATCTTGGCCGTCAAGATACTGGAACAGATGGCACGTCACATCCAGACAGTAACCTCATGGCAAGAAACATCACAGAGTGGATCTCGTCACAGCTCCCAGTATCCTGATGAAGGGCTCTTGTACATGGACATTGTTACTTATAGACCAGGTTGGTCTCAGGTAGTTTGCCAAGATGAACCCGAACGTCACAAACAGTGTTGGTCCAAGAAATCCAACACCGCCGGACTGCGGCCTGAAGATAAGGCTACTTGTGATTTCTTTTGGGGTGTCTGTTTTCTTTACAGGTTGGACTTCATATATTTCCTTTTATCCAAAGTTGGGAGGGATGTAGTATCCGGCTGGATACAGTCTAGTGTTGCTGATGCTATGAGCCCACACTAAACACCCACCCACCACAGGCGTCACCAGTCAGGTGACCCCGATAATAAAAGGGGCCGAGCGCACGTGCTCATGGCCAGTTATCTACTATCAATCTGGTGTCTGTGTAGTCCTTCATAAAGTATGTGGGCCTAGCGCCCCCACCACTTTACAGCCTGCATGATTCAGCCTTCGTTGTAAAGACTTGCACGATTCAGCCTTTGTTGTCAAGGCTGTTTCCCATTTAATTTACTTATCAGTCCCTAGTAAAATGACCTACATGTGCCCAGGGCCTGCATTGTAAATGCTACTAGTGGGCCTACTGCAAAAGAAACAAATAACTGACATAATGCTGACCAATGCAAACATTCACCCCAGTCCAAAAGATCTGAGTTTAATCCATCTTTCTTTTGCTCACCACGCCACCCCAGATTGGACCCAGCCATATGTAAATCAGTCATGACCCTGTTCCTCATGGGAACATTTCAGCCCGAACTGCAAAGCCAGGTCCTCCTGGACAGGAAACAAGCATCCTCGGACCTGGTTCGGGGCATCACCACTAATCAGTCAGGTTAGCTTGAATCCAGTGGCACAGTGAGCACGGGACTCACGTCTGGGCATACCCTTCCCACTTAGAATGACATATGCAAAAGAAACAATTAATGGACGGAATGCTGAACAATGCAAACATTCACACCCAGTCCTTAAGATCTGGGTTTAATCCATTGTTTGTTTGCTCACCACGCCACCCAGATTGGACCCAGCCATATGCAAATCAGTTATGACCCTGTTCCTCATGGGAACAGTCCAGCCCGAACTGCCAAGCCAGGTCCTCCCTGGACCTGAAACAAACATTCTGGGACCGGGTTCAGGGCATCACCCCTCATCAGTCAGGCTAGCTTGAATCCAGTGGCGCAGTGAGCACAGGACCCATGTCTGGGCATACCCTTCCCACTTAGAATGATAAATGCAAAAGAAACAAATGATGGACGGAATGCTGAACAATGCAATCATTCACCCCCAGTCAAAAAGATTTGGGTTTAATCCATCATTGTTTTGCTCACCATGCCACCCCAAATTGGACCCATCCATATGCAAATCAGTCATGACCCTGTTCCTCATGCTGTAGACCCATGGGCCCACATCATTGATTGTGCTACCCACTTAAGTAGCCTCTTAAACATGTCTGAGGCCTGCCAATCACAATTGAAATCACAATTTATGGTGAAGTCACATTTTAAAATGTAATTCTGAAAATGCCACTTTTAGAAAGTTCAATACCTACCACTGGGTTTGGGCCATATTTGTCAGCAAGGCTGAGCCACTGATAATTCAAAACCACAAAACAACGCCAATACTGACTATTCATTTATACATTTTTGATTTTTTCATGCCCACTCTATTTAATAACAGTGATCACCATTTATTTTTCAATCATTATTCATATCACTTTGAAATTCATCATACACAGAAGCATAATACAAAAGTACTAGAAACGCACAAAACCTTAATCTCACCCAACATACATAATCAAAGACATTGGATACAAAGATAAATTTACCAACAAGAAAAACAATACAAAGATTGTTAAAAGGTAAATGCATTTATCAGTTCTGAATTATAAGTGCTCAAGCAGGAGGTATTACTAACTTCACAAGAAAACAGCAATTGATTTTTCACTCCTAAATCAATGGGCAAAGCGATCAAACAGTGTTCTGCTACTGTAACCAGGACTTTGCATCAACCATCTACCCTGATTGCAGTGCTGCTTTGTAGTGTTTGTTGGTTGCACAGATTGTGACTCGTTTCAAACCTGTAACTATATTTCAGGGTTCTCCTCAGAACTTGTATACACTACAAGGAAAACATACAAAATCTGTATCAGTTCATCACAACTCATTCAGGTGGTCATAAAAGTAGTTTCTCCATACATTAAGTTACCACAAATTCATACCTTAAGTTCTAATGGCATTTGTATGATTTGAAAGGCAAGTCGTCCTCCCTCCTCTAGTTCATATGCCAAAAAAAAACACAAGCATGGGCTGCTATAGTTAAATGATTAACTTATGTTGACCATTATACACTAGACCGATTGTTATAGCCACAGATACTCACATATTCACAGTTATGGTAAAGTCACATTTTAAATTGTAATTCTGTAATTCTGAAAATGCCACTTTTAGAAAGTTGGCTTTTTTTTTTTACTTTAGCCATTTATTGCCTTCTGTCTGTCTCTGACTACACATCTGGGGTGAGTAACAGATGGGCTGTGTTCATTTCCTCTGGACAGCAACAAACAAAGGGAGCTACGCTGTGACCATCCACATCCCAATGGGCATCTTGGGCAGGATGGGAGTGAGGAGCTGACTTACACCTGAATAGGCTGTGGTCTGTCCCCACACAAAGTGCTGCATACCCCTTGCTGTAGTGAGTCTAGAGCCAGGGCAGAAAGGGCAGGGAATCTGTGCACTTCAAAAGCCTCTCTTTCAAGTCTCCCCCACTTCAAAGGCACAACTGAGTATAAGTACTGGACCTCTGACACCAGGACTTCAATACATTTTTGGACCTGTGGTTACTGCGGTGCTGCTACAAGGACTGCCACTCTGCTGGACTGCAACTCTGCTGGACTCCTGCTTTGCTGTGCTGACCTGCTGCCTGCTGCCCTCTTGCTTGGTAGTGAGAAATACTGAACCTGCATCTCTCCAAACCAGAACCAAAGTAACTCCACGGGCTTGCTGGCTTGCCTCCTGATTGAGGGCTCAGGGACATAAAAGACTTTCAACTCAACTTGCTACAGCACCTGGACTTCGTTATCTGATAATCAGGCCTTGCCAAATGGTGCCAATCCAGTCCTCGACCCTTGGAAGTGGGTATAAAGTGCTACTCCAGCTAAAATCCACACAGTAATGCCGTTACACCAGCGCATATCCATCGATGCATCGCCACTGCTGCGTGGACATTGACGCATCCTCACTGCTGCAAGGACATTACATAGCTGGCGTGGGTCATTGCCTACATTCCTGACGCACCTTTGACTTTGCGCAGCTGAGAGCCATTGCATTGCCTCCTTTTCTCCCTGCATCTTGTCCTCGATTTCAATGCAACTGTGAGCAAAGGTAAGGTTTCAGTGGGACAAGGCTGGTCCCTGTATCTGATCCATGCACTATCGCAGTTGACCTAAACTTTTGGATCCTCGATCCGCTCCCATCTTGCAGAATGAGCAGGTCTCCTTGACTCAGCCTGTCGGTGAACTAGATTATATTGTTTTGTGATTAGTGCTACATTGTTCTTCTCCTCTGCTCATACTCTCTTCGTGCCTGCACTTTGTCTCATTGTGCTGCCGCTAAGTTAGTCCACCATTCACTGTACCTGTGAATTGTCATTTCATTTTCACTGTTGTCTTCACCCACTATTGATCTCTTCTTACTGTTCCTGCCATTTTTTTGAGCAGGAGCCGACTCGCCGCTCTGCTCGTTCCTTTTTCCTGCCCCTCCAGCTTCCCTTCTCCCAGTGCCTCGCCCCCATTCAGGACCTATTTAATGGAGGCCACAGCGCAACCCCATTAACAGATCCTCAATTTGCTCCCACCTTGCGGACTCAGCAGGTCTCCCTGACTCTGCCTGTTAGCAAACGGTATTTTATTGTTTTGTGATTAGTGCTTCATTTTTCTCCTCCCTGTACTCTCTTGTTGCCTGCATTTTGTCTTATTTTGCTGCCATTAAGTAAGTCCACTGCTCACTGTTACCTGCATTTTGTCTCATTGTGATTCTGTTAAATTAATTCTCTGTCCATTGTGCTGCCTGTGAATTGTTATTTCAGCCTTACTGCTGTTAATTTTAACTCTTCACAAACTGCTGTTCTCCTTTTGCTGTTCCCGTTGTTCATTTAACAGGAACTGGCTTGCCTCGCTCCTTTTTACCTGCTGCTCCAGCTTTCTGCCTCCCATTGCCCCGCCCCCCACCTAGGACCTATTTAATGGAGGCCCCAATACAGCCGTGCAGCAAGCAAGCACAGTGGGTGCCCCATGGCTCACTGAAGGCACACCAAAGTTGAGGTCCATCTGCGCCAGTCCGTGCCTGGGCCATGCTCAGGCCAGGAACCTTGCCCCTCCTGCCACCCACAGATACTCTGCCACTGAGCTCCAAGCCCTGGACCTCAGCCCCCACAAAACAACAACTGCTGCATCGCATCTCCTATATCAATGGTTGGACCTTTTACCTGTTGCCGCTGACTTTTGACCTGCAACTCAGGACTACCCGCCCCCACCAACCAGTACCACCCTGGAACCACTCTGCTGCTTCCTGCTCCATGCCAGAATACTCTGCAAACACACCACCAAAGTCTGGGACACCATCTCCAGCCTCACCCCGTCATTAGCTACATCACAGGGACCTGGCTCAACCCCTCCTCCACCCCCATGTGGCCATTGCGATGGTTATAAGATGATTCACCAGGACAGAACAAACAAACATGGAGGTGGCCTTGCCATCGTCCACAAGGAAACCATCTGTTGCACCACCTCGAAGGCGACACCACATCGATCATGGAACATCTTACTTTCCAACTCCAAACCAATGGCAGAATGACCTTCCGAGGCACCCATGCCTACAGACACCCAATTCCACACTCTGGCTTCTGCAACGCTATCCCCAAATTCATTGTCCCACTCACTATTGACTCCAAACACCATATCTTCCTCTGTGACCTCAACGCCCACCTCAATGATCCCAAAGATGCCAACTCTGCCAACCTCCTGGAAAGCATGAGCAACATCAGCCTCACACAAATGGTTACCAACCCCACACACATCACAGGTAACACGCTCGGCCCACTCTTCACGGCCAGTGACTGAGTCAAGTACAAGCATGTCACCGAACTCACCTGGTCAGACCACACCATTGTTCACTTCACTGTTGCAGAATCCCCTTGCACCACCACCATGCCTTTCTGTTCCACCAGCAGCATTTGGAACAAAGTGACAGAGACCCAGTAGAAGGATGCCCTCAACTCCATCAATCCCAAATCTGCAATCAACCTTGAATAGGCCATCCAGAACTTCTCCACCTGAATCACCAACTGCACCAACAGAGTTGCCCCTATGAAGTTGGCCAAGACCTGCAGATCCACCAGACAGGCCAGTTGGTATATGCAAGAACTCACAGACCAAGCCACCTTCAAGACAGCCCTCAACAAATAGCATCAACGCCTAAAAGACTCGAAAAGTGGCACCCTTGCAAATTGGATTGAAGCAAGCTTCAACCACAGCAAGCAGCGCTTCATCATTGTCAGAGAGTTCTCTGGCCTGTCAGCTACCGAGAACATGATCTCCACTTCCTAGGAACTTTGCAACACCCTGGCCTACTATTTCTATAAGATATCCACCATCCACAGAAATTTCAAAACCCAACCCACCGACTTCTGCAACCTTCTCACACCAACCAATGCCACCCACATCCACCCACTAACCGCATGAGAAAGATTCACCACACAGAGCACCACAGCCATCATGAACCCCATCCACTCCGGAGCACCAAAGGACCCCAAACCCCACCAACTCTTCAACCTCAGGAGCAAGGGAATCAGCTGCAAACTCACCTCCATTCTCAACACATTCATCACCATGGCCTCACCTTACCAGACCGATGGAAACTTGCAGAGGTTAGACCCCTCCAACCAAGTAGATTCAAGAACAATCATCCCATCTCTCTGCTACCCTTCCCCACAAAAGTCCTCAAGAATGCCATCAACCACCAACTCTCTGAACACGTGAGGGTAAACAACCTGCTGGACGCCTCTCAATCCTTTGCCTACCACCCTTCACTTCAGAACCCAGGCGCATCATCTGAGGTGTCCCTTGAGATGTATATCTCAGCCCAACCCTGTTTAACATTGTCAGAATCCATGGACTCAACATCATTTCATAAACTGACGACAACCAGCTCATCCTTTTGCTCTCAGAATTCCCTCTACCACTAGGACCAACTTCCACAACTGCATGACGAATGTCGCAGACTGGATGAAGATTGACTGCCTGAAGCTCATGTCAGGCGCTGATCAAGAGCGCCTACCGAATGTACAGCCGGTTGAGGACTACGACACCCAGAATCCTCGGCTGTACGGAGGAGGGGCCAAACACCGAGTAAATACGCGGCTCGAGAGCCAATCGAGGCGCGTAATACTGGATAGTGATTCGAGCTGGTGCCGACGCCCAGCGCACAGCACGGAAGACGCGTGCACTAGCGTCTACGACTTACGGAGCATTGGGAGCTCGATTGCCAGGAGGATTGGGATCTTCGTAGGGAGAAGAAGACGCCGAGAACTATACAGCGGATGCTGTGGTTCCCTCATACAGGAACATTAACGTGGGACGCTGACGTAAGCGTCGCCACGTCTTTTCAGGATCTAAGGATTACCGGGGGGTGCCGTGAGAGACCGGAATGAAGCAGAGGATTTCGCGACTGGTTCCGTGAGAACTCACCAAGGCATCCGATCAGAGCAGAGAGATAGTTCAGCAGCCCGTGAGTAAGAGCGTGCGCTCAAAAGCTTGCAAGACTTTGTTGTGAGTACACGTTAGGGCAGCGCTCAGGACGAGCGTGGTGCTTCATTTAGGATGTACGAGACATTTGGTTACTAAAAGCTCTCCTCGTATTCAGGGGAAAGAGCGTGGGGCTTCATTTGGAATTTCGAGACAATTGGATGCCAGCGCTCTCGTTGTACTCAGGAGAAAGAGCGTTGTGCGTTATTTTGATTTACAAGACATTTGGTTATCAGCGCTCGTTGTACTCCAGGGAGGTGGAGTTCACTTCAAACAGCGCTTAGTGATATAATTTGCAAAGAAGGGGCAAGGTGAACCGGGGGAGTGTTAGTTCATGTTGTGCTTAAATGCTGATGGTGCAGCGGTATGCCTGAATGGACACATTTAGTGAGACCTAAATGAGAGTAGCTTGGTTAACTACCTTTTGTCATTCCTGATATACCTGTCCTTGCTTTCCCTTCCCTGTCCCTAGTCCCTCGCCTGATTACTCTGGTACTCTGTGTTTCTATAACCAGAGCCGGGGGCATCGGGAGGTGGACCCCTTGTGCTTCGCTCGAATCTACAGGAACGACGGCGGACGTGACAGAATTACGCGCCCACGAAATATTCCCTGGGGATTCGAGTGACACACAGACATGGCCTCATTAGACGAGGTGTTGCAGGCTCTCCTGGTGGTGCAACGGGAATTGGAGGCCTCTAGGGCAGAAACAGCCGCCCTGAAAGAAAGGTTTGACCGACAGAGTAGGAATCCGTTTGACGCCACCTTATCTTCGTCACCCATACAGGTGAATGTGTCTCCACCCATTCCCCTGGCTAGCCCGGAGAGATTCTCAGGGGATCCTCTAAAGATCCAAAACTTTTTAACGCAAATTGCATTGCACTTTTCATGTAAACCCGCTTCCTTTCCGTCCAACCATTCACGAGTGGCTTTTACTATTTCGTATATGACGGGAGACGCTGCCAATTGGGCGGTGCCCTTGGTCAAATACGACGATCCCCTACTGTCAGATTGGAATGCCTTTCGGACAGAGTTCGAGAGAGTGTTCGATAGAAGGGCTACCACCTTCTCGGCAGATAGAGAATTATTGAAGCTTCGACAGGGGAAGCAGGACCTCGTGACGTATCTGAACCAATTTAATCGGCTCGTTGGGGAAACCGCCTGGCCAGAGGAGAAAAGAATGTCCCTTTATTACCAGGGTTTAAGCGACGACATGAAGGACGTGCTGGCCCAAATTGACCCACAGCCCACCACCTACACGGATCTAATGAACCTCACATTAAGGCTAGATTATAGATTAGCGGAACGCAAGGGCGAAAGGGTGTATTCTCCTGTCGAGAAAACGGAGAGAGAATCCCGACGGGTCGGGGCCTCTTCAGATGGCCAAGCTGAACCCATGGAGGTGGGTGCAATCCGAGCCCCGTTGTCTAGGGCCGAAAGGGAAAGCCGTAGGATAGCAGGCTTATGCATGTACTGCGGAAAAAAGGGGCACTACGTGAGGGAGTGTCCCGTAAAGCCTAAAAAGAGTGGGTATGCCGGAATGAAGAGGGTGGCGGTAGCCGCGTTGCAGGATTCTCCCCCAGAGGCTCCGATCAGAAGAGAGGGAAGCCAGAGGCCCACTGATCATCCGTTACGGCTGCCATCTTTGGCGATTATAGATTCCATAGCTTCGGAGTCACACGTTGTGATAAATATGCTCTTAACGGTGGGTTCCTCGGAACACATGGTCAGGGTGATGATCGATTCCGGAGCCACCGGGAATTTCGTGGATAGTGGGCTAGTGAGGATGCTGGGGTTAAGGCGCTGCCCGAGACAGAGTCCGGAAAAGGTATGGGCGGTAGATGGGAAGCCTCTTAAATCAGGACCCATTACAGAAGTCACGGAATCTTTGACCCTAACGAAAACAGGGTGTCTTTGGGATCACGTGGAGGAAGTCGCATTCAACATCATAGAAGCTCCTCAGTATGAGATAATACTGGGAATGCCTTGGTTAACCACACATAATCCCACGATAGATTGGAAGAATAAAACAGTGGAATTCGAAACCACCTTCTGTAAAGAGGAGTGCGCGAACGCTCACCGAGCACACCTTCTGGCGCTTTCCCAGGGGTATCATGTTCTCACGGCAGCCGAGAAAGAAACCGTCCTCCCCGCAGCGTATGAAGAGTATAGGGACGTGTTTAGCGAAAGCGAAGCGGAAGTCCTACCACCCCATCGCGTATATGACTGCCAAATAGACTTGATCCCAGGGGCACAAATGCCGGCGTGTCGAGTGTACGCACTCTCGGATCTGGAGACGGAACATCTGCGACACTATTTGGAGCACTATGTGGACATAGGGTTCATCAGGCCTTCTCGTTCTCCGGCCGCTTCACCCCTGTTCTTCATCAAGAAAGCTAATGGCGATTTGAGGACATGCATCGATTATCGCGTTCTGAATAAAAACACCGTGAGGAACAGGTACCCTCTTCCACTCATCCCGGTCTTGCTGGACCAGGTGAAGGAGGCAGCCATCTACACTAGACTAGACTTGAGGGGGGCCTATCACCTGGTTCGGATAAGAGAGGGAGATGAGTGGAAGACGGCGTTCAAAACGCGATATGGTCTTTTTGAGTATAGGGTGATGCCGTTTGGGCTGTGTAACGCCCCGGCAGCGTTCCAATACTTCCTAGATGACGTGCTCAAGGAGTATATCGATAAAACAGCGGTGGTATACATAGACGATATCCTAATTTACTCCACGAACCCTAGCGCACACCGCACTCATGTGGCCCAAATCCTGCAGAAATTAAGAGAGCACAAATTGTTTTGTAAGTTGAGCAAATGCGAGTTTGATGTGGAGAGGGTGGAATTCCTGGGGGTGGTACTGAGTCCAGCAGGGTTGAGTATGGCGGAGAGGAAAGTGACAGCCGTACAGGAGTGGCCAATCCCAAAGACAGTAAGAGACGTTCAGTGCTTTTTGGGTTTCTCAAATTATTACCGGAGATTCATTTCTCACTTCTCGCAGTTGGTCTCTCCTCTCACTCGGTTGCTGAGAAAAGGACACCCGTTTTCGTGGACTCCAGAAGCGATGCAGGCCTTCAACGAGTTAAAACGGGCGTTCACTACAGCCCCGATCTTGCAACATCCACGCTCCGATGCACCTTTCATAGTGGAAGCCGATGCTTCCGACAAATACGCGGCTCGAGAGCCAATCGAGGCGCGTAATACTGGATAGTGATTCGAGCTGGTGCCGACGCCCAGCGCACAGCACGGAAGACGCGTGCACTAGCGTCTACGACTTACGGAGCATTGGGAGCTCGATTGCCAGGAGGATTGGGATCTTCGTAGGGAGAAGAAGACGCCGAGAACTATACAGCGGATGCTGTGGTTCCCTCATACAGGAACATTAACGTGGGACGCTGACGTAAGCGTCGCCACGTCTTTTCAGGATCTAAGGATTACCGGGGGGTGCCGTGAGAGACCGGAATGAAGCAGAGGATTTCGCGACTGGTTCCGTGAGAACTCACCAAGGCATCCGATCAGAGCAGAGAGATAGTTCAGCAGCCCGTGAGTAAGAGCGTGCGCTCAAAAGCTTGCAAGACTTTGTTGTGAGTACACGTTAGGGCAGCGCTCAGGACGAGCGTGGTGCTTCATTTAGGATGTACGAGACATTTGGTTACAAAAAGCTCTCCTCGTATTCAGGGGAAAGAGCGTGGGGCTTCATTTGGAATTTCGAGACAATTGGATGCCAGCGCTCTCGTTGTACTCAGGAGAAAGAGCGTTGTGCGTTATTTTGATTTACAAGACATTTGGTTATCAGCGCTCGTTGTACTCCAGGGAGGTGGAGTTCACTTCAAACAGCGCTTAGTGATATAATTTGCAAAGAAGGGGCAAGGTGAACCGGGGGAGTGTTAGTTCATGTTGTGCTTAAATGCTGATGGTGCAGCGGTATGCCTGAATGGACACATTTAGTGAGACCTAAATGAGAGTAGCTTGGTTAACTACCTTTTGTCATTCCTGATATACCTGTCCTTGCTTTCCCTTCCCTGTCCCTAGTCCCTCGCCTGATTACTCTGGTACTCTGTGTTTCTATAACCAGAGCCGGGGGCATCGGGAGGTGGACCCCTTGTGCTTCGCTCGAATCTACAGGAACGACGGCGGACGTGACAGCTCAAGACGGAAGTGATCATTTTTGGGAATAACACCTCCCTGTGAGACGATACCTGGTGGACCTCAAATCTCGGACCCACACCAACTGCAACCTTGGCCTCATCCTGTACCCCAAACTCACCATGAAGTGCCAGGTTAACGCAGTCTCCTTTGCATGCTTCCACACCCTCTGCATGCCCTGAAACATCTTCAGGTGGGTCCCCATTAACACCAAGAAAACCATCACTCAAGCCCTAGTCACCAGCCGGCTGGACTACCGCAATGGGATCTACGCAGGAATCACCACCCAATTCCTGAAGGGGCTCCAGACGATAGAGAATTCAGCTGCCAGACTCATCCTAAACCTCCCCAAATGGATCCACATCACCCCCTCACTTCAAGAATCTATACTGGCTCCCCACCCAGAAAAGATACCAATTCAAGATGCTGAAGCACACATAAAAGGCCGTCCATGATCAAAGACCATCATATATCAACCACCGCCTGAACTTCCACCAACCGTCCAGACACCTGTGCTCTTGCTTCCTTGAAAACACACTCTGCATCCACCTAAGCCACAGAGGAGGACATTCCTTCTGTCATCTCACCGCCAAGTCCCAGAACTACTTACCCTTCACCTCTGAGCATCATCCTCGCCCTCAGAATTCAGAAAGGAACTCAAGTCTTGGCTTTTTTATTTATACCAGCAAATGCCTAGCACCTGGATACGCTCACAGGATTATCCGCCCTCTACAAATCCGAATTGATTGATTGATTGATTGATTGGATGTGGCCCGGTCTAGCATGAGTGGGTAGCCTCAGTTGGCGCTTTATGCTTTAAACTCTACATTTACTATTATTAGTTAAAAATTCATAATTCTGGTTATATATTATTGGAGTTTTCTCATTTTGGTCTTGTTTTGAGAATTAAATTGTTCTCTAATTTTCTAGCCAGGTGTGGTATCTCTTTGTGTGTGTTTTCCCACCACTATTTTACTGTTGGAAGTATTGAACAAATTCTTTACTTACTGCCGCCTTAGGTTAAGCCTGCCTGCTCTGTGCCAAGCCACCAGGGGGTGAGCACAGGTTAGTTTAGGATGTGTTTATGATTTACCCTGACTAGGATTGTAGTTCCTGCTTTTATAGGGTACATACATCTGCCAAGCAGAAACCCAATTTCCAACAGGTTGATTATAAGTGACTGCAGCACATGTATTTTCTCTCTGATCACTACTTCCTTAAAATTACATCTGGAGCCTTCTGCAAGTAATCATTCTGGTAATTACTGTTTGACTAAGCTGTGTGACTCAGGCTATATTTGGCAAATTATTGTTACTACTAATATGTTTGGCATATTACTGTAGTATCATGATGGTGATTTTCATGATCACATGTGCAACTCATTTTAGTTTTGAAAATAATTACTGCAACATAGTGGAATGTATTCCACCTTAAATGCATTACTGGTTTATACTGCTAGTTTGATGGCAAATAATCTCCTTTTATTCTTTATCTCTTTTTCTTCTTTTTGTTTTTCTTTCCTTTCTCCCTTATTTGCAATTATTATACCAGGCATTGACTTTGAAATATCCTGATGATGATCCTTGTATTTGTATTCAAATATGATCAAAACATAGTCAGCTTTGAAAACTGAACCCGTACTGTATATATAATTTACAAAGGGATGAGTTGTGGCTAGAGTGTCAAGTAAAGTGGCCCTTGCACAGTCAATTCATCCAGAACAGATGCTTTTAATTCATGGGCCATCAAGATCAGTCCACCTAAATCAATCGGCCACCCTGTGATTCTGGCAAAACCTCAGACCTTCCCATAGGTGTCCAGGAAAGAGCCATATTCAATGCTAACAAATGCTCTGGACCACACCATCACAACCTTTAGTGATCAAAGAATCACAACTAATTGTGTCTCAAGGAATGACTGGATTTGGCTGCCATCAGCCCTGTCCTGCAGGGGCTTTGGTTATATCAAGACTTCAGCACACCCATGTTTGTAGCCATTGTCTCTATCCTTGTGCTCTTGGAATATTAGCAGGCTCTCACAGATACTTTGGTTCCCTGATCTCATAGCCATTTTAAGTGTCTTTGAAATCATCGCCTTACATAGCCAATGGTCTGTTTTAAGTCACCCCGTTACTGGCAATATTGAGAACAGCAAACCGGCTTCCAGAGAGCATGTGTTCGGCTGATCAATGGGTGGTCTGTCTTTATACATCACGGTAAAACTACAGGTGAAAATCGAACAACTAATATTCCAGGAAAACTGGCTTCAAGGAATAAATATTTGCAATTGGAGACCACAGTGCTCGCTCTTGCTAATTAACATTTACAATAACTCAAGCACAAGGGAGAAAAGGCAACATTTTAACGAGTTAATATCAGCCCTGCGTGATCTATCCAGGGATCACCCCCTAGCTGACTGCATGATAACAGGTGATTTAACACAAACCTTGTTCAAGACTATAATGAGGATAATGTTGAGACCTTCCTTGAGGGCACTTGGAACATCACCCAACAAACAAGGCCTAAAGGTTGCCCAGGAATCTCGCTGTGGGATCTCTTGGTCCTTCAGCTCAACAATATGGGCCTCAATGTACTGAATGGCAGATACTCTCAGGACATCCCCCCAGTTGGTCAAGAACTGATGGAAAAACATGTTCTTACCTTGACTACTCCATATGCAATGTGGAAATGTTTCTCTTCGTGAAACTTACTGCATCGCTCCGTGCACCGAGAGTGAGCACTGCCCCCAGATATCAAGAATCAACTCCAATCTGTCTCATCATATCTAAGCCTGTATCATGAGCAAGGGAATCTATACCAATAACCTCAGGCATCTCAAATGGTGAGATGACATCACGGTAAACTCATGGCTGAATGTATAAGGTCCACTGCAGGGGCAGATTCAGGTCACATCTCGCCGATTGATGAGTAGACAAACCTCATCACTCGACTCTTCACAAAAGTGCCATGAGCAGCTACAAACACCCTCCAGTGGCATACTCTTGCTAAATCATTTCTACCTACTACAATGATCCAGCGTCTAAAGCAAGCCCATAATTTTGCTATGAGATGAGCTTACAAGAACCCTAGGAACAATGAGCAAAACCTAGCATTCAAGCAGGCGTGAAAAAACTATATGAATGCTGTTAGGGCAGAGAAGTCTAGTTGCATAAACAACTTCTGGTAAATTCTCTGATTTGAGACAAAGAAAACCACTTCTAGGAACTTCTGGGCTCAGGTAAACAGGCAGGTGAATGGGTTCGGCAGGACCACTTTGTGAACATCACTAAATTGGATTCTTCTTCAGGCACTTCATTTTCCCAAACAGACGGAGGTCCTGCGAGCCCAAATGCAACAATCACCCCTGCAACTCCCCAAGACCCCAACTGCCTGCCTCCCTACCCTGTGGACTCAACATCTCTGCTCAGTCGGTTTAAACAGGTAATGTCAAAGGCCAGGTCAGACAGGCCCCTGGGCCTCATTGCCTCCCCCTGGATCTCTTCAAGCAGGACATTCCTTTCAGGGCAGATAAGATCTCGCGGGTTTTTGCTTTCTGTTTGAGTAATTCATGAGTCATGGTGTCATGTTGTGGGGCTATGATACAACCCATCTATAAAGAGGGCTCCAAATCAGATCCTGGAAATTAAAGACTGATTGTGCTTCTGGACAACAAAGCTAAATTCTATGCCAGTCTACTGATGTAGGATCTGCAGCAATGGGTGGAGATGAGGGAGCTCATTCCGAAGAATCAAATGGGATTCATGGCAACATCCGAAACATTATCCACCTTTTAGCCCTATCTAGCCAATCGGATAATGTAATCAGCTTGCACACATTGTTGCATTTCTGCTTTGAATACTTCAAGATGGCTTTTGATGGAGTGCTATGGGGAGCCCTCTGGTCAAAACTAATGAAATGGGGCATTCCATCCAAACTCCTGGAGCCCATCATTCAATTACACTCTAACATCTGGATCCACAGCCTTATGAAGCATGCTTGTCAAGAAAAATCCTCACTATGAGGGTTGTAAAGCACGGGTGCGTGCTAGCCCCTCTCCTTTTCAACTTGTTCATTTCTGATCTGTCTAAAGCCCTTGACACCATCAACAGCCACTTCCCAAATATTGGTGGAGAACATATAAGCAATTTGCTTTTCACAGATGACCTGGGTCTGGTTCACCTAGACGAGAGAAGGGTTGCAGAGACATTTACACCTGCTGCAGTCCTACACCTCCCTTAACAGCTTGAAAGTCAATTTAAAGAAAACTAAAGTTGTAACACTCGGAAAGGACTCAAATCAGGGGGGTGGCAGGTTCTACAATGGCAACAAGATCCCGAAGGACCAGTCATACAAGTACCTGAGGGTCCACATTGCCTCAAGAGGCTCCCTTGCTTGGCAACAGAAGGAGGTCAAAATAAAAGCAGAGGCCCTTTGGATTGATCTATCAAAACTATCAAACGCAGTGCAGGAGCCAAGTCTTTTCCACCTCCTGGAAGTTATAAGGGCACAAATCTTACCATCATTGTCCTATATTGGTGAACTTCTACTGGGAAAAGATTGTGAATTACTGAATAAACTTGTCTCCAGGATATACAAGTTTGTTCTCTGCCTGCCGAGATCCTTTTCTGCTGCCCAGATCAGGTTGAAGCTGGGCCTCTACCATCAGTGGGCCACCTGAGCTTGGGCTTTTTTAAGCCTGAGCGACAAACTCAGGGTTGCCTGGGGTGGCTGCTTAGAGGCGCTACAATGGGAGATGAGATTACAATTGGCGCCCCCAGGCTATCACATCATCTGAATCTTGAGGACAATCTAAATACCCTGAACTTGAGAAGGCTCTGGGCTTCCAACCTGAGTCAACCCGCCTTCAAGCAATGCATTAAGAAATGTGTACGCCTCTGTTCATACCACTCTGACAAGACCACTTCAGCCAAGCGTAAGCATTCCTGGATGGTGATTAACTCCTATCAGCTAATGTCCAAGCCATCTGACCAGTCTTGCGCCTACTCCAAATTCCAGAAGGCAAGGTTTTTGGTCCTCAGGCTTGGGGAATGAATTTTTTAAAACACATTGCCAGATGGCGCCTGTCCTCAGAAGGAACAGCATGCAGGGTTTGTGGCTTATGTGAGGAATCTTTTGAACACATTGTCTGCCTCTACCAAGCCCTCTCAGACAAATGCAAATCCCTTCTGAAGCGAGAATGGAATGTACTTGGCATTCGGTCATGCTTTTATTGCCCCTCCTAACTCAGGCAAAACCACCCTAAATATTCTGCTGGCAAAGTTTGTTGCGTTAGTCGTTCATAAACTTGGCTGCTCTAGGACTTTGCTAAGGGCTCACTTGTGCAATATTTCCCTTTCCCTGGGGCACAACCTGAAACTACTTCAACCTGAACGCGATAGCGCTTGCTCTGACTGTGCTATGCCTTTTAGGCCTTTCAGGTAAAAAGTAGATTTTCTGTCATTAGTTCTTTAGTACAAGTCGTTTTTCTTTTAATGTGTGTGACGCTGGTAGGGCTGGATTGCTCAGGTGAACTGTAAGGTTGAGGATAGAGATATGTGATCGCTTGCACGTGCAGCACTTTGATTTTTTCTATCTTTCTGTAGACAAATGCTGAAATCTCGAAACTGGTCCTAGGATGCCTGTTTCCAGTCCAGGAAGGACCTGACCTGGCAGTTCGGGCTGGACTGTTCCCAATGGGCAGAGGGTCAAGACTGATTTGCATATGGCTGGGTTCAAACTGGAATGGTGAGCAACAAAACGATGGATTTAGGCCCAGATCTCTGTACTGGGGTGAATGTATGACATTGTTCTGCATTCTGGCCATCAATTGTTGTTTTTGAATTTGTCACCCTGAGTGGGACGGGTATGCGCAGACGTGGGTCCCTTGCTCTCCATGCCACTGGAGTCAAGCTATCCTGGCTGATGAGGGCATAAAGCCTGAAACCGGTCCTAAGATGCCTGTTTCCAGTCCAGGGAGGACCTGGCCTGGCAGTTCGGGCTGGGCTGTATCCAATTGGCACAGGGTCAAGACTGATTTGCATATGGCTGGGTTCAAACTGGAATGGCATGGTGAGCAAATACACGATGGATTTAGGCCCAGATCTCTGCACTGGGGTGAATGTATGACATTGTTCTGCATTCTGGCCATCAATTGTTGTTTTTGCATCTTTCTGTAGACAGCACATCACCCGAGCAAGTTACTTTACTAGTTTTGCGCTATGTTCAAAGAACATCAGATACAAGTGCTGGCAAAGGACTAAAACTAACATCTTGATTAAGTAAAGATTTGTAAATAACAAGTAGTGATGGCACGTTTTGTTCTAATAATTGTATGTATCCATTTATAATTATTATTATTATTGTTATTATTGTTACTATTATTACTAGTATTATTATTATTAGTAATAATAGAGGTGTTGTTATTATTTTAAATAATAATGTCTGCGTACAACTGCAAGATAAGGCACAAAGCACGTAGCTATGTTTCAGAATGGATTGCCAAAGAAGAAAATGAATGGAGAAAAATATATATTATGCGAAATGGATGTTAAGTACTGTTAAAACATGGATTATGTCTATTAATTATTTGAAAAAGTTCTGCTAAGCTCTTACTTTGATGGCAGTGAAAAGGGTCTATTGCCCATTTCGCCATGGAAAATAGCTCCCATGGTGAGAGGGGCATTTTTGTTTTTCACAAAGAAAATCTGTCATCGGGATTTTGTTTTTGAAAATCAAAAAACATTTGTTAGATGGCTCCGCCATGTTGATGGAGCAGTGCCTCAAACGTAAAAAGGCATTGACAGCAGCTGCCATGATGGCGGTTGCTACCAAAGTTTTCAACCAGATTGGCTGGCATTTCTAAATTTGGCAGGCGGAGTTGTCTATGCATGCAAGACTTTAAGTGCTCCAAAAGGGCGACAGAGTCTTCTTTGTCAGCCAAAATGTAAATATGGCCCTTACTAAGATGTCCTTTTTTTGCAATCTAAATGGTGTCCAGCATGGTGAAACTTGCATTAATTCCTTTCACTCTCCCATAATGTCGTAAAAAGCTTGAAAGTATGTACATGGCTAACATAACTCATTTATTTACAATTTGAGTTGGAAGTTTCTGTAATCTGTTGAGATCCACATATTGACAACAAAACCAGTGTTCCCAAATGTCTCCACATAAGAATGGAACCACATATTTTTGGGGCGGCCTTAGCCCCCACAATTGGAAAATGCTAAAAACACAACACAGACACATCATATTTATGCAGTGAAAGCACACTTTTTTTTTAACAATGTGGAAAGCTCTGGATTTTTAGCAATAGCTCAGCCAACACTTCGGCACATTTTTGAAAACTAGATAAGCAGGCGAGTCCAGGGTGCGTAGCTTGCGTGGCTCCCTCCAGGTAATGTTACCCAGATGCCCCTGCAAATGTCAGACTTTAGTAAGAAACCCATTTTCCACCTATTTCTGTGGCTGAAAGATCTGGAGCAACAGTCGTTCTACCAACAGGAGTTCCCACAAATCTCCCAATAAGAACGGTACTCCACTTATTTGGGTGGGCCAAGAGACAACAACACAGAGGGACCCAAATTGCT
This sequence comes from Triturus cristatus, assembly GCF_964204655.1. NCBI lineage: Eukaryota > Metazoa > Chordata > Amphibia > Caudata > Salamandridae > Triturus > Triturus cristatus. Next base: position 542,665,548 of record NC_140594.1, on the reverse strand, counting down.
ATGTTGAGAGATAAGCTTAGGGGTAGCTGCTGTATTTGAGACTGTGCTGTGGCTCCACCCATGCAAACCTACAAACCTCAAACATTTTTAGAAACTAGACAAACAGAGGAGTCCAGAGTGCTGTATCTTGTGTGGATCCCACAAGGTTTTTGTACACACAATACTCTGTGAACGTCAAACTTAGGCATTTCCCTTCCATTTCTGTTACAGAAAATTCCAAAATTCAGAGAAATCCACCAAATTCCTACCATTCTGCATTACCTCACTTGTGCCAATAACAATTTGACTCTGGTTGTTGTGCTAGGCCTAGTGCCCACTACAGGAACGGCTCAAAGCAAGGTCAACAGGAGCCCTCGCCAGGGGACTGCTGACGGCCTGCCACATCTTCTTTTGTCCCCCACAGATCTTCCTCTGACCCCTCTGGTGAGCTGAGAGTTGCAGCAGAGAAAGCTTCTTGATTGCCGTTTTCTTTTTGCTATTGTTGCCAAGTTGTTGTAATTCTGTGCCTGCCTTTCCCAATCACTGAGGCTTGTCTCACCAGCAGGGCTGACCTGCTCACAAAAAAGCTGAGACGACTGCAGAAACATAGCCCAGAATCAAAAAACGATGTTGTAAGGGTATGTTTTGTGCTATTTTACCACTGAGCTTTGTTTTTGTAGCCAGGCAAGGCAGTCCTGTTCATACCTGAAAAGTGCATAAGTATGGAAACTGTGGCTGTGAGTAAGACATCCAAGGTAGTGAATGCGGGAAGGAAGTCAGTCAGGTAGCAAAAAAGTACAAAATGATCTGTGGCTTAAAAGGGTTTTTTTAACCTACATGTAACAATATATAAAATGTAATACAGTGACCTTACCTGAACAAGCATTGAAAAAGCCAATAGGTCTCATGTAAGAGGCCTACTGGCATTGGCAATTGTTCTTTGCCATGATGTGTGAGTAGCATGGCTGAAAACAGTGTAAAAAAAGGTACCGTGACAAGTCAATTGAGTCATTTTTTAGGGACATGCTTACGTGGATGCTTGTGACTCAAAAAAAGTAGGTAAGTATTTTCTTTTATTTACTAATCCCAGACAGATTAGTAAATAAATGTTGTGTGAAATGCACCTTTTCCTATCACACTAATGTGCTTTTCTAAAATAGGACTGATGCGCCTTTTAAAAAAAGAAAAAAATCACAAGCAAACGGTGGAGTGAATTGGGGATGGGGAGTGCCACTGCATAGATACTGCCCTCAGGCACAACCCAAACTATACTTTTTGGCCCCCTGAGAAAATCTACCCATGCTCTAAATCATACGCTAGTACGAGTGCCCACAAATTCCAAGATGTACAAATAACACAGCTCCTAAACTCCATATCTTGTTCCCATTTCAGAAGTCCATAGATTTCCTTCATAGCCATTTTTTACTCTTCATATTTCCTCATATGAATTGGTCTATACTTGGTACAAAATGAAAAAAACATTGTGTGATGCAGCTCAGTTTTTGGCTCTGTGTACCTTGAGTTCTTGAAGAACCTACAAACCGTTTATATCTTTACAACCAGTAGAGTGTAGCGGACGTAATGGCATATTGCTTTTGTAAATTGGCCATTGTGACAAAAAGTTACAGATGAAAATGTTGTCACAAATGATAGTTTTTTCCTACTCATTTTCAATATTTCTTGATTTCAACAGTTATTTTCTTTGTGAAAAGCTTGAGGGATCTACACATTACCCCTTGCTGAATTCTGAATATGTTCTACTTTTTAGAAGTCTATAGCTTTCCTAGATCACCCATCGATTTCATACTGGTTTCCACCACAAACTAGAAGTAGGCCGAGAGCACAGAAAAAGGGAATAATGGGCTACCTCTTTGAAAAATGATGGTGCAAAATGTCTTTTTGTTTATTTCCGCACTGCATGTTCCTGAAAGCTGGGTAGCTAGTTTTCTAAAAAAATAAGACAAAAAAATAAAGTAAACAAAATCTCATTAATTACAATATTTTGCCCTTTTTCTTGGTCCCCACCAGGGGAATCCACAAATCCTGTGCACCTTTCGAATCCCCAGTATTTTTGGGGGAAAAGGGTTGAACATTTGTCATGGATACCTTATGTGGGAAAGAGGTTAAGGAGCCCTAACCGCAAACTTCCCCAAATAGCCTAAAAAAGTGCCAAGCACTGGTGTGTGTGTGTGGGGGGGGGAGCAGTTCAGGGGTTAGGTTCGAGAAATACACATTATGCTAAACACTTAGCTTACGCTTTTAGACGAGGCCAATCTTCTGTACAAACCTCCACATGCCTCCTGTTCCTGCTGATGTGGCACTCGATGTTTCCTTTCCCATGAAAATAGTCAAATTGAGTCGTATTGGTATACCACCAACACGGATCCACAGAACCATAATAAAGCTATGACAAACGTCTCAACCTTTGGTCAATAATTACACGTGATAAGACCTCAAGTATGTTTAACACCCTGCCTGGCACAAGGTACGTGTTTAACATCCTGCCTGTACAAGGTACGTAAACAATGATAACATTGTGATTGGGAAGCGAACTGCAGATGGTGAAATTCCCAGGAAACGCAGCTGCCCCGACATAAAAGCGATGGACTCACTTCTGCAATATTTCCATTTCCCTAGGGCACGACCTGAAGCTCCTTCAGAGTGGACATGGCCGCCATAGCGCTTGCTCTGACTGTGCTCTGCCTTTTAGGCCTATCGGGTAGGAAGACGCTTTTCCGTTATTAGATATTTAGGCTAAATCGGATTTCTTTCAATGTGTGAGACGCTCTGAGGGCTGGAATGCTCGAGTGAACTGTAAGGGAGATATGTGAACACTGATTTTTGCTATTTTTCTGTAGACAACACATCAACTGAGCGAGTTGTGGTTGTGTGCCATTGAAAGAGAGCCTGCGTAGGTATACTAGCCTGGTTTGCAAAGGACCTGGATATGAAAATCAACAGAGCTGCCCCGGATGCATATTACATAAAACATGCAGCACCCAAAGATCGTCTGCATCCCACTTATATAACAAGCACCCTGGATAGCTGTGTAGTGACAATGTGGGAGTAGAACCCGCTTCTCTGTGAGGATATGCAAGGGCGGGCCATCATTTGAGGGCATTGGTGGTCCCCACAATGGAGTATGCAATGCAGGCGCGCAAGCGGCGCATTGGGCCCAAAGGGCTCAGCGCCCCCCACCCCCCTTGCCCTCGTGTGTGTCAGTCCGACCGAGACAGCTTCCCGGGCAGACACACAGCCGCACCCGAGTACTTCACAGGTCTTTAAAAGACCTTGGGGCAGATTTATGAGCCCCTTGCGCCACTTTTGCGTCACTTTTCACATGTTAAAAGTGACGCAAAAGTGGCGCAAGGGGCTCATAAATCTGCCCCCATGTTCTTGCTAAGGAGGCCTGCATCTCCACCCTGCATATTGCTGGAAGAATCAGCACCGCCCACAAAAAATTTTTTAGCCCCTCCCCCCCTCGAAATGTTACTCTTGTTGCTCCTCTGATGCACTGTATTCTGTGCCGACACCGCGTGGTCACTGAATTACCCCACTGCATGAATGTGGGATATGGTCACAAAGTCATATGCCTCTCTCAAGGGTGGAAGCCCGGCGGAGGCAGCTTCTTGGCTCTGACTGCCTTTTGGACTAGGCCTGCTGTCCCTCGCGAGCAGCCCATCACCCATAGCACTTGGGCCTCACTTGCCTCCTCCTGAAAACCACGGCCTATGGGGTAATGGAAAACATTTGCTACTGCCGGAGCGGTTTACAGCTTAGCTTTGCCTACGGTGTTTCGACCCGGTTCATACTGTATGAAGAGCATTGCACTCTTTCCTGGGTGTTTTCCAACATTCCTTTTCAAGAATGTAGATTTGTCACGGTTACATAACCTTTTAGGACATTGTTGTCATGCACGATTGTAGGCTCAGTGTTTTCTGTGTTGTCTTGTCCTTAGACCTCAATGTCTGAGCATGACTTATATAGAGTAGAACCCCAAAATATGTGCCTATGGGCAAAGTACATTTTCCTCGAGGACTGTGAGCCCAGCAGAGGTATATAATTAAGTCCAGGGGCACCCACTGCCTGCTTGGCTACAAGGTTAAGTTTCTCGATGTGCACTTCTACTGTATATGAGAAAACGATTTCCGTGCCTTTTTTAGATATATAAGTTGACAACCATAGGGAAGCGTTATTTTTTACCTGAGAATTGGAAAGGACCTGTAAGTAATGAGATTTTGCGTCGGCTCCCCTATACACCCGAGCTTGATCTTTATCTAGTAAAGTGCTAAATTCAGTACTTTGATGAAAGTGCTTGGCCGTTTGAATAGTGCTACTCTGTGTAATATCCTTTCCAGACATTATGGAAATAAGCCCTTTCTTTATGTTCGAATAAGAGGAGGTTGTATACAGCTTTCAACTAGAGGGAAGCTCTTTCACAACGTGGATCAATGTACAGATTACAATGTAACTCTTCTGGTAATTAGTTCGCTATCAGACAAGAGACTGGTCTTTAAGAAACTGTACGGGAAATTACTCTTGTTTCTACTAAACTTAATATGCTTTAAAGAATGTTTTACTTGTGCTTGCTGTTAAAGCTAATGAATTATGTGATCAGGGCTAAGCAAACAAGCGTTAGTGAATGCATTAGATCCCGCCTATGTTATTAATAATACGCTGTTTTTTGTTGTAAGAGGCATTGTCTGTCAAAGATGTGTGAAGTGAGGGAGTAAACCAAAAATCAATCAAGACAGTGGCAGAGATGGCCGGGGGTTAAATAATCATGAGGGGATAAATAAAGTGCTGGGTAACAAGAAGGAGCAATGGAAGATGGCACAGCATAAAAGGGAAAAAATAAATGGTAACATGGAGGAAGGAAAAGAATGAAGCGAACGTGAAAGGAGGGAGGGGCAACGAGAAAATAAAGGGGGTTTTACGACAAGTGATATGCACCAAAATAGCGACCAGTAATCACTAGGTAGGGGCCCCTATTGTGCACCTGTTAAGATTTGACCACACATTTTAGCACATGATTTATTCCGATACGTAGGGCCAGCTTTAGGGTAGTGTAACCAGCGTAGGGTGTTGTTTAAAAATAACTCATGGGTTTAAAGGCATGTGAACTTCCTTGTGTGTTCAGAATTCCAGGCAACAATACAAATTTCAAGATCAGTCGCAGTCCGCATTAATCGCGGGTGGAGGGATGGGGGGTCACACAGGGAGGGTCGCACAGGGAGGGAGGGGGAGGTGTACATTTAATAATAAATAAAAAAACGTACTTGTCCGCCGGCCGGGTCGCGCGTTTTCTTGGCTTCTGCTCCTGCTCTCCTGTCTCCAGCAGGAACAGGAAGCAGGCAGCCTCCCTACCCTCCCCAAGCCAATCACAATGCTGCAATGGCGGCATTGTAATTGGTGGGGACGCCGCCCAGCTAGGGACTCGCATGGAGGCCATTTTCTCCATGTAGGCTGCTTTGCAGCCTGCATGGAGAAAGGGCAGAGTGAGCATGACTGGTTTGGGCAGCCCCAGAGGGCTGACCAAACAGTCATTGCACCCTCAGGAGTGGGCACACCACTCCTCCCCTGCCCAGCCCTGCTCATAGAGCAGCTTCATAGATATTGTACTCTCTCATGGGTAGCATTCACAACCTGTTAAAAACATTTCTACAGACAAAACCACCGCCCAAAACCAGAGGTGTCCTCTATAGGTCAGGAGGCTGTATTTATGCCAGAGTTTCCAAATAATCCCTGTCCATGTCAGTGTGTTCTGCTTATATTATGTCTATGCTGTGCTCAATTTAAGACTGCTGTTGCTGGTGGACCCACTGGCACTCAATTTTGGGGCAGGTGGGATTCACCAGTACTTACTTTTCTTCATCAGACTTTCCCCGAGAGCAAGAGAGGAGAGAACACACAAAAATGAAAGAAGAAGAAAGAGAAGTTGGGAAACCATCAGCAAGGGCAAAAGCAGGAGCCTGCAAGAGGGAGATAAAGGGTCAGGGAGTGTCTGGCAGTGGATTAGAGTCAGGACTTTGCAGCCTTGGTATTCCTCGCAGGGACATTTGATAGCACCTACTCCTGAATTTTGAGCAGTGATTTAGGCACTGGCACTCATTATGTCACAAATTAAGCATTGACTACCTGTAAATATATATCATGTTCATATTCTAAAGATCGGTAATAAAACCAGCCCTCCCAAACCTATCTTGGTCATCATCGGGCAAAAGATTAAATATTGTACTCCATAAATGGTATAGGCTACTGATCCAGCACTATACCTAATCAGGGATCAATACTCAATACCATTACATACTAATGGCCCATACACATTCACCCAACTCATGAAATCCCTATTGCGCTGGGGGTCAAGTTTTAATGACGTGAGCGGTTGTTTTCTTTTACAGGTTCTTATTTAACATTTCTAAATACATAACTGAACCTGTATAGCAACTCTCTTTTCTCTGGTCGATGGACCATTAGTTGAGAAGTTGATGGTAATAATAGTACTATCTAACTATCTAGTTAGCGAAATAATCACAGACTCTCGGTAAGAATAATAAGGTTTATCGCCAATAATGCGTAATTAATGCTCATCGCATACAGGTCACAAAGCAAACAAAGAAATCTCACAAAGAGGGAGAGAAAAACATCAGCAAAATGCAAACAGATTCACACTCATCAAATGAATGATTTGCATATGAAGAGGTGGATAGATGAAGAGACATAAGTTTCAGAGACAAAAATACATTTGCAAATGATTATGCAAAGTATGAATCATGAAGATGTACTAACCCAAAGGATCAGAGAAATACCACCCCCCTGGCCAAGGAGGTAGTGGGTTCCCCTGAAATAGAGTCAGGGAACAAAGATTTCAGGATACAGGAAACGGGACAAGGACACGATCAGCTAGGCCTTTCTGCAAACCGACGGACATCGACATATCACCCCTCTATCTCTCCTCTCTCTGCTCTGCTCCGCACTGCATCAGCTAACTTAAAACACACCCCTAAAGGCACCCCAGTTATACCCTAAAACCTACATGTCCAACCCACAACAGTTGAAACAATTCATAAAACTCAGCTTCTCATTGGCTGGTTTAGGGGGTGTTCAATCACACCACCATGATCACATTCATAATTCTTAAGTCTTCTTTGTTTTTAAATTGTTTGCATTACGTGATCCTCGACTTATTCATTTATTCATGGTACATGTAACAATTTCATTATTCACATGAGTCTTTCTGCTACGTCTGCGGAAGAAGTCTTGGGTCTCACGGCTAGTCTCGTCTCCTGGCAGACAAATAATGTTTTCGTAGCTAATCAACCTTGGCTTTTCGCACTCTTACGCAGCGCTCAGCTTTTCTGTCTATTCATTGGGTTATTCATGCTTTCCTCCAACCCCCATCTATCATGTCAATTTTAGGAAAATGCAGGCCCATTCAGCTCACTATGATGAATAAAACATAGACATTTATTATTTACATGGAAATGCATTTTTCTCTGTTTCCCACCCTCCTTTGCATATCCCGTGTTAATATTTTTCTAAGCAAAGCTTTAAGCAAAAGCGGTATTATTTATTATTATTCTTAAAGTAAGATGCAAGATGCTAAATTCGGCCTAGTTATTTCATTATTTTTTTTGTTTCTTTCGAAGCGCAATGTAAAATGCGGCCTAGTTCTTTCATGCATTAGTTCACGTTAGTGCACGCATGCGCAAAGCGTTTTCCCATGTATTTTATGTGTTGTGTATGTTAATTTCCACTGCACACTGTTAGTAAGTATTACGGGGTGTCAATTCGAGCAGTTTTCTTTTTGCAAAACCCTGCTCCATCAATCCCCACTCTGATGGCTTTTTTGAGCCATCGCAAAATACCCATCATACCATTTGCCATCCCTATTTTATCCAAAGTTCGGTATTCTTTTCTCTTTTCTCTTTTCATCATTCTTTCATCTAAATCTTTCATGATTTCATAGTAATTTCTTTTCATATCTTCTAGTTCTATCTCATTTCTTTTTCTCTTTCTTGCTCTTCGTTTGTTATTTGATTCTGTCATCTCTTTTCTTCCACGTTTATACTTACAACATTTATATATTGTTATCACTACTAAGGCTCCTATAGCTACTGAAATGATTGGCATGATTATTTTTCCTAATAAGCTACTTCCAAAGGTAGAAAACCATTTACCTACAGAAGCGAAACTCTTACCAAGTCTCTCCCAGACACCGTCAACCTCCAGTTGGGTCAAATCTTCATGTAATTTTGTAATATTCTTAACATATCCCTCAATACCTTTAATTTTGTCTGGGATATAAGTACAGAAGTGATGAATTTTTAACCTGCCACAGACTCCACACTCTTTTGCCAATAAGATATAAAGGGCAAGTGGATTTTGTAAAGCCATTGATCTGATCACAACCATTTCGGTGTCAATCATCAAGAACCCACTAACAGTATCTGTTGATAAACGATCAACCACTGTGGACAATTTTCGAATTTGATGTGAATTCAGGACGACTCCAGCTGATGGTATCAGTGCACCAAAGACGTCACCTATTATTTCTGAGAAACTCGCTTTTTTTTTTTTACGTGTTAGTCCTTGTTTTACTTCATTGAGTCTGTTAATATTTCTAACTACGTGATAGATTTTCGGAAAACAATTCCAAAATAACAACTACCATACCAATGTGCAGGCAACCTGTGGTAGGTTTTCTTCCCACACACATAATAGAATCCTGTGAAAACAGGATCAGTTCCACCCTTTTATCTCAATCCTCCAGTAATTTGGAAAGTATGCGCACACTCATCAGTACCAATTAAATAATTATTATAGTTAGCTTTTAGTAGAAGCAAACAGATTTTCCCTTTTTGATACCAAACCAGGGACATTGCAGCGTATGTCTCGCCTTACTCATAATTTCCTTCCCTAAAAGCACACAGTGGTACATGTGACTTTTGTTCAGCAGCTTTTCTTTGGAAACTTTCTATTCTATCTTCTACCATATCTATGAGCACCTTTTCTTCAACCTGCAAACTACATGTTAGATTATGTTTAAATACTCTATATCTAGTGTCTTGATAATATGGAACATTTTACCAATATAACGTGCATTTTTACTACTTAAATCCTTGTTCAGCTCTTTTATAACAGGTATTTCTGAAAATACTAAACCTATTTTGGAATAATGATACTCCAGCTTCCAGAAAAGGCTGGTTAAAACACCACACAACACACCATATGTTAAAGGTAGGTGATGGTAGGTAACCCCCTCGAGACAAAATAAAGTAATTGCATGCACACGTAACAATCACTCACATTCATTGCGTTGACATACTCATACAACAAATTAGTAAAAACATTTAACAAGAAATCACTAGTTGATTTATCATGATGATAAATACTTCCATCTATTTGTTCTATATGAGTCTTTGAGGTTTCTTTAGTAACATCACTCACTCTTCCACTTATCACATCATTAGTATTGTTTCCGTTATTAGCTACCATTAGAATAGGTACAATGACAGTTAATAAAATCCACATAAATGTTAGTAAAACGACACTACATAAGCAAGCTTTAACACATCTATGTTTCAGGCTAGATTTTGGATGTTCAGTTACTGTTGCTTTGGCCATTTTGTAGTTCAACCAAACAATATAAAAAAATCTAAATCTATAAAAATCTAAACTTTGCTCAAATAATTCTGAAAAAATTGTAATCCTACACTTCAAGGCTTTCTTCTTCACACTTTTCTTTTATTTATTTCTTCAAGTCTTCTGAGTCTGTCAAAGCACTTTGACTGACAATGTTGCACCCTAGTTTTTCACAGTCCATTTAAGGTTGTTTCAAGTTGCTTTAATCAATTTGCTCAGTGTCAGTACTGTATTTTTCTTCACTTGGATCTGTGCTCTCAATTTTTTCCAAAAATACATATGTTCATTCTGGTGCTGTGTATTTCCGCTTGGAATTCTTACTCTCTTTGTTTTTCGTACTGAATCTTCTCTTTACTCTTCCTGTTCCGTTTGACTTGAGACCTCATTAATTTGCTCTGGTCTTCTCTTTGACCTTCTCCTCACAAGAGTGTATTTCAGTCTTTTCACTCCACCTGGCCGATTGTCACCCTTTCTTGCTCTCTTAGTTTGAACTACTTCTTCACCTTCTTTCCCTGGCTCACAGGTTTGTTTACTTGGCCCTTCTTTTATTTGTTCTTCTTCTTGACTTTCAGTAGCTTCCCTTTCTTCTGTTTCAACAGCAATTTCACGAGACCCAGTAGTTGGTGCCCACTCTACTTGAGTTGTGCTTGGCTGTTCATCATCTGTTTGTTCTTCAGAATCTGTCACTTTAGATTATTTGGCTTCACACACTTCAGCCTCTGGTCTTTGTCTTTGGTTTACCAGTTGCTGCTCTTCTTGTCTTTCAAGCAGACTTGGGACTCGTATGGTATGACTTGCATGAATCCAATTTGGCAAGCCACCACACTTCACTGTTGTCGTCATCACCAGAATTACTTGGTAAGGTCCATTCCACCTGGGTTCTAAACATGATTTCCTCACGTGTTTCTTCAAAGAACCCACTCTCTAGGAGTCAGATCATGAGCTTGATTCGGCTGTGTTGTAGTTGCATTTTCAACAGCCTGGTGAGACACAGAATGCACCAGATCAGCCAATCCTCTGCAATAATCAAGCACTAGATCATCAGATATATTCATCAGTTTGTTCGCTGGCACAATCTCTTGCCTCATTGCTCTTCCCATCAGGACTTCATGAGGACTCAATCTCGTCTTTTCATCAGGAATGCTTCTGAGACTCATCAATACAAGGGGTAAAGCATCAGGCCATCTCAGTGTTGTGGATGCACACACCTTTCCTAACCTAGATTTTATTGTGCCATTTATCTGCTCAACCACTCCAGATGCTTCGGGTCAATAGGCACAGTGCAGTGTCTGTTCTATTTGTAATGCTGCACAAATTATCTCATTATTAAATTGTGTTCCTCTATCTGTCTCTAAAGTGACTGGAAATCCAAATCTTGGGATCAACTCTCTTAAAAGTAGTTTTGCGACAGTAAGACTACCGTTCCTTCTCGTTGGATAGGCTTCCACCCAGCGAGAGAACAAGCAAACAACAACCAAAACATATTTTAGTCCATTACACGGGGGACGCTCAATAAAATCCAATTGGAGTGGGGTGAATGGTCCTGCTGCCTTTCCAATTGGTCCTCAACTAACAATTATCTTTCTGCCTGGATTTTGTTGCTGACAGGTGATGCACATCTGGCACAGACTCCCTGCAATGACCCTGAATTGTGGGTTATGCCATGACTGCTTGAAGAGCCTAATCATTGCATCTCTTACAACATGTGCAATTCCATGGTATACCCTTGCCATTTATGAAAGTAAACAATGTGGCATGACTGGTCTTTCATCTATATAAACCCACACTTCGTCCTCTGCTTTCTTTCTGCAGCCTGAATTTATCCAAATTTCCTTTTCCTCATCACTTGCTTCTTCCTGCAACTGTCTAATTTCATCCCAAGTTTCAAATGAAGAAGAGAACATTAGGTGGCAATTGGTATTTTCTTTTTCCATCCCTCTGTTTAGGGCTAATACATTTTGTGCACAGAAATGCGTACCTGATCTGCGTATCTGTGCCTTTTGTCACATGATCATTTCCTGACTTATGTGCAGAACATTTGGCCATTGCAATGCTTTTGGGCGATTGCAAGCCATCCAATAACTCTTTCACAGTTCTGCAGTTCCTGATTGGGGAACCTAAAGAAGTCAGAAATCCTCTTTGCATCCACAACTGCCCAAAGTCGTGGACAACTCCAAAACCATATTGACTATCAGTAAATTTGGTTACCCTCAGGCTTTGGGAAATTTTGCATGCTCTAATCAGAGCTATCTATTCAGCAATTTGGGCAGAGTTTACCCCTTTTAGACAGGATGCTTCTAAAACTCCCGCTATGGTGCATACAGCATAGGCAGAGCACAATTCACCTTTTCTCATTCCTCAAACATGATCCATCAACAAATAGAACACAGTCTGGTTCTCCTAGTGGGGTATCCTCAATGTCAGGCCTGGGTTTTGTGCACAATTCTGTTACATCCAGACAATCATGATCTGCTTCCTCTCTCACTTCCCCACAATATGAATTCAGCAACCGGGTTGCTGGATTTACGGTTGTGCACCTTACCACAGTCACATTTTCAGCACCCAAGATCACTCTTTCATACCAAGTTAGCCGACTATAGGTCATATATTGCGTCCTTGTCCATTTCAAAAGAATCTCAACTGAATGTGGCACATATACCTTGACTGGATGTCCCATCAAAATCGCTTCACTCTGTTCCAGACTCACACAAGTAGCAGCTACTGCTTTTAAACAGCCTGGCAACGCTGCAACCACTGAATCCAAAGTAGCAGAAAAATATTCTACTGGACGCCGTGCCATTCAATGTTTCTGACTTAAGACTGAAAGTGGACACCCATCTCTTTCACAACAGTAAAACGCAAAATCCTTTGCATAATCTGGCATTCCCAACGCAGGTGCTCGAGAAAGACTGTTTCGTAATTTAGTAAAAGCTTCCATACTTTCATCACCCAAAACAATCGGATCTTTCACATCTTTTCATGTCAACCTCTGTAGAGGTTTTGCAATCAGTGAGAAACCACTGATCCGCTGTCTGCAGTATCCAACCATTCCCAAGAACGTTCAAACTTCTCTCTGAGTTTTGGGTGGGTTCATTTGTTTAATCACACTAATTTGTTCTGGTATCATCTTCCTGACTTCTTTTTAGGTTTCGCCTATGCAGCGCGCATGCGCTGAATAGGAGGGGAGCTCTTATAATCGATTCGGTTTTTAGGCCAAAAACGTGCCCGCTTTGCATTGCTTTCAATGGCAACGCGTGTACGTTTGGCGATTCCCTTGCGGGAGCGAGCTTTGAAACCATCTGTTTGTAATTAACTTTCAAACAGATGGGTCTCGCCTACACAGTGTGCATCCGCTGCATAGGAGGGGTCCTCTTGTAATCGATTTGGTTTATTAGGCCAAAAACGTGCCAGTATTGCATTGCTTTCAATGGCATCGCGTGCACGTTTGGTGATTCCCTTGCGGGAGCGAGTTTTGAAACCATCTGTTTGTAATTAATTTTCAAACAGATGGTGCTCTTGCTCGCTCCCGCAAGTGAAACGCTGTGTGTGCTCTCGGCCGCACTCCCCCCACCCCTCCCACTTTTAACCCGCGGGCTACAACGCGTGCACAAGTTTGTACTTGTTTGGACTTCTTGAGAGGTAAGCTTCATGCACCAAACAAAGCCCCATCCATGACTTACCTGTTGCGCCGAGGGTCACGCAGCAACATGCGAACAGGTAACAAAGCGCCCTTTCCCAAACCCAGGTCATGCTGAAACCGATAAATGTATATGTAAAAGATAAGAGACTGTCTTCAGCTGTTCCAAAAAGGGTCTCCTGGCGCGCGGCTGCCTTGTGGTCTTGCATCAGTATCAGGGCAGGCGGAACTGTGAGCCCAGAGCTCTCATGCGACGCCTGCCCTCGGCTCAGCCTTCCTTCCCTCCCCTGGATTTCCTCACACCCACCCCTCACACTCACTTTTCAGGGTTTGGGAGCTTCCTCGCTGGGGGCTTTCCCTTTTGGTGAATCTAGGCTGGGGTGGGAATCTCCCAGCGCCAGTGATGTGTCACCGACGGCTTCTGAGCACCGGGGGCTGCTTATAGTAAAGCGAAAGTTCAACTCGCTGGGGGATTCCAGGGTGTTGTACTCATAAATATTGCAAATAATGTGAAAAGAACAAGCCCACTTTGTAACTGATCATATGCTTGAATCTTGCTCACTGTCATTGCCCCCCCTAGGTTCCTTGCACTGTCTTTAAAGTTCAGAGCTGACACGAGGTGTCACACACATCTAATTTACTAATCCACTTCGACAAATCCATCCCTTTCAAAACAATAGATATGGTAGATAAATGCATGAGATCTCACAAGCACACATTTAACTCACTTCCCACAAGTAACACACAAGGAAGGAATGCACTTTGAAGTTGTCCACTATCCTCTCACCTTGTGTTCCGCAGGGGCGTAACACAGGCCCTCTCAGCCCCTGCGTTGCTGGGGGGGCCCTCACTCCAGGGACCCCTCACTCTCAGCGAAGCCAGCAAGCCAAAATGGTGCGTGCGAGGCCTCCTCATTAATTAAAAGGTGCGAGCACGGCACTCCACAGCATCTTCTTCATTGATTGAGGTGCACTGTGCATGGCCGGGCACCGGCCTCTTAATTATTCATTAGTGTGCAGGCCCGGGCCTCGCTGCCTCGGCCGGACAGACTGCAGCCAAACCCTCCATGACCATTTCACTGGGTCGTGCGTAACTTAAAGCCCAGCAACTTTCCCTCTTGCGTCATCAAATTTAATACCGTGCAACTCAAGGTGCAGAACATTTCCTCACATGATTATGAACGCGCTCCCTACCTCTGGAAGGGGGCAGCAGAATGCCTCGGTTTGGAATTGGGATATATGTGTGGAGTCGAACTCACTACCCACCTAATGAAAGCTTACTTTCCATTGGCTGCTAACTTTTGAATCGTTCAGGTGGGATTACAAGTTCAAGATGTAAATGGAGGTAAGGATAGTCCTCTCTATACACTGTTTTGAAGTCTTTTCTTATCCATGTTGCTGTAAAGGACCAGACTAGGACCAGCTGGGTGAACCTCACTCACTTCGTCACCCCCCACGCCACTAATGGCCGTTGTGTGGCTGATGATCAGTCAAGTTACTGAAAGGGCAACACTGCAGATTCGATTTGTGATCTTAATGTCAGTCTCCCTTTTAATTACTTACATTTTTTTTAACCACCGGACACATATTTTTTAATAACACAAACATCGTTTGGGTGGTTATTGCATACTAGCCGAAAAATAATCGAGTATCACTCCCATCTAACAGTCTGATAGCCTTTTGTCTCGGTCTATACCAGTTGTTAAAAGCCTTTGCCTTCGGCGTGAGTGTATTACATGTATTCAGGGCTCTTAACAACTAGTGTTGCCCTCGGCTATAAAATGAGGGCGTTGGCTGCATATTTCCCACCAAAATGACGATTTTGTGAGAGGCAGCCTATGTCTCTTAATAACATTGCCTCACCCATATTGGCGATAGTGCTTGATTGATTTGCTGATTTACAGCACCTCTGATAGTTCCATCCGCTAGAATATATCTGTTCATTTTTCCTGAACATTATTCTCAGTTCACCTTTTCTTTTTGTGTCTCATCTTGGTAAATTGTAATTTAATTATACCAATATCATGTTACTTTGTGTTGTTTTTCTATACTACTACTTTCATTGTTTTTATGAGTCTTAAACGTCTTTACATAGAGCCCTCCTTCTCCTGAGACATACATTCCTGTCAGCGCCCTCCTCTAATAGCATCATAGCCTTCTGCCACGGGCTATAATTATGGCTAATGTAATTATGCGGCAGTGTTGAGTAAATTATGGCAATGAAATGCAAATTATGCAGCATAATGTGGCCCATTTTGTGATAGTATTACTGAAATATGTTGACTTTTTAAAACTTGTTAACACTGTCTGGGCATTGGTTGTACCTCATTAGTACTAGTAAAACACCCAATTATAGGAATTAGCAACAGAAAGGTGACCAGTAAACCTTGGCAAAGGACCTTCCAATGCGGTGCAACATGTATTGCTGTGTTTTAGTAACTTTTGAACTGTGAGTTAGGAGCACATTGTTGTTTGTTAAAATATGCATATTATGTGGCAGATGACAGATTATGTGGCAAATGCAACAAATGTATGCAGAAATCGCTGCGGCCACACAATCACATAATTCCAGTGGCCCTGGCAACTGTTTGTTAATGGCCCTGAACCTGAACTATAGGTCCGAGCTGTAGGCAGGGGCCTTTAACGACTGGTATAGCCAGATGCAGAAGGGCTATCAGACTATTGGAACATTCCACTGACTGAGGGTAGAATGTTTTAAGTGAAAAAAGGGAGAAACAGAAAGACAAACTATGGAATGTTGAAGCAAAAGGCCTGTACCAGACATTATTGGCCCTAAGAGGCTCTAATGTCTTCTGCGGAGCTCTTAACGTTCCAAAGTTTTAATATAGGTTACAGAACTGGTTAGGTGATTCTGTCCTATGTATGGCTGCAAGAGGGTATTTATTGTTTTAGACCAGAAAGTATAAATCACCCATCACAGACCTCAAGCACTGTGAGTCTGAAGGCTCTGAGGGCACTTAGGTAATTTAAGGTCCACTGTATTTTATATGGATTCCTATCCATTTTCAGACATTTTTCACAGAGTTCCATCATTTGCAGCAACCCAGCATGAATCCAAGGGTCTTTTGAATAAAAAACATAGAAGCGGATCCTGAAGATATAAACAATTTGTAATCTTCATTTCCTTGGGAAAATACTGGAAAGGCACCTCAAGGCTTCACTAAAGATTTTTGGACCGGAAAATAACTCACGTGTTCTTCAGTCAAGATTTAAGACAGAATTCAAAAATAGCCAATAATACACATTGCGTTATAGACAAAGGTGACTCCTGCCATACAAAAATGAATCTTCAATGAACAGCCTACATAACAAGCATTGGCATAGCCAATAGGTCTCGCCTTTGGGACCTTATAAGTATTTAGTTATGCAGCACAATATCCTTAGTGCAACAACATCAACTGTTGCATGGGTAGGCACTTATAAGCTCCCAAAGGCGAGACCTATTGGCTATGCCAATGCTTGTTCTATTTTGTGTCCTAGGTACTGGACTTCCTGTTTACAAAATTGCAATTTTGCTGGTGACACTTTGTGTCCATCTACTGCCAAATGGTTCAGTAAGGCAATGGTATTTGTCACACATGCCTCTTGTGTCTTTGATACCACTAATAGGTCATCAATGTACTGAGCCAAAACTGAAATTCCTGTCATGATCAAAGTCTCCAAACAACTTTTCAGAATATGAAAAAAAATTGAAGGGCTCTCTGTGTACCCTTGAGGAACTCGGCACCATGCCAAAACACAGTCTCCGAACCGGAATGCAAACAAATATTGGCTTTATGGATGTAAAGAAGTTGAGAAAAATGCTTGGCACAAATCAATCACTGTGTACCATTCAGTATTGCAGGGAATTTGGTAAAGGATCACTGCTGGATTTGCCACTACAATCTTATTAATCTTAAATCCTGCACTATTCTGTATTTTCCACTGGGCTTTTCAATCCTATAATAGCCGAATTACAAGGACTGCTCAATATTTCTTTCAGAATTCCCTGCTCAATCACTTGGTCAATCACAGGAGTGACTCCTGCAATTACTTCCAGACTCATTTTGTACTGAGGCGTTTTTGGATATATGGCACCCTCTTTCACCGTAATCTGAATTGGATCTACATTTGTCATTAGACCAATCTCCTTTCCTTTAAAATCCCATACATCCAACCTTACTGTACTTTTTAATTCTTCGGGCAAATTTTCTCCTGTGAGAAGTGAAAACAACTCATCTACTTCCGTCCCTTGCTTCTCTAACATCATCTTGAATGCAACATCCTCATCAGGTGTCTGAAACGCGATAACATCTGGCGTACAATATATGGTACAGTTCATTTTACATAGTAAATCTCTTCCTAAGAGATTCTCTGGACTCGTGTCACATACCATGAAATGATGTATGTTTTGGAAACTACCAATATGAACTTCTATTGGGTTTCTGACTGGAGTTCTAATATGCTTATTTGAGACTCCTACAACTTGTATAGTTTCTCTAGAGAGGAGTAGGTTCGGAATTTCTACTGCTCTCACAGTAGAATGGGTAGCACCAGTAACCACTAGGAATGTAATATCATTACCTTCCAACTTTCCATCAACAAATGGACCTGACTGATCTACCGCCAATGATGCGCCAAGCACGCACTTTTCCTCTCCCCTCAGGCACCATCATTGAGATGAGTCCGAATCATTCTCATTGCACTGCAACCAGTATTGTGGAACCATTTGCACATTTTGATTCTTATCAACTTGATCACCTCTGTGAAATCCAGTGTTCGCACTGTACCTCTGCACTTGAGCATTCACATTATTTGGAATAGGAGCTTGTGGCACCTGTAACTGTGGAGTAACTACCTGCTGCTGCTGCTGATTCACAACCACCTCATTCTGCATCTGTGTGTTTAAATTTTGATTTACCCCATTATTCTTTTGAGCAGGTCTACACTCGTTCTTCCAATGTCCATACTTTCCACACACATGACAAGGAAATTTCTTCTTAGCCTCCTCTCTACTCATTTTACCTCTACCTCTACCTCCACTGGGTACCTGACCATTTTCATTCTGGCCATTCATCTGATAACCTGTTTGAGAAACAATGTTCCTTGCTGCTCTGCTACCTTCACTTGTGCCCACAGCATTTTCTCTTTTAACTTTTTATTTCTCGATTCAATATCGTCACTGCAATACTTTCATACCTCAAACTTTTGTCAATTGTTTTGCTCTGCCAGTAGATCAAATGCTGCTGAATTACTAATCTCTGGTTTCAATCCAAACACAAAACGATACACAAAGTGTCCCATATCTTTGTTCCGAATATTCTCAAACCCACTGTCCTTTTTGAATACCTGCAACAATCTTTCATAGTAGGCATGTACTGACTCCTTTGGTTCTTGGGTTGCCCTGTCTAAGTTAACCCAAACTGTTTCCTTAGGGGAAATTTTTCCTTTCAAATAAGTGATTACCTGATTATACTTTTTCATCACCTCATCTGAAGGTGCACCTGTTTTAGGATCTCTAGGATGTTCTTCTTTTGGCCAATCAACAGTGATCTTACATTCTGTCCATATATCAGCTGGAACGACAATCTCAAACAAACCATCTAAATCCTTTAACAAAACCGTTGAAACTTTCCTAAACCTCTCTACCTGTTTGTATACCACACAACTGGTTTCTCCCTTAGCCTAGGAAAATCATTTGTAAAGGATAATATATCCCATCTCGTGCAGGGAACATGAACATATCCACCACCTGGAACTTCTCTCATCGGACACGCCCTTTCAACTTGTCCTGTCTCTCTCCACGGAAACCAAGACACTCCTTTGACAGCTGCCTCTTCTTTCTTTTTCGTCCATCAACTTTTCCACCATTCTACATCTCCCCATTGTTTCAAAATATTCATCAACTCCTGTAATCTTTAATCTTTTTCCAGATGCATTCAAACTTTCCAAATCCTTATCAGTAAAATCCAACCTGTTGTTTTCTGCAACACCTTTGACTTCTCTATGTCTATTTCTTATTCACTAGCAACCTCTGTTATATTCTCATGAAGATTTCTCGCTCTGCAAGTAATATTTTTACATAAAAATAACAGCTCCTCATCTCGGTAAGTCCTTAGTCTGTCTGGACTTATTGTATCAATAATTATCTCTCCCAAATCTACTCCCAATTGGCTCACATTTATACTCTGTGGTTGAGGTTTTTGTTTTTCCATTCCCTTTATCTCGCCATTGTGATCGCTGAACTCTCAAGGCTCAGAAAGGACTACAACTCCCTCAAATCCCTGGTCCTCCCTAACTACAAGGAGGCCCCCTGTGCCGGCACCCGAGGCATGCACCTACCCAATAAGTGGAGAACTACAACCTCCCGTGACCGAGCTCGCAGGCCTCTGCGCACTGTGAACAACTTATCCTCTTCTGACCTCAGGGACCTCTGTAACTCCTTCCTCCCTAATCTGTCGGTTCCCGACCTTCCCCCCCAACATGCCAATATTCCCGTGATCACGGGTATCAACAGATTCCCATCCGCACTCCCTTCCCCCCGACTCCCTGCTCAACTCACCACCATCAAATGCAATACTACATCAGATAGCCCAAATCCCCTCTCCTGCATGCTGGTAAACTGCCGCTCGGTGGTCCGACATGCATCCAAATTATCCGAAACTATACTCAGCGAAGACATTGACATCGCCTTCCTGACAGAAACCTAGTTCAAGGACCATTTGACAGCTTTTCTGGACCTAATCATCCCATCCGGCTTCTCTATCCTCAGGAGAGATAGGCCCGTTAAAAACAGTGGCGGTCTAGCCATAATATATAAAAATGTCCTTAATCTCTCCCTTCTAAAATACTCTGACCACCAAACCTATGAATACCTTGGTGCTGAACTTTTGATACAGGGCGCGCCCCCCATCCGACTGCACAACATCTACCACCCGCCGGGCGAACCACTTCTCTTTGCCGAAGAACTGTCTGACTTCATCTCACTATCCTCTCTTTCAACTCCAACATTTTTAACATCCATTGGAACAATGTAGTGGATCCTATAGTCATGCGCCTCAGTAACCTCCTAGAGATTAATGATCTCAAACAACTATGTCAACATCCAAACCACATCAAAGGAGCAACTCTTGACGCTATCATTTTTGACAGCGACCTTACGTCCCATTCCAGCATCACTCCAACTGACTGGTCGGACCATCACCTCATTCTTTTTAAGATCGTAGCTAATCCCGCTCCCCCAACAAAAATCTCCAAACCCTTAAAATGGACCAGAATCCTTAGTCAAATTCCCTCAGACGTTCTTGAATCGGAACTCCAAGCCCAACTCCTGCTCACCCCTCTCTCCCACAATGCCTACGAGCTCACTGGGCATTTTAACAAGACAGTCAATGAGGTGCTGGATCACTTAGCCTCTCCCAAACTAAAAGAACAAAGAAACATCCCATCCAACTCTTGGTTCAACTCCGATCTGAATAATGAAATACGCTCTCTTAGACAGACTGAAAGAACATGGAGACAACACCCCTCTCCCTCCCATCTAGCACTCCTCAGATCAGCAAGATCGAAATACAAGAAACACATCTTCAAGGAAAAGGCTAGTTTTTTTCGTTCCCAGCTTGATCGCGCTGAAAATAGGCCCAGAGAACTGTCCAATATTGTTGGGAAACAAACATCTTCTGCCCCCCCGGAGCTGATTGCCTCCTCTGAGAGATGTGCTGAAATTGCCAACTTCTTCTCTGAGAAAATCATTAAAATCGAGCAATCTTTCCTCACCACCCCTGCCTCGCCTACCCTTCCACCTGTGGGTGATATCTTTTCAGCCCTCCCACCCACGTCGTCCCCTGCCCCATCATCCCAGCACTCCAACACATAGTGCTGTTTCTACCGCTCCTGATTCCTTCCCCTCCATCTTACAGCTGAAAAATAATGCCTCCTGGCAAAATTTCCATCCTGTTACTAAACAGGAAGTCCTCAACATCATCTCCAAACTTAAACCTTCTTCGCACTCTAAAGATCCCCTCCCCCGCCTCGTCCATGACCTCAAACACATCATCGCCCCTTACTGGACTTCAATCATTAACTCCTCCTTTGCCACGGGGTGTGTCCCTGTCTCTCTTCAGCTCAGTCAAATCACTCCCATCCTCAAAAACCCATCAGCCGACCCGAATGACCCTAACAACCTTTGCCCCATTTCGAACCTCCCACTGCTATCTAAAGTCCTGGAAAAATGTGCTCCCCGACAACTCGACAATCACATCAACAATTTCCACCTACTTGACCCGTTGCAATCCGGTTTCAGAAAAGGATGCAGCACGGAAACAGCCATGCTCAAGATTGTCGATGACCTTCACCGGTTCCTTAACAATGGGTAGTCCTGCCTTCTCATTCTCCTTGACCTCTCCGCTGCCTTCGATACAGTTAACCACGACTTGCTACTTAACTCACTCAAAACCCGTTTTGGCATCAACGGTCTAGCCCTCAATAAGTTCTCCTCCTTTCTCCAACACAGAACACAACAAATCAAAATCAAGGACTGTCTCTCCAACCCCAAGTCGGTCTCCCTAGGCGTACCCCAGGACTCCATTCTCTCTCCTTCCCTCTTCAACCGCTTTATAGAATCCCTTACCCTCATTCTGAAACAAGCAGGAATTAACTACCATCTCTACGCGGACGACACCCAACTGTACTACAAGATCAAATCCCACTCCGATATTCTCCAGCTTAACAACGCCCTGAGTATGATCCAATCCTGGTTCTTCTACAATCACCTCAAACTTAACCCTAATAAAACAGAAATCATTCTCTTCTCGCCCAAAAACAACAAGCTGCCCATCCAAGGCTGGCTCTCTGACCTTAATGCCCTGAACTGCTCGCTCTCCTTATCTAACTCCGCAATATCACTTGGCTTCAATATCGACAATAAACTCACACTTAACAACCACATTGAGAATGCGGCAAAAGGAGCTCTTTACACCTTCCGGCATCTTAAAAAACTCAAACCCTTCATTCCTTCTGATGTCTTTGAATGGGTTGTCCAATCCCTAGTCCTCTCCAAAATAGACTATTGTAATCCTATCCTCACTGGACTCCCCAAAACACACCTTGGCCCCCTAAGATCTGTGCTTAACTCTGCCACCAGGCTAATTACCGACTGCAAACGCTTTGACCACATCTCACCAGCCCTCAAGGCCCTAAACTGACTACTCGTTGAGGGAAGATCAGCATACAAGACTGCTTGCATTACACACAAAGCCCTCCACCACCAAACCCCGCTATATCTCTCTGACAAACTTGAAAAAGCGGCTGCGCCCGGTAGACGAGAAGCTCTAATGCTCTTCTTCTTGTCCCCCCCCCTATCAAATAGGAGCTCCACACAATCCCGCTCCTTCTCGGGAAATGTACCGATCATCTGGAATGCCCTCCCCAGAGACCTGCGCTGCAACCCCTCGTACCACAGCTTTAAAAAAGACCTCAAATCCCACCTTCTCTGCAAATACTGGGGTCCGTAATCTCTGCATTCAACCCTTTATTCATCCCCATTATTCATTCCCCCTGACAGTCTTTTTCTGTCCAACTCTTCTCCCCTCTCTCTCCCTCCTTGACTTTTTTCTCCACTCTAATGCTACCCTCCCTCCTTTTAACATTTACCTCTAGCTCCTCCTCAATTCTCCCCCAAACTCATTGCTCCCTTCTCCTCTCTTTTGCTCCCACCCACCCTATTTCACTCGATTTTTCTTCGCTTCCTCACTTAACAGACCCGATCTCTCTCTCTCCCCCTTTCCTAATTTGAGCGGTGCTGCATGTTTCGGACAATGTATATTTGATCAGCCCTATCCCATTTAACTGCATAAACGAAAGCCTTGTCCCGGGTAAACTACCCTCCTTTAGCTCCCTTGCCTTTTTTTATTGTTTCTCTGTTAATTATCTGCAGTGACATTTTCGTTCTACTCATGGCCATATCTGTTAGTCTATTTTGTTATTTAACAATAGTTTTTTGTTAAATGTGCAATGTCTGTATAATTATTATTTTTTTTTTTTTTCGATCCCGCTGAATCTACTGTCCTGACTGGAATCTTAATGCTCATGTAAAGTGCTCTGCTACCCCCGGGTCTTGAAGCGCTATATAAAACTTTTCAAATAAATAAATAAATCATCTAATTCATCTAGTGACAGACCTATTAAACTCCCTGTCATTGGAGTGACATTCAGCCCTATTCTCCTCGGGTCCATTTGTGTACTTCTCTTAGGGGTTTCAGTTATCATCTCACAAACCGGAATATCTAACAACGATGTATTCGTGTCAGCCTGTCCATCTTTATCTGCTACCATCACCATTTCACTCCTGACAATATTCCTTGGAACTGCCAACATATGTACTTTAATATAGTCTGCTTTTCTCCATACAATGGAACTATGGGACCGATTGTTACCGTTACCGTCAATGCTTCCGCATTTAAACTTAACTGATTTATTTCCTGGGTCAGCTCTTCTCTTCCCTTATTCAACATGTCCATTTCACTTTCTCATACCTCTCTAGTTATATTCGAGACTTGTGGAATTAATAGAGTTCCCATTAATGGTGCATTTGGAGTCACTCCAACTGAATTTTCTTGATATGGCGGAGGTCTTTTGGCCAACTGTCATCTAACAACTCATCATCAGAATCGTTTGTGTCATAGCTTAATCTCAAAGTCTCTATATTTTTCTTTTCCTCTTTACATTTACCTCCTGTCTGGTCTTCAGCAACTAAAACTGGATACAAACCCTCAGTTTTCACAGCTCTATTCCATCTTTTCATTTTATCTTCGCTTTTCTTCATAAGGATATCTAGAATTATATTTCTGTATCTCCTGCCACCTCGATATTTCTCTCTTTTGATTGCCTCTACTTCCCATTCCTCTAGCGCTTCATACTGTGTAGGTCTAGGATTTGGCTCTAGTGAATTCATTCGATCCCTCAAATTCTGTAAAACCCTTACATTAATAGAACAATGCTGTGGGAAAGCTATAACACCATCACCCTTTGTATATTCAACCGAATTCTCTAACCAAGTACACGTATGGTATCCTCTCTCCAACAACATAAAGGAAGCAGGCGACCTTGGAGGTGGAATAGGAATTCCCTCTCTAGTCACTATTGGTTTGTCCTTTTTAAAGATTTCTTTTATTTTCTTAAGCAACTTCATTTTCCGACTCTTTACACTAATGTATCTCCGCAAAACAAACAAGGAAGTCTTTCCGTAATTCTACTTACTCTATTTGTTAGGGTTTGTCCTATACCAGCGCGGCTCACACCAACCGTGCAATCACAGATCCCTATGAATCCACTAACTCAAAAATACCAGCATGGCTCACACCAACCAGCCAATCTAAGCTTGCTTCACGCCCGCTGCCTGACCAATGCCAGCACTGCCTTTTTGTAACATCAGTATTACTCCTGCTCCTCCCTTTACAAATAATACGGCAATGTATTTCTAAGATTTCCTAATCAAATTCTTGTTAGAAATAACAAAAAACAATGTTACCTTGTCTGTTCCACTAAATAAAGAGATAGTTTTCACCCTTTCAAAAAGAATTCTTTCACTTCAAGTAAGAATAAAGACCAGCGCTATTTAACGTTCAAACAAGCTACAGGTGGACTTGGTACTCCTCTAGGGATAAGGCCAAAGTTTTGCAAGAGGACCTTTTGGTGTAAAAGAGATCTTGGTACTCCTCTCAGGATAAGGCCAGTGTTTCGGAAGTGGACCTTTCACTATTTCAGACACTCTACTCACATACGAAATTGTCCCTAAATATAACATCTACAGCCTTCCGCCGTACAGTATTATAACAACAGACAAAGTACTTCTGTAGTGTGATTTCTTTTTTCCACAATCTTCCTCTGCCTATTTCAGGCTAAGTTTCCATCCCGGGATCTTTCAGGTAGCTCCGTACCTGCACTTCTAGAAAACATAGAACAGGACACTAACTTTTCATATAACAGATAATAAATAAGCAATAATTATTACCAAACTAATCAATAACGAAACCGTCCTCTACTACCAGAAAACTGATCCAATGCTATACCTAATATGGGATCAATACTCAATAACATTACATACTAATGGCCCATACACATTTACCCAACTCATGAAATCCCTGTTGGGCTAGGGGTCAAGTTTCAATGACATGATCAGTTGTTTTCTTTTACAGGTTCTTATTTAACATTTCTAAATGCTCTTTCCTCTGATCGATGGACCATTAGTTGAGAAGTTGATGGTAATAATAGTACTATTTAACTATCTAGTTAGCTAAATAATCACAGACTCTCTGTAAGATTAATAGGGTTTATTGCCAATAATGTGTAATTAATGCTTGTGAGAAGTTGGCCTGGTATATGCTGCTCACTAATTCTAGTGATCACCTTGTACCATGCCAAACAACCCTTATGGTGGTGGTTGAAGTCAACCTTGATAGACCAGCTATCCTAGTGGTTGCGTGGACAGTGCAGTCTGCAGGCTAAACTCTTGAGGGCATGTGAAGCCAGCTGTTTTACCATATGTAACCTCCTTGAATACCAAATGAAAGGACACCACACAGATATATATTCAAAATATATATGTATTTATTTACTAAAAGTATCCCCTATACTCTTTATGAGCACAGAAGCACATTCGTTTAAAACAAGGCAGTGTTTAAATATACAAAAGTTGCACAATTATGGATGGGCCAGGTGGCCAGCTAAACCATATACTAAAATAGTGGTATAAGAACCACAAATAGAAAGGAAGGAAGGCCTAGGGCCTTGGGAATCGCTGGGACGACAAGGAGCTAACTGTAGTTAGTGACCAGGAGGCCCACAGGATGCGTGTGCAGTGTGAAAAGTTACACGCGTGCATCTATTGATTTCAATGGGTGCGTAAAAGTCACAAAGTTAAAGGAAAAGGAGTCTTCCGGATGGACCAGAACCTAACAACTTGAAACCTAGACACTAGAGATGTTTCTCTACCCAGGAGCACCGGAGTGCCAGCGTTACCTCACCCACAGGAAGCGGGTGCATAGGGGTCAAAGTGCGTCGGGTTTCGTCGTGCAGGGCTATGGAGCCTGAGGATGAAGATGCTGCAGGCGGCCAGGCAGGAAGAGTTCGGGTGGATCCAAGGATGGATCTGAAGAGTAGACGACCTGTAAGCAGAGGGGACAATGTTCAAAGTCACTAGCCAGTGACAGGCGTGGAACCAGGAAGGAACCAGGCGATGTCGGGTGCAAACAGGTGAAGAAAGGAAGCTTGTCTCCGCAGCCACGTGGAAGTGAAGAGGTCGACGACGTCCAGGATTCACTCACGAGCTGTCCCACAAAGGCTCTAGCTGATGGCGGTATCGGCTTCTCGATTGGAGCAAACAGGCCTTGGCTAATGCAAGCCACGCAGGAGTCGATGAAAGCTTGGTGCTCTAACCAGCAAGGTCAGAGGGGCTGCTCCTTTTCACAGGAGCAAGGGCCAGTCTGGAGCAACCAGACCATTGGTGTTGTTTGTAGATTTCGTCTCCAAGATGGCCGCTAGCCAACGGGCCAGTAACTGGGATGTCGCGTCAAGTGGCAAAAAGCAAAAGGGCCCCACGCAGATCTCATGGATGCTGGAGGGCTGGTCTTTGGTGAAAATGCTGCTCTGTGTTGGGGCTTCTCAGGGCCCAAGGCACAGCATTAAGGGTGCCTCAGATGCTGCGCAGTCAGCTTGTCGTGGACGTTCCAAGATGGCTGGTCCCACGTCTCTCGGTGCCTCCACGGGTCTCTTCTTTGCAGGGACTGTGGATCTGGCTCAGAGATGTCTGGGAGTCTGGGTCTTGTTGGGCTCTGGGCTCGGTCTCCGGCGGGAGGTGGCGGCAAAGCAGTCGTTGAGTTCCTGGATGGTGCCTGTATTCACAGGGTGGTCACTCCTTGGCCACAAGGGAGATTCTCTTCAGTCTTCTGTGCAGCAGAACGTCGAAGTCCAGTAGTTCTTCTTATTAAAGTCGAGTTTCAGGATGATCTGAAGTCTTGGGACACAGCTCCTACTCTTATTCCAAATCTAGGGGCCGGATTACCTGCTAGGTCCCTCCTCTGGGTGGGACCAGGAAGGGGGGTGGTTACACCCCCTTTCCTTTGTCCAGTTTCACGCCAGGACTGGGGCTGGAGAGCCCCAGCTCCGGTTTGAACTGGCATATGCACAGGGACACCTTGTGTGCCCCAGGCATGTCTCAATCTATTCAGCCCTCCCTAACCCACTACACAAAATCCTGTCTGGGGTGGTGCAAGCACCTCCCCTGACAGGAAACCCTTTGTCCACACCTCCCAAGCTGGAAGGACTCCCAGCAGCAGGAGGGCAGACTTGTGTCTGTGGTGGCAGCATCCATTTTGTGATGCTGAGGCTCTGTCTAACTTTACCCGGGTTTCAGGTTAGGTACATGTTGTGTCCCTCTAGAAGGGTGGAATGCTACCCCCGTCGCCAGAACTGGCGAGGGGGTAGTATTCCAAATCGTATGACACCTTACTCGACATGTTTTGATAGAGCCAAACCAAAGTTAGCATTTGACCGCGAGGTACATAATGCACTTAAGAGTATATGGTATGGCAATATCATGAAACAGCTAAAGGACGTTGTTCCGAAAGCTGCAGACAGGCTCAGCTCATGCCAGAGCACCATCTCGCATGAAACCAAGCACTCTGCCTCCAGGATTGTTAAGGCCTGCCATAAGAGTGGCTGTTACCATGTGTCCATATATGTTAGATATAGTTATACTATATCTAAGTAAGAGGTGATTACACCAACTTACCCCAGCTCAGTGATCAAATAGTGAGGCCAGGCCAGGGGTGGCATATTACATGCTGCAGCCCCTGGTAGGCCTTGGATACACCTATGCCCTGGGTACCTGGGGTACACTGTTACAGGGTCCAATAAGGTGAACCAGTTCCAATTGGTAATGCACCTAGTGTGCATTGGCATTAATTTAGGGAGAGAGCAGCAGGGCTGTGGGTCTGATTAGCAGGCACACAGCCACACTAAGTCATGAAACCAGTGAAGCAAAAGCAAAAATTTGGGGTGACCATAGGATAGCAGTCCCTACTCTCCTACAATGCTCATCACATACAAGTCACAAAGCAGACAATGAAATCTCACAAAGAGGGAGAGAAAAACATCAGCAAAATGCAAGCAGTGTCACACTCATCAAATGAATGACATGCATAAAGAAACAAGGCTAGCGGTATCCCTCTAGGACAGCACTGGATTTATGATTAACCCATCATATCTGTTGGTGATATTTTCAATTCACCATGAGTGTGCAATCTTGATTAGCACCCGCCAACACAGTGCTATTCCAGCCCCTGGAGTAAAAGTGAAAAAACAGCACAAGATGCACCACTCAAAATGTCCAATATAATTTAAATCAGTCCATATCCATGATGTTTCTTTTCAAAGCAATCTTCTTTATTTTTATTTGTCATATACACATTAAAACATCCAAAACAGCCAAAGCAGCCGACGCGTTTCGTCCACCTCGGGAGTTCTTCAGGGCGAAAGGATTGATGTATTATTATTTGTATTTTTTTCTCTCTTTCTCTATTTCAATTGTAATGTTACAGGAAACACCAAACAGTGTCATTAAAGGGGTGTGTACCTCGATTTCAATTTCAAAAGAAAAGGTTATTCCTGATGTCACACACTATAACATAAAAGGGGGACTGGTAAGTTAGTAAGTGAGTTGTACAATCACCTACCTAACGGCATCATGATAAGCCATACAGATTTTTAAGCACAAGAGAAATATGTAATCCAATTCCCCCGTAGGGTGTGTGCATAGTATAAGGTGAGTGGATATGCATTGCAGATACTACAACAGTCTTAACACATTAAGGGTAAGGTGAACATTTAATCATCTAAAAAAGGTACATCCTAAAGGAGCAGTAAACTACTTGGTCTTTACAGGCAAACGAGAGGAGGGTAGACCATACCTAGTGCTATAAGCGTTTATAAGCTAGTAGGGGATACAGTTACTTTTTCAGTGGTGATTGTAACACAAATACAGTAAAATTTAGGATTTAAGAGCAGAAATCATTATGTGCAACGGATACATAGGGTAGTTTGTAATTGTCCAATGTCCCATAGGGTTAACAGGGCATCATTTAAAGGAAATAGTGCATTTCAGATTCACTATTGTGCCCCATTTCCACACATCGAAGTCTGCATATCCAGCCAGCTTCGTTCCTTCTTAATTTCTGCTCTCTATTTCCTCCCCTGGGGGATACCGGTATATGGTCTATACCAAAAAACCATAATTCGTTAAGTTTGTGTTGTTTAGTTTGGATATGAGTAGTAAGGGGATATCTCAGATCCCCATTTCTTACTGCTCTCAGGTGTTCCTGTATCCTAATCCTTAATTCCCTTTTGGTACTACCTACATATATCATATTGCATGGGCAGCCCAAGATGTATGTGACAAACTTAGTTTTGCACGTGATAGTGTGTTTGATCCTATGAACTTTTTCAGTATTGAATTGAAACGTACGAGTCCTGTTTTTTCCCATTTTGCAAACACAGCACTTCATGCATGTAAAGAAACCCCCTTGTCCCTCTGTCATCCAATTAGAAATTTTGGGGGATGTCACGAAGCTAGGGCAAAGCATATTTCTTAAGTTTTGACCACGCTTGTAGGTGACCCTTGGATTTCTAGTTATCTCATCCTTTAGGCCTGGTACTTCCGCAAGCAATCTCCAATGTTTTCGTAGGATATTGAAGATCTTACTACTATCCCTATTGTAACCAGTTACAAGGGCAGTAAAGGAACTTTTCCCTTTCTTATTCCGTGGTATTCTTTCCTCTAATGTACTTTCTCGTTTGACATTTAGAACCCTACTCTCAGTTTTATTCATAAGGGACAGGGGATAGCCCCTTGCCAAAAATCTCTTTTTAGTTTCTGTTACATTTTGAATGAATCCCTCCTGAGTGCTACAAATTCTTCTCATTCTTCTCATTTCCCCAAAGGGGATATTATTTACTACATGTCGGGGGTGAGCACTGTCATAATACAATACGCTGTTACAGGCAGTATTCTTTCGATAAACTGTACTTCTGCAGTCTTCTTTGTTTTTACATCGTTCTCATTACGTGATCCTCCACTTGTTCATTAATTCATGATACATGTAACAATTTCATCGTTCACATGAGTCTTTCTGCTACGTCTGCGGAAGAAGTCTTGGGTCCCAGTCTCATCTCTGGGCAGACAAACAATGTTTTCGTAGCTGATCAACCTTGACTTTTCGCACTTTTCTGCAGCGCTCAGCATTTCTGTCTATTCATGGGTTATTCATGCTTTCCCCCAACCCCCATCTATCATGTCAATTTTAGGAAAATGCAGGCCCATTCAGCTCACTATGATGAATAAAACAGTGACATTTATTAATTTTATGGAAATGCATTTTTCACTGTTTACCACCATCCTTTACACTATCCCATGTTACCATTTTTCTTAGCAAAGCTGTAAGCAAAAGCGGTATTATGTATTATTATTTTTAAAGTATGATGCAAGATGCGAAATGTGGCCTAGTTATTTCATTTTTTTTTTTGTTTCTTTCGAAGCGCAATGTAAAATGCGGCCTAGTTCTTTCATGCATTAGTTCACATTAGTGCACGCATGCGCAAAGATGATTCCCATGTATGTTATGTGATTTGTATGTTAGTTTCCACTGCACACTGTTAGTAAGTATTACGTGGGTGTCAATTTGAGCAGTTTTCTTTTTGCAAAACCCTGCTCCATCACTACCATACGGAATTGTGCAAAACTCAACAAATGTTTGTGAGAATCCCGGGAAAAACAAGCTCTCTTCTCAGGTTGAGAAACCTCTATGGATCACCTCACCAGTAAAAATTATGGCCTGCAGTTTTTTTTATTTCTCTTTATTGGTTTTAGCGGTACAAAAGGGACATACATGCATTTGAAAGATATATCTTAGGGATTGTGGGTACAATTCCATTGATCAGTGATTGAGTTTGGGCTGTGGGCTCGTGCGGCAGCACGGCTTTAGCACGCGGCGCATCCCCTGGTCTCTGCAGGTGGGGCAGGGGTTGAGGTCCCCCTCCCTCTTCATATCTCTGGGCATGGTCTAACAGTCACTATGGGGCACATGCATCAACCATTTTTGCGAGCAAAATCGGTGCGATTCGCAAAAATCATCCGTTTGCGCCCGCAAAAAAGGCTTTCGCGATGCATGAAGGGTCAAGGCAATCGCAATTTGAGAATTCGCAATTAATTGCGAGTTCTCAAATTGCGGTTGCATTTAAGGAATCGCAAACTGACATTCCTTAAATGCAATGCATAAAAGTAAAATAATTAGCAATTTCGCTGATAGGGGGCGCAAATTACCATGAAGTTGAACTTCATGGTAATTTGAAAAAACTTTGAAAAATGCACGAAAGTGCATTTTTCAAAGTCGTAGGTTACACACACTCATGTCCTTTTTGACAAGTGTGTGCACAACATTTGTACACAGATCGATTTCAGGGGTGCAACAGGGTGTCATTTTGACGCCCTTGCACCCTTGAAATTGCATTCTCAATTTGCGATTCTCTAATTGAGAATTGCAAATTGAGAACGTCCTCCTATTCATTCCTATGGCCCTCTAGGCCCATAGGAATGAATGGGGAGGTATTCCTTAATTGCGACTCGCAATTTGCGACTCGCAATTAAGAAATATTTAGAAATCGCTATTTTGTAAGCGATTTCTACATTCATAGGCTTTTGCGATTTCTTATTAGCGAATCCTTATTTTTCGCTAATAAGGAATCGCAAATGGAATTTTTGATGCATGTGCTAGTTAGTCACTTATCAAGTTTTGTTATGTGTCTTAATTAGGCCCACATAGAAACAAGTCCATTTCTTATCCTGTTCATAATTCTTAAGTTGCCTTCCCTTTCATGCAATAACTTTTTACATACGTTTGTGAGTGTGGCAATGTTAAATTAGTTTCTCTGAAACTGATTCGCTTACAGATTCCTCTTCGCTTATCATTATCATGACTCCTTGAACATCATGTAAAAGGCCTCAACACACCTTGTACAAAATATCATTTTATTTTTTATCCATGGGGCGATGGGGCTATCTATAGACGATAATAATTCAGGCTTGCACAGGAATTGCAAGGATGCTTTTTAACATAAATAAACAAGCATTTCTGGGTTTAGTCAGAGAAGTGCTTTGTTGTCATTGGTGAGGTCTCACTCTCTACACGCTGAAGCTTCGGCCCAGCAGCTTGCTGAATATCTCTACAATGGTATACAGCGTGTGACCAAGACAGGTACTGACATTCTTTCCCTTAATGTAACAGGACTTGGATCATCCAGCACGGGGATTCTCGGCAGAACACACATACACACATCATAGACACTTAGGTTAGGGACTACATAGTAGGAGCGTTCCACATTTCTATATTGTTTTTATATGTATTGCATATATACAATTGTCTTAGAACGATGTTGGAGCTTTATATCCTCTTCACTGTCCTGGTACATCTAATAACTTTCATCTGCTTCTGCCTATTGATTATTGCAGCACATTTATTCTATGCTAGAATCACATTGGTTCAATAAACTTTGAACAGATCCCACTGTGTATTGCTTGCATATTCCTCTGAAAAAGAGAGCACGAGTGACTGAGAAAAAGGGTTCTAGATCTGTTACTATGATTCCTGTGGGGATCAGGGTTGTCATGTTCAGTGGTTGCCAGAACCATTTGTTGCCTGCCTATTTTCAGGGGTTCTTATGGTGGCACTATAAGCTAGCTGGCCTATAGGACAACATATCCTGAGGGGGTGCATAGAATCAGTCTAGTACCATCCCAATGGTTATACCATTTACAAATGCTCAATTCCTACCATAGGGTGGAAATTACAAAACAGTTTCCAGATCAGCTGCCAGTTATTCAGTGCTTAATTTGTAGAACAATACATCTCAGGGATCAGTTAGGAGGTAACTGCAGCTTTGCACCTGCCATGCTGCCAATGATAGTAACAACACCACTACTAACCATCACTTTCCTACAAGTGTGACAATTCAGACTATGCCAGACCCCAAAAACAATAAGAATGACGTGGGCGGCAGGTGATAGTAATTTTTGATGTATATTGAATTACCTGCTGGTGTGGTGATCTCTAAATTAGCCAGGCAGGGCCACCTTCTGGCAGACTGTCACAAGCGCCTGTGTTGACAAGTAGGTGCTGGTGCTGAGCACCTGAACCCACCAGGTCAAATCAAGCACTGCAGCTAATAGTCCCAATGCCTCTTTGCAGATTGCGCTGTCAAGAGGGGTTTTAGATGAGCCCGTATACCTCATGGCCTGCTGGCAGCTGGCATCAACAACCAGTATTCAGTTGATTGCTCATGGCAGTACACTCTGTCTGTTATCCAATAGCTGACATTTGGTATAACCTCTCCACTTGTGTGGGTTCCCAAAGCAAAGTCAGCGTTAAAACATATTAAAAAAAACTATCCTTCTGGACCTGCTCTGGTTCCCTTTCAATCTCTACACATTTTTGGCCTTTTCCTTTCGCAGGCACTTGGTGCACCCATACAAGTGAGGTATCGTTTTTTATCAGGAGTCTGAGGGGAATGCTCTATGGTAGGAAATTTGTGATGGTGTTGTGATCCCACACAGAAATGTGAGAAAAATTGTTTTATTAGCTAAATTTGAGTTTTGGAGAGGACTCTAGGTAGGAAAACCTTGGGGGATCCACACAAGCCACACACCCCTGGACTCCACTTTGGGTGTCTAGTTTGGTAGGTTTCCCTAGATGGCCACTGAGCCGAAAATCAAAAATGGAGAGGCCCCCCTTAAAAAACATGGCAGTTTTGTGATTGCTAATTTTGATATCTCCATAACATGTGTTGGGCCCTTTCCTGTCACGGGCTCTTGGCCCACCTACACAAGTGAGTTAGAATTTTTAACCGGAGTCCTGGGAAAATGCTGGGTGGTAGGAAATTTGTGCCGGCCCGGTGATCTCACATCTTTCTCACACAGATATGTGAGGAAAATGTGATTTTTAAATTTGAGAGTTGCAGGGGATTCTGGGTAAGAACATTTTGGTGGATCCACACACGCCACACCTCCCTGAACTTCCCCTCGTGTCTAGTTTTCAGAAATGTCTGGGTGTGGTAGGTTTCCCTAAATGGCTGCAGATCTCAGGACCAAAAACGCAGATGCCCTCTTGCAAAACTAGGTCGTTTTGTGATAGATAATTTTGATGTCTCCACAACATGTTTGGGGCCATTCCCACTCATATGTGGCAGGAACCTGACCCAACCACACAAGTGAGGTAGCATTTTTATCGCAAAACCTGCGGGGACACAGGCTGGTAGGAAATTTGTGGTTTCTTATTGATTTCTGAAGAACGTGGCCCAGAAATGCAAGGAAAATGTGTGCTTTTAGTCACCTTTTGAGGTTTGCAGAGCATTTTGAGTAAGAAAATGTGTTGACATCCATATGAGGAACACCACTCTATACTCCACTGGGTGATTAGTTTATAAAATATCTAGAGTTGGTCAATTTTCCCTAGAGACAATGTACACCTTGTTAGAGAAAGACTGCACAGCCATCTATTCCTCAAGCACACACACTTACTGGTTGTATTTGGCACAAGGGTGAGTGAAAGGTTCAAATTTAAATTTTACTAACAAGAGATTTCACAAAAACGAAATACACTGTTAATAGCTGACACCAACTGCTTTACAGGCCATTCACACACCTTTCATATCTGATACACGCAAGACCATTCACACTGCCAGCTGCAGGCCCAGCACATTACAATACTCACATATACAGACAGGGCCAGTCAAGGGCCCATCACTTTCATATGCCCACATGCCTGCCACAGCAATCACACCGGCTGGTGGCTGATGGAGGGGGTGGACTGGTATTTGGCTAGCAGTGTGCAGAGTGACCATTAGCAAGTCACTACTCACACACCACCAACGTAATACTAGCTCACACACACCTCCAGGCAAGCACCATCACACACACACCACCAGCCAAATGCCAGTCTACGCACACCACTAAACAAATGCCAGTTCACGCACACCGCCAGCCAAACAAAGGTCTACCCACACCGCCAGCGAAGTCGCGTTCCATGCACACCACCAGGCAAGTGCCAGTCCATGCACTCTGAAGTCACATTTTTTTAAATGCAAAGGAAAACACAAACCAATTGGAAATAGATACAACACTATGACTACAAATGCAACAGATCTAACGAAATACATCCCACTAATGCCAACTGTGAAATCTAAACAAAACATATCAATGGATATCAGTACGTTTACTTTTATGCTCAGGCTTGCTCCCCATAACTCCATTTTGTGTGGTACAATTCAAAACATGTGGGCACACAGAGCCCATGTTTAGAATGACAATTGGAGCAGTACATATGACTCTGCTTTCGTACACCTCTTCGGATACAGACTCTACATCTTCAAGCTGCCTATCACAGATTGCTGAAACTGATCAAATGTCATCTTTGACTCTGGAGAACAATTCTTGAAGACAACAAAAGTATTGAAGGTTGTTAAATGGAATGAATGGATAGCCAACCTCTTATACCAAATGTCAGCCTTACAAACAGTGTAAGGTTCAAATCTCTGATCTACCTTATCTACACCACCCATGTTCTTACTGTAGTCTAAAATGCGCACAGGTTTGTGCACTTCAGCAACCTACCCCAAACAGTCGCAGTTAAAGTACTTTCATCATGAACGGTTGTCAGCAGGTACACATCTCTACTGTCTGAAAATTTCACAGCTAGAAGTTCATTACTACACAAAACACTGCACTGTCACCTCTGAAGATTTTTACAAACAAGCTCTTTGGGGTAAACTTTAAGGTTAGAGTGGATTGTGCCATAAGCAACAGTGTTCACTTTGACCAATTCCCTGGACAATTGCAAACCAGTGTAGAAGTTATATATAGTGCTCTAGGGTGGTCAATAGTGGAATCCCTACCTGTGCATACCCAGAAACTATAAATATATCCAGTACTACTCTCAGACAGCATATTCATCTTAATTTCATAAGGTTCCCTCTTGCTAGGAATGTACTACCTTAAAACCAAACAGTCCTTGAACAGGACCAAAGACTCATCCACAGCTATTTCTTTCCCTGGACATAGATGTCTGAAAATCGAACCACAAAGTGATCAATGACAGACAGAATCTTAAAAAGACTGTAACAATCAGGGTGATCTCGTAGCAATGCCGAAGCATTCTCAACAAAATTGTGAGAAGCTGGCCCGGCATATCCTGTCCACTAATGTAAGTGGGCACCCTGCACCAGTCCAGACAACCATTATAGTGATTTAAGAGGTCTTAGACAACCACAGAAAGCTCTCTAAGTGGAAGCTGTGGAGGTCTTGAAGGAGTGTAAAACAGCTTGTTTTACCAGAATGCAATCCTATAGTATAGATTAAATGAAAGAGAACCACACAAGGTATTTATAAATATATATATTTATTATAGAATACTATCTAGTAAGTTACAGTATCTCCCACACAAAGATATACAAAAAGCACACAACACTATAGCTAAGAAATCACAGTAAAAAGCACTAATACACAGTGGGCCCCAGGGGGGACCAAATGATATACTAAAAAAGTGGTATAAGAAACACGACTTGAGTCAGGATAATGTTGTGAGGATGTAGAATTGATGGGACCCCAAGGAACCACCCAAGGGGAGTAGATAGGGGCCCCACGGAGCACGTGTGCATTGTGGGAACACACCACTGGCTCCATACAACTCTATGTGTAAGTCGCGGTAGGAATGTTAAAGTTTAAGGACCCTTCCCAGTGGATCATGAAGAAACCCCGGGGAAGACAGAAGGCTGGAGAGCCACCCCACCTGTAGATACCATGGTGCCCAAGTTACCTAACCCAGGGAAGCCAGGTGCATAGGTGTGAAACCGCCGTCGACCCCAATAGAGTACTTCAGGAAAGTGCCACTGTTGGAGGAGGAGGAAGTGTCCGTAGGTATCAAAATGTGGATTCCTGATGAAGAGTACCTGAAAGCAGAGGGGACAAAGTCCGGGTCACTTAGGAGTGACCAGGAGCTTGGTAGCCGAATGCCCACCAATGTTGGTTCCTTCAGGGATGAAGTAGATGACCTTGACTCTGCAGCTGTGGGGACCAGGCGACACTGAGGACAACCGGGAGCTGGACACAAGCTGTCTCAAGAAGGATGTCAAGTGCTGAGGTTTTGGTGTCCGGTGGGAGCACCAACAAGCCTTGGCAAATGCAATCCACAACAGAAGTCAGGAAGGTGCAACCTTAGGACCAGCAAGGTCCAGGAGACTCACTACAAGCAGGGGAGTCAGGGCAGGCCCCAAGCAATCAGGGGAGCCCAGCAGGAACAAAGATGACCCTCAAATGGGCCCACAGGCTGGAGGTACAGGAGTCACAAGAAGACCTCAAGCAGCTCAACAATAGGAACAGGCCACAGTGCCCACGATGTGATGTGGCTGAAGATCTTGATGGAAGAAGTTGCCAGAGGTTGGGGTTACTTGGAGCCTAATGCACTTGTTGCAGAGTTGTGAACAAGCATATGCACTTGCAAAAGTATGTGGTGCACAGGGGTTCGGTTAATGCCGCCCCCATGAGGGATTTTGACCTCAGACTTGGGAGAGGGCAGCTCGGGCCTCGGGAAATGTAGGGAACCACCACCTGTGTTGTTGAATCTTCGGAGTCTGCAGGAGCTCAGGATGAGCAGACCGGTCGGCAGTGTAGAGGTGTCTGCGAATGTAATTCCTTCTCTTCAATGGAGATTATCTTCAAGTGTCTTGGATGCTCCAAAGGTCCTGCACGGATCCTGTATGGTGCACAGGCACAGACACGGCAGTAGACTGAAAGGGCAATTAAATCAGGCCCAAACAAAGTCCCGCGAAGTCCAGAGTGCCCAGACGGTAGAAGTGCAGTGGTTTCAGTTCTGAATCTTGCCCACAATGAACCTAGGGACCTACACCCAGGTAAGCCCTTAAGTACCCTAGGGAAAGGGTTGGGACAATTCAGGGGAGCCTCCCAGGGGAGGATCTGGACAGGGAGAGTTTACGCCCATGTCCTTTGTCTAGTTTTGTGCCAGAGCAGGAGCCAACGGCTCCCAGGACTGGGTTGAACTGGTCTATGCACAGGGATACCAAGTGTGCCCGTCATGCAGACCTTCAGACGCTGGCAAGCGCACCCACCCAACCCTAATACACTAAATCCTGTCTGGGAGATGGTCACACCTCCATGTGACAGGATGCCTATTGTTCTGCCTTCACCCACTCAAGCTTGGCTCAGCAGTAGGAGGGTAGAAATGTGTCTCTGGTCGGCAGCAACCATTTTGTGTTATCTGGGTCAAGAAGACTGGTACTGGGAACACTGAGAGCCTCACAGAGAGCTCTTCTGGTGGGTGGAATCATACCTCACACTCTGGTTACCAGTGTGGGGGTATGAATCCAACATGTTTGACACCAAACATGATAGGGTGTGTTGCAGCCATTTTTTAGATGGTCATCGTGTGGTCACGTAATGCCCCTCCTTATTAGTATATAGCTGCTTCGCTGGCAAACCAGGAGAATGGACCCCTTAGGCTGCAGGGGTGTCCTGCTCATGCAGGGGCACCCTCTCACTTAGAACCAAGCACACTGCCTTCAGGATTGTAAAGGCCTGCTATGGGGTGACTAATAGGTTTTAAGTGCAGCGACCCTTAAATATTGTAAACCTATATCTTAAGTAAGTGGTGCATGCACCAACTTACACAGGCTGCTGTAGTTCCATTTTACATGGTCTCTCATGGGTGGCATAATGCATGCTTCAGCCCATGAGAGACGTCTGGGGTATCTATGCCCTGGGTACATGTGTACCATATACTAGGGACTGATAAGGGTACCTCAGTATCCAATCTGGGAGGGTACCTAGGTACTAAATTAACAGTTTAGGGAGAAAGCAGATAGACTGGGATCCTGGTTAGCAGGATCTCAGTCAGACCAGTCAAAACCGCATCACATAAAGCAAAAAGTGGGGTAACCATAGAAAGCAGATCCTACTTTTCTACAAAAAATGCAGCATTAGAAGAAGAAGCAAATACTGATCATGACTCATGGTTGTAGAAAATATAGCCTTTGCCGTCAAAGGACTAGTAGACCAATATGAAGACAGTGATGGCTTCCTTATCAAGCCCATCAAAAATGTTAAACCCAAGAGCTTCTTCAACTCATCCAGATTTGTTGGAGTCCACCGGGTAGCTCTAGAGTGGGGCTTAACTCTTGCACTGTTGTCCCTCAAATACTGTTCTGCATTCAAATTAGTCTGGCCAACAAGATCATCCAAAAATACTTTGTCCATAAAGAACTAGAAATCTTTTATAGGCAAAATCTTTTTAGTATTCACTCTACAACCTGCAACACCACTAAAGCCAGACATATTCAAGTGAATCGCTATTTGACCAGACTTGAGTGTAAATTAAATAGGTTGGTTCTGAAAGATTGCCTTTCATTTGACTGGTGGCACTTGATCGCTTGGTTGAGGTACATGTGCACTTGTTGAGCTCAGATGGGGAAAAGGGAGCTTTCTGCAAACCCAGTTAAGATTGTGAAAGCCCATATCTCATGGATACCCACAAATTATATTAGATGGAGGGATTCACACAGAAAACAGAAGGAGTAGGCCAAACCCCCAGTAACAACATATTTCATGCTGAAAACAAATACTGCAATTGAGCCGTACCTGAGGCCAGTTCAAAACCTTTATAATAGGTTTTTGTTAGTGTGTTTTAGGCTATTTATGGTCCATCGTCTACTGTGAATTATGGACTTGACAGACTCAAATAAACAGCCTGGCCCTTGTGGGTGTGATGGCACCTCTTTTCAAGACACTTTGCACTTCATTATGTTTTGTAGACATACAAAACCTAGACAAATCATTCCAGTCCCTCTGTTAAGGAGGTTGAATGTTAGGCAAGTGCAGTCTGGCCTGATGTATTGGCAACTTCTCCTGATAATCAATGTTTGTTATGCAGTTGCTAGCTTTTTAGCAGCTTCTTTGAAATTCAGGAAATCAATGATTTGAATCTGTGGGGGTTGCATTTTTTATTCTTTAGCCTTTTTGCTGTTTTCTGTGAAATCAATGAATTGATTTTGTGGTACTGATTTTCTAAACATTTTAATTTCTTGTTTGCTTGAGATAATATCAAAAAATTAGAATGTACAATTTTAGCTCAGTATCCGTCTTTGATACAAGAATATTAGTGCAAGACTGAATACTCTGACTTACCGAGGTGTTTTTATTGAGGAATGTACTTTCATGGTTATGATTTTCATAACCAAATAAAGTTTGATTGATTAATTGATTGAAAAGGAATGCATCATGGTGAATAGGGCTAGCAAATTTTGAGCTGTAAATCTCACCAGTCGAAAGCCAGATTGATCCAGCCGGACAATGTTGAGGGGCAGCGGTAGCAACCAGTGTGCAATGAGACATACTAGAAATTTATTATCAACATTGATCATCATCAGGAGTCAGTCTGTATCGCATGAGGTGGCCGGTTTATTGGGTTTCAGTATGGTCACAGTGAGTGCCTCTCATAGTGACGGGGTGGCGCTCCAGTGCTTTATTTATTTATTCGAAATTTATAGAGCACTCGGCTACTTCCAGCGGAGGTGTCTCGGCGCTAAGGAAGCAGATTCACACTAGAAGGCACAGGAAGAAAAGCTATGTATGGTTAAAGAGCCAGGTTTTTAAAGCTCTCCTTAAGGCTGGTTCTGGCTCTGTCATGTGGAGGTGGAGAGGCATTTCATTTCAGAGCTTCACAGTTCTGACAGCGAATGCTCTGCCACCTATCCTGGCCTTGCGGAAACAAGGAATAGTGAACAATTTCATGTGGTTTGATCTCAGGGCCCGGTCTGTTGGTAATTTTGAAATCTGAGTCTTAGGTAGGCGGGGCTCCAACCCCTGGTGGCTCTGTAGGCCAGCGTAAGTGCCTTAAACTCAATTCTCCTACTGACGGGCAACCAGTGAAGGCTCCGCGGATGGAGAGAGATGCAATGGCAGAATGGCACATTTGTGATCAATCTGGCTGCAGTGTTTTGAACTATTTTCAGCCTTGGGACCAGATAGGCTGGTAGTCCTAAGTAGAGACTATAGGAATAGCCAGTCGAGATGTGACCAAGGCATGGACTACAGTTCTCCTGCAGTTCATCAGGAGAAAATAGAGGAATTTCCTCAAGGCTCGCAGCTTCCAGAGGCATGAGGAGGAGACCCGGTGAATCTGGGTCTTATAGGAAAGATCATTATCGAATTTAAACCCAAGATTTCCAGCCGAGACCCTCGAAACCAGTGGAGAATTCAGCTCTGGTGGCCACCAGAGCTTAGAGGTTGGCGGGACCAGTTGGTTGAAGAATAGCATCTCAATTTTCTCTGTGTTCAATTTTAAGCAATTTTGAGTCATCCAGGCCAAGATGTTATTCAGGCATTGCCGAAAAATTGACAAAAGCCACCTCCGAGTGTTCTTTCAAGGAGAACATCAGCTGGGTGTCATCAGCATAGGAGATTACTTTCACACCGAAAGTCTCAACCAAGGTAGCAAGCGTGGTGAGGTATACATTGAATAGTAAGGGACTCAAAGCTGATCCCTGTGGAACTCCACATACAAGAGGCTGGGAGGAGACATAGTTGCGCAGGAATACGTGTTGTGAGTAGCTCTCCTGGAAAGACTGGAGCCAGGATAAAGCTGTACCCCGTACTCTCAGAGGTTTGAGTCTCTCCAGGAGAATCGGATGGGCCACAGTGTCAAATGCTGCAGACAGGTCTAGCAGCACTAGCATTGCTCCGCTGCCCTGGTCCACAGTCTCATGTACGCTTTCCGCAACTTCCAAGAGTGCAGTCTCCGTGCTATATCATGCTCTAAAGCCAGATTGACAGTCATGGAACCGATGAATTAATACCAGGAATTCAGAGAGTTGTCTCCGAACATCCTGCTCAAGAATATTGGCAGGAGCAGGCAGAAGAGTGATGGGTCTAAAGTTTTTATGTTCTGCTGGGTCGGCATCTGCTTTCTTGAGGATTGGCAGTAGGAAGGCTTGTTTCCATACTGCTGGGTAGATACCAGTAGTCAGAGAGGAGTTCCAAATCAGGTTCAGGGGGGCATTAAGACAGGTGGCCAGTAATTTAAAAAGCTGAGCCAGGCAGGGGTCTCCCGGGGATCCAGACTTACATTTATACAGTTCCTTGAGAGACACGTCAAGTGGCAATTGGTGGAATTCAGACCAAGTGCCATGAAAATCAGGAGAAATATATTGGAGGGGAAAGTAGAGTAAATTAATTGGATCTTTCCTGAAAAAAGTCTGACAGGTCAGCACAGAGAGTAATGGAGGGAGTCCCAGTACTAACTATAGCCATGGGTTTAGTAAAGCATTGGATAATTTTGAATAGTTCTTTCGCTGAATTGTCTGCTAGTTTAATTTGATTGGAACAGTGGTCCTGCATAATGTTACGCCGGCTGGGCCTCTTTGTACATGGACTTGAGGCATGGGGCTAGAATCTCCAAATGCTCTTTGTAAAACTGAACCGTCAAGCCATCTGGGCCAGGAGCCCTCCCACCAGGCACGCAATGGGTAACCTGGAGAATACCCCCCACCTCAAAAGGCACATCCAGGTACTGCCTATGAGCGCTGTCCCACAACAGCAGCTGTATAGATTCCAGGTATTCCTTTATATCGTCAGAACTGAGCATGTGGTCTGAGCTATAAAGCTGGGATTAGTATCTAACCATAACCTTTGTTATGTCACTAGTGGTAAAGTGACACTATTTTTTTATCATCTAGGTGCTCACTTAGGTATGGGCTGCACCTTGTCAGTCAAAGCAGTGAGGCTAGGGTCTTGCCCGCTCTGTCTCCGTCTCCATAACCGCCACATAGAAGCCATAATGCCCCCAAATGAGAACCTTCCTGGAGTAGTTCAGAGAGCTAGGTGACAGCTTTGTTGTGCCAAGGCAATGGGTGGCTGAGACAGTCAGAGTCAAACTCATTACATGGTGCCTAATTGAGAGATGCACCCGCGAGTCTAAATACCAGTCGTTGTTATCAAGTTGACTGCCATGAGCCTACACGTCGGGATCACACCCCAGTTCATGCTTTTGG
Organism: Triturus cristatus; assembly: GCF_964204655.1. Classification (NCBI taxonomy): domain Eukaryota; kingdom Metazoa; phylum Chordata; class Amphibia; order Caudata; family Salamandridae; genus Triturus; species Triturus cristatus. The sequence continues at coordinate 542,622,129 of NC_140594.1, read as the reverse complement.
GTGTTTTTATGTCCGAATTTGAGTGCCAAATAGGGAACTTAAAAAAAAATGGGTCTTCCATTTGAGCAATTACCCTTATCTTTGCCAGGTAAAGAAGGGCATAAGGCAACCCCACTTTATCAAACAGTCACTTTGCAGGGAAGAAATCCCAGTGGGCACCCCGGACCTCCAAGGAGAAATCCAGATAGAATGAGAGTTTGTTTCCCTGATGTTGGATTGCTCCCTTTTCCCTGGAGATGCATAGTATCGCATCACAGTCTCAATAATGTAGGAGGCATGTTATGATGATGTGCGCCGTGGCTCCAGGTGGCAACCATGGGCCCAGCTAACGGTGGACCCTTTCAACTGAAAATACATTTGTAAGAAGGTTGCCAAAGATGGAGCAGAGCAGATCTTCAATGTGCAATTTTCCCCAAGGTGATGGACTCTGACAAGTCTATGATACTGATATTATTCCTCCTAGAGCGAGCTTCCTAGTCCTTGCTCTTAACTTTGATGACCTCCAGGGCCTTCTCCATCCGCAGCATTCCAGTTTTCCCCATCGTTGTTTATGTCAGACAGATTCTGCTCAAGCCTATCTATGCAATTCTCATGTTGGTCTTGTTTTTTACCCTTTTTATCCAGTCTGCTCGTGAGAGTGTCAATCTTTGATTGAATGGTGCATAAACTATGTCTCATCTCCATGAGTAGCAACTTGATGTCCTTCTCAGAACCTCCCTCTGCAATCGACAAGCCCTCTCCTAAGTCCACCTTGGCTGACTGCACCACCTTAATCCGCTCGAAGGTGAGTTATGCCTAACTGCACTCATGTTTCCCCATGGTGGGTTGCCGGCAAACGTCATTCCCCAAGATCAGAAGTGGCTGGAGAGTGCTGTTATCAGGAGAAGAGGGGCTCTTCCTAGGAGCCCTCCTCAAAGGGGAAGCCAGGCTTGCCAGTCAAGGCCATGTGTCAATTCTTCAGCACTGTACTCCGGTTACGCAATGTTTATAGCATCAAGGGGTGCACCGTTATTGGCTATCAATATGCTAGGTGGTCAGGTGTATTTATGGATGGTCCTGCCTCATACTTTGGGTGTCAGGGGCACAAGCAGACCAAACCCACCTACAGGCCAATTTAATCTCTTCAATTGCAGGTTTGGGCCCACCAGCTCTGAAGCACCACATCCTTCCACAGCCTCCACGTCGCAGTCGGGGAGGGGGGGGGGAATGGACAGGGAGAGCCAGAGCCCATCTCCCATCTTGTATCAGAGCACCCCCCACCAGAAATGGTTCTCCTTCCAGCCTGCCTCTCTAATCCGCTCCTGCGGTAAGTGTTCTCCATAGCCATTGCCTCTGCAGTCCAGGAGCTAGTCCACACTGCCTAAAGGAGTCATGCAGGCCAGCACTATTCATCTACGTGGGCCCCAAGCCTTCGAGGTCATGGTGCTCTCCATGCACGGTCTTCCCAGCCTCGCTTTGGGCCCTATATGCAGCGGGGTGTACAGTGGGGCATGTTTTCCTGGGTTTCGTGCAAAGTGGCCAATGCCACAGAGCTCTATTCTGTTGCTGTCAACCTCCCTCCTAACGCAAGTGGTCCGCAGTCTCACTACAGTCACACTGCGTGACCTGGGCCATAGGCCACAGCCACGCTCAGTGGGCCACCACTCCTCAGTGCCAGCAATTTGGGCAGTGTGTCTGTGCTTTGTGGGTTCCACAGTCACTTCACCCCTCCCTCCCCCAGGACGCACCACTCATATGCTCTTTACTCAGATTTACAGGAGATTTTTATACTGGCCGGCAGAGCCTCCTTGAAGGACGTCAATCTTGCGATCCGGCTCTCTGGCACCCCGTCGATGGTCCACCCAGTTGATTGTGCTGGTAGCCTCACCTTCCCATGCCCAACTTTTGGGTACATTTAATACAGACTTGTGGAAAATCTTGAAAACAGCTGCCAAACTGCTAGAAACACAAAATTAGGAAATCAGAAAAAACAACACTTGGATTCATTTATTACTATGGAAAACAGAAATGTCTCTACTACCTCTGTATGGCACTTAATAAGATTGACTGCAAAAGAATTGGGTACTAGAATCAAAATGACACCACCCATTCACTCTTGCATAAATAAATAAACACCAATAAAAAAACAAAAAGCGGAGAGAGGTTGGCACTGTCAAACTACACATGGAATCACCTCAGGAGCTTGATTTGATTTCCTCCATCATTTATTGAGAGGAGAGGACGTAAAGATAATATTCTAAGACCCAGCAATGTGAAATTCTGGTCACCTTTTTGATCTTTTGATTTTCCCTTAGCAGTTACTCTAGATGTTTTCTTTTTGGAAGAGTTAGTGGGTACCCCAGCACAGAGAACCCCTCCAAACAGCACATTTGGAATTTATCAAGGAACACTCTTGTGCACTCAGAATGTAGAGAACCTCAATTTGTGTCCCTTCCTACGAGCTCAAGGGCATGGACCACCATTATTCGATTTGCATAAACCATTGGCTGTAGCAGCTAATTATTGTTTTACGATGCTCTGTTTTCAATAGGAGAGTTGCCTACCAGCCTTTAATAAATCTCTGTAAATTGAGTCCAGATAAGTTGTGTAGAAAAGAGTGCTTTGTTTTTTAATATTTTTGGTTCAATGAATTTAATATTTGTTAACATTATGTGCGGTCAGCCACAGTGCAATGCTATGTGAACATTAAAATGAGTGGGTAACAGTAACAGGTTCTCGAGCATTAGAGATGTTACTGTCATATTTACCCATAACAGCTCCCAAATATTTTCTTTAGTCTAACATGACGCTTGGAAGATGGGCGATTAGTGCCATCCAGAGAGGACAACTTCATTTTGTACTTTTTCTCCCATGTTCTTGTTTAGGTACACAGTGCATTCTTAGAAGCTCAGAAGAATATCTAAGCTAGACACATCTTTAAGAAGAACAAGACTGAAGCCAGTGGTATCAGCTAACCCTTTGAAACTGAAAGATGCACTAGCTGTGATGGTTGTGGGTTGCTGCTACCCAACTAGTTGGTTTTGAGGCTGTAAAACTGCACTGCTCTTCAACTCACTGAACATCGTTTGAGATTGGACGTGCATTGACCCGCCTGCTGAAGGTGCCTTTTACAGTGTGGGGCCAAGAGTGCTTCCTTCCCCCTTTCTCCTAGCCAGGGCAAAGCTTACTGGCCCTCCTGAACTAGGACCTTGCCCTACGTGGAAGCCTCCAGACAGCTTAAGGAATCGGATATGCTGATGGGAGCCTGAAACCTTAGTCTTACCATCAGACTATAGGTGGGCTGCCGAGAAAGCCACCTATACAGTATTTGATGGCTGTAAACTTCCACTGATGCCCTTGAATCTCACACCAGAGATTGGGTGGTCTGCTTGTGAAAGTGACTGCAATATATGCAGGTGAGGCAGTTGATGCCTGGCAAGCACACCACTCCCTGTAAATACCTTGTTTTTAATTGTGTTGCTTCCTTGACATTTTAACTTGCTTTTTTCTTCACTGATTCAGTTATTTATGAACAATTAGGGTCAAAAGCTATAAAGTGTACCAAGTTATTGAAGGTAACCCAATTTGGGTGGGACATCAACTTTGATTGAGTATGTCTTCCAAACTTCATGAGCATTAGAGATTTGAAAACTGTCCATGACTGTATTGCCTATTCCATACTCAAATCCAAAGATACTCTGTTTGATCCTTGCAGATGCGTTTTGAGCTTCACAAACATTAAAGCTTTGTGAACATTAGAGCCTCAAAAACATTATTTATCTTGAATAGTCAGAAGCCCAGGTAGCATTACTGTGTTATGTGGTTATCATACACTTTTTCACCACTTACTTAGGTCCCCCAGCACACCCGCATGCACCAAATGGCAGTTCGCAGAAGATCTCAGACAAAGTGACCCTTCGGGAGATCCGTGGGGCATTGCAGCACTGGCCCAATGAGGAGCAACTGCCCGATGATAAGCATGACATTCTTCGGGGTGTGTGAGGGCAACAAGGAACAAGATTTGTTTTTCCCTGTCACCAGTCAATCCTAGGCCTAGGATCTTCACTTCTCTTTCTTCACTCTTGTTTAAGGGAGCGAGTGACACTCTACACACCTCCCTAGGAACAGTGCCCCCGTCTTTTGACTTTATCATCCACTTTACCAGAATATTCGGTGCAACATGAGACTCTCACTCTCATTGTGAGATTAACAGTTTCATTATGTGATAGCTGCTAAATTTTTGTTTCGTGAACCTTCTATTCCCTGTGTTTACTGTAAATATATTATTATCCATGAAATATATATATATATTTTTTTTATCATACAGTATCCTCTAGCCATTCACACTTGTTGCAATAGTTGTATAGTCACGCTCCTCATTTCACTTGAATTATGTTGTGACTGCTGATCCATGGTTACTCAGAGACCCAAGAAGGCCTACTTGAGGCCCACTTTCTGTTGCATTCTTGATATCTTGAGCACTAATTACAAGGGACTCTCAGCTTTGCTTCCTCATAAGAGATCAGTGGCCCCTGTGGCAGCACACATTGGAGAATGCAGCTGACATTGATGGTTAGTGTTTGCAATCTAAGCCATAGGCTCATGGGCCTCATGGAACACATTATTACAGTGCAAACGTTCAGATTTTTATATTAGTACAGTGGAATTGGATGTGTGTGTGGAATCAAAGAGGTTCAGTTGAGAACCACATGAAGCCAGAAATTGGGAGATATGTGTAAATTTAGACAGCATAAAAAACAGGTAACACGTTTACACTATTAGATTCTATGTTGAAATAGTGAGTACATGCCTCCATTCAAGAGGCCCCTCCCGACACACGAAAGTTGTGATCCACAAAGTAAATTCAACTCTGGGTCAAGAAAGAAGATATGGAGGTTGCAAAAGAAAAGCTTCCAGAGGTGGAGAGAGAGAAAGAGAGAGCGAGAGAGAGAGAGAGAGAGAGAGAATCCCAGAGACACAGGTTGCACAAAGAGAAGGAAGAGAGGTGAAAGGGTAGATACATGAAGAGAAATGGAATAGAAGGAAAAAGAGAAGATAGCAAATGAATACGGACAGAACTCATGCACATGAAGCAGAGCTCTTGAATGTGAAGGCTCCAAAACTCTTCTGCCCTCCGATACCTGCTTTGGCCATACCTGTCTGTCCTAATAGCTCCCCTCTCCCCATTGCACTGGCATCTCTACGAACCTAGTTTGAGGTGTACTCTGTGGACAAAAATATGTTGACATGAATTATTTTTCATGAACTTATAAAAAATACACAGGAGGTAAAATGTCAGTCAGGCTTTTGCCTTCAAACGGTATAGAAGTTGTGATGCAACTGGATGTGATGGTATAGACAGCATTACATGAAAATGCTAAATGTATTGAACTGAAGGTTTGAGAAGGCTCTTTTCCAGTAACATTCAACTTTTAAGCAGGCCAAGATGTAATTCAGGCAAAGGAGTCTTGGATGTATGGGGCTGATAAAACTTTGAATGACTGATTGAAAGTTTTGGTGGTGGTTTCATTTGAGACGTTCATTCTTCGTTTGCAAGAGCAACGTTTGAAATATTGTCCTGCAACTCTGTCAGCATCCTGTTGACAACTAGATTGGAAATCTGACACAAACGGCTGTGAAATAAGACCAGTGTGTTTCCAACAGAGTAAAACAGAAAGTACAGGGAAGTGTGCAAACTAACTAAGAGGATGGTCATCACAAACAGATTGCCCAGCAACCTCTATGGGTCTATCTGAGATACAGAGATCCCATGGGGACCAACCATCAAGGGAACTAGGTCCTCTGCAAATGACCAGACAGATGACGAAGTCAGTGTTACCCATAATATTTTGCAAGAAGGTTGATTACACAAACCGAGCCTGTCCCGAATTTAACCCCACATGAATCTGGATAGCCAGTGTCATATTCTTTTTAGAAGAACCAGGATCTAGGGACCCTAACTGGTGGTACCAAAACCCCTTTTCTGAGTAACAGTTGTGCATCTATCCAGTTAAAAATATGATGTTTGTGGGTGAACGACATTTGGTAGCACTATGAAACAGCAGTGCATGTCAGACAGTTGTTGAGAACCATGCTGTGGCCCTTAAGCGGTATCTTCTTGGAGTCTATGAAATTACAAAGCCTGCTGTTGGGACTCCTGCAAATAAAGTGATGGATGTTCATTATTTTGCACCCCAAGCAACCTCAGTCTGGACTCAGCCATATGCCATTCAGTCTTGACCCTGCTCTAATGGGAACAGTCCATCTCAAACTACGAGGCCAGGTCCTCCCTGAACCAGAGCACAAAAAAACAAGGACTGGTTTTGTCCTAGTTAGGGCTCATAAGCCATGTATTCCTTGGTTCCAGTGACACAATGTGTAGGGGACCCACATCTGGGCATATTTGTTCCATTTAAAGCGACCCATTAATCGATACTAACAAGTGATGGATGGAAGGCTTGAATTCATCCCAACTATTGGTAATTATTAGGGGGTGCATCCCAGTCCACAGTTATTTTGCACACCATACCATCTCAGTTAGGACCCATCCACATGCAAATCTGTCTTGACGCAGCGCCATTGCAAAGAGGCCAGCTCGAAATGCAAGACCATGTCCTCCCTGAACCAGAACACAAGCAACCCAGTAGTTGAGAGCCATGCTGTGGCCCCTAAGTGGTATCTTCAGAGAGTCCTTGAACTTACAAAGCCTGCTGTTGAAACTCTTCTGGATACCCCCTTGTCTTGAGTGACTTTGAGGTTGAACCAATGGCCTAATTGTTCAGTAGACTAACGTTTCCACTGGAGTGATCTGTATTTAACCCAGTGAGAACGGGTTTTGATCCTAGTGGATCAGCTCCGTTTACATTCTAAAGTTTCCATGGAGATGGATAACAAAACATTACGTAGATTGTGCCAAGAAACTCATACATGAGCCTACACTGCATATTAAAAAGCATGTTATGTTAAGGATTGTAAAAGGGGTGTTCAATGATCTCTATATGCATCGATTCACACAGGAACCACTGATTAAGGTTTTTATCACATGACGAGCGCCCTCCTACCAAACTCTTTCTTCCCGCAGCAAAGCAATGTTGCTGCCACAGTTAGGGTGCAAGAGGACAAAAGCAGACATAATATTAGTTTTTATGTCAAATCAAATATCTAAAGAATGCCCCAAACAAGCTTAGAAATGGGTGAGCAACTAAGTTCAAAGCTAGTGTGGATGCAGATGCCCAACAACTCTTTGAAAACACTTAAAGAAAGTAAAATCTGGACATTTAAATATTGTTTCTGTTTTGGTGTTGTCTTTTCCATTGCCCAAGTATTGATGAGCAGGAAATGCAGTTACCCCATTTATAGTCATCTGCTTATTGTATTATTTAGTGAAAATTCAAGATTATCATTGCTTTCCATGCCCACTTTCCCACATACTCTCCCACAGCCAGTAAATAATTCTTACAGACCATCCTTTTATTGGTACAATTAACCGTCATTGTTTTTCAAGGTCAACATGTGCTTTTAACCCTACTTGAACCCAAAAAAAAGTTGCAATCTCAAATAAACAAATTGCATTTGCTTCGCTGGGCAAATTTGTTTGATTACACGCACAACAATATTCCCACAATGATTAACTCTTCATCGAAAGCCAGACAGGTTTTCCATTAATTTAATATTACCAATAGATATATTTACTATTATGATATTGCTAAATGCTGAGGGAGGTTGTAAGAGTGGGAACTACAAAACCTGATGGAGATAAGAACACATAAACATCAGATGTTTTGATTCCTGAGCCAGTATATTTCATTGCCATTGTGTGTTACAGGTGGCATGCAAGAGGAAGAAGGTATCGGCAAAGATGAGTTACAAGATGGTCGTCCAAGAATGGTAAGATGTTTCCCCTATTCAACATTTCCAATTTCAACCTTTCATTTTGATGGTGGTTTGTCTGTGGCTGTTTCACTTGTCAGAGGAGCTTATATGTTAAATTATATTTTGTGGCAGACGCTTTTTTGCCACGTCATTCTGCGACTATACCAATAAGGTTGTACTTCAACTGGAACTTTCCTCTATCAAATCATCTTACCTATAAAATGACTTATGGGTGAGTAGTTGTTTCAGAAGTGCATCTCACAGCAAACATTTCATCGTGAATCAAAGGGAGTTCCTATGGACCTTTCAGGGAGCTATTGAGACCCGCCATACCCCATTACTAGGTTGCACACCATGTATTCATATGTTGTATAGATATATAGATTGGGTAAATTCAATTCAATGTCATAAAGCTGATCGCAGCTAACAAATGCATGGTCACAGTTTTTAATCAGTCAAATGCTTTATTGCACATACTTTCACTTATGACAACTGGTGTGGTTAAAATAGTTGTTCTGGCCATCTGGCTGAGGTGAGTTTTTCATCTTATCAGGCTTAATAAAGGTTGGCGAGTATATTGAGTGATGCGTTCTTAGATTCAAATTCCAATCACCACATTTTAGTATTTACAGATTATGATGTTCACGAACACCAAGGCAGGTCAATGATTAATTAAAATCTTAGAGTACAACAAACTAAATGAAGAAGAAAGAAAAATAAAACATTGACTAAACTAATCATACATTATTGTAGCAGGACCTCGTTAGGCCCCCTCGCTAGTGCCTCCTTCCTCCGTGGGACTCCACACTCTGGACTGCTTAAGGGCTGCTGCTGCCCTATGATGATCAGTCCTTGGCAACCAGCTTCTCAATCCAGTATCAGGTTCTTATTTTAGTTGTTGCTGCCCTTTTCTACCTGCCCTGTCATTCCGTTTTCCTGCCACCCACTTCCTGTCACCTGCTTCACACCATCCGCCTCCCCAGAGCCCCTCCTAGAACTTACCTAATGGAGGCCGCAGTGCAGCCCCATTGAGCAGGTCCTCTCGAGCCCTCCTCGATTGCAAGTGCCTCCCTCCTCTGTAGGACTCCACACTCTGGACTGCTGATAGGTTTGCCCCTGCCCTGGCCATTCCTTGGCAGCCAGTTTGTCAATCCAGCATCAGGTTCTTATTTTAGTTGTTGCTGCCATTTTTTACCCCTATACCATTCCTGTGTCCTACCATCCGCTTCTCGCCACCCGCTTCCCACCGTCGCCTCCCCAGCACCTCTTCTCCCTCCCATGACCTACTTAATCAAGGCTGCAGTGTGGTCATGCCACAGGCGTGCCAAAGGCAAGCCCATCTGCACCTGGACAGCACCCAGTGCCAGGAATCCATGGATTATCCATGGACCAACACCAAACTGACTCGTCATTTGATTTCACTGAAAAAAAACATAAAGACACATACCTGAAATGGACCATTCTGGAAGTAATGAAAAAACGAAAGTTTGACCTTACTAAAGCCCTACATGTAAGAGAACAACGCTGGGTGTTCCGTTTACGAACCTGGGACAAAGGGCTCAATGATGAAATACCGTGGCTCCAAATGGGGCGCTGAAACCTCTAACAACCACCAGTAGATTAATTCACACTAACACATAGACTGAGTGTACCTGGCATACCATCACATGACACTGTGAAACCATCAGTACATGCAGTGCCCTCAGTTTTAAATGGGTTTACATAAAATGGGCTGAGTATACCTGTAATTATCACACTTAGCTGGCTTTTAATCCAAGCCGAAGTCTTGAGGCCAATAGGCCACATGCCCTCCATAGTCATCCTCCCCCAGCTGGAACCGCCTCTCACCCAGGCTTAACGCATGAATAGAAAAGTTAGCGCTGACACTCAGCGCTTATACCCAACATTGACATCCTCACCCTTATCACCCTTATTATGATCTTCCTTTGGAATACCTGTTTGCACAAGTGCATCAGACCAAGTCCAACCGAAAACTGCCCGCTAGTACACACACAACATCGCCCATCTGGGCAACTCTAGACTCTGGGTGGAATACCCCCCCTTTTTTCAGGGCAATCAGCCGCTCACCCATTTACACACCGGGTGCTTTGCAGTCACGCATCAGTCACACACAGAGCAGAAGTGTACTTCTGCCCATTCTGCAAAATCTCGCCCATCTGGGCAGCCAAAAAGACCTAGGTAGAATTTCACCTTGCATCACAGTAATTGGCTGCCCACCCGTTGCCACATCGGGTGCCTTGGCAGTCACGCACCAATAGTACATAGGAGCATGCGTGTACTTTTGCCAATTGAAACTAGGCACTGGCGCGTAGGGTACGGACCACCGCGCACTTTCCCTCAGTGATTCCCGTCACGCGTTTCACTTCTAATCAGAGCATGCGCGTAACTCCACCATTTTGGGACCAGGCACTCGCGCTTCAGGACACAGGAAGTAGTGCTCCGGGTTTATCGGCATCTCAGCCTACCGCTCCACACTGAACATGTGCACAGTACAGCCATGAATGAATCAGGCTTCCCCTCCAGGGACACAGGAAACCACGCACCTGATTTCACCTAGTACCACTTAAAACCAATTTACTTAAGTGAGCTGACTATAAAAGCACAACGGCTCTCCACCCAGTCCTACACCGGGGAGGAACGGGAGCAATCGCCTAGGATCCACGCAGGAAACTTTCAAAGAGGCAGTAAGGGTGTGAATGAGAACGGATTGAATGAAAGTATTTTGGGGCACTTAGTCCACCATAAGCACAATTGAGGATGAATGCGCTGTATGTTCGTACTTGAAAAACCATAATTCTCACACCAGCTGTGATCTATATGTTTTTTCCCACAGGTTCTGACAAACAGGGGTTTCTCCTCCCCTCCTCCCATGGGGGCCAGTAGCTTTGGTTTTTAGGGTAAGAACAGTGAGACACGTGCTCTCACCTTTGCATCCCCATCATGTACACAAATTGAGTGGCACTTGTCACATGAGTAGTCACTCACACAGAAACTCGATCAGTGCATGTATTGAGTTCAGTTATTCGCCACTACTACGGTCTGTTGTTATATATATTTTTATTCTCTCCCTACATTTTCTTTTACAGGCTTGAATCTAGGAGCCATCCAATTGTGGAGTGTGACACTGATCACGCCCACACAGTGGTACACTCTTGCCACTTTTGGTAAGAACGGAGCCCCCATTTACATTTTTAGGTCCTGATGAATGCCCTGGACCCTCCTGGGCCAAGACGGCAGAAACATGTCGACCTCTAAACACAACGGTTAGGGGACACTAATTCCCCCACATACCGTCACCTGCTTTTAAAACATCATATAGTTACCTCTCACATTAAAAAAACACAATGAGGATAACTATAATGATTTTTAATCTCACTCACTTATACACGGGCCCCCACTTAGTTTAGAAGTGCATCCCTGTCGTCAGGTGTATGCCCGCCCTCTATCAAACCAAGGTTTTAGAGGGCAAGGACTGGTCAATGATGAAGCATGACACCAGGTGGTGTGTGAGAGCAGTCCGTTACTTTTTGTGAGATGTCCTCACTCACAATATAACTCAAACCTTATAGTGGTTAGCACTTTAGGAGCAGCTCTTTTGTGGTTAAACATTCATAGTTGGAGGCTGCTAGCTCCTAAAACCCAGCGCCTCTTGTTCCCTCCTCCACACAGTGTGGAGCTCATGTGTTTTTGAGTACCAGCTGAGATGCCACCATTCCAATATTTTCTATGGAGCAGTTAGAAGTATCTTCTATCAGGGTGGTATCAGATTCCATGCCCCTCAGCTCCCAGATGTAAAATCTTCAATTAATGTCCCTGTGTCTGGACTGTGTACCAATGATCATCCTTAAAGCAATTGCTCACTAGCTTCAGGCTAGATATTACACACTTTCAATATGCGGGAATCTCTATTGTCGGGAATATGAAATAATTCAGCCTCAAAGGGTAGTTATGAGTCCAGATAAGTAAGTATAACCTGGATCTTAGGCATGTCTAAATAACCATATGTCCATTATTCACTTGGTTCTCGCATATCAAGCAAGGTGTGTGGGTTACCTATGCCAGCTGTATTGTCTGTCAAGTGGTCAATGTTCAGTGACATGACGTCATTATAGAAACAGAGGTGCCACAACTAGCAATGAACTTATAGTACCAAGCATACAATTTTGGAACGTGGGCTCTGCATACACAATAAAGATAGTGATGTCTGTGCTAGCCCATAGATTCCCAAGTAACACCCTTTCAGGATTCCCCATGATTTTCTCCCCTTTCTTGAAATGGGTGTCTTTTTGTCTAGTATGCCCACTCCTCTTGAACCCTAGGATAAAAGCTGCATGTACAAGAGTGGTATATTTCCTTCTCCCAGGAAGGTTGGCAGTTCCCAACAAATGAGCTTCTTGTTTGAGGATTTGACCTGGTCCATACCTCTTGATATCATTTGCCAAACTGTTAACATACATACTTCATAGGCAGTATTTTTAGGTGGTCGTAATTCCCATTGATATTCAACCATATATTTTGTTTGACATAAGCCCATAGCCCTATCACCGTTGGCCTGTAGTGCATATCTCAAAAGTTAATGAAAAATATGTTACCAGTGAAAAAGCCCCTTAACTCCCATCATCCTACTTTTCCTAACTGTATACCCCCTAATGGCCGGAATGTCAATCTAGATCAAGTCTGTTAGCCCTCCCATAACCGTAACTACCAGTAACTAATTCACTCCCTTCAGTCAAATAGGTCCTCTGAAATACAGTGTATGCAGTTCTCACAACTTAGAGAGCACCCTTCCCCAACTGAGCAGATAGAGTTGAGTTTCAAACCTGTGACTAACTGCATGACGTGTCTACTCATGGCACACCAGCAACATGTTGTAGTTCATATTTTAGGAGTTATGTCACCTTCAGAATTTAAGGTATGGTGCTCATATTCAGAGGTCGATTCAGTACCATCCGTCACTGATCTCATGTCCCCAACCCTAATGTACTGTCATCAGAATAGTGATTGGTCCTCCAATTGCATTGAGCTAACTGGCATTGTCACTTGAATTAGCATTTGGGCAGCCTCTGCACCGTGGTTCAGCTGCAGCTTTTTTACGGACAACCTGATGGCCTTACATTCACCAGGCCTTCTACTGGATGCCAAAGAAGAATGAATCAGAGTTGTTTATTTCCATAAGGTTGGCTGGGATTAGGAACATATAATCCAGGTGCATTGCCCTAATCTTCCTTTTTTAATTCTTCAAAGGATGTTTTCTGTTTTTCCACCATTTTAGTATAGTCTCGGAAGCATGATGTGTTACACTTCTTAAGGGGCCTGGTCATCCCTCTGATCCACTTTTAGAAATATGTCCTTGTCTATAGTTAAAGAATCCTGCTTTCCCACTGGAGCAGGGTCAAGACTGATATGCACATGGCTGGGTCCAAACTGAGGTCGCCAAAAAGCTATGGATTGGGATGCATCCCTGAGAGATTGCCAGTGACTAAGACTAATTCAAGCATTCTATCCATCACCTTGTCCTTGCACTTGACACCCTAAGAGCAATGAGTATGCCCAACCGTGAGTCCTGTGCTCGCTGTGTTACTGGAATCAAGCAACTCCCTACTTCTCCTAGAAACTCCCCGATTTAAGCGAGCCCGGGCAGGTGGTAAAACCTTTGAGGTCTGTGCCACCCAACAATGGAACATGCTCCCCTTAGCCCTACGCAACTGCCAAGCAGAACCTGCTTTTCGCAAATCTCTGAAAACCCACCTCTTTTCTTCCTAAGACTGCTTTCCCGACCCTGTTCAGCCGGCTGTCAGAGTCTTCAGCGCCGGGATGCCCCGTTGGGGCCGCTGCGTGCTTTATAAAACACACTAATAATAATAATTGTGGATGAAAACCGATGGATTGCGATGCGGCCCAATTGGTTGCCACTGGCTGAGATAAATTCAATCATTCCATCCAACATTTGTTTGCAGTTAATTGAGTGCATAGACACTCCTGGCAGGAGCTCTATGAAAAGGCTTTATGATGAAGCTGGAGGGGAGAGCCACTGATGGTACAAACATGCACAGGTATTTTTCCGGGAACATCTAGAGGTGACATCCCTTTGTTCCATGTAGCAGGCCCACAATAGTATGTTATTCCTTTGTGTACAACTTTCTACATTCTCGGCTCTCTTCTCCCATATCTTAGAACTCACTGTGACTTACTGGACAGCACCTTGAAGGTATTTTGTGTTATCCTCAAGTCAAAGAGGCAACCTTCAGCTTCTGTGACCTGATATACTACATTTCTCAGGACTTATTGCAGAAGGGCCATGTTTATGCCAGCATCCCTTATTTTGGATGCCACAGCTGTCTTTGTGTTGCTGTCTCATTAAATGATAACTTTAGTGAAGAAGGATTTAGAGGTGATGCGTTTATTTTCCCTTGCATCCTGGCCATTCCTAAAGCCCACAACCTCTTGACCTGTGGAGGGTTTGGTATATTTGTCCATTTTCCCTAGCTTGTGCATCAGAATATGTTTGTCTTTCTCCATCATTCTGTACGTTATTGGTCCAACAGGTTATCCCTGTTAGACAAGTGTTCAGATACCAGCAAATGGTTCTTGTCACTTCAGAGGCACACTCAAGAGATTATTAGTACGTACTTTTCTGTGCATGAGGAATCACTGTTCTGGATGAGTGCTTACATCTAAAGGCCAAGAGAAATTGCGTAGTGTTGGGAGTTACTGTTGTATAGAGCACACCTCATCTATCCTGTCTTGTTTAAACTTGAGGCATGATTTAGAGTCTGGCAAACGGGTAGTCCATCACAAAAGTGATGCGTATCCCATCCACCTTATGACGTGCTATAGGATATAATGTACTTGTAAACTGGATAACTCTCTCATCTGTGATGGAGTAACCCACCCACCAAACTCTAAATCAGATCCTTATTCCTCCATATGCGGCATGTGTGCCCAGTGGCAGCAGGGGCATGGTCGTTCATCCTAGTGGGGCGCCAGATGTTCAGATGGTGTGAACCCAGCGCAGAGGTCGGTCTGACCCAGATTCTTCTCTCCCTGGGTAGTACTACACAGTCCTTCCCTCTTACCTTCTGTGCCTGATATTGAGGCCTCTTCTGCAGGGAACTGGGCCAATGAGTCCAAAGCCATCTGTAGGGCGATCAAACCTCTCCCAAGTGTTACTTAGGCCCATATCACTTCCCATCTGATCTCTCCGACCTTTCGTTCAGTTCTTAGGATTTGTTGGATGTGGGGGTAGGTAAGACAGGGTACAGTCTCTCACAAATTGCAAGGCATGAAGTACTCCAAAAGAATGGCAGACCCACAACAATGGAATCACTAGATGCGACCAAGCCCTAAGATTCAGTTGAATGGTCGTACATGTTGAAAATCCTGAAGGGGTGGCCTTGGTCCTAGATTTCTCACCTCGGTCAAACTAGTCTATGTGACCACATAGCTACATTTGGAGTTCTTGGTGTGGTGTTGGAACACATTATGCTGAACAGAGGCATACGAAAGGGCGTCTTTTTTCACCAATCCCTTTTGACCTGGTACTGGAGCCACTGGCATGCTAAATTAGGCAGGATACATTCATCGGAGGGCTTAAGGGGGTCCCTACATGGGATGAACTGGTATTCCTGTATGCTGACAATGTCCTGTGTTATGTCAAGGTACCAATGAAGTTGTGAACAGAATTATGGAAGTCTTTAGGGTTTATAGACAGTACTCTGGACTTTGCATTAACTGGGACAAGGCCTGTATTGTACCCACTGACCAAGTGGGACAGGTTGTCTCAATGTTCCTTTCCTTTAAGAGTGGCATACAATCGGTTTTGATACCTGCATAAATGAGAGCTGACTGTGCTTTATTTGACTAGAATTTGCATAGTGTATTAAAGACTTTCCTGAGGGATGTCAAAGACTGGAGTGCGCTACTGCTCTCATCATGGGTAGGGCAGCTGTCTTCAAAAAATGTACCCTTCAAAAATGTGTTTGTCTGCTACAGAAAATAGGATATCGGTTGCCTGACACCTTCTTTATAAAGGTGGATTCGGCTTTCTGCAAACTGCTATGGGTAACACATCGGACAAGGCTGACCCAAACGGTGTATGATGGGGCCTTTTAGTTTATCACAGCTGACAAAAGTGAGTAAATGGACGGCTGCACCTCAACAGACATCGGCATTAATGAATGACAGACATATAGTGGGTAATCAAGGGTATCCAGGTGCAATATGGGTTACAACCAGTGCTTTAAATGGGCCGGTACTCACCGGTACTGAGTACCGGCACTTCTTAGATTTATCACTCGGAGTACCGGCACTTCTCTACTGCCGAGGAGAGTACCGGTACTCATGAAACGCTGGCGGCCTTTTTTTTTTATATAGCTAAGGCACTTCTATAGACCTGCGGGGAGCCCAGCTGAACAATTCAGTGTGGGCTCATTTGCATGCCATCTGGGTGTTCACAGACATCGAGGCAGCCCAGTGATGGTGTAATTAAGAAAGCCATGGGAGGTAACCAGGTTCAAATGGCTTTAAAGCGTACCCGATTCTTTTGTTAAGTGTCTGCTTATGTTTGCTTGCCTGTGATTGTTGAGAAAAACGAGAGAAAGGGGGTGGGGGGGAGACAATAGAGACACTCTTTGACGTTATATTAGCGGAAATGTGTGGAATGTTTTGTGGGTGCATGTCTGCTTGTTTCTTTCTGTGTCACTCGAGAACAGCAAAAATTTATGTTGCACATTTTACAAAACAACGAAAAGTTGAAATATCGCCGCCTTTGGGTTTCGTGTTTTTTGTTATAAGTAAACAAACCTGCTTTGTTCATTGAAAGATATTTCCCATGTGTTTTGGTATGTGCTGCAAGTAGTATCGAAGTCAATAAGTATGGCATGATTGCCCTAAGCCCCGCCCCCAAGCCCCGCCCACTCGCCACATTTAAATGAGTGCCTGCACTATTTTGCTCCCATTTAAAGCACTGGTTACAACTCTGATATGGAAAATCCCTTTACAAACACTGCTGCGATAGCACGATTAGGGGGAAGGGCCACCAAGAAGATAGGAAACAGACTTACAGAGTATATGTCGCTGTAGGACAGTAAGGAGCTAAACGAAGTGAGTCATCCACCACAGCGCTTCTATCTGTGGGCAGTGGCGGCTCGCTGAGGGAGTGCTATGGGACAGTGGGGCGGGGCGGGGGAGAGGCAAGGTGGGTCGGTAGTGGAGTCCTACATATGACAGACAGGAGTAAGGTAAGTAATTTTAATAAATAAAACAATTTACCTTGCGCTCGCTGCATCGCCAACTCGGCGATGCAGAGCATGCAAGGTAAATTGTTTTATTTATTTAATTACTTACCTAACTCCTGTCCATCCTATGTCGGACTCCACTACCGCCCCACCCTGCCCCTCCTCCGCCCCGCCACCCACAGCCCTCCCTCGGCGAGCTGCCACTGTCTGTGGGATTCCTCACACACAAAAAAAATCAGATAGGCTGATTAGTAGCAATGCAAGCTTTCTTGTTGCTCTCCCGGTCTTTCTCTCTCTCTCTCACTCTCTCTCTCACACACACACACACACTCACTCACTCTCTTTCTCCCTCACTCACTCACTCTCACTCTCTCCCTCGCTCACTTTCACTCTCTTTCTCCCTCACTCTCACTTTCACTCTCTTTCTCCCTCGCTCTCACTCTCTTTCTCCCTCACCCTCACCCTCACTCTCCTTCACTCTCACTCTCTTTCTCCCTCGCTCTCACTCTCTTTCTCCCTCACCCTCACCCTCACTCTCCTTCACTCTCACTCTCTTTCTCCCTCACTCTCACTCTCTTTTTCCCTCACTCTCACTCTCTTTCTCCCTCACTCTCACTCTCTTTTTCCCTCACTCTCACTCTCACTCTCTTTCTCCCTCACTCTCACTCTCACGCTTTTTCTCCTTCACTCACGCTCTCTTTCTTCTTCACTCTCACTCTCTTTCTCCCTCACTATCACTCTCTTTCTCCCTCACTCTCACTCTCTCTCTCTTTCTTCCTCACTCTCACTCTCTTTGTCTCTCACCTCACTCTATTTCTCCCTCAGTCTCACTCTCTTTCTCCCTCACTCTCACTCTATTTCTTCATCACTCTCTGTCTCCCTCACTCTCACTCTCTTTCTTCCCCACTCTCTTTCTCCCTCACTCTCACTCTCACTCTCTTTCTTCCTCACTCTCTTTCTTCCACACTCTCACTCTCTTTCTCCCTCACTCTCACTCTCTTTCTCCCTCAATCTCCTTCTCCCTCAATCTCTCCAGGAGAATCAACAGCAATGCAAAGTTCTCTTATACAGACAGACAAGATCATCGGGTTCAGTCTGTCTGCCCATCCCCTAACAGCTGTTAAATGTTAGAATCCACTTAACACATGCCCTGTTTCCATGCTTAATTTATGGTTCTCATTTAGAATGGTATGTAAATCTACGATTAAAGCAATTGGGTGGTGATATATAAAACCAGTATTTACGGCTTTTTGCCACTAACCGGGAAACACATTACAGTAATACATTTAACTAACTGTGTGCTCAATTATGTACATAAACGATTTACAGTTATGTGCCACCCGGCATTATCAAAAATGCGATGCTGTGCTTCTTTACTTGCAGTACATATTGCGGCATCATTCTGAACACGTAATTATTTTGAAATGTACAATATCGATACTGCCCTTTCATACTATTACTGAGGAACTCTAAATGAGCATCTGTGTGTGAGTGAATGAACACCGAGATGGAGGATGAATGAATGAATGAGTTAGAGGGGAGTGAGGAAGACTGAGTAACTGAAGGTACTTACTTAGCACCACTTACTCTTACTATATGCTGTGTACACATCTTTTTTGGGGATTTCTATGTGATTGACAATTACTTTTTCCCTTCATATTTCCAAAAAGGAACTGGCATTTTTGACCCCTAAGGTCAAATTACCTAAGCTAAGATTGAAGCTATCGTGTTGTAATCATTTAACGTTGCAGGTGTACAAAAACAAACAAGCGTTGGTTCTCCTCATGTAGATGGGCTGACGAGCTATGAAGTCAGGACCCGAGTGACTTGTCCAACCCCATGTAATACAGGCAACACATCGCTGTTGAACCGCGCTGGGAGGGTTCCCCTTGGCGTGGCGTCAGTTGGGAACGTGGTAACTTCGATCAGGACGCAGCTATGAAACACTGCTCCTTGACAAACTCAGCTGCCAATCAGTAATGAAGTGCTGATCTTAGACAAACCCAGCTGTGGGACTCATGAACCGCAGAGTCTAGCAGCCATGTAAATAAAAATGAAGTCTTTGGTGTCCATGAGACATCTTGATCTTGGGGCAAGACATCAAGCCCTTGGAGTTACTCAAGTTATCTTTGTAGAGGTTGTTGAGTGCAGGTCCAGTCCTTCCCACTGCCAGGCAATAGACAGCAGGCCAACACAGCAGAGCAACTAGCAAAGTGGTAGTCCCTCCTACAGTTCAGCAGGCAGCAGGCCAACACAGCAAAGCAGTTAGCAAAGTGGCAGTTCCCCTACAGTTCAGCAATCAGCAGGCAGCAGGCCAACACAGCAAAGCAGTTAGCAAAGTGGCAGTCCCTCCTGCAGTGCAACAGCTCTTCTTCCTGGCAGAATCTCCTCAGGTCCCAAAAGTGCACTGAGGTTGGCAAGAGGGTCAGTATTTATACTTTGGTGCCTGGTTCTGGAAGGTGGAAGAAGCTTCTAGACAGTGGCTTTGAAGTGCAGGGAATCCCCTTTCTCCCCTATCCTGGCTCCAAGCTGGCTGGAGTAACAATACAGGGTTGTTAGGACTAATGTGAGGAGACAGGGCACAGTCTATTCAGGTGCAAGTGGGGCTGTGCTTATCTCCCCCCAGCAAACCAGTTAATGGCATATTAAAGTCCATCAACGTACACCTAAGCTCCCATCCCTAGAGGGAATGCACAAGACCCAGCTGTCACCCACCCCAGATGTGAACTGGAGACAGACACACAGCACAGAATGGTGAAAGTAAGGAAATGGTACTTTCTGAAAGTGGCATTTTCAGACCTGCAACTTAAAATCCAACTTTACCATAAGTTGTGATTTTAAATTGTGAGTCCAGAGACACCTAACATAAAAATGTCTATTTTTTCCCAATTGCAAATTCCACTTACAAAGTGTAATAAGGTAATCACAATATTAACCTATGGGAGAAATAGTTACCATGCTTTAAGTAGAGAGCACATGCACTTAGTACTGGCTAAGAGTGGTAAAGTGTACAGAGTAGTAAAGCTAGAAAAAAAAGAAATTGAGCAAAAAGTGGAGGACGAAAGCAAACGGTTTGGGGGTGAATCTGAAGAAAGGGCCAGGTCCCACACGTGTATATATCTATATATACATTCATTGAAAAAACAAAGGTTAACAGTACGGTATAGTTAGGTGAAAACATTGGTGAAAATGTGCCCTTTTAAACTAATAAACACATAGTAATTCACCAGTTATAGTTATCTCAAGTAACCACAACTCAAACCCTAAAGTAACTATGACTTGTTCCCCTGCCATGCACAGTGATGTCATCAATGATGTAATTTCAGATGTTGCAGTCATGATATCAATAATGTCATGGAACATGTAATTAGTGATGTAATATGGGTGCTAATTAGCAGTGCATGGTGAGGGTGAGAGTTACTTGAAAACTTCAGTGGTTTTGTTTGTTAAAAACAATGTTTTAACTGTCATTCTCACCTACATATACAGTCCCTTTAACCTTTGTATTTTTCAATATATTTCTAAGGTTATTTGAAAGGTAAATTAACCTATTATTTCAATTCCTAACTAGAATAACACTTTAACCTTTTATTCAGTGTATTTCAATGTTTTTAAATCTAAAATAAGATACCCATTGCTGTGCATGGTTGCTGGATTTGGCACTGCCAGACTCTGTGTCTGGCTTCCCATGGGTACCCACACCCTCTCTGCGCCCAACTAACTATATCATGTAACAATGTGAAGGGTTTCATTTTAAGTAAGGCAGACCTATTGTCTTTGTCAAAGTGTAAGTGGGTTTTTTGGTTTTATAAAGGGGTTAGCACATCAACTTATATAAAACAGATCCATTGGCTTTGTCAAAAAGTCACCAATATCTATAATAAAATGTATATTTCATAAATTGCCGTGTTGTTATGTTTAGTAATAGTGATTATATTTTCAATAAAACATTATTTAAAATAAAATATTAAACATGTTTTTGAGTCTGTTTAAAAAAAAAAAAATCATACTACAAAGTGTAGCCATTGAACCACTAGAGGTTCCTGCACTCCAGCTGAACAGCATACAGTTCCAGTTTAGAGTGATAGAAAAAATATGGTAAGCTCTCCATGGGTCATGGATTCAATGACCCAGGAGACTTTGGGCCATATGTAGGTAAATTACATTTACCGATTCTTAAATACCGAATTTTACCGATTCGGTATTTATGAATCGGTAAATGTAATGTAGGTAAAATATTACCGAATCGGTAAGTGTCGGTATTTTAGAATCGGTATTTACCGATTCGGTAATGGCAACTGGCTTCCCATTCATTCCTATGGGCCTGGAGGCCCATAGGAATGAATGGGAAGCCAGTTGCCATTACCGAATCGGTAAATACCGAATCGGTAATGGGGGAGGCATCATCATGGGTGGCAGGGTGTCACATTGACACCCTGTTGCACCCCTGATTCCTGCATGTGTGCACATGTGGCACACATACATGCCCTAAGGGCATGTATGTCTGCCACATTGCACACTTCAAAGTGCACGAAAATGCTTTTTTACAGCTAATCATCATTTACCACCAACTTTTAGTTGGTGGTAAATAACGAATCCCCACACCAACCACACACTCCCCCTACATATCATTTCAGGATTCGGTATTTACCGAATCGGTAAAATTATCCTTATCCTGAAATGTGCCCCCTACATACCAAAAGCCTAAATACCGGTCGGTAACGGGATATTTACCGAAAATCGGCCGTTACCGACCGGTATTAGGCTTCCTACATATGGCCCTTACTGTTTTATTTTTGTGTTTGTTGGGCTGCTGCACTCCCAGTAGCCTTCCAGAACATTAAATAAAATGCTTGGTGGTGCCCCATTTTTTAAACAAAGTCACGCACACTATATGGCAATTATGGCAATTATGGTGGAAGCAAAGGGAGCCCAAAGGCTAACACGGCCCCTACTAGCACCAATACCGAGTGTCGGTGGAAGCCAGTAATTACTTTTTCCAGTGGATGCCGCAGGGCCCGGTTCAGGCACCAACAACATATGGCAATGCTGTGGGCTGTGGCGGGAGCCCAAAGGCTCCCGCAATTCCAGCTGGCTCCTTAGTCAGCACCTAATGTGGAGCTACGTGGAGCAAGCTCTTTCACTTTGCTCCCGCCTGGGGGAGAACAACATTTTTTGCTCCTCTCACCGGGGTGGGTGCAAAGTTGTGTTCAGTGCCAAGGAGAGTGTGGGCAGGGAATAAAGATTATATTACACGCTTGCAATTTCCCAGTCAGGGAAGACAGTCTCCCTGGGGATGAGGTCCCCAACACACTGCACCAGTATCTGGCCCTGGGGAGTGGGGCCCCTGGGGCCAATCTACGACCACGGCATTCCCTCACCCCAATGTTGAAAACTCAGCCACAAGGGGATGGGGTGCATGGAGCCTAAAAAGGATCAGGGAAGGGGGCCACAGGCCCCCTTCCACATTAATAAAAGGCGACCCCATGACCTCAGAGGACTTTGGTCCTTAGGGTAAAAAAAGTCACTGATTGAACCCCTGGGAAAAAAATGGCTTGTGGAAGGAAGAAATACAATGCTTTATACCTCACTTTTGCCTTTGACCATTTGAAATTCTCTAAGTGTTTTGTGCCTTAATAGAAATACATTTCACACATAGCACTTTTTCTAGTTCCTGTCACCCATGCTGCAAATCCATCTATGCATGTCCCAACAATTGAGGTGACAAATATTGTTGGCTGGGGACGGGGTACAGAGAATAGTGTGTGCTCTGATTGACCAAGCATTGCTTAATATGAAAGCAAATGCTGGGCATGTAATAGATGTGTGACGGTGACAAGCGCTTTAAATCGGATGTGTGTAAAGTGAGTGCCATCTTGCTGGAGGATCAGACAGCATGGGGCCGGCCACTCTGTAGGGCACAAATCATAAACTACTTTTACTTCCCATGGAAAATCTTTCATTTGAATTACTGCATATAATGTTGCATATGATACGTCTCAACTCCCAGGCAAAGCATCTGCCAAAGCCAAAGCATCTGCCAAAAATCCAAGCAAGCGTCAGGACTATCATGCTAGTGAGTGGAGTAAAATAAAACAGGAGGTTAGGGGTGACTTTCTTGTAAATGTACTCTGGGCATTGTTGGGTGGAAATCTAAAGCTAAACATTCACTAACTGAGAGAAAAATACTAACACTGATTTGGTTGCCATAGAATACCATGTCTAAGAACCATCTTCATGTTGCCATACGCGCAAAAGATGGCAAATCTAATGCACCCATGTTCAGTGGTAAAGTTTGCAGGAGGATGTTAGCCCTAGCAGGATATGATTGTAGTAGAAGACAACAAACCTGCACGATCAGATGCTAAAGTGGTCTGGAAGGAAATGGGCTCCACATTAAAATCAATAACGTCCACCCTAACACTCCAATCGAACAAGTTGGAAGTTCAAGTTGACATAATAAAAACTGTGGAGTTGTATTGGGTAGTGATTGATTTCAAGTTGAAAACAAATAAACCTATGAATAAATAAAATAAATCGACAAAATGATGTAGCACTGACAACTAGTGACGTCCATTATTGTTTAATGACGCTCATTGCCAACAGTATTGCACAGAGGTGTGGCTGGTTTGGAGTTGAACGAAGCTAAATCATTGAAAGAGCCACTCACCCATTCAAAAGGTAGATACATCGATGTCATGTCAACCGATGTAATATCAACAGTGCCTGAGGGTAGCAGAGAGAAGGGCCTCTAAGTCTACGTGTAGCAAATGCAACACATTATTAGAGAAGCTGGCATCTTTTACTGAACTCTTAAGTTTATTTCATGTAAGACACCAGTAGCTCATTCAGGCCAGGTTTTGACCTTTGTCGTGTGGTACTTTCAGTTTTTCTTTTCCATTTTAAGTGGAGACAAAAAACAGGACTTGGTGAGTTACTCACATTTGACATATGGCAAATCTCTTGATTTATAATTTTCGATTATGCTAATTGCAATATTTTACTACGCTTTTTGTGGCCCATCAAGCCTCAAAGATCTGTTTTTTTTTAATGTAAAACTCTTTATTCTTTAATGGCTTTACCCGCTCAGTTCAATCAAGTATATATACTGTGAGCCCTGCATGCACGTTGTTATTTACAGATTAGTTAACATCCTTAAAGCAGTTGGAATATTCTGCCCCTGAAAGGCTTGTTTCGTATATTGAGTTGTTAAACATTTCTAGATATAATACGTGTCTACAAGTTTACTTACACGTTTACATGTAGCAGTGTTGCAGCACTATGTTAAGACCACATCACCAAACCACATGTCCCTCATCCAACATCTCCATTTAGGTCAAACTACAACTACCACCTTTTTCGATTATACAGTCCAAATGGGCTGCCAGGAACCCGATGCATGCAAGAACACTGCAAACTCGTCGCAGATCTGAAGAGTTATATACATGCTGCAAACCAAGGCAATATAGCATCCATACTCATTCATTGTAAAGTGAACAGGCACAACATGCACATGTCATTGGAATGTTCAGGGTGCTCTCCATGTTTCCGTGTTAGTTACTGATGGGGAGAGGGGCGTGAGCGCAGAACCCAGAGAGGAGTACATACTGTGCACGACTTGTATTTATTTACTCTCTCGCTTCTCGGTTGCCATACTTCAAAAGTCCACATCAGCAAGTTAATGATTGCCAGTTGCTAGCAATGTCAAGATTAACAGAACGACTTAATGATTCTTCGTTACTGCTGTTTTGTTTTCCAGCCCGTCTGTTTTGAGTCGGCTGCTTCCTTGTGCCCCTTGAACGCCAATGAATGTCTGCTCTGCGCGCAACGAATGTAAGATGTTCGAACTCTAGTTACCTCTTCACTCTTGACACCGAACAGCCCACGGCATCATTTTTGAGAAAAGAAACCATGCTTTTACCATTTGGATCCCCCAACTACGTGGGCATGATGGTATACTATGCTTACATTATTTCATGCGAATGTGCCATATGATCTAAAGTAGATACCACACGTGAGAGGCAAAGGGGGGTCCTATACACATGGGAGGTTGACTACAGTACAATGATTATATGCTATAAGTGACACGGAGGGTCTGAAATACCAGGTAAGATGTGGAAGGCTTTGGGGTCTTCATTATGCACATGACAAACACTTAATATGTATAAGTATGCCAGGAAACAAAATACGGGACTCAATGATTAAATGCGCAGAAATGGTTCCTGGCCTCCAAGCTAATGCTTCAATGGAAAAATATCTGGCCATGCACACATTTATGCTGGAAAAGAATCCAGCATTCCCACTTTTGAGAGCAAAGTGAAGGAGAATAGCAAGAACAAGGTTGCCTTTCTCAATCTACATCAAAAGTGTGAGAACCTTTAAACCAGGTAATGCAAAGTAATCTTACAATCATGGGGATCTGAGAGGTGTTAGGCAGTGTTGCAGAGATTCTGCCCATACACAGACCTATGTGCAGGAAAACAGGACCTTGGTGTATAGGAGTTGTACCTTCCTAACACATTAGTACCCAAAATCCCAAAACCGACTAGGTATAGAGTCTCATTCGTTCTCCTACATAATCACAGAGCTACAAATGATTAGACAACCCAGAACACAACACACCGACTCTCTCAGGAATCTCAGGAGCAAGGCATACCCTTTCGCTCACTCACTAAGGATTGGCAGAGTCACTGTAATAGTTCAAAATGTTTATTTTAACTATCATACTCTATAATGCAGTATACAAGCCACTGAATCAAAAAGAAGGGGGGGGGGGGACCGAGGAGCGAATTACGGTCCAGTGTCCTTGCTCCTCTTTCATAATACTTAAACCAAAAGAGGACACTGTTCCTAAGGCTGGCTATCGGGAGTTAGCCAATAGCCATAGCCAGGAAAGAGCAAGAGGGGAGAGAAAGACCTAGGTATAGAAAGGGACCCACTAACAAAGAGGAAGAATTAGTCTTGCCTCATGTTGCCCTCACACACCCAGAAGGATGTCATGCTTCATCATCGGGCATTGGCTCCTCGTAGGGCCCGGCGCTGCAATGCCCTACGGGTCCCCCGGAGGGTCACTTTGGCGGAGCTCTTTTAAAAAAAATGCCGGATGGTGCCTGAGGGTATGCGGGGTGTGGGTCCAAGTAAAGAGGGGAAAAGGTGGGTGCAAAATTAAGTAAAAATATGATCAGGGGTTGCTAAGGCCAAAGCTAAAAACGGGAATAGTGGCCGTTAAAAACAAATTAGATTCCCATGGGTAAACGATTACCCCAACAGGGATAGATATACCTGTAGTAGAGCGACATGTTTCGCGCCCCTATTGCCACAAGGGTCGTATGGCGCTTCTTCAGGATCAAAAGAAGAATGTGGTGAAGTGCACGTGAAGTGAGTAATTTAAAAACATATACCCTCATACTCAATCAGGGCGAGCCAGCTTCCTGTTTCCCATACAGGGCGGCGGTAGATTGCATATGCTCCTGATATGCTCCTGATAGGTACCCAGCATAATCAAGAGAATACCTGCTGTGGTCAGAGACGCTGGACTGCCACACCTACTCGGAAATAGTCTCCGGGTGCTGGTTACAAAATACCTGCCCCGTCCATGCGTGTGATTAACCTGTAATTTGCAGGAGATGTTCTATCCCCTCCTTTGTATACTGGTGTGATTTGTTAGCCTTGCCAGCTAGGTGGGATGTGATTTAGTTGCCTCATTTCTTTAAATAATCTTGTTAGATGGTTACTCCAGAAGGATGGGTCATTTAAAAAAAAATACTTGAGGAATTCCATTGGGCCCTGGCACACCATCTGTCCATTCTGTCCATTAATAGTTCTTTTTGCACCATCTCCTCTGCCTTTCCATATTATTCTTGTGAAGTCTTCTGCTAGATAAGCAGAGGTGTCTGATTTTACCTTTGGGTAACGAGTACCATCTTTGTCATAATTCATTATTGTTTCTTCTGCTGGCAACACAGATATTACTTTTAGGTAGCAAGTGCAGTCTTTTTTTTGTGTGGAGTTTTCAACACTTCCTTTCAAAACCTCTAGTTCTTGGTGATATACGTATTCTCGCTGCTTACTAGTTGGGTTTTCAGAAGTTGTAGTTTCTGTAAATCTTTTTGTAAGGAACTTTGCCCACTCATGTTCTTGTACTGTTTGAAGTTAAACAGATAACAGGCCTGTTCAAGTTGTTAATTGTTTCCCAAAATGTGCTGGAGTTATTTTTTTGGGCATTATTTAGTAGCTTTGTCCAGATTTTTTCGGCACTGCTTCTTTTATCTTCCCATAATTTCTTTTTGTACAGTTTCTTCAGTTTGTGTACATTGTCCCATGCTGTTTGATCCAGGTCCATTCTTTCTAAATCTCCTGATGACTTTTTTAATTCGCCTTTCAGTATGTGAACCTCACTTGTTGATACCTTATTGTTTTTATATCTGAGTACCTGTTTTTGTTTTCCAGACATTAATGTTGTTAATTTCGCTGTGAAGTTTACCCAGGCTTGTGTCTAGTTGGGCCCCCATTTTCACTTACTGTTATAAGCCCCGGTCACATGTTTTGGAGCTCCTCAGTGGTTTTACTAGGTCATTTAGGCAGTTTTAGATAAATTGAGTGATTACTTCCCTCTGTTGCCTGATTAATCTGGTGTTTAGTTAAGTTTAGGTTAAAATAAATGTGTTGGTAGGAGCGACCACGACTAGTGGAGAATTCAATTGAGAATTGGAGCTGAAGAGGGCACAATGGTAAAGAGATTATGTGTACTCAAGTCTGGATCTCATCAGCGCTCCAAGAACAGTATGTTTGGGTGGGATGTCATCTGTTGTCCTGCCATTTATGACTCTCATTCCAAAATATTCTAATGATTTTACCAGATGTCGGCCTGTGTGATCAGGAAGTTCAGTCGTAAATTGGTTTTGAGGTTGACATTCCAGTATTAGTTGTAAGCAGCTAGTTTATCATCTTCGTTTGGGGAGTAGATTACATTAGAGTTGAAGTCTTCTGTCAGCACTATGTCTCAGGAGGGGTAAGTGCCCCTTGTGTCAGAGATTGTGGCTATTAACCCCTTCGGTGCTCATGACGGAACGGTTCCGTCATGAGCGTCGGTTGAGCTGTGCTCATGACGGAACCGTTCCGTCATGACCACGCCCACGCAAGAAACGGTCAGCGCTGAGCGGGAATCGGCGCCGC
The DNA here is from genome assembly GCF_964204655.1 of Triturus cristatus. Classification (NCBI taxonomy): domain Eukaryota; kingdom Metazoa; phylum Chordata; class Amphibia; order Caudata; family Salamandridae; genus Triturus; species Triturus cristatus. The sequence goes on along the minus strand of NC_140594.1, from coordinate 542,593,846 downwards.
ATTGAAGGGGTTAAAAGGGCATTGTGAGTTTTTTTTTATTGTGCCTTTGGGTGTGCATAAGTGTTAATCAGTAATACTATTCTTGGTTTCTAAGTGACGTGTAGCGAAAATGTAATTAATTGGGCCTGGAAGAGGCTATCTGTTCCGATTTGATGTTTAGGGCTGTGGGCACATAGACCTCCAGGTCCCCTTTCGGGCGGCTGTGTTTCCTGTGTTTCTCTGCTCGTATGTTGTAATGTGTGAAACCTGCAACTAGTAAGTCCTCCAGTGCCCATGACTCCTGGAGGACAAAACACCATAGGAAGATCTGGTGTTCTATTTTACCTTCTTTGCTATGGTATTCAACATTTCATTAGGATGGAAAGGCATTAAGCATACACTGAGCTGCTCTGCTCTTTAAGTAGGTCGGACTTGATATGCCCACCTGTATATACATATTTGACATATTGTCTGACTGGATTTTTTCTGATTAATTCATTTAGGCCTGTGTTCTAGTACAAAGTTTGTAGCATCAATAACTGTGAATAAATGAAAAAGAGTTTGGTATGATGGAATTCAATAAGCATTGATGTGTGGAGAGTGTGACTAGTGTGCTGGGTGCATGGGAGTGGGGAGCAGTAACAGCATTGTTCTTCATGTTCAACGTTAAATGTTCTCAGGCGTTATCAGTGGGGTTGTGGTAGTTGCCCTAAAGCAAACAGTGTATGGGAGGGGGTGAGGTGTTCAGGCCAGGACTTGCGTGGGGTGGGACATTCTAGAGTAAATAAACATCGGACAGTATAAATCTAAGTTTTCTTAGAGACTCATAAGGGTAGGGAGGGAGAAAATGTGGGAAGAAATGATTAGTTTTGAAATACACTTAAATGGGTAGTCTTAAGATAGTACCAGTGAACGGGAAAAGAAGGAAACATGCTCTTCAAAATGGGGTAGGAATCTTTCTGAGATCCATAAGCTCAATGGCCATTGGTGATTTTTCCTTACTTGGCACCCACCATGCTTTCTTGTAACAAATCCGTGCAAAGAAATTCTGCGAATAAACCCTGACCTAAACATGGTGGGACTTCAAATGCTGAAACCACAGTGGAGCTTTGGTGGATGGCCCATCAGGAAAAAAGTACTTTCTGAAACCTGGAATTTCTCACCCCTAAATGGTGTGGGAAGTGTATGAAGTGTGCTTTTAAGCAGCATAGGATACCTATTTACATACAGCTGTTATCCCTTTCCATAAAGCCATAAAGGGTGCTCATGGGATCTTAACTTTGACACAACTAGGAGATCCCTATGATATTAAGGAACTAAGGGGCATATGTACAAGCCCCTATCACCATAACAACATCACTTTCAGTGACATTGTGCTGACGATAGGGTCCCGCCTTATTTACAAGGCAGTGTTAAGCCAGGACCCAGCACCTGTGTTCTTTACCAAAACTTTACTGTTGTTTTTACAATTGGCATACCACTGGGCCAAGAGCTTTGTGACCAGAGAGGATCTCTGAGGGCTGCAGCATTTATTATGCCACCCTCAGAGACCCCTCACCTTAAATACCCACACACTGCCATTGCAGGCTTCATGTTTTGGTGCAGACCAAACTAAAGAGTCATCATGGCACACATCCCTGTGTGGCTTGCCCCCCAATGCTTCCTGTGGCATGGGTAAGCCATCCCTCTGGCAGGCCTTACAGCCTTAAAGCAAGGTGCACCATACCACAGCTGAGTGCATAACTGCATGAGCAATTTGTCCCTACAGTGTCCGTGCCACGTACAGACATTATGAGGAGAGTGAAGCCATTTTGAGTACATGGGCTAGGAGTTTGTAATTCAATACTCCACAGCTACATGATGGCTTTACTGAAACCTGTGACTTTTGGTACCAAACGTCTCAGCATAATAAACCCACACTTATCTCAGTTTTGGAATTACTATAAAATGCACTCAGAGGGCATCTTAGAGATGCCTCCTGAAAGTCAACCGACCTCTAGTGTTTTGGCTGACTGGTCCCTACCAGCCAGCCACCACCAGACAGGTTTCTGACCTCATGGGATGAGAGCCTTTGTGCACCCGGAGGTCAGAAACAAAGCCTGCTATCGGTGGAGGTGCTTCACACCTCCCCCTGGCAGAAACAGCAACATTTGATGGTGAGCCTCAAATGTTCTCACCGTGTGATATGCTGATCTGGCAGCTCCAACTAGTGAAGATGCCTGCCCCCTGTCTCAACCCCACTTTTGGCAGCCGGTGCAGCGGGAAAATTAGTAAGCAGAGTAGGCGTGGCCACCTCAGCTTGGCACACCCCTAGGGTCACCCGGAGCTGTTGTGAACCCCTCTCTTAGAAATTCCCCATCTTGAATTGAAGAATTAGGCCCAATAGGAACAGGGAGTGCCCCTCTCCCCAAAAGGAGGGGGCACCGAAAGGGTGTAGTCACACTAGGGGACAGTAGCCATTGGCTACTGGCCCCTTACCTCAGGAATGCCCTTAAATTTAGTATTTAAGAGCTCCCTTGAACCTTGTTCCTCAGACTAGATGGACCAAAAGAAGAAGACGGAAGACGACCACTGCCGGACCATGAACTGAACTGTTGCAGAATTAACCTGTCAAGAACCCCGCCACCTGTAGCTGGCTCGACAACTGGACCTGCTGTCCTTCCCGAAACACTGCCAGGCCCTCAAGAAACCCCGCATACCTTCCAGCCTGCAAACAATCTCCAAGAACCTGCCTTTGGACTAAAGAAGCTAGTCCCCAGCGTTGGCCAGTACAAAGACTGCAGTAGTTGAGGACTGACACTTGTGTCGACGTGACTTACTACTCCAAAAGGAACCACAAGGCCACAGCGGTAGAGGACCGACACTTTTGTCGATGCGACTCTGCCCTGCCAGAAGAAAGCACCACAGCTGAACGGCCTCCACGACCTACCAACTCAAGCTGACCGCAGCTTCGTTCCCAATTGCCTGTACCCTCCTCCAAGTGGCCCTGTCAGTCACCACCTGCCCCGCCTGCTGAACGGCAGCCTCTCCTGGGCAGCCCAACCTCAGCGGAACCCCTCCATCCCCTGCACATCTCCACCCCTATGACCGCAACTGCTTGGCTGGTGGTTCTGCCCTTCGATCTATAGTGATTTGCTGGTGATTATCCTGACGGTCCCTACGTTGGCAGCCTACTGAGTCCCATTCACCCCCATTGTTCTCTGCTGACCCCGAGAGCAGAACCTCATTGTGGGTATCGACTGCTGAGGTGTACATACTGAACTCTGCACCTGGCCACCCCAGTCCAGCTGATGGTGCAGTGCCCTTGGTCAGGGTCGCACTAACCCTGGAAGACTGCCAATGTAAGTTGTGTACTTACCAGCTGATGCCTAACACTGTTTTCCTTACTTAGGATTGTATTTTATCTATTATCTACAACAGTCTATCTTGTACCAATGTTACTGTTGGGAATTGACAATACCAAAGTACTTCGAAGACCTTAAAATATTCCTAATGCCTTTTTGAAAGTATTACCTGCCTGTAACTGAGTTCAGTTGCTTCCTAAAATAAAAGTAACTAAAGTAATATTTTTACCAAATATTGGTCTGGAGTTAGTCTTTGAGTGCGTGTTCCTCTCTTTTATGTGTGCACGACAAATGCATTCACACTACCGTCTGATAAGCCTAACTGCTCAGCCCAGCTACCACTAAATTGAGAGCAAGGTGTTATCTACTTTAACCTCTGCCATACCTTCGTACACTCACTGGACATGTGCACACTATACCTCTTTTTTGTATAGTATATACAGAACCGGTTTCCTACTAAGACCTTCACCAAATAAGAATAACATTGGAAAATTGGAAGTAGTGTAAAACAAAGAGCAGAATCCTTTGCATCAAAGAATCTTCAAGGTCCATCACCAAAGAAGAACTCTCTCATAGAGAGGTGACAGATGTGAAAATAGAGTGAAACTGCTACCTTTTCGACCTTCAGCAATGAAACTTCACCATATGAACAAGACGGATAAATGTTGAGAAACAGTCTAAAACGAAAAGGAAATAAATGGCGCCATAGAAAACTGGGATGAAAGAAACACTGAATTACTGAAAGGTATTTTACCCAAAATTACAGTGAAAAAAACAGCAAAGGAGATGATTCCTCTAGATGAAAATTCCCAGTTGTATTTAAGATGGAAAGGCCCATGAGATATAAATGAGAAGTCAAATTTGAATCAAACAGCCCTAATGTCTGAAGAGCAAAGAGCGAGACCAAGGCTAACTCAAATTAGAAAAATTCAGCAACCTAACTACCAAACTGATGCTATTACGCTTTTCAAAGATCCATGTAAATTAGTCATCAAAATCTTCGTTGAATATTGTCTGGTTGGCCCAAAGACTGTGAAACATTTTTGCGGGAGAAAAAATATATTTTTAGCTCTTTAATAAGAAAGTGTAAGTCAATGGCACAACTCCAAAAGGGGCGAAATTAGTATGAGTAACACACAACTGAAAAAAAAAAATCCCCAATATATGCAATATATCCCACCAGTGATAAGGGGGTTCACGTCCGAAGGTTTCACAGCGACCGGATATTCCACATCCACTGTTTAAGGATACCTAATAATTAATGAATATTCAGACTAAATTTCGGTGGAAGTAATCAAAATACCTCAAAATTTTGCGTAACACAAATTCGAAGGAGCAAGATACCACTGCTAAGTATCTTAAAAGAAAAGAAGAGAACAAGAGAAACTTGAGATTATTATTATATTTCAAAGGCTTCCTAATAGATTGGTACCAGGAAAGATGAGGAACGATAAAAATTCCGTCTCCTACTATTAAAAGCTAGGAGATTTGTAAAAACATCACAAATTATCTTTATAGGTCTCAAGGAGGTGTGCCTGCTAGGACCTCTAACAAAACAAAATGAAATCAATAGATTAGAGACGTGATTACTCGTATTTAGACAACACAGTGGGATGCTGGTCTGCCCTAAAAATAATTTAAAAGCAGTAAGTCTCCACCATCATTCCCTGACCTCAGCACCTTCCAATCCTTATCAGGAAGAGATGGATTTGTGTCTTGCTGACACTTTGGAGCATATCAACAAGCAGGCGATAAAAAATTATCGCCGCTTTTGTGGCCGTTTTCGTCCGAAAAGCGGCGATAATTTTATCGCCTAATCAGCAAGGTCACGCTAACGCGTGAAACCTTGCTTTAGCGTCAGGATTCGTAATGCCCAGCTTTGCATCTCTAATGAGATGCAAAGTGGGCGTTCCTGACCTGGCATGACAGGAGAAATGTCGCTAAGCGACTTTTCTCCTATCCGCAAGCCTAACGCTATGAAGCATAGCGTCAGGAAAAGTAGCGATAACCCCTGTTATCGCTACTTTCTTTACGCCTGCTTCAGGACTGACTTAGCCATGATATCCTATGGAAGGTGGATATCATGGCTAAGTTTGTGAGTCCCTATCAACTAGCTAACGTGAGATTATCGCTGGGTTTCCAGCGATAATCTCACGTTAGCCAGTTAGCGCTAGGATTTTTATCGCTGATGAGATAAGCGTTGCTAATAGCACGCTATCTCAGCGATAAAAATCGGCGGTAGCTGGCGATACTTATCCGAGCGCTAAGTGCGCTCAGCGATAATTATCACCGGTTGTTGTTGATATGCCTCATAGTTTGCAGACCCAAGCAGTAGACTTTGACAGCAGACCGATTGGCAGCTAAGTCGATGAGTAGGACAGGGTAGTTAAGAGTTTCATAAGCATGAGGTCTCTCCAAAACAGCACACTTTGAAATCCTTCACTACCTAACTCAGATATCTCGATTCCTAGGATGAGGAATCCCAAGCAAAGCGGCACGGACCAAAAGCATACCAAAGGTTTGTGTCCAGCAAATACCAGAACATCTGCTTGGACAATGTGAAGACTCACAAGAGAACAATCTCTAAGTACCCTGGTGGTGTCTCAGTGTCCAAAATACCAAACGTAACGTTCGATAACCTTGAGGAATGTATGGGTTTGTCCTCTACACAGTGCAAAAATAACTTCCTAGGCAATTAACATTTTTTGTATATTGCTATGTAAAACGTGTCTAAGTAGTATAGCCAAAAACAGTATTTAAAAATATCACATAAATGTTTATTGTTAATATGATTCTTACAGAATCATGGGCAAAATCAATAAAAAAAGCAATTCAACAATGCATTTATACATAGTATAGACATTCAATGTATTGATGTTCATTAAACAACAATTAAAAGTAGAAACAAATCTGTGGCCATATGATCATCTGGGTTTGTCCTCTAAACATATCATAGTGCTATATCGGGTACTGACTGTGGACCCTGGGGTTCTTAGTCAGGTGCCCAGAAGCAGGGTCGGCTTTCGCGCTGGTGGCGCCCAGTGCGAGAATCATTTTTGGTGCCCCGCCTCCCTTGACCACCTCCTTGGATTCTCTCACTACCACCGGGCAAAAGTGCCCCTCCTCTCTTCAATCATAAGCTATTGCTAAACACAGTCCCCACCCTTGAGGTCGGCACCCCCTCCATAGGTCAGTGCCCAGTGCCGCCGCACCAGCCACACTGCCCTAAATCCGGCCCTGCCCAGAAGCATACTTTCATTCCCGCGCAATATTTATGTAGCTATTGTTAGCAATCAAACAAACATAATGAAGGAAGCAGTACATGAAATAATGTCAGCCACCAGCGGTGGCCCAGGTCCACCTTTCATTCCATTGCATTTCACCCATGATGCCGCCCTAGACAGAAAACTGACATCTGCAACTCAGTCTTGGTCCTTCTCCAATAGGAACAGCCCAGCCCAAAGTGCTATGCAAGGTTCCCTTCAGACAGTTATACAGGCATCCCTGGACATATCCTTGTCTTCTTTGACTGAGTCGGCGAGTCCTGTGGCACAGTATCCACGTCAGGGCTTACCTGTTCACTATGTACTGTTCGTTGGATGCTTTTTCGGATGCATTTGCGAATTATGAAGGTACATTTCTTTCGTTTTTCAGCAATTATGGGACAAAGATACGATTGCAAAATGCGAGTTTTGATTTTTATCCTTATTGTGAGTTCATGTGAATTACGTTTAAGGACATTTCCTGAGAAATAGACAAAAGGCACCTATATGAATTCTGATTAGTGGGAAATGCAAGAAGTATATAGTTTTCCTTGTCCTATATGAGTCTTCTGTTCCATTTATTCAATGTTTCTAACTAGGAACATGTCGGGCCTAATAAATCAGTGACCGGAGACCTATTGCAAAATTGTGGTTTATTTTAAGTTACTTGCATTCAGAATGCTAAGTAACTGACCATTTCTAGAAAAACACCACTCACTTTTTACAATTTTCTATCGCATAAAAAAAAATGTTTTGAATATTTTGCACTTTCAGAGAGAATCAGCAACATTCACAAACTATGACTACTAAAGCCATCATCCTTTTATATAAAAAGATGCACAAATAATTATTAATGGTAAAGTGGTTTAAATATACACTATAAAAAGGGGTGAAAAAATGATTGACTGCCGAAGGGAAGACTCCCAAGAATATACTTAACACTGTAACAACCTCGTACGTTCTCTTTTATTTTGTATTTTTACATTCTGATGTGTAGCCTTGCCCTGACTGGTGCTCAAAGCTCTACCACTCTTGTCTTGTGGGTTGGTATAGAGATTTATCATACCAGAGTCTCAGAAGGTCTGACATGTTGAACACCTGAGAGCTTAAGTATATTAAATGATAGTGTTAGATGATATTTCGGAAATACCTGCTTCATGCAGTAATCATTTGTTTTAAAATTAGGACCTCATTGTTCATTGGGCGGATTGCAAATTGCGGGCGGAAAATACAAACTAGCTTTTAGCGGTGTGACTAATGTACTAATCAGTCGCTTTGCAAGATGTATATATGCAGAGTCACCAAACCTAGTGCATCCATCGAGAATATTAACAAGGCAGGGAGTATTTTGCGATCCTATATTAATGGATGTAAATGCACTTATAGAGGCCTTTGACGGACAGTAGACCTACATAGCCACCCCCATCATCAGATATATATTTTTTAAAACAGCCCACGTGCCTTAAGTTGCTTCAGATGTTAGGAAGTCTTTGGAGAGCAAGAAGTTGTGCTCTCGACCACTGTCAGTTACCACTCCAGTTTGGGTGTCGGTAACTGATCAGTGGTTGTGACCACATTTGCAGTCACAAATTGTAGCTATTTGTCATAGTGACTTACAAATTGGGGCGGCACATCCCTTCTAAGTCACTTCCTATATCCGATTTAGAAAGGGTAAAATGCTTCTCCCAATTTAGAAACAGTTTCCAGCTCATAAAATGGCAATTGCACTTTGTCAAAAGATATTTTGCCATTACAAACCTAGTAACCCGAGCGAATTCCAGGCCCTGCATCCATAAAATACCTTTGCGCATCAGACCCCTAATGCATAATACAAAAGTGTTGGGCATATCTAATAATATATATGACATCTTACTATCAGACAATTTAACAGTACTCAATTTAACAGCCTCGGAAGATGAACAGGGGAGTAAGCCAGGCTAGAATCTTCTGAATGGGGAAAACTACGAAGCTCCCCATCCACCCACTTTTCAGACCTTTATTTATGTCCATACTCCCAACCTAGCCCTCTCTCTGGAACCAACTCTAACCTTAGCCATTATTTTAGCAGAATACTCCAGGCTGTACATCCACGTAGTACTAATAATTGCTAATCCCTCGCCTTTCTCCTGAGCTATTCCTAGTATTTTTTTCGAATATGCATACATATGTATCCTAGATGAAACTAATCAACAAATGTTATCTTTTTTATAAAATGCACTACTTCAAATAATTCATAATTTCTTATGCTTTTATTCCAGGAAAAAAAAAATGGACATTCGTATCTACAAGAATGGATCATGCTGAAGAAGCCCAGTTCCAGAGAGGGTTATGATTTAAAGATGAGTTTTAGTCCAATTAATGGCTGCATAATAACTGCAATGTGACCTTAAATAAAACTCTTGATTGAAATATTTCAATTCTCTGCTTTGTGGTACAATTGTCCTTTTTCTTTTTAATATCTACCAATCTGATAATGTGCCTTGCATTGATCCTTCTATGATTTCTTATCCCCAATGCCTTCTAAATGTCAAACATTGCCTAAAAACACACATGTTCCTTTCATTTCTGTTTTGAAAACTTGCTGAATCTGCAGAAATCTGTAGGAGAGTATGATCTGCTTCTTATATTTACCCCCACTTTTTGCAGATTTTTCACTGTTTTTCGACTTTAGTCTGGCTGGGGCCCTGCTGACCAGGACCCGAGCCTAGCTGCTTCCTCTCTAAATTGATTCCCAGTACTTTAGGTACACTCCAGATTGGATTCTGGGGTACCCTTGTAATCCCCTAGTATATGGTATATGGATGCAGCCAAACCATATACGCTTAAGTTCATTATAACCAAACGGAAAATGCTAACTCTGGGATGGCTGCACAAAAACATGTCGTGTTTGATGTCAAACACCTTGGGATCATAACCCCACACCAGTAACTGGTGTGGGGGTATGATCCCACCCTTCTAGAGGGAGAGACATGACAGCACTGGTAAACCCGGTACCAGCTAACAGAGCCCTGGCATCACAAAATGGATGCTGCCAGCCACAGACACAAGTCTGCCCTCCTGCTGCTGGACGAAACTCCAGCAGGGGAGGCCTGGACAATAGATTTCCTGTCACAGGGAAGTGTCACCACCTCCCAGACAGGCTTTAGTGTATTGGGGCTGGGTGGGTGAACTCCAAGAGTCCTTTGAAGTCAAAACTGGGGACACATTTGGTGTCCCAGTGCATAGTCCAGCTCAAACCGGTTGCAGGTGCTACCAGCCCCTGCTCTGGCGTGAAACTGGACAAAGGAAATGGGTGTAGCCACCCCTCTTTCCTGACCCTCCCATAGGTGGGTCCCTAGAGTTTGTCCAACCCCTTCCTTGGGTATAAGAAAGGAACCCCTGCTTTAGGACTTTAGATTACACATGGATGAAACTCTGATACTGAATCCTGGAACTTCGATGATCTACATTGAATTAGATGACTGAAGAATATCCCTTGGAGTAAAGGAGTTACTCCCCTGCAAGGCAGGCACCCAAGACACATCTGATCGGTTTGCATCTCTTAAGCTCCCGCTGGACTCCAAAGAATTTTGCAACACAGGAGGTGGTTTTCTGTGGTCTTAGAGGTTGATCAGTGCCCACAGCAAGTCTGAGGTCCATATCCCTTTTGGCGACCGTGCAACCTGAACCCCTGGACACAGCGTCACTTTGCAGAAGCATCAGCTTTCAAACAACTCCTGCAGCTGAGCTTTGGGTTACTTGTAGCCCTGACCCTGAGAAGCATTTGCACTGAAGATTGCCTGCTTACACTCCATGAGTGTTCAGTGAGCTTGCCCTTTGTGTTTTTCTTGAGGTCCCTTCGCGATACTTAGTCCGTCGACTGTTGGGTCCCTGTGAAGGCAACTTTACTTCTAATTGAGCTTGCCTGGGTGCTCCAGACGTGCCCTGACTCTCCATTGCTTGGGGAGTCCCCAGGACGTTGCTGGTCCTCAGCAAAGCATCCCTTTTCTTCCTGGGTGGGTTGCTGTTGCCAAGGCTTGTTGTTTCCAATCCGGGCACCGACACCGCAGCACTCGACATCCTTCATGGGCACCTTGAATTCAGCTCCTGGTTGTCATTGACGCCTCCTGGTCTGCGTGGCTGCAGAGTCAAGCTTCACTTCTTCGCACCTGAAACACCCGACATCGGAAGGCATTCGTCTATCGTGCCCTTGGTCACTGGCTAGTGACCCAGACTCTGTCCCCTCTGCTTTCAGGTTCTTCTGATCTTTGATTCAGGCTTAGATCACACTGGGCACTGTTCTCCTTCTTGGCAGCAGCACTTTTCAGCAGATCGCCATTGAAATGAACGAGGATTCCAGACACCATTTGACACCTATACACCTGGCTTCCCTGGGTGAGGTAACTCGAGTACTCCAATGCTCCCATGGGTGCTGACCCTAGAACCCCCTAAGTCTAAAGGGGTTTGCTCAAAGTCCTCTCCTAAGTGTCCTTAACTTCTAAAATTCCAACTGCGACTTTCCCATACAATAGTACGGGGCTCGCGGCTGTGTTCTCACACTGCACACGTCTCCCGTGGGTCTCCTATGTCACTACCTTGGGTGGTTCCTTGGGGTCCCAGCGATTCTATGTGCTCTAGGCACTGTGTCTAGTCAAGTCGTGGTTCTCATACCACTTTCTTAATATATGATTTGGTCCGCCCCTAGGGCCCATTGTATATTGTGCTATTTACTGCCGTTTTAGAACTGTATTATTGTGTATCTTGGACATTAATCTTATAAAGAGATTAGTAGTGAGTGTTTAGAAATAAATACATATATTTTATATATATCTTCTTTGGATCTCCTTTCATTTAGTAATTAAAGAGGTTATAATCTGGTAAACCAAGCTGCTTTACACTCCTTCAAAACTTAGCCTGAAGGCTGTTCTCCACAGCTTCCACTAGGATAGCTTAAAATAAAGGTTGTCTTTAAACCTATCATCAATAAGGGTTGTTTGGACTGGTGCAAGGTGCCCACTATAACTAGTGGACAGCATGGGCCAGGCTAACTTCTCACAAGATCCAAAAATTCTTACCATCTAGTGTACCCAGACTTGTTCTGAGACACACGCTATCCCTGATGTATGGCTGGGCATAGTGCCAATGACAGGAATGGGTTAAGCCATGGGCAATGACATTCTTCTCAAGGACTGTCTAGTTTCCAGGAATGTCCAAGTTTGGTAGGTTTGCCTGGGTGGCAGCTGAGCCCAGAAAAAAATTCACATCTATCCACATTGCAAAAAAAGTTTTGGTATTGAGTAAAAAAATTTGATCTGGCCATGTAGAGGTTTGGAGCCCTTTCCTGTCACACGTAGTAAGCCCACCAACATAAATTGGGTGCTATTTTTATCTGGAGAGGAGTGGGAATTCAAGGTGGTAGGAAATTTGTGGAACCCCACTGATTTTGGAGCTCTCAGTCACAGAACTGTGAAGAAAATGTGTATATTTTGTCAAATGTTGAGGTTTGCAGGGACATCTGGGTAAAACAAAGCTTGAAATCTTTGTGGGAGCCACACATGCCACACCAACCGTGATTCATCCAGGTGTCTAGTTATCAGCAATGTCTGGGCTTGGAATGTTTCCCTTGTTGGCCTCTCACCATAGGCCTAAAATCTATGGCTCACCACTTTGCAAAAATGGGTTAGTCATTGAGTAGAAAATGTTTTTTTGCTGTTGCGGTCACTAGTCTCACCCACACAATTGGGGTAGTTTTTTATCACAAGCCATGTGGGGCGTGTGGGAATGCTGAGTTGTTTGAAATTTGTGGATCCCCAGACATTACAGACCTTACCCTCACGGAAATGTTTTTAGCCAAAGTTTCAGATTTGCATGGGCTAATGGGTAATAAACCTAGTGAGAGCCACACAAGTTACACCACCCTGGACTTCCTTGGGTGTCTAGTTATCAGAAATGTCTAGTTTTGGTAGGTTTTCCTAGTGGCAGCCAAGCCCAGGCTCAAATCCTCAGCTACCCAAATTGCAGAAAAAGTTACTGTTGTGAGTGGAAAATGTGATGTGTCTATTTAGCATTTTGGGATCATCTCCTGTTGTAGTCCTCGTACCCCGCCACACAGGTAGGGTAGCAATTGTATCGGGGAACACTGGGTGGTAGGAAATGTGTGGATCCTTGCTGTTTCCAGAATTTCCTCACAGAAACATGGTCTAGGATGTGGCCTTACGACTAGAGTAGCTTACCTCAACGCTGGGGAAACTGGTTCGAATCTCGGCAGGGTTGCTTACCAACCTGTGATTCTGGGCAAATCACTTAATCTCCCCGTGCCTAACAAAAAATGAATGTGTCCTTGTGTAACACAAGTTCTGCTCATGTGAAGCGCTCTGATACCTGAAACCTTCGGGTCAAGTTCACGATATATAAAACTATATATGGCTTTCTGAGAATACCCATGGGTTTCACACCTGTTTCCACTTCAAACCGCAAGTTTGTTGAAACTGCAAAAATTAGGAAGAATGGACTACCGCCTAAAAAATGCAAAAACTGTGCTAATTTTTTTTTTAACACAACTCTGTTCCCTGGAGGTGGGAAGATGGTGATTCTAGAACAGCAACCCTTTTGTTGGTGCCAGTTTTAGAGAAAAGTACATATGCTTTCTTACAATGCACTGTTATACATTCCCTAGCCCCAAAAAACAAAATCAAAACATTGTGATGTTTTGGCTATCTTCTTAGTTCCCTTCAGGGGTATCTATGAATCCGGGGTGCCTTTAGAATTCCCTGAATGCTGGAAAAAAAGGAAGTAAATTTGGTTAGGATGCCTTATGTAGAAAAAAGATATGAAGCCATACGTGTAAAGTACCCCAAATATCAAAAAAGCACTGAGCATTCACAGTGGAAATCTCCCAGAAATTAGGTGGTTAAATGTGCATCCGTAGAGAGACATGTCCATGCTCACTCACTGCAAAGTTAGTACTGTGCCTCATGGCAATGCTTTTATGCTTTTATGCAGAATAAATGAATGTGTGAATTGATGAATGAATAAGATGACTAATGAATTAATAATTACTTGATCGTCTTTATTAATTAATAATAATAATAATAATCTTTTTTTGGCATATACAAATATGACTATAAAAGAAACATCTTAAAATGTACATGCATCAGACAAAAGCAGTTTTCATGAAAACAACCACATATACATTAAAAACTCATTTATATACTGGCATAGTCCCCCAGTGTTGCTTAGTTTCAAGGTGCATCCCACAAATTTTCAAAACAGGTTAAAAAGTATGCCAGTTTCTTTATAGCATCAAGACTTAGTGCAAAAAGTAGCAAGAATTCTTCTGGGCTTCCAACACCCCTCGTGAGTCTTAACTTTAAAGCAGATCTTAAAATATTGGAAACACAAAAGAGTGTAAAAACATTTGATGACTGTTTTAAAAACAATAAAGCAACACATGACTGTTTAAATCTTAGCTTTCTTAAAAGACCCATCAGGACATTTTTCTAGGATATGCGTAATGCAGACAGCTAATAAATGATTAAATAAATGTAATCTAAAACGTGTAATTAAGAAACTGTCATGTGCGCTAGTTATGAGGGATAAATAAAGTTCTATGCCCTGAGTCGATTTAACTAAATGTGTTCTCTCACCGAGGGCTTATAAAGTTCACTATCCTCGCGTTGCGTCGTGACATTCATTAAAAAACATGTCTTGATATGCACCTTTTCCTGGCTACCCACCTTTTCCGGATTGGTAAACAGGTCTGCTCTCCCTAGCGTGGAGGGGGTATCCTTACGTATTTAACCACAGGATTTTTAATGCATGATCAAGGAAGAGACAGTCCTTGATTACCAACCTATTAAAACCTGCTTCTTCGTTTGCCCAGATCTTCACCCAATACAATAGGGGTTTAATAGCCACCATGTCAGAAATATATTTGGACCCCAATTCTTCAGGAACAATATACACAGGGGTGCTGTGAGGGACTTTCAACAAGCACCTAAAATATTTGTTGTCCTCAATTTGTAGTTTGTTAACTGCCTTGAATTCCCCAAAACCTCGCTATCACATAAAACGTTAGAGCAACAGATGGAATTATATCATTTTAAAATCTTTCCTGGTGACCAGCGGCCTAATCTATGAGCGAAATTAACAATTGCTCCTGGGGACCTTATCAGAGCAAGGCACTTCTCCTCTAATAAGTGTTTAAAATTCAGTTTACCATCAAATAAAATGCCCAGATATGAGAAGGCTAGGACTTTTCCCAAGGTATGTGTGCCTATTGTGTAACTGTGAGGCATCCTGGGCTTCTTCCCAATCTCCATTATATATGATTTAGCTAAATTAGGAGACAGATCCATCTTATTCATGAAGGTCACATGAACCGTCTACTAAAAGCAGCAGCCCTTTTGGGTGCGGGCGAGGAGTACCGCGTCATCTGCATAAAGCAGAACAGGGACCGCTTGTGTACCTATCCCCGAGGTATCTGCTTGTATGGCCATCAGAGCAGAATCGAGGCCGTTGATATATAAAGTAAACAGACAGCCCTGTCTAACCCCGCTAGAACAGTAAAAAGGGGCAGTGGTCTTCCCCTCCTGTGTATATCTAACTACTGCTGTGGTATTCAATTGTAGGGCCATTAGAATGTTAATGATTGCCAGATCCACCCCGAGATCTCCCATAAGTGACCATATTTTGCTGCGGTTCACTCGGTCAAAGGCCGCAGTGAGATCCATAAACGCCAAATACAACGCCCCTGTTTTGGCTAATGTGTATTTGGTGGGGATTCAATAAAGGTTGAGGCATTGGTCGGTAGATGATTTGCCAAGTCGGAATCCATATTGGGCATTCGTTATAATTTGATTAACCTCTACCCAATCTGACAGCCTGTTTAGAACCACCCGCCCCAAGACCTTCACCAACATGTCAATAAGAGATATGGGGCGATAGTAATGTGGGCTATCCCTGTCTCTTTTCTTAAAGATGGGAACAATAATGGCAGTAGACCATGATGCCGGCATTACAGATGCTACTGCTGCATTTAATGCCCTCGCTAAAAGCTGCGCTCATACCTCAATATTGCATCGGAAGAGGTCTGGTGGGATCCCGGCGCCTTGTTCCGCAAGAGACCCTCAATTCCTATTCTCACTTCAGCCAGAGGAAATGTGATGGGGTCAGCTCTCTGCTCCCGATTTGGTGCCTCAGGATGCTCTACTCTATGATGGTAATTATACAAACCCCCGAAGTACTCCTGCCGTTGATTTGGTAGGATGTTATGGCTTAGCCCAGGTTTATTGGAGTCTTTGATACATGAGTTGTTAATGACCCTCCAGAAAGATAGAGTCCTTTAACTCCGCTGCCTCTGTTAACTTCTCCCAGGCTTTCTGTTGTAATTGCCTCTTCTGCCCCTTTACGGCTTGCTTATAGATTTTACGGCAGGCCGCCACCTGATCCCTATCTCTCGGGGACTGCATAAGGGCCTATTTTAAATCTTTAAGGGCCTAAGAACATTGCCCATCAAACCATCTTGGGTCCATGCTAGGGGAATGAGGCGTTGCTTTCAGTAAGCTGTCCACTAATTGTGCGATGTCCCTAAAGGTCTCTACTAGGTCAACCTCTTGCACTTCTGGATCTAAACCTTTCAGAATTTCCTGCTTGCCTATATTAAAAAGAGAGGTGTTAAAATCAACAGTATCTACCTGAGCCCAGCGTAACCGTCTCCCTTGATCAGTTGCGGAGATCGTACCTCCGGCTACTCTATGATGTGCTGGGGCTTGGTGTGAGGCAACAAGTGACAATGTCACCGGGTTATGGTCACTTAATATGATATATTTAATGTGAAAAAAGGATATAAACCTTTTCAATGTGAAAGATACAAAAATAAAATCAATAATTGACGAGCAGCCTCTCTCTTTGTAAGTTGGCTGGACAGCCATGTCCAGATGAGTGGCAATCAGGTCCAACATCTGGCAATCAGGTCCAACGTGTTTGATAACCCATGGGTGTTCAGGAGGCCACTCAGGTCCCACCCTTCCTGGGTGTGCTCCATGTGTGGTCCCTCCCTTAGTGTGCAAGACGACCAGTCGTCACAATGGGACACCCTCAGGTTTGGGCACAGATGGCAATTAAAATCTCTGACTAAGATCAATTGTGACTGTGCCGGACCTGCCTCGCGTATTTGCTTCAGCCGTTTGTTTAATTCATCAAGGCTGGTCGATCCCTGAGAATGTGGTTTCACATGATAAAAATTAATTAAGACTAGCCTGAACATGTTGTTAAAAATGTAAGTTCCTGAACGACATCTGAATACATACCTGCTTCTTCCATCTTGCGATAACTCTCAGGTCTATAAACATGATTAGCGACCAACCTTGATCTTATTGCTGGGCAGAAGAAAGTTTTATATCCTTCAATGAAGAAGTTATTCTGTGGCTCCTGCGTTTCCTGGAGGCACACTATATGGAAATCTCTAACGTAATGGAGCCACTGCTCGTCCGTGAACTTACGGGTTAGACGTGCTATATTCCACAAAATTATTTTTAGGTCGTCCACATTACGCTCCTCCGGGGAGCAAGCGTGCAGGGCGCTAATAGGTGTAATGATGGCCCTCTCTATACTGCCTGGTCTCAACTGATTTTGGTCCCTGCACTCTTGGGGGATTTGTATTGTTATCCCTCAGTTGGTTTGTTCCCTCCCCCCTGCTATACCGGTAGATTCCAGTCAGGTATCAATTACTCTCCCCAAGCCTTTCCCTTCTCGTAGTCAATGTATTTTGTTCAGGTCCCTCAATGGTGCAAATGCATTACTTAAGGTCATTATTTCCCTGCCCCAAAATTAATCCCTCCTCTTGTCCTTCAGCGCGTTGAAACAGTTTTGGGCTCGATGGCGGCGTATAAAAGAAACCCAGCAGTAATGGGTTGATCCCTGATTCTACTGGAAATTGGTTTAAGGGGGGAGATAGGATCTTATGAGCCAGTTCAGGATACCTGAGCGTGACAATTACACTACCCCCTAGGAATGCTTTCCTAGTCCTGCCAATCCATGATACCCTCCTAGCCATCAGGATGGGCCTGTGCTCTGCAGTATTAAATCCAGCATGCTTACACAGCCCGTGGACTACTTTATTAATGAACTGGTCAGTAGCATCCTCATTTGCACCATTAAGTCCTGGTATGCCTGCCAGGACCACTGTGTAAGGGCAGCTTGCTGTTGGGGGGGCCTATAACTGGTAAGTCACAGGTGTTAGGGGCAGCTGAAGTAATCCCCTGCATGGCTGCTGGTGCAGTCGTTGATCCCTCTGATGACCCCCCTGGGATAACGTATTATTATAGGAAGCCAGCGGCCCAGGCAACATTGATCCCGGATTCGTGACCTGAGCTGCAGGCCTTGTTCCACCGGGCATAATTTGAGGGATCTGAGCCTCAGTATGCATCACTACTTCGGGAATTACCGGGGGGATTACTTGTTGAGCCTCCTGGGTAATTGGTTCCACACTCTGCATAGCCTGTCTGTGGAGGGACAATGAATTATACATTTTATCAAGGGTTACCCTTGTTTCTACCAATACTTCATTTAAAAAATCATTCAAGAGTCCAGTCACTGTTTCCACAATTTTTTGTTTCAAAGGCTCCTACAGGTGTTCATGATCCTTAATAACCTTAGAGTCTGGACTAGAGGTGCCTCCCCCTTTCTTTGCCGGAATTATTTTCCTTGTTCATTTTCGTTGTTTCATCAGGGTTGGTAGGCCGCTTGATTCCGTACCAAAGGAGTGGCTCGGCCTGGCCTTGTTACGAGTAGTTTGACCAACAGCATTGGGAGTAAGACTAGTTCCGGTATTGGAGCCTCCTGAGACATCCACAACCACGTCTTGACATTGACCTTGTCCCAAAGAGACCCCTGATGGTCTTTCGGCCACTTCTGACATACAGCCCTCCACGAGTGGCACTCCAGCCCCTGCTTTTTCTAAAGAGAGGCACCTCTCAGCTCTGTCTATCCCTTTGGTAATGGCTCCCACTGCTTTCACCAAAAATGAGTCATTAGTTCCCTTAGTTAAGTTCTGTGGGGATCCCGCGGGCGGACCTTTCCTCTTCCCCATTGTGTATTTAAAACAATCAACAATCGATCCAATGAGGCCCACCTCCTTGTTAAAGGTTTAAAATGCTTCCAAAAGCTCTGCAAAAACGATTGGCGTGGGAGAAATTACTCACTTGCGCTGATTCAACTGTCCCGCAGTCAGCCGTAACCACCCCAGATTGTTTTATTTCATATCTGTTTCCTCTATCGCTTTTCCAAAGTTCAATCAGAACGAATGAGGCTCCAGCCCTTGATGGCAATACTGGCGTACAAAGCGAGTGGGCCCAGCCTGGCCATAAATGAGTGCGTACGGAGCAGACGGGCCCGCCCTTGGCCCGGGCTTCACCCAGGTGCAACCCGAGAACGCCCGCATGCGCCCACTCTGCGGGAGCCGCAAAGTGCTTTTATGCGCCTCTGGGCGCGGGAAGAACAGTACCGGTGCCTCCTGGTGCTTGGGGTAATGGGGCTTGCAGTCCCCCCCTTGCTGGATGCAGCTACAAGCATTTGCGGCTCCTGCACTGCGGGAGCCGCAAAGTGCTTTCCAGTGCCTCCGTGCGCTGGAAGAACAGTGTTGGCACCTCCTGGCTCTTGGGGTTATGGGGCTTGCAGTCCTCCCCTTGCTGGATGCAGCTACAGGCGTTGGCGGCAGATGCATTACCCTGCCACAATAATAATTGCAATCATCCACAATTTGCTATTAATAGGGTCTAACACATAATAAATAGTAAAATAATATAATTAAAAGAAAAAATGTAATCTAAATTAAACATTAAAATTATTTTAAAAACTTCAGTTTTAAAAGCTTTGAGTGTTTCTTAAAAATGCACAAATAATGTTTATGTACCTAATGATACAGCAATTGTTCCTGGATCACTACTGCTTGAGACAAGTGAATTGAGATTGATGTCCTCTTGAGGCATGAGCCGGGAGCGACCAACGGACTGGCATTTCACTGGTTGTTCTTTTAATACTTTTTACTGAATTTGTCTAACATTGTTTTTAAAAACTGAATAATTTGTGACATTTGCACATTGTACTAAAAGCCTCACTCCTGGGGTCCGCATTGGTAGCGCAAGACCGCCATTTTTGGGAGGAGGAGGCAGGGTAGCGGGCTAATCTCTCTCCCACTTGACTACTTAAGCAGAAGCTTGGGCGAGCGCGCAGCGGGCACGCCGCTGGCACGCCGAAGGCACATTTAAACCAAGCCTGTCAGCGCATGGCCCGCGCACAGCACCAGCCCCCCTGCCCGTTTGGAAACAGATAACCCCAGGTCCTACTTCTATTCCAGCAGCATGCTGCACAGCTTAAGGGCATCAAGCTTAACTCTAGGTGTATATGTATTCAACCCAGTGTTGAATCTCCACAATCTCACAAAATCTGCCCTGGTTGTAGGATGAAATTCCCAGCTCTTATGTTCCAGCAGGCAAAAGATATACATAATACACTTAGAGACAGGAAAGGACACGTGGGGAAAAATGACTAAGTATGTACTTCTTAATGCAAGATCCTTAGTTAAACACAGTATCGACTGTGCCTCCTTAACTGAGGAAGAAGAAATGATCAGCATTGCATTTATTACTGAGTTGAGGACTGATGATGCTTCCGGTCTGGATTTGGTTAAAGCCACACCCTGTACTACCTTTGCCATACTTTAAATAGGCCTCTTAAGAAAGGGGGCTTAGCAGTGATATATCAAAAGTCATTAAACTTGTCTTTTAACTGTTCATCTAACTCTGAATGTGAAGTGCTGGAATTTTTCTTTTTTCTTTTGCACCATCATACTTTTAGAGGCACCCTTATTTACAGGCCTCCTGGCCCTAGAAACCAGTTTATAATAAAAGCTGGTAGTTGGTTGGAAAATGAGCTAAGTGCTTGGTCATATACGATATTAGGGGACTTCAACTTCCACTTGGAAGTTCATAATGATCCAGATACATCAAGCTTGTTAGACCTAATGAGTAGTGTCACAGGTGCCAGACACAAGGCAGGACACACATTAGATGGCATATTCTCTAATAACGTGGAGTTGGTTTTCACGGACCTTCTCCCAGTGGTCTGGTCGGACCACAAGGTGGTGTTATTTGAGCTGACTATGCCTGACTGATGTACTAAGAAACCAGTGAAAAAACAAGGGGTCAGCAGAGCATCGCATAAGGTAAAGGCGGAGGAACTACAGGAACTGTTAACCTCTACTTCATTTGCTCTACCTACCGATCTAGATGAGGCCACATCCGCCTATACTAACTGGCTGGAAGCAGCAAGTAACAAGCTAGCTCCTAAAAAACTCCTTTGTCCCAATAGAGAATGACCCTCTTCGCCTTGGTACACTCAAGAGCTTAGAGATAAAAAGATTGGCCTGCAAGGAACTTGAAAGAATTTGGAGGAGAGAGTACAACGATAGGGAAAAAAAAGAATACAGTCTAAGCTTAGCTCAGTATCAGCAGTTGCTTCAAAAAACAGAACAAGAGTTTTTCGCAAAAAAAATCAATTCTGCAAAGAACTCAACCAAAGAACTATTCAAAACGGTTACCGCCATAGCACATCCAGCCCCCACTCCTATTACAGCTAGCCAAGAACAGTGTGATAAGATAGCAAATGTTTTCTTTAATAAAGTCGAGGCTATCTTCTCTACTTTCATAGGCTCAACAACTAAGACATCCTTGGCCGACACAGCGGATCCTAAGCTAGGAAAAAAACACCTTGCCACAGTTTTATGAATTTACCCCAGTCACTGTCTCAGATATCTTTAAGCTTTTTATGACTTCTTGTGACTCCTCATTCTTTTCCATGAATTCAGGCACTCCCTTTCAAGACCCTATGTACCTTCGTAAGCAAAGGGCTCTCTGGCCCGGCTGGTTCTCTCCTCCTCATTACCGAAGGATATGATAAGCTACCATACATGCATCTGGTTCAGTCAGGAAGGAGGGGTGCATGTCGGGTGGTTAGTGGTGGTCTTTGAGGAGGGACTTCAATGGAGATAGATGGGCATAGAAGGTTACCAATGGGTGAATGTCCCCTGCTATACTGACCATGGCAGATGGACTACGGACAGTGTTTTCTGTCGTAATTCTCTAAAGTCATACAGATGCATAGGGAGGATCAGGACTCTCTAACCAACAAAGTCATTATTGATTTCACGAAGTAAAGTAATGAAAAAGTGGTCCTGAGGGATCAGACCCTGGTTGACGGTCTCTTGTACATGGATGCCTGTAGAATACGCAATGCTGACACCCAAATCCAGAATAAATATAGTCCCACAATCAGCGGTTCAGAGACCGTGCAGGTATAGAAGGCTGGGGGATATCGACTGACTGAGCAAAATAGTTTCTAGGGGTTGATTTTATAACAAGTCAATCATGGGGGTCTTAGGTGTCATGGGTAAACCCATGGAAAAAGCAAGATCAATGAAGGCTGGAGATGGGTTTAATGAATTGGGATTGAGTGTACATAGCTCCGCAACAGAATGTGGGAGTATATCGTCCATATAGATCTCTGCCTGGGCAGACAGACAACATGTATTGAAGAGGGCAGTTGTTCCTTGTACCCAATCTGAATATTTAGACTGTAACAATACGTCTATTAAAATTCTGTCCTGTATGTGATGGGGATAGGGCCCAAGCTGGAGGATGCAAACTGGGGGCAGTTCATCAATGAGTATGACATCTGCCTCTTCCAGGAGACCTGGAGCACTTCCACAGTTACTAGAAACAACTGTACCTCTTTTTGCACTCATGCAATGCAGTGACTTATGGGAAGACCTTTGGGAGGTTTAACAATATGAGAAAGGAGCAACTTGCAAAGTATGATAAGAGTCCCAGCAGTTACCTCCTTGGGCATAATGGCTGTCAGGCAGGATTTCCATAATGGTAATTCCCTGGTACTGTCTATGTGTATAATCAGGTAAAGGGTCAACATGAGGAAACTTAATCTTTATACATTATAGAGGACTTCTTCAAAAATCAAAGGGGGGAGGAGCTTGAAGGTTTTCCACTTAGCTTCCCTTGTAATACTACACACAATCAAGGATAATGGAAGAGATATTTAAAAACGAGGCTCTGAAGCTGAGTTTATTGTCGGACCCTCAATAGCAATGTTCAGGCAGAGGTATGTTTTCCACCAACATACTTATGACTGAAAGTGGCACCATTGGGTCTTATCCCCCACCAGGAGGAGATGTCTTTCATGTCAGGGATCCTTTCTATAAAAACGTTGATAAAATTGCACACCATCCCCTAAACAATTCTTGAATTTATTAAAAGATGAATAGGGATAGTGGCATGGTTAAAAAAAAGAATCATGATGTGCTTTGGGAAAAATAGATGGATGTCCCACACATCTATATCGAAAAAGAACATCTGGTCAGCATGTTTAAACCATACTGGCGCCCGCCTGGGTCATTGGCTTTCCTCAGGACCTTGGGTGGATTTTTGGATCCCTCTCTAGGATGACTAGGGATATTTTTCCTGGTTATCTGAATCCTCTAAAAAAACAGTTGATGGACAGAATCCAGAACAATGTCATACATTCACCCCAGTACAGAGAACTGGCCCTAAATCCATCGTTTTTTTGCTCACCATGCCGTTCCAGTTTGAACCCAGCCATATGCAAATCAGTCTTGACCCTGTGCCTCATAGGAACAGTCCAGCCCGAACTGCCAAGCCATGTCCTCCATGGACTGGAAACAAGTATCCTAGAACCGTTTTCGGGGTTTCACCCCTCTTCAGCCAGGATAGCTTGGTTCCAGTGGCATGGAGAGCAAGGGACCCACGTCTGGGCATACCCATCCCACTCGGGGTGACAAATGCAAAAAAACAGTTGATGGACAGAGTGCAGAACAATGTCAGTGGGCAAAAGAACGATGGATTTACCCAGATCTCTTGACTGGGGGAGAATGTATGCATTGTCAGCATTCCGTCCATCATTTGTTTGTTGTAACGCTTTTCGCCCTAAGTGGGATGGGTATTCCCAGACGTGGGACCCGTGCTCACTACGCCACTGGAGTCAAGCTATCCTGGCTGATGACGGCTGATAGCCAGAAACCGGTCCTAGGATGCTTTATTCCGGTCCAGGGAAGACATGGCTTGGCAGTTCGGGCTGGACTGTTCCCATGAGGCACAGGGTCAAGACTGATTTGCATATGGCCATGTCTAAACTGGGGTGGTGTAGTGGGCAAAAGAACAATGGATTTAACCCAGATCTCTTGACTGGGGGAGAATGTATGCATTGTCAGCATTCCGTCCATCATTTGTTTGTTTTAACGCTTTTCGCCCTAAGTGGGATGGGTATTCCCAGACGTGGGACCCGTGCTCACTACGCCACTGGAGTCAAGCTATCCTGGCTGATGACGGCTGATAGCCAGAAACCGGTCCTAGGATGCTTGATTCCGGTCCAGGGAAGACATGGCTTGGCAGTTCGGGCTGGACTGTTCCCATGAGGCACAGGGTCAAGACTGATTTGCATATGGCCATGTCTAAACTGGGGTGGTGTAGTGGGCAAAAGAACGATGGATTTAACCCAGATCTCTTGACTGGGGGAGAATGTATGCATTGTCAGCATTCCGTCCATCATTTGTTTGTTGTAACGCTTTTCGCCCTAAGTGGGATGGGTATTCCCAGACGTGGGACCCGTGCTTACTACGCCACTGGAGTCAAGCTATCCTGGCTGATGACGGCTGATAGCCAGAAACCGGTCCTAGGATGCTTGATTCCGGTCCAGGGAAGACATGGCTTGGCAGTTCGGGCTGGACTGTTCCCATGAGGCACAGGGTCAAGACTGATTTGCATATGGCCATGTCTAAACTGGGGTGGTGTAGTGGGCAAAAGAACGATGGATTTAACCCAGATCTCTTGACTGGGGGAGAATGTATGCATTGTCAGCATTCCGTCCATCATTTGTTTGTTGTAACGCTTTTCGCCCTAAGTGGGATGGGTATTCCCAGACGTGGGACCCGTGCTCACTACGCCACTGGAGTCAAGCTATCCTGGCTGATGACGGCTGATAGTCAGAAACCGGTCCTAGGATGCTTGATTCCGGTCCAGGGAAGACATGGCTTGGCAGTTCGGGCTGGACTGTTCCCATGAGGCACAGGGTCAAGACTGATTTGCATATGGCCATGTCTAAACTGGGGTGGTGTAGTGGGCAAAAGAACGATGGATTTAACCCAGATCTCTTGACTGGGGGAGAATGTATGCATTGTCAGCATTCCGTCCATCATTTGTTTGTAGCAACGCTTTTCGCCCTAAGTGGGATGGGTATTCCCAGACGTGGGACCCGTGCTCACTACGCCACTGGAGTCAAGCTATCCTGGCTGATGACGGCTGATAGCCAGAAACCGGTCCTAGGATGCTTGATTCCGGTCCAGGGAAGACATGGCTTGGCAGTTCGGGCTGGACTGTTCCCATGAGGCACAGGGTCAAGACTGATTTGCATATGGCCATGTCTAAACTGGGGTGGTGTAGTGGGCAAAAGAACGATGGATTTAACCCAGATCTCTTGACTGGGGGAGAATGTATGCATTGTCAGCATTCCGTCCATCATTTGTTTGTTGTAACGCTTTTCGCCCTAAGTGGGATGGGTATTCCCAGACGTGGGACCCGTGCTCACTACGCCACTGGAGTCAAGCTATCCTGGCTGATGACGGCTGATAGCCAGAAACCGGTCCTAGGATGCTTGATTCCGGTCCAGGGAAGACATGGCTTGGCAGTTCGGGCTGGACTGTTCCCATGAGGCACAGGGTCAAGACTGATTTGCATATGGCCATGTCTAAACTGGGGTGGTGTAGTGGGCAAAAGAACGATGGATTTAACCCAGATCTCTTGACTGGGGGAGAATGTATGCATTGTCAGCATTCCGTCCATCATTTGTTTGTTGTAACGCTTTTCGCCCTAAGTGGAATGGGTATTCCCAGACGTGGGACCCGTGCTCACTACGCCACTGGAGTCAAGCTATCCTGGCTGATGACGGCTGATAGCCAGAAACCGGTCCTAGGATGCTTGATTCCGGTCCAGGGAAGACATGGCTTGGCAGTTCGGGCTGGACTGCTCCCATGAGGCACAGGGTCAAGACTGATTTGCATATGGCCATGTCTAAACTGGGGTGGTGTAGTGGGCAAAAGAACGATGGATTTAACCCAGATCTCTTGACTGGGGGAGAATGTATGCATTGTCAGCATTCCGTCCATCATTTGTTTGTTGTAACGCTTTTCGCCCTAAGTGGGATGGGTATTCCCAGACGTGGGACCCGTGCTCACTACGCCACTGGAGTCAAGCTATCCTGGCTGATGACGGCTGATAGCCAGAAACCGGTCCTAGGATGCTTGATTCCGGTCCAGGGAAGACATGGCTTGGCAGTTCGGGCTGGACTGTTCCCATGAGGCACAGGGTCAAGACTGATTTGCATATGGCTATGTCTAAACTGGGGTGGTGTAGTGGGCAAAAGAACGATGGATTTAACCCAGATCTCTTGACTGGGGGAGAATGTATGCATTGTCAGCATTCCGTCCATCATTTGTTTGTTGTAACGCTTTTCGCCCTAAGTGGGATGGGTATTCCCAGACGTGGGACCCGTGCTCACTACGCCACTGGAGTCAAGCTATCCTGGCTGATGACGGCTGATAGCCAGAAACCGGTCCTAGGATGCTTGATTCCGGTCCAGGGAAGACATGGCTTGGCAGTTCGGGCTGGACTGTTCCCATGAGGCACAGGGTCAAGACTGATTTGCATATGGCCATGTCTAAACTGGGGTGGTGTAGTGGGCAAAAGAACGATGGATTTAACCCAGATCTCTTGACTGGGGGAGAATGTATGCATTGTCAGCATTCCGTCCATCATTTGTTTGTTGTAACGCTTTTCGCCCTAAGTGGGATGGGTATTCCCAGACGTGGGACCCGTGCTCACTACGCCACTGGAGTCAAGCTATCCTGGCTGATGACGGCTGATAGCCAGAAACCGGTCCTAGGATGCTTGATTCCGGTCCAGGGAAGACATGGCTTGGCAGTTCGGGCTGGACTGTTCCCATGAGGCACAGGGTCAAGACTGATTTGCATATGGCCATGTCTAAACTGGGGTGGTGTAGTGGGCAAAAGAACGATGGATTTAACCCAGATCTCTTGACTGGGGGAGAATGTATGCATTGTCAGCATTCCGTCCATCATTTGTTTGTTGTAACGCTTTTCGCCCTAAGTGGGATGGGTATTCCCAGACGTGGGACCCATGCTCACTACGCCACTGGAGTCAAGCTATCCTGGCTGATGACGGCTGATAGCCAGAAACCGGTCCTAGGATGCTTGATTCCGGTCCAGGGAAGACATGGCTTGGCAGTTCGGGCTGGACTGTTCCCATGAGGCACAGGGTCAAGACTGATTTGCATATGACCATGTCTAAACTGGGGTGGTGTAGTGGGCAAAAGAACGATGGATTTAACCCAGATCTCTTGACTGGGTGAGAATGTATGCATTGTCAGCATTCCGTCCATCATTTGTTTGTTGTAACGCTTTTCGCCCTAAGTGGGATGGGTATTCCCAGACGTGGGACCCGTGCTCACTACGCCACTGGAGTCAAGCTATCCTGGCTGATGACGGCTGATAGCCAGAAACCGGTCCTAGGATGCTTGATTCCGGTCCAGGGAAGACATGGCTTGGCAGTTCGGGCTGGACTGTTCCCATGAGGCACAGGGTCAAGACTGATTTGCATATGGCCATGTCTAAACTGGGGTGGTGTAGTGGGCAAAAGAACAATGGATTTAACCCAGATCTCTTGACTGGGGGAGAATGTATGCATTGTCAGCATTCCGTCCATCATTTGTTTGTTGTAACGCTTTTCGCCCTAAGTGGGATGGGTATTCCCAGACGTGGGACCCGTGCTCACTACGCCACTGGAGTCAAGCTATCCTGGCTGATGACGGCTGATAGCCAGAAACCGGTCCTAGGATGCTTGATTCCGGTCCAGGGAAGACATGGCTTGGCAGTTCGGGCTGGACTGTTCCCATGAGGCACAGGGTCAAGACTGATTTGCATATGGCCATGTCTAAACTGGGGTGGTGTAGTGGGCAAAAGAACGATGGATTTAACCCAGATCTCTTGACTGGGGGAGAATGTATGCATTGTCAGCATTCCGTCCATCATTTGTTTGTTGTAACGCTTTTCGCCCTAAGTGGGATGGGTATTCCCAGACGTGGGACCCGTGCTCACTACGCCACTGGAGTCAAGCTATCCTGGCTGATGACGGCTGATAGCCAGAAACCGGTCCTAGGATGCTTGATTCCGGTCCAGGGAAGACATGGCTTGGCAGTTCGGGCTGGACTGTTCCCATGAGGCACAGGGTCAAGACTGATTTGCATATGGCCATGTCTAAACTGGGGTGGTGTAGTGGGCAAAAGAACGATGGATTTAACCCAGATCTCTTGACTGGGGGAGAATGTATGCATTGTCAGCATTCCGTCCATCATTTGTTTGTTGTAACGCTTTTCGCCCTAAGTGGGATGGGTATTCCCAGACGTGGGACCCGTGCTCACTACGCCACTGGAGTCAAGCTATCCTGGCTGATGACGGCTGATAGCCAGAAACCGGTCCTAGGATGCTTGATTTCGGTCCAGGGAAGACATGGCTTGGCAGTTCGGGCTGGACTGTTCCCATGAGGCACAGGGTCAAGACTGATTTGCATATGGCCATGTCTAAACTGGGGTGGTGTAGTGGGCAAAAGAACGATGGATTTAACCCAGATCTCTTGACTGGGGGAGAATGTATGCATTGTCAGCATTCCGTCCATCATTTGTTTGTTGTAACGCTTTTCGCCCTAAGTGGGATGGGTATTCCCAGACGTGGGACCCGTGCTCACTACGCCACTGGAGTCAAGCTATCCTGGCTGATGACGGCTGATAGCCAGAAACCGGTCCTAGGATGCTTGATTCCGGTCCAGGGAAGACATGGCTTGGTAGTTCGGGCTGGACTGTTCCCATGAGGCACAGGGTCAAGACTGATTTGCATATGGCCATGTCTAAACTGGGGTGGTGTAGTGGGCAAAAGAACGATGGATTTAACCCAGATCTCTTGACTGGGGGAGAATGTATGCATTGTCAGCATTCCGTCCATCATTTGTTTGTTGTAACGCTTTTCGCCCTAAGTGGGATGGGTATTCCCAGACGTGGGACCCGTGCTCACTACGCCACTGGAGTCAAGCTATCCTGGCTGATGACGGCTGATAGCCAGAAACCGGTCCTAGGATGCTTGATTCCGGTCCAGGGAAGACATGGCTTGGCAGTTCGGGCTGGACTGTTCCCATGAGGCACAGGGTCAAGACTGATTTGCATATGACCATGTCTAAACTGGGGTGGTGTAGTGGGCAAAAGAACGATGGATTTAACCCAGATCTCTTGACTGGGGGAGAATGTATGCATTGTCAGCATTCCGTCCATCATTTGTTTGTTGTAACGCTTTTCGCCCTAAGTGGGATGGGTATTCCCAGACGTGGGACCCGTGCTCACTACGCCACTGGAGTCAAGCTATCCTGGCTGATGACGGCTGATAGCCAGAAACCGGTCCTAGGATGCTTGATTCCGGTCCAGGGAAGACATGGCTTGGCAGTTCGGGCTGGACTGTTCCCATGAGGCACAGGGTCAAGACTGATTTGCATATGGCCATGTCTAAACTGGGGTGGTGTAGTGGGCAAAAGAACAATGGATTTAACCCAGATCTCTTGACTGGGGGAGAATGTATGCATTGTCAGCATTCCGTCCATCATTTGTTTGTTGTAACGCTTTTCGCCCTAAGTGGGATGGGTATTCCCAGACGTGGGACCCGTGCTCACTACGCCACTGGAGTCAAGCTATCCTGGCTGATGACGGCTGATAGCCAGAAACCGGTCCTAGGATGCTTGATTCCGGTCCAGGGAAGACATGGCTTGGCAGTTCGGGCTGGACTGTTCCCATGAGGCACAGGGTCAAGACTGATTTGCATATGGCCATGTCTAAACTGGGGTGGTGTAGTGGGCAAAAGAACGATGGATTTAACCCAGATCTCTTGACTGGGGGAGAATGTATGCATTGTCAGCATTCCGTCCATCATTTGTTTGTTGTAACGCTTTTCGCCCTAAGTGGGATGGGTATTCCCAGACGTGGGACCCGTGCTCACTACGCCACTGGAGTCAAGCTATCCTGGCTGATGACGGCTGATAGCCAGAAACCGGTCCTAGGATGCTTGATTCCGGTCCAGGGAAGACATGGCTTGGCAGTTCGGGCTGGACTGTTCCCATGAGGCACAGGGTCAAGACTGATTTGCATATGGCCATGTCTAAACTGGGGTGGTGTAGTGGGCAAAAGAACGATGGATTTAACCCAGATCTCTTGACTGGGGGAGAATGTATGCATTGTCAGCATTCCGTCCATCATTTGTTTGTTGTAACGCTTTTCGCCCTAAGTGGGATGGGTATTCCCAGACGTGGGACCCGTGCTCACTACGCCACTGGAGTCAAGCTATCCTGGCTGATGACGGCTGATAGCCAGAAACCGGTCCTAGGATGCTTGATTCCGGTCCAGGGAAGACATGGCTTGGCAGTTCGGGCTGGACTGTTCCCATGAGGCACAGGGTCAAGACTGATTTGCATATGGCCATGTCTAAACTGGGGTGGTGTAGTGGGCAAAAGAACGATGGATTTAACCCAGATCTCTTGACTGGGGGAGAATGTATGCATTGTCAGCATTCCGTCCATCATTTGTTTGTTGTAACGCTTTTCGCCCTAAGTGGGATGGGTATTCCCAGACGTGGGACCCGTGCTCACTACGCCACTGGAGTCAAGCTATCCTGGCTGATGACGGCTGATAGCCAGAAACCGGTCCTAGGATGCTTGATTCCGGTCCAGGGAAGACATGGCTTGGCAGTTCGGGCTGGACTGTTCCCATGAGGCACAGGGTCAAGACTGATTTGCATATGGCCATGTCTAAACTGGGGTGGTGTAGTGGGCAAAAGAACGATGGATTTAACCCAGATCTCTTGACTGGGGGAGAATGTATGCATTGTCAGCATTCCGTCCATCATTTGTTTGTTGTAACGCTTTTCGCCCTAAGTGGGATGGGTATTCCCAGACGTGGGACCCGTGCTCACTACGCCACTGGAGTCAAGCTATCCTGGCTGATGACGGCTGATAGCCAGAAACCGGTCCTAGGATGCTTGATTCCGGTCCAGGGAAGACATGGCTTGGCAGTTCGGGCTGGACTGTTCCCATGAGGCACAGGGTCAAGACTGATTTGCATATGACCATGTCTAAACTGGGGTGGTGTAGTGGGCAAAAGAACGATGGATTTAACCCAGATCTCTTGGCTGGGGGAGAATGTATGCATTGTCAGCATTCCGTCCATCATTTGTTTGTTGTAACGCTTTTCGCCCTAAGTGGGATGGGTATTCCCAGACGTGGGACCCGTGCTCACTACGCCACTGGAGTCAAGCTATCCTGGCTGATGACGGCTGATAGCCAGAAACCGGTCCTAGGATGCTTGATTCCGGTCCAGGGAAGACATGGCTTGGCAGTTCGGGCTGGACTGTTCCCATGAGGCACAGGGTCAAGACTGATTTGCATATGGCCATGTCTAAACTGGGGTGGTGTAGTGGGCAAAAGAACAATGGATTTAACCCAGATCTCTTGACTGGGGGAGAATGTATGCATTGTCAGCATTCCGTCCATCATTTGTTTGTTGTAACGCTTTTCGCCCTAAGTGGGATGGGTATTCCCAGACGTGGGACCCGTGCTCACTACGCCACTGGAGTCAAGCTATCCTGGCTGATGACGGCTGATAGCCAGAAACCTGTCCTAGGATGCTTGATTCCGGTCCAGGGAAGACATGGCTTGGCAGTTCGGGCTGGACTGTTCCCATGAGGCACAGGGTCAAGACTGATTTGCATATGGCCATGTCTAAACTGGGGTGGTGTAGTGGGCAAAAGAACGATGGATTTAACCCAGATCTCTTGACTGGGGGAGAATGTATGCATTGTCAGCATTCCGTCCATCATTTGTTTGTTGTAACGCTTTTCGCCCTAAGTGGGATGGGTATTCCCAGACGTGGGACCCGTGCTCACTACGCCACTGGAGTCAAGCTATCCTGGCTGATGACGGCTGATAGCCAGAAACCGGTCCTAGGATGCTTGATTCCGGTCCAGGGAAGACATGGCTTGGCAGTTCGGGCTGGACTGTTCCCATGAAGCACAGGGTCAAGACTGATTTGCATATGGCCATGTCTAAACTGGGGTGGTGTAGTGGGCAAAAGAACGATGGATTTAACCCAGATCTCTTGACTGGGGGAGAATGTATGCATTGTCAGCATTCCGTCCATCATTTGTTTGTTGTAACGCTTTTCGCCCTAAGTGGGATGGGTATTCCCAGACGTGGGACCCGTGCTCACTACGCCACTGGAGTCAAGCTATCCTGGCTGATGACGGCTGATAGCCAGAAACCGGTCCTAGGATGCTTGATTCCGGTCCAGGGAAGACATGGCTTGGCAGTTCGGGCTGGACTGTTCCCATGAGGCACAGGGTCAAGACTGATTTGCATATGGCCATGTCTAAACTGGGGTGGTGTAGTGGGCAAAAGAACGATGGATTTAACCCAGATCTCTTGACTGGGGGAGAATGTATGCATTGTCAGCATTCCGTCCATCATTTGTTTGTTGTAACGCTTTTCGCCCTAAGTGGGATGGGTATTCCCAGACGTGGGACCCGTGCTCACTACGCCACTGGAGTCAAGCTATCCTGGCTGATGACGGCTGATAGCCAGAAACCGGTCCTAGGATGCTTGATTCCGGTCCAGGGAAGACATGGCTTGGCAGTTCGGGCTGGACTGTTCCCATGAGGCACAGGGTCAAGACTGATTTGCATATGGCCATGTCTAAACTGGGGTGGTGTAGTGGGCAAAAGAACGATGGATTTAACCCAGATCTCTTGACTGGGGGAGAATGTATGCATTGTCAGCATTCCGTCCATCATTTGTTTGTTGTAACGCTTTTCGCCCTAAGTGGGATGGGTATTCCCAGACGTGGGACCCGTGCTCACTACGCCACTGGAGTCAAGCTATCCTGGCTGATGACGGCTGATAGCCAGAAACCGGTCCTAGGATGCTTGATTCCGGTCCAGGGAAGACATGGCTTGGCAGTTCGGGCTGGACTGTTCCCATGAGGCACAGGGTCAAGACTGATTTGCATATGGCCATGTCTAAACTGGGGTGGTGTAGTGGGCAAAAGAACGATGGATTTAACCCAGATCTCTTGACTGGGGGAGAATGTATGCATTGTCAGCATTCCGTCCATCATTTGTTTGTTGTAACGCTTTTCGCCCTAAGTGGGATGGGTATTCCCAGACGTGGGACCCGTGCTCACTACGCCACTGGAGTCAAGCTATCCTGGCTGATGACGGCTGATAGCCAGAAACCGGTCCTAGGATGCTTGATTCCGGTCCAGGGAAGACATGGCTTGGCAGTTCGGGCTTGACTGTTCCCATGAGGCACAGGGTCAAGACTGATTTGCATATGGCCATGTCTAAACTGGGGTGGTGTAGTGGGCAAAAGAACGATGGATTTAACCCAGATCTCTTGACTGGGGGAGAATGTATGCATTGTCAGCATTCCGTCCATCATTTGTTTGTTGTAACGCTTTTCGCCCTAAGTGGGATGGGTATTCCCAGACGTGGGACCCGTGCTCACTACGCCACTGGAGTCAAGCTATCCTGGCTGATGACGGCTGATAGCCAGAAACCGGTCCTAGGATGCTTGATTCCGGTCCAGGGAAGACATGGCTTGGCAGTTCGGGCTGGACTGTTCCCATGAGGCACAGGGTCAAGACTGATTTGCATATGGCCATGTCTAAACTGGGGTGGTGTAGTGGGCAAAAGAACGATGGATTTAAC
Source organism: Triturus cristatus (assembly GCF_964204655.1). Taxonomy (NCBI): domain Eukaryota; kingdom Metazoa; phylum Chordata; class Amphibia; order Caudata; family Salamandridae; genus Triturus; species Triturus cristatus. The sequence goes on along the minus strand of NC_140594.1, from coordinate 542,560,331 downwards.
CCAGATCTCTTGACTGGGGGAGAATGTATGCATTGTCAGCATTCCGTCCATCATTTGTTTGTTGTAACGCTTTTCGCCCTAAGTGGGATGGGTATTCCCAGACGTGGGACCCGTGCTCACTACACCACTGGAGTCAAGCTATCCTGGCTGATGACGGCTGATAGCCAGAAACCGGTCCTAGGATGCTTGATTCCGGTCCAGGGAAGACATGGCTTGGCAGTTTGGGCTGGACTGTTCCCAAGAGGCACAGGGTCAAGACTGATTTGCATATGGCCATGTCTAAACTGGGGTGGTGTAGTGGGCAAAAGAACGATGGATTTAACCCAGATCTCTTGACTGGGGGAGAATGTATGCATTGTCAGCATTCCGTCCATCATTTGTTTGTTGTAACGCTTTTCGCCCTAAGTGGGATGGGTATTCCCAGACGTGGGACCCGTGCTCACTACGCCACTGGAGTCAAGCTATCCTGGCTGATGACGGCTGATAGCCAGAAACCGGTCCTAGGATGCTTGATTCCGGTCCAGGGAAGACATGGCTTGGCAGTTCGGGCTGGACTGTTCCCATGAGGCACAGGGTCAAGACTGATTTGCATATGGCCATGTCTAAACTGGGGTGGTGTAGTGGGCAAAAGAACGATGGATTTAACCCAGATCTCTTGACTGGGGGAGAAAGTATGCATTGTCAGCATTCCGTCCATCATTTGTTTGTTGGAACAATGTCATACATTCACCCCAGTACAGTGATCTGGGCCTAAATCCATTGTTTTTTTGTTCACCATGCCGTTCCAGTTTGAACCCAGCCATATGCAAATCCGTCTTGACCCTGTGCCTCATAGGAACAGTCAGGCCCGAACTGCCAAGCCAGGTCCTCCCTGGACTGGAAACAAGCAACCCAGGACCGGTTTCGGGGTTTCACCCCTCTTCTGCCAGGATAGCTTGATTCCAGTGGCATGGAGAGCAAGGGACCCACGTATGGGCATAGCCTTCCCACTCGGGGTGACAAATGCAAAAAAACAGTTGATGGACAGAATGCAGAACAATGTCATACATTCACCCAGTACAGAGATCTTGGCCTAAATCCATAGTTTTTTTGCTCACCATGCCATTCCAGTTTGAACCCAGACATATGCAAATCAGTCTTGACCCTGTGCCTCATGGGAACAGTCCAGCCCGAACTGCCAAGCCAGGTCCTCCCTGGACTCGAAACAAGCATCCTAGGACCGGTTTCGGGGTTTCACCCCACTTCAGCCAGGATAGCTTGATTCCAGTGGCATGGAGAGCAAGGGACCCATGTCTGGGCATACCCTTCCCACTCGGGTGACAAATGCAAAAAAACAGTTGATGGACAGAATGCAGAACAATGTCAAAGATTCAACCCAGTACAGAGATCTGGGCCTAAATCCATTGTTTTCTTGCTCACCATGCTGTTCCAGTTTGAACCCAGCCATATGCAAATCAGTCTTGACCCTGTGCCTCATGGGAACAGTCCAGCCCAAACTGCCAAGCCAGGTCCTCCCTGGACTGGAAACAAGCATTCTAGGACCGGTTTCGGGGTTTCACCCCTCTTCAGCCAGGATAGCTTGATTGCAGTGGCATGGAGAGCAAGGGACCCACGTCTGGGCATACCCTTCCCACTTGGGGTGACAAGTGCAAAAAAAACGTTGATGGACAGAATGCAGAACAATGTGATACATTCACCCCAGTACAGAGATCTGGGCCTAAATCCATCGATTTTTTTGCTCGCCATGCAGTTCCAGTTTGAACCCAGCCATATGCAAATCAGTCTTGACCCTGTGCCTCATGGGAACAGTCCAGCCCGAACTGCAAAGCCAGATCCTCCCTGGACTGGAAACAAGCATCCTAGGACCGGTTTCGGGGTTTCATCCCTCTTCAGCAAGGATAGCTTCATTCCAGTGGCATGGAGAGCAAGGGACCCACGTCTGGGCATACCCTTCCGACGTGGGGTGACAAATGCAAAAAACAGTTGATGGACAGAATGCAGAACAATGTCATACATTCACCCCAGTACAGAGATCTGGGTCTAAATCCATCGTTTTTTGCTCACGATGCCATTCCAGTTTGAACCCAGCCATAGGCAAATCAGTCTTGACCCTGTGCCTCATGGGAACAGTCCAGCCCGAACTGCAAAGCCAGATCCTCCCTGGACTGGAAACAAGCATCCTAGGACCGGTTTCGGGGTTTCACCCCTCTTCAGACACGATAGCTTGATTCCAGTGGCATGGAGAGCAAGGGACCCACGTCTGGGCATACCCTTCCCACTCGGGGTGACAAATGCAAAAAAAACAGTTGATGGACAGAATGCAGAACTATGTCATACATTCACCCCAGTACAGAGATCTGGTCCTCAATCCATCGTTTTTTTGCTCACCATGCCGTTCCAGTTTGAACCCAGCCATATGCAAATCAGTCTTGACCTTGTGCCTCATGGGAACTGTCCAGCCCGAACTGCCCAGCCAAGTCCTCCCTGGACTGGAAACAAGCATCCTAGGACTGGTTTCGGGGTTTCCCCCCTCTTCAGCCAGGATAGCTTGATTCCAGTGGCATGGAGAGCAAGGGACCCACGTCTGGGCATACCCTTCCCATTCGGGGTGACAAATGCAAAAAAACAGTCGATGGACAGAATGCAGAACAATGTCATACATTCACCCCAGTACAGTGATCTGGGCCTAAATCCATTGTTTTTTTGTTCACCATGCCGTTCCAGTTTGAACCCAGCCATATGCAAATCCGTCTTGACCCTGTGCCTCATGGGAACAGTCAGGCCCGAACTGCCAAGCCAGGTCCTCCCTGGACTGGAAACAAGCAACCTAGGACCGGTTTCAGGGTTTCACCCCACTTCAGCCAGGATAGCTTGATTCCAGTGGCATGGAGAGCAAGGCACCCACGTCTGGGCATACCCTTCCCACTCGGGTGACAAATGCAAAAAAACAGTTGATGGACAGAATGCAGAACAATGTCAAAGATTCAACCCAGTACAGAGATCTGGGCCTAAATCCATTGTTTTCTTGCTCACCATGCTGTTCCAGTTTGAACCCAGCCATATGCAAATCAGTCTTGACCCTGTGCCTCATGGGAACAGTCCAGCCCAAACTGCCAAGCCAGGTCCTCCCTGGACTGGAAACAAGCATTCTAGGACCGGTTTCGGGGTTTCACCCCTCTTCAGCCAGGATAGCTTGATTGCAGTGGCATGGAGAGCAAGGGACCCACGTCTGGGCATACCCTTCCCACTTGGGGTGACAAGTGCAAAAAAAACGTTCATGGACAGAATGCAGAACAATGTGATACATTCACCCCAGTACAGAGATCTGGGTCTAAATCCATCGTTTTTTGCTCACGATGCCATTCCAGTTTGAACCCAGCCATAGGCAAATCAGTCTTGACCCTGTGCCTCATGGGAACAGTCCAGCCCGAACTGCAAAGCCAGATCCTCCCTGGACTGGAAACAAGCATCCTAGGACCGGTTTCGGGGTTTCACCCCTCTTCAGACAGGATAGCTTGATTCCAGTGGCATGGAGAGCAAGGGACCCACGTCTGGGCATACCCTTCCCACTCGGGGTGACAAATGCAAAAAAAACAGTTGATGGACAGAATGCAGAACTATGTCATACATTCACCCCAGTACAGAGATCTGGTCCTCAATCCATCGTTTTTTTGCTCACCATGCCGTTCCAGTTTGAACCCAGCCATATGCAAATCAGTCTTTACCTTGTGCCTCATGGGAACAGTCCAGCCCGAACTGCCCAGCCAAGTCCTCCCTGGACTGGAAACAAGCATCCTAGGACCGGTTTCGGGGTTTCACCCATCTTCAGCCAGGATAGCTTGATTCCAGTGGCATGGAGAGCAAGGGACCCACGTCTGGGCATTCCCTTCCCACTCGGGGTGACAAATGCAAAAAAACAGTTGATGGACAGAATGCAGAACAATATCATACATTCACCCCAGTACAGAGATCTGGGCCTCAATCCATCGTTTTTTTGCTCACCATGCTGTTCCAGTTTAAACCCAGCCATATGCAAATCAGTCTTGACCCTGTGCCTCATGGGAACAGTCCAGCCCGAACTGCCAAGCCAGGTCCTCCCTGGAATGGAAACAAGCATCCTAGGACCGGTTTCGGGGTTTCACCCCTCTTCAGCCAGTATAGCTTGATTCCAGTGGCATGGAGAGCAAGGTGCCCACATCTGGGTATACCCTTCCCACTCGGGGTGACAAATGCAAAAAAAACAGTTGATGGACAGAAAAAAGAACAATGTCATACATTCACCCCAGTACAGAGATCTGGGCCTAAATCCCTCGTTGTTTTGCTCACCATGCCGTTCCAGTTTGAACCCAGCCATATGCAAATCAGTCTTAACCCTGTGCCTCATGGGAACAGTCCAGCCCAAACTGCCAAGCCAGGTCCTCCCTGGACTGGAAACAAGCATCCTAGGACCGGTTTCAGGGTTTCACCCCTCATCAGCCAGGATAGCTTGATTCCAGTTGAATGGAGAGCAAGGGTCCCACATCTGGGCATACCCTTCTCACTCGGGGTGACAAATGCAAAAAAACAGTTGAGGGACAGAATGCAGAACAATGTCATACATTCACCCCAGTACAGAGATCTGGGCTTAAGTCCATCGTTTTTTTGCTCACCATGCCGTTCCAGTTTGAACCCAGCCATATGTATATCAGTCTTGACCCTGTGCCTCATGGGAACAGTCCAGCCCGAACTGCCAAGCCATGTCCTCCCTGGACTGGAAACAAGCATCCTAGGACCGGTTTCGGGGTTTCACCCCTCTTCAGCCAGGATATCTTGATTCCAGTGGCATGGAGAGCAAGGGACCCACATCTGGGCATACCCTTCTCACTCGAGGGTGACAAATGCAAAAAAACAGTTGATGGACAGAATGCAGAACAATTTCATACATTCATCCCAGTACACAGATCTGGGCCTAAATCCATCGTTTTTTTGCTCACCATGCCGTTCCAGTTTGAACCCAGCCATATGCATATCAGTCTTGACCCTGTGCCCCATGGGAACAGTCCAGCCCGAACTGCCAAGCCATGTCCTCCCTGGACTGGGAACAAGTATCCTAGAACCGGTTTCGGGGTTTCCCCCCTCTTCAGCCAGGATAGCTTGATTCCAGTGGCATGGAGAGCAAGGGACCCACGTCTGGGCATACCCTTCCCACTCGGGGTGACAAATGAAAAAAAACAGTTGATGGACAGAATGCAGAACAATGTCATACATTCACCCCAATACAGAGATATGGGCCTACAGCCATTGTTTTTTTGCTCACCATGCCGTTCCAGTTTGAACCCAGCCATGTGCAAATCAGTCTTGACCCTGTGCCTCATGGGAACAGTCCAGCCCGAACTTCCCAAGCCAGGTCCTCCCTGGGCTGAAAACAAGCATCCTAGGACTGGTTTCGGGGTTTCCCCCCTCTTCAGCCAGGATAGCTTAATTCCAGTGGCATAGAGAGCAAGGGAGTCACGTCTGGGCATACCCTTCCCACTCGGGGTGACTAATGCAAAAAAACAGTTGATGGACAGAATGCAGAACAATGTCATACATTCACCCCAGTAATGAGATCTGGTCCTCAATCCATCGTTTTTTTGCTCACCATGCCATTCCAGTTTGAACCCAGCCATATGCAAATCAGTCTTGACCCTGTGCCTCATGGGAACAGTCCAGCCCGAACTTCCCAAGCCAGGTCCTCCCTGGGCTGAAAACAAGCATCCTAGGACTGGTTTCGGGGTTTCCCCCCTCTTCAGCCAGGATAGCTTAATTCCAGTGGCATAGAGAGCAAGGGACTCACGTCTGGGCATACCCTTCCCACTCGGGGTAACAAATGCAAATAAACAGTTGATGGACAGAATGCAGAACAATGTCATACATTCACCCCAGTACAGAGATCTGTGCCTCAATCCATCGTTTTTTTGCTCACCATGACGTTCCAGTTTTACATGGCTTGGCATTTCAGGCTGGACTATTCCCATGAGGCAAAGGGTCAGACTGATTTGCATATGGCCATGTCTGAACTGGGGTGGTGGAGTGAGCTAAAGAATGATGATGGATTAAACCCAGATCAGTTGACTGGGGGTGAGTGCTTGCAATGTTCAACACTCTGTCCATCATCCCCTTTGGTTTTACTTTATCTGAATTCTCTCCTTTGGACATTGTTTACATGCACGGAAATACAAAGAAATGAGAGTTGCGCATGCAATCTTTAGGATTTCAAAGTAGGTGAATCCTTATCAATTGCTGTTTAATCCTTTTACCTTATAGACCCATGTTTTCATATTTTTCAATGCATATCATCAATATATATATAAATATATATATATATATATATATATATATATATATATATATATATATATATATATATATATATATATATATATATATATATATATATATGTGTCCACAACTCCCAGAAAGGGAAAATCAGGATCGCACTCCGTAGTTCTGATACAATGCTTTTATTTTAATTTTAAGTTCGCCCTAATCAGAGAAATCCACAGAAATCAACGCGTTTCGGTCTTGCCACAAGACCTTGATCACGACACTGTTTATCACAATGGAACTTGCATAAGTACCGTCATTCATAGAACACACCCCACTTCCTGTCATGTGAGGATATGAGCATTGTGGGAGATGTAGTTTGCACAAAAACAAATAATTTAGCAATTGCATATAAATCAACAATAATAACATGTGTGTGCTCACAAATATCCTTAATTTTAGGCCTGGGCGGTAAATTCTGTTCCGTTCGCGGAATTTGCGGAATTTGGGTAATTTCGCGTTCCGCGGAGAACGCGAAATTGCCCAAAAATCTGCGTTCCGCGACATTTATCAAAATTTTTTGCTTGTTCGCGTTCTCAATATGCGTGTTCGCGAGTTATTTCACCCCGAGCACGCAAACAGCGATCACGAACAGGAAAAAAGTATCGCGAACAAGCAATTCCGCGTGTTCGCGGAATTTCTGCGTGTTCGCGGAGATTTTTTACCGTTTCGCGGAGATTTGCGTAACGCGATTACGCAAATTCCGCCCAGCCCTACTTAATTTGCGAAATCCCCCACTTCGTTCCGATTAAAGTAAATTGAACAAATTTTATTATCTGAATTCATTTGCACGAATTAAATATGGCACCATAATGCGGATTATTTGCCCGCTAGCTCATTTAAGAGACTGTGTTATCAAGTTTAACCTGATCCCCATGCAATTATATTCCAAGTTGATAAAGGAGTTAAATAATCACCTTCACAGACTACCACCCTCTTCACAATATACATGTTTTTATATGTTTTAATATGCAATGAGACCCCTCCAGTGGGGTGTGAGCGCATAGCATTAGGACCAGGCTTAAAATTTGTTTTGTTGTGTAATGCCACTATGGCTACCCTGTTGTATCGTGCGAGAAAGAATTTATGAATACGTAGGAATACCAAATTTCCACGAATAAGAATAAGAATAAACATGAGAATAAGAATACGAATCAGACCACCAATCCTATTGATCAGACAAATCCATTCATCAAAGAGATATGTCCCTCAAATCTTATGTCACTGAAACAGCAAAACAAAAATCACTCATGGTTCAAATCACAGGTGGCTGTACAGTTCCTCACTTTGATTCAGGCCATAAGGTGTTAATGTCCTCATTTTGATGATATAGCGAGATTCCTTTTGCCGTAAAATTCTCTCCCTGTTGCCACCTCTGATGGACAATGGAATTGATTCAATGCCGTAGAATTTTAAAAGCTTCCAATTGTTTGTGTGAACCTGTCCCATATGTTTAGCAACGGCGTTCGTAGTGTCTTTGTTCATTATAGCCCGTGTGTGTTCCAAGATCCGTTTTTTTAATTCACAAGTAGTGCTGCCAACATATTTTAATTTACACGGGCACTCAATAACATAAATTGTGAATTGGCTTTTACACGAAATGAGCTGTTTAATTCGCCAGGTTTTTCCATTTGCTAGACTAAACTCTGTAGTAGGTTTGGCAATTTCACAAACTTTGCACTTCCGGCATTTGATAAAACCATTGGTTTTCAACCAACTTGCATTCTTTTTGCCTTGGAAATGGCTGTTGATCAACCTGTCTGTGAGGTTCCGAGCTCTGCGATATGTAATTAAGGGATGATTGCCTATGATTTTGCTGACAGTTTCATCCATTTGTAACAATTTCCAATTTTTTCTGATAATTTTGCTTATTTTTTTAGCATAATTCGAAAAATCCATAATCATTCTTATGGGTTCAGCATCAGGTTTGATCTCTTGTTTGAGCTTCAAACATTCCTCTCTTGATTTCTCATTCGCCCGTTGCCAACACCTTTTGACCAATGCTTTATTGTATTTTCGCAGCTCAAATCTCCTTGCTGTCTGTAAACTCCGGATCCTCAAGAATTCACCATACGGTATACTCGCAATGAGTGATGGTTGGTGAAAGCTAGTTGCCAACAGTGTCGCATTTGTGGCTGTAGCTTTACGATGTAAAGTTGTCTCAATTTGACCATTCTTAATGTATATTTCCGTGTCCAGAAATATCACTTTCTCTTTGCTTATGTCACAAGTGAATTTCAATTTTGCCATACTTGAGTTCAGAATAAGGAAATATTTATCAAATTCCGCTTTGGTCCCGTCCCAAATTAAAAGCAGGTCATCAATAAAGCGGTTCCACAGGACAATTTTATTGACCTATTGATCATACTGAGGGTGCCAGGCTACTTCTTTCTCCCACCAACCCATCACTAGGCAAGCATAGTTAGGGCTGAAGGAAAAACCCATAGCCGTACCCATGTTCTGGCGGTAGATCTCCTCCCCAAACACAAATATATTTTTCGTGAGACACAAGGATATCATTTGCAGCAACATTTTGTTATGATCGCTGTAGTGAATGTTTCTTTCTTTTAGAAAAAATTCCACTGCTTTCATTCCCATCTCATTCTCAATGTTAGTGTACAGGGAGATGACATCCATGGTAATGAGGAGATAGCTTCCTGCCAAGGGGTATCCTGTAAATTTCTCAAAAGATTAGTGGTATCCTTTATATATGAACTCAAATTGTAAACAAAAGGTGCCAGAAAAAAGTCAATATAATTGGATATTGGTTCCAAAAGAGTTCCTTTGGTGGATAAGATAGGTCTCCCTGGTGGCCTCTTCGAATCCTTATGCAGTTTTGGAAGGAAATAAATAGTCGCAGTTACAGGAAATTGAACCGTCAAATATTTCACGTCATCCTCATTTAACAACTTCTTCTGAGCCCATATTGATAATTTTTCATCTACATGTCTTTTTATTTCATCTGTTGGGTTTGATTTCAATTTTTCGTAGTACTCTTCGTTCCTCAACTGGCGATGCGCTTCTGTGGCATAAGCACTGCGGTCCCAAATGACAATATTGCCACCTTTATCCGCAATTTTTATTTCGATTTGATTGTCCTCAGTTAAACTGCAAAGCGCTTTCCTTTCAGATTCAGATAAGTTGTCCTTATATTTAGAAAATTTCATTTTGTAAATATCTTGCACCACTGCTTCCTGAAATAAATCCACCTTGTTTCCTGGTGTTAATTGAGGATAGTATTTAGATTTAGGTTTTTTCATGATCAAACCAGCACCCATCTGCGTGCAAGCCGCCTGTAGTGTAATGTTCTCATCTTCATTTTCCACATCCAAATTTAGCAGGGTCACATAGCTTTCTGAATCCTTTGCCAATAAGTCAGAAACTGTAACGGCCACACTTTGTTCCTTTTTATTCCATGTATCTTGATTCTCATGGAAGAGCTTTGCCAGTTTGATTTTTCTGACGTATTTATAAAAGTCAATTCTCAGTTGAGCAATGTCTGTTGGTTGGATGGGGCAAAAATGTATACCTCTTTTTAGTAAAGACAACTCTGCATCCCTCATTTGTCTTTGCGATAGGTTGACAATTTGTAGTTCATCCATGGGGGTTACTAAATTTAGAAGTTCTTCCTCTGTCGCATGCTTCTCGTCTGAGCTCCTGTTTTTTCTGGAATTTCGCTTGCTTCTCTTGGTTCTTCTCTTTGATTTCTGGGCTTCCAGAAGCGTCCTCTGCCCCTGTAACTCTGTTGGCTTGTCCGGTTTTGCTCCCATTGCCTCTGTTGAAGAACGAGGCGCATGTCCCCTAAAAAAGACAATATATGTATATATATATATATATATATATATATATATATATATATATATATTCTGCATGTGAAAATTATAGGGTGAGTTAAAACAAAATTTAGAAACAAGAATGAATGTGTAAAAAACGACTTGATTGTTCCAGATTATGTAAATCCTCTGCCCATATATACTGATATTTCACTTGTAATTCTTATTCATGAAATTATTTTCAATATGTCCTGTTTTTCACTTCTTTTTGATTGCTATAATCTTCTATATCTGTTGCAATATGCATCTCTTTTTTATGCATGCCCTTGTCTTTGTTTATAAAACCTGTCCTTTCTTGGTTCATTTTTTCATCATTGAGTGATGAGCTTGTAATTTGTAAAATATATAATCAAGTAGTATCATGTAAATGCAGCTTACATGCATCAACAAATGTCATTTGCGGATAGGCGTGCTATTTAACCCTGTGCACTTTGTATGTTTAATCATGAAATTTACCTTCAAACAGTGTAGTTTGTATTAAAATACACTGTTTGTTTCGGATCCGATAAGGGAAGCTTGCTTGTGCATTGCCCAAAAGGCCACTAGGTCTTGCATTGACTCGAGAACCGACTACACCCACACTGTAGTTTATATATTAATGAGATACCTATAATGTGTTTCTCACAAGTATGCATAAAACAATTTTTGTCAATACCTTTTGTGACGACTGTTAGGGTTCCATAAATGGGATGAGGATTGGCAGGTTGGTCACATAACCAGTTTACAATTTATTTAGCATGGAACATTCAAATGTTAAAGTGAAATTTATTTGGTGAAGAATGTTCTTACCCTATTTCGGATTTAGTGGCACAGGGTGATATCCTTCCCTATCTGCATGAAGATAGAAGTGCGTGTCATGTTGGTTTTAATAAAAAACGTTAACACCTCTTTGATTAATGCCATGTGTTACTGTATGTTTTTGAGTAAGCATGAGGAAGGTGTATTATATTGGTGCCCCGGGTGTATGTTACTGTGAACTAGAGCCCCAGGGGTGTGTTGCTCTGGTCTAAAGTCATCATCATAGAAAGGTGGGAAAAGTCACATTCTGATTCAATTTGTATAATTCCTCATGCATAGAGCACGAGGAGATGGGCTGGTGTTAATGTCAGGGATGTGAGCGTATTACATATTTCATAAAAATGTGTTCAAGCTATCTAAACATTTTTCAAAAAGAAGATTTTTGCAAGAGTGGAATGTTTGTCTATTTCTTTCATTTAGCTTATTGACTTTTAGATTTCTAGTTGTCACTTTTAGCTTACCATCTTTTGTTGTGTGAGAGGATCTTTTTATTATCGATTACTAATGGTGGTGGCTGCAATGCTGAAAACTGATGACAGTAGTTATTTGTATCTATTTTTTGGTTTAAGTGATCAATGCCCACGGTATGTTGTCATTCAGCCCTTCCGGAAATGTGCCCATTCAATAGATCCAACATTGTTCCTTGTATAGTAGTAATTGTTCTGCACTCTTGTCTGCATAATCTAGGGTCTCTAGGATTAACTATTTCGAATCATCTATGGAGTGTTTGACACTGATGAAATGGTTACTCATTTTTGTCGTAGATCTATTGCATCTTAGGTTGCTCCTTTGTTTCCAGATTCGGGTCACAACTTTCCTGCATGTCATGCTTATGTACTTTAAACCTCATGGGCATGTGATCATGTATATGACAAGTGTGGAATTACAATTAGTGTGCTTCCACAGGGTCCATTCCAGGTTGAGTTTTAGAGTCAGACCGAACAAGAGCCGCATGGATAATGTCCCATTACTGGCGGAAGTCCCCACAGTGCAGGAGCTTTTAGTCATGTGTTTTCTGATTTACGAGTCAAGTACGTACAAGGTGGCCACATACATTTTTCTCTCTCCTATGTGGAAAGTGGAGTGGAGGCTAAAATTGAACATACCTGAGTTTGCATTTTGCCAATTTGCTAATTCCTAACTATAACGTGTGTGAAACCCATGGTTTTTTCACTGAATTTGCAAGGTTTTTTAAATGATAATTCCTAACTATAACGTGTGTGAAACCCATGTTTTTTTCAGTGAATATATATAAACATACATATATAAACATATATATATAATCTGCATATCTATATAAATGCAAATATAAATGCATGCATACATATACATATACATATATGCAAGCATTTGCATGTTATGTACATGAAAGTTTGAAAAACAGTAATAAAAGCAACGCTAAAAAACCACCTAATTACAAACAGAATTGCTTTAACTTAAATGAGGGTGAGACCTCTTGCATTTTCAATGCTTGTTTACTTTGGTTCCATCAATAAGGCATTCAGATGTGTCACACATTTGCCATAAATTCTGAATGGTAGTACTCTAGTTGCTCATTAGATCACTGTAGTAAAGCTACTGCTCATGACGGAAGTCTGCTGCTGGTATTCAAAGTGCATGTTTCAGTTTGCTTGTCAGAATTATTTAATAAAATAGAAGAGGATTTGAGAAGTCAAAATGTACCCTAATGTTTCTTTCTGCAGCACTAATCATAATTTCTATGGCAAAATGAACTCCCTCATTGTGTTCCTTTGCAAATTAAATGTTTTAAGTGTTACCACTTTATTCCAATCAAGATGGCTTCAGATGTGCCATATTTTTGTCATAAGTAAGACTGTTAGCGCTCTAGTTGTTCTTTAGAACACTCTGGGACATTCTGTCATTGGGCAAAACTTGGGCTACATCTGGGTGATATTTGTGCTACATTTGGGATCTTTTGTCTCTGGTGGGCATCTTTTTTTACTTATTTATTATGAAGTTTCCTAATTTCCTCATTTACTACAGTCTCCTCATTAGGAATACTTTCCGTCTTTTATTTTGATTCCATCAAGAAGGCATTCAGATGTGTCACACATTTGCCATAAATTCAGAATGTTTGCACTCTAGTTGCTCATTAGATCACTGTAGTAAAGCAACTGCTCACCAGGGAAGTCTGCTGCTGGTATTGAAAGTGCATGTTTCAGTCTGCATGTCAGAATTTTTTAATGAAATAGAAGAGGATTTGAGAAGTCACTGAAAATGTGCCCTAATTTTTCTTTCTGCAGCACTAATCATACTTTCTATGGCAAAATTAACCCCCTCATTGTGTTCCTTTTTAAATTAAATGTTTTAAGAGTTACCACTTTATTCCAATCAAGATGGCTTCAGGTGTGCCATACGTTTATCATCAGTAGGACTGTTAGCGCTCTAGTTGTTCTTTGGAACACTCTCGGAAGCTGCAGTAGAACACAAAGAAATCAACTGAAAATCTCTGCCCTTGTTGGATGTACATGTTTTACTGAGAATGTCAGACTTCATTCTCAATTGACTGAGAAAGATAATGTTAATTTACAGGAAATATGCTCTCAATTTAGCTTATAGATCACCTTCCAAACCTCTGTGGGAAAAGCATGAGGAAATAGTTTTCTCTCAAACATGATTCATGATATCCAGCAGAAGGCTTTTTCACATGGTAAAATCACCTTAGAACATACCACAGTTCCTAAAATGAGTATGGTACCATCAACAAATGATTTATAATGTAACTAAATTCTTAAAACCTTCTATTAACTGCAATGCTTTTTAATGAGATGCTATCACGTATATTGGTCCCAAGATGGCTGCCAACACTTCTTGGATGAAGTGCTGACAGCCAATCAGATCTCACGATGAGATGTGTGGTTAAGCTCCGCCCAGGTATATATGTGATTTTACTTTTGATTTTCTCAGGAACTAGTGAACGGATTTACACCATTTAAGCAAAAGGCACGACTCTGAACCAAGGTCTACCTTTCTGCCAAATTTGGTGTAATTCCGTTCAGCAGTTCGGGCTGTAGGTGCGACTAAAGGTCCCTATGGAAAATTGCATGGGGAAATTCAGAACAGAATTTTCACATGATTTGATGCCATGCTGTAGCTGGTTACACATGTTAATTGTTCTGGTTCATTGGGTTTCTCTTTTTCTTGTAGAAGAATAACTCTGTGCTGATCTTTCGCTCTCTTGTAGTATTGATCCAAAATGTGGATGAGATATTTTCTCGATCCTTATTTCGTGTTCCAGGTGTTTGACTGGCTCTTGAAATGTCTCATTCTTGTGCAGCTTCTTCTTAGGTGAAGATATTGTACATAGGGAAGATTTTTCTTTAGAGGGAGGTGGGTGAAAACTTTTAAATAAAAGGTAGGTATTTTTGTCAGTTGACTTGTGGTATAGAAGAACACAAGTTAGACATGCGACAGCCCTCTCATACTTTACTGTGACATGATCACAAGTTGACAAACATGCCTTAAATCATCCTACAGTACCTGCCTAACTCACACTGGAACACAATCCTGGCAGTATCATCCCTTGACTTCCAAATCCCTACTATGTTACAAAATTCCTACATCCTCTCCAACAGGCTGGCATCATGCAGCACTACAGTACTCTATTAAGGGTATGTGTTGCCTGTGACTCTAGAGAATGTTTTTGCCCTGGGAGGTATCCCACCCTTCACAAAACAATAAAGGATATGTGCCATTGTGCCATGCATGTGTGTGTGTGTATATGTGTGTGTGTATGTGTGTATATATATGTATGTGTGTATGTGTGTATATATATATATATTCACTTAAAAAACCATAGGTTTTACACAAGTTATAGTTAGCTGTACATTTCACTCGTAAAAAACCAATGAAATTCCATGTTATAGTTAGATCAGGTAACTATAACTTGCGCGCCCACAATAAACTGCTGATGACGTCAAATATTACATCACTTATGACATGGTCAGTGACATCACTCATGACATCAATGATGACATCTGAAATGACACATTGTGCATTGCGGTCGCGCAAGTTATAGTTACCTGATCTAACTATAACGTGGAATTTCATTGGTTTTTTACGAGTGAAATGTACAGCTAAGTATAACTTGTGTGAAACCTATGGTTTTTTAAGTGAATTTGCAAGGTTTTTAAATGCTAATTCCTAACTATAACGTGTGTGAAACCTATGGTTTTTTCTGTGAATTTGCAAGGTTTTTTAAATGCTAATTCCTAACTATAACGTGTGTGAAACCTATGTTTTTTTTAGTGAATTTGTAAGGTTTTTTAAATGCTAATTTATGTATGTATTATTATATTTTTTATATATTTATTTTACAATAAACTACCTATGTATCTAGTTATAGATTGACTGCATCCTTTAATATGGAATGGCTCAGCTCTTTTATTTTGAATTTGGATAAAGTTGAACAGCATAGTTAATATCTTCTATAAACTTATAAAGAGTTTGAAATGTTTTTGGTTTTTTTTAACTGTTTTTCACCGTGCGCGCACGGTGTGTGCACGGTGCGTGCACCCCGCGATTTAAAAAAAAAAAAAAATGTTTTTTTCACTCTTCGGGGTCCTTCAGGGACCCCCTGACAAAGGCTAAGGGGTCAGGAACTTTCTACCCTGCCCCCATTTCACGTTCTCCACCTTTCTTTATCACTGCCACACACAAAATGGCGTCCGACACTTCCTGATTTCGACCGATTCGAATGTTGACTGACATCTAACCACCAATCAGAATTACGCTCGCGCACATTTGGTGCGCGCATATAGATATTTATGTACATTTAACTGCAGTTTTCTCAGGAACTACTGAACAGATTGACACCATATATGCAAAAGGCACATGCCTGACCTGAGGACTACCTCTTTGCCAAATTTCAAGTAATTCTGTTCAGCCGTTCGGGCTGTACCTTCGACTAAAGGTCCTATGGGAAAATACATGGGGAAAACCTGTTTTGGGACCCCCCTTTTTTCTCAGCCCCCGCTTGACGAATCACCCCGAGACTTTCAGGGTAGGAGCTGAGCGGAGTGCCCCATTAGTTTTGAAAATTTCGCGTGGATTCGTCAACCGGCGCCAAAGTTATTCAAAATAGAATTTTCAGATTTCCTATGGGAACTCGGTCCTAACTATAACTATCTACTGGCGACCGCCAGTAGATAATATGTATATATATACATATATATATATATATATTACCTACTGGTGGTCGCCAGTAGGTAGTTATAGTTAGGACCTATTATCCATAGGAAATCTGCAACATTCTATTTAGAATAACTTTGGCCCCGGTTGACGAATCTTTGCGAAATATTCAAAACTTGTGGCGCGCTCCGGTCCGCTCCTATCCGAAAAGTCTTGGGGTGATTTGTCAAGCGGGGGCCGCGAAAAAAAGGGGGTCCTAAAACATGTTTTCCCCATGCAATTTTCCATAGGGACCTTTAGTCGCACCTACAGCCCGAACTGCTGAACGGAATTACACCAAATTTGGCAGAAAGGTAGACCTTGGTTCAGAGTCGTGCCTTTTGCTTAAATGGTGTAAATCCGTTCACTAGTTCCTGAGAAAATCAAAAGTAAAATCACATATATACCTGGGCGGAGCTTAACCACACATCTCATCGTGAGATCTGATTGGCTGTCAGCACTTCATCCAAGAAGTGTTGGCAGCCATCTTGGGACCAATATACGTGATAGCACCTCATTAAAAAGCATTGCAGTTAATAGAAGGTTTTAAGAATTTAGTTACATTATAAATCATTTGTTGATGGTACCATACTCATTTTAGGAACTGTGGTATGTTCTAAGGTGATTTTACCATGTGAAAAAGCCTTCTGCTGGATATCATGAATCATGTTTGAGAGAAAACTATTTCCTCATGCTTTTCCCACAGAGGTTTGGAAGGTGATCTATAAGCTAAATTGAGAGCATATTTCCTGTAAATTAACATTATCTTTCTGAGTCATGTGAGAATGAAGTCTGACATTCTCAGTAAAACATGTACATCCAACAAGGGCAGAGATTTTCAGTTGATTCCTTTGTGTTCTACTGCAGCTTCCGAGAGTGTTCCAAAGAACAACTAGAGCGCTAACAGTCCTACTGATGATAAACGTATGGCACACCTGAAGCCATCTTGATTGGAATAAAGTGGTAACTCTTAAAACATTTAATTTAAAAAGGAACACAATGAGGGGGTTAATTTTGCCATAGAAAGTATGATTAGTGCTGCAGAAAGAAAAATTAGGGCACATTTTCAGTGACTTCTCAAATCCTCTTCTATTTCATTAAAAAATTCTGACATGCAGACTGAAACATGCACTTTCAATACCAGCAGCAGACTTCCCTGGTGAGCAGTTGCTTTACTACAGTGATCTAATGAGCAACTAGAGTGCAAACATTCTGAATTTATGGCAAATGTGTGACACATCTGAATGCCTTCTTGATGGAATCAAAATAAAAGACGGAAAGTATTCCTAATGAGGAGACTGTAGTAAATGAGGAAATTAGGAAACTTCATAATAAATAAGTAAAAAAAGATGCCCGCCAGAGACAAAAGATCCCAAATGTAGCACAAATATCACCCAGATGTAGCCCACGTTTTGCCCAATGACAGAATGTCCCAGAGTGTTCTAAAGAACAACTAGAGCGCTAACAGTCTTACTTATGACAAAAATATGGCACATCTGAAGCCATCTTGATTGGAATAAAGTGGTAACACTTAAAACATTTAATTTGCAAAGGAACACAATGAGGGAGTTCATTTTGCCATAGAAATTATGATTAGTGCTGCAGAAAGAAAAATTAGGGTACATTTTGACTTCTCAAATCCTCTTCTATTTTATTAAATAATTCTGACAAGCAAACTGAAACATGCACTTTGAATACCAGCAGCAGACTTCCGTCATGAGCAGTAGCTTTACTACAGTGATCTAATGAGCAACTAGAGTACTACCATTCAGAATTTATGGCAAATGTGTGACACATCTGAATGCCTTATTGATGGAACCAAAGTAAACAAGCATTGAAAATGCAAGAGGTCTCACCCTCATTTAAGTTAAAGCAATTCTGTTTGTAATTAGGTGGTTTTTTAGCGTTGCTTTTATTACTGTTTTTCAAACTTTCATGTACATAACATGCAAATGCTTGCATATATGTATATGTATATGTATGCATGCATTTATATTTGCATTTATATAGATATGCAGATTATATATATATGTTTATATATGTATGTTTATATATATTCACTGAAAAAAACATGGGTTTCACACACGTTATAGTTAGGAATTAGCATTTAAAAAACCATACAAATTCACTGAAAAAACCATGGGTTTCACACACGTTATAGTTAGGAATTAGCATTTAAAAAACCTTGCAAATTCAGTGACAAAAACATGGGTTTCACACACGTTATAGTTAGGAATTAGCATTTAAAAAACCTTGCAAATTCAGTGAAAAAAACATAGGTTTCACACACGTTATAGTTAGCTGGACATTTCACTCGTAAAAAACCAATGAAATTCCCCCGTTATAGTTAGTTAAGCTAACTATAACTCGCGCACCCGCAATCCACTGCTGATGACGTCACATATAACATCACTCATGACATGGTCACTGACATCACTCATGACATCACTGATGACATCTCAAATGACTTCTTTGTGTCTTCATGTGTCATAGTATTAAACACTGGTTGTCCTTTAACTGGAGTAAGCTGTAGAAGATCCCCAAAAACTATGACATGTTTTCCACCAAATAACACGTCATAGTCTCTCCTTAGAATTTGCTGCATTCTTAAATGCACAAAGGCAAGCATTAAGTTTGATACCATGCTCACCTCATCAATAATGAGAACTTGCATCTTCTTCAACACTCTTGACACTTCAAAGCATGCTTCTCCTGTTAGCTTGTGGTATTCTATTTTGTTCTCATGCTCCACTGGTAACATTAGCAAACGATGTAAGGTGATTCCTTTTATGTTATATGCTGCTAACCCAGTTGGAGCAGTAACAACACAAGACAAAGTTGAATCCGTTTTTTGCTGTAGGTAGCTTCTGATGACTTTTATTAAGAAACTTTTTCCAGTTCCAGCTTGTCCGCTTACATACATCCTGATTGGTTGAAATGATGTGCATGAGCACTCTTTTTTTTCATGTAGTAATCCGTGATCAATTTTGTTTCTGATCTCTTCATACATTTGTTGCTGCTCTTCATTCAGTTGTTCTTCCAAATTTGGTAAGTCTATTAATTCTTCTTGAGCTTGATTCATAGCCGTTTCCACTTCAGTCATAGCTATTGCAGCTTCATTTTCTACGATTGGTTGTCCTAGGGGATCTTGACTGAGCGTTCCAGAACTTTGGCTGTCTTGAGAACTGTCTCTAGCTACTTCAGCTGCAATTGTAGTTTCCTGTTCAATTTCTTCATTTAACATTTGGACATAATTTGTGAAAGTACTGCATTCAATCGTATCTTTACATGCATTAAATGAGTCCTCATAGCTCTGGAATTCTCCAAGTAGTTCATCCTCTGAACGCCATGGTTTGAACAGCTGTAAAAGTGCCAAGTAGTAAAATTCCTTTTTGTCAGTAGTGTCGCAAGTCAGCTTCCGGTGATTTATCAAACTTCCTTTTGTTTGCTTCACCAAACATCCTTCCTCACCACTGACTTTGTATTTTCCATTGTTGATGTCTTCTGTGGCATTCCGTTTAAAAATGAAGTTCTGCAGCACTTCATAGAGACACATGTTTTCAAGGTGATGACTTCTTTTTGGGTAATATGTGTCCAACATGTTTGTTTTTAAAATATCTGTACTTTCAGGTTCGAACTGTGCTAAATATTCAATTTCTCCCACAGATTTCAGTACCCAATTTCTCATTGCTGCAAGGCCTAAACTTGCCCAAATTATTCTTCTTGATTTCGAGTAGAGACTTACATTCGTAGGATCCAATTTCTCGATGCGATAACATCTTTAAACTGAAACTGAATACCTTCTTACTGACAATCTTCTCGTGAGAAATCTCTTCCCACATTTCTTTCAATTCAGTTTTTTTCTGATTTAGTAATGTAAGACGTTACAGATCGAGCAACAGCAATGGAATTGTCAGCTACATACTGTATATCCATGTTAGCATTCCACATGGATAAAATGACTGGGTTGTAGTCATTTATATTTTTTGATTCTTCTTTTCTTTTTAGGTTGTAGGTATTCTTAGGTGATTTTCTTGTAATAGTATGTCTCACAGCTGACATAAAACTGTTTACTCTTCCTTTTGAAAGAACAGGTCTAGGAAATCCAAATCAACATTTAGTGTAGAATTTATCTTTGCTCTTGTATTTCCGTCAACAGTATTTTCCACACCGATGACTTTGGAAACGTAAAACTTGCTCCTTTAACTTTTTCTCTTCTGTGCTTTTTGGTATAGCACATGTTGCATATTCTTCAATGAAAGATAAAACTGCATCATCAGAATCTGTTCCAAAGTTTGGGGCATCCTTGATCCACAACAGCATATGAATATGAGGAGCACCTCTTGCTTGGTACTCTTTTCTCCAAAAGAAATCCACAACTTCTCCAAGAGGTGGATTTTTTTTATTGCAGATGAAGCACATCATGGCCTCAAATCTATGATTGAAATATCTGCAAACATTAACCGGATCCAATGAGCACAGTTCTCCTGTTGTCTTGTATTGGATGTTTTTAATGTTTGAATTTGCCTCTCGTAGAAAATCCAGTAAATCATCCCAAGCGTACTCGGCACAGCTTAGGGTAAGGAACCATGTTGGAGTTCCTAAATTCCGTAACATGCATTTTAATTCACCATGGCGTCGGTACCAATATTCATTTGTCCCACGCTGACAAGCCATCAGATTGATCAGTTGTGTTTCCAAATGATCATCTCGGTGCTGCACTTTCTCCATAAAATCCTTAGCAGACACATTTTGTAAATGTACTCCACTTTTTAAAATGTGATTTACTGCATAAGATAATGCAGACAAGTCGCTTTCAAATAAAAGATGGAACAAATAAGGAATACTTTGTCGAAATCTTGGATCTTCTGCATATAGTCTTGTAGTCCGATACTCAGAAGCTGGAATCTGTTCTGGACGTTCATCGTATCGTCCTCCTTTTCCTGTAGGAAACAGCTGGGGAAAACATCGAGCTTCCAAGCTCTCCTCCCATACACTCACGGGAGTTCCTTTTGCTTTCTTCATCTGAAACAGATCAATAGTGTCTCCCATAACTTCTTTTAAATGAAGAGGATGTATGCTAAAATGTTCATAAATTTCTTCTTCCTTTGACTTGTCCACTTTTTCAATTTGTCCAGTTGGTGTTTCTGTGTCTTCTTGTAAATCTTCTTCTTCTTCATCTATATAAATTGATTCATACCATTTATTATTCCTTTTCAAATACAAATTTGCTCTTTGTACTTTCCGTACATCTACCAGCTCCTGCCAAATCTTCTTATTCTTTGTAGGTACACCATTAACCAGAATAACTAATGGTTCAGTTTCCAAAGTATCTGCATCAATAGTTTCCATATTTTTTTTCAAATCCAAGGGCAAATACACCACTCTACCTTTTAAACCTCTCAGTAAATCTGAAGGAGGTAATTTACCAGTTTTGGGCTCCATACGTACTATGGTCGGGAACGGATGAACACATTGAATGAGTATAGACTCATATGTATTTAATTCAGAAAGTTCGGCTGGAATAGCATCCAATTCTAAATTATTATGTACAGCTCTGGTCGGCATTCTATTTTCTTCTAACTTATTATAACAGTATTTACAAATACGCTGATCTTCACCCAATTCAAAACAATTTTCAAGAAATATATATGTTGCAAAATCCTTCCACTTATAATTATCTTCATTTTCACTTTTTCTGTAGAGATCAACATTCCTGGTTTGATTTCTATAATGAGTTCTGCGGCAACAAATACAAGTAATATTTGGTCTTTCATTCGAGATTTTTGCAAATGTTGTCATTTGATCATCAAATTTCTTACTTACAGAGGGTTCTACATTCTCTTCCACATCTTCCTCGATAACTGTGTCATTACCTGCACTCTCTTGTTCTGGACCAAAGTAACTAAACTGAATTTCATCAGTAACCTTCTCTACATCTGATACCGATCCACGGAACAGAGCCCTATTCAATTCATCTAACTTTATTGCTGGACTTTTAGCAAAATACAATCGTCTCACAAACTTTCTCATTTTAGTATGATGAACTGCCAGCATCCTAAAATGGTGAAAAACACTTTGACACACTTTCCTAGATAGACAAGCCAGAGAGTGTCCTTGCAAACCAGTATTCTCTCTCACTCTGCATGGATCTAGACTTTGAAGCACCTTAATCTTCTGTTTAACACTTTTTTTACTATATTCTCTTAGAAACTCACGAAATTTATCAATAGATTCCTGACGCACAGTGCAAATACTACTACAATTCCAAGTATACACTGGGGCTTTAGGACGTCTCCCCATAACCTCATCCGCCATCACTTGTTCCTCATCTCTTGGAACCATTTTCTCCTTCTCCATTATACAACCATTTTTCACTTCATAAGCACGACCTCTGGTGTCAACTGCATGCAGCAAACTATTACTTTGAAGATAACTCTCTTCATTAAAAAAAGGTTCACTACTTGAACTATGCATCCATTCTCCTAAAAACACTTTACAAAAGTTTGTTCTTTTCACTAGTCTTTTCCTTTTGCTTTGTGATTTCAGTACATTGACCATTTTATCTAATGTACGCATCCTGTTCAAAATTAAAATGAATAGTTTCCTTTTTAATTCTAAAGCCTTTGCTACAATGGCTTCAATTTCTTTTTTTCTCTTATAAAATTTTGCTTTTTTCTTATATTTCTTCACATCCTTTATCAAATTGGACATAACTCTTCTCTGAAACATTTTTCTACAAATCTCTTTAAACGCTGTTTTTCTTTTTAAGTTAATTTTTATTGTTTCTGAAGGTATATTTGCATTAACTAAATGCTCAATTTTTTCCTGTTGTTTTCTATTTAAAACATTATTTCCAGTACAGACATTTTGTACATTTTTCCTTTTTTTGAAGATATTTTTAAAAAAATCTTTTGTCTGCTTACCAGAAGACTTTCTCTTTTTCCCAACATGAGCATCTCCAACTAACTTAGGTCCTCCAGTTGTCTTCAAATATAGATTTTTTTTCTGGTTTTTCCTTAGTCTGGATTTTGTAGGCATCTTACATTTTGTTCACTGCTCTTCAGCAATACCTGAAAGAAACTAAAAAAAAATTCCTTTATTTTATTTAAAAATATTACTATATTTTTTATGATCTTTTCAAATCTTAAAATACTATGTACCCCTTTCCTACAAGTGAAAATCACAATAAAACCATCACAAATTAAATATCTAAAAACAATTCCTGTGTGCACACAGAGTCATGGTGTGATATCAGGCAGAAAACGAAATTTCTTTGCCAATTTGAAAGCACACTTACTACTCTTTTTTTAGCAAGTGATAAGTACTTTTACAGTCTGACACATTTTCAATCCACTTTTCAGATTATGAAAACAGCACATGTCCAAACAGCTTTTTGAGACCAGGAACATGTGTAACCTGGGTGAATGACTACACTCCAGCAAAGGCAACCAGCCTTACTGATGTTGAATGTATTTGCATTACTCACTGCAACCTCAAACCCCACTCGGTTGTGAATACTATGCATGATTCTACAGGATAAGCAGCTGGGTGTGTGCTAAGAGTCTGCTTCTGCAGAAAAATAGCTGCCCCTTTCCTACTAATGCAAATCTAAAATTACCAGAGTAATACGCAATAAATCTCTGTCAACAATTCCTCTTTGCACACAGAGTCATGGTTTGATATTAGGCAGAAAACGAAATTTCTTTGCCAATTTGAAAGCACACTTACTACTCTTTTTTTAGCAAGTGATAAGTACTTTTACAGTCTGACACATTTTCATTCCACTTTTCAGAATCTGAAAACAGCACATGTCCAAACAGCTTTTTGAGACCAGGAACATGTGTAACCTGGGTGAATGACTACACTCCAGCAAAGGCAACCAGCCTTAGTGATGTTGAATGTATTTGCATTACTCACTGCAACCTCAAACCCCACTCGGTTGTGAATACTATGCATGATTCTACAGGATAAGCAGCTGGGTGTGTGCTAAGAGTCTGCTTCTGCAGAAAAATTAGCTGCCCCTTTCCTACTAATACAAAATCTAAAATTAGCAGAGTAATACGCAATAAATCTCTGACAACAATTCCTCTTTGCACACAGAGTCATGGTTTGATATTAGGCAGAAAACGAAATTTCTTTGCCAATTTGAAAGCACACTTACTTCTCTTTTTTTAGCAAGTGATAAGTACTTTTACAGTCTGACACATTTTCATTCAACTTTTCAGAATCTGAAAACAGCACATGTCCAAACAGCTTTTTGAGACCAGGAACATGTGTAACCTTGGTGAATGACTACACTCCAGCAAAGGCAACCAGCCTTAGTGATGTTGAATGTATTTGCATTACTCACTGCAACCTCAAACCCCACTCGGTTGTGAATACTATGCATGATTCTACAGGATAAACAGCTGGGTGTGTGCTAAGAGTCTGCTTCTGCAGAAAAATAGCTGCCCCTTTCCTACTAATGCAAATCTAAAATTACCAGAGTAATACGCAATAAATCTCTGTCAACAGTTCCTCTTTGCACACAGAGTCATGGTTTGATATTAGGCAGAAAACGAAATTTCTTTGCCAATTTGAAAGCACACTTACTACTCTTTTTTTGGCAAGTGATAAGTACTTTTACAGTCTGACACATTTTCATTCCATTTTTCAGAATCTGAAAACAGCACATGTCCAAACAGCTTTTTGAGAGCAGGAACATGTGTAACCTGGGTGAATGACTACACTCCAGCAAAGGCAACCAGCCTTAGTGATGTTGAATGTATTTGCATTGCTCACTGCAACCTCAAACCCCACTCGGTTGTGAATACTATGCATGATTCTACAGGATAAGCAGCTGGGTGTGTGCTAAGAGTCTGCTTCTGCAGAAAAATAGCTGCCCCTTTCCTACTAATGCAAATCTAAAATTACCAGAGTAATACGCAATAAATCTCTGTCAACAATTCCTCTTTGCACACAGAGTCATGGTTTGATATTAGGCAGAAAACGAAATTTCTTTGCCAATTTGAAAGCACACTTACTACTCTTTTTTTAGCAAGTGATAAGTACTTTTACAGTCTGACACATTTTCATTCCACTTTTCAGAATCTGAAAACAGCACATGTCCAAACAGCTTTTTGAGACCAGGAACATGTGTAACCTGGGTGAATGACTACACTCCAGCAAAGGCAACCAGCCTTAGTGATGTTGAATGTATTTGCATTACTCACTGCAAACTCAAACCCCACTCGGTTGTGAATACTATGCATGATTCTACAGGATAAGCAGCTGGGTGTGTGCTAAGAGTCTGCTTCTGCAGAAAAATAGCTGCCCCTTTCCTACTAATGCAAATCTAAAATTACCAGAGTAATACGCAATAAATCTCTGACAACAATTCCTCTTTGCACACAGAGTCATGGTTTGATATTAGGCAGAAAACGAAATTTCTTTGCCAATTTGAAAGCACACTTACTTCTCTTTTTTTAGCAAGTGATAAGTACTTTTACAGTCTGACACATTTTCAATCCACTTTTCAGATTCTGAAAACAGCACATGTCCAAACAGCTTTTTGAGACCAGGAACATGTGTAACCTGGGTGAATGAGTACACTCCAGCAAAGGCAACCAGCCTTAGTGATGTTGAATGTATTTGCATTACTCACTGCAACCTCAAACACCACTCGGTTTGTCAATACTATGCATGATTCTACAGGATAAGCAGCTGGGTGTGTGCTAAGAGTCTGCTTCTGCAGAAAATAGCTGCCCCTTTCCTACTAATGCAAATCTAAAATTACCAGAGTAATACGCAATAAATCTCTGTCAACAATTCCTCTTTGCACACAGAGTCATGGTTTGATATTAGGCAGAAAACGGAATTTCTTTGCCAATTTGAAAGCACACTTACTTCTCTTTTTTTGGCAAGTGATAAGTACTTTTACAGTCTGACACATTTTCAATCCACTTTTCAGATTCTGAAAACAGCACATGTCCAAACAGCTTTTTGAGACCAGGAACATGTGTAACCTGGGTGAATGACTACACTCCAGCAAAGGCAACCAGCCTTAGTGATGTTGAATGTATTTGCATTACTCACTGCAACCTCAAACCCCACTCGGTTGTGAATACTATCCATGATTCTACAGGATAAGCAGCTGGGTGTGTGCTAAGAGTCTGCTTCTGCAGAAAAATAGCTGCCCCTTTCCTACTAATGCAAATCTAAAATTACCAGAGTAATACGCAATAAATCTCTGACAACAATTCCTCTTTGCACACAGAGTCATGGTTTGATATTAGGCAGAAAACGAAATTTCTTTGCCAATTTGAAAGCACACTTACTTCTCTTTTTTTAGCAAGTGATAAGTACTTTTACAGTCTGACACATTTTCAATCCACTTTTCAGAATCTGAAAACAGCACATGTCCAAACAGCTTTTTGAGACCAGGAACATGTGTAACCTGGGTGAATGACTACACTCCAGCAAAGGCAACCAGCCTTAGTGATGTTGAATGTATTTGCATTACTCACTGCAACCTCAAACCCCACTCGGTTGTGAATACTATGCATGATTCTACAGGATAAGCAGCTGGGTGTGTGCTAAGAGTCTGCTTCTGCAGAAAAATAGCTGCCCCTTTCCTACTAATGCAAATCTAAAATTACCAGAGTAATACGCAATAAATCTCTGACAACAATTCCTCTTTGCACACAGAGTCATGGTTTGATATTAGGCAGAAAACGAAATTTCTTTGCCAATTTGAAAGCACACTTACTTCTCTTTTTTTGGCAAGTGATAAGTACTTTTACAGTCTGACACATTTTCAATCCACTTTTCAGATTCTGAAAACAGCGCATGTCCAAACAGCTTTTTGAGACCAGGAACATGTGTAACCTGGGTGAATGACTACACTCCAGCAAAGGCAACCAGCCTTAGTGATGTTGAATGTATTTGCATTACTCACTGCAACCTCAAACCCCACTCAGTTGTGAATACTATGCATGATTCGACATGATAAGCAGCTGGGTGTGTGCTAAGGGTTTGCTTCTGCAGAAAAATAGCTGCCCCTTTCCTACTAATGCAAATCTAAAATTACCAGAGTAATACGCAATAAATCTCGGACAACAATTCCTCTTTGCACACAGAGTCATGGTTTGATATTAGGCAGAAAACGAAATTTCTTTGCCAATTTGAAAGCACACTTACTTCTCTTTTTTTAGCAAGTGATAAGTACTTTTACAGTCTGACACATTTTCATTCCACTTTTCAGAATCTGAAAACAGCACATGTCCAAACAGCTTTTTGAGACCAGGAACATGTGTAACCTGGGTGAATGACTACACTCCAGCAAAGGCAACCAGCCTTAGTGATGTTGAATGTATTTGCATTACTCACTGCAACCTCAAACCCCACTCGGTTGTGAATACTATGCATGATTCTACAGGATAAGCAGCTGGGTGTGTGCTAAGAGTCTGCTTCTGCAGAAAAAATAGCTGCCCCTTTCCTACTAATACAAATCTAAAATTAGCAGAGTAATACGCAATAAATCTCTGACAACAATTCCTCTTTGCACACAGAGTCATGGTTTGATATTAGGCAGAAAACGAAATTTCTTTGCCAATTTGAAAGCACACTTACTTCTCTTTTTTTAGCAAGTGATAAGTACTTTTACAGTCTGACACATTTTCATTCCACTTTTTAGAATCTGAAAACAGCACATGTCCAAACAGCTTTTTGAGACCAGGAACATGTGTAACCTGGGTGAATGACTACACTCCAGCAAAGGCAACCAGCCTTAGTGATGTTGAATGTATTTGCATTACTCACTGCAACCTCAAACCCCACTCGGTTGTGAATACTATGCATGATTCTACAGGATAAGCAGCTGGGTGTGTGCTAAGAGTCTGCTTCTGCAGAAAAAATAGCTGCCCCTTTCCTACTAATACAAATCTAAAATTAGCAGAGTAATACGCAATAAATCTCTGACAACAATTCCTCTTTGCACACAGAGTCATGGTTTGATATTAGGCAGAAAACGAAATTTCTTTGCCAATTTGAAAGCACACTTACTTCTCTTTTTTTAGCAAGTGATAAGTACTTTTACAGTCTGACACATTTTCATTCCACTTTTCAGAATCTGAAAACAACACATGTCCAAACAGCTTTTTGAGACCAGGAACATGTGTAACCTGGGTGAATGACTACACTCCAGCAAAGGCAACCAGCCTTAGTGATGTTGAATGTATTTGCATTACTCACTGCAACCTCAAACCCCACTCGGTTGTGAATACTATGCATGATTCTACAGGATAAACAGCTGGGTGTGTGCTAAGAGTCTGCTTCTGCAGAAAAATAGCTGCCCCTTTCCTACTAATGCAAATCTAAAATTACCAGAGTAATACGCAATAAATCTCTGTCAACAGTTCCTCTTTGCACACAGAGTCATGGTTTGATATTAGGCAGAAAACGAAATTTCTTTGCCAATTTGAAAGCACACTTACTACTCTATTTTTGGCAAGTGATAAGTACTTTTACAGTCTGACACATTTTCATTCCATTTTTCAGAATCTGAAAACAGCACATGTCCAAACAGCTTTTTGAGAGCAGGAACATGTGTAACCTGGGTGAATGACTACACTCCAGCAAAGGCAACCAGCCTTAGTGATGTTGAATGTATTTGCATTGCTCACTGCAACCTCAAACCCCACTCGGTTGTGAATACTATGCATGATTCTACAGGATAAGCAGCTGGGTGTGTGCTAAGAGTCTGCTTCTGCAGAAAAATAGCTGCCCCTTTCCTACTAATGCAAATCTAAAATTACCAGAGTAATACGCAATAAATCTCTGTCAACAATTCCTCTTTGCACACAGAGTCATGGTTTGATATTAGGCAGAAAACGAAATTTCTTTGCCAATTTGAAAGCACACTTACTACTCTTTTTTTAGCAAGTGATAAGTACTTTTACAGTCTGACACATTTTCATTCCACTTTTCAGAATCTGAAAACAGCACATGTCCAAACAGCTTTTTGAGACCAGGAACATGTGTAACCTGGGTGAATGACTACACTCCAGCAAAGGCAACCAGCCTTAGTGATGTTGAATGTATTTGCATTACTCACTGCAACCTCAAACCCCACTCGGTTGTGAATACTATGCATGATTCTACAGGATAAGCAGCTGGGTGTGTGCTAAGAGTCTGCTTCTGCAGAAAAATAGCTGCCCCTTTCCTACTAATGCAAATCTAAAATTACCAGAGTAATACGCAATAAATCTCTGACAACAATTCCTCTTTGCACACAGAGTCATGGTTTGATATTAGGCAGAAAACGAAATTTCTTTGCCAATTTGAAAGCACACTTACTTCTCTTTTTTTAGCAAGTGATAAGTACGTTTACAGTCTGACACATTTTCAATCCACTTTTCAGATTCTGAAAACAGCACATGTCCAAATAGCTTTTTGAGACCAGGAACATGTGTAACCTGGGTGAATGAGTACACTCCAGCAAAGGCAACCAGCCTTAGTGATGTTGAATGTATTTGCATTACTCACTGCAACCTCAAACACCACTCGGTTTGTCAATACTATGCATGATTCTACAGGATAAGCAGCTGGGTGTGTGCTAAGAGTCTGCTTCTGCAGAAAATAGCTGCCCCTTTCCTACTAATGCAAATCTAAAATTACCAGAGTAATACGCAATAAATCTCTGACAACAATTCCTCTTTGCACACAGAGTCATGGTTTGATATTAGGCAGAAAACGAAATTTCTTTGCCAATTTGAAAGCACACTTACTTCTCTTTTTTTAGCAAGTGATAAGTACTTTTACAGTCTGACACATTTTCAATCCACTTTTCAGAATCTGAAAACAGCACATGTCCAAACAGCTTTTTGAGACCAGGAACATGTTTAACCTGGGTGAATGACTACACTCCAGCAAAGGCAACCAGCCTTAGTGATGTTGAATGTATTTGCATTACTCACTGCAACCTCAAACCCCACTCGGTTGTGAATACTATGCATGATTCTACAGGATAAGCAGCTGGGTGTGTGCTAAGAGTCTGCTTCTGCAGAAAAATAGCTGCCCCTTTCCTACTAATGCAAATCTAAAATTACCAGAGTAATACGCAATAAATCTCTGACAACAATTCCTCTTTGCACACAGAGTCATCATGGTTTGATATTAGGCAGAAAACGAAATTTCTTTGCCAATTTGAAAGCACACTTACTTCTCTTTTTTTGGCAAGTGATAAGTACTTTTACAGTCTGACACATTTTCAATCCACTTTTCAGATTCTGAAAACAGCGCATGTCCAAACAGCTTTTTGAGACCAGGAACATGTGTAACCTGGGTGAATGACTACACTCCAGCAAAGGCAACCAGCCTTAGTGATGTTGAATGTATTTGCATTACTCACTGCAACCTCAAACCCCACTCGGTTGTGAATACTATGCATGATTCTACAGGATAAGCAGCTGGGTGTGTGCTAAGAGTCTGCTTCTGCAGAAAAATAGCTGCCCCTTTCCTACTAATGCAAATCTAAAATTACCAGAGTAAAACGCAATAAATCTCTGACAACAATTCCTCTTTGCACACAGAGTCATGGTTTGATATTAGGCAGAAAACGAAATTTCTTTGCCAATTTGAAAGCACACTTACTTCTCTTTTTTTAGCAAGTGATAAGTACTTTTACAGTCTGACACATTTTCATTCCACTTTTCAGAATCTGAAAACAGCACATGTCCAAACAGCTTTTTGAGACCAGGAACATGTGTAACCTGGGTGAATGACTACACTCCAGCAAAGGCAACCAGCCTTAGTGATGTTGAATGTATTTGCATTACTCACTGCAACCTCAAACCCCACTCGGTTGTGAATACTATGCAGGATTCTACAGGATAAGCAGCTGGGTGTGTGCTAAGAGTCTGCTTCTGCAGAAAAATAGCTGCCCCTTTCCTACTAATGCAAATCTAAAATTACCAGAGTAATACGCAATAAATCTCTGTCAACAATTCCTCTTTGCACACAGAGTCATGGTTTGATATTAGGCAGAAAACGAAATTTCTTTGCCAATTTGAAAGCACACTTACTTCTCTTTTTTTAGCAAGTGATAAGTACTTTTACAGTCTGACACATTTTCATTCCACTTTTCAGAATCTGAAAACAGCACATGTCCAAACAGCTTTTTGAGACCAGGAACATGTGTAACCTGGGTGAATGACTACACTCCAGCAAAGGCAACCAGCCTTAGTGATGTTGAATGTATTTGCATTACTCACTGCAACCTCAAACCCCACTCGGTTGTGAATACTATGCATGATTCTACAGGATAAGCAGCTGGGTGTGTGCTAAGAGTCTGCTTCTGCAGAAAAATAGCTGCCCCTTTCCTACTAATGCAAATCTAAAATTACCAGAGTAATACGCAATAAATCTCTGTCAACAATTCCTCTTTGCACACAGAGTCATGGATTGATATTAGGCAGAAAACGAAATTTCTTTGCCAATTTGAAAGCACACTTACTTCTCTTTTTTTAGCAAGTGATAAGTACTTTTACAGTCTGACACATTTTTATTCCACTTTTCAGAATCTGAAAACAGCACATGTCCAAACAGCTTTTTGAGACCAGGAACATGTGTAACCTGGGTGAATGACTACACTCCAGCAAAGGCAACCAGCCTTAGTGATGTTGAATGTATTTGCATTACTCACTGCAACCTCAAACCCCACTCGGTTGTGAATACTATGCATGATTCTACAGGATAAGCAGCTGGGTGTGTGCTAAGAGTCTGCTTCTGCAGAAAAATAGCTGCCCCTTTCCTACTAATGCAAATCTAAAATTACCAGAGTAATACGCAATAAATCTCTGTCAACAATTCCTCTTTGCACACAGAGTCATGGATTGATATTAGGCAGAAAACGAAATTTCTTTGCCAATTTGAAAGCACACTTACTTCTCTTTTTTTAGCAAGTGATAAGTACTTTTACAGTCTGACACATTTTTATTCCACTTTTCAGAATCTGAAAACAGCACATGTCCAAACAGCTTTTTGAGACCAGGAACATGTGTAACCTGGGTGAATGACTACACTCCAGCAAAGGCAACCAGCCTTAGTGATGTTGAATGTATTTGCATTACTCACTGCAACCTCAAACCCCACTCGGTTGTGAATACTATGCATGATTCTACAGGATAAGCAGCTGGGTGTGTGCTAAGAGTCTGCTTCTGCAGAAAAATAGCTGCCCCTTTCCTACTAATGCAAATCTAAAATTACCAGAGTAATACGCAATAAATCTCTGACAACAATTCCTCTTTGCACACAGAGTCATCTTCTGATTCTATGCAGAAAACAGTTTTCCTCATTTATACCAGTACACCTTAATTTATGGTGAAAATATAGTCCATAATATTTTACATGTTCCTTACATTTAAATTTCTCCCAAAATTCAAAATGATAAACACAACTTCAACAAAAGGAATTCCAATTCTATTATTCATTTCTAAATTTACCACATACATCCCCTCTCAAACTCATAACTCACCTTTAAAATTAGTTAGTTGTGAAAGAAATGTGGCACTCAAACAGCAGATTATCAGAGCCAGGATCTCTGTTCTGTACACCTCTCTCCTCTCAGCAGAACCAGATAATGGCAATGTTTCCCTCTCTTTTTCCACACATATACATGTTAATTTCAAATCTCAGTGCTTCCCCCTTTTTTTCAAATGTAATCACACATTTCTATTGGTTGAAAACCAACCCTTTTCCAAAAGTACCCTTCCCCCAACTTGACTTCTGCCTGCTACCATAGCAACAGCTCATGGAACACTGCTGTGTGGAGTCAGGTCAGAAGTTCACCACACAATGTTTCATTTCCAAAGAGCAAGAGTGCTTGACTTTTCTAACCTAACAGCAAATCAATAGTAATGTTCTTTGGTAACACGTTTTTCTGTACCAATACAAAACATGCTTCTATAAATTTACACATACAGCCTAGTTTTTAGTGTAGAATGGTATGAAACAGCCAATGAGTTCTTTTTATTTTAAAAAAATATGTATGCCTCCATTTCCAAACTGTCTTTCATTTCTTTTTCCCATTCTACTGAAATACACCTCCTGAGTGCATCCAGATCTCCTTGGAAGATGTTCACAGTGTGGATTGTAGGGCATAGCTATGTCTTCTGGAGTGAAAAGTATGCAGAGAAAACAGGTATGGTGAGAGACCTTGCTTTGCCAAATGTAGACATTAAATGGATTGGTCAGAGAGGGTTAAAGTGGCACCAATTGATGCCATTGGTGAAATCCTTCATGCAAATCCAACACCCTGACCTCATAATTGTGCACTGTGGTGGCAATGACCTAGGCACTTTGACTGGGGTAGATCTGGAAATGCTTATGAAGGAGACCTTTGCACAACTGTTTTCACTTTTCCCTAAAACTGCCTTTACGTATTCTAACATATGCCAAAGGCAAAAATGGAACTGGCCCAAACAATTTTGTCCACAGATTGACAAAGCAAGAAAGCACGTCAAGAAATCTGTTTCTGCTTTCCTCCGAGACTATGGTATGGGTTCCATTTACCACAACAACTTGCGTTACAACATGCAAGACATTTATAGAGGAGATGGTGTACACTTCACTGATGAAGGGAACAGAGTCTTCCTCTTGAACCTTAGACTCTGCATCGGTACTTACTTGTAGGTACCACTAAAAAATCACTTCATAAACACAACAGCTCTTTTTAGAGCCCCCTAATATCTAAACACTTAAATCTGAATTTTATTTATTTATTTTTTCTGCCGTACGCGTACGGTAAGCTTACCATACGCGTACTCCGCGATTTTTAAAAAAAAATTAATAAATGCATTTTTCGTACTTTTGTGTCCTTCTTTGACCCCCTTTCAAATGTTAGGGGGTCTGTAACTCTCTTCCTTGCCCCCTTTTCACGTTATCTCCCTTTTTTTTTCTGTGTGAAACACACGAAATGGCGGCCGACACTTCCTGATTTCGTCCGATTCTAATGTTTACAGTCATGTGACAACCAATCAGATTTGAGCTCGCGCACGAAACCGTACGCGTACGGTAAGCTTACGGTAAGCGCACAGAGCGCGCTTACAGATATATATATTGATTTAAATGCTATTTTCTCAGGACCTACTGAACAGATTTACACCAGACCTACAAAAGGCACATCCTTGACCTGAGGACTACCTCTCTGCCAAATTTCAAGTAATTCTATTCAGCCGTTCGGGCTGTAGCTCGGACTAAAGGTCCTATGGGAAAATGCATGGGGAAAACGTGTTTTGGGACCCCCCTTTTTTCTCAGCCCCCGCTTGACGAATCCCCCCAAGACTTTCAGGGTAGGAGCGGAGCGGAGCGCCCCATTAGTTTTGAAAATTTCGCGAGGATTCGTCGACCGGCGCCAAAGTTATTCCAAATAGAATGTTGCGGATTTCCTATGGAAACACGGTCCTAACTATAACTATCTACTGGCGACCGCCAGTAGATAATATACACATACATGTATATGAATGCATATACATATATATGCATATATATGTGCATATGTGTGTGTGTAGAGAGAGGTAGAGAGCGGTAGAGAAGTAGAGGTACAGAGGTAGAGGTGTAGAGGTAGAGAGGTAGAGGTAGAGAGGAAGAGGTAGAGAGGTAGAGAGGTAGAGAGTAGTAGAGAGAGAGGTAGAGAGAGGTAGAGAGGTAGAGAGTGAGTAGTAGAGTGGTAGAGAGTGAGTGGCAGAGAGTAGTAGAGAGTAGTAGAGTGAGTAGTAGAGAGTAGTAGAGAGTGAGTAGTAGATATTGAATAGTAGTGAGTAGTAGAGAGAGAGTAGTAGAGAGTACTAGAGAGTGAATAGTAGAGAGTGAGAAGTAGAGAGTAGTAGTGAGTGAGTAGTAGAGAGTGAGTAGTAGAGAGTAGTAGAGAGGGAGTAGTAGAGAGTGAGTAGTAGAGAGTAGTAGAGTAGTAGAGAGTAGTAAAGTAGTAGAGAGTAAGTATTAGCAAGAGAGAAGTAGAGAGTAGTAGAGAGTGAGTAGTAGTGTAGTAGAGAGTGAGTGGTAGAGAGTAGTAGAGAGCAGTAGAGTGAGTAGTATAGAGTAGTAGAGAGTGCGTAAGAGAGTAGTAGAGAGTAGTCAGTCAGTGTTATTCAGTCAGTGTCAGTCAGTCAGTGTCAGTCAATCAGTGTCAGTCAGTGTCAGTCAATCAGTGTCAGTAAGTGTCAGTCAGTCAGTGTCAGTCAATCAGTGTCAGTTAGTCAGTTTCAGTCAATCAGTGTCAGTCAGTGTCAATCCGTCAGTGTCAGTCAGTCAGTGTCAGTCAGCCTGTGTCAGCTAGAGCAGCTCTGCGGACCTGGTTCTCTGGCTCTAAAGCAGCTCTGCTGTCCTGGTTTCTCTGGCTCTACAGCAAGTCTGCTGACCTGGTTCTCTGGCTCTAGAGCAGCTCTGCTGACCTAGTTCTTAGGCTACAGAGCAGCTCTGCTGATCTGGTTCTCTGGCTCTACAACAGCTCTGCTGACCTGGCTCTATGGCTCTATAGCAGTTCTGCTGACTTGGTTCTCTGGCTCTAGAGCAGCTCTGCTAACCTGGTTCTCTCCCTCTAGAGCAGCTCTGCTGACCTATTTCTCTCCCTCTAAAGCCGCTCTACTGACCTGGTTTCTCTGGCTCTACAGCAGCTCTGCTG
The DNA here is from genome assembly GCF_964204655.1 of Triturus cristatus. Taxonomy (NCBI): domain Eukaryota; kingdom Metazoa; phylum Chordata; class Amphibia; order Caudata; family Salamandridae; genus Triturus; species Triturus cristatus. Next base: position 542,524,502 of record NC_140594.1, on the reverse strand, counting down.
TCCTGGTTCTCTGGCTCTAGAGCAGCTCTGCTGCCCTGGTTCTTAGGCTCTAGAGCAACTCTGCTGATTTGGTTCTCTGGCTCTAAAGCTGCTCTGCTGACCTGGTTCTATGGCTCTAAAGCAGCTCTACTGACCTGGTTCTCTGGCTCTAAAGCAGCTCTGCTGACTTGGTTCTCTCCCTCTTAAGCAGCTCTGCTTACCTGGTTTCTCTGGCTCTACAGCAGTACTGCTGATATGATTCTCTGGCTCTAGACCTGGTTCTCCCCCTCTAGAGCAGCTCTGCAGACCTGGTTCTCTCACTCTAAAGCCGGTCTACTGACCTGGTTTCTCTGGTTCTACAGCAGCTCTGCTGACCTCGTTCTCTGGCTCTAGAGCAGCTCTGCTGATCTGGTTCTCTGGCTCTAAAGCCGTTCTGCTGACCTGGTTCTCTGGCTCTAAAGCAGCTCTACTGACCTGGTTCTCTGGCTCTAAAGCCGTTCTGCTGACCTGGTTCTCTGGCTCTAAAGCAGCTCTGCTGACTTGGTTCTCTGGCTCTAAAGCAGCTCTGCTGACCTGGTTCTCTCCCTCTAAAGCAGATCTGCTGACCTGGTTTCTCTGGCTCTACAGCAGCTCTGCTGACCTGGTTCTCGGGCACTAGAGCAGCTCTGCTGACCTAGTTCTTAGGCTCTAGAACAGCTCTGCTGACCTGGTTTCTCTGGCTCTAAAGCAGCTCTGCTGACCTGGTTTCTCTGGCTCTACAGAAGTTCTGCTGATATGGTTCTCTGGCTCTTAAGTAGCTCTGCTGACCTGGTTCTCTCCCTCTAAAGCAGGTCTACTGACCTGGTTTTTCTGACTCTACAGCAGCTCTGCTGACCTGGTATTCTGGCTCAAGAGCAACTCTGCTGACCTGGTTCTTAGGCTCTAGAAGCAGCTCTGCTGACACGGTTCTATGTCTCTAAAGCAGTTCTGCTGACCTGGTTCTCTGGCTCTAGAGAAGCTCTTCTGACCTGGTTCTCTCCCTCTAAAGCAGCACTACTGACCTGGTTTCTCTGGCCCTACAGCAGCTCTGCTGACCTGGTTCTCTGGCTCTAGAGCAGCGCTGCTGACCTGGTTTCTCTGTCTCTAGAGCAGCTCTACTGACCTGGTTCTCTGGCTCTAGAGCAGCTCTGCTGACCTAGTTCTTAGGCTCTAGAGCAGCTCTGCTGACCTGGTTCTCTGGCTCTACAACAGCTCTGCTTACCTGGTTCTCGGGCTCTAAAGCAGCTCTGCTGACCCGGTTCTATGGCTCTAAAGCAATTCTGCTGACCTGGTTCTCTGGCTCTAGAGCAGCTCTGCTGACCTGGTCCCTTGGCTCTAAAGCAGATCTGCTGACCTGGTTCTCTATCTCTAAAGCAGCTCTGCTGACCTGGTTCTCTCGCTCTAAAGCAGCTCTAATGACCTGGTTTCTCTGGCTCTACAGCAGCTCTGCTGACCTGGTTCTATGGCTCTAAAGCAGCTCTACTGACCTGGTTCTCTGGCTCTAAAGCAGCTCTGCTGACTTGGTTCTCTCCCTCTTAAGCAGCTCTGCTTACCTGGTTTCTCTGGCTCTACAGCAGTACTGCTGATATGATTCTCTGGCTCTAGACCTGGTTCTCCCGCTCTAGAGCAGCTCTGCAGACCTGGTTCTCTCACTCTAAAGCCGGTCTACTGACCTGGTTTCTCTGGTTCTACAGCAGCTCTGCTGACCTCGTTATCTGGCTCTAGAGCGGCTCTGCTGATCTGGTTCTCTGGCTCTAAAGCCGTTCTGCTGACCTGGTTCTCTGGCTCTAAAGCAGCTCTGCTGACCTGGTTCTCTGGCTCTAAAGCTGTTCTGCTGACCTGGTTCTCTGGCTCTAAAGCAGCTCTGCTGACTTGGTTCTCTGGCTCTAAAGCAGCTCTGCTGACCTGGTTCTCTCCCTCTAAAGCAGATCTGCTGACCTGGTTTCTCTGGCTCTACAGCAGCTCTGCTGACCTGGTTCTCGGGCACTAGAGCAGCTCTGCTGACCTAGTTCTTAGGCTCTAGAACAGCTCTGCTGACCTGGTTTCTCTGGCTCTAAAGCAGCTCTGCTGACCTGGTTTCTCTGGCTCTACAGAAGTTCTGCTGATATGGTTCTCTGGCTCTTGAGTAGCTCTGCTGACCTGGTTCTCTCCCTCTAAAGCAGGTCTACTGACCTGGTTTTTCTGACTCTACAGCAGCTCTGCTGACCTGGTATTCTGGCTCAAGAGCAACTCTGCTGACCTGGTTCTTAGGCTCTAGAAGCAGCTCTGCTGACACGGTTCTATGTCTCTAAAGCAGTTCTGCTGACCTGGTTCTCTGGCTCTAGAGAAGCTCTTCTGACCTGGTTCTCTCCCTCTAAAGCAGCACTACTGACCTGGTTTCTCTGGCCCTACAGCAGCTCTGCTGACCTGGTTCTCTGGCTCTAGAGCAGCGCTGCTGACCTGGTTTCTCTGTCTCTAGAGCAGCTCTACTGACCTGGTTCTCTGGCTCCAGAGCAGCTCTGCTGACCTAGTTCTTAGGCTCTAGAGCAGCTCTGCTGACCTGGTTCTCTGGCTCTACAACAGCTCTGCTTACCTGGTTCTCGGGCTCTAAAGCAGCTCTGCTGACCCGGTTCTATGGCTCTAAAGCAATTCTGCTGACCTGGTTCTCTGGCTCTAGAGCAGCTCTGCTGACCTGGTCCCTTGGCTCTAAAGCAGATCTGCTGACCTGGTTCTCTATCTCTAAAGCAGCTCTGCTGACCTGGTTCTCTCGCTCTAAAGCAGCACTCCTGACCTGGTTTCTCTGGCTCTACAGCAGCTCTGCTGACCTGGTTCTCTGGCTCTAGAGCAGCTCTGCTGACCCGGTTCTTAGGCTCTAGAGCAGCTCTGCTGACCTGGTTCTCTGGCTCTAAAGCAGCTCTGCTAACTAGGTTCTTTGGCTTTAAAGCAGCTCTGCTGAACTGGTTCTCTCCCTCTAAATCAGCTCTGCTGACCTGGTTCTCTGCCTCTAGAGCAGCTCTGCTGACCTGGTTCTATGACTCTAAAGAAGCTCTGCTGACCTGGTTCTCTGGCTCTAGAGCAGCTCTGCTGACCTGGTTCTCTGGCTCTAAAGCAGCTCTGCTGACCTGGTTCTCTCCCTCTAAAGCAGCTCTGCTGGCCTGGTTTCTCTGGCTCTAGAGCAGATCTGCTGACCTGCTTCTCTGGCTCTAAAGTAGATCTGATGACCTGGTTCTCTCCCTCTAAAGCAGCTCTGCTGACCTGGTTCTCTGCCTCTAGAGCAGCTCTGCTGACCTGGTTCTCTGGCTCTAAAGCAGCTCTGCTGACCTGGTTCTCTGGCTCTACAGCAGCTCTTCTGACCTGGTTCTCTGGCTCTAAAGCAGCTCTGCTGGCCTGGTTCTCTCCCTCTAAAGAGCTCTGCTGACCTGGTTCTCTTGCTCTAAAGCAGTTCTGCTGACCTCGTTCTCTGCCTCTAGTGCAGCTCTGCTGACCTGGTTCTCTCCCTCTAAAGCAGCTTTGCTGACCTGGTTTCTCCGGCTCTACAGCAGCTCTGCTGACCTGGTTCTCGGCCTCTAGAGCAGCTCTGCTGACCTGGGTCTCTGGCTCTAGAGCAGCTCTGCTGACATGGGTCTCTGGTTCTAGAGCAGCTCTGCTGACCTGCTTCTTAGGCTCTGGAGCAGGTCTGCTGACCTGCTTCTCTGGCTCTATAACGGCTCTGCTGACCTGGTTTCTCTGGCTCTACAGCAGCTCTGCTGACCTGGTTCTCTGCACTCACGATGCACGCACCCGACTTCACGAAAATATATTTTTATTATAAGTACAAATATATTATTTTTATGAATATCTTAGATAATCTCTTACCCTAATATGTATATTAAACACACATACATATAATTTTAGAACATAAAAAAATTTGTGGGAGTCGCGCACCCAGCGTGCCCCAGCACGTATATGACATCATGTGGGACCTGCCACCGCTAGCGGCGCGTACCGTAATGCACATGTGTCGTGAATGCGCGGGAGCAGGAGTCGCGGACTGGTCGCATACCAATCACGTACATCACGTAATATTAAATGTATATGATGTAACTGAAAAACACGCAGCCATCGCACACCGTACGCGGATCCCTCACAACGTTTCTAAAATGGCAGTCAGTGTCAGTCAATCAGCGTCAGTTAGTCAGTTTCAGTCAATCAGTGTCAGTCAGTGTCAATCCGTCAGTGTCAGTCAGTCAGTGTCAGTCAGCCTGTGTCAGCTAGAGCAGCTCTGCTGACCTGGTTCTCTGGCTCTAAAGAAGCTCTGCTGACCTGGTTTCTCTGGCTCTACAGCAGGTCTGCTGACCTGGTTCTCTGGCTCTAGAGCAGCTCTGCTGACCTAGTTCTTAGGCTACAGAGCAGCTCTGCTGATCTGGTTGTCTGGCTCTACAACAGCTCTGCAGACCTGGTTCTCTGGCTCAAAAGCAGCTCTGCTGACCCGGCTCTATGGCTCTATAGCAGTTCTGCTGACTTGGTTCTCTGGCTCTAGAGCAGCTCTGCTAACCTGGTTCTCTCCCTCTAGAGCAGCTCTGCTGACCTGGTTCTCTCCCTCTAAAGCAGGTCTACTGACCTGGTTTCTCTGGCTCTACAGCAGCTCTGCTGACCTAGTATTCTGGCTCAAGAGCAACTCTGCTGACCTGGTTCTTAGGCTTTAGAGCAGCTCTGCTGGCCTGGTTCTCAGTCTGTAAAGCAGCTTTGCTCACCTGGTTCTATGGCTCTAAAGCAGCTCTGCTCACTTGGTTCTCTGGCTCTAGAGCAGCTCTGCTGACCTGGTTCTCTCCCTCTAAAGCATCTCTGCTGACCTGGTTTCTCTGGCTCTACAGCAGTTCTGCTGATATGGTTCTCTGGCTCTAGAGCAGCTCTGCTGACCTGGTTCTCTCCCTCTAAAGCAGGTCTACTGACCTGGGTTCTCTGGCACTACAGCAGCTCTGCTGACCTGGTTCTCTGGCTCTAGAGCAGCTCTGCTGACATGGTTTTTAGGCTCTAGAGCAGCTCTGATGACCTGGTTCTCTGTCTCTAAAGCAGCTCTGCTGACCTGGTTCTCTGGCTCTAAAGCAGCTCTGCAGACCTGGTTCTCTGGCTCTAAAGCAGCTCTGCTGACCTGGTTCTCTGGCTCTAGAGCAGCTCTGCTGACCTAGTTCTTAGGCTCTAGGGCAGCTCTGATGACCTGGTTCTCTGGCTCTAAAGCAGCTCTGCTGACACGGTTCTATGGCTCTAAAGCAGTTCTGCTGACCTGGTTCTTTGGCTCTAGAGCAGCTCTGCTGACCCGGTTCTCTCCCTCTAAAGCAGCACTACTGACCTGGTTTCTCTGGCCCTACAGCAGCTCTGCTGACCTAGTTCTCTGGCTCTAGCAGTGCTGCTGACCTGGTTTCTCTGCCTGTAGAGCAGCTCTACTGACCTGGTTCTCTGGCTCTAGAGCAGCTCTGCTGACCTAGTTCTTAGGCTCTAGAGTAACTCTGCTGACCTGGTTCTCTGGCTCTACAACAGCTCTGCTTACCTGGTTCTCGGGCTTTAAAGCAGCTCTGCTGACCCGGTTCTATGGCTCTAAAGCAATTCTGCTGACCTGGTTCTCTGGCTCTAGAGCAGCTCTGCTGACCTGGTCCCTTGGCTCTAAAGCAGCTCTGCTGACCTGGTTCTCTATCTCTAAAGCAGCTCTGCTGACCTGGTTCTCTTGCTCTAAAGCAGCTCTCCTGACCTGGTTTCTCTGGCTCTACAGGAGCTCTGCTGACCTGGTTCTCTGGCTCTAGAGCAGCTCTGCTGACCCGGTTCTTAGGCTCTAGAGCAGCTCTGCTGACCTGGTTCTCTGGCTCTAAAGCAGCTCTGCTAACTAGGTTCTTTGGCTCTAAAGCAGCTCTGCTGGCCTGGTTCTCTCCCTCTAAATCAGCTCTGCTGACCTGGTTCTCTGCCTCTAGAGCAGCTCTGCTGACCTGGTTCTCTGGCTCTACAACAGCTCTGCTTACCTGGTTCTCGGGCTTTAAAGCAGCTCTGCTAACTAGGTTCTTTGGCTCTAAAGCAGCTCTGCTGGCCTGGTTCTCTCCCTCTAAATCAGCTCTGCTGACCTGGTTCTCTGCCTCTAGAGCAGCTCTACTGACCTGGTTCTCTGGCTCTAGAGCAGCTCTGCTGACCTAGTTCTTAGGCTCTAGAGTAGCTCTGCTGACCTGGTTCTCTGGCTCTACAACAGCTCTGCTTACCTGGTTCTCGGGCTTTAAAGCAGCTCTGCTGACCCGGTTCTATGGCTCTAAAGCAATTCTGCTGACCTGGTTCTCTGTCTCTAGAGCAGCTCTGCTGACCTGGTCCCTTGGCTCTAAAGCTGCTCTGCTGACCTGGTTCTCTATCTCTAAAGCAGCTCTGCTGACCTGGTTCTCTCACTCTAAAGCAGCTCTCCTGACCTGGTTTCTCTGGCTCTACAGCAGCTCTGCTGACCTGGTTCTCTGGCTCTAGAGCAGCTCTGCTGACCCGGTTCTTAGGCTCTAGAGCAGCTCTGCTGACCTGGTTCTCTGGCTCTAAAGCAGCTCTGCTAACTAGGTTCTTTGGCTCTAAAGCAGCTCTGCTGGCCTGGTTCTCTCCCTCTAAATCAGCTCTGCTGACCTGGTTCTCTGCCTCTAGAGCAGCTCTGCTGACCTGGTTCTATGACTCTAAAGAAGCTCTGCTGACCTGGTTCTCTGGCTCTAGAGCAGCTCTGCTGACCTGGTTCTCTGGCTCTAAAGCAGCTCTGCTGACCTGGTTCTCTCCCTCTAAAGCAGCTCTGCTGGCCTGGTTTCTCTGGCTCTAGAGCAGATCTGCTGACCTGCTTCTCTGGCTCTAAAGTAGATCTGATGACCTGGTTCTCTCCCTCTAAAGCAACCCTGCTGACCTGGTTCTCTGCCTCTAGAGCAGCTCTGCTGACCTGGTTCTCTGGCTCTAAAGCAGCTCTGCTGACCTGGTTCTCTGGCTCTACAGCAGCACTGCTGACCTGGTTCTCTGGCTCTAAAGCAGCTCTGCTGGCCTGGTTCTCTCCCTCTAAAGAGCTCTGGTGACCTGGTTTCTCCGGCTCTACAGCAGCTCTGCTGACCTGGTTCTTGGCCTCTAGATCAGCTCTGCTGACCTGGGTCTCTGGCTCTAGAGCAGCTCTGCTGACCTAGTTCTTAGGCTACAGAGCAGTTCTGCTGATCTGGTTCTCTGGCTCTACAACAGCTCTGCTGACCTGGTTCTCTGGCTCAAAAGCAGCTCTGCTGACACGGCTCTATGGCTCTATAGCAGTTCTGCTGACTTTGTTCTCTGGCTCTAGAGCAGCACTGCTAACCTGGTTCTCTCCCTCTAGAGCAGCTCTGCTGACCTGGTTCTCTCCCTCTAAAGCAGGTCTACTGACCTGGTTTCTCTGGCTCTACAGCAGCTCTGCTGACCTGGTATTCTGGCTCAAGAGCAACTCTGCTGACCTGGTTCTTAGGCTCTAGAGCAGCTCTGCTGACCTGGTTCTCTGGCTCTAAAGCAGCTTTGCTGACCTGGTTCTATGGCTCTAAAGCAGCTCTGCGCACTTGGTTCTCTGGCTCTAGAGCAGCTCTGCTGACCTGGTTCTCTCCCTCTAAAGCAGCTCTGCTGACCTGGTTTCTCTGGCTCTACAGCAGTTCTGCTGATATGGTTCTCTGGCTCTAGAGCAGCTCTGCTGACCTGGTTCTCTCCCTCTAAAGCAGGTCTACTGACCTGGTTTCTCTGGCACTACAGCAGCTCTGCTGACCTGGTTCTCTGGCTCTAGAGCAGCTCTGCTGAACTGGTTCTTAGGCTCTAGAGCAGCTCTGCTGGCCTGGTTCTCTGTCTCTAAAGCAGCTCTGCTGACCTGGTTCTCTGGCTCTAAAGCAGCTCTGCAGACCTCGTTCTCTGGCTCTAAAGCAGCTCTGCTGACCTGGTTCTCTGGCTCTTAGAGCAGCTCTGCTGACCTAGTTCTTAGGCTCTAGAGCAGGTCTGCTGACCTGGTTCTCTGGCTCTAAAGCAGCTCTGCTGACACGGTTCTATGGCTCTAAAGCAGTTCTGCTGACCTGGTTCTCTGGCTCTAGAGCGGCTCTGCTGACCTGGTTCTCTCCCTCTAAAGCAGCACTACTGACCTGGTTTCTCTGGCCCTACAGCAGCTCTGCTGACCTGGTTCTCTGGCTCTAGAGCAGCGCTGCTGACCTGGTTTCTCTGTCTCTAGAGCAGCTCTACTGACCTGGTTCTCTGGCTCTAGAGCAGCTCTGCTGACCTAGTTCTTAGGCTCTAGAGCAGCTCTGCTGACCTGGTTCTCTGGCTCTACAACAGCTCTGGTTACCTGGTTCTCGGGCTCTAAAGCAGCTCTGCTGACCCGGTTCTATGGCTCTAAAGCAATTCTGCTGACCTGGTTCTCTGGCTCTAGAGCAGCTCTGCTGACCTGGTCCCTTGGCTCTAAAGCAGCTCTGCTGACCTTGTTCTCTATCTCTAAAGCAGCTCTGCTGACCTGGTTCTCTTGCTCTAAAGCAGCTCTCCTGGCCTGGTTTCTCTGGCTCTACAGCTGCTCTGCTGACCTGGTTCTCTGGCTCTAGAGCAGCTCTGCTGACCCGGTTCTTAGGCTCTAGAGCAGCTCTGCTGACCTGGTTCTCTGGCTCTAAAGCAGCTCTGCTAACTAGGTTCTTTGGCTCTAAAGCAGCTCTGCTGACCTGGTTCTCTCCCTCTAAATCAGCTCTGCTGACCTGGTTCTCTGCCTCTAGAGCAGCTCTGCTGACCTGGTTCTATGACTCTAAAGAAGCTCTGCTGACCTGGTTCTCTAGCTCTAGAGCAGCTCTGCTGACCTGGTTCTCTGGCTCTAAAGCAGCTCTGCTGACCTGGTTCTCTCCCTCTAAAGCAGCTCTGCTGGCCTGGTTTCTCTGGCTCTAGAGCAGATCTGCTGACCTGCTTCTCTGGCTCTAAAGTAGATCTGATGACCTGGTTCTCTCCGTCTAAAGCAGCTCTGCTGACCTGGTTCTCTGCCTCTAGAGCAGCTCTGCTGACCTGGTTCTCTGGCTCTAAAGCAGCTCTGCTGACCTGGTTCTCTGGCTCTACAGCAGCTCTGCTGACCTGGTTCTCTGGCTCTAAAGCAGCTCTGCTGGCCTGGTTCTCTCCCTCTAAAGAGCTCTGCTGACCTGGTTCTCTGGCTCTAAAGCAGTTCTGCTGACCTCGTTCTCTGCCTCTAGTGCAGCTCTGCTGACCTGGTTCTATGGCTCTAAAGCAGCTCTGCTGACCTGGTTCTCTGGGTCTAGAGCAGCTCTGCTGACCTGGTTCTCTGGCTCTAAAGCAGCTCTGCTGACCTGGTTCTCTCCCTCTAAAGCAGCTCTGCTGGCCTGGTTTCTCTGGCTCTAGAGCAGATCTGCTGACCTGCTTCTCTGGCTCTAAAGTAGATCTGATGACCTGGTTCTCTCCGTCTAAAGCAGCTCTGCTGACCTGGTTCTCTGCCTCTAGAGCAGCTCTGCTGACCTGGTTCTCTGGCTCTAAAGCAGCTCTGCTGACTTGGTTCTCTGGCTCTACAGCAGCTCTGCTGACCTGGTTCTCTGGCTCTAAAGCAGCTCTGCTGGCCTGGTTCTCTCCCTCTAAAGAGCTCTGCTGACCTGGTTCTCTGGCTCTAAAGCAGTTCTGCTGACCTCGTTCTCTGCCTCTAGTGCAGCTCTGCTGACCTGGTTCTATGGCTCTAAAGCAGCTCTGCTGACCTGGTTCTCTGGGTCTAAAGCAGCTCTGCTGGCCTGGTTCTCTCCCTCTAAAGAGCTCTGCTGACCTGGTTCTCTGGCTCTAAAGCAGTTCTGCTGACCTCGTTCTCTGCCTCTAGTGCAGCTCTGCTGACCTGGTTCTATGGCTCTAAAGCAGCTCTGCTGACCTAGTTCTCTGGGTCTAGAGCAGCTCTGCTGACCTGGCTCTCTGGCTCTAAAGCAGTTCTGCTGACCTGGTTCTCTCCCTCTAAAGCAGCTTTGCTGACCTGGTTTCTCCGGCTCTACAGCAGCTCTGCTGACCTGGTTCTCGGCCTCTAGATCAGCTCTGCTGACCTGGGTCTCTGGCTCTAGAGCAGCTCTGCTGACCTAGTTCTTAGGCTACAGAGCAGTTCTGCTGATCTGGTTCTCTGGCTCTACAACAGCTCTGCTGACCTGGTTCCCTGGCTCAAAAGCAGCTCTGCTGACCCGGCTCTATGGCTCTATAGCAGTTCTGCTGACTTTATTCTCTGGCTCTAGAGCAGCTCTGCTAACCTGGTTCTCTCCCTCTAGAGCAGCTCTGCTGACCTGGTTCTCTCCCTCTAAAGCAGGTCTACTGACCTGGTTTCTCTGGCTCTACAGCAGCTCTGCTGACCTGGTATTCTGGCTCAAGAGCAACTCTGCTGACCTGGTTCTTAGGCTCTAGAGCAGCTCTGCTGACCTGGTTCTCTGGCTCTAAAGCAGCTTTGCTGACCTGGTTCTATGGCTCTAAAGCAGCTCTGCGCACTTGGTTCTCTGGCTCTAGAGCAGCTCTGCTGACCTGGTTCTCTCCCTCTAAAGCAGCTCTGCTGACCTGGTTTCTCTGGCTCTACAGCAGTTCTGCTGATATGGTTCTCTGGCTCTAGAGCAGCTCTGCTGACCTGGTTCTCTCCCTCTAAAGCAGGTCTACTGACCTGGTTTCTCTGGCACTACAGCAGCTCTGCTGACCTGGTTCTCTGGCTCTAGAGCAGCTCTGCTGAACTGGTTCTTAGGCTCTAGAGCAGCTCTGCTGACCTGGTTCTCTGTCTCTAAAGCAGCTCTGCTGACCTGGTTCTCTGGCTCTAAAGCAGCTCTGCAGACCTGGTTCTCTGGCTCTAAAGCAGCTCTGCTGACCTGGTTCTCTGGCTCTTAGAGCAGCTCTGCTGACCTAGTTCTTAGGCTCTAGAGCAGCTCTGCTGACCTGGTTCTCTGGCTCTAAAGCAGCTCTGCTGACACGGTTCTATGGCTCTAAAGCAGTTCTGCTGACCTGGTTCTCTGGCTCTAGAGCGGCTCTGCTGACCTGGTTCTCTCCCTCTAAAGCAGCACTACTGACCTGGTTTCTCTGGCCCTACAGCAGCTCTGCTGACCTTGTTCTCTGGCTCTAGAGCAGCGCTGCTGACCTGGTTTCTCTGTCTCTAGAGCAGCTCTACTGACCTGGTTCTCTGGCTCTAGAGCAGCTCTGCTGACCTAGTTCTTAGGCTCTAGAGCAGCTCTGCTGACCTGGTTCTCTGGCTCTACAACAGCTCTGGTTACCTGGTTCTCGGGCTCTAAAGCAGCTCTGCTGACCCGGTTCTATGGCTCTAAAGCAATTCTGCTGACCTGGTTCTCTGGCTCTAGAGCAGCTCTGCTGACCTGGTCCCTTGGCTCTAGAGCAGCTCTGCTGACCTTGTTCTCTATCTCTAAAGCAGCTCTGCTGACCTGGTTCTCTTGCTCTAAAGCAGCTCTCCTGGCCTGGTTTCTCTGGCTCTACAGCTGCTCTGCTGACCTGGTTCTCTGGCTCTAGAGCAGCTCTGCTGACCCGGTTCTTAGGCTCTAGAGCAGCTCTGCTGACCTGGTTCTCTGGCTCTAAAGCAGCTCTGCTAACTAGGTTCTTTGGCTCTAAAGCAGCTCTGCTGACCTGGTTCTCTCCCTCTAAATCAGCTCTGCTGACCTGGTTCTCTGCCTCTAGAGCAGCTCTGCTGACCTGGTTCTATGACTCTAAAGAAGCTCTGCTGACCTGGTTCTCTGGCTCTAGAGCAGCTCTGCTGACCTGGTTCTCTGGCTCTAAAGCAGCTCTGCTGACCTGGTTCTCTCCCTCTAAAGCAGCTCTGCTGGCCTGGTTTCTCTGGCTCTAGAGCAGATCTGCTGACCTGCTTCTCTGGCTCTAAAGTAGATCTGATGACCTGGTTCTCTCCGTCTAAAGCAGCTCTGCTGACCTGGTTCTCTGCCTCTAGAGCAGCTCTGCTGACCTGGTTCTCTGGCTCTAAAGCAGCTCTGCTGACCTGGTTCTCTGGCTCTACAGCAGCTCTGCTGACCTGGTTCTCTGGCTCTAAAGCAGCTCTGCTTGCCTGGTTCTCTCCCTCTAAAGAGCTCTGCTGACCTGGTTCTCTGGCTCTAAAGCAGTTCTGCTGACCTCGTTCTCTGCCTCTAGTGCAGCTCTGCTGACCTGGTTCTATGGCTCTAAAGCAGCTCTGCTGACCTGGTTCTCTGGGTCTAGAGCAGCTCTGCTGACCTGGTTCTCTGGCTCTAAAGCAGCTCTGCTGACCTGGTTCTCTCCCTCTAAAGCAGCTCTGCTGGCCTGGTTTCTCTGGCTCTAGAGCAGATCTGCTGACCTGCTTCTCTGGCTCTAAAGTATATCTGATGACCTGGTTCTCTCCGTCTAGAGCAGCTCTGCTGACCTGGTTCTCTGGCTCTAAAGCAGCTCTGCTGACCTGGTTCTCTGGCTCTACAGCAGCTCTGCTGACCTGGTTCTCTGGCTCTAAAGCAGCTCTGCTGGCCTGGTTTTCTCCCTCTAAAGAGCTCTGCTGACCTGGTTCTCTGGCTCTAAAGCAGTTCTGCTGACCTCGTTCTCTGCCTCTAGTGCAGCTCTGCTGACCTGGTTCTATGGCTCTAAAGCAGCTCTGCTGACCTGGTTCTCTGGGTCTAGAGCAGCTCTGCTGACCTGGCTCTCTGGCTCTAAAGCAGTTCTGCTGACCTGGTTCTCTCCCTCTAAAGGAGCTTTGCTGACCTGGTTTCTCCGGCTCTACAGCAGCTCTGCTGACCTGGTTCTCGGCCTCTAGAGCAGCTCTGCTGACCTGGGTCTCTGGCTCTAGAGCAGCTCTGCTAACCTGGGTCTCTTGTTGGTTCTAGAGCAGCTCTGCTGACCTGCTTCTTAGGCTCTGGAGCAGGTCTGTTGACCTGCTTCTCTGGCTCTATAACTGCTCTGCTGACCTGGTTTCTCTGGCTCTACATCAGCTCTGCTGACCTGGTTCTCTGCACTCACGATGCACGCACCCGACTTCACGAAAATATATTTTTATTATAAGTACAAATATATTATTTTTATGAATATCTTAGATAATCTCTTACCCTAATATGTATATTAAACACACATACATATCATTTTAGAACATAAAAAAAATTTGCGGGATGCGCGCACCCAGCGTGCCCCAGCACGTATATGACATCATGTGGGACCTGCCACCGCTAGCGTCGCGTACCGTAATGCACATATGTCGTGAATGCGCGGGAGCAGGAGTCACGGACTGGTCGCATACCAATCACGCACATCACGTAATATTAAATGTATATGATGTAACTGAAAAACACACAGCCGTTGCACACCGTACGCGGATCCTTCACAACGTTTCTAAAATGGCAGCTAGAATCCGTGCACCCACCGTGATATATACGCTTTGGGTGCGTGACTCCGAAAAGAAAATTGGAATTTTTTTGTAAAAGAAAATAATATAAATATATTAAAATAAAAAAATAAAACAAAAAAATTAAACAATATTTCAGTTTTAATGTTTTTTGATTTTTTTGCAATTTTCAGAAAAATATATAATGTTATTTAATGAAGAAAATATTTATAAATAAATAGATAAAAACTGTAGAAAATCACTACAAAAAAATAGGTACCTTTGAAATTCACAGAAAAATCCATAGGTTTCAGAGACGTTATAGTTAGAAATTAGCATTTAAAAAAGCTTTGAAAATCACTAAAAAAACCCTAGGTTTCAGAGACGTTATAGTTAGAAATTAGCGTTTAAAAAACCTTAGAAATTCACAGAAACAACCCGAGGTTTCAGGGGTGTTATAGCTAGCTGGACATTTCACTCGTGCGCCCGCAATGCACTTCTGATGATGTCATATATTACATCATTCATGATATGGTCAGTGATATCACTGATGACATCTCAAATTACATGTAACACTGGACAACCTGGGTCTGGTGCTGGGTCAACAAAGATAAACAAAAGGCCAACATAAGAGTCCTTAACACTAGCGTTTTTTATGAGAGCCCTCTGGGTCTTTTCAAGGGCTTTTTCCTTCTTTCTGATTAGGGGTAATTTACCCTTACTAGGACATCATTACCATACTTTGTGCCTCCACCTATTTTTAGAGACATGGATAAACTTTATACTTCTTAGTCATTTGGGATGGGGAGCATAAAGATTTAGGCATGTTTTACAACAGCCCCGTTTTCTTTTTCTTCTCCCCTTTATCAGAGCGGGGCCCCCTTCCCTGAGTAGAACCAGGTTGAGGTGAGGGTATCACCCATAATTGTAGAGTAAGTGCAATCTAATACACTTTTAGATGTAACCAACAAAAATTTGTGTTTTGTATGGCGGTATATTTATACTGTTGTTTGCTGGTCATGTTAACATGGATAGCTCTCCGCATTTCCTTATTTATGTTCTTTCACTTTCCTAGGTATCCGGTTTTGACATCCATGGAGTTCAACCGGTGGTAGGAATGTCTGTAATATAATATACTTTTACACTTTCACTTATTCATAGTAGCAGCAATATTGAGGTCCTGATGAATGCCCTTGATACTATTTAGATCCCAGTGGGCAGAAACATGTCGACCAAATACTATGGACAATGAGCATAATGACGATGTATTTATGCTAAATTGCCATTTTGCTTTTTAATTTTGGCAGAGGTACTCTACCGATTAAAGCACTTTTGAGTTTCTCTAGCCATTTTTATTCACATTTTTTTGATTTAGTGCTGCACTTTTTTTTTTTAAACCCCTTTCACGCGAAGGAGAACTTACTTTTTCGTCATATCTGGTGGAGATCTGATCACAACCCTTGTATGCCACCTCCCTTGACCCACGACCAGGCCGTTCTATCTAGATCTGGCGTGGTGTGTCAAGAGAGACAGACCCAGATGATGACAACACACTGATTCCTCGGTGATTGATGGGTTCTGTTCCCTAAAGGGTTCTTCTCTAACTAGAGATGTCAGAATGAGTGGTTATGCCTTTTGTTTATCTTTGTTGACCCAGCACCAGACCCAGGTTGTCCAGTGTTACAGTAATTCGGTTAAGGGGATTTACAACCTGCTGGTCTTTAAAATCTTTCCCTTGGACCTTCTCCCACGTTTTCTTGTTGTTACTATCTCAAATTACATCCCTGATGACATCACTGATGACATCATCCACGTGACAATCTGATACACCTCATCATACACTAGTATAACACTGTAAAATACAGAGTACCATATTTGAAACCATTGACTCACCAATACCAGTTACTACATACCCACTCACTGATTCCTAAGTCTACACACACAACCACCCATTCAACAACAGAATCGCCTATACATGCTGTCACTAATTAATAGACACTATCAAATGCACTTATACACATATATAGACATTGACATATCAGCAGTCATCTCAGTCGGTTATGCAGTCATCCTACTCACTCATGAAAAAAATGAATCACACTGATTTTTACTCACTTACACAATTATCCAACTACACCTAATTTATTCAAACACATAGTAACTCATAGATAATATGTTAAAAAAATCACCATTACAATTATACACTCATTCATATAGTTTCTCTCACAATCACTGACTCTTACACTTACTTATTTATATACAACAACTGTGACATACAAATGCCTTTTATTTTTTTACTTTGTTGAAGATGTACAACTAAAACATATATTCTCTCACCAACATGCAAATAAATACACTCAGTCACCCAAAAAACTGTTTCCACATGCACTCTTAAACCTATACACCTAGTCAATCAACCATTCACACATCTATGCAAACAGTTACCCACACCCCATCCAACCACACACAAACTCAGTGTCCCAGCCAAATACTCACCTAACTAATCAATAACTAATATACACACTCATGTAG
This sequence comes from Triturus cristatus, assembly GCF_964204655.1. Classification (NCBI taxonomy): domain Eukaryota; kingdom Metazoa; phylum Chordata; class Amphibia; order Caudata; family Salamandridae; genus Triturus; species Triturus cristatus. Next base: position 542,508,709 of record NC_140594.1, on the reverse strand, counting down.
TTAGTGACCAACTGATGCAGCGTGTTATACAACAACAGAGACAGTACTGCACACATTCACATAGTTTAGTTACTAATCTATGTATTAAGTGAGACACTTTTAATTACTCACTTAAACAGACAGTCAGACAGCTACTAAATCCTCCATCCAGACAGTTATATATCCACACAATCTTCAGTACAGATTGGTATATATATAATACATATTTAAATTTCAAACTAAACCACATTCACTGGATGATGTCATCAGTGATGTCATCAGTGATGTCATTTGAGATGTCATCAGTGATGTCATCAGTGATGTCATCAGTGATGTCACTGACCATGTCATGAATGATGCAATATGTGACATCATCAGCAGTGCATTGCAGGCGCGCGAGTTATAGTTAGCAGAACTAACTAAAACGGAGAAATTTCTATGGTTTTGTACGAGTGAAATGGCCAGCTAACTATAACATCCCTTTAACCTATGGTTTTTTCGGTGAATTTCTAAGGTTTTTTAAATGCTAATTTCTAACTATAACATCTCTTAAACCTATTGTTTTTTCTCTTTTCCACCTAGAGAGAAGAAAGTAAATGCGAGAAAGGTGACGTGCAAAATTTGTGACCGAGTCCTGTCAAGAGGCAGTGAAAAAAAATACTCTTGTGGCACTGCTTCTATGTACAAGCATCTCCGGACCACACATCCTCTCAATCTTGCTCAGGAGAAAATGAGGCGAGCTGCTTTGAACCCCTCACCTGCTGTGGCAAGTACATCTGGGGCGTCCTCAGGAACACCTGCAATGGACATTAGACCAGAATTCGCCTTTCTCGAGCAACACTGCGTGAAGTGTAAGAAACTTATATGCTTCGGTGAGCAGTGTTAATTTTTTTGTTCTTTTGTTTTTGGAAAGATAAGTAATTCCAAATGTCTCCTGTTTTATTTGTTCATTTTTTTGTTCATTTTTTGAAAAAACACCAAAAAAAATACAAAATTGTTAAAAATAAAATGAAAAAAGAAGAAAAAGAAAAGTTCTTATCAGAACTACCTGGTCTGGTTAAAGACAGAACTATAGTTGCAAGGTAATGTGTGAAAGTTTGGTTGAATATATGTATACAGCATGATTGACTGAAAGAATGCATTAGTAGTGTATGGTGAATTTATAGGTGAAGATTTATGAGGAAGTACTGCAGTGTGACACTGCAAGCTTTTTAGCTGCACTGCACTGTGGCACTTCTGAAGCACAGGGATGTGACATATGTACATGAATATGTTGCAACTCTGTGCTTCCCTCTGCACTGCTGCACAAACTGCAGCCATGCGGTGACACAGGCACCCGTGCACCATGGTGCAAGGATGTCTGTGTCATGTGGAAATTGTTTTTGTGCAGGAAGGGACACCTTCCTGCACAAAAACAATCAGTAAAGGCATTTTCCTCTTTCAATGTATGCTGTGGAATGTAGCATGCATTGAAAGAGGGAAAAATGAGGAGAAATGAAAACAATTTTCCTTGTTGCGCCTTGCCACACCAACTCTAGGATGGCGCAGCATTCACACACATCTCCAGATTTACAATTTCTCATAAATCTGGAGATGTGTCGTCTTGTTCTATGGGTGTTGCATGGGAACACCCACAGCAACACCTATGGGACGCCCCTTCAACGCAAAATTCTGTGTATGAAGGGGTCATTTAAAAGGAGAGGAAAAACCATGCAGGGTGGCTTTTCCTCTCTGCTTAGGTATTGGCAGACTGATATAATAAGAACATAGTGCTGGATTGGTGATTGAAGAATTGCATGAGACTGACAGGAGATATCCTAGGCTGTATGGGTACTACTTCAGTATTTAATGGAGTGGACCAATAGTATGTATCTGCTTAGAGATTTGTAGGGATTATGCAGAGAATATTTTATGTGTACTTGTGTTGGTGCCTAGGTCATTTGATAAGAATACCACTAGTAACTGGAATGATGACAGTGCTGCAAATAGAGTGAACACTTAATTTATAAGTGCTTACGTTTTGGTGGAGTGATAGGATAAGTAGATAGTGGTAGATAAGTGATTAAAGAAGTGCATGGGACAGACTGGACAATTCCTATACTGCATGAGTACTAACTGGGTATTTAGAAGAGTGTATCAATAGTATGTAGCTAGTTAGAGGTCTGCTTGGATAGTGCACAAAATATTATAGATGTACTTGTGTTAGTAGCTAGGCCATTCCATATGTTCATGACCAGTAACTAGAATAATTACAGTATTACAAACATAGTGTATAGTGAAGTTATAAGTGCTTAGGTATTGGTGGAGTAATAGGATAAGTAGATAGGCTGGATGGGTGATTGGAGAAATGCATGGGACAGACAGGAGGATTCCTACACTGCATAGGTACTACCTGGGTATTTAGAAGAGCATATCAATAGTTTGTAGCTGGTTAAAGGTCTGCATGCATAGTGTACAAAATATTGTACCTGCACTTGTGTTAGTCTCTAGGCCATTCCTTAAGCATATGACTAATAACTGGAGTAATTTCAGTGTTGCAAAGAAAGTGTGTGCTGAATTTATAAGTGCTTAGGTATTGGTGGAGTGATAGGATACGTAGATAGTGCTGGATGGGTGAATGGAGAAGTGCATGGGACAGACAGAAGGATTCCTAGACTGCATAGGTACTAACTGAGTATTTAAAAGACTGTATCAAAGCTATGTAGCTGATTAGAGGTCTGCATGCATAGTGCACAGAATATTGTAGCTGTACTACTTTTACTGGCTAGGCCATTCCTTATGTACATGACTAGTAACAAGAATAATTTCAGTGCTGCAAAGAGAGTACATGTTGAATTTATAAGTGCTTAGGTATTGGCGGAGTGATAGGATACGTAGATAGTGCTGGATGGGTGATTGGAGAAATACATGGCACAGACTGAAGGATTCCAACACTGCATAGGTATTAACTGGGTATGTAGAAGAGCGTATTAATAGTATGTAGCTTGTTAGAGATCTGCATGCATAGTGTACAAAACATTGTACCTGTACTTGGGTTAGTGGCTAGGCAATTCCTTAAGTATATGACTAATAACTGGAGTAATTTCAGTGCTGCAAAGAGAGTGCATGCTAAATTTATAAGTGCTTAGGTATTGGCAGAGTGATAGGATACGTACATAGTGCAGGATGGATGAATGGACAAGTGTATGGGACAGACAGAAGTATTCCTATACTGCATAGGTACTAACTGAGTATTTAAAAGACTGTATCAATGCTATATAACTGATTAGAGGTCTGCATGCATAGTGCACAGAATATTGTAGCTGTACTAGTATTGGTGTGTCTATGCTTTCGAGAATGGAAGTCTGTATTTTAGGGTGTGAGGAGGTGCATCAGATGATCACGTAGATGATGTCATCAGTGATGCCATTTGAGATGTCATCAGTGATGTCATCAGTGATGTCACTGACCATGTCATGAGTGATGCAATATGTGACTTCATCAGCAGTGCATTGCGGGGGCGCGAGTTATAGTTAGCACAAATAACTATAACGGCATAATTTCTCTTGTTTTGTGCGAGTGAAATGTCAAACTAACTATGACGTCCATGAAACCTGTGGTTTTTTCAGTGAATTTCTGAGGTTTTTTAAATGCTAATTTCTAACTATGATGTCCGTGAAACTTTTTTTTGTTTTTTTTCAGTGAATTTTATATATATGTATTTAATCTCCTCTCACTCTTACAAGGAAGGAATCAGCACTCTGGTTGTAGTTTGGAAGTATTTAATCTGCAAAGGACGAGATCCACGCGTTTCGGCTCATCCGAACCTTGATAACGATACAAGACGTCATTGTAGCATCCTTATTAAAATGTACAAATGCCTCCAGTTGCCAACATCAACAAAGGACTACATATTACTTTAATCCAAAAAGCTGGCGGCCAAATTGGCCTGGTCACAATCTGAAAAGTCAGGAATTGATACAAGAAAGAAAAGAAAACAAGTGTTAATATGCACACAATGTCAGTTCAGCATATCTTGCCCCGTGACCGCCATACCTGTATGTTCGTCAACATGACTATTCATAATAAACATACTTAGAATTGCAAACATCAACATAAACAATTGACTACACATTACTTTAACCCGTTCAGTGCTCATGACGAGCTCAGTTCGTCATGAGTCACAGTGGAGCAGTGCTCATGACGAGCTGAGCTCGTCATAACTGCCGCGGCTCGCCCACGCGTGATTGATTCCCCGCCTGTGCGGGATAATTAATCAGTGGGTGGGGTCGTGACGAGCTGAGCTCGTCATGAGCACAGCTCCACTGTGACTCATGAGGAGCTGAGCTCGTCACAAGTACAGCAGCGCCGCGGCCCCCCGCACCGTAGGGGAATTACCCCCGCAGGGATGGGGTTAAAGTGAAAGGCTATCGGCCATATTAATCTGGGCACGTTGCGTATTATAATGGTTCTTACATGAAAGAAAAGGAAAAAAAGGGATGTTAATATACACACACTATCCCTAAATAAAGTTCTAGTGATTATAATTCCATTCCATTCACAGCTCATTTGAGATGTCATGAGTGATGTCATGAGTGATGTCATGAGTGATGTAACTGACCATGTCATGAAAGATGTAATGTCTGAGGTTATTAGCAGTACATTGCGGGGGCGTAAGTTATAGTTAGCTCAGGTAACTATAACTGCTGAATTTCACTGGTTGTGTGTGAGTGGAATCTGAGTCTAACTATACCGTGCCTGTAATCTTTGTTGCAACTGCTCCTCCTGCCTGCCCCGCGTGATCTGTTGTGAGGCCCCTTCCCCTGAACTCTCTTGTCTGTGCCCAGCTCCTGGCCCTCCCTTCTATCCTCCATGGTCCTTTGTGCTTGCCCCTGCACCCTCCTTCTTGCCCACCATAGCCATTGTGCTGCCACTAACCCTCCCGCTTGCCATGCATGGTCTTCTGTGCTGCCATGGCCCCTCCCACCTTCCTGTGTGGTCAGCTAGCTGCCCCTGACCCCTTCCAACCTATCCTCCATGCTCTGTGTGTATGCCATCACAGTCTCACTGTAGCTCTCCATGGTGTGTCTTGCTTCTAGTGCCCATCCTGCCTGACCTCCATGGTCATCTTGCTGCTGCTGCCATGCCCCCTTGCCCCCAGTCCTCTGTTTCTATGTACAGACCCCTATTTCCTCCCTCCTGGCTTGTCTGTTCCATTGTAATGCCCCTGATCCATCCCTCCTGCCCTTTATGGTCTGTTATGCTGCAGCTCTCTCTCCTGTCTGTCCATTATGGTCAGTTAGCTACCATTGCCTCTTTCCTCTCTGTTCTCTGTTGTCCATGTTCATGGTCCAGTCCCCTCCCTATTGCTTTCTATGGATTGTTGTGTTGCACTCCCGTCCCGCTTGCCCTCTGTGGTGTATTGTGCTGCTGCAAACCCTGATGCCTGCCCTGTAGGGTCAGTTTGGTGCACCTCTCCATGTCCCTCTTGTTCTCTGTTATCCAACTCCATGTCCCTACCCCAATTCCTCCTGCCTTCCATGATCCAATGTACCATACTTGCTAACATTTTGAACTTGGTAAGAGGGAGATTTTGAGAAAAAACTGGGGTATTGATTTTCCCCTTTGACTTACATTGAAAAAGAGGAGATTGTAGGAGACAGATCAAATAAAGCCCATTTGTGCTTAAAAACATTGGACGTTTCCTGGCAGAATCAGGTCTGTTGGCATGTATGGTTGTACTACCTGCCTCTTCCTTCTGCCCACAATGGTCTATTATATTGCCACAACCTCTCTTGACAGTCCTGTATTGTTGGTTTGTTGCCCCTGCCCCCCTTTCCACTGCCCTCCATACTCTGTTGTGCTGCCACTGCCCTTCCTGCCTGCCCAGTGTGGTCAAATTGTTGCCTCTGCACCCTCCTACCTGCCTTCAAATTCCAGAGTCCGTGCCCCTGGCCTCTGCCTCTCAACAGTATCCTAATGAACAACTAGATTGCTAACATTCTATATTTCTTACAAAAGTGTGGAACGCATGACGTCATCTTGATGTAATCAAAACTGTAATACCTAGAGCATTTCCTACATATATGAGAGGGTCCGTTTTGCATCAAAATTATGGTTAGTGCTCTAAGAAACTAAAATGAGGACATATTTTCTGAGTTTTCAAATAGCGACAAAGCACTTTTAAATTATTTGTTATCTTTATGTTTTTTATCCAGTTGACCACTAGATTAAATGTTGCACTTAGGGGAGAGGATGTGGTGTTACTTCCAGAGCTGCAGACTTTGCAACTGGGGAACAAGGTTGAAGCTTCTGCTTCAGCTCGACATTCTGTGATTCTGGTCAAATCACTTAATCTCCCCATGTCTACAACCAAAATGAAATTGTTCTTGTGTGATGTAACCAATGCTCATGTAAACCACTCCAATACCTGACAAGTCTGCACTATATAAAACTGCAAAAACACAAAAAATAAAAAGTATTTTGCACACTTCTGTCATTGGTCTACATGTGGGCTACATCTGGGTGATATTTGTGCTACATTTAGGCTCTTTTGTCTTTGCTGGCCATCTTGGGAGATTTATTTGTTATGAAGTTTCCTAATTTCCTCATTTACTGCAGTAAATGATTTCAGTTTTTTACTTTGAGTCCATCAAGAAGGTATTCAGATATGTCACATATTTGCCATAAATTCTGAATGTTAGCACTCTAGTTGCTCATTAGATCACTGTAGTAAAGCTACTGCTCACCACGGAAGTCTGCTGCTGGTATTAAATGTGCATGTTTCAGTCTGCATGTCAGAATTTTTTAATGAAATAGAAGAGGATTTGAGAAGTCACTCAAAATGTGCCCTAATTTTTCTTTCTTCAGCACTAATCATAATTTCTATGGCAAAATGAACCCCCTCATTTTGTTCCTTTGCAAATTAAATGTTTTAAGTGTTACCACTTTATTCCAATCAAGATGGCTTCAGGTGTGCCATACTTTTGTCATAATTAAGACTGTTAGTGCTCTAGTTGTTCTTTAGAACACTCTGGGACATTCTGTCATTGGGCTATACCTTGACTACATCTGGGTGATATTTGTGCTACATTTGGGCTCTTTTGTCTTTGGTGGCCATCATGGGAGACTTATTTGTTATGAAGTTTCATAATTTCCTCATTTACTACAGTCTCCTCAGTAGGAAACACTTTCAGTTTTTTACTTTGATTCCATCAAGAAGGCATTCAGATGTGTCACACATTTGCAATAAATCCAGAATGTTAGCAATCCAGTTGCTCATTAGATCACTGTAGTAAAGCTGCTGCTCACCAGGGAAGTCTACTGCTGATATTAAAAGTGCATGTTTCAGTCTGCATGTCAGAATTTTTTAATGAACTAGAAGAGGATTTGAGAAGTCACTCAAAATGTGCCCTAATTTTTCTTTCTGCAGCACTAATCATACTTTCTATGGCAAAATGAACCCCCTCATTGTGTTCCTTTTTAAATTAAATGTTTTAAGAGTTACCACTTTATTCCAATCAAGATGGCTTCAGGTGTGCAATACGTTTGTCATAAGTAGGACTCTTAGCACTCTAGTTGTTCTTTAGATCACTCTGGGAAGCTGCAGTAGAACACAAAGGAATCAACTGACAGTCTCTGCCCTTGTTAGATGTACATGTTTTACTGAGAATGTCAGACTTCATTCTCACATGACTGAGAAAGATAATGTGAATTTACAGAAAATATGCTCTCAGTTTAGCTTATAGATCACCTTCCAAACCTCTGTGGGAAAATCATGAGAAAATAGTTTTCTGTCAAACATGATTCATGATATCCCAGCAGAATGCTTTTTCACATGGTAAAATCACCTTAGAACACATCACAATTCCTAAAATGAGTATGGTACCATCAAGAAATGATTTATAATGTAACTAAAGTCTTAAAACCTTCTATTTACTGCAATGCTTTTTAATGAGGTGCTGTCATGTATATTGGTCCCAAGATGGCTACCAACACTTCTTGGATGAAGTGCTGACAGCCAATCAGATCTCATGATGAGATGTGTGGTTAGGCTCCGCCCAGATATATATATTTCTTTTTCCATTAATATTTTAAAAACTACTGAACGGATTTACACCATTTAACTAAAAGGCACAACTCTGAACCAAGGGCTACCTTTTTTCCAAATTTGGTGGAATTCCGATCAGCAGTTCGAGATGTAGCTGCGACTAAAGGTTCCTATGGGAAATTGCATGGGGAAAACACGTTTTGGGACCCCCCTTTTTTCTCATCCCCCGCTTGCCGAATCACCCCGAAACTTTCAAGATGGGAGTGGACCGGAGCGCCCCACGAGTTTTGAAAATTTTGCGAAGATTCGTCAATTGGCGCCAAAGGTATTGGGAATAGAATGTTGCCATTTTCCTATGTAACTAGGTCCTAACTATAACTACCTACTGGCGACCGCCAGTAGATAATATATATATATATAAATATATATATATATTACCTATTGGCGGTTGCCAGTAGGTAGTTATAGTTAGGACCAAGTTTCCATTGGGGGAACTTTTTTTGTTTTGCTTATAACTTTGGCGTCGTTTCATGAATCTTCATGAAATAATCCAAACTTATTCTTTGTTCATATCAGCGCCTATGTTGAAAGTTTGGGGGTGAATCGTCAAGGGGGGAGAGAAAAAGGGGGTCCCAAAACGTGTTTTCTCCATGTTAATTTCCATAGGAAAGTTTAGACAAGGCTACAGGTCGAACGGGTGAGCAGAATTACCCCAAATTTGGCAGGGAGAAGGGTCTTGGTCTAGAAAGCACGCTTATGTTTATTTGGTGTAATTCCATTCAGTAGTTTTGGATAAATATTGAAATTTACAGATATCGATATTTGGGAATTCTGCCATCTGATTGGCTGAGGCGTTACGAGCACGAGCTTGCTGCTTATTGGCTGCGAGCGGTGCGAGCAGTTGCAACTATGGGGGAAAAAGGGAGAAAAGATTAGGAAACAGGAGGATAGGAGCACTGTAGCCTCTGTGGGGGAGTGCGAAGCGAAGTAGTCACTCCTACCGGACTAAAAGTGCGGTGTTGCTCAGAGTGACATGGTGCTGAGATAAGATGCTGCTACACTCGAGTATGAAACCGAGAGCCTAAACCGTGAGGTCATTGCTGTAAAGTGATGTGCTCTGATGTTTGTAGCATACCTATGGAAGTTGTGTTAGTAGACGTTTATACCATACAGGGAGTGGGAAGCGAACTACTGACCTCTACCATGCGTTTATACTACACCGGAAGTGGGACGTGAAGTATTCACGCCTACCGGTGTGAAGACTCGGGGATCAAACCAAGCTGATTGTTGTAAAGTGATGGGTTGTGGGTGCTGTAGCATATTGGCCGCTGTAGTATAAGTGTGTAAGCAGTGTTAGTATGTGTTTATACTATACAGGGAGTGGGAAGCGAACTACTCATCCCTACTGGTCTGAAGACTCGGGGATTAAACCGTTAGCTCCTTGTTGTAAAGTGATGTGCTATGGGCGCTGTAGCATACCTGTGGAAGTAGTGTTAGTTTGCGTTTATACAATACAGGGAGTGGGAAGTGAACTACTCACCCCTACCGGTCTCAAGACGCGTGGATGAAACCATGAGCTCATTGATGTAAAGTCATGTGCTCTATGCAGTATTCCAATGTAAGTCATAGTAGAGTGTTAGTATGTAATGCTACTATAATGTAAGTATGTAATGTTAGAATGTAGGGCTGTCATGAGGGGAATCTTGGGGAGTTTGTACACGGTGCTGGAGAAGACGGTTGTCTTGCTGTCTGCTCCTGCAATAAATCTTCTTATCGGATCCACTGCTGTCTTCCTCTTCACTACATAAATTTGGCGATGAGCGGGAGAAGGTAAAAAGAAGGCAGCACTCACCAATATTTTGAGCTTGCTTGCATTCTGCTGAAGACCTGTTTTCTTGGTGAAGCTGTTTCTACTCATCTCAGGGTCGTCGGCTGATCGAACTATGTTTTCTGGTAGGATTTATATTTTTTGATTTTGGGCTTCCTCTGCCTCTTCACTACACTCTGGTTGCTGTACTACACGTGTGCAAGTAGTGTTAGTATGCATTTATACTATATCTGTAGTTATGCATTAACCAATGCATCATGGCCCTATGGAGCGCCACATCCCAGACGTAGGTCATACAATGTCCCGGGGTGTGAATCCGCGGGACATTTATGTTTGCTATTACAGGGCGGGAGCATTGCTTCCACCCTGTGATAGTAAATTCTTATTTGTCTCGAAGCAAGAGGAGAAAAACTTAGTATCGGTTCAATAAAGCGGATCCGGATGGTAAAAATGGAGAAAAAAAAACGAAGTGGGGTCTCACCGGTTCATTTAAATGAGCCCACTGGTGGGTAATGTTCCGGGGCCAATCCTATTATTATATTGCTGGGTCTCTGCAGTACTGGGGACCTTAATCTCACATGTAAATTAGGCGCGGGAGGACACAGAGACGTTTCGCAGACTAGGGTTTCGACACTACCCGGGTATTGTTTATGAATTGTTCGGGGGGCTTGAAGGCCAACTCAAGACCGGGGATTGGCAACCTCCGGGGCTTTACTTAAATATGCAGGGTGGGCCTCGCCAGTCTTTGAAGCCTCGGTGGCCCTAGGCAGTGCCTTATTGGTTCTGAAATCACACGGGCAGTACTCATGGTGTTATAAAGTGATACACTCATAGAACCCTTGCCGTTGTGGTATTACCCAGGCTTCATTTATGTCTGTTGGTTTATATTTGGTAGGTGCACCACAAAATTAAAAATGTGTCCCTCATAACCTACTATCAACCACCGATTTTCACAATAAACTACAGACAAGTGTTGTCAGAAAAAGAAGATCCATGCACTCACTTATTTATTGGGTAAAAAAAATAACTTTTATTAAAACAACACAAATAAATGGAAACGTAACTTTATTCGAACAACAGTAAAACATGAAAGAAGTGGGTGGGAATCCTCCGGAAGCAGCGTACAAAACCTGCAAGAGAGAGAAAAAAAAAACATAAGTATGAGTGCCATCTCCAAGAGAACAAGCATTTGCAATGCAATAGGTCTCGCATTAACACAAGTTTAAGCTATTGGCATTGTAAATGACAATGCCTTTTATTGATGTTTTAAAAATGAAAATAAAAATAAAAGGTGTTGTTATTTGCATTGTCAATAGCTCAAACTCGCGTAAATGCGAGACCTATTGCATTGGAAATGCTTGTTAATTGCTGGCAGGTCTACGACCAGGAGGGACCCGGCCCACTTAAAGCCCTGCGCACTGTACGTTTCAAGCAAGCGCCCTCTGCACGAAACTAAAGGCTCCTTGCCCTTTGACCCAAGGCACCCTGCCCAGTGACACTGGCTCCTGCTCACAGTATGAGGTTCCTATCCCTAAAACTCACCACCATTGGCTCACCGCATGGGACCAGAAGCAGCCTTATGCTGCACTCATGAACTGGCAACAGAAAAGAGGCAATACCAGCACACGCCCTAAAGTTCTCGTAAGGCGCCACATAGGCACTCTAAAAACGTCAAAATAAATACAATGAAATAACAAGCATGCGAGTGGTGCTCAGAGGCACTTGAGTGAGTGCGCTGGCGATGAGCGGGTGCGTGATCGCGCATCCTGCTCTTTTTCAAAACACATACTCGTGCTTGTGGCGCGTGGCTGTGCACTCCCGCAAGCCGTATGCCGCCACAAGCACGAGCATGTGCTTTGTAAAAAGAGCAGCACGATGACTAAAGGTCTCCTATGCAGTGCATGCGCACTGCATAAGCGAGAGCTAAAAATAAAGGTAGTCAGAATGAAAGGAAGAAAGTGAGAATGGGACAGAGAGCGAGTGGGTGGAAGGGAGAAGGGGAAGGAGAGCCAAAAGAACAGATGGAGGAGAAGACAGAGCGTCGGCCTACTGCACCCAGCCCTCACTGTTCAACTCCCGTCACCCGTGTGTCTGAGACGCTAGGGTCCCCGAGAAAGAGTAAGGTCCAGCAAGTCTTTCAAATGAAACAGAGATATGAATGAGACCAGAGATTATATTATTATCCATGGCAACATCGCTTGTCTACACCTGTGCACCCAGGCTGCTGCACCCCAGCCCCTTCCCCCACACTGTGCTCAATTGCAGCTCCTGTGCACCGAGGCTTCACTGCTCACCTGCCACCACCAGTGTGTCCAACAACATGCCGGTGCGAGCTCCACTCTCAGGATGGCACAGCAGGTCTCTGGTTGGGGACGGTGTCTTGATACCACAATGCAAGGCGTCAGAATGCCCAGGGTGCTAATCACAGGCTGAGCACCCGCTCCGCCGATTATGGTGCCACTATCTCAGTGTCTGAAAAGGGAGAAATATTATATTGGTGGAAACATCTTAAGGTAAATGAAGGTATCAAGCTTAAGAGAGAACAGCAGTTGAGTGCATCCTTCCTTCTTGAAGTGCGATCTACCAACTGTTAGTGGTAATCATGGTTCAAAGAGGAGTTGGAGTGCACGAGAATACACAAGGGTAAATAATAATATATTATGCCAACGTTCACATACAAAGGAACATAGTGCATGCTTGAAGGATAATATGTGCGTGCAATGCAGTTGGGCAAATCTGTGTGCATGTACACTTAGTAATCAGCTCACTGCAGTGCCCCAAAAGCCAATGCCACGTGTCTGTAGGGCAGCGCTGCCTGCTGGCTCAGGCCTACAGCACGGTCCAGCAGGTCCTTAAAATGAGAGAGAGATGTGATTAAATGAGGTCAGAGATCACATCATTACACACGGCAACATCGCTTATTTGCACCTGTGCACCCAGGCTGATGAACCCCATCCCTTCCACCGCACTGTGCTGAATTGCAGCCTCTGTGCACGCAGGCCCCACTGCTCACCTGCTGTCATTAGTTTGTGTCCAAACACGACGTCCAGCAGGGTTCACAATTCAGATGGAGTTTTGATTGCCATGATGATGTACACCTCATGGATACCTTTTTTTTATTGCGCATTGTGATATGCGAGGTGGATGCGGCCATATCACCTGAAGCAGTGTGGAAGAACTGGGACATGTGGCGTCGTCGTTATCCTATTTATACGTACGCAAAGTGGGCTGGGCTTGCGTACGCCAGGCCAGCGTAGGGGTGTGATTAATTAGTCCGGGGTCCTGGGCGTTGTTCAGTTCCTGCCTGAGCAGGAAGTGTACTTATGTGTGTGTCCCTGTTGCTGTTTTGACGTTGCACAATCCTCAATTTATGTTAATGTAGTATGTACCAGGAGGGCGGCAAATATCGCTAATGAGATGCTGTCCGAAAACATTGAATGGACAACATCACATGTCATTGTCAAGCTTGTGGATATGCGCAGACACGCATGTCAATGGTGTGTTGTATTATTGAAAGTGTTGCTATCGCGAAGTGCACACATGTGAATGTGCTCAGATGGAGGGAGGATCAGCAGTGAGGCTACATCATACACAGTGATAACGTTCATTACAGTTAAGCAATGCATGTCAAACGTGAATCTGAAAGTCTCACATATGACACACTACTATACTGGTAAAGCCTGATAACAGAGCATACTGCAACACATTACTCTTTACTGTTTGTCACACGTGATCTAGGATATGCACTCTGCCCGTGGCTGATGATACCCCTTCGAGCCACCAATACCCAGGCCGAAAGGCAACACAATAATGTGCGCACACACACACCAGGGGCATCGTGTAACACACATTTGATTTTTGATGTAACGTTTCAGATGCATGGGTATCACACGTGGAAGGCTACTGTACAGAGCATGATTATTGATCAAGATGATCGTTGCATGTTGCATGTACTATAAGATATGTGTACACAGCAAAAAAGTTTCCAAAAAAGCTCTGTAAGCAGAAGAGGTGTCTCTCATCAAACGGTGTAGAGAGAATGACTAAAATGGTTGGGGTCCTCCAACTGTTACAATGGGAAATGTTATGTACCAATCAAATGCTTTTTTTTAAGGTCACATGGCAAGTGCACACCGAGCGTGCAAGGAGGCCGCACCCGACGCGATTTTCAGAAAATATATTACCATGAAATAAGTTTATTACAGTTAGAAATATATAAATGTGGAAAATATTTTAGATTATCGCTTGCTCTCATATACACTTTAATCCTATTTAGATATAGTTTTGAGACATAAAAAATAAATGAGGGAATGGCATACCGGCGCAATACCATGCATCTATGACATAACACAGGGCCTGGCACCGTGCACTCGTCACATAAGGAACGCGCAGCCGGTGCGACCCTATAAGTAGATTACGTAACGCGCGTATTGGTACCGCGCAGCCATCGCATACCAAACTAGGAGCTGGCGCGACCTTATACGCATATGATGTTAGGCGGGACACAGTGCTACGAAGCCGTCAGATACAAAATGCACGTCCTTAACGAGTTTCGCAATATCGCGGATAGGATTCGCGTGGTGATGGAGCTTGGTACATTACCGGTACGGAAGTCTAGTTTTCAAAAAAAAAATATATATATACATACTTTTTTGGAAGATATAAAAAATTACATATTTTTTCAAATAAAAAAGTATAATAGAGTTGCAAAATATTACAAAAAAAATAGAAAAAATATAGGTTTTATAAATATTAAAAAAGGAAATTAATATTTAAAAACCCTTTGAAATGCACTGAAAAAAAACATAGGATTTACAGACATTTTAGTTAGGAATCAGCAATTAAAAAACCTTAGAAATTCACTGAAAAAACCATAGGTTTCAGGGACGTTATAGTTAGTTGGATATTTGACTCATATAAAACCAGAGAAATTCGCCTGTTATAATTAGTTGACCTAACTATAACTCGCGTGCCCACAATTGCACTGGTGATGACGTCACATATTACATCACTCTTGACATGGTCAGTGACATCACTGATGACATCACTGATTTATATGAGTCTAATGTCCAACTAACTATAGCGTCCCTGAAACCTATGGTTTTTTCAGGGAATTTCTAAGTTTTTTTAAATGCTAATTCCTAACTATAATGTCTGTAAAACCTATGGTTTTTTTCGGTGAATATATATATATATAGAGTTGTATATGTATATATATATATATATTACCTACTGGCGGTCGCCAGTAGGTAGTTATAGTTAGAACCTAGTTTCCATAGTAAAAGCATTTTTTGATTTGCTAATAACTTTGGCATCGTTTGACGAATCTTTGCAAAATTCTCCCCCCAAAAAGTCTATCCAGGTTCATTCTAATTGGCTGCCATGACCACAAGATTCATTCTAATTGGCTGTCAACACTCCAAACCAGGAAGTGGTAGAAGCGAGTCACCAGAAAACAGAGAAAAAAAGATATAAAACAAGAGAAAGGGGCAGGGTAGAAACACCCTGACCCCCTAGGCCTGCTCAGGGGGTCCCAAAAGGACCCCAGGGCCAAGAAAAGCATTTTATTCTTTAAATTTCGGCGCAATACGCGCTGCGGTCGCGAATTCCGCCGAAATTGTTTAAAAACAATGAAGTGCGGGTTCCCGTGTTTTATTTTAATGAGGCCCCTGGGTGGGCTAGGTTCTGGGGGCATTTCTTAAAAAATAATACCGAGGACCCGCTGGGGCCACCTCAGCCCTGGGGACCACCACCTCCCCAGGCCTTTGCTCATGTTGGGAGGGGGGTGCGCGGCCCTCCTCCTGGAGCCCGTGATGGCCCTGGGGACCGCCACCCCCCAGGGCCGGCTCATGCAGTGTCCCGGGGTGCCCACCCCGGGACACTGCTGTTTGCTATGACTATGACAGGGCGGGAGCCGCACGGCTCCCACCCTGTCATAGCTAACTTGCTTTGGATTGTGGGAGCGAGAGCAGGGAAACCTGCTCTCGCTTCCAAAATCCAAAGCTGATTGCTTTTCCACATGGGGAGCTGCATGCCAGCAGCTCCCAGTGTTGAAAAGCAAGGCCGGGCATGTGAGCAGCTCCCAGTGTGGAAAAGCAATGCCGGCTCCCGCAGGATGCGGGGAGCCGGCGGGACCGTGGGGGCATTGGAGATCCCCCACTGTCCCCAACTCTGAGGCCAGGCCCTGGGGCATGGGGTAATCAGGGCCGGATTGGCCACGGGAGGGGGACCGACGTGGCCCTTTTCTCGTTTAAAAAAAAAAATAATGAACATGTCGACATGCTTCGGAGGATGGGGTCCCCGAGACAAATGTAAATTAGTGAAAGTGGACGTTTTTTATTTTTTAAATGGAGCCGCTCTCAGCGCGGCCCCCCGTGTGAAAGCGATGGGTGCGTGGCTCTCAGCGTGGCACTCGAGTACTTCTTAAGTCTTTCAAACAATGAGGGGTATATTCTGAAGGACACATCGCCGGGTAACAGCACTTTATCGCAACCCAAATGGTGATAAATTTAACATACCATTCACAAGCTGGAGCAAACAGCCCATATCACCAGTTTAGCAGCAATAGCAGCCTCAAAAAGCATTGTCACGGATGACCCCGGCAAATATTGCTAATGAGATGTAGAGTAGGGGTTCCATGCAAAAAGCAGCAAACACATCACTTCGCAAGTTTCCCAACCACCAGCAAGATCGTCGAAGAGAGTACAAAACAGGCGATAAGGTGTGTTAGTAGCAGGAAGTTTACACCTGCTCTGAGCCTGTGTCAAGTCGGACTACAACCTGCAACATGAAAGGGAGCCCAGCCCAGAGCCACACCTGAATGACAACAGATGCAATGGAGCCAATGATCATGTAGCTCGGACACCCAACACTGCTCCGTCACCCACCGCCACCAGCCCTTTGTCCGCCATTCCCCCTCAGCCCCACCCGCCACAAACAAATGTGACAGCAACCTTGGGAAATCTGGAACATAACAAATTGGCTGATGCCGCAAAATTATAATAAAGAAGATGCATGTGAGGTTGGACAAATAAGAATCTCAGTCATCTATGGATTTACATACAAAACATTTTATTTAAACAAAACAACAAAATAAAAGTAGGTACAGGCATGGCGTGTCATCCCTCGACAATTTGTGAATCACAGCCTGCAAGACAAAAAGAAAGATAAGATTGTGCGTAATGCGTCCATCAAAGGAGAGATAGAGAAAGAGAGAAAGAGTGAGAGAGAGGAAGAGAGAGAGAAAGAAAGAAAGAGAGAGAGTAAGACACAGAAAGAGAGAAAGAGTGAGAGAGAGTGGAAGAGAGAGAGAAAGAGAGAAAGAGTGAGATATAAGGAAGATAGAGAAAGAGAGAAACAGTGTGAGAGAGAGGAAGAGAGAGAGAGAGAAAGAGTGAGACAGAGAAGAAGAGAGAGAAGAAGAAAGAATGAGAAAGAGAGGAAGAGACAGAGATATAGAGAAAGTGTTTGAGTGACAGAAAGGAAGAGATGGAGAGGGAGTGTTGACACTGTGGAGAAAATCCTCACAGCTCACCTTTCTGCCACTGGTGTGTTGCCAACCACTTGCTGGGACATAGTGTAGCCCTCAAGTTTAGTCATCTGAAACAAAGTATAGAATCAGTAATGGCAGAGTACATACAACTGCACACACGTAATTGTCTGTTTCGCCCCTGCTCACCCAGGCTGCTGCACCCCATCGACTCCCGCCGCCCAGAGGTGTCTGTCTGTCCTGCGCACTCAGGCTGCTGTACCCCATCCACTCCCACTGCCCAGAGGTGTCTGCCCACTGCTGTGTACCCAGGCTGCTGCACCCATCCACTCCCAGTACCCAGAGGTGACTTACTGTTCCTGCCCACCCAGACTGCTGCACTTCATCCACTCTCACTGCCTAGAAGTGTCTGCCCACTCCTGTGCTCCCAGGCTGCTGCACCCTATCCACTCCCACTGCTTAGAGGTGTCTTCCTACTCATGTGCACCCAGGCTGCTGCACACTATCCACTCCCACCGCCCATAGGTGACTGCCCGCTGCTGCAGAAACAAGCCTCTCTGCTCACCTTCCGCCACTGGTGTGTGTGTAAGAGGGTCCACCACATGCGGAAGCAACCTCCTCAGCCGTTGTGTACTCGTGGTCAAGCCGGGCTCACAGTGCAGAGTGGATGCTGATTGCCAGGATGGCCATGCATCATCGCAGGTTGCACACACCTTCAGCTCTGGTGGCACTAATTCAGTGGAACTGAGTCATCGCCTCGTGGCGGGAGCTCCTTGTGGGGGGTGACATCAATCTGTGAATCACAGCCTGCTAGACAAAAAGCAAGATAAGATTGTGCGTCATGCGTCCATCAAAGGAGAGAGAGAGAGAGAAAGAGTGAGAGAGAGGAAGAGAGAGAGATAAAAGAAAAAGTGAAAGGAAGACAGAGAAAAAGAGACAAAGAGTGAGAGAGAGAGGAAGAGAGACAGAAATTGTGAGAGAGACAGAGAGAGAGAAAGCAAGAAACAGTGTGAGAAAGAGGAAGAGAGAAACAGAGGAAGAGTGAGAGAGAGAGAAAGAGAGAGAGAGAAAGAGTGAGAGAGAGGAAGAGAGAGAAAGAGAGAAACAGTGTGAGAGAAGAAGAGAGAGAGAAAGAGTGTGAGGGAGAGAAAAGAAGAGATGGAGAGGGACAGTGAGTGCCCACACTGTGGACAAAACCCTCACAGCTCACATTTCCACCACCGGTGTGTCTCCAACCATGTGCCGGGAAATAGTGGAGACCTCAAGCTCACTCATCTGAAACATAGTACAGAATCAGTAATGGCAGAGTACATACGACTGCGCACGCCTACATTGCAGTCCCACCTTTGTGCATCCAGGCTGCTGCACAACATCCACTTCCACTGCCCAGAGGTGTCTGCCCGCTGCTGTGCACCTAGGCTGCTGCACCCATCCACTTTCACTGCTCGGTGGTGACTGCCCGCCGCTGCTCACCCAGGCTGCTGCCCCACATCTAGTCCCACTGCCCGGAGGTGACTGCCTGCCGCTGTGCACCCAGGCTGCTGCACCACATCCACTCCCACTGCCCTGAGGTGACTGCCCGCCACTGCGCAAATAAGCCTCTCTGCTCACCTTTCGCAACCTGCGTGTAGAAAAGAGGGCCTACCACGTGCCGCTGCAAGCCCCAAGCCTGAGGCCCATGTACAGGGCACCCTGCATATCATGCAGCCCCACTCCACAGGCCACCAGGTCTCACCTTTGGTACTGGGTCTTGATTTCACCATGGCAGAGGACATACCAGTGCACCTGGCTTTTTATAGCAGGCTGCACACCCCCTCAGCCCTTGCTGTGCCACTACCTCTGTGACCATCGTGGCGATTCCATGTGGCGGTAGGCCTGTGCTGTCTGATGGCTCAGGCCTACACTGTGGTCCAGCAGGGCACACAAAACCTGAGCTTTCCAGACTGCCGCGACGGGCCACCACTGCAGGCTGCACACCCGCTCAGCAGTTTCGGTACCCGTACCTCAGTGGACTGAAAGTCACTGTCCCGTGCCGGTGTGCCTGTGCCGGTCGCAGTGCATCCGGTGTTAGCAACTCTGAAATGGCATACAGCACGTGTGCCCGGTCTTTTTTATTGGCAGGGCCGCATGTCCTGTGACGCCTGTGCTGGATGGTTGTGGTGTGGGTGTATACCAGCCGTGAGGGAGTGGCTGTGGCATACTGACAAATAGGCTGTGACCAGCAGATCACTGCAATGGAAATCTGGGTCATGTAGCGTTGTTGTCCTTCCCTGTAAGTGTAAGCGGAGTGGACTGGCCTGGCGTATCTCAGTCCTGCATGAGGCTGTGAAGAATGACTCCAGAGCGTGGCTCCGTCCTGGGCTGTATGAGGAATCAACTGATGAAGGAGTCCCTGTTGTAGTGCTGATGTCACGCAGGTTCCAAGTGCCAATGTGTCATTCTGTGAGCCAAGTCCCACAACATGGCCAACATGGAAGGTACGGGGAATCCCTGACCCTACATTCATCCATAGTTCCACACATGAAAGATGGTGGACATGACACATCAGTGTGGATATGAATGTTTATTGCACATTCAGTGGAGTATTGCAGCTGTAGCAATACAGGGCCATACAAAGTTCAAGATTTTGGCACATGGAGGGCAGCCAATTAAGCCAAGATCATGTTCGGGGTTAGGCTCCGCCAACATATGTACTTATACAATCACTCTGCCAATCCCCAAGCACTTATAAATTCACTATACACTCTCCTTGCAGTACTCTAAAGATCAAATCTCTACCTACGTACTTATACAATGACCGAGTCAAAGTTAAATAACCAAAGTTTTCCACACTGCAGAGATAACATGGTTGCATATGCTGTCCACAGCACAATGTAATGGGGTACGGCCCAGGGGCAGCATTATGCATACATAATGAACACACAGACACAGTTAGATAGATAGTGGAACTGGGTACGGGCACATGTGCTGAGCCCCTTTTTATTACCAGTGTCACATGTCCAGTGACGTCTGTGCTGGGTGCGTGTGGGGTGAGTGTAAGCCAGCCCTCAGGGAATGAGTAATGCTGGCAACAAGTACAACAGTAATCATCAGATAACACACAGAGATTCAATCATAAAGGGTCAATGATTTGTGCTGCCCTAAGATAGGGGCACCAGATGTGAAATAATAGACGAAAGATTCTGTCGTAAAGGGTCCATGACTTGTGGTACAACGAGGTAGGGGTAGCAGATCTGAAATTATACACAAAAGATTGTATTATAAAGGGTCCATGAGTTGTAGTACACTGAGATAGGGGCATCAGAAGCATACAGCATATGCACAGGCAGCGATGATGCGTGGTCCAGGAGGGCCGCACTGTTAGCAATGTCTGTTGTCTACTGGACTGTGTCATCTGCAATCGCGACTCGATGTGAATTGTGAGCCCTGCTATCCACAGTGTGGCTCGAAGGCAGTAGTCAGCACAGACATCGAGGAATGCTTTTTGCCACTTCCTCTTGACAAAATCCGAGGACATAGAGAACAATTCTGTCTGTAATTAATAAATCAAGACTGAATTCAAATTGTGAGCTCTGCTGACCGCTGAACGATACCCAGAACCCCAGCCTATTTATTCACACTTCTATGCTGGAGTGGCGTACGTTGGACCAGCCCACTGCGCTTCCGCTTATATGGGACGACGACACAGGTACATGACCGAGATCTTTGCCACTGCCTAAGGTAACATGGTTGCGTCCACTGTCCACAACACTACAAGCACCAGCAGTATGTGTAAACATGGAGAGGTTTGTACTCTGCTTAGTGAGGTCTGTACAGCACATCACCGCTACACTTGGTATTGTATGCATTATTAGTGGTGGGTGACTTGCGTCCTTCATACATGTTTGGTTGCCACATCTCGCAACATTCAGCTATTTTGTGGCTTAGGGGCCATGCCGTTTCTGAAAGGTCCGCTGTCCTGTTGTGTGCTGCCTCAGTGGTAGTAGGGGGGATGTCCGGGAGGAAGGTCCTGAGGGTGGTGGCAGTGGGTTTTGTGGCCTTCTTGGGTGTCGGAGGTGCATGATCAGTAGCTCTATGACATGTGTTTGTCTTCAGATGTGATTCTGGGCTGGGCTCCCTTTCACACTGTAGGTAGTCGTCCTACTTTATACCAGTAAAAGGCAGATGTTACATTCCTACTACTAATGCAGCTTATCACCTGTTTTTGGATCGCACTACAGATTTGGCTGCTCGTTGAAAATATCGGGAAGTGGTGTTTTTATGTTATTTTTGCACAGGAACGCCTACTCTGCATTTTATTAGCGTTAGTTGTTGTTCTCATTTGTGGCTATTTATTTTTGCGTACGCTATTGCTGGAAAACTAGCGTTATCGGCTGTTTTCACCAGGTTGAGAATGAAATGATAATTTAAAATCACTGAAAAAACAATAGGTTTAATGAACATTATAATTAGAAATTAGCATTTAAAAAACCTTTGAAATTCACTGAACAAACCATAGGTTTCAGGGACGTTATAGTTAGAAATTAGCATTTAAAAAAACCTTAGAAATTCAGTGAAAAAAACATAGATTTCAGGGACATTCTAGTAAGTTGGACATATCACTCGTCCAAAACCAGAGAAATTTGAACGTTATAGTTAGTAGAGCTAACTATAACTCGCGCCCCCACAATGCACTGCTGATGATGTCACATATTACATCACTCATGACATGGTCAGTGACATCACTGATGACAATCTTGGTAGTGCATGCTACTTAAGAGCATGATTAACTCGGTGTCAAATTCAAGATTATTTGTGCATGATTTTAATTTCCACCATGATTGGACAAAATCACATTTCATGAACATGTTTTTCATATGTCACTGTAATTATTTATATAGTTGTTGCGGAAATATAGCATGATAAAAATATTCATTACAAGAGCTCATTAGAGACTGCAGCCCAAGTGGACAATGTCAAGGATACCACCATGATGACAATTAAATGAAATATACGCTATTGTCTGGCCATAATTTATGACTTGAAATTCATTTTTCCCAGAAGCAAGTTTAACTTACTGCATTTGTATTTTCACATCATCACCCAGGTCTGTGGTTGGAAAATGTATGCAACGCAAGTGGCAGCATTGCGGCTACCTAAGGCCATTATACACCAAATCGATTTGCTGTCCCGTGCTCTAACAGCTGCTACCAGATAATCTCACATCTTATGCTCCCATGCAATGTAATCCTGTGACAATAAATCTTTATAGTCTTTCCTAGCCCTGAAGCTGTCAATTCTGTTCCCAGCTCTCAGCATCTGCATAAGGATGGATCTGTTCTTTCTGCAGTGGCTGCTGAACCATACACAATGAGTATGCAGCATAGAAGCCTTGCAGCCATCTTTACTTAAAAAGGTTTGAAGACAAGAAAATAGCTTTTCATAATAGTTCGAGAGAGAAACACAATCAAGGGCTCACAGTCCACTAGGGATCATTAACTCCAGGGTATCAGCAATCTGCCTACAGGTCTGAGCCAACACATTCAGAGCCTTGAAAACAAACTCCCATGTTAGGGCCCGCTTATTATTTGATAGGGCTACTACACCCTCTAGTTTGGAAACGCCTAAGGCCCGGGTCCATTGAGAGACAGATTGAGAGCGTTATGGTCTCTGTTGTGTCGCTCGACCACCACCATGTCTCTAACAGAGGGCCACAACTGTGTAGATAAGAATATATAGTCAATGCAGCTCTTTTGCGGAAGACGCTTGAAAGCATAGGCACCTCTACGATCAGAAAAAGACCTGCCATGACATGCCCTGAGACCAACGCGAAGAGATAAGCTCAACAACTGGTTATAGCCCACTGTGTATCATTCAGTATTTCCCACATCTAGCTGAGGAACATCCCAAGCTAAATCTTCCTTTTCATTAAATTAAGGGAACTGGGAACAAGAGGTTAAAATGTAACATTAAAATAATCAGCTATGATTGACCTATAAATACACAGGAGAGTATCAATGGCATCCTCTTGAGTAATGTGGAGAGTGCTAGAAGGCCTATTTGCCCTATTGGACCTATTATAGATGTTAAAAACATAGTAGGGAGGCTCACCCCTTGTAAGGGCCAGCACCGAATGCCAAGAGAATATAGTTGAAGCTTAGTAGTTGTGAGAACTAGCAAATTCTTGATCAACATAATTAAGTCACCTGCTGGCTGACCCCTGCCATGTGGAGCAGATGGACAGAAAAAGGTAGTGCATCCAGATCTATAAGCTGACTCTACACACCATATTGCTTGCATCATACATAGATCAAATGATTCAATGAAAGTTCCTCAGTCCAGATCAGCCAGTTTAGATTTAAGGCCAGTAATGTTCCATGAAAGTATGTTCCAGATTTTGGATTGTGGACCTGGAGTAGGGATTAATGGGAACAATTCTGCTGGGGGAGTTGGCTGTCATACTTCAGATTAGGCCTGGGCCAAAATTCCGTTCCGTTCGCGGAAATTGCGATAATTTGGCAATTTCGCGTTCTGCGGAAAGCGCGAAAATGTCACAATATCCGCATTCCGCAGCTTAGCGATAATTTGTTTCTTGCTTGCGCTGTAAAATAATACATTCTCACATGCGCACGATCGCCTACCTGAATCCCCGCGTTCGCCGACAAGTTTTCCCGATCCGGTCGCGTTCTCCACGAGATGTTGGATTGTTGGTAGCCATTTGCGCTGTCTCGCGACAGTTCGCGCCCACAGTAACGTCAATCGTCGCGCGATCACGTCTTTCTTCTCGCGATCATGCACCGTGAGACAAGTGAAAACAAGATGGCTGCACCCGCGAGCAACCGCATAGGTAAGTTGGCGACCCGCAACCAAGTAGAAAATACCGCGAACGGGCGGGAAAAAAACTTCTGCATCTTCGCGATATTTCCGCGTGTTTGCAGAGATTTTTAACATTTTCGCGATAATTTGCGAAAGTGAATTTCGCAAATTCCGCCCACCCCTACTTCAGATAGAGCAGTACCTCTGTGCTGAGATGCAACCAGGTTATTCTCGCCTACAGCCCTAGGTGTATGAAGTTTCAAAGAGATCTTAGATGGTACAGACATTGGAAAGTACACCTCAAGGGTAATAAGGCTGTCTGCTCTGCTGCGGGAGGCCAGAGTGAGCTTGACAATGTCCAATTCTCTCAAAGATGATGGAATATGATTCACCCCAGCAATGTCCTGGTGAATAACAGATGGACATTTCCTTACATTATGCAACCAGAAGATTGCTTTGTTGTTCAGAGAACCTTGATCTTTCTTGCCCTTCAGGCAACTCTGGGGCATGGTGCATGAAGATTGTACTGGAACACTCAGGATTGTACACTCTTGGGACGAATTGCAATGATTTGGCAGCTGGAAGACCACAAAATTAGTAGGTGCCAGCTCCATTGATTCATATGCTCTGCACAGTGTGAAGAGAACCAAGCCCTGTGTAATCAATAACAAATCTCTCAGGTTGTTGAAAAACTGGGGCTACATGAGAATGAGAAATGTCCACCATAGCCAGGGGGCTTACCATCCTTTGCTCTGGCCTTTGAGACGAGTTAAAAATACTGTAAGCATAGGGTGTATAAGTGGCCTGTCCTGCAAAGGGGTGCTTAGGACTTTTTACAGTCGAATACATCATGCCCACTGCAAGAGGGTCATCTCCTGCTAGCTGATAGAGTAGAGGCCAGACAGCATTTTGTGAGTCAATTAACAGCTTTATCTATGCCTTTATGATTGTTCCCTATTCACAAAGGTATTTTGCTAGTAGTATCTTCATGATTGTGGAGTGTACGCACATAAAAGGATAGGACAGCCCTATCTTTTTCTGTATGGAGACTGCACAGTCATAAAGACACTACTAGTAAGAAAGACACCTTTGTGAATATCAAAGAATTGGAAACTTATGCAAAAGTCTACTTTTGTGAATCAGGCCTTAAGACAATTGTTCAGCCCTTCAAAGATAGTCTGGCCATGCTGAATACTCAAATAGGAGAGGTGGGCATTGATGTGACACTTCTGAGAAAGGATCTCCATAAAATGCTCAACACTGAAGTCGAACAGAGGGTCTTATACCTAGGAGACATTGCTCTGCAAAAGCAAGTCTCCCTGAGGTGCCTCACCTTGTTAGAGGAAAAAGTAGAGGATGTAGAAAGGCAAGGAAGGAGGAACAATTTACTCGTAATAGGGATTCCAGAAGGGGTCAGGGATTGCTGCCTAGAGTGGTTCCTTGAAGATTGGATTCAAATTGTGGTACCTGAAGAACCTCTGCCTGTGTGATTCATTATCAAGAAGGCACATAGAGCCCTGCACCAGAGGCCCCGCATAGGACTTTCCCCAGTCTGATCATTGCTAAATTTCTCAATTACCAAGACAATTACTGAGAAAGAAATGTTATCCGTGTAACAGCTAGAGACTAACAAGAAACTGTCTATGAAGTTTCAAAAGGTATGTTCTTACTGGACTATACCAACCTGGTACTGACAGCCTTCCACGTAAATTAGGAAGAAAATGAAAGCATTGAAGCTCCAGTACTTGCTCCTTTTTCCGGCTCACCTAAAGCTGATTTTTAAGTTAAAAACTATATTTTTGGTACTCCCGAGGAGGCATCTGAATGGGTCAGTACAAAAACATGCTTTCCAGAATCACGGAAGGGGTGTGAACCGCTGTAGCAATAGATCGAGTCCTGTATCCATATGGGCAGAGACCTAGAAGAAGGGAAAAGGCACCATATTCCCCCGCCCTCGGGCGGGGGGGTGACAACATGAAGGCTGAGGGAGAACCAGGTGATTGAGAGGATGCATAAGGGAATGCTGGTGTGCCACACAGTTAGCAATTAATTGGGGGTTTGTTTAGTGAGAGGACCCTGCCATGAGACAGGGGAAAACAAATTTAAGAAAACCACAAACATGTACAACATATATGGAGGGTCCAGTAGCTGACTCCTCTTGAAAACCACTCAGTTGCTACTGGAGACCTGAGACACCTCCACATTACAATTTGAATCAAACGGTAAAGTAACCAAACGGACTTCACTGTTGCAGGACAGCATGCTGAAAGAAGTGAGGAAGCTGACATGCTTCAAGAAGTGGAGATTTTTTTAACTTATACACAATAGTGGAAGTGAAGGACACAAAGTGAATAACACCTTTTAAAAAATTACAGGAAGGATTTAAACTAAACCCCAACTTGCAGTGAAAATATTTACAATTGCAACATGCCTCAAGGTAGAAGAGATTTAAGGAGGGTGAGACCCAGGAACAACAGCCCGCTTGAAAGCAGATAATTAGGGAAAGAGCTGGTCACCAAGGCAACATCACAAATATACCAAACCATGACAAACAATAAACTTGACACCCTGAAGAAACTCTAACACTCATGGGAATCAAATAAAAGGCCCCTGAAGGACCTAGACTGAGAGGCGGCACTGATTCATCGCCGGAAGTAGGAATCAAAGCCACATTTCGGCTTATCATGTTAGTGATTTTGCATAGAGCCTACTATAACAAGAGCATATTGTTCAAAATGGGAGAGCACAGTCTCAACTTTATCAAATGCCACTTTAGAGAAGGCATGTTCCTGCACACGGTTTGGGACTGTCTCATTATAGGGAATTTTGTAAGGTCATCATATGAGAACTAGAATTGGTACAGGAGGTGGTTATACTGCACACAACCCACTTTGTTATCTTGGGAACCCGATTTGACATGGATATAGCACAGGCTAAGCTGCTGTTCACCGGTCCTGGTCTGACATTAGTCAGGCATGGGTCAAGAGTCAGGGTCCTATTAAACAACGTCTGACAGGCATGAACACATGTATGGCAGCGGGGAGAGTGATATATGAGCAGTGGGGCTGCATGGGAAAGTTTGCTAAGATCTGGTTGGGTGGTAAAATGTATTATGGTTTATAGGGGAAGGGCCAGCCACCTTCAGAGGCCAGCACTGGAGCAGGTGGGCAACAATTTGAACATATATTGCATAGAGATAATGAATATGACCACAAGGTGGAGTAACTCAAACTCGGGTGGGAGGCGGGGTAGAAGAGAAAATGGGTCAGTACTAATGTATACAATCTATAAAATTTGATTATGCCACTGTCATGTAAGCTTTTTCTATTTCACAAATAGATTAGTATGTGGGCCAATTCTGTAGCAGTTTGTGCGCCTGTTATGGCCAGGTGGGCTGGTGGGCTGGTTTATACTGTTGAATTCCCTGATATTACCACAAATATTACATGCCACAAACACAAATGCATGCTGACTCCATTAACTTGCATAATACCCACACATTTGTCTTTACAAGTTTAAAATTGGCCTGATTTGCAAATGTGGACCACTTTGTTTGGTTATCTAGTTTGCTAATGGGGTACACTTTTGATTTGGTGCCCAGGCCTATTTTATGTCCCAGTCTGACCCTGGTGACAAGGTAGAAACATCTGTATCCAGATGCTTACTCATAAAGGAAGTGTTGACTTAATGAAAATGCTGATTTGAAATTATTGGAATGTACTCAGTTGCATAGGAAGGATATGTTGCATGTGATTTTGGACAATCCGTTATTTTTTACAAAACAGGGTGTATATCTGTGGTTGTTATGTCACAGATAAAAGATTAGAAAACTTGGGGTTCTATTCACTAAATTCCCACACAAGGCAGCGCATCAGGCAAAAATACTGCACTGCATTGAGTAAGGAGGAGAGAGCAGGACAGCGCAATATCTACTGAGATATGGCGCTCTCTTCCTCTCTCCCTAGTGCCAGCGCACAATGAGGCTGCCGAGCACCACTCACATACCTCTGCATCATAGCGCAAAGGTGTCGATATGAGTCTAGTATAGGTTTTGTACTGGAAGGGTGATCTTCTTATGCAATATACTGTGTTTAGACTAAATTTAAAACTTTTTCTATTTTGTACGGTGCTCTACAGTGCAGCCCACGTGATAAGTCGGAAAAGACAGGAAATATAAAACTGGTTCTCCTTGATGGCATCCATTTCAAAAGGGTGTCATTTTTTAATGCAAACTCCTGTCTACCGTTTTTAGTAGACAGGGTATGTCATTCAAAAAAAAGTGTGGCTGCATGGGAACACCCATGCACCACCCATGGAATTCCCCTTTGGCGCTAGGTAAAGAAACGCAGCGCTAGGCGCGGCATTGCGCTACTTTCAGGTGAATTTCCAGTGCAAAAGAAGTTTTGCTCTGGAAACTACATTGGAAAAAAAAAGATTTTACTTCTATTTCCATCACTTTTGCAACGCAGGTATAGCTCATGATCTTAGTAAATATACCCCTGATAATGTGTTTTAAAACAACATGTATGTTTACTTTCTTAGCCTCACATGACGTTTCACAATTTTTGTTTGTGTCCTTTAAATCAACATCAATGTACTTCATTCATTGTAAATTTTGAACGGACTAGAACTACAACACTGACATGTACCGATCTGGTGAATAAATGTTGTTACTGAATCAAGAAAATTGCAAATGGTACATTAAACAAATCACCACTCCTGAATAAAAGGAAAATCAGAGATGTAGCCTCTTGGAATTTTTCATTTTGTTTACTAGAAAGGGACTTGAAAGAGACCATACTATATGTTTGTCGAGGTTTCTTTCTCAAATTACACATAAGTATTCTATATTATACTTTGAGAAAACTCTAATGTTGATATGTTTCATACTGTGGTATATGCACACATGAATTAGATTTTAAATAAATGTAACATTGTGTACATGCAATAATACCAAGAATACAAATGGCTGAAATCTTGTACATTGAGATAGCTGAAATCCTAATAGTACATTCTTGCCTCCTAGTCCCCACCCATAAACCCACCCCAAACTTCACCCCTTCTCCATCACTCAATTTGGTAAGTACTGCGCTTATTTTTTCCGTATATTAAGCACTGTCCACAAGAAAGTACCAAGCATACTACCGCAACGAGAAGACAAAGATGAATTCACATGCTATACATAAAAAATAAAGTTTAATTCCAGAGGAATTTTGTAGTGACTTGTGTAGTTCTTTTCCAGAAGGACACTACAAGATCAGTCAAAGAAGAGACTAAAGCACGCTTTCACATTTAAATTAAATGTCTCCTGCGCTTTGAAAACCATAGGGAAAAAAGAAAAACACCCACTTACAACATAATACTTTAACTCAAATGAAAAATATTTAAATCAAACAAATTCATAGAGAGATGAAATAAAGAGAAAATAAGAACCTAGGACCAGATTTATCATTGAATTTCATTGCTCTTGCATCACACATAGTGTCACAAGGGCAAACGCAGCACTTAAGTCGGATTTACCATGCAACGTAAGGCCATCTTGTATGGCCCTAAGTTGTTGTTTGTTAAATCTGGATTAATGCAAGGCAGTGCAAGTCCCTGCCTTGCGTTACTCTGTCCTGGGAAGGTGTTGGATGAGTAGAGCCTGGGTGCTTCCACGCATCCACCCATGGATTTTGGTGTATTCACATATATATCAGTGGCTAAGATTAATTCAAGCATTCCATTGATCACTTTTTCTGCATTTCAGTTTGTGGCCTTGAGTGGGACCGGTATGCCCAGATGTGGCTCCCGTGCACACTGTGTCACTGCAATCAAGCTTTACCTAACTCTCGAGCTCATAGCTAGGGCACAACTGGTCCTGGGTTACTTGTGCTTTGGTTCAGGGAGGACCTATCTTGTAAATTTGGAATGGACTGTTCCCAAATAAGCAAGGTCAAGATTATTTTGCATATAGTTGGTTCTGACCTGAGGTTCCATGGGGTCCAAAAGAACTATGCACTGGAATGTGGTCTCAAGTAATTACCGGTGGCTGAGCATAATTAAGCATTCCATCCATTACTTTTTTTCAAACCACTCTTCGATAATTGGCATTTTTCTTGTCCTAACTATTTGGTGACAGCCGCCTATTTCGAGGCTCACATGACTAGGTGTAGTTGGCCTTTGTGTATTCCTCCCAGACAGTCACAAAATAGGGGCACTCAGTTTTGGCAGAATGTGCCATACTGACAGGATATGGGAGGCGGAACTGTGCACAACCCCACTTTCTCTTCAAAGAGCTGCCTTAGTCCACACACAAAGAAGCTCACACTAGCCTTATGTGCCCCCAAACATCCTCTGACTATGGCAGGAAAGCAGTAAAGTTCAAACACTTCTTGGGGTTTAATTCCAGAAGTTTCTTTCATTTCAAAGCTGGCACAAGGTGTAAAATTAGGAACCTCAGACCCACTCTTCAGTTTACTTCTGGACCTGGGCAGGACTTTCAGGAGACTGCTCTGCTTCCTGTGGCCTGGTCTGTACTTCAGCGGACTACCCTGCTGCACCAAAAAGATTGCCCTGCTGCCTGAAGCCTGCCATGTGCCCTTAGAGGACTTCCCTTCTGCTTGAGACCTGCTTTTCTACTTACACCTAAGAGTACTAATGTGACTCCAAAGATCAGTTGGCTGGCCTCCTAATTACAGCCTCAGGGACAGAAAAGGCTCCAACTATCTTGAACCCTCACCTTGGCCCAGACTGAGTGAGTCTTGACCCTCTAAATGGTGTCCCTCCAGTCTGGACCCTTGGAACTGGTGCTAAAATAGCCCACCAGATAACCCAATTCCAAAACTTGAGACTTAGACCAAAATGTACCCTCAGAAGAGAGAGAAGACCTGCCTGCTTGCCTATCAGCCCGTGGTGCATCAGTGGTTGTCCCAACTTTACATCAGCTCCCCCTACGTTCTTCACCACAGCAGCAAATCCTGTTCATTGGCTCCTTGCAGAAGGGGTATCTGACCTTGTGGAACCCTCATGGGCTACAACCTTTTCTTGCTTGATATTTTCAACTTTCATAAAAGAGACTAAGGGCCTGGTTGTGAGTTTGACGGTAAGTGAGTCACAGACCATACGCCATCAGAAAACCCACTTCAAGGTTGGAGGTCTGACTGCTGTATTACAATGATGGCTGTTTGCTTAGCAAAAGACCACCTGACCATCACTACCACTGCCAACCATTAATTGACTGCCTCGACGTCCTTAGGGGAAAATCAGTTGCCTGAGAGTGGCACAGAGAAGTTCACTGCTATCCGAATAACGAGTTGGCTTTCCGATGGGTTGACAGTGACAGGAAGACTCCCTGATCGAGTCAGGGAGATTAAAGGAATTGGATGGCATACTCACCCATTTCCTTTTTTTCCCTTCTGTCTCCTACTGGATCCCTTCTGCTAGGTTCCCCTTCCCAGCAGCATCTTGACCCCAAAGAAAATACCCCTGTTGCTGCTGAAATCTAGGTAAGTCCATTTTTTACTATTTACTGATTGACTGGACTGGGCACATATGGCCCAAACTCCAGCAATGGGAAGGTACTCGTAGTAGATATTTTTTCACATGTCATGCATATGTGTACATTTAACACTTGTGTAGTCAAAATATACACTGCAAAAACAAGGAGATTATGGACAGAGTGCTGAAACTTTTCAGACACACCCCCAGTCACAGATCTGGGTTGAATCCATCATCATCCTTTAGCTCATTTCACCACCCCAGATCAGACCCAGCTATTTGCAAATCAGTCTTGACCCTTTTCCTCATGGGAGCAGTCCAGCCCAAACTGCCAAGCCAGGTCTTCCCTGGACTGGAAACAAACATCCTGGGACCAGTTTCGGCGTAACACCTCTCATCAGCCTGGCTAGCTTGAATCCAGTGGCAAAGTGAGCAAGGGACCCACAAATGGGCATACCCTGCCAACTTAGGGCAAAGCATGCAGAGACAAGGAGATGATGGACGGAGCACTGAAACTTTTCAGACCCCCATTCACAGATCTAGGTTGTATCCATCATCATTCTTTAGCTCATTTTGCCACCCTAGTTTAGACCCAGCTATATGCAAATCAGTTGTGTCCTTTTTCCTCATGGGAACAGTTTGGGCTGGGGTCAAGACTGATTTGCATATGGCTAGGGTCTGAACTGTAATGGCATGGGGAGCAAAAAAAGATGGATTTAGGCCCTGATCTCGGTACTGTGGTGAATGTTTGCATTGTGCAGCAATCTGTCCATCAATTGTTCTTTTTGTATTTGTCACCCCGAGTGGGACGGGTATGCCCAGACATGGGTCCAGTGCTCTCCATGCCACTGGAGTCAATCTAGCCTGGCTGATGATGGGTGATGCCCCAAAACTGGTCACATGATATGATGCTTGCTTCCAGTCCAGAGAGGACCTGGCCCGGCAGTTCAGGCTGGACAGTTCCCATAGGAAACTGGGTCAAGACTGATTTGCATATGGGTGGGTCTGAAATGGAATGGCATGAGGAGCAAAAAAAACAATGGATCTACACCCATATGTCTGTACTGGGGTGAATATTTGACATTGTGCATCATTCTGTCCATCAATTGTCCTTTTTGCATTTGTCACCCTGAGTGTGATGGGTATGCCCAGACATGGGTCCCATGCTCCCCATGCCTCTGGAATCAAGCTATCCTGTCTGATAAGGGGTGATGCCCCAAAACCGGTCGCAAGGATGCTTGTTTCCAGTCCAGGGAGGACCTGCCCTGGCACTTCGAGCTTGACTGTTACCATTGGGAACAGGATCAAGACTGATTTGCATATGGCTTGGTCTGAACTGGAATGGCACAGGGAGCAAAAAAAACGATGGATTTAGGTCCAGATCTCTGTACCGGGGTGAAAGTTTGACATTGTGCAGCATTCTGTCCATCAATTGTTCCGTTTGCGTTTGTCACCCGGAGTGGGATGAGTATGCCCAGACGTGGGTCGTGTGCTCTTCATGCCACTGGAGTCAAGCTAGCCTGGCTGATGAGGGGTGATGCCCCAAAACCGGTGCCAGTATGCTTGTTTCCAGTCTACGGAGGACCTGGCAGTTTGGGCTGGGCTGTATCCATGCGGAACAGGGTCAAGACTGATTTGCATATGGCTGGGTTTTAACTGGAAATGCATGAAGAGCAAAACAACAATGGATTTAGGCACAGAGCTCTGTACTGGGGTGAATGTTTGACACTGTGCAGAATTCTGTTAATCAATTTTTTCTTTTGCATTTGTCAGCCCCAGAGGGACGGGTATGCCCAGACGTGGGTCCGTGCTCTCCATGCCACTGGAGTCAAGCTAGCTTGGCTGATGAGGGGTGATGGCCCAAAACCAGTGCCAGGATCCTTGTTTTCAGTCCAGTGAGGACCTGGCCTTGCAGTTCGGACTGGACTGTTCTTTGTATATGTCTGGGCCTGTACTTGAATTCCATGGGGAGCAAAAAAACTATGAATTTAGGTTCAGATCTCTGTACTAGGGTGAATGTTTGATATTGTGTGGCATTCTGTCCATCAGTTGTTCGTTTTACATTTTTCAAAGTATACACACCTGCATCAACACATATGAAAAATAAAAAACACCACCGCTGGCCCAACAGTGACATTGTAATACAGCAGGCGGGAGACCACTGGCCGCAGCTTATAAAATTACACAGTTGGATTTCAATGGTCAACTTTGGGAATTAGGTAAGTAGGTACAAGGTTCCAACAGTAGATTCTCAGGAGAATTCCGAATGCAGCTGGAAGCAGGGTGCTGAGGTCATTGGTAGCTGGTGTGCTACGAAGAAAGGGGCCACTTGAAAACACATTGCACTCAGGAGCTTAAAGGTAAGTCTGGGGGCTCCCACTCAAGGGAGCAGGTTTCAAGGGCCTCAGCACAGCTGGATAATTGTTACCACGGCCGGTCGGGCCAAGTGCAGAGCAGATATGTCAGCCGGGTGGTAGGTGTTAAGATGTCCACACGTTCGTGAGGAGGAAGCTTGGAGAGGCGATTCTGGCACAGCTGGTCCACTCACAAAGAAGGTTTCAGGGTCTTGATGTCTTTCAATGGGTGCTTGCTTCCTGGGCAATCTGAGTCTGGACTGGACTTGTTATCTTGGTGAATGCTGGAGAGGGTCTGGCACCCCAGGCATTGGTGTGGCACTGCTCCAGTAGGTCCTGGTGTCTCCAAACTTGGTGGGTAGACAAAACTGGCCCTCGGGAGCTGGTGTTCCATTTCTAGTTTGAGTGCTGCGTAGAAGTCGACTGGGAGCAGCAAGTTGATAAAACCGGATTTTGCAGTGTGGTTCCTGTGGCTGCAGGGAAGCGGTACTTCTACTCCAAGGGAGTTCTTTGGCAATTTGTAGAAGGCTGGAGGAGCTTCGGGGTTCCAGACCATGTACTCTCTATGGCTTACCTGTGCATTTACAATATCCAAGAATGGAATTGATATTGAAGGGTCATATATGCTCATGTAGATATGCCCACACATGGAATATAGTGCACCCTGCCTTAGGGCTATAAGGCTTGCAGTTGGGGTAGCTTACCAACACCTTATGAAGTGTATGTGGGCATGGCACACAGGGCTGTGGGCCATGTTGACTCTTTGGCTTTCTCTGTACCAAGACATGATGGCTGCAATGGCAGTTTGCATGGTCTTTGTGAGGGGTCTCTGGAGTGGCACAATGGGTGCTATAGCCGCAGAGGACCCTCTTCAGTATCAATGCCCTAGCTCCAGGGGTACCATTTACTAGGGGCTTACAAGGGTGGCTGAAATTGTGCCAACAGTAGTACAGCTTTAGGAAAGAGACCTGGCGCTGGAAATCTGGTTAGCAAGGACCCAGTGCACTTTCAGTTCAAAATTGCATCAGTGGGGGAACACCATGTCAAAAGAGTCACTTTCCTTTAAAATCGAAATCTTCACCACAACTTCATCTAGCAACTCCCCGATGAATACTCCTCCTTGAACACTGTTGCCTGCCTTGGCTCTCTGAAATTTACCTTTTCAGTTTGAATGTAAGCGGAGAGCAGGCCCAATCCACTTTGTATATATGAACCACGCTCTATTGAGGTTGGCCATAACTTTTGACTTTGCCCTGGGCTCGCGCGACTAGATGTCCATGGTTGGCGCTGTGATCTGTAAGGCGTTATGTTCAACTTTAAACTTAAAAAATTCATAACTCAAGTTCTGCTGATTGTATTTTTGTTGTGAAATTATTTATTACATTTTACTCAATTCAATTGAATTAAATTTGTTTATTTGTTATGGAACTCCTATGGAGGTCCACAAAAATAAGCCAATACAATAAAAGTACATACTTTAAATACATACAAAATATATATATATATATATATTTTTTAAATACACCAGTAAATTCGAAAAGGAGGAAAGAGGGAAAGACATACTTTGTATATAGTGCAAAATTCTACAATGTCCAATTGTCACACATCACAACAAAGAAATTAAACTTTTAAAAATGTTCTAATAAATAACCAGAAATGTTTTAAAACATTGAAATATCCTATGGCAAACCATTTCATTTGGGGAGGACAAGTCAAAAGATTGGGCCTCCTGAGCAGAATGAATATTAAATTTGATAAATGATGATCTTAAGATCATGCAGCTGGCCCTTTGGAGTTCCGGGCACACAAATAGCACGTGATTAAGATCCTAAATTTGTAAAAAACACAATTCACAGATTCTCTCCCCTCTTGGAATATTTTCCCATATGCCAGTCACTTCTCCAGAGGAAACAGGTTGGTTCTCAAAAGAAGTATCAACCTTCTAATCCCATGAGGGAGATTCCATGAAAGATAGGGCCACGGGCTATATTCCCCATGGTTCTCCCACAGACTACCTCATTGAGGGCTTTAGATTGGTTTAAAACTGTGTCTCTTGCCGTTCTAATCGAGTTTGCGGACTTCTTCAGGAATGACTTCAATACAGGCTTTGGCATGGGTGAATCATAAGTTAAACTGAGCCCAAATAAATCATTTGCGTAAGCAAATGATCTGAAGAAAGCTGATTTATCCTTTAGTTTAACAAAGATTTCCATTCTCAGAGATGCCCTAAGCGTGCCCTCATCCCCCTGAAAGAGGGTGTTCCCCCACCTCAGGACCGCTGACAAGGAAGAAGTATATGAAGAGACTAGATGGAATTCCAAGCGTAGAACATGTGGGGCAGTCAAAGAGTTTAAATTACAAATTTGGTGGAAAAACCGACCTTCAGCCTTATCAAAAGCGAGCCAATAGTTCCTATACAGTACTTCTGCAGCATATGTTAATGGAGGAGGAATTTTAACCTTAAATACTGACAGAACGTGGTTAAAATGGCATCTCCCACAGGTTTTACAAAATCTGTTTAAAGCTCCAGCCTAGGTGGCAGCCTTACCAACACACAGTTTAATATGCTCTGATTCTCGCCAGTTTTTTGGAAAAACCTTCCCCAGATACAGATACGAGTCAGTAATACAGATACGAGTCAACCAATTAAAGTTCTTCATGCCCCAACAACCACTTATACCCTTTGTTTATTCTAAGACCTTTCTTGTGGAAGACAAACATTTTGCTTTTAGAAATATTGATTTTCAGAAAGTGGTCCTCCACATATTTGGTTAGGGCACCCAGATGACGTTGCAAGCCAATAGGAGTTAAATCAAAAATTACAACGTCATCTACATATAATAGGGAACCAGTGTACATTGTACCGATTCTAGGGGCATCCCCCCTCACTGAGTTTAAATTGCAGGGAAGATCATATATATATAAAGGGAAAACAAAAGAGGGGCCAACAAGCAACCCTGCTTAAG
The DNA here is from genome assembly GCF_964204655.1 of Triturus cristatus. Classification (NCBI taxonomy): domain Eukaryota; kingdom Metazoa; phylum Chordata; class Amphibia; order Caudata; family Salamandridae; genus Triturus; species Triturus cristatus. Next base: position 542,471,790 of record NC_140594.1, on the reverse strand, counting down.
CCCGTTATAGGTCTTAATCCTGCAAGATAACCCCTGCAGGCCTCCCATCATCACTTGACACCAAGTGTCTGTATGTAATTCTATTATAAGGTCCAGGAGGAGGTGTGGCATACCAAGATGGGAGAGCTTTCTCCACAGCGTCTGATGATCCACTTTATTTATCGTCGTGGAGAAATCAATTAATCCCATATAAACTGGCATGCTTTGTGAGAAAACATATTTCTCTACATTGGTCTGGACAGCCGCAATGTTGTCCAGGGTTCCATGGTTCTTCTGAAACCTGCCTGTTCTGGTGGTAAGATGTTCTGGTCATGGGCCCATTGTTGCAGATGATGAAGTATACTTTTTGCAAATAATTTGCCCGATGCGTCCAGCAGCGCAATCTGTCTGCAACTAGTTGGTAAACGTTTTGGGTCCTTTTTGAACAAAATAACTATAATACTCCCCTTCCAAGAGGGGGGAATACTAATCGTTCGAAAGCAAAAATTAAACAATGGTGCCAAAAAGGATCCCCATGCAGCTGACTCCTTATTGATTAACATAATCGGGATACCATCCGGTCCTTGTGCGCAGGAGGTTCTGGAATTCTTTATGTGACCTACTACTTCATCCCTTGACAGGGGACCATATTCAAAAAAGGAAAACTCCTCTGTTACAGGCATCAGAAAAGGCACTGAACTGTTGTATTTGTATAATAGTGAAATATAGTCCACTCTCTCCCTTTCTGGGATCGGAATAGGGAGAGCCCTCTGTCTTGAGTCACAATATTCTGCAAACAAGTGCCATTACTTTTTTGAATCTTTGGCTCTCGCGGCTTCCCTCAACCCAATCCATTTAGCATCAAACTCCTTTCTCTTTTCTCTAAGTTTATAATGAGTTCTTACACGCTTGAGGCGATTAATTTCCTGCTTTTTGCCCGTGGAAAATTGTAGATGTTGTTTTCGGACTAAACAGTTAATTTCTTGATTTAGTTATTTCAACGAAGGGGTACCCAGGTTTGCCCGACGGGGACCAGTGAATTCAAAGCTTACATTTTTTATCTCCCTCATTTGGGCCTCAAAGAACTGTATAATATTAGCACAAGCATGGCCCTGCTGTTCTACAAAAGTTTTCTTCACTATCACACCTACCTCGGTGGTATTTTTTTGCTTCCAGAAAGAACGTCCATTTGCTTTGGTAAAGACCACTGAGCCCTGGCCCATGTTCCCTTGATTCAGTGCAAGTAGATTAAAGGCCAATGTCAAACCTATTACGCTGTGATCACTCCATACTGACGGAGAGACATCTAGGTTATCAGAGGCCTCAAACATTTGATAGGAAACAGCCACATAGTCCATTAGGCTTTGTGTATGATGGGATTGAAAAGTAAATTGTGCTATTTTGTCGACAGGCACCCTCCCATTTAAAATGACCAAATCTGAACTTCTGATGCTATCAAGCAGAAGAAAGCCCCGTTTATCCGTTTTTATTTTATCCGGTAGTGAGGAATAAGGAATGTGCCATATTTCTTCTTTATCTGGATCAGCATACATCTCCATTGCAGAAGTGGAGATTTTCGCATTTACAAATCCCACTAATACCACTAAGTGGCATTCTTCCATGGTAGCTATATCATTAATATATGAAAAGAGTGTGCTCAACAAATGTTCAAAATTTCTCCTAGGGGGAATATAAAGATTTGCCACCAGGAAGAAGGTGGGCCTGCCAGACTCTCCCAAACATGCCAGCTTCAGGCAGATACAGAGATTTGATGGATGGCAAAAGACTTTCTGATTCCAATTAATTGAATTCTTGAGCAGAATGGAGACCCCCCCAGCTGCATGTCCCCTTTCAGAGTGCTTAGCATGACAGAAGAAAATAAAAAAGCCATCATAATCAAAATCTTTGCACAACCAGGTTTTTGTAAACATATAATCAGAGGATTTAAGGATTTTAAGAAATTACATTTTTCCTCTTTATGACCCAAGACAGCCACATTTCAAGACAGAAGTACACCCCCTTCTACCTCAAAGGAGCGCTTCTTTCCACCACTGGACAGTTGGAATTCAGGGCTTTTGCCACCCATCTCCACTGGGCCAAATTGTCTTCTATGTCAGGGGCCTGACGGGCAACTACGGAATCAGACACCAGATGTATTAAGCGACCTCTTTTGTTTAATGAGACCATAATATTTTTGGAATTACCCAAAGGGTACTCAAATTCGGGCCCATAACATCTAAGACCACAGAATTACCGGCCCTCTGAGCTTTTGGACACTGAATTGTAGGACACATGGTAGAATATTCCTCGAAATCTGATACAGGCGTTATATCTAGCCCTCGTTTTAAAAAGTGCTCACAATTCTGCAGAGTCAAATTGGCCACTATCAGGGAGCGAAAGGTAACTCTAGAGGGGGAAAAATGCTCATGCTGGATAATATTCACATTTAAAATATCCCTACTTTATATCAACTTCAGTGCCTCTATTTCAGAAAAAAGTTTGAGAATGAATCCTCTGTTTATCGGAGAGGATTCACTCTCAAATAGCCAGATGAGATCCACAATGGGCGATGAAGCATTCTGCGCCACATGTCTTTCTTTACAGCATCTCTTGTGGGAATCCATAGAGGCACCCTATCACCACGATTAACCGCTTGTACCTCCTCGTTGGACTTAATCTTCTGGTGCGACATATTGGAGGTGGTTGAGACTTCTGACTTTCTATTATCCGATGCAAATGACCCCATCTGTATATTGCCCAGCGTTTGAGGCCCCACCTCTAGGTTGCCATCTACTCTGGCCCCCAAAGTTCTGGACCATGTCTGGTGTATTGGAGCCCCAACTTCCATTAGCGTTCCCCTTCCCGATGGATCGCCCAGCTCACTAAGCTCTAGAGAATGAGGTACTTGTGGAGACTGCTGCAGTAGACTTAATGGAGTTGCTGCTGTTCCAGTAGCCCCCACTCTCCCGACAGGAGTCAGATGAGCTGTAATGGGATTCCTGGGAGCACCCTCCTCAGTGGTGGTTTGGGACCACCCTCCTCTATTATAGTCGGAGCATCGCTCTGGCTGTCTGGGATCTCTGGGAAATACAATTTTGACACTTTTGGTTTAGGGAGTTGTCTTGTCTTTTTATGTTTCTTTTTCATATTTTCCCCTTTGAGGTTTGTTGCAGGACCTCCCCTCTTCCCTGCTTTTGATCTTCCTATCACTGATGAGTTAGGGAGTTGGGCCTGTAAGGCGGATGGGGTTGGGACCTCCCCCTCAGTCTCTCCCCTGCCTTTTCGCCCAACATGACCCCTAATTTTCTCTTCTTTCTCAACGGCTCTGTAGCCCCCTTTTTTCCCTTAATGAACAAAGGATAAGGTTTTAGTATGACATTTCCCGAAGGAGGATCCACTAGAGCCTCCCCAAAAAGTGAGCTTAGACGAAGCTTTTCATTTTCAAGATAAAACAAAGGTTCAATAGGGGCAATGGGAAAAGAGGTATTCCTGCTTGCACAGACGCATCTCTCTGCTCTCCCCGGGGAATGAGTAAAACAGGCCTAACATCTGTCTGTTCTTCCAATTGCATAGGTATATTAAGCAAGGGTTTAATGGTGTCAAATTGTGTTGCCTTTTGCACTTCACACAACATTACGGAGATCATTTCCAGCATATGATCTGAACTTAATACAGATTTCTCCAGTAAAGACAAAATAGAACTTAATATTCTTTCGATACAAACAAAATATTCAGAAGGCACATCATCCCGCTCATGACACAGCTTCGAGTGTAAACAAGGCAGGAATACATCATGAACATCATGAGCATCATAAACAGACTCCAAATAAGTACCAATCAAGTGACTTGTACTACAATATAAAAGAGGCGAAGAGAGACGCCTGCGGGAGGAGCTTACAATTGGAGTATTCTTCTCCCTGAATCTACTCATTGGATAACCGTCCTTATCAACATGATTGTGAGGGGCTCCCCAGCCCCTTGTTTGAGATTCAATATCAATGTCTGGGAGTATAAAGTCTTTCCTTGGATTACATTTTTCACTAACTGTTGTCTTCTCCACCATCGCAGAAACATCCCTCCCGGCATCCTCCTGGGATCCTCTGGCACACATTAGCGCACTATCATCACTGGTTCCCTTGTCGGCGCCCCCCTCCTCCATAGGGACAACAGATGCAGCCACAGTCGTACAGTTTGGTTTTTCCCTATTAAAGGAAATGATTTGCTGACTCTGCTGGTTAGGGAGATGTTCTGGACCCAACTTTGCATACAAGGCAACGCCCAATGCGGCAGGTGTACAACGGGTAGGCGCTCTATTTTTAATTGGTTCAAGGGGATGTGTTGTAGACTCTGTTGGTTCTGTTGGATCTGTTTGATCTGATGGTTGACAAAGAAGCCAGGACCCAGATTTGCACATAAGGAGGTGTCAGATGAATGTACACTTAGGCCATCCTCTGCACCAAATTTTGTCTGGGTCCTGGCCCCTTTACAGGACATTATCTGGCTTCCCGCAAAACCACAAGAGTTTCCCCGTGCTTCCCCCGTAGACAGGGAGGGAGGCGTTACTAAGATGGACTTGGAAAGCAAACCTTCTTGACCCAATATTGCCTCCACAGGAGTAGTGTGGGGAATTTTCCAAAAGAAGCCAGTAATGGTTAGGTGGGATTTATAGCAAAGATGCTGTAGATGTCTGGTTCCACTATATGATCTCCTCAATTTACTTGTACGGCTTGGTGACGAGGTAAGTACACGTCCAGAGCATAATTCTTTAGAGGACATCTCCCGCCAAAGGGTAGAAACTCTCACCTCTCACCACTGCTCCCACCTCCAGTCAATCGATTGTTCAAAGATTGGTGCTTCAGTTGACAACCTGACCTCCACCGGCAGGACTCACTGCTAGCTTGTTACTTCAGCTACCTCTGTTTCTATAACAGGAAGCAGCGGCAAGAAGGCGGGGAGGTGAGGAACAGCGAGGATCAGCGCAGTGCTCTGCCCCCACTAAAGCACTGCCTCAGCTTCTACATATGGTTCTTTTATCCGTTCCAGAGGGGGTGGCCATGTTATCATCAATGGCCGGGCTCCCTGTGTCTCCCTCAAGTTCTCTTCAAATGCCCCCCCCTGCTGCACCAATCGCCTGAAGTTGCTGCTGCTATAGCTGATGACCAGCAGTTGACCAAAAAAGGTGCCGCCTGGAGACAGTCAAAAAGCATCTAGGTCTAATGCTGGTCTAATGCTGGTGCTAATGCAGATCTCTGTTTTTTTTTTCCTGAAGCAGCAGAACCCTATAGGGGATGCAAGTAGGGACTAGAATGCGAGGCAGGGCTGTTGTACAGGGGGGCGGATGCAGACCATGTAATTTTGGGAACTGTATTCCCGGTCGTGATCTTTACCTCCCTGGGGAGCTGCCCGTCTCCAGTAGCTCTGAGGTGCTCTTTGATACTCGATAGTGTGGCCACAGCTCCAGCTGATCCTTATAAATCTTGCTGCGAGGTGCTGTTAGAGGGGAGGGGGAGTAACACGGAGATTAGCTGGTGACAGCGGTGCCCTGGAAAACGAGATTCCGGCAGCCTGAGCCACCCCACCTCACCTCACTGCCGCTCACCGCTGCTCATGCCACTCATGCCACTCCCCCCTTCGCGCTTCACCCTGCTTTCGCCACTTCCACCACCGATGGTGCAGATGAAGCTCGGCTGTCTCAACTCCAGAGACGGGCTACTGCTCCCATCTTGCAGCCTGCCTTGGAATCTGCTGCCTCGCCCAGGCGACGCTGTCTCCCTCGACCCGGAAGATCTCGCCGTCACCCGGGCAGCGTTTTTGGGTGTTCTCGATGCTTTTTCCGCATTGCAGCTGGCCGATGGAACGCAGCAAATCACGTGCCCAGGTGCTTAGATCTTTCGGCAGCCTCCAAGACGAGTCTAAAGCGTCTTTACACAGCAGCGTCTCTCTGATTTGCCCACAGGTTACATTATATTCTATTTTTCTAAATTGGTGGAGGTTTTTCTTGTTTCATTTTTTCACTTTGTTACTGTTTGAGTGCTGTATAAATACTTTACACATTGCCTTGAAATTAGCCTGTCTGGTTTTCTGCCAAGTTCCCGGAGGGTTAAGTGCAAGTTAATTTTGTGATTTTGTGATTCACCTTAAATATATATTGTGACAGTTGCTTTAGAAGTGCTCACGCCTGCCTCAACCAACAACACACTTTCTCACAGTTACATACACTGAAATTTTGAAAGGCATGACTTTAATGCAAATGTTATGTACAAAAATAAAACACAACTGTTATCTCAAGCCAAAGGTAAAGGCTCAAGGGAAACTTAGGGTTCATTTTAAGCAATGGCTAGCAAATTAGAGGATAACCATTGAACAGGCAACTGCTCCCCTTCCCTGGCAGAGGACGTCCCTTCCAATCAACAGAGCCCCACCAGGTGATGGTGACTGTTTTGTGAAAGTACTTTTGCAAATGCAGAGAACCACAGAATTATAGGCCAGCTGCAAAGCCATGGCAGTAAGTTGACAATGTTTCGTGTGATTGAGAAACACACACCCAAGGGGGGGGCATTGTTTGTGATGTATATTAAGAAAATGTTTATGGTATGCAAAGGGTGTTCTTCCAATTGGTTGAGGGCATTTCTTTCTTTTCTATGGCTAATGTGGTGGTTCCGGTCAGAAAAAATGTAAATCAGAACATCCACTCCAAAATTGTGTACTTTCTGGGGTTAAAACTGGGCGGCCCCTTTGCGGATCGGCCCCAGTTCAACCAATTCCAATGGCTGTAATATCCGAGGCTCTGCTGTTAGACATCTGGCACTTCTACCTTCTCAGACTGAGATGGTGTAGAGACAGAATATCGAATCAAAAATTTTGAGTTGCACAAATATCGATTTGTAAATATCGTAGGTCAGACATATCGACAGCAAGATTCGTGTGGTCAAGAATATCGACTTCAGGTGAGTAATATCGATTTTAAAAATATCAAAGTGTTTAATATCGCTTGCAAAATTATAGTTGTTAAAAAAATCGGTTGTTTATTAATGTTATATATTTTAGTATATATTTTCTAAGTATGTGTTGTATGAATTGTTTGTATTTTTAATATATGTGTTACATTTTTTGTAGTTATTAATTTTTTTTCTATTTGAATTTTACGGTTTCAGTTCCGTAGCCAGTTGTGGGTTTATAGAGGAATAGGGTGGGAAGACATTTAATTATATTAAATGTATTGATTATTTTTAATTTTTTTTAATACTTGTTTAATTGAAATGTTATAGTGTTAAATGTGTAAAGTAATTTGCTATGGTATACCGTGCATGCAATTGCGATTCCTTATTGACAAAATGGTAAAATACTCACACAAAAAGACACACACTGATTAAAAAAAGGGTAAATGAGGGGTGGTTGAGTGGAAAGGGGGCGGGCTGGCAAAGATTCGAAGAAATTCAAAAAGCAGACCCAGCACAATTCACAGACTGCATGGTGCTGCTTGAGTTTTCAGCGTGGAGGGCGCAAATAGTATGGAAAAAGCAGAACAGACGGACATTCTTCGACCCATTTGCGGAGTTATGTGGAATCACGTTGAGTTTTGTTTGGAACTACATAAAATTCTGTGGAGCAAAACTCCACAATGTTTTGCTAAGGCCTAGAAAATACCATAGATTACACCACATAATCATCTTTGAACCCCTAAAGGTGTCACACAACCATTTAACATGAGTCTATTGGCTTGGTAAAATGTTCAGGATCAACAAACGACATGTTAAAGACATTAATTTGTTTGTAAATGCAAATGCAATCATCGATAATAAGCCTCAGATGCAAAGGCGCTTATAAATGTCAATAAAACATAAGCAGTGTCAATAATCACTGTCAGTGTTATTATGTCAATGAAGCATTTTAAAATGAACAAAACATGTGTCTGTGCATTTTTTCTGATCCTTCCAATCATGAAAATTTAATCACAAAAACAGCTCCAAGAGGGTGTCTTATTTTGAATACATAACCTGCAATCATAGACTTAGCCCCTAGCGGGCACTTCGGTATTTGTATCTCCTTTATAAACTTTCAGGCCACATTAACTGCAACCATAAAACCAGTCACCTAGTGGGCACTGCACTCCCAGCTATAGAGACAAAGCTCCAGCCTTGGGAGTGCTTTAACACACTGATGAAGTCCTGGGGGCCCCCGACTCCACGACCCCACAAACATGGGCTAAGTTCAATATAAAGATTCTTCAGGTGGTTGCTGCTGCCCTTCTGCAGCCACCCTGTGCTTCCTTTATTGTGGGGGTGGTGCCCCCGCCGTCCTGGGACCCTGCAACGTCTACTTTTGTTTTTGTTTGTTTGTTCTTTTGGGCAATGCCACATCCTACCTGGGGAACCCCATGCCTCCTCACATTGGGGACAGCTGGGATAGCCCATCTCTCGCAGGCATGTCAGGTCTCTCATGGCCCACACCTCAGTGTGTGTTTATTGGAGCTGGCAGCTTTTGTCTTTCTGTGGGCAGAGATCTATTTTCTCATTGCGGCTGCCTGTTGCCCCTAGCCATGGACAGAGGAGCAGGCAGGGCTATAGCTACAAGGGGTGTGTGACTGCACTCCTCATTTCTCCCCCTGATATTCGGGACTGCATGGGGTCCCGTCACCCTTTTTTACGAATTCAGCCTGGGGGATGGGGTGTCAAGGCCAAGTAACAGTGTGGGGAGGGGGCCCCATACAAAACCCCTTCCTGGCAAAAATTAAATAACACAACATGTGTCAACCCCCAGGTCCCAGCCCAATGTGGGGATAAGTTAAGAAATGGTGGAGGAGCCCCAAACTCTCTCTGTCAGTAAAAAAGTCAAGGTCGCCAATCTTTAAAATGTCATAACGTGGGTCCTGTTGGCATAATTTCTACTCCTGGTGATGAGCTCTAGCCACTAGGGTCAGCAGACCTTCTCACCTCTAAAGGGGTGTAATTCACAGAGAGCTGGTTCTCTTGTGCTCCCTGTACCAGCCTTACTACTGGTCTCTACCTCTTGGCACAAATGTCTAGGGCTTTTCTCCAATTGGTCCTCGGGTTGTGCCAGGGGACCAACCTCACTAACCCTTGGAGAGAGCCATTGGTCCTGGGGGTCAATTCAGAAGAGTCATTAGTCATTTGTGGGCTTCAGAGGTGTCCTCCTTTCAGGGAATTTCTCTTTTGTGCAAGAGTTTTTAAAGGGGAGTTAAAGGTTCCAGATCCAGGCCCCCTTGGCCAATCCAAGGGTGCCTTGTTACCTCTCCAGCCCTGTCTCAACCATCCTACACAGCATGCTCTGACAGTTGAAAATGGTGTCACCCAGGAGTCATTAGTCACATCTCCTCTGAGGGCCTTAGTTTCACCCCTCACTGACATCATTGATATGGCCTTCCTTACCAATTTTCTAAAGGAGAGCCCCACAGTGTTGGTTCCAGAGGTCTGGTCTCCCTCCTTTTTTAAAAGGTGTGGGCACGCTTATCCCTGACAGCTGGTTGATCAATGCAGATCCTTCAGCCCCACTCCATTCCTCCTGAGTAGCTGAGTGAAGCACTGTTAATTGCTCCCTTTTGTGAGAGGGCCTTAGTTCCTGCTGCTGGTGAGATATGTAATTAACCTAGCACAGAAGGGTGACAAAAGGCCTGTGATCTGATCCTGAGCTGAGCCAGAGAATTATCACAATTTGTTGCACAGCTATCTTTGTGGAATTTGCAGATTTGATTGTTTTCACACGTTTCACTCCATTTTGAACCCTCACTGATCTCTGTATGCCAAAGGGAAAGGAAGCTGCACTCTAAGGCAGTTTTCTCTATATGTGTATATTAAAGAGTCACTACAGACAAAACTGTAAATCACACTGACTTTCCCTATAAATATACACTAATATTATAAGGCCTACTCCGGTCAATATTTATTTCTGCAGAGTCTCCACTGCGCCAGACTACCTGTGTGTAGTTATTGGGCTGCACAAGACAGTAGTCTTCCATGTGCAGCCCAAACATGTGTGAACACATGTCTGCATACATGTCCATGTGTAACCATCAAAATACTCCTTATCCTTGCTGCGACACAGCTGCCATATCTTAAAAGACAGACATTGGCAGTAACCACACACAGTGCATTTGCCATGTGATTACAGTGGGTGAGGCACCTGTGGTGAGACTAACCCATAGTAAACAGTACAAGACTGGGTGATCCAAAAAGCAAAAACAAAATTCGGGAATATTGAATGGGCTTAACTGATTGCAACAGGAGGGTAGGAGACTCAGGCCATATCTAGCAAACAGTTTTGTATTGGCAAACGGTGTAAATCGGTAATTTTGATGGCTTGCGAATGCAAAATAGCCTTTTAAGATGATTGAAAGGCTTTGTAGCCTCAATTTTAGGTAATCAGAAAAATTGTGATTACCTAATTTTGTGGCTACAAATAGGGCATCACAATTTACGATTTGCACATGTACCAAGCATTTTCGAAATGCAAAGTGTGCATTTAGGAAAATACTATTACCATCGAGTCCAAGTCGATGGTAACCATGTACACATTTTAGAAAAATGCACAAAAAAGCATTTTTCAATGCACACTCTAAAATTCCCGAATTTCGGCTTACACAAACAGGCGGTTCATTTATGTATTCATTGTTCTTTTGAAATATAGTATTTTCGGATGCAATACATTATTTCAGCTAATGCTTTTTAAATTAGGCCGTGTAGTGCTAACAGTGGCTATATTTACATTGTAATTATATGTTATGCCTTGTGCATGAATTATTCATTAGCATAATATTACCCTAATACAATTCATGGCAAATATAGTCACATTATTGCCTGAGAAAGTAAAATAATAAGATCGTTGCTTAGGTTTAAAATGATTGATCATACAGTAGGTGGCAGAGTGACCGCACTATCAAAGAATGTATTGATATATGATGTTTACTTTATATACTCTACAAATACTTCTTCCAAAGCTTATCAGGCATAAAGGAAGTTCTGATTACCTAGGAAACCCAGAGAGTGATGTCACTTCTGCTGTTTTGCTCACAGTGCTCACCATTGTTTATGTGAACAGTAAGATAAATGTATCTTTTTGATGGACATCGATGACAGTTATACACCATTAACACACATAAATGGGAAAAGGAATATCAGACTGTTAGGAAATGGTGAGAAAAATAAGCAGCCTGGCCACTTGGAGTCAATGGTATACTACAGAGGAGGATGGATGCTATTACACTGCTTGAAGTGGAATTTAGAATGCAGGGTGTCCATAATCCAAGAGCTGGTGGAGGGTTTGGCAGACCTTTCTCTCAGTAGGAGTGGCCATGATTCTGCGGGCTGATGTCTAAAGTAGAACACAAACAGACGTCTACAGGATAGGAGTGCATACTTCCACTATTTGTGGGATCTGCCTCCCTGCCGACCCAGTGACTACAAATGCATAAAGTTAGTATGTGGGCAGATTGGTATGCACATTTTACTCTACCAATTAGGCTTATAGAGGAAAAGGGAGGGGGTGCTGGCATTAATGCTTTACAATGTGGCAGACTAAAATGCTTGCAGTGATTTGGGAAAAGGGATTGGAAGGGGCGTTTAGTGAGTGTGGTAACGGCAAACTGGAAGTATTATACCTATGCTAGCGGAAGGGGGCCCAGCTTCGTGTTTTTGTGTTTTTAGAAGTTTGGTGGGAGGGGAGGGAAAAACAGATACCAGTTATGCAGCTAAACGAAATTGTAAGTGTTTACAATGTTTACATTTAACAAAATCTTACACAGAGTGTAAGATTGTGTTAAATGTATCAGAAAAAGAAAGGGGCCTGTCTAGAACTTGCCAGATTCGGCTGCACAAAAGGTAGGTCTCATGTAGGAACATGGGAATATACTTAATTGAGTTGCTGGCTCCGTTTGAGTAACTGGAAGAAAGAAGTATGACTGAGTTAGGCGAGTATCAAAAAGAACACCTCACTGAGGAAGGATTATTATGGGCGGCAATTCATGTTGCCAGGAAAAGTATCTACATTTATATGTAGAAAATATACACCTAAACTGAAATATTTTATAATTTGTCAAAGTGCAGGCAGTCTTGTCAAAAGCTGGTAAGCACAGCTGAGATATGACCAGTAGATTAAGAAAACATAAGGGTGTAGTAATAGTATTAAAGGATTTAGAGCTTTGAAAATGGGAAAGGCATAAAACAAGGAAAATAGAAAAATAGTTGGGACAGGACTAGAAGGTACAGAAAGTAGAATGCAGGAGAATGAGGGAAGGGGCCAATAATGTGTTTTATGAAGCATGCCAGCCTCTGTTTCAGAACAAGCGTATGACAACATACAGAATGTTCATTTTTGTTTGACATGTTTTCTAATGAGGCCCCTAAGCAGAAGTGATCCAACTTCCTTCTATGCTTATGGATGGGGATCTCACCTTCCTGCGATGGCCGCCTGGTCACACCAGCATGCCGATAAATATCTACCCCGGACACAGAGCTGGAAAGTTGCCATTGGGAGAAGGTGAGCCCTCTGTTTGTGATTTTGAATGCCAGCATGGCCCGTATTTCGTACTACTCAGCTTGAAATTATACAACTTTGCTTAGTTTGAAGAAACAGCGGATTCATTTGTTTAGCTGCTAGGTGGAAGTTTTTTGTGATTCCCTTGGATTGCGACACATCCACATAAGTCCCTTGATATGTTACATAGTATGTTGGATCGACTAAGATCTCTATTGTGCAGCGAAGTTTTGCACCTCCTGTGAATGGAATTTTTTGATTGTCTTTCAGCGGACCCAATTTTGTATACGGATGTTTTACTGAATTTTCTTGGATGGTCCAATAGTCACTGTTTTGTCCTGATGATGACCATCTAAATCTATCAAGGTCGAAACGCCGTCGATGCCTACATGTGTCCCTAATTGAAGAGGATGTCCCCTTTCAGAGTGCTTAGCATGACAGAAGAAAATAAAAAAGCCATCATAATCAAAATCTTTGCACAACCAGGTTTTTGTAAACATATAATCAGAGGATTTAAGGATTTTAAGAAATTACATTTTTCCTCTTTATGACCCAAGACAGCCATATTTCAAGACAGAAGTACACCCCTTTCTACCTCAAAGGAGCGCTTCTTTCCACCACTGGACAGTTGGAATTCAGGGCTTTTGCTACCCATCTCCACTGGGCCAAATTGTCTTCTATGTCAGGGGCCTGACGGGCAACTACGGAATCAGACACCTGATGTATTAAGCGACCTCTTTTGTTTAATGAGACCATAATATTTTTGGAGTTACCCAAAGGGTACTCAAATTCGGGCCCATAACATCTAAGACCACAGAATTACCGGCCCTCTGAGCTTTTGGACACTGAATTGTAGGACACATGGTAGAATATTCCTCGAAATCTGATACAGGCGTTATATCTAGCCCTCGTTTTAAAAAGTGCTCACAATTCTGCAGAGTCAAATTGGCCACTATCAGGGAGCGAAAGGTAACTCTAGAGGGGGAAAAATGCTCATGCTGGATAATATTCACATTTAAAATATTCCTACTTTATATCAACTTCAGTGCCTCTATTTCAGAAAAAAGTTTGAGAATGAATCCTCTGTTTATCGGAGAGGATTCACTCTCAAATAGCCAGATGAGATCCACAATGGGCGATGAAGCATTCTGCGCCACATGTCTTTCTTTACAGCATCTCTTGTGGGAATCCATAGAGGCACCCTATCACCACGATTAACCGCTTGTACCTCCTCGTTGGACTTAATCTTCTGGTGCGACATATTGGAGGTGGTTGAGACTTCTGACTTTCTATTATCCGATGCAAATGACCCCATCTGTATATTGCCCAGCGTTTGAGGCCCCACCTCTAGGTTGCCATCTACTCTGGCCCCCAAAGCTCTGGACCATGTCTGGTGTATTGGAGCCCCAACTTCCATTAGCGTTCCCCTTCCCGATGGATCGCCCAGCTCACTAAGCTCTAGAGAATGAGGTACTTGTGGAGACTGCTGCAGTAGACTTAATGGAGTTGCTGCTGTTCCAGTAGTCCCCACTCTCCCGACAGGAGTCAGATGAGCTGTAATGGGATTCCTGGGAGCACCCTCCTCAGTGGTGGTTTGGGACCACCCTCCTCTATTATAGTCGGAGCATCGCTCTGGCTGTCTGGGATCTCTGGGAAATACAATTTTGACACTTTTGGTTTAGGGAGTTGTCTTGTCTTTTTATGTTTCTTTTTCATATTTTCCCCTTTGAGGTTTGTTGCAGGACCTCCCCTCTTCCCTGCTTTTGATCTTCCTATCACTGATGAGTTAGGGAGTTGGGCCTGTAAGGCGGATGGGGTTGGGACCTCCCCCTCAGTCTCTCCCCTGCCTTTTCGCCCAACATGACCCCTAATTTTCTCTTCTTTCTCAACGGCTCTGCAGCCCCCTTTTTTCCCTTAATGAACAAAGGATAAGGTTTTAGTATGACATTTCCCGAAGGGGGATCCACTACAGCCTCCCCAAAAAGTGAGCTTAGACGAAGCTTTTCATTTTCAAGATAAAACAAAGGTTCAATAGGGGCAATGGGAAAAGAGGTATTCCTGCTTGCACAGACGCATCTCTCTGCTCTCCCCGGGGAATGAGTAAAACAGGCCTAACATCTGTCTGTTCTTCCAATTGCATAGGTATATTAAGCAAGGGTTTAATGGTGTCAAATTGTGTTGCCTTTTGCACTTCACACAACATTACGGAGATCATTTCCAGCATATGATCTGAACTTAATACAGATTTCTCCAGTAAAGACAAAATAGAACTTAATATTCTTTCGATACAAACAAAATATTCAGAAGGCACATCATCCCGCTCATGACACAGCTTCGAGTGTAAACAAGGCAGGAATACATCATGAACATCATGAGCATCATAAACAGACTCCAAATAAGTACCAATCAAGTGACTTGTACTACAATATAAAAGAGGCGAAGAGAGACGCCTGCGGGATGAGCTTACAATTGGAGTATTCTTCTCCCTGAATCTACTCATTGGATAACCGTCCTTATCAACATGATTGTGAGGGGCTCCCCAGCCCCTTGTTTGAGATTCAATATCAATGTCTGGGAGTATAAAGTCTTTCCTTGGATTACATTTTTCACTAACTGTTGTCTTCTCCACCATCGCAGAAACATCCCTCCCGGCATCCTCCTGGGATCCTCTGGCACACATTAGCGCACTATCATCACTGGTTCCCTTGTCGGTGCCCCCCTCCTCCATAGGGACAACAGATGCAGCCACAGTCGTACAGTTTGGTTTTTCCCTATTAAAGGAAATGATTTGCTGACTCTGCTGGTTAGGGAGATGTTCTGGACCCAACTTTGCATACAAGGCAACGCCCAATGCGGCAGGTGTACAACGGGTAGGCGCTCTATTTTTAATTGGTTCAAGGGGATGTGTTGTAGACTCTGTTGGTTCTGTTGGATCTGTTTGATCTGATGGTTGACAAAGAAGCCAGGACCCAGATTTGCACATAAGGAGGTGTCAGATGAATGTACACTTAGGCCATCCTCTGCACCAAATTTTGTCTGGGTCCTGGCCCCTTTACAGGACATTATCTGGCTTCCCGCAAAACCACAAGAGTTTCCCCGTGCTTCCCCCGTAGACAGGGAGGGAGGCGTTACTAAGATGGACTTGGAAAGCAAACCTTCTTGACCCAATATTGCCTCCACAGGAGTAGTGTGGGGAATTTTCCAAAAGAAGCCAGTAATGGTTAGGTGGGATTTATAGCAAAGATGCTGTAGATGTCTGGTTCCACTATATGATCTCCTCAATTTACTTGTACGGCTTGGTGACGAGGTAAGTACACGTCCAGAGCATAATTCTTTAGAGGACATCTCCCGCCAAAGGGTAGAAACTCTCACCTCTCACCACTGCTCCCACCTCCAGTCAATCGATTGTTCAAAGATTGGTGCTTCAGTTGACAACCTGACCTCCACCGGCAGGACTCACTGCTAGCTTGTTACTTCAGCTACCTCTGTTTCTATAACAGGAAGCAGCGGCAAGAAGGCGGGGAGGTGAGGAACAGCGAGGATCAGCGCAGTGCTCTGCCCCCACTAAAGCACTGCCTCAGCTTCTACATATGGTTCTTTTATCCGTTCCAGAGGGGGTGGCCATGTTATCATCAATGGCCGGGCTCCCTGTGTCTCCCTCAAGTTCTCTTCAAATGCCCCCCCCTGCTGCACCAATCGCCTGAAGCTGCTGCTGCTATAGCTGATGACCAGCAGTTGACCAAAAAAGGTGCCGCCTGGAGACAGTCAAAAAGCATCTAGGTCTAATGCTGGTCTAATGCTGGTGCTAATGCAGATCTCTGTTTTTTTTTTCCTGAAGCAGCAGAACCCTATAGGGGATGCAAGTAGGGACTAGAATGCGAGGCAGGGCTGTTGTACAGGGGGGCGGATGCAGACCATGTAATTTTGGGAACTGTATTCCCGGTCGTGATCTTTACCTCCCTGGGGAGCTGCCCGTCTCCAGTAGCTCTGAGGTGCTCTTTGATACTCGATAGTGTGGCCACAGCTCCAGCTGATCCTTATAAATCTTGCTGCGAGGTGCTGTTAGAGGGGAGGGGGAGTAACACGGAGATTAGCTGGTGACAGCGGTGCCCTGGAAAACGAGATTCCGGCAGCCTGAGCCACCCCACCTCACCTCACTGCCGCTCACCGCTGCTCATGCCACTCATGCCACTCCCCCCTTCGCGCTTCACCCTGCTTTCGCCACTTCCACCACCGATGGTGCAGATGACGCTCGGCTGTCTCAACTCCAGAGACGGGCTACTGCTCCCATCTTGCAGCCTGCCTTGGAATCTGCTGCCTCGCCCAGGCGACGCTGTCGCCCTCGACCCGGAAGATCTCGCCGTCACCCGGGCAGCGTTTTTGGGTGTTCTCGATGCTTTTTCCGCATTGCAGCTGGCCGATGGAATGCAGCAAATCACGTGCCCAGGTGCTTAGATCTTTCGGCAGCCTCCAAGACGAGTCTAAAGCGTCTTTACACAGCAGCGTCTCTCTGATTTGCCCACAGGTTACATTATATTCTATTTTTCTAAATTGGTGGAGGTTTTTCTTGTTTCATTTTTTCACTTTGTTACTGTTTGAGTGCTGTATAAATACTTTACACATTGCCTTGAAATTAGCCTGTCTGGTTTTCTGCCAAGTTCCCGGAGGGTTAAGTGCAAGTTAATTTTGTGATTTTGTGATTCACCTTAAATATATATTGTGACAGTTGCTTTAGAAGTGCTCACGCCTGCCTCAACCAACAACACACTTTCTCACAGTTACATACACTGAAATTTTGAAAGGCATGACTTTAATGCAAATGTTATGTACAAAAATAAAACACAACTGTTATCTCAAGCCAAAGGTAAAGGCTCAAGGGAAACTTAGGGTTCATTTTAAGCAATGGCTAGCAAATTAGAGGATAACCATTGAACAGGCAACTGCTCCCCTTCCCTGGCAGAGGACGTCCCTTCCAATCAACAGAGCCCCACCAGGTGATGGTGACTGTTTTGTGAAAGTACTTTTGCAAATGCAGAGAACCACAGTATTATAGGCCAGCTGCAAAGCCATGGCAGTAAGTTGACAATGTTTCGTGTGATTGAGAAACACACACCCAAGGGGGGGGCATTGTTTGTGATGTATATTAAGAAAATGTTTATGGTATGCAAAGGGTGTTCTTCCAATTGGTTGAGGGCATTTCTTTCTTTTCTATGGCTAATGTGGTGGTTCCGGTCAGAAAAAATGTAAATCAGAACATCCACTCCAAAATTGTGTACTTTCTGGGGTTAAAACTGGGCGGCCCCTTTGCGGATCGGCCCCAGTTCAACCAATTCCAATGGCTGTAATATCCGAGGCTCTGCTGTTAGACATCTGGCACTTCTACCTTCTCAGACTGAGATGGTGTAGAGACAGAATATCGAATCAAAAATTTTGAGTTGCACAAATATCGATTTGTAAATATCGTAGGTCAGACATATCGACAGCAAGATTCGTGTGGTCAAGAATATCGACTTCAGGTGAGTAATATCGATTTTAAAAATATCAAAGTGTTTAATATCGCTTGCAAAATTATAGTTGTTAAAAAAATCGGTTGTTTATTAATGTTATATATTTTAGTATATATTTTCTAAGTATGTGTTGTATGAATTGTTTGTATTTTTAATATATGTGTTACATTTTTTGTAGTTATTAATTTTTTTTCTATTTGAATTTTACGGTTTCAGTTCCGTAGCCAGTTGTGGGTTTATAGAGGAATAGGGTGGGAAGACATTTAATTATATTAAATGTATTGATTATTTTTAATTTTTTTTAATACTTGTTTAATTGAAATGTTATAGTGTTAAATGTGTAAAGTAATTTGCTATGGTATACCGTGCATGCAATTGCGATTCCTTATTGACAAAATGGTAAAATACTCACACAAAAAGACACACACTGATTAAAAAAAGGGTAAATGAGGGGTGGTTGAGTGGAAAGGGGGCGGGCTGGCAAAGATTCGAAGAAATTCAAAAAGCAGACCCAGCACAATTCACAGACTGCATGGTGCTGCTTGAGTTTTCAGCGTGGAGGGCGCAAATAGTATGGAAAAAGCAGAACAGACGGACATTCTTCGACCCATTTGCGGAGTTATGTGGAATCACGTTGAGTTTTGTTTGGAACTACATAAAATTCTGTGGAGCAAAACTCCACAATGTTTTGCTAAGGCCTAGAAAATACCATAGATTACACCACATAATCATCTTTGAACCCCTAAAGGTGTCACACAACCATTTAACATGAGTCTATTGGCTTGGTAAAATGTTCAGGATCAACAAACGACATGTTAAAGACATTAATTTGTTTGTAAATGCAAATGCAATCATCGATAATAAGCCTCAGATGCAAAGGCGCTTATAAATGTCAATAAAACATAAGCAGTGTCAATAATCACTGTCAGTGTTATTATGTCAATGAAGCATTTTAAAATGAACAAAACATGTGTCTGTGCATTTTTTCTGATCCTTCCAATCATGAAAATTTAATCACAAAAACAGCTCCAAGAGGGTGTCTTATTTTGAATACATAACCTGCAATCATAGACTTAGCCCCTAGCGGGCACTTCGGTATTTGTATCTCCTTTATAAACTTTCAGGCCACATTAACTGCAACCATAAAACCAGTCACCTAGTGGGCACTGCACTCCCAGCTATAGAGACAAAGCTCCAGCCTTGGGAGTGCTTTAACACACTGATGAAGTCCTGGGGGCCCCCGACTCCACGACCCCACAAACATGGGCTAAGTTCAATATAAAGATTCTTCAGGTGGTTGCTGCTGCCCTTCTGCAGCCACCCTGTGCTTCCTTTATTGTGGGGGTGGTGCCCCCGCCGTCCTGGGACCCTGCAACGTCTACTTTTGTTTTTGTTTGTTTGTTCTTTTGGGCAATGCCACATCCTACCTGGGGAACCCCATGCCTCCTCACATTGGGGACAGCTGAGATAGCCCATCTCTCGCAGGCATGTCAGGTCTCTCATGGCCCACACCTCAGTGTGTGTTTATTGGAGCTGGCAGCTTTTGTCTTTCTGTGGGCAGAGATCTCTTTTCTCATTGCGGCTGCCTGTTGCCCCTAGCCATGGACAGAGGAGCAGGCAGGGCTATAGCTACAAGGGGTGTGTGACTGCACTCCTCATTTCTCCCCCTGATATTCGGGACTGCATGGGGTCCCGTCACCCTTTTTTACGAATTCAGCCTGGGGGATGGGGTGTCAAGGCCAAGTAACAGTGTGGGGAGGGGGCCCCATACAAAACCCCTTCCTGGCAAAAATTAAATAACACAACATGTGTCAACCCCCAGGTCCCAGCCCAATGTGGGGATAAGTTAAGAAATGGTGGAGGAGCCCCAAACTCTCTCTGTCAGTAAAAAAGTCAAGGTCGCCAATCTTTAAAATGTCATAACGTGGGTCCTGTTGGCATAATTTCTACTCCTGGTGATGAGCTCTAGCCACTAGGGTCAGCAGACCTTCTCACCTCTAAAGGGGTGTAATTCACAGAGAGCTGGTTCTCTTGTGCTCCCTGTACCAGCCTTACTACTGGTCTCTACCTCTTGGCACAAATGTCTAGGGCTTTTCTCCAATTGGTCCTCGGGTTGTGCCAGGGGACCAACCTCACTAACCCTTGGAGAGAGCCATTGGTCCTGGGGGTCAATTCAGAAGAGTCATTAGTCATTTGTGGGCTTCAGAGGTGTCCTCCTTTCAGGGAATTTCTCTTTTGTGCAAGAGTTTTTAAAGGGGAGTTAAAGGTTCCAGATCCAGGCCCCCTTGGCCAATCCAAGGGTGCCTTGTTACCTCTCCAGCCCTGTCTCAACCATCCTACACAGCATGCTCTGACAGTTGAAAATGGTGTCACCCAGGAGTCATTAGTCACATCTCCTCTGGGGGCCTTAGTTTCACCCCTCACTGACATCATTGATATGGCCTTCCTTACCAATTTTCTAAAGGAGACCCCACAGTGTTGGTTCCAGAGGTCTGGTCTCCCTCCTTTTTTAAAAGGTGTGGGCACGCTTATCCCTGACAGCTGGTTGATCAATGCAGATCCTTCAGCCCCACTCCATTCCTCCTGAGTAGCTGAGTGAAGCACTGTTAATTGCTCCCTTTTGTGAGAGGGCCTTAGTTCCTGCTGCTGGTGAGATATGTAATTAACCTAGCACAGAAGGGTGACAAAAGGCCTGTGATCTGATCCTGAGCTGAGCCAGAGAATTATCACAATTTGCTGCACAGCTATCTTTGTGGAATTTGCAGATTTGATTGTTTTCACACGTTTCACTCCATTTTGAACCCTCACTGATCTCTGTATGCCAAAGGGAAAGGAAGCTGCACTCTAAGGCAGTTTTCTCTATATGTGTATATTAAAGAGTCACTACAGACAAAACTGTAAATCACACTGACTTTCCCTATAAATATACACTAATATTATAAGGCCTACCCCGGTCAATATTTATTTCTGCAGAGTCTCCACTGCGCCAGACTACCTGTGTGTAGTTATTGGGCTGCACAAGACAGTAGTCTTCCATGTGCAGCCCAAACATGTGTGAACACATGTCTGCATACATGTCCATGTGTAACCATCAAAATACTCCTTATCCTTGCTGCGACACAGCTGCCATATCTTAAAAGACAGACATTGGCAGTAACCACACACAGTGCATTTGCCATGTGATTACAGTGGGTGAGGCACCTGTGGTGAGACTAACCCATAGTAAACAGTACAAGACTGGGTGATCCAAAAAGCAAAAACAAAATTCGGGAATATTGAATGGGCTTAACTGATTGCAACAGGAGGGTAGGAGACTCAGGCCATATCTAGCAAACAGTTTTGTATTGGCAAACGGTGTAAATCGGTAATTTTGATGGCTTGCGAATGCAAAATAGCCTTTTAAGATGATTGAAAGGCTTTGTAGCCTCAATTTTAGGTAATCAGAAAAATTGTGATTACCTAATTTTGTGGCTACAAATAGGGCATCACAATTTACGATTTGCACATGTACCAAGCATTTTCGAAATGCAAAGTGTGCATTTAGGAAAATACTATTACCATCGAGTCCAAGTCGATGGTAACCATGTACACATTTTAGAAAAATGCACAAAAAAGCATTTTTCAATGCACACTCTAAAATTCCCGAATTTCGGCTTACACAAACAGGCGGTTCATTTATGTATTCATTGTTCTTTTGAAATATAGTATTTTCGGATGCAATACATTATTTCAGCTAATGCTTTTTAAATTAGGCCGTGTAGTGCTAACAGTGGCTATATTTACATTGTAATTATATGTTATGCCTTGTGCATGAATTATTCATTAGCATAATATTACCCTAATACAATTCATGGCAAATATAGTCACATTATTGCTTGAAAAAGTAAAATAATAAGATCGTTGCTTAGGTTTAAAATGATTGATCATACAGTAGGTGGCAGAGTGACCGCACTATCAAAGAATGTATTGATATATGATGTTTACTTTATATACTCTACAAATACTTCTTCCAAAGCTTATCAGGCATAAAGGAAGTTCTGATTACCTAGGAAACCCAGAGAGTGATGTCACTTCTGCTGTTTTGCTCACAGTGCTCACCATTGTTTATGTGAACAGTAAGATAAATGTATCTTTTTGATGGACATCGATGACAGTTATACACCATTAACACACATAAATGGGAAAAGGAATATCAGACTGTTAGGAAATGGTGAGAAATATAAGCAGCCTGGCCACTTGGAGTCAATGGTATACTACAGAGGAGGATGGATGCTATTACACTGCTTTAAGTGGAATTTAGAATGCAGGGTGTCCATAATCCAAGAGCTGGTGGAGGGTTTGGCAGACCTTTCTCTCAGTAGGAGTGGCCATGATTCTGCGGGCTGATGTCTAAAGTAGAACACAAACAGACGTCTACAGGATAGGAGTGCATACTTCCACTATTTGTGGGATCTGCCTCCCTGCCGACCCAGTGACTACAAATGCATAAAGTTAGTATGTGGGCAGATTGGTATGCACATTTTACTCTACCAATTAGGCTTATAGAGGAAAAGGGAGGGGGTGCTGGCATTAATGCTTTACAATGTGGCAGACTAAAATGCTTGCAGTGATTTGGGAAAAGGGATTGGAAGGGGCGTTTAGTGAGTGTGGTAACGGCAAACTGGAAGTATTATACCTATGCTAGTGGAAGGGGGCCCAGCTTCGTGTTTTTGTGTTTTTAGAAGTTTGGTGGGAGGGGAGGGAAAAACAGATACCAGTTATGCAGCTAAACGAAATTGTAAGTGTTTACAATGTTTACATTTAACAAAATCTTACACAGAGTGTAAGATTGTGTTAAATGTATCAGAAAAAGAAAGGGGCCTGTCTAGAACTTGCCAGATTCGGCTGCACAAAAGGTAGGTCTCATGTAGGAACATGGGAATATACTTAATTGAGTTGCTGGCTCCGTTTGAGTAACTGGAAGAAAGAAGTATGACTGAGTTAGGCGAGTATCAAAAAGAACACCTCACTGAGGAAGGATTATTATGGGCGGCAATTCATGTTGCCAGGAAAAGTATCTACATTTATATGTAGAAAATATACACCTAAACTGAAATATTTTATAATTTGTCAAAGTGCAGGCAGTCTTGTCAAAAGCTGGTAAGCACAGCTGAGATATGACCAGTAGATTAAGAAAACATAAGGGTGTAGTAATAGTATTAAAGGATTTAGAGCTTTGAAAATGGGAAAGGCATAAAACAAGGAAAATAGAAAAATAGTTGGGACAGGACTAGAAGGTACAGAAAGTAGAATGCAGGAGAATGAGGGAAGGGGCCAATAATGTGTTTTATGAAGCATGCCAGCCTCTGTTTCAGAACAAGCGTATGACAACATACAGAATGTTCATTTTTGTTTGACATGTTTTCTAATGAGGCCCCTAAGCAGAAGTGATCCAACTTCCTTCTATGCTTATGGATGGGGATCTCACCTTCCTGCGATGGCCGCCTGGTCACACCAGCATGCCGATAAATATCTACCCCGGACACAGAGCTGGAAAGTTGCCATTGGGAGAAGGTGAGCCCTCTGTTTGTGATTTTGAATGCCAGCATGGCCCGTATTTCGTACTACTCAGCTTGAAATTATACAACTTTGCTTAGTTTGAAGAAACAGCGGATTCATTTGTTTAGCTGCTAGGTGGAAGTTTTTTGTGATTCCCTTGGATTGCGACACATCCACATAAGTCCCTTGATATGTTACATAGTATGTTGGATCGACTAAGATCTCTATTGTGCAGCGAAGTTTTGCACCTCCTGTGAATGGAATTTTTTGATTGTGTTTCAGCGGACCCAATTTTGTATACGGATGTTTTACTGAATTTTCTTGGATGGTCCAATAGTCACTGTTTTGTCCTGATGATGACCATCTAAATCTATCAAGGTCGAAACGCCGTCGATGCCTACATGTGTCCCTAATTGAAGAGGACGCGTTTTTGCTGTGTGTTGTTTTTGTTTTGTCCTGAACTCCTCATTTGTATAATTTTTTACTCAGCTACCTTGTTTGATTTCACATTGTATTGTTTGTATTTCCATCATTATTTTTGTAACTCTATGAGCGCAAATATTGTATTATCATTGTCCTGATTGCTTATTTTTGTTAACACATTTTCTAAATAATTTAATAATTTATACAAGGGTATCATTTGTCCAAATAGTATCTGGGAATTTCCTTCTTTTACTGTTTATTAAAAACTGTGTTTGTTTCCTTTCTTTTCCTTTTTAATTAAAAATTCTTCTTGGTATGTTATTTTCTATCATTCATTATTTTAAGTGTTATACTTAAACCTTTGTTAGGATTCTAGTATTTAGTTTGCCCCATGTTCAGGTCTTAGGGCTGCCCCTGTTGTCGATAACCACAAAAGTATTTATGCAGCGCACAGACATTAACAAAGTGAAAACACCACACAAGAAAACTCCCATACCATTTTAGAAAAATAGGGTCAATTTTGCTAAATTATTTGACACCAAAATAACAAAATCCACAAAAAATAGCACCTAACAGATCAAAGCATCAACCACGGACATCTAGTTGCACAAGACCTGGTCAAACCCGACACTGGTCCTAGAATGCTTGTTTCCGGTCCAGGGAGGACCTGGCTTGGCAGTTCGGGCTGGACTGTTCCCATGAGGCACAGGGTCAAGGCTGATTTGCAAATGGCCAGGTCTAAACTGGGGTGGCATGGTGAGCAAAAGAATGATGGATTTAACCCAGATCTCTTGACTGGGGGTGAATGTTTTGATTTGTTCTGCATTCCGTCCATCAATAGTTCTTTTTGCATTTGTCACCCCGAGTGGGACGGGTATGCTCAGACGTGAGTCCCGTGCTCACCATGCCACTAGAATCAAGCTATCCTGCCTGAAGAGGGGTGAAACCCCGAAACCGGTCCTAGGATGCTTGTTTCCGGTCCAGGGAGGACCTGGCTTGACAG
The DNA here is from genome assembly GCF_964204655.1 of Triturus cristatus. NCBI lineage: Eukaryota > Metazoa > Chordata > Amphibia > Caudata > Salamandridae > Triturus > Triturus cristatus. The sequence continues at coordinate 542,446,851 of NC_140594.1, read as the reverse complement.
TTCGGGCTAGACTGTTCCCATGAGGCACAGGGTCAAGGTTGATTTGCATATGGCCAAGTCTAAACTGGGGTGGCATGGAGAGCAAAAGAATGATGGATTTAACCCAGGGCTCTTGACTGGGGGTGAATGTTTTGATTTGTTCCACATTCCATCCATCAATTGTGTGTCTTTTGCCTCCTCGCCCTAAGTGTGCCGGGTATGCCCAGACGTGGGTTCCGGGCTCACTGTGCCACTGGATTCAAGCTATCCTAGCTGATGAGGGGTGAAACCCCAAAACCGGTCCTAGGATGCTGGTTCGGGCTGGACTGTTCCTGACAGTGTCAAGCAACTGCAGGCAACTTTGTTAAACTTGTTTTACAAGGAAATACTATTTTTTGGATTACAGGAGACATGCTTTAGTTGCAGCCAGGGACGCTAGGCCGCTCACATTTTGATGCAACTGCTTTTGTGTGGGTATTGATAAACTAACCGTGTTTTAGGACCTCTTCTGTCTACTGCATGTCTTGTTATCTGTTTGAGACTAGGTCTGGGTGGAGTTCACTGGGTTCCGGGTAGCGGAACTCTGCAAAGTGACTAAAAAACTCTACTGTGCTACAAAGGAGTGCGTTACATTGCGCCGTTCATGCTGTTCTTTAGCACTGGGTGTTAGTCCAGTGCTTTAACCCCTTCCCCGCTCATGACGGAACCACTGGTTCCGTCATGCTGCGGCCGTTGGCCGCCGCTCCGCCCACGCGGCGCTAATTCCCTGCCTGACCGGGCGATTAGCGCAGTGGGCGGAGTCGTGACGGAACCACTCCGTCATGAGCACAGCTCAACCGTGACTCATGACGGAGTGGCTCCGTCATGAGCACAGCGCCACCGCGCTGCCCCCAAACCCCCCCCAGCGCTGCGGCGGAATTCCTGCCGCAGCCAAGGGGTTAAAATCAGCGCAAACTGCACTAGGCTCAGTGCAAGGGGGCGCTACTTCTCAATGTGAGCGGAAAGTGTCTCAACATTAACGGTAGCGACCTTCTACGGCTGCCTGCATTGAGAAATCTCGTTGGGATGTGGCCTGGAGTAAGATTATTCTTGGGCTCGCCAACTTTATGAGCGGAGTGGAATTTCATGGCCAGGCCTATTCAAGACATGAGACTGATGCTATTCTGCTTTTTCTGTTACAATTGTTCTGCAGCATGCAGCAATACACAATCAGAATGAACGGGAGGCACACGCCTTTTACAGCTTTGCGTATGTTGCATGAGGCTGATGCACGTTTACCATTACATTGAGTGATGATTCCTCTGACTGACATTGTTCTCATATTTGTGAGACTTGACAGTGTTCATTGGTCAAGGTTGTGGATTTTGAGATAATCCGTTCTAGCACACTTTAAGGGCACAGGGAAATTACTATCGCTGTGGATCAAATATTACCCGTCATGGGTTCTATTTGACTATATGTTATTCATTATGTAATTTTATACAATTTTGTAGGGTTGGACTCTGGAATAATAGGTTGGGTCCTTACAAATATCCTGACATGGGGAGAAAATTGCTTAATTATTTTATCCAACACCACGCTAAGTACACGAGCATTCTGTTTCTGAATGGGTCCTGTGTTTTCTCCTGTAGGCAATACACTTTCCTGATGAATTGTCCTGATGAGATCAAGCAAATTGCTCAGGTTTGAAACCTCGACATTAGGATTCCTGATCCTAAGTCTTTACATTGTTGAAAAATGGAGCTGTGATTCTGAACCGGAGTTTGCTTGTTTGTGTAAAGAGGCCGGGGTTTGTCACTTAAAGCTGTTTTTTTTAATTGTACATAACCACATTATGCACTTCTCTTTCAGTCCGTCCTCTGCACTCTTTGACCTTATATGAAAATTGTATGTTCTGCACCCACTTGATGTTTGAAATGTAATTAAATGATTATGTTGCAGAACAAATCCCCAGACGTTGTATTATTCACAATCATGAAGTAGATTCTTTAATTCAGGGCACCTTTATTGAAGAAAGACAGTTGCCATTATTTGTAAAATAGTCCCATGGGTTCATTGCGATTATTATTTTTGATACCCCAAGGTCCTGTGGGCTAATGGGGTGGTTTTTGTTATTTAGTTTGCGTAAAGTGAGTACGTAGGCAGATTGGCATTAATGATTTACATTGTGGTAGACTATGTAGTAATTTGGGAGTAGGGACTGGAAGGGCTGACTAAAGAGTGTGGTAATGGTAACCTGGAGGTATTATACCTAATCTAGTAGAAGGGGTTTCTGTAAACCTATGTGTTTTTGTGTTACTGGAATGTTTGCGATAGGGGAGCAATAATGATACCTGCTATGCATTGGAAGGAGGCTGGAGGTACTAGTAGGGTGTACATTTAACAAAATCTTACACAGAGTGGAAGGTTCTGTTAAATGTATAAGAAGAAGAAAGGAACCTGCAGAGAACTTCAGATCAGGCTGGCCAAAGGTAGATCTCTTATAGGAAGATTAGGATGGCAGATAATTGAAATGAAGTAAAAGGGAACAGCCTCAAAAGGACATTTACCTTTTCCTGGTAGAGATGGAAATATACTTAATGAAATTGATGGAGTCGTCTGTGGTGCTGGAAGAAGGAAGCATGATTGACTGGGGTGAGTTTCAAAAATACCTCACTGAGGAAGGATTATTATTGGTGGCAACTCATATTCCAGAAATAAATATACATCTATTTGTATGTTGTGAGCTTACGTTGTTTTTGGGCTACCTGAGCAATATATACATAATGGTAAAATTGTTCAAAGTGCAAGCAGTCTTTTCAAAGGCTGGAAAGCACAAATTGATACATGACAAGTAGATGAAGACAACATAAGGGAGTGGTAGTTCAGTTAAAGGACTAGGGGCCCAGGAAATGGGGAAGGCATAAAACAAGGAGGATAGATTAAAGGAAAAGTAGTTGGCACCAGACTAGCAGACTCAAAAAATAGAATACACAAAACAATCAGAAAAGGAAAATTGAGCTTTAAGGGGACAAACAAGAGAAGTGTTGGAGTTTAGTGAATGAGGCATGTTTCACTGGGGAGGGGGTCAAGAATGTGTTTTGAAAACCTTACCCTGCCTCTGCTTTAGAAAAACATTATTGTATTTACATAAATATTGATTCTGTGAGATTTGTTTACACATGTCTTTTTATCCTTTTAGGGAGGCTAAAGCAGTCTGCACAAGGTCAACAAATGAAAGAACTAAGCACACATATGTTTTTTTTTTAATTCCCTAAATGTGATGAAACATAGAATTAGATTAGATTAGACTAGAATAGATTGAATGGATCAGATTAGAGCAGATTAGATCTGATTAGATTAGATTTGTTTATTGGTGCTTTTGGCATGGGATTGCATCTGCACAAATAAGGGAGCAATAAGATTGAAAACAGCATTAGATAAAATTTGGGACTATATTCGGGTGAAAACGACATGCAGCACGGATTGTACTTTTTTCATAATGAGGAAATATTATTAGCTGTGAGGAAAGCCCTTCCCTTATGCTCCCAAGCAAGTCTGAGGGGGACCTGTTCCAGTTCCCACCCTTAAAGGGGAGTTATTGCAGACTTGTGCTGGAGAATCTTAATAACCTTTCCGAGGTAGAAAGGGGACAGAAAGGAGTTTTTAAATGCTGGAGAATAAGCCAGCATGTGGGTGTTCACAAAATTCTAACACAAACCATGCCTTATGATAACCACTTTCCATCTCTTGAGTAGGATTGATGAGTGGAAAGTTTTCCTTTTTAACATAGCATCTCTTTAAGATGGTGATTTGAACATGTTTTTCAGTAACACGAGAAAAAGACATGCATAATTTTATTTTTGGTGGAAAATGTTGTTAGATAGTCTGCACTGTTAGTTCCAGTGACACACATACTAGAACCCAATGTCCTTACTTTATGTGCTAATAGGAGACAACTCTTTTTCTCCAGTCTAAGTAAAGCTGTTATTCTGCATCTCTAGCAGAATGAGATAAAGACAGTGTTTTATTATTTAAATGGCATCTGTTTTGAATTTGGTGAGAGGCACTTCACACCCTAGTTATCAAGGAAAATGCTGAGAGCTGTGACTGAGATGCAGCGCCGCGGGCCCGTACATTCATCCTAGGAAGGAAAATAGCTTCATTAACAGAGATGTGTGCAGGCTTGCACACTGAAATGGAGTGCACTTATTAATGCACTGAGGCTGACTTCCTGGGATATTATACCAAGGTATAGGATTACATCATTCCAACTGGTCTGGTAGAAAGGTACTCCCATCATGCTCTCACTAGAGTAGGGATCTTAGAGATAGATAGGAGTAACATTAGGAACAATTAACATGGTTGATGTTTTTGTGCTTTTTACCATTCTAATAATGCTTATAACAATGATGTGTCTCATCTGTCTAATAATTGAAGTTCATGTGTTACTTACAAGGATTAGATCTGTCCAAATAAACATTTTTTAGTGTCAGTTTGCTACACTTTGGGCAAGCAAAGGTGACAAACAAAAGGTTATGATCTGTTTGCACAAATTCCTTGTAATTAAAAGTGGTCATGTTTGAGATGGCCGACTGCATTTGTGACTCTGGTGGTTTAGGAGTTTAGAAGTGGTACTGTGAGCCAGACAAATGAACATTTACTGATGACATAAGAAGACTCAGTCTCTGTATTATGAAGTTTTGTTGCTCTAATTCACTGTCCTACTAAATCTGTAGGAACCGTATAACTTGGCCCCACCAATGTTCTAGGTTTGGTACCTATTTTATGGGTCTCCTGAGTAGTTTCTTTAGTGTGCCCAAGGCTCCTTTATTGACTTTATACAGAGACGTCCATGATGATAAGGATTTATCCTCCTCGGTTTAATAGGAAGCACCTATTTATTTTGGTACGTCAATCAAGCTTGGTCTTTTAAAAGGATAGTCCTCATTACTCTTTCCTTTCTTTTAATTCCATTCATTAAAATCGTGCAAGCAGAGATTATTGCTATTATTTGCAGACATGAAGTAACTAATCATTTAACCAGATATGAGCTCGCAAATGGTGGTGAAAACTTTACCTTTGTGGTGAGGCTCACACAGTATATAAATGTGAAATTCTATATTCCTGGGTTAATTTTCCTGCAGTTGATGCAAATTCACACATTTCACACATACACTGGGGTTGCAGTTCCTGCTGCATATGGACCTTATGAACATTTAGAAATCCCATTCACTTACCATGAACATCACAATTGAATCAAAGGCGTCTTCCCACATACTCATCAGAATGTAAGACAGGGCCCTCTCAGTAATGAAGGGGCAAGCTGGCGAGGATTAGCCAGATGTACTCCTTTTCTAGATACAAATCATTTAACTCAGCCAGAAGCACTTGCTCACTTGAACCATTCAGTTAGACTGTGTTGACATCTGTTGCAATTTATTATGTATACCTTAAATACTGGCTCAGCAAGGGTACCACAAGCTGAACAGGCACAGTTAGCATTGACTGCATTTAGTCCAGTGACTATTAATGCTAGTATGGGTAAGATCCCAGCCAAACATGATGAGATTACATTTTGGAGTGTGATTTACAAATTGAGGCTGAGACTTCTAAACTATACCTTTCACCTTGGGTGGTTGTAATTTCGCAATAACAAGTGGTGATCAGTTCAGGAAGATCAACCTCCTAAACCTCTGTATAGGGAAATAAATCCCCAAATTATTTTAACACAAATGACCAGCACTCACTGCACACACCTTAAGAATATTTGTACAATCCATATAATCTAAGTTAAGTAATGCACAGACTCCATTCAAATATGTTTAAAACATTTATCAGTAATTCTTTATTAAATGTTCTTCTTTTTCACATATTTTCCTTCAGTGTAGCCAATGTAGTCGCCACGTTTCGTCTCTTCCCAGACACTTCTTCAGAACTTTGCAGTGTCCTCACAGCCGTACTTGTTATGTTTGGATAAAAAAGATTTGTATGGATTAAGACCTCATTTTGTTTAATGTTGTCCTTAATTTGCATCTGTCCTATTTGTATGGTTCATTAAAAAATTGTTATCAGTAAATCTTGTTCCCGCCCATGTTAGCATGAAAATCTAAGTCACTATTCCGTACATCCAATGCGGTGTAGCAAACACATTTCAGAATTGATGTTTAAAACATATACATTGCTTGAAAATTTGCCAGCTGGTGCACTGAAATCCTGCACACAGAGTCATGTGTTACCTAGCAGCAAGATAATAATAAAGCTGACAGCTGCTCCTGCTGGACGAGAAGTGCTGTCACATGATCTGAGGACTTGATCGCTAATTCTGGAGACGGCTCCTCACCGTGTGGTGCTTCACGAGTCACTGGCTGCTTGCATGATTGATAAAATAATATAGATTATGTGCAAGGGGCAGGTATAATGAGAAATGTGAAGTATTTTGGCTTTTGTGTACTACACTCTCTGCGAAGACTGTTACTCAGTCTTAGTGCACAAAGTGCTCTGTGGTCTCCAAATGTTTAATTAACAGCAGGCCACATGCACAGTTCATGCCCAACCTGTATGTTCCCCTGTGAAGTGAACACAGTGGATACTTGGAGAAATGTATTTCATGAGGGTAACTGAATATTTCTGCTTTTCATTAAAATGAACATCAAAGGTTTGTTCGTGCATGTACACTACCATTAAAGCAGTTGAATTTGTCTTCGCCTCACCCCATGCTCCACTTCCCCACTTCCCTCATTTCTTTTATATCTTGCGTTCAAAGTGCAAACAGCACAACAATATGCTCGACCAGTAAATTATTCACGTCTTTATTCATTTGCTCACTTAATGACACCGTTCTGTAAATAGAGTGCAGAGCCTGCTACCCATGCATTATGGATGATGCCCAGGATTTATAGGCAGGACATTATGAACCTCTCAGTGGTTCCATAATTAGTTTTCCACACAGCAGTATTAGATAAAGTGCATATTTCAAACCAACTGTATGATCTTACTAATCATATTATCCCCTAGGCAGCCCTTTTTTAAAGAGACTGGTTCAAACTATGTCTCATGAAATGCACAACTGCACAGTTAACCAAAGGTATGTTGTTAATTCAAACAGTTGTGATCAGTGTAGCCTATATAATGGAGAATTAAACATGATCTAGAGCGCAGTAGCAGCGCAATCTGAACAAGAGCTTCATGCTGTGAATGACTTGATAGTAATTTACTCATCTGTTTTGCAATGAATTGATTTTATTGTTGTATAAAACTAAAGTGCTGTAAGATGGAGGATTGGATATACTCATTTTTGACTAGCAATCATTTTGTTTTGCTTGCCAGTTTCGCACATTTCATTTCACCAAATTTACTGGGTATCTTGTGTTGCATGTCTTAGCTGGGCTAGCAGAGCCACAGCATGTAAAACTGTGGCCAAAGAAATAGGATTGCACTGGACTCATCAGCTTACAGCATTAGTAGTTCGAAGTTTCTTTATTTGCATAAGTTGATTAAAACCATTGCATTACAATAAAATACCGATTAAAAGGAGAATGGAGCCATAACTAGTGAGATTTAAAAGTTCCTTGATAGGAAAGTATAAATTATATTCCATACAGGGACTGGGGGCTTATTGTTGTAATTAAATTGATTTGTTCCATTTCGACTGGCCCCAGTGGATTTCACCCGGCTGACTCATCTGTTTCCCAGTTCTCCCTTCCATTCCATTGTCCTTGACCACCTCACATACAACGTTAGTCCCAGTCCTCCTGTAAAGTGCTTGAGCTTTACAACTTTGGACAGAAATCTCCGATAAGCCCTAATGGAGGAACTGGATTGGCTCACGGTTGCCCTTGTTTTCCTTCCTTTCAGAACTCCTCAAGCACCTCTGGTTCTTTTCTTGGGGCCTAGTTCTATTATCAGTTGCTTGCACTTTGCAACTATATGTCAAATTGAGTTTTACTGTTGTATGAGTGAAACCGTAGATTTTCTCCATGCTTAATTCTTTGCTTCAAGGCAGGATCAGCATGCTTTCGGGGAGCTATGTTTGAAGTAATCCAAGATCAGCTTTTGAACGGAGCGTGGGCGAGGTCAGTGACTAGTGCGGTGCTGGAGAGCATTCCTCATAGATTGAATGAATCTTCAACAGGCGCCAAGATGTGGAGTTCCTTCTGTGTGAAACATATTGCTGAGGCCTCGAGATAGCTGCTTGCTTTTTCGCTCAGGTATAATTCCCTAAGGAGGATTCTCTTTTCATTTGAAAAGCAGCACAGGAGGTGTAGCCATTATTCATTTTTGTAGTTACACAGTTAACATGCTCCTCCTGTATGTTGTTTTGCCTAAGCCCAACTAAATTCAGCTATTGGTAATGCCAGCAGTCGCATGTACATGATGTTTCTTCTGGCTTCAACGAGACAGGAAATATGGCTGAGGTTTGATTACTAGATATGAAACGTTTAGTGTGACCAGGAAAGAAGAATTGTTTTGTGTTGCCTGGTCTTGCAGGAATGGAGATAATTGGACTTGTTTATTGATAAGCTTTTTCCAGATTGCATATGAGATATAAGGCAGATTGAGTGCTGTTTTATTTATTTCTGTAGAGGCCATGGCTCTCTTGAGTTGCGTATTCCACAGGGGGCCAGGTTTCTCAAATATGACTCTGATATAGCTCTTTAGGGACTGTTCCAGGGATTTCAAGATTCGAATGTAAAATTTTAAAAGGTCAGTGTCGAGGATTAGTGTTTGTATGACCAGTCCAAACTCCAGCCTAAGTCTCACCCTAGAAACATGTTTTGTGAGTTGGAAGATTTTTTTGTAGCCCAAGCACTGTGCCGGCTCTAAGATTTCCGAGCAGGCGTCTGGGTATGCTTGGTGCCCACATGAGAGAGCTTGGAGGAGGGAGGCTTGAATGACTTTCCTTATATCCTCTGCTGACGGACTTTCCAGCTTGTTATTAAGCTTTGACAAACCATAGGCAATGGCCGTCGATTTCTTGAGCAGATCTTTTTTGTGAGTGGAGGATAGAGCGGTTTCTCTGAACCAGAGCCCCAGGTCCTTATATTTCTGCTCTGAGTTCGTTATTGTGGAACCTATTGTACATGTGATTGGTTTTTTGTTCTTTTGCCTTCCATGTATGAGGATCTTGGTTTTATCTGGGTTAATGGTGAGGTCATTTATTGTACTGTACTTGTTTAGGCAGGTCAGAGCACGTTTCAACCCCACTTTGGTGTGATCCATAATGACAATGTCTACCACATATTGGAGAATATGTAAAGGACGATGGCCTAGACGAGGGGGCATCAGGCAGCCATTGGAGAGAGCTTTACCCAAGTACGCTGTGTACAAGTTGAAAAGTAGGGGAGCAAGCACACAGCCTTGTTTTAGGCCACCGGTCCTGTTGATTTTAGCTGAGAGGGAAGTAGGGCCTATTTTCACTCACACCCAGGTTACGAGTAGAGGGATATTATGGCCATTAGGAGCGAGGGTGGAATTCCCCAGTTTACTAGTTTCTTCCTGAGAGTTTGTCTGTCGACCTTATCGAAACAACAAAACAGTGGTGGTTGGTTCAACTGGGTAGATTGACGACACAAGGCAGAAAGAGCTATTATGTTGTCGGGTGTGGCTGCTCCTCCGTGAAACCCTGTTTGAAAAAAGGGGAGCAGTTTGTTTTCTTCTGCCAAAGTTTCTAGTTTTTCCAGTAGGATTCGGGTATATGCTTTTGCTTCCAGATATAATAAGGCGATTAGCCGGTATTTGCTTGGGTTGAGGATATCGCCTTTTTTATAGATCGGGCATCATATTGAGCCTATCCATGATTCAGGTATTTTGCCCAAGTTGTGAGTGATATTCAATAATGGGGTTAGTAACACAGATCGGGGCTGATTGAAAAATCCCATCAGGGAGTCTGATTGGGCCAGGCACCCCGCTAGCCTTCCTGGATTTTATTAGTGTTACTATTTCCGTGGGTGAGATCAAGGCTTGATTTTCTTCTGCTTTGCTTTCTGCGGGGCATAGGTTTTGATGTCTGTGGGATGGTGTGCAAGAAACTGGCTCCTCACATGGTCATCCCACATTGGTGCTGGGACTGCGTTTGCCCCTGGAGGCCCCGAAGATTTTAGGTTGTTCACATACTAGAATTGAGCTACAGATCCTTCTTTGAGTATTCCAAAGATTTCTTTCCATTCCTCTTCTTGTTGTGCTCGTTTCAGCACCCAGACATTTCTTTTGTGAGCTTTCCAAGCATCTTTGACACCCAGTATATTTCTGGCTGTTGGGTTAAGTTTGAGCTGACTGGATCTCTTTCTCAAATTCGTCTGCGTGGTGTTGATGCACCATTGTGGCAGAGATTTGTTTAGATGACTGGGGGGCTGCTGCCTTTGGTTATTTTGTTTAGGGGGGCCCCTGTTATCCCAGAGTGACACTGCCATATTTCTGGTCATGCAATCCCAGTTGGGTAGAAATCGGTCCCCTGGGTGAACTTGGTACCAAAGTTTCACTCCGTTGAGCCATTTGGCTACTTGGCAGCGAATGGTGCGGTTGCCACTTGATTCTTCTCACTAGGATTTTTAATTCAGCTACTGTCGAGTGGCCTAGCTCAGAGACAGTATCGGCTATCTGGTGGTTTAGATTCATACCTATGACCAGAGGGTTAAGATCGCTTTCTGTGTGAGTAACTATGTTGAAACTCCAGAGATGGTTTGTTAAACAGTTTGACAACAAGATATAGTCAATTATGGAGACTTTCTTGAATGTGGGGTGCGTCTCCCTCCCAGCATCCGTTGGAGACTGATCAGCTGAGTTTAGACCAATTGTGGTGAGTAGATGGTAAATTGTTTTTGTTCGTTGCTGGTTTGCACTAGGTTGAGATGGTGACCCATGTGTTTGGTGTTAAAATCTCCTGCCTGCACAATTTCATGGGTCGGATAAGATTTGATAATTGCTTTTATGTTCGAACAAATTGACCACATGGTGTGTGCCTTTTTGGTTTTGTGGGGGTTCAGGTAGCAGTGGATGAGGAGGAAGGAAAAGGTCTTCTGACCTCTTTTTAGGCCTAAGAGAGATAGGGCTTGTAGAATTGCATGGGTAGGGAGATAAATGCTATTACAGGTTGTTTTAGAAAAATCGAGAGGTCCCCCCCCCCCCGAAGGCCACCTGAATAAACTTGTTTTGGTTGCTGGTTGACCACGGCTCCTGGAAACATATGATGTTGCCACTATTTAGGAAGTCATGCGCCTGTTTGGATTGCAGCGTTGAAGACAGCCCCACCACGTTCCAGGAAATAATGGAAAGATGGTCTTTTAGAGGCAGTTTACTGTTCATCAGAGACTGTGAGATTGACAAGGAAGAGAGTTCCCTGGTGCGAGGTGGTGTGATGGAAATTGTGACCCCTGGATGTTGTTTGCGGGGTTGTCCCCTCAAGGTACTGGTCTGCGGGTTTTCAGCTGATAGTCCGGTCCTTGGTGCCACAGTGGACTCTGTTAGGGGGGTTAGAATCCAGTGAGGACCTTACTAGCCAGTTGTGGGTGGCACCCCATGATCCCTTCAGAATGCTTCCTTTGGGGGGGTTTCTGAGAGCCTTAGTTAAAACTTATGGGTATTTAGTGGTCGAGTGGGCTCTAGCTCAATACCCTAGTCCTCGAAGGTGGAGGCCTCCTTGAGGATGGCGTCTCTGATTGCTGTTGAATCCCAGTTGGTAATTGTGTATTCGATGCCCTTGTCCCAGGAATATAGCACATTTGACTGATTGCAGGTCTGCTGAGCTAAGGTAGCTCAGACAGGGTATATGTTGGAGTAGTCTTAGGAGATTTCCCATGTTCAAGATGTCCGCTGGCCCACTGGATGCATAGTGAGGGATGAATGTGAGGCTGGCCGTGGGGATTTCTATCCCCTTCCGCCCAGCACCATTAGGGCACGGATGTATTGGCGCTTCAGAGTGGTGAGTTGGAAAAGCTGAACTTCCACATTCTGGTTGGCCTGTTTGCTTGGGATACCTGAGTGCTACTGCCCTGGGTGCTTGATTGTAGCTGGTCTTTCCCTGTGTGTGGTGGGAGGGGCTACAACTGTGCCCCCATGTATCCTTGTTCTTCGCTGAGAATTTACTGGATTGGGATGGACAAGGTAATTGTACATTCTCAAGAACCAGACCTTGTGGGATGGTTCTTGTGAGATCCCAGTTGTTCGTACTTCCCCTTGTCAAGTTATCCTGTGTCTGTGCTTCATTCCTCCTGTATTCAGCCATGGTATTCTTTAACGTTCCCCGGTGAGGTTCAGTAAAGATAGTCGGCACCAATGTGCCTGTGGTGGTGAGAGACTGGTTGAGCTGTATTGGGCTCCGTTTGGTATGAGCAGTCATTCCACGCTTGAGGAGAGGCTAGGATTCATGGTTGGGGCAATACTCAATTGCAAACTAGGGTGGTGATGTTCACTCTGGTTAGCTATTTGATTTCCTAGGTTGGGTTGATGTAGAGGTGATATTTCTTCTGTGTGCCTTGGCCTATGCGTTGTGTGAAAAGAAATCGCCAGCAAATCACATAAGTTGCCTTGTTCAAGATTATTTGTATTTGGCATTCTGTGAGGGCACTGTTTGTCTCCTGATTTAGGAAGCTGTTGCAAAGTCTGGTTGCAGGCCCCTGTATCTTTTACTGCTAAGTTATTTGCGGTGAAATTATTGTCTGATTTTGGGCTCTTGTTGAAAATTGCTGAATATTTGGTTGGCTTTTCTTGTTGTTTGAGAGTGCCTGGTCCGGAGCCTAGGCCTGTTGTCACCAGATGCCTTTTTTCTAGGTGCTGTTTTTTAGAGAGTTTTGTCAGTTTCTTCTTTGCTCTTCAAAAGAGAGGGAATTCTTCTGGGGTTGAGGGTTAGGGGTGTGCTGACTGGGACTCATGACTGACTGTGGGTTTGTATAGAGATTAAGGTTGTGTTGGCATTGTCAATTGCGACCAGGTTTTCGTTGTAGCAAGGTGTTTCTGAGTGGTGTGTTGGTTCCCCTGATGGTGTGGGGAGCTACTTGTAGCTACTGCATTGTCTTCTTGGGAGTTCTTAGGTGAGCTGCTCTTCTTGGCATTGTCTAGTAATGTGTGTATACAAAAGGCTATTGAAAAAGGTTTTTCATTTGCCGGAAGGGTGGAGAGGATTCTAGGTCAGAGTAACACCTCCCTATATAATCAATAACACTGTGAATTTACTCCAACTGACCAAGGACTGGTCAATATCAACACACGTAGATGGAATATTGTGAAGAAGCTATTGAGGGAAAATATTAACTTCACCACTAGGTGAGTAAGGAAGCAATTCCTTTTGGTTTAGGTACCCTTACACACCCGAGTGGTGTCATGCTTCATCATCGGGTCACCCCGACGCCTAGAAGTCGGGGTGGGCTCAACCACAGTGTTGGGAGCTCTTTGAAGATATTGTAGACCAGGGGGGCTAGAAAATTAAAAAACCTCAGACAGATCCCCAGTATCCCTTTATTAACTGGTCTGTCTGGGATACTAAAATTATTTAAATTAGGGTCTCTATAGGATTGTTATGGTCCTATGACCCTAGTGCCAACATGTTTCAGTCCGTATGTGACCGTAAAGGTCCAGGACTTTCTTCAGGGCAAACAGAAGGCCACCCTGGGTAACAGAGGAAGGAATTCCCTAACCTGTTTTTCGTAGCAAGGGCAGAGTAGCTGCTCCTTGTATGAGCGACTGATTAATTAATCTGTCATGCTTCGTATTCCATCTGCAAAAGAGAACAAAGAAAACAACAACAAACAACTTATACTTGTGGGTTTTCTCAGTGATCGTTCCCATATTCGTGTATAGGATGAATAAAACCTACATGTGCCAGGTGATCATAAGGCAAAGTGGTGTACAACTATATCCAAACATGTGCCACTCATAACTGTATCTGTACACAATTAATCGGCGTGACAGATATATTGTGCGGTGGCGAATTTGCTTGCATCCTAACTGAATCTTCATGCCAGTTAGGGTTCTCTATCAATGTTAAAACTCTCCTAGATTCCACTCGCATTCAACACTCTCACCGTATCTGTGACTCAACATGGTACTCTCTCGACCATGCGTGATTGTTAAAAACACAATATGTGCAACTGCAGAAACATATCACACACATGCATTCTCTCTTACCCGAATTTCGAATGACATCCGTTTCTCAGGGGATCGTAGGGCTATTGGGGGTAGCTCTGTAGTCAAACCCTATCGTGAGATCCCCCGAGTATGAGAGAGAGGAGAAATTTGGAAAAGACCATTTAAGGATGTGGAGATACTGAGTGAATGAATATCTCTCACTGTAGGGATGACAATTGCCCTTTAAAAGTCCTTTTCTGCCTCCCCACTTACTTCATCAAGAGTGCTGCCCCGTCTGTCCACCTACTTGGTCTCGATCCCCGGCGTTTCGCGCCGTGTATCGTTTAGACGGCAGGTTTATACTTCCGCGTTCAGTGTTAGGGGACGGGATTGGTCAACTATGTCACGTGGTATACCTCGTCACCATGTGATCCCGACTATGACGGTGAAGTGATTTTAAAAAAAGTGATTTTAAAAAATATGTTACTCAATTGGCTCACTTCAGATAGAGGCATCCTCTTGTTCTAGTATTTTCGTTTTAATAGATGTAACATCTCTGTTAGTTAATCCGGAGGGCATCGGTATACATATTTATTCAGTCTAGCTGTAATTGGTTTAGCCAAACATGTGATCGGACAGATCGTCCAATCAGGCATCTCACCCACAGTAGTTCCAAAGCTGAGGTACGATGGGGGATGTAGTTTATCTGGTTAGGTCGTGATGTTTACAAAGGCTAATTTTTCTATTTTAGACAATGTCCGCGGTGGGTAGTGTACGGCTAAAGAACATCAGCAGTTATTTTCTGGGGGCACAGTGATTAAAGCCACTCATAATTCAAGAGGATTGTACAATCCACCCGAAGGGTATATTTATTTATCGTAATGATGGGATCTTGTCTTCTGGTCTGTTATCCTATCCTGGGGCATTTTTTAAAAAACTTTCGTACCTTCACTATGGAACTGCCTACCACATTATATGGGGGAGGCCCCTGGTGATGTTATGACACTTGTTCTTTACCAATTAGATAGGGGTTTGATATGAAGTGTACATCATTAACTAGTGGTCGTACCAGACAAACCTCGATGAAAAACTGGGAGCTCTACCTATTAAGTTGATTCCAGGGTATGGAATCGTTGAGACCCTTTTCATGGGTTTTCAGACGATAAACCCATTGTTGCTCTCTTTCCAACAGTTTTCTTTGTTGGTTGCCTGTGCTTTTGATTTTCTTTTAGTTGTAGTGTGCTGTTAGTTTAGTGGCTGTAATCGCTCTTCGTATGGTGCTCCTATGTTCGCTAATGCGGACTTTGACCTTACGACTGGTCATCCCAATATATATCAATTCACATGGGCATTTTATCATGTAAATTACCGATTCGGAATCACAATTGGTGTGTGACCTTTGCTCCCATGGTGACTGTAAGCCTAGTTCTAAGGTCTTAGTGTGTTCTGTAAATGGGCAGGCCACACATGAGCCGCAGGGGTAATGTGCCATGACAGGTGGTGTTCCCCATAATGTCATCTGATTTGCACTTCTAGGTGTAAATGTGTTAGTGTGTACTAGGGCATCTTTTAAGCTGCAATTTTTTTTTAATGAAAACATGGGTTTTTCGAAAGATAGTCTGTTAGATGTTAATATGGACCATTTCTTATTTATTATTTTTTTCAGTTCGTTAGATGAAGAATTGTACGTGGTCACACATATCAACTGGTCCGGCTGGTCTCTTACATGTGTTTCTAAAAGAGCCTCTCGTGGAGTATTACGTGCTCTTTTGTTGGCCCTTTCTACGATCTTAGTAGGGTACATCTTTTGTTTGAGTTTCTTTGTTAGAACGGCAGCTTCTTTTTTGTAGGTTTGAAGGTTGGAACAATTTCTGCGGATTCTCAGAAATTGACCTACTGGAAGGTTCTCTCTTAAGGAGCGTGGATGGGCGCTGTCAAATCTTAATAGGCTGTTCCTATCTGTGGGTTTAGTATATAGGGAGCTTTCAAGAGTACCCTCTTTCGCTGTAAACGTAACAACAAGAAAATAAATACTTTCCTTGTGCATTTTCATAGTAAATTGAAGGTGAGGGTTCAAGGAGTTAATCCACGTTTTGAAGCTGTTGAGACTCGTTAAGTCACCCTTCCAGATCATAAAGACATCGTCAATATATCTGTACCATTTACAGATATTTTCACTGAATGGATTATGTGTCCATATATGTTGATCTTCAAAACAGCTAACATACAGACAAGCCAGACTAGGGGCGAATGTGCTGCCCATAGAAGTACCGTGTATTTGTAAATAAAGTTGATCCTCAAAAGTGAAGAAGTTTTCAGTGAGGGCCAGATGTATAAGGGTGATCACCCATTCAATCGGTGCTGTCCATTGCCAGTCCTCTTGTTCCAGAATTTCTTGAACTGCTCTAATGCTTTCTGTCTGAGGTATGTTTGTATACAGTGCTTCCACGTCCAAACATACCAGAAAGTTATCCATAGGGTTATATTCCACCTGTGTAAGAAGATTAAAAAGATGCTTGGTGTCTTGAATAACCCCGGGCGTAGCACTACGCTTCGCCCACGTAGTGTACGTAGCGCTGCCTGCTTCGCACTTTCCGAAGTAGGCGAAGCAGGGCAGCGCTACGCACACGCCGAGGGCGAAGCGTAGCTGCTTGCCACCCGCCACCCACCTCCCGCCTGCCCTCCTTTTAATAATATCAGCAATGAAAAATAAATTAAAGTAAAGCGACTTACCGTAAGCGCGGCGTCTCCGGGGCTCCCTCTTTCTGTTTCTAATTTTTTCTGGCAAATGCGCATGCGCGGACACCCGCACATGCGCATTTCTTGCGAGAAATGCGCGGGCGTTCGCGCATGCGCATTTGTCAGAAGAAATTAGAAACGAAGAAGAGGGAGCCCGGAGACGCCGCGCTTACGGTAAGTCGCTTTACTTTAATTTATTTTACATTGCTGATATTATTTAAAAGGAGGGCGGGCGGGAGGTGGGTGGCACGTAGTGGGGCTATGCGAAGCGCGTAGTGTGCGTAGATTTGGGCACACTACGTGCTGCTTCACGTAGCCCCACTACGCCCACTACGCCCACCCTTAGTCTTGAACATACGACTTAATCCTCTTCACCAATGGCCGTAAGAACCAGTCCGTATATTTTGATAAAGGTTCGAGGATAGAGCCAATGCCAGAGACAATGGGTCTGCCGGGGGTAGGAGACTTCCCCTTGTGTATCTTAGGAATTGTATAGAATAATGGAGTTCTGGGATCTTCCTGATTCAAAAAAGCATGCTGCTTCTTGGTGATCCACTCATGAGTGAGGGCGTCTGTTGTAAGTGCCAAGATAGTGGTTCTTATGCGTTGCGTTGGATCCCTGTTGATCTTTTTGTAGTACCTGGTGTCCGCCAGTAGATTCAACCACGCTGTTCTGTATGCGTTAGTACTTTGAATAACGGTAGCTCCACCCTTATCTGCTGGTTTAATGACTATATTCGTTCTGGATTGAAGGGTTGTCAAGGCCTTTCGTTCTTTATTACTCAGGTTGTTAAAACCATGCCTCTTGGGATGGAGTGACTCAATCTCCTTAGTGACTGCCTCTTCAAATGCCAGTACTTCTGGGGGCATCATGTTGGTGGGAGATAAAAAGGTTGATTTCAGTCTTAGATCTGTATAGGTACCATCTTCCGTGGGTCTCTCTTTTCCTAGAAAGAAAGTCTTCAACCGTATCTTTCTGAAGAACTCACCCAATTCACAGCGGAGACGGAATTTATCCAAATAGGTCGTAGGGACGAATCCCAAACCTTTTTCCAAGATAGTTTGTTCATCTGTGGTTAGGGTGATGTCAGTAAGGTTTACCACTAGTCCCTCGTGTTGCTCGTGTTGGGCTGTTGATCCCTGGTGTTGCTCCTCGTGTTCATTGTGCTCCGGTCTTCCTCCAACTGGATTCTTTTGTTGCCTCTTCTTCCACGTCTCCCTCTTCTCCCGCCCTGACCTAAAAAATGTTGGTTGAAGTCTGGCTGGAAATATGGGCCTGTTGGAAATTGAGGGGGACCGTGATACTGAACTGGGCCAAAGGGACCCGGCCAGGGATACATCTGTTGATGTCCGTATCTTGGGTTGTAATTTCCTCTACGCGGTCTCCTTGCTCTCCCTCGCCAGCTTTTGTTCGATCCATCACTCGACCAGTCATCGTATTCAGAATCAGATGATGCTGTCTGCTCTCTCCGTCCTGATCCTGAGTCGGAAGGTTCCTGGCTTTTGTAATCGTCTTTGATATACGGGTAAACCTTCTCATGGCTGAACTTCTTCAGGTCTTTTTGTAATTTGTTGATTTTATTCTGCATAAGATAATCCTTATGCTCGTTTACTTCTTTATTAACCTCTTCAAGTTTCTTTTTATATAGGGTTAATTTAATCTCTGTTAGTAGTGAGTCCTCACTGATTTTGATTTTTATCAATAAAGCCTCCGAAAGGCGTTTGGCTGTGTTTATTATTAGAATGAGCCAATCCCGTGAACATCTCCAGGCGATTAAGGACCATTCTTTCTTGAATTGTGGATCATCAAGAAATATCCTCGGTGCATTTGTCACTAATAATCCTGTGGGTGCAACATTGCCGCGGAGGTATTCAGTCATAATTGCCCCATGTAGAAGTATTTTCATTTGACAGCGTTTCAGTTCTTTGAGTTCATCCCAATTTTGGGCCTGGGTAAGGGTCTGGTTGATATTAGTATCAGTTAAGAGGGATGGACCCGCTAATATGGCGGATGCCTCCTCATCAGAATAGCGTTACAACAAACAATTGATGGACGGAATGCTGACAATGCAGACATTCTCCCCCAGTCAAGAGATCTGGGTTAAATCCATCGTTCTTTTGCCCACTACACCACCCTAGTTTAGACATGGCCATATGCAAATCAGTCTTGACCCTGTGCCTCATGGGAACAGTCCAGCCCGAACTGCCAAGCCATGTCTTTCCTGGACCGGAATCAAGCATCCTAGGACCGGTTTCTGGCTATCAGCCGTCATCAGCCAGGATAGCTTGACTCCAGTGGCGTAGTGAGCACGGGTCCCACGTCTGGGAATACCCATCCCACTTAGGGCGAAAAGCGTTACAATAAACAAATGATGGACGGAATGCTGACAATGCAGACATTCTCCCCCAGTCAAGAGATCTGGGTTAAATCCATCGTTCTTTTGCCCACTACACCACCCCAGTTTAGACATGGCCATATGCAAATCAGTCTTGACCCTGTGCCTCATGGGAACAGTCCAGCCCGAACTGCCAAGCCATGTCTTCCCTGGACCGGAATCAAGCATCCTAGGACCGGTTTCTGGCTATCAGCCGTCATCAGCCAGGATAGCTTGACTCCAGTGGCGTAGTGAGCACGGGTCCCACGTCTGGGAATACCCATCCCACTTAGGGCGAAAAGCGTTACAACAAACAAATGATGGACGGAATGCTGACAATGCAGACATTCTTCCCCAGTCAAGAGATCTGGGTGAAATCCATCGTTCTTTTGCCCACTACACCACCCCAGTTTAGACATGGCCATATGCAAATCAGTCTTGACCCTGTGCCTCATGGGAACAGTCCAGCCCGAACTGCCAAGCCATGTCTTCCCTGGACCGGAATCAAGCATCCTAGGACCGGTTTCTGGCTATCAGCCGTCATCAGCCAGGATAGCTTGACTCCAGTGGCGTAGTGAGCACTGGTCCCACGTCTGGGAATACCCATCCCACTTAGGGCGAAAAGCGTTACAACAAACAAATGATGGACGGAATGCTGACAATGCAGAAATTCTCCCCCAGTCAAGAGATCTGGGTTAAATCCATCGTTCTTTTGCCCACTACACCACCCCAGTTTAGACATGGCCATATGCAAATCAGTCTTGACCCTGTGCCTCATGGGAACAGTCCAGCCCGAACTGCCAAGCCATGTCTTCCCTGGACCGGAATCAAGCATCCTAGGACCGGTTTCTGGCTATCAGCCGTCATCAGCCAGGATAGCTTGACTCCAGTGGCGTAGTGAGCACGGGTCCCACGTCTGGGAATACCCATCCCACTTAGGGCGAAAAGCGTTACAACAAACAAATGATGGACGGAATGCTGACAATGCAGACATTCTCCCCCAGTCAAGAGATCTGGGTTAAATCCATTGTTCTTTTGCCCACTACACCACCCCAGTTTAGACATGGCCATATGCAAATCAGTCTTGACCCTGTGCCTCATGGGAACAGTCCAGCCCGAACTGCCAAGCCATGTCTTCCCTGGACCGGAATCAAGCATTCTAGGACCGGTTTCTGGCTATCAGCCGTCATCAGACAGGATAGCTTGACTCCAGTGGCGTAGTGAGCACGAGTCCCACGTCTGGGAATACCCATCCCACTTAGGGCGAAAAGCGTTACAACAAACAAATGATGGACGGAATGCTGACAATGCAGACATTCTCCCCCAGTCAAGAGATCTGGGTTAAATCCATCGTTCTTTTGCCCACTACACCACCCCAGTTTAGACATGGCCATATGTAAATCAGTCTTGACCCTGTGCCTCATGGGAACAGTCCAGCCCGAACTGCCAAGCCATGTCTTCCCTGGACCGGAATCAAGCATCCTAGGACCGGTTTCTGGCTATCAGCCGTCATCAGCCAGGATAGCTTGACTCCAGTGGCGTAGTGAGCACGGGTCCCACGTCTGGGAATACCCATCCCACTTAGGGCGAAAAGCGTTACAACAAACAAATGATGGACGGAATGCTGACAATGCAGACATTCTCCCCCAGTCAAGAGATCTGGGTTAAATCCATCGTTCTTTTGCCCACTACACCACCCCAGTTTAGACATGGCCATATGCAAATCAGTCTTGACCCTGTGCCTCATGGGAACAGTCCAGCCCGAACTGCCAAGCCATGTCTTCCCTGGACCGGAATCAAGCATCCTAGGACTGGTTTCTGGCTATCAGCCGTCATCAGCCAGGATAGCTTGATTCCAGTGGCGTAGTGAGCACGGGTCCCACGTCTGGGAATACCCATCCCACTTAGGGCGAAAAGCGTTACAACAAACAAATGATGGACGGAATCCTGACAATGCAGACATTCTCCCCCAGTCAAGAGATCTGGGTTAAATCCATCGTTCTTTTGCCCACTACACCACCCCAGTTTAGACATGGCCATATGCAAATCAGTCTTGACCCTGTGCTTCATGGGAACAGTCCAGCCCGAACTGCCAAGCCATGTCTTCCCTGGACCGGAATCAAGCATCCTAGGACCGGTTTCTGGCTATCAGCCGTCATCAGCCAGGATAGCTTGACTCCAGTGGCGTAGTGAGCACGGGTCCCACGTCTGGGAATACCCATCCCACTTAGGGCGAAAAGCGTTACAACAAACAAATGATGGACGGAATGCTGGCAATACAGACATTCTCCCCCAGTCAAGAGATCTGGGTTAAATCCATCGTTCTTTTGCCCACTACACCACCCCAGTTTAGACATGGCCATATGCAAATCAGTCTTGACCCTGTGCCTCATGGGAACAGTCCAGCCCGAACTGCCAAGCCATGTCTTCCCTGGACCGGAATCAAGCATCCTAGGACCGGTTTATGGCTATCAGCCGTCATCAGCCAGGATAGCTTGACTCCAGTGGCGTAGTGAGCACGGGTCCCACGTCTGGAAATACCCATCCCACTTAGAGCGAAAAGCGTTACAACAAACAAATGATGGATGGAATGCTGACAATGCAGACATTCTCCCCCAGTCAAGAGATCTGGGTTAAATCCATCGTTCTTTTGCCCACTACACCATGCCACTGGAAATCAAGCAAGCCTGGCTGAAGACGGCTGAAATGCCAGAAACCGGTCCTAGGATGCTTGTTTCCAGTCCAGGGAGGACCTGGCTTGGCAATTCGGGCTGGACTGTTCCCATGAGGCACAGGGTCAAGACTGATTTGCATATGGCTGGGTTCAAACTGGAACTGCATGGTGAGCAAAAAAACGATGGATTTAGGCCCAGATCTCTGTACTGGGGTGAATGTATGACATTGTTCTGCATTCTGTCCATCAATTGTTATTTTTGCAATTGTCACCCCGAGTGGAAAGGGTATGCCCAGACGTGGGTCCCTTGCTCTCCATGCCACTGGAAATCAAGCAAGCCTGGCTGAAGACGGCTGAAATGCCAGAAACCGGTCCTAGGATGCTTGTTTCCAGTCCAGGGAGGACCTGGCTTTTCAATTCGGGCTGGACTGTTCCCATGAGGCACAGGGTCAAGACTGATTTGCATATGGCTGGGTTCAAACTGGAACGGCATGGTGAGCAAAAAAACGATGGATTTAGGCCCAGATCTCTGTACTGGGGTGAATGTATGACATTGTTCTGCATTCTGTCCATCAATTGTTATTTTTGCAATTGTCACCCCGAGTGGAAAGGGTATGCCCAGACGTGGGTCCCTTGCTCTCCATGCCACTGGAAATCAAGCAAGCCTGGCTGAAGACGGCTGAAATGCCAGAAACCGGTCCTAGGATGCTTGTTTCCAGTCCAGGGAGGACCTGGCTTGGCAATTCGGGCTGGACTGTTCCCATGAGGCACAGGGTCAAGACTGATTTGCATATGGCTGGGTTCAAACTGGAACGGCATGGTGAGCAAAAAAACGATGGATTTAGGCCCAGATCTCTGTACTGAGGTGAATGTATGACATTGTTCTGCATTCTGTCCATCAATTGTTATTTTTGCAATTGTCACCCCGAGTGGAAAGGGTATGCCCAGACGTGGGTCCCTTGCTCTCCATGCCACTGGAAATCAAGCAAGCCTGGCTGAAGACGGCTGAAATGCCAGAAACTGGTCCTAGGATGCTTGTTTCCAGTCCAGGGAGGACCTGGCTTGGCAATTCGGGCTGGACTGTTCCCATGAGGCACAGGGTCAAGACTGATTTGCATATGGCTGGGTTCAAACTGGAACGGCATGGTGAGCAAAAAAACGATGGATTTAGGCCCAGATCTCTGTACTGGGGTGAATGTATGACATTGTTCTGCATTCTGTCCATCAATTGTTATTTTTGCAATTGTCACCCCGAGTGGAAAGGGTATGCCCAGACGTGGGTCCCTTGCTCTCCATGCCACTGGAAATCAAGCAAGCCTGGCTGAAGACGGCTGAAATGCCAGAAACCGGTCCTAGGATGCTTGTTTCCAGTCCAGGGAGGACCTGGCTTGGCAATTCGGGCTGGACTGTTCCCATGAGGCACAGGGTCAAGACTGATTTGCATATGGCTGGGTTCAAACTGGAACTGCATGGTGAGCAAAAAAATGATGGATTTAGGCCCAGATCTCTGTACTGGGGTGAATGTATGACATTGTTCTGCATTCTGTCCATCAATTGTTATTTTTGCAATTGTCACCCCGAGTGGACAGGGTATGCCCAGACGTGGGTCCCTTGCTCTCCATGCCACTGGAAATCAAGCAAGCCTGGCTGAAGACGGCTGAAATGCCAGAAACCGGTCCTAGGATGCTTGTTTCCAGTCCAGGGAGGACCTGGCTTGGCAATTCGGGCTGGACTGTTCCCATGAGGCACAGGGTCAAGACTGATTTGCATATGGCTGGGTACAAACTGGAACGGCATGGTGAGCAAAAAAACGATGGATTTAGGCCCAGATCTCTGTACTGGGGTGAATATATGACATTGTTCTGCATTCTGTCCATCAATTGTTATTTTTGCAATTGTCACCCCGAGTGGACAGGGTATGCCCAGACGTGGGTCCCTTGCTCTCCATGCCATTGGAAATCAAGCAAGCCTGGCTGAAGACGGCTGAAATGCCAGAAACCGGTCCTAGGATGCTTGTTTCCAGTCCAGGGAGGACCTGGCTTGGCAATTCGGGCTGGACTGTTCCCATGAGGCACAGGGTCAAGACTGATTTGCATATGGCTGGGTTCAAACTGGAACGGCATGGTGAGCAAAAAAACGATGGATTTAGGCCCAGATCTCTGTACTGGGGTGAATGTATGACATTGTTCTGCATTCTGTCCATCAATTGTTATTTTTGCAATTGTCACCCCGAGTGGAAAGGGTATGCCCAGACGTGGGTCCCTTGCTCTCCATGCCACTGGAAATCAAGCAAGCCTGGCTGAAGACGGCTGAAATGCCAGAAACCGGTCCTAGGATGCTTGTTTCCAGTCCAGGGAGGACCTGGCTTGGCAATTCGGGCTGGACTGTTCCCATGAGGCACAGGGTCAAGACTGATTTGCATATGGCTGGGTTCAAACTGGAACGGCATGGTGAGCAAAAAAACGATGGATTTAGGCCCAGATCTCTGTACTGGGGTGAATATATGACATTGTTCTGCATTCTGTCCATCAATTGTTATTTTTGCAATTGTCACCCCGAGTGGACAGGGTATGCCCAGACGTGGGTCCCTTGCTCTCCATGCCACTGGAAATCAAGCAAGCCTGGCTGAAGACGGCTGAAATGCCAGAAACTGGTCCTAGGATGCTTGTTTCCAGTCCAGGGAGGACCTGGCTTGGCAATTCGGGCTGGACTGTTCCCATGAGGCACAGGGTCAAGACTGATTTGCATATGGCTGGGTTCAAACTGGAACGGCCTGGTGAGCAAAAAAACGATGGATTTAGGCCCAGATCTCTGTACTGGGGTGAATGTATGACATTGTTCTGCATTCTGTCCATCAATTGTTATTTTTGCAATTGTCACCCCGAGTGGAAAGGGTATGCCCAGACGTGGGTCCCTTGCTCTCCATGCCACTGGAAATCAAGCAAGCCTGGCTGAAGACGGCTGAAATGCCAGAAACCGGTCCTAGGATGCTTGTTTCCAGTCCAGGGAGGACCTGGCTTGGCAATTCGGGCTGGACTGTTCCCATGAGGCACAGGGTCAAGACTGATTTGCATATGGCTGGGTTCAAACTGGAACGGCACGGTGAGCAAAAAAACGATGGATTTAGGCCCAGATCTCTGTACTGGGGTGAATGTATGACATTGTTCTGCATTCTGTCCATCACTTGTTATTTTTGCAATTGTCACCCCGAGTGGAAAGGGTATGCCCAGACGTGGGTCCCTTGCTCTCCATGCTACTGGAAATCAAGCAAGCCTGGCTAAAGACTACTGAAATGCCAGAAACCGGTCCTAGGATGCTTGTTTCCAGTCCAGGGAGGACCTGGCTTGGCAATTCGGGCTGGACTGTTCCCATGAGGCACAGGGTCAAGACTGATTTACATATGGCTGGGTTCAAACTGGAACGGCATGGTGAGCAAAAAAACGATGGATTTAGGCCCAGATCTCTGTACTGGGGTGAATGTATGACATTGTTCTGCATTCTGTCCATCAATTGTTATTTTTGCAATTGTCACCCCGAGTGGAAAGGGTATGCCCAGACGTGGGTCCCTTGCTCTCCATGCCACTGGAAATCAAGCAAGCCTGGCTGAAGACGGCTGAAATGCCAGAAACCGGTCCTAGGATGCTTGTTTGCAGTCCAGGGAGGACCTGGCTTGGCAATTCGGGCTGGACTGTTCCCATGAGGCACAGGGTCAAGACTGATTTGCATATGGCTGGGTTCAAACTGGAACGGCACGGTGAGCAAAAAAACGATGGATTTAGGCCCAGATCTCTGTACTGGGGTGAATGTATGACATTGTTCTGCATTCTGTCCATCAATTGTTATTTTTGCAATTGTCACCCCGAGTGGAAAGGGTATGCCCAGACGTGGGTCCCTTGCTCTCCATGCCACTGGAAATCAAGCAAACCTGGCTGAAGACGGCTGAAATGCCAGAAACCGGTCCTAGGATGCTTGTTTCCAGTCCAGGGAGGACCTGGCTTGGCAATTCGGGCTGGACTGTTCCCATGAGGCACAGGGTCAAGACTGATTTGCATATGGCTGGGTTCAAACTGGAACAGCATGGTGAGCAAAAAAACGATGGATTTAGGCCCAGATCTCTGTACTGGGGTGAATGTATGACATTGTTCTGCATTCTGTCCATCAATTGTTATTTTTGCAATTGTCACCCCGAGTGGAAAGGGTATGCCCAGACGTGGGTCCCTTGCTCTCCATGCCACTGGAAATCAAGCAAGCCTGGCTGAAGACGGCTGAAATGCCAGAAACCGGTCCTAGGATGCTTGTTTCCAGTCCAGGGAGGACCTGGCTTGGCAATTCGGGCTGGACTGTTCCCATGAGGCACAGGGTCAAGACTGATTTGCATATGGCTGGGTTCAAACTGGAACGGCATGGTGAGCAAAAAAACGATGGATTTAGGCCCAGATCTCTGTACTGGGGTGAATGTATGACATTGTTCTGCATTCTGTCCATCAATTGTTATTTTTGCAATTGTCACCCCGAGTGGAAAGGGTATGCCGAGACGTGGGTCCCTTGCTCTCCATGCCACTGGAAATCAAGCAAGCCTGGCTGAAGATGGCTGAAATGCCAGAAACCGGTCCTAGGATGCTTATTTCCAGTCCAGGGAGGACCTGGCTTGGCAATTCGGGCTGGACTGTTCCCATGAGGCACAGGGTCAAGACTGATTTGCATATGGCTGGGTTCAAACTGGAACGGCATGGTGAGCAAAAAAACGATGGATTTAGGCCCAGATCTCTGTACTGGGGTGAATGTATGACATTGTTCTGCATTCTGTCCATCAATTGTTATTTTTGCAACCGAGGCAAACAGGCAGACTGAGACATTTTAACATGTATACATAGTATAGTAAATATATATTTATTGACTGAAAAAAACATAGGTTTCAGGCACGTTATAGTTAGAAATTAGCATTTAAAAAACCTTAGAAATTCACTGAAAAAACCATAGGTTTCTGGGGCGTTATAGTTAGTTGGACATTTCACTCATACAAAACCATAGAAATTCCCCCGTTATAGTTAGTTCAGCTAACTATAACTCGCGCGCCCGCAATGCACTGCTGATGATGTCACATATTACATCACTCATGACATGGTCAGTGACATCACTCATGACATCACTCATGACATCTCAAATGACATCACTGATGACATCATCCAGTGAATGTGTGTTTTTCTTTCAAATAAACATGTTTTATATATGTATATCTCAAGGTCGATGGAAGAATAAATGGGTATATAAGTGTCTAAATGGATAATTGTCTTTTGTAAAATTGATTGTATAACTGACTGATTAAGTGTATCTTAGTGAATACATGGGTTAGTGAGTAATGTTTAAATATGTAAATATCTGTATCAGTCTCTCACTTTGTGTATAAGTGGCTGCATGGGTTTATGAGTAGCTACATGAGTGTCTATATGGGTTATTAGTTGGTTTTTTGAGTATCAGTATGAGTGTCTGAGTGTCTGTATGGTTCGGTGGGGGGTATTACTTAGTGCATAGATGCATGAATGAGTGACTCACTTTTTGTATGTGTTGAAGACAGCATTTGTGCAGGACTATATAGATGTATGAGTGTGTGTATGGGTGTGTTAGTGAGTGAATGACTGTCTCAATAATGTCTTTAGGAGTAACTACATATGTTTTAAACTATTATATGTGAGTATTGGTGTATATAAGTGAGTATATGTGAGAGTGAGAGATTGGAAGAGGTCCTGTACAAATAAGTAGGTGTTTCTATAAGTGATTGTTTAAGAGAGTAAGTATGTGTAAGTTTCTGTAGAAGTAAATGTGGTAGTGTGTGTACAACTGTATATGCAAGTAAATGGATGTTTGATACTTTGTTTGCATGTGTAACTATGTGTGTGAGTAACTCTATGGATGAGTGGTGGTGTGTAACAGGATGTATAGGTGTATGAGTACATATGATGAGTGAGTACATGTATGAGTGACTGTATAGGGACTGTTGGTAAATGAGTGGATGTGTGTGCAGATCTTGTAATTACTGAATACGTGTGTTGTAACTGGTATTGGCATGTCCATTGTTTTGAAAATGTTAGTTTGTATTTTTGAGTGTGTATCAAAGGTTATATTAGGGTGAGAGGAGGTCTGCCACTCTATCACAAGGAGGATATCATGAGTGATATCATGAGGATATCATGAGTGATGCAATATGTGACGTCACCAGCAGTGCATTGCGGGTTTTGTACGAGTGAAATGTCCAACTAACTATAACGCCCCTGAAACCTATGTTTTTTTTAGTGAATATATATATATATATATATATATATATATATATATATATATATATATATATATATATATATATATATATATATATATATATATACATATATAACTTATGCTGATGTGAGCATATGGTTCTGAAGTAACTGTGGGATTGAACTGGTTTCCAGTCTGGTTAATGACTAATTGCTGCAAGATCTGACAAGTGCCCATGGCATAGTGATTCATCAACAGGCTGACACAACACAGCTGGTTCTTCACTCGGAGCCAGACGGAAAAGTGAAAACATTGTGAGGTGCCTTAATGATATCTTGGCTTAGATATCAGAAAGTTGGCATCAGCTGTGAGTGATGAAAGGTTACACTAGTGTATGATGAGGTGTATCAGATTGTCTTGCGGATGATGTCATCAGTGATGTCATTTGAGATGTCATCAGTGATGTCATCAGTGATGGCACTGACCATGTCATGAGTAATGTAATATGTGACGTCATCAGCAGTGCATTGGGGGTGCGCGAGTTATAGTTAGCTGAACTAACTATAACGGGGGTATTTCTATGGTTTTGTACGAGTCAAATGTCCAACTAACTATAACGTCCCTGAAACCTATGGTTTTTTCAGTGAATAATTATATATATATATATATATATATATATATATATATATATATATATATATATATATATATATATATATATATATATATATATATATATATATATATATATATATATATATATATATATATATATAACCTATTGGGGGTCGCCAGTAGGTAGTTATAGTTAGGACCTATTATCCATAGAAAATTCATAATATTCTTTTCCCAATAACTTTGGCGCCGTATGACGAATCTCCGCCAAATTTTCAAAACAGGTGGGGCGCTCCGGTCAGCTCCTATCCTGAAAGTTTGGGGGTGATTCGTCAAGTGGGAGCCAAAGAGAAAGGGGGGTCACAAAACGCGTTTTCTCCATGTTATTTCCCATAGGAAATTTTGGAGCAGGCTACAGCCCGAACTGCTGAACGGAATTACACCAAATTTTGCAAAAATGTAGCCCTTGGTTCAGAAAGAGACCTTTTTTTAAATGGTGTAAATCCATTAAGTAGTTCCTGAGAAAATCAACAAATAGATTTAAAAAAAATCGATTTCCCATAGGAAACTTTAGACACAGTTGTAGCAAAAACTCCTAAACTGAATTACACCAAATTTAGAAAAAAGGTACTGCTTGGCTCAGAAAGCGACCTTTTGACAAATGATGTAAATCCCTTCAGTAGTTTTTGAGAAATCAATAAATAAAGATAGTGATATCTATGGCCGCGGTGGTTCCGCGCACCCTCCCGATCACGAGCTTCATGCCAATTGGCTGTCAACACTCCAAACCAGGAAGTGTTGGCAGCCATTTTGTGCCTCGGTAGAAGCGAGGCACAAGAAAACAGAAAAACAAATGCACAAAACAGGAAAAGGGGGCAGGATAGAAACACCCCGACCCCCTAGGCCTGCTCAGGGGTTCCCAGAAGGACCCCCAGGGCCAAAAAAAGCATTTTTTTTTTTAAATCACAGGATGTGCAATGGATCCGCGGATCCGCCCAAAAATTTAAAAAAACGAAGATCGGGCTCCCGCGCTTCGTGTTAACAAAGCCCCCGGGTGGGCCAGGTCACAGGTGCAGTTGAAAAAAAAGTGTGGGGCCCCAATCCCCCCACACTTGCCCCAGGGACCACCACCTCTCCGGGGCTTGATAAAATAGGCATGGGGCATGCAGCCCCCCGCAGCCCCAGGAACCGCCACC
The DNA here is from genome assembly GCF_964204655.1 of Triturus cristatus. Classification (NCBI taxonomy): domain Eukaryota; kingdom Metazoa; phylum Chordata; class Amphibia; order Caudata; family Salamandridae; genus Triturus; species Triturus cristatus. The sequence goes on along the minus strand of NC_140594.1, from coordinate 542,416,981 downwards.
CCAGGGCAAATTTTTAAATGTGTGGGGGGCCTCTAAGCCCCACCAAGCCCCAGGGACCGCCACCCGGGGCTTCCATTAATTGTAAGCGGGGGCACAAGGCCCCCCCAACCCCGGGGACTGCCACCCCCTGGGGCTTTAAAAAAACAAATTTACCTGTGTGGGGGGCTCGAGCCACCCCACATGCCCGGGGACTGCCACCTCCCCAGGGCACTAATTATTCAAAATAGGGGGTCTGTTATGGACCCCCAAGCCCCGGGGACCACCACCCCCCAGGTATTTGCATGAAGTCGGAGGGGGGCCATGCAGCTCCTCTCCTGGAGCCAATGAAGGCCGTGGGGACCGCCAACCCGCAGGTCCAGCTCCTGCAGCATCCCGGGGTGCCCACCCCCGGACACTGCTGTTTGCAGTGACAGGGCGGGAGCCTCGCAGCTCCCGCCCTGTCATTGCAAACTCTGCTTTGCATCATTGAAGCGAGAGCAGGGAAACCTGCTCTTGCTTCAATGAAGCAAAGCAGAACTACTTTTCCATAAGGGGAGCTGCATGTCAGCAGCTCCCCTTGTGGAAAAGCAATACCAGCTCCCGCAGGATGCAGGAGCCAGCAAGACCGTGGGGGATTGGGGACCCCCCCACGGTCGCCAACAGATAGGGCTGGCCCCGGGGGATGGGGTCGCCGGGGCCAGAAGTGGCCCGGGAGGGGGGCCACGCAGCCCCTCTCCCTTAAAAACGTTTAAAAAAAGGCTGGCCGGCCCCAGGGGATGGGGTCCCAGGGGCCATCATAGGCCTGAGGAGGGGGGCCAAACGGCCCCCCTCCAAAAAAAAAATAAAGCAATGGCCAGGGCCTGGGGGATGGGGTCCCCGGGGCTAGAAGTGGCCCGGGAGGGGGGCCACACGCCCCCCCAAAGAAAAAAACATTAAAAAAAGAATAAATGAATAAAGTCTGACCCCGGGGTTGGGGTCCCCGGGGCCAATAGAGGCCTTAGGAGGGGGGCCACGCAGCCCCCCTCCATATTAAAAACAAAACATTTGCCATGCCCCGGGGGATGTGATCCCCGGGGCCGGAATTGGACACATGAGGGGGGCCCACGCGGCCCACTTCCCATAACATTTTTACTTATTTTTTTAAATGGGGGTCAGGCCTTGGGGGGCCCTGGGGGATGGGGTCCCCAGGGCCCATAAAATAGAAAAGGAAGGGGGGCCACACAGACCCCCTTCTTTAAAAGAAAGTTAATTTTAAAAAAAACGGCATCGCGCCGGAGGCCCCGTCACCTCCCTGCAGCACTCTGCAAACGCATCCCCTGGCACGTTGTAAGATGGGGAAGAAATTCCCCTTGAATAGTGGGGGTCCCTGGGGGCCAACTAGCCCACCAGGAACCTCCAGTATGCGCCAGGGAGCTGTGTTGCAGAGAGGTGTTCAGGGGCCACGCCCCTTTTTTACACCTCTCTGCAACGCTTGAAATTGGAGAATTAATTCCTCTTCAATCCTGAGGGTCCCTGCGGGCCAACTAGCCCACCAGATACCTCCACTAAGCGCCACAGAGCTGCGTTGCAGAGAGGTGTAAAAAGGAGTGTGGCCTCTGAACACCTCTCTGCAACGCAGCCCCAGGGACCCTCAGGATTAAAGAGGAATGTATTCCCCAAATGAAAACACTCCACAGGGCGTGTTTGCACATATGTGACCTCAGGCCCCACCCCCTTCCTTCGCCACTGTGCAAATGTGCCCCCTGGCAAGTTGTAAGTTGGGGAATTAATTCCCCTTGAATACTGAGGGTCCCTGATTGCCAACTAGCCTACCAGGTACCTCCAGTATGTGCCAGGGAGCTGCGTTGCAGAGAGTTGTTGAGAGGCCACGTCCCTTTTTACACTTCTCTGCAACACAGCTCTGTGGTGCTTACTGGAGCTACCTGGTGAGCTAGTTGGATCCCAGGGACCGTCGGGATTCAAGGGGACTTTATCCCCCAACTCAAAACGCACCACGGGGTGCGTTTTGGCTCAGAGGTGAAGGGAGGGGGCTGGGCCTGAGGTGACATGTGTGCAAACACACCCTGTGGGGCGTTTTAAGTTGGGGAATTAATTCCTCTTCAATACTGAGGGTCCATGGGGGCCAACTAACCCACCACTTACCTCCAGTAAGCGCCACTGCACTGCGTTGCAGAGAGGTGGCCCAGGCCATGCCCCTTTTGACACCACTCTGCAACGTAGCACTGTGACGCTTACTGGAGGTAAGTGGTGGGCTAGTTGGCCCCCAGGGACCCTCAGGACTCAAGGGGACTTAATTCTCCAATTTACAATGCACCAGGGGTAAATAGACATAATATCGAAAAAAAAATATCGAGTGGACAGAATATCGAGTTTTTAATATAGAATGGACAGAATATCGAATTGCCAAAATATAGTGGTGAAGAATATCGGAAATCAGGTAAGAAATATCGATTACAATAATATAGAAGTAAGTAATATCGACAGTCATAATATAGTTGTTAAAAATATCGAATTTTTATAGTGTTTTAAGTGTTAGTATATGTGTTAAAAATATGTATTAATATTGTAATGTATGTTAGAATATTTTTAAAGTAATGAATTTTATGTTATTTTATTTTTGTGTAATTCAATTCCGTAGCAGGTTGTGGGTTTATAGGGAAGTAGGGTGGGAAGTAATTTAATTATACTACATTAAATAATAATTTATAGGAAATATTAATTATTTTTAATTTAATTTTGCGTTTTACTTCTGTAGCGGGTTGTGGGTTTATAGGGGAATAGGGTGGGAAGTAATTTAATTGTTATTAGTTAATTATTAATTGGTATTGAAAATTAATTGGTTGTTGATTAATTATTAATTGGTAAATAATTTGTATTAATTGATAATTAATTTGTATTAATTGTTTAATTGATAATTATGTTAATTGTATTCATTTAATATTTGTAGCGGGTAGTGTGTTTATAGGGGAATATGGTGGGAAGTAATATAATTGAAAATAAATAATTATTTAATTAATTTGTGTATATCGTTAATCAATATATAATTAATTAATTATTAATTGGTATTATTAGCATATATTAATGTTTGTTATTGAAAAATAATTGGTTGTTAATTAGTTATTAATAGGTAATTAATTAAACAAAAATGTATTGGTATTTATAAATAATCAATTATTAAATCTTGTGTGATTGGTAATTAATTGTAATACTTGTTTTGATATTAATAAATAATTAATTTATTTAAAAAAAATAATTTATTATTTTACCTCCTTTAGCACTTACTTGAGTGGGAATAGTAATTTTTACCCCTACGCTATCTAATGCTTTCCCTATTATTGCACTCTCTGGAGTGAGAATAGTAGTTTTTACCCTACCGCTATCCAACGCTTTCCCTACTGTTGCGCTCTCTGTAGTGGGAATAGTAATTTTTATCCCTACGCTATCCAATGCTTTCCCTACTGTTGCACTCTCTGGAGTGGGAATAGTAATTTTTATCCCTACGCTATCCAACGCTTTCCCTACTGTTGCACTCTTTGGAGTGGGAATAGTAATTTTTACCCCTACGCCATTTGACGTTTTCTCTACTGTTGTAATCACTGGAGTGGGAATAGTAAATTTTGAACTCCCGCTATCCAACGCTTTCCCTACTGTTGCACTCACTGGAGTGGGAATAGTAAATTTTACTCTCCCGCTATCCCTACGCTATCCAACGCTTTCCCTACTGTTGCACTCTTTGGAGTGGGAATAGTAATTTTTACCCCTTCGCCATTTGACGTTTTCTCTACTGTTGTAATCACTGGAGTGGGAATAGTAAATTTTGAACTCCCGCTATCCAACGCTTTCCCTACTGTTGCACTCTCTGGAGTGGGATTAGTAATTTTTATCCCTACTCTATCCAATACTTTACCTACTGTTGCACTCTTTGGAGTGGGAATAGTAATTTTTACCCTTCCGCTATCCAACGCTTTCCCTACTGTTGCACTTTCTGGAGTGGGAATAGTAATTTTTACCCCTATGCTATCCAATGCTTTCCCTACTGTTGCACTCACTGGAGTGGGAATAGTAATTTTTACCCCTACGCTATCCAACGCTTTCCCTACTGTTGCACTCACTGGAGTGGGAATAGTAAATTTTACTCTCCCGCTATCCAACACTTCCCCTACTGTTGCACTCTCTGGAGTGGGAATAGTAATTTTTACCCCTACGCTATCCAATGGTTTCCCTATTATTGCACTCTCTGGAGTGGGAATAGTAATTTTTACCCCCCCCCCGCTATCCAACGCTTTCCCTACTGTTGCATTCTCTGGAGTGGGAATAGTAATTTTTACCCTACTGCTATCCAACGCTTTCCCTACTGTTGCACTCACTGGAGTGGGAATAGTAAATTTGACACTCCCGCTATCCAACGCTTTCCCTACTGTTGCACTCTCTGGAGTGGGAATAGTAATTTTTATCCCTACGCTATCCAATGCTTTCCCTACTGTTGCACTCTCTGGAGTGGGAATAGTAATTTTTACCCCTACGCTATCCAACGCTTTCCCTACTGTTGCACTCACTGGAGTGGGAATAGTCAATTTTACCCTCCCGCTATCCAACGCTTTCCCTACTGTTGCACTCTCTGGAGTGGGAATAGTAATTTTTACCCCTACGCTATCCAATGATTTCCCTATTATTGCACTCTCTGGAGTGGGAATAGTAATTTTTACTCTCCCGCTATCCAACGCTTTCCCTACTGTTGCATTCTCTGGAGTGGGAATAGTAATTTTTACCCTCCCGCTATCCAACGCTTTCCCTACTATTGCACTTACTGGAGTGGTAATAGTAATTTTTACCCACCCGCTATCCTACGCAGAAAATATTGAATATTTTTAATAAATATTACGTTAATATATATGTATTAATTATTTTTTTTACTTACATTAATTATTTATTAATTTTAATGTTATTTAAGTATTTTTAAGTATGTGTCAGTTAATTATATGTATTATTTCATTAATTTTACATTACTTTTAAAACATTTAAAAAACTCGATATTTTGACTAACTATATTATTTACAACGATATTTTGGATTCTATATTTTTGTACTTTTCTGTTTGGGGATAGGGAGTCGATATTTTGGTATTCTATATTTTGGCATCGATATTTTTGTAAGTCTATATTTTTGTAGTCGATATTATGTCAGTGATCCGCACCAGGGGGTGTGTTTTCGCAGTGGTGAAGGGAGGGGCCGTGGCCTGATGTCACAAGTGCAGAAACGCCCCCTGTGGTGCATTGTAAGTTGGAGAATTAAGTCCCCTTGAATCCTAAGGGTCCCTTGGGGCCAACTAACCCAATAGGTACTTCCAATAAGTGCCACAGAGTTGCATTGCAGAGAGGTGTAAAATGGGGCATGGGCTTGGATCATCTCTCTGCAACGCAGCTGTGTGGTGCTTACTGAAGGTACGTGGTGTGCTAGTTGGACCCAGGGACTCTCAGGATTCAAGGGGACTTAATCCACCAACTTAAAACGTGCCACAGGGTGCCTTTTCACAGTGGTAAAGGGAGGGGGCGGGCCAGAGGTGACATGTACAAACACGCCCTGTGGCACATTTTAAGTTGGAGAATTAAGTCCCCTTTAATCCTGAGGGCCCCTGGGGGCCAACTAGGCCACCAGGTACCTCCTGTAAGCGCCACAGGGCTTCGTTGCAGAGAGGTGGTCCAGGCCATGCCCCTTTTTACACCTCTGTGCAATGCAGCTCTGTGGCGCTTACCGGAGGTACCTGGTGGGCTAGTTGGACCCCAAGGAACCTTAGGATTCAAGGGGACTTATTCTCCCAACTGAAAACCGCCACAGGGCGTGTTCAGACCCCCTCTCCCTTCACCACTGTGCAAACGCGTCCTGTGGCGCGTTTTAAGAGGTAGTTTTAATCTCCCTGCCCTATTATGTACTAGGGACTTACAGAGGAGGTCATGCTAGTCACAGGGGTACCCCAACGCATAGTGTTCCCTAGTGTATGTAGGTGTTTTCACTGTATTCTAAGTGTCTTTTAGCATAGCACTGGCTCTAGGCCTTGTTAGTCAGTTACCACCAGTACCCGTCTGAAAAAGTTGTGGGCACAATATGATTTTGCAACAAGGCCTCTTTCTGCTCCTCTGTCGGTTCTTTCTGCACGTTTTCCTTCTTCCTGCACTTTTTTTTGTCTTTGTGGACTTCTGTTGCTTCTTTCGGCACTTCTTTTGCTTCTTTCTGTGCTTTTTTTCTTCTTTCTTCACATGTCCTACCTCTGTAGGCATAGTTAGAAACTAGCATTTAAAAAACCTTTGAAATTCACTGAAAAAACCATAGGTTTCAGGCACGTTATAGTTAGAAATTAGCATTTAAAAAACCTTAGAAATTCACTGAAAAAACCATAGGTTTTAGGGAAAGTTATAGTTAGTTAGACATTGCACTCGTACAAAACCATAGAAATTCCCCTGTTATAGTTAGTTCAGCTAACTATAACTTGCGCCCCCGCAATGCACTGCTGATGACGTCACATATTACATCACTCATGACATGGTCAGCGACATTACTGATGACATCACTGATGACATCTCAAATGACATCACTGATGACATCACTGATGACATCATCCATATGATAAATTGATGCATCTTCTCACACCCTAATATAACCTTTGATACACCCACTCTAAATTACAGACGGCCATTCTCAAAACCATTGACACTCCAACACCAATAACTACATACCCACTCGCTGATTCTTAGGTCTACACACATATCCATTCACTCATCCGCACAGTCACTCATACTTATGGTCAATCAGTACAGGACCATCATATGCACTCATACACCTATATAGACACTCACATGCCACTACTCATCCAGAGAGGTACTCACACATCTAGTCAGTTACGCAAATAAATAATCACACACCCATTTACTCACCTATATAGTTATACACACACCTGCTCACTCACTCATACAAATACTAGAACATTCTTACGCTCTTATACAATCACTGATACAACCACACACTCATCTATACAGCCACTCTCACAATCACACGCTCTCACTTATAGCCATTTAAATACTCTAACTCACATATATACTGCCTTTTAAATATGTATTTACTCGCACATGTACCACTGAGATATACATTCACTCACTAACACACCCATACACACACTCACCCACCCATGCAGTCCATCACAGATGCACTCTTGAAACCATACACCCAGTGAATCACCCATTCACACATCTATGCACAGAGTCACACACACCCCACCCACACAAATACTCAGCCACCCATACAGATACTCAGACAACCAATCAATAACTCATATTGACACTGATGTAGCTATTCACAAACCCATTCAGCTGCTTACATACCAACAGAGAGATGGATACAGACATTCACACAGTTTCCACACCAACCCATGCATTCAGTAAGATACGTTTAATCACTCACTTATAGACTCAGTTACGCACCCACAAAATAAATCATCCAGACACTTATACACCCACTCATCCTTCAATATGCCTTTCCCTATATATATTAAACATAGTTAAACTTTAAAGAAAAACACAAAGTCACTGGATAATGTCATCAGTGAATATATATATATATATATATCCTCCAATTCTGTTTCCTCGTCAAGGCTGCCTCCTCGTGGCACCTGCCCCAGACAGTACAGACACGGACCGTATTCTTTGTGCAAATATTTATTTAGCTTGTTCGCGTGCTAGTCGCCATAACGTTTCGGCACCACTTGAGCCTTGTTCACATGACAACGTGAAACTTCAAAACACTTCCTTAATTAGGAAAAAAGATACTCTGCGCGTGATAACAGAGAAAAAAAAAATATATATATATATATATATAGGCACAAAGTATTCATCAGTTTCTCCACAAACAAGAATACACGAACCCCTCTTCGTCGGTGAACACTCTTTATTTGAAAAAGTATAAGAGTCTCCCTTCTGTCATGACGCGTTTCGCCACCGGAGTGGCTTGATCACATGGGACAAACTTTGCGTATGACGCTGTTTAAAAATGCACCCCTATCACATGACGGAGAGGAAATAGAAGACATACTATCGTTTCATATTCTCCACTGCCTGCTGAAAAGACAGACTCTTGAAAAATGCACGTAAAATACATGTAAACATATCCAAATTTAGTTATGACCCAATCTGCCGAGTTTAACACTTTATACAAAGTCTAAATACATATTGTTGTAGTAAACTCGGGACACATAAAATAACAAAATATAAATTATTCGTCATCTGTGCTGAAATGGGATCATATATAATACATGGACAATCCAAGACAGTTCTGGTGTAAAATACAAAACATGCATCACAGGATAATAATAATTAAACGTGCAAATATTGTCAGCAGTGTGTCCTGAAATTATTCAGCAAATGTAATCTGGATAAAATCCAAAAAGCAGGAGAATCGTGTATTCAATGAGATTTACCGTGTCAATCCTCTCCGGACGTACGCTAATGTTGCCTATCGATATGTATAATAAATGATTTTTAGTTTGATTTTAAAATATTATATATTTTTTTATTTTATTGATTTAATGTGTGTACGTAAAGTGCGAAGTGCCTAAAAGTGCAATGAATAAGGTGCTAAAAGTGCCAAAGTGCAATCTGAAAAATTGTGCAAATACGCAATAAATATACCTAATATAAAAATATTCATAAGGCTCATACACTGCATAATACATATCGAAAGGATCTCAATATTACCTAAAATTAGGATATTGGATTGATGTAGTGAGGTGGGGGTGTTGTTTTCTTTCTTATGACTTCCTTCTTACAAAGCAGCATATTATATATCAGATCTTAAATGATAATAAAAACAGTGTAAGATTGCTGACAATTCGTAACACATACTACCAGACCTGAAACCGCCTAAGCATATGGTCTAAGGCAAAGAATAGGAGCCTGTGAGTTGACAAGGAGTAAAGTAAAAGTACAGCCAAAGTGTAGTGAATAGATGACAAGAACTACTTTAAAGTAATGTTTCCACTGAACTTTCATAGGAAGTTGTGCATATCTTCCGTTGTATTGAGCCCGAGAGGTGTTTTACTATCGAGCTCAATAATTACTCGGGTCTCCAATTGTCTGAGCATACGCTCTCTATTGCCCCCATGTTTAAATTTCGGGATTGCATCAATTACAAAATAAGAAAGACAGGTCAGGTCATTATCATGAGCAGCTCTAAAATGACGGGCCACAGGATAGGTGGAATCATTGTTTACGATGGCCCTGAGGTGCTGTAAAATACGTGCATGAACTTGTAATTTAGTGCTACCTACGTATCTGAGGCCGCAGGTGCAAGTTAGAACATACACTGCGAATTCCGTGCGGCAGGTGTAATGCCCCCTGATTTGTATTGGAGTGGGACTAAAGGGAGTGTTATACTGCAAAGTATTCACTCCAAACTTACATGCCCTGCACGATGCGCATTTAAAGAAACCTTTTCTTTGCAACCAATTTGTTTTGGTAGTGGTTTCTGCATTTTTAGACACCAACTGGTTTCTCATCGAAACTGCACGTCTAAAAGTAATGGTAGGAGTAGATGGCAATCTAGGGGTCAATACTGCATCTGTTTTCAGTATTGGCCAATTACGATTGACTATCCTCCTGAGCTGGTTATATTGTTTACTATATGTAATGATAAGACGGGGTGTGTTGCTGTCTTCAGAGCTATTGGTCACGGGTGTCCTAGTGTCTCTCTTGGGGCATAGAAGGTCCTCTCTGGGTTTAAGAGCCACCTTCACCTGAGCTTGTTTAAGAATGTTATTCTTATATCCCCTTTCTCTGAATCTGGACAGTGCCTGTTCAGAGCATCTGACAAATTCCTCATCAGTACTGCAGATACGTTTCAACCTAAGGAGCTCCCCGTAGGGGATACTTCTAATCAGATGACTGGGGTGAGAGCTGGTCGCATGTAGGGTGGCGTTCCCTGCTGTGGGCTTTCTAAAGAGTGTAGATGCAAGGCGACCATCCTGGATGTAAATTGTAGTGTCTAGAAAGGGAACCTCAGAGGCGCTGATTGATGCAGTGAATTTAAGATTGCATGTGTTGTTGTTAAGTTCATCAATAAACAATAAAGCACTCTCACGATCACCTTTCCAAATGAAAAACACATCGTCTATATATCTAAGACAATTCATCACTTGTTTGTCCGCCACTCTGGCCAGAGTGCCATGGAGGGTCTGCTATATATATATACCAAGGTGTGTTGGAGAATAAGTGGGTGTATAAGTTTCTGAATTGAAGATTTAGTAGGTGTGTGACTGACTGTATAAGTGAGTGATTAAATGTGTCTTACTGAATGCATGGGTTAGTGAATAACTGTGTGATTGTGTGTATCAGGCTGTCAGTTGGTGTGTAAGCGGCTGCATGGGTTTCTGAATAGTTGCATGAGTGTCTATATGGGTTATTGATTGGTTGTCTGGGTATCTGTGTAGGTGCCTGAGTGTCTGTGTGGGTGGGTGGTTGGTGTGTGACTCTGTGCATAGATGTGTGAGTGGGTGATTCACTGGGTGTGTGGGTTCAAGAGTGCATCTGTGAAGGGCTACATGGGTGGATTAGTGTGTGTATGGGTGTGTTGGTGAGTGAATGGATATCTCAGTGATACATGTGTGAGTAACTACCTATGTGAAAGGTAGTATATGTGAGTGTTGGAGTACATAAATTACTAATTGTGAGAGTGAGTGATTGTGAGAGTGACTGTATGGATGAGTGTGTGCTTTTATCAGTGATTGTGTAAGAGAGTAAGTGTGTATTAGTTTCTGTATGAATAAGTGAGGTGGTGTGTGTATAACTGTATAGGTGAGTAAATGGAAGTGTGATTGATTCTTTGCATGACTGACTAGATGTGTGAGTACCTCGAAGGATGAGTGGAGGTGTCTGAGTGTCTGTATATGTATATGAGTGCAAATGATAGTGCTGTATTGATTAGTGACTGCGGGCCCGATTCACAGAACAAACTTAAGACTAAATCCTAAACTTACTACCATTTTGGTATTCACAGAATGCACCTAGTACTTCTGGTATTCACAGAATGAACTTACTACTTTTGCTATTCACAGAATGAACTTAGTACTTTTGCTATTCACAGAATGGATTTACGACTACTAAACTTACGTCCGCACTCGGGCCGGAAATTCCGGCCCGGAGGCGGAGCTTCCGGCCCGGAGGCGGAGCTTCCGGCCCGGAGGCGGGGCTTCCGGCCCGGAGGCGGAGCTTTCGGGCCAGAGGCGGAGCTTCCGGCCCAGAGGTGGAGATTTCGGCCATAGCTAAATCGGACGAAATCCCCACCTCCGGGCCGGAAGCTCCGCCTCCGGCCCGGAAGCCCCGCCTCTGGGCCGGAAGCTCCGCCTCCGGGCCGGAAGCTCCGTCTCCGGGCCGGAATTTCCGGCCCGAGTGCGGACGTAAAGTTAGGAGTCGTAAATCCATTCTGTGAATAGCAAAAGTAGTAAGTTTATTCTGTGAATCGCAAAAATAGTAAGTTCATTCTGTGAATACCAGAAGTAGTAAGTGCATTCTGTGAATACCAAAATGGTACTAAGTTTAGGATTTTGTCTTAAGTTTGTTCTGTGAATCGGGCCCTACATGTATGAGTGACTGTATGGGTGAATGAGTGGATGTGTGTGTAGACCTAGGAATCATTGAGTGGGTATTTACTAACTGTTATTGGTGTGTCTATGGTTTCTAAAATGGTAGTCTGTATTTTAGAGTGGGAGTATCAAAGGTTATATTAGGGTGTGAGGAGGTGCATCAGATTATCACGTGGATGATGTCATCAGTGATTTCATTTGAGATGTCCTCAGTGATATCACTGACCATGTCATGAATAATGTAACATGCATTGCATTGCGGGGGCGTGAGTTATAGTTAGCTCAACTAACTATAAGGGCAGAATTTCTCTGGATTTGTACAAGTGAAATGTCTAACTACCTATAACGTCCCTGAAACTCGTGTTTTTTTTTTGTGAATTTCAAAGGTTTCTTAACTGCTAATTAATAACTATAACGTCCCTGAAACCTATAGTTTTGTCAGTGAATTTTAAAGGTTTGTTTTTAAATGCTAAATGCTAACTATAACATGAAACCTTCATTTTTTTCAGTGAATTTCTGAGGGTTTTTAAATGCTCATGTCTAACTATGCCTACAGAGGTAGGATAACTGCAGAAAAAGAAAGTAAGGTACAGAAAGAATCAAGAGATAAGCAGAAAGAACCAACAGAGGTGAGGAAAGAGGCCGTGTTGTAAAGTTATCCTGTGCTCTGAGCACCCGCCAACTTTTTGCTGACTGGTACTGCTGGTAACTGACTCTGACTGACCCTGGCCTCTGCCTAACCAGGCCTGGAACCAGTGCTATGCTGAAAGACACTTATAATACAGTGAAAACATCCTCATACACTAGGGTACACTATGGGTTGGGATTCTCCCATGATTGGAATGACCTTCCCTGTAAGGCCCTAGTGCATAATAGGGCAGGGGATTAAAACTACCTCTAAGTCCCTAGCATATAATAGAGAATGGTACCTTATTGGTGTTAGACCTGGCACCATTGGCGTGAGTCTCCCTTCCATTTTTTCACTGTGCCTCCTCTGTTTTTTCTGGTGATAGATGCTCTGGGCGCTGCGCCACTGCCATTCAGTACCACAGCGCGGATGCTCCCTGTATAAAGATGACACATGGATGGGTGTATCCCTGATTGGCTTATTTGGTCTACCTGTTAGTCCCTAGTAATGTGGCCTGTGTGTGCCCAGTGCTGGTAACCCAAGTGCTGCTGGTTGGCCTGCAGCACTGATTTGCGCCACCCACAGAAGCAGCTTGTAATGTATGTCTCAGGCCTGCCACTGCAGTGCCTGTGTGCAGTCTAGAACTGTCATCTTGGCTGTGAAGTGCACCCACTTCCCAGCCCCTGAACCTTCCCTTGGCATCATGTAAGCCATCCCTATGGTAAGGTGCATTGCATGTGTAAGGTAGGACATGCTCTGATGTGTGTAGCATGTCCTGGTAGTGAATTACACCCAATTTAATTTCGTTTTTCACTACTGTAAGGCTACCTGTTCTGCATAGGCCAGAATGGGAGGTTTTGGCTATTACATTCTATAGTCCTAACTGACCCATAGAACCTGGTAGAAAAACGAATTTAGTATGCCTGAGCTCAGAATATTAAAATACATCTTTTAGTGAAGGTTATTTTTATATCCTGTGTTTGAAACTACCACTTTTAGAATGTAGGTACTTTCTTGCCTAAGCCTTTCAGTGTGCTCTGCTATTATGTGTATTGGCTGTCTGGTTTTGGAGGGACAGGGCAGGCTGAGTCCGACCTAGGTTGAATAGAGAGATCTGCCTTGGAGTGAGGGGAGGGGTAGCTCCTGCACTTGAAAAGGGCTGTGCCTGGCAAGGTGAATGCTGGCTCCACCTCCCACTGTGCATCTGAGGGCAGACCCCCTCTTTCTGAAAGAAAGGATGCAGCCTGGTAAACAAAGTGCTCCAGGGCTGGGCAGAACTGGTTCTGGATGGGTTCAGTGACTTGTAGCTTCTAAGAACAAAGACTTTGGGGGTATAAATATTTGTGCCCAAACCCCTACAATTTGTATTGCCCCTAGATTTCAAGACGAACCTCTGTCCATGGAACTGAAGAAAGCTGCAGGAGAGGACTGTCCTGGTGTTGTGTGCTGTTCCCTGGATTGGCCTGCAGTAGTTTTCATTGGACTGGAAAAAGGAGGGAAAAGGAGCTGTAAGAGAACTTTTTAATCTTGACCCTGCAATCGCCCATGGGCTAGAGAGAGAACTAGCCTCTGACTGAAGTCTCAGGACCAGTAGACTTCATTTTCATCGCTAAGGCCTGTTAGTGAGCCACCGCAGCCGAGAAGCGTGAAGAAAATCATCGCTGCACTTGGTGAGCGTGAAGAAAATAGTCCCATCGCTGCCGCTGAAGGCTCGCTGGCCTGATAATCGCCCGCACGTTTGCGGACAGAAAATCATCGCTGCAACTGCTGAGCATGAAGAAAATCATCGCATCGCTGCCGCTGAAGGCGCGCTGGCCTGATCATCGCCCCGCACGTTTGCGGCTGGAAAATCATCGCTGCAACTGCTGAGCGTGAAGAAAATCGTCGCAGTGCTGCCGCTGAAGGCTCGCTGGCCTGATCATCGCCCCGCACGTTAAGGTCAGAAAATCGTCGCTACAGCTGCTGAGCGTAAAGAAAATCGTCGCTAACCCCTGTTAGCGAGCGGCCGCGACCAGGGCATGAGGAAAAACATCGCTAACCCGCCGGAGCGACATTTCTTGTGGATTATTTGCCAACATCTCAGAACTGTGAGTAGAGGGGTCGCAGAGACCACTGTCCTGAACTGAACTTTACCTTTCCCTTTGGAACTAATTTTGCAGCATCTAGAGAGAACTATTTTTGTACATTATTGTGATTTTCTCGTTATTTGGTCTTGTGATAAGTCTCTATAAATATAACTATTTCCTTTGATAACTACCTGTGTTGTGTCCATTTGTAGTGTTCCTCACTGTATTTACTGTGTATGATTATCAACGCTTTACATATTGCCTCTGAGATTAGCCTAACTGCTTGTGCTACATTACCACAGGGTGGAGCAGGGGTTGTCAAGGGGGTGCAGCACTTCACTCTGACTTAGAAGAAGGGTCCCTGCTTGGACGGTGGCCATCCACTGCCAACCAGAGACCCCCATTTCTAACATTGGTGGTCTGCGGTGGGGATCTGGACTTGCGTTAGTGACCGCATACAGTAATTATAGTGTACACTACTAGTTAGTGCAGACCATAACGTGCCACATACGTACTTGAGGATTTTATTTGGATATTTTTTTTTTTTTAATCTATTTTTGCTAAAGAGTGCCAGTTGTTGTCACAATGGTCAAGCCCAGAGTTGTTGACCCAGAAGAGTTTTCCTGGGAAGAGGAGAAGATAGATACCTACATGTCCAAGGAGCTAAAAAAATATTGTGAGAAATTTACAGTCCCTACCACAGGGTTCACCAGGAAAGAAGAATTCTGCAAGGCACTGAAGGCCTGGCTAGCAGCCAGGGATGCCCCTAGGAATGTGAGAGAGCCTTTGGTGGAGGGGGAAAATGTGGATGAAGTGTTTGATGCAGTAGGTAGGAAAGCGCTTTCCAGCCCGGGCACAAGTGTGTCGGCGAGGGATCTGTCCCCAGAGGAGATGGAGGACAGGGAAAGAGAGAGACGCCATAATAGGGAAATGGCTAAGATACAACTAGACGGTCAGAAGGAGAGAGACCTTGAGATAAAGAAGCTAGAATTTGAAATGATGAGAATGAAGCTTGAGCATGAGAGAGCATTGAGGGAGCTGGAGATTAAGGCAAAGAGTGGAGAGAACTCCAGTCCCTCTGGTGGCAGCATACCGGTAGTACAGACAGAGAACAGAGAATACATTCCCATAGAGGTTATTAAGGATTTCCACAAGAGTGAGGATATTGGGCAATGGTTTGCCGCTTATGAAATAGCTATGGTGTTCCACCAGGTCCCTGAGAAGGATTGGGGAGCGGGGTTGTGGGGACGGTTTGTGAGTGAGGGGAGAGACACCTTGTTGGATCTGCCCCCAGAAAATAGAATGGTTTATGAACGCATGAAGGAAGCACTGATGAGCCGCTATGGGTTGACCCCTGAGATGTACAGACAAAGGTTTAGGTCCTGTAAGAAGTTGGAAAGTACCACATGGGTGGAGTATGTGTCTTTTTTTTGCAGAGCAATGGAACGCTGGGTAAAAGGTAGCAAAGTAGAAACTTTTGAGCAACTGTATGACTTGATTGCCTGGGAGCATCTATCTGAAAACTGTTTTCCTGAGCTACGCCAACACCTCATTGATTGCAGGCTGACTAAACCTAGGAAGCTTGCTGAGGAGGCGGACTGCTGGGTCAGCACCAGGGTCCACAAGGGTCCGATGGGAGACTTCGCCAGGGGTAGGCAGGGTCCCCAGCAGAGAAGTGGGGGGGATCGGGGTCCACCAAGGGAGTTTCACTGAGGGCCCCAAAGTAATCCCAAAGGGAACCAAACAGTGGTGTCCCAGCCTCCCCAAGAAAGGAAACCAATGCCCCCGCCAGGTAGGCCTGGTCTCAGGGGGCCCCCTACCTGTTATAATTGTGGCCAAGTGGGCCACCGGTCTATTGATCCCCAGTGCCCTCAGAGGGCTACTGCCGCACCCCTACGGGTGCCCCCCCTGCCAGATGGCTAGTATAGCATTGGAAGGAGAGGAGATGGATGCCCAAGAGGGGTAGGACCCTGTACAGTTAACCCTTGTCTCCCTAGGAGACTGTGAAATGGTCTCTAAATCTGCACTGCCTGACAACACTAGAAAATATAGGCAGTGGGTGACCATCAATGGCCATAAAGTGGAGGCTCTCAGGGACACAGGAGCCAGTATAATTGCTGTCAGCTCCTGGTTGGTGTCCCAATAACAGATCATTCCCCATGCATTCTGCCCAGTAGTGTCAGCTGACAACTCAGAGAGCCAATGTGAGGTGGCTCAGGTTCCCTTCGAGTGGGGGGGGGGGTCTCAGGAACTCTTCAAGTACCTGTGAGGCCCGCCATGCCTGTAGACTGTCTGTTGGGCAACGATTTGGAGAACTCCCCATAGGCTATGGTGGAGAGGAGTTCTCACTTGGAAATGCTGGGTCTGCCTGAATGGGCGTGTGCCACCACTCGGTCCATGGCAGCCAAAGAGGGTGTTGAGAGAGGCCTGGAGCCTGAGAGTATGGCCAAGGTCCCTGCCTTAGAGAGAAGGGGCAGGGGGCACGGGAAGCCGGCCCCGTTGGTTCCCACGGCCCAGGAGGGAGCCGACCCTGAGGGGGATGCCCTGGAGCCTACCGGGGAGCAGAGTGCCGACCTGGGGGACCTGCCTGAGCTGACCCATTGGCAGCAGGAAGGAGGGCCCACCAGGGAGGAGTTTTGTGAGCAGCAAAGAGTTTGCCCTTCTCTTGAGGGTATGTGGCGACAGGCTGCAGCCCAGGCAGCAGGTGACATGTCTGGTTCACGTCTGATTTATTGGGAGAACAGTCTTCTGTATAATGAGCCTAAGGCTGCTGAGCCGGGGTCAGCCTGTGTGCTGGTGGTACCCGAGTGCTTCAGAGCCTTCCTACTGGGGTTGGCTCATGACATTCCATTGGCAGGACATCTGGGGCAGACCAAGACCTTTGAGAGGCTGATCACCCACTTTTATTGGCCCCAGATATGCAAAAGTACAGATACTTATTGCAGGACCTGTGAGACTTGCCAGGCAAGTGGGAAGAGTGGGGGGAAGATCAAGGCCCCACTCCAGCCCTTTCCCGTTGTGAGTACCCCATTCGAGCTTGTGGGAATTGACATTGTGGGGCCTCTGGACCCCAAGACAGCCATGGGCAACAGGTACATCCTGGTCTTGGTGGACCATGCCACCCGGTACCCTGAAGCTATCCCGCTCAGGACAGTGATGGCCCCCGTGGTGGGACGTGCACTGATGGAGATCTTCTCCCGTGTGGGATTCCCCAGAGAGGTGGTGTCTGACAGGGGGACCAACTTCATCTCCCAGTACATGAAGTCTCTGTGGGAGGAGTGTGGGGTAACTTATAAGTTCACCACTCCTTACCACCCCCAAGGAAACGGTCTGGTTGAAAGGTTCAATCGGACCTTAAAAGGTATGATTATGGACCTAGAGGAGCCCCTGAGGCGTAAGTGGGACGTTTTCTTGCCATGCCTGTTGTTCGCTTACCGTGAGGTTCTTAGGGTTTAGCCCCTTTGAACTGCTCTATGGTCAGTCTGGTCAGGGAAGGCTGGGAGCAATCTCCCAGGAAACCTCCCCAAGATGTATTTAGCTACATCTTGACCTTCAGGAACCAGACTCGGCATTTCAGAAAAGATTGCTGAGGCAAATCTGGAAGCCAACCAGGAGGAGATGAAGCGTTGGCACGACCAGAATGCCACTCTGGTCGAGTATCAACCTTGTCAGAATGTTTGGGTACTGGCCCCAGTGGAGCTCTGCGCGCTCCAAGATAAGTGGACCGGTCAATTTGAGGTGGTGGAGCGCAAAAGTCAAGTTACCTACTTGGTGGACTTTAAGTCTCCCAGGAACCCCCTGCGGGTCCTGCATGTGAACCACCTGAAGCCCCACTTTGCGAGGTCTGAAGTGGGCATGTTGCTGGCCACAGATGCTGGGATGGAGGAGGAGAGTGAGCCTTGTCGCTACAGCTGCTGAGCGTAAAGAAAATCGTCGCTAATCCCTGTTAGCGAGCGGCCGCGACCAGAGAGTGAGGAAAAACATCGCTAACCCGCCGGAACGACATTTCTTGTGGATTATTTGCCAACATCTCAGAACTGTGAGTAGAGGGGTCGTAGAGACCACTGTCCAGAACTGAACTTTTAATGCAAAAAGGGTACAAAGTTCCTCTGGTCGAAGAAAAACATAAGGGGGGGGAGGGTTATGTTGTCAGTAGGACTGTCATGTGTCACGGAGGGGGGGAAACCCTTGTTGGAACTAGGGCTCTCACACACCCAGCAAGCTAGGTGTCATGCTTCATCATTTGAGCCTGCCCCTCGTCAGGTCGGCGCTGCAATTCCTGACGGGCTCCCAGTAATGGGGCTCTTTAGCGGGGATCTTTTGTTCCTGCCGAAGGGTGCTGTGGGGGTAAGGGGCCCTAGAGTGTGTAGATGTAGTGGAAGTATTAAAATAGGTACTGTTTGTCCACGGATGAATATTTATTAGAGTGGTGAACAGCCTAATTAAAATAAATGAAAATTGAGGTGGGTATAGCCACTAGTGGTTATGTTGCTAGTTATGTATGCCCTACGCTCAAGAAGATCAACATGTTTCATGCCTAGATAGCCAATAAATGGTCACGGCAATTCATCAGGATCAAAAATATGAACTATCTACAGCAAAGGTGTGTGGATTCTACATACCTAATAGGTGCTCAGAAGTAACCTAAGAAAATAGGAGAAAAAAAAGACAGCACATGACAATATAGCACATAATAAATTGCACTCACAAGCTAAAGTAAGCTAAAATCATCAAGAGACTGGTGGGAACATACTCCCAAGTGGGTAGTGAATAGTCACTTGTGAGGAGGCGAAACCAGTGACAGGACTATGGGTAGAAACAGGGGGAAAAAAAGATGAAAAACTCACCTATGATACTGACAAGGCAATCTTGCAGCAGTGACCGGCGGGTAAAAGGACTCCAACGTGGGTCCTGAGGTAAAAACTAGGGGTGGGCGGAATTTGCGTAACCGCGTTACGCAAATCTCCGCGAAACGGTAAAAAATCTCCGCGAACACGCAGAAATTCCGCGAACACGCGGAATTGCTTGTTCGCGATACTTTTTACCTGTTCGCGATCGCTGTTTGCGTGCTCGGGGTGAAATACCTCGCGAACACGCATATTGAGAACGCGAACAAGCAAAAAATTTCGCGAAGTCGCGGAACGCAGATTTTTGGGCAATTTCGCTTTCTCCGCGGAACGCGAAATTACCCAAATTCCGCAAATTCCGCAAACGGAACGGAATTTACCGCCCAGGCCTAGTAAAAACCGGGGAGGGGGAAGATATTAAAAGACATGAAACTCAAAACCCGTGCGTGACGAAGTCATCCCATGACCCCAAGGGGGTGAGTATAGTTCAGGAAGGTAAAGGCAGCCTAGTACCTCGTAATGCACTCCCATGGGCGGTGTGGTGTGCAGCCATGGTGGCCCTC
This sequence comes from Triturus cristatus, assembly GCF_964204655.1. Lineage (NCBI taxonomy): Eukaryota > Metazoa > Chordata > Amphibia > Caudata > Salamandridae > Triturus > Triturus cristatus. The sequence continues at coordinate 542,397,276 of NC_140594.1, read as the reverse complement.
ATGCCCAGGAGCTCAGGCGTGTCACCGCCCAAATGGTTAGAGGGCAAAATTTCCATAACATGATGGAATCCTCATAGACATAGCGGAGACCGCCGTAACCCCTGGCAGCGGATGGGTCAGTGCAAGGACGGTGGCGCCCATGGTGTCATAGAAGCTGGAATGGCGCCAAAAGACCCCTCCGTAGAAGGAGACTCACCTCGGAAGGTATCCGGATGTCAGGAAAGTAAAGAGCGTGCTCCACTCACCTGCGTCGGTTGACGCGTGTGCTCATAGACCTACCCCTGCCGCCGGACCTGGGATGGGTAAAGGAGTAAACGAGTGCGGGCCAGATAAGGAACCCGGAAGCCGTGGGTGGCGTCACGTGACCACGGGAGCCCATCCCCATTGGAGGAGGAGTTGTTTTCCGTGTGGCCATTTTGGAGCAGGCACTTACGCATTAGACGTAATTGCACTAGGGTATCTGACTACAACACAGAGGCTAGGGTGCTATCAACTAACCTGACGGCCAGGGGCTATCCCACTAGATGTGTCCACAACTCTATGAAAAGGGCTAAGAATAACCCACGTGAGGCACTCCTAGAAACACACACCAAACCTGAAACTGACATCTTGACCTGTGTCACTTCCTTTGCATCTGATTCCACTAGGATTAGAAAGATCATCCTGAGGAACTGGAGTATTCTAGACACGGGTAATCTTAACATACCCAAACCTAGATTTGCCTACAAACGCACACAGAATATCAAGGACCTACTGGTTCACACTAGACCTAGATTGAATACGATTGGTTCACAAAGGACAATGTGGGAGTTACCCCCAGTCAGAGGCCACTTCCCTTGTGGCTCCTGTGTAGTGTGCAAATTGACTATCACCTGCAAGGACATCACTTTCAAGAATGACTTCCATTGGACACTGACCAGACATACCAATTGCAACACTAAAAACTGCATCTATATGATCAAATGTCCCTGCGATTTGGTTTACATAGGCATGACTACCCGCATGATTAAGACTAGGATAACGGAACACAAGAGCAGCATACGTTGTCAGAGAGTTACAACTAAACTCTACACTCACTTCAAAGAAATGCAACATCATACCGATGCTATCAGCTGGGTGGTTTTAGAAGCGCACCCCCAGATCTCTCAGAATGCATTGTTCAAACTAGAACAAAGATGGGTCCTCAGATTATCTTCACATTTGACTGGCTTGAATGATGATATCCCATGGTCTGCACTCATTGGATGAGATCCTCCCTGATACTGCTTGAGGCTTCTTTATAACTGTGTGTGATTTACATCTCACACAATCGTCCAGCTAGGTCATGTGACCTTTGCCCCTTACCACTCCCGCTTGCACGTTCTCGTGACATTGCTGCACCTCTTAGAAGTAGACCATATCCTATATAGATCCGTTTGGTGTTTTTATCCGCCTGTACTGCACAGGTATGTTCACTTGCACCCCCTGCTTTAAAACTTAAATTTTAATTTTTAATTTGTTCTCTTTATTCTTCATTTTCCATTGTTTCCCCAAGCGGATTATTACCGTTTTGGTTTCTTATTTATATTCACGGTTGACATCCCCCTAGGTTACATCCTATCTTCCCGTTGCATCATGGCCCCTGTGACTGCTCCCTCTACCCCAGTCTCCACCTCGATCTCACCCGGGTTGATGGCTGTCATTTACCACTTCCCGGATACCGCTTACTTCATTTTCACTTTATTTCCCTGTTCTATCATGGCCACTCGTACTGAAACCCCTCCACCTATGGGGAACTGTTCCCGCGGTCACGGGTTGGGCCCGGATGCTGGTAGTTGGATTCCCTGCCTGCTCCAAAATGGCCACACGGAAAACAACTCCTCCTCCAATGGGGATGGGCTCCCGTGGTCACGTGACGCCACCCACGGCTTCCGGGTTCCTTATCTGGCCCGCACTCGTTTACTCCTTTACCCATCCCAGGTCCGGCAGCAGGGGTAGGTCTATGAGCACACGCGTCAACCGACGCAGGTGAGTGGAGCACGCTCTTTACTTTCCTGACATCCGGATACCTTCCGAGGTGAGTCTCCTTCTACGGAGGGGTCTTTTGGCGCCATTCCAGCTTCTATGACACCATGGGCGCCACCGTCCTTGCACTGACCCATCCGCTGCCAGGGGTTACGGCGGTCTCCGCTATGTCTATGAGGATTCCATCATGTTATGGAAATTTTGCCCTCTAACCATTTGGGCGGTGACACGCCTGAGCTCCTGGGCATGAGGGCCACCATGGCTGCACACCACACCGCCCATGGGAGTGCATTACGAGGTACTAGGCTGCCTTTACCTTCCTGAACTATACTCAACCCCTTGGGGTCATGGGATGACTTCGTCACGCACGGGTTTTGAGTTTCATGTCTTTTAATATCTTCCCCCTCCCCGGTTTTTACCTCAGGACCCACGTTGGAGTCCTTTTACCCGCCGGTCACTGCTGCAAGTTTGCCTTGTCAGTATCATAGGTGAGTTTTTCACCTTTTTTTCCCCCTGTTTCTACCCATAGTCCTGTCACTGGTTTCGCCTCCTCACAAGTGACTATTCACTACCCACTTGGGAGTATGTTCCCACCAGTCTCTTGATAATTTTAGCTTACTTTATCTTGTGAGTGCAATTTATTATGTGCTATATTGTCATGTGCTGTCTTTTTTTTCTCCTATTTTCTTAGGTTACTTCTGAGCACCTATTAGGTATGTAGAATCCACACACCTTTGCTGTAGATAGTTCATATTTTTGATCCTGATGAATTGCCGTGACCATTTATTGGCTATCTAGGCATGAAACATGTTGATCTTCTTGAGCGTAGGGCATACATAACTAGCAACATAACCACTAGTGGCTATACCCACCTCAATTTTCATTTATTTTAATTAGGCTGTTCACCACTCTAATAAATATTCATCCGTGGACAAACAGTACCTATTTTAATACTTCCACTACATCTACACACTCTAGGGCCCCTTACCCCCACAGCACCCTTCGGCAGGAACAAAAGATCCCCGCTAAAGAGCCCCATTACTGGGAGCCCGTCAGGAATTGCAGCGCCGACCTGACGAGGGGCAGGCTCAAATGATGAAGCATGACACCTAGCTTGCTGGGTGTGTGAGAGCCCTAGTTCCAACAAGGGTTTCCCCCCCTCCGTGACATATGACAGTCCTACTGACAACATAACCCTCCCCCCCTTATGTTTTTCTTCGACCAGAGGAACTTTGTACCCTTTTTGCATTACTAGTTGTCAGGGTATGTACACTGGACCTCTTTAAACTTACCCTCCTGTCCCTTATTTTGTTGACAGAACTGAACTTTACCTTACCCCTTGGAACTATTTTTGCAGCATCCAGAGAGAACTATTTTTGTACAGGATTGTGATTTCCTTGTTATTTGGTCTTGTGATAAGTCTCTATAAATATAACTATTTCCTTTGATAACTACCTGTGTTGTGTCCATTTGTAGTGTTCCTTACTGTATTTACTGTGTATGATTATCAACACTTTACACATTGCTTCTGAGATTAGCCTAACTGCTCGTGCTACGTTACCACAGGGTGGAGCAGGGGTTGTCAAGGGGGTGCAGCCCTTCACTGTGACTTAGAAAGAAGGGTCCCTGCTTGGACGGTGGCCATCCACTGCCAACCAGAGACCCCCATTTCTAACAATTGGCCAACAGCCCTTTTCTGCACTTGCATGTGTGCTACTTTTAAACCTTAGGTCAGTTTAAAAGTAGCACTGTGTGTGCAGAAAGAGGGAAGAGGGGTGCTGAAAGAGGCAAGAGAGGTACAGAAAGAGGGAAGAATGGTGCAGAAAAAGGCACAAGAGGTGTCGAAATTTGCATGAGAGGTGCAGAAAGAAGCAAGAGAATTGCAGAAAGAAGCAACAGAGGTGAGGAAAGAGGATAGAGGGATGCAGAAAGAAGCAAGAGAAGTGCAGAAAGAAGGAACAGAGGTGCAGAAAGATGCCAGAGAGGTGCAGAAACAAGCAAGGGAAGTACAGAAAGAGGCAAGAGAATTGCTGAACGAAGCAACAGAGGTGTATAAAGAAGCAAGAGAAGTGCAGAAAGAGGCAAGTGATGTGCAGAAAGAGGCAAGAGAGGTACAGAAAATGGCAAGAGAACTGCAGAAAGAGGCAGGAGGGATGCAAAAAATGGAACAATGGTGCAGAAAAAAGCTAGAGAGGTACAGTAAAAGAGAAGACGAGTGCAGAAAGAAGCAAGCAGAAGGAGGCAAGAGAACTAAAGAAAGTGGCAAGAAAGTTGCAGAAACAGGCAAGAGAGGTACAGAAAGTGGGAAGAAGGGTATAGAAAGTGACAAGAGTGGTGCAGAAATTTGCAAGAGAGGTGCAGAAAGAAGCAAGAGCATTGCAGAAAGAAGCAAGAGAAGTGCAGAAAGAAGCAAGAGAGGTGGAGAAATAGGGAAGAGGGGTGCAGAAAGAGGCAAGAGGGATGCAGAAATTTGCAAAAGATGTGCCAAAAAAAGCAAGAGCAGTGCAGAAAGAACCAACAGAGGTACAAAAACAGGCAAGAGGGGTGCAGAAAGAAGTAGGAGAGGTGCAGAAAGAGGCAACAGAGGTGTGGAAGGAGGCGAGAAAACTGCACAAAGAGACAAGAGAGTTGCAGAAACAATCAAAAGAGGTGCAGAAAGAGAAAACAGGGATGCAGCCAGAGGCAAGAATATTGCAGAAAGAAGGGTGCAGAAAGAGGCATGAGAAATGCAGAAAGTAGCAAGAGCAGTACAGTAAGAAGCAACAGAGGGGGAACAAGAGGCAAGGGGGTGCAGAAAGATTAGAGAGAGGTGCAAAAACAAGCAAGAACAGTGAATAAAGAAGCAACAGAGGTGCAGAAAGAGGCAAGAGGAGGGCAGAAAGATGAGAGAGAAGCGCAGAAAGATTCAAAAGAGGTGGAGAAAGAGGCAAGAGGGGTGCAGAAAGAAGCAAGAGATGTGTAGAAAGAGGCAAGAGAGGTGCACAAAGAGGCAAGAGATGTGCAGAAAAGGGAAGAAGGGTGCAGAAAGAAACAAGAGAAGTGCAGAAAGAGATAAGTGAGGTGCAGAAGGAGGCAAGAGAACTACAGAAAGAGACAAGAGAGTTGCAGAAACAGTCAAAATGGGTGCAGAAAGAGAGAACAGGTGTGCAGACAGAGGCAAGAGAGGTACAGAAAGAGGGAAGAGGGGTACAGAAAAAGGCAAGAGGGATAGAGAAATTAGCAACTGAGGTGCAAAAAGAAGCCAACACAATGCTGAAAGAACCAACAGAGGTGCAGAACGATGCAAGAGAACTGCAGAAAAGGGCAAGAGAGGTGCAGAAAGAGGCAAGAGAGGTGCATAAAGTGGCAAAATGGGTACAGAAAGAGACCAGAGGGGTGCAAAAAGAAGCAAGAGTAGTGCAGAAAAAAGCAACAGATGTACAGAAAGAGGCAAGAGAGGTGCAGAAACTAACAGGAAAGGTGCAGAAAGAGGGAACAAGGAGCAGAAAGAGGCAAGAGAGGTGCAGAAAGAGGGGTGCAGAAAGAGGCAAGAGGGGAGCAGAAAGGAGCAAGTGAGGTGCAGAATGAGACAAGAGAAGTGCAGAAATAGGCAAGAGAAGTGCAGAAAGAGGCAAGAGAATTGCTGAAAGAAGCAACCGTTTTGTAGAAAGAAGCTAGAGAAGTGCAGAAAGAGACAGGTGAGGTGCAGAAAGAGGAAAGAGAGGTGCAGAAATTGACAAGAGAACTGCAGAAAGAGGCAAGAGAGATACAAAAAAGGGAAAAAGGGTGCAGAAAGAAGCAACAGAAGTGCAAAAGGAGGCAAGAGAACTGCAGAAAAGGCTAGAAAGTTGCAGAAACAGGCAAAAGATGTGCAGACATAGGGAACAGGGGTGCAGACAGAGGCAAGAGAGGTACAGAAAGTAGAAAGAGGGGTACAGAAAAAGGCAACATGGGTGCAGCAATTTGCAAGAGAGGTGCAGAAAGAAGCATGAGCAGTACACAAGAACCAACAGAAGTGCAGAAAGAGGCAGAAAGGGTGCAGAAAGAGTCAAGAGAAGTGCAGAAAGAAGGAACAGAGGTGCAGAAAGAGGGAAGAGAGGTGCAGAAAAAGGGAAGAGAGGTGTAGAAAGAGGCAAGGGAGTTGCACAAAGAGGGGAGAAGGGTATAGGAAGAGGCAAGAGGGGTGCAGAAAGAAACAACCGAGGTGCAGAAAGAAGCAGAAGAAGTGCAGAAAGAAGCAACAGAGGTACAGTAAGAGGCAAGAGAGGTTCAGAAATTGGAAGGAAAGGTACAGAAAGGGAACAAGGGTGCAGAAAGAGGCAAGAGAGGGCCAGAAAGAAGAAAGAAGGGTGCAGAAAGAGGCAAGAGGGGAGCAGAAAGAAGCAAGTGAGGTGCAGAAAGAGGCTACAGAGGTGCAGAAAGGCACAAGAGAAGTTCAGAAACAAGCAAGTGAAGTGCAGAAAGAGGCAAGTGAGGTGCAGAAAGAGGCAAGAGAGGTACAGAAAATGACAAGAGAACTGCAGAAAGAGGCAAGAGGGATGCAGAAAGAAGGAAGACAAGTGCAGAAAGAGACAACAGGTGTGCAGAAGGAAGCAACAGGGGTGCAGAGGAGGCAGGAGAACTGCAGAAAAAGGCAAGAAAGTTGCAGAAACAGGCAAAAGAGATGCAGAAAGAGGGAACAGGGGTGCAGACAGAGGCAAGAGAGGTGCAGAAAGTGGGGAGAGGTATGCAGAAAAAGGCAAGAGGGGTGCAGAACTTTGAAAGAGAGGTGCAGAAAGAAGCAAGAGCAGTACAAAAGAACCAAGAGAAGTGCAGAAAGAGGCAAGAGGGGTGCAGAAAGAGGCAAGAGAAGTCCAGAAAGAAGGAACAGAGGTACACAAAGAGGCAAGTGCGGTGCAGAAAGAGGGAAGAGATGTGTGGCAAGAGGCAAGAGAGTTACACAAAGAGGAAAGAAGGATGCAGAAAGAGGCAAGAGGGGTGCAGAAAGAATCAACAGAGGTACATAAAGAGGCAAGAGGGGTGCAGACAGAGGCCACAGAAGTACAGAAAGAAACAACAGAGAGGCAGAAAGAGGCCAGAGAAGTGCAGTAATGAAGTACTGGGTATTTTAAGCCCAGCGGTGCAGGGGACACACCCTATGACTTCTGGGTTCTTCCTGTTTCAGACCTACAGAAACACAGAGTCTTCTGGGTGAAGTCAAAGATCAGTTTATTGGCTGCAGACCAATTACAGGCGTCCTAGAAGTACAACAGCGTGTATGTTCTCAGGAGACTGCTGAAAATCACAGAAACGAGCTTCATCTTAAATACAGAATTTCCTGCCTCAGGCATACATTCCTTAGCTTTATGGCATGGTCATATAAAGTATACATTACAAACGAAAAAGCAGAGTCATGATGACCATCCCACATTCCAGTTAAGCCAGCCCGCAATTATTTACACAGCAAAGCTCAGATCCCACATCAGATATCGATAGGCCCCAATAAACATGAGCATCTCCTGTTTTGGGAAACAAGCCATAAAGCAGGAACAGTCAGATGTGAAAGAGATTAGCTAGAGGCTCGTGTAGGATGAAAGGACTTTATGGTGTGTCAAGCCCTGATGCTAATCACAGGTGGCCAGAGGACGGGGAACTCGTGAGACCAGTTTGACCTGGGGCAGCGGAGCCAAGCTGCCCAGGTCACAGAGAAGTCAAGGAAAGGCACATGTGCTCTAAAAGGCCCGTATTCGCTTCATGCTATATAGCCTATGTGAGGGCAACCACAAGATGGCCACCGATACAACATGGAACCCACGTAGTGATGTGAAATAGCGAATACACAGTGCATCCCCAACTAAAACGTTACACAAAGCACTTGTACATACCGCATTAACCATTTGCGGTACACTATTACCGGGTTAGACAGGGGTAGGGCCTTGCCTCCTACGCGGTCCCAAATTCTAAAGTATGACAGACCCTCCTTTTGCCCTTACATAGGCAATAACTATACTCATTTCAATCCGAGTCTAGGTCAATATTCACGAAGTCATGGAGATGTTGCTGTAGCATCATCCTATTACTTAGCTCGTCCCTCGATACAGGTTTCCTTACACATAATGTAGCACAGAGGCCACATATCGTAGGAGCACACTGTATGCACAGACAGAACAGGAAAAGGATGGCTAAGATCATTCCAATGACCATCAGAACTTTCCAACCCCAGGCAGATATCAGTTCCCAGAACCACCCCACCAGTGACCAATCTCCTTTATCCACGTGTATGGACTCAGATATTTTATGTAGCTTGGAGATGGCTTGATAAACTGTTGGAGCGTTATCTGGTATGAAAATGCAACAACTGGATTGGATAACCTTACATACCCCACCTCGGTCTGCAAGTATGACGTCTAGAACCATGCGGTTCTGCAAAGTCATGAGGCGATCCGCTTGGAGCTCAGCTGTCAAATTACCAAGGGCACCAGCCGTAACATTAACAGTGGATTCAACCACACGAGTCAGCTGTCTCAGGTTCCTACTATTGACCATAGGTCCCCAAAACGGCAGGAAACCCAAAAAGAAATCTCCCGCTTCCTGACCGGCAGTATCCTCCTTACTAATCACGCCTCTCACAACTCTGGTCTTGTGATAGTCAGAGGCGGCAGTAAATGTCGGCGGTAGCAGATTTGCAATATAACATGTGCCCGAGAAGTCAGGGGGCAACCATGTATATGCTCGGTCATTGCAGATAAAATATGTACCCTTGGCAGCCAAAAACGCAGGGGAAAACTGTGACGGAAAAGTGTACGTTTCAGTACAGTCACTTCTTCCCAGTTGAGCCCTAGGATTCTGACCATTACCTTGCAAACAAAACCGACCTATGTGGGGTACGACCCAGATTGGGGATGAGATTTTCCGCTGTCTTTCACCTAGACTAATACTATACCCCGTTGCGTTCCACCCTACATAAGCTCTCAACTCTTCTTTGGGAATGGATGTGTATGCATCGATATCTCTGCTCATATCGGCAACTTCTTTCATTAGAGCTTTATTATTGGTGCTAGGTCTGATGGAACGCGGTTGTCGCGGGGAGTAGACTTCTAGTGCATAGAGAAACATGGTCTGGAATGCCCATGACGATCCATTGTAACTATACGGCAGTACTAGATAAGGAATACCCTTATTAATGGTATGTGGCATTTAACCACACACCCAACAATTGGTCGTATTCATGACTAGTTGGTGCTGGTGCAAGAGCTGAATAAACGAATTGTTTACAAATTCGGACCGTCTGGCTTGTTCATGTTCAGGCAAAGGGTGGAAAGAGTGTGAGGAGACAGTAGGAAGAGGTATAGGCTGTACAGTGGGTGCAATGGGCTCTTGAGAGGAGAAGAATACAAATCCTACAGTAAATACTACCATACTACATAATACAAACAGGCATAAAAACACAAAACGTTTGCTCTTCATTATTTTACACATTCTTGCTTTAAAGTTCATTTCCTCAGTGAGTCTCTCCATCTTACAAAACTCCATCCTCTAATCGTGCCGCTCGCGGCGGGTGAGTTTCTTCTGCTAAGGAGTACGCCTGTCAGTCCAGGGAACGCCCTAGACCAACCAGAACCGTCGACCTAACGTCTTCGGCCTGTACCCCAAAGTCTTGGCACCGCGACCCTGCGGCTGAACCCAGATGGTGGTTCGAAAAACAAAAAATCAAGAAAGTCCTTCAGATGGGAGAGCTCGGCTTATCAAAAAATAGAAAGGTAAAAGAAAAAGAATATTTATTTGTCCATGGGCCTTGGTCTCAAATTATAGCGGAGACGGCCAGGTACTGTCTGATCTTGAAACAAGAGTTCAGGCTCTGTAGTGTCCAATCGAATTGGCGGTGGCACAGCTCCTTGCAAAATATAGTCACTTTCCTGCGCTGAAGTTGTGCCTTTTATGCGTGCATCACTGAACGGCACAAAACGAGGTACAGTGTCTGTTTCAGAGTCTGCGATACCCTCCTGGACCCACTGGTCATACGGCAGAGGCACAGGGATCCTTTTGATGTGGGCGCCATGGATCCAGTTTTTCTTCCCCTTCACTCGAACAGCTGATCTTGTAGACAGTAGTACGACGTGAGGGCCAATCCAGCGGGGCTCATCATTGGTTTTCCGCTGGAAGTTCTTCACAAGGATCCACGTGCCTGGTTCAATAGGGTGTCCAGGAGCTTCAGAAGCCGGGGGGAGAGTATCATGCACCTGTTGGTGTAAAACACGCAGTTTAGCTGTGAATTCGTGCAAGTAATCAAACAGTACTGGATGCTCGATTTCACTGAATTTCATCGGTCTTGGCACACCCCATACATTGGCCGGGCGGGCAAAAACGACCTCGTAAGGACTAAGTCCCACTCGTGAGTGCACGGTCATTCTGGTGGACAGGAGTGCTAGAGGCAGAGCGTCAGGCCATTTAAGACCTGAGCTCGCTTGGATCTTGGCCAGTTTGAGTTTTAGTGCGCCGTTGTAGCGCTCTACTAATCCAGCTGATTGGGGGTGATTTGCAGCGTGAAATTTCTGCCTTATACCTAGTCCCTCACACACATTCTTCATCACTTGGCCCACAAACTCACTCCCATTATCACTCCACGCCATTCTTGGCATTCCAAACCTAGGGAAAAATTCCTTCACAAGGGCTTTGGCTGTGGATAGAGCAGTGTTATCCTTTAGATGATAGGCCTCTATCCATTTTGAGAAAGCGCAAACAACCACTAATACGTATTTCAGGTTGTTGCACCTTTCCATGTGGATAAAATCCAATTGCAAAACTTCAAATGGATATGATGGAGGCGCAAAATGACCAGCTGGAGTTGGGGTTCCCCTACCAGGGTTGTACTTCAAGCATACCATACAATTCTTGACCACATTCTCTGCACACTTAAGAATTCCAGCATTCTGCCATACTGGAGCCAACAACTTACAAATTCCTTTCGTACTGATGTGTGCCATTCCATGTGCCATAGTAACCACTGGAAGCACATATGCATCAGGTAACAACCATCGCCTATGTTCTGACAAATCAATCCAACAACCATTCTCATCCAACTTACCCATACTTTCTCTCCACTTGCTCAACTCTTTCTCTGTGGCTTCAGCTTGAAGGGACTTTACACTCTCTATTGTGTTTTCACACATTCCAACATCACCAACCCATCTGGCAGGGCCTGCAACATACATTCGAGTCTTCACATCTTTTGCTGTTTCTTTCGCGACTTCGTCAGCAAACGCATTACCACGACCAACATCATCAGTGATTTTCCTGTGCGCACTGCATTTCATCATCGCAACTTGCAACGGTAGGGTCAGCGACTCAACGAGATCATTCACAAACTTGCCATTCTGAATCTTAGCTCCATGCGAAGTCAGGAACCCACGTTCCTTCCACAATCGCCCAAAACTATGAGCCATGCCAAAGGCGTACTGGCTATCAGTATATATATTCACTTTCATTCCTTCAGACAACACGCATGCTCTCGTAAGGGCAATCAATTCTGCTGCTTGAGCCGAATTTTGTGGCACACGCGCAGTTTCCACAATCGTATGCAAAGTCGTGATAGCATATGCAGCAGTAGTATCACCATTCGGAAGCTTGAAGCACGAACCATCCACCCATAGAGTACCATCACACTCAGTCAGGGGAGTATCTTTAAGATCTACTCTCCCTTTCGTCTCTTCTTCTGTTCTGAACAGACAATCATGTTGCTCAATCTCGTCCAGGTCTGCTGGGATTGGTAATAGTGTAGCTGGATTCAACGTGTTGCATCTCTTTATGTGTATGTGATTGGCTAACAGTGTCAGCTCATAACCAGATAATCGTGCACTAGTTAATTGTTGTGTCTTGGTTCTGTTTAACAATATGTCCACAGCATGTGGAACCATAACAATCAATGTGTTATCCATCACTAGGCCAGCCGACTGTCGAATAGACATAGCTGCAGCGGCTGTGGCTCTCAGACAACTTGGCAATGCCCTCGCTACCGGGTCCAAGGTTGACGAAAAATACGCGCATGGACGCGGTCTGTCGCCAAAAGGCTGTGTTAACACTGACAATGCACAACCATCTTTCTCGTGAACATACAATGTAAAAGGCTTGCTGTAGTCAGGGGTACCCAACACAGGAGCTGAACACAATGCATTACGCAATTCCAAAAAACTTTTCTGACACTCCTCAGACCATGGGATAGGATTCGGTGTGTCTTTCCATGTTAATGCTAACAAAGGTTTTGCCAACAAGGAAAAATTAGGAATCCAATGCCTACAGTATGAAGTAATGCCCAAGAAAGCACGCACTTCTCTCTGTGTTCTTGGCACACTCAACTGTGCAATGGCTTGAATTCTTTCTGGGGTCAGTTTCCTTCCCTCCTTCGATAAGAGATGACCTAAGTAGGTCACTTCTTGTCGACAATATTGCAGCTTTGAGAGAGACACTTTGTGATGAAAGGCAGACAAATGACGCAACAATGACAAGGTAGCGTCTTTGCAAATCTTTTCAGTATCCGCGGCGATTAGCAAATCGTCAACGTACTGAATAAGGATAGCGCCACTGGGTAAAGCCAGTGCATCAAGCTGCGCTTTTAAAGCCTGACTGTATATGGATGGACTTTCACAGTAGCCCTGGGGAGCGCTTTTAAAGCGGAAACTGCGACCTCCTAAACTAAAACCAAAAATGTCTCTGCTCTCCTCTGCAATTGGGATGCTAAAGAAAGCATTCTTTAAATCGATCACTGAGAACCATGCAGCGGATGCGGGAATCATGGTTAACAAGGCAGTTATATCAGGGACAACTGGAAACTGTGGCACAACAATCTTATTAACTTCTCTAAGATCAATCACAAATCTGTAAACAGGTGGCTGTGAAGGGTCCGTTCGTTTTAAGACAGGTAAAACAGGACTATTGCAAACGTTGCCTCTTGTCTCTTCAATTACACCCTTTTTAATCAAATCACTGACAATCGCTAACAATGCTTTCTGACCTTCATTAGAGATCTTGTACTGGGGAATACGTGGCAATCTGACATTGGCTTTTAAAGTGACCACATATGGCGGTATTTCCAGGAGACCCACATCATTGGGACCAGTAGCCCAGAGGACATCCAGAAGGGATGACAATTCAGGTGGCATTGCATTTTTAGACGAATACATTGGGGAAATCACTTTCTTACCTAATGTAAGTTGTACTCCTGAGGGAGAACAATATAGCGTTGCATGTAATCTTTTCAGCAAATCTAAGCCTAGCAAATTTTCACCACAACCTGTTGTTAGAATGAGGGGTGCTTTCAGCTCACAAGGTCCAACAGAAAGTGACATAGCACTAGAAATCGGGTTCCTAACTGGGGCGCCAGAAAAACCTACTGAGACATTCATTTCGCCAGACAAAGGCGCGCCAGGGAGTTTTGAATGCATGATTGAACTCTTTGCAGCACCAGTATCCAGCAGAAAGGGCTCCGTTACATTTGCTGTAGTTACTTTAACATAGGGTCCGCTCTGATCCACTGGCACTGGAACAACTCCCTCTCTCTGTCTACGGCAGTCCTAGTAATCATTATCTTCTGCATTGTCGTCTTCCGCATAATAATCATTATTGTAGTACTGAGCTGTATTGCCAGTCGCATTGGCTTGCTGATCGAAGCTATTCATGGTATTTTGAGGAGGAAGAGGACGCGCGTTCTGGAAAATATTTCCACGCCCCCTGCCTCTAGGAGCTTGCTGACCACCTCTACCTCTTGCGCTATACGCATTACCGTTACGCTGCCTCAATCTAGGGCAACTATATTTAAAATGACCTTCCTCTTTGCAATATGAACATTGGTTGGGACCTACAGGGATTCGTGGTTGATAATACCCATTCATTTGCTCACTATTCTGAAACTGTTGGGGCTGCTGATAGATACCTTGTGTTTGCCTATATTTACTCTGTCCTCCACGTGGCGGATAAGCCTGCTGTAAAAGGACCTTTGTCTTTAGTTCTTTCGTTTTCTTATCTGTTCTATCTTTCTCATCTTTGTCTCTATTCTCATAATACTGTGCAGTAGCCAGTATTTGCGCTGAAGAAGAAACAGCCCAAGAACTTTCTGAGTCTTTTAATTTCTTACACAACTCGGGTAGTAGATTCTGCACAAATTTATCAACAAATAACCGTTGGCCACCTTCAGTGCTCATGTCTTGACCACTGTGGTCGATAAATGTTTCTTCAAACCTGGTAAAGAAATCAGACACCGTCTCATCTTTTTTCTGCTTACATGCGGATAGTTTATCCCAATTTACGCGCATCGCAGGCATTATAGTTTTCATGTAGGTAATAATTCTACCAGGGAGCGCTGCTATGAGGGGCTCAGGTTTTGCACCACCGACTTGTCTAGCGTCTGCAGCAACGATATTAGGCCATGTATCACCCAATTCTGCAGCGTGATCTACATTACGAATGGATCCCCATAAAGGCTGTGGAACCACATTCCCAAACAGCATATCTATGTCAGCCAAATTCATTACACATGATTCTGCAGTTTGTGACAACTCCTTATAATATCCTGCAGGGTTTTTACGGGGATCAGGTAATGTCTGTTTAAGTGCTAACACCTCAGATCGCTTCCATGGGACATGTACCCAAACACGTTAAAAATGTGCTGGAGCAGCAGCAATACCATGAACGGCATCAGCCGCAACGGCTTCCTTCCATACCGGAGGGACTTCTCTCATGGGGTATTGTCGCGCTTTTCCCTTTCTCCCCCCAGGAAAATCTGGTTCAAACAACGACTGTTGACAATCATCATTCCTCAAGGCAAATAAGATCGCAACTGCTCTATTGACATCGGGGCCCACAATCATACCTTTTCCAAAATTGAATCTCACTCGACATAACTCCTGCGGGTTTGGATCTCTACCATTATCATCCAATTCCTCACAAAGGATGCCACACATTTTTTCGAACACATACCTCTGTTTCGGGGCAACCCATTGATGAAAAACGTCAACAACTGATTCCACATCATAAAGTGATGAAAAAATAATCCACCTACGCGCCATATGATCTAATGTCTTTTTCTCTTCAGGATCAGGCAGCTGACTGCGCAATTGCTTACGCTGTATGCCAGGAGTCGCACTAGATGACCCAAAGAAAGGCGACATTAGACTAGTAACTACATTAGCTAATCGTTGTCGTGCTGAAGGAGAAGTTGAGGCGAAAACAGGGGGATAGACAGAGGGAAGAAAAACGGATTCAGATACAGGTACCGGGGTAGTGCAAGAAGGAGCGCCAGAGGAAACCACTGGCGTGCTAGGCAAAGTCGCAGGAAGCGCGGGGGTAGCAGGTAGCAAAACTGGCGGCCCTTAAGAGGGCTGCACTGCAGGGATAGGAGCCAGCTGAGGAGGAGCTGGTGGCTGCGGGAAGACTTGCGGCATATTTACTGGAGGTTGCGCATTTACAGGCTGTGGAGGTGCGGTGGCATTTTGCGCATATGGGGGTGGCGAACTTAGCAAATGGGACATTAGGGAATCTTTCTTATTCTCTTTTGTCTCATCTTGCACAAGGGGTGACAAAACAGGGTAACATTTATCAATCCCTAGTTTGCGCTGTCTGTGCAATTGCTCATTCCTCTGTTCTTCCTCATTATCTTTAAATTGCACAGCTGCTTGCATCACTGACATACCTCTCTCTCTCTTATCTCTTTTCGCTAGCTTAATTTCCTTCTGTTTGGCTTCCTTTCGCCATAGGCGGAAAGAATCAAACATCGCCGGCCGGGCTTTCTTTTTAAACAATTTTACTTCCAAATTATCTAAGATATCTGTATCGAAACTTCCATTCTGGGGCCATTTTAAAACACCGTCCTTTCTGGTGTATCGGATCCATACTTCATTATATGCAATGGGGCCCACGCCATGTTTTACATAAAGCTCATAAGTTGGAGTTCCAATTGGAGGAACCGGACATGAATCCTCTAACTGGAAATCCCTTCTACAACTCAAACAAAACCAATTACCAAATACACTAGCACCAGGCATCTTCGCTCACTAGTCTAGTTTCAAACGTCAAAGGATTATCGAATACGATAGTCTCGTGAATACACGAGTCCTGTGGCTTTGGGACTTGCAAGCACCAAATCAAAATGATCCCGAAGGATACCAAATTCAAACTAGGAGACGCTCCACTTATACTTAACTGAATATTGATGATCGATGGCGTCACCAGAAGACTCTCTCGATTGTTTCGCTCTACCAAAATCGTCAAGGGTCCAAAACAGGGCGATTAATCAGGGCAGCAGTCCTTCGTAGCCGTCGGGACGCGGAGAACCTCGTAGAAAAGACTTTCGGACCACGTCGACATGCAGGGGTCGATGAAGTGGCGGCCTTCCTCCAGAATTTCCACACGAAGCTCCTCACGAACCTCTGGCTTGGACCGGTACCGCTGAAATCGCGCCGAGTTGGGAGCCAACTGAAGTACTAGGTATTTTAAGCCCAGCGGTGCAGGGGACACATCCTATGACTTCTGGGTTCTTCCTGTTTCAGACCTACAGAAACACAGAGTCTTCTGGGTGAAGTCAAAGATCAGTTTATTGGCTGCAGACCAATTACAGGCGTCCTAGAAGTACAACAGCGTGTATGTTCTCAGGAGACTGCTGAAAATCACAGAAACGAGCTTCATCTTAAATACAGAATTTCCTGCCTCAGGCATACATTCCTTAGCTTTATGGCATGGTCATATAAAGTATACATTACAAACGAAAAAGCAGAGTCATGATGACCATCCCACATTCCAGTTAAGCCAGCCCGCAATTATTTACACAGCAAAGCTCAGATCCCACATCAGATATCGATAGGCCCCAATAAACATGAGCATCTCCTGTTTTGGGAAACAAGCCATAAAGCAGGAACAGTCAGATGTGAAAGAGATTAGCTAGAGGCTTGTGTAGGATGAAAGGACTTTATGGTGTGTCAAGCCCTGATGCTAATCACAGGTGAAGCAAAACCAAAGGAAATGATGGACGGAGTGTTGAACATTGCAAGCACTCACCCCCAGTCAACTGATCTGGGTTTAATCCATCACCATTCTTTAGCCCACTCTGCCACCCCAGTTCAGACATGGCCATATGCAAATCAGTCTGACCCTGTGCCTCATGGGAACAGTCCAGCCCGAACTGCCAAGCCATGTCTTCCCTGGACCGGAAACAAGCTTCCTAGGACCGGTTTCTGGCATTTCAGCCGTCTTCAGCCAGGCTTGCTTGAATCCAGTGGCAAAGTGAGCAAGGGACTCACGTCTGAGCATACCCTGCCAACTTATGGCGAACAAAGCAAAACCAAAGGAAATGATGGACGGAGTGTTGAACATTGCAAGCACTCACCCCCAGTCAACTGATCTGGGTTTAATCCATCACCATTCTTTAGCCCACTCTGCCACCCCAGTTCAGACATGGCCATATGCAAATCAGTCTGACCCTGTGCCTCATGGGAACAGTCCAGCCCGAACTGCCAAGCCATGTCTTCCCTGGACCGGAAACAAGCTTCCTAGGACCGGTTTCTGGCATTTCAGCCGTCTTCAGCCAGGCTTGCTTGAATCCAGTGGCAAAGTGAGCAAGGGACTCACGTCTGAGCATACCCTGCCAACTTATGGCGAACAAAGCAAAACCAAAGGAAATGATGGACGGAGTGTTGAACATTGCAAGCACTCACCCCCAGTCAACTGATCTGGGTTTAATCCATCACCATTCTTTAGCCCACTCTGCCACCCCAGTTCAGACATGGCCATATGCAAATCAGTCTGACCCTGTGCCTCATGGGAACAGTCCAGCCCGAACTGCCAAGCCATGTCTTCCCTGGACCGGAAACAAGCTTCCTAGGACCGGTTTCTGGCATTTCAGCCGTCTTCAGCCAGGCTTGCTTGAATCCAGTGGCAAAGTGAGCAAGGGACTCACGTCTGAGCATACCCTGCCAACTTATGGCGAACAAAGCAAAACCAAAGGAAATGATGGACGGAGTGTTGAACATTGCAAGCACTCACCCCCAGTCAACTGATCTGGGTTTAATCCATCACCATTCTTTAGCCCACTCTGCCACCCCAGTTCAGACATGGCCATATGCAAATCAGTCTGACCCTGTGCCTCATGGGAACAGTCCAGCCCGAACTGCCAAGCCATGTCTTCCCTGGACCGGAAACAAGCTTCCTAGGACCGGTTTCTGGCATTTCAGCCGTCTTCAGCCAGGCTTGCTTGAATCCAGTGGCAAAGTGAGCAAGGGACTCACGTCTGAGCATACCCTGCCAACTTATGGCGAACAAAGCAAAACCAAAGGAAATGATGGACGGAGTGTTGAACATTGCAAGCACTCACCCCCAGTCAACTGATCTGGGTTTAATCCATCACCATTCTTTAGCCCACTCTGCCACCCCAGTTCAGACATGGCCATATGCAAATCAGTCTGACCCTGTGCCTCATGGGAACAGTCCAGCCCGAACTGCCAAGCCATGTCTTCCCTGGACCGGAAACAAGCTTCCTAGGACCGGTTTCTGGCATTTCAGCCGTCTTCAGCCAGGCTTGCTTGAATCCAGTGGCAAAGTGAGCAAGGGACTCACGTCTGAGCATACCCTGCCAACTTATGGCGAACAAAGCAAAAGCAAAACCAAAGGAAATGATGGACGGAGTGTTGAACATTGCAAGCACTCACCCCCAGTCAACTGATCTGGGTTTAATCCATCACCATTCTTTAGCCCACTCTGCCACCCCAGTTCAGACATGGCCATATGCAAATCAGTCTGACCCTGTGCCTCATGGGAACAGTCCAGCCCGAACTGCCAAGCCATGTCTTCCCTGGACCGGAAACAAGCTTCCTAGGACCGGTTTCTGGCATTTCAGCCGTCTTCAGCCAGGCTTGCTTGAATCCAGTGGCAAAGTGAGCAAGGGACTCACGTCTGAGCATACCCTGCCAACTTATGGCGAACAAAGCAAAACCAAAGGAAATGATGGACGGAGTGTTGAACATTGCAAGCACTCACCCCCAGTCAACTGATCTGGGTTTAATCCATCACCATTCTTTAGCCCACTCTGCCACCCCAGTTCAGACATGGCCATATGCAAATCAGTCTGACCCTGTGCCTCATGGGAACAGTCCAGCCCGAACTGCCAAGCCATGTCTTCCCTGGACCGGAAACAAGCTTCCTAGGACCGGTTTCTGGCATTTCAGCCGTCTTCAGCCAGGCTTGCTTGAATCCAGTGGCAAAGTGAGTTTCCGGTCCAGGGAAGACATGGCTTGGCAGTTCGGGATGGACTGTTCCCATGAGGCACAGGGTCAGACTGATTTGCATATGGACATGTCTGAACTGGGGTGGCAGAGTGGGCTAAAGAACGGTGATGGATTAAACCCAGATCAGTTGACTGGGGGTGAGTGCTTGCAATGTTCAACACTCCGTCCATCATTTCCTTTGGTTTTGCTGTGTTCGCCATAAGTTGGCAGGGTATGCTCAGACGTGAGTCCCTTGCTCACTTTGCCACTGGATTCAAGCAAGCCTGGCTGAAGACGGCTGAAATGCCAGAAACCGGTCCTAGGAAGCTTGTTTCCGGTCCAGGGAAGACATGGCTTGGCAGTTCGGGATGGACTGTTCCCATGAGGCACAGGGTCAGACTGATTTGCATATGGACATGTCTGAACTGGGGTGGCAGAGTGGGCTAAAGAACGGTGATGGATTAAACCCAGATCAGTTGACTGGGGGTGAGTGCTTGCAATGTTCAACACTCCGTCCATCATTTCCTTTGGTTTTGCTGTGTTCGCCATAAGTTGGCAGGGTATGCTCAGACGTGAGTCCCTTGCTCACTTTGCCACTGGATTCAAGCAAGCCTGGCTGAAGACGGCTGAAATGCCAGAAACCGGTCCTAGGAAGCTTGTTTCCGGTCCAGGGAAGACATGGCTTGGCAGTTCGGGATGGACTGTTCCCATGAGGCACAGGGTCAGACTGATTTGCATATGGACATGTCTGAACTGGGGTGGCAGAGTGGGCTAAAGAACGGTGATGGATGAAACCCAGATCAGTTGACTGGGGGTGAGTGCTTGCAATGTTCAACACTCCGTCCATCATTTCCTTTGGTTTTGCTGCTAATCACAGGTGGCCAGAGGACGGGGAACTCGTGAGACCAGTTTGACCTGGGGCAGCGGAGCCAAGCTGCCCAGGTCACAGAGAAGTCAAGGAAAGGCACATGTGCTCTAAAAGGCCCGTATTCGCTTCATGCTATATAGCCTATGTGAGGGCAACCACAAGATGGCCACCGATACAAAATGGAACCCACGTAGTGATGTGAAATAGCGAATACACAGTGCATCCCCAACTAAAACGTTACACAAAGCACTTGTACATACCGCATTAACCATTCGCGGTACACTATTACCGGGATAGACAGGGGTAGGGCCTTGCCTCCTACGCGGTCCCAAGTTCTAAAGTACGACAGTAAGAGGCATAAGAGTTGCAGAAAAAGACAGGAGAGGTGCAGAAAGAGGGAACAGGGGTAAGGAAAGAGGCAAGAGAGCTACAGAAAGTGCAAGAGATGAGCAGAACGAGGCAAAAGAAGTGCAGATAAAGAAAGAAAGGTGCAGAAAGAAGCAACTGCAATGCAGAAAGAGGCAAGAGAGGCTCAGAAAGAAGCAAAAGTGGTTCACACACCATTAGCACCAATTTAATACCCACATTTAGCAATGAGCAAAAGGTGACTATTCTAGATGTGCAAAGGGCCTTCCGCCTTGCTGTAACACTTGTCTCTGCATTTATGGTAATGTTTGAGCCGTTTGAGTTAGAAACAAGGTTGTTTTTTTTGTTCAACTTTGCAGATTATGTAGCAGATGATGGATTATATGGAAAATGCGGAAAATGTATAATTTAGCAAAAGTTGGTGCAGCCAAACAGTTGCATAATTCCAGTGGCCCTGCTCATACCTCTGACTAGGTCCAGAAGTGCTCCTCAGTGGTTCCTTCTTTATTTTGTCTCATTGTGTTTATAATTTAGCTTCTATGGAAATAAGGAAGACTAAACCTGAGGTTACAACTCCACAAAACAGACTATCATACCACACAATTACTCTCCATAACACATAATCCCACTCTACATAATTCCTATACACTAAATATCACATACTTTCTACCCACATAATTTCACTGCACAACATACCACATAATTCCACTACAAACAACCTACATCCACTCCACTCCAAGAAACATTAACAAAACGCTTTTACATTTACAACACCAATAGCTCTAACTCTTGAAATGAGAAACCTATTACATTGCAAATGCTTCTTCAAAATGGTAGTCGCATTTGCAGAGTGGTGGAGAAAGGCAGCTGGCCTCCAACCAGCGCTCAGAAATTCTGCTGCGTAGGACTTACAGAGGCTACAAGGAGGGCTTCTTGGCCCCCAAAGTCCCTCAGGAGTAAAGTGGACGTTATCCCCAACCCGTAGTGTGCCCGGAGGCACGTTTGCAGAGTGGTGGAGAAAGGGAGGGCGTGGCCTCCAAACAATTCTTAGCAATCCCACTGAGTGGGACTTACTGGAGGTAACAGGAGGGGTAGTTGGTCCCCAAGGACACACAGCAGCATTGGTAAGTACTAACAGCTGGCTACGGCTCCTTTGACCACCATTCTGTTAGCGTACTCTTTGATGGGGATTAAAGTCCCTTTTAAAAGGGGGTCCCTAGGGGCCAACTAGCCTACCTTATTCATCCATTAAGCCCCAGATAGTGGGATTGCTGAGAGTTGGACATAGGCCATGCCCCCTTTATCCACCACTCTGTAAAAGCACCTCCTGGCTTGCTCTTGGTTAGGGGATGAAGCCCCCTTGCCTCTTGAGGGTCCCTGGGGGCAAACTAGGCCTCCTGTTATCTCTAATAAGCCCCACATAGCTGAATTTGTGACAGTGGTCTGAGGCTACGCCCCCTTTTTACAACACTCTGCAAATGCGCCTCCTGACTCTCTGCTGCTCGGGGATGAGTTCACTTTAGTCCTGAGGATCTCAGGACACAAGAGGACCTCATTGCCCCACCAGCAGTGTGCCAAGAGGCGTGTTTGCAGTCTGTTGTAAAAAGGGGCATGGCCCCAGACCACCTCCCAGCAATCCCACTGTGTGGGGCTTACTAAAGGTACCTGGTGGGCTAGTTGGCCCCCAGGAACCCTCAGGATTCAAGGGGACTTAATCCCCCAATTTAGAATGCACCAGGAGGCGCGTTTGCAGAGTGCTGCTGGGAGGGGGCAGGGCCTCCGGCACAATGCCGGCTTTTCTTTAAAAATAAAAAAATTCGAAGGGTTGGCTGTGTGGCCCCTCTTCTTTTAGTATTTTTTAGGCCCTGGTGACCCCATCTCCCAGGGAATCAGCATTGTTTTCTTTTTTTTTTAAACGGGAGGGTGCAGCGTGTCCTCCCTTCCCTGAGCCACCGTTTGCCCCAGAGACCCCATCTCCTGGGGCCTGGCCTCCTTCTTTTTAAAAATATATATTTCCCCCAGAGCCACTTCTGGCCCGTGGGACGACATCCCCCGGAGCCTGGCCTTACGTTGGGGACCGCGGAAGGAGCCCTACTGCCCCCGGGGTCCCAGCCGTCCCCTCCTCCTGCAGGAGCTGGCATTGCTTTTGGACAAGGGGAACTGCTAGCATGCAGCTTACCTTGCCCAAAAGCAGTTCTGCTTTGCTTCTTGGAAGGAAGGCCAGGTTTCCTGCTCTCGCTTCAAGGAAGCAAACCAGTGTTTGCTATAGCAGGACCGGAGCAGTGCTGCTAGCTACTTCTTTTTTCCCAGGGGTAATTCCTCATTCTTAGTCTTCTAGACAGTGCTGCAGCTGCTTCTCTGGTCTCAGTGGTAATTCCTCATTTTTAGTCCTTTGGGCAGTGCTGCTATTTGCTTCTCTGGTCCCGTTGGTAATTCCTCATTCTAAGTCCTCTAGGCAGTGCTACAACTGTGTCTCAATTCCCAGTCATAATTCCTCATTCTAAGTCCTCTAGACAGTGCTGCTACTCTGATACGGTCTGTAATTCCTCATTCCAAGTATTCTAGACAGTGCTGATAGCTGCCACTCTGGTCCCAGTTGCAATTCCTCATTCTAAGTCCTATAGGCAGTGCTGCTGCTTTGTCTCTCCTCCAATGTGGCAATTCCTTATTCTTAGTCCTCTTGACTCTCCTATTAAAAAACAATGTCAATTACAGCACCAATAGCTCTTACTTTCAAAAATTGCAAGACCGATTGCATTGCAATTGCTTTCTAAATATAGCCCGGGGAGGTGGTGGTCTTCATGGCTCCGTGGGGAGGCCGGAGCCCCAATGCATATTTCTAAATTTAGCCCCAGGGAGGTGTTGGTCCCCGGGGCTGCGCCACGTGGCTCCCACATTTAAGATAATTAGCCCCAGGGAGGTAGGTGGAGGTCTCTGGGGCTGTGGGGGTTCCACATATCCCCCCGCATTCAATCTATAAGCCCAGGGGAGAAGGCAGCCCCTGGGGCATGTGGGGGCCCACGTGAGCCCCGCATATCTTTTTAACATTGCCCCCGGGACCTGGCCCACCTGGGGCCCGAAAGGAAACCCGAGATTTTTAAAAAAAAAAATGTGGCTGGATTCCCAGATGCACCGCGAATCCTGCCAAAAAAAGGTTTACATTTTTTGGGGGAGCCTGGGAGTCCCTGTATGACCTCCACAGCAGGCCTATGGGGTCAGGGTGTTTCTACCCTGACCCCTTTTCATGTTTTTTTCATGTTTTTTTACTTTTTTCTTGTGACTCGGTACAATCAAGTCACAAGATGGCTGCCAATACTTCCTGGTTTGAAGTGTTGCCAGCCAATCAGATTGAAGGCACGAGATCGAGAGGGTTCACAGATCCTCTGCATCCTAAGTTGTATATCTAAGAAATTTTTCATTTTCTCAGGAACTACTGAATCGATTTAAACCATTTAATAAAAAGAGTACTTTCTGAAACAAGAGCCACTTTTTTGCAAAATTTGCTGTAGCTGTGTCTAAGGTTTTGAGTGGAAATTAACATAGAGAAAATGTGTTTTGGGACCCCACTTTTTCTCGGCCCCCGCTTGACCAATCACCCCAAAACGTTCGATACAGCAGCTGACCTGACCGCCCAATTAGTTTTAAAAATTTCACAAAGTTTTGTCAAATGACGCAAAAGATATTAGCAAATCAAAAAAATGTTTTCCTATGGAAACTAGGTACTAACTATAACTACCTTATGCACCGACATGAGGGAATTTTATCTATGTGTATGTTTCCCTACCGAAAACGTGCTTTTTACTGCATGCAATGTGTTTGTGTTTCGCTTTGTCATTGTCATCAAGGGAGTGCGCTGAGGAAATGTTTTGAAAAGTCAACATTGTGGACATTTTTTATTTCTTTTTCACTAAAACAGCGTTTAGTACCTGGTATAGCACTGCATGTTTGGACAATGTAGATCTCTATGGATGTGTAATGGCAATGTCTCTAACCCGTGGAATAACTGTGCCCCGAATCGTTTCGACCTACCTGAATTACATTTTTATCTCTCACTTGCACTGGTATGATGTGGCCTATTTGTGCAATATCACTGACGCAGAGTAGTGCTGGCTTGTCTGACCACCTCCTGTTTACCTCTTTGTGTCTGCCCACGATATGTGCCCAAAAAGTAAGGGAACTAGTTATATGAGAGTTTATTGTGGTAGTTACCATTCCAAGCCCTCTAGCCTCGTGCCCAGACCCATGTTGAAGTCAGGCTTCCTTGGCAACCCAGTAATTTTCTCAATTATTTTTATTAGTGTTTGTTTAGAAATACCTATCAAGAAATATTTATTTTTGGACATTTGATTAATGAAACTTCCTGGAAAATGCTCCATTGTATTAATTTCGAAAATATTCTCAGAGTGAGAACTCACCAGGAACTCACTGTGGGACAGTAGCGGTCGCTAGTTCCACTCAAACAGTTTCAAACATCACCTCTCTCCTTTCATATTTTGGGAAAAACAGGATGACTTGGATGTAATTGGGTGTTATTGGTGACCTTCATGGTGTTTGTGATTTGGCGATGATGTTGGGACATTCTGGTCTCATAGGGGCTTATTTGCAAGCTCCTTGCGTCGCCGGACTGTCTCTGTTTCCCATATTAAAAGTGTCGCACCACGGTGCTATGGGCTTGTAAATTAGCCCCTAATTTTCAACATTGCTTTGTGATTTTGCTGTCCATTTTCATTTATTTTCGGTATGATAGGTATACTGCTTCACCGTTTATGTGCCCATCAAGAGCTGTGCCAATTTATATCCTCAAATTTGGATACACTTTGCAATGCATTTTAGGAAAGTTCTGCCCTCCGGCAACATGTGACGTTTCTTCTCTCCGTATTCACCGGTGAATATGCAGATAAAAAGAAGATCGAATCATCCAAGGTCTACTTGTAATCAGAGCGGATGATAAAGTGAAACCCTTGGTGAGAGGGGAACTGGCGGATACTGATTTTAATCTCACACTATCAGATCACTTTCATTCATAACCATTACATTTGAAGAAAAGAGCGTGGCTTCAGACTTTAGCTTCATTTCCTCAACTGGTTTCCTCATCACTGGCAGACACATTTGCTACCCGGATCTCATATCTGTTTGCTTATGAAGGGCAGTGCGTCCTTGAATAGTCTTTTGTATTCAGATTGCACAGACAATGAAAGGAACATCATATTCTTAAAGGCCTCCTACATTTTGCAAGTATAGTCTAGCAGTGCATTATGCAGAAATGGAAAATGTAAGCAGTACCCACATATTTAACAATGCAATGTAGCAGTAATATCATGAGAAACTTAAAAATCATAAAAATATTGCATTTGTTGGTGAAAGAAAACTGTATAAAAGAGCAGATGTTTGTAATTCTTGACTTTGCTATCAAGGTATGATACAAATCATTAGTAGTTCTTCAATATGATCAGTCTGGAAAGAAAAAGAGCGTGTACAAGTTGTAGAAGAACACAACATTACAAGTGTATTACAAGCCGCAGATAACTAACCTGCTCCTTGCCAATCACCACTCTGCCGCTCCTCTCCTTCCGGCTGTGTACATGCTGAGGCTCCCAGACTCCCCACAGCCAATCCCAGATCTTCTCTCATGCTGGCCACCATGAGATAAGCACTGGGATCGACCTGAGCAGGCTTGTTTTCTGCTCCAAAGGAGACAGGGAGCCTACACCTGCTGTTCTCTCCACCCAGCAATGCAGCTCAGGTTAGGGAGACGTCAGTGCGCATGACAGTTTAGGTTTAGCTGGCTAAACCATCATGCACACTGGAAGCAGTGTTGCCCAACTCTCCCCTTCCGTGCCTGTGATGGCATGGCCATGACCCCAAAGACTTGGCTCAGTCCATAGGAAAAATAAAGTGGTACTAATACTGTTTTACTATTTTTTTATTTTTCCTTTTCCTCAGCTGGCCAGAATAGGGGAGAGGGCGACGCTCCTTCGCAATAGCGGAGGAGCTGCTGCTGTGTAGACGAAGATAAGAACCCATTTCAGGAAAGGGAAGGACATTATTAAATAGTGTATATTAACAGGGAAGTTAAGGAATGGATATATAATTTAGCTTCTCCTCAGTTGCTAGAATGATTATTATTCATAGTTGATGAGAAGCTCCTTTAAAGGGTGCATCAAGAGCTCCTTTCGGGCTGTACAGTTGACAGTGGCAGGACGATGAGTGGTGCATAGTGGGAGAGGGAGTGATCATGATTTTCACTCATTTGCATTTTTTTGTTTTTTAGCTTGGTCATATATTTGCTCATAGCTGTTAAAAATGCCAACTTTTTGTAGTCGATGAAGACATTCTTGTGGCTTCAGAGACGATATAGAGGTTTTGCTTATGATGTAGCATTTGAAGAACGGAGAAGTACAGGTTCCTCATGGTGAGTTCATTTGAGTGTATCCTGCCCAAAATCATCATATTCTAATACAAACAGTTAGGGGCATGCCACCCTAAATATTATTGTATTGGTGTTAGTTCAAAGTGTATGCAGTACTAGCTTTATTCAGTAAACAGACGAGAACTAAGAATACTAGCCTAGTTTATACAAACACTTAGTAGAAAAAACTACAGGCACACTACAAAATATAACAAAATTAATATTAGAGCACCTTCTACACTCATCTGAACAAGACCGAAAAGAAGTAATCTAAGCTCTGGTCCTATCAAAACTAGACTATTGTAATGCTATTGTGTGAAAGTGGAGTGCTAATTGAGGTGTGTGTAGTCTATCACTAGTAAGAATGGCACTATTTTAGTGAGGCCCAGTAAAGGTTTCAGAAATTTAAACCTGAGCTCAACCCTGGTAGCTATGGCACAGAGTGGACAGGCATAACTTACAAAAATGTGTAAAGAATTGAGAAGTACCAAAACAGTTAAAAAGTCAAAAACCCAAAATAATAATAACCCTAGTCCAATTTTTTTTAAAATAGAGACTAATTTAATTAACAAAATGTCAGTGAAACTAAAAAAATCCAATAAGGGGAACGAGAGATACGCATTTTTAAACTTTTAAATACAAATAGCACCAAAAAGAACAAAAAACCTGGGCAACTATGGGTGCTAGACTGGGACAAGGGCAAGGTTTAAGGCTGACCATGAGGGAGTGCAGGTCACATACAGAGGCAGGATTGGTCCAGATCGGAAATCACACTTAGAAAAGTTTCAAGAAGGTAGAGTTGTCAGTGGGACAAGATGGCAGGCTGGATCTGAAGATGGGGTTCTCAACCATAGATTCACGAAGGCTGAGGCCATGACAAAGCCTTCAATGAAGGTGGGAAAATATCAGAATAGGAAAAGTCTGGAGTCCTCACCCAGGAATACTTGACATTGGGCCCATGGAAGATTTCTACCTTAGACTTGTATTCTGGAAGTTAGATTTTCTCAGTGGGGCCAGGCTGTAACTGAAGGGGGTTCAATGTCGTTTTATGCCAAGCTTTATGCCTTCTGAACCTGATTTGCTGCGAAGAAGAAGAAATTAGTGGGAGCTGCGGCAAAGTAAGGCTCACTAGCAATGCCCCTTAGGCAGATGGGTTGACAGCAGTGGTGGGCGGTGTGCAGTGTGCAGGGGGGCAAGGTTACAATATAAAAAAATAAATAACATTTACCTTGCCGCCGGGTCCCGCGTCTCTGCTCCTGCTCTCCTGTCTCTGACTCCAGGAACAGGAGGCAGGCAGCCAGGCTCCCTCCCCTAAGCCAATCACAATGCTGCAATGCAGCTTTGCAATTGGTCTGAGCGCCTTGAAATGGAGCTCAGCGAGGGGCTGGAGGGGTGGGCATGTTCTCCACACAGGCTGCAATGCAGCCTGCATGGAGAACAGGGCAGTGCGCATGACTGTATTGGGCGGCCTGGGAGAGCCG
This sequence comes from Triturus cristatus, assembly GCF_964204655.1. Lineage (NCBI taxonomy): Eukaryota > Metazoa > Chordata > Amphibia > Caudata > Salamandridae > Triturus > Triturus cristatus. The sequence goes on along the minus strand of NC_140594.1, from coordinate 542,368,947 downwards.
ACCAAACAGTCATTGCGCACTTAGGAGTGGGCAAACCACTCCTTCCCTACTCTGTAGCCCGCCCAACCCCCACATGCAGAGCTGCAGCAGCATAAGGACAAAATAAAATGATAATAACCTTATGTGATTATCATTTTATATTTCCTTTCTTTTACTGCTGCAGAACTGTGCGGAGATGCTCTTCCACCTTAGCGGAGGACCTGCCACTGGTTGAAAGGTTGATCCCGGTCCCACAACACTTTTCCAATCAAAAAGTTAGCAGAAAGTTTCCAGTCAAGGGTTCCAGGACTTCAGGAACAGCACTTGGGGGCCAGGTCTCACTCCAACAGAAGCCACCAGCAGGGTCCAGGGCAGGTCCAGTTGAAACTAGTCAGCTTGGCGTTTCCAGGATAGTGGGCTTCTTGCAGCTTTGGCATCCCAATAGCTTAGCAGAAAGTCAGCCAATTGACACTTTGAGTCCACTTGTGTCCTGGGTATAGGATGGAGAAGACCCAGCCCTGAGGGTTCTCCTCACAGTTCTCAACAGCAAGTGCAGACCTTCTTCGGTCTTTCACAGGTTCAGTAGTGCTCTGAAGAGGTTGCCCAGAGGTGCCATATTTATGCGTGCCACTAGTCCTTGGGGGGAGTGACACCTGGCCCCTCCCTAACCAATGTGGAAACAGGTCCCAGGGGTACCCTACCCAATTTTGCAATGGTTCTTGTGTGCCCAACTGCAACTGACCCCACAGTGCCCATATCTGCCTAAAACCTAGATGGCATAACCTTTCTTCTCCTGTGCAGAGCTCCTGTGCCCACCGTAGAGGTGTGGCCAGGGAAATGACCAACTTCCCCTATGGGGTCACTCAAAACTGGTAATGGTGGTAGCTCCACTCCCATTGGGCCTAGTGTCTGTCTGTTTATGTGGACAAAGGAAGCAGACAGGTCCAGTTGTTATCTACATCTGCCTGAAACAGGGAAGGCTTTCTTTGAAGTTAATGATGCTCCTGGACACTGATCAGATCTCAATCCTGTATGTGGTACAAAACACCTTCTCACACTCAAGACCTGTGTTTCAGCTCTGGCACCAAGTTCACAGTTCATGAAGGAGCTATTCAGCTCCTGGGAGGTATCTAGAAGCTCAGACATAGTATGCAGGCTTTTGGCTTGCTTTCTTATTTACCTACCAATCAAGGGTCAGTCCACCTGCAAACTGACCTGCATATTTATAAATTCCTACTCTATGATCATTTATGATACTCAAGATCCCTAGTGCATCCAGATAATTGCGCAGCTCTGACTCTCTTTTATGTGAAATCCCTGTATTAAAAATAATACTACTAAGAAGTCTTTTTTTTTTTGTGGCGCTGCTTCCAAAGTCTGTAATTCCTTGCTACCTGAAATCCGAATTACCATCTCCCATTCATACCTTCAAAAGTCAACAAAAAGACTATTGCTTTAACCATGGTGGGGGTCCATAATCCAACCAGCATATTTCTTGACCTTTTTGGTCATATTGAAATGCTTTTACTACTTTAAGACCTGCTGCACTTTTGTCATTCAATACCTTTGTCAGACCCAATATGACATTTGCCATAAAAGGCAGAGCAAACTGTGAAATTGTAATACTGTTGAAATAAGTCACATTGGACACTGCAAAAATGCAGTATGTCCTGCCTGCCCGAGATAAGTTTGGGCAAAAGGCATCGAACAGGACATTGGTGGAGCCATAGTCCAATGACTCTGATACATCAATGCAAAGGTGACAAACTGGGTGTCTTCTGTTTACATATAGAAACAGAATCCAAAGCCCTTTATAAGATTTTGCAGAGGCCTAACAAAAAGTTGAAGAGGCAGTGCGAAAGGGCAGGCCCCTGAAGAACACTGAAGAGAAGAAACAGAGACTCAGAAATGAAGGACAATAAGATAGTACTTTGAAAGCAATTAGAAATAAAGGAGCACACTCAACACAATCTCACCAACTCCTTCTACTGTTAAGTAGTCCCAGAACATGAGATACTGCACAGTTCCTGCTGACAGATCTATACAAATTAGAGCAGCAACACTGCCAGAATGTACGTTTTCCTTGGGAATGTCTAGCACAGCCAGAAGAGTTGGTGGGGTAAAAAGTATGGTGAGGGACATAAACACCACCTGTCTCACAAACTTTACTTTTTTTACCACATAACCAACCACAGGAAGAGCATGGGCTGATATGATACTTGAATGTTTTTCACTAATTTCCATCTTCTATTTTAGAACAGGGGGCTTAAATATGCTTGCCAGGGGGAGTGGGTTGGCGCTGATGAAGTAGGCATCAAAAAATCAGTGCTCCTGTTGGTGAAGTCCTATCCAGTGCCGTCTAAATGAAATTAGGCAGACTCGGGGACCGTAACTTAGACCCAGGAGACCCCCAACACCTGAGATGCTTTAATTGAGCCGCAAGTGAACGCTGGTGCAGATGTACAGAGTCAGCCGCCTGAGCCAGCCCAACAAAGTGGCAGCTACAAAATGGAGGCTGAGACCATCGACTAGGCCATCACACGAATTGCCTCGAAGAGTGGTTGGAGTGGCTGGCGCAGTGCCCTGACTGAACTAACACATTTCTGAGGGCTGAGCAACAACTGACCCTGCCGGTGAACCAGAGCAAAAGGTGACGCTTAGCTTGAAGGGTGCAGATTGCTGTCCGGACAGACAGGGTCATCGAGAGGCTAAACCTGGTGAGCGGCAGCCTACAGCAGGATGCGCCCCAATGAGATGAAGGGCGGGAGTGTGCTTCGGACAGCGACCAGTAGTAGGGCACCCTCGCCTGCCTGAGGACTTCGGCCATCCCACTTTGGTGTACTGGGGTGCTGCCTGGCATGTGCAGCCCTTGGCGAGGAGAGACATTTCAATGGTGCGGGGGTCCTGTGCTGTGGTCCAAGGCCTGGACTGGCAAGGGAGCCGGGGTATACAAGGACAGAGCAGATGCACATCCAGTGGGGGCCCTCTGTAGGAAAGACTATACTGAAGGGATCTGCTGCGTACAGTGTCTCATCGGAGTGCTGGTGAGGAAGTGCCCTGGATCATGGCCAGTGATGAAAGAACCAACACCTGCAGGAGAACCTTTTTCTCACTCCCCGCAGCGCTCGATGTCAACAAGCCGCCCCCGCTGCCTGAGTTATCACCCATCCTGACTCTGGTTATCAGCCTACTGCACAGACAGAACAACCCACTTAGTCCCATGGCGGGTGTGTTGCAAGGTGGCCTACAGCAGAGTGAGGCCTGGTGACTAATGGATTGGGTCCTGTGTCCTGAACTGTTTCTGTGGGATGGAGTCGGGAGTGGTGACCTGAACTGTAGTTGGCAGTGGGATACCCGTTGCCCTGTGTGTGGCACCTCCATCCTGTATAGCCTTTTCACTGTGTAATGTGGGCTGGCCCTGAGGAGAGTGCCAGTTAAATACTTAAGAGAAGCCCAGTATAGCCTACCATACGGGCACTGGAGTTATTAGCCAGGGAGGGCCCACATTGAATTAAAGCCGAACACGGGTGTTAAGAGGGGGTACTCCTGGGCGGGTCAGAGGTGTGACTGGACTGGCACTGATGGGGCCCCATGGTGAGAACCCACGAGGCACGGCTCTGCCCTTGCGGTATACAGGCCCGGCACCCTAGGCAGTGTATGGGAAAACACAGACCTATTGCCCTCATTGCATCTCTGAAGGCAGACTTTCAATGTCCACGTTGGTGGGGCCGAGGGCTCCCCAGGGTGACAAGCACTATTGAATACTTACTACCTGGCTGCCGAGGTTCTTGGGACTGCATTCAAAAGCTGGAGCTGAGGGGCCACAAAAAATACATATATTTATTTAATTATTTAAGAGTTTTATATAGTGCTGGCTAGACCCGAAGATATCGGAGCGCTTTACAACATTCAACAGTTTACAGAATCATACATCATTGCACGCACCCACCCCACAGAGCTCCACCACAGAGTAGTGGTAGCTGCACTCTACTGCACACTGCTGGTATTGGTGGGTTTCCTTCAGCCTCACCAATATGGGGGAAACCACACATAAAAAAGAGCCAAACACAGGTGGGCCAAACCTAGAAGAAGAGGGGGATGCTTTGCAGACTGATGGCTACCTGACCTCGCAGACTGCATTGAAGGGAGGGCCTACCCTCCAAGACATCCTACAGGCAAATTGTCTCAGAAAGCGGTGGAATCTAAAATAGATTCCCTGAGAGAAGACATAGGCCTCCTGAGAGCTGACCAAAGTCGCTAGCAGAACAAGTAACATCGCAAAAAGGGGGCTAGTGGAAATAATACCCAGCTTTAACCTTGGCAAACAAAAGGCTTATTACCATGGAAGCGAAGGCACAAACATTTGAACTGATGGCGGAGGACACTGAGAACAGATCGCGCTGAAGTTATATATGGTTTCTCAGCCTAATCGAGAAAATCCAAGGTAACAACAAGATGGCATGCCTAAAGTGGTTGGTTCGGGAATAAGTAGTGGTAGAGGGCCTTTCTTCCTTCTATGCTTTCAGGCAGGATCAAAGAGTGCCAGAAAAATCATAACTTCCGGGGGTGCTGTCGTGCCCAGTGGTGGCCCGACTTTTGTTCTACAAGGACCGCAACCACATCCTCAACCAAGTTCAGCAAAAGGGGTCGCTCACAGTGGAGAACAGTATGGTTAGAATTTTTCAGAGAGGTCCAATGGCAATGCTCCACTTACCTGGACATAAAGAAGAGACTCCAACACTGGTGCCTCCATATGCAATGATGTTACCAGAGAGACTTATAGTTGAGACTCCCACCAGCCCCAGATTCTTTAATACCCCACAAGAGATCTAGAACTGGCTTGATCAACAACCACAGCCAGGGACTGTTGGGGAGCCCAATGGCCGACAAACAAGCCGGGCCAGCTGAATGTACAGGTGCAGATCTCGCACCTCAGCAGCTCCATCCAGGGCTGAGACAAAACAAGAGAGAAGGAAAGTGACGGCAGCGGTGGCTTCACTGAATATCAATGGAGTGGGCAGGTTGTCAACGGGTGTCCAAGAGGGCAGAACCGTATTTAATGGGGCTCCAGCTTAGATCTCCCTAGAGTCACTTTGAGAACATTTGCTGAAAATCTTTAAAAAGGGGCCGATACAGGCAAATCATTGTGAGGGTGAAACGTTGGTCTATAATGCCAGGAACAAAGGAGGGAGGGTGCCTTATTTATCTACCCTGAATCTGAAGCAGCTCCCGAGTTTGTATATGCTGGGTGGGTGGAACCACAATGGCGGCTGGACCTTGTGTTTTTTTTATCCCTACTCTACCGTAGGTTGTAGGTCCTCCCACGAGTAGCTCTGAAGTGTAAGTTATATCAGTGTTTGGATGGGGAGACTTGCCCACTTTTCCTGGGGTGAGGGAATTGGGGTATTGATTGTTGTGTGGTTAAGGGAGATGGCATGAGTCCTACCTATGAGGCCAATTAGTTCAGGACCTACTAGTGGTCATCTTCCTACAGTGGGAGGATTACCATAGGGCCGGACAGAGACACTGGGCCAAAACAGGAATTTAAAAAATGAATACCCCTATGACTTACAAGGTCCTTTCTTGGAATAGAGGATGCATGCAATGTTTAAATGTTATAAAGTATTCTGTTACTTTAACAGGTGAGGTATCCACATTGCGCTCTTGCAAGAGACTCACTTGTTAGCCAAGGAGGGGTCAGCGCTACAACATACATGGGGGTTCAGGCTGATGATATGACTTACTTACCAAATGCCAGAAGTACATTGGTTTGAATCAGAGTGGGGGCCCTCTTCCAGCACGTGGGGGATGGCATAGATCCAGAGGATTGGTATTTTGTGATGATGGGCAGACTAGATGGCCGAGACGTGGCTATAATAAATATGTATGGTCCCAATGAAGAAAAGGGCGCTTTCCTATTGGGACCCTTGGCCCCCTACCTGATCCATTCAATGATTATGGAAGGAAACTAACTGCATAGCAGACCCCCAGGTGGACCGCTTACAGTACCCCCAAGGGAATCATCAGTGCACTGGACATCCCGAATCTTTGCGGACTGGCACGCAAGATGGGCGTTATAGATATGTTGCGATGAAAACACCCACAGGGGTGGGATTATTTTTTTTTTGCCAGCATACATAAATCACATATTTGGCTGGACACATTTTTATGCACCCCAGATGTCAATAGCCTGGTGGCCAATGTAGAATACTTGGCCCATACGTTGTCTGACCATAACCCAGTCCTCTTGCAATTGAGATGTTATCCGCCCAACCCTGCATTCCTACCTGGTGGTTCAAACCGGAATCCATAGAAGATCAGATGTACCTAGAGGAGATTACGGAAAAGATTGCGCACTACTTTGTGAACAATATTCGCTCTGCGTCTTACCCTCAGTTTGAGTGGGACGCATTCAAGACAGTGATTAGGGTTCAGTGTATAGAGACATCAATTGGAGTCAGGACCACTCTGCCAATGAAGGTAGAGGTGGTGTAATAGGATTTGAGGGACATAGAAAAGTGAGAGTGGCAGTTCAAGATGAAAGGCTGTAAGCTTTGGCTACAGGCATTATTTGAAGAAAATCCATGCCGAGAGAGACCGCATTGGATCCTTACTAGCTTGGCTAGCTAAGCCGACATAGAGAGGCTCAACCATAGTTTAAATTGAAAATGAGGAGGGACTCAGACTGTATAGGCTGAAGGTAATCCATCAGCACTTCTTAGTTATGATGCCTGCCTATATCAGAGTGTTGCAGAGCATTGCGAAGGGGAGATCTGGGATTTTCCCATGCCCCTGCCCTACCCGAGCCTAACCGTGGAGGAAGTGGACACTACTGGTAAGGAAGTCACCATACAGGAAGTAAGAGCAGCAAGTAAGGGACTGGCAAGGAGTAAAATTCCAGTTACCGATGGGCTCCTGAGTCCTGGTCGAGTTTTACACTACCGACATTGTGGAATTGTCCCCCAAATTAGTGGCACTTTAAGCTGCAGCCAGAACAATTGGCTGCCTCCCTGGCTCAACATGAGAAGCCCTGGTGGTACCCCTCCTAAAGCCTGGTAAACCACCACATGGCTGCAGGGCCTATTGGCCTCTGTCAATGCTGAAAATGGATTTTAAGATATTGAATAGAATTTTAGCCACAAGACTCTTCCCATCTATGACTAAACTGTTACACCATGACCATGCAGGATTGATCCTGGGCTGAAACATGTCTCTTAATATAAAGCAGCTGTTGTAGTTGCTGGAAACTAAAGACTACGATAGTGAGGTGACAGCTTTATTTTCCATAGATATATAAAAGGATTTTAACAGTCTTGAATGGTGCTTTTTAACATCGGGTAGTAGAACACATGCAATTAGGGAGAGGCTTCCTAACATGGGGTTGATTGCTTTACACACACCTTTTAGCTGGGGTCTGTAAGGGCCACACAATATCGGAGCCATATAGTGTGGAGAGAAGGACAAGACAGGGATGCCCCTTGTCTCCATTACTTTTTGCGCTAGCCATGGAACCCCTGGCCAGTCTAGCCCGAAATAGGAGTCGATATCAAGGTATAAGGACAGGGGCATATTGCTATCATATATCACTGTATGCAATGATTTGTTGATCTTCCTCCACAATACAGGAAATGATTTGTCCAGGCTAGGAGAATGAGGGAGGAGTTTGGTGCCCTTTCTGGCCTGAAAGTCAATTGGCAGAAATCCAGGTCTTTCCTGACGAGGGGACCGCAGCCCGCTGGAGGATTTGACATTAACTGGCTTGTCCTGGAAAAAATAAACATCAAAGTAGGCACTGATACTGATGCCATTAGAAAAAGCAGAGACGTATTTTGGATATTTATTCTGGATACAGTTAAGCATGGTTTAAATCAGGAGATTCCATGGGAACAGGCAATAAGATACAATGCTGGTTAAATCCTCCATGGCTCAATATCGTACCCGTCCCTCTTTTATTTTTATCTCATACACCTTGTACTGATGTGGGTAACATATATTCCCATATGTTACCAACTGTAGTTTTTATAATTTCATGTTATTTTTAACCCATGATAATAATTTTCCCAAAATATTTTTCTAATAATCCTTTTTTGTTTCCTTTATTTAATGATTTGCTGCAAGATCAAGTGGGCATCCTTGCTCAACACATCTTTAGCTACCTTAATGTGGAGTAAACATAATTCTTTGACATTGTTTATTGTATCATATCTTCTCTGACTGTTCACATTGGTTGATTCTGCACCATAATCTACTATAATTAATGAATTCTATTTTTACAAATCTTATTCAATCATTCTCTATATAAAAAATACCTTGTTATATAGCGCTTTATTAATTAATCTCCTTCAGCATTTCTTTCTTTCATTTCAATGCAAATGAACTTTATTGAATATTAAAATTTATCATTGTTTAATGTACTTTGGAAAGAACCCCTCACATCATATAAGGCAATAATCAACACTTTTTATTTACAGCATTCTCATATGTTCCAACTGTGGCCTCTCTCCTAACGAAGGCACCTGTGTGTGCCGAAATGCACGTAGAACACCACCAGTCATTTGTTTTTGTGCCACTGTGTTTCAATTGAATTAATTCTTATTACATTGTACCCATTTATCAATTTTGTGGAAAATGTTACTATCCCAACAATGTTTTTAAACTGTTTTGAGTATGCATGGAAGTATGATTGATGGACATGAAAGTGAGTGGAAGTATATTATAGACTGTCCAATTGTTATGAATTAAAATAAATTATATTTTGTACTTTTGATAAATAATAGTAGTTGCCTTGGTTTTTTCCATTCTTTATTGTTTACACATCATTGTTTATTATCATACTATGAATGGTTGCCTTAATTCTTTACATTGATTGATTTTTCCATACCTTAAGGAACCGCAACTAAAAAGTAGGGGGCCTCTTCTTTTACGCTTGGATTTGAGATTCCTGCAGTGGGAACCTCGTTGCCTATCTTATCTGGGGATGAGTATTTTTCAAAACCCGACAGATTTGCTTAAAGGGAATATGGGACCAGCTGTTAGTTCATTGGTAGTGGGGAGAGTAGCATTTCTGAAGATGGTAGCGCTTCCTAGGCTATTTTATTTCTTTGCGACACTTCGCATTTGGATCCCTAGGGCGCGATTTGCCGAGTTGGATTCCCTGATCCCAGCCCTTATTTGGGGATTGGGCCAGAAGAGTGTGGCGTTATCCATACTAAAGCATCCAACGACCGACAGAGGGCTGGCAGTCCCAGACTTTGAGACCTATTATTTGGCTGGGCAGCTCCAATATTTCATGTAATGGATAGTTGACAGTCAGACTCAGGTCCAGATAGTGGGGCATTTTTTCCCAGACCTGGACGCACTAACTAGGGTGCTTTTGAAGACGGGTCATCCTGCACTTGATGACACCAGAAAGTTCTGAGTACTGCGGCATTGCTGAAACAGATGTCTCCAGAATACACGCAGGCAAGCCACATACTCACCCGACTTGCCCATGACCATGCTGAAAGTCTTGCTCCACAGCGGACAATAAAGGGGGATGGAGAAATGGGTTGAAGCAGGGGCGACTGAGAGTGGGAGATTTGTTCCAAGAGGAACAGCTTCTTACCTTTGAGAATTTCCATTTGGGAGCCAATCTTCTCCAGAGCCACGTTTTACTTCAAAGAGTGGTTATGGCAGTCTTTTGCCATCACTGGCAGACAGGTACATCAGAACCGAGACACAACAAGGCCTGTCAATACATAAGCCTATCCTGTGCCTCGATTCAAGTGGTAAAGTAACTATACAGGGCCATGCGAGGGACATGCTTCAATCAATCAATCAATCAATATTTGTTATGGGAGACTAACTCCTATGTGAGAGTCTCAAGGTGCTGAGGGGGCTGCAGGTCAAACTGGGAGCTGAGGTTCAGTCAAAGAGCCAGTTCCTGAGATCCATCCTGAATTGGGTCAGTGACAGTGATAGCCTGAGATGGAGAGGCTTCTGGTGGCAAGGTAGGAAATGGATCTTCCTCCAGTCCTCGTCTTGTTGATTCGAGGGACGATGGTTAGAGCCAGATGGACAGAGCAAAGGTGTCTGGTGGGTGTGTGGAATGAGAGGTGGTGGTTTGGGTATGCTGGCGATATCGTGGAGGGCTTTGTAAGCGTGTGTGTGGAGCTTGAAGGTGGCTCTTTTGTTGACTGGGAGCCAATGGAGTTCTCGCAAGGGTTTGGAGATGTGACTATGGTGGGAGATGTTGAGAACCAGTAAGTCTGCGACTTTCTGCATGTTCAGTAGTTTCCTGAGGAGTTTCTGTTTTATGCTTGAGTAGAGTGTGTTGCCATAGTTGAATCTGCTGCTGATAAGTGCAAAGGCAACCATCTTTCTGGCCTCAGTGGGGCTTCAGCCACTAGAAACACTGTGGACATGCTGGGGAAAGGATCTCGGAGTCCCCATAACAGATAGAAACTGGGTAACTATCCTTGAGAGAATACCCAAGATACCTGGAATTGCCTGATTCAAATTGATTAACATAGGGTGTACCCTACTCCTTGGCGTATTAATTAGTACTTCCACAGAGCTTGCCCGCTGTGTGGCCATGTGGGAGCTGAAGTTCTATATATGCTCTGGAATTGCCCCCTATTGAACCGCTACTGGGAGGAGATCACTAAGGTGGTGGCTGAAGTCACGGAAAAGGAGATCCCCTGCTCCCTGGACAATTGTCAGCTGGGCTGGTCCCACCAAACCTCTAAAAGCAAGGTCAGCAGCATATTTGAGGAGTTAGCCTTTCTTCTGGCCAAAAGGGAAATTACAAGGCATTGGAAGGCCCCCGGAGGACCCCGATTGTCCACATGAAAGAGTGAATAGGAGAGATGGGCAGGGTATGGGGGGAATACTGTTAAGAGAGGCTAGATGACGGTAGAGTCTGATTGAGGTGGCCAGAGCCTGGGAAACTAGTCCATAGTTTAAAGGATCCAGAAAATGGCACCTCAGAGCCCTCACTTAGGGCATCATCTGCGCTGGTAGATCTTTAACGGATTTTGCACCTTCTGTGAAGGCCTAGAGGGGAGTTAGCACCCACTATGTCCTGATAAGGGGTGAGGTTTAGACGTCCCTTCAGTGATTTCAAACCTAGGCCAGGGCTCCCTGAACTAGAGATATGGATGCAACAACAGGAACATACACAGTTGCGACTCATGGCGGGGGGGGGTTACAGTTAGTTAATACATTTTGGGTAGGGAGACAACAGGCTATTGCTAGTAATAACGTCTCTGGGATATTATGATCCATTAAAAAGTTAAGTCAGTGGAATTTGAAGTTTGTTGCCATATAAAAATCAATAAAATGTGTTTACCAACAAATTTATGTGGCTAGTGCCTTTCTTAAAATTAGAAATATGTTATGATGAATTATTAAATGCTCAAGATTTAGGGACCTCAATTCCCCAGGGAGCAAAGTAGGACTGCAAATCATGTTGAGCACCTGCTTTGAGATACTAAAATGGACGTCAAAGACAGGTTTGTGAAAGGAGCAACACAATACAAAATTACAGAAAAAGATAACGGTATAAGAACCTAGTGTCCATAACACCAGTAGACTCGCACGTGAGAGATAAATTAGTCAAAACAATTGAAAATTTTCTAACAAGAGTAAAAAACAATATTGGAGAAGGCAGATCTGCTAATTCAGGAATAGTCTGTAAGTATCTTTCTAGGTACTTTGGCTAAAGGCTGTATTCAGTGTAGGGTTTGACTCAATATTATGAAAAGAATGTTCATAAGAGTGACACACAACACTTTATCTCATTCTGAAATCAATATCGTAACAATGTCTGTTTATGAATGAATTAATGATAAAGCGCACTGCTTCTTCGAACAGAAGCTTCGCAGTGCTCAAGCAAACAATAAAGTCCAACCAGCTTAACAAAGAAGTGAAACCTTGTCGAATAACCAGGTTTTAAGTAGTTTTTTTTTAAGGTTGTCAGAGATTCAACCCTGCACACGTTGGGTGGAAGACTGTTCCAAAGTTTTAGCAGAGAGAACAGTAAAAACACTGGCTCCACAACGGGACTTCTGAAATTTAGGAATCCACAAAAGTCGGCTGTTGTTGGATCTGAGTACTCTCTCATGGGCATATGGAGACAGTCTGTTCTACAAGTTGAGAGGGGCCTCACCAGGAAAGGCTATGAAAGCCAGTGTCAGAGCCTTAAATTTGATACGCTGTTCAACTGGGAGCCAGTGCAGAATGTCTCAGAAGAGGTGAAATATGATGGCGGCGAGGAACTCTTTCTATTAGTCTTGCCGCTGCATTGTGGGTTAACTGTAGTCTGCATATCAAATAGTCTGGGAAACCAAGGTAGAGATTATGCAAGTAGTCCTGGTTAAATGTCACTAACGCATGGACTAATGTTTTTCTCTTCTCCCCAGGAACCAAATGAAGCAACCTTTTTAGGGTTTGAACTTCCAGAAACAGGTTGACAAGATGTGCTTAATTTGAGTAGCCAAGGAGATGGAAGAATCAAAAGTGATGCCAAGGTTTCTTGCCGAAGAGGTAGTATTAGGTGTAGTATTAAGTTTGACAGTAACCCAGAGGGATGGCAGAGGGACATCTCTCTGATTAAAACCAGGACTTCCGTTTTAGACAAGTTGCCTCCATCCATGTCTCGACTCCTCTGAGGGGCTCTTTAAAGTTGTGGAACGCAGCCTCCTTGTTGTCTTGAAAGGAGAAAAGCATCTGGGTATCATCGGCATAAAACACTACCTTAATGCCCCAACACTCGACAAAATCCACCAAGGGGAGTTAGGTACAGATAAAACAGGAGCGGGCTCAGGGCAGAAATGTTTAGCCTGGTGAGCCTTAAGCTTCTCAATCACTAAGCCAGAGTTAAAACAGAAAACTGGATTATTGAGTTAATGTTTAGTTGAGCTTTCACTGGCATGACAGAAACTGCAACGCGAAATATCCGAGAATAAAAATGGTAAACTGCTCAGATGAAGACAAATTAGTCAGAGAGAGTGGAGCATTAGTAGTATGTTTGCCAGAGAAGCAATAAGAACATTAAATCAGTTCTCTGAAAGGTGCTTCTTAGCTTTAGAATGATAAGTCCAGGTCATAAAAAGCATAATGAATTCAGCCAGAAGAGAATCAGACTGCAGCAAAAGAATGCCCTTTCTGCTGGAGTGGGGAATTAGCCCATTGGATCAAATTAAAATTAGCAAATAATTCAGTAACCGTGTGGTGGACTCAAGCATGCCAATAAGCTAAGAGGTGGATGCCATTGTCTGTGCCGATTCTATGATGATGCTTAAGAAAGGGGGGCTGTAGATTGTCTGAATGGTAATTAGTAAATAATATTGGATATTAATCTGAAGCAATCACGTCTCCAGCTGAAATACATCAGGAACAGGAAAAGGTATAGTGGCCCACATGGACTCAAAAGCATCTGCTATTCCATCACCTGTATTTTCAGAGTGAAGTACCAAGGACATCAAGGGACACGGTAAGCTATTTCAAATCCCAAAGTCAAAGACAGCCAGGTTTTAGAGATTAAAAAATCACGTTTTTCATTCCTAATCAATACATTTACTTTTGTCAATACATAATAATTTAACCTACCTTTAAAAAGTAGTATAAAGGAATGGAACAGGATCGACAACCGTTAGTGATGGATATCAAAAGTGTCCACAGTCTGGTTCATAGAGAAGCAATTTCCAGGGATTCAAGCTGTTTGAACACACCAGGTCAACTGCTAAAGCATTAGGACATAAAGCCAGAAGCTCACCCAGGGCCTGATTCACAGAACTAATCTGATACAAAATACTAAACTTACTACTTTGGGTATTCACAGAAGACATTTAGTAGTAGTAAAGTTAGGATTTTGTCTTAAGTTTGACTTAAGACAAACTTAAGACAGACTTAAGACAGACTTAATTCAAACTTAAGACAGACTTAACACAGACTTAAGACAGACTTAACACAGACTTTAGACAGACTTAAGACAGACTTAAGACAGAGTTAACCCCTTCCATGCGGGGCGGATTCCCCCGCGGTGCTGACCGTTGCTTGCGCGGGCGTGGTCATGACGGAACGGTTCCGTCATGAGCACAGCGCAACCGACGCTCATGACGAAACCGTTCCGTCATGAGCGTCGAAGGGGTTAAGAGAGACGTAAGACAAAATCCTAACTTCACTACTACTAAATGCCTTCTGTGAATACCAAAAGTAGTAAGTTTGGGATTTTGACTCACATTAGTTCTGTGAATCGGACCCCCGGAGAGTACTTTCAACCAGCAGTAATAATGTGGCACACAACCGGATGGGAGTTTCTGTTTTGGCACACCAGTGCCATCTAAATATGGTTGCAATGAATGTCGGTGAGGCAAACAAGGATGTAAGACCCCTGAGTCCGCACCCAAGAGATATTGGCAGAGTTAAGGTGAGGGTGAAACAGGTCATCTCAAAAGACTGCCCAAAAATATAAAGCAATAAAAATAAGCACAATTAAAGATTAAATTAAGTTAACATAAACACATTGTTGCAGGGATTCTGCTTATGCACAGAACTATGCGCAGGAAACCAGGACCTCAGAGAATTGTGGTGCACAAGAAACTCCCCTCAGAACCAAGAACCCCTATCCGACTAGCTTAGTGTCACATTCGTTATCCGAGATTTAGCTCGGCGGTCCCAATGTATAGACAACCCAGAACAAGCGACTTAGATACTCTCAGGAGTGGTGGGAATCCGAAATACCCGTTGGTAGCTATATATCAGTCCACAACAGAATAACAAAGACACGGTAAAGTTTAAAGAATTTATTTTATAAACCTCGCTTTCCTAAGATGCAGTACTTTGGCTAACACAAGCAGACAAATGGTTAGGATCAGCACCATCAGCATTGTTACAATACCATAGAAAATGAAAGGAGCAATCATAATAATAATGACAGTGGAAAGCAACCACCCTCCTTTCTCTAGCAACTAATAAGTTATTATTAGACTAATTGAAGGTCTCTTAGGCTTGCATGGGGGACCCCATACCTTATAGATCAGCTTAGTGGAATCACATCACAGGATCAGCTAGGCTCTCTCCTGCAACAGCTCTTCATTTCGAATGTAACAGAAAACATGCTGCTCTGTAATATTAAAGGGCTCGTCTTTCAGGTATTGGCAGCTGTATGTAGTTATGGCTAAGAAGTGGTACGATCAACCTGAACACAACAACCTGCACCGTCTAGTGACCCAGACTCGTTCTTTACACGGTGTACAGACCAAGGTCACTGCTCGCTGTTAAGGATGTTAAACAACAGACGGTTCTCATGTGAAGCAAAGTCGAGTCAGCAGTTCTCGAATGAATAACATGTAACAACAATGTCGCGTGCAAAAGCAGCAGAAGCGGCAAGCTGGCTTTCTAACAGCCGTCGAGGTTATGCTAACTTAGCGTTGTACATAGGGAGTGGTTAACCCATACTACAACATACTGCAAATGCAAGCCAATACCAGGTAATTTCCAATGCAAGGAAACAGGAAGTAAGAAAGCAAAGACGAAATTAACGTTTTTCACACTTGCGCCCATACGGAGTGAATGCGCAAGTGATATATATCAATATGGGCACCTCAGAAGGGTGGGATGAATGTGGGTACGGCAATCAAGAAGACAATACTCCTCCTTTCTCAGTGCCTGAGAGTGGAAAATTAGAAAAAAGTGAAATACCGTCAAAAGATGAAACAAGAATCAAAGCAAAAAAGAAAAGCAAAGTTAAAAATATCAGAAATCATTACAAAAGTAATTTTTTTTACCAACAGTATATAAATAAGTAACATTTTGCACAAAAAGAAATAACAAGATGCAACTCTAACACCTTTTTAAATTAGCAAATTCATGTACCGATTACGCAAATATGTTGTGGGATACAGCCAATACCGCTGACAGATTCAATTACCACTGAAGCGACAAATAGAAAATAGAACATCCAAAAAACAACTGCACCCTGGGAATCGGCAGGCAGGTAGATACTGTTCTGTTGGAATAGTCGTGTTGTCTGAAGTCAGATTGTTTTTCCATAATCTTGATTGCCAAGGGCAATGTAACAATAATGAGCGTGCACGTTAGTATCCGAAGAAATGTATATATGCAACTCTCAGAGAGCAATAAAAACATCACATGTAGCACTGAAAAAAGGTAATAAATACCGTGATTTGCAGGTTGGAATGCAAATCAGATCTTGCTCAGCAGTAGCAAAGCAGTGATGAATTGAGAGGGAACACAGAGTGCATTATTGACGGATGTGACTCGGAGGGGTGCAGGTCAACATCGTTTCCAAGGCAACGTGCAGCATTTATCAAACACTCTTCGCATTCTTCATTATGCAGATCACCACTTAGCTCATCAGATGAGATGAATCTTAGAGCTAATACCATTGGCAGGTGTACTCGGATTCAGGATGGGCCTGGAAAATACAGTAGGCTCACAGACTTTTTGTTAGGAGGTCAAAGGTGGAGGATACATAACATGCTGCAATCTCTGTCAGAGAAAGGGTATCATTAGCAGAAGTTCTCTTGTGTGTGAACCCATCAGAATGGTGGGAAAGCACTTAATGCTGGGGTAAAGTTCAGATCCACTTGCTGGAGTAATTGAAGGTGAGCTTACTTCAAATGAAGCACCTGTTCAGCTAACCACAGAGGGAAGATAGTAGATGATGCTCAGTAGTGTCACATCTTCTCACTGACTATTTTCTAGAATGCATCATTTTAAATGGAATGTGTGAGGAGAGCATTGTACATCGAGGTAGATGAACATGAATGCATTATTGAATGACAGCAGTGAAATGTAAGATTGATTCTCAATGATTTGATGAATGTACCTAAAGAACAATGTTACTGTAAGGCAGATCAAGCAGTGTAGTAAATGAACATTAAGTGGAAAAAATCAAAGGTATACGGATAGTAATTTGGGTTTTGGTTCATTACCTGGGAGGATTGCACAGTAAACTCAGCATCTGAATGCACAAATGGGCACCTGCATGAAACTTTTCAGGAATGCTGAGTTAGGCCTTTTCACAACTGTTGAGTTAGGGCTGTGTTACTGCATGAAAGCAAAGCCCCTCTTCTCACCTCTTCACAAGCATAGACCACCCGCAGACAAAAGGTTAATACAACAGTATAAGGATTAAATACAAAAATGCCCTGAAAGAATAGGGGATGTCTGGGGATCTGATAGAGGTCCTTTCTGTGAACATTGAACAGGTGGCCCTCTGATATAACCCACACAGTGAGGTGAGGGCCTCTTAATTAAGGGCTGGTGCTCTACGCCCAAGTTATGCGGCTCTTAGAGTGCTGCAAAATCTGCGTTGCACATATCTTCTCTAGTGAAGAACATCTCATCCATAGTCACTCATGGAATCAAGAGGAGGAATAGACCTCTTACCTGTGTCAAATTATATGGGTGTATTAGTGTTTTTAGTTATCTGAGGTACATGGGCCTCAGCTATATACAGCCAGCTACAGGGAAAATCCTAGTAATACCCTACATAAACCCCTAAACTGATGATTGGATTGAAAGACAGGCGCAGAAATTTAGGGCCTGATTACAGTTTAGCAGACAGGGTACTGTACGGTGAAAGAGTAACCTGACCACCAAACTCTCGTTCACCCCAAACTATTTTCAGTCAAGCAGACTAGCAGGTTTACACTAGTTGGAGTAAAATGTCCTCCGTCGGAGTAAAGATTCCTTCAGAGGCCCAAGGGAGTACAGGCCTATTTAGAGTGTTTGCTCCGTGTTTTTTTTTACCGCCTGTCAATATATGGAGTATCATGGTTTTGAGGAATAGTAAAAATCAAACATTGACTCCACACACCATGGGAGAAAATTCTCATGGTGCTGGGGCCATTAGTTTTTTTTTCTTTTCCAAAAACAAACTCCTGCAGTGGTAGTTTCTTTTTGGAAAAGAAAAAGTTTTTAAAAGGTTGGTGCAAGTGTCTATCACCAATAAGGACACACACCAAATTTTTAAATGGCTTTGTATGAACTGCTGTGATGATGTTTCATGCAAACCTATAGCGTTCACCATTAGGAATTAGGTGAACTCTAAATTTGGTGGACAGAGTAAAGGCATGGTGGTGGAATAAAGTCCTCCAACAATGTGACTACATTTGCTATGTACTCCAACGTTTAAAGTGGGCCCAACTTTCCTTCAATGTTGAACCTTGGTAGGTGACACAGTCTTTTGTTTCCTAGGGTTGTGACTATGGCCATTTAAGAAGTAGTTATGCAAGTTGAATTAGGGATGACATGAACTACGCATATCATATGTAGGTACAAGTGGTGGCTGGTGCCGGTGAACAGAGATGATTTCCATTATGGTGTAGACTGTTCCCGGCAGAAGTCAGTAAATCCCAGGCTCTTATCCTTCCAGTTTTCAAAGTGCTCCTGTCATTATCAACTTTGGAGTTCCCAGAAGACCTGTATGCTAGAATACCAGAATAACCTGGTGGACACCACTTGAGAAACTGAGCGAGTAGTTGACTTCATTGTCTTTTTGGACCTGCCTTGCTCTAAATAAGGACACCTCAGGATATCAGAGAGCTGGAAGCAACCATTGTGACTTTGAAGATAATAGTCAATAAGAATATTATCTCACCAATCTGTCTGGTTTGGTTGGTTTTATCAAGGACACTATGCCCTTGCTAAACAGTTTCATTGCATACTTGCTTTCCCTCAAATCTTGTACTGTGCATTGGTCTTGGCTCATTTAATTTTCCTCTAAGTCCATGGTAGATGGTGCATTTAATACACCAGCTAAGTCAACAGTAATTTATGCTTTGCAAGGCCTCAGAGATGGTTGCTGAATATACACAAATTTGGTATACAACTCATTAGGAATAGTATGCCCTCACTTCGAACAATTACCCAAAGCTGTTTTCACTATGTTGGGGAAGTTGGATTTTCCAGGAACAGGCTTGGATGTGAGTAAAATCACTTTTTAATTATTTTAAACTGTGTTAAAATTATAGAGCACTGACAAAAAGTTATGATTCACTTAGTTATAACAATCTAATTAAATGGTAAAAGTAGATTTGTGATAAACTTAGTTGAATATGACTTTAGGGTAGCGTACTCAGTGCTTCCAAGAATAAAATCATTTTAGACTGGTTTTCCCCTCATCCGTGCTTCAGACACCTAATACACTTCATTGAGTTGCTTCCTTGCAACCCTGCTCATGGAAGACAATGACTTGGTCTCTGGCATCAAGAAGTGAGAGGTATTGTTAGCAAGTTGCCTTTTAGCATATATTAGCCTTCTTGAAGGAAAACTGGAGCAACAGTCAAAAGAATATAGCTTTCACAGCTATTCCTCTGAGTTGAAAATCCCAAAGAGGGCTTTCAGGACAATGGATGATTCCCAGAGCTATTCCTGAAGTTCTGTTTATCCCCACCAGGAGGAGGGAAAACCAGTTCCAGCACTGCCCAAGGGGAAGACTACCATCTCCATAGGGGAGTGGCTTGAGGAGGGAGGGGACATTTGATGGGGAAGGATGACTCAGACCATCTTGTTTGAGGGGTAATGGGAAGGTTTGCAGTTAAGTTCTCATCAGGTTTAGCCACACCATGGAACTCACCTGGACTGACCACTCCATTGTCCACTTTAACCCCTTCAGTGCCCATGACGAGCTGGACTCGTCATGGGCTGCGGTGGCGCTGTGCCCATGATGAGTCCAGCTCGTCATGAACTCCGCCCGCTAATACAAAGCGCGGCACTGGGCGGGGAAAGGGGCAGGCATGCAAGGGGTTAACATCACCAGCTCGTGCACCTCCGCCCTCAGGCTTCCCAATGCCCCCACTGCAGCAGGAGCAGTCTCAAGACAGGTGGATCAACGCCCTCAACACCACCCACCCCATCTCCTCCAACAACCTAGACCAGAATGTCAGAAACTTCAACAACTGGATCACCATCAGCACCAACAACGTCAATCCCATAAGCAACAACACCCACAGAAGATCCACCAAGCAGGCTAGCTGGTACATTGGGATTTTAGAACTGCTAAGTGACACTGTAAACAACTGTAAAGGAGAAGGCACTCCAGCAAGGACAAAACCACCTTCAAGACAACCCTCAATCTCAATCACAGACAGTTGAGAGAATCGAAGAAAAAGGCCTTAGCCTCATGCATTGAATCAAGCTCCAACAACAGCAAAGAACTCTTCAACATAGTCAAGGAATTCTCCAACCCCTCAGCTGCAACAAACAGCATTACTTTCTCAGAGGAACTCTGCAACATCCTTGCAAGTTTCGTATAGGACAAGTTATCACCAACATCTACAGAAACTTCAAACCTCAGCAAAAGGACACCGACTTCTTCAAGCAACACAACAACTCCGCTACCATAACAGACATCTGACTAACCAAATGGAGCCAGCTCACCCCATAGGACACTGCCTCCATCATGAACTCCGTTGACTCAGGGGTCCCAATCGATCCATACCCTTACCACATCTTCAACCTAGTTGAACCCAGAATCAGCCACATACTCACCACCTTGTTCAGCACCTCTATTGCCAAGACCACCTTCCCCGAGGACTGGAATCACGAGAAGTCGGGCCCTATTGAGGAAACCATTGGCAGAGCCCAGCAAACTCAACAACTGCTGACCGATCTCCCTTCTCCCAGCCAAAGTACTTGAAAAAGCAATCAACCAATAGTGGCAGATAGTGACATCTGTAAGTGGTGAAGCGTAAGTTAAGGAAATGGCTGCCCCCTTAATGTCTGCGTGGCTTTAGTGCCCAAGGGATATCTTAAATCTGCTTTCGAATTCTGGAAGTCACCGCAAGGATGTGAAGAGTGTGCGAGATGTCAGTCGACTTCAGAGTCTGACTACACCCCTAGGCCGGTAACAACTCTACAGGTTCCCCATCGCTAAAATGGATTACCTGCACAGAGGCCTGCCTACACGTGGTGCTTAAATCCGAATTTATGCAATGATGTGAAATAGTCAACTCATAATACACATATCCTTTCAGCTGCTTACACAGCAAAACACCGTTTTACCGCAGGTGTGAATGTTTGTTAGAGGAGCTTTGCAAAAATGCTCCAATAAGTATCTTAAAGAGGACAGTTGAACTATCATAATAAATAGCCAGACCAACATTAACACAATGGGCTCATGAAGATATAAAACTGCAGTAGACATCACACCAGTACAAGCGGTGACTTTTACCACATTTACTTTAAATGGCCATGAACCAAAGCAGGGAATGGGGAGTTTGATGCCACCCACATGGCTGGCTATTTACCTCGCTCGGACGAGCTCTCGATTAGCTCTCTGCTAGCAGGCATTCCATTGTCTGTTCAGCCATATGTGGCGTCTCCATCACTAAAACGATGTTGTCCTCGAGCCCCCCCTTCATTGCAGCAGCGAAGGCCCATTTGAAGCAAAGGAAATCAACTTGTTTCCGGTCCACACACAGGCCCACTCTCTGCCTCCTCTCAGCTGTGGTTCATCCACATTATTTAGACCATATTATCTACAGCCCTTTCATCTTCCCTGTGAACTGATTTTGATCTAAAGGATATACAGGGACCAAGCACGAGGGCTATTCTATTGGTTTCATAAATCAGCTGCAGAAAGCAAGAGCGGCATGAGTTGTGTTTCTTCTGGAGTTCTGCAGTGGCAAAACCCCAATGACCCCATGAGCCTAACAGACACACTCCTTTTTCTGCACCATTATGGAAGTTATTGAAGATAAAAAAACAGAGTACCAACTGCTACCAAGGCTATATTTAAAATGTCTGTGATTTTATAGATAGCCACCGTCAGCGGAGGCTAATCAGTTGGGCCAATTCCAAATATACACATGTATGTGCCAGCCACACATCGACTTGCCGCAGAGGCCCATTGTGTGCAGCAGCAGTACTGTATGTGATAACGGGGTGGGGGGGGGGGCTTCGCTGTGGTAAAGTGACAGCAGGTGTGTGAGCAGAGTGGCAATTGTCAAGCATAACAGCAATTGTCAAGCTGCAGTTTCCCTTAAATAGATGCAGACATTTAAAGTAAACCAAGCAGGCGCCTTCGATCTGCTCTACAATCAAGCTTTGGGGGATATTCTCGTAAGATGGTGCTGGTGATTTTTTTATGCGAGTGCAGCCTCTTCAATGTTTTATTAACCTAAAAAACAGTACCTCGCTGGCATTTTAAGTGCAGAAGCAGTGTGTGATCGGAGCCCCGGTGCGGTGTCTGTTCCGAGAGCAGCCTTCACGAGCGCATGGCAGCGTCACCGTGAGAGACGTGGAGACCTGCAGTGCTGCTCAGCCCGGGTGTGTGCGTGAGTGACAGTGTGAATGGGGCCCTATAGAACAGAGTCTTCCTCCCATCATGGATTGCAAACGCTGTAAAGTGTATGAATGCAACAAAAATTTCAAGAACCTGGTACCGACAACCATTAACAACAATAGATGCCCCTAATTCCAACGGAAAATATTTTTTCTGGTGGGGAAATAATAGTAAACAGTGTTTAGCAAACGAAAGGTCTGTGGGTGACCGTGGTGCAGTGTCAGAGGCTTACCACACAGTTCAATCAAAGAGTCTCCAAAAAGAATTATCCTAAAATGCACAATGGGACCTTATTTTAGTTTTCACAAACAAAACATAATTTGACAAAACGTATTGAGCTGATAACACCTTGCTGATCTAATGTGATGGGTGTGTCTGTTTTTCTTGAGAGAAACAGTTGATCTGTGGTTTAATGCCCAAAGATAGCAATAAGCAAAAAAAGGTGACCAGTCCAGCTTTACAAAGGGCCTTCTAATGCACGGCAACATGTGTCACCGCTTTCTGTAACTTTTGAACCGCTTGAGTAATAAAAAATCGTTTTTTTGTTAAAATCAGCAGATTATGTGGCAGATGATGCATTATGTGGCAAATGCAGCTAATCTATAATTATGCTAAAATCGCCCCGGCAGCACAGTCGCATAATTCAAGTAGCCCTGGGTATAATGGCTGTAATGCATGGGCTGCAACTTCAGTGCATGGCATCCGATGAGAACTATATTATGTTTCAATGGAAGCTGAAGACTTGGGTTTTACAGCTGCATGGAACCAGAGGCTGCTGAACATCATTCATCATAATTGAAACATACCATATACAATCATTAATGAAGAACTGCAAGGTCCAAGTAGGATGTTTTCTTTAATTCCAGGGGAGGAAGTGGTCCCTTAATCTTCATTCATACTGTTTTTCTAAAAAAGGTTTTATTTTTAAAATTATGAAAACAGACACTTCTATTTTGGTAAAAACTGACTCCTGGTTATATTAGTTTGCTGCTGTTGTGGACTTCATTCATGTTTGGGGTGGGCTGAAGGGCCTTGAGTGTCTTCATGGGAACGTGGTCAAAGGTGTGGCTAAAACCAAAATCGTCTGTACGTGTTTTAAGTCTTTCACCGTCAGGTAGCTACACATTAAAAAAACAGCCACTTAAATGACACATAAATAAAAAAACTTGCTACTCTGTGGGAAATTAAATATAGTCAATTATGAAGAATCCTTTAGTTAATGCACTGCAAATGTCTGTGTGTAACCAGAGAGACACAGAATTAAATCTTGGTTGGTGCAGAGGAGCTTAGTGCCTTGTGTATTTTTAGTGCTATGAGGTCACAACCTGTGACAGAAAGCACTGTGAATATGTATACTTGCATTAGACACAGTGGGCCTCATGTAGGTAGCCAAATACCGGTCGGTAACGGCCGATTTTCGGTAATTATACCGTTACCGACCGGTATTTTGGCTATTGGTATGTAGGGGGACAATTTTTGGTTTCGGAATGTACCGAATCGGTAAAATTACCGAATTGGTAATAATACCGAATCGGTAATGTTACCGAATCGGTAACGTGTCCGATTCGGTAATTTTACCCATTCGTTAAATTCCGAAACCAAAATCGAGATGTAGGGGGAGTGTGTGGGTGTTTTAAAGAGTCGGTATTTACCACCAACTTATAGTTGGTGGTAAATAATTAATGTATGTGTATGGGCATTTTGAAGCGCGTAGCAGTGTGCAATGTGGCATACATACATGCCCTTAGGGCATGTATGTGTGCCACATGTGCACACATGGCCGAATCAGGGGTGCAACAGGGTGTCAATGTGACACCCTGCCACCCTTGCTTGTTCTCCACCATTACCGAATCGGTATTTACCGATTCGGTAATGAGGCATACCTTGCCCTCAATGGGAAGGTATGCCTCATTACCGAATCGGTAAATACCGATTCGGTAATTACCGAATTGTAACGAATCGGTAAAAAATACCGACTCATTACCTACATACGAGTTACCACTTCTAAAATACCGATTCGGTAACGTTCGGTATTTTAGAAGTGGTAACTGGTATGCTACCTACATGAGGCCCAGTATGAGTTAGACTGCTACAAAATGTGCAACACGTTTTACGATAAAAATGTGTTTAGAAAATATAGATTTCAGTAATACTCAGACCGTGCATAATGCAATTTTGTTTACATAACTGTCCCTAATGCAATTTTCTTTACCTAACTGTCCCTTCAGTACCTCCTTAGGGAGTGTAAGAACCATGTAAATACAATGACACCTAAAAGCATGCACTTCACAGCTCAATTGTTAACTCCTTGCACTATCACTCAAAAAAATACATTTTTGTCATCACAGCACTTCCAGTGATTCATCAGTTAAAGCCGGTAGGATCCCCCAATCTTCCTTTCCATTTGTAGAGTACACTTTACATTTGCATATTAACTTGTTGTGCGCATTTGAATTTCTTTCAGGCAAGCAGCACACTGCAGAAAGGGTGTTTAGCTGTATGCCCGGCTTCGGTTTTACGGCACAGGAGAGTCCCTGAATGACACTCCAGCTGAAGCATTTTTATTATTGGTATTAACCATCCAGGGATAGTTGTCCTTTTCCAAAACAAAGAGTAAACGTTTTGCAGAAGTGAGGCTGACGAATGCACGCACCCCGTTCCCATGACTCCACGGCTCCCCCTCGGGGTCCCTTACTGCAGATTGAAAACCTCTGCCCTAGATGAACCCACATCACCCCCTACCTCGGGGAACTTCACTGGATCGTTGTGCTAAAAAATGCCAATTCAAGCTCCTGACCCATGCATACAAGGCCATACACAACTGCAGACTCACCTACTTGAATCACTGCCTAAACTTCCATCAGCCCACTAGACACATCCACTCCGGATGTCCCCATCTCCGGCATCCGGCGTAGCAGATGCGGAGGTCACTCCTTCTCCTACCTAGCAGTGAAGATGTGGAATGACCTTCCCTTTCATCTACGGACCTCCCAATCTCTTCCACAGTTCCAAAAGTCCCTGAAGACCTGGCTGTTTTACTAATTAATGGACCGGGCCAGTGCCTAGATACCTTCACAGGTAACAAGTAGCCCTCTACAAATCTACTGATGGTTTGACTGATTGAGGAATGCTGACAAAGGAGGTCAGAATTCTTGAGAAAGTAATCAGAATTCGGTATAATGAATTCTGTAGTCACTGTCTAGTGCAGAGGATACGAACTGGAAAATAACCGCTATCTCTTCAAAAACTTCCTGGGCCTGGGAAGAAACCATCAGGATGTAGATGTTTTATAAACGTAATGTAAACATGACTTTAGTGTAGTGTACTTTGTGCTTCCTAAGAATAAAATGGTTTTAGTAATAAACACCAGGAGGAAAAAAGACTCTATCTGGAAGGTGGAACAAATAGAGCTAAATTGCCCCTGATTTCTGCTGGCACCCAGGGACTGGCCCTGCTTTCCAAAGGTCAAGTGGTTGACTTATGTTACCTACTGCAAGAATATGCATGGTACAGCTGAAAACTGAGCACTAGATCCTGACCAGATAGAGATCTTGCAGATCGAGCCTGCCCTGAGGATCTGAGGCCTGCATGAGTGACCAGGAGGAACTTTTTTTAGCAGCTACAAAACAAGTTGGACTTAGACATTGTTTCACATTCAGAGGACCAAACAAGATCGTAGTCGATGGAGTAGCATCTTTGCCAAACCCATGGTCCGCCCATCTAATTTACAGGCAGATGGACACTTGGTATGTCAGAGCCTACTCCGGCTCTGTCGCTAACATACTCCTCCGATGGCCTTATGGAGTAAGGGCCGTCAGAATGATGGCCATGCAACTATTCATGCAATTTACTGCGAGCGGCAAAATTGCCTGTTTTTAGGCAAGGGACGGTGAAAACATTCAAATGACCCTCATGTGCTGGGAGAAAAATCTCATGGTTTTGGAGTCAATGGGTTTTGTGTTGTGAAACACAAAATCAGGCTTTGATTTTATTTTTGAAAAAATAAAAAGAAGTTACAAGTTTGACGACCAGCCATCATGTTTGACGGAGATGTTTGTCTAACTTTTAACACATTACTAGGAATCGCCAAGATGGTGGTTCCTGCCAGTATTTATAGTTGTCTACAGGGCTGGCGTACAAATGTCGATCAGGACCACAGACTGGTGCCCCATACTTGTGCCTTATCTGAACCCGAATCCTTTGCCATCACTCTGAAATCATGCCAAAGTACTAGTCAGCCACAAACTGAATATTTCAATAGGCTTTTTTTGTTTTCTTAGCAATTTCTGACTCAGAACTTTAAAAATGTTTAATTACTGTGTCTGTAAGATCATTTTTTATTTTTCTAAGTTGTTTCTGGAATTGTATTGCATTGTTTTCTCAACTTAAAAATTGTTTGGTATGGTTTGCACACATTTTTCTGAGAAATTGCTTGCACCACAGTGACAAGCGACTGAGCCCAGGTTCTCCTCGGAAGGTGCTTAAAACTAACCAATGTCTGTTTATTAAGTGGGCATGGGTAACTTCTTCCCAACTTAACAATCCACTTTCTAACAGCCTCACAGCACAAGTACCACGGAAAAGGGCAGTTCTTGAAGCCAAAATCAGCCATGCACAAAACCAGTTCAATCCAGCTCCACTCTTCAGGAGACCGCAACAAGAACGGGCCCATGGATGCATGCTTGGATCATGGTTGCCCATCCTTCTCTGAAAGCCATCTTCTATCCTTCAGCTTGCCTGTGGAATGCAAAGCAGAATTATGACCAGACCTGCCCTGCCCCAGAAGGATTTCCATGATCTGCTTTTCAAAAAGAATTACTAATTTCAGGCTAGCAAATCTACGTGGATAGCAGGGTAGGACACTATTTAGTTGTGCCATAAACCCCGATCACCTTTAAGTATTTACAGAGTAAGAGAAGTCTACATTACAGCAAGGAAAATGTATTAAGTTTAAACATCAAATCATGGCCTGCGATTTTGAAGTCGAATTTCTCGAATGGTGGATTGATTGCCTTCCACAAACATTGAACATAACAATGTAGACAGCGAGCATACCTGGGAGGGAAATTGACAGGTTGCTGTAAATGAACAGGATGTCATGGCAGAATAATTCACTGGGCCGTGGATCAATTTCATTGACCTAGCACCCCCAGAGGGACTTCTGCTGCAGTAGTATTTCTTTTGATATCTTAACTGTGAGAGCAATGCATGCGCACTGTGACTGTTGACCGTAATGTGTGCTATTACATTGTGTCAAACCGTGCAATCATTGTGCCTAATGGCTTCCCGCGTCCTTTAAGATTTGTGAACAGCCACATGTCATGCACAGTAAATTATGTGCTTGGAAGGTCATTAAATGAAAAGGCCAAAATGTGGCTTCAGCACAAGAAATACAAGCAGCCATGTGATTGCTCTGACATATTTGAACACGTCCACTGAACAGGGGGGGGCTGCTTGCATTGCAAGGTTTTTGTAAAATGTGGGATGGTGAATTAATTTGCTGAAAGCTAAGGCAGATAGTTGAAGCAAGTACAAAGTAATCTTCAAGTGCATGAGTCCTAGACCAATGAACTTCATATTCACGTCTTATTTAATCATTTTACTTCTGGGCACAGTGCATCAGCAGCGTGTTTCTTGGTCACTACGCTGTTAAAGGTGATTTGCCTTTAGAAAGATAATTCTAGATTGCATTTAAATTTAGATATAAAATTAGCACTGAGACTTTAAAATGTCTGAATGTGATATCGGGTCGAAATTGCACCCAACCTAAATGGTTCGCATTGTAGTTCCAATTTTTGATAATATGCTTGTTCCGTATTCAAGTTCTGGACCCTTCAGACCCCTCCTCTTAAAATTATTAATTAAGTAATGTCACTTATAGAAGGAAGAAATATTTCTGTATAATCATTTAATATTTATTATATGTCTGTAAATTGGGTTTAATTAGGTGCAGGTTGTTATAATGTCCTTTAAGACTACCAAAAAAAGTCTTGTATGGATTGTTTTCCCTCTGCTTTTCCAGTCGTCCTAATTGTGCTTTTTCTATTTAAAATAAATCCTGCACTGAAGTGATCCTACATCCTTCTCTGAGACTGATGTTTTTGTGGGTGGGTATGGAAACCTGTATCTTCCAACCCGCCGCGATTCTAGCAATGAAACGAATCCTCTAGGTTATGTTTTAAGTCAGGTAACCAGCTGTTTTAGATGTTTGCTAGTCTGTTCCATCAGCTCCAAAAAGATACACCGAGAAAGATATGGATTAAGCTACGTTCAGCAATTTGTTCACTCGTTTGTGCCCCCTCAGCCTCTGATTAGGAAAAGTCTCTTCCCCTTCTTTGGATCCGACCAGAAGAGTATCTCAGGCTTAAAGTTAACTGTTGGCTATTATTCAGTGATTGACGGTAATTTTACCCGGTGGGGGGGCCAGGAGGCCACTAAGGCACCCACACACTCACTCAAACTCATGCATTTACACACACACCCATTCCCAATATTCACATACAATTACACATACATTCATTATAGATGATCACCCAATGAGAAAAGGCAACATTCCCTCACTCGTCACAGAGTGAGATGGGGTCAGCGAGACTGCTGACCACACCTTACTCTCTGATGAGTGGTTGCTGATTGACACTCAGCCTTGGGCACATCAGGACTTAAAACAACTGAAGTGCCCAGGTCCTAGGCGATTAGCGACACTCCCACTCATCATGACGGGGAGAGCCTGGAGGCACTTTTGCCAGGCTGAGAAGGTCACACCTGTAATGCTGGAGGGCCCTTATGCAGATATAATGATGACGCAGACACAGTTAGTTAGTTAGTGGAACTGGCCCAGGGCACATGCGCCCAGCCCCTTTTATTAGCAGGGTCACATGTCCAGTGATGGATGGGTGTGGGGTGGGTTGTATGCCAGCCCTCTGGGAGTGGCTGGTACATCAGAACAACCAGCAGGTCACTACATCCCTCCCAAACTTTATTCAAACTGGAAACAATAAAGTCCCACCTGTGGGAGAGAATAAAACAAAATAACAAGCTTCAGCTGAGCCTCTTTAGCTGCCTGCAAAACAAGACAATGGTATGACAGCAGCTGGGACCACCAGTTCTATTTGGCACAGTTCAGGGATACCCTGCAGGTCCGGTCTGCATTCAACTCTGTGCAACGTCTTCTAGGAATAGCTCTCGTGGTGGCAGAGCAGGTACAGTGATGGTGGATCGGGTAGATGTTACTTTTCACCAATCAGTCCTCGTTGTCGTGGCATCAGTGGCAGTTTCTCTTTGAGGGCATCGGGGCTCCGCCCCTTCACAGTCACGATCAAAAGAAAGCTTTAAAGCAATGCTAAACTGCTTCTTTCAAAAATAAAAACTTATACACAATACACATTGAACTATCTTACTGGGAGCTGCTGTACACTCCCACTCACCGTATTTGTTGCTGTGATGATGACAGTGAGGTGATGCTTTCCCTAAATATGCTCTCCTGGGCGGGCACAAACTCTTGAGTATTTGCCGGGCTGAAAATCTCACAGCCCCGAGGCCTGTGAGGTCATCAGCTCGGTAAAGACACTGCATCCATGACCAGGCTCCACCCCCTGATGACGTGGGGGTTAAGTTAGCCCTAGGCGTGTAAGTTTCAAGCCCTGTGGCGCTAGGTCTCCACGTCAATCAGAGAGTGGAGCGCATTGTCACCACACCCTTTTCCAACTTGTCACAGAGTTTTAAAGGATGTGGTACATACTGCATTGAGGAAGGCAAGAAATTGAGTCTGCGCAGTTTTCCATCGGTTTTAAAGATACACTGCGCAGACTCGAGGTGTCTCTTGCTTCCCGCGCTGCAGTTAGACACCATTTGAGCTCGGGCATGTCCTCAGATTTATTGCCAGCAACAGACTCATGGAGACGTGGAATCAAGGACAAAGTGTTACGCACTGGAGCTGTGTGTGTTTATGTGAAGGAGTCCGCATCACTGACTCGTCTGTCTTGAAGCTTCCCTCCATGTCACTAGGTGAGGTACAAAAAATGTCAACTGGCCAATTTGATTTGTTGTAATTATTGGGGCCTGGCCTGCTAAAATTAATGCCTGTTTCGTAGCTTGCATAATTATTTCCTCCTTCATGTTGTTTGGAGGGTTTTGAAAGACAGGGGCTGTTTTTATTGAACTATGTTTGTGGGATTTGCAGGCACGCTTAAAAAGTTCCTATTCTGAACTCATTAAAAACAAGCATTGGCATAGCCAATAGGTCTCGCCTTTGGGACCTTATAAGTGTTTAGCCATGCTACAGTTGCATAACTAAATACTTATAAGGTCCAAAAAGCGAGACCTATTGGCTATGCCAAGCGGCTGCGAAAGTGAAAGTGATGGCGATCGCGATCAAACATCAAAGCGGCCGCAAAAGTAAAAGTAATCGCGGTCAAGCGCGGCGCGCGTGTCCGCGCACATGCAATGTAGCTCTAGGCTGGCCTGGTAGCACTTTTTGGAGCCCTCTCAATAAGTCTCGCCAGACCAGCACATGCGCTGGGTCAGGCGAGACCTAAAAATCAGGTCAGTGAGCCAGATGACATAAATACAGCCCTCAGCCTTCAAGGCTGTTTTGAAGACGCAACGCAACCCTGACGAGATATACGAATCCGCAGGTTGCGGTTAAGCTATCCAGAAGTCTCTGAGATAACGCTGACCATTGAAATCAGTGGGGGTGAGGTATGCAGTAAGTGAGCAACCCTTACGGTGCTGACAAACCATACATTGGCCAGCATAAACAAAGCTAAGAGGCTAGTCGACCCTAGCCCTGAAGAAGTTGCCGCCAATCCATACAGGCAACGAAACATGTTGGTTTTTTAAGGGGATAGCCACACAGCCTGAATAAAAAGTCTCTTTAGCTAGTGTGGGCTACCCGGTTTTAAATTGGGAATATTTGGGTCCTGATCAGACTCATTCTCCCTAGTCTCAGGGTCGACACCCATTGTTTTTTGTTACACATACACACAGTTAAGTTATTAGTTTTTCCCACAATAGGCACTAGAGACAAACGCTACACCTGTTGTGTCACTTTTGTGTTTCTCACTGGGGACGGCAGTAACCAATGATGATAAAGTGAGGTAACGGACGAGTACCTGTCCGCTTACACCTCGTGGGGGTTACGTCCGTGAGGTATTGCCGCCCTCATCCTCCCTTTTTTTCCACTTTGTCTACACTCTTCCTCTGTGGCATCGAAATAGATAACAATCTTTGGGGGTGGAATGTGAAATTGCTCAAGTTTTCTCCTTTTCCGCCTTTCCTTCCTTCTTTACATACAGGGGGGCCACACAGGTTTCTAGGGGAACCTTTATTAAATTCACTGAGTCCACAAGTATTGGTAGAGCTCGAGACCATAGAATTGTTTAAATCACTAATTTTAGTACCAATAGCTATAGGATAACGTACTGTACCTGTAGCCCTAAAGCAGAGTAGAAAACATCTATCAGTCTTCGTGCTTAGAAAAGTAGGAATTTAGTTTGACGTAAGAGGCAGGTCCTTTGTTGTGCATTTGATATTGAGTGGGGGGCGACCTGCCTCAGAGACCCCCTTAGCTCCTTTGTGTAAATGGCGGATGTGACATCAACAGCCGTTATTCTAAATGGACACATGCTAATGTCACTTATCTATTTGCTTGTAGCCTGCAGCTAGTATGTGTGAATAGCTCAAAAGCCCAGGCCTGAAAGCTGTGCCCTTCAGTGTCTAAGCAATATGTGTATTGGTTTGAATGTACCTTGGCAAGACAAAGTATGGGATTTTTTTTTGCGTTTGAGCAATAGATTTTGTCCCATTTTATTTTCCCTCGGTCTGACTACGACCTTAAAATAATATCAGATTGAAAAGACAACTTCCATTTCTTTTCTTAGGGGATGAGAGGATATTCATAAGGCTTTTATTAAGAGTTTTGATTTGTGTAGTTGATGTTCTTTATTGACTTTTAAAATACTGTACTTTTGTCTTCTCAAAGAGCACCTTGGGTACCTCAGTCTCCTGCCAACGCCTTGTAGGATGCTGTGAGCGCTTTCTGCATGGAGTCGAACCCCACACAAATTTGTGGGTGCAAGTTGTGTTTGGGCATATTAAAATACAAAGGACTTGTTTTTATTTAGGTCTGCTAAGCTTGCTGCATTTTTTAAGAGCTGAAAAGTCGGCATGAATGCGTAACTGCGCTCAGTGTGTATACTGCAGATTTTGGGAATGCTGTGTGTTTACATGCCCTAATTGTTCAGCATATTGGGATCAGTATTAGCTTGTAGGGGATTTTTTAGAGTATATATTGTGACAATGCTATTTGTGCTCAGGATAATATTGGTTTATTTAGTTTTTGCGCACACACACACACACAAACTGTAAACAGTATATTTGCATGCGGAAGGAAGGGGTGGGGGCACACTGCTTAACTTCCCAGCACAGTTCGCCCATTAGCATTATGGTAAAGGCAGTTCTTAATACATGCTTACTTCAGATTTTACTGGAGTGTTCCACCAAAGTTGGTGCAGGTTAGTGCTGTACATCTCTAGACATGTGTTTCTGGATTTCATCCGTCATCAGTAGAGATAAAAACACATTTTATATGGGGTTGCTGAGCAGGCTGCCACAATCTTTACCGGTCTCAGTACCTCTCAAAGGCGCACAGGTACATCTCCACAAGCTCGTCAGCTCAACGACTCAAGGGAGCCTTTTCAAAACAGAAAGGGGTGGGAGCACATTGCCACACTACCCAGCACAGTTCGCCCATTAGCATTATGGTAAAGGCAGTTCTTAATACATGCTTACTTCAGATTTTACTGGAGTGTTCCACCAAAGTTTGTGCAGATTAGTGCTGTACATCTCTAGATACGTGTTTTGGGATTTCATCCATCAGCAGCAGAGATAAAAACAAATTTTATATGGGGTTGGTGAGCAGACTGCCACAATCCTTACATATCTCAGTACCTCTCACAGGCGCACATGTGCATCTCCACAAACTCGTCAGCTCAATGACTCAAGGGAGCCATTTCAAAACAGGAAGGGGTGGGAGCACACTGCTTCACCTCCCAGCACAGTTCGCCCCTTAGCATTATGGTAAATGCAGTTCTTAATACATGCTTACTTGAGATTTTACTGGAGTGTTCCACCAAAGTTGGTGCAGGTTAGTGCTGTACATTTCTAGACACGTGTTTCTGGATTTCATCCGTGATCAGTAGAGATTAAAACAAATTTTATAGGGGGTTGCTGAGCAGGCTGCCACAATTCTTACAGGTCTCAGTACCTCTCAAAGGCGCACAGGTACATCTCCACAAGCTCGTCAGCTCAACGGCTCAAGGGAGCCTTTTCAAAACAGAAAGGGGTGGGAGCACATTGCCACACTACCCAGCACAGTTCGCCCATTAGCATTATGGTAAAGGCAGTTCTTAATACATGCTTACTTCAGATTTTACTGAAGTGTTCCACCAAAGTTTGTGCAGATTAGTGCTGTACATCTCTAGATACGTGTTTTGGGATTTCATCCATCAGCAGCAGAGATAAAAACAAATTTTATATGGGGTTGGTGAGCAGACTGCCACAATCCTTACATATCTCAGTACCTCTCACAGGCGCACATGTGCATCTCCACAAACTCGTCAGCTCAATGACTCAAGGGAGCCATTTCAAAACAGGAAGGGGTGGGAGCACACTGCTTCACCTCCCAGCACAGTTCGCCCCTTAGCATTATGGTAAATGTAGTTCTTAATACATGCTTACTTGAGATTTTACTGGAGTGTTCCACCAAAGTTGGTGCAGGTTAGTGCTTTACATCTCTAGACATGTGTTTCTGGATTTCATCCGTCATCAGTAGAGATAAAAACAAATTTTATATGGGGTTGCTGAGCAGGCTGCCACAATCTTTACAGGTCTCAGTACCTCTCACAGGTGCACAGGTGCATCTCCACAATCTCGTCAGCTCAATGGCTCAAGAGAGCCTTTTCAAAATAGGAAGGGGTGGAAGCACACTGCTTTACCTCCCAGCACAGTTTGCCCCTTAGCATTATGGTAAATGCAGTTCTTAATACATGCTTACTTGAGATTTTACTGGAGTGTTCACCAAAGTTGGTGCAGGTTAGTGCTGTACATTTCTAGACACGTGTTTCTGGATTTCATCCATGATCAGTAGAGATTAAAATAAATTTTATAGGGGGTAGCTGAGCAGGCTGCCACAATTCTTACAGGTCCCAGTACCTCTCAAAGGCGCACAGGTACATCTCTACTAGCTCATCAGCTCAACGGCTCAAGGGAGCCTTTTCAAAACAGAAAGGGGTGGGAGCACATTGCTACACTACCCAGCACAGTTCGCCCATTAGCATTATGGTAAAGGCAGTTCTTAATACATGCTTACTTCAGATTTTACTGGAGTGTTCCACCAAAGTTTGTGCAGATTAGTGCTGTACATCTCTAGATACGTGTTTTGGGATTTCATCCATCAGCAGCAGAGATAAAAACACATTTTATATGGGGTTGGTGAGCAGACTGCCACAATCCTTACATATCTCAGTACCTCTCACAGGCGCACATGTGCATCTCCACAAACTCGTCAGCTCAATGACTCAAGGGAGCCATTTCAAAACAGGAAGGAGTGGGAGCACACTGCTTCACCTCCCAGCACAGTTCGCCCCTTAACATTATGGTAAATGCAGTTCTTAATACATGCTTACTTGAGATTTTACTGTAGTGTTCCACCAAAGTTGGTGCAGGTTAGTGCTGTACATCTCTAGACCCGTGTTTCTGGATTTCATCAGTCATCAGTAGAGATAAAAACAAATTTTATATGGGGTTGCTGAGCAGGCTGCCACAATCCTTAGAGGTGTCAGTACCTTTCACAGGCACACTGGTGCATCTCCACCAGCTCGTAAGCTCAATGGCTCAAGGGAGCCTTTTCAAAACAGGAAGTGGTGGAAGCACACTGCTTCACCTCCCAGCACAGTGTGCCCCTTAGCATTATGGTAAATGTAGTTCTCAACACATGCTTACTTGAGATTTTACTGGAGTGTAGACCAAAGTTGGTGCAGGTTAGTGCTGTACATTTCTAGACACGTGTTTCTGGATTTCATCCGTCATCAGTAGAGATAAAAACAAATTTTATATGGGGTTGCTGAGAAGGCTGCCACGATTCTTACAGTTCTCGGTACCTCTCACAGGCGCACAGGTGCATCTCCACAAGCTCGTCAGCTCAACGGCTCAAGGGAGCCTTTTCAAAACAGGAAGGGGTGGGAGCACACAGCTTCACTTCCCAGCACAGTTCGCCAATTAGCATTATGGTAAAGGCAGTTCTTAATACAAGCTTACTTCAGATTTTACTGGAGTGTTCCACCAAAGTTTATGCAGGTTAGTGCTGTACATCTCTAGAGACGTGTTTCTGGATTTCATCCGTCATCAGTAGAGATAAAAAAAAGTTTTATATGGGGTTGCTGAGTAGGCTGCCACAATCCTTATAGGTCTTAGTACCTCTCACAGGCGCACAGGTGCATCTCCACAAGCTCGTCAGCTCAATGGCTGAAGGGAGCCTTTTCAAAGCAGGAAGGGGTGGGAGCACACTGCTTCACCTTCCAGCACAGTTTGCCCCTTAGCATTATGGTAAATGCAGTTCTTAATACATGCTTACTTGAGATTTTACTGGAGTGTTCACCAAAGTTGGTGCAGGTTAGTGCTTTACATCTCTAGACACGTGTTTCTGGATTTCATCCGTAATCAGTAGAGATAGAAACAAATTTTATATGGGGTTGTTGAGCAGGCTGCCACAATCCTTACAGGTCTCAGTACCTCTCACAGGCGCACAGGTGCATCTCCACAAGCTCGTCAGCTCAATGGCTCAAGGGAGCCTTTTCAAAACAGGAAGGGGTGGGAGCACACTGCTTCTCCTCCCAGCACAGTTTGCCCCTTGCAGTTCTTAATACATGCTTACTTGAGACTTTCCTGGAGTGTTCCACCAAAGTTGGTGCAGGCATATCTCTAGACACGTGTTTCTGGATTTCATCTCTCATCAGTAGAGAGAAAAATAAGTTTTATATGGGGTTGCTGAGCAGGCTGACACAATCCTTGCAGGTCTCAGTGCCTCTCACAGGTACACAGGTGCATATCCACAAGCTCATCAGCTCAATGGCTCAAGGGAGCCTTTTCAAAACAGGAAGGGGTGGGAGCACACTGCTTGACCTCCCAGCACAGTTAGCCCCTTAGCATTCTGTTTAAAAGGCTCCCCTGAGTCAGGAAGCTGACGAACTTTGGAGATGCACCTGTGTGCCTGTGAGTGGTACTGTGACCTGAGAGAAACTTGGCAGCATTTCCAGCAACCGCAGATGATATTTCTTAGCTGTCTAATTCTGCTGCTCTCTACTGATGACGAGCTCAAACCAGAAACAGATGTCTAGAGATATACAGCAATGTCTGCACCAACTTTGGTGAAAAACTCCAGCTAATTTTGAAGTAAGTTTGAACTGTGTACTGCATTTACCAGGATGGGAGGTGAAGCAGTGTGCTCCCAACCCCCATTCAGTATATTTGCACGTGACCTGTGCATGAGTACAGTATGCGTGCATATTATTAATGTACAGTTATTTTGATGCCTTGCCTGTATATTGTATTGGGTTTGTACAGTCTGTGTGGCATACTGTGCATGTAAATTGTGTTTTACCTGTTTATGTGTACATTGTCTGTACAGTATAGTGTGATGACATGTCAATGTACCAATTTTTTTAGTGCATATTGTAAATGAGACTAGAATATAGTGTAAGCACACTCCATCAAGCTGCATCATTTTATCTCATTTTAGTTAAATAACATTTGCACAGGAAATGGCGACTAGCTTCCCAAAAAATTTTGTGCCTCCCTAAATTGCCCCCCCCACCCTGGGCCTAGCTCAGCCTCACGACTCTCAAACTTCACCAGCCGCCACTGTGTGGCATTTCCACACAGGCAACATTGCTTCTCTACGACATGATGGAGTAGTTGCAAGACATCCCTCTCACTAGGTTGCCACTCTCCCAGGTGTTCCTCTCTCACGGGATATCTCGGAGGACTTCTTCACAAGGCTTCCACTGGACTGGGTGTGCCTTGCTGTGTCGCTCCAACGCCACCCTCTAGGTGTGTGGAGGAAGTGCTACGAGTCGCACCTCCACATCTCTAGCTCCACCTGAAGGGTAGTTGTTTACTCTTGCCACTTAGCACAAGATCTTCATCTTCCTGGGACCTGCGGAAGGGCAGCTGTAGACTTTTCTCACGTGGTGGGACGCGCTCTTACCATCGTCCCTGAAGCCTTTGCCTCTGGGTCACCACGGTCTGGTGTGGAGTGGTCGAATCCTCTTCTTCAGGACCTCTGAGCAGTCTCACCGTCCAGTCTCCCGTGCGACCCAAGGTGGATGTCATGAGTGGTCCAGCCTGCTCGCCTTTGCAATCATCAGGTGTTCCGAAGACTCATGGATAGGTAGTTTGGTAGTTTCTCCAAGTGCCACCAGTGTTCTACAGGTACTGTGCTCCATGTGAGATGTTCTTGCATCTGTCCCGTGTGCCTCCCAGTGTGCGAAATGGCAGATCACACACTTCTCTCTTCTTCTTGACCTTTCTTCGCAGTGGCGTCATACCACAAAGTTTCCTCCTTCTTATTCTTCACTTCGCAATGCAGTCTAGTCTCATCTTCTTGCTCATCTTCACTTACCAGGCCTCACCGTGTGATGTACAGTTCACACGGGTCTCCTTGGTCCTGCCCTACCCCTAGGACAATGCATTCTCTTCATTCAGTGACCAGACCTGTCGTCGCAACCTTCTTCTTGTCAATACTCATTCTCAGTATTCATTCTTTTATTCCAGGTCTTTCTTCTCTGACCTCTTTTTAGCTCACCGTATTCTGACCTCTTCTCAGGTCACTGCTTCACTAACATTTTCTCAGGTCACCTCTTCACCAACCTCTTGCAGGTCATCTTCTGCTGACCTCTGACAGGTCATCTCTCTTGAGGGCGTGCTCCCAGCACCTCAATACCACACTGATGTGGCGCTCTTGTTGCAGCTGCCTCTCGGGCCGGCTTCACAGGATCAGTCACACCGTGCGACCACCTGGGCCCTCTTCCTTGCAGGGTGTTGACGCTCGCACTCCAGTCCGTACTGTCCGTGGCTGGGGTACCTCTTCAACGCAACAACATTTCTTGCACTCTTTCCTCATCTTCCACTTGCAGTGGTGTCCTTTGACCACAAGGCGCACATACTGCGCACTTCCTCCGGTCCCTTCGGAAACTTGCTGCTTTGGGCTGTTGTCTTGAACCACCCTTGTTCTCCTGGTGGCGCTCCTTCCAGTGTTCCTGCTGCTGCAGTGACCACCTGTGCCCACTAGGTGTCAATGCATCTCTCCTTCGCAGGTTTTGGCAGTCTTTGTCCTCCCAGTACCTCTCATTGCTCTCTTCACTGACTGATGATGTTGTCTTTCCTCCCCACGTAGGAAGGTAGAGTCTTGGGGTGTTCTGCCCTTTCAGTGTAAGCAGATGCACTTTCCTATATCAACTTTAAGTTGCAGCATCTTTCTCTGTGCAGCTGTGAGTTTCCTTTACACAGTCTGTTGGCACTAACTTTATGCCCTTGGCAGTCCTCACTGAGGTTCTGTAGCGATCCGAACCCGTGAATTCGGTATCGTAGTACTGACACGATTTCGGTACCAATGAACCGCAAATGATCCATTATATGCATGACAGTGTTTTCGCTACGCAACTAGCATGAATTCACTGAGAAATAGGGCATTCTGTTGTAAAGTCATGGCATCCATTTTAGTTACGGCATCCATTTTGTTTCTTGCCCTCACATAGTCAATGAACGGGCGATGACCCCGGCAGAGTCACCTTGTTAAGGACACGTAAGCTCGAGCCTCGAGAAAGGCTGACGCTGCATGACTAGGCAGAATCAAGCTGCCTCCCTTGCCTGAGGCCAGTCCTGCTATACTGGTTCTCGTGTCCGTTGTCCTGACTGAAAGGCCGAAGACGGTAGCCATGCCCGTTTATGATCCATAAACACCTCTTATCCTACTTTTCAATCCTTTGCACCTGGCTCTGCTCCTCTCCTTCTGGGCTTTTACAATGGGGAGGTTACGATTTTTATGATGGGGAGGATCGGGCAAAGAATGGAAAACTGACAAGGGGACCTGATCGAATACGGAAAACCTACGACTAATTATTGTTTGATGTCTATTTACTGTTTGTTTGGGATACCGGGTTGGGCATGAGAAATATTCGTGTAATGTTGCCTAAAGACATTTTTCGTGTATTTAAGGAACAACCCACTTAATGCAATTTGAACAGTCTCGTAGATTCTGCCTCTGTGTGGTTCCTATGACTTCTGTGTCCCTGCAGTGAATAAATCTTGGTCTCTGACGCCACCATCGAGAAACCCGCGTCTCTGTTTATTTGTGCACCGAGACAGGAAGGAACTCAGGGGTCTTCGGGTGTTGTTTCCCTGACACCTCTGGACTCTTAAAAGTCCGGAACCTCATCACTGTGTCCCTGTCCAGGGTTGCCTTTCTTTTCTTTATGCTGGTGCTCTTTGTCCATTAACCGAGTTGAACTGCAACAGCTGATTCTGTGCTGCTGCTGCATATCCTTGGTACTGTTGTGTTTTCTTTTTTTGCTTATTAAAAAGAAAAACACATGGATCTGCCTCTTCCCTGGCCTTTGATCATCTGCCCCAACAGTCAGTTCCCTTTCCTGCATGCTTGTCTATAACCAGTTATATCTTCCTAAATGCAGTCCTGGAAAATGGCCACTAGGTGGTGCAACAGGGTTTACTATAGCAGTCTTCTTTCTGGAATGTCGGACTGGTTCCATGGTGCTGCAAGTTTTCCTGCCCCTGCAGGAGTCATGGGGGGGGGCAGAGAAATGAAGGGCAGGACACTCATAGTGGGTGCTGCTTCTTCACTGCCCGCTGCCCACCGATCTGCAGACACACCTGGACATTGCTGGACCTCAGTACACTGCACCAGCTGTCCTCGTGGTTGCACGGCCATTCTGCATACAGCGGTAAGTTTTTTGTTTTTTTTTAAATGGAGGCCGTGCAGGAGGACAATATGTACCTTCACTGTTTTGCTTGCTTTTCGGGGCCTCGCCTCTCATGGGCACATTACCAGCCCCGTCCCTTCACCGCCAGTTGCCTCGTTGTTACCGGCTCTGCACTTTCATTTTCTGGACTCCGCCCCTTGCAGCAGACCCTCTCGCCTTACGGGCTGCGCGGGGGCTTGATTTGCTGACAGGAAGTCTCTATCGCCTCACCTTGGTGCTGAAAGCTGTATAGGCTTCGACTGACACCACCTTTTCTCGCCAGCAGTCCGTTCACTTTGCTGGGGGTGGGCCTCACCTCAGGACGGCACCCGACCAGCCCTGCCCCTTCCTTACGGACTTCCTCAGGATTGCAGGTTGCGTGCCAGTCCTTTCCTCCATTGCCGGACAGACTCTCACTGCGGCCAGGGCACCATTGTTGAGGAACAAGACAAAAACAGGATGGGCGCACTCTTGCTTAATCAAATGTAGTAGTTATAGTTTGAGCAGGTCATAGGTACAGTCGGGTTGATCCCCATGAGTCGGGATGTGAATATGGGTGAATGCACGTACCTAGATTAGGAGCGTGTCTCCCGTTTTGCCCTCACAATTGGAAATTAATCCTTAACTTGAATGAGAAAGTCAATCGTAGCGTTATTCACAACATTTCTTCAGTTTATTGAACATTCAGAACACATTTTTTTTTTCAAATAGTCTCTTTGACTTGTGTAAATTCCAATATTATCTTGAAATTATACGTGTTATCCAAAATAGCCTGGTTGCCCAATGCACTTCGGGCTCTCAAAGCCCTTCGTCAGGGGCGGCACTGTAAATAAGAGGAAAACCAGGAATCAGCCTGTTAGTGACAGTGAAATGTGTATAAGTGTTCAACCACTTCTAATGGTGTGGCTGTGAATGTGAACCGCGGTGCTAGTGCTTAAGAAAATTTTGGTCGGTGCTGATCGTCTCAGAGTACACGGTTTACCGCTACAACACCGTGAATCATGCATAATTAAAATAAAACAACCATTCATTCGTGAGTAGTTCGTGAGTAGTATAAGAGCCACGGTATCGAAAGCATCGTGTTGTTTAAACAGCGTGTTAGAAAACGGTAAAAGTGCTCACATAGTGAAGGTTTGTGCGGGTTTCTGGAATCAGAGAAAGAGTTACGGGAGACCCGCAGTCAGAAAATCTCGTGATTAACATTTCTAGCCATCACCTCACGAAGTTCCAGATTCAAACTTTACAAAAAGGAACTACATTTGTTCCAACATACCATTCCAATCAGCTGGAGACGGAAATCAGTTTCTTCAAATTTATGCGTTTACTCAGAATCAAACATCAAAAATACCTTATCACACTAAAAGTACCACCAACAACATCACCCAAAAAGAACAACAAACACTTAGACAACTAGCAGCAAAACAAAAAATAATCATACGACAAGCAGACAAAGGAGGAGCATTGGTTATTATGGATTCATCCTTCTATGAACAAAACGTTAATGAACATGTTCAAGATGCAGAGGTGTACATGCCTGTATTTTCAGATCCTACCAAAGAATTCATTAAAAATTTTCAGAACCGCAGTTGAAAATGGGACTATCAATGAGGAGGATAAAAAATATTTAATCAAGGATAATCCATCAATACCTTACATCTACATATTACCGAAAATCCACAAACATGCCACCAAACCTCCGTTTAGACCTATTGTTTCTACCATCAATTCACTAGATGAACCTGTTGGAAGATATTTGGACAAGCATTTACAGCCACTAGTACAATCCATGACCACATATATCAAGGACACCACCGACTTTCTCAACATCATAGAATCTATACAAGATCAAATAACCCCTAACACAATCCTTTGTACCATAGATGGCAAGTCTTTATATACATCAATACCTCATGATAAAGGAATAGAGGCCATAGAATCATTTCTTCTGACTACGGATAAACCCAACGACCTAAAGGTTTTTCTTATGGAACTTATCCAGTTTACGCTATATCACAGCTACTTTGAATGGTCCGGGAAATACTACATCCAATGCTTTGGTACTTCTATGGGCAATTGTGCTGCCCCCACATACGCAAATCTATACATGTACCGATTTGAATTGGACAACATTTTAAACAAACAAGAATGGACTGAGAACCTGGTTCTATATAAGAGATATATCGACGATATTTTTATCCTGTGGAATGATTCAACTCACAGTTTAGAATCTCTTATCAGGACACTTAACACCGTTGATTATCGTATTGAGTTCACCCACTCCATAAGTAAGGATTCCATAACATTTTTGGATACTCTTATAACAAACAATGAAGGACAACTCATTACACAAGTATACAGCATACCAACTGATTGTCACAACCTACTACTTTTCCACAGTTTCCATCAACCATCGCTTAAAAAGCATTTACCATATTCTCAACTACTCAGATTGAAAAGAATATCAAGTATCAATGATTTATATGAAAAAAGTAAACAGTTATGTAGTGACAAATTCAAACAACGCAAATATCCCACACAGATCTTGGAAAATGCTTTTCTGAAAGCTGAAAAATCAAAATGCCAAACGCTCCTTCAACAGAAACCTACAAAACAGACAGAATCTTGCAGCGCATTTGTCTCGAAATTTTCAACACAAAGTTACCACATCAAAAAAATCT
Organism: Triturus cristatus; assembly: GCF_964204655.1. NCBI lineage: Eukaryota > Metazoa > Chordata > Amphibia > Caudata > Salamandridae > Triturus > Triturus cristatus. The sequence continues at coordinate 542,325,961 of NC_140594.1, read as the reverse complement.
TTTTAAGATATTGGCCCGTGTTGAGTAAAACAAATCCTATCTATTCCCAGTATCCCAATAACCACTGACTTCAAGGGGACTACACCTTGTTACAATTGCGGCAACTGCAATTCTATCATCAAAGGAAACATCATTCAACATCCCCACAAAGGTTACCCGATCAAACTTAAGGTAACGACCACGTGCAACAGCCAAAATTTGATTTACTGGTTGAAATGTCCCTGTGGTTTAGTCTATGTGGGCAAAACAGAAAGCAAAGTTCGCATAAGACTCAACAAACACAAAAGCAACATTCAAACTCAACAGGTCAAATCTCCCATCGCCAATCATTTTCAACTTTTACAACATAACATTTGCCAACTAAGTTTTTTAATTCTAGAACAGATACCAATTATGAAAGGACGAAACAATACCCAATTTCTCTTGCAAAGAGAAATATTTTGGATCAATAAACTGGATTCTATCAACCCTAAAGGTTTAAATGAACGTTACGACCTGGGCTGTTTTTTGTAACTGGTCACCATTTTTTGTAACTGGTCACCGTTTCTTGCAATCACCTACGATTGTTTGTACAACTATCCTGATTATACACATCCTCTTTAAAACCGAACTTCTGTGACACCTGATGTTTACTTACAATTATGACGCATGTTTTAATTGTTCATGGTCGCTTTCACATGTTTTTTAACACATTATTTTGCACTGAATGTACACCATTGTTTATTCATTTATTTTATCCTATCCATATCGTTAAGTTTTATTAATATTTACATTAGCACATTGCAACTCGTGGCTACACCCACATCACGTTTTTTAACACACCGAGAATATCTACAAGTTTTGCCAATAACGAACACTTTCGCACAGGGCACTCTTTTCTTTTCGGTCACGCCACCATAATACAGAACTACGAGTCTTTCTTCATTGTAGTTCGATACTTTCAAGTCTCGTCACACGGTTCACGCATTCTCACTAGCATATACTGCTGCACGCCGGTCAGCGATTACACTTCTGGATACACCGCTAACGCCTTGCACGTAGCAGACACCGATTACAGAATCTTTGAACCGTAAGTTCACATCCGCTCTTTTTGTTCTCCTCTGCACCTTTCTGTTAAGTTTCACACCTTGCTGATCCATGGTGACCGCATTCAATCCTTTTACCACGGTCTCCGGTCACTCTTTCTCTGATACCAGAAACCCGCACAAACCTTCACTATGTGGGCACTTTTACCGTTTTTTAACATGCTGTTTAAACAACACGATGCTTTCGATACCGTGGGACGATCAGCACCGACCAAAATTGTCTTAAGCACTAGCACCGCGGTTCACATTCACAGCCACACCATTATAAGTGGTCGAACACTTATACACATTTCACTGTCAGTAACAGGCTGATTCCTGGTTTTCCTCTTATTTACAGTGCCGCCCCTGACGAAGGGCTTTGATAGCCCGAAATGCATTGGGCAACCAGGCTATTTTGGATAACACGTATAATTTCAAGATAATATTGGAATTTACACACGTCAAAGAGACTATTTGAAAAAAAAAATGTGTTCTGAATGTTCAATAAACTGAAGAAATTTTGGGAATAACGCTACGGTTGACTTTCTCATTCAAGTTAAGGATTAATTTCCAATTGTGAGTGCAAAACGGGAGACACACTCCTAATCTAGGAACGTGCATTCACCCACCATTGTTGCTGGCCACAACATGCAGGGGAACAAACTCCTGCATGACAGTGGCACCTCCTCCCCCTCGTGGTAAGTGTATTTGCCTGTGGACCGCACGGGAGATTACCTCATATAACACCAGTGTACGTTCAGTGTCGCCACCACACAGTGTCTCTGCTTTACACCACCCCATTTCAGCAGCCTCTCCCGCTTCACAAGCTGCGCAGGGGGGACCTTTAGCTGCTACACTGAGACTGCAGAGCTTGTCTCTGGGGCAGTGTTTTTCTTCACGGGTGGGGAGAGGGCAGATGCCCTTTCTCTCATCTTGAGAATTCTTCTTCCATTCGGCAGACTGTCCTGGCTATCTTGTCTCCCCACTTAGGGCTCACCTTCTGCCCACTGCCTGGTCGGGCATCACTTTGCCTTGTGGCACTCTCTGTGGCGGCGGCCGGCGTCTCAGCAGTCCGGCCTTGCTCGCATTACACCTCTGCCGACACGGCGACTCACATAATGCGGGATGGCTCAGCCACATGCTCTTCTGATGCGGGGTGGGCTCCAAATCCTTCACCTTCACCCCGGGGCTCTTCACACGACCCGCGGGTGCTCAGATGCTTCCCACACCTGCTGCAGGTGATTTCTCTCGACACAGGCATCACTCTCTCCCTTCATCCACCAAACAAGGCGGCTGCACACACGGGCAGGGCCTGCTTGTCACCATTGTAATGCTGTCGGGCCCTAGGCCCTCATGCAGACATGATGATGATGCAGACACAGTTAGTTAGTTAGTGGAACTGGCCCAGGGCATGTGCGCCCGGCCACTTTTATTGGCGGAGTCACATGTCCAGTGACGCCTGTGGTGAATGGGTGTGGGGTGAGGTGTAAGCCAGCCCTCGGAGAGTGGCTGGTATATCAGAACAACTAGAACATTGACCCTCAGGTCACTACAACACCCACAGGGCTTTGAAATCATCAGTTTGGCAATGTTCAGCTCAGGAAGTCAGGAGCATGCACATTTAGCGCATATCTAGCTACCGGCTGCCTGCTCTGAATCGGAAGAGTGTCTGTCAGACTGACCTTTGTTCAGTCTGACAGACAGTTTCTGCCTAAAGAGTGCCTCCTCTTGTAGTGCATAGAAGCTGAAGAATCCATGTATTGAAATGGAAGAACATTTTGGCTTGTAAAAGTTTTGACAAATTCCTGCTTACGATGCACCAACAGTTATTTTCCATCTAAATGTAATTTGTATTTCTCAACGTGTTTTCATATTTCTGTTAATGGTGAATACATTTTGAGTTTGTTGCACATTAATGTGATTTTGCACCTATTTGAAAATATCTCTTTTTGCATTGTCATCCATATTTTTTGCTGACAGGAATTGAACTATGCACACTAGTCTACAGCTGTCCAGTCCCCAGCATATATGCTCTGACCCCTAAAACTGACAAATCCCTAATTGGTATATTTAATTTTACAGTAAGGCCATAGTCTACAATACACCATGGGTACAGAAGGTTAAATATCATCTGTGAACAGCAGCACATATTTCGTCATTGATTAGGCTGAATAGGAAAAATCTTGGCTTCACGCCTACATGTCATGTGCCAGGCAAAACTGCCAAGGTAACTATTTTTCACAGGAAGGAACCCTTCTTAAGTAAGCAAACCCAAAATAGGCCTTGTTGCCCACACGGTAGGGTAATTGGTATTTAACTTTGGAACATGTAAGAGTTTCATGTTAACAAGTGCCTACAGTGACTAACCTCTAATAGCTATTTTCTATGGGCAGGGCTGTGGGAGCTCTTATGAGGAAAATGTAAGTTAAAATAGTATTTTTCCCAACTTTGGTTTGGGATAACCTACAGATTTAATTCAACCATTGGTATTAAGATTTATTAAAGAAATCAATTCAATTCAGTAAGTCATAATACTTGTATTTGTTTTTTATAAGAGAATACATCATAAAGTAACAATAAAACACAACACATCAGCAATAAAAAAAGCTGAAAACAAAATACAACCAAATAAAAACAGAGGAATTCTTGAGGAGGAAATTAGTACTGATATCAGCTATGAAATCAATGAGGGAAAAAACAAATACATAGATTTAAGGAATCCTCCAAGGGTGAGAAACGCAACATTCAAAATGGGGCTGTCATAAATTCATTGCCAGCCTCAACTGGACGGTTTCTTTTTGAAAATCTGCAATAGAAAATAAATATATGGTCAGAGGAGAGTAATTGTAAAAACGTTAGCTCTGGTCAAATTTGAGGATAATTGTAATTCTTTGAAAGTGGGGTGTATTTCATCCTCAAACGATCATAAAATGTACAAAAAACATCAAATGTAAGGTGTCTTGAACTGCTATTGAATCACACAAGCAAAGCCAGGCTCCCAGCCTTATGCCAACCTCTCAGGACTGCAAGCAAAAAGTGCAATGTGTTTAGCCAAAACCTAGAGGGTCATTAGGATGGGGGGTGGACTTTGTCCGCCCGCCATCCTGTCGGAAAATGGGACCACCCGTCATTGGTGCGGGGGTCCCATTGCAGACATTAGGATGCGCCCGCCACACTGGCGGGCACATCCTGCATTCCTGACATTGCGGTGGGCCTTGCTCTCAGCACAGCCCACCGCAATGCCAGGAAGGCATGTAGTGCACTTCCATACACAACGTGGCAGACACGGCGCGGTGCCTGCCATGTTGTGCATGGACCTGCAGGGGGGTACCATAGGTACCCACCATGTGCACCCCCAGAATCCCTGAGGGCCCGCTACAGGCCCCCAATGGCAAAATCTGCCTACCTTACAGTGGCGGCGTTGCCGCCATGGAAAGGCACATCCCCCCGCATTCATGCTAATATGGATGGCGGTGTCTCCCTGACACCGCCACCATTTTAGCTTCTTTTCCGCCCGGTCGACTCTGCGACCGGGCGGAAAACCGGCAGACGGTCTTTCCGTCCGCCGGGGTTCCCCCCCGCCATGGTAATGTGGCGGGGGGAATTTGGAAGCGGGCGGTGGTTTTTAGCGGGCAGATCGCCACCGCCCAATGGGCGGTGGCGATCCACCCGCTATCCAAATGAGCTCCTTAGTTATTACAAAATGAGTATTGATACTATGGACCATTACCAGTTAAGGCTCTATGTGCGGTGTAGATTTCACAAGGGCGTGAGTTCAGACGAAGGGTTCCAGAAGTTGCTCGGATTCGTTGAGAGCCATTGAATGGTTGCAGAAACTCGTTTTCTCTGCTGCACTTTGACATTACCTGATTTTACTACACTGTAATAATGCAAAAATTGCTCTTATCGCACTGCATTCATTTAAAAACTGTTTTAACATGTAATATGAACTTCCCCTTTTTTTAAAAACTATGAATCTGATCTTGTTTGACTTAAAATTGCTGCTCTGCATTGCACATAATTGCATTACATTTCCTAGTGTTACAGTCACAGCCAGTACTCCGCCACCAGGGCAGCACTTGCCGAAATTGGTATCTAACTCCAAATCTAACTTTAAAGGGCACTCTTACCTTGCGGCAACACCCTTCATTGCCACACACATTTCCGACCGTCTTCCGAACACTTGCTTTGCAGTGCGGTGAGGAGAGGCCGGAATCAGAGTTGGGGCTCTGTCCACTGTGAGATACCATCTTTGACAGCAGCGCTCTAGCGGTTCAGCCACCCATAGCTTTTACACTGCTTAAGAATGGTTGCTGTATGGATGCCATGCTGGTGCTCTTAAGGCAAGCCCGTCTGCACCCATCCTGCCAGCGCCAGGCACGAAGCTGGTAGGAACACAAAGGTGAGCCCGCATATTTCTCAGAGACTCTTTTGAAGTTATGGTCCTCCATTTTGCATTGTAATAACTTGGGGCATGTAAAAGCAAAGGGGACCTCTCTACGACTGTGGATGAAAAATGTAGCTTCATCCTCAAAATCATGGAATCATTGATTAAAGGGAGCACAGAGATGTCCCTATGACTCTCAAAGCAGCACCTATCAATGTTCGCTCACTACTAAAGCATGCACTAAACATTTATAATTTGATAGAGGAAGACCAAATTGAAGCCCTCTTCATGACAGAAACCTGGCTAAATGAAGACTCTTGTCATCTGACCTCCATCTAGCACTGCACTCTGACTGATCCTGCCTACATCTAGATCGCACATTGAGGAGAGATGGTGGAGTGGCAATTGCATTTGGAAACTCCCTCAAATATACCACCTTTCAGGTGGAGTAATTCGTCAGCACTGAAGCCTTAGGCTTCATCATCTCACCTAGTTCCCAATGTTCTTTTTCGGGGGTTCTTGTATATTGCCCCCCAGATTATGCAGGAGATTGCATCACCTTGATGCCTCTTGCCCATGGCATTAAAGCTACTTATTATACCATATTGGGCGATTTTAATGTCCAACTAGGCAATCCTAAAGATTCTTTGGCTGTCAGACTAATAGAGGCACCGTCTGATGCAGATCTCACAGTCACTGACTCAGGGCCCATATATAAAGCTAGCCATCACCATTGATGCAATCTTAACAAACTCGTCTCTGATCCTAGAGACTCCAAAAGAGGTTACATGGTCTGATCACTTCTTTCTACCATTCTGTTGGCCCTGGGTCCGGGTAAATCAGTTTGGGAGAGTATATCCTTAGACTACTAATCGTGCCTGGAATAAGATCAATATTCCTCTTCTAAAGGAAATTTTCATCGATACCAGGCTCACCCTTACAGGTGACACTATGGCTGATGTAAGCAGGGTCAATAACTGGCTTTTTGAGGCCACCTCTTTAGCCACACACATTGAAACCAATAAGTCCCCCAAAGTCATTCCCTCTGCTCCCTGGTTTATGAGGGATGTTGTAGAGGAGAGGAAATCCTGTAAAAAAAACAAACGTGCCTGACGGAAAGAATATAGTGCCACCAGCAAATGACAGTACAAACAAGCCCTAAGCACCTACCACTTAAACCTTAAATTGGCACACCACACTTTTTACACTAACAAAATAAGCTGATAATAATGCGAAAGCCATTTTTATAACAATTGGATTCAGTTTTACTGACCCTAAATGCACTGCATCTCTCATCGAAAACATGACCACCCAATGTTCCTAACTAAGCACCTTTTTTTAAGCTAAAATACAGAAAATTCAGGTAACCTTGTGGTACAGGCCAATGGATCCATAAAGTTCTTTATTCACCCCTCCTCCATCGCATGTCCAGGCTAAACTCAAGCAATTCATCACTCCTTCAATCGAAGAGAGAGGAAAACAAATCACCAATTGTAAATCAGGCTCACCCTATGACTCCCTTCCCCCTTAGGGATGTTTCTCCATCTGCTTCGCTGGGATGCCTTCGATACTGTAGCTTTCGGTCCCGGTGCTTAGTGCCAGCTTTAGCCGAGCCCCTGTCAGCCACAGCACCGGCATCTAGATTTGCACTGGTGGCCATTGAAATATGGGACCTCATCTCCTCCGTGCAGCCTGACATCGGTTTCTTGACTGAAACATGGCCTTAGTCTACCGGCCCCCAGGCCCCTTAGCTGAGTTCTCAGTCCAACTTACCGAACTTATAGCCCCCCATGTGATTTCGACCAACAATTTCTTATTGTTGGGAGACTTTAACGTCCACAGTGAATGTAGCTCTAATACCGACGCAATGACACTTATGGCAGACTTTGCTCTTCTGGGCTTTCTTCAGCGCAATGAAGGCCCCACCCACACAGCTGGTCACACACTGGACATCATTTTTTCTTACTCACCTTGCATTTTGCCTGAACCCCCTCAGCCACTGACAATTGTCAGATCATGCATCATGCATCTCTATCGGTGCGGTGGGACACCGCACCGATAGAGATAGAGGATGCTCTTGCCAAATACAACTCTGCAATCAACTGTGCCATAGACTAGCACACACCACTAAAATCTTTTTCCAACTCCTCAAAACACCCTCAGACTGTTTGGTTTTCCCCTCAGCTTCGCACTCAAAAAGAATTATGCAGAAAACTTGAAAGACGATGGTGCTGCACCCTTGATGAGAAGGATAAAGATAGTTTTAAGGCCACTCTCTCTGACTACCATAAAAACATTAAGGCCGCTAGGAAAGCGCATATCGCGTCTCAATTAGCACAGGCTGAAAACGCTCCCAAAACCCTTTACCGTATTCTCCAGTCTTTTATTAACCCCTCGGCATGTGATATTTTAGAGGCCCCCTCACAATCCCTTTGCAACGACATCGCACACTATTTCTCTCATAAAGTAGAGCTTATATACGATAAAATCGTCTCATCAGGGAGCCAGCCTCCGGTCACCTAGACTCAAGACTTGCCAGAACAGGTAAACATTCAGCTATTAGAGAAGTTCTCTCCTGTGACCTCAGAAGATGTTGAAACAATGTTACGTATTGTAAAATCTGGCTCACCCCTAGATATCATTCCAGCCAAAGTCGCAGCCTCCTTGTCCCATCAAATATCTCCATACATAGAGTTTCTCCTCAATCTTTCGCTGAGAGAGGGTCACGTCCCTCTGGAATGGAAAGCAGCACAGGTTATGCCTATCCGCAAGCACTCCAAGGACCCCATGACTGATCTCTCCAATCTCCGTCCTATCTCGCTTCACTCTCTCCCTAGTAAATTATTAGAGAAACACATCAATAAACATCTGTCCGACCATGTCAAACTCACTGCCAGTCTAGACCCTTCCCAGTCAGGCTTCAGGCCCAAATACAGCACCGAATCAGCCCTGCTAACGGTCACAGATAACATCAGGATGAACCTAGACAGGGGCCAATAGACGATTCTGGTGCTGTTGGACCTTTCTGCCGCGTTCGACACGGTCTCACATGAGATATTGCTCAGGAGACTGGAAGAGATTGGACTAAGAGATTCTGCCTTCCGGTGGATGATGAGCTTTCTCTCCTCCAGGACTCAGACTATTATTCTTGGCCCTTATCGCTCGGCGTCTATAAAAGTGACCAATGAAGTTCCCAAGGGCTCGTGTCTGAGCCCTACTTTGTTTAATATCTATGTGGCTCCCTTGGCCAATCTCCTTAGAACCTGCGGTTTCATTCCCATGTCTTACACCGACGATACCCAGATGCTATTTCCCTTTAATAAATTCACCTCCTCTGTGCAGTTGGCCTTCTCTTCTGGAATGAAAGCCATCTCCAATTTGATGAGATGTAACTTCCTCCAATTCAACGTGGGGAAGAAAGAAAACATGCTCTTCGGAGACACCCCTTACTATGGACCCCTGATTGGTGGCCGGTGGCCCTAGGTACCCCCACGCTCCCAAGTCCACTGTCAAGAACATAAACATTCGCCTAGACCAGGGTCTCACTCTGAAAGAGCACGCTGCTCTGACAGCTGGCTCCTGTTTCCATATGTTGGGCCTATTACACCAAGTTTTTCCCCTGCATCCGGATTCCACTCGGAAGACTCTGGCGCAGGCACTAATACTGAGCCGTCTGGACTACTGCAATGGCCTCTTGGCCTTGGCCAATGAGTCCTCACTCTACAGATTGCAGGTAGACCAGAACACTGCGGCGTGACTGGTCTTAAATGCCCCTCCCCGGACGGCCTCTCGCCCTCTCCTCCATCAGCTACACTGGCTCCCAGTACATGAGCGGATTAAGTTTAAAGTTTGCTGCACGGTCCACAAAGCTTTAAACAATCTCGGCCCCGCCTGTCTGGCCGAGAAATGCACGCCGTATACACCATCTAGATCCCTCCGCTCTGCAACCAAATCCCTCCTAGTGGTCCCCCGGGTTAGGAAGGCTAGATGGGGTGGAAAGGCTTTCTCCCACCTTGGTCTTCTTTACTGGAACCAGCTCCCCTTTTTCTTGAGACAATGCCCTGACCACCTCCAATTCTGGAAGCACCTTAAGACCTTTGTTTTCTGTCTCTGATCTTGTGCCAGTCCCTCGGCTTTTCTGTTGCCTTTCGGAAGCGCAGAGCTACCCCTTCGGGGGTCAATTCTGGCACTATATCAATAAATAAATACATAAATAAATAAATAAACCTTTGCCTTGCCTTTGTTATTAACCTTTGTTATTATCTTTGCCTAGTCCTGTTCTGTCTCTCTTGAAATTAACACCTTCTCTCGTTTATCACCCCCTGTGCTTCGCTGCAAGTGACCGCTCCTTTGCATCCTTAAAGGTAAATCGCAGGGGAGAGCCAGCAAAAAGAGGGAAATTGGAGGGAAGAAGGGGTCCACTCAACACGCCTGCCCGATCACAATGCTAGCGTCAGCCAGCCTTTCATGGAAAGGCTGGCAGAGGCTGGATTTGGGGGGCCATTGCGGGCCCCCTCAGTGTTGGGGGAGCCAGTTGTGCACTCTACATATCCATGCACAAGGTGGCAGGCACTGCGCAGTGCCTGCCACGTTGTGCAGGGAAATGCACAACATGGGCATTTAACATTACGGCGGGTGCTGGATGCGACCACCGCAGTGGTGGTCACTTCGTAATTAGGGGTGCTGGACCACCGCATTACAGGCGGGCTGGCCCGTACCCGCTAGGATGGCGGGCGGACTTGAATCGTCCCCTTTGTTTTTAAACATTTTCATAATGGAGCCCAACTGCTCTCAGAGGAGAGGGTTAAGACAACCCATGGGCAGCCCAGTGCATCCTACTTGGCAACAGATGTTTTATGCACAGCATCGGATGAAGGGCAAAGAGCCAATCTCTCAGTATCTCCATCACAGACTACTAGTGTGACTGCAAGTAGGGGCCCAAGACTGTCTTCTTCTCCTTGTTTAAATATCTCTTTATCATCTACACTCTGTCCCGAAGACTCCAGTTCTTCACAGTTTTCTTGTCAAGAAGGTCAACAGGATCGAGCTATTCTTACGTCATTATACAATGCTCCCATGGTTGGGGAGCCAAATTCCACACTGGGATGACAGGGGGCATATATCATTCCAGCCACTTCTTCTTCATCTTTGCTGGATGTGATGTTACTTATGCAGACCACCCTACATGGGATTCTGGAAATGCTGGTATCAATAAGGACAAATCAAATGGTCCAATCTCTCTGAAAGGTATTCAATATGAATTGCAATGCTGTAAAACAAATTTGGGTTGCTTCACAAATGCTCAATTATCCACTGCAGTAAAGGCTACAGAGCCTTGGGGGACGCATAGTGCCATCCCAGGGAAACCAGAATGTCAGTTAATTGTGGAAGGATCTGTCTATATCTCTGAATATCCTATGCTGTTGAGGAAAAAGCAGCATTGTTTTATCCCCTTCAAATTCACCACAACGTTCTACCGTACAATGGGGGTAAGGTCTCGGAATGGATTACTTGTGTCCTCTGTTCCATGTGTAGGCAAAAAGAAATGCCCATATATAAAAGGGAAGCCCAGTAATGGTGCCTGCTCCCAAGTTCAACATCTCAGATCTCATGGTGGTAGCATTGCGGATGTACCCACATGTTAAAAGACATGTAAAAAGGCAAAACAAAATGTAAAAAACCCACCCTAAAACCAGTTTTTATCCCACCCCCACTTCCTGGACAGTCCGTTCTACCTCTTCCGGTAAAGTTCAAATACCAGCCCGCAGTAAGGTGGCTAAGTCTCAGTCTCAGAATAAACCACCCAAAGAGCCTCCTTCAGCTTATGAATCCTCCATCAGGTCACAATTATCAAGCTCAGAATTATTGCTAGATATCACTCGTTGAGGAAAGAAAGCAAAGAAACTTCGACCCTTGAATCGCTCTAAAATTCTTCAGTTACTCCATCAAATTCCACTCCTCTCAGGGATAATCTTGTTGGACCTAATGCCTGTTGGGTTCCAAGTGGGCGAACAAGGTAGAGAATTTTCTAGAGTTTCTTTCATCTCCCCCTGTATTGCGGACCTAGGGGCATATTTACAAGCTGGCGATAAAAAATTATCGCCGCTTTTGCGGCCGTTTTCAGCCGAAAAGCAGCGATAATTTTATCGCCTAATTAGCAAGGCCACGCTAACGCGTGAAACCTTGCTTTAGCATCAGGATTCCTAACGCCCAGCTTTGCATCTCTAATGAGATGCAGAGTGGGCGTTCCTGACCTAACATGACAGGAGAAATGTCGCTAAGCGACATTTCTCATATCATCAAGCCCCACGCTATGAAGCATAGTGTCAGCAAAAGTAGATTGCGTGAGATTATCGCTGGGTTTCCAGCGATAATCTCACGTTAGGCAGTTAGCATGAGGATTTTTATCGCTGAGGAGATAAGCGTTGCTAACAGCACGCTGTCTCAGCGATAAAAATCCACGTTACCCGGCGATAATTATCCTCACGCTAAGAGCGCTGAGCGATAATTATCGCCGGGTGTTGCTGATATGCCCCCTAGTACTTAAGGCCAAAGAAGATTTAGCAAAAATAGGTCTACAGGCCCTATGCCCTTTAAAAATCAGCCCTCAACCATTAGCATCCCAGCCGGCTCTTTTCCACCTGCCATTCTAAATATGCACTGCGGCACACGCCTGTTCCAAAGCCCAAAGTACCACAGCAAAGTAGCAACCCTCCCATCGATCTGAGCGTGGTTATATAGTAAATAATAGACCATTCTCACAGACTAGGCAACCAGCATGGGCCCAAACCAATAGATTCTCTCCCTTGCGGCACCTGCGGAAGGATGGTGACTAGAATGACAGGTCCAGCTTATCCTAGAACGAGGTGTCCTCTCAAAACCTTAGAATCCTAAGCTGGAATATCCATGGGTTCGAACGTTTGAGGAATGGCGGTGAACTGGAAGAAAGTTTGAAACCCTTCCATTTGGTATTCCTTCAGGAGTCTTGGTTAAGAAAGGACCAGTCAGTAGAAGGCTTTACGGCTTTGAATAGTAAAGGCCAGTCCTGGGGTCAGGGGAGAGTATCTGCTGGTGTACTGACACTAATATCAACCAAGGTGATTAAGAGACCATTAGAGGTCATAAATGTTTCAAGTGGCTTGCAGCTATCAGTGGTTGAAATGGGCGTAGGTAAAAATGTTCTTAGACACTTCTTACTTATAAATGTCTATATCCACAAGGAAGATCACCGGCAACTGAAGCGCTCGTTGGAATCATTTGAATATCCTTTCCAGCATTTGGTGGCAAAATATCCGGAAACAGTGATAATAATGGCTGGGGATGTTAATGCTCGTCTTTTCCCTGTACAGTTAGACCAGCACTTGGAAGAAGGATTGGATTTTTATAATATTGCCTCAGCACAGTTTCCCCCCGGTACCATCAACAAAGAGGCCAAAATGTTGAGTCAAAGGCTGGTGAGCCATGGTCTGATTTATCTAAATGGACGATTCAAAAATGACTCTCCAGCAGCAGCAACCTCCCGGCAGAGCCAATCTTTGGGCCCTATTGATTATATATTCACGTCCCTTTGGCATTTTGACCTTTTCAAGAGTTTTGAGGTGGCTAAATATGAGGGTAGTGACCACTGGGCAACTATAGCAGTTCCTGATCTGTGTGAGCCATTATCCCCTGAGAGGGTTCTGCCTCTAGAGATGTCCTATTCCCGTAGGCTCACAACACGCTTAGATCCTATGCATCTTCAACAGCTAGCCTCCCTTCAGTTAGAGGAGGTGATTGATATTTACCCTTTCTATGTTGATGATGTTGTTGTGTGGTACAACAATATTGTGAAACAAGTTTTGGGCTTCATTCCAGTTAATATATGTGAAAAGGGTGTGCAGTCAAAATCACGTACACAGGGATTATGGGGCTGGTTTGACTCGGGTTGCCAAAAGTTGAAACTACTGGTGGGATAGAGAGCAAAGAGTGGTAGGCATCATAATGTTTCCCCAGCCACCCAAGAGTTGGTTAAACTTAAACACCAATATAAATTCCTTGTGCAGACAAAAAGGCATCCTTTTACCATAGTAAGTGGGATGAGATGCAGGAAATCATATTATTAAACGACCAGCACAAATTCTGGAAAAAGGTCAATGAGTTTAATGGCCAAAATAGGGGCACACTTGTTTGTATGATTCCAGAAGCCCTGTGGGCCACTTATTTGACGGATTTATATAAGGGATCTTCTAGTACATATGGACATCCAAAAATATACGAGCAAACTCTCCCAGTTATATGGTTCTCAGTAAAGGAAGTAAAGCCTGTTATTGAGAGGGTAAAAACTCTCCAGAGCCGCTGGTCGATAACATTCGAGCAGTCATAAAACAAATAGTGTCCGGTGAGCTACCATTTACTCCTCCTTGTTTAGTTGGACTGCTATGTCTGACCTTTATCCCTTTACCTGGAAGGGATCCATAGTGAACCAATTTTAAAAAAAGGGAGTGGTACAGACCCTATTCACTATAGGCCGATATGCCTTTTAGATATCTCGTTAAAGATATTTTCTAAGATCATTCTAGCTAAACTCAAAGATTGGGCTACTGAAACTAAGAGAATTCCACTAGAACAAAGGGGCTTTAGTGAGGGTCATTCCACCATAGACCACTGTTTTTCTCTGTGGGCCATTATTCGAAAGGCTCTGGAGGAAAATCAAAGGCTGTGCTGTTGCTTTGTAGATTTCCAGACAGCCTTTGATTCGGTGGATAGGGATACTCTGCGGGGAAAACTTGCCTCCTGAAACCTACCACCAAATCTTTTTGGGGCACTCCAATCTTTGCACTCTGGCAATTGTGCTCAGGTGGAGTTAGATAAGTCGGGACGGTTATCACAAAGAATTTCCTTTGATAATGGCCTGCGCCAAGGGTGCGTTTTAGCAGCCTTGCTTTTTAGCTTATTTGTGGCCAACCTCCTAAACTTTATTTCTCAATCCGAGACCTTTTTGCCAAAAATTGGGAACAAGTATAATGATTGTTTGCCTTATGCAGACGACTTGGTATTATGGATTATACCTCAAATGATTTTCAGAGGAAACTCAATGCCCTGACTACTCATAGCAAGCAGAGCCAGTTCCATATCAATCTGTAAAAGACCAAGATCACGATCTTTGGACATAAAAGTACAGAGTTTTACTTGACATTTAGGTATGCAGGTGGTGGAGCAAGCTGATCAATTTAAATATCTGGGTTTCATTTTTAGGAGAAATCTAAATTGGTGTGCCCATTGGGATGCCACTAAGCAGAAGGCCCGATTGCATGCCAATGTCTGTCAAGATTCAATGGTATGTTTGGTGGGCTATCTCATATCCCATTACTAAAGGCTTATGAAGCCTGTATGGGGGAGAGGCTGTTTTCCTTGACCCAACCTATGAATGTGATAGATTGGAAGGGGTGGTGCTTAAAAGACTTTTATCACTCCTCCAAGATACCATGGTCCAGGCCATAAGGAGAGAGTGCAATCTGGTCTCTTAGAACATGGCGGCCTCTACTCGGGCACTAAGATATTTTAACACATTTTTGGAGGGTGATGAGGTGGTCAAAGTCTCCAAATTGTGTTGGGAAGAGTCCAAAGCAGTGAGAGGATGTGGGTAAAGGCCGTAAGAATCAGCATAATTGCACTTAGAAACCTCCCTTTAAATAGTGGTGCAGTTACATCTTGGCTCCCCTTTCCAGAGAAAGGAACACTGAGAGAATCTGTTTCTACAGCTTCTGACTCGATCGACCTGCTGTACCTACAGAAGATATCATCCGTTAGTCTCTTGATTGCTACATTTTGCCAGTAAAGTTTTTTCTCCTATCTATCACGGTTACCAGACACAGGACTGAGGAACGAAATATTAAGGACTAGAGTGGGATGCGACCCAATTTTCTCATCCCGTCCACACAGGATTAGGGTGCAGAATAATAGTGGTCTCTGCCCCTGGAAAGTTAAATGTATCCTTGTGCATATTCTTATGGACTGTGTCTTTTATTTTGCAAATCAAATCAAGTTTTTAAGACCTCTGCTTTTGAAATATGATGCTCTCCATTGGAATAAAGCTGTGAAGTTATTGTCCGAAATGCGTTATCTCGATTTGACAGTTGGAATTGCTCGGTTTATACGATCTGTTAAACAAAATTTTAATTATGAAATGTAGTGAGTTGGGTAGCCAGGAGGGGGGGTCCTTTTAAATGTTTTAGTTGTTTTAAATGTTTTAATTGTTAAGTGTGGTTTCTTTTTTAGAATTTTTTATGGACAAATGTCTAAATAAACTTGTTTCTGAACCTGAACCTTCCCCCTTAAGTCGTGATCCTCCTGGGAGACTGCTAAGGTTTTACATTCTATGAACCATTTAGCGCCTCCCTACATTGAGGGATAGTGCCCTTAGCATATTAAAAAGCAAATGTGATCCCACCACTAAAAACCTATCACAGACCCTGACAATCTAACTAATTTCCAATCCTTTTTTCCGCTTCCCTGGGAAGCCAAAGCCATTGAAAAAGTGATGAATACTAAGCCTGGGCAAAGCACTATGCTACGCTCGCGTAGTTTGCGAAGTTCGCGCTACTTCGCACTACGCGAATTGCAGGTAGCACAGTGCGAACACGCGTAGCGTAGTGTTGCTTAGTGCTGCGGTCATTTTTTGCTTGCTCGCGGTTCTCAACGTCAAGTTGGCGACCGCGAGCAAGCAAAATGAAATACCGGCGAGTCTTTTTCCTTGTTCGCGATCAGCAACATCAAGTTGGCGATCGCGAGCATGGAAAATAAACCTGCCGGCGAGATTCCCAACGCGAGGAGGTCAGGTTTCTCATTGCGAGTGGTCGCGTATTCTCGCGACCGCTCGCGATGAGAAACTACCAGTTTGCGTTGAGAATGCTGCCGCTCGAGTAAAAATCTACTCGAGCAGCAGAAAACTACAGCTCGCACTGTGCAAGATGGCATTTTCAATGATTGCACAGTGCCGGTTGCTTGTCAGCACTGTGCAATCATTGAAAACAACATCTGGCACAGTGCGAACAAGGTACTACACAGTTCGCGAAGTGCTACGCGTAGCTCGCGTAGTGCGAAGTGCACTTTGCGTAGCTTCGCGAAGTGCTACTTCGCGAACTACGGCCAGGGTCAATGAATACTCAACTGACTCATTTCCTTGACAGTCACACTCTTTCATATTCATCTCAATCTGGCTTTGGAGCACAGCACGGAGTCTGCTCTGAAGTAAATCACTGATTCCCTCAATTTACTCTGGACGCAGGTCAAAATGCTGCGATAATTTAATTAGAGCTCTCAGCTGCATTCAACATGATCTCTCATGAGATTCTGCTTCTTTTTCTCTCCCAGATTGGAGTAGAGGGGAAGATGTGGTCCTGGTTGAGGTCCTTTCTGGAAGATAGGGAACAGGCGCTTTGGCTTAAACCCTACTACTCTGATGCAAAGAAACGTAAGTATGGAGGGCCTCAAGGTTCTGCCCTAAGCACCACACATTTCAACACCTATATGACACCACTAGCACATCTTATAGAATATTTTGCCATCTTTGTAATCTCATATGCAGCCATCACACAATTCCTATTGACCTACAATAATAATGAACCGGGATAAACCAATAACTTTGCTGCATGACTATCGGCTGTGATGGGATAACTGAGGGCTAATGCAGTGCAGAGACAGAATATCCAATCACAAATATTGAGTTGCAAATAAAGTATGTCAGAAATATTGTCATCAAGAATATCGTGGCCAAGAATATCGACCTAAGGTAAGTAATACAGATTTTTAAAATGTTGAAGTGTTTATTATCATTTGCAAAAATATAGGGATCTATTAGGATGGCAGGCAGATGGCTGCCGCCGGGCCAGCGGTGGCAACCGCTGGACCTGCAGCAGACACCACCCCTCGATCGCAACCCTGAAAACTGCCGGTCCCATTAGTATGGCGGTGACGACCGCGGCGGTGAGAATCTCCGCCCGCCACTATTCCGGGACAAGTCTGCACGCATGCCTTGTGGGCGGAACTGGACCGCTACAATGATGCCGGTGTAGGGCCAGGCTCCGCCGGCATGATTATGATGCCGGCGGTAGCCAGCCTTTCACTGCCGCGGAAAGGCATGCGGAGAATGTCTCCGGGGGCCCATTGCGGGCCCCCAATGTGTTGGAGGGTGTGGGTGCACTGGGGATACCCATGGTACCCCCTACAGGTCCCTGGACCAGGCGGCAGGCACTGTGCAGTGCCTGCCACGCAGTGCAGTGACATGCATGACATACTCCTTTCCACACCGCGACGGTGCTGCTGGCAGCAGCAACCGCTGCAATGTTAATCGCCAGAATCCGACTTCTGCAGTTGGATTTTGACTGCGGAGCAGCCTAATTGGACAGGCGGTAATGCCGCGGTCTTTTCCCGCTACCATGGCGGTCGGGGAGATTTTCTGACCGCCATCCTAATAGGCCCCTATGTTGTTAAAAATATTGTTTGTTTAATAATGTTAGGTATTTTAGTATATATTTTATATGTATGTGTTGTATGTTTTTTTGTATAAGAATTGTTTGTATTTGTAATAAATGTGTTACATTTTTAGTAGTTGTTAATTTTTGTTTATTTGAATTTTGTGTTTTAGTTTTGCGCCCTCCACGGCCTGGTCGCCCCCACGCTGCCCGCCTGCTCTGCCTGCCTCCTTACCTGCTGCCTGCCCGACCTCGGATCCCCGGCGCCCCAGCTGCCGCAGGGCCGCCCGACCTCGGATCCCCGGCGCCCCAGCCGCCGCAGGGCCGCCGTTCCCTGCCGCGACCCCGCCCCCCCGCCTGCCGGCGGACCCTCCCTCCCGGCTCCCTTCTTATGACGCCCCCTGAGCAACCGCGCAGCGGACGCACGCAGCGGGAGCACCGATTGAGCGCCGAAGGTGCGCCAAAGGTAAGCCCGTCTACGCCCGTCCGCGCCTGGACCGCGCCCCGCGCCAGGACCCCTGGCTCCCGCAGACCCCAGCCCACCCGCCGGACTTACGACGCCGCCACCCTCAACGCACTCAACACCGGCCGAATCCCAGAATGCTACCGAGCCACCCCGAGACGCACCCACGGACCCTTCAGCTGCCACTCCTGCAAGTTCACCTGCATCCGGACCTGCACTGCACCAACACTCACCAAGCCGAACACCAGCAGCAACCACCTGAAGTGCATCCTGCTCAACACCCGCTCCGTCCACAGACACGCCGTCCAACTCTGGAGCCTCCTCGACACCACAGCTCCTGACGTCGCCTTCCTCACGGAAACATGGATGAACGCCTCCTCAGCGCCCGACATCGCCATCGCCATCCCAGAGGGCTACAAGATCACCCGGAGGGACCGCGGCAACCAGACCGGAGGAGGCATCGCCATCATCCACAGGAACACCATCCGCATCACGACCAACACCGACGACACCCTGACAACCGCCGAACACCTGCACTTCCAGATCCACACCGACCCCAAGACCACCCTCAGAGGCACCCTGATCTACCGACCCCCGGGACCTCGCACACCATTCAGCAAAGACATCGCTGACTTCATCAGCCCGCACGCCCTCCCCTCCGCTGACTACATCCTCCTCGGGGACCTCAACTTCCACCTGGAGAACGACAACGACCGCAACACCACCACCCTGCTTGACAACCTCGCCAACCTCGGACTCAAGCAGCTGGTGACCACCCCCACCCACCTCGCCGGACACACACTCGACGCCGTCTTCTCATCCAGCAAGGACATCATCTTCAGCCACGCCACCGGACTCCACTGGACGGACCACAGCTGCATCCACTTCAGCTTCAGAAGGACCACGATCCACCACCACCAGCCACAGGTTGCACGAAGAAGCTGGAACAAGATCATAGCCGGCCAACTCGCCGCATCCCTGAGCCAGCACCCTCCCGCCAGCTCAGCGAACCCCAGCCAGGCCGCCGACAACCTCACGAAGTGGATCAGCAACTGCGCGGACGAACTCGCCCCTCTGAGGACCCCGCCCAGCAGACCCGGCAGCAAGAAGGCCCCTTGGTTCACCGACGAACTCAAATGCTCCAAGAAGAACTGCCGAGCCCTCGAGAAAGCCTGGAGAAGAGACCCAACACCGGACAACATGACTACCCTCAAGCTCGCCACCCGAAAGCACCATCAACGGATCCACGCCACCAAGAAAACAGCATTCAAGGACCGCCTGGACAACAACGCACACAACAGCAAGGAACTCTTCAACATCGTGAAAGAGCTCTCCAACCCCAACGCCGGTAACAACGACATCACCCCATCGCAAGACCTCTGCAACTCCCTCGCCTCGTACTTCCACAACAAGATCGCTGACATACACAACAGCTTCAGCACACAAACAACGACCCCCACGACCGCACCAACGCCCCCCACCACCACCCTCAGCGCCTGGACACCGATCAACACTGAAGACACCATCCGCACGATGAACTCCATCCACTCCGGATCCCCAACCGACCCCTGCCCTCACCACGTCTTCGCACCCCACCTGCGGGACATCATCAACACCTCCTTCGACACCGCCACCTTCCCGGAGAGCTGGAAGCACGCCGATCTCAGCGCTCTACTAAAGAAACCAACAGCGGACCCCACCGAACTCAAGAACTACCGCCCCATCTCGCTCCTCCCGTTTCCAGCCAAAGTCATCGAGAAGACAGTCAACAAGCAGCTGGCCGCCTTCCTCAAGACGAACGCATCCCTCGACCCCTCACAGTCTGGCTTCCGGGCCAACCACAGCACCGAAACCGCCCTCATCGCTGCCACCGATGACATCCGAGCCCTGCTGGACAACGGAGAAACAGCGGCCCTCATCCTCCTAGACCTCTCCGCGGCATTCGACACGGTCTGCCACCGCACCCTAGTGCAGCGCCTCAACAACGTCGGAATCCAGGAGAAGGCACTGGATTGGATCATCTCCTTCCTCGTTGGAAGGACACAGAGAGTTCGCCTACCCCCGTTCAGATCTGCAGCAACAGAAGTCATCTGCGGCGTTCCCCAAGGCTCCTCGCTCAGCCCCACCCTCTTCAATGTCTACATGAGCCCCCTTGCGGCCATCGCACGCCAACACAACCTCAACATCATCTCCTATGCCGACGACACACAGCTGATCCTCTCCCTCACCAACGACCCCGCCACCGCCAGAGCCAACCTACACCAAGGGATGAAAGACGTAGCCGAATGGATGACGACCAGCCGCTTGAAACTGAACTCAGACAAGACAGAAGTCCTCATCCTGGGCTCCTCGCCCTCCGCCTGGGACAACTCCTGGTGGCCCCCCGCCCTGGGCACCGCACCCAAACCGACAGACCACGCACGCAACCTGGGCTTCATCCTGGATTCCTCCCTCTCCATGACCAGACAAGTCAACGCCGTCTCCTCGTCTTGTTTCAACATCCTGCGCATGCTACGTAAGATCTTCCGGTGGATCCCCACCGAGACCAGGAAGACGGTCACCCAGGCCCTCGTCACCAGCCGTCTGGACTACGGCAACGCCCTCTACGCCGGAACCACCGCCAAGCTCCAGAAGAGACTCCAGCGGATCCAGAACGCCTCAGCGAGACTCATCCTCGACATCCCCAGACACAGCCACATCTCCAGACACCTGAGAGACCTGCACTGGCTCCCGGTCAACAAGAGAATTACCTTCCAGCTCCTCACCCACGCACACAAAGCCCTACACAACCAAGGGCCGAGTTACCTCAACAGCCGCCTCAACTTCTACGCTCCCAAACGCCATCTCCGATCGACCAGTCACGCCCTTGCCGCCGTCCCCCGCATCCGAAGAGCGACAACAGGAGGAAGGTCCTTCTCCCATCTGGCCGCCAAGACCTGGAACTCCCTCCCTCCCGACCTACGCCTGACCCAAGACCACCTCTCCTTCAGGAAGAAGCTCAAGACCTGGCTGTTCGAGCAGTAGCGGACCCCCCCCCCCCCAAGCGCCTTGAGACCCTCCGGGTGAGTAGTGCGCGTTATAAATGCCTTTGATTGATTGATTGATTGATTCTTTAGGGGGTTGTGGGTTTACAGGGGAATAGGGTGGGAAGTAATGTAATTATTTTAAATGTATTGATTATTTATTTATTTATTTATTATTATTTGTTTAATTGAGATGTTATAGTGTTAAATGTGTAAAGTAATTTATTATTAACTAATTAATAATAGGTTGTTATTAATTTTAAAGTGATTAATTGGCAATTATTTATGGTAATTGTGTAATGCAGTTTATGTGTGTGTTGTGTTGTTTATAGGTGTTAAGTGTGGGACGAAATTTGAGGAATTAATAATTGGATGTTAATTAATTAATTGGTAATTAATTATGGTAATTGTGTACTTAATTGTAGGTGTATGTTTTGGTGTTTTTAGGAATAAAGGGTGGGAAGTAATTTGTATTTAAATAATATATAGTTGGTAATTAATGTTAATTATTTGATATGTATTTTGGGTAATTGTTTTTTTTGTGGCTGTTGTTTTTACTTTTAAAGGTCTAAAGGGTGGGTATTAAATACATTTAATTACTTAATTATTGGTTGTTAATAATAATAGTTTTTAATTTATAAATATTGTTTATTTGTGTTTTATTATTTTAGAGTTTAATTTAAGTGTATATTGTGGATATCTTAGTGTTAAAGTGTGTGTAGTCAATTAATGTTTATTCATTTTTTTATTAAAAATATTTTTTTAATTGATTATTAATTATGTTAATGTTGAGGGGAATTAATAAAAAGTGTTTTTTTATTGGTGTGGTGTTATAGGGTAGGAAATATAATTCATACATTTGTGTATTAATTAATTTATTTGGTTTTAAATATTTTCTAGTTTAAAAGACTGTTTTATAAATGTATTCATTATTTTATATTGTATATTATTTGTAGGATTTGATATGTAATTATTATTATGATATTTTTTCTTTTTATATATTTCATATATTAGATTTTTCATTTCTAAATATTTTTTATTTATTTTTATAATTGTTTTTTTTTGTTAAAATTTTTATTAGAAACCGTTGGTACACAGTAAAATACAGACAAGGGCCTACAACCACCAGGGCCGGCCGCTATAGAGCCCGAGGGCCCGCAGTGCAACGCCACACATTCAAATGAACCAGAGGCAAAGCGCCCGGCAGTTCGTGGGCACATGTAACAGGCCGTGGCCATAGGCCAGTAGCAATCGGAATAACCAGTTTCATTTTTTAGTAAATATTAAACACACTCAAGGCAATGAGAGTCCGAAATAGCAGCGTGCTCTTCCCAGGACGGGGAACAACGTACAGTGTCCAAAGCAGTTCTTGTCTGGAAGCGGTAGAGGGGGGCAACGGGAGAACAAAGCATGGAACACACCTCACACCATCCCGCAGAATGCGTGGCTAGGGGGACAAAGCAATATCGACCTCTAATGGCAGAGGCGGGGTGCAGATACGTCCTCGATATAAATTCCATGGACCCCATACCTTAGTCCATTTCCCTGGCTTGCCTCTCGCCACATACACCGTCTTTTCCCTAAACATACACCAGTCCATATTCTCCTTCCATACCTCGATCGTGGGCGGCCTCGTGGATAGGCCTGTGCGAAGCACTACGCTACGCTCGCGTAGTTTGCGAAGTTCGCGCTACTTTGCACTACGCGAACTGCACGTAGCACAGTGCGAACACGCGTAGCGTAGTGTTGTGTAGTGCTGCGGTCATTTTTTGCTTGCTCGCGACCGCGAGCAAGCAAAATGACATCCTGGCGAGACATTTTCCTTGTTCGCGATCGCGAGCATGGAAAATAAACCTCCCGGGGAGATTCCCTACGCGAGAAGGTCAGGTTTCTCATTGCGAGGGGTCGCGTATGCTCGCGACCGCTCGCGATGAGAAACTACCAGTTCGCGTTGAGAAAGCTGCAGCTCGAGTAAAAATCTACTCGAGCAGCAGAAAACTACAGCTCGCACTGTGCAAGATGCCATTTTCAATGATTGCACAGTGCCGGTTGCTTGTCCGCACTGTGCAATCATTGAAAACAACATCTTGCACAGTGCGAACATGTTACTTCGCAGTTCGCGAAGTGCTACGCGTAGCTCGCGTAGTGCGAACTTCACTTTGCGTAGCTTCGCGAAGTGCTACTTCGCGAACTACGCCCACCCTTACTCGTGGAGCCCCACAGCTGTGCAATGTTACGCTTAGCCACCATGTACCCCAAGGTCACCCACTGCGGCTGTGCCGCATTACAATCATTCGGTTCCCAGACATTCAACAAACACCTCCTAGCCTCTGGCAACAGAGCAACGTGCGTGACCTCCTCCATTACGGTGTGGATACCGTTCCAAAATCGCACAACCTCCGAACATTCCCATAAGATATGGAGAAAGGAACCCGACAGGCCACATCCACGCTTACACAGTCCATCCATCGAGTAACCCATACGCAGCAAACCGGGCCCCGTGACATACACTCTATGAAGGATCTTCAGCTGTACAAATCGTAAGTGGGCCGGGATCGCCACCTCTTTCGGGGAGGCCACCACCGATACCCAGTCCTCATCGTCCAGTTCCAAGCCATCGCCCGTCCATGCATCCCGCAGACGGAGCAGCAAGTCCGCGCGATCATTAATGAGTTTCTTATAAATCAGAGAAATAGTGCTATCGGGCACGTAGCCATCCAACACTCTATCCTCCAGTGGGGAATACTCGGGGATAGCAGCAACGTCTGGAAAAACCGAACACAGCGCATTGTAGACTTGAGCATACCGGAAGTACTCTCTATCGTTTAAGTTATATTCAGCTTTAAGCATTTCAAACGTTTTGAAAGACCCCTTCGCCCAAAGATCACCCACCTTACATATACCAATCATATCCCATTTCTCAAAGCCTTTCAATCTCCACAAACAGCCCAACCGCCCAGAGGCATACAACGGCGTCGCCCGAGTCAAGCGATCCCTCCACCCCATCGCCACATTCGCTGCGTGCCACACACGTACCGCAACCTGCGTGGGTCCTGTCAACCGCGTGTCCGGGGTCACCGAGTACAGCGCCCTATTATAGTCCCCACCCGGGAGCAGAAATTTATCCATCTCGAAGGCCGGATTCAAAGCAGGACCGTATATCCCGTGGTTCACCGCCGCCAACTGAGACGCCCAATTGTATCGTTTAATATCGGGGAGGGTGACCCCCCCATCGTACCAAGGGAGCGTCAACTTGGCGAGAGCAATCTGCGGCCGCCCGTCCCAAAACAGTTGGCGCTGAAGGCCCTCCACCTCCCGGAAATAACGGGCCGGCACGACATCTAGAGTATTTTGCAAAGCGTAAAAGAAGCGAGGTAGCGACATCATTTTAAACAATGCCGCCCGTCCGAGTGGCGAGAGCAGAAGTCGTCGCCACCTCGCGACATCGGCCTTCAATCGCTGGAGGGGAGGGAGAAGGTTGCGCTCATAGCGGACCGCGGGATCCAGTGAGATAAAGATTCCCAAATATTTGAACCCCAGGGTAGCAATCTGGATAGGGCAATCCCGTGGCAGGAGGGGGGCCTCACCCGAGAGGACGTAAACACACGATTTGGCCCAGTTGATGACCAGGCCGGAGTTGCGACCAAAGGAATTCAGGACGTCCACCAATACAATTAGCGACTGTCGGGGAGAGGTGAGATACAGAAGGATGTCATCCGCGTAAAGGGAGACACGGTCCTCAAACTCCGGCGTCCATCTAATGCATCGCAACGACGGCTCCCAACGCAACCAGGCGGCGAGAGGCTCCAGAGAAAGTGCAAAGAGAAGGGGTGATAACGGACATCCCTGCCGCGTACCTCTCCCCAGTGCGAAGGGAGCCGATACCCTACCATTCACCACCACCTGAGCCAGAGGGTCAGCATATAGTAATTTTACCCAACCAATAAACTCAGGGCCGAACCCAAATTTCGCCAACACGGCCCAAATATATGGCCACTCCAAAGTGTCGAACGCCATTGTAGCATCTAAAGATGCCAGGATGGCCGGCTCACGTATAAATTCCGCTCTAGCAATCACGCCGTGCAACCGCCTCAAATTTAGAGCGGTATTCCGATGAGGTATGAAACCGGACTGATCCTGATGAATCAAGTCGCCCACGACCCGAACCAGTCGATTAGCCAATACCTTGGCCAGAATTTTGGGTTCTGCGTTCAACAGCGAAATGGGCCTATAGGAGGCGCAGCGATCTCGCGGCTTCCCCTCTTTGTGTATCACAACTATGTTGGCGAGGCGTTGGTCGGGGGAAGGAAGCCCGCCGCACGTGCCGCGAAAAACATGTCCCGAAGATGCGGCGCTATCTTATCGGGACGCAACTTATATAGTTCGATGGGAAGACCATTAGGACCCACAGCTTTACCCGATGCGATCGAGCGAGTGGCCAGAGCGATCTCATCTGATGACAACTTCGCCTCCATCAATACTGCATCAGCCTCCGATAGAGTTGGCAATGCAATGTCTCTAAGCAACAGATGAGAATCCTCCTCTGAACGCACAGAAACCGGAGAGTAGACCCCGCGGAAATGAGCCGCGAAGCAGTCAACGATCTCCACCGGGTCAGTCACACGCACTCCATCCATTCTCTCCACAACGGGCACCACCCTGCTCGCTCTCTCCTTCTTATCCAACCAAGCAATCAACTTTCCGGCCTTATCCCCCACATCATACAGTCGTCCTTGCTGCTCTCTACTCATCCCTTTAGCGGCTTCCGTGACTAGCGCTCTATAATCTGATTGTTTGAGGCTGAGAACATGCACTTTCTCATCAGTAACTCCCCGCTCCAAGTCCTCCTCCATTTCAGCTATTTCAGTTTCCAGGCGAACCACCTCTGCTCTCTCGCACCTCTTAGCATGGGAGATAACGGACAAGGCCTGCCCCCTGATCACCACCTTATAAGCCTCCCATAGGGAGACGGCCGACTGCACCGACCCCACATTATCATTAAAGTAGTGATCAGTGGACTTGACCAGTTCCGCGCGGATCTTAGGGTTACGTAGATACCAGGGGCTAATGGGTGCCACTCTCCCCTCTGCCCCAGGGACAACCTTCAGTTGCAACCATATAGGGGAATGATCAGAAATACCTCGGGCTAAATGACGCACCTCCCCAATCATCCCAGCTTGGGTCGCCGGCATAAGCATGTAATCAAGTCTCGAGAGACTCCCATGGGCCCCCGAGTGAAAGGTATATTGCGTCTGACCCGGGTGCATCAATCTCCAGCAATCTACAAGTCCCAAGGTGTCCAAAAAGCCACCCAACCAGGCCTGAGCCCTAGGGAGATCCCTGGGGGGGTGACGGTCATCCAACCCGGAGACAACGGCATTAAAGTCACCCCCCAACACCAGAACCCCCCCCCCGGGAGTCCCAGGACCAAACGCCCCAAATCAGCAAATGTAGCCGTCTGTAACCCCGGAGGCACATACACAGCGACGAGCGAGATAGTCCTACCCTCCCATCTCCCCACCAGTGCCACATAGCGCCCCCTATCATCATGAAGCACCTCATCAACTTCCAATGGGAGAGAGGCCCTAACCAAAATGCCCACTCCCCTAGAGCCAGAAGTGAAACCAGAGTGAGCGGCAAGGCGATAACCCCTCCTATTTAGGGCATGGAAGGAGTTCCCAATCACGTGTGTCTCCTGCAGGAAAACAATGTCGGGCGAAATCCGCTTCAAAAACTGCAGCACCACCCCGCGCTTGATCCTGTCCCCAAGTCCATTCACATTCCACGAAAGGATTCTCAATCTCTTACCCCCCATTCCACTCCCGTGCATGACACCCACATCCCGGAAAGCACAACCCGGATAAGTCAGCAGAGAACTTCACATTGCCTTGCGAAACAAACAAACAATCCCCAACAACCCCCCTCCCCCACAATCCCCAAACCACAACTCCCCCCTCCCTGCACCCCTGCTTGAGCCCGAACAGCCCCCCCAACTCGCAGTGTGCCTGTCGCCCTAACATATACCACAAAAAGAACCCCAGAAGGAGGAAAGGACCCCAATAAGCTCCCCACAACCCCCGGGCATTTGAAGGGCATATTGTGCCAATCTAGGGTCCAGTTGAGCCAAGGTACAAAACGTCACCAGTTCAGTCCATCACCAGGAACCAAGTTCTAGTCCTGCTTCACCAAATCCCGTCCGCTCTCCGCCATCCGACTGTCTCGATCTTGTCCCCGAGGCAGGGCATCCAACCAGTCTCCAGCCGCCTCCGGCCGGTCGAAAAAGTGGGAACGACCCTGGAACTCAACCCGCAGCCTCGCCGGGAATAACATCGCATATTTCAGCTCCATGTCCCTCAAGCGCCGTTTGACACCCAAAAATCCCAGCCGTTGTTTCTGGACCGCTTGCGTGAAGTCCGGGTAAAAGCTGACATTGGAGTTCTCAAACTTCAGCGGTCCGGCAACCCTCGACACCTGAAGGATAGCATCCCTATCCCGAAAGTTAAAGAGTCGGGCGATTATAGGCCGCGGGGGAGCACCCACCTTGGGCGCACCACCTGGAATCCTGTGGGCCCGCTCCACCGCAAAGAACTTGCTCAGTCCCTTGGGCGCGAGATGATTGGTCACCAGATCCTCAACAAAAAGATCCGCAGCAGATTCCTCCGATCTTTCCGGCACTCCAATGATACGGACATTGTTCCGTCTAGCCCTGCTTTCAGAGTCCTCAAGTCGACGGTCCGTCAGATCACTGGCTAGCCGCAACCTACGGACCTCCGTCTGCAGGGCGGCCACGTCCACAGTTAGACTCGACGCCGCTTGACTCAAGGAGTCGACCCGCTCGTTAGTTTTGGACACGTCTGCCCTGACCAAATTCACATCGATCAGGACCGCGTCCAGTTTATGAGCCAGGGTATCAAACTGCTGACCCACAGCGGTCTTCATCTCCTCAATGGCGCCCATGACGTCCAGCAGGGTCAATTCCGACGATGGGCCGGAGACCTCCTTTGACCTCTCAGGCGATTTATGCGAGCCACCAGGGGATCCCTTTGCCTTCGCATATCGATCCATGTTATTGATCTGGGTATAGGCACCCCTCCGGGTTGACTTGGGTTTCGACTTGTCTCCGTCTAGTCTCGCCGCCATCATCCGGAGGCCACCAAGGCCGGTACCCGTCCGCACCAGAAGGGACCAAGTAGCTATTTCAATTGAGCACAGCCGTCGCCGACAGTCAGCCCATGTATAATCCGAGAGTCAGGCCAGACACTTCGCCCCTCTGAAACACCAGAGTCTCTCGGCCGATAGTAGAGAGCAAGCTTGAAAACGAAAGTGAAAGTGCGGGGTGCGTGGCAGGGCAAGCCCAGCCAGCCGCTGTTGTTCACTTCGTACCCGGGCACTTCACCAGCTCGAGATCGGGACCAAGGCAAGAGCAGGCCGCAAACTTCGGAGTGCAACAATTCCGGGTCCCGGCGTCCGATCTGAAATTGGAAAACGGGTGGCACCTCAGCGCAAGTTCTTCTGCAAAAGCCCGTCAAGTAAACCAGGATTAAGTCAGGATAGACGTGGGAGGTTGTGGAGGCCCTCGAGAGCCGTAAGCCTACGCGGCCATCTTGGTTGCACGCTAGGCTCCTCCAATTTTTATAATTGTTAATGTTTTTTATTTTTGTTTTCACTGAGTGTGAATAGTAATTTTTTATCCAATACTTTCCCTAAGGTTGCACTCACTGGAGTGGCAATAGTTATTTGTACCTCTCCACTATCCAGCATTTTCCCTACTGTTGCACTCATTGGAGTGGGAGTAGAAATGTTTACCTCTCCGCTATCTAACACTTTCTTTACTGTTGCACTCACTGGAGTGGGAATAGTAATTTGTATCCCTCCGCTATCCAACACTTTGCCTACTGTTGTACTCACTGGAGTTGTAATAGTAATTCTTACCCCTCCGCTATCCAACATTTTCTCTACTGTTGCACTCACTAGTGTGGGAATAGTAATTTTTACCCATTCCACTATCCAACACTTTCCCTACTGTTCCACTCACTGGAGTTGGAATAGTAATTGTTATACCTCCGTTATCCAACATTTTCTCTACTGTTGCACTCACTGGAGTGGGAATTGTCATTTTTACCCCTCCACTATCCAA
Organism: Triturus cristatus; assembly: GCF_964204655.1. Lineage (NCBI taxonomy): Eukaryota > Metazoa > Chordata > Amphibia > Caudata > Salamandridae > Triturus > Triturus cristatus. The sequence continues at coordinate 542,296,435 of NC_140594.1, read as the reverse complement.
CACTTTTTCTACTGTTGCACTCACTGGAGTGGGAATAATAATTTTAACCCCTCTGCTATCCAACACTTTCCCTACTATTGCACTCTTTGGAGTGGGAATAGTAATTATCTCCCCTCCGCTATCCAACACTTTCTCTACTGTTGCACTCACTGGAGTGGGAATAGTAATTTTAACCCCTCTGCTATACAACACTTGCCATACTGTTGCAGTCTTTGGAGTGGGAATAGTAATTATCTCCCCTCCACTTTCCAACACATTCCCTACTGTTGCTCTTAATAAAGTGGAAATAGTAATTCTTACCCCTCCGCTATCCAACACTTTCCCTTCTGTCCAACACTTTTCCTACTGTTCCACTGATTGTATTGGGAAATGAAAGTTTATTTATTTTTTAATAGTTTAACATTTTAATTTATTATAGGATTTTTTTTATATTTGAAATTATTAATATTAGTTATAGTTAGAACCTAGTTTCCATAGGAAAAGCATTTTTTGATTTGCTAATAACTTTGACGTTGTTTGACAAAACTTCCTGAAATCCTCCAAAGAAAAAGTCTATCCAGGTCAGCTCCTATCCTGAAAGTATGGGGGTGATTCATCAAGCGGGGGCTGAGAAAAATGGGGGTCCCAAAACTCATTTTCTCCATGTTAATTTCCATAGGAAATTTTGCGACGAGCTACAGTCCGAACTGCTGAACGGAAATACCCCAAATTTTTCAAAAAGGTAGAGCTTGGTTCAGAAAGTGACCTTTTTTTTTTAAATGGTGTAAATCCGTTCAGTAGTTTTTGAAAAATTCAAAAAATAAGAGTCAAAAAATCAATTTGCCAGAGGAATCTTTGTGCAAGGCTACAGCCGAAACTACTGAACGGAATTACCCCAAATTTGTCAGAAAGGTAGTGCCTGCGTCAGAAAGCGACCTTTCTAAAAATGGTGTGAATCCATTCAGTAGTTGCTGAGAAACTAGAAAAATAAAGGTTTCAATATATGGGCGGAACCTAAGTCGCATGCGCGAGCTTCACTGTGATTGGCGGCTAGTAGTCCAAACCAGAAAGTGTTGGCAGCCATCTTGTGGCTCCGTAGATGCAAGTCACGCAAAAACGGAGAAACAAAGGTATACATTAAGAGAAGGGGGCAGCGTAGGAAAACCCTGACCACCTAGGCCTGCTCAGGGGGTCCCAGAAGGACCCTCAGGGCCCAAAAAATCATTAAAAAAAAAAAAAGAAATTGCCAAATATTCATGCTGGGGTCATGGGTTCTCGTGTTTCATTTTAATGGTGCCCTTGGGTGGGCTAGGTTCCGGGGGTATTTCTTAAAAAATAATAGCAGGGGCTTGTGAGAAGTTGGCCTGATATGTAGTGCTCACTATTCTAGTGATCACTGTGTGTCATTCCAAACGACCCTTATTGATGATTGGTTGTAAGTCAACCTTATAGACCAGCTATCCTAGTAGCGTGGACAAGAGCAGTCTTCAGGCTAAACTCTAGAGGGCGTGTTAAGCCAGCTGTTTACCATCACATATACCCCTTGAACACCAAGTGAAAGGACACCACACAAGTTGTTATGAAAATAAAGGATATTTATTTATAACAAGACTACCCTGGCTCTTTATGAGTCAGGGAGCTAAGCACAATACAAAACTCTTAGGAAAATACTTCTAGTTGCACAATTTACACAAATGCCCGAAGGGCACGAAACCATTTACACTGCAAGTGGAATGGGAGAGGCTAGAAAGTTTAAAGTTACTGATTCCGGAGGAATCCGATCAGTGGGACTAAACGAAAAAGGAACTGGACACTTGTAGAGTGAACCTACGATGGAGCACCGAGATGCTCGAGTTACCTAGCCCAGAGGCTGCGGCTGCGTGGGGTTCAGCAAGATGTCGGGAGTCCTCGTTGTAGTCTCAGGAGCCTGAAAGAAGAAGTTGCTGGCAGGCGACCAGTGGTGATGTTCAGCGAGATCCAAGCCTGGATCGGTGATGAAGAAAACCTGAAAGCAGAGGGGACTCAGTTCTCAACCGCTAACCAGCGATCGTGCGGGTACCAGGAAGGTACCGGCTGAAGTCACCTCGACCAGGTGAGTGGATGACGTCGGACTCGGCTGTTCCTCGGACCAGGAGGCGCGGCGGCGACCAGGATGGAGGGTGAGCCGTCCCACAAGGGTGTCTGCTGTCGATGAGGCTGGGCCCAGGGATGGGGCAGCGGATCTTGGCAGTGGCAAGCCCACACGGTGGAGTCAAGATGGCGTCTGGAGTGGACCAGGAGGGTCTGAGGTACTCCTCTGTTGAAGGGTAGCAAAAGAGCCAGTCTGGAGCAACCAGACCAGTGATGAAAGTCTGTCGTGGTGCGTCGTGAAGAGGGCCACAAGCCGGGCGGCGAGTGGTCGGACAACGCGGTGAGCAGCAAGGAGCAGAAGGCCCCCCACGCAGATCTCGTGGATGCTGGGGAGGCAGACTTCGGTGCTGGAGCCGCTCAGGGTTAGGGCTTCTCAAACCCTAGGTGCACTCACTCGAGGGTCCCTCGGTGGGCGTGCTAGATAAGCGTCGTGCAGGTTCTGAAGATGGCCGGTCCCACAGGTCTCGTCACACCTACGAATCTCAGCTGGGCTGACGATGTAGGTAGAGGTCAGAGATGGCAGGGAACCCGGGTCTCGTCGAGCTGGGCAGTCTTGATCCGTGGGAGAGACGTACAGCAAACCGCAAGCGCTTAGGTGGTGCCTGCTGGTGCAGGGTGGCTACTCCTTAGCCACAAGGGAGAGTCTTCAGAAATAGTCAAGAGTTCCTTTCGTGGAAAGTAGTTCAAGATTCAGAATTATCCAATTTGGGAAGGGGACCCGCTCCCACCTTTATTCTAGGAAAAAGGGGCTGGCCCGTGACTAGGTCCTACCTATGGGTGGGCCCAGGAGGGGGGTGGTTACACCCCTATCCTTTGTCCGGCTTCGCCCCATCTCAGGGGCAGGGTTGCCCCCGAAACTGGTTTGAGCCGGGCTATGCACAGTGAGCACCGGGGTGCCACTTGCAATCACCTTCCTTTCAGCCCTGCCTATCTGGGATACACAAACCCTGTCTGGGATGGTGCTAACACCGCCCTTGACAGGAAACCCTTTGTCCAAGCTCCCCTCGCTGGAAGGTCTCCCAGCAGCAGGAGGTCAGACTTGTGTCTGGTGACAGCATCCATTTTGTGATGCTGAGGCTTGAGTCAACTTTAACCGGGGTTCAAGGTTACTTCCATGTCGTGTCCCTCTAGAAGGGCGGAATGCTAACCCCGTCGCCAGAACTGGCGAGGGGTTCGCATTCCAATTCGTATGACACCTTACTCGACATGTTTGGGTGATGCGATGCCAAAGTTAGCAAATAACCGCGAGGATTATAATGCACTTTAAGGTAGTTGGCCCGCGTCACCATGGAACGGCTATTAGGATTTGGTTCCGCAAGCCGTCGACGGGCTCAGCTCGTGCCAGAGCACCATCTCACATGATTCCCAGCACTCTGCCTTCAGGATTGATAAGGCCTGCCATAGGAGTGACTGACAGGAATCCATGCGTCCATTTTAGGGTTAGGTATAGGAATACTACACCTACAGCAACGGGTGATTACACCACCTTGCCCCAGCTGTCATGCAGCCAGTTGTGTCAGATTTGGGCGGCCATCCAGGGGTGGCATAATACATGCTGCAGCCCCTGGTAGGCCCTGGGTACACCGATGCCCTGGATACCTGTGGTATGCTGATATAGGGACTGATAAGGCGGCCCAGTTCCAATTAGTGGATGCACCTAATGTACATGTGTGTTAATTTCGAGAGAGAACAGCTAGGCTGTGGGTCTGATTGGCAGGCCCACAGCCAGGGAAAGTCGTAAACCAATGAAGCAAAAAGCAAAAAATCTGGGTGATCATAGGATTGCAGACCCTACTCTCCTACAGGGCTCACAGGGGTTGCGGGGGTGAGCTGGGGTCCGTGCAGCCACAGGGCTTCACTCATGTTGGGAGGGGGGTTGTACGTCCCCCCCCTTCTGGAGCCTTCTATGTGCTTGTAACTTTGGCGTCATTTGATGAATCTTTATGAAATTATCCAAAAAGTTTCTCTTTTTTTGATTAGCTCATAGATCAAAAGTTTGGGGGTGAATGGTGTAGGAGGGGCTGAGAAAAAAGGGGGTCCCAAAACATGTTTTCTCCATGCAGTTTTGATAGGAAACTTTACAGAAGACTATAGGTGAAACTGCTGAACAGAATTACGGCATATTTGGCAGGGAGAAAGGTGATGGTCTAGAAAGTACGCTTTTGTTTAAATGGTGTAAATCTGGTCAGTAGTTTTTGAGAAATATCAAATTTTACAGATATCGATATTTGAGAATTCTGACATGTGATTGGCTGAGGGGTACAAGCACCAGCTTGCGGCTCATTGGCTGTAAACTGTTGAAACCAGGAAGTGTTGGCAGCCATTTTGTGATTTACTCCGTCAGCTCGCATGTCTCTGTGTAGAAGCCATCGGGTCCGCAGTTTTACCTCTGCGAGGCAACACTGGCATCTGTGTGAGATATGCCTTTCACGCTGCCTCTCCTTATATCACTAGGTCGCGGCTATCGCTTTAGAAGCCCATTCGTCGGCTCCCACCTCTCTACATTTGCAAGCTAGTATGCTGCTTATGGGTGTAGGTGTCACTTTGCTAGACTGGGTGCAAACTGTTGATAAGTCATAATACATGAGCATCGAAAAGCCATTTTGTGATTGAGTCCGTCAGCTCGCATCTGTCCGAGGCAACTCTGAAAACAAACCGGAGGTCTGTGTGTGCGAGATACCACTTTCACACTGCTTCTTTCCACATCAGCAGGTAACTCACCCTGTTCCTATATCACCAGCATATCCCCAACAATCTTATTGGGCCCACAAGTCTCCCTTTGCGAACCACTGGTGGGCTCGCAGCTGTTCCGGTGGGACTTCTCAGGGCTGCAATTGTATCTGTGAAGCCAAGACTGGAAATATACCGCAGGTCTCTCTCTGCGAGATACCCCCTTCACGCTCCCTCTGCCCAACATGACCACTTTGCAGCTATGCTTTAAGAAGCCACGTTGTCGGCTCACAGCTCTCTACCTTTGCGAGCTAGGCCGCTGCTGTGCCTCTTCGTCTTCTAACTACTACGCTGCTGTTCCTTTTGGAGTGGAAGGCCCATAGTTCTCCCTCTGCGAGTCAAGCCCAGGGGCTGCAGCTGTTCCTGTGCGAGCCTGGGTGCGAACTGTTGATAAGTCACACTGTATGAACATTGAAAAGCCATTTTGTGATTGAGTCCGTCAGCTCGCATCTGTCAGAGGCAATTCTGAGAACATACCGTAGGTCTGTCTGTGAGAGATATTCCTTTCACGCTGCTTCTTCTCACATCAGCAGGTAACGCACTGTCTTACCACATCACCAGCATACCCTCAACAACCTTCTTGGGCCAGCAAGTCTCCCTCTGCGATGCAGCTCCTTGTCCGCCATACCCGTTCGCCCCCACAAACAAATGTGACAGGAACGTTTTTAAATTTGGAGCCTAAAAAATCGGCTGGTGTTGTAGTTTATTAAAAAAGATACTTGTGAGGTTGGACAAATAAGAATCTTAGTTATGTATGTATTTACATATAAAATATTTTATTAAAACAAAACAAATAAAACTATGTGTGTAAAACTTTTTATTAAAACAAAACAACAACAAATAAAAAACTATGTACAGCGATGGCGTGTCATCTCTCGACAATTTGTGAATCACAGCCTGCAAGACAAAAAGAAAGATAAGATGGTGCGTCATGCGTCCAGCAAAGGAGAGAGAAAACGAGGGAAAGAGAGGAAGAGTGAGATACAAGGAAGATAGAAAGAGAAAAACAGTGTGAGAGAGGAAGATAGAGAAAGAAAAAGTATGATAGAGAAAGAGTGAGAGAAATACAAGGAAGAGAGATACAAGGAAGAGAGAAAGAGTAAGAGAGAGAAGAGAGAGATAGAAAGAGTGAGAGAGGAAGAGAGAGAGAGGAAGGGAGAAAGAGTGAAACAGTGTGAGAGAGGAAGAGATGGAGAAAGAGTGAGAGAGAGGGAGAGAGAGAGAGAGAGAGAGAGAAAGAGTGAGAGAGAGGAAGGGAGAGAAATAGAAAGTGAGAGAAAGAAAGAGTGAGATGCAAGGAAGAGAGAAAGAGAGAAACAGTGTGAGAGAGAAACAGTGTGAGAGAGAGGAACAGAGAGAGAGAGAGCAAGTCAGAGAAAGAAAGAATGAGAGAGAGAGAGGTAGAGACAGAGGGGCATAATATCAACAAAGTGGCGATGAGAGGCGTTAGCCCTCTTGCCTTAACGCCTCTCTTCACCACTTCGGAAACGCTAGGCTGCACCATATTACCAAGGATATGATGCAGGCTAGCGTTTCCCCTTGCGATGGCGATACGTTTTACAAGTTACCGCCAGCTCAGGTGTTTGCGAGGAGGGAAGGTTTGTTTATGTAGAAGAAGGAGTTTCTTCCTGCGCATAAACAAACCTTCAATGCCATTTTGGGGCATATGTATCAACATCACCATTTGCGATTCTCAAATAGCGATTTTTAAAGAATCGCTATTTGAGAATTGCAAAACGGGATGAATTAAAAAAATTGCAAATTTTTTGCGATTTCTTAAAATTCCTTAATTGCGATTAGCAAATTGCGAAATCGCAATTAAGGAATACCTGCCCATTCATTTCTATGGGCCAGGAGACCCATAGGAATGAATGGGAAGTAATTCTCAAATAGCGAATCGCAATTTGCTAATCGCAATTTGAGAATAATTTCAAAGGTGCAAGGGTGTCATGATGACACCCTGATGCACCCCTGAAATGAGCATGTGTGTGCATATGGCGCACATACATGCCCTAAGGGCATGTATGAGCGCCACATGGCACTTCGTAAAATTCAAAAAAGTGCATTTTGAAAGGAAATCGCAAATTACCACCAACTGGAAGTTGGTGGTAATTTGCGATTTCTTAAGGATAATTCGCACAACTTGGGTGCTTTTTACATATCATTTAAGAAATCGCAATTTGCGATTTCTTAAATGCTTACGCAACATTAAGAAATCGCAAAATTAGCAATTCCTTAATTTTGCGATGGGATTTGGCTCATACATCCCGATTACAGATTTTTTAATCACAAACGCTGTTATTTTGCGAATCGCAGCGTTTGCGATTAAAAAATCGTTTGATACATATGCCCCTTTGTAACTTATATGTGTGCTGCTTCATGCAGTATACATGTAAGTTACAAATTGGCATTTTTAAAAAGAGATTTGTTTATGTATAGGAAGGGACACTTTCCCATACATAAAGACACCTTGGGATTTTGCTTTTTCCATGTGTGCTGCATAAGGCAGCACACATGGAAAAAGCAAAAACGAGGAGAAAGGAAGCATTTCTCCTCGTTTTGCCATCTTAAGACCAGGATTTTTCTGGTCTTAAGTTCGTCGCTGCCACCTATTATCGCCAAGCTTGATAATAGGTGGCAGCGTCAAAGTGAATGGGTGCTGCGGTGTGCTCCGCAACACACACTGTACGCCCCTTTCAGGATAGGTTTATTGTGAAAGGGGCCATATTACCAAGGCAGCGCTAAGGCAATTAACGTGATAATAGAGCGATGCACATATTGCTGCGTTATCGGTAGAAAAGTGCCGATAAGGCGGTGATAAGGGGCTTGATAATATGCCCCAGAGAGAGAGAGAAAGTGTGAGAGAGAGAAAGGAAGAGATGGAGAGTGAGTGTTGACACTGGAGAAAATCTTCGCAGCTCACCTTTGTGCCTTCGGTGTGTGTCAAATGAGGTGCTGAGTCATAGTGTACCCTCAAGTTTAGTGATCTGAAAGATAGTATAGAATTAGTAATTGTAGAGTACATACAACTGCACATGTGTAATTCTCTGTGTTGCGTGTGCGCATGCAGGCTGCTGCACCCCATCGACTCCTACTTTAAGAAGGTGTCTGTGCACTTTTTTGCACTCGGGTGCTGTACCCCATCCACTCCCAATGCCCAGTGGGGACTTCCCATTCCTGCGCACCCAGACTGTTGTACCCCATCCACTCCCACTGCCCAGAGGTGTTTGCCCGTTCTCGTGCAACCAGGCTGTTGCACACTATCCACTCCCAGCACCTAGAGGTGACTGCTCGCTGCTGCGTAAAGAAGCCTCTCTGCTCAGCTTCTGCCACAGACGTGTGTGTGTGAGGGTCCACCACGTGCCAAAGAAACCTTCTCAGGCGTTCAGGATGGCCACGAATCATCACAGGTTCAATAGGCGTTCAGCTCTGGTGGTGTTGAGGGGGCGCCAATTCGTGAAACACAGCCTGTTATATAAAAAGGAAGATAAGATTGTGCATCATGTGTCCATCAAAGGATAGAGGAAGAGAGAGAGAGAAAGAGTGAGAGTAACACTAGAGAAAATCTTCGCAGCTCACCTTTCTGTCACTGGTGTGTCTCCAAGCACCTGCAGGGACGTGGTGCACCCTTAAGGTCCTCATCTAAAAGATAGTAGAGAATTAGTAATTGTAGGAAAGTCCAGTAAGCAGGAATTAAAAGACAGAACACGTCTTTTAAGCAGCAAGTATAAAGGAAGAATGAGTGAACCCCTGTTAACTTCTACGTCCCAACCTTCTCACATTTAAAACAGAACATTCACAAAGCGACGCGAGGCAGCCACGAGATGTGAGAGGAATGTCACCTTCATTTCTGCATGCTTCGATGCTCATAACACACCTTACTTCCTTATAAAAAATGAGAGAAAGGAAAGGTTGTCAAAAAATGATGGTAAATTTAAGGGTACAAAGTATGAAAAAATATATAGTCAACTACTTTCCTACAGATGTGGGAGCGACGGATATTTGACCGACTGTCCTGCTATTGAAATGTTGTTATCAAAATGTAATAAGACAGTGTAAAGCCAGGGTATATATGACTGTGTACGTCTAAATCGCTGTGACACGTTTTTGTATCCAAGCTGCTGCACCCCATCCACTCCCGCCGCCCAGAGGTATCTGCCTGCCGCTGCGCACCCACGCCTCACTGCTCGCCTTTTCACGGACTGGGCACCCTCCACATCATGCAGCCCCGCTCTGCAAGCCAGAAGTTTCACAATTAGGGCTGAGTCTTGATACCGACATGGCAGAGGACATACTTGTGCACCCATCATTATCGCAGGTTGCTCACCCGCTCAGTGCTTGCGGTGCCACTAACTCAGTGACTAGTTAAGGCACGCATGTGGTGGTACGCCCCCCTGGACCATGACTCAGGCTTACACTGCAGTCAAGCAGGGCACACAATAGATGAGGTGTACGGACCACCGGGACAGGCCATCACCGCAGGCTCTACACCCGCTCAGCACTTACAATGCCCTTACCTCAGTGGACCGAAATTCACCGTTTCGTGGGTGTGTGCCTGTGCCGGCACCAGTGCATCCGCTGCGAGCAACCCTAAAATGGCGTCAAGCACTTGCGCCCGGTCTTTTTTATTGGCAGGGTCACGTGTCCTGTGATGCCTGTGCTGGATGGGTGTGGTGTGGGTGTATAGCAGCCATGAGGGAGTGGCTGTGGTGTGCTGAGAACTAGACCTGTGACCAGAAGATCACTATAATGAAAATGTGGGCCATGTAGAGTTGTTGTCCTTTTTTGTAAGCGTAAGCGGAGTGGGCTGGCATGGCGTATGCCAGTGCTGCGTGAGACTGTGAAGAATGACTGCGGAGCTATGGGCGTGGCTCCGTCATGAGGTATATGAGGAATTAACGGATTGCGAGTGTCCGGGTTGTAGTACTGCCGTCACCTGGGTCGTAAGCGCAAATGTGTCATTCTGTGAGTGAAGTCTCACAACATGGCCAACATGGAAGGTACGGGGAATCACTGACCTTACATTCATCCATAGTTCCACACATGAAAGATGGTGGACATGACGCATTTCTGTGGCTATGAATGTTTATTGCACATTCACTGGAGTGTTGTAGCTGTAGCAATACAGGGCCATGGAAAGTTCAGGTTGCAGTTTTTAGGACATGGAGGGCAGCGAATTAGAGCAAAGCTCGTGTTCGGAGTTAGGGTGCGCCAACATATGTACTTGTGTGGTCCGTCGGCTAGACTGCCGACCTTGGTGGTGGAAACCAGCGTTCAAGCCTCGGGGTCGCGTACACATCCTGTGATTATAGGCAAATCCCTTATTCTCTGCGTGCTTCAATGTGTAATGTAAATACGGTGCTCATGTAAAGCGCTCCAATACCTTCGGGTGGAGTTTGTGCTATATAAATATGAAACAAAAAAATAAAAAACTCTGCCAATCCCCATGCACTTATACATTGACTATACACTCTTCTTGCAGTACTCTAATGATCAAGTCTCTACGTACGTACATGTACAATGAGCGAGACAAAGTTACATAAGCAAAGATTTCCCCATGGTTGCTTACGCTGTCTACAGCACAATGTAATGTGGTAGGGCCCATGGGCAGCATCTTGCATACATAATGAACACACAGACAAAGATAGATAGTTGAACGGGTATGGGCACGTGTGCTTGACTCCTTTTTATTACCATGGTCACATTTCCAGTGACGTGTGTGCTGGGTGCATGTGGGGTGAGTGTAAGCCAGTGCTCTGGGAACGATTGGTGGTGGTAACAAGTACAAAAGTAATTATTGGATCATACACAGAGATTCAATCATAAAGGGTCTATGACTTGTGCTGCAGTAAGGTAGGGGCACTACATGCAAAATAATACAAAAAAGATTGTATCATAAAGAGTCCATGACTTGTGGTGCACTGAGGTAGGGACGACAGATCTGAAATCATACACAAAACATTCTATCATAAAGGGTCCATGAGTTATGGTGCACTGAGGTAGGGGCATCAGAAGCAATGAGCGCGTGCGGAGCCAGCGAGGATACGTGGTCCGGGCTGGCCGCACTGGGAGCAATGTCTTTTGCGTACTGGACTGCATCATTTGCAATCATGACTCGAACAAGAGATGAAACATCTATGGAATACATTGTCGAAACATGTAGGTTTCAGGGACGTTATAGTTCAAATTGTGAGCTGTGCTGTCTGCAGTGTAGCGTGCCATTCAGTGTTCGTTTGGACTTGAAAATGAATTTGGTTATTGTACTAAAGCTATAACTGATATAAAACAAGTTCTTGAAGCAAGGATACTAAAAGGATATTGTGTAGGTTTTGAGGGACGTTACACTTAGTTGCGTACTGCACTTTTAATTAATGAATGAAGAGTCAATTTAATTCTGAGCTCTGATGACCGCAGTGTAGGCAGGAGGCAGCGGTCAGCTAGGGCCCACAGGCACGTGGTGTTGACTACAGGTGCACAGGCATTGGCAATTCAATGTGTGCAGCCAGCGATGATAAGTGGTGCACTGAGTTAGTGTCACGTGAAGGAACCAGCTTGTGTGGAGCCTGCGATGATGCGTGGTGCGATCGGGCCGCACTGGTAGCAATGTCTTTTGCCTACTGAATTCTGCCTTATTAAATCCATGTGGTGATGACTTATGGTGCACTGAGTTAGTAGTACCTCTGGCGTTCAGCGTGTGCACACTCTGCGATGATGCGCCATCTGAGGGGGCTGCAATGGTAGCAATGTCTTTTGTCTAATGAATTCTGCCTTATTAAGTCCACCTGGCATTGACTTGTGGTGCACTGAGTTAGTAGTACCTCTGGCGCTCAGCGTGTGCACACTCTGCGATTGTGCGTGGTCCAAGGGGCGGCACAGGGAGCAATGTGTCTTGGCTACTGGACTGCATCATCTGGAATAGCCACTCCACCAGAATTATGATCCCTGCTGTCCGCAGTGTAGGCAGGAGGCAGCGGTCAGCAAGGGCCCACAGCCAAGTGGCGTTGACTTGAGCTGCACAGATTGGGAGCATTTGGTCTTCTTAACCCATTATAGTCTCTTACACAATTTGCATCGCTACTAAATAAGGGTGGGCGGATAACTTCGTTTCGCCCACGGAATGTGCGGAGATTTGCCCTTCCGCCTTCCACGATAATAGGTGGAGAAACAGGGCAAATCTCCGCATACTCGGGGCATAACGGAAGTTGGCCGCCCGCCTCTCGCCTGCCTCCCGCCCGTCTTAAATACATTACAAAAGCAATTGTTAAGTAACCTTACCCTATCGGCGGCGTCCCCGGGCTTCGATCCTTCTCCAGCGCGTCTTCTTCTGGGAACTGCACATGCGCGGGAGTCCACGCATGTGCATTCCTCGGCAGGAATGTGCATGCGCGGGCTCCCACGCATGCGCAGTTCCCAGAAGAAGACGCGCTGGAGAAGGATCGAAGCCCGGGGACGCCGCCGATAAGGTAAGGTTACTTAACAATTGCTATTGTAATGTATTTAAGACTGCGGGCGGGAGGCGGGCGGGAGGCAGGCAGGGGGCGGGATGTGCGTAAGGGAACTATGCGGATAGTGCGGAGATTGGTTTCATCTCCGTGCCTCTCCGCGTAGGTCCCTTATGCACATTACACCCACCCTTAGTACTAATATTGATTTGTGAACCATGCTAACCCCAGTGTAGTGCGGAGGCAGCGGTCAGGATGGGCCCACAGCCATGTGGCATTGACTTGAGCTGCACAGTTATGGCACCTGAAGCACTCAGCATGTGCGCACCCTGTGATGATACATGGTCCCAGTGGGCCGCACTGGTAGTAATATCTTTTGTCTAATTAATTCTGCCTAATTAAGGCCACGTCGCGTTGATTTGTGATGCACTGAGTTAGTGGTACCTCTGGCGCTCAGCGGGCAGGTCACAGTGGGAGCAATGTGTTTTGCATACTGGACTGCGTCATCTGCAATCGGCACTGCATCTGAATTGTGAGCCCTGCTGTGTGCACTGTAGATGGAAGGCAGTAGTCGGTACAGACATGAGTCTGTGGTTCTGTGCCACTGGGTTCGCAGGGGGCCTGTGTCAAGGAGCCCTGCGTTCATGGCGGCAGCCATGTGGCAGGGTGAGGCCCGCCGCTCGGGCAGACTCGTTGGCCTTCCCACAAGTGAACCACGCCCAGAGACCCAGCTTATTTATTCATACTCCTATGCTGGAATGGCGTACCTTGGACCAGCGCACTCCTCTTCCGCTTCGAGGGGGGGACGACACAGCTACATGACTGAGATCTTCCCCACTGCCTGAGGTAACTTGGTTGCATCCACTGTGCACAACACTACAAGTATCAGTAGTATATGTCCACATGGAGAGGTGTGTGCTTTGCATAGTGAGGTCTGTCCAGCACATCACCGCTACACTTGGTATTGTGTGCATATTATTGATGGGTGACTTGCGTCCTTCACACATACTTGGTTCCCACCTCTCCCAACATTCAGCTATTGTGCGGCTGAGGGGCCATGGCATTTTGGGAAGGTCCATTGTCCTGTTCTGCGCTGCCTCGGTGGTAGTCGGGAGTGTGTGGTCAGAGGGGGAGGTCCTGGGGGTGGTGGCGGTGGGTGTTGTGGCCTTCTTGGGTATTGGAGCCTCATGATCAGTAGCTCTATGACGTGTTGGTCTTTACATGTGGCTCTGAGTTCGGCTCCAATTCACACTGTAGATAGTTGTCCTGCTTTACACCAGTTAAAGGCTGATGTTAAATTCTTACAGCTAACTCGGCTTATCGCCTGATTTTTGTATCGCATCGCAGTTTTGGCTGGTCTTAATATATGGGGAAGTGGTGTTTTCGTGGTTTTTTTGCACGGGACTGCCTACTCTGTATATCATTAACGTTAGTTGTGGCTCTCATTTGTGGTGATTTTTTTGACGGAAGGTGTCGATGGAAAAGTGGTGAGATTTGCAGTTTTCACCAGGTTGAGAATGGGATGATAATTTAAAAACACAGAAAAAAAGATAGGTTTAACGAACATTATAATTAGAATTTAGCATTTAAAAAACCATTGAACTTCACTGAAAAAAACTTAGGTTTCAGGAACGTTATAGTTAGAAATTAACATTTAAAAAACCTTAGAAATTCACTGAAAAAAACTATAAGTTTCAGGGATGTTACAGTTAGTTGGACATTTCACTCATACAAAACCATAGAAATTCCCCCGTTATAGTTAGTTGAGCTAACTATAACTCGCGCCCCCGCAATGCACTGCTGATGACGTCACATATTACATCATTCATAACATGGTCAGTGACATCACTGATGACATCACTGGTGACATCTCAAATGACATCACTGAGGACATCATTAGCAGGCATTTATACCATACAGGGAGTGGGAAGCGAACTACTGACCTCTACGGTGCGTTTATACTATACCGGAAGTGGGAAGAGAAGTACTCACGCCTACTGGTGTGAAGACCCAGGGATCAAACTGAGCTGATTGTTGTAAAGTGATGGGCTGTGGGCGCTGTAGCATACTGGCCGCTGTAGCATAACTGTGTAAGTAGTGTTAGTATGCATTTATACTATACAGGGAGTGGGAAGCAAACTACTCACCGCTACTGGTCTGAAGACTCTGGGATTAAACCGTGAGCTCATTGCTGTAAAGTGATGTGCTATGGGCGCTGTAGCATACCTGTGGAAGTAGTGTTAGTTTGCGTTTATAAAATACAGGGAGTGGGAAGCGAACAACTCACCCCTACCGGTCTCAAGACTCGTGGATGAAACCATGGGCTCATTGCTGTAAAGTCATGTGCTCTTGCTATAAAGTCATGTGCTCTGTGTAGTATTCCAATGTAAGTCATAGTAGAATGTTAGTATGTAATGCTACTGTAATGTAAGTATGTAATTTTAGAATGTAGGGCTGTCATGAGGGGAATCTTGGGGAGTTTGTACACAGTGCTGGAGAAGACGGTTGCCTTGATGTCTGGTCCTGTTGGTGGCTGTTTAAGCTGTCTTCTTTTCCTGCAATAAATCTACTTATCGGATCCACTGCTATCTTCCTCTTCACTACATAAATTTGGTGACGAGTGGGAGAAGGTAAAAAGAAGGCAGCACTCACCAAGATTTTGAGCTTGCTTGCGTTCTGCTGAAGACCTGTTTTCTTGGTGAAGCTGTTTCTACTCATCCCAGGGTCGTCGGCTGATCTGGTAGGATTTATATTTTTTGATTTTGGGCTTCCTCTGCCTCTTCACTACACTCTGGTTGCTGTACTACACGTGTGCAAGTAGTGTTAGTATGTGTTTATACTAATTCTGTAGTTATGCATTAACCAATGCATCATGGCCCTATGGAGCACCACCTCCCAGGCGCAGGTCATACAATGTCCCAGGGTGTGCATCCGCGGGACATTTATGTTTGCTATTACAGTGTGGGAGCATTGCTTCCACCCTGTTATAGTAAATTCTTGTTTGCCTCGTTGAAGCGAGAGGAGGAAAACCTCGTAATGCTTCAATAAAGCGGATCCGGATGGCAAAAATGGAGAAAGAAAAATGAAGCGGGGTCTCACCCGTTCATTTAAATGAGCCCACTGGTGTGTAATGTTCCGGGGCCAATCCTATTATTATATTGCGGGGTCTCTGCAGCACTGGGGACCTTAATCTCACATGTCAATTAGGAGCTGGATGGCACGGAGATGTTTCGCAGACTAGGGGATCGACACCTCCCCGGGTATTGTTTTCGAATTGTTTAGGGGGCTTCGAGGCCAACTCAAGACCGGGGATCGGCAAACTCCGGGGCTTTACTTAAATATGCAGGGTGGGCCTCGCCAGTCCTTGAAGCCTCGGTGGCCCTAGGCAGTGCCTTATTGGTTCTGAAATCACACGGGCAGTGCTCATGGTGTTATAAAGTGATACACTCACAGAACCCTTGCCGTTGTAGAATTACCCAGGCTTCATTTATGTAATAGTCTGTTGGTTTATATTTGGTAGGTGCACCGCAAAATTAAAAATGTTTTCCCTCATAACCTACTATCAACCACCGATTTTCATGTGTAAATGCGAGACCTATTGCATTGCAAATGCTTGTTAATTGCTGGCAGGTCTACGACCAGGAGCGACCCGGCCCACTTAAAGCCCTGTGCACTGTACATTTCAAGCAAGAGCCCTCTGCACAAGACTAAAGTCTCCTTGCCCTTTGACCCAAGGCACCCTGCCCAGTGAAACTGGCTCCTGCTCACAGTATGAGGTCCTATCCCTAAAACTCACCACCATTGGCTCACCGCATGAGACCAGAGGCAGCCTTAAGCCGCGTTCATGAGCTGGCATCAGAAAAGAGGCAATCCCAGCACGCGCCCTGAAGTTCTTGTAAGGCGCCACTTAGGCGCTCTAAAAACATCAAAATAAATACTATGAAATAACAAGCCCGGGAGTTGTGTGCGCGCGCGCGTTAAAAGAAAATAAAAAAATCACGCGAGTGGTGCTCAGAGGCGCTTGAGTGAGAATGCTGGCGATGAGCGGGTGCGTGATCGCGCTTCCTGCTCTTTTTCAAAGCACATACTCGTGCTTGTGGTGCGTGGCGGTGCACTCCTGCAAGCCATATGCCGCCACAAGCACGAGTATGTGCTTTGTAAAAAGAGCTGCACGACGACAAAAGGTCTCCTATGCAGTGCATGCACACTGCGTAGGCGAGACCTAAAAAGAAAGGTAGTCAGAATGAAGGGAAGAAAGTGAGAATGGGACAGAGAGCGAGTGGGTAGAAAGGGAGAAGGGGAGGGAGAGTCAAAAGAACAGAGGGAGGAGGAGACAGAGCGTCGGCCTACTGCACCCAGCCCTCACTGTTCACCTCCTGTCACCCGTGTGTCTGGTATGCTGGGGTCTGCAACAAGTCTTTCAAATGAAATAGAGATATGAATGAAGTCAGAGATTATATTATTATCTACAGCAACATCGCTTGTCTGCACCTGTGCACCCAGGCTGCTGCACGCCATCCCCTTCCCCCGCACTGTGCTCAATTGCAGCTCCTGCGCACCGAGCCTTCACTGCTCACCTGCCACAACCGGTGTGTCCAAGGACGTGCCGGTGTGAGCTCCAACCCCAGGGTGCCGCTCTCAGGGTGGCACAGCAGGTCTCCGGTCGGGGACGGTGTCTTGATACCACGATGGAAGGCGTCAGAAAGGCCAGAGCATCAGCAGCGGTTGAGCACCTGCTGCATGCTTTTTCGTGCAGCTAACTCAGTGTCTGAAAAGGAAGAAATAATATAATGGTGGAAACGTCTTAAGGTAAATGAAGGTTTATTTCAAGCTTAAGAGAGAACACCAGTTTAGTGCATCCTTCCTTCTTGAAGTACGATCTACCAACTGTTAGTGGTGATCGTGGTTCAAAGAGGAGTTGGAGTGCACGAGAATACACAAGGTTAAATAATATTATATTATGCCAACGTTCACATACAAAGGAACAGAGCGCATGCTAGAAGCATAATGTGCGCGTGCAATGCAGTTGGGCAAGCCTGTGTGCATATACACTTAGTAATCAGCTCACTACAGTGCCCCAAAAGCCAACGCCACGTGTCTGTAGGGCAGCGCTGCCCGCTAGCTCAGGCCTACAGTACGGTCCAGCAGGTCCTTAAAATGAGACAGAGATGTGACTGAATGAGGTCAGAGACCACATCATTATGCACGGCAACATCGCTTGTTTGCACCTGTGCACCCAGGCTAACACACCCCATCCCTCCCACCGCATCGCGCTCAATTGCAGCCCCTGTGCACCCAGGCCCCACTGTTCACCTGCTGTCATTGGTTTGTGTCCAAACACAACGGCCAGCAGGGTTCACAATTCAGATGTAGTTTTGATTGCAAGGATGATGTACACCTCATGGATCCCTTTTGTTTATTGCGCATTGTGATATGCGATGTGGATGCGGCCATATCACCTGAAGCAGTGTGAAAGAACTGGGACATGTGGCGTCGTCGATATCCTATTTATACGTACGCAAAGTGGGCTGGGCTTGCGTACCCCAGGCCAGCGTAGGGGTGTGAATAATTATTCTGGGGACCTGGGCGTTGTTCACTTCCTGCCTGGGCAGGAAGTGTACTTATGTGTGTGTCCCTGTTGCAGTTTTGAAGTCACACAATCCGCAATTTACATTAATGTAGCATGTACCGGGAGGGCGGCAACTATCGCTAATGAGATGCTGTCCGAAAACATTGAATGGACAACATCACATGTCGTTGTCAAGCTTGTGAATATGCGCAGACACGCATGTCAATGGTGTGCGGTATTATTAAAAGGGTTGCTATCGCAAAGCGCACACATGTGAATGTGCTCAGATGGAGGGAGGATCAGCAGTGAGGCTACGTCATACACAGTGATAACACTCATTACAGTCAAGCAATACATGTCAAACGTGACTCTGAAAGTCTCACATATGACACACTACTATATTGGTAAAGCCTGACAACAGAGCATACTGCAACACAAATCGACATATTACTCTTTACTGTTTGTCACATGTGATCTAGGATGTGCACTCTGCCCGTGGCTGATGATACCCCTTCGAGCCACCAATACTCAGGCCGAAAGGCAGCACAATAATGCACGCACACATACATCAGGGGCATCGTGTAACACACATTTGTTTTTTGATGTAACGTTTCAGATGCATGGCTATAACACGTGGAAGGCTACTGTACAGAGCATTATGTTGTGTGTACTATAAGATATGTGTACACAGCAAAAAAGTTTTCAAAAAGCTCTGTAAGCAGAAGAGGTGTCGCTCATCAAACTGTGTAGAGAGAATGACTAAAATGGGTGGGGTCCTCCAACTGTTACAATGGGAAATGTTATGAACCAATCAAAAGCTTTTTTTTAAGGTTACATGGCAAGCGCGCACCGAGCGCGCAAGTAGGCCGCACCCGACGCGATTTTGATACAATATATTTACTATTACAGTTAGAAATATATAAATGTGGAAAATATTTTAGATTATCGCTTGCTCTCATATACACTTTAAACTTATTTAGATATAGTTTTGAGACATAAAAAAATAAATGAGGGAATGGTGTACCCGGCGCAATACCATACGTCTATGACGTAACACAGGGCCTGCCAGTGTTCACTCAGCGCATACAGAACGCGCAGCCGGCGCGACCCTATACGTAGATGACGTAACGCTCGTATTGGTACCGCACAGCCGTCGCATACCAAACTAGGAGCTGGCGCGACCTTATACGTATATGATGTTAGGTGGGACACAGTGCTACGAAGCCGTCGGATACGAAATGCGCATCCTTAACGAGTTTCGCAATATCACGGATAGGATTTGCGTGGTGATGAAGCTTGATACGCTACCGGTACGGGAGTCTAGTTTTCCTAAAAAAATGTATATATATACATACTTTTTGGGAAGATATAAAAAATTACATAATTTTTCAAATAAAAAAAAAGTGTAATAGAGTTGCAAAATTTTACACACAAAAATAGAAAAAATATAGGTTTTATAAATATTAAAATCTGAAATTAACATTTAAAAAACCTTTGAAATTCACTGAAAAAACCATAGGTTTTACAGACGTTATAGTTAGGAATTAGCATTTAAAAAACCTTAGAAATTCACAGAAATAACCATAGGTTTCAGGGACGTTATATTGAGTTGGACATTAGACTCATATAAAACCAGAGAAATTCACCTGTTATAGTTAGTTGAGCTAACTATAACTTGCGCGCCCTCAATGCACTGGTGATGACGTCACATATTACATCACTCATGACATGGTCAGTGAAATCACTGATGACATCACTGATGACATCTCCAATGACATCACTGATAACATCACTGATGACATCTTCCACGTGATAATCTAATGCACATACCGATGGCCTAATATAAACTTTGATACACGCACTCTAAAATACAGACTCCTATTTCCTGGGTCTACTGTCACATCCACTCACTTATTAATGCAGTTACTCATCAATACAATACTATAATATGCACTCATACACCTATACATACAGTCACAGTCCACCACTCATCCATAGAGTTACTCACACACCTAGTCAGTCATGCAAAGAATCAATCACATAGGCATTTACTCATGTATACAATTATACACACCAACTGTGTTATTTATACACAGACCACATCACTTATTTATGCAGATACTAACACATACTTGCTGTCTTATACAATCACTGATGCAAGCAGACACTCTTTCATACACCCACTCTTCAAATAACTTACTCTCACATATAGTCATTTATATACTCCAACACTCACATATACTGCCTTAAAACATATGTAGTTACTCACACATATACCAGTGAGATATTCATTCACTCACCAACACACCCATACACACACTAACTGTGAGAAGTTGGCCTGGTATATGCTGTTCACTAGTTAAAGTGGACACCTTGCACCAGTACAATTTGACTCTTATGATAGTAGGTTTAAGACAACCTTTAAAGAAAGCTATCCTAGTGGTAGCTGTGGAGAGCAGCCTTCAGGCTAAGTCTTTAGAGGAATGTAAAGCAGCTTGTTTTACCACATGATCTCTTGAATTACCAAATGAAAGGACACCACACAGGTATATATATCAAATATATATGTATTTATTACTAAACAACTCTCTACTAATCTCTTTATGAGATTAGAAGTCAGGAACATATGCACAAAT
This sequence comes from Triturus cristatus, assembly GCF_964204655.1. Lineage (NCBI taxonomy): Eukaryota > Metazoa > Chordata > Amphibia > Caudata > Salamandridae > Triturus > Triturus cristatus. The sequence goes on along the minus strand of NC_140594.1, from coordinate 542,275,949 downwards.
CGACGTTTCACAACAAATTAAGCACAAATATGGCTGGGCCCCAGGGGCGTACCAGACCATATACTAAAAAAGAGACTTAGAGATAATGACTTGCAAGGGGACTAGGCCTAGGGCCTTCAGAAGCGTTGGGGCCTCATAAAACCACCCAAGGCAGGTAAGTAAAGGACCCACGGGGGACGCATGCAGTGTGTTAACCCAGCCGCGAATCCTCGTTGACTTCAATGGTGCAAGTTGTGGTTGGAGTTTAAGGATACTTCGGGAGAGTCTACAAGCAAGTCACTTACAGGGTTAGTAGGTCTAGAGCTAACACCCACAGGAGCACCGTAGTGCTGGAGTTACCTCACCCAGGGAAGCCGGGTGCACAGGTGTCTTTTGGTGTTGGGTCGCAGCGTCGTTTTCAATGGGAGCCAATGAAGACTTGCTGCTTGTGAAGACAGAAGAAGTGTCTGGTGGAATCCAAGCCTAGATTCAGAAAAAGGAAGACCTGAAAGCAGAGGGGACAATGTTCAAAGTCACTTGTCAGTGACCCGGGGCCAGGAAGCTGGATGCCCACAGTCGTCGGGTGATTTCAGGTAGTTCATGGATGTCTTGACTCTTCAGCCACGAGGTGCAGGAGGTGTCGACGATGACCAGGAGCTGGATTCTGCATGTCCCACGAAGTCTGCAGCTTACTGCGGTGTCGGTGGCCAGATTGTAGTCAACAAGCCTTGGTAACAACAAGTCTCATGGAAGGGACAAAAAGTCAGCAGTGCAGACCAGCAAGGTCTGAGGGACTCACCCAGCAAGGGTAAGTCAGGGTAGGCCTGGGGCAACCAGGGGAGCCCTTTGAAATTGTAGAAAAGTCTTCAGTAGAATCACAAGCCAACCGGCAAGGGATCGCAAAGACGCGTCAGGAGAATCCACTCAACAGGGGCCCACGGTCACTCGGGATGGGGTAGCCCTCTGATCTTCGGAGAGATTCTTGCTAGAGGCTTGGACCACATGTGGCCCAAAGCACAGGTTCATAGAACGTCGTGAAGGGGTTGCACTTGAAAATAGTGCACGGTACCCAGGGATTGCGGTTCCTCGTCACTTGTGGGGTCCACTTGCCTCAGCGTCGCTGGGGACTCACAATGGCCTTGGAAAAGTCAGGAAATCCTCTTCCTGGGCTGCAGGGACTTCGGGCTCCGGCGGGGGCGATGGAGTTTGCGACCGTTGATTGCAGTTTTGGGTGCCTGCCAAGCAGGGGAGTCACTCCTTGACCCCAAGGGAGATTCTTCCATCTTCCAGATATAGTTGAACGTCGTAGGTCTGGGATTCGTCTTCAGAGCATCGTCCAGGGGTATCTAGTTTGCAATGGCAAGGGTTCCCTAACTTATACTAGAAGGAAGGGAGGGACTAGCTCTATGACCCCACCTATGGGTGGGTCAGGGGAGTGGGTGGCTACACCCACTTCCCTTTGTCCAGTTTCACACCAGAACAGGGGCAGGTAGCCCCTGAGCCGGTTTGAACTGGTGTATGCACAGAGGAGCCTACTGCTCCCCCAGTGCAGGACTTCAAAGCACTCTAGGAGTGCACCCACCCAGCCCCAATACACTAAATCCTGCCTGGGAGGTGGTCAGGATACCTATTGTTGGGCTTCCTCCACTGCGAGTTTCGGTCATCAGCAGGAGGGCAGCACAGTTTCTGTGACTGGTGGCATCCATTCAGGATTCTACCGTGTTCCCACAGTAGGTACATGTCTATCCCTCTAGAAGGGTTGGATCATACTCCCACACCAGTTACTGGGGTGGGGGTATGATTCCAAAGCGTTTGACACCAAACACAACATGTTTTGATGCAGCCATTCCAAAGTTAGCATTTACCGCGAGGTTCTAATTCACTTAAGAGTATATGGTTTGACCACATTCACAAACAGCCCCAGAGAATGGACTCTGAGAGCTGCAGAGGGGCCCTGCTCAGGCAGACGCACCCCCTCACATGGAAACCAAGCATCCTGCCCTCAGGATTGATAGGGCCTGCCTTAGGGGTGACTGATAGGTTTAAATGTGTGTGCAGGAGAGATATAGTGAAACTATATCTCAGTGAGGAGTGCTAGCACCACCTCACCCAGACTGCAGTGTCAGATTTAGTCTGATTCCCATCGGTGGCATAATACATGCTTCAGCCCCTGGTAGGCCTGTGAAGTACCTATGCCCTCGGTACCTAAGGAACCATGGAGGTGTGGTTTGGCTTTAAAGTGGTTGATTTATAATTTCCTAAGTAACCGACCACTCTAATATTGCCTTTGTCTGTACTAATTCAAACTGCAGCAATGCCACATTTCACTAAATGTTTTTCTTGTTTGTTTGCTTTTAGGTACAAAAGAGAAGAAGAGATATCACCCGCTGTACTTCCAAACAGAAGGCCTGTACAGTAACGTCAGTCCTCCAATCTCTTCCGCTTGTGTAGCTTAGTGCCATTGCTAACTGAGAGCTTTAAGATGGTCCCAAGAAAATTGCTCCCAAGAAAGTGGTCAGTGAGAAGAAGCGTGCTCACCACAACCTTGTTCTGGAGACGTGTGCCTGCCTGACCAGCCTCTGGGAAGGAACCTGGGAGCAGCATTTCCACATCGACACCACCCTAACCTAAGCCCAAGACCATGTCTGTCCATTAGGCAGCCACTGCAATCATAGTGACGCCAACAAGAAAGGACACTGAATTTGAGTTGTCCCTTTTGCAAAGTATTACCCAGTTGTTTCAGGAAACAGAGCAAAGTGGACAGCAGCTACACCCAGCAATAACACATCTTCCTGAAGTTGGAGAAAAACAGTAGGCTGAGCTTCCTACTTAGCAGGAACCTCCTTTTTCATAATCATTGTCTCCCAAATGTCCAGTAATGAAAAGGAAGGGTACTCCTCCACCATCTTCCCCTAGCATAACTTCTGATGATGATGAGAGGGACATGGAGTGGACTCCAGCAGAGTCTCAGAGACATTAGGAGAGGCAAGGAAGAAAAAGTTCTAGAACGCCTTAAAATTATGCAAGGGGATGGTAAGGAGGATGGCAGAAGATGAGCTAGCCATTTTGGAACTGGCACACAAGAGTCCAACATTACTATTCAACCTGTTCCGAGGGATGTGGCACAGGTAGTACCACCACCCCCCATATTTGCAAAGCTATAGCTGAAACCTGCACTAACACCTATCTCAGTAGAAGTATGCACTGCAGAGACATAATCAACAACACATCCATCTACCTCCAGTTGTGCAGGCATTGGCCAGTAAAAAGTACTCCTCCCCAGTTTGGGTCTTTTTTATGCTTAACACAGAGGGAGAGCTCATTGGAATGTGCACAATTTGCCACACAATGTTCATTGAGGTAAGCCTGGGTCACATTATGGTACTGGAGACCAAACACCCCAAATGGAAAGGTATCACACAATGAATGTGGTGGTAAAGGTGAAGAGAGCTGGGAAACATTAGCTACAAGTCCAATCACGGTGGGAGGTGGTGAGGAAGAAGGTGACATCCTCATGCAAAGCAGCCCCGTCCCCAACAGTGCAACAGCTTTAGTGATGGCACAATGGCACAAGAAGAGTCAGGTGGAGACACTGTGCCATACAGTGACTCCCCAGCATGACACATATTGAGCCTTCCACCACCTATATCCTGAAAGTCGACTGCATCAGTGGCCCCAGAAAAGAAGAATATCTGGGCTATTAATACAGGCATGTTTAGGCAGGAGGGGCCCCATGACCACAACCACCCAACTACACAATTTTATGACAGGAAACTGGCAAAAATGTTAGCGCTAGACCTCATCCCTTTTTCTTTTGTGGATGGAGTGGAATTCTCAGAATTCCGAGCAGCCCGCTGCCCAAAATGGAAGGTTCCAAGTCTGACCTATTTTACCAGAGTTGCTGCTCTATTGCTGCTTCAGAATGTGCTCCAATTGGTTGGACAAGCTTTGCAGCAAAGTGATGACAGAGATGTGGAACAGTTGTCAGGTGACTGATTACAAGCATCATCATTGCACACTGGATCTCTTTTGCGCGGATAAAGCAAAGGATATCCACAGGTCTCTGGCATGAAGAAACATTTAAGTGTGCTCGGGGCATTAAACAGTAGCTGTGTTTGCATGGAAAAAATCACATATAGCTGCAAACATCTTCAATGAATTTCACAGTAAGGTGTCTGAATGGCTGCACACCAGAGGTCTCAAACTTGGGTTTGTTGCCATGGATAATGGCAGTAACATAGTTAAGGCAATTGAAGACTGTGGCTAGTTTAGGGTCCTGCGTTTGCTGCATTGCATCAACCTGGTTGTGCAAGACTTTCTAAAAAAATGAAGGCCTATTCAGCAACATACTGACCACCTGCAGAAAAATCTGCACTAATTTCAGCCATTCTTCTGAAGCCGGAAGCAGTTGCAGATATTTCAGCATTCTAATAGAGTATCAGTTAAAGCCCTGATACAGAATGTGCTAACAAGTTGGAACTCAACCTATTACATGTTGCAATGTTTGAGCAGGACAGACTGATAAATGACTATGTCATTCAAAGAGGAGGGGATGCCATTGGAAAAGCTATGACCATGGATGCAGACAAATGGGACCTAGTCAAATGCCTGACACAGATGCTACTACCTATTGAGGGTGTCACGCAGGAAGTTAGCAAGAAGGACAGTATGATAGGCCAAGCTATTCCATTGCTGCATCAACTGCAGTACCAGCTAAAGGTGTCTGAACGTTGCACTGGCAGGTGTTAACAAAAACACAGAACAGCAGGCCTTGGCTGGGAGCTTAATCCTTTTTTTGGCTTGTAATGCAAGGCTGCAAAATTACATCATCTTGTCAAAAGAATACATCTGTGCCACACTACTTGATCCACGGTATAAAACATATCTGCCCAGTTTCATTCCTTTTTTCTGAAGGAGCTAATTCAAAATACAAGAGGGGGTTTATCTGATTTCTATATCCAGCTTTTTTGTTCCTCAGTTTTATTTTGTTTTGTGCAATTATTTATTGCCATATTGTATTATGTATTGGCACTTGTTCTCCTTTAATACATTTACTTTTGAACTGTTTGGAGACCAGGACGAACAACAGAGGGCAGCCTGTTGCCTCAGAGCAGCCAACACCAGCACAAGAATGCCAACCGCAGCAACAACAGGAACACAAGAATTGTCCACAACCTCTGCATTGACTTGGTATCAAATAGCAGGGCTTACGTCCAGTGCAGAGGTGAAGGCAAAAGAGGTGTAGCAAGTGGTGGCATCAATGGACATTCACAGTATGTTCCAGGAGTATCTGGATGACTCAAAAGATGTCTCTGTGGATCAAAACCCATTGATTTATTTATATGGGAAGAGGCGCCAATGACCAGAGCTTAGCAGGCTGGCAATATAGTGTCTGGGTTGTCATGTAGCCACTGTGTATGCTGAGCATGTGCTCAGTGCAGCTGGTACAGTTGGTACAGTGAGAAGGACTAGTCTCTCACTTCAAAATGAGGAGAGAGTTACCATGATCAAAACAAACTAACATTTCATGTCACACAATTACACTGTTCCTGAAATAGCATAGGAGGAGGAGAATGATTGGTCCGAATCAAGTGTATTAGCTGACTAACTTCTGGGTGAACCACATGAGTTTGAGGAAGAACTCGACTTCCCAGACGGAATATGCTAGTGCCACCATGGAACTCTTTAATTACTTCTATTTGAATTTCTTTCTTTGTCAAACAAAAGAAAAAGTTGCCAGTGAAACATTATGCCTAGTACTCATCTATGTGGATTGGCGATAGGTGTGTTAATTAGAGAAATCCTTCTCAGTGTGTGTGTTGTACTGGTGGCAAAAATGAAACCCTGAGTTCTGCTTGTTATTTTCTCTGCCTCTAAATCTTTTTTACAGTTGGAGATCACCTAGGTGGGAGTAGGACCTCGCTATGATGCCTTCCCCGTTATCGCACTACCACTACCATAAAGAAGGAACCTTGGGAAACCCTCCATTAAGATGTTGGAATATTGACAGAGGGAGCAGCCACCAGCCATTACTTCATCTATTTAGGTAAAAGAACTATGGGGTGAAGTCAACTACTTTACTTAGTCTGCAACTAATTTGTTCTGTAGATGAAATAACTATAAGTAATTGTTTACCTACGTTTCAATGGGTAATATAGGGAATGGCAGTATAACCTCCTAACTGGCATGCACCTTAAGTAATACTTTAAAAAAAATAGTTTGCACAAAAAGGCAGCAGTGCATAGTAAAAGTAAACCAGAAAAAAACAACTTTGACTATAAAGTATGGTAAACATATTTTCCCTTTATTTGAACAGTCAAGAATAAACCCACTCTTTCCTCCCACAGCAGGGCCACCCCTCTCCCCAAACAAATCATTCCAAACCCAATCAATGTCCAAGGAACAAAAAACACAAAACACCCAGTCCCACCTTCCTTTCCACCCTCTCCACCCACAACAACAGTTTCTCCAACTAAAACAAACAAGCATTTTCAATGCAATCAGTCATGCCTTTGGGACCTTATGTGTATTTAGCTATGCAGCACATACGCCTGGGTGCTGAAACATCTACTGTTCTTTAACATGGAGGGAAAGTAAGCACCAAACTGTGTGACACTCCAGTTATGTGAACACATGTACAGAAAAATGTCCTTCCAGCGGGAAATGGTATAGTCCAAAGCTTTGTTTTTAATATAAAATCAGGGCCTTTGGTGATCATATCACTGCAATTAAAAGATTTTAAAAAAATATATTTGTCTATGGGTGCTCGAGGAAGACAAAATCTATGGACTGGAATCTAGAAAATGGTAAAGTGATTCTGGTATTTTACTGAGCTCTGCTAGTCGTTTTCTATCAAGAAAGTTAAATAGAGGCAGTTGAACAAGCAGAAAGCAATTCTGGTATTTTACTGACCTCTACTGGTCTTTTTCTATCAAAACAGTTAATTAGAGTCAGTTGAACAGAAAAAAGTCCCTAAGCGGAAGCAGACAAGTCCTAGGGCTGATCTCTAGAGCCCACAAAGTACATTCACATATAAGTATATACTAAAGTATATACAAGAGGTCTCGAATGCTCGACCTAAAAATGTAAAAAAGGCCTTAGACGAGGAAAGTGTTGTTAGAACAGTAATGATTTCCTTTATGCATATTTGTGTGTAAGTTAGCATTCACTGCACCATTTTCTATTTAGGTGCCATTTTGAGTCATAATCGAAACTAACTCTATGTGGATTCCGAGAAAAGGCCTCTGTTAGGTTTCTCTTACCCGCGGTTGGGTATTGCTTCTATAATAAATAGACTGTTTTTATTAGCGCATACCTTTCCAACTAGATAGAGGCCTTCTCCCACTTGCCTAGTGGCGGGCATGAGCGAAATGCCCTTGAGTATGAAATAGTGTGTGCCCGGCCTTAGAATCGAAACTTACCCGCTGTACTCCATTGTTCAGCTACACCTGTTTGGAAAATTCCATTGTTGGCGTGTCTTCATTTGGTTTCAAATGTACATAATGAATCTTTATGCTTGCTGATGTCAGTCCCTCAGCAACATTCCTAGTGACTCGGCAGACTGGGCTCCTTCAGTTGGTGCCCGAACAGGGACTTCTTCGGGTGAGTGACCCATCCCCTTCCGCTGACGGGGGGAGGTCGAAGCTATCATCGTGTCGGACTGACGGTTTAGGGATCCCTGCAAGAGGAGCATTAATGGCTTGCAGCTGCCTCTTCCGTTCTTTTGGACGGTGCCTCGCCCAGTGGTCATCCCGACTGGAGTCCTAAATGGCGAAACCCTTGGATCTGACCGTTTGGTCTGAAGTGGCGGCAGTGGAGAATTAGTTTGCTTGACCTGCATATATCAGGTAAGTTTGTTTTGGTTATTTGTGGATATGGTACTATTTTGGTTTGAGTTCGGTAAGGTCTGAGGACCGTTTTTGGGATAAAAGCCTTTGCATTTGCTTTGCCAGGCATAAATAGTGAACTTGTTTTCTTTTTAGAATGCCTGGGATCAGTAAATTGTTTTCTCTGTGCTATCGCTGTTGTTCTACAGATGCTCGATTGGAAGAAGCTCAGCCAGCGCTTCCAGAAGGCACTCCAAATTTTGATGTGTAGGTGAAGCATGGTCTTGGGCCTAATATGTTTAGTACATTATGGCACAAATATACGAGGGACAACATGAGTTACAGTGGCCGTTAAGGGGCACTTTCGATGAACAAAAGATTGGGTATTTACAGCAACAGTTATTCAAAAGACAAATTAGACAATCTATGAATTATTCCCTCAGAACATGGCAGAAAGCAGCTAGACAGAGGCGATTGAAGGCAGAGAAAGAAGCACGGAAGGGGAAGATGCAGACACTGACTCAGAAAGCTATAGCATATGATAAAAAAAAACAGGAAAAGGGAGTTAAGTGTGAAGATAGGAGATTTTGATTGCATGTTGATAAATTGTATTTGGTTCAGGAGGAAAATGACGCTTTTGTGGAGAAATTGTTAGATACCCGATCTCTACCCCCATATGCCCAGCAGAAGAAATATCCTATTTTACCCTTGTCATCGTAACAGCCTGCTACTACTGTTTCAATTGTCTCTGTTTCGGCCGCTGTTGTTTTGACGGCTTCGGCTCCTCCTCCTCCTTCTTTGCCCTCGTTGTCTGTGGCAACTGTGACTGTAAGCACTCCTATTACACCTCGTGTTTCGTCATCCCTATCTCCGGCTCTCTCTCCCCCGGCATACCCACACCTGCGTCGATTTTACCCAATAATTCTGTTGTTTCTCCATCTTGATGGTTCATTTCCCAGCATCATTGGGTGCTGAGAGGCCAATACGTGGATTTGAGGATAGAGATTTGACATAATTTGGTGAGTGTATGGGCCCTTTTGTGCGGCCTGCAGTGGGGGATGAAGAGAAGAAGGTAGTAGCTAATCAAGCCGTAATACCATTTACCATTTACAGTGTGGAGGATGTTTGGAGTGTCTAGAAAGATGATGAGCCTTTTATACAACAGCATGCCCTTAAACATATGTCCTCTACATTGATTGGCCTTTGGAAGCAGTATTTTGGGTATAATGTGCCACAAAATGTATTCGATATTAGAGATCATGTGTATGCTAGTGGTTTGGACCCAGGCAAAGGTTTTGGGAACATTACCACATTGGGTGCTTTTAGAGGTAGGTTGCATGACAAGAGTCCCACCACGGTATCTCAGTTATATATATCACCCAGAGATACCAGAGTTAACGGATCAGCATGGTAATGTCACTCAAGCGGGTATAGCAGCCTGATTTAAAAAACAATGGGTTTATACTCAAGTGAAGAGAAGTGAGGTTTTGTCCTTTAAGACTCAGTTGCCTGACCCTAGGAAAAATCTTACTGCTTATTATAAAGAATTGACCGAAGCCGCCTCTTCTACGGTTATGACTCTTGCTGAAATTGAAATGTTTTTTGGTCTTCTTGTTCCGGTCGATATTTGGAGGCAGGTTCATACTCATGTTGCGGAATTGGGTGGTACACGGGATCAAATTAAGGCATGGGATCAGGAAAGAAAGCCAGGTGATAAGCCCCGAGCGGAGATACTTGCTTTGCCAGGCCACAATATTACATACATGCATTCTCTTATTCAGCCGAGGAAAGTAGATTGGGACAAGTGGTTGACAAAAGAAAGATGAGAGTGTGTCTGATTTTTTCATTTGGTTTGAGGATGCATTTTTGGATTATAGTGGGCAGGTTTTGTCTGTTGAGGCAGGTGTTCGGTTGTTTGTCAACAGGTTTGTTTCCAATTTACTTTCTGAAATTTCAACTTGTTTACAGGACTTCCTGATATTGCGACTCATTTACAGGCTTCTGAAACTACCTGGTCCACCTCTTCCCCTTCTGTTATTTGACTATGTCTCAATATTATGAACATCAGGACCACAAGGTGAAAGAAAGGGCAGAGAAAAAGCATATGTGTTTAAAGACAAAGGTTTTGTTCCAACAGGCATTTAGAGGGAATAGTAGAGGACGTGTTGTCTCTGCCCCACAGCTTCCACGCACTAGTATGTAGCCGAGCATGACGCCTCTGGCCGGTCGAATCATTGTGCATATTGTAAGGAGGGGGGTCACAGGCGTAGCGAGTGTCCCGTGCTTTTGCAGAAGGTGGTGGTCTCCAGAGGACATGGTTCTCGTGGGCGGGCCCATGGAGCTGGTGGGGCTGGTAGGACTCCGAACGCTGCAGCCTCGCAGGGTCTTTCGGAAAATATTTACTTTGATGTCCCTCGAGAAGGACCGTACTACCATGATGACTATGATATAGATGCAGCAACAGGAATGTCTTATAGCTAGGATTTTCATGGACAGAGTGGGGAACCAGTTCCAATGTAGACCAGCATGGGCCTTATGTGAAAGCAGAACTACAAGGTTCGACTAAGGAATTTTTGGTGGACATAGGAACAACAAATGTTCTGTTTCTCGAGACATGGCCCCTGGGGCGGCTCTGTCTGGCTATAATAATGTTTTGGTAGGTTTTTCATGTGTACAGGTTGTAAGCCCCATTTCAAGACCTCTTGAATTGACTATTGGTTCTTTTACTGTGGATTCTTAACTTTTGTTGACATCTAATTTAAGTGAGAATTTGATGTGATTCGATTTGTTGAAGAAATTACATGCTACTATTTATTGTTCCCGGGAAGGTGTTTATATGACGATGGGCCCAAGTGAGTACCAAAGAGTGCATGTCTCTCCCCCTTCCTGCTGAATTTGTCGACATGCCACCCAGTCTGAGGGCGACAGGTGATACAGATGTAGGGCTGTTGCATTTACCCCCGGTTTCGATACAGGTTGAAGATAATGCTATTCTGCCTCATATTCCCCAGTATAAAATACCAAAAGCAGTAGAACGAGCCTTGTTACAGAATATTTAGGATTTGATCAAGAAAGGAGTAGTGGAAGAGAAGTCTGCCAATATTTGTAATAGTCCCATTCTTCCGATACTTAAACAAATGCCCTCAGGTTCCCCTGGTGATTATGAAGATGTTTACCGTTTTGTGATTGATTTGTGTGAAGTTAAAAAAATAGTGGTTTCTCAGTTTCTGGTGGTTCCAGATATTACTACGTTTTTGACAATAATTCCTTCCACTGCTGCATTCTTTTCTGTCATTGATTTGAATAACACATTCTTCAGTATTCCTATTCATCCAGGTAGCAGATATCTGTTTGGGTTAACTCTAGCTGGATGGAGCTTCAGATTTTGTTGAGGCTGTAAAGAGTCAGTTGGATTCCCTTTTGCTTCCTGCAGATAATGTATTAGTACAGTATGCTGATGATCTCCTTATAGCCTCTGATACTGAACAAGGTTGCATAGAGATCACTGTTAAATTATTGTTACATTTGGCTCATCATGTGCATAAAGTTCCCCTTTCTAAATTTCAGTATTGTCGACAGGATGTCACCTATTTAGGACACCTACTGTCAATGAAGGGTAGGAGGCTGACCCCTGAACGTGTTAGTACTACTGTCAAAATGTCCATTCTGCAAACTCAGAAAGATGTGTGCGCTTTTATAGGTATCACTTCCTATTGTCGGCAGTGGACACCTAACTATTCTTTATTAATCATACCCTTGCTTGCTCTGACAATGAAAGAAGTGCATGAGCCTTTGCCTTGGATGCCCGAATGTCAGCAGTCTTTTGAGCAATGGAAAACTGCACTTTGTTCGGCTCCAGTACTTGCTACCCCTAACTATGGCAATGTTTGTGTTGTACGTCTATGATATGACTGATTGTGTGCTTTCTGTTTTAACACAAACATTTGGAGATAAGCAACGGCTGTGTGCTCATTTCTCTGCTGTGCATGATCCTGTCGCGAGAGCCCTCCCGAGTTGTGTAAGAGCGGTTGCGGCCATGGCCACTTCAATCAGACAATCGGCTGGACTTGTGCTTGATACTGACCTCACAGTTATGGTACCCCATGCTGTGGTCACACTTCTGAATAATACAAAGACACAGCACCTCCCCAGTGCACGTCTTACTGGTTATGAATTGACATTGTTTGCTAAGCATATTAGGATTAAAAGATATGCTACTCTGAATCCAGCCACATTACTACCCCTCACTTCCGAGAGTGATGAAGTCGATAAACATGATTTTGATGATTGTGTCTTCCGGACAGAAGAGATGAAAGGACGGGTAGACTTGACTGATGTTCCCTTATCTGACCCACAAGGGGAACTATATGTCAATGGCTCTTGTTTCAAATTACCAGTTGCCACTACGACTGCGCCTTACGCTATCACTACACTGCGTACAGTAGTAGAGACATCCTGTGTTCCTCATCAGTCGGTGCAAGCTGCTGAGATAGCTGCTCTAATTGGAGCTTGTGAGTTGAGTGAGGGATTGGTTGTCAATATTTATACTGACAGCCAGTACACTTTCGAGGTCGTCCATAATTCTGGGCTACTCTGGGCTGAGAGGGTTTCTCACGTCCCATGGCACCAAAATCCAGCATGGCTACCTTACATTGAGACTTTTGTCTGCTTTGACACTCCTTAAGAAGTTGGCCATAGTAAAGCCTAGAGCCTACGGGAAGGTCACCGATGAGGTAGATAGGGGGAATGCCTTTGCATATCAGACAGCTACGGAGAGAGCCCGAACAAAGATGAAAAGAATGTTTGCAGCCGGTCTGGCTAGGTGGGTGCCTGCGATTGTCATGTTTGAGGACACTCTAGAGAATGTAAAGGAGATACAGAGTTAGGCCACAGTAGAAGAATTAGCAGTGTGGCAGGAAAGTACAGCACAATTGAATGATGAAGGATGTTGGATTGACAAGTCAGGAAAGGAAAAATGGATGTTGCCTGATGCATATGTTCTTCCTGTAGTCACAATGGCCCATGGTCCAGCTCACATCAGTGCTAAGGGTATCGGTAAATTGTTAGACCTTGTATGGAAGAATAATAATATCCCCAAGACAGTCGCACACTTAGTGAAGGACTGTATGCTGTGCATGATGCACAATCCTGGAAAGAGTACCTCGACTCTGCTTGGCAATTTTGCACCCCCCACTTTTCCTTTTGAAGTCCTTCAGATGGACTGTATAGAACTAGAATGATGCAATAATTTGGAGTATGTTTTGGTGGTTTATGTGCATTTAGTAAATGGGTTGAGGCTTACCCCACCAAAGATAATACTGCTATTACGACTACAAAGGTACTCCTGAAGGAGTTCTTTCCTCGTTTCGGCTTGCCCAGTTGATTTGGAGTGATAATGGAAGTCATTTTAATGCAAAAGTGATTCAATTAATGTGTGATGGTTGGCACATAAAGCATAAGTTTCATGCTGCCAACCACCCACAGTCAGCAGGTTTGGTTGAGAAGTACAACGTAGTCTCAAACTCAAACTGGCAAACATTCAGGAGACAACAGGGTTAAAGTGGCCAGATGCTTCACCATTAGTTCCTTTGTCAACAAGAACGACTGCACATTCTAGAACAGGATTGTCACCGTATGGAGTTGTGTTTGGACACCTGGCGAATGTCTGGGGCGTCCCACGACCTCGTGGTTTTCCGATGGTCAATACCCATTGTTAATTGATTACCTTGGCCAGTTAACTGAAAGTTTGCGCTCTATTCTCCAACAGGTCCGGGAAGCATTGCCAGCTACACCAGAGGGGCCCGGACACGACATTCAGCCTGGGGATTTGTTCTTAGCCAATCATTTTCAGCGGAAGAAAAGTTTGGAGCCGTATTGAAAGTGGACCGTCCAGGCCCTCTTGGCCACACACACAGCAGTCAAGGTCGCTGGTCGTAAGAACTGGATTCATGAGACTCATTGTCGCAGAATCCCTTTGCCCTTGCCCTATGACCAGTGGGTGAAGGATGGAATAGGGGACTCTGAGTGCGAGATGGTGCCTCGGTTTGTCCCAGTTAGCGACACAAGGTTGACCTGGATGCAAACAGACAATACCGGCTATCCAGGAGCCTCCTTTTGTTGATCCTTCTGTGCCTGGAGTTACTAGGTATAATTTGCGCCCTCGGCTGAGGGATGGTGCACCCAAGGAAAAGAAAGATTAGTTAGGGATGGACTGTGTAAGTCAGGACGTACTTTGCTATTAGTACCAATGGAGTTAGTTTAGGGTGATGAGAGTTTTGTGCATTGTTGGAACTTTGGACAGGATAGATCTAAGTATCCCTTGAAGTATATATTATGCTGGTTGATGTGGAAATACATGCTTAGGACAGAGCAAGCTCCACTGCTGGTGCTCAAGAGGGCCAATGTATTGATGAACAATAGGAGCCGGTACCAGTGAGGCTCTGACGGATACTGGGAACTTGCATATTTTTCTTGAATATTGCCCTATTTCATTGTTCGTTATGCATCCCTTTGGTAGAATGATTGCTGAGGAAGAGCAGCCAGTGCTTCTCATGGCTCAGCACAATATGGTGTGGACTCGTTAGCACGAAAAGTTAACATGTATTGCTCTTGTGATTTTGCTGTTGATCATATTTAGGGCTCCCGGTATTATGGTATTTATTTTTTTGCCATTTCCATCTGTATTTATCCATATTTATTTTGGGGGCATTTTTCCTGTATTTATCCTCATTTATTTTTGCCACAAGCAAAAGACGACGCTACAGCGTGTATTTTTCCACATTTATTTAAATTGACAATGCACACATGCGCTCAGTTGTTATTGGTCAACACTATACATTCATCTGAAAACTTTGCCATTTGCAGAATGTCCCAAATATGCTTTAAAGTGCTTTCACAAGCCATTTGTCTCAGAGCCTTGCAGTTTCTGTCATCGGCAGAGTGCCACATCCTCTCCCCCACTGAACACCATACTGCCCCACTGAGAGAAACTCACACTGCCGTCAGCTGCAACCCAATTGTGCCTCACCAGCGCTAAAGCTGCCCCTGGCCATCACTATGAGGATTGATGTTTTGTGTGTGCAGAAGAGAACAAGCATTTGCAATGCAATAGGTCTCGCATTTACGCTAGTTTAAGCTATTGGCATTGTAAATGACAATGGCTTTTATTTATCTGTTTTAAAAACCAAAACATAAATAAAAGGCATTGTCATTTTCAATGCCAATAGCTCAAACTCAAGTAAATGCGAGACCTATTGCATTGCAAATGCTTGTTTTTTTAAGTGAGTGCTTAAAGTAGGAGGACAGAAAATCAGACGCAACAAAGAAAAAACTGTGAAAAAGGGTAGTAGAAGCTAATCTGTAGAAAACCAAGGGCATACTCACTCACATGGTAAATGGGGCAAATCAAATGCTGTAAATGTTTGCAGTGAGCACGTTTGCAAACGTGTCTGAGCCTAATCACTTTACACTTATTTACAAATTTGTTAGCAACGTATGATTATATATAAATATGATTTCAATTTTTAAACAATATACAAAAAGTGGATCATAAACAACTATACACTCAAAGCAATCATCGTACAGTATCAAAACAGTATTGCCACTTACACCTGAGAGCGCGCTCATTTTACTGTGGTTTACCTTGTATAATTCCACTGAGCCGCAAAATGAATAAAATAAAACTGTATTAAGTGTCAACGATGGCAAGGTATAATGATCGGTGAAGCCAGTTACTCTGTTACCATGAGTGTTTAGTCTTTTTCAAAACAGTTTTAGATTGCACCAACAAAAACAACTTTGAATAACTACAAAACAAAAATATTACCATAACCTTGTTGAAGTTAGGTGAGAAGTACACCAAAACAAGCAAGACGAGGAAAAGATCCCCAAAGGGCACAGGCTGCACAGTCCAATGCCCCAGAACTGGGTGTCGCTTCGTTATCACGGCGCATCAGGTCCACCTGTGGCCTCTGAGTGGCAACAGATTAAGAACAAGGGGAGGGAGGACAGCTAGCCCAAGGGGATAGGGAGGGACCAATCGCTGGGAACCTGGGACGGAGCGACTGTACATCGAACTCGGGAGTGACTGTTCCACCATAACCACTGTAATAGCTCTCTAGCTGGGTGACTGTGCAAACCACAGGTTTCACGAATGCCTAATGTTTACCTATAAGAAGTGTCCATGGCGCCTAGCTTGGAAACAGGACTCCCTGTCACAGGAGCATGCCTCTTGGCTACAGAAAGTGCTTGAACTGGAAATAAAAAAGTACAGATAATCCCATGCCAGAGTACCTTACCAGAACAGAGAAACGACTCTCCCATTAACAAAGTATTGCTTCAAAGCAAAGGCGTGCAGTTACTCTGCCTTGAAAATAAAAGAACTGTAGGTTCTCAGTACCCGAGAGTACCTCCTGCCCATTTAAAGCAGAGGCTGCAGGTGTTATATGGTGGTTAATAGAGTTATCGGGCTTCCTGCCATGTTCTAGTCATGCGAGTTTCAGACACTGTCCAGGTATCTTACTGTATTTCCCCCCCTGGACGTCACGCAGTCTTTATCCTCCACCACAGTGGTCCCAGGCTTTCCATGCCGCAACCATTAGGGCGTTCATATGTCTTTGGAACCCAGTCCCAGGTACCCCAGGGTATAACGCCCTCCCTCCAAGACACTTCTCAGAGCGAGCTGCGTTTGTCCAGTCTCGAACTGACTCGCCGACCCACTGGAAAAACAGGTGTGCAACAATGGTGTGAATAGAGGCTCCGAATCTGACTCTGGCAGGGGCTCTAAAAGGGGTGAAATAACAACAAAGCCTCGTTCAAAAGTAAATGGGCTTTCAAAGA
This sequence comes from Triturus cristatus, assembly GCF_964204655.1. NCBI lineage: Eukaryota > Metazoa > Chordata > Amphibia > Caudata > Salamandridae > Triturus > Triturus cristatus. Next base: position 542,259,306 of record NC_140594.1, on the reverse strand, counting down.
CCTCTGAATCACTCGGGTGCGGCTGGAAGCTCTGTGTGTGCCCGGGAAGCTGTCTCAGCCCGGGCTGACACGTTTTCTGTTACTGTAGGCAGGTCTGCTGGAGCACGGCAGCACAGCAAAATTTACTAGTATTTTCCCATTTTTATATATAAATACAGATAAAGGAAAACTTGTTTTCCATCTGTATTTATATGTAAAAATCCATAAAAACGGAAAACCGGGAGCCCTAATCATATTATGTGGTGTATCATGGGTTTTGGAAAATGACCAAAGTGTACTTTTGTGTAGTAATGGTAAGGTTACCTCCCCAACGAGAAGAAGAAGAGCAACACCGAGCATTGTATTTTTAGAGAGACGTAACACCTTCATTGGAGATGGGACAGCTTGTTATCCAACTCAATCTGTCACTAGCCTATGGACTGTGTAACCTCTATCACTTGTAAATTATATTAATACTCGGCTACCTGACTTTGTAGAAGTGAAAGGAGTGTTTGGATTGATTATTCAGGGCCATGTCTCTGTTATAGAAAACCATTGGGGGAGGGTTACCCTGGTTGTGAAGATAATACGTACTGTGATCATTTTAATTTGGAAAAATAGAATATAACTTTGGTGGGTTGGCAGTACAAGGAATTGACAGTTCCCTGAGAAAACGGTTAATATCCTGCTTGTTGTCTGATTATCAACAGTACTGATACTTCGTTGTATATAAATTGCTCAGGGATAGTATTGTATAAGGAGACGTTCCTTTTGGTGAAGCCAGAAGATCCCAGTAAATTTGGGTGGAATTCCCGATATTCTGCTGTGGATTATGATAGACCGATTTATGCACACCCAAGTTTTTTCTTTCTGTCTAATGGAACATATTCTAATCTTCATAATGGAACAAATAATGTGGCACTTGGAATGGTACTGCCTTTGGGTGTACATTGCAGACATGCGAAGCCTAAAGTAAGATGGGTAAAAAGAACGTTGACCAAAGAATTCTGCGAAGGGGTGACAGACATAAAGGTCAATAATTATTGTAATGGCATCACTTTTGGATACACCCTTTCCTCTATTTTCACTTTTGGTGGTACTTCGATGGCTCGATGGTAGAAAGCTAGAGAATATTTAGGATGTAAGCTGCAAATATCATCTAACTTCATAGTAGCAGCTTTGCATGACATCACCACCCAATTGGAAAGTATGCGAATATATTCTGAGCAGACTAGATATGCAGTCGATTTCATCCTAGCTAAGAGTGGTGGTGTGTGCGCGGTAGTAGGAGACCGGTGTGTAGTCGGGATCACAAATATGGAAAAGAATATTGCCTAACACATTTTAAACATCCTAGAAAATTTTAAGGGAATGGAAAGTGGGAACTGGAGTTGGTCTCTTTTTGTCAGCTGGGGTTGGATCCATGAAAAGGGGATTTATTTTATTGTGATTTTGGTCTCTTGTTGTGTTCTTGTTCAATGCCTTCCCTTCTGTTGTTCCTACTACACTACCCTTCTCACTCCTAAGAGAAAAATATCAATTCATGATACCAATGCCACAATTAAGATCTACAAAGAAATTGATGACCTCATGCAGATAGATGAGGGCATTTTCGAGACTTCTTCCCTCCTTACCATCTCCCTTTTGATGTTGACAATATGGAGTGTTCATAAGAATTGTAATCATGCTTTACTATTTTCTTAAAATGTTTGTTTTTTCGCTATTATTAGGAAAATGTTTAGCTCATGCTAAAAGGAGGGTCTGTTGGAATAGAAAAGATTTTGTTTATGCATAATTGTATGTTAGCATTCAAGGCACCATTTTCTATTTAGGCGCCCTATTAAGTCATAATCAAAACTAACTCTTTGTGGATGCAAAGGAAAGGGCCTATGGTGGTTTACCTCCCGTGACAGAGCACTTCAATGACTCCAACATGGCGGGCAAGGAGGCCCTGGCCGGAAGCGGACTGTGCGTTCCAGCCAGACAAGCCGGAACTCCCTTGCCGGTAGCCGCGAGCCAAGGAGGTGGTGCGGAGAGAGACGCCTTAATGCTGTGGACTGGGAGCAGCGATGGAGCAGAGCCAGGACAGACGGAAGAAACAGAGCAAAGGGAAGGCGAGGGCGACACCTACAGCCAGTGCACCGGAACCGTGGAGCCAGACGCAAGGAGGAGACTCACCCCGACGTAAGGAAGATAACACCAAAGGTGACCGTTCCTGGAGCAACGCCCACGATTCCTGTACTCCAGCAAGGGAAGCGAAGGCTACGACTCCCTACCCCATGGCCCAGGAGGGTTGTGGGTTCCGGCCAGTGCCTGGGTTGTTTTCATTTAGGGGCTGGTTGGCGGGAATAAGGGGCACCTCACGTTGAGCGCATTAAAACCCCTTCCTACACTTAGGCACCTCACAAAAATAGGAAACGGGTGACGGGAGCACTACCCCTTTCCATTTATCGCTAGGACTGCATCCTGACTTAATTTTCTTTGATTCTTTCTGGTTCTCTCCTAAGAAGACGAACGGAGCCCTGCTGAGAGAGAAGACCCAGACCCGGGGCAGACATGAGCAAGAGCAGCTTGGATATACTGACTGCCATACGCTTATTTACCATTTGTCCTCCTCTGTGCCCGCACTTAGAATTGCAGAAAGACTAAAAAGGACGTATCAGGAAGTACTGGGCCACTTACAAAGCAAGAAAAAGAAAAAGAATAAAATATATCTTTCCCCATAACCACAACCTGTGGGTGTGTATTAATTTGGTTTCATATGTACATAATGTTTCTTTATGCTTGCAGATGTCAGTTCCTCTGCAACACTCCTACCTACTGGGCAGACTGGGTTCCACTCTGAGTGTTCCTAAAATAAACGGATATTGGTTTGTATTCTCTACTGACTGACCGACTCTTCATTTGGTATTGAAGGCTGAGAGGTGGTTTTGTGTGACCCGGGTGACCCGAATTGGGTCTCTTCCTTCAGTGTCAATTCTGGTCCAGAGCTGGATCAGACTGCTCAATTCTCTCTCACGGGTCTCTAACCGGCTCTCCTAAGAGTCAATTTGCTGCAGAATGATACACTGGAATGAGTCGCCAGTGGCAGTTAGAGACCGTAGCTTGTGACAGCGATGGCGATGTAGTAGCAGGAGGCTGGAGGCTGTAGCTGGCTTGCTGAACTAGGGCCCGGGTCTGAGGCAGATACGTACACCTCTTCCAGGACCACCAGACGCTGGTATTCTAACTGGTTGTTGGTGGTAGTGGACCAGCAGGAGTAGCTACATCAGGAGAAAAACAAAAAGAATAAAGATAAATTGAAAATGATGCTTTCAGTAAACACTTGATTGAAATTAAATAGTGGGTGACACAGTAGCAGTACATACTTTGGATGGAAAAATAAATGACCTCCCATTAATGAGTAAGGCATTACACTCATTGGGTTGTTGTGCTAAATTGATAAAGGCATGCTAGCCAGCACATTGGGTACTTTGCTACTCTATGCAGTCCGCAGCTGCGACAGCTGTAGTGGACAATTATCTTACTTTAATTCCAATGGCCCTGTTCTTCTCCAAATTACTTTCAAATTCTACCCTGACTCCAAAGAGGCAGATGAATAACAAATAAGATGTCCTGTATATGCATGCCATAAGTAGACAGTGGGAAAAATAGATGCACTACAGGGAGAGGAACGGGAAGCATGGATTGTATTTTGCACATTCATCACAGAGTATCCAATACACCAAACTTGAACTCAGGAACTTAGTCACACTTTACTCACAGGCCTCACCCTCCACCACAAATTATTTTCAAGAAATGTATTCCCTGCACAGTAAACAAATGTAACTTGATTTACTCAACTTCAGGGTAAGGGAGAGGAATTAGGCCGGGTAGGAAGAACTTTTGCTATAGAATTGTTGGGTATCACTGATAATCGTCATGTGACTAAGCGTTGGCTTATTCAGCCACTCTAGTTGACCAAAGTTGAAAGAGAAACATTTGGACAGACATAAATCTGGTATGGGATATGCTGAAATGTATCTGTGAATCACTTCATATGGCCATAAAAATGCGGAATATTCCAAGAAAGGATTTTTCAATTTTTTGGTTGGCTGGGACGGAAGAAGTTAGGAAAGAATAAACAAGTGAAATATTAAGAGGTGACTGAGTGGGCGGAGGTAAATACACACCTTGTGTGTTTAGTTTTTAATTCATTGAAAATGTAAGTGCTGCATTAACTGAAGCAGATGTGCATTGCCCAGCCAAAACTACAGTCATGAATTGAACCGTACTGCACTTATCTCATGTGTGTCAAAATGTCATGGGAGGGAGGGGATGATGAATGATGATTGGTATAATAAATATCTGTCTCGCTTACCAGAGTGATTCAAAGGAGTAGGCCAAAATATAACCCTCACTTTGAACCATAGCTTTAATTATCATAAAACCAAGTAAATAAAGTAGGTGAGCAACATGCCCCTCTCCAGAACTGCTTCCTTGTTTATTCATCCAAGCAACTATTCATGTATCCTTTCATTCTTCTATTTTCACCTATAACCATCATGATTTAAGCTTTACTTTCTCTCATCCAGTCTTTCCTCAAAATTTACAATCTATATCCATCCATTCAGTATCCACCCTTTCTTTCAACTATCATTTCACCCATCCATCCATTTACCCAATACCCACCCATGCACTCTTTCACCCACCCATACATCCTTTCACTCACATAACATTTTTACCCATCCTTTCTTTTAACCTCCTGTTCTTTCCTGTTTCTATCAAGCCATCATTTTAGTGCTCATTATGTGAGCTTTTATGGAGTTGCAGGTAGAAGAAGCCAAGAACTCAACCACGGCTGTAGCTGCTAAAGAAGGGTTTACAATCAGAAGTCATGATGACGGCTTTGAAGCTAGTGAGTATAATAGTAATTGTCAATGAGAAAGCATTGTGATCTGTGATTTACCATCATCAGTCCCTGCCGCCGCTTCTCCCCCTCCAACTAATTCTTCTCCTGCAGCAGAATTTGAGCTGGCACTCGTGGTCTGTCCATCTTGAAAAAAACATTACACTTTTTTTAGATTCCAGATACAGGTCCCCTCAATTTTAATAATCAAAAACTTGCAACTGCAATATATCACTACCGTTCAGTTAGCAGTATCTTCTATCAAATATTACTCTGGGCATTTTGTTGGTTGACAATGTTAGAAAATCCAGGTAGTGAAGCCAGCCAAACACCTTTCATAAGGAGTGGCAGAGCTATAGCCTGTGATGATGACTCTGAGTCAATGAAGCGCAATGAAGGGGTGGAATAATAGTCAATGAAAAACAAATGGTATTGGTTGGCAAATGCAATCAGACCTTATACTTTCCAGTCGTGCTGCACTGTCATGGAAACTGCTGGTACACTGTATAAATGAATTACACCGCACAACACTGGAAGGGCGGTCCATGATCATGGCCTCTCTCTTGTTAACTTTAGCATTAGCAAGAAGAAGAAAGCCTTCTCAAAACAAGCAGACATGCTTGGTGAATATTATGTACCATACTAGCGTACTGGGGTCTACAATCTTCCCAGAGACAGTAGAGTACCAAAACCCTGTTCTCAGTCTTACAGTGCCCCAAGACATACAGGAGAGAGGGAAAGATTACTAACAAAGCAGAATAAAATTACAGACTTACACATACAGAAGAAAATCAGCTACAAAAGAAACATTAAATATATGAAAAAAGGAAAATGCAGGGATAACAAGAACTAACCAAAACTTAGATAAGGGAGTTGGAAAAAAGGAGACAGTATAAAAATAAACAAGGCAAAGTTAAACATAGTATAAAATAGTGGGCAGAGGTAAAAGTTAGGGAAATAATAATATAAATAATAGGACTTACTGGGGTTAGCAGAGCCCTCCACAGCGGCGCTGGTGGTTGGTGCCTCCTCACCAGCTCTTTCCAGACCCATCCAGGAGGTGCTCCTCTTCTTGCCCTTGGGTGCTGATGTAAGAAATAAAGAAGATAACAAAAATTGATTATTGGTGTAGTTAATCCCCAAAATATTATTATGACAGACAAATGCAGTAACATTGTACTTTTCTAAATCAGATTGCCTACTCTAATTCCTCAACCCCTTTAAGGAACTAACTCAGTCTCTCATTTTTGCAGTGCATAGAGGCCTATGTCACATCACTGTGAGATTGCTCCAGTTCCTGTTTTCCCTGTTTTCCCTGTTGCTGCGAGGGCTGCGTGTCCGGTTGCTGGCTGTTGCTGGCTGCTGGTTGTTGGTGTGCCGAGCCGCGCTGAGTTGAGCCTGTGGCGGAGCTCCTCGGTGTGCGGGAACCAGCTCAGGGTGCCTCCGTGGAAAATGCCTGGAGGCTCCAAGATCGGGCACGGCTGGCGGTGCCCCGCCTGCTACACTCTCCCTGTGCAGGGACAATTCTCTGCCAGCTCCACCGACCGGCAGCCCACGGAGAGCTCACGGTGAGCTGAGAGAGACTGCAGCTGCGCTGGCCGGCTGCTGCTGTCACACCCAACTATTTCGACGGTCAGCTGGAAGGCAGCAGGGGAAAACCGAACCAGCAGTAGGGGGGGAAAAAAAAGTGTTTTCACCGGATTAGAGTGGATAGGCACTGTGGTAAGGTCTACTCTAATCCTCAAAGCGAGCCTGCCCAGCCTTTGCTGTTTTTTCCTCTACTACATCTGCAAGGACAGCTGTCCCAAGTGACCAAGTGGACAGCGTGGTGCAGCGCTGGAGAAAGGCACAGCACAGAATTACTACTCGAGATGAGTGGAACCCTTACGCTAGTCCTCAGGCATTTTTCACATCAGTAGGGAGGGGTAGTGCAAGCAGAGATCGCTCACCGTCCCCTCCAACTGTTTGCCCTCTACCCTCCTGCATACTTGTCTGCACAATTAAAACCCCCCATTGGGAAGTTAACCAGGATCAGAAGCTTTGAAGGAAGAGACTGATAAAGGGACTCCAATTGAACTAAGATTGGAAAACAAGGACAAAGCAATTTAAAAAGAAGTCAAAGAGGGGCAGTTCTCGAGTTCTTTTCCATCCAACGCTCCTTTCCAAATGAACATCAATAAACTTAAGTAACCATGCGGTCTGGCAGGGTCAGGAAGACACCATGCGACAGAACAGCCACCCACAAAAAAGGAAATAAACTAAAACAAAAAGATAAACAAACTGAGAGCAAGCCCTCTATACTAAGGAGTCCATTAGTCTCCCCATTAGCTTTTATGTCTGGAAAACCATCTAAGCAATCCTGGGGTACTGCAAGCTCCAGATTCAATTTCTGAAGGATCCGGGCTCACCTATATTCGCTGAAACAGGAGACATGCCCAGTCTGATGACTCCACTAGCTCCTTTTAAATCCACTAGTTGGCAGGCTATGTCCACGTTGGAAAAACACAACAGTAGCCATACCAACAAAGCCATAGGACCAACTGCTCTATCTACACCAGGAAAGCAATTGAACCATCATACACCAGAACCAAGCAGGGGAAACACAAACGGGGGCCCTGTTTTGCAGCATAATTTAACAACAACAGCACTTGTACATACTATACACGTGGAAAATACTGAGACTGGCACTAACACACCGACACGCAACCAAATTACACTTGAAGACAGAAGTGTCACTGTAACTCTTGGTGCAAACAAAGAGAGTGAGATTAAAGACAAGACTCTTGGCAACCCTTTATTAGTTTCCGGCCTAAGCTCTGGTCAAGGCAGTATACCCTATACATCAATGTTACCTCCAAATAAGGAAGACTCTGACTTCTCATGGTTAAATTTATGGCAACCACAAACAGAAAAAGAAGAACGAATAAACAGTACCTCTAAGGTAAATTTGGAAGAGGAGTCATGCGAGGGGTCCATAAGGTGCTATAAGGATGATTTGGACCATAAACAAAACCAAAACAAATTGCAAAGTACAAAAACAACACTGTACCAAAAAAGCACCCACCAGACCTACCCAAACCCTGGATCTACTGAAACTCTCTACCTTGAAGTAAATATCTCACCAAACAGGGCCGGAGAAAAGACCTTGGACAAAGGCAAGGAAAAGGTGAGGGCCCCTGGTCCAACCGATAACAGGGCTAGTATCTGGCCTCAGACGGATTTTAGCGCTCCGATGCTGACTGCTCTTCAAGCATCAACAAAAACGCTGATTTTACAGTCAGATAAGTTAGACATTCAAATTGATCTAATGAATGTCATGGCCTCCTATATTGCCGGAATAAATTCAAAAATGGATAACTTAACTAGTTTATTAACTTAACTAGTTTAATAACTAGAGTACAATCCACATACACTCCAGCTGAATCTGTATGCGCATGCGGACCTATATCAGACATACTATGCTTGTTACCAAACTTACTGGAACAGATCATCTGCCTCAACAAACGCTTGATTGGTGCTCTGACTGATAAAATCCAACCTGGAACAATTATAAAAGATCAGTCGTTACCAGCAGCACTAAACAACGGGTCAGGAATTATCAACTCCAGCAAGTTATCAATTACAGGAAAAATTGAGATTACAGAACCCGGTGAGATATCGTATTCAAAGGCAGTTTTGAGTAAACACAAACCATCATTGTAAACCAGAAGACAAAAAAAGAAAGAAAGAAAAACAAGAAATAAAATTAGGGAGCTCAAGGTGAACAATATAACTAAATTATACCCAATTTTCTCTAGGTCACAAAATACAAAATGTACTGAAAAACAAATTTGTTCCCGAATGCCTGCTACACCACTTACCTCTCAAACGGATTCAAGCAAGAGGCCAGACATAACGCTCCAGGAACCAGTAGGGATTACCAAAAAACTACTGAGGGTTTCCAATACAGCGATCCGGGATAATATCTTAGGTGAAAGCGAAACAATTAAGCTTGAAAATGGAGAAAGCCTGCTCAAATTAGACACCAAATTTACACAGGCATGGAAGGAAAAAATACAACGTTACCGCTGGTACCCTTAGAATCACACCTTGTCCCAACACGCAAACTACAGTCAACTAAACAAAAACATTTAACTAGTATAATGGAACGTTCTTTGTCAAATAAGAATCTAACAACAACGGTAGAAACTACGGGAGAGCAACTAATACCAGGTCATATACCAGGTTTTCAGCAGCACCACACAGAAGAGAGTACCCACACAGTATCGCTAGGGGCACTTACAAGAAATGGGTCCTCTCAGATAATAGCCGCAGGCAATCAACATTTACAAACTCAATTAAAATTTCAAATTACAGACAAGATTGGTTCTGCTCCAAGGGTTTGTAAGGCTAAGGAGGACTTGAGTGACGTATGCAAACCCCGTGCACAAAACTGCAGATAGTTTGGACTCCTGAATATGAATCGTAAGGTAGACACGATACATTAAAGAGGAGTAACATATTAAGACTCATGACAGAAATACCGGAGCTAATACAAATACGTACAGTCGACTTATTGGTGGTACAGTTTGTCTCATCAGGACAAAAAGATGCAATAGAACAAACACTAACAACATGGCAGTCCCCCGAGATAGTCCAACTAATACTTAAAAATTTAGACCAATTTGCTGCATGGGACATTAAACTATCGATACCAGCAAACAAACGATACCCCTCTCCTTTGTCGGTTCACAAACTGTACCAAATGAAAGACGATAAGACGAAATTACTCCCAAACAAACAGGTCTATTCCATACTACAGAACGCAAAGGGCAGCAGCAGGGAAGCTGCATCACGGGACAGCTCCGTCACAGACCGAGACACAGCAACCAGCCCAAGGCTACATAACTGGGGTTGGCTGCCAGGCATTCTTGCCAACAAGAAGACTGAGTGACAAAGAATAGGGAAAACCAGCAAGTCTGAAGGAAACACAGTACGAATAATGTCTTGGAACATAGCCGGTGCAAAAAGGCTTATTGAAGAAGGACTCCCCCCTATGAGTGGGAAAACAACGACTTGATTGCCTTGCAAGAGACATGGGCCACAGGAGATCTTCCCATGGATGGTTTTACACTTTATTCTGTGGCAGCGGAAAGATCTAATCACTGTGGACGAGCAAAGGGAGGCCTGGCAGTCTACATTGCATTTGCTTTAAAAATTACAACGGAGCAGCTTATTTCTCCCGACCCAAGCATTCAACTCATTAAGCTTACGTACAAAAGTCACAGAAACATTAAAGTTGTAATTCTGATTAACTATTACACACAACGAATGGAACAAAATAAAAGGAAGAATAATTCACTTCTAATTAAAACAATTTGGGATTTACGTTGTGCCGAACCAGCATGGAATATTATTCTGACAGGTGATTTCAATGCAAATTTATTTCACACTCCCGACGAAGACGAAATATTGAAAGCTGAAAATCCTTTCTGGAATATAAAGCAACAGTGTTCAAATAAGTATATTCATAAAGTTCTTCATGGACAACAGCTAGTAACAGCCCTAGAATATCAAGGAATGAGCGTGATTAATGGCAGATCCGAAAAAGACACCCCACCAAATTATACGTATCACGGCCCACGCTCACATTCGACACTGGACTATACGATTTTGACGCTCCCATTAATGCCACTTCAAGCATAATTTTTATATAGAATACACCACAATAAGTGATCATTCAATTCAACACATTGTTTTCAATTTAGCCCTACCAAGGCTGGAAAAAGCCACTGACCTAGAAGGCAAATTGAATACTATAAATTCAAAAGGTTTAACCTGGACAAGCGGATCGCCTGATCAGCATTTTGATTCAATTAAGGAATTTCTTGCTGAGTCGGCCCTAAGGAACAGTAACGGTATAAAAGCTAGCTAGCCTACCAACCGCAACTGTAAAATCAAGACATAAGGCAGTCTCCTCCAATCCATATATTGGGCTAACAAGTGAGATTGAAAAACTAAGAAGGGTCTTCAAAAAAACAGCTAGGAAATTACATAGAAATGACAGATGTCACATGGGAAACATTAAGGATGCAGAGAAAACTCTTTGAAAAGAAGCTCTGGGACACCAAAAAAGCAAACGCAGACACATTTTGGCTAAGGTTAATATACAATGCAAGCAAACATAAGGCAAATAAATTTTGGCTAACAATAAATCAGCTGAATCGGCCTAAGAACATTCTAGCATCAAACGTCAAGGAACAGGACTGGGACGACTATATAGCTCAGAAATGTAAGACTCAATACCACTCTCATGAGCAGGAACTGGCCTACCAGGCCCCTCCAAGTCCTAGGCAAAAACAAGGCTCTGGGGACACATGCACCACGGGTAATGCCATGAGCGCTAACTCAGACCGTCCACTTGCTGCTTGCCCAAACCACTCTTCATACACAGCAGTTGCCATAAAAAACCTAATAAATAAAAGCAAAAGGGATGGTGCTCCCGGACTCTACGGTATCCCCCAAGCAGTTTTTAAACATGACCCTGCTTTTTGGAGCCTCCAGCTAGAGACTCTTTTTGCTCAAGTTGATCTGTTAAACCAAATTCCATGCAGTTGGCAAGGCTCAATCCTGACACCAATCTTTAAAGGAGGCGAAAGATCCAATCCCTCGAATTATAGACTGATTGCATTGCTCGACGTCGAAGCTAAATACTTAGCCTCCCTGATCCTGGAGGATCTGGTTGCTTGGTCTAAAGACCTAAATCTGATCCCCACAAACCAGACGGGATTTAGAAAAGGGATTGGGACAATCTCGAATATCCTTTCCGTTACGCTAATAGCGGAGAAATGCAAAACAAAAAATCAAAGCTTGCACCTCTGTTTCATTGATTTAAAAGCTGCTTTTGACAGCGTGGATCGGAAATTATTATGGATGAAACTAAGGTCATGGAATATTCCAGAAAGAATTTTAAAAGGTTTATTGTTATTTTATACGGATACATGGGTTAGAGTAAAACTCGGTGACGGATCAACAGTCTCAAGAAAATGGAACACAGACAGGGGCTTGAAGCAGGGTTGCGTGCTTGCTCCCCACTTATTTAATTTGTTTTTAGCTGATTTATCTGATAAACTCGATGTAATTAACTCTCATTCTCCGCATTTGGGATCACTATCCCTTTCGCACCTTGCCTATACCGATGACATAGTTTTAATCAATTTGACTAAATTTGGGCTCACGGGGCTACTGACGGCCCTCGCAGAATTTCTGACGACAAATAAGCTGGAAATTAATATAGCAAAAACGAAAACAATGCTGATCAGTAACCGGACAGCTCGCCCGTATAACATCAACTTTAAAGGTAAAGTCTTGGAAAACGTCGCAAGCTACAAATATTTGAGATTTTCCCTTGACAACAAATTGAGCCAGCAAGATCAGAAAAATTACATAGCTCAGCGGGCAACTGCCTTAACCTTTGCTTATAAGACACTGACTGGGAATCTAAGGGGCCCCTCATTCAAACCACTGATTACAGTAATAACGGCTAAAACATTACCAACATTAACCTACGCCAGTGTAGCTTTCCAAGGTAAAGATGCAACCATACTCAATAATCTAACAACCGGCATTTTTAAAAGGGTTTTTCAGCCCCCTCAATTGGCATCTCCTGCACAAGTGCGATTAGAATTTGGTTTACTGAATGAGACAGTTGGCAGGCAATATTCAACTATTAAAGTGTGGTACCGCATAAAGCAAAACACGGTGGACTCTAAACTAAATGAGGCTCTGTGGTCAGAGCAAGAGAACGGTCCCAATACACCACATAAGCGCTATTTGCAAAATGCTCTCAAATCCACTTGCACTTTGGATCTGTGGAATAAAAACCTGCCTTATGTTACATTTAAGTCCACAATTAATAAAGTTGCAAACCTGCACTCGCTTTTGCTTGGCAAAAATATTTTGTGCCAGAGGTCCCACGCCTGGCCCATCCTTAACAACTACAATACTCTTAAACCAGCAGCATACCTAGATTTAACATACTCGGTCCACCTAAAAAAAACAGCTAATGACACTACGTTTTGGTAAATATCCTTCACTGGCAGATGCCCCAAAGTGGAAATATACGGAAGTAAAAAGCTGTTGTCTATGTGGAAGCCCTACAGAAGACCTCATCCACTTAATATGCACTTCGACCTGCTCAAGAGACCTTACTAAGAAAGGCTTTTTTGGATAGAGGAATACGAGCATGTCGGGAGGCTATAAATAAAGGGCTTGATCCATCTGATCCCCAGATGAATTGTAAATTGATTAAGTTCCTGTGCATACACGATCAGGTAACAAAGTCAACACAACAATGGGAGGATCCGTTTACGGAACGCTTGATGCTGGTTTCACTTGCTTTACGGAGTCATCACAAGGAGGGAGCAAGAGGTCCGGTACATCGGCCTGCAGAGACAACTACTTTTATTCATATTGACTTATTGCTGGCACTGAAGGGCCTAACATTTGACATCTGTTAACTGTCGGTTCATAACTGTAATCCATGTAGAAAAAGTAGAGTACATGCATTTATTTCATCGAATTTTAGAATGTAATTATGATTTAACAGTGATTTTAATCTGTAAGACTCTTTTTGGTGCAACTGACTGTTGAATGATTTTAAATCTTGTTAAGTCTTGGCTGCTATCAACAGGGAAGAAAATTGTAATGGTTTTAATTAACTAAACAATAAAAAATTTACTTACTTACATCACTGTGAGATTGCTTGGAACTGTACGAGCAACATAAAGGAAAATCACATATAACTCACTGATATCACTAATTTACTATGGTGGCAGGAGAATGGAAGAGTCTGCAATGGCTTCAAAAATAATATCAGCCAAAGCGAGCGCCATCGAGTATAATTAGGCAGTGCCGATCACCTGCTTAGCTCAAACTGGATTATATAATATTCTTCAAATTAATTAAACATAGCGTAGCTCTGAGCATCAGCAGCATGCTAATCTGATTTATTTTGAGCATTGTAAAACACAAACAACAAATAATTACTCACCAAGCCCTGCAATCTTGACTCCTAGCACGTTGAGCAGTTCATACTCCCGGTCCAGGATAACTGCCCAGCAGTGCATCAGCTGCTGCTGTGTTATCTGGACCTGGGTGGAGTAGCGCACTCACATGCACACCCTCCCCCAACGCAGCCGACACTCCATCACGGGGTAACTGTACCCAGGCCTGAGACCTGCTGCCAGCATGACGTGGAGGTGGCGCTGAAAAGAAAAAGAGTGCTGCCACCGCCGCCTTGCAAAAGATTGTGCGGGGCTGCAGCCTTTGGTGGTGCGGCCGTTTAATAGGTAGGCGGCTGCTGCTGGCTGTTCAGGTGGTCCTGATGCCGCTGCTCCTCTGATCACCCTGCTCTGCCATGGTGCTGGCTAGGGTAAAAAAAAGAAAAGAAACAGGAAAAGAAAGGAAGGAAGAAATAAGAAAGTTAAGGGAAAAATAAACAAAAATACAAAAAATCCCCAAAAAGTGGAAAAATAGGTAAGATACACAGACACAAAAACACACACTAATACAATAAATACCAAGCATTGGCAAAGCCAATAGGTCTCGCTTTTGGGACCTTATACGTGTTTAACCAGAGCTATTGGCTTTGCTAATGTCTTTAAGCTATGTTGCAGAGCAGCGTGGGTGCTGTGCAGTATGTTAAAAAGTTATAATAAAAAAGTGTTATAAGCATTTTTGTTACTTTATATATAACCAATAAGACATTATTGTCTAGGCGAGACCTAAAAAATTAGGTACTGCATTTTTTTCAAAGTCAACGTACAGATTTCAGGAAGAGTCTGCTCTGGCCCAAAAAAGTTGGTAATGATCATGGGGCCAGGCCTGCCCAGGCTCGTAGCTGGGTTTGTCACACACACACACACGCACACACACACACACACACACACACACACATGAAGAGGGTGTGACGTCACAGGCATGCTGCAAGGACTTAGTGAACAAGGAATTTGGATGAGACAGACAGGCCAAAACAATGCCTTGTCTTGAGATTTTGGTGCTAAACAAATATCCAAAACTAAATAGTAACACATTAGAATGAGAGCATAACAACTGTTACCTGGGGAAAAAGGCATGGGTATAAGGTGACATTGTAGACAAAATATAGAAGGCAAAGAGCGTGATCGGACGTAGTGAAGAGAATAAGAAAGTGCAGGAAGGAGGTAGAGAGAGGTAAGGAAGGAAAAACAGAGAATAAAAAAGTTAAATAAGGGGAGACGAGAAGAGCAGCGCATAAATATAGAAGTGAGAGAGCGAAGGGAGATAAAATGCAAGTGGGATGAGAGTATAGAGCTCAAGTGAAAGAGCTGGAAGGGCAGAGAGAAAAGACATGGCCAGAGAATAAAGGTAGAAGGTCAGGGGATACAGGCAGAAGAACAGGAGTCTGAAAGTAATACCAGAGGTGAGCTGCGGGCTGTAATGAATAGAGGCACCTGTGCAGTGAATCTTTGCAAGGAATCCACCAGCCAGCGTTTTCTTCCATCCAGTAGTGCTAAAAGTTTAAAAATGCACAAAGGTTGTATGAGACAAGAAATAGGAGGGTTACATAGGTTATACGCTCCTGCATTAAACCAGAATGAAGGCAAAAAACGCAGTGTTTAGTCGACAGACAATGGAATAGAATTTATTTATTTTATTTCACCTTTCGCCCATGCCCCTCACCGCTCCCGCTCCACGCACTTACCTGCAGGAACCGTGACTGGAACAACGTGTGTAACAGTGACAAATATTTAAACTAAAGAGCAGGAAGTTGAAGCTTGAACGTGTATGTTAAGGGCGGAAACCCTACAAATTTCAAACTGCCTGGTTTCTAGTCATTCTGGAACGCTGTAAAACATACCACGGAGAAGTGCATATTGATGTTCTCCAATTCCATTTGCCCTAAAACTGAAACAGTTGTTTTAAACAACCTCCTAGGCTATATCCAAAGTGTTTACTTTTGTACGCTTCAGAAAAATAATTTCTCCTGATTCTGACTAGTTGTTGATGGGTTAGGACGTCATACCGTTACTGCACACTGTGTGCAGCAATATCAACATAACACACAGTAATTAAGCACAGCGTGTAGAGCATTTCCTGCTTCAAACACCAAGCAGGCTGGCACGCCATGGGTAACTGATCCCTATGGTAATTCCTCCTTCACATCCAGTTTTCCTTTAGGTCTTGGCAGGGGTGCAAACGAGACTCAAACTTCGGGGGGGGGGGGGGGGCTAATACATGGATTAGTGGAGACAGAGACATCTGAAGAGCCGAATCAAAATTAATTGTGGGAGGCTCCCTTCGCTTTTCCGATGCAGTCATTCTTTGAGACTACATGTGGCAAATAGTGCATTTTAAAGCACACAGGGTCAGTAACATCATTCTCGGCATAACATGATTTTGGGGCTCTCAAGGAGTTTTAGCACACTGAATAACACATTTTCTATTTTAATGCACATTAGGCCAGTACACCTGGGGCAATGTGAAACACCAGATTCTATTTTACATCGCAATCTGGAGCAAATCGTACACTCCAAACACTCTTGGCCAGTTGTGTCAACCTAACTAGTTTTAAAAAAATCTTTTACAAGATATTTCACCATCCTTCCACCAAAAGAAGGTTTGGAAAATTGGAAGCAAATAATGCAGTTTAAGCACATATATTTAGTTACTGCTCTGTTCATGCTTCATTTACCTGCACACAATACTTTTATTCTCTAAATATGATGTTACTATAGTAAACAGCTTTGTAGCTGTTTGGGGGAAGCTGCCACATATCCTAGCTCTATAGCACAAATAATCTTTAAATATATATTTTTGGGCACTTTGTGACAACTCCCACCAAATATTTTTGAATTTGAAATGCTTGGGTAGTTATTTAGCAAGAAACACAACCCATGATTGAAAAGATTCGCTCTAATAACATGCATTAAGGATAGAAACTGAGCACACAATCTTGATTCTAGTGTTATATTCCATATAAGTTCCCCAATATAGGCCCGGGTAACATCCCAAACTTTCACCTATATTCGTCCCTACCTTACATACATAACAGGCTGGTAGGACTGACCCTTTACCTAGTTATGGTACTGCTTACAGAATGTGGGGCTTGCCTGAAACAATAGCCCTATACATTGTGCATGAGGATTCTTGGAAGCTCAGCAGAAATATCATCTCCTGCATATAAACTATGTACAAAGTTCATGCCCTACGTCATCCTAAGTCTGACAAGTGGCACAGTAAGGTAGATCCCCTGGGGAGACCTTTGGGTATGTAATCATTAGAATTTGCTGAGACAGGAGAGGAATTCCCTGCCAAAACACTGACGTGAGACGCTGAGTTTCCGACATGCAGATACTCCAGCTCGCAGTGGTCGAACGTCCCCTGTGGGGTGTACAGCTCGAGACCGAGACGGGGTCCCACAGTCTCTCACTTCAGGTAATGGGGTTGACTTTATCCTAGAGGGATTCTTGGCTTAACACCTACACACATGCTAGGTACACTTAGGTACATCTAGTTAGGATTGCATCGCAGGAGTACTTATTTTATTGTCATGTATTTTATATACTTGCCTGCATTATTGGTTATAGCAAGAAAGTAGAAATCTACCGTCCTTTCATTTTCTTAGCGCTTCTAATCATTTATATCTGTTACTGTCTAGTGGTTGTTTCAGCACACCTATTTTACACTAGAATAACAACTGTTTAATAAATACTTATTGAAAACGTTCATACCGTTTATTTTGTGTTTCTCTCTGAGACTAAGTGAGCATGAGTGACTGAGCAAAAAGTAGTGCAATATTTCCACAGCCCTGAGGGATCAGGGTTGTCATGTTCGATAGTTGCCAAGAAATATTCTCTCCTTGGTAAGGGGAGTTTCGAGTGGCACTGTGAGCAAGCTGGTATACAGGCCAGCATACCTTGTGGGGGTGTCTGGAATCCGTCTGGACACCAAACCCGCAGTGTATGTTGTTCAAATGCGCAGATCCTATATAGGTTTTATAGGACCTACATGAAAATAGATGATACCCCCACATCACAGTTGGGTGTCAATCTGGGATTACCAAGGGTAAGAGATGTTGACATAGTTTTCCATTTGGCACTCATTGCATTGCACTTAGTACCCCTTGTCTAAGTGAAAGAATCAGAAAATAAACAGATCTTTAAAAGTATTAGGTGTTTTTTACATTTCAATCCCTCTATCTAGCCACCGGGCAGCAAATAATTAGCTGCTGTGGAGCTAAGCATGGGTAAAGGGATCCACGTTTGATGCCAATACAGGTATTGCATCCATTTGTAGTGAATAAATACCATGGCAGTTTAGGGCTGACATTCAAACCTGCAATGTACCCCTGAACACAAATGGGAGAAGATTATTAAATAGCAATAACATTTGTGAAAATATTTTGCAACAGTGCTCAAAGAATGAGACTGTATTTACTGATGACAATGTTTGCAGATATCTTTTGAATTCTTGTGAGAAGCAAATGACGTATGAAATAAGACTTCTTGGGGTGAAGGCTTAGTAGCAGTATGACAAAGTAATCCCATAAAGAACTTTGGATGCATGAGTCCTTTGTCTAATAAGAATGATGTGGCTAAATTAGAACAATTGCATAACATATTGGTGTAATTATAGTGTGGGAAAAAGACTGGACTGCATAAAAACTAGTCTCTCCTTTGGTGTGGCAGGCAGGAAATTATGCACAATCGCTAGGCCCTGCAAACCTAATCCCAGCCTCATTTGAGTTAACATATTTGCTAATCTGAGCAGGAAGCAATTACTGCAGAGACAGAAAAAACCTTCACCTATGTACTGGTGGTAGGTATTTGCATCTCTCACTCCTCGTGGCTCCATTCCAAACTTAAGTGTATCGAACAATATAGCATGCATATACCTTTTCTCAAAAAACACATTGAAAATTTTGCTCATTAGGACTGCACAATTTTGTACTGTGAACTACGTAATTCTACTTAGGTCCTGATTACAAATGCCTTGGAGGAGAGTGTGATATCTATGGCATATGTTAAGTTAAATACCTAGAGGGGTCTCAATTTATTTATGTGGAGAAGTGTGGCTCAATGGTTAGAGCGGCAGACCTCGATGCAGAGCACTGGTCCGGGACCAGGGTTCGATTCCCGTCGCGGCAGGGTCTCGGGCTATAAATTCCGCGGACCGGATATTCTCGCCTCAGTGCCTATTCTAATCATGGGTCCCACGCTGCAACTCTGGGCAATAGCTTGCTTAATCTCCACAACGGCCCCACAGCGCTGGGGATGCCTGGCTTCACCCTGGGGATGCACAGGAGTGGACATTTCACAGGGAAAGCCAGGAAGGGTTCCCTAGCGGTATGAATACAGCACTGGGAGACCCCGGTCCGGGGTAGCTGTGCGCTATATAAGTACTAGCACATTTACATTTATCCAGTGTGATAAATAGCACAAATTGGGAGTTTTGTCTGAAAATGGAGCATAAGATACAGATTTTAGGGTTCTCTGCACCAAAACCTGCATGCTCTGTGATTTACAAGGCACTTATCCCCCAGCAACCTTTTTACCAGGTACATTTTGGCAAGGGCAACCTGTTGTGTGTCGATTTAGATACCGTATATAGGTTTCCCGATTTATGTCCTTATATAGGCACAATTCGCATTGCCATATTTAGGCATAGAAATCCTACCCTTATTTAGGCATTATCCATGATAACCAAATACAGGCATGGCCACCTACATCCATTCATCTATGTCACAACGAGTTCTTGGAAAACCAGACTCTTAAGTCTTTAGGACTTCCCCTTGCTTGGATATTGATTTCTACAAGAACTCATTTATTATGCATTAACATCTATTCCTTAGGGGTTCATTCATGACGTTCTTCTGCCCGAATTTTACGTCAATACTGGCATTCCTAAACAACTTCAAGGTATAAATATACCTTCACTTACCATGGCAAACCACTGTTCGACTGCATACTTGCAGGACGCGGCTCGCCACGGCAAGTTCGGAAGGAAGTCAAGTCCCCGCCTGACGCACTGACCAGACGCTGTCATCCTCCTCGCAGAGAATCCAGCTCCAGTGTTTCTGACTCCCCCTGAGGGGTGTTAGAGATCGAGACTCGGAAAGAGATTACAACCTCACTCATTCTAAGGTATGGCGCGGACTAGAACCTAGAGGGACTTTTGGAAAATCTTGGCATCTATAGCTAAACTAGACTATAGACAAACAGCACCTACTTCTTTACCTCATACTACACTTAGGTGAGGTACACAGGGGTATAACTAGCTAGAAGCATCAGATGAGTATTAACATTTTAGCCTGTGTTATTTATGTATGTATTTTATGAATATCTGTCACAGCTACACACCATGCTATTGCAGTATTATTTTATCTTACTGCTAACGCTGTACATATTTTACATCTCATTCTGTCTTACGATTGTAGCAGTTCATATCTCTTGCACAAGAAATAAGACTGTTCATTAAACCCTTTTTATTGAAACGCCCATCTATCTATGTCTGTGTAACGCTGTGGAAACGAAGCATGCATGATTGACTGAGTGAAACTGTTATCTATTGTTTCCACGATTCTCAGATTGTTCCGATTCTAAGGGAAACAAAGTTGTCATGTTTATGAGGTTGTCAGAAACTAATTCCTACTTGTTTATTCGAGAAGTTTCTAGTGACCTCTGAGTTAGCTGGCACACACAAGTAATTAAGTTTAATGTACTCGATAGAGACATACTGACCTCAGTCCTATGTCAAAGCTATAGTGTATATTATTCCAATGCGCAGGGCCTAACAGGAATATAGGGACTACACTCCAACCTGTTGAAATTTACCTGGGAAAAATATAGTGGTTGTGGGGCTTGCGATGTGGATATGAGCTGTACCAGGAGCTACCATGCATTTCAACATTAACTAGGACAAACATAATCGGTGGCTTTAACAACTTATGTTCATATAACACAACGTTTTAAGCATGGTACAAAGGTGGACACTACAAACAACAACACTTAAAACATATATCTCAAACGTTTTTGAAAAACATAATTGATGGAGCTTTTAAGCTCTGCCTGATTCTGAATGACTAACCATTACTCCTCAGCACACAACTTAATTAAGATATCTGCAAGTGGTGGGATTTAAAAAAAAGCAACATAACTAATGCTCTTCGGTACTTTTGAGACTTTTATTTATAGGGGTTCTAGTATACAACACATTGTAAACTTAGCATTGCTTGAAAACAGTTTCAGTTAAATATATAAATGTGTGTTCTACATTACACAGGATACAGGATTGGATTAGCTATTTAATATATCCCAGAAGGATGAAAAGGTAAGATGCCTTTGTTGGGATTCAAATTTAAATCCATGTCTGGCAGGCTTTAGAGTTGGTTGAGTGACTGAAGGTTCAAGCCATGCTGGGGACAGATGCCTTGATCTGGCTCACCTTGAGGTCCTCTGAGACCCTTAAGATCAAAAAGAAACAAGTTTGCTTGATGCTTTTCACTGCCACTCACACTCTAACCTCATGCAGCAAGAATTAAAAACAAAGCATTGACCTGTGATATAAAACAGGAGAAAGTAATAGCCATCTAGTGTCTGAAATTCACAATGAGAAACCAGAGAAGCTGAGTTCAATCCCAGCTTCCTTGCTTGACTGAATGGTGTGATCATAGGCAATATTTAATTTAACCATACCTCCTTTTATTATTGCACATGGCAGCCCCTTGAAATACTTGAGCACTGTATACAAACGTCTTGCTTTGGTTTAATAGTCTATAATGCTTCTACATGTATATTACGAACCTAGGCCACATTTAGGGTGCACAAGACAACTGTCTTGCCTCTTAGTGGCTTATTTATAGGATTTTGGCATAGGGCAGTGCAACAAGACACCTCGCTGTGCTGCCATATGCCAAAGTGAAAGGGCAGGAATGCATCATATTTTTGCAATATGGTGCCTTTCGGTCCTTTCACCCTGCGTTGGTGTCGTTTCTGCAGCCTAGCCCCAAATCATGCACCCTTGCATCATTGTGCAAGGGTGCCTCCGTTGCATGCAGGATTGTTTTTGTGCAGGAAGGGGCACCTTCCTGCACAAAAACAATGCTAATAGGTGTTTTCCTTTTTCTATGTGTGCTGCAGAATGCAGAACACATAGATCCATCCTCACATCCTTCATTTCACTCATCCATACACCCATTCACCCATCCATTCTGTCAATCATACATCTATACTTTCACTCATCCATCCATCTTCCCTTTCTCGCTCCAACCCCCTTTCACTTAGTGATCCTTTCACCCGTTCAACAATCCATCCACTCATCCACTCATGAATCTATCCATTGACACTATCACTCATCCATCCATCATTTATCTCATCCATCCCCTTTTCACTTATCCATCCATCATTTTGCCTATCTACCCTCCCTGTAACTCACTCATCCATCCTTACAACCACCCTCTCACTCATCCATCCATCCATTCACCCTTTCACTTATCAATTCATCAATCAATCCATCATTTCACCCATCCATCCGCCCATTCACTCGGCCATCATCCACCCTCTCTCTTATCTATCTACGCTTTCACTCATCCATCCACGATTTTACCCCTCCATCCACCCTTTTAACCACCCATCCACCCTTTTACCCATACATCCACCATTTCACCGATACATCCACCATTTCACCCATATATCAATTAATTTACCCTTTCTCTCATGCATCTTTCATTCACTCATCCATCCATCCTTTCTCTCATGCATACATTCACCATTTCACTCATCCATTCATCCCTTCACTAATCCATCCAACCATTTACCCATTCCTTCACTTACAGCCTCACCAAACTTTGCACATTTATTATGAGCTGAGCCTTTGACTGCAGAGTTGCAGACAGAAGAGGTATATCAAGAACTCCACCCTGCTGTTGTCCCCAAAGCGAAGCTAGGGCAGGGAAGGGTTCACTATGTCCCTGCAAATAAGCAATCTGAAAACTTGGAAGTCATGAGTCATGCATGATGCCCACGGCCGAGACCTGAGGTGACTGTGACATGGTGTTTTTTCCAGGGCTTTTAGTGGGTTAAAAAAACGTGGGGGTCTCTCCAAATGGTATGTCCGATGTAATTAAGGGCATAGCTTAAAACAGGTAGCAAAAGTCAGTGCTTAGCATAGTGTGCAGCCCGACTGGTATTCTGCTACTTCTGTTATTGCATCCAGATACATAATAAATTACACCTACAACAAGCCAAGACTATTGGCTTGGTCAATGGTTGTTAGTTGCATAAAATAAACAAAGCAGCAACTTTGGCTTTGTTGTATATAATATTGATAATGTCTCTGTTCTAAAATGATGAGACTGTGAAAGACCCATAACCCCTTCTTTTTAACTTCTTTCACTGGCTTCTTTACATGAACTTGATTCTGTAAATTTCTTTCATTTCAGGTGCAATTTTTTAGGTGCAACAATGTTCTTTATATACTGTTAAAGCAGGAGGATGCCCACCACATGATTTAACAGCCCAGACTGGCCCATAGTCATTCTGTGTGTGACAATCAGCCAGCATGCACAATAACAATGGGCGGTGTTGGGCTGCTCTTGTACTCAGAGGAAGAGTGGGAGGCGGCCCCATCAGGGAGCTGAGGCTTCTCGCAGGGGAACAGTGCTGAACCCTGCAATGCCCAAATTTACGGACAAAAGGCGTCCATAAAAGGGATATCACGAACAATGGCGTGAGCTCTAAATCACAGACGGTCCGTGAAATTTACGGGCGGTTGGTCACCCTACTAGAAGGTCAGACCAACTCCAGCCAGGGCAGCCCAGCTGACGGCAGCTGACAAGGAGGGGGACTGAAGCCTGTTCTCCGTTCTGCCCAATGGGTGTTGCGAGCCTGCGTCTTGGCGGCCAGCAAATGTCACCTCCTTGGATTTAACCTTGCACCAAAGCAACTTCTGGTTCAATGCAGCACTTCAAACAAAACAAAAGATAACACGATCCTAAGTTGCCCTGCTGGTCCCACCTGCTTCATTATCACAACCTATAAATCCATGCTAACCCCAATTGTCAGATGCATGTTTCTCCTGGCACTCGATCACTGGAACACTCTCACACTGCATGTGAGCCGATGTGCATAAAAAAGTCCATAAAACAGCACCTACCTGGCCAAGAGAGTGTGAAGAAATAGCTACACAATGAGACAATCTGGTAAATGTCACCCCACGCTTTCAGCCATGCTTTTAAGAAGCTGTGATTTCAGTTATTGTCATCAAGCAGTCTTGGGCAGGAAAGTAGTCGAGTACCTACCAATGCTAACATACATACTTGAACTCTAAACAACCCAGCTTTCAGGCTGTTTTGAAAAATCCTTTGTTAGTTTTATATGAACATGTATATTCTGCTCCCGGCACATGTGCATGTGATTCCTAGCACACATTTTAGAAACTGAATTTCATTATTGAAAAAACATGTCTGCGAAAAGGTGAAGCCCATCTATAACAACAGGTGTGTTTATTACAGAAGATAATTGACGCACAGAAAGGAGGGGTATTGTTGACTTTGAGAAAGTTGCTCGAGAAAGGTCGGTGCAAGGTGCACTTCTTGATAAGAGTGCCTGGCAGCGCTCACGTATACGCTGAAACCCCCGGGGACACTTGAGAGCAAGTTGTGAGAGGACTTGCTTCCATTGTTTAAGAGCAAAACAATTCATGAATTTTCGCACATTTTCAATCCAAGAGCCACAATTGAAAGTAAAATAAAAAGTAAATCTCTCCCACTTGGAACGTGTTGAGAAAGAGCTGACAGGAAACATGCAGCTGTGGACGCTTATCGGCTTTCCCAGGCTTGGCGTTCAGTTGGTTCCCGCTCCCTCGCCCCCCGCGAGCTCTCTGAAATGTTTCTGCTCCGTCCTCAGATGTTTGTTGACGTGGCTTCCTGTGTGAGATTGGAGAGCAGCACTGAAAGCACCAATGGAAAGGGTGCCGAAAAAGTACACCCGTAGAGACAGTGTTAGAAGACATACAGCGTGCACCACGGGACAACACGCCCTGAGAATACGCACATGGAGCGAATGCTCACTTGATGAGACTCCTGCAGTGGCTGCCTTACACAAGTGAGGAGGCTGCATCAGGAGCGAGACACCACCCACACACAGAGCAGAGGTTGTACCAGCCGACTGACTTCACCAGTGAAATCAGCAATATAGTTCATAAACACATTAGCAAAATCTTGAATTTCATGCCATAGCAATCCCATGTTTGACTGTATGAAGATGTGTAAACAGGTATATTCTCCAACAACTGCTTATTGATTACATTCAAAACATGCTTATGCAGACATGAAACAAAAGTAACGACATAATACAATCACACAAAAACAGAGACAAACAAACGGGAAAAAGTAAATTCAGTCATTTTACACACACGGACTCCAGCAGGAGTACCTCATTTTGAGATACTATGGGGCAGATTTACAAGCCCCTTTGCGACACTTTTACGCCGCCGTTGCATCACTTTTCTGACAAAGCGGGAGCGTAAACCATGCGCCACGTTGCGACGTATTTACAAAGTGACGCATCTTGCGTCACGTTGTAAAGCCCTGCGCCACATGAAACCTGCGTCAGATTTCATGTGGGTGTTCTGTCGCAGAGTGGGCGTTCCCTCGCAGGAAGGCCCCTTAAAACTGACGCAGTGAAATCTACAAGCTGCTGCGTCAAATCCTTACGTCTGCTTGAAGCAGGCGTAAGGAGTGATGCACCATGGGTGGCCCCTGTGCATTGCAGGAGATGCGTTGCGCTTGCGACGTGACTCCAGCAATGCGCCACCCGTACGCCACAAGATGCGTCACGCATCTTCCCCTCAATGCATGATAGTGTTGTGGCGTAAGGGGGGGATTACGTGACGCATCTGTTCTGGCGCATCCCTGCTGATTTGCAGAGATGCGCCAGAAGTTGTAAATCTGCCCCTGTATATACAAAACTATGCAAAAAATAATTACTATCGGACTAAGCTGGAGGAAGGTCAACCCCTCCTGACCTCTCTCAATCCGTCAAAAGCCAACAGTTAAATAAGTCGATACCTGATTAAAACGAGGGCCAAGGATCATGTGCTAAGAAAAACACAATTTCAAAGCCATAACAATTAGCACATTTCTTTCATTGAACCTTGGATGTTTGACAGCTCCAGCATTTCCCTTATCACGTACTTAATAGCTAACTACGCTTTTTAATCGAATTAACCAGTAATGTCGGTGCTGAAAAAGCAATGACAGACTAGCACACATTCAAAGAACCGAAAACACACAAACACTTGCACGAGACTAGCGCAGAGAGATACAGGGGCAGATTTATGACGACTGGCATATCAGCAGGGATGCGCCAGTTATTATACAGTGCTGAAACAAGCCTGCCTCTGCCCCTGGCCCAATTGAAATTTGGACACAAAGCAGGGACGATGTCCTTGTTGCTGTGCTCGTGCAAAAATAGAACATTGAGGCCTGTCTGGGACACCTCATGAGTCATAACTTTACGCGCACCTTTATTAAGCTAAGTTGACAGCTTGCATAGACCACATCTGTCCCTCCATCTGGTCGGCGCTTAGGGATTTATGTGGCCCAGAGTTAGCGCCCAAAACATGATAACCCCTACTAGTGGCAGGTATGAGCAAGCATTCGAAATACAAAAATTAACACGGAAACATGCAGCTTGCTGTTAAATTGCGTGGAATCAACTGCAGGTTATCCTGGAGCATACGTCACGGCAGAACGTGCACAAGCTATCTGCTAACGGTCCCCGCAGGATAGCGGCCGGCGTGCCCCCTTTACACAACCCTGCATTATTATTTCTCCTTTTTCATGCCTGGCTTTGCCTTTAAACGCTTGCAGGTTATTTTATGGGGATTTACACTTTGTCCCAGCTCGCCTTATGTGCGGCAGATGGATTTACTTACAGGAGCCCTTCTCCTCGCCCCCCTCCTCGGCAGATAGATTAGACAGGAGCCGGGAAGAGGTGGACCAATCTAAGATGAGAAGACACAGACTGCTTCGCACAGTCCCCTTCTTTTCATGCCGCAAATAGACAGCACGGTCCTAGATTGCCACCTTGCCGGATCAAGTGATCACAGGCCAGGGATGAAGCGATCAGTGGTGGGGCTTGCTGTGGCAACCGGCTGGGGCTGCAGCAACAGTCACATATATATATATGCAACCTGTTAGCATTGTAACTACATATTTGTAACTTGTTAGCATGTTTAGTCTATATTGTGTACCTGTAACTTTATATATGTAACTTGTTAGCGTGTTTGTCTATCTTGTGTACCTTGTGTAATCTACCTCGCACTCATTTTAGGTCAGCTTTGTAGATATGTATTTTACTCCAGTTCTAACCTAACGCTGACACCTTTTATATTTTTTACAATAAAAATATGCAACTTGTTAGCGTTGTAACTGCATTTATGTAACTTTTTAGCGTGTTCAACCTATCCAATTACCTGTAACTGTGTATATGTAACTTCTTAGCATGTTTAGTCTATCTTCTGTACCTTTTGTAACTTACCAGGTTCTTGGAGGTCCAAATGGAGGTGCAGAGAAGTAAGGCAAAGCTGTGATTGTTCATTCAATGTTGAGGCACGCAGCACCGAGCACACCCGTGTCAACGTAACAGACGACTGGACCACCATGTACCAGCGTCTCTCCAAGGAGCTCCACATTCTTCCACGCACCTTCGCCATGGTGTCCTGGCCCGCCCTCCTGACCCTCCTGACTAGGGTGACCAACCGTCCGTAAATTTCACGGACAGTCCGTAATTTCGGCCGTCTGTCCGTTGTCCGTGAAGGATTGTTTAACGGACGCCATTTGTCCGTAATTTTAACCGGGCACCGATCGCACCACCCTAAAGACGACACAACTTCCACCCACCTCCCTGCTTGACTCTGATGCTGTTGAGGTCGGGTGTCACAGACTGATGCAGTACCGAAGCTCAGATCCCCAGCAGCATTGGAGAGGCACAGCGGGATGGCGACCCTTACACCTTCCGCCCGTGATGAGCTGTTAAGAGGTCCTTGAAGGTGACTGAGAGGGAGGGGTTGCGGCTTCAGGCGCAGGGGCATCTATTCAGATGCAAACTGCCCTGAATGTCTCATGTCTCTGCAATTTAGAGGGGCCTCACACATTCCCTTCCTGCCCAGGGCCCCAAACATCCTAGAACCGGCCCTGATTACCCCGAGGCAGCACGTGGTTCTCTTCACATAGCTTAATTACTGTTACTACATTGTAAGCAAACCTCGGTTCTGCAAACATGCAGTCTATAATGTAATAAAATAAAGAAATGGCACAATCATACCCACACTGATTAACAAAGTATGGAGGACAATCGGTTAAATCAGTTCTCTTGGAGTATCTCCTCTAAGTACTGTACATCACAGTGGGGGATGGCAAAACTAACATTTTCGAAAGAGAGCCTGTCTTCTCCTTGTCTTGTCCAGGAGGGGGTGAGGAGCCCTACCCCACCCTGGAAGAGACCAAGATGATACTAGAATACTGCAGGCCCACTCCTGTGCCCACCCTGGTGGATCCTGTTCCCCCTCCTGTGATGGCGTGATGGCTCCTGCCCCCCGCCCAGTGATGGCTCCTGTCCCCCCCATGTGGTGGCTCCTGTCCCCCCCACGTGTAATGGCTCATGTCCCCCCTGTGGTGGATCATGCCCCCCCCCGCCTGTGATGGCTCCTGTCCTCCCCCCTGTGGTGGATCCTGTCTCCGCCCTGAGTTGGTTCTGTCCCAATCCTGGAATGGCTCCTGCAGCGAGGGTGAAGTTCTTTTTTTTTTTTGTTTGTTTTTAAAAAAAAAATATATATATAATGGAGCCCAAAACTTTCTCATGGAGCATGCCCCGCTTTCAACAACGGATTTGGACCAATAGTTAATTTGCAATTTTTCATACTCCAAAGGCAGAAAAAAGATTTATACAAATTAATCAAAAAATGACCCCCAGATTTTTTAAAATGTCCTTCCCCCCCCAATCCTCAAAACGTAACTTCGCTCACTCATCTTTACTCTTTGCATTTTGGAAAACCATTCGTGCATGGATGGAGTTTGATTTGTACGCCAGTTTTGAAGTAACAACGATCTGGCAACTGCCATGCAAATATAAACTAATTTAGCGGATGATACAGATAAATTGAAATGCGAATCAAAACCATAAAGCATCAGTTTTACATTTGAAGATATCTGAATATGACAATTAAGGCTTAAAAAAACAAAAATGTCATCCCAAAATGCTTTAACCATACAACAATCGGCGATTACATGAGTCCAATTTGCAGGGGCAAAATTTAAGCATCGAAAACAATTCGGAAGATAATTGCTGTACATTTTGGCTATTGCGTCCGGGGTACGATACAGAAGCCATTTTCCAAAAAATAGCATTCTACGCCAGTTAGCTCCCCTTAATGTGGAAAAATTAAGCTTATTAATAGTTCGCAACGTAGACAATGTCAAAACATGGTTTTCTTGTTCCCACCATTTTTTTACAGCTTTAGCGCACAGATCCCTTTGTCTTGATTGAGCGAGACAACGCTTCCACTCTCCGGGTTTCCTTATCAAATTATTATTAAAAAAAAGATCATTGTTTAAAGAAGAGATCTGAGTAAACGATGTGGGAGCATGTTGCTGGAGGAGTTGATAAATGTGAGTGTAAGACCCGGCTAACAAAAAGTTTCTTGAAGTTAATAATCGCATCTCCGGCGGAGTTATCCACCTTGTATATTGCAAGAAATCACCCACTTTGCTAAATCCAGCATTTGTCCAATGACCCATTAAATCAGAACCAACCACCTGTCCATAAAATGAGAGTAGATTAATCAACGAAGATGAAGAATTAAACAGAGAAAGCGAATATCTTCTGAGCATAGCCGTACGCTTCCTAAAAAAACAGGCAATTATTTTGTACCTGACCAATTTGGGAGATTTAGGAACTTGAAGGGGGGGAAAAATTTGACTTTCCGAAAAAATAAATCAAAGAAAAAACTAATAAATACGTTAGAGTTTGATATTGAAGATTTAAATCGAGTCGAATACTGAGCAAAGTAAGCATTATAATAATCTCTAATATTCGGCAGTGCGAGGCCTCCATTATGTAAATCCTCATAAAGAGTGTTCAGCGCAATACGAGGCGTTTTATGTGCCCACAAAAAGCGCAAAAATATAGATTCGATTTTAGTAAAAAAACTACCCGGAAGAAAGCAGGGAATCGTTGAAAACAAAAAATTAAACAACGGTAAAATTGACATTTTAATCAACGCGACTCGGCCCAAGATTGATAGTGGTAATTTATTCCAGCGAGTAAGCATTGAGCCAACTTTCTGACGGAGGGGATCAGAATTAAGACTATAGAGATCTTTAACTGAGGCGGTGAAAAAAAAAACAAGATATCTTTTGGGTTTATTATTAATGCAGCCCCTTAAATCCGGATATAATTCAGGTTTATGATTGCCACAGACCAATATTTCTGTCTTTTTTTTATTAATACGATAGCCCCCGAAAGTCTCAAATTCCTCAAAGAGCTGAAATACACGAACTTGTGATAGCAAATCGGATTTAATGAGAAGCATAATATCGTCAGCATAAAGTTTTATCTTTGACATTGATGGAATCGGAGGCGAAATCTCTGCACACTGCCGAATTGCAATTGCAAGGGGTTCAATAAAAAAAGCAAAAAGAATTGGTGATGAAGGACAACCCTGGCTTGTACCCCGATTAACTGACACAGATCCTGCTGTCAATGATTAATAATAATATTTGCTTTAGCACCCGTGTAAAGATTACGAATAAAATTAATAATAATTAATGGGATATGAAAGTATTGCAAAATAATAAAAAGAGTCTCCCAGACCACCAAATCAAAAGCCTTTTCCGCATCAAATAACATAATTATAGCTGGAATCCTCAGTGTCTGAAAGTAATCCAGGGCTTCCGAAAGATAATGAGTATTAGTCATCAATTGTCTACCAGCGATAAACCCATTTTGATCTTCATGGATCAAATCTGGGGCAATATGGTTAAATCGAATAGCGAGTAATTTAGTAACGATCTTATAGTCCGAGTTTAACAGGGTAATGGGGCGATATGAATTAGGATCGTTAGCGTCCTTCCCCTTCTTCAGAAAGCTGACCACAGTACCCTCGCGAAACGAATCTGGAATGGAAGCTCCAGCGAGCATGGAATTAAGGAGTTGTAAAAAAATATCAGAGAAGGCAGGAAAAAAGACTTTAAAAAATTCCGCGGGTAATCCGTCTGGGCTGGAAGCTTTCCCTGAAGGAAGTTCTTTCACTACCGATTGCACCTCTTGTAAGGAAAATTCACTAACCATATTTAATTGCTCAGATTCGGAAAGGGAAGGGATCACATCCTTTCTCAAAAAAGCGTTTAATTTTAGCTGATCTATTTCATGCTGATGGCTATATATTTTTTGATAGTGAAAGTGCATTATTTTACCTATCCCATCCAAATCAGTCACATATTGATTAGTGACGGGACAAATTAAGCCCCGAATTAGATTGGAGGCAGCTTGTTCTTTGGCCTGCCAGGCCAGAAATCTACCCGTAAAATTACTTTCTTCGTAGACTTTCTGGTGTTGACTATGAAAAAACGCCTCTCCTTGCTCAAATAAATATGTACTGAATTCACGTTTAGCTGCATCTAGTTGATCTTTGATATTTCTAGAGGGATTTTGTTGTCTTAAAGCACTTAGAACCTGTATACGATGTTCAAAAGAGTTTTTTATAGCCCTAGCAGCGATAGATGTGGCAGCATCTTTCCCAATTATAATTCCACGAATAAAAGCCTTTAGGGTGTCCCAGATAATACTGAGAGGGGCGGTGCCAGTACTGCAAATTATAAATTCTCTAATCATATCTTTTAATTCGGAGACCCATATTTCATACCCAAGATATAATTTATTAAAGACCCATCTTTTAAAAGACCTTCTAGTACTCCCTAAAATAAATTCCCTAATAAGCATAGCATGGTCAGAAAATACATTATGCACCGTATTATAATAACCTAACCTGAGATTACGTGAGGCAAGAACAAAATCAATGCGGGATGAAGATTTAAATCTACTCGACCAACAAGTATATTCTTTTTTGGAGGGATTGTCTAAACGCCAATGATCAGAGAGATCCAATAGTCTTTTATAGTTAGAGATGGTCTGGAAGACTTTAGGTTTAAGTTGTTTTTTTGGTTGGGACGATGAATCCAGTTTAGGATCCATCAAAACATTAAAGTCGCCAGCCATCACAATATCCCCTGACACCGTCAATAGGGATTGGAACATCTCTTCAAAGATATTAGAATCATCATTTAATGGGCCATAACAACTGAGAAAAATAAGAGGTCTCGGTCTATTTTTGACTCTGCAAGAGACCCAGCACCAGCGCCCTAAGCCCCCAGCTTCTGAGTGAATAATTTCCGCATGTATGTTCTTATTTAAAAATATCGCCACGCCTCGTTTAGATTCATTGCATGATGCGAAACACCGAAACGAAGCCCATGATTTAAACATTGAAAACTGATCTATCTTAAGAGAGGAAATATGAGTCTCCTGTAATAAGATTACAGAAGGATTTTTTGCCTTAATCCAGATTTCAACCGCTCGCCTTTTCTTAATATTATTTAAACCGTTGACATTAAGAGAAAACAATTTCAAACTCTCCTTATTTGACATTAACATCTTAAGTTATCTAATTGTAAGCAATCGTCATCAGGCCTCATCTTGCCATATTTTAAGTTGACACATGCGTAATAAAAAAGAAACCTGGCATCATCAACTTAATTTTTTGTTATAGCCCCACCATCACCCCCGTCACCATCATCACCCCCATCACCCCCATCACCAACCCTGCCCTCACCCCCCAAAGCCCCACCCACCAATGGCCCAACTTCCCCTTCCCACGCTGACCATTGGGACCTACCCCACTCCATTGGGGTGACCTGTCGCACTCCCTGGGCCCCCTGGATTCCACACTCCCTCATGCTTGCTGACCCCCCCCAGTCCTACCAAACAGTCCGCACCCCAAAAAGAATCAGGACTTGTGACATCTAAGAACACAAAAGAGTTCTGCACAAATTCCTCGAAGTTTTAACTTAATTAAGAATTCGAAATCTCCTTAAGCAAGTCCCTTGCTGCTGCGATATCGGATAGCATAAAGAATTTGCCTTTCACTAAGACTTTGAGTTTAGACTGTTGTGCTATCGAGTCTTGGGCCCCTTTAGATTTAAATAACTGTAACATTTGGACAAACTCTTTTCTTCTCCGAGCAGCAGAGGCAGACATGTCTGAAAAAATGCGACATTTCACAGTTTCATTAACAAAAAATTGTCTTTTCTGAATTGCCGTCGAGAGAATAGTCTCTTTAATCCGTATATCAGAAAAGTTTAATAGAATTGTACGAGGAAGGGAGGAATTTGGAAAAGGTTGGGCGGGGACTCGATGAGCTCGCGTAATAGTTAGGTCACCTTAATGATTGGGAATCAGTTTTGATTTTAAAAAAGAGGTAACCCACTGCAACGTACTAGAGCCTTCAAGACCTTCGGGAACCCCCACTATACGAAGATTTGACCGACGGTTATAATTCTCCAAATCATCTAGTTTAGATTCTAGCAGGCGTGAGGCGAGGGAAAACTGATTTGTGTCTTTTTTGACCTTAATCATTTGATCCTCCAGAATAGAGATACGAGTTTCAGCTTCTTGGAGACGGGCAGGGAATGTAGAAAAGAGATCCTCCATTTTGTCCAGACGCTGATTGATCAAAACGAGCTCAGATTTTTGAAACCTCTTCAACTCTCGGACCTCATCGAGAATTAAGTTTAACATATCTTTAACTGACATCTGGATCTCCCCAACGGTCTCAGTGTCCAAATCTAACAAAGGACTGAGCGTACTGTCATTAGAACCAGAGACTACCGGAGTAATTGGAAGCTTGTTGGAACGGAGTACAGTTGTAGCCGTATTTTCCAGAGTCAGAGCCTCTTTCTGACTATCATCCGTGATTTTCATAGAGTGTTCCAAAAAGTTATCTTTGAGTGAAGATATCGAAATTGTGGAAGGAACAGAAGGTGCCACATGGTTAGGTTATGCAAAAAATTTGGGGGTTGAATAATTGAGAAAGAGGAAGAAGGAGAGGCTTTAGTGGAGATGCTCTGGCAAAGTACAGCATTTTTCTTATCAAAAAGAGGAAAAGGTTTAGCGCCCTTAGGCGCCTCCATTAAGCCATCTTGTTCGGTAGTGGAATCCCGAGGAGGTGAAGAGCGTGCTGCCTCTGTGCTGTAAGAAACCTCCAAATCCGGGGTCGGAGTCTCCCCGAAAGACTCCTCTAGCTCTTCTGAACTTTCCACGCTGTCGCTTTTTTCCTTCACATCACCTTTACCGCCTGTAGTGTTAAGTAATTTGGCTGCGTTCCTCGCTTCCTTGACCTGAATGCGCAGAGCTTTTGCTTTGCGAGTATTTATTAATTTTCCCATGCTGAAAACAAAGAGTATAATAATAGTTGCCCCCTTAAATTTAGCCCCGGCACCTTTAACTCTCTGTAGTCCAATGATACAAAGTCAAAAAACCTACCGAAACACAGAATAGGATTGCAAGTCCAAATCAAAGTGGCCGGGTGCAGTTGATCCGGATAAGCAGGACCACAGAGTCTCTAATAAAGTAACAGCCGCTCCAGCGCCGCGGGCGAATCTGAGGATGTGAGAGTATGAAGATCCACTTCTCTCCGGTAAGAAAAGGCACTCCGCTCCGATTAAGCTCAAGCGCAAGCTCAAGCTACGAAATGCCACCTGCCAGCCACCGTCAATCTCCACCTCAGCCGCAGAGCAGGAAACGGGCGACGGCGTAAAACTAGAGATGCCTGAAAACAGGAGATGTAAGGAGCCGCTCCACTCCAGTGAAAAGAGCCGCTACGGTCCGATCGATTTCAGGCTGCAGAGAACGGAGAATTACACAGTCCGGGAAACGCCGCCAGCCGCCATCAACCTCCGCACAGCCGCACAGCCGCACAGCCGCGAGGGAGAGGGGAGGAGTCAGGAGCCAGGAATCCTCAGGTGTGCATGGAGGGTGAAGTTCTTGATGGGCCTTTTCTCAAAAAGTCTCAGCTCAAAATTAATATGAAAAGGTGGGCGAGTGAGTAAGTGAAGGGATGGGTGGATGACTGGATGAATTAGTGAAAGGGTGAATGGATGAATGAAAGATTGAATAGATGGATAATGAGAGAGGATGGATGGATTGATGAGTGAGTGGAAGGATGGATGAGAGAAAAGGTAAATAGCTGGATGTATGGGTGAAAGGGTAGCTGGATGGGTAAAAGGGTGGATGGATGAGTGAAAGGATGGATGAGTGAACAGGTGGATGATGAGTGAGTGAGTGGGTGGATGGATGAGTGAAATGATGTATGGATTGATGAATTGATAAGTGCAAGGGTGAATGGATGGACGGATGAGTAAAAGGGTGGATGTAAGGATGGATGAGTGAGTGAAAGGGGGCATAGATGGGCAAAAGGATGAATAGATGAGTGAAGAAGTGAAAGGATAAATGGATGAGAGAAAGGATGGATGAGTGATAGGGTCAATGGATGGATTCATGAGTGGATGAGTAAATGGATGGGTGGATGGATGGATGGAAGGATGACTAAGTGAAAGGGTCGATGGAGAGATAAAGGGAGGATGGATGACTGAAAGGGTGGATGGGTGGAAGGATGACTGACTGGGTGGATGGATGGATGAGTAAGTGAAAGGATGGCTGGATGGGTGAAAAGGTAAATGGCTGGATGGATGAGTGAATGGATGGGTAGAAGAGTGGATGGATGAGTACAGATGGATAGGGTGAAAGGGTGGCTGGATGGATGGATAATGGATAGATGAGTGAAAGGGTGGATGAAGGGATGGATGAGTGAAATGATAGATGGAAGGATACATGATGGACAGGTTTGCAAATGGTTGAATATGTTTGGATATGGCTGGGCTTACTTATATACTATTGCGCAACCTCCTCTGATGTGTCTGTAAAACGTACCTATTGTCCTGAAGTTTTTTCCTGAATTTTGACCTCCTGTCCTGAATTTGTGTCCTGAATTTTGACCCTTTGTCCTGAATTTTTACACTCACCGCCCTGAATTTGCACCAATGCCAGTTGGTCACCCTACTCCTGACCCTCCTGACCCTCCTGACCCTCCTCGCCATGGTGACCTGGCCCGCCCTCCTGGCCCTCCATTAGTGCACAGCTTATTCAACCCTGGAAGCCTCCAGTCTAGATCCAAGACAATTAAATGCTCGCCACTGTCCCCTGAGCCCCCTGCAACAACTGGCCCACAAGCAGCACAAGGAATTAGAGTTAGCAGTCATCTGGGAGAGAAAGATATGTCTAGCTATTTTAAATCCAAGCATGGTGATGTCAGCAAACGTGTCTGCTGTAAAGAGACAAGCCAGAGGAAAGGTTTGTAATAAGGCACAGTGAAGGAGAGTGTCATCGTGCTAAATTATTTACGGTGTACCGAGCGACACGGAAGTGAGAATGAGCTTAAGTGACCTACCACACCTGTACACTAAAATGTGGATTAAATGATCCATTTAATGTTCATCTTCTAATAAATGCTGTTTACCGCAAAATATATGCAAGGGGAATGCCCAGAATGGAATATTTTTATTTAAAGACACATGTGCATGCCCCTTACTTCTAGCATTCTGTTTGAAACTGCGGTTATCTAAAATCGCCTTGTTTTTAGTTAAACCGATAAGAGCCTCATGCACTTCATCTAGGAAAAACACAATATTGGAAACCCCATTGGGAGGACCCGAGTCCAGCTCAGAAGTAGGCAAATAACTGGAATTATAGACCCGATAAAGGTGTTTGACCCTGCTTTCAGGCGAAATATGGGAACAGAGAGAATTCCCATCTTTCAAAGTGATATTATGGTGATTCACAACTCCCCAAACAAGCATTTGCAAAGCAATAGGTATCACATTTACGAGAGTTTGATCTTTTGTCATTGTAAATGACAATGTCTTTTAATTATTTGTTGTTTTTAAAACAGATAAATAAAAGCTATTGTCATTTACAATGCCAATAGTTAAAACTCTCGCAAATGCGAGACCTATTGCATTGCAAATGCGTTTGTGATATAAAAATTTTAAAAAGCGTTAGGAGAGAGCATGTCCTTGTAGGCAGGACAAATCTATTTCAGAAGTTAGTGCTTGCAGGCTGTAATTAAAGTCTACCGAGAAACAACACACGTAGCGGGGGTGTCGCCTTGGGAGGTTACAAAATGAGACAAAGCAGTAAAAAAGAGGGAGTACTAAGCCTATTGACCAATGAACAGCCACAGTTTACAATAGACAATGACACAAGTCAATGAAAAACATGGGTGGCGAGTGGGCGGAGCTTCAAGTCCCTACCTGAATACAGAATGCCTCGAGGAGCAGCGCATTGGCTGCCCAGGCTTGACCTAACAAGGGCACTGTGCGAGAGGGCACAGGCCTGCAGAAGTTAATCACAAGCATCCTCTTTCAGGGCCCTTTTGCTATCCTTTTAAGCCTTAATATAAAAAAAAATTGTTGACACAACGCGACCAGGACTTTGTCTCCAGCGTGAGTCATAAAATCTTTCTCTAAGTCACTGTGTGCAAGAGAGCACCTGTTATCAAACCAGCAGGGGTGGCAAGGAAGTTGGCGTGGATTTATGTGTGCTAGGGCAGAGCTCACTGAGTGACAAATATCTCTGAAGACGGCAAGAATATCAACTCTGCAGGAACCCTTCAGGAGACACTTGTCGAATTCCATGGGGTGTGAAACTATTAAATCACTATGGAAGGTCTCCACGATAATTCTTGCCCACTTGAGTCTAAGGCTTTGAGCTGAGGAGACAATGCCTTCCTTGGCAAGATTAGGAATAAGTTGGGTTATGGTCACTCTACACCCGTGCCAAAATTGCAAAATGCTTGACCAATGCCACGAGGGGAGAGGAGACAAAAAAATAATCAATTGTTGTAAACATCCCACTCCCAATGTAAGTGGGACAATATGCTAAATACTTGTCACTTAGGCTACAACTAAGTGCAGGATGAAGATTACATTTGCTTAGAAAAGAGTTCAAAAAGTTCCCTTCCAAAGAGTGGTCCAACCAGCAAATCATCTGTACTCTCAAAAACAAATGTGCAACCATGCTTCTCACAAGTATATTCATGTTGAAACCATCAGCTACCATTACAGGAGTAAATACAGGGAACGCATTTCTATGGTGAGTTAAAAAACTCAAAGCGCTGCAAAGTGTCCACTCCCATTAAGGGATGAGGGAGAATTATACAAATGAATAACCATCAAATTATTGAATTTTGAGTATCATAAAAGAACTGCTCAGATGTGAGGTGAGTCCATGACCAGCTAAGAAATTTTCCAGCACACTTAAAAAACCCAAAAAGTATTTAAACACCCTTTTGCTCTGCTAGATTTGATAACTGTGGCTGGTAAAGGAAACGAAATTAAGCCAATTAAGTAGAAACAACTGTCAACAGCCCAGGTTTTCTGTTTGCAAATGATGTTAAAATGCATGATAAAATTAGCCAAGAAATATTGTGCTTCTTTGAATTTAAAACTGCAATAGTCTAGACAAGGATGCTTGGGGCAAATTCAGAGCACCCTCTGCCAATGCTCTCAGAGGGCTGGGAAGTGGGTGAAACAAAGTCGATCCTGACAGTCCATTAAGCTTAAAGGCTCAAACTATTTAAAGGTGGAGATGCCAGTAGCGCACCTGGTACTTTGACCTAAGGCTGGCTGGAGCTCCATCCTCAGGTAGCTAAGGTGGCGAATTGCAGGGTTGGCGGGTAAAAAAGCCTAAAGGGCGCTCATAGATAGATGAGCGAGCATCGTTGATGCAAGAAAGGCGTATTAGTGAAATACCGGCTATCTCAGGTCTGTCAAAGTTAATTACCATAGAGTACCCCTCCTAAGCCTTCAGGCCTACACCTACCCAATCAACTCACTTCGCCTTTATCTCTTAAAGGTTTGTCTTGTATGCCTAAAACTCAATAAAGAGATTAAAAAACAAATCTCACTTAGCCATCTTTACGTGACTGAATAGAGAAAGGTTATTTCCCATCTGCTCATTGCACCAGTGTACTACTTTGTTTATAACTGCTGTGTGCTTTCAAAAACACCCACCGTCAGCCGCGGAACATTAGCCAAGACTAGTGTGCAGGCGGCGAGTGGGGTTGCCTGCAATTGGCGGCTGCACAGTGATCATTGGGTGCCCCCCCTCCGGATGTATGTCGTTACAACACACACTTTTACAACGCATGCACTTACAACGCATTTTTTACAACGCAACATCCATTACAACGCATTCCATTACATCACATGACACTACAACGCATTTTTAAAAACTACCTTTACAACGCATTCCATTACATCGCATACTACCTTTACAACGCATACCATTACAATGCATAATATTAAATTGCATTTAAGGTAAGGATTGGATAGTATAGGGGTAAAAATTACTATTCTTACTCCAGGGGGTGCAACAGTAGGGTAAGTGTTGGATAGTATAGGGGTAAAAATTACTATTCTTACTCCAGGGGGTGCAACAGTAGGGTAAGTGTTGGATAGTATAGGGGTAAAAATTACTATTCTAACTCCAGGGGGTGCAACAGTAGGGTAAGTGTTGGATAGTAT
Organism: Triturus cristatus; assembly: GCF_964204655.1. Lineage (NCBI taxonomy): Eukaryota > Metazoa > Chordata > Amphibia > Caudata > Salamandridae > Triturus > Triturus cristatus. The sequence continues at coordinate 542,219,719 of NC_140594.1, read as the reverse complement.
AGGGGTAAAAATTACTATTCTAACTCCAGGGGGTGCAACGGTAGGGTAAGTGTTGGATAGTGTAGGGGTTTTAATGTAATATTATGCGTTGTAATGGTATGCGTTGTAAAGGTAGTATGCGATGTAATGGAATGCGTTGTAAAGGTAGTTTTTAAAAATGCGTTGTAGTGTCATGCGATGTAATGGAATGCGTTGTAGTGGATGTTGCGTTGTAAAAAATGTGTTGTAAGTGTAGTGCGTTGTAAAAGCTGCGTTGTAAAGGTTGTTCCCCCCCCTCCTCACACATAACTTCTGGCTCTGCTGCTGCTGACCCCCGCTGTGGGGCGCCCCCGGTCCGTAACTGCTGGGTCCGTCCCGTGTATCTCCACATGAGCAGCTGAGAACCGTCTGCATGGTGGGGCTGGTCTTCCCTGTGCAGGTGACCGTGGTCATATCCTGGCCCCCGCGGTGCACTCTACCTCCTCACAGAGCTGGATGACCAATTATAGACTTGGCAGAGGCTGTCCCGGATGACCTGTGCCTGGGTCTTGTTTGCTGGGCGGCGTAGGAGGCTACACCTTTGGTGGAGTGAGGTGGTGGAGGCTGATGGGGAGGCCTACCTCGCTGTTTACAGTGACCCATCGGTCTGTGGGACGGCAACCCAGGTGAGGCTGGATCAAGCCATAACCATCGACAGGAGAGCATGAAGGATGCAGAGGTGCACATGAACACATACATGCAGATGCACCGCCATCCCACCTCATTCCCCACCTCATTCCCCCCTGAAACAACCACGAGCAGCTGGGAACTCTTGCATTGAAGCTGTAAGTCACTTTTCCCACCACCTTATTGCCTGGTGAACATCAGCCTCAGCCTGTTCCTCGCAGCCTATAACTTCTCTTCTGAAGTCGGAACTGTTTGGGGACTCCGAGGGGTGCACAGGTGATAGGGACATCAGCTCAGTTCACCGCTGTGAACTACGGATGCACTACATGTGGACAGCAATATACTCATCACTACCTGGGCCGTGCATAATAATGAGACGAGGAACCAGGAGAAGGGAGGAAACAAAAGAGGCCTCACGCACTAACTCTCTCGACTCATCGTTCACTGCGCCAGGTCTTGCAGGCCTGAAATTGTGGGGAACGACGATTAAGTTGAGTCCCGGGCCTGATGTCGCACGGTACACGCGCTAAGGTAGGAGCAGGAGGTACCCTAGCACCACCCCTAGCATCGAAAACAAAAACGAGTAAGATGGCGGAGCAGACCCATACAGATCCCACCTCCAGTAAACTAGATGCGGTACTTGCAGCAGTGGAAAAACTGGGAGAGACACTTAACCAAATTCGTACTTCTTTTGAAAATAAAATAGATAAGGTAGCAATTGATCTTCCCACCTGCGTGCTGACCATAGTAAATTGACGGACCGCACTGCCACCATGGAAGCCACTATCGCTGAGATCACCCCTCAAGTAGCAGCGGGGGACAATCATGAATGAAACCTGCTCAACACAGTGGAATTCCTAGAAGACAGGGTCGAGGATGCTGAAGGGCGGGCGAGACGGAACAATGTTTGCGTTGTAGGCCTGCCAGAGAAGGAGGAAAGAAGAGATCCCATTGCGTACACTGAAACTTGGCTCCGTTCTCTGTTGCCCGAGGGAACCCTCTCGCCTCACTTTGTGGTGGAACGAGCGCATAGGGTGCCTACACGACCTCTACCCACAGGCTCCAACCCAAGACCGTTTCTAATCCGCCTGCTCAACTATAGGGACAGAGAAGCTGTGTTACAAGAAACCAGGAAATTACAAGACATTCACATTGGCAATCATAGGGTAATGTTCTTCCCGGATTACACGATACAGGTCCAGAAACAGAGACTCTCTTACATGGCAGTTAAAAAGCACCTTCGCCAACACAGTCTTCAATATTCTCTACTGTACCCGGCTCGGCTGCGAGTGGTCGCACAAGGGAAAACGCACTTCTTCGATACCCCGGTGTTGGCAGAAGACTGGATGGACACATATGCCTCTGCGGACTCTGGAGCAGACGCTGTAAGCACGCAAACTCAGGCACGGGGCGGCCCATCTCGTCACCACAGGCTGGTGCGGAGACGGAAAGAGCTGCGGGCCTCACAGCGTGTAGGACTGGACGAAGTCCAGGTTTTCAGCGGGCAGCGCGAGGCCTTTCGGGCGGTAGCTAGCATCAGCGGGTCTGTGATAGAAGCGGGCGCCTCCACTCTAAGCCAGCAAGAACAGGCCAGTGATGATGACCTTCCTGATGACCTACAGACTTCACAGGATTCATATAAACTGCCAACCGTCATCCCGCAGACATCTGGCGACATCATTTGAGGTCCAGCCTGCAGTCATCCACTGCAAGATGTGGAGCTTGAGGACAGTTCGGGCAAGCAAGTATACCATGTCACTCTCTGCATCACTCAGAGAGATAACTATTGGTGACCATTCTCTGGCCGCTTCGCATCTAAAGCAGGGAACCTAACAAACTGATAGGCTTAGGACTGTTGTTGCAAGTTAATGATAGCAAATATGTCCTTCATAAATATCTGAAACTATCCTCATAATCTAGAGGTGAAACCTCGACCTCTGCCCCTTTAACGTTGGCCGGTAACCGGGGAGCCTCTCGGGACAGCGCTGCGAAACTTGATTAATTCTGTTTCATAGCATAGTGCGCAGACCACCCCCTTAGTCATTGTTTTGATGTTGTTGCTATGCAAAGTTTGGACGATTGCTTGTTGCATATTCGCCCTTTTGGTATTTTCTTTATATGTAATTTTGTTTGTTTCTGTAGTATGTTGGGACAAACAATTCTGATATTTTGCCACTGTAAACCCAATAATGTTGTGCCTTCTATTTTTTTTTTAATTTATAAAAAAAAACCTTAAAAAAAATAAACAAATTAGCTACGACTAGTGTGTACGGGGCTATGTCAGGGAGCAATGAAAGTCTGTGGAGCTGTGTACGCAATTTAGTGCATATTTAATAGGGTAAGGGGGACTCTCATTGGGCAGCCTGCCAGGAGGAACTGAGAAAGTGGGCAGAGAAAAAGTAAATTTGCAAACTAAGGAAGTCAATTACCCATGGGATTGCTGTGGATGCTCTTGGGCGCTAGAGGCTGCATTATTAATTCTTGGAGCTAAAGTGACCTGGTCTTCAGCTCCCTAATTAATTAGGCAAGCATTTTGAATCAATGAATCACAGGAAATAGGATAATAAGCCTTTGAGACCAAACACTCATTCCTCTTATTTCCAAATTGCTCAATGTGGTCTTTTCAATCTTTATCAATAAGAGAGTCTTTATTTGATAGGCTCCAAAGATTTCTTCAAAAGCAGTTCCACTTTGGCATAAAACTCAGTCAAGAGATCGTTCATGTGTGAGGTGGAAACATCAGAGAAATTCCCAGCAGATTCCAAGTCATTGATCACTGGGGAGGAAGACCAAATACTATCCTCCACCTCCACCTTCCTTGGAGCCTGGTTTGCAAGTACTAGTGCCAGTTTTGGCTTTGATTGCTATCTTCTTTCTTTTCCCTTCCCTGTATCTGGATTCTGGCCTAAGGCTGAATACTTTGGTGGGTGATGAACCCTTACAACCAATGACATGGTGTTAGTGCCTTTATCTACGCGTTACAAGAACTTAACAAAATTATTATTGGTAGAGGCAGTAGATAATCTACCATTGTCAGGGGAATCAGCGCTGGGGTAACTAACCAGAGTACTGATGTTAAGGCCAAGTTTCTCCTCAACTAAGGAAATTTCATTACTTAAGACGCCAACAGCTGAGGCAAGGAAAGCCATTATGGCATTATTTTTACATTTACAAGATCCCATGTCGAGGAAGAGGTTTTCCTTTTCCGTGTATTGTGCTTTACCTATGGGTTACCAGAAGCGAGAAAAAAGGGATGGGCACATTCAAGTCATGTACAGGTGTAAACAGACCGCTGTTGGCCCAGTCTTCATGCAGGCTGTATCCAGGCACATCCTGCATGCGCCCCACTTGCCAGGAAGCCGCTATGCATAATATAGCGCTCCCTGTGACCCCTCCTTGTCTTCAAGAGACCACCGGGGATTGTGGGCGACATAGACCTGCTCCAGAAAACAACAGCAGAGAATTCAATTGTGAAGCTTGATTTTTTGTAAAGTAACTTTCAAACATTAGACATTGCCTGTTAGGTGCTCCAGTAGACTAATTAGCATTAAGCTGCCAGCAGTCATCACCCTCTTCGTGCTTTCTGCTTGATGGGGTGTGAAAGTACACCCAGAGCAGAAGCAATGGCTTAGGCATTTTGACAGGAAGATCTGGGTGAGAGGGAATGTGACCTATCCTCTCTCAAGGAGAGCAGTTGGGAAGATTTAACTTGAAAGAGATCAGGGTGAGGCCTGCCCATTCATATTGTAGTGACAAGTGAATCCTGGGGATGAGGAGACCGTTGATTCTAGGGTCAATGGTAGCCAGTTTATCTTCAGGCCAGTGGGAAGGGGAGTGCATCTCAAAACCTGCTTGGTGTGCTTGTTAGGAGGGGACTGTTCATTTCCTTAGACACACCCCTTGCTGTGCCACCAGCCTCCTGCAAGGAAAGAAGGGTTCTAAGGTTCTACCATGTAGATTCATTAGGAAGGATGCACTGTTTGATAGTTTGCAACAACATCAACAGGATGTGCTGCAAAAGTGAGAAAGTTTTCCCTTGAGAACATTGCTTACGGAGTGGTCAGTGGTTGATCCTACCCAGTGACTAGTGAACAAGGTCAACAGAACACATCTGGGCCTCCAGAAGAACAGAAAAGTAATCGGTATGCTGTTGGTGAGCTGCGTGGAGACCTCAAGAGATGGCCCTGCTCCAGCTTGTTTACAGGAATATGACATAGACTTCAATGGTCAGTTGGCTGACCTCTTGTGTGGTTACAGAAGCCTCAAAAGATGCAAGAGGCCTTCCCCTGGAGTGACCAGTTGACTATTGCCAAGTCTACTGTGACTGGACTGTCAGTTTCCTCTTCTGAATTGGATCATTTACTCTAAATCCTGTCCTGAAGGTCCTAGTATTCTTACAAGTAACACAGAGGAGTTACTCCAAAACATTGCAAAAGTTGGGACCTCCAGATGACTGGGATTAATTACACTAGGCCATCTGCCCAAGGTGCGACATTTGAAGGCAAGAATATCTGGGTGGTTCAGTTTGGACTTTGTTGAATACAGCTTTTTCCCTTGCCCCGCTGGAGAATTTTGACATTCATAACAAAAAGTCTATGTCAGAAGGTAAAAACTTTGACTGAGGCATCCCACATAGTGTACCCAATCTCTGCTCCATCTTACTCAGCCTGAAATTGTACCTTGGTGCCAGTCAATCATGAGGATGAGGAGTGATTTTTGATTGGTCTGTTCTATTTCTTAGGATTTTTTGTCACAACATTTAAAAAAAGTATCTCTGGATCCTTGTCTTGGATTATAATCATTGTGGTGTCACTTTTAGTTAACATGTGTCTTGGTTGTCAAAAATTGGCTTTGCATTCTCTACTATGTTGTGTTTTGACAATTTAACTGTTTTATAATTGCTAAATACATAACATTTTCAGCTTGTGTGCACTTTGCCATAGCTACCCACTGTGGAACCCAGGTTTAAATTATTGAAACTGAGTTTAACCTGACAGGATTTTGACTTACTACTTCAAATTGTCTCACATCCTTCTCAACTAATAAACCATTATCTTATAGCATCTAAATGTCATTTTGTTCCTGAACATGATATATTGTAGTGCCTTCTGTTCAATCAATCAATCAATCAATCAATGGGTTTCTGAAACACAGCTACTCACCCAAGGTGCTGAGGGGGCGTGAAGCTCCAAAAAGTTCACGGTGATTCAATGAAGAGCCAGGTCTTGAGGTCTTTCAAGAACTTGGGGAATGTTGGTGTCTGTCGGAGGTGGAGAGGGAGGGTGTTCCATGCCTTGGCTGCGAGGAGGCATGGTTCTGGTTCTGGTCTTCTTGATGCATGGTTCCATCACAAGAGAGAGCTGGGTTGAGAGGAGGGATCTTTGGGGTGCGTGGAATGAGAGACGATGGTTCATGTAGGCAGGTCCAGTGTTGTGGAGGGCTTTTTGGGCTATTCACCAAGTTATATAAAAAAGTGATGGATGGAATGCTTGAATAAATCTCAGCTACTAGTAATTGCTCTGGTCACATCCCAATCTATCCTTATTTTGCACACAATGCCACTTGAGTTTAGACCCCGCCATATGCTAATCAGTCTTGGCACTGACCCAGTGGTTACAGTCCATCCCCAACTGCCAGGTCAGGTCCTCCCGAAGCGAAACACAAGCAACCCAGGCCCAGCTTCACCCTAGTGTGGGTTCATCAGCCAGGGATAGCTTGGTTCCAGAGACACAGTGTGCACAGGACCAACATCTGTGCATACCAGTCCCACGTAGGATGACACACTAACATATACAAAAAAGTGAGAGATTAAATACTTGAATTAAAATCAGCCACTGGTACTTACTTGGGTCACATCCCAGTCCATTGTTATTTTACACACCACGCCACTTCAGTTGGGACCCAGTCATATGCAAATTAATCTTAACCCTGTTCCAATGGGTCCAAACTGAAGTGGTATGGTGTGCAAAATAGCAGTGGACTGGAATGTGGCCAGAGAAGTTACCAGTGGCTGGGATTCGTTCAAGAATTCCATCCATCACTTTTTTGTATGCTATTCACCCAGGATGATTTTCTACATAGTGATTTTACACTTACATTTTTTCTTCATAAATGTATTTCACTAGATTGAAAAAACAACCTGGTGAAAGCAGCTCCTAAAGAAAAAGCCTTTTCTGCAGGGAGCAATTGTGTTTCTTCATTGTACAAGAGAAGGAACCCATCTTAAAAATGTGATCTTTCTTTTTCCTTTTAAGGGGGCAACCCCCTCTTCCCATTTGTAAATCTCCTGCTTTTTAAAACTTTATTCTCTGCCCTTAAACCCTCTTTTGGGGCTTCACCTCCCCCTTTTCCACACAGTGTATTCAGTTCTTTTAGGTGAGCCCTCTAAGGATCCTACTCCCCCATCTACATAAGCTCTACCATGAATGTCATCACACCTTTTCCCTCTCACCATCTGTCTTGATTTCCACCTCTTTCTTCTCTCTGGCTACTGTGGGAAAATTTTTAAGTAGAAATGTATTCCTATTCGTAAGAAATTGGATTATTATTTGGGGTGGGTGACCATCCAACTCAAGGAATAATCACAACCCTTGTCAAGGTGAACCCTCAAAGTCACTAAATTGACCTGAGCTCAAACCCTTAGCTACTATGGCACAGAACAGACAGGCTTAACTTAGGACAATAAGTAAAGCATTTACACAGCACCATATGCTGCTTGTTGCCTGGAAGCAGGTCCATATGTGCCATAAAGCATGCTGCTATCTCCTGCAGCATATTGCATGCAATCTGAAGGAGAGAGCTAGGACCAGGACCAGAAGGCCCAGACTTCTTTGTGGCTTGCTGTCTGAATGCGGGGCCATCAGCCCCATAAATCACACTGTCATCTCCCTCAGCACGGGATGCACAATCCGGAGGAGAAGGCTAGGGCCAGGACCAAAAGGTCCAAATTTCAATACTGCTTGATGTCTGGAGGGGATGCCATCTGCACAATAAAGTGCACTGCTTTCTCCTGCAGCCCATCATCATCTGGAAGAGGCTGGGTGGGGCCACCCCTTGTGGCTGGCGGAATCATTTGTTTACAACTGGGGCTTCAGCTCTGTTGTGTGTGCACTGAATGCTCTCTGGTTTCTTTGAGTGTGATTATTTACCTGTTTTGTCTATTGTTAAATCTTTGACCAGTTCACATGCACATCACACTTGTTGTTAACCAATAGGTTTGGTGGCCATGGAGAAGAGGAAACGTCTTGGCACTAAAGGCACCACTGATTCTAACCATTCCACATTGTATTACTTCCTGGCCAGAGCCTTTGGGCTAATCTCTAAAGAGATTGAGATGACAGAAATATGGCTCTTTCTTGACCCAACTGTTTGGCCAATAGCTCCCCCATCACTTAATTGGGCATAACTTTAATTAGGGAAGATTGCAGTGGGGTAACATTGATCAGCCCATTGTGTTTTACCAGGGGGAAACGTGTTACCTAAATCAATCACTTCACAGTGACTGTGGTCTATCAGCCAAAGAAAAATGTGCCAAGTGTCTCCCTGCCCACAAAGATTGCTCTATTAAGAGCCCTACTAAGAGCCATTCTAAGACCAGTCTCCCATTTCCACTCAGTATTCTGGAGGAGAACGTAATAAGCCTATCTGGGATCACCACTTGTGAAAATGAAGGCTTTGGTTGAATCCTCTGTAGCCCCGTGGGTGAAAAGGTCTATCAAATAGAATAGTGAAAATAACCACCTGGGAGGGAGGGTAGCTGGGCTTCGGCCACCTATTCATTTAACAAGAGCAGAGGATGAACTAACAGTGTTCCTGAGTGACATTACTCCTACATTACCATCAAAACAGTTGACCTCAGGCAGTAGTCAACTATACTGCTGTTACCACCGATTAAGGGGAACTTATGGACCTATGTCTTGACCGTAGGGTAAAGAAAATAAGATAGTCTTAATTAACAGAGGCAAAGAAACTTACAGAAACAGTTTAATTTCCCTCCTGAATGATGTACTTATGTCTGGATATGTCAAATGGTCCTCATCACCATGTGTGGAGGAATCTTCAGTCCAAATGAAAAATAAGGCGTGTCAATCTTTAACCAAAAAGGCCAACTTTACTCTTGCTGGTTAGAACAATGTTTTATTTGTAAGAAAAGTGGATTGAATTGGCCCAAACAATAAGTAACTAAATGGAGATTGTGCTGTGATTAACTGTAAGCACCCAGATGGAGCACGCAACATGATGTTACAAAATTATGGTTAGGCAAATATGCATGATCGTGCCAACTTGCATGCAATCCTACTGGATCAAGTCAGTGCTTTACAAGCAATCTTTCTATCCATCAAACCACTGGGTAAGATTCAGTTAATGATATTTATACCAAGTTTATAGGTCTCGCTTACGCAGCGCGCATGCGCTGCATAGCAAAGAGACCTTTAGTAATGGGCACAGCTTTGCGGGCAAAAACGTGCACGCGTTGCATTACTTTGAATGGCAACGCATGCACGTTTGGCAATTTCCTTGCGGGAGCAAGTGGCGCCATGTGTTAGCAATTATCGCGCTCGCTCGCTCCCGCAAGGTAAACGCTGCCTGATCTGGGCCGCACCCCCCCCACCCCCTACTTGCACGAGCGCTTGTTGAACATGGTGTGCTTTTAAGGAAAAAATACAAATTTAAACAAAATAAACGGTTTATTTAGAAAATTGAAAACGGTGCAATACAATAGGCTGGACAATTAAATATCTTCAAAGTTATCATTCTAAGCAAGTCGTTTACAATTAGAAATAGTTTATAACAAAATAAACCATGCCACGCTTACTTCGAAGTTATTCTGCCGTTTGCAGGGAACGTTGCTACATGGTTCTGGCTACAAGCAGTTTTCTCGAGACACACTAGTGATACGTTTAATTTATAAAGGTATTAATATGAGTTTGTTGCTTCTAAGACCATCGCAGCAGCGAAAACAAATGTGACAAATAATTGTTTAGGAGACATATGGAACGCTCGAGCACACTCCTCGCTGGAGGAAGAGCATTGTCAGAACTCGGGCTTTCAAGATTGAAATAAATCGGCTCAAACTGAAATATACCTAAAAAGTAGACTGTGAACCAGAAATGCTCTTTCTCTTCGCAACCCAACGCTCACACAGCGCGTCGGTGCCTCCCCGAAGTGCCAATTAACGTATACATTATAAATTGTTACCTCAGCTTGTCCAGTAATCTCTCACACGAAGGTCTGTTGCCACTTGACTTTGAAGTGATTCTATTTGGTGTTTACTTAACTCCCAGAGAGCTTAGGCAGGAGACTCAGTGCAAATGAATATGTGTTGAATAACTACTACCGGCTGAACTACAACCCAGCTAAAGGTTCTGAAATATTCCGGTTTCACTTTCTCTTCAGCGGTTAACGAAGGTATGACGGTGTTCCGAGGCCAAAACAGAAAGGGACTTCAGTTAACAAGCATTGGCATAGCCAATAGGTCTCGCCTTTGGGACCTTATAAGTATTCAATTATGCAGCACAATATCCTTGGTGCAACATCGACTGTTGCATAGCTAAACACTTATAATGTCCCAAAGGCGAGACATATTGGCTATGCCAATGCTTGTTCTATATGCAAAGGTTTACACGGGAAAATGCAACATGAGCAATTTGTGCCACCTGTCCTGACATTGTGCGGAATTGTACTTGTGTCCTCATAGGTGGCGAACACCCATTACAACGATGCGAGCGCATCACGGGTACATTACATTGCACATTTCACATCGCCGAAATGTTTACAATCCATGGTGAAACATCGCGCATGCTTACATCGCAGAGATGTTTACAGTGCATGCTGTTACATTGCGCATTTATTGGAAGCTCAGGCCACATGCTTGACATACATTACAGATAGCAAAAACAACATTAACTTGAAAGTCAATGTTTTTCCGGTGTTATGTTTTTATGGCAGGGCAACACGGTGAAGTCTTCTTGAAAAAATAACTTCATAATTGTATTGCCTCAGGGGAAGTGTCACAGGCGGCAGCTCAGTATCGCAAACAAAACATAAAAAACCACACATTAGCAAGTGAATTTTGTAACCAGTGCAACTTGTAGCAATCACCTGATAACGTGAGGTTTTATGGTGTTTATAGCTTTTCATACAGACATTCGTATCAAACAAATAATATAGCTGAAAGGGTATTTTTTACACTTCACTAGAATGCATTTTATTAAAGGTTAAAGGATATCATGTTAAATCAATACAATAAAAACATACAAACATTGTAATCAGAATGTTCCTCTTTGCGCCTCACACCAGGCTGCGGCTTCTTGTTTACACTGACTCGCTCGCGCACACCCATCTGTCTTGTCAAGAGCAGGGAATGGACTACACATCACTGTGCTTAAATGAAAGGAGGATTGTGTGTGGCTGCTTCACACGAGAATGCACAATGGTTATCATGATAGCATCGTTTTCAAAACTGTCTTCAGATGGCCACATTCTTTAGAAATCAATCTTTGGCAATAATGTCAGAAAACATGAATATGAATCTGAGGTTATTTGTACATTTTTACTTAGTGTGTGCTTTTTATTCGCAATACACTTGGTTATAATCTAGTAATTTACCTTTGTGGTGGACGTCATAGGCACATCATTGGCCCAATTTATCACATGTTGTTTAATGTGATCGCCAACCTCCCAGAGACAATAAATAACATTTGTCTTGAAAATATATAAACCCCTTAACCGAAGAGAGCTTCGAGAGAGGCACAGTCATCTTAGTAGAACCTTTGAACACGTACCTACGTTTTGATCTGCAGTGCTCCACAGAAAAGAATAGCTTTCTTGTAGACTGGTCTTCCAAGTTTGAAGTCTGGAACGTTTCCAAGAACACACGAAGGTCTGATGCAATCTCACAACGCCTTCTCCTACATTTTAAATCTCAGATGAGCACAGTAGGTCCTTACCAAAAGATGATACAGAATCCTTGGCCACAATCCAGTCTTCGCCTCTGAAAGAAAAGACACTTAGCAGGGAAGTGAAGTGTGCATTCTTACATAGTGGCCCTCCTTTAATAGTCTGTGTCCCCAGTCACCCTTCAGTCGGACAGCTAGCTGCGCACTACTTGCAACTCTGCAGTCTGGTCCTGTAGGGTTTCTCATCCGACAGCAGAGGGATGAAGGTGTCACTGTGAGATACCTTCATACTGCTGCTCCAGGACGGGATGCTCTTGCCTTCCCTCTCAGGCACGTCACCATGGAGCTCATGTCCAGAGTCTCCATGGCTAGTCTCACCCTGGTGGAGCTCCATCAGTTCAAGCCCGTGCTTTGCTGCCGTTACTAGGATGCGCTGCTTGTTGTAGTACTTGACAAAGTTGTTTAGGTCTTGGATGGCTTGCTGCACATTTGTTAGCTCCATCAAAGTGGCTCCTAAGTGTGTCAAGATCAGACTGACATAGAATGGCAGAATGGCCAAGGCATCAATAATATTCATGAACGACAATGCAAAGTGTAGTTTGTTCGGGGAGGAGATAAGGCGCAGGACATACTCAAGAGTGAACCAACCAATGCAGACTGTCTCAATGCTGTAGTCATCACAGACAGAAAAGATGGCATCATACCCCCCCCCGAGACACAGTCCACCAGCTCGGCCAGGCGGGTGGGCGGGTATCGGTTCAGGATGTCTCCATAGAAAAGGTGCCGCATCCCCCCGATATTGACCACGATTTCCACATCGTCGCTGCATTCGGACCCTTCACTCTCAAGCTCCTCGAAGGTGGAAATGCCCATCATGTTTGTGCGGAACTGTTAATGTCCTATTTCTTTCCATTTCTTGTCAGCGGGTGGTCTTTGTTCGAACAATTTAATGCAAGGCAGGCATATCCTCGCAAACATTGAGGCAAACGAGAAGCGCTCCACCTGCTGCAGGGAAGCTGGTAAGGTGTACGTGCTTACACTATGTAGACGAAATGCAACAAGCTGCATTCAGGAAAAGTGAAAACTCAAATGAAAGGCAGACGAGCAGTTTTTTTTCTTGCTTCTGTTAAACTCCAAGGAAGACAGAACTAAAGTAAAGCCACACTTTACTGGAGACCTGGGCTCCTCTTAGATTTTGTTTGTTACATGGGAGAGGTCCTCTGGAGGCCAAAACGTTGCATGTCGCTTCTGCCAGTATAATATGCGTGATATGCATTGTAATGACATGGGCTTTGAGTGTGTGCGATGTAATGTACTTGGCCATAGGAAACACTGCATTTGCGTTGCAACGCCGTGCGTTGTGAAAATGGCCGGTGTAACGGTGTTCGCGCAATAACCACTCCATGCAATTAGTTAGCATAAAAGGCCATTTATTAGGACAGGGTTGAACAACATAACACAACATCAATCAAACCCCCCAACAATCCCCAACGTCATATCTCTCATCCTTCCATTTGCTCCCATACTCCAAATACTCACTCCCGCATCACACAGCAACCTCCTCACTTATCCCATTTGCTTCATCACTTCTCTTCCAACCTCCTCCATCATCTCCATCCATCGCACTCCTGCATGACACACCCCCACCTTGCACCTGTATCCCCCTCCCCGGAAGCGTGAGTATGCCCGTCATGGACTCCCCCCCCCAAGTACCGCCACACACACTCTCAAACCGTCCTAAACTGGCACGCTTTATAACCTACACCTGTTCCTTCCACCAAAATTGTAGGGTGGGTGGGTGGAAAGCACAACTCCTAACCCACCCTGGGGTTCTGGGGACAGGAAGAGGAAGAACTTCCTCTCCAGCCCCCTTTATTAGCTAGCCTAGACCCCACCCCCTACCTAAACTCTAATTCCCTGTCCTAATATCGCACGAACACCCCAGGGGAAGACTGGTCTGTCAACCTCACTTCCCCTGGGGGCCGCATCGCGCAATAACCACTCCACGCAATTAGTTAGCGTAAAAGGCCATTTATTAGGAGAGGGTTGAACAACATAACACAACATCAATCAAACCCCCCCAACAATCCCCTACGTCATATCTCTCATCCTTCCATTCACTCCCATACTCCAAATACTCACTCCCGCATCACACAGCAACCTCCTCACTTATCCCATTCGCTTCATCACTTCTCTTCCAACCTCCTCCATCATCTCCATCTATCGCACTCCTCCATGACGCACCCCCACCTTGCACCTGTATCCCCCTCCCCGGAAGGGTGAGTATGCCCGTCATGGACTACCCCCCGTCCCAAGTACCGCCAACCAGGAAACCCCCGGAGGGCGGTTACCTGCCCCACCCCAATCAAGTGCACCTTTTGTCCTCACTCCCTCCGGCACCAAATGGACTCGTTCCACAACGCACTGATGACATCCCTCAACTCCATCATATAATACGAATGTATGTATGAAAGGTGCACCCCGTCGTCCCTAAAAAGAAGGGGCTCTTCGAGCCGCAAACCAGTGTGAGCAATCAACTTGATCCCAGTGTTCCCACAAAAGACTCGCATCGCCCTATTCAATTTCCTCCTTGCTCTTTCGACAGCTGAGGGCTTCAATGCCCCCGCCAAATCCGGCGTGGAATGAATTCAGTCCATACAATGCAGGCGCTAGCCAGATTGCGTCTCATAGCCTCCAAGTCCCTTTGCATCAGATGAAGAAGAGACTGATGGATTGCTTCACCAAATCATTTCCCCCCAAATGGATAACAAGCATGTCCGGGCAACCCCTCTGTGATAATTTCTTTGTCAGCCAGGGCAACAGCGCTCCCCAGCGCATCCCACTCTTGCCCCACCAATGTACCTCGTGGTGACTGCTCCGCAGGGCAAGGCTACGACCGTACAACTGCCTGTCCGCATAATTGGATGCCCAATGCACAAAGGAATGTCCAACAATCCAGGTAACAGTCTTGGCTCCTGGACCCCCCACGCAACCTACGAAGAAAAAAGAAATTAGTACAAAGCAACAGAATCCCTACCGCTCCAGCAGCCTTAGCACACCCCATCGCGCACACCAGCCGTACTTCTGCACGTACCGCTCGCAACAACGTGACCTCCACCTACCAATCTGCCTAATCTTCTCCCAAGACCACCCCAGCAGGGCTGCCGCCATTGCTGCGCCAATACAAAAGAGTGTGCCCCATTTAATGCAGGGTCCTTGCCTAGGCGCCTCAATGCTATCCGTAACACTGCTAGCAGCTGAAATGCTGTGACCCGCCTGGTAGAAGAATGACAAAAAATCTCACCCCCCAGCCTACTCGCCTGCAGGCAAAACGCACTCCACGCCTGCACCGGGCAAGCCCCTGCCCAACCCGACTCACACAACCATACCCACTTACCCCTCCCCACCTGATCCGTTTTAGACTGCCCCAACCAGATACCCAAATGCACCCCATCCACACGCACGTCCTCAAAACGCCTGCCAGGCGCGCCTCTTGTCCCTAACAACTCAGACACCCGAAATGCCCCAAAAAACATCCACGTCATGCACAAACGAAACAACGCCAGCTTGCCAGCATCATAACAACAATGCTGCAATTCCGCCAATATCTCAACTAACTGATCAATCATGATCGCCTCCCGCAAGTTCCCTCCCCCAACTCCCCCTCACACTCTCCCAGCCTTTTAGCATTCTGCTCAACAACTCACTTCTCGCTGGGTCAAAACCAAAGTACACCATACCATAAAAGGAAATGCTCGCTAACTTCCCCGCAATCGTAACCTGTGACAGACCTCTCTCCATGCAGTCCAACACAAACTTTATCACACCCTGCTCACAGTCGCCTCGGGACATACGCTAATTCACACTTCTCCACCCCAAAAATGCTCCCTACTCAGACCATGCCAACCGGTACGCGCGCCTTGTGGAGTCCGCAATAGATTTTTCCACCAGGTCCACTAGTCTCACACCACCCAGCTACAGATACCCTCCGGCACCTTGGTCTTGCAAGCCTCTGCTCCCGGCGCCAGCCTCCGGAAGCGCTGCCACTGCAAACGAGACAATGCATCCGCAATGTCATTTCTGGCGCCCGGAACATGTTGCGCATGAAACAGCACATTGAAATGCAGACACAGCAGCATAAAACTTCACAGTAAGCGCAGCACTCGCAGATCCCTCGCTTTCTGATTGTTTACCAAGTCCACCACTGTCCTGTTGTCCACATGGAACAAGACCGACCTATTCTGAAACTCCAGTCCCCACACCTGAAGCGTGACCAGCAACAGAAAGAATTCCAAAAACGCAATGCTCCTGCCCTGTGTCAACCAATGCTCAGGCCACTGTTCTGCACACCACCTCCCGTCCCAGAAAACTCCGAAAACTTTCGCACCAGCCGCATCTGAAAAAATTTGCACCTGCCACACCATCTTGTCGTCCACAAAATCCAAAGACATCCCATTGAACTTGCTCAGAAAACCGTGCCAGACCCGCAATCCGAACTCTGTGATGAGGGTGCACCGCCCCCGACATGGCCATGCCCAACCGTCTGCAAAAGGTCCTGCCAGCCCGCACCACTCGACACGTGAAGTTCAACAAGCCCAACAGCCGTTGCACCAATCTGAAGTCAATCCTCCGCTCCCCCACCACTTGCAAAAGAAATTCTTAGGCTAGTCGCTGAAACTGCCATAGAGCCTCCCCACACTCCCCCATCTGCCCTTGCCCCACAAACAAAACATCATCCAAATAGTGGGACACCAGCCAGTGTCCAGTTCTGTCCGTGAAGGCCCACTGCAAGAAGGAACTGAATGTTTCGAACAGCGCACAAGACACGGCGCATCCCATTGGCAAAACCTTATCCACAAAAATCGCCCCCCCCAAACTGCATTCCCAGCAACGCAAAATCCGCTGGATGAATAGGAAGGAGGAGAAACGCAGATTTGATGTCACACTTTGCCAAATCCGCTCCACGGCCGCTTGCCCTCACGAAACCGATCGCATTATCCACTGACGCGTACAGCACCCTAGAATCTTCCACCGCAATGAAATCGTTCACTGACAACCCCCCCGGCCAAGGCAAGTGATGAATCAGACGAAACTCCCCTTGCTCCTTTTTAGGTACCACCCCCAGTGGAGAGATAATGAGGTCAGGCATCGCCCACGTGTCAAACAGGCCCGCAATTCTCCCTTCCAGCACCTCTTTCCGCAGCTTGGACTCCACCACCCCCGGCAATTCTTTTGCCGACCACAAGTTCTCCACCCATCTCATTTCCCTAGGACCCTGGTAACCCACTCGAAAACCTTCTGCAAACCCCCAGTACATTTTTAGTGCGGCCTCCCTATCAGGGTATCTAGAGAGCCATGGACCCATGGCCTCCACCTTAATTGGCGTAGGAGCCCTTTGGCCCAGACTGCAACCTTCGTTTGGTAATCCACCATTGCTCAGAGTGAGTGGCCGGCGTGAAACACTGTGTGAACGGGTGGCGTCCCCCGCACTTAGAACACTCGTGTTTGAATTTACACGGATGGCGGGTGCAGAATCCTTTGTTAAAGTTCCAACATGCCCCTGTGGTAGCCACCCCACTCTTAAGTGACTGCCACTCTTAAGTGACTGCCACCTCTCCCCACGGTTTATCGGGGTGAACACTAATTCTGGCCCTGTACTCCTCGTCGTAGCTGAGCCACGCGAACCCACCAAAATGCATCTGCGCCTTGCGTATAATCTCCATATACTTCAATAACGCGATGACCCTATCCTGATGCTTCTCACAATATATGCTCGCATAGATCAGAAAGGCCGACGTTCAATTCTCCATGTTCACCGGCACCCTTGGCCTCCTCGTCAACTCCCACTCCTCCTCCTTCGAACCTTCCTTGACCTGTATCTCCCTATGCAACAATTTGAACACATCTACATATTTGTGTTTCCAAATCCTGACCCTCGTCTTCTCGGATAGGTGTGAGCCTAATGGCATAGCCAACCCCATGTACGGCAACTTTTTCCGATGCTTCTCTATCACCTCTTCTTTCCCTTCCGACTCCCCCGGCTTGTCCGTTTGCACCCCGGCCCCCACTAACCGTTTCCCCTCCCCTGCCAATTCTGCCCCCTTACTCGGCGTTCCCACCTCCCACACCGATGCCCACCGACCAGCAGGCCTTCTTCCGTCCCCCTCTGCCCCCATCCCCCCACGCCTCCCACCAAGCACCCTCACCTGCCAGAGTTACTGGCACCTTCCGATCCCGTCCACCGGACACTTGGGCTTTCTTCCTCTCTGTCTGGGTTCCACTGCTGCTGGCCTGCTGTGCCTGCAAAACACCAATCCGTCTGGTTGCCGTCTTCCCCTTCCCCCTGTGCACCTCATGCACTTCACCCTCTTCCAGTTCCTCGCTTTCAGACTCATAATCCAGTTCCTCTTCAAACTCATCCTCAAACTGCACCTTCTGCACCTCACTCACCACTCTCTTTGCACCCGTTCCTTTCATACCCAGCACAAATTCACGTTCCGGCGCCAACGATGCCCGCTCCCGCGACGGAGGGCAGGCCACAGCGGACCCTCCTGCTGCTTCGCCCCGGCGTTTGGAGGCCGTCTTGCGCCCCGCCGGCCACCCTGACCTCTACCAGCATCCATCACTGGCTTACACCCCCCCGGACCGTCACAGCCCGAGGGGGCCCCAGCGCCACCAGGTCTCTGAGACATCAAGTCAGTCTCTGCCTCATCCACCCGGACCCAATGGCCTCACGTCTTAGGATGCCCTCTGCCCCTTCTGCGACACGCTGCCCGCTCTACCGGCTGCGCCGGGGGGCACACCCCCTTTGGCACACTCCACTCCCCTGCCACCTCCATGGCTGCACACATATCCTACCACCTGCGCTCCGTCTCCTCAATGACCCTACGCTGTTCGCGAATGTGCTCCTCCAGCGTCATCCCCTCCCACCTGTCCACCCCCGGGACTCTACCTTCTCTCTGGAGCCCTGCCCCACGCCCCTGGAGGGGCTGGGAGCCTCCCGCCCGTAACCCAGCGCCACCCCCTGCGCCACTGCTGCCCTTACAGGTCCTTTGCCCTTGGGCCCCCGCCACTCCCTGTGCCCCCTCCGGAGAGGTCAATGGGCTGCTCCCCCCAGGATCCCTCTCCCCCCCACCGAATCGCTGCCAGAAAGCTGCAGGGTAAACTCATCCCCCGCCTGATCCTCACTCTCGCCCTCCTGATCACTGCCCTCACTAGAAACACCCGGGCTCACCCCCTGCCCTGGTAGGCCTGCTCCCAAAACCATCTGTTGCTCCCCATCCCTGCCTTCCCCCAGGGCCCCTGCACCGCCTCTACCACCAGCCAACCCCCCCCCCTGCCCCTGGCCCTACCACTGGCTCTCGCTTTGGCTGCTGCGTGTGCGCGGGGAAGCTCAGATGCCGTTCCCCACGCCTCCGAGCCTCAGATTGCCCCTGGCCCCTCCCCCGCGCCATCATACCTGCCTTCGTCAGTGGCGGCTCCTCTTGGCAAGCCGCCACCGCAGACGCCACTCCTGCTGACGTGGATCTCGGCGTCCTGCCTTCGTCGGTGGCAGCTCCTCTTGGCAAGCCGCCACCGCAGCCGCCACTCCTGCTAACACGGATCTCGGCGTCCGGGGCATACCGGCCCACGCCTGATCCAAGACGCTGGGCCGAAGGAGATCGGATCTCCCGGCCCGGCCAAGCACTTGTAGCGTGGCGTGCACGGGCGCCGCATCGGGCTTCACCCCGCCTCCTGACTCCATCCACGCCCGACGTCCGCTACCTATAGCGATGCAAAAACCCGTCGCTACGGCTCCAGCCGACCGACTGGGCTGCTACGAATCTCCAAAGCACAACTCCTAACCCACCCTGGGGCGCTGGGGACAGGAAGAGGAAGAACTTCCTCTCCAGCCCCCTTTATTAGCTAGCCTAGACCCCACACCCTACCTAAACTCTAATTCCCTGTCCTAATATCGCGCGAACACCCCAGGGGAAGACTGGTCTGTCGACCTAACTTCCCCTGGGGGCCGCATTCCGAAGTATTACACGCGTGGTAAAAGCACGTGTTGGAATGGAGTGCGATGTACGAACATACATCCCTCATAGGTTGATCATTATTTGACTATGATCCAGTAAACCCACTGTCTCTTTGCAGCACAGGGAAACCTTATTGAAAGCAAGATCAAAGACAGCCCTTCTCTCACTCCAGTTGAGTCAAACCCTGGTCACTAAGTTTGTTTTGTTAGCAATCAGTTATACATGTGGTCTGACATGATATATTCGATCACACAGGTTGTTCCATGTACAGTCCTGATGACAACACTTTATGTTGTAGAGAAAGCACACGCTTCTGAAGAGGGTCGAAACTTCGGCGGTTTTACATTCAGTCTCTGCCAACTAACTCCGGATCTTGGGCAACTAATGAACTGACGAACTTGGCAGACCAATAAGAGATTATTGATATGAACAATTTGGACTGGCCCATTGAATTTATAAACTGCTTTTGTGTACGTGTTTGATCACTATTTTCCTTGATGCACTGCACAAGCACTTTTCTTCACCTATCCCTTATGGAGCACTTTAATGCTTAATGTATGGAAATTGATATTGCTGAATCAACTAAAAATATACATTATTTTCAGGAATTCTGTTGTCTGGACCCTAATGTTTCTTCTTCTCCTAATTTTACAGAATTATCTGACAAAAGCAATTGTTTGTTCATACAGTATACATTCTTTTACTACAGACAGCTATCATGTGGGCTCAACACCCCATGCCCCTTGACAGTACAATCCCTATATAACTGAATGTTCCAATATCCCTGTGTCAAATTGATTTACTCCACTTGCCAATGTGCTGCTGATTGTCAATCAACCCACACCCCGGCAATCAAGGTTTTTTCTCAGTTAAATTAATACATTAAATCAACTCTCTTAAGACCTTTTACTACTAGAGTTCCAAATCAAGGTAGTTTAGTAAAGAATATAAGGTAGCCAAATGAAGATTGAGCAGTGCCCTGAATGACAGCCCTAGAAAACCAGGCTGTTATAACTAGTGCACGAATAGCTCATGAGCGGAGAAGAGGAAAGCTGCAATCTTAAGAAACTTGGGATAGTCTTGAAAGAGCTTGTAAAGATTGATATGCCAGTGTCTTCTTGAATATTGTGAATGTTAACAATCATTATAATATCAAGTCAAATGGATTAGACACAAATATAAATGCAGATAGTTGGGTCGCACACGTTAAAAACATCAATTACTTTGGCATTGAGGGTGAAGGTCTAGTGCAGGAGGCCCCACCATTATGTCATCTCAATATTAAATGCAGGCTTAAAGCTGTCTTTGCAGCCATTATGGCCTTCCCCTCCCATATGGTCCAAGGACCAGACGTGATACAAATGTAACTGTACAAGGAAAATATTGAACTGTGAGCTCCAATAATAATTAACTTCCTGAATGCAGCGGCCCATTCTGGAACTCCAACATCATGGTGGACTTCAACCATTGTCCCAATCTACAAGAAAGGAAGTAGACAAGATGGCCACTGCTATAGGTCAATTTTATTCTTAGACTCAGTGGTCAAAGTGATGGGGAGTATTATCCTCATAGGATTGAGGAATGGGATGAGCACCATAGTGTGATCAGCCCACCAATATGGTTTCAAGGACCGTCTGGGAAACAAAAGAAAGAGTAGTGTTTGATCATGCAACTAATTATAGATAAAGAAATTGATCACAAAAAGGGAGCCCATCCACCTCTCATGATCTGGTTAAACAAGCAAAGTTATGGGGCCCATTGCTCCAGCAAGGGCTGCCTGAAACATTAGTGGATTTTTTGCATACTTTATATTGTCGGGTCACAGCTTTGGTAAAATACAGATCTGATGGAGAGTGCACTGCACCATTTGGGCAAGTATAACATCTCATCCACTTTAATTTGCTCCTATAATGAGGTTTCAACCTAGACACTGACTCATTGTGTGAATACTATGAACCTTTTAAATGTAAATTTTTATTGTCAGTTCTTTAATTGTATGGATTTTATCAACATAAAACAGCATTCTATTTTCTATGCATGCAGTCTAGCCCCGTTGTCTGTTTTTTGGTGGGAGGGAGTTCAAATGCTACGTAATTCAATGAATTTCCAATCTGCCCCGCCATAATCAACATTTCATTGTGCAATTCTATTTTCTCTTTTAACAAATGCATTGTTTTTAACTGTGCTGTTTTGATTACTTATAAGGAATTGAAAAATGGTTCTGGGATTGCTTGATTGAGGCAGTACCAAAATAAAAAAAAAAGTAAAAATGCAAAACAATAAAAACCCCATAATAAATTAGAAAAGTAAAGTAACATGTACGAAACAAAGCAAAGCCAAACCAACAATAAATCTAATAAAAGGAAAAGGAGATTTGGATTTTCAAATTTTCAAATAGGAATAACACCAAAAAATACAAAGTGCCAATGAGTGCAATGGCCACAGCCGATCGGGACCTAGTTCAACCAGGATGGAACACAGGCTGGATACACCAACCAAGATCATGCTGGTCATAGATTTTACCTTCTGACTTAGGGCCCAATTTAAATTTTGGCCGAAAGAGTAATCATCATTGGCCTGGCGGAAGACATAATGTCTGCCAGGCAGAGACTATTTAGAAATGACCACCAAGCTAACGTCAATTTCTAAAACTTAGGCAGGACCTACAGTCACTATTTTTTGAAGTTTGGTGTATAGTTTGGTGTAAGGCTCCATCAAAATGATGGAGCCATCCATCATACTGTTTTCTTTTTTTATTTTCAAAAAGAAAATCTTAAAGCGGGATTTTCTTTTTGTAAATACAAACAAAATGCTCCCCTCACCATGAGAGTTAACTCCCATGGTGAAGGGAGCATTTAGCAGTTATCACTGCCCATTATTGTCAGAGATTTACTGTCGGCAATGTGCAGTGAAAACTGAAATATAATTCGGTCCATCTAAATTAAGTGGCTGGAATTAAAGGTCTGCATTCTTAGGGTTTTAATCAGGGTGAAGACAGTGTAGCCTTCCAAAGGTCCACCCACATATCAATCTGGCGTGCGGCCCACAGTCATGGCTGTAGGGATACTTCGTTGCTGTTGTGATAGAGTATCGATATCACCAAAATATAAATCAGATCCTTAATCATTTAAGTATTAATCAACCAGAGTAGTCCACTTCCAAGACCCCCAGCAATTCAGAGGAGGCACTAGGAGATTCACAAGGTTTCAGACAGGGTCCAGTCAAGGGTCAGTTGACATTAGTCAACTGGGAACATCTAGGATAAGAAAGATTGCAGTTTATTGCCTTCTGTAGCCAAAACTCACCCTTCAAGTCCACCTCTTTGTTCTGGGTTCATAAGGAGCAGGCCTAGTCCTTCAGGGCTCTTCTCAGATCTCAAACAGCAGGTTCAGTCTTCTTCTGAGTTTCAGCAGGTCTACAAAGTGTTCTGAAGAGGATACCAAGGATGCCAGATTTATGCCTTGCACTAGCAAGTGGGTAGGAGTGACTCCTGGCCCCTTCTTAACCAATGGGGCAAAAGATCCTGGGGCCAACTCTACCCACTTTTTTCATAGCTCCTGTGTGCATTACTGCAAGTAAGTACAAAATGCAATTTGCCAAGCCAAATACAAGATAGTGAAAATCTCTAGAGACACTAAATTTGGGCCCCGAGGGCTGGGAGTGTGTGTGGGGGGAGTGTACTATAAAATTCATAGCCTCGATCCATATTTTACACTAAAATCCAGATTGAAGCAGACACTGTACCCACAACAAAACTAGAGACAGATGTGTGGTAAGGAAAAAGCAGGTTCCTTCAGCAGAACCAGACAGGGAATGGACAATAATTGCCTTGGCCTCATATTCTCTCTATTTCTAGCATGCCCCAAGTATCACATGTCTCTCAAGAGACCTGTCAAGAAGGATTTAACAGTGTGCTGTTGAAAGGAGACCCTCCACCCCCAATCTGAATGCTTTGTTGAGCTCAGAGGTATGATATCTGCCCATTTAGCCCAGACAATTTTTTTCCCCTGGGAGGCATTTGACACCTCTTTCACAACTATTCACAGTTAATCACTGGCTGGGGTATTGCTAGAGAGTTATTTCAAATTAGGATCCAGAAGCTTTAGGCAGGAAAAAGGTCACTTATATAAGTTACCTTTTCTTAATATTTATTAAAAATTAAATTGCACCTTTGAATTTGATTTTTATTAACTATGTAAAATAGTAATTTAACAATTTTTCTAGCAGGTCCCTCTCCGGAGGTAGCTGTATTAGTATTTTAATCTGCACTATAGTTTTTGACATAGCAAAGCTATGCCTACCACAACAAAAAGAGCTTTTGGGCCATGTCACTGTAGGCACATGGTAGTATTAATTCTCTTCTTGTCCTAAATTTAAATACCATGCACCCTACCTTGTAGGCTACTAGGAATACATAGGAATGACTTACTAATCTTTTAAAGAGATATTTTTCCCTGTCAAACACAGTTATTTTAACAGGTTGTAAGCAGGTTTACACTACAGCACTCAGGATACACAGGGCATGACTGTATCCATGTTTGCACTGCCAATGTAGCAGATAGCTCAATAGGTGCTGCAATCTAAAAATTGCATTTTATTTCCAGGTCATGGGTGCCTCTTTTACACCATACACTAGTGACTTACAGATTAGTCAAGTGTGACAATCAGGAATAACCCAATTTCGCCATCATTAAAGGGGGGCACAGGTACTTATGTACTGGTTAGCAGGGGTACAGTGCACAGAGTACTAAAGCCAGCAAAAGGCAAAAAGTGTGAAAATGTCATGCAGAAAAGGCACATTTTCTTTACCATTGTTTCATGAATTGTACGTTTTTTCCATCCTCTGATTCATTATCAGCCCCAGTCTACCTCTTGCATGTAAAATGTATTATATTATGTTGGCTTTTATTCATAATGAAGTTTCATCAGCCTGATTTCATTAGGCTGCCTTTTTTGTTATGAAAATTCATCAAAATGACTGATTACCACGGATCTTATTATCTCAGTTGGGCCGAAAACTGCTGTTACTGGCAGCAGAGAAATTAAAAGGGATTTTATATAAAGTTTCTATATGAGATTTCTTCTCCTAAAAGTGTTTCCATACTCAGCCAATATTAAATATTGCACCAAAGATGATTTTGTACCTACCTGATATGCTAAATGTGAATTAGGTCCTAAATTTTAAACAACAATCCTGCTTATTTTACGCTAAGGTTGATTGTGCAAAGGAGAAACATTTGGCATACATGTGACTTGTGCCCCTAAAATATGTCTACACTCATGCTGATGTTGCACTAAGACTGACTTAGTACCTCAATGTGCTCACAACCAAATGTGAACTGATACTGTGGCACACCTTTTACATGCAAAATCTTACTAGCATTTTTTCTCTCTTTGTCATACTCCAGGACTCCATATTGTGTGTGTCCCATTATTAATCTGCATCACAATATCAATGGCTTGCAAGGTTTTTCACATTATTGTATTCTGGCCAAGAACCCAAGCAAAGGGAGCTTCATGTCAGAATTGAAACAACCTTGAAGAGATCATATTCTCCCCGGCCAAACCAAATCTGCTATCAATGACCACATATACTGAGCAATGATATACAACCTGGAAGTCCTAATAAATAAGGGGCATATTAACAAGGGCCGGCGATAAATATCGCAAAGCGCGCTTAGCGCTTACATATTTATCGCCGGCTATCTCTGGAATTTATCGCCCGGTTAGCGCATTATTAACAATGCGCATTGCTGAGGTGATAAAAATTCCAGAGATAGTGTGGATATCGTCATTTTCTATGGTGGAAAACGGCGATATCCTAGATGATAGGGCCTGTGGTCTTAGCCACAGAATCCACCCCCCATGTTAAGTATGCCTTAGTCAGGAATTTAACAGACGTTAAATTCCTGCGTTAAGGCATACTTAACGCGATTTAAAAAATCGCTACCCTTCCTTGTTAATATCGCGATATTTTCCCTGGTTGGTTTCACAGCAACGCCTACTTTGCATCTCGTTAGCGATGCAAAGTTAGGCGTGCTGAAAACGGGCGCTAAGTCAGCAAGACACACAATAGCGTGTATTTGCTGATAAGGCGATGAAATTATCGCCGCTTTTCGCCCGAAAACGGACGCAAAAGCGGAGATAATTTCATATCGCCGCCTTGTTAATATGCCCCTTTATATCATAGTTTCAGAATGTGCCTTATTAAAAAGGTCTACAACATTCTTTAATAGGGATATTACCCATTAGGTAATAACATTTCTTCAAGAACACAAAATCCTTATATAGAAAAAGTAGCCTTAAACAGAAAGGTGAAACATACATCGCACATCCGACTATTCATAAACAGGGGTTTACACGCAGGCCGGCTGGCTTCCGATGGGCACGTAATCGTGTTTACGCCGTCCAGATTACGATGCTCGGTTTCTAACATGCTTTCCATGCCTGGCTTTCTGTCATGGAAAGCCTGTTGGAAAGTGAGTTTAGGGGGCCCTAGCAGGGCCCCATTCTACCTAGGTGCCGAGGGTGCACCTATGATGCCCCCCGTTAATCCCTGTACCACACTGCAGGCACCTTGAGGTGCCTGCCACACGGTGCAGGGATGAACACAACCTCTGTTTTCTGTATAGAAGCTTGTGCTGCAGCCAGTTTCTGACCACAGCACAAGCTCCCATACAGAGAAGGAAGATTGCTTCTGCACCATGTGCAGTTTCATCAAAATTAAGAGGTAGGGACTGCCGACCGGAGGTCAGTTGTACCCATATGCGCGAAGGCGTCCACCAGACATCATAATAAGCCTTTAAGTTTGTTACTCCTGTATTTGGAGTTTGTATCATGGCTACTATTTTTTGATGTTTTCATTTAATTTGGTAAGGCGTTTTAGTAGAGTCAATGTGATATTTATTTTTGTTTTTCCAACCGGCAAATTATCAAGTGTGAAAGATAATGCATGGAATGTATTTACTATAGTGTGGTGGACTAGCAGATCTTGAATCGCAATTGAGAATACCTTCAAGAAAAAAGTTGCGAAAATATGAGGTGTTTTGGGGAAAATTGAGTATTATATGATAATAGGATGATTTTTTAAAATTTTAGATTCCCTTATCATGGGGTCTTTTATCCGTACATGAAGATATGTATACTACATGATTTTAAACATAAATATATTATTGTTTGAGGTTCCTGAATTCCCTTGCCAGTGATCATTGATGATTGAAGGGTGCGATTGTCCGCAATCATTTGGTAAACTGAAAATAACATGCAATTTTTAATGTGACAATGTTTAGATAAAGATGTGTTGAGTAAGTTTTTATTTTATTTTTCTGTTATTTTTCATAGAATGACTCTCCTAACTGGGTTAGAATTTGATGGGGATCATTTGCTTAAGATTTTAATCTGCATTTCAGTAGGTAAGTGTGTATGCTCCTGGAATTTATTGATTATTTTGGGAAACATGTGCTTGAGATTGAGTGGGGAGAAAACAGTAACAAGGAGTTCTCCCCCGTTCTCTTGGGTTTAGAAATATGTACAAATTATTCTTTGGGCTAAATGTTGCAGCATAGTATAGGTTCAAACCATGCTTATTTGGTACACATATTGATTTTTTTAACAATCATGTTATATAATTCGATAAGAAGTGGGTTGTTATACACAATTTAAACATGGATCGTGTTACATAATTTGAAAATAATACGTTTTGGAGGAAAGAAATGTAAAGATTTCAACTGCAATGTTCAATAATAACATGTGTATAAGAGGTTTTTTTCTCAATGATGAAGATCTCTGTAAATGCTTTATAAATGTTTAATGTTTAATGTTTAAGTTTTGGAATACTTAATTTAGAAATGGGATTTGGATGCTCTTTTAAAATTGTTAAATTCTGCCAATTTGGAGTATTTTCTACTATTATGTATAAAATTATTATTATTCTGATTATATTGAAGAGTATTTTTTGACTTTTAAATAGCCCTGAAGAAGTGACAGTGTTTTGAAACATGTGTTGGCTATATTCGTACTTCTTATTAAATTCCACACTTGGATTCTGTGATTATATGTGGCCATAGAGACAGAAGTCTTTATAATTTTGTTGAAAATGGCAATAAATCTCCTTATCTGATGACCTACGGATCAACTGGGATGGACATTGAATTATTTTACAAGATCAATAGGTTTAATTATTTTATAGAGTTACATTCCGGTTGGGTACCAGCTTCTGGGATGTGCACCAGGCTCTTTCTGTACCCAAATCTTTTTACATTTATATTAAATTCATGCTCTTGTTTAGTTCTACCAAACTATGACCTCAGCAGACCCTTTTTTTAACAATTGGACTTGATAGCTGTGATTCGGCTTCTCAGATGTTCTGTTCTTGCTTTTTATCCTGGTCTTTGTTGTATTTATTCTGCTGTTCATCTATGTCATCAGGTAATCAAAAAGTTCAGATTCCTATGTTGGCTAGGTGTGGGTGGTATGTTCTATTTGCCCGGAGAATTGGCAGAATTTTGTCAACTCCACGTTACTTTTTATCACGGAGTTCTAGCCAAATACTTGCAATCGTCGTGTAACAGAACTTTTCTCCTGAATATGTGAGCTGGCAAGTGTGTGTGAACTTTGGCGTTCCTTTGCATGATTTTGTAACGCAGGCGGTCACTGGCGTTCGTGAGTGGGCGCAGTCAGAGGGCTGCCATTCATGAAGATTTGCTGCAGCTCCAGTAGTTTTTTTTGCTCGAGCGGTAGCAAAATCAACTAGAAAGGTTGCTCTCTTTTGTGCAACTCATGGTGCCATTTGTGCTGATTTGTAGTGCTGCTCTCGCTACTGGCCATACATTGCAGTGTGAACTACATATTTTCTACCCATTGCTGGAATGTGGCAACATCTCCTGGAATTTTTCTGTAACTCCACATAATTCTGCAGAGTGAAACTCTGTGAGTTCGACCCCCCACCTAATGTTCACAATACCACTAATGTGCAGTGGTATTGTTTTTAGAGGAAATGTGGCCTCACTTAAAGTATATTTGTCTACAGCAGATGTAAGTGAGAATGAAAAATGCCTTTGATTAAAGCTTTGAAAAAAATGGTATTGGTTGGTAGTTCAGTCCAAAGTTGGAATCCATTTTAAGCCATGAGACTGTTGTGCTCCTTGTGTCGAGGTTAACGTGGTGTTAGTATGCATATTATTTATATAGATAAAACAGCTCAAGGATCAAACAAAAGTCAAGGGATGTACCTTAAATTGCATCTTCCTGGTGTCCTATGAGTAGGTCTTACTCTTCATTTAATTTATTTTGTACAGAATAATTACAGAATATAGCATTGATTGAAATGTATATGATTATTGAACAGTTGTTTAAGAATCCCTGAAAAGCTGAATATGACAAACTCATTTCGACCCTCATTCCAAGTGATTGAATTTCCTAAATGAAGTAACTATAATTTACTTTTATTTTACTAAGTTCACGTGATGGCCATATTTTTGGTTGGTTTCTTTTTTCATGCCTTCAGCACTAAGCAGCCCTATGGTATTCATTGTTCTTGATATGATCAAGGAAAGGCCTGCACTAATTTCTGAAAGAGGTGCCAAATCCAGCGAAATTTGCACCACATGAATTTCTCCATCATAAGGAGTTTATGGCAGAGATAATTTCCTCTGTCAGGCCCTTCCTATTGTTTTGATTTTGTGAATAGGAAAATCCCTGCAAAGTCTACGGAGTTTCCCCCCAAACTTTTAACAAACCCTTGGCCAAAAAATTTAAAAGTGATTTTTCTTTTTGTTACTGACTTTTGTATTTTATGAACATATTACCTAGTTGCACAAGGACGTCAGTAAATAAACACAGTGGGGACAATGATTCTTTTGTTATAGGAAACTGTATTATAGCTGGGGATTTTAATACCACATTCCAGCCGGTGGAGTATGTGCAGGATTTAGTTCGGGAGGGGGAAGAAGCAAGATTTATCAAAAGGTTCGAAATTCCAACACTTAAAAAATCTACCTGTGCAGCGCAGCAAGTCCTATCGCTCAATATAGCTCAGGGGGTGCGGCCATGTAACGGGAGGACTATCTCAGAACCTACTGCTGCCTATACATTTAAGAGGGGGAGATCAAGGAGCAGAATAGACTACATCTTGGTTGATCTCAATCTTTGGCCACAAGTAAGAGAAATGTCCATTCTCCCCTGAAATGATAGTGATCACAACGCCCTATTGTTAAGCTTTGTGGGCTTACCGGTCCTAAAGTTACAGCAAACCCTACCTCGGGCACAGGTTGTAACAACTGATAACAATAAGAGAATTAAGTGAGCTAATGCAATTGCTGATGGTAAGATACTCCCGGAAGTCTACAAAGAGGTGGTGCAATTTTTAGTGAAGACGTCTAACACCACATTGAATTTTGATGCAATCCTAGCAAGCTACCAAGTCCTCTCGAATAATATCTCGCCCTACTTTAGAAGCCATGGAGGGCCACTCCCACGAAAGCGTTCGAATGCTGCCTGGTATAAGATGGACTGCAGGAAGGCAAGAGCAGAACTCATGGAGGCAGTAAAGGAGGGGGTTAGGTTTAAGATTCAAATAAAAGGAAGTCCTATAAGAGCATCCAAAGGGTAGCAAAACGAAATTGGGAAACTGAGAGCTGGCGTAACCTAGTTGATGCATCTAGGTTAAAGGATTGCCGGCTATTCTGGCATCTCTTCGCCAAGGGGGTTATACACCAGGTAGATGAAAATGATTTTCACTTACAGCCCCATATCTGGGAAGAATACCTCAGGGCACTATACTCTGAGGTGGACGGTGTGGACGAAGGAGGTGCAGGGAAGGAACACAGGGTTTGCAACAACGCTTTTGCCTGTAATGAGGAATTGAATTTCTCTCTTGTAGAAGTAAGAAATGCAATTACTTCCCTGCAATCCGGCAAAGCCCCAGGGCTTGATAAACTCCCTGATGATCTGTATAAATCTGAACCTAATATCTGGGCCCCGTTGCTTCATTTAGTTTTTATTGCCATTGGTTGTGGAGGTACGATCCCAGCTACATGGAAGGGAGCTAAAATTATCCCAATTTATTAAAAAAGGGGACAAAGGGGATCCTGCAAATTATAGGCCAATTAGCCTGATAGACGTCTCCCCAAACATTTTCGCTAAACTTATTCTAACACGTATGCAAAATTGGGCAGAGAACAATAACATACTCTCGCACCTGCAGGCGGGTTTCAGAGCTGCCAACATCACTCTGGATCAAGTGTTTTGTTTTTTAATGCTCATCTGGAAAGAGGTTAAACTCAATAAAGGCTACCTCTATGTAGTATTTGTCGACCTCAAAACAGCCTTAGACTCCATTGATGGCACTAGACTATGGTCTACCCTGAGAAACATGGGCTTCCCCCCGCCCTACTTCACCTCCCAACCAGGTTACACCATGAGAACTATGTTAGAGTCAGATGGGGTCAAGATGGGAGACTGACTGGAAACATCTCAATTGGGAAAGGAGTGTGCCAGCGGTACGTGCTGGCCCCAACTATGTTTACCCTTTTCATGAATGAGCTAATTAATGAGTTGTACGACTGTGGTGGTGACTCACCATAATTGGGAGGGAAGCAAATTCCCTCACTTCTGTTTGCCGACAATACGTTATTGTTATCTAAAACCCCAAGCGGCATTCAGAATGTTTTAACTAAATTCATGCAAGCTTGCAAATCTAGGGGTTTAAAAATTAATTCCACGAAAACTAAATACACAACTTTTAACCCCTATAAATCTAATAAGGGGAAAGTACTGCTGGAAGGCCAACCACTAGAATAGGTTAGTGCCTTTTATTATTTAGGCGTTAGAATCAGTGACAACCTGGCATGGTCCCCCCAAATTTTAAAAAGTGCTCTGACACTCCAACACGTAGATTGTGCATTAGTAAAAAGAGCCAAACCTTCTACATTTCGCCCTATTTCCCCCATGTTGGAAATACATAGGGCAAAAGGCTTGGGAGCAGCACTCTATGTGGCAGAACTTTGGGGTCTCGAGGATATCAAACAACTAGAAGTTGCCAAAAACAAATTTTTAAGAGCTCTTCTTAATATCCCAAAGAACACACCCCTACTGCCACTCGATCTTGACCTTGGGCTAAAATCGATCTCCCACTGTGCTGTCCTGAGGGCGCTTTTGTTCTGGGTAAAGCTTTGGACTGGCAATCCCCAAGTACCTGCAAAAGATGCTGTGGAAGAACTACTATCCCTTCAAAAGAAATTCGGTCTCCTGTCCTGGTTTGGGAAAGTCAAGGGGTGGCTCATTAAACTTGGGTTAGGTACCATGTGGGATGATCCGCAGGCCATTACAAAAAAAATGGTCCACCAGTTGAAAACAATGTACTGGAATTTTATTAAATTTGATTGCACGGAATGTAGGTCAATAAGCACCTTATCCACACAGTTTTTAAACGTCAAAAACTGTTTTAATTTTGAAAACTATATGGACGATGTAGAACCAACGCAGGCACGCGCACTTTATATACAGTTCAGGTTCGGTACACTATCATTAAACGCTACTAGAAGCAGGTGGTCAAATTGATCTGCTATTCCCATGTGCCCGTCCTGAAACCTTGCTGTTGAAACTATTTATCTTTATTTGTTCTTTTGTCCTGTATATGCTACTCCGAGGAAAAAATGGATTGTTTCGACATGACGGATGTTATCATTTTCCCGTCCCTCAGAAGCCTTGCATGTATTTAGCTCTGACACTACTAATTGCTTGTTTTTACTTTATCTAGATATCTTTTATACGCCTGGTGGTTGAGGTCGAAGGAGGTGGAATGATCTAGTCTCACTGAAGTAGGGTGCAACTCAAGTGAGAGTCTTCATCCAAGTGTACCGTTGTTAGCTACATTTTTCTTTCTCTTAGTTCTCGTCGGTATAAAACTGCTTTTATATATTTTAGATCTTTTAACATTTTATTTTAACTCAGCAAAAAGTGACGCTCCCTGCATCAATGCCCAAAATGTGCCTGAAGTTATGCTGTAAATCTTTTTTTTACTTGTTTTACTTGAATATATTAGCGATGTATTTTGCAGGAGATGATCTCCCTATTTTCTTAACGTGTTATGTTTTATGATATCTCTGTACGATCATGCTATTGATCGATAATAAAATATAAAAATATAAAATAACTGCATTATCCCAGATGGGTAATGTGTACCATCCACTGGCCTTCCACCTCTCCCAGTAATCCCAGGTCAGGGACATATCAGCAGGCTGGTAATATAATTGGGCTTGCAGAGACGAAATGGCGATATCTACTGTACCGTGCAGCCCCAATCACCTGCCCCACCACCCCTGTCCCCTCGCAGTGTAAATTTGCACTGGTGGAAGAGGTAAAGTGAGAAATGCCAGGAATGTCTCTTTTTTACACAGCATATCGCAATGTAAGCCCTCATGAGCCTTCTATTCATAATTTCGCAAAACATAGCTGTAAACTGTCTGTGTGTCTAGCATAATGGCTGGAAGATGTCTGTGTCGCCAGCAAAATGGTAAAAGGGCATGTGCTGGCCAGAGGTGGTTCATTTTCGAGAACACCTCCACCCTACACCATGCTCATCCTACTCTCACAGCATTGTTTATCCTACTCTAGTGCAGATACTCAACCTCCTCTGCACTCACAGGTACACTCCTCACCCTTCACTCATACTGACAAAACCCTTACTCTGCACTCATACAGGCACACCTCTCACCCTGAACCCACACAGGTACACCCTCACCTTACACACGCAGGTACAAGTTGGCGATTATTTGGTAGGAGAAGGATTATGTTTTCAGATATTGGGGTTCAAAAGATGAATGCATCTGGCCTAAGAGTAGAGCCTTTATAACTGAAAGAGAAAATGAAATGTTGTCCGAGAATGTTGCCTGACCTAAAGGGTTGGACGAGGCTTGTGAGGGTGTTTACATCTTTTTGCCAATGCAGATTGGTATCCCCCTGAAAAAATGACACCGAGTGGAGGTGAGTTAATCAGTGCTACACTCAAGGCAACCATTAAGAAAACTCATTTTGCGGCAAGGTGAGTGGTAAAAGTTGTTCAGCTTCAGTTGTGTTTGCAATTGCTACAGAGAGGCATTCAAATGTGTAAAGGACTTAAATGTGGAATTTACTGAGTACATCGGTTTACATTTAAAGAGCTCATTGAGAATTAATGCAACCTCCCATTTTTGTGTCTGCTCTGTTGAGGTGGAGGATGTTGTATATTAGGGATACAATAGTGGTTTTGAGAGAAGATTGGCCAGACCTGGTCTCATTGAGTACAAATTAGTATTAAAGCACCATATAAGATGAGGGCTCATATTTAAGTAATTTTAGAGACTATGGGGGAGATTTATGTTCCCTGGAGCATCCCTGCAAATCAGCATGGATGCGCCAGGGAAGATGCGTCACGCAAGTTTGCCCTTGCGCCACCGCAGATGCGCTGCATTTACAATGCGGTGCATCGCGGCGCAAGGACAAGCAGATACGTGACGCATCTGCCGGCGTAAGGTTGGCGCAGTGCTAAAGTTGCGTCGCAAGCGCGACGTAACTCCAGCACTGTTCCAACCTACCCTATCCCTAACATGGTGCGTCAAGCCTTACGCCTGCTTCAAGCAGGCGCAGGGTTTTGACGCATCAGCGTTGGGAAAGTGACTCAGTGAAATCTTATAGATTTCACTGAGTCACTTTTCAGGGGCGTTCCTGCGACGGAACGCCCTCCCTGAGTAGAAACGGCCACATGAAACCTGACGCAGGTTTCATGTGGCGCAGGGCTTTACACCGTGACGCATCTCCATAGATGCGTCACGATGTAAATGGGGCACAACATGGCGCAGGGTTTACGCCGCCGCTGCGTCACAAAAGTGACGCAACGGCGGCGTAAAAGTGGCGCAAGTCTGATATAAATCTGCCCCTATATGTTATGTTATGTTATTGGTGTATTTATAGTGCACTACTCACCTGTTAGGGTATCCAGGCACTCTGGTCCAGGTGTGTGAGGCCAACACTGCGGCTTACTTAAAAGCCAGGTCTTCATCTTCTTGTAAAAGTCAAGGTGAGAGGAGGAAGCTCTCGTGTTGTGGGAGGTTGCTTCAGGCTTTAGGGGGCAAGGTATGAGAGGATGCATCCCTGCGCCCTGCTTTTGTGTATGCATGGGTTGTGTTCTAGGAAGAGACTGGCAGAGAGGTGGTATCCTGAAGGTTCGTGTAAATGAATGCAGCTGAACAGGTGGGCAGGGCCAGTGTTGTGAAGAGCTTTGTAGGTGTGGGTGAGGAGTTTAAAGTGTGTGCACTTGTGTATTGGGAGCCAGTGGTGTTCCCTAATGTGTGTTGTGATCTGGGCTCAGCGTGGGAGGTGGAGGACGAGACTGGCTGCTGTGTTTTGGACAGTTTGCATTCTTCTTGTGAGCTGGTTGGTAATCCCTGCTTACAGGGTGTTTCCATAGTCTAGTCTGCTGGTGATGAGGTGTTGGGTGATCATTTTCCTGGTAGTGGCCTATAGATCAGGAGAGCAGCTTTTACGTCACTGGGTTTATAGATTACTCTTTAGAAGTTGCTTGTACAGACTAGGAATTAGGAGAGTAGTCCTTGTGTCAAAGCTGTACTGTTGCTTGAGGTATTATCTGGACAGACACCAATTGTGGTTGAAGCTGGCCCAGCGTGAGTGATGAATTACCTCTGTTATCCGATCATGCCAACTGGAGTGGCCACCTTTCAAAAGGGGAAAGAGGATTGGCATTTAGTGTGAGAGAGGGAGGGACCACTTAATGATGTTAATCTGATGACCAGTTGGGCTTCTTCCTTCTGGCCTCCTTTGTAACTCTCAACTTCATTATATCATCTCAGTACTCTTATGCCTGTGTCACAAAAAGTGCATTCTTATTTATATCTACATTGTTTGTTCTCAGTTTATCGCAGAACGGTCTCCAACACAATTTTATATATTTACTTTCATTGATAATAACCTCATACATTCTCTGTTGTTTGTATGTCAGCCTCACAAGTTTGTGTCCTTAAATCATGCTTTTCAGAACTGAATTGTAATGTAAACTAACTAAATTTTAATTTTCTCTCTCAATGTGCAATGCAACTTACTTTGTGGTGTGTTTTATGCATTTTTCTTGGTTTCTTTCAGCTTTCTTTTGCTTGTCTCTTTTATTTCAAGAAGCAGAGCAGAAAAAGCCTTACGGATGCACAGTGGCCTGAAGGCGGAAATGCAGCATCTCAATTCTCGAAGCAGGTTCCCAGGTTTTGCCATCACCCAGGATTGCTGCAGATCTATTTGGCTAGTCCCACAAAGCTTAACAAAGCATCGCTGGATTGGGCACATTTTCTATGCTCAGGTAATCCAAGACAACCACTGACTTTTGGAATTCCTACATGATTCCCATTTTCCATCCGGAAGTATCAAGCTTCAGAGGTTAGCAACAGCAAGCCACTAGTGACACACAGCTATTTCCCAGTGACACTTGAAGAGGAAGCACTTCCAAATCACAGCTTCTCACAGCTTCTCCCAGTGACACCCGAAGGGGAAGCACTTCCCAATCACAGCTTCTCACAACTTCTCCCAGTGACACTTGAAGAGGAAGCAGTTCGCAATCACAGCTTCTCACAGTGACACCTGAAGGGGAAGCACTTCCCAATCACAGCTTCTCCCAGTTACACCTGAAGATGAAGTACTTCCCATTCATAGCTTACCCAAGTTACATTGATGGTTGGAAAGGACTTGTACCTAGAAAACCCTGCCTCTTTGCCTCCAATGACCAAGTCTGTCTATTGGAGCTAGAGCGATTAGTGGTATTGAGCCTATATATAAAACAGTATGAGTGTGTGACTGAGCGAGTCTGGTTGTGGACATGACACCCTGTGATGAGAGTGCTTGGAGAAGTAAGAGAGAGAGAGGGAGGAAGGGAGAGAGAGAGAGAGAGAGAGAGAGAGAGAGAGAAAGAGAGGGAGAGAGAAAGAAAGAGAGAGAGAGAGAGAGAGAGAGAGGTTTCTAGGCTTTGTATCTTCTCATGCAAGTGATCCATTGCACGTCTGATGTCATAGATCATTAAAGGGCAATGAATAACAGATTAGGACACTTTTTAGGAGTAATTGACGGTAACAGAGTAGAAGTCTAATAATCAGACGTCTCATTTTTATCATGTCTATAGCTGGTCAAGCTAGTTTGTGTGCTGTTGCTTTTGAGTAGTTCAAATATGCTGTGGAGTCAAGAGCTCCCCTTGCCCAAAAGCAATGCCGGCTCCCCGAGGAGACGGGAAGCCGGGGAGCTGGCTGGGACTGCGGGGGCATTGAGTAGTAGAGAGAGAGAGAGTAGTAGATAGTGAGTATTAGAGAGTTATGCAGTCATCCTACTCACTCATGAAAAATAATAATCACACTTACATTTACTCACTTACACAATTATCCAACAACACCTCATTTATTGAAACACATAGTAACTCATAGTTAATGTTAAAAAATCACCATTACAATTATACACCCATTCATATTGTTACTCTCACAATCATTGACTCTTGCACATACTTATTTATATACACCCACTCTCACATACAATGCCTTTTATTTTTGTACTTTGTTGAAGATGTACAACTAAAACATATATTCGCTCACCAACACACAAATAAATACACTCAGTCACCCAAACAACTGTTTCCACATGCACTCTTAAACCTATACACCTAGTCAATCGACCATTCACACATCTATGCATAGAGTTACACACACCCCATCCAACCACACACAAACTCAGTGTCCCATACAAATTCTCACCTAACTAATCAATAACTAATATACACACTCATGTAGTTGGTGACCAACTGATGCAGCATGTTATACAATAACAGAGACAGTGATGCACACATTCACATAGTTTAGTTACTAATCCATGTATTAAGTGAGACACTTTTAATTACTCACTTAAACAGACAGTCAGACAGCTACTAAATCCTCCATCGAGACAGTTATATATCCACTCAATCTTCAATACAGATTGGTATATATATATAATACATATTTAAATTTCAAACTAAACCACATTCACTGGATGATGTCATCAGTTATGTCATTTGAGATGTCATCAGTGATGTCACTGACCATGTCATGAATGATGTAATATGTGACATCATCAGCAGTGGATTGCGGGCACGCGAGTTATAGTTAGCAGAACCAACTATAATGGAGGAATTTCTATGGTTTTGTACGAGTGAAATGTCCAGCTAACTATAACGTCCCTGAAACCTATGGTTTTGTCAGTGAATATATATATATATATATAAAAAAAATATATATATATGTATATATTCACTGAAAAAACCATAGGTTTCACACATGTTATAGTTAGCTGGACATTTCACTCGTAAAAAACCATTGAAATTCCCCCGTTATAGTTAGTTCAGCTAACTATAACTCGCGCGACCCCAATCCACTGCTGATGACGTCACATATTACATCACTGTATTCACTAAGATACTGTTAATAAGTCAGTTATACAATTAATTTTACAAAAAAACATCCATTTAGACACTTATTTACCCATTTATTCTTCCATTAACCTTTAGATATACATATATAAAAAATATTTATTTTTCAGAAAGACACATATTCACTGGATGATGTCATCAGTGATGTCATCAGTGATGTCATTTGAAATGTCATCAGTGATGTCATCAGTGATGTCACTGACCATGTCATGAGTGATGTAATATGTGACATCATCAGCAGTGGATTGCGGTCACGCGAGTTATAGTTAGCTGAACTAACTATAACGGGGGAATTTCAATGTTTTTTTACGAGTGAAATGTCCAGCTAACTATAACATGTGTGAAACCTATGGTTTTTCAGTGAATTTGCAAGGTTTTTTAAATGCTAATTTCTAACTATAACGTGTGTGAAACCTATGGTTTTTTAGTGAATTTGTAAGGTTTTTTAAATGCTAATTTATGTATGTATTATTATATTTTTTATATATATATTTTACAATAAACTACCTATGTATATAGTTATAGCTTGACTGTATCCTGTAATATGGAATGGCTCAGCTCTTTTTTTTTAATTTGGATAAAGTTAAACAGTATAGTTAATATCTTCTATAAACTTATAAACAGTTTAAAATGTTTTTTTTTTCTAAGGGTTTTTCACGGTGCGCGCACCGTGCGCGCACCCCGCGATTTTTTGAAAAAAAAGAAAATGTTTTTTTCACCCTTCGGGGTCCTTCAGGGACCCCCTGACAAAGGCTAGGGGGTCAGGAACTCTCTACCCTGCCCCCTTTTCACGTTCTCGACCTTTCTTTTTCACTGTCACACACAAAATGGCGTCCGACACTTCCTGATTTCGACTGATTGGAATGTTGACTGACATCTAACCACCAATCAGAATTACGCTCGCGGACATTTGGTGCGCGCACGGTGCTCGCACGGTACGCGCATGGTGCGCGCATATAGATATTTATATACTTTTAACTGCAATTTTCTCAGGAACTACTGAACAGATTGACACCATATATGCAAAAGGCACATGACTGACCTCAGGACTACCTCTTTGCCAAATTTCAAGTAATTCTGTTCAGCCGTTCGGGCTGTACCTTTGACTGAAGGTCCTATGGGAAAATGCATGGGGAAAACGCGTTTTGGGACCCCCCTTTTTTCTCAGCCCCCGCTTGACGAATCACCCCGAGACTTTCAGGGTAGGAGCTGAGCGGAGCACCCCATTAGTTTTGAAAATTTCACGAAGATAAGTCAACCGGCGCCAAAGTTATTCAAAATAGAATTTTCAGATTTCCTATGGGAACTCGGTCCTAACTATAACTTTCTACTGGTAACCGCTAGTAGATAATATATACATATATATATATTACCTACAGGTGGTCGCCACTAGGTAGTTATAGTTATTACCTAGTTTCTATAGGAAACTCATTTTTTGTTTTCGCAATAACTTTGTCGCCGGTTGACAAATCTTTCAAAACTTATGGCCCGTTACGGTCAGCTCCTGCCTTGAAAGTTTCAGGTTGATTCGGCAAGCGGGGGCCGAGAAAAAAGAGGGGCCCAAAACATGTTTTCTCCATGTTAATTCCCTTAGTAAACTTTAGACACGGCTACAGCCCGAACTGCTGAACGGAATTACACCAAATTTTGCAAAAAGGTAGTGCTTGGTTCAGAAAGCACCCTTTTTTTAAATGGTGTAAATCCGTTCAGTAGTTGTGGAAAAAAATCAAAAAATAGAGGTCAAAAAATGAATTTCCTATAGTAAACTTTAGACACGGCTACAGCCCGAACTGCTGAATGGAATTACACCAAATTTGGCAAAAAGGTAGTACTTGGCTCAGAAATTGACCTTTTTTTTAAATGGTGTAAATCCGCATAGTAGTTGCTGAGAAAATCAAAAAATAAAAGATTCGATATCTATGGCCGCGGTGGATCTGCGCACCCTCCCGATCATGAGCTGCATTCTAATTGGCTGTCAAAACTTCAAACCAGGAAGTGTTGGCAGCCATCTTGTGCCTCGGTAGAACTGAGGCACAAGAAAACAGTAAAACAAACACGCAAAACAAGAAAAGAGGGCAGGGTAGAAACACCCTGACCCCCTAGGCCTGCTTAGGGCGTCCCACAAGGACTTTAAAATCACAAGATGCATGGAGGATCCGCGGATCCGGCTGCGAAATTAAAAAAAATGAAGCGCGGGCTCCGGCACTTTGGTATTAAATAGCCCCCGGGTGGGCCAAGTCCCGGGGGCATGTCAAAAAATATTTGTGGGGGCCCCGGGGGACTCCCGCAGTCCCGGGGACCGCCACCCCCTGGGGCTTTCTATGAATATTTGTGGAGGGGGGCACACAGCCCCCCCGCAGGCTTCTTTTTTTAATGTATGGGGGCCTCAAAGTCCCCCAAGCCCCGGAGAACGCCACCACCCAGGGCTTTTAATAATTATTTAGCAGGGGCACACATCCACCCCGCTGCCCCAGGGACCACCACCCCCGGGGCTTTTAAAAAAAAATAGACCTGTGTGGGGGGGCTCGAGCCCCCCACACGCCCTGGGGACCGCCACGTCCCTGGGGCACTAGTATTTAAATTCAGGGGTCCGTAATGGAGCCCCGGGATCACCCCCTCCCTGGGGCTGTGCAATTGTTAGGAGCGGAGCCACGCGGCCCCCCTCCTAGAGCCCTTCATGGCCCTGGGGACTGCCACCACCCAGGGCCGGCTCCTTCAGTGTCCCGGAGTTCCCACCCACTGGACACTGTTGTTTGCAATGACAGGACGGGAGCCTCGCGGCTCCCGCCCTGTCACTGGAAACTCTGCTTTTTGTCATTGAAGTGAGAGCAGGGAAACCTGCACTTGCTTCAATGAAGCAAAGCAGAATCGCTTTTCCATAAGGGGAGCTGCATGTCAGCAGCTCTCCTTGTGGAAAAGCAATGCTGGCTCCCGCAGGACGCGGGGAGCTGGCGGGACTGTGGGGGGATTGGGGACCACCCACGGTCCCCAGCGAGAGGCCAGGCCCTGGGGGATGGGTTCCCCGGGGCCATGAGTAGCTCGGGAGGGGGGCCACGTGGCCCGCCTCCCCATAATATATATATATTTTTTTTAAACACGCAATGGCTGGCCTGGGGGATGGGGTCCCAGGGTCCATGAATGGCCTGAGGAGTGGGGCCACGCAGCCCCCCTCCAATTATTATTATTTTTTTTTAAAACACTGGCAATGCCCTGGGGGATGGGGCCCCCGGGGCGAAAATGGCCTCAGGAGGGGGGTCACACGGCCCAC
Source organism: Triturus cristatus (assembly GCF_964204655.1). Lineage (NCBI taxonomy): Eukaryota > Metazoa > Chordata > Amphibia > Caudata > Salamandridae > Triturus > Triturus cristatus. The sequence continues at coordinate 542,178,406 of NC_140594.1, read as the reverse complement.
CTTCCGTTTTTATTTTTTTATTTAACAAAATATGGGTCAGGCCCTGGGGAGTGGGGTCCCCAGGGCCCAAAAATTGGAAAGGAAGACCGGCTTCGCGCTGGAGGTCCTGCCCCCTCCCTACAGCACCCTGCAAATGTGCCCCTGGCACGTTGTAAGATGGGGAACTAATTCCCCTTGAATACTGGGGGTCCCTGGGGGCCAACTAGCCCACCAGGAATTTCCAGTATGCGGCAGGGAGCTGTATTGCAGAGAAGTGTTCATAGGCCACACCCCTTTTTACACCTCTCTGCAACGCAGCCCTGTGGCGCTTACTGGAGGTACCTGGTGGGCTAGTTGGACCCCAGGGACCCTCAGGATTCAAAGGGACATTATCCCCCAACTTAAAACATGCCATGGGGTGCATTTGCACAGTGGTGAAGGGAGGGCGTGGGGCCTGAGGTGACATGTATACAAACACGCCCTGTGGCACGTTTTAAGTTGGGGAATTAATTCCTCTTCAATCCTGAGTGTCCTTGGGGTCCAACTAGCCCACCAAGTACCTCCAGTAAGCACCACAGAGCTGCTTTGCAGAGTGGTGTAAAAAGGGGCGTGGCCTGGGCCTTCTCTCTGCAATGCAGCGCAGTGGCACTTACTGGAGGTACCTGGTGGGCTAGTTGCACCCCAGGGGCCATCAGGATCGAAGAGGAATTAATTCCCCAACTTGAAACGCGCCACAGGGCGTGTTTGCACACATGTCTCCTCAGGCCACACCCCCTCCTTTTACCACTGTGCAAATGCGCCCCTGGTGCGCTGTAAGTTGGGGAATTAATTCCTCTTCAATCCTGATTGTTCCTGGGGTCCAACTAGCCCACTGCTCACTGCATGCTATACAGATATGAGTGATTTCCTGTGTTCCTACAAAATCAGAAACATTTGCCCACGCATCATAAGTGTTCTCAAGTGAAAACCATGCATGCAATCACTTTATGACTCCAGAAACCTGTGATGAGTTTTGGTTTGTGCATATCTGCTCACCTGTTCCACAATGTCATAGTAATAAAAGGGTAATGATAGTCAGTCTTGCACAGGAACTGTCCCCCAATAATCTCTACGATAGTAAACACTATATTAATTTGCTTATCTATAAACACCAAACGAAGTCAGATGTCAGGGTTTGAGGGCCATGGCGCCTACATAGTTGCGCCTGAAATCCCGGCGGAACTACAAGTCCCAGGAACCCCAGGCGAGGGGAGGGGCTAACGGCCTTATAGACACACACAACGCGCAAGGACGTTGTTCGTGATTTTGAACTCGGGAGCGGCTCCGGGCAACAGCGCGGCTGCTGGAATTCAGCTACTACGAGGTTCGTGGTGAGCCTCGAGACATCTGAGCGGGGCCGGTCTTGCTGTGGGTTATCGGAAGGATTCCATAGGATAACTCAGAGGAGCAGGTCTCGTCCGACTTAAGAGAAGCTTGAAGGCGCATGCGAGGTGAAGGAGACGGTGATTTCCAGACACCGCAACCCCGCTGCCGGAGAACCAAGCGGCGTAGCCAGCGAACCAGGGCAGGTGAGCCGTGGAGGTCCGCACAGCGGCCCAGAACTTGGCTGGTGTTTAGTTCTCATTTCTGCTTAAATCTTTCGTTTACCAGTTTAACTGTTTACGGCCATCTGGCAGCCATGTGGGTGGAGCCGGCCAATAACGTTACTTTAAGAGATTGACTTCACAGGCCATCTGGCAGCCATGTAGGTGGAGCCTGGCCCAACGTTACAGCTTACGTGACATTTCTGTCGTTTGTGTTGAATTGGGATCAAACAGTATTTGGAGGACAGAGCTCTTCTACAGAGAGAGAGAGAGGGGATCCCTGACTAAAAGGGTTCTCTCGCTTTAATTCTTGGAGACTCAAGTGTGTTCTTCTGTTTCCTTTTATAAGTTCAAGGGGATTTGGTGTTGGGTACGTATGAGGGCGAGGAAGAGTTGAAATTGTGTGGGACTGAATGGCCAGGTGATACAACACTAACCTTCTGTGTTTTGGTTTTGGTATAGATGGTTGCTCAGCCGTCATTGGGAGACGGGTTGGACCTGATAGAGGAACCATCATCAGGGAGATACCTTGGCAGGTACGAGAAAGGAATAGTGAGACTATATGAGAGTAGTTAGCAATTGAGAGGATGTTAATTGCATGTTCTTTATTTTTCAGGTGTCCCTTCCCAAGCTGCACCTACCCTACCCTTTCCCTCGCCTGATCACCTCAACACTCTGGAGTATATTTAATCAGAGTTTGGGGATGTCAGGAGGTGGACCCCTTTGAGCATCGCCCAGATCCTGAGGAGAACCAGGAATCCGTGACATCAGAAGCATTCTCTCTTCATGAGCTCACCAATAATATGGAGAAGTACGTATAGCCTCAATTCATCTTTGGTGTTTCTGGAATCCATTTATACCGATATTATCAACCTACAACCAAATATGGCAAATCATATTACCCCACTGTAGTGTAAGTTAACAGACTGTATTATTTAACACATACATGTATTGGACTGTCTTTAAACCATCAGTTCAATGTCTCTAAATCAAAAAGCTTGACATATTACTCGCATCTGGACATGTGTTCGATCAATAGTACCACATACTGTTAAGTGCATCATTAAGATTTTACTCTCACAGTTTCCTCACAAATTATTATGGTATCGTAGCCCTACAGTTCATCCAAAACACACAACTTTGTGAATATACTGTCCCACTATCCATCTGACACAATCTATCATAACCTTAGCCCATAATTTCCATATTGAGGGAGAGTACTCCTCCAGTCCATGTCAATCTGGGTGTTTAATCGGCGCCATCTTGTGTTTGTTTTTATATATCCACATTAATTTACTTCAAATATTTCATATAAAAACAACAATTGCCAACGTCTGTGTATCTAAAGGTGTTGATGTGCCACATTGTCTTAATAAGCAATGCAAGATAATAAAATCGTAAATTTGTCGAAATCTATCTTGTGAAGACATGCATTCCTACACAAATATGTCCACCAAAAAACAAAATGAAACCCATTACAGAAGAGGGCAAGAAAGGTAAAAGTGAGAAATTCTGAGTAGTCAATGTACATATATATTTTCATATTCAAAATCAGATGTCTAAACTAATGTATGAATTAGTAGCTACTAAGTTCTAGGCAACAGTCAATTCACTTAAGTACCAAGAAAGTATTGCATCTCATGATCAATATTCAGACCTTTATCAGCTGCACACAATTTCATTATCCAGTGTGACTCACATTACCTCAGTTTAAGTTCCCAGTTACCACCCCTAGCATCATTCTTAACAGTTTGTGTTCCTTGAAACCTTAACCTCTTATGTACATCTGAGCCGTACAATCTTTAGCGTGCATCACCTTTGGGTATCTAGGATCTTGTTGGTCTTGTTGTTTTAGTGCCCTGTAGTGTTCCAATATACGTTCTCTCATTGTCCTGATAATACTACCTACATATATCAGATCACATTTGCAAATCAGGACATAAACAATATATTTAGTGTTACAGTCCATGTGTGTCATTACCTTATGTTCTTCTGTTCCATTGTATCTGGATTTTGTAATGCCATCAATAGCTAACCTACACATACTACATTGTCTGCATTTCTATATACCTATCACTTTTCTGTGTAACCATGTCTCCCGAACTCGAGCTGTTGGATAACTAGGGCTTATCATGTGGCGCAGAGTCCTACATTTCTGATAAGTAATGTTAGGTTGATTACTGGTTACACACAAATATAAGATACTGACACACATGGTTCAATATCATCGGAGTTTGGATCTCAATACCACACAACTGCGAAGATTCTATTATAAACTTGGAGTTTAGTAATGATCCACCTTCTGAATTTTTCTTTGACACCTCCTGATATAGACAAGTTTACCTGTTTTTTAACCACAATAGCAACCCCCTTAATGTTAGTACTCTAGCCCGTACATATTATTTGTTGGACCTATTTTTGTGTCTTTGATAGGTCCACACATTTCCACCTTAGTCAGGTGGGTTTCCTTCAAAATCATTATATGCTTTGGCGAGGCCATTTAATATTATATACCCTCCCTTTTGTACGCAACCCATTAACTTTACAGGTTAGATTCTGGATCGGTACACCCATGTCTCCATCCCCCTGGCTCATGTCTAGCATGTGGGTTCTGATACACCTCCAAACAGCCTAGCTGAGGATTTTGAGGACTGTTTGTCTTTTTTCCCTAATGCTCCCCACCCTGCAGTCAGCATCCCACCTCTATCTACTCTGTGCACCTTTACCCCTTTGAGAACCCTCTCCTGCTTCCACATGGACTGATGATAGTCCCTTCTAGAGCACCGTTGGGATGCCCATCACCAGAACAGAAAGCGTTTGAAGACCCTCAGAAAGTTAAAAATGTTCATTATTTTACTTCTGCTGCATACTATCTTGTTCTTATTTAAGGTTCCCCCTCTTAATGGTTTCTAGTAGCTCATCAGCTTCTCTGTGGCCCCTTAGATTGTGTCTTTTGTTGGTGTACATAACGAGATCATGATTTGGAATCAGGAAAAAGACAACCCCCTGTGTAAGAACCAGATTATAAACCCTGGGGTTAAAGATGACAGAAGACATTGGCAAGATTCCCAAAGTAAACCTTGAGAAAACATTGTCTGGAACAAATAGATTAATGAAGGGGTGGGCCCAACTCTAACTGATGATATTTGGTAGAACCAATTTAGTGAAGATTGTGATTCTCCCCAAATTCAGTTTTCTCTGTAATACAATTCCTTTGGAGCTCAAGATGGACGGGTTAGATAAAATACAGCAGGCCATAAATTCCTTTGTTTGAGCACAGAAGGAGCCAAGGATATAATGGAATAAGCTCAACAGAAGGAGGGATCAGGGGGTTGTCCTTACCGGACATGCAGATCTAGGCATGGGCCTTTCAGATGAAGAGGGATGCTCTTTAATACACCGGATAATTCAGAGCTAGGGTCCTTGTTTAAAGCAATGTTACAAGGAGTTGGAGGGGCCGACACTCATTGTTTAAATTTGGAAAAATTAAGTTTTTCATAACTGAAAGTGCCACAAGTTATGGCCAGGATTTGGTCTTGTATCAGATGTGCTATGAAATTGGAGTATTATAGCAATCTGGCTCCCATCTGGGACTCCTCAGGCACCCAGATGTGTCTGAGAGACAAATTAGTCCTACCAACTAGAGCAGCAGGCATTCAATCATGGAGACAGCTCTTCCAAGATGGGAAGCAGCTCCCTTGTTTGAGCTAAGTGAGGAGATGGGGGAAGCTATCCAGATTCAAGAACCTCCAGTGGAAAAGCTGCGTGCAGAGTTTGGGAATTGGCCTGGGATACATGAACCATTTGGAGGAACAATTGTAGGGAAAGCCACCAGAGAACAGGGAAGTAGCAGCTTGGTATTGGGAACTCTGAATGGTGTCTTCAATCTGGCAGACGAGCTGTGAGGCGGATGCGTGCCGAGGGCTCAGATTCAAGATACATGGCAAGCATCGATGCACACTTTTTATAGTATTGTTAAACCTGCCTTTTCAAGAAGAAACTATCTATTTTCGCTCCACAGAGCCCACTAGACACCATACAGGGTCTCAAAGATGGGGAAAGGAGGGTGTAGGCAAATGTGCCAAATGCTGGCATGGCCGGACTGGGAACAGAAACCAGCCCTGGCAATTCCACTCAACTGACCCGGGGATCAGGGGGGGTGCTACCGAGAAGTGCCGGCCCTTATGTGGGGAGGTGCTAGTGTCAAGCACCGCTGCCGCTTTTGTTACGTTGGGCCCAAAATCGGCCCCCAGTAACAAAACCAACCCCACGGGTGAAAAAATCGGCCTCCACCCTTCTGGTACACTGGGAAAATGCCCAGTGTGTGCTATGGCCATTCTGGCCCGAATGTGGGTTAGAGGGGGTGGACATGCATATGTTAATGGATTACCCAGGGATCCAGTAGTTTTGGTTTGAAGTGGGTAGTTTTTCATAACTGAAAGTGCCACAAGTTATGGCCAGGATTTGGTCTTGTATCAGATGTGCTATGAAATTGGAGTATTATAGCAATCTGGCTCCCATCTGGGACTCCTCAGGCACCCAGATGTGTCTGAGTGACAAATTAGTCCTACCAACTAGAGCAGCAGGCATTCAATCATGGAGACAGCTCTTCCAAGATGGGAAGCAGCTCCCTTGTTTGAGCTAAGTGAGGAGATGGGGGAAGCTATCCAGATTCAAGAACCTCCAGTGGAAAAGCTGCGTGCAGAGTTTGGGAATTGGCCTGGGATACATGAACCATTTGGAGGAACAATTGTAGGGAAAGCCACCAGAGAACAGGGAAGTAGCAGCTTGGTATTGGGAACTCTGAATGGTGTCTTCAATCTGGCAGACGAGCTGTGAGGCGGATGCGTGCCGAGGGCTCAGATTCAAGATACATGGCAAGCATCGATGCACACTTTTTATAGTATTGTTAAACCTGCCTTTTCAAGAAGAAACTATCTATTTTCGCTCCACAGAGCCCACTAGACACCATACAGGGTCTCAAAGATGGGGAAAGGAGGGTGTAGGCAAATGTGCCAAATGCTGGCATGGCCGGACTGGGAACAGAAACCAGCCCTGGCAATTCCACTCAACTGACCCGGGGATCAGGGGGGGTGCTACCGAGAAGTGCCGGCCCTTATGTGGGGAGGTGCTAGTGTCAAGCACCGCTGCCGCTTTTGTTACGTTGGGCCCAAAATCGGCCCCCAGTAACAAAACCAACCCCACGGGTGAAAAAATCGGCCTCCACCCTTCTGGTACACTGGGAAAATGCCCAGTGTGTGCTATGGCCATTCTGGCCCGAATGTGGGTTAGAGGGGGTGGACATGCATATGTTAATGGATTACCCAGGGATCCAGTAGTTTTGGTTTGAAGTGGGTACGGCCGTTTTGATCATTTTGGGGTAGATATCAAGGTAAGCCTTACTCTGATTATTTTTGGTATAGCAGAGGAGCTGGAGAAGCTCAGTAATGAGAAGAAAAAGTATTTATTTTTTTACTTGATTTTGCTGGTGACGGAAATATGTAAAAAATGGGAGGGTGAACTGCCTCCCATATATGAGAGTTGCTTAGCGCACTCTCCTACGTATCAAGAATGGATGTAGCAGGGGGTGTCACTTAGAGGAAAATGTTTTGGCTTGTGGTGAATGGGCAGCCACAATGGCTAACTGGGCGGTAAAAAAAAGAGCTTATATCATGTCCAATGATTACACTCCTTTACTGTTTTCTTCCCTGCGTGTAAAACATGGCCTGTTAAATGGGGCAACCTGGAAGAAAAACATACTCTTCTTGGCCCCGGTCTCCCTGTATACAAATGGGTACGAATTGGAAACATTTGCGAGATTGATTGGAGCCTGAGGTAAATGAGGTCAAAAAAATAAACTGTTATGATTGTACTACTAAATATCAACACAAACAATATCGTGGTATAAGAATATCTAGAACAGAAAATCAATAGACAAAATATAAATGTTAAGTGCATATAGGGAAGTATAGCTTTACAATGCCTAACTCCAAATTTATGTACCTTGAAGATATATTTACCGTATGGGTACATATAAGTGGAGTTAGGTATAAACAAATATAGATTTATCTGTCAATAGTTTTTTTCAATATTCCATTCGATATCCAGGTGGCAACTGACTGCGCTATGAAAAGTAGACCCACAGCACTAACTGGGCAGAGGAGTGGTCTGATGTACCTGGTAGTTTTTTCATATATATGGCCACGGTGAGAGACTTTTAGATGATAGTCAGTAATCTATGAGCAAAAAGGAATTGTGTCCTGATGAGTAAAAGGAGGAAGCCCTTTCTAGTCCATTATTTGCTTGCCAGACATCTCCAGTACCAGCCACCTCCATTATTTGGAGCAGCATCTTGCTTGGGGAGCATGAGTGACTAAAGTCTTTGATCTTTATACAGCAGGGTCCAATGTCAAATTCAAGTTTGTAGCTCATAATATATTGGATGCATTTTACTTGCAAAATAGCGATAATATTTTCTCAAAAAAGAAGAGGAACCAAATGCCATTAATATTTAGAAATGTTGAGGGAATATCAAATATGTTGAACAATTTGAATTCTGCAATTGGTCACATACACCAATTGCAGAATTCAAATTGTTCTTCATATTTGATATTCCCTCAACATTTCTAAATATTAATGGCATTTCATTGATGCCTGAAAATTGCTGGAAGCATGTGGCAGCAGGTGCTTTTAAAACAATAATATACTTGCAAATATGATGGCCCTACCCCAAGTCAGCTCACGGTGTGGTGGCACCAGTCGCACCGGCCTAGAGCCAGTCCTAAGTGCCACAAATAAGCATACTGAATGCTTTGCAGGCCTGAGCATTTTTTTGGTTGCTCCTGGCCACCCTTCACTCTACTTCCGCCCTCCAGCTGCTTTCTGTTGAAATTACCATTTCCCTTTGTTGTGTCCATGCTGCACTGGCTCCTTGTTACTTCCAGTCAATGTTTTCTCCTTTTGCTACCCATCCTTTATCTCTCACTCCACTGTCTTTGTGTTCTGCAGAATCTTCACTGTTCCCAGCCATGCCTCGCAATCCTTCTTGCCAACTCACTGCCAGCTCTGGCCGTTCCATCCTCCCTTCATTGTGTCTGTGCTCTACATGCTCCTTTTTACTCCATGTCTTCTACTGCTCTCCTTTTTCCTTCCTACTGCACAGTTCTGCATCTCACTCTTTATCCCACTATGTCCATCCCCCAACACCATATTGCCTCCTTGCTCGTTCTCCATTATCACCCCAAGCTTTCTTTAAAAACCAAATGAGACCATCTGACTTTTCTGGTCTTATTTTTTAGGTCTCACCTACTAACAGATTTTAGCAGTCTGTTCTTGAAGTCCTTTTGTGGACAACACCAACGTTTATAGTGGGCAATGGGTTAGCCCAATGTTTACCTTTGGTTGGTTTGCTTGTCATTCTCACTGTTTTCTGAATTTCATTTATGTTGACATTAGGACTCTTTACTTTTTCTCTATTAACCATTGGTACATTGGTTGTGCTCTCTCCCTAAAGCATAATACAATTGGCATAAAACTGATTTGTACATGTATTCTGTGCCTAGTAAATTGTACTGCATGTACCCAGGGCTTATCAATTAAATGCAAGTTTTGGACCTGCAGCACTCATTGTTCCACCTCCTAAAGTAGCACTTTCAAACATGTCTCAGGCCGGGCACTGGAGCCTGTAGTAGAGTTTTAAAACTGCCAATTCAACCTGGCAAAATAAACCCTTTAACAGGCCTCAACCTTCAATTTTGAAACATATGTCACCCTCAAAGTAGATTCTCAACAGCCCATATGGTAGGGTGCATTTTATTTTAACAAGTAGGACACGTGTTTTAAGTTTTACATGTTCTGCTAGTGAAAAAACCCTAAATTTGTTTTTTACTACTGTAAGGCCTATCTCTCCCTTTGAATAATGTAAGAGGGACAGGAGGTCATGAACTCTGCGCCAGGCAGACTGTCACATGACACATTAGTTATGTGTCACCCTCAGGGGGTATATGTACTCCCCAGGAAGTCCTGGTTCGCCGGGCAATGGTTCGACCAAAGGGTACCGTCCCTGGGTTGGAAGACCATGTTCAGGTGTTTCCTGACCTGGAGGGAAGGGCAACTGTAATCAGTGTCCTGACCAGTTTGCCATCTAGATGTACCACTCCAGTTGGGAGGGTATAAGGCTCTGGAAGGGGGTGCAGCGGGAGGGAGTCCTCGCCTCTGATCCCGGTGCGCATTGCATTGCATTGAATCACAGTAAGAAACCGGTGCGTCAACTTCCCACACAGTAAGGAACCGTCGTCTCACCTCCCCTGCGCTGCAGTAAGGAACCGAGTCTACACCTCCCCTGAGTGTAAGGAACCTACGCATTACCTTCCCTGCGACACTTTTGTTTGTTTTGCGTTACGCCTCCCAGGTTGGTAGACCAGTTGCTGGAGAGAGTTCCTGAACTGGTGGGTAAATTGTATTCTGAGGTTGCCTCTCATAGGAGGAGAGTGCAGAACCCCAGGTTGGAGGGTCAATGGCAGTTTGGAACTACACTGAGAGGAAGGGTGGAGAATGGCTATTATGTGCCTAGGTTACTGCCCCCCACTCTGTGGATTGGCAAGGACCAGTGACATCTGGGTGGCCTACGGCATGGTCCTGGCCATGGACAACTAGGGAGTACCGGTTGGGTAGCCTAGTTGGGCCTGAGAGATTTTTACAGAGGGAACCACATGGGTTCAGAGTGGCGTAGAACCGGAGGGTGTTCCTGCAGTTGTGGGCCCGCGTCCGTGTTCTATCGGCCAAGCAGGGAATCCCATCAAGGTAGTGATTGGTCTACCCTGCATTTTGGCTGGAAGGGGGTTGTGTTGGACTTGGCCATTTTTGCTGGGTCATCCCTAAACTTTTTGCATTTCTCCCAGCCTTATTTCTGACTTTGTGTTGGTGGTTTTAGGTCTCTGTGCACTTTAGCACTGCAGTCCAGTGTAAAGTACATGCGCTCTCTGTGTTACCTTTGATATGTTTGGCCTGCCCTCCCATAGGAATGCATTGGGGATTCCCTGATAAGTATGTCAGTGATGATTCCTGGGATGGGAGGAGCAGCGTGGTTGAGTTTACTATGTATGAAATTGTATCAACGCACAAAGAAAAGGGGTATAAGGTAGAAAGTGATTGCACCTATCAACAAAATCAGGTCAACAGTATACTCTTTTGGGTGACAAGGATCATGAGGTTAAATATCCCTAAACCTCCTTAGGATCAGCAATCCCACAAATCATAAACACATCATTATGATCCAGCACTCCACATATTCACTTTAGACTATAATCATAAATTAAGTCTGTCCATTCAGCAGGTGTTGTTTCAAACAAATGTTTTCTTTATTGAATTCTTCTTTTTTCTTATATAAAAGGACCCATACAATGTAGCCGACGCGTTTTGTCCCAAAGGACTTCTTCAGGGCAAGAATTGAAATATAAAAGGGCCTCGTCTTGTACCTTCCAACACTACCGGTTGTAGCTAAGCCTTCCTTTTAGCCGGCCAGACTAGATAGATTGCCTTTTATTTTTGCTTTGTCGATCTTTTTTTAAAAGTATGATTTCACCCTATGTAGATTGTTGTTTTTCTTTTATAGCGATATCAGTGTAACGGAACAGAATCCCTCCTTACAGCGATCCATGTGGTCATAAAGAATTTTTTTTTTGAAACAACACCAGCTGAATGGACAGACTTAATTTATGATTATAGTCTAAAGTCAATATATGTGGAGTGCTGGATCATAATGATGTGTTTATGTATGAAATTGTAATAATAAATGCTGTGCGATGGTATGCGCCGATTTATTATGACTATTTGAGAAATGCCACTTTTAGAAGTTGGCATTTCTGTGTGCTGTGTGTCTGCCTGCCTGATGTGGATTGCATGTCTTGCTTTTGAGTGACAGTGGATGAGAGGTGTGTGTGGCTCCAGGAGGGGCAGGGTGAGTCAGTACTAGGATGAATGGGACATCTGCGTTGGGAGTAGTGGGAGGAGTAATCCCCTGACTCTGAATAGGACTGTGCCCAGCCTGTACAATGCTAACACCGCCCCCTGTGGTGTGTCTGATCACCTAGCCCACACCTGACAAAGGGGAAGAGGAGCTTGGAAAACAAAGTGCTCCAAATCCCCCCTGAACCAGTTGCATCTGTTTCCCCCATGCCCTGTACTGCAGACAAAGGAATGCTTGTTATAAGTATAGGGGCTGTGACCCCATGGTTCTGTGCTGGTGTGCTGTCCCTGACTTGTTGGGGACTTGCTGCTGCTGGGGCCCATTAGGAACTGCCATGGGGCTTACCTCCCTGCTGGAGTGCCCTGTGTGCTGGCCTACCTGGGCCCAGCTATGCCACATGGACCTGGAGGAACTTTTACTTGGACGAGGAAAGTGTGGGCTGCGCAGCACAGAGCTGCAGCCCTTTGAGAGGGAATCCCCATCGTAGGGATTCCCCCGTGATGCCGTCCCAAGTGGGAGCCCACCCCGCTTTTGCTTTAATTTTATTGCAGGTGCCCACCCCTTTTAGTCGATATTTCAATTGCAGGCGCCCACCCTGTGTTTTTGTTTATTTACCTGGAGCGGGAGCCCACCCTGCTCTCAGACACCTTTGACAGCGGGTGCCCACCCCGCATTGAAGATTTATGTGACGAGCGGGTGCCCACCCCGCATGGTACAAAAGGGGGTGGTGATGGACGGAGCATCAGAACCAATCAAACACTCACACCCAGTCAACAGATCTAGGGTTGATCCATCACCGTTCTTTAGCCCACTCTGCCACCCCAGTTCAGATATGGCCATATGCAAATCAGTCTGACCCTGTGCCTCATGGGAACAGTCCAGCCCGAACTGCCAAGCCATGCCTTCCCTGGACCGGAAACAAGCTTCCTAGGACCGGTTTCTGGCATTTCAGCCGTCTTCAGCCAGGCTTGCTTGAAACCAGTGGCAAAGTGAGCAAGGGACTCACGTCTGAGCATACCCTGCCAACTTATGGCGAACAAAGCGGTACAAAAGGGGGTGGTGATGGACGGAGCATCAGAACCAATCAAACACTCACACCCAGTCAACAGATCTAGGGTTGATCCATCACCGTTCTTTAGCCCACTCTGCCACCCCAGTTCAGATATGGCCATATGCAAATCAGTCTGACCCTGTGCCTCATGGGAACAGTCCAGCCCGAACTGCCAAGCCATGCCTTCCCTGGACCGGAAACAAGCTTCCTAGGACCGGTTTCTGGCATTTCAGCCGTCTTCAGCCAGGCTTGCTTGAAACCAGTGGCAAAGTGAGCAAGGGACTCACGTCTGAGCATACCCTGCCAACTTATGGCGAACAAAGCGGTACAAAAGGGGGTGGTGATGGACGGAGCATCAGAACCAATCAAACACTCACACCCAGTCAACAGATCTAGGGTTGATCCATCACCGTTCTTTAGCCCACTCTGCCACCCCAGTTCAGATATGGCCATATGCAAATCAGTCTGACCCTGTGCCTCATGGGAACAGTCCAGCCCGAACTGCCAAGAGAAGAAGAAGCGGCCGCCGCGATTTTGTGGCGACCAGGAAGCCAGGGTGCCTTGCCTGACTGTGGGCAGGGCTCAGAGCACGTCTGGCGAGCAAGGAGAGGAAGTCCCGACAGCCAGAGAAGCTGTCGGGAGCCTGCTGGCTCCATGTTGAAGTCCTGGTCCCAGGAAGGGGGACCGGGCTAAGAGGAAAGCAGAGTTTTCACCCGCCATGGAGGGAGTCAAGAAGACGGGAGCCCACAGAGGAGCGGGAGGCTACGGAGCCTCACGGGCTCCATCCGCTGGTTCCAACCTGCCCCCACCTGCTAGAAGGGGAGGCAGGCCCACGTAAGATGCCAGTGACTGGAGGAGTTCCCCGTCAGCCCCGGTGAGTGAGGGCTGGGCGGGGCACATGGCCGGGATCTATTTTCCGAGCGGACCCGCCAGAGGGTGGGCCGCTCCAACGGGGTGCGGTTGGGTTTACACAGTCCCAGAACGGGGCTCATGAGGCCATTATTGGGCCCATGCCTCTTCCAATTTTATGGCCATTCTTACAGCTGCCCCGCCTGCTAGAGGGCAGCTGCACCAAGGGGGTATTTTGTTACTTAGAGAGTCCCAGTGAGGGGCTCAGAGGGTGCGTGTAGTACCAGTGCCATGTCTGCACCGATGGGGGGCATTCGATTCAGAGAGGCCCATTGGGGCTGAAGAAGCACAGATGTGCCAGGGCCCCTTCAGTTGGTTTATTCCCGGCTGTGCTGCACCAGCGCGGGCAGCTGCAAAATTTTTGGCATATTTGTGATAGAGTCCCAGTGGGGACCCACCCCAAAGGGCACAGTGAGTGCCCAGGCCCACTTTCGGCATCACAGCTGCACGGCACTTAGCGGCAGCTGCTACGTTTAGGCCAAAATTTCTTTGGGGGCATTTGAATGAGATAGGAGTGAGATGCACTCCTCTGCCCCAGCGCAATTGCGCACTTCCGAATTCTGCTGCATTGGCAGCCGCCCTGACAATTTTGGAAATAGGGCATTTGAGCCCTCTGAGAATGCCAGTTGGGCAGGGGACTGTTGAGTTGATAGGGCAACAGGCCCTAATGTGATTTATGTGGTGCGCAGGAAATGTGATTCATGTACTGTGATTTATGCACCCTGATTGATACCTCTAATGTGGTTTATGTTATGAGGTTTTGCATATTGTGGTTCATGCTTGGGAGGTTATTCCCCACTGTGATTTATGCCTAATGTGAGTTATGATTAGGAGGTTATGGTCCAATATGTTTAGGCTTATGAGGTTGGCGTATAATGTATTTTACGCCTGATATGATACTGTGCATATTATGGGTTATGTAGCAAGATGATGCTGAGCATAGTGTTTGGCAGTAATTACTGGTTCTGGTCTACATTTATTATATGTTCTACATTTACTATGTTCACTTTGTGATGGTTCTGACAGTGGTCCAATTGACCCTGTCATGTGTATATAATCCCCTGTAAATATTACCTAGTGCCAGGTCGCACAGTGTATATTGTGTGATTACTATTCTAATGTGTTTTATGATAATACAAAGGCTATTTTTGATATAACCTTGTGTGGAGTTCCTTTTGTGGTGTGCCTAGGATGTTGTTGCTGTGAGTGTATTGCGCAAACGCTTTACACATTGCCTCCGGGATAAGCCTGACTGCTCGTGCCAAGCTACCAAGGGGGTGAGCAGGGGTTATCTTTGGCATATAACTCCCTTGCCCTGAGTAGAGTGGTGGTTTCTGCCTGGCTTTGGCGCAAGTCTTAGCCAACCAGAAATCCCATTTCTAACATGAACCTCCTGAACCAGCTCTTCAGTACACTCCTTGACCTGTAGACACAACACCTTGTTCCCCAGAGGACTTTCCTGCTTCTTGAGGCCTGCCTTGCTCCCCAGAAGATTGCCCTGCTGCTTGAGTTTTGTCTTGTTCCTCAGATACCTCTCTTGCTGCTACCAAAGGGCTGTCCTGCTGCTTAAGGACTGCCTTGTTCCCTCAGAGGACTTCCTGCTGCTTAAGGCATGCCTTGTTCCCCAGATGACTGCTCTGCTGCTAGAGGCTGGCTCTGCTTTGTGAGAAGGAAGATTAGACCTGCTCCCTTCATACAAGGCTAACCTGAATGACTCCACTGGTCAGTTGGCTGACGGCCTGTTCTGTGCTACAGGGAAATAGAAAGCTCCAGAGGCTTCCCTGCAACTATCTCAACTGACCTGCTGCACCTGGACCTGCTTGGACGTACAACTGGACCGGCCTAAGCCCTGCTGATCTCTGCTAGAGTGAGTCCCTGGTCCCTAAGAGGTGTCTCCCCTACCCTTGACTGGCATTTCCCTCTTCTTCAAGAAAAAGTGAAATCCTGAAGTTTTGGGCTCTTTAGAACCACAAATGGGCCAGTTTGTACCAAGACTCTGTCACCTGTGAAGACTGCCATCGCTTATCTCTGGTGAACCCGACTCTTTATGCTACAGAGACCACCAGTGATGACTGGCTACATGAGATCTGCACTCAACACTATTTCAACGACAGTCCACAGGGACCGCCAATGTGAAGCCCCTTTAATGACTGTCAGTGATGCCTGATCAGATCTTCGCTGTTCAGCAATGACTGTTCACAATACCAGGCCTGCTCTTTGCAATATAGCAACAACCATCCGCAAAACTCACCCTGCTCCTCATGTCCTCCTCCAACACGAGCTGGACTCTTTAGGCTAAACTTTGAGATGGTAACCTTTTCAGCTGGACCAACCTGGTCACTGGGTTGAATGTTTGACATTGTTCAGTATTCTGTCCATCAACTGTTCTTTTTGCATTTGTCACCCCGAATGGGACAGGTATACCCAGTAGTGGGTGCCCTGCTCTCCATGTCACTGGAGTTAATCTAGCCTGGCTTATATGGGTTAATACTCCAACACTGGTCCCAGGATGCTTCTTTCCAGTCCAGTTAGGACCTGGCCTGGCAGTTCGGGCTGGACTGTTCCCATGGGGAGTAGGGACAAGAGTGATTTGCATATGGCTGGGTTTAAACTGGAATGGCATGGGGAGCAAAAAATTATGGATTTAGGCCCAGATCTCCGCACTGCGGTGAATGTTTGAAATTGTTCAGCATTTTGTCCATCAATTGTTTTTTGTGCACTTTTAGAAAGCTGGCATTTTTCTGCACAGACCAACTATGCCTTTCTGCCAATGTCTTGGGTCACATGACTGTGAATGGATCTGCTGTGGTGGGTTGAATATTGCTTCCAGATAATGAGACAAAGAAACACTAGGTAGGAGAGGAGAGGGTCATCCTGACAGGATGGCTGGGGGGGGGGGGCTGAACCCAGCCCCACTTCAATTCAAAGGGCTTCACCTGCAGCACACACAAAGGAACCTGACACCATGCCTACCCTTGCCTTTGTTACCGTTGACAGTTTGGAACCAAACCTAGAGGAAGAACTGATCAGAACCAGATTTGGGGGTAGGTCAGGTAATTGCTTCACACAAAGTCTGGCTTCTGGTATAAAAGTGGTACCTTCAGAATCTTTCATCAGACCACTCCTGGGCCTGTGGAAGTTTCAGAAGAAAGACTGCCTTGCTGGCTGAAGAATGATTGTACCTGCTTATATTTAACCTAGGCTACCCAGAGTGACTCTAAAAGTAAGTTGGCTAACCTTCTGTGTGAGCTACAGGAAACCATAAAGCTTCCAGAGACCCCCCTGTAATTGCCCAGTTACCAGCACCAAGTAGACTTGCCTGAGCTCTGCTGCTGGCCTCTGCTGGAGCAAGTTTTGTTCCCCAAGAGGCGCCCTCCAGGTACTAGACAGTTGGCTGGAATCAGTGAGAGCTACTCCTGAAGAAAAGGTTGAGTTACAGAAGTTTTGGGCTCCTCAAGAATCGACTACCTGATAAAACTGCCAACATGAAGCTCCAGTGGGACCTGCTCTTCGCGCCGACAGCAACTATCCACGATGATCGAGAATAGAGACAAACACTTCTCAATACCAGCAAAAATCCCTGATGAATAACTAATACGAAGTTCTAGTGGTGACTGTCTCTTTATGCTACAGCATCGACTGTCAGCAATGCTCGACTTGGTCCTCGCACTGTTAACCTCCTCCTCACAGCACCGCTACTGTGAATAGCGCGCTTTGCACCAGACTTGAGGAAGTAACTTTTCAGCAGGTCAAACCAGGTTCCTTTATCCAATCCATGCTCTATTGCAGTCGGACAGAACTTGTAGCTTTCTACTGGTCTAATGTGATCAGATCACCGTGAGCAATGTTTTATGCTCCTTGGATCTGTTTTCAACTGAAAATATAAAAATTAATATCTTCTGTTCCATCTAAATTAATTTGCAATTTGTGTTGGTTTGTGTTTTCACGTTATCACTGTTTGTGTGCTGCATAAATACTTTACACATTGCCTTTAAGTTAAGTCTGACTGCTTTCCTGCCAAGCTACAAGAGGGTTAAGCACAGGTTCATTTAGTGGCTTTTGTAGTTCACTTTGACAAGGATTATGCTATTATTTGAGAGGGCTCCTACCCCTCTCAACTAATAACCCAATGTATTACAAGTATGCATTGATGGTGTATGAGTTAGGCACATTTATTAGAATTAATAAAAAATAAATTAATCTCTCACTACAGTTACAGGTCCTTTTTCAGTGATTATGGTTCTTCAATATCAACTCTTTTTAACACAATTTTGTAAATTCAAAATCAAGTCATAGTACAAGGATAAATTTTAAAAAAAGTAAATTGTACGGCTGTTCACTGTTTCCTACCTGGCCCTGAAAACTGTAATTTTAGTGGAAAGGGAGCTTTCTTTTGAAAAGACTGAGCGTGCACTTCAGCTTTGACCCCATAGAAATGAAAGAATTGTCAGGCTATACTCCAAAGTAAACCAAGCGCTCCTCCAAGTCTCTTGAAAAACAAAATGGAGATTATTTTCAAACTTGACAATTACTTTGTGATATTTTTTCATGTGAGTTTTGAAACGTCGAACACATTGGAGATATTTTCTCAGCACTGGATTAATATTTGCCACTCTGCTAACGCGCTAGACTAAAAAGAAACAAATGATTTCAGAGAATGTTTGGCAGAGGGGTGTGTAAACTATTTGAAGAATTTAAACATTTGTCCCACCTTTGGAGTCAAAATCATCTGTGCCAAACTCAGAGGCATTTCCAAAAAACTAAAATATCCCTACTTCTAGCAGTATCTCAAAGTCACCGAGTGAGTGACATGAGCGAGTTTGACTACACCAAGTGTTCATGAGGGTCAGGATTTTTTTCTTTCTACATCTCCTATGTACCTTTAGTTTAAAACATGTGACAAAATGTTGCATCTCCACATTAAATTTTTTCTCACCTTGGCACCTTTTCCTTGAATTAATTCTCTGAATCCCTGGCACTCTATGCTTGCCTCTCTCCCTCATTAGTCAATTTTCATCTTTCTTTTTCTCTGCTTCCATGGGATTTCTGTGATCTAATGTGACTAGCTCACTCTGTCATTACACACATTGTCTTAAGTCCTGAATTTTTCATCGAGTCATTGATGTTAGGTATGTTTGTCTAATTAGTCCATTCAAAGCAAAACAAGACCACAAAACCCAGAATGCATTGGGCTATCACACAAAAAACCACAACTGGAGACAGTGTCAGTAAATACATGAAGGGAAGTGGTTATTCCACAATGGACCATTATCTATGACCTTCTGTCTGCAAAAATGTGGACAGGAGGCCCAAAACGCACCCATTAGAGTTTTTAGTTTTACCCAGTTTGCTAGGCTATTTGGCTCAAGCTGCTCCCAGTGGAGATGCTGCAGTGGATAGTTCACTCTGTGAGTGTCCAAACTTGTTTCACCAGCAGCCTAGGCCTACCATAACGGCCCAGTCCATTTTAGGCACTCATTCATGGTATTTTGGCGCAGGGCAGAGCGTCAAGGAACCTTCCTCGATGTACTACACCAAAGTGAAAGGGCATGAATGCACTGTATTTATGCAATACAGTGCATTTTTGTATTTTCTCCCTGTTCTGGTGTCGTTTCGGCAGCCTAGCACCAATGCAGATACCCTTGCACCATGCTTCTGTTGCATGCTGGATTATTTTTGTGTAGGAAGGGACACCTTCCTGCACAAAAAAATCCTAAGGCATTTTCCTCTTTCTATGTGTGCTGCAGAATGCAGAATGCAGTACACATAGAGAAAGGAAACAACAAGGAGAAATAAACACATTTCTCCTCCTTACAGCTCACCTCGGGAGGTGTACAGATTTGGCACTTCCCCAGGTTTACATGACTTAGTAACTCTGGGACAGCATCAAAATCCATGGGTGTTGCATGGGAAAACCCACCGCAACACCCATGGAATCCCTCCCTGGCACAGAATGAGGTGACAAAAGCAAGTTGTGCTGCGTTGGCTGACTCAAGATTTATGAGGCCACACCAAGTCACACGGGATGGTTTTGCGTGGCTTTATAAATCGAATTGAAAGCCCCGCATCTTGCATGTACCACTTTACGTGGTGCAATAGTGACACAGGGCTCTCACAAATAAGCCCCTCATTGACGTCACATGCAGCTCATTCAAGGGCAGAAGAGGAAATGAATTATTTTCATAACCTGAATATAAGCAAAATGATGAACATGGGGGGCAGCAGAAGCTGATGGGGAGTGAGCCAGTGGCGCAATGGAGATATGAGCAAGCAATTGGCAGACAAGGGAATGAGGTAGAAAAGCAGCATGAGGGAGCAAGAGGATGAGGGGTGAGAGAGATAAAGCAAGAAGATCAGACAGAGCAGATGGGTTGGGAGTAAAATACTCAGCCCTGGTGGCGCAGGGGAAAAGCCACCAGGACCGTAAATTAGTAAACCACTGTAACGAAGGAGGGGCAGGAGGGGCTAACAAGAGTGAGAGCAGCTGGGGGATCAAGGAGCCCACACACAGAAAGAGGGACTAGTGCGAGTTGCAATGAGACTGAGGCATGTGTATTTTAGATGGCTATGTACTCCCAATGTAAGGAACCAATAAAAATCTGTCAAATACAGTGAAGCTGAAATACATCTCTGGGATGAGAAAATACAGCAAAAAGAGGAAAGCCATCAGATTAGGAGCAGGGCGTGGAAACACACAAAACGCGCTATCAATTCATGAACAGGGAGCAGACCCAAACCTTCTCTGAATTGATACTGAAGCACTGGTAACAATAGCGAGACCTGCAAACGAACAAAAATCAGAAAGGCAACAGACTATTCCTTGTTTAGCAAACTTTACTCTTTGATACTAATTTGAAGAAGAGCGAATAAAATGCGTATTTTTCCTCCGCCGCGGATCATTGAATCATAATTCATTGGATGCTGACAACGCTACCTGGATTTAGGACTGATACCGTTGCATTCAGGCATGGATGGCTGGAAGATGTAACAAGTTAAGAAGGCCTTTTGAATTGCTAATGCACACGAAAGATTGATTCTACATGAAAGCTAAATTGAGATGCAAACTCTCGCAGCAGGATCTCGAAAGCTAAAAGGAATGAGAGCTCAAGGGGACGCCAACACGCCATCATCATTCATTTTGTAGCTCGCCGGGATAAAGAGGCCTGCAGCCTGGAAACACCACTGAAGCGGCTGTGGGCTGAAGAAAACATGTTGAGCCTGACAGCTCGGCGAAAAGGGCTCTCATTAAATACCCTGGAATATGAGAAATCACAGACTGGTAACTATGTAAGCAGTAGTGGCAGCAAAAGCATTACAAGAATGAAAACGTCTTGAGCAATTAAGTATATCATTGGATACCAGCATTTTTGCTGCCCACTAGAGATTGAACAACAGCACTTAGCGCACTGTTTGCAGAAAGCCAACCTTAGAAATGCATTGAAGAGCTTTTTCAATGACGTGTTTCCTCGTGAGCGAATCATGGGTCGACACGTCACTCCTCTCTCTCGCCAACCTATTGCTCATCTCATCCATTTCTACTTCTCCATCCTTTCCGCTGGTTTATCCTATCATCTCCTCAGTGAAAAATCTTTATTTGGCTCTGTTGTTGTTTTTCATATTTCTCTGTAAGATGGAAATCAAACTTCACCTAATTAGATGTGCAGCACACTGATACCTTCAGGATGAATGTATTTGATATGAACATGTAAATACATAAAATAAGTATTTCAAAGAAATGCTACATATGCATCTAAGAAGGCATCTCACAATTGATGTATTTCTATATTTAGAGACATGTGGGACAAACCCCATCACGATATTTATTGCAATGATGGTCTAATTGGATGAGATGCATGCCAGGGAGGACTTCAGACAATACAGTCCTAGAAGGAGGAGTAAAATGAAAAGTGTTCATAATCATCAGGAATACAAGTTCAGATTTTGTGGAGCACAGAGCTTAATTTATGAAAGAATAAGTAAGTGCCAGTACCCAAGGCTCTGCTCATTAATCCGTGGTCTGTCCTAGTTAATGTCAGCATGCCGGATACCAAAGCAGGTTAGGTATGAATCCAGCTCATGCCTTAATAATCCACTATCAGGCATTCCCTGCCTATTTATCTCACTTCTGCTTTCTCCCTTTTGTACGAGTTTCCCGTCTTTCTCTTCCTTCTCCTTTCCCCTCTGTTTTCCATCTCTTGCTCTCGGTCAATGTCTGCTTAGGAAAAGTAAGTGTGGTCCCCAAAAATGACTGCAAGTGGGCCCCACTGGAAACCACCTTCCCAAATTATAGTGACTACTCCTCCTCGCCCCACTGCTCCAAAGGAAAAATACAATGATAGTAATATATCATTATGATTATCGTATTTTTTCTACGGAAATCAGTGACTTGCAGGTCTGGGCAGCGCAAGGGGAGGAGTGGTTTGCACTCCGTAAGTCTCCACGACTGCTTGGCCGGCCCTCTTGGGCCGACCAAGTAGTCCTGTGCACTTTTCGTGTTCGACACCAGGCTGCATTACAATGCCTGAATCAGGAACATGCAAAGCCTCCCTGAACACGTGTGAGCGCCGAACCACAGTGCTAAGACCAATCACAGCGCTGCATTGCATCGTTGTGATTGGCTCAAGAGAGCCTGCTGCTCGGGTGCGTCCCACTGCTGCTGACAGCCGGTACTGGGACCGAAAGATGAAGAGGACAGAAGAGAGGCGGCTGTCCATTCGTTTCAGGTAAGTCCTTTTTATTTGTTTCCCTGCCCTCCCACCCAACCACCACCATCCGGTACCAGCCGCGACTGCCAAATGAAGTTCTAGTTCTAGTTGAGCACACAAATGGAATATGTTGCTTGCTTTTTTCACCTTTAAAAACCACAAAGAAAAAGTATGTGACTAACAGGATGTACAACTTGTATAGGTATGTGAAATATTTTATTCTGACCAGTGACACCAGGCTCCAGGCATCAACTGCCATCCTAATGCCTCAGACCTTCACATTCTGATTCCCTTCAAGGTTCCGCTCAAGAACACTCCATCCCATGCCCCAATCCTTAACAACACACATCTCCCTCTCTACTATACCAATCCAAAAAAATGTTGCTTTTAAGACACCATAGCATTTGGGGAAACTCTCACAAGTGGAAAGAATCATGTTGTACAGTTAAGAGGAAAAAGCTAACATGCAAGCAAAAGGATAACAAAGAACAACTACACATGCATTGCCTATACAATCAGAAATCATACTGTGAAGTAGAAAGAGCATAACAGCAAAATAACAATGAACTTGTACTGGCATAGTCCAGGAGAAATACATTAAACTTTAGATGCCTGAGATGCAATGGATAACATTGAGTAATATATTAACACTATGGAATTGCCAGGCATGTTTGGGAAATGGCTAATCGCACATTCATCACGTAATTTCAAAATTTGGATGGTAAAGATTTAGCCCATAGAGGTTTGGAACACCTCAGTAAATCAGGCCCCAATTCCTCTCTATTGTCACAACTGGGATTTAAGCGATTGCGCACATAGTCAGACATGGCATCAGGCACAATAGCAATTATGATTTTAATTCAGATCTTACCGCTCTCTAATTCTACAACGTGGTCTTTAACTTCCTTTAAAGTAGCTGGTGCGGAGAATCTGGGAAAGCCTTTAACTACGTGATGAGGTTTGTTCACTTTCACCCAGTCCCTCTCTTTAACTGGTAATGCTCCCCATGGATTTTCAACTGTACTGTACTTTCTTTGTACTGCACTTCTTATGTCTACAACCCGTTTGTCTTCATTAAAATCCATGACCTTTCTATGCACCTCTTCCTTGTTCAAACCAGAGCCCTCTACCTTCCCTCTTACAAATGAAAAAGGTGACATTCCAGTACTTATGAGAGGCATAGTCCTGATTGCCCAAAGCATATCACAAAATATTTTCCTTCAACCAAACCCATTCACTAGTGCCAACTGTAACTGATCCTTAACGGTGCAATTAAATAATTCTACTAACTATTGCTGAAGGATCATGTAAGGAGCATCTGATTTGCTTAATTCTACTGACTTCATAAATTCCCCCATTTTCCTAGACACAAATTGGGTTCCATTGTCAGTTACTAACTGCTCAGGGAAGCCTTCTCTAACAAATACCTCTTGTAAAAATTCAATGACTGCCGTGGTGTTTACGGTTTCCACAAACATTTACTCGCGCCATTTTGACATGTAATCTATTAGGACAAAAACTTACTTAGGAGTGGCACCTAGAATGGCCAATGTCCCAGCAATGTCCAATGCTAGCTTTTTCCATGGTTCATTGACGCATTTCACTTGTGTGACAGGATCAGGTACTGTTACTCGAGTTGTTTTGCTCAAAACACATCCGTAACACTTTCTAACGTGGTATTTAATATCCCTGTCTACTCCCGGCCACCTAATCTCTTCCCTCACTCTCTTTTTCATGGCATATATGCCTAAATGTCCTTCATGAGCAAGATTTAATATCTTACTGCGAAGATAACAGGGTACAACTAAAGGTTCACATCTGTGCATTACTCCATTCATAATGGACAATTTCTCTGCAACTCTCAAAAATGGAACTAGGGTTTCTCTCATTTCCTTAGTATGAAGCCATGTATCTGACAAATACTCCATGACCTCCTGCATTACTGTTGGATCTGGCACATTTTGGCTGGCTGATGTTAGGCCCTGGCCAGGCAGAACCTACCACTGCCATCAAGAGTGAGTAATTACGCTCACTGTATAACCTGGGCTCACCCTTGGGTAGCTTGGCAGTGAGCAGTCAGCCTTATCACTGAGGCAATGTGCCTGAGACAACAGAAGCAAGCCTGTTGAAGGCTGGAAAGGAAATGGCACTCGCATTATGACACCGATGATAAGATCGAGTACAGCAAAGCCATCGCAGATTCTAAAACAAAAATCCTAACCACTAAAAAATGCTATTAAACTGCTAAAATTAGCTCATCTCCTAATTCCACCAAATAACTCTTTTCCACAGTTCAGAAACTGAGTAAACTCCTCATTCAGAAAAATACAGGTGTAAATCAAGACTTTTGTAATCTGCTAGCAGACTCCTTACTGGCAAAACTTAGAGCAGTCCTTTCTCTTCATTCGTCGGGTGGTGGGAGGGCAACCTAAGGGAACCTCCCCCACTGCGATCGATGTCTTAAGTGGTGAAGGCATTCCAGCAGCCACTATCCCCTGCTTTCATAATTTTAAGTCAGACGAGATCGGGTTCACACTGGGACCCTTGCCCCCCTGAAATTCTCCACCTGGCCCCAGAGGCTATGGCTAACTACCTTGCAGATATTTTCAACCAGATGTTCTCCGATGGATATTTTCCGCTACCTTGGAAGAGGGTATCCATTCTCCAGCTGCTGAAAAATCCAAACTTGGATAATAGCAATCTGAACAGCTACAGGCCCATCTCTTGTCTACCTCTACCAGCCAAGATCATAGAGAAGGCCATGAATATAGAACTTACCAAGTTTACTGATGAAAATAAACTTCTCGACTGCGCTCAATATGGCTTTAGAAGTCAACAAAGTACTAAGCTGGCCCTGATCAATGTGTCGGAAGAAATAAGAGAGGTTCTGGATAAAGGTAAGAAGACAGCCCTGATCCTTCTGAACCTCTCAGCCGCTTTCAACACAGTTGATCACGAGCTTTTCATAAGTTGACACTTTTCTGTAGGGATCAGGGGCAAGGCTCTGTCTCTTCTTAATTCTTTCTCTGTGACAGAGAGCAATGGGTAGAGTACGGTGGACACATGTTGTCCCGGTTCATCTTTCCCTTCGGGGTGCTGTAAGGCTCTTCGCTGAGCCCGACACTTTTCAACCTTTATGTCCCTCCCATCTGCTCTCTCATAAAGTCCTTCGGCGTCAAGACAGTGTCATATGCCGATGACACACAAATTGTAGCGTCCTTTTCAGGGTACTCAACTAACACTGCACTGAAATTCCATGATTGCTTGTGCGATATAGGACATTGGATGTCCCAAAACTGCCGGAAGCTAAACACAAGGAAAACCGAGGTGCTTCTATTTGGACGTGACACCTCTTTTTGGCAACCAAGTTGGTGTCCACAGGAAATGGGAGAAATCCCAACTCCTGTCTCTAAGGTAAAAAAACTAGGAGTCTACTTTGAAGCTATCAGGAAAATTCTTCCTTTCATCCCGCTAGAACTCCAGAAAGTGGTGGTAACAGCTCTTATCCTGTCTAGAATAGATAATTGCAGTGGGCTGCTCCTTAACATACAAGCACACTTCCCACCAAAATGCAGGTCCTCCAAAACGCAGAAGCTTGTCTTCTGCTTCATATCCCGAAAGTAAACGGTCTTGGCCCGACTACTTGGCAAACAAATTCAAGTGGTACATTCCAGAGAGGCAGCTCTGCTCTGCGACATCTGCAAATCCGGTAATCCCAGGGCCAAAACAGCCTCATGGGGGGAGAAGTTTCGTTACAGGCACAGCCAGATTGTGGAACCCACTCCCACTGGCACTTAAGACAGAAAACAGCCTCTTGGCATTTGGTAAACTTTTACAAACTCAGCTTTTTAACTACTAGCCCGTTCCCGCCTTCCCAACACCCAACACTGGCGAGCAGCTCATGGTGAGCCGCCGTGCCTAGACACCTCCGGGTATTAGTGCGCATGATAAATTTAAATTTAATTTAATTTAATTTCACTAAAGCATTGGTATAGCACTCTCACACAATAAATACACTGAGCATCACAAAAGAGTCTTCACATGTGGTGTATGTAAATAAAGCTTGTATTCAATACACACATTAACTAACACTGAATGAACATCATGTCTTTCTGGGCATCAATCACATTCAGAAATATCACAAGGAGTACTAGGCCTAACCATTTTAAAATGAAATCAGTAATATGCACACTTGGGAAATATCCTATTTTACCCCCCCAGTACCCTTATGTAGTGCGAATCATTTTCAGAACGAGGCCCACATTGGAAATTATTATAATTCAATTCCACACAGTTATAGGGTACACTTCAGATCACAACGATATCAGAACTGTGTACACAGAGATAATTACAACACTTTTAAACAGACCCTGGGCCTAGGCCTACGGTGCTCTTGGGGAGAGGATGTAGCATTACAGTTAGAGAGGTCAACCTCAAAGCTGTGGAACTGAGTTCAAGTCTTGGAAACAACACTCAACATCCTGTGATTCTGGGTAAATCACTTAATCTCTTCTAGCCTAACAAAAAAATGAATGTTTTCATCTTTAATGAAACTGGTGCTCATGTAAAGCGCTCTGATATCTCTGGGTCTAGTTTGCGCTATACCTGGAGTAGTATCCTATTGGCAGGGGATCAATGTGTTAAGCAACACCGCAGAACAGTGTAGTTAATAACAGGCATTCACACACTCACGGACAGTTCCGTATGGAGCACACTTGTATAAACGAACACCGAACCGTAATGCTGTGTAACTGATATCAGGCAGGTCAGTTCATAATATACATGTAGACCCCATGGCTCAAGCCCTCTTCTACCATTCAGCTAACCTCGACCACCCTACAACCATGGGTGGGAGATAAAGGAAACCTTCCCCCTGATACTAGGCTCATCTCGGCCAGAGTTACACTTAGTCAAGGTCCCAGGTAAGAAGGTGGGGCTAGGTAGCAGAGCTAATTAGGTGGCAGTCAATAAATGGAAGTTGACGCCACTACTAGGAAAGTTCACCCTCAGTATGCGGAGCAGAAGTGGTCTGAGGGCGATAGCCATTCAATCATAGGAATTGACACTGCGACTTCTGGAACCAGCCCATTTATGCAGACTTTTGTCCCGCTTTCAATCACTCTTAGAAAAGTTTCTTAGCCCAGCTAATTGCTTTCACCTCCCAGGCACAGTCTGGGCAATGCGACCAGGCAACACAAAGTCATCGGGCTTGAGTGAGGATAGGGTGATTCATTTGCTGCACTGAGGGCGCAAAAGGGAACAATTGAGAAATAGGAAATGAAGCAGGGAGCCTCTCGGATAAAGGAGGCGCTCTGTCATACACATGTTAATCAAAGTAGCACCCAGGCAATCCAGGCATCACGGAACAAGAAGCCACTCCTCCACACCTCTCTGGAAATGAGGCACAATGTCTGGTGCACGTTAACATGAATTGCAGCAGACAATTCCAGTCACACATAATGAAGAGCCGCAAACTCAGTACCTCCCTGGAAATGAGTAGGGGTGGGCGGAATTTGCGAAATTAACTTTCGCAAATTATCGCAAAAATGTTTAAAATGATCGCAAACAAGCGGAAATATCGCGAAGATGCGGAAGTTTTTTTCCGGCATGTTCGCGAGATTTTCTGCATGGTTGCGGGTCGCCAACTTACCCATGTGGTTGCTTGCGGGCGCAGCCATCTTGTTTTGAGTTGTCTCGCGGTGCATGATCGCGAGAAGAAAGACGGGATCGCGCGACGCATGACGTCACTGCGGGCGCGAAATGTCGCGAGACAGCGCAAATGGCTAAAAACAATACAACATCTCATGGAGAACGCGACCGGATCAAGAAAACTTGTCGGCGAACGCAGGGATTCAGGTAAGGCGATCGCGCGCATGCGAGAATGTATTATTTTACAGCGCGAGCAAGAAACAAATTATCGCCAAGCTGCGGAAACCGGAATTTTTGACATTTTCGCGCTCTCCGCGGAACGCGAAAATGTCAAATTATCGCAATTTCCGCGAACGGAACGAAATTTTCGCCCAGGCCTAGAAATGAGGCACAATGTTGGGTGAGCGTTGATCTGAGTCACACCAGACAATTCCGGTCACACACAATGAGGAGCTCCATATTCCGTACCTCCCTGGAAATGAGGGACAATGTCTGGTGCATGTTGATGCGGGTCGCACCAAGCAATTCTGGTCACGCACACAAGGAAGAGTTGAAAATTCTGCTCCTTCCTGGAAACGAGGCAAATTATCTGGTGCAAGTTGAAATCGGTCTCACCAGACAATTCCAGTCACTTACACCGGTGCAATTCGGCAGTGCCGCACAAGGTAGAATGAGGCACAACTACGGGTATGCCCTCATCTCCCAGGGTTGCAACCTGTGAATTGGACACCACACGCAATGAGTATGCAGTTGACGTGTCGCATGAGAGAGATGTTGCACAATCAATGAAGTGGGCCATGCGGGGTCCCACATCCAGTGAATCTGCTCACTGCCAACAAGCCACTTATGTGTGTTGAGGCCTGGTGATGCAGGGGCCACACTCCATAGATGCACATAGTACTTTTGGGACTCTGAACAAAGCAATCCGGTCTCTTGGTGCAATACCTAGTTCCACGTTCATGCTGCCCTACCTGTTGGGATCCAGCAGATGATGTGGGCACTTAAGAGGGCACCGCTCTCCAGGTGTCACAAGCAGAAGGTGTGGGTCACCTGTGGAAGGTCTTTGATGTCTCCACAAGAGAAGAGGTGGCAAACCAACAAGCTCTTGGGGAGCACATGTATGGAGGCCACAAAACAGTAGGGAGCCAGCCTAGGCGGGCCACTATTCGTGAAGGGTGCACAGTCCCTTTCAATGGCAGTAATCTTCCTCGTGCACAACAGATTCCTCTGGGAGTGTGCACCATGCATTTCCTGGGTCTCCAGTCCCACAAGTGTACCTTTACCTTGATGAAGTATGGCACCAGTAGTTATACTGTAGCATGTCTTTGAAGTTGGAGGTGGTTCAGAGGGTTTCCCTTTGAATCACAAATATCTCCCCTAAATTTTAGTCCTGTATGTCATGGGGCTGGGAAATGCAGATCTTAATTTTTAGCAGGGTCATGAGCTGGCTCCCCAGAGGCCAAGTGTCAAAACCTCTCCCTCCAATCTATCCAGCCAGGCCCTCAAATTGCAGAGGCATGCCGTTCCAGTATCATGTTCAATGTTTATAGTTGTCTCTGGGGAATGCACAGATGTGCTCCCCCAGCCTTCAGTATGGACTGGAGTCAAACTAAAAGGCACACAAAGAGTTTTGGAGCAGATAAATGCCTTATTTCGAGAAATGACATTTTTAAGCTATTAATGACAAATCCCTCTGTACCACAGGAGTGGAGTTGTCCTTGAGAAATCAAGGATAAGAAATATTATGAGGCTGCACCACTGCAGGCCACTATTGTAGTTTCAAGTAATTCCAACCATACCTGAATGTTAATCTATGGGAAGAGCAAATCTCATAGGTAGTGAAAACACACAAGGGTATTCTTCATCAGCTGAGAAGGGAACACACATATGTACCCGCACTTCCTTTCACCTACAACTTGCTTCACCCCTTAAGGCTTACCCCAGGGGGGCCCTAGTAGTAGTGAAAGGTCCCATAAGTATTCACCAGGTGTTTAGAAAGACCAACCTGAACAGAAGTGCAATTCCACACACACAAGTGTGCAATGGCAGGCTTGACACATGTTTAAAAAAATCATAGGTGCCAGTGCACACCCACTGGCCTGCAATAGCAGGCTTGTGCCATGTTTAGAAGAATCAGGTAAGCACCAATTCCTAACATGTGCAGAAAGGATGTATGCACTTTCACACTGCATTTACAGAGGGAAAGTGACCAGAGCTCTAAGGCCACTAAAAGAGAATCAGCCAAACCCATGAGAAAAAAGAAAAATGTTTAGGGAAGCACTAACAAAAGCTTGTCAGGTCTAACAATTGCCTCAACATCCAGATAGGCTTTCTTCTACTCCGCCTCTGAAAGTGCACTATTCAACATCAAATCTTCTGCTCACACAAATTCCACATACTCAGAGTCCTGATCAGCTTTGCGAAATTGCTCATCCAGGGGCATCCTGAATAAACAGTCAGCTGTAAAGTTGCACACCACAGGAACATATTGCAACTTATATTGGAAGTCCTGCAACTGGTATTGTCATTTGGCAATATGAGGAGTTGCCCTTCCACCACACTTGGTTTTCAACAAATCTACCAGTGGTTTATGATTGGTTCTGAAGAGAAACTCATTGACCCAGATTAAAATTGTAAAATACTGGATGCCCCACCAAATTGCATAAGCTTCTTTTCTATTGTGGAATAAGTGCACTTGGCACCCCAGAAGGTTTTCAAGGTGAATGCAATCATTTCTTCCGCTCCATTGCTTCTTTGCCATGTGAGGGCAGCTCCCAAACCATTATTACTTGCATCGGTGGTGATGATACATACATCACCTGTGTTAAAAGTCTTTAAGGGCCAAGTGCAATTATTTCCTGCTTAATGGATTTAAAGACCCTATCACACTTCTCATCCCAAACCAATCTAGTCTTTGCCCCAAAAATGATCTTTACTGGTCCTTGTCTTAAGGTGTGGGCACATCTTCAATCACTCAAGATCTCAATTTTAGGCTCTACTCCCTTACCGGATATGTGGTGTCCTAAATAGTCTACTCTTGACTGACTGAATTTGCATTTGTCCCTCCTCAATGGAAGCCCATTCCTTCTGATTATTTGAATCACCTGATTAAGACTTAAATCAAGTTCATCCTTACTTTTGCCATACACCAATATGTTGTCCTGGAAGTACGCAACACTAGGCATATACTTAAACAAATTTCCCATCAACCTCGGAAATACAGCTGAGGAAGAAGCTAAACTGAACGGAATGCACACGTAATGGTAAGATCCGTCGGGTGTTATGAAAGATGTTAGATGTCTCGATTCCTTGCACAACTCTATTTTATGGTAGGCTGACAGCATATCTAGGGATCTAAATATTTTGGCCCCTTTTAGAGTGGTTAACATTTCATTAATATTTGATATCCACCCAAAATGTTTTTTTCAAGTCACATAAATCCACGCATAATCTCACAGACTTGTCAACTTTGTGCACTATAATTATGGGGGAATGCCACTCGGGTCCCTCAATTGGCTCGATTATATCTAACACTCATAATTTCTTCAACTCCTCTTTCAATTCCTTCCTCAAAGCCAAAGGCACCTTACGTACATTGTGCACCACGGAGCAAGAATTCTTCTTCAGAACAATTCAAGGTTGAAACCCCTTCAACTTTTCCAACTCACTGGTGAACACACTGGGATACTCATTAACCCACCTGCAATCATCTACCAAAGATATATTTTGGCACTTTGATGACTAATTTTCCTTGAACAGCATGTTCCTTGAAATGACCTGTTCTGGGTGATTGCGGCCCAGCACAATATCAAGCGCCCCTTGCTTGTCCCACCCTAGAAGGTTCTAACCATTCCTCGTAACATATATTGTGCATTGTGTGTAATGCCTTCAAATTCACTCTTTTTTTCCCCATAGGCAAATCTTTTTTGGGGGATGCTTCAAGCTGAATATCTAGAAATCCTTTGAATTCATTCATACTCACTAATGTGTAAGGGGATCCCGAATCAGTCATTACTTTAATCTTTCTATCATTCACTAAAATGTCACAATGTGGTGGAGTTCTCTTCCTAATTGACCCTAGTGAAGCATCTTCTACAAATGTACCTCACTTATCTTCAGGTGTTAATAATGTTACTATGAAGTTCTCATCATACCCAGTCTCAACATCATCCACTACAGTCATAGTTTGACCCTTTTGATTCATTCCTAATTTACATGCATGAGCACACTGCCCTATCTTGCCAAATTGTATGCTTGACCCATCTACAGCAAGATAACTCTTACAGTTTCTCAAATGAGTCTTGCTCCCACAACAAAAACACATTTTTTCACTTTTCCTCAAACAAACTTTTCACGCACACTGAAACTCTATGGTGACCCTTTGTCTACATGTTTTACATCTCGTGGTTTCTCAGATTTGCATGATTTGCTGAATTGTTTAATGAATAGCATTACTTCATACATGTCAGAATTTATAATCAGCTCTTTGACACAATATTCAGAGTGTTCAATACTTCTGGCTATTGTAAATGCTTTTTCGAAATCTGGGTCATCAGTAGATACAAATTTCTCTTCGATTTTCCTATTGTTAGTTTTTTCAATGAGTTGATCATGTATAATTTAGTCTTTAAATTCCAACTTATTACCCATTGGTGCAGGTGTTCGCAATGCTGTCAAAAAGTTATCAATTGGTTCAACAGGAAGTTCCGATCGTTTTAAGAGCTTGTGCCATTCTAAAAGTGTGTTCTCCTTAAGGTTAAACCTCTTGTCCCAAGTGTTCATTACAGAAAGGTAATTGGTTAGTACTTCATTTGCATCCCCTTCCCCATCCCCTGTACCTATATGTACATTCAGTACTTCTAAGGGAGAATTTTTACTGCATTTCTGCCTTCAGGCTCAAGTTTATAGACCAATAAAGATTTATTTTTCTTTGAGGTGAAAGTGTCACCATCAATGGCTTCTAAATGTGCCTTGACTGCCTCCCTCCATTCCTCCCAACACAGGGAGGGGTACCAAACACTGTCAAAAATGGTGGTGGGTGCTTTAATTTTGTTCATAAGTTAAACAAGAGCTGATGCCTCCTACATTATCATGCAGAAATTATAGTGTGCCTATCACCATTAATGCAGGCACAAATTGGGAATAGGAATAGGTATGCCTGTCACCGAAAAAAAAGAATTCCGGAGAATTTGTTGTTTTAGATGCCTGCTGATTCAGTCTGTCCATATACCTAAATTGTGAACTTCAGTTATCGATTCTTTGTGAAAGGATTGGTTTAAACTTGCATTGGCATATAGCCACATTGTCAACTACAATTAAAGCAAACTTCCAACATGCAACTGATATTTCCCTTCCTTCCTAATGATTTTCTTTGAAGCCCTGTTGATCAATTTAACCTTATCTTTCACATTACTAAATGGAACCCCCAGTGCCATGCACAGTCTCTGAACCATAATCTCTGAACTACCAGGACCAAGTAATGTTTAATTTGAGCCAGTGGTTTCCGGTGCTCGGCACTGGCACTTAATTGTCAACACCGGCACATACACCAGTCTGACAAATGGTGGCAACGTTTATCTAATTTAGCGATAAGCACAACACAAGCACTAATACCTGCCACCCAAACCATTCTTATAGCTTTGGGGATCTTAGTCTGAATTGTGGCACTGGTAGGAGTGTGATTATATTTGTAGTTGTGTTAGCATTGCTGACAGGGGCAATGGGTGGTGCAAGCTACAGCCGCCTCCTAATGATGGCCCTGGCGCTTATCCTTTCACAAATTAAGTACCGGACCAAGAACTTTACATTTTCCCCTTCAAAAAAACTATTACCATAATCTTATATCTTATTGATCTTCCTTATCAACTTATAGTTCTCTATATTTTGATGTTCACTGGAGTAGTCCTGCATTACAAGCCAATCAGGATAAAGTAGTGAACTAATCTTCAATCCCTCAACTTTTAGAGAGGTCAGAAATATACATGCCAAACAGGACAATCAAGGACATATCCTTGCATGACTTCATTTTTAGTAGGTATTCCATCAGTCAAACTTCCAGAGCTGCCCCAATCTACCTAGACCCAATTACCTCCTCCTTAGAGTGATCCTCAAAGACTGGTGGCTATACCAGGCTGACTTCCCAAACAATTAGAGACTTTATAATGAAATGTTATACACATGCAACAAAGGCTGTGGGTATTCATTCCAAAGCAATCTGGACTGCATATGGAAATGTTACAAAATTAGTCAACTTAATGGAGTGAACTTGACATAATCAGTCTGGGTCATATTATATATACATAAAGAGAATAGACCATTCCATAATGATGACTTTTAGTCATTGTTTTCTAACCCTCCAGTGAGCCAACTCACTGATTGACAGCTACCAAACTGTATGCTAAAATTAGCATTAGGGAATATCCATATAGAGAAAGCTAAAAATGTTTGGGTATATGGCAAGTCTGTCTATCACTGAAGGTGTGAATTTTTGGGCCAGTCATGCAACATTGTGGTGCAATGACCAGAGAAAGGGTTATTCAAGTCCCCATTTGTAGATACATTACTTTAGTTCCAAGTACTTTGCAATTAATTTAAGAAATAGTAGTCTTTAATGATGAATGCTATGTGAATTAAAATCTCACTCTGATCAGATGCAAACAGCAGCTATTGACATCATCACTCCTGCTTTGTATGTAGGGAGAGAATAGTTAGTGGGAGAGCAGTAATGCAGACAATAGGAAAAAAGAGACAAGATCAAGGGTATCATAGTTCCACTTTAGGGATGTGTACAATAGAACACAATGAGGACATACAGTGCAAAAAAGTAAAAATAAAAGTTGCAAAATGTAAGAGATGGTTAGTAAAAATTGATTAAGTGAAAGCCTCAAATCGACAAGGAAATGTGGTTGGTGGAAGTGAGTTTTATGAGTGCTGTAAGGAAATGAGATGTATTACATGGTGTGATTGAGCAACCTCACCGTGTGAATAATTTGTCAAACACTTTAGGACCTGTATGTTTTAATTTGTTAAACCCTCTAGCTCAGCCCTGAATAGCTGTGTCTCTGAGCAGCAAGGCTTTCACAGAGGAACAAGTGTAAAGCATTGAAAAAACAACAAAATAACTTGAAGAAGAAATATACAAGTCACTCAAGAAATCTGAGACTAACTTACAAAAAGAGATTGCATTTTTATGTATTTTACTTACCACAACCAAAAGATCCACCAGAGGCTTCTGCAGATATAGATTTTACAAGGTATACAATATAAATGCACTTTTTACTCAACCGTGGACAAGCATTGGCAAATGCAACAAATTTGACCCTTAGAAAATTTTTTAGCATAGAAGTTTGGCTACTAGCATTGCGGTCGGTTAGAATTACTTTGAGTGGCCAAATCCACAGGTAGCCAGTCATATCGACTAGTTACGTCATCATAAACAGTTACTTCAGTAGATGAAGCAGCTTTCAGTCGGTTTCAGTCACTTTTATCCTCTGCTGTGAGCAGGACAAAGCAGGCACAGACCATCTCCTTTGCTTGCCACCGGATTCAGCAGTTGCAGTCCACACCAGTCCAGACCCTCTTTGATGGTTGCATGGTGCAGCAGGGCAGTCCTTCTTCCACTCTAGATGAGATCCATGTTGTGGGTGCCAGGGGTGCCGTATTTATGCTCAGAAAATGCCCACAGAGTAGGATTTCATTAGTAGCCTATCAGTTACCAGGTTCACTTCCTCCTGATTACTACCTCCAATGAAGTGTGGCATCTGACCAACATGGCAGAACCCTTCGTTTGGTGACCGGAGCTCTCTAGTCCAACCCAGAGGTGAGGCTGCCAAGGGGGCTGCACGCACTTGAAAAAACAGTTTAGCAACTGGTCTTCCCAGTGTCAGATGGTTTACCTGGACAATGAAGCAGCTCCTCTCACAAGTGTTACCCATTTACCCTTCAAAGGTGACTTACCATGAAGCTCGCCTTTTGGGTCAACACCTGTGCAGCTTCCTGCAGGAGGGAAGTAACATCTGTCTCCAGTGCAGACTTCTATTGTCTCTTTTCGTGGGAGTCATTAGCAAGCGTACCTAGGGTGCAGCAAGCTGCTCAGGGACAGGCTCCTTGTGCAATTATTAAATGCATGGGAGATTTAAAGGCAACAAAGTGCACACTGCCACATTTTACATTAAATTCATCTTAAAAATCATATCTGTTTTTTTATGTAATGAGTTGTTTGATACCTTGGAACATCAACAGTGGTCAGCATATTATCCTGTACTCACCAGTGGTCGACCATGACTTTCCACAGCAAAACCAACAGTTTCACGTTTCTTTTTCCAGAATATGCAAAATACATGTTCTGCCTCTGAAATATGCTGCACTCTGCCTTAGGGAAATGTAGGCCTGCCATATGGGTGACATACATATTGCTGAGGCAGATTCGGCTTTGCCTTTGCTTTAAATGGCAAAGTTAGGCTAGCAGTTTAAAACTGCTCTTTCAGTCTGCAGTGGCAGACTGGGAGACTTGTTTTACTCATATCACAGCCAGGGTGGCACAACCAGTGTTGCAATGCCTGGGGTGACCTTCTAACTTTACATACCCTGGATACCTTGGGTCCCATACACTAGTTACTTAAAGGTAAGCTAGTCTATGTCAATTGAGTATAAGCCCATTCAACAGATACTTTTAGGGTCAGGGTGCTGGCATTGACTTCTGTTTAGCAGGCCTCAGTGTTCTCTGAGTCAAAAAACCAGCGGCATCAGTCCATAAACTTGCCAGTGAGCAGCCTAAAAGAGGCATTGCCCTTGCAAGCACCATTACAGATGAATTCATTCCTGCACCCTTCACTTGTCATGAGAAAAGCCTGACAAAAGGCTATCACATGTATGTTGACAAATCTCAAATATCCGACACACTGGAAAATGAAACAGGTACCAAAACCCGTGAAGCCAGTACAAAATTGGATGTACTAAAATTGGATTTACCTGAATGGTCAAAGTCAGATATTTTACTTGAGCAACTAACTGACCCTTAACCTCTCCCTTATCCTAGCTAGAGGCTTTTATCCAAATCAAAGGCCAGTTCAAAAGATTTGTAATCGTAGAGTTATTTTTAACAGTTTTCTCACCTATACTTCCTATATGAACTCGATCATCAAAAATATGCCTTCAACAATGTACACTTCTTTCAGGGCGTCCTTAATTTCCTCCAATTCCCGCAGAGGATCACACTGGTCCTACCCATGATTTCAAATCCCCTGAAATTCATTAACATTAAAAGCAATCTTACTGCCCTTCATAGGGCTTTGCTAGACAAACTGCAGAGAGTTTAAAATTACACACCAGATAACTTTTTCAGCCTAAGGTGCAAAGATCACATCACACCCTTAGATAAATCACTTTATTGGCTACCTTTTACAGAGAGATCCAATTTTTAAATGATGAGCCTTGCATACATACACAAGTTCATGGTTATGCGCCAAGTTATCTAATCACTCTTTTTGAACCCAACCACACTGAAGCACACACGATTATCCTGTGCGAATTTACTGATAATTCAGGAAGCTAATTCTACATAGATATGGAGCAAGATCCCTCCATGCATTCAGAGACTTTCACCATTGGGGAGAGGGACTTTATGCATTACTTTATTACTTCATTCAACATATGATGATGTACAAAATAGGGTCTAGTGAGTGACTGGTTAGGATATAGTGTCTCACGAACTGCCCTTCCTAATGGTATTTCCGGGCATGGGCCGGTAGTGCTGAGATTATTTGTCGTGTAGTTTCTGCTGTAATTATATTGTAGGATTGATCTAATGTGCTTTCAAAGAGAACAATTTGTAACATCGATACGTGATTCACTAATGCTTTCAATCTGTGCTTCTTTGGAAACTCCCGAATGATAGATGCTTGCCACCGAGCAAAGCGGAGCAGCCCAATGAATAGGCGATTACCATGAGCGCTCACCCGCCAATGGGTGTCCAAGCACTCACACACAGCAACAGGATGCAATGTCATCCCTGCTAGGCAACTGTGGCTACCAGCACAAGCCTATGGAACCTTGTTTCTCCCATGAGGAAGGGAATGACCAATTCAGAGCTACCGCGAGCCATGAAAGTTCAAATAAAACATGCTTGCAATACGCCAGTGGCACGGTTCTTGGGCCTGTACAAGATATGGGTGGATTGTACATAACTCGGGAGATCTGAGTAAGACTGCATAACAGGATTTTCCTAACTAATCGTAATGATTAGTGGTTTGATGTTATTCTCACTAGTTTTGTTCACCTTTTCTATTATTTGTTTCTTTATCATGACAACTCCGATCCCTATTTTCTATAGCAGGTTAGGGGGTAGAAAGCGTACACTAATATAATTATTGTGTATCTATATAGATTTGGTTAGGTACATGGATTGATGGAAGCCTCTCCTTAAATATGTGACTATTATGCCAGGTCTGTTATCTTCCAATTGCTTCTCCTTACAAATGTCCATGTCCCACAGAGAGAAGTGTAAAAGTATCTGTTACATTTCTCTTCTCCCACATAGGGATGGTTATTTGCAAATCTCTGAGGACATCTAACCAACTGTACCCCTAAACGATTGGGGAATTCAATACATGTACTGTCATTTCCATGTGATTCTCGCTTCCTCAGTCATAGTCAGCAGATAAGTAACTGATTTAATTATCCTTTGACTCCACCCCCCCCCACCCCCCACATGCTCAATCTTGATGTTGATTGCAATACATTACCTGTTTTATCCCATAAATTGCCTGGCTCCCCTAGCAGTTTTTTATATATATATGCTTGGTGATTTCTTATACTTCAGAGTTACAGATTTGTTGTTTGCGGATGTTTACTGCTTCATAAATTTCCTCATAAAATGTGAATTTTGAACATCTCAATAAAGAAAGATGTAGAATAGTTCCAAAACTTCAGAAGTGGCATAAAGATGCACTCTTTGTGCATATGGCATGGTCATCTCAGACTTCAACCAGCTCCCCGATTCATTCCTTCCCATATACAGTCTACTTTTATTTGCCATTCAGGTGCATGACACTGTCTCATTATAGTGCATGATACTGTCTCATTAAAGTGCAAAACTCCCCTTCATTTTTAGATATCAAACGATAAATGTGCTCCTATCTCTAGTATACATCCAATGACATCATTATTCAGTGTCTCCCACATTCTACCCCTCAAGCATTCAAAGAAGGATCAGTGTGATTCATGCTGTGATTACTTACCGGTAATAGTATTATTCTGAGTCCTTTTATCACTGTGAAGAATCACATTGTGAGGCACCTGTTTCTCCAATCAGAACCCTTCCATAACATATTTAAACTCCTCGCCCTTACTTCTTGTTCCATACCAAGCCCAAACACCACACAGTTGGACAGGTCAATAGGGAGGAAGGGAGGGCCTGATTCATCACGGTGAGAGAGGGACTCAGAGTAATGCTATTACCGGCAATTAATCGGAGCATTACCTCCTCGTCCCTCTTGCCGTGATGTGTACTGTACAGAAGAAGCAACACAAATTTAGTCCAGAAGCAACCAACCGTTAACAGCAAAGCAGCCAAAACCTTGGAACCCAACTAGTCAGGAATCACCAACCCTGAACTACACAATAATGGGACCCAAAGGTAGAGAGCAGAGCCCATGTGGCCACCTGACAAAACGCCTGCCAGGAAGCACCATGCATCCCCGCAACAGAAGTGGACATGCCCCTAGTAGTCCTCCCCTGGAACCTCGGAGGAGACGACAGACCAAACTGCTCATGAGCAAGCTGAATACCCGACCCGATCCACCTACTCAAGAGCTGAGTAGAAGGAGTAACCTCCTTCTGGGAAGGACCAAAGATGAAAGAAAGTAGACATACAAGACAAGACAACAAGCCTAGATCCCCCAGAGGGCAAGCAGACTTTAATAGCAACCAGAAAAAAGCACTTTCATGGTCAGGAGCCGTAACTTCAGAGACGACAAAGGCTCAAGCGGGATACTGGAGAGCTTGCAAAACCAGCTGTAAATCCCAAGAGGAACACGCCGCGGGAGGGACTAGACATAGTGTGGAAATCCCCTTAACGATCCAGCAGACCATACAATGATCACCGACCTGATCCACCCAGAGGGACCAAAAACCCACAATTGATGCCCACCACACCCTAATAGTGGTAGGATCAAGACCCAACTGAAACCCAACCTGTGTAATTTCCACCACCTGAGGCAAAGAAGCAGAAAGTGGGACCACTCACCTCCATTCACAGAAAATCAGAAATGGCAACCAGACCCCTCACTGTCACCAGCAACAGCGGAAACCATATAGAGTTGGCCATGCTGGAGCCATCACAACAGCCAGGGCC
Source organism: Triturus cristatus (assembly GCF_964204655.1). Lineage (NCBI taxonomy): Eukaryota > Metazoa > Chordata > Amphibia > Caudata > Salamandridae > Triturus > Triturus cristatus. The sequence goes on along the minus strand of NC_140594.1, from coordinate 542,138,211 downwards.
CCCGCACCTGAATCAGAAACATCTGGAACCTCTGGAATAAAGGAAACAGAGGAAGCGAACTACAGACCAATGGCCCATGGCACAACAAGGCATCCAACCCCAAAAATAACCACTGTGGTAAACACCCAGGGAAGAAGTCAACCACATCCAAGGGAGCCTGTCTGAACAGGAGCGAACCTTAGATCCAGCAGATACATATGATTCGACAGAATCCTTGAGTCCATGCAATGGCACACAAAGCCCCGAACCTTCTTGAATGGGCCCCAACACAAATGCGATCCTGAGAGGAAACCAGCTGTGATTACTTCATAGACACACAGAAGCCATGAGAAGACAAAAGAACCAGAACCGTCTGCACATGCGTACAATACAAGAAAAGAGAAGCCTAATGGACCAGCAGTCATCTAGACACGGCAAAATGGAAATCACCTGCAGATGAACAACTGACAACATGGGAGCCAATACCTTGGCAAAATCTCGTAGAGCGGACTCCAGGAGAAATGGAGGGACCTGGAAGTGGAATGGCTCCCCCCACAGAGAAACTCAGAACCTCTGAAGACAATGATTAACAGGAACATGAAGGCGTGCATCCAACCAAACAATTGTAGTCAGGCAGACTCAGGAGACCACAGGGGAAGGAGCTGCTTCAAGGGCAGCCTCTGGAACACAATGGATGCCTGCCAGTCATTTAGGAGCTACAGAAACAAAACTGGCCAAAAACCCCAACACCTACTGCACCATAAACCATTAACCCACAACCCACAGGTCACATGTCCACAGTACATTCATAGGCAGGAGCACTCAATCAAGGGCCCCACCCAGGTGGTTGCACTCGCTGCCAACCCTTCCTGGGCTAAAACAGTACCACACAGAAAGAGGAGGAATGGGAACCCACACAAGGAATTCCCTGGTCCCCCTGCAGTCGAGCGATTCCAAGGAATAGAAAACATGCTGCAAGGACCAAAAACTTCTCCTAAACTGAAAGGATGCCATCCAGACCCGCAACCAGTGGTAACACCTGGCCATGAAGCAGAGGAGGAAGAAACAGATGCAGCCAAAGTAAAGATGCTGACATATCACCCATGAAAGTAATCAGTAGCCCTACCTGGACCAGGACACCCAACACCCTCGATCCCTCCAGCAAGGCCTGAGCTCGAGATCCAAAAATCCAACATCAAGATTGAGACATCACAGCCCCATATGATGCGGCCGAAGCACCAACTAGAGGCCATGAAATATGTCTTCAAGCCACCATCCATCACGTGATCCACAGGATCCGAGGGCAAACAGTCACCTGGAATAAAGAGGATCCTCAATAAGAGGAGCCAAGATGCAAACAACAGCGACAGAACAGGGTCACAACGTAACCCCACCTTCCAATGCATCGAACGTTTGAAGAAACTGTGGAACCAGGTGACTCTTAGGCTCTCCTCAGGATCCAATGATTGCCACCTAAAATATAGGGGTAAGGGTAAAGCCAGCTCTGCAGGTTTAGAAAAATGCAGAAAAAGGGCCTCAACAGTCATCTACACTGAGGCGGTGCCAAGTCTAGAATGACCCTGACATGAGGCACAATGTCCACAAGAACAATTCCAGAAAGAACTACCCACCAGGTACCTCATGTCTCACAGGGACAGACTCAGCAGAAGATTCAGAATCCTGATCAACCCCCAACAAAACCAAAGCCCACAAAGCGTAGGAATGGAATAGAAGGCCCCAGAAACCCCAGCATCTACATTCCCGGGACTCCAACAGCTGACAGAAAGACAGGCACTCCAGCTGGGGGCACTCACCAGCCCCTTCAAAACTTAAATCATTTTGACGATGCTCTGTGTAATACACCAGTCATAGGGATGAGGAGGCAACAAGTCCACAGTGAAAGCCTAAGACCTTAACCACTAGGCCACAATGACTCTTGATACCAGAAAAAAGGATCACATCTAGTCCTGCCATAAGCCCAATAGAATGGATAAACCAGCAGACAGACTGCCGAAGCATTGCAGTGTCCCCGCCTAGCAAAGAGATCCATACCCGAAATTCGAAATAGCACATTCTAAAGCTTATATCTTGCAGCTTTATATCGAGGAAACTCAGCCCAAGGGCTTCGAAGCACTGTCCATGACTACACCACACGAGGCCAGACACATATACCTGAAGCACAGGGAGCTTATGGAGCTGCCCAGAATTCATAGGATGGTTAGCCGGCGCAGGGACTCAAACCTCGTTCTTTTTTCCAGGTCCTAAGTAAGCCGCTCTGACGAACAGGCCACATCCCCATTTATTTTTTAAATCATGAGTCTCAAATGCACCACGAGGGCACAAACAGGAACATACTCTTGTAACAGTGGTAACCAGAAGATCTGAATCCCAAGACCTTAACCCTGAGCAATAGCTCCAAGATAGCAGCAGGTAGCCATGGTAACATAAACATACTCACCCCGGCCTGAGAACGGCACCGCAGACCCCCAGTTGGGGTGAACAGATCAGCGGACCATAGAAAATGTTTGCTGCAATGCATGCAGATATTGTTCTGATTGTTGGCCCCAGGAAAAACATCACTAGACCTACTGCCAAAACAATAATGTGGCACAGGGCACCATCGTGGAAGAATGCTCTAACAAAATTCCAGAAGTGAGGTGATGGTCCAGAGGTGTGTGGGGAGGTTGTTCCAGGTCTTTGCTGTGATGTGGGATAAGGAGCTTCCTCCACTTCTGCTTCGGTAGATGTGGGGACTATGGGCAAGTGAAAGGGAGGTGGTTTTCTCTATGGTTAGTGGACGTTCAGGTGGTGGTTAATGTAGGTGCGTCCTAGGTTGTGTAGAGCCTTGTGTGCATGGGTCAGCTGCTTGATTTGTGATCTGTTCTGAACAGGGAGCAGGTGGAGTTTCCTAAGGTGAGGTGTGGTGTGGTTTCATTGGGGAAGGCCGAGGATGAGTCTGGCTGCGGCATTCTCTATGGTCTGGATTCTTTGTAGAATGTGTGTGGCTATTTTTGCATAGAGGGCATTGTTGTAGTCCAGTCACCTGGTGATGAGGGCTTGTGCCACAGTGCGTCTCGTGTATGGAGGTATCCACTAGAAGATCCTATGCAGCATGCACAGAGTACGGAAGCAGGCAGAGGAGACAACGTTGATCTGTGATTTCATAGTGAGCTTGTTGTCAATGATGATTCCTAGCTTTCTGGCATGGTTGGAGGGAGTGGGTGAGGGTCCTAGGTCTGATGGCCACCAGATGTCACTCCATGTGTTGCTGCTTTTGCCAAAGATAAGTACTTCTGTCTTATCTGTGTTCTGCTGCAGGCAGTTGTTATTTATCCAGTCGGCAACATTTGTGATGCATCTGTGGAAGTTGGTTCTAGTGGGCATGAGGTCATCTGTGAGTGAGAAGATAAGTTGGGTATTGTTTGCATAGGAAATTATGTTAAGACCGTGGGATCTGTTAATGTTGGCCAGTGGGGACAAATATGTGCTGACGAGCATGGGGCTGAGGGATGAGCCCTGGGGGACACCGCAGGTGATCTCCCTGGGTTTAGAGTTGAAACATGGGAGGTGGATCTTCTAGTTCCTTCTAGTGAGGAAGGAGGTGATCCATCTAAAGGCTTCCCTTGCATGGCAATGTGATGGAGTCTTTTGATCAGTGTGTGGTGGGATATGGTGTTAAAGGCTGCCAAGAGGTTGAGAAGGATCAAAGCTGCTGTTTCTCCTCAGTCTAAGAGGGTTTGGATGTCTTCAGTGGCTGCAATCAGGGCAGTTTTGGTGCTGTGATTTCTGCGGAAGCTGAATTGGGAGGCATCAAGCAGCTGGTTCTGCTCCAGGTGTGTCATAAATTGATTGTTAATGATCTTTTCCAGTACCTTCACTGGGAATGGGAGCAGGGAGATTGGCTCGTAGTTTGTGAGCTTGTTGGTGTCAGTGGAGGGAATTTTGAATAGTGGTCTAACTTTGGCGTGTTTTCAGGCGTCTGGAAGTGTTGCAGTGGTGATTGAGGTGTTAAGGAGGATGGTGAGGTTCTGGCCAATCCTTTGGTTTTCAAGGTTGAAGATGTGGTGTGGGCATGGGATTATGGGAGCTCCAGAGTGGAAAGGTTTCATAGTGGAGATGGTGTCCTGATTGAGAGGATTTTCCAGGTGGTCAGTGTGTGGTTTGTGTCAGTTACGGTTATAGCGCAACTTTTGAGGACGTCAGTAGGTGTGGGTTGGGGTTTGAAGTTTCTGTATATGATCGCGATCTTGTTGTGGAAGAAGAGGGCGAGGTTGTCGCACAGCTCCTGTGAGGATGTAATGTTGTTTTTGCTGGCAGCCGTGTAGGAGAATTCCTTAACAATGTTGAAAAGCTCCTTGGTATTGGGGCTGGTTCTGATGCATGCAGGAATGGCTGTCTTTTTTGCTGCCCTCAGCAGGTGGTGGTAGAGGTTGATGGAGGTCTTGAAGGCTGCCCTTGCTGGTGTGCCATCTCTTCTCTAACTGTTTGCTCTCTTGTTTCACTGTACTGGGTTCTTGGATGTGCCAGCTCGCTTATTAGAGGATTTTCTCTGGATGCTGCTCCTTATGGGGACAATGCTGTTTGGGCAATTGATGATTAAGCATTAAAGCTTTTCACTTTCTGTTCGAGGTTGGTGGCAGTAGCAGGGTTGGAGGTGTTGAGGGCTTTCGCTCAGCTGGTCTCTGAGATTTTGTTCCACCTCCGGTAGTGGGGAGTTGTCCATCTTGGGGGTGGCGGTGCAGGGGCTGGAGATGCTGAAGTGGATGATGAAGTGATATGTCAATGTGAGTTCTCTGACATGACTGTATTTGACACGGTTGTGGAGGTGAAAATTGGGTTGAGTGTGTGTCCTGAAGTGTGTGTAAAGTCGTGGATGATCTGGGTCAATCTAAGGATCCTCATACTGTCAAGGAGGTGTTCAGTGTTCTTGTCATTGGGGTCGTCGATGTGGAAATTTAAATCGCCGAGGAAAATGTATTTCTTGGAGTCTAAGGCTAGGGGTGCAATGGAGTCTGCAATGGTGTTGCAGAAGCTGGAACGAAGGCTTGGGGGTTAGTATACAAGGGTGCCTCTGATGGTTGTTTTGTCATCCGTGTGGTGCTTGAAGTTGACATGTTCCATTGGGGCAGTGGTGTTGTCGGTGGTGGTGGTACACTGTATGGTCTCTTTGTGGATGATGGCTGTTCCTCCTTCTGGCTTGTTGGTCCTGGGGTGGCCGGGGCTTCTGTTGGCAGGAAGAAGGTGGCAGGAAGAAGGTGAGTATGAAAACCTGGTAGGGAAAACCCAAGCGTGAAAACCCAGGCAGCTGCGGTGTCACTGGATCAGTTTGGAACAAGCAGGAACTGGAGGCCACAGGCATGTGGCAAGCTAGCTGTTCAGGTGCCTACTGATGTGGTCTCGCTGCAGCTTGCATTAAGTAGGTTTTGGGGTGGGTAGAGTGTCTGTTGGCAGGAAGAACAGTGAGTGGGTAAACCAGTAGGGATAACACCAGTGGGAAGACCACTAGCACTTGCAGTCAACTGCCCATGAGTCCCAGTCTCCCGAGCAACCATGACACACCTCCACATCAAGTTGGAGGCAAGCACAACAGACCTCAGACCCGGGCATGCAAGAAGGGTGAAGGGAGGAGGCTCAGAAGCTGCCACACTGCAGGCAGACACCTCCACCTCATTCACCATATTCTCCGCCTGCTTCCGCTCTCACTGCAGGATTCAACCTCATTAGGGCCGCTTCCTACAGCATGGCTGCATCGCAGGCCTAGAGGATTCAGCATGCCAAAAGGTCCGCATGGCCACACAAACCTATTGGCACCACGTGGTAATAAAGGAGCAGCAAAACAAGCACTGGAGCACACGCACCACGCCTACCCAAAGGTATTGTAGCACAAAAAAGGAGGTAAGGAGGAGAGGAAGAGTTTTTATACATAGGGAAAGTTTTGTAATTGGAGGCACAGAGGCCTTACTACGTGATTCATCATAGTGAGAGGGATGAAGAGGTAAATCACTTTACAAAAACTGTAAAATAAATAAATAAGGACATGTACGAGGAGCTAATGAAGTTGATGGTATGTTGAGGACCTTTTTTTAGACTAAATCAGCTGAAAGAATCACCAACTAATGATATGAAGAAAATACATTTTGTGAAAGGCTTGACAAAGAAGTGATATGGAGTTTTTAACCTGCCCACAGGTAAGAAATGCAAGGGTAGGCCAGGGCAGTGGAGTCTAGAAACATGTTTCCAGTCAAAGAGAATGACAGCTCACAGATTTAAAGTAGGCCTGGGCGAAAATTTCGTTCCGTTCGCGGAAATTGTGGAAGCAGGACAGTGGGAGTGGGTTAAACACTATGGTGTAGGACAAGGGGGAAAAGTGATTAGTTTGTGACTGGGGCTTTGTATTGTTTATGATGAAGGATATTTATCAGAACATAAAAACATGGTATTGAACAAATGTTGTATCTGCATATGTCCCTGAGGTTGTATTAATGTATACATGGACATAATATGGTTTATGGTTTATTAGTTTTGTAAGATATATGAAGTAATTGTTGTTTTTTATTAATACTTTAAGTTAACCCTGAAGAAGGGCTCACAAAGCCCGAAATGCATTGGGTTGAAATAAAGTGAATGGCTTCGGACGAATCATGTGTTTTCGTGTTCTTGAAAGAGGTCTGGATGGGCACATCTTGAGCATTGCAAGCTTATAAATCGAATGATACCTCACATGCGGAGTGAAGATAAAAAGAGAATAAGAGTACAACAAGAAAAATGGAGTAAAATGTTGAATGAAATGAAGTTAAATGAAGGTTGACATTTGAACATTATTGTGAATTCACGTTATGGCTGTGCCACCGGGATTGGGGTGATATGCCGCTCCATATGGTCAATTTAAGTTAACCCTCTTGCCAGACCCAAACATTCCATGTCATACATATAAGACACCCCTAAGGTAGGCCCTGGACAGACCAAGGGCAGGGTGCACTGTATTTGCAATGTTGGTCATGTTCTTTTAAGTTTTACATGTCCAGGTAGTGAAAAACTCTTAAATTAAATGTTCCCTACTGCAAGACCTATCTTTATCATAGATCAACGTTGGTATTAACTTATTACATCTTATAAGTGTAATTTTTATTTGGGATTAGGTCAGACCCCCAGGTTTAGTGTCTCTAGATTCACAATTTTAAGTCCTAACTTATGGAGAAGTTAGATTTTAAATTATAATTCTGATTGTCAGTTTTAGAAAGTTAGCCTTTTTTAACTTTAGCCTTCTGCCTGTGTCTGAATACACATTTGGGGGGGGTGACAGCCAGGCTTTGTGTATTCCCTCCAGTCAGCCACATACAAAAGGTAGCTTAGGTGTGACTGCTGGGCCATCTGCATCCAGATGGACCATCGTGGGCAGGATGGGACGGAAGAGCTAACACTTACACTTGAAAGGACTGTGGAATGTCACCACACAGATAAGTGGCTAACCCCCTGTAGTAAGTCAGGAGCCAGCGCAGAAAGGGCAGGGACTATGTGTACTTCAAATGCCTCTTTGAAGTCTACCCCACTTCAAAGGCACAACTGGGTAAAAGTACTGGACCCCTGACACCACCAACTCAGTGCACTTCTGGACCTGCGGATACTATGCCTGGAAAAAGGACTGCTGTGCTGCTGAAGGGACTGACAATCTGCTGGACTGCAACTCTGCTGGACTCCTGCTCTGCACTCAAATAACAAAACTCGAGGGGGCCTCCCTGCAAGGCACGTGGAGGGGCCCCTTCCAGGCTCAATCAGGAGCTCTTCAGCCAGAGTGCTGTGCTGAGGGGTCCCCCCTGCTCTGTGGGGGCTGCGGGGGCCTGTGTTGCACCCCTGCTGCTCTGTTGTGCTGACCTGCTACCTGCTTCCCTCTTGCCTGGTAGTGAGAAGGACTGGACCTGTATCTCTCCAACCCAGAACCAAAGTTTCTCCAAGGGCTTGCTGGCTTGCCTCCTGTTTGAAGTCTCAAGAACATCAAAGACTACAATCTACTCCACAACCAGCACCTGAACTCTGCCAGCTGGGAGTCTTGCACTACCAAGTGGTGCCAATCCAGTCCCAGGCTCTTGGGAGTGGGTTTAAAGAGCTACAACAGCCAAAACATATGCATCACCATTGTTGCATGGCTCAGAACTGGCGCATCTACCTTGATACATCACCGCTGCTGCCAGGATCAAAAACATTGCATCGCTAGCTGCGCAGCTCAACAGCGACACATTACGTACATCAGAAGGTTTGACAATGATGCATCTTTGATTTGCACTTCTTAGAACTGACACATCGCCTACATCCCCAGGATCGACAGTGATGCATCGACTTCCTTGCTCCTTGCATATTTCCTTCGAGGTGATGCAGCCCTGAATCAAGATACTGTTTTCAGCAACACTAGGTTGGTCCGTGTATACGACCCAGACTTGATCATGGTCGGCCTCAATGTTTGGATTTGACCCAGTCTAGCGCAACCAAATAACCCCTGTTGGCACTGTTTGCTTTTAAGCACTATAATTCAAGACATTCTTTAAAAATGTATAACTCCCATTCTACTTATTGGATTTTTGTAATTTTGGTCTTGCTTTGTTGAATAAATTAAGTTCTATTCTTCTATTTTGGTGGGTCTCTTTTTGTGTGGTGTTTTTACTGTTCAAAAGTGTTGCACAAATGCTTTACACAATGCTTCTGAAGTTCAGCCTGACTGCTCTGTACCGTGCTACCAGAGGGTGACCGCAGGTTAATTTAGGGTGTGTATCTGATTTACGCTTACTGAGATTTTGGTTCCTGCTTGTGTAGGGTGCATACATCTGCCAACCAGAAACCCAATTTCTAATAACATCTGTACATTCCTTTAAATCCTAGAAAGTACATCAAGTGCTCTGTGCTCAGCAGACAGCCTTGACCTGCATTTTTTACGTTATTTGACAGAACGTTTATCAATTAAATTGGAAATCCGAAATGGCCTTTTGCTTCTTATTTGGCTGTTTTATTAATACATTTGAAAGATATACACTTCAGTAATGATGGCATTAAATTGCTTAGATATCTGCCAAGCATGAACTGAGGCAAGGGAGTGGCTTGGCTCTAGCACTAAGTCTTTCTTTGTCAGTTCTGCCCCGAAGTTTAGTAAGAGTACAGTGTCAGGCTGACCTTTTGGGCAGTCTAGCAGTCCGGCATCGCCGAATGGGCCAGCTTGAAGGATCCAGTGTGTGGACTGGTATTTTTTCATCTGGACCCTTGGATTTCACAAGCTTACACATTGGCGTTTTCAAGTTGGCCCATATTGTAGTGCCATACAGCCCAAAAACCCAGTTTAACACTGAAAGAGTTTTACACTAAAAGAGTGATAGGTTTCCAACTGGACATACAATTACTTATTGGCTTAGCCGATGATTTAATTGAAAAGGACCTAGCGCCTATCAGCTTTAGGGAGCTGTTATGAATCATTGAACGTGCCTTGAAATAGTAGGTAACAGGTATATATGACAAACAAGGATTCTAGTCTTTGGGCAATAGATGGTGAATTGCAGCTAATATCTAAGCACAGAAAAAAACTGACGTTGTGGAAGTATATCACTGTTTTGGTATGCTACTGACCATGACCTTAATCCTGAGCAGGCACATAAAATGGTAAATTACAATGCACAAATGTTAATGTTGGTCTCAAGGGAATAATTGTGGACTGTCAGTTGTACTGCTGAATAAGTTCTATTCAGCAAAAGTGGCTCTGGTGCTAATTTGTGTACTATTAATATATTGATGAATTTAACTCCGTTGGAATGTTGGTTCAAAATTAAAATACATCTCAATTGACTAAGGCACTAATGACGCAGAAATTAGGCTTAACTTGGAACATCCAACACACTCTTTTAAATTTACTGGCAAAAGAAATCTACTTATGACACTTGTTAAAACATTTAGGGACAAACAGAAATTCTGTGTTTATTGATGCTTGATGTTTAAATACAACTGTGTTTCAAAGCACAAGGGAAACCTTGAAATCCATTGGGACCTGAGGTAATAAATACTTCTCTTGATAATGGTGAAAACACTGCTGTTACCATAGGGATCATTGTTCTTTAGAGGTTAAGTGCAACTGAGCAAATCAATTTCTTGAAGCATATGTAAGGATTAATCAGAAAAGAGGAAAATGAGTGAGGAATAAGAGCAATATTAATATTTTAGCTTTTCTCAGCAAGACAATATTGAGAAAGGATGATAAGTATCATTTGAGAAAGACAGTGCTTATGTGCAAACCACAAAGTCAGTCAATTTCCATTCTACTAGTAAGAGATAATTGGGTATGGAAGATTTTCTGGATTTGCAGATATCAGTGAGAATTGTTAAAGCTTAGCTTAGGAGTTTGCCGACCCCTGTCAGTAACGCAAGCTTGAAAGAGAAAACTTTATTAAAGGAGGACTACACTATTATTGTGAAATGGTTAGACTCCACTCACCATATGTCTTTAATTTTCTTACAATGTGGGCTTAAGCAATAGCTGAACCCTTTTTATTTCATTCAATGAACATAAAATGAAGAAGGCAATTGATTATGTTTGTATGGCAAAGCATAGAAACCAATAATACTCATGACTTATGTTATTGCCTTCATACTGCAACAAAAATATTTTAAAAGAACATTAATATTAAACAATTGATAATTCCAGATCAATCATGAAACCCTACAAGTAGCAGCATTCTTCCATCTTTTGTTGCAGTTTCATGCAAAGATAAGTAACCTTCTGGCACAGGGGTAGTATGTTTGTGGTGAAGGTTAAGTTTGTTTATGAAATAGACAAGAAAGGTTAGGAATTGTATTCATTTTGAAGCCGAGAGAAGTCTGTGAGATTAATTTATGTTAACCTTATTTTATGTTGAGTCTAGAATGGTCAGTTTTTTAGACTGAGGTGGAAAGCTCATTAGAAAACATGAGTAATTTTCCCATGGTTCCTGTACATTATTCAGAATTTGTCGCTACACCTACCTCAGACGTAGTTCCCAGCCATGGACCCAACAGCCATGCCATTTCTGTGGCATGGGTCTCAACCCCTTCTTGACCTTATGCACTGCCTAACGAGGTCCCTATGATGGTGGTCTGGGGATAACTAATCTCTATCTTTACTACACAGCTTCTCACCTTCTTGTAATCCACAACTGATTTAATGAAATTAAATTAAATGAAAAGGGCATTTGTAAAGCGCATGGCTACCCGGAGGCCTCCCAGCGCTAGGGCCAAACTAATAAATGAGTGGACAGAAAGAAAGAGAGGTTAAGGAAATAAGAGAGTTTTGAGCTGTTTCCTGAATGAGCGATGACTCGGTTCATTTTGGAGAGAGAGTGGCAAAGCGTTCCAGAGTCTGCCAGCATTCAATGAGAAGAGTCTACCGCCACTTCTGGCCCGTTTAATTCTGGGGATAGTGATAAGACGAAGGTCGTCTGAGCGTAGCTCTCTCCTTGCTTTGTAAGGACGGATTATGGCTGCGATCAGAGGGGGACCTGTCCCTAGGAGGGATTTATGTACAATGCAAAGTGATTTGAAACTAATTCACTCCTTCACTGGGAGCCAGTGGAGTAGACGGAAGGAGGGTTTTGGGGAGACTGATCTGGGGGTACCCGTCAATAATCTGGCTGCATAGTTTTGGATGACCTGTAGTTTGTGAATTACTGAGGTGGGGGCTCCCAGATAGAGCGCATTGCCATTGTCCAGTCTAGAGAGCAAAATGGCCTGGACCATGGTTTTCTTGGCTTGGGGAGGAAGCAAGGGGAGCACTTTCCTTGCCTTTCTGATCAAGCCGAAGCAGGATGCAACTGTCTTGCGGGCTTGAACTTGAAACGTTAGGTTGTTATCTAGCCAAATGCCTAGGCTTTTTATTTCGGATTTCGGGATTGGAGCTGGCCCCATACAGGAAGGCCAGATGGTTCTAAGTACCGCGTTATCGAGGTTGCCCAGGGTCATGACCTCGGTCTTTCCTCCATTTACTTTCAAATGGGAGGACCCCATCCAGTTGACCACTTCCGTGAGGCAGTCTTTCAGGGTCGTTGATTAAGGTGTTGATTGGTTTAAAGCTACGGCCATTTGGGTGTCGTCTTCGTAGGTGACCATATGGATCCCAAAGGGGGCAACAATTGATGCCAGGGGAACCATGTAAGCGTTGAAAAGCGTCGGACTCAACGACGAGCCCTGGGGAACCCCACATCGGAGAGGCCGGGGCTTGGAGCTTGTGTCTTCTTCAAACACTTGAAAAGTGCGGCCCTTCAGAAAGGAGCACAGCCAACTCACGGCTGTTCCGCCTATCTCCAGCTTGCCAAGACGATGGCTCAGGACCTGGTGATTCACCGTATCGAAGGCTGCACTCAGGTCTAGTAGGATTATGGCTGCTGCGACTCCTGCGTCTAGAAGTTTCCTACTCTGTTCCACAACCGCCAATAAAGCATTCTCCGTGCTCTGCCTAGGCCGGAAGCCGGTTTGAGAGGGGTGGAGCTGGTTGGAGGTTTCCAGGCACTCGGAGAGGGTATGATTTACATATTTCTCCGCAATTTTTGGAATTCCAGGTAGAAGGGAGATAGGGCGGTAATTGCCCAGATCTGCGGGATCAAGGTGCGGTTTTTTAAGAAGGGTCCTGACCATAGCTTCCTTCCAAAGTGGGGGGACTATTCCCGTACAAAGGGAGGCATTGATAATATGGATGATTGTGGGACCGATGATAGAGGCAGCTTTAGCTAGGATATTCATGGGCGCCGGGTCTCTGGGTGAGCCACTTTTCACTGTGGGTAGGAGCGTCAGGAGCGTTTCCAGAGAAAGGGGGGGAAAGCAATCTAGATGGAGAAAGTTAGAAGAGGGATCTGTGAGGGGGCATGTCGCTGGGTCAATTGGAGGGAGGGTTTTTATAATAATCTGGATTTTATTGTCAAAGAACTTGGCTTGGGATTCGCAACGGGATCCATGGGGATCTGCAGGGATAGGAGGAGCTGGACATTTAAGGAGTCTGTTTATAATGGCGAAAGTCTCTCTAGGGGAGTTTGCTGCTTGCTAAATTTTTGCCTCGTAATAGGCAGCTTGGACTTTCCTCGATTCCCTCTTATAATTACGTATGGCTTCCCTGTAGGTGAGCTTGCTTTCAGCCGCAAAATCTTTCCTCCATTTTCTTTCTAAGGTTTTGCAACTCTGTTTCAGATTGCGCAAATCAGCCGAGTAGCATGGTGATCTGGTGGCTCCAAGCTTTTTGGTGACCCGGACCTTCGGCAGGACGAGGTTAAGAGAATCCTTTATCCAGCTACAAAAATTGTTATACGAAGCCACCGGGCAAGAAATGGTCTGAGGGGTGTTCTTTCTGAGTTCGTGGAACCATTTCTCCTGGGGAAGCTTGGACCAGGGAAGGATAGGGATCCGGATAGGGGGGACCGGAGGCGTGAAAGTTTGGGGGGACCATATAAAAGGTACCAGATGGTGGTCGGACCATGGGATGGGGATAGGGTCTTTTCCCTGGAGGGTCTCCAGATTGGAGAATACTGGGTCAAGGCAGTGTCCCTTAGAGTGTGTCGGAAGGGAAACTTTTTGCATCAACTGGATGGAAGCAAGGTCCTCCACTAGTTCAGCTGCTACTGTGGACTTACAGTCGCCGAAGTGAAGATTGAGATCTCCAAGGAGCAGGAAGTTTGCGGAGGAACCAGCGAGATTGATGGTGGTTTCCACCAGGGAGTTGCAAAAAGCGCCCACTGTCCCCGGGGGGCGGTAAATCAGAATGCCAGAGAGTGAGAGAAAGGGGGAGAACTGTAGGGAGAAGTGGACATTCTCACAGTCCTGGAGGGGGGAGCCAAGAAGGCGGCAGGTGGTATAGTCCTTATAGACAATCGCAAGTCCTCCACCTTTGACAGCGGATATATCTTGTCTCTGGATCACATATCCCTGGGGCAATGATTGAATGATATCTGGATCGGAGCTGGTATTGAGCCATGTTTCGGTTAGAAAGAGCACCTCGGGGGAGGAGTCTTGTAGAAGGAGAGAGATTTCTGTAGAATGATTGGGAAAGGATCTACAGTTTAGCAGAAGGAAATAAATAGCTGGAATGGTGGAGGAGGGGGGAGGAAGGAGGGGAACGGTTGTGAAAGAGCAGTGAGGGCATTTAGAATAAGGACTATCTGGTCGCAACAAGTGGAGACAGTTAGCCCTAGGGAATTTATTGAGTTGCAGCAATTGCGATCCAGAGTATTTAATATGTCCTGGGGTGACGGGAGCAGGGGACCTGGCCCCAGGCCCCGGTTGGGCGCGGACGGGCGCAGACGAGCTTACCTTAGGTGCACCTTCGGCACGCCAGCGGCGCGCCCGCTGCGCGCGTCCGCTGCGCGGTCGCGTCATGGCCTTGATTTAGGCACCTCTTCCGACGCCGCGAGCAGCAACTAGACCGCTGCCCTGAGCGTCTGGAGGCGCTAGTACCGGAAGTGGTGCACGAGGCCTTCCTGCCTGCCGAGCATTGAACACAGCTCGTGCCGGGGGGGGAACCTACGTGTCACCGCAAGTGCAGATTAACAAGAAAATATTTTTTGTGTGCAAAGCAGCAATAGTACTTAAAAATAAAGTCAACAGAGCTAATAAAATATATTTTTTTGTGTGCAAAGCGGCAATAGTTTAAAAGCAAATCAATAACGAGGTAGTTTCACTAAGAGTTAATCACAACATAAAAACTGCAGTTTCTGCTGTAACGGATCGTGCAAACCATTCCCTGGTTCTGCCACTGAGGAACTAGTCAGCCTCAGGCGATCGTGTCGTGGCCTTGATTTATGCACCTCTTCCGACGCCGGGTGCAGCAACTAGACCGCTGCCCCGAGCGTCTGGAGGCGATAGTACCGGAAGTGGTGCACAAGGCCTTCTGACCCTTCTTATTGCCCAGAGCTGTCCCTGTTAGGCTTTCCTTGCCTCCACGCCCTGCTGGAGAGTGGCACTTAGGCATTTGCAATGGGACATCACACTTACACAACAGACACCTCTTTGGCATGGCACCTGGTTGAAGAAGGTGACAATGCTTGAAGACTTTAGGACCCGGGACCTTATTGGTATCACCCAACTGGAGACATCTGGTCCCAGAAGCACATACTTTCCTTCCAAGATCTTCAAACCAACTATGTCCTTAGGCTCACCCAATTCTATAAATATCTTCAACTACAACATGCTCTCTGCAATTATGTCTTGGTACCTGAAACCTTGCCAGAGTTTAGTCCCCTTGAGGCCAAACTCCTTATGGGAAACCTTGGTCATGGTGGAATCTCACAGATTTATCGTACCTTGATAATCAATTCACACAGTATGCTACTCCATCTCAGAATTTGGTAGGGGATTTGCTGGGTCCATTGAAGATGAATATTGGTGAGATGCCCTGATGGCCCCTCTAGAGCTTACTATCATCAGTCGAGTATGGTTGATTCAAATCTATGTTAGGATCGAAATTCCCCTTCCCGTTGTGCACTCACATTAGGTTAGCAATATGTGGATAAATAGACACCATTTGTATTCATGTTATGCAACCCACTGAGTTATCCTCGCAATATGTAGGTTTTAGTTAACTTGCGCGACTCCATTTTGTATTTCGCAATCATTAAAAGACTGCTTGGGCTGTGTTCGTAGTAGGCCTCATTTCTCTTTTCACTTGCCTCAGCAAAGCACTGTACTTAGTTAATATTTTTTGCCCTTGTTCAAGGTTGTAACTCGACTTGCTAATGAACCGTTATTCTATTTGCACATTCCGGTCTCTACATGATTCTCTGCTCCCACGTTAGGAGACGCTGAGACTCGGCACAGTGACCGTGAGTACTGATAGTGCACCCCTCTTGTAGGTGCTAGCTCTTCTTTCTGTACCTCCATTGTTCATGCCCGGCTCAAGCCAGTAACTTTCCGCTAGAGGCGTGGCCGAAGTCTCCAGAAGGGTTTATTATGTATTAGAGTACCCTGGGACGTCAGTCACTCAACAGACGTCTTAGGGTGAAGGTCTGACTGGGCTCCTCCGCAGAGTAAATACTGAATAAAGTAAGTTTGTATTCTCTACTGTCTGAGCGACTCTTCATTTTGGGGAAGGCATAGCAGGAGGTTTTATATAACCCGCGTGGCCCTAGAGGGTCCCATCCTTCATCTATTATCTTTATTTGGCTTATCTCTTGCCTATACGAATGCACAGAGCAGGCCTCTGCCCTAGCTCCACCTGCCCTGATGGGAGATGGCTTTCCATCACATAGTATGATCTTGCTCTGTGGTTCTGAACTATTGGACCATGGTGATCTGAGATTTAACAGAAATTCTTGGATGGGAGGTTCCTCTCTCCCCCCTGTTGTCTTTGCTTGATGTGTTTGAGGGCTCTGGCAGCACAAGAGCTGAGGAATCGTTCCAGGGCAGGACACTCCTGGTGGCCAAACGTGATGTTTCTGCTCAATGGATGTCCCATGCCCCACCCACCCTGTCGGTATGGAGTGCGCAACAGGAGTGTGTGGTTTATGAAGCCAGCGGCTGCCCCCACAAACACAGGTGGTTATGGGGGAAGTGGTTGGGTAAATTTGTCTAAAACTGTAAATGGATTAGAATTCTGGATGGTGCTTTTTCTAAATCTGATGTACTACTTAAGTGTCACTGATTTGAGCAATCGCTGCCTCTTCCTATCTGTGGCAATAGGAAGGTGGTTACTACTGCAGTTGGTAGGTGGGTGGTTGCCACAGCCATTGTTTGAGGTGATGCATGAGGTTTGTATGGGCCCTATGTGTGTTTGTATGGTTTGTCAGATGCAGCAGGTGTCTTCTGAGTACTTAGCATTAGCACACAGTCTGTACTGAAAATTATTTGAGAACTGTGCAGTTTTGGAGGTTTATTAGTTACTGTTGGACCTGACATATTTGGCTTGGTTTTACACCAACTTTTTGCCTTCCATACTCCTTTTTTTGCTAACATATTTTTAGCTGGGTTTAGGACCCTGCATACCTTATCACTGCTAACCAGTGCTAAAGTAACTGCTTCTGATCTCTCATTTAAACATGGTACATTGGCTGACATCCAATTTGCATAATACATATACTCGTAAGACCCTAATAAAGGGGTACTACATCTACCCAGCGACTGTAAATGAAATGCTACTACTGGGCCAGCAGCTCTCATTGTGTCACCCACTTACGTAGACCTTTAAAAATGTCTGTGTATGCGATTTTTTTTTCCAGTTTGAAATGCTTTATTAGAGAAAATTATTAAAACAAAAAGATACCAACCATTACAAATAATATTATCAGTACTGAACTAAGAGGACAATAGGTTAATACCATCTAGCAAAAAAGGTAAAAAGCATATTATAAAAAATTTTAGGTAAAAGAGGAAGGAAAGAGAGAAAGGAAGAAAAAGAAAAGGGAGAAACAAAAGAAAAGAAGAAAAGGAGACATTATAAAGGAAATAGAAAGAGAATAAGGCAAATTGAATAGGCAGATAAGAAAATCAAAAATAAATTAGCATTTGAATGTAGGAGAAATAGGTAATGTTTGAAAAAGTATGAGAGGGAGGACAGAGGACAGAGCAAGAATCACTCATGGAGGTTTAAAATTCTCAGAGGATAAATGTGAGATATGTTTCAAAGCCATGCGATCAAGGTATGTTGTGAGGGGCAACCAGAATAGGTCTCTATTAAGAGTGGGAGTGGAGGAGGCAGCAAATCGCACATCAAGGTGCCGATCACGATCCGGTAAAAAAATTCCCCGTACGACTCATATCCGGTCTTTTTACCGTACGAATCGTACAAGTGCCGTACAAACTGCCAATTACGATTCGCATGGGAAAAAGACCATACGATTCGCATTGGGAATTATTCCCCACATGTCCTCGTGTCGGAAAATGTGTCCGACACGCCCTCGGACGATTTACCGTACAAATGTGAAAAGTGAAGTCCGACCGAGGAATCACGATCCATCCCGTGCGTCCGATGTTACAACCGTATGGAAAAAACACCGTCCGCACCGAACGCCCATAGCAACCATGGAGACATGTGCCCGCATACACGCCCAACACTCCCCCCAGCCCCCTAACGTTCGAGACGTACCCCCGTGTATGTTCACCCCCACCCGTGTATGTACACCCGTGTATGTGTCGTACCCCCCGTGTATGTACACCCCTGTACGTGTCGTACCCCCGTGTCTGTACACCCGTGTACGTGTCTTACCCCCCCCTGTATGTACACCCTTGTACGTATCGTACCCCCCCCGTATGTACACCCGTGTACGTGTCATACCCCCTCGTGTATGTCCACCCGTGTACGTGTCGTACCCCCTGTGTATGTACACCCCTGTACGTGTCGTACCCCCGTGTACGTACACCCCTGTACGTGTCGTACCCCCCCCTGTATGTACACCCGTGTAAGTGTCCTACCCCCTCGTGTATGTACACCCGTGTACGTGTCGTACCCCCGTGTATGTACACCCCCTGTACGTGTCGTACCCCCGTGTATGTACACCCCTGTACGTGTCGTACCCCCCCTGTATGTACACCCGTGTACATGCCGTACCCCCCGTGTCTGTACACCCCTGTACGTGTCGTACCCCCCGTGTATGTACACCCCTGTACGTGTCGTACCCCCCCTGTATGTACCCCCCGTGTCTGTACACCCATGTACGTGTCCTACCCCACGTGTCTGTACACCCGTGTACGTGTCGTACCCCCCGTGTATGTACACCCGTGTACGTGTCCTACCCCCGTGTACGTACACCCGTGTACGTGTCGTACCCCCTCGTGTATGTACACCCGTGTACGTGTCCTACCCCCGTGTATGTACACCCCTGTACGTGTCGTACCCCCGTGTATGTACACCCCTGTACGTGCCGTACCCCCCATGTATGTACACTCCTGTACGTGTCGTACCCCCGTGTCTGTACACCCGTGTACGTGTCGTACCCCCGTGTCTGTACACCCGTGTACGTGTCGTACCCCTGTGTACGTACACCCCTGTACGTGTCGTACCCCTGTGTATGTACACCCCTGTACGTGTCGTACCCCCCGTGTACGTACACCCCTGTACGTGTCGTACCCCCGTGTATGTACACCCCTGTACGTGTCGTACCCCCTTGTATGTACACCCCTGTACGTGCCATACCCCCCGTGTATGTACACCCCTGTACATGTCGTACCCCCGTGTCTGTACACCCGTGTACGTGTCGTACCCCCGTGTCTGTACACCCGTGTACGTGTCATACCCCCCGTGTACGTACACCCCTGTACGTGTCGTACCCCGGTGTATGTACACCCCTGTACGTGTCGTACCCCCCGTGTACATACACCCCTGTACGTGTCGTACCCCCGTGTATGTACACCCCTGTACGTGTCGTACCCCCCCTGTATGTACACCCGTGTACGTGTCCTACCCCCTCGAGTATGTACACCCCTGTACGTGTCGTACCCCCCGTGTATGTACACCCCTGTACGTGTCCTACCCCCCTGTATGTACACCCGTGTACGTGTTGTACCCCCTCGTGTATGAACACCCGTGTACGTGTCCTACCCCCCGTGTATGTACACCCCTGTACGTGTCGTATCCCCCGTGTATGTACACCCCTGTATGTGCCGTACCCCCGTGTATGTACACCCCTGTACGTGTCGTACCCCCATGTCCTTACACCCGTGTACGTGTCGTACCCCCCGTGTCTGTACACCCGTGTACGTGTCGTACCCCCCGTGTACATACACCCCTGTACGTGTCATACCCCCGTGTATGTACACCCCTGTACGTGTCGTATCCCCCGTTTCTGTACACCCTTTTACGTGTCCTACCCCCTTGTGTATTTACACCCGTGTACGAGTCGTACCCCCCGTGTATGTACACCCCTGTACGTGCCATACCCCCGTGTATGTACACCCCTGTACGTGTCGTACCCCCGTGTCTGTACACCCGTGTACGTGTCGTACCCCCGTGTCTGTACACCCGTGTACGTGTCGTACCCCCCGTGTACGTACACCCCTGTACGTGTCGTACCCCCGTGTATGTACACCCCTGTACGTTTCGTACCCCCCGTGTCTGTACACCCGTGTACGTGTCCTACCCCCTCGTGTATTTACACCCGTGTACGTGTCGTACCCCCGTGTATGTACACCCCTGTACGTGTCATACCCCCCGTGTATGTACACCCCTGTACGTGTCGTACCCCCGTGTCTGTACACCCGTGTACGTGTCCTACCCCCTCGTGTATTTACACCCCTGTACGTGTCGTACCCCCACCCGTGTATGTACACCCGTGTACGTCAGAGTCGCACCCCCACCACAACCTCCTAAGTACGGAGCGCACCCCTGGCCCCAACATCACAACCGCATGTACGAGTCGTACCAAGCCACACACAAGGACAGCCCTGTACAACAAAATGGCCCATGTACACCCCGTACACACGCTAAAAACGCACGTACACAACCAGGACAAACCAAAACAACACAAGAATACACCATTTGAATGGCACAAAGCCACTAAACATGTCCAACAACCACTAAAACAACACATTCACTGACCTGCAACTGCCAAAAACAAACAGAGGCCCAAAACACCACCACTCCTTATAACACACCCACCCAAACTTCAAACACAGCCACACCCACCAATGGACCAATAAAAAGGGCCCACACATACAAACCATGAGCCTTTGCAACAGACTCACTGCTGCCAGACCCCACAGACAACCTACAGCACCAAACTAGAACCTTTACTACACCTTACACTTGCACACCTTCACACACACACCTTCACAAACACCCCCTCATCACATTCACACCTTCACAACCACACCCACACACCCACAACCATCCACACACACCCCCCCACCATCCACACCCACACCCCTCACCATGCCCTCTAACAAGAATCCAAAGTTCAGTAACCGAGAGTTGGAGGTCCTTGTCGATGAAATCCTCAGAGTCGAGCCACACCTCTTTGGAACATTGGTCAGACAGACCAGCATGTCAGGAAAAACAGCCATGTGGCAGACCATCGTCGATGCTGTGAATGCTGTTGCGGACACCAGAAGGAACAAGCAGGAATGCCAAGCCAGGTGGTACGATCTGCGGAGGAGGGTCTGAGCCAAGATGACGGATGAACAGAACCAGGCCAACGTCACTGGAGGAGGGCCGTCCCGCAGACCCGTACACTACCATCCCTGGGAGGAGAGGGTGATGGCCATACTGCCGGTGGAGGCAGTGGAGGGATTAGGAGGACTCCGAGACCCGGGTGAGTACACAAACAACCCACCTCACATGGGGGGAACGTCATCCACAACCAAACTCACAAACAGGCACGCAACCACCCCAAGCTATCGCATGACTCAACCACACTCCACGAACACGCACATGCCACTGGCGCCACCATGCCCCATGCACCCAGCTGGACAATGTCAAGTCACAGGCCACAGAAGACACCAACACATGACACGGTAACCCGGATGGCGGGAGGGTGGGCCCCAAAAATCACAGAGTGCAACTCAGAAGCAGACAACAATGCCCTCTGCCCATATGGCCTAGGTCACAGCCAGACAAACAGTGTGTCCCCACACAGGAAAGACTTGCCAGCAAATGGCGGACGCCTTGCATTAACACATGGGGTGAAGGCACGTTTTTGCACATGACAGCAGCTAATGAACAGCCAACACTGTGAAAGAGTGGCAGCACACACCACCACAGCAGCAGCGCACACAGACACTACACCCAATGGGTGCCTGGAGATCAAAAACAAACTCACAGCAACAATCCAAGGGCCATTCAAAGAACTGCTAACAGTGTGTGCACAGGAAGCTGGGCTGAGGTGACAGAGGGTGACACACAGAGGGAGGGAGAGGGGGACAGAGAGGGAGGGAGACACAGGGAGATGGACAGAGGGAGGAGGCCGACACACAGAGGGAGTGAGAGGGGGACAGAGAGGGAGGGAGACACAGGAAGACGGACAGAGGGAGGAGGCTGACGCACAGAGGGAGGGAGAGGGGGACACAGAGGGAGGGAGAGGGGGACACAGAGGGAGGGAGATACAGGAAGACGGACAGAGGGAGGAGGCTGACGCACAGAGGGAGGGAGAGGGGGACACAGAGGGAGGGAGACACAGGAAGACGGACAGAGGGAGGAGGCTGACACACAGAGGGAGGGAGAGGGGGACACAGAGGGAGGGAGAGGGGGACACAGAGGGAGGGAGACACAGGGAGAGCAAATCAGCCTTGTGGTGTGTGGGAATGTCTGCTCATCAGCAGGTGGACTGCGTGCATGTAGACAAGGGTGGCCAGTGCCAGCACCCCCCCTCTCCTCCATGGCAAAACACAGGGCCATGTCACAACCTGTGCACGAGCACAACGACAGCTACCTGCATCATTGAAGTGTGTGGAACAACTTCATGTGCCCACTTACAGTGCAACACGGAAGGCGCCAATGCACGGCTCACCACACCTGCCCACTCCACTGCTGACTGCTGTCACACTTGACGCAGCAAGTAAGACTGTGCCACACATAGTTAAAGGCACCAAAGTGGTGCCCAAGGGACACACCCATGCACAAGTGCACTGTGAGTGGAATGCAAGACAGATCCTAATTCCCAGATGAAATGTTCCAACTTTGAAACTGATGAAACATGGATGTTGCATGGACAAAAATTAACATTGTCTCTCTCACACACAGGTCAACCTCGTGGTTCATCCCCCAACACTGGGGGGGAAGACTCACAGGACTCGGCTCTGCGGGAGGCCGATCCCACCGGCAGCGACGACTCTCACCACTCTGTGGACGACCCCGACCAACCTGGCCCCTCTGGTGTCCAACGACCTGCAGCACCTGCGTCAGGTACAACGGGGCCAACCACCACCCCCACTCCTGCCACATCCCAGGAGACACCCAGGATCCCTGCCCCACCACCACAAAGCAGCCAGGCTGGCCAGGAGGGACACGGTGTCCCGGGCACCCAGGAGGAGGCAGGCGACAACGCCAATGCCACCCCTCAGGGGTCCCGGAGACCCGATGTGCCCACAAGGGCAGGCCAGGTGCAAGTGGGCAGGGGTGGTGGGAGTGGAGGACGGCGGAGGCGCCAGGCTGACCAGTTGGCTGGGGAACTGGTATTTTCCCATGTCCGAAACATCCTGGACACATACCGGCAGGACACCACGGGCATGGCCCAGGTTGTGTCCACCCTCAATGATATGAAGGGGACCCTCGATGAGATCAAAACCCAGCAGGCCCAGCAACATGCGGAGCAACATGCCTGTCTACTGCAACACCAACGGAGGATGGAGGACAGACAGGCTGAGCTCGTGACGGTGTTCACGGGAATTCACACTACACTCCGTCGGATGGCCGACAACATGGGCAACCCTCCCTGTGCAAGAAGGCGTAGAACATCACCACCCACAGGGAGGGATCAGGAGGAGGAGGAGGAAACATCCGATGGAGCATCCCAAACATCGTCACGGCTTGCTTCTGAGGGTCCCCGCAGGAGGGCGGGTCGTCCACGGAAAAGACCGTGAGGGTCGGCGCTACAGCACCATCTCCCAGGACACCTGGCCTGGCACCTGGCCCACTGGAGCAACAGCAGCACAGCATCAAAAGACATTCTCTGCCACATGGCCTTGCTGGTCACTGTCTGACCAATGTTGACAAAGACTGTGGCATGGACTCTGAGGATTTCCAATGGCAAGGACACCAACTCCCCTACTGAACTTTGGATTCCAAACACCCGGAAAGCCCCTCATGTCATACCCCCCCCCCCCCCACCTAAAATAAAAAGTCACACCATGAAGAGAAGATGCCTGCTGGTTTCATTATTACCTTACATGTGTCTTGTAAACTCTAAACATGCCTGAGTTTTCTTTTGACTTCAACCATCCACACCCTGGGGCCTGAGTCTGGCACAGGACACACGGGTCACAGTGTATGAGGCAAGACAGACATGGAGCACCATACACACCCGTGATGGGCCCAACCAGCTTAGGGGGTGGCCGCACAACCGTGCTGACAGACATATTGAGTACAGCAACAGTCATGCGCAGAGGTCAGGGATCCTGTCCAGTGTCCTGGGGGGCACCCAGGTATGTGTAGACACGTGGCAGAACCATGTCCTGCAAGCTTGAGTCCGGTGGATGCAGATAATGGGGGCCTGGCCAACGTTGGATGCATGGGGATGGCACATGTCACAATACCCACACAGTCATGGACATCATGCACAATACACACTCTCATCCCACACACACAGCTTGCATCTTGCTACTCGACACATAGACACATAGCCACTATCACGGAAAACCATGCCAGACATGCCGGATGCACCGTGGCAACACACCAGCATTAACTGAGAAGAGGCACCTTGGAGGCATAGGGACACCTTTATTAGTCATGTATTCGGGATTGCAGAGGCAACTCGAAGTACACATGAACTGTTCATGTGGAGTAACATGTGGGTCCAACACTGGCACCCCCCTTCTGCAGCACAAATGCGTGATAGCCATGGAACTGGCACACAAGTGTCGGCTAACAGCTAAACACCCCCAGCTGCTCACGGAGAGCCTGCCATACACCATTGATCCGCTGATGTGGAAGTCCCACAGCATGTCAAGCCAATGCAAACCGTATGTGTCCGAGGGCAGTGTTACACACATTGATGCCATCATCACAATCCCCTATCCCATCACTGATGACTGTCAACAAGTCTGACCATCTATTCAGGTGTACCCAGCTGCATGTAATGTGTACCATGGTGATGCTACATGTCTGCAGCGGCAGTGTGCATACATCGTGAACAACTGCCACACCCAATACACCCCTGATGCATCCCTTACCCTAAGGTGACTTCCAAACGTGTCCGTGCCTGTAACGCTGAGTCAGCACACGATGACGTGTCCATGAGGAATAGCTGTGCCACAACATTGCAACCAGCAGACGGCATGCGCAAGTACCTGGGGAAGAGAGACACACAAGAAGTCAGCCACAAAAAGCACAGCCACTTGCATGTGCATGTACTCGACACATGTATGGATGACAACATGCTAGGTCACAATTATGACTGGGGAAATACAACCATCACTGGCACCATCACTCCAGTGACACACCCACACACACCTCTGACTCACGTGCCATACATGCAGGTGAAGACACACATCGCAACACATGCCACACGGGGACCAATGCGTGCACACTCAGACACTGGTACTCACCACTAAGCAAAGAAGTCGCGTATGAGCCGAGTCCGGATGTCCTCTTGCGGCTCCACATCCTCCACATCACTAGCCCCATTGCCAAGCCCTTCGTCCTCCACGGGTGGATGGTCCTGGTCATCTTGATCAAGGATGAGTGGCACAGCTCTCTCAACTGCCATGTTGTGCAGCATGCAGCAGACCATGAAGATTTTGCAGACCTTCGCCGGAGCATATGGGAGGGCGCCGCCGGTCTTGTGGAGGCATCGGAATCGGCTCTTCAGGAGGCCAAACGTCCTCTCTATCACTCGCCTTGTCCGGCCATGGGCGGTGTTGTAGCGGAGCTGGGCCGGCGTGATGGGGTTGCGGAGAGGTGTGATCAGCCATGGCATGTTAGGATAGCCAGCGTCCCCTACATGGAAAGCACATGGACATAAGCAGGACAGGAGAAGCGATTGTGCTGGAAGTCTACGCAAAATACAGGACAGACAGACTGTACCCACCAACAACACATGCTCCTTCGTTGCGCAGCTGCGTCATCATTTCAGGCACCCTGCTACGCCTCATGATGTAGGCATCGTGTGCTGATCCTGGAAAACAAGCACAGACATGTGAAATCACCATGTTGGACAGACACACCACAAGGGCATTGATGGAGTGGTAGTGCTTGCGATTCCGGTACGCTACCTCCTGTGCCTGTGGTGGTACCAAAGCAACATGTGTCCCATCTATGGACCCAATGACATGGGGCATCCCTCCCAGGGCATAGAATCCACGCTTGACCCCAGTCAACATTTCTGGGGTAGGAAAATGTATGAAGTCATCCAGGTGAATCAACATGGCCTCTAAGAAATCATGCAGCACACGGCAGAACATGCTCTGGGACATGCCACCAACATGAGCTATGGTATTTTGAAAGGTACCCGTGGCTAGAAAATGTAGGGCTGCCATTACCTTCAGCTTGGGTGTCAGTGCCGTAGGATACCTGTGCAGCGGTTGCAGGTGTGGTGCCAGTCTCGCCGTCAACTCCAGAATCAACCGTTGGGGGAAGCGGTAGCACCGGATACGATCATTCTCCCGCATGTCAGCCAAGTCCGGAATTGCTCGGGGAAGAGGCAGCGCTCTGCAGTAATTTGGAAGTGACAAGGAAGAGTGAGTGCACCACAACAACAAATAATTTGTACTGAGCACATGTTAATCTGTCTATACACATATGCTACATACGGAGTCAGGTATGTGCCACATGCCCTGGACACGTATGGCTGGCAGGTGACACTTCTACCAAGACCCAGCTACACACGGAGATTCTGAACCTCCACATGCCATGGCATGGGATTAGCTGTGTCCCAGTGCAAGTGAACAGCCAGACGCAAGACAGGAGTGACATACATCCACACATCAGCAGAAGTAGGATGTCGATTGCAGAGACTGGTAGCGGAACACTAGAGCCACAGGTCACATGACATTACACTAGGACAGCCCACACACCTTGCCATGAAGGTGTACATGTCATGACTCACCCCACATTCATAGAGAGGATGCAGACATGTCCTTGTTACGCTACTCCGTGTCCCATGCATACATATGCACCTCACATCCGATACCACATGTGGCATGGTGTGCGGAACAGTGTGCAATGTCAATCTACACACAGACACATGTTGGTTGCTGCAACAGCTGATGCTTTTGAGGGTGCTCCGACATCAACCTAATGGGAACCCCCCACACATACATGACATTGTCACATCGTGCACCGTGGGTAGTGACATGTCAGGTGTGGTAACCCCTGTACCGGGCATCAGGGGACACATTTCCGTGTGTTGGTGTCCGTGCCATGCCAGTGACGCTCATCCCAAGTGTGCAGTATGACATGCACACATGTCAAAGGAGTCAAGGGGATGCCTGGCACACATTGCACCGTCACACATAACATCTGTACACATCTCATCATACATCTGGTGCCTTCTCGACTCAGGAGTAATGTGCCACATCACAGCCTGTCACACCTGTGCCCCACACATGTCGTACTGCCCAGACAATGCCTTGATGCCCATCCATGGACAAGCATGTCAGCCCTATTCCTTCCTGTGTGCTGCCTGTCACCACTGTGATGTGTGAATACCACCGTACTGCTGCTAAGAGGGCCTGTGTGCGTTCCCATATCACTATGGGAGTGCTGCCGTATGTGTACCCATAGTGATGGTGAGCGTACAGGCATGTGTACGGTCAGCAAGTACGCATACACAAGAACACCCATAGTGGTACGGGCCGTACACGCGTGCGTACGTTCACTATCACTATGGGTGTCTTCGCGTATGCGTACTCATAGTGGTACGGGCCGTACACACGCCTGTACGCTCACTATCACTATGGGTGTGCTCGCGTATGCGTACTCGTAGTGGTACGGGCCGTACACATGTGCATACGCTCACTATCACTATGGGTGTGCTCGCGTATGCGTACTCGTAGTGGTACGGCCCGTACCCATGCCTGTATGCTCACCTTCACTATGGGTGTGCTCGCGTATGCGTACTCGTAGTGGTACGGGCCGTACACACGCCTGTACGCTCACTATCACTATGGGTGTGCTCGCGTATGCGTACTCGTAGTGGTACGGGCCGTACACACATGCGTACGCTCACTATCACTATGGGTGTGCTCGCGTATGCGTACTCGTAGTGGTACGGCCCGTACACACGCCTGTACGCTCACTATCACTATGGGTGTGCTCGCGTATGCGTACCCATAGTGATAGTGAGCGTACAGGCGTGTGTACGGGCCGTACCACTGCGAGTACGCATACGCGAGGACACCCATAGTGATAGTGAGCGTACAGGTGTGTGTACGGCCCGTACCACTGCGAGTACGCATACGCGAGGACACCCATAGTGATAGTGAGCGTACAGGCGTGTGTACGGGCCGTACCACTATGAGTACGCATACGCGAGCACACCCATAATGATAGTGAAAGTACGCACGCCTGTACGGGCCCTTGCTATGCATTTGGGGTGCCCTAGGGCCCCGGCACGCACCGTACCTGTGTGTGAAGCTAAAAATTACATAGGGGACACATGAGGGACAAGTATTAAGGCCTACATGCATGCTGGTTGTCATGGAGACCAAGTTTTAAGTTTGAATTTGTTCTGGAAGGTGCACAGCAGAAGTCAGTTGGAATGAATCTATTTTGTTGCAATGTGTTTGTGGGGTTGACATCATGCTGAAGAAAAAAACACAATAAGAACCCACTGACTGTGCTAGGTTTGAAGGGATTGGAGGAAACATAGGATACAAATGTGAGTGACCAATCACTCTGCACTCCTGTGCATGAAACAGGACAGCAAGGCAGATATAAGGCAGCCAGGTCCCATGAGGGAGCACTTGCCTACACATCTCTGTATTCCACGACCCAGCTGCTGCTACTGATTCCCTGGAACCATGTCAAGGTCTGTGGAGAGGTCGCAGCCCTTCACCCTGGAGGAGAACATGGCTCTGCTGGATGTGATCCTCCCACAGTACCCCATGCTGTATGGGCGACCAGGGTATCAGGTGAGTGCAGAGCTACTAGCACAGACTGTGTCCCTTTTTTTGTGACTGTGACTTCTGCCATTGTGTCCAGGTGTGACACACATGCTATGTACTGTAGGGGGGTCGCAGGAGGGGTGTGTGCCTATCACTCCCAGCAGTGCCCAGAGTCAGGAGGGGTGGGTGCCTATCACTCCCAGCACTGCCCAGAGACAGGAGGGGTGTGTGCAGAGTCCTCCCAGCAGTGCCCAGAGACAGGAGGGAACACATTGCAAGGAGGCAGGAGAGCACTGCAATACTGTGGGTAACAGGATCTGCACAGCACCATTAAACCCTGGCAGTGCATCCATGGAACAGTGCACTTACAAATGCTGGTGAAACACAACAAACACACATGTACCTACCCCCTTCCGGCTGCTGCATCTCCTGTAAGCGCCTGTCCAAGTCTGGAAATACCACCGCCAGCACACGCTTGTGGATGTGGGAGAGACGGCAGCGCCCGCGGTTCTTATGGCTCTCAGGTGAGTCCCCCAGCAGGACCCGTGTGATCCTCCGCGTCCAGCACCGGATATCCTGCCAGCGTTTCCTCACCTGAGACAGGCTCCGCCTCCGACCATCCGCACTCCTCACGGCACTGATGGCGGTCAGCCAGATCTGCTCCTTGGCAGAGGCGCCTACCTGTGAGGATGAACAAGTGACACTACATCAATACACCTGCAACATGTCACAGAGACACATATGGGAACAAATTAGCTGGTTACAACAAGGCATGTCATGCAGCCAACGCATTGCACCTTTGCCATAGGGACATACTCCTCTGGGGAAGGGCAAAAGCAGTACGTGCCAGTGAAAGTACACAGGTGGAATGAGGGCAAAGACACAATCAATTATCAAGGCTCACACTGTGCATCACACCCACCCCTCCTGACTCTGGGCACTGCTGGGAGGACTCTGCACACACCCCTCCTGCCTCTGGGCACTGCTGGGAGTGATAGGCACCCACCCCTCCTGCCTCTGGGCACTGCTGGGAGTGATAGGCACCCATCCCTCCTGCCTCTGGGCACTGCTGGGAGGACTCTGCACACACCCCTCCTGCCTCTGGGCACTGCTGGGAGGACTCTGCACACACCCCTCCTGCCTCTGGGCACTGCTGGGAGTGATAGGCACCCACCCCTCCTGTCTCTGGGCACTGCTGGGAGTGATAGGCACCCACCCCTCCTGTCTCTGGGCACTGCTGTAAGTGTTAGGCACCCACCCCTCCTGTGTCTGGGCACTGCTGGGAGCACTCTGCACACACCCCTCCTGTCTCTGGGCACTGCTGGGAGGCCTCTGCATACACCCCTCCTGACTCTGGGCACTGCTGGGGGGACTCTGCACACACCCCTCCTGTCTCTGGGCACTGCTGTGAGCGTTAGGCACCCACCCCTCCTGCCTCTGGGCACTGCTGGGAGGCCTCTGCACACACCCCTCCTGCCTCTGGGCACTGCTGTGAGTGATAGGCACACACCCCTCCTGACTCTGGGCACTGCTGGGAGTGATAGGCACACACCCCTCCTGCGTCTGGGCACTGCTGGGAGGACTCTGCACACACCCCTCCTGTGTCTGGGCACTGCTGTGAGTGTTAGGCACCCACTCCTCCTGTGTCTGGGCACTGCTGGGAGGACTCTGCACCCACCCCTCCTGTGTCTGAGCACTGCTGGGAGGACTCTGCACCCACCCCTCCTGTCTCTGGGCACTGCTGGGAGGCCTCTGCACACACCCCTCCTGTCTCTGGGCACTGCTGTGAGTGTTAGGCACCCACTCCTCCTGCCTCTGGGCACTGCTGGGAGGCCTCTGCACACACACCTCCTGTCTCTGGGCACTGCTGGGAGGACTCTGCACCCACCCTTCCTGTCTCTGGGCACTGGTGGGAGGCCTCTGCACACACCCCTCCTGCCTCTGGGCACTGCTGTGAGTGATAGGCACACACCCCTCCTGACTCTGGGCACTGCTGGGAGTGATTGGCACACACCCCTCCTATTTAACAATATGTACGCTTTGTCCATACACGTGTGTGGGTTCGCTCCATGGGGGTACGGGTCGTACTTACACTGTTGGGGTGGGGGTACGCTCCATACATCCGCGGGTGAGGGTACGGGTCGTACTTACACTGTAGGGGTGGGGGGTACGCTTCATGCATACGCGGGTAGGGGGACGTGTCGTACGTACAATGTTGGCATGGGGGTACGCTCCTTGCATACGCGGGTGGGGGTACGTGTCGTACTTACACTGTTGGGGTGGGACGTACGCTCCATGCGTATGCGGGTGAGGGTACGGGTCGTACTTACACTGTTGGGGTGGGGGTACGCTCCATGCATATGCGGGTGGGGGGACGTGTCGTACGTACAATGTTGGCATGGGGGGTACGCTCCTTGCATACGCGGGTGGGGGTACGTGTCGTACTCACACTGTTGGGGTGGGACGTACGCTCCATGCGTACGCGGGTGAGGGTACAGGTCGTACTTACACTGTTGGGGTGGGGGGTACGCTCCATGCATACGCGGGTGGGGGGACGTGTCGTACGTACAATGTTGGCATGGGGGTACGCTCCTTGCATACGCGGGTGGGGGTACGTGTCGTACTTACACTGTTGGGGTGGGACGTACGCTCCATGCGTACGCGGGTGAGGGTACGGGTCGTACTTACACTGTTGGGGTGGGACGTACGCTCCATGCGTACGCGGGTGAGGGTACGGGTCGTACTTACACTGTTGGGGTGGGGGGTACGCTCCATGCATACGCGGGTGGGGGGACGTGTTGTACGTACAATGTTGGCATGGGGGTACGCTCCTTGCATACGCGGGTGGGGGTACATGTCGTACTTACACTGTTGGGGTGGGACGTACGCTCCATGCATACGCGGGTGAGGGTACGGGTCGTACTTACACTGTTGGGGTGGGACGTACGCTCCATGCGTACGCGGGTGAGGGTACGGGTCATACTTACACTGTTGGGGTTGGGGGTACGCTCCATACGTACGCGTGTGAGGGTACGGGTCGTACTTACACTGTTGGGGTGGGGGGTACGCTCCTTGCATACGCGGGTGGGGGTACGTGTCGTACTTACACTGTTGGGGTTGGGGGTACGCTCCATGCATACGGGGCAGGGGTACGGTCCGTACATATCTGTCCCCACGCTATGTGATGCTTGTGCGGGCCGTACCCAGGCCTTTGCCATGTGGGTACGAGCCGTCCCGCCATTGTTGGGGTGACGTAGGTGTGGGCGTGGTACGACTCGTACCCACGCTCTTAAGGCGTGGGTACGGGACGTACCTGTCTGGTTGTGTTGCCGGTTCGCGTCGTCAAGAACTTCCGTTGTGGCGGTCGCTGGCTTAGCTGGACACGCCCCCACCCCCTCGTAGTGACCAGGGCCTGAGGGTCAGGTATGTCCAGGGCATGTGTGCTGTGTGACTTTGGTGGGGCTTTTGTGGCCTGCCCTGGTCCTGCCACCCCCCCCATTTCCCACCTCCCTTTGTTGTTCTGACCTTCTGCGGCGTCTGCGTCGGAACCTGTAGAGGAGGTGGACTGCTATGAGGGCCGGGATGACACGTAGGTTCGGGTCCATGTCGCGTACGGGTACTCCTTGTTCGCGTCGTCCTGTCTGTCCGTCGCGTACCGGTACTCCTTGTTCGCGTCGTCCTGATTTCCCGGCAGTTTTTGGCAGCCGGAAAATATTCACCGTGCGGGATGACGTCGGTGCGAATCGTAATTCCTGGTTCGTGAATGGCAGGCTGCGTGCATCCCGACGTCACGTCGGCCCTTTCCCGGATCGCATTTGTACGTTTATTTTCGTCGGTCGGGGTTTTGTACGATTCGTACGGAAATGGTGTTTCCGTGCGAATCGTAATTCCATGTTTGTATATTTTGACGACCGGGTACGCGTCGGACGGAGAATATGCTCCGTCCGACGGTTCGTACCCGGTTTTTACCGGATCGTGATCGGCACCATAGTCTATGATGGTTCCACCAGCATTGCATAGAAAGTTTGTTGAGAGATTTCCAGTTAAAAGATATGTGTTGGAATGCCAGAGCAAGCATAAGGTCTAATAGACCAGAGCAAGTTGAGGGAATATCCAAGGAATCAGAAAGACTGCCTAAAAAGAGAAGAGGTATGGAGTAAGGAATAGATATAGGAAATAGGCGAGAAATGTAGGACCAAACTTCATCCCACAGTGTAACAACAGGAGGGCATAGAAAGAAAAGACGAAGAAGGTCAGCATTTGGGGAGCCACAGGCCCAACAGTTAGAATCTTTAACGAGAGAAAGCGAGAAATAGAAACTGGGGAGAGATACAGTCTGTGATAAAGAAAAAACAAAGATTGGGTCAAGGAAGCAGAGCGAGAAGTTTTTAAAGATCTGGACCAGATTTTATCCCAAAGAGCAACAGACCAGTCACATCCCAGATCCAACTCCCAAGCACATTCCAATTTAGATTTAAGACGATTCGGAGAAGGGGAAGAGAAACATTTATAAATAAGAGAGGCTTTAGGAAAGGTAGACAAAATTTGAAGAAGGGGAGATTGGGAAAGAGGAGATGCTGACGAAGGAAGGGAATAGTAAACATCAAGAATAAGAGCCATGAGAACAGTAAACTTGTGTAAAAAGGATTGAGGACAATGAAATAAAAGTCGAAATCGAGGAAATGAGCAGGGAAGAAGTCCATCAAAGAGTTGCTTAACCCATACGAGACCCTTTGATCTCCAAGAAGTCCAACAAATAGGTCTATTGTTTAGGAGAATAAGCGAATTATGCCAAATAGGGGACTCTAAAAAGGATTCACAAGTAGTTGGAGCAGATCGGACCAAAGATTTTAGGAGAGAAGAGGTATATCTGAATAAGGGAAGAGAAGTAGATGAATTTTTGGCACAGAAATGTATAACCTCAAGAAGAGAAAACGGTGAAAGTAGCGAACGTTCGATAGAAAGCCAAAGAGGAGCAAAAGGAGAAGGTTCTGACGTAGAGAAAAGGATTTATGATAGAGACGAAAGCCTGGGAAATTGACTCCACCATTTAATTTTGGTTTTCGAAGAGCAGCTAGAGCAACCCTAGATTTTTTATGATTCCATAGGAACCTGAAGAGACAGGAGTCAATGCGTTTAAAGTGAATATCAGGAATGTGTATGGGAAGCATGGAAAAGGTGTATATAAGAATGGGAGAGTTCATCATCTTAATCGAATCGAGCCGGACCCACCACGAGAGATAAAGAGGATTCCAAGGGGATAGTAATTTGTCAATACGGGAGAGGGCTATGGACATATTCAATTGAATGGAAGAGGGAATGGAATTAGAGAACCATCTACCAAGGTACTTAATTTTTGAGGAATTCCATGCAAAACCGGTAGAAGAAAAATGATGAGGAAGACAGAATTTTGTAAGAGGGAGAATCTCTGTTTTATCAGAATTAATCTTGTAACCAGAAACTTGTGAGAAGGAATTAAACTAAAATAATAGGGCGGGAATAGATGTTTCGGGAGCAGAGATAAATAAAAGGATATCATCAGCATATGCAGAGAGTTTCAATTGAGTATTGCCATACGGAAAGCCAGAAATAGATATATTATTCCGAATAGACGTTAAAAATGGCTCAAGAGCAAGAACAAAAAGAAGCAGAGATAAAGGACAGCCCTGACGAACACTGCGTTGGAGAGGAAAATAAGAAGATAAGTGACCGTTGACTAGAACAGAAGCTTGGGGAGCCGAATAGAGTAAGGAAATGAGGGAAATGAATTTAGGACCAAAGCCATGCCAGCGCAAAGCAGCAAACAGAAAGGACCAATCCACTCTGTCAAATGCCTTCTCAGCATCAACAGAAATAGCAGCTAAAGGGACGGAAAGGGATGCGACTTTATTTAAAACATTGAGGAAAAGGCGAGAGTTATCCGAGGTAAGTCTACCCTTAACAAAACCACATTGTTCTTTACCAATGAGATGGGGCATAAGAGGATCCAAACGTAGAGCGAGTAATTTAGAAAATAATTTATAGTCCACTTTAACTAAAGATATCGGTCTGTAATTTTTACAAAATTGAGGGTCATGACCTTCCTTGGGGATAAGGCAAATCGTAGCTTCATGGAAAGTACCAGCCGCCTTGCCAGAAAGAAAAAATGATTGAAAGAGTGTTAGAAGTTTAGGAAGTAAAAGATCAGAGAAATGCACGTAGAATTTGACAGAGAAACCATCAGGTCCCGGCGATTTACCTTTAGTAAGAGTCTTTAAGGCACTATCAAGTTCAGTAATGGAAAGGTCATGCTCAAGGCCAGGAAAATTGAGATGGGAGGTAGAGGGGGCAGGAAGTTTCTCAAAATAGGATTGAATTAGAGTGGCGGAGGGAGGAGATTCAGGTGTATAAAGAGACTGATAGAAAAGCTGGAATTGGGTAAGTATATCTTGCTCTTTGTGTAGAAGTAGATTATCTGAAGAATAAATAGAGTCTATAGAAGTACGCTCCTTACGGGATTTGAGATAGTTAGCTAAAAGTTTACCCGATTTATTGCGACCCCCATATTAACGAGCACTACTCCGAAGCAGAACCGAAGAGGCATTATCAGTAGTGGTTTTATTAAAATCAAGTTTAGCACGTATGAGATTAGGCAAGACAGAATTGTTAGAAGAAGTATAAAATGTATGTTCTAAGGACGTAATATGAGCCAACAAGCCTTTCTGTTTGTTAAGAAAGTGCTTCTTTTTTTTAGAAACAAAATCAATAACGAAACCACGTGCGGTCGCCTTAAAAGAGTCCCAGATAACATGGGGAGCCAGAGAGGGATCAGAATTAAGTAAAAAGAATTCTTTGGCAAAGGAAAGAAAAGAAGAAGAAAAATTATTTATGTTTACTGTCCAGCGCCTACCTCAATTTATTGTATATTGGAGTGGGAATAGTGATTTATTTATGTTTAGTGTCTGGCAACTACCCCAATTTGTTATATATTGGAGTGGGAATAGTACATTATTAATGTTTAGTGTCCAGCACCTACCCCAATTTATTATAGAATGGAGTGGGAATAGTAAATTAATTATGTTTACTGTCCAGCACCTACCCCAATTTATTATAGTCTGGAGTGGGAATAGGAATTTATTTATGTTTAGTGTCCAGCACCTTCCCCAATTTATTATAGACTGGAGTGGGAATAGTAAATTATTTATGTTTACTGTCCAGCACCTAACTCAATTTATTGTATATTGGAGTGGGAATAGTGAATTATTTATGTTTAGTGTCCAGCAACTACCTCAATTTGTTATATATTGGAGTGGGAATAGTAAATTATTTATGTTTAGTGCCCAGCACCTACCCCAATTTTTTATAGACTGGAGTGGGAATAGTAAATTATTTATGTTTAATGTCCAGCAGCTACTTCCATTTATTTTAGAATGGAGTGTTTATAGTAAATTAATTAAGTTCACTGTCTACTATTTATTTGCTCAAATTAAATTATATTGTTGTAGGACTAGTATATAAAAATATGTAAGTGTATAGCATCTGTATTTAATTATTATATCTTGGATTTGTATCAGTTTGTTAATTTTGTATAGAATAGGATGATAAAAAATATTAAAGTTTTAATGTAATATGTTTATTAATATATTACATTTTATTAGTTGAAAAAAAATATAAGATTATTTTGCATTTAACCCTTTTGATGCGCATGATGGAGCGGTTCCGTCATGCGCATCGGTCGCGCTGTGCGGATGACGGAACCGCTCCGTCACGGCCCCGCCTGCGCAATGAACCTTCAGCACGGCGCGGTAATCCGCGCCGCGCTGAAGGGGTTAAATAATGGGTAATGGCAGTTAATAAATTGACAATATTTATTTATTTAAATGTTTTTTTAAAAAGTTATTTAATATATGCAAAATATAGATATTATCAGCTAAATACAAATAATAGGAAAACCACAAATAATAAGAAAAGCACACCATTTTTATTGTAGTTTTTTAAATTTGTTATTGTTTATTAATTTGAGTAGGGTTATACAGTAAATTATTTAATTACATTATAATTCAATTGAAACATATTACTGCATATAGTTCAGAAAGTGTATTATGTAAATTTACAATATTTTGTAATTTATTTTTTTTAGTACATATTAATTATTAACAACATTGTAGAATTTTGTGTTTCAAATAATAGGTATTGTAAATATTTATACAAAGAAAGTGTAAACTGTTTTCACATCATATACATTTTTAACATTTTTATATTTTTGTTACAAACATGTTACAAATTAAAATAATATTAATATAACAAATATTGATATTAATAGTTTTTACAATATTTTCAAATTAAAACAATTTTTAACAGAAATATATTTGTATAATCAATGAAATATATTTGTAACAATTTTTTATACATTGTTTTATTGTAATTTTTTCTGTAATTATAATAATAAATATTATATTTTTTATAATATTTATTTTTATATTTTTACTAATTAGGTACATTTTGTAACAATTTTTTATTACATGAA
Source organism: Triturus cristatus (assembly GCF_964204655.1). NCBI lineage: Eukaryota > Metazoa > Chordata > Amphibia > Caudata > Salamandridae > Triturus > Triturus cristatus. The sequence continues at coordinate 542,101,055 of NC_140594.1, read as the reverse complement.
AAAAAATCTATTAGTTGAGTAAAATATTTGTTATTTTTTTCTATGTGAAGTAACATTTTACAGTATAAAATGACTTAAATTGAGTATGGTTAAACTTTTTATTAGGTTTTGTAACCGGGTAATGTCGTTTTGTGTTATTTGGGATGAAGGGAAGCTCGCGGTTGGGAGAAACTTCACGTCGCTAAAGGTAAGGTTTGTTTTCTTTGTTTTAGATCATTTTTAAATTAATTTTGAAACTAGTTACATACTGTTTAGTGTAGTTAGATATTTATTAGTTATATTCGGAAATGTTACATGTTATAGTTACGTATGGTGATTTTACGTATTGTTAACGTTGTGTAGGCCTGTTTCGAGAGTTAGGATTACGGTGTTTAATGTATATTTGTATGAAATTTAAAGCTAGTAGTTTTGTTAGTAGGTGTTTATGTGTTGTTTTATGTGGGTGGGAATGTATGTTTTTTTGTTTTGACAGTTTTTATTTTCAGAAGTTCTTCGTTCGGAAGGAGTCTTTTTTTTTTTTAAAGAAGTGTTTGTTAGTTTTATTGACTAATATATTTGTTACACTTCTTTACATTTTTCGGTTTTCCTGGAGCGTTTTTTACTATTTCATATATTTTCGGGTTTTTTATGGCTTTCTATGGACATTTGCTGAATGGATTATTGATTTTTGCTACAGTTGGATTTTTCCATTTTTTGGGAGGAAATAATATTTTTTAATATTTGGATTGTGTTAGCAGAAAATGGATTTTACAGAGTTTGGAGTAAACTTGGTAAGTTCCGGTATTATTATTTATTGTGGGTGGGTAATGTTTTATATAATTATTGTTTACATTTTTTTTATTACAAATATTATTAATGTGTGTTAATATATTTTATTAAAAATTGTAAAATATGTTACACACAGTAATTATTTTTGTGCTAAAATAAATATATTTTATTTCTATGGTATGTTTGAAAGATGATTTATTTTTTATTTATTTGTATTAATGCTTTAAAGAAGAGTTTTGGCTATTATGTTTAGGTATTCCAGCTGTACTAGGGTACAATTTTACTTGTTGTTCTAGATATTTATGCATTTGTTTTGTCTGTTTTGAGGTTTTTGGAGTTAGTTGAGTTATGGATTGTTCCATTCGGAACTCTTGATAGCTCTGTTCATTTTGTAGGCATGATATACATTTTTGTAGTGTTGGTTTGCTTCTGCCTGTTGATTGAAGGAAGGCGTTATGCCATCCTTCGACTGCATTATTAGTTTTTGATTCTCCATTTAATGTGCTTCTGTATACGTTCCACCAGGGAATTAAGAATTTAGGGTTTCTTCTGTGGCCAGATCTATGTTGTCTGCCAACCCATGTATCTTCAAAATAGTCCAATAGTGGACTTAGTTTTAATTCATTTTCTTTGTAGAAGGTGCTGTCTATTAAAATGTTGTAATGTTCTGCCACGTCTGTGTCAGGTACCGAAGCTAGTGCTGTTAATCTTTTAATTTGAAATGCGACAGAAGAATTAGTTGCATATTCAATGCTTAGTGCTGATTTTTGCATGTGTCTCCATAAGCACTGATTAAAATGATAGTAGCAGCCTTGGATGCAGGTATGGGGGTGTGTTTTTAATATAGTATTAATCAATGACTGTTCAAAATCTAGGATTATTTTTTGTGAAGAAAAGTTATTAGTTTTTTGTTTTATTGTATTTAATAGTTCCATGTATGTGGAATTGTGTTTGTTTGGTAATAGTGTGTAAATTAATGGTATATTGCAATTGTGATGTAGGCCATGTATTGTGTAGAGTTGGAAAAAGGGTTTGGGACATGTAGTAAAAGTCCCATCCATCATCCAGTTTTGACATTCTTGTAGTTTTAAGAGACTAGTTGCAGTTCCAAATATAATTAATCTTTTGACATTGCTTTTATTATCAAAAATGACAAATGGTTCTTTGCTCTTTGCTTAAAGTGATACTATGTTCAGGACTTATAACAACTTCGCTATATGTTTGAGGAATTGGGGTGGAAGTTGTAGTTGTTTTTTTACTATGTGCTATAGTTCTCTTTAGTGAAGCTACAGATGGCATTTGTGTAGTGCTGTTTTAGGAATTTTGGGTAGCTGCTCTTTTAAAATTACACTTGTAGGTTTTTGTGAACTTGTGCTAGCTTCTTTTATTGTTTCCAATGCAGATCTGACTTCTATTTCAGTAATGTTTGGTGGGTGGTTATGTTCTCTAGTATACAGCACTGTTGCTTCCCTTGTTGTAGCACGCCCATAATATTTATTAGAGTAGTATTTGCAGCATTTCCAGTTAACTTTTAATCCAAATATGTTTTCCTATGTGTAAGTGTATCCCATATAGCAGAGTAACATTTTTCCTTTCTGGCTTGTTATAAGTTCTGCTTCTTCAGTCATTTTGATGTAGGTTAATCTATGAAAAATATATATTCTAGTTATTAAATATGTTGTTCCATGAATTTTAATTTAAACACACAAATATTTAGTTACAATATACTTACAAAGTGGGTCTTTATGTATTTGACTCCAATGACTTTAACTCTTTAGGGGCCGATTCCGATCCTGGAAAAACGCTGTACAAATCGTGGTATGGAGCGTTTTCTCCATACAACTCGTACTTGTAAGGATTTCCCTACAACCTAGGAAGTACGATCCGTACAAATAGACGCTCTCCATACAAATTGTAAAAAAGACCATACAACTCGTAAATACAAGCGATTCCGATTCAGATTGCCCTGCACGCGACGTTCACATGTATTCCCGGCAGCAGTTTACAACCCGTCAAGTACGATTCGTACAAACGGCACTCCGTACGGCTCTTTTTTTACAGGAGCCAAAAAGTGCCGGGAAAACATTTTATGCCCCGAAAACAGTACGAGACGGACCCCCCCATGTACGCGTCGTGCACCCCATGAATACAGGGGTACGGTGCATATGTACGGTGCGTACCGATGACACGGAAAGTGGGGTACGGTGCATATATATGCACTGAAGGGGTACTGGTCGTGTGCGTACCGTACAAGCACCGTACCCCAAAATCGCGTATGTACGGTGCGTACCCCAAAATCGTGTATGTACGGTACGTACATGTGCGATTTTGGGGTACGCACCATACACACTCCTCGCATGTGGGGGACCCCTGTACCCCTCATACCCCTATACGACCCGTACCCCGGTACGAGCCGTACCCCCAGAACGAGTCATACCAGGGTACGAGGCGTATAGGGGTTCGCTTCGTAGCCCGGTACGAGTCGTTCCCCGTATACAGGCCATTTTCCATACAAATCGCATGCTGACATCCCGGTACGAATTGTACTTGATGGGTTGGACAGCCTTTTTACAAATTGTATGGTCTTTTTTACACGTCCGTGTCGTACAGCTTTTCCCAATCCGATTTGTAAGGATCGGGCCGATCTGTATGTATTTTTCCCGTACGAATCGTACTACACGGGTTGGAAAGGACTTGTACGATTTGTATGGAAAAAAATACGGATCCGATTTGTATGGAAAATAAAAATCCAGGATCAGAATCGGCCCCTTAGTATTATTAGGTGCCGATTCCGATCCTGTAAAACCCGGGTACATATGGTCGTACGGAGCGTTTTCTCCGTCCGACTCGTACCCGGGAAAAACACCTTACAAACTCGCAAGTACGATTCGCACAGACATACCATTTCCGTACGAGTCGTAAAAAACACCGACCAGCAAAAAAATACATACAAATCTGATTCTGGACGGCGCATACAAGAGGTCCGGACGGAGTCAGGCAGCGTTTTACGGACCCGCAAGTACGATTCGTGCCGACGTCACTCCGCACGTAGCATTTTTTACGGGAGCCAAAAACTGCCGGGAAATTGAGGACGACGCGAACAAGGAGCACCGGTACGCGACGGACTGCGATGGACCCCAACCTACGCGTCATCCTGGCCCTCATAGCCTACGACCTCATGTTCAGAAACCGACGCAGACGCCGCAGAAGGTCAGAACAACCCCCAGGGGCAAAGGGGGGGTGCAAGGGGCAGAAAACATAACCCACACCCCACAAAATACTAATACATCCTGCACATTAATTACCTCCATGGTCTGGTCACTTCAGGGGGCGTGTCCACCAATCCCACATCCCGCCACAACGGAAGTGGACGTGGACGCGTACCCGTCACCACCACAATGGTGGTACGGAACGTACCCACGCCCCTCAGAGCGTGGGTACGGTCCGTACCACGATTGCAGTGGTGATGTAGGGGTACGCGTGTACGGCCCGTATCCACACCCCCAGAGCGTGGGTACGGTCCGTACACGCGTACCCCTACATCACCACTACAATGGTGGTACAGACAGTACCCACACCCCCCAGAGCGTGGGTACGGGCCGTACCACCATTGTAGTGGTGATGTAGGGGTACGGGTGTACGGACCGTACCCACGCCCCAGAGCGTGGGTACGGTCCGTACACGCGTACCCCTACATCACCACTACAATGGTGGTACGGACCGTACCCACGCCCCCCGAGCGTGGGTACGGGCCGTACCACCATTGTAGTGGTGATGTAGGGGTACGCGTGTACGGCCCGTACCCACGACCCCAGAGCGTGGGTACGGTCCGTACACGCGTACCCCTGCATCACCACTACAATGGTGGTACGGACAGTACCCACGCCCCCCAGAGCGTGGGTACGGGCCGTACCACCATTGTAGTGGTGATGTAGGGGTACGCGTGTACGGACTGTACTCACGCCCCCAGAGCGTAGGTACGGTCCATACATGCATACCCCTACATCACCACTACAATGGTGGTACAGACCGTACCCACGCCCCCAGAGCGTGGGTACGGGCCGAACCACGCGTACCCCTACAGCCCCATTACATCATGGATACAAGGCATACACACGCCACGGATGTAGGTGTACGGCTTGGTGCAGCACATCAGCTGTAAATTGGGGGTGGTGTATGCCCAGGACAGCAGTGTAGCACAGCAAGGGCGCAAGTGGGTGGGTGGGTGCAGAGGAATACCTGCAGTGGACAGAGACATATGAGGGGTGGGTGCCTATCACTCCCAGCAGTGCCCAGCCATATGAGGGGTGTGTGCCTATCGCTCCCAGCAGTGCCCAGACATATGAGGGGTGGGTGCCTATCACTCCCAGCAGTGCCCAGACATATGAGGGGTGGGTGCCTATCACTCCCAGCAGTGCCCAGACATATGAGGGGTGTGTGCCTATCACTCCCAGCAGTGGACAGATACATGGGGGTGGGTGCAGAGGACTCCCAGCAGTGGACAGGGACATGTGAGGGGTGGGTGCCCATCACTCCCAGCAGTGCCCAGACATATGATGGGTGGGTGCCCATCGCTCCCAGCAGTGCCCAGACATATGAGGGGTGGGTGCCTATCGCTCCCAGCAGTGCCCAGACATATGAGGGGTGTGTGCCTATCACTCCCAGCAGTGGACAGAGACATGGGGGTGGGTGCAGAGGACTTCCAGCAGTGGACAGAGACATGGGGGTGGGTGCAGAGGACTCTCAGCAGTGGACAGAGACATGGGGTGGGTGCAGAGGACTCCCAGCAGTGGACAGGGACATGTGAGGGGTGGGTGCCCATCACTCCCAGCAGTGGACAGAGACATGGGGGTGAGTGCAGAGGACTCCCAGCAGTGGACAGAGACATGGGGTGGGTGCAGAGGAATACCACCAGTGGACAGGGACATGTGAGGTGTGGGTGCCCATCACACCCAGCAGTGGACAGAGACATGGGGGTGGGTGCAGAGGACTCCCAGCAGTGGACAGAGACATGGGGGGGGTGTACATCATTATCAGATGACCACAGCTCCATGGGTAAATGTACGTATCCCTAACTTAGGACAATGATCATAGTGCCATAACAACACATCACTGACAGCAGTGTCCCACTCCCAGGAGGATGGATGTCTTTCCCCCACTGCATGACACACCACATGTGGGTGTGAGGACAAATAACACATGCATACCCACCCCTGGCAGATGCAGCACAATACACACACTGAGATCATGCCACTAGACTGTATAGTCATGTCACTGCCTAATAAACTAAGAGAGCCAAAGAGAACACACACTGTCACGCACATCCCAGGACTGATAGGAATGTTCAGGTGCTGGGCTAGCCACCAAGATGTTGTCTGTCATGGAAGGAATAGGGTGGAGTTCCCACAGATACAATGGACACAATTGTGAGTCAGGTGTTCAAATACCCAGCAGAACAAGTACCATATGTGTACTAGGCTGGGATTACACACATGCATTATTCGGAAAAGGGACAATTTATCCATGAAGGCATGGCAAAATACTCTAGACACAAGTACAGTGAGTACCAAGGATGGCACAGACGATGCAGCCGGACACATTGCTGAGCAGGCATGGCCAGAGTTGAAGGGATCCATCACCAACAAAGGAAATGTAGACACAGGGCAACCCAACAATTGTGCAACTCTCTGCAGGGGAGATGACAGGTGCCACAGAGGAAGGAACACTCCTTGGGACAATGTCTCCAAACACAAAGAGCATACACGACAAATAATCTTTGCAGAGACCTTGTGATGGCACGCAGATACCAGGTTCCACCCCATGAGCAGCAGACTACAACATTTCCCTGAAACATAACACATGCCCACAACCCCAACTCCTGTAGCATCAGCATCAACATCAATACCTGAAATGCAAGACTTTTCAAACGAAAAATAAAATGCTTTATTCAGCATGAAAATAATAATGTGTAAACGAGAATATTCACAAAGGCCAATGGCCAGTCTATATCATCAGTCCTTGGGGGGGGGGGGACACATGGCCAAGCGTCTCCCCTAGCTTGCCTGCACATCACATCACTGTGTCGTCGACTGGGGGGGCATCATGTGGGGAAGGACCAGGCACCGCAGGGACAGGAGGGGGAAGGGTAGGTGTGGTGGGTGCAGGGACGGACGACTCCACCACAGGGGGTGGGGCAGCGCCAAAGGTGGAGGCGAGCTCGGCGCTGCACACTTCTGCCAGTTCTTCAAGCGTCTCCCCTGCACCCGGAGAAACAACAGGCCCCAAGGAGGGGGGGGGGTCAGAGGGATGGGTTGCAGCGCTACTGGGGGAGGTGGTGGACGGGCTGGGGGGCTTAACTCCCCTACCCGTGGAGTGCCTTGACCGTTTGCGTCCAGATGAACTAGTGGGGCTGAGGCCCAGCCCAGCAAAGTAGGCCTCCTTCTCCGAATCTGGGGCAGGGGAGCCAAGGGGAGTGACATCGGAGGGACTGGGGAGTAAGTCATGTGGACGAGGACTGTGGCTGCGTGCCTGCCTGTGTGCCCCAGACCCAGTGGGTGTGCCTGCTTCCCCCTGAGTGTGTGTGTCTGGAGGTGTGCGCTTTCCCTTACGTGGTGGTGTGCTGCTTCTGTCTGGTGGGGTGCGTGTGTGTGGATGTCTTGGTGTGCTTGGGACAGGCATGGGTGTGGGACTTGTGGATGGGGCATGGGTAGGGGGGACGCAGCACTGCAGGTGACTCGCTACTGCCGTCAGTGACGAGTCCAGGGACCTCAGCAACATCCGTTGGTCAGACATCGCTGATGACATGCCCTCCATGTACGACACCATCTGGGTCAGCAGTCTGGTGTGGCCATGGAGGATAGTCAGGATCGATGTCTGCCCAACTTGCAACTGCTGCTGAATGTCCACAGACTCGCAGTGAGGGCAGCAGGGAGGACAGGGGCAGGGGGTGCGGTGCCTGGCATGAAAGAGACACGATGTGGACTAGCACAGACAGAAGGGACCCGAGCAAGTGGGAGGGCGGTGATGGGAATGGAGGGGGCGGCGAGAGATGTACTGGGAGCTCAGCCTCGGACCCGTCTGCCTCGTAGTCAGTGCTGGTACTGGGCTGGTCCTCCGCCTCACTCCCCTGGCCCTCCGTGCCACTAGATTCCACCGACTCCTCAGCAGTGGTGGCACCACTGCTCGATCCCTCCTCCACGTCCGTGCCGGTGTCTCTCTCGGTGTCCTCCGATGATGCTGTGGGCAAGGTGAAGAGACAGGAAAAAATCAGTCACCTGTATACATCTGACACATGAGTCCAAACAAAATAGGCAACCGTGCATATCAGGAAAGGCATCATGAGTAACATCTAGGATACTCCCCACATATGTAAGCCCTGCACTCCCCAGTTGGTTGACCCACCATGCCACTTGGAAACAATGAAAATTAGGACACAACAGCAAATACCTTGAAATCACAAGATCATGAGAAGCTAGTGTCTGTGATCAGTTGAGCACAGCAAGACTATGAAGGTATGCCACCTCTTGTTCACTGTGAAACAAACAGCATTGTCGCACCCAAGGCCAAATACCACATGCCAATGCAGAAGGTGTCCGCACACTCAGAGACCTGTGAGTACTTTTGACATCCCAAAGAAATACATTGTGACTCCTGGAGAATCACAACCCTTTACACAATAGACATGTCTAGCATGTGTGAATGTGGCACTCTGTGCACACAACACACATGTGTCACACAAGGAGGTGCACACCAAACTACATGTACACAGTCATTGTCTGAGCTGCCAGACTCATTCAAATCAGCCACTGTTAGGCAGAAATGGCGTATCAGTAAGTACATATACATAGAACCACGGTGGTCTGGATGACTTGACACTCGTAAGTTGGTATCAGCAACAACCAAGGACTAACCCAAATGCTACCACACTTTGGGAACATGTATATGTATGAACTCCAAACAAGTTTTGTTCAAACTGTGCCTTACTTTAAAATGTGCCAGCGTGTCCCTGGAAAGTATAAAGGTGGTGTCTTGTGCACTTCCTTGGGAGACATCTGTCATGCAGGCACATCATTGTCCTTCACAACCAAACAAGGTCAAGCATATGAAACATTGAGATATGTTGACAGGTGTAGTGAGTGCCAATGGACATTTTCTCTGAGTAACAACTTGAATAATGTAATTTGTCACATGGCTATCCGTCACCTGATCACACAGTTGGCTACACATATGACCTACTGATTGTCATCTGGAGTGGCACACATGTCCACACCCAGGACAATGCATGAGCTAATGGGCCTGCAATTGTTTTGCAAAAAAGCCTAGCTGTACTGTGGGTTCCCCCTCATGGCAAGCCAGAATGTACCCACAGATGTCAGCACACACAGTCACAACTGTGTAGCATCTGAACCACACACAGGTGCCAAAAATGTACAAGCAGGATACATGATTGTCAAAAACTGACACAGGCAATGAAGCATGAACATTAAGCACTGGCCAACATCATGGGGGCACTGCACGATGACTTTCTGTACTGCGAATCATCACACACAAGTCAGAACTGGCAATGAAACATCAGGGTTGAACATGTACGCCCCTCCCGCACACACCCACCCATACCTGAGTCAATGTGACTGATACCGATCAAGAAGTGAAACCTCTTATTCAGGGTTACAATAACTGTGCTTGAAAACTAGCTTCATTAACACAACATCACCTTGTAGGGCTGCCAAAACATATTGGTCACAAACAAACATCAACAGATTGTTGTGAATAGCCACACAGGCACTGCCCAGTGTGAGTATGCACAAGCAAACTGGTGTATCCCTGTCCAGTGGGCAAATGTATCACACATGTGAAAACTACTACCTAGGCCAGGGAACAATGCCACAGAGGCAGAGCCATGATGAACCCACAGTGAATGTGCACAGTGTTGGATCACACACATGAGTAGGAGGGCGGGCTGTGTCAGGGGACTGTAGTGTGCACACTGCTCCATGGTCCTGGAATGAGCTGAATGTTATAGGAGCAACCGTCCCGGCACTATGCATATATCCCACTCATGCACATCATGTCTGAGGCCACAACATTGGTAATGCATGCAGCAAGTCTGTTCATTTGAACCCTCACACTCCTATGTTGGGACTCAGCATCAGTGCCAACAATTATGCACCCCCAAATGACTGAACAGGACAGGGCACAGGCAGACCACCCCCACACATGATGCTGAAAGCAGTGTGCACCTTGATAAACTGGCAGCCTAGATGACCTTGTGCAATAGTGATAACACACAGACCAGGTAACACATGTCAAGGAGGGGAAGGGAGGAAGAACAGCACAGGTTGACTTTGGGCTACAGGATATGCACTGCACATATATAGCCTGGCAGTGTATCCAGGCGACTGAGCAGCTCCAAAAGCTGGCGACACACAACAAACACACATGTACCTACCCCCTTCCTGCTGCTGTAACTCCTGTATCCGCCTATCCAGGTCAGGGAAGACCACCGCCAGGACACGCCGCATCTGGTGGGTCAGGCGCCGGTGCCCGCCATGCTTGCGAGGAGGTGAGTCCTTCAGCATGACCCGGGTGATCCTCCGGGTCCAGCAACGGATGTCCTGCCATCTCTTCCTCACTTGTGGCAGGCACCGACTGCGACCCTCCACCGATTGCACGGCCTTGACGGCATCCTTCCAGATCTTCCCCTTGCGGTAGGGGGATACCTGTGTGGATGACAAAGTGGGACATCATCACTACACCTGCACCATGTCACAGAGGCACACATTTGAACATCTTAGATTTGTTGAACAGGGCATAGTATGCTGGCAAGTAATAGAACCGTACTCATAGGGACTTTTTCCACTGGGGACGCACCAATGCACTACATGGCATAGTAAGTACACAGGTGGCATGAGGGGTGCGAAACAATCCCTGATCATGGCACACACTGTGCATCCCAAGCAACATAAGGCTGATGGACAGCACCGCAAAGCAGTCACATGCCCCAGGCCACTGACGAAACCTCAGCAGAGTACACAGACACACACAGGCACACATCAATCACCTGCCATTGGCAACAGCGGATGCAAACCTCACTCTGCACATGTGCCACTTGCCAGGGGGGGGTCATAGGTGTGGGGCTAGCTCAGCAAGTCAGGCACACAGCACGGCTTACTTCACACATCAGATGGATTGAGCAGTTGCCTCCTCCATGCAGCTGTGGTGCAACACTCCATATAGACACTCACCCACATGACAAGGAACATTCACACACATCAATGTCCAGGGGGCGTACAAATCATTTGGACACTCTCACCCCTCTCACCACAGCTCCACTCAACTCTCACATACATCTGTGGATGCGGTCACCTATCACACCGGGGTGACCACTGAATCACCGCAGGACAATAGAACAAGAATGCCTAAGAGGATTAGGCTGGCGGAATGTGCCATGCACTATGCATTGAATGTCACAGTAAGCACAATGCAAGTGAGGAGTGCACACATGAACTACATCAAGCCCTGCATGAGAGACATAAGCCATCTCCCCCCCCCCCCGGGACCCACTCCAATCAACATTGCATGTCTGTCACACCTGGCCACAATGCCAGAAGTGACAGACACAATATAGGTGCACAGGCAAAGGTAGTGGAGTCAGCACTCACCTGCTCCCCTGGTCGACCATACAGCATGGGGTACCGTGGGAGGATCACATCCAGCATTGCCTCGTTCTCCTCCTGGGTGAAAGGCTGGGCCCTCTCCACAGTCCTTGACATGGTGCCAGAGGGAGACAATACAGCAGCAGTGGTATCGACTGACATGTTGTGCAGGCAAGTGCCCTCTCATGGGTTCTGCCTGCCTTATATCTGCCTTGCTGGCCTATTTCATTTACAGGAGTACAGAGTGATTGGTCAGACTCATTTGCATCCTACGTTTCCTCCAATCCCTTTAAACATACACCAGTGACAGCCTTTGCATCTTTCGATTTTGCAGCATCATGTCAAGTCATCAACCACTTCGCAACAATGTATAATGTGGCCAACTGCTTTTTCCAGACCACATGATGTAAATTTTTTAACTTGAAACTCGGTATCCATGATACTTGTCCCTCATGTGTCCCCATTGTAATTCTTAAATCCCCACACAGGTATGGCGCGTTTCACACGTACCCCTAGGGCACCATCACTACAGTGATACGGGCCGCACTCAAGCGTGTACGGGCCGTACACGCGTGAGTACGTGCCTATCACTATAGTTGGGGTAGTGATACGGCACGTACTCACGCGTGTAGGGGCCGTACACGCGTGAGTACATGCCTATCACTATAGTTGGGGTTACCGTAGGGCCTAGTGATACCGCACGTACTCACACGTGTACTGGCCATACACGTGTGAGTACGTGCCTATCACTATAGTCGTGTTACTGTAGGTCCGAGTGATACGGCACGTACACACGCGTGTACGGGCCGTAAACACGTGAGTACGTGCCTATCACTATAGTTGGGGGTACCGTAGGGCCTAGTGATACAGCACGTGAGTACGGGCCCTACACACACCCTCAGAGCGTGTGTACTGCGTTTCACTGCTTACACTGGTGATAGGAGGCGCACACGAAAGGAATGGAGGTGTCAGACTCGCACAAGACTGTACATCAAGTCATTGTCAGTGCAGTGCTTCATGTGCAGGGCCTAGGTGTGTCAGGCAGTGATGTGGCACATGTCTCCTCATGTTGTGGCACAATAGATGTGTGATGAGCTGTTTACACATGTCATGTACGACACACGTGTCAAGCACTGCATCACTGGTATGGCACAGTCAGCAATACCCGCAACTGTCCCCTGATGCCAGGTACACGGATAATTACACCTGACATGTGACTCCCAGCGTGCCACGATGTGACTATGTCATGTGTGTGTCATGTGTTCCCATGAGCTTTCCGTTGGTGTTCCGTCAACTCCATCTGCTGTTGCAGCATCCAACATGTGTCTGTGGGCATATGTGCATGACACACATATACGCACACCATGCCACATGTGGACTCACACGTTACATGTGTCATGATGGTTCGAAGATGACTTCCTGACATGAGGCAATATCTGCGTTCTCTCAATGTCTGTGTCATCAGTTTTTGACATGGACCCCTTCATGGAAATGTGTGTTATCTGTCCTTTTCCAGATGACATGTGACCTGTGCGTCTAGTCTCCCGCCAGCTGCCTGTATGAGATGACATCCTTCAAATGCTGATATGTGGATGTCTGTCACTCATGTAATGTGTCTGGCTTGTCACTTACACTGGCCCACAGTTATTTTAATGGCATGTCACGTCAACATTGCCATGCAGCTATTGTGGCTGGTTCTTCGTAGGAGTATCACCTGGCTGGCCCATGTGTCCTGGATGTATTGCACAGCACAGACTCTGTATTAAGCAGATGTGTATTAGCTGTTGAACATGTGCTCACCTCAGTGACATTGGTGTGGTAATGTACTCACTCTTCGTTATTCCTTCCAAATCTCTGCAGGGCAGTGCCTCTTCCCAGACGAATGCCAGACCTGGATGCCATGCGTGAACAATGACTGCATACGCAGATACCGCTTCTTGCAAGAGTTGATAGAGGACTTGACCCGCCGGCTTGCACCACACCTCCAACCACAACACAGGTATCCTACAGCTCTGACCCCCAAGGTGAAGGTGATGGCAGCCCTACATTTTTTTGCCACCGGCACGTTTCAATTGACCATAGCTGATGTCGGTGGCATGTCCCAGACAATGTTCAGCCGTGTCCTGCATGATGTTATAGAAGCCATGTTGGTGCACCTGGATGAATTCATCCATTTTCCCACTCGTGAGCAGTTGACAGGTGTCAAGGGTGAGTTCTATGCCCTGGGAGGGATGCCTCATGTAATTGGGGCCATTGATGGGACACATGTGGCTTTGGTACCACCACAGGCACAGGAGGTAGCCTATAGAAACAGAAAACATTACCACTCCATTAATGCCCTTGTGGTGTGTCTTGCTAACATGCTGATTTCCCATGTCCGTGCAAGTTTTCCAGGGTCCGCACACGATGCATACATCATGAGGCGTAGCAGGGTGCCAGAAATGATGCTGCAGCTGCACGCGGAACAAGTATGTCTTGTTGGTGGGTATACTCTGTTAGTCCTGTGTTCAGCGCTATCTTTGTATCTTACGGCATCTCCTGACCCACTTCTTCACATGATATTTCCATGTAGGAGACTCTGGCTATCCCAACAGCCATGGCTGATGATGCATCTCCGCAACCCAGAACAGCCGCAGAACACCGGTACAACGACACCCATGGGCAGACGAGGCGCGTGATTGAGAGGACGTTTGGACTCCTGAAGAGCAGATTCCGGTGCCTCCACAAGACTGGCGGCACCCTCCCATATGCCCCGGTGAAGGTCTGCAAAATCTTCATTGTGTGCTGCATGCTGCACAACATGGCAGTGGAGAAGGCCGTGCCACTCATCCTTGATCCGGATGAGCAGGATCATCCACCTGTGGAGGATGAAGGGCTCGGGCACAGGGCAAGTGAGGATGAGGATGAGGATGAGGACATCCGGAGTCAGCTTATCCGCAACTTCTTCTCATGATGGTGAGTCCCTGTGTCTGAGTGTGCACGCTTTGAGCCTTGTGTGGCATGTGTTGCAATGTGTGTGTCGAGCTGACTGTGTGCTAAGTGACTTGGAGGTGTGTTCTGATGTGTCATTCAAGTGATGATGTCATTCCACACATATTAGCTGGGACACTACATTTATTAAGGACAACATCATTCCTGTAGAGTGCATGTACATGTCTGAGGATTACTAGCTCTTCGCTGACTTGTTGTGTGTCTGGCCTCCACAGGTTCTTGCGGCTGTCGTCTGCTCATGTCATCATTGCCCTCCTGCTATTCCTCATGAGTATTGCAACATGTGCTGGATCAGAGTTACATGCACAGACATGGTGAAAAGTCATTTGGGGTAAGGAGTGCAGCAAGGCATTTTGTGGGTGGTACGTGTTTGTGATATGTGGGGACTTTTCCTGTGCATGTTGTGTTACCATGCATACATGTCGACTCACCATGGGCCACATGACGTGTTGCATGGCTCCCATGAATTGATAGTCACCCTTCCTGACAGTCATCTGTAATGGTTTGTGGATTCTGATGAAGGCATCAATGTGTGTATAACGTCCCTCAGGAACATACGGGATGCTAATGGTGGACATAGTGTGGGACATCCCCATATGAGGCTCAATGGGGAATTGTAGACTCTCCGTGTGCAGCAAGGGGTGTTAGGCTCAACCCGTTCACTTGTGTGCCAGCTCAGTAGGACTTACACATCTGTGTGTTGAAGGGGGTGTCCAGTGTAGGTCACACATTGTCAGCCAAATGACCTGTGAGTCTGTTCCAATTGATGCATTTCCCTTAGTGTAAGGCTGAGTAATAAAGGTGTTCGTCACACTCCAAGGTGCTTCATCTCTGTTAATGCAGGTCTCTTGCCACTTTGCATGCGGCATATCTGGCATAGTTGTTGAAGATTATGCATAGGAGTCCATGTGTAGTTTAGCAACATGCATGCAGTTGCTCAAGTCAGTCAGTCAGTCAATTTACTTTTATTCGATTATTAAAAATCAAAAAAAGGCATAACAAACAGATAATCGCATAAAATACAGGACAAAAGTTCATCAATTACAAAAATAATTATAAATAACATTGTCAAAATTTAAAAGGATTGAAGTGAACTTATTACATAAGTTCAGTCCTGAGTTAAAAAATAAATAAGAAACAATAGTATGATTTCAATATAAAAAGTCTAACAGGGATAAGAAACTCCAAAGAAAGAGACCACCATCCTTCATACCAGGTCAATCGTATTAAGACTAGGCCGTGCGCTGACACGCTTCTTGTTAATGCGAACGGCCGCAACTAAGAAATTCGCTACGAAAAAGCAATAGTAGTGTTAGGTAAGAGTTGCAAAAACAGAAGTGCTGGCCGAACTTGTAAGAAACCAGCCCCTTTAAGAAAAGGTAACAAATATTTTTTCCTAATCTGTGCATAGTGGTCACAAAACATAATGAAATGTAGTGTGTCCTGAATGGAAAAATTATCACAATCACATGGGGTTGCATTTTCAGGAGTAACCCATGTGGGATAAAAGCCAAGCACAAAATGTATCAGGTTAAAACGAAATTTGATTAGGAAAGACCTATGAAATGGACTGGTTACAAAGGCCAGGTAGGGTTCCAGACCAGGAGCAGTTATTAGCGCATAGTTCCTTCTAACTAATGGCTTTTTTAGTTCCAGGTCCTCCCTCTCAGCCATAAATCATGTCACTAGTGCGGTCTTAATCCCCATGACATCCTTCTTGTTAATACAATCAGGGGAATTAAATAGCTCTGGTCTGCCCACTATTGCCAACATATTTTTAACATATGCCAGCCAGGGGATTCTGTGGGCTCTATCCAAGGTTAAGCAATCCTTCAGGATCAAATGGGTTAAAGAGATTTCCTGGTTAAGCCAGGTTTTTAACCAGCAGATAACAGGAGCCACCTTGATTTGGTCTGCAACAAACCCCACACCCAACTCTGAGTGTATCGTAAAGGTGGGTGTGGACTGAGGGACAGACAACAAGGATCTTAAAAACCCATTCTCCACCCTCTGAATGGTATCGGTATTAGAATAACCCCAGATAGCAGAACCATAGGTGGCTATGGCCAAACATTTGGCTTTATAAACTTTCAAAATAGCCTCCAAGGGGCGAGCTCCCAACCTTTTGGCAAATCCAAGTATGGCTGCTGCCGATCTTGCCACAGAATTGCCTTTTTGTTTACCCCATGTACCTCTCTCATCAAATATAACCCCTAGGTAAGTGAAAATAGGGACCCTTTTAACCTCATGGCCTAGGCAAAAAAAAGATTTGGATTTCTTTTTCCTACTGGCCTGACCAATGATCATGACCTGAGACTTTTGGATATTAATTTTCAGGTCTAATGATGTCATAAAATCACCAAAAGAAACCAAAAGTCTATCGAGAGCCACCCCTGAACGTGCCAAAAGCATCGCGTCGTCAGCGTATAGGAGAACTGGGATCTTAGTATCTCCTACACGCGGTACATCCTCCACTGCGTTGGCCAGGGCTGAGTCCAGGGCATTTATATGTAGTGTAAAAAGGAGGGGTGCCAATCTGCACCCCTGCCTAACACCCCTCTCTGACTTAAAGCAGCTGGTGCACCTTCCCCCTTGGGTTACTCTCACTGAGGCTAGCAAGCCGCAATGAAGGTCCGCCAAGAAGCCAACCAGGGGGGGGGTCAGCCCCCATATCCAGAAGGATTCTCCACAGTTTTGACCTGTTAACCAGGTCAAAAGCTGAGGAGAGGTCCATAAAGGCCATATTCAGGGACCCCTCCTTTGCGATGGTATATTTACAAATAAATAAATGAAGGTTTAAACATTGGTCCAGCGTGCTCCTATTAGCCCTAAAGCCATATTGCAGTTGCTCATGGATTAGGCTCCCTATTGGGCATGAAGTACATGGTCGTGTATGTATTTTGGCATGTTGGTCCACACTATGGGCCATCAACAGCTGCTGAGGGTGTGTCTCCTGTGCACAGGTCGGCCTTCAGTTTCCTGATCCGGTGTCATGCTTCTTTGGTGATTGTGCATGCATTGTCTCTGGGTGTGCCATGTGACACTGGACACTCCTTACTTTACACACACGCCTGTTGCAGTTGTCCTTCTGACATCCTAGTCTTTGTGTGCAAATTCTGTAATTTAGCAAGGAGATGCCGCCTGCTGCTGCGGCCCCTGCAGCAAGGGCCCACAGAGTATCCAGATTTGGCAACACACACGCCTCCAAGATGCTCCTCACTTCCTCCCTCCACCCATTCATTTGGCTATCCTCAGCTTGTCTATGCCACTGTTGCCGCCACGCAGTGCCAAAGGCTGGACCATCAGCACATGCAAGGTGCACATTGCACCACCATCCTGTCCTTGCATAACCCACATCACACTACAGTCTGATGTATCAGCCACACTCCGAGCTATGTCCATCCGCACATCTAACGCCTGCTGTCAGACATACCCTGGGCACACATACGACACCTTTGCATGATGAGCGTGCAACTCCAGCTGCCTACACTGCGCTGCCCCGCCTTCCAGGCCCTGTCACACCAACCAGGTCATGTCCCTAATACTCCCCACAGGCTCTGTAGCCCAGCAAGGGCATGGGAGTGGAACTCAAGGCTTCAGCATGTAGTATGGTGTCATCGTCTGGGACATGGCACAGGTATCATCTCTCAGCATGTCAATCTACAGAGTGTCCAGGACCCCCCACTCCACCATCACATGCGCACAGCACCTCATCATCAGCTCGTATGCCATTGACAGCCAAGTGCTCCTCACCCTCAACAAAGACACAGACATTGGCAGTTCCATCATTAAAGTATGCATGAGATCCATTGATGAATGGCTGAACACGAGCCACCTGAGGCTGGACTTGTACAGGACTGAGGTGATCATCTGAGGATTGTCCCCTTCCGGCTGGGTCAAGTGCCTGTGTCCCACCCGCAAGAGCCCTGCACAAGCACCCAGTGGCCACACACACAAGATGGTGTGCATCATGTTTGGCTCACTCACATATGCCATGCTAGTCCACACCATCTGTACCTCATGCTGCAATGCCCTCTGCATTATGCACATGATCCACAGAAAGATCCACTCCAAGAAAAGACAGACCATCCCCCAGGTCCATGACAACATCCGTGTCAAATACTGCCCTGCCCTCTACGGAGCAAGTACATCCAAACTCCCAGGAAACTGCTCCACTTCCAGGGTGCATCTGCACACCTCTGATTCAACACCCTGCGCCCCAGCCACCTCACCGTCCACCATAGATAGCTGCAATGGATCACTGTCTGCTGCAGGATGACCTCCACACTCCCCACCCACACTCAGGAGGCAGTCCACAACCCCCACCAACCTTGTACGTCTGTCATCCTAGATCCCGTCGGGCCATCTCCATGCATCCATCCTTGCCCTTGCCACCGTTCTTCACATCCACCGTACTCCAGCATACAGGACATTATTCTCCCACCTGGCCACACATACCTGGGACTCCCTCCCTGGGAACCTCCACATGAGCCATGACCTCTACGCCTTGATGATAATCTCCCAAATAGGTCTCTCCGCACAGTTTAGCAAGCACCCCCTCAGCAGCCAGAGGCCATCACAGGTGAGTGTTGTGCTCCATGCCTACATTGAATGATACCTTGTGACCCATGTGCGTCCTGTACCAGACTCTGATCCCAGGGTATGGATGGCTGGAGTTAGTTCAACACTCAGGCATAGTTTGACATTTCCACACACATATGTCATTGAATAATGCAAAATGACAGGAACGTCTCATGTCCAAAGTGATATATTTATTTGGGGTGGGGCAATTAGGTGCTCTACCAGGGGAATAGAATCTAAAGTTCACAGGGGGAGATGGTCTCCTTGGCATTGGAAGTCATCAGAGTCCAGGGCACAGTGTTGGTCATCATTGGTCAGACTGTGACCAGCAAGTTCATGTGGCAGAGAATGTCATTGGATGAGGTGCTGCTGTTGCACCAGAGGGCCAGGTGCCAGGCCAGGTGACCTGGGAGATGTGGATGGTCGGCTGACTCTCACGGTCTTTTCCGTGGACGACCCACCTTCCTCCGGGGACCCTTGGATGCAGGCCTTGACGATGCTGGGGACGCTCCGTCAGACGAATCCTCCTCCTCCTCCTCCTCCTCCTCCCTCCCTGTGTCTGGTGCTGGTCTACGCCTGGTGGCACAGGGAGGGTTGCCCATGCTTTGGGCGATCTGACGGAGTGATTGGCTCACGTCCCTGTGCACCGCCAGGAGCTCAGCCAGTCTTGCCTCCATCCGTCCTTGGTGTTGTTGATGACTGGCATGATGCTCGACCTGCAGGTTCTTAATCTCATCGAGGGTCCCCTGCATCTCGGAGAGTCTTGACACGACCTGGTTGATGCCTCTGGTGTCACGCCGGTAGGAGTCCAGGATGTTGCGTTTGTGTGACATACCGGTGTCCTGAGCAGTCTGGTCAGGTTCGCGCCTCCGCCTGCCTCCACTCCCACCACCCCTGCCCACTTGAGCCTGGCCTGCCCTTGTGGGCACATCGGGTCTACGGGACCCCTGAGGGATGGCATTTGCAGGGTTGCCTGCCTCCTCCTGGGTGCCCGGAGAACCTTGTCCCTTCTGGTCAGACTGGCTCTGTTGTTCAGTGCGAGCAGGGCTCCTGGGTGTCTCCTGGGATGTGGCAGGAATGGGGGAGGTGGTTGGCACAGATGTACCTGACGCAGGTGCTGATGGGGCTTGGGCACCAGAGGGTCCAGGTTGGTCGGCGTCATCCACGGAGTGGTGAGAGTCGTCGCTGCCAGTGGGATCATCTTCACGCGGAGCCTGGGACTGTGATTCTTCCCCCCCCTGTGTGTGAGAGAGAGACAATGTTAATGATGTTTCATGTGACATCTATGTTTTCATACATATTCAAGTTGACACAGTTCCTCCAAGTAGTTGGATGTGCCTAGCATTCCTCTCAATGTCCACTTGGGGATGGGTATGTTGCGGGGGACAGATTGGGATGTTCTCCTGAGTGTTTGACGTGTAGATTGTTGGCTCTGATGCTTATTTGCCTCTGGATTGGTCTTGTTGTGTCACATGTCCATTGTGGGAGTGTGTAAATCCGTTGCCTGCCCGGGGGTGTGTGGTTTTTTAGGGGGGTTGTGACTGGGCCTGCTGTTGTGTGTAGTGTGAGTTGTCATAGGGTCTCCCAGGTGATGTGTCTGTCCCCTCATGGTGCATGCTGGCATGACAGTGAGTGTGAGTTCCTGTGCTAGATACCTGTGCTTGTGGAGTTGGTGTTTGAGTGTACAGTGGTCCCAGGAGGGCCTTGTGCTGCATAAAAGCAGGGCCAAGTGTCAGCTACCTTGTCAGTACTTTGCCAGTCCCTGTGCATGGTGCATGGGTATGTACCTATGCCATATGGGCTGAGGACAATGGTGTCTGCGTCTCATTTTCACAATGTGTTGTGTGGGGCCCACTCTCCCAGCCTCCCGGACATCCAGTCTTGTGTTTGTGGTTGTTGTAGCCTTGGACATGGCCTTGCCTTGATTTGTGAAGTGTGCATGGAGACGTTAGTGGCATGAGCGTGGTTTTTGAGTGTGGTTGTGTGCGGTGAGTGCTTGGGGGAAGTTGCGTGCATTTGGTGTATATGTGGTGTGGACCCCATTGCCCCCATGTTACGTAAGTTGTTTGTGTACTCACCAGGCTCTGCGACTCCTTCAACTCCGTGTACTCCCACCGGCGGTAGCAGGGCCATCACCTTCTCCTCCCAGGGATGGTAGTGTACGGGTCTGCGGGGCGGCCCACCTCCAGTGATGTTACTCTGGGCATATTCTTCGTTCATTTTCCTCTTGACCGCCCTGTGCAGATCGTACCACCTAGCTTGGCATTCATGCCTGGTCCTTCGGATGGGCGCAACAGCATTTACCTTATCGACAATCCTCTGCCACATGGCAGATTTTTCAGCTATGCTGGTCTGTCTGACCAATGTTCCAAACAGCTGTGGCTCGACTCTGATGACTTCGTTGACAAGGAGGTCCAGCTCCGCCGTAGTGAACTTTGGATTCTTGTCTGTGGGCATGGTGTGGGGTGTGGGTGTGGGTGTGGATGGTTGTGGGTGTGAATGTGGCAGTGTGTGTGTGAATGTGAAGAGGGGGATGTTTGTGGAGGAGGTTGTGTGAAGGTGTGTGAGTGAAGGTGTAGTGGAGGTATGAGTAATGTGGAGTAGTTTCTCAGTGGGGTCTGGCAGCAGTGGGTCTGTTGCAAAGGCTCATGGGTTGTGTGTGTGGGCCCTTTTTATTGGTCCATTTTTGGGTGTGGCTGTGTTTGAATTTTGGTGGGTGTGTTATAAGAGGTGGTTGTGATTTGGGGCCTCTGTTTGCCTGTTTGGATGTGCCAGGTCAGTCATTGAGATGTATTTTGTAATGTAGACGTGTTTTGTGGTGTTGTGCGAGTCGAATTGACCCTCCTTGTGCTGTTTTACAGTGTCCTGGTTCTGTAAGAGTCTTTTTTGCGTAGGTACGATCCGTACATACGCGATGCTGAGTGAGGGAGCTAGGGTACGGTGTTGGAGTGCGGCGCGTACATGCGGTGGGGGCACGGTGCGTACACGTGCAACCCTGGGGTACAGCATGTACATGCGGAGGTACGGCGCGTACATGGGGGTAAGGTGTGTACATGGGGGGAGGGCGCGTACATGGGGGGAGGGCACGTACATGTGGTGGGTGGACGTGCATACAGGTGCGGACCTGGAGTATGGCGCGTACATGCGGAGGTACGGTGCGTACATGGGGGGGTAAGGCGCATACATGCGGTGGGGGTACGGTGGGTACTCGTGCGGCCCTGGGGTACGGCGCGTACATGCGGAGGTACGATGCGTACATGCGGGGGTGATGTGCGTACAGGGGGGGAAGGAGCGTACATGGGGGGGTATGGCGCATACAGGTGCGGGGCTGGGCTTCAGTGCGGACGGGGGGATAAGGCGCGTACATGGGGGGGTACAGCGCGTACATGGGGGGGTACGGCACGTACAGTTGCGCGGCTGGGGTACAGTGCGGACAGGGTGGTGTACGGTGCTGACATATTTGGGGGTGGGGGGCTGTACGGCTCGTACACGGGCATAAGTTTACCCGTGTACATGTGTGCTACTGCGTTGGCTCCGTACGGGCCATTTTACGTGCGATTGTGTATTCGGACGGATGGTCGGGATCGTACTTGTGCGCTCGGTCTTGTGTTTTACGATTTGCACGTAAAAATGTCCGGCTCACTCTCGTACACTTTTCCCGACGATATTCGGACGTAAAAACTTTCCGACGCACTCTCGTAGACTTTTCCTGATGCTATTCGTAGTTATTTTTCACGGACGAATTGTACTTGGCAGTTTGTACGGTACTTGTACGACTCGTACGTAAAAAAATACGGATACGGGTCGTAAGCAAATTATTTTTAACGGATCGGAATCAACACCTCAATGTTTAATGTAGTAATGTTGTTAATGATGTTTTAGTAAGTTTTTTACCTGTGTTAATTGATTTAATGTAGTAAAACTGTAATTGTTCATTATTAATTTAGTAATGAGTTTCTATGAATTTATTGTTATTTATGTTGTATTTTATTTCTATTTATTATGCTTTTATATAGTCGATATATTTACAATTACGATATTAGTGTTGTCGATATTTTAGTTTACGATATTTTTAACTTAGTCCATGTATTTTAATGAAGGTCAATATTTTTGTATTTCGATAAGTATGTTGGCGATATTTCTGGTATCTATATTTATGTACTTCGATATTGTCTTTTTGATATTTTGGTGAGTTCTTAAATAAGTATATGATGTTGAATATAATGTAATCGATAATTTTGTATCGATATAATTGTAGGATGATAATTTGTGTTTTGATATTTTGTCAGTGATCCGGATAAGACAACCTTAGTGGCAAAAACCCATGTATGGTCTATGATTAATTCACTCCAGTCTCTGAAAATCCAGGCTTATCCGAATGCCTATTTCTCAGCTCAAATGAAAGAAACATTATTAAAAATAAGACTGGGCAGAGATACAACCAAGGAGAGCACGCCAACTTAGATCCAACAATAGTTAAGTACTAAATGTAGACTGTGTCGGTGGCAACGTGAAACCCTATTGCGCATAGTTTGTGTGTGTCCTAAACTGCTTACGCTGTGCATTTTTAAAAGCTTTGTTGGTTAAGGCTGGGGTAAGATCAGCCCATCCGGCCCATATTGGGTGTCTATCAGTGGAGTCAATTCTATTGTAATGACAAATTAAATTTTTTTTTAGCAAATGCTGAAAAATTTTTGGCGTCTGCAGCCTAAGGCTTTTTTTCATGGATTAGAAATTAAAGTTGTTCTTTTTAGGTTGCTGACGCCTTGAATGATCTTGTTTTAAAGCTAACATGGTAATCAGGTTCTAAAGAATATATGAAAAAACTGAAGCACTTGCATTGCTCATTTGCACAATGACATACATTGTTCAAAGTTTTGGCCCTCAGGTAATTTCAGACAACAGGTTTCAAAGCGTATAGAGACACTTTAGTGCTCATTTGCACAATGGTTCATAATGTTTACAGCTCTCAGACCTAGGCACTTTATAGCATATTTGCACAATGTTCCATAATATTTATATTGTGTATTTCTGGGAATGTAACCATATTATGTTATTAGTTTTATGATTACAGTGGGACGAGATAAAATATGTTTATATGTGATATCAATGTTCTCGTATGGCCTGTAACCATAGAAACATTATTTTTGTACATGTGTACATTGTTCGAAGAAACAGAGAATTGTGTCTTTTTAATCAGGATTTAATGTTTTATTTGCATTGACCTTTGTTTATTAAACAATAAAGAATTAATTCACTAGCCCACTCCGGCAAATCCCCATTCTGCTCTGCAGCACAGGGATGGGATGGGAGTCTGTCCCAGGGGCTGCTGGGACCAGGCAGTAAGAGGAGATGCGGCAAACGTGACTTATATTTCTAATCCCCCTTATCACCCGATATGACCCCTTCAGCTTTCCCCCAACCCTCCCCACCACCCTTTGTTTATGACTGCTGCCGCTGCTGGGATGAAAGGGGACTTTTGAACTTCAAGGACTTGCTTTGAAGTCTTCCCCACTTCAAAAGCACATTTGGGTACCCTACCAAGACAGTACACTTTTGAACCTGTGAAGAACTGCCAGAGTAAAGACTGCTGTGCTACAAGGATTGCCACTCTGCTTTTCAATGACTGTCCTGAAGGAAATTGCTTCTCTCCTTTGCTTTGCTGAGCTGCCCTGAGGCCTGCTAATCTTTGCCCTGCCGAGGACAGGGACTGGCCCCATCTCACTTGAAACCAGAATGTCTCCAAGAGCTTGCTGGCTTGCCCCCTGTTCTGAAGTATTAGTGCCATTAAAGGCTTTTAACATTTCTCCTCCTGCTGCTGGACTCCACCATCTGTGAGTCCTCCCATGCTGAGGTGCCAATCCTGTGCCTCAAAATTAGGTTCTGCAGCCCTTTTTGCTTCAAAATGAATAAGGCAATGACATTGCTCCTACCAGAACCTATGCATTGCCCTTTCATACCAATACAGTAGCCAATCTACAACATTGCCTTGATGGATCACGCAACTCGATGACGATGCACCTATGTTTGTAAAGGGGTGCGACACTGAAGTCTTCATCAACTGTGTGGATTGGCGCCATCGCTTTGACTCCATCTACAGGATCGGCAATGACCCAGCACGTCCTCGACTCCTCACATTGAGTCTTTGACATAGACGATTGCTCCATGCAAGGTACTTTGACAGCGGGACATGTCTGAGTCATAACCAGACTGCCCTCCATTGATGTCGGTCTGAACTTTGGATTTACTCCAGTCTAGTGAGACCTCAAGTAACTCCTTAGAACTATTGATTTCTAAGCACTATTTTTGGTTTATTCTTTAAAAATTAATTATTGGATTTTTGTCGTTGTGATATTGATTTACTTTGTGTGTGCTTCACAAACACTTTACACATTGCCTCTTTAGTTAAGCCTGACTGCTCTGTGGCAAGCTACCTGAGGGTGAGCACAGGTTATATTTTAGTGTGAAACTTGCCTACCCTGAGTAGATTTGTAAATATCCACTTTGACAGGGTTCATTCCTCTGCCTACTAGATACCAAATGTCAAATGCTCACTGACAGTGAAATTGTCAGCAGAAAAGGGCTGTTTTTCTCCTGTGATGTGACCATGAGAAGCAGCCAGACAGGTAAACACGAAAAGAATAAAGAAATTAGAGTGATTCACTATCATCACTTGCTCGCAGTGGTACTAGCATACTGGTTGTATGTCTTGTGAAGCTTCTCAAATGGCACTTTTCTACAGCAGTTTAATTTTCATTCCTATACAAGCAGTTATATAGCTCAGCATGATGAAACCTTGCTGCTGACACCTATGTTTGACTTTCAGGTCACATGTTGAATCATTGCAAGGCTGACTCAGTAATTCAACCTTTCAATGTCAACGAAATGAATATCACAATCATTTGTGTGATTATAACTGTACAATGTTTGGCTCTATGAATAATTATGAGTCGCAATCAGCAGGACCTATTTCACACTGACCCAGTGACATCACTCTGTGAGAGAAGGCAGGTGCTTCTGACTTTGGCCTGTGTGACTCTGCTGCTGTGCTGCCATCATGCATTATGCTTTTTTGTCAGCTCAGTGCAGCAAGCAGGGTGATGGATTGATGCTCCCACATGAATAGGCAGATTTATGTAAAAGTCTAACAAGATGTGGCACTGTTCTCTTCTCTCCCTGTGCTGGTGCATACATCAATGTACACCAATGTAGATGTCTGTGTTCTTTAAAGCAAATTATTTTGTAAAGGATGGGGTCCCTTCTGGGAAAAAAACTATGCTTTAAAGCAGTGTTTTTAAAATCTGTGGGTTGCAAACCAGTTTTTGGTGGGACGCAACGGGCCAAGTAATAAACAAAGGTGCCTTTAAGTTCTGTATTTTCCTTTTTCACACTTGCTGCACTTCAAAGACAGAGAGCAAATGTCAGGCTATGTCTTCTGACAAACTGCTGCTTAGCTTTTTTTGACATTGGAATTGGTGTTTACAAACTCCCCTCACTTAACAGTAGGGAAAGAAAAGTAAAGTGAAATACGTGAGAATCTTGCTTGGGTACAGGGAGTGTAAAGGGAAAGGTTGTAAGATGTTATTTTTTGTATCACAGAACAAAATGTAAATACCTGTAAATAAACAATACGCATTCAGAAGTTTGGTAAGCAAAATTGAAGCACAATTTATTTGTAATTCTGAAGTGTAGTGGAAACAAGTATTTTAATGTGATCACTTTACATGGTGACGCACAAAGGACAAATATTCCCTAACAAACAATGCTATAGTTACATTACAAAATTGCCTGCTTCATGTCTATTAAAGCTAGGTGAGTCGCAAATGTTTGTCATTCTAAAAATTGGAGCATGGATCTAAAATATTTAGGAAGTACTGCTTTGAGGCTTTTTCCACTCTGTATGTGTGTTGTACAATGCTGCACACATGCAAAGTACGAAAAATGAGGAGAAATAAAAACATTTCACCTCGTTGAGCCTGCCTTGGGAAGGTGCAGGATATTCGCCCAAAGTCTTGTTTATCGATCCTTGTAGCTAGTGATTTGCATAAAAAACCATGAGTGATTTCATTGGAAGGCCCATGGAACACCCCTTTGACACAAGGTAATGTAAGAAAATGCACTGACCAACTTAGTGTTTCTTTGGATAAAAGTCAATGCAAATCGAGACTTGCATAACACTTTCCTAAGGTTTACATTACAAAAGTAATGTAAACCAGATGCAAAGTGTTAGTAAATCGGGCTGCAGTTGAATAAGTAGGGCAAGGAGAAGCTCAGGATCCACAGGTAATCCATGGGTTTTCCACCTAATTTTGTCACCATCCTAGAGGCCAAGGTGCCACAGTGCTCCTAAGCTGGCAGCTGCCACAAATTAAGAGACAACTGGCTAACATCCGTCCTAAGCTGGCATAGCAGAGCGAGGTTTTGACCATCCAGAGATTGGTGACCGCAGAAGGCTTGGACAATAAAGGTTCTATATATGTATATATAAATAAATATAGCCACTCTGTAGTTATAGTGAGGGTTAACAGAGATGAGAATTTCTCAGATTTTTGTCCCTTAATAAGTTTGCACCCATTTGATGAAACTGGTGGATGGACAGTCCTGTGTGGCAGCCTGCTCGTAGCAAGACTCTCCCTGTGTTCTGCCTGCGGGGGTGAGTGAGCGACCGGCCATGTGGGCAGGGGGCTCTTTTTTTCTTCTATCGCCTTCAACTCTTTGCCTCACAGCGGTTGGTCTTGATGGTCGGTAGAGGGCAGCGTGAGGATCGCTGAAACCATCCGAGTCCTCTTCCCTCCCCTCTCTGTTGGAGTCTGACTGCGTACTGTATACTGTGGAATGGGGCATGGCCTGCGAGCCCTGGGAGCATAACGCCAGCATATATTTTTGGCCAGCCTAGATATGTGAATCCATTGGAGCCGGAGCCCCCTGACCTGGGCTTCTGCTTGTGGGACACGCCCAATTGTGTGACACCGTACTTGGGGAACTCGGAGGCCACCGGCCTTTGTTAACACTATTCTCCACTTGGAGGGCTCGTTGTGGAGGAGGAGGGCCCCATAAACCTGCATCATGACGGGGAGTGCCTCGGAGTGGCCTGGGACTGCTGCTGGGTGCCTGCTGTGTGGAGTTATGGTGTCACTGCAGCTGAAATGTGATGGGGGGATAGCCTTGAGTTCCTAGATGCACAGAGAGCACTCACCAGGGGCCAGATGGACTACCTGGCCCAGCAGCACTCGCGGCAGGAGGGGCCACCGACGCCATTTCACCGTGCCTGGAGGCACACAAAAGGGCAGCATCACTCCCGTGGGATGCACAGAGAGCACTCACCGGGGGCCAGACGGACTACGTGGCCCAGTGGTACTCGCGGCAGGAGGTTTGCGGATGCCATTTCACCACGACTGGAGGCGCACAAAAGGGCAGCAGCACTCCCTCAAGGTGGGACGCACGTGACTAAGTCCGGGCCAAGGGCGGGCCCGTCCACACCAGTCAGAGCCTGATGGAGACTGGGCTGGGCCCCCCTCTAACAACAGGCCCCCCGCAATCCTTCGCCGATCTCCAGGTACTGTCTTCTGACTTTACTTTCTGCCTCCACGTACAGTGTGCAATGTGCAGTATTGTGGCGGAGCGACTTACATTGACAACTTAAAAATGAGTAACCTCGCAGCGATTAAGAGCAAGAGGGCCAAGGGGACCTTGGATGCCTTTATAATGAGGGCAGAATCACTGCTCTGCCATGAAATAGCACTAACAGAGAGGTGGCTGTCTCTTGATCCTACCTTATTTCCGAGGCGATCCTCACTAGGAACACACAATCTGGCTGGCATTCCCAAAAATCAAACTCTAATTCAAACTTGTTCACCACCATTCAATTCAGGGGCAGCACTGGCCGCCCTGGATACCCTGGTCCCCGCACTTGATGACTCGATAGCACCACATATGGATTCCTCTAACGGGCCTGGTATAGCCTTTAGGGCCCGGACTTCTCACCTACACACAGAGAGCACAAGGGTTAAGATGAAGGCATCTGTGAACCACAAGAAGGGTGCGGGCCCATTAAAACAAAAACAACAAAAGGGGCCTCAGCGTAATCCTCAGTGTGATTCTGTGGTGAGGACCTGTTCCATAGGCACACAGACTACAGACGCCTCTTTGTTAACGCAACCACCTCCCTTGGAGGATAAAACGGCCACCATTGCCACCTTGGACAGTGTCCTTGAAGGGATTAAGGAATCCATAGACAAAAACTTTGCTCTATTGGACGGTCGTCTAGAGCATCTGAACGGTGCATTGACTAACTTGTCTGGACGTTTAGAGTTGTTTTCCCCCTATGTACCTCCAGGCACTGAGGGAGGGCCAGGGCCTCGGCAATGCTTCCGACCATCAAAACTCAGCCTTGGTTCCCCTAGAGAAATTGTTGGCCATGACACCGGTCATTGAGGACCTGCTAAGTAAAGTACTGGGTGTAGGTCTAAATAACATACTGTATAATCCCCCAGTGAGCACACTAGATGATGGCAGGACAGCTAACCCCCTTTCAGCAGTGCTCTTGCAATCAGTCTCAGGGGGAAGTGTTAGCTTTAAGAGCATTTTTAATTTAAATCAAAATAAAGTGCCAGCCCAAATAGCACCCAGTGACTCACAAAGGATGGTCCAATTCATGCACTATTTTTAGGGAAAGGTTCAGGGTAAACGGTGAGGAGGTGACTTTAAATCTACCACCAAAAGCCACATCTTACACAATAATATTGGTGAATGTACCTCAACTAACCTCCAAGTCAACTGAATCTTGGGAGTCCTTACGTAACAAGGCCCTTTGTTGGCTCGGATCTAAATCCGGCCTAACTGATGTCCAATTTCGGGAGTTTAACATGGCAAGGAGAGTAGGATGGGTGGGGAAAAGAGATAAGAGGTTCCCTGGCAACTGCATTCTTCTCACATTTGGAACACCAAACCTAACACAAGAGATCTTGTGCCAACAGGGTTCCTATCATGTGACCAATCATGGTATAAACGTACTGCCCTTGGGTTATTTTTATCCTCCTACAAACTATACTTCCTATGTAAGACAGCAGACCCCGGCTTACCCCATGAATCACTCCCAACCCAGCCTACGCTTGTTTAACAGATATGAGGGGCTTTCTTCCCAGGAGGACATTGATTGACTCAGTAATAGCAGTAGTAATGTGGCACAATCCCAAACTCCGGGAATAACTTCGCCATGTATAGTTCCCACGGCCAACGTCGAGCAAGTCGACATTGAGGTAGGAGACATTCCTAATAATTATGATACCCAGAATGGAACAACTTAATTCTCCATAGACATCACTCATAGTGACACATCAAATAGCCCTGATGGCCCCTATGCCACCCTTTCCCCACCGATTGCGCATCTCAGCCTGGGCCCAGTACTAATGAAATGGATATTCTGATTTGGAATGTGGCAGGCCTTAAAGCCAAACTGACTAACCCTGCCTGGCTGGAATTTATTTATAAATTTGACATTATATGCACTCAAGAAACCTGGACTGATAATATACAACATATTAATGGTTATAAAACATTCCTCAGCCCAGGGGTCTCTTCGAGTCAGGGGAGGAATAAGGGTGGCCTTTGTACCTATGTGTCCTATAGATTAAATGCACGCAAGATAGACCTTGCGGAGTCCAAGATCTATTATCAGGTGCGTGAAATCAATATAGACAATAGTTTTAATTAGTCCTAATACATTTTTATAATAACACACCTGTTGGGCACATTGAACAAATTCTAATGCACCTGCAGAGAGACTTGGATAATATACAAAGGAGTGCTGGAAAAGACTACTGCATAATTTGGGGTGGGGACTTTAATTGTGGACCCTGCCCACATACCGTAGGAGATGTCTGTGGTATTGAATTAGATGATGATACTGATTCATCCCATTTCTTACATTCTGCTCCCGGTGACCAATTCAATTTGTTAAAATACATTTTGGATCTGAGTTTTGCTAACAATGTATGTTTATTCCCAACTCCTTTTAGTAACACTATTAATGGTCGTGGCCTGTCTTCAGTTATAGACCACATACTAGTATCAAATAGATACGCAGACAGAATACACTATTTTAAAGTACATCCCATTGCTTTTAGTGACCACTACCCCATTAGCATCCTTCTAGATCTTCCTGCCAAGGTGCTAACTAGCAAAACATTGGCTATCCACCCGGCGGAAGATATTGTTATTAACAGACAAAATGGCTACACAGTCAAATGGGCAGGCGCCAATACATCCGAATTATGTAAGCACCTTTTAACTATTTGTAAAGACGACTTCATGGTCTGCCTCGACGAAACTGCCAACAAATCTGACATTCTTAGCTCCTTTATAAATATATCCCAGTCTATACAAAATAGATTACGGGTAAAAAGCAAAGCACGGGTAGATAAGAGGAGTGGCTGGTTCGACTCTAAATGCTCAAAGCACACGGGGAGTAAGATAAAGGGCTAGACTAGCTTACAAGTTATCCCTTAAGGAACACAAGTCTGCCATAAAGTTAGAATTATGGCAAAACCTAAAACTAGAATCAGATCTGAAAGACATGAAAGGTTTCTGGAAGGCCATGAATGACCCCTTTTTTGCTCCGGGTAATTCGCCCGGCATTAAAATCCCAATAGGGGAGGATAAAGGGGTGACTCACTTTTCTGGTCTATATAACAACCTGGCAGATCCCCAAAATGAAGAGGCCTTAAGCATAAACTCCTCATATGATCTTCCGATTGAAATCGATTTTGATGCAGAGGAGGTAATTTTAGCTATAAACGCAAGCATGGGTGGTAAGGCCCCGGGCCCAGATAGTATACCAGTGGATTTATTTAAATCAAGTCCAGCGCTCTGGGGACCCTTGTTAGCTCTGGTCCTAAAGGCTTGCTCCACCTTGGGATCTACACCCACCTGGACGGAGTCTATACCCGTCCCTATTTTTAAGAAAGGTAACCGTGATGACCCGTCCTGTTATAGACCAATATCACTACTGGACTGTTTTACAAAGGTGGCCGGGCGTGTTGTGTTAAACCGCCTCCAGCTCTGGGTGGAGGAACAGGGCAAAATTTCAGAACTACAGTACGGTTTCCGTCAAGGCTTGGGAACCGTCGAACAGAGTATGAATTTGAACCCCCTGCTGAGAAAATATTTACAGGCCAAAAGGGGGAGTCTATTTTTATGTTTTGTTGATTTGAGTTCAGCTTTTGATTGTGTCAACCACCAGAAGCTATGGAGTATTTTAGAGACCATGGGGGTTGATCCACCCATCCTAAATCCTAGATGCCAGGGCCTGGGTGAGCTATGGAAGAGGTGGCGAACTCAGCCACAGCTTCACTGTAAAGAAGGGGGTGAGGCAGTGGTGCGTGCTAGCACCCCTCCTGTTTACCCTTTATATCAACAGTCTCGGAGCAAAACTAAGTAGCGACTGTCAGGATCTCCCATGTATAAAAAGACGACCAATTGGAGCATTGTTACATGCGGACGATGCTGTCCTATTGGCTCGTACCTCCCTTGGCTTACAAAAAGTCATCTCTAGCTTTACTGCCTAGATGTCAAACCTTGACCTCCATGTAAATATAACATTCCCAATGAAATGTTGTAAGCCCA
Source organism: Triturus cristatus (assembly GCF_964204655.1). Lineage (NCBI taxonomy): Eukaryota > Metazoa > Chordata > Amphibia > Caudata > Salamandridae > Triturus > Triturus cristatus. The sequence goes on along the minus strand of NC_140594.1, from coordinate 542,068,437 downwards.
GTATCAAGTGCCGATATTTCTTCATTGATAATAGGAAACTCGAATTTGCTACTCACTTTTCTTACTTGAGCATTGTATTTGAAAGAAGGGGTCTATGGTCTAAAGCCATAGAATCTGGAAAATTATTATTTTGTAAAGCAACTGGTGTATTGATCCACTTTGCCAGAAAATTAGGAAGGCGCCCAATCGCAGATCTACTAACAATCTACAAAGCTAAATTAACACAGATTGCTATGTATAAAGCAGGCATCTGGGGTTATGCTAATGTTGAGTGCCTGCAGCTAGTAGAAAATAGGTTTTTAAGATATCTCCTAGCGATTGCTAATAGTACAGCCATATTCATATGCCACGCTGAACTAGGTTTGCCCTATCTTTCAGATCTGATTAAACTACAGCCTATCCTGCTGTGGCACAAGGCTTGGACCGGTACTTCTACTAGTCTGAACAGGGACTTGATTAACAATTGCCTGTCCCTTGATGAGGCAGACCGCATTCCCTAGTTGACCTATGTTAAAATTTTCTTGGAGGATCTAGGACATCCTGAGTATTTTTCCAACCCTGACAGTTTGAATAAGGTCACCAGAAATAATCTTAAATCTCTATGTCTAGATCACTTGGAGACTATTAATTTAGCTACTAACATTGTGAAACCGTCAGTGAGAGCACACCAACTACTTCTGACTTACTCAGGAATACAACCATACCTATTGAATACTACAGGAACTTATGATAGGTTGTTACTGACCCGTTTACGCCGGTATTTTTCACATCAGAGTCACTTTTCCAAATATTTACGATTGGTCTTGCTCTCTATGTTTATGTCCGTGTGATAATATCTCTGCTCAGTCGACAAATCATGTTATGTTTTTTTGCAAATTTTATTCTATGCTCAGGACAAAATGGATTTTACCTATTTCAAAGTGGTATGGCCTGAGACAATGTGGACCTGCCTTTTTAAAGCTGCAATATTTGAATGATGTGACCCGTGACTGATCATATTGTCAAATACCTGAAAGGGGTGGTTAGATACCGGATGACAATGAACGGTCCTCCTCTTCCTTAAATTGTCTGAGTTCTTTTTTAACCTATTTTATTCGAATTATGTTGATGTATGCTCTCTTAATATGTATTGTGCTTTTATAGTTTAACACTTTTAAATCGAATAAAGCGTATTCTGATCTGATGAATCTCCAGGAAACATTGCAGACCTGTTGCACCCGAGACATTGTTGGAGGATTGACATGTTTCCAGCATTTGGGGAAGGATTGCAAACACTCTTGCCCTCCACTGCATTTTTCATAGACTTTTGTATTTCACGTAGCAGGAAAATTAATAAACATAGGTATTATGGTGCACAGAAAATTCTTGTGGGTATTACAAGTCTGTAGGGTAAGTATTTTTTAAGCTATAAGGCATGTTAAGTTAGCTATATCTATTGCAGGGGGATTGCCCCAAAATTGTGCCCTATTTCACAGCAGTACTGCAGTACATAGCGTTGACAAGACATTGGGTGATTGGCTAATGACTGCCTTTAGAAAAGTTAAAAGCAGCCATGTTGTTTTCAGTTACAGTGTGCCTGTGTTCTGCATTACGCCTTCAGATCTAGGTAAGTATTAGGTTTGGTAAAGTGGTAATAGGTAGGGAAAAAAATATTTATATGTTTCTATATATTAAAAAAATAAAGAGAGTACTGCGGTACTACCTCAGAAGTAACGCGGTACCCCAAAAATGTTTACAAAATTAAACATACACTATAATCCAAAATTATTTTTACCACTGGTAGTGTACTAAAGTCTATATTAAATTTTCAATATATTTAAATATGATCCAAAAAGTAAATAAAGTAGCATATTAATAGCTAGAAATTACGCACCACATGAAAAAAAGTGGAGTTCTCCCTAGATTGCTATAAAAATGTATAGAAACTTTTAAATAGAATTCCCTACCTATCACCACCTAAATAAAGTGGTAATAGGTAGTGAACAGCATCAAAAAAGCCCTAATACTTGAGTATATGCAAGAGCCTAACCTAGAACTCAACAAAACGCAGACTGCAAAATGCAACAAAACGTTGATAATAACTACATGGTACTACTAAAAATGACATGGCTGCCTTTTACTTCTGGTAAACACAGCCATTAGCCAATCTCATACTGACTTCTCCTACCCATGTACCACGGTGTACCACAAACTTACCACGGTAAACCAAGTTCTTTAAAATGTATAATTGTATCACTACCTACACTATTTAAACATACTTTCAAAAATTAACTTTTACTCCTCATAATGTATATTGCTGCCACATAACAAATACGTTTACATAACAATTACATCTGTTCACACACTTCACACTATGTCTGTTTGAATTAACATCCCCCACTCTATGCCACCCCACTGTATGTCACTCCACTTAATGCCACTCCATTCTACCCTCTTTACGTCACTCACTACACACCATTACATTCTATGCTAATTCACTGTATGCCACTCCACTCTTTGCCACCCAACATCACAGACTCTACTCTACAGTATTATACTGTATGCCACTCTGTGCTATGGCACTCCATCTACCCTACTTTCCTGTTTTCCCCTCAACTGTATGCTATTCCACTGTATGCTATCACACTGTAAGCAACTCCAAGCTACAACACTACACTCTATGCTATTCTACCCCGCACCATTTCAGTGTACACTTCTGCACTCTACACTACTCCACTGTATGCCATTGCACTCTATTCCACTCCTCAGTACTCAACTGTGGTATACGCCCCCTCTACGATTATCCAGTGTTTACTATTACCCTGTACATCACTACATTCCATGCCTCTCCACTACATGTTACTCCAATGTACGTCACTCCACTCCACCAAAAATTTAAATGTATACCTCATAATGTATATATTCCTGCCGCATAACATTTACATCTTTTACACACGTTCACAATACATCTTTTTCTATTAACACACTCCACTCTACTCTGTGCCACTCCACTTTACGCCACTCCAGTCTAAGCTACTTCACTCTACACCACTCCACTTTATGGCACTCCACTATATGACACTACACTAATACATCGTACCCCACTCCACTCTACTCCACTCCACATTACACCACTCCACACTACATACTCTACTTTACGAGATTATACTTTTCGGCACTATGTTCTATGATACTTCAGCCTATGCTACTTCACTGTTTGCCCCTCCACTATACGGTACTCCACTGTACATTATTCCACTGTACGCAACTCAACAACACTACACTCAATGCTATTTTACTCTATTCCATTCTACTTTGGGCCACCTCCGTGTACAACCCTGCAAACTACACTATTCCAAAGCATGACATTGCACTCTATTCCGCAACTCAACTCTATGACACTACAATCAATGCTATTTTACTCTATTCCATTCTACTTTGGGCCACTTCCATGTACAACACTGCAAGATACAGTATTCCAATGCATGCCATTGTACTCTATTCCTCTCCGCTGTACTCAACTGTAGTACACGACACTCCCCTCTACCACAATCTAGTGCATGCTATCATACTGTACAACATTACATTCTATGCCACTACGATACATACAACTCCACTGTATGTCACCTCATTCTACATTTCTATAGTCTAAACTATTCCACTGTATGACACTTTACTATGTGCTACCACACTATATGGTACACTTTACTCTATGTTACTAGTGACCGCCACTAAACTCAACATTGTTCCACTCATCACTGCTCCTCTGTATGCTAGCCAGTGTATGTCACTCCACATTATGCTACTGTAATGTACGACCCCCGCACTCTACGCTATTCCACTCTGCACCACTCCACTGTATACCACTCCACTCTACTCCAGTCCACTAAACACTATGCAACTGTGCACCACTACACTGTTTATCACTCCACTCTTCACCAGTCCCCTCTATACCACTCCACTGCATACCACTCTATTTTAGTCCACTCCGCTCAATTCCACTCCACTCTACAGTATTCCACTGTATGCCCTCCACTCTACCACACTCCACTGCATGCCACTACAGTGTACTCCATTTCAGTAAAACCTTTTCCACTGTAAGGTGCTACACAATACGACATCCCATTCTATGGCACTCTATGCCAATTCACTCTATGCCACTTCAGTCTACACCACTCAACTGTTCCTCATTCTACTCTACCCCAGTCAATGACACTATACTGTACAACAGAACACTTTACAACACTATCCTCTACTGTACTGTACCACACTCCACTTAACGACACTCCACTCGACAACAGAAAACTGTACAATTAGAAAACACACTTTTGTCACAAATGTATTGAAATTCCCTTAAAAAACAAAGGTTAAGGATTTGTTATTGCTATGAAAACTTCATTTCTTCATTCCATATAAAACCAAATTCAACTATACATACATTAGAAGTTCCAAAGTTATAGTTATAGATTATGTTTAGAATTTATGCACCACCTTCCCATTACTATAAGTCACGCACCTCCGTACACAATCTCACCTCACTCACTACACTACATTAATATACATTATCTACTGGTGGTCACCAGTAGGTAGTTGTAGGAATGGCCATGTTTCCATGTTTTTTGACTTGCCTTTATCTTTAGCGCCATTTGATTAATTTTCATGAACTTTTCCAAAGCAAAAGTGCACTGGGGATTTTACTTTATATGGAAAGTTTGGGGGTGATCTGTGAAGCAGGGGGCCGAGAAAAAGGTGTATCAAAAAGGTGAGATTCCCATGTTAATTCCAATGGGGATTTTGAACATGACTACAGGCTGAATCATTGGCCGAAATTACACCAAATGTGGCAGAAAACTAGCTCTTGGTCCAGAAAGAGTGATTTTTGTTATTTGTTTTTTTTTTTTTTTTTGGTAAACCTTTATTTCAAAAATCAGGACACAGCTATTCAGCCGACAGCCCGAAGGTTCGGCAGCATTGAGAGTTAGATACAGTGATGTGTCCCCAATACAGTACAAAGAGTAGTGCAAAGGTCCAATTTTAAGTAAACACAGAAAAAACTCACAACAAACCCCAGCAAGGCAAGGACATTGAAAGCCCATGGTGAAAGCCCCCAGGGGAGGCCGGACCCCACTCGTCTACTAGTTACAAGACTGTGTACGGCGGAAGAAGGGGGACAGCAGAGGCCCAAAACGGTTCCTAAAACCAAACTGTGCTGGAAAGAAGATCAGGGGGAAAGCTGTTCCTCGGGAGGTTCCAGATCCGGGGCAAGACATATTCCCCCCCTGTATTGGTTCCACCGCCCCCAGATGGCATGCCACTTCCGGGGGTGACCTCTGGAGCAATAGACCGTCTTTTCCCTAAACATGCTCCAGTCCATGTTCTCTTTCCACGCGGTCAGTGTAGGGGGTCCCGAGGAGCCCCACAATCGCGCGATATCCCGTTTAGCGACCATGTTACCCAGAGTCACCCATTGGGTCTGCGCCTCATCGAGGTCAGTGGGCCCCCAGACGTTCAGGAGGCAGCACCGCGCCTCCGGCTGCACAGCAATGCCCGTCACCTCCCCCATAACTGCATGGACTCTCCTCCAGAACTCCACAATGACACCACATTCCCAAATGATGTGCAGGAAAGTACCCACCATACCACATCCCCTTCTGCACAGGCCATCCTCCGAGAATCCCATGTGGACCAGCCTTGGCCCCGTCACATACACCCGGTGCAGTATTTTAAGCTGCACCAGCCTCAGGCGCGACGGGATCGCAACCTCCTTAGGAGAAGAAACCGCTGACTGCCAGTCCTCATTATCCAACTCAAGGCCATCCCTAGTCCACTGTTCTCTCAGCCCCAAAAGCATGTCTGCCCGGACGTTAATCAATTTCTTATATATGAGCGAGATCGTGTTCTCGGGCATATGACCATCAAGGACCCGGTCCTCAAGGGGAGAGGACTCCGGCACCTTCTCACCCTCCACGAGGACTGATCGGAGGGCGTGGCGCAGCTGGATATACCTGAAATACTCGGAGGGCCCCAGCTCATACTCAGTCTGCAGCTCCTCGAAGGACTTCACCCTCCCCTTATGCAGCACATCTCCCACCTTGGATATACCTATCAGGTCCCACTTATCAAAGCCCTTCGTATGCCAGAGTCTTCCCAATCTCTCCGATTCAAACAATGGGGTAGCGAGGGTGAGCCTATCCTTCCAGCCCAGCGAGTCAGTCGCCATCTTCCATACACGCACCGCTTCACCTGTGGGCCCCGTGAGGGACGGGTCTAGGGACCGCGAATACAACGCCCTGTAGTAGTTGCCACCACGCAGCCACCACCTGTCCATGGCATACCCAGGGCTGAGGGCGGGGCCATAAAACCCATGGTTGATCGCACTCAGCTGCGTGGCCCAATAGTACCGTCGGATGTCTGGGAGCGCAATGCCCCCATCGTACCATGGGAGCGTCAACTTTGAAATAGCTATTCGCGGCCGCCCATCCCACAGCAACGTCCGTTGGAGGCCTTCGACCTCCCGAAAGTATTTGGCCGGTACCCAGTCCAAAGTGTTCTGGAGGGCGTAGAGGAAGCGGGGAAGAGACATCATTTTGAACAGGGCCGCACGCCCAACAAGGGAGAGCGGCAGCCTCCGCCAACCTTCGACATCTCACCTCAAGCGTGCCAGGGGAGGGAGCAGATTCTTCTCGTAGCGCACAGCAGGGTCCATGGATATAAAGATCCCCAAATACACGAAACCCTGCTGGGCAACCTGTATCGAACATGTACTAGGGATCGGTGGGACCTCGCCACTAAGAACGTACAAGTACGATTTGCCCCAATTAATAACAAGCCCCGAGTTCCTACCGAACGATGCGAGTACGTCACAGACCACTATAAGTGACTTCTTAGGTGAGGCAAGATACAACAGGATATCATCGGCATAAAGCGAGATACGGTCCTCGTGATCAGGCGACCACCGAAGGCCCCGTATATCCGGGTGCCAACGTATCCACGCAGCCAACGGCTCAAGGGCGAGGGCGAATAACAGAGGCGACAGGGGGCAACCCTGCCGAGTACCCCTACCAAGCTGAAACGGAGTAGATGCCCGACCATTCACCACAACATTCTCTAGCGGCCCCCCGTACAGCAACCTAACCCAACTCACAAAACCGCGACCAAAACCAAACTTGGCCAGCACGGCCCACAAGTATGCCCACTCCACCGTGTCAAAGGCCCTCGTGGCATCTAGAGACGCCACAATAGCCGGTTCACGCAGCGTGCCCGCCCTGGTGATGACGCCATGAAGACGCCTAAGGTTTAATGCTGTGTTTCGGTGCGGGATGAAGCCGGATTGATCCGTGTGGACCAAGTCGCCAAGTACCCGAATCAAACGGGTCGCCAGGAGTTTAGCCAGAATTTTCGGCTCAGCGTTGAGGAGTGAAATGGGCCGATAGGAGGCGCACCTATCTCGGGGTTTACCCTCATTATGTATGACCACGATCGACGCCAGCCGCTGATCCAACAGAAGGATCCCATCCCCCCGCGCCTCCAAAAACATGGCGCGCAGGTGAGGGGCGACCCTATCCGGGAACAGCTTGTACAGATCGATCGGCAATCCGTTCGGTCCAGAGGCCTTACCCGAGTTTAACGCGCGAATAGCCCCCGCCACCTCGTCGACCGTTATGTCACCATCCAAATCGTCCCTATCTATGTCAGAGAGGCAGGGCAACTCGATATCACGGAGGAGATCAGACGAGTCCTCGGGCGGCCTGTCCGACACAGAGGAATAAACCCTACGAAAATACTCCGCGAAACACTTCACAATCCCCTCAGGTTCCACAATCGCCTCTCCCCTCTCTCCCGTCAACTCTGGCACCACTCTATTGACCCGTTCTTTCCTGTCCAACCACGCCAGGAGTTTCCCTGCCTTATCACCAACATCATACAGGCGGCCCTGCTGTTCCCTACTGAGGGTCTTAGCGGCGTTCGTCACCAGGTCCCTATACTCCGTCTGCTTCAAGCAAAGCTCATGCAGTGAGGACTCTGTAACCTCCTCCTCCATAGCCCCCTCAAGGGCCGCGATCTCCTCCTCTACCTGCCGTACCTCGCCATCCCTCCGACTCTTGGCAGCCACCACCAGGGAGAGGGCTTCCCCCCGAAGCACGGTCTTAAAAGCTTCCCACAGCGACACCGCCGAGTCCACGGTTCCCAGATTGTCCTTAAAGTAAGTATCTACCTTCTTTACCAGGGCGCTGCGCATCTTGGGGTCTCGGAAATACCATGGGTTGATGGGGGCCACCCTCCCTCCTCCCTCCCGACCTAGATCCAGCCGGATCCACACTGGCGAGTGGTCAGAGATACCGCGTGCCATGTGCCTCGCCTCGGATACCAACGAGGCATATGCGGCCAGAGTGAGCAGGTAATCAATCCTGGAGAGGCTACCATGCGCCCCGGAGTGGAACGTGTATTGACTCTGTGTGGGGTGCCGGAGCCTCCAGCAGTCTATCAGACCAAGCGTGTCTAGGAAGTCTGGAAGCCATTTCTGAGCCCCCCCTGTGTCCCTGGGCGGGTATCTATCCAACAGTCCGGAGCCCACAGCGTTGAAATCCCCTCCCACTACCAGCATACCCCCCGGGAGAGTCAGCAAAGCCCTGCCCAGATCAGCAAATGTGGAGGCCTGCAGGGCCGGCGGGACATAAACCGAAACCAAAACCAAAGTCCTTCCTTCCCACCGCCCCGCCACCGCCACAAACCTCCCCCTATCGTCAACAATGGTGGAGTCCACCTCAAAAGGCAACGATGCTCTAACGAGGATGCCCACACCCCTGGACCCAGAAGAGAATCCCGAGTGTGCAATGAATTTATACCCCTTCCTATTCAGGGCATAGCACGTATTACCTATGAGATGCGTCTCCTGCAGCAGGGCAACATCTGGCATTGAGCGTTTCAAAAATTGCAAAACAATCCCCCTCTTGATGCGATCCCCCAAACCATTAACATTCCAGCTTATAACACTTAAGCCTCTACCCCCCCATCCTCAAACGGAAAGAGGCCCACCCCACACCCGAGGAGCCACCATGGAACAGCCCTGAGGATAATCATCATGCCTTGCAGAAATAAACCCCCCAACAACAAACTCCAAATCCCCGAAACTCCCCCCACCCTGCACCCCTGCTGCAGCTTACAAAGCCCCCCCAACTTGCAGTGTGCCTGTCGCCCTACAAAACCAAAAGTCTACAAAAAGTACCCTAAGGGAGGAAAAGAGCACCCCTCGTCCTCCCGCAACCCTCCACAGTTACTGCACTCTGTTCAAATCTTCAAGGATAGTCAAATCAAGTCAGGCCGGCTCTGAGATATCAGCCCTGTCCATCCCGGCCACTGTCTCCATGCTCGGCTGTGTCGTCCCCCGTCCGTCGCCGGGGCAGAGCGTCCAGCCATTCGTCGGCCATAACAGGAGAGTCAAAAAAGAATGTCCGATCTTCGTGCACCACCCGTAGTCTGGCAGGGAAAAGCATGGCATACTTCAGATCCAGTTCCCGAAGCCTCCGCTTCACCCCCAGGAAGCTCTGTCTCTGTCTCTGCACCTGCTGGGTGAAGTCCGGATAAAAATTCACCGACGCGTTCTGGAAGGGAACTGGGCCCGTCACCCTCGAAGCTTGCAGGATAGCGTCCCGATCTCGAAAATGAAAGAGCCGGGCGACAATCGGCCGCGGCGGGGCACCCGCCTTGGGCCGCCCGCCCGGCACCCTATGGGCCCTTTCCACCGCAAAAAACTTTCCAAGGCCCCTAGGCTTCAGATGATTAAGGACCAAATCCTCAACAAGCAGGTCCGCCGAAGCCTCATCCGAGGACTCCGGGACCCCGATGACGCGCACGTTGTTGCGCCTTGCCCGGCTCTCGAAGTCCTCCAGCCGGCGGGCGACGAGGTCACTCAGCTTACGGACCTCGGTCTGCAGTTCTGCAACATCATCAGTGAGGCCCGTGGTCTTGTGGTCCAGGTTCTTAACGCGTTCGTTCGTCTTGCCCAGGTCCGAGCGGATCAGATTGACATCCACCAGGATGGCATCCACCTTATGCGCCAGGGCCTCGAACTGTCTCCCCATCGAGGTCTGCATCCCGTCGAGCGCGCCCATGACATCCTGTAGGGAGAGCTCCGGTGTCACAGGCGAGTCCTCCTTCTGGGCATCCGGCGCCTGGCTCGATCCACTCGGCGATGCTTTCTGGAGAGCGTAGCGGTCCATGCTGTTGACTTGGGTATACGTTCCCCGCCTGATAGACTTAGTCTTCAGCCGATCCCCTTCTGCTTTGCCCAACATAATGGACTCCAGGCAGTCCAGTGCAGTTAAGACTGTTGCCTCTCAGGGAGAGGAATAAGGAGTGAGCAGTTCTGCCTTATGCTGCCAGAGTAGCCCGCCGAGCGTCCTTGGGGTAATAAAGCCACCCAGAGCTCTCCAGTGTCCGGGCAGACAAAGGGAACGAAATCGAAAGTGAAAGAGCGGGGACCTCCGTCCGACAGTTCACACCTCGCCTGGCCGTTGTTGATCAACTAGGAGCCGGGCATCCTGCCAACTCTAGCCCCTGGCATCCCCGGGAGATGGGCCGCAATCTTCCGCCAGGCGTAAGTCCGGTTCCCGATGGGCGATCCGACCGCGGGTAGCATCAATCGCCTCCCTGACAACTCAGCAACACGGTGCCATGCATACCATCAGGATTAGAGACAGGATAGTCGACGGAGGGCGCGAGGGTCTCGGGAGCTCTAAGCTCACGCGGCCATCTTGGTCAAGCGCTAGGCTCCTCCGAGCTGATTTTTGTTATTTGATGTAAATCTGTTCAGTAGTTTTAGACTTTGAAAGAAATCCAAATTTGGAATTTGGATATCTAGGGACGCTGATCCTCTGAGAATCCAACAGTCCCCGTGCTGATATCTGATTGGCTGCCAACACTTCAACCAGGAAGTGTTGGCAGCCATCTTGAGACTCTGATGCTGAGTCCCCAATTTATTTTTTACAAAAAGAGCAAAGGTGGGAGTGTCAGGATACCCTGACCCCCTCGCTCTGGTCCTGGGGTTTCCCTGAGACCCTGGCAGGACAAAAAAGCATTTATTTAAAACATTTTTGCTAGTAATTTGTGACAGATTCATGAATCCGTAGGAAAGAAGAAAAACAAGAGTGAGCTTGTTTACTGCATAGCCCCAAGAAGTGCCAGGCCTGCGGGCATAACAAAGAAAAGGATGGGGTGTATGCAACCCCCTCTCACTGTATTTTTTAGTCCTGGGGGCCACCACCTCCTCCAGGGCTTTATTTACATATTTGAGGGGGTGAATGGACCCCCCTCCATTAGGCTCTTTGAACCCCAGGGCCCACCACCTCCCTGATTTTTTATATATTACATGGAGGGGGCCACGTGGACCACCCATACTGGGCACTATAACTCCAAGGGACTCCGCCTCCCCCGGGCACAAAACAAACAATTAAAGGGGGCACACTTCTCTGCATTACCACCACACAGTCATCTGCGCCCCCTCATATGTAATACTACAAAATTTCATAAAAATCCAGGTGATGGCTTTTGTGCTAGGCGAAATAAAAAAGGTCTATTGAAAATGCATTGGATTTGAAGCCTGTTTTAGGACCCTACTTTTTTATTTGCACCCCTGTCACCTCTACGTGTGGTAAACATAAGTGGCACACCAATGGAGGTATATTGAACCATTTATTTATGCTCAAAAATGACCTGCTTCAGTTTCACAGAACCCTTTGTTGTTGAATTAGATCCTATTTCACATATTATACTTATGAAAGAAACACTATGATTGGCTACATGTAATATTGGTCTACTTACATAGCCCCAAAAATACTTAAAAATCACATTGAACAACAAATGGACTAAACTGTATGCTTTCAAAATATTAGAGCATACCTATAGCTATTTCAGTCAGATTTTAGGGCATGTGACTATGTAAACCAATAGAGTAGAGAAACATAAGGGAAAGCAACCATTTATATGCTATGCATTTTGTGATTTGTTGAATCCATATGTGAAAGACAGATTAACTTTAATCACATTATAAAATAAACAAAAACTATGCTATTCAACAAATACAATGGAGCTGTAATAAACATTGCTATTGGATTATATATATCTTTAGGCTGTGGCTTTGTTTTGTAATTTTATATATAGGTATAGCTACAGTTAGCATGATGCTTTCAATATTTTACCCCAAAAAAACTAAAATTACACTGTATACTAGATATCAGGCAACACTTAAACACACCTACAAAATGAGAAAGTGGACATTCCAAAAAGTAAAATGGCAAAGATACTAATATATGTTTGCCAACTGAGAAAGCTATTTGTCCTTACAATATGGTTATGCATGCAAAAAAGATTCCTGCAACTGCTGCTAATATTTCTAGAAAACACACCTACAAAAACAAACAGACTAATTGTTTTCCCTCGTACAGTTGCACAAGAAGGAAGAGCATTAGAAATAATATATGAAAACAGTTTAAAAATAGAGTACATGCAAATGTTTCCAATATGTTTCCAGTTCAAAACAATTACTGCCAAACTGAAATATAAACAAAATGTTAAACTAACTGAGGAAAAGGTGTTTGATATGAAACAAAAATGATTTATTGTAACTATCAATCGCATGAAATCAGTAACACGTTTAGTTTTAACATATAAATTATATGTTAGGAAAGAAAATGCATAGGTTAAACTTTTCAAATATCTTTGGAAGCTGTTGGAGACACACTCCCAGTGGTGAATCATACTTTCAAGAACACTAAATAGGTCCTATCTGTAAATAATGAAGGACGTTGCTATGAAGTAATGCATGGCTCTATGATAGGGTTATACAAAAAGTTAAACAAGTAACAGACCACTGAAAACAGGATTTTGAAGAGACAGCTACTAAACATCCTCTTTAGAAATGGAATTGCCCTCCATATGCAAGATTCAGACGAAGTCTTTGGAAAAGCTAGAGTTTTTCAGTAGTTTAAAAAAAAAACATTTGCAAGGAAAAAAAAAGATTTTACAAACATTGGCAAAGGCCCATTTACTGATCTTACACAGCTACAAGGCCATTCTTTAGCCTGTCTTGATAATGAAATATGTAATTCAACTTTTCATTACATTAAGATGCTCTCAACTTATCAGTCAACTTTACACTTTGTCAAAAAAACAGCAATACATTTGGGCTAAATAAAATACATTGTACTCTACTACACTGTAACACAGTGAAAGTCCTATCAATTACAAACAATATACAATCAAAATACCTTAGTGGCAAATCTAAAATCGGTGTCCAAATATTGTATACTCACAAATTACAACAGAAAATCCAATTATTGATCTGACACAGTATGAATTCGATATTTTGGAATTTAATGAAAGCATCTCTGAATTGCCATATAAAGTGTGTATTTGCTGTAAATGGACACATTATGCCAAACAAACTAAATATATGGATTTACTACAAACAACAGACAAAGAAGATACAGCAGCTTGGTGGAAATTTGCTATTTATCTTATTGTGGAAAACAAATATGATGTTTGTGCTGATCAGATCGTATGTCATTCTTGCCTTAGAAAACTAAACCATAACTGTATGCCTTGAGATGCAATTTATATTAATTTGGAGATTTACTCTATACCTTCAGAATTTCATTTTTTTTATTTACATGAAGGTATATTAATTTAAAGTTTACATCCATGTTATACTATTATTAGATTGCAGCCTTAATCTGGGAAATTTCAACAACAAGAATTAGTCTGTGTACCATTAGATGTAAAACAAAACATTGAAACTGTGGGAGTAGAGCACACATTAGAAGAATCCTTTATCGTGTTAGTTAATGGAGTGCCAACAAAAGTTATAAAAAATGGGCAAAGAATTAATAAACATTTCTAAAATACAAGACTCTAATTAAAATCTGTTAAAAAATAACATTCTCTAAAAAAAATTTAACCTTAATGACTTCATATATGTCAGGAGCTCACCTGTTTTTCTGCAGAAGCGCCCAGGAACTGAAGACAAGGTCCGCTCCCTCCCCTAATCACCCGTCGTGCCTATCAAACCCTAAGCAACAATGGTGATTAGAGGAAGAAGGGAGACAAAACAAGGAAAAAGGGGGAAGAAATCCCTCGACGTGGTTCACCTTCCACGGGTCTTTCGTCCTAAACAAAACTAAAAAAGAAGGGGCATGTTAGATGGCAATGTGTATTTTCTTTATGCAACAACTATAAACCCTTGTATGAGTACCTTAATACTCCCTTCTTCTGATAAGGGCTGGGGAAGATGAAGTATAGTCCAGGATACTGTGCTGTGTGGAAGGAGTAGAGTACATAAACACACTTAAAACAGTAAGAAATACACAGCTAGGTTTATAGAAGTAACACAGTCTTGCTACACTACTGGCCGGTAATTAATGAGCTGAGTTGAGGTGATTGGAACTTAATGATTCCTTTACGTTTTCATAACTACACGTGACTTGTAGAACTTCTAAGCATTTGGAGAATAAAATCCCCTGTCTTCATGTAAGAGGTTCTTGAGTACATAGACAACAACAAAAAAAGGCAGCGCTGAAACACTCTGACCGTAAACTTCAGTTTCCGCTTCTTTTCAGTCTCGGTAAACAAAGTCTCGACTAGCAGTAAAGGGAAGCAGGCTGGAATGGGGGCTTAGGAGAGCAAATGAGCGGAACTACAGAGCAGGGGTGGTCCGGCGGACAGGCAGAACCAACAGCCAGAAGTCCGGCCGACAGGCGGAACCCAAAGCTATCGTCCCGCCTGCCCGCGGAACCAACCCATACTGCCATCCGGCTCGGTAATTTGGGGGCAGAAATTGAGGCAGTCTAAAGGAATAAGGAATTTACTGGAGCCAGGGATCCAGCATGCCGTCAGGGGTCCCAGAAGATAACGGCAGCAAAAGGTACCGGCGAATGCACAAACAGGTATACAGTAAACAGGAACCGCCGCCGGGAGTGAGGGACTCGACGCAAACCAGAAGTGCAGAACCAAAGCGGGAACACTAGAACGCAAAGCGCGATATCCGGGGTGAGTCAGGCTTTTTAGCTTGCCTGACTCCCTCGTGCATGCACGTTCCCGAGCCACCATCTTGAATTAGTGTTACCGGCAATCATGACAATATATACCACTGACCTGGTAATGAAATATGAAACTAACGTTGGTCAGTATGAGAAAAATATTAAAGAGCAGTTGGAAGAAATATATGAGTATTTTAGTATACAACTACTACACTCTAAGGAATTATTGGGTGCTGCCTTCGAACTGTAGCTAAGAAAGAGGCTACAAAAAACACCAGTTAGTATCATGGAAAAATCTTTAGAGGCTAGATAATATCCAATTTTATTTCCAACTGGAAAAGGAGGGCAGTATAATGATCGTCCTATTCAAATTTCTGCATAGGAATATTATTCCACAAGACTGTATCCGGAGGATAGGCAAAACATACCTTACATTTTTACTTTACAGTATGAAAGTGAATTATCAATTACCTCTTATGCTGTTGCGCATGTGATGCAAACTGGAATAGGATTTAATAAATTAACAGCTAAATATTTCCTTAACCAGGTGGAAAGCAATGACAAAAACCTGGAATTTAACTTAATAAATATTATGGCATGTTAGTGAGGTACAAATGAATATTGGTTCTGAAGACATGGAGAACTATATATGTTGAGGAATTTGGGTTCATCGGCTTGGTTTCTTTCTTTAAGTTGTGCTGGAAACTTATGGGATGAATTATACTCTTTCCTAATTGAAGATAACAATAATTTCACAGCTGTTGCATTTCAGGCAACTGGGAATTATGTTATTTACATTCAGCAAATGTTTGCAGAATATTTACTCACAAATTCCAATGTATGCTTATGTTTTTAACAAATAAAGTGAAAAATCCCCTAGGAGCAGTTGTTGAGTTCTTTTGGAGAAAAGTGTACCAAGCGAGAGATGCACCTCCTTTCATCTGCTGTTATGGATTAAAAAAAAGCACCTTAATTTGGATATGACTCAGGTGAATCTGTTCCTAAGTTTACTGAGCAATATTTTACTTGTGACATCCCAAATAGAGAAAGAAACAAAAACTGTTTGAAAAAAGTATTCGTTTTCAAAATCACAACTGCAGAAAATACTGCATACAGAAATTTAAAAACTAACCTGAACAGTACAATAGATGTCATTTTGGTTTCCCCAAGACTAATTTGAAGTAAAGGAAAAGTCAACAATATTTTGTCTTCTGTTAGGCATGCCGTTAAAGGAAAGTCCCATAAAAGCACATAAAATGGACACACCTCACAGCAGATTAATGACTACAATCATTTAATCTGCATAAGTGGAAGGCTAATATTGATATACAATATGTTACTGACAATTCTACTGCTGTTGCACATTATGTGGCTTTATATATTACCAAAGCTGAAATAAACAGATATGAAGGGAGTCAGGGAAGATATATCTGCTGAGCAATCTTTAACTAAAAGGCTGTATCAATTTAGCCTTCAAATGCCATCTCATAGAGAGGTTAAATATTATGAGGTGGGTGACCATTAATGCTCTTCAAGTTTATGTGCTAAATCTCACACCATTCCATGACTTATTTTAGAACTAGCATCCTCTCGAAGAAGAGTTTAAAAATGTTTACCAGACATTGAATATCTTGCTCACTTTGAAACTGAAAACAAAAACATTGTGAGAACAAATTTGTTCAGCACTTAATACCTTAACAGAAGTCATTTATTGGAACAGTTATCATTATATGATATTTCAAATTTATTCTTCCAGAAATAATGTTGTTGAGAATGTTTATCATGGGAAAGCTCATGTCAATGGAACAGACGTGTTCTTATTACGTCAGTCCAAACCTACTTTAATTATTCACCAGAAACGTACATGTGAATATACTGCCACTAAATACTTTAATTTAATGTTACAGTTTTTAGACCATGACAAAAAAGGAAGAATTGATTGGAACATCAATATCATATGAGACAGCTTTTTATGAGTACAAACACTATATTTGAATAGCAGAATTCCAGATCTATGTTGACATGTTAGACCAAGAACTTTAGAGGAGAAAGAAATCCAATCAGAAATATTATACAATTCTGCAAGTATTAATACCCTTTTAAATATTACACCTGTTGACTGGCTTGGACAACCACATATCGGTAATGAAGGTACTGTTGTAATGGGTGAGGTGGAACTTGCTATGGGGGAAATTCGTAAGGATGGTGAAATCTTCAGTTACCTTCTATCACAATTAAAAACTCAGCATTGTGAAAGATTTGAACTGATTCAAACAACTGTCGATCATGGCCTTCAACATGAACATAGTTTATGTTTATGTTTATATTAACATTGTCAGTCTATAATAAAATATATATGAGGCTAGGCTGGTACAGGTAAAGGTTTCCTTATAAAAGTTATAAATGCTTACCTTCAAAAAGTTACAAATTCAAACTTGTCATACAGTGTTACTGCACTAACTAGATTAGCGGAACATAAAATTAAAGGAATCACATTTCTCATATAGTGAAATTACCCAAAATATGGGACAAGCAAATGATGAAGAATATGGTAAAATATTTATAGATATTAGGCCAGTAATTGCAACTGAAAAAGCAAAATATATACTTTAAACAAAAAGCATATCTAATTTAATCATTTATAAAGTGTGGCAATCACCTGTGTGGGTCCCAAGGTGCTGGAATTGCTAACTGCCTCTTAGAGATCTGTTCAGGCAATGAAAATATGTGGAAGGCAAGGAGAAATCACTCAAAAAATTGACCCATTGAGGTCCGCTGAACAAAAGCACCTTGATCCTGGTTGCGTCAACATCAAAGTTGTAAGTCACAGCCAAAGCAATACGTAGTGTTGATCCATGCAGTGAGGGCAATGCCCCAGTCCTGGTTCATGCAGCAGCAAAGATGCCTTGGTTCCGATGAGCAAAAAGCTGCATTGCAGAGATTCACCATTGTAAGAGGATGCCGTCAACGTAGATGCAGTGACCTTGTGTAGTGGTGGTTTAGAAGGCGATGAGTTGGGGCTGATCCACATAGTGATGCCAATGGGACTGTTCTGGTTACACAACAGGAGCGATGGACTGTTTCCTATCCATACAACAGGAGCAATGCACCAGTTCCGATCCACCCTTCAGGGGAGATGCACCAGTTCTGTTCCACGCAATGGTGCCAATGTACCTGTTTAACAGGGGATGCATGGGTGTTGCTGAAGCAAGCCCCTTAGACTTCACTTCCAAGGGTCCAGTACTGGGGTAGCACCACTTGGCAGATCAGACTCACAGATGGCAGAGTCCAGGTGCAGAAGCAGGTAAGTTGAAAGTCTTTTATGTCCCTGAAACTTCAGATTAGGAGTCCAGCCAGCTAACCCTTGGTGTCAAACTAGGTTTAAGTGATGCAGGTCCAGTCCTTCTCCCCCAGGCAGGGGAACAACAGGCAGCTGGGCAGCAAGCAAGGCAGGAGCACAGCAAAGCAGCATTCCAGTACAGTGGCAGTCCTTTGACAGCACAGTAGTCCTTCTTCCTGGCAGAGTCTTCACAGATCCAGAAGTGTATCGATGAGGTGGTGTCAGAGGTCCAGTACTTATATCTAGTTGTGCCTTAGTAGTGGAGGAGACTTCAAAGACAGGTCTTTGAAGTGCACAGAGGTCCTCCCTTCTTGCACTGATTCCAGATGCACTACAGAGGGGTATGTATCCCTTTGTGTGGGGGGGGCTGGACACAGCCTTTTAGTAAAACGGGAGGCTGGGTCTAGCTACTCCCTGACATCCTTCCAGGATGACACTTCAAGTGACACCTAAGTTCCCATTGTGTGTAGCTATCTAAGGGGAATACACAAAGCCGGACTGTCACCCTTCACAGATGTGTATCAGATAGAGACAGCAAACACCATACAGCTAAATTATGAAACTGCCAACTTTCCTAAAGTGGCATTTTCAGAACTGCAATTTAAAATCCAACTTCACCATAAGCTGTGATTATAAATTGTGATTCCAGAGACACCAAACTTGCAAAGTCTATCCCTTCACAATTGGAAATTACACTTAAAACATGTAATAAGGTAATCCCAATGTTAGCCTATGGGAGAAATAGGAATTGCAGTAGCGAAAACAGAATATGAGACTTTCTTTACTACCAGCACATTTAAAACCTTAAAGTATATGTCTGCCTCTTAAATACATTGCACCCTGCCCTCTGACTTGTCCAGGGCCTACCTTAGGCATGACTTATATGTATAAACAGGATAGGTTTGGGCCTGGTAAGAGGTTTATCTTATAATTGAAGATTATCCTGCACTCAAAAGTAATACTTGTGAACCTAGTAATCAAGGTAAGTGTGCTGCTTCATGACGGGGCCTGCCCTTCCCCATTGATAAATGTCTGCCTCCGTAGTTCACCCGAATGTGACCTAGATATCAAGTGCACTACTAGTTAAGCCCATAGGCTGCAATGTATCTCATACTTTCTATAAAAATAACAATCCATAATATACACTATATTTTTGCTAGTCTCAAAAAACTCATTAACACTTGAACAATTTGTCACACTAAACAGTGCAGTTGTGTTTCATACAATGTTACATCACATAAATTTGAAATGAAATAAATTCTTAATACAACACAAAATTAACAATCATGACTTGTATGTAGATCTCAATGCATTTTGGGTGATTTCAGTCTTCTTCAGGGGTAGCTGTAAAATCAATGATAATCAAATTACCATATAACAAAGAACAGTAACTTAGAAACAATGGGGCATTTTAGAAACACCAAAGGGCAGAGCAAAATATCTGGAGAAAGCATAGAAAGCTCCATCCATGAGTTGCATTCACATGTTGAATTTGCTCTTAAAAATCAAATCTATGCTCAAACACCTGTGCTCACAAACCACCAAACCTCTGCCAATCTTATTTAGATAAAGACTTCAGGTTAATCCTCAATACCCAGCTGTCACTCATTACGGCTAAAAACATCAGATAATATGTGTAATGGGCAGATTGTTTTAGTGCACATCCCCATCTCAGTGAATTGTACTGCAAATCCCAGTATACATTTGGAAACCCACTTGCTGAGCCAGTATTCACAGTGGCAAAGCTGTGCATATGCACCTGCACTAAAAACACTATTCACCTCGTCAACCATTAGCAATAAATTAATACCTCTCCCCATGCATCCCTGTGTGTGATGTGGTTGCATAAGATTGCGAACACAGTAGGTGATCCCGTAACACTCACCTGATCACATCACGTCATACACACAGCTCAAATTTTAATAGAGAAATACAACAATCATACTCTGCCCTGAAATGCCAATAATGTTCTAAAGCATACTCAGAAAGTTCCATTACCTTAATCACATGATTTCCATCTCTAATGCTGAAAACTAAAACATACGCTGTCCTTCATCAGATCTCGTCATGCACAAACCTCGAATTCTGCTACAAAAAATCCACAATCATTTTTCACCCTGCAATGCGAACAATGCTCTAAGGCAAACCAAACTGTTCTAAAAAGAATGCCGTCCTATGTCACACAATCATACTGTGTCCACTCCCTTGCAGAAAAAGGAAAGCTTGAAGTCAGGTGATGCCCTTCCCTATAAACCTCAAAAACAGACTCACAACACAACCCTAGCCGATCTGGTGAACTGTGTTCCAAAGAGACAGTCTCAATGGTGTAGAAAAACGTTCTAATGTACATAAATGAAAATAGATTGAAAAAAGATATCCGCTTCACCGTGCCTTGTGCTGCAAGTGCCTCCTCTAGCCCAGTGAAACAGCATAGACCTAGTGGTTATGAAAAAGTGAACAAATCACTGATGGATCAGAACCTAAAACATATTCTTTGATATTAGAGCTACATGGTATGTTGTAAATTGAATTAAATCAAATGAAATCAAGACACATCTATGAATGCATTAATAAGCATATCCTAGCTGATAATGAATATCAACAAAGAAATACCCTATAAAAACATTTCTTCCTTATCATTTAACCCATTTGATGGCAAACTATTCAAGAACATTATTCAAACATTTGCTCTCTGCGCTAAGGATTTCTGGATTTTGATGTTGGGATGGATGGTGGTCCTCTCAATGACTATAAAGCGTAGCTGTGCTATATTAGGACTGTAATTGTAATATGATGATTAAAAGTCTCAAATCCAGTGAAAATGTGTTCAATATCACATACTACTTGGCCATGAAGCTTTTATTGAAATTAAAATGCATAGGTTTTAAGACAATTCTCAACCTGTGATTACACTATTTCATTATATGGTATTGAATACGTGTAGTTGCATGAAGTCTTTGGTTCACATCCTTTTTCATGGTATATTCCAATTGTTTCAAAAGTTGTCACTGTTCTTTGAGTTGTATTGAATGCTTGTACTTCCTGGATAAGTTAATAAATAGTTGATGCTTCTTCCATTGTGTATTTCTTAGTGTCTGCCTAATTTGCCGTAATATGAGCTGTCTTCAAACAACATGTTTGTTAGTGGTACAGGATATGAAGAGTAAATGGAAAACTGTGTGAATTTTATAATTGAAGATAATCCTGCTCTCAAAAGTAATACTTGTGAAACTAGTAATCAAGGTAAGTATAGTGGTTTGTGATGAGGCCCACCTGTCCCCGTTGACAAATGCCTGCCTCCTTAGTTCACCCAAAGGTGTCCTAGAAACAAAGTGCACTGCTAGTTAAGCCCATAGGCTGCAATATAACTCAACCTTTTTATAAAAATAACAATCAATAATTAAGCCTGGGTATAAAACTCTGCTTGTGGAGGATGTGGTGTTACCATTAAATTCCAAATACCTCAATAGAGCAGAGTGTTTTTTTGTTTATCGTGCTAGAAATGTCCTTTCGCGCATGCCGGATCAATTTGCAGGGCACTAGCGATCGTCCACAAGATTTTCAGGGCCATTTGCAGGCGCCATGAGATTTACTAAGGGGAGGGCCGCATGCTCCGGTGAGATTTTACGGTTGCCAATACTCCATTCGGGCACAACTGCGACTTCTGGCAGATGTTTTCTGCTGTACCCTATCCTGAACGTGCAGGATCCACCACAGCTGCAATCTGGGGAAGATTATCTCCTCGAGAAGCATCAAAAAATAAATTCCTGCAATGACGATTTGGAGTTAAAAACCTCCTCAAATGGACATTTGTCTTGGGTTTCTTGTGCGGGGAGCCATTTTAAAAAAAAGTTTTTTTCAACTGGAAGGAAGTGCCCCAGAGTCTCAAACTTCCTGTTCCTGTCCAGGTGCCTCCTCCCAGTGCTTTGTCCATCTCCTGGTTACTTTGTATTTGTATTTTGAGCTCAAAGGATCTGTCGTGGCTGACCCTGGTTTTCTCCTCGGGATGACGCTGATGCTATAGAGGGGTCAACCTCCCATCCGTCCCCAGCCCGGAATACGTATAATACCCTCGGACTCGGGAGACAGGTGGGCGAGGGAAGGAAGGGAAGGTGCTGCAGGGAGAGAGACCTGAAACGAAACAAGCAGACGTTTAGACACTGCGCATGTCTTCCCCTCCCCTGTCTCTATTTTCCTCCCGCTATCGGTTGTTCAAAGGGTGTTCTGGCCGTGGTCTTTACCCAGTTAATACCACTGGCAGGGTGGAACACGGTCTTTGATGCGGTTTAGAGCAGGCTCGGGGGTCAGCTCTAGCACTCCAGAACCCTGAGCCAAAGTAGCCCAATACTTCTTGAGTTATCGCGCTGTCACAGTATTCTTTCTCTCTCTTATACTCCCGTCACTCACGCACTGGTTTGTTGTGCATACGGGGAGAGACGGTCTTTGGTGTTTAAGGCTGAGGGTGGTGAAGACGTTCTGGTAGAGACCGCCGGGGGCGCTACTACTCCAAGCCCGGGAATCCGTGGGGCCGAGGAGCGCCGAGTGAAAGGAGTCTTTAACGGAATGAAGTACAAAAAAAAGGAAAGAACGGAAGTACGTTGGGTACCCTCTCGCAGTGCCCTGACAGTTTGGGGAAACTGGAGAGCTCTCGGCACCCGATTACTCTCTGGCCAATCCA
This sequence comes from Triturus cristatus, assembly GCF_964204655.1. Taxonomy (NCBI): domain Eukaryota; kingdom Metazoa; phylum Chordata; class Amphibia; order Caudata; family Salamandridae; genus Triturus; species Triturus cristatus. The sequence continues at coordinate 542,045,408 of NC_140594.1, read as the reverse complement.
CAGGTGCTCGCGCTGCCACTCTATGCTCGCTAACGGGGAGCAGAGGAGCGCGCACCAGGGGTATGGCAGCCCGGAAATGGGCGTCCGGGAGGATCCGAAGGCGCTGTCACTCACCTCGCAAACACGGGGTAGATGCAGCAGCGGTGAGTTCGTCTTGGAACTCGGGGTTTCTCTGGAGGGAACTTCGAGCAGGGGAGTCCTGCTGACGAGGCTGGAGCTGGGCTGCGAAGGTGCGGGCCGCTGAAGTGAAACGGGCATATCCGGAATCATTGGCAACGCCCCCCGGCGTCGGGACGGCTTTTATTTCCGGACGCGCTAATGGCCGCGGGAAGTGTGGGTTCACTGCGCCACCTGGGAGATGTAGTTTGGTGCGCTTGTTCAATGTTGGAGGGTCGCTCGGTTTCGCACCCGCCCGTATGCTCGATCATGACAGGATCACTCTTTGTGTCTGCTGCATATCCCATTGAATTTAAGGACTTTGTAGTTCAGATTTCACAAGTAAGTTGAACAACTGCTGTTGTTTGGTAGACTAGAGCCATGCACCTGGATTTATTTATACTTTTAATGGATTTTTACAATGTATTGTGGTGGGTGGCCTGTTATTTTAGTAGAGTCCTAGTGATATTTTTGCATTTCATTTTTTTTCTTTTGTAAAGGAAATATGTTGCACAGTTCACTACATTTTCTCAATATTTTTTTGATGCATGTGCTATATTGATTAAATTCAGTATGTGGCCTAGTCTGCCAATTGGCTCTCCATCCAGTAGGCCCAGTGCTCATCATGGGTGTATGGAACAACTGTTTCTGAGGTGTCTGTTGAATTTGAAAAATCATTTAGGCCATGGATGGATTTAGATTGAAATACAAATGTATTTTTCTGTGATATTTCATGTTTTTATTTCTGCAAACTGTGTATAGGTGGGGCCATGACTTTGAAGGATGCGTGTAGTTGTAAACAGAGATTTTTTAGCCCTGTTAATTTTTGGTTTTGGCATTGCTGAATTAAAGCTGTGTTCTTTGTTTTACCATGCCTCCTTTGTCTGGCCAGTGAGTGTGTGTTTGCTATATCCACCATTTGGCTTTGTTGCACATGCCATGTGGCCAAAGGCAATTTTGCAATTATATTCCGTGTCCATGGGCCTGCATGTCTTCTTTGTTTTTTAGGCCTCCTGCCTCTTATTGTGACCATGTGGCTGGCGGCCATTTTGTGTAGGCAGCCAGTTTGCTTTTGCAATAGGCCTGCATGTCTACGCTTTGTAGTGGCCATGCCTTCTTGCTGGTTGATGGCACCATGTGGCTGGTGGCCTTTTTGCCTAGGCAGCAGCTCTGCTTTTCCCATCGGCCTGCATGCATGCTGTAGGAGAGTAGGATCTGCTTCACATGGGTACCCCTACTTTTTGCTGGTGTTTCACTGTTTTTTGACCTTAGTATGGCTGTGGCCCTGCTAATAAGGACCCCAGCCTAGCTGCTTCCTCTCTAAAATGGTTTCCATGTACATTAGGTTCATATCTAATTGGATTCTGGAGTGCCTTATAAGCCCCTAGTATATGGTATACTATGTACCTAGGGCATAGGTACCTCAAAGGCCTACCAGGGGCTGAAGCATGTATTATACCACCCCTGGGAAGCACTCCAAAATGGCACCACAAGTCTGCTACTGCAGCCTGGGTAAGGGTGTGCTTGCATCACTTACAGTGGTATAGGCTACCTATATCACTCCATAGCACACACATATAAAACCTATAAGTCACTCCTATGGCAGGCCTTAACAATCCTGAAGCAGAGTGCTTGGTTTTTATGTGAGAGGGTGCCCCTGCATGAGCAGAGGCCCTCTGCAGCATTCAGAGTACCTCCTCTGATGCTGTTTGTGGTGCAGCCTGACCATAAGCTCTTAAGTGCATAATAACCTCGCGGTAAATGCTAACTTTGGGATGGCTGCACGGAAACATGTCGTGTTTGATGTCAAATGCTTTGGAAAACTGCCCCCGCCAGTAGAGTGAGAGACATGTTCACACTGGTCTAACCCAGTAGGACTTTCCAGAGACATAGCATCACAAAATGGATGCCTCTGCCACAGACACGGGTCTGGCCTCCTGCTGCTGACCGAAACTCCGGCAGGTGAGGCCTGGACAATAAGTTTCCTGTCCCAGGGAGGTGTAACCACCTCCCCAGACAGGCAGATGTGTATTGGGGCTGGGCAGGAACACTGTCTTTGAAGTCCTGCACTGGGAGCACACTTGGTGTCCCTGTGCATAGTCCAGTTCAAACCGGTTGCAGGGGCTACCTGCCCCTGCTCTGGTGCAAAACTGGACAAAGGAAATGGTTGTAACCACCCCTCTTTCCCAATCCTCCCATAGGTGGGTCCCTATAGTATGTCCAACCCCCAAACTTAGTATAAGTATGGGAACCCAGTCCTTGCGACTTTAGATTACCCTGGACGAAACTCTGCAACATATATCCTGGACCTTCGACGTTCTACTCTGACTAGAAGACTGAAGAAATCTCCCTTGGGGTCAAGGAGTGACTCCCCTGCTTGGCAGGCACCAAAGAAGCAACTGACTGGTCTGCATTGCTGAAGCTGCTGCCGGACATCGAAGTCTTTGCATCACCAGAGGTGGATTTCCAGACTTTCCTGAGGTTACCCTGGGGCCCCAGCAAAGCTGAGGCCCATGACTATTGTGGGTGATGTGGAACCTTGACCCCTGGACAACGTGAACTTTTGCAGCAACACTATCTTCTGGGTCTTCCTTGAAGTTGTGCTTTGGGATCTGAGTAGCCCCAGCCTTGAGCACCTCCTGCACCAAAGATTGCTGGCCTCCACTCCGCGAGTGCCCGTGGGCCAGTTTCAAGTGCGACCGCTTGAGGCTCCTTTGCGATCGCTAGCCCGTTAGCTAGTAGGTCACCACGAAGGCAACTCCTCTTCTGATTGGGCTTTTCTGGTTGCTCCAGATGTGCCCTGACTTATCCTTGCTGGGTGAGTCCTCCAGACCTTGCTGGTCTGCACCACAGTCCTTTCTCTGAATTCCAGTGACTTGCCCTTGCCAAGGCTTATTGGGTCCAATCTGGTCGCTGACACCGCAGCACTCGACAAACTTTGTGGGACAGTTTGAATCCAGATCCTGGTTGTCATTGGCACCTCCTGGACCTCGAGGCTGAAGAGTCAAGACACCCATCAACTCACCTGAAGCACTCGACATCTGTGGGCATTGGTCCATCCTGCCCTCGGTCACTGGTAAGTGACCCAGACTCTGTCCCCTCTGCTTTCAGGTTCCTTACATCCTAGATCCAGGCTTGCATCACTTCGGACACTTCTCCTCTTCACGGCAGCAGCACTTCTTCACCAGCGTCCATTGAAATCGATGACGCGACCTGACACCAAAAGACACCTATGCACCTGGCTTCCCTGGGCGAGGTAACACGAGCACTCCGGTGCTCCCATGGGTGCTAGCCCTAGAACTGCCTAAGTCCAAAATGGTTTGGTCCTGACTCGATTCTAAGTGTCCCTCATCTTTAAATTTCCAACCGCGACATTGCCCATAGAAGCTAACGGGAACCCGCGGTTGTGTTTACACACTGTACATGGCCCCCTGTGTCACTACCTTGGGTGGTTCCATGGGGTCCCAGAGATTCTACCGGCTCTAGGCCTTGTGTCTAGTTCAGTCGTGGTTCTTATACCACTTTATTGGTATGTGGTTTGGTACGCCCCTAGGCCCCAAACGTGTATTTGTGCTATTACTGTTGATTGCTAACTTGTAAATTAAGTACTTCGGACTTCAGTCTCATAAAGAGACTAGAGGGGTGTGTTTTATCCTAAATACATATATTTTAAATATATACCTGGTGGGGTTGTCCTCTCATTTGGTCATTCAAGAGATTATACACTGGTAAAACAAGCTGCTTTACATTCCTTCAAGACTTAGCCTGAAGGCTGCTCTCCATAGCTACCACTAGGATAGCTTTCAATAAAGGTTGTCTTTAACCTATTCACCATAAGGGGTTGTTTGGACTGATACAGGGTGCGCGCTATAATTAGTGGACAGCATATATCAGGCCAACTTCTCACACATGCGTTCTTTGTTTTCTAGGCTTCCCGCTTCTTGTTGTGACCTTGTTGCTGGTTGCCATTTTGCGTAAGGCAGTGCATTTGCCATAGCCTTGCATTCGTTCTTTGTTTTTGGCCATTCCTTCTTGCTGTTTGTTGTTGTTGTTATTATGCATGTAAGTCTTCTTATTTTGTACAGGAAAAATGTTGCACAGTTAAGTGCATTTTCTCCTTGTTTTCTAATACATGTGCAATATTCTTTTAGTTTGATTTACTATATGGCCTAGTCTGCCAATGGGCCCTCCAGCCAGTCATCGTTGTGTGTAACATCTCTTTCTGTGTTTTGTCTGTTGGATTAAACAGTTTTTGAAGGCCATGGATGGATTTTGAGTGAATTACAAATTGTGTTTTGTTTCTGTAAACACTTTTAGCCTTGTTTGTTTGTACCGCCGTGTGGAACGGCTCAGGCATCTTCACCAACGCCAAATGCCGTGAGGGGAACGGCATACAATCCCCAGCAGCCCCTTCCCAGCGCAGGGAAACACAGTCACTACAGCGCCTCCAGCTGCCACAAAAGCGCTGCTAAACTCCTGCAGCGATGATGGCCCGTCCTTGCCTGTCATCGCCCGGAAGAGGCAAGACAGGGCCATTTCTCTAACATTCAGGATTCTGCCTCATAAACTGAATTCGCCAGCAAGGTACAGTGACCGACTAACTTGAGTGTTCCACTATCTGTAATTGGTTGAAGACTGTGAACTTTGCCACTTATTGGCGACCCTAAATAACTTGCAACTTGCACCCTAAAGAACCCTGCTGCTTGTACATTTGGACTTTGTACTTTTGCACATTGCTCGGTTTATTCTTTTAATTGTATTTTAACAACATTTGTACAGTTTTGTGAAACCTGAATTATTTAATAATGACCTGAGGATAACTGTAACCTAGTGATAGTATTTGTACTTCTCTCTTTTGGACTTTGACATTATTATAGGGAATAGCACATTGAACTTTACATTTTGTGGGGTGGGCTAGTGTATAGTTTGTGTATTGGTCGACCCTTTTCTCAAGGATACTTAGTTGTAGCCCTATAGGTATTGTAGGTAATTAATCGATCAACACTATGGGGAAAAGGAAGCAGGCGGCGAGCCATACATCGAAAGCACCAAGCAAGCATAGGAAGATCAACATGACTTTGTTGAACTATTTAACAGGGGCCGTCGGAGATATTGAAAGATAGATTATCTCCGTGGAGGAAACATTAAACATTGATACGATAGATCCATTATTACTATCACAAAAAACAATGGATAGCACTATGCCAAGGGATGTAGAGGTGGTGGAGAAAGATCTCCCTGGCAATATTCCCCTTGAGCAGTGGAAAATTGGGTGTATTCAGGAAATTTCCGATGACATTTCTCTTGGGGAATTAGAAAGTGATCAATTACCTCCTCCAAAATAAACCTGTAAATCGCCTAATTCGAAGATACCCAACAACACTGTAGAAGGTACAGTTGTAATTCACCCGATTCCCACTTCCACCCCCAGACTAACCAAGACCCACCCAAGAAAGGCACAGGGGAAATTGCAGGGTGTAAAAAATAAAATGCAGGAGGAAGGGGGCATCGTAAGTGCCCCGAGGGGGAAAAACACCCATAACGAATCTACATGTGAACTGGTAAATTTGCCGTCAGTTATTAAAGACTTAAAGGAGTTTGTTACACAAACTATCAATACTCTCGTGGGCAGATTGGACGAAATTGAAGTAGTCCTAGAGAAATTTCTAGCGGCCCAGAACAAGGTCATGCAAGAAAAGGGTGCAGCAACTCACATACACACCCAGAGAAGGGAGTCTTAAAAACTATACCCCGGCCAGTTAAGGGATCACAAGGAGTAAGTGAACAGGGCTAGCGACATGATTTTTTTCCAAACGTACCTGTGATTATAGAAAGTAGAACCCCACTAGAGAGTAAGGTGCATAGATCCAAAGAGACAGGTGGGACTGGTCACAAAATAGCTGAAAGGGTGGGGAAAGCACAAGCACAATGATTAATAATGTCCCTGGGGTGACATATAGTGCACAAACACTTAACCTGCCACCAGCAGCTATACTGTATACCATCATTTTAGGAAATGTTCCCTTGCTTCCTTTAGCAGCAACGCAAACCTGGCCCGCCCTAAGAAATAAAACCATAAATTGGTTGGGAAATAGAACAGGTTTAACCAACGTATTCTTCAGGGAATACAAGATGGTGAGGAGAATTAACTGGGTAGGAAACAACAGTAAACTCTACGAAGGCGATTTTATACTTCTCTTACTAGGATTACCTGCCTTGGTAAGGGAAATTCTATTGAGAATACACCAACCAAACCCAACTAATACTAGTGTGCGAGTTCTGCCGCTGGGCTTCTTTTATCAGCCACCAACCCCAACTAAACCCAAAAATTATGGATCTTATAGACAGTTTTTGGATGGTCCCCGCTATAATCTAGCAGTGTCAAATAGATTTGGGCCTTTAGCTACATTGGATGAAAATGACTGACAACCAACCAGTAGGTACCCGTCTGAGAGCGAGAACGACCATATTGTTGAAAACCCAAGTGTATTAACCCAGTTTTGCTTGATCTAGGTTGAGCGAGCGGATGAAGGGGAAAGTAACCTTAATAGTGATGATTTTTACGAGGTAGATTATACGGAAAGAATTGACCAACTAGCAGGAGCATGCAGAATCCTTTTTTGGAATATAGCGGGCTCAAGGAATAAAGTGAACGATCCGGTTTGGTTGTACTTTATTAGCAAATTTGATGTTTTGTGCTTGCAAGAGACATGGGTCATCGATAAAGTACACATCAATGGATTTAAAACATTTCACACACCTGCTATCTAGTCACTGAGGGGAAGACCTAAGGGGGGGTTATGCGTATATGTCTCAAATTTGCTAGGGGTACATAACATCGAGATGGTCAGCTCTGAAATGTATTACCAAATCGTCCTAATACATACGGATTCAAACTGTGTATTGGTTTTGATTAATTTTTATAACAATGTATGAGGATAATAGTAATTTAAAACTAAAAGGTGACATTGAAACTATTCCTATTTGGGGTGGGGATTTTAATGTCAGTTTGTGCCCATTCGCTGAAATAGGGAAATGTGGTTTAACTTTGGATGTGGATGATCCTCTGATTCACTTTTTACATTCAGACAAAGGAGAGCTGTTTAATGAGATCATATATAAACACGACTTTGGTTTCTCAAATCGTTTATGCACGCCCAAAGTGGAGTTTGGCCACACATTTATAGGCAGAAGTGCTAAATCAACCATAGATTTTATCATCATGCCAAATCGCCACGCAAGCTATGTGATAGAGTACAATATCCATCAAAATGTCATGAGTGACAATTTGGCAATCAGTGTAAAAGTAGCTATCTCCAAAAATGTATCATGGAAAACTCATAATAAAGTAGCATGGGTGCAAAACATAGAATTGGGAAGACAAAATGGCTATGCAATCCGCTGGGCGAGCTGGGACCCTGTGGAGCTAAGCAAGGAAATAGTTACAAAGGCATTAGACCCTATCCTAATATGTTTAAGTGACATTCCGATACATGAAAATGTTTTAAAAGCCTTTAACTGTATTTCCGGGACAGTTAAAAGCACGCTGCAAGTAGAATGTAAAGGTACGCGCAATTTTAGGAAGGGATGGTTCGACAACAATTGTACAAAAAGTTATTCAAACCTAAAGAACGCTCTACATAGAGCGGCAAGAGATAAAGAGCAGATTAGGGCCTGTAGAAAGTTGAATAATGAAGCTAGGAAAAGTAGGATTAAGGAGCTAAAAGAAAAGGCCTGGAAGAACCTTAGCGATGCCTCCTCGAGCAGGGATAGCTTGAAATTCTGGTCAGCAGTGAACGCCCCATTCCTCAATAATAAATTAGATACACCAACAATTGAGGTGGCGATAGAGGGAAGAACTTTGGTAGACTTTTTTACAAGCGCCTACTCCAAACAGAGGGCTACAGAGGAAGCAGTCCATAGCCAAGATATAGGGAGGGCCCACCAGAATTGTACGCCAATTAATTTTCATATTTCACTCCAAGATGTTACTGCGGCAGTAAAGGCAAGCAAGAGTGGCAAGGTCGCTGGCCCTGATAGGATACCAATCGATCTCTTTAAGTCGAATCTGGAGATGTGGGGCCCCATCTTAACCAGGGTTTTACGAGCATGCTGTGAAAAGGGATTTATAAGCACATGGTCTGAATCAATTATAGTCCCCATTTTCAAAAAGGGTGACCGGGAAAACATTTTTCTCACTGGTTGGCACCTCCAGCTCCCTCACCCACCTCAGATGACCTCTTCTTGCCCCTCGATGCTTATATAAAACATGAAGAAAAAAAAGATTAGTGGTAAATAAAGAATCTCTCCAAAAAGTTTTTTTGGCAAGAAAAGGCAATCGCAATAACATTACATTATTTTATATCTCTAGCCCGGAACGTTAGTGGCACCACACACTTTCAGTAGGTCATCGACCTCGATGACCTACTTGAGACGGCCGCTACATACGACGGAATTCACATGGACAGGGGTATATCATAGCCCTACGACTTCGTCTTTACATATTATTGCACGGGAATTTTGGTTGTTATGTGATGCGATAAGACGCAAGTTATTCTAGCTTTTGAAGATAAATATTGGATCCACTGAAAGTGTGGGGTGCCACTACTGTTCCGGGATAGAGATATAAAATAAACAAATAGGTAACTGGTCAACTTCTAAGTGGAAGACTCTGAACGTTTACGGATTACTTCTGAGTTTGATTCAATACTCATATAAGCCTTGAAAAAGTTACTCTGTAACGAAACACGTGTCGGCTGCCGGTCCAACGTTCTACAGGAGGATTACTGATATGTGCCCTCCATCTTTGAAATATAGTGCTATTGAAATTATTTGCTTTCAAACACATTGCCAAACTTGTATGTTCCATATCTTTATTAAATTGAACAACAAGTCAAAAACTATTTTGCTGAATTTGATTCTTGTAACAATAAGAGAAATATCCATGAATTAATCTGAACTGATTAGAGTGCTGAGGTTTACTCTTATGTTGAACATTTACACTTTGACAGTAGTGGGGTGTAGGTCATTAACCTTGAGGGGCACCAATACTGTAACGTACATTTGGAATGCTTACAAAGAGTGATGTACTACCAATAAGACCACCGCTACCATTGATAAATATTGTAAAGAATGATTAGGTAGCGCCCAGTACCTGTCTAGAATAAAGGTCACATAAAATAATATATGTAAAGTTAACTTACCTGCATGTGAGCAGAATGCTTGCTAGTTGGGAAACAAATATTAGCAATACAAGGCCATGGGCTGCACCCCTTCCTGGTACCACCTTCTGCAAGGAAGGCGGTACCTTGCTACCACCTTTTTTGGGGCACACTTACCTGACATGATGCTAGAGGGCAGAGGAGAGAAAATGTAGAAAATATAAAAACCAGAAATACGAAGGAAGGGAGTAAATAAAATAAGAGAGAAGTAAAGAGAAAAAATTAAGTACAAAACACACACAAAAGTAGACAAATGTGCAAAATGCACACTTAGAAAGACAAAGGATAAGATAATAAATAAAAAATATCAGAAAAAAAGTTTTAAAAAGCAAGGATTGAGGAGAATGAAGAAGTATCAAAATGTAGGCTCCAGCACCATAAACAGAGTAAGAATCAAGATGGCCAAACTATGCGCGTCTGCGTGGTTCAGTTCATGCGATCTTTCTGCCCAAAAATGTAACTCACATTGCCGTATGGCAGAAGCTTCACGCGAACAGGTGGGGCAAGAAGCTCCGCACACTCGTGGAACCCCGCGTAGTTCAGCAGAGTTTTCTTGCAACTTTGCAGAGTTTCGCATGGCGTTGCTACACGGACTCTGCCCACCCTTTTCAATAATATACATCAAATTTTTGTTACTTTCAAAAAGTTCATTAACACATAAACAAATGGTCATACTCTAAATACTGCATTTGTTTTTCCAATAATGTTACTTCACATCAATGTGAAATGAGATACATTCTCAACATGACACAATTAACAATCACAAGTTTTGTGACTGTGTGTATCTGTGTGAGTATCTGTCTTAGTGGCTGTATAGGTGTGTGTGTGAGTGACTGTATGGGTGAGTTAGTGAGTGCCTGGCTGTGTAAGTGGCTGTATTGGTGAGTGAGTGAGTGAGTAGGTGTGTGAATGGCTGTACGGGTGAGTGACTTGCTGTGCGAGTGGCTGTATGAATGGGTGAGTGGCTGTGTGAGTAGCTGTAAGGGATAATGAGTGGATTTGTGAAAGGCTCTATGAGTGTGTGAGTGAGTGTGTAAGTGGCCATATGGGTGAATGAGTGGTTGTGTGAGTAGCTGTATGAATGAGCGAGTGGGTGTATAAGTTGTTGCATGGGTGAGTGAGTGGCTGTGTGAGTAGCTGTATAGGAGAGTGAGTGGCTGTGTGAGTGGCTCTATGGATGAGTGAGTGGGTTTGTGAGTAGTTGTATGGGACTGTGATTGTGTATATGAATGGTTGTGTGGGTGTGTGAGTGGCTATATGAGAGGTTGTATGGGGGTGTGAGTGGGTGTGTGAGTGCTTCTATGGATGATGTCATCAATGATGTCATCAGTGATATCACTGGCCATTTCATGAGTTATATAAAATGTGATGGCATGAGCAATGCATTGTGGGGGCATAAGTAATAGTTAGCTCAGGTAAATATAACTGCTGAATTTCTATAGTTTTGTATGAGTGAAATCTGAGTCTCACTATGCTGTCCTTGTAACCTTTGTTTTTTTCAGTAGATTTCAAATTCAATTTCTAAAGTATTATGTCCCTCTAATGCTTAGTTGTTTTTAGTTAATTTGGAGAGTTTATTTTTAATATTGAGGGACTGATTACGATGGTGGTCAGATGAGCGTCCGACCGTCATCATTGCAGGAACCATGGGGGTGGTCATAAACATGCCTCTTTGCATTGAGGCTTATGCTGTGGCCCAGAAAGGGGATGCAGCACAAGCCTCTTTGCCAAAAGGCATGTTTGTAACCATCCCCACACCCTGTGGCAGGAACCAGGCAGTGCCTGCCACATGATGACGGGATGTTTATGGGGCATCACAGGTGCCTTCCCAGGGCCCATAGCGGCAGGCCATGGGAGACAAGGTCCCTGCTAGGGGCCCTAAAAAAACCTTTCCACAAACTTTTTCACGTCAAAGAACCAATGTGAAATGGCTGGTGGAAAGGTGGATCATAATCCCCACGGCGAAGCCTGAGAAGGCACTGCCTCCATTGTGGGGAAAGCAATCTGAATGACTGCCTGACAAAGCTCTCGGTTGGTTCCTGAGGCAATGCAGTCTGACCGACCGCATCCTAATGCAGTGGTCTGACTGCGGTTATAGATATCGATGGGATGGAGACCGACAGCACATCAGTGTTGGTCGTCCCACCAACATCACAATTGGCCCCTAAGTGTATTACAATTGATTTTGATTTTTTATTTAGTTTCTTTTTACTGAAGACATTCTTTTTATATAAATATACTAATACAAAAAAACATATGTGATTTATGTAAAGTTTATTACGTTTTTTAATGTAAATAATTGTTTGGGTACTGCGGTACCTTCACGAGTCCATAAACATAGAAAGACTATTACTCTATGGTTTTTAATCCTGATCATGTGATCAGAATGAATCTGCAGGTCTGAATCCTCAGATTCCCCAAAAATGTTATAGATTACTGTAATTATGTACACACCTCCAATGTCATTAATCATATCAGTGTGAACATATTTACAAGTAAATATAAATCACCTTGCATCTGTTTTCCAACAAAGTTACCCATTTTTCAAATTTTGGGAACCTGCAAATTAGACCTGATTCTTGAATTCACTTGCATGCACACCCAGACTTTGTTTTATGATTGGATATATTAAAAACCCACACCTGCACGTGAAGTCTGTAGAAGGAGGATTAAGAGCCAGTGGTGCTCTGCTTTTGCAGAATGGCTGAAGCTATACTGTGTATCCAGGATGAGTATCTGCAACCTGCTGAGGAGGAAGATACACCACCTTACAGAAAAGAAAATGATGTGTAGAAGCCTTCTACGGAAAAGAAGTTAACAGCAGTGCAATATTCGCTGAAAACAGTTATCCAGATGCAGTGCCAAGAAGTATTCACATGGGACAGGTTCTATGTGGAGGCACCAAAAAACAATTCATGAAAGGCTCTATAACCAGATGATTTGAACGAAAGCAGGTGCAGCAAGACAGTCGACCTCTACAGCAGCCTTGGGAGAACCACTATCAGCTGCAGTCATTACAATACCAGCAACCCACAAAGAATTGAGTGGCATGGTTATTCACTGTGTGAAATGCCAAAAGCTTGTTACTGTAAAATTTCTTCTGTGGGTGCATTTTTGGAAACAGTGAAGAAGTTTTTTTGTTTTTTTTTTCCTTCCTGTAACTACATAATGTTTTTTGAAGACTGAAGACAGTTGCTTCTTTGCATTTCCCTATTCTTACCCTTTTTACTACTCTGTTCACTTTTTGTTAAAAAAAGAAGAAAAAAATTCAAATATTGTTAAAAAAACCTTCTAGAAAAAAATGTTCCTGTTAGAACCACCATCTACTCAAACAAAGAGCTAACTCTGTGCCAGTGACATAGCGGAACCCTTTGGCCCTCGGTAGCGGGCGGCGAAACTACTCACTTGGACACCTGGCAACCTGTGAGGGGACCCGCGAGGCGGACGCCCTCGCCTGCTCACGCTGTTGGAGTTTGCTGGCTGCCACACGAAGGGAGCGCCGGACTACGGCTCCCAGCATCCTAGCAGGTACCACCCCCTCACGTCAGCACTTCCGCCCGGGGGCGCTAAAATCAGACGGCTCCCTCGGTGGAGCGAGAGACATAGCGGAACCCTTTGGCCCTCGGTAGCGGGCGGCGAAACTACTCACTAGGACACCTGGCAACCTGTGGGGGGACCCGCGAGGCGGACGCCCTCGCATGCTCACGCTGTTGGAGTTTGCTGGCTGCCACACGAAGGGAGCGCCGGACTACGGCTCCCAGCATCCTAGCAGGTACCGCCCCCTCACGTCAGCACTTCCGCCCGGAGGCGCTAAAATCAGACGGCTCCCTCGGTGGAGCGGGAGACATAGCGGAACCCTTTGGCCCTCGGTAGCGGGCGGCGAAACTACTCACTTGGACACCTGGCAACCTGTGGGGGGACCCGCGAGGTGGACGCCCTCGCCTGCTCACGCTGTTGGAGTTTGCTGGCTGCCACACGAAGGGAGCGCCGGACTACGGCTCCCAGCATCCTAGCAGGTACCGCCCCCTCACGTCAGCACTTCCGCCCGGAGGCACTAAAATCAGACGGCTCCCTCGGTGGAGCGGGAGACATAGCGGAACCCTTTGGCCCTCGGTAGCGGGCGGCGAAACTACTCACTTGGACACCTGGCAACCTGTGAGGGGACCCGCGAGGCGGACGCCCTCGCCTGCTCACGCTGTTGGAGTTTGCTGGCTGCCACACGAAAGGAGCGCCGGACTACGGCTCCCAGCATCCTAGCAGGTACCGCCCCCTCACGTCAGCACTTCCGCCCGGAGGCGCTAAAATCAGACGGCTCCCTCCGCGTCGCGGGAGGCGCCCGGGCGGCGCCGGGCTAAGCCCGGGACAAGGGCGGGACCGTCTGTGGCCGTCCGAGGCCGATAGAGGCCGGGCTGGGCCATTCCATTTGGTTCGCGAGGCAAGTTGGTCATCTGTCTACAGCCACAAAAGGACTTCTGAGAGCTACAAGATAAGTCGGGGAGGGGCGTGTAGGTTAAACACTGTTGGCCTATTGGTAAACACCAAATTTGGGGACACAACAAATTGATGTGTTACACGTTACTCTTGTTATTACCTGTGTGTCATCAGCGTTGGGCAACACTCATTGTAGCGTGTCAGCTAATATATTGTGGATCCTTACATCTGGGTTAGTTTCAGGCGATAATCTGAGAACACGTACCTCGAGGAACCATACATACGATATTATACGTCCATAGCCCCAGTGGTGATATGGGGAAAACCAAAAAAACTCAATTAGACCAGGGGCGGGAGTTAAGGGTACATTGGATGCATTTATTACGCGAGCCGAATCCTTGTTGACGCACGAGATACAGTTAACGGAGCGTAGGTTGTCCCTTGATTCTCTATTGGCACATAAACGTTCCTCGTTGGGGACAATAGCGGAATGTGTTACGCCTAGGGTAAGCATACCGGCAGGTCAGGGACTTCCCATGCAGAGTAAAAATCAGGGCTCCACAATAGTACAAGTCCACACGAACAGGCGAGTAGGTGGGGATCAAGAGTTACCGACAGTGGAGGGGTCTGTGGCAGATACATTGGTTAGAGGGACTGGGGGAGTCCATGAGGGAGTCCACGAGCAGGAAGGCATCACACCCGGGGGCGAGAGGGATCCCAATGCTCTACCAGAGAGGGAAAGGGAAGTAGTCACCCGCTCAAAAAAAGTGTTATTAGTGCCAGACCCCTCTCTAGAAATTGTCACCACTGAGACCTCAAAGTCCACAACTAGGCCACAAAGTAAGGGGACATGTAAAACCAAACAAGACATAAAAGCAAAAAAAGGAGGCTCCAGAAAAGACCCTATAATAGTTGAGGATGAAAGTAATAGGCCATCCTGCAAACAGTGCGATTCCTGCTCCCCCGTTACCAGAACGGTTTGGCCGCAGGAGTTATTGAAAATACTCGAGTCCAAATTGGAAGTCCTTTTTCTTAAACATTTGGCTCCCTTGGTGGAAGACATAAAGAAAATCGAGGAGAAAGTCAGTAGGTTGTTAGAAGCGGAAAAGGGTGATCACCCAGTGCCCCAACAAACCATGAACCATGACGGGTTAGGGATCGCACCTTGCCCGGGACGGGCAGGGGCGAAGCAGAGGGTCGTTCCAACTGTGAGCAATGATAAAGACATACCTCCTATTTTGGCGCTTGTGAGTCCACAACAAGAGGTTAGCACAAAAGGGCCGACAGCAGCCCACAGCCTCCCGAATGTCCAGGTGCAGAGCTCTCCGGGTTTGCAGACGCTGGATTTGCCCCCAGCATCTTGCCCTTACACAATAGTCTTAGCAGGGGTTCCAGCCCACAATGGGGAAAGAGAAGAGACCACAAGTTCCTTGATAAATAAGGTCAATCACTGGCTGCATAATAACGTGAAGGAATCCAAGCATCAGAGTATTCATATTCTCATGGCAAGGAGGGTAGCATGGATTGGTCCCTCGGAGAAGAAGTTTGCAGGAGACTGTGTTATTGTTAATTTTAGACACCCAGAGCTGGTAAAAGAATTGCTTGGTTACAGTTATGTGGCTTTTGACAGCAGGACGACCATAAAAATGCTCCCCTTGAACTTTTTCTACAGGGACCATGCAAAAGAGTCATGCCAAGTGCCACGCAGAAGAGGGGAAATCCCTATAACAAGGTCGTACAGACTGGGGTCAGTCTCAAATAGGTTCATCCCACTGTCTGATGCGGCAGTGATGGACGAACTAGATTGACTGACTCCCGTTGTAAACACGGAAAATTTACCCCCTCCAGCTAATGTCACGCTAAGGGAGAATGTTGGCATTACAGGAAATATTCTCTCACTTGAAATCCCCCAAAATGAGGTTGCAACTATCTACCTAGCCAATAGTCCAGCTTCAGAACTGAGTAGTTTAATAGGATTGGTGTCCCAAAAACAGTGCACCACAGTGAGGAATGAGCCCATCCGTGGGGTTGGGGAACTCAGGGTGGTATCGTGGAACATTGCTGGAATCTCGACCAAATTAAGAAACAAGGAATGGTTGGATTTCAGCAAAAAGTTTCACATTATTTGCCTTCAAGAAACATGGGAGTTGGATAGTAGTGCCCTGCATTTAGAAGGGTACAAAATGTTCTTTGTGCCCGCACAAAAATCCTTGATGGGAAGAGCTAAAGGGGGACTAATAACGTACGTGTCTCTGGCATTACAAGGGACTTGGGAGGTTATGGGCTGGAACTCAGACAACATTCAGGGTCTTAGTTATGGTAAAAAGGGGTTAAAATTTGTACTGATAAATTATTATAATGCGGGCCAATCAATGCAGAGGCTGGCTGAACTGAAGGACAGATTGGCTGACCTGTATTCCGGGGGAAAATGCCCACCAAATGTGTTTCTGGTGGGCGATTTCAACTGCCACCCATGTCCATACTTGAAATGGGGCGGGGGAATATGGAACTCTTGTCCATCCATTACGGATTGGCACCTTGAACACACACTGGAAGGCAGCGAATTGAGTAAGATTCTGGGCATATATGATCTAGCCCCCACAATGGATTTAATCAAGCCCAGGATCCCTAACATCATTAATCCATCGTTTAAAGGCAGGGGAAGGGATACCATCATTGATTTTATTTTTGTTTCACATGGGTTCAAAAGTAGGATCATAGATTTTAATATAGAGATTAGTATTTTTAGTGACCACAACCCCCTGGTGTTGTCATTGTTGGATGCGGATTCACCTGTGCAGTCAAGGCCCAGGACGACAAGGGGAAATTTGGAAGCAATTGACCAGGGCAGGCGAATATGTTGGTCCAACACTGATGGGGAAGCATTTTATAAAAAACTTATTGCATACCCAGAAAGCGGGATATGGTTGTGCTTAAATCAAGAAATTAAAGGTAAAGAATTGATAAGCGCATTTGAAAGTATGGCAAGGGACATCGACAGGTTATTGAGGATTAAATCGCCACCAATGTTCAACCTTACACCTAAATGGTTTGACAAAGCATGCTCCAGAGCCCAAAAAGATTTAAAACGGGCACTCAAAAAGATGCCGAAGGACAGGAGTAGGATAGCGGATTGTAGGGCTCAATATAAATCGGCCATAAAGAAGAGGAAAAACACTATCCATTACGAGGCCTGGGCGAATTTAAGGGAGGCAGCCGAGATGAGAGATATGTCACGTTTTTGGAGGGTGATTAATGATCCTAGCTTCCAGCCCCCGAACAACGAGAAGGTTACCTGCAATATCTTGCCAGAAGCTTGGGTCTCTCATTTCAAAAAGTTGTATAACCAGGGCAGTACCATGGTTCAACATATCCCAGATGCAGGCATGTTACCAAGTTCATGGGTACCGTTCACAGTGGGCGAGATTAAAGACGGAATACATGCCCTGACAAGGAACAAGGCCCCAGGCCCAGATGGGATTCCCCCTGATTTATTTTTATCCCAGGTAGATTTGTGGGCTCCCATACTTACAAGAGTTTTTAACTCAGCAGTGGAAAGGGGAATGCCCAGGTCTTGGTCAACTGCCACCATCGTCCCCCTATTTAAAAAGGGTAATAAAAGTGATCCTCAATGTTACCGCCCGATTTCATTAATTGACGTGTCAGCAAAGGTTCTAGGGAAGGTAATTCTAAACCGTTTAATGGACTGGGCTGAGGAAAACAAGATCATTACAGATACCCAGTACGGTTTTAGAACGGGTCGTTCCACATCAGATCAATGCCTCAATTTATACAACCTGGTGGCAAAGTACACCTTGGCTGATGATGGGACAGTCTATCTTGCTTTTATGGACCTGACGGCAGCCTTTGACCGAGTCAACCGAGAAAAATTATGGAAGATTCTAGAGCTGCTTGGGGTGGACCCTAGTTTGATTTCTATTTTAAAAACTCTACACATGGATACAACAGCTCAGGTCAGATAGAGCAATGAGGGGAATCTCACTGATCATTTTGCCTGCACTGGGGGGGTGAGACAGGGTTGTATTTTGGCGCCCTTTTTATTCACGTTATACATAAATGGTTTGGACAAAGCTCTGGGAAAATTGGGGGTTGATTGTCCTTGAGTGGTCAATAGAAGCATACCTGTCCTTTTATATGCGGACGACGCAGTACTCCTCTCACGAACAGGGAGGGGCCTACAGTCTCTTATTGATGGCTTTTGTGGGTTTATGGCACACTTAGACTTATCCCCCAACCTAACAAAATCCTATATTATGGAAGCAGGGAAAAGACCAACGAGGAATTTTAGTTTGAACAATGGGGGTCACAAACTAGAGAAGGTCGAGGTTTTTAATTATTTAGGGATAATTTTCGATAAACACCTCAAATTTACCACACTAATCTCAGAAAAATGTAAACAGCACATGAGTATAATGGGCTCAATTATGACCCGAGCCACGAGGTTAGGCCGCTGGTCACCGAATGAAGTATTGAATTTATATAATTCAATCTGTTGTTCCAAAATCATGTATGGGAGCGAGGTTTGGGGTACTAGAAACACCTCCATGATACAACTGGAGGAAAATAAGTTTCTTAGAAGGATTTTGCAAGTACCACAAAGTATCCCGGCCTATATTATTCATGAAGAGCTAGGGCTCCCTTACATTTCTGACAGAATAAGTCTCAAACCAATAATGTGCTGGATTAAAATTTGGACCAATCCAGAGGCTAGCCTTAGTAGAGAAATAATCACAGACTGTATTAAAAGGGATAAAGGTCATAAAATACCATGGCTCAAATACGTAAAGGACAAGTTGAAGTGGCTGGGCTATGCTAGTTGTTTCGAAGAGCCCACATCTCTGACGACCCAATCAAAAACACTCATAAAAGCAGAATATTTGAGGCGGGTAGCCTGCTCCCGAGAAGACTGTGAAATACTGAAAGGGTCAGTGCGATCATATATACTCACGAAATCTGTTGCAGGTCTAGAACCTTATCTGGCGCAGATTTATAACAAAAATGATAGATTTTTAATGACCAGATTTAGACTGGATCTTTTACACCATATTTTAGCTGTTCCCGCGGGTTTCACAAAAGACATTGGCTCAAAGGGTCCCTGTGGCAGCGATCTGGGATCTCCACAGGACACCCTCCACTTTGTATTCGTTTGTTTACTGTACGAATTTCCGCGGGCCGTCTTTTTAAAAACCATCCTAAAAGCGAATAAATTCACCCATGTCAGGGTAGCTCTTTTATACCTAAAACTTTCCTCGGAGCCTCTTACCTTGTTTTGCACTGTGAATTTTTTAAGACTTGCTGCAAAATTAAGGAAGTCGAGACAAGAGACATAAGTTAAGAGCGTTTGCCGTGTACTGTAGGTGGGGCAAAACAAGTAAAAGTCTTTCATGAAATTTGACACAAGCGGTGCATATAATAGTAGTTATATCCGAAGAAGTATGTAAATGATGAACTCGATGGTTTAGCGCGTTGGGGATGTTAAAAGGTATTTTAAAATGTTATAGTTCTTTTATAATACTTTGGTGCCGATTACGATCCGGTAAAAACCGGGTACGAACCGTCGGTCGGAGCGTATTCTCCGTCCGACTCGTACCCGGTTGGAAAACATTACAAACATGGAATTACGTTTCGCACGGAAACACCATTTCCGTACGAATCGTAAAAAACACCGACCGACGAAAATATGCATACGAATGTGATCCGGGAATGCTGCGACGTGACGTCGGGACACTTCCAGGCAGCGTTTCACGACCCAGGGATTACGATTCGAACCGACAGCAGTCCGGACGGCAATATATTTACGGCACCCAAAAAGTGCCGGAAATGCGAAGTACGGCGCGAAACGACCAGAGTAGGTGGCCCGGTAAGCGCCGAACCCCCCCCCAGCCCCCGCATGTACGCGCCGTACCCCCCCAGCCCCCGCATGTACGCGCCGTACCCCCCCCCAGCCCCCGCATGTACGCGCCGTACCCCCCCAGCCCCCGCATGTACGTGCCGTACCCCCCCAGCCCCCGCATGTACGTGTCGAACCCCCCCGTGTATGTACACCCGAGTACGTGTCGAACTGTACGTGTCGAACCCCCGTGTATGTACACCCGAGTACGTGTCGAACCCCCCCGTGTATGTACACCCGAGTACGTGTCGAACCCCCGTGTATGTACACCCGAGTACGTGTCGAACTGTACGTGTCAAACCCCCCCGTGTATGTACACCCGAGTACGTGTCGAACCCCCCGTGTATGTACACCCGAGTACGTGTCGAACTGTACGTGTCGAACCCCCCCGTGTATGTACACCCGAGTATGTGTCGAACCCCCCCGTGTATGTACACCCGAGTACGTGTCAAACCCCCCCGTGTATGTACACCCGAGTACGTGTCGAACTGTACGTGTCGAACCCCCGTGTATGTACACCCGAGTACGTGTCGAACCCCCCGTGTATGTACACCCGAGTACGTTCGAGTCGTACCCCCACCCGTGTATGTACGGTGCGTACCCCCAGCGCGTAGCGCTGGGGGTACGCACCATACATACACGGGTGGGGGTACGACTCGAACGTACTCGGGTGTACATACACGGGGGGGTTCGACACGTACTCGGGTGTACATACACGGGGGGGTTCGACACGTACTCGGGTGTACATACACGGGGGGTTCGACACGTACTCGGGTGTACATACACGGGGGGGTTCGTCACGTACTCGGGTGTACATACACGGGGGGGTTCGACACGTACTCGGGTGTACATACACGGGGGGGACATACACGGGGGTTCGACACGTACTCGGGTGTACATACACGGGGGGTTCGACACGTACTCAGGTGTACATACACGGGGGGGGTTCGACACGTACTCGGGTGTACATACACGGGGGTTCGACACGTACTCGGGTGTACATACACGGGGGTTCGACGCGTACATGCGGGGGCTGGGGGGGGTTCGACGCGTACATGCGGGGGCTGGGGGGGGTACGGCACGTACCGGGCACCTGTTTGGACGTCTCCATGGTTGTTATAGGGGTTCGGTGCGGACGGTCTTTTAACCATACGGTTGTACATTCGGACGCCCGGGACGGATCGTGATTCCCCGGTCGGACTTCGCTTTTCACGTTTGTACGGTAAATCGTCCGAGGACGTGTCGGACACTTTTTCCGACCCGAGGACGTGTGGGGAATTATTCCCAATGTGATTCGTATGGTCTTTTTCCCATGCAAATCGTGATTGCCAGTTCGTACGGCACTTGTACGATTCGTACGGTAAAAAGACCGGATACGAGTCGCACGGGGAATTTTTTTACCGGATCGTAATTGGCACCTTTGTTTTAAGTAGTCTATGATCATGCATTTTATTCTGGATGATGGTATTTTGCACCTTATAGATGCTTGCACCATGCACTTTAATAATCTATGAATTCATAGCCTTGCCAGTAGCCCCTGTGTAACCCGGCCATTAAGGCTCTGGACTGGCCATTTAGAAATGCCCTATTTTGTCTTTTTAAATGATTTTTAATGCGTTAAATATGTTCGCAATATTATATTGTAATATGTGTAATTGTATGTGCTCTTTTCTTGGATGTTTTTATATCCGAATAAAGATATTTTGATGATGATGATGACTGTATTTGTGTGAGAGTGGGGGTGTCAGTGTGTGCATGAGCATATGCCTGGATGTTTTATTGGATGCATTAGTGTTTGGCTGGGATGGCAGTGCCTTCTTTGGTGCATGCCGGGCTGTGTCAGAGCCTACATTAATGCATGTACAGGAGTGTCAGTGTATGTATTAATATCACCCTGTGTGTGTCATTGTATGAGTCAGTGTGTGTCTGGACATTAGAGTTAGGTTAAGTGTGTGAGTGTCTGCATTGGTGTATGTCTGGGTTTTTCAAAGTCTGCTTTGGTATATGCCTAGGTGTGTCAGTGTATGCATAGATGTCTTTTTGGATGCATTAGTATTTGGATGGGTGTGTCGGGTGTCCACATTGCTGTATGTCTGGGTTTGTCAGTGTCTGCATTGGTACATTCATGGGTGTGTCAGTGTTTGCCTGGGTGTGTTATTGGATGCATTAGTGTTTGGTTGGGCTGGGTGAGTCAGTCTTCATTGCTGCATGTACTTGTAGTGCTGCTGTCTATTTACTTTATTTCTGAAAATATTGGGACAAGTGAGTTCTGGTACCGTCGTCATGTTGAGCTTAGCTCCATGTTGTTAAATTTAGGAACATCTACTTGATTTCTAACCCTGAGTTGTGGAGAATATCCATGGAATTGTTTACATTACTTTCTGAGGAATGTCTGACAGAATATCGACGGACAGAAAATCGACCTACAAAAATATCGACACAAAAATATCGATGACAAGAATATCGAGATCCTATCTACAACAAGGTAAGTACAAAAATATTGAAAATAAAATATAGAATGTCAAAAATATCGTTATTAAAAATATAAATTATTTTTTAGTTAAAAAAAATATGTAAAATAAACCAAATAATACTTATAAATAAAATAAACATAATTAAATATATGTTATAATGTTTAAAATTTATAATTAATATATATAATGTAATAAAACATTAATTAAACATATACATATAATATATAATATATATACTTACTTAATAATACATTTTAATATCTGTTTTAATAACTTATAACTTGTTAAAAATTATTATAAATTACAAATACATCATACACATAAAACAATAACATGAATACAAATTAAATAATTATATATAACACATTTAAAAAATTACATTTATTTTGAATATTGTTAAAATTAATTATATATTACATTAGCTAAAATAATACAAAAAATATTAAATATCAGAGCGAATAAAACTACTACTCCAGCTCAAAAAAAAAACAGTAAAGAAAATGTTGGATAGCGTAGAGCTAAAAATTACTATTTCCACTCCAGGGAGTGTAACAATAGGGAAAGTGTTGGATAGCGTAGAGCTAAAAATTACTATTCCCACTCCAGAGAGTGCAACAGTAGGGAAAGTGTTGAATAGCAGAGGGGTAAAAATTACTATTCCAACTCCAGAGAGTGCAACAGTAGGGAAAGTGTTGGATAGCGTAGGGGTAAAAATTACTATTCCCACTCCAGAGAGTGCAACAGTAGGGAAAGTGTTGGATAGTGTAGGGGTAAAAATTACTATTCCCACTCCAGAGAGTGCAACAGTAGGGAAAGTGTTGGATAGCGTAGGGGTAAACATTACTATTCCAACTCCACAGAGTGCAACAGTAGGGAAAGTGTTGGATAGCGTAGGGGTAAAAATTACTATTCCCACTCCAGAGAGTGCAACAGTAAGGAAAGTGTTGGATAGTGTAGGGGTAAAAATTACTATTCCAACTCCAGAGAGTGCAACAGTAGGGAAAATGTTGGATAGCGAAGGGGAAAAAATTACTATTCCCACTCCAGAGAGTGCAACAGTAGGGAAAGTGTTGGATAGCGTAGGGGTACAAATTACTATTCCAACTCCAGAGAGTGCAACAGTAGGGAAAGTGTTGGATAGCGTAGGGGTACAAATTACTATTCCAACTCCAGAGAGTGCAACAGTAGGGAAAGTGTTGGATAGCGTAAGGGTAAAAATTACTATTCCAACTCCAGAGAGTGCAACAGTAGGGAAAGTGTTGGATAGCGTAGGGGTAAAAATTACTATTCCCACTCCAGAGAGTGCAACAGTAGGGAAAGTGTTGGATAGTGTAGGGGTAAAAATTACTATTCCAACTCCACAGAGTGCAACAGTAGGGAAAGTGTTGGATAGCAAAGGGGTAAAAATTACTATTCCAACTCCAAAGAGTGCAACAGAAGGGAAAGTGTTGGATAGCGTAGGGGTATAAATGACTATTCCCACTCCAGAGAGTGCAACAGTAGGGAAAGTGTTGGATAGCGTAGGAGTAAAAATTACTATTCCAACTCCAGAGAATGCAACAGTAAGGAAAGTGTTGGATAGGGTAGGGATAACATTTACTATTCCAACTCCAGAGGGTGCAACAGTAGGGAAAGTGTTGGATAGCGTAGAAGTTAAAAATAACATAGGTATAAATAAAATATTTAATTAAAATAATTAGTGATTTAATTATTAAATAACTCAAAATTATTTACAAATACCAATAAATAATTATTACAAACATAACTACCAAAGAATAATTAATTAACAATACATTAATATTAAATATCAATAAATAATAATTAATAAATATTAATTACCAAATAATAAATATTAAACAATAAAATATTTTTCATAACCAAAAACATATGAATCATTAAAAAGTAAATACCAATTAAAATATATTTAACCATTTAAAAAAATATATACCGCAAAATATTAATTATGAAACATTAATTAACAATTAAAAAATATTGAACTATTAAATATTTTTCATACGCCACACATTATTTACCAATTAATAATTACTTATTAATATATTAATTAGAAATATCAATGCATAATATTTAATTATATTTAATTCACAATTAATGATTAATCAACAATTAATTATTTTTCATAAACAAAATATTATAATTTAAAATATTTACCAATTAATAATTATTGTCCAATTAATTAATTATCAATACCCAACAACTAATTTAATAATTACTTAATTAGATTTCAATTACTTCCAACACTATTCCCCTATAAACGCACGACGCACTCCACTAATAAAATAATACACTTAACATAATTATCAATTAATCAACTAATTAAAACTAATTGCCAATTAATAAAAATTAATTACCAATTAATACTTAATTAACAATAATATAATTATCAATACCAATAAATGAAAATAAATTATGAATTAATTACAATTAAATTACTTCCCACCCTATTCCCCTATAAACCCACAACCCGCTACGGAACTTAAACGCAAAAATGTATTAAAATCAATTTATAATTCCTAAAAATTTATAATTAATTCCATATAATTAAATTACTTCCCACCCTATTCCCCTATAAACCCACAACCCGCTACAGAACTACAGAACTTAAACGCAAAAAATAATTAAAATTAATTTATAATTCCTAAAAATGTATAATTAATTCCATATAATTAAATTACTTCCCACCCTATTCCCCTATAAACCCACAACCCGCTACGGTACTAAAACACAAAATTGACTTAAAAAACCATTGTTAACATATAAAAATTGTATACATATATGTTAAAACCAGTAGAACACTTAACTAAAAACATATAACACATACATATTAAATACATATTAAAATACATAACAATAATATAAATATCGATATTAGTAACACCAATATTAGTAAAATCGATATATTTGATGTCGATATTACTAACTTCGATATTACTAACATCGATATTAAAATACTTACCTTAGGATCGATATTCTGTCCATAGATATTATTGACATCGATATTCTGTCCCTTCGATATTTAAAACTCGATATTTGTGTAGGTAGATATTTTAGTTTCAATATTTTGGCTGCTCACCCTTTCTGAGAGAAGCAAACTCTGACATTCAAGGTATCATCCACTGAGCTTCAGAACAGGCTTGAAGGTAGAGTTGTGTATTTACCTTCAGATGTTGAAAGCTATATTGAAACTGTGGGTGTATAGAGAGATCTGGAAGGACCGCTTGTTATTCTAGTAAATGGTGTTGCCACGAAAAACAAAAAAATCTGGCAGGAACTAGTGGATGTAAATAAGGTGAAGAAAGCTGCATTATAGAAATCATGTGTACTATAAAGATGTAGATGTTGTCTAACACGAAAGTTGCATGGAGGAAGAAATGTTGCCTTCAAGTGGACAGTTTAAAAAAGTGGATAAAAGTAGATTTGAAAAAAATATATGAGCATTACAGTATCCATCTACTACATTCATTCAAATCAGGGTATTTGTGGTGCCATTGAACTGTTTCAGATGCAACAAGCTAAAATAACTCCAATGAGTGTCTGGAGAAAAGTTTAGAGGCTCAATAATTTCCTCAACTATTTCGAACTGGAGTAAGTGGACACTATGATGACAGCCCTCTACAAATACCTGCAGAAAAGTCAACTAGATTATATTCTGAGGACACTAGATTTCATATCCCATATGTATTCTATCTGTTGTTTGAAACAAGTTGCTTCTTCTTAGTTTTCTTTGGAAAAAAGAAAAAGTAAACAGCTGTTGAAAGCACCTTCTTAAGAACCTCAGTACTTTTAATAAACATTTTGAAAGTATCCTACCAAATCCTCCAAGCAGTAGTGACTAACACTGAATTTCATCCTCCATTCCTCTGGGGTTAGTTCATACTAACTGACAAAGGCCTCCTTTATAGTGGAATACTCTCCCCCTTCTCTAGAACCAGTATGTTGCCCCTCCCATCACCACAAAAATTACTTTCAAAGGTACATCGACAATCCTCTT
The DNA here is from genome assembly GCF_964204655.1 of Triturus cristatus. NCBI lineage: Eukaryota > Metazoa > Chordata > Amphibia > Caudata > Salamandridae > Triturus > Triturus cristatus. Next base: position 542,019,206 of record NC_140594.1, on the reverse strand, counting down.
CAGAGATCCTCTGTATCTCTACAGGTACTTTTTATGCCATAAATAACCTGTCTATATCAACTCCCTCTTTTAAGTCAGGAATCAAGTCAATGAATATATAAACTCTTTCTTCTGCGCTGGACAAAATAGCGGTGCTACCACAATATTTGCTAGACTCTAACACATATATTGCCTCCAAGTGTACCTCTGTGACACTCCAGCCAGCAAGACCCCTTTCTCCTCCAAAGCTCTCTTAGCCTCAGCTTTGCTCTCCTCTGCACCTAGCAGGGCTAGTTGCACTTTCAGGTCAAACTCAGCCTGTCTAACCTTGAGGTTCTCAGGGGACTGGGTTTGGAAGGAGACAGGAATTACTGCATCATATACAAGAGAGAATTCTCTCTCTGGGGAATACCCTCTCTCCTCTGAAATCTTTTCCCCATCATTTCTCCACTCCTTTCCCTCCGTCCTAAACCCTCTGCCCTTTGGGTTCATGATTCTGTGGTTAACTACAATAAGGTGCCAATTACGATCCGGTAAAAAAAAATCCCGTACGACTCGTATCCGGTCTTTTTACCGTACGAATCGTACAAGTGCCGTACGAACTGGCAATCACGATTCGCATGGTAAAAAGTCCATACGAACCGCATTTGGAATCATTCCCCACACGTCCTCGGGTTGGAAAATGTGTCCGACACGTCCTCGGACGATTTACCGTACAAACGTGAAAAGTCAAGTCCGACCGAGGAATCACGATCCCACCCGTGCGTCCGAACTCACAACCGTATGGTAAAAACACCGTCCGCACCGAACTCCCATTGCAACCATGGAGATATGTGCCCGCATATGCGCCAAACACCCCCCCCAGCATCCATACGTTCGAGTCGTACTCCCCGTTAATGTACACCCCCCCTGTATGTACACCCGTGTACGTGTCGAACCCCCACCCGTGTATGTACACCCCTGTACGTTCGAGTCCTACCCCCACCCCTGTACGTGTCGAACCCCCACCCGTGTATTTACACCCCAGTACGTTCGAGTCGTACCCCCACCCCTGTACGTGTCGTACCACCGTGTACCCACACCCCAGTACGTTCGAGTCCTACCCCCACCCCTGTACGTGTCGAACCCCCACCATGTATGTACACCCCAGTACGTTCGAGTCCTACCCCCACCCCTGTACGTGTCGTACCCCCGTGTATGTACACCCCAGTACGTTCGAGTCATACCCCCACCCCTGTACGTGTCGTACCCCCGTGTATGTACACCCCAGTACGTTCGAGTCCTACCCCCACCCCTGTACGTGTCGTACCACCGTGTACCCACACCCCAGTACGTTCGAGTCCTACCCCCACCCCTGTACGTGTCGAACCCCCACCGTGTATGTACACCCCAGTACGTTCGAGTCGTACCCCCACCCCTGTACGTGTCGTACCACCGTGTACCCACACCCCAGTACGTTCGAGTCCTACCCCCACCCCTGTACGTGTCGAACCCCCACCGTGTATGTACACCCCAGTACGTTCGAGTCATACCCCCACCCCTGTACGTGTCGTACCCCCGTGTAAGTACACCCCAGTCCGTTCGAGTCGTACCCCCACCCCTGTACGTGTCGTACCACCGTGTACCCACACCCCAGTACGTTTGAGTCCTACCCCCACCCCTGTACGTGTCGAACCCCCACCGTGTATGTACACCCCAGTACGTTCGAGTCGTACCCCCACCCCTGTACGTGTCGTACCCCCGTGTATGTACACCCCAGTACGTTCGAGTCCTACCCCCACCCCTGTACGTGTCGTACCACCGTGTACCCACACCCCAGTACGTTCGAGTCCTACCCCCACCCCTGTACGTGTCGAACCCCCACCGTGTATGTACACCCCAGTACGTTCGAGTCGTACCCCCACCCCTGTACGTGTCGTACCACCGTGTACCCACACCCCAGTACGTTCGAGTCCTACCCCCACCCCTGTACGTGTCGAACCCCCACCGTGTATGAACACCCCAGTACGTTCGAGTCCTACCCCCACCCCTGTACGTGTCGAACCCCCGTGTATGTACACCCCTGTACGTCAGAGTCGCACCCCCAACACAACCTCCTAAGTACGGAGCGCACCCCAGGCCCCAACATCACAACCGCATGTACGAGTCGTACCAAGCCACAAACAAGGACAGCACCGTACAACCAAATGGCCCATGTACACACCGTACACACGCTCAAAACGCACGTACACAACAAGGAAAAACCAAAACAACACAAGAATACACTATTCGAATGGCACAAAGCCACTAAACATGGCCAACAAACACCAAAAAACACACCTTCACTGACCTGCAACTGCCAAAAACAAACAGAGGCCCAAAACACCACCACTCCTTATAACACACCCACCCAAACTTAAAAAACAGCCACACCCACCAATGGACCAATAAAAAGGGCCCACACACACAAACCATGAGCCTTTGCAACAGACTCACTGCTGCTAGACACCACAGACAACTTACAGCACCTTACTACAAGCTACACCACACCTTACACTTGCACATCTCCACACAACCACCTTCACAAACACACCCTCATCACATTCCCACACACACACACCTGCACAACCACACCCACACACCCACAACCATCCACACCCCCCCCACCATCCACACACCCCCCCACCATCCACACCCACACCCCTCACCATGCCCACTACCAAGAATCCAAAGTTCAGTAACCGAGAGTTGGAGGTTCTTGTTGATGAAATCCTCAGAGTCGAGCCACAGCTCTTTGGAACATTGGTCAGAAACACCAGCTTGGTAGCAAAAACAGCCATGTGGCAGACCATCATCGATGCTGTGAATGCTGTTGGGGACACCAGAAGGACCAGGCAGGAATGCCAGAACAGGTGGTACGATCTGCGGAGGAGGGTCAGAGCCAAGAGGCAGGAGGAACACGACCAGGCCAACGCCACCGGAGGAGGGCCCTCCCGCAGACCCGTACACTACCAGCCCTGGGAGGAGAGGGTGATGGCCATACTGCCGGTGGAGGCAGTCGAAGGATTAGAAGGACTCCGAGACCCGGGTGAGTACACAAACAACGCACCTCACATGGGGGGAACGGCATCCACAACCAAAATCACTAACAGGCACGCAACCACCCCAAGCCATCGCATGACTCAACCACACTCCATGAACACGCACATGCCACTGCTGCCACCATGCCCCATGCACCCAGCTGGACAATGTCAAGTCACAGGCCACAGAAGACACCAACACATGACACGGTAATCCGGATGGCGGGAGGCTGGGCACCAAAAATCACATAGTGCAACTCAGAAGCAGACAACAATGCCCTCTGCCCATATGGCCCAGGTCACAGCCAGACAAACAGTGTGTCCCAACACAGGAATGACTTGCCAGCAAATGGCGGACGCCTTGCATCAACACATGGGGGTGAAGGCACTGTTTTGCACATGACAGCAGCTAATGAACAGCCAACATTGTGAAAGAGTGGCAGCACACACCACCACAGCAGCAGCGCACAGACACACATCACACCCAATGGGTGCCTGGAGATCAGAAACATACTCACTTCAACAAGCCAAGGCACATTCAAAGATCTGCTAACAGTGTGTGCCCAGGAAGCTGGCCTGAGGTGACAGAGGGTGACACACAGAGGGAGGGAAAGGGGGACAGAGAAGGAGGGAGAGGGGGACAGAGAGGGTGGGAGACACAGGGACACGGACAGAGGGAGGAGGCTGACACACGGAGGGAGGGAGAGGGGGACAGAGAGGGAGGGAGAGGGGGACAGAGAGGGAGGGAGACACAGGAAGACGGACAGAGGGAGGAGGGTGACACACGGAGGGAGGGAGAGGGGGACAGAGAGGGAGCGAGACACAGGGAGAGCAAATAAGCCCTGTGGCGTGTGCGAATGTCTGCTCGTCAGCAGGTAGACTGCGTGCATGTAGACAAGGGTGGCCAGTCCCAGAACCCCCCCTCTTCCCCATGGCAAAACACAGGGCTATGTCACAACCTGTTCACGAGCACAACGACAGCTACCTGGATCATATAAGTGTGTGGATCCACTCCATGTGCACATGTACAGTGCTACACGGAAGGCGCCAATGCATGGCTCGCCACACCTGCCCACTCCACTGCTGACTGCAGTCACACTTGACGCAGCAAGTAAGACTGTGCCACACATAGTTAAAGGGGCCAAAGTGGTTCCCAGGGGACACACCCATGCACAAGTGCACTGTGAGTGGAATGCAAGACAGATCCCAATTCCAAGAGGAAATGTCCCAACTTTGAAACAGATGAAACATGGATGTTGCATGGACCAAAATTAACATTGTCTCTCTCACACACAGGTCAACGTCGTGGTTCACCCCCCAACACTGGGGGGGAAGACTCACAGGACCCGGATCTGCGGGAGCCCGATCCCACCGGCAGCGACCACTCTCACCACTCTGTGGACGACCCCGACCGACCTGGCACCTCTGGTGTCCAACCACCTGCAGCACCTGCATCAGGTACAACTGTGCCAACCACCACCCCCACTCCTGCCACATCCCAGGAGACACCCAGGATCCCTGCCCCATTACCACAATGCAGCCAGGCTGGTCAGGAGGGACACGGTGTCCCGGGCACCCAGGAGGAGGCAGGGGACAACGCCAATGCCACCCCTCAGGGGTCCCGGAGACCCGATGTACCCACAAGCGCAGGCCAGGTGCAAGTGGGCAGGGGTGGTGGGAGTGGAGGACGGCGGAGGCGCGAGCCTGACCAGTTGGCTGGGGAACCGGTATTTGCCCATGTCCGAAACATCATGGACACATACCGGCAGGACACCACGGGCATGGCCCAGGTTGTGTCCACCCTCAATGAGATCAAGGGGACCCTCGATGAGATAAAGACCCAGCAGGCCCAGCAACATGCGGAGCAACATGCCTGTCTACTGCGACACCATCGGAGGATGGAGGACAGACAGGCTGAGCAAGTGACGGCGTTCCAGGGGATTCACGATACACTCCGTCGGATGGCCGACAACATGGCCGACCCTCCCTGTGCCAGAAGGCGGAGAACATCACCACCCACAGGGAGGGATCAGGAGGAGGAAACATCCGATGAAGCATCCCAGACGTCGTCACGGCCTGCTGCTGAGGGTCCCCGCAGGAGGCCGGGTCGTCCACGGAAAGGACCGTGAGGGTCGGCGCTACATCACCATCTCCCAGGACACCTGGCCTGGCACCTGGCCCACTGGACCAACAGCATCACAGCATCAAGAGACATTCTCTGCCACATGGCCCTGCTGGTCACTGGCTGACCAATGTTGACAAAGACTGTGGCATGGACTCTGAGGATTTCAAATGGCAAGGACACCAACTCCCCTACTGAACTTTGGATTCCAAACTCCCGGAAAGCCCCTCACTTTGTCCCCCCCCCCCCCCATAATAAATCACAGTATGAAGAGTAGATGCCTGCTGGTTGCATTATTACCTAACATGTGTCTTGTAAAGTCTAAACATGCCTGAGTCATCTATTGTCTTCAACCATCCACACCCTGGGGCCTGAGTCTGGCACAGGACACATGGGTCACAGTGTATTAGGCAAGACAGACACGGAGCAACATACACACCCGTGATGGGCCCAACCAGCTGAGGGGGTGGCCGAACAACCGTGCTGACAGACACATTGAGTACAGCAACAGTCATGCGCAGAGGTCAGGGATCCAGTCCAGTGTCCTGGGGGGCACCCAGGTATGTGTAGACAGGTGGCAGAACCATGTCCTGCAAGCTTGAGTCCGGTGGATGCAGAGAATGGGGTCATGGACAACATTGGATGCATGGGGATGGCACATGTCACAATACCCACAGAGTCATGGACATCATGCCCAATACACAGTCTCAGCACACACACACAGCTTGCATCTTGCTACTCGACACATTGACACATAGCCACAATCAGGGAATACCATGGCAGACATGATGGATGCACCGTGGCAACACACCAGCATTGACTGAGAAGAGGCACCTTGGAGGCATAGGGACACCTTTATTAGTCATGTTTTCGGGAGTGCAGAGGCTACTTGAAGTACACATGAACACATCATGTGGAGTAACATGTGGGTCCAACACTGGAACCCCCCTTCTGCAGCACAAATGTGTGTTCGCCATGGAACTGGCACACAAGCCTCGGCTAACAGCTCAACACCCACAGCTGCTCACGGAGATACTGCCATACACCATTGATCCGCTGATGTGGAAGTCCCACACCATGTCAAGCCAATGCTAACCGTATGTGTCCGAGGGCAGTGTCACACACATTGATGCCATCATCACAATCCCCTATCCCATCACTGATGACTGTCTACCAGGCAGACCATCTATTCAGGTGTACACAGCTGCATGTCTTGTCCCATGCTGATGCCACATGGCTGCAGAGGAACCAAACATCGACAGGGCCAGTGTGCATACATCGTGAACACCTGCCACACCCAATACACCCCTGATGCATCCCTTACCCTAAGGAGACTTCCAAACGTGTCCGTGCCTGTAACGCTGAGTCAGCCCACGATGTCGTGTCCAGGAGGAATAGCAGTACCACAACAATGCAAGCAGCAGACGGCATGCGCAAGTACCTGGGGAAGAGAGACACACAAGAAGTCAGCCACAAAAAGCACAGCCACTTGCATGTGCATTGACTCGACACATGTATGGATGACAACATGCTAGGTCACAATTATGACTGGGGAAATACTACCATCACTGCCACCATCACTCCAGTGACACACCCACACACACCTCTGACTCACGTGCCATACATGCAGGTGGACACACACATCACAACACGTGCCACACGGGGACCAATGCGTGCACACTCAGACACTGGTACTCACCACTAAGCAAAGAAGTCGCGTATGAGCCGAGTCCGGATGTCCTCTTGCGGCTCCACATCCTCCACATTACTAGCCCCATTGCCAAGCCCTTCGTCCTCCACGGGTGGATGGTCCTCGTCATGTTGATTCAGGATGAGTGGCACAGCTCTTTCAACTGCCATGTTGTGCAGCATGCAGCAGACCATGAAGATCTTGCAGACCTTCGCCGGGGCATATGGGAGTGCGCCGCCGGTCTTGTGTAGGCACCTGAATCGGCTCTTCAGCAGGACAAACGTCCTCTCGATCACTCGCCTTGTCCGGCCATGGGCGGTGTTGTAGCGGAGTTGGGCCGGCGTGATGGGGTTGCGGAAAGGTGTGAGCAGCCAAGGCATGTTGGGCCAGCGTCCCCTACATGGGAAGCACATGGACATCGTTAGAAGTGGTGAAGCGGTCGTGCTGGTAGGTTATGCAAAATACAGGACAAAATACAGGACAGACAGACTGTACCCACCAACAACACATGCCCGTTCGTTGCGCAGCTGCATCATCATTTCAGGCATCCTGCTACGCCTCATGATGTAGGCATCGTGTGCTGATCCTGGAAAACGAGCACAGACATGTGAAATCACCATGTTGGCCTGACACACCACAAGGGCATTAATGGAGTGGTAGTGCTTTCGATTGTGGTACGCCACCTCCCGTGCGTGTGGTGGTACCAAAGCTACATGTGTTCCATCTATGGACCCAATGACATGGGGCATCCCTCCCAGGGCATAGAGTCCACGCTTGACCTCAGTCATCTGTTCAGGGGTTGGGAACTTGATGAAGTCATCCAGGTGAATCAACATGGCCTCTAAGAAATCATGCAGCACACGGCAGAACATGCTCTGGGACATGCCACCAACATGAGCTATGGTATTTTGAAAGGTACCCGTGGCAAGAAAATGTAGGGCAGCCATTACCTTCAGCTGGGGTGTCAGTGCCGTAGGATACCTGTGCTGCGGTTGCAGGTGGGGTGCCAGTCTCGCCGTCAACTCCACAATCAACAGTTGGGTGAAGCGGTAGAGCCGGATGCTGTCATTCTCCTGCATGGCAGCCAAGTCCGGTCGGGCAAGAGGCGGCGCTCTGCAGTAATTAGGAAATGACAAGGAAGAGTGAGGGCACTACGACAACAAATCATATGTACTGAGCACATGTTAATCTGTCAATACACATATGCTACATAGGGAGTCAGGTATGTGCTACATGCCCAGGACACGTATGGCTGCCAGGTGACCCTCCTACCAAGACCCAGCATACACACGGAGATTGAGAACCTCCCCATGCCACGCCATGGGAATAGCTGTGTCCCAGTGCAAGTGAACAGCCAGACGCAAGACAGGACTGACATACGCCCACACATCAGCAGCAGTAGGATGCCGATTGCAGAGACTGGTAGCGGAACACTGGATCCACAGGTCACATGACATTACACTAGGACAGCCCACACACCTTGCCATGAAGGTGCACATGTCATGACTCACCACACATTCCTTGTGAGGATGCTGACATGTCCTTGTTACGCTACTCCGTGTCCCATGCATACATGTGCACCTCACTTCCGATACCACATGTGGCATGGTGTGCGGAACAGTGTGCAATGACAATCTACACACAGACACATGTTGGTTGCTGCAACGGCTGCAGCTTTTGAGGGTGCTCCAACATCAACCTGATGGGAAGCCCCCACACATACATGACATAGTCACATTGTGCACCGTGGGTAGTGACAAGTCAGGTGTGATAACCCCTGTACCGGGCATCAGGGGACACTTCCGTGTGTTGGTGTCCGTGCCATGCCAGTGACGCTAACCCCAAGTGTGCAGTACGACATGCACACATGTCAAAGGAGTCAAGGCCATGCCTGGCACACATTGCACCATCACACGGTACATCTGTACACATCTCATCATACATCTGGTGCCTTCTCCACTCAGGAGTCATGTGCCACATCACAGGCCGTCACACCTGTGCCCCACACATGTAGTAATGCACAGATGAAGCCTTGATGTCAATTAATGGACAAGTATGTCCATCCATGGACAAGTATGTCCGCCCTATCCCTACCTGTGTGCCGCCTGTCACCACTGTGATGTGTGAAAACCGCTGTACTGCTGCGAAGAGGGCCTGCGTATGTTCCCATATCACTATGGGAGTGCTGCCGTATGTGTACCCATCGTGATGCCGAGCGTACAGGCATGTGTACGGCCTGTACCACTACGACTACGCATACGCGAGGCCACCCATAGTGATAGGGCCGTGCTCACGCCTGTACGCTGACTATCACTATGGGTGTCCTCGCGCATGCGTACTCGTCGTGGTATGGGCCGTACACACGCCTGTACGCTCCCCATCACTATGGGTGTCCTCGCGTATGCGTACTCGTCGTGGTACAGGCCGTACACACGCCTGTACGCTCCCCATCACTATGGGTGTCCTCGCGTATGCGTACTCGTCGTGGTACGGGCCGTACACACGCCTGTACGCTGACTATCACTATGGGTGTCCTCGCGTATGCGTACTCGTCGTGGTACGGGCCGTACACACGCCTGTACGCTCCCCATCACTATGGGTGTCCTCGCGTATGCGTACTCGTCGTGGTACGGGCCGTACACATGCCTGTACGCTGACTATCACTATGGGTGTCCTCGCGTATGCGTACTCGTCGTGGTACGGGCCGTACACACGCCTGTACGCTCACTATCACTACGAGTACGCATACGCGAGGAGACCCATAATGATAGTGAACGTAGGCACGCGTGTAGGGGCCGCTGCAATGCATTTGGGGTGCCCTAGGGCCCCAAAACGCACCGTACCTGTGTGTGACGTTGAAAATTACATAGGGGACAAGTATTAAGGCCTACATGCATGCTGGTTGTCATGGAGACCAAGTTCACATTTCGAAATTGTTCTGGAAGGTGCACAGCAGAAGTCAGTTGGAATTCTTCTACTTTGTTGCAATGTGTTTGTGGGGCTGACATCATGCAGGAGAATGAAACCGATAGAGAACCCTCACACTGCTAGGTTTGAAGGGATTGGAGGAAACATAGGATGCAAAGGTGAGTGACCAATCACTCTGTACCCCTGTGCATGAGATGGGCCAGCAAGGCAGATATAAGGCAGCCAGGTCCCATGAGGGAGCACTTGCCTGCACATCTCTGTATTCCACGACCCAGCTGCTGCTACTGATTCCCTGGAACCATGTCAAGGGCTGTGGAGAGGTCACAGCCATTCACCCTGGAGGAGAACATGGCTTTGGTGGATGTGATCCTCCCACAGTACCCCATGCTGTATGGGCGACCAGGTTATCAGGTGAGTGCAGTGTCCACTGGCACAGACTGTGCCCCTTTTTCGTGACTGTGACTTCTGGCATTGTGTCCAGGTGTGACCCACATGCTATGTACTGTAGGGGGGTCCCAGGGGTGGGAATGCCTGATGTCTCCCAGCAGTGCCCTGAGACAGGAGGGGTGGGGGCCTATCACTCCCAGCAGTGCCCTGAGACAGGAGGGGTGGGGGCCTATCACTCCCAGCAGTGCCCTGAGACAGGAGGGGTGGGGGCCTATCACTCCCAGCAGTGCCCTGAGACAGGAGGGGTGGGGGTCTGTCACTCCCAGCAGTGCCCTGAGACAGGAGGGGCGGGGGCCTATCACTCCCAGCAGTGCCCTGAGACAGGAGGGACGGGGGCCTATCACTCCCAGCAGTGCCCTGAGACAGGAGGGGCGGGGGCCTATCACTCCCAGCAGTGCCCTGAGACAGGAGGGGCGGGGGCCTATCACTCCCAGCAGTGCCCTGAGACAGGAGGGGTGGGGGCCTGTCACTCCCAGCAGTGCCCTGAGATAGGAGGGGTGGGGGCCTGTCACTCCCAGCAGTGCCCTGAGACAGGAGGGGTGGGGGCCTATCACTCCCAGCAGTGCCCTGAGACAGGAGGGGTGGGGGCCTATCACTCCCAGCAGTGCCCTGAGACAGGAGGGGTGGGTGTGATGCACAGTGTGAGCCTGGATCATTGATTGTGTAGTTGCCCTCATTCCACCTGTGTCCTTTCAATGGCACGTACTGCTTATGGCCTTCCCCCAGAGGATCATGTCCCTATGACAAAGGTGCAATGCGTTGGATGCATACTAGGCCTTGTTGTAAACAGTGAATGTGTTCCAATCTGTGTCCCTGTGACATGTGCCAGGTGTATTGATGTAGTGTCACTTGTCCATCCTCACAGGTAGACGCCTCTGCCAAGGAGCAGATATGGCTGGACGCCGTCAGCGCCGTGAGGAGGGCGGAAGGTCGGAAGCGGCACCTGACCCAGGTGAGGAAACGCTGGCAGGATATCCGGTGCTGGACGCGGAGGATCGCACGGCTCCTGTTGGGGGACTCACCTGAGAGCCACAAGAACCGCGGGCGCCGCCGTCTCTCCCACATCCAGAAACGTGTGCTGGCGGTGGTCTTTCCTGACTTGGACAGGCGTCTACGGGAGATGCAGCAGCCGGAAAGGGGTAGGTACATGTGTGTGTTTGTTGTGTTTCACCAGCATTTGTATGTGCACTGTTCCATGGATACACTTCCAGGGTTTATGGTGCTGTGCAGATCATGTTCCCCTCAGTATTGCAGTGTTCTCCTGCCTCCCTTCCCCTCCTTGCAATGTGTTCCCTGGTCTGTGTGTAGTCACTCCATCACAAGGTTATGTTGCCTGACACCTTCTCTAAGTGTACAATGCCTGCAGCATCATGTGTGGGGGTGGTGTGTAACAGGTTGTGTGACCTTGCCTGTGCCCTGTCCAGTTCTGGACTTGTGGGTTCCATGTCAGTTGGCACTAATGCTGAGTCCAGACATGGGAGTTAATCTCTCGAGTGGCAGGCCTTCCAGCAGGCATGTCCCATGTGGTGGCCTGTGACATGATGTGCATGATTGTGCGTTAGGCCTAGTGCAGGGATGTTAGCATGTGTCGCAGTCATTCCCATTCAGGAGCATGGAGTTGTGTGGCCACTACTGTCCCCAGGGTCATTTTTTCCTAGGTCTCATGTGTGTAAGCCGAGAATGTCGACAATCGCTGTGTCTACAGCATAGGTTGTGCTCTGTGCCATTGTCCCCTGCAAACATGTATATTGACGTGAGATGTATTACAAGTGTCCACTGTACAGCCTGACCTGATTTTCCTATTACATACTCACGGTGGCCATTGCCTTTGTGTCTTGTTGCAATCATCTGATGCTGCCCATTTGTACATGATAATTTGCACTGCCGCACCTTGGGTAGTTTGTGTGCAATATAGAAGTTTAGCATCCCATGTGTATTTCACCCAGACTAAGAGATGTACGTGCTTCCTGTGTCTCCATTGATTTGTCTCATGTAGGGGGTGGGTGGTGCGGGCATGTCCGACATGTCAAGACCTGATAACTCCTTGCTAGGACTGCCCAGTGTGTGATGTTTGCCTGGACATACACTCAAGGTGCAGTGTGCCAGTCAGGGTGGCCATGTTCTCAGTATTACCTATGCTGCATGTGCCTCTAGTTCCTGGATTTTGTCCCTGCTCATCCCAATTTCCTGCCACGCTGTGCGGTGCAGATGCAGTGCTGGATTGTCCCCAGGGTCATGCTCCTCAGTCAAAATTCAATTTCATCTCATTTGCTATTGTGTCATGCTCTCCATGGATTTTCAATGGCATGGTGGGTCAAAAAACTGTGTCTTGCATGCCATACATATGTACCTTGTGATGTAGATATAACTCTTCCTTTGTTTCAGGCTATGCACTGTTACCTACGTAGATTTGACTCATGTGACTTATGTATACAGGTGTATGATAACTTCCTGTCTCTTCACCCTGTCCACAGCATCGTCGGGGGACACGGAGGGAGACATGGACACAGACGGCGCGGAGGGACCGAGCACCAGTGCCAGCGGTGACATCAGTGCTGGCATTTCGAGTGGGACAGAGGCGGTGGAGAGTGACCCCGGGGACCTGTCGACTGGCACAACAGACTATGAAGCTGACGGGTCCGAGGGTGATCACTCCGAGTGGGCGGTGGCTGCACCACCATCTGACAGCAGCCCTACATCTGGCACCGCCCTCTCCATTGGCATCAGCCGCCTCCCACTTGCTCGTGTCCCTTCCCTACGTGCCCGGTCACCACATGTCTCCTTCCTGCCAGGCACCGCACCCCCTGCCCCTGTCTCCACTGCTGCCGCCAATGCTGAGTCTGTGGACATCCAGCGGCAGTTGCAGATTGGTCAGACTGCGATCCTTAATGTCCTCCATGGCCACAGCCAGGTCCTCAACAACATGGAGGCATACTTGGAGGGCATTCATTCATCGCAGGCTGACCAACGCAACTTGCTGAGGTCCATAGACTCCACACTGACTGCAGCATTGGGTCTCCTGCAGCGCTACGTCCCACCCCCTACCCCTGCTCCTTCCACACTTCCCACTCCCATGCCTGTCCCACATACACCCAGACGTAAGCATGCACCAACCACAACAGACACAGGCACCACACCAGCAGGGAAGGTCCGCCGCACACCTCCTGACACGCACACACAGGGTGCAGTAGGCACACCCACTGGGTCGGGGGGCAAACGTGTGACACGCAGCCAGAGTGGGAGTCCGCATTCCACCCAATCCACTCCCTCCAAATCCCCTCCCCTCAGCTCTCCTGGCCACATCTCCCCCAAAGACTCCTTCATGGCCGCTCTGTCCCTGAGCCCCACAGTGACGCCACCACGCAAGCGGTCAAGGAAGTCCTCGATCAGGGTGGTTGAGTCCCCCCCCTGTCCACACCCTCCCCCAGTGGTGCTGCGACCCATCCCTCTGACCCCCCCCCTCCTTGGGGCCTGTGGTTCCTTCGGGTGCAGGGGAGTCCCTGGAGGATCTTGCTAAGGTGTGCAGCGAGATCCTGGCCTCCGCCTTTGGCCCTGCCCCACCCCCTGTGGTGGAGTCCTCCATCCCTGCACCCACGATGCCTACCCTTCACCCTCCTGTCCCTGCGGTGCCTGTTTCTTCCCCCCCACATGATGCCCTCACCCCTGTGGAAGACGATGGATTGTGACTGTGCAGGCAAACTAGGGGACACGCATCCCACTGTGTCCCCCATCCAGCTGGGACTCCTGGACTGCCCTATGGCCTTTGTTAAAATTGGACTTACGTCATACTAGTTTTTTTCTCATGCTGAATAAAGCTATTTATTTTTGGCCTTGGAACACTCCTGCATTGCTGGCATTGCTGTTGGTGGGGCTGCTACATGGTTGTGGGTGTTGGTCATGTGTTGGGTGTGTGGGAAATGTAGTAGTGTGCTGCTCATAGGGGGGACCCTGGGATCTGTGTGCCATCACACGGTGTTAGCTACCTTTCTCCATTCATGTGAGCAGTTGCTGCATGTTGCAATTGTCCCAAGGTGTATTCCTTCCTCTGTGTACCCAGACTTCTTCCCTGCAGGGTGTCCCCTGACTTTGGCACAGAGCTGTGTGTCCATTAGCTGGGTGTGTGACGTAGTCCTTCACCTTTGCACATGCATGCTGAGCGATGTCTCCACCTGCATCATTCGTGGCATCCTTGGTAGTCATTGTACTTGTGTATGTGGCCTATTGACATGACTTCATGTGTACATGTTTTCTTTTCTGCGCTATGCATGCGTATACTCCCAGCCTCGAACACATGTGGTACATGTACTGCAGGGTCTTTGTGCACCTGACTGACATTTGTGGGCATGGTATCTGTGACTACTCCACCCTTTGCGTTCCATGGGCACTGCTGGGAGTGATGGGCCCCCACCCCTCCTGTCTCAGGGCACTGCTGGGAGGACTCTGCACCCACCCCTCCTGTCTCAGGGCACTGCTGGGAGTGATAGGCACCCATCCCTCCTGTGTCTGGGCACTGCTGGGAGGACTCTGCACCCACCCCTCCTGTCTCAGGGCACTGCTGGGAGTGATAGGCACCCACCCCTCCTGTCTCAGGGCACTGCTGGGAGTGATAGGCACCCACCCCTCCTGTCTCAGGGCACTGCTGGGGGTGATAGGCACCCATCCCTCCTGTGTCTGGGCACTGCTGGGAGGACTCTGCACCCACCCCTCCTGTCTCAGGGCACTGCTGGGAGTGATAGGCACCCACCCCTCCTGTCTCAGGGCACTGCTGGGAGGACTCTGCACCCACCCTCCTGTCTCAGGGCACTGCTGGGAGGACTCTGCACCCACCCCTCCTGTCTCAGGGCACTGCTGGGAGTGATAGGCACCCACCCCTCCTGTGTCTGGGCACTGCTGGGAGGACTCTGCACCCACCCCTCCTGTCTCAGGGCACTGCTGGGAGTGATAGGCACCCACCCCTCCTGTCTCAGTGCACTGCTGGGAGGACTCTGCACCCACCCCTCCTGTCTCAGGGCACTGCTGGGAGGACTCTGCACCCACCTCTCCGATTTCACAATATGTACGCTCATGACATACACGGATGTGGATACGCTCCATGCATTCGAGGTGAGGGTACGTGTCTTACTTACACTGTTGGGGTGGGGGTACGCTCCATGCATTCGAGGTGAGGGTACGTGTCTTACTTACACTGTTGGGGTGGGGGTACACTCCATACGTACGCGGGTGGGTACGGGTCGTACTTACACTGTTGGGGTGGGGGTACACTCCATACGTACGCGGGTGGGTACGGGTTGTACTTACACTGTTGGGGTGGGGGTACGCTCCATACGTACGCGGGTGGGTACGGGTCATACTTACACTGTTGGGGTGGGGGTACGCTCCATACGTACGCGGGTGGGTAGGGGTCGTACTTACACTGTTGGGGTGGGGGTACGCTCCATGCATACGGGGTGGGGGTAGGGTCCGTACATATCCGTCCCCACGCTGTGTGATGCTTGTGCGGGCCGTACCCAGGCCTTTGCCACGTGGGTACGAGCCGTCCCGCCATTGTTGGGGTGACGTAGGTGTGGGCGTGGTTCGACTCGTACCCACGCTCTTCAGGCGTGGGTACGGGACGTACCTGTCTGGTTGTGGTGCCTGTTCGCGTCGTGACGGACTTCCGTTGTGGCGGTCGCTGGCTTATCTGGACACTCCCCCACCCCCTCGTAGTGACCAGGGCATGGGAGTCAGGTATGTCCAGGGCATGTGTGCTGTGTGACTTTGGTGGGGGGTTTGTGGCCTGCCCTGGTCCTGCCACCCCCACCCCACCCCACTTTCCCCCCTCCCTTAGTTGTTCTGACCTTCTGCGGCGTCTGCGTCCGAACCTGTAGAGGAGGTCAATTGCTATGAGGGCCGGGATGACTCATAGGTTCGGGTCCATGTCTGTCCGTCGCGTACTGGTCCTCCTTGTTCGCGTCGTCCTGTCACGTACTGGTCCTCCTTGTTCGCGTCGTCCTGTCTGTCCGTCGCGTACTGGTCCTCCTTGTTCGCGTCGTCCTGTCTGTCCGTCGCGTACTGGTAGTCCTTTTTCGCGTCGTCCTGATTTCCCGGCAGTTTTTGGCTGCCGGAAAATATTCACCGTGCGGGATGACGTCGGTGCGAATCGTAATTCCTGGTTCGTGAATGGCAGGCTGCGAGCGTCCCGACGTCAGGTCGGCGCTTTCCCGGATCGCATTTGTAGGTTTATTTTGTTCGGTCGGGGTTTTTTACGATTCGTACGGAAATGGTGTTCCCGTGCGAATCGTAATTCCATGTTTGTATATTTTGACGACCGGGTACGCGTCGGACGGAGAATATGCTCCGTCCGACGGTTCGTACCCGGTTTTTACAGGATCGTGATCGGCGCCTAGGTGTTCTCCCTTTATAAGAGTGCAGAAGTAGTCCTTTTCAAACTCTTCTTGTGGTGCAAGTTGCATTCTGCCGATGTCCCCCCAGGCTCTTAGGGTTGAACTAGTACTCAAACTTCAACATACACGAGTAAATGGGTGTGTAAATCATCTTATGGGTGTGTGAGTAACTGTGGCAGTCACTGCCTGGCTATGAGTGATGGGTACTTAACTGCTTTTGTGATAGTGTAGCTGAGTCTGCAAGAGCCTCCCTGACTATGTGGGCAGGTGCCAATTGTTTACTATTAAATGAAATACTATAAACAAACACCCACCTCTAATTTCAAACGCATTCCCTCATACTAGCATAATAAAATTAATATACATTCAGTATAGCAATTCCTTTTTCTCCTTTCCTGCTCCCAATGGGCCCATTTCACAAAGGTAAACTGAGACGGAAGTCTAACTTTACAACTGTTAGTATTCACATGGCGCATTTACGAGTAGTAAAGTTAGACTTTTGTTTCACTTTAGCTTAAGTTTTGGTGTTAAGTTTAATGGATAACAAAACTTAAGTTAAACTATGAGTGAGAGCATGTGTCAGTGGTATATGGATCAATAACTGTGTATGTGAAAGGCAATATAGGTGAATGGTTGGGTATGTGAATGACTGTCTGGATAATTTAGTGAATGTGAGAGTATCTGTATGGGTGAGTGTGTGCTTGTACAGGTGAGTGAGTACATGTTAGTATCTGTATGAGTTAGTGGGTGAGTGTGTGTGTAACTGTATGGGTGCATACATGGCAATGTGATTGTAGGTAGGGAAGCAGAGGGGCTCATGTGTCCCCCCTCCTAGACTTTACTTAAGCCCCGGGGACCGCCACTTCCTGGCGCACTGAATACTATGAATGCAGGAGGGCTGCTTGCCTCCCCGCTGCCCCATAGACCGCCACGTCCCTGGAGCATATATATTATTTATTAAAAAAAGGAATGTGGGGGAGGCCGTAGCCCCAGGGATGGTTCCTGGTTGAAGTGTTGGCAGCCAATCAAAGTTTAGTAGGACGCGCAAGTCCACTGCAAGGTCTTGTGTCCCCAGATATCTATATTTTTTAAATTATAAATCTCAAAATGTACAGAACGGATTTATACCAAATCACAAAAGCACCATTTCTGGACCAACAACTAGCATTCTAACTAATTTTGTGCAATTCCGTTGAGCAGTTTGTGCTGTTGTTGTGTTCAGAAAATGTATACTCCCGATAGACCTACCATGGGAAAAACATATTTTTGGACCCCCCTTTTTGCTCTGCCCCTGCTTGACGGATCACCCTGAAACATTCAACACAGCAGCTGAACCCCAAAATGGACGTTTTGTGGAAATGTCGTGGAGATTCGTCAGGCAACAACAAAGTTTTTGGAAAAACAAAAAATGTTTTTCCAATGGGAACTAAGTCCTAACAATAAATACCTTTTAGGAGTCGCCAGTAGGTAGTTATAGTTAGGACCGGTCCACAGTAGGCAGTTACAGTTAGGACCATAGTTTCCATAGGAACATTTTTTTTTGTTTTGCCAATAACTTTGTTGTGGCTTGACAAATCTTTGTGAACCTTTTAATACTAATAGGTCAGTCACATCAGCTGCTGTCCTGACAATTTCGGAGTGATCCGTCAAGCTAGGGCCAAGAAAAAAAGGGGCCCAGAATGCTTTTTCTCCATGTTAATTTCCATAGGAAACTTTTGACGTGGCTACAGCCTGAACTGCTGAATGGAATTACACCAAATGTGGCAGAAAGTACCTCTTGGTTCAGAAATCACTCTTTTTGTTTAATGGTGTAAACCCTTTCAGTAGTTCCTGAGCAATTTAAAGGTTTAGTAGATAAGGAATGAGCAGTTCCTACGGGGCCCAGAGCGAGGGTAGGACACCGGCAAAGTTGCTCGTCTACCGCCACTCCGGAGCAACTATTGTGCTCTGTACCTCCCCGTCAGCCGGAATTAGGCCATTGGGGGTCTTGGTACATTCCAGTACCAGTTCTCCATTAACTTCCTCCTGCCGTAATCAGCAACCAGTGCGATACGGTGGTGCACTTAATTTTCACTTACTTGGTCCTGACGAAGTGCCATTGACCCCTTCTGGGGCAGATGGGGCACGAAACATGTTGACCACACTCACTTAAGACTAGCCCTTAGGGAACATTATTTCCTACACAGGGCTTCTTCACAATTTTAATAAGGTTGGAGCTACCTCAATAATTAAAAATGAAATTAGTAGGACTGCTCTAATAACCTTTTTTTTATCCATCTCACCCCTAGTGCACCACCCTGCCCTCACACCCACACGCACCCATACGGCTTCTTCAAAAGATCCCCGATAAAGAGCCCCGGTTTCGGGAGCCCGTCAGGCATTGCAGCGCCGGCCAGACGAGGGGCAAATGCCCAAATGATGAAGCATGACATCCCTTGGGGTGTGTGAGGGCATTTCGAAGAAAGACCTGTGCTTCCCCTTTCCCCCTTCCCCCTGTCTTAGACAGCACCCCTAGGAACTGCTCATTCCTTATCTACTACTTCATTGGGGCCTACGAGCAGGACCTAACAAACTCGGCTCCGCGTCCCTCCTTTTGATCATAACAATTTAAAGGTTTCCCAGATATACAACTGTGGCCGCAATGGATCCACAAACTCTTCCGATCTCGTGCCTGAGATCAGATTGGCTGCCAACACTTCAAACCAGGAAGTGTTGGCAGCTATCTTATAACTCAGTTGAACCGAGTCACAAGCAAAAACGTTTAAAAAACAAAGAGAAAAGGGGGCAGAGTAGAAACACCCTGACCACCTAGGCCTGTTTAGGGCCCAACATGATTTTTTCTTTTTTTATTTTGCGGGAGTTGCAATCGATCCATGAATACTGCTGAAAATGAATAGAAAAATGAAATGCGGGTTGTTGCACTTCTTTTAAATAGGCCCCGGTGGGCCAGGTCCCAGGGGCAATAAATAATAATGATTGGGACCCCTGCCAGAGCCCCTTGCAGCCCAAGGACAGCCACCTCCCCGGGGCTGAATCACTGAAATGTGAGGGAGCCATGCGCACCCCACAGCCCCAGGGGCCACCACCTCATAAGGGCTATATTTAAATAGGATGCGTGGGGGGCTCAGGACCCCACCCAACCCTGGGGACCGCCACATCCCGAGGCTACTATACTTAAATGGGGAGGGGCTACGCATCCCACTGTACCAGGGACCACCACCTTCCTGGGTCTATTTTTAGGATGGGAGGGGGCCACACGACCACCCGCCTGGGGCCATACATGGCCCTGGGGACCTCCACCTCCCCGGGCTGGCTCCAGCAAAGTCCTGGGGTGCCAACCCCTGGGATATTGCAGTTTGCCATGGGATGGCCAGAGCACTACTCCCGCCATCCCATAGCAAACAAGTGTGCTCTGATTTTAGCAAGTGAGAGCATTTTGCTATTGCTTGTTCAAAGTGGAGCACACTTTGATTTTTACACCCGGGGAGCTGCATGTCAGCTGTTCCCTGAGCGTAAAAAGCATTACCAGTTCCTGCAGGAGGCAGGAGCCGGCCAAGTCCGCATGGGCTTCAGGCTCACCCCAGGGTCCCCAACCAGCTGGCCATGCCTTGGGAGATGGGGCCCAAAATGGCCAGAGAGGGGGACCTAGCTATAACTGCAGAATTTCTGTGGTTTTGTATTTATTAAACTTAAGCCTAGCTATAAATAATTTCTACAATTTTTGCAATTCTATTTCCTAACTTTAACGTCTCTGTAAAGTTTGTTTTTTCAGTGAATTTCTAAGGTTGTTTGAATGATAATTGTTAACCATAATGTTCTGGTATCCTTTGGTTTTCTTTTTCTTAATTGTAATGTCCATTTATTTGTAGGTGAATCTGTAAGATTTTTGTACTTTCTTTCTATAAGTGAATATTGTGTATTATATTTATATAATACACCACTCATTTTTTGATTTCATATGTCTTTATCAGAAAATACATTGACAACTGGTTTTATTTTTAACAGTTTTGTAATTCGGTACAACATTGTTACATTTAAAATGGAGATTCTGTCATTAGTAAATATATTTCAGCTTTGGAAAAATACACCTAAAGACATTTTCTAAATAAAGTTTAACTGTAAATATTTAGTACAATATGTAGTGCTCCTCCGTCCGATGCCTTGGGATCGTGCTGATGCTCAAAGGGGGCCCACCTCTGAATTACCGCAAGTCTGGACAAGCAATGTACACACAGACTAATGAGGCAATTGAGCGGGGGAAGGATAAGGTAGGAACTGCGGGGAGGGAGACCTACGAAGGAGACAAGAAAACAGCGTCAGACCCCCTAGCTCAGTACATCCCACAACCTATCTATACAACATATTTCTTCTCTATAACACTTCCTACCTGAAATAAAGAATAACGGGGGTTGTAGCGTCAGTAGAGAGCAGAGGGCGATGACAAGTTCAGAACACCTTCTAGGCAAATGAGAAGATAACAGAGGATACAGTGTTTAGGGATGGCTTTGTGTTCCGCTTCCCCTCCCTTCCTTGTAGCGTATTTATGAAGCCTTAAATAAAGCGCCCGACCCTACACCTACCCAGGGTCTCTGTCTGATTTCCTGATTTGCCAAGGTTAACCCTCCCGACAGATCTCTCTTCTCAAGGACGCTAAAGAAAGGATAACCAAACGATAACAAAATCAAGGGTTGTTCTGCACCACAGGATTAATACTGCGTGGTCCCAATCCATAAAGACAATGTTTCCACACGTAATGTTCAATACAGAAAGTTCGAACACCAAACATTTAAACCTTGTTCATGTTCTGCATGAAGTCCGAATATATATATATAAATGTACAAAGGCATCACTTACTTCCACGTTGGTGAGCTGCTAGCGGAAGTGTTTCGCGGGTGCGTTTTCTTCCCTTGCATGAGACCGAGGAAGCTGTGTGGTCTCTCCAACAAGGGAACCAGCAACCCAAGCACCATTAAAGGCACCTACACTCCCCTGCAAGAAACAACAGACCTATGTGTTTCCTCCAACAGGGGAGTCTGGCGAAGAGGGTGGTGTACTCACCGCCGAGTTATTGCTGTGGGTGATGAGAGGCTGATTTGAGTGATAATGCTCACTAAGGTTCCCCTGCACGAGACCGCAAGTCCTGAGCAACTCAACCAACAGGGTAAGGAACGGAGAAAAACTCGGGGAGCTTGTCTCCGCTTTCATCCAGGGCGAAGGAATGACGAAGTCCTCAGGAGCACCTTAAATCCTTGGTGATCCCAGGAATATCCAAAGGAGGATGAAGACCGCTACACCGGAAGAATAATCGGCAGCGTCTTCAGGCGGCTGCCGTCTTTATTCTTTCCGGCTACCACGTCCGCGTCACATGTGACGCGAACCGCGCAGTATGCCAGGAAATGTAGTTTTCCTGCCCTCCCATGTGTGTCCGTGCACGGAGGGCAGATTGCGTAACCCCTTACGAACCTGACACAATATTCCTTTAACTTTTCACCCCAATCATGAATTTCGAAGAAAGACAACTTTTCAACAAGAAAAAATAATAGTAATAGCGACTACTGAATCATTGCGATGGCGTCGGTAGCCGCGAAGAGAGGGTGGTTTACACTAAGTGTAAAGCATATATATAGACATATTCTACAGTACATTTAACAGTAGTGCCTTATTAGTGTGCTTTTCAAACTCATTTTCTTCTAGTAAGCTTCCAGAATAATCGCCTCCCAAACCTTTGTTTCGTTTTCGCAAAGACAGCAAAAGTCACATTGACGTTGGTAATCTGAAACATATATGCAGAGGTGTTGTGAACAAGTTTATCATAGCTGTTCACTATTATAATATTGAAAGTTGTGTTTTTCTTTCCATTTTTAAACAAAACTACTTTAAGCCTATATTTTTCATTTCCACTTCACCGTGGTAACCGCGAACATGTCGGTCATCGCAATCACATGACCGGGAAAGCAAGGAATTTCATTGGATAATATACTTTTGAACAAAATCAATAGGAAGTACATATCCACTGCTCCTTCTTGAATATTCTTTCATAGAACTTCATTCTGAGCAGGTGGATTCATTTTGCTGAGTAAACATTTTGGTCTTTTTTGTATCAGAAACGGCAGCACAGTAAGGAGATGGGGGGCAGCAGGAACCACAGCTCGGCCAGGATGTGGATGAGGCAGACACTGAAAATGTGGAAAAATAGGAACCTCCACAAAAGAGAGCCAGTGTGGCATGGGATTTTTTTACAATTCCATCAGGTGAATCAAAAACAGCTGCCAAACTTGTGCAATGCACAATCTGCAAGAATACCCTCTATAGAGAAACAAACAAGAAATATTCATGTGGGACAACGACCATGTTATACCATCTAAAAACCCATCATAAAAAACTTCTCCAACTGGCGATCAAGCAGAGGGAACTTGCACAAGCATCTACTTCAGTGGTAGCAGCAACAATTCCTGGTAAAAAACTCCCTTCTGAGTTGCAGAATATGCAACATACACAGCTCCAGAGATGCCAAGAATGGCCACGTACTGCATGGACTGTAGTGTTGTCAAAAGTGCAATCTCTCATTGCTATTCACAATGCTGCAAAACAGCATACACACATTTTTCCCTCTTTTATGTTTTGCACATTTTTCAGTGCAAATCTTTTCAATTCCTCCTGTCACAGTAGCCATATTTGTCATTATAAAAAAGAACAAAAACATGTAAAACTTTACAAAAGCCTTTAAAAAATTCCTTTTACAGGTAAAAAAAGATAAAGTATGTATATATGTTCGAATGAGTGTATTTCTGGTGTATGGTTAATTGAATGAGAGAACAACTGGTCATGCATGTTACAATGAGTGAAGCAGTGGTGCCTGATTACATCTGTGAGTGCATAAGTAGTGCCTGAGTGATTGGATGAGTGCAAACATAGCAATTGGGAAATTGCATGTGTACATGGGTAGGGATAGTGCCTGAGTGAATGGATGAGTGCATGGATAATGGCTAGGTGAATGATTGAGTGTATAAATAGTGCCTGGGTGATTGGATGAGTGCATGAGTAATGCCTGGGTGAACAGATGAGTGCAAGAGTATTGGCTGTGTGAATGGATAAGTGCATGAACGAATGAATGAGTGCAAGGGCTGTGCCTGGGTGATTGGATGAGTGCTTGGGAAGTAAATGGGTGAATGGATGAGCACATGCATAGTACCTGAGTGAACAGATGTGTGCATGGGTAGTACCTGAGGGATTGGATGTGTCCATGGGTAGTAGCTGAGTGAATGGAAGAGTGCGTGGGTAGTCCCTGAGTGAAAAGATGAGTGCTAGCTGAGTGATTCAATATGTGCATGGTTAGTGCCAGGGTGAATGTATGAGTGCATGAGTAAATGGCTGAGTGCACATGCAGTGTCTGGGTATTTAGACGAATGTGTGGATATTGACTGAGTGAATGGATGAACGCATGCATAATGCCAGAGTGAATGGATTTGTGCAAAGGTATGACCTGGGTGATAGGACATGTGAATGCATAGTGCCTGGGTGAATATATGGGAGCATGATTATTGTCAGAGTGAGTGTATGAGTGCATGGGATATGCCTGGATCATTCGATGAGTGTATGTGTAGTGTCCTAGTGAATGAATGAGCACATGCATACTGCCAGAGTGAGCGTATGAGTGCAAGGGTAGTACCTGCGTGATTGAAAGAATGTATGAGTGTTGTCTGGTTGATTGAATGAGTGCATCCGTACTGCCTGGGTTATTGGATGAGTGCATGAATAAGGACTGAATGAGTGGATGAGTGCATGGGTAATGTGTACACAAAGGGAGTCACTATTCCCTGTAAGAGGAAAAGGAAGAGATGAAGAGTACTTTTGTCATGTGCTACTCTCTCTGTGGGGGACAATGTGTCCTCATCATAATGCCCTCACACACCTCGAAGGATGTCATGCTTCATCATTGGGTTATGCTCCTCGTCGGGCCCGCGCAGCAATGCCCTACGGGTCCCTCAAAGGGTCTCTTTGATGAAGCCGTATGGGTACGTGGGTGTGAGTGGCAGTGAAGTCTAAAGTGGTGTGTTAAAAAATGACTGGAGGGGGAGTGAGTTTTTTCATTAGATGATCCCTCTGTCATTGTTAAAAAACAAAGTGTGTGGTGCTGCTCTAAGGGGTATTATGACCCTCTGTAGCTAAGTAATATATATTTCCCTAATGGACATATATGACGGTCAACATGTTTTGTGCTATGTGTGGCCTCAGAAGGAGTCCAGAGCGCTTCGTCAGGAACAATGATACTTCTATTATGGTATCAGCGGCGGCCTAAACTAAGCAGTGCCACCGTATTGTAGAAGGGAGTAGCATTTCTGAAATGAAAAAGCTGTGGGACAAAAGTACAGAGACATAAATATTTTTATGGTAGTTTATGTTGTCCAGGTCGTTCATTGGAGGGCCTGGTGCGCATTGCCCTTAGTGTGCGTCTTATCGCTATAGATAGGTGTGGGTGCACGTAAACCAATAGTGTTGTGATTCTTTAAAAAAAATGTTTTATTTAAATCAGCATAGTGACAGACATACATAAAATAGGAATAAGATCAATGATCAAATTGTGTCAGGGTTGTTCTATAGCCATATGTTTATCCAGTCATTCATACATTACCCCTGGTCTAATATCGACTTGGGCGTGATTTTAACCAAAAAGGCTCTTTAATCAGGTAGGTGAATGAACCATTGGTGTATAGGGAAAAAATACCAAAAGGGCCCCACCATTGATGTCAAACCTAGAGACACTGTTGTAGCCGTTCTTATTAAAATACATCATGTTCCTCACCCCTTAGTATTAAAATTAGGACCCCATGAGGTCAGTGATGGCACTCAGGAGCTGTGGATGAAAAGAAACAATACATAGAGTTATGAGGCTTTGTTGTCCCTCACTGTCTGGGTTAATAAAGTTGGATAACTGTTTTTCAAGTGGTGGAAGCCAGAAATTCTCCTCGCATGCTAGAAGGGTTTACCCTTTTCCCTAAATGGAAAATGTCAGTACATAGAATTATAAACTTTATGAGGCTTCGTAGTGCCACACTGTTTTAGTCAAAGAAAAAGAAAAGAACATTTTTTTTAGTCAAAGAAAATTATTAGAGAAATGTGGATGAAAGAGAAACATAATATGGAGTTGTGAGGCTTCGTTGTGCCACACTGTATACATAAATGAAGTTATTAAGAAAACCAAAGTGCTGTTTTTCATTTGCGGAAGTCAGAAACGATCCTCGCATGCTATAAGGGTTTTACCCTTTTCTGTAAATGAAAAACGACAGTACATAAAATTATGAGGCTTTGTTGTGCCCCACTATTTTAGTCAAAGAAAATTGTTTTGAAAGCCAGGGACCCGATTGTAAGTTCCG
This sequence comes from Triturus cristatus, assembly GCF_964204655.1. Classification (NCBI taxonomy): domain Eukaryota; kingdom Metazoa; phylum Chordata; class Amphibia; order Caudata; family Salamandridae; genus Triturus; species Triturus cristatus. Next base: position 541,993,224 of record NC_140594.1, on the reverse strand, counting down.
GAAGCTTGAGAAACTCCTTGCTTTCTAAAGGGTTTCCCCTCTCCAGTTCTCCCGTAGTTGCAGGGCTGATCCACCTGTGTGCCTCTCGCCGTCTCCGCCAGTAATGAGAGGATGGCCCTTGCCCCTTATATAGGGGAGGTGTGCTTCGGTTAGTCCGTTAGTTGCACGTTAATTGGCAAATGTGTGATAGGAACAGTGGGTGCCATCTTGGAGTGGGGTTATCATAGTTATCTGTTATATTGATGGTGTCAGACCATAATACTAATATCGAGTGTTTGATACTAACCTATTGTATTGTTTCAGAAAAAAACCTTTATCGAGGTTGATATTATGAGTAGTTGAGAGGCTCGCCCGTAGACTTTGGCAGATATGTGGTACGAACCAAGGGCGCCATTATTGAGTGTTGTGGTTATGACTTATCTGTCATATTATACGGTGTGGATTGTCCAACTTTTTTTAGATACATAAAGTTTGATGGTTATGCCTCAGTGAATTAATGAGTATAAGGGTAGTGCCTGGTGGATTTGAAGAGTGCATGAATTGTACCTATGTGATTGCGAGAGTGCATAGATAGTGCCTGAGAGAATGGATGAGTGCATGGGTACTGATTGGGTGATTGGATCAGTGCATGGGTAGTGCCTCATTGAATGTATGAGTTCATAAATAGTGCCTCAGTGAATGGATGAGTGCAAGGGTAGTCCCAGGGTTATTGAATATGTGGCTGGGTGAATGGATCAGTGCAAGGTTAGTGCCTGGGTGATTGGATATGTGTATGGTTAGTATGTGGGTGAATAGATGTGTGCATGGGAAATGCATGAGTGAATGGATCAGTGCAAGCGTACTGCCTAAGTAAATGAATGCGTGGAATGGTAGCATCTGAGTGATTGGATGAGTGCACGGTAGTGACTGGGTGATTGGGTGAGTGCATGGATAGTGCCTGGCTGATTGGGTGAATGAATGCATAGGGTCTGTGTGATTGGGTGAGTGTATGCATAATGCCTGGGTGATTGAATGACTGCAAGGGTAGAACATTAGTGAATGGATAAGCACATGTTTACTGCCTGAGTGAATGGATGAGTGCAAGGGTAATGACTGGATGCATGGATGAGTGCATGGATAATAGCTGGGGGAATGAATGACTGTCTGGGTAGCACCTAGGTAAATGGATGTGTGCATGGGTAGTGGCTGAGTGAATTGAGAAGTGAATGGGTACTGCCTGAGTGAATGGATGAGTGCATGGTTAATGCCTGGGTGAATAGATGAGTGCATAAGTTCTGGATGTATTAATGGATGAGTGCATGAGTAAATGAATGAGTGCAAGGGCAGTGCATGGGTAATTGGATGAGTACATGGGTAGTGACCAGGTGAATGGATGAGCGCATGCATAGTACCTGAGTGAAAAGATGAGTGCAAGGATAGGGTCTGAGGTATAGGATGTATCCATAGGTTGTGCCTGAGTGAATGGAATAGTGTGTGGGTAGTCCCTGAGTGAATAGATGATTGCATTGGTACTGGCTGAGTGATTCAATATGGGAATGGTTAGTGCCTGGGTGAATGCATGTGTGCATGAGTAAATGGATGAGGACAAGTGCACTGCCTGGGTTATTATATGTACCTTGGTATAGTTCCTGAGTGAATGGATAAACACATGCATAGTGCCATAGTGAATGGATGAGTGCAAAGCTAGTGCCTGGGTGATTGGATATGTGAATGCGTTGTGCCTGGGTGAATGGATGAGTGCAAAGCTAGTGCCTGGGTGATTGGATATGTGAATGCGTTGTGCCTGGGTGAATGGATGAGTGCATGGATAATGCCAGAGTGTATGAAAGAGTGCATATGATGTGCCTGGATCATTCGATCTGTGTATGGGTACTGCCTGTGTGACTGGATGAGCACATGCATACTGCTAAGTGAACAGATGAGTGCAAGGTGGTTCCTGGGTGATTGGAAGAATGTATAAGTAGTGCCTGGTTGATTGAATGAGTGCATCAGTACTGCCTGGGTGATTTGATGAGTGCATGGGTAATGCCTAAGTGAATAAATGAGTGCAAGGGTAGTGCCTGGGTAATTTGATGAGTGCATGGATAGTGCCTAGGTGATTGGGAAAGTGCATAGATAGTGCCTGAAAGAACGGATGAGTGCACGGGTACTGATTGGGTGATTGGATGAGTGCATGGGTAGTGCCTCAGTGAATGTGTGAGTGAATACATGGTGCCTCAGTGAATGGATGAGTGCGAGAGTAGTACCTCTATGATTGGACACATGCATGGGTAGTGTCTGGGTGAATGGATGAGTGCAAGGGTAGTGCCTGGGTGATTGGATATGTATATGGTTAGCACATGGAGAATAGATAAGTGCATGAGAAATGAATGAGTGAATGGATCAGTGCAAGAACACTGCCTGTGTATATGAATGAGTGGAAGGGTAACACCTTAGTGATTGGATGAGTGCAAGGTAGACACTGGTTAATTGCATGAGTGCAAGGTTAATGCCTGGGTGAATGGGTAATGCATTGAATGTGCCTGGCTGGTTGGGTGAAATAATGCATAGTGTCTGTGTGATTGGGTGAGTGTATTGGTAGTGTCTGAGCGAATGGATGAGCGCATGTATACTGACTGAGTGAATGGATGATTGAAAGGTAGTGCCTGTATGCATGTATGAGTGCATGGATAATGGATGGGTGTATGGAGGAGTGCCTGGGTCATGGCTAGGTGAATGAATGACTGTATCTATAGTGCCCGGGTGATTGTATGAGTGCATGGGTAGTGGCTGGGTAAATAGATGAGTGCCTGTTTGAATGGATGAGTATAAGGGTGGTGTCTGGATGATAAAATATGTCCATGGTTATTACATGTGTGAATGGATGAGTGCATGGATTGAGTGCATGTGAATGGATCAGTGTAATGGTAGTACCTGATTAAATGAATGAGTGGAAGGCTAATGCCTGAGGTATTGGATGAGTGCAAGGTAGTGCCACTGTAATTGTATTAGTGCAAGGATAGTGCATAGGTGATTGGGTGAGTGCATAGATAGTGCCTGGGTGATTGTGTGAATGAATGCAATATGCCTTCATGATTGGGTGGGTACATGGGTAGTGCCTGGGTGATTGAATATGTGCATGGGTAGTGCCTCAGTGAATGGTTGAGTGCAAGTGCATGATTAGTGACTGAGTGAATGGATGAGCGCAATCATAGAGCCTCAGTGAATGCATGAGTACAAAGGTAGGGCCTGAGTGATTAGATAAATGTATGGTTAGTGTCTGGCTAATATAGATGAGTGGATGGGTAGTACCTAGTTAAACAGTTGATTAGAAGTGGAGTGTCTGGGGGAATCCATAAGTGCAACTGTAGTGCTTGAGTAAATGGGTGAGTGCCCGGGTAGTCTCTGAGTAAATGGGTGTGTGTGTGTGGGTTGTGTGTGAGTGAATAGAAGAAAGCATGGGTACTGCCTTAGTGATTGGATGAGAGCATGAGTAGCGACTGGTTGAGAAAATGAGAGCATGGGTAGTACCTCAGTGAATGGTTGAGTGCAAGGATAGTGTCTGGGTGATTAGATGAGTGCATGATTAGTGTGTTGATCATTGTGTGAGTACAGAGATGATGCCTGAGTGAATAGATGAGTGCATGGATACAGCTTGGGTATTTGGATTAGTGAATGGGTAGTACCTCAGTGCATGTATGAGTGCATACATAGTGCCTCAGTGAATGAATGAGTTCAAGAATTGTGCCTAGGTATTTATATATCTGTATGGTTAGTATGTGGGTGAAGAGATTAGTGCATGGGAAAGGCATGAGTGAATGGATCAGTGCAAGAGTACTGCCTGAGTAAATGAATGAGTGGAAGGATAACATCTGAGTGATTGGATGAGTGCACGGTAGTGACTGGGTAATTGCATGAGTGCAAGGTTAGTGCCTGGGTGATTGGGTGAATGCATGGAAGGTGCCTGGCTGGTTGGGTGAATGAATGCATAGTGTCTGTGTGATTGGGTGAGTGCATTGGTTGTGTCTGAGTGAATGAATGAGCACATGTATACTGACTGAGTTAATAGATGAGTGCATGGATGCATGGATGAGTGCATGGATAATGGCTGGGTGAATTCATGGCTACGGGTAGTGCCTGGGTTAATGGATGAGTGCATGGATATTGGCTCAGTGAACTGAGGTGTGAATGGGTACTGCATGAGTGAATGGATGAGTGCATGGATAATTGCTGGGTAAAAAGATGAGTGCACAGGTAGTACCTGGTTGAATGGATGAGTAGAAGGGTTGTGCCTGGGTGATTCAATATGTACATGGTAAGTACCTGTTTGAATAGATGAGTGCATGGATAGTGTGCAAGTGAATGGATCAGTGAAATGGTAGAACCTGAGTAAATGAATTAGTGGAATGCTAATGCCTGAGATATTGGATGAGTGCAATATAGTGCCTTTGAATGTCTATTAGTGCAGGGATATTGCCTGGGTGATTGGTGAGTGCATAGATAGTGCCTGGGTGATTGTGTGAAAGAATGTATAGTGCCTTCATGACTGGGTGAGTATATGGATAGTGCCTTGGTGATTGATCAGTGCATGGGTATTGCCTCAGTGAATGGTTTAGTGCATGCTAAGTGACTGAGTGAATGGATGAGCGCAAGCATAGTGCCTCAGTGAAAGCATGAGTGCAAAGGTAGGGCCTGAGTGATTGGATGAGTGTATGGGTAGTGTCTGACTAAATAGTTGAGTGCATGGGTAGTACCTAGTTAAACCGATGAGTAGAAGTGTAGTGTTTGGGGTAAGGGTGGGCGGAATTTGCAAAATTGCCTTTCGAAAATTTCGCAAAACGGCAAAAGAGCTCCGCGAACATGCAAAATTTCGTGTGCTAAAGGAGATTTTGGGCTGATTAATGCGTTACTGAATTTGACCTTCAACTCAGGCACCTGCTTAATTTATATCTGTAAGTGCTTCCTGTTGAGGTTTAATTTTTGTGACAGGAGCATCGTGCCAGAAGGAATCCTGCCCTGCATATTTTACAAGAAGATGCCACCGTTTTGTGCAATACTCAACTGGAGTACTTTCTACTGGCTAATCAGTAAGTGCTACCTCGGTGAGTAAAGGTATAGTGCTTTTCCTACACTACAGCTGAGTAAAGTGCCAGAAGTGTTGTCTCCAGCGACCATGTGTGCCTGTAACTCTGCCACCGCGCCGATGGGCGCCGGGGTCGCTCGAGTGAGCTGTCCATCATAGTGGGGAAAGGATGGGAAGACGTTGCACACCACTGGTGTGTGGGCTGGGGCCAAACGACAGGGCTTCTATGCAGTTCACATCATCATGCCTCTTGTTTAAAAAGGGTCAGAGACGACCAGCGCAGCAGATGAGGAGACAGAACCTCCTGGTGTCAGGAACTACACGGGGATTGCGCTTGAGAAGCTCATGATTAATGCGTTACTGAATTTGACCTTCAACTCGGGCACCTGCTGTATTTAAATCTGTAAGTGCTTCCTGTTGAGGTTTAAAGACAGGAGCATCATGCCAGAATGAATCCTGCCCTGCATATTTCCGGCGGGTCGCGGAAGTTTCGAAATTCCATGGTGAACGCAAACATGTCAGAATTTCACAATTTCTGCGAGCGGAACGGAAATTGTCGCCCACCCTTAGTTTGGGGGAATCCATTAGTGCAACTGTAGTGCTTGAGTGAATGGATGAGTGCACGCGTAGTGTTTGAGTAAATGGGTATGTGCGCGGGTAGTGTGTGAGTGAATAGATGAAAGCATGAGTACTGCCTTGTTGATTGGATGAGCGCATGAGTAGAGACTGGTTGAGAACATGTGAGCATGGGAAGTGCCTCAGTATATGGATGAGTGCAAGGATAGTGTCTGGGTGATTAGATGAGTGCATGGTTAGTGTGTTGGTCATTGTGTGAGTACAGAGATAGTGTCTGAGTGAATTTGATGATTGCATGGATACAGCTTGGATATTTGGATTAGTGCATGGGTAGTAGCTGGTTGATTATAAGAATGCGTGAGTAGCGCATAGGTGACTACATGAGTTTAAGAGTAGCGCCTGGGTGACTAGGTGAGTGCAAGGGTAGACCCTGGGTCATTGGATGAGTACAAGGATAGTGGCTTGGTGATTGGATGAGTACACATATAGGGTCGGGGTGAAATGGTGAATGTATGGATACTGTCTGTGTTAATCTGTGAGTGCATGTATAGTGCCTGGATGATTGCATGAGTGCATGGGTACTGCCTGGGTGATTGCCTGAGTTCATGAGTAGTGCCTGGGTGAGTGGATGAGTACATGGGCAGTGCATGAATAGTGTGTTGGTATTTCTGTTAGTACAAAGATATTGTCTGAGTGAATAGATGAGTGCATGGATACAGCTTGGGCATTTGGATTAGTGCACAGGTAGTGCCTCATTGTGTGTATGAGCGCATACATAGTGCCTCAGTGAATGGATGAGTTCAAGGGTAGTGCCTGGGTGATTTGATACATGCATGAGTAGCGTCTGGGTGAATGGATGAGTGCTAGTTTAGTGCCTTGGTAATTGGATATGTATATGGTTAGTACGTGGGGGAATAGATGAGTGCATGGGAAATGCATGAGTGAATGGATCAGTTCAAGACTACTGCCTGAGTAAATGAATGAGTGGAAGGGTAACATCTGAGTGATTAGATGAGTGCAAGGTAGTGACTGGGTAATTGCATGAGTGCAAGGTTTATTGCCTGGGAGATTGGATGAGTACATGGATAGCGCCTGAGTGAATGGATAGATGCATGTATACTGACTGTGGGAATGGATGATTGCAATTGTTGTGCATGGATACATGTATGAGTGCATGGATAATAGCTGGGTGAATGAATGACTGTATGAGTAGTGCCTGGGTAAATGGATGAGTGCCTGGGTAGTGGCTGAGTGAATTGAGAAGTGAATGGGCACTACCTGGATGAATGGATGAGTGCATGGATAATGCCTGAGTGAATAGATGAGTGCATGAATACTGGATGCATGAATGAATGAGTGCATGATTGAATAAATGTTGCAAGGGCAGTGCATGGGGGATTGGTTGAGTGCATGGGTAGTGACCAGGTGAATGGATGAGTGCATGCATGCTACAGATCAGTGCAAGGGTAGTGTCTGAGTTACAGGATGTGTCCATGGGTAGTGCCTGGGTGAATGGCAAAGTATGTGGGTAGTCCCTGAGTGAATAGATGAGTGCATTGGTACTGGCTGAGTGCTTCGATATGTGAATGGGTACTGCCTGGGTGATTGCCTGAGTCCATGAGTAGTGCCTGGGTGAGTGGATGAGTACATGGGCAGTGCCTCAGTGAATGAATGAGTTCATGTATAGTGTCTGGGTGTTTGCATAGCACATGGGTAGCACCTGGGTGATTGGATGAGTGCCTAAGTAGTTGCTGAGAGATTAGATGAATTCAAGTGCAGTACCTGAGTGATTGGATGACTGATTAGGTAGTGGTTGGATAATTGCACTAGTAGTGCCTGGAAGATGAGATGAGTACATCAGTAGTAACTCAAGGATTCCATTATTAGATTCAATAATTTGACACTCATAAAAATCTTGAACTCCAACCACTGTGAAAGATAAAAAAAGACAAAAAGCTATTAGAATTTCATTTCAAACATTAGGCAACCAAATAACAAACTATATTTTTAAGCAAAACTGTCATTCAACATAGAAAAATGTTTTACAGTTTTTTCCTGTTTTCTGATTTCATACTTGTTCACTTTCAACAGTGCTTTGTATTTAGACTGATCATGAAACAGTGGGAAAAAACAATCAATGGATTGTAAAAAAAAAACAGATGTGCACAGTAGATCATTACAATTATATCGTACAGTTCACAACACGTTTTTCAATACTGGCTAGCTGATAGCCTACTACCTTAATGAAAGCAACTACATGTTGAAACAGTTTCTGATCTGGTTATATCTGGTACAAAATGTCTGACAGTTATGATGCAGTCTTCATTTTTTAATATCCTTTTGTAAACATCATCCCTCTTAGGCCAAATGATGTCCAAAATATTCTTAATCCATGTATGAAAACATAACTTATAGTAGTACATAGAAGTTGCTGAAGCAGAAATCAAAGGGGAGACTTTTCACATGTAACTTAAGGCTACTGGTATTATAGTACCTCCATTTACTTTTTATCTGTAGTAACACAATATAGTCCGCAAATATTTATAAATTCCTTTCCTGCAGTTAAAAAGAGTCCCTCATTTCTTACAGCTTGCTGTAGGCATTACCCCCAAAAGGCCGAATAATATCTCAGAAACACATAATCCATATATATGTATCAACAAAATACCACATTTTCTTATCTTAGATTCTAGTTAGAAGCTTGGTTCTAGAAACAGCAGATAAGAGTTTGGTAAGTTTTTGGGGGAGTCTCTATTTGAATGTCACTTGTATGTCATTGCACTCTGTGTATACTCTTTGACTGTTAAATATATTGTGTAGTGTCCAGAGGTTATATTAACTCCTTCATGAAATATGATTGCTATAGTTGTGAAAGTTCTTTTTGAGACGGAATTTTGTGCAGCTTTAAATTTCGTAATTTCAGTCCCTAAATTAGTGCCATCCACTCTGTATCATTGTAGCATTGCAATGATACATTTTCCATACCTCTGCAGAAACAATGTTAACCTAAGTTCTGATCTGCAGTTTAGACAGCATATCTTCATGGGCGTTTGTAGTTAAATCTTCAAATGGCACAGCTTCATGATCTGGAAATGTCAAGTACCGGAATCATTCCCAATTGATTTTAGTACTAGATGTAAATTCACAATTTTCCCAGTTCTGGGTACATTTAGAAGTTAAACCAAATAATTAATTGATATTCACATCTTCTTCATCTAATAGTCCTAGCATTACCATTAGAAATTCCAGAGTATCCTGCTGAAGATTTTGAGAGAACACTACTAATCTAGTGCAGTAATCGGTGAGTTATCTTATTCTAGTAACAAAATGTATAATACTTCCATCACTTCCTAATTCTTCAAGTAAACTACACAGTTGTGAAGGCAGTCTTTTACCTAGCTTTTCATTCATAGAATTTGTGAAATTAGGCAAATATTATAGTCCATTTAACACTACATTTACATAACAGTTCACTCCAGATTTATTTACAAAGTGATAGCCTTATACTCCGGCATTGTGCTCTAGTTTTCTTTTCTTTCCTTCTTGTTTCTTTTCTTTTTGTTCATATTTCTGTTCAACTGTGATAGACTGTTTAGATATTTTCCACTTTGGAGACAATATTGCTTTTTAAACCACAGGATGCTGGCCTAAATGAGGTGCATATTGAGCTCTTAACCGATTATACTCCGTTACACAGCTTACATCAGCACTTACTTTCTTCTCATCAAAATCAATTAAATAAAGCAGACACTTTTCTCATTTGTGACAAGGCACCATATGACTTTCCTTCTTTGAATACACTGCTAGCAGTATTAACAAGACCTGTACCTACACTTAAACCTTGCCATTTATGAAAAGTTACTGCATACGCTAAAGGCACTGGGAACTGCTTTCGCTGGACATACAAGTAGGTAACGTACAGCACATCTTAACTTAATTTCAGCAATATCATCAAATTTTATTCCTAAGTATTCCAAATCATTTCTGATTGGATACTTGACAAATTTTATAACTTTACCCATTGCACCATTCACTAGCCCTTCTTCAACATTTAAATTACGACGTAAGTTTACACAACAAATTTTACAGATACGTAACTATTTTTCTAATCCTGCAGTTTTCGACACAGACATTTCTAAACTATCCAATTTTGATTGCAGTTTTTCTGTTAGTAGCACTGTAACTCCTTGATGTTCCATTTTATCATTTGCTCCAATTTCTACAATCTCTTCTTTTCCAGTTACAATAATTGTTATCTGAATTTACTCCACTCCTCAAGAGTTAGCGTCAAACAAACCATAAAATTCTCTTCCTCAACAAAATTGTACATTACTTCAGCAGCTGAAACATTACTTGGAATCCAAGTTTTGATGAGGAGGGTTTGCAATACTGTCTTCCCCTCTTTTTTGAGGACTCCCACTCTTATATCCTTTAGTGTATCTGCATTATGCATATCTGTTGCTTGGCACATATTTTGGGTTACATTTTGAATTGAAAGTTTTCCCAAATATTTACATTTCCAATACTTCCTAATTAATTCCTTGTTTCATTATTTAGTAGTTTCTTGAATAGAGGTTGTCTTTTTATGGGAGTTAGTTGTAGCAGGTCTCCCAGCACTATTAATTATTTTCCTCCAGAAAGTACATTGTAGTCAGTTGTTAATATTTGCTCCATCCATAAATGTATAAAAGCTAGCATTAGGACACAATGCTGAATTAATCAATAATTTGTAGCTTGAATTTCTTTAATACTCTTCTCACTTCATGACAAGCATCACCAGATAACTAGTTGTATTGTAATTTGTTATCATGTTCAACAGGCAGTATTAACAATTGATGATGGGTAACTCCTTAAACATTATAAGCATCTAAGACTGTTGGTGCAGTGACTATACATGACAAATTGGACTCTTTTGTCATATGTATGTAAGGTGTCAATATCAATCAATCAATCAATCAGGCGTTTGTTAAGCGCAACTACTCACCCGTAAGGGTCTCAAAGCACTGGGGGGGGTGGGATTAGCAGGCTCCAGTCCATCAAGGGGGGATCTGTCGAAGAGCGAGGTTTTGAGGTTTTTTGCGAAGATGGGGAGCGATGTTGTCTGTCTGAGTTGGGCAGCAGGGCATTCCAGTCTCAGGCTGTGAGGAAGGAGAAGGAGCGGCCTCCTGATCTGGTCTTTCTGGTGTGGAGGACCACAGCGTAGGAGAACTGGGCAGATCATAGGGTCCGGTGTCGTGGAGGTCCTTGTGGGCGTGGGTGAGCATCTTGAAGGTGACTCTAGCTTTGATGGGGAGCCAGTGGAGTGTGCGCAGGTGCTGGGAGATGTGACAGTGTCTTGGCAGGTCAAGGACCAGTCTTGCGGCGGCGTTCTGGATGTTCTGTAGCTTCTGAGGTTTTTGTTTATTCCGGCGTAGAGTGCGTTGCCGTAGATCTTGACTGTAACTGAACTTTGACTTCTCTGAGAACTCTCTCTTGCTATCTCAGCAGAAATTGTTTCTTCTTGTTCAATCTCATCCTTCAACATTTAAAGACACACTGGAAACACAGAGCACTCAATGCTGCCTTTCACAGCATTGTAAGAGTCTTCATAAAAGTGAAAGTCTCCAAATAGCTCACGTTTAGTTTGCCATGGCTAACACAACTGTAACAAGGCTAAATAGAAAAGCTCTATTTGTCTGCAGTTTGGCAACGTAACTTCCAATGGTTGATTACATTTCCTTTGTTATGTGTCACCAAACATTCTTCACATCCAGCCACATCAAATTTACCTTCATCTATGTTTTCACTGACATTGCTTCTGAAAGTGTTATGAAGAAGTATTTCATAAAGACACATCCTTTTCAGATGTTGATTTCCTTCTTGGATGGTCCGCATCCAGCATGTTACTCTTCAGAATATCTGTACAGTGTGGCTCAAATTCTGCAAAATATTGAATTTCAGCAAAATACTTTAGTACTCTGTTACGAGTATTAGCAAGCACTCAACTCACCCATAGAACTCCTCTAGAGTTAGAAAAAAGAATAGCTGAGCTTAACCGGTCCACATATTCATAGGAGCGTATCTCTCTGTGAGAAAGCATTTTCAAACTAAAGCTGGACAGTTTCTTCATAATACTCTTTTCTGATGAAATCTCCTCCCAATCTCTTTCATCTCACTTTCTCTGACTTTGTTATATAAGATGTAACATACCGAGCAACAGCAATTTACTTGTCTGCAAAAAACTGCACATCCATGTTTACGTTCTACATCTTCAGAATCACAGTGTTGTAGTTATTAATGTACCTGAAGCCCTCTGTTCTTCCTGTATGTATTTTCCAGTGATTTCCTTGTAAGTTTATGTCTGACTGCAGACAAAAATGTGTTGACTCTTCCTTGTGAGATGACAGGTTGTGGAACTCCAAAACAACATCTTGTATAAAAATTTCCCCTTTTGCTCTGTATCTTCGCTGACAGTATTTTCGGCACCTATGATTTTGGGACCGTAAAACTTGCTGTCTTAAAATGCTGTCACTACCTTTGGAGCAAGTTACATACTGTTCAATAAAAGACAACACAGACTCATCTCTGTCTGTTCCAAACTTTGGGGCATCTTTTACCCACAACAGCATGTGAACATGGAGAGCACCCCTGGCTTGGTACTCTTTATGCCAGAAGAAATCAGTCACTTCACCAAGAGCAGGTTTTGTTTTGTTCAGGATGAAACCCATCATTGCTTGAAATCTGTGATTAAATATCTGAAAACATTTGCAGGGTCTAGAAAGCACAGTTCTCCTGGTGTCTTCAGATGAATGCCTTTTTATATTTGAATTTGCCTTCTGCAAGTATTCTAACAGGTCATCCCAAGCATATTCAGCACATCTCAGCATCAGGAACCAAGTAGGTGTTCCAAGGTTCCTCAAAATGCACTTGAGTTCACCAAATCACCAATACCACAAATCATTAGCCCAAGGCTGACATGCCATTATGTTTATTAAATTGAATTCCAAGTGCTCATCTTTCCCTTGAACTTTTTCCAATATATTATGCAAATTAACTCCTGTTTTTTTAAAATGATTCACAGCATACGAGAATCCAGACAAGTCACTCTCAAATAATAGGTGAAATATACATGGAATACACTAACGAAATCTAGGACCAGCTGAATAAAGTCTACTACATATATATTCAGCTGCATGTATTTGCACAGACCACTCATCATACCTGCTACCTACTCCAGTAGGAAAAAGATGAGAAACGCCAAACTTCTACACTTTTCGTCCACACACTTAATGGAGTTACTGTTGCTTCCTTCATTTGAAACAGCTCAATGGCATCACCAATAACGTCTTTAGAATGCAAAGGGTAGATGCTATAATGTTCATAAATATCTTCTGTCCTGGAGTGATCCACCTTGTCAGTCTGGCCTGTCGATGGAAAAAAATTATGATCCTCGATATGTGTGATACCTTGCAGACTTTCCACCTTTCTATAGTAAACATTGTTTTGTACCAGATATAAAGTTGCTTTTTTAACTTTGGTAACATCTACTAAATCCTGCCATATCTTCTTGTTCTTGGTAGGCAAACCATTTACAAGAATAACTAGCCCTTCCTCTAAATCTCTATCTACCCCTAACATTTCAAGGTTTTTCTTGACATCTAATGGCAAATACACTACTCTACCTTTTAGATCTTTTTGCAGCTCTATTGGGAGTAACTTGGCTGTCTTTGGATTAGCCTAAAATAGATGTATAGTTTGAATAAGAATGGACTTATAATTATTTAAATCTTGAAGTGTTTCTGGAATGGAAATCAGTTCTAATTTGTTATGCACAGCTCTAGCAGGCATGTTATTATACTCTAATTTATTGTAGCAGTACTTACTCATAACTTGTTGTGTGGACAAGTGAAATCTTTCTTCTACAAATAAGTACAGTATAAAGCTTTGCCAGTTAACATTATTCTCTATTTGCACTTATAAGGCAACAGTCCGCCTTTGATTCTTGTAGTGAGTGCGTCAAAAGCATATACAAACATGCTCTTGTTTAAATTTTGGAATCTCTATTTCAAGACTATCAACTGTACTACCTGTGTCCTGTCCTACATCTCCTGCTGTTATCAACTCTTCAATTTCCCTACAGTCCTGTTCTAGCCCACAGAAACAAAACTGCACATCATCACAAACCTTTTCTACTTCTGTCACAGTACCATACAAATGTGCCCGATTTATTTCTCCTAAACTTAAAGCAGGAGTTTTCACATAATACAGCCTCCTAAATAAAGTTTACATTGTTGAGTGGTGTACAGCTAACATCCTAAAATGAGGAAAGGTGCTTTGACACACTTTCTTTGATAATCAAGCTAGTGAGTGTCCCTGAAAATGTTTATGCTTTCTCAGCTTGCAAGGATTTCAACCTTGTAAAGTACTTATTTTGTGTTTTATACTGGGCCTTGGAAATATACATAGGAATTTGCTTAATATATCAATGTATTTCTGTCTAATACTACAAACACTACTGAAATTCCATTTGTATACAGGGGCCTGACTACACCTCCCATGTACCTCTTCTGCAGTAACCTCTTCTATATTTCTAGGCACCATCAGCTCTTTTGCTATAGGACTGCCATTCTTCATTTCATAACATCATTCGCTTTCATCTATAGCATGAACTAAACTGTTATCCTGGAGATAGTTTTCTTCATTAAAGAAAGGCTCTGCACTAGAAGTATGCATCCATTCTCCACTAAAAACTGTACACAAGTTACTTCTATTCATTAATCTTTTCTTCTGATTTTGTCTCTTCATGCACAACACTATTTTTTGTCAAGAGTCTTCATTCTATTTAGAATCAAAATGAAAAGCTTCCTCTTCAAAGCAAAGGCATAATCAACTACGCTCTCAACTCATTCTTTCTGTTTCAGTGCCTCTCTCCTTCTTCTAACCTTCATCATAGTTCTCTGTAGATTAATATCCACTCTACTATGAAAAAATGTGGCTCTGATTTCCTTAAACTGCTTCTGTCTCCTAGTTAAGGTGGGTCCATGTCTTTTAGAATCTTTTCTATTCTTGCAATGTACAGTTTGTCGTCTCTTATTTTTTCTCATAGTCATATTTCATTTTCTTTATTTTGTGATTTTTGAAAATGTGTGCGTATACATTTAAGAAATGACTTTGTCCTCTTACCAGTAGCTCTTTTTTCTTTCACCACCTTTACAGCATTTTGGCCCTTTTGTAAATAATTTCTGCAAACATACTGTAGTAGCTTTTGTTGCTTTTTCACCCAAGCATTTGTAGGCCTCGTAACTGTTTGAAGTTATATAGATATTGTTCTGTAAAAAAACAAGTATATTTTAATTTTTGTCCTACCCAGTTTACCAACTATTTTACAACTGACTTACACATAATACAAAAACAGTTGTCTTGTTATTTTGCAGTTTCAAATCAACAGACGAACCTATATATATTACTACATGCACTTCAACATAAAGCAACACAGATACAGCATATCTCACTTCTCACTTATACATGGTGAAAGAACAGTTTAACCCTTCTGTAGTACATTTTAAGATGAACATCAAGGCAAGAAGGCATATTTACAAGCCCCATGCACTATCGAGCGTTACTTATTTTGACACACCGGCACCGTAGTGTGGTGCTCTATATTTACAAAGCCACATAAAGCCACTCTGCATAGATTTTCATGGCCTTATAAACACAAGTGCTTTTCAAGCAGCACTTTCCATGAAAGAAGCATTCCATGGATGTTGTTGTGGGTGGTGCCTCCCAGGGGAGGTGTAGGGAGATGCAACAAAGAGAAATACTTTTCTTTCTCCTCATTCGTTCCTGTTTCTATTCAGGCTGCATTCTACAGCATGCATACAAAGAGGAAAATGCCTCTTGTGTTTTTTTTGTACAGAAAGGTGTCCCATCCTGCACAAAAACAATCATCTCAACTACACAGGTACCCTTGTACCATTGTGCAAGGGTGCCTCCATTGGTGCATGGCAGCCAGTTCTGCACCAACACAGGGGAGAGCATAGGAATCCATAATATTGTTGTAAATATGATGCATCCCTGTGCTTTGAAAGTAATGCAGCATGACACAGCCAAATAGCTTGCAGCTAGGTACTGCATTACTTTCTTCTAAATTTAGCCCAAACTGTACAAGTACATATAGTACTTCAACACTATAAAAAACAAACACAACATAATGGCCATTGAATGCCTCTCTACCACTGTGTTAGTGTTCTATTTACTATTTCAGTACTGTTCTACATAAATGTATCAGATTTCAATTTTGCAAAACGGTACATATAACAATCTGCACATTAATATCTATCAAAGAATAAACCTCACTAATTCTTCCAACTATATCCAAGAGTATGCCACAGCTTCCATATATAATTTTCCAGATGGTTCTAGAACACTACATATTGTTCAGTAACACTTGTAAAACCATGTATTTGTGGTTGACTACATGAATACTCCCTGGATGATTGAATTGGTGCATAAATAGTACCTAGGTGATTCTTTGAGGATACAAGTACTGCCTAGATGATTCCCTGAATATATCAGAACTCCATGGGTTGTCCCCTATCTGCATAGCTACTGCCTGCATGTTTACATGAGGGTATGTATGATTAGATATGTTTGTATGTATCTGGTATTTGTAAAGTGTGAACTAATCACCCCTAGGGGTCTCAAGGTGCTTGGGACCATCAGGGAGATTTAGTGATCTATTGCCCATAATCAGAGGGTGCTGAGCTCAGCTGCCACCGGTGCCAGGGATCAAACCAGGAGCCTCGTGCCACAGAGTCAGACGCTCTGGCCGCTGCACCACACCTCACCTTCTTCTGCACCACCCCTCTCCCTAGTGCATGACTAATGGCTCAATAATTCAATGCATGCATATATACTGATTGGATCATTAAATGAGTGACACTTTAGTGTCTGGATGATTGCAGGAGTGCAAAGATTGTGTATAGATAATTTATAGAGTGCATGGAAAGTGCATACATGATTGTTTAAGTATATGCATAGCAGATTGGCTGAGTGCATCAGTAGCGTTTTAGTGATTGCACAACTACTTGGCTGCTGCCCATGTATTTTTGGTTCAGTAAACAGGTAGTGCCTGGTTGTTTGGATAACTACATGGGTAGTGCCTGGATAATTCAATGAGTGAATCAGTAATGTCAGGCTGATTACATGGGTGCATGACTAGTGTCTGAGTGATTGCGTGACTCCATTCTTGAACTTTGAGAGATTGGATTAAAGTAAGTGTACTGCTGGGGTGATTGTATTAGTGAAAAGTATTCCTTCAGTAATGAAATGAGTACATAGCTACTGGATGAAAAACAGGTTTACCACAATACTACTCTCTACGTCATTAGATGACTGCATGAGTTGTACCTGTGTGTTTGCATGAGTTCATAAGTGTGCCTCAGTATTTCAATGACTGCATGGGCTGTATGTGTATGCTTAGACGACTTCATAGCTTCTGCACAAGTGTCTCAATGACTGCTTAGTTACCACCTTGTTAATTGCATTGCTTTGAAAGTATCTTCATTACTGTTAGATACATAACATTTGTAACTATATAGAAGACTCATTGGTCATCTCCTTCTTTCACTTTCAAACTACCTGTTTTACTATATATATGCTTCTCTACTGATCTATTTGTGACTGAAGTCTAGATATCACACTTGGTATATATTTGCTTACATAGCTCTCTAGCAGCATACATTGTTTTGTTACTGAGCATCTACAGGCATCAATACGTTTCTAATATGGAAAACAACATTTAAACTTTTTTGTGAATGGTATAGCTGCATCATTTCTCAAATACTTCTTCTGCCTCAAAAATAAATATTCAGCATTTTCCAAACAAAGGTTACGCACTAAATGAAACTAGCACAAGAACTCTCACGGCATTTGGTACTATTAATCCTTCTCAATATTAAACAAATCATGTTTAAAGAAAAAACTCCATCCTCACCACATACATGAAATTTTCATCAGCCTTACTGATCGATCACCATGTAAACATATATACAATTTATTAATAGATGTACACCTTCTAGTCATCTTTCAAAAAATATATACCTCTCTGTGACTTTAAGTAAACTCAAAAGTCCAACCATATATATAGTTATGTGCAACCACAAGATCCATATCTCACCATTCAAGGATAAGTAAAGCGGTCATATAAGTTACAAACCACATTGACAAACACTTCCCAATACATACGTAACAAGTATTACTTCTTTCTAATTCATATATAGGGGGGATAAAATGTTCTCATCTTTTGTTTGTGACTACACTACTCCTGTGATATATCTTGTTAAATCACTGTGAAACACCTTTTTTTTTTTAATCAAACTCACATCTTCATTTCTAATGTAATTTTTATAAAGATGTAAAAAGTTATATGCATACCAGTGAATTGATTTTTTTAGACTATATTGTTGTGTTAGCTCTTTGTGGATAGTTCTGACAGAGTTAAGTTTTCTAAAGACTAAACACTAGAATGGTAGACCACTCTCATACAAATCAACCCTGAAATGGCAACCTCTTCAACTTTGCATTTTGTGATCATGAGCATGGCAGCAAATCAAATCATGTCTTTCATTTTAGACCACACTTCTCTGTATCTGTTAGCCCTTTCCCTCTCTTTCCAAAACAGACTCCTATCTGTGTGTGTTTGCAGTATATTCAAATCATCAGAGAGAAACCTTATTGTAGGCCATTTTTTCATAAATTAAAAAACTACACAACAGTTTATTACATAGTCCTGAGTTGGAAATTAAATCCTGCCATTACTTACATTGTGTCATCACTCCTCAACTTTAAAAAAAATGTTCTGTCTCTTTAACACCCTTCACCCCCAATACACTCCTAGCTCTGTGTACCTAGCAACCCAGTGCAACCACTAGGTCACAAGTTCATAACACATTCTAGAAGGAACAGGCTACTTCCAACTAAGATACAGAAGGTGTGCTTTACTCCACAGATTGAAAAGCATATCAATGTCTGTATTACATTTCTTTCTTAAACAACAGTCAATAATAAGACTTCTTGCTAAAGAATCCAATACACTACCTAATTTTATTCACTTTCATGCTGACAGCATCCAATGAAATATATCTTTATTTTAGAAATACCTCCATTTCAACTGCTTTTCATTTGTAAAACTACCTTATTCAGCTCCAGCCTTCTCCTGAATGCTATTGCTCCTTCACTTTAAAATGCTAAGAGTATATATTGTGAGCCACAGCTATATGTATTGGGATAAACAGGCTGCAAAAAACAGAGGTATTAACAGAGATATGGGTTTGCCAAATGTGCAGATTACTTAGTTTGACCAGAGAAGGGTTAATGTTTCATCAGTTGCTTGCTTTGGTTAAATCCATTGTGGATACCCAAACTCCTCACCTCATGATTGTGCACTGTTGTTAGCAATGAGCTAGGCACATTGACTGGGGTAGGGCTGGAAATCCTAATGAAAGAAACCTTTGCAGAACTGATTTCACTTTTCCCTCGCACTGTCATGTCATGGTATAATCTAATATATGCCAAAAACAGAAATGGAAGCGGTAAAATCAATTCTGTCCACAGATTGACAAACCAAAAAGACATGTTAATAAAACTGTTTCTGCATTCCTCAGAGACCATTGCATGGGCCGTATCTATAACAAAAATCTGAATTTTGACATGCATAGAGTTTATAGAAATGATGGATTGCACTTTACAGATGAAGGAAATAGGGTGTTTCCAAATAACCTGAAACTCTACATCCGGTCTTATGTGTAGCAGCCATATAGACACAACCAACACAACGGCTCTTGCAGAGCCACCCTACTACCCGAAATATTGTATAGTGATTTTCTAAAGGTTTTTTTTTCTCTTTTATTTTTGGGGATCTTAGTGAGGACATTGTGATCCCTGCGGACACGTTGCAATAACGGAAAATAAAAGCAGACTTTCAATGGCCAGCAACCACATTACAGTACTGTACTGTACACACTAGAGGTTTATTACTGTAGACTTTAAATTCATATTTTTCTAGTGCATTTCTAGAACAACCATCTCTAAAATCTATTTTCCGTTTTCACTGTGACTCCGGATATTTCAATGACATTGGTCATCTCGATCCCCACGGTTACGTTGCTAAAGCGGAAAGCAGAAGCAGGAATTCAATAGCCACCACCACATTAAAAAATGTATAACTATTTAAATAATTCTAACTAACACAGTGAATAACTCACTATATAAATAACTCTATAAAAACATTTATCAGAATCTCAATATAATATAATGTGTATTAATGATTCAATTATATATTTTTAAAATATTTTCACCAATATTCGAGACAACGTTGATAGTCACGATGTCCCCGCAATGATACACAGGGTGGCTGCGCTGGTGGTTGTGAAGTTGTCGTGACTATCACCCGTGATTAAAAATATATATTTTGGACACATAACTTGTGCAACTATCACCTTCATTTCTCTAACAAGGAGTCAGAGTATCTCCACCCTGACCCCTTTGTTGGCCTTTCACACAGATTTTCAGTCCTTGGAACCGTTCCCAAGCAATAAAATGGCGGCTGCAACTTTCTATTCAGGTTACGTCCAGCCAATCGGAGCATTACCTTTGGCGCGTGCAATCGCGATTTATCACAAAACCACAGGAAAATATCCTTGGCCAGAGATATCACTATAATTTTAAACTACATATCTCAGAATCTACTGGAGGGATTTACACTAAAAAAGCAAACAGGCACTTCCTTGAACCGACATCTACCTCATTTCCAACAATGGTGTAGTCCGTATAGCGGCTTGGGCTGTAGAGGTGGCTAAGGGCTCCTATGGGAATTTGGATTTTCAGACCAAGGGACTACGAAAAATCAAGCCTCTTGACCCTTCGCTCTTTCAACTTGGGACTGTGCTTCAGTGCCAAGATACCCCCTCGGTGTGATTTGTTGCACTATATTGAGTCTGAATAACATATTATAACATAACATCTCTCCCTCCAACATCCTAGCTTACATTGCTAGATGTCTCCTTTACATCCACCTCTCTACTTTGACCTGCCACAGCCTGATACCTTGCCTCACTGTGCTTTCTCACTGATTCTGCCACAATTACATCTACCTCTCACCTTCAATTGCACACTTCACCTCTCATTACTTGCCAGCCTCTAGCTGTCTCTAGCTGGTTCTACCTCTTAAACATCTACCTCTATCCTGCATACATCCCCCAGCCTTTTACATGCTCTCCAAGGTCCTACCATCTGTTATCCACCCCTCAACATGTCCTCCACTCCCCATTTCGATTCCTCATGAAGTCTACATCTGCTACCCATGCACTGTTTTTTACCTCTAATCTTTCCTTTCAGCCTCATCTTTTTCACCGCTAATGCCCCTTTTATGTCTGCCTCTCCCCTCCATGCTCTACTTCTTCTTGCATCTTTCTCACCTCTAACCTCAATTTGGCAGGTCTGCCCCTTATACATCGACCTCTACCCCACATGTGCTGCAATTTATCACAGTTCTACCCCACCTGCTACCTTGTTTTGCATTTTGCACAGGGGCGTAACACAGGCTCCAGTAGCCCCTGCACAGCTGATGGGCACTCAACACTTCAGGAGGGATCCAGTCTACTAGGCTGTCCAAATTCAGCACAGGGCCATCTCCTTCCATTAATACCCCTTCAAGTCCATCTCTGCTAGCCCTGTATCTGCCTCAAGCATTTATTATCCCTTTGTATCTTTTCAAATACACAAATGAACAAATACACCGATTTCTTAGGCTCAGCTTGAGCTGTGGTTTGTGTCATTCTTCAAAATTTCTGCTTGTACAAAAAAAAATACAAGAAAATAGTTTGTCAAAAATTGACACTCACACCATTCCATGCTCTTCTCCTTTTCCCTTCATACCTGGTGAGCACTGCCCATTGTCACATGAGGACACAATGGAGGTAATTCTTCCTTTTGAAGAGAGCCCCACAGGATCACCTGCTTTTCATTCAGGCAGGGGGAGTTCACATATAGCACCTTCAAGTGCGGTGGCCAATCGCTGTCATCAGGCAGATGCAACAATTAGGTCAAGGGAGAGGTGCTAAGCAAGTCTGGCTGAAAAGGAAGGGCAAAAAAACTATTTCATTACAGTTGGCAGCTGACAGGGTGTTTGAGGCAAACATTTTGCCTTTTCTGTCCACTGTTGAGGTGCCCAGGAGAGCAGGGCGTCTCCCTTGGGTCTCACATCGCTGCACTATGTATACATGACCACAGGGAGGGGGCTGACCACCTGTAACTTATAACACTGATGCCTCCACAAAGGCAGTGCTCTTGTGTGGGGCCCCGTAGTTTTGAACATGCCAGTGCCAGCCCTGACTGGCACACAACATTCTCCATGAACTCAATACACTCAAAATCAACTGCTGGGACCAAATACTGAGGTTCCAACTGCTCTCCTAAACTGTCCCATGAAGGAGGGGGTAGCAGTGCAGTGTCATGGTGAAAAGACATCCTTTCAGCTGTATCACATGATGGGGCTTTAAAGAGCATTGGAGGAGCAAGCACATCATTTCAAAAGTATTATGACTTTGCATTGCCTAGCATTAACATTATGCCAAGTGTATGCTCAAACAGATACCATCCCAAATGCATGGAGTGCAGCCAAATTGTGAAAATGTAGAAAGCACCCTTAGCAGATGCAATACCTTCCACTGCCCCAGAACAAGTAGCTGACATACATGGTACACAACAAGCATAATCCACTAGTGTCAACATTGAAACACCTACAAATCCCTAGGGAGGAAAGTCACATTTGTATCACCAAAGTGAAGTGTCAATGCCAGCCTCTTCCAAAGACAAACCTTCATGCATTCAGGTAAAATGTATGGTGTGCATTCTCCAATCTAGATGTCATCAAATATCTGAAGTAACATCATTTCTAATGTGCAGCAATATGTGAAATCACAATCTTGTTTCTCAATTGGCTGAAAAGATGGCCACATACTCATACACATCCCCATGAGTTTCCACTCCAAATCCCTTGCTCAAATAAGCTAATCAAGATCATGTTGTGACAAGATCAAGAAGTCACAAGCCAAAAATCACTAGGCTGATCCACTCTACCACAACCCCCAATTCCTAATCCTTGTGTCTGTGCCACTGTTTGCACGTGACACATCCTATCTGGACAGATACACACACTCCACATCACTTGTCCCACTTACACTCCTTGACAACCATGACCCACACATAACAACTGCCACGACCCTCTGATTGCACAATACACCCCCTATCATGCAGGTTACCATGCTCGTCTAGTGCTACAGATTTCTGGATGGACATCCAAATGCGGGGCCATGTGTGTCCCAACACAGAATATAAAGACATACCACTTCAGCATGGTGTGGCCCATGTACATATTAACGATTATGTAAAAGAACAAACTCACATACCCTCACTGTGGGTTAAGGCGAGAAGTTGAAGTCCATTGCTGCATGATGTAATGTAAAATACAACAACCACACCATATAAAAACAAGATTTCCACACCTGTCACACCCATTCCTGTACTCTACGCTAGGTCCTCATACAACAAACACATACAAAAATAGTGTATTTGTAAAGATAGAAACACAGTCTAACTTACTGAGCCATGTCTTGGATCCACACACACAATCCACACGATATAGCCAACTAATGTGAATGTCATAACAAACATCCACTTGTTACTGCACAGGAGGACACAGTGCACAGACAACTGGCCTAAAATGCATTTCAATTTTAATAGGAGTGCTGGTAGAAAACAGGGCCAGGACACTGTCTGGTTTGTACCCACCTCACTATCCCCATATGTATAGGACATTGAAAATCAGTGGCAACTGTGTCTAAAGGATATTGGCACAAAGTGGCAGCCACCAAGGCCAATGTTGTCATTGGAAATACTCAACAAGAACTATTGAAGGCACAGCTATTGGTCCACATCTATTGAATCATATTTTGAAATTTACACATTGCTCTGTGTACATGTGTGGCTAAAGTTACTATCCTGTATGCAGAGTCAATACGCTTCCATGTGTATTAATCAGAAAGTTGCCTATTTACATATGCAGCATACATCTCACAGAGTGTTGTTCTTTGACACACTTGCATAATGGACTTCTAAATATGCATTGACTCTGTGAAAATATACATTCAAATGTAAGGTCTGGCCCTTTAGCACACATTCCTACAGAAACATCATGTGAAAATTGACTCGCAGACACTGTAGGCACACAAATCGACACAACATCCCAATAGACCAGGGGTCTTCAAAGTGTGGGGCGCGACCCCCAGGGGGGCCGTGAAGTGATGGAAAGGGGGTCGCGCATTCCCGGTCACACTTCTGCGAGGCACAACAAGGGATTCAGCCCCCCTCCTCCCCCGTAGTGTGTCTCAGCTCGAGCTGCTGTGTGCTCCGCTGGGCTGTCTGCAGTCTTATCTCCTGAGTTTTTCACAGGTCGTTAAGGGCCATTTGCAGATTTACATACCTTTTGTAAAGTGGTTACTGAGGCTTAGTTTTTTTTTCTAGTTCCAGTACTCCCTGGGCCCCAACTCTGCCTTTTCCTTACATTTGTATTTTACAGTTACTGCAGTAGTGTGAGAATGCATTTCATGAAAATAAATATAAAGTAGGGTTGTAAGAAGAAATATATCAGCCATTTGATGTTTAAAGAGCCTGCAAAGGCCTCCTCTTGACACTAAATGGGATTGTAAATAAAATCATATGCATTCATTCATAATGTGACTTTCTGTCTTTGTTCCCTTTAATTATCAGTCATGGATCATTGAGGCAGGCCTAGAACACAAAAGTGCTTTCTATTTATATTTGCTGTTCCAAGTACGCACAGATGAGTGCTGAAATATACAGCTTTAGGTGACTGCTTATTTTTGTACCATCTGGGACATCAAAATAATGAGCAGGCAAACCTAACCATAGGATTGGAAGTGTGTTGCAGCATCAGCATATTATTTATTTCCTCCACCCTCGATCCCTAATTAATGTAATAATAGCAATAGTTTAACTTATATCTTAAACCCTACGCTGCCGTCAATAATATGCTGAGTTACTTCTATTGTTTGGGAATGCACCCTGCATTCAGAGAACTCACTTCTCATTCTCGCACTTCACTTTCACGCTCACCCTGCACTCACAGCGATCACAATGCACTCACACTGATCACCATGCACTCACATCATTCACCCTCTCACACTGCACTCACAGTGATCACTCTGCAATCACAATGCACTTGCGTTGTTCACCCTGTACCTCAGCCTGCAGTCACACCACTCATCTGCAGTCATGTGACACCTCATTCACCTGTCCCCCTCACTGCTCAATTTGCAACTTTCTCAAACAAGCCCATCATTAACCATGCATTCATTCGTCCCACTCTGCACTTACATCCGCACCCAAATTCATGGTCACCTCACTCACCCTGCAGTCACTCCTCTTTCCCTACTCTCACACTGTTGCATCACTCACCGTGCACTCACATGGGCACACTTCTCATCCACAGAGTGCAGAGGGTTAATGTGCCTGCTACAAAGAACATGTACTATGCAGATCACAGAACTGTGAGTAAACTGAGTAGCACTATAAAAAAAAAAATGTTTGTCAGAAAGGTGCTGCAGAGAGATGAGGTGCTTTGTTGGTGAGTGGTAGTGAGGGAATTTATGGAGAAGGAGGAAACTGGGATGGGGCACCAAAAAAGACTGTTGCGCCGTGTGTGGCCAGTGCTATGGCCAGCCCTGCCTGGGAGTGTAGGCCCCCTCGCGAAGTTTGCGTCTAGTCGCTCCCATGCTTCTGCCTACTACTTTTATTATTTACATTTGTAGTGTGCTGCTATTACCAAAAGGTGTCCTG
Organism: Triturus cristatus; assembly: GCF_964204655.1. Classification (NCBI taxonomy): domain Eukaryota; kingdom Metazoa; phylum Chordata; class Amphibia; order Caudata; family Salamandridae; genus Triturus; species Triturus cristatus. The sequence goes on along the minus strand of NC_140594.1, from coordinate 541,967,690 downwards.
GGGCTAATAGCCATCTGCTGCTTGAAGGCAAAGGAGAAACATACAGAAGGGGAAGGAGAACCAGCCAAATGGGATGACCTACAGAGCATAGAGCCAGGTTTTTATATCTTCCTAAAGGATAATAGAGTCTTGGTGGAGCTAAGCAAAGGAGGGTGGACGTTCCATAACTGTGTGGCCTGCACCAAAACAGCAAGACAGACAATTCGTGCCTTCCTGAATTAGGGAACAATAAGCAGAGTGACACAGGCCAAAAGGAGCATACGTGTCCAAGACGTGTGCTCGGTGAGGAGAGATGAGAGGATGAGAGAGGACAGCAAGGGAGTGAGAAAATTTGATTGAAGAGGTCAGGGATGAGGAGAAATGTGAAGTGCCGAAGGGAAGTGCGGACATGCAAGAAGTGAGTGTGAGGGAAAGTTGAGGGCACAGAGGAGGGCTACTGTCAAACTGTGAGAGAAGATAGCTGAGTGATCTGTGACCTAAAAAGTAATTTGATGCGACATTGGTGAGGAACAGCAGCGATAAGGCAAGAGAGGGAGTACTGGGGTGGGTGCTGAGCAGTGATTAATTTGTAATTAAACATGTGCCAGGAACCTCACCAGTAGGCCACTGCAACTTTAACCACCCACCCATTGCCTTGCATGTGCGGCCAATGACAATACCTATGCAACTACCAACCGTGACTATTTCAAGCCCCCAAAGCTATAAGAATGGCATGGATATCAGGAGTTTATCGTTTTTAATGTATATTGAATTAATAAACAGCTGTTCTGCTCATCTCTAAATTACACAGACCGAGCCATCAAGTGGCATGTGGCAGACAGTCATATTGCCAGTGTGCACAATTAGGTGCAAGTGCGGAGCAACGGAAACCACCTGCTCAAATTAAGCACTGGTGCTGAGGTAACAGGGGAGAGGGATATTGGTTCAAGAAGGTGTGAAAAAACAAAGGATAGATATGAAAGATGAATGGGGGACTGGAGAGGTGTAAGATACAAATAGACAACAATTTGAACGGAGAGACTTGAGATGAATGAGAAGTGCAGATGGGCACGAGAGGTGACAGGGCCAGAGAGGCCATGAGATAAATGCGAGAAACTGTTAGAGATGAGGGCAGTGAAAAGGCAGAATGGCAAGAGGTGATTAAGGGTGAAGTGAGAAGTTGAATGGGGAGAGTTTAGAAGTTGTAAGAAGGGGTGAAAGAAAATGGCCTGCAAAGTGAGAGAAGGATCCAGGATTGGGAGAGGAGAGAGGGATGGAAGGGAGGGGTGAGAGGAAAGTGGCATGGGTAAATTGCTCAACTCTGCACAAGACCGCCAGGGTTTTAAGGGACCCCTGCTGCTCCCAGCCAGGGCCAGGTGAGCTTCTAATGTGGCAGCACGTATTCCTGCGGAGTGGAAGGAAGGCCCATCACAAAGGTTGACTAGACATCTTTCTGATGTTAATTGCTGTATTTTGGTTATAAACTGTTACTGATGGGGTGAAATCTTTCCTCGGTGTAACTGTGTGCAAAAAAATTCAAAATAATGAAGCAATTCTATCCCAAAATAACGCTGCATCACATAACATTATTTAAATTTTCTTCCCACACAATTTAGTCAAGCCTGTCGTGTAATTTGGTCCTCACCTGCTCGTAATTCCAGAAGCCCTGCCTACAGGTTTAGAAATGTTTATCAGGAGGGGGTCCTTACGACTGAAAATGTTGACAGGGGGGGTCTCGGCACCCAAAGGTTTGAAGACCTCTGCAATAGACTGATCATACTCCATGTACCATATGCTATCCTTGGCACACTAACATCACTGTACACACACATCACAAATTACACATGAATGACACTTACCAGCAAATGGTATTTTTGGACCCAGGAATTTCAAAAGCAGAAAAGAACATGCTTTGTTCAGCATGCCTAAATCAATGCATAAATCAAAGGCCAATGGCCAGTCCAGATGTATCCGGAATGGTGGCCTGAAAATAGTTGCCCATAAAAACTTACCTCCAGTCTTCCTGCAAAGAGATCTCTCCCTCGAAGGGACATCTAGGGGGCATGTCAGGCACCAAAATAAAAAAACAAGGGTGGGGTGTTTGTGTCCTTGGGAGGGCTGGGCTCAGGATTGGGGTGTCAGCTAAATCAGTGGGAGGGCAGGACAGAGGTTAGGGGGCTGGGCTTCACCATCCTGGGTATCTTGTACCCCTGGAGGGTGGTGAAGGAAATAGGGGGGCACTTTTTTAGCTTTTATTTTTTTAACAGTAGATGTATTGGGGTAGGATGGGGCAGAGGATCTTATACAATGGAATGACACTACTGCCCACAGTATTTTAACCTCACATGTCCCAGATGAAAGGGACATAACCATTCATCTACTCCTATTTTTGCTCTTGCACGTTTTTAAACATTCAGGGGTTTTGGGTGTCTTCAAACCTAATGCTGAAAACACTGGTTGCAATAAATGCACATGCATGGTATTGTATGAAGTACAACAAGGCACTTACTCTCCCCCTCCTTGTTGCTGTATGGCTGCCAACTGCCCATCTAGGTCTGGGTAGGCCACGGCCAGGACACGTAACATAAGCGGGTGAAGGTCGGGCGTGTGCCAATCCTGCCTGAAGGTGACAGGCCCAACTGGACTCTAGCAATCTTCTTTGCCCAGCTTCTAAAGTCTTGCCACCGTTTCCTGATTTGGCCACTGTGGAGACATATGACCCCCAGGGACCGAACCTTCTGTGGGATGGTCCTCCACAGCAAGACCTTCTGACAGGTGTTGACCAGTAAGGATGGCATGGTATCATGCCCTTAGTACACATGCCTTAGGTACATATCCAGCTACTTTAGCACAAAGGTCATAAACAGCTGGCTTGAGCAAACTAAAAGTTAGCAGACTAGATTTCTCCACATTGCACCTGTTGGCAATGATGACTTATTCCTATGAGAACAGTAATATTAAGTCCACAACAGTAAAGACACATAAAGAGCAGTGAACTTGTCCAGAGCATTTACCTACACTATTTTCTATGATTGGCAAACTTTTTGATGTGTGTCTCATTGTAGACATCTGCCACATGTGCTTTGTTAGCAGACAATCACACAACCAATGCTATTACATTGTTACTCACCTGCTCCTCTGATGTGCCATTTAGCTGCCTGTACAGGGTCAGGACCATATCCACCAGCATCTTCAGTTCCTCCAGTGTGAAGGCAGGGGCCCTGATCCCTGTACAGTGAGACGTAGCAGCTCCCGGAGGATATGTACAGCAGCAGAAAGATGGGGAGATCTATTATGGTGCAGTTTCTGAAGGTAAGTGATCTGTATCGCAAACCACAGGACTTATATCTAGACCGCATAGGCGGTCTTCTGTGTGTGCGGTCATAGGGATAGGTCCTCGTCGGTCACATTTTCCAAAGTCATCCAATGGCTTCAATAGCTACATGACTCTCTGCCTACCAAGTGGTTCAAAATTCTGTGGTCCACGAGTAGTTTTGAGACATAACTAATGGAAGTGTACAGAGTTGTTGTACACTGGAGGCGGACCCAATGAGCGAGCGGCAACTGTCGCCATAACAAGTTACAGCCCATTGTGTGTCCGAATCGGTTCTGAACCACCTACCGCTGCCTTTGAAAAATGTATCAGTCGGTGCAAAAACTTTAGACAATGTTTTATGTTTGTGATACACCATGCCTGGATGCACTATATTGCATGTGAAAGGAGCATCTAACTCTACCTCCCACACTACCATGATGAACTAACCTTGAAAGGAACATTACACACTTATTGGGAGACCAAATAAAACAGTCAAAACCAACAACTGTTTTGTATCTTCAGTTTTTTACAGTTAATATGCGTGCCAGTTGCTTGCACAGGTCAAGATACACCAAGTCACTGTTTTCAAATCCAATTCAAACGGGTGTACGATCTGTGTTCTGTGCAGGTGGAAATGGGATGTGTGTTTGATGTTCAGAATAACACATCTCAAGATGCAAACTACACTCTACCATAGAACAGCGTACAGACGCTTTTCACTTTAAATTAGTATCATAAGACATCTTTGTGTTCTATACTTCCGTGTACATCAGCATCTTAAAGAAGTTGTACATTGGCATTGGTTTGTGTATGTTAGTGTATGTGAAATACAGACATGACAACATGACTGTCTCAGCCATGTAGCATTTGTCGCTATAAATTGCACAGTGATACACTTGGTGTATGTGGTGTCCAGGATGGATGGTATGCATAACATGAACCTGCTGGTTTGTCAGATGAACAAGATAAGTAATTAAGTAAATCTAAGTTAAGTGTTCTTGTCTTGTGAGTTGTGGACTATGTACTGCTTGATATTGCAGGAGAAACAACTGCCACTAGTGCAAAGACACTATTGCACTATCATTGCTGTGTACACAAACATCTTATCCACATTTAGCAATGACATGTATTTATTTATTTTTTAAATTTATAAGGCGCAACAGCTACCCAAGAAGGGTTTCCCGGCGCCGAGACACAGCATAATGATACCAGGGGAATACTGGCTGTTCAAGTTATTGTTCGAATAGCCAAGTCTTAACGTGCCTTCTAAACCTGGCATGATTTTCCTCCTTACGAATGAAAAGAGGGAGTGCGTTCCAAAGGGATGGTCCAAGGTGGGCGAAAGATCTGCCTCCCATTCTTGCCAGTTTGAATCTTGGAACGCAGAAGTTGGCAGCTGATTGCGAGCAAAGGTTTCGCTTGGGAGTGTAGGGATGAGCCAACGCTAGAAGGTAATTGGGTGCAATGCCAGCTTTAATTCTGAACATGTAGTTCAGGGCTTTGAAACTGATTCTACTTTCCACCCTGAGCCAGTGGAGTTCACGGCGGTAGCTCGAGACTCCGGAGTTTTTGGGGATTCTGCACAGTAATCGAACAGCTGCATTTTGGATAAGCTGTAGTCTACTGACTACCGCTTTGTTGGAACCAAGGTACAGAATATTGCCGTAGTCAAGCCGTGATGTTATGAGGGCATTGACTACGGTTTTTTGAGTGGAGGGGGGCAGCATCCAAAGGATTTTCCTCAGCCATTTGATAATGGTAAGGCATAGGCCGACAACTTTACTGGCCTGTTGATTCATGGAAAGAGAGCTATCCATGATAACTCCCAAATTACGTACTTGAGTAACTGGGGTGGGAAAAATTCTCATCTGACTGGGCCAGTGAGAGGGATTCCAAAGATCTCGTTGTTTCCCTAAGAGAAGAATCTTTGTTTTGTCTCTGTTAAGCTTTAATTGATTTCTTGTCATCCAGTTAAGGATGCTTTGAAGCCCTAATGTAAGGAGAGACGGAGATGATGGACAAGATTCAGATAGGGAGAAGATAATTTGGGAATTGTCGGCGTAGGTCATGAGGGTAAGTCCAGATCCTTCCGCTAGGTCGGCCAGGGGTCTGAGGTACAGATTAAAAAACAGGGGGCTCAAAATAGATCCCTGAGGCACTCCGTGAGGGGCTATAAAAGTGTCGGAGCAGGCCAAGGAGGATGTAATTTGGAATGTCCGTTGAGCCAAGAAGGACCATTTGAGCGCTTTCCCATGGACACCGTTTCTGTATAACGCCTTGATGAGTGTTTCGTGGGATATGGTGTCAAAGGCCGCGCTCAGGTCTAACAGCACGAGCGGGACCGTTTGACCATTATCAAGGAGGTTCTGGATGTGTTCAGTAACTCCTAGGAGGGTGGTTTCTGTCGAGAAGCCAGCCCGAAAACCCGATTGCGAAGGGTGCAAGAGCGAATTATTTTCAGCAAAGGTGGATAAGACCGAGTGGACGTGTCTCTCCAAGCATTTGGAGAAGGCAGGGAGCAAAGATATAGGTCTATAATTTGCTGGGAGTTCCGGATTTGCTGTGGGCTTCTTTAGCAATGGCGTTATCATGGCGTGTTTCCAAAGGGCCGGAACTGTGGAAAGTTCTAACGAAGAATTGAGTGTATCCACAATGATTTCCAGGGAGCGATCGTCCAGTTGTTTAATTACTTTGATAGGAATCGGGTCCCTGGGGGAGCTGGATTTGATGGTCTTAAAAATGGTCTTCAGTATGTTAACCGTGATGGGAGGCCAAGATTCCAGGGTGTTCTCACAGGAGGGAGCATATTCCATGTCAGTAGTAGGGGATGGTTCATTATTATTTGTTTTAATGTCCCTGATGATTTTCTCAATTTTTTCAGTTAAAAAGCAGGCTAGATCTTGACATTGATGAGTGTTAAGAGGGGGAGCCGTAGCTATGGTTTGTGCACCTGCAAGTTCTTTAACCTTATTGAACAGAGTTTTCGGCTTATTGGTAGCTTCCATGATGGTGTTTGAAACAAACAGAGCTCGCGCTTTCGCGCAAGCAGTGTGGTATAAATTTCTGGCTTCATGGTAGGCCTTTTTTTACGTCAGGGACGTAGTCTTTACGCCATTGACGCTCAAGCGCCTTACATTTCGATTTTTCAATCTTCAAAAGGTCATTAAACCATGGGGCAGGATGACGGTGTCTGTTTCCTTTGATATGAGGGGTGGGTAAGCAATGATCAGCGGCGTCACTAAGCCATTGTTGAGTTGCTGCTGCTAAGCTATCCATGTTATGAGCTTTTGTAGGAGGGTTTTCATGGAGTGCAGCGTTAAGTTTTGCCATGTCCAGTAATTTCCAGTTTTTCCTGGATGTAGCTGAAAAAACTGATTGTATACTAGTGGTAGGTGGGAGATTAATGCTAAATTTTACTAGATGGTGGTCAGACCAGCAAATGGGGATGGTGTCATGCCATTTTAGCTCGTTGATATTAGAAATAATGGGGTCGAGTAAATGGCCCGCTTTATGGGTAGATTCAAAATTGACTAAGGTCAGGTTAAGGGCCGTCAGATCATCTAACAAATTTGAGCAAAAGGGGATAGAAGGGTCGTCAAGATGTAAATTAAGGTCACCAATCAGTGAAAAGTTTGTGGAGGCTATGATATGTTTCAAATAAATAAGGTTCTGTGAAATGTGTTTTTAACTGACATTGAGTGTTTTGTGTGGTTAGTTGCCCATCTTTGCTATTTATCTAAGTACATTTTGCTTGGGACTTTGTGATCTGACACCTGGGGTCATATTACAGATGACTGCACCAGCACTTATTGTCGCTGTGCACCTGAGTATGCACCCAATGGCATTACAGAGTATCAGTCTGTAATGCGCAGTGACGTTGGTGCAGACTTTGAACACTGTGTTTATGTGCATTTGCATCTGTGCGCATTTTGCATAAGCGCACAGACGCAAACGCACATAAATACAGACATACTCGGGAGCAGAGCAACAATTAGCGCTGGCGCAGTAATCTGTAATATAGCCCCAGCTGTGTACACAGTCTACACATAGGTATCGGGGAGGAGCTGGAAGACAGCCTCCCGTGTACAGGCCATTTCCAGACCTCCATACAATGGAAAAGAAAGACGTCATGAGAAAATACAGTCTCACTCAGGCAACCATCCAAGAATTGTGCCAGCCGTTGACACCTTCTTTGCCTAGCATTCACACCTATCCAAGAGCACTGACCACGAAGGTCATAGTGAGGGCAGCACTAAATTTCTTTGCCACAGGATCATTCCTTCAATACATAGTGGCAAAACCTGGTGGAATGTCAGAACCCATGTTTAGAAATGTTCTTCAGGATGTGATGCAGGCATTGACCTAATACATGCACAGCTATATATAGTTCCCAATACCAAGAAAATTGGCCACCATCAAAGAAGATTTTATGTTTTCTGGGGATCCCCCCATGTCATGGGAGCAGATGACGGCACTCATGTTGCTTTGGTTCAACCTCAGGTCAATGAGCAGGTTTATTGCAACAGGAAGCACTACCGCTCCATCAATATCCGGTTGGTGTGTTTTCCTGATTTGTGTATTGAACATGTCTGTGTCCGATTTCCGGGGTCTGGACATGACTTATATATCCTACGTTACAACATCATACCCCGTTTGATGAGTCAACTGCTATCTGAACATGTCTGGCTTGTTGGTAAGTAATGTTTCATCAGAATGTTGTTAAGTGTGGGTTTGTATGTCAGATATGAATATGTTGGTTGACCATAACACTCATTACTATCTTCCATTTTGGACGACTCTGGATACCCCAATCAGCCATGGTTAATTACACCGTTGTGCAATCTAGTCACTGCAGGACAAAGTCCCCTTTAATGAGGCTAATGGACAGAAAAGGCAAATAGTGGAGTGGATGTTTGGCCTCCTGAAGGCAAGATTCTGCTGCCTTGATAAGACCGGAGGGCCCTCCAATGTGCCCCAGGAAATGTGTGCCAGATTGTTGTTACCTGCTACATGCTACATAACCTAGCAATGCATAAAAACATACCTCTAATTGAGGAGGAAGGAGACCAGCAGGTGCCACCAACTGAGGATCCAAGTCTGGGTAATGAGGACAGTGGTGATGAAGCTGGAGTGGACATGTGACAACTTATCCACACATTTTTCACATGAAAGTAAATAAGCAATCAGATGATGTTACAAGTCAACATTGCTTACTGTTTTGCAGCTGTGTGGACTATGTGTATGTACACATCGGAGTGTCTGATAAGAAGCGTGCTAAGGTTTGTGAAAGACTGGTTTTGCATATGGTAATAATTACATGCACAGTGTGTCAGTCAAGCCTAACTAGTGTTGAAAATGGGGCTGAAGTTTAATTTTCCTTTGATCTTGTGAGACATTATTAATGAGCGCTAACCTATGCTAATTTATTTCAGTTAACTTTGCCATGTGGACAACTGAGGGGACTTTCTGAGTTGTGGCATCACCAGGCATCTGATGCTGTGTCTGAGACCAACCTGGACATGGATTTATGGGAGATTTGTCTGGCACAGACTATTCAAACCTATCAGTCCTGTTAATTTTTTTTTTTGACTACTGATTTTGTCTGGTATTTATGTTGTTTGTGATCTGGTACCAGGTTCTATCAGTAAAAATTTAAAAAGTGTTACGCATTGAAGTGTGCCTTGTGTAATGTAGGCCCTCCTAACAAGTGTTTCCTGAACATGTTCAGATTGTCTATTGACACAGATTGTTGAGTGGGATGTCAACTTGTGATGCTTGGGTAAATACTTAACTATCTGTAAACATGTACCGTGGACTACAGTTTGTAGGATACAAATAATTGTATTTCTATCTTGTGGTGCTAAGTTGGATTGACTTTGTGACACATAAGTGGCAACGTACATATACTTGTTGAACTAGGTTCTTCACACTGTCATCATAGTGATCACATGAAAATCACCACATTTTAAGAGAGATAGATGTTAGCGCCGAAACATGAGCCAGTATTGAAGTGAACAGTGTTTTATTTTACAAACATGGTGAGTAGGTGATGAGGCACAATAGGGGTAGGTGAATATGAATGAAATAAGATGATTGAAGTTGACAGTGTTTGAAGATGAAATCCAACAGATAATAGCCACAGTTATTCTAGTTCAAAGTCCAACATTGTCCTTCCATTAGATGTGGAACAATTTGCATGGACAGTCAGCAAAGCGAAAGCTGAGTGCGCAATGGAGGACATTATGCCCAATTGTTTTCACTGCCTGGAGGTTCAGCATTGCCATCTGACCCTCCAGTATCTTTCCTCAGGCGACTCACCCCATGTTTGAGGCGGGGGAACACAGCAACTGCAGGCTCCTGGGAAACTGGGGAAACTCTGCCTGTTTCAACGTCCCTCCCTGTGGCTTGTGCAGATGTTGAGGGCACAGATGGAGTAGGCACATAGGGATGGGTACTTTGATGAGCATAGGCCTGGTGTAGGGTGGAAATGATCTCCCTCAGCACCCCTATGACCTAGTCCATTTGTTGGTTATGACACTCCAGTCTTTGGTCTTGGGAGGCCTGCAGTAGCTCAATGTTCCTGTGGTGTTAAGCAACCTGGGCCATTACTCCCTGGTATCCATTCATAGGCATTGAGTACCCGGTAGAAGTTTGGGTGGGCATCAGTGGCACCAGCTGATTGCAGACGTGGATCCATATGTCGCCTCCCACCACCCCTAAACCCCACGGGCAGGTACAGTTAAACATGAACCTCCTTCCTCATTGACTGCGCTGGTGTCTGTCTAATCCAGAGTATTCAGTTTTGCGGGGTTTCTGGTGTTACCCGTGGTTGAGGATGTGTCTATCAGTGTAGGGATCTACTGGGTGTTGCTAGCTGAGGCAGGAGTTGTCACTATTGACCCTGCTGGGCATGTTGATGCTGTCTGCCATCCAAAACTTGGTTGCCTTCCTCGTTCGAGGTTACAGGAGAGCATTCACCGCTGGTGAGCTCATTTTGGGTTGAAGTCTGGGCCTGACTGTTGTCATCATTGGCCATGTAGGTGCTCCCAGATCAGCCTGTGGGTACAGAAATGACCCAGTCAATTATGTGATTGTCCATTGCACCTCAACTGGTACACATTAAGTACATGTCTGGATAAAAAAACATTTTATGATGGATGAATTGCCACCTTTACCCATGATGTTATCCTAGATTTGGCATGGCAAATGCTACTTTTACACAATGTGTATTGGGGTTCTGCTCCAACTATATGCTAACATGGTCTTGCACTCTGGTTTTCTTTTAAATTGTCTACTGACATTGACTTCTACCAGTCAATTTGTAGATTACACTGGTGGGATAATAAGCTCCACAACTGAATAATTGGCATGACGTACATGACCTTTGATTCCAAATTGTAATTGTTATTATTCCTGTGTACTGTGCACAGTCCATGTACCACCATTCTGTGTAATTCCCATCAAAATGTAGTCATGTTTTGAGTGATGTGCTCATTGTGTTCAACTCATGAGTCTTGGTTACATACACCTAATTGTCCAAACTTGTAAGTGCATAGCATTGTGTATACACAGATAAGGGATTTGTAAGTTACAATTCATGGATAGATGTGATGTGAAAGTGTTTGGAGTACTTTACAGAGTATTTTTTGTTATCTAGGGTTATGACGGCTGCTAGGATTTGGGGTCAGTGCAGTGAGTCGTCCACCCACCCAGCCCACCATGTCATTGCAACAGTCCTCCTCCCACCCTGCCCACATGAGCGTCTGGTTTCCTGACAGTGAGGGAACTGTAGTGTCAAGATGGCTGACACAGGTGCCTGGTGTTGAATTGACCACAACTCCCATCAGGGCCTGCACTCTAAACACCAGGCACTAGTGTCAGCCATCTTGCTACTACAGTTCCCCTCTGATGTTCTTAGGTGGAGTGTGAGTGGCTTATGGTAGGTGTAGTCCTATTCTTTTGTGAGCATGGTTTACTTGATGTAGTGGTTATGATTTCATACATGGTAAATGCTTAATGTAGTTATGAGCGCTGTTTTGAGAAGTGTACTGACTTTGTAGTTACAGCCATGCTGATTTTCAGGGTATACACTTCCAGAATACAGCTAGACATTTGTTACTCTATGTTTTTGTGACTTTTGACCTTAATTATAGGTATCCAGATTAACAGCATTAGTAACACATCACATATTCTTTGACTATTACTTTTAGTTCAATAAATATTTAGCTAACTTGGACCATTGCAGTGATGTCTGCTGAGATGTAATTGATAACATATGACAAATATTTAGTTCTTACTTACCAGACTCCAGACCTTCCGGCATTCCAAACAAGCTCTCCAGCAGAATGATGTCAGGCCCCTTCTTCTCCCAGGCAATAAAGTGCACAGGTGGCACGGGAGGGCAACCTTCAGTCTGTTGTGCGGCCAGGTGTTTTTGCTTGCCAAACGCTTGACCCTGCTCCTGACGTAGCACCCCCTCTTTTTGATGTCATCCATTGTGCGCAGGGTGGGGGCTACTGCATTCACCTTGCTGACGATCCTGTCCCACATCTGGTTTTTCTGGCTGATGGATCTCTGTTGGACTAAGTTCCTGAATAACTGTGGCTCTTCTCTGAGAATTTCATCCTCATGCACTGTCAACTCATCATCTGAGAAATGTGGCTGCTTCTTCTTAGATATTGTAATTGTGTGAGTGTGAGTGTGAAATGGAAGCTATGTACAGGAAAAGTAATAAAAAAAAAGATGGTGATATGTGCAGTGAGTGTTGGTATTGCAGTGCGTGAGCTTGTGAAGGGCTGGCTGAAGTGTAAAGGGGAATGGCAAAGGTCACCATCCAAGTGCAGGATTGTGATAGCAAAGGATTATGGTCTAGTAAGAGGTTTTCTTTCTAGGTGGATTGGGAGGTGTGTCTCCTCTTTCAGTTGACAGCGGCTGTGTCATTTTGTGAGCACAAACTATGGTTGGTGTTGTGTTATTTGGCGTGACTTTGTCAGCTTTACACTTGCCATGTGGCACACAAACCGCCATGGAATGGCAACCGGATCGGATACATTGTAATTGGGTCGGCGGTACAAACGATGCATTAGCGTATTTGAAATCCCTATGGAACAGACTTTGCGACCGACGCGGTCAGATCAGACTCTTTTATGACTGACGCGGTTGGGTCGGAGACATCTTCAACCGACTCAGTCGTAGATTTGCCTGGTATACATCATAATACGGTGGTCGGAGACATCACGGGTTAGTTGGTCACATTTTCCCTGTGATAATGTTGGTCGAATGGTCTTTCTGACCGACATTGTAATCGGCCCCATAGTGTTCACCCAGAACATTTAGCATTGATTGAACTTACATTCACCTACTGTGAATAGCCCTCAACGAAAAGGAGCAAATGGGTTGCACTTGTGAATGATCAATTTTGCAATAGTGATTGGACAATTTTGCTTCTGCATTTGCACTGGTATAAAATGTGACTATCAATTAGGCCACCTGCAACGAATGTAATGCATCTGATGCATGAGCATGGATAACAGGCACTGGACATAGAAATGTAATATTTACAGAAGATCACAATCAGAATTTTGATGCATGCCTTCATTTTTAATGCAGTAGTGAAACTCTAGGTCCCACATGTAACGGGTTGAGCTACCGTCTAGTATAGGTAATTTAGGGCTGGACCTCTCCCAGAGAAATATAACAGCATTTGTTCATGTTCTGAGATTATGCAAAGGGCCAGAGATTAAACTTCCATGGCACTTCACTTCAGTGAGCTCTACTGGCACAACATTTGCAAGTGCTGCCAATTCAAACTACCAATACACACATACAAGGCCTTGCACAGCACTGGCCAGTATACCTGAAAAACTGCATATACTTTCACCAGGGTGCCAACACATAGCCTCACTTGCACACATCCCTGCATGCACAAAAGCAGAACAGGAGGTCCCTTGTTCTCCTACATCGCGCCCAAAACTTGGAACAACCGCCCACAAGATATCAGAGCCACCTCCTGACTCCTGGAGTTCCACAAGAAGCTTAAGACATGGGTCTTCAAATACCTCTGCTCGGACCAATGCCTACACACCTGCACAAGTGCCTGGATACCCTCAAGGGTGATTAGTGCGCTATGCAAATAGGCATAACATAATAATACTTCTAAAACTGTCAGTATTCACTTTTAAAATGACTTTTCTGCCTTTGTTTACCTTAACCTGTCAGAAATGGGTCATTACGGCAACTCTAGAACACATGTAAGTACTTCCTTCTTATATGTGTTGTTTTAAGTACGTACTAATGAGAGGAATCAATACTGCCTTTAACGATTTTCCTAGTTTTTGTACCGGTTAGGACATTAAAATGCCTGTCATGCTTGTTAAAGACCGGACAGGTATCAGTCATCTGGGAATAGGAGAGCAGGTGTCCTCTTTGTTCTAGTGCAGTGGTTTAGTTTGTCTTTCAGGGTACCTTGATGGAAAATATCCTGCTATAAATGGATACTCATTCTGAATTACAAACATTGATAGCTGTGCTGGGCACTCTGTAATAACTGTCGTAAAAGTGACGACCGGTCAAAGATTTCACTACAGTAATTTGAAAAAAGTATAAAATACAATGATCTCAATTACTTGGGCAGACACCCTATCATAAATACGTTTATATACCAGCAGCAGAGCCAATTTGAACTATATCATATATCTAGGCAAAAATCAACAGGATGGACGAGTCCCATTCAGCTGTCCAATCAATCACGCCATGCTGTAGAATGAGAGATGGGGCGAAAGTAGCAATAATAATTCAGTCCCTTCAGACGAGTGAGAAGTCAGGGGGGAACTGCTGAGGCTCGGAAAGTGATAAAGTAGTGACGTCAGCTTCTAATCATTTCTCTCGCTATCACAATGACATTGGGAGGCCTTCGGAAGCAAGTGGTCACATAAAAAGCAACACCAGCAACTAATCATTACTGATCGGAAGAAGATGGTAATTGGAAGTAAATTTCTGCAAACGGAAGTTTTTACATTAACTGATTGCTTTTCGCCTGAAGCTGATGCCTTGAAAGGGAAACGGCCATTACAACGCGGCTGTGCCCACCATGCCATTACAATGCGAGCATTACAACGCATGCCCCATTACAATTCATAGACTTTACTATGCGTTATTTTACTACACATATGCTACTACTAATCATGCCATTACAACGAATTTGGTTGTAAAGGTATGGTAAAGGCATATGTGTGGTAAAAAATATATGTGTGGAAACAAACCTGTTGGTATGCGATCCATGTCGTTATAGGAAACGAGAGACTCTTCAGCTTGCTCACAATGACGTGCACCCCCCCCCCTGCAGAGGAGCTGTCTGCACAAACCACGAGGAGAGAGGTGAGGGGGATTGGGACTGGGGCAGGGGGATACTATTTAAGGTGCTGAGGGTCAGGGGAGGTTGCACAGGGGTAGTGTTTTAGGCTAGAGAAAGGATGAGGGGTGGGGGGATCACGCAGGGTGTGTTAGGATTTATAGGAGGGAAAGGGGTGGGGGCCTTGGGGGTTGTGCAGGGGTAGTGTTTTAAGGTACAGGGTAGAAAAAGGACTGGGAGCTGTGGAGGTCGCGCAGGGGCAGGGATTTAGGGTTTAATGCAGGGGAAGGGTATTTTTTTAGAAGGGTTGGGGCCGAGGATAGGATGTGTCAGGGACCAGTATTAGGGTTAAAGGTAGGGTCAGGGAACCCTTTACCACGCATATGCTTTTATCAAACGTGCTTTTACAACAAATTTTGTTGTAAAGGCATATATAGTAAAGGCATATTCGTTGAAAAAATATGCATGGTAAAGGTTTGCGTTGTAATGGCATTCACGTTGTAACCCATCCGTGGTAAAGGCATGCGTTACAATGGAATGCAATGTAACGTCATAAAGCCTCCTTGAAAGCATGAGGTAAGTGTGAAGAAAGGGATAAATGTGGGAAGATGGCACCCTAGGTAAAATGTCATTTTGAGACGACCAGTGGTACAGCTAGATTGCCATGGGCCATAGTGCAAGCAAACTAATGGGACCCCCGCACTAGGGTGACATCTCAGCCTGTCAGCTGCCCCAACACCCCTCAACCTCTTTCGACAGAGTCTGCATTTGCAATATCAAAACTCACTACCATTCTCATACACACACTAATCCATTTGCACTCTTATCACTGTAGTTTTGTAAGTCAAAGCCATATCACTAGGAAGCATTAACAAAGCCAATAGGTTTGGCTCTTGCAAAGTTCATGCACACAAAGACATAACATGCAGGGATCCCACATTCACACGGCTACCATAACATAGGCACAACCCTCACGCTGCACTCACACAGTCACAACTTTCAACCTTAGACTGCTTACCCTGCACTTCCAAAAGGCAATGTTAATCCTGCATTCTCACAGGCACAACCCTCACAATGCTTTCACTAAACATGGGGGTTATCCTGCACACACACAAGCACACTGCTCACACACAGGTACACCACTCACTAGGAAGGAACAAAGTTTGGATAGATGGTGGAACTGGAGGCACAAATTGCATTTCTGGTGCATTGTGCCACTAGTACAATTCAAAGCTGTTGAATTAATCTACATTGAAGCCTAAATGTCCACTGAAGTGATCTCCCATTAGCCACACTTGGACCAGCACTGCAGACTATGTCAGTCTAATCTTTGTGGACTTTGCTGTGAAGGGAATCAATATAAGTCCCATTTGCCTTCTCAAAAGCAAGGTGGTCATTTTATTTGTAGTACAAGCACAATGCTCAAATAATTTAAGAAAAGCAAAAAAAAGGCCAGCTAAATGTGGAGGGCATATGCTTCAATAAAATATTAGAAAGTAAAGCTTCTCCCAAGCCTGCCATCTTGGAACAGTAAAAAATGTATGTAAGGTATGCAGAATATCGTTTCAAGATGGTTTTGACGCTTACAGCAGTGATGCTTGGAGCTCTGCATAAGAAAGTTGTGGTCCAGTAGCAATTGCAGCGCAGCTCCTGGTACTCTCACTACTCAAAAAGCTCTAGTCTGTATTTGTACGAGCTAGTGGTGGTTGAACTAAAAGAAAAATCTCAGGAGGTTGAACTCCACTGGAAGCATAATAAAAGACAAAGTAGTGTTACTCAGTCTGCCTGACTTCCTAAAGGCCATAAGGTGCCCACTAGGCAAAGCCAAACATTGGCAACAAAGCCAGTGGTTGAAGAGGACTGATCCACTGCCCAATTGTCTATCTGCTGTTCTGAAGAGCGGCACTAACATGTGAATGATACTCTGTCTGATTGATAACCGAAGTGGGCTTACCAAAAGCCCATTTTCTCTAAGCAAGATTATGTAGTATGTTTGTTAACATATGAAGCTGAGGAGACAGCTTAAACAGTTTGTTTGTCAGAACAAAAGCAAGCACACAGAAAAAGATTGAGCACAAGGAGCAGGAGCACTATTTAAGATAATCAAAGTATTTATCCTGAAACACATGGAAGAAGTGTGTTATTGCAGGACCAGTGCAAGTTTCCTTTTAAAGACATGGAACAAGTGTGGTACTGCAATGCTAGCCAGTGCAAGCTTCCTTGAAAGGACTTGAACAAGTATGCTAATGCAGGGCCAGTCAGTGCAAGTTTCCTTCAAAGACATGGAAAATGTGTGGTACCAAAGAGCCAGCCAGTTCAAGCTTCCTTCAAATATACGGTACAAGTGTGTTATTGCAAGGTCACTGCAAGCTTGTTTTGAAGACAGGGAACAAGTGTGGCACTATGCAGCACCATTTAATGCCTTCCATAGATATAATAAACAAGCAGGTGTTCAGATTTGGTGCAAGTGTAAGGAACAGCCCCGGGAAGTACGAGTATAAACTTTACTCATATGCACTGTAAGATTTCCACATATAAAACAGGTACAGTGCCTGAGAGGAGTACACTCTTCCCTCAAACCCATAGAAAACATACCTAGTTGTGCAGAAACAGTGCAAGCTTCCCTCGCATGCACAGAGCATGGACAGCATCTGCAGCAGCAATCCAAGACTGTCTGTAAACACACACGCACACAATGTACAGCATTTGCCAGCAGTGTAAGTTCTCCTCACATAGGTTCAAGATAGGCATTAGTAGTGCAGGCTAAGATATCCTCACATACAAAACAAGTATCACACCAGCAGAAGCACCCAAGCTTTTTTCAGGCCCAGAGTAAATTATGGAGGTAGGTGAGCCACTGAACGCTCAGGCCAGATGCTAGACTTTGTTTCAGCTTGATGTCCTCTTGAGCCCTCAAGCTCAAAACTAGCTGAGATGTCTTGTGGCTTCTGCTGCTACCCAATGCTCTAACCTCAAGCAGCAACGATGAAAGACAAACCATTAAACTTTGATGTCAAACAGCAGCAAGAAAGGTATCCAAACCTGTGACTGAGTTACACAGTGTGAAAGCAGAAAGCAAATTGTATGATCATAGGCGATTTTTTCATTTTATCGTGTCTCCTATTTTGTTCATTACTGCATGTGAGAAAACCTTGAAATATGTTAGAATGTATGCTACACAAAAATCTCTCTTATGTTTAACCTAATGGACTATAGTGTTACTCCATGCAAAAAAAGAATATAGCCCACATAAAGTGTGCACAAGACAACTAACTTGCCTCTTAGTTCACTAATGATATTGTTGTCAGAATGGGAGGTGGAGCATGAATATTTTAATAACTTCACGTTTAAAACCAATCACTTTTTGTGGATGCCTCTCAATGCAGTGACATAATCTAGTGCAATGAGATGAAAAACTTGTCAAATAAATGTACCTTTTTTGAATTTTGAAGGCACTTTATAATATTTTGATATAATATCTGTGGCATAATTTCCCTGCCAGCTCATCTTGTACCAGGGTACTTAGAGCCAAGACATACCCTTGGTTCGGCTCTTCTTGTTAATTTGTGGCATGCTCATTTCTACTACATTACATTGTATAACAGTTATTCTAGTTCCCCTTCTTTCAGTAAATCACTCTGGCTAGCAACATCTTGTTTTCTTGGATTCTGTCCTGTTTCCATGTGTCTCAGAAGGATAAATATTCCTACTTCTGGTTGTAATAAGGAAGAATTGTGCACTAGCGCTACCAAGAAGTTGTTTTAAAGTTACCTGTGCATTTTTTCAGCATAAAATATATCATTCAATTTCCCAATTCCAGCCCTCTATCCTAAGTAAGTCTATGTCCTTTTACTAACTATCAATGTTTGCCCTGCTCGCTCAGGTTGAACGCAGTGATTACTGTGACTGTCTTGTCTTCGAGAGCCATGCAGCATGGGCATAATGCCTTCTTTGACCTCTGCCGGCTTCAGGCAGCCAGGGCCAAATGGGAATATATGACGTTACAACACAAATATTTACAATGCATGCTTTTACAATGCGGTTTTTACAACGCAACTACCATTACATCGCATGATTTTACAACGCATACCATTACAACGCATAATACTTTTAGTGTAACAGTAGGGTAAGTGTTGGATAGTGTAGGGGTAAAATTACTATTCCCACTCCAGTGAGTGCAACAGTAGGGTAAGTGTTGAATAGTGTAGGGGTAAAAATTACTATTCCAACTCCAGTGAGTGCAACAGTAGGGAAAGTGTTGGATAGAATAGGGGTAAAAATTGCTATTACCATCTACCGCGAAACCCATACCCACCCTAAAACAAAAAAACACACCATTACTTACCTTATAATGCGTTGTAGTGACATGAGTTGTAATGCGTGCATTGTAATGGCATGCAATGTAAAGGCAGCTGCGTTGTAACAGCAGCGTTGTAAAAGAAATGCGATGTAATGAGTGTGTTGTAATGGATGTTTCTCCCAATGGCATACTCTGCATTTACAAAAGTGAGCAAGCACACTGCTCAGCTGTTCAGTAAGCGCACATTGAGACCTTCACAGTGCCCCACCGGTGCTTCAGTAGATTCTGCTGCTCCGAGTCTGACTCCTCCAGCTGAGGGAATCGGACAGAGCTAACAGCAACCTTCATGTGCTTGAAAAAGCCCTGTGGCTTAAGTAGGGGGTAATTCTATTGACATTCTGAAAAACCCAAGCCTCACAAAAAGAACAAGTGTCACAAATGTGCTATGCTCACTCAACAGGAGATTGGTAATGGTGTAGTATGTAGATGGTATTGCATTTAGGAGCACAGTGTCACAAATATATTACTAAAGCGTGGTGTGGTAGCCGGGAAACAGCATTTACATCGCATGCTTTACATCGCATGCCATTACAAGGCGGTCATTACAGCGACTGCATGGTTACATTGCAAACCATTACATCGCAAGTCTAACAACAACTTGCTGTAGGGGGCAGAAGGTGTTGGATTCACGATCCAACACCTTCCCTGCTGTTGCACAAACTGGAGTAGAAATAGTAAATTATACTATTCATAAGTCCAGAGTGCCCCCTACAGCAAGTTGTTGCAACAACTTGCGATGCAATGGTTCGTGATGTAACAATGCAGTCGCTGTAATGACCTATTTATAATGGCATTCGATGTGAAGAATGCGTACTAATGACATATATTTGTGGTAGCCCCTGTCATCAACAAACAACACATTTTCTATTGAAATTACCACTACGTTTACACAGATTTACAGTTTTTCTGATAAACCTATATAGGACACAAATGATAATCTGTGTAAATTTGATTTCAGAAAATGTTTGCCATTTGTGCCTCACCCTCTGCAATAAATAGCCCAATGCTATCAGTATATGGCAAGCCCAACTTCCCTACCATGAACCGCAATAGGTCATAAAAGGTCATACTTTAAGCAGCTTTTAGGGCAAGTGATGGAGATGTGTATAGATTTTAGCAGGGAGACACAGGAGAGCCCCAGCTCTGTTGAGAGCACAGAGGCAGGCAATTACAGGAAACGCGATGAAAATGTAATGAGGGTTATTGACTTTACACCCTGATTTGAAGGATTTTTGCCTTACTAAAGTCA
Organism: Triturus cristatus; assembly: GCF_964204655.1. Lineage (NCBI taxonomy): Eukaryota > Metazoa > Chordata > Amphibia > Caudata > Salamandridae > Triturus > Triturus cristatus. Next base: position 541,947,436 of record NC_140594.1, on the reverse strand, counting down.
GAAATTATTAATGATTGGGCCTGGGCTCCGTTCGTGAAGTTTTCTGCACTCTGCTGAATTTTTTCCTCACTCGCCCTTGCCAACATCAAGTTGGCGAGGGAGGAACATCCACCTCCCGGCGAGATTTCTCGGGCGGGAGGCCAGATTTTTAAATGCAGGCAGTCACGAATGGTCATGACCACTCTCATTGAGAAACCTTCTGTTCATGTTGAGAAAACTGCCACTCAAGCGCCCTCTTCTCTGTAGATGGTGCCCTTTGCCTGATTTTACAGTGCGGGACAAAAACATGGTGCCGAAAATCAACGTGAAAGGTGTGACCAAACACACTCTGCTGCTTGTTAAGCTCCACGTAGCGCAGCAGAATTTTTTGATCACTTTGAGCGGTTCTGCATGGCTTATTCATGAAATGGGATCCCAATATATCAGTTATGAACTCCTCACTAAAAGGGTAACAGATAAACTTTGAATTGTCACAAATTAGGCATACGGGTAGCACTTCAAATTCTGAAGTCTGTTTAACTAAGATTATGAATCACCTGACCCATGAGGTGACCCTGAATTTTCATATAATGACCATTACGAAACTTCATATCCTTGAGTTTTAGCAACTATTAAAAAGTGATGTCAGAATAGGTTGCTGGAAACAGGTACAATGGGAAGGAAGGGGCAGGGTGCTCAACAATGGCACAGGTGTGACCATTCAAAGAAAACAAATCTGGGTATTATAACTTAGGTGAAGTTAGAATCAATACTTGAACTGGACATCTATCGCTCTATATGCTTTGGAGATTTACATTGGATGCTTAACATTTAGCAGAGGGGCAATGATCCTCTGCCAAAAACAGCCTCTGCCATGCGGTAAGGAAATGTGCTGATTTAGCAAGTGAACCTTTTAACCAGTGCACAAGAAACGTATAGCAGCATAAACGACTGACCTACCTTTCTTAACAAGTTTTTGACAAACGTATCGATTTTGTACCAAATCCAAACCCAGGGTCTAGGGTCTAGTTCTTTCCAGCCCCAGTATGGAGTTTAAAAATTCAGGGAAGTATTCGAAAAAGGAACCGTGCATCTCATGTACCACACTTACGTTTTTATTGCACATATTTGCCAACATTTATTTACATGCAAAAGGGGTATTTTGAGACAGAGATTCTGTTGAAAATTGCATTTGCTCTTCATTTGCCTTGGAGCGAGGGACATTTTGTATGGAAGAAATTTCAAAACACTGAAAATAATTCATTTTTGACCAAGAAAACAGAAGTCTCCCTCCTTTTAATTTTTCAAAGCAGGTGCTGTAATGAGAAAGTATATGACCATTTCTCACCCTCCCTCTAACATCTGTTAAAAGGTGGGTATTGTTAGTGAGCGATGGCCAGCATAAAGTGCTGCCAAGCACAGAGAGTCTTGAGACAAAATCAAGTCTCTCAAATTGGACAAATGCAAGACATTACAAAATGATAGGCCTTATTTACAGTGCAGCAGAAAGGTTAGTCCTTCACAGCCTAATACCCTTTGGGGCATAGTGAAAGTGGGCTCAGAACATTTAGAGTTGGGCACACCTTCAATATATTAGCGACAGAGACTACTCCGACTCTGCCACTGACATACACCTCCGAAGGGCCGCTGGAGGTTTTGCAATTTTACCTCCCATCCTATATGGAGTGAGTGAACAAATGACATTTTTTTACTTTTGCTTGCCACCATAGTGAAAGTGGGCTCAGAACATTTAGAGTTGGGCACACCTTCAATATATTAGCGACAGAGACTACTCCGACTCTGCCACTGACATACACCTCCGAAGGGCCGCTGGAGGTTTTGCAATTTTACCTCCCATCCTATATGGAGTGAGTGAACAAATGAAATTTTTTTACTTTTGCTTGCCACCATCCAAAACCTGGCAGCAAGTGAAAGAAAATATATTTCAATGACCCCATGCCATGGGAGAAACATGTCCTGGCAAGGGGGTCATTGCTTTTTCTATCTACAAAATGAAATTGAAAGTATGCTGTTCAGCACAGTCAAGCTGACGGAGCTGTACCGCACGCTTTCAATACATTGACAGAAATCGCTGTGATGGTGGTTCCTGTCAATGTAAGAGATGTCTGCTGGTACAACTGTGTAGTAAAGAGGAGACTGGGGTTGGGCAGGCATGTTGGACGTAGCTGGGTGTATCTATTCACTTTTAACTCCTCACTCCTACAGGCATCATCAACCACTTGTGTTTTGGGTTTGGGTATCGAGAAGTGGAACATCAAAACCAACATATAGTCGAGAGAAACTCCTTCCTCCCCCCCACTGCATTCAGATTTCTATCAAAAGTAATTGGGTAGGTTTCATCCCATAGGTGGCTGGATTCATGCAATGGGTCCTGACTGTGGGCATAATTCGTTCCATTCTGTCAATGATCAACAGATAGATTTGTGTAGTATCCTGCATTTGTAATGAAATGTATTTTACACCTCCTGATCAGCCAGTGCCTGTGCTCTGTGCCCAATAGAATGTTGGAGTCATGATGTGCCTCGGAATGTTGCGACACAGAGAGGTGAAGTGACAGTTGGGCATGGGCTGAGCAACAGACAGGCTGCTCCTGGTGGGGCTCTCCTTCAAATACTTGTTATTTAGAATTATACTACTTGTCAACTACTTGAATAAATCTCACTGAATTACTACTTCCTGCGTGGATCTCCTCACTACATTTGATGGCGACGAGTTGGTGACGTACCTATGAAGAACAAGCAAATCTAAGGTACCTGGCCAACAAAGGTGGTCCTGGAGATGGGAAATCTTCAGAGACTACAGTGGCAACTACCACAATGTACACAAGTGGAGGTATCGATAGGAAAGAAAAATCTACATACAAGAAACATGCGTGTTCCTCACAGAACAACAAAGACGACTACAAGGAAGAAACAAGTACTACACAAAAAAAAAGAAGACAAAAGAAAAAAGAAAAGATGAAGCACTACGCCTCTCAGCCCCACCAGTGTCCTCACCACTGGACAGCCCTAGCCTAGGCGTGCTGTGCTCATCTACTCTACACATTTTGGATTTTGGCGTAACCATCGCAGTATGCTTCACTACCACGTGCCTTCTAGTACTTACAGATATCTGTTTGTTTCATCTTGATTTTTCTAACAGCGGTAAGAAGATGTTGCTGAATTTTGCCTTCTTATTACATTGTGCTGTGTAATCCTCAGCACCTGCCGTCTATGCTGTGTGACCTTGTGCACATCTACACTACGTATTGTGAACTCTGAATCTTTCTACATGTGGTTCTGCCTTCATGACCACCATCATTCTGCTGAACAACATGGTGTAAATCCTATCGCTAACTTTTTCAGGAAGTTTCCCAGCACAAATGTATCTACCCTACAATACTGCATTTGCTACTAGTTTCTATCGTCAACTGCAATGCTACAACGTTTGTGGTAATCTACTCTTTGGACACTGTTCATGTCGTTCAATGAAAAGGACTGCCTGCAACTGTCTGTGATTATGTTCACTAAGGGTGGTTCATGAGGAACTAATTTTCGCCTCTTTCTATGAAGAAAATGTTGTGTTTGACTTTTCTTCCTCACCTCTTTGAATTTGTGGCATTTACCACTCTGCCTAATCTGCGTTAGTTTCTGTTGGAACGGGACAATGCGGGTGAGCTAGTTTTCCTATCAAAATCTTTTTTTTTCTCTTCAGTGACATGGCGGCAAGGTACGTTAAACCGCCACCCTGCTTTTGGGAAGTTTAACGTTTTCACAGTGTCAGCATGCGCTTACCTCTCTCTTGTAAGCGCGCGAAATATCTTTTGCACCACAGCCTTCTATGACGGCATGACTCATCACGCAAGATCTGGCTGTAGGATACTGTTAGGCACACGAACACACCATGAGCCATCCGGTCTTGCGTATCGTACGTGCCACCATCTTGTGGTTGGCGACAGTAGGACCCGGATCCACACATCCATTTTGCTTACTTTTACAGCATTGTGTTCTTGCTGTTTTTCGTGTATTTTATCATTATCCTCTGAGCTCCACTTTTCTCAGTCATTTGGAAGGTAATCAGGCAGCGTTTTCGGAAGGATGCCGACGGTGAAGACGCAGCTAGCCTTCCATTTCCAAGGTCAGGGCATTCCTGTTCAGCAGAGTCAGCAGTCTGCCTGAGTCCTCCGCCATCTATCACATTAGGTGAGAGTAGCTGGTAACTACAACAAGTGAGCGCACGCACATTACCTCTTCATGGCTCGCTTTCAGTCATTCTCACAACTCTGCCTCCACCTCGTACACCTCGCTGGCTATTCACTGCGCGGTACATGGAGAAGTCAGGCGGACTACGCATGTTATGTTTTTTGTTCAGCATGCTTCACATCGGATGTATGCACATCTTGTGCATCTTTAAAGAGTAGTGCCAAGGCTTCATTTCCACCACTCAATGATACGCTCTTCCACTACCGTGGTCACCAGCATTTAACGTCACAGTCTAAATAATGTGATTTGTTACTTGAACCTACTGCATCACATGCATAATTGTATTGGTTTGCTGGTAAATGTAGGGTGGATTTTCTTGGCTCATCATGTTACGTTCAAGGACTCTGGGTACTTACCTCTTTTGGTTCAGTGTTCATTTCACATGTGTACATTTCACATTTTACTATTCCCTTCATAGGGATGGCAAAGGGCACCTGTCCCTTCCGCTCGCATTGCACCTGCCTACATGGGCTACATACGGTCTTATCCCTTTCACAGGGCACTGTCTCTTGGGTTATAGTCCCATTCACATTTGCAATTTCACCCTCACACAGGGCGCCTTATGGGTTGTAGTCCCATCTTTACAGGGCAGTACTGTTTTCCTTTAACATGGGGGTTCACTTTACACTGCCTGCTTTGGCATGGGTTTTGTCCCATTCTCAGTGCTCCTCACACTCCTGCCTAAGGGTAGAGGACGGTCATGGGTTTTAGTCCCATCGGCTGATATTGTGTTTCTACAATAAGTCACATTGCTGTTTTTACAACGCTATCTCATTCTCATATCTGATTTGTAATGTCTTTTTGAAAATTGGGAGAGGATTTGTTACACTAATTGTATTTATTTTCCTCTTCTCTGTTTTCTCTTATGTCCAGCTTTCCTCGTGATGTTATACAAAATTTTCATCCTTGGTCCGGATATACATTGCTTGTTGTCGTCCTTTGTCTCCAGCCTTCCCTCGTTCGTATTTTCATTCTTTTTCTTCCCTGTTCAGGAGGAGATCCGTTATTCCCTCTTCTTTGTGTCGGTGTGTATGCTTCATGCCTTGTTCTTCCTTCCTTTCTTGCGTGCCTGGCCAGTGAGTATGTTTGGGGGTAGTCTTTGGTGCGTCTATGGCTTTCCGTCATATGGTTGTTTACTTCGCTTTATCTCTGCTTCCTTCTCCTTTCTACTCCTTTCTGGAGGGTATTCATCCTTTCCTTTCATGTTCATTAACTATTCGCTTCTTTCATCTATCTCTTCGCTCTGCCTTGCTTACTCTTTTCCTTTACGTTTATTCTGTTACACCGTTGTTCCTCCCTTGCGTTCTGTTCTTGGTTTTCTCTTGTTTTATCTTATTCATATATTGCATTTGTGTTTCCGTTGGAAGGACAAAGGGTAATGAAGTATCCTGCATTTGTAATTAAATGTATTTTACACCTCCTGCTCAGCCAGTGCCTGTGCTCTGTGCCCAATAGAAAGTTGGAGTCATGATGTGCCTCGTAATGTTGGGACACAGAGAGGTGAAGTGACAGTTGGGCATGGGCTGAGCAGCAGACAGGCTGCTCCTGGTGGGGCTCTCCTTTACAACTTAAATACTTGTTATTTAGAACTATACTACTTGTCAACTACTTGAATAAATCTTACTGAATTACAACTTCCTGCGTGGACCTCCTCACTACAATTTGTTTCATGTGTTCACTGTATTTCCATTCATGTTACTCATGAGACAACATGAACATTTTTGCTTAATAATGTCTTCAATGGCTGGTGCCAGAGCCTTGTCAAAGGATGGTTGCTACTTGGGTTAAAGGCAATCTTGAAGTAAAGGTAATGTTCAACACTGGACACTAACTAAGGGATGCTAACTATAATTCTTGTATTCGGCCCATAGTTATAATTTGCCCATCATCTGTCATTCTTACCTTCAATGTGGATAACCTGTTCTCAGTTCAGCTCACAGTTAGCTGGTGTTGGTAATGGTACTTGCTGACGAGCTCCCAGTCTGGAACAGGATCAGTTAGGGTAAACCCTCTTCTTCACACAGGTAACATCAGTGGATGACTCACAACCTGGCATATCTCAAGCAGCAGAGCCTTAATTTAAGGAGATTGCACAGTCAGAGGGCCTGAGCTGGGTCATGGACCTAATGAGGGATTATTAGCGGCAGACTCTAAGGATGAAGAAGGAAATTCTCTGCTCTGGCACCAGGTAGCACCCAAAAGCAAAAATATTGTTAAAAGCACATGGGCTAGGAGGAAGCACAAGCCCCAAAACTATTACCATATAATCCTCCAAACACATCAAGCCAGGCATTCCGTAAACCACATCAAGCCTACCTATGGCAGTTTACACCCCTGATTCCTCCCCAAAAATCAGACCCTAGATTCTAGCACCCCAGCTGTTTCAGTGTCCAAATAAGGCACGCGTGGCTCACAGATGGCCATTGGTACACTAGCATACAAACCTTTTCATAAACTACAGAGCAGGATGAAAAAGGGGCCCCTCCCCAAGCCCAAGCACTGCTTCATGAAAGGGTTTCAATGCTTTTGCATTTGACTCGTGAGGGACATCTAGTAACGACTAGTGGAACTGCAGCTTGATGTAATAATAATTTTAAGGCTTTTGCATTTGACTCGTGAGGGACATCTAGTAATGACTAGTTGAACTGCAGCTCTTTGTAGAATTATTTTGATATTGGACACTATAATATTCACTGCCCACTGCTAATCTCGTACCATAATGCTTTGCAGGGCCTTTGGTTGGGATTGTATTTTTGCCCATAACTGTGCTTGGGGTGGTCCTAGTAGGAAGGGACCACCACTGAATCGTTCACCAGCATGATATGCTCTTTGTGTTCAAGGCATCTGCTTGGTCCTCCCTCTAGGTTAGGGGGGACCCCAAAATCATCACATTTCTCATTGCCTAATATTTTCATTCACAGTTCACTTTTGTGAATTGGTGATATGCTTTTTAGCATGTAAAATTGCTTTATCAAAGCATTTGTGGGTATTGTTGATACTGCTGCTATGCTACGTGCTGTAGCACAGTTTTTGCACTTTGCATAGTGCGTAGTAGTGCAAAGTACGCATGCTCCGTGAGCGAAGTGTAGTACTATGCCCAGGGTTTATCTAGACACAAAGAAACATGCACAAAACAACCTAACAGTTGTCCCTATCCCCCAGAGATATTCAATGTGAGCAACCCTATCATTCTTCAGACTAAAATAGAGTCTAAAAAGATTAGAGCCCCTCAACACAATGGGGAATTTGATAATCTCAGTTCGCAATCCAACAAGACTTACAAAGCCATGCAATTCGCAATTAGAGATATGAAGAAGCTTCAGTGCTCATCAGAAAAATGGCTTTCAAAAATGAAAGTTCTTCAGAAATCCATTCACGAAACCCATTTTAAACTAAGATCTACCCCAATGGTAGCGTCAAACAGAATTTTCCGGCCCCGTAAACAACTCAGTTATCTGACAGACAATAAGATTCAAACCCTTCTGTTATCATATGAACCAACCCCCACTACTCCCACTAAGATAGGTAAAAACAATATTCAAACAGTCCCAATGAATGCTTGCAGAACTGCCAAGCCCAACAATAGAAGACTGAATTTTAACAACCTAAAAAATGTGTTATTAATTCCCGACAAGCATGACTCGTCAACGATCAAACCACAGAAACATATTCGATGCATACTACTTAATTGTCGGTTAGCAAAAAAACATGCTGCAGACATAGCCGACCTCATACTAAGCCAAGAAATCGATGTAACTATATTAACAGAAACATGGCTTTCTGACTCTTCTGCCCCATGCCTAGATCTACTATTCCCCCCGAACTACAGTATTATGAGACAGGATGGGCGAGACAAAACGGGAGGAGGCATTGCCTGTATACATAGATCTGACATTACCATCACAAAAATACAATCTGACCCATTAGACTCATGTGAATATCTGGGCATGTCCTTAAGATCCTGCAGTCCAATGATATTTTATTAGGAGACTTCAATCTTCATTGGGAGGATCATACTGACAATCAGATCATTCTTCTTAAAGCCTTCCTTGAAGATCATTTGCTGGTCCAAGAATGTCATCTACCTACCCACTCCAAAGGTTCTAACTTAGATTGGATCATAGCTAAAGAAAAAGCTATCGATAAAACTGTAATCACCCCCTGCGATTGGTCTGATCATCACATCATTACCTTCGAAATACCCTTGATAAAAACCAAAATGTCCTCACAACCAATTAATCCCAGAAAAAGGACTCGTGACACTAGAGAAATCAATATGGATAACATCGCAGCTCGCTGTGAAATAGGATTGCAACCACCTAAGAACATCGTTGACGTCAGTGACCTTACGAAGTACTGTAACAATACAATGTTGAGCATTATTGATGACATAGCCCCTTTAAAATTCAAAAGGATCACTGACAAAGACAAAAACCCCTGGTTTAACAGTGCCCTAAATGAAGAAAGACGACAACTCAGACTTACAGAGCGAAAATGGCAACAACACCCTTCATCGCCCCACTTAACCCAACTAAGACAGTCCAGGAAAGCCTACACTAAAAGCATTTTAAACTCAAAAAAAGACTTCTTCAGGAAAGAACTGGATAATGCAATAAATAGACCAAGGAAACTATTCAATCTACTAAAAGTTCAATCCAATAAATCTGCCAAATCTGCACCAGCTACTATAAAAACGATCTTAAACAGTGAAGATTTCTCCTCCTTCTTTACAGACAAAGCATATTCACTGGAGGTGGAGCTCAAAAAAGCAGCTGAAGATCCTGAAATCGTTAAGAGCACCTTAGATGAACGTCAGTAGATTTGGGAAAACCAAAAAACAATGTAGTTGGTCAGTATTCAAGCCTGTCAGTGAACTAGATATTGCAAAGATCACTTCGACCATTAAACCTAACAATCATTATAACGGTCCCATACCTGCAAAGTGTTGGTCTTCATTAAATCATCTGCTCACCCCATCATGGACAAAGTTAATCAATGCTTTGTTGACACAAGGCGAAATACCGGACTGCCTAAAAACTGGGCAAGTCACTTCAATTTTTAAAAAACAATCAGAGAACCCGTCTGATCCTAACAATTTCAGACCAGTAACAAACATTCCCATGCTAGTCAAAGTCCTGGAAAAATGTGTGCAACAACAATTGAGCCATCATATTTCGGAATTCAATCTGTTAAATGACTTCCAATCAGGATACAGACCAAAATATAACACGGAAATAGCAATTCTGCACATCGTGGATGACGCTTTACTTGCCCTTGACCATAACGAAACATGTCTCCTAATCCTGCTTGACCTTTCGTCGGCTTTCGACACGGTAAACCATGCAAAAATACTGGATCACATGAAAAATTGAATGGGATTAGAGGGAACAGTCCTAAAAAGGTTTAGATCCTCCCTAGAGAGCAGATCGCAAAAATTCATAGTCAAACAAACATTATCAGGTTCAACCAGAAATACAATCCGAATTCCGCAAGTGTCAACACTATCCCCGGCGTTATTCAATCTGTACGTAGAGCCACTCACGGAAACATTGCAAAGAGCAAACAGTTCTTTCCACATGTACGCATATGACACTCAGCTGTAGATCAAAGTCACATTGACAGAAGAGATAGGTATCATGAACCAGGCACTAATGAGAACCATTCATTGGCTAACCAGCAACCACCTGAAGCTTAACCCACATAAACCGAATTCCTGCTAATCACGCTCCAGAAAAGCGCAACGAGTAAATTAGAATGGTCCAACCTAATCACGGCTTTAAAGTGTACTCCGAAGATTGTGGACTCCACCAAATCCTTGGGAATTATTCTGGACAAAAATGTGAACATGCTATCACATATTAACACGATGGCAAAAAAATGCCCGGTTCCATTTAAGCTACCTCAGAAAACAGAAACCGTTCTTAAATAAGTCAGATCTCAAAACAGCAGTTCAGGCACTTGTCATATCAACGTTAGAGTATGGATGCACAAATCTGGCCGGGCTCCCCAAGATATCAACAGCCCCACTGAAAGCTTGTCTTAATGCGACCACATGACTTATAACTGGATAAATAAAATTCGAACATATCACCCCTTATTTGAAAGCACTCAACTGGTTGCCCTATGAAGCAAGAGTTCAATTCAAGTTGGCATGTATCACTCACAAAGCGATACATTACAAAGCACCAGGGTACCTAGCCCAGAAACTTACACTATCAGGAGGTTGCCAGGTCTCCAGGAGCAACACAGCACCAAAGAAAGTGTTCTTTGGTGCAGCTCCTAGAATCTGGAACGCTCTCCCTCCTAACATTAGAAGAATTACATCCATCGCTGCATTCAAAAAGGAAGCAAAATCTTTCTATATGAGTAAATACCTCCCATAATTTGAACAGACTCGCTATCATCATCGGTCCTTTCATAATCATATTCTTGACACCTCTCATCGAACATTAACCTTTTTGTGGGCTTGTATATATGTATTTTAAGCTTAATGTTCAGTTCTAATCATTGTACAACAAATGATGACTTGGTAACATAATGAAAATGTAAAGCGCTCTGATATTCTACTCAGGGTCATGTTCGCTCTATGGAAAACACCAAATAAATAAATAAATATAATGTTGAAAGCCCAGGATACGTGCAGGTGCATCCTAATTGCAGTGGTGGGACCACCGCATGTCTGGCAGGTGGCACCAATCACGGCTACTGTGGCAGGCGGACCAAGTCTGCCCGCCATCGTAATCAGCCCCTAAGTCATTAATATCATTTACAAAAATATCATTGTTAATAACATCATTTTGTTACTATTGTTATGCAATGCAGTTTTCCCCCAACCAAATTATTGACCACCACAGTCCAGACGGGCACATCAAATCTGACCACCCCTCGGACCAACTGCAGATGCTTGCATTGTGGAGGTGCCTGTCAGGCACTGCCATAGGGATTATGAAATCTCTTTCCCCTGGTCAATCTGCAGCGGTCAACAGGTCACAAAACGGCTGGCGGCATCGTATTTGATTGCCTGTAGCTGACCCCCCTTAATCCCAGGGACAGGGACATGTACCCTGGGGGGCACTATATCTCTGAACCAGTTGACAGGCACCGCATGGTGCCTGCCAAGTAGTGCAGGAATTTGTCTGCACCCTATTTTTTGTAATGCGACCACCACTGTGATGGTTGCAACATAATTCGGATGGTAAGTAGGCTGCCTCGTAGGCAGCTGGTCCCAAATCCGATATGATGGGGGAGGGACTGAAGTCCATTTACCATTGTAATGATCCTCTTAGTTTTTAATTATTTATGTAATTGATAATTAATTATTTTAATTGTACAATTAATTTTTTTACTTTACATTGTAGGTGTGGGATGTGGGTTTTGTAAGGGTATAGAAAGTAAATTAATTTTAATGAAGTAAAAATTCATTTTCAACTGATATTAATTAATTGGCAATAAATTATGTTATTTGTATAAATCATTTTTTGTTATATTACATTTTAGGAGTGGGTTGTGTTTTTAGTAGGGGTATAGGGTGGGACGTAACTAAATTAGAATTATTTAATAATTATTTTTTTGTTAATATTCAGTCTGTAAATGAAAAATAGTTATGTAAAATGTATTATTGATTAACTGTTTTCTGGTGTGTGTTATTGTTTTTGTATGTGTAATGGGTGTGTAGGAATATAGAAATGATTAATAATTATGTAAAAAATGTAAATACATTATTATTTATATTATATATTAAGTGTCAGTTGTTGAATTTGTAGGAATATAAGGTGAAAAGTTAATTAAATGCTAATACTTTATTATTATGTAATTATAAATAGTGTATTTTTAATTGAGATCTAATTATGAAAATTATTGAAGTAACAATTTTTAAATGTATATATTTGGTGTGTGTTGAATTATTTGTATTATTAAAGGGTGGGGTGGTAATTAACTACAATTATTTAAGGAATACATAATTATTGTTAATATTCTAACTAATATTGAATTATTTAAGGTATGTAGATAATATTATTTTAAGACCCTTATATATATGTTTTGCACTTTGTTTAAGTATGGGGTAGAAAGGTACTTAAGTAACAACAAATTAAAAATTAGGTAAGTATATTTTTTAATTACGTTATTTATTATTGTATGTTAGTTGTGTTGTGTTTTTAAATGTAAATACTATTATATTTATTAGTTGTCAATATTTTGAGAATATAGTTTTGTATTTTAATGATAGTATTATTTGTAGGAACTAATGATATATATTTAATAAATTAATACATATTTTTTTTACATTTTTAAATATATATATTTATTTTTTAACATATTTCTTTTTTAATTATTCACTCTGTTTTTGAAAATATTTGATTATGTTGAAGTGAATTAGTCTGTTTTTAATGATGCAACGACTGGAGTGGGAATGATATATTTTACATCTTCGCAATCCAACACTTTCCCTACCGTTGCAATGACTGGAGTGGGAATAGTACATTTTACCCTCTCCACATTCCAACTCTTTCCCTAGCTCACGTTGTCACTGGATTCAAGCAAGCCTGGCTGAAGACCGCTGAAATGCCAGAAACCGGTCCTAGGAAGCTTGTTTCCGGTCCAGGGAAGACATGGCTTGGCAGTTCGGGCTGGACTGTTCCCATGAGGCACAGGGTCAGACTGATTTGCATATGGCCATGTCTGAACTGGGGTGGCAGAGTGGGCTAAAGAACGGTGATGGATTAAACCCAGATCAGTTGACTGGGGGTGAGTGCTTGCAATGTTTAACACTCCGTCCATCATTTCCTTTGGTTTTTGCTTTGTTCGCCATAAGTTGGCAGGGTATGCTCAGACGTGAGTCCCTTGCTCACTTTGTCACTGGATTCAAGCAAGCCTGGCTGAAGACGGCTGAAATGCCAGAAACCGGTCCTAGGAAGCTTGTTTCTGGTCCAGGGAAGACATGGCTTGGCAGTTCAGGCTGGACTGTTCTCATGAGGCACAGGGTCAGACTGATTTGCATATGGCCATGTCTGAACTGGGGTGGCAGAGTGGGCTAAAGAACGGTGATGGATTAAACCCAGATCAGTTGACTGGGGGTGAGTGCTTGCAATGTTTAACACTCCGTCCATCATTTCCTTTGGTTTTTGCTTTGTTCTCCATAAGTTGGCAGGGTATGCTCAGACGTGAGTCCCTTGCTCACTTTGTCACTGGATTCAAGCAAGCCTGGCTGAAGACGGCTGAAATGCCAGAAACCGGTCCTAGGAAGCTTGTTTCCGGTCCAGGGAAGACGTGGCTTGGCAGTTCGGGCTGGACTGATCCCATGAGGCACAGGGTCAGACTGATTTGCATATGGCCATGTCTGAACTGGGGTGGCAGAGTGGGCTGAAGAACGGTGATGGATTAAACCCAGATCAGTTGACTGGGGGTGAGTGCTTGCAATGTTCAACACTCCGTCCATCATTTCCTTTGTTCGCCATAAGTTGGCAGGGTATGCTCAGACGGGAGTCCCTTGCTCACTTTGTCACTGGATTCAAGCAAGCCTGGCTGAAGACGGCTGAAATGCCAGAAACCGGTCCTAGGAAGCTTGTTTCCGGTCCAGGGAAGACATGGCTTGGCAGTTCGGGCTGGACTGTTCCCATGAGGCACAGGGTCAGATTGATTTGCATATGGCCATGTCTGAACTGGGGTGGCAGAGTGGGCTAAAGAACGGTGATGGATTAAACCCAGATCAGTTGACTGGGGGTGAGTGCTTGCAATGTTGAACACTCCGTCCATCATTTCCTTTGGTTTTTGCTTTAACCAGTCCTAGAGCCAGTGCTATGTTAAAAGACACTCAGAATACAGTGAAAACACCTACATACACTAGGGAACACTATGCGTTGGGGTCCCCCTGTGATTAGCATGACCTCCTCTGCAAGCTCCTAGTATACAAAAGGGCAGGGGATTAAAACTACCTACTAGACCACTAGGTACCTTCAGTAAGCGCCACAGAGCTGCGTTGCAGAGAGATGTAAAAAGGGGCACGGCCTAAGCCACCTGTCTGCAACGCAGCATAGTGGCGCTTACTGGAAGCATCTGGTGGTCTAGTTGGCCCCCAGGGTCCCTCAGGATTGAAGGGGAATTATTTCCCCAACTTAAAACGCGCCACAGGGCGTGTTTGCACACGTTAGTTCAGGCCCCGTCCCCTCCCTTCACCACTGTGTAAACACGCCCGTGTCCGTTTTTAGGTGGGAGATTAAGTTCATTTGAATCCTGAGGGTCCCTAGGGTCCAAATAGCCCACTAGGTGCCTCCAGTAAGCTCCACAGAGCTGTGTTGCAGAGAGGTGTAAAAAGTGGCACGGCCTGGACCACCTCTCTGCAACGCCGCTCAGTGGCGCTTACTGGAAGCACCTGGTGGGCTAGTTAGCCTCCAGGGGCCCTCCGGATTGAAGGGGATTATTTCCCCAACTTAAAAGGCGCAACAGGGCGTGTTTACACACGTCACCTCAGGCCCCGTCCCCTCCCTTCCCCACTGTGTAAACACGCCCTGTGGCCTTTTTTTAAGTTGGGAGATTAAGTCCTCTTGAATCCTGAGGGTCCCTAGGGGCAAAATAGCCCACTAGGTACGTCCAGTAAGCGCCATTGCAGAGAGGTGTAAAAAGGGGCATGGCCTGCACCACCTCTCTGCAACGCAGAGCAGTGGCGCTTACTGGAAGCACCCGGTGGGCTAGTTGGCCCCCAGGGTCCCTCAGGATTGAAAGGGAATTATTTCCCCAACTTAAAACGCACCATAGGGCGTGTTTGCACACATCACCTCAGGCCCCATCCCTTCCCTTTACCACTGTGTAAACGCGCCCTGTGGCCGTTCTAAGTTAAGAGATTAAGTCGCCTTGAATCCTAAGGGTCCCTAGGGTCAAACTAGCCCACTAGGTACGTCCAGTAAGCGCCACAGAGCTGCAATGCATGGAGGTGTAAAAAGGGGCATGGCCTCAGAACACCTGTCTGCAATGCAGCTCCCTGGCGCAAACTGGAGATACCTTTTGGGCTAGTTGGCCCTCAGGGACCCTCAGTATTGAAGGGGAATTAATTCCCCAACTTACAACTGGCCAGGGGGCACGTTTGCAGAGTTCTGCAAGGAGGGGGCGTGGCCTCCGGCGCGATGCCGGTCTTTTATTTATTTTATTTTTTAAGAAGGAGGGCTGTGTGGCCCCCCTTCTTTTTCTAATTTATTGGCTCTGGGGACCTCATCCCCCAGGGCCTGCACCATAATTTTTTTTGTTGAAAAAAAATAATTTGGCCTTCGAAAGGCCTTAATCGGCCCCGGGGACCCCAACCCCCGGGACATGCCTTTTTTTTTTTATTATTCTTTAGGAGAAGGACTGCGTTGCACCCCTCCTCAGGCCACTTATGGCCCCGGGTACCCCATCCCCCGGGGCCGGCCTTTGTGTTTTAAATGGTTTTTTTTTCAAAATATATTTATAGAAACTCCTAGGACATGCTGGACAAACCGTATGTACCTATCACCATTACGATTTGCGTGATATTCATTAAAGGGGACTATGCATACAATGAATCCACGTGGAATGTATTTACACCGCTAGTGAAGCTCTGACGTGTCTGCGCCCTACCGTGCCGAATCCCGGCACCCCCGCCGGTGGGTACTCTCCAAGTAGACACCCTTGTTGTTTATTTATACAAACATGGGTAGCTATTGACGGGCACATTTAATACACAGGCACACCAAGCCATTCAAAGGGGATTCGACAAAAATTCAACCAAACTATGCAAGAAACCCCCCTCACGGTTATTAAAACACACATCCACCGCCTGATGTGTAATACTTTTTATTTTACTCTCTGGAAAGGAGACGAACCTCACTTGAGAGTCACAGCGTGCTCCTGGCTGAGCCCAATGCTGTGTTACACGCACCAGTGCCCACCGAGTGCCACACACCTCTGTGTTGTATTCCACCAGCTAGTGCATATGCTATGACACACTCTAGCCCATGTGCACTGTAACACCACCACGTGAATATGTCATGCCACACTTGCCTTCGCACGGGTTATATTGCCCCATCTAACTTGCCTTCCTCGATGCCTATGTTATAGCGCACAGCGCTATGCCATACATATCACAATCTGGGATCCATATCTTTGTCACACTGCATATGCAACGTTACACTCCCCAGCACATTTTTTATATTACAACTTTAGAGACTAGTTAGGTTACACAACACTGCCCTGTGCATATTACACTCCAAGGCGCATATCGCATAGCACGCGCTAGTGCCTGTGCTATCTCGCGCTCTCCAATGAATCTGTCATTGCACATAATGTATTGCATATTATATTTCACGCCCCGGTTCATCTTATATCACACTTTTTGGTGCATAGTTTATACCATATACTATATCTATTTTCAATCGTGCTTTCAGGATTATGTTCTATATAACACTGCGTCCACCTACCCCTTTCACTGGCATTACATTTTGTGATGGGGGGTGGAGGGTCAGGAGGTGTTTCTGCCAAGTGAGCCCGGAGTCACAGTCACAAACGTCCTCTTCTTCCTGAATAAAAGTGAGATTATGCTGCATATCTGTTCACATTTTAAGTAGTTCGCACAGACACACATTTTAAAAACAATAAAGTTCCTAATACCCACCTTCTCTGAACAGTTAGCTTGCTGCCCCATCCACCTCCTCCCTATCCTCTGTTGTCTGAATCCATGGACTAGCCTCCTCCCTCCTGCCATGCATGGTCTGATGTGCTGCCACTGCCCTCCATTTAGCATGATGCACCAGTCCACTCCTCCTGCCCTCCATTGCCCAATTCTATGGCCCATCATTGACCTCCTGCTTAACCTCTGTGCTTAGTTTGCTGCCCCTATTCTCCTTCCCCCTGCCCTCCGATGTCTTTGTGCATGCCCCTGCTCCATCCTTTTTGCCCACCATGTTCCATGGACCTGCCACTCCTATATACTCTGAGTGCTCTGTTGAGCTGCCACTCCCCTCACACCTGCCTAGCATTGTTAGATGACTGTAACCTGTCCCTGCCACCTCCACCATGCCTGTCCACATGCCGTGCCCCTATCCCCTTCCTCCTGTCCTCCATGGTCCATTTTACTGACACACCCTTCTACCCTCCCTGGTATGTTGTGCTACAACTGCTCCTCCTGCCTGCCCCGCGCGGTCTGTTGTGAGGTCCCTTCCCCTGAACTCTCTTGTCTGTGCCCAGGTCCTGACCCTTCCTTCTATCCTCCATGGTCCTTTGTGCATGCCCCTGTACCCTCCTTCTTGCCCATCATATCCATTGTGCTGCCACTAACACTCCCGCTTGTCATGCATGGTCTTCTGTGCTGCCGTGGCCCCTCCCACCTTCCCTGTGTGGTCAGCTAGCTGCCCCTGACCCCCTCCCACCTTCCCTCCATGGTCTGTGTGTATGCCATCATAGTATCACTATTGCTCTCCATGGTGTGTCTTGTTTCTAGAGACCATCCTGCCTGACTCCATGGTCATCTTGCTGCTCCTGCTCTGCCCCCTTGCCCCCAGCCCTCTGTTTCCATGTGCAGGCCCCTATTCCCTCCTTCCTGGCTTGTCTGTTCCATTGTAATGCCCCTGATCCGTCCCTCCTGCCCTTTATGGTCTGCTATGCTGCAGCTTTCTCTCCTGTCTGTCCATTATGGTCAGCTAGCTCCCATTACCTCTTTCCCCTCTGTTCTCTGTTGTCCGTGTGCATGGTCCTGTCCCCTCCCTTTTGCTTTCTATGGATTGTTGTGCTGCACTCCCGTTCCGCATGCCCTGTGTGGTGTATTGTGCTGCTGCAAACCCTGATGCCTACCCTGTAGGGTCAGTTTGGTTCACCACTCCATGTCCCTCCTGTCCTCTGTTATCCAAGTCCATGTCCCTACCCCAATTCCTCCTCCCTACCAATATCCAATGTACCATACTTGCGAACATTTTGAACTTGGTAAGAGCGAGATTTTGAAAAAAAACTGGGGTATTGATTTTCCCCTTTGAGTTATATTGAAAACGAGGAGATTGTAGACAGGAGACAGATCAAATAAAGCCCATTTGAGCTTAAAAACATTGGACGTTTCCTGGCTGAAACGGGACTGTTGGCATGTATGGTTGTTCTACTACTGCCTCTTACTTCTGCCCACAATGGTCTATTATATTGCCACAGCTTCTCTTGCCAGGCCCGTATTGTTGGTTTGTTGCCCCTGCCCCCCTTTCCACTGCCCTCCATAGTCTGTTGTGCTGCTACTGCCCTTCCTGCCTGCCCAGTGTGGTCAAATTGTTGCCTCTGCACTCTCCTACCTGCCTTCAATTTTCAGAGTACGTGCCCCTGGCCTCTGCCTCTCAACAGTATCCCAATGAACAACTAGATTGCTAACATTCTATATTTATTACAAAAGTGTGGAACGCCTGATGTCATCTTGATGTAATCAAAACTGTAATACCTAGAGTATTTCCTTTAGAAATTACATATATGAGAGGGTCTTATTTGCATCAAAATTTTGGTTAGTGCTCTAAAAAACTAAAATGAGGACATCTTTTCTGAGTTTTCAAATAGCGACAAAGAACTTTTAAATTATTTGTAATCTTTATGTTTTTTTATCCAGTTGACAACTTGATTAAATGTTGCAACTAGGGGAGAGGATGTGATGTTACTTCCAGAGCTGCAGACTTTGCAACTGGGGAACCAGGTTGGAGTTTCTGCTTCAGCTCAACATTCTGTGATTGTGGTCACATCACTTAATCTCCCCATGTCTACAACCAAAATGAATTTGATCTTGTGTGATGTAACCAATGCTCATGTAAAGCATTCCAATACCTGACAAGTCTGCACTATATAAAACTGCAAATACACAAAAAATAAGTGTTTTGCACACTTCTGTCATTGGGCTACATGTGGGCTACATCTGGGTGATATTTGTGCTGCATTTGGGCTCTTTTGTGTCTGGTGGCCATCTTGGGAGATTTATTTGTTATGAAGTTTCCTAATTTCCTCATTTACTGCAGTCTCCTCAGTAGGAAATGCTTTCAGTTTTTTACTGTGATTCCATCAAGAAGCTATTCAGATATGTCACACATTTGCCATAAATTCTGAATGTTAGCACTCTAGTTGCTCATTAGATCACTGTAGTAAAGCTACTGCTCACCACGTAAGTCTGCTGCTGGTATTAAAAGTGCATGTTTCAGTCTGCGTATCAGAATTTTTTAATGAAATAGAAGAGGATTTGAGAAGTCAAAATGTGCCCTCATTTTTCTTTCTTCAGCACTAATCATAATTTCTATGGCAAAATGAACCCCCTCATTGTGTTCCTTTTTAAATTAAATGTTTTAAGTGTTACCAGTTTATTCCAATCACGATGGCTTCAGATGTGCCATTCTTTTGTCATAAGTAAGACAGTAAGCGCTCTAGTTGTTCTTAAGAACACTCTGGGACATTCTGTCATTGGGCTATACTTGGGCGACATCTGGGTGATATTTGGGCTACATTTGGGCTCTTTTGTCTCTGGTGGCCATTTTGGGAGATTTATTTGTTATGAAGTTTCCTAATTTCCTCATTTACTGCAGTCTCCTCAGTAGCAAATACTTTCAGTTTTTTACTTTGGTTCCATCAAGAAGGCATTCAGATGTGTCACACATTTGCCATAAATTCTGAATGTTAGCACTCTAGTTGCCCATTAGATCACTGTAGTAAAGATACTGCTCACCAGGGAAGTCTGCTGCTGGTATTCAAAGTGCATTTTTCAGTCTGCATGTCAGAAGTTTTTTTAGGAAATAGAAGAAGATTTGAGAAGTCAAAATGTGCCATCATTTTTCTTTCTGCAGCACTAATCATAATTTCTATGGCAAAATGAACCCCCTCATTGTGTTCCTTTTTAATTTAAAAGTTTTAAGTGTTACCAGTTTATTCCAATCAAGATGGCTTCAGATGTGCCATTCTTTTGTCATAAGTAAGACAGTAAGCGCTCTAGTTGTTCTTAAGAACACTCTGGGACATTCTGTCATTGGGCTGTACTTGGGCTACATCTGGGTGATATTTGGGCTACATTTGGGCTCTTTTGTCTCTGGTGGCCATCTTGGGAGATTTATTTGTTATGAAGTTTCCTAATTTCCTCATTTACTGCAGTCTCCTCAGTAGCAAATACTTTCAGTTTTTTACTTTGGTTCCATCAAGAAGGCATTCAGATGTGTCACACATTTGCCCTAAATTCTGAATGTTAGCACTCTAGTTGCTCATTAGATCACTGTAGTAAAGATACTGCTCACCAGGGAAGTCTGCTGCTGGTATTCAAAGTGCATGTTTCAGTCTGCATGTCAGAAGTTTTTTTAGGAAATAGAAGAGGATTTGAGAAGTCAAAATGTGCCCTCATTTTTCTTTCTGCAGCACTAATCATAATTTCTATGGCAAAATGAACCCCTCATTTTGTTCCTTTGTAAATTAAATCTTCTAAGTGTTACCACTTTATTCCAATCAAGATGGCTTCAGGTGTGCCATACTTTTGTCATAAGTAAGACTGTTAGCACTCTAGTTGTTCGTTAGAACACTCTGGTACATTCTGTCATTGGGCTATACTTGGGCTACATTTGGGTGATATTTGTGCTACATTTGGGCACTTTTGTCTCTGGTGGCCATTTTGGGAGACTTATTTGTAATGAAGTTTCCTAATTTCCTCATTTACTACAGTCTCCTCAGTAGGAAATACTTTCAGTTTTTTATTTTGATTCCATCAAGAAGGCATTCAGATGTGTCACACATTTGCCATAAATTCAGAATGTTAGCCATCTAGTTGCTTATCAGATCACTGTAGTAAAGCTACTGCTCACCAGGGAAGTCTGGTGCTGGTGTTGAAAGTGCATGTTTCAGTTTGCATGTCAGAATTTTTTAATGAAATAGAAGAGGATTTGAGAAGTCACTCAAAATGTGCTCTAATTTTTCTTTCTGCAGCACTAATCATACTTTCTATGTCAAAATGAACCCCCTCATTTTGTTCCTTTTTAAATTAAATGTTTTAAGAGTTACCACTTTATTCCAATCAAGATGGCTTCAGGTGTGCAATACTTTTGTCACAAGTAGGACTGTTAGCGCTCTAGTTGTTCTTTAGAGCACTCTGGGAAGCTGCAGTAGAACACAAAGGAATCAACTGACAGTCTCTGCCCTTGTTGGATGTACATGTTTTACTGAGAATGTCAGACTTCATTCTCACATGACTGAGAAAGATAATGTGAATTTACAGAAAATATGCTCTCAGTTTAGCTTATAGATCACCTTCCAAACCTCTGTGGGAAAAGCATGAGAAAATAGTTTTCTCTCAAACATGATTCATGATATCCCAGCAGAAGGCTTTTTCACATGGTAAAATCACCTTAGAACACACCACAATTCCTAAAATGAGTATGGTACCATCAACAAATGATTTAAAATGTAACTAAAGTCTTAAAACCTTCTATTAACTGCAATGCTTTTTAATGAGGTGCTATCATGTATATTGGTCCCAAGATGGCTGCCAACACTTCTTAGATGAAGTACTGACAGCCAATCAGATCTCACGATGAGATGTGTGGTTAGGAGGAATTGGGGTATGGACATGGACTCGGATAACAGAGGACTGGAGGGACATGGAGAGGTGCACAAAACTGACCCTACAGGGCAGGCATCAGGGTTTGAAGCAGCACAATACACCACACAGCGCATGCGGGACGGGAGTGCAGCACAACAATCCATAGAAAGCAATAGGATGGGGACAGGACCATGCACATGGACAACAGAGAACAGATGGGAAAGAGGCAATGGTAGCTAGCTGACCATAATGGACAGACAGGAGAGAAAGCTGCAGCATAACAGACCATAAAGGGCAGGAGGGACGGATCTGGGGCATTACAATGGAACAGACAAGCCAGGAGGGAGGGAATAGGGGGTCTGCACATGGAAACAGAGGGCTGGGGGCAAGGTGACAGGGCAGGAGCAGCAAGATGACCATGGAGGTCAGGCAGGATGGGCACTAGAAACAAGACACACCATGGAGAGCAACAATGAGACTTTGGTGGCATACACACAGACCATGGAGGGAAGGTGGGAGGGGGTCAGGGGCAGCTAGCTGACCACACAGGGAAGGTGGGAGGGGCCATGGCAGCACAGAAGACCATGCATGGCAAGCGGGAGGGTTAGTGGCAGCACAATGGCTATGATGGGCAAGAAGGAGGGTGCAGGGGCATGCACAAAGGACCATAGAGGATAGAAGGGAGGGTCAGGACCTGGGCACAGACAAGAGAGTTCAGGGGAAGGGGCCTCACAACAAACCGCGCGGGGCAGGCAGGAGGAGCAGTTGCAGCACAACAGATCAGGGAGGGCAGATGGGTGTGGCAGTAAAATGGACCATGGAGGACAGGAGGAAGGGGATAGGTGCATGGCATGTGGACAGGCAGGGTGGAGGTGGCAGGGACAGGTTACAATCATCTGACAATGCTAGGCAGGTGGGAGGGGAGTGGCAGCTCAACAGAACACTCAGAGTAGATAGGAGTGGCAGGTCCATGGAACATAGTGGGCAAAAAGAATGGAGCAGCGGCATGCACAAAGACATCGGAGGGCAGGGGGAAGGAGAATAGGGGCAGCAAGCTAAGCACAGAGGCTAAGCAGGAGGTCAATGATGGGCCATAGAATTGGGCAATGGAGGGCAGGAGGAGTGGACTGGTACATCATGCCAAATGGAGGGCAGTGGCAGCATATCAGACCATGATTGGCAGGAGGGAGGAGGCTAGTCCATGGATTCAGACAACAGAGGATAGTGAGGAGGTGGATGGGGCAGCAAGCTAACTGGTCAAAGAAGGTGGGTATCAGGAACTTAAAATATGAACAAGTATGCAGCATAATCTCACTTTTATTCAGGAAGAAGAGGACGTTTGTGACTGTGACTCCGGGCTCACTTGGCAGAAACACCCCCTGATCCTCCACCCCCATCGCAAAATGTAATGCCCGTGAAAAGGGTAGGTGGACGCAGTGTTATATAGAACATAGTTCTGAGAGCACGATTGAAAATGAAAACTAGATGTAGTATATGGTATAAACTATGCACCGAAAAGTATGATATAAGATGAACCGGGGTGTGAAATATAATATGCAATACATTGTGCGCAATGATAGATTCATTGGAGAGCGCAAGATAGCACAGGCACTAGCGCGTGCTACGTGATATGCGCCTTGGAGTGTAATATGCACAGGGCAGTGTTGTGTAACATAACTAGTCTCTAAAGTTGTAATATAAAATATGTGCTGGGGAGTGTAACGTTGCATATGCTCTGTGGCAAATATATGGATCCCAGATTGTAATATGTATGGCATAGCGCTGTGTGTTATAACATACACATCGAGGAAGGCACGTTAGATAGGGCAATATAACCCGTGCGAAGGCAAGTGTGGCATGACATATTCACGGGGTGGTGTTACAGTGCACATGGGCTAGAGAGTGTCATAGCATACGCACTAGCTGGTGGAATACAACACAGAGGTGTGAGCCAATCGGCGGGCACTGGTGGGTGTAACACAGCATTGGGCTCAGCCAGGAGCACGCTGTGACTCTCAAGTGAGGTTTGTCTCCTTTCCAGAGAGTAAAATAAAAAGTATTACATATCCGGCGGTGGATGTGTTTTTTATTAACCGTGAGGGGGGTTTCTTGCATAGTTTGGTCGAAATTTTGTCGAATCCCTTTTGAATGGCTTGGTGTGTGTGCATATTAAATGTGCCCGTCAATAGCTTCCCATATTTGTATAAATAAACGACAAGGATGTCTACTTGGAGAGTACCCACCGGCGGGGGCGCCGGGATTAGGCACGGTAGGGCGTCAGACACGTCAGAGCTTCACTAGCGGTGTAAATACAGTGCATGTGGATTCATTCTATGCATAGTCACCTTTTAATGAATATCATGCAAATCGTCATGGTGATAGGTACATACGGTTTGTCCAGCATGTCCTAGGTGTTTCTATAAATGTATATATTTTTAAAATAATAAAAAACAAAGGCCGGCCCCGGGGGATGGGGTCCCCGGAGCCATAAGTGGCCTGAGGAGGGGGGCAATGCAGCCCCCTCCTAAAGAATTTAAATAAAAAAAAGGCCAATGACCTGGGGTTTGGGGTCCCCAGGGCCGATTAAGGCCTTGGGAGGGCCAAATGTTTTTTTTTCAACAAAAAAAATTAGGGTGCAGGCCCTGGGGGATGGGGTCCCCAGGGCCAGTAAATTAGAAAAAGAAGGGGGGCCGCACAGCCCTCCTTCTTAAAAAATAAAATAAATAAAAGACCGGCATCGCGCTGGAGGCCACGCCCCCTCCTTGCAGCACTCTGCAAACGCGCCCCCTGGCCAGTTGTAAGTTGGGGAATTAATTCCCCTTCAATACTGAGGGTCCCTGAGGGCCAACTAGCCCAACAGGTATCTCCAGTGTGCGCCAGGGAGCTGAGTTGCAGAAAGGTGTTCTGAGGCCACGCCCCTTTTTACACCTCTATGCAACGCAGCTCTGTGGCGCTTACTGGAGGTACCTAGTGGGCTTGTTTGACCGTAGGGACCCTTAGGATTTAAGGGGACTTAATCTCTCAACTTAGAATGGCCACAGGGTGCGTTTACACAGTGGTGAAGGGAGGGGACGGGGCCTGAGGTGACGTGTGCAAACAAGCCCTCTGGCGCGTTTTAAGTTAGGGAAATAATTCCCTTTCAATCCTGAGGGACCCGGGGGGCCAACTAGCCCACCAGGTGCTTCCAGTAAGTGCCACTGCTCTGCGTTGCAGAGAGGTGGTGCAGGCCGTGCCCCTTTTTACACCTCTCTGCAATGGTGCTTACTGGACGTACCTAGTGGGCTATTTTGCCCCTAGGGATCCTCAGGATTCAAGGGGACTTAATCTCCCAACTTAAAAAACGACCACAGGGCATGTTTACACAGTGGGGAAGGAAGGGGACGTGGCCTGAGGTGACGTGTGCAAACACACACTATGGCGCATTTTAAGTTGGGGAAATAATTCCCCTTCAATCCTGAGGGCCCCTGGGGGCTAACTAGCCCACCAAGTGCTTCCAGTAAGTGCCACTGAGCTGCGTTGCAGAGAGGTGGTCCAGGCCGTGCCACTTTTTACACCTCTCTGCAACGTAGCTCTGTGGCGCATACTGGAGGTACCTAGTGGGCTAGTTGGACCCTAGGGACCCTCAGGATTCAAATTAACTTAATCTCCCAACTAAAAACGGCCACAGGGCGTGTTTACACAGTGGTGAAGGGAGGGGACGGGGCCTGAGTTAACGTGTGCAAACAAGCCCTGTGGCGCATTTTAAGTTGGGGAAATAATTCCCCTTCAACCCTGAGGGCCCCTGGGGGCTAACTAGCCCACCAGGTGCTTCCAGTAAGCGCCACTGAGCTGCGTTGCAGAGAGGTGGCCCAGGCCGTGCCACTTTTTACACCTCTCTGCAACGCAGCTCTGTGGCGCTTACTGGAGGTACCTAGTGGTCTAGTTGGACCCTAGGGACCCTCAGGATTCAAGGGGACTTAATCTCCCAACTTAAAACGGCCACAGGGCATGTTTACACAGTGGGGAAGTGAGGGGACGGGGCCTGAGGTGACGTGTGCAAACAATGCCTGTGGCGCGTTTTAAGAGGTAGTTTTAATCCCCTGCCCTATTATATACTAGGGGCTTACAGAGGAGGTCATGCTGATCACAGGGGGACCCCAACGCACAGTGTTCCCTAGTGTATGTAGGTGTTTTTACTGTATTCAGAGTGTCTTTTAACATAGCACTGGCTCTAGGACTGGTTAGTCAGACTCAGTTACCACCCGTATCCGTCTGAAAAAGTTGAGGGTACAGGATGATTTTGCAACAAGGCTTCTTTCTGCTCTTCTGTTTGTTCTTTCTGCACGTTATCTTTATTCCTGCACTTTTCTTCGTCTTTGAGGACTTCTGTTGCTTGTTTCTGCATTTCTTTTTTTTCTTTCTGTGCGTTTTTTCTTCTTTCTTCACATGTCCTATCTCTGTAGGCATAGTTAGAAATTAGCATTTAAAAAACCTTTGAAATTCACTGAAAAAACCATAGGTTTCAGGCACGTTATAGTTAGGAATTAGCATTTAAAAAACCTTAGAAATTCACTGAAAAAACCATAGGTTTCAGGGGCGTTATAGTTAGCTGGACTTTTCACTCGTACAAAACCATTGAAATTTCCCCGTTATAGTTAGTTCAGCTAACTATAACTCACGCGCCCGCAATGCACTGCCGATGACGTCACATATTACATCACTCATGACATGGTCGGTGACATCACTGATGACATCACCTGCAGCAGGGAAACCTGCTCTCGCTTCAATGAAGCAAAGCTTCCATATGTGCTTTTCCATATGTGTTGTAAAAAGTGGCATGGCCTCATTACACCTCTCTGCAACACAGATCCCTGGCGCATACTGGAGGTACCTGATGGGCTAGTTGGTCCCCAGGGGACCGCAGGATTGAAGAGAAATTAATACCCCAACTTAAAACGCACCACAGGGCGTGTTTGCACATGTCACCTCAGGCCCCGCCCCCTTCCTTCACCATTGTACAATTATTCCTCTAAAATCAGCCGAACTACGAATTCCGATTTACTTACCTGTTATCAGGAGAGAACCCAGTGCTGCATCTTTTAGCCCAGCACTGACCCTGGAAAGTAATTCTTAGCGTACTTACTAGTAACTTGTATTTCCTTCCATAGGAATCCATTGTGTGGTTTTCACCAGAAAAGTTTCTAAGTGTCCATTTTTGAAACGTACAAATATTCCTCTAAAAAAAGCCGAACTACGAATTCCGATTTACTCACCTGTTATAAGGAGAGAACCCAGGGCTGCATCTTTTAGCCCAGCACTGACCCTGGAAAGTAATTCTAAGCGTACTTACCAGTAACTTGTATTTCCTTCCATAGGAATCCATTGTGTGGTCTTCACCAGAAAAGTTTCTAGTCCATTTTTGAAACGTACAAATATTCCTCTAAAAACAGCCGAACTACGAATTCCGATTTACTCACCTGTTATCAGGAGAGAACCCAGGGCTGCATCTTTTAGCCCAGCGCTGACCCTGGAAAGTAATTCTAAGCGTACTTACCATTAACTTGTAATTCCTTCCATAGGAATCCATTGTGTGGTCTTCACCAGAAAAGTTTCTAAGTGTCCATATTTGAAACTTACAATTATTCCTCTAAAAACAGCTGAACTACGAATTCCGATTTACTCACCTGTTATCAGGAGAGAACCCAGGGCTGCATCTTTTAGCCCAGCACTGACCCTGAAGTAATTCTAAGCGTACTTACCAGTAACTTGTATTTCCTTCCATAGGAATCCATTGTGTGGTTTTCACCAGAAAAGTTTCTAGACCATTTTTGAAATATACAAATATTCCTCTATATTCAGCGATTTACTCACCTGTTATCAGGAGAGAACCCAGGGCTGCATCTTGTAGCCCAGTGCTGACCCTCGAAAGTAATTCTAAGTGTACTTACCAGTAACTTGTATTTCCTTCCATAGGAATCCATTGTGTGGTTTTCACCAGAAAAGTTTCTAAGTGTCTATTTTCACAAACTAAAAATATTCCTGAAAAATCGTCTGTATGACTTAAACACACTCTTTCAACTGTTTACAGGAGATTCACCAGTGCTGGATCCAGGATCGATCACTGAATAAGAAAAAGTAACGATAACACTACTTACCTGCTAAGTGAATTTTCTGCCATAGGATAACATTGCTTATTCTATGTGAAAACATTTCTAAGTGTCAATTTTTAAAATAAAATAATATTCTTTAAAAATCACTACTGTAACCAAAACGCTTTTACTCAGCTGTTTACAGGAGATGTCGATGGACTGAATCTAGGATCCAGTCCTGTGGTTAGAAAAGTAATCCATAAAGTAACTAATTGCATTTGACTAGAAATTCACATTGAACTCAATGTTGCATTGTTTTTGAAATTGTGTTGCCCATTGCAACAACTGTAACTACTGTACTTAAAAATCTACTGCCTATTTGCAAAGTATTTAAACTAAAGTACTTCATTCTGAGAAAGTACATTTTGTATTGTAATATATAATGTAATTATAATGTAATAAAAAAAATATCTAAAAATATAGTTTCAAAAATGTAGTACATCAGTATAAAAAAAGTAGTATAACAATTAATACATTAAAAATTGTCATTTACAATACTTTTGAAATTCACTGAAAAAAACATAGGTTTCAGGCCTGATATAGTTAGGAATTAGCATTTAAAAAACCTTTGAAATTCACTGAAAAAAAACATAGGTTTCAGGCCTGATATAGTTAGGAATAAGCATTTAAAAAACCTTTGAAATTCACTGAAAAAAAACATAGGTTTCAGGCCTGATATAGTTAGGAATAAGCATTTAAAAAACCTTAGAAATTCACTGAAAAAACAATTGGTTTCAGGGGTGTTATAGTTAGCTGGACATTTCACTCGAACAAAACCATTGAAATTCCTCCTATATAGTTAGTTGTACTAACTACATCTCGCGCGCCCGCAATCCACTGCTGATGATGTAACATATTACATCATTTGTGACATGGTCAGTGACATCACTGATGACATCTCAAATGACATCACTGATGACATCACTGATGACATCATCCATGTGACAATCAGATACTCCTCATCATTCACTATTATAACCTTTCATCACTCACTGTAAAATACAGAGTGCCAGATTTAAAACCATTTACGCACCAATACAAGTTTCTGAACACCCACTCAGTGATTCCTAGAACTATACACACATCTAATCACTTACCTATAGATTCACTCATACATGCTGTCAAGGATCAATAGAACACTATCATATATTCTTATACACCTATATCGATATTACACACCAGCACACATCCTAATCATGTATGAAGTCATCCTACTCACTTATGCAAACAATGGATCATACTTACTTTTACTTACCTATACACTTATAAAAACACCACTTCAACTATTCATATAGATAATAACTCATACTTAGTGTGTTATAAAAACACTATTACAAGAATACAGTTATCCATACAGTCACTCATACAATCACTGAGTCTTATGTATACTTATTTATATAAAACAACTGACACATACACTGGCTTTTATTTTTCTAGTTTGTTGGACATGTACCATTGAGACATATATTTGCTCATCGCCACACCCATAAAGATATTCACTCACCCAAACAACTGTTATAACATGTAGTTTTAACCGCAGATACCTACTGAATCAACTATTCACACATCTTTGGGCAGTCACACACCCCCCACGAACCACACACACATTCACTCTCTCATACAAATACTCAGTTAACTAATCAATAAATAATATAGACTTTCACGTAGCTAGTAACCAACTGGTGCAGCAGTTTACACAACAACTGACAAAGTGATACAGATATTCACACAGTTTAGTCACTCTCCAATATATTTAGTGAAACACTATAAATTAGTCAAGTAAACAGTCAATCACACTGCTACTAAATCCTCCATCCAGATATTTATATTTATATATCTACTCATTTTTCAATGCAAATTGCTATATATATATAATACTTATTTAAATAACGAACCAAACCACATTCACTGGATGATGTAATCAGGGATGTCATCAGTGATGTCATTTGAGGTGTGATTAGTGATGTCACTGACCATGTCATGAATGATGTAATATGTGACATCATCAGCAGTTGATTGCGGGCGCGCGAGATGTAGTTAGTACAACTAACTAAATCGGAGGAATTTCAATGGTTTTGTTCGAGTGAAATGTCCAGCTAACTATAACACCCCTAAAACCTATTGTTTTTTCAGTGAATTTCTAAAGGTTTTTTAAATGCTAATTCCTACCTATATCAGGCCTGAAACCTATGGTTTTTTCAGTGAATATATATATATATATCTATATTCAGTGAAAAAACCATGGGTTTCACACACGTTATAGTTAGGAATTAGCATTTAAAAAACCTTGCAAACCTTGTGTGAAACCCATGGTTTTTTCACTGAATTTGCAAGGTTTTTTAAATGCTAATTCCTAACTATAACGTGTGTGAAACCCATGGTTTTTTCACTGAATTTGCTAGGTTTTTTAAATGCTAATTCCTAACTATAACGTGTGTGAAACCCATGGTTTTTTCAGTGAATTTGTATGGTTTTTTAAATGCTAATTCTTACCTATAACGTGTGTGAAACCCATGGTTTTTTCAGTGATTTTGTATGGTTTTTTAAATAGAAATTCTTATATTAAACGTGTGATTTTTTTTTTTTTTTTGCAAGGTTTTTTACATCTTTTTATTTTTACTTTATATTCTCTTTAAACACTATGCTTAAATTTTAAAAATTCTGCAATATATTATTTTTTCTCATTTTTTTTTTTACCAAACAGGTAAGATATATTAGTATAACATAGTGATTCTTTTTTTCCAATTTTTTTTTTTTTTTACGTGCGCGTACGGTAAGCTTATGGTAAGCGTACGTTTTGCGTAATGTATGTAATATTTCTACTCTTTTTGCGTATGGTTACGCAATTTACGTAGACGTGTTGGGGCGTGCCTGTTATGCGCATGCGCGCGTGCGCGTGTCTTTTAAACGTGCATGCGTACTTTTACCGTAAGCGCTCCGTAAGCGCTCCGTAAGCGTAACGTACGCGCACGGTGGGTCATGTGATCAAGAAACAAAACTTTTGATTGGTTTAAAGTACTTTCAGTTCTAGAACTCTCCTACACCACACCCATTCCCCTCATCCCTTAGGAGAAGGAGCTGAGTTGTCTTTGGGATACGATGGCAGACCAGCACTCCTCTTCTGAGAGTGAGGCTAGCAGCACCACCATCAGGCAGAGAAGGAGGAAACAGAAGAGCTCTTTTATATGGGAGTATTTTACGTTTCCTGAGGGCCAGAAAAAAGTAAATGCTGCTTTAGTGACTTGCAAGCTTTGCCAGCGTGTACTTTCTAGAGGTAATCCTAACAAGAAGTATTCCTTCGGGAATCACACTATGTTAAGACACCTTGAGGATGTACACCCTAGGACACATGCTCGACATACTCGGGAAACCCTTCAGTAAGTCGACCGAGCACATCCACAGCAGCTCAGCCGAGTCCATCTTCGGCAGCTCAGCTGAGCCCTTCCTCTGTGGGGGGAGATTCATTTCTGGTCCTCTGGAAACTAACCATCGATTTGCGAGGGTTACAAATGCGGTGCTCAAATTGCCATGGTCTAATTGTTCGTAGGGAGACCAGTGTTCCCCTAATTAACAACAGAATAGACCAGCACATTTGTCCTACCAGCTGATATTCCCATTCTTTCTTTCCTCTGTCCCTGCATGAACACAACGGCTCTTTTAAGAGCCAACCTTACCTCTCAACTTTTTAAAATTTTTTCTTCAAAACTTTTTTTTTTACCGTACGCGTACGGTAAGCGTATTTATTATTTTTTTTTTTTTAAAAACACTAAAAAACAATTACCATATTACAAGGTCCTTGAGGGATTAATAACGAAATACTGAAAATCTGTTTGAGGAGAATTGGAAAAAAGGGACCATCAAATTTCTGACTTACCTGACCCACCCAAAAATTTAATTATCAATTTAAATTTTATTGAAATTGCTTGAAAAAATGGTTTTATTTTTCGAAAATGTTCTTTCTCAATCTGAAAAAAAAGAAAAAAGTATTAATATTTAATAAAACATTTTATAATACAGTACACGTATTTACATATTTTCCCCCAAAAAATGTTTGCCTTTTTTTTGCTGTTTTCAGAATATATTGCATTTCACTATAAATCGTGAAAGCAATTGCATTCATCACTTAACAGCGGGCAAAAAAAAAATAACAATCTCAAAGATTGTTTTAAAAAAGCCCAGAATCTCTTCTCACTTAAACATAACATTATAGAAATGCAAAATATTTAAAAAAAATATCATCTAATAACAATAACTATTTCTAAAAAATACCGTCTGACAATTTTGTTACAGAAGCATAATCACCAAAATAATATATCTCAAATAACTCCACAATACATCTGGTTACCTTTCCTTTAGGCCAAATGGTTATTTTAAAATTCTTTTTTGATTACATTTCCAATGGTAATCCAATAAAATTACAAAATTTAAATTGTACAGATGTTACCGATTCTCTCAAAAATTTTGGTTTCCGAAAGATTAATTAGGAATTAAATAAGTCCACAATACAATTGGTTACCTTTCCTTTAGGCCAAATGGTAATTTTAAAAATCTTTTTTGATTAAATTTCCAATGGTAATCCAATAAAATTCCAAAATTTAAATTGTACAGATGTTACCGATTCTCTCTAAAATTTTGGTTTCCGAAAGATTAATTAGGAATTAAATAAGTCCACAATACAATTGGTTACCTTTCCTTTAGGCCAAATGGTAATTTAAAAAATCTTTTTATTTGAAAATTCGAATGGTAATCCAATAAAATGGTAAAATTGTTTTGTACAGATGTTGCCAATTCTCTCTAAAATTTAGGTTTCAGGAAGATTAGATAGGAATTTGCTAAATCAAAAGGCAAACGTTGCTTAAAAACCAATTGACAATCATTACACATTGTCCAGCCTTTTTTACATTTTAGATAAACTGTGTAATGACCAGAAGTTACAGTAGGTCCATCATGGAAAATTATTGCAACTGTTACAAAAGTTTTTCCTGAAATTGATAATTGCTGTCCTGTAAACTTCTTTATTAAAGTATCCAATTTTGAACCATCAGCTCTACATCGTTGCATCATTAAAATTACATACTGTCCGTATTCCTTTAAAATTAACGTTGAAAACATGTCAGATTTACACTCACCGCATTCCATGCTATGATTAGCATCTTTAACTAATTTAGCAAAAGTGACTGTTTTACTCTCTGGCAATGTTAAATAAATAAACCTTTCAGAATCAACATTAGAGCCACATGTATTGAAACAGTTTTCACAACTATGTTCCCATTTATAAGAGAGACCAAACATATTTTCAATTTGTACCCCTTCTTCTTCCAGTACCTGAAGAAAATACATCAAGAATTGCTGTACATTTTGAGAAAACTGTGTACATCCTGAACATACATCTAAAAGTTTTCTAATTTCAGTAGCACTTTCTATTTTAGTTTTATCATTACTCAGCTTTTCAAAAAGGAGACTCAACTCAGAACAGAATCTTTTTCTCTGATTTACTATTATCTGCTCTTGCAAACTTTCAAGATAAAATACAGCACTACATTAGCGTAGCAGTTGACACCAGAGCTATTTTCAAAATGACAACCAACAACCTCTTCAACATTTTCCTTTTTCTTTTTGCTTGCAATTACATCACTCTTCTTTTTTTTTCTCCTCTCTACATCCTCATTACAGATATTCTCAATTCTCCTTTTTCGAGAAACAACACGTTTTTCCAACACAGGATACTGACCTAAATGAGGAGCATAGGTTCTTCTTAATCTATTATACTCCTTTACACAATTTGCATCAGCACTAACTTTTGAGTCATCAAAGTCTATCATAAATAAACCAGATAATGTTTTCACTCGTGACAAAGCAACATAAGCCATACCTTCTTTGAACACAGTTGAACCAATGTTCACAAAAGCACAATCTACAGTCAATCCTTGAGACTTGTGAATAGTTACAGCATATGCTAGAGAAAACGGAAACTGCTTCCTACGTACATATAAGTCTTTCACAAGCATGAAACAAACTGTACAACGACAAATGTCTATAACTTCTTCTATCTGATCAAATTTTATTTTTAAACATTCAATTCCATCTTTTTTCTGGTAATTAATAAAACCCACAACTCTTCCCATAGCTCCATTCACTAAACCTTTTTCAACATCCAAATTTCTCCTTAAAAATACTCTACAGTTCATGCAAACATATAGATTTTTTTCTAATCCAGCAGTTTTGGAAATGTTCTTCTCTAGTGAATCCAATTTATTTTTCAGTTTGCCTGTTAATGTAATAGTAATTCTTTCATGCTGAATTTTGTCCACTGCTTCCAATTTAATATCTCTTCCTTTTCCAATTTCAAAAGTTCCTCATTGAATATTGAGCATTCACGTAGAGTTGGCATTAAGCAGATTACACTTTTCTTTTCTGCAATGTTCTTGTATATTTTCTCTGCAACTATTTCTTCCTTTGGGAATAAATTATGTAGCAACCGACTCTGTAATGCTTTCGTGCCAGCTTCAGTGAGTAGTCCAATTCTGATATCTTTCAGAATACTTCCATATTCTTCATCGTTTGCTTGCCTCATATTAGTAGTAAGTTCCTTGTACTCAAAGAAGGACCAAATATTTGCATTACCAATGCTTCCCAATGACTTCTTTGTGTCTTCATGTGTCACAGTATTAAACACTGGTTGTCCTTTAACTGGAGTAAGCTGTAGAAGATCCCCAAAAACTATGACATGTTTTCCACCAAATAACACGTCATAGTCTCTCCTTAGAATTTGCTGCATTCTTAAATGCACAAAGGCAAGCATTAAGTTTGATACCATGCTCACCTCATCAATAATGAGAACTTGCATCTTCTTCAATACTCTTGAAACTTCCAAGCATGCTTCTCCAGTTAGCTTGTGGTATTGTATTTTGTTCTCATGCTCCACTGGTAACATTAGCAAACGATGTAAGGTGATTCCTTTTATGTTATATGCTGCTAACCCAGTTGGAGCAGTAACCACACAAGACAAAGTTGAATCCGTTTTTTGCTGTAGGTAGCTTCTGATGACTTAGAAACTTTTTCCAGTTCCAGCTTGTCCGCTTACATACATCCTGATTGGTTGAAATGATGTGCATGAGCACTCTTTTTTTTCATGTAGTAATCCGTGATCAATTTTGTTTCTGATCTCTTCATAAATTTGTTGCTGCTCTTCATTCAGTTGTCCTTCCAAATTTGGTAAGTCTATTAATTCTTCTTGAGCTTGATTCATAGCCGTTTCCACTTCAGTCATAGCTATTGCAGCTTCATTTTCTACGATTGGTTGTCCTAGGGGATCTTGACTGAGCGTTCCAGAACTTTGGCTGTCTTGAGAACTGTCTCTAGCTACTTCAGCTGCAATTGTAGTTTCCTGTTCAATTTCTTCATTTAACATTTGGACATAATTTGTGAAAGTACTGCATTCAATCATATCTTTACATGCATTAAATGAGTCCTTATAGCTCTGGAATTCTCCAAGTAGTTCATCCTCTGAACGCCATGGTTTGAACAGCTGTAAAAGTGCCAAGTAGTAAAATTCCTTTTTGTCAGTAGTGTCGCAAGTCAGCTTCCGATGATTTATCAAACTTCCTTTTGTTTGCTTCACCAAACATCCTTCCTCACCACTGACTTTATATTTTCCATTGTTGATGTCTTCTGTGGCATTCCGTTTAAAAATGAAGTTCTGCAGCACTTCATAGAGACACATGTTTTCAAGGTGATGACTTCTTTTTGGGTAATATGTGTCCAACATGTTTGTTTTTAAAATATCTGTACTTTCAGGTTCGAACTGTGCTAAATATTCAATTTCTCCCACAGATTTCAGTACCCGATTTCTCATTGCTGCCCAAATTCTTCTTCTTGATTTAGAGTAGAGACTTGCAGAAGATAACCTATCTGAACATTCGTAGGATCCAATTTCTCGATGCGATAACATCTTTAAACTGAAACTGTGTAGCTTCTTACTGACAGTCTTCTCGTGAGAAATCTCTTCCCACATTTCTTTCAATTCAGTTTTTTCTGATTTAGTAATGTAAAACGTTACATATCGAGAAACAGCAATGGAATTGTCATCTATATACTGTATATCCATGTTAGCATTCCACATGGATAAAATGACTGGGTTGTAGTCATTTATATTTTTTGATTCTTCTTTTCTTTTTAGGTTGTAGGTATTCTTAGGTGATTTTCTTGTAATAGTATGTCTCACAGCTGACATAAAACTGTTTACTCTTCCTTTTGAAAGAACAGGTCTAGGAAATCCAAATCGACATTTAGTGTAGAATTTATCTTTGCTCTTGTATTTCCGTCGACAGTATTTTCCACACCGATGACTTTGGAAACGTAAAACTTGCTCCTTTAACTTTTTCTCTTCTGTGCTTTTTGGTATAGCACATGTTGCATATTCTTCAATGAAAGATAAAACTGCATCATCAGCATCTGTTCCAAACTTTGGGGCATCCTTGATCCACAACAGCATATGAATATGAGGAGCACCTCTTGCTTGGTACTCTTTTCTCCAAAAGAAATCCACAACTTCTCCAAGAGGTGGATTTTTTTTATTGCAGATGAAGCACATCATGGCCTCAAATCTATGATTGAAATATCTGCAAACATTAACCGGATCCAATGAGCACAGTTCTCCTGCTGTCTTGTATTCGATGTTTTTAATGTTTGAATTTGCCTCTCGTAGAAAATCCAGTAAATCATCCCAAGCGTACTCGGCACAGCTTAGGGTAAGGAACCATGTTGGAGTTCCTAAATTCCGTAACATGCATTTTAATTCACCATGGCGTCGGTACCAATATTCATTTGTCCCACGCTGACAAGCCATCAGATTGATCAGTTGTGTTTCCAAATGATCATCTCGGTGCTGCACTTTCTCCATAAAATCCTTAGCAGACACATTTTGTAAATGTACTCCACTTTTTAAAATGTGATTTACTGCATAAGATAATGCAGACAAGTTGCTTTCAAATAAAAGATGGAACAAATAAGGAATACTTTGTCGAAATCTTGGATCTTCTGCATATAGTCTTGTAGTCCGATACTCAGAAGCTGGAATCTGTTCTGGACGTTCATCGTATCGTCCTCCTTTTCCTGTAGGAAACAGCTGGGGAAAACATCGAGCTTCCAAGCTCTCCTCCCATACACTCACGGGAGTTCCTTTTGCTTTCTTCATCTGAAACAGATCAATAGTGTCTCCCATAACTTCTTTTGAATGAAGAGGATGTATGCTAAAATGTTCATAAATGTCTTCTTCCTTTGACTTGTCCACTTTTTCAATTTGTCCAGTTGGTGTTTCTGTGTCTTCTTGTAAATCTTCTTCTTCTTCTTCTATATAAATTGATTCATACCATTTGTTATTCCTTTTCAAATACAAATTTGCTCTTTGTACTTTCCGTACATCTACCAGCTCCTGCCAAATCTTCTTATTCTTTGTAGGTACACCATTAACCAGAATAACTAATGGTTCAGTTTCCAAAGTATATGCATCAATAGTTTCCATATTTTTTTTCAAATCCAAGGGCAAATACACCACTCTACCTTTTAAACCTCTCAGTAAATCTGAAGGAGGTAATTTACCAGTTTTGGGCTCCATACGTACTATGGTCTGGAACGGATGAACACATTGAATGAGTATAGACTCATATGTATTTAATTCAGAAAGTTCGGCAGGAATAGCATCCAATTCTAAATTATTATGTACAGCTCTGGTCGGCATTCTATTTTCTTCTAACGTATTATAACAGTATTTACAAATACGCTGATCTTCACCCAATTCAAAACAATTTTCAAGAAATATATATGTTGCAAAATCCTTCCACTTATAATTATCTTCATTTTCACTTTTTCTGTAGAGATCAACATTCCTGGTTTGATTTCTATAATGAGTTCTGCGGCAACAAATACAAGTAATATTTGGTCTTTCATTAGAGATTATTGCAAATTTTGTCATTTGATCATCAAATTTCTTACTTACAGAGGGTTCTACATTCTCTTCCACTTCTTCCTCAATAACTGTGTCATTACCTGCACTGTCTTGTTCTGGACCAAAGTAACTAAACTGAATTTCATCAGTAACCTTCTCTACATCTGATACCGATCCACGGAACAGAGCCCTATTCAATTCATCTAACTTTATTGCTGGACTTTTAGCAAAATACAATCGTCTCACAAACTTTATCATTTCAGTATGATGAACAGCCAGCCTCCTAAAATGATGAAAAACACTTTTACACACTTTTCTAGATAGACAAGCCAGAGAATGTCCCTGCAAACCAGTATTCTCTCTCACTCTGCATGGATCTAGACATTGAAGCACCTTAATCTTCTGTTTAACACTTTTTTTTACTATATTCTCTTAGAAACTCACGAAATTTATCAATAGATTCCTGACGCACAGTGCAAATACTACTACAATTCCAAGTATACACTGGGGCTTTAGGACGTCTCCCCATAACCTCATCCGCCATCACTTGTTCCTCATCTCTTGGAACAATTTCTCCTTCTCCATTATACAACCATTTTTCACTTCATAAGCACGACCTCTGGTGTCAACTGCATGCAGCAAATTATTACTTTGAAGATAACTCTCTCCATTAAAATAAGGTTCACTACTTGAACTATGCATCCATTCTCCTAAAAACACTTTACAAAAGTTTGTTCTTTTCACTAGTCTTTTCCTTTTGCTTTGTGATTTCAGTACATTGACCATTTTATCTAATGTACGCATCCTGTTCAAAATTAAAATGAATAGTTTCCTTTTTAATTCTAAAGCCTTTGCTACAATGGCTTCAATTTCTTTTTTTCTCTTATAAAATTTAGCTTTTTTCTTACATTTCTTCACATCCTTTATCAAATTGGACATAACTCTTCTCTGAAACATTTTTCTACGAATCTCTTTAAACGCTGTTTTTCTTTTTAAGTTAATCTTTATTGTTTCTGAAGGTATATTTGCATTAACTAAATGCTCAATTTTTTCCTGTTGTTTTCTATTTAAAACATTATTTCCAGTACAGACATTTTGTACATTTTTCCTTTTTTTGAAGATATTTTTAAAAAAATCTTTTGTCTGCTTACCAGAAGACTTTCTCTTTTTCCCAACATGAGCATCTCCAACTAACTTAGGTCCTCCAGTTGTCTTCAAATATAGATTTTTTTTCTGGTTTTTCCTTAGTCTGGATTTTGTAGGCATCTTAAATTTTGTTCACTGCTCTTCAGCAATACCTGAAAAAAACTAAAAAAAAATTCCTTTATTTTATTTAAATATATTACTATATTTTTTATGATCTTTTCAAATCTTAAAATACTATGTACCCCTTTCCTACAAGTGAAAATCACAATAAAACCATCACAAATTAAATATCTAAAAACAATTCCTGTGTGCACACAGAGTCATGGTTTGATATTAAGCAGAAAACGAAATTTCTTTGCCAATTTGAAAGCACACTTACTACTCTTTTTTTGGCAAGTGATAAGTACTTTTACAGTCTGACACATTTTCAATCCACTTTTCAGATTCTGAAAACAGCACATGTCCAAACAGCTTTTTGAGTCCAGGAACATGTGTAACCTGGGTGAATGACTACACTCCAGCAAAGGCAACCAGCCTTAGTGATGTTGAATGTATTTGCATTACTCACTGCAACCTCAAACCCCACTCGGTTGTGAATACTATGCATGATTCTACAGGCTAAGCAGCTGGGTGTGTGCAAAGAGTCTGCTTCTGCAGAAAAATAGCTGCCCCTTTCCTACTAATACAAATGTAAAATTACCAGAGTAATACGCAATAAATATCTGTCAACAATTCCTCTTTGCACACAGAGTCATGGTTTGATATTAGGCAGAAAACGAAATTTCTTTGCCAATTTGAAAGCACACTTACTACTCTTTTTTTGGCAAGTGATAAGTACTTTTACAGTCTGACACATTTTCAATCCACTTTTCAGATTCTGAAAACAGCACATGTCCAAACAGCTTTTTGAGACCAGGAACATGTGTAACCTGGGTGAATGACTACACTCCAGCAAGGGCAACCAGCCTTAGTGATGTTGAATGTATTTGCATTACTCACTGCAACCTCAAACCCCACTCGGTTGTGAATACTATGCATGATTCTACAGGATAAGCAGCTGGGTGTGTGCTAAGAGTCTGCTTCTGCAGAAAAATAGCTGCCCCTTTCCTAAAAATGCAAATATAAAATTACCAGAGTAATACTCAATAAATCTCTGTCAACAATTCCTCTTTGCACACAGAGTCATGGTTTGATATTAGGCAGAAAACGAAATTTCTTTGCCAATTTGAAAGCACACTTACTACTCTTTTTTGGCAAGTGATAAGTACTTTTACAGTCTGACACATTTTCAATCCACTTTTCAGATTCTGAAAACAGCACATGTCCAAACAGCTTTTTGAGACCAGGAACATGTGTAACCTGGGTGAATGACTACACTCCAGCAAGGGCAACCAGCCTTAGTGATGCTGAATGTATTTGCATTACTCACTGCAACCTCAAACCCCACTCGGTTGTGAATACTATGCATGATTCTACAGGGTAAGCAGCTTGGTGTGTGCTAAGAGTCTGCTTCTGCAGAAAAATTGCTGCCCCTTTCCCACTAATGCAAATCTAAAATTACCAGAGTAATACGCAATAAATCTCTGTCAACAATTCCTCTTTGCACACAGAGTCATGGTTAGATATTAGGCGGAAAACGAAATTTCTTTGCCAATTTGAAAGCACACTTACTACTCTTTTTTTGGCAAGTGATAAGTACTTTTACAGTCTGACACATTTTCAATCCACTTTTCAGATTCTGAAAACAGCACATGTCCAAACAGCTTTTTGAGACCAGGAACATGTGTAACCTGGGTGAATGACTACACTCCAGCAAAGGCAACCAGCCTTAGTGATGTTGAATGTATTTGCATTACTCACTGCAACCTCAAACCCCACTCGGTTGTGAATACTATGCATGATTCTACAGGATAAGCAGCTGGGTGTGTGCTAAGAGTCTGCTTCTGCAGAAAAATAGCTGCCCCTTTCCTACTAATGCAAATCTAAAATTACCAGAGTAATACGCAATAAATCTCTGTCAACAATTCCTCTTTGCACACAGAGTCATGGTTAGATATTAGGCAGAAAACGAAATTTCTTTGCCAATTTGAAAGCACACTTACTACTCTTTTTTTGGCAAGTGATAAGTACTTTTACAGTCTGACACATTTTCAATCCACTTTTCAGATTCTGAAAACAGCACATGTCCAAACAGCTTTTTGAGTCCAGGAACATGTGTAACCTGGGTGAATGACTACACTCCAGCAAAGGCAACCAGCCTTAGTGATGTTGAATGTATTTGCATTACTCACTGCAACCTCAAACCCCACTCGGTTGTGAATACTATGCATGATTCTACAGGATAAGCAGCTGGGTGTGTGCTAAGAGTCTGCTTCTGCAGAAAAATAGCTGCCCCTTTCCTACTAATGCAAATGTAAAATTACCAGAGTAATACGCAATAAATCTCTGTCAACAATTCCTCTTTGCACACAGAGTCATGGTTTGATATTAGGCAGAAAACGAAATTGCTTTGCCAATTTGAAAGCACACTTACTACTCTTTTTTTGGCAAGTGATAAGTACTTTTACAGTCTGACACATTTTCAATCCACTTTTCAGATTCTGAAAACAGCACATGTCCAAACAGCTTTTTGAGACCAGAAACATGTGTAACCTGGGTGAATGACTACACTCCAGCAAAGGCAACCAGCCTTAGTGATGTTGAATATATTTGCATTACTCACTGCAACCTCAAACCCCACTCAGTTGTGATTACTATGCATGATTCTACAGGATAAGCAGCTGGGTGTGTGCTAAGAGTCTGCTTCTGCAGAAAAATAGCTGCCCCTTTCCTACTAATGCAAATGTAAAATTACCAGAGTAATACGCAATAAATCTCTGTCAACAATTCCTCTTTGCACACAGAGTCATGGTTTGATATTAGGCAGAAAACAAAATTTCTTTGCCAATTTGAAAGCACACTTACTACTCTTTTTTTGGCAAGTGATAAGTACTTTTACAGTCTGACACATTTTCAATCCACTTTTCAGATTCTGAAAACAGCACATGTCCAAACAGCTTTTTGAGACCAGGAACATGTGTAACCTTGGTGAATGACTACACTCCAGCAAAGGCAACCAGCCTTAGTGATGTTGAATGTATTTGCATTACTCACTGCAACCTCAAACCCCACTCGGTTGTGAATACTATGCATGATTCTACAGGATAAGCAGCTGGGTGTGTGCTAAGAGTCTGCTTCTGCAGAAAAATAGCTGCCCCTTTCCTACTAATGCAAATGTAAAATTACCAGAGTAATACGCAATAAATCTCTGTCAACAATTCCTCTTTGCACACAGAGTCATGGTTTGATATTAGGCAGAAAACGAAATTTCTTTGCCAATTTGAAAGCACACTTACTACTCTTTTTTTGGCAAGTGATAAGTACTTTTACAGTCTGACACATTTTCAATCCACTTTTCAGATTCTGAAAACAGCACATGTCCAAACAGCTTTTTGAGACCAGGAACATGTGTAACCTTGGTGAATGACTACACTCCAGCCAAGGCAACCAGCCTTAGTGATGTTGAATGTATTTGCATTACTCACTGCAACCTCAAACCCCATTCGGTTGTGAATACTATGCATGTTTCTACAGGATTAGCAGCTGGGTGTGTGCAAAGAGTCTGCTTCTGCAGAAAAATAGCTGCCCCTTTCCTACTAATGCAAATGTAAAATTACCAGAGTAATACACAATAAATCTCTGACAACAATTCCTCTTTGCACACAGAGTCATCTTCTGATTCTATGCAGAAAACAGTATTCCTCATTTATACCAGTACACCTTAATTTATGGTGAAAACATAGTCCATAATATTTTACATGTTCCTTACATTTAAATTTCTCCCAAAACACA
Source organism: Triturus cristatus (assembly GCF_964204655.1). Classification (NCBI taxonomy): domain Eukaryota; kingdom Metazoa; phylum Chordata; class Amphibia; order Caudata; family Salamandridae; genus Triturus; species Triturus cristatus. Next base: position 541,904,557 of record NC_140594.1, on the reverse strand, counting down.
AAATGATAAACACAACTTCAACAAAAGGAATTCCAATTCTATTATTCATTTCTTAATTTACCACATACATCCCCTCTCAAACTCATAACTCACCTTTAAAATTAGTTAGTTGTGAAAGAAATGTGGCACTCAAACAGCAGATTATCAGAGCCAGGATCTCTGTTCTGTACACCTCTCTCCTCTCAGCAGAACCAGATAATGGCAAGGTTTCCCTCTCTTTTTCCACACATATACATGTTAATTTCAAATCTCAGTGCTTCCCCCTTTTTTTCAAATGTAATCACACATTTCTATTGGTTGAAAACCAACCCTTTTCCAAAAGTACCCTTCCCCCAACTTGACTTCTGCCTGCTACCATAGCAACAGCTCATGGAACACTGCTGTGTGGAGTCAGGTCAGAAGTTCACCACACAATGTTTCATTTCCAAAGAGCAAGAGTGCTTGACTTTTCTAACCTAACAGCAAATCCATAGTAATGTTCTTTGGTAACACATTTTTCTGTACCAATACAAAACATGCTTCTATAAATTGACACATACAGCCTAGTTTTTAGTGTAGAATGGTATGAAACAGCCAATGAGTTCTTTTTATTTTAAAAAAATATGTATGCCTCCATTTCCAAACTGTCTTTCATTTCTTTTTCCCATTCTACTGAAATACACCTCCTGAGTGCATCCAGATCTCCTTTGAAGATGTTCACAGTGTGGATTGTAGGGCACAGCTATGTCTTCTGGAGTGAAAAGTATGCAGAGAAAACAGGTATGGTGAGAGACCTTGCTTTGCCAAATGTAGACATTAAATGGATTGGTCAGAGAGGGTTAAAGTGGCACCAATTGATGCCATTGGTGAAATCCTTCATGCAAATCCAACACCCTGACCTCATAATAGTGCACTGTGGTGGCAATGACCTAGGCACTTTGCCTGGGGTAGGTCTGGAAATGCTAATGAAGGAGACCTTTGCACAACTGTTTTCACTTTTCCCTAAAACTGCCTTTGCGTATTCTAACATATGCCAAAGGCAAAAATGGAACTGGTCCAATCATTTTTGTCCACAGATTGACAAAGCAAGAAAGCACGTCAACAAATCTGTTTCTGCTTTCCTCCGAGACTATGGTATGGGTTCCATTTACCACAACAACTTGCGTTACAACATGCAAGACATTTATAGAGGAGATGGTGTACACTTCACTGATGAAGGGAACAGTCTTCCTCTTGAACCTTAGACTCTGCGTCGGTACTTACTTGTAGGTACCACTAAAAAATCACTTCATAAACACAACGGCTCTTTTTAGAGCCCCCTAATATCTAAACACTTAAAACTGAATTTTATTTCTTTTTTTATTTTTTTTTTCTACCGTACGCGTACGGTAAGCTTACCGTACGCGTACTCCGCAATTTTTTTTTTTTAATTAATAAATGTTTTTTTCGTATTTTTGTGTCCTTCTTTGACCCCCTTTCAAATGTTAGGGGGTCTGTAACTCTCTTCCTTGCCCCCTTTTCACGTTATCTCCCTTTTTTTTTCTGTGTGAAACACACGAAATGGCGGCCGACACTTCCTGATTTCGTCCGATTCGAATGTTTACAGTCATGTGACAACCAATCAGATTTGAGCTCGCGCACGGCACCGTACGCGTACGGTAAGCTTACCGTAAGCGCACCGAGCGCGCTTACAGATATATATTGATTTAAATGCTATTTTCTCAGGAACTACTGAACAGATTTACACCAGACCTACAAAAGGCACATCCTTGACCTGCGGACTACCTCTCTGCCAAATTACAAATAATTCTGTTCAGCCGTTCGGGCTGTAGCTCGGACTAAAGGTCCTATGGAAAAATGCATGGGGAAAACGTGTTTTGGGACCCCCCTTTTTTCTCAGCCCCCGCTTGACGAATCACCCCGAGACTTTCAGGGTAGGAGCGGAGCGTAGCGCCCCATTAGTTTTGAAAATTTCGCGAGGATTCGTCAACCGGCGCCAAAGTTATTCAAAATAGAATTTTGAGATTTCCTATGGAAACACGGTCCTAACTATAACTACCTACTGGCGACTGCCAGTAGGTAATATATATATGTATATATATATATTCACTGAAAAAACCATAGGTTTCAGGGGTGTTATAGTTAGCTGGACTTTTCACTTGTACAAAACCATTGAAATTCCCCCGTTATAGTTAGTTCAGCTAACTATAACTCGCGCGCCCGCAATGCACTGCTGATGACGTCACATATTACATCACTCATGACATGGTCAGTGACATCACTCATGACATCACTGATGACATCTCAAATGACATCACTGATGACATCACTGATGACATCATCCAGTGAATGTGTGTTATTCTGAAAATTAAATATGTTTTATATATGTATATCTCAAGGTCGATGGAAGAATAAATGGGTATATAAGTGTCTAAATGGATGATTTGTTTTTGAAAAATTGATTGTGTAACTGACTGATTAAGTGTATGATAGTGAATACATGGCTTAGTGAGTGATGTTTAAATATGTAAATATCTGTATCAGTCTCTCACTTTGTGTATAAGTGGCTGCATGGGTTGGTGAGTAGCTACATGGGTGTCTATATAGGTTATTAGTTGGTTTTTTGAGTATCAGTCTGAGTGTCTGCATGGTTCGGTGGGGGTATTATGTAGTGCATAGGTGCATGAATGAGTGACTCACTTTTTGTATGTGTTGAACACAGTATGTGTGCAGGACTGTATGGGTGGATGAGTGTGTGTATGGGTGTGTTAGTGAGTGAATGACTGTCTCAATAGTGTCTTTATGAGTAACTACATATGTTTTAAACTAGTATATGTGACTATTGGTGTATATATGTGAGTATATGTGAGAGTGAGAGATTGAAAGAGTTCCTGTATGAATAAGTATGTGTTTCTATAAGTGATTGTTTAAAAGACTAAGTATGTGTAAGTTTCCGTAGAAGTAAGTGTGGTGGTGTGTGTATAACTGTATATGCAAGTAAATGTATGTTTGATTCTTTATTAGCATGAGTGACTATGTGTGTGAGTAACTCTATGGATGAGTGGCATTGTGTAACAGGATGTATAGGTGTATGAGTACATATGATGAGTGAGTACATGTATGAGTGACTGTATTGGACTGTTGGTGAATGAGTGGATGTGTATGTTGATCTTAGAATTACTGAAGAGGTTGTTGTAACTGGTATTGGTATGTCCATTGTTTTGAAAATTTTAGTCTCTATTTTTGAATGTGTGTATCAAAGGTTATATTAGGGTGAGAGGAGGTCTGCCACTCTATCACAAGGATGATGTCATCAGTGATGTCATCAGTGATGTCATTTGAGATGTCATCAGTGATGTCATGAGTGATATCACTGACCATGTCATGAGTGATGTAATATGTGACGTCATCAGCAGTGCATTGCGGGCGCGCGAGTTATAGTTAGCTGAACTAACTATAACGGGGGAATTTCAATGGTTTTGTACAAGTGAAAAGTCCAGCTAACTATAACACCCCTGAAACCTATGGTTTTTTCAGTGAATTTCTGAGGTTTTTTAAATGCTAATTCCTAACTATAACATGCCTGAAACCTATGGTTTTTTCTGTTAATTTCAAAGGTTTTTTAAATGCTAATTTCTAACTATGCCTACAGAGATAGGACATGTGAAGAAAGAAGAAAAAATGCACAGAAAGAAACAAAAGAAGTGCAGAAAGAAGCAACAGAAGTCCTCAAATACGAAGATAAGTGCTGGAAGAAGGATAACGTGCAGAAAGAACAAAAAGAAGAGCAGAAAGAAGCCTTGTTGCAAAATCATCCTGTACCCTCAACTTTTTCAGACGGATACTGGTGGTAACTGAGTCTGACTAACCAGTCCTAGAGCCAGTGCTATGTTAAAAGACACTTAGAATACAGTGAAAACACCTACATACACTAGGGAACATTATGCGTTGGGGTCCCCCTGTGATTAGCCTTACCTCCTCTATAAGCCCCTAGTATATAATAGGGCATGGGGATTAAAACTACCTCTTAAAACAGGCCACAGGGCGTTTTTGCACACGTTAACTTAGGCCCCGTCCCCTCCTTTCACCATTGTGTAAACACGCCCTGTGTCCGTTTTTAGTTGGGAGATTAAGTTCATTTGAGTCCTGAGGGTCCCTAGGGTCCAACTAGCCCACTAGGTACCTCCAGTAAGTGCCACAGAGCTGCGTTGCAGAGAGGTGTAAAAAGTGGCACGGCCTGGACCACCTCTCTGCAATGCAGCTCAGTGGCGCTTACTGGAAGCACTTGGTGGGCTAGTTAGCCCCCAGGGGCCCTCAGTATTGAAGGGAAATTATATCCCCAATTTAAAACGTGCCATGGTGCGTGTTTGCACACGTCACCTCAGGCCCCGTCCCCTCCCTTCACCACTGTGTAAACGCGCCCTGTGGCTGTTCTAAGTTGAGAGATTAAGTCCCCTTGAATCCTAAGGGTCCCTAGGGTCACACTAGACCACTAGGTACCTCCAGTAAGCGCCACAGAGCTGCGTTGCAGAGAGGTGTAAAAAGGGGCTTGGCCTCAGAACACCTGTCTGCAGCGCAGCTCCCTGGCGCATACTGGAGATGCCTGTTGGGGGCGCGTTTGCAGAGTGCTGCATGGAGGGGGCATGGCCTCCGGCACGATGCCAGTCTTTTATTTATTTTATTTTTTTAAGAAGGGGGGCTGTGTGGTTCCCCTTCTTATTCTAATTTATTGGCCCTGATGACCCCATCCCCCAGGGCCTGTCTCCTAATTATATTTTTTTGACCCCAATCCCCAGGGCCGGCCACTGTTTTTTATTATTTTTAAAAAATATATATTTATAGACACACCTAGGACATGCTGGACAAACCGTACGTACCTATCACCATGACGATTTGCGTGATATTCATTAAAAGGCGACTATGCATGAAATTAATCCACGTGGAATGTATTTACACCACTAGTGAAGCTCTGACATGTCTGATGCTCTACCGTGCCTAATCCCGGTAGACACCCTTGTCGTTTATTTATACAAACATGGGTAGCTATTGACGGGCACATTTAATACACATGCACACCAAGCCATTCAAAGGGGATTCGACAAAAATTCGACCAAAACTATGCAAGAAACCCCCCTCACAGTTAATAAAACACACATCCACTGCCGGATGTGTAATACTTTTTATTTTACTCTCTGGAAAGGGGACGAACATCACTTGCGAGTCACAGCGCGCTCCTGACAGAGCCCAATGCTGTGTTACACCCACCATTGCCTGCCGAGTGCCACACACCTCTGTATTGTATTCCACTAGCTAGTGCATATGCTATGACACTCTCTAGCCCATGTGCACTGTAACACCACCCCGTGAAAATGTCATGCCACACTTGTCTTCGCACGGGTTATATTGCCCCATCTAACGTGCCTTCCTCGATGCCTATGTTATAACGCACAGTGCTATGCCATACATATTACAATTTGGGATCCATATCTTTGTCACAGTGCATATGCAACGTTACACTCCCCAGCACATATTTTATATTACAACTTTAGAGACTAGTTAGGTTACACAACACTGCCCTGTGCATATTACACTCTAAGGCGCATATCGCATAGCACGCGCTAGTGCCTGTGCTATCTCGTGCTCTCCAATGAATCTGTCATTGCGCACAATGTATTGCATATTATATTTCACGCCTGGTTCATCTTATATCACACTTTTTGGTGCATAGTTTATACCATACACTATATCTAGTTTTCATTTTCAATCGTGCTCTCAGGACTATGTTCTATATAACACTGTGTTCACCTACCCTTTTCACGGGCATTACATTTTGCGATAGGGGGTGGAGGGTCAGGGGGTGTTTTTGCCAAGTGAGCCCGGAGTCACAGTCACTAACGTCTTCTTCTTCCTGAATAAAAGTGAGATTATGCTGCATACTTGTTCATATTTTAAGTAGTTTGCACAGACAAAATGTTTTAAAAACAATAAAGTTTCTAATACCCGCCTTCTCTGAACAGTTAGCTTGCTGCCCCATCCCCCTCCTCCCTATCCTCTGTTGTGTAAACCAAGGACTAGCCTCCTCCCTCCTGCCATGCATGGTCTGATGTGCTGCCACTGCCCTCAATTTAGTATGATGTACCAGTCCACTCCTCCTGCCCTCCATTGCCCAATTCTATGCCCCATCATTGACCTCCTGCTTAAACTCTGTGCTTAGCTTGCTGCCCCTATTCTCCTTCCCCCTGCCCTCCGATGTCTTTGTGCATGCCCCTGCTCCATCCTTTTGCCCACCATGTCCCATGGACCTGCCACTCCTATCTACTCTGAGTGTTCTGTTGAGCTGCCACTCCCCTCCCACCTGCCTAGCATTGTCAGATGACTGTAACCTGTCCCTGCCACCTCCACCCTGCCTGTCCACATGCCATGCCTCTATCCTCTTCCTCCTGTCCTACATGGCCCATTGTACTGCCACACCCTTCTGCCCTCCCTGGTCTGTTGTGCTGCAACTGCTCCTCCTGCCTGCCCCGTGTGGTCTGTTGTGAGGCCCCTTCCCCTGAACTTTCTTGTCTGTGCACAGGTCCTGACCCTCCCTTCTATCCTCCATCGTCCTTTGTGCATGCCCCTGCACCCTCCTTCTTGCCCATCATAGCCATTGTGCTGCCACTAACCCTCCCACTTGCCATGCATGGTCTTCTGTGCTGCCATGGCCCCTCCCACCTTCCCTGTGTGGTCAGTTAGCTGCCCCTGACCCCCTCCCACCTTCCCTCCATGGTCAGTGTGTATGCCATCACAGTCTCACTGTTGCTCTTCATGTTGTGTCTTGCTTCTAGTGCCCATCCTGCCTGACCTCCATGGCCATCTTGCTGCTCCTGCCCTGCCCCCTTGCCCCCAGCCCTCTGTTTACATGTGCAGACCCCTACTCCCTCCCTCCTGGCTTGTCTGTTCCATTGTAATGCCCCTGATCTGTCCCTCCTGCCCTTTATGGTCTGTTATGCTGCAGCCTTCTCTCCTGTCTGTCCATTATGGTCAGCTAGCTACCATTGCCTCTTGCCCCTCTGTTCTCTGTTGTCCATGTGCATGGTCCTGTCCCCTCCCTCTTGCTTTCTATGGATTGTTGTGCTGCACTCCCGTCCTGCATGCACTGTGTGGTGTATTGTGCTGCTGCAAACCCTGATGCCTGCCCTGCAGGGTCAGTTTGGTGCACCTCTCCATGTCTCTCCTGTCCTCTGTTATCCAAGTCCATGTCCCTATTCCATTTCCTTCCATGATCCAATGTACCATACTTGCGAACATTTTGAACTTGGTAAGAGGGAGATTTTGAAAAAAAACTGGGGTATTGATTTTCCCCTTTGAGTTACATTGAAAAAGAGGATATTGTAGACAGGAGACAGATCAAATAAAGCCCATTTGAGCTTAAAAACATTGGACGTTTCCTGGCTGAATCGGGTCTGTTGGCATGTATGGTTGTACTACCATTGCCTCTTCCTTCTGCCCACAATGGTCTATTACATTGCCACAGCCTTGAAGGAGGGTAGATTTTGTATCACAGGGGGCCCCTGGCCCGTTCTGTCCACACCTGAAGTATGAGACCCTTGTCCTTGCCCTGCCAGCCACATTTGTAGGCCGTATTAAATTGACCAGCGGGTCCTGTGTTGCTATATAATTATCCTGAGACATCCTTACCACTCAGCCAGCATAAAACCCCTGTGTAGGCCCTTCTGTTCAATATGTAGGCCTCTTTGTTAAATTGACCATAGCTCTGCAATTTTAGTGTATAGCAGTCTGAAGGCAGGTCTGCGAGGCCTTCTGCTCCAAACTAGTAGCCCCCACCCTACCCGAGTGCTCCGTGCTCGGTATCAAAGTTCAACATCCCCCTGAAGCTGTCGACATACAGTAGGCTGCATCCTGGACTGGTACTTGCTTCCTGGGCAGGTTTCCCGCTTTTAAGGAAGTGGCAACCGCAGAGCGTCAAGTTAGGAGAACTGAGGAGATTTTATACATGAATATATTGAATTCCTGTACAATACCCATTATTTTCTGCTTGCTCTATGGAACTTACGATAAGCGATTGGCCTGAGAGACTGACCTTTTCACCCAGTCCATTGTCAGCATTAAGTGGGTAAATGACGAAATGTCTGGTAAAATCTGCAGACGAAGCTTTTGGGTAGCATACGCAGGTAGATGTAGCGTGCAAAGGAGCCCACAAAATGATATAAAAAGGGAGCACCCACAGATATCGACGGACAACCTCGCCGTCTGTATGTAGGTTAACAGGCTGTGCAGGTTTTCCCCAAGAACTGGGAGCTCTTGTCTTCCTTTGCTTAAAATGTCTTGCTCTGCTTTGCTTGAAGTATCTTATTCTATTTTACCTATATGAAATGTCATGTTATGTTTAACCATTGTTCTCTTTACTTTTGCATTTAAAAGATGTTGTATTGTAATTGCAGGAATGCTTGCTCTAAGAGTAAATGTGAGTGTCCCTAGGTAACATTTTCCTTGGTGTAACTTGTTTCTCATGATGCATTTATAGATGTGTTTTCTCTCTCTCTCTGTCAGTCCATTAATTGAGATACAGAGAATATCATGACAGCTGTATGATTATCTGGATTCTGTATTTTGTACTTTATGTCTCTATTCTGCGGTTTCTTTGAAGTTGCATCTTCTCATTAAACTGCCATTGTATTCTGCCTCCAATTCCATGTCTCATATGTCTGTTTTCTTCATTTTTGGAGCAAGCGTTCCTAGGCACCCCGGCTCAAATTAAGGTGCCCCTTTTGTCCCTGACTCACTCTCCTGCTCAGTTCTGTGGTGGCTCCCGGGGCTCTGGGGACCGCCCCTAGCTTCCTTGACCCGTAATAGATCTTCCCTCCAACAGCCTCTCTTGTAAGTCCTGTATTGTTGGTTTGTTGCCCCTGCCCCCCTTTCCACTGCCCTCTGTAGTCTGTTGTGCTTCCACGGCCCTTCCTGCCTGCTCAGTGTGGTTAAATTGTTGCCTTTGCACCCTCCTACCTGCCTTCAATTTTCAGAGTCCGTGCCCCTGGCCTCTGCCTCTCAACAGTATCCTAATGAACAACTAGATTGCTAACATTCTATATTTATTACACAAGTGTGGAATGCCTGACATCATCTTGATGTAATCAAAACTGTAATACCTAGAGCATTCCTTTAGAAATTACATATATGAGAGGGTCTTATTGGCATCAAAATTATGGTTAGTGCTCTAAAAGACTAAAATAAGGACATATTTTCTGAGTTTTCAAATAGCGACAAAGCACTTTTAAATTATTTGTTATCTTTATGTTTTTTTATCTAGTTGACAACTTGATTAAATGTTGCACTTAGGGGAGAGGATGTGGTGTTACTTCCAGAACTGCAGACTTTGCAACTGGGGAACCAGGTTGAAGTTTCTGCTTCAGCTCGACATTCTGTGATTCTGGTCAAATCACTTAGTCTCCCCATGTCTACAACCAAAATGAATTTGTTCTTGTGTGATGTAACCAATGCTCATGTAAAGCACTCCAATACCTGACAAGTCTGCACTATATAACACTGCAAAAACACAAAATAATAAGTGTTTTGCACACTTCTGTCATTGGGCTATATTTGGGCTATATCTGGGTGATTTTGGGCTACATTTGGGCTCTTTTGTCTCCGGTGGCCATCTTGGGAGATTTATTTGTTATGAAGTTTCCTAATTTCCTCATGTACTGCAGTCTCCTCAGTCGGAAATGCTTTCAGTTTTTTACTTTGATTGCATCATGAAGGTATTCAGATATGTCACACATCTGCCATGAATTCTGAATGTTAGCACTCTAGTTGCTCATTAGATCACTGTAGTAAAACTACTGTTCACCATGGAAGTCTGCTCCTGGTATTAAAAGTGCATGTTTCAGTCTGCATGTCAGAATTTTTTAATGAAATAGAAGAGGATTTGAGAAGTCACTCAAAATGTGCCCTCATTTTCTTTCTTCAGCATTAATCATAATTTCTATGGCAAAATGAACCCCCTCATTGTGTTCCTTTTTAAATTAAATGTTTTAAGTGTTACCAGTTTATTCCAATCAAGATGGCTTCAGGTGTGCCATACTTTTGTCATAATGAAGACAGTAAGTGCTCTAGTTGTTTTTAAGAACATTCTTGGACATTCTATCATTGGGCTATACTTGGGCTACATCTGGGTGATATTTGGGCTACATTTGGGCTCTTTTGTCTCTGGTGGCCATCTTGGGAGACTTATTTGTTATGAAGTTTCCTAATTTCCTCATTTACTGCAGTCTCCTCAGTAGGAAATACTTTCAGTTTTTTACTTTGATTCCATCAAGAAGGCATTCAAATGTGTCACACATTTGCCATAAAATCAGAATGTTAGCACTCTTTTTGCTCATTAGATCACTGTAGTAAAGCTACTGCTCACCAGGGAAAACTGCTGCTGGTATTGAAAGTGCATGTTTCAGTCTGCATGCCAGGATTTGAGAAGTCACTCAAAATGTGCCCTAACTTTTTCTTTCTGCAGCACTAATCATACTTTTTATGGAAAAATGAACCCCCTCATTTTGTTCCTTTTTAAATTAAATGTTTTAAGAGTTACCACTTTAATCCAAGCAAGATGGCTTCAGGTGTGCCATACATTTATCCTAAGTAGGACGGTTAGCGCTCTAGTAGTTCTTTGGAACACTCTGGAAAGCTGCAGTAGAACACAAAGGAATCAACTGACAGTCTCTGCCCTTGTTGGATGTACATGTTTTACTGAGAATGTCAGACTTCATTCTCACATGACTGAGAAAGATAATGTGAATTTACAGAAAATAAGCTCTCAGTTTAGCTTATAGATCACCTTCCAAACCTCTGTGGTAAAAGCATGAGAAAATATTTTTCTCTCAATCATGATATCCCAGCAGAAGGCTTTTTCACATGGTGAAATCACCTTAGAACATACCACAATTCCTAAAATGAGTATGGTACCATCAACAAATGATTTATAATGTAACTAAAGTCTTAAAATCTTCTATTAACTGCAATGCTTTTTAATGAGGTGCTATCATGTATATTGGTCCCAAGATGGCTGCCAACACTTCTTGGATGAAGTGCTGACAGCCAATCAGATCTCAGGATGAGATGTGTGGTTAGGCTCCGCCCACATATATATTGATTTAAATGCTATTTTCTCAGGAACTACTGAACAGATTTACACCAGACCTACAAAAGGCACTTCCTTGACCTGAGGACTACCTCTCTGCCAAATTTCAAGTAACTCTGTTCAGCCGTTCTGGCTGTAGCTGTGTCTAAAGGTCCTATGGAAAAATGCATGGGAAAAACGCGTTTTGGGACCCCCCTTTTTTCTCAGCCCCCGCTTGACGAATCCCCCCGAGACTTTCAGGGTAGGAGCGGAGCGTAGCGCCCCACCTATTTTGAAAATTTCGCGAGGATTCATCGACCGGCGCCAAAGTTATTCCAAATAGAATGTTGCGGATTTCCTATGGAAACAGGGTCCTAACTATAACTATCTACTGGCGACCGCCAGTAGATATATATATATATATATATATATATATATATATATATATATATATATATATATATATATATATATATATATATATATATAATATATATTATCTACTGGCGATTGCCAGTAGATAGTTATAGTTAGGACCGGGTTCCAATAGGAAATCTGAAAATTCTATTTTGAATAACTTTGGCGCCGGTTGACTTATCTTCGTGAAATTTTCAAAACTAATGGGGCGCTCCGCTCCTACCCTGAAAGTCTCGGGGTAATTCGTCAAGCGGGGGCTGAGAAAAAATGGGGGTCCCAAAACGCGTTTTCCCCATGCTTTTCCCCATAGGATCTTTAGTCGAAGGTACAGCCGAACGGCTGAACAGAATTACTTGAAATTTGGCAAAGAGGTAGTCCTCAGGTCAGGCATGTGCCTTTTGCTTAAATGGTGTAAATCCGTTCAGTAGTTCCTGAGAAGATCAAAAGTAAAATCATATATATATCTGGGCGGAGCCTAACCACAAATCTCATCGTGAGATCTGATTGGCTGTCAGCACTTCATCCAAGAAGTGTTGGCAGCCATCTTGGGACCAATATACATGATAGCACCTCATTAAAAAGCATTGCAGTTAATAGAAGGTTTTCAGACTTTAGTTACATTATAAATCATTTGTTGATGGTACCATACTCATTTTAGGAATTGTGGTGTGTTCTAAGGTGATTCTACCATGTGAAAAAGCCTTCTGCTGTTATATCATGAATCATGTTTGAGAGAAAACTATTTTCTCATGCTTTTCCCACAGAGGTTTGGAAGGTAATCTATAAGCTAACTGAGAGCATATTTTCTGTAAATTCACATTATCTTTCTGAGTCATGTGAGAATGAAGTCTGACATTCTCAGTAAAACATGTACATCCAACAAGGGCAGAGACTGTCAGTTGATTCCTTTGTGTTCTACTGCAGCTTCCCAGAGTGTTCTAAAGAACAACTAGAGCGCTAACAGTCCTACTTATGACAAACGTATGGCACACCTGAAGCCATCTTGGTTGGAATAAAGTGGTAATTCTTAAAACATTTAATTTAAAAAGGGACAAAATGAGGGGGTTCATTTTGCCATAGAAAGTATGATTAGTGCTGCAGAAAGAAAAATTAGGGCACATTTTGAGTGACTTCTCAAATCCTCTTCTATTTCATTAAAAAATTCTGACATGCAGACTGAAACATGCACTTTCAATACCAGCAGCAGACTTCCCTGGTGAGCAGGAGCTTTACTACAGTGATCTAATAAGCAACTAGAGTGCTAACATTCTGAATTTATGGCAAATTTGTGACACATCTGAATGCCTTCTTGATGGAATCAAAGTAAAAAACTGAAAGTATTTCCTACTGAGGAGACTGTAGTAAATGAGGAAATTAGGAAACATCATAACAAATAAGTCTCCCAAAATGGCCACCAGAGACAAAAGAGCCCAAATGTAGCCCACATATCACCCAGATGTAGCCCAAGTATAGCCCAATGACAGAATGTCCCTGAGTGTTCTAACGAACAACTAGAGCGCTAACAGTCTTACTTATGACAAAAGTATGGCACACCTGAAGACATCTTGAATGGAATAAAGTGGTAACACTTAAAATATTTAATTTACAAAGGAACACAATGAGGGGATTCATTTTGCCATAGAAATTATGATTAGTGCTGCAGAAAGAAAAATTATGGCACATTTTGACTTCTCAAATCCTCTTCTATGTCATAAACTAAATTCTGACATGCAGACTGAAACATGCACTTTGAATACCAGCAGCAGACTTCCCTGGTGAGCAGTAGCTTTACTACAGTGATCTAATGAGCAACTAGAGTGCTAACATTCAGAATTTATGGCAAATGTGTGACACATCTGAATGCCTTCTTGATGGAACCAAGTAAAACACTGAAAGTATTTCCTACTGAGGAGACTGCAGTAAATGAGGAAATTAGGAAACTTCATAACAAATAAATCTCCCAAGATGGCCACCAGAGACAAAAGAGCCCAAATGTAGCCCAAATATCACCCAGATGTAGCCCAAGTATAGCCCAATGACAGAATGTCCCAGAGTGTTCTAACGAACAACTAGAGCGCTAACAGTCTTACTTATGACAAAAGTATGGCACACCTGAAGCCATCTTGATTGGAATAAAGTGGTAACACTTAAAACATTTAATTTACAAAGGAACAAAATGAGGGGGTTCATTTTGCCATAGGAATTATGATTAGTTCTGCAGAAAGAAAAATTAGGGCACATTTTGACTTATCAAATCCTCTTCTATTTCATAAACAAATTCTGACATGCAGACTGAAACATGCACTTTGAATACCAGCAGCAGACTTCCCTGGTGAGCAGTAGTTTTACTACAGTGATCTAATGAGCAACTAGAGTGCTAACATTCAGAATTTATGGCAAATGTGTGACACATCTGAATGCCTTCTTGATGGAACCAAAATAAAAAACTGAAAGTATTCCCACTGAGGAGACTGCAGTAAATGAGGAAATTAGGAAACTTCATAACAAATAAATCTCCCAAGATGGCCACCAGAGACAAAAGATCCCTAATGTAGCCCAAATATTACCCAGATGTAGCCCAAGTATAGCCTAATGACAGAATGTCCCAGAGTGTTCTTAAGAACAACTAGAGCGCTTACTGTCTTACTTATGACAAACGTATGGCACACCTGAAGCCATCTTGATTGGAATAAACTGGTAACACTTAAAAAATTTAATTTAAAAAGGAACACAATGAGGGGGTTCATTTTGCCATAGAAATGATGATTAGTGCTGAAGAAAGAAAAATTAGGGCACATTTTGAGTGACTTCTCAAATCCTCTTCTATTTCATTAAAAAATTCTGATATGCAGACTGAAACATGCACTTTTAATACCAGCAGCAGACTTCCGTGGTGAGCAGTAGCTTTACTACAGTGATCTAATGAGCAACTAGAGTGCTATTATTCAGAATTTATGGCAAATGTGTGACATATCTGAATACCTTCTTGATGGAATCAAAGTAAAAAACTGAAAGCATTTCCTACTGAGGAGACTGCAGTAAATGAGGAAATTAGGAAACTTCATAACAAATAAATCTCCCAAGATGGCCACCAGACACAAAAGAGCCTAAATGCAGCACAAATATCACCCAGATGTAGCCCACATGTAGCCCAATGACAGAAGTGTGCAAAACACTTATTTTTTGTGTATTTGCAGTTTTATATAGTGCAGACTTGTCAGGTATTGGAATGCTTTACATGAGCATTGGTTATATCACACAAGATCAAATTCATTTTGGTTGTAGACATGGGGAGATTACGTGATTTGACCACAATCACAGAATGTTGAGCTGAAGCAGAAACTCCAACCTGGTTCCCCAGTTGAAAAGTCTGCAGCTCTGGAAGTAACACCACATCCTCTCGCCAAGGTGCAACATTTAATGAAGTGGTCAACTGGATAAAAAAACATAAAGATTACAAATAATTTAAAATTTCTTTGTTGCTATTTGAAAACTCAGAAAATATGTCCTCATTTTAGTTTTTTAGAGCACAAATCATAATTTTGATGCAAATATGACCCTCTCGTATATGTAATTTCTAAAGGAAATACTCTAGGTATTACAGTTTTGATTACATCAAGATGACGTCAGGCGTTCCACACTTTTGTAATAAATATAGAATGTTAGCAATCTAGTTGTTCATTGGGATACTGTTGAGAGGCAGAGGCCAGGGGCACGGACTCTGAAAATTGAAGGCAGGTAGGAGAGTGCAGAAGCAACAATTTGACCACACTGGGCAGGCAGGAAGGGCAGTGGCAGCACAACAGACTATGGAGGGCAGTGGAAAGGGGGGCTGGGGCAACAAATCAACAATACAGGATTGGCAAGAGAGGCTGTGGCAATATAGTAGACCATTGTGGGCAGAAGGAAGAGGCATTGGTAGTACAACCATACATGCCAACAGACCCGTTTCAGCCAGGAAAACGCCCAATGTTTTTAAGCTCAAATGGGCTTTATTTGATCTGTCTCCTGTCTACAATCTCCTCTTTTTCAATGTAACTCAAAGGGGAAAATCAATACCCCAGTTTTTTTTCAAAATCTCCCTCTTACCAAGTTCAAAATATTCACAAGTATGGTACATTGAATAATGGTAGGCAGGAGGAATTGGGGTAGGGACATGGACTCGGATAACAGAGGACAGGAGGGACATGGAGAGGTGCACCAAACTGACCCTACAGGGCAGGCATCGGCGTTTGCAGCAGCACAATACACCACACAGCGCATGTGGGATGGGAGTGCAGCACAACAATCCATAGAAAGCAATAGGGAGGGGACAGGACCATGCACATGGACAACAGAGAACAGATGGGAAAGAGGCAATGGTTGCTAGCTGACCATAATGGACAGACAGGAGAGAAAGCTGCAGCATAACAGACCATAAAGGGCAGGAGGGACGGATCAGGGGCATTACAATGGAACAGACAAGCCAGGAGGGCAGGAGCAGCAAGATGACCATGGAGGTCAGGCAGGAAGGGCACTAGAAACAAGACACACCATGGAGAGCAACAATGAGACTATGGTGGCATGCACACAGACCATGGAGGGAAGGTGGGAGGGGGTCAGGGGCAGCTAGCTGACCACACAGGGAAGGTGGGAGGGGCCATGGCAGCACAGAAGACCGTGCATGGCAAGCGGGAGGGTTAGTGGCAGCTCAATGGCTATGATGGGCAAGAAGGAGGGTGCAGGGGCATGCACAAAGGACCATGGAGGATAGAAGGGAGGGTCAGGACCTGGGCACAGACAAGAGAGTTCAGGGGAAGGGGCCTCACAACAGACCACGTGGGACAGGCAGGAGGAGCAGTTGCAGCACAACAGATCAGGGAGGGCAGAAGGGTGTGGCAGTAAAATGGACCATGGAGGATAGGAGGAAGGGGATAGGGGCATGGCATCTGGACAGGCAGGGTGGAGGTGGCAGGGACAGGTTACAGTCATCTGACAATGTTAGGCAGGTGGGAGGGGAGTGGCAGCTCAACAGAACACTCAGAGTAGATAGGAGTGGCAGGTCCATGGAACATAGTGGGAAAAAAGGATGGAGCAGGGGCATGCACAAAGACATCGGAGGGCAGGGAGAAGGAGAATAGGGGCAGCAAGCTAAGCACAGAGGCTAAGCAGGAGGTCAATGATGGGCCATAGAATTGGGCAATGGAGGGCAGGAGGAGTGGACTGGTACATCATGCTAATGGAGGGCAGTGGCAGCACATCAGACCATGCATGGCAGGAGGGAGGAGGCTAGTCCATGGATTCAGACAACAGAGGATAGGGAGGAGGTGGATGGGGCAGCAAGCTGACTGTTCAGAGAAGGTGGGTATTAGGAACTTTATTGTTTTTAAAATGTGTGTCTGTGCGAACTACTTAAAATATGAACAAGTATGCAGCATAATCTCACTTTCATTCAGGAAGAAGAGGACATTTGTGACTGTGACTCCGGGCTCACTTGGCAGAAACACCCCCTGACCCTCCACCCCCATCGCAAAATGTAATGCCCGTGAAAAGGGTAGGTGGACGCAGTGTTATATAGAACATAGTCCTGAGAGCACGATTGAAAATGAAAACTAGATGTAGTATATGGTAAAAATTATGCACCAAAAAGTGTTATATAAGATGAACCGGGTCGTGAAATATAATATGCAATACATTGTGCGCAATGACAACAAGTTTATTGGAGAGCGCGAGATAGCACAGGCACTAGCGCGTGCTATGCGATATGCGCCTTGGAGTGTAATATGCACAGGGCAGTGTTGTGTAACATAACTAGTCTCTAAAGTTGGAATATAAAATATGTGCTGGGGAGTGTAACGTTGCATATGCACTGTGACAAAGATATGGATCCCAGATTGTAATATGTATGGCATAGCGCTGTGCGTTATAACATACACATCGAGGAAGGCACGTTAGATGGGGCAATATAACCCGTGTGGAGGCAAGTGTGGCATGACATATTCACGGGGTGGTGTTACAGTGCACATGGGCTAGAGAGTGTCATAGCATACGCACTAGCTGGTGGAATACAACACAGAGGTGTGAGGCAATCCGCGGGCACTTGTGGGTGTAACACAGCATTGGGCTCAGCCAGGAGCACGCTGTGACTCTCAAGTGAGGTTCGTCTCCTTTCCAGAGAGTAAAATAAAAAGTATTACACATCCGACGGTGGATGTGTTTTTTATTAACCGTGAGGGGGGTTTATTGCATAGTTTGGTCGAATTTTTGTCGAATCCCCTTTGAATGGCTTGGTGTGCGTGTATATTAAATGTGCCCATCAATAGCTACCCATGTTTGTATAAATAAACGACAAGGATGTCTACTTGGAGAGTACCCACCGGCAGGGGCGCCGGGATTAGGCACGGTAGGGCGTCAGACACGTCAGAGCTTCACTAGCGGTGTAAATACATTCCAAGTGGACTCATTCTATGCATAGTCGCCTTTTAAAGAATATCACGCAAATCGTCATGGTGATAGGTACATACGGTTTGTCCAGCATGTCCTAGGTGTTTCTATAAATATATAGATTTTTAAAATAATAAAAAACAAAGGCCGGCCCCGGTGTATGGGGTCCCCGGAGCCATAAGTGGCCTGAGGAGGGGGCAACGCAGCCCCCTCCTAAAGAATTTAAATAAAAAAATGCCATGACCTGGGGGGTTGGGGTCCCCGGGGCCGATTAAGGTCTTGGGAGGGCCAAATTTATTGTTTTCAACAAAACAAATTAGGGTACAGGCCCTGGGGGATGGGGTCCCCAGGGCCAGTAAATTAGAAAAAGAAGGGGGGCCACACAGCCCTCCTTCTTAAAAAAATTAAATAAATAAAAGACCGGCATCGCGCTGGAGGCCACGCCCCCTCCTTGCAGCACTCTGCAAACGCACCCCCTGGCCAGTTGTAAGTTGGGGAATTAATTCCCCTTCAATACTGAGGGTCCCTGAGGGCCAACTAGCCCAACAGGTATCTCCAGTGTGCGCCAGGGAGCTGCGTTGAAGACAGGTGTTCTGAGGCCACGCCCCTTTTTACACCTCTATGCAACGCAGCTCTGTGGCGCTTACTAGAGGTACCTAGTGGGCTAGTTTGACCCTAGGGACCCTTAGGATTCAAGGGGACTTAATCTCTCAACTTAGAACGGCCACAGGGCGCGTTTACACAGTGGTGAAGGGAGGGGACGGGGCCTGAGGTGACGTGTGCAAACATGCCCTGTGGCGCGTTTTAAGTTGGGGAAATAATTCCCTTTTAATCCTGAGGGACCCTGGGGGCCATCTAGCCCACCAGGTGCTTCCAGTAAGTGCCACTGCTCTGCGTTGCAGAGAGGTGGTGCAGGCCGTGCCCCTTTTTCACACCTCTCTGCAATGGCGCTTACTGGACATACCTAGTGGGCTATTTTGCCCCTAGGGATCCTCAAGATTCAAGGGGACTTAATCTCCCAACTTAAAAAACGGCCACAGGGCTTGTTTACACAGTGGTGAACGGGGCCTGGGTTAACATGTGCAAACAAGCCCTGTGGCGCGTTTTAAGTTGGGGAAATAATTCCCGTTCAATCCTGAGGGCCCCTGGGGGCTAACTAGCCCACCAGGTGCTTCCAGTAAGCGCCACTGAGCTGCGTTGCAGAGAGGTGGTCCAGGCCGTGCGACTTTTTACACCTCTCTGCAACGCAGCTCTGTGGCGCATACTGGAGGTACCTAGTGGGCTAGTTGGACCCTAGGGACCCTCAGGATTCAAATGAACTTAATCTCCCAACTAAAAACGGCCACAGGGTGTGTTTACACAGTGGTGAAGGGAGGGGACGGGGCCTGAGTTAACGTGTGCAAACAAGCCCTGTGGCGCGTTTTAAGTTGGGGAAATAATTCCCCTTCAATCCTGAGGGACCCTGGGGGCCAACTAGCCCACCAGGTGCTTCCAGTAAGCACCACTCCGCTGCGTTGCAGAGAGGTTGTCTAGGCCGTGCCCCTTTTTACATCTCTCTGCAACGCAGCTCTGTGGCGCTTACTGGAGGTACCTAGTGGTCTAGTTGGACCCTAGGGACCCTCAGGATTCAAGGGGACTTAATCTCCCAACTTAAAACGGCCACAGGGTGTGTTTACACAGTGGAGAAGTGAGGGGATTGGGCCTGAGGTGACGTGTGCAAACACGCCCTGTGGCGCGTTTTAAGAGGTAGTTTTAATCCCCTGCCCTATTATATACTAGGGGCTTACAGAGGAGGTCATGCTGATCACAGGGGGACCCCAACGCACAGTGTTCCCTAATGTATGTAGGTGTTTTCACTGTATTCTGAGTGTCTTTTAACATAGCACTGGCTCTAGGACTGGTTAGTCAGACTCAGTTACCACCAGTATCCGTCTGAAAAAGTTGAGGGTACAGGATGATTTTGCAACAAGGCTTCTTTCTGCTCTTCTGTTTGTTCTTTCTGCACGTTATCCTTCTTCCTGCACTTTTCTTCGTCTTTGAGGACTTCTGTTGCTTCTTTCTGCATTTCTTTTTTTTCTTTCTGTGCGTTTTTTCTTCTTTCTTCACATGTCCTATCTCTGTAGGCATAGTTAGAAATTAGCATTTAAAAAACCTTTGAAATTCACTGAAAAAACCATAGGTTTCAAGGGCGTTATATTTAGCTGGACTTTTCACTCATACAAAACCATTGACATTCCCCCGTTATAGTTAGTTCAGCTAACTATAACTCACACGCCCGCAATGCACTGCTGTTGACGTCACATATTACATCACTCATGACATAGTCAGTGACATCACTCATGACATCACTGATGACATCTCAAATGACATCACTAATGACATCACTGATGACATCATCCTTGTGATAGAGTGGCAGACCTCCTCTTCCCCTAATATAACCTTTGATACACACATTCAAAAATAGAAACTACAATGTTCAAAATAATGGACATACCAATACCAGTTACAACAACCTATTCAGTAATTTTAAGATCCACATACACATCCACTCATTCACCAACAGTCCTATACAGTCACTCATACATGTACTCACTCATCATATGTACTCACACACCTATACATCCTGTTACACAACGCCACTCATCCATAGAGTTACTCACACACATTGTCACTCATGCTAATAAAGAATCAAACATCCATTTACTTGCATATACAGTTATACACACATCACCACACTTACTTCTACAGAAACTTACACATACTTAGTCTTTTAAACAATCACTTATAGAAACACATACTTATTCATACAGGAACTCTTTCAATCTCTCACTCTCACATATACTCACTTATATACACCAATAGTCACATATACTAGTTTAAACATATGTAGTTACTCATAAAGACACTATTGAGACAGTCTATCACTCACTAACACACCCATGCACACACTCATCCACCCATACAGTCCTGCACACATGCTGTCTTCAACACATACAAACAGTGAGTCACTCATTCATGCACCTATGCACTACGTAATATCCCCCACCGAACCATACAGACACTCAGACACTTATACTGATACTCAAAAAACCATCAGCACGCGAATCCTATCCGCCATATTGAAATGATGCGCATTTCATATCCGACAAGTTTGTGGCACCACATCCCGTGTAAGAACATATACGTATGAGGTCGTGCCAGCTGCTACTTTGGTATGCAAAGGGTATGCAATACCAAGCCGCGCATTATGTCATGTACATGTGGGGCCGCGCCCGCTGCGCGTTGCGTATGCGACGACTGCACGCTGCCAGGCCCTGTGTTACTTCAAAGACGTATGGTGCCGCGCCGGGTACGCCATTTTTTTTTTATGTCTCAAAACTATACATAACTTTAAAATGTATATGAGAGCAAGCAATAATCTAAAATATTTTAAACATTTGTACATTTCTGACTGTAATATTATAGTAAATATATTTTCTCAAAATCGCGGCGGGTGCGGTCTCCTTGCGCGCTGAGTGCGCGATCGCCATGTGAACTTAAAAAAAAGCATTTGATTGGTTCATAACATTTCCCATTCTAACAAGTTTATTGGAGAGCGCGAGATAGCACAAGCACTAGCGCGTGCTATGCGATATGCGCCTTGGAGTGTAATATGCACAGGGCAGTGTTGTGTAACATAACTAGTCTCTAAAGTTGGAATATAAAATATGTGCTGGGGAGTGTAATGTTGCATATGCACTGTGACAAAGATATGGATCCCAGATTGTAATATGTATGGCATAGCGCTGTGCGTTATAACATACACATCGAGGAAGGCACGTTAGATGGGGCAATATAACCCGTGTGGAGGCAAGTGTGGCATGACATATTCACGGGGTGGTGTTACAGTGCACATGGGCTAGAGAGTGTCATAGCATACGCACTAGCTGGTGGAATACAACACAGAGGTATGAGGCAATCGGCGGGCACTTGTGGGTGTAACACAGCATTGGGCTCAGCCAGGAGCACGCTGTGACTCTCAAGTGATGTTCGTCTCCTTTTCAGAGAGTAAAATAAAAAGTATTACACATCCGGCGGTGGATGTGTTTTTTATTAACCGTGAGGGGGGTTTATTGCATAGTTTGGTCGAATTTTTGTTGAATCCCCTTTGAATGGCTTGGTGTGCGTGTATATTAAATGTGCCCATCAATAGCTACCCATGTTTGTATAAATAAACGACAAGGATGTCTACTTGGAGAGTACCCACCGACAGGGGCGCCGGGATTAGGCACGGTAGGGCGTCAGACACGTCAGAGCTTCACTAGCGGTGTAAATACATTCCATGTGGACTCATTCTATGCATAGTCGCCTTTTAATGAATATCACGCAAATCGTCATGGTGATAGGTACATACGGTTTGTCCAGCATGTCCTAGGTGTTTCTATAAATTTATATATTTTTAAAATAATAAAAAACAAAGGCCGGCCCCGGGGTATGGGGTCCCCGGAGCCATAAGTGGCCTGAGGAGGGGGGGCAACGCAGCCCCCTCCTAAAGAATTTAAATAAAAAAATGCCATGACCTGGGGGGTTGGGGTCCCCGGGGCCGATTAAGGTCTTGGGAGGGCCAAATTTATTGTTTTCAACAAAAAAAATTAGGGTGCAGGCCCTGGGGAATGGGGTCCCCAGGGCCAGTAAATTAGAAAAAGAAGGGGGGCCACACAGCCCTCCTTCTTAAAAAAATAAAATAAATAAAAGACCGGCATCGCGCTGGAGGCCACGCCCCCTCCTTGCAGCACTCTGCAAACGCACCCCCTGGCCAGTTGTAAGTTGAAGAATTAATTCCCCTTCAATACTGAGGGTCCCTGAGGGCCAACTAGCCCAACAGGTATCTCCAGTGTGCGCCAGGGAGCTGCGTTGCAGACAGGTGTTCTGAGGCCACGCCCCTTTTTACACCTCTATGCAACGCAGCTCTGTGGCGCTTACTAGAGGTACCTAGTGGGCTAGTTTGACCCTAGGGACCCTTAGGATTCAAGGGGACTTAATCTCTCAACTTAGAACGGCCAAAGGGCGCGTTTACACAGTGGTGAAGGGAGGGGATGGGGCCTGAGGTGACGTGTGCAAACATGCCCAGTGGCGCGTTTTAAGTTGGGGAAATAATTCCCTTTTAATCCTGAGGGACCCTGGGGGCTATCTAGCCCACCAGGTGCTTCCAGTAAGTGCCACTGCTCTGTGTTGCAGAGAGGTGGTGCAGGCCGTGCCCCTTTTTACACCTCTCTGCAATGGCGCTTACTGGACATACCTAGTGGGCTATTTTGCCCCTAGGGATCCTCAAGATTCAAGGGGACTTAATCTCCCAACTTAAAAAACGGCCACAGGGCTTGTTTACACAGTGGTGAACGGGGCCTGGGTTAACATGTGCAAACAAGCCCTGTGGCGCGTTTTAAGTTGGGGAAATAATTCCCCTTCAATCCTGAGGGCCCCTGGGGGCTAACTAGCCCACCAGGTGCTTCCAGTAAGCGCCACTGAGCTGCGTTGCAGAGAGGTGGTCCAGGCCGTGCGACTTTTTACACCTCTCTGCAACGCAGCTCTGTGGTGCATACTGGAGGTACCTAGTGGGCTAGTTGGACCCTAGGGACCCTCAGGATTCAAATGAACTTAATCTCCCAACTAAAAACGGCCACAGGGTGTGTTTACACAGTGGTGAAGGGAGGGGACGGGGCCTGAGTTAACGTGTGCAAACAAGCCCTGTGGTGCGTTTTAAGTTGGGGAAATAATTCCCCTTCAATCCTGAGGGACCCTGGGGGCCAACTAGCCCACCAGGTGCTTCCAGTAAGCACCACTCCGCTGCGTTGCAGAGAGGTGGTCTAGGCCGTGCCCTTTTTACATCTCTCTGCAACGCAGCTCTGTGGCGCTTACTGGAGGTACCTGGTGGTCTAGTTGGACCCTAGGGACCCTCAGGATTCAAGGGGACTTAATCTCCCAACTTAAAACGGCCACAGGGTGTGTTTACACAGTGGAGAAGTGAGTGGATTGGGCCTGAGGTGACGTGTGCAAACACGCCCTGTGGCGCGTTTTAAGAGGTAGTTTTAATCCCCTGCCCTATTATATACTAGAGGCTTACAGAGGAGGTCATGCTGATCACAGGGGGACCCCAACGCACAGTGTTCCCTAGTGTATGTAGGTGTTTTCACTGTATTCTGAGTGTCTTTTAACATAGCACAGGCTCTAGGACTGGTTAGTCAGACTCAGTTACCACCAGTATCCGTCTGAAAAAGTTGAGGTTACAGGATGATTTTGCAACAAGGCTTCTTTCTGCTCTTCTGTTTGTTCTTTCTGCACGTTATCCTTCTTCCTGCACTTTTCTTCGTCTTTGAGGACTTCTGTTGCTTCTTTCTGCATTTCTTTTTTTTCTTTCTGTGCGTTTTTTCTTCTTTCTTCACATGTCCTATCTCTGTAGGCATAGTTAGAAATTAGCATTTAAAAAACCTTTGAAATTCACTGAAAAAACCATAGGTTTCAGGCACGTTATAGTTAGGAATTGGCATTTAAAAAACCTTAGAAATTCACTGAAAAAACCATAGGTTTCAAGGGCGTTATATTTAGCTGGACTTTTCACTCATACAAAACCATTGAAATTCCCCCATTATAGTTAGTTCAGCTAACTATAACTCACACGCCCGCAATGCACTGCTGTTGACGTCACATATTACATCACTCATGACATAGTCAGTGACATCACTCATGACATCACTGATGACATCTCAAATGACATCACTAATGACATCACTGATGACATCATCCTTGTGATAGAGTGGCAGACCTCCTCTTTCCCTAATATAACCTTTGATACACACATTCAAAAATAGAAACTACAATGTTCAAAACAATGGACATACCAATACCAGTTACAACAACCTATTCAGTAATTTTAAGATCCACATACACATCCACTCATTCACCAACAGTCCTATACAGTCACTCATACATGTACTCACTCATCATATTTACTCACACACCTATACATCCTGTTACACAACGCCACTCATCCTTAGAGTTACTCACACACATTGTCACTCATGCTAATAAAGAATCAAACATCCATTTACTTGCATATACAGTTATACACACATCACCACACTTACTTCTACAGAAACTTACACATACTTAGTCTTTTAAACAATCACTTATAGAAACACATACTTATTCATACAGGAACTCTTTCAATCTCTCACTCTCAC
This sequence comes from Triturus cristatus, assembly GCF_964204655.1. NCBI lineage: Eukaryota > Metazoa > Chordata > Amphibia > Caudata > Salamandridae > Triturus > Triturus cristatus. The sequence goes on along the minus strand of NC_140594.1, from coordinate 541,879,408 downwards.
ATATACTCACTTATATACACCAATAGTCACATATACTAGTTTAAAACATATGTAGTTACTCATAAAGACACTATTGAGACAGTCTATCACTCACTAACACACCCATGCACACACTCATCCACCCATACAGTCCTGCACACATGCTGTCTTCAACACATACAAACAGTGAGTCACTCATTCATGCACCTATGCACTAGGTAATACCCCCACCGAACCATACAGACACTCAGACAGTTATACTGATACTCAAAAAACTATCAGCACGCGAATCCTATCCACCATATTGAAATGATGCGCATTTCATATCCGACAAGTTTGTGGCACCACATCCCGTGTAAGAACATATACGTATGAGGTCGTGCCAGCTGCTACTTTGGTATGCAAAGGGTATGCAATACCAAGCCGCGCATTATGTCATGTACATGTGGGGCCGCGCCCGCTGCGTGTTGCGTATGCGACAACTGCACGCTGCCAGGCCCTGTGTTACTTCAAAGACGTATGGTGCCGCGCCGGGTACGCCATTTTTTTTTTATGTCTCAAAACTATATCTACATAACTTTAAAATGTATATGAGAGCAAGCAATAATCTAAAATATTTTAAACATTTGTACATTTCTGACTGTAATATTATAGTAAATATATTTTCTCAAAATCGCGGTGGGCGCGGTCTCCTTGCGCGCTGAGTGCGCGATCTCCATGTGAACTTAAAAAAAAGCATTTGATTGGTTCATAACATTTCCCATTCTAACATTTGGAAAACGCCACCCATTTTAGTCATTCTCTCTACAGCATTTGATGAGACACACCTCTTCTGCTTAGAGAGCTTTTTTGAAAATGTTTTGCTATATACACATATCTTACATTACACACAACAAGCAACCATCATCTTCATCAATATTCAGGGTCTGTAAAGTAGCCTTCCACCTGTGATAGACACACACCTAAAACTTACATAACCAAAGTTTTCCCCACTGCCAGAGGTAACATGCTTGCATACGCTATCCACAGCACAATGTAATGTGGTACGGCCCAGGGGCACTATCTATGGATGATAGTGCCCCTGGGCCGTACCACACAGTGTCTGTGTGATAATGAACACACAGACACAGATAGATAGTGGAACTGAGTACGGGCATGTGTGCTCGACTCCTTTTTATTATCAGGGTCACATATCCAGTGACGTCCGTGCTGAATGCGTGTGGGGTGAGTGTAAACCAGCCCTCAGAGAATGATTGCTGCTACCATCAACTACAACAGTAATCATTGGATCACACACATAGATTCAATAATAAAAGAGTCAATAGTTTGTGCTGCAGTAAGGTAGGGAAAGTAGATGTAAAATAATGCAGAAAAAATTATATCGTAAAAGAACCACAACTTCTGCTATATTCTGACACAGGCAATAGATCTGAAATAATGCACAAAAAGATTATATCATAAAGGGTCCAGCCATTCTAGTGCACTCAGATAGCCACATCAAAAGCATTCAGCATGTGCACAGCCAGTGATGAAGCGTGCTGCAAGCGGGCCGTACTAGCAGCAATGTCTGTTTCCATTAACACTGCATCATCTGCAATAGCGACTCGATCTCAATTGTGAACATTGCTGTTTGCCGTGTAGGCCAGAGAGAGCGGTCAGCAAGGACCCACAGCTACGTAAGGTGGACTTGAGCTACACAGTTTGTCGTACGCGAAGCAAGAAAAAGCGTGTGCGGAGCCTCCGATGACGCGTATGCATGGTGCGGACAGAGCGCACTGCAGCAATGACTTTTCCTACAGGACTGCGTCATCTAGAATACCGATTCGATCTGAATTGTGAACACTGCTGTCTGCAGTATAAATTGAAGGCATTAGTCACATAGACATCCATTAATACTTTTTCTCACTTCCTCTTCCAAAAATACAACAACATAAATTACAGAAAACTCTGCAATAAATAAATCAAAACAATTCGAATTGTGATTTCTACTGTCCACTGTGTAGACTATTCAGTGTTCCTTTGAACTTGCAAGATGAATTTCGCCACAATGAATTGGCAACAATGACCTCTTGGAACATTACGCATCTTATGCCGCTGAAGATCTTCCGGACTGCAATCTCCAAGACTTGTAAGAAATTCCCGTTCTTCTTGGATTGATTTTTACCAACTTTTTTGACTTTTTCCTTTCAATTTTTTTAATACACTTCAATTGAACTATTTTCATATAATAACTTTCTAAGATTACTCAAGCATTTGAACTCTGTTTTCATTATTGCCCCTTACGTCTCCAGTCTAACCAGGATGGGTGATGTATGGCCTATCCAAATACGCTATTTACTTCCTAAATTAGCCTAAACCCGACATCCATTTTGAAACCATCTCTATTCTTTGTGCACACATCTCTCTGCCTGCCTGTTATCCACAAAGACCTTTCACACAAATGTACTCATCCTCAGCCTCTACTTACGAGCTGGCGATCAACATCAAAAAACAAGACATTGTTTAGGAACTGGTTGGCACAGTGTGCTAATCGTGTCCTACCTTTATTTTCATTATAGAATTGAGTCATTCATGTCTAATAGCTATTGTTTATGTCACATGGAACTGTTACATGTAATGTGTAATTCGCTAATGCAGCAGCTTCAGATTTGAATATAACAGAATCGGATGGAGTTTGCCTCAGCTCGGTGCCTTAGCTCTTTGCACAAGATTTTTTTTTTGAAAGAGCTGAAGACAATAATGTATGGTTTGACGAGAAGGGTACCTAATGTTTTTCTCAGAAGCACAATTTTGTGTTCCTCCTCAAATTTTCCGATGTGACTAGAACTATTACCATTTCTGACACGCACCAGATTGAATCTACAGTACAAGAGATTGCTGACTGTTCTACTGTTGATAATTTTGTGTTACAACAAAGGAGTACCAGGGTACCGAAGAAGTTTGATGATTACACTTTGCAATTTTTTGTTGTTGTTTCTTTTCTTAAAGGATACATGTGCTAATCGTATCCTACCTTTATTTTGATTATAGTATTTCAAGTCATTCAAGTGTAATAGGTATTGTTTATGTCACATGGAACTGTAACATGTAATGTGGAATTCACTGATGCAGGAGCTTACGTTTGAATACAGCAGAAGTGGTTGGAATTTGCCTCAACTGAATGCCTTACCTCTTGCACCAGTGGATCCATTTATGGCACTTAAATAAAGACACTCTTTATATACCTTTCAGACTCCATCGCTTTATTACACACAGCCACTTTCTTAGACACACCTGATTTCACCATTTCTCTTCTGTGGCATTGCAACATTCTGCATTATATTCTTCACAAATATTTCTTTATTCCTCCTTCCTATTACACACACCTACCTTCTTAGACACACCTAATTTCACCATTGCTCTTCTGTGGCATTGCATCATTCTGCATTATATTCTTCACGATTATTTCTTTATTCCTGCTTCCTAAAACACTGCAATCGAGTCTTGAGAAAGTAGAGGTGAGTAGTTAGCTTCCCACTCCCTGTATCGTATAAACGCATACTAACACTACTTACACAGATATGCTAAAGCAGACAGAATCCTACAGCACCCACACACATCAATTTACACCAATCAGCTCACGGCGTACGCTCACGGTTTCATCCTGTGTCTTTAGACCAGTACCAGTGAGTAGTTTGATTCCCACTCCCGCTATACTCTAAAGGCATACCAACACCACCTGCACAGCTATCCTACAGTGGCCAGTATGCTACAGCGCCCAGACTACATCAGTTTACACCACTCAGCTCATGGTTTAGGTGCACGCTTTCCTCCCCGAGTGTACCAGCACCTCAACAAAGCACCATCTCACTCTACGCAAAACAGCACTTTCACACCGGTAGGGATAAATACTTCAGCACATCAGTTTACAGCACTCAGCTCACGGTTTAGGCACACGCTTGCATCCCCGAGTGTATCGGCACCTCACCTCACCTCACCTCAGCACCCTCTCACTCTCAGCAAAACAGCACTTTCACACCGGTAGGACTAAATACTTTGCTTCACACTCCCTTTATAGCACTCCCTAAACACCCCATAGACGTTACAGTGCTCCTACCCTCCACTTTCCTACTTTTTTACACCCTTTTCCCCCCTTACTCATTTCAACGGAATCACAAAATGGCGGCCAACACTTCCTAGACAGAATTCCCAAATATCGATATCTGTAAAGCTTGATGTTTCTCCAAAACTACTGAACGGATTTACCCTAAATAAACAAAAGCGTGCTTTCTAGACCAAGACCCTTCTCCCTGCCAAATTTGGGGCAATTCCGTTCACCCGTTCGACCTGTAGCCTTGTCTAAAGTTTCCTATGGAAATTAACATGGAGAAAACACGTTTTGGGACCCCCTTTTTTCTCGGCCTCCCCTTGACGAATCACCCCCAAACTTCCCACATAGGAGCTGATATGAACAAAGAATTAATTCAGAAAATTTCATGATGACTCATCTAATGACGCCAAAGTTATAAGCAAGATAAAAAATGCTCTTCCTATGGAAACTTGGTCCTAACTATAACTACCTACTGGCAACCGACAGTAGGTAATCTATCTATCTATCTATCTATCTATCTATCTATCTATCTATCTATCTATCTATCTATCTATCTATCTATCTATCTATCTATCTATGTATGTATGTATGTATGTATGTATATATATATATATATATATATATATATATATATATATATATATATATATATATATATATAGATAGATAGATAGATAGATAGATATATTACCTACTGGCGGTCGCCAGTAGGTAGTTATAGTTAGGACCCTGTTTCCATAGGAAAACCACAACATTCTATTTGGAATAACTTTGGCGCCGGTCGACGAATCCTCGCGAAATTTTTAAAACTAATGGGGCGCTACGCTCCGCTCCTACCCTGAAAGTCTCGGGGGGATTCGTCAAGCGGGGGCTGAGAAAAAAGGGGGGTCCCAAAACGCGTTTTTCCCATGCATTTTTCCATAGGACCTTTAGACACAGCTGCAGCCCGAACGGCTGAACAGAGTTACTTGAAATTTGGCAGAGAGGTAGTGTACAGGTCAAGGAAGTGCCTTTTGTAGGTCTGGTGTAAATCTGTTCAGTAGTTCCTGAGAAAATAGCATTTAAATCAATATATATATCTGTGGCAGCTTACGGTGCGCTTACCGTGCGCTTACGGTAAGCTTACCGTACACGTACGGTGCCGTGCGCGAGCGCGATTCTGATTGGCTGTTAGATCTTAGTAAACATTTGAATCGGTCGAAACCAGGAAGCGGTGGCCGCCATTTTCTCTCTCGCACTCTGAGGGGGGGAGGAAAAACAAAGGGTGAAAACATGCAAAGGGGCAGGTTAAACAGCTCCCAACCACCTAGACTTGATCAAGGTGTCCCAAAAGAACCCCCCAAGCAAAAAATTCAATTTAATTTTTTTTCGAAAAAACGCCGATTACGCTTACTGTACGCGTACGGTAAAAATTAATTTAAAAAAAAAACAGTATCCACACTTTCCCACCCCCGGGTGCAAATGGTGCCCGGAGGGCACCATTTGAGCATGGCATATACCATCATTGAACAATTAATAGACTACCTTTCATAGCGAAGCGCACCGCGTGCTCACTGTGCGCGCACGGTGCGCGAAGCACACCGTGCGCGCACGGAACGAACTGCGTTAAGTGGGCGCGCACGCCACGAACGGCGTAAAGTAACTTAGCATTTAAAAAACCGTACAAATTCACTGAAAAAACCATAGGTTTCACACACGTTATAGTTAGGAATTAGCATTTAAAAAACCTTGTAAATTCACTGAAAAACCATAGGTTTCACACATGTTATACTTAGCTGGAGATTTTACTCATAAAAAACCAATGAAATTCCCCCCGTTATAGTTAGTGCAGGCAACTATAACTCACGCGACCGCAATCCTCTGCTGATGACATATGTGTCTTTATGAAAAAAAAATATTTGTAATATATGTATAGCTAGAATTTAATGGAAGAAGACATGGGCAAATAAGTGTCTAAATACAGTATTAGCATCAGCAGAGGTTTGCGGTCGCGTGAGTTATAGTTGCCTGCACTAACTATAACAGGGGAATTTTTTAATTGGTTTTTTATGAGTAAAATCTCCAGCTAAGTACAACATATGTGAAACCTATGGTTTTTTCAGTGAATATATATATAGATAGATATATTATACAGCTTCCCATCTCTTCTACTCAAAGCCTTATGAACGAGGCTTAGAAACCAAATTCTTCATTCAGCACAAACATCCACCATGGCGCATTTCGGCCAGAACACTGGTCTTGTTCACACACCACATATATATATATATATATATATATATATTCACTGAAAAAACCATAGGTTTCACACATGTTATAGTTAGCGGAAATTTTACTGATAAAAAACCAATGAAATTCCCCCGTTATAGTTAGTGCAGGCAACTATAACTCACGCGACCGCAATCCTCTGCTGATGCTAATACTGTATTTAGACACTTATTTGCCCATGTCTTCTTCCATACATTTTTAGCTATACATATATTACAAATATTTTTTTTTCATAAAGACACATATGTCATCAGCAGAAGATTGCGGTCGCGTGAGTTATAGTTGCCTGCACTAACTATAACGGGGGAATTTCATTGGTTTTTTATCAGTAAAATTTCCGCTAACTATAACATGTGTGAAACCTATGGTTTTTTCAGTGAATTTGCAAGGTTTTTTAAATGCTAATTCCTAACTATAACGTGTGTGAAACCTATGGTTTCTTCAGTGAATTTGTACGGTTTTTTAAATGCTAAGTTACTTTACGCCATTCGTGGCGTGCGCGCCCACTTTACGCAGTTAGTGCCGTGCACGCACGGTGGGCACGCAGTGCGATGACAAAGCAAGAAAGCACGTCAACAAATCTGTTTCTGCTTTCCTCCGTGACTATGGTATGGGTGCCATTTACCACAACAACTTGCGTTATGACATGCAAGACATTTATAGAGGAGATGGTGTGCACTTCAATGATGAAGGGAACAGAGTCTTCCTCTTGAACCTTAGACTCTGCATCGGTACTTACTTGTAGGTACCACTAAAAAATCATTTCATAAACACAACGGCTCTTTTTAGAGCCCCCTAATATCTAAACACTTAAATCTGAATTTCATTTTTTTTTTTTTTTTTTCCTACCGTACGCTTACCGTAAGCTTACCGTACGCGTACCCCGTGATTTTTTTTAAAATCAATAAATGTTTTCTTTGTACTTTTCTGTCCTTCTTTGACCCCCTTACAAATGTTAGGGGGTCTGTAACTCTCCTCATTGCCCCCTTTCCTTGTTTTCACTCTTTTTTTTCAGAGTGAAATACACAAAATGGCGGCCGCCGCTTCCTGGTTTCGGCCGATTCGAATGTTTACTAAGATCTAAGAGCCAATCAGAATCGCGCTCGCGCACGCCACCGTACGCTTACCGTAAGCGTACGGTAAGCGTACCGTAAGCGGGCTCAGATATATATATTGATTTAAAGGCTATTTTCTCAGAATCTACTGAACAGATTTACACCAAACCTACAAAAGGCACTTCCTTGACCTAGGGACTACCTCTCTGCCAAATTTTGAGTAATTCTGTTCAGCCGTTCGGGCTGTAGCTCGTTCTAAAGGTCCTATGGAAAAATGCATGGGAAAAACGCGTTTTGGGACCCCCCTTTTATCTCTGCCCCCGCTTGACGGATCCCCCCGAGACTTTCAGGGTAGGAGCGGAGCGTAGCGCCCCACCTATTTTGAGAAATTCGCGAGGATTCGTCGACCGGCGCCAAAGTTATTCAAAATAGAATGTTGAGGTTTTCCTATGGAAACGTGGTCCTAACTATAACTACCTACTGGCGACCGCCAGTAGGTAATATATATATATATATATATATATATATATATATATATATATATATATATATATATATATATATATATATATATATATATGTATATTCACTTAAAAAACCATAGGTTTCACGCATGTTATAGTTAGGTGGACATTTCACTCCAAAAAAACCAATGAAATTCCAAAGTTATAGTTAGTTCAGATAACTATAACTCGCGCGCCCGCAATCCACTCCTCATAACGTCACATATTGCATCACTGATGACATGGTCAGTGGCATCACTCATGACATCACTGATGACATCATCCTTTTGATAGAGTGGTGGTCGCGCGAGTTATAGTTATCTGAACTAACTATAATGGTGGAATTTCATTGGTTTTTTTCGAGTGAAATGTCCACCTAACTATAACATGCGTGAAACCTATGGTTTTTTAAGTGAATATATATATAGATATATATACCAAGCGAAGACTCTATTTTATTGGGGGCCACTGACTCTGCAAGGCGGGCTCTGTAGCAGGAATGGAGATCCTGCTGAAATTGGTTTGGCCACCAGAGATTGCAGACCCACAACACCGACGTATATCCAAATAGACTTTATTCGTCTGTGCAGCATTTAAAACCACTCAATGTCCTTACGTGTTTTGGTGGGATAACGACTTGATCACAGTTGAGTGTAATGAAAACCCAGTGGTCACATGGCCTGTGTTGCAAACTACGGGCCCCAGAATGCACCAACGCAGTTCTTTCACAACGTGATATGGAGAAAATTACATTTTGCCTTAATAGCGTTGTCACCGCCAAAATGTCACGTGCATACTCATAAGAAGAAAGCGTCAACATTAAAGGTGCATGTCATTACATAAAGTAGTAAAGTGCAAATGCTGCCACACTCCTGGTAAATACTTGAAATGCAAGTTACCGGAGAGAGGAATGACACCTCCCTCGTCTCCCTTTCTCAGTCATCGCGCCAAATATCCGTGCAAATCCGATGGCTGGCGCATGGGTTGAGCGGGTCACGCCCCCTCCATCACATATATATATCTATATATATATACACACACACCTTACCTGTGATGATGCTGCATGAAGAAAATAATATTATAATTTTTAGAAAACTAAAATATTATTTACCACGCTCTGCAACCTCAATGCCTATCATGTTGAGTACGTCATGTTCTCTGTCTAGGTTGTTGGCCCTACTGTGCGTCAGTTGTTGCTGAGTGCACTGGATGAATGTACTGCAGTGCACATACTGCCGCACTTGCTCCCAGAGCATCCGATGATCCCAAATCGCCAGAATGCCGGGGAGTTGTGGCTGCAGCCATAAAATGTGCACCCACCTCTGCCCCACTGAAGATGAGATGGGGTTGCACCGCTGCCTGTCTGCATCACCCACAGGGGGTGTGTGTGGCAGTTCCTGATTTTTCTGTGTCTGCCGCTGGGAGCGAGTTGGATTGGGAACGGAAAGGAAAAAAACAAGAGGACAGAGAGGAGAGGACAGGAAAGGAAAATAAAAAACAAAGTACAAAAAAGTAACAAAAAACACTCAGAAATGTAAATACACACAGAGAAAGTCAGACAGTACTAAGGTAATAAGGAAAAGGTGGTATTGCGAAGTGGGTGATTATATGGAGTGCATTAGGTGGGATTGGGGTGAAATGGAATTTGGGCAGGCAGGGCAGAAGAAGACAAAAAAAAATAGCCACATGCCTACGTACCACGTGCTGCCATTTTCACTGATTTTTTAGCACATAACACGCTACTGGAGCTAAATATTAGCACCAGCAGCTTAATGTTAATTTTACATCTGTTTGTGGAATTTCTCTGAACCTCGCAAAGGTGTTAAAGTTGAGATAGTTAAATGTTGGTTAAATTATAGCTTTTTCAAGAATTTTAGAGGTAAGGAGTAACAGAGAGACAGGTCAATAATTATTTAGGATCTTGGGGATCCACTGATGGTTTCTTGAGAAGAGTGGGGACGTGTGCATATTTCCAACATTCTGATACTGAACAGATATGGAGGGATAGATTCCACGTGTCCAGCAAGGCCGGACCTAAGGAGTCAGAAACAAGAGTGAAGATGTGAGAGGAACAATGATCGAGTGGAAACAAGCTTTAATGGTGTGGATACGTTCCTAAATTCCTGGGGTGGATAGCTCAAAGAATACTTGAGAAGAATTATTCATGAGAAAATGAAATTGATTCAAGTAAAGGAAGGCAGTTTAAGGAAGGCTGGGGAGTAAAGACAACCTGTGTAGTGGATGTTTTATTAAACAAGAAACGTTGGAGCATTGTTCCTTTGAGAACTGAACGGCATTGCTACAAGCTTCAGGTTGATGGAATTTGTTAATAATGGAGAAGAAAGTGCTTGCAGATTTGGCATTAGCATCATTTTTTTTAGCAAATAGTCAGTGTGTATAGGTCAAATAAAGGTGTTGATATTACTTTATTCCTGCTTTGTAGGTCCTTTTAGAATGCTTATTGTATGATTACGCCAAAGCAGTTCAAATTGTTTGCAATGCTGTTTAATATGTAGGGGCAATCATATTTGACACAGCAGATAGACATTGATTGTGATGCTTTTCTGCAAATCTTATATCAACAGCACTCTAAAGTGATATGGCTGAGAGTGCATCTGTCAAGTTGAAATGCATAATTTCAGCTCACCATCAAATAGTGGGCCTGATGGAGCTGTAGAGGATGTTGTTATTACATTGATGTTGGACAGTAAACACTACCACATGGTGGACAGTCCAAACAAGGGATTTAGGATTAAATGCTGTGATAGTTCTTGAATTACTATGGATGGGCTTTAACAGATGACCTGCATTATGCACAGGCACGTGGAGGATCAACTTTAGTCCTAAAAAGTGGATCAAATCTGTCAGGGTGATGGTGTCTGCATCAGAAGGATCATCCATATAAAGATTCAGGTCTCCTAAAATATAGACACCAGAAAATGCTACAATATGGGGCACAAAGTGATTGGCTAGTGTACTAGTGAATGTTGACCTCGAGCCAGGGGGGCAGTCAAGTAAAGATCCTGAGAATGAGTTTGTAAGGCTAAAACTCTGCACATGAAAACTGAGTGATGTATAATTGCCACACCACCTCCTAGTTTATCATGGTGGTCACTATGGAGAGTAGATATCAGGAGCGGAAGTATCTCAGAGTCAATTTCTGTTAGAAATAAAGCATCTGGTTGATAAGAACAGAAAAAAGACAAAAAAATCAAATTTTAGTCTATGTAGTGACCTTAACCTTGAATAAACAGCAGTTTTCTAGTAAAACAGACTATTAAGGGGAAGGCAGTACTGTGATACCTATATTGATGGAGTAAAGCCGGATAGGCAGCAAGAGAAAGGGCCCATAATGGAGTCCAGTGATAAAGGGGAGTAACCACATTTCTTAAGCTTATTACTGAGGGACAAGATGGTAGCCAATAAGTAAGTCTGACATCTGGGACATTACAGAGAGGAAAAGGCCATGTCTGGCACTCTGCTAGACTAAGGCATAGGCAGGCACAGATGAGCATGCCTTTAGTGTGCCTTTGTCACATCTGCTGTGCAAAGCCACTGTGCCGATGCACAGCCACAGAAGCAAAATAAATGGCCTTTTTAAAAGGGGCCATGGGCAGAGACTCACTGAGGCACAAAAAAACTGCTCAGAGAGCGTGCAAATAGAAGACGGAATACATTTTGAAATTGGAACCTAGACATTCCTGGTTGATGGCTAAGTTCCCTTAGCATCTACACCTACTAGAGGCAAAGGAAGAATTATAATAATGACATGAAATATTAAAGCAAGCATGAAATAAATAAAACAATGGTGTTGGCGTGACAGGTTGGTGGATCCCAGCAACTCCACAGAAATCTCCTAGGAACAGAAAAGCTTGGGTAAGGTCACATCTGTCTGGAACATCTTTAGAAGGACTGCCCTCCTGGACTCTGGGACTGCACCACAGGAGACTTGCACTCAGTAGGACTGCATCCTCTGCACTCTTAAGGCTCCACCAAGAAAGAACTGGGACTGCTCCAAGGAAAATGATTGAACTCCCTAAGCAGGAAAAGCTAGAGAAGTGCTGAAAGAAGTCCCCTGCAGCAGACCAATAGAGGACTACTCCAGCTGACCAACTAAAACTGGATTCTCCTGGACAGCCTACGAGCATTGTGTGCAACTGAGTCCCAGAATCAATCTATTGCTTCGGATCTCCTGGCTGGGGCTGTTGAACATGTTTCTGCACATAGGAACCATCAGAGAAGAAGATCTGACATTTTGGGAACATTTTGTAAAGTTTTAGTGAAAAACACCAGGAGAATATCAGCACAACGTCGAGAGTTAAGCTCAAAAATCAGTCTGACTATGTTGCTTTGTCCTGCTGAAAGCTTCAAATCTCCTTGCCGTTGACGTCAAGGACAAATACTTCCAGAGACTGACTGAAGCATCTTGCTACAGCGGGCTGTTGCTGTTGACTCGAGCTTTGGATCTGAGAAGCTCCAAGACCCACTGACAAGCTCATCAACAAGAGAAAAGGTCCAGAAAAAAGTCTAAGTGCTAAGGTAAAATCTTGACCGGAATCAACTCCTCAACTAATCCGACCTACGCTCCGTCACTATCGGCCTAAAACTTTGACTTTGTCACAGCCCAGCAAGACCAGATATCTGTGAGTGGCACTTTAATCTATTTGTGCTAAAATGCACGTTTTTTAATTTAATCTTTAAAAATTCATATCTGCGTGTCCCTACATTGGAGTTTTGTCATTTTGTTGTAATTTTAAATATAAAAATATTCTCTATTTTTATAAATTGGTGTCATAGTTTTATTGTTTTGTGTATTTTACCTATTTACTCTTTTCTGTTTGGGTGATATTAAAATCTTTACACTTTACCTTTCTACTAATTTAAGCCTGACTGCTCATAGCCAAGCAACCAAGGGTTGAACAAGGATACATTTTTTAAGACTTGACTGGACCTTATTTATGATTGTGTTATTATTACTAGCTGAAGGTGCATACCTTCACCTATCCATAACCCACCTTCCTACAAAACCCAAGGAATAATCCTATGAAGGTTTCATCATATAAACAGTCTGCCTTCATTGAAGTATATGGGAATTATCTGTGCTTTGATAAATGCTCACTCGCTAGGTAAGCACAGTCTTGCAATTCACACAGAGCACACGCTAGATTGTCTGTTTTTATCACAGAGACTTGGCTCTGTGAAAATTCTTCACCCAACTTTGCACAGGAAATGAGTACTATAAAACACAAATATGGGGGCAGGGGGATGAGAGAAGGGTTCATAGCCTGTATTTTTACAGAAAACGTATTGGCAATTCTGCAGTGAAAACTCTAGCAGTGAACATCACATTATTCTCAATCAGAGTTCAAAGCATTATAGATTATCGACCTCCGGTTCCAGTAACAGATTTTATTCCCGCCCTTTTTGAAGTGATTGCCTCCTGACTTTGAAAAACTGAGTAACTGGTTGTGCTAGGTGACTTCTCCTTTCATGTTGACAACACTACCAACAAAAACAGTAGACTATTTATTAAATAGCAGAATCCTTAAATTTCAATTTGCTCACAACATGTACAAGTCAGTTAGCATAACTTGTTCTAGACTTAGTAATCAGCTCTGAGTTTTCTGTTAAATTCAATAGGGATATGCCCATGCCATTGACAAATCACTCATTAGTGTTGATGCATTTTGTAGCCCACAGGTCAAGAAAAGAGAAGGACCTTATAGGTTATATTCTGAATCAGTGGAAAGTGACAATAGTGGCACCTCTGCTGAAAATAGAACTCTTGACCCCAAGGTACTTTCTAACTATCAGCCAATATCGTTGTTACCCACCTATGCTAATCTGATTGAAACCTGAAATCACCGACAATTGATGAACTATACAAAATCCAATAGATAATTTCACTAAGTACAGTATGGGTTCTGCAAAGATTTCAGTACAGAAACAGTACTGGTCACATTGGTCGATGAGATTAGATGAATAAGAGATACAGATGGTGTCTGTGACATCATTATGTTAGAACTGTCAATGTTATTTGACACCTTTTCACATTCCACTCTGATCAGGAGTCTCAAAGAAAGTGGCATAGGTGGACAGTACTGAAATGGTGCTTGTCATTTCTGCAAGTTAGATTGCAGATGGTGAGACTATATGAGTTTCGCTCATCTCTTAAAGAGGACTCTTTAGGGCTCCACAAGGAATTTTTAAGTGCAAGATTTATCAACTATTAGTGATCCCTTTGGCTCAGCTGCTATAATCCTTTGGGTAATTGTTTATACTTATGTAGATGACACACAACTGATTGTCAGATGACACCGCAATTCAGAGGAGACCACTCACATCAAAAGCTGTCTACAGAAGATGCAAATAAAGTCTTTTACACTCAATAAAGGTAAAACTGAGGTGGCAATCTTTGAGCCGGATGCAGAATGGTCGGTTGAGTGGTAGACTAGAGAGCTAGTAGAACTGCCAGTTCCAGTTCCCCAGCCTCGCAACCTGGGTATTATAGTAGACACTGATCTGAACTGTGAACCACATGTAAAGTAAGCCTGGGCGGAAGAGACAAAAAAACTCCACCAAGCTACGCAGAGTTCCATGAGTGGCAAAGTGGGTTACCTCATGCTGTCTGTGGTATCACATGTAGCACAAGAGGGTGTAGCTTCTTTCTGCCACTCAAGTAGACTTTCTACTCGGGCAGCAGCTTTCTCAATGCAAATGGAAGGTTTCTCAATGCAAGCGGTAGAGACCATCCACAACTGCCCGTGTTGAGAAATCTTGCTGGGAAGCAGTCTATCGTTGTATTTTCCTCACTCGCACTCGCCAACTTACTGTTGGTGAGTGCGAGTGCGAGAAAAACTGTGCTTGGCAAGCTCCATTGAGTGCAAAAAATTCCTCAAAGTCTGCGAACAGAGCAAAGTTCACTGCCCAGGCCTAATGTTAAGTCTATATGTGCGGCAGAAGTAAGATGGTTACATGTACTCAAGAAGACCCTGCCCTATATACTTAAGTCAGCCAGAACAAACGTGGTCCAAGTAACTATCATCTTGCACATATACTACTGTAACTCCCTTCTGATAGGAGCACATGAATACCTTATTTGTCATCTTCAACTTCTTCAGAATATAGTAACTAGATGGTCTTAGGTTTTAAAAAAACGCAACTGTTTCTCAACACTATAATAAATGTCACTGGCTTCCTTTTTCCTTTTTTTTTAAAATGTTATTGATCATCATCAGAAAAACAAAATATAAACATTTATTTACTTTAACATTTATATCTAATACAACAGAAATCCTTCAATTAAGGCTTAGTCTCTTAAAGTAAACTTCAAGATGCAAAACATAATTTATATATAATTTCCGAAAAAAGAAATGGTGAAAGATCTGGAGAAGGAAACATAAAAAAAAAGGACGCATATAAATAATGGTCAAATAATTTCAACACCGCCAACTATAATCCTATCTGAATGAGCATGTGCCTACCCCCTCTTGAGTTAGCCGTCTAATTTAAGTTTCCATTTTTCAACTGGGGCCCATATCCGTTTCCCAAGCTGCCTTGCATTCACGCCTTTTTTTTTATATAGAGCTTTCTCTAAAGTGTAAATAGCTAATAATTTTGTGAGCCATTGTTGGAACGAAGGAGGATTAGAGTCTTTCCATACCGTTGCAATACAAAGCCGGCTCAAAGTCATTGCGATAAACAAAAATTCTTGATGGGGTACATCCTGCCCTTCCTTTACCACCACAAGAACCATGATCTCATTAGTTACATTAATAGAGATCCCCAATTCATCTTTAAAGAAGTTTTCCATAGCTTGTTTAAAGGGATCTAAATTAGGACAGGCTGCAAACATGTGTATCGTGTCTGCCTCCGATCTCTGACATCTTGGACAGGAGATCCCACTCGTACCCCCACAGCGGGCTATTCTATGCAGAGTATAATATAGTTCATGCAAAGTCTTATAATATTGTGCCTGCAGATTTGCGACCTTTAAGACAGTGTTTCCAAATCTAAGTGATTTTTCACCCTCATTCCCGACTAGGTTTAGTTTAGTTCTCCATTTATCAAATACCTTTTCTCTATCATCCTCATTATATTGGCATAATGCACCGTAAAGTTGAGAGATTGAACATCCCTCCTCATCTCGAACAAATTCCATCAGGTCTATCCTAGTAAACTTACAGTTACCTGCTTGTTTTCTCTGCAACACTGATCTTATCTGTAAATATTTAAAGAAATCTCTCCGATCTAGATTATATAGTTGTTGCGCCCTTTCAAATGTTATTAATCCTGACTGATCCGTGATATCTCCAATTGTACCAACCTCGAGATTATCCCACCGCCTCATCACTTCATCGTGGAATACATCTCATGTCATGAGGGATGTAATATGTGACATCATCAGCAGTGCATTGCCGGGGCGCGAGTTATAGTTAGCTCAACTAACTATAACAAGCGAATTTCTCTGGTTTTATATGTCAAATGTCCAACTAACAATAACGTCCCTGAAACCTATGGTTTTTTCAGTGAATTTCTAAGGTTTTTTTAAATGCCAATTCCTAACTATAACGTCCATGAAACCTATGGTTTTTTCTGTGAATTTCTAAGGTTTTTTAAATGCTAATTTCTAACTATAACGTGCCTGAAACCTATGGTTTTTCAGTGAATTTCCAAGGTTTTTTAAATGCTAATTTCTAAGTATAACGTCTCTAATGAATATCAAAGGTTTTTTAAATATCGAACTACTATTGTGTATTTGTCATTAATACTATTTTTTCTAACTTTTCAACTACATAAAATAAACTGCAAAAGTATTATGTAACGTAATACATTTCACAAATTACAATGAGTTTTTAAATAATACAAAACAATTTAACATTCAGATAACAATTTTTCTCCCTTTTTTTGCTGTCATCAGCTACTACTTAACTTCACTATTCACAGTGATGCCAGTGTAGTTTCATCATAAACACCAGGGAGAAAAAAATCAATCAACCAGATCATTAAAAAAAAAAACGAATTCTCTCAAATATAATACAAAATCAACACAAATAACACATTCAATAGTACTTCAAATGTTCAAAGCTTACCTTTACTTTGTAGATTGTCTGCAAATTTACCCAATACTCCAGATAATGTATCAAAAATTTCTCTTTGAAAGCATCTAGTATAAATTCCTTCAAGATCTATACATCTTCCCATTAAAGTCGAATAGTGTATCTAAAATCTTTGTTTCAGAAAAATTAAGTATGAGTTGGGTAATTCATAAGGCAATCTCGGTTTGATTTCCAAGTGTGTATCATTACAGTGACTTCAACCATCATTACACTTTAAATAAAGTGTATAATGTCCACTTGTAGTAGTACTTCCAACATGGAAAACAATAGCAACTGTTGCAAAAGCTCTTCCAGAAATAGATACTTGATTAGCAACAAAAAATCTAATTTTGGTTTCCACTTTTCTTGCATTTGCTCGACAGCGTTTCAGCATTATAATCAAATATTTTCCATATCTTTGTAGGCATAATTCAGATAGCATTCTTGATTTACAACGAGAACACATCATCTCATGAGCAGCTTCTTTTACTAATTTGGAAAATGGTACATATTTGGAGTCAGGTATTGTTAAATATAAAAATCGTTCTCTGTCAACTATAGTGCTTGAAGTTAACGAACAGTCTTCACATTTATGTTCCCATTTGTAACTGAGTCCAAATAAAAATCTCAATCTGCATTCCTTCATCTTCTAGTACTCCAAGCATAACCATCAGAAATTCTTGTGCATCTTGCTGTATATTAGCACTGAACGTTAAAGATCCAGTACATGTATCCAACAGTTGGCGAATACCAGAAGCAGAATGAATCTTACTTCTATCAGATCTCAATTCTTGAAAAAAAAGTGCAGAACATAACGTTTTTTCCTCACTTTCCATAATTTCACCACAAACATCTTCAAGATAAAATATAACATTTAGAATGACATAACCATAGCAGTTGACACCAGAAGCATTTTCTAATTGGTATCCAACAACATCATCACTTGTTTGTATTTTCTGCTTCTTTACATCTTTTCTTTTCTGTTGATTTTCTTTCTGCTTTTCAACCATAGTTAACTCTTCAACATATTTGCATTTTGAACACACAACACGTTTCTCATAAATAGGATATTCACCTGAATGGGGAGCATAAAGCCTTCTCAAACGATTATATTCTCTTACACAATTAACATCAGCACTAACCTTGTTCTCATCAAAATCAATTAAATACAAACCAGACAACGTTCTAACTCGAGATAATGCAACATATACCATTCCCTCGTTAAACACAGTTTTTCCAACATTTACCAAAGCATTATCTACACTTAAACCTTGTGATTTGTGAATAGTTATTGTATATGCCAAACAGAAGGGAAACTGTTTTCTACAAACATACAAGTCTTTTACAAGCAAAAAACGTGCGGTAAAACGTGCAATCTGTCTTACCTCTGCAATCTGATCAAATTTAACTTTCAAAAATTCAATTCCATTTCTATTTTGATATTTCACAAAATCAACCACTTTCCCCATTGCTCCATTCACTAAACCTTCTTCTACATTCAGATTACGCTTCAAAATTACCCGACAGTTTAAACATACATCTAAATTTTTTTCTAACCCGGCAGTTTTTGATACAGACTTCTTCAAAGAATCCAATTTGGTCTGTAGTTTTTCTGAAAGAACAATTGTTATTCTCTATTTTATCAATAGCTTCAATGTGAACTATTTCTTGATTTTCCAATTTCATAAGCTCTCTATTAAATGTATAACACTCTTCCACTGTAGGCATTAAACAAACTGTGGACTTTTTTCCTTTCATTTTCTTGTACATTACTTCTGCTGGTGTGTTTTCATTTTTAAACAACCTCTTTAGTAGACAACTTTTTTTTTTGCAGAGTTTTATATAGCGCAAACTTGACCCGAATCCAATCAGGTATCAAAGCGCTTTACAGAGCACCAGTTACGTTACATGAGGACACACATTCATTTTTTGTTAGGCACAGGGAGATTAAGTGATTTGCCCAGAATCACAGGATGTTTAGCGTCATTACTGAGACTCGAACCCAGTTCCCCAGATCCGAGGTCGAGCGCCCTAGCCGTTTGGCCAACTCCTCTAGGCTTGTTCACCATGTTTGCTTAGAACACCAATTCTGACATCTTTTAGAATATTTCCATAATCTTCATCTCTTGCTTGTCGCATATTCTGAGTGAGTTCTTCATATTCAAAATGTAACCACAGATTCACATTTCCAATACTTCCCAAAGATTTCTTAGTGTCTTCATGTAGAAGAGTTTTAAACACTGGTTCTCCTTTTACAGGGGTTAGTTGTAGCAGATCTCCAACTACAATTAAATGTTTTTCCCCAAAAAGAAAGTCGTACTCTGTTTTTAATACCTGTTGTATTCTTAAGTGTACAAAAGCAAGCATTAAGTTTGAGACCATGCGATCCTCATCAATAATGAAGTTTCATTTTCTTCAGCACTCTTGACACTTCATAAGAAGCTTCTCCAGACAACTTCTGAAATTGTAATTTATTATCATGCTCCACTGGTAACATCAATAATCTATGCAAAGTAACTCCTTTAACATTATGTGCAGCTAATCCAGTTGGAGCTGTTAACACACAACATAAATGTGAACCAGTAGTTTTTTTAAGATAACTGGTCAAAACTTTAATTAAAAAACTTTTACCTGTCCCAGCTTGACCACTGATGTACATCAGAAGAGGTTTAAAAGATGAACACAGACATTCTTTTTTTTCATGCAACAAACCATGTTCTATCCGTTCTCTCACTTGCACATATATTTCTTTCTGTTCAACATTTACTTGTTCTTCTAACTTTTCCAATGTTATATTCTCCTCGTGTGCTTGTTGCATTGCAATTTCGACTTCATGCATAGCAATCGCTGCTTCATTTTCCAGCATTGGTTGTCCAAGAGGATCTTGACTACATGGACCACTACTTTGACTATCTTGAGAACTTTCATGAGCTATTTCAGCTATAAAAGTCTTTTCCTGTTCAACTTCATCATTCAACATTTTTAAATATGTAGGGAAAATTGGACATTGAATGCTATCTTTACAAGCATTAAAAGAATCTTCGTAGCAGTCAAACTCTCCAAGTAATTCACTTTCGCTACGCCATGGTTTAAACAGCTGCAGAAGTGCTAAATAGAAAAATTCTCGGTTATCTGGAGTTTCACAACTAAGGGCATCATTAGGATGTTTAGAGGGACTGCCCGCTGTGGTACTGTAAAAATCGGAACCATGTAGGTGGCATGGTCCCACCATGCCAAGTTTGGTATCAGCGAACCGCAAATGAGCAACGCGGTATGTATGAGTGTTTTCATCATGTTCCACTGATGCATTCACCGTGTATACGATACTATCCATGGGTTCCATTTTACAGTAGTAGCCATTTTTGTGGTTGCCCTCACATAGGCTGCGCACTAAGGCCATGCCTAGGCTTAAAGGACACGTACACCTTCGGTGACTTCTCTCTGACCTGTGCAAGCCGACTCCGCTGCCCGAGGTCAATCCTGTCCGGCCGGTTCCTTTCTCGCGGCCTAATGTGATTTGCATCAGGGCTCGACCCATCATTAAGCCCCTGTTCGCACACGATCCCTGACTAAGCTGTTTTCACACCTGACTCTGTTTCCTATTTTATGGCTTGTTTTACGAGCAGGAGGTGCCCGTGTTTATTGGGGTCTGCTGATATCTGATGAGGGATCTGAGCCTTGCTGGGTAAATAATTGTGGGCTGGTTGAACTGCAATGTGGGATGGTCATCATGACTCTGCCTTTTCGTTTGTAATGAATACATATGAATGACCATATCGTAAAACGAGGAATGTGTGCCTGAAGCATGATATTTTGTATATAAGGAGAAGACTGTTTTTGTAACGGGAGCAGTCTCCTGAGAACATACATCGTGTTGTACTTCTCGGATATCTGTGATTGGTCTGCAGCCAATAAAGACGTTCTTTGAATTCACCTAGAAGACTCTGTGTTTCTGTGGGTCTGAAACAGGAAGAATCCGAAGTCTTAGGGTGTGTTCCCCTGCACCGCTGGGTTCTAAAAACCCGGTACTTCAGTTGGCGCCCAACTCGGGGCGATTTCAGTGGTACCGGTCCAAGCCAGAGATTCGTGAGGAGCTTCGTGTGGAAATTCTGGAGGAAGGCCTCCACTTCATCGACCCCTGCATGTCGACGTGGTCCGAAAGTCTTTTCTGCGAGGTTCTCCGCGTCCCGACGGCTACTAAGGACTGCTGCCCTGATTAATCGCCCTGTTTTGGACCCTTGACGATTTGGTAGAGCGAAACAATTGAGAGAGTCTTCTGGTGAAGTCATCGATACCTCAGTTAAGTATAAGTGGAGCGTCTCCCAGTTTGTTTGGTATCCTTCGGGATTTTGGTATCCTTCGGGATCGCTTTGATTTGGGTCTTGCAAGTGCCAAAGCCAGAGGACTCGTGTATTCACGAGACTATCGTATTCGATAATCCTTTGAAGTTTGAAACTAGACTAGTGAGCAAAGATGCCTGGTTCTAGTATATTTGGAAATTTGTTTTGTTTTGGTTGTAAAAGGGACTCCCAATTGGAGGATTCGTGTCCGGTTCTTCCAATTGGAACTCCAACTTTTGAGCTTTATGTGAAACATGGCGTGGGCCCCATTACGTATAATGAAGTATGGGTCCGATACACCAGAAAGGATGGTGTTTTAAAATGGCCCCAAAATGGTAGTTTCGACACAGAGATTCTAGATAATTTAGAAGTTAAATTGTTCAAGAAGAAAGCCCGGCCGGCAATGTTTGATTCCTTCCACCTATGGCGAAAGGAAGCCAAACAAAAAGAAATTAAATTAGCAAAGAAACATTAAAGAGAGAGAGGTATGTCGATCATGCAAGCAGCTTTGCAGTTTAAGGATAATGAAGAGGACCGAATAGATGAGCAGTTGCATAGGCAACGCAAACTAGTCATTGATAATTGTTACCCAGTGTTGCCACCCCATCAACAAGATGAGTCAAAAGAGAAAGAGAAAGATTCCCTAATGTCTCATTTGCTAAGTTCGCCACCCCCTTATGCGCAAAATGCTACAGCGCCTCCACAGCCCGTCAATGTGCAGCCTCCAGCTAATGTGCAGCAAGCTTTCCCGCAGCCGCCAGCTCCTCCCCAGCCAGCTCCTGTCCCGGTAGCACAGCTTTCCCAAGGGCCGCTGATTTTGCTACCTACCACTTCTGCGCCCCTTGCGACTTTTCCGAGCACATCAGCTGCCTCTCTTGGTGCCCTACCTACTGCTACCCCTGTATCTGTATCTGCACCCGTTTTTCTTGCCTCAACTTCTCCTTCTGCACGACAGCGAATAGCTAGTGCAGTCACTAGCCTTATATCACCCCTCTTCGGGTCGTCTACTACGACCCCTGGTCCACAGCGTAAGCAGTTACGTAGTCAAATACCTGGTCCTAGGGAGAAAGAAGAACTGGACCGCATGGCACGTAGATGGATTGTTTATCCTTCTAGATATGATGTAGAGTCTGTTGTTAATGTTTTTCATCAGTGGGAAGCGCCACAACAGCGGTACGTTTTTGAGAAAATGTGTGAAATTCTATGTGAGGAATTGGAAGATAATGATGTAGACTCCAGTCCGCAAGAGTTGTGTCAAGTGCGATTTGAATTTGGAAAGGGTACGATTGTGGGTTATGATGTTGAGAAAGCAGTTGCGACACTGCTGTCTTTCAGGAATGGGGATTCTCAGCAATCGTTGTTTGGACAGGAATTCCCTGAAGGGAAACAAGTAAAAGCGCGACAATATCCGATGCGTGAGGTTCCTCCAGTTTGGAGACCTGGTGATGCGAATGCTAGTCCACCTGTTCTGGCACATTTTCAGCGTGTTTCCTGGAAACGATCTGAAGTTTTAGCCCTTAAACAGACATTGCCTGACCCCCGTAAGAACCCTGCAGGATATTATAAGGAGTTATCACAGACTGCAGAATCGTGTGTCATGACCCTTCAGACATAGATATATTGTTCGGAAATGTTGTTCCGCAGCCTTTGTGGGGATTGATTCGCAATGCAGATCATGCTGCAGAATTAGGTGACACATGGGCTAATATCATTAATGTGGACAATGGACAGGTCGGTGGTGCCAAGCCTGATCCCGTGGTAGCAGAACTCCCTGGTAGAATAATTAATTATATGAAAACTTTAATGCCCGCGATACGTGTAAATTGGGATAAATTATCCGCGTGCAAACAGAAGAAAGATGAAACAGTGTCCGATTTTTTCACTAGGTTTGAAGAAATGTTTGTCGACCACAGTGGTCAGGACATGAGTACAGAAGGTGGCCAACGGTTATTTGTCGATAAATTTGTGCATAATTTGCTTCCAGAGTTGTGTAAGAAATTAAAAGATTCAGAGAGTTCTTGGGCAGTTTCCTCTTCAGCACAAATACTGGCTACTGCACAGTATTATGAAAATAGGGATAAAGATGAGAAGGATAGAACAGATAAGAAAACGAAAACGAAAGAGTTGAAAACGAAGGTTCTTTTACAGCAGGCTTATCCGCCACGTGCAGGTCAGAATAATTATAGGCAAACACAGGGTATCTATCAGCAACCCCAACAGTTTCAGAATAATCAGCAAATGTATGGGTATTATCAACCACGTGTCCCTATCGGTCCCAATCAATGTTCGTATTGCAAGGAGGAGGGTCACTTTAAAAATAATTGTCTCAGATTGTTACAACGCACGAATAATGCTTATGGCACAAGAGGTAGAGGTGGCCAGCAAGCCCCAAGAGGTAGAGGGCGTGGAAATGTTCCCCAGAACGCGCGTCGTCTTCCGCCTCAAAATACGATGAATAGTTTTGATCAGCAAGCCAATGCGACCGGCAAGACAGCGCAGTACTATAATAATGACTACTATGCAGAAGATGATAATACGGAAGGGGATGATTACTAGGACAGCCGTAGACTGAGAGAGGGAGTTGTTGCAGTGCCAGTGGACCAGAGCGGACCGTATGTTAAGGTGACTACAGCGGGTATAACAGAGCCCTTTCTGCTGGACACTGGTGCTGCAAAGAGTTCTATTATGCGCTCCAAACTCCCTGGCGTGCCTTTGTCTGGCGAAATGAATGTTTCCGTAGGTTTTTCTGGCGCCCCGGTTAGGAACCCGATCTCAAGTCCTATGGCCCTTTCTGTTGGACCTTGTGAGCTGAAAGCACCCCTCATCCTAACGACAGGATGTAATGAAAACTTGTTAGGATTAGACCTGTTGAAGAGATTACATGCAACATTATATTGTTCTCCCTCAGGAGTACAACTTACGCTGGGTAAGGAAGTAATTTCTCCCATGTATTTGTCAAAGAATGAATTGCCAGCCGAATTGACGTCTCTTCCTGATGCCCTTTGGGCCACTGGCCCTAACGATGTGGGCCTTTTGGAAATACCACATTACGTTGTCACTTTAAAAGCCAATGTTAAATTGCCCCGCATTCCCCAGTACAAGATCTCTAAGGAAGGTGAAAAAGCGTTGTTAGCAATTATCTATGATTTAATTGAGAAGGATGTCATTGAAGAGACAAGAGGCAACGTTTGCAATAGTCCGGTTCTGCCTGTTTTGAAACGTACTGACCCTTCGCAGCCACCTGTTTACAGATTTGTGATCGATCTTAGAGAGGTCAATAAGGTTGTTGTGCCACAGTTTCCAGTGGTCCCTGATATAACCGCCTTGTTGACTATGATCCCAGCTTCCGCTGCTTGGTTCTCAGTAATTGATTTGAAGAATGCTTTCTTTAGTATCCCGATTGCAGAGGAGAGCAGAGATATTTTTGGCTTTTGTTTAGGAGGTCGAAGCTTCCGTTTTAAACGTGCTCTACAGGGCTACTGTGAAAGCCCATCAATATACAGTCAGGCTTTAAAAGCACAGCCTGATGCCCTTGTTTTACCTAAAGGTGCTACCCTTATCCAGTATGTTGACGATTTACTAATCGCCGCAGATACTGAGGAGATTTGTAAGCAAGCTACATCATCATTGTTGCGTCATTTGTCTACCTTCCATCACAAAGTGTCTCTCTCTAAGCTGCAATATTGTCGACAAGAGGTGACCTATTTAGGTCATCTCTTCTCAAAAGAGGGAAGGAAGCTGACCCCAGAAAGAATCCAAGCCATTGCACAATTAAGCGTGCCAAAGAGAAAGAGAGAAGTGCGTGCTTTCCTGGGCATCACTTCATATTGCAGGCACTGGATCCCGAGTTTTTCTTTATTGGCAAAACCATTGCTAGCATTAACATATAAAGATATACCAAATCCTGTCCCATGGTCTGAAGAGTGTCAGAAAAGTTTTGTGGAATTACGAGAGGCATTATGTTCAGCTCCTGTGTTGGGTACCCCCGACTATAGTAAGCCTTTTACCCTGTATGTTTATGAAAGAGACGGTTGTGCATTGTCAGTACTGACACAGCCTTTGGAGACAGACCGCGCCCATGCGCGTATTTTTCATCGACTTTGGACCCTGTAGTGAGGGCATTGCCAAGTTGTTTAAGAGCTACAACGGAAGCAGCTGCGTCTATTCGACAGTCTGCTGGACTAGTGATGAATAACACATTGATTGTAATGGTTCCTCATGTAGTGGACACATTGTTAAATAGGACCAAGACACAGCATTTAACTAATGCTCGATTGTCAAGTTACGAGTTGACGCTGCTAGCGAGTCATGTACACATAAAGAGGTGCAATACGTTGAATCCAGCCACATTACTGCCAATTTCAGCAGACACAGATGAGGTTGAACAGCATGATTGTCTGTTCAGAACAGAAGAAGAAACAAAAGGGAGAGTGGATCTTAAAGATACTCCCCTGGTTGAATGTGATGGTACCTTGTGGGTGGATGGTTCATGCTTCAAGCTTCCGAATGGTGATACGACTGCTGCGTATGCTGTCACGACTCTGCACACGATTGTTGAAACTGCACGCATACCACATAATTCGGCTCAAGCAGCAGAATTAATTGCACTCACAAGAGCATGCGTGTTGTCGAAAGGAATGAAAGTGAACATATATACTGACAGTCAGTATGCATTTGGTGTGGCCCATAGTTTTGGGCGTTTGTGGAAAGAACGTGGGTTCCTGACTTCGCATGGAGCTAAGATTCAGAATGGTGAGTTAGTGAATGATCTCCTTGAGTCACTGACCTTGCCATTACAAGTTGCGATTGTGAAATGCAGCGCACACAAGAAGGTTACCGATGATGTTGGGCGTGGTAATGCATTTGCTGACGAGATCGCGAAAGAAACAGCAAAAGATGTGACAACCCGAATGTATGTCGCAGGCCCCGCAAGATGGGTTGGTGATGTTGGAATGTGTGAAGACACGATAGAGAGTGTGAAGTCCCTTCAAGCTGAAGCCACAGAGAAAGAATAAAGTGTGTGGAAAGAGAGTAAGGGTAAATTAGATGAAAACGGTTGTTGGATTGATTTGTCAGAACACCGGCGTTGGTTGTTACCTGATGCGTATGTGCTTCCAGTGGTTACGATGGCACATGGAATGGCACATATCAGTGTGAAAGGGATTTGTAAGTTGTTGGCTCCAGTATGGCAGAATGCTGGAATCCCTAAATGTGCAGAGAATGTAGTCAAAAATTGCATGGTATGTCTGAAATACAATCCTGGTAGGGGAACCCCAACTCCACCTGGTCATTTTGCGCCTCCATCATATCCTTTTGAAGTTCTGCAACTAGACTTCATCCACATGGAAAGGTGCAACAATTTGAAATATATACTGGTTGTTGTTTGTGCCTTTTCAAAATGGATAGAAGCATATCCCCTAAAAGACAATACTGCCTTATCCACAGCTAAAGCCCTAGTTAAAGAATTGTTTCCTAGGTTCGGAATGCCAAGGATGGTATGGAGTGATAACGGGAGTGAATTTGTAGGCCGAGTGATGAAGAATGTGTGTGAGGGACTAGGCATTAAGCCAAAGTTTCACGCTGCAAATCACCCCCAATCAGCTGGATTAGTAGAGTGCTACAATGGCACCTTGAAGCTTAAATTGGCCAAAATTCAGGCGAGCTCCGGCCTTAAATGGCCTGACGCTCTGCCCTTAGCACTCCTGTCAACAAGAATCACTGTACATTCGCGAGTGGGACTTAGCCCCTATGAGATAGTGTTTGGCCGTCCGGCCAATGTATGGGGAGTGCCAAGGCCGACAAAGTTCAGTGAAATTGAATATCCAGTACTGCTTGATTACCTGTATGAATTGACGGCTAAATTGCGTGTCTTACACCAACAGGTTCACGATACTCTGCCCCAGGCCTCTGAAGCTCCAGGACACCCTATTAATCCTGGAACGTGGGTCCTAGTTAAAAATTTTCAACGTGTAAAGAATGATGAGCCCCGTTGGATCGGCCCCTACCTAGTACTGCTATCAACAAGATCGGCAGTTCGAGTGAAAGGGAAAAAGAATTGGATACACGGCATACACTGTAAAAGGATCCCTTTGCCCCTACCGTATGATCGGTGGGTCCAGGAGGGGATCGCTGACTCCGAGGCTGAGACTGTGCCTCGTTTTGTGCCATTTAGCGATGCACGTGTAAAGGGGACAAATACAGAGCGAGAAAGTGACGACATTCTGCAGGAAGCTATATCGCCATCAATTCGATTGGATACCACAGAGCCTGAACTCTTGTTTCAAGACCAGACAGTGTCTGGCAGAAATAGGTATAATTTGAGGCCAAGAACTATGGACAAATAAAAATTCCTTTTTCCTTTGATATTTTCAAAAGTGCAGCTCTCATCTGAGAAACTTTTTGACTTTTTGTTTTTCGAACCACTATCCGGGTTCAGCTGCAGGGTCGCAGTGCCAAGACTTTGGGGTACAAGCCGAAGACGTTAGGTCAACGGTTCTGGTTGGTCTAGGGTGTTCCCTGAACTGACAGGTGTACTCCTTAGCAGAAGATACTCATCCGCCGCGAGCAGCACGATTAGAGGATGGAGTTTTTCAGGATGAAGAAGCCCACCGAGGAAATTAATTTCAAGAGCAGAATATGTAAAAGAATGAATAACAAATGTTTTGTAGTATTATATGTCTGTTTGTACTCTCTAGCATAATGATGTTTTCTGTAGGTTACGTATTATTATCTTTCCAAGCGTCACTTGCACCCACTGTACAGCCCACACCTCTTCCTACTGTTTCCCAACACTCTTTCCACCCTCTGCTAGAACACGAACAAGCTAGACGTGCTGAATTTGTAAACAATTTGTTCATTCAACTCCTGCACCAGCACCAACGAACTGCTGGGTGTGTGGTTTGATGCCGCACACCATTAATAAGGGCATCCCATATCTAGTACTGCCATTCAGCTATAATGGTTCATCATGGGCATTCCAGACCATGTTTCTTTTTGCTCTTGAAACCTACTCCCAGCGACCACCGCGTTCCATTAGACCTAACTCGAATAATAAAGCCTTGATGAAAGGAGTTGCAGATATGAGTAGAGATATCGATGCATATACATCTATTCCCAAGGACGAGTTGCGAGCTTATGTAGGTTGGAACGCGACTGGGTATAGCATCAGTTTGGGTGAAAAACAGCGCAAAAGTTCATCTCCGATTTGGGTCGTACCCCACATAGGTCGGTTCTGTCTACAAGGTAATGGTCAGAATCCAAGAGCTCAACTAGGGAAGAGTAACTGTACTGAAACATACACTTTTCCATCACAGTTTACCCCTGCGTTTTTGGCTGCCAAGGGTACATACTTTGTCTGCAATGATCGAGCATATACATGGTTGCCCCCTGATTTCTCGGGCACATGCTATGTTGCGAATTTGCTACCGCCAACATTTACTGCCGCCTCTGATTATCACAAGACAAGAGTTGTGAGAGTCGTTGTTAGTAAGGAGGATACTGCCGGTCAGGAAGCGGGAGACTTTTTCCTGGGTTTCCTGCCGTTTTGGGGACCAATGGTCAATAGTCGGAACCTGAGACAACTGACCCGTGTAGTTGAATCCACTGTTAATGTGACGGCTGGTGCCCTTGGTAACTTGACAGCTGAGCTTCAAGCGGATCGCCTCATGACGTTACAGAACCGTATGGTTCTAGACGTCATACTTGCAGACCGTGGTGGGGTATGCAAGGTCATCCAATCAAGCTGTTGTATTTTCATACCGGATAACGCTCCGACAGTCTACCAGGCCATTTCCAAACTGCATAAGATTTCCGAATCCATTCACGTAGACAAAGGAGATTGGTCACTGATGGGGTGGTTCTGGGGACTGATATCAGCTTGGGGATGGAAGATTCTAATAGTCATTGGAATGATCTTAGCCATTCTTTTCCTGTTCTGTTTATGTATACAGTGTGCTCCTGTAATGTGTAGCCTCTGTGTTACATCATGTGTAAGGAAACCTATATCGAAGGACGAGCTAAGCAATAGGATGATGCTACAGCAACATCTCCATGACATCATGAATATAGACTTGGACTCAGATTAGTATAGTTCTTGCCTATGTAAGGGCAAAAGGAGGGTCTGTGGTACTGTAAAAATCGGAACCATGTAGGTGGCATGGTCCCACCATGCCAAGTTTGGTATCAGCGAACCGCAAATGCGCAACGCGGTATGTATGAGTGTTTTCATCATGTTCCACTGATGCATTCACCGTGTATACGATACTATCCATGGGTTCCATTTTACAGTAGTAGCCATTTTTGTGGTTGCCCTCACATAGGCTGTGCACTAAGGACATGCCTAGGCTTAAAGGACACGTACACCTTCGGTGACTTCTCTCTGACCTGTGCAAGCCGACTCCGCTGCCCGAGGTCAATCCTGTCCGGCCGGTTCCTTTCTCGCGGCCTAATGTGATTTGCATCAGGGCTCGACCCATCATAAAGCCCCTGTTCGCACACGATCCCTGACTAAGCTGTTTTCACACCTGACTCTGTTTCCTACTTTATGGCTTGTTTTACGAGCAGGAGGTGCCTGTGTTTATTGGGGTCTGCTCATATCTGATGAGGGATCTGAGCCTTGCTGGGTAAATAATTGTGGGCTGGTTGAACTGAAATGTGGGATGGTCATCATGACTCTGCCTTTTCGTTTGTAATGAATACATATGAATGACCCTATCGTAAAACGAGGAATGTGTGCCTGAAGCATGATATTTTGTATATAAGGAGAAGACTGTTTTTGTAACGGGAGCAGTCTCCTGAGAACATACATCGTGTTGTACTTCTCGGATATCTGTGATTGGTCTGCAGCCAATAAAGACGTTCTTTCTGTGTATTCACCTAGAAGACTCTGTGTTTCTGTGGGTCTGAAACAGGAAGAATCCGAAGTCTTAGGGTGTGTTCCCCTGCATCGCTGGGTTCTAAAAACCCGGTACTTCACCGCCATAAGGCCGGGGGCCCCGTGGTGGCTATTAGGATGTGTCCGCCACAGTGGCGGGCGCATCCCGCATCCCGCATATCTAACATTGCGGCAGGCGGTGCTGAAAGTAAGCCTGGGCATTGAACTACGCTCCGTTCGCGGAGCATGCGAAGTTTAGGCAACTTTGCGATTCGCGTAGAGCGCGAAGTTGCAGATTGCTACGCAATCTAGCGCATAGCATAGTAGTTTTGCTTCCTCAAGCGCTCAATATTCATTCTTGTGCGTGCGATAATGACTGACCATGATTCTGCGATCGCCAACTTGCTTTTCTGTCCGTTCGCGTGTGCCATGAGATTTGTAATATGGCTGCCCAAGCCCGCGAGAGTGTGCGAATGCGAACACGTCATTCAGGCGCACGAGCTGACTTCCGGCGGCTGTCTTGGTAAGATCGCGATCCCGAACATGCAAAAACTACAATCTGGCAAAGAATATCTCTCGAACTTCATAAAACCTTCTCTAAAATGATCATCTTGCTCAGAAAAACTCATCAGATTGTGATTTTGCTGTAGTCTTTTGTGTAAGGAGTCCTTTATTTTTTTTTACTCTCTTTTTCAAGAGGAAGGAAGTACCCCTGAGTCTCCAACTTCCTGTTCCTGTCCAGCAGGCTCCTCCCAGTGCTTTGTCCATGTGCTGTTTACTTTCATTTGGATTTGGAGCTGGAAGGATCACTTTTTGTGTCTGTCTGCTGCATCATACCATTGGATTGGATTTATTTGAGGACTTTTTGATTTGAGATTTAATTTACTACAAGTAAGTTGGAGAATTGGTGTGTTTGTTTTATTGGGGCTTGTTTGCACCTACATTTTTCTGGGATTTTCATTGTTTTTAAAAATTATTGTTGTGGGTGGCCTGTACTTTCAATAGGGGCTTAGTTGTTTTTCTCTGCAATTTCAGCCAGTAGAGTACCCATGGGTCCATGTTTCGTGGTGTCTGTTGTATTTCAACATCATGTAGGGCATGGATGGCATAGGATTGAAATGCTAAACGTGGCTGTGGTGTATTTCACTGTTTGTGTGTGTGTGTGTGAAATACCTTTGTTGGATGTGTGTGCTTGATGTGTAACTTCTTTCCAATCCTTTCGTAGCCCTGTTGATTTTCATTTTTGTATGAAAGTGTGTTGTTCAGCAGGCCTCCTTTGTCCGGTCATATATAGGCCTGCTTCAGTTCATTGTTTTCCATGGCCTGTTGTGACTGTGAGTGGCCATGTGGCTTGTGGCAATTTTGTGGTGGTAGTTTAGTAGTGTGTGCTTCTTTTTCCATAAACGCCTGCATTTCTTTTCTTTGTTCCCCTTGGTTTATGCTTGTTGTTGTGTCCTGGCCATGTGTGTGGCGGCCATTTTGTGAAGGCAGGCATTGTGCTTTTGCCATAGGCTTACATTGTCTGTCTTCCATTTCTTGTTGTTGTGGGTGTGTAGCAGCCATTTTGTGGAGCCATCCAAGCATGGTGCTTGCTTTTGCCATTCTGTTCCAAGCTTGGGGCCTAGCCTGCTAGTAGGCCCAGAGGTAGTCATCCTCAAATCTTTTGTGCATTATTTAAATTTACAGTTTGTGTTGTCTGTTGAATTGTTTTTTACACCATGGATGGCTTTGGATTGAATTGCAAAAGGTGTTTTTTGGGGTGGAATAGCAGTTTTTGGGTGTATGTTAAATAAATAGGGCTTTTCAGCCAGTAGGTAACCCTAGGGATTCAGCTTGTGTACTTTCGGTAACTCTGCACAGCGCGACAATGCGGACTTACAGTTTTTGTCATTTTCACGCTCTCAATATGCGTGTTCGCGCACGTGATAAAGCCTTTTTGTACAGTTCGCGCTCCTGAACACGCAGCATTTGCAATCTCGCGAGCAACATAAATCCTTCTCGAAAACGCTGATTTTGTGCATTTTGCTAAAAAAACTCCTCAGGTTGTCATTCTGCTGTAGTTTGGAGCACGGAGTCACTTTTATTTAAAAAAATATATTTTTAGGAGAGGAAGTAAGTTCCACAGAGACTACAACTTCCTGTTCCTGTCCTTTGTAATCACTTTTTTGTTATTATTGTGGTGGGTGGCCTGAGCATGTGTGTGGCGGACATTTTGTGAAGGCAGGCATTGTGCTTTTGCCATAGGATTACATTGTCTGTCTTCCATTTCTTGTTGTTGTGGGTGTGTAGCGGCCATTTTGTGGAGCCATCCAAGCAGTGTGCTTGCTTTTGTCATTCTGTTCCAAGCTTGTGGCCTAGTCTGCCAGTAGGCCCAGAGTTAGTCATCTTCAAATCTTTGGTGCATTATTTAAATTTGCAGTTTGTGTTGTCTGTTGAATTTTTTGTACACCATGGATGGCTTTGGATTGAATTGCAAAAGGTGTATTTTGAGGTGGAATAGCAGTTTTTGTGTGTGTGTTAAATAAATAGGGCTTTTCAGCCAGTAGATAGCCCTAGGGATTCAGCTTGCATACTTTCGATAACTCTGCACAGCGCGACAATGCGGACTTACAGTTTTTGTCATTTTCGCGCTCTCAATATGCGTGTTCGCGCACGCGATAAAGACTTTTTGTACAGTTCGCGATCCCGAACACGCAGCATTTGCAATCTGGCAAACAATATCTTGCGAGCAACATACATCCTTCTCGAAAACGCTGATTTTGTGCATTTTGCTAAAAAAACTCCTCAGGTTGTCATTCTGCTGTAGTTTTGGAGCACGGTGTCACCTTTTTTTTTTTTTAAATATTTAGGAGAGGAAGTAAGTTCCACAGAGACTACAACTTCCTGTTCCTGTCCTTTGTAATCACTTTTTTTGTTATTATTTTGGTGGGTGGCCTGAGCATGTGTGGCGGCCATTTTGTGGAGGCAGGCGTTGTGCTTTTGCTATAGGCCTGCATTGTCTGTCTAGTATTCCTGACCTTTTCTTGTTTTTGTGAGTGGCCTGGCCATGTGGTGGCGGCCATTTTGTGGTACCAGCCACTGTGCTTTTTCCATAGGCCTCCAAGCTTGTGGCCTAGTCGTACATTAGGCCCAGGGGTACTACTCATCAATCATCACGGGTGCATGGAAGTTAAATGCGTTAAATTTGAACATCATGTATGGCTTTGGATTGAATTGTAAAATGTGGGCTTTACTTTTTTCGGGGGTATAGTTCACTTTTTGGGTGTTGTAAATAAATGCCTTTAGTTTTTATGTGTATATGTTCGTTGTTGTTGCTCCCTGATGCTGCATCCATCCCATAAGATGCACACATTTTTATTTAGGGCAAACAGGCTACACTACATTTATGTTTTTGTTCTTTGCTATTCTTCTTCCTGAGTGTACCCAGTACAAGTACACCAGGAGCCCTGGCCTTGTCAGTCTCATAAATGGCTATACTGTTGTTGTTCACTGACTTCATAAAATTTAATAATTGTGACCACCCACCAGACACTAAGAAGTTATATATTATACTAGTGATCTTTTGACTGATGTTCTTCTGGCTTTTTTGCTTTTAGGTGCACGAAAGACGGAGGAGGTGTGTCATCATCATCGACCATTGTGGTGCCAGACCGACGTCCTGCTGCTGTACACGGCATGACGTGTGAGTGACCTGACCAGGCATCTCTGCAACTTGTGCAACTGAGTGCTGTTTTGACATCTGAAGAAGATGCCCCCAAAGAAAGCAGGTAGCAGGTCCTCCGGTACCAAGAAAGTTGCCATGGAGAAGAAGGAACAGAAGAAGAAGGAAGTGTCACTTAAGTCTGGTGTGCCTCCCAAAACCATTTTTGAGACACCAAAAATGACGCCTGCAGCAGCGGTGTCCGGGGGCCAAGCTGGGGGCAGCACCTCCGCATCAGTGGGCCCAACCCACCAACCCAGG
This sequence comes from Triturus cristatus, assembly GCF_964204655.1. Lineage (NCBI taxonomy): Eukaryota > Metazoa > Chordata > Amphibia > Caudata > Salamandridae > Triturus > Triturus cristatus. The sequence goes on along the minus strand of NC_140594.1, from coordinate 541,845,245 downwards.
CCCAAGCAGATGAGTGTGGAAGAGGTAGCCAGACTTCTGGTGGAAAGCAGTGATGCTGAGCCTGAACTAAACTTATTGCTATCTCAAAGTAGTACACAATCAACGCAGGAGGGAATACAGCAGAAAAGTGGTCAACAGCCACAATCACCGCCCACAACAGTAGCTGTAGTTCCTCCCGAAGTAGGGGCAGTTCAGGAAATTGAGCCTCATGCAGAGGAAGAAGAGGAAGCCACTGCTTCAGAAGTTCCATTGTCTTCTAAATCGCAGGCAAGGAAAAGGAGGGTTAGTACATCAAGTTCTTCACCAAGCCCCCCTTCTGATGATCTAGATGCCAATTGGAAGCCACAAACTGAGTCTGAGAGGGAGACGCGTCACAAGAGCAGGCATGGGAAAAGGAAGGTTCCAGAAAGCCTTACACTTATGGAGGATGATGTAGAAGAGCAGGATGATGATGATGATGATGATGAGCCAGTCATCACGAACATCACTCTGAGGAGATCGAGACCAACATTTTTACGCTATCCAAAATAGCTGTGAGGGAAGTAGCACGTATACCTCCAATACAGGTAACACCAACACGACCTCCAGCTTCCATATTTACATTAGCAAAGGGCCGGCAGCGTCCTACATCCAGCACAAGCACCACCTCAGCAGAAGTAGGTAGTGGTACTGCACAGAGTCAAATTCAACACACACCCTCCAGTTCATCCGGCATTGGAAGTGGCACCTCCAGCAGGAGACAAAAGTTAAGCTCCCCAGTGTGGGACTTCTTTACGGTTACCGGAAAGGAGGAGAACATTGCTATATGCTCCGTTTGTCATACCTCTGTTAGTCGTGGTAAGCTTGGTACAAACTATGGTACCGGAGGCCAAATGACCCATCTGAAAAAACACCACACAATCCAGTGGGAGGAGCACCTTAGTTCCATAAAAACTGGAACCATTGCTGTTGGGGATAAACGAGTAGAAACTCTGCTCACGGTGGAACAGGAAGAAGAGGGAGACATTCTCTGTGGTAGTGGTACACAAAGTAGCCCTTTCCCCAGCACTGCAGTGGTAACGCCCACATCCTCAGACACATCTCAGTGGCACAAGAGTAAGAGTCAGCCTGAGACACCGAGGAGTACTGCTTGAAAAAAAAAGGGCGACGTTGAGCACAGGAAGGAATACCACGCAGCCTACCCTTCTTAGCATGTTTACTAGGCCGGAGGGGCAGTACGAACGCAACCACCCAATAGCACGGTTGTACAATGCGATGCTGGCTAAAATGTTAGCACTGGACCTTCTCCCTTTTTCTTTTGTTGAAGGAGCGGGTTTTCTTGAATTTGTGACCACCATCTGCCCAAAATGGAAAGTTCCCAGCCGCTACTATTACGCAAGAGTTGCTGTTCCAGCACTACATCACGACGTGCTGGAATTGCTTGGAAAAACCTTAAAACAGAGTGCTGTTCAGAGTATCCACCTGACAACAGACATGTGGACCAGTTGCCAAGCCACTGATTACATGTGCATCACTGCACACTGGGTCTCTTTTTCAGGTGTTAAGGATAAGATAACTGACGGTGTTGTTGACACCGCTGAGATTTTTAAAGACACCCACAAACATGCAACTGTAGCCATGTTTGCTATGGAGAAATCTCACACTGTTGCAAACATTTTGGATGAGTTTAACAGCAAGGTGTTTGAGTGGCTGCGACCAAGAGGGCTTACCATTGGTTTTGTTGCCACGGACAATGGCAGTAATGTAGTTAGGGCCATGAAAGATGGTGGCTATTTACGGGTCCCGTGTTTGGCACACTGCATTAACATTGTTGTTCAAGACTTTCTGAAAAATGAAAGCAAAGTCAGCAGCTTACTGACCACCTGCAGAAGAATATGCACACATTTCAACCATTCTTTTAAAGCCCAGAAGCAGCTGAGGGTCATTCAACGTGAGCATAAAATGCCAGTCAAAGCACTCATCCAGGAGGTGCCAACACGTTGGAACTCAACCTATTACATGCTTGAGCGTCTGTTTGAGCAGTACATACCACTCAATGCTTATGTCAGGTCAGGAGATCCTACTGTGAAAGGCATGACCATTGAAAAGGCCCAATGGGACCTTGTTAAATGCCTGACAGAGATGCTACTTCCTTTTGAGGTCTTCACACGTGAAGTCAGCAGGGTGGACTGTACTATGGGCCAAGCTATCCCACTGTTGTACATGCTAGAGCAATTGCTGAAGGAGGTGTCAGAAATGTACGCAGGTGTGGATAACAAAGTAGCGCATATTATTTGTCGGACACCTTATCCGCTCGCTTATCTGACAATAGAAGGATTCAAAATAACATTGTGTCACATCGACATTACATTACTGCCTCAATTTTGAATCCACGTTACAAATTATTGCTGAGCAGTAATGAAGTAATTCCTTTTTCAGAAGTGTATGATGCCAAGTACAAAACTTTGATAGCTGAGGAAGCCACTGACTTTGAAAACGAATGGATCTTAATTAGAGGCCTGCCACCCCAGGGCAGAAAAAGTACTGCAGGGCACCCAGAGTCAAGTTCTACTTCAGAGGCCAAGAGCAGTGCGTTTGCCTCCCAGCAGTCAACAACACTGCCAGCAATAACATCAACAGCACCAACAGGATCATCAGCCACGTTTAAAAAAACAGCAGGTGGTTGGTTTCTACGGAAAGGGTTTTGTACGTCCATGACTGATGCAAAGGCAAAAGAGGCCAAACAAATCGGTGCACCACTGAGCATTGAGCAGATGGTTCAGGCCTATTCAGATGACACAACAGAGGTCTTCATGGAGCAAAGCCCATTGGTGTATTGGTATGGGAAAAGAAGCCAATGGCCAGTGCTCAGCAGGCTGGCGATAAAGTATGTAGCTTGCCCTGTTGCAAGTGTCTCTTCAGAGCGTGTTTTCAGTGCTGCTGGTGCCATTGTTACTGTGAAAAGGACCAGTCTCTCGCCCAAAAGCGTGGAGAGGTTAACCATGATCAAAATTGAATCAACACTTTATACCACCGGAGTACAAAATACGTGAATCACAGCAGGAAGAGGAGAGCGGCTTCGATGACATAAGTAGTGGGTTCTTAAATGACGTACTTCTGTCCGAACCACCAGAGTTTGAGGACCAGCTCCTCTTCCCTGACAACTAGGCTTTCAAATTGTTCTCCCTTCCTTTATTTGTGTGTGACTGTGTCTCTGTTTTTCTGGTTCAAAATCTAATCACAACAAATCCATCAACAGTCTCCTCTTTTTATTTCCCTATTGGAGTTGCACGTCTGTGCATAACTGTCCACTCCACTCCTCAGGGTCTTGCTCCATCTTCCGTACTCTCCCTAAATACATTTCAAGCAAGCCAGACATTGGATGCAGATGGAGAATAGAACAATACATGTTGCCTCTAACAGTCCCTCCATAAGAAGTGAAACGTGACTCCAGCTATATTCCGTTTTGTTTCCAAGCCGAAAGAAACTCATCACTGACTGTCAGAAGGCTAGGCAGGCATCAGATCTGACAGCCAAAGAGATTAGCAAGACAGGTAATGAGTGATTATTGTGAATGATGGCATGCATTGCATTGGATGCTTGCTGACTACGAATGAATGTGCATGAAGTCAAACTATACTAGTTTATCGACAAAGTAAAAGTGACTCAGGTCAGGTGACAGTCAATGAGTCCTTGTTGTTTAATAACCACATTGTACTCCTACCACTGCAGGTGTGGATGTGGAAGGAGTATCTATATCAAGAAAGAAAAAGAACATGTTGTAGCCAATACTCTTTGCAAAACAGACACTAAAATCATTCAACACATAGTGTCACAGTATCACTAGTAAGCACAGTACATAACATTTGTGATTTGGAGTTAAGTATCTATACTCCTACTTCCTTGGACTTTAACATTTGTGGGAGTTTCCGACATTATACTCGTACTATGTACTCCGGTACACCAGTCGTGTTGTTCTTATCTCTAGTTTAGCGCAATTACATAACCTTGTTGTAGCCGGCCCGGCATGACAGCTCAGTCAGCTAAGCTTGCACCCAAGAGAAACAGATATGAGTCACATGATGCAGACTCACGTTAGTTTTATTTACTAGTACTGTCTGCAGGTGGGGAAGCTCATACTTTTGTATTACGCCTTACGGCCGGTGGCACTGGCCATACTCTGTCTGTTACATGAGGGAAAATTATCAATTTCACTTACACCCTGCCCTGGGTACTACAAAAATGCTGATTATTAATCTGATCCAATGATCATTGCTTATATTTATATTATAGATGGTAATACTAGCGACATCAGGTCAGTAGCGGTCGGTGGTGAGAGTGCTGCCGGGCTATGACGTGAGAAGGTGCAGAGGGGGGTAGTAAACTATAGATTATGGACAATCACAGGTAATTAAATAATACATACAAAAAAATAAAAAAAATTGTTGCACGCACTGCATCGCATTCGGCAGTGCAGTGCGCACAATGAAAATCATTTTTTTTATTTTTATGCTGATTACCTGTATTTGGCTGTTATACATAGTTTACTTGCCAGTGCCACCCACCCTGCCCCTCCCCATGTCACCGCCCGCCAGAACTCCCACCACCAATCGCTACTGCATAGGGTACTTTGCTTTCATTGATTGTGTAACCATAACCAACAGATAGGCCACCCTTTGCAGGCTGGCTGAATCAATTGAAAATACATTAATAGGTAGGGAGTGGTCCCCGGAGTCGGAGGAAGGGGCTTCCGCTTGATAATATATATATCTATATAAAGTTATAAAGTTGTGTGAAAGAAGGAAGCATATTGATGCACAATAGTAGGGATAGGGGCAATATAAATTTGCAAAAGTTTGCACATCTTGCCATATTTTGCACAGTAGTCAGTTTACATATTTATTGATCATGTTTACAAGCGGCAATGCCCTATGATGTTATTTGAAGTGGTTTTATAATAATTATTTATACAATATATTTTATATATATTTTTTAAAGTATTTATATGTATTTATATAACCCGCTAAGATATGCTTCACAACAATGCATTTATGCAGTTTAGAAATGTCAACAAGCGACTGCAAATAATTAATTGATTCATCAAATGAATGTGACATCTACCTAGCAACAATGAATGCTGTATTAAGCGAAGTATTTCTACTATGTCTGTTGGTGATGGTCATGTGATTCACGATGTAATAGTTAAAAACAATGGTGGACGTAACGCTCTTTGTGTGATCAAGGGCACTCAGTGCTGGAAACGCGTCACAGAGGGAGAGTTAATTGAAATAAATATCTTCCTGCCTGAGCCGTGAGGGTCCGTTTCTCCTTTTTTCCCGCCGGAAAGCAAAAGCAAGGTGGATGCGTGGAGAGTGCACTATTGAAAGTTACTACGGAAGTGGATTGTCTCCGACAACGGTACCCCCTCCTCACAAGTTGGCCGCCACCTACAATCAAAAGCAAAGAGGATTCCGGGGAGGAGTAACAAGTGGTGGCCCCCTACAGCAGCGCAATTCTTCATGGAAGCCGAAAGGGATTACGGAGCTATCTAGGTCGGAGGACCCGGTAACAACGCAGTCCGGCGGTGAGTGAATAAAATGAATGTCTGCGCGTAGGTGAGGAGGTTACGGCTCTAAAGCAGTGAGTGGTGGAGAACGGCAGACGCCGACTCCAATATACATTAATATCCTCCACTCTCAAAGAAAATGTCAGCCAGCTTAGTGAGTGAGCGGGAAGCAGCACCTGAAGAATTGTTTGGCAATCTGCCCAGAATTAATACCAACATGAGAAATACGGAGGGCAGTCAGAACATCAATGACCAAGATGTAAAACAGCTATTGAGAACCTTGTAAAAAAAGATGAAAAGTGAAATAACCAAATGGTGGGAGCAGGAATCCCTTACTAAATATGAAGAGGTGGGACGAGTTCCCCGGGGACTGAGAATTCTTTTGGCGCCAAGTTTCGAGGAACCAAATCCCGCCATGTTGTTAGAGTGGGGGGAAAGTAATCTGGTGGCATCTATGAACCTGGTTAAAATCCTGATAAAATGTGCAGTCATAGACCGCCAAACTCTCCTAGAAAACATCACCAAAATTAACGAAGAGCTAGATAAGAACTCAGACCAAAAGGAACTCATAATTAAATCACGCAAAGAAATCAGTGAACGACTACGTAAACACGAAGACCGAATTAAAACCCGCAAAGCGCATAAATTTGCCCGCGATCAGGCAGATTATGAACAAGGACAAATATACACTTTCTCTCGTAAATTTAATAATGCTAAAAAACTGAAATTCAATAGCAAGAATTCTACGAACCCATCAGAGCGACAACAAGACCACACTGAAGTTGTATCTGAAACTGAAGGAGACACAGCATCAACTTCGAGTGTGGTTAGCTCGGATTTCAGTAGCCATGAGGGATGCAATTCTAAGGTGGTGTTGAACCTGGGGGAAGAAATTGATTTTTTAGTGGGAGACCGGAGACAAACGCTCCGTCCGAGAAATCGCCACAATCAAACAGAAAAAGGAGGAATACAAGACGAAGAGAAAGGAGAAAGAAGCACAAAACCACAACAAAAGAAAAAACAGCAGTGGTACAGAAAGAAGCGGTAATTGATTTAACTATTACAAATCTGTCTGACATTACATTAACAACAGCAGAGAAATAACTTCTTGCTCTTGGTCTTAATTTTTGCCCCGAAAGTTCATTCAATTATGCCAGTACCAGGGTTGACATTTGTTGCTTCATTCGGAAACTCAAACTCAAAAAGTTTTTTACCATCAAATTGGGAAACGCTAACAACAATAAGGGAATGGAAAATCAAAACAGCAATACCTTATGCCCAGTCGTTCCAGCATCAGATGGCGAATTTCTTCTAACCCTTCATGAATTGGGGGCTTCATCCTCCAACATGCTACAATCAGATAACATGGATGAAAATAGTACTCAGGATCGATTGCAGAGAATCAACATATCCCAAAAAGGAGCAGGGGAGAGTCCCTTTAAATCAAAAAGTATGTTTATTCCTACCATGCCTAAAGATGCAATAGACATTTTTCACGAATGCGTAATTGAAGATTTGAAAAAATTGAATCGAACAGTTAATAAACAACGTCATCGTAAGAAAAACTACAACCTAACACAGTATGTAAAGTTGATGAAGAAATTGGGCAATAACCAAGAGGTGATCATTAATAAATCCGATAAGGGAGGAAACATTGTTCTATGGCCCAAAAAAGACTATATTAAAGAGGCAATGAGACAACTAAATGATGAACAATGTTACCACAAATCCAATGGAACTGAGTACAAGAGGGCAAAAGAAATGATAAAAAAATTACTGTGCCAATATAAGAGACAAGGTTTGATTTCGTCAGCTGAATTTGACTATCTCCATATTGAGCACCCAGTGATTCCTATCTTGTATCTAATACCTAAAATCCATAAAATGATCATCCCAACACCTGGAAGACCAATAATATCTGCAATCAACAGTGTTAGTGAACACATCTCTCAGTACATTGATTTTTATTTACAGGACTTTGTCACAAGTTTACCCAGCTATGTGAGAGATACTGGAGACTTTTTAAATAAGATAAATACCATTCAATGGGAAGATGGCTGGTGTCTATTAACATTAGATATTGAATCACTATACACCAGCATCGAACATGCAGCAGGACTAAAAGCTGTCAGTCATTTTTTGAACAAAAGACCGTGTGAATATTATAGTCACAACAAAATGCTATGTGAACTGACTGCCTGGTGCCTTAATAACAATTTCTTTATGTTTGACAAAGCTACCTGGAAACAAGAAAGGGGCGTGGCTATGGGATCTTGTTTCTCCCCCAGCTATGCATGCTTGCATGTTGGCTGGTGGGAGGAACAAGTCCTGAGGAAAATACCTAGTATACACCATGTCCATCATTGGCTGAGATTTATTGATGATGTTTTTTGTGTATGGGATGGTGATGAGGCAAGTGCACAAGAGTTTGTCGACACACTAAACAATAATTCTAGTAATCTTAATTTTACATCCAACATTAGCAGAGACAAAGTTGACTTCTTGGATGTACAAGTATCAATCAACAACCGTACACTAGAAACTACATTGTTTAGAAAAGCTACAGCTGGGAACAGTATACTTCACGCTAGTAGTAAACATCCCAAACACTTGATTGAGAGCATCCCATTTGGTGAGCTACTAAGACTTAAACGTATTTGTAGCTCCCAACAGGAATATGAGAAGTGTTCTAAAGACATGATAGTGAGACTGAAAGAGAGAGGGTATAGTGATTCCACCCTCTCAAGAGCTTTGAAAAAAACAGATGATAGACCCAGAGAATCTCTACTAGCCCCTAAAGAACTAACTGTTATTAATGAAGAAGAGAGTCCACGCTTCATTACTACATTTAGTAAACAAGAGAGGAGAGTAAAGTCAATTATTAAAAAGAACTGGCCTATTATACTCACTGATGGGGTCCTCGGCAGTAGATTACCTGAGTTACCTACCATCACGTATAGGAAATCTAGATCTATGAGAACTGAACTAGTAAAAGCAAGTCCGGAACTCAATATGGCCAATATATGGCTCAAACCCAAGGCAGGTTTCCATAAATGTTCATCATGCCGCGCCTGCAAATTTGGCGTCAATACAACTCATTACAAAACTCCTTTTTCCGATATCCCTGTCGCGATTGAAGGCAGTTTTGGATGTAAGACTGAGTATGCTGTATATGTTTTGGCGTGCACTTGTGGCTTACGCTATGTGGGTAGCACTAAGCTGCAGGTGCACGTTAGAATTCTACAGCATCTCAGAGCAATCGTGAACAATGACAGTGCATATCCAGTCGCTAGACATTTTAGATCTGTTCACAATAATGAGTTGAGTTGTCTCTCATACTATGTCATCAATGCAGTAAGCCCCCTGCGAAGGGGAGGCAATAGAGACAAACTTTTAACCCCTTCGCTGTCAGGCCTTTTCCCCTCCTGTGCCACGCCTTTTTTGGCTATTTGGGGTAGTGCGCGCTTAGACCCCTGTAACTTTTTGACCAAATAAGGTATCCACGCCAAATTTGCGTCCTTTTCTTCCAACATCATGGGGATTCTAAAGGTACTCAGGGTTTGTGGATTCTCCCAGAGGGGTCACAGAAATTAGCCAAAATACAGCAAAATTTTGTTTTTTTTCCAGAAAAATTGGAAAATCGGGTTGCAAATAAAAGCATCTGGGTTTTTCCCGGCAAATGTTATCAAAAAAGGGTTTGTGGGGTTGGAATCACCATTTTCCCAGCTTTTCGGGGATACCAGACTTTTGTCAGAAACCCAACATTACATTTTTTACACAGTTTTGGCATTTTTCTGGGACATAGCCTAATTTTGCCTCCTTCCAGTTAATGGCAGAAATGGGTACAAAAGCAATAATGGATCCTGGAAAGCTATACATTTTCGAGAAGAAGACAAAATTCTGAATTTAGCAAGGGGTCATTTGTGTAGATCCATCAAGGTTTTTTTATAGAAACTAACAGTTAAATATAGGATAAATTGAAAATTAGTTGAAAGAAAAAGCCTTTTGTGTCAACGTTTTCACCTGTAACTTCTTCTAATTGTGACAGCTCCTTGAAAGCAATATACCATTACATCCGCTGGACATTACTGGTTGTGGGGATATATAGGACTTGTAGGTTCACCAAGAACCCGACGAACCCAGAGCCAAAAACTGAGCAGCAACTTGCAATGGTTTTTTATTATGTACCGGGTATATAGTAATTATTCTGTAAAAATGTGTACATGGAAAAATCGGTATGAAAGACACCTATGTATTTCTGAAATGGGAACAAAATATAGAGTTTAGAAACAGTAGATATTTGCACATTTCTGAAATTGGGGATACTCATACTAGCATGAGAATTATCAGTCATTTTTTAGAATGACTTCTTTTTTACACAATATCTTTCATTTGGAAGGCAGAAATGCCTCGAAAGTCAATAGATAATAACAGTTCCTTTACAAAACTGAATTACCCTAAGTCTCCCGATAAAAATGGTACCTCACTTGTGTGGGTAGGCATAGTGCCCGCGACAGGAAACGGCGCAACACGCAACGTGGTCACAACTCAATATCGCAGTGAAAAATGACCCTTTTTTGGCAAAATGTCTAGCTGTAGTTTTTGAACCCTAGCTCTACGGGCACCTTGGGAAACCTAGCAAACCTATACATTTTTGAAAACTAGGCACCCAGGGGAATCCAGGATGGGGTGACTTGACTGCCTCCCACCAGGGTCTGTTACCCAGAATCCCTTGCAAACCTAAAAAATTGACAAAAAAAACACATTTTCAACACATTTCTGTGGTGGAAAGTTCCGGAATCTGCGTGGATCCACAAATTTCCACACACCCCGCGTTCCCCAAAGTCTTACGAGAAAAACGGTACCTCACTTGTGTGGGTCGGCCTAGTACCCGCGACAGGAAACGGTGCAAAACGCAACGTGGTCACACCTCAATTTCGCAGTGAAAAATGACCCTTTTTTGGCAAAATGTTTAGCTGTAGTTTTTGAACCCTAGCTCTGCGGGCACCTTGGGAAACCTAGCAAACCTATACATTTTTGAAAAATAGACACCCCTGTGCTTCCAGGGAGGCATGGCTTGCATGGATCCCCCAACGTTTCCTTACCCAGAATCCCCTGCAAACCTCAATTTTAGCTGAAAAAACCACATTTTTCACACATTTTTGTGTGGGAAAGTTGAGGCATCACCGGGCTGACACAAATTTCCTACCACCCAGCGGTCCCCAGGTCTCCCGATAAAAACGGTGCATCACTCGTGTGGGAGGCCCAAGTACCCACGACTGGCAAGGCCCCAAAACGTATTGAGGCGACATGAAAATTGCCTACCTCAAAACAACCTGGTTTCGCAATGGGGGTCACCTGGGTTTTCAGGCCGGTGCTCGGCGGCCACCTAGGGGAACCTACTAAACCCACACATTTCTGAAAACTAGACACCCGGGGGATTCCAGGGAGGTATGGCTTGCGTGGATCCCCCCACGTTTACTTACCCAGAACGCCCTGCAAACCTCAAATTTAGCTGAAAAAATCACCTTTTTCACACATTTTTGTGTGGGAAAGTTGAGGCATCACCGGGCTGACACAAATTTCCTACCACCCAGCGTTCCCCCGGGTCTCCCGATAAAAACGGTGCCTCACTCATGTGGGAGGCCCAAGTACCCGCGACAGGCAAGGGCCCACAACGTATTGAGGCGACATGAAAATTGCCTACCTCAAAACGACCTGGTTTTGCAAGAGGGTCACCTGGGTTTTTGGCCCGGCGCTCGGCGGCCACCTAGGGGAACCTTCCAAACCCACACATTTCTGAAAACTAGACACCCAGGGAATTCCAGGGAGGTATGGCTTGCGTGGATCCCCCAACGTTTCCTTACCCAGAATGCCCTGCAAACCTCAAATTTAGCGGAAAAAATCACCTTTTTCACACATTTTTGTGTGGGAAAGTTGTGGCATCACTGGGCTGACACAAATTTCCTACCACCCAGCGTTCCCCCGGGTCTCCCGATATAAACGGTGCCTCACTCGTGTGGGAGGCCCAAGTACCCGCGACAGGCAAGGCCCCAAAACGTATTGAGGCAACATGAAAATTGCCTACTTCAAAACAACCTGGTTTCGCAAGGGGGGGGTCACCTGGGTTTTTGGCCCGGTGCTCGGCAGCCACCTAGGGGAACCTACTAAACCCACACATTTCTGAAAACTAGACACCTGGGGGATTCCAAGGAGGTATGGCTTACGTGGATCCCCCAACGTTTCCTTACCCAGAATGCCCTGCAAACCTCAAATTTAGCTGAAAACATCACCTTTTTCACACATTTTTGTGTGGGAAAGTTGAGGTATCACCGGGCTGACACAAATTTCCTACCACCCAGTGTTCCCCCAGGTCTCCCGATAAAAATGGTGCCTCACTCGTGTGGGAGGCCCAAGTACCCGCGACAGGCAAGGCCCCAAAACGTATTGAGGCGACATGAAAATTGCCGACCTCAAAACGACCTGGTTTTGCAAGGGGGGTCACCTGGGTTTTTGGCCCGGTGCTCAGCGGCCACCTAGGGGAATGTTGTGAAATGAAGAAGAAAATACTCAGGTGAGAACAACGTTTATTACGCATCACCAACTGGTCCACTCTATTCTCTCACAGCAAGTGCCCAAGGGAGGCTGCAATAGAACGTTCATAACCAGCCAGGGGAAGGTACCAACCGGGCAGGAGAAAGGGGGGGGGCAGAGCATACCAAGATTACAACACATCTCCCTGGGCAACCATAAATGCAGCAACAGAAATTAAAGCTGAAAACTAAGGAATCACATAGTCTTTGTGCCACACAGGACTAGTAGTGTTCCTAGTAGAACTGCGAACCTGGTCGTGGTTCCTAGTCAACGGTGCAAGAGTACCGCCTTCTTTTGTTGGAGGGCCACATTTTACCACTTTGTCCATACCCCATGTTTGTCCATTATCCAAATGGACCACATTCCTTCCAACACTTGCTATTTTGATAGGCTCAGAGAACCTAGAAGCATTCCTCCTTCTGGCAGGTGGTAAGTCTATCCGAACCCAATCACCTGACACCATTGACGGTACTTTGACGCTTTTTTTCAAATCATATCTCAACTTGTACTTTTCCTGTTGTTTCTCAATTTGTCTCGCAATGTTCGACCTGTCTATCACGCAGTTGTAGGTCTTACACAACCATCCTGCTGTGAGAATGGTCTTAGGCTTCCTTCCTTTCAAAGATACAAAAGGAGAAACATGAGTGATAGTGTTGGGTGCCGTACAGTACGACCATATCATTTCTTGTAGAGCTTGTTTGGCTGGAATGCCAGTGGCCTCTGCTCTTTGTATGCATTCTTTAATGACTCTGTTCATACGCTCCACAAGACCATTTGCTCTCGGACAATACAAAGCTGTTTTCAAATGGTTGATGCGTAGGCCAGCCAAAAATTCCTTCATCAACTCTGAGGTAAACTGGACTCCATTGTCCGTTACAATGGCATCCGGAATACCTTCTTCATAGAAAGTGTCTTTTAAGAACTGGATCAAAACTTTAGTATCAATCACATTCACCCATTTGGTTACCACCCATCTTGAGTTAGAGTCTATGAGGACCAGTATAAAGCGGTCCGAGGCTTGTCTTAGGTTTAACGGTCCTATAATGTCTAATGCCAGTTTGGCCCAGGGACGATCAGGAACTTCCACGGGTGATAAAGGAGGTTTCCTAGCAGACAGAGTCTTGTCACTCCTAGCACAGTCTTCACAGTTTTTCACCATTTCCTCTACTTCCTTGTCCATGCTGGGCCACCAGTAACCTTCTCTTACTCTGTTTTTAGTTAAACTCCTCCCTAGATGACCCACATGGGCTAGGGAAATGATTTTGCTCCTCATACCTTCAGGGGGTACAATTTTCTCCCCCCTATGTATAGTTCCATTGATTTCAACCATTTCATCTCTAACTTCCCAGAATTTCCCCACCATGTCAGACAACCTGCTCTTTTGCTCTGGCCACCCATTGTGGATGCATTCTTTTACAGTTTTCAAAGTTTCGTCTAGATCATTTTGTTCTTCCCATTCTTCCTTAGTCAAACCTGTTACTTCTAATACAATCACATCACTTTCCTCCTCCTTACCATCATCGTAGACTTGTAAAGGGGAACGAGACAGGAAGTCAGCAATTACATTTGTTCTCTCAGGTACATACTCTACCCTGAAATTGAACCCTTCCAAACCTATCATCCACTTAGCTATCCTTGGGGTTAGCCTAGTAGACCCCTTGGTCGTGAATACATACATAAGTGGCTTGTGATCCGTTTTGATGGTAAACGGTATCCCCCACAGAAAAAACTTGAAATGGTTAGCAGCCCAATTACAAGCTAGCGCTTCTTTCTCGATGACCGAGTAGTTTTGTTCCGCACCTTTTAGTGTTCTGGATGCAAATGCTATCACTTGTTCAGTATTTCCTGTTTTTTGAGTAAGGCTGGCTCCCAACCCTTTATTACTGGCATCCGTGGAAAGGTACGTAGTTTTAGTAGGATCATATCTACCCAAGAAAGGTGCTCGGGTAATGCAATCTTTTATGTCAGCAAAAGCTCCCTTACAATTCTCATCCCATACAAACGGTACTTTACTTTTGAGAAGATTCCTTAACGGTTCTACCCTTCCTGCATAGTTTTGAATAAACTTAGAGTAGTACTCAGCTAAACCTAAAAAAGACTTTACTTCTTCAACGTTGGTGGGGGCCTTAGCTTCCTGTATTGCCTCCACTAAGTTCATTTTAGGTTTGATACCTTCATTGGAGATGGTGTGTCCTAAATACTCTACGGACTTTACCCCTATTTGGCATTTGTCTCTTTTTAATGTAAGACCTGCTTGGCTCAATTTAGTAAGGGTACTTCTCAACCTGTCATTGTGCTCAAGTTCATCCTTTCCAAATATCAAGATATCGTCCTGAAAGCACATCGTGCCAGGGGCCTCCTTAAGTACATGCTGCATGATTCTTTGAAATGCAGCTGCTGCCGAGGCCAGCCCAAAAGGCATGCGGCGGTACTGAAATGCCCCTAACGGAGTTACAAACGAGGTCAGATGTCTGCATTCCGGGTGTAACTCGACCTGGTGGTATGCTGATGATAAGTCAAGGACACTAAAAAGACTGGCATCTTTGATTAAAGTTAGAATTTCATGTATTCTGGGTAGCGGATGCCTATCTACCCAAATTTCCTTGTTTAAGTCCCTAAGGTCAATGCAAAGCCTAATGTCCTTGCTGGCCGCCTTGGACGTGATAACAATTGGAGACAACCATTGGAAACATTCAATGGGTTCTATGACCCCTAACCCAAGCAGTCTGTCTAATTCTTTTTGTAAAGGTTCATGCATTAAATGAGGGATAGGCCTCACTTTATGTGCAATGGCTTTGGCCTTGTCTTTCAATTTTATGCAATGTTGGTAGTTCTTGAGTTGGCCCAATTTGTTAGTGAACACCTCTGGGAATTCTTCACAGATGGTTTGACCACACACCGATCTATCCACTAAAAGAACTTGGTCAGTGCTGTTGGGATCTAGCTTCATACCTAGATCTTTTTGATGTCTCCAACCAATTAAGTTAGATCCTTTCTCTGACACATAGATTTTCCCAACTGTGCTTCTGCCTTTATACTCAATCCTCATGGTGGTCATACCTAACAATGAGATAGGGTCTCCCCCATACCCTCTAAGTTTTATGTCAGCTTTTTCCAGAGTTCCTACTTTGTTAGGAAATAACCCTTCGAACACTTTACCATCTAACAACGTATATGGGGAGCATGAATCAGCAAGGACATTTATCAACTTATTGTCAACTGTGATGGTGCATTCCGGAAAGTTAACGGTACTGTCCTTGTCTACTACCTGAAAAGTAAACTTAACATCCTCTGGTACATTTTCTGAATCCACTAAGGAGACTGTCATAGAATTATTATTACACACTCTGGCTATGTGTCCTTTCTTGCCACAGTTATGACATGTAGCACCCCTCGCCGGGCAAGCGGGGCTATTAGCCAAATGTGCAGGATTACCACACCTGTAACACTTAAATTTGACATTTGAGGTGCTCATATTTTTAAGTTTAACCTCCTTTTCTTTAGACCTCTCTTGCTTGGCAATAGCATTAACTTCATGACATTTAGTTTTAGTATCATCCCCCACATTAATCTCTTTTATGCACTCCGCTGTGTGCTCAATACTTAATGCTATGTCCACTGCTTGTTTCAAATCCGGATTACCTGTTAACAATTTCTCCTGAATTTTATGGTTATTTGTACACCTGACCAACTGGTCTCTGATAAGGGAATCAGTTAACCCTTCGAACTCACACGTATTAGACAACCCCTTAAGAGCAGCAATGTATGATTTTACCTTTTCACTCTTGCCTTGAACCCTTGAGAAAAATTTATGTCTTTCCAATACCACATTTATTGCTTTCCCAAATTGTTTCTCCAACTTATTCATGGTAGCCAAATACACATTGAAATCTCCTTCACTACCTCCTTCATCCTCTGTATTAGGTCCTTCCAAATTATTATAAATCTTCCTCCCCTCTATACCTAGATTATGTAGCAAAATATGTTGTTTTCTGAAGTTAGAAAATTTTTCTCCTCCTATTGCAACTAGATATGACTCAAAAATGACCCTCCAATCTCTCCAACATATGGCAGGATCCCCTTCTTCATTGAGGAAAGAGGGAGGTAACGCCATGTTTAATGCAGCCATAACTGACTGGACAACACCCCCCCACAAAGTGGAAGATTGACAAAAACAACTAGTAGAAAATTACACACTAGATAAGCAGGAATAACACAAAAAAAATAATTGCAATTATACAATGCGATAAATCAGCAATACAATGCAATACAAGGACAATGTGCAATGCAAACAGAACATAACAGAATGCCAGAGAAAGAAAATCCCATGACAGGCTAATAAGCTGTGCCCATCAGCGTTGACGAAGAAAACAAACTGTGCCTGTCAGTGTACAGAGTAACCACACAGAACACGTTGAATGCACTTTGATAAAAGACAGGCGAAAAGCTGTGCCCATCAGCGTTGAGGAAGTGTAGGTACTGAATAGCAGAATATATTTTTTGAATAAGATTCTGACTGGAATCCGCTGAAAAGACCAGCACACTCTGATGAAAGACAGGCTAACAGCTGTGCCCATCAGCGTTGAAAACAATTTTGTGGAAACTGAATAACCGAATATAAAGTATTTTCCTCAAATTAAATTCTGACTGGAATCCGCTGAAACAAACAGCAAAACCACCGGGGGCGCTCACGTGACGAAATCTCCTCAGGACACAAAGGATAAGGAGAGTCACGGAAGGCAGACCACTCGATATCCTCCTCTTACTGTTTCCACGACGTGAGACCCAGGAAATCAGCCTCGCTGAGGAGAACAAGAGCGCTTCGTAAACCAGCTGAGGAAAGTTGCTGGAAGCGTAGCGGCGTAAGGCGCCAGCCGCGATAGCCCCCTGATAGAACACGGTGAAGCGCAACTACACCAGCGATCACCCATGCACCACCCAGCAGCGTGAAGGAACGACAGCAGCGGCAGCGCCGGAATGAAAGGCTGTGAGTGGCAAACAGTTTGAAGGGACAACCAGCAGTACAGGCAGGCTAAATATGCAAGAAGACACACTCCAGCTACTTGACATCAGGCGAGGCGAAAAGTTTCTGGAAGTCGTACGCTGCCACACAGCCTCCAAAACCAACACTCACTTGAATAGAACCGGACTGAACGGAGTCCTGATCGGTGGTGAGAGAATCCTTAAGGCAGAAGGCAAAGAGCGGATGGACGAAGAATTGCTTCAAGCTGGGGATGGTGATGCACTGCCCCCACGCAGCGTTCGTCGCCAGTGTTGTGAAATGAAGAAGAAAATACTCAGGTGAGAACAACGTTTATTACGCATCACCAACTGGTCCACTCTATTCTCTCACAGCAAGTGCCCAAGGGAGGCTGCAATAGAACGTTCATAACCAGCCAGGGGAAGGTACCAACTGGGCAGGAGAAAGGGGGGGGGCAGAGCATACCAAGATTACAACAGGGAACCTACCAAACCCACACATTTCTGAAAACTAGACACCCGGGGAATTCCAGGGAGGTATGGCTTGCGTGGATCCCCCAACGTTTCCTTACCCAGAATGCCCTGCAAACCTCAAATGTAGCTGCAAAAATCACCTTTTTCACACATTTTTGTGTGGGAAAGTTGTGGCATCACCGGGCTGACACAAATTTCCTACCACCCAGTGTTCCCCTGGGTCTCCCGATAAAAACAGTGCCTCACTCGTGTGGGAGGCCCAAGTACCCGCGACAGGCAAGGCCCCAAAACGTATTGAGGCGACATGAAAATTGCCTACCTCAAAACGACCTCGTTTTGAAAGGGGGGTCACCTGGGTTTTTGGCCCGGTGTTCAGCGGCCACCTAGGGGAACCTACCAAACCCACACATTTCTGAAAACTAGACTACCGGGGGATTCCAGGGAGGTATGGCTTGCGTGGATCCCCCAAAGTTTCCTTACCCAGAATGCCCTGCAAACCTCAAATGTAGCTGAAAAAATCACCTTTTTCACACATTTTTGTGTGGGAAAGTTGTGGCATCACCGGGCTGACACAAATTTCCTACCACCCAGTGTTCCCCTGGGTCTCCCGATAAAAACAGTGCCTCACTCGTGTGGGAGGCCCAAGTACCCGCGACAGGCAAGGCCCCAAAACGTATTGAGGCGACATGAAAATTGCCTACCTCAAAACGACCTGGTTTTGCAAGGGGGGTCACCTGGGTTTTTGGCCCGGTGCTCAGCGGCCACCTAGGGAAACCTACCAAACCCACACATTTCTGAAAACTAGACACCCGGGGGATTCCAAGGAGGTATGGCTTGCGTGGATCCCCCAACGTTTCCTTACCCAGAATGCCCTGCAAACCTCAAATTTAGCTGAAAACATCACTTTTTCACACATTTTTGTGTGGGAAAGTTGAGGCATCACCGGGCTGACACAAATTTCCTACCACCCAGTGGTCCCCAGGTCTCCCGATAAAAACGGTGCATCACTCGTGTGGGAGGCCCAAGTACCCACGACTGGCAAGGCCCCAAAACGTATTGAGGCGACATGAAAATTGCCTACCTCAAAACAACCTGGTTTCGCAATGGGGGTCACCTGGGTTTTCAGGCCGGTGCTCGGCGGCCACCTAGGGGAACCTACTAAACCCACACATTTCTGAAAACTAGACACCCGGGGGATTCCAGGGAGGTATGGCTTGCGTGGATCCCCCCACGTTTACTTACCCAGAACGCCCTGCAAACCTCAAATTTAGCTGAAAAAATCACCTTTTTCACACATTTTTGTGTGGGAAAGTTGAGGCATCACCGGGCTGACACAAATTTCCTACCACCCAGCGTTCCCCCGGGTCTCCCGATAAAAACGGTGCCTCACTCATGTGGGAGGCCCAAGTACCCGCGACAGGCAAGGGCCCACAACGTATTGAGGCGACATGAAAATTGCCTACCTCAAAACGACCTGGTTTTGCAAGAGGGTCACCTGGGTTTTTGGCCCGGCGCTCGGCGGCCACCTAGGGGAACCTTCCAAACCCACACATTTCTGAAAACTAGACACCCGGGGAATTCCAGGGAGGTATGGCTTGCGTGGATCCCCCAACGTTTCCTTACCCAGAATGCCCTGCAAACCTCAAATTTAGCGGAAAAAATCACCTTTTTCACACATTTTTGTGTGGGAAAGTTGTGGCATCACTGGGCTGACACAAATTTCCTACCACCCAGCGTTCCCCCGGGTCTCCCGATATAAACGGTGCCTCACTCGTGTGGGAGGCCCAAGTACCCGCGACAGGCAAGGCCCCAAAACGTATTGAGGCAACATGAAAATTGCCTACTTCAAAACAACCTGGTTTCGCAAGGGGGGGGTCACCTGGGTTTTTGGCCCGGTGCTCGGCAGCCACCTAGGGGAACCTACTAAACCCACACATTTCTGAAAACTAGACACCTGGGGGATTCCAAGGAGGTATGGCTTACGTGGATCCCCCAACGTTTCCTTACCCAGAATGCCCTGCAAACCTCAAATTTAGCTGAAAACATCACCTTTTTCACACATTTTTGTGTGGGAAAGTTGAGGTATCACCGGGCTGACACAAATTTCCTACCACCCAGTGTTCCCCCAGGTCTCCCGATAAAAATGGTGCCTCACTCGTGTGGGAGGCCCAAGTACCCGCGACAGGCAAGGCCCCAAAACGTATTGAGGCGACATGAAAATTGCCGACCTCAAAACGACCTGGTTTTGCAAGGGGGGTCACCTGGGTTTTTGGCCCGGTGCTCAGCGGCCACCTAGGGGAATGTTGTGAAATGAAGAAGAAAATACTCAGGTGAGAACAACGTTTATTACGCATCACCAACTGGTCCACTCTATTCTCTCACAGCAAGTGCCCAAGGGAGGCTGCAATAGAACGTTCATAACCAGCCAGGGGAAGGTACCAACCGGGCAGGAGAAAGGGGGGGGGCAGAGCATACCAAGATTACAACACATCTCCCTGGGCAACCATAAATGCAGCAACAGAAATTAAAGCTGAAAACTAAGGAATCACATAGTCTTTGTGCCACACAGGACTAGTAGTGTTCCTAGTAGAACTGCGAACCTGGTCGTGGTTCCTAGTCAACGGTGCAAGAGTACCGCCTTCTTTTGTTGGAGGGCCACATTTTACCACTTTGTCCATACCCCATGTTTGTCCATTATCCAAATGGACCACATTCCTTCCAACACTTGCTATTTTGATAGGCTCAGAGAACCTAGAAGCATTCCTCCTTCTGGCAGGTGGTAAGTCTATCCGAACCCAATCACCTGACACCATTGACGGTACTTTGACGCTTTTTTTCAAATCATATCTCAACTTGTACTTTTCCTGTTGTTTCTCAATTTGTCTCGCAATGTTCGACCTGTCTATCACGCAGTTGTAGGTCTTACACAACCATCCTGCTGTGAGAATGGTCTTAGGCTTCCTTCCTTTCAAAGATACAAAAGGAGAAACATGAGTGATAGTGTTGGGTGCCGTACGGTACGACCATATCATTTCTTGTAGAGCTTGTTTGGCTGGAATGCCAGTGGCCTCTGCTCTTTGTATGCATTCTTTAATGACTCTGTTCATACGCTCCACAAGACCATTTGCTCTCGGACAATACAAAGCTGTTTTCAAATGGTTGATGCGTAGGCCAGCCAAAAATTCCTTCATCAACTCTGAGGTAAACTGGACTCCATTGTCCGTTACAATGGCATCCGGAATACCTTCTTCATAGAAAGTGTCTTTTAAGAACTGGATCAAAACTTTAGTATCAATCACATTCACCCATTTGGTTACCACCCATCTTGAGTTAGAGTCTATGAGGACCAGTATAAAGCGGTCCGAGGCTTGTCTTAGGTTTAACGGTCCTATAATGTCTAATGCCAGTTTGGCCCAGGGACGATCAGGAACTTCCACGGGTGATAAAGGAGGTTTCCTAGCAGACAGAGTCTTGTCACTCCTAGCACAGTCTTCACAGTTTTTCACCATTTCCTCTACTTCCTTGTCCATGCTGGGCCACCAGTAACCTTCTCTTACTCTGTTTTTAGTTAAACTCCTCCCTAGATGACCCACATGGGCTAGGGAAATGATTTTGCTCCTCATACCTTCAGGGGGTACAATTTTCTCCCCCCTATGTATAGTTCCATTGATTTCAACCATTTCATCTCTAACTTCCCAGAATTTCCCCACCATGTCAGACAACCTGCTCTTTTGCTCTGGCCACCCATTGTGGATGCATTCTTTTACAGTTTTCAAAGTTTCGTCTAGATCATTTTGTTCTTCCCATTCTTCCTTAGTCAAACCTGTTACTTCTAATACAATCACATCACTTTCCTCCTCCTTACCATCATCGTAGACTTGTAAAGGGGAACGAGACAGGAAGTCAGCAATTACATTTGTTCTCTCAGGTACATACTCTACCCTGAAATTGAACCCTTCCAAACCTATCATCCACTTAGCTATCCTTGGGGTTAGCCTAGTAGACCCCTTGGTCGTGAATACATACATAAGTGGCTTGTGATCCGTTTTGATGGTAAACGGTATCCCCCACAGAAAAAACTTGAAATGGTTAGCAGCCCAATTACAAGCTAGCGCTTCTTTCTCGATGACCGAGTAGTTTTGTTCCGCACCTTTTAGTGTTCTGGATGCAAATGCTATCACTTGTTCAGTATTTCCTGTTTTTTGAGTAAGGCTGGCTCCCAACCCTTTATTACTGGCATCCATGGAAAGGTACGTAGTTTTAGTAGGATCATATCTACCCAAGAAAGGAGCTCGGGTAATGCAATCTTTTATGTCAGCAAAAGCTCCCTTACAATTCTCATCCCATACAAACGGTACTTTACTTTTGAGAAGATTCCTTAACGGTTCTACCCTTCCTGCATAGTTTTGAATAAACTTAGAGTAGTACTCAGCTAAACCTAAAAAAGACTTTACTTCTTCAACGTTGGTGGGGGCCTTAGCTTCCTGTATTGCCTCCACTAAGTTCATTTTAGGTTTGATACCTTCATTGGAGATGGTGTGTCCTAAATACTCTACGGACTTTACCCCTATTTGGCATTTGTCTCTTTTTAATGTAAGACCTGCTTGGCTCAATTTAGTAAGGGTACTTCTCAACCTGTCATTGTGCTCAAGTTCATCCTTTCCAAATATCAAGATATCGTCCTGAAAGCACATCGTGCCAGGGGCCTCCTTAAGTACATGCTGCATGATTCTTTGAAATGCAGCTGCTGCCGAGGCCAGCCCAAAAGGCATGCGGCGGTACTGAAATGCCCCTAACGGAGTTACAAACGAGGTCAGATGTCTGCATTCCGGGTGTAACTCGACCTGGTGGTATGCTGATGATAAGTCAAGGACACTAAAAAGACTGGCATCTTTGATTAAAGTTAGAATTTCATGTATTCTGGGTAGCGGATGCCTATCTACCCAAATTTCCTTGTTTAAGTCCCTAAGGTCAATGCAAAGCCTAATGTCCTTGCTGGCCGCCTTGGACGTGATAACAATTGGAGACAACCATTGGGAACATTCAATGGGTTCTATGACCCCTAACCCAAGCAGTCTGTCTAATTCTTTTTGTAAAGGTTCATGCATTAAATGAGGGATAGGCCTCACTTTATGTGCAATGGCTTTGGCCTTGTCTTTCAATTTTATGCAATGTTGGTAGTTCTTGAGTTGGCCCAATTTGTTAGTGAACACCTCTGGGAATTCTTCACAGATGGTTTGACCACACACCGATCTATCCACTAAAAGAACTTGGTCAGTGCTGTTGGGATCTAGCTTCATACCTAGATCTTTTTGATGTCTCCAACCAATTAAGTTAGATCCTTTCTCTGACACATAGATTTTCCCAACTGTGCTTCTGCCTTTATACTCAATCCTCATGGTGGTCATACCTAACAATGAGATAGGGTCTCCCCCATACCCTCTAAGTTTTATGTCAGCTTTTTCCAGAGTTCCTACTTTGTTAGGAAATAACCCTTCGAACACTTTACCATCTAACAACGTATATGGGGAGCATGAATCAGCAAGGACATTTATCAACTTATTGTCAACTGTGATGGTGCATTCCGGAAAGTTAACGGTACTGTCCTTGTCTACTACCTGAAAAGTAAACTTAACATCCTCTGGTACATTTTCTGAATCCACTAAGGAGACTGTCATAGAATTATTATTACACACTCTGGCTATGTGTCCTTTCTTGCCACAGTTATGACATGTAGCACCCCTCGCCGGGCAAGCGGGGCTATTAGCCAAATGTGCAGGATTACCACACCTGTAACACTTAAATTTGACATTTGAGGTGCTCATATTTTTAAGTTTAACCTCCTTTTCTTTAGACCTCTCTTGCTTGGCAATAGCATTAACTTCATGACATTTAGTTTTAGTATCATCCCCCACATTAATCTCTTTTATGCACTCCGCTGTGTGCTCAATACTTAATGCTATGTCCACTGCTTGTTTCAAATCCGGATTACCTGTTAACAATTTCTCCTGAATTTTATGGTTATTTGTACACCTGACCAACTGGTCTCTGATAAGGGAATCAGTTAACCCTTCGAACTCACACGTATTAGACAACCCCTTAAGAGCAGCAATGTATGATTTTACCTTTTCACTCTTGCCTTGAACCCTTGAGAAAAATTTATGTCTTTCCAATACCACATTTATTGCTTTCCCAAATTGTTTCTCCAACTTATTCATGGTAGCCAAATACACATTGAAATCTCCTTCACTACCTCCTTCATCCTCTGTATTAGGTCCTTCCAAATTATTATAAATCTTCCTCCCCTCTATACCTAGATTATGTAGCAAAATATGTTGTTTTCTGAAGTTAGAAAATTTTTCTCCTCCTATTGCAACTAGATATGACTCAAAAATGACCCTCCAATCTCTCCAACATATGGCAGGATCCCCTTCTTCATTGAGGAAAGAGGGAGGTAACGCCATGTTTAATGCAGCCATAACTGACTGGACAACACCCCCCCACAAAGTGGAAGATTGACAAAAACAACTAGTAGAAAATTACACACTAGATAAGCAGGAATAACACAAAAAAAATAATTGCAATTATACAATGCGATAAATCAGCAATACAATGCAATACAAGGACAATGTGCAATGCAAACAGAACATAACAGAATGCCAGAGAAAGAAAATCCCATGACAGGCTAATAAGCTGTGCCCATCAGCGTTGACGAAGAAAACAAACTGTGCCTGTCAGTGTACAGAGTAACCACACAGAACACGTTGAATGCACTTTGATAAAAGACAGGCGAAAAGCTGTGCCCATCAGCGTTGAGGAAGTGTAGGTACTGAATAGCAGAATATATTTTTTGAATAAGATTCTGACTGGAATCCGCTGAAAAGACCAGCACACTCTGATGAAAGACAGGCTAACAGCTGTGCCCATCAGCGTTGAAAACAATTTTGTGGAAACTGAATAACCGAATATAAAGTATTTTCCTCAAATTAAATTCTGACTGGAATCCGCTGAAACAAACAGCAAAACCACCGGGGGCGCTCACGTGACGAAATCTCCTCAGGACACAAAGGATAAGGAGAGTCACGGAAGGCAGACCACTCGATATCCTCCTCTTACTGTTTCCACGACGTGAGACCCAGGAAATCAGCCTCGCTGAGGAGAACAAGAGCGCTTCGTAAACCAGCTGAGGAAAGTTGCTGGAAGCGTAGCGGCGTAAGGCGCCAGCCGCGATAGCCCCCTGATAGAACACGGTGAAGCGCAACTACACCAGCGATCACCCATGCACCACCCAGCAGCGTGAAGGAACGACAGCAGCGGCAGCGCCGGAATGAAAGGCTGTGAGTGGCAAACAGTTTGAAGGGACAACCAGCAGTACAGGCAGGCTAAATATGCAAGAAGACACACTCCAGCTACTTGACATCAGGCGAGGCGAAAAGTTTCTGGAAGTCGTACGCTGCCACACAGCCTCCAAAACCAACACTCACTTGAATAGAACCGGACTGAACGGAGTCCTGATCGGTGGTGAGAGAATCCTTAAGGCAGAAGGCAAAGAGCGGATGGACGAAGAATTGCTTCAAGCTGGGGATGGTGATGCACTGCCCCCACGCAGCGTTCGTCGCCAGTGTTGTGAAATGAAGAAGAAAATACTCAGGTGAGAACAACGTTTATTACGCATCACCAACTGGTCCACTCTATTCTCTCACAGCAAGTGCCCAAGGGAGGCTGCAATAGAACGTTCATAACCAGCCAGGGGAAGGTACCAACTGGGCAGGAGAAAGGGGGGGGGCAGAGCATACCAAGATTACAACAGGGAACCTACCAAACCCACACATTTCTGAAAACTAGACACCCGGGGAATTCCAGGGAGGTATGGCTTGCGTGGATCCCCCAACGTTTCCTTACCCAGAATGCCCTGCAAACCTCAAATGTAGCTGCAAAAATCACCTTTTTCACACATTTTTGTGTGGGAAAGTTGTGGCATCACCGGGCTGACACAAATTTCCTACCACCCAGTGTTCCCCTGGGTCTCCCGATAAAAACAGTGCCTCACTCGTGTGGGAGGCCCAAGTACCCGCGACAGGCAAGGCCCCAAAACGTATTGAGGCGACATGAAAATTGCCTACCTCAAAACGACCTCGTTTTGAAAGGGGGGTCACCTGGGTTTTTGGCCCGGTGTTCAGCGGCCACCTAGGGGAACCTACCAAACCCACACATTTCTGAAAACTAGACTACCGGGGGATTCCAGGGAGGTATGGCTTGCGTGGATCCCCCAAAGTTTCCTTACCCAGAATGCCCTGCAAACCTCAAATGTAGCTGAAAAAATCACCTTTTTCACACATTTTTGTGTGGGAAAGTTGTGGCATCACCGGGCTGACACAAATTTCCTACCACCCAGTGTTCCCCTGGGTCTCCCGATAAAAACAGTGCCTCACTCGTGTGGGAGGCCCAAGTACCCGCGACAGGCAAGGCCCCAAAACGTATTGAGGCGACATGAAAATTGCCTACCTCAAAACGACCTGGTTTTGCAAGGGGGGTCACCTGGGTTTTTGGCCCGGTGCTCAGCGGCCACCTAGGGAAACCTACCAAACCCACACATTTCTGAAAACTAGACACCCGGGGGATTCCAAGGAGGTATGGCTTGCGTGGATCCCCCAACGTTTCCTTACCCAGAATGCCCTGCAAACCTCAAATTTAGCTGAAAACATCACTTTTTCACACATTTTTGTGTGGGAATGTTGAGGTATCACCGGGCTGACACAAATTTCCTACCACCCAGCGTTCCCCCGGGTCTCCCGATAAAAACGGTGCCTCACTTGTGTGGGAGGCCCAAGTACCCGCGACAGGCAAGGGCCCACAACGTATTGAGGCGACATGAAAATTTCCTACCTCAAAACGACCTGGTTTTGCAAGAGGGTCACCTGGGTTTTTGGCCCGGCGCTCGGCGGCCACCTATGGGAACCTACCAAACCCACACATTTCTGAAAACTAGACACCCGGGGGATTCCAGGGAGGTATGGCTTGCGTGGATCCCCCAACGTTTCCTTACCCAGAATGCCCTGCAAACCTCAAATTTAGCGGAAAAAATCACCTTTTTCACACATTTTTGTGTGGGAAAGTTGTGGCATCACTGGGCTGACACAAATTTCCTACCACCCAGCGTTCCCCCGGGTCTCCCGATAAAAACGGTGCCTCACTCGTGTGGGAGGCCCAAGTACCCACGACAGGCAAGGCCCCAAAACGTATTGAGGCGACATGCAAATTGCCTACCTCAAAACGACCTGGTTTTGCAAGGGGGGTCACCTGGGTTTTTGGCCCGGTGCTCAGCGGCCACCTAGGGGAACCTACCAAACCCACACATTTCTGAAAACTAGACACCTGGGGGATTCCAAGGAGGTATGGCTTACGTGGATCCCCCAACGTTTCCTTACCCAGAATGCCCTGCAAACCTCAAATTTAGCTGAAAACATCACCTTTTTCACACATTTTTGTGTGGGAAAGTTGAGGTATCACCGGGCTGACACAAATTTCCTACCACCCAGTGTTCCCCCAGGTCTCCCGATAAAAATGGTGCCTCACTCGTGTGGGAGGCCCAAGTACCCGCGACAGGCAAGGCCCCAAAACGTATTGAGGCGACATGAAAATTGCCGACCTCAAAACGACCTGGTTTTGCAAGGGGGGTCACCTGGGTTTTTGGCCCGGTGCTCAGCGGCCACCTAGGGGAACCTACCAAACCCACACATTTCTAAAAACTAGACACCCGGGGAATTCCAGGGAGGTATGGCTTGCGTGGATCCCCCAACGTTTCCTTACCCAGAATGCCCTGCAAACCTCAAATGTAGCTGCAAAAATCACCTTTTTCACACATTTTTGTGTGGGAAAGTTGTGGCATCACCGGGCTGACACAAATTTCCTACCACCCAGTGTTCCCCTGGGTCTCCCGATAAAAACAGTGCCTCACTCGTGTGGGAGGCCCAAGTACCCGCGACAGGCAAGGCCCCAAAACGTATTGAGGCGACATGAAAATTGCCTACCTCAAAACGACCTCGTTTTGAAAGGGGGGTCACCTGGGTTTTTGGCCCGGTGCTCAGCGGCCACCTAGGGAACCTACCAAACCCAACAATTTCTGAAAACTAGACACCCAGGGGATTCCAGGGAGGTATGGCTTGCGTGGATCCCCCAACGTTTCCTTACCCAGAATGCCCTGCAAACCTCAAATTTAGCTGAAAAAATCACCTTTTTCACACATTTTTGTGTGGGAAAGTTGAGGCATCACCGTGCTGACACAAATTTCCTACCACCCAATGTTCCCCTGGGTCTCCCGATAAAAACGGTGCCTCACTCGTGTGGGAGGCCTAAGTACCCGCGACCCCTATTTGTTTTTTTAACAATTCCCTGGTGTCTAGTGGGCTTTTTGCCCCCCCGGGGGGGCAGATTGGGGGCCGATGCCCCATCTGCCCCCCAGGCAGAAAGGCTGTAATGGTGGCGGGTGGGTGGGGGCATTGGCGTGCCCGTTGCGGGCAGCCCCACCCTAAAAATAAAAATAAAAACGAATCCCTGTTGTTTAGTAGGCTTTCTGCCCCCCCCCCGAAGGGGCAGATTAGGGGCCAATGCCCCATCTGCCCCCCGGGGGGGGGAAGAAAGACTGTAGTAATTGGGGGGGCATGGGCCTGCCCGTTTTTGGCAGCCCCCACCACTTTTTTTTTGTTTTTCTACAATTCCCTGGTGTCTAGTGGGCTTTTTGCCCCCCCGGGGGGGCAGATTGGGGGCCGATGCCCCATCTCCCCCCAGGGGGGGCAGAAAGGCTGTAATGGTGGTGGGTGGGGGCATTGGCTTGCCCGTTGCGGGCAGCCCCCACCCTAAAAATAAAACTACAAACTAATCCCTGGTGCTTAGTGGGCTTTCTGCCCCCCCGGGAGGGGCAGATTAGGGGCCAATGCCCCATCTGCCCCCCGGGGGGCAGAAAGACTGTAGTAATTGGGGGGGGCATGGGCCTGCCCGTTTTGGGCAGCCCCCACCCCTATTTATTTATTTACGGAACTTCCCTGGTGTCTAGTGGGCTTTTTACCCCCCGGGGGGGCAGATTGGGGGCTAATGCCCCCATCTGCCCCCCAGGTGGGGCAAAAAGACTAAAATGGCCAAAAATACACAGGGGGGAGCAAAGGCCCTTGCCCAAGGGGCCGCTCCCCCCTCCCTGGTGTCTAGTGGTCCCTGCTTGGGGATCGCCCTCCTGTGGCGATACCCAAGCAGGGATCCACTGGTGAGGGGTACCTTTGGAAAGGGAATATTCTCCCCTTTCCAACGATACTCCTCCCGTCTTTGTATGTGCTCAGGGGGCTGAGATAGCCCCCTGAGCACGTACAAAGTGAAACCTGAAATGAGCCTCTTGGCTCATTTCAGTTTCACTTTCACTGTAATGACGTCGGCGCGACGTGCGCGCCGATCGTCATTGCAGTGAAAGGGGGGGGTCCTCGGGTGCTGGGGCTATTTTGCACGAAAGGGAATCCCTCTGGTGCCCGCACCAGAGGGATTCCCTAGGGTATGCCTCATGACGAGCTGGACTCGTCATGGGCACAGCGCGACTGTGCTCCATGACGAGTCCAGCTCGTCATGGGCATACAAGGGGTTAAGAAAACGAGAAACGCGCATGATTTTAGAACTGGACAGCAAAAGTCCGAATGGGTTAAACACCACTGAAGACATGTACAACTATTTATAAGTGGTGTATAAATGAGATATCGGTGCAACAACATATCTATGAATAGAAAACCTTGCTGCATCAAGTTCTAACTGATTAAGACAACTAGATGAATACCTAGTTTATTCAAAAAGCCATAGATCAAGATAGGTATACATTTCACTTATTCATTTATTTGTTTATCTGTTTAGCATTTTATAAGTCAAGTACTGCATTATCCTTCCCCGCTACAATAATAATTTTTTCACTTCAAAAAATTATTTTAAAAATGTGTATTTTATATGATCCAAAAAATTGTTTTTGCACATTAAGGGTATATAGAAATAAATAGTGAGGGATGTGTACAAATCAATTTTTGATTATACGCACAAAGATCTACAAAAATATAATAAAGACAACAAAAAATTATAAATATAAAGATTTAAAAATATTAATAACATATGATTTTCTAATTTTTGATTGAATGGTATACTATACCATTACATCTATCATCTCACTGTTTGGATAGTAGCTAGAAAAGGCAAAATCAGATATTGTTTAGAAATTCGAATCCGCTACAATAAGTTGATTAACAAGGTCAAATTTGTCAAGCATTTATGCAGAAATAAAGTTGTGTGAAAGAAGGAAGCATATTGGTGCACAATAGTAGGGATAGGGGCAATTTAAATTTGCAAAAGTTTGCACATCTTGCCATATTTTGCACAGTAGTCTGTTTACATATTTATTGGTCATGTTTACAAGCGGCAATGCCCTATGATGTTATTTGAAGTGGTTTTATAATATTTATTTATACAAAATATTTTATATATTTTTTTTTAAGTATTTATAAATATATTTATATAACCCGCTAAGATATGCTTCACAACAATGCATTTATGCATAATTAATTGATTCATCAAATGAATGTGACATCTACCTCGCAACAATGAATGCTGTATTAAGCGAAGTATTTCTACTATGTCTGTTGGTGATGGTCATGTGATTCACGATGTAATAGTTAAAAACAATGGCGGACGTAACGCTCTTTGTGTGATCAAGGGCACTCAGTGCTCGAAACGCGTCGCAGAGGGAGAGTTCATTGAAATAAATATCTTCCTGCCTGAGCCGTGAGGGTCCGTTTCTTCTTTTTTCCCGCCGTAAAGCAAAAGCAAGGTGGATGCGTGGAGAGTGCACTATTGATATATATATAGCACAGGAACTGCTTATTGCCCTGCACAGCGCTACGATTTTCCGCCTGAACCAATTTTAATCAGCCGCTTACTTGAAAGCAAATGATAATATGGCTGAGAGAGACATTCTGTGGACGTGTGGGAAGGGCGGACCGGAATAACAGGCAGGGAGGCCGAATATAGTGAGCAATGTCTGGGCTATTTATTCAACAGATGAACAGATGTACAGAGTCAGAATGCAGGAAGGGACGGTTGACTTGGCTGGTGACCCGGGTCGGCGAGGTGGAATCTGGATCGAGTCTTGCTTCCCCTTTTCAGCAGTTGTCTCCTCGGTATGGTACTGGGGCTCCACGGAGGCTTGGGAAAAGGAGAGAAGCGTAAGGGCTTTTAGTCCGAGCCACACCGTCGGAATACTTCCACCGACACCCGAGAGTGAGGGTTTACGAAAGAGTGAAGTGAGGGTGGGACGGAAAGGGGAGGTGGAAGAGGCAAGTAAGAGAGGGGAGGGGATAGAGGTGCCAGGTGCTGGGCAGTGATCGGGATTTATACAGTGCTCGTGAAAAAGGGGATAAGTATACCGTGTCTTAGTGCGCGTGTCTCCTATGCTATTTACAATTCTATATTTACAACTCTAGGTACAAGAGGGGCACTGAGAAGGGTGACGTGTACTCACGTGCCCCGCCGCAACTCTCGTCCGAGTTGCGGCCGCTCTCCAGCCTCCTCCTGAGGACGCCACCAGTCCTCCGTCCAGACGTCCTCGTCCTCTTCCTTGCTTCGGTCTAGCCGTGCTGCGCCGCTCTCTGTCGTGGGGTTCGTCGCTCTCTGCTGCCTCCTGCCACGAGTCGGTTGCTCCGAACGCCTCTCCGTCGTCCTCGGGGCTTTTTCTATCTTCCGGCTTGTTGTCTGGCCGCCCACTTCCGGGGTCAGGGCCGGGTGCTTCCGGGTCGATCGAGGTCGTCCAGTTTCTGCTTCCGGGATGGCTGGCGAGTGTTTCCGGTTCACCAAGTCCAGGGGCCGGTACCTGCAGGGGACGAGAAAGAGAGGGTGTCCTGGGTGACCGGGACGTTAATCGACCGAGCGCGGGGGACAGGATCCCCACGCCCGGACACCGCTGTAATGAGGTAGTTGTCGCCTCCGTTCCACATCCCCTTTCCCTAGCTGTCTTTCTGGTAGGGGGGCTGGGAGGTGGATACCGGGACAGATAATCAGCGTTGCCCTGTTGTAGTCCTTTCCTGTGTAAGGTTTTAAACCTAAAGGGCTGTAGGGAGAGAAACCACCGAAGGACTCGGTCATTGTGGCCCCTATTGCGGGCCATCCATTCTAGAGGGGCATGATCGGTGTATAATATAAATTCACGCCCCTCCAGGTAGTACCTAAGGCTTTCCACTGCCCACTTAATGGCTAGGGCCTCTTTCTCTATCACTGCATAATTTACTTCTCGGGGAAAAAGCTTCCTGCTGAGGTATAATATTGGTCGTTCGATCCCTGAAGAGTCCTTCTGTGAGAGAACAGCCCCTAAGCCCTGATCAGAGGCATCGGTCTGCAAGATGAAAGTTTGGGTATAGTCCGGGCTGACTAACACCGGCTCCGAGATCAGGGACTGTTTCAGTCGTTCAAAGGCGTGGACCACCAGGGTTGAGGGATGTCTGAGCAGTTCTTCAGTTCTCGTGGTTTTCTTCAACAAGTCAGTTAAAGGGGCCGCGGTTTGGGAGAAATTCGGGATAAACCTCCTATAGTACCCTAATAAACCCAGAAAGGCACGAAGTTCCTTCCGGGTTTGAGGGAAGGGGATGGCCTGAATGGCTTTGATCTTATTGTTCTGAGGCCGTATGAGCCCTTCCCCCAACAGGTATCCAAGGTATTTCACACTCTGGGCAGCTAGGGTGGTCTTGGAGGGGTTGATGGTAAAGCCATTGTTCCCCAGAGAGGCCACTACAGATCGTAAGTGTTGTAAGTGCTGCTCCCAACCGTCGCTATAAATGACGATGTCATCCAGGTATGCCCCGGCATACCTTATGTGTGGCTGTAGTACCAAGTTCATGGCTCTTTGAAACGTAGCCGGGGCACCGTGAAGCCCAAAGGGCATCACCTTAAACTGAAACAAACCCTCAGGGGTGGAAAAGGCGGTCTTGGGTTTGTCTGTTTCTTTGAGAGGGATCTGCCAGTAACCCTTGCAGAGATCCAGGGTGCTTATGTACTTGGCTTTGCCTATGCGTTCCACCATTTCGTCTACGCGGGGTAAGGGATAGGTGTCGAAGGCCGATATTTTGTTCACTTCTCTAAAGTCAATACAGAATCTGGTGGAGCCATCTGGCCTGGGTACTAGAACTATAGGGGAATTCCAGCTGCTATTGGAGGGCTCTATGATGCCCATTTTCATCATTTGATTTGTCTCCTCTCTGATGATGGCTCTACGAGCTTCGGGGATGCGGTAGGGCCGTTGTCTCACGGTTTTTCCTGGTTCCGTGTGGATGGCATGTTCAACCACGGTGGAGTGTCCTGGAAGGGAGGAAAAGACTGTTTGCACCGAGGACAGGGCTCGCCTGAGATCCTGTTTGTTAGGTTCGGGGAGGTCAGGGTCAATGCACCCTTCAAAGGGAGGGGGTATTGTATTGGACAGGACAGGACCGGGTCCCTCCCACTTCTTCAAGAGGTTCACGTGATATATCTGCGTGATACCTCGGGTGGGTTCTGTTTCCACTTCATAGGTAACGGGAGTCACGGCTCTTAGAACAGGAAAGGGGCCCTGCCACTGCCCTAGTAACTTGTGGTCGGAAGAAGACAATAGTAACAGTACTAGATCGCCAGGATTGAACTTCTGGGCTTTGGTTCCCTTATCGTACTGGTGTTTTTGGGTGTCTTGAGCGGCTACCAGGTTCTGCCTCACAATGACCCTTATCTGTTCCAAGTGGGTCTTTAGGTTGTCCACGTATTCAGGTAAGGGTCGGGTTCTGTCGGGTTCGGCTTCCCAAGCTTCCTTAGCCATATCTAAGAGTGTCCGTGGGGCTCTTCCATACAATAATTCGTATGGTGAGTAACCTGTGCTGCTTTGAGGCTTACACCTGATGGCAAACAGCGCCAGGGGAAGCATCTCCTCCCATCTTTTACTTTCGAGGCCCAAAAGCTTTTTAAGGGTCGTCTTAAGGGTGGCATTGTATCGCTCTACTAACCCATCTGTCTGGGGGTGGTAGGCAGCTGTTCGTATTTGTTTGATGCCTAGCTGGGAGCAGACTTGGCGCATCAGGGAGGATACAAAGGGTGTCCCCTGGTCAGTCAATATCTCGCGGGGAAAACCCACCCTCGAAAAAATGGATATGAGGGCTTTGGCGATGTTTTGAGTGGTGGGGTGGCGTAAGGGTACTGCTTCCGGGAAGCGGGTGGCATAGTCCACCAGTACGAGAGCATATCTACATCCGGATCTCGAGGGAAGCAATGGTCCTATAATGTCCATGCCCACTCTTGTAAAAGGGACATCAATGATGGGGAGGGGCTGGAGAGGAACCCTGGGGGGCCGGTATCAACTATTCCGTTGGCAGACCGGGCACTCCCGGCAATACCATTTGATCTGTCCGTGTACCCCTGGCCAGTAAAACTTATCTAGGATTGTATGACCGTTTTTTTCATCACTGAAATGACCTCCCAGCAAATGGCTGTGGGCTAGGAACAGTACTTTATCACGAAACAACCCGGGGATAACCAGCTGGGGAGGCTGTTGGTGTCCTCCCATTCTGTAGAGGAGTCCGTTTTTCCGGAAGAAATAAGGACCTACATGTAGGGGATCTTCAGCATCCAGAGCACGCGCCCATGCCTCCTGCAACACCGGGTCTTCCTGTTGCGTGGCGCGGAATTCCCTGTCGGTTTCCCATGGGTGGATATCGACTTGGGCAGGAAAGGCCATAGCAAAGTCCTTTCTTTCGTTCCTTTTCTGTCTTTTGGTCTTGGTTGGTTTGACCGCTGGACGCCCAGGAGGGGATTCACGGGAAAACGGAGCTTCGGCCCACCATTTCCTCAGAGATTCGGTGGTGTCTTGAAGGAGATGGGGTAGACCACTATAATCACTTCCCAATATCGCTTGTTCGGGGAGAGTAGGTATAAGGCCCACCGTTAACAGACTACCCATATCCGTGGGGTTTTGGACATGGACCTGTGTGGTCGGATAGTGCTTGGTGTCGCCATGGACACATTTGATAGCCACGGTACCTGTCACTGGACCGACAGGGTGAGGTAGTTCTTGGGGTCTTAGGACACTTTGTCTGCATCCAGTGTCGGCCAGTGCCATCATTCTGTGTCCTTCAATCCGCACTGGGCATCGAAACGGAGGACGGGTGGTTTCAGCGGTGAGACATACATAGTTTCTAGCCATCCCTATGTCCATGGGCTCCTCCCTTTGAGGACAGACGCGAGCAATATGTCCGTACCCACCACAATGAAAACATTGGGGTCCAGTTGGGTGCGGGCGAGGCAAGACAGGATAAGGCATAAGGGAAGCGGGCTCGGGTTTCCTGACCACCTGAGGGGGTCGTGTGACCCGGGTATGGTTCCCCGGAGGTTTGCGGGAATGATGTTCCTCCTTGGGTCGCTGGGATTCCTGTGCTCTGCTATAGGCGCTGGCTATTTCCACCGCACTGTCGAGCGTTAGACGTGCATGTTGGCGTACCCACTTCTGGGTGGCAGGATGTAGGGAAGCCAGATATTGCTCCAAATATATTTTGGATAGAATGTCTTCCTTAGTGGCTGTAGCCGATTTTAACCACCGATTGGCCAGATCTTGAATACGGAATGCTAGAGCCCTAGGAGTTTCTTGGGGTCCTTCCCTTGCTTGACGGAGTCGGACCCTATATGTCTCGTCGTCTATCCCTAATCGTTCCAGGATGCAGGTCTTGATGTCGGCGTATGGTGTTTGTCCCTGGATATTGGCCTGCTGGTAGGCGGCCTGCAGTTCTCCGGTCAATAGGGGACCTAAGTAGTGGCCCCACCGGTTTTCGGGCCAGGCAGCCGCCTGAGCTAGGCGCTCAAAGTTCGTGAAGAAGTAATCGGGGTCCTCTCCAGGTACATACTTCTGTACCACGACTGAGGGCAGGGAGGTGACGGGTCTTTGTTGCCCCATAACAGTGGTGAGTTTCTCGAGGGCTTGGTCCTGCGCGGTACCCTGGCCTCTCAACACATCATGCAGCTGTCCCCTATCGTCTTCAGCCGTTTTGAGGAATCTTTCCATCATCTTCCCCAGTTGCTCCTGGCATTCTGCCAGTTGTTTGACTGCGGCCTCCATGCCTCCGGGCGATCCCACTTCTGACACCACTTGTGGACGTGTGGGAAGGGCGGACCCGAATAACAGGCAGGGAGGCCGAATATAGTGAGCAATGTCTGGGCTATTTATTCAACAGATGAACAGATGTACAGAGTCAGAATGCAGGAAGGGACGGTTGACTTGGCTGGTGACCCGGGTCGGCGAGGTGGAATCTGGATCGAGTCTTGCTTCCCCTTTTCAGCAGTTGTCTCCTCGGTATGGTACTGGGGCTCCACGGAGGCTTGGGAAAAGGAGAGAAGCGTAAGGGCTTTTAGTCCGAGCCACACCGTCGGAATACTTCCACCGACACCCGAGAGTGAGGGTTTACGAAAGAGTGAAGTGAGGGCGGGACGGAAAGGGGAGGTGGAAGAGGCAAGTAAGAGAGGGGAGGGGATAGAGGTGCCAGGTGCTGGGCAGTGATCGGGATTTATACAGTGCTCGTGAAAAAGGGGATAAGTATACCGTGTCTTAGTGCGCGTGTCTCCTATGCTATTTACAATTCTATATTTACAACTCTAGGTACAAGAGGGGCACTGAGAAGGGTGACGTGTACTCACGTGCCCCGCCGCAACTCTCGTCCGAGTTGCGGCCGCTCTCCAGCCTCCTCCTGAGGACGCCACCAGTCCTCCGTCCAGACGTCCTCGTCCTCTTCCTTGCTTCGGTCTAGCCGTGCTGCGCCGCTCTCTGTCGGGGGTTCGTCGCTCTCCGCTGCCTCCTGCCACGAGTCGGTTGCTCCGAACGCCTCTCCGTCGTCCTCGGGGCTTTTTCTATCTTCCGGCTTGTTGTCTGGCCGCCCACTTCCGGGGTCAGGGCCGGGTGTTTCCGGGTCGATCGAGGTCGTCCAGTTTCTGCTTCCGGGATGGCTGGCGAGTGTTTCCGGTTCACCAAGTCCAGGGGCCGGTACCTGCAGGGGACGAGAAAGAGAGGGTGTCCTGGGTGACCGGGACGTTAATCGACCGAGCGCGGGGGACAGGATCCCCGCGCCCGGACACCGCTGTAATGAGGTAGTTGTCGCCTCCGTTCCACACATTCCTTCAGATAAAGAACAAACTGCATGCTGGCAGCCGCTTACCTGAAAGCAAACGAGAATCCGGCTGTGAGAGGCATCCTTCCAGATAAAAACAAACTGCATGCTGGGAACTGCAGTCCTTATCATACTGAATTGAATGAATGGACTCTAAATCAATGTGGCTCAGGTGTGACCTACCCTACTTTAGGAGAGGAAATCCACGAGAGTGAAACTAGGGAACTCGGAGCACCCGTGGCATTTGAGAAAGGCTTCGCCGAAACGCGTCATGCCAGTGTTTGAAATAAACGGTTCCTGAAAGGCCCCGCTGTGTCCCCGCGTCTCCTTCAACAGAAGAGGATTTGGTTTGCAATGTTTGGCGTGTTGCCAGTGACACGCAGTGGGGACCCTCCTAGAAGTGTTCACGGGATCAGTGGCAATTACCCGGAACCGCCATCCTTCTCGAGGAACAAAGTCTTTGCTGTCAAATGACAGTCCATGACTGCAGGGAGTGATGCAGTTACTTTAACGGCATCTCCGAGTTTGCAATCAGCGAGAATGTATGGTTAGGAGTGAGGGCACACAAACTGCTTATTGCCCTGCACAGCGCTACGATTTTCCGCCTGAACCAATATTAATCAGCCGCTTACTTGAAAGCAAACGATAAAATGGCTGAGAGAGACATTCCTTCAGATAAAGAACAAACTGCATGCTGGCAGCCGCTTACCTGAAAGCAAAGGAGAATCCGGCTGTGAGAGACATCCTTCCAGATAAAAAAAAACTGCATGCTGGGAACTGCAGTCCTTATCATACTGAATTGATTGAATGGACTCTAAATCAATGTGGCTCAGGTGTGACCTACCCTACTTTAGGAGAGGAAATCCACGAGAGTGAAACTAAGGAACTCGCAGCACCCGTGGCATTTGAGAAAGGCTTCGCCGAAACGTGTCATGCCAGTGTTTGATATAAACGGTTCCTGAAAGCCCCGCTGTGTCCCCGCGTCTCCTTCAACAGAAGAGGATTTGGTTTGCAATGTTTGGCGTGTTGCCAATGACACGCAGAGGGGACCCTCCTAGAAGTGTTCACGGGATCAGTGGTAATTACCCGGAACCGCCATCCTTCTCGAGGAAGCAAAGGCTTTGCTGTCAAATGACAGTCCATGACTGCATGGAGTGATGCAGTTACTTTACCGGCATCTCCGAGTTTGCAATCAGCGAGAATGTATGGTTAGGAGTGAGGGCACAGGAACTGCTTATTGCCCTGCACAGCGCTACAATTTTCCACCTGAACCAACTTTAATCAGCCGCTTACTTGAAAGCAATCGATAATATGGCTGAGAGAGACATTCCTTCAGATAAAGAACAAACGGCATGCTGGCAGCCGCTTACCTGAAAGCAAACGAGAATCCGGCTGTGAGAGACATCCTTCCTGATAAAAACAAACTGCATGCTGGGAACTGCAGTCCTTATCATACTGAATTGATTGAATGGACTCTAAATCAATGTGGCTCAGGTGTGACCTACCCTACTTTAGGAGAGGAACTTCACGAGAGTGAAACTAGGGAACTCGCAGCACCCGTGGCATTTGAGAAAGGCTTCGCCGAAACGCGTCATGCCAGTGTTTGAAATAAACGGTTCCTGAAAGGCCCCGCTGTGTCCCCGCGTCTCCTTCAACAGAAGAGGATTTGGTTTGCAATGTTTGGCGTGTTGCCAGTGATACGCAGTGGGGACCCTCCTAGAAGTGTTCACAGGATCAGTGGCAATTACCCGGAACCACCATCCTTCTCGAGGAAGCAAAGGCTTTGCTGTCAAATGACAGTCCATGACTGCATGGAGTGATGCAGTTACTTTACCGGCATCTCCGAGTTTGCAATCAGCGAGAATGTATGGTTAGGAGTGAG
The DNA here is from genome assembly GCF_964204655.1 of Triturus cristatus. NCBI lineage: Eukaryota > Metazoa > Chordata > Amphibia > Caudata > Salamandridae > Triturus > Triturus cristatus. Next base: position 541,806,595 of record NC_140594.1, on the reverse strand, counting down.
GGCACAGGAACTGCTTATTGCCCTGCACAGCGCTACGATTTTCCGCCTGAACCAATATTAATCAGCCGCTTACTTGAAAGCAAACGATAATATGGCTGAGAGAGACATTCCTTCAGATAAAGAACAAACTGCATGCTGGCAGCCGCTTACCTGAAAGCAAACGAGAATCCGGCTGTGAGAGACATCCTTCCAGATAAAAACAAACTGCATGCTGGGAACTGCCATCCTTATCATACTGAATTGATTGAATGGACTCTAAATCAATATGGCTCAGGTGTGACCTACCCTACTTTAGGAGAGGAAATCCACGAGAGTGAAACTAGGGAACTCGCAGCACCCATGGCATTTGAGAAAGGCTTCGCCGAAACGCGTCATGCCAGTGTTTGAAATAAACGGTTCCTGAAAGGCCCCGCTGTGTCCCCGCGTCTCCTTCAACAGAAGAGTATTTGGTTTGCAATGTTTGGCGTGTTGCCAGTGACAAGCAGTGGGGACCCTCCTAGAAGTGTTCACGGTATCAGTGGCAATTACCCGGAACCGCCATCCTTCTCGAGGAAGCAAAGGCTTTGCTGTCAAATGACAGTCTATGACTGCATGGAGTGATGCAGTTACTTTACCGGCATCTCCGAGTTTGCAATCAGCGAGAATGTATGGTTAGGAGTGAGGGCACAGGAACTGCTTATTGCCCTGCACAGCGCTACGATTTTCCGCCTGAACCAATTTTAATCAGCCGCTTACTTGAAAGCAAACGATAATATGGCTGAGAGAGACATTCCTTCAGATAAAGAGCAAACTGCATGCTGGCAGCCGCTTACCTGAAAGCAAACGAGAATCCGGCTGTGAGAGACATCCTTCCAGATAAAAACAAACTGCATGCTGGGAACTGCAGTCCTTATCATACTGAATTGATTGAATGGACTCTAAATCAATGTGGCTCAGGTGTGACCTACCCTACTTTAGGAGAGGAAATCCACGAGGGTGAAACTAGGGAACTCGCAGCACCCGTGGCATTTGAGAAAAGCTGCGCCGAAACGCATCATGCCAGTGTTTGAAATAAACGGTTCCTGAAAGGCCCCGCTGTGTCCCCGCGTCTCCTTCAACAGAAGAGGATTTGGTTTGCAATGTTTGGCGTGTTGCCAGTGACACGCAGTGGGGACCCTCCTAGAAGTGTTCACTGGATCAGTGGCAATTACCCGGAACCGCCATCCTTCTCGAGGAAGCAAAGGCTTTGCTGTCAAATGACAGTCCATGACTGCATGGAGTGATGCAGTTACTTTACCGGCATCTCCGAGTTTGCAATCAGCGAGAATGTATGGTTAGGAGTGAGGGCACAGGAACTGCTTATTGCCCTGCACAGCGCTACAATTTTCCACCTGAACCAACTTTAATCAGCCGCTTACTTGAAAGCAAACGATAATATGGCTGAGAGAGACATTCCTTCAGATAAAGAACAAACGGCATGCTGGCAGCCGCTTACCTGAAAGCAAACGAGAATCCGGCTGTGAGAGACATCCTTCCTGATAAAAACAAACTGCATGCTGGGAACTGCAGTCCTTATCATACTGAATTGATTGAATGGACTCTAAATCAATGTGGCTCAGGTGTGACCTACCCTACTTTAGGAGAGGAACTCCACGAGAGTGAAACTAGGGAACTCGCAGCACCCGTGGCATTTGAGAAAGGCTTCGCCGAAACGCGTCATGCCAGTGTTTGAAATAAACGGTTCCTGAAAGGCCCCGCTGTGTCCCCGCGTCTCCTTCAACAGAAGAGGATTTGGTTTGCAATGTTTGGCGTGTTGCCAGTGACACGCAGTGGGGACCCTCCTAGAAGTGTTCACAGGATCAGTGGCAATTACCCGGAACCGCCATCCTTCTCGAGGAAGCAAAGGCTTTGCTGTCAAATGACAGTCCATGACTGCATGGAGTGATGCAGTTACTTTACCGGCATCTCCGAGTTTGCAATCAGCGAGAATGTATGGTTAGGAGTGAGGGCACAGGAACTGCTTATTGCCCTGCACAGCGCTACAATTTTCCACCTGAACCAACTTTAATCAGCCGCTTACTTGAAAGCAATCGATAATATGGCTGAGAGAGACATTCCTTCAGATAAAGAACAAACGGCATGCTGGCAGCCGCTTACCTGAAAGCAAACGAGAATCCGGCTGTGAGAGACATCCTTCCAGATAAAAACAAACTGCATGCTGGGAACTGCCATCCTTATCATACTGAATTGATTGAATGGACTCTAAATCAATGTGGCTCAGGTGTGACCTACCCTACTTTAGGAGAGGAAATCCACGAGAGTGAAACTAGGGAACTCGCAGCACCCATGGCATTTGAGAAAGGCTTCGCCGAAACGCGTCATGCCAGTGTTTGAAATAAACGGTTCCTGAAAGGCCCCGCTGTGTCCCCGCGTCTCCTTTAACAGAAGAGTATTTGGTTTGCAATGTTTGGCGTGTTGCCAGTGACACGCAGTGGGGACCCTCCTAGAAGTGTTCACGGTATCAGTGGCAATTACCCGGAACCGCCATCCTTCTCGAGGAAGCAAAGGCTTTGCTGTCAAATGACAGTCCATGACTGCATGGAGTGATGCAGTTACTTTACCGGCATCTCCGAGTTTGCAATCAGCGAGAATGTATGGTTAGGAGTGAGGGCACAGGAACTGCTTATTGCCCTGCACAGCGCTACGATTTTCCGCCTGAACCAATTTTAATCAGCCGCTTACTTGAAAGCAAACGAGAATCCGGCTGTGAGAGACATCCTTCCAGATAAAAACAAACTGCATGCTGGGAACTGCAGTCCTTATCATACTGAATTGATTGAATGGACTCTAAATCAATGTGGCTCAGGTGTGACCTACCCTACTTTAGGAGAGGAAATCCACGAGAGTGAAACTAGGGAACTCGCAGCACCCGTGGCATTTGAGAAAGGCTTCGCCGAAACGCGTCATGCCAGTGTTTGATATAAACGGTTCCTGAAAGGCCCCGCTGTGTCCCCGCGTCTCCTTCAACAGAAGAGGATTTGGTTTGCAATATATATATATATATATATATATATATATATGTATATGTATATATATATATATATATATATATATATATATATATATATATATATATATATAGGCAGGTATTCTCTTTCACCTTCCACCCATCCTTCAACAACCCATGCATCTGATCTGATTATTTTCAGCCACCTATGCATGCTTCCAACATATCCTTCTCTGCCAGTCAGTCATATTATTTACCTTGCTCGTCCTTCCACCCTTCTTACCCTCTTTGTTCAACACATCCATCAAGGTCATCTGATCTGAGTTTGTCTTCTCCATAAAACCTTCACAGCTGAATTTGGAGTCAAATAGAAGAGGCCATTGGTTACTCAACTCACGCTGCTAATGCTAAGTAAAGGGTGTCTTCTTCAAACGTTGTATAATGTTCACCACAACTTAATAAGTTGCACAGTACAGTGAAGTAGTGAACACACTTCTATCTAGTAGTAATGTCAAGAAGTAATGAATATAACTTACCACCGCCGGCCACTGCTGCTGGCTCCCCCCTGTCGCTCCTGCAGGTGCCGCCAGCTCTCCTGCCCCCTTCGGAATGGCCGCATCGCCGCTGGCCCCGCCGCCACCGGTGGTTGGTAGTGTGCCTAGAAAAACACATCACAAATTTTTAGATGCCTGGAAACCTCCCGCTATTTTATTAGTGTTCACTTGGAACATTGAAAAAAAGTTACTACAACATACATCAGCAATAGAGTAGTAAGTACAGTCAGTAGACAGACACTAGTAGTGATATGGTTCCTAGGGTCATCTAGTCCTACTCTACTCTTTTGAAAGTTAGCCTGAGCCATGTGTAACCCTTTTAGATTCATCATGTCGACTACTACTCTTTTGGCGCATATTTAATTATACCTGGCAGCTTATTGACATGTGCAGTAGATGCCTTTGAGGCCACATGACTGTTGCGTACAAGTGAAGAGGTCGAAAAACAAGGCACTTTGTTATTGAGTTTGGTTAGTCTGTATTGCTTAGCCATCACATGCATGTTACACTTTTTGCCATGACTGCAAAATGCTTGCATTCACCAGTATACTATCTAACAGCTAACGCGCAGCATTTTTCTCATATAATAGACGGAAGATTCCCTTCTACAAACCAGAGATTTACAGAGCTTATATGATGCATGATGTAACCAGTATTTCTACGTTCTACGGTGAGGGGTCTTCCAGAATTGAAAAGATCCTGTCTCTTGTCTCTTGTTCTTGTTGTCATGCACTTGTAAATGTTTACTGTTTTAATCTTATGCATTTTTCTTGCTGGCTTATTGACGAAGGCTGTAGTAAATTAAATTTCATATAACGACGTACAGAACTTGTTTCAAATAAACCTTTTGAACTTACACATAGACTCTGTGGTATTTGGTGTGGTGAGTGAGCAAAATGGTGTTATGTTCTGGGTTGTCTGTCTCAGTTATCATCAACATTGTGTATCTTCTTCATGGGGGGGTCGGGTGTGGGACCCTAATGTGAGACACTATAGCTAGTCGGTCAGGGGATCGTGGGTTCTTCGGACTGAGGTGTGATCAGTAAGGTCCAACCTCCCATCACCAACATCCTATTTTGTTGTGCATAGTTCTGTATGTGGCTCTGCAGAATCACTACAACAGTAGTAGTATCATGTACTATCCGATCCAAAATACTAGTCAAATATCTGGTTGGGCATTTTGTTTGTGGGAATTGTCTAAGCCTCAACATTGAGAAGACTAGAAGAGGACAACCCAAAGGACAGGACACAGTGGCTAGAGCTATTGGTCAATCAGAGTTTTATTATTCCAAAGAAAACGTTCCATAAAGAGTGGGCAACTGTGCAAGCTTCGCTACAGACAGAATAATAGTATTAGTAGTAGTACAGAGAGTCATAGCAGAGGCAGTTAGAAGGAACTTAGTTAGAGGCAGGGATAAACAGAATTTGGAAACAGATAGTCAAGGTCAAAGAAGCTTTTGTAAAAAATAGAATTAGAAAGTGGAACCATAATTTATAGTTGGGAAAAAAAAGATGCAGTAAAAGTTAGGGAAATATAACTGTTAATATAACCACTGGAGGACTTACTGGGGCCAGCAGCAGGAGCCTCGGTAGAGGAGGGGTCCTGTGGTTCTCCCGCCGACTCCGACCCTGTCTTCTTGCCCCTGGGTGGTGCTGATGATCATGTAAAATATAATAAAGAAAGAGACAAACATTAAGGAGTGCTGTGAAACAAATAATAATAAATCATTTGGAAAAATAAGTAAAAAAATATTTTAGGAAACTACTATTGCAATGAAATTGACCTATCTAATCAGATGGATCGACTACTGGCTGCTTCCTGCATTCACAGATCGTCTACTTATTTATGAACACTCCAGTGTTTCATAATCATTCTGATTACAAATACTAACGAAGCCTAGTAAGTACCACCTGACCTACACCACCAATTCCAGACGGGCCAATTGTTCACTAAGTCTGCATTTTCATTTTTTTCAGCCATCAAATGCATAGATGAGATGGAGGACACATGCATAAATTTGTGCATACATACAACAAATTGTGGGTTGGTTGCACGATTCTGATCTAGTTCTGCTACTGACTGACCATGTTAAGCCTACCACTCACTAAACAAAGTACAAAAGGTTCTACGGAGGACTGGGGTAAGCAGCACTCAGTGACAGAGGAGGCGTCACGCAGACCGCATAAAACAATTATTAACTAATACTAACAAACTAAACCTAGTATCCAATACCCATCCACCACTATTTCACAGTAGGACAATGGAAGGACTAGAGTCTCTCTAGCAAATCGCATTACCTAACTTCAGTTCTCTAAAATAAACTCTTACATAATCAGCACAAACTAGTGCAAACTAAGTTGCAGACAAGTAAGAGTACCACCGAGCACCTGGGTCCTACAATCACAGAAGATTTTGCTTTTTGGAACGTAATTTACCAGCAACGTGTAGCACGCAGCAGTAATCTTGTTATTCGTCAAATTTAATTTATACACAATAAGTTACTCACCAAGCCCAACGACCTCGACACCTAGCAGGTCCAACAGGTCCTGCTCCCGGTCCCGGATGTCGGACCACCAGAGGGCCAGCTGATTATGGGTGCGCCGGACCCCAGAGCACCGGAACACTGACCGGCGCACCTTCGCCCACTGACGGTGACGTACCCGGAGCCCGGCCTGCCGCCTGCTGCCAAGGTCAAGGGGAGGTGGCGCTGAATGAAAAAGACAATGGCGGCCACCTCTGGCTCCCCAAAAAGTTGCCGGGCCTGCACCCCTGCAGGACGCATTCTGCCGCAAGCCAGGTGGCCCTTGTCTGCTCCTGCAGGTCCCTTGCCCTTTGCACTAGGTGTGCCTTTAGCCATGGTTCCGGGGTGGGTGGGAGGCGGAAAAGAAAAGTTAGAAGGGGAAAAAAAGGTAGGGGGAAGAAGAAAGAAAGAACTTTATAAAAGTAAAAAAAACATAGTAAAAGTAGAAATAAAATGCAAAATATAAACTTAAGGAAAGAGAGAGATAGATGATCACTAAAAAAAAGTCAGAAAAAATCAAGGTCAAAGAAGCTTTTGTAAAAAATAGAATTAGAAAGTGGAACCATAATTTATAGTTCGGAAAAAAAAGATGCAGTAAAAGTTAGGGAAATATAACTGTTAATATAACCACTGGAGGACTTACTGGGGCCAGCAGCAGGAGCCTCGGTAGAGGAGCGGTCCTGTGGTTCTCCCGCCGACCCTGTCTTCTTGCCCCTGGGTGGTGCTGATGATCATGTAAAATATAATAAAGAAAGAGACAAACATTAAGGAGTGCTGTGAAACAAATAATAATAAATCATTTGGAAAAATAAGTAAAAAAACATTTTAGGAAACTACTATTGCAATGAAATTGACCTATCTAATCAGATGGATCGACTACTTGCTGCTTCCTGCATTCACAGATCGTCTACTTATTTATGAACACTCGAGTGTTTCATAATCATTCTGATTACAAATACTAACGAAGCCTAGTAAGTACCACCTGACCTACACCACCTATTCCAGACGGGCCAATTGTTCACTAAGTCTGCATTTTCATTTTTTTCAGCCATCAAATGCATAGATGAAATGGAGGACACATGCATAAATTTGTGCATACATACAACAAATTGTGGGTTGGTTGCACGATTCTAATCTAGTTCTGCTACTGACTGACCATGCTAAGCCTACCACTCACTAAACAAAGTACAAAAGGTTCTACGGAGGACTGGGGTAAGCAGCACTCAGGGACAGAGGAGGCGTCACGCAGACCGCATAAAACAATTATTAACTAATACTAACAAACTAAACCTAGTATCCAATATCCATCCACCACTATTTCACAGTAGGCCAATGGAAGGACTAGAGTCTCTCTAGCAAATCGCATTTCCTAACTTCAGTTCTCTAAAATAAACTCTTACATAATCAGCACAAGCTAGTGCAAACTAAGTTGCAGACAAGTAAGAGTACCACCGAGCACCTGGGTCCTACAATCACAGAAGATTTTGCTTTTTGGAACGTAATTTACCAGCAACGCGTAGCACGCAGCAGTAATCTTGTTATTCGTCAAATTGAATTTATACACAATAAGTTACTCACCAAGCCCAACGACCTCGACACCTAGCAGGTCCAACAGGTCCTGCTCCCGGTCCCGGATGTCGGACCACCAGTGGGCCAGCTGATTATGGGTGCGCCGGACCCCAGAGCACCGGAACACTGCCCGGCGCACCTTCGCCCACCGACGGTGACGTACCCGGAGCCCGGCCTGTCGCCTGCTGCCAAGGTCAAGGGGAGGTGGCGCTGAATGAAAAAGACAATGGCGGCCACCTCTGGCTCCCCAAAAAGTTGCCGGGCCTGCACCCCTGCAGGACACATTCTGCCGCAAGCCAGGCGGCCCTTGTCTGCTCCTGCAGGTCCCTTGCCCTTTGCACTAGGTGTGCCTTTAGCCATGGTTCCGGGGTGGGTTGGAGGCGGAAAAGAAAAGTTAGAAGGGGAAAAAAAAGGTAGGGGGAAGAAGAAAGAAAGAACTTTATAAAAGTAAAAAAAACATAGTAAAAGTAGAAATAAAATGAGAGAGATAGATGATCACTTAAGAAAGTCAGAAAAAATGTTTTAAATACAAAGGATTACGAAGATTAAGGGAGAATAGAAAAGTAGGCTCAGAACCATAGCATAGAGTGAAAAACAAGATGGCCGCGCCCATTCACGACCACGTGGGTAAGTTTGTGCGATATTTCTCGCGAACATGCACTATTCATCGCTAACAAGTAAAATGCGCTCCCGAACACGACAATGCACATCGCGAACACGCTATCCATGACCCGGAACAGGAAATAAGGCATCGAGATCGGGCGGGACAATTGAAAAACAAGATGGCCACGCCCATTGGTGACAGCATGGGAAGATCGCAAGATATTATCCCCCGAGCATGCAAACAGCTCCCCGAACACGCTCACCGTACTCCCGAACAAGAAAAAGCCATCGCGAACGGGCACCCCAAGCAACTACGCAAGCTCGAGAAGCTACGCGTAGCTCGCATAGTGCAAGTACATCTTCGCGTAGCTTTTCAAAGCGCGACTATGCGAACTACACCCAGGGTTAGCTGAAAGCACCGCCGCCGCAATGCTAAAAATGCATGTCGCACATTCCAATGCACAATGTGACAGGCCCGCATGGTGCCTGCCATGTTGTCTATTGAAATGCAGGGGGGTACCATAGGTCACCCCCATGTGCACCCCCACTACCCCAGAGTCCCTGGGGGCCCGCAACGGGCCCCCACAAGCAATTCCTGCATTTTTTTCCTTGGCGGCAATGCCGCCACGGAAAGGCATGTTTCCGCGCCCATCGTAATGTGGCTGGCGGTGTCTCACAGACACCGCCACCATATTAAACTCTTTTTGGCATGGTCTTTCCGTCTGCCACGGTCCCCCCCACCATGGTAATATGGCAGGGGTAAATGGGTGGCGGGCGGGGACGAATCTCATGCAGATCGCCACTGCCATGTGAGCGTTGGCGATCCGCCCGAGATCCTAATGGGCCCCTCAGTTTCTTGTGGTTTATAAGATTACCCTTTGCATGTTTTAATAAACAACCATGACATCCAACTACTGCAAACTCTCCTTCTTTTAAATTCTCTTTAACATTTCTTTTGAAGAAGTAATGTTGAAGTACTTCATACAGACATAGCTATTCCAGATGTTGACTCCTTTTCGGATAGTATGTGTCCAACATATTAGTTTTAAGAATGTCTGTACTATCTGGCTCATTTGCTGCTAATTGTTCAATTTCTTCCAATGATTTCAACACTCTATTTCGTTTGCAGGCAAGACCTAAACTTACCCAAATGATTCCATGTGACTTTGAATATAAATTGAAGAACACAAGCTGTCTGAACATTCATATGATCCAATTTTTCAGTGGGAAAGCATTTTCAAACTAATGCTGTACAATATTTTGTTGAGACTATTCTCTTGTGCAATTTCTTCCCACATTTGTTTCACCTCTGTTTTTTCAGATTTTATTATGTACGATGTAACATAACAAGCAACAGCAATTGAGTTATCCGCAACATACTGGATGTCCATGTTCGCATTCCACATTTTTAAAATGACTGGATTGTAGTCATTGATATACTTTGACACTTCTGTTCTTTTTAAGTTGTAGGTATTCTTTGGAGATTTCCGAATTATTGTGTGCCTCACAGAACAAAAAAAAGAATTTACTCTTCCTTTACAAATGACTGGACGGGGAAAACCAAACCGACATTTGATGTAAAATCTTCCTTTAGACTTGTATTTTCTTCTGCAGTACTTTCCACAACGGTGACTTTGGAAACATAAAACCTGCTGTCTCACGCTTCTATCTCCTCCTTCTCTTGGAATCTCACATGTCACATACTGTTCAATGAAAGACAATACTGTTTCATCAGAATCAGTTCCAAATTTAGGTGCATTCTTGACCCATAGTAGCATATGTAAATGAGGTGCACCTCTTGCTTGGTACTCCTTTCTCCAAAAGAAATCGGTAACTTCTCCAAGAGGTGGATTCTTTTTATTACAGATAAAAGACATCATACCTTGAAACTTATGATTAAAATATCTGCACACATGTACAGGATCCAATGAACACAGTTCACCAGGAGTCTTTATTTCAACATTATTTATATTAGAATTCGCTTCTCTTAAAAACTCAAGCAAATCTTCCCATGCACACTTTGCACAGCTTAGTGTGACAAACTATGTTGGTGTACCTAAGTTCCGTAACATACACTTGAGTTCTCCATGACGACGATACCAATACTCATTTGTTCCACATTGACATGCCATCAAATTGATTAACTGTGCTTCTAAATTTTCATCTGTTTCTTGAACTTTCTCCACAAATTCTTTTGCAGAAAGAAGTGATTCATGAGCTCCAGTATATGATTCACTGCATACGAGAGAAAAGACAGATCACTTTCAAACAAAAGGTGAAATATAGTTGGGATGCACTGTCAAAATCTAGGATCTTCAGAATATAATCTTGTTGACCCTTATTATGAAGCTGGAATCCGTACAGGCCGGTCATCATATCATCCACGTTCTCCAGTAGGAAACAACTGTGGAAAACAACGAGCTTCCAAGCTTTTCTCCCATACACTCATTGGAGTTCCCTGTGCTTTTTTCATTTGAAATAACTCAATGCTACTTCCTATCACTTCTTTTGAATACAAAGGACATATTGTATAATGTTCATAAATCTCTTCAGTCCTTGACTTGTCCACTTTCTCTATTTGACCACTTGACATTTCAAAATCATCTTCTAAACGTATTACCTGTTCATCCACATTTACATTTTTGTAATAAATATTGTTCTCTATAAGATATAAGGTAGCCTTTTCAACTTTATTAACATCCACAAATTCTTGCCATATTTTTTGACTCTTTGTGGGTACACCATTTACTAAAATACCTACTGCCTCATCTTCCTCTTTCTCTCCAGCAATAGTTTCAATGTTTTTCTTAAAATCCAAAGGTAAGTGCACCACTTTTCCTTTCAGCCCTCTTTGCAAGTCTGTTGGTGGCAGTTTACCTGTTTTAGGCTCCATCTGAATTATAGTTTGAAAAGGATGAACAGATTGAATTAGAACCAACTCATATGTATTCAATTTGGCCAGCTCCTGCGGAATAGCTACTAACTACAACTTATTATGCACTGCTCTAGCAGGCATTTTGTTCTCTTCTAATTTGTTGTAACAATATTAACATATACGTTCATCACTACCTAATTCAAATCGACCTTCAACAAACAAGTAAGTTGCAAATTCTTCCCACTTACCATTGTTCTCCTTTTCACTTTTCAAATACAAATCAACATTCCTACTTTGACTTTTATAATGAGTACGTCGACAACATCGTTTGGTATTTCAGAGCACACTACATTATTTCTTCTTCAAACTGATCAGTGCTAATCACTTTCTCATCTCCTCCAACATCTGTAATTGTCAAACTTTCACATTCTATGAACTGCTCTTCTGAATCAAAATATCGCATTTCAATATCATCACACTTATTTTGAACATCTGATAAAGAACCATATAAAAGACTTCCATTCAGTTCACTTAAACTTAATGCAGGACTTTTTACATAGTACAGTTTCTTTGCAAAGTTCCGCATTTCAGAATGGTGTACTGCTAACATCCTCAAATGATGAAAAACACTTTTACAAACTTTTTTTAAAAGACAAGCCAGAGAATGTGCTTACATTACATGGATCTAGTCCCTGTAACAACTTAATCTTCTGTTTTAAACTTTTCTGAGTATATTCTCATAGCAAATTTCTCATTATATCAATGGATTCCTGTTGAATACTACAAATGCTACTACAACTCCACTTATACACAGGAGCTCATGGACGTTTCCCTTGCACTTCTTCAGCTATTAACTCTTTTGCACTTTTAACAACCATTTCCTCCTTTGGAAGAGGAACGCCATCCTGAACGACCTCCAGTATCAACTGCAAATGATAAACTATTGTCCTGGAAGTAACTTTCCTCATTAAAAAAGGCTCAGTACTAGAAGTATGTCTCCAATGTCCACTAAAGATTTTACAAAAGTTGGTTCTTTTCACAAGTCTTTTCTTTCTACTTTTGTCTTTCAATACTTTGACTATTTTATCCAATAAATTCAATCTCTTTAAAATCAAAATGGACAACTTCTGTTTCAAATTGAAAGCAGTATCCACTATACTTTCAATATGCTGCTTCTCTTTGAATTGGAACATTCTTCTTTTATATTTGCAGCATGTTTTCAATAAATTCTGAATCACTCTACATCAAAAAAGTCTCTGATGAATTTCTTGAAATTGTTTTTGTCTCCGAGTACCAGATACTATTTATTTATCATCTTTCCTTTTCCTCATATTTGAAATTGAACTCTGCTTCACCTTACTTGAAAAATTCTTCTTTTTGCTTTGTGTTATGTTTTTCTCATTAAATGTTCGTAATATTTTTGTCACAAATTGTCTTTTGCTTTTACTCAAACAAACAGTTTCTCTACTACTCACATTTTTTTCTACTTCAAGATCTTTCCTTTTCGTCAAATATATATTTTCCTTCTCTTTTCTTTTTTTTCACTTCTTCTAGGCATTTCCAAATTTCAATCCAAACGAAATCATTTTCTGAAAAACAAAAAATAGATTCAATTATTTTTCACATTTCTTCACTATGTTAAAATACCAACATACAATTGCAAAACTTACACTAACAACTTCCAGACCCAGTGCTGCTACGTGATGGAGCACGGCAGATGAGCACTAGGATGACACGGAGTGCCATAGAACATACAGCAAGTATTTATTTAATTATTTACATACTCCTTTATAATTTATATATATAACTGCACTACCTCATACTTTTCACCTCTCCACCACACCCCACCACCCCACACCACTTTATCTGCAACCCACTGCACACAACTTTATGTATAGTATTTTGAATTTTTTTTATCTATGTACTTAGAATGATATTATCAACCAAACAGCACACATAAAAATTTATATTGTTACCTAACAATTTTATCAACAACTTCGCAAACATAACACTGCACCCAAGGCTTTAACTGGAGGGGGTGTCTGTGGGGGTGTGACCACCAGCACTTTATTTTTGGGAGCCTCGAAACGGGTCTTATAGGGCTCTATTTTCCCACCTCACAAACGTAATCCGTTTTTTTTTCTTTATTGCACTGCAGTGACACTGTGAGAGCATGCACATTGCTCACTACTTAGAAGTGCAGACATCATGCCAAGTGACTTGCATTGTAGGAGAAGGGAAATCCTTTAAAGAAAGCCATTTTCTCTCAGTATTTCCCTTCTCTTTTTGCAACGCATCAGCAACATCATCGTGGGGTGATTAGCAGACAGACTACCAGGCGTGCAACGCCCATTGCCCCGGACTCTCTGACACAGCTTCCCGGGCACACACACAGAGCCGCACCCGAGTACTTCACAGGTCTTCAACACATCATTTTTTTGTAAAGGAGACTCTGTTCTTTTTCACCCCTTTTTACAACCCCTACATGCCCACTCTGCCTATTGCTGAAAGAATTAGGCTCCCCCGAAATCTCTGCAAACAACCACAACAAGGCAACTCCAGCACGAACCTGCTCTCACCTTACACACGGTCTTGTTTTAGTGCTACAAAAACACACACTTTGCCTGCCTCACTAAGTTCTCACACCCCCTCTTAAATATGAACATAAACGCTTTCCAATTCATTTTATATTCCTATACTGTACTTCACATGGAAATATAGAACTCAAGGTTCTCACCACCCAAATTAGCTCTCTGGTATACTTTCTCGAATATAAGAAGTACAGGTGTTCAGTATCTGTCAGTCACGGCAACTTTAAAACAGTGTACCTATAAACAACTCGACAAAACGTTATGTTTCTAAATTAACATATTACACTTAAAAGCTCCTTTACATTTCTTTCGCTAGATGTACCTTTGTTTAAAACACCACCAGAGAAGGGTGTTGAAGTATGCTCCACAAAGAGTAGCTCAAAGCTTTGTTATTCTTTATTAAAAATTCTGCCTGTCAATGCTTTTCGCAAGCCTTTTCAATGCCTTGAGAGGGTAGCTGGATGAGTAAAATACGTCATATTTAAGATCGGGGCGGACGATGCACGGAAATAAGAACTTATGGTTGAATAAAGGGCGAGTGGGTGCATGGCCAGATGCATCAATGGATAGATACATAGATCAATGTATCAATGTATGGATGGATGGAAGGATGAATGAATGCAAAGACCAGTACTTACGATAGACGGGTGGGCTGATAAATGCTTAGGATTGATTCTGTGCGCTCATAGATGCTTAAGATGAGTGGATGAACAGATTTATGTATATAAGTAAGTAGGAATATATCCATCAAGTGAAAGATGGTTGAACGGCGCAGTGCTTAGGAAGCATGGATACTGCGCTTTAAATGGGTCGGGTCTGGGGACCCGCACTTATTTTCAGGCAGCCTCCAAAAGACTCTCTACCAGGCTCTATTTTTGGCCCTCTCAAAGATAGTCACATTTCTTTTTATATTACACTGCAGTGACAGCATGCACATCCATGTACGCATGCTTATTTTGCTCACTACTAAGAACTGGAGACATCACGCTAGGTTACCCACGTTGTAGAAGAAATGGAAATCCTTTAAACAATGTTTTTTTCCAAACCTACGATAATTGGAGAGGATTTTCTAAAACACACAATGATACTTATCTTGATTTAGACCACGCCCCAACTTGCATAGCCCACACCCCTTTAAGAGCTCTGCCACCCCCCCCCTTTAGAGCACCCCCACTTTTTTTCTCCCATTTAGAACCCTAACTACACCATAGTAACAAACAAACAGTGTAACCTTCCATTAAAATCTACAATGGCACCAAGTTTCATAATTTTCCATCAATGCTATCAGCCTTCCACCACAGTACAAGAGTGTCTATCAGCACGAAGATATCTTATCCACAGAAATGTTGTGTAATTTCTGTGCCTGTCTGCTGGAACACTCATCACCAAAACATATTAAAACATGGGAATTTGCAAGAAAAACATATACCATACCATAAAGCGATTCATAAATGTTCACACTGCCACTGCACCACCCTCTTCCCCATCCTTCCTTAACTTCACAAAATTAAAGAAAGAGCTACACCAAACCTAGTAAACACACTATACCAATACAAGAACTTAATTTCAAGAACCGTCTACCGGAACACTCATGAGCAAAGCGTATTAAAACATACAAATTTGCGGGTAAAACATATACCATGCCATAGGGCACTTTATAAGTCCTCCCAGTGGTACTACATCACCTTCAGTAGCTCGACATCTGCACGCTACTAAATTCTGTGTTTTAATCAACCGTACAAAATCAAACAGAAACCCCCATTCCTAGTAGCGCCACTTTACCCATACACAGGCTTAATTTTAACATGTGTCTACCGGAACACTTATCAGCAAAAACTATTCAAACATGCAAATTGGCAGGTAAAACATAAACCATTCCATAGCACTGTTTATAAATGGGCCCAGTGAAACTACATTACCTTTAGTAACTACACATGCCCACGTTACAAATATCGTTCTTATAACCAGCAACATACGTACCTCCCCCACCCCCACCCATCCCTTGCTTAACCTTACGAAATCAAACAACGAGCCCCAGCACTCCGTTACCGTCACTATAGCCATACATAGTCTTAATGTCAACAGGTGTCTGCCAGAACGCTCATCAGCAAAACCTATTAAAACCTGCGATTTTGCAACTCAACCATACACCATACCATAAGACGGTTTATAAATAGTCACAGTACCACTACACCACCTCAACACCCGCCCTTGCTTAACTTTACGCAATAAAAAAAAAGAGCCGAAGCAAATGTAGAAGCGCCACTATAGCCAAACAGAGGCTTAATTTCAACAGATGTCTCCCGAAACGCTCACCAGCAAAACGTATTAAAACATGCAAATTTGCGACTAAAACATATCCCATGCCATAGGGCGCTTTATAAGTGCTCCCAGTGGTACTAGATCACCTTTAGTAGCTCGACATCTGCACATTACAATATTCTGTGTTTCAATCAGCAACATAACCACCTCCCCCACACCCACCCCCGCCCTTGCTTAACCATATGAAATCAAACAGAAACCCCCACCATTCCCAGTAGCGCCACTATAACCATATACGACGTTAATTTTAACAGGTGTCTGCCGGAACACTTATCAGCAAAAAGTATTCAAACATGCAAATTGGCGGGTAAAACATAAACCATCCCATAGCATGGTTTATAAATGGGCCCAGTTGCACTACACCACCTTTACTAGCTAGACATCTATATGTTATGAAAGTTGTTTAAAGACTCTGTAGAGTGTATAGCAGGGCATGGGGAGAGTAAACAAAGTTCTTATTCCCAAACTTTTGATATACAGTCCCTTTACTGTATCTATATTAAAGATATTAAATGGAATGAATAAATTGACGAGTGTCTCAAAAGGGATAGTGAAGCTCACCATCAGTAAAACACGAACCACTTCAACACCTACATCTATCCGCCATAGCGACACAGCCTGGCAAATAGTATCACTTATAATCACATGTAGTTCTTTAATATCAACAAACTCATACAAAAAATATACCGCACATTTACATTTTTTTTATCTCTCACACATATATAAAACATCTCTTCTAAAGAAGCACCCCCCAACTACTTCTATTCCATAAGAAAAGACAATAATTAATATGTTTACTACCATATATTTTAGTACAGCTACCTTTTTATTATTCACTAGTCAGAAACTACAAAAAGTATTTACTATACCCAAATGCAAACTAGAAACCATATTCATATTTATCTCAACTTAGGATCACATGATTCAAACTATGCGTACATATAACAGGAACGTATCACTTTTCCTATCTCCATCTCCTTTCCATGTAATCTCCAAACACTGTACACGGCCCCACTGTACAACAACCTACCCTGGCTTACATTCAAACCTACCTCTCAGTGTCAAAAATAAGACCACAATCTGCCCACATAACATTTCTGCATTTTGTTTTATCACTTTTAATTTAATAACACATACGTCTCCTACCACCACTACCCCCACCCCACTATTTCCACAAAAAGTATCAGTTGCAAACGTGCAACATTTTCTTTATCTCCCCAAATACATTACAAACTCAAATTAATGCTGTGCCTCATTTTCAAAACAATACAGTCCTATAAAGATGACAAACTACACTTCTTCTCTGTGAAAAATTCCTAAACATATATAAAATACTTATATAACAACAGCTCAAATGTAATGCATATTTCATAACCAATATAAAACACCACACTTTACCAACACTATATTACTTTGAAATAAAAAATACTTTCAAAATTAAAAACATCACCTCAAATACTTAATGAATACTATAAAACACATACCACACCTTGTTCATTTCTAACTCACCTTTGTAGTTGTTATCCAGATTTCAAATGGCACACATATTAACCCTGGGCGTCGTGCTCCGCTTCGCCCACGGAGTGCACGTAGCGCTGCCTGCTTCACCATTTACGAAGTAGGCTTATCAGGCAGCGCTACGCACACACCGTAGCGAAGCAGAGCTGCCCGCCACCCGCCTCCCACCCGCCCTTATTTTAAAATAATTTAAAGAAGGTTAAAGGTAAATAAACCACCTTACCTTCACCGCGGCGTTACGAGGCTCCCTCTATAGCACACCCTAAACACCCCACAGAGGTTACAGTGCTCCTACCCTCCTATTTACCACTTTTTTCGCCCTTTTTTCCCCTTACTCGCTTCAACGGAATAACAAAATGGCGGCCAACACTTCCTCCTTCCATGAGACTCTAGACAATACATATTTTCCGTACCCAGAAATTTCAGAATCAGAAAACACAATTACATATGTAAACATTTCTTTGTGGCAGACAGGTTGAATCTTTTCGACGTGCGTTTCGACGCAAACTGCGTCTTCATCAGGAAAAAGCCACACATAAACCTACAACATAATATAACAGTTACACTCCAGTTTATGATATTGTCTGAAACAGTTTGACCTTCACCTCAGTGAATTCATTCTTTGATTAAGCTGATTCTGACATTTCCAATTGGATAAAAATTGGATGAAAGAGTTTATACTGAATAGCATAAGACACACAGTGTGGGCTCACGCTTTAATCCTCGAGTCGCGCACAAGCTCACCTTAGAAACATCACACACTAGCCAATACCTCACTTAATTTTCGTAGCCTAGAACTTTCATACCGGTAGGTATGATTAGTTCACTTCGCACCCCCTCTATAGCACACCCTAAACACCCCACAAAGGTTACAGTGCTCCTACCCTCCTCTTTCCCACATTTTTTGCCCTTTTCCCCTTACTCGCTTCAACGAAATCACAAAATGTCGGCCAACATCACTTCTTAGTTGCAAACGCTCACAGCGCTCACAGCCAATCAGCAGCAAGCTCGTGCTCGTAACGCCTCAGCCAATCAGATGGCAGAATTCCCAAATATCGTTATCTGTAAATTTCGATATTTCTCAAAAACCACTGAATGGATTTACACCAAATAAACAAAAGTGTGCTTACTAGACCAAGACCCTTCTCCCTGCCAAATTTGGGGTAATTCCATTCACCCGTTCGACCTGTAGCCTTGTCTAAAGCTTCCTATGGAAATTAACATGTAAAAAACACGTTTTGGGACCCCCTTTTTTCTCTGCCCCCCCGTCATTTGAGATGTCATCAGTGATGTCACTGACCATGTCATGAATGATGTAATATGTAACATCATCAGCAGTGGATTGCGGGCGCGCGAGATGTAGTTAGTACAACTAACTATATCGGAGGAATTTCAATGGTTTTGTTCGAGTGAAATGTCCAGCTAACTATAACACCCCGAAAACCTATTGTTTTTTCAGTGAATTTCTAAGGTTTTTTAAATGCTAATTCCTAACTACATCAGACCTGAAACCTATGTTTTTTTCAGTGAATTTCAAAGGTTTTTTAAATGCTAGTTCCTAACTATATCAGGCCTGAAACCTATGGTTTTTTCAGTGAATTTCAAAGGTTTTGTAAATGGCAATTTTTAATGTATTAATTGTTATACTGATTTTTTTATACTGATTTACTACATTGTTTAAACTGTTTATTTTTAGATATTTTATTTTTTTATTTACATTATACATTACAATACAAAATATACTTTCTCAGAATGAATCATTTTAGTTTAAATACTTTGCAAATAGGCAATAGACTTTTAAGTACAGTAGTTGCAGTTGTTGCAATGGGCAACACAATTTCAAACACAAAGCAACATTGAGCTCAATGTGAATTTCTAGTCAAATGCAATTAGTTACTTTATGGATTACTTTTCTAACCACAGGACTGGATGCTAGATTCAGTCCTTGGACATCTCCTGTAAACAGTTGAGTAAAAGCGTTTTGGTTACAGTAGTGATTTTTAAGGATTATTATTGTATTTTAAAAGTTGACACTTAGAACATTTTTCACATAGAATCACCAATGTTAACCTATGGCAGAAAATTCACTTAGCAGGTAAGTAGTGTTATTGTTACTTTTTCTTACTCAGTGGTGAATCTCCTGTAAACAGTTGAAAGAATGTGTTTAAGTCATACAGACGATTTTTCAGGAATATTTTTAGTTTGTGAAAATAGACACTTAGAAACTTTTCTACTTAAAAGCACACAATGAATTCCTATGGAAGGAAATACAAGTTACTGTTAAGTATGCTTAGAATTACTTTTCAGGGTTAGTGCTGGTCTAAAAGATGCAGCCCTGGGTTCTCTCCTGATAACAGGTGAGTAAATCGTAATTCATAGTTCGGCTGATTTTAGAGGAATATTTGTACGTTTCAAAAATGGACACTTAGAAACTTTTCTGCTGAAAACCACAAAATGGATTCCTATGGAAGGAAATTCAAGTTACTGGTAAGTACACTTAGAATTACTTTTCAGGGTCAGTGCTGGTCTAAAAGATGCAGCCCTGGGTTCTCTCCTGATAACAGGTGAGTAAATCGGAATTTGTAGTTCGGCTGATTTTAGAGGAATATTTGTACAATGGTAAAGGAAGGGGGCGGGGCCTGAGGTGACGTGTGCAAACACGCCCTGTGGCGCGTTTTAAGTTGGGGAATTAATTCCTCTTCAATCCTGCAGTCCCCTGGGGGCCAACTAGCCCACCAGGTACCTCCAGAATGTGTCAGGGAGCTGCGTTGCAGAGCGGTGTTCAGAGGCCACGCCCCTTTTTACAAAACTCTGCAACGCAGCTCCGTGGCGCTTCCTGGAGGTTGCAAACTACAGTGCAAACTACAATGTCCCGGGGGTGGGCACCCCGGGACACTGCAGCAGCCAGCCCTGGGGGGTGGCGGTCCCCAGGGCCTATTCAAGTCTCCAGGAGGGGAGCCGCAGTGTGGGGCCCCCCCACCCATTTTCTATAAGCCCCGGGGGGTGGTGGTCCCCGGGGCTGCGGGGGGGGGCCGTGAGCCCCCCTGCATATAGTACCTCTGAGCCCTGGTGGGTGGCGGTACTTTTTTATTACTGCCCCTGGGATTTGGCCCCCCGGGGGCCAATTACCAAAGAAGCGCGGGAGCTCCGCGCTTCTTTTTTTTAATTTTCGGCCGAAATTCGGGCTGGGTGCGTGAATCTTGCCAAATTTTTTTTATTTTTTAAATGCTTTTTTTGGACCTGGGGGTCCTTGTGGGACCCCCTGAGCAGGCCTCGGGGGGTCAGAGTGTTTTTATTCTGCCCCCTTGTCGCGTTTTTCGCGTTTGTTTTATAGATTTCTTGTGCCTCGGTTCTACCAAGGCACAAGATGGCTGCCAACACTTCCTGATCTGGAGTGTTGACAGCCAATTAGAATATAGCTTGTGCACGGCAGGGTGCACGCTGGGTGCGGGGAGGGTGCGCGGATCCTCCGAGGCCATAGATGTATCTATCTTTTTAACTCTAATTTTCTCAGGAACTACTGAACGACGGATTTACACCATTTAAGCAAAAGGCATGAGTCTGAACTGAGGACTACCTCTTTGCCAAATTTGGTGTAATTCCGTTCAGCAGTTCGGGCTGTAGCTGCGTCAACAGGTCCTATGGGAAAATGCATGGGGAAAATGAATTTTGGGACCCCCCTTTTTTCTCGGCCCCCGCTTGACGAATCACCGTGAAATCTTCAGGATAGGAGCGGACCGGAGCTGGCCAAAAGTTTGGAAAATTTCACGAAGATTCGTCAATCGGCGCCAACGCTATTCCAAATAGAATGTTGCAGATTTCCTATGGAAAATAGGTCCTAACTATATCTACCTACTGGCGACCGCATAATTGATATACAGATTATATATATGTTTATATATGTATGTATATACATACACATACATATATATATAAATGCATATGCATATATATACCTAAATATATATGTGCATATGTGTGCGCGTAGAGAGGTAGAGGTAGAGAGTAGAGAGTAGTAGAGAGAGGCAGAGAGAGAGGTAGAGCGAGAGGTAGCGCGAGAGATAGAGAGTAGAGAGGTAGAGAGTATAGAGGTAGAGAGTGAGTAGTAGAGAGTACAGAGTGAGTAGTAGAGAGTAGAGAGTGAGTAGTAGAGTAGTAGAGAGTAGTAGAGTGAATAGTAGGGTGAGTAGTAGAGTGAGTAGTAGAGTGGGTAGTAGAGTGGGTAGTAGAGTGAGAAGAGAGTGAGTAGTAGAGAGTAGGAGAGAGTGAGTAGGAGAGAGTGAGTAGAGAGTAGAGTAGTAGAGAGTAGTAGGTAGAGAGTGAGTAGTAGAGTGAGTAGTAGAGAGTAGTAGAGAGTGAGTAGTAGAGAGTAGTAGAGAGTGAGCAGTAGAGAGTGAGCAGTAGAGAGTAGTAGAGAATGAGTAGTAGAGAGTAGTAGAGAGTGAGTAGAGAGTAGTAGAGAGTGAGTAGTAGAGAGTAGTAGAGAGTAGTAGAAAGTGATTATAGAGTGAGTAGAGTATCTCACACACACACACACACACACAGTCAATGGCCCCCCTGTCATGGTGTCACTGCCCTTGCTGCACCTATAGTAGCTACATCCTGGGTGGGTGTGTGGGTGTGTGCCTGTCTCTCTCTCTCGCACAACAGTTGCATATGCTGTAGTATAGTGAGCAGATCCTGGACGGCTGTGCGCTTTCTCTTTCAGGGGGCCTGAACTGCTGCTACCGCTGTCGTGCATATTGTGTGTGTTTGTGTGCAAGAAACGTGCACCTAAGTAGACCATATTCATATCTAGTTACACGACCTGCCCAGGAGTGTAAAATGGCAATTTGTTATGTTGCTCGCTGCAAAGCACTTCAATAACTCGTCACGAGTAGCAAGCGCTATATAAATATAATTTACAAGAACAAATACAACTGCTTCAACTCAAGCGGCTGTATTCTTTATATAAGAACTAGTGGTAGAAAAAATACAGAACCAACAGAGCCGATCCTATTCTTGATATGCGGCGTTCGTGAAAACCACCTCTTCTGCCTGTAATATCTGGCTTTGGGGGCCTAAAGTGCTATTTTTATTTTTTTATATATAGCGCTGAACTAGACCCGAAGGAATCAGAGCTCTTTACATGAGCATCAGTTGCGTTACAGACGGGCACATCAATTGTGTTAGGCACCGGGAGATGAAGTGATTTGCCCAGACTGGAACCTGGTTCCCCAACTCCGAGGTCGACCGCTCAGGCCATGATGCCACACTATATTGTGAAGGCAGCAGCTTAGAAGAGGCCAAGAGAGCGCCAAGTGTTTTCTGTTTGGTGCACTGCCGAACCAAGCAAAGAATGGCAATGTGTAGTTTATACAAAGGGCCATTACACGAGTGCGTGCACTTTACATAAATGATAGAAGACGGACACTGTATGTATGCTCGGAATGAAAGGCACACGGTCGTGACATGTTCATTTCTGGTGTTTAAAGCACGCGTTGCAGAGACAGGCAATGGCAAGATGTGTACTTACCCTCAAGGGGCAACATGGGAAATGCTGTGGCTGTACATGCTTTATTTTACATATTTGGTAATTGCTTTCACTTATTTAGAGAGTTCTTTTTAAATAGCGCTGAACATGCCGCAGGGGCGTTGGAGCGCTGTACAGCAAGCACAGTTCATACAGTTTGGGCGGAACCCAGGAGGAATAAAATTAGAGTAGAGTATGAACGGGATGAGAGGGGGAGGGGCGCAACCAGCAACTGAGTGCCACATTTAGCCAGTCCAACCAAAAGAACGATGCATGCTGGGATTTTTGAGTCCATATTTACAAATCTAAACACAAAATGCAATAAGCGGTTTACTAAAATACCAGGAGTAACTTATTTTGTTGCACCAGACATGGGGCCACACCGGAACTGTGAATTTTTTAATATTTCGAACACTGAGGTTAAGTTCAGTTATCTTTTTTTAAAGCATATTTTAATACATTATTTCCAACAGGCGCTCGGGTAACATTTTACCATAAAATAGTCACACTATGATCCTTAATCTGAACAGAAGCGGTGGGAGTTTAGAGGTAATCTGGAATCCTTTCCTTGACACCTACTACCAGCAGGGCATGAGTGACAAAAAGTTGTTAATTTCTGCCCCATGACACGTTGTCTACGTTCATAATATGACATTACTCTTTACAAAAATGATGCACATTGTATGTGCTCGTCTGGGACAGGCTACGTGCTCTTCTGTGCCAGAATCACACCCACCCTTGACACCCATCTGCACCCCGGCAGGGAGCGCGGAATACATGTGTTTTGGTGGTGTGGGGGAGTGGGGCAACGGGAAGAGTTGGTACACTCCCCCTCCCATCCCAAAAGTAGTCGGATTAAATGGGGGCCCTCGGTCTGCTCCAAGTCCCGCTGGTGGGCTCGGAGAAAGCGATGCTTGGGATGGGAGGCATTGCAAGGAGACCCGGGGTGCTGTTAGAGGCTGCCTTATTGGTTGGTTGCTTAGAAATGTTGTTACCGTGGCCAGTGGCAACATATTAGTCTACAGGTATGAGCATTTGGATTTCCAGAGGGCAAATAATGCAAAAGAATGTCGCTGACCATTTCCAGGAGAACGCGAACGTTCTCAATAACAATTCAAGGTTGTCCACAAATGCTCATTGCTTTTAAGGTGTCAGTAACAGTGTCGGTAGGGATGCGTAGATCGTTGCCCCCTTTTGCCGCCTCCATTTCTGCATCGTCCACTCAGATAACTTCATGCTATGCAACGCTTACTGGTAATAGTTTTTTCGTGATATGCATGAATTGTTGGTTATCTGGGTAAGCCTGTGGACGTTTTGGTTTGCGTTTTTTGTGGCCTGTGTTGTCATCTTGAAATTACTGGTATTGGAATGGGGGCCCGTGACGTATGGATGACATGGGCAGCAAGTATGTGTGTTAGCATAATGTTGACGAGGGAAGGGCGCTCTTTTCTTTAATAGCTAAGGACCGACAAGGAGGTGTGTGTTGGTTATGGGTCACGATAAAAAGGGTGTTAAAGGAAGGCTGGGGGTAAGGCCCTAAACAATAGTTGTGGCCAGAGGAGGGGTAGAAGACGTGCAAGTGGGTGGTACCTTGTCTCTGGTGAGGTCGCAGCGTGAAGGAAGCAAGGTTGGAGGGAGAAAAAGTGCGCCAAGGGAAGCTGGGGGTAAGGGGCACTAGCTTAGGCTGCTAGGGAGGAAGCAGCGTTTGGTTTAGTAACAGGGTGGATAGGAGGGAAGGGGTAGTACAAGGAAAG
The DNA here is from genome assembly GCF_964204655.1 of Triturus cristatus. Classification (NCBI taxonomy): domain Eukaryota; kingdom Metazoa; phylum Chordata; class Amphibia; order Caudata; family Salamandridae; genus Triturus; species Triturus cristatus. The sequence goes on along the minus strand of NC_140594.1, from coordinate 541,781,789 downwards.
GAATTTATCAGATAAGGAGAGCAGGGAGGGCCGGATATGGCTTATGTTGCGGGTTGGAGAATTGGATGGGTACGGAGTGGGCGGGGGCTGCTCCACCAGACACGGCAGGAAGCGCGGAATACATGTGTTTTGGTGGTGGGGGGGGCAACGGGAATAGTTGGGCGAGTGGGGCATGCAGTTCCGCCAGTTCAGTCGGAGTCCAAGAAGTTCAAAAGGAGTTACACCTGAAGCACACAGCCCGGCGGGCGACTTCAGAAGTAGGCAATGCAGCACTGAGTCAGGAACCGGGTTGTAAAGCATTAAGTCAGATGCATATCAAGTCCCGCTGGAATTATGTGGCAGGGTTACCTAAATTATGCCAAATTAGCCACATTATACACCGAAAGCGGTAATGTTTGTAATGTTTTTAGTTTAATGCACCGGAGAGCATGGAGGATTGTGCTCCCCATGGGTTTGCTGCTCCATGGCGCGGTAATTTTTTTTTAAAAAAGCAGCATCCCTGGCTTGGGGCTGTCTCTCTTCGCCATCAGAGGTGGACGTGCTGTGGTGGCTGGCCCCGGTGGAGCTGTGTTTCCTGCCTGTTCTACAGATTCCTCCTGTACTGTGCGAGGGGAGTGGGGAGCAGCGCTTTAATATGCAGGACTTGGCTGTGCCTACATCACACGAACCGGCGAACAGGGCAGCCCGTGTGCCGCAGGGAGACCTCTCAACCCGCCAGTAGAGTGATTGAGTCCCCCCCCTGACAAGCCGAACAAACATTTTCTGCTGTCAGGATGAAATCAGTTTTGCGCGCGCAGTCTGTGTTGCACTGTATACGCGGATATGTTTGTATTTCATTTCTGTCTAGTATAGGGCTACAAAGCTCGCACGCTCAGTAGGAATATCAACAGTTCCCAGCATGGACTTGCAAAGAAGAAAACCGCCTTTAAATCTCACAATATTTCTATTTATGTTGGGATGTGTTGCTTTCAATTCAGTATCTGAGTTACATATAGAGCGCAATATTTCCGACATCTCTTCTCTTTTACAAACGGGGAAACGATTTCTGTTACAAATACAGACATTCATTTAATGCTCCATCGCTGGGTCTAGTATGCTGCTATCGGAATGAATCCCATATTTAACATTGACCCGGAACCACACCTGTGTGTGTACAGAGTGGCTCACCGCAAAACAATGGGAAAACAAACGCTGGCCACGACGCCGAGTTTTCTCTATTTCACGGGGTGGTGGTCCCCGGGGCAGTGTGGGAGACACTTTTTTTATTACTGCCCCCGGGATTTGGGCCCCCCGGGGGCCAATTACCAAAGAAGCGCGGGAGCCCCGCGCTTCTTTTTTTTTTTTTTTCGGCCAAAATTCGCGCTGAATGCACGAATCTCGCCGATTGTTTTTTTTTAAATTCTTTTTTTGGCCCTGGGGGTCCGTGTGGGACCCCCTGAGCAGGCCTAGGGGGTCAGCGTGTTTCTACCCTGCCCCCTTGTCGCGTTTTTCGCCTTTGTTTTTCAGGTTTCTTGTGCCTCGGTTCTACCAAGGCACAAGATGGCTGCCAACACTTCCTGATCTGGAGTGTTGGCAGCCAATTAGAATACAGCTCGTGCACGGCAGGGTGCGCGCTGGGTGCGGAGAGGGTGCACGGATCCTCCGAGGCCATAGATATCACTAACTTTTTTACCCTAATTTTCTCAGGAACTACTGAACGGATTTACACCATTTAAGCAAAAAACACAAGTCTGAACTGAGGACTACCTCTTTGCCAAATTTGGTGTAATTCCGTTAAGCAGTACGGGCTGTAGGTGAGTCAACAGGTCCTATGGGAAAATGCATGGGGAAAACGTGTTTTGGGACCCCCCTTTTTTCTCGGCCCCCGCTTGACGAATCACCGTGAAATTTTCAGGATAGGAGCGGACCGGAGCTGGCCAAAAGTTCGGAAAATTTCGTGAAGATTCATCAATCGGCGCCAACGTTATTCCAAATAGAATGTTTTGGATTTCCTATGGATAATAGGTCCGAACTATATCTACCTACTGGCGACCGCCAGTAGGTTAAATATATATATATATTTACTGAAAGAAACATAGGTTTCAGGGACGTTATAGTTAGAAATTAGCATTTAAAAAACCTTTGAAATTCACTGAAAAAAACATAGGTTTCAGGAACGTTATGGTTAGTTGGACATTTCAATCGTACAAAACTAGAGAAATTCGAACATTATAGTTAGTATAGCTAACTATAACCCGTGCCCCCGCAATGCACTGCTGATGACGTCACATATTGCATCACTCATGACATGGTCAGTGACATCACTGATGACATCTCAAAAGACATCATTGATGACCTCACTGATGACATCATCCAGTGAATGTGTTTTTCTGTAAAGTTTAAATATATTTTATATATGTTAATGCCAAGGTGTATTGAAGAATTATTTGGTGTATAAGTGTGTGGGTGGAGGATTTAATAGGTGTGTGACTGACTGTATAAGTTAGTGATTAAATGTGTCCTACTGAATGCATGGGTTAGTGACTAAACTGTGTGAATGTCTGTATCAGTCTCTCAGTCGTTGTGTAAGCTGCTGCGTGGGTTGATGATTAGGTACATGACTGTCTATATGGGTTAATTATTGGTTGCATGAATATCTGTATGGGTGCCTCAGTGCTTGTGTGTGTGGGTGGGTGGGCGGTGTGTGACTTTCTGTCTACATGTGTGAGTGGATAATTTACTGGGTGTATGGGTTCAATAGTGCATGTGGAAATAGCTGTATAGGTGAGTGAGTGTGTGTAATTGTATCATTGTGTTGGTGAGTGAATGTATGCCTCACTGGTATATGTGTGAGTAACTACCTATGTGATAGGCAGTATATGTGAGTGTTGGAGTATATAAATTACTATATGTGAGAGTGAGTAATTGTGAGAGTGGCTGTATATATGAGTGTGTGCTTGTGTCAGTGATTGTATAAGAGAGTAAGTATATGTTAGTATCTGTATGAATAGGTTAGATAGTGAATGTATAACTGTATAGGTGAGTAAATGGCAGTGTTATTGATTCTTCAGATGACTAGCTGGGTGTGTCAATAACTCTGGATGAGTGATAATGTATGAGTGCTTGTATAAGTCTATGAGTACATATAATAGTGCTGTATTTATGAGTGACTGCTTGTATGAGTAACTGTATGGGTGAATTAATGAATGTGTGTGTATAGCTAGGAATTAGACAGTGGGTATATAGTAACTGCTATTGATTTGTCTATGGTTTCGAAAATAACATTTGAATTTCTCTGGTTTTGTACAAGTGAAATGTCCAACTAACTATAACGTCCCTGAAACCTATGGTTTTTTCAGTGAATTTCAAAGGGTTTTTAAATGCTAATTTCTAACTATAACGTCCCTGAAACCTATGTTTTTTTCAGTGAATTTCAAAGGTTTTTTAAATGCTAATTTCTAATTATAATGTTCATTAAACCTATAGTTTTTTCAGTGATTTTAAATTATCATTCCATTCGCAACCTGGTGAAAATAGCCGATATCGCCAGTTTTCCAGCAATAGCTTCCGCAAAAAGAAATCGCCACAAATGAGACCAACAACTAACACTAATAATATGCAGAGTATGCATTCCTGTGCAAAAATAACAGGAAAACACCACTTACTGATATTTTCAACGAGCAGCCAAATCTGTGGTGCGATCCAAAAACAGGCGATAAGCCGTCAGGAATTTAACAGCAGCCTTTTACTGGTGTAAAGTAGGATGACTACCTACAGTGTGAAAGGGAGCCCAGCCCAGAATCATATCTGAAGACCAACACATGTCATAGAGCTACTGATCATGCACCTCCGACACCCAAGAAGGCCACAAAACCCACTGCCACCACCCTCAGGACCTCCCCCCGGACCACCCCCCTACAACCACTAGGCAGCGCACAACAGGACAGCGGACCTTCCAAAAACGGCATGGCCCCTCAGCCACATAACAGCTGTCTTCCTCTCTCTCTCACTCTTTCTTTCTTTCTCTCTTTCTCTCTTCCTCTTTCTCACTCTTTCTCTCTCTCTCCTTTCATGGACGCATGACACACAATCTTATCTTTCTTTTTGTCTTGCAGGCTGTGATTCACAAATTGTTGAGGGATGACACACCATGCCTGTGCCTACTTTTATTTTGATGTTATGTTTAAATAAAATGTTTTATATGTAAATCCATAGATGACTGAGATTCTTATTTGTCCAACCTCACATGCACCTTCTTAATTATAATTGTGCGACATCAGCCAATTTGTTACTTTCCAGATTTCCTAAGGTTGCTGTCACATTTGTTTGTGGGGGGTGGGGGTGAGGGGGGATGGCGGACAAGAGGATGGTGGCGGGGGTGTCAGAGCAGTGTTGGTTGTCCAAGCTGCATGATCATTAGCTCCATTGCTTCTGTTGTTATTCAGGTGTGGCTCTGGGCTGGGCTCCATTTCATGTTGCAAGTGGTAGTCCGACTTTACACCAGCTCAGTGCAGGTGTAAATTTTAATTTTTTTAAAACGTCCAATTTAACTCATTTACATTCGCCTCGGGTACCCCATCCCCCGAAGCATGACGACATGTTCATTGTTTAGAAAAAAAAACAAGAAGAGGGCCACGTCGGCACCCCCCCGTGGCCAATTCCGGCCCCAAGAACCCCATACCCCAGGACCCATGGGGGGAGCGCCAATGCCCCCTTGTTCCCGCCGGCTCCCTGCGTCCTGCTGGAACCGGCATTGCTTTTCCACACGGGGAGCTGCTGACATGCAGTTCCCCTTGTGGAAAAGCAATCAGCTTTGGATTCTGGAAGCGAGAGCAGGTTTCTCTGCTCTCACTTCCAAAATCCAAAGCAAGTTTGCAATGACAGGGCAGGAGCCGTGCGGCTCCCGCCCTGTCATAGCAAACAGCAGTGTCCCGGGGGTGGGCAGCAGGAGCTGGTCCTGGGTGGTGGCCGTGTGCCCTCCCTTCCAACATGAGTGAAGCCTGGGGGAGGTGGTGGTCCCCAGGGCTGTGGGGGCCCCAGGTGGCCCCGCTAATATTTTTTAAGAAATGCCCCCGGGGCCTAGCCCAACCGGGGGCCTCATTAAGCAAACAATTTTGGCGGAATTCGCAAACCCAGCACGTATTGAGCCGATTTGTTTTTTTAAAAAAACTCTTTTTTGGGCCCTGGGGGTCCTTCTGGGACCCCCTGAACAGGCCTAGGGGTTCAGGGTGTTTCTACCCTGCCCCCTTCTCTTGTTTTATATCTTTGTGTCTCTGTTTTCTGGTGACTCGCGTCTACCGAGTCACAAGATGGCTGCCAACACTTACTGGTTTGGAGTGTTGACAGCCAATTAGAATGAAGCTCATGGTCATGGAAGCCATTTAGAATGAAGCTCGTGGTCGGGAGGGGTCACGACTCCACCGCATCCCTAGATCTCGAAACTTTTATTTTTTTAATTTCTCAGCAACTACTGAATGGATTTACACCATTTACAAAAAGGTTGCTTTCTGATCCAAGCACTACCTTTTAGCCAAATTTGGGGTAATTCCGTTCAGCAGTTCGGGCTGTAGCCCGTCGCAAAATTACCGATGGAAATTAACATGGAGAAAACGTGTTTTGGGACCCCCTTTTTTCTCAGCCCCTGCTTGATGATCACCCCCAAACTTTCAGGATAGGAGCTGACATGGATAGCCTTTTTTTGTGGGAGAATTTCACGAAGATTCCTCAAACGACGCCAAAGTTATTTGCAAATCAAAAAAATGCTTTTCCAATGGAAACTAGGTTCTGACTTTAACTACCTACTGATGACCGCCAGTAGGTAATATATATACTTGTCACTGTTGATTCTGCTTCATATTTAACTTTAGTTATTTTCTAGAAAACTAATGTTACCTTTACTCTCTATATGTTTCAGGCTTGACGAATTCTATAGATGAAGACATGAACTATCAAGCCTGCGTTATTTGCCAGCAAAGAACTACTGAAGGGCTGAACTGTTCCTTGAATGCAGTAGGACCTGGAGGTAAATCTTAGCCATAAAAGAACATTGTAAACACAGTCAGTGAATTTCGCAAATTGAACAGACTCCCTGGGACTCTCTACTTCAGAGAAGCTATAACTGTTGAGGATTTAATCAAGCATCATGCTGGTTGGCATAAATCTTATCCTGGAAAATTCAACAAGTGCAAGTTGGTAAGAGTTCAGAAAAAAAGAGATTTGGAAGAAGCAGAACCATCCATCTGAGGTGCAGAAGGAAAGAGACAAAGGTATCACCTGTCACAGAAAAAGAAGATCTGCATCTCTGCACAGCAAGTGAGGGCGACGTTCATGAATTCATGACACTTGATGCTGATAAGAATAACAGACACATGGCCACTTACCTACAGGATTCCACTGTCATAGCGAGAATAGATGCTGGAGATACTGTAACAATAGACAGCATACACAGCCTGAATTGCCTTACTGTATTCTGAATTCTTCATCAATCACTCATCAGAAAAAGAAAAAGCACTGATGGAGGTCAGGGGGAAGAAAAGAAGAAAGATGTGTGGGCTTTTATTAAACTTATCAACTTCATAGAAAACTCAGTACGAGAGGATGTTTTCTGCTTCAATCTGTCTGAGTTGCATCACTAGTATGAGGATCATCTTGTGGCACTTGGGGTTCAGAAGGAGATCAACATAGTTTGCTGCAAGGAAAAGGATGTTGGCTACATTCCACAGGACCAAGTGCAGATTAAAGGAAACCATGTTGTGCTTATTTACGACCAAGGCATGAGGCAATTGCTGAAACATGCTTCTACAGATTATGAAGGATAAAGGCAAAAGCAGCCAACATCATTCAAAAAGACATATTGGGATCTGATGGATTTCACTTTTGTGCCACCTTCCTACCAAACTGTCAAAATAACTCAGTACAAATGACATTGAAAATGCTTGTTTCAATGTTGTTGAATGGGTCTGGCATGAAGGGCCAAGACCTGCAAGATTCCCAGGAAACTCTTACTATTTCCCAAACAATCATGTTCAACTGAAAGAAGACTACAAAATCGATGGTACAAGCTGACCATTCTTTGTCGTTTGAACCACCACTTCCATTGAACATAGGGCTGAATGTCCACACCCTGACACAGTCAAGAAAATTGATAACTCAACTGCACCATTTGGGAATTAGAGCCAGTTGCCACAGCGTTCTTCTCTCCATCTGATTGAGAAGGAGAAGCTGGAAAAGGGAGACATTCTGGCATGATCAGCCTACCATGCTTCCCATCAGACAGAGCCATCTTTGAATGAAGAGCCTGCTCTTTCACAGCTTCTACTTCTCTTCTATGAGAAGACAGCTTCAACTGCCATGATCTAGCATGGCACAGATGTTGTTTGTCAGTCAACAGAGTTCCGCAATCCCATGCATTTCCCACTAGTTGTAATGGATGCTCCTCTGTTTGTATTGACAAAGTAGATACAGTGGAAATGGGCCAAGATGCAGAGAGAAGACAGGTTTGTGGTGATGTACGGTGGCCTCCACATAGAGTTAGCTGAATGGAAAACCATTGATGATTACCTGGAAGGTTCCTGGTGGCCAAAGGCTCTCATAGAAGCAAGACTTGCCTCATCAGGAACAGTTGATTCATTTCTCAGTTGTTCACATATTAACAGGACGAGTCATGCACGCCAGGTATGTGTTGTTGATCTGAAGAAACTTCAGACAGATGCATTTCTTACCTCACAGTCCCCAGACACTGTGGAATCAGAAGAAGCATGGAGACAGGAATTGGTCAGAAAGAGCCCAACAATCCAGCACTGAGATACCATCTTAAGGCTTGAACTCCTTCGTCGCTTCCTTGTCAGAGCTCATTGAGAAACTGCCTTTGTTTTTAATGTAAAGTCACTAAAAACGCTGATCCCATGGTTCTTCACCTTGGATCATCAGAATTATTCCCGCTGGATCCCTATCCATATACGTGACATGGAGAACATGGCATCGTCCACCTTGAAAGAATTTGTGAAATGTGGCCACTGGATTGTTCATAAGACAACAAACAAGTTCTCAGCCATATCTATTGATCAAGGTCATGAACAGAACAATGAATTTGTCAAGTATTCTGGTGTGGCAGTTGGACTCACCGAAAATCCATCTGCATTCAGAAAATGGTTGCTTGCAGGTCCTAAACAAGCATGACTGCTAAGGCTTACAGAGTTTGAAAACTGTTGCAGCATGGAAAATGCAAAGCATTGTCACCATGAAAAAGGCCTTGAAACACAGGAGGGCTTCGAGCAACAGGTGCTGAGACAATCAGGGAAATGGGCAATTCCTTTCTGAATGTAACTGAAGAACTGCTTACTTTGGATACTCATGATGTCCTTAACCAGTTTGTAGAAAATACAAATTGTACGATCGAAGAGGTTTATGAACAACAGTGCAAGGATTACTGCAAGTCAGTCTTCATTGACTGTGAAAGGTCTATTCAGGACCCAATTAAGAAGAACTCCCATCAGACTGTTCAAGTTTCCTGCTCTGAAAATCAGCGGCAAACAAGTATACAAGATTGCAAGTCTGAAAACTGATGTCAACCTTTCTTTGAGACTATATATTGTTGCACAACACCGGGAGTGTGTATACTTTCTTCAATCATGAAAACCACCAATTTCCACCATCCCTATATGATAACGGAAAGCTTTGTTTTGGGAATAAGTTTGACCTAATGACATGTTTGGTAAAGACATAAGAGAAATAAGCCCCAAACCTACTTGAATTCAGTGGCATTGATGATGCAACTGCATTGTTTGCAAACTTGGTAGAACTTGAATAAGTAGAGCCATCAACAGAGGTAAACATTGGGGATCTGGCTCCTGAGAAAGTGTCTTCGGAACAAACAGCTGAGACAGATGTGCCAACTTCCTTTGATGTGAAGATGTTCGATGGTGCTGCTGTGGTACACCTTCTCTCGTCAACTGCAGGTGCCAGGACTTTTGAAGACTCTGCCACTGATGTTTTCATACCTTTTATAATGCAGAACCTTGATGGCTTGAAAAGGGCGGACACTGTCTGGGACAGATATGCCAAAGGCTGCATCAAATACTGTGTCAGAGAGAAAAGAGTGTGAAGAAAATTTGGAAGTGAAAAAAAGATTCAAGGACAGTGGCAAAACTTCTTGTATGATGCAAACGTATGTTGTCATGTAATGCAACTGGTCTCATGTAAAGCGCTCTTTTACCTGATACTTTTGGGGCAAGTTTGCGCTATATAAAACTCCATTAAAAAAAGACAACAAACAGGAGTGGTTCACGTTCCTGGCCGAAAAGATCAAGAGCAGTCAATTCCCCCTGGCAAGGAAAGTTTGACAGCATATGGAGAAGGCATTCTGATCAGAGGCAGCATCCTATCTATGTCAGCCTGTAACCATGAAGAGGCAGGTAAAAAACTGGTCTTACATGTACAACATGCCCTGCAACAAAGCTATATGCCTTGTTTGGACCTCACTGTGGACACCAATGTCGTAGTCATTATGACAGGAAAGTGTTGCCAGCTACAAGACTTGTGTCCCAATGCCAATATCTGGGTAGTATTTGGTACAGGGAGGAACTTTTCCTACATCCACATTGATGTCATTGCTCAGAGCTTGGGAAAGGTCATTCCACAGCCTTGCTGGTGCTTCACAGCTTCACTGTCTGTGACACTGTCTCAGCAGTCCTTGGAAACAGGAAAAAATCTGAATGGATGGCCTGGCAATCGTATCCGGAACTTAGAGCAGCCTTCGTGAACATTTCTAGAAACACATTTATAGCATTGGACATTCAAAGTTACAGCTTCTGAATTCTTGAGCGCTTCACCGTAATCTTGTACCACAGAACAAGCCAATTGGAGTAAGTGAATGAAGCACACAGAGAAATGTTTTGTCAGCAAAACAAGACAATGGAGGCCATCTCACCAACACAGTCTGATGTTTTTGAACATACAAAACATGCTGTTTACCAAGCAGGGATCTGGTCCATATGTGTCATACCACAGCAGGAGCTACCCACTCCGAAGGGAAGGGGCTGGGAAATGGACAGTCAGTGCAGAATCCCACTGTGGACAGCACTACCAGTGGCATCTTAGGCTTGTGGTGTACATGTTAAGTGGCGCTGCAAAGCAGCAGCTAGTTGCACAGGCAAGTGTGCTTGCATGAAGGTGCTGTGGACCTGCACTGAACTTTGCAAGTGCAATTGCATTAGAAACAGAGCTATAAAAGGATTTTTTTAAGGACGTTTATTGAACACAGAACATATCTGCAGATTTCAAAGTGCTGTTTTTACTTTATTTTTGTTTTAACATTTTATTGGAGATATATAAAGATGCAGCAGTAAGAAACAAATGCTAAGAAAAACAAAAATGTCAGCGAGAGGCAAAGGAAGTACTATGAGTTTGTGAGTTATGCTAGGTCCAATGGAAAGTCCATTAAAATTTATATATCAGAATCAAATTACACGGAGGTTATAGGAGTTCATTGGGTGCAACATGTCGTTGACATACCTGGTTATTAGAAACTTTCTCCTTCGCTGTTTGTGCATACGAGTGCCTACTTCTCACAAAACGTGGAGTAGAGAGAGAGGAGAGGGAGATGAAGAGAGCCAAGGGGAAATGGGAAGGGATGGAGGGTGTGGGGGATAGAGGAGTAGGATGTCCTATGTGTCCTGTTGAAGAAGGAAGCAAAGCTAGCCACAGGGTCTTAGGGAGCCAGAGATGTCTGCATTTGTTGAGGATGAAGTTTTGATTAAGGATAGTATAAACCACACTTAAGGGAAGGCAGACCCAGGCCCACCAAGTGTGGTAAGAAATGGATTTGAAGTATTTCTAGTCACAAAGAATCGTCTTGACCCCTAACGTAAGGAGTAAATTGAATAGTAAAAGCTCTGTTATTTTGAGTGGTGGAGGATTGGGGATAATGAAGGGGCCCAGACATATTAGCACAAAGATTTTTTTTAATTTTTTTTAAAGTTCATTTAACACAGTAGAAAGCTGCAATTAAATGAGTTCTATTTATACAAGGTCTTGTTTAACTTGCCCTTAATGTCCTTCTAAAGTCAATAACAGAAGTATTATTGCTTACCCTGTCCCTCTGTGTCTGTTGAGCACCCTGATTTCTGAAAAAAAAAAATAAGTGACAGGATCCATGAGCACTGATCGCGTGGATCCTACCAAAAATCTTTAGCATATGACCAAACAAAATTCCACAGTTTGGTGGTTTTGTCCAACCTGTGCCCTTCTCGTCGGATAATACAAAACACTGTTTCACCTTTACTCATGATCGACGGCTGGTTATTTCTGTCTGACCCAATGAGATTAATTTGGTGAGGAGGGTGAGATGACACTACTTCACTACTCCAAATAATTTTCTTTTTTTTGCAATAAGAAAATGCAATTAGGCCATTAAGCAACACAATATATACCAGAAGAAGTGTAAAGGAACTCCTGAACATCATTGAGCTTGCCATTATTCACAAGCACACAGCACACCAAAGGAAATGCGTAGGCACAGCAGAAAGCCTTCATGAATTAATAAAAAAACAGATTTTCATGACACAAACCTAAGCAATGTCATTTTTTTATCACAGGTATGGGCATATGGGCAAACATGTTTCCCAGTGCCATTCTGCAAAGAAAAGGTATGAACGCATAGTTTAGTTTAGTTTAGTTAAGCATTGCAACGATTAGCCAAACTAAACTTGTTGGCAGGCTGGTTCCTTGTTTGTAAGACACACGTGGAAGCTGGAGGCATGCATACAACACTCTAGAGTGGAATAATGCCAGTCTTTTACTCAGTTATGCAGATGAAATCCACTCAGATAATGTTTAGGAAACATTTGGCTCTAATTAAAAAAGGGATGTTTACCCTAGACACCACCTATAAAACCACTGAAGTAATTGCAATACAAAAACTGCTGGATATATAGCAAGTCACAGATCCCCCGAGTGCATGAGAAAGACAAAGAAAGAAATAGTTTATCTCTTGCCCACGAAGGAATTCTACGAATTAAGGAAACAGTAAGTTGCTTAGAAAGTAAGACTGCAATAGAAGTATATTGAAATGTAAAAGGGATAACAAATCCGCAGAAACATGCATTTATTCGCAGTTAATAGAATATCTCGGAGCTCCTTTTCAACTACTATATTAAAAAAATCCTCAATCCTTCTGCCGTACTTCAAGCAGCAATTCTACTGTTTCAAAGAGCTGTAAGTAACAGATGCTACAGTTACACTGTTAAATGATACTCAAAATGGTGGGTCTGCCTTGGTATTCTAAATTGTCACCTTTAGGTAGGTACTGATTTCGGTGGCGACCGTAAACACGTTAAACCATCTGAAATAGGCATTTTTTTACAAATTGACCTTTTAATGACTATGTCGTATTGAATGAAAGGGGCGTTTCTAATTTCAAAGAGAAACTGAACTACTCGGTCTACACTAATTACTTGGAAGAAAATTATGACATGTTCCCTTCTATATGCAAACACACTATCAAAAAGAAATTACATATTTCTGAGTTATACAAGAAAGTGAAGGAGAATGCACGATTTAAATAATATTGCAGATACATAGATAAAATGGAACTCATCACAATGCATAGCTGTCAATCTTTCTGCGAGGTACCCGCAGCCTTCTAATTGCAAACCAGGTGAATGTCTGACCTTTAGATGGACCGTCTTTAAGTATTCAGGGACAAAATAGTTCTAAAATTATACAAGCTATAGGGATCCCGCCTCACCGGAAGAAGCAGACCACCTCGGGCACCTAGTCCTAAAATTGAAGAGTGCTCACTGGAATGGCTGTGCAAACAACAAGGCCGACCCTTCATTTTTCACCAGTCGCACTGATTTTTTCCAAAGTTTACCCCTTTGTAGAGCAAAACAACACTATATAACATTGCCTGAATCTTTGTAGTCTCCCACAGATGGCTGTAATCGATTACGAATTCGTACCTGGGGAGGATTGACATTTTAGGTTAATACTACCCATCTTTGTTGTGAAAGGTGATCAATTTATTTTTAAAGCCCGTCTACATTTCACGATTCTTTAAGATAACAGGACGCCATCTTCTATAAGTCCATTATTTATAAGCTCAGGTATCTAATTTCTTGTAAAAATAGAAGAGAAATGGTCCATGAATTTCAGACTGTGAACAATGAGATTTTCACAGTAGGTGGTGTGTGAAACCTTTATTATCGTGAGTGATGTTTGAAACTTTTATTATCGTGAGTATAGATTCATGAAGTTCCTGATTAATACCCCACACACGCTTTGAAGACTTTTCTACTGTTATTGCACATATTGCATACTTTTCTATTACCAGTGCTGCTTAGGATCAGTAAATATTCAGTAGCTCTCGAGCATTCTGTATGCAAATGTATACTTCGCTACGTTTTTCCTCAGGAGTGACTCATCACGTATGACAATTTCATTCAATAAGCATGCAAATGTTCATATTTTCATACGAAAGCCGAACTTGCATGGAGTCCTTTGACCTTTGCCTATTTTCCCTTGCTTTTTCTAGAAATATCAGAAACAAAACACATAAAACTTTGCAACTTTACTCATCCCTACGGTAGCCTTTTTGTGCTACATATCCTGACAGTAGACCAAAGTCCCTTAAGATTTGATAAACACAAATGATTGTCTTATGAGGATCTGATAGTATATTTGTAGTCTTGTTCCCCCTTGGATGTGCTAACTCAGACTCCAAGGGGCATATCAACAACAACCGGCGATAATTATCTCTAAGCGCACTTAGCGCTAGGATAATTATCGCCGGCTAGCGTGAATTTTTATCGCTGAGATAGCGTGCTATTAGCAACGCTTATCTCAATAGCGATAAAAATTCTCACGCTAACAGGCTAACGTGAGATTATCGCTGGAAACCCAGCGATAATCTCACGTTACCTTGTTGATAGGGACAGACAAACTTAGCCATGATATCCTCCTTCCATAGGATATCATGGCTAAGTCAGAAAAATACCAGACGTAAAAAAGCAGCGTTAACCGCGGTTAGCGCTGCTTTTTTTGTCTCTAACAGGGTTAGCGACATTCTTGATAATAGGAGAAATGTCGCTTAGACACAGGCACACAGTGGATACTCTCTTTTGTCAGGCTGGGTCAGCACTTTAAGAATTTTGTTTCTTTAATTACGTATTTTTATAATAAATAGGTTTAAATAAGTATTTTATGTTATTAAAATCTACCTGTTGGTCTTTTTTTTATTCCTTGGCCAGGTGCTCCTAGTGATATAAGATTATAAGATGCCTATTAGCCCATGCTTAATTTGAGCCTGTGGTTGCTATTGGCCCAGCACTAATTTGTGAGGACTGACATTTATTTTTCAGCATCAGACATTTTCCCAAGAGCAAGCGAAGAAAAATAAACAGCGGTGGCTCCTCCGTTAAGGCGGAGAAGCATCGCCCCCACCATTCTCACCAGTGAAAAAAGGAATAATAGAATTGTAAGAAAGGAGGTTATTATCATTTTCTTTATCCTTGCTGATCCACGTCCAGGGCCGGGCGGGGCCGTTCTTGTTGACACCAGCAGGGAGGCGCAGTGGTGGCACTGGTGCAAATGTGCATCTTGGTTTGACTGGCCATCTTATGACAGCCAAACCGACATGCACATTTAGATCTCTCCACCCGAGCTGTGTTGCACAGCTGGGTGGATACAGATACAGACTCCCAGGCCCTGAGTGAGTGGCTAACCAGGATGCTCAGACCAATACTGGCGCTACTCTCATGCTGGGTATTACCAGCATAAAAGCACCACCTGGATTGGTGTAGAGAGGCTGGGAGCCTCCTGGAAGTTGAGAGGAGTAGAAGAGGACCGTGGCAGTGGCCACCAGGTAAGTGCTTTTTTACTTTTTTAGTTATTTTTCTCCCGCGAGCTGCCCCCTGCACTGTTCTCCCACCTATTTTCACAGTAGCCGCTACTGAAAATAAGCAAAGTGGAAAGATGGAGGTAGCAAAAATTAGAAAAAACACCGTAAAGGGAGAAAGCAGGAACCTGCAAGAGTGAGATAAAGGTAGAGAAAGTGTCTGGTAGTGGATTAAAGAGTTGTGAGGTGGATTCAAGGTCACACAGCCCTGGTGTTGGGTGTTTCAATATTTAATTGCACTAGCTGTGGCTTCTGAACGGAGCTTTGGGTACCAGCACTCATTCGTTTACATATTTCTCCTCTGTGGATACACTTGGATAGTCTCCAAGTTAGAACTGTAGTCATGCTAGGTGGGACTGCGTCTTCTACAGTCAGCCAGTTGCATGAGGGTGAGATGTAGATGTCAAAAGGCCTGCCTGTGCCCATCCAAAATCCAGCTGGGCATAAGGTGGGAGATGCTTCCAACCTATTGAAAATGTCCTCACTAGAAATATGGATCAAGCAAGGTGTTGGATATGGCCCTTCTTAGGGGATTCCCCTAAAACCATTTGCTTTTTTTTCTTCCTGTTTTTTTCTGATTCTCTTTTCGCGGTCTTAGGACTCGGGCACTTTCCCACTGTAATGCAGTGTGAAAGCATCGGGCCCTTCCAACACATGCTAGGAAAGGGTGCTTACTTGATTGTGTTAGGTGTTGTACCTGTGAGTGCCCTGTAAAAAGGTACACCACATACTCAGGGCAGGTATTGCACTGGCTAATAGGGAGACACAGCACTGATTGTGCCACGCACCCCTCAGAATAGCCTGTCAAACATGTATCAGGCCTGGCATTGCAGGCCTGCGGGTGTGCAGTTGCGCTATTGCTCAGGTTGACATTTCTGTATCATTAGGCAAACCTGAGTGGGCCTTCTACTACCACTATAATGCCCTAAGGGTAAGCCCTGATGGGCAGAGCAAGTGGTAGGCAAAAGGCAGGGCAGATAAACTTGGGTGTTCCATGTCCAGGTAGTGAAGAGCCCCTATGTGAGTTTTCCCTACCTAGGAGGTGGGTTTTTCCCATGGGACACCACCGGGGCTTAGTCGATTCTCTGCTCGTGGCCTTAGGGCTATGGGCATTTTTCCATTGTTAATGCAGAGTGAATGTGCACGCAACTTTCCTACACTCGTTAGAAAGTGGTGCTTACCTGATGTTTTTAAGCATGTCTCAAGCCTGCCATTGCAGGCCTGTTTGTGCACATTGGCACATAGGATGCTTTTAAAACATGTCTCAAGCCAGACATTGAAGGCCTCTGTGTACACTTGCACCTAGGATGCTTTTTAAACATGTGTCAAGCCTTCCATTGCAGGCCGGTGTGAGCGCAATTGCACTTATACTCAGATTGGCCTTTCTATACCACTGGCCGATCCTGAGGGGGCCTTTCACTACCACAAGAGCACCCCTTGGGCAAGTCTCAAGGGGTAAAGCGAGTGGTAAGTTTAAGGCCGGGCAGGTACACATGTGTTCCCTGCCCAGGTAGTGAAGAATGCCCATGTGTGTTTTCACTACCTATGAGGTTTGCACTTCCCATAGATCAACACAGAGAGATGGTTGAAATTACTTCAAGCTGCAATACTGGCTTACAGTGGAGGAGCCTCATCATGTTTTCACTCATTGACTTCACAATAGCAAACACTCTTCTGTGGTAAAGGTGGATTTGTCATTAATAACTTAGAAATGCCACTTTTAGAAAGTGGGCATTTCTCTGCTTTGAAACTCTGTGTGCCTTTTAGTTTGTCTGCAGTCCACACTTTAGGCTGGGGCAGAACATCTGTGCATTCCCCAGTGACAGCTATAAACATTAGACATGCAACTGAAATGACAGACCTTGGCCCTTTGAGGGCCTGGATGGATAGCTTGGAAGAAGAGGTTTTGACACTTGGGCTCTGAAAAGCCAGATCGTGGCCCTACTAAAGATTAAGATCTGCATTCCACGGCCTCATGGTAGACAGTACTGAAATTTAGGGGAGACATCTTTGGTTCAACAAAATGCCCTCTAAACCACCCACACATTTCTAAGGCACACTACAATATAACTACTGGTGTCATACTACAGCCGGGTAGAGTACTTGTGGGAATGTGGGACTAGACATCCTGGAACTGCGTGGTGTTCACTGCCAGAGGAATCTGTTGTGCACAAAGAGGATTGCTTCCATGGAAAGGGACCTTGCACCCATCCTGAATAGTGCCTGGGCTGGGCTGACTACCAGCTGCTGTGTGCCTCCCTGAAGAGCGCTCTCTGTGGAGGTCTCAGGGACATCAAAGTCCTCCTGCGAGGGACCCACTCTGTCTACTTATGACACCTGGAGAGTAGTGCCCTCTTAAGTGCCCACATCATCTGCAGGATCCCAACTGGTAGCACAGCTATAGCATGGAACTAAGTATTGTCCCTGGTCACCGGATTGCCTTGTGCGGGCCCAAAAAATATTGCCTGCATTTATGGAGCATGGCCTCTACATTGTGAAGGCCTCTACACACATATGTGACTTGGTGGTGGTGAGCGGATACCCCAGTTGAAGGATCCAGCGTGGCCCGCTTCATTGCTCATGCCACAGTTCTCTCGTGCGGCATACCAACTGCATCCTCATTGCATGCAGTGTCTGCTTCACAGGTTGCTACCCTAGGAGAAAGGGCGTGCCCATAGTAATGCTGCATTCTCCCTCGTGCATCGCTGCTAAACTTGCATCTGTGTGTGTGATCAGAATTGTCCAGTGCAACTTGTATCACCTTTTGAGCGTGACCGGAATTATCTGATGCAACCCGTATTAACGCGCATTGCCAAAGGCAAGCCCATCTGCCCCTGTCCGCGCCAGGACACTGCCAGTGCCAGGACCATCTTTTCCTTTGGATTGTACATCTATGTTACATATTGGTGAGACTATCCTATTCCAGTAAAGAGCTTAAAAACCTAAATAAATCCTATTTTAAACTACCAGTTGACCTAAGGGAAACAGCAAATACCTGTAAGTACAAAAAACACTGTTTAAAAGATCTAACACCACTGGCCATACCTAAACCAAAATGTAATCTAGCCAAAGCCATAATCACCAACCCGCTAAAGGCAATTTATTTGAATGCCCGCTCAATCCCTAAACATGCGGTAGAGCTTTGGAACCTTCTGGACATGGAAGCGCCAGATATCTGTTTTATGACAGAGACCTGGTTACACAACCATGCTTCCATAGATGTAGTTATAGCCTTTCCACCCAATTTCAATATATGTAGAGTGGATAGGAAGGGGAAAAGAGGGGGAGGACTACTCATAGCCACTACTATGGGCGTTGAAATATTTTCCCTGGAATCTATAGGCACAGACCAACTTGAACTTTACATTTTTGGAATAAAGGGCATAGCTCAACAAGGCACTAAGAGAGGAGCCTTAATATATAGACCTCCAGGTCCGAAAAACGATTTTGTCCTTAAATTACTCAAGGCCATTGCCCCTCACACTCTGGCTGCTGATGTTTTTCTTCTAATTGGTGATTTTAATTATCATGATGAGATTCTTTCCGACCTAGGTACAAATCAGTTGATCACCAATATGAGCACCTTGGGAATAACTCAAATGGTGATCGGCCCTACTCATGCTACGGGCCATACGCTCGATCTATTATTCACGAATGTCACTAACATCATAGTAGAACCCCCATTCCCGTTACTGTGGTCAGACCATGACCTATTGAAGTTCACAATTCCAATTCAGATCAGTGTAAATGAGACTAGGAGTGACACCATATGAGAAAATCATGGCGGAAAGTCACCTCTACCTCCTTTTCAGCCCATTTCAACCTCCCTCCACTGTGTCAAGAGGAGAATATTGATCAGGCAGCTTCCCTCTTTGAGGGAGAGATAACAACCACATAAAATGAGATCGCTCATTTTACCAAGATTAAAATAAAACCTAAAACTGCCCCTTGGTTCACAGAGCAATTAAAACACTAAAGGCCTCTTGTAGGACCGCAGAACGTAAATGGAGGAAAAGCAAAACCCAAATCGACCGTGAGAACTACAAAAATGCCCATCGTAGTTATATGGATAATATCAGGCAAGGCAAAAAAAAATTCCTTCTAAACCGAATCGAAAAAGCGGCAAACTCCAACAAAGAACTTTATAACATCTTAAAGAAATTTACGATGCCTCGTGGTCAGCCAGATATCCCTGTCTCACAGGATTGGGCGGACTCTCTTTCCGAATTTTTTGAAGAAAAAATTATCACCATTCACAGTTCCTTTCCTTTGCAAGAATATTTAAATACTCAGGAAAAATACCATACCTCCCCCGCTGACCCCCTCCCCCTCTTCGAGGAATTCTTCCAATATAACCCTGAGGCAGTGGCCAAGGCCATGTAAAAAATTAAATCAGGCTCACCAATTGATCCTGTGTCACCTCGTTTCCTTTCTAGAATTCTTCCGGTGCTTCTGGACAATATCACAACTCTATTCAATTGGTCACTATCAACATCAGTGGTCCCAAAGATCTGGAAAGCAGCTGGAGTCAGAGCAATTCTAAAAAAATCTACTGCAGACCCAAAACTCCTAACCAGCTATTGCCCAATCTCGCTGCTCCCATACTTCGGGAAGGTACTCGAGTCACTGGTTAACAGGCAGCTCGTAGACCAGCTTGAGAATCATGGCTTACTCAATCCTTCACAGTCCGGTTTCAGGGCCACACATAGCACTGAAACGGCGCTGGTAGAAGTCACCGACAACATCCGACTTACATTGGATAGAGGGCAGTCATCCATTCTCATCCTGCTGGACCTATCAGCAGCTTTTGACACCATATCCCATAGCATTCTAGAACAACGGCTCTGGGATATTGGTGTCAGGGTGAAGGCCCTGAAGCGGCTAAAAAGTTATCTAAGTGATCAAGTCACAGCAGTACAGATTGGCGATTTAGTTTCTTGTAGTAGGCCTGTTAAGATGGAGTGCCACAGGGCTCAATTTTGAGCCCTACGCTATTTAATCTTTATATGACCCCTTTAGCAGCCACGGTGATACAGCTTTGACGTAGTGTCATATACCGATGACACTCAGATTCTGATCACCCTTGGTCCTGACCCTATGGAGACAAAGGGCCTTATGTAGGTAGCCTAACATTTACCACTTCATAAATACCGAAATTTACCGATTCGGTATTTATGAAGTGGTAAATGCTATGTAGGTAATTAGTCGGTAAAAATTACCGATTCGGTGTTGGTCGGTAATTAAGAATCGGTATTTACCGATTCGGTAATGGTAACTGGCTTCCCATTGATTCCTATGGGCCAGGAGGCCCATAGGAATCAATGGGAAGCCAGTTACCATTACCGAATCGGTAAATACCGATTCGGTAATGGGGGGAGCACAATCAAGGGTGGCAGGGTGTCACAGTGACACCCTGTTGCACCCCTGATTCCTGCATGTGTGCACATGTGGCACACATACATGCCCTAAGGGCATGTATGTCTGCCACATTGCACACTTTTAAGGGCCAAATAATGTTTTTTCTAAGACATTCGTCCTTTACCACCAACTTTTAGTTGGTGGTAAATAACGAATCCACACTACACCCACACACTCCCCCTACATCTCATTTCAGGATTCGGTATTTACCGAATCGGTAATTTTACCGATTCGGTAAATTACCGAATCCTGAAATGTCCCCCCTACATACCAAAAGCCTGAATACCGGTCGGTAACGTGACTTTTACCAAAAATCGGCCGTTACCGACCGGTATTGGGCTTCCTACATATGGCCCAAAATCTCATTTTAAGAACTGTATGTCTCACATAAATAAATGGATGAACATCAACCACCTACAATTAAACGGAAGCAAGACCGAGATTGTACTTTTTGGTAAAGCTCATGAGCATTGGTCAGATGACTGGTGGCCCCTAAATCTGGGTCCTTGCCCACCCCCAAAGCAGACAGTGGGGAATATAGGAATTCAAATTGATAATCAATTATAAATGAAAAAACAGGCCAACCATATAATTGGTTCCTGTTTTGGCAGTATGCGCAATTTGTTTAAGTGGATCCCGCTAGAAGCCAGGAAACCACTGGTACAGGGACTGATTGTCAGCTGCATGGACTACGGCAATGCTCTGCTGTCAGAAATAAATGTAGACCGCCTTTCTAGACTTCAGGTCCTGCAAAATACAGCAGCCAGGCTGGTGCTGAATCTTCTATCAGGAACCCCCTCAGCGCCTAGCCTTAGACATCTCCACTGGTTACCTGTGAAGGAGAGAACATGTTTTAAGATCTTATGCCTAACACATAAAAACATGTATTGTAGGGGTCCAGGCTACTGGAAAAAAAACGTAGCTGGTACCAGCCAAGTCCGGTAACAAATCCCTCCTCAATCCACTCAGAGTACGTACTGTCAGAAAGAGGGCTTGGGCTTTTTCTTTTCTTGCCCCCACTCTGTGGAACAAACTGCCTTTACATCTACGTATCATCACTGACCATAATCATTTCCGCCAGAATCTAAAAACTTGGTTGTTTGACCATTAGCTCTGTCTCTCATGCTGACAACTTAAGAGCCGTCCGCCAGCGCCATGAGACCTTCGGGTGATGTGTGCGCTAAATAAATGTTCCTTGATTTGATTATTTGATTTGATTGTGCCTCATTTGCATTTCCAGGGAGGTAAGGAATTTTCTACTCATCATTGTGTGTGACAGGTATTGTCTGGTGCGATCCACATCAATGCGCACCAGACATTGGGCCTCATTTCCAGGGAGGTACGGAGTTTACTACTCTTCATTGAGTGTGATCAGATCTGTCTGGTGTGACTTTCAATAATGCACACCAGTAATTTTGTCTCATGCCTGGGTGCTACATTGATTGATGTGTGTATGATGAGGTGCCTTCTTCTTCTGGGAGGCTCCCATGCTTCATCCCCCATTCATTGATTGTTCCTTTTGTGGTCTCAGTGCCGTGGATCAACTGTACTATCCTCACCCACCCTGATGACTTTGTGTTGTCATGTAGTATTGCCTGGATCAAGCATGGGTGGTGAGAGTAATTAATGGGGCTGTGGAATGCTTCTGAAAATGAGCAGAAGTGGGCCAAAAGACTGTGTGACCCCCCTGTGCTTCGTAGAACTGGGCTGGTGATGAAAGGCACATTGTGGAATCCTTTGATTGAACAACTATATCCCTCAACCCGCTTCTGCTCCGCATCCTGTGGGTGAGCTTCCCCAGTGATGGTCAAACCCCAATTTGTTGACTGCCTCCTAATTAGCCCTGCTACCTACCCCTAACTTCATTCCTGTTGTCCTGACTAAGTGTGACTCCAGACTCAATTGGCCTAGTGTCAAGGGGAGGGTGGTTTGTCTCCAACCCGTGGCCATATGGTAGTGGAGGTTAGCTTAAAAGTGGAGGGTGGCTTGGACTACTGGGTCTGCATTGGAATTATCAACTGACCTGCCAAATATCAGTGGTATTATATTATAGTGCTGTGTGCATGTGTGTGTGAGTGCACTCCATACGGACCTACCTGATATCCATTGCACTGCGTATTAGTGCTGAGTGAGTGTGTGGGAGTGAGTGAAGGAGGATTTCCTGTTATTAATTACACCGTATGGCAGTGTTGCTTTACACGTTGATTCCTTGCCAAAAGACATTGTTTTTTACCCATGCAGCCTCGGCCCATGGTGCTGTTTAAAAGTGGTGCAATTATGCACATGTACACTTTTTTTTAATATCATTGTGATATGGGGTGCTACTTACTGTCTGATATTAAATTATAATAATTGCCAAGGCTGGCTAGTTCTGAGAACCTTTTGTACTGCATAAGGGTGCTAGGCGGTAGCGTATGATCTTTTCCAAATGTGCATACTGCTGATGTCATTTTAACTCAGTGGGGCCAAGTAATATTTCCAAATAACATTTATGGACAGAGATACATGTTGTTCATGTTGTGTTAATTAATGTGTGTGTTGAATACAAACTAAATTTACATACACCACGTGAAGTTTCTTTTGTGATGCTCAGTTTGTTTATTTCTGACAGTCACGTGCCAATGGTTTACACATTGCCTCTGTGATAAGCCTGACTGCTCAGTGCCAAGCTACCCCAGGGTAAGCGCAGATTATACAGTGAGTGTAATCACCCACACCTGATGGGAGTGGTAGGTGATTCCTGGCTATGACACCGCCTCAGCCAACCAGAAAGTGCCTGTCCCAAAATAAATACCTCCTGCAAAGATTTGAATGCAAATGGAGAGCCGCTTGTGATGCAATAAAAAAATTGTCTGAATTTAATTTAAAAATTGCACAATTTTGTGACATTAAATGAAGTGATATGCTGCCAGTCAACAGGTTGTTCTTCATTTCATACCTAATGCATGTACATACTGTCAGTAATAATGCTATGAATTACATAAATGTGAAACACCAACAAAACTAACAATTCTCCCCCCTGCACTTATGGTCGACCCCAAGATGGGTCCCTGCCTTGGAATCAGCCCAAGGTCAAACACGAGGGTTCTTCCATCAACTCATTTCCAGACTCAGCCTAGACTCATACGTCCTGCTGTAGCCGAGAGGATACAAACCCACTGTGCTTATTCAGGCTGACAGTTTGAATCCACTAAAATCATCTTTTGATTTTTTGAATCCTTAATTTTTTGAGCTTCCAATTCAATATGGTAACTGTTAGAATTTCTAACATGGGTTACAAATTTTGGCTGTTTTTATCGTGAAAGATATGAAAGATCGAGGCGGTGTTTTCACCGATACTGTCCTTCGAATCCTCCTCACTACCTTGTGAAGGTGACCATGCCCACCGCCACGCCCCCTCCACAAGGATGCTGTGGGAGCAGCCTTCTTGCTTTTATCTGTCTGACTCAGATGAGTCGGCTTCATAGCTTGTCATCCACAAGTTGAGCAGCCTCAAATAGAACGGCATGGCGGTCTGTATCGGAGCATTACACTGCCCTATAAGGTAAGGAGCCTACAAAAAAACAATCAATATAGTGCCAATTTTGTTTTATCCCTCAAAATTTTACCACCTTGTTTCTGATACATATTTATACAATTTTACCGATTTTATTTACAACTTTAGGTTATTGCCATCCTGCTGATAGCCCATCCAAATCTCTAGCTCAATCTAACCACACAAGACTATGGGGCATATTCTCAAGGACTTATCGCCGAGTTATCGGCACTTTATTGTAGCCAAAGGGGCGATAAATTTATCTCCCTATTCACAAGCTGGTGCTAACAGCCCACATCACCAGTTTTCCTGCGATAGCAGCAGCAGAAAATATCGCCACGGATGACACCGGCAACTAATGCTAATGAGATGCAAAGTAGGCATTCCCGTGCAAAAACCCACGACAACACCACTTCGCAACATTCTCAACGACCAGCCAGATCGGCGATAAGATCACAAAAGAGGCGATAAGGCCCGTTAACAGCAGGGATTTAACACCTGCTCTTACCTGGTGTAAAGTCGGATGACAACCTGCACCATGAACGGGAGCCCAGCCCAGAGCCACACATGAAGATCAACAGATGACATGGAGCTACTGATCATGCAGCTCGGAGCCTCAACAGGGCCACAACACCCACTGACCACCTCCCCCAGACCTCCCGCCTCTGCTCCAGACTACCACAGAGGCAGCGCAGACAAAGATAGTGGACCTTCAGAAAACGCACCAGCCTCACAGACCTAACACCAGAGGATGTCATTGTCCACTACAGGCTCAAAAGGACAACCATCCTCTGCATCCTGAACATCATAGCTCACAGGCTGATGGTACCAACACAGCAGACAACCAACATCCCACCTCAGACAAAGCTGCTGGCCGTGCTGCACTTGTTGGTCTCTGGTATCTTCCAACCAACAACCGCCAGAGTAGGATGAGTTTCACAGCCAGCCCTATCAAATTTCATCACAACTGTTCTGGATGCCATCATCAGCCTGGTACCCCAGCACCTTCACTTCCCCCACACTGCGCAGGAGCAGCTGGAGACCAAGCAAGGCTTCTACGCCATAGCTGGCTTCCAGCACATGTTGGGGCAATCAACTGCACACATGTCCTACTTGTGCCCCCTGCTGATACTGCACACAATCACCGCAACAGAAAGCACACGCATTCCATCAATGTGCAGGCAATAGTGGACCACCGGGAACTCTTCACCAACGTCGTCACCGACTACCCATGCAGTGTGCATGATTCGAACATCTTCAGAGAGTCCATCATCATCATCAACCAGCACTTCCAGGATGGCACCTATGGAAATGCACTGCTCGTTGGTAAGAACCAAATGAACACACCACACACCCCAACTCCACAATCATTCAACTCACAACTTATGGGGATGCACATGTTACAAACTCACATACAACATGCCAAACAACATGCCCACCTACCACATATGACAGCACAACCTACTGTGGAAACCTGGGCTAGCCATGTACATAAGCCATCAATGACATGGCACCTCAGCCACACAATAGCAGATTGTGGGGAGAGGTGGGAGCTAGGCATGTGCGAAGGAGGCAAGTGACCCATGAATGAGAATGTACACAATGCCAAGTGTGGCTTGGATGTGCTGGACAGACTGCAGTATGCAGACCACAGACATGTCCATGTCGACATATACTGCTGGTGTTTGGAGTGCAGTGGACAGTGGACGCAACCATGTTACCTCAGCCAGTGGGGAAGATCGTGGAAAAGTAGCTTGTCACGTCCCCTGGTAAGCGTGAACGGAGTGGGTTGGCCCGGCGTATGCCAGGCTAGCTTAGGGGTGTGAATAAAAAGCAAGTAGCTCTGGACATGGTTCTCTTCCGGAATGGCCAACGTGTCTGCCAGGGTGGCGTCTCTCACCCCGCCACGACGCTGACGCCGTGAGCCGTGAGCCGTGTTGCCTGGGCTCCTGTGCGCCTTCTGCACCCCGGGCCACTGGTCCCCAGACCAGTCTTGCCCACCCCTGCGCACCCAGGCTTTACTGCTCACCTGCCAACACCGGCGTGTGTCAGAGAGGGCCCACCACATGCCAGTGCAAACTCCAATCCCGAGACCCGCATCCTTGCCAGCCTCCTCTGACCACCACGGCCTCCGGGACACAGGCCCACAGTACTCCTTACTCGTTGACATACTCCATCACTGCCTCCGGCCTACACTGCGGTCTAGTAGGTCACATATCATTATGGCCGAGTTCAAATATCAAGGGCCACATTTATGTTACTATACTCCCTTCGATGTGGTGCTACCAAGTCTGTGCATAGCATTCCAAGCACACCGGTCTGTGGTCCCTTGCTGACCGCTGCCTCCGGACTGCACTGCGGCCAAGTAGGTCACACGTTTGGAACTGAGTCTTGATTGCTAAATGGCAGAGTACATTTCATTGTACGCAAGGAGAGGAGTAAGAGGAACAAGCGGTTCAGTACGGAGGGAAAAAGGATCATCGTTACGGAGGTGATCGAAAACACTACCAACAACTGCTCTGGTGCCACTAACTCTGTGTATCGCAAGCCAATGACACGTGGCTGTGGGCCCCTGCTGAGCGCTGCTTCAGGCCTACACTGCGGCCAAGTAGGTCACTCATTTGGAACTGAGTCTTGATTTATTTATGGCAGAGTTCATACCATTGTACAGGCCGCACCGCAGATTGCATCCCCTCTCAGTCTGTGCCCTGACATTCATGGACACTCTCTGGTTGAATTTTGGTGGCGTCTGAGTCCATGGCCTGGGGGTTGTCGTCATCATCATGTAGGTAATACTGACTTGATGGTAAAAAGTGAGGCTGTAGCATTCCACTCCTCCATTTGCCTGTTTCTGTTGGCTTCTGCCCTCTGCATCATTCCCTGAAAGGACACCTTCCACTGCCCCCGGCTACCCTCCGCGACATTCACCTTCATTAGGTACCTTTACTACTCCTAAACTGAGAAAAATCCTAACTTTAAGATTTTCGGTATTCAAAGAAAGCATTTAGGAGTCCTAAAGTTAGGAGTCCTAACTTTACTACTCCTAAACTGAGAAAAATCCTAACTTTAAGACTTTCGGTATTCACAGAAGGCATTTAGTAGTCCTAAAGTTAGGAGTCCTAACTTTACTATTCCTAAACTGAGAAAAATCCTAACTTTAAGACTTTCGTTATTCACAGAAGGCATTTAGGAGTCCTAAAGTTAGGAGTCCTAACTTTACTACGCCGAAACTGAGGAAAATCCTAACTTTAAGATTTTCAGGATTCAAAGAAAGCATTTAGGAGTCCTAAAGTTAGGAGTCCTAACTTTACTACTCCTAAACTGAGAAAAATCCTAACTTTAAGACTTTCGGTATCCACAGAAGGCATTTAGTAGTCCTAAAGTTAGGAGTCCTAACTTTACTATTCCTAAACTGAGAAAAATCCTAACATTAAGACTTTCGTTATTCACAGAAGGCATTTAGGAGTCCTAAAGTTAGGAGTCCTAACTTTACTACGCCGAAACTGAGGAAAAACCTAACTTTAAGACTTTTGGTATTCACAGAAGGCATTTAGGAGTCCTAAAGTAAAGACTCCTAACTTCTGCGAATACCAAAATGAGTAAGTGCCTTCTGTGAATACCAAGATGAGTCAGTGCCTTCTGTGAATACCAAAATAGGAGTAAGTTTAGGATTTTGTCTTAAGTTAGTTCTGTTAATCAGGCCCACACTTTCCTGCTATGTGAGGTGTGATTGGCCAGTATCTAAGCAAAAGCGGACCCAGTTGTGTTCTCTGTTCTGCAGTGTAAGTGTTGCACATTTTACCACATTGTCGTCAATGTGGATGTGCTGTTATTGCTATGTGTGTGTGCTGCATTGTGGGGAAGTCGCCCCTGCAGCTGTGATTTTGCTGCCCCTTATCCCTATGAGGCGGTGCGCCTTTGACTTTTGTGCTCTTACGGTGCTGAGATGTAGGCAACTTGGGTCATTTGGGCTCTTGGATGGTTATTGTACTCTTGTGCATTGTTTGTCTGCAGATGTATTGTTGACGTCAGGGGTTGTTAGTGCACGTGGATGTGTCAGAGTGTGACCAGCTCCTTTCTGGATGTGGTCCACACTCAGCCACCTCAGTAACGTTGCATGCACAATGTTAGGATGATTGTACTGCAGCCATGCTAATTGTCATGTAGTGTCAGTTGCATTGTCAGTGTGGCTCACAAATACGCATCTGTGTTGGGTTTTGCACGTGTTGGTTGTGAGATTGGTGATGTGTCGGGTGGGACCCCTTTGGGCACATGATGGAAGGTGGCATACTTGGTGTTTGTATGTGTGCTGCAGTGTGCCACGGGGATCAGGGACATAATCCAGGGTCATTGTGGGTGTGCAGTGTGCTACACATTGTTGTGCCTGTGTGCCATTGTGCCCATCTACCCCCGTCCCCCAGTCCCTGGTCATTACTCATCCTGTTGATGTTGTGTCAGGTCATATCGAGCTGTGTCCGGACTCCCAACTCCTTGCGCTGTCTTCACACTGATGACTGTGGCCACCATTTCCTCCGGCTCCTCCTGTGACGCAGGACTCCCAACTCCAGTTGCTGTTACTGTCTTCCTGTTGACAGTGGGTTTCTGCTTGGTTTGGCTTTTCACATCATGCCAGCGCCTCTTGACCTCCTCCATTGACCTCCTCGACACTCTGACTGCATTCACGTTGTACACGATGGAATGCCATATTTCCGTTTGTGTTGCCAATGACACAGTGGAGGTGACCAACAGTTGTTGGTAGTGTTCTGTCACCTCCGTGACGATGATCCTGTTTTCATGCGGACTGTAGCTGTCTTCCTCTTCCTCTACTCCTTGGCCTTCACCGACCCCTAGGTTTCTTGCTGGTGGTCTGTGGGTCTTGTGGGGTTCTCGTTGACCTCTGCACTCGGTCCAGGTGCAACCATGGTGCTACGCAGTTATTTATTTTTCCCTTTTTTTTGTTCTGCTTTTATGGTGCATTTTCCCACATGAGGTGTGGGAATTCCAGGGCTGTCACTGGTTATCGCTGGATTTTGTTTCGCAGTTTGGGACATCGCCGCTTTTTTCGCGATCGTGTTTCGTGTTCTTTAGGGTTCACGGTATTTTTACCGCTGTCATTTGACGCGTTATCGTGGGACTATCGCATGGTACTGCCGGGTTGAGAATACTACGTTAACACTGTGTTGTTTTCCCGTGATAGACTGCGGTATGCAAAGTTGCATTAAGCTAATTTTGTGATATTTATCACACGTTCTTGAGAATATCCCCGTTTGTGTCTTATGAACAGAGCTAATTGTGGATGCTCCTCACCCTGGTAAGGTGAGCCATTATTTTTCATAAAATGCTCGCCGCAGGAAGTTTCTCTGTATAGCCATCATTTCACAAAAGTTCCTCTATTTTTACAGGG
Source organism: Triturus cristatus (assembly GCF_964204655.1). Lineage (NCBI taxonomy): Eukaryota > Metazoa > Chordata > Amphibia > Caudata > Salamandridae > Triturus > Triturus cristatus. The sequence continues at coordinate 541,752,560 of NC_140594.1, read as the reverse complement.
CATCAGAAGGGAACTGTCAACCATTATAAGTCTATATCAGACACTTATTCATCGATCAAGAACAATTATTGTTGCTACTCCATAGTGGTCCCCTCCTTGAACATCAGGCTTCTACTACCTCAGCCAGTATGAATTTTCTTACTTATACATTCAATCAAATCCAATCCATGTCTACATGACCTTACTATAGGCCATTCTTTCCTCCCCAGACCGTAGGCAATTTTAGTCCTGATGAGACCCTTTTAGTCTTCCAGGGTTCAAAACTCTGTCGACATATGTACAAACAGCAGAGAGGGTATGGAGCACGTAAAGAAACAGGTAGGAGTGTCACAGGATATTGCTCATTCCACCTGGAGAAAACATGGGGGAAGGGGGGGAGCTCCCTTGTCGGAACTAGGGCTCTCACACACCTAGCAAGCTAGGTGTCATGCTTCATCATATGAGCCTTTCCCTCGTCAGGTCGGCGCTGCAATACCTGACGGGCACCCAGTATGGGGCTCTTTGGCAGGGATCTTCTGTTCCTGCTGAAGGGTGAGGTGGGGGTAAGAGGCCTAGGTAGTGTAGATGTGAAGTGTGTGGATTAAAACAGGTCAGTTAGTCCTTAGAAATAATTTTATTCGGGGAGGTAAACTGCCTAGTTACAAATGAGAAGAGAGGCAGTGAACTAGATATAAGGGTTCTAGCTATGTATGCTCTACTCTTATGTGGTCAACATGTTTCATGCTCTCAGCGTCCGGAGGATCAGGGCACTTCGTCAGGACCTAAAGAACTATCTACACACCATGATAAGTGAGGTTTCTACATACCATGCGTTCAGGTATGTACCCTGCTGGTGGGAACAAAGTACAAATGTTGGTAACAGCAGCACAGATTCTAAAGTTACGTTCAAAACTCAAATAAGGTGTACCAGTCAAGGACGTGATCGTACACCCATTTTCTACACCATGCTGTGGTGTGGTGATTAAGGATAAAATCTCATGCACAGGCATGTGTGAAGAGAAATGTCAAAAGTGCAGACACACGGTGGTGTGCATGATAGACTCAATTAATCAAGCAAAAGCTAGTGAATATATATTTTTTTTAAAACATTAAAATAACAGAGAACCTGGAGTAAGGCTCACCGGGATGGCTGTCTAATGCAGACTGCAACAGAATCCGGCGGTCTGAGGACACCAATAGTGTTTCCTAATGTGTAGGGAGAGAAATCTCTGGGTGAATATAGGTCACCGGGGTAAGCAAGGCTTGCTAGGAACCTGAGCGGCAAAGACAGCCTGGGGGTAGGTAACAAGTGGAAGGCCGCAGGGGGGGCACCCAAAGCCCACACCACTAAGGTAAAAGAACTGCCAACCGTGCATCATGAGCCACGGGGGTCCCGGGGTCCAGGACGTCCACAGTGGTGTCCGTGTTGGGGGTCAACAGTGAGGACGAGCCACAGCAAAGACATTTCGGTACGCGCAGTCACATGTAGCGAGCATCGGTAGGAAACCTCAGTACGAGTGAGGCAATGCGAGCGCCCCCTCAAGTGGCGCTCCAACCACGGTTACCTCGCCAACAGGGATGTCAGGGCGGAGAGGTAACCTGAAGTCAAAGAGGTTCACTTACCCAAGTTCGCTGGGTGATGGCATCTACACCTACCCTGGCGCCGGCTCGGGGATGGTAGTAGTGAACCCGGGCCGGTGAGTTAAAATACACTAGTGATGCTTCTGAAAGTTGCGAGAGTTCCTACGTGTGAGGTAGACTCTCGAAAGAGTTGTGGTGTGCGCTGTAACACTGGCTCGTAACCAGAAGCTACTGTGGCCATCCTGGAGTGATAGCGAGGTGGTATTACGATGTGCCCACATGATGTAAGGGGCAAGCAACTAGAAAGCTGCTGGTAGAAGTGGTGAAAAAAGTGAGTGGTTGTACTATTATCCTAGTTGAAAGTTACCCCACTTTTACTGTTGTGCTGGTTACTCGAATTCCAGTCGCTATGTGCCCAGCGGTACCCGCGCGAGGGAGACTCTTGCGAGAGCTGGGGTGGGTGCTGTAGCAATTGCTGGTAACCGGCGACTACTCTGGCCATCTTGAAGTGATAGCGAGGTGGTATGTTACATTGTGCCCACGTAAGGTGGAGGGCAGGCAACTCGAAGTCTTATAGTAATAGTGATAAAAAAGGTAGTGGTGCTTTTACCCTAGTATAATGTTATCCCACTATCACTCTTATACTGGTTGGTGGTGTTCCAGTAGCTGAGTGCCTAGTGGTACCCGCAAGGGGGAGGGGGGAGAGGGGTGGAAAATTAATAGAGGCCCATCTCTGGTAAAGGGTTAGAGTGGACCTGTCTCGCCCTCTAGGGTTCTCGGGCTAAAGTGAAACCATTCCCTGTAGTATGTCTGTCACGTCATCCATTGCATGTAATTAATGAGAGGGACAGTGGCATTTGGGGGAAATATTGAAGCACAGGGCTCGTCATATTTGTTAAACCCTTTCCAAGGCACAAAACTGGGTAGATAGTGATCAAGGTCATAGAGGATGGGACAGATATGAGGTAAGTAGGTCGTATACCCATGGTGGACGTCGGGTAAAAAAAATTAATTTACATTAGTGGGGTCCAGGGAATGTCGTCATTAAGACCTGCACGGTGTGCCAAGAGTCTATTGACCCATCTCTGCTCAATCCTGAACAGCGCTGGCTGCGAGATCTGTGCATGTGATTATAATAACACCCACCGTAGGGAATCAGGGGGGTGTTGAGCATCTTTGAAGTGCGTGTTTAGTTTAGTTGTGGCCCTTTGGCATCTGATGTTGCCTTTATGTTCAGTTATTCGGGTCTTGGCTGTGCGCATCGTCATGCTTATGTACATCATGTTGCATAGGCAGGTGATCATATAGATGCAGTGTGTGGTGTTACAATTGGTGTGAAGATTGAGTGTCCACTTGAAATTATCTGTAAAGATTATCTCAAAAGTCACACTAGTCAATTTACAGACTGCACAGGAGCCACAGGGGTGATGTCCAGTTACAGGAGAAAGTCCCCACAGTGTAGCTTGTGTGTTGGTTTTGGTATATGCAGGTCTTGTGTGTATTAGGACATCCTTGAGGTTGCGTGTTCGTTTGTATGCAAACCTAGGCCTAGGAATGCTTAACTCTCCTGTCTCTAGGATGGACCAATGTTGCAGGATGATTTTCTTAATACGAGTTGAGTCAGGAGTGAATGATGTAACACATGTGATAGTGTCTGTCGTGGGTTTAGGGTGTGTCTCAAGAAAGGCCTCTCTAGGGTTGTTCCTTGCTCTTTTCATGGAGTCCCTGATTTAATGTTGAGGGTAACCCCTGTCCCTGAGGTTGGCAGCCAACGTATTCGCTTCTGTTTTGTAATCTGAAGTCATCGTACAGTTGCGTCTGATGCATAAAAATTTCCCAAAGTGAAGGTTGTCCCTCAGGGCTCGCGGGTGGTGACTGTTGTAAAGTAACAGGCTGTTACAGTCAGTGGGTTTCCTGTCCGTCAGTCGGATAGTCAGGTGTAGGAAGGGTATGCTAGTATCCGAGATAGTGTAAGTGAATTTGAGAAACTCGTTTTGATCATTGATCCATGTGACAATTTCTTCGCAGGTCGTGCGGTCCCCTTTCCAAAATATCAGAATGTCATCGATGAAGCGTTTCCACAATTTAAAGTTGTGGCGGTAAGGGTTGTTGGTGTTGTGGATGACGTCTCTTTCAAAATCTGCCATGTACAGGCAGGCTAGACTAGGGGCAAAAGTGCTGCCCATCGAAGTGCCCGGGCTTTGGTGGTATAACTGTCTCTTGTATTCACAGAGGTTTTCCGTCAAAGCCAGGGTTGCACAGTCCATGATAAATGTCACAGGTGTGGGGGAGGTCCAATCCAGGGTGTTAAGTGCAGTCTAAACTACTGCCAAGGTGGCTCTCTGGGGTATATTAGTATATAGTACCTCCACGTCAAGAGTGACAAGCAGGTCTATAACATTGTTGTTATCTGTTTCCCCGATGATTCTGAGGATGTCTGTGGTATCACGGACAAAGGAGGACATCTGCCTCACCATGGGTTGGAGAAAGTAGTCACAGAACTTAGAGAGGGGCTCCAGTAAGGAACCAATGCTAGAAACTATAGGGCAACCAGGAACCGGGGTAACACCTTTGTGTATTTTGGGTAAGGTGTAAAAGTATGGTACCCTCAGATCCTTGGTCAGCAGAAAAGCTGCTTCCCTTTGACTGATCCATCCATTAGTTTCGGCCTCGAAAACCATCGTAGAAATTGTGGTAGAGAGGTGAGGTGTGGGGTCGACTGTGAAGGGTTGCGTAGCATCTGTCGTTACGCAGTTGGCAACTGCATTCAGCATCGTAGTCGACAGTCGATTGGATTACTGTGGCCCCCTGCCTTATCTGCTTGTTTAATAATGATGGTTAGATCATCAGCGAGGCTGGTCGCTGCGAGCAGTTCGGCGTTGGACAAGTTATGGAAAGGAGTTTTGTTCTGAGGAAGATCCAGGTCTTTGAGAACAGCATTCTCAAATGCTAGGACTTCCACAGGGACCATACTGTTGTTAGGGGTAAAGGTGGATGCATTCCTCAGTTCTGAGTCCTCCGGCTCACTGATTGAATGGTCTTAAAAGTAGGTTTTCAATCTTATCTTTCTGAACAAGTTCTGGACCTCACAGTGGTCTCTGAATCTGTCCACCCGGGGTGTGGGAACAAAACCCAGGCCTTTCTCTAGCACTGATTGTTCGTGTTCCGTGAGTGGACGGTGCAAGAGGTTAACCACTAGTGTCTCTTGCCTTGTGTTCTGCTCCTGGGCTCTATGTTGTAGGCCGATTGGTCCTGCCATTGGACCTGTTTCTGAGAGCTTCTTCTGTTGCGCCCTCTTACGCTGCCCCAACCTCTGTCTAAAAAAGGGGTTTGCTATTGTTGAAGAATTGGGGTGGTCCATGTTTGTAAGGTGGGTATTGCCAGAACAGAGGGGGCGGACCCTGATAGACTGCTGGGCCCTGAAAGGATGGCATGCCATAGTATTGATTAGGGCATGGTCCCTTCATGGAGTTATTGATACCCCATATGTACAAAGACAGAATGGTTTCATAATTGTGACACAATGATTCATTCCCTGTGTCTTTAACTTTACTGAATATGAAACTGCTGTCTTTTGATAGATACCAACCAATATACCATGTATGTTCACATTGTACTTCACTTTCTCAGCTTTCATTTCAGTTTTGGTTTGTCTTTTCTCCTGGGGTGTATTAACTCTTCCTTTCTTCTTTGAGAAACACTTACAAATTGGACTTCGAAATAATTTTTGTTTAATAAAACTCTGTTCGGCTGAACTGCAGCTGTTCATAAACACTGTCTGTGCTTGAATCTTTCGCAAAATTCCTTATTCAAGATTACTGTTGATTGAATCACAAATGTTGTTATAAAGATGTATTCAACACAGAAAGATCTGTTTCATAAGAACGCTAGTTCCAAGCAGGGCCGGACTTGCGGTTGCGGGCACCGGGCACCCGGCACCGGGCTGGTTTTAGACAACTGGGGGCCATTTTTGTTAACGGGGAGTCCTCTACAAGAAAAGTGGCACAAAGCTTTCCACTAGCAACACCCCACCCCCGGGGGCTGGCCGAGATCTTGCCAGAGCCGGTTTTGGTTCCCAGTCCAGACCTGGTTTTAAGGATAACTTGATACCCCTGATCACATGTACATGCGGGGTGCTCTTTTTCTTGTTTAAATATAGTTCCAACTGAAGGGCATTATAAGTCAACCAATATTCAACAAACCATGATGCTAAGGAGCAAACTTTTCTGGGATATGATTTAGTGTCCGGCCATACGCCTTTTCCTGACTAAACTGATTTTCATGACCTCCTCTACCTTTTATCACACGTTCCTAATGATTATTTTTGTAAAAAATTATTTTCTGACCCATTGCTTACATTTCATCCGGCCCGAACCGGAGAGTACGGCCTGGGTGCGGAGAGTACGGCCCTGGAGCGCAGATTCCGGCACTATTGCGGACATAAAGATGCAACTCATAAATGACCTCTGTAAATTCCAAAAGTTGTAAACTTTTTCCTCAGATTACCTGTGTGAATTGGGTCCGTCAAGTTTAAACTTGCAACTAAAATGGATACTTATGCACAGGTCCTGTTGAACATTACAACAATAATGGCACTATTCCTTACTAAGTCCAGTTAGGTCTCAATAATTTAAAACTGAGCTCAACCCTTGGTAGCTGAAGCACAGAACAGGCAGTCTTAATTTAGGAGAAATGTGTAAAGCAAAGTAGAAAGCAATCCCACTCCAAATGAGAACACAGAGAAACATTTAATGAGCAGATAGACACAAAAACAACAAAAATTAGATATGGGGAACCAGAGATATGATTTGTCAAAGTTTTAGATGTATCCAGTGCCAAAATGCACAAAGCACCAACCATGGGTGTCTGGTCGTGCTAGACCAGGTCAAAGTCAAAAGTTAAAACAGACTGTGATACAGCTTGGATCAGATAGAAGGACCAGGTTCAGTCCGTCGGAAAGATTTACCTTCTGATTTGGAAAGTTTTTTTGAAATCGACAAATCTTAGCGGGGTAATGCAGCAGTATGTGACCGAGATGGGTTCAACATGTCCAGATAGCTGTCAGACAAAGTCCCAATGAAGCCTTTTACCTTTGATGGGAAAGCTCTGAGTGGTAGAAATTCGAATCTTGTGCCCAGGAAAGGTCTCTTGCTGGCTAGAAACTTTCAGCATCATCAGCAAAGTCAAAGTCCTTTCAGAGGGGTAAACTGCCAAGTTGAATTCAATTGGTGTTGCTATGGTGGCAGCTTGGGGTCAGCGTTGGTCCGTTGGTTAACTCTGGTTCTTGTGCCAAAATTCTTGGAAAGTTTCCAAGGCCTGGCTTTTAAGATTAGGCAGGAGGACTCCACTCAGATATGTTTTCAAGGGATTAGAACCTTAGAAACACCATTTGAGGCTCACGACTCACTTCAGGGGAAGCCACTGTTGAGGTCTAGGGCAAGTTCAGTTGGAACTGTTTATCTGTCTCTTCAGGAAGGTGGGTTTCTTGCAGATTTTTGTAACCCAGTAGCTTAACAGTAGGCTACCCAACAAGCCCTTGGAGTTCTTTCCTCCCCTCTGTCCTGGGTACAAGTGGGACCAAGTCCAAACCTTGGGGTATCTTCTCTCCACAGGTTACAGTGGATGCAGTCCTCTTTCTGATGTCAGGTTTCAGCAGGTGCAGTCCTTCTTCTGTCTTCCCAGGTACAGCAGTGTTCTGAGGAGGGTATACAGAGGTGTCACATATATGTCTGTGTCATGCCACACCTGGGTCCTCAGCTTTGTAAGTAATGTTTACCCTTACCTAGAAGTTCTGGTAGCAGAAATCATCAGACCTCCTCCTTAATGGTAGTTTAAAAATGACTTCCTGACTTTAGCACTACTTACCTGTTGTCAACCATATGTGGAAACAATGGTTAATGTACTGGTATTTGTTTTGTGCATGTTCATTATACTTGCATTGTGCCTCAAATCATTACATCGATAATTGTGCCCCAGCTTGTCCTTCTTTATATCAGCACTATTACCAGTGTAGAGCCCAGTAGCAAAGCATGCTTATTAGTCCCAGTGCAAGATTTGCTGAACTCTCTTGAGAATTTGGCAAATGTCAGCAACCATCTTGGGTGTGATCAGTATTTAAATTGGGCCCAAGGGTTATCACTTGCTTTGCCGCTAGACTTTGGAGTGAAAAGGGTCTCCTCGGCCCTCCACCTACTGCAAGCACACCTCCATTTCCACTGATTTTTGGATATCCCTAGATTCTGAAACCTGAATATAGAAGGGAAAAACTAAGAGCATTAAAAACTAGCCAAGAACCAAGGTACAAATTAAACTCACATAGCTATGCACAAGAGTTCAGCATGCTTTGATAACAATAATGGTCAAGAAACTCATAGTAACTAACAGTATTGAACTCATAGCTCCTTTATTTGTGGTGTGACTTGAACCCCTCAAATGATCTAACGTTGCTGGAACCATTGCTTACCAATATTATGGCAAGATTATAACTATGCAATGGACAATCAGAAGAGAACAAGTATGATGCTATTATTAATTAAAAATTATAAACCAAAGTATGTTTCAAGAATTGTAAACCAGATATAGCGATAGTGGTATGTGATACATGGTAAAATTCAAATGTATTATCTCTGTTACAAAAAACCTGAGAGGAGAATTGAAGAACAGTCGCAAAAACTAAAAATGAGAAGCAGAGGAGATATCTGTTAACTGATTTATCATCACTCAGCACCATTCACACTACAAGTAGTTGAATCTCAAGTAGAATGAAGTGGTAACTCAATCAGACTAGTATTCAGAAAATGTACCTTGGTAGAGTACTTAAATAAACCCTTGATTTTTTAAGGTCAATAACAAGCTACATGCGCTGAATATAGAATGGTACATCCAGAAACAAGAAGCCCTTTGTAGTCCTGACCATCTTCCTTGTCATTGGCACTTAGTCACAAGCAAGAGAGGCATGGCATAGAAGGAGTTGGGTCAATTTTGTCTCTGCAAAGCCATTGTGCAGCTTGACAGTCTGGCACAAGCTTGTGGGTGAGGGTGACTAACCAATAGAAAAAAAATCCCAGAGGCAATCTTACCCACTTTTCCATAATTACCTGGGTGTTTGGCCCTAAAAAGCATACAGTGCACTGCTCTCCCAAAATTCAAAATGGTAGAATATTTCTTACCTTGGTCAGAGCTCTGGGTAGACCCCTGAGGTGTATTTAAAGAAATGAGGTGCACCCACTGCAAAACCAGTTCTTGGGCAGATTTTCCCTCCACTGGGATTGGTATCACTCTGATTACTTAGAAAATGACAGGAGAAGGCTTACGTATCTGTTACATCTGCCTGTGACAGGGGCTGCCCCTTTGAAGCTTGTATGTTAGTAACCACATCCCTTAGGCCATTCTGTTACAAGCATTTCACATCTCCCGTCAGGCTGCCAGATTGCCAGGTCACAGTTAGGGATGATCTCATAAAGGGCTACGAAAGGCTTGAAGCAGGAAAATGCAAACTTTCTATAAGTGCCATTATCAAAATACTAATTTAAAATCCGAATTTACCATCGGTTTGGAGTTTAAACTGTCATTACCTTGAGGCTTTGAGTCATGGTTCTAGCTATAGTCAAACCGAAGTTATACATTATGACGTGTTATAATGCAACCTAATGTTTTTTTCTTAGAGAGCCAGCCATGCCTCAGTGAAAAACAACTTTGGACATTTTTCACTGCAGGACATGTAAAACTTAAGGACACATCAATTTTTTTAAATACCAGCCACTCTGCCTTATGGGCACTTAGTGTATTTATTGGTGACTTGCCAGCTTTCGAAAGGAAAATGTAGTCCTGGCAAAATGTGTACTTTGCCAGGTTGAACTTGTAATTTGAAAACTACACAGGTAGACTGCAGTGGCAGGCCTAGAGCCATGTTTCCACTTGTCACTTTAGTGGTGACAAAATAATTGCTAAAGTCCACTGGTGACATTAAATAACAGGCCCTGGGTACACAGAATACAATATACTAGGGTCTTACAGTTAAATTAAATATGCCAAATAGGTATTAGCCAATTGGACATGTTTTAGAAGTCATAGAACATAGATAAAGCCACCGTGTAAATAAAGTCCATATACTCATCCATTCACTCACATATTCACCCATCCATCTATTGCTCAGTCACTCACCTATTATTATCCATGCCATTAGTTGTTCACTCAGTTAGCCTTCTATACATTCACTCATAGATCAAACTGTTGGCTCATTCAAATATTTCCTCACTCACTCAAACATCAGCAATGCCACAGACACAAACACCTGCTAATTTATGAAGAAACAATTTCACCAGTTATGTGCTTCGATAATGCCAGCTCGCATGTGGCGTAATACAAGAAGTAATCAGAGAAACTGGGAAAAATCAATGCTACTGCATGTGACAATTAACAATTTTAGCAAAGAACAGTCAGCATATTATAAATGATATAGTAAGCATGGTGAATGTTAATGATAGGAAATGAAAAGGCAAATGGCCTTCACTATTTTGAGACTGAAAAACTTACAGTAAACAGTGACAGTAGGTGATGAAAGTGTATGTTTATTCCAGAGGTAAATCCTAGGCTGCTGGAACAGAGCTGCACTAACAGGATGTTTTCTGTGTATTCTTAAAAGGGAATATGTTTCCTATTTTGAATGATGCAATTAACACTGCTTTTTGCAAAGTATGTAAGTTTTGTACCGCACCTTGCTGGTGCCCGCTGCCTCGCTGCCTGTTGCCGGTATTGTTTTTCTCTTTTCCCTCACATTGTGCCCATTGTAATCCATAACGCTGTTTCCCCCTTTATCTTTTTCCTCTGTTGGTGGATTTATTCTGTTTGCTGTGCCCTTATCATGTGCTTACTTAACGCTGTCTACCCCATTTATTTATTCCTCTGTTGTTGTAATTGTTGCTCTCCATTTCCCACCAGCGCCATTCCTGCCGTAACCCACCCCTGCTCCCGCCTCCCTCCCGCACGTTCTTCCCCCTCCACTACTTAATGGCGCACCTAAGACAAGCCCGTCTGTGCCTGTCCACGAGCTGACTGTGTCCAGCGCCAGGAACTCTGGATCTCCATGGCCCACCGATATGACACCGCCGCCCTCCCACACTCAACCTCGGAAGACTCACCAACTGCCAAAGAGACACACCTAACACCACCCATGGACAGTTCTCCTGCAGACACTGCCAACGATCAACAGCACCCCCACACCGCCGAAGGTCCACTGGACACCCGCACCTCCGAAGTCCTAACCTGCATCCTCCTCAACGTGCGCTCCCTCCAAAGACATGCCATAGAGATCTGGGACCTGAACGACCCCCTCTCGCCCAACATCGCCTTCTTCAAAGAAACCTGGACAAACGCCACCTCTGGACCCGACATCGCTACTGCCATCCCAGATGGATACAATGTCCAGAGAAAGGACCACCCAAGATGAAGACTCGCCATCGCACACAAAACCTCCCTCCGTCTCTCCACCTCCAGCACGAGCGACCCCCACTCCAACACTTCCACCTCCACTTCTAGATCCAGACCAGCCCCAGGACCACATTACGTGGCACCCTCGCCTACAGACCCCCAGGACCTCGCACCCAGTCCGCAACTACCATCACCGACCTCGTCGCAACCCACGCCATCACCTCCATGGACTGCATCCTACTTGGAGACCTGAACTTCCACCTCGACAACCGCAGCGACCCCGACTCCACCACCCTTCTTGACAACCTCTCCAACCTTGGACTGAAGCAGCTTGTCACCAGACCCATGCACAGAGCAGGAGACGCTCTCGACCCTATCTTTGCAGGAGGGACAAATGTCTGCTTCAGCCACACCACGCAGCCCCTCTGGACGGACCACCACTGCGTACAATTCACCTTCAATACCACCACCACACCCAAACCCTCCCCGCGCCCACCACAAAGGAACTGAAGTAAGATCACCTCAACACCACCCTATTCCTAGACCCCCACAGTGCCATGACCGACGCCAACTCCGCAGCAAAAGAACTTCACTGCTGGATCTCCAGCTGCACCGACAAGCTCGCACCCCTCCGCCACCCCACCAAACAACACCCCCAGAAGGCCACCTGGTACATCACCAAACTCAAAGAAGTCAGGCGCTCCTGCAGACACCTCGAGAAGACCTGGCGAAACCAAAAAACCTGAACAAACACAAGAACGCCCTGAAAGAATACCACCAGCAGTTAAGAGACACGAAGCGGACTTTCATCAAGAACAAAATCCACACCAACGCAACCAACGCCAAAGAACTTTTTAATGTAATACAGCAAATCACCAAACCCCCCAGTGAAGCCACAGTCATTACACCATCGCAGGAACTCTGCAACAAGCTAAGCTACTACTTCCATCTGAAAATCAAGGCCCTCTATGAAACATTCAGCGAACAGACGACAGACACCACCCCCTACCCACCGCTGACAACAAGCCGAACGTCACTACCTGGAATCCCGACACCGTCGAACACATCACCGCGACCATGAAAAACACCCACTCAGGAGCCCCCACAGTCCCTTGCCCACCATACATCTACCACTGCGCAATTTAGTATTACCCTATCCCCTCACTTTACGCTGTCTGGACTACTTATTTACAGACCTCCTGGTCCTGATGGAGTTTTCCACCTTAGTCTTCCCGAGGTCGTTGCGTCTCTAGCTCTGAAGACAGCCAACTTTACAATTATTGGTGACCTCAACCTTCACATGGATTCACCACTCACCAGCACAGTTGGTACCTTACTGGCCGATCTGGAGGCCCTTAAAATTGACCAGCTGGTCGACCAAGGGACTCATAGTGGAGGGCATATACTCGACCCCTTCCTTACGAACATTCCGAATGTTCTACTTAGCGCTCCCACACCCATGGCCTGGACTGACCATTTTTTAGTACAAGGTCATATCACTTTATCGTCCCCCGTGTTTGAACCCTATTCTCTAAGTGTTTTTAAACGCTCATGGAAGAAGCTTAATTAGAGGAATTTCAGCAGTTTCTTCTGACACACCGTCCTCCCCTTTCTACAGAAATCACTTGTAGCTATGATAGCTTTTGTGAGTGGCTTACGTCAGCACTTGACTCCTTCATACCTGCCAGGTGGACTAAAATTAGATCTAGTCCCTCAAGTCCTTGGTACACGGACTCGCTCAGAATACTTAAATCCGCCTGTAAAAAAGCGGAGCGTGCCTGGCGCAAAAGGTATGACGTTGAGCTCAAAAAAACGTACAGATCTTGTACGAGGCACTACCATCAGGCTATCTGCAAGGCCAGAGCTACCTATTATGCGATGGAAATCAAAAATAGCCCAAATCCGACTAAGATTATCTTCCAAATCTGTAAGGAGCTAACCAGCAAACAGACCGCTACTCCTGTTAAAGCTACACTGACTCAATGCGAAAAAATAGCCACTTTTTTTGTAGAAAAAGTTGAGGCAATCTATAGATCCTTTCCCCAAGACTCTCGGGCGCAGTATCCTTCTAGTATTAGGCCTAACACCGCCCCACAACTTCTTTCTATTCGTGGTCCTAATCCAGAGGAGTTTAAAAAATTAACCATGAAAGTTAGATCAGGTTTCCCTACGGACCCTTTGCGCCCTACACAATTCCAAGAGCTCGAAGAGTGCTGTTACCCGGCTATCCTTGATCTTATTAATTTATCCTTTGATACAGGAAGTGTTCCAGTCAAATGGAAACAAGCTACCGTTGTTCCCATCCTGAAAAAACCCTCCCTGGACCCCTCTCTTCCCGAGAGTTACCGTCCCATCTCCCTCCTCCCCTGGATCTCCAAACTAGCGGAATCTCATGCCAATTGCGTCCTGTCTTCCCATTTGTTGGAAGCTAACATCCTCGACCCTTCTCAAAATGGGTTTCGAGCGCACCACAGCACTGAGACCGCTCTCCTTGCGGTAGTGGAACAAATTAGAAAGTTGCTTGACAGAGATCAAACGGTAGCGCTGATCCTGTTAGATCTCAGCGCTGCCTTTGATACCGTCTCTCACTCTGTCCTTCTCCAGCGACTCTCGGAAGCCGGGGTCGGCCAGATCGCTCTCGATTGGTTTCAGTCTTTTCTTACAGACCGATCCTTTCAGGTGTCCACACCGCCTTTTGTCTCCGCCTCCCGTCCTATCTTGCAAGGTGTTCCTCAGGGGTCGGCTCTCAGCCCAACCTTGTTCAACCTATACGTCCAACCATTGGCCGAGGTAGCCCAGAGATACGGTCTCACCATGGTGTCTTACACCGATGACACTCAGCTGGCGGTGGCACTTAACGGTGAGTCCGCCATGGACGCCGTTGCCTTTCAGGTCGCTCTACGTGGAGTTATGGGATGGATGCCTCAAAAACCGAGGTCCTAATCTTTGGAAAAAACACCGACCTCTGGGGTAACCAGTGGTGGCCCCCGGAGCTTGGTCCTGCTCCGGTGCCTGCTGACGAGGTCAGAAATCTTGGGGTGTGGTTCGACAACAAGCTGTCCTACATTCCCTATACTAAAAGATTGGCCGGGATCTGCTTTGGCACTCTACAGTGTCTCAGACCAATCTTTAAATTTTTTGACCCTACCACCAGGCAAATCATAGTTCAAGCTATGGTCCTAAGTAGACTGGACTATGCTAGTTCGCTTCTACTAGGACTTAACAAACCGGAGCTTTTTCGCCTCCAGCGCATCCAAAACACGGCGGCCAGGATGCTGGTTGGCCTGCCAAGTTTTTGCTCTGCCCGCCAAACCATCCAAAATTTGCATTGGCTCCCGGTGGAGCAGAGGATTAAATTTAAGGCACTTTGCCTTACCTTTAAAATTCTAAAGTTGTCCACTCCTCCTATTCTTGCCCAGACCATTTCCCCTTATCTCCCGAACAGAGCGCTTCGCTCTGCGGGATTAAATCTGGCTATTGTTCCCCGCTTCAAAAGAGCTAGAATGGGTGGACGCTCTTTTTCGGTGCTAGCCGCCTCACTCTGGAACACCCTCCCCCTTTCGCTCCGTTCCATCCCTAATCTTCTTCCTTTCAGGAAATGTTTAAAAAACCTTCCTGTTTGCCACGGTTTAGGTCCTTCACCTCATCTATGACTAGTATTTCTTCGCCGCTATGTTGTATCATCTTCTCAGCGCCAGGACGCCACTTCGCTGCGGCATCTGTGCGCTATACAAAAATAAATAACATAACATAACAGGGCCGCTGCCACCATCGCACCTGAACTAGGACGGTCCATCGATGCCTCCTTCAAAGCCGGCATCTTCCCAAATGACTAGAAGTGGGCGGAAATCAAGCCCCTCCTCAAGAAGCAGACCTGACGGACCTGAAAAACTACCAGCCCATCTCTCTCCTCCCCTTCACAGCCAAAGTCACAGAGAGACTCGTAAATGCTCAGCTGACCACCTTCATTAAAGATAAATCCATCCTAGACTCCTCCCAGTCCGGATTCCGCAGAAACCACAGCACCGAGACCACCCTCCTCGCCGCCACTACTGACATCCTCATGCTACTCGACCAGGGACACACTGTGACCTAGACATCTCCACAGACTTCAACACCATCTCACATCGCACGCTCGCAGTCAGACTTCACGACACGGGGATATGAGGAACCGCCCTCTACTAGATCCGATCCTTTCTATCTGGCAGAAACCAGAGGATAAAACTCCCTCCCTTCCTCTCCAAACCTACAGAGATCAACTGAGGAGTACCCCAAGGATCATTGCTCAGCCCCACGCTCTTCAACATCTACGTTGTCCCCATCACCACCATCGTCAGACAGCATGGGCTCAGCATAGTATCTTACACCGACGACACCCAGCTCCCTCATGAAGAACCCCCAAGACACCAGACTCCACTTCCAGGAAGGAATGAAGGATGTCGCGGCCTGGATGAAAGACAACTGACTGAAGCTCAACTCGGAAAAGACTGAGGTCCTCATCCTAGGACCCTCCAGCTCCTCCTGGGACAACACCTGGTGGTCCTCTGCCCTTGGGAGTCCACCCACCCCCACAGACAACGCACGGACCCTCTGCATCATCCTTGACTCCGCCCTCACAGTCACCGGCCAGATCAACTCCGTCGCCTCCACCAATTTCAACTGCCTTCGCATCCTCCGAAAGACCTTCAAATAGATAGCCCCCGAATGCAGAAAGACCGTCACCCACGCACTCATAACCAGCAGACTGGACTATGGCAATGCCCTCTATGGTATAATCAACAGAACTCTTCTTCACAAGCTCACAACCATCTGGAACTCCGCAGCTAAGCTTGTCCTTGGGACCACACGGCACAAACACATGACCCAACACCTACGAGACCTCCACTGGCTTCCCATAGAGAGGAAAGTAACCTTCAAACTCCTCACCCACGCCTACAAATCCCTCCATAACATCAGACCCAAATACCTCAACGAGAGAGTCTCCTTCTACTTACCCAAAAGGAACCTCCGCTCCGCCGACCTCACCCTGGCAGAGACCCCCTGCATCCGCAGAACCAGAGCAGGCGGAAGAGCCTTCTCCTACATTGCAGCCAAGACCTGGAATGAGCTCTCAGTTAACATCAGACGCTCCCTGGCCCTGCACACCTTCAGGAAGAACCTCAAGACCTGGCTCTTCAACTGAACCGGAGCTTCCCCCCCAGCGCCTTGAGACCCTCACTGGTGAGTAGCGCGCTTTATCAACCCCTGATTGATTGATTGATTGGACATTTTTGCATTGACTGCTCATGAAGAATAATGCATTGTTTTACAAAATACACAAGACTAAGTATTGTTTGTCAAACTCTTTATACTTTTACAGTGAGACAATATTTAGACTGTTCTGAGGCCAGAATTGCATTTCTGTATGCTTAGTAATCATTCACCTACTCACTTCAAAAGAATGTTTTGCTGTTTATCCATTTATGGAGATAGGCTTTTAGGAGGCAAATTTAAGGTTATCATAGCACATTAGTTCTTTCATTCTCCTAGAATACAATTGTTGCAACAGTAATCATATTTGAAGACATGTACAACTCGTTTTACATGTCCTTATCCAACACATGTCCTTTGAAGTTTACTCCGGTGCAGCTCTCTGTCTAAGCCAGCTGATATTTATTTGGAATTCCTCTACCAAGCTAGCATTTATAATTTTGGAGATATGTACAATGGAGACTGGTAAGACACAGGGGAGATGTGCTGTTGTCTGACGAATGAGATCATGATAATTTTTAGACCGAAATTATAAGAGCGTGTCGGCATCATATTTATTTTACTATTTCATAATAGAGGACGTATTGTCTTATGACTACATTACATTTCTGCTCACATCGAAATAAATATTCATGATTGATTTTGAATTGAATGCATCATTTTGCTTCCACTCTTATTATTGATTAGGCTACATATATGTTTATTTAGGGCCTTATGTACTCATGTGGTATGGTGTGATTACTGAAGTGAAGTGCACTTAAAGTAATATAGAAAGTGCATTTACTATGTAACCTCGACATTTATATTTGTGTGTACAATAATGCTTCTTTTACAGTAGCAATGAACAGCAGTTCTGAAACATATTTATATGTGTGTGTTTCAATAATATCAATTAATCTTCATGTATTCACGTATTTCCTTAAAGATATCTTGCATTTTCTGTATAATGGAATAGGTATCAATCAGAATTACATTTTACACGTATAACTTGATTATCTTTGTATCTCTATTCACACAGTTACAACATGTACTAAGATCTTAGCTTTTGCTAACTTTACCAAAGCCCTTAAGCAATTTCAAATTGTTTAAACTTCAAGGTAAATGTTTTTCTTCGGGCACAGTGTCTTTCTTTCCTCTGCAGGTACCTGGTGCATGATCCAATGAATGAAGCAGGGCACATTGTGTGAACAAGAGAGGGAAGTGTGATTGGAGTTGACAGTGATAACATTTAAGGATCAGAAGGGAGGATTAATGTCTGTGTGGAATAAGGAGCTGGAATCCATGTTCACTTTGAAGATGTGGATAAAAGAAGATAAATTACGAGTGTGTTTGCCAAGAAGTATTGTTTGAAGATGGTCACTAAATGGACCTTTGATAGAAGGGTCTTTTGTGGTATGACTGGAGAATACTCTTTAGCTTTGTTTAGATTCCTTTCATACTAGGAAAGGTATAAACCTATATGCGCTATTCTCATTGCTTGGCTTCATGCTATGCAATACTCTTTCTTTAAAGGACTTCTGCAGAAGTTTCTGTATGCTGACACATTTCTATTTTAATGAATTATATTTGGTGTTTCCTATAGCATTCTTTAGTGTAGGTTAGTTTGGATAAAATAGAACTGCTCATGCTTTTCGGGAGGAGGACTGCAACTTTCAATCTCATCACCAGACTGTTTTTCTTATACTTTGCACAATTGCTACTGAAGTCCTCATTTTTTACTTGTTTTTGAGGATAAACTTTGAAAGCTGCTTTGCTTTCCTTGATAATTTTGTAGTGTTATACTATGTTTCTGTATTTGATTGATATTACTCTGGCTTTGAATTTGTAATAAATCCATTCTTAATCCTACTTTCTGTACTCTGAGCTTCACAGTGTGACCGAATGGGTGTGCACTGTAATTGTGAATTGAGACTAAACCTAAATCTTTTGTTCTACAGACACCCTAAAAAGGCCTTTCGCGGCGGGGGGTCCGACTCCTCTCAGTTAACAATTGTGTAGTAGCAAAGATTCTCTGTGAAGAACAAAAAAGTAATATGAAGAATGCATGAATTAATCTCAACCACTAGTAATTCCTCAGGTCACATCTCAGTCCATCTTTTTTTTGCCCCCCATCCTAAATCAGACAGGAATCAGTGACATAGAAATCAACTTTAGTCTTGCTGCAATAGAAACAGTGCAGCAGAAGCTTTCAGGTTAAATCACCTCTGACTGTCAACACTAGCAATCGCAGACTGGGTTTGGCCTAGTTAGGCCTTGTCATCGAGGAATGGCTTGAGTTCTGTGGCATAAATAGCAGAGGACCCAAGTATGGGCATTCCTGCCACATTTAGGGTATCAATTGAATACACAAACAAACGAGGAGCACCATCCATTTTTTTCACAGTAGTGAGAGACTTATAAGATGCTCGGAAGGAGAACACATGGAATGCAGAAAACAAATAGAGACAGTCTTCATTCTGGGTAGTTTGCTGCACAGCTTGGCCTCATCAGTAACCAGTGTACAGTCCAAAAAATAGATGTTCTCCTCACAATACTTCAGACCTAATTCCACACTGGCATCGGTTAAATCTAAACTTTCATAAAAAGTTGTCAATTTCTCCATTGAGACCTTCCAAATTAAAAAAAACGAACAGAATGGTCAGCCTCCAAACAATGCCTCTTAAAATGACCCATAAGTAGATTAGCACATGAGGGCACAAAACAGGACCCCATGACAGACCCTCTTACTTGCCTATAAAAGCACTCCTGCAATAAAATCAAATGCTTGTTAAAAGTAAATTTAGCCAATTTCATAATCATCTTATTATGCATAAAATAGTTAACTGGTTTAATTAAAAAAAAAATAATAATAACTTGTTGTGGTATGGTCAAGACACCAATACTAGAGATTATGGGTCATCCTAGTGGTGGTATAGTCTGCGTATGTACTTTGGGCAAAAAAAAAAAATAATGGGTATTGTAGGCGTTTTGTTGTTCAAAAATGTAAATCCATCATCTGTAAACATCTCCAAATCCTACCATTTCTTAATAGGTCTCTTAATTTAGCTCTTGCTGAATGGTATATCCTATTTCCCACTAGTTCACAGAACCTTTTCTCTTTTGATTGCTTCTCTGCTTCTATATAGTAATTCTGTGATTAAGAAACACCACATTTCTCTTTTGTCGACTTGGCGAATAATAATCAGTTCATCATTTGTCGATATTTTCAGTGCCCTCCTCTCATCTTTAGTCAGAGAATCAGTAGCCCATCTTTTATTTACCATTGCTACATCTTCCAAAACACACTGGTGCAAAACACCAATATTATCTTTGCAAGGAATATTCGGTATGAAAAAGGATTTCAATTTAAAACATGCATTTGTCAATCTATAACAATCAATGTATAACTCTGCTGCACGATCAGTAACGTCAACATCTTCTCCCTCGTCTAAAGTCATCAAACTATACAAATCAATCACACAGTTTGTCTAAATCCTCTGCTTTACATTGATTTCAGGCTTTCCCTGCTAGGCTATCGATCAAGGACTTTTTTCAATTTAAGTTTCCTTATAAACTTATAAAGATCTGTTTCAAGCTTGAATGAACTCTGGGACTGGACATGATGTTAAACCTGTATTTAGCAATTTGATAACTGAGGACATTACTTGCCTGTCTGACAGATGGATAACTATGTTCAATTCATATTCCTTTCTTCCCTGGTCTGTGCTCTGCCTTTTACATCTAGTGTTCATTCTTCTTATTTCCGATCTCTCCCTCCACCTCTTCTCATCAGTTTCCTTTCTTTTGAACCTCTACTTCTTTCCTTGCATTGCACAAATCTCATTCTTTTAAATTTTTCCCAAAAAAGTAACTCTACTTGTCAAGGAACTATAACCATGTGTCTGCATTTTCTAATCTACTTCCAATACCAATACTTATTACTCACATAGGATAATTCACTTATCATTCACAAGCTATCTTTTGTACTCATGTTTGTACCCATATTTCTTTGCACATGTATATTTTCAGCCCTGTCCATAAATTATTTTTTCTCTGGTCTTCCTGAAATGTATCAAGATTATCATCCACATTTTTTTTAATAATTTCTCCCCACTTCTTCCATATTTAATTGTTCAATTTGTTTCTTACATCATTTGTTTCAATCATTCGCTTCTCAGTCTGTTCTTTAGCTTGTTCAATTAATAGTCTCATAAGTTCAAAATAGGTAGTTTCCGAAGTGTTCTCCTATTTTTTGTGCCATCTTTTCCTTTATTTCATACACTGATAGGAATTAATTAATTCTCAAACTTTGTGGTATTATTTTCAAAATTCAAATATAGTTCTGTTGCCTTAATCTCCCAGGGCTTTGAAGACTCCTTTATCCTCGACCGTTCCATTTTAATGAACAGTTCTTTCATGCGCGCTGGTTGCAAAATGGTTTTAGCTTTCCCAGATTTGCTGATTAGAGTTCCTGAAAGTTTGTCTCTTTTCTGCATATCACTCACCATATTTTCTAATGTATGGTCCAGTAAAAAAATCTTGAAATCACGTTTGGGCAAATGCAAACCATTCAATCGGCATGCCTGCCTAATGGTTTGAGATTGCCGAAATGGGATTTCAACATTTAGGGTATCACACTGAAGAGGACAAAAAAGTGATAGATGGAATACTTGAAATAATATCAGCTACTTTACAAGCAGCATCACAGTCCATGTATTGGCCACACTGTCAATTCAGGCAGGAACTAGCCAGAGGCAAAGAAGCCATGGTCCTGCTCCAAAAGGAACTGACCAGACCTAGCTGCCTGGCCTGGCTACCTCTGAACAGGAGCATAAGAAATTCTAGTCTGGTTTCACCCTAGTTAAGTCTTGTCACAAAGCTATATTTTGAGTTGAGTAGCACAGTCAGCACAGGACCCACATCAGAATATACATTTAGTTCTTCGGTGTTCAGCTTGATATTGAAAACCCCCTTATCCACATACACCAAGATTCTGAGTTTTGTGATGGTTCCATGCTCTTTTAACACCAGGTGGAAGCTATTTTATACTTGTAAAGGTTTATGGGTGGTCTGTCATGAACCAGATAATAGCCATGTTTAGCACCTGTCGATATTTGCCTGATATTTATTTGAAAGGGTCCAGCAAAACCAGTGCCATGTGCAGCACCTTGAAAACCCAAATATTCAATTTCTTGGGCTGTTAACATGAGGGCATAGAGAAGGTAGCGGGTTGCCCCTAGGGAGACAGTGGTAACTGATCCAGACAAACCTTGGGCGGGTAACTCTGCTCCGCTAGCAGAGTTTGCAGACATTTACCTACTCCACGCTCCGTGGCGAATGCAGAGGTAGGCAAAACTCCACCTCTGTGGATGAGCGGAGATAGCCACTCCCTCCCAAATACTTCAAAATGATTAAAAGAAGGCACTTACCTGTTTTTCTGCGCCTCCTCTGCCTGGCCGCTCTCCTTTCTCTTCCTCTCCGCCTTGCGTCCTTCTCTAAAAAACACTATATCTTGCGAGTGCGCATGCCCTTGCAGAACGTACATCAACCTTAGAGAAAAAGATTAAAGAAATAACTATGACTTTGAATACTAATTCTGGGGACATTGAAGCCCTGAAGCCAGAATAAAACAGAATAAATTCTTCCATGAGGATTTTGAAAGGCTGGAACACCATTCAAGGCACAATAATCTAAGATTATTGAACATTCTAGAGGGTTCAGAGAAAGGGAATGTGAAAGTGTTTGTGTGCAAATTACTAAGAGAGGGGATCTTGTCTGATACACCGGATGTGGATCTTGATAAGGAGATTGAAAGGAGGCATAGAGATCCATTTAAGCTAACTGCCAACAGGAAATCTCCTAGGAAAATCCTCGGAAATTTCCTTAATTATGTGGTTAAGGAGTTGGTCTTAGTCTATGCATTGAAACTCTGAATTACGGTGAATTCACCTATCAGGTGAGGTCAGACATTAGGAAAAGGAAAGCGCAGAGGCAATGGGAGCTGGGCTCCAGCATGAATGATCTTCAGAAGTTGGGTGCTAAGGTGCAGAGGACATTTCCTGCAATGTTAAGGATTATGTGGAGAAACAAGATGCACCAGCTTCTACAATTGGAGGAGATTGATGCCCTGATATCTCAGATGGAAGAGGCTTCTGTTGTTACCCTGAAAACTTAGGTGTCTCTCTAAGATTAAGGGGTTGGAAATGAAAAGATATACATTTATGAATATTAAGCTCATGTAATGGAGATATGCACCTCGCTCTTCGGGAGTGAGCTGGCGTAAGGTGGATGTAATCACTTAAGGATAGAAGGGGGGTTCCTCAGGGGGGGTAGAAGAGCACTGGGGGTTGGAAAAACAAATAAAAATAAGTCCTCATCCTACAATCTATTAACTATAAGAAACACAGCAAGTTTTGGAAAAAAAAGACTATTATATACTGTTAGATAGGAGAGTATATAAGGAGGGATACCAGGCTACTAAGTAATGGAGAATGGATATGAAGATTAAAATAATTACCTGGAATGTCTATGGCTTTAGGACTGCAAGAAAGCAGGGGATGGTGGCAAAGTTTCTTAGGAACTGTGGGCCACATATTATAATGCTTCAAGAGACCCACCTAGAGAGAAAAGAGAGTAGAGTTGGTGTTAGTAAGCTAAAGTGGGTTCAGGGAGCAGTGTGTTCAGACCAATGGGGTAGCACCAGAGGAGTAGCTTTAGTTATTAGAAACAACTCTGGAATAAAATTATTATAGTATGATACAGATAGCTCTGGTAGATGGTTGGTGGCAAACCTGTTGGTTAGGGATACGCAGATAACTTGTCCAACATATTATGGCCCAAATAGTGATGACCCAAAAGTGCTAGATAGGTTGCATTGGCATCTTTTGGAAGTGTCTACCCCCATTATTATAAGGGGAGGTTTAAAATTGTATTAAATAAGGACTGAGATAGAACATAGAAAGCTAAATATGCATGTACACCTAAGACCTTGTGTAAGTTAAAAGATATGATGGTAGAACTGAACTTGCTGGATGCTTGGTGTAGGAAGATGGTTCTGACTAAGGGTTTCACTTTCTATGTAAAAAATATGGACATCATTCAAGGATAGATTACTTCTTGGTGGATTATTCTCTATATGACGTAGCAGAGTCAGTGGTCGCAAGCCCAGCCTTACTTTTAGATCATTCCCCCATGAGTCTATACCTAAGACTCCACAAACAGCAAAGTCAGAGAAGATGGGCTCTAGATAGTGCCATATTGCTGGATGAGCTGGTTCTAGGAGACTTGGCACATAAGACCGCTGAGTCTTTTGCATTTAATAATGACTCTGCAAGCCTGCGTATAGTATGGGATACCTACAAGCCATTCTCAAGAGTTGAAATAAGCACCATCATGTATTAAAAGGAGGGGAGAGATGCTAAGTAAAGAAGAGATATTTCAAGCTAAAATAAAGATGGAAGAGACTCAAATCAAGGATGCCTCATTAGAGGGTTCAGCCCGGATATCTATCCTGCTTGGGGATTTGGATGGTATGCAGGCAGAGTATGAGCGTCAGCTGGCTAAGAAAATCCAACATAGATGGTGAGTCAGTAAGTTGCAACATTTTTCATATGGTGAGAGTTGTAGGTCACTCCTGGCCTGGAAAGTTAGAGCTAACAACACTAGGAATGTGATACGTGTATCGATGTATTCAGAATCAGGTCAACTTCTGGATACAATTAAAGAGATCAGAGGGGAATCTTGGAACTATCAGGAGTAGGCAATATAAAGAGGATATACACCTAGAAAGGAAGATGATCATTTCCTGGTTAATAGATAAATGATATACCAAAGTTAAGAAGGGCACATGTGTGTACATTAAGGTTAGAAATCACAGAAGAGGAGATAGAGACCCAGTGTACAAGAATAAAAGGGGCCAAAGCAGCGGGCTTGGGTGGACTCCCATTTGAGATATATAAGGCAATTTTGGAGAAATAAATCCCTACATTAAAGGTGCTGTTTAATGCAATATATGTGAAAGGGGAAAATCCCCCAGCTACATGGTCAGAGGCCACTTTAGGTCTAGTGTTAAAACCAGACAATGTCCCTGCTAGAATAGATTCTTATAGACCAATATCCCTGTTGGACTTGGCTCTTTTTGCAGGGTCATCAATTGACTTTTTGCCTTCCTCCTATATTTTTTCTGACCTGTTGTTGGCTGTTTTATGACTTTGGGCACTTTACCACTACTGACCAGTGCTAAAGTGCATATGCTCTCCCTATTGTAAATTG
The DNA here is from genome assembly GCF_964204655.1 of Triturus cristatus. Lineage (NCBI taxonomy): Eukaryota > Metazoa > Chordata > Amphibia > Caudata > Salamandridae > Triturus > Triturus cristatus. Next base: position 541,728,071 of record NC_140594.1, on the reverse strand, counting down.
ATGTATGAATTAGTGATTCCATGATTGGTTGGTTTGGTTTACCTGTAAGACTCTAGTACAGTGCACCAGGAGTGCCCAGGGCTTGTAAATCCAAATGCTGCTGGTGGGCTTGCAGCACTGGTTGTGCCACCCACAGAAGCAGCCTGTAAAAGTGTGTCTAAGTTCTGCCATTGCAGAGCCTGCGTGCAGTCTGGTACTGTCATGCTGACTGGGCAAGTGCACCTACTTGCCAGTCCCAAAACCTTCCCTTTTCTTCATATCAGACACCCCTATGGTAGGCCCAACGGCAGGGTGCATTATAAGGATGAGGTAGGACATGCCCTGGTGTGTGTGGCATGTTCTAATAGTGAATTACAGCTATTTTCGTTTTCCACTATTGCAAGGCTACCTGTTCTCCATAGGCCAGAATGGGCAGTTTGGTTATTACATTTTATAATCCTAACTGACTCAGGGAACATGGTAGAAATTCGAATTTAGTATGCCTGAACTCAGAATGATGAACTACATCTTTTAGTGAAGTTGGTTTAAACATTCTGTGTTTGAAAATGCCACTTTTAGAAAGTAGGCATTTTCTTGTCTAATCATTTAAACCTGCCTCTGTTAGGCTGTGTATTCCCTTTCTGGAGTTTGAGTCACAGGGCTGGGGAATTCCCGGAGACAGGGTGAGTCCGCCCAGTGGTGAATAGAGAGATCTGCCTCTAGATGGGAGGGAGGAGTTGTACCTGGGACCTGAATAGGACGGGGCCTGCCCCCCACAGTGCTGGCTCCACCCCCTGTGGTGCGTCTGATGTCTCTGCCCTGCACTCTGAAAGGAGAGAAGGAATCATGTCAACAAAGTGCTCCAGGGCTGTGCTTTCCCTCCACAATGCTGGCTCCACCTCCTGTGGGGCGTCTGATGTTTCTGCCCTGCACTCTGAAAGGAAAGAAGGAGTCATGTAAACAGAGTGCTCCAGATCTGGTTTGGACTGGGCAAAGGCCCCTCTGCCCTCAGAGGACAAAGGATTTTGGGGGAAAAATATTGGGACCCTGATCCCAAGAAAATAGATCACTTTGGGAAAACAAGAAGAACCTCTGCTGAGGGAGGAACCAGAAGAAGCTGAGGAGGAAACTACCCCTGAACCTGGGGAATTGGCCTGCAGTAGTTGCCTTACTGCCAAAGAGAGGAGAAAGGAACTTTGTGTGTACTTTTGCTGAACTTGTGAAGGATCTCCAAGGGCTTGGAATACAGCTTGCCTCCTGCTAAAGTCTCAGGAACAACAGACTTCACCCCCCAGCTCCCCAGAGTTCTTTGGAACTGCCTGCTGTTGGGCCTTCTGAGGGACTGCGTGTCGCAAGGAGCTGGAAGCGCGACTCAAGAAGGAGAAGCGTGCCACTGTCGGAGCTGTTGTCGTCGCATCTCGTAAAGTGTGTCGACGCTGCAGCATCGCATCGAGCGGAAGCGTCTCGCATCATCCAGGAAGTGTCTCGCAACGCCGAAGAAGCGTGTCACCATCGCAACCATGGTAGCTGACGCATTGCACCGCATCAAGAGAAGAGTCTCGCATCGAGGAAGAAGCGTGTCGCCATCGCAGCCATCATAGTTGTCGCATTGCACCGCATCAAGAAAAGCGCCTCGCATCCACGGAGAAGCGTGCCGCCGTTGGAGCTGCTGTTGTCGCATCACGAAAAGGGGTGTCGCCGCTGCAACATCGCATCGAGCAGAAGCGTCTCGCAAACGTCGGAGAAGAGTGCCGCTGCCAAGGCCGTTGTCGTCGCATCGCGTAAAGTGTGTCACCGCTGCAGCTGAAGCATCGAGTCGAGACTTTCTGCAACATCGAAGAAGCGTGCCGCATCAGGATGATCTTCACGTCTTTATTTCTTTGCACCAAAATCTTCAATGCATCAACATCGTTGCAACTCTTTCGTTGCCCTGCGTTTCGCATCCAAAAGGTACATTGAGTTAAAGTGTCGCATTTAAGAACTAAAGAGAACTAAGCAAAATTCTACCATCTAAAGTAACAGTATTGTGTATTTTTGTCGTTTAATGGTCTTGTGGTACATCTATATAAAGAATACTTATTTTTTATATAAAACCTGTGTGGTGTCCATCTGTAGTGTTGTCACTTGATTACTGTATGTGTTCACAAATGCTTTACACACTGCCTCTGAGATAAGCCTGTCTGCTCGTGCCAAGCTACCAAGGGGGTGAACAGGGGTTATTTAAGGAGGGTACCCCTTTACCCTGACTAGAGGAGAGGGTCCCTATTTGTCACAAGTGCATACCTGTGCCAACTAGAGACCCCCAAGTCTAACAATCTCTATTAAACGTTGATTACAAGATCTTTTCAGGGATATTTTGCTTCCAGGTTGGCTGGAGTAATTAAGAGTGTTATACATTGTTGATGGGTGCCATCAATATTGTTGACTCCCAGAAATCTCCCTTAACGGTAGTGGCCTTTGACAGGGTTCAATAGGAATATCTTTGGGAACCCCTCAGGAGCTTTGAATTCCCCAAAATATGATAGGGACGCGCACCGAACATTTGAGCATCACTCACCTTTGATTCCTGTTGTTCCTACCCGCCGTGAGGGAAACGGCCAGCGAGGTGGACACGTAGTATTGCACCGCCGATGCCGTGAGGGGAACGATTACTCCAACTACAATACCCAGAATCCTCGGCGCAGGGCGAATGCTGATGATGCAATCAGGAAGCGCCTAGCCCTTCAAAAGACCAACAGGCGCCCCGCAGCGCGGGACGCGCGCGGGCGGCGCCCGGGCGGCGCCCGGGCGGTACTGGCAGGGCTGGGCCATCCCCATAACGTCTCCCAATTGCCTAGGACAGAAAGGTACTGTTGACTGTTCCCCTACTAAGGAGTAATTTACTGTTGACACCAGAGCCGTTTCTTGTGCCCAGGGAGCTCCTTCCTGTTTATTGTGCTAGTGTTTGCCAGTGTGTTATTGATTTTGCCCTGTCTTACTGGGGTTACAACCCTGTGCATAGTTCCCGATTGTATGTGAAGACATTGAGGATCCTATTGGGAATTGCCAGGGAAACTGAAGCATATAGGTGAACATCATGTCTTCTAAGTTAGGAAGGGCGACCAGGGGGGAAAAGTCAAGCTCTGCAGGCTCTGTCATGGGAACCTTGGACCAATTCATCATCCGCGCATCTTCAATCCTGGCACGCGAAATAGACAGCACAGAAAAAAGACTATCATTAGAGATCGGTGCAAACAGAAGGTCATCAATGGGCCTTATAGCAGGGGCGGTATCTCCTATTATGCCTAATAGACCCACAGTGATACCTATCATCACCACTCAGGCCCCTATTGTTTATCCCACGGAGAACACAGGTGCCGCTCAGGGAGGGCCCATAGTGACAGCATACCCAGTCCCCTGTGTTCCTAGTAGGGAGGGGGAAAATATTCCTGTAATTGCATCTCCCTCTGCGTGTTCCCAAGTCTCTATACTCTCCTTAGTTGGTAGTGTTTCACCAGACCCTAAGGAGAAAAACCCCAGGACTTGCTATAAACGAGTTGCAAAACTAACACATCCTTTGCCTGTAGTCAAAAGGAAGCGCAAAAGCACAGCTCAGACGGGTAGGAAATCAAAAATTCAGAAGACAACTGCCCCAAAGGAAATTTCCTATGGAACACAAGTTCCTTTAGAGACTAATGTCGAAAATCCTCCCATTCAGTTGAATGAGCCAGATCTAGCAAGGTCCTTAGAGCCAGATATTCCCCCAGATTTGCCACAGGCTATTTGGGAACGAATCGAACGGCTAATTAGTGGAATTTGCAAGCCTATTCTTAAAAGATTAACCATGATCGAAAATAGACTGGACTTGATTGAGGGTGGTGAAGTTAATTTCATGGGTAATGCGCGATCAGGTGTTAGTGGTGGGAAGGGTCAACATGTGGTGGGATTGCCCGAGCCTATCCCTGGCACTAACCTTAACTCGTTGGCGCTTTCCTCCCAATTAGTCCAATCTGGTAGTCCCCCAGTTGTGACTTTGAATGCCCCTACTCTCAGGGTTTCTTCCCTGGTTGAAACTGGCACAACCGACTCCACTAGGCCTGGTGCAAGCTCCGTGGTTTCTGGCCCACCTATTACATCCATTGTAAGGGGCCCAAGGGATTCTCATGATATATCCCCAGTTAGCCATCCATGTATTGATCTTCCCCCCCGCATCCAACCCCTATGTGTGCATTTTGACAGGAGTTCCGCCATTGAGACCTGGCCAACTAGAGGAGTACACTGATCTGAAAAATAAGTGTATTCATTGGTTGAACAAGAACCGCCCTCTCCCATTTGGAGTTAAGGCCAAAATCTTATACGCAAGAAGGGTGGATTGGGTTGGACAAAGACAGAAGTCAATCGAGGGGGATTGTATCATCATTAACTTCGGGGACCCCAGAGCAGGGGGGCATATATGCAGAGAACATTACCAAGGCACGGCCTCCAAGATAAGACCGGTCCCTCTAACATTCTTCTACCCTGCCCCCTCTCAAAGCTTCCAGCAGCCTTGGGCTCGTAGGTCCAACATGACGGGGTGGCCGAGGGGTGGACTGGGTGTCCAGTTGGGAAATAGATTTGAAGCACTATCCGGCTTAGAGGAGTGTGATTGACTACAAATTACACCTTTTGAAAATAATCCAATTCACACTCCCATAGGCCCCGCCCCCCCTAGTGAAGGTAGGCCCAATTTTGACTCGACTCAAGGAAACCCATGTGCCTCTAGCCATTCTATTGTAGGGCCTTTATCATTTACAGGGACAACTGGTGGCTACAATATGGAACCACCTGAGGGGCCACGATTGGTTCTAGACTCCTCTCCGACCTCTGGGCGTTCTACCATGCCAAATACCCCATCCATCCAAAGTCCCCCAACCTTAAAACTTTTATCCTGGAATATTGCAGGGTTGGGTTCTAAGATGACACACCCTGAATGGGTAGAGTTCATTGACAAACATGATTTATGTTTCTTTCAAGAAACCTGGGCTACTGCGCCCCTTTTTCGCCAAGGATATTTATCTTTCCAGGTCATTGCGACCAAACGAGCAAAGGGCCGCCCTATGGGGGGCCTGGTTATATGGGTACGACAGGCACTTTGCTGCAAGGTCACCCAAATACCTACAAATTGTAATGACATCCTTGCCATAAAAATTAGCAGAGATCAAAGCCCCTCTCTATACATTTTTAATGTTTATGCAAGAGGATTGCCTGGCGGTCGCTGTTCCCATGTTATAACATTGTTGGAAAGATTGTTGGATAATATCCATAGGGATTTCGAGTTGTTGGTTGTGGGAGATTTTAACACCACATTTGAACCTTTGGGTGATACTGCTTACAATCTTATGGCAGAAGAGGACGAAATTTGGGGTATACCCCCATTAGAGGTTGTGCCTATAAAAAAATGGACAGATGCGGCAATCCAAATATCTGGATTGTGCCTCGGTCATAAACTGAGGGCCGTAAATGGACGCACACCTTCTGACATGATAGGAGCAAATACATTTAATAATGGGCGTAGGGCAAGTCGCATAGATTATGTATTGATAGGTTTGTCCCTTTGGCATTGTGTGAAGGACATGGCTGTAGTCACCCGAATAGAAAGTGATCATGACCCTCTTGTTGTCACATTGGAGGGCTTATTGGGTGAAGCAACGCCAGCTAGCCCAGAGGAGGGACATTTAGGTTTAGTGTTGTGTAATGACATACGTCATCTGCGGTGGGAAAACGTCTCTAGATCCCAGGAGTAAGTGTCGAAGATGAATTCCGAGATGGCCAAGGTATTGGATGTCTGGGCTTCAGGAGAGGGAAACCCAATCCCCCTGACTCAATTTACTGACATGCATACAGCCCTGTTTGAGAAACTTAAACTGTTCTTTTGTAGACCTGTGGGGTGTGGGCAGGCTAAGAGGAAAGGAAATAAATCTGAGGGATGGTTCTCCGTCAATTGTCGACAGATGCGAAGAAACCTGGGGTTAGCCCTGGGTGAAGGTGACCCAGGGAAGGTCAGGTTGGCACGCACTTCTTACAAACTAGCACTTAAAGATGCAAAAAAAACTGGGACCAGGCAAGATGGTCCGAGCTTAAAGCTGCCTGCTTGTCGCGGAACCCCAAAGTGTTCTGGAACACTTTTAAATGGGACCGGGGGGGGATTCCGGACCCCCCACAAAATAACGTTCCCCAGCATCATTGGGTGGAGTTCTTCAAACCCCAGTACACTTCCCCGGAGGACGAACAGTCCCTAGGGACACTCGAGCAAACATTCTACTCTGGTGAGGTGTTCACTTTGGGGGACGTGGATAGAGCTTTGAACACCATCATCTCTGGTCGTGCTCCCGGGATGGATAACATTCCAGGGGACGTGTTCACAAATCATAAACCATCTTGGCGCCTGTTCATTAGACATTTAGCAAATGCTATCGCTTGTGGGGCTCCGATCCCGGCCTCTTGGAAAGGGGCCGAGATTATACCGGTCTATAAAAAGGGCGATAAATCAGTTGCGGCAAACTACAGACCAATTAGTCTCATCGACGCCATCCAAAAGATCATGGGGCGTCTGATTCTTTATAAGATACAGTCTTGGATGGAAGAGGAAAATATTCTTTCCCCGCTTCAAGCTGGTTTTCGTCCCTTTATAAGCACTATAGACCAGGTCTTCCGGTTTATTAACATCTACTGGAAGACCGTTGTTTTGGGAAAGGGAGCCCTATACGTGGTATTTGTTGATCTGAAGGCGGCCTTCGACCTGGTGCCACGACGAAGGTTGTGGGACGTTCTCAGTAATTTAGCTATTCCTTCTGACTTACTGTCCTTGATCATTCGTCTACATGAGGATAATCATGCACGAGTCAGGTGGGGCACAAAAGGTGAAGTCACAGACTCATTCCCGGTTGCAAGGGGTGTACGGCAGGGTTGTGTGCTTGCACCTACGCTGTTTTCACTCTTTGTAAACGGGGTGGTTGACTTCCTTCAGGAGTTCCCCACCGATGCTCCTGTGTTGGCAAATGAACGCACACCAGTCCTCTTGTTTGCGGATGATACCTTGATAGTGTCCAAGACCCCCAGTGGTTTACAGAAGGCCCTGAGTAGATTCGAAGCTTTTTGCACGTCTCGTGGTCTGATAATAAACACAGACAAGACAAAATTCATGTCCTTTAACAAACACAAGTCCTTCCGGGGTAAGGTTTTTATGAATAATGTTCCTCTGGAAAAAGTAGATGCATTTACCTATCTGGGGGTTCTACTTCAGGCAGACATGAGCTGGGCTAAGCAAATTAAATCAGCTAACCTGAAGCATAAGCAACAGACAGGGATTCTGGTAGCTAACTTTAATACCTCCTTCACCAAACCGATCAGCCCATTAATGGAGATATACAGCCTTAAAGTTTTAAGTTCTACCCTTTATGGTGCCGAACTTTGGGGGTTCCAGAATTTATCCACCTTAACTGTAGCGGAAAATTCTTTTTTGCGAAAGACTATTGGTGTCCCCCAAAGTACTCCTATGAGCCCACTACTACTAGATATGGGTAGGAAATCTATAAGGGATTTGGCCAACCTCCGCCCCCTCCTATATTGGAGAAGACTATGGTGTACGTCAGAGCTCTCACACTATACTAAAGGCCTCAAAGATGTGATGGACTCTGATCACCACCACAGGATCAAATGGCTGGGGGAATTAAGATCACTGTTGGCCAAATTAGGCTTAAGTGATCTTTGGGAGGACCCCCAAAATGCTTCCTTTCCCTCAAAGAAGGTCCTAAAGGAGTTATACTGGGACCTGAAAATGGTTTCAACGCGTACTAAGGGTGCACGCCAAGAATTGTCTGGTAGGTTCCTTGAGATAAAATCTAAGCCCGCTTTAGAAGATTATTGGGACTTCATCGAGAAACCACATGACAGGAAGTTATACTTCCAACTGAGGATTGGCACCCTATCCGTAGGATCATTTAACGGTAAATGGGGTGGGGTTTACAAGAAAGTTTGCCCAAAATGTATCGATAAAGATGAATCCATTAGCCACTTGTTGTTCTTTTGCCCACTATATAAGAAACCTCGTGCAAAATGGATTATACCTATCTGCAAGATTTTGGGTTTTAAGAAGCATGATGAGGCCCTGAGAATACTTACAACGGACCCCCTACAGCCTATAGCAATAGCCATGGCCAAATTCCTAGGTTGGGCTTGGTCTATTAGGTCCAGGGCATTGTCCCAGTGTGTTTAATTAGTTTGGCCCTAGTATTTTGGGCAAGCTACCTTCTGTCGTCTTTGGTCAAGACTTTTTAATCAAACAAGGGTTTTTTATAATTCACAGATGAAGGGAATGTTCCCTTTCCCATTTTTATGTCAATTTATTCGACAGTCACTAAGTTTAATCTTCTTTTTAATGTTTTTAGAATTCAGAATATTTATGTCTTAATAATATTGTATGTATGTGTTGCTTTTATGACAATACTGTCGAATAAAGCTTTTAGATTGGATTGGATAAGGACTATACAAGATCAGTATAGGGCCCCAATTGCTAGAGTTTTGCTAAATGGAGAACTATCAGATTGTTTTCACATTACTAGAAGCACAAGGCAGGGCTGTCCTCTTCCTCCCCTCCTTTTCAATCTTTACATTGAACCTTTTGCGCACCAGATTACATCAGATTCTTCTATTGTTCCATTTAAAACGGCTGGGTTGGAGGTTTAATTAGCATTGCATGCAGATGATATGTTATTGTATAAAACTAATCTGCATCTTGCAATACCCAGATTTTTCCAGGGGGCTGAAGAATTTGGTAAAATATTGGGATATTTGGTCAATGCAGATAAAACTAAGGTTATTGCATGGAACTCGGATATGACTAATTGGGGGGGGTAAAATTGCAGATGAGATATTTGGGAGTTGTAATAACTCAGAAACTTCAGAACATCCCGTGGGTCAACTGGAAGAAACTGATCAAGAGATAGCGAGACTTTTAGAGAGATGGACCAATTTAGCACTAAACATCTATGGTAGTGTTAATTTGGTTAGGATGCTCATTCTCCTAAACGTTACCTTTCTGTTTACCTTTGCACCTCTTCCATTTTCCATAGAGTCTATTGCTAAATTACAGGAAAAAATTGGGAGCTTTATTTGGCCCTCAAAAGGGACCAAGATTGCATGGAAAAAACTTAGGAGCAAGTTGGCAGCTGGAGGGCTGGCTTTGCCTGATATCCAGCAGTATTGCTATGCAGTTTATTTTTAAAACTTTTGAACTTTTGGATATTGGTCAATAAACCCATTCAATCTTCAATGGGTAAACTATATGAGGCAATGCTTAGTGGATTGGGACAGAGTCATTTCCTGTTTAAATATTGAGTTCCAAAATACTTTTAAAAAGTTAGGCTGAAAGTTTTAAAGACAGCGCTAAGAACTTAGGTCTACTTTAGAAGGAGCCTTGGTATCTCATATACACCTTCAGCCCACATTTAGGATTCCCTGGGTACACCAGAAAGTCTGGAGGACCACTTAAGTCACCCCTTAAAGCAAGCTGGTCTAAATTGTTGGGCAGATCTTAAAGTAGGATCGGATTAGTGGAGTGGCAAGATTTAATAGCATGCAGCAATGGAGAGCTAACAAGATGTAAATAGTGTCTCAAGAGTGGGTAGAGGAAGAAGAGGAGGAATGGTTTGAATGGGTAATGAAGACTTGTCCATTAAAGAAGGATGTATTAGTAGATGACAAGTAATACCCTGATTTATCCTCAATATGGGAAGAGGGAACCGTAGAGGGAGATACGAGTCAGATGTCGCAAGTATCTTTTACTACATTATATGAAGTGGTGAAACCTGCCTCACTTGAGAGAAATCATCTGTTCATGACCCACAGGGCCTATTGGACTCTCAGTAAGCTGTCAAGAATGGCTGGGCAAGATATCAGATGGCCAAAATGCAAGGCCATAAAGGCAGATGACATACACATGTTTATTCAATGTTCAGCACTGGCATCCTATTGGGATACCGTATGTAAGTTCAGCAGGGATATAACAGGGCATCATATAGAGGTAAGCCCTCAACTTGCATTTTTAGGGACCAGTCCTGATGTGTATTTTATTTTGAACTCTTCCAAAACGAAATTTGTCTTTTACATGGTATTGTTGACGAGACGTGAGATATGTAATCTTTGGAAATCTTCAAATGCACAACTTTTTAAAGATCTTCCCACAAATATTAACTTATTAAGTCAGATGGACATAGTCTGTGATAACTGGAGCCATGAGAGGGCCGGGAAATACTACATTGATTGGCAAAAAACTAGGCCGTGCGATGATTAAGCCATGCAAGCTGTGTTTTTTAGCATGGGGAGGCCATTTCGGAGCAACAAAAATCTTTGGTGGGTGGTTCCCCCTCTCCTGAGGGAGGGAACCCATGCTAGCAAGAAAGAGATGGCGCGATGAGGACAAAAAAAAAGATGTCTATAATTTGATATTAATGGTGGTGTCCTCTCATGTGCCTTTAGGAGTTAGATGCAAATAGAAGGAGAGAATGGACAAGTCGTAAGGTGCCTCAATTATGGACCTGTATCTCTGTCCTATTCCCACGTTCCCTTCTTGTGTCCCTTGAGAAAATAGTTTAAATCAGACCTTCGTGGGAATCCTAGCAGGAGAAAACGGATCAGCATCAACCTGCTGGCCAAATACACATGTGAACTGAAAGTAGTGTGCCTAAATTGTCATGTCAATAGACTCTGACATGGTGCCACATATGCTCAGATTTATTTGTAGACTTACAGAAATTGGCACCTTCAGCAGCAAATGTCCAAGTAGGACCCTGATTTACACCTGTACATGATGATGTATCTCTTCGTTAAGGTGGTGTAGGCTCAAATCTATATATGTCTGGCCCATGGCATTTTTCTCCCTTCTGAAGTACATATATTCCTGCTGTTTCCAGAACATTGCAGGATGTAGTGGCCACATCACAACACTCAAAGGATAATCTCAAGAGTCCTCTCTAGTAGTGAAATATGGGCCACATTTGTGAAAGCTTTGCACCAGGGCAAATTCAACCAAAAGTGACTCACACCAGCACAAAGTAATGTATTGGTATTTACATTCCATAACAGAACCGTTTCTGCACTAGAGAGCAAGAATTAGTCACCGCAAAGGAGTGCTTTGCTCTTCTTTGCACTGTTCTGCATCAAGGGGGAATTACATGTTTTTTTTACTCAAAGCTCTACCTTCTAACATTTGTAAGTAAGCACTTTGCATCAACATTTACTTCTCCTCTAGAAATGCACAAAGTTGGAGTAGTTTTAATTTCACCTAACTTTTCTAACTTTGCATTAGTGCTGTGCTTTACAGCACACATAAATAGTGTGATAAGTTGTAAACTATGTTGAGCATAATATTTAGTACTAAAAAGCCACCTTTGTTTTACCGAATACTGAACGGTAGTGGTAACGCGTTCGCAAACAGGATGGGGTACCAAAGGGACTACGTCCACTTTGTGAATGGTCAAAACACCATTTTTGGGGAGTAGACAGTAGTGCCTTGCCTAAATAGTTTCAAAAGCTTTTCTTGTTTTTAGTAAAAAAATAACCAATTTAAAAAAATAAAAAATTGGTTTATTTAAATGCATTCACAGTCATGAAAGTCTGCTGATCCCAGCAGGCCACCAATGCTGAAACTGCTGCGAATTGTAGTCAGTCGCAATTTGAGACCTACCTCTTTATTATTCATAAAGTAGGTCAAGTTGCCTACTACTGTGCTTTGGTATTTTGTATTGGCATTAGGGGTGGGCGGAATTTGCGAAATTCACTTTTGCAAATTATCGTGAAAATGTTAAAAATCTCCGCAAACACGTGGAAATATCGCGAAGATTTTTTCCCGCCCGTTCGCGGTATTTTCTGCATGGTGGCGGCTCGCCAACTTACCCATGTGGTTGCTCGCGGGCGCGGCCATCTTGTTTTCACTTGTCTCGCGGTGCATGATCGCGAGAAGAAAGACGTGATCGCGCGACGAATGACGTCACTGCGGCGCGAACTGTCGCGAGACAGCGCAAATGGCTACCAACAATCCAGCATCTCATGGAGAACGCGACCGGATCGGGAAAACTTGTCGGCGAACGTGGGGATTCAGGTAAGGCGATCGCGCGCACGCGAGAATGTATTATTTTACAGCGCGAGCAAGCAAAACATTTCCGGTAAAATGCGGTTTTCGGAAATTTTGACATTTTCGCGCTCTCCGCGGAACGCGAAAATGTCAAATTATCGCAATTTCCGCGACCGGAACAGAATTTTAGCCCAGGCCTAATTGGCATATAGATAATTTCGCGAAATACCATAGGATTCTTAAAAAGTCAGAGCTTGATTCACAAAGACCCTGAAAGGAATGGCTGAGTCTTTAAACTTGAGGCAGAATCTCTGTAATCAAGTATTATGCTGCAGATGGTACTCTGAAAATATACACACAATATTTTGATTGTTTTCCGATTTGTTTTCAAAGCGCTTAGATACCTTTTGGCATCATCCCAAAAACTTTAGGTGGCTGTGCGCCTAACGATCTCATTTGATCACATACAAATCGAGGAGAAAATCCAGAGACTGATCTAAAAAATAATAATGGAAACTGGTCGGAGTCAATCAATGTTATTGAAGTGGACAAGAGATACCTATTAATACATTTCTTAGAAACATTCTATGAAAGATCTTCGAAAACTGTGCTATTATCATTATAATGAAGTTAGGCCAGCTGACAAATTGTCATTGCACATTCCATGTTCACTCATCATTGTAAACGTTAATTTAAACTGCTTTTGCAAAATATATCTCCAGTTCATTTTTAAACTTCAGTCTAAATGAATAGTGTACACTTCAATACATTTTTAGAAGATTGTATCTCTCTACTTAAAGTTTCTGTCACATCTTTTAATGACTAAAATATTTGAAATTCAAATGGTATATACATTACAGTTTTTTTTTCCATAACCCCTTGCCATTTCTTTGCTTTTATCTATTTTTATCTTTAGAAAAGTATGCCACCTCATCAACCTTTTTTCTTCTGGCCTACTTTTATTTTGCTTTAATTGCTTGATAGATCACCTGAAGCAGGAATGCAGTACCTACAGGGTTTTTCTGAACTTTCCCAAGGAAATACAAATGCACCCCTTTCTCCCTGAGAACATTTAATCTCTTGATCTAAAGTATAATGTCTATGTGTAAATTCATCAAAACATTTATCAATGAAAGTTATGTATGTCTTCTTAGATCAATAACTAATCATCATTTTAATAACAAAACCATTCACATAAACAATTCATTTGTAGGAGCTTTTTGGTGATAATTAAAAAACAAAAATCCGAATGAAATTCCCCAGTTATAATTTGTCACACCATCATAAATCTCGATGGCACTACTTATAATCTCGCATATTACATCACAATTTACACCATTAAGTAGTGCACTGAAGTAACAATATACTTACATTACATAGATGTAGGGGTGGAGGTCTGTGACGTTGTGCCACTCTTCTGTTAATTCATCATTCAGCTAGATCTGGCACCTCTCACTATTTAAGAAAACTTGTATCAGTAGTCCCCTGAGAGGTGCTCCATATGCTTTCCTATTGTAACAGCTCAGCGTCATGCTAATCTAGCGGAGTACCAGCCTACAATGGGCACACACCATCTTCATACCATTTTTAGTAAGGGAAATTATTATTCCCCTAATCAAGAGACTTACATTTGACGTCATAGGTTTCTGTTCACGAGTACAGGCTTTTTTTGCATCTGTGGCGGGGAAACAGCTTGTCAACATTTCATCATGAATCCACAAAGTCCTTTCATCAAGGACTCTTCACTCCCCTGAAAACATTATGAAAATACATTTCTACATGAAGCATTGTTTGAGTCTCCTTTTGCTTGCAGGTTGCCACAATGAATGGTTGTTGACCATGGCAACTCACTTTTTTCAGTCTTTCCCTTCATATCACAGAAGCTACCCTTTCCACCTCAATTCAGGGAAGACTTGTAGTTGAGATTAGTGAGTGTCTGCAGTTGAAAGGAGGCATTTTGTGTTGGGCTTTAGTGTACTGTGTAAGTTTTATGAAGTATGTGTTCAGCCTGGAAGTAAGTAACAATTGAGTAAGGATGCTTCAATAGTCCACTTTCCAGCTTCCTGTGGCGCAAAGAGGATATGACAATTTGCTGCTATCCTGACAATAAGATATGACTAAAAAGTGTCTATAGTGACTCTATAACTCCCTGGTAGATTTTTAAAAAGCACCCTATCATCACGCATTCTGAGATACCAACATGCATTTTTAATATTATTGGTTATATCTTTAATAACATACCTAAACATGTCTTATGGTTAATTATAACAGGGAATTCCCTCTTGCATTATATGCTGATAAAACTTGTGGGGAACATTTTGCCAGAGTACTCAAGGATTTGCCAGGGAATCCACTAAACCATTCCATGATAGCAAAGGAGTTTGAAAGGATTGCCCCTATCGCCTTTGTTATTTTCATGGTATATGAACAGGGATTAAAAGCTATGGAGTCTTGTGTTAATGACGCACCCAGCTTTGGAGGTGTAAAGTTTGTGACTCTTTTGATTGCTCTATGTCAACTCCAAAATAAGCATCACTGGGGAAAGTGTTGGACTCGTAGGTGGTGGAGAGAGATTTGCTATTCCCACTCTAAACAAGCAAAGATAGTGAAAGTGTTGGACTCAGAGGCATGGGATTTATGATTCCCACTACAAATTGAGCAGCATTGGGGAACGTGTTGGACTCTGGGATGTCACATTAACTATTCCCACTCCAAATTAAGCAAGACTTGGGAAAGGGATGGACTCTGGTGGGGGAGTGAGATTTACTCTACCCACTCCAAACTAAGTAACATTGGGGAAGATGTTGGAGTCTGAGGGAGTGATATTTATTACTGTCTCTCCAAACTAAGCAACACTGGGAAATGCATTGGACTCTGGAGAGGGTCAGATTTACTATTATCATCCAGACTAAGCAATACAGGGGAAAGTGTTGGACTCTAGTGGGGTGGCATTTGCTTTTTCCACTCTTAAACTAAGCAATAATAGTGTAAGTGTAGAACTGTGGGAGATTGGGGGTGATTTACTAATTCCACTCCATGCTGACCAACATCAGAGTAAGTGGTAGACTCTGAGAGGATCAGATTTACTAATCTACTCCAAACTAGGCAACACTAGGGACAGTGTTACACTCTGGAAGGGTCATATTACCTATTCCTGTTCCAAACTAAGCAACATTAGGCAAAGTGTTGGAATCTGAGTGGCCAGATTTAGTATTATCACTCCAAATTAGAGAACATAGTGGAAAGTATTTGAGTCTTTAGGGGTTACATTCAAAATTTCCACTTCAAAAATAGCAACATTGGGGAAAGGGATGGTAATGCATCTCATTACAACGTGGTCAATACAACAACCATGTTGTTACATCGCATACCATTACAACGCAAGTCATTACAATGGCTTGCCCAGGGGAGGCCCTGGATTTTGGAATAGTATAATTTACTGTTCCAACTCCAGGCTGTGCAACAGTAGGGAAGGTGTTGGATTTTAAATTCAACAGCTTCTGTCCCCTACAGAAAGATGTTTTAACGACTTGCGTTGTAATGGTATGCGATGTAACAATGCAGTCATTGTAAAGATCATGTTGTAATGGCATGTGTTATAAACGCTGTTTACCATCTCAAACAATAGTGCAAGCAATGGAATTGGCTTGACTGTAAATACTCTCTCTGCTCTTTGGGCTGCTATTTCTCATCATCTGAAACAGTGTTAAACACACCACTTATGTAGTAGACCTGTGGTTGATTTGCTTGTAGAGCAAAGAATTGCAGCATTTTTTGTGGGTATGCATTTTTCAGTGGTTGTAGGTGCTGAGGTGACATTTCTGTTATTGGATTCAAACCTCAAGGTGCTCATCTTACGTTATGATTGTTAATACATTCAATATATTTTTGTTGGATTATTTCCACATTTTAATTCTTTACTTCATTTGTACTTATTTGGTTTATTTACTCCATTGTGTGGAAATACATTGGATTTTGTGTGCTTCAACTACAGTTCATCTGAATGATGGCCCCTGTGGAAAAGCACATCACAGACTAGTCTTTCATGCACAAAACAGGACATGGGTGGGGATAGGTATCTGGGGAAAAGGGATGGGTTTTAGGGGAAGTATATAAGGGTCCAGAGAGGTGTGATCTGCCTCTTCCGGACTCTGTGCATCACCAGGAGGAAGATGTAGGGCTTAATCAAAATGTATCTACCCGTCCACCCTACAGTCTGAGGCGGTTCCGGGACAGACTACATATTATGGTGTTTCAGCGTTGTTTGCCAAATTTAGAACAGGTTGCAGGGGTCATAGGCGGGAGTCTTAGGGGGTGGAGAGTCACATGCAGGCTCTTCCACACCCTCGGGGGTGAAGAAGAAATGAGCACATATGAAAACTCAATGTGTTGTACCTTGTCGAGGGAGAAGACAGTTCAGGGGAGAGTGTTCATGAGATAAAAAATGAGAGCCTGGGGAAATGGCAAGAACTGAAGGATTGAATCAGGGAAGATGGAACAAGGTATGAAGTTTGGAGGATTGGAAGTTGGTGAGAGATGTGCTTGGCCACGTGATGTATGGGGGATCGTGCCTTAGTTGCAAATGTTATGTTATTGTTTAATAAGGTTAATATGCTGCAACCATGTCCTGATAAATGGCCTTTTATGCTAATCACAGTTCATGAGTGTTTTGTTGTTGCAAGATGACTTTTCTGGTTTTGCCTGTTGGATACAATTGCTTCACTTTACATAAAAGGCTTCATCTTACATAATAAAGAATAAGCCCTGTCTGTAACCTTTTAGTGCTTGTTAGATCTGCCACCATTGGCGTAGGTCTCCCTTCCATTTTTGTCATTTTTGTCTCCTTCATGGTTGCTGGCGTTAGATGTTCTGGGCGCTGTGCCACTGCCATTCAGTGACACAGCGCGAATGCACTTTATTATAAAATAACTGATGAACCGGTGTAGTCCTAGTAGTACCAAGTAACATGTTAGGGAAGTCGAATTTGGTATGCTTCCGCTCCAAATATTAAAGTGCATCTGGTAGTAGTGATTGTCTTTATATTCTGCGTGTGCAACTGCCACTTTTGGAAAGTAGGTATCTTTTTGTCTAAGTCTTTCTGTGTGTTTCACTGATATGTGTATTGGTCATCTGGTATAGAGGGCCAGGGCAGGCTGGGGCTGACCTGGGTTGAATGGAGCAATCTGCCGTTGAAGTATGGGAAGGGGTGACCCCTTTGATCTGAGCAGGGCTGTGCCTGGCGAGGTGAATGATGGCTCCATCTCCCACTAGGTGTCTGATGGTGGGCCCTCTCTCCCTGAAAGGGAGGATGCAGCCTCGTAAATAAAGTGACCCAAGTCAACACCAAACTGGTTCTGGCCACGTCGAGTGATTTGTGACTTTCTCAAGAACAAAGACTTTTGGGGTATAAAGATCTGAGCTGAAACCCCTTCGTGGTGTGTAACTTCGGGATGCCAAGACGAACCCCTGGCCGTGTAAACGAGAGGGAAAGGACTTTGAAATTCACTGAAGCAACTACCCAAGGGTCTAAATTGAGCTTGCCTCCTGCTGAAGTCTCAGGGACATTAGACTTCATTCATCAGCAGCCCGGATTCCTATTGAGAGAAATCCTACTCACAGGTGAGGCCTCTGTCGAGAAATCCAGGGCCTCTGGATCTACTGTGGGGAACGCCGCTTTTACTTGCCTACGGTAACTATTGCTATCGCCATTGTGGGCTGCTGCAGCTGAGGAGCTGTGCCGCTGAGTGCCCGTATTTGCCTAGTCTACGGAAAATATTGCTATCGCCATTTTGTGCCGCTGCATTTGAGGAGCTGTGCCGCTGAGTGCCCTTATTTGCCTTGTCTACGGAAACAATTGCCATCGTCATTGTGGGCCGCTGCAGCTGAGGAGCTGTGCCGCTGAGTGTCCGCATTTGCCTTGTCTACGCAAACTATTGCTATCGCCATTGTGGGCCACTGCAGCTGAGGAGGTGTGCCGCTGAGTTCCCGCATTTGCCTTGCCTACGGAAACTATTGCTATCGCCATTGTGGGCCGCTGCAGCTGAGGAGCTGTGCCGCTGAGTGCCCGCATTTGCCTTGCCTACGGTAACTATTGCTATCGCCATTGTGGGCCGCTGCAGCTGAGGAGCTGTGCCGCTGAGTGCCCATATTTGCCTTGTCTATGGAAACTATTGCTATCGCCATTTTGGGCCGCAGCATTTGTGGAGCTGTGCCTCTGAGTGCCCGCATTTGCCTTGTCTACGGAAACTATTGCCATCGTCATTGTGGGCCACTGCAGCTGAGGAGCTGTGCTGCTGAGCTCCCGCATAGGCCTTGCTATGAGATCCATTGTTGGCGCCATTGTGGGCCGCTGCAGCCGAGGAGCTGTGCCGCTGAGTGCCTACCTTGGCCTTGCTACGAAAAACCTTGTTGTCGCTATTGTGGGCCGCTTCCGCTGAGCAGCTGTGCCGCTGGGTGCCCGCATTTGTCCTACTACGAGAATCAGTACCACCGCCACTGTGGGCCGCTGCAGCCGAGGAGCTGTGTCGCTGCAGGCCCGCATTGGCTTTGCTACGAGAGTCCTTTCTATCACTGTTTTGGGCCGCCGCCAACGAGAAGCTGTGCCCATCCTTACTTTGCCACAAGAATCATCGCTATCTCTATCGTGGGCAGCTGCAGCTGAAGAGCTGCGCCGCTGAGTGCCCACGCTAGCCCCACATCGGGAGCCTTGGCAACTTCCACGTGCGCCGCTGGGTGCCACTTTCATGCCCGTTCCAGGATTATCGTGAGTGCACGCTGCGGATTGCCACCGCCTAGGAACTGTGGCTGCTGTGGGTCCGCCTGCCATCCCGCACCTTCCCTGAGGAGCTGTGCACTGTGCCCCTTTATATCCTATGTACCTTGTACAGTGTGCATCACCGGGACGCATAGACCCCGGCCCCGAACCAAGTTCGTTCCACCCGCACGCACAAGTGCTTTCATCGCTCCTGAGACTAATCTGTAATTACGTGCATTGTGGTTCTTTGAGCATTTCTCAGTTTCGTGTCTAATCTATATAAAGATAACTATTTTTTATATAACTGCTTGCAGTGTCTATTTTGTAGCATCTTTCCTGCGTTATTGTGTATGGTCCTAAATGCTTCACACACTGCCTCTGAGAAAGGCCTGTCTACTCGTGCTACGTTACCACAGGGTTGAGCAGGGGTTACGAAAGGGTGTAGCCCCCTTACTCTGACTTAGGAAGAAGGGCCACTATTTGACATCGGCGCCAGCCACTGTCAACTAGGGACCCCCATTTCTAACATTGGTGGTCAGCGGTGAGGATCAGGACTTGCATTTATGATCCACATACAATAATCAGTGTACGCTACTAGTGAGGGTAAACCACGTACGGTTTGATTCTGGTTCTATTGCTGACTGTGATTGCCAGCCAAGTATTTTTTGTTGTTCTGTGCGGACTGGGATTGCCAGCCAGGTGATTTTGGTTCTATTGCTGACTGTGATTGCCAGCCAAGTATTTTTGTTGTTCTGTGCTGACTGTGATTGCCAGCCAGGTGATTTTGGTTCTATTGCTGACTGTGATTGCCAGCCAAGTATTTTTTTGTTGTTCTGTGCTGACTGTGATTGCCAGCCAGGTGATTTTTTTTCTCTTGCTGACTGTGATTGCCAGCCAAGTATTTGTTGCTGTTCTAGTACGGACTGTGATTGACATCCAGGTATTTTTTGGTTCTGTTCTATTGTTGACTGTAGTTACCAGTCATATCTACACTGGGTAGGCCAATCTCCAATGCTTCGGAGGATCTCCTCTTTGTGGGAGATAGGTTAGAAACATACACTGCCAAACAGCTAAAGTCTTTTTTGCAAGCGATTCACCGTCCCTGTTGCGGGCCTCTCTAGGAAGGAGGAATATCAGAAGGCCCTTAAGGCCTGGATGGAGGCGAGAGAGTCCGCCAGGAATGAGGAAGAGAATGCTGGAGGGCAGCAGGATGAGGAAGTGGGTTTAGTGGGAGGTAAGGCACTTTCCAACCCAGGTACTAGTGTTTCCTCAAAGGGTCTGTCTCCGGAAGAGCTGGAGGACAGAGAGAGAGATAGGAGGCATAGTTTGGAGATGGCCAAATTGGAAGGTCAGAAGGAACTAGAGAGAAACAAATTGGATATTGAGAATAATAGGTTGGCATTTGAACTTGAGAAAATGAAACTTAAGCATCAGAGAGTGTTGAGGGAGTTGGAGATCAAGGCTAAGAGTTTGGAGATCTCCCCCTCTGGTGGCAGCATACCTTTAGTACCTACAGAGAGTAGAGTGTACATACCAACGGATGTCATCAAGGACTTCCATAAGAGTGAGGATATTGGGAAATGGTTTGCCGCATATGAGATAGCCATGGTGTCCCACCGGGTCCCTGAGTAGGATTGGGGAGCGGGGTTGTGGGGGCGCTTTGTGAGTGATGGGAGGGATGCACTGTTGGACCTACCTGAGCAGAGCAGGATGGTGTATGCCCATATGAAAAAGGCCTTGATGACGCTTTATGGTTTGACCCCAGAAATGTACAGGCAGAGATTTAGGACCTGCAAGAAGTTGGAGGGTACCACTTGGGTTGAATATGTGTCTTTTTTTTGCAGAGCAATGGATCGCTGGGTAAAAGGTAGCAAAGTGGAAACCTTTGAGCAATTGTATGATTTGTTCGCATGGGAGCATTTATTTAGTAACTGTTTTCCAGAGCTACACCAGCACCTTGTTGATAGCAAGCTCACTAACCCTAGGAAGCTTGCTGAGGAGGTGGACCGCTGGGTGAGCACCTGGGTTCGCAAGGGTCCTGTGGGAGACTTCGCCAAAGGTGGGCAGGGTCCCCAGCAGAGAAGTGGGGGGGACAGAGGTAACCAGAGGGAGTTCCAGAGAGGGTCCCAAAATAATTCCCAGGGAACCAAGGAGCGGTGTCTCAGCCTCCCCCTGAAAAGAAGCCAGTGCCCCCGACAGGTAGGCCTGTTCAGAGGGGGCCCCTTACTTACTTTAAGTGTGGTCAAGTAGGCCACAGGTATTATGATCCTCAGTGTCCCCTGAAGGACACCAATGCATCACCCCATGCACCCCCTGTAGCCCTGGGAGGGGAAGAGATGGGTGTCCAAAGTGGGTGGGATCCCGTAGAATTGACTCTTGTCTCGCTGGGAGACTTTGAGAAGGTCCCTAACCCGTCATTGCCTACTAACACTAAGAAGTACAGGCAGTGGGTAACCATCAATGGCCATAGGGTGGAGGCTCTGAGGGACACAGGAACTAGTGTGACCGTTGTCAGCTCCCGGTTGGTGTCCAAAGAGCAGATTGTCCCCATGCATTCTGCCCAGTAGTGTCAGCAGACAACTCTGAGAGCCAGTGTGAAGTGGCTCAAGTTCCCTTTGAGTGGGGGAAGACTCAAGAATTCTCCAGGTAGCTGTGAGGCCAGCTATGCCGGTAGACTGTCTGTTGGGCAACGATTTAGAGAACTCCCGTGGGCTACGGTGGAGAGGAAGTCTCATTTGGAAATGTTGGGTCTGTCTGAAGTGGCATGCTTCTCGCTACAGATGCTGGAACGGAAGAGGAGAGTGAGCCTCTTCCTGACCTCCTGTAAGCAGAGGAGAAAGATGAGTCAGTAGAGGGTGTGGTCCTCTCCACCACACTGACCTCTGAGCAGCAGAGTGATTGTCGCCAACTGTTGGGGCAATTCAGTAATCTGTTCTCCCTGGTGCCTAGTGTCACTGATTGGTGTGTCCATGATGTGGACACTGGGGATAGTCCTCCTGTGAAGCATAAGGCTTACCGAGTGACTGACCGGGTCAAAGCGTACATTAAGGAGGAGGTCTCCCAAATGTTTGCTTTAGGGGTGATTGAGTCCTGTAGCAGCCCTTGGTCAAGCCCAGTGGTCCTGGTGCCCAAGGCTGTGGTGCCTGGTGCCACCCCGGAACCTCGGTTCTGCGTGGACTACCAAGGTCTAAACTCAGTCACCAAGGCTGACGTGCACCCCATCCCCAGAGCTGATGAGATCATAGATCGGCTAGGGACTGCACGGTACCTCAGCACATTTGATTTGACGTCTGGGTTCTGGCAGATCGCCTTGACCGATGGGGCAAAGGAGAGGTCGGCGTTCTCCACACCTGACGGGCACTACCAGTTCCGGGTGATGCCCTTTGGGATGAAGAATGCCCCTGCCACCTTTCAGAGGTTGGTCAACAGAGTGTTGGTTGGGCTGGAAGATTTCAGCGCAGCCTACCTGGATGACATTGCAGTGTTTAGTTCCTCATCGGAGGACCACCAGCGCCACCTCTGGGAAGTGTTGATGGCACTGTGAAAGGCAGGCCTCACAATCAAGGCAAGCAAGTGCCAGATTGGGCAGGGTTCTGTGGTGTACTTAGGACATCAGGTGGGTAGCGGCCAGGTGGCACCCCTGCAACCCAAGATTGAAACCATCGTGGCGTGGGAGCCCCCAAGGACTCAGACACAGGTGAGAGCCTTTTTAGGACTCACAGGTTATTACAGGAGGTTTGTCAATGGGTATGGCAACATTTTTGTACCCTTGACTGAGCTGACTTCTAAAAAGCAACCAAAGATTGTGAACTGGACTGACACCTGTCAGAAAGCTTTTGATGCCCTGAAGGCTGCCATGTGCTCCACACCAGTACTTCAGGCGCCCAACTTTTCAAAGGAATTTGTTGTCCAGAAAGACACTTCCGAGCATGGTGTGGGGGCCGTTCTGTCACAGATCAATGAGTAGGGCCTAGACCAACCTGTGGCTTTCATTAGTAGAAGGTTGCTCCCCTGGGAACAGAGGTGGAGTTCATTTGAACATGAGGCATTTGCTGTGGTCTGGGCATTGAAGAAGCTGAGACCATACCTGTTTGCGACTAACTTCCGGGTTCAGACAGACCACAGGCCCCTCAGATGGTTGATGCAGATAAGGGGGCAGAATCCAAAGTTGTTGAGGTGGACCATTTCTCTACAGGGTATGGGCTTTACGGTGGAACACCGCCCTGGTACAGAACACACCAAGGCTGATGGTCTGTCCATATTTTTCCACCTCAGTGATGAGAACTCCCGGGGGGGGGGGGGTAGTTCTCCCCACATTTCAGCTGGAGGGGCTGCGTGTAAGACCTGGCACCATTGGCATAGGTCTCCCTTCCATTTTTGTCGTTTTTGACTCCTTCATGGTTGCTGGCGTTAGATGTTCTGGGCGCTGTGCCACTGCCATTCAGTGACACAGCGTGAATGCTCGATTATTATAAAATAACTGATGAACCGGTGTAGTCCTAGTAGTACCAATGAACATGTTAGGGAAGTCGAATTTGGTATGCATCCGCTCCAAATATTAATGTGTATCTGGTAGTAGTGATTGTCTTTAGATTCTGCGTGTGCAACTGCCACTTTTGGAAAGTAGGTATCTTTTTGTCTAAGTCTTTCTGTGGTTTTCACTTGTATGTGTATTGGTCGTCTGGTATAGAGGGCCAGGGCAGGCTGTGGCTGACCTGGGTCGAATGGAGCAATCTGCCGTTGAAGTATGGGGAGGGGGACCCCTTTGTTCTGAGCAGGGCTGTGCCTGGCAAGGTGAATGATGGCTCCACCTCCCACTGGGTGTCTGATGGTGGGCCCCCTCTCCCTGAAAGGGAGGATGCAGCCTCATAAAAAAAGTGATCCAAGTCGACACCAAACTGGTTCTGGCCGGGCCGAGTGATTTGTGACTTTCTCAAGAACAAAGACTTTTGGGGTATAAAGATCTGAGCTGAAACCCCTTCTTGGTGTGTAACTTTGGGATGCTAAGACGAACCTCTGGCCGTGTAAACGAGAGGGAAAGGACTTTGAAATTTTCATCCATCCACTGAAGCAACTACCCAAGGGTCTTAAATGAGCTTGCCTCCTGCTGAAGTCTCAGGGACATTAGACTTCATTCATCAGCAGCCCTGATTCCTATTGAGAGAAATCCTACTCACAGGTGAGGCCTCTGTCGAGAAATCCAGGGCCTCTGGATCTACTGTGGGGAACGCCGCTTTTGCTTGCCTACGGAAACTATTGCTATCACCATTGTGGGCCGCTGCAGCTGAGGAGCTGTGCCGCTGAGTGCCCGCATTTGCCTTGTCTTCGGAAACTATTGCTATCGCCATTGTGGTCCACTGCAGCTGAGGAGCTGTGCCGCTGAGTTCCCTCATTTGCCTTGTCTACGGAAACTATTGCCATCGCCATTGTGGGCCGTTGCAGCTGAGGAGCTGTGCCGCTGAGTGTCCTCATTTGCCTTGTCTACGGAAACTATTGCTATCGCCATTGTGGGCCGCTGCAGCTGAGGAGATGTGCCGCTGAGTGCCCGCATTTGCCTTGTCTACGGAAACTATTGCTATCGCCATTGTGGGCCACTGCAGCTGAGGATCTGTGCCGCTGAGTGCCCGCATAGGCCTTGCTACGAGATCCATTGCTGACGCCATTGTGGTCCGCTGCAGCCGAGGAGCTGTGCCGCTGAGTGCCTACATTGGCCTTGCTACGAAAAACCTTGTTGTCGCTATTGTGGGCCTCTGCCGCTGAGTAGCTGTGCCGCTGGGTGCCCGCATTTGCCCTACTACGAGAATCAGTACCACCGCCACTGTGGGACGCTGCAGCCAAGGAGCTGTGTCACTACAGGCCTGCATTGGCCTTGCTACGAGAGTCCTTACTATCACTGTTTTGGGCCGCCGCCATCGAGAAGCTGTGCCGCTGAGTGCCCATCCTTACTTTGCCACAAGAATCATCACTATCGCGGGCAGCTGCAGCTGAAGAGCTGTGCCACTGAGTGCCCACGCTAGCCCCACATCGGGAGCCTTCTCAACTTCCGCGTGTACCACTGGGTGCCGCTTTCCTGCCCGTACCAGGATTATCATGAGTGCACGCTGCGGATCGTCACCGCCTAGGATCTGTGGCCACTGTGGGTCCACCTGCCATCCCGCACCTTCCCTGAGGAGCTGTGCACCGTGCCCCTTTATATCCTAAGTACCTTGTACAGTGTGCATTACCGGGTCGCATAGACCCCGGCCCGAACCAAGTTCGTTCCACCCGCACGCACAAGTGCTTTCATCGCTCCTGAGACGAATCTGTAATTACATGCATTGTGGTTCTTTGAGCATTTCTCAGTTTTGTGTCTAATCTATATAAAGATAACTATTTTTGATATAACTGCTTGTGGTGTCTATTTTGTAGCGTCTTTCCTGCGTTATTGTGTATGGTCCTAAATGCTTCACACACTGCCTCTGAGATAGACTTGTCTGCTCGTGCTACGTTACCACAGGTTTGAGCAGGGGTTATCAAAGGGTGTAGCCCCCTTACTCTGACTTAGGAAGAAGGGCCACTATTTGACATTGGCGCCAGCCACTGTCAACTAGAGACCCCCATTTCTAACAGTGCTATTGTAAAATGCTGGACACTGCAATCATATTAGAAAAATGTGTCTCTAATTTCTTTATAATTGGTGACTTGTGACGCACCCAGTCATCAATTATAAAGATTTACATCAGAACTCAACTATGATAACTTATTACAGCTAAAGTCTGAAGACACAATGTCTGCTGCCAAAGCCATCAGCAGAGGAGAAATGCAAGTCAGGTCACGAGCATAATTAATGCTGCTGTTCAAAGCTCAACAGGCTTTTCTTTCTTCTCTTATTCTCTTTGTAGTAACAAGCAGAAAGGAGATATTTATGACACCATATTAGTTTTTTTTGCAATCCAGAGGTAATTAAAAGAAAAGTTATAATCATTCTGCATATGTCTACATATTCAGAATTACGGTGCTTTTTCAACAACAGCCTGACATTTTAAACTGATTCTAACATCTTTTGCAACAAATGCATAACAGCTTTTTGAATGTGTCCAAATTTGCACTAGAGAATAGATTATTAATTTTCATGTTTGCAAGCGTGCTCTCTCTTTCATATGAAAAAGCTATGTAGCAGCGATTTAAGTGGTTAGTGGTAAAAGTGATGGTGTAAATCATTTATTTTAAAGAATAAACTACCCCGTGCCATACCTGAAAAGGATATGGTAAGTCACCTTGAAGTTCAAAAACTGAACGAGGGAATAGAACTCCTCGGTGACTTTCAATATCCTTATAATATATGGCAGGGGGTACTTTCCCAGTATATCATTCCTTATACAATGCTCACTCCTCCACCTGGAGGAGGAGCCAATTAGCATTTGCTATCTATTGTAGCAAGATGTGGCTATGTCCGTTTCATGGAAAAACACTACCAAGCACACCTCAACTGCGAGAGCCTGTTTCGCTTTAATAATTTTTAAGCATTGTATTTAACAGTCGTTACAGATGACCAATTTAAAAGGTACTCAATTCACCCATGTAAGAATGATAGAAACGGAGAATGCCTTTCGGGCTGAGGAGGCTGTTCCTTCATTTTCAAAGGTAGGTATGTTACAAATGAGAGGTTGCTGTACGTACATATTATAGCCGTATAGCCTGCCGTAGCGGGCTATACCGGCTATTAAAGGCCCGCTGCAGCATTAAAGGCCCGAGCCGAAGGAGCGGGACTTTAATTGTCAGTATAGCCCTGCTACAAAAGGCTATAAGGCTATTAGAACATTCTGCCACTAGAGTGCAGAATGTTCTAACAAACAGTGAGGGGAATGAAATCCCCTCGGGTTCCCTGAAGCCTTTGTTCACAGCCTGAGCTGTGAACAAAGAAACATTGGAATGTTGGAGCTCTGGGCTTATACTAGCCATTATAAGCCTGTTAGAGGACTAATACTGCTACAGGTGGATCTCGGAGACTAAATTTCTTCAATACTGGGAAAATAAAGATATTCCTCTCAGCTACATAAAATGAACAATAAAACAATATATGTAGGATAGATTGGTTTGTCTTTTTATCACAAGGACACGGTGGAAGGCTGCTTCTTGAGTATAAATTAGACAGATGTCCCAACATTAAAGGCATAGGGCATCATTAGGATGGTCGGCGGACCTTGTCCGCCCGCCATCCTGATGTAAAAAGGGACCGCCCGCCAGAAGTGCGGGGTCCCGTGGGGGTGATTAGGATGTGCCCTCCACTCTGGCGGGAGCATCCTGCATTTTAAACATTGCGGCGGGCGGTGCTTTCAGCATCACCTGCCGCAATGCCAAAAATTCATGTTATGCATTTGCATGCACAACGTGGCAGGCACCATGCGGTGCCTGCCGCATTGTGCATGTAAATGCAGGGGGGTCCCATAGGTACCCCCCATGTGCACCCCCACCACCCCAACTTCATGGGGGCCGCAACGGGCCACCAAATGTGATTCTGCATGCCTTTCCGTGGCGGCAACAGCACCACGGATAGGCTGCTTCCCACCTGCATACAAATATGGATGGCGGTGTCTAGCAGACACCACCACCATATTAAACCCTTTTCCGCCCGATCGACTTGTCGACCGGGCGGAAAAGTGGCAGACCACGGTACCCCCCGCCATACTGACATGGCGGGGGGAAATGGGAGGCGGGCGGGGGATTATGTCGTGTGGATCGCCACCGCCATGGTGGCGGTGGGGATCTGCCCGACATACTAATGGACCCCTTATAATTAAGACGAAATCCTATAAAAATGTAGTGATGCTGTGAATTCTCTCTAAATGAAAGGTATGAGAGAGGACCATAATGGACAGGGTGTAGGCCTGTATGTTTCATTATTGTCCCTTTTCCTTTACACCTTTCCCATCTATCCTTAGTACTTTTAGTCATGTCTTTCAGTTTTCACTTTGGGAAACCTTCACAGTGAGTTGGTAAGTAGCAGAGGTGTGCTAAAACCCAAAGAAATAAGGGTCTGTCTCACATAAAATATCTAGGGAATTTAAAAAATATGGTCTAAATAATAATAATAATATGTTTTAAAATAGATTGATTTAAGTGGAGTGTATTTCTTTCCAAGTCAATAGCCACAGTAGTAATGGGGCCAGTTTGAAGGAGTCACTAACATGAGTAGTCTTTGTGAGATATAAAGTTTGAACATCCTCCTGGGACAGACATAAGTCTGTTGGCAAACTTTTCCTCAATAGCGGTATCACCTCCACATCTGCAGGAACCCCCAAATTGCTGCCCCATATGTAGCCACTGATACAGTTTTTGATGCATATATTTTTAGCGCTTCCTGTATCGGTGTACAGCCCAGTGTTTTTGCAAATTTAAAAGTTGCAGCTATGCTTTTACACATATGGTTAACTCTATTTAACACAATCTCCTTCCAATTTGAAATCAAAGAGAATGCCTAGGTATGTAAAATGATTTACACGTTCAATTTTTTCTCATCTAAGTGGAATCTAATCGTTCTCTTTTTATCCACCCCTACCGCCATAACAAAGGACTTCTGTTTTTAATAACATTAAGGTCTAAATCAGCCATAAAGGCTGAATAGTTCTCTACGAGGTTTTGAAGGGCCATTCGTGTCCTAGCCAGCAGGACAGCATCATTTGTATATAGCAGAATTGTAGGAGGGGTTGACTCTACACAAGGAGTATCTTTAGAGTTTTCAATCCAAACCTTGTTTAGATTAATGACGTAGAGAGCAAATAAGAAAAAAGCAAGCACACATCCTTGTCTAATTTATTTTTCATTTTTAAATGGTTTTGAACATTCTCCTTGGTTCCCATACCCAACTACGGCAGTTGCATCTGTATAAAGTTGCCTTAAAACAATAATATTGCAGCCTACACTCCCATAGCCTCCATGATGGTCCATAATTTACTGTGTGCCACACAGTCAAAGGCTGCTGAAAGATCCACGAAGGCCACCTAAAGTTGACCATTCTTTACTATGGAATATTTTTGCCGCAAGTAAATTTAAGTTGAGGCACTGATCCAATGTGCCCCTTCCCTTTCTGAACCCATACTTAATTTCAGACTTAGAGGCCCATTAGTATGTTGGGCGGATCGCCACCGCCCGCAAGGTGGTGGCGATCCGCCCAACATTTCCTACCGCCCGCATGCCAAATCCCCCCGCCATATTACTATTCCTATTGCCTACCGGGCGGAAAAGCTGTGAGTATGGTGGCGGTGTCTGGTAGATACCGCCATCCTTATTATGATGCCAGTGGGGTGTTGCCTTTCAGCTGTGGCAATGCTGCCACGGAAAGGCAGGCGGTCTTCCACATCGGGGGCCCGTAGCGGACCCCCAGGGATTCTGGGAGGTGCATATGGGGGGTACCTATGGTGCCCCCTGCATTTCAATGTACAACATGGCAGGCACCGCGCGGTGCCTGTCACGTTGTGCTTTGAAAGGCACAACCTGATTTTGTGGCATTGCGGCGGGCGGTGCTGAAAGCACCGCCCACCGCAATGTTATGAATGCGGGATGCACCCGCCAGTGTGACGGGCGCATCCTAATTGTAGATGCAGGACCTACACATGGATTGTGGGCGGTCCCGTTTCCCGGGGGTATGGCGGGCGTTTGTCCGCCCGCCATACTATTAACCCCCTTAGTATTTACATATCGCAATAATCATCTTCTAATTGTCTATTTTTATCTTTCATTCTTATTTTCTTGATGTTTGATTTACTTAGTGACTTTTATTTCAATTTTTATTTCTTCAGTTTTGTTGTCCTTTTCATCCTTATCTTTTCATTTTCATTTTGGTTTTCCCCCAGAGGTTTTCAGCTTGTTTACCATTTTTTCCTCTTCTATTTTATTTTTCTATATATGTTATTTGGTTTCTTGTAATTTTTCGTTTTACCCCTGCAAACATTGCGCCCACTGTACATTCAGTCTGTTTCTATCTCTATTGCTATTGTTTATGTTGCGCCCAGCCAGTGCCATCTCTACTCTTCGTCTCAGAGTAGAGTTGGCATCTTGATTGGCATATACCGTTTGAATCCCTTCTGGTACTTGACTTCTTTAGAATTCTGTGTAACTAATATTATACTTGGTCATACACAGTTGTGCACCTGAGCTTGTTGGTGATCTTTTTGATTACGCTTTTGCTTGATTATGTATACATATGGCTTAAGTTATCAGAACTTTGACTTTTCACACTATATAGTTTGATTTTGTTGTTCATTGTATACGTGACCATGTTTCCACGTTATACAACATCATGCCACTTCAGTACCATTGGTTTACACGTTAGACCTCAAATATCGATTAAATATATCCACCTAAATGAATTTAGTATCACTAGTTTGCATGTCGGATCGCACTATTTTGTATGACTCAGCGGGAATGAATTTCACTTTTACTTGAACTTGCTTGAGCACGGTGGAAGACTCGTCTCCCCGATTTCTTTAATCAACGTGTACACTGCATTTTGATTGTTATAGTTGGATCTGAGATATTTCATTTTCACTTGCTTGATATTTTCTCAGACTTGGGATTCACTATTCTGTGGTGAGGACATCCTTGGTGGTAGTTTGGTATTGCATTGGAAGAGATTTCCGTAAATAGCAGTAAATTATGGGTGATATTACAAGAGATTTTCTGATTTAACAGCTTTGTTTTATTCTGTATCTGTTTGCTGTGTGTACGTTTGATCTCTGGGTCTGGCACAAGATAGTGATTGCTTTCCTTGATTGTATGTATGAATTTCAATTTTTGGGTACTTACGTACATAAAGATTGCCTGCATGATAGTATTGTGATTTTTCTTTGGATTGTTTATATTTTAGGAACCTTCCCCTGATGTAGGGCTGGTCCCGAAATGCATTGGGATGAATGCACGGACAGTATAGATATGGCTATTAATTGAACTTCTATAGTGTGATGTCTAAACACTACACACTGGTGAAATGCCATAATAAATTAAAAGAGGATTGCATACATTGGATTAATTTGGATTTTGTTTAAAGAAAGATGATAGGAATTGATTTTGGAGTGATTGGTGGGGATGTTTTTCCATTTTAACATATATCCATTTTTTCTTGCAAGGAAAGGTTTGGGAACAGACTTACTGAGTGTTTTCTCCAAAGTTTCCCAGGGCAAGGCACATGAGAGCAGAGCATGCATGATCACTAAACTCTGTCATCTTGACCTTTATGTTATTTGTGCTAAGTTTAAAGTTTTCAGATGTAACAATATAATCAATCGTTGAACTTCAATATGCTCAATGAAAGGTGGGGTCTAATAGCCCAGTCTCTAAATGTATCTTATTTCTCATCTCTGACTGCCAGGTCATCAAAAGACTATTTAAGACATTGCCATATAGTATGTGACTATAGTGACTAATTGAGATTTCCTTATAATCTACTATCTCGCATAACCTGGGCTCATCGCTTGGGCAACTTTTTAGATTAAAATCTCCAACCCAAATAATTTGCAGCGGTTTTGGGTGGTGATAGATAAAATCCTCCATGGTACTTCCTAGATCTCCACCACAGAAACGGGATCTCAAAATTGTTATTATAGTAGTTTATTAGCATTAAGTCCCAGGTGTTAAGCCTTTTCATAACTAGAATATGACAATAAGGAGAATCATTTATAAAACTCAGCATTCTAAACGTGATTGCGTTAGCTATCATAGTTAAAATGCCCCCCTTCACTCTACCTCTTTTTGATGGTGGTGCTGGAGTTTGGAAAGATCGATAACCATTCAGATAGAAGGGTCCTGCCTCCCTTGTTTCCTGGACACATATAATCTGAGAGTTTAATAGTATTTTGTACCAGTCCCTATTATTCTTTTTATTTTTGTACCCCACTTTATATTCCATGAAATCAGGGTATAATCAGTGCTTTTTTCACTATTCATATTTTCCTCTATTGCACTAAGGGGTGGTTCGGTTATCGGTGTATCAAAGCTCCGAATCATCTTCCCTCTAAGTTTTCCCTTGCACTCTCCCTATTTTGCTCACTTCTCTTTCCCAGCGGGAGATTTGTAAAATCGTCTGCCTGAGTTGGGCTCTACAGTCAATCACAGAAGTCCATATTTTTTTAAATCATAAAAGGGCTTTTGCAACCCTGTCCGAATCACAAATAGGAGGGAGTGTGTTGGTCTCCTGTTTACCGGTCAGAGAGGATTATGTAAATGGTTTGCTACTGCAAGCCATTGATCGGTTGACAACACCACACAGGGGGTGTTATCTGAGCTGCAAGGTGGAAAGAGTCTTTTTGAACCCCCCTCCCCTTTGTTAAATTTCAGAAAGGTTTCAGGGAGAGTTAACAGCAGTCCACAGGACCATTGCATACTCGCAGTGAAGCTGTTTAACTTTAATAAAAATGATTATTTTTTTAACACAGTCTTGTTTCCCTTATTGAAAATGGGGACATTTGAAAAAAGGATTGTCTTTATTTAAACACAATCACAAACATGGTGGTCTACTGATTCTTGCAGGCCACCAACCTTATGATTGTTGCCAGTGGCTAGAAGTCATAAACTGCAACATACCTAATGAATATTCATGAGGCAGGACATTCTACGATTCCCTGCAATTCGGTATTTGGTGAACCAATCTATGTCTTTATCGGTCAGTTTGCAAAATCAGAATTGATTCGTAAAAGTTTAATTCTTGATTTGCAACCACCATTTCCACCACAGTTTTTAGTACATAAGGCCCTTAAATCTTTATTTTATTTGCTGGCGGAGAAAGCTGTAGCCTTTATTTTATTATCCAAATGTAGCTACCACGCAATCACTTTGCCACTGCTGGGAAACATTTGCTCATACATCAGATCTTAATTGTTGGGATTTCTCTTTGTCTCTATATTCGTGGATATTTGGATGGAAATTCTAACAATTTTGTAGGCACTTATTACAACCTGTATATGTTAGAAACGTATTTCACCTAATTTTCTCCAGCTTTCTTTGCCTGATGTCGCAGTCCTAGGGAGGTGGTGATGCCACGGAGCACACAAATAATAGATGCGCCTGATTGAAAATAAGGGCCTGATGTACAACTGTTTTTAGTAGTTGCAGCTGAAAATCTAGTCGTTTGTGCCTGATAAAAAGGGTTGTAGCATTTACAAATCCAATTTTGTAAGTCGGTTACCTATTACTAACTCGTAAAATGCCAAGGGGGTCCCTACCTAATAACGAGAAGCAGGGGATTTATGATTGTTTTGCAAATGCAGTCGCAAAACAATCTCAGTTACCACCAATTTCAATTTGGTGGAAAGCCAGTCACAAATGGGAAGGGGTCCTAAAAAATTAAATGAAAACTTTGCATTTTTTTCTTTCAAACACGTCCCTTTTTCCTTTGAGGAAAACGGGTTGCATTTGAAAGTTGCTTTATTTTAAAAGCAAACTTAGACATGGTGGTCTTCTGACCCCAGCAGGCCACCATCCGTGTGTTATTGCACATTCCCAATGGGTTGCAAATTGCGACCTGCCTTGTGAATATTGATGAGGCAGGTTATTTACGGCCCCATTGGGAATCGCTAATGTGTTCGTATATTCCATTTTGTCAGTTGCAAAAAACCTCAATTTACGACCTGCAAAATGGAAAGGTCATACATCTAGCCCATCAACAACATATATTTATAGTGCTTCATTATTTTAATTTCTCCCAGATAGATTGTGTGTTGGCATGATAGAGACTCATTTACACATATATTTTCTACATCTATATAAGGCTTATTAAACCTATTTGTCCTCTCCAATGTTGTCCTCTAAGAAACTCATTTTCTTTTTGGGTTTAGAATGCTTTATTAAGATATTAAACAAAGTAAAACATCATTACAAGGTCATATAGCAAAAAATAAGTAATAGCAAACATAGTACAAATGACAAAATTACATCCAAAACCCTCAAAAGGGAAAACTTATACTTAGAAGAAAAATGCATTTTTACATTTTGAGTAAAGAAAAAACAGAAAAAGAAGGGGGGGAGGAGAAGAAAAGAAGGGGAAAGAGAGAGGGGGGAGAAAAGACAAAATGTAAACAGTATTAGAAAATTCTAGAGTACAATTAAATATGTTGAAGTGATAAAGGCAACAATGGTACTATAAAAATAAACAAATTCAGGAAGCAATTCTAGAGAGAAAAGAGGTTAATGGTGACCACAACAACTCTTTTTTTATTAATAGGGGTACAGAAGTGGCAAAGGCACGGTCAAGCCTGTGATGATGACATAAAAAGTTCCACCAGGCTTGGTATGACATTTTTTAAGTGTCTTCCCAGTTGATGGTGATAATCTGAAAAGAAATAGCTAAGTACAAGTCTATAAATTTGCCAACATTACCGTGTACATATCAAAGAGGTGAGGAGCTGGCCAAAAATACATTAACGATTTCAAAAGAAAAATTTGTAGATAAAATGTCATTACATTTTAACCAAATACGAGACCAAAAGGATTTAACTAGAGGGCAATGGAAAAACATATGAAGAAAATCTCTGTTCTCACAAGAGCAAGGCCAACATCTCTTGGAGTCTAACAATTTAAATGTGTGCATATCAGAAGGAGTGAAAAAAAGTCTGTTTTAGAAAAAATATAAAGTTTGTGTAGTGCTAGCAGAGCGAGAAGACGTGTGTATTTTTGACCAGATAGAATCCCAAGTTTGAAAGGAAAGGTCTTGAGCCAAGTCTTCCTCCCATAACAGTTCTAATTTAGATTTTGTTCTAACAACCATAGAACTGGATAACAGTTTGTACATAACAGCTGCTTTAGAAGGGGCAGAAAAGTCAGGTGGAGGAGAGGAGAGGAGACCTGTTCGGGTGTGATAGGGGAACTAGTTTGGGAAAGGAAATGTGTCAGTGTAGCCTTCAGTAGGAGATACTGAGGGGCATGTGTGGTAGAGATGCCAAAAGATGCACACATGTCAGAGTAGTCCCTAGGGGACATGTCCTTCAACACATGATGTAAAGTTATAATACCTTTATCAATTCATTCCTTCCAAAATAATGCTCTATTATTAATCTTCAAGCACTTATTATACCAAATGGGAGCGTGAGAAAGTTGATCCGCACAGGAGAGATGAGTATGAAACAGACAAGATGCAAGCGCTTTGGAATGGGGGGAAATGGGTGTGGAAAAACACTTTGGAGGTTGAGATAGATCAGTGGCTGTAAGAAAAGTAAAGGGAGCTTGTTCTAAATAACTCCAGGCCATTGTAAGAGCGTGAGGGGGGTCTGCCAAAAAGGTCCAAATTTGTTTCAGGGTAAATGCAGAATGATAACGTCTAAGGTTGGGAAAGATGACTCCACCTAAATCTTTGGGTTGTTGAAGACGAGAGTGAAATCCTGGCTTTACGGTTGTTCCACAGAAATTTGGTTAGGGATCGATTGATGGTGCTGAAAAAGGTGAGCGGAAGAGAGACTGGAAGCATTGAGAGATACAAATGTAGAATTGGAAGGAGCATCATTTTAATTGC
This sequence comes from Triturus cristatus, assembly GCF_964204655.1. NCBI lineage: Eukaryota > Metazoa > Chordata > Amphibia > Caudata > Salamandridae > Triturus > Triturus cristatus. The sequence goes on along the minus strand of NC_140594.1, from coordinate 541,692,773 downwards.
TGCCAATCTGCCCCACCAGGATAAAAAAAGAGGGGACCAACTCTCAATGAGGACTGAAAGTTTTTTTTTTTTTTTTACTTTGTTTTTATTAAATTTGCCAACACAGCAAGTACATTGCAAAACACAGCTGTTACTCTGCTATTACATTGCGGACGCCCCCCAGAAACTCCCCCACCCTCCACCTCCGCTAACCATAGCAATAATCAATAAAGTCCCGAATATCCATGGGTGCAAGCGGGGTCGAGGGTCTACTGCCCAACCCACCCTCCCCGCCCAACCATCAACCATGACAGCAATACCCCCCTTCCCCGGAGCCCCCCCGACTGAAAGTTTTTTGAGTATATCCGCAAGGTTAATTTTAATTGTTTCTGTGATGGTGTTGGCGTATAAAATGCCCAAACATTTGATACTCTTGGGATTCCATTCAAAACCAGAACCGTGAAACATATCAGAAAGGCAGAATTTGTTTAAGGGTAAAACTTCAGACTTATCAATGTTCAGTCTATAGCCAGAAACAATCAAATTCTCTTGTAATAAAGAGAAAAGAGCAGGCAGGGAAGTAGACGGATTGGAAATATATAATAAAATATTATCAGCATAAGCAATGAATTTATTGTCAATATATTTAAATTGGAGACTTGTATACTGTGGAGAACGTCTAATTTTCTCTAAAAAAGGTTCTAAAGCAAGAATGAATAAGAATGGGGAAAGAGGACAACTTTGCCTAGTGCCCCTAAGGAGTGGAAAATAGTTATATTGACAGCCATTGACCCAAATGGAAGTAGAGGGGGCAGAGTATAACAGTTTAATATATTTAATAATAGAGGGGCTGAAGCCACGCCATCGCAACGCACCAAACATAAAATCCCAGTTGACCCTATCAATTGCTTTCTCCGCATCTAGTGTAATGGCAGCGACTGGTGAATCCATCTTGGAAGCAAGGTGAATAATATTAAGGAAGGTTCTCAAATTATCAGTAATTGATCTACCTTTGAAAAACCCCGATTGGTGAATATTAATGAGGTCAGGGATTTCATTATTAAGTCAAATGGCTAGTATTTTAGCAAATATTTTGCAGTCTGTATTAATAAGGAAAATGGGCCTATAATGTTTGCAAAGGGAGGGGTCTTTGTCTTTTTTAGGAATCAAACACAACATTGTTTGCGTGAAAGATCCTTTTGACTCACCAGTAGTGAGGAAGTGATTAATCAATGTGAGTAATTGGGGAACTAGAAATTGTTTATAGTGAAGAAAAAATCTAACGGTAAAACCGTTCGAGCCGGTCGTTTTGTCCTTGGGTAATAGGTTAATAGCGTTAGAGATTTCATTTTCCAAGATGGGTGCATCTAATGATGTAAAATCTACTGAGTTATCAGAAGATTTAGAGATAGTTTGAAAGAAGGATTCAATTTGTTCAGGTGAAGGGGTGTACTCAGGAGTATAAAGAGAAGTATAATATTGTGTACAACGTTCAGGACACTCAGTGTCTGTTATGTGACGAGTTCCGGAGCTATCTGTGAAAGCCACAATTTTAGATTTTTGCTTTTTGATTTTAAGGTAATTAGCTAAGGATTTACCTGCTTTATTCCGCCCACCATACATTTTTGCATTGAATTTAAGAAGATTATTACACACGGAATCCCAAGAGTGTTTATTATATTGCATTTTGGGATTGATAAGAGATGACAGAGTGTCAGGGCAGTTGGTAGTGAAGTATTTATGTTCAAGAGCTTTGATTTGTTTTAAGAAGAAACACATTTTCTTATTCGTTCTGCTTGCAGGACTGGTGCTGTGCACAGGTTTATATAAGGAGGGAAATATGGGAGCATGGTTCCATGCCAACATTTTTTTTTGTACATAAAGTATGCAAATTATTCACTGTTCTGTTTATTCCACAGAGTGAAACTGTTTGAATATATAAGATATGAAAATGTTATTGATACCATTTTGTGGTATGAAGAGAATTTCAGATTTAAATATAGGCCTCATTGATTATATTATTTTCCATCTTCTTTTGATTGTAGGCTACCGTTAGTTACGATTCATTTTACATGCAAAAAGAGTTGATTCACAAGCATGCGCAAAGTATGCATCTGTGAAAATATTTCCCTATTCATTCTGCATAAACTTTCAAAGAAGGAAAAATCCCCATTGCAATACAGAGAGACTCTGCACTGTATTGTGCCCATTCCCAAAGCCATCAGAAGGAGCCTTCATAATTACGCTGGAGAGTACACCGTGTTCATGCTTTGCAGAGACAGAGCAATTTTGGTGCCCGAATGGTTATGCCCGTTGGACAGACTTCTTGTAGGCCTGTGCCTCGCCTACTGGGTAGCGTAATCCCTAACACCCCACTTAATCCAGGGCTTTTATAAACCATGAGGTCACAGTGTAAGTGACATTTAAGTAATCCATCACCAGATCATGTAAGGAGATCCATTATCATTTTCTAAATGAATTTCTTATTAAAACATTTTCCTCACACATTTTTCAGTGTGATATACGTTTTGCCGGTCTGGTAAAATTGTATGTGATGGCATAGCTTGTGAATTAAAATTGTGTCAAATACTGGCCAGAGACTAATTTGTGCTTAATATTTATTGCAGCCATGACACAAATTAGTTTCTCATTTTCACAAGACGTTTTCTTCCTAAAGCCAGGGGCATTTTTACTAAACTGTTATGCAATGCAGGCCAGCAAGAAAGGTTTCTGGGCTGCGTTACATCAAAGGGAAAGAGAACAAATGCTAATTTTTTACAAACATATGGAAAATTTGTACTCTCTCTGGCACTGAAACACTGTGTGCAACCTAGCGCCAATGCAGGCACACAATTACCATTGTACATGGGTGTCTGCATTACAGGCAGGAATGTTGTTTGTACAGGAAGGAACACATTTCCTGCACAAAAACAATCCTTGGAGGCATTTTCCTCTTTCTATGTGTGCTGCAGAATGCAGCACACATGGAATTAGTAAGTAACAAGGATAAATAAAGATATTTCTCCTCATTAAGCCTCACATGGGAAGGCATGGAATTTTGTTGCATTCCCAGGTTTATAAGTCTTTGTAAATCTGGGAATGCACCAAAATCCATGGGTGGATGCGTGGGAATGCCCATGCTCCGTCTATGGAAAGCCTCCTTAGTTGAAATGTAATGTAATGCAGACTAAGACACTGTCTTGCATTACATCTCTTTACAAAGCCACGTAAATCAGGCTTAGCGTGACTTTGTAAATATTATTGAAGCTTTTATGTTGTCCTTGCCTGAAACTGTGGGACACAAGGGACAAAGAGACACATGTACAAATATCAAGAATTGTAATTTTGAAATTCTTACCGAATCGTAATACTGAAATCACAACTCCTAATGTAAGAGACCGTACATTCCTCAAAGAGCGATTCCTAAAGGGCCGCAAATCGATATACCTCAAGAATATTAATGAGGTAGATTGCAGTTTGCGACCCACCATGTGTGATAGCCAACACAGGGATGGGAGTGTGCTGAAGTCAGCAGACTACCATGTCTGTGATTGATTTTTAATAAAGCAATCTTTTTTTATAAATGAAACTCATATCCCTTAAAGGGAAACAGGATCCATTTAAAAAAAAAAAAAAAATGTTACTTTTAAGTTCAATTTTTTAAAAGTAGGCAGTAGCCCGTTGAACCATTTAGTAATTGGTAAAAAATGTATGCTTTACAACCATAATTCGGTTACACAACATTAATACATTAATTCATACAACTGCGATTTGGTAGTTGTAAGGGATGCCCTAAACACGCCCCTCCTAAATACCAACTCGGTAAACTAAATTGGTTACAATTTACTGAATCACAATTTGGCATTTATACATTACAAAATGCCTTTATGTGGTCACACATTAGATGATTCTGCAATTTGGTCCCTTTGTGACCTATAAAAAGATTTGTACATATGGCCCTTGTCTCTTGCCTGGAAAAAAAATGCAAAATGGGTATCTTGAAAAGAAAGTGCATTCACTCAAAATATCTGAAATTCAATAACAGTGAATTAGGCATAATTTTGCTTGCATCTGTATTAAAAAGAAATCTAAGTCTCATAAGTATGGGTTAAATCAATGCTGCCATATTGTAAGATGTACAACCTGAATAATGGATGATAAAAAAGAGACTTCTCGCATATTTGATGTGGAAGAGTTGGACCATATTTTGGGGGCATTCTGATCAAACGATGTGAAATGAGGGAGCGTGTCTTCTTGGGTATTTAAACCTGTGGTTCCTAGATTCTGTCGTTATTTTGTAGGGGTATAAACTGGTGAACAATTTTGAATAGTTGAAAAATTTGAGAAAAAGGCAGGAAAGACACTGCTCCATTGAGGATCCATGGTTTTCAAGATCAGAAACATGTTGAAATTTGCTTAATGGAGGGAATAAACTGTGACAGTTGGCTATTCAGGCAGGCATCCCCCTCCCAACTGACTAAATGTCATGTGGCACTTTGCACCATGTTAGATCTTGTGCAGTGGAGGGTATGGGGTCTTCACTATTCCAAGCGTATGGGAACCCTGTCTCCGAACACTGGAGAACAACTTTGTTTTGAAACTACAAGGCGGCCTCCATTTGGCTGAAGGCTTCTGCTATTGGGACTACAAGCCACAAAGGAACTTTGGTCCCAGGCTGGCTGTCCGAAGAATGGGGTCCTTTTCACCTTGTTATCGGAACCCGTCCCAATTGGACTTGGCTACGGGGACCTGCGTGCCTGCTTAAAAGGACTTGTCGGGGAGCTGCCCTGCCCCCCTCATCAGACTGCCTTCCCTCTGGGGTGTGGCCAACCAGCCCACTCTGGGGGATCAGCAGCAGAGGGGGGCCTAGGCACTCACAGGCACACTAAATTGCGAATTCTAGCGTGGATACCTGATTGACAACGTAAAGACAGCAGCCCTGAATTCCCAAAGGCAAGTGAAAGGCTTCAATTCTTAATACTGTCTCATTGGTCTTTCTTTTTGATTTTTGGAACAGCGGACATTGAGGTGTGGGTGAAATGGGAAGTATGCATTGGGGATTTTTAACTTATAGCACATTTGGGTTCTGTGTTTGTGTGAAGGCATTACCTCCCCAGAATGTTACCCCTCCCTGTTGCAGTTGTAGGCCTGGTCCCAGTTGGACCAGGTTTCCCGTCTGTTGTTGCTATTGCCACACCTTTGTCCAACTACCTGAACCCTGTTGCAGTGGTGCGGTGGTATTGAACTCCCTACGTGGAGTGTACGGTGCATTCATATCTCCCTGGGCCTGGTTTGGTGATGGGATTTTGTGGAGAATGGCCCTGGCTCATCGACCTCTTTTCATGGTATGCTTTTGGCCACCATCTGTCTGCCATATGGCAAATTCTGTGACAATAGTAACACTCCTTAAGGTCTGGTTGCCACCACCCTCCCTGGCCTCAGTCATTACTGTTATTTTGAAACCCTCTGGAGTTTTGTGGTGGAGACCCCTTGAAGACTGGTGCAATTTGAATGCTCGCAGCCAACATGGGTCCCCTGAGGGCGGTCTCTTTCAACTTGAGTTGGACCAGCTTAGTGGTATCTCTCTGGACTTGCTCCTGTTTATCCCGTACCTTCACTTGTTTCTTTTTGTAATAGTGCAATATGTGGGCTTGTATCTCCTGACATGGATTGGTGTCTAACCCCACTAAGCTGTCCAAACCACGTTGTATCTCAGTGGACAGCCCACTCTTTGAGAATATTGTAAAAGTATGTGACTTGCGGGCACACATCAGTCTATGGTTGTCCTGTCTCTTGTCCCCATCATTCCCTTAACTTTTCCAGAAAATAGGTTATGGGTTCTCCAGCATTCATAGTCTCTGCCATTAACTCACCTACATTAAGGCAGTCCGAGAACATCTCCCTCAGGGCTGTCCATAATTGGTACCTGTATAAACTGAATTTGGCTCCATCATGCTTGTCGTTTGTCACTGTGATTGCCAGGATGCAAGCTTCAGCAAACACCGTGTTAATATGCTCTCTGATAAGACTGTTGACATCGCTTATCACTAGGCTTCTTCCTGTGGTGTTCTTCTCAAAACATGAGATCCATTTCCCTGATCCATCCAAAAATGGCGGCATGTGGTCCTTAGCCCTTTTTATCCATCTAAGTCCATGGCACATAGATGGTCCCTGATGTGCCCTTCCGTAGTAGCCGGCACATTTTGGCTTTGGATGGGTCTTCTGGTTTTTCCCTGATGTAGCGCTCCCATTTTCTTAGGCAATCTTACCTGGAAGGGAAGTTCCACTTGGGATCTGCCCCTCTGTGCCGGATGTAGTCTTCTGCAATGGCCACGTCCACAAGTTCAAAGGCAAAGGTCTATCACACTGGTCAATTCTTTTGGTCCAATGGGCTAGCAGGTGGCAGAATGGCTGCATGAAGATCTCATTGTCCACTTGAACCACTATCTCTCTTGGGGTCAGTCTGTCAGTGTCAAACATCTGATAGGAGCAGCAGATGTCTTCTTCACTGCTCGCCTCATGTACTCACAAGTGTGCTATCTTGTTTCTCCTGTGCCTTGGTTGGGTCTGCACCAGGCTACCTTGGTCTCTTATTTCCTGGTCAGCCCTTTGTCTGCATTGGTAATCTGGTGAAGCTCGGATCCCACACAATATTCTTCCATTCCAATTCTATACTGCTGCTCTGCTTTCTCACTGTGCTTCCGTGGTACTCTCTCTCGCTCTCTGTCCCTCTCTCTCTCTCCCTTCTTAGTTTGGTTTGCGCCTTTCCTCCAAATCCCATCTCGGTTGCCTCCTTCGCTCTTAGCTATGCAATGTTCTTCTTGGTCAGAATTTGACCTCAAACTCGCTTTCTGTCATTTCTTCGGCTACCTACACAAACACTCTAGCTTCACCCTCATTATCGAATCCAGGAGGACTGGAAACCCTTTCCTCACCCCTGCTGGTTGTACCACTGTCCAGAACCCCTATGATCTTCCCTGGTACTCAAGTGTGCTCGTCTGAAAAGGTGGGAGTACGTGTTCTATGCACCGCTGGGGTTAGATAAGCTGAACACAACCATGGGGAGCCAGCATACTGGACCGGGGAGGCGCTGGTATTGCCTGGCCTGTGGGACTATAAGACTCTCATGCTTGGACCTAACAGTTCGTTGTTTGGTAGGTGACCCTTGGTTCCCCCAACTGACGGCTTGGTGTATCCTAAAGTAGAGAGATCAGGCATCATGGAGAGCACCTCCATACCTGCATGAGGCAGGGAATGTGCAGAAGTCTTGCTTGTTTCTGTGAGATAGGATTATAGTTCTCGGCTTCCTCAAGGATGGCCCACAGCTCTGGGAGTGCATCTCTCCTGTCATTCTTCTGTCCTGCGTATTGGGTCCGTAATTGTGTTCTTATGTGTTTGATTGCGTTAGTGTCAAAAGTTCCCTCCTTTGGCCCGGGAAAGGTTTCTGCCTTAGTGTGTGTGCCATTCATGGCAAAGCTGGTAAAGTATTTTAGTCTGTGTGAGGTACCTGATTTGCATGTGTTTTAGTGGCGATTCCATGATGAGTTTGGTACTTTTTAGAAGGCAGATGCGCCACAGTTTCTGTTATTTAGGGAATCCTTTAGTTTTGCTCTGATCGTGGTGTAGATTTATACCTTGGAGTTTACTGACGCATCAACATGACTATTTCACAAATAACAATGGATATGAAGGGTCATAACCTAAAAGAAAGTGTAATTGTTGAGCAAGTAATATGAAATTTGGAATCAAACAACACATTTTGACTTGGGAATAAAATACTGAATTTTTGCTTTAGCATCAAATAACAATTGTGAGAAATGGCAGCACCTTCATATACCACATTGGATCTTCGACAATATACAAAACGTAGGGCAAAAACACAGTTGCTTTAATTACCAGCTTCACAATGTTAATATATCTTGCATCAGCTTCGATACTCATAATAAAGGAAAACTAACAGAGAAAAATAATGGTGACTTAGTCAAAGATACCTAAGCCCGCTCCTAGCGTTTGCTATTCTGTGCCCTGTCGTAGCCCTCAATTGTACATGATGACTAAGTGAGCCTGATCGTCTGTCAATATCAGCTCCAGGACAAAGAAAATGACAATTTTTTTCACAGAGTAAAGAAATAAGTCTAAAAACCAAAGGCCTTTCTTGGTCCAACACAAGCTACACCTTATCTCCCAGATCCAAATCTTTTTCCTTAATGTCTGAATCGCACCCCGTATCACACCCAGGGGCCAACTGTACCATCTTTGTCACGCCCAGCGGTCCAAGCGAGGAACACCTCTAACTTCTTTAGGATACCAACAATGTTAAGAAACCGGTAGCACTGCGAAAACCATTTCAGATAAAAAAATAAGATTGAGGTGCCGGCCCAATATCACAGCCAGGGCTCATGTGTACCATCTGTGTCATACCCAGCGGTCCAAGCGTTGAGGCCTCAACTCTGTATCACACCCAGGGGACAAGTATACCATCTTTGTCAGGCCCAATGGTCCAAGCGACAACCAATATTCACCTTTCCTAGCGTGCTAACTATCATAAAAAGGTGGCCTGAGCAGGAACGCCTCCAAGGCAGATTTGGAGACGTAGAATAGGTAACATGTCAGATTTCTGTCAGTGGCAGGGTGCTCAGGTTACATTTTTGTGCTTTTTCCTAGTATGTCATACGCCAAATGTAGAGACTAAGAATCAGATGTCGTTTCTTACTTGTTGACGGCAGCTTCAGGATTGGCCTCCGCCCCATGGATTCAGGAGAACTTTCAATCAATTGCAGTGCTTGCTCACCTTCCTTAATACGCAAATGTGAATCTATCTGGGCAGAGCCCCCTTCCTTTGGCTGCAGTTGGGGCTGAGGTACCAATCTCTCCTATTTGGCTCACCAAAATGTTGCCCGAATATGACTTTACCTTGAAATAACAAAAGACAAGAGGCGTTTGGCAAATCAGGAACAGCTTGTTTAATCAAACTCCTCAGCCAGGACCACAGTTACAGAAGCGGGTTTAAGGACTGTCTCAAAGTACAATCAATCTGAACAAGATTTCAAACATTTTATTGGGTATCGCAAAGTGCTTGGTGAGATCATTACGTGAATTCAATAATAGACATGCAATTTCTTTCTTACATCTGAATGTATCATTATAGACATTGGCATCAAATGTTTCAATAATAACATTAGACTTTGAAGTATCTTTTATGTTCATGAACAATTAAATATGTACAGCATGGAAAGTAGCTGATATGACATATCTGAGGAAATTATTGGAGGCCCCCCTTCAATGACTTCTAATTCCTCCTACAATAAGCTAAGGACCTATTTTTGCTCTCTTCGGCCATTTTGGGTTTAGAAGAGTAAGCAACAGAATGAAGGAGAATCCAGCTGTGGTCGTAATATGGCTCACAAATGGCCTTACTTCCTGTTCCTCGATTTAAGTTCTGTTTGTTACAATAAGTGGAAAACTCAACATCTGCAGCATAGTACTCTCTTCTCCAATAGATAATTCTCCACTTAAATAACACAGGCAGAGACATCCACCAAGTAAGCATATGAAATACAGAGATTGAATGTGATAACATGCCTGTGATTATGAATGGCATTGGTACCACAAAACATTTTGGATTTGTATAACATGTTTTCAAATACAAGACAAAAATCATTCAATTGATGCTTTTGGGTGTACTCGCACATGAACTAGGTGTTTTTCTCTGCATATATTATGCAGGTTGCCCTGTAATGGGGAATATTTCAAGTGTGGGTGAATGATGTGAATGATATATGATTGAAAGTGTTGATGAATAAGTGACTGATATGTTTACAGCTCCATACTACATGCATATTACATTTAAGATGACATGTTTGTTTGTGGCATCATGATGAAGCAATAATGGTGTCTCAGGATGATATATATGGATGGTTTCATAGTCCATTCTTGATAATTACCTTGACATAGCAATGTAGCAATCAAACAAGCAGCTCAGGTGAAATATGCGAAGACAAGTAGGTCTCTGACCAGCAGGCCCAACCCTTCACCTATGGCTTACCCTAAGAACCAGGCATGGACATTAGCTCCTCGGTAATGTTGGCCTTCTTGCACACTATTTCTGGGGAGCACCACCCTCTTTGTATGGGGAAGACATCCGAGGTATGCCTTAAGGATGGCAAACTTGCGCTCGATGAGGGATTGTGCATATATGAGTGCCCTGTTGAACCTCTGGTGGGACACAGTTGTTGGGCGTCAGAAGTGCATGAGGAGATGTCATTCGCTACACTGACATATTTGCTACATTGTTTTACCATCATAATGCCCCAGTTATCCCATATAATGATGTGAATAATGTTACTCTTAAGGGTGTAATGGGATGAGTGACAATGTTTGCAAAGCAAGTCCCAGGGTGAGTTAGCTAAACGAATCTATTTACGAAATATCACTGACATTTCCAGTAAACAGCTGTGAGAAATTGGGTTGTTGGTTGAATGGGGAGTGACCTCTGTTCAAGCAACAGCCACAATCCTTGCCTGGGTGAACCGCAAAAGTCACTAAATTAACCTGTGCTAACCCTTTGTAGCTTAGCACAACAGCAGTCAGGCTTAAATCGAAGGCAATGTGCAAAGCATTTATGCAGCACACAAACAGTAATATAGCGAAAACACACCAATGTAAAGTACATCTTAATAAATAATTTGACACCAAAATGACGAAAATCCAAATTAGTAGAACCGAACTTCTGATGTTTTTTAAAGTTTAAGGTGACAAATAGCACCTAAAACATCAAAACGCCAACTGAGGACATCTAGTTGCACAAGACTGGGTTAAAGTTGAATAAATATGGCCGATCGCGATGGGGCACAAGTCAGATACAAAAAGTGAATTGGGCCTGATTGGCGATTACTTCGGACTTTTTCAAGAAATTCTGTAGAAATTTTCCGAGAAGGTAAAGTTCAGTGGGCAAGGCTCCAGGCTGTGCCTGATGAGGGAACATCGGCGCCGGAGATCCGATGAATGTAGTCTTTTTTTATTTTTTTTTATTTTGTATAGCAGCAGATAAAAAGTTAGCCGAGCATTACAGATCAGACAAATGATAAAAATAAAGAATAAACAGACCTGAGCATCACTTTAACAGCGTTGACATGGGTAAACAGATTAGACTTTTAGCATTGAATCCAATTATAAATAGGGGCCCAAATTTTTAAGCCAAAAGCTTTCTTTTTCTTCCCCTTTAGACAATACACAGCTTTCTCTAGCTGATAAATGTTTAACAATTTAGATTGTCACTGAGAAAATGAAGGAGGATCAGCATCAAGCCAATGAGAGTTTATACAATATCTAAAAATAGACATAGATATAAATAAAAAACCTTCTTCAGCACCTGTCTGCAGCCTATCAGGATTTGATTGGATACCAAGTATTACGAGTTCGGCAGAAAGTATTACTGGTGGGTTCATAATGTTATTTAAAAACTTTTGAATTTCAGAAATAAATTGGGTTAGATTAGGACAAAGAAAAAAACATGTGAATAGAATTGGCACCAAGAAATCCACATCGGCTTCATTTGTCACCTCTATTGGATTTCCACTTCAATAATTTAGCAGGGGTATAGTATAGGTCGAATATGCTCATAAAGAATTGGCTTTTTAAAGATCCATTACACAAGACTTGATCGGACAATGCCAATGCATCAGATACATTAATACTCTCTATACCCAAATCCCTTTGCCATTTTATGTTTAATAGTTCAAGATTGTCTTCTAGTCGGTTTATCATTGTCTGATAGATCACCCCGATTCTATTTTGTTTCCAGCAGTATTCCAATACATCAATTTTCTTAATTTTATTAGTATTCAATACATTTTTTGTATTTAGAAAACTGCGTACTTGCAGATATTTAAAAAAATCGGCTTTGGGCAAATTATACTGTTGATGTAAGTACGTAAATGTTGCGAATTGTTCTTCCTGATAAAGATCCCCTAACCGGGATATGTTAAAACTTTGCCAGCGCTGCACAATATAATCTGTGAATATTGTTGGCAACATCATATTATCAAATAGTGGTGTGTAGTAGCTAAAATTGCTATTCAAACAAAATCTTATCTTAAATTGCTTCCATATCTGGAAAGCCGTTAGCATGACTTTAAATCTTGTTTTTTTGTAATAGCTTGGTTCGGTAAAGCGTACTAGACATTGTCGTGCTTGAGTACCAAGGATCATTACATAAATTGATGGATATGTGGGCTCATCTATAGTTATCCCTTGAAAGATTAGAACACTCATGAGCCTAAGCGATACCGCCAGATAGTATAGACGGAAATTCGGCATTCCCCAACCTCCTCTAAGCATAGGTAGGGTACACCAGCTGAGAGACCTCCTAGCTCTTTTGTATCCCTATAAGAATCTTGAGATTATTCTATCTAGTTTTATAAAAAAGCTAGAGGGGATCAATAAAGGTATAGTCCGGAAAAAATAAAGAAATTTAGGAAAAAAAAGCATCTTGACAGCATTAGTACGGCCATGAAGAGAGAGATGTAAATTGTTTAACCTTTCAAGAGACCTATTAGTAGAAGCAAGTAATGGATCAAGATTAAGCCCTAGAATATCTTCTACCTTAGCGGACAGTTTCACACCTAGGTAAAGAGCCGTAGTTGATAGTGTCAAAACGGCTGATGAACCGGCAGCAGAGTGGATTATCTGTGGTTTTGCAATGTTTAATTTGTAACCGGAGTATAGGCCAAATTCACGAGCTAGTTCTATGATCTTAGGGAATGCCAAACTGATATCCGATGTGACGATCGCAACATCGTCAGCATAGGCTAAGATTTTATATCCTATTTGATGGATTATAACCGGGGGTATGCTATCCTCATTTGTGAGTTTTTGCAGGTGTGGTTCTATGTAAAGCGCAAATAACAAGGGGGAACAGGGGCACCCTTGCCTGGTCCCCCTTGTTATTGAAAGTGTGGTAGAAGTATCGGTAGCTATTCGGATTACGGCTTTGGGTTCGTTATATAAAGCATTCAAGGCCGTTATAAATTCCACGGGGAAGCACTTCCAAGCCAGAACATGCCAAAGGAACCCCCAGTCGACCCTATCAAACGCCTTCTCGGCGTCCAGTAGGGCCACTCCGACTGGGGATCCCGAGGCCTGCGCCCAATCCAAGAGGGCAATAATTCTTCTTATGTGATCCGTTGTGTCTCTCTTTTTTATAAAGCCGTCCGAAGTTATTAAAGAAATTGGTCTATATGAACCAAGATCGATAGAATCTTTTCCTTTTTTCTTAAATACAACTATAGTTGCTAATGACCATGAGGGAGGAGACCGGCCATGAAATGCTTCTTGAAAAATGTTTAGCAACTCTGGTTGCAGAACATTACGGAACATACGGTAAAATTCCAAGGGGAAATTGTCCGGACCCATTGCTTTACCAGGAGCTAGTCCAAGAATAGCCCCTTCTATCTCTTCCCAACTGATTGGGGCGGATAGCACTGCTCTTTGATCTTTAGTAAGAGAAGAGGAACAATCTAAGTTTGAAAAATCACTGAACGCATCGCTCCTTACATCAGTACCATCATTCGATTTATTATACAGAGATTGATAAAAATCCCGGAATGCCTTCAATATACCAGACCTCGACTCTTGACCCACTCCATCTTGATCAGTAATTTTAATTATTTCAGTGATAGCTGCTTTCTGCCTCAATCTTTGCGCTAGTATTCTGCCCGTCTGCTCACTTAATTCATAGCATTCTTTTTTAAATAATTTGTACTTCACTGCTACCTGCTCAGCCAGGAGTGAATAGACGGCTGACCGCTCAAAGGACAGAGCTTTTTGAGCTTCCTGTACACCAGAGCCGAATCTGATACAAGAGGCTAGCTTTAATTCCGCCTGAATTACTTTGTCCAAGGCGGCCTTAAATTCGGCTTGTTTTTTTTTAGAACGGTATTTCGAATAGCTCAGGGTTTCACCTCTTATAATCGATTTAAAAGTGTCCCAAACTGTCTGGATCGAAGCCGTATTATTATTGTTCAAAAATAATTCCTTTATAGTCATATCCATATGAGCTAGATAGTCCTGATCTAACAGTAGATTTCTTTGAAATGACCATTGCCTTTTTTTAAAATAATCCTGAGGAGAAAGTAATAATTTGAGTACAATAGGGTTATGATCGGAGACGATTTGTGGTAGAACATCTATACTTATATTTTCAGTAAACTTTGCAGGAATAAAAAAATAATCTAAACGAACAAATTTTTGGTGTGGAGCTGAAAAATAAGTAAAGCCTGGCTCCGTGGGTCTTAGCTTGTTCCACGTATCTATCAGTCCGTTCCCTAAAATTAGTTCCCTGAGGGCTCTAAATGTTTGGATCTTACGACCTTTATAATTCCAGGTATTCCTGATATTAAAATTATTATCAATGTTGATATTGAAATCTCCACACAGAATTAAAGGTTGATTCCAATCAGCTAACTCAGAATTAATTAGATTAAATACTTCCTTGTCGTCTAGGTTTGGACCATATATAGAGCCAACAGAAAATTTAGTCTCTTCAATAACAATTTCCGCTAGTCCCCATCTCCCCCATTTATCGCCTAAGGTTCTAACACATTTCCCAATCCTTTGTTTTATGAGAACAGCAGCTCCTCTTGTGACACCCGTTTGTTTGGAACAGATTAGAAGCTCAAGACCCAACATTTTCAACAAACTCCTCTTAGACCATGGAATATGTGTCTCTTGTAGGCACAGAATATCAAATTGCAAAGATTGAATCAAATGCCGCAAAATCCCTAACTTTTTAAAATCATTCAGGCCATTGATATTTAACGAACAGATGTAAATTTTTCTCCCCATTTTAGAATTTCAAAAAACACGATGAACAATAATCTTTTTAATTGATTCTTAATACTCTTATGGCTTATAAAAGTCCAACTAATCTGTTTTATAATGCCCGGGTTAACTATTGTTGCTGTATTACACCCCACCCCCCCCCCACCACCACCACCACATCCACCCCCTGGTCCGAGACCAGCCACCCACCCCCCTTCCCCACACATGAGGCTCAGGAACTCTCAGTTCCTGTAAAGTATGGAGTGCCGCGTCCCTCCAGCTCCGCACACCCCAAGAGGAAAAAAAGAGAAGCAGACAAAAAATTTGAATCCAATATAACCCTAGTGACTTAAGAATTGAGTTTGGTATAGTGATATTACAAGCTAAATAAGAACATAATATCCCGCCTAATAACGATCTAAATTTTATATTGTATGTAGAAACTCCTTAGCCTTAATCTCTGATAAGAAGAATTTTGTTTGCCCTCTCCACAAGAATATTAGTTTGGTTGGGTTCTGGAGGTAAACGGTGGCCCCTTTTTTCTGGAAATCAGGTATTAATTGTCTAAGATGCCAGCGCTGGGCCACCGTTGCCTGACAAAAATCCGGCCGCACAAAAAATGTGCATCCTTTTGCAATTTCTTTTTTATCGGGTCTGGCTAAGGCTGAAATTTCCTCTCTAGCGAGGAAGTTGTTAAAGCTAACAAGGATTGCCCGGGGATAATCTGTCTCACCCTGACGAGGTTTCTTAATAGAGAAGGGGAAACGATGCGCTCTTTGGACTTCTTTTGCCCAGTCCCAAGATTGAATCAAATGCCGCAAAATCCCTAACTTTTTAAAATCATTCAGGCCATTGATATTTGATGAACAGATTTAAATTTTTCTCCCCATTTTAGAATTTTGAAAAACACAATGAACAATAATCTTTTTAATTGATTCTTAATACTCTTATGGCTTATAAAAGTCCAACTAATCTGTTTTATAATGCCCGGGTTAACTATTGTTGCTGTATTACACCCCACCCCCCCTCACCACCACCACCACCTCCACCCCCTGGTCCGAGACCAGCCACCCACCCCCCTCCCCCACACATGAGGCTCAGGAACTCTCAGTTCCTGTAAAGTATGGAGTGCCGCGTCCCTCCAGCTCCGCACACCCCAAGAGGAAAAAATGAGAAGCAGACAAAAAATTAGAATCCAATATAACCCTAGTGACTTAAGAATTGAGTTTGGTATAGTGATATTACAAGCTAAATAAGAACATAATATCCCGCCTAATAACGATCTAAATTGTATAATGTATGTAGAAACTCCTTAGCCTTAATCTCTGATAAGAAGAATTTTGTTTGCCCTCTCCACAAGAATTTTAGTTTGGCTGGGTTCTGGAGGTAAACGGTGGCCCCTTTTTTCTGGAAATCAGGTATTAATTGTCTAAGATGCCAGCGCTGGGCCACCGTTGCCTGACAAAAATCCGGCCGCACAAAAAATGTGCATCCTTTTGCAATTGCTTTTTTCTCGGGTCTGGCTAAGGCTGAAATTTCCTCTCTAGCGAGGAAGTTTTTAAAGCTAACAAGGATTGCCCGGGAATAATCTGTCTCACCCTGACGAGGTTTCTTAATAGAGAAGGGGAAACGATGCGCTCTTTGGACTTCTTTTGCCCAGTCCAATGATTTTAAGTCAGGAAAAGCCTCATTTAAAAGTCCAATAACAAATTGTCTAACATCAGTCCCTTCCTTCTTTTCAGGTATTCCAAGAAATCGTAAGTTATTTCTGCGGGCCTGATTTTCTAGGACCGTTAACTTGTAGGAAAGGTCGTCCCTAGGGGCTTTAACATTCTCGAGTTTTTGCTTCTGGGACATAGACTCTTCCTCCAGAGCCAGAATGTGTGCCTCACCTTCAGTTACTCTATCAGCAGTCTCAGCAGAAAGTTTAATTGCTCGACGAATAGCATTTTTCATTTTGGTACAGGTGGCTTGAGTACGAAGATTTTCAGATTTACTTTCTGCCCGATGCGCCATCATGGTGTTATAGATGATAGTTAAAGTAATTTCAGTGGGGGTTTCAACAAGATTATTTCCACCTTCAGAATTAGCAGAAGTCTCTGCAATTGCAGTCCCAGTTTCTGCCACTAGATTGATTTCTAAAGGAATATCAGGCCTGGTTACGTAATTTGGCGCAGTATTCTCGGAGCCTTCTACAATAAGTTTGGTGAGGGTACGGTTATGAGACCCCCTCTTTTTACGTCTCTTAACTGTAGCAACACTTGCATTAGGTGAAACTGAGATGGCTCTTATGTCCCCATCATCTTCGTCCTCTCCTAGGGAGCTACTCTCTGCGGTATAGTCCGCCCAGTCCTTACTTCGGTTTAGACTATCGTCAGAAGTGTGATCGGACATGGAGTAGAAGTTTTCACCACCCTCTTGAAGAATTAGTGCCTCTTCCAAAAGGTTAGAATCAATACTCAAAAGAGTCTCAACGGTCCCTGCACACTGTGGTAGATCAGTTTGGACTCTATCTCCCATACTCCCTTGCAGGCCACGAGCCCATGAATCTGAATCCATAATAGCTTCTGTTAT
The DNA here is from genome assembly GCF_964204655.1 of Triturus cristatus. NCBI lineage: Eukaryota > Metazoa > Chordata > Amphibia > Caudata > Salamandridae > Triturus > Triturus cristatus. The sequence continues at coordinate 541,675,400 of NC_140594.1, read as the reverse complement.
GTCTGTTGCCCCCTCTGCTACTGCAAGAGTAACATCAGTTACAGGCTCGAGTATGTCCGCCGTAGATGTAACAGAGTTTAAGGATACAGTATCCTTGTGCTTTGATGCTTTCTTTTTTTTTTTAAACGTGGAGCGGAAGAGTGCATTGTTTAGAATTACGTTGAGGCAAAGGAGCTTTTTCGAGCAAGTCAGCACCCATAACATTCTCCGCTCTATCAATAGTCTCAATTTCTGGTGGAAGCAGAGATTCACTTACAGTATCTTTAGCCTGGGCCAGATTTCCCTCAAATGGCTGCTTCGTCTTAATACTCCGGGTCTGAGCCTTTGTCTGAGCTTTCGGAGGCATCTTCTTCCTCCTCCGAGGCCCGCCGCTCCCACGCACAACTGAGCACTGGAATCCTGTGAAAAACCCAGAAAAACGCCACAGCGGGAAACGCTTTCGGGGTCGGAGAATGTCAAGCAGCATCCGTCAGTAAACTCGGAGTAACGCCGCTAAAAAGACGGCGTCCAAGCTAAACAAAACCTTCAAAGGCTTCCACGCCCACAGCCACAGGTCCTGGATCCCAGCTCCTAAACTCGAGTCTGCTCCGGGTCTGCACAGTCCGGTATACCGCTGCTGCACGGGTTGCGATACACTTTTCTCTCTCTGCGTGTTGTAGCTTTTTCTCCCCTCCGGTTACTGTCGGGTCAAGCAAGGATGATCATGGGCAAATTAAGAGAACAAATCCGATGTTAGACAGCGATTCAGTCCGTATACAACATGCCTTCTCTCAGGAACGCGGAGCTGGAGTGTAGAGCTTCTCACACAGCCCACACCACGGCCGCCATCTTGCCTCAGCCTTCCGATCCGATGAATGTAGTCACTGTCTGGATGTGAAAGATATCAAGCAGGGTGAGGCTAGAGGCTTTAGCTGATGAAAGATCCACAAGGCCAGATATCCTTTTGGTGATGGACTGCTGAACAAGAACATAGCTGAGCTGCTGCAAAGTGAGTCCAACTGACAATGCACCTTTGGCGGATAGATGAGCAGGTTGGTGCCAGTCTCTTCTCTGTTCTCAGAGCAGATTTTAGCCAGAAATGTTCCCAGTCCCAATTTTTGGATGTTGGCTATCTGGGCACATTATCACCACCACCAATGGTCCAGGAGTAGATTTACCACTTGGGGAGCTAGCACTCACTCAGCCGTGTCCCAGGCACAGTTTCAAGATGGTTGATGCCTTTTCTGTCCTTCAGGCTTTGATCAGTAGGCCAGCCAACTAGCCCTTGGAGTCACTCTGGTATTCGTGGATTTCAAGTGATGAAACAGGGCTCAAGCAGCAGGGAAGGCCTCTGAGGGTTCAAGGCAGTCTCTGGACAGCAAAGCAATCCTCCCAGGTACATCAAAGCAATCTTGTGGAGTACACAGCAGGCCACAGCAGTGGAAAGTCCTCTGAGACTCCTTCCTGAAGTCCAGAAAGTGAACTGAAGAGTGGATCTGAGGGATCTATTTTAATACATGGTGCCTTCTTTGAAGCCAGGGAAGTTTTTAGCGAATTCCCTTTGCAGTCCTTGAAGATTCCTGCTTCCTCTGCCCTGGCACCAGGTTGGCTGCATGAACAAATCAGGGATGCAAGTCTTTTGTGTGGAGGCAGGGCACAGCATATTCAGTTGCAAGTGGGCTGTGCCCAGCTCCTCCCCATCCTGCCAGTTGATGGCCGATCCTGGCACATCTAAACCCCCTATTGTTTGGCAATCTGGGCAAAATAAACAAAGTCCGAATGCCAACTTCACCCAGCCATCTAACACAGGAACAGGCTGCAGGAACCAGATGGTTAGAGCATGAAAATGCCAGCTTCCTACAAGTGGCATTTTCAAAATTGTAATCTAAAATCTGACTTTATCATTCAAGAGGATTTTTAATTGCAATTTTTTCAGACACCAAACATGACATGTTCACCTGTTCCAATGAAAACATAGCCCTTATTAAATGTAATAATGTAATAAGGTAGCCCATTGTTTTCCAATGAGAGAGGTAGGCCTCACAGTAGTAAAAACAGATTCATGAGTTTTTCATTACCAGGACTTATAAAACTTACAAGTACATGTCTAACCTTTAGTTCACAAAGCACTCTGCTCTATGGGCAACCCAGGGACTAATTTATGGTTGACATATACAACTAAAGGGGAGTTTAAGGCTGGGTAAGGGGGTACTATTGCCAAGTTGAATTAGCAGTTTAGAACTACATTAAGTCTGCAATGGCAGGTATGGGAGATTTCTCAAGGGGGTGCTTAAGTGGGTGTCACAATAAGTGCTGCAGGTCACTAGTAACAATTACTTTACATGCCCTGGGTATATGGTATACCACTCTACAAGGGGCTTATATATAAATTAAATATGCTAATCAAGGGTAAGCAAATTGTACTTTGTTTTGGGGAGAGTGCACCGGCCCATTAGACCTGGTTTACAGTGGTAATGTGCAGAGAGTACTAGAACCAACAAAAAAGAATTTCAGCAAAAAGTGCAGGGTAAAGGCAAAATGTCTAGAAGACGACCACAGGTCTAACACCAGCTGACATGCCCTAGCAGACTGTCTGAAAATGTAGATGCTGTGTGTCCCTGGGAAAGGTGGTATACACATTAGGGGACAGCCTCTTGCATTGCAGACAGTTTGCACAATGATGGTGTACAAGAAGTGTATGTTGAAGAAACGCTTTTTCATTGGTTTACTATATCCCTCTAGGTCATTACAGTTCTGTACTATTGAGTTGGAGCCTAATGCATTCTGGGCAATGTAGTCTTGCTTTGCCTCCATTTAAATAATTAGAGTAATACACCTGAAATCAATGATTTGTAGATGAAATGTTCAGTATTAGAGACAATGTCTATAATGAACTGGAGTGAGGTGGTCACCCTGGTGTTACTAATGGCTGGGTAGCTGAAGGGCAACATTACTGCAACCAATGATAGCACATACCTAAGGGCAGTGAGCAATGGACTGATATCCTCTTGCACAATATTGCCTTTGCTCCAGTGACTGAAGTATGTCATTATATTGGTGCATAAACCTGGTGATGCATCTCAGTACCTGGCAAAAGTACCTTGATTTGCTTACTTATATTGTAGTAAGTAATAGAGTTCTGCCAGTATTTTACTGTAGATGAATGTTATAAAGCAGGGTTTAGATGAAGGAAGTGTCTTCTCTCTGTTTGCTACTGTGTCAAGGATCAAATCAGGAGAAAAACACTTCCCTGATCATATCAATAATACTGATTCTCTACCTGCATATCCTCTCTGTCTCCCTAAAGAAGATATTCCTCAAATGAAGGTCAGGGCAACAAGGACATTTACTGAGAGGGTTTGGCTTTGGCTTGCTTTCTTTTGCAGGTAGACTGTGTGTGCTTGGTTAATGTTGTAGTGTGTTTCAACTACTGATAGATGTGGAAAAGTCATGACTGTTGAATCACCTACACCCTTCCATTAGCAGGTACGATGCAAGGAAATGAAGCCTTCTAGCAGTATGTTGCCTCTATGAATACTTTTATGTGTATTTTTAGATTAACTAAAATATATTGAACTTTTGATTTCTTTTACCATTTTTATAATGCAAAACGTGTTTGCCTTACTTTCATCACATGATTCCCTTTTAGTCTTAGAGAATGGCCATGTATGGTGTGTGACTTACTCCCAGGCTTAGCTGGAACAGATTTGAGCTTGTTAGGTTGTAGTAGCACTTTAGTATATTTGGGTGTAATTTTGGTTATTGCTAACTGGAATACTTTTTAGGTGTGTTTTGTACTGCCATGCACCTCACTTATTCTACCATATTTTTCCAATTTCTTATCCCTTTTAATAATGCTTTTCCCCATTTTCAACCATTCTCCCTTCTCCTTCCACATGTACACAAACAAGTATACTTTCAAGTTCTCTGCAATTGTGGATGAGAGCTCTGTATATGAGGGATATGTGTGGATTAACTGAAGAGCTCCGCCGGTACCTTAGTGATAGTATTTGTCAGGATATGAAGTAGGACTAATGAAGCTCCACTTTACATACTTAAAATGCTTTGACGAATAGGCCCTTTTAAGATGTTTACCCCCGTGGTCACCTTTTTCCTTTTATTTGACTGTATTTTTTAATCTTTCTTTTTTAATGCATTGAGCTAGAGTGCCTTCACTATGGCCCCAATGGGCCATCTGTGGTAGTTCTTGGCTATTATTGAACTTAGTGGCTCATTTTAGCCAGAAATAGTGTTTATAACAGGCCTTTAGGCTTCTAACTTTTTTTGTATCTTCCTGGATTCACTTTCCCACTTTTTTTAGAGAGAGCCCTTGGCCTGCCTGCTACTCCATTGTTCCTCATCCAGGACCTATCCACTGTCTGTATTGCTAGTTCTCTCTTTAGCAAGTGGTCTCCTCCATCAGCAGCCACAGTGCTTAAGCCTACACCTCTAAGGTTCCAGGGCTTCTTAGCCACTTGGTGGGCACCCATGTGTAAACAGGAGTCAGTGAATCCCCCAAAGTGAGTTCCCCACTGGCAGGACCAGTCCACAGAAGATCCAAGTGAATCCTCCAGGACCCTCCTAGCATGTCCATTGCTCTACCATCTACCAGAGGATGTGGGGTACAGCACCACAGGCCCTGAAGACAAACATTTGACCCTGGGTGCCAAATCAGAAGCACTTAAGGAAGGCCACTTTTCCACTGTGAATCAAAAGTGCACCTCTGCCGTATGAGTCAGGAGTCATTGAGTTCCATCATCAGAAGTCAGGTCTTTCTCCCAGTGTAGTTTTTCCCACCCTGTTAGCTACCAGAGTAATTAGCATGGCCCAGCAGGGCGATTGAGTTCAGAAATCTGCACAGATCATCACCAGTTCATGAAGGATCCACTATGCAACATATCTGTGCATAGATACCAGACTGAGCTGGGCAGTATCCTACTTGATCAGTCCACATATGTGCACACACAAGTTCAGTTGTTTACATGTAACCAACCCAGAGCCTGTTACCCAAGCTGTGCAGAGGAAGACCTTGTTTTAAAAGGCAGGCACTAGAAGCTAGCAGAGAGCCAAAATCGGTGGTGCAAAAAGCAAAAATTCAAAAGGACTAAGTGGTCAGAACACACTTTCTCACAATCAGCAGTTTCGTAATTCAATGAATGTCAGTCAATCAAAAGCCATTGACACAACCATACTAAAGAAAAATAGCCACACTCAACTCACACCAGGTAGGTAAAATGGTTCACCAAATAGTTTGAAGCACTCAAAGCCTCTAAAAGAACACTTCAACATAAATGAGGACAGTCTTAGTCCAAGACAGTAAAAACTGAACTCCATCGAACTCCACACACACAGAGCAACTGTTGGAAATTAAAAATAAATATTACTTTTCCTGACTCCCCTTTTTATTATGCTTCCAAAATAGGTGTTCAGTGTCATCTCTGAATTTAAAGATCCTGCAACGTGCTTCAAATAGTTTTCTACAAGCTGTCTTTGATACTTTTGCCACTGATTTCAAGCTAAACTGCTATATATGTTCTTCAACTAAAAATAAAGGAGAAATAAACACCCCCAGATTCCAGAAAGAAGCACGTATCCAGACATTTGAAAGAAGCATTCCAGTTAGTTTCTCCCCATGATCACAAAAATCATTCAAAAACTAGTATCCAAAACTGATGCCCCCGTCAAAGAAACCTATCACAGAAGATGGACAAATGATTACCACTACATTCCTTTCTATGGCTACTGTGACTATGGCTTCTATGGCTATCATGATGGAAGAGTTCAAACCCATTTTTCCCAATTTCTTCTAAAACAATCTGGTATGAATGCAAACAACGCTTTAATCCACAGAGCAACAGTAAACGGATGCTATTTGGTTAAACTAATTGAAAAGACAGCCTAAACACAAATACACAAATTCACCAAAAATAACAGCCTTTTAGATGCACAGATAGACTCCTTTCAAGCTCCATGCCAGACTCTGGTGCCAGCTTTCATTATTCAGAGTCTCAAGGGCACACATTCACCAATAAACCTTCCCCTGTGGTTGCCTCCACACCTTTTTCAAGCCCTGTGTCTGGTACCCAGAGCCTGTGGATGCTGACCGACCTCTCATGAACAGAGTTCCAGAAGCAGGCAAGATTATGTGATTGAGATTTGCAGACATCCACATACACCAGTGTGGCTTCTCTAAGACTCAAGATCTCACAGGAACTGGAGGTTTTAGCTCACTGCTGATGTAGGATTTCTGAGTCACATATGAGTAGCAAATAGTATGATCCCAGCTCAGAATAATATTATCCATGGCCAACCCAGAACCACTGCTTGACTTTGTTGATCTCCAATAAGAGCAGACCTTAGTGAACTACTCTCCTTCCTACAAACCTGAGTATATTTAATCCTAGTATCAATGGCATTGTAGGCATTAGTGCCAACCATTTACATGTTCTTTATTTCTCACTGAAGGCTACAGGTACCACTCTTGCTAGGGTAGGTGATGCCCTTCAAAGTAATCTTGTGTTCCTTAGTCCATTCCTTTTTGTAAGAATGTAGTGGCGTAATATTTCACTACAGTATGTAAACATTGGATAAACCTGCATTATTCCCTCAAGATTCTAGAGCACCATTGTTTTTTACAACTTTGTTAGAGCACTGTGGGACAACAGTGTTACTTGGAACCTCGTCACATAATACCTTCTTACTTTAAAATCCAGCTAAGTAGCTGTATGTGAACTATAGGTTAGTGCTGTAGGGCGACAATGCTGCTGCTCGTGTTGCTCTTCATTTCAAGGGGACATGCCTTGCATTGGAAGCCTGCTGTTGCCGTTTGAGGGGACTCCTAGTCCCAGAGTGCCTTGCTCCCTGGAGGGAGGGTCCTGCCCAAGCCTCGCGCTAAAAAGCGCCAGTGACTTTCGCGGCGCGGGACGTGCCTTGCATTGGAAGCCTGCTGTTGCCGTTTGAGGGGACTCCTAGTCCCAGAGTGCCTTGCTCTCTGGAGGGAGAGTCCTGCCCAAGCCTCGCTCTAAAAAGCGCTAGAGACTTTCGTGGCGCGGGACGCGCCTTGCATTGGAAGCCTGCTGTTGCTGTTTGAGGGGACTCCTAGTCCCAGAGTGCCTTGCTCCCTGGAGGGAGGGTCCTGCCCAAGCCTCGTGCTAAAAAGCGCCAGTGACTTTCGCGGCGCGGGACGCGCCTTGCATTGGAAGCCTGCTGTTGCCGTTTGAGGGGACTCCTAGTCCCAGAGTGCCTTGCTCCCTGGAGGGAGGGTCCTGCCCAAGCCTCGCGCTAAAAAGCGCCAGTGACTTTCGCGGCACGGGACGCGCGAGGGCGAAGCTCGGGCCAAGGGCGGGCCCGTCCTCGCCCGTCATCGACAGGCAGAGGCAGGGCTTGCTCCTTGTCGTCTCGGCCAATTGACCATTAGGCCATTTAGGACGTTTTTGCCAAGACGCGCAAGGTACTGTACTGTACTGTATTGCATTGATTAAGGACAGAGTAATATACTCGACCTTCCTCTAAGGTATTTGGTTGTGAGATGTAGGCTTTATTATCATTGCTTTGTCAGATTTGTTTTAACCCTCTTTGTATTCTATAAATAGAGAACTAAGTCATCTTGGCCCTCTAATGGGCAAAAGAAAGACCATGGAGGGCGCGGGAGGGACAAGTGGCTCGATTGGTGGGACGGGCAAAGAGAAAAAGGCTAGGAAGCAAGCCAAGAAAGGGGCCACGAACAATAACTGTGTTATGGATAGGATCGACTGCCTCATTACAGAATGTGAGGGGGTATTGGGGGTTGTCCCTTCGGCTAATACCGATTTTGCTAATTTGACATCCCCAAAAGATACGTTACCTCTACATCCTATTGTTGTCCCATCAATGTTCCAGAAATCACAACGTAAGGGAACAGTCGCTTACGAAGAGACAATACAACTAGAGCCAGTCTCCCATACGCCTGGTTCCTTATTCCAATTGCCTGTCGCTCCTGTCCAGGATATAGTGTGCAACACAGTCCCCCCAATCACCTGTACAAATCGCTTTGCAGTTTTAGCCAGGGAGTCTGATCACCCTGAGTATGTGCAAGCTATATACCCTATTGTCACTTTGAAGAAGAGCCAAAATGAGCTAAATAATATAGGCTCTCTATCTCCACAGTCCCTCTCCAACATGGTTAAGTTACTTAAGGAGGAGGTTGGGTCCTTGAAAACAACAATCAAGGAGCTGGTGGCTACTGTCAAACTCCTAGTTTCTAATAGTGCTTCGCACACATCAACCATCTGTGCTCCTCCTAATTTGCATCGTATAACATCGCTAGGAAATCATTTAGATAGTGTTGTGCCACAAGCTTCCGTTCCCCTCTCACAGCGTCTTAATAAGGCCCCATCTATCCCGCCCCTAGGCTCTCCTGGACTACCCCCCACTAATATTCCACAAAAACATTCCTACTCACAAGTAGTAGCAAATTGTAGAAGATTAACTAACGCCCCACTTACTCCCTCTTTTAGCGGTCATACACCTCCCCGAACAAACGCAGAACCATCTTGTTCTACTGACCAGGCCCAGATAGTTTATATGGTCAATGTCCCTAAATTAGGCACAAAGTTTGAGAACACTGAATCCCTGATAAACAAGTCCATCCACTGGCTGCGACATGTTAGGGGTTGCCGCTCATTGATCAGGGAAGATATAGCTAGAGCAAGGAGATGTACGTCCATTAGCCAACTATCGGACTGTATCGAGCTTACCCTGATTAACTCTGACCTAGCGGAAAACCTCCTGGCACTGGAGTATAGAACCTGCTCTCCTGATTTTTCATCTATACAGGTCAAGCGTTTCCCCACAACCGCTATGGCTAGGGTCAACGACAGTGGGCAGTTATCATCTATCTCTAGCAGGTCCCTGCTTGAGGCTGTGGACTGACTAGGGCAGTCTGCTCAGCTTAGTCAGGGGTCACAACACATTCTATCCCCTAACATTTTAAATGTTTTTGGTAACACCGGATTGAATGCCACCTTTGATGGCCTCCAAACCTCCCAAAATCTTCGTCCCAATAACAACAATTTGATTAATGGCTTAAGAGTCCAGGGGGTGGTAACACCTACTAATATTCCTGGCCAGTCATCGGCCCAACCCCACTTGAAATGTCAAAAAGTTATTAGCAATAAAACTTCACTATCACAGCTCAAGATACTCTCATGGAATATTGCAGGCCTTTATCGGAAAACACTCTTACCTGATTGGAATGATTTGATCGAGGAACATCATATTTGCATGTTCCAAGAAACATGGAGTTTAATCCCATTGTATAAATCTGGTTATGTTTGTTTCTTCAAACCAGCTGTTTCCAAGGGGAGGGGGAGGCCTTATTGATGGGGTTAAGGTTGACATGGGCTGTCAAATTACTGAACACCACTGTGATAACTTGGATATTATGCGACTCATGATCAAGGGTCATAGATGTGGTATAACTGTGGAGCTGTTTAATGTATATATAAGAGGTACATCTGGGGCAAATTGTCAAATACTGTATCTTTTTTAGAACAGGAGCTAGCCAATTCTGCACCAAATTCACGCATTATGATTGCAGGTGATTTTAACTGCACTTTTGAGCCATTAGACTCAGAGGATCTGACGGGGCCAGATGAAGCGGATACTAAGTGGGGAGTTCCATTGTTAAATTTACCCCCAATTAAACAATGGTCTCAACTTGCAATCCAGATTAACGCATTAACACTGGAATTTGGTATAAGAGCAGCGAATGGAAGAACCCCCTCTGATGTTGCAGGAGCAAATACATTTAATAGAATTGACTGCCCCTCGCGAATCGATTATATATTATTAGATGTGAGGCTATGGAAATTGATATTGGATATGGAAGTGTTCCCCTCCACTGATAGCGATCATAACACATTAAGTATGATTATAGCCATTTCTTGGGTCTCCCTCCCCTCCAATAACCAATCTTTAGATCCCGTAATGATTACAAAAAATCTAGTGCCCTTTAATTCTAGAAGGACTCTTAAATGGCCAAAAGTTCTTGCCCAAGACCCATTGATAGCAGGCATAAGCCAAGCCTTAAGCGAAAACACCCGCTTATTACTAGAGGCCACTGAGGAATCGGTGGGTCTAATGAAAATACCAGTTCTGTATAACGATATGATAGTTCAGATAGGAGCATTCTTTCTAGCAGGTAGCCAAGGCAAGGTAACCAGAAGAGCTAAAAAGCGTCATACTTGGTTTAATGGGGACTGTAGACAAAAGAAAAAGGACTTGATCTTGGCAATAAGAAGCAAAAACTGTCTTTAAATTAGAGAGGCTAGAAAGGCTTATAAAGTTGCAATCCACCAAGCTAAACTAGATTGGGACGAGTCTTATTGGCAAGATTTAAAAGACGCAAGTACAGCCAGAGACACTAAGCTTTTCTGGAACAAGGCCATATGGGTCGGCAACGAAGACCCTGACATGATCCTCAATCATATCACAGGCAAGGATTGGTACAATCATTTTGAGAGCCTTTACTCTGAACTAGATATTATTGGAAGTGGAGGGATATACAAACAAATAAATCCCTATCCTATTCCAAACCCCACTGACCTTTTTACACTAGAAGAAGTCGAGAAGGCCATAAAGAAAATAGTTCCAGCAAAAGCTCCAGGACCTGATGGTCTCCCAGGAGATCTTTTTCTCGCCGATTCTCGTAATTGGGCAAACTATATCATGCTTTTAATTAATTCAATTGTCAGAGGGAGTCCAGTACCAGAATCATGGAAAGGGGCAGAGGTGGTATAAATTTTTAAAAAAGGCGCAAGGGACAACCCCACCAATTATCGCCCTATTAGAAAGTAGTTGTTAGGGCTTTATTACAGCGAATCCACCAATGGGTTGAGGAAGAAAACATACTCTCCCAATACCAAGCTGGATTTAGGGCATGTACAGGGACGGTGGACCAAGCTTTTATATTGCTTTTAATATATTGGAAGGTAGTCTTGATTGGCAAGGGCAGCCTTTACCTGGCATTCATCGATTTAAAGACTGCCTTTGACCTAGTTCCCCGTGACCGGCTTTGGCACCTGCTCAAAGACATGGGGATGCCTTCACTATTATTGAACACCTTTATCCGTCTACATGAAGGCAACTATGCCCAAGTGAGGTGGGTGTCCCAGGGGCAAAAAACAAATAGGAACACGGTAAATAGAGGAGTCCGCCAGGGCTGTGTTCTGGCACCTACCCTATTCTCCCTATATATGAACGGAGTTGTCAGCTATTTGCAGGAGTTTCCATCTGATGCACCAGCCCTGGCGGGAGATAGGGTTCCCACTTTACTCTTTGCAGATGATACTCTGCTTATCTCTAAAACACCAGCAGGGCTCCAAAAGCTCCTAGACAGTTTTTATACCTTTTGTGAATCTAGGGGCTTGATTGTAAACACTACTAAGACTAAGCTTATGGCGTTCAATCCTTATAAGCCTTTCAGAAACAACTTTAGTTTAGAAGGAACACGTTTGGATAAAGTCCCAATGTTTGACTACTTGGGAATAAGATTAGATGACAAAATGCGAGGGAGGCATCACATCGACAAGATGCTCCTAAATCACAAGCGTGTTACGGGCATATTAAGTAAAGAACATCGCCTATTGCTGAGCAGACCGGTGGCTCCTGCCCTTACAATCTACACAGCTAAAGCGGTCAGCTCTGCTCTTTACGGAGCCGAATTGTGGGGCCTTGAGAATATTGAAAGCATTTGCAGGTCTGAGCACAAGTTCCTAAGAGAACTAGTGATGTTACCCAGAAGCACGCCACTAAAACCGTTGTTAAAAGATATGGGTAGGCACTCCTTTAAAGATTTAGCAAGATTACGACCCTTGTTTTTCTGGGCCCGCTTATGCCAGACCACCGAACTGGCTAATTACACAGCCGCATTTACAGAAATGATGGCACTAGACGTCAATAAAAGAATCAGCTGGCTGGCTAATCTTAAAAAATCCCTTGTTGCTCTAGGCTAATAGGAGGAATGGGACACGCAAACCGCCCCTAGTAAGGCTGATCTTAAAAGACGTTATTGGGCCTGGGTTGATGTTCAAGAACATAACAACCTAAGAGCTGGAAGGCTGACGGAAGAGTTTTATCTTCACAAGCAACGTACGTTTTTAGAACCATACCTAGATTTTATAAAAACACAACGCGATAGAGCGCTCTATATTCAGTTTAGGGTAGGTTCTTGCCGGTTAGAGAGCTAACAGCGAAATGGAGCACCCCACATCAGACGCCCTTAGGGTGCCCCTGTTGAAAAGCACCGGCAGAGAGCATAGCCCATTTTATGTTTGCTTGCTCCGCCTACAAAAGTGCAAGGATGAAATGGCTGAAACCTATTTGCAGAGAGTTGAGTACGCGTGATCATTGCACTGCTCTACGTATTTTAAAGGCCGATCCGCGGACCCTCCTTGCTTGTGGAGTAGCCAAATATCTTGGCTGTGCTTGGATTGTAAGGTTTAAATTCCTGCGCAAAGACTTGCCAGGAACTATGTTTCTATTTTTAGTGTTATGATCCACTTGTGATATATTGCACAGTCACTGTATTTTCGAGAGATACTCTAAGTATAACTCAAAGGGGAAACAAGGCTTTCATGATTTGAAGGGCCATTAATGAGTTTTGTAAATATTGATCCTAGACTAGATTATCTTTGCAATAATTTTATTACTGAACATCGAGGGTACTCAGAATTTGATGTGTCTAACGGTGGATGTATTTTATATTTTTAAATTGATGTTTTATATCTTTTTAATGGTTTAAAAAATTGATGGATGTAATAATGGAAATGCTTTTAAGATATTGGATATCGAAATAAAGCTATTTGATTGATTGACTATTGGTTAGTGCCTTGCTGGACGTTATTAAATAAACTGATTTCAAGGCACACAATCCATTAAAGATCTTATTTTTGGTCTTAGTTTGGCAGATACACTTTAGAACATAATACATCCAAGAGTGATGGAACAGGTGAATACATTTCAGAGTGTGTCTTCACAGGATTACCTTAATAATGTGTAAGTAAAATGTTTTCAGATCTGTTATGTTTGTATTAGATTAATGTCTCAATTCTAGTAACAGAATGCACGGTTCATGTTGGCACTTCAATGTGTGACGCTGAAGTCTCAGAGCTGAATACAAATATGAAAGGAGTGATTTCCTCTCTATATTTCTCAGCCCAATTTGCCGTGCTTGTGCATACCAGTCACTTAATATTTCCTGTTCTGATGGCTGTGCATGAGAGAGGGCATGGAGAACCTGCATGGCTCAACCAGGATTAAGACACAAACATATCAGGTTAGTGCGTTCTTGACAAATTCTGACCTTCCAGAGGTACAGAACATACCATAATCTGTACAATGGATAAACTAATAAAACAGGTTGATGTGGCAGGTGCATTGATACTACTAGTCCTCTGCTGCTTTCAGCATGTTCCACCACCCTACTACACCACTAAAACTGGAGATTGTGGACTGTCAAGGGAAATACTTGAATTAGTTTGCTCTTTCCTAGCCTCCTAGAATGACCCCATATCAACACAACCTTCTACATCTAGATCTTACTAGTTGGATACCTGTATCTTTTATGGCGTAATCACCTCTTCTCCTCTTTTCATCATCTATCCCAGCCCTCTCCCTAAACTGATTTAGCCCTTCAGTTTGTCTTGCTACAGCTACAACGATGAAACACTGATCACTCTGAAACCCCAAGACCTTAGGACACCACCACATCCAGACTGGCACTGTGCCTCGTAGCTGTGAAACACTAGCGACTGCAAGCCGACCTAAACTCATCCCAGATGAACCTGAACTATTTACATGTGTAAACTGGGTCTCTGAACAAGAAAGCAGACCTGGTGGGTAGATCTAGGAGAGAATTGCTCACAATAGCACAACAGAAAATCTAGGAGTCACACTGGATGCAGGTCTTAGCTGGATCCACAAGTAGATGCTGTAGTAAAATCTAACACAAATATGTTCACAATCTTTACCCAAATATTCTTCTAACTTGGATTCCCCCAGAGAGACCAATACACAGTAGTGCTTGTGCTCTCACCTGGAGTGGTTACAGCTGAAAGTGCCACTGATCAATAAAAATATGTCAGAGTCCAAGCTAGTGAGATGTGAAACTCACTTTCCACCCCGTTAAGGAAACTAGACAGTCAATCGTCTTTTCAGAAGGCTGTAAAAACCTGTCTCTTTGAATTTCCGAGCCCCAAATGATACCAAAGCAATTTCCAAGACAAACACCAATCTTCTACGAAACAAATGAACAGCAGTTCAATACAGTTTAATAAATTGCTCAAACAAAAACTCAGCAATGTTCAAATAAACTTATGGTGAAGTTGGATTTTAAATCAAAATTCTGAAAATGCCGCTTTTAGAAAGTTGGCATTTTCTTACTTTAGCCACTTGGTGCCTACTGCCTATCTCTGATCACATGTCTTGGGTGGGTGACTGTTGGGCTTTGTGTATTCCCCCTAGAGAGCCACACACAATGGGAGCTTAGGTGTGACTTGATGGGTCATCCTGGGGGGACAGGAGGGAGTAGCTGGACCCAGCCTCGCTTACACCTCAAAGAATAGGACATAGGACAAGATGGCCGCCAAGGAGTTGGAGCACCTACGAGAAGCTCCTGGTTAGGGGATTATCTTTATGGTATTTATCCCCTTTTAAACCCTCTCTCCTTTCCCCTCGCTGGAATCGTAGACCACACCAGCTGATGGCACAGTAATGATTTCGGCCCGTGTCAAACAAATTGCCCTACCTGCTGAGTGACGACCGCCGAGTCCTCTCTGCGTCCTCACCGCCCGGGACCCCATCGGGCTACAGGCCAGCTCCCTGGCCGTCATTGTGCGCTGGGCACCGCCGCTGAGGGCCGCCTGTTCTGTGGGTGTCTGACCGGCGTCGCCGCTAAGGAGACGACCTCCGGCCGCGACCATCACCAGGGGCCCGAGGTCCTTGGACATCTGGGACGCCATTTGCTGGGCTCCCTCCCTTCCTTATCCATGGCTGCCTCCGCATCCTCCCGGGCACTGCTGCCGGGGTGAGAGAGGTCCCCGTACCCGAGTCAAGTGCACCGCAGCGTGCTCCTCGGATGAGTGGTGCCCCCCTCCGGTCTGAAGTCGAGGAGGACTTTCACACGGCGCACTGGTCCGCCGAGCAGCTGCAGAGAGCCCATGCACTGCTCCTACAGACGCCGTACAACGGGTGGGAGCCCCCGGCTTCCATTCCCTGGGAGGGGCTTCTACCGGCCCTACGAGGTGTCCCGCGGTCCGCCCGACTCTGCTTTCACCGGCCCCAGCGCTCTAGGTACGACTTTCAGGGATCTAGATTGGGTGCACAGATCGAACCTACTCCAGAACCTCACGCCTGACCCTAAAATGGCGCCCGGCCAAGACATCCTCACTAGTCCGACAGTGCCTGACTTTAAGATGGCGCCGCCCCACAACTTCGCTGCTCTACCTCAATGATCCCTACTCTAAAGTACTACACTGCTATTTAGGACATGCTACCACAGCTAACACCCGCACAGATCTTAATCCTGGTCTAAACCTTACGCCCGTCTCCAAACTGGCGATGGCCTAGAAATCCTCGACCCGCCCCACAGTACCTGACCCCAGCGCTGCCTCTAACCTCTGCTATCTCTACACCTTGCTCCATTGCTGTGCCTGCAGACTCGGCTACCTATTAACCTGCGCGCAACATCCTCATATCGCTCCTAACTGCACTTGCGTCTGCTACAGCCCTCTGTTACCTTCTCATACTAACTAGTGTCCTTCCCATACGCATGCTTGCTACACGAGAATCTCTCCGGCAAGTCCTTCTGCTCCCACACCTGTTTACCGAGAGACCCATCCCTACCACTGCCCTATTACTCTCTTCCCTACATCAGCCAACATGTCTCGCCCGGCCATTTCGAGGGCTGGGGACAACTTCTTTACCCTGGTCTACCCCCCCAACCTTTCCAAAACCGCTGCTAAATCATTCAAACACGCCACCCTAAAAAGCCACCCTGAGGCGCTGATATCAGACCTGCGCTTCAACGCGGTCAGTGGCACTTGCATAAACGACCTTATCTTCTACTCGAAAAAAAACGCCGCCTGGCGAAAAACCTTAACACACCTTCTGAATGTTCGCTCATCAAGAAACATTCCCTATGGCACCAAACTCACTATTATACCCTCTCCTACCCTCAGAGCAGACCTCACCATCACCCTCTACAAATGCGGCATAGTCCTGTTCCAAGCCACAACCAATAACCTTAACAAATTCGCTGACCGCTTCACCCTCCTCAGAAACCACGTTCACGATACGGATAGGAGAACTGACTCCATCACCAGCCGCCCTCCGTCCTACCTGCCCACTATGCCTAGCAACCCGTATACTCCCACTACTGCCCCCTCCATAGTTCATCCTTCCCCCCAGCATATTTTCTGACCCTAGCCAGGGACCCTCCCCTACACTATCGACGTTTCCCGAACCTTCGCCCCCCTCCCCGTCAACACCCCAAGCCTTCACCGATCTCGAATCTTTGTACTCCAGAGCGTCCAATCTAACTCAGAACATCCATTGCTCTATTCTGGACCATATGAACCTCCTGCACCTCGCCGAGCTCTCCCGCTCGAACCTCAAGCCACACCTACCCTCCCCCCACAGTTAAAGGAGCTTCCCAAGCACCCTCTCCCGCTTCCCCTGAGACACCTATGCCCTCGCAAGCAACCCTGCCGCATCTCTGAAGAGGAATCCCGAGCTCTGGCACTCACCTACAATCCCCCCACCTTCCATACCCCTCCTGACCTCACGGAAGACGAAATCCTTGCTATCCTCCAAGACTACAATACTGCCCAAGCCAATTCTTGCCCACCTGACACAGGTCATGAACACCCCATCAGCACGGTCACCATCAACCCCAATAGGCCAGCCACCCGACATAACAGAAATGTGGTTATAAGCAATCTTGTGCCTATACTCCCATCTACCCAGACACTTGACACTCCCCTAGACCGCCCACTATCTGGTCTCCTAATCAACTGCCGATCGGCAGTTAAACACGCAGCCGATATCGCTGACTTCATCTTGAACAAAAACTCGGACTTAGCTATTCTAACTGAATCCTGGCTAAATGAATACTCTTCCCCTTGTCTGGACTCATTAGTCCGTCCTAACTACAACATTGCTAGACTAGACAGGCAGTCTAGCAGGAAGGGCAGAGGCATCGCCTGCATCTACTGATACTCCCCCCTGGTCAAGGAACTCTGAACGCTCACTACCGACTCCTGCGAGCACCTCGCCCTGTCCCTCTCCAGCAATGCCCTACATCTTTGCAATTTGCACATCTTTTACCACCCCCCAGGATCTAATGACTCTTTCACCGATCACCTCCTGGAAGTTATCACTTCAAAAATTCCCTCTAATTCCAAAGAGATCTTCCTTGGTGATTTCAACCTGCATTGGAACGACCCCAATGACCCTTATGTCAACACCATCAAAGACCTCCTAACTGACCAAGCCCTGACTCAAGCATGCTCTCTACCAACTCACTCAAAAGGAGCCACCCTTGACTGGATCATATCCAAGGAATCTGCAGTCAAGCTCATCTCCATAGACCCTTGTGACTGGTCCGACCACCACGTCATCTCCTTCATCTTACCTGGATCACTCAAGACAAAGTCACTACAACCGGTGATTCCCAAACGTTGGATTAGGGATGCCAAAAACCTTGACCTAATGAAGCTGGAGGCTCGCTGCAAACTTGACCTTTGCCCGCCCGCGAACATAATTACAGTCAATGACCTCTATGAACACTACTCGGCGTCTATATCGAACCTTCTAGACGACCTTGCCCCCCTGAAGCTAAAAAGAACACAAATCAAAGACAGAAACCCCTGGTTCTCCACTTCCTTCAACTCAGAGAGGAGATCCCTACGACAATCTGAAAGAATCTGGAGACAGCACCCGTCTACTGAGCACCTTAAACTTCTCCGGCAGGCAAGAAACTCCTACAACAAACACATCCTCAACTCAAAAAAAGAATACTTCAGAGCCGAACTGGGGAATGCCACGAATAGACCCCGCAAGCTCTTTGAACTGGTTAAACACCAATCAAACAAGCTGGCCAAAACCATAAAGAATCCCCGAAACCTCTTATATCTTCGGATGAATTCTCCTCCTTCTTCGCTGAAAAAATTGCCTCTCTAGGAATTGAACTCAGTACCGCCTCTTGCTCTCAACCCCCTCAGGACCTTTTGCACCACCATCTCTGACCTTACCCAAAAACGAAGCTTGCTGGACTGACTTCGAAGTCTATGACGAAGACTCCTTTGCTAAAATGCTCTCTTCCCTAAACCCAAACAACCACTTCAATGACCCGCTACCATCAAACTGCCTTGCTGCTGCCTCCCATGCCATCGTTCCTTGCTGGACTGCGATAATCAATGCCTCTCTCCAGCAGGGATCGATTCCAGACCCCTTGAAAGCTGGCCAAGTCCTCCCTATTCTAAAAAAACCAACGCTTGATCCTGTCTCACCAGACAATTTCAGACCCATCTCCAATATACCTTTATTAGCCAAAGTGTTAGAGAAATGCGTACAACACCAACTAAGTCAACACATCAACAACTTCCACCTACTCGATGACTTCCAATCGGGATTCAGACCGGGGCACAGCACGGAAACAACTATGCTCCACATTGTGGACGACGCCCTCCAAGCCCTTGACCAAGGCAAAACATGCCTCCTAATCCTCTTAGATCTATCTTCCGCCTTCGATACGGTCAATCATGAAAAACTACTCGAACGCCTTAAACACAGGATGGGTTTGGACGGCGTTGTCCTTGAATGGTTCAGGTCCTTCCTCCATAACCGATCTCAGAGATTCCTCACTGACGGCAACCTATCAGCTCCCATCACCATCATGGTTTGGAGTCCCCCAAGGCTCAACCCTGTCCCCTACTCTATTTAACCTTTATTTAGAGCCTCTCACTGAAGTTCTTCGCTCCGCCAATATCTCCTACCACATGTATGCGGATGACACCCAAATTTACATCAATATCTCATCACTCGAGGAGGTCCTCGCCCTGAACGAAACCCTGAAAATAACTGTCCAGTGGCTTGCCACTAACCAACTAAAACTCAACGCTAAGAAAACTGAATTTCTCCTGATCTCCCCCTCTAAAGTCAACCCGGAGATACAGGTGTGGATCAAGGCCATCACAGCTTTAAATTGCCCGCCGACCATTGTGGACTCCGCCAAGTCACTGGGCATATTTCTAGACTGCAACCTGAACATGCGAGACCACATTAATTCAATGGCCAAGGCAGCCAGATTCCACCTGAGCTACCTCTGGAAACTAAAACCCTTCATCGATGCTCCAGATTTAAAAATGGCAGTCCAAGCTCTTTTCATCTCCAGACTGGAATTTGGATGTTCCACCCTCACAGGATTACCCAAGCTCTCCTTGGCACCTCTAAAAGCCTGCCTCAACGCGGCAGCCAGACTACTCACTGGCACCAGAAAATTCGACCATATCTCTCCACACCTGAAAGCTCTAAACTGGCTCCCTCTAGAGGCCAGAATACAGCTGAAATTGGCATGCATTACACACAAGGCTTTATACGCAAACTCCCCTGCATACCTAACACAGAAACTTGTGCTATCGGGAGAAAACAGGAACTCCCGGTCCACCAAAAATCTCCTGCTCCGACCCGCCCATTTTCGTAAAAAAGAACCTACAATAGGGCATTCTCCGGTGCAGCACCAAGAATCTGGAACTCCTTCCCACCCGATATCAGAAGAATCCCCTCTCTAGCACGCTTCAAGAAGGAGGCCAATACCTTTCTCATGGGTAAATTCCTGAGCTAAGACCCCTTCTCAGCCACTATGACTTGCTGGTTGAATCCAAGACTATTGCTTCTTCCACAGCTCCACAACCGGACACCATCGAGATCCCGGGGGGCCACGGTTTCCACCAACCCTAGCTTGAACTGTAACCTCACATCTGTGTCCCCTTTGCCCCCTTGCTCTCCTCAACCCTCCCCCCTTTATATTTGTTTGTTTTTGAGACTTTGCTGTTTTTCTACTGTTTTCCTTTGTTAACCACGTAAAGCGCTCTGATACCCTCATGGGTCATGTTCGCGCTCTATAAAACATTAAAATAATACACCTGAATAGACTGTGTCCTGTCTCCAGAAAAATGGCTGCATATCCCTCTGTAGAAAGTCTGGAGTCAGGGCTTGTCTTTGACGTCGCCCCCAATTCAAAGTATTAGACCTCTCACACCCCATTTAACCCCTTCGCCGTGGCACGAATTCCGCCGTGGCACGGAGGTAAGGGGGCGGGCGCGGCGCTTCGGTGCTCATGACGACACCACTGTGTCATGAGTCAGGGCGGCATGGGATTATGATGGCATGGTGCCTTCATGACTCCGCCCACTCATTAATTATCCCGCACAGGCGGGAATTAGTGCCGCATAGGTGGAGCAGCAGAGGCATGATGGCTCTACGCCTTCATGAGCACACGGCTACCGTGACTCATGAGGGCGTGGAGCCGTCATGAGCATGCAAGGGGTTTAGTACACCTGGACCTGTTGACACTGTACCAGGAAGAAGGATGTGTGCTGCTGAAAGGACTGCCTCTCTGCTGGACAACCACTCTGAAGGAGCTGCTACCTTTGCTGTGTCGAGCTGCTGACCTCTTGGTTGGAGCGAAAGATCTGGACCTGGAACCCATCTTGAACCCAGGACCCCAAAGGGAATCAAAGGGCTATTCTGCTGGCCTCGTGATCTGAGCCTCAGGGACATAACAGGCTCCTCACAGCTCCTTTATCCATCTTCAATGGGCTCCGGCCCCAAGAGGCGCCAGCCTGTCCTTGGCACTCTTGGCACAAAACTTGAGAAGGTAAAACTTCAGCAGGACTAATCTGGGACTGTATTCAATCTGAACTTGTAGTGCTAGAGGCACTCTTGTGGTTTGACACCCAGCGATGACCTTTGACTACCATTATTGTAACTGACTTTAGTGTGTAATTTCATTCTAGCCTGAATGTACGACGAGCCTGCACATGCCTTGCTTCTCTTGCAAGTTTCTTTCTAGTAATCTTGCTGTCTTTCAGTGTGAGCTTTCACGGAGTAGACAGCCTTGCCAAGAAGAGAAGGTATGGAATGTGCATTTGAAAGCATGAGAGGGAGAGAGAGTTGTGGAAAGTACTCTTTGGTTTCAAGGTGAAGTGTTGTGGGCAGTGATGCACACATGTGCTCAGTGCTGTACATTGAGAGATAAAGTATGTGATGCTATCGGACATTGAGAGATGAAGTATGTGAATCTATAATCAGTTTTGCACAATTGATGAGAATCATGAAGTTCTTACTATTGGCTTTGACATGGCCTCATGTCATCCTTTTTCCTCACTTTGCCTTGCTTCAGCTTTTCTGCGTGCACAGCAGCACTTGAAAGTTGCTTCGGTTACTCACATTCAAGGTCTTTTTGTTTTTGTGAGGGATTATTTATGTACTCTGAAAGGCTTTGTGAGCTTCGTCAAGATAAAGGCTGGAGCATGCGAGATTTGGAGAAGGGGACGTGAGAACTCCTTCTTGCCATGGGAATGCTTGCTTGGAACCTGGCCAGTTCTGGTAAGATTCCTTTGGCCCAGGGGGAGGTCTTTCTCAAACCATCTAGTGTGTTTAAAGCTGAGGGTTGCTGACTCAGAAACCGGGATTTTGGAATCCGAAAGAGGACGGACGCGTCTATTTCGGTATAACCTGGTTGCTGAGCTCAGAACCCCGGTTGTGAATCCCCTGGTCAGAAAAGTGGGCTAAGATGCAGATGCAGTATTTTCACCAGGTGAAGTGTTGAGTTATGATTATTGCCATTGTGATGTGAGCCAGTGGCTGTGTTCATTTGATGTGTTATCTTTATGATGTGTAACTGAGTGTACTTTCTTTGTGATGTGTGAGTGAGTCAAGGTGTACCTCTAAAGTTCTCATTTGATCTATTCAGTGTATATATCTTTCTGATCTATTGCAGGATGTCCAGTATATCTGCTTGAGTATTATCTCATATTATCTGCTGCGTGTTTATTCATTATTATCATTCAGGCATTTTGATTATTGCTTGCATATAAACATAGACATCTCTTTGTATATTTGAATCTTGTGCATTTGGCATTTGGGAAAGTCTTTCTGTTAGAGAGCACTGTGTAAAATGAAACCCCAAGCCTTATTCTAAAGAGAGAGAGTCCTTGCATATTGTAAAATAAAACCTTTTTCTAAAGGTGTTGTTTGTTTTGTGTTAAAGTCTTTGCTGCGCCGGGTGTTGAGTCATCGTGTGAGAGCCGAATTATCTGATAGGTGCAATCAAGACTGAACTCCATCGCAGTGGGCTTGAATGTTTGGGTTTGACCCGGTCCAGTGCAAACAGATATCTCTGATTGGCACTTTATGCTTCTAGGTGCTATTTTACAATGTATTGCAAAAAACTTCAGGACTCCTATAGGAAAAAGCCCATTTTGTGTGGTGAACCCCCCAGTTTTTGCTCCAATGCTGATGGTTATCACTCGGAAGGTACACTGGAGCCTGCTGCCCAGGCCCCAGAACCAGTGATCTCCCCCAAAACTTGATAAATGTGAATTGGCAACTCTCTTATAAGACCTGATTGAATGGTACCAGTGCTACCAAGGGCATGGGTGTTAAAGTTGTCACCTGGGGATGAAGCATTGTTTGTGCATCTTTGAGTGACCTAAGTGAACAGATGGTAGCAGTCCTTCCATTCCAGACTTCAGGAGCAGTGCAAACTGCTTGTACTCGACTTTTTCCTCACATTTCTTTGGCAAACTCAAAGCACAATATTTAATATATGCCAGTCGCGCCTAAGGAATGCCTCCTGAGCCCAGGGGGCAGGGTGCATTATATTAAAGGTAAGGACATATAAGTGCAAGCTTATATGTCCCTATAGTGGCCTTTACCATTAAAGGCTACTATAAGTGGTCACCAGTCCATAGGATAACATGGGCTGCCACCTGGGTGTACTCGAGGTCGCCAGCTCCATTATGGTTCAGCTGCAATATAAAATGTTTGGTATCAAACAATGTGCCTAGTCACCCCTGATATGAATCTTGTTTCGAGAACGATGTGGCATGCATCCAGGTGGCTACCTTAGAGGTTTCCCACCTGTTTGCATCAGCCTTTCCTGTGCTGCGGATGCCAACCCACAGCTGCTGCTGCCAAGACAGGAATATGACCCCCTACCAGGAAGTGTGAACTCCCCAGGAGTCAGAAACAATGGCCTGAATGGGACTGAGATCACGCCTCCCTTCCTGGCTGGATGGCTGGTGAAGTGACACATCAAGGTGGTGAACTTCAAAGCCTTCACTGCCAGTGATATGCAACCTGGTTACCTCCCAAAGGAGAACATCGCCTACCCCCACCCCTGGCACATTTGCACCCAGGCAGGTGGAAAATTAGGAATTCAGGAGGTGTACACCCTCAGAAGGCTAGCCACACCTCTAGGCTGGGTTGCCTGGCCTGTACAGCTAAGCAAGGTTATTGACATTTTTAAAAGTGGCAGAATAGAGGATTCTGGGTAAAAAAGTTGACATGCACCTCCGGATGTGGTCACAACAGAGATGGATTAGCTGCATGGGCTAGTAGCCCATTGGCTACTTGCACTGATACAATTACCGCCCATAAATCTGGGATTTAAGGGGTACCCCTGGCACCAGCACTTCAGTTCTGATTTGCAACAGAGGGCACAGAAGAGACCAGAGTCTGAGACACCAGGAGCTGCACAAATCAAAGGCGTGATACTCTCCACCTGTGACAACCTTCCTGGAATCTGCATGACAGCGACTCATTCCAGAGCAAAGACCGGTTCCCCAAGACAGAGGGACCCCTTTGAAAGCTTAAGGTAACTACAGACTCCTTTGGCCTAGTGGCACTAGTCCCCTGCACACCACATGTAAAATCAATGCACCAGAACCAAAGAATCACTGGCCATCAGTCCCTCCAGGGAGTCGGCCAGTCGTAGATGTTCAAATGTATTTTGAGAAACTTAATCCTGACCTCCAGCAAGTTTCAAGGCAGCTCCTGTTGTTCCATGGACTTGCAGATGTCGAAATAACTTTCTGCTGAGCCTACTGCTGCCCAGGCTTGTTGGTGGGCAGTCCGGCAACCCCCACCTTCATCGACTCTGCGAGGGAACACCGTAACACCTTCATCCAACATTAAAAGTGGATTAATTGCCGACTTTTCACACCTGTTTCCTCACCAGCGGTAAAACCATATCAGCACGGCTCTCACTGCAGCACCAAGGACAGCCAGGACAACACTGCACCTGGGCTTCTCGAGCCAGGTAAAATCAAACTGACTGTCATGGCCAATCGTCAATAGTACATTTTCCTATTGATTGCAATGATAACGTTTTGTAGTATTATTTTGCACTGATTTTATTTTCCTTCTAAAATCCATAACTTTGGTTTTACTTATCTAATTGACTTCATTTTGGTGTTTGAATTTATATGTTATGTTATGTTATGTTATGTTATGTTATGTTAATAAAGCTTATAAAGCGCACTGCTACCCTGAGGTGTCCTGGCGCTAGGAGCTGCCTACTTGGTTGCTGAAAGGTATGACTGATGTAGGAAAAGAGCCAGGTTTTCAGGCCCCTTCTAAACGAGAGGAGCTCGATTGCACTTCTAAGATGGAGGGGAAGGCCATTCCAGGCCTTTGCGGCACAGCAGAAGAAACTCCTACCCCCCCAACTGGCTATTTTGACCCGTGGAAATTTTATTTGTTTAGCCTCGGCCAAGCGCAGCGCTCTGCTGGGAACATATCATTGAAGGTGTTGTCTCATGTAAGCAGGGCCAGATCCTTTAAGGGCCTTAAAGACCGTACAAAGGGCCTTATATTAGACGCGCTGTTTCACCGGGAGCCAGTGGAGGTTCCGAAGTCCTTTCTTAACTGAAACAAACCTTGGGGTGCCCAAAAGGACCCTGGCAGCGGCATTTTGCACGACTTGTAGTCGGTTGAGATGTCTTTTTTGGATGTTAGGATAAAGGGCATTACAATAATCAAGTTGAGACAAAATGAGCGCAGTGATTACAGTCCTGAGGCTATTCACAGGAAGAAGAAATTTGATTTTCCTCATGATTCTGAGAAGAAGAAAGCAGGAAGAAACAACTCTGCCAATCTGATCCCCAAAGGATAGTTTAGAGTCCACGATCATCCCCAAGTTCTTCACCTTAACGGTAGGAACTGGGGGCGGGCCCAATATTTCAGGCCACCCATCGGGTGACCAAAGGGTCAAGGAATTACCAAAGGTGATCACCTCAGTTTTCCCTGCATTTAACTTGAGGCAGTTTGCTGACATCCAGCTTGCGATGGCCTGCATGCAGTCGTGACAGTCGCGGCCTGTCTCAGCCTCTTTGCCCTTCTGTATTGACAACAATATTTGTGTGTCGTCAGCATAGGAGGTCAGCTGGAGCCCAAATGATCGTATAAGGACTGCCAGTGGGGACACATATATATTGAATAATGTAGGGCTATTTTTTTCTAAATTGGTGTTGCATTTCTTTTTATTTTTGTCAATTACTTATCGTTCGTGATGGTACTCTGAAATGCTTAACATATGTTCCTCTAGTAAGGCCTGACTGCTTTTGCCACTCTACCAGGACTGAACTAAGGACTTAATATTGTGAATCCTAGGGCCATCTTTGGGGTATTGTGAGAGTACTGCATAGTGAAGCCTAACCAGCATCGCTACATAATACTCCACCTTCCTACAAATCCGGTTCTAATTGTTGTATTTTTGATACCTTAGTCTTATTCTATTTATAAAATTAAGGTCTATTTTTCCAACCTGGTGTGGGATTTGTTTGTGCGGTGTTTTCACTGTTTTACTGTTTTAAGTGTTGTGCAATTACTTTATAGGCATTGCCTCCAAAGTTAGGCCTGACTGCTCTGTGCCAAGCTACCAGAGGGTGAGCACAGGATAACTTAGGGTCTGATTGTGGCTACCCTGACAAGGATTGTGGTTACTGCTTGATCAGGGCTTATAG
Organism: Triturus cristatus; assembly: GCF_964204655.1. Classification (NCBI taxonomy): domain Eukaryota; kingdom Metazoa; phylum Chordata; class Amphibia; order Caudata; family Salamandridae; genus Triturus; species Triturus cristatus. The sequence continues at coordinate 541,649,352 of NC_140594.1, read as the reverse complement.
CCCAGTCCACCAGGCACCCAATTTCTAAAAGTGTGTAGGTGGTTGCCTATTCTGCAAAGTCAGGGAGAGCCCTATTCGGTAAAAGAAAGAGAGGTGGCTTCAAACCACTAGTCCATGTTCACTACTATGCTCTACCTATCTCAACTATTTACAATAACTCGAGGAAGCGCACGTTTTTTGGAAACATAAGAATACCCCTGGTATTTGTTGGGAACGACCTATGATGGTGTGTTGTGTTGTAGGCCACCCCATGCACTTGTTACGATAATAAGGTCCATTTTCTTTCAAGAGACCAACTCAACTGACCTCCTACTCTCAACTTCAATGCAAGCTGTTACTGAATGAGTGCTCACGCTACCTATGCCCTGTCCACTACCAGATTATTATAAAGTACAACATGATTGAAAATATAGATATTCTGCATTGCTTTTAAATTAAGATATCATCCCGATTATTATTATGAATGTATGATCTGAAAGAATACTGAAGGCATTTTGGACTTGGCTCATTATAACTGCAATTCTTTGGAACCCTTGATATTAACATTTGAGAACTGACAGAAAGGGACTATTTATTTCAGAATCATTTCCCTAACACTTTTGTTGTGAATGATTAATATGTTTCTTAAAACGTCTTGCTTGTCCTGACAGCTTTGGGAATTTAAATCGACTAATTTATCCAGGAGTAAATAACAAAGCAGCTAAACAATTTGTTTTCTTTTGAATCATCTGTCACACAGAGTGATGGTAATGGATATCCCCAGGGCTTTTCAGCACATTTTAATTCATGCGTGCCACTGGGAGTTACTTGTTTTAATCCACAAAGTATTCAGCTCATTTTGTCACCTTTCAAGTGACTTCTGTCTTTTTTATACACAACATTTTATAATTCGTAATATTGCAGTATTACAAAAAATAACATATTTTACAACTTGAATGGGATCACCAAGCTTTAAGAGATTGAAAGTATTCATTGTGAAAAAATAATATTTTAATAACTAGTTCTTTCTCATGAACTTTTGGTTTTTGTAAAGGAATGCATTTGTGACGATTGCTCATTACCCAAAAATGTAAGGTATAAAACTAGGAGAAAAGAAAAACAAAATAGACAAGATAATTGTGGAATGACAATATGGTTTTTAACAATAAGGACACATAGAAATAGTGTACTTGGACATTTAAGACCCGATTTTGAGTTTGTCTGCCTGTTCAATATGATCTGGTGGACCTTCAGTGTCTGATATCTGAGCTCCCACTGACACCGCTGTCTCTGAACAGGACCATCAGAGTGAGGACATCATACCACCAGTTCTATTCAGAGCAGCCAATCTTATGCTATGCCTGCATGTCACAAACAAAAAAAAGAATGACTCCACATCCCATGAAAAAACTCTCTGCGTGGGGGGGCATTTTTATTGTGTTTTTTTAGAAACAAAAATGTTTAGAGCTAGGTGACTAAAAGATGCCTTACTGCTCCAAACTTTCAGTTTTTTTACAGGAGCATCCATGTTAGAGGCTCCTGTAAAGGCACAGAAATCAACGTAGTGCCAACAGTAATCTCTTAATTTGGCATTTGGCAGTCCTTGCGGAGTAGCGTAGGAGAGGACCTTCGCCTACCTGACAGGAGATAGGCTGCTCGACAATGTCTAAGTCAGAACCTTAATCTGTAATATGTGTATGCATTGCAAAGGCCCTATAAATACCCATTTCACTTCCATAAATAGAGTGAATTCTTTGAACTGTAACACCATGGCTCAAATTAATTGTGGAGGGATCATTTTTGAGTGGTTTTGAATAAGCCTGGGCAAAGCACCACGCTACGCTCGCGTAGTTTGCGAAGTTTGCGCTACTTCGCACTATGTGAATTGCACGTAGCACAGTGCAAACACGCGTAGCGTAGTGCAGCTGTAATTTTTTGCTTGCTCGCGGTCCTCAACGTCAAGTTGGCGACCACGAGCAAGCAAAATGACATCCCGGCAAGACTTTTTCCTCGTTCGCGATCAGCAACATCATGTTGCCGATCGCGAGTGTGGAAAGTAAACCTCCCGGCGAGCTTCTCAACGCGGGGAGGTCAGGTTTCTCATTGAGAGTGGTCACGTATGCTCGCGACCGCTCGCGATGAGAAACCACCAGTCCGCGTTGAGAAAGCTGCCGCTCGAGTAAAAATCTACTTGAGCGGCAGAAATTGACAGCTTGCATTTTGCGAGATGCCGTTTGCAATGATTGCACAGTGCGGACAAGCATCCGGCACTGTGCAATCAGTGTGAACAGCATCTTGCACAGTGCACTATGCATTTTGCGAAGCTACGCGCAGCACGCGTAGTGCGAAGTGCACTTCACGTAGCTTCGCGTAGCGCTACTTCGCAAACTACGCCCAGGGTTAGTTTTGAATCAAAAAAGTGACTTTGTAAGGGCACCATCGACCGCCACACATTTTTATAATTGAAGTGGAATCTTTAGCTGCAGTCAAGGAAGGAAATTTAAAGTTTAGAAATTAAGTATAGCTGTTGGAAAAACAATGATTTTGTGCCAGATACACTAAGCACTGGTCGCAAAACATTGCCTCTAATGAGCCCATATGCAAAATTCAGATTTGTAGTGGGTCACAATTCGACCTACCTTATAACTGTTAATGAGGTAGGTTGCAAATTACAAACCAAATTGCTGGGGTTAGCAGACCACCATTATTTAAAATAAAGCAATCATTCATTTTTAAGTGCTGTCCACTTTCCATAAAGGAAAAAAAAAAGTTCAACAAACACTATTTAAGAGTAGGATACTGGTTCGTGGGACCACTGCCTACTATTAAAAAAAACATTTTATCAACATTCACAAGGGGCTAGGTGTCACTTGGGAACCCCTCCCCATTTGTGAATGGGCTCCCACTAGCATTGTGCAGTCAACAATATATGAATGTGTTGCAACCGGATTTCAGTCACAAATTATTAAGACACCCAATTCCGAATCGATATTTGGAGGGTACTCGTTAAAAACGCCCCTTCCAAATATTGATTCGTTATGTAATTGCAATCCAAAATTGTGATTCAGTAACATGTTACTCAATCACAATTTTTGGTTTGCTACATACCAAAATCCCTTTCCGCAATGGCAAAGGGCCCAATTTTGAGAATCATACTTTTTACGAACGCAAAAAGCCTTTGTAAATCTGGAATTACATTCTCTTCAGATTCTATGATATGCAAGTTTTAGGCTTCAGATGAGCCCTGAAAACAATCAATGTAAAAAGCACACAAGCCAAACTGTATTGCAAAAAAATAGTGATTCCCTTAGTTATTGTGATTTTTTCAACTCGCTGGACAGCTGTCACCATGAACACTAAGTAGTCGAGGCTTGGTAAGCAGCTCCAAAATGTACGTGCCCTTCCAAAAACATAAAATATTTTTAATGTCTTAAATTAAATTGGCATGTGGGCACTGATAGTAAGTCATATTCCAAATATGACCTTGTAGAGAAATGTTTTCCCACACAATTTGCAGCAAATCCCCTATAATAAGTTTAGAAGTTGCTATGTGACAACCTTTGCCAGGTCTGGGTGCTGGAGGAGTACTGTAGCATATGATGTTACCACCAATTAAATCTCCAAATCAAAACGTGGACTGCCTTAAATTAATTATTTTTTTGTGGGCATGTGAGCCACAATGTCTCAATTTTAGAGAGGAACTGCCAGTCCATCTTGGTGAAGATTGGTTTCCTTTTTGAGTAGTTAACATACGACCACATCTCAGCTCCCTTTTTATCTTTTTTCGTTTTTGATTTAGGTATTATTTTAAGAAGAATTGTCTGTGCAATAATCTTGTAAATTAATTTCTACTCAGCCTATTATCAGCCGATGCGGTATTTCGGAAGGTGGTATTATGTGGTGATGCTGGTTAGTTTTCACCATGCGATGTTCTCACCCTACCCCAATGATGGTCCTTGGATGCACAATAATACATTCTTAGCTCAAACCTGGTAGAGTTGCAAAGAGCACTCAGACTTTACTAGAGGAACCTGTCAAGCATTTCATAGTACCAACATGGACCATAAGTAATTGACATAACTCAAAATAAATAAGACACAACTTTATAAAGATACAGCAGTATTTTATACAATTTTAGACCCCAAAACAAAGTAAATCAGACAAGTATAAGTGAAGATATGGATTTAAGAAGTGATAATAAATCAGTGCAAAACAGTATTGCAAAACATTATCGTTGTGGTCAATGGGAAAAAACAGTAGTAACAATTGGTCACTTGCAGGTTGAGTTGTGTGGAAGCCAAGGAGGGTAAAGGTGATGTGGGTCCCAGGACAAAGCCAGAACAGTCAGTTTAATTTTACCTGGCTCGAGGAGCCTGGGGGCAAAGCTGTCCTGGCTGTCCTTGGTGCTGAATCAGTAGCTGCGGGGGAGGGGGGGGCTGGTTTTACTGCCTGCACAGTGCTTGTGGGGAATAGGTTGCAAAAAGTCAACAACTAATCTGTCAGATGAAGGTTTTATGGAGTTCCCTCGAGCTAGAGCGTTGAGTAAAGAGGTGGATGCTGGATTGATGACCAACAAGCTTTAGCAGCAGTAGGCAGAGCAAAACGTTACTTTGATGTGAGGAGGAGAGGCTTGAAACTTTGTTGAGGTCAGGACTATGTTGCTTTCAAGCACTGGACCATCTACTTTTGGGCGATCCCTTGGAGGTCCAGGTAATCAGCAATTCTTTGTGTCTGGTACATTGTTTTTACCTGTGGTGTGCATGGGGTAGAGCGACTAGTCCAGGGGAGTCTTATGATTCCTTTGGCTCTCAAATGGGTTCCTCTTTTCAGGGGAACCTGGCTGTCAATTCAATTCAATTACTTTATTTGGATTAAAACATACCCATAAAAGAACAAATCTCTTTACAGCACATAAAATGCACACATTCATGATAACCATAATAACAAATATAAAAGACAGATAGAATAAAACATTGTTCATAAAGTGCACATCGTATTGGGGGAGCACACAGCAGTTTTCAGGAAAGCGCCTACAAAAAAGCCCAATTCATCATCTTCCAAATTGAGGATAGTCCTATATGCGGCTTCAAGGTGAATAAGTGAATATTTTTTTAAAAAAGGTATTAAAAACTATTTGGCATAGTTTATATAAAACTTACTGAAGAATAAAAAGTGTAATGTAGTTTGCCTCCTCTGGCTGTCACACAGGCATGGCAAGAAATCTAGGTTGGTGTAAAAACCAAGAGGGAAACAAAGTAAAAATTTCACTGTGCCTGCCCTTAGACGGAAAAGGAGTCCCCTCTCCCAATGGCCTATAGGTTTGGTGAGATAGCTGGCCAACTGATAATAAGTATTCTCAATAGACATAAAAGTGACTATAGTTGGTTTCCTGGACTCCCTATCAAGGTGCCGATCACGATCCAGTAAAAAATTACCCCGTGCGACTCGTATCCGGTCTTTTTACCGTACGAATCGTACAAGTGCCGTACGAACTGGCAATCACGATTCGCATGGTAAAAAGTCCATACGAACCGCATTGGGAATATTTCCCCACACGTCCTCGGGTCGGAAAATGTGTCCGACACGTCCTCGGACGATTTACCTTACAAACAAAAGTCAAGTCCGACCGAGGAATCACGATCCATCCCGTGCGTCCGAGGTTACAACCGGATGGAAAAAACACCGTCCGCACCGAACTCCTATAGCAACCATGGAGACATGTGCCCGCATACGCGCCCAACACTCCCCCCAGCCCCCGTACGTCCGACACGTACCCCCCATATATGTACACCCCCACCTGTCTAGGTACACCCCAGTACGTTCGAGTCGTACCCCCACCCCTGTACGTGTCGCACCATCGTGTACCCACACCCCAGTACGTTCCAGTCGTACCCCCACCCCTGTACGTGTCGCACCACCGTGTACCCAGTACGTTCGAGTCCTACCCCCACCCCTGTACGTGTCATACCCCCGTGTACCTACACCCCAGTACGTTCGAGTCCTACCCCCACCCCTGTACGTTCGAGTCGTACCCCCACCCCAGTACGTGTCGTACCACCGTCTATGTACACCCCAGTACGTTCGAGTCCTACCCCCACCCCTGTACGTGTCGCACCACCGTCTATGTACACCCCAGTACGTTCGAGTCGTACCCCCACCCCAGTACGTGTCGTACCACCGTCTATGTACACCCCAGTACGTTCGAGTCCTACCCCCACCCCTGTACATGTCGCACCATCGTGTACCCACACCCCAGTATGTTCCAGTCGTACCCCCACCCCTGTACGTGTCACACCACCGTCTATGTACACCCCAGTATGTTCCAGTCGTACCCCCACCCCTGTACGTGTCATACCCCCGTGTACCTACACCCCAGTACGTTCGAGTCCTACCCCCACCCCTGTACGTTCGAGTCGTACCCCCACCCCAGTACGTGTCGTACCACCGTCTATGTACACCCCAGTACGTTCGAGTCCTACCCCCACCCCTGTACGTGTCGCACCACCGTCTATGTCACCCCAGTACGTTCGAGTCGTACCCCCACCCCAGTACGTGTCGTACCACCGTCTATGTACACCCCAGTACGTTCGAGTCCTACCCCCACCCCTGTACGTGTCGCACCACCGTGTACCCAGTACGTTCCAGTCGTACCCCCACCCCTGTACGTGTCATACCCCCGTGTACCTACACCCCAGTACGTTCGAGTCCTACCCCCACCCCTGTACGTTCAAGTCGTACCCCCACCCCAGTACGTGTCGTACCACCGTCTATGTACACCCCAGTACGTTCGAGTCCTACCCCCACCCCTGTAGGTGTCGCACCACCGTCTATGTACACCCCAGTACGTTCGAGTCGTACCCCCACCCCAGTACGTGTCGTACCACCGTCTATGTACACCCCAGTACGTTCGAGTCCTACCCCCACCCCTGTACGTGTCGCACCATCGTGTACCCACACCCCAGTACGTTCCAGTCGTACCCCCACCCCTGTACGTGTCGCACCACCGTGTACCCAGTACGTTCCAGTCGTACCCCCACCCCTGTACGTGTCATACCCCCGTGTACCTACACCCCAGTACGTTCGAGTCCTACCCCCACCCCTGTGCGTTCGAGTCGTACCCCCCACCCCAGTACGTGTCGTACCACCATCTATGTACACCCCAGTACGTTCGAGTCCTACCCCCACCCCTGTACGTGTCGCACCACCGTCTATGTACACCACAGTACGTTCGAGTCATACCCCCACCCCAGTACGTGTCGTACCACCGTCTATGTACACCCCAGTACGTTCGAGTCCTACCCCCACCCCTGTACGTGTCATACCCCCGTGTACCTACACCCCAGTACGTTCGAGTCCTACCCCCACCCCTGTACGTTCGAGTCGTACCCCCACCCCAGTACGTGTCGTACCACCGTCTATGTACACCCCAGTACGTTCGAGTCCTACCCCCACCCCTGTACGTGTCGCACCACCGTCTATGTACACCCCAGTACGTTCGAGTCGTACCCCCACCCCAGTACGTGTCGCACCATCGTGTACCCACACCCCAGTATGTTCCAGTCGTACCCCCACCCCTGTACGTGTCGCACCACCGTGTACCCAGTACGTTCGAGTCCTACCCCCACCCCTGTACGTGTCATACCCCCGTGTACCTACACCCCAGTACTTTCGAGTCCTACCCCCACCCCTGTACGTTCGAGTCGTACCCCCACCCCAGTATGTGTCGTACCACCGTCTATGTACACCCCAGTACGTTCGAGTCCTACCCCCACCCCTGTACGTGTCGCACCACCGTCTATGTACACCCCAGTACGTTTGAGTCGTACCCCCACCCCAGTACGTGTCGTACCACCGTCTATGTACACCCCAGTACGTTCGAGTCCTACCCCCACCCCTGTACGTGTCGCACCATCGTGTACCCACACCCCAGTACGTTCCAGTCGTACCCCCACCCCTGTACGTGTCGCACCACCGTGTACCCAGTACATTCCAGTCATACCCCCACCCCTGTACGTGTCATACCCCCGTGTACCTACACCCCAGTACGTTCGAGTCCTACCCCCACCCCTGTACGTTCGAGTCGTACCCCCACCCCAGTACGTGTCGTACCACCGTCTATGTACACCCCAGTACGTTCGAGTCCTACCCCCACCCCTGTACGTGTCGCACCACCCTCTATGTACACCACAGTACGTTCGAGTCGTACCCCCACCCCAGTACGTGTCGTACCACCGTCTATGTACACCCCAGTACGTTCGAGTCCTACCCCCACCCCTGTACGAGTCATACCCCCGTGTACCTACACCCCAGTACGTTCGAGTCCTACCCCCACACCTGTACGTTCGAGTCGTACCCCCACCCCAGTACGTGTCGTACCACCGTCTATGTACACCCCAGTACGTTTGAGTCCTACCCCCACCCCTGTACGTGTCGCACCACCGTCTATGTACACCCCAGTACGTTTGAGTCGTACCCCCACCCCAGTACGTGTCGTACCACCGTCTTTGCACACCCCAGTACGTTCGAGTCCTACCCCCACCCCTGTACGTGTCGCACCACCGTCTATGTACACCCCAGTACGTTCCAGTCGTACCCCCACCCCTGTATGTGTCATACCCCCGTGTACCTACACCCCAGTACGTTCGAGTCCTACCCCCACCCCTGTACGTTCGAGTCGTACCCCCACCCCAGTACGTGTCGTACCACCGTCTATGTACACCCCAGTACGTTCGAGTCCTACCCCCACCCCTGTACGTGTCGCACCACCGTCTATGTACACCCCAGTACGTTCGAGTCGTACCCCCACCCCAGTACGTGTCGTACCACCGTCTATGTACACCCCAGTACGTTCGAGTCGTACCCCCACCCCAGTACGTGTCGTACCACCGTCTATGTACACCCCAGTACGTTCGAGTCCTACCCCCACCCCTGTACGTGTCGCACCACCGTCTATGTACACCACAGTACGTTCGAGTCGTACCCCCACCCCAGTACGTGTCGTACCACCGTCTATGTACACCCCAGTACGTTCGAGTCCTACCCCCACCCCTGTACGAGTCATACCCCCGTGTACCTACACCCCAGTACGTTCGAGTCCTACCCCCACACCTGTACGTTCGAGTCGTACCCCCACCCCAGTACGTGTCGTACCACCGTCTATGTACACCCCAGTACGTTTGAGTCCTACCCCCACCCCTGTACGTGTCGCACCACCGTCTATGTACACCCCACTACGTTTGAGTCGTACCCCCACCCCAGTACGTGTCGTACCACCGTCTTTGCACACCCCAGTACGTTCGAGTCCTACCCCCACCCCTGTACGTGTCGCACCACCGTCTATGTACACCCCAGTACGTTCCAGTCGTACCCCCACCCCTGTATGTGTCATACCCCCGTGTACCTACACCCCAGTACGTTCGAGTCCTACCCCCACCCCTGTACGTTCGAGTCGTACCCCCACCCCAGTACGTGTCGTACCACCGTCTATGTACACCCCAGTACGTTCGAGTCCTACCCCCACCCCTGTACGTGTCGCACCACCATCTATGTACACCCCAGTACGTTCGAGTCGTACCCCCACCCCAGTACGTGTCGTACCACCGTCTATGTACACCCCAATACGTTCCGGTCCTACCCCCAACACAACCTCCTAAGTACGGAGCACACCCCAGGCCCCAACATCACAACCGCATGTACGAGTCGTACCAACCCACACACAAGGACAGCACCGTACAACCAAATGGCCCATGTACACACCGTACACACGCTCAAAACGCACGTACACAACCAGGACAAAACAAAACAACACAAGAATACACCATTCGAATGGCACAAAGCCACTAAACATGGCCAACAAACACTACAAATACACCTTCACTGACCTGCAACTGCCAAAGACAAACAGAGGCCCAAAACACCACCACTACTTATAACACACCCACCCAAACTTCAAACACTGCCACACCCACCCATGGACCAATAAAAAGGGCCCACACACACAAACCATGAGCCTTTGCAACAGACTCACTGCTGCCAGACACCACAGAACCATACTACAAGCTACACCACACCTTACACTTGCACACCTTCACACAACCACCCTCACAAACACCCCCTCATCACATTCACACACACACACCCACAACCATCCACACCCCCCCCCAACATCCACACACCCCTCCCACCATCCCCACCCACACCCCTCACCATGCCCACTACCAAGAATCCAAAGTTCAGTAACCGAGAGTTGGAGGTCCTTGTTGATCAAATCCTCAGAGTCGAGCCACAGATCTTTGGAACATTGGTCAGAAACACCAGCCTGGCAGCAAAAACAGCCATGTGGCAGACCATCGTCGATGCTGTGAATGCTGTTGCGGACACCAGAAGGACCAGGCAGGAATGCCAGAACAGGTGGTACGATCTGCGGAGGAGGGTCAGAGCCAAGAGGCAGGAGGAACACGACCAGGCCAACGCCACCGGAGGAGGGCCCTCCCGCAGACCCGTACAGTACCATCCCTGGGAGGAGAGGGTGATGGCCATACTGCCGGTGGAGGCAGTCGAAGGATTAGAAGGACTCCGAGACCCGGGTGAGTACACAAACAACGCACCTCACATGGGGGGAACGGCATCCACAACCAAAATCACTAACAGGCACGCAACCACCACAAGCCATCGCATGACTCAACCACACTCCATGAGCACGCACATGCCACTGCTGCCACCATGCCCCATGCACCCAGCTGGACAATGTCAAGTCACAGGCCACAGAAGACAACAACACATGACACGGTAACCCGGATGGCGGGAGGCTGGGCCCCAAAAATCACATAGTGCGACTCCGAAGCAGACAACAATGCACTCTGCCCATATGGCCTAGGTCACAGCCAGACAAACAGTGTGTCCCAACACAGGAATGACTTGCCAGCAAATGGCGGACGCCTTGCATCAACACATGGGGGTGAAGGCACTGTTTTGCACATGACAGCAGCTAATGAACAGCCAACATTGTGAAAGAGTGGCAGCACACACCACCACAGCAGCAGCGCACAGACACACATCACACCCAATGGGTGCCTGGAGATCAGAAACAAACTCACATCAACAAGCCAAGGGCCACTCAAAGATCTGCTAACAGTGTGTGCCCAGGAAGCTGGGCTGAGGTGACAGAGGGTGACACACAGAGGGAGGGAGAGGGGGACAGAGAGGGAGGGAGAGGGGGACAGAGAGGGAGGGAGACACAGGGAGACGGACAGAGGGAGGAGGCTGACACACAGAGGGAGGGAGAGGGGGACAGAGAGGGAGGGAGAGGGGGACAGAGAGGGAGGGAGACACAGGGAGAGCAAATCAGCCGTGTGGTGTGTGGGAATGTCTGCTCGTCAGCAGGTAGACTGCGTGCATGTAGCCAAGGGTGGCCCGTGCCAGAACCCCCCCTCTTCTCCATGGCAAAACACAGGGCCATGTCACAACCTGTGCACGAGCACAATGACAGCTACCTGCATCATATAAGTGTGTGGAACAACTCCATGTGCACATGTACAGTGCTACACGGAAGGCGCCAATGCATGGCTCGCAACACCTGCCCACTCCACTGCTGACTGCAGTCACACTTGACGCAGCAAGTAAGACTGTGCCACACATAGTTAAAGGGGCCAAAGTGGTGCCCAAGGGACACACCCATGCACAAGTGCACTGTGAGTGGAATGCAAGACAGATCCTAATTCCAAGAGGAAATGTGCCAACTTTGAAAATGATGAAACATGGATGTTGCATGGACCAAAATTAACATTGTCTCTCTCACACACAGGTCAACGTCGTGGTGCACCCCCCAACACTGGGGGGGAAGACTCACAGGACCCGGATCTGCAGGAGCCCGATCCCACCGGCAGCGACCACTTTCACCCCTCTGTGGACGACCCCGACCGACCTGGCCCCTCTGGTGTCCAAGCACCTGCAGCACCTGCGTCAGGTACAACTGTGCCAACCACCACCCCCACTCCTGCCACATCCCAGGAGACACCCAGGATCCCTGCCCCAACACCATAATGCAGCCAGGCTGGCCAGGAGGGACACGGTGTCCCGGGCACCCAGGAGGAGGCAGGCGACAACGCCAATGCCACCCCTCAGGGGTCCCGGAGACCCGATGTGCCCTCAAGGGCAGGCCAGGCGCAAGTGGGCAGGGGTGGTGGGAGTGGAGGACGGCGGAGGCGCGAGCCTGACCAGTTGGCTGGGGATCCGGTATTTTCCCATGTCCGTAACATCCTGGACTCATACCGGCAGGACACCACGGGCATGGCCCAGGTTGTGTCCACCCTCAATTAGATCAAGGGGACCCTGGATGAGATAAAGACCCAGCAGGCCCAGCAACATGCCTGTCAACTGCAACACCAACGGAGGATGGAGGACAGACAGGCTGAGCAAGTGACGGCATTCCAGGGGATTCACGCTACACTCCGTCGGATGGCCGACAACATGGCCGACCCTCCCTGTGCCAGAAGGCGGAGAACATCACCACCCACAGGGAGGGATCAGGAGGAGGAGGAGGAAACATCCGACGGAGCATCCCAGATGTCGTCACGGCCTGCTGCTGAGGTTCCCCGCAGGAGGCCGGGTCGTCCACGGAAAGGACCGTGAGGGTCGACACTACATCACCATCTCCCAGGACACCTGGCCTGGCACCTGGCCCACTGGAGCAACAGCATCACAGCATCAAGAGACATTCTCTGCCACATGGCCCTGCTGGTCACTGGCTGACCAATGTTGACAAAGACTGTGGCATGGACTCTGAGGACATCCAATGGCAAGGACACCAACTCCCCAACTGAACTTTGGATTCCAAATTCCCGGAAAGACACTCACTTTGTTGTCCCCCCCCCCCCCCAATAATAAATCACACTATGAAGAGTAGATGCCTGCTGGTAGCATTATTACCTAACATGTGTCTTGTAAAGTCAAAACATGCCTGAGTCATCTTTTGTCTTCAACCACCCACACCCTGGGGCCTGAGTCTGGCACAGGACACATGGGTCACAGTGTATTAGGCAAGACAGACATGGAGCACCATACACACCCGTGATGGGCCCAACCAGCTGAGGGGGTTACCAAACAACCGTGCTGACACACACATTGAGTACAGCAACAGTCATGCGCAGAGGTCAGGGATCCAGTCCAGTGTCCTGGGGGGCACCCAGGTATGTGTAGACAGGTGGCAGAGACATGTCCTGCAAGCTTGAGTCCGGTGGATGCAGAGAATGGGGGCCTGGCCAACGTTGGATGCATGGGGGTGGCACATGTCACAATACCCACACAGTCATGGACATCATGCCCAATACACAGTCTCAGCCCACACACACAGCTTGCATCTTGCCACTCGACACATTGACACATAGCCACAATCAGGGAATACCATGCCAGACAAGCAGGATGCACCGTGGCAACACACCAGCATTGACTGAGAAGAGGCACCTTGGAGGCATAGGGACACCTTTATTAGTCATGTATTCGGGATTGCAGAGGCAACTCGAAGTACACATGAACACATCATGTGGAGTAACATGTGGGTCCAACACTGGCACCCCCCTTCAGCAGCACACATGCGTGTTCGCCAGGGAACTGGCACACAAGCGTCGGCTAACAGCTAAATACCCACAGCTGCACACAGAGAGCCTGCCATACACCATAGATCCGCGGATGTCAAAGTCCCACACCAAGTCAAGCCAATGCTAACCGAATGTGTCCGAGGGCAGTGTCACACACATTGATGCCATCATCACAATCCCCTATCCCATCACTGATGACTGTCAACCAGGCAGACCATCTATTCAGGTGTACACAGCTGCATGTCGTGTCCCATGGGGATGCGACATAGCTGCAGAGGAACCAAACACCGACAGGGGCAGTGTGCACACATCGTGAACAACTGCCACACCCAATACACCCCAGATGCATCCCTTACCCCATGGAGACTTCCAAACGTGTCCGTGCCTGTAACGCTGAGTCAGCCCACGATGTCATGTCCATGAGGAATAGCAGTGCCACAACAATGCAACCAGCAGACGGCATGCGCAGGTACCTGGGGAAGAGAGACACACAAGAAGTCAGCCACAAAAAGCACAGCCACTTGCATGTGCATTTACTCGACACATGTATGGATGACAATATGCTAGGTCACAATTATGACTGAGGAAGTACAACCATCACTGGCACCATCACTCCAGTGACACACCCACACACACCTCTGACTCACGTGCCATACATGCAGGTGGAGACACACATCACAACGCATGCCACACGGGGACCAATGCGTGCACACTCAGACACTGGTACTCACCACTATGCAAAGAAGTCGCGTATGAGCCGAGTCCGGATGTCCTCTTGCGGCTCCACATCCTCCACATCACTAGCCCCATTGCCAAGCCCTTCGTCCTCCACGGGTGGATGGTCCTCGTCATGTTGATTCAGGATGAGTGGCACTGCTCTTTCAACTGCCATGTTGTGCAGCATGCAGCAGACCATGAAGATCTTGCAGACCTTCGCCGGGGCATATGGGAGTGCGCCGCCGGTCTTGTGGAGGCACCTGAATCGGCTCTTCAGCATGCCAAACGTCCTCTCTATCACTCGCCTTGTCCGGCCATGGGTGGTGTTGTAGCGGAGCTGGGCCGGCGTGATGGGGTTGCGGAGAGGTGTGAGCAGCCAAGGCATGTTGGGATAGCCAGCGTCCCCTACATGGAAAGCACATGGTCATCGTTAGAAGTGGTGAAGCGGTTGTGCTGGTAGGCTATACTGAATACAGGACAGACAGACTGTACCCACCAACAACACATGCCCGTTCGTTGCGCAGCTGCATCATCATATCAGGCATCCCGCTACACCTCATGATGTAGGCATCGTGTGCTGATCCTGGAAAACGAGCACAGACATGTGAAATCACCATGTTGGACAGACACACCACAAGGGCATTGATGGAGTGGTAGTGCTTCCGATTGCGGTACGCCACCTCCCGTGCATGTGGTGGTACCAAAGCTACATGTGTCCCATCTATGGACCCAATGACATGGGGCATCCCTCCCAGGGCATAGAATCCACGCTTGACCTCAGTCATCTGTTCAGGGGTTGGGAACTTGATGAAGTCATCCAGGTGAATCAACATGGCCTCTAAGAAATCATGCAGCACACCACTGAACGTGCTCTGGGACATGCCACCAACATGAGCTATGGTATTTTGAAAGGTACCCGTGGCAAGAAAATGTAGGGCAGCCATTACCTTCAGCTGGGGTGTCAGTGCCGTGGGATACCTGTGCTGCGCTTGCAGGTGTGGTGCCAGTCTCGCCGTCAACTCCAGAATCAACCGTTGGGGGAAGCGGTAGAGCCGGATGCTGTCATTCTCCTGCATGGCAGCCAAGTCTGGAATTCTTCGGGCAAGAGGCGGCGCTCTGCAGTAATTTGGAAGTGACAAGGAAGAGTGAGTGCACTACGACAACAACTCATGTGTACTGAGCACATGTTAATCTGTCAATACACACATGCTACATAGGGAGTCAGGTATGTGCTACATGGCCAGGACACGTATGGATGCAAGGTGACACTCCTTCAAAGACCCAGCTACACAAGGAGATTGAGAACCTCCCCATGCCACGCCATGGGAATAGCTGTGTCCCAGTGCAAGTGAACAGCCAGACGCAACACAGGAGTGACATACGCCCACACATCAGCAGCAGTAGGATGCCGATTGCAGAGATTGGTAGCGGAACACTGGAGCCACAGGTCACATGACATTACACTAGGCCAGCCCACACACCTTGCCATGAATGTGCACATGTCATGAGTCACCACACATACCTTGTGAGGATGCTGACATGTCCTTGTCACGCTACTCCGTGTCCCATGCATACATGTGCACCTCACATCCGATACCACATGTGGCATGGTGTGCGGAACAGTGTGCAATGACAATCTACACACAGACACATGTTGGTTGCTGCAACGGCTGCAGCTTTTGAGGGTGCTCCAACATCAACCTGATGGGAAGCCCCCACACATACATGACATAGTCACATTGTGCACCGTGGGTAGTGACAAGTCAGGTGTCATAACCCCTGTACCGGGCATCAGGGGACACTTCCGTGTGTTGGTGTCCGTGCCATGCAAGTGACGCTCACCCCAAGTGCGCAGTACGACATGCACACATGTCAAAGGAGTCAAGGGCATGCCTGGCACACATCGCACCATCACACAGTACATCTGTAGACATCTCATCATACATCTGGTGCCTTCTCGACTCAGGAGTAATGTTCCACATCACAGGCCGTCACACCTGTGCCCCACACATGTAGTGATGCACAGACGATGCCTCGATGTCAATTAATGGACAAGTATGTCCGCCCTATCCCTACCTGTGTGCCGCCTGTCACTACTGTGATGTGTGAAAACCACTGTACTGCTGCCAAGAGGGCCTGTGTACGTTCCCATATCACTATGGGAGTGCTGCCGTATGTGTACCCATCGTGATGGCGAGCGTACAGGCATGTGTACGGCCCGTACCACTACGAGTACGCATACGCGAGGCCACCCATACTGATAGGGAGCGTACAGGCGTGTGTACGGCCCGTACCACTATGGGTGGCCTCGCGTATGCGTACTCGTAGTGGTACGGGCCGTACACACGCCTGTACGCTCCCTATCAGTATGGGTGGCCTCGCGTATGCGTACTCGTAGTGGTACGGGCCGTACACACGCCTGTACGCTCCCTATCAGTATGGGTGGCCTCGCGTATGCGTACTCGTAGTGGTACGGGCCGTACACACGCCTGTACGCTCCCTATCAGTATGGGTGGCCTCGCGTATGCGTACTCATAGTGATACGGGCCGTACACACGCCTGTACGCTCCCTATCAGTATGGGTGGCCTCGCGTATGCGTACTCGTAGTGATAGGGAGCGTACAGGCGTGTGTACGGCCCGTACCACTACGAGTACGCATACGCGAGGCCACCCATACTGATAGTGAACGTAGTCACGCGTGTACGGGCCGTTGCAATGCATTTGGGGTGCCCTAGGGCCCCGGAACGCACCGTACCTGTGTGTGAAGCTCAAAATTACATAGGGGACACATGAGGGACAAGTAATAAGGCCTACATGCATGCTGGTTGTCATGGAGACCAAGTTCAAAATTCGAATTTCTTCTGGAAGGTGAACAGCAGAAGTCAGTTGGAATTAAAATACTTTGTTGCAATGTGTTTGTGGAGCTGACATCATGCAGGAGAATGAAACCGATAGAGTACACACAGACTGCTAGGTTTGAAGGGATTGGTGGAAACATAGGATGCAAATGTGAGTGACCAATCACTCTGTACTCCTGTGCATGAGACAGGGCAGAAAGGCACATATAAGGCAGCCAGGTCCCATGAGGGAGTACTTGCCTGCACATCTTTGAATTCGTCGACCCAGCTGCTGCTACTGATTCCCTGGAACCATGTCAAGGGCTGTGGAGAGGTCACAGCCATTCACCCTGGAGGAGAACATGGCATTGCTGGATGTGATCCTCCCACAGTACCCCATGCTGTATGGGCGACCAGGGTATCAGGTGAGTGCATAGGCCACTGGCACAGACTGTCCCTATGTTGTGACTGTGACTTCTGGCATTGTGTCCTGGTGTGACACACATGCCATGTACTGTTGGGGGGATCCCAGGGGGGGGGATGCCTGATGTCTCCCAGCAGTGCCCTGAGACAGGAGGGGTGTGTGCCTATCACTAACAGCAGTGCCCTGAGACAGGAGGGGTGTGTGCCTATCACTAACAGCAGTGCCCTGAGACAGGAGGGGTGTGTGTGGAGTCCTCACAGCAGTGCCCTGAGACAGGAGGGGTGTGTGCCTATCACTAACAGCAGTGCCCTGAGACAGGAGGGGTGTGTGCCTATCACTAACAGCAGTGCCCTGAGACAGGAGGGGTGTGTGCCTATCACTAACAGCAGTGCCCTGAGACAGGAGGGGTGTGTGCCTATCACAAACAGCAGTGCCCTGAGACAGGAGGGGTGGGTGGGATGCACAGTGTGAGCCTTGATAATTGATTGTGACATTGCCATCATTCCACCTGTGTACCCACTATGGCACGTACTGCTTTTTCCCTCACCAGAGGATCATGTCCCTATGACAAAGGTGCAATGCGTTGGCTGCATGACATGCCTTGTTGTTACCAGCTAATTTGTTATCAAATGTCTGTCTGTGACATGTGGCTGGTGTATTGATGTGGTGTCACTTGTTCTTCCTCACAGGTAGGCGCCACTGCCAAGGAGCAGATCTGGCTGACCGCCGTCAGTGCCGTGAGGGGTGTGGATCGTCGGAGGCGGAGCCTGTCCCAGGTGAGGAAACGCTGGCAGGATATCCGGTGCTGGACGCGGAGGATTGCACGGGTCCTGCTGGGGGACTCACCTGTGAGCCACAAGAACCGCGGCCGCCGCCGTCTGAACCACCTCCACAGGCGTGTGCTGCCGGTGGTCTTTCCAGACTTGGATAGGCGCTTACAGGCGACGCAGCAGCCGGAAGGGGGTAGGTACATGTGTGTTTGTTGTGTGTCACCGGCATTTGTAAGGGCACAGTAGCATGAATTCACTGCCAGGGTTTAAAGGTGCTGTGCAGATCCAGTTTGCCCCAGTATAGCGCTGCGCCCCTGCCACCCTTCCCGCTCCTTGCAATGTGTTCCCTGGTCTGTGTGTAGTCACTCCTTCACAAGGTAATGTAGGCTGGCGCTTTGTCCACGAGAACTATGCCTGTAGCATCATGTGTGGGGGTGGTGTGTAACAGGTTTTGGGACCTTGGCTGTGCCCTGTCAAGTTCAGTGCATGTGGGTTCCATGTCAGTTGGCACTGATGTTGAGTCCAGACATGGGAGTTGGTCTCTCATGTGTCATGCCTTACAGCGCGCATGTCCTATGTAGTGGCCTGTGACATGATGTGCATGAGTGTGCGATACGCATAGTGCAGGGATGGTGGAGTGTGTTGCAGTCATTACCATTCAGGAGCATGGAGTTGCGTGGCCACTACTGTCCCCTCGGGCACCTTTTCATCGGTGTTGTATGTGTCATCATAAACGTGGACACTCTCAGTGTCTACAGCGTAGGTTGTGCTCTGTGCCATTGTCCCCTGGCACCATGTATATAGACGTGCTATTTTGTACAGGTGTCCACTGTGCAGCCTGACCTGAATGTCCTTCTTCATACTCACAGTTGCTAGTGCCTGTGTGTCTTGTTATACTCATCTGAGGATGGGCACTGGTACCTCATTATTTGTACAGGCGCACCTTGGCTGTTTGGCGTCCAATCTTGCATTTTGCCTGCCCCTGTGTTTATCACCCAGACTATGAGATGTTGGTGCCACCTGTGTCTCACCTATTTGCCTCGTGTAGGGGGTGGCTGGGGCGGGCAAAGCCTATATGTCAAATCCTGATTTCTACTTGCTGGGTCTGGCCAGTGTGTGATGTTTGTCTGGACACACACGCAAGGTGCAGTGACCGAGTCATGTTGGGCATGTTTTCAGCATTACCTATGCAGCATGTGTCTCAAGTTCATGGATATGGTCCCTGGTCATCGGTATTTTCGCCAACGCTGTGTGGTGCAGATGCAGTGCTGGATTGTCCCCAGGGCCTGGGTGCTATGTCAGACTCCGTTTCCTGTCTTTAGCTATTGTCTCATGCTCTCCATGGTATTTCAGTGGCATGGTGGCTCAACCAACTGTGTGTTTCAAGCCCTACATCGGTACCTTGTTTAGTAGATGTTAGTGATCTTCCTTTTCAGGCTATGCAATGTTACCTATGTAGATTGGACTCATGTGACAGATGTGTACAGGTGTCTGAATAATTTCTGTCTCTCCACCCTGCCCACAGCATCGTCGGGGGACACAGAGGGAGACATGGACACAGACAAGGCGGAGGGACCGAGCACCAGTGCCAGCCGTGACATCGGGGCTGGCACATCGAGTGGGACAGAGGTGGAGGATAGTGCGGCCGAGGACCTGTCGACTGGCACGTCAGAATACGAAGCTGACAGGTCCGAGGAGGATGTCTCCGAGTGGGCGGTGGCTGCACCAGCAGCTGACAGCGGAACAACACCTCGCACCGCCCCCTCAGTTCCCATCAGCCGCCTCCCACTTGCTCGTGTCCCGTCCCAGCGTGCCCGGTCACCGCATGTCTCCTTCATGCCAGGCACCGCACCCCCTGCCCCTGTCTCCACTGCTGCCGCCAATGCTGAGTCTGTGGACATCCAGCGGCAACTGCAGGTTGGTCAGGCTGCGATCCTTAATGTCCTCCATGCCCACGGCCAAACCCTCACCAACATCGAGGCAT
Organism: Triturus cristatus; assembly: GCF_964204655.1. NCBI lineage: Eukaryota > Metazoa > Chordata > Amphibia > Caudata > Salamandridae > Triturus > Triturus cristatus. The sequence continues at coordinate 541,629,045 of NC_140594.1, read as the reverse complement.
ACTTGGAGGGCATTCATTCATCGCAGGCTGACCAACGCAACTTGCTGAGGTCCATAGACTCCACACTGACTGCAGCAGTGGGTCTCCTGCAGCGCGACCTCCCCCCACCTACCCCTGCCCCATCCACACTTCCCACTTCCATGCCTGTCCCACGTACACCCAGACGTCGGCATGCACCCACATCAACAGACACAGGCACCACACCAGCAGGGAAGGTCCACCGCACTCCTCCTGACACGCACACACAGGGTGAGGTAGGCACACCCACTGGGTCGGGGGGCAAACGTGTGACACGCAGCCATAGTGGGAGTCCGCATTCCACCCAGTCCACTCCCTCCAAATCCCCTCCCCTCAGATCTCCTGGCCACATCTCCCCCAAGGACTCCTTCATGGCCACTCTGTCCCTGAGCCCCACAGTGACCCCACCACGCAAGCGGTCAAGGAAGTCCTCGGTCAGGGTGGTTGATTCTCCCCCCCTGTCTACACCCTCCCCCGGTGGCGCTGCGACCCATCCCTCTGACCCCCCCCCCTCCTTGGGGCCTGTGGATCCTTCGGGTGCAGGGGAATCCCTGGAGGACCTTGCAAAGGTGTGTAGTGCCATCCTGGCCTCCGCCTTTGGCCCTGCCCCACCCCCTGTGGTGGAGTCCTCCATCCCTGCACCCACAACGCCTCCCCTTTGCCCTGATGTCCCTGCGGTGCCTGTTGCTTCCCCCCCCCATGATGCCCTCACCCCTGTGGAAGACGATGGCATGTAACTGTGCAGGCAAGGTAGGGGACACGCATCCCACTGTGTCCCCCATCCAGCTGAGACTCATTGACTGCCCTATGGGCTTTGTGAATATTGAACTGCCTGCGATCCACGGACATTGTGGTCATGCTGAATAAAGCTTAATTTTTGTTTCATTATAACACTACTGCTATGCTGGTATTGGTGTTGGTGGGGCTGCTACATGGTTTTGGGTGGTGTTTATGTGTTGGGTGTGTGGGATATGTAGTAGTGTGCTGCTCATTTGGGGGACCCTGGGATCTGTGTGCCATCACAAGGTGTTAGCTAAGTTTCTTTGTTCATGTAAGCAGTTAATGCATGGTGCAATTGTCCCAGGGTGTATTCCTTCCTCTGTGTACCCTGATATCTTCCCTGCAGGGTGTTCCCAATGTTTAGCGCAGAGCTGTGTTTACATGAGCTGTGTGTGTGACGGAGCCCTTCTACTTTGGCCATGCATGCAGGGCCATGTCTCCACCTGCAACATTCGTGGCATCCTTGATGATCACTGTACTTGTGTGTGGAGTCTGTTGACATGAGTTCATGGGGACATGTTCCCTTGTAGGCAGTATGCATGTGGGTACTTCCAGCCTCACACACATGTGTTGCACCCCTCCTGTCTCAGGGCACTGCTGGGAGCACTCTGTACCCACCCCTCCTGTCTCAGGGCACTGCTGTGAGGACTCCACACCCACCCCTCCTGTCTCAGGGCACTGCTGGGAGTGATAGGCACACACCCCTCCTGTCTCAGGGCACTGCTGTGAGGACTCCACACCCACCCCTCCTGTCTCAGGGCACTGCTGGGAGTGATAGGCACACACCCCTCCTGTCTCAGGGCACTGCTGGGAGGACTCCACACCCACCCCTCCTGTCTCAGGGCACTGCTGGGAGGACTCTGCACACACACCTCCTGTCTCAGGGCACTGCTGTGAGGACTCCACACCCACCCCTCCTGTCTCAGGGCACTGCTGGGAGTGATAGGCACACACCCCTCCTGTCTCAGGGCACTTCTGGGAGTGATAGGCACACACCCCTCCTGTCTCAGGGCACTGCTGGGAGGACTCAACACCCACCCCTCCTGTCTCAGGGCACTGCTGGGAGGACTCTGCACACACACCTCCTGTCTCAGGGCACTGCTGGGAGGACTCCACACCCACCCTTCCTGTCTCAGGGCACTGCTGGGAGGACTCTGCGCACACACCTCCTATTTCTGGATATGTACGCTTGGAACATACACGGTGGGGGTACGCTCCATGCATACGCGGGTGAGGGTACGAGTCATACTTACACTGTTGGGGTGGGGGTAGGCTCCATGCATACGCGGGTGAGGGTACGAGTCGTACTTACACTGGTGTGGTGGGGGTACGGTCCGTACGTCCGCGGGTGAGGGTACGAGTCATACTTACAATGTTGGGGTGGGGGTACGCTCCATGCATACGCGGTTGAGGGTACGAGTCGTACTTACACTGTTGGGGTGGGGGGTAGGCTCCATGCATACGCGGGTGAGGGTACGAGTCGTACTTACACTGGTGTGGTGGGGGTATGGGCCGTACGTCCGCGGGTGAGGGTACGAGTCGTACTTACAATGTTGGGGTGGGGGTACGCTCCATGCATACGCGGGTGAGGGTACGAGTCGTACTTACACTGTTGGGGTGGGGGTAGGCTCCATGCATACGCGGGTGAGGGTACGAGTCGTACTTACACTGGTGTGGTGGGGGTATGGTCCGTACGTCCGCGGGTGAGGGTACGAGTCGTACTTACAATGTTGGGGTGGGGGTAGGCTCCATGCATACGCGGGTGAGGGTACGAGTCGTACTTACACTGTTGGGGTGGGGGTAGGCTCCATGCATACGCGGGTGAGGGTACGAGTCGTACTTACACTGGTGTGGTGGGGGTACGGTCCGTACGTCCGCGGGTGAGGGTGCGAGTCGTACTTACAATGTTGGGGTGGGGGTACGCTCCATGCATACGCGGGTGAGGGTACGAGTCGTACTTACACTGTTGGGGTGGGGGTAGGCTCCATGCATACGCGGGTGAGGGTACGAGTCGTACTTACACTGTTGGGGTGGGGGTAGGCTCCATGCATACGCGGGTGAGGGTACGAGTCGTACTTACACTGGTGTGGTGGGGGTACGGTCCGTACGTCCGCGGGTGAGGGTACGAGTCGTACTTACAATGTTGGGGTGGGGGTAGGCTCCATGCATACGCGGGTGAGGGTACGAGTCGTACTTACACTGTTGGGGTGGGGGTAGGCTCCATGCATACGCGGGTGAGGGTACGAGTCGTACTTACACTGGTGTGGTGGGGGTACGGTCCGTACGTCCGCGGGTGAGGGTACGAGTCGTACTTACAATGTTGGGGTGGGGGTAGGCTCCATGCATACGCGGGTGAGGGTACGAGTCGTACTTACACTGTTGGGGTGGGGGTAGGCTCCATGCATACGCGGGTGAGGGTGCGAGTCGTACTTACACTGGTGTGGTGGGGGTACGGTCCGTACGTCCGCAGGTGAGGGTGCGAGTCGTACTTACAATGTTGGGGTGGGGGTACGCTCCATGCATACGCGGGTGAGGGTACGAGTCGTACTTACAATGTTGGGGTGGGGGTACGCTTCATGCATACGCGGGTGAGGGTACGAGTCGTACTTACAATGTTGGGGTGGGGGTAGGCTCCATGCATACGCGGGTGAGGGTACGAGTCGTACTTACACTGTTGGGGTGGGGGTACGCTCCATGCATACGCGGGTGAGGGTACGAGTCGTACTTACACTGTTGGGGTGGGGGTAGGCTCCATGCATACGCGGGTGAGGGTACGAGTCGTACTTACACTGGTGGGGTGGGTGTACGCTCCATACGTACGCGGGTGGGGGTAGGGTCCGTACATATCTGTCCCCACGCTATGTGATGCTTGTGCGGGCCGTACCCAGGCCTTTGCCACGTGGGTACGATCCGTCCCGCCATTGTTGGGGTGACGTGGGTGTGGGCGTGGTACGTCTCGTACCCACGCTCTTGAGGCGTGGGTACGGGACGTACCGGTCTGGTTGTGTTGCCGGTTCGCGTGGTGACGGACTTCCGCTGTGGCGGTCGCTGGCTTCGCTGGACACACCCCCACCCCCTCGTAGTGACCAGGGCATGGGTGTCAGGTATGTCCTGGGCATGTGTGGTGTGTGACTTTGGTGGGGGTTTTGTGGCCTGCCCTGGTCCTGCCACCCCAACTCCCCCCACTTTCCCCCCTCCCTTAGTTGTTCTGACCTTCTGCGGCGTCTACGTCGGAACCTGTAGAGGAGGTGGACTGCTATGAGGGCCGGGATGACACGTAGGTTCGGGTCCATGTCTGTCCGTCGCGTACTGGTCCTCCTTGTTCGCGTCGTCCTGTCGCGTACTGGTCCTCCTTGTTCGCGTCGTGCTGTCTGTCCGTCGCGTACTGGTACTCCTTGTTCGCGTCGTCCTGTCGCGTACTGGTCCTCCTTGTTCGCGGCGTCCTGTCTGTCCGTCGCGTACTGGTGCTCCTTGTTCGCGTCGTCCTGATTTCCCGGCAGTTTTTGGCAGCCGGAAAATATTCACCGTGCGGGATGACGTCGGTGCGAATCGTGATTCCTGGTTCGTGAATGGCAGGCTGCGAGCGTCCCGACGTCAGGTCGGCCCTTTCCCGGATCGCATTGGTAGGTTTATTTTGTTCGGTCGGGCTTTTTTACGAATCGTACGGAAATGGTGTTCCGTGCGAATCGTAATTCCTTGTTTGTAAATTTTGACGACCGGGTACGCGTCGGACGGAGAATATGCTCCGTCTGACGGTTCGTACCCGGTTTTTACCGGATCGTGATCGGCACCCAAGTCTTGAAACACTATAGTGCATGTAGAGTGCCGTCCGGAGATCTTTTTTGCTTACGGTGTCTATCTCATTCGAGCTTACAAAAATGTGTTCTGAATTAACCCTGCTTAGGCTCAATGTCACTTCAGCTAGCCAAGGAATGTCCATTCCCTTTTGACACTTAAGGCAATCTCCTATAATCTCTCTGGTGAGAGATGCAACTGGATTTTTCCAAATAACTAGCCACAATATAGAAGGGCGGGCCTTTATATAATCTTCAATATAATGTAATTTTAATTTTCGATGGCATACATATTGGGACGTAGAGATAGGGGCACCCAAAAGTTTCTGACCGAACCTATTTTCCTCACACTGGATACTACAACTCTTTGAGAAGCCCCATACCTATGCACCATAGGTTGCCGTAAGTATAAACTGAAAATTAAAATGTTTTAAAATAGCTAAAATAGCCCATGTCCTCCTAGGTTGGGGGAGACTAAGAACCAAATTAATAGCTTTAGAAAACGTATACCTCCAGTACACCATATGATCAAACCAAGAGCCATTAGCAGCAATGACCAACCCCAGATAGGGTAAAGTGCTAGTGCATTGTAAACTTTGATTACCCATGGAGATGAATTTAAATGGTAAAGGCCAAATATATTGGTGACCACTGTGCAATGGTATATTTCCCAATTATTAGGTTAAGATTCAAACATTTTTCAATAGTGCCTACTTTATTCCTAAAACCTAGTTGACATGGTTGTAAGATAAAATTGTCTTCAATCCATGTTTTAATCTTGTTATATAGAATCCTCCCCAAGATTTTCGGAGTATTAACAATCAGGGAGCTAGGTTTGTAACAGCGAGGTTGGGAGCCATCATCCTTTTAAAAAATTGGGACAATAATACTAGTTGACAAGGTACTTGGTAGCGGGGCATTCATTAGATTATTAAAAACATTTGGCAAGAGTGGGCCCAAAAATCGTGTTTGTGCCTAATGAGATCAATGGGTAACCCATCAGGGCCTGGGGCTGTATTGCCCAGGCTCTGTTGTACAGCTTGATCAACTTCAGGTTGGGATATTATTATCCCTGTAGGGACTCGGAGCTCAAACGGATCTTCGTCATATGTGGGAGCAGTGTATATTACAGAAAAGTGAGCCTCCCAGACCTCGCTAGTTATATAACAGCTTATCGGTGTTAGTGGTTGTCCCGTTGCTCTTATGTCTTTAATAGCAGCCAAAACGTTTTCCTATTCTTTAAACTACTGGCACTGGTGAGAGCACCCCATCATTCATTTAATAATTCTTCCTTCCTATGGGAAATAACCAGCTCATACTTCTGTCTGAGCGACTTAATTAAAAGGTGACACCTCGGGTTGGTTGATAGGGCCTTGCGTAGCTGTCTATTAATCACTGAACACTCACTATAGAACCATCTAGGCCCATGCTGTGTAATGAAAGCAGGTTTAGATAACGCAGATTTTATAGCCTAGCAAAGTTTATTAAATGCGCTAATTACCTCAGGATTGGGTTCCTGTTCTGACAGACAGGAGTCAATAAGACTCAAATTATCTCTATCCACCATATGAAACAAATCAGCACTATTAACCCCTCGCCACTTTATTCTTAATTTGTCTGTTGAGAGTACCAAATTCCTAGCGCCACATTCTGTTTTATACATCGGCCTGGGGGACAATGTCAGCACTACCTGATCAGGTTGTTATCGCCATGGTGTGTGGGAACAACTTCAGGTTTGAATAAAAGGTCCTCAAGGGTGGGAGAAATGAAGATATAATCAATAGTGGTGGCACTGCCCCTTCCTCTGAACATTGGATTAGATAAGTTATCATTATTAGTTATAACAGCAATATGCATAACATTTCTCAAATCATTATTTCACAAATGTTCCTTTGACTCCACACCCCTCTGGCAAATTTGTCATCTGCTGCTGGGCCTTGGAATAGCAGTATCTTCACTGGGAAGCTTAACATTAAAATTGCCCCCCAAACAGATGACAGCTTTTTTTTTCAGAACCGTTGCAGTTCTTTAGGATGGTGACAAAGTTAAATAAATGAATAACATTTGTATTGGGAGAACAGTTAAAGTCATTGTTATAGAAATTCTGAAGATATATAGATACCCCTTTTTGTATTATAAAGCTTGAAACTTATAAAACCTTAACACTACCCCCTGCGGCGATTTTCACCTACACTGAAAGGCCACCGGACGGTCGACCAGATCTGGGAATTGGGGCTACAACATTAAAACTTTCAAACCCTTCAAGATATGTCTTTAGTGCACCAGGTTTCTTGGAACATAAGAATGTCCTGCTGTCTAAGCAATTCCAGCCAGTCTGCTAGATCTATTTTTGATTGTAGACCAGAAACGTTTCAGCTAAGTATATTCAAATCTAGGTTATCATAGGCCTTAGGGATAGTTGTAGCAGAGTGATCGCGTGTCTCAATTATATGTGGAAGGCATATAGATATATGATCGGCCCCATCAGTCTCAGCGGGCAATAGTAGTCAATCCTGGGTATCCAGATCGGACAGTGCTGAAAATTTGTTTTGGACAGCTGGGAAAACAAGCTCATTTAAAGGCCATTGGCATGTGGATGTTGGTTTATAAAAGTAGCCCAATGGTAGAGACCATATTTTTGATGGGTTGGTAATTGTCATCTCCTGACTTCTCAACAATTACCTTACCATAGATGGTAATAACAATGCAGTCCCCTTCTATGTTCTTAAGTGTGTCACCTACCCACCCCACTCTTTGTACTTCGTACCATGATTATCTCTTTCGCATTTAACATATTAAGCCTCTTATTCTTAGACAAGTCTACACATTTGTTGTGCAGTTGATCCCAGGTTTCCCTCTGTTCCTTCTTGAGGGTTGGTACCCCTGCCAGCACCAAATCAAAGGGGCAGGCAGGATGGATCATACTCGGTGGGTCAGATGTAATACTGCTAAATGTGCCCAAATTCAGTCAGTCGCAAACCGGTCTATTAATAGATTTGAGTGTAAGAGCAGAGGGCACACATGAGTCGATCCCAGCTGAGGTTGTTGGGCCTTTGTTAGAAAAAAGAGGTTTGGTGCTGTATTAACCTTAGGGAGGAGGCTCTCCCTTAATTGAGTGCATGTTTTACAAGAGGATACAACTAAGGGGTCAGCAGACGGACACGTAACAGTAATGGGCGGGTTGACTTTAGATAAAGCATTGGGTGCAGGAATGGACAACCCCCTGGGAAACACATTAGTTTGAACTTCATTACAGTATCCAAGTGAATCAAACGCTTCCATTGAGATGTAAATTTCGTGTCTATCATTTCACTAATCTGTGAGCATACAGTATTAATGAAAGCATCCCCAAGATCTGGTGCGGCAGGTGCAACTTCGGTCTGAGCGCAAATAGAATGACTAGACCTACTGCTCGATGCTGGTCCTGAGATACTGGCACTAGATGATTATTGCATCCAGGAGGGAAAACAACTGTGGGATGAACTAGTGCATGGGGGTCTGTTTTCTTTTGGTACAGACAGGCTTCCCAGGCTTCCTTTTATGTTTTGTGGCCAATGCTACTGCCGTTGTTGGGGTACCCGTAATTGACTGTGTCTCAGGCATGTCATGCCCTTGGGCACCAGAAGTGCCCTCACTAGGAAGCAGCATGTTATTAGAGACAACTGTCTGATGCAGGGGGTCGCAAAGTCTAGTAGTAGGTTCTGGGTCAACTGAGACCCCTCCAAGTGCAAAGCCAGTCTGTACTAAATCACTTCCCAAGGACGATTTGCGCTCTGTTAATTCTATCTCATTAGACACAATGCTGACCACTCTCTCCAGCATACTGTCAAGAGTAATGGCTGACTATGCATGTGGTGGGCCAGTACGTTTCCCCATCATAGAAATTTGGCCAAACTATTAACATTCCAGTTATCACGGGTGAACACTCACCTCAAACCTCTAAGCCGTCACTCCTATATCACTTGAAAGAGAGTGGGCCCAGCCCAGCCTCTGCCAGCCACTGATGGGCACAGCCCGGGCGCGTCTGTGCGCAACCCACATTGCAGGAGGCCGGTGCTGCTTGAAGCGCCTCCTGGCACTCGATGAGGTTGAGGGTGTGTCTGCCGCAAGGCTGTCACATGGCTGACTGGGGGCTGGAGTTCTGCTCCCCCAGTGTGGCAGTGAGGGCTCACAGGGCTGCTTAAGCACCTCCTGGTGCATGATGATGTGGGCGGTGTGTCTGCCGCAAGGCCTCTGCAAGGCTGACTAGGGGCTGGAGGTCTGCTCCCCCGGTGTGGCAGTGACGGGCTCCCACGCCGCGGGAGCCCTGTGCTGCTTAAAGCATATCCTGGTGCGCGATGACGTGGAAAGCGGGACCGCCGCAAGACTGACTGGAGGCTGGGGTTCTGCTCCCCCAGTGTGGCGGTGACAGGCTCCAGGCGTTGGTCTGGGATGAGTCGCAGTCGTGTCATTTCAGGAAGGTTGCCACAGGTGCAGAGTATAAGGTCTTTGGTTTGTGCAGCTCTTTTTGTCACAGATTTGGGTATCTTCTTGTCCTTTGTTGCAAGTCAGATCAGAACGAAGGTGCTGATGTCAAGTGTAGCACTTAAATCTTAGATTAAGGGGTGTTAGGGGTGTGGGTGCAAGTGGCCAATGGGCTACAAGCTCTAGAGGCTATTCCTCCAGCTTAGGTGAACATATCCAGGGATGTAGGTCACATTTTCTACCCATAACCCTCTACACTACAACTTTGAAAAATGTCGGAAGGCTTCCTTAGCTATCCAGGCCATGTATCCCACCGTAGAGGTGTGGCTAGACTTCTGGGGGTGTACACCTCCTGAAGACATAATTTTCCCACCTGCCTGGGTGCAAATGTGCCTGAGGGTGGGGGAGTGCAATTTCCTCCTAAGGGATGCAGCTTGGTTGCATATCATAGGTGGTGCAGCCTTTGAAGCTCACCACCTTGATGTAACACTTCACTAGCCATCCTGTCAGGCAGGGAGGTGTTATCTGCTTCCCATCCAGCCCATTGTATCTAACTTCTGGGAGTTCACACATCCTGCCAGGATATCAGATCCCTGCCTTGGTGACTGCAGCTGTTGGCTGGCACCCAAAGCAAAGGAAAGGCTGGGGTAACAGGGTGGGCGATCTCTAAGGTAGCCACCTGGGTGTATGACACATCATCCTCAACACATGATTAGTGTCAGGGGTAATGAGGCATGTTCTTGGATACCAAGCAGAACAAATTTAGGTGGTACCATAATGGAACTGCCAACCTCGTGTTTGCCTGGGTGCCAGCCCATGTTATCCCATGGACCATCTATCACGTATAGTAGCCTTTAATGGTAAAGACCACTACAGGAACATATAAGCTTGAAGGTATGTGTCAACACATTCAATATAATGTATCCTACCTGCTAGGCTTAAAAGGCCTCCCTTAGGGATGACTGGCATACTTTAAAAATAGTGCATTCACTTTCCCACACATGGTGAGGGCAAAGTTGAGTTTGAGCAGGCCTGCTTTCAGTAATTTCCCTGGATCACTCAGAGTGGCAAAACTAGTGCTTCGGGCCCTGGTGACCCCCTTAACACCCATTTCCTGGGTAACCCTGTCTGCAAAAAGCACCAGTGAATTGAATGATTTTGACAGTGAGATATTTTCTATCTTCTTGGCATCAAATTATGTAGAAGTCCCTTAAGGCTGCTACTCTATGAGTGAGGTGGGGAATAAGCATGACAGATAGAGTACCAATGAGAGTAGAGCTCCAAAACTGGTTTGCCCATCCAAATATTGGACTTTAAGAGGTTCTTCAAAACTATCTACTCATTTGTAGTTTAGATCAACTTGAAGTTGAAACAATTTAGAATCATCTGTACATTGTACGATGCCCCAGAAAGGGTAGATAAATTGACTTTGAAGAAGACTAGCAATAAATGTAGCTACCCAAGGTGTGGACTATGTGCTGCAGATAATGTTTTTATGTTTTTTAGCTGCCTGTGCTTAGCGCAATATTGGAGCAATGTAGCTTCGCATTCATCTCATCTCCTGTATGGTTAGATATAGCTAATTGTTAGAGATATTATGCTGTGCAGAAAAAAAGATAAAGCTCAATATATCTCTGTAACTATATCTGTCACAATAATCATAGATCGCTTATGTATTGCCAGGGAAAAGAAGGTGACTGTACCCCCCACAGTTTATCATTGAAGGGTACTATTGGGGCAGATTAGAGAGACAGGGGTTGCTTTTCTCTGTATTAGTGGCCAAGAGGGCTTGAAATGTATAAATCAAATATGTGTTCCCCTCTCCTGATGTCAAGAATGTATTGGGCTAGCGCCTACTCCCTTCCTCATACAAATCTGAGATCTTCATTCTGTATGTAGTAATAATATGAACTAATTATGGGGAAATATTATTTATCCTAGGTCTATAATATTGTTATATTGAGTGATTCTTTTTGCATCTGTTGAACTAATTGCGCCTTTCATGTACTTTTATGTATTTTTGTCCTCATCCGTTTCCAACCAAATTTTAATTCAAGAAAAAGAGTACCAATGAGAGTTAAAGTGGGAAACAACAAACTGTCAACATTATCTATCAACTCATCACAGCCTACCTAGCCTTAAGGAGGCTTGATAAGAAACTAAAGAATGTTATCTGCAACTCCATGCCCTAACTCCCAAGTACAATTAAACTTGCGTCATGTAATGGAACAATTCACCCTTGGCTCCTATAGTGCGATCCTTAAAAACAAGCAAATCAATCTTGTGCGTGCTTCATCCCACTCTATGATTACCACATAGCAACAATTTTGCTGAAGCAACTGGTTTCACGGGAGTGTCATTTCTCTCCAAGAGAACCGGTGCCATTTTCCAAATGTTTCAGGGTCAAAACAGTAACAGTGCAATACAGTATAGGGACAAGTGTTTTTCCGCATATTTATTGAGAAGCAAATGTCTCTCTCTCACACACCTTCCCAAAACCAGGTTATGATGCCATTGTTGAGGTTTCAGTAATTGTGTACAGTATTGTTAGAAGTACACACTAAAGGCAGTAGGAGCAGTGCTAGTTTCCCTTATGCATGTAGTATGAGCAAATAGCAGTCAGAAACTTTATATGCTCCCCTAACCAAAAAAGAAATGGCATATACAGATCCGGTCTAAGATTTCATTAAAAAAACAAGCAAAAGTGATACCAGGTTCTCTCCTTAAAAAAACAGTTACAGTTAGGGCAGCCCTCAGCTCAATCAAGCAATCAGTCAATCAATTAATCAATCATTCAATCAGTTAGTAGATTTCTAGAGTGCTTCTTGCCACCTATAAGGAGAGGCAGGTGCTGGCAGGGTCCAGTTTATTAGCTGAATAGCCAGGTCTTCAGAGATATTCGGAGCTCCGGAAGACATGGGGTGGTCCATAGATGAAAGTGTAGCTTGTTCCATGTCTTCACTGCTAGGTAGGGGAAGGAGTAACCTCCGCATCTGATACATCAGATGTGGAGGGCAAGGGTTAGACAAATTGATGAGGAGCGGAGGTATCTGTTGGGTTGATGGAAGTTCAAGCGGTGGTTGAAGTAGGAGGGCCTTGGATGCATGGGTCAGGAGTTTGAACTGGCATCATTTCTGTATCGGGAGTCAGTGGACTTTCCTGAGGTAGGAGGTGATATGGGTTTGTCTAGAGAGATCCAGGGTGAGTCTGATTGCAGTGTTTTGCATGGTCTGTAGTCGTTGGAGGAGTTGATGGGATACCTGCATAGAGAGCATTGCCGTAATCCAGTCGGTTGGAGATGAGGGCTTGGGTGATGGTGCGTCTTGAGCTTTGGGTAGCCATTTGAATATATTAAGAAGCATGTGGAGGATAAAGAAGCAGGGGGAGGAGAAGGAGTTGACCTGAGCCATCATGGTTAGCTTTTTTCCAGAATGGTGCCTAGGTTCCTGGCATGGTCAGTGGGGGTAGGAATAGGTCCGAGTTCTGAAGGCCATGAGGATGTGTTCCATGGGAAGCACTTGTTTCCAAGCATCAGTACCTCTATCTTGTTCGCGTTGAGCTTCGGGCAATTGTCCTTCATCCAGTTAGTGAGGTCTGTCATGAATTTGTGGAACTAGGTCGTGGTGTTGGTGGTGTTTTTGGAGAGGGGGAGGATGATCTGTGTGTTGTCGGCGTAGAAGATGATGTGCATGTGTTTTTGCAATACTGGCCAGAGGTGTCATATAAGTGTTGAAGAAGGTGGAGCTGAGCAAGGATCTATGGAGTACTCCACAGATGATTTACCTGGGTTTGGAGGTGAAGGCAGACTTCTTGAGTTCTTCGAATGAGGAAAGAGGTGAACCATCTAATAGCAGCTCCCTGGATTCCGATGTTGTGCAGCCTTGAGAAGAGTGTGTGGTGGGAGACTGTATTGAAGCCTGCCTAGAGGTCTAGGAGGATCAGAGACGCTATCTCTACTCGTTAGAGTAACGCTCAGATGTCATTGGTAGCCGTGATGAGAGCTGTCTCAGTGCAGTAGTTGCTGTGGAATCCAGATTGGAAGGAGTTGAGTAGGAGGCTGTTCCTCACAGTGCCTCAGTCAGTGCTCATGGATCTTGTTCTAGTCCATGTACAACCTTCTCAAACAGTAGGAGATCTCAAATTAAAACTATGACAATCAAAAACTAGTTCTCTGCCACCTTCGGTGGAACCATTCTGCAGTCCTTTGACATCATCCAGTTCTCAAGTACCAACATTAAGCCATCAGAAACCCTCATCCAGCAGTCATTTAATCCACTGGTCTCCAGTCACCCTTAATATACCATAAGATGGCGCTCAGAGAAACTGTGGTCATACTCAGCTCAACACCCCCTTCTAATGTGCCTTTGCATTCTTATAGACATCCTTGACTACCCTTAGTCCCCCCATAATTCAACCTCTGCTAGCATACCAAAGAGAAACTCAACTAGTCCCAAGAGACCCTTCTCTATGAAGTTCTTCAATGGCCCTCATAATCTCTAAAGTAGTTCCCACCAATCCTCAGGTCCATCCTGCGAGCCTTCACATCTCCAGATATGTCCCTCATAGCTCTTGAAATGTATCACAAAATTGAAATGCACTTGAGCTAGTCCTTAGGTGATGTTTGACAATCTCAACGAATAATTCCAATACTTTTGAAAACACTGGAAAGACAATGACCCCACTAACCCTCTGATATCCTTAAAACAAATCTCCTAGCCTTTAGAGTCTCGTTTTGTACCCTGGGATGGTGTCAATCCCTTCTTTGTAGTCATCAGAGTGAGACACCCTCACTTTACCACAATGCTCGCATCATGGCCATCACATCCCATGAGGCTCTCTGACAGCCTGCCTTCAGCTCCTCAGCTAAGAGCACTAGGCTGCTCTCCGGTGAGAACCATGGAGCTGTTGGATCTTTCCTGTGGCTGTTCAACATTTTCTCAGGCATAACTTTGATGCATGCCACATCCAGCCAGCGAGTGTAGCTGATAGCTGCACCATCTATGTTGTTAACAAGAGCGGGAACCGATTTAGAAAGAACATCCTGCAGAACTTCCACATTAGTATTCTTCCAAGGCCTGTATTTAATGATTCTAACTGCGCTATTTAATTCAGCTCCGTTGCATGGGGTCGTGACTAAAAAGAAGATGGCCTTATGATCTGACCATGGGCGTGGCAAGATCTTAACTTTTTCTAATTCTACATTATTTTTAAAGATTCCATCCAGCATGTGATTGGCCATGTGAGTGGGTACTTAAATTCGTTGGTGTGAATTAAAGCTATTGAGAGTGTTGACCAGATGACCTGTATCCGCATTGGAGGAGAATTCCAGAATGTTACATCTAATTTCACACTTTCAGGTCCTAAGCGGTGGTTAATGTGGCCAGTATACACTAATGGTTGTCATGCTTGTTTTCTCAACTCCACACCTGGGTTCAAATCAAACAGATCCAATCCATGATACTCTCAATAACAACATTCCGGAATTGTTACCATCCATTTGCGGAAAAATTGTGTCAACAATGTTTGGAAGATTCTACACTGTCTGCAGTGAAAAAACATCTTTCTCTCCGGTCTGAAACTGTGGATTTGTCAAATTTTATTTTTGGTCCCAAACCTCCAAATTCTTAAAGATTTACTTATGCCACTTATAATGAAATTTGGAAATTGTCAAAAATGGAAGCTGCAGCACGTTTAAGACAAATTGACCAAGATAATTTGGATAAAATGCTTGCTGTTGTTGACAATAGTATTATTACGCTGTCCTCTCAAATTTACAATTTAAATAACATTGTGTCATCTGTTATTGATATTATGCAAAGTGACCTGTCAACATTGTATCATGGGCAAAGTCAGCTTCAATCTATCATGCAGTTCCGCTGGCCAATTCATACACTTAAGATTGGGCTCATGCCATCGCACTTTCTGAATGGGGAGCAGCCTTTACAACGAATAGCAATTACATAGCATTTTTCACATCGCAATTACTTTTAGCACACTAGTCTTTACCATCCAAGTCTTTACAAAGCATGTGGTATGCAGTTTATTTATTTTAATGCGTAATTAAAAAGGGGGGATTTGGGAGGGGTGTATGGGTGTCCCCCAAAAATATAAAATCTTAAAATTTTAGCAAACCTGTATACAACATAAATGTTCTTTGTTAAATATATATATATTTTTAACAATAAAATATTAAGAGTTAATGTGTAACTTTTGAACAGTAGGTGGCAATGTTAGCCTGTGACTGGATTTTACACTAACAGTAAGTGAGGTAAAAGTATGCATGGAAGTGGATTGTGTGGAGAAGGTATTTCAAATGTGAGTGAATGTGAATTCGTAGTAGTGTTATGCATTGTGCAATCTGCATATTAAAAAGGTGCATGGTGAATGAACGCATGGTAATTTCATGCAACCATCTGAATTTCAGTAGTTTATTTTTGCCTTTTAATTTAACATGCAAAAAAACAACTGATGGCAATGAATGATGCAACCTAAACAATGCTGAACTTAGGGAACTTCCATTCACTATAGCTGGAACACCTTCAGCTATGTGGTTAATACACAGCGTTATCTCTTTTGATGTTTCGACACTTAATTTCACGGCTTGTATTAAACATTTTCCTGTTGATAAATAAGGACCTCAGAGGCAACTTCATTCACGAGTTATGGTCACTTCCCTTCTCCTATCATTGTGAATGCGCCAATAAGGAAGTTTTCCTTACTGGAGGGGAATGCAACTCTTTTGTCGGACATTCACTCATTTGCAAACATGTTAAAATCCATGGTGCCTCGGTGACAAATTTGGCTTGTTATTTCAAAGTGGATCAGTTCCCACAGTTCTTCCAATTATCAGGGTGCTTTCAAATGGAAGCCATTTAATGGTCAGCTATCAAGATTGTTGCGGTATGGGAGCTGGAGTTCCCTGCATCTTATCAGTTTCTTAGCTCCTCACTTGTTGCAACAATGTACTATTCCCCCTTACACATGGGATTGCCGATAGCTCGTTGTTGCCTTCCATTCCAATTTTGAAGGCAGATTTCAACAAGCTAAACAGACTCAAATCATTGTTGTTTCAAAAAGAGGTAGCACTTACATCTGCTAGCGAAACCGTCAGACTGCAGGTGGCTAGATCTTTTAGTGAAATACAGTAATTGTTAAATATCATCTTCTGCAGCATTTCGGTGAATTGGTGCATCATATTTTGATGCCTCTAACATGGCCAACCTTGGACACTTTTTAAAGTTGTCGGCTCTGGCCTTTTCAGTTCATTCCAACCTCTCTTTGGAATAATACCAGCTTTTATTCATTCAATTTTTTCTAGTGTATTCGAGGAGTTTTGTTGCTGTTACTCCTCATTTGTGGCATTTTCATCCTATTTCTGTTTCTCCGCAATGGATGTTCCTTTTGGAAACTCTCTGGAATTACAGCTGGTCGAACATTATTGTGAGTGCATGCTTCAGATTTTTGGAATATTTCTACAACAAGAGCAAGATCTTGATTGGTTCTTAACATTTTGATCTGCCTGATTTACCTGCATACAAACCGTGTTCCACTGTCTCTGGTGCCCCTTTGAATTGGCACTGGATATTTGCCTGGCTTCACATACAACCACTACCAGTGACATTGAACTGCTAATGAGTGTCTTAGCGGCCCATTTTCAGGACTGTCCTTTAATTTTGTGACTTCTCCACAATGAGAGGTTTGGGCCACTGTCAGGCCATTACATCCTCTGGATCGGTTTGATGATCAGAATGGTCCACTCCTAGATAGCCCCAAGTCTGAATAGCTGTAGTAGCACAGATCAGTGGGATGATCAAGTGAGGAAAGGATTGGAAGGGAACTGAGAGGAGGGAGAGCTGAAATGACACAAAGGACAACTTTTAAATTCTACTGTTCTTTTCTTTTATTAATTAGAGCTGTGCTGATAAAAGCACATGCCACATCTCTTTATAGTCCTACCTGTAAAGAAAAATAATAGAGGTGCCTTTTATGTTACACATTCAATCTGTGGTTCTTTAGATGTACTATATAGTATTATTCTGAGCAAACCTCTGTGTGAGAAAGAAAAATAAAGGTACATACATTTTTTTACTAACTCTCGTTTCACATGAGCATCTTCTAAGAGTTAATTTCAACACCTCAAACCTACCCTTGTCTCTATCCACTTTGCATCATAGGGGGGAATAGTGTAACCAATATCATTTCTTCAATCACCCCGTTATGGATTGCAAAGACAGGTCTAATCAGTATGTGCATGAGGATGTTAAGCATACAATAACTGTATAGCATATGCAGAAGTTTGATAACAAATAAATAAATCCAGCAGGCGGACCTATCTTCCGTGAAACATGTACTTTCCTTATAGTCAAATGTGTCAATAGAAATTGCCAAGGATACCACAAGAATACTAGTCCCAGCAAGATAGACAGTTCAGTGGCCACTAGAGAGGCTCTTCCTTCTTCACTCAAACAGGATGTATGTATGTATAAAATATTTGTAAAGCGCACTGCAACCCTACAGGCATCTTGGCGCTAATGACAAAGAAAGAGGAAGGAGGGGAGGCTGAGATTTAAACTCTGGGGAACAGCCAGGTTTTCAGCTGCCCACGGAAAAGTGTCAAATCCTGAACCTGACGTAGCTCCAAGGGGAGACTATTCCACAAACGTGCAGCAGCAGTGCCAAAGGCACGGCCTCCCAAGGTAGCTCTCTTTGTTTTGGGAATCAAGGCCTGCCTAGCTGATGAAGAGCGCAGCTTGCGCGTGGGAATATACCATCTAAAAAGATTTTGCAGCGGTTTGGGGCCAGAGCCATGAAGAGCTTTAAAGGCTACACACAGAGACTTAAACAAAATTCTCTGATGCACAGGCAGCCAGTGGAGTTCGGACAAGGCCCTAGTGCTAGAAGAAAAACGCGGTCTCAAAAGGGCAAGTTTAGCGGCGGCTGCCTGGATCCGTTGAAGTCTCTGAATCAGATAAACAGGGGAGGCAAGCAGCAAGGCGTTACAGTAGTCCAGGCGACTAAGAATAGTGCAACGAACCACTGTACCTCGCACATGGGGGGGAAGAAGAGGTCAGAAAACAGTTTGAGGCAACCTTGTTAACATGTGACTCCAGACTTAGCTTCTCGTTGAAGCAGACCCCCAGATTACAAACAGTCTTTACTGGAACCAGAGGGGAATCCAGTGGAAGAGGCCAAAAATTGAGAGGCAGGGCTAAAGGCACCCTGCCCACTAAGCAGTGTAAAATCTCAGTTTTGGCACCGTTGAACTGCAAGGCATTATTTCTCAGCCAAGTCGTCATTTCCAACATACAGTTGTGGAAGGTAGATAAGGATTCCGCCCGATCACCATCCAAGGAGATGATCAATTGCGTATCATCGGCATAATTAACTGCCATGATGTTACATGATTTGATGATCTGCACCAAAGGGCGCATGTAAACATTAAACAGAATCGGGCTAATAGAAGAACCCTGTGGGACACCCTGTTTGTTCGGCAGAAAATCTGACTGATATGGAGGCAGAAAAACCGCCTGTCGTCTATCCGACAAATAGGAGCAGAGCCATTTTAGTGCCGAGTCAGTGACCCCCACCTCCTCAAGCCGATGTAGGAGAATACTGTGGCTGACCGTATCGAAAGCAGCGGACAAGTCAAGCAATATCAGAGTTGCGGAGTGCCCCTTGTCCGCCTGCATTCGCAAATCGTCCAAGGCAGTGATCAGTGCAGTCTCGGTACCATGCCCCGGACGAAAACCGAACTGATTCTCCTCCAGTTTACCATTGTTTTCTAGAAACCCTGAGAGCTCCTGGCTAACGAGGCGTTCAACTATCTTAGCTGGATAAGGCAGCAAGGAAATAGGGCGATAGCTCCCATAGCAAGCGGGATTCAGCGAGGGTTTTTTTAAAAGGGGAGATACCAACGCATCCTTCCAACAGGCCGGGACTACACCACTGATTAATGACTGATTGATGATCAGATGGAGATGTGGAAAGGTATCCGACGCTAATTCCTTCCAGAATTTCTGCGGAATGGGATCTAATGGAAATCCAGAGCATACTTTCATAGCCCTATTGGAAAAATCCTCCAAAGAAGGACAGGTCCAGTGATCTAGACAAGGTCATACTGATACCTCTTCGTATGACCTGAGTACTGTGCAGTCAGGCGGATCCACTGTAGGTATCCACGCTCCATCCTTGCAACTAGTTGCAGGATCATGCTGCAAGCCCTCGAGGATTCCCTTTATTTTGTTGTGGAAAAAAGCTGCCAGCCCGTCACACAGATCCTGCGAGGGAGTGATCTTATTAGCCAGACACTCTGGGTTAGTAACACCTCTCAGAATATTGAAAACACATTTAGCACTATTCGAGGAGTTTAAGATAAGGTCCGCAAAATACGACGCTTTAGTGGAGGCAATAGCTTGCTTGTATCTGACCAGCAGTTCACGCCAGATAATCTTATCACTGATCAGATACTGCCTACGCCATTGCCTCTCTGCGTGTTTGCACCGGATTTTAAAGGTTCTTAGTTCCTCAGAGAACCAGGGGGCCGACGGGGAACCTCTTTTCTTAAACCGTTTCAGAGGAGCAATCCTGTTAATAGTATTCGTAATATAGCTGCAGAGTTCCTTAAAGTTAGATTCAGCCGACTGCCCTGAAACAGGGAGATGGGCAGCATTAAACAAAGAAGCGCACTGAGCTTTCCTTCTCAAAGATTTCCAGTCCCTGCCTAAGACACTGTTGCTATCTTTAGGCGGGGGGGGGTCTGTCCCTAGGGATCGACAGGATTCTGAATCTAATTAGGTGGTGATCGGACCAATCCACTGGAAGGATGTTATCCAGGGTCACCATATTCTCTGCCGCAAATATCAGATCTAGAGCATGTCCTGCCGAATGTGTGGGCTCCAACACATGTTGTGACAGATTAAGATTGGCACATGATTGAACAATATTGTTGTACACTGTTTTCATCATTGCGTTGGGCCAAAGATTAAGGTCACCCAAAATCAACAACCTGTGATGAGTAAGTGCCAAATTACTAATCACATCCAAGAACTGCTGTTGCGACTGTTCGCTCACAGTCCCCGGAGGTCTATAGCAAAGAATTCCAGTCAGGACATGGCCAGACCTGTCTTTCAGAGAGAAGCCCAGAGTTTCAAACTGCGAGATCTCGTCAATATCCAATGGCGAGATATCCCATATTTCTTTGAAGACGATCCCAGTTCCGCCACCCCTGCCATTAGATCTAGGCTTGTGAAAAGCTTTGAACCCAGGAGGGCAGACGGTGCCAAGTTCCAATTCAAGACCAGGCGCAAGCCAGGTTTCCGTCATGAACAAAATGTCGCATTTGTGTTCATCGATTACCAGCTGAATTTCAGTTGAATGCTTGGGGAGAGACCTGACATTTAAAAGTCCGCACTTCAGTCCCACCTCATGTGGAGAGCAGCCTGTAAACCCTGATACATGCCCCAGCACCGGCACTTCCGGAATCTGAGCACCGGTGTGAAGTTGGTACAATTTTGACCGGGTGTAGCAAAGCCGCGCAGTGGGTGGCTTCGTGCATGGTAAGGGCTCGTGGGCCGCATTATTAGCGTTATTAGGCACAATAGGCACGCCTTCGGCGCGACCGCTGCGCGTGTCCGGTGCGCAGTCTCTCCAGGGTGACGTTTAGATAAGCGCCGGCCAAAAGGACTAGAGTGCTGACCTCCTGGCGCAAAGCGCTGGTTCCGGTCGTGCTCGAGTGTAAGAATTGAAATAAACGGACTTCGTGCAAAAAGCAAGGATAGCAGCAAAGTTATTTTAGAACAGGACAAAAGTATTTTTTTAAAACGTAGCACAGATAAAACACACAGTTCCCAAATCAATTCTCCACACCCCCAGAACAACACTCCCTCAAAATGTCAAACAGGATCCAACAGGCTAAGGGCTCTCCCTCCGCAAGAGTTCACGTTGAGTGAACCCGCCAATGGAGGAGAGACCTGACCTCTTCAAAATCAGTGCAAGCAAATGAGGCTAAATGGAGTCTTTCCCTCCACATGAGCACTCAAATGCGAAGCTCACCACCAGAGGAAAGACAGGGCTCACCACTAACATGAAGGAGGAGTGAGCAAGGAATTTTTTCTGTTAAAGGGCACAGAAAAACGAGTGGTGCTAGGCAACCTTACCCAACCAGGAAAACAGCTATAATTGGGATCTGGATTTCCAGGGATAATCTGAATTTCCGACAGTGCTATGCGGGCAAGCCTCCATTGAGTAGATGGCTCCGGCCCCTACTTTGTGCATCGGTTCAATGCACAGGCTCATGGATCTAGTAGTCTCATTCTTTCCCGCTATCACTTACGGGTTCGTGGCTATACCGCGATGACAACCAAGGTGCTACGAAGTAAACGATGAGGTAACAATTAAATAGTTGCCCTACATTTGGGTTATGGAGCGCTCAAATGTTGCGCGCATGACAACCGCTCACCATTGAGGAAATATGTGTATCGGCAAATGGATCACGGATCACAGGCTCTGTCAACATGGATGCAGGTTGCCCAGTAACCATCTCAGCACTGGCTGAGACTGAGGATCATGTCTGTTCTTTGGAACATGTGACTTGTGGCTGTTAATCATGTTTTGTGGAGTCGGACTCCTATATGGAGTGCTTGGCCTTTGAATTTGAGAGTGACACAATGGAGTCCTCCAAAGCACCATAAGTTGACTAATTTTCTAAATGTTTTAATTTTCCAATTAATAATTTTACGAATTATGTTTTGAGTTTGTTTATCTTTTGATTACATTTATATTTTTTGTGCTTTATTGTGATATTATCTTGACCAAAATTAGGGTGTTATGTGTTTCTCCCATGGCCCATTGTCGTTTTCAACATATCATTAGCCTAATGATACACATTGTAGGCTGCTTTCGTTTTGCACACGTTACTAAATATCACGCTTGCCTTTGTGCCACTTTGTATTTTCACAAGGAACCAATACATGTTTTTGTATTTTATTCTTTTTCTGGGATTTAGTCTGAATAGCCGCGGCAAGGCCAAACAACATATCCTCTCATTATTCTCTCTGGTCAGGCACTAGCATCTAGATATATTTAAGGGAGAGCAGCTGCTGTTTTTGAGTACGTACACATATCTTTTCATATATCTGAGGACAGGGTTCTGGAAAAACACACACAGAGCCAAGGTCCTGAGACAAGAGTGCTGCGTCAGCAGAGATGTAGAACATTCACCTATGTATGCAAAGGTGCAGGGTCCACCATGTAAGCCAGAGATCTATACTACATAACCAGTAGTATGGGAGGGGTCAGGCATATCTGTCAGATAACATGGCAGGGCTTTTCATGGTATATGGTTTGTTAACCATGCTGATGATATTATTGATATTATTAATATGTATTTGTGGCACAATTAATGCATCTTAGAGCACAATAGTTTAAATAAACATTGTAAACTTCCTTTGTGTCCTTTCTTATCTTATTGTGGACAAGTAAGAGTGAGAGAGCGAAAGGGTGTGTCCTGTTACCACGATCCCCGAGAGGGTTGAGAGGGTTTTGTTCTGGGGTGACCAATCACTTTTCTCTCTGGAAATGTTAGGCGGGCAAGTGAGGCCTTATAGCTAGTCTTACTCAGGCTCATAGATGCTGATGTGTTATGGGGACTCAGTCCGTACAGGCTGATGGTCTATAGTCCCAAGTACAGTTCTGTTCCTAAACAGAATCCCTGCATCAAGATAATAAGTTACCTAAATAGTGCCGACTGTCCTTATGTCACTTGGGCTGTCAGAACGACATCATTATCGTCTTAGTTTTATCCTGATCATTGCCAGGCTTTAAGAGGTTATTGACCCTCCATTTGAGACTGTAAGGAATCCAGAGCTACTTAAAATCTAATAACGGCAATCTCTCTTCAGTTCCACTCCAGTGTTATTCAATTTCTATAGTTCTCTTCCCCTGCATCAGGAGTTTGAGTGCACCATACCAATGGAATCAGGTGCTGTTGTAGCCTTTGGTAATATTATACATTGTCTAACAAAGAGAAGGAGGTATTTAGGGCCTACATACAAGAGGAGGTGCTGACTGATTGTACATTATTCATCAGCAGCTGGAACACCCTTAATCATTGTTTTTAAAAAGGACTGAGATATCAGACTCTCTAGCAACGCAAATAACAACAAAAGATCAGTATCCAATAATTCCTCTTAAAGAAATAGGAGAATCTGTGAAAAGGATACATATTTTTAATATCCTTGATTGTTGGGTAGCTTACCATCTCGTGCTAATAGAAGGTAATGATTGGAAAACAGTTTTTTGCACCCCGTTGGGGCATTTTTTAGGATCGAGGGAAGTGATTTGGGTTGTACAATTTAAACCCTAACTTTAAACAACATCATTTGACCTGTAAACTTAAAGACTCTATAATTGAATATTTCCTTTTACTATTTTTGACATAGTGTCTTATTAGTCAAATTCTATATAAGGTCACATGTCAATAAGTTGAGAAAAAAAGTAAGATGATAAGGTTCAATATCTTGGGCTTAAGCAAAATGCATTTGGTATGCTAAAGGCATGCAAGTGAAGGGGTTCTACTGGTGGCGAGCTGCCATGTTCAGTTCATGGTGTTGTGCTGAGAGATCAGTGGTTGAGGCTCAGTGGTATGGGGGAACAGAGATGACAGTTAAATCAAGAGCAGGGTGTGGAATATTTGACCTATCTTTTTCCATTTGCCATACAAGGATGATGTAATTTTAATATGACGATAGACGTGGTTAGAATTGTATTGGTTGCCAACTAAGATGTCCATCTTGCCAGTTTTTGCTGCCACAGCTTTAGAGTCCCAAACGTTGATATGATTTACCTGTGAAGTCGTCTCTTGTTCTACTCAGATATTATGGTGCTTAGAATATAGAAGGATCTGTCCCAACACTTTAAATTCCCCTATATTTTGTTGTGTTTATCACCCACCTTACATTTTGTCCCTGCTATGGGGTCAGTGAGAGTTGCTAACCCCACCCTACTCTGTGATGAGTATCACTGATTAGTGCCACTCTCCCCCTTCATGAAGGGGATGTCATAGAAGAGTTTTCCTAGATTTGTGACCCTGCCATTAGTGCACTTGCTGTGGATGACTTTATGCAATCGCTTTATACTATGAGCAATCACCGATACGAACGGAAGCAGACTCACTTGAACATTGTGGATTGGGGAGAGTTTGACTCCTATTTCATATTCTGTCACTAGTATTGGACCTCAGCCAGGAGCCGATTCTATCCGGACTTGAGATTTGCGTTAATCAAAGCAGCCCTGAGGAAGTTATGTGGTGAATTTATGACGAAATATGTGTTGGCTGGCTGAGGGATTTGAATAAGTAAAGAAAGAACCTGAGAATATATGGACGTCCGGATGATTTATAATACTCTACTTGTACATATTTGCGTGTGCTTAGAGGTGTGTGTCACACCACAGAAGGAAGATAGGTGCACAAGCAGGGATGTATGCAGGTTTTCACACTCAGATGGCATGCATTCGTGAAAACAGTGAGGCCAGATTCCTGAGACATTACACCAAGATATGGGGTTAGATCATTCCAACTGTGTCTGGCAGAAATATACTTCAATTATGCTCTTGTTAGAGTAGAATTATTATTGATAGATAGGAGCAACATTAGCAACAATTAACATGGTAGAATTGTTTGTGTGTTTCACCATTCTAATAACGCTGATAATTATGTTTTTCGCCTGATTTATAATCACAGTTCACATTTTATTTACAAGGATTAGACATTTTTAATACTTTGGGCATGCTAAAGTGGTAAACGAAAGGGTTAGATCTGTTTTTGCAAATTTTTGGTGAATAAGAGTAGTCATAACCGAAGTTACCTACAGCATCTACAACTCTGGAGGTTCAGGCACTGTGAGCTACCCAAACCAACATTTACTGAAGATATGAGTAGACTTAGTCTCTATATTGTGAAGTTGTGTTGGCCTAATACACAGTCTTACTAGATTAGTAGGAACTGTATAACAATATTAACCAATAAGTGTACATGTTTTAGATTGTAATAACTGACACCACCATTAGCAACCCTTAATACAGTGTTCCATATTTTCCCCTGGTTGAAGTAATTATTCTATGTGCTATTGTAGCATTATAGCTCACAACCAATGATGGAGCAGGATACATTAGGCTCCACCCTTTACACGTTACAAATATACCCAGAATACAACATTTATATATTTAACAAGTGCCTTAATGTCATTAATGTATGTGTTACATTTAAACAGATTAATACTATTTATTCATAGCAAATACCAAAGCTGTTTATATGAGTGTATGAAGTTGATTAATTGACTGCTGTAATCATGTTACGCATAATCACATTTAACATCAATTGTTGTTCTCATTTTACATGTACTTAACATTGTAATGAGTATCCATTTTGAATTTGAAATGAGGTCTCGATTGAATATGTTTGTTTTTTTAAATTGCCAGTGTTAGCTTTTCCTTCAGCCGGTGCCTTATCATGTTTCTCATTAGTTACAGAAAGGTTTATTGTTTGCTCTAGACAACTGATAATTAGGCCTGTGGGGAGGAAGTTGGCAACAAACTCAGATATATAATGATCAAAGAAGCCCTTCTCTTTACTGCGTACTAGGAGGATGGGGTGTTCAAGGTCGACAGCTGCATACCCAATTTTGAGAAGATGCGAAGTTAGGGAGTATGTTGGCTCCTCTCAAATTCAGAAAATTGGTTGGATCCTCGTGGTGGGAGAGAGATATGGATGTTTATGAAGCTACTGCTATATTTATTGTTTCCATAGCTTGTTAGGCAGACATTCCCATATCTCTGGAGGGAACAGATCTCTCGGCTTGGCCTTCCCTGAGTGCAAGCGTTATGCTGATCACTTTTTCTATTTTCCTGAACTCCAACAGAATTTCTATTTTATGCTGACACTTTCCATGCTTTTCATGCTTCCTGAATAGAAATCCCCATTACATAATCCTGGTGTTTAGCCATTTTTAGGCTACAAAAGGAAAGTTTCTTTATGCAACACCTTATTGTGACAATTTGCTTTATTTGCATTGTGGCCGTCACTATTCTGTATCTCATTTTATTATGACTTAACTTACTGGCACATTTTAGCCTTCAAACTATATCACTGTATCTTATATATTTATTTTCTCTTTGCATATGTACTGGATGGATTAATATGTTAAAATAAGACCATTTATTCAAAATCATTGATTCTTGCGGAGTCACATTGGTTTTACAAGTTGGAAATGAATTTCTGATGTTAATTCCCTTGCAGCGCTTCAAGTCGACTAACTAAGGTCCATACTACCAATGGAGAAATATATTTGATGATTTTACCAAGATCTTGAGGTGCAGATAACACTGCGCTTTTAATGGCCATATCATTTCTTAAAGGCCATGAACCTGAGTTATACGCATGTTGGAGCAGAAGGCCTATATGAGACATTTTCGGCCCTCAGCCACTATTGTCTTCAATGGTCCTCTCAAATTTTCAATGTAACATTATTTGCTAAATATCAGCCTTCCCTCCGATTATTCATTCTAATGTGGTCTTTTCATGTCGGAGTAGCGATTTCTTTGTTAGAAATAAACAAGCACTCACCAACTGCATGATTACCGTAGTCTTATGTATTCTTTGATTACAGATGCATTCACAATAGTGCTTTTCTGCCTCCATCTGATTCTCATCATATCCACTGAGCCATGATATTGAGCTACTAACCCATTTCTTTTGGAGTGATACATTTGTGCCATGGAAACAATCGTATGCAGGGATTTCCTTTAAAGAGGGGAGCATGGACTAGCTTTTACGGCTGTCTACAGCGTATTGCCTGCATTAAGAAAGCCATTGCCATCATTCAGTTTATGCTGCATGTCAAGAAAAGGTTTTGTGTGTAGTCAAGGTTTATCATCATTCATTAAAAAATTTGCCCCAATTTAGGGCTCAAGTATTTCATTATTCACTTGTTCCTTCGTGGAGCTGGGAGAGACTTCCAAAGTTCCTCACATGGGTGCCTGCCCACTCTGTGTCTAATGTGTGCTTTGACAGTCATTCAGGTAGCAAACTTTGGTATACTACTTCTTGCCCATTCTCCTCTCCCACAAGACAGGATCATCACAAGGAAGTGGAAGGCAGTTCTCTTTTACTCGAGGCCCTTTGCTTTTTGGGGACCCACACTCCTGTTATAATATGTATTCAATAATTAAAAACAGCCACACCTCTAGGTAGTGAAATTGTATTTCAATTGCTATTGTATTGTTTTGTAAGCTTTACAGTATTTGTAGCATATTAATTTGTTTTCTTGAGCTAAAGTAATATTTTTTAATATAGATAACATACTCAATTTTCAAGTTAAGGGGCCTCCATTGATGTTCATGTACTTTTTCTTTAAACATAATTTAAATACCTCACAGAGCATGAAGATGACATGCATAAAAAATGAAATGTCATACGCAGTCTACTGCATATCAATTTTCTCTCCAATATTTTTGCAAAGCCAGCATCTG
This sequence comes from Triturus cristatus, assembly GCF_964204655.1. NCBI lineage: Eukaryota > Metazoa > Chordata > Amphibia > Caudata > Salamandridae > Triturus > Triturus cristatus. Next base: position 541,601,464 of record NC_140594.1, on the reverse strand, counting down.
CAAGTCTCCTGGGCCATTAGCCTTACATTTTACTATTTACTGTATAACGTACAGCCACTTAATGCAATATAGAATCCATTTTAAGATCATGTCATCATAGTCTAAAAATCCTTGCTTCATTATGGTGCTTGAATCCCGCAGGTTCTTTAAAAGGGCAAGGTGAGCATTGCATTAGTCTTGAATATTTTATTTCGTAATAGACATCCACAAATACTGTATTCATTGATTACAAAATTGCTAAGACCTTTTAGGCAACATTAAATGTTAATGGAGAAAAAATGCTCACCTCGCATTAAGGACACATTATGCCCTGGCAGTTCAGCTACAGCAGCTCAAAAAGTCCATTGCATTGTGATGGAGAGGCACCCCTGCCCTGAGAGCTATAGCTGCATAGATATCTAAGTCATTGGTACTGAGTTTTGGTTATGGCCGAACACGATCATGCATGTGCACCATGTTGGTTATTTTATCCGACACATACAGAGCCAAATTTACAAAGATTTTGTGTCGGTTTGTGTTATTGTTTTTAATTCAGACCTGATAAAAAAAATAGATTGCTGTTTACAAACCAAGCAAATAGTGATTTACATTGGTTTGTAACTAAAAGTAATGGAACACAGCGCAATGCACTGCCTTGCATTACTGTGCATCAAGGGGGCGTTCCATGGGCTGTGTAAGGGCATTCCTGAGCATCCTTTCATGGATTTTGATGCAAATCAACATCTAGAAAGAACGGTAGACATTTGAACTAAAACCCTGTATGTCTCTGAGGCTGGCATGACATGTGTGCAAAGGAAATGGCCTTAAACTATAGTTTTTGTGCAGGAAGGGACTCCTTCCTGCACAAAAAACTATGCTGGTCACATTGCAAATACCGTTGCACTGTGCTGCTGAATGTGCGGTGAGAGCGTAACTGTGCCACTTCTTCGTAGATATGGCGCAGGCCTGCTCACTCCAGTTCACGCAACAGAGCACAGCAACTTTGCTTTCTTCCCTGTGCTGAGTAAAAACTTCCTAAATATGGGTATCCTTTTTTTCAGTTTTGGTCCATTTGTCCGGCATTTTATCGGTCTGGTTTCAATGCGGTTTCTCCTCTCTGTGGAACAATAATTGAATTATTGCAGTACTAAACTGTTAGGCCTGGCATTTCTTGGCGTGACTACCGCTGACTTTTTGCCTCTACCTCCTCTATTTTTGACAAACTTAGATGCTTTGGACACTTTGCCACTGCTAAATAGTGACAAAGTGCACGTGCTCCCTGTATAAAGTATATTGGTAATTGGTAGTCCAAGATTGGTATGTTTGCCTTACTAGAAAAGTCCCTAGTAAAGGGCACTCCATGTGCCAGAGCTGGTAATGCAAAGGCTACTATTGGGCCTACAGCACTATTTGTGCCACCCACAAAAGTAGCCTTAAAAAGGGAACTCAGGCCTGCCATTGCAGGGCCTGGGCGCAGTTTGCTAAACTGCCATGTTGTTCTGGCAAGTGCACTCACTTTCCAGACCTTACCCTTCCCTTTCCATGCACATCAGACACCCCTATAGTAAGTCTAGGGTAACCCCTGGGCAGGGTGCAGTGCATGTGAAAGGTAGGACATGTACTAGGGTGTGTGCCATGTCCTGAGTGAAATAATCTCCATTTCGTTGTTCACTGTTGAAAGGCCATCTTGCCCACAGGACAGAATGGGGAGGCTGTGTAATGTTTTCCAGCCTATCTTCCTAAAAGCTTAAGATGGAAAGGTGAAGTTTAGTATGCCTGAACTCACAATGTAATAACACATCTTTTTATGAAGGTGGTTTTTGCATTGTGCGTTTAGAAGCCACTCTTTTAGAAGTGGCTTAATTTTTGTGCGCTAACATTTCTGTGTGTCTCTGCCTGGCTGTGGGTTGACTGTCTGGATTTGAAAGCGATAGGATCTGGGGAATGTCTTGACCCAGGGGAGGAGGTGAGACAGCAGCAGGCTGACCTGCATCTGGAGTGTAGGGGGAGAAGATGCCCTAGAGGTGAAGAGGCCTGGGTTGCTGCTATAAAACAATTGTCCCATCTCCTGCTGAGTGATTGAGAATCCAGTCCCTCACTATTCAAAGGAAGAAAGGTGTTACTGGCAAGGAGGCACCCAGAACTGGTTTGAACAGGAGTCAGTGCCACCTGAACACAAAGACTTCAAAGCCATTGAGGAGTATAACTATGAGAGCTGAAGCCCCTGAACTTTGGAGAATTGCTTGATCAAGTGTGAACAAGCCTGGAGCTACTTTGTGATCAAGAGGACCTTTGCCAAGGAAGAAACAACTGAAGAGACTGAAGGACAGGACTGACCCTTGCTGTGAGTTCTGGGGCTGGCCTGCTGTTTGCTGTTTTAACAAATGAAAGGCTAAAGGGACTTTGCTGTGTGCTGTGTCCTGAAGTACTTTATCCCCAAGGGCCCGAGGTGAGCTGGCTCCCTGTTTCAGAAACACAGGAACACAAAAGTTTCCATGAGAGTCTCAGCGGTGCTATGTGTGCCTGCTTGCTGCAGCCTGAGACCCTCGTAAAGCAAGCCCTGTGGTCGTGGGCACCTGGAGTCCAAGCAAGGATCAGCGATACGGTGTGCGTGTGCTTTGTGCAGCCTGAAACCCTTTGTGTGGATTGTCCAGTGATCGTGTGCACCGGAATCCAAGTGAGTCTCATCGACGCTGGGTGCGTGTGCGTTGAGCACCGTGAGACCTTCGTGAGGATTTGCCTTGTTATCGTGTGCACCGGAATCCAAGTGAGTCTCATCGACGCTGTGTGTGTGTGTGAGTTGTGCACCATGAGACCTTCTTGAGGATTTGCCTTGCTATCGTGTGCACCGGAATCCAAGTGAGTCTCATTGACGCTGTGTGCGGGTGCATTATGCACCGTGAGACCTTGGTGAGGATTTGCCTTGTTATCATGTGCACCAGAGTTGAAGAGAGTCTCAGTGATGCTGTGCGTGTGATCGTCGTGCAGCCTGAGACCTGTGTGTGGAGTGCCCAGTGATCGTGCACCCGAAGCTTAAGGAAGACTCAGCGATGCTGTGTGAGTGTGCTCTGTGGCAGCCTGGGATCTTCTTAACTGTAGCGGCCCGGACCGGCAGTCCCGGAGGAGCTGAGTTGCCGGCCCGAGCCCGCCGTTGCCAATTCACAAAGTTGCATTGGAGGCCCAGCCGCTGGACGAGGAGAGGACAGTGAGTTTGTGCCCCTCAGGTAACGTTTGTCGGCGGGGTACGGGCTCGGAGGGAGACGCTCTCTGCCTCTTTCTCGTGTCGGCAGCGCGAGCCTCTGCTTTGGCTCGTATCACGGCCCGTATTGCCATGGGAGTGGCAGTACAGAGGCCGGAGTGCGGATCTGCACTTTTTGATTACATCGTACCTGTGTTGGGGGCAACTGTTGAGAGGCTGACTGCAAGTCAGAAGGAGAGGCGGAGAGACCACCTAAGGCACAGTGATCGGTGCCTGAGTGTAATATGCATTATTCCATTTCTGCATAACGGAGTACCTGATTAGAGTATTACGCATTGCATTATTCCTGCATTATAAACTACCTAATTAGTGTATGACACATGGCACTTCATCAGCATAACGAACTACCTGATTTTCGTATGATGCATTGCATTGTTTCTGCATAACAAACTACCTGATTAGCGTATTGCGCATTCCATTATTCCTGCATAACAAATTACCTGATTAGTGTATTACGCATTGCCCTATTCCTGCATAACGACATATCTGGTGGTTGTATTACGCATTGCATTATTTTACCTTGCAAAGTGTCTGATTGCTGGGTTACGCCTTACAGTATTTTTACATTGCAAAAGTGCCTCATTCTAGCATTACGAACTGTATAACATGATATTAGGTTCAGCCGCGGTCGGTAGTAGGAGTCACTGCAGGGCGGTGATGTGAGGAGGGGGAGGGGCAGGGTGGGGGGTAGTAAACTATGGATTACGGAGGTTTACAGGTAAATTAACATATAAATTAATAAAACGAATTTTGTTGCGTGCACTACATCGCATTTGGGGATGCAGTGCACGCAACGAAATTCGTTTTATTAATTTATGTGTTAATTTACCTGTAAACCTCCGTAATCCATAGTTTACTACCCCCCACCCTGCCCCTTCCCCTCCCCACGTCACCGCCCTGCAGTTACTCCTACTACCGACCGCGGCTGATTAGGATTACAGGAGAATGTTTAGAAGTGCTCATTAATACCGCCAGAACTTACAAGGGCTGGCTGGCCTAACAACCGGCCAGGAGAAATAGTACACAACCTCATATGTTGGATTTATATTGTGTGGTCTTATCGTATATCTTTTTTATGCAAAGTTTATACTCGTTTTTATAAAACTCGTGTGGAGTTTATTTGTGGTGTCATCATTGGGTTGTTGTGAGCATGGTTGCAAATACTTTACACATTTGCCTTGAAGATAAGCCTGGCTGCTCGTGCCAAACTACCGAGGGGGTGAGCGGGGCTATCTAAGAAGGTGACCTTCCTTTCCCTGACGCGGGTCCCAACTTAGCCTAAGGTACCTAACCCAGCCAACCAGGGATCCCGGGTCTAACATAAACAATTTGTCACATAGCATAGCTTGAAAGAAAATATCCTCGTTTACTTCTCAACTTTCCACTCTATACACAATACGTAGTTCAAGGGGATTTATCATGGCATTGATCAGTGCACTTATTTGAGTACTAGTTATATTTCTGCAATTGTGCTGAATGTCATTGTTGTTTACTCTTTTTTAAACAATTGGGGGCAGATCTATATCGGAGATGCGCCACTTTTACGCCGCTGTTGCGTCACTTTTGTGACGCAGCGGCGGTGTAAACCCTGCGCCACGTTGCGCCATATTTACATCGTGACGCATCTATGGAGATGCGTCACGGTGTAAAGCCCTGCGCCACGTAAAACCTGCGTCAGGTTTCACGTGGGCGTGTCGACAGAGGGGGGGCGCTCCGTCGCAGGAACGCCCCTGAAAAGTGACTCAGTCAAATCTATAAGATTTGACTGAGTCACTTTCCCAACGCTGATGCGCCAAAACCCTGCGCCTGCTTGAAGCAGGCGTAAGGCTTGACGCACCATGTTAGGGATAGGGTAGGTTGGAGCAGTGCTGGAGTTGCGTCGCGCTTGCGACGCAACTGAAGCACTGTGCCAACCTTACGCCATTGGATGCGTCACGCATCTGTTTATTCCTGCGCCATGATGCGCCGCATTGTAAATGCGGCGCATCATGTGTGGCGCAAGGGTAAACTTGCGTGACGCATCATTCCTGGCGCATCCTTGCTGATTTGCAGGGATGCGCCAGGCAACATAAATCTGCCCCTAGGTGTTCACGGCATTCTAACTATATTGAATGCTGCACCTCCTAAGCGTTGTGGCATAATAGCATTTGGAGGTGACCACATGCGCTGCATTTTAGAGGCAGGGTGGGGTGGCCATTGGCTTTTGTATTAAAATGGTTCAAGTCATAGCTACGGCAAAGAACAAAGGCCTATGGATACCTTCATAGCTATGCAAACCAGTTGCTCTATAAGAATTAAAACGTAATCTACAGTGGTTTGCGAGGCACAATAATAGTCTGTGACGTACCACGGATGGCATTTATTTTTCTCCAATTCAGGAGGCTTTGGTGTAGTTTATAAGGCCATTCGAATAAGAAAGAGCGCCGGACATGTGCGTTAAAGATGCAAACGAACCGCACAGGTCCCGATCTTCTCCAATATAAGTACTGACTTAAATAAGATACCATACAAAAATTAATACATACTTTTGGATTTAAAGTTATCCATTTTCCTAATTACATCTTTAATATAGTTGTAAGCTCTGACCCTGGAGAGCATACATATTTTAAAAACAATGTTTTCCAAATTTAGCATATTTAAAAAACCATGTTACATTTACGTCAGTAAACTCATACAGGGTAAAATTATGTCAGCCATAGCCTATTCAAAACATCCAGTGCGCCCTAAGAACCAATGACTTCTATTTAAGGCTAATAATGTAATTGCTGGAATTTAAATCATTAACATTAACACTGAGGCTAGTGTTCGGCAACACACTGGAGCAGAGGAGGCCCAAACTTTACTGGGACGGTGCTAAAACACTCTCTCTACTCTGAGATCCCACTACCTTGGTGGGAATATTTATGTTTGAAAATATTCTCGCTAGCATGGTGGGACTTTTTTGGGCAAAAATGTAATGTTCGGTGTCCTCCATGTCATGGTAGCCAACTGGCTGTTCTTTTTGATTTTCAAATGCAAACCTCAAAATATTGCTGCTATGGGCTAGTTTGTGGCCCTGAATATGAACATAAGAGAAAACAACATGGGAAGCCTGCCCCTGGTAGAAATGGCCGACAATGCGCTCCAGCGCCACTGGGACCCCCTGTGGCGGATGAGCTGCTGGCTGCTGATTACCGAGAGCTGTTCTAGCTGCTGCTTCACTGCAGGAAACTGAGCACTTCCCCTGTCTTCAAATGAGCTGGAGGGACCATGGGATGGGAGGAAGAGGCATGTATCAAGCTTTGGACGATGTCTTATGGCTTGTCCCTATTAAATATAGAGGGAGTTCCAAGGCAAGGTTCATTCTCAATCGATATTCATAAAACTGCCAGGATGTTTTTTCCTACTTGTGGAGTTTTCCTCATATCTTTGGCCCTCTAAAGTTGACAATGCCTTCTCATACTCTATGGAGGGTTGCACCATGGCTACTGAGCTCAGACTACCTTTCTTCAAAAAGTTTGGAAGGGCTATCCAAAGGCCGTTCAGGCGTTCAGTGTTTGCCAGCTCATCGTTTAGGAATTGTGTGCATTGCTGGAATATATTTACTCTCACATTCATGTCTTTAAAATGTCTCTTCAGTGGAACTTCATCTTGAATTTTTCGCTCACTTAGTAATATGCCTCACTTTACATTTGGGCTGTGGTAGAACTTCAGTGGAGAGCTATTTAAAGGTTGTTCTCGGGAGAGCAGAAATATGCGGTGTCCTCCATAAACTGAAGCGTAAGGTTCAAAACAGATAAATGCTGTTTGCATGGGGTCTAACATAACTGCGCTGCAGAATGTGACTATATTTGTAGGGGAGAAAAACACAATTGTAATTCATAAAGTATACTGGGGTGATGGTCCTTCTTTTAAATCCTCCACCGCCGTGCACATATTGTAAGAAGGAACAGTTGATGTTCTGGGGTGGAAGGTGTGTTCGGCAGGCATTATAAACTTGGCGGTGGCTCAAGTTCAGGATTGCTGAGGAATGGCAGAAGTCTACCCACCTACCTTTATGAACCCTTGCTGCCCATCAAGACAATACTATTTTATTTCCACCCAAATGATGGACTGCTGATGCTGCCATTTTTTTATTTTTGTAATATTTACACATTAAAAAGTTTATGAGTTTAGAAAAAAATAACAAAGTTGTAAAGCACTCAATGTTTCCATTTTGTTCAATCCTAATTGTAAATCCTTATGAATTGCAACATACCAAAGTATTTCCTTATTAGGTTTCACTTGGCTGTGCTTGTGAAATCTATTGTATTTAATATACATCTTAAAAGGGGCTTACATCCCACCCTTACTTTTAATTTGTTTGTGTACGTGCCACTAACATTTCCTCAGTTTCTATAGGTTATAGCATTCTATTCCCTGTTATTTTTCATGTGTTTTTCTTATCAGCGGCGCATGACCCAAGTACTACCCTTCATTCGCTTTTGTTGAACTTTCTTTTTAGGTTCTGCCTACACAGTGCTTGCGTTGCCATGCGCTGTTTGTCAACATCGCAACCTCATCATTATATAGTGCAGCCTCGGTCCAAAGGTCTTCAAGCGCTTTTCATGAGATCACACAAAGATTACAGGATTCGCCTAGAATGTTAATCAGATGCCGACACTGGAACCCACATCATTATATAGCGCGATCTCTACCCGAAGGTATTCAAGCGCTTTACATGAGCGCACTGGGAGATTACATGATTTGCCCAGAATGTTGAACTAACACCGAGACTCGTTTTCATTTTGCTGGCTCTCTATCAAACCCTCCCATCCCATATGTATTGGTTGCTGTTTGCCCTGTCCTCCAGTCAACCTCTCTCCCATCGCTGCTTGCCTGAGCTACAAATTCCACCTTTCCGACTCCCATCACTGCATTTGTGCTTTTCCCTTTGTTTCTTGCTCCTCCGTAGTTGACTCCAGTGGCTTTTATTTCTTGATTCTCTCTCAATAGTCCATTTTATTTTCAGCATAACCCACCCGCCTCCGAGTCATTTCCTTCTCCCTTGACCTACACGGCTCCATTCAATTTCAATATACACCCGACCCCACTCCTGTACCTCCACCAGCCATCCCATTCACGTAGTTGGCCAGCGGTAGCTGTACTGTGTGCAAACAGCAGTCACAGTATTTATTTAAAAAATAAATTAATGATTGTAAATCTCTCTGTAAATTACTTTAATGAACGGCAATCTCTCTGAAATATGTAGACAATCAAAAGTGCCTGCTTTCTGCATCCTGTTTTTAACTTCTGCTTTTGTCACACTTCATCACACCTTGTCAGCCCCCCCCCCACCCACCCCGCATCTTGGTGTCAGGCTTTCGGTTCTGTTACACACCTTGTCCCAGCCCATCTGTGTGTGTTTGTGACCCTAAAAGCAGACAGTCGCTTGTCATATTCAAGCACAGAAAGAAAATGCAGAAAAAAGCACACTCCAGAAATGGATTACGTGGACATCTGTCTATTGGCAACACTGGAGCTCAGTGGAGTCTAAGCCACCCATCTGCAGCTCAGCTCTGCCGTGGCCCACTTATCATGTTTAATTTAGTTTGGGAACTTTTTCACCCCCCCTTGTATATCTGTCTTCACCTTCACTATTCCTGAGATCCTACGATTCCTGCGATCCTCCGAAGCAGCTGCAAACTTGTAAAAGAAAATGCCTCTGTCCCCTAATAAATAATTTCTTTAGGTGAGGAATATGGAAGGGAACTTAATCAGTAGTAGACTGGGAACAGAAAAGGTAATACCAGCTTCCTGTGAGGCTTCAGGAATGCTGCCAGCGGAGGCCACATCACCTCTGCTGTGCCATGATCGAGTTAGGGGTAGGGGTGGGCGTAATTTGCGAAATTCACTTTCGCAAATTATCGCGAAAATGTTAAAAATCTCCGCAAACACGCGGAAATATCGCGAACATGCAGAAGTTTTTTTCCTGCCCGTTCGAGGTATTTTCTGCGTGGTCGCGGCTCGCCAACTTACCCATGCGGTTGCTCACGGGCACGGCCATCTTGTTTTCACTTGTCTCGCGGGGCATGATCGCGAGAAGAAAGACGTGATCGCGCGATGAATGACGTTACTGCGGGCGTGAACTGTCGCGAGACAGCGCTAATGCCTACCAACAATCCAACATCTCATGGAGAACGCGACCGGATCGGGAAAACTTGTCGGCGAACACGAGGATTCAGGTAAGGCGATCGCGCGCGCGCGAGAATGTATTATTTTACAGCACGAGCAAGCAAAACATTTCCGGTAAAATGCGGATTGCGGAAATGCTTACATTTTCCCGCTCTCCGCGGAACGCGAAAATGTTAAATTATCGCAATTTCTGCGAGCGGAACGGAACGGAATTTTAGCCCAGGCCTAGTTAGGGGACAACTCTGCATCAGAGACCGCCATCACTGAGCCTGCCCCGCTCTAGCCAGCCACCCATCTATTTTTGTGGGAAATTACTTTTATATAGCGCCTTCAACCACTAAATTTGCCTTTTGGGAGCACGGTAATTATAAAACATTTCTATTACTATCTTCAATATTATGCATATTAGAAATCTAGGATGTATGAGGGGAATGTTACGAACAGACAGAGGTCAGCAAGGTGCTTTACTCGCTGTGCTTTTAACCTGCATCTATATCTTTATAGCTACCTATATATAGTATGTCCATCTTCCTTCATGCATTAAGCCATAAGCCTAGAACTTACAAATCCATCCCTTCATCTATCCACCTACCCATCCACGCACACATCCATCCATTCAGAAATATCACAAATTCATCCATCTATCCACCCACACTCACAAATGTGTCCATGCAGCTATGTAGCCAAACAAAATGCATGCATACATCCATGTATCCACCCAAACCTCACTGAGCCATCATCTCATATATCATCCAACTGTACTACGCCCAACCACTCATGCTTCAGTCCATCCATGTGCTTTCTCAGCATCCGCACATCTACAGCATTGCCTCTCCCTCTTGCTTTCATCTCTAATCATGCATTTGCTGCCTATAGTTGCTCCCTCTGCGTAGCAGTAATTTCCCCCATCTATCAGTAGCAAGGGTGTCTGCCTGTTGTACATAGATACAACTGGTTTTCCCAGCTCCGGCCAATATCAGTACTCTTCAGATTTTATTAAAACTTGTAAAAGCAGCTCTGTTTTTATTACTATGTTTCTGGGCTATTGTGCATGTTCTTGAAGTGTGTGCACGTGGAGGTCTCGTGCAGCTGTGTAACATATAAACAAAAAAATTACAACGCTAATAGATGTCACATAGGCGAAATAAATTGGTGTTGCCAATGCTTGTTTGCAATTGGCTGCAACAAGTATAATGGGCTGACAACATCTTCAGACGTCAGAAAGCATTGCAATTGTACAATCTGCTCTTCTAGCTGGTTTTCATTTGCACCATGGCAACTATCCATGATGCACAGCTTCCACTGAGTCAATGCCAAATATTGAAATAGAGAAAGTAGACAGACATTCTATTGACTTCTGCCTGTTCCCCACAATTCCCCTTTTGAAACGTGCCTCTTTGTTATGCATTGCAAAACCTGTACATTTAACTCACACGGATTGAAAGAAGAGACAAACACCTGCCCTGTCTCTGAATTCATAAGGGATTGCAAAGATTCACAGATGAAATAGCACTTCATGAATTTTGATGAGGCACTACAGTAGCACATCTTTGTGACCAGCCTTGTGACTGATACATCTGGCACAGCACGGCTGGCACTAAAACAAAGTACTGTGACCTCCCCTGGCCAATGATACATATGGCCAACGAACCGTAAGAACTAATTTTGAATACAAACCTCTTTAATTATTGTCATCTTTGGTAGCGTCCTTTGAAACGCCATTGGTGATGTCACAAATATATAACTATTTTTAGTCCGCTCCAATTTTAAGGGTGTTTATTACTCATTCATTCATGGACATATGCAACACAATTCTTTACTTGATTTGAGCCAGTATGTACAACGAGCAAGCATTAATTGATTGATTTATTAATGCAAGGTATTCAGAAAAGGGAAACTAACACTCGTAAACTTTCGCACTCATGTGCAACATTACCTCATGGTCGTAAGGTGCATGAGTATATCCCACTGAGTGGTTGGTGAGTAGGAGTCTAGGGAAGACTTCCCCTGATGCCCTTGGTAATAGGCACAAACTTCAGAAGAGATTTTGCAACCACTTTTAGGGTCAAGCCAGTGAGAGCATGCACTAGCTCATGTGTCTCCCTTGTGAGATACTGCTGTTAACAAAAATGGCTTGGAGCCCGCCCGTTGCTTACCATTTGATGGCATGCATGGCACTCTTCTTTACAGGCCTAACATATTTTCTGTTCCTCTGTGTGGAGCGGGTACCAAGAACTGGTTGATTCAACTTAATTAGTGCCCGTCCGCCGCTCCCGACGTGATTGAGGTACTGTTTTTTCTGTTCAACTTTTAGTGCCCTGCAAACAGAAGCCTCTTGACTGGTAAAAACTTACCCAGCAAAGGAAACACAATTGAAAAGATTTCTTTTCTATAGGTAACTTTTATTTTATCTTGCCATACTTCTTTTCTCATTTCTTTGCACTCATGTTTTTGTTTGTTTTTAGCTCCGGAGCTCTGTTCTCCAAACAATGAGGGTTATGATATTGCAAAGCAACATTGTTTCTTTCTTCTGTGTAATTTCTAAAGTTATGCTTTAACACATGTTAGTGCAGTACACTCCAATCCACCCCACTCCAATCCACACTAATCCACCAACCTCACCACATGCCAATCCACCTTACTCAAGCCAATCCAACTCACCCCAACCCAGACCTATCCAATTCACCCCACTCCAATCCAGGCCACTCATCCCAATCCATTAAGCTCCAACTCACCACCCTCCAACCCTCCTACCCCCAATCCATCTGCCCCACTCCAATCCAAAATAATCTGCCCCACTCCAATCTCAAACAATAATCTGTCCCACACCAGTCTTCCGCACTCCAAAATGCCCCAATAAATCCGAAACCAATCTGCCCCACTCCAAACCAACCTGCCCCACTCCAATCTGTCCCATTCCAATTCAAAACAATCTGCTGCACTCCAATCCAAAACAATCTGCTCCACTCCAATCTAAAAGAATCTGCCCCACTTTGATCTGCCCCACTCTAATCCACTCCAATCAAATCCAAAACAATCTACCCCAATCCAATCTGCCCCATGCCAATCCAAAGCAATCTGCCCCACTCCATTCTGCACCACTCTAATCCACTCCACTCCAATCTCCTCCACTCCAATCCAAAACAATCTGCCCCACTCCAACTTGCTCCACTTCAATCCCAAAAATCTGCCCCCTCCAATCCATTCCCTTTGCATCTGACCCACTCCAATCCACCCACCCCACTCTGAAACAGTCTGCCCCAATCCAATCTACCCCACTCTAGTCCAATCCCCCTCACCCCAATCCAATCCAACACACTCCCTCCCCAACCCACCGCACTCCAATCCAAAACAAACTGCCCCACTCCAAACTACTCCACCCCAATCCAAAGCAATCTGTACCACTTCAATCCAAAACAATCTGCCCCACTCCAATCCAAAACAATCTGTACCACTCCAATCCAAAACAATCTGTACCACTCCAATCCAAAACAATCTGCCCCACTCCAATACAAAGCAATCTGCCCACTCCAATACAAAACAATCTGCCCCACTCTAATCAGCCTCAATCCAGCCTGTATTGTGTGCCACATGACTTTGTGTAGCTGGCAGTTGGTCTTTGTGTATTGCTCCCAGAGAGTAAGACAAAGGGGAATAGGTGTATAAGAATGGGCCATCTCTGTCAGGAGGAGGGGGAGTCTCTGCCTCAAGACCCACAATGGGTATTAAACTAGCTATTTGTGCCCTAGACAAGCTGGGGCCAGGGCAGGGAGGCAGGAAATTCAAGACACCTGTAAGGGGGGACTCTAAAAGCTCCCACTGCTTCAAAGTTGTCATCAGATACAAATAGTGGATGCTCAGATCCAGCTCCTCAGGTCACTTCTGGAAGTGTGAGCCGGAAAGAAGGACTGACTAGCTGTTAGCCTGCCCTGTTGACCTGCTTGCTGATCAAGGACTTCTTTGTAATCCAAGGCCAACTGTGGCTGCACCAGGATGCTTTTGCTGCTGTGAGTTGCCCTACTGAATTCAGGCTGCCTGTGTTGACCCAGGACTCCAAGGAATCTCCAAGGGCCAGGCAGCTGGCTCTCTGTTCAAGCCACAGAGACATAACAGGTCTTCAAAGTCGACACATTTCCACGCATCTCAAGGCAGCACGATGGCCCAGCGGGACACAGCTCGTCTTCAACATCAACGCATCTCAGCTCATGTCCACGCATACCTGTATGGTTCTGCAATACCAAGGCAGCCCGCCACTGACCTAGGTCCAGGAGGACGCATCTCATCCCTTGCTCCATCGCATCGCAGCGCAAGTCCCCAAAACCCTCCTCATTGATGATGCAAAGTCTTGCATTACAGGTCATCAGTGATGGCACTAGACTCTGCTGCTGCATGACACATCTCGATGCTGACCATGCAAGAACTTCGTATCTCCTCGCCCATGCCACAATGAACTTACAGCTTTCAACTCAGTCCTGTATCCGGTGCATGCTTCATCACAGTCAGCCTGAACTTGTGACTTGGACCTTGTCTCCTGCAACTAGATAAATGTGGTTAGCTCTTGATTTCTGCAAAACCTTTAAAATGCATAACTCTGGTTCTACTAATTGAATGTTCATAATTATGGGTTCAAAAATGTATTAGTTTTCACTATATTTCTAGATTGGTGTGGGATTTTTTGTAGTGTGCTTTCCCTTTGCTGATATTTGTGTGCTGCATACTTTACACATTGAATCTAAGTTAAGCCTGACTGCTTATGTCCCAAGCTACCACAATGTTGAGCAGAGGTTAATTTGGGGAATGCTTGTGTTTCACCCTGTCAAGAATTGTGGTCACTGCTTGAGTAGGATTTCATTTCCCTCAACCACTAACCCAATTTCCTACAGTAGAGCAGTACAACATTAACAATAGCCACTTAATGTGCATTCATTTGAACTACATCATTTCCCTAGCTTTGAATATAAATGCAGCCCAATAACAATTATTTGGAGCACCTGTACTAGTAAAGACACGTGCACTTTTATTAGTACAGTGTAAAATACAAATTAGGGTTTATTACTACACCATTGAGACATTCACATAAGGTAAATATTTTATCCTGCCTGCAGATTTGCATGCACCAATCACCTAACAGAGAACTACTAATTTTCTTTTTTTTATGCTGTTTTTTGGTTTGCATAAGTTTGAACATTTGACCATAGCATTATGTAGCGTGCATATTTTCATCCAAACAGTTACAAAAAGTGCGTGGATACAGAGAAGTTGAACATGTAGCTTTATATCGACAAGTATACCAGTGTCAAAACCTTGGTGACACTACTGGGTCTTACAATTGCATACATAATACAATAACATTTTCAATAAACATTTATTAAAAGCTGTCCTATAAAATAATGTATGTACACAGTGTCTGCTGTTGTTAGGTGCAACTCTATTCGCATCCTGATACATTTGTTTGTCTAGTGTTGACAAGACCTGTGCGACGCCCTCGCCACCTTCTTCCATCGCAGGATCGCAGACATCCACGACAGCTTCAACACCCTGACCACCCCGACAATCACCGAGACCTCCGACCTCCTGACCTCCATCCTCACCGACCCCCTGCTCACCTGGACCAACATAAAAGACGACGACACCATCAAATTCATGAACACCATCCACTCCGGTTCTCCATCAGACCCATGCCCACACAACATCTTGGGTGTTGCGAAGGTGGGCGTGTGTGATGCATTGTATTGGAGAGTCTCGTGTTCCGCTACAAGTGCCCTACGATGGTCAGTGAGCCAAGTGGTAATACAGGGCACCGCTGCCGATCTCCAGGTCAGGGCTAGTCTGCACTTGGCCAGGCCGAGCGCCAGGTCCAAGAATTTGTTGAGATTCTTGCGACAAGCATTACATTTTGTTATGCCTAATATAAAGTGCGTTCCCTGGACACTACGCTTAATTTTCTTTGTCTCTGATAGTGTCGTAAACACGTCTTCCCAGTATGTCACTATTTGGGGGCATGACCAGACCATGGGGGAAAATGTGGCCTCTGGACCCTAGGATCGGGGGCATATGTCAATGAAAGTAGCACACATTTGCGCCAGCATGTTTGGAGTTAAATATGTGTGATGGAGATAAGTGAATTGTGTATATTTTATTCTGGCATTTGTGGATATTATTTTGGGGACCCCTGTACATTGCAGCCATTGTTTGTAGAGAGCTACTCATTTTTTTATATTTGTAAGATCTCTTCAATGTGATTTTACTATTCTGCACAAATGTAACCTCTTGCATCCTGGTTTTGCTTAAGTATTTTTAAAAGAAGTATGCATGGAAAACTACCTGGGCATAAACAATCTATGCAGATGCACAAAATGCAATATGCTGTTGTTATATATGTTTAGGGAGCGGAGGTACATCATGACACACTAGAGGCTTCACCTCTTGGGAGTCTTGTCTCTGCCCACATTCAACAATGGTACCAAATAGAATATTAAACTCTATCAACCGTATCTATACAATCTCCACACACACATTTATTTTTTTATGATTTATGCATGTGTGCGCGCGCACGCTTGCATGCCTGCCTGTATGTGCACGTGTGTGAAATGTTGTATTGAAAATATTGAATGCAAGGTGTTTCTTAGGTACCCTTTGAGGCAGAATATTCACATTCAAATTGTATACATTATATGGAATACAAGGAGTTTCTTAGGTACCCTTTGAGGCAGACTATTCACCTTCAAATTGTATACATTATACGGAATGCAAGGAGTTTCTTAGGTACCCTTTGAGGCAGACTATTCACCTTCAAATTGTATACATTATATGGAATGCAAGGAGTTTCTTAGGTACCCTTTGAGGCAGACTATTCACATTCAAATTGTATACATTATATGGAATGCAAGGAGTTTCTTAGGTACCCTTTGAGGCAGACTATTCACATTCAAATTGTATACATTATACGGAATGCAAGGAGTTTCTTAGGTACCCTTTGAGACAGAATATTCACATTCAAATTGTATACATTATGCGGAATGCAAGGAGTTTCTTAGGTACCCTTTGAGGCAGAATATTCACATTCAAATTGTATACAATATATGGAATGCAAGGAGTTTCTAAGGTACCCTTTGAGGCAGAATATTCACATTCAAATTGTATACATTATGTCCCAAAATGGATAAGTCTCTCATGAGTGAGTTATTTTGAACTCCTCTGTACCAAAATTGCTTGAAGCTTCGGCTCCCTCTCGTCTTTTTAATCTTGTTGTGTTGGCGTGTCCTAAAGCATGCATATGCCTCTGGCCTTTCTTAAGCTACTTATTTTGACTCTGTTATAAGCTTAACATTTCAACTAGCAGGGAGCCGGGAGAAATCTTATCCTGCAGCCTGGAGAAATAAATGAATATTTGCAAGTTACGGTTTTGATTATTTTAACCTGCCTCCAGGAATGTGGGCACGATCAAAGAAACTGTTTTCATATAAACTGGTATGATATTTTCTCGAGTTCTACCATTTTGTTTATGCTATAAGATTTGTCGACAATACAAATATTATTATTTGTCCAACTTTGAAATGAATTAACCTGATACAGTCAATTAGACCACCCACATTCTACACACAGAATATAAAATCATATTTGTGTTCTTATTTTTCAATAAACAAGCCAAAAGACACTGGATCTGGCTCATGCATACTAGAGCGTAACCGCTTGTTAAATATAATTGCAAATTGAGACGTGTGGTTTTAAATAAGTCTTACAAGTAACCATCAAGGGCCAGATTTACAATGAAAGTGACTCAGTGCATGCCGCAAGCCATTTGGCTGCGCCGCACTGAGTCACTTTCAAAGCACAGGGATGTGACATATTTACAACAATATGTCGCATCTCTGCGTTTCCCCTGCGTTGACGCACAAACTGCTGCCATGCGCCGGCGCAGGCACCCTTGCACCATGGTGCAAGGATGCCTGGGTCGTGGGGAGATTGTTTTTGTTCGGGAAGGGTTCCCTGCCTGCACAAAAACAATCTGAAATGCCGTTTTTCAACTTCTATGTGTGCTGCAGCACACATAGAAGTTGAAAAACGGCATTGTTTCAGTGATTGTTTATGTGCAGGAAGGGAACCCTTCCTGAACAAAACCAATCACCAGAGGAGGTTTCCTCTTTCTATGTGTGCTGCAGAAGGCACAACGCATAGTAACAGGAAAAAAATTAGGAGAAATGTATTCATTTCTCCTCGTTGCGCCTCCCAGGGAAGGCGTAGCATTCACACGCATTTCCAGCTTTACGATTCCTCGTAAATCTGGAAATGTGTCTGGTTCCATGGGTGTTGCGTGGGAACACCCACAGCAACACCCATGGAACGCCCCTTTGATGCAAAGAGCTGCAATGTAAGGGGCCGTATTTACAAGGACAGGAAAAGTCACACAGGGTGGCTTTTCCTGTCCTTGTAAATATGGAGCAGTAAAATGCACCACCGGTGCGTCACAAAAAGACATGCACCGGTGGCGCAAGGGGCTTGTGAATCTGCCCCCAAATCTTTACCTTGGTTTCATCTTGTCATGATTGTTTGGGGCATAATATGCGGTTCTGAGTTTACATGTAAGAATACGTTAATAAACAATTATCTTTCACAAACATACGTCAAATAGAATTATTATTGATGTCTCCATAAATATTTTGTCAACTATCTTGAATATATGTCATAGGAATAGTACGAAGTCAGAAACATACTACCAATTTGGACATGTGGGCGGTTGCAGAGGTTCGGCCCCAAAAACAGGGAATATCTCCTCCAAATAAAGCAATGCAAGGGGAAAACGAAAACCGTGCTTTGTAAGGGCAATGCAGATCGTACCACCTACCTGAAACATTGTAAGCCAGTCTACAGAACATTCAATTCACTAAAGAAAACAGCAGTGCTTCAGTATCGAAGTTAAACCCACCCCTCATTTAAGAAAGTCACCCACAGGCCAAAGGAACTCCAGTTGATTAGCACAAAAACAATGGAGACAGACAATAACCCAAGCATGACTAGGAGAAGAACAAGCAAGTGAAAGAAATGTAAATGGTACAACATTACCCACACAGCCTATGTAACCAGGATAACAACGACACACAAGAGAGTGAATATAACAACTGAAGGAAAAAAATTCGCTAAGAAAAATAAGACGTGCTGTCATTCACAATATTTTTATATCCTGGATTTGATGTGCAGCATGATTCTACTGACTTCAAAAGTTTGACATGCAATTGCAAGGGAGTACAACATTTCCACAAAACAGCCAAGTGTTTGCTTCATTTCCCCTACTCTTGTAGAACATCCACTTTAACAGGAGCTTTTACCACACATATTTATATTACAAAGAATAAAGGAAATTTAAAGGACTTCATTTTAAACTTGGACTTTTGATGGTGCACCTTCCTTTTTGTTTCAATCTTGTCATCTGGTATCCAGTGGAGTCTTTCTATGGCAAACTCCGGAAGAATTGTGCACAGGACTTTCTTATATGTTGGTGTACTGGGATTGAGGTGCCGAACTAGGTGTCAACCGTAGTTATTTTTCAAAAAAATATATGTAGAAAGAGGCTCATTCTCTTTTCCATCTCTGAGGAAGAGGAATTGGGAAATACCACTTCTCTCCAGATGTGGTTCTGGACATAGTTACAGAATTGGAACGAGTGTTAATTTCATGAACATCCACTGCCATGAAATTGCTTTCTATGTCAATGTACTGGCTGGTCATCACTTCCTGTTCACTGGATAATTTCAGAGCGCCAGTAGGGTCACAACTGGCATCTTAATGGCAAGGCAATCCCTGTGTTTGCCTGAAGTATTGAGATACATCACCATCTGAGTACTGCAGCACTTTAACATGCTGCATTCTCTATAGGACAGGTAATAGAGGGCCTGTCCTATATGTGAGATAGTTGGGAGTTGGGCCACCATACTCTGATGATATGAGTGGACTCCGTATTCTTAAATATGTTGAATGCAGTACAAGTGATAACTCCACTAATGTCACAACACCAAGGGCTTCCTCTTAGGTGGGGAAGATGTACCTTCCTGGTAGAGGCCCACAAAGCATACAAAACAGTGATAATCTATTCAGGAGTCACTTTTCCTGCAACAGATGCCAATATACTAAATATCATACATATACAGCAGCTGTAATACCAGGCCAATACAAAGCCTATGAAGACTTAAAAATAACATTAACATTTCAGGAACTTACAAATTGTTTCCAACACAACCTACCACATACATTAAACAAGGTGAGACTAGGTCCCTTCAGCAATAACAGGGCAGCATGGCCAGTCCTAGCAGGCTATACACCAGATCCCAAATTAACACCACCAACTGTAGTAAAGCTTCATACTATTTACACAAGGTCTAGTTAGACTGTACAGACGTTTACCACAGTTCATCATGTGAACAATAACAGCAACAAGCCAGGGCTGTTGAAACTGCACAACCACATATTGCAAAACCTGCAATTAGTCCAGTGACTATTAATGCAGTTACGGGTAAAGTACCCACCAGACAGGAGGAAATTCTGTTCTGGATTGCGCAAAACACAAACCAGCTTGAAGCAGCATTTCCCTACATAGGACCCCAAGTTAAACATATAATTCTCACAATATGCCTACCATTAGGGATGGTTCCCCCAGTAGATGAATGTGCCACGTGAGGCATGATTTTTGCTGCAAAATATATCATAACACACTGTGCACCACACGTAGCTGTTTTGCATAAAGTACTAAAACAGTCAAAATGAACACAGGGCTGACCCTGCCCTGTATTTGGGGATGAAACCTATTGGCAAGTATGCCACATAGCCTCAATTATTTTAAGTCACATTAAAGAGGAAGTAGCAGCATTTGCAGTAGGCCAATGCCTCACACAGGTTTCGCTAGTGGCTCAAGAGCGAGAACTACCAAAACTTATTGTTGAAACCTATACATTTATAGGTTGAGATAATTTGGGAGCCAGGCCAAATAAACCACAATTTAGGGGTAATTCAGGAAAGGATGACTCGAGACAGGCACCAGAGACTTCTAAAACATGCTCAGATAAACAGAAAAATAAAGAAAAGACAAAGTCATAGGGTGGATCTCCCTAACCAGAGTCCTCTGAAAAGCATTATAATCTGGTAACCATGAAAAAATTAAACAACTTGCT
This sequence comes from Triturus cristatus, assembly GCF_964204655.1. Taxonomy (NCBI): domain Eukaryota; kingdom Metazoa; phylum Chordata; class Amphibia; order Caudata; family Salamandridae; genus Triturus; species Triturus cristatus. The sequence goes on along the minus strand of NC_140594.1, from coordinate 541,580,911 downwards.
AGATATTAGAATACAGGTGCACATCCTTCTCATTCCTTTCAGGATACATCTGAAAATTGGTCGGAGAGAGGAGGATGATCAGAGGGCAGATCGGACGAATATGTGAAACTGAAAAAGGACTCATGCTGCTCGTCTGACATTTTCATAAAATAGGAAGATAAACTTCCGCACCAAAAGTTTAAATTAAAAAAGAAGAAGCTGGCAGGTATTTCCATTAAATGTGCCATGCATATTGAGGGTACTGCTTCAGAACAATGAATGAGCCCTGACACTGCTAGGCAGCATGGCATAAGTCACAATAGTTTACCAGACTATTCCAGAGTTTCTGGTGGCGAAAGCAACTTATTATTTTATTTAGGTGGAAACACACCAGATCAGCAGGTTAGCTCTCCAGACAGATTTTATGATTTGGACTTCCAAATTGAGGGTGATATACCCCGTACCATTAAGGTAATTTTTTGAGAAAATGTACACTTTCATATAACATTCTCTTTGCTGAAAGGGATTGGCCACCTGAGTTTGTTCAGAAAGACCAACAATGACAAGATATAATAATACCGTCTTTCTCTGTCCTCGTCTCTGAAGAAGTTAAAAAAGAGTATGCCACAAAGTGGGTGTCATGTGGCCCATGTCCCCGGTATCAAACCTAAAAGAATGAAAGAGTGGTGGCATACTCCTGACAGAGGCGATCCTCTCCTCTTTCCACAGCCGGAGGACTCCTCGGATTGGTTAGTCACCGAGCCCACACCAAGTACCATACACGCCCTCATCCAGGCAAGACACCTTTAAGTCGGAACTGCAAGCAGAGGAGACCGCCCTCAGGTTGCTCATCATCAGCCCCTACCCTATTGAAGAGGAAGAACAAGAGGAAGAGACGACAGACTACGGAAGACGCCGGGAGAGAGCCGATGCCGGAAGCCGACCCGAGTACTCGAGAGTGGAGTTACTTCTGAAGCCACCCCGGTATTGCTGCTGACTGCCAGGGAGGAGTGTTCAGACCCCACCGAGAAGCCGGGAGGCCAAAGTCCCCATGCTTCACCCACCCACACTACAGGAGGAGCGTGGTTCTCACAGGTACGTGCATGGTTTGCGGGGTGGGCTATGAGGCGGGAGAGGGTCGCTGAACCCCAGTCAGGAAAACCCTACATCCCTGACAATCCCGACCACCCTCCCCTCTCACGTACACGTCACTGAGCAAATAAACCCTTTTTCTGTTTCTTTACAAGCACCAGGTGTTTTTCCTCACTCCTTTTTCCCTCTGGTGACAGTTGGAAAACAGAACCTCACACCAAAACGCTCTGTCTTATGTTTCTCTCGAGGGAGTCTTCAAATCAAGAAACTTCCATGGAGTACAGAGAGAATCGTAAACGCAAGAACCAGAGACTGTGATTACCGGGATAAGGTGCATTATCTCCGAAGAAAACCCTGGCAACACCAACCTGCAGAGTATCTAAAATAAAAACCTCATGAGTACCAGTTGTTGTGGACCTCTCTCCATTAACCCGCTCACAGTGGGTCATTGCACAAGTCCTGGCATCATACCACAAACATTTAGGCTGGGATCAAGATTCACTTTATCATATTATACCTATAAGGTCCAGTCTGTAGGTGCAACCACAATATCCTATTAAGCATCAATCAATCCATCAATTAGGATTTATAAAGTGTGGCTAATCACCCATTAGGGTATCCAGGCACATGTAGGCCCCAGAGGTTAATGCAAGCAGCCAGGTCTTGAGGGCCATTCGGAATTCCAGGAAGTGAGATGATAATAAGGAGGTGCATGTGGAGGCTGTTCCAGGTCTTTGCTGTGATGTGGAGCATCCTCCTCTTCTGTTTGTGTAGATACAGGGAGTATAGGAAGATGAAAGTAAGGTGGAGCATAGTCTTCTTGATGGTTGGTGGAAGTTTAGGTGGTGGTTAATGTAAGCAGGTCCTTGGTTGTGTAGAGTCTTTTGTGCATGGGTCAGCAGCTTGCATTGTCATCTCTTCCATACAGTTACCTGAGGTGGGGTGTGATGTGGGTTTGTTGGGGAAGGCCTATGATGAGTCTGGCTGTGGCATTCGGTATGGTCTGATGTCTCCGTAGAAGGTGTGCAGAAATTCATACATTGAGGGCATTCTCAGAGTCCAGTCAGCTGATGATGAGAGCTTGTGTCACGGTGCATCTTGTGTGCAAGGGTAGACACTTAAAGATCTCATGTAGCATGAACATAGTGGGGAAGAGCAGGTGGAGGAGATGACATTGATCAGTGATTTCATGGTGAGCTTGTTGTCAATGATGTTTCTGAGGTATCTGGCGTTGTTGGAGGGAGTGGGTGCAGGTCCTATGTCTGATGAACGCCAGTAGTCGTTCATTGTGTTGCTGCTGTTGCCAAAGATCAATGCTTCCATCTTATCTGTGTTTAGCTGCAGGCAGTTGTTCTTCATCCAGTCTGTGACATTTGGCATGCATCTATGAAAGTTGGTTCTGGTGGTGGTCGGGTCGTCTGGGAGTTAGAAGGTGGGTTGGGTGTCGTCTGAAAAGAAAAATATGTTGAGACTGTGGGATCTGACGATATTGGCCAGAGGGGTCATATATGCTTTGAAGAGCATGGGGCTTAGAGATGAGCCCTGGGGGACACGGCAGGTGATCTCCTTGGGTTCAGAGGTGAAAAGTGGGAGGTGGATCCTCTGGGTTCTTCAGATGAGGAAGATGGTGATCTAGCTGAGTGCATCCCTTTGGATGCCGATGTGGTGGTGTCTTTCGATCAGTGACTGGTGGGATATGGTGTCAAAGGCTGCCAAGAGGTTGAGAAGGATCAAAGCTGCTATTTCTCTTCGTCAGGAGGGTTTGGATGACATCGGTGGCAGCGATCAGGGCGTGTTCATTCTGTGATTGGTTTGGAAACCGTATTGTGAGGTGTTGAGTAGCAGATTCTGCTCCAGGTGTGTCATAAGTTGATTGTTGATGATCTTTTCCAGTACCTCTGCTGCGAATAGAAACTGGGAGATTCACCAGTAGTTTTTGATTTTGCTGGGTCCGGATTTTTGATTAGTGGTCTGACTTCGATGTGTTTCCAGACATCAGGAAATTTTGTGCTGGTGACAGAGGTGTTGAGTATGGTGGTGAGTTCCTGGCCGATGGGTCAGTGGGAGCTCTTGAGTGTATGGATTGTATGGTGGAGGTGGCGTCTTGGGTGGATAGAATGTTTCAGGTTGTCGGTGTGTGGTTCCTGTTGGTTACGGCGGTGGCGGATCTGTCAAGGAAGTCCATAGGTGTGGATTGGGGTTTGAAATTTCTGCATATGGTTGCGATCTTGTTGTGGAAGAAGTGGGCAACATTGTCACACAGCTCCTGTGAGGCTTTCATGTTGTTTTCACGGGCAGCTAGATTGGAGAGTTCCTTAATGATGTTGATAAAATCCTTGGTGTTGTTTGGATGCATGTGGCAATGGCTATCTTCTTTGTTGCCCTCAGCTGGAGTGGTAGAGGTTGACTGAGGTCTTGAAGGCATGAAACACAAAGCTATATGCCCAGTTGGAGAAATCCTAACACCAGAACATCAGGAGATAATTGAGTCTTGTATTTCACCAATGAACAACCCAGTTTTTTCAATCGCGAAACCAGATCATTAATACTGTTTTGTCTTAGCGTACACACATTTAAACTGTCATACTGTCATACATGCACATTTGCAGTACAAAATTCACAAAGTCTAGCACTATAACACTTTACACAAAAAACACAAAACATCATTAGACAGATAAAATGGCCTTTTCTGCCAAAACACTGCACCTGAAAGAAGGGATTTAACATCATTCTCTGCATTAGGGTCACAAAAATATTTTGGCCCTCCCAGGGGGCTTTAAGAACAGCGCAGACCTGTTCTCTGCTCCAGTAACATCAATTTTACAAGTAATTGATTCAAAATAATTGTCCCATGTTGATGACATATACCTTACTGGTGATGACACATCTAGCTGGATTAGAACATGCGATTTGATGAACATGGCTACAAATTCAACTTTCAGAAAACAATTTTTTTTATCTCAGTGTCCTGTTCTTGGGATATGAGTTATCAAATGAAGGCAGAAGGTAAGCACCACATTTCTGAGAGAAATGTGCAATTATACAACCACCAAATACAATAAAGAAGTTGCAATCACTTTTGGGCTTTCTCAACTTTTGTAGAACATACATACCAGATTATGGATAAAAGTTGAAAACGTTTTATGATCTAATACATCCAGATTCTCAATGAAACACTAGACACCAGTATATACACAGATTCTGAGAACACTGCAAACTGACATGCTTGTATCTAAACATTTACACACAGACGTTAAAACAACACATTTGGTGATCCGCCTAATTGGGGGAACCACTGGCTACAAATATGTCTCTTTCAAAGAAGGTGGTACAGTGCCAATACCATATAACCCACATTTATATTCAGATGCAGAAATATGTATTGCACCTACCGAAAAAATACTGACTGCAGTTCAAATAGCTGTAATAAAGGAAAGATCATTGTATGAGGGCAAACGCATAATTGTGGTTACTTCCATTCCAGCTTTAGAGGCTGTCACATAGGCCAGTGTTCCTAACGCAGAAGCCTTACATTCTAGATGAATCAGTGGCTGACTTTTGCAAAATATTAGTTTATCCAGTCTACTGCACCTTTTAAACTTTTTTCCATAACCAATCAGAAACATACTTGTTCAGCAAAGTAACATGCATCCTATTTTTAAGTGCACAATGCTGTTGAACGGCCAATCAGTTTTCGGCTTTTCAAAAACAGCATCTTTTGCACTATTTTAGATACCTCTCATTCTACTAACTGACTCACTCAACTACAGACATATGTTTTCTGGAGCAAAAGGTATGGTGAATATAGAGATATTGACAAAGACCTAGGTTTACAAAATGTGGATATTAAATGGTTTGCCCAGAGGGGATTAAGTGGCACCAATTGCTGCCTTTGGTTAAAACATTTTGGCATCTCCAACCCCCTGAACTCATGATTGTGCACTGTTGTAGCAATGACCTAGACACATTGACTGGGGTAGGATTGGAAGTCAACTAATGTCATTTTTCCCTCACACTGTCTTTGTATACTCTAAATATGCCAAAGACAAAAAGGGAAGTGGTCAAATCAATTCTGTCTACAAATTGAGAAGGCTACAAAGAATGTCAATAATGCTGTTTCTGCTTACCTTAGAGAGCATAACATGGGCTCTATCTATACCAACACTCACATTTTTATATGCATACCATCTACAGAAGTGATAGAGTTCACTTCACAGATGAAGGAAACAGAGTTATTCTCAACAACCTTAAGCTGTGCATCCAGACTTACATGTAGCTGGAACAGAGTCATAATTAACACAGCGGCTCTTCTTAGAGCAAACCTATAACCCAACAATGAAAGATATATATAATAAGCATGTATACTCTTTCTAAATATTTCGTGGATTTGTGAACCCGTCGTGAACCTGAAAAACAAAAGCACAAATTCAATGTACTACAACAGTTTTCAATTTTTACTTTTAATTTATATTTTTTAATATTACTTCTAACTCTTTCAATGTTAATGTTATTATAAACTTCAGTCTCACTAGCTCTAAAAAAACTTCACAACTGCAACACTACCTTCTGAATTGTATACTATTTAATTATTTATTTAAGATGGATCCACACATCCACTGCGACATTACACCGCGGGGCCGCACTGAGAGCCGCATTAGGGTCACGACTCCTATCATCCGTTTTGACTAGGGGCGGGCGGAATTTGCGTAATCGCGTTACGCAAATCTCCGCGAAATGGTAAAATATCTCCGCGAACGCGCAGACATTCCGCGAACAGGCGGAATTGCGTGTTCGCAATACTTTTTTCCTGTTCGCGATCGCTGTTTGCGTGCTCGGGGTGAAAGATCTCGCGAACACGCATATTGAGAACGCGAACAAGCAAAAAACGTCGCGAAGTCGCGGAACGCAGATTTTTGGGCAATTTCGCGTTCTCCGCGGAACGCGAAATTACCCAAATTCAGCAATTTCCGCGACCGGAACGGAATTTTCCGGCCAGGCCTAGTTTTGACCCCAGAGACCCCATCCCCCAGGGACTGGACATTTTAAAAAAAGACACCAAAAAAACAGAGCGGGCCCAGTAACCCTCTCGCCCAGGTCAATTTCGGCCCCGGGACCCCTTCCCCCTAGTCCAGGCCATTCTAAAAAATAATATTATTTCTTAAAAGGAGGGGGGCAGGCCATTTTTGGTCCCCATCCCAGGCAATTGGCCATTTTTTGATTTAATTGTTATTTTATAAAGGAGGGGGGCAGCACAGCCATCATCTCCGGGCCATTTTTGGCCTGGGGTCCTCATTCCCTGGAGGCTTGGCGTCCTTGTTGGAGACCATGGGGGAGCTCAGATGCCCCTGTGGTCCCTGCCGGCTCCCCGCCTCCTGCGGGAGCTGTATTTGATTTTGAGCAAAGGGAGCTGCTGACATGCACCTCCCTTTGTCCAACAGCAATTCTGCAATTCTGCTTAGCTTTCCTATTCTCGCTTCCAAGAAGCGAAGCAGAAATTTGCTATGGCAGTGCTCCTGCCAAGCCATAGCAATCTGCAATATCCAGAGGGTGAACAACCTGGGAAATTGCTGGAGCTGGCCCTGGGGTTTGGCATTCCCCGGTGCCATGGCAGGCTCCTGAAGGGAGGGCTGTGGTGGTCCCTGGGGCCGGGGGGGGGGCCGCAACAGACCCCCACATTGAATTGATCTGTGCCCCGGGAAGGTGGTGGTTTCCCAGGGCAGTGTGGTGGAACTTGAGCCCCCCCCCACACTTCTTTTTTAAATTTAGCCCCGGGGAGGTTGCGGTCCCCAGGCTGCAGGGCGGGCAGCATGGCCCCTTATTTAATAAAATTGGAAATAGGGAGGTGGTGGTCCACGGGGCAGCGTGGGGGGCAGGAGCACCCCCACATTTCATTTAAAAAGTCAAAGCCCTGGGAAGGTGGCAGTTCCTGGGGCTAGAGGGTCCTGGCTCACCCGGGGGTTTAATAGAAACATGCACGGGAGACCATGCTTTGTTTTTCAAAAACAAATCAGTGCGTTTTGTGCACCCTATGCGACTCCCGCAGTTCTTTTTTTTCAAATGCTGTTTTGGGCCCTCGGGGTCCCAGTGGGCCCTCTTGAGCAGGCCTAGGCGGTCAGGGTGTTTCTACCCTGCCCCCTTTTCCGGTTTTTTAATAATTTTTCTTGTGACTCGGTTCAACCGAGTTACCAGATGGCTGCCAACATTTCCTAGTTTAAAGCGTTTGCAGCCAATGACATCTGAGGCTCAAGATAGGAAGGGTTTGCAGGTCCTTCATGTCCATATAAATATTTAAATTTCTCAGGAACTGCAGAACGTATTTACACCATTTAACAAAAAGAAGGTTTTTAATCCAAGAGCTACCTTGTTGCCGAATTTGGTGGAATTCCATTCAGCAGTTCAGGCTGTAGCCTTCTTTAAAGTTTCCTATGAAAATTAACATGGAGAAAACACATTTTTTATTCACCACCCGCTTGACGAATCACCCTGAAACTTTCAAGACAGGAGATGACCTGAGTGCCTCATTAGTTTAGAAAATCTTGCCAAGATTCTTCAAATGGCGCCAAAGATATTGGTAAAAGAAAAAACGCTTTTCCTTTGGAAAGTAGGTCCTAACTATAACAAACTACTGGCGACTGCCAGTAGGTAATATATGTATGTATATATCTGTGTGTGTGTGTATATATACAAACATATATATATATGCTGTATGATCAATTAAAGCAAGGATAACATTATTCTATGTACGCTGCACCTTTTCCATCAATATATGGTGTTACAATTGAAAGGTATATGTTGGATATTAATGGATTTTTTACATATCGACATTGTGTATAATATTAGAGATATTTATCTATATATGTATCCTATTTATTGACAATTTATTGATCTTGTTATTAAATTTTTAAAAAGTGCATATATTTATATTCATTTTTTTATGCATATATCAAGTTTACTTTTCGCATTGGAGATGTTGTTTTAACATTTGCATTTGTATTTATACAGTAATATTTTGCACATTTGCCTGCTCTCGTACTATTTGTAATATGGCCTTCATTAAGCATAACGGTACCAAATCACAGAAGGTTTCTTCCATGTCCATGATCATGTGACACAGGAAGTAATTCACCCAGCATGTTTAAAAATGGTTTGGCGGAATGGCTCTCGGTGTGTGAACAAGGGCACGGTTGTGCTCGAAACGCGTCACAGAGTAAAAGAAAAAAATCTACCTGCCATTTCTATCGGGGTCTGTTTCTCTCTGTTCGCCGCTGCTGTTGCTGTCGCGCTGCCGTGGAGGTTCGGAGAGTTCGTTTTGCTACATATATATATGTATATATATATATATATATATATATATATATATATCTGCAGCAACTCGTCTTCACTTTCTTTTCCGATGAAACAAACGAGCGCAGACCCAGTGATTCTTGTGCTATATTTTATTTAGCCAATTCCGACATTACGCATTTCGGGCGATCCCGCCCTTGATCACATGACAACTCATTAGCTAGTAACCACACTATTTAAAGTGCAAGTGCAAATGGCTCAATTAATGGACATAGAAAAAACATTGCAATGTAGCGAAGAGCTACTGTAGACGGTACAATAATTACATAAATGTAAATATTACAATTTACCCTTCTTTTAATTTTTTCATAAATGCTGACATAATTATATATATGTACCCCAACATTGCCCCAAGGATACTATTTTCCTAGATATCCTGAGGTACTGATATTGGCATAAATGCTTGTATTCATTCCATGTTTCATTGTGTCCAAAATTAACATTTGACAGAAGTGCTTGCCAGAATAAAATTAAAATAAAGTGCAAATAACCCTATACCAATATAATAAACATTACAAAATTTCAGGTTTGTCAAAACGTGACCAATCCAGATCTTAATGCCTTACCAATCCCACTTATAGCATCATATCAGCTCTATTGTGGGTCGGAAGGATGTGCAAACAGCAAGAGTATTTTTAAAGTGCAAATAGACTCAGGATGACAATAAATAAATATTTAAATATATAAGGTAGACCCTGCCAGAAATCAGTCAAAAATAGGTGGAAGCATAAAATATACTTTCCTTTACCAATTTCTAAAATCAATCCTAAAACATTATAAATATATAAATATATAAATATCATCCTAAAATTTGCCTAAAACATCTTTTTTTGTAATGAAGATCGATAATGTACACCTTTTTAGGAAGAGCCAATAATAAAGAAAAATATTATCCTTATTATGTCCTATATATTATGTTTTGATTCCCCAAAGAGTAATATTTGTCCTTTGCCCAACTGTTATAGAAATGTATATAAATCTTCACTGTTATTAAGACCCCTGGGGTATTTGGAATCAAACTGCAGGATATACATTGTTTCCAGCCTTCTCAGTTTAGATTCCCTATCCCCTCCTCTTCTTTGTGGGGTAACAGTGTCAATAAAATAATATTTCAGATATTTTGCATCACTGTTATGCTTGATCTTAAAATGTCTTGCAACTGGATAATTCTCATCATTGTTGCATATTGCTCGTATGTGTTGAAGGATTCTTTTATGCACAGGCAGCTTTGTGCTTCCTACATATCTTAAATTGCAGCTGCAAGTGAGCACATAAACTGCATATTCTGACTTGCATGTAAGGAAATGCCCAATTTCACATAGTTTGGACCCAAATGCTGTAATATAGGTCTTAGTGTTGATTGCATATTTGCATGCCTTGCATGATGCACATTTAAAGAATCTCTTTCTCATCGTCAGCCATGAGCCTTTGCTGCTCATCTCCAGGTTGCTTTTGACCAGTGCCATACCCATGCTATTAGTTTTCCTGAAGGTGACTGAAGGATTATTGGGTAATAATTCTCCAATTATTGGGTTATCTTTCACAATGGGCCAGCTTTTTCTCACTATGTTCCTTATTTGCTTTTCTTGACGTGAGAGTCCTAAAATCAACCTGATGGGTTCCTCTCCTATTTTCTGGCTAGCTGAAATATCTTTATATTTCAACAAATCATGTCTAGCCAAAGACTTAGATTTAATAATGGCAGACTCAATTACTTCTGAGCTATATCCCCTGTTCAGGAACCTAATACAGCTCTCCCTCTGTATTATATTACATTCTTCCTCCTCACTACATATGCGTCTAATGCGGAGCATCTCCCCATAGGGGATGCTCTTAATGAGGTGTGGATGATGTGCACTAGAGGCATGAAGTAATGTATTTCCTGCCATCGGTTTCCTGAAGAGGGTAGTAGATAACCTATATATATATTGTAATGTATGAAAATCGAGTCGCCTATGATTAAGGAAGCCTATCCGAAACGCGTCAGGCGAGACTCGCGGTCGGAGTGCTGACCTGACTTCTGGGGGAATTGCGGTCTCTTGAGTGCACTCTGCAGCACCGAGCACCATTGTTGTAATGTTACACACGCCGGCTCCGGGCGTGAGAGCTGCACCACCCTTGATGTGAAAGGGGCCACGGCGCCGAAATCATGAGGATGCCAGGTGTGGAGAGACTGATCCGTGGATGTGAAGCAGGACTGGCGCTTCACGGCCCATCTAGGACCGCTTGACCAAGCCCAGTGGGGTGAGAGACAGACTGAGTGGCACTACAAATCCCAGAAGGCTCTGGGACTCCTATCCAAGGAGCCCATTGGCGGACAAAAATTTAAATAAAGTGACGCCAGTAATGTATGAAAATCGAGTCGCCTATGATTAAGGAAGCCTATCTGAAACGCGTCAGGCGAGACTCGCGGTCGGAGTGCTGACCTGACTTCTGGGGGAATTGCGGTCTCTTGAGTGCACTCTGCAGCACCGAGCACCATTGTTGTAATATATATATATATATATATATATATATATATATATATATATATATATATATATATATATATATATATATATATATATATATATATATATATCACATTTTTCGTCTTATTTTGTGAGAAAAAATCTCTTTTACATTATTTTGAAACCACACCAATTTGGTCACATAGTTTACCAATAGGCACTAGTCCTCCATGGCATGTAAACATATGCGAAACTACACCTTTGCATATTCACCAACTGGTTACTGTCACGAACAAACAATGAAAAGAATTGTATTGTCAGTTTATTTTCTGTACTTCTCTGGAATTGTAATTCTGCGAAAATTACAATTATACAAATCTGTTGTATTATGTACAAACAAACTACCAATTGTTTATTTCTTCTATGTCTATGCATTAAAAAAGTGCACTCACCCTTTTTAACAGGTGCAAATGGAGACTATGGTCATGTGACCAAGACCACGGACGTGGTCGAAACGTGTCGTCCTCTTCTGCCCTGTGAGGAATAAAGCTGCTTTGATGATCGAGTGGGCTCGTGTGGATTCTTTTCTTGGCCAGGAATCAACTGTTTCGAAATAATTCGGCGGCGGCGACCGCCAGCGAAGCCCCGACTCGCTAGGAAGGGTGCTCTCCCTCCGTCCATCCTCCGATTAGTTCCTGATAAACGTGAGCACCCGCCGGCTGATTGTCAGGTTCTTATGGCGAACAATATCAACTACGATAAACGAGTGAACTAACCGGCAACCAAGGAGCCCGGGTAAGGCAGCGGCGCACTGTGGTGAACAGTGCGAGCACTTCCTGAAATCCCGCCTTGTCCGTCGCTACAACCAGGGAGAGGAGGCAAGGCGCTGCGCGCTCTCGTGTGCGGCCCCCTTCCGTGTACCTCGTTCCCTTGACAACCGGGAACAGAAAACAACGAGCGCATCGGCGCGTTCGTCCTTCTGTTCTCCGCTTCCATTACAAATCACGCCATAACCTGCACAGACCAGAGTTTACGTGAGCCATTGGGCTCAATACGTACGATCACCACCAGAGCAGAGTGCAAACAAGGCACTTTTTCTTTTATATCATTAAAATCATGGCAGACGAGTTTATGAAGGGGCGTGAGGAATCCGCCAAGGCAATTTTCAGTAAAACTCAGTCCAATGCACAAACAGGTAATGCCAAAACGGACACCATACAAATCAACCTGAAACAAAAAATCAATATCTTGGAGCGTCTAAGACGGAAAGAGATTAGCAGATGGTGGGAAGCAACTGCCTTGCAGAATTATGTGGATGTTAACCGTATTCCCCGGGGACTGCGGATCTTTATCGCCCCCACGCTGTCAATACCCAAACCACAGGTATTAAAAGACTGGGTCGATAACACAACAGCCTGCTCAAAAAGAATGATAGAGATACTGATCATGAATGCCTGGGATGAACATAAAGACTTACTCAAACAAATCCAGGATCTTATGGAGGATTTCAAAAAAGAAAGTAATCAAAAGGAAGTTGATGAAATGATCAAAACAGTCGATGACCGCATGAAAAACTTTGAGAAAGACGTCATAGCAAGAAAACAACGAAAGTTTACACGAGATGAAAGAGACTATGCGTCAGGACGAATATTAACTTTCGCTAAGAAATTTGACAAAATAAGAACAAACCTTGCAAAAGATCAAACACTGAGTCTCCTTGAGTCAAGCAGAGAAGGATCTACGACCGACCTCAGCTCAGACCTAGAATCCTCTGACAGTATCGCCTCAATGAGTACCGACCAACAGGTTTTTTCCAAGGAGTTACGGCTTCTCCAAAAAGCAAAGGAACAATCAAACCGTGGGAGACCGAAAAGAAAAAAGCAAGAAAACACAGACAAAACCACAAGAGAAACATCAGACGCAGGAAACTCAAGGACAACTGGAATGGGAACAAGAGGCCAGAAGACATCAACACTATAATGGAGGACAATACATCAAAAATGACGGTAATTAATTTGACTAAAAAAGTACTTAACAAAGATGAAATCAATGTGTTAGAATTAGGCTTATCCTTTTGTCCAGAGATGCGTTTTGATTATGCACAGGCACGTGTTGACTTATATAAGTTTGAAAGGAAGTTGAAATTATGTAAAATGCATGCTAACAAAAAGACCGAAACAACATTAAGAGTACCAACTACTGACAATGGGGGTTTATCGATTGGTGACATACCCACATTACATACCATAACCACCCTGGGGGAAACAGAATCTTCGGTGGGTACTGATAGGATGGTTGACCCCCTTGAATGCTCCCAGATATCCCAGATTATTACTACCCTCGATTTAGATACTAGGGAGACCACTAGTACAGCATTTAAAGCCAAATCTAAGTATATTCCAACATTGGCCAAAGATAACATTGATGTCTTTAGTGACCTAGTGGCACAAGATTTCCTTGATCTTCTCAAAAATGAAAATTCACAGAGTAACAATCTGACTAAGAACCAGTGGGGGGTGGTCAACAGTTTACAAAATGATCAGGAAATAGTGATCAAACCCTCCGACAAGGGAGGTGATGTTGTCATTATGACAAGAGCGATGTATACCAAAGAGGCATTACGCCAGTTGAATAACCCTACATGCTATTGTAAAGTAGATAGGAAATACACTAGTGACCTAAAAAGAACTTATCATGACAAACTTCAAACTTGGCATGATAAAGGCCTACTTTCATGGGACGAGAAACAATTCCTCACAAATAATACTCCCACAACCCCGACACTTTACCTTCTTCCGAAGGTACATAAAGACATAATCGAACCTCCAGGGAGACCTATTGTCTCATCAAAAAACAGTTTGCTTGAAAATACTAGCACATATGTGGATCACTTCCTTTTTCCCTTTGTCAAAGATCTCTCATCCTATCTTAGAGATACCACAGATTTTCTACTGAAAATCAAGGATGTTAAACTAGGAACAAACCATTGGATGGTTTGTCTGGACGTGGAGGCATTATACACCAGCATCAGACATGCTGATGGTGTGAAAGCCTGCAAATTCTTTCTCAAAAAACGTAGAATAGAACTTCTGGAACACACACTCATGCTTTTGGACATGATCAATATCTGTCTAAAGGAGAACGTTTTCATGTTTGAGAAATAATTTTATAAACAACTACAAGGCACTTCCATGGGCACCTGCTTCGCTCCCAGCTATGCCAATCTTATGGTAGGCTGGTGGGAGAAGCAGGTGCTCTGGAACGAACAAACTGAACATTGGACTCTATGTGTATCAAAATGGCTCAGATACATTGATGACATCTTTTTTGTATGGGAAGGAACAGAGGCTGAACTCAATCTGTTTATCAATTGTCTTAATCAGAATGATGTCAATCTCAAATTCACTAGACACTACAGTCAAGAATGTGTCGATTTCCTTGATCTGAAACTCAGTAATGATAACGGCAGAATTAGCACTAATCTTTTTAGGAAGAAAACAGCAGGAAATTCAATCCTGCATGCTGCCAGTGCACACCCACCGAGTTTCAGGTGGGGAATCCCCTATAGTGAATTTCTAAGAGCTAAGCATAATTGCAGTACCAACCCAATGTATGAAAACACGAAGCAGGAAATGAAAATGAGATTCAAGGAAAGAGGGTACCCCAGAAAAGCGATACTGCAGGCTGAAAAAAGAGTGGATAGTCAATCAAGGGATGAGATTCTCAACAAAACCAAACAGACTGTAATTAATCAGACCACTCCCAAAAAAACAGTAAGATTCATAACCAAATATTGCAGTCAATCCAATCAGATGCGGAGTATCCTAAAAAACAGATGGGACATCCTTAAACAGGACCCAATCTTGAGAAATGAAATAGGGGCCACCCCATCAATTACATACATGAGAAGTCCATCTCTCAAAGACATGCTGGTACATAGCCATTTACAAACGAAAGAAACAAGCTGGCTTCAGCAAATGAAGGGTTTCCGAAAATGTGGGAATTGTAAGGCTTGTAAAAACAGTAACAATGTATCAGAAGTCACACTCAAAAGAACAAAAACGCTCTGGAAAATTCCGAAACTCATTACATGCAATACTGACTTCGTGGTGTATGCAATAGTATGTCCTTGCCAGCTATGGTATATCGGATCAACCACCTTTCCGATTAAAAAACGTATCCTAGAACACTGGCGAGCAATCACGAATTGCGACCAAACTTATAGCACGGCAAGACACTTCTCGAAGGAACATGGGGCCGACTGGACCAAAGCCAAATATTTTGGATTGGATACAGTCAAACCCAACACTAGAGGAGGGAACCGTATTGCCTCTTTACGCAAACTTGAATCACGTTTCATCCTCCTAGCAGGCACCAAATTTCCGGATGGCCTGAATCAGGACGAGGAACTTTATTCCCACCTTTAATGAGACACCATTTGATACTGAAACATAAAGACCTTGGTGGGCTACTCATGCCCTGCCCATATCTCTCTCCCCCTGTTTAGAAAAAAAAACCCAAAAACAAAAATGCACTATCGTTTTTTCTGATTATAATTTATTGAATGTACAGGATTTAGGAAATCACATGTAACCAGTAAAAGTGAAATATAGCTATGTCCTTGAACAATGGTTGTGTTAAACTATGTTATTAATCCAATCTGTCTCTTTGATTCTATACAGGAACATCACTATGAATTCTCCTGTATCTCACATCAGTGATAGAATTACGAGCACCGGAGTTCTCCCTACTCCAAGTCAACATTTGGATAGATGTTCAAAGGGCACTAGACCCTTCATCACATTTTTCGTCTTATTTTGTGAGAAAAAATCTCTTTTACATTATTTTGAAACCACACCAATTTGGTCACATAGTTTACCAATAGGCACTAGTCCTCCATGGCATGTAAACATATGAGAAACTACACCTTTGCATATTCACCAACTGGTTACTGTCACGAACAAACAATGAAAAGAATTGTATTGTCAGTTTATTTTCTGTACTTCTCTGGAATTGTAATTCTGCGAAAATTACAATTATACAAATCTGTTGTATTATGTACAAACAAACTACCAATTGTTTATTTCTTCTATGTCTATGCATTAAAAAAGTGCACTCACCCTTTTTAACTGGTGCAAATGGAGACTATGGTCATGTGACCAAGACCACGGACGTGGTCGAAACGCGTCGTCCTCTTCTGCCCTGTGAGGAATAAAGCTGCTTTGATGATCGAGTGGGCTCGTGTGGATTCTTTTCTTGGCCAGGAATCAACTGTTTCTAAATAATTCGGCGGCGGCTACCGCCAGCGAAGCCCCGACTCGCTAGGAAGGGTGCTCTCCCTCCGTCCATCCTCCGATTGGTTCCTGATAAAAGTGAGCACCCGCCGGCTGATTGTCAGGTTCTTATGGCGAACAATATCAACTACGATAAACGAGTGAACTAACCGACAACCAAGGAGCCCGGGTAAGGCAGCGGCGCACTGTGGTGAACAGTGCGAGCACTTCCTGAAATCCCGCCTTGTCCGTCGCTACAACCAGGGAGAGGAGGCAAGGCGCTGCGTGCTCTCGTGTGCAGCCCCCTTCCGTGTACCTCGTTCCCTTGACAACCGGGAACAGAAAACAACGAGCGCATCGGCGCGTTCGTCCTTCTGTTCTCCGCTTCCATTACAAATCACGCCATAACCTGCACAGACCAGAGTTTACGTGAGCCATTGGGCTCAATACATACGATCACCACCAGAGCAGAGTGCAAACAAGGCACTTTTTCTTTTATATCATTAAAATCATGGCAGACGAGTTTATGAAGGGGCGTGAGGAATCCGCCAAGGCAATTTTCAGTAAAACTCAGTCCAATGCACAAACAGGTAATGCCAAAACGGACACCATACAAATCAACCTGAAACAAAAAATCAATATCTTGGAGCGTCTAAGACGGAAAGAGATTAGCAGATGGTGGGAAGCAACTGCCTTGCAGAATTATGTGGATGTTAACCGTATTCCCCGGGGACTGCGGATCTTTATCACCCCCACGCTGTCATTACCCAAACCACAGGTATTAAAAGACTGGGTCGATAACACAACAGCCTGCTCAAAAAGAATGATAGAGATACTGATCATGAATGCCTGGGATGAACAGAAAGACTTACTCAAACAAATCCAGGATCTTATGGAGGATTTCAAAAAAGAAAGTAATCAAAAGGAAGTTGATGAAATGATCAAAACAGTCGATGACCGCATGAAAAACTTTGAGAAAGACGTCATAGCAAGAAAACAACGAAAGTTTACACGAGATGAAAGAGACTATGCGTCAGGACGAATATTAACTTTCGCTAAGAAATTTGACAAAATAAGAACAAACCTTGCAAAAGATCAAACACTGAGTCTCCTTGAGTCAAGCAGAGAAGGATCTACGACCGACCTCAGCTCAGACCTAGAATCCTCTGACAGTATCGCCTCAATGAGTACCGACCAACAGGTTTTTTCCAAGGAGTTACGGCTTCTCCAAAAAGCAAAGGAACAATCAAACCGTGGGAGACCGAAAAGAAAAAAGCAAGAAAACACAGACAAAACCACAAGAGAAACATCAGACGCAGGAAACTCAAGGACAACTGGAATGGGAACAAGAGGCCAGAAGACATCAACACTATAATGGAGGACAATACATCAAAAATGACGGTAATTAATTTGACTAAAAAAGTACTTAACAAAGATGAAATCAATGTGTTAGAATTAGGCTTATCCTTTTGTCCAGAGATGCGTTTTGATTATGCACAGGCACGTGTTGACTTATATAAGTTTGAAAGGAAGTTGAAATTATGTAAAATGCATGCTAACAAAAAGACCGAAACAACATTAAGAGTACCAACTACTGACAATGGGGGTTTATCGATTGGTGACATACCCACATTACATACCATAACCACCCTGGGGGAAACAGAATCTTCGGTAGGTACTGATAGGATGGTTGACCCCCTTGAATGCTCCCAGATATCCCAGATTATTACTACCCTCGATTTAGATACTAGGGAGACCACTAGTACAGCATTTAAAGCCAAATCTAAGTATATTCCAACATTGGCCAAAGATAACATTGATGTCTTTAGTGACCTAGTGGCACAAGATTTCCTTGATCTTCTCAAAAATGAAAATTCACAGAGTAACAATCTGACTAAGAACCAGTGGGGGGTGGTCAACAGTTTACAAAATGATCAGGAAATAGTGATCAAACCCTCCGACAAGGGAGGTGATGTTGTCATTATGACAAGAGCGATGTATACCAAAGAGGCATTACGCCAGTTGAATAACCCTACATGCTATTGTAAAGTAGATAGGAAATACACTAGTGACCTAAAAAGAACTTATCATGACAAACTTCAAACTTGGCATGATAAAGGCCTACTTTCATGGGACGAGAAACAATTCCTCACAAATAATACTCCCACAACCCCGACACTTTACCTTCTTCCGAAGGTACATAAAGACATGATCGAACCTCCAGGGAGACCTATTGTCTCATCAAAAAACAGTTTGCTTGAAAATACTAGCACATATGTGGATCACTTCCTTTTTCCCTTTGTCAAAGATCTCTCATCCTATCTTAGAGATACCACAGATTTTCTACTGAAAATCAAGGATGTTAAACTAGGAACAAACCATTGGATGGTTTGTCTGGATGTGGAGGCATTATACACCAGCATCAGACATGCTGATGGTGTGAAAGCCTGCAAATTCTTTCTCAAAAAACGTAGAATAGAACTTCTGGAACACACACTCATGCTTTTGGACATGATCAATATCTGTCTAAAGGAGAACGTTTTCATGTTTGAGAAAGAATTTTAAAAACAACTACAAGGCACTTCCATGGGCACCTGCTTCGCTCCCAGCTATGCCAATCTTATGGTAGGCTGGTGGGAGAAGCAGGTGCTCTGGAACGAACAAACTGAACATTGGACTCTATGTGTATCAAAATGGCTCAGATACATTGATGACATCTTTTTTGTATGGGAAGGAACAGAGGCTGAACTCAATCTGTTTATCAATTGTCTTAATCAGAATGATGTCAATCTCAAATTCACTAGACACTACAGTCAAGAATGTGTCGATTTCCTTGATCTGAAACTCAGTAATGATAACGGCAGAATTAGCACTAATCTTTTTAGGAAGAAAACAGCAGGAAATTCAATCCTGCATGCTGCCAGTGCACACCCACCGAGTTTCAGGTGGGGAATCCCCTATAGTGAATTTCTAAGAGCTAAGCGTAATTGCAGTACCAACCCAATGTATGAAAACACGAAGCAGGAAATGAAAATGAGATTCAAGGAAAGAGGGTACCCCAGAAAAGCGATACTGCAGGCTGAAAAAAGAGTGGATAGTCAATCAAGGGATGAGATTCTCAACAAAACCAAACAGACTGTAATTAATCAGACCACTCCCAAAAAAACAGTAAGATTCATAACCAAATATTGCAGTCAATCCAATCAGATGCGGAGTATCCTAAAAAACAGATGGGACATCCTTAAACAGGACCCAATCTTGAGAAATGAAATAGGGGCCACCCCATCAATTACATACATGAGAAGTCCATCTCTCAAAGACATGCTGGTACATAGCCATTTACAAACGAAAGAAACAAGCTGGCTTCAGCAAATGAAGGGTTTCCGAAAATGTGGGAATTGTAAGGCTTGTAAAAACAGTAACAATGTATCAGAAGTCACACTCAAAAGAACAAAAACGCTCTGGAAAATTCCGAAACTCATTACATGCAATACTGACTTCGTGGTGTATGCAATAGTATGTCCTTGCCAGCTATGGTATATCGGATCAACCACCTTTCCGATTAAAAAACGTATCCTAGAACACTGGCGAGCAATCACAAATTGCGACCAAACTTACAGCACGGCAAGACACTTCTCGAAGGAACATGGGGCCGACTGGACCAAAGCCAAATATTTTGGATTGGATACAGTCAAACCCAACACTAGAGGAGGGAACCGTATTGCCTCTTTACGCAAACTTGAATCACGTTTCATCCTCCTAGCAGGCACCAAATTTCCGGATGGCCTGAATCAGGACGAGGAACTTTATTCCCACCTTTAATGAGACACCATTTGATACTGAAACATAAAGACCTTGGTGGGCTACTCATGCCCTGCCCATATCTCTCTCCCCCTGTTTAAAAAAAAACCCCAAAAACAAAAATGCACTATCGTTTTTTCTGATTATAATTTATTGAATGTACAGGATTTAGGAAATCACATGTAACCAGTAAAAGTGAAATATAGCTATGTCCTTGAACAATGGTTGTGTTAAACTATGTTATTAATCCAATCTGTCTCTTTGATTCTATACAGGAACATCACTATGAATTCTCCTGTATCTCACATCAGTGATAGAATTACGAGCACCGGAGTTCTCCCTACTCCAAGTCAACATTTGGATAGATGTTCAAAGGGCACTAGACCCTTCATCACATTTTTCGTCTTATTTTGTGAGAAAAAATCTCTTTTACATTATTTTGAAACCACACCAATTTGGTCACATAGTTTACCAATAGGCACTAGTCCTCCATGGCATGTAAACATATGCGAAACTACACCTTTGCATATTCACCAACTGGTTACTGTCACGAACAAACAATGAAAAGAATTGTATTGTCAGTTTATTTTCTGTACTTCTCTGGAATTGTAATTCTGCGAAAATTACAATTATACAAATCTGTTGTATTATGTACAAACAAACTACCAATTGTTTATTTCTTCTATGTCTATGCATTAAAAAAGTGCACTCACCCTTTTTAACTGGTGCAAATGGAGACTATGGTCATGTGACCAAGACCACGGACGTGGTCGAAACGCGTCGTCCTCTTCTGCCCTGTGAGGAAAAAAGCTGCTTTGATGATCGAGTGGGCTCGTGTGGATTCTTTTCTTGGCCAGGAATCAACTGTTTCGAATAAAAAAAAAAAATATATATATATATATTATCTACTGGCGGTCGCCAGTAGATAGTTATAGTTAGGACCGTGTTTCCATAGGAAATCCGCAACATTCTATTTGGAATAACTTTGGCGCCGGTTGACGAATGCTCGCAAAATTTTCAAAATAGGTGGGGCGCTCCGCTCCGCTCCTACCCTGAAAGTCTCGGGGGTATTCGTCAAGCAGAGGCTGAGAAAAAAGGGGGTCCCAAAACACGTTTTCCCCATGCAATTTACCATAGGGACCTTTAGTCAAAGGTACAGCCCGAACGGCTGAACAGAATTACTTGAAATTTGGCAAAGAGGTAGTCCTCAGGTCAGGCATGTGCCTTTTGCATATATGGTGTCAATCTGTTCAGTAGTTCCTGAGAAAATCAAAAGTAAAATCACATACATATCTGGGCGAAGCCTAACCACACATCTCATCGTGAGATCTGATTGGCTGTCAGTACTTCATCCAAGAAGTGTTGGCAGCCATTTTGGGACCAATATACATGATAGCACCTGATTAAAAAGCATTGCAGTTAATAGAAGGTTTTAAGACTTTAGTTACATTATAAATCATTTGTTGATGGTACCATACTCATTTTAGGAATTGTGGTGTGTTCTAAGGTGATTTTACCATGTGAAAAAGCCTTCTGCTGTGATATCACGAACCATGTTAGAGAGAAACCTATTTTCTCATACTTTTCCCACAGAGGTTTGGAAGGTGATCTATAAGCTAAACTGAGAGCATATTTTCTGTAAATTCACATTATCTTTCTCAGTCATGTAAGAATGAAGTCTGACATTCTCAGTAAAACATGTACATCCAACAAGGGCAGAGACTGTCAGTTGATTCCTTTGTGTTCTACTGCAGCTTTCCAGAGTGCTCTAAAGAACAACTAGAGCGCTAACAGTCTTACTTATGACAAAAGTATGGCACACCTGAAGCCATCTTGATTGGAATAAAGTGGTAACACTAAAAACATTTAATTCACAAAGGAACAAAATGAGGGGGTTCATTTTGTCATATAAATTATGATTAGTGCTGCAGAAAGAAAAACTAGGGCACATTTTAACTTCTGAAATCCTCTTTTATTTCATAAAAACATTCTGACATGCAGACTGAAACATGCACTTTGAATACCAGCAGCAGACTTGCCTGGTGAGCAGTAGCTTTACTACAGTGATCTAATGAGCAACTAGAGTGCTAACATTCAGAATTTATGGAAAATGTGTGACACATCTGAATGCCTTCTTGATGGAATCAAAGTAAAAAACTGAAAGTATTTCCTACTGAGGAGACTGCAGTAAATGAGGAAATTAGGAAACTTCATAACAAATACATCTCCCAAGATGGCCACCAGAGACAAAAGAGCCCAAACGTAGCCCAAATATCACCCAGATGTAGCCCAAGTATAGCCCAATGACAGAATGCCCCAGAGTATTCTTAAGAACAACTAGAGCGCTAACAGTCTTACTTATGACAAAAGTATGGCACACCTGAAGCCATCTTGATTGGAATAAAGTGGTAACACTTAAAACATTTAATTTACAAAGGAACAAAATGAGGGGGTTCATTTTGCCATATAAAATATGATTAGTGCTGCAGAAAGAAAAACTAGGGCACATTTTGACTTCTGAAATCCTCTTTTATTTCATAAAAACATTCTGACATGCAGACTGAAACATGCACTTTTAATACCAGCAGCAGACTTTTGTGGTGAGCAGTAGCTTTACTACAGTGATCTAATGAGCAACTAGAGTGCTAACATTCAGAATTTATGGCAAATGTGTGACATATCTGAATACCTTCTTGATGGAATTAAAGTAAAAAACTGAAAGCATTTCATACTGAGGAGACTGCATTAAATGAGGAAATTAGGAAACTTCATAACAAATAAATCTCCTAAAATGGCCACCAGAGACAAAAGAGCCCAAATGTAGCCCAAATATCCCCCAGATGTAGCCCAAATGTAGCCCAATAACAGAAGTGTGCAAAACACTTATTTTTTGTGTATTTGCAGTTTTATATAGTGCAGACTTGTCAGGTATTGGAGTGCTTTACATGAACATTGGTTACATCACACAAGATCAAATTCATTTTGGTTGTAGACATGGGGAGATTAAGTGATTTGACCAGAATCACAGAATGTTAAGCTGAAGCAGAAACTCCAACCTGGTTCCCCAGTTGCAAAGTCTGCAGCTCTGGAAGTAACACCACACCCTCTCCCCTTGTATGCAACATTTAATCAAGTGGTCAACTGGATAAAAAAACTAAGGTTACAAATAATTTAAAAGTTCTTTGTCGCTATTTGAAAACTCAGAAAATATGTCCTCATTTTAGTTTTTTAGAGCACTAACCATAATTTTGATGCAAATAAGACCCTCTCAAATATGTAATTTCTAAAGGAAATGCTCTAGGCATTACAGTTTTGATTACATCAAGATGACGTCAGGCATTGCACACTTTTGTAATAAATATAGAATGTTAGCAATCTAGTTGTTCTTTGGGATACTGTTGAGAGGCAGAGGCCAGGGGCACGGACTCTGAAAATTGAAGGCAGGTAGGAGAGTGCAGAGGCAACAATTTGACCACACTAGGCAGGCAGGAAGGGCAGTGGCAGCACAACAGACTATGGAGGGCAGTGGAAAGGGGGGCAGGGGCAACAAACCAACAATACAGGACTGGCAAGAGAGGCTGTGGCAATATAATAGACCATCGTGGGCAGAAGGAAGAGGCAGTGGTCATACAACCATACATGCCAACAGACCCGTTTCAGCCTGGAAGCGTCCAATGTTTTTAAGCTCAAATGGGCTTTACTTGATCTGTTTCCTGTCTACAATCTTCTCTTTTTCAATGTAACTCAAAGGGGAAAATCAATACCCCAGTTTTATTTCAAAATCTCCCTCTTACCAAGTTCAAAATGTTCGCAAGTATGGTACATTGGATCATGGTAGGCAGGGAGAATTGTGGTAGGGACATGGACTCGGATAACAGAGGACAGGAGGGACATTGAGAGGTGCACCAAACTGACCCTACAGGGCAGGCATCAGGGTTTGCAGCAGCACAATACACCACACAGGGCATGCGGGACGGGAGTGCAGCACAACAATCCATAGAAAGCAATAGGGAGGGGACAGGACCATGCACATGGACAACAGACAACAGAGGGGAACGAGGCAATGGTAGCTAGCTGACCATAATGGACAGACAGGAGAGAAAGCTGCAGCATAACAGACCATAAAGGGCAGGAGGGACGGATCAGGGGCATTACAATGGAACCGACAAGCCAGGAGGGAGGGAATAGGGGTCTGCACATGGAAACAGAGGGCTGGGGGCAAGGGGGCAGGGCAGGAGAAGCAAGATGACCATGGAGCTCAGGCAGGATGGGCACTAGAAACAAGACACACCATGGAGAGCAACAGTGAGACTATGATGGCATACACACAGACCATGGAGGGAAGGTGGGAGGGGGTCAGGAGCAGCTAGCTGACCACACAGAGAAGGTGGGAGGGGCCATGGCAGCACAGAAGACCATGCATGGCAAGCGGGAGGGTTTGTGGCAGCACAATGGCTATGATGGGCAAGAAGGAGGGTGCAAGGGCATGCACAAAGGACCATGGAGGATAGAAGGGAGGGTTAGGACCTGGGCACAGACAAGAGATTTCAGGGGAAGGGGCCTCACAACAGACCGCGCGGGGCAGGCAGGAGGAGCAGTTGCAGCACAACAGACCAGGGAGGGCAGAAGGGTGTGGCAGTAAAATGGACCATGGAGGACAGGAGGAAGGGGATAGGGGCATGGCATGTGGACAGACAGGGTGGAGGTGGCAGGGACAGGTTACAGTCATCTGACAATGCTAGGCAGGTGGTAGGGGAGTGGCAGCTCAACAGAACACTCAGAGTAGATAGGAGTGGCAGGTCCATGGAACATGGTGGTCAAAAAGGATGGAGCAGGGGCATGCACAAAGACATCGGAGGGCAGGTGGAAGGAGAATAGGGGCAGCAAGCAAAGCACAGAGGTTAAGCAGGAGGTCAATGATGGGCCATAGAATTGGGCAATGGAGGGCAGGATGAGTGGACTGGTACATCATGCTAAATGCAGGGCCATGAATGGCAGGAGGGAGGAGGCTAGTCCATGGATTCAGACAACAGAGGATAGGGAGGAGGTGTATGGGGAAGCAAGCTAACTGTTCATAGAAGGTGCGTATTAGGAACTTTATTGTTTTTAAAATGTGTGTCTGTGCTAACTACTTAAAATATGAACAAGTATGCAGCATAATCTCCCTTTTATTCAGGAAGAAGAGGACGTTTGGGACTGTGACTCTGGGCTCACTTGGCAGAAACATCCCCTGAGCCTCCACACCCCATCGCAAAATGTAATGCCCGTGAAAAGGGTAGGTGGACGCAGTGTTATATAGAACATAGTCCTGAGAGCATGATTGAAAATGAAAACTAGATATAGTATATGGTATAAACTATGCACCAAAAAGTGTGATATAAGATGAACCGGGGCGTGAAATATAATATGCAATACATTGTGCGCAATGACAGATTCATTGGAGAGCGCGAGATAGCACAGGCACTAGCGCTTGCTATGTGATATGCACCTTGGAGTGTAATATGCACATGGCAGTGTTGTGTAACCTAAGTAGTCTCTAAAGTTGTAATATAAAATATATGCTGGGTAGTTTAACATTGCATATGCTCTGTGACAAAGATATGGATCCCAGATTGTAATATGTATGGCATAGCGCTGTGCTTTATAATTAAGGCTCCCGGTTTTCCGTTTAAACGGATTTCTACTTATAAATGCAGACGGAAAACTTTTTTTCTTCGTCTGTATTTATAAATATAAACGGAAAAATACTGGCAAACCAGACAAAGTGCTTCAGCTCAGGGTTGCCTGATCTGATGCATAGAGGAATGCAGGCTGCTCTCTGCACATGAAAGGCGCAGACTCTCAGCACTGCATTTGGTACTTTCCCTTCACAGGACATATATCAGGACCCCTGGGGGGAGCCTGGGGTAGTCACCCCCATCCGGCATGCTCTCCCCCCCCCCCCCCCGTATCACTTCAGCGCAACTAGAGCCAAATGTGAGGGGGGGCTAATTCTTCAAGCTGAAGGGGTGAAAAAACAACAAAGCCTCGTTAAAAGTGAATGGTCTTTTAAAGACCTGTGAAGTACTTGGGTGCAGCTGGCAGCACAAAAACTGTGTGCGCCCGGGGAAGCTGTTTAAGCCCGGGCTGACACACATGACGAGGGAGGGGGGAGGAGATGGAATGAAGCCCATTGAGCCCAATGGGCCTGGTGGACATACACGGAGCAACAAATGGCGATCGGTAATACGGTCAAATTCTCCCAATTTACTTTGCGTTTGTCTGTAAATCACCAAACAGTCATTTCCAAAGGATTCCTCTAACCAGCACGGCAGTCGGAATTGTTACTTTGACTTTAAACTAATGCACATATCGAATTTCCCTTACAGTCCAATGAAAGAAGATATTGACAGAAAAACTACTTGTTAAGCGGCAGAAAGGGAGAGTGAAAGTGGTTTATACTGGTACTTAGCTGTCAACTAACGGCATGGATTGTCAGTAATTCTATGTCCCGTGATTTCATATAGGCCAACAAATCCCAGCATGCCTTGTTCGTTGGCTGGAAAAACGAAACATGACTACTGATTCTATTGTTCAGTTGCAACGGCTTCCTGCCGAGGATTAATTGCTGCAGTAAAAGACCCCAGCTTCACGTCCCATTGACATAATTCATGCAAGTTATACAACAGCATCTCTCTGCTCTAAAGATGTACAAAGAATAGGGTGCCTAGCTTTTGGGAAGCAAAAATCGGAACAGGTCAAACATAGATGTAGGACTAAAGCCTTTAGTATTAGCTCTATGTCTGGCCTTTCCCGATTTTTGCATAGCCTTTGAAGTCTTAATTCTCATTTACTCCAATCTGCACCCCCCCACCCTCACCTTTTCACACAATCTCTTTTCTCAACTTTACAATTCAACCTCACGTGTACTCCCCGTCTCCACCCTTGCGCGTACTCTACACTCACCCACCGAATCCACTCTCAGCCTTACACCCCACTTCTCCTTGTATTCCCCCACTTCACTCATGCACAGCTGGCACAAACATGGTCTTACAGCTTCTAGTCACAGCAAAGAGTCCTAGGACTATATGGGCATGGATTCTGATGGGCAGTGTCAGCTACTGGCATACGTAAACAATGTGACGAACTGACCCTGTCGGGCAGTGTGAGATGCTGCCACTGATAGACAGCATGAGGGACTGGAAATTGGGGGCATGTGAGGATCTCCCCAAGTGGGCAGTATGAAGAACGGGCAGTGGGGGTAAAGTGTGTAGTTGCAAGTGATGGGCAGTTCAAGAAGCTGCACAATGAACATTGTGAGAAAGAGGCAGTGGGGTTCAGAATAGTAAAGTTACACTGGTGAACAGTGTTAGAATGTGGCACTGTTGGGTAATGTGAAGAACTATGTTCTCTTTAAATTATTTTGGCAAAGTTTTCTGATGAATATATTGTGTTTACTTAATTTGATGTATATGTAAATATATCTAAACCTATTACAACTGAGTGCAAGTGGGCAGTGCCTATTTAAATAAATGTGGAAAAATACTGGCTGCAGCGTCTTCTTTTCCTTGCGACTAAAATAAATGTGGATAAATACAGATAAAATGACCAAAAAATAAATATGGATAAATACAGACGGAAATGTCAAAAAAATAAATACCATAAAACCGGGAGCCCTATTTATAACATAGGCATCGAGGAAGGCACGTTAGATGGGGCAATATAACCCGTGCGAAGGCAAGTGTGGCATGACATATTCACGGGGTGGTGTTACAGTGCACATGGGCTAGAGAGTGTCATAGCATACACACTAGCTGGTGGAATACAACACAGAGGTGTGTGGCACTCGGCGGGCACTGGTGGGTGTAACACAGCATTGGGCTCAGCCAGGAGCACGCTGTGACTCTCAAGTGACATTTGTCTCCTTTCCAGAGAGTAAAATAAAAAGTATTACACATCCGGCGGTGGATGTGTGTTTTATTAACCGTGAGGGGGTTTCTTGCATAGTTTGGTCGAATTTTTGTCGAATCCCCTTTGAATGGCTTGGTGTGCATGTGTATTAAATGTGCCCGTCAATAGCTACCCATGTTTGTATAAATAAACGACAAGGGTGTCTACTTGGAGAGTACCCACCAGCGGGGGCACCGGGATTAGGCACGGTAGGGTGTCAGACATGTCAGAGCTTCACTAGCGGTGTGAATACATTCTAAGTGGATTCATTGTATGCATAGTCGCCTTTTAATGAATATCACGCAAATCGTCATGGTGATAGGTACATACGGTTAGTCCAGCATGTCCTAGGTGTTTCTATAAATATATATATATTTTTTTTAAATAAAAAACAAAGGCCGGCCCCGGGGGATGGGGTCCCCGGGGCCATAAGTGGCCTGAGGAGGGGGGCAACACAGCCCCCCTCCTAAAGAATAACATGTTTTTAAAAAGGCCATGACCTGGGGGTTGGGGTCCCCGGGGCCGATTAAGGCCTTGGGAGGGCCAAATTAATTTTTTTCAACAAAAAAAATTAGGGTGCAGGCCCTGGGGGATGGGATCCCCAGGGCTAATAAATTAGAAAAATAAACGGGCCACACAGCCCTCCTTATTAAAAATAAATAAATAAAGGCCGGCATCGCACCGGAGGCCACGCCCCCTCCTTGCAGCACTCTTTAAACGCGCCCCCTGGCCAGTTTTGAGTTGAGGAATTAATTCCCCTTCAATACTGAGGGTCCCTGAGGGCCAACTAGCCCAACAGGTATCTCCAGTATGCGCCAGGGAGCTGCGTTGCAGACAGGTGTTCTGAGGCCACGCCCCTTTTTACACCTCCATGCAACGCAGCTCTGTGGCGCTTACTGGAGGTACCTAGTGGGCTAGTTTGACCCTAGGGACCCTTAGGATTCAAGGGGACTTAATCTCTCAACTCAGAACGCCCACAGGCCCTGTGGCGCGTTTTTAAGTTGGGGAAATATTTCCCTTTCAATCCTGAGGGACCTTGGGGTCCAACTAGCCCACCAGGTGCTTCTAGTAAGCACCACTGCTCTGCGTTGCAGAGAGGTGGTGCAGGCCGTGCCACTTTTTACACCTCTCTGCAACGCAGCTCTGTGGCGCTTACTGGAGGTACCTAGTGGTCTAGTTGGACCCTAGGGACCCTCAGGATTCAAGGGGACTTAATCTCCCAACTTAAAACGGATACAGGGTGTGTTTACACAGTGGGGAAGGGAGGGGACGGGGCATGAGGTGACGTGTTCAAACACGCCCTGTGGTGCGTTTTTAGAGGTAGTTTTAATCCCCTGCCCTATTATATACTAGGGGCTAACAGAGGAGGTCATGCTAATCACAGGGGGACCCCAACACATATTGTGCTCTAGTGTATGTAGGTGTTTTCACTGTATTCTGAGTGTCTTTTAACATAGCACTGGCTCTAGGACTGGTTAGTCAGACTCAGTTACCACCAGTATCCGTCTGAAAAAGTTGAGGGTACGGGATGATTTTGCAACAAGGCTTGTTTCTGCTCTTCTGTTTGTTCTTTCTGCACGTTATACTTTTTCCTGCACTTTTCTTCGTCTTTGAGGACTTCTGTTGCTTCTTTCTGCATTTCTTTTTTTTCTTTCTGTGCGTTTTTCCTTCTTTCTTCACATGTCCTATCTCTGTAGGCATAGCTAGAAATTAGCATTTAAAAAACCTTTGAAATTCACTGAAAAAAACATAGGTTTCAGGCACGTTATAGCTAGGAATTAGCATTTAAAAAACCTTAGAAATTCACTGAAAAAACCATAGGTTTCAGGGGCGTTATAGTTAGCTGGACTTTTCACTCGTACAAAACCATAGAAATTCCCCCGTTATAGTTACTTCAGCTAACTATAACTCGCGCGCCCGCAATGCACTGCTGATGACGTCACATATTACATCATTCATGACATGGTCAGTGACATCACTCATGACATCACTGATGACATCACTGATGACATCATCCTTGTGATAGAGTGGCAGACCTCCTCTCCCCCTAATATAACCTTTGATACACACATTCAAAAATAGAAATTACAATTTTCAAAACAATGGACATACCAATACCAGTTACAACAACCTATTCAGTCAGTCAGTCAAGGCTTTATTTCGAAAAAAAATATATCATAAAAGCATTACAATAAGAAAATTGTTCATCACAGCTTTAAAAATCATCATTATATTTACATTAAAAAGTGAGAAATGTCATAAATAGGTGATAAAAACGTATTAAACAGTTATTTTAAGCCTATTAATTCTGATACGCCATGCCCAAGATAAATATTTGGAAAGGGCACAGGCGTAAAGTGGCCGAGAGTCAGACCTTAAAATACGTAGGGCCTCAGTGTGCTGCCGAGTGCCTAACAAGCGGCACAAATGTTTGAGCCATCTGTTTCTAGGGAGTACATAAACCTGACATTCAAATAGAAAATGTGCTACAGTTTCAGGTCTATTGATACAGAAAGGGCAAAATTCTGTGGTCTGTGCAGGGAGATTCCAGCCAGATGTAAAGGCATAGAGTGGGAGGGTCCCAGTTCTAAATTTAAAGTAAAGGGTCCTATCAAACGGTTTCTCTATAACATCTAGGTAAAGTTCCCGGAGCGGCAGGTCTTTGAAGCTCAGAAAATCCTCCGTAAGTCTGCCCAGGACATGATTAGAATTCTGCTGGGATGCAATCCAGTTCCAGTACAGAGTTTTTAGCGTAGCTTTTGGAGGGGAAGACCTGCTTTCCCATGCTGTACTTAGACCAAGATTGCAAAGGAGGGTTTTCATGTCTTTTAGCCATTTGATCTTGTACCATCCGGGAAGTGACAAGACTTCAGAGAGGCCATTAGCGTATTTTACTAATTCCGGGACACGCCATAGTCGGGCCCATAGCAATAGGGGGCGAAATTTCGCCAGCTCATCAATTGGGCGGCAGCCCAGATCAAGCATCAGTGGGGTCGTAGGAGTACCCTGGGGGAGAGACATAATGGCCCTACAGAACTTTCTCTCCGATCTTGCCAACTCACTAGAGTTACATGAACCCCAGAGTTCAGACCCATAAAGGGCGGAGCTGACGCCCCTTGCTGTATAGATTTCCATAAGAGGGGCTATAGGTTTAATTGCGCAAGAGCGCTGCTCCTTTAGGAGTGCCCCTGTCACCCTCTTATGTGCTAACAGCATTTTACATAAATGGGGGGCCCAAAGCATGTTGTGTGTGAGGCGAATGCCTAAATAATCAAACACATCCACCCTCTCTAAAGGTACATTATTCAGCCTTGGAGGACGTACAGGTTTCTTGGGTGGATTCATCACAAGGAATTTTGTCTTGTTCGTATTAATTACTAGTCCCCTTTCTCCACAAAAGGACTGGAAGTTGTTTAATAACTTTTGGAGGCCCATAGGGGATTTAGAGAGTAGGAGTGTGTCATCCGCGAAGAGGAGGGTCGGAATACGATCCCCAGCCAGGGAGGGTTCGTCTGCAGGATCTTTCAGCAGATGCTCTACCACACCATTCACATACAAAGAGAACAGGGTGGGAGCCAACACACAACCCTGGCGAACCCCTCTCTCCACCGGAATTCTATCAGTTTTTTCTCCGTCTCTGCCCCATCTGATCTGTGCATAGGTGTTTTCATGCATCCTGATGACAATGGATAAGAGGTAATACGGGACCCCTAAGTCAGTGAGCACTCTCCACAGGGTCGCTCTCGGTACGAGGTCAAAGGCAGTCTTCAGGTCGATAAATGCGAGATAAAGACTGCCCTTGGCCAGGACCACGACCTTCCAGTACACTAGCAACAATCTAAAGGCCTGTTCGATTGTGCCAGTACCCGATCTGAAGCCTGCCTGGAGGTCGGAAAGGATGCTGTTTTCCTCAATCCAATGGAGTAATCTTACCAACAGCACCTTACCGACGACCTTTTGCGTTACATCGAGAAGGCTTATAGGTCTGTAATTAGATGGATCATCCCTAGCCCCTTTCTTGAAGATGGGTACGACCTCTGCACCTTTCCATGAGGCGGGAATGGGTGCACCTCTGTTGATGGCGTTAAGGAGAGTGTGGATCAATTTCCCCCATTTCTTGATGTCAAAGCGCAGCAGGTCCCCAGGAATGCCATCGGGGCCAGCGGCTTTTTGAGGCCTGATGGAGCTAATTGCATGTTCAATTTCTTTAATGGAAAAAACATGAAACACCAGCTCTGGCCCTCGGGCAATACAAGGAGTAGGCGGGGATAAATTGCCGACGGGATGATCGAATCCCCTAGAAGGGGCAACAGAGTTGATACACTCCAACAACTGGACTTGTTCTCGCTGAGACGGAGTTGAGGCAATATCACCATCTTGGTTGGAATATAATTTGGCAAAATGAGTAGTCCAAGCCTGGCTAGTGATATTGCAAATTATAAGCTCGTTGTCTGGTCTGTTTCTGGTTCTAATTATTTCCCAGAAGCGTCTAGAATCCTTCCCGGAACTAGCCTCTTTTAACGTAGACCAATACTCTGAGTCCCATTCTTTTTTAGCGTGTGCCAGGCATGCATTATATTTTTTCCTGGCTGCCTGAACCTCTGCTTGAATTTTGCTTTTGACAGCCTGGATTAGAATAGTTTTGGCCTTTCTGCAGGCAGGTGTGAACCATTCCTGCTTACCCCTAGAATTTCGCACTACAGTTTTCTTCCCCATGCAGTTTTTTGTAAAAACGTTTCCAATAGTTTCAAGAGTTCCCTCAAAGATAGATGTTGTCCTCTCTATATGTGAAGGGGCTGGGTCAATAATGTCCAGTTCAATTTGAGAAGCCATGAGCATTGCATTAATAGAATTAAGCTTGGCTTCATCCCCTGCAACCTATTCAGTAATTGTAAGATCCACATCCACATCCACTCATTCACCAACAGTCCTATACAGTCACTCATACATGTACTCACTCATCATATGTACTCATACACCTATACATCCTGTTACACAACGCCACTCATCCATAAAGTTACTCACACACATAGTCACTCATGCTAATAAAGAATCAAACATCCGTTTACCTGCATATACAGTTATCCACACACCACCACACTTACTTCTACAGAAACTTACACATACTTAGTCTTTTTAACAATCACTTATAGAAACACATACTTATTCATACAGGAACTCTTTCAATCTCTCACTCTCACATATACTCACTTATATACACCAATAGTCACATATACTAGTTTAAAACATATGTAGTTACTCATAGAGACACTATTGAGACAGTTATTCACTCACTAACACACCCATGCACACACTCATCCACCCATACAGTCCTGCACACATGCTGTCTTCAACACATACAAACAGTGAGTCACTCATTCATGCACCTATGCACTACGTAATACCCCCCCACCGAACCATACAGACATCAGACACGTATACTGATACTCAAAAAACCAACTAATAACCTATATAGACACTCATGTAGCTACTCATCAACCCATGCAGCCACTTATACACAAAGTGTGAGACTGATACAGATATTTACATATTTAAACATTACTCACTAAGCCATTTATTCACTAAGATACACTTAATCAGTCAGTTATACAATCAATTTTTCAAAAACAAATCATCCATTTAGACACTTATATACCCATTTATTCTTCCATCGACCTTGAGATATACATATATAAAACATATGTAATTTTCAGAAAAACACACATTCACTGGATGATGTCATCAGTGATGTCATCAGTGATGTCATTTGAGATGTCATCAGTGATGTCATGAGTAATGTCACTGACCATGTCATGAGTGATGTAATATGTGACGTCATCAGCAGTGCATTGCGGGCGCGCGAGTTATAGTTAGCTGAACTAACTATAACGGGGGAATTTCTATGGTTTTGTACGAGTGAAAAGTCCAGCTAACTATAACTCCCCTGAAACCTATGGTTTTTTCAGTGAATATATATATGTCTGTCTATGTACACACTCACAGGGGTATATATGTATATATGTATGTATGTATATATATTCACTTGAAAAACAGGTTTTTCAGGCACATCATAGTTAGAAATTAGCATTTAGAAAACCTTTGAAATTCACTAAAAAAACATGGGTTTCAGGGATGTTATAGTTCGAAATTAGCATTTAAATAACCTTAGAAATTAACTGAAAAAACCATAGGTTTCAGGGGTGTTATAGTTAGCTGGACATTTCACTCATACAAAACCATAGAAAGTCCTCCGTTATAGTTAGCTCTGCTAACTACAACTTGCGCACCCGCAATGAACTGCTGATGATGTCACATATTACATCATTCATGACATGCTCAGTGACATCACTGATGACTTCTCAAATGACATAACTGATGACATCACTGATGACATCATCCAGTGAATCTGGTTTTGTTTGAAATTTAAATATATATTATATATATACCAATCTGTATTGAAGATTGAGTGGATATATAAGTGTCTGGATGGAGGATTTAGTAGCT
The DNA here is from genome assembly GCF_964204655.1 of Triturus cristatus. Classification (NCBI taxonomy): domain Eukaryota; kingdom Metazoa; phylum Chordata; class Amphibia; order Caudata; family Salamandridae; genus Triturus; species Triturus cristatus. The sequence continues at coordinate 541,546,539 of NC_140594.1, read as the reverse complement.
GTCAGACTGTCTGTTTAAGTGAGTAATTAAAAGTGTCTCACTAAATACATGGGCTAGTAACTAAACTATGTGAATCACTGTCTCTGTTGTTGTATAACCTGCTGCATCAGTTGGTCACTAACTACATGTGTGTCTATATTAGTTATTGAATAGATGGTTGAGTATTTGTATGGGAGAATGAGTGTGTGTGTGGTTGGGTGGGGGTGTGTAACTCTATGCATAGATGTGTGAGTGGTTGATTGACTAGGTGTATGGGTTTAAGAGTGCATGTGGAAACAGTTGTTTGGGTGACTGAGTATGTTTATTTGTGTGTTGGTGAGCGAATATGTGTCTCAGTGGTATATCTTCAACAAAGTACAAAAATAAAAGGCAGTGTATGTGAGAGTTGGTGTATATAAATAAGTAGACCTAAGAGTCAGTGATTGTGAGAGTGACTGTATGGATGAGTGTATACTTGTTATAGTGATTTTATAACACAGTAAGTATCAGTTACTATGTGTATGAATAAATGAGGTGTTGTGTGTATAACTGTGTAGGTGAGTAAATGTAAGTGTGATTGATTCTTTGCATGAGTGGCTATGATGACTGCATAACCGACTAGGATGAGTGCTGGTGTGTCAATGTCTATATAGGTGTATGAGTGCCATTGATAGTGTTCTATTGATCAGTGACTGCATGTATGAGTGATTCTGTGGGTGAATGGGTAGTTGTGTGTGTAGACCTAGGAATCAGTGAGTGGGTATGTAGTAACTGGTATTGGTGTGTCAATGGTTTCAAAAATGGTACTCTGTATTTTACAGTGAGTGATCACAGGTTATACTAGTGAGTGATGAGGTGTATCAGATTGTCAAGTGGATGATGTCATCAGTGATGTCATCAGTGATGTCATTTGAGATGTCATCAGTGATGTCACTGACCATTTCATGAATGATGTATTATGTGACATCATCAGCAGTGCATTGCAGACGCGCGACTTATAGTTAGCAGAACTAACTATAACGGAGAATTTCTATGGTTTCGTACAAGTGAAATGTCCAGCTAACTATAACACCCCTGAAACATATAGTTTTTTCAGTGAATTTCTAAGGTTTTTTAAATGCTAATGTCTAAATATAAAGTGCCTGAAACCTATGGTTTTTTAAGTGAATTTCAAAGGTTTTTTAAATGCTAGTTCCTAACTATGCCTACAGAGGTAGGACATGTGAAGAAAGAAGAAAAAACGCACAGAAAGAAGCAAAAGAAATGCAGAAAGGAGCAACAGAATTATGTGGCAGGGGTGATTAAATTATGTGCCAAGAAAAGCCAAATTATGTGGTGCAATGCGGCACATTTCGAAATAGTATTACTTCATTTTTGCACTGTTTTGCACTGACTTGCTCTGGTTTTAACACCCAAATATAGTAATAAGCAAAAGAAAGGTGATCAGTCAACCTTTCCAAAGGGCACTGCGCCACAACACCTTGCTGCATTTTTAGTAACTTCAGAACCATTTAGGCAGAAACAAATTTTGATGTTATAATGTGCAGAATATGCAGCAATGATGGATTATGTTGCCAATGTGGCAAATATAAAATTAAGTAAAACATGCCACTGCCGCACAATCGCATAATTCCAGTGGCCTTGATCTACAGCTATTTATTTATATATATAGACACCCAATCACGCACACACACACACACAGTATTTTAAACATGTGGCAGTGGTGGTGGTCTTCGGTGGGTCTCAATCACTCCCGTTCTCCCCTTGAGACTACCCGCCTCCACAGGCTCTCTTAGACTGGTATGCCCTTACCCTCCCTACCTCTTTCTGAAGCCCTCTGTCTGTGAATCGCCCACCTCCCCTCTTCCCTGTCCAATCCCTCTCCCCGCTCTCGTCCGCGCACACTTCTTTTAGCTCCCTTCCCCGCACCTCCCCACACACACTGCACTGCTCACCTCTGAGCACTTCATTTTCTTTACCTTTCGCTCTGTCAATATTTCAACAGCTGGGCGCCTCCATTACACACTTATGAATAGAGTCACAATTACAATTGGCCCGTGTGGCCACTACTGTATGTGCGCTACAGAGAGGCCAAGTATTGGATGAGCAGGTGTTCTGCGAGGCCCCACTGAGTGGCACTGAGAGGACCTGGCTCTGCCTCATGCGGACAGAGAGACAGAGGGGCATACACGCAGACAGACAACAGACAGAAAATCGATAGACAGATGCACATACACACAGATAGACACGTAGAAATATAGACAGATGTAATAGACAGACAGACAGATTGATGGACGGAAGGTAGGTAGGTACGCACAGAGGCCGACAGCCAGGCGACGCACATGTAGAGAGATAGATGCTCACACTCACAGGCAGATGAACAAACACACAGACAGACAGACGTACGTGCAAAAAGACAGAAAAAAACCAAATAAAAGAAAAGAAATATTAATTTTGAGCAGTCCGTTGTCCCGCCTCTTGACCCTCACACCCCAGTGCGCCTGCTGCCCCCTCTCTATCCAAGATTCTTGTCCCGTGGGCGGCCCCAGCACCCAGCCCCCGCATCCATGGACCGGTCATAGGGACCAGGGTGGACTCCTATTATGCGGGTGGGCGCTGCCGAAGATTTGCCCTTTTCTAGGCACTTTCTGGGGCAGTTTGACCCCCCGCCCCATAGTTACTTCAAAGTGATCATTATAATGACCCTGGGACACAGGGCCGGGACACGGGGCTGAAGCAGGGGATCACGCCAGGTCATGCCGGACACACGTGGAGCTGGGAGATAGCTCTGTCGGTTCCACACCAGCAGCCAGTCGCGCAACACCCATTGGGCTCACCGGGCTTCGGCACCCCCCCCCCCCCCCCCCCCTCGTGTGTGTCAGCCCGGCTGAGACAGCCTCGCGGGCTGGCGTCCATCTAATTGCAGCCGCCAGAGTACTTCACGGGTCTTTAAAAGACCATTTACTCGTTAATGAGGCTTTTGTTGCGTTTTCGCCCCTTCTACAGCCATTCTGCGTATGGCTGGAAGACTTAGCCCCCCCCCGAAATCTTTTTCAGCCCCCCCCCTGAAATTTGGCTCTAGTTGCCCGCCTGCCTGCAGCTGAGGTCCACTTGGAACCACCTTGGGGTGTTGGCGGGGGTGGTTCTACCTTTCAACCACCTGGGGCCGGATGAAGGCCAGGGTGGAGCTGGGTGTTGGTAGCAGCTTAACAGCGTCTTGACCCCGGAATGGTGTTTACGCACTCTGCCATTTTTGTATATCCCCGCCGTGTTTTTGTAGTTTGATTTAGCGGAACTAGTCCGAAGGCTTTACGTGAGCACCGGTTCCATTTCACAAGGACACTTTGGTTTTTAGGTGCTAGGAGATCCGGGTCGTTTGAGAGTGCGTGGGGTCCACAACCTGCACGTGACGTGTCAGCATAGTGTCAGCAGGGCTGGGGGAGTGGGGTTCACAGAGAGCAGGGCCTGTTTCTGGGGAGCGCATAGGATGCCGGGGGGAGATGGGGGGGCTGTTAAATGTACATAGTGATGTCTACAAGGTGTGCTTAGCATGCCCAGAAGTGCCCTCAGGGCACGCCCGCATGTGCATTATTTATAAGCTGTACAGATGGTGCCTGTAAATGTGTGCACCGAGGAGCTATGAATCACCCATATGGTGCACGTGAGGTGCTCTGGCGGGTTTGTGGAAGCCGCATATGGCGCCTAGAGGCTGCAGCTCACGTATGTATTCACTCTATAGCAGCGCCTATGTAATGCATGCAAAGTGGGGGACCTGTGGCCCTGAGCCCAAGGCCGGGGTCATCGACTGTGGACAAGGGTCAAACACGTGGCAAAACATAATATACTGCAAGTATTGTGATGTCATACAGGTGAATGCCTAGAAGAGATAAACACACCTTAAGAGAAACGGAAAAATAAATGTATGTTAGACTAGTCAAAGGGAAATGCACAGCGTTATTATCTGAACCTTCAGGGGGTGAATACGACCCCTGCGGGTGTCTGTGTGCGACCAGAGTCACAGCAGTGAATCCTTCCCTACACCGGGAAAGAATGACCTGTGACCTTTTAGTGCTACGAGGTCGCACCCTGGGAGTAGTGCGAGCCCTGTGGGTGTCTGTGTGCCACCAGAGGGTCACAGCAGTGAATCCTTCCCTACACAAGTGAAGAATGTGATGTGTGTACTTATAGTGCTACGAGGCCGGACCCTGGGAGGAGTGCGACCCCTGCGGGTGTCTGTGTGCGACCAAAGTCACAGCACTGAATCCTTCCCTTCACTGGGGAAGAGTGACCTGTGACCTTATAGTGCTACGAGGTCGCACCCTGGGAAGAGTGCGACACCTGCGGGTGTCTGTGTGCCACCAGAGAGTCACAGCAGTGAATCCTTCCCTACACCGGTGAAGAGTGCCTGTGTACTTATAGTGCTACGAGGCCGGACCCTGTTTTAACTTAAAATAGTATTAAACGCAGCATTAGGCTGTGCAAAATCAGTCAAACATTTCATGTTTATTAATACACAATCAGACTGCACCTGGTGCAAACATTTATACACTGGTGACAGCTTTGGGTTTCTTCTAAAAATGACTCATTTTGGGCGCCAAGAAGCCTCAAGTGACTCCGTCAATCAAAGCCCAAATCGGCCCAGAAGCAGCCTTTGCATTTGCTAATTAATGAACCTATCCTTAAAACACATTTCTCAAAGGCACTTGGGTGAAAAGACTGCTTTTTGTACAGCCCTCTGTACCTCCCAGGGCTTCACAGTATAGGAGAAACCCCATACTTTCAGCAGAGGCCCCCAGTGTCGCATAAACCACCCACGGACCATTGCTTTTAACAAACAAATTCGGGAACTTGCTCGTAATTTTTTTTAAAAAGGGCACGTCACTCCCTATAAATGCAGTCTACTTTGACTAATGCCTATAATATTGATAATAAAACAATTTATATAGTACTTTATACCATGCAGTTTAGTTTCTAGGTGCTGTGAATAACATGTTTCTATTACCAAATGTGATGGGAGTCAATGTGTGGCTGTCAGGGTTCGAAGGAATGACTTCTGTGCACCGCGAGTGTCAGCAGCGAGCGTTGAACTGACAGAGTCTTCTAGGGCGCGCCATGGACGCCTGCAGGAAGGGTACAGCACTTTGAATAAGGGGCATACACATATAAAGCCCTGACTGCGTGCCTGAAGGGGTTCTAGGCAGTGTCTATATGTGTGCCACTGGGACCCCATGCGGAGTTATCGGGCCTCTGAAGGGTGTGTGTAGGGTCTGTGTCTGCACAGCAAAGTTTCTATAAGGGGTTCACCAGGGCATAGGGAGGGCTGTGTGGGGTCTGTGTCTGCACAGCGAGGGGTCTATAAGAGGTTCACCAGGGCATTGGGAGGGCTGTGTAGGGTCTGTGTTTGCATAGCGAGGGGTCTATAAGGCACCCATCAGGGCATAGGGAGCGTTGTGTAGTGTCTGTGTCTGCACAGCGAGGGTCTATAAGGTGCCCACCAGGGCATAGGGAGGGCTGTGTAGGGTCTGTGTTTGCATAGAAAGGGTCTATAAGGTGCCCACCAGGGCATAGGGAGGGCTGTGTTATATTCGACATTTGCAACAGAAGTGTAGTGCTCTCTGGAGTGGGGTGAGAGGTGACACCCCTGCCTCTGGTGTCTGAGGCTACACCCCTAGAAGTAAAGGTTTGCCCCCATCACCCCCACCTGGCGGAGATGACACCTTACCTCACGCACCTCGTCCACCTTACCTCATGCACCTCTTCCACCTTAGGTCACGCACCTCTTCCACCTTACCTCACGCACCCCTTCCACCTTACCTCACACACACATCTCTTCCACCTTACCTCACACACCTCTTCCACCTTACCTCACGCACCTCTTCCACCTTACCTCAAGCACCCCTTCCACCTTACCTCACACACACACCTCTTCCACCTTACCTCACACACCTCTTCCACCTTGCCTCAGGCACCTCTTCCACCTTACCTCATGCACCTCTTCCACCTTACCTCATGCACCACTTCCACCTTACCACACTCACCTCTTCCACCTTACCTCACGCACCTCTTCCACCATGAGGTGCGTGTCCACGCTCTTTCACGACCCTCCACCCCGACTCCCTCCTCACACCCGACTGTGCCCTCAGCCTCACTTACAAAGAAGGGGTTCGTTTTCAGTAAAGCGCCTGGTTTTCCGGGTGGAGTGGTGGGCGCCATAGAAATGTCAGAAATAAACGGAAAACTCTTCATTTATAAATAAACAACACTCTTCTGCGGGAGCTGAGTGACCATGTCCGTGGCTCCGTCTGGGGGATTGGGGGCTGTAGGGGCACATCGGGGGAGCCCTCTCTAGCCCCCCACGGCCTCAACACACACAAAGTGTGCAGGGAATCAAACGGGCGGTCCCAGGTCACCACCCGAGCACATAATAATTAATCGGACACATCACAATGATAACAATTCCTTGCTTGTTCATAGCGCTTCCGGTCATCAATGTTCAAATATTAAAATTTACAGGTTTGTTTTTTATTTTCTGCTGAAATTCGCGCTGGGTGCACAAATCTCGCAGATTTTTTTTTTTAAGGCTTTTTTTGGCCATCCCCTGAGCAGGCCTAGGGGGTGAGGGTGTTTCTACCCTGCCCCCTTTTCTTGTTTTACGCCTTTGTTTCCCTGTTTTCATGTGCCTCGGTTACCAAGGCACAAGATGACTGCCAATGCTTCCTGGTTTGGAGTGTTGACAGCCAATTAGAATCAAGCTTGTGATCGGGCGGGAGCGTGGATCCACCGTGCCTCTATATATTGATATTTTTATTTTTTGATTTTCTCAGCAACTACTGAACAGATTTACACCATTTAAAAAAAAAGGTCTCTTTCTGTACCAAGGGCTATCTTTTTGCCAAATTTGGTGTTATTCCTTTCAGCAGTTTCAGCTGTAAGCGTGTCTAAAGTTTCCTATGGGAAATTGATTTTTCGACCTTTATTATTTGAATTTCTCAGGACCTACTGAACGGATTTACACCATTTAAAAGAAGGTCTCTTTCTGACTAAAGGGCTACCTTTTTGCCAAACTTGGTGTAATTCCGTTCAGCAGTTCGGGCTGTAGTCATGTCTAAAGTTTCCTATGGGAAATAACATGGAGAAAACTCGTTTTGGGACCACCTTTTTTTCTTGGCCCCCGCTTGCCGAATCACCCCGAAAAATTTAGGATAGGAGCTGACCGGAGCGCCCCACGAGTTTTAAAAATGTCATGAAGAATCGTCCACCGGCGCCAAAGTTATTAGGAAAACAAAAAACGCTTTTCCTATCCTATGGAAGTCCTATCCTATGTATATATATATATATATATAACAAAGAAGACCACTTTACTTGAAGTAGACCAAGGACACAGCGGGGATTCCGTCTGAAATCTTTAATTCACAATGTGGCGCTGCGTAATGCATTTCAGCTACAAAAGCCTTCTTCAGACGCCGTACACCACCATATATATATATATATATATATATATATATATATATATATATATATATATATATATAAAACTCCAAGAAAACGCTCCTTCTGAATTGCTGCGACCCAAGGGAGCTGGCGCACACGCCGGCGGAGCACGCCGGAAATTAAATATTCCAAAAGTCAGGTAACGTGCGCTCTCAGGAACAAAGTAGATCAACACAGATAGCGGAGAAACGGGTGTTTATTCACAACGCGTTTCGACTTTACAAGCCTTGATCACGTGAATAACAGTGCTATGGTGGCAATGAACTTAAAATGAACTTAAAAGAGTGAAGGTGTTGATCTACTTTGTTCCTGAGAGCGCACGTTACCTGACTTTTGGAATATATATATATATATATATATATATATATATTACCTACTGGCGGTCGCCAGTAGGTAGTTATAGTTAGGACCTATTTTCCATAGGAAATCCGCAACATTCTATTCTTAATAAGTCTGGCGCCGGTTGACGAATCCTCGCGAAATTTTCCAAACTTTTGGCCAGCTCCGCTCCGCTCCTACCCTGAAAGTTTTGTGGTGATTCGTCAAGCGGGGGCTGAGAAAAAAGCGGGGTCCCAAAAGACGTTTTCCCCATGCAATTTCCCATAGGATCTGTTGTTGCAGCTACAGCCCGAACCGCTGAACGGAATGACACCAAATTTGGCAAAGAGGTAGTCCTCAGTTCAGACTCGTGCCTTTTGCATAAATGGTGTGAATCCATTCAGTAGTTCCTGAGAAAATTAGAGTTAAAAGTACATAAATATCTATGGCCGCGGAGGATCCACGGACCGCACACGCACCGTATGCGCACCCTCCCCGAACCGAGCGCGCACCCTCCCGATCGCGCACTGAATGCTAATTGGCTGTCGAGTGTCTCTCTACATTCGAAACCAGGAACTGTTGGCGGCCATTTTCTGCCTCGGTAGAAGCGAGGCTGAAGATGCAAGGGGAAAAAGTGTGTAAAACATATAAAGGGGGCAGAGTGGAAATACTCTGACCCTCTAGAGGTGCTTAGGGGTCCCAGAAGGAGCCCCTGGGGCCCCCTTTTAAAAAAAAACAAAAAAAAAAACTGCGAAATGCGCGCACAGTGCGCGCATCCTATCGCGTGGGGGACGCGGATCCACAGATTTTTTTTTTAAAAAGACAAGAAATCATTGGTTGTATGACTACTTTGTACACTGAAAGGTAGGGTGTATATTTCTGTTTTTTAAAGGTATGATTCTTATTGGTTAACAAAAACAGATTGTAAGGAACATTATATATGATTAGCTGATATGTTGAAAAGTGAAGCACACTTCCTCTCTTGTGTAGGAACATTGTGTGCTGAACTTCTGACCTGTGTGCTTAGTGCAGTGTTCCATGACCTGTTTCTATGGTAACAGGCAGAAGGCAGATTGGGGGAAGGGTTGAAATGTCTTTCAGTTGGAAAGGGTTGAAATGTTTAACCAATAGAAATGTGTGTTTGCTTTTGAGTTTATGTGTGAAGGATTGTGATTTGATGTTTACATGTATATGTGTAGAAAATGAAAGGGAAACCTTTCCATTCTTTGTTTTTGCTGAGAGGTGCACAGTGCAGAGGTTCTGTAAAAGAAAATATGGTGAGTGACTGATACACTTCTTAATCTACAAAAGAACTTGAAAGATGAGTTATTTAATTGTGAGGGAATGTATGTAGACTATTTTGATTTTAATCAGACTAATGTATTTCTCCTGCTAAAGTGTAGGGAGTACTTTTTTTTCTCTGCAATCTTATTGACAGTGTGTGTGCATGTAGAAACCATTCTGTGATAAGCATTTGTGTTTTTCATGTGTTTGCAGACAAATAACTGTGCTGTTTTTATATTTTGGTAGAATTAGAAATCAGTCATTGTTTATGAATTTGTGAAATGAGTTATGTTATGTTTCTCTACTAAAATGTAGTACTACTTCTAGATGAAAAAATGAGTTTTGGTATAGTGCGAGGGATAGTGTTGTTTGTCTAGAATCACACAGTGAGTCTGTGTGCATTTGGGAACCACTGTGAGAGAAGCATTTGGTAACATTGTGTATTTGCTGAGAGATAACTGTTTTAACCTGTCATGTTGTGAAGTTTTAGTAGCATTAGAAGGCAGGTATGGCTTATGATTTGATTAAATGAGTCAGGCTTTGACAGAAAAGTGCAGTCCTGAAATATGTAGATTGTGTGCAGTTCCCTTACCACTTGCACTGTAGTGAATGAGTTTTGGTAAACTCCTAGGGATAGTGGTGCTTGTCTAGAATCACAGTGTGAGTTATTGTGTATTTGGGATCAGTGTGAGAGAAGCATTTGGTGACATCATGTATTTGCTGACAGATAACTTTTTTAAAACCTGTCATGTTGTGAAGTTTTAGTAGCATTAGAATCCAGTCTTTGCTTATGCGTTGATTAAATGAGTCAAGCTTTGACACTGATGTGCTGTACTTAAATTTGTAGATTGTGTTCAGTACCATTAACTCTTCTAGACTAGTGAATGAGTTTTGGTAAACTCCTAGGATAGTGTTGATTGTCTAAAATCACACTGTGAGTCTGTGTGCATTTGGGTAAGGATGGTGAGAGAAGCATTTGGTAACATCGTGTATTTGCTGACAGATAACTGTTTTAAAACCGGTCATGTTGTCAAGTTTTAGTAGCATTAGAAGCCAGTCTTTGCTTATGCTTTGATTAAATGAGTCAGGCTTTGACACAAAAGTACAGTCCTGAAATATGAAGATTGTGTGCAGCTCCCTTCCCACTTCCACAGTAGTGAATGATTTTTGGTAAACTCCTAGGTATTGTCTAGAATCACACTGTGAGTCTGTGTGCATTTGGGAACCACTGTGAGAGAAGCATTTGGTAACATTGTGTATTTGCTGACAGATAACTATTTTAAAACCTGTCATGTTGTCAAGTTTTAGTAGCATTAGAAGCCAGTCATTGCGTATGTGTTGATTAAATGAGTCAGGCATTGACACTAAAGTGCAGTTGTGAAATATGTAGATTGTGTGCAGATCCCTTACCTCTTGCACTGTAGTGAATGAGTTTTGGTAAACTCCTAGAGATAGTGGTGCTTGTCTAGAATCCCACTGTGAGTTAGTGTGTATTTGGGATCACTGTGAGAGAAGCATTTGGTAACATCATGTATTTGCTGACAGATAACTGTTTTAAAACCTGTCATGTTGTGAAGTTTTAGTAGCATTAGAATCCAGTCTTTGCTTATGCGTTGATTAAATGAGTCATGCTTTGACACTGATGTGCTGTACTTAAATATGTAGATTGTATGCAGTACCATTAACTCTTCTAGACTAGTGAATGAGTTTTGGTAAACTCCTAGGATAGTGTTGCTTGCCTACAATCACACTGTGAGCCTGTGTGAATTTGGGTAAGGATTGTGAGAGAAGCATTTGGTAACATCGTGTATTTGCTGACAGATAACTGTTTTAAAAACGGTCATGTTGTCAAGTTTTAGTAGCATTAGAAGCCAGTCTTTGATTATGCTTTGATTAAATGAGTGAGGCTTTGACACAAAAGTGCAGTCCTGAAATATGAAGATTGTGTGCAGTTCTCTTACCACTTCCACAGTAGGGAATGATTTTTGGTAAACTCCTAGGAATAGTGGTTGTTGTCTAGAATCACACTGTGAGTCTGTGTGCATTTGGGAAGCACTGTGAGAGAAGCAATTGGTAACATTGTGTATTTTTTAGCAGATAACTCTTTTAAAACCTGTCATGTTGTCAAGTTTTAGTCTTTGCTTATGCATTGATAAAATGAGTCAGGGTTTGACACTAAGGTGCAGTACCATGTACTATTCTGTTCACTGTGGCAGAACTGAAAATTTTAAAGTTTTACCTAAGCACTGTCCTAGAAGTAGTCTGATTATTTAGTCGGTTTCTAAGTACCAAATAGATTGCTTCAAATGTCTATGCAGTATGCATGTAGTGTTCTAACATACTATACACTTGCCTTTTACACCTTCAATTCCCTAGTCAGTATCCATACACTTCCAGGAAACACCCTGTCACTTCCTTTGCAGTCCTCTAGAGACCCATTCAACAGCATGTACTAATCTATTCACTGTGCCAAAACCCAAACACTTATAAATTCACCAAGACACTCTCTTTCCAGTACTCTAATGTTTCAGTCACTGCCTAAGTATTCATGCACTGAGCCAGGTCTTAGCACATGGACTTCTTCAAACCCCTATCCACTATGCATGCAGTCCTATAACCACCTACACAATTGTCTTTCACACCTTCCATTCCCAAGTCAGTATCCATTCATTTCCAGCAAACACCCTGTCACTCTCGTTGCACTCCTCTAGTGACCCATTCAGCATCATGTACTAATCCATTCACTGCGCCAAACCCTAATAAATTCACCCAGGCACTCTCCTTGCAGTACTTTAATCATTCAGTCAGTACCCAAGTACTCATCCAGTGACCCAGGCCTTAGTATATGGACTGCTTCAAACCCCTATCCACTATGCATGCAGTCCTCTAACCACCTACACAATTGTCTTTCACACCTTCAATTCCCTAGTCAGTATCCATACACTTCCAGGAAACACCCTATCACTCCCTTTGCAGTCTTCTAGTGACCCATTCAGCATCATGTACTAATCCATTCACTGTGCGAAAACTCAAACACTTATAAATTCACCAAGATACTATCTTTGCAGTACTCTAATCATTCAGTCAGTGCCTAAGTATTCATGCACTGAGCCAAGCCTTAGCACATGGACTGCTTCAAACCCCTATCCACTATGCATGCAGTCTTCTAACCACCTAGACACTTTTCTTTCACACTTTCAATTTCCTAGTCAGTATCGATACAGTCCAGCAAACATCTTGTCACTGCCGTTGCACTCCTCTAGTGACCCATTCAGTACCAAGTACTAATCCATTCCCTGTGCGAAAAGCCTAGCACTTATAAATTCACCTAGGCACTCTCCTTGCTGTACTCTAATCATTCAGTCAGTACCCAAGTAGTCATGCAGTGAGCCAGGCCTTAGCACATGGACTGCTTTAAATGCCTATGCAGTATGGATGCAGTCCTCTAATCACCTACACAGTTGTGTTTCACACCTTCAATTCCCTAGTTAGTATTCATACTCTTCTAGCAAACACCCTGTCACTCACCCAGTGTGTCTCCTTATAGTACTGTAATCATTTAGTCAGTTAGCATGTAGAGTTTTAGTGAGGTAGGCTTTAGGGCATGAACTGCTTCAAAGTAGTATGAACTATGCATGTAGTGTTTTAACCATCGTCACACTTGTGGTTCAGGGACATAGTTTCTTAGTCAGTATTTATATAAAATGTGTTTGTACAGTAATGGAATAGTATAATTTTGAAAGTTATTAATATACATTTATTTGTGATTGTTTTTTACAGATATAGAATAGGAGTGTTTCTCATCTGTTTGCACTCTTCTCGTGCAAGATTGTTCGGATGAAGGGTCCTTCGGTGTTTCATCATACTTGCCGTGCCGTACGAGTATTTCTTGTTAGGATCCCCTCGTGACAGAACTCTTTTGCAAATCTTGCACGTGACCAAGGTGGCATTGGTCTTTGTTTGCCCCTTGAGAAAAGTAAAACATTTCCTCACCACTGAAGAAAAACGTTGTGTGCGTGGTGCCTTCTGCAAAAAAAATTCCTCAGATTCGGGAAATATTTTAAAGCGGCAACATTTACAGTTTTTGTAAGTTAAACGTATAAAATTTTGTTAGCTGTATGCATTTTATATATCTGTGATTTGTTTCTTGTGGTATTTTGTTGAGAATAGCATGTTGGTGTTTTTAACAATCTTTCTGATTTTCCAGGTCTGTCGTCGACATCCATGGTCCCCACAGGAGTGTTCCACCTTGTTGTTTTGTATTATTGTTGAGACATTTTGTTTATTAGTTTATCGTTCATATATATGTTAATAAAATAATAAAGCTTGAAAATAGTTTATCGTTTACATATTTATGATTATAAAAACTAAAGTTTGAAAAAAAAATTATTAACTTTTTTGGTTGTTATCTTAACTGCTGTGTGACTCTTTCTTGTTCTTATTACTGTTATTTGACGGAGTCCACCATGGTGTTAAATTTTGGGGCACTTATCGCTGGAATACTGGTGATATCTGCAGTTTGCACCAACTTCTGAATAGTGTGTTAGATTTATCTCAACTTTTCTTCCGTTAAAGTGCTGATAATGAAATGGAGACTAGCCGTGCAAAAAGACACGAGGTGCACCTTTCCGATTTATTCTAAATACTAAAATCCTGTATTGAATTGCACTGAGGTATTGACTGCACTTACAGTGTACACACAAAATCTATTAAGAAATCTCATTGTATTTATATTGATTGGGAATAGTGCATCAGGTGCTGGATCTTGACGAGATACACTGCTCAGTTCGTATATTGTTCTGCACACGAAAAAAATCACATCACAACTTTCACACCAATTGCAATGAGAAACAAATTCCGTCGAAAAGACACGTTAGCACCAGGGATTTTACACCTGCTTTCTGCTGGTGTTAAGCAGGACAACTACCTGCACCATGAAAGGGAACACAGCCAAGAGCCACACCAGAACACCCAGAGGTGCCATAGAGTCAATGAGCATGATACAGGGATATCCATGAGGGCCAGAAGACTCATCTCAACAACTCCAGGACCGCCAATGCCCCCCAAACCCACATCTTAGCAAGTATGTCCCTGTGGTCATTGTCTTAGCATGATAGGCACGAGCCCTGCTACATCACAGTGTGCTGTTACCTCGGCGTTGGCAGTGAGCCTGGACGTGTAGCTACGCACGCATCCTCCTGCATGCACAACTGGCGTGTGCTGGTCTAGGGTTCACAGGTCAGTGCAGGGGTGTGCCTATCCGGCAAGGGGAACAGAGTGTCTCGGACATGTCCGTGGACAGGAAGTGCGGTAAGTGTGTCTCTGTGTTCTGGTGTGGCCTGCTACAAGAGCCGCAGCAGTCGATGTTGTAAAGTGGCATGCACCACCTCCAAACGGCACTGTGATGGTGTAGTTGGAATGTAGCAGGACATGCGCAAATAGGAATTACAATGGTGTGCCGTACGAGTGCACGAGATACAACAGCGCACCGTACAAAAGTGTTCGGGCTCATGGGAGGGAGGAGCAGCCGTTTGGCAACATAACACACAGTGAACTAGATGTGACAACGAGCCCGACCCCGATCAATATGACATCAACCCTGTAAGCACTGTATGTATGTCCTACTACATGTCCCCTCTTTACCTGCAGCACCCCAACATCCGGGACAGACAGGCAGCCTTCAGAAGCCCGGACGAAACAGAGGAGTACTGCTTCTTTAATTGAGAAGAACTCGCTGCCGACCACGCCCCCAGTGGTGACGTCGCGGAGAGGGCACGGACAAATCCCGGAAGCAACACAGGAGAGGTGTGTGTGAACACCAGTGAAGAGCGGAGAGAGGAAGGAGAGAGTCGGTTGGAGAACACGGAGGAAGAGACGGAGGACGAGTGCCCCAGAGACCTACCAGAGTTGCCGGTAGCAGAGCCAGGAGGCCAACGACCCCGCGACTCGCCCCGCCACGTTTCCATGGGAGAAGCGTGGCAACAGCAGGTACGGGCTCGCATAGCGGGTTGGGCGGGACGCCAGCGTTTGCATAGATCATAGGAGCCGTACCCCTCACCGTACCCTTTCCACACCACACTTGTCACGCAGGTTGAGAGTACTGAGCACGGTGTGTTTCCTCCACTCCCTGGCCCCTTTTTCACGTGTTTATCTGTGAGCACCCAACTGACCCACATCTCCCTTCTGTCCCTCTTGCACCCCACCCTCATCACTTGGACCGGAGAGTCTCCCTGTCCTGGAGTCCAAGGCACCCTGGAGAGGACCAGGAGAGGGAGGACGCCTGAGATCCACCACCCGGCCCAAGACCTCGAGAAAGAGACGTCTCTACCATAATATCGTCCCGCAAAACAGAGAAAAGGTGTACATAGAGCGAATAAATTGTCACTAAAACACCCTCCTGCCTCTGAGTCTCATTCCCTCCCACAACACTAGACCATGTGCCACATGCTGGGCATCTCATCCATGATGACCACGTTCGCAGACATCCCACAACACCAACGACTGGCCTTTGTACACATCCTGAATGAATGCAGCGTGTTTTTCACTTCTATGCTCGTTCAGTGGTGTGATGTTGGCGGGTTGTGTGACTTGTGCTCCTTGTTGGTGTGTTTCATTTTGGCCATTGTTAGTCTATATGTGTGTTGTACTTAATTGTGCATGTGTGCCATTCTGCCCATCTCCCCCCCTCCCCCCATTCCCTGCTTCTTCCTCTTCCTGGTGCTGTTGTGTCTATAATTTTGATGCTCCACACATAAATACATGTAAAGAATAAATTAGAATAGTTCCTTGATTCTTTTAGGTTTCAAAACTTCTTTATTGGTTTCTTTTTAGTTTTCCATATGAACCGTTTTTTTAATATTCAACAACACATAGAAGTCAGAAGTGCAACATATTCTATCAACACACTTTCTAGAACATTCTACAACACGTGCAGGTTAAAAGTTCATACATTTTTTTAAACTTAACGATATTTTTTTTGCAACATTTTCCTGAACATTTAACGACACGTGCAGGTTAAAATTTCACGATTGTTTTAAGTTCGAACAGTGCCTTCCAAATGCAAGTAGCAGGTGTGGTTGAGCTGAGCAAATTTTATCCTATGATATGTACTCCACGTTGAAACTGCTTTTTCTTAACCAGTCACAAAGATGCTTTTCATGATATCTTTAGAGATAAGTTATAGATAGGAATTAGCATTTAAAAAACCTTTGAAATTCACTGAAAAAACCATAGGTTTCATGCACGTTATAGTTAGGAATTGGCATTTAAAAAACCGTCATCAGTGATGTCATCAGTGAGGTCATTTGAGATGTCATCAGTGATGTCACTGACCATGTCATGAGTGATGTATTATGTGACGTCATCAGCAGTGCATTGCGGGGGCGCGAGTTATAGTTAGCTGAACTAACTATAACAGGGGAATTTCTAGGGTTTTGTACGAGGGAAATGTGCAGCTAACTATAACACCCCTGAAACCTATGGTTTTTTCAGTGAATTTCTAAGGGTTTTTAAATGCTAATTCCTCACTATAACGTGCCTGAAACCTATAGTTTTTTCAGTGAATATATATCTGTATAGAATTTTTTTATGTAAAAAAACAAAGGTTACAGGGACGTCATAGTTAGGGCGACATTTCACTCGTACAAAACCAGAGACATTCAGCCATTATAGTTAGCTGATCTGTCTATAACTCGCGCCCCTGCAATGCACTGGTTATGACCTCACATCTTAAATCACTCATGACATGGTTAGTAACATCTCAAATGACATCACTGATGACATCGGTGATGACATCATCCAGTGACTGAGAGTATTTTTTAAAAGTTTGTGAATGTTAAATAAAAATACCAAGGTGTGTTGGTGAATCAGCAGGTGTATGAATGACTATATGGATGAGTTAGTGGGTGTGTGACTGACTGTATAAGTGAGTGATTAGGTGTCTCACTGAATGTATGGGAGAGTTACTGGTTGTGTGAATATGTGTCAGTTGATGTCTCATTGGGTGTGTGAGTGTGTTAGTGGGTATGTAAATGGCTACATAGGTGATTGGTTGGTTGTCTGACTACATCTATGGTTGTCTGGGTATCTGTGTTTGTGTGTGAGGAAGTGTGTAACTCCCTATATGGATCAGGGAGTCGATAAGTCAGTGGCTGTATGGGGTACTGTTGTGTGTATGAGCACTTATATGGGTGAGTGAGTGTCTGACAGTGTCAGTGATTGATTGCATGTGTCAGTATGGGTGAGTAACTGAGTAGGTGAAAGGCAGTTTACATGAATGACGGTGTATATACGTGACTGTATGTGTGAGTGAGTGAGTGAATATGAGAGTGGCTATTTAGATGAGTGCATGATTCTGTCAGTGACTGTATAGCTGAGTAAGTATGTGTTATTATTTGTATGAGTAAGTAAGTAGATGGGTGTGTAACTGGGTGAGTAAGTGGCTGTATGATTGACTGTATGGGTGAGTGCCTAGGTGTGTGAGTAGTTCCATGGGTGACTCACTCAGTGTATCAGCACCTTTATGCGTGTATGAGTAGATATGTCAATGGCTGTATTAGTGAGCGAGTGGACCTATGAGTGGCAGTGTTGGTGAGCGAGTGGATGTGTATATAGATCAATAAATCAGTGAGTGGGTGTGTACTAATATGACTCTTTGAATGGGCTTGTGAATGGCTGGGTGGGAGTGGCAGTGGGTGTATAAAAGATTCTATAGGGGTGTGACAGTGACAGTGGGTGTATAAAAGATTCTATAGGGGTATGAGTGTGTGCATCAGAGATGCTGTGGATGATGTCATCACTGATGTCATCAGTGATGTCCCCAGTGATGCCACTGACCATGTCATGAGTGATGTAATATGTGTGGTCATAACCAGTGCATTGCGGGGGTGTGAGGTATAGTTAGCTCAGCTAAGTATACCTGCTGAATCTCTTTGGTTTTGTACAAGTGAAGTGTCAGCCTACCGTCCCTTCAACCTTTGTTTTGTTCCTTGAATATCTAAGGTATTTTAAATGCTAATAACTAACTATAACGTCCCTGAAACCTGTGTTTTTTTAGTGAGGTTTTTTAGCTAGCAGTCACGTTTGCAGAGTGGTGGAGAAAGGGGTCTGGGGCCCTGACCAGATCTCAGGAATTCCGTTGCACAGGACTTACAGGAGGTACCAAGAGGGCTTCTTGGCCCCCAAGGTCTCTTTGCAGTAAAGTGGACTTCATCCCCCAACCAGTAGTTCGCCAGGAGGTGCATTTGCAGAGTGGTGGACAAAGGGGGAATTGCCTCCGAAGACCTCTTCGCAATCTAACTTACTGGATGTAACAGGAGTGATCGTTGGCCCTAAGGACATACTTGGGGGCCAGCTACCCCTCCTATTAACTCCAGTAAGTCACACACAACAGGTTTTCTGAGTTATGATAGCAGGCTATGCCCCCTTTGTCCACCACTTTGCAAACACGCTTCCTTGTGTGCTCCTGCTTTGAGGATGAAGTCCCCATCTCTACTGGAGGTCCTTAGGGGCCAACTAGCTACCTGTTACCTCCAGTAAGCCCCACACCGAGAGATTGCTGAGAGGTGGTCACAGGCCACGCCCCTTTTCTCCACCACCCTGTAAATGCACCTCCTGGTGCGCTCTTGGTTGGGGGATGATGTCGCCTTGCCTCTTGAGGGTCCCTGGGGGCCAATTAGCCCTCCTGTTACCTCCAGTATGCCCCACTCAGCTGGATTGCTGAGAGGTGGTCAGAGGACATACCCCCTTTTTCCACCACTTTGCAAATGCACCTCCTGGCAAACTGCTGCTTGGGGGACGAAGTCCACTTTAGTCCTTCGGCCCTCAGAAAGCAAGTGGACCTCATCCCCCACCAGTAGTATGGTATAAAAAGGGGCATGGCCTTCAACCACCTCTCAGCAATCCTACTTTGTGGGGCTTACTGAAGGTACCAGGTGGGCTAGTTGGCCCATAAGAACCCTCAGTAGTGAAGGGAACTTCACACAGCAAACCAAGAGCCCGCCAGGAGGCGGGTTTGTGGAGTAGTGACGGAAGGGTTTGGGGCCTCTGGCGAGTTGTCGGCATTCCTCCCAACTTTGAAATATCTCCGGGATGTGGTGGCTGTGTGGGGCAGCTTAAGACCCCCCACACTGTACTTAAAAATATAGTCCCTGGGAAGGTGGTGGTCCTGGGGCTGCCATGCATTTTCTTAATCATTTAAGCTCCGGGGAGGTGGCAGTCCTCGGGGCTGCAGGAGGGCCGCGTAGCCCCCCCACATTCAATTTAAAGCTTTTTAAAATCATACTGGGACCTGGCCCACCGGACCGCCAGTAGGTAATATTTTTTTTTATTAATATGTATACAATACATAGAAAACAAAAATCTGGAGTGAAGTCCACATGAGTGCCGATTACATCTTTTTTAAGGGAAAAGTGTTCTTTTTTGTGTTTTATGAGATGCGGCAGTTGTCCCGCAATTGGCTCTAAGGGCAGTTTGGAAGCACACCAGCAACCACAGATATGGACTAAAGGAAGCTACAATGCAGGCGTGCACCCTGCAGCCTCATTGATGACACCAAAAAAGGAAAGGAGCAAGAGTAACCAAAAGACAGGAATTGGAGGATTCTCGCCAGACGATGATCTCAAACTCCGGTAAGCAAAGGCGAACAAAGGGGAAGTGGGAGTCAGGTGTGCAGTCACCTCCTTTCTGGGTTGAGGGAAAGTAACCCAGGTAAAGGAGCATATAAGTGGACTCACAGAGTTTTAGAAAGCAACAATGACTAATGAGGAATATGCAGGACGGAAGAAGGATGCTTTAAAGTTATTCACATAAATTGCTTCCCGAAGCAATAACAACTGCATACATGTAACAGCTTTTTCAACAAGCAATGATATGGGCAAAAACTTACAATAATTTGAAAAATTAAAAAAAAGAGAAATATCTCCATGGTGGAAGGTTGCCTCCTTAAAACAATATGTACAAATGGGCAGGGTACCTACAGGCCTATGAATTATGATAACCCCAACATATGAAAAGCCTAACCAAGGGTTACTAAAGGAAGGGGCTGAGAGTAGCATGGGGTGCTCAATGGCATGATTCACACAGTCATGAAATATGCAGAAATAGAAAGAATTGAAGTCATTGAAAAAATAAAGGAATAAACAGCGATGTTTGACAAGGAAGGAGATCAAACAAGAATAACAAAGTTCAAAAGTGATTAAAAAAATTGTTTGCAAGATTATGAGAAAAGAATAAAAGACAGAAAAGCTGCGGAGCCACTCGATGTATATCATATTGATCTAAAGGAATCAACTCTGGGAATAGATGATGCTAACCCTTTTCGACCTCGATCGATGTATATTCCACAAATGAGCAGAGACAATTTAGATATTAATTCAGGCAATGTCATAAGGGATTTGAGAGAAACATATCAAACAATTGGTATTCATAGGAAACAACAGAATCCAAAAGAAAGACAAATTCTCCAAACAAATGTAAAGATAAAAAACACAGCTGAAATAATAGTCAAGTCCTCGAATAAAGTTCGAAATGTAGTTTTATGGGGAAAAGATCTATATAAAACAGAGGCACTAAACTAACTTAACAATACAGATTGCTACAAGAGGATAATGACAGAAGAATATTCAGGGGTAAAGGAAAGCTTTACTGATAGACTGAGTATGTGGAAAGATCAGAATCTACTGAGTTGGGATGAATTTCGTTTTCTAAAACAGCAACATCCAGTTTTACCCATCTTTTATATGATCCCAAAAATTTACAAGGATTTAAAAAAAGCCGCCAGGAAGACTGATAATATCAGTGCAAAATAGTCTTTTTGAGAATGTCTCTAAATAAAAATCCAATTATCATAACTCTTCCATTATATTCAAAGGATTCAGCGGACCTTCTGAAAGACATTTATGATGTCAAATGGGAACAAAATATAATTTTAATGACTCTAGATGTCTCAAACTTATACACGAGCATAAGGCATCATGATGGTTTGAAAGCAATGGAACATTTCTTAAGAATGAAACCTATCAGATTTGCAGAACACACCAAGATGTTGTTTCAAATAATAGAATGGTACCTAACAAGGTACACTTTTCTGTTTGAAAAGGAATTGTTCCAACAAGAGCAGGGGACAGCCATGGGGACCTGCTTTGCTCCCAGTTATGCCAATTTACATCCAGGCTGGTGGGAGGAGTAGGTGCTTGACGGGCCGTACTTGAAACATTGGTCTGAAAAGATTTTAATGTGGTTAAGATATATTGACAACATATTTGTGCTGTGGCAGGGAACAGAGACAGAAGCGGATCAATTTATTAGTGAGTTGATTGAGAATGATTTGAATCTAAATTTTGTGGAACATAAAAGTAAAATGTTAGTGGAATTTTTAGATATTAAAGGGTGGGTAAAAGGAGAGAAGTTGGAAAATACAATCTTTAGGAGACCAACTGCAGGGAACACAATCCTACATGCCAGCAGTTCACATCCAACCCCTTTGATAAGAAACATACAATTTGGAGAGGTCTACAGAGCCAGGAGGGCAGGTAGCCCTTTGGAGGAATACGATAAAATAGAGCAAGAAATTAAAAATCCTTTTCTCCAAAGAGACTACCCATCTACAATTCTAGCATTATCATCCAAGTAGGCAAGGAGTATGAATAGAGAACATGTATTGTTTGAGCCATTGAAAACTGCTATAAATAAGAAGAACAAGGTAACTAGGCCTGGGCGAAAATTTCGTGCCGAAGGCGGAAATTGCGATAATTTGACATTTTCGCGTTCCTCAGAAAGTGCGAAAATGTCAAAATTTCCGCATTCCGCAGTTTTGCGATAATTTGGTTCTTTCTCGCGCTGTAAAATAATATATTCTTGCGCGCGCGCGATCGCCTTACCTAAATCCCTGCATTCGCCGACAAGTTTTCTTGATCCGGTCGCGTTCTCCATGAGATGTTGTATTGTTTTTAGCCATTTGCGCTGTCTCGCGACAGTTCGCACCCGCAGTGACGTCATGCGTCGCGCGATCACGTCTTTCTTCTCGCGATCATGCACCGCGAGACAACTGAAAACAAGATGGCCGCGCCCGCGAGCAACCACATGGGTAAGTTGGCGAGCCGCAACCATGCAGAAAATCTCGCGAACATGCGGGAAAAAACTTCCGCATCTTCGCGATATTTCCGCGTGTTTGCGATAATTTTTAAAATGTTCGCGATAATTTGCGAAAGTGGATTTCGCAAATTCCGCCCACCCCTAAAGGTAACACAAAATACACATAGATTCTTAAAAACGTATAATATAGAGCATATGAAAATTTGTCAAATCCTAAAATAGCACTGGAACTTTATCAAAGGATATCTGGTAATAGGGCAACTGATAACTAAACATCCACAGATTACACATAGAAAATCTAAATCACTAAGAGATTATCTAGTGAAAAGTGATTGCTCAGGAAGTACACTCCATCAAACCTGGCTCCAACAGAAAGAGGGATTTAGAAAAATTTAAAAATGTAAGGCCTGCCAGCATGGAGAAAGCATCTCGATTTAACAAAACATTTTTAACAAAACGATAAAAGTAAAGGGAGCCTTAACATGTAAGACACATTTTGTAGTGTATATCCTAAAGTGTCCTTGTCCAAAAATATATGTAGGGAGTACTACATTGCCAGTGCACAAAAGAATATTACAGCACAGTAGAGCTATAATCAATAAGGATCGCAGTTACACTGTAGCTAGTCATTTTGAGAAAGAACATCAGAGCAACCCGACCCAAATGAGATATAGTTGTATAGCACAGGTAGCCAAATGTAGAAGAGGGGGAGACAGAGAGAAAGAATTAAGAAAACTAGAATCTTTCTTCATCTTGAAGCTGGATAGCAAAGAAACCAATAGTTTTAACATGGATGAAGAATTGTTCACTTACCTTTAATGAAAACAATTCCCCAAAATGCACTTTACTCATTGAGAGAAACTAAAAAATTCATGGAATAAAAATAGTGGAGCACTAGCACTTTAAGAATAAAGTAGCACTTTAGTCAATTACTTACACTTTAGATTTTAAGTTATTTATTTTCTATATAAATTATTTGTGAAGGAACTAAACATTAGGAAGAACAAATAAATTGGCCAATGTAAACAGTATTGTTACGTAAGAAATATTAGACCCTGAGAAATAGTTCAAACAAAATCTCAAGGGCAGAAGTTTAGTAGAGGAATCTTTCTTGAAATAAGCACTTTATAAGAGAAAGACACTTTGGGCACATAAACACTTTGGAACAGTGGACACTTTAAAAAAAGATGAAAAATATATTAAAAAATTGTAGCGATAAGCATGGGGTAGATCACATGAAAACACCTTCAGGGACACTAGCCATGGGACAAGAAAAACTGTGTTTGCTTAACATTTTTAAACATAAAATATTGTATCAAGGGAACTTTCCATTAATATATATGAAGGCATACAGAAAAGGAGAATAGCTGTATTTGGAATTTCAGTTCAAGCATAAAAAGCAATGTATTGCATGTTTCAAAATGGTGGCGATGTTTTTCTGATAGAGTGTATGCAAACACCTCAGTAATCGTCCTCTTTTAATGCTCAAATGAAATAATGTATTTAAATAAAGTAAAAAACGGTGCTCATCATCATGAACAAGGCTGCATCTGGCAGCCTAAACGCGTAGATGATTGTATCACTCATAGGAAACTAAAACTGGAGTGAAGTCCACATGAGTGTCAATTCCATCTTTTTTAAGGTAAAGGAGATCTTTTTGTGTTTTCTGAGGTGCAGCAGACGTCTCGCAATTGGCACTAATGGCAGTTTGGAAACACGCCAGCAACTGCATATATGGACTAAAGAAAGCTACGAGGCAGGCGTGCCCCCCACGGCCCTGATTGATGCTGCCAAGTAAGGGAAAGGTGATCTTTTTCATATAAATATATATATATATATATATTCACTTAAAAAAACATAGGTTTCACACATGTTATAGTTAAGTGGATATTTCACTCGTAAAAAAACAATGAAATTCGCCCGTTATACATACTTCAGATAACTATAACTATATGTAAAAAATGTAAATGTTTTTTTCTGCCTTTGGGGTCCTTCATGGACCCCTTGACAAAGGCTAGGGGGTCAGGAACACTCTACCCTGCCCCCTTTTCACGTTCGCCACCTTCCTTTTCCACTCTCGCACTGAAAACAAACAAAATGGCGGCCGACACTTCCTGATTTCGACCGATTCGAACGTTGACTGACATGTAACAACCAATCAGAATTACGCTTGCGCAGGTTATGGTGCGCGCACGGTGCGCGCACGGTGCGCGGCTATAGATATGTATGTGCTTTTGAAAATACAATTTTCTCTGGAAATACTGAACAGATTGACTCCATATATGCAAAAAGGCACTTCCCTGACCTGAGGACTACCTCTCTGCCAAATTTCAAGTAATTCTGTCCAGCCGTTCGGGCTGTACCTTCGACTAAAGGTCCTATGGGAAAATGCATGAGGAAAACGCGTTTTGGGACCCCCCTTTTTTCTCGGCCCCCGCTTGACGAATCCCCCCGAGACTTTCAGGGTAGGAGCTGAGCGGAGCGCCCCATTAGTTTTGAAAATTTCGCGAAGACTCCTCAACCGGCGCCAAAGTTATTCAAAATAGAATTTTGAGATTTCCTACGGAAACACGGTCCTAACTATAACTATCTACTGGCGACCGCCAGTAGATAATATATATATATATATATATATTCACTGAAAAAACCATAGGTTTCACACACGTTATAGTTAGGAATTAGCATTTAAAAAACCTTGCAAATTCACTGAAAAAACCATAGGTTTCACACATGTTATAGTTAGCGGAAATTTTACTGATAAAAAACCAGTGAAATTGCCCCGTTATAGTTAGTGCTGGCAACTATAACTCACGCGACCGCAATCCTCTGCTGATGCTAATACTGTATTTAGACACTTATTTGCCCATGTCTTCTTCCATACATTTTTAGCTATACATATATTACAAATATTTTTTTTTCATAAAGACACATATGTCATCTGCAGAAGATTGCGGTCGCACGAGTTATAGTTGCCAGCACTAACTATAACGGGGCAATTTCACTGGTTTTTTATCAGTAAAATTTCCGCTAACTATAACATGTGTGAAACCTATGGTTTTTTCAGTGAATTTGCAAGGTTTTTTAAATGCTAATTCCTAACTATAACGTGTGTGAAACCTATGGTTTTTTCAGTGAATTTGTACGGTTTTTTAAATGCTAAGTTACTTTACGCCATTCGAGGCGTGCGCGCCCACTTAACGCAGTTCGTTCCGTGCACGGTTTTTATCAACTTTCATAAGCCCTGTACATTTGGTGGCCGCCGGCCACCAAAAGCACAGGGGGTGGGGGCAGTGTGGATAGTGTTTTTTTTATTTCGAATTTATAATTCCATGTTGACAATATTTAGTTTTTTATCCCCTGTAATATGCCCTGTACATTTGTTTGGCCTTCGGCCACCAAAAGCACAGGGGGTGGGGTGAGTGTGGATAGTGTTTTTTTTATTTCAATTTTTTTACCGTACGCGTACGGTACGCGTAATCGGCGAAATTGCCGAAAAAATAAAAATTCCGTTTTTGCTCTTGGGGGATCTTTGGGGACTCCCTCAACATGGCTATGTGGGTGGGAGTTGTCAAAACAGCCCCTTTACATGTTTTTGGGCTTCATATTTTAAAAATCACTCTCAGTGCGAGAGACAAAATGGCGGACGCCGCTTCCTGGTTTCGGCCGATTCGAATGTTTACTAAGATCTAAGAGCCAATCAGAATCGCGCTCGCGCACGCCACCGTACGCGTACGGTAAGCGTACCGTAAGCGCACCGTAAGCTGGCTCAGATATATATATTGATTTAAAGGCTATTTTCTCAGATTCTACCGAACAGATTTACACCAAACCTACAAAAGGCACTTCCTTGACCTGAGGACTACCTCTCTGCCAAATTTCAAGTAAATCTGTTCAGCCGTTCGGGCTGTAGCCCTGTCTAAAGGTCCTACGGAAAAATGCATGGGAAAAACGTGTTTTGGGACCCCCCTTTTATCTCAGCCCCCGCTTGATGAATCCCCCCGAGACTTTCAGGGTAGGAGCGGAGCATAGCGCCCCACCTATTTTGAAAAATTCGCGAGGATTCGTCGACCGGCGCCAAAGTTATTCAAAATAGAATGTTGCGGATTTCCTATGGAAAAGGGGTCCTAACTATAACTACCTACTGGCGACCGCCAGTAGGTAATATATATATATATATATATATATATATATATATATATATATATATATATATATATATATTATATATATATATATATATATATATATATATATATATATATATATGTGTGTATTTTTTCCCCCACATATATATATATATATTTTTTTTTTGTTCACTTCTCCAATGCCCACATAACATAACATAACATAACATAACACACGACTGCAAGCATTCAATCTATTTATTTTCACCAGGACATAACACAAAGAGTGCCTCTCTGACACGTTTCAGCTTAATGATAAAGACTGTTACAGGAGAAGTAATATACAATGTGTCAGGCAGGCTCAAAATAATGATCATACTAAACTTTTAGCCTGGAAAAGAGGGGGTCAAATAAGCTCGGACTCGGATTCAAAAGAACAGAATCAAATTCCCTGGCAGATCCATTACTTCTGCTTGTAACAGCCTGATGGAAAATACTTCCAAATATGTCGACTACTTCTTACAGATTTTTGTGCGCACTTTACTGTCTTATTTACAGGAGAGAAGTGATTTTTTTACGCAAGTTAAGGGAGGTTCACTGGGATTCTGATTGCATTTTAATTACACTTGACGTTACGTCACTATATACAAGCATTAGACATCAAGATGGTATCAAAGCCATCGAGCATTTCTTAAATAAAAGACCAATGAGCTTGTATATGCACAATAAGATGCTAATTGACATGACAGTGACGTGTCTGGATAACAACTTCTTCCTATTTAACAACCAAGTATACCAGCAGACCTGAGGTGTTGCGATGGGGGCTTCCTTCTCCCCAAGCTATGCCTGTTTGCATATAGGGCTTTGGGAGGAGCAAGTCCTGTCCAACACCTTTTCGGAAGTAATGAGTCAATATGTAAGTTACTGGTATAGATATATAGATGATCTATTCTTGATCTGGAGGGGCACTGAAGACCTGGCACTCCAGTTCATTGAACAGATCAACTCTCATAATCTCAACTTACACTTCACTGCAACTATGAGTGAAAAAAGTGTATACTTCTTAGATGTTGAGGTCTTTATTAAGGAAGGCAAAGTTGAATCTAAATTGCACAGGAAACCCACGGCTGGGAACACTGTATTACACGCAACCAGCCACCACTCCAGACACCTCATCCAAAGCATACCTTATGGAGAGATGCTGCGTATTAAATGTATTTGCAGCACCTCCGATGAGTGTCATTTAGCTCAGCCTGAGAGCAGGGAGAGATTACACCCCTAAAATCATTCATGCGGCCATCGCCAAGACTAATAATATCGCGAGGGATGAGTCTCTGGCTATTAAATCTACCATTCTTGACGATGATAATAAACCTTCTGATTTCATTACCTGTATGATCCTCACATACAACTCACAACATGGGCAAATTCAAAAAGTCCTTAACAAAAATTGGCCCCTGATACACAATGATCCAATATTAGGAGACATTACATCTAAAACTCCAGATATCACATTTCGGAAGGCACGGGCAATGAGTGACATATTAGTAAAAGGAAGTCCAAAAGTCATAACACCTACAACTTGGTTATCTTCCCGTAGAGGATTTGTGAAATGTCCATCATGTAAGGCAACTAACACCACAGCATATGCATGCCCATTCAAAACAGAATTGGTACCTATTACCAAATATTTAACATGTAAAACAGAGTATGCAGTTTATGTGCTGGAGTGTCCTTGTGGCCTGCGATATGTAGGCAGTACAAAGATGCATGTTCCACAAAAGGATACTCCAGCACATAAGGGTAATCAACAACTGTGACCCCTCATACCCCGTTGCGAGACATTTCAGGGATGTACATAACCTAAATCCAGGGTTCCTAAAATATTTTGTGGTGGATAGTGTCTTACCTTTGAGAAGGGGAGGCAATCGTGAGTCACTTCTCTGCTTATTGGAGACTAGATACATTTTGGAACTGGACAGTAAGGCTCCTTCTGGGATGAATTCAAGTGAAGATTTCTATACCTGATTGTAACTCAAGGCTTGCTGATGTCTATTTTGATTAATATTTGCTGTTAACTGTTTACATTTTGTAATTTGCTGCGTCTCAAGTTTTTAAAAAAAATATTTAAGTAATTTTTTAGCACAGTTGCACTTTGCACTTTAGTTAGGTGGCACTATAAGACCAAAAATAAATTGGTATTAGTATTTTTTTTTAATAACTACATAGAAGCAGAATCAATGCCCACTTAGGGCTTTATTCAGTTCCAGCCACAATAGGATTTATGCCAATGTATGCATTAATATATGGGACAGCGAACGGTACCCTATATACTAGAAGAGGTTTTAAAAGGCATATATTTATTATCATTGTATTAACTTGATACATTTTAGGCTTTTTAACTTTTCTAAACCAATTTTATACTTGGCATAATGAGCACATAAGATTTTAAATGATACTTATTCATGAACTGATTTTAGGTATGCGTTTTTTATCTTTATTTCACATGTACAGTTATTTCAATAATGTTTTAACTGTTATGTTATTTGTTGTTCTTAAACTAAATATGGCTGGTTATGTGGTACAATGTGTTTAAAAGAAAGACCATGTACATATATTTTTTCTATGTCCATCTTGTCATGTGACAGGTCACGAGTTCATACCCTTGCACTTTAAAAGGTTTTTGCACTTCTCAAGCGCGTTATGTGAACATGACCTCTGGAAGGTCTAAACGCGTTGTGGCGGAGGTGCGGTGGCTTATAAAATAAAAATTCACTAGCACCAAGAAAAAGGGTCCGTTTTCGTAATTTTCCTACAAGTGGATTCTGTTGTGGCGAAGTTCTTTGTATATATATATTGACAAAGGATTCATTGAAGCCTAAATGCGTCTCTTTGGTCTGGGGGTCGAAGGTGACCTGATACAATAAAAGAAGCCGTATACCATCATTTTTTTCACTTCTCTAATACCCAGGGAGAAAGAGGGAGGCACACGACTGTAAGCATCCAATCTATTTACTTTCACCAGGACATAACACAAAGAGTGCCTCTCTGACGTGTTTCGGTCTTCTGACCATATTCATGGGTGTTACAGGCAAATCAACTTGCCATGTGACTGCTGTCCTTTATACTAACATCACTTCTGATGCGCCAGCCAATCGGAAATGCAAATGATGCATTATGATCTAAATAGAAAATCAAAACTATTAAGTATTATAAACAGCAATCTGACTGGAATACATCTTTAGGTTTATATGTCACAGTTCTTGTAATTACTTTCAATCAATTCACTTTGGTCATGTCCATAAAACAATCACTTTGCTGTCCAATGTATAGCCCTAATCGAAAGGCGAACACGGGCCTTCTACTCAGTAGAATCTGTGGCAGCACAAGTCACCTACAATCCTCCAGATGACACAGTGCCGACATTTGCGAGGTGGTGCCTCCCCACAACGGCGTTGGGCTACGCCCTCAAATATATAGTTTGCTTCTCCAATACCCACAGAGAAAGAGGGAGGCACACTACTGCAAGCATCCAATCTATTTATTTTCGCCAGGACATAACACAAAGAGTGCCTCCCTGGCGCGTTTCGGTCTCCTGACCTTATTCATGGGTGTAAGAGGCAAATAAACTTGTAATGTGAATGCTGTCCTTTATACCTACGGCACTTCTGATACGCCAGCCAATCGGAATTGCGAATTACGCATTATGATCTAAATAGAAAATCAAAATGATCATTTTTTAAAAACAGCAATCTGACTGGAATACATCTTTAGGTAAAAATGTCACAGTTCATGTAATTACTTTCAATCAATTCACTTTCGTTATGTCCATAAAACAATCACTTTGCTTGCTGACCAATGTATAGCCCTACTCCAAAGGCAAACACAGGCCCTCTGCGCAGTATAATGCGTGGTAACACAAGTCAACTACAATCCTCCAGGTGACACAGTGCTGACAT
Source organism: Triturus cristatus (assembly GCF_964204655.1). NCBI lineage: Eukaryota > Metazoa > Chordata > Amphibia > Caudata > Salamandridae > Triturus > Triturus cristatus. The sequence goes on along the minus strand of NC_140594.1, from coordinate 541,516,292 downwards.
TTTAGAGGTGGTGCCATCCCCTACCGGTGTTGGGCTACGCCGTCAAATATATAGTTCACTTCTCCAATACCCACAGAGAAAGAGTGAGGCACACGACTGCAAGCATCCAATCTATTAATTTTTGCCAGGACATAAAACAGAGTGCCTCCTTGACGTGTTTTGGTATCTTTACCTTATTCATGGGTGTAACAGGCAAATCAACTTGTCAAGTGACTGCTGTCCTTTATAACAATGGCACGTCTTATATGCCAGCCAGCCCATCATTGCGAATGATACATTATGATCTCAATATAAAATCAAAATAATCATGTTTTATAAACAACAATATGACTGGAATACATCTTTAGGTATAAATGTTCCAGTTCTTGTAATTACTTTCAATCAATTCACTTTCGTCATGTCCATAAAACAATCCCTTTGCTTGCTGTCCCATGTATAGCCCTACTCCAAAGGTAATAAACGGGCCCTCTACACAGTAGAATCCGTGGCAGCACTAGTCACCTACAATCCTTCAGGCGACACAGTGCTGGAATTTGCGAGGTGGTGCCATCCTGTACCGGCGTTGGGCTTCACCGTCAAATATATAGATCACTTCTCCAATACCCACAGAGAAAGAGTTAGGCACATGACTGCAAGCATCCAATCTATCTATTTTTGCCAGGGCATAACACAAAGAGTGCCTCCCCAATGCGTTTCAGTCTCCTGACCTTATTCATGGGTGTAAGATGCAAATCAACTTGTAATGTGACTGCTGTCCTTTATACCAACGGCACTGCTGATACGCCAGCCAATCGGAATTGTGAAAGATGCATTGTTATCTAAATAGAAAATCAAAACAACCATGTGTTATAAACAGCAATCTGACTGGAATACATTTTTAGGTATAAATGTCACAGTTCTTGTAATTACTTTCAATCAATTCACTTTGGCCATGTCTATAAAACAATCACTTTGCTGTCCAATGTATAGCCCTACTCCAAAGGCAATCACGGGCCCTCTTCGCAGTAGAATCTGTGACAGCAGAAATCACCTACAATCCTCCAGGCAACACAGTGCTGACATTTGCGAGGTGGTGCCATCCTGTACCGGCGTTGGGCTTCACCGTCAAATATATAGTTCACTTCTCCAATTCCCACAGAGAAAGAGGGAGGCACATGACTGCAAGCATCCAATCTATTTATTTTCACTAGGATATAAAACCAAGAGTGCCTCCCCAATGCGTTTCTGTCTCCTGACCTTATTCATGGGTGTAAGAGGCAAATCAACTTGTCATGTGACTGCTGTCCTTTATTCCAACGGCACTTCTGTTACGCCAGCCAATCGGAATTACTAAAGATGCATTATGGTCTAAATAGTAAATCAAAACAATCATGTTCTATAAACAGAAATCCGACTGGAATACATCTTTAGGTATAAATGTCACACTTCTTGTAATTACTTTCAATCAATTCACTTTGGTCATGTCCATATAACAATCACTTTGCTGTCCCATGTATAGCCCTACTCCAAAGGCAAATACGGGCCCTCTACGCAGTAGAATCTGCGGCAGCACAAGTCACCTACAATCCTCCAGGGGACACAGTGCTGACATTTGTGAGGTGGTGCTGTACTGTACTGGCGTTGGGCACCACCTCGCAAATGGACTTACCCTGGCCAACAAGGAGAAATGTTTCTTTTTTCCTGGTTTTTGCTGTTTTCATGTGTGCTGTGCTATGCAGCACACCTCAAAACAGCAAAAGGCCAATGATTGTTTATGTACAGGAAGGTCCCCGTTCCTGCACATAAACAATCATTTTTTAGAAATGCAGTTTTGCAACTTCTATGTGTACTGCATTAAGCAGCACACATAGAAGTTATAAAACAGTATTTCAATATTGTTTATGTGAGGAAGAGGGGCCTTCCTGCACATAAACAGTGTTCCCCTCAATGCACACACCCTTGCACTATGGTGCAAGGGTGTGTCGGAGTGTCAGTGGCGCAAGAGAGAGAGAACAAGCCACTAACCTTGCACAGCAGCCAGCGGGGACGACATCAAGCAGAAAGGCCTCCCTATTCTCCAGGACACACTTCCCCACAGCGTAGAGGACACAACTCTGGGAAAGAGCACCCACGAGAACAGGGAAGTGAAAGTACTAAGGTGGTAGTTCGGAGGGTCTGGCTCTCGGGCAGGGGAATGCTGCAGTATAGGCGCCTCCTAACGACGTACTGCACAAATGACAAATGACAGAGGTCGGTTCAACTATCAGTGTTAGCAGTATTATACTTTGCGACCCCCCCTACGCTTAACCCTTCAGATACTCACAGGTTTAGGTAGGAGTAGATGTCCCTTCCTTGATACTGTTTTCACCCTCCCTCTCAGGATACAAGTCATAAATAATAGTAGTTCTGGAAGTAATCCGCCTGGCTGTTAATTTCACAGACAGCGGTTCGGAAATGATCCCCTGCGAGAATAAGAGTATGAAGTCAGGGTGACAAGATACTTGTTACCTGTCACGGCGGGGTCTCGTATCTTCGACCTTGAGGCGGGTAGGAAAGCGTCCGCCCTCAAGGCACCTTACTCACTCCAAGGCGGGAAGGAAAGCGTCCGCCCTCGGAGCTCCTCTTTGTAGTCTCGGGAACCGCGGAGTCAGGAAGGGCGCACCACGGCGCCCGGCGGGTAGGAAAGCGTCCGCCCTTAAAGCATAATACGTACTCCGAGGCGGGAAGGAAAGCGTCCGCCCTCGGAGTTCCACTTTGTGGTCTCGGGTTCCTCGGGGTCTGGAATGGCACACCACGGCGCCCGGCGGGTTGATTACAGGGACGGAAACTCCAAGCGGGAAGACAAGCGTCCGCGAGTTTCCAGCTTGACGGGAAATTCAGGTGTAGAATAAGCGAGGGGGACTGGAAGTGTTCCCTCGCCGTCGGCGTCCATGAAGGATTGTCAAGCACCGTCTCATCACTGAGGCGGTGCTTATATAGGGTAGGCCGTTCTCCCCCTGTGAGCTGAGTTTACGTAAGCCCTGCCCCGTTGCCTCCTGGGAGTTGTAGTCCCTTCGGTTCTCGGACTGCCTACCTCGTCTCCCACAGCTGCCTGAGGACTTGCGGGGGTGTGTGCGGCCTGGCCCTTGCCCGCTACAGCCGATGACCGTCACAGAGCCCCCCGTAAGGACCGTCGTCTCGGCGGTTGGCCTGGCTTCCCCGGATTGTTCTTATGAAAGAGGTCTAATAGATCTGGGCAGTGGAGATTTTGCAATGGTTCCCAGGTTCTATCTTCCACTCCATACCCTTTCCACTCAACTAAGTATTGAACCCTTCCCCTGACCAGTCTAGAATCTAACAGTTGCTGGACCTCATATTCCTCCTGACCTTCTACCTCTATGGGAAGGGGCCGATCAGGTAATCTCATGTACTCTGGACATGGTTGGAGCAGGGATACGTGGAATACAGGGTGTATGCGCCATGCCGGGGGTAAGGTCAGTTTCATGGTGACGGGGTTGATAATCCTCTCGATGCTGTAAGGACCGATGTACCTGGGTTTCAACTTTCCCGCCCCTTCGAGGTGTAAATGTTTTGTTGCTAACCATACTTTGTCTCCAACCTGATAATCGGGTTCTTTGGTTCTTTTCTCATCAGCGTACCTTTTTTGTGCTGCCTGGGCAGTCAGCAAGTGTTGTTTTGCATCCAATAGGACCGCCCTAAGATGAGCATGATGCTCCTGTATGCTTGGAAGTTTAGTTACAACTGGCCACTCAAAAGGGAGCATGTTAGGATGGTGTCCGTTTAGACAAAAGAAGGGGGAGCCTCCCAAGGTAGCATGGTCCGCGTTATTATAGACGAACTCTGCCATCCACAACAACGTGACCCAATCCGTGGTGTTCTGGATAGCAAAGCATCGTAGGTACTGCTCCAACGTCTGGTTCAGCCTTTCGGTTTTTCCATCCGTTTGTGGGTGGTAGCTGGATGATAGGCGAGCGTCGATCCCAATTGCTTTGCATAAGGCCTTCCAGAAGTGGGAGGTGAACTGTGTTCCCCGGTCCGTAATAAAAACACTGGGTATTCCGTGGGCTCTCACTACGTGTTGTAAGACTAGCTGGGCTAGTTCTTAGGACGAAGGAAGCCCTATCACTGGTATAAAGTGACCCATTTTCGTTAAGTGATCCACTATTACCAGGATTGTTGTGTATTCCTGATAGGGGGGCATCTCTACTATAAAATCCATGGACACTGTATGCCAAGGTCTAGGAGGGATAGGTATGGGCCGAAGTAGTCCTGTGGGTTTGGAATGTTTAGCTTTCCCTTGTGCACATACACTACAACTTGTCACGTAGTCCCGGACGTCTTCTTTCACTGATGGCCACCAGAACGAACGTTCGACGCAGGCCGTCGTTTTGTGATCCCCCAAGTGCCCTCCTAAGAGAGAATCGTGGGCCCATCTCAGGACTTGTACTTGCAGGTCAGGGAGGGGCACGTACAATGCTTGGTAATGGTATAACAACCCATTCTCCAAAGTTCTATGGTCAGGGCCCTCATCTAGCCAGGTTTGCACGTCCATCCCTTCTGTGGCTGTCTTGACTTCTGCCACGAAGTCTCGTGAGGTTAGGAGAGCTATGGATTTGTCAGGAAACACCGTTTCTTCAAGAATAAACGGACTGTCTGTCGGCGGTTCCTCTTCTGTGGTCAGACTGCGGGAGAGTGCATCAGCTTTCCCATTCTGGGGTCCCGGGCGGCACTTTATTACGAAGTCGTATTCTGCGTAGAAAAGGGTCCATCGTAATTGGCGAGGTGTAAGGGCCTTAGCAGTCTTTAGAAATAGGAGATTGCGATGATCCGTGTAAATTTCAACGGTATGTTGGGCTCCCATAAGATAGTGTCTCCATTCTTCGCAAGCCCTTTTTATGGCCAGCAGTTCTTTATCAGTTACTGAGTAATTTATTTCACTGGGTGTAAGTTTCTTGGAGAAGTATGCCACGGAGTGTATTTGTCCTGTTGTTGGATGTCTTTGTGACAGTACTCCTCCCAAGGCGAACTGTGAGGCATCTGTCTCCACTATAAAAGGGAGGTGTGTGTCCGGGTGTCGAAGGATGGGAGCTCGGGTAAATTTGGATTTCAACAACTGGAAGGCACTTTCGGCTTCTTCTCCCCATACAAACGGAACGCCTTTTCTCAATAGAGAGGAGATGGGATGTATTATCTTTTAAAAGTCCTTGATAAACCTCCTATAATAGTTTGCGAAACCTAAAAAACTCTGGATGGATTTCACATGTTGGGGGGTTTTCCAATGGGTGATGGCCTCGATCTTTCCGGTTTCCATCTGAAATCCCTGAGCGGTGATTACGTATCCCAAAAATGCTACCTCCTGGACGTTGAATAGACACTTCTCCAGTTTTGCATATAGATTATGTTGTTGGAGTCGATTTAGGACCTCTTTAACGTGCTCGACATGCTCTCTGGGACAGGAAGAATAGATGAGGATGTCGTCTATATACACTACGCAGGTAGTGTCAAGCAACCCCCTTAGTACCTCATCCATGAAGTATTGGAATGCCGCCGGGGCGTTGCATAGCCCAAAGGGCATCACTCTGTATTCAAAAAGTCCTAATTTAGTCCGGAATGCGGTCTTCCACTCATCCCCGCTTTTGACCCGTACCAGATGATATGCTCCTCTGAGGTCTAATTTCGTGAAGTAACGGGCTGCTTTAAGTTGGTCCAGAAGAACGGGTATCAATGGTAGGGGATACCTATTCTTTACGGTGATGCTGTTTATTGCTCTATAGTCAATGCATGGTCTGAGCTCGTCACAATCTTTCTTCGGTATGAAGAAAAGAGGGGATGACGCCGGTGACGAGGAGGGAGTGATAAATCCGGAAGCCAGGTTTTCTTCCATATAATTCTTTAGGTACAAGGTCTCGGTTTCCGTTAAAGCGTAAACCTTACTGCAGGGGATGTTGGCTCCAGGTGTTAATTCGATACAACAATCGTACTCACGATGCGGAGGAAGTCGCGTAGCTTTTTGTTTATCAAATAGAGGTCTATACTCTTCATACTCCTCAGGTAAGATGCTGTTACTGCTGCGGTTTTCTTGTGCACATGCCACCGCCAAGAGACTGGCTTGCGTGTCCATGGGCTTTATTGAAGGTGTTGTCTGTTGATAGCACGTCTGTTGACAGTAATTGGAGGTCAAAGTCACTGTACGTGTCGCCCAGCTAATAACAGGATCGTGGAGCGTAAGCCACGGCATGCCAAGGATGAGTCTGAATTGTGGTGCATCGATGAGATCGAATTGAATATATTCATAGTGCTCTGTGTTGACTCTCATTAATAACGGAAGTGTATGTGAGGTGACGGGTCCTGAGGTTAAAGCTGATCCATCCACAGCGTTCACATACTCAGGTTTTGTCTTATTTTCATACTGAACACCGATGGCGGATGCATACCCCAGGTCCATATAATTCCCGATAGCACCCGAATCCAACAGTGCTGCTGTGTCCAGGGGTTTGTTTTGAGTCACCCACAACTCCACTCCTATACATAAATGAGCCACCGCCCGTTGTAGCGTGTTGGCGATGACATTAGAGACCTGTGTATGTTGACCGCCCGACCCATCGATCTCTTTCTGGTTCGGGCTACTCAGTTTTCCGCCGCTTCTTGGGTTCCCACCACTGCTTGTGTCCGTGTTGTGACCCCACGTTCCGGGAGTTCAGCTCTGGCTCTGCATTCCCTAATGAAATGCCCTCCTTTTCCGCAATATAGGCATAGCTTCAGTTTACGACGTTTTTCCTTTTCTTCAGTGGTGAGGGGACCTTGGATACCCCCGAGTTGCATGGGCTCTGTTCCATCCATTGTCTTGGGATGTTCGTCTATGGTTTGTTTTGGTTTGGGGTACCATCCCCGAGCTTCTCCTCTGCCCTTATCTCCCTTTCTATCCAGCAGGCGATGGTCTAATTGCACTGTGAGATCTATCATTTCCTCACAGGTTTGCGGCAATTGCACCACTTGAGAGAGGACGTCTTTCAACTCCCCTCTCAACCCTTGGTAAAACAATGACGTTCTTTTCTCCTGGGGCCAGTCGGTTTCTACCACTAACCTGTTAAAGGTGGTTATGTATGTCAACAGGTCTTGAGATCCTTGACGAATGGTTAGTAGTTCTCGGTCCAGAGTTAACATATGCGACTTTCGGTCAAACAATTTCCTCATGGCGGTACAAAAGTCAGGAAAGGCATTCAGCATGGGGTCATTTCTCTCCATCAGCGGTATGGTCCAACTGGCCGCGTTCCCCCCCCCATATAAGACATCATAAATGCGGTTTTCGCCGCATCGGTCTGGAAGACTACAGGCTTGCATAAGAAATGGAGTCTGCACTGGTTTAGAAATGTCTCGAATTTCTTCGGGTCTTCGTAGAAACGCTCGGGTGGTGCCAGAGGGATACCTGTGTTTTGAATGACATGAACCATAGGGGCAGGATCAGAAGCCATGGCTGGGACAGGAGGGACGGAAAAGAACCCACCCACTGGGGGGTTGGCTGTAACGGGGGGAGATGCCGTGTGTCCAGGAGGTGGTAGAGTGGCTTCTCTGATATATGAGCCTGCACCTGTACCCTTTCGGGACAATCCCGCCACCTCTCTACGCAGGGTACCCATTTCCCTTCTTAGGTCCTGATTTTCAAATCGGGAGGTCTGAACCTCCTGCTGGAGAGCTGTGAGGCTATCCAGTAGGGAAGATAAAACCACATTGGTGTCCATCGTCCAGGGTAGTCGTCTAACTTGGGCTTGACAATCTGTCGGAGTGTCAGTGGCGCAAGAGAGAGAGAACAAGCCACTAACCTTGCACAGCAGCCAGCGGGGACGACATCAAGCAGAAAGGCCTCCCTATTCTCCAGGACACACTTCCCCACAGCGTAGAGGACACAACTCTGGGAAAGAGCACCCACGAGAACAGGGAAGTGAAAGCACTAAGGTGGTAGTTCGGAGGGTCTGGCTCTCGGGCAGGGGAATGCCGCAGTATAGGCGCCTCCTAACGACGTCCTGCACAAATGACAAATGACAGAGGTCGGTTCAACTATCAGTGTTAGCAGTATTATACTTTGCGACCCCCCTACGCTTAACCCTTCAGATACTCACAGGTTTAGGTAGGAGTAGATGTCCCTTCCTTGATACTGTTTTCACCCTCCCTCTCAGGATACAAGTCATAAATAATAGTAGTTCTGGAAGTAATCCGCCTGGCTGTTAATTTCACAGACAGCGGTTCGGAAATGATCCCCTGCGAGAATAAGAGTATGAAGTCAGGGTGACAAGATATTTGTTACCTGTCACGGCGGGGTCTCGTATCTTCGACCTTGAGGCGGGTAGGAAAGCGTCCGCCCTCAAGGCACCTTACTCACTCCAAGGCGGGAAGGAAAGCGTCCGCCCTCGGAGCTCCTCTTTGTAGTCTCGGGATCCGCGGAGTCAGGAAGGGCGCACCACGGCGCCCGGCGGGTAGGAAAGCGTCCGCCCTTAAAGCATAATACGTACTCCGAGGCGGGAAGGAAAGCGTCCGCCCTCGGAGTTCCACTTTGTGGTCTCGGGTTCCTCGGGGTCTGGAATGGCACACCACGGCGCCCGGCGGGTTGATTACAGGGACGGAAACTCCAAGCGGGAAGACAAGCGTCCGCGAGTTTCCAGCTTGACGGGAAATTCAGGTGTAGAATAAGCGAGGGGGACGGGAAGTGTTCCCTCGCCGTCGGCTTCCATGAAGGATTGTCAAGCACCGTCTCATCACTGAGGCGGTGCTTATATAGGGTAGGCCGTTCCCCCCCCTGTGAGCTGAGTTTACGTAAGTCTTGCCCCGTTGGGGGGCGCTAGAGGGCGCGCGAGCAGAATGGCCGCACTGCTGTGAGGCTCCTGCTGCCTGGAAGAATAATCCTTCATTTATCCTCCTAAATCCACCGATTCCCCGGCGGAAACCGCGGATGTTCGTTGCTGCTGCCGTGGAGGTTGCTTGGTGAAAGTTTGGAACCGATGGCATAAGAATTACAGGAGATATCGCTGGCCGGAGTTGGAGCGGGTGCGGAGCTGTGCTGCGGCGAAGCGTGGTCCCGGATGTGCAGTTCACGACAGCCCGGGGCGCCCCACGAGGCTGGTAGGCCTCAATGACGGCCCGAGTCGCTCTGCAGTTCGAGCCGCTTCTAACGGCGGAGGATTGGGAGGCGGCACGGGACCCCCCCCCCACTGCGCTGCTGTGACCGGAGAGACGGGAGGAGAAGACGAGGGCCTCTGGTGGCTTGCTGGCCACGGCGGTGCTCGGGGAGGCAGCTGCTTGGTGGTCGTGTTGGCCTCCCCCCCCCCCCCCCCCATGGTGGGGTCGAGATACGGCGCGGGGCTTCTGAGAGCGGCGCTGAACGGCTGTGCAGGGAAGATCTGTCGCGAGGCTCGATCGGCCTTGGAGGCCCAAGCGATTGACCCGAGGTAGCGGCGAGCCGGGAGAGACGAGGCCAGGACGCCACGGTGCAATACGAGGAGCAGAGGAGGAATGGCGCGCCTCTGCTCGTGAAGAGGTGAGGGGACATACGGAGGTGACGCTGGGGCGCCAGCCATCTTTGTGGAATCTCTGCGCCTTGCAGCAGCATAGTGCTGGCCCCACTGTGCAGTGCGGTGATTGAGGCTTTTGGAGCCCCTGAATGCTGGACCGTTGCCCCCTCTGGGACCTACCGTACATTCACTGCTGGTCCTGCTGCCCATTAGATGGTGAGTCTTCATGGCTGCTGAGAGGCCTAATTAACACGTGAGCGGCATTGGAGGGGCCTGCAGTGGGGGCAGTCCATCCTCCCTCCTTTGCATTTGTGTACAGTGGACACTGTGGGAGTGCTTTGCGCCGACTGGCTTCCCTTGACCCTGATTTGGACGGCGCCGGAGGCTCGCCCCTTTGCACACGGCCGGGGGCCCACGATATTGGCTCCTGATGGGTAAGCACGACAGCCGCCAGTCCAAGCTGTCGTTTGAGGCCCCTACAGCGAAGAAAGATGCTCGTAGTGCCCAGGATGCGGGACGAACTGGCGTCCCGCCCGCCGAGGGAGCAAGCGCTGACCCTCCGACAGCAGATTTACGACAGCTGATGCAAGAAATGAGGCAGGGTTTTGCTACTGTCGTGGACAAGGTGGATCGACTGTCATCGAGAGTGGACGCATTTGCGCAGAAACTAGACTCACATGAGGAGCGTATCGCTGAAGCAGAACGGAGGATATCTGACCGCGAGGACTCTGCTGCATCCCAGGCTGCGCAACTCACGAGAATGGATAACGTACTGAGGGTCATAGCTGCAAAGAACGAGGAGTTGGAAGCTCGTAGTCGCCGTAACAACATTCGAGTGGTTGGTGTGCCGGAGTCCACCAATACCGGACGCATGGAGGACTACGTTGAAAAGATACTCCTGGCCACGGTAGGAGGTGAGACGCTGTCGCGGCAGTTTATTGTTGAGAGGGCGCATCGCTCCCTGGGACCGCGGCCTAAGCCTGGCGCCCCGCCTCGGCCCATAATTGCCCGACTGTTGAATTACCGTGACCGGGATGCAGCTTTGCGGGTTGCACGCTCGAACAAAACGCTGTCATGTGATGAGGTCAGCTTCACGATATACCCGGACTTTACTCCTGTCGTGCAGGAGCAGAGGCGTAAATTTCTTGAGGTCAACAGGAAGCTGCGAGCTCAGCAAATTGATTATGCACTTTTGTACCCGGCAAAATTGAGAGTCACGCACCAGGCCAAACAGCATTTCTTCACTAACCCGCAACAAGTGGACGATTTTTTGAAGACTCTTAAGAATGTGCGGAATGGGGAACCTGACCGGGATGCAGAGGACTTGGTGACTGACACCTAGTGGGAGCCCCTGACATTTGTTATTCCTGGCCGTGCCGGCAGCTGGAGGCGGTGGTGGCGGCACCGCGGCGCATCTGATGGACCCGTGGCACCAGCTAGTGCCTCTATACAAGGAACTGCTATGGCCGGCTTTGGGATGGTGGCGGTAATGTATTCCAGGCACCTCTCCCCCCCCCCGTTTCTCTCCCCTGCTGTTGGGACGGGACGGGGCTTGGGGAGTGGATACGGGTGCCCTCTTGCTGTACCTCATAGGGAGTACCCCGATAACTGTATTGACTCTATTGCTCACGTTGAGCGTGTTGTGGGGAGTTTTGGGTGGGGGGTGGGGTTGGGATGCTGGCAAGTTGGGGATGCTTCAGTGGGTGGGGGGTGGGGGCGAGGCCTTCCTGGGGTTTTATGCCCCTTGCGAGTGCTGGGGTTTCTCTGAGATAGCCTCATATCGCTTGAGGACCGGACAGGGGCATATACCAGTGTTACGAATAGTGTCTGCTGATGCAGCCGTGAGCTCCTCTGGGCGGGGAATGGGTCAGCTTGGGATTTGGTTCCTGGCGAGACTTGTGTCAAGTTGGGACATTGTCTTAGGACGGTTCTGCACCCCCCCTAGCACTGTGCCTCCTCTACGGGTGTTGCCCTCCCGATCTGGTGGGTGGGGTGTGCTATCAGTGGAGGGTTGTTCTGGGAAGGACTCGGGGGTGGGAGAATGGGGGGGGGGTATTGTTTTGCAATGTTCTTGTTATGTTTAGCACCATGTATTTTATAGTCTTCTTGCACTGGGAGCGTACAGGTTTGCATACTGAGGTCATGCGAGGGGAGCTCCTCCTAATACTTGAGATGCGGGCGCACGCCCGCAAGTTACTGGGTGAGACCGCTGGCAGGGCCGTAGATTATGAAGCACACCGTCGCGGTGGGCGGCAGACAGGATTGAGCTTTCTCATGTGCACGCATGTTACTTGCATGCGGGGTGATATAATGCTGGAAAGGGATTCCTTTTGCTACAGGCATGGTTAAACCGGACACTGACTTAAACGTACTAACTTGGAATGTGCGAGGTTTGGGGGACCCCAGAAAAAAGAGGCAGATATTATCCTACCTAGATCGACATAATGTCCACATAGCCTTCCTGCAAGAGACACATACACGACCGCAGACTTCACACACCTTTGCTTGTCGCTGGGCGGCTTGCACTTTGTTTTCCTCCTATTCCTCCTACTCTAGGGGTACAGCAATCCTGGTGAAACGGGGGGTGCCCTGGATTATGGAGGGCATGTATAGCGATGATCATGGTAGACACTGCATATTGTGGGGGAGGCTGGGTGGGGTGGCGGTTGCCCTGATCTGCTGTTATGGACCCAATGTGGATGATCCACAGTACTTCGTGGACCTAAATGCGATCATTGTGGGATTGGGACCTAGGAGCCTTGTCTGGGGAGGGGACTGCAATCTCACGCTGGATCCGAATACGGACGGGTCGCATCCGGCCCCACACCACTTCACCAAAGCACGCACACTGTTCTCTGACATATTAGCCGAGCATGCACTGATAGACACGTGGAGAAGCCTTCATCCTGATGCTCGAGAGGGCACACATTTTACGGCACATGCCGGATCCTGGGCCAGACTGGACTATGTTTTCATCTCGCCCCCCTTCTACACAGCTCTGACTAACGCGGAGCATCTCCCTAGAACCTTGTCGGATCATTCGCCAGTCCGCGTCACACTGAGAGCGGCTGACCTAGCCCCCCCAGTGACAGCTTGGCGTATGCAACCACGGATGCTGCTGGATGCGGTGTTTCAAGAAGAACTGCGAGAAGAATGTCTTGATTTTTTTAAACGTAATAAAGACTCGGTACATGCAGTGGAAACTATATGGGATGCGTTTAAAGTGACCCTAAGGGGTATCTGCATCGCAAAAGGTTCGGGTGTACTAAAAAGCATACTATCACGCTTGAATACGCTGGAAACGGAGCTTAAGACATTGGAAAGGTCGCTGGCCGACATGCCAGATGACTCTACACTTGCGCTCCTACGCGAAAAACTGACAGACTACTCGACTGAGGCCAATAGGGAACTGAAGTTTAGGGGTAAGCATTGGGTCGCCAGGCGTTATGGAGAGGGCGAACGGCCCGGGAAAGCTCTTGCGGCGACGATCCGATTGATACGGCCTCCCACCACTGTTTTCGAAATCAGGGAGGCTGAGGGGAGAGTCTATAACGACACTAAGAATATACTTAATGCGTTTGTGGGGCATTATCATCAGCTCTACAAGTCAACGCGTACGGGGGAGCTGCAGCTACAGGAGTACCTAGAGGACGTCTCCCTGGGGTGGCTTAGTGATGCCCAGAGGGAGTTCCTGAGCACCCCCTTTACGTTGGAAGAGGTGCGTGAGGCCATCATGCGCATGCGGTCGGGCAAGGCGACTGGTCTAGACGGAATACCAATAGAATTCTATAAGACCTACATAGAGTTTATGGCTCCCGTCTTGCGCGAGGTATACGAGGACGCCCTGGAGACGGGCCGCCTGCCCCCATCGATGCGCATGGCCCTCATTACGTCCTTGCTTAAGCCTGGGAAGCCCGCAAATGATTGTGACTCCTATAGACCCCTCTCGTTGCTTAATTGTGACGTGAAAATATTGGCAAAATTAATCGCTACTCGTATCAATCTGCTCCTTCCTAACTTGGTTCTGCCCGACCAGGCAGGTTTCGTGCCCGGCAGGGCGACTTCCCATAACCTGCGCACCTTTTTCTCGATCCTTAATTCCGTACACGGGGACCTCCCCATGGCAGCTGTATTTTTGGATGCCTCAAAGGCTTTTGACTCCCTGGAGTGGGATTATGTCTTTAGCATACTGGAACGTATGGGGTTCCCACTCATCTTCATCTCGTGGATACGACTTTTGTATACGTCGCCCACGGCCACGGTGTTGATTAATGGTACTCTTTCTGCGGCATTCCCCATTTCAAGGGGAACTCGTCAGGGTTGCCCCTTATCGCCCCTTCTATTTGCCATAGCTATGGAGCCCCTTGCAGCGAAACTTAGGCAACACCACAAGGACAAGGCATTGAGATGCTTTCAAAGACAGATCCTGATTTCTATGTACGCGGATGATATTACGCTTTATATACGAGACCCCAGCACTAATCTCAATCCGATTCTTAGGGAGTTCATCCGTTTTGGCAAGTTATCGGGGATTATTATTAATTGGAACAAGTCGCGGATCTTCCCTCTTACTGCAGCTACTGAGCGTTTTGAGCTAGATTACCCCCTCGCCTGGAGTGAGGGAGACTTTAAATACCTGGGTATTCACATTGAGAAGGGCAAAGATGAGTTGATGAGAGCCAACTATGGGACGACGATGACTCGTATCTCTGACTACGTTGCTAGATGGATAACGCTCCCCCTCTCGATGGCGGGGCGAGCGTCATTGATAAAAATGGTGATACTACCACAGCTGCTTTATCTCTTTTTAAATATACCCTTTCATCCGGGCAGTTATTTTTTTCGGTGCCTTCGTACTGAGCTCCTCAGACTGGTTTGGGGAGGAAAGTCGCCTAGAATCAAGTGGGAGGTCCTTACTCGGCCCTATATCCAGGGAGGGTTTGGGATACCTGATTTCGAGCTCTATTTCCAGGCGGCGCAGGCCCACTACGCCTACTTTTGGATCCATCAGCCGAGATATATGCCCCAACTTGCTGCGGAGCATTGGCTTTCACACCCGATACCCATAGAGGGTGCGTTATATAGCTCGCTGCGGGGGGAGGAAGCGCTGGCAGCGACGGTGGCGAGCACTGTGCTGGCCTGGAATAAGATCACTGATAGACTGAAGGCCCCTATGTTATATGCACCGCTTTTGCCCCTTATTTATCACCCTAGCATGCCCCTGTTGCAGGAGGGAGGGTTCCGTAGGTGGACTGGCTCTCTCAATGTTAGGACATGGGGAGACCTATACCATAATGGTACTTTCCGCACGCTGGAGCATTTATGCGGTGACACCCACCCTTCTCCTCTAGAGGTGTTTTTCTACATCAGACTTCGGCAGGGGATTAAGGCCTTAACGTCTGACTTCCCAAACGAGCCCCACGCTGTAGCTCCCCTACAGCGCATCCTTTTTGACGAGGCCCCCACCAGGTTGGTCTCTAGGATCTATAACTCGGTACATACCCTGGTCATTGCCCCGCAGCTAGAGGTTCGGGAGAAGTGGGACCGGGAATTGCAGGCTCCCTTAACAGACAAGCAGTGGGAGTTCTGCCTGCAGCAGACGGATCGCATCTCTGCGAGCAGTCGCCTCAGAATAATTCATTATAAATATATCCACAGAGTGTACTATACCCCGGCTCGGCTTTATAGATATCGCCTTCGTGAAGATGGCAGATGCGATAGATGTCGCGCCCCTATGGCGGATTTTCTTCATTTGGCGTGGGAATGTCATGCAGTGAATCAATACTGGAGGGAGGTCTTTGAGGCTCTCTCCATAATGATTAATTCAGAGATTGTACCCTCGCCTGTTCTAGCGCTCCTGGGATATGTAGTGCCAATACAAGCTGCATACCGTAAATTTGTGGCGCTCGCCTTCCTACTTGCCAAGCGGAGAGTTGCATGTAGATGGGGCAGGGGAAGGGCCCCCAAGTTTAAGGAATGGCTGCAGGACCTCACTTACTGTCAGGAACAACTTGCCACATACTCTGAACTCCTACCGCTTACATCGAGACCTGCTGATATATGGGCTCCGCTGCACTGTTACTTATTGAGGGCGGGAAGTGCTGATGTGACTGAGTCGCCTGACTAATTACCGACTGTACGGTTCGGGGATGGCGGGACTCTGAGGGGGTGGCTCCCCCCCCCCCTCCCCCCCCTGCCTCTCACGCACACTGAGACGCTCCGAATACTACATGCCGTGAGAGGGTACTATGTATCTCCCTATTATTACATGGGGTGGGAGGTTGGTGGGGGGCGGTGGGGAGGGGATGGCCTTGCAAATGTCGTGATGTGTCAATGCGGAGCTGCTGTACTTGATGGGATCTGTATCACCGTTACCTGCCATTTCTTACGTTCCAATTACTCTGTACCGCTCTTGAGTGTGCACTGAACCCACTGTATGCTATATATGAGGTGCTGTATGTTCATGTGTTGAAAATTAAAAATAAAGTTTAAAAAAAAAAAAAGTCTTGCCCCGTTGCCTCCTGGGAGTTGTAGTCCCTTCGGTTCTCGGACTGCCTACCTCGTCTCCCACAGCTGCCTGAGGACTTGCGGGGGTGTGTGCGGCCTGGCCCTTGCCCGCTACAGCCGATGACCGTCACAGGGTGCCTGCGTTGGCAGTAGGCTGCTAAGTTTAGCGCCAGTGTAGGGAAAAACATAGGGCTGCACCATTTTCTTGTAAATATGGTGCTGCCCTACGTTTCTGAAGTTGCGGAGTGAGGTGTTAGGACAGGAAGGCTAACGCCTCACTCCACCACTTCCCTTGTAAATATGCCCCAAAGTACTTGGAGCTGCCACCCAGTGAGAAGGACTTTATGAAGAGAAGAGGAGATGCATTCACAGCAGGAATTAGGGTTGCGAGCGAGTTAAGAATGATAGTAGAATGAAGAAGAGAGAGGTAAATGGAAAGCTGCAAGAGAGTGAATAAATAAAAGCCATAGAGAATGGATTGCTAGAGTGAAAGGTTTAAAAGGAGAAGAGAATGTTGATGATGAAGAAGTAAGTTTAGCTGATTCTCCTGTGTGAGTACATGTGTTGTGCTAGCACTTTTCATTATGCCATGTCTCTATGGCTACTCTTGTTATGACCCAGTTGAAAATATGAACTATCCTAGTATTTAACATGATTTACTATCCTGCCTTCTACTGCTAATGTAACTCTCTGGTAGCACTGTGACCTCGCTCTGCCAGGGCTAATGGCAGTTTACAATGAAAGAGCCAGTTTAGCATCTGCTTTGAAATTCATTCTAACCCCAATATGACCCTTTAGCAAAATATGTTCAAGTACAATTAATGTTGAACCATATTCTTTAAAAGAGATAAATGGATGAAAAGTAGCCTTCTGTCATTAGATGTCTGCTTTAAGGGTTCAAAAAGGTCTTTCTCACTGGGCCAATCTGCCCACCCGAAGCCCTGAAATGGAAATATAAAGTGCTTTTAATTGTCTGAGAACTGCATTAGCTGAATGTGGAGGTTCCAAACTCTGTGGACCTCTAGCTTGAAAAACAAGGTAGAAGGTCAGTCTGCAGTGAGATCATTCTACTGCTGATCACAGTTCTCATTATTGTGCTCATTCACATGCATGACAACAATAACAGTAATTGGAGAAGCCTCTTAACGTTTTATATGATGTCAATTGATGTGTTATATGGTTAAAGGAACACAAATTCTAGTGTGACACGTTTATGCGGATTATTGACATTTCTTAAGCTGTCATAGATGCTATACATTGCCAGTCAGTCAGTCAAAGTGGCTTTATTTCGATAAGAAAATATCTTTAAAAGCTTTACAGAAGTAAAAAACACAACAAAGTTAAAATCTATAAAAAACATAGACAATAAATAGCTAAAAAGGTCTAAACACAGAGACCATAATTAAACAATTAGTAGAAGCCATTTTGTCCTAATGAGCCATGCCCAGCTTAAGTATTTGGCTAAGCCGCAAACAAACAGCAGCCGAGTATCTGAACTCAAAATTCGCAAGGCCACGCTGCATTGTCGAGTACCCAGCTCCCTACACAGTGGCTTTAGCCACCTGGAGCGGGGTGCTTTGTAGGCAGGGCATACAAACAGAAAATGGGGGATCGATTCTATCTCCTGTGCACAAAAGGGACAGTAGGGTGTAGTTTGGGCCGGAGGTTTCCACCGGGCGGTCAATGATCTTACCGGCAACACACCCACTCTAAATTTAAAAAACAAAGCTCTATCCCTGGGAATTGTAATGAGGTCCAAATAATGTTCCATAAGTGCTACGTCTTTTACAAGCAAAAAATCCCTAGAGGCATGGCACAGACTAGAATCAGTATTTCTTTTATTTGTTACCCAAGACCAGTATAGGTTCTTCAAGACTGATTTGGGAGGAGCAGACCGAGAATGCCAAGCCCCCTCAAGACCAAGCTCAGTCAACAAGCTTTTCACGTCCCTCAACCACCTTATTTTTGCCCATCCTGACAAGCCTAGAATCTCCTTTAGGCCCTCGGCATAACTGGCCAGTTCCGGGACCCTCCACAGGCGAGCCCACAATAAAAGAGGGCGCAGCCTAGTCTGATCCTGGATGGGACGACATCCCATATCCAACAGGAGGGGAAGAGTGGGAGTGCTCTTAGGAAGGGACATCAGGTCCCTCAAAAAGTTGTTCTCTGAGTACACCAACTGGCTCATATTCTGGGCGCCCCATAACTCTGCTCCATAAAGTGCTGCGCTAACGGCTCTGGCAGCATAAATGTCGAGCACCGGGGCGATAGGTTTCATAGAGGATGCCTTCTGCTCCTTCAGAAGAGCCCCCACCACCCTTTTGTGGCTTAAGATCATTTTAAGGAGGTGGCTGTCCCACTTCATGGTATCAAGGAGGCGTATGCCCAAGTAGTCAAATTCCTTGACCCTTTCCAAGGGAGCCATATTAAGCAATGGGGGCCGACCAAGTTTTTTAGGAGGGTTCAAGACAAGGAACTTGGTTTTATCAGTATTGATCTTTAAACCTGTTGACCTGCAGAATTGATCAAAACCATCCAAGAGACTCTGTAGGCCAACCGGGGTCTTAGAGATTAGCAGGGTGTCATCGGCAAAAATTAAAGTTGGGATCTTCCTCCCTGCCAAGGATGGTGCATCAGCTGGAATTTTAAGGAGGTGATCCACAACTCCATTTATATAAAGTGAAAAGAGTGTGGGAGCGAGGACACACCCCTGGCGCACACCTCTGCTAACTTTAATGCGAGCAGTCCTTTGTCCCTGGGTTCCCCACCTCACCTGTGCATAATTGTTCTCATGAAGTTTTATTATTAGGCACAGTAGGTATGCGGGCATACCTAACTTTACCAAGACCCGCCACAGGCGCTCCCGGGGTACTAGGTCAAAGGCAGTCCGCAGGTCGATAAATGCCAAATACAGGCTGCCTTTGCCTATAACTACCACCTTCCAATAAATCATCAGGAGTCGAAATGACTGTTCGATGGTCCCGGTACCAGCCCTGAAGCCTGCTTGGAAGTCATATAATATTTTATTCTCTTCTGCCCATTGGAGAACCCTGCTCAAAATTACTTTCCCTGCCACTTTTTGGGCCGAGTCTATCAAACTTATGGGGCGATAGTTAGATGGGTCATCCCGACACCTTTTCCTAAAGATCGGGACGACCTCTGCACCCATCCACGACTCTGGGAGTGGAGCTCCTTGCCCAAATGCGTTAAGCAAGGAAGCAATAAGAACCCCCCACTCTCCTGGATTAAGGCGGACAAGGTCCCCAGGCAAACCGTCAGGCCCTGCAGCTTTCAGCGGGACAAGGGATTTAATAGAGTGTTCAACCTCCCTAGCTGTGAAAGGGACATCCACTCCTGAGTCATGACAACCAGAAGTGGGTGGGAAGTAGTCTAGTTCATCCTCCATATTCACGGTATAAAGGGAAGAAAAATGCTCGAACCAGGACTCCTCAGGAATGTTACAGGTAATGAGCGAGTCTGTGGGCCTATGTTTAGCTCTAATTAAGTGCCAAAATCTCCTTGGATTTTTCTCTGCGCTAGCTGATTTCAAGTCACTCTAAAACTTGTCCTCCCAGTCTCTCTTAGCGGCCTGTTGGGCTAACCTATACTTCTTCCGCGCAACCGCCACTAACCCTCCATCCCCTAACTTCACTGCCATAATTAATTCTCGCTTTGCTTTCCGACAGGGAGCGGAGTACCAGCCAGGATTACCCTTTGGACGCGGCTCCCTCCGATCGCCATCAGCTCGAATGGGTATAGAAAAAAGGTCCCCTATTGATCTAGTGGTACTACTAAACAAGGAGGAAACCTCATTAGCATTTAATGTAGCGGCTGATAGCCTTGGGATAATTTTTGACATAATTGCCCTTATGCCCATAACCTTCTCCTCATTGAGGACAAACTTGTCCCATTTTAACCGCCTCCCACAGTTAGAAGGGCAGACTTCTCCGGTCAACCTCATGGCAGGAGGGATTATACGGCTAGTATTCTTGCCCCATAAAGAGGTTAGGCTCAAAGAGAGCGGATTGTGGTCGCTATCCGTAGATGCAACAACCTCCATATCTACCAAATGGGACCAAAGGCGAAAATCTAAGAGGATATAATCTATCCTAGATGTATGTCCAACCCTATTGTAGGTATGTGCCCCTTTCGGGTCAGAGATGGATCTCCCATTGGTCGCCCTTAGGCCGAACTCCAGAGTGAGTGCATTCAATTGAATTGCACGTTGGGACCATCTCTTAATTGGGCTCAAATTAAGAGGCGGAATACCTCTTCGGGTGTCCTCGCCTTGGATGTCTAGGGCATCGTCCCCTGCGAGTGGTTCGTACGTGCAGTTAAAATCACCCATGACTAGAGTGTATGAATTTGGGTTGCACTCCCTAAGCCCGTCCTCCAGGGCCCCTAGTGTCGGGGAAGGCAAACCTCCTTTTGGACCTCTAGTATAGATGTTGAAAATCTCCAGAGGGCTATCACTGCGAGAGCCCCTCATAGACAGTCTCATTAGGTCAGGGGAATTAGTCTTAAGCTGCTTCACCTGCAAGCCCGAGGAAAGTCTCACCCAGATCAGTAACCCACCTGACGGGCGCCCCCTTCCCGCAGTAGGAATACTTGCGGCAACACAAAAGGTCATATAACCCACTTTGTACCGGGGTTCTACGGACCAAGTCTCCTGAAAAGCACAAATGTCAAAGGATTCAATAAAAGAATTCCAGTCAGCCAGCTCTAAATTACAGCTTATGCCCGCCACATTCCAGCTGATCACCTTAAGGTTCTTAATGTTGGGGGCTTGCACTTCATGGAGTAGAAGAGGGTCAGGAGTTGGGCTGGAGGAAGTGAGGTTACTTCCAGCATCAATTGTTGCCGACTCAATTCCGTTTGCAACAATGCTGGATCCAATAGGGGCTATCCCGATATTGCGGCTATGCAAAGGGGTCAAAAAGGGAGGCGAAGAAGGATCGCTGGCACAAGGAGGCTCAATATATACTGTTACACTCAGGTCGCTGTGTGTAGCCCCAGCGGTCCCCAGAGAACCCAAATTGGCCACTCCAAGAGCATCACGTCAGCAGTCCTGCCACGATAGGTATGGACGAGGGCCGGGATTCTGAGACATGAGGATGGGGTCAAGAGTATCATAACGGGGGTACCAACAACCCCTCCCCTCTCTATATGTCTGCCTACCAGGCCGGTAAAATAGTGGAGGCCGATAAAAGTACCCAAGGTCACAAGTACTAATGGCAGATAGGGTGCGGTCAGACTCCTGGCTACAGATATGCCTAGCTACTCTTGGGTCCCTAAAGTTAACTAGGATACAATCTCCTTTTTGGTTCTTTGGCCTGTTGCCCACCCAACCAACCCGTCTCACATGAATAACCTGGCCATCAATATCATCAGGTAGAGGTCTATTTTCTCTGAGCCAGAACACTGTTTTATTTTTTAGCTCAGTATAGGACTCTTTACTGCCTGGATTTAATGGGGGGACCCCAGTAAGGACCACCACAAATGGTTGACAACCAGGGGGAAGACTCGGATATGGTGCAGTTAAAGTCTCCTTCTCTCCTATTTCCTGAACCTTAGGTACTAGGGTGATAGAGGAGATTGGGGGTGTGGGACATGACCCGCCAACAGGAGCGCTGCAAGGAGTATTGGTTTTCTTGGCCAAGGCTATAGCTCCCAGTTTTGAGTGATCTATGGGCTTCATGACAGATTTAGTAGGTTTTTTTTAATTACCAAAGGTTTTGAGCTGTGTTTTTTTAACCATAGATGAAGTCCCTGGTACCTCCCCCCTCTCCCCCTGGATGCAAAGTGGGTTCACACAGCAGGCTTTCCCTGGTTACAACCTGAGCCTTCCCAGCTATGGGTGATGTTGGACCCGAACTCTTTGCAGGGGGCACAGGTAACAAGTGGGAGGATTGCCCATCCTCTCTGTATTTAGAGTTGAATTTAATCAGGGATTTTACCGAAAAAAAGTTGTCGAGGACAGTTTGTTCAAAGGCATCCACCCACTCTGACAATTTCTTTAACTGCTCTGTAACTGGGAGTAACAGAGATTTCATTAGGCATTCAAACTTAGGGAGCAAGAGGCTCTCGAGAGACACACCCAGATGTGAGGCCAAATTTGATTCTACAATCGGCTGTTGAGGGAGAATATCCACTCCTACTACTACTTGCTGGTTATTTAAGGGATCTGACCCCTCCCCTGGGCTCTTCCCCAATACAACCCCCTTGTGGGGATTTTTCTTCCTTAGCTTATTGTGGGGTTTAGGCAATTACCCCCTGCAAGGGCTGGTAACACGTTTTCTTTTGACTGTGGCAGCTCCCCCCACTACCTCTACCTGTACTTGGGGTCAAGCTGAGGAGAGGGAATATCAGGGGCCTGGGACACAGGAGAAGTCGTAACTACTGGACAGGGTAGCTGGAGTGTTGGAGGGCTATCTGATTCAGTTGGATTAACACCACTCTGAGCAATTAGAGACAGCCTGTCCAGGCTTGCTCTAATTCTATTAACTCGTTGCTCATTATAAGGTGAAGGATCAACAATCAGGGGAGCAGGAGCATAGACGGGAGATGGAACTAGTGCCAAGTTGCCCAGGGATGAGCGTTTATCGGTTAGAGATTCCCGAGAGAGTTCACGCTCCGTCCGGACAATCTCCTTCTCTACAATAGAAAAGGCACGTGTTATAAATTGGTCCATGGAGCCACTCACACAGTCACCCCCTCCTTTTCGCAATTTATTCGAGCGAGTTGCCATCGGCATTTAAAGATGCACAAGTGACTCAGAATTACAGCAATGCGCTACCTAAAAGGGTAAAGAGGTAACCTCAAAAGAGGAGAGCAAAGGGCACCTAATATAAAAAGCCACGACCCTGGTCCTTGCCTGGGCAACTTAGGGAGCTGGCCCGGCCCAGGACGGCCACAGACGGTCCCGCCCTTGTCCCGGGCTTGTCCCGGGCTTGTCCCGCTCGCGTCCCGCGAAGCGTGACGCAGGACCAATTCAATATAAAATATGCAAGTTTGGGGGCGGGGCTCACAGGGTGCGCAGACCAGGTGTCAGGGGCCGTGCAGGGACTCCTGGGTGATTGAGTCCCTGTAGCGCGATGCTCCACCCCTGTCCCAAACTGCCAGCCGCCCCGCAGCGTCACCACGAGCTGCACGAAGCGGCACCCGCGCCACCCGCGAAGATGCAAAGATGGCAGCAGATGCAGGTGCAGGTCCACAACACCAAGCCCAGGGCCAAAGGGCAAGGAAAATGAGCAGCGTCCTCAGGTACGGGTCCAAACAGTCAAAGCAATCCACCCAATAGGGATCAAGACATAAATCAATGGAACCTTGCTGAAGTAGGTGTGCCCATTGGATGCGCATACAGGGCTGTTATGCACCATGGGGCAAGGTTTACACTTTGCCAAGTTCGCTGCTCCTGCCCAGTGCTTGTGGGGCAGAATTACTTTCTTCTGCCTCAGGCTGTGTACTAGCTGCTTGCGACTCACGCAAATGGCGGTCTGGTAGTCATGCGTCACGCACACTTTATGGAGGCTGCATTTTACGTTCAGGCACGGGTCTTTAGATGGATCGAGAGCTCTGTTTGTGCTTCAGTCTTGTGCTCTCACCGAGCCCTTTCCTTTGCCACAATAGTTACTTTCCGCTTTTTCTTTTTTATTTTTGATCTCTTAAAATAAATGCTTGTGTCCTTCCTCCTCCCGGTATCCTCTGTGCTGCTGCCCGGATTTTACCCCCTGCTTGCGGCTCTCAATGCAGGTCTGGGCACGAGTCTGAACGCTGCCACTCTCGTCCAGCGTGCAGTCCCTGTGCGGCGCTTTTCTCTGGGTGTTCCCTCGCGGCGACTATTCCCGCAGCTAAGCTTTCCTCGCAGCGACGGGCGGCTTCGATGGCCTCCATACATTGCTTGATCCCTCTTCAAGCTTTCTAGTATGTTTCCGTCAAATATTTTTCGGTTGTACATCACATGCTGTTTTCTGTTATTGCACAAAAGAGTGTTTCAGATCCTTCGATTTAGGACATGATGCCATTGCCTTTAATTTTTTTACTATGTTTTCAGTATTCCATAATTGCTGTAAATTATGGATTTCATCCAATGCGCTGCTGAGGAAAGTGGCTGGTCAATGCCCGTACGTGCAGATTTTAGTGGGAAACCTCCCAAATCAGCATGTTGTTCTTCATTTCAACGTGATAAGCAGCTATGTATCAGCTCTGATGTATATTTCCCCTGGGAACCAATAAATAACTCATTGACCATCGGAGCACTCATAATTAGCACCTCGGATTCCCATTCTTGCCTTGCTTGTGAAAAGGTGGCTAAATTAATAGTATTGCTATCAGTAGAAGACACACGCAGGCCACATTTACATAGATTTTGCTGTGAATTGCTCTTGGAATACTCGTGGTTTACATATACATTTCAGGAGTAATCCTAGGGAAATCCTGGGATTTGAAGAGTTAGTTACAAGTATTACAGGAGTAAGTGCATCTACTCTCAGCAATAGCCCTGTGGATCAGGTCCATTCAATTTGACATGTGCTTATAAATGCCTTTTGCTTTTATTCAATGCACACAGCTGCTGTGCAGGGTAACACATTTTGGCTGTGTGCTAACTCTCAGCTGGTTCATAGTATTAGGAAAAGATACTGCAGTATATAGTTTTGGTTTGGGTGAAATCTATGACTTTAATATACTAATTTATTTATGTATGTATGTATCTAATTACTTCTTTATTGGTGACGCTTAGCAATAACCAGTAGTTTAACTCAGGAAGAAAAAGTCCCACTACTGTTTGAACAGCCAAGCTTGCAATTGTTTCCTGAAAATAAAAATCTCTGAAATGCATCTACTTTTCAAAGGTAATGAATCTCATGCATTTACTGCCAAACAGTTGACAGATTTACCCCATGGAAATGTTTTCCTAGCTTTAGAGTTTGCACAAGGAAAGTAGAGAAAGATCATAGAGCCCTTTTGGGAGTGTACCAACCGAGCAACTGGTTAGGCCAGATTCGTAAAATGCCTTAAAGCAAATGTAGAAGCGCTTAAAAAGAATACATTTGTAGTCAGAAGCAAATGAAGCGTAGACAAATGTCAGGAAATTGATTTTAGTATGAGAAGTTTAAGCACAAACTGTGTTGCAGCCTTCTGGACAAGTCCATCTGCTGGACTGGTTAGCGCATGCATGAATCTCACTAAAGGTCTTTCTGTGATAAAAACACAACCAGAGACCTTAGTCACCTCAGTTATGATGAAATGTTGGTCATCTAACACCATCCCCGGATGTATTGCATTCTTCAGATGCACTGGACAAGTACCTAATTAGTGTCAGTTGTTACTCAGTGGTAATTTGCATTGTGACTTTGTACATCATGATTTTTACATCAGACGCCTTTAGACCATGATGTAATGTACTTCTATGTAAAATACCACTACAATGTGTGCCATAATATTCCAATACCTTTCTAACTCCACATATGTAGAACAGAAATAATACAATACATCTCAAATTAATTCCTTAACATTATAATACAAGTTCTTTCTTTAAAAAGATGTGCTTTAGATACTCCTATAGCCACTCCAGAGTGATCCACTACATGAATCCACAATCCAATGTGATAACCATACAAAATCCACAAAATGATATGCTATCATATAAATTAAAAAACCTGCACCGGAATATCACACAAACACTCAAATATTAACATTCGGCGTGTTGTAATAGAAATTTTCAATAGGCTATAATCTGTTTTTTTTTTTTTTTTGAAGAAAAAGTCCCATCCAGTACCATGTAATCCACAAAATAAACCCTTCAAAAACCTGGAAAGTGTATACAATGAAATCACTACTTTAAAAAAGGCTCCACTACAAATGGAGAAAACAAAGTGTGAAACTGGAAGAAATTAAGTCAGGTTGACAACTTAAAGCCTCCCTACAATCTAATCCAAAATTCCATGAAAACAAATCTAAATAAGCAATAACTATAGTTTGAAAAAAACACACATGCAAGCACAAAGAGGAATTAAATGTCACAAAAAATAAACAGCATAGTAGAACACTACTGGCATGAACTTCAGTAACCTACATATGGACAAAAAGTTTTTTTTTAAATGTAACCATACTAAAAAAACTTCTCTTACCCTTCAGTAAAGGTACCCTTAAAACTAGTAATATTAACAAAAAAATAAGAGTCTTAATAATCTGGCACAAGTTTAACCCTAAATGCTCTGTCGACTGATAAAGCAACAGTAGCAATATGTCAAAGACATTAGTGACAGTAAAAACAATAGAGGACTATGGGCCTTATGTAGGTAAATTACATTTACCGATTCTTAAATACCGAATTTTACCGATTCGGTATTTATGAATCGGTAAATTTAATGTAGGTAAAAAGATACCGATTCGGTAAGTGTCGGTATTTTAGAATCGGTATTTACCGATTCGGTAATGGTAACCTGTATCTCATTGATTCCTATGGGCCAGGAGGCCCATAGGAATCAATGGGAAGCCAGTTACCATTACCGAATCGGTAAATACCGAATCGGTAATGGGGGAGCTCAATCAAGGGTGGCAGGGTGTCACATCGACACCCTGTTGCACCCCTGATTCCTGCATGTGTGCACATGTGGCACACATACATGCCCTGAGGGCATGTGTGTCTGCCACATTGCACACATCTAATGGCCAAATAATGCATTAACAGAGACATTCGTCATTTACCACCAACTTTCAGTTGGTGGTAAATAACGAATCCCCACACCCACCACACACTCCCCCTACATCTCATTTCTGTATGTTGTATTTACCGAATCGGTAAAATTACCGATTTGGTAATTTTACCGATTCGGTAAATTACCGAATACAGAAATGATCCCCCTACATCTCAAAAGCCTAAATACCGGTCGGTAACGGTATATTTACCGAAAATCGGCCGTTACCGACCGGTATTGGGCTACCTACATATGGCCCTATATCTTCAAAATACTTATAAAAAATATCTGTGAAAAATAAATATCATTAAATGCTTAAAAATAAATACAAAACCCTAACATTATTATTGAAGATTTTCTTATTTCTGGTATATTAGTATAGAAAAAATATGAAAAACATCTCGAATTCATATATTTTATTTAACATTAAAAATTAATTAAAGATATTTTTTTCAAATGTGCAATAAGATTTCTTTAATGTTGTATTTTTAATGTGTAAGCGAAAAATAAAAATGCATACCTTATATAAATAAGTAACATTATTTTAAAAAATTTAATAAATTCTCGTTGAATGAAAGAATCTCCACATCCATTACATTAAAAATAAATATCCACCTAAAACTCCAAAATGTAAACAACCAAACAATTTACAAATTACCTTCTCCCCTAAATTAGTTTTAGTACCATAATATTCAACCCTGCTAGGGCTCCTATAACCCTTGCATTCCATCTCTTAAACTAAACACAATGCACCCAAAAAAATTCAACACCAGCATCCCAAAAATGTAATATTTGGGTGAATCATATTCACCCAAAACACAAAGAATAAATATTCACAATACTTTTAAAATGACCCTCTCTTATTAATTGGTTGCACAAAAAATAAAACACTCCCCACTGATTGGCCACTATAAACCTTGCATCCCATCCCTAAAACTAAACAAACTAAACAAAAAATTAACAGTCAATAAATAACATCCTCTCAAAAAATAAACACCAAACCTTAAACTTAAAAATAATAAACAACCCCAAAAATATTTAACCCCAATACATTAAATAAATTATACAACAAACAAAAAAAAAACACTTCCCAAACAGGACTGATATGCACTTTGCATCCTTTCTCTAACTCCCTAACCTCAAACCCATTGTTGAAATCTGCTCAATACCCCTAAACCCAACTGTTTCTTTAACACTACCAACCCCTTAGTAGTCCTAAGCCCATCTCATTTAAAACATTCTTAACGTTACTTTACTACGCTAAATCCAACCTTTTCCTTGGAACCTAACAACTCCTTAGTATACTTAAATTTAAGCCACCCCTGGAACCTAAAAATTCATTACTTCCCCTAAACCAACACCATCCCAAAAGCCTTAAATTCCCTTTTCACCCTTAATCCAAAACCATCCATGAGCCCTAAAATGTCTTACAAATAAAAACCTAATCTCTACCCGATTCCTACCCCTAAAAAGCTTATTTACCAAATATTTACCTAAACTAACATTCACGATCCAACAACTCATGATGCTCAAAAAGATCTTCAAAGGCTCCCAACTAACACTGTGAGAACCATCGCCCAATCACATCACCACCAGCAAGGTGGACTATGGCAATACACTCTATGTTGGAATTAACACTCAACTGGCAAGAAGACTCCATATCATACAAAACTCTGCAGGCAGGCTGAACCTTAACCTCCCACCCCACACTCACATGATTCTGCACCTCAAAGAGTTCCACTGGCTCCTATTTCACAAACAAGCACTCTTCAAACTCCTCAAGCATACATACATAGACGTATGTGACATTGGCCCCACTGATCTCAACAACTGCATAAATATCCACAAACCTATCAAACACCTCGGCTCAACTGGATGCCTATTCATACACCCCAGCATGCGCAGAACCAGATCCAGCATCTTGCCTCCACCTACCTTGCTCCTTAACGCAGGAATGACCTGCCCCTGCTCATTAGAGCCTCTTCCTTAGTTCTTGAATTCCACAAAATCTGAAGACCTGGCTCTTCACCCAGCCCAGGCCACAGCTTGGCTATTACACAAAGATACATAACACAACCTAACATAATGGTACCATGTTGTAATGAGTGTGAGATAACAGCATTGCACCATACCTAAGCAGTATGGCCACCTTCCTGAGGATTAAGAAATTAGAGAGGCACACACTTAATATTCTACAATGTGTTTAACACTAACTCTGCTTAATCAAAATTTAAAAGACAAAGCGTGCTACAGTGGATGGCACTCACTGTCTAACATGTGCCTATTGAGAACTAACAATAACAATAGTCGGTGGACTCGTCCTCTCTGCACTGTTGCTGAAGTGAGGTTACAAAAATCAAAATAATCAGTCTAGACATTGCTCATATTCAATAAATGTAAGATGCATTTTATCCAACATCAAACTGAGAAGTTGTGCAATGTGCTCACAAGTTGAAATTAAATCAATAACACAGTTCAGGGAATTTGAAACATTCCTTCAAAAGTTTAACAGATACAATGAAAATTTGTCATCAGTCCAAATGCTTTCGTCGTGCCCAATGCATTTCGCGCAGTGATTGGCCCTTCCTCAGGGGCTTGAACTCTGGAAATATGAACAAAATATACAGAAAATGTAATACATACAGGTAGCAAGAACATCGTCATTCACAAGGCAACAAACATGAGACATTGACCCAAAGTCAGTGAAAATCTGTACTGCATGGTAAACTTCTGAGAAAGAAAGTAAAAAAAGAGAAAAAAGACCCTCCACCTTCGTGAAACAATGTAGCCAAAATACTCACAGTGGAACACTTAGAAACCTTCTGGTCTGGAAAAGACAGTAGATACAAACACTTTACCAAACCACTCACTAGAAACAATCTGACTAAAGATAGACCCACGTGAAAGTTCAAAAACATCATACCTCTCAAATCACGATCAACAAAATTCGAATTGCCCAAAGGCTGATCAAAAGGAACCTGTCAACATGAAACAAACATCAATAAGGACACAAACTGATGCGTGAATCGTAAAAAGATGGAATATACAAAACAAAAATATTACCTCCACGAACAACCAGCTATCCCCAATGTGCACTGCAAGGACGCTGAAATTTCAAAAAAGACGAGTCTGGTATTCACAACGTTGTAATCAACCGCTGGGTTTAAATGCGTGCCGAAAGCAGGAGTGAGCTATCGTCAGGAAGAATATCAATGACGGACTAAAAACGAAACGGTGAAAACAGCCGCCATATTGAAACCTTCAAATGAATGCTTAACGGACCATCATATGCTGCAAAGTAAAAAATATCACGCTGTCCTCATAAACTGACTGGGTGAAACATAAACACTGCTCCAATGCACCACAGATCTCTGAATACTGTAGCAGATACGGAAAGAACTATCCTCATACACAAAATACACAGAAATGTTCACACGTGGTGAAAAACTCAAGAGAAGTGCTCGGAATCAAAGATTTGGGGCCTCATGTAGGTAGCCAAATACCGGTCGGTAACGGCCGATTTTCGGTAAATATGCCGTTACCGACCGGTATTCAGACAAGTGAGATGTAGGAGTCCAAAAACGACTTTTCGGTAAATATGAGGCGGTAAATACGAATCATATTTACCGAATTCTAAAATACCGAATCAGATTTACCGAATACATACTTAACGAATCGGTAAATATGAAGTGGTAAATATGAAGTGGTAAAAATTAAAATGACATGTAGGAGCACTCGGTAATTAAGAAATCCAAGAAAATCGGTAAATAAGAGTCGGTAATTAACACGGATTGAAAGCAGGTGGTAACCATCAACAGTGCATATAAGCAATCCCAAAATGCAACAGCGTGGACAACATGGCCGCTATGTATGTCATTGCAAGGCGCCTACGTCTACAGGCAGCAGGACTGAGGGTTTGGCGACGGGAGGAACGCATCTACAGACAGCGCATCACACTATTCCAGCTGACTGATGCAGAGATACATGAGAGGTACAGGCTACACCCCGAAACCATCATGGACTTAATCAGGGACCTTCACCCACTCCTGGACCAGCCAATAAGAAGGGCGCACGCCATACCCCCACATGTGCAGGTGCTCTGCAGCCTACATCTGCTGGCATCCGGCAGTTATCAGGTGGTGATAGCTGCGGTGGGTGGTGTATCCCAGAGTTGCCTGTCACGTTTCTTCAGGAAGTTCCTGGATGCCATGATGCAGAGAATGCACCACTACATCAGCTTCCCCAACACACAGGCTGCACTGCAAAAAACAAAAACAGACTTTTATCACATGGCACAGTTCCCCCATGTCATTGGCTGCATTGATGGTACACACATCCCAATCTGTCCACCAGCTGACACAGAGCACATCTACAGGAACAGGAAGTCCACCCACTCCATCAATGTGCAGGTGATCTGTGATGCAGGGAACATCATCACAGATATTGTTGCAAAGTTTCCTGGGAGCACCCACGACTCTTACATCTTCCAGAATAGTGGGATCTACACACGACTGAGTGCCGGAGAATTTGGAGAGGGATACCTGCTAGGTGAGTAACAGTGACGCCCCTTGCAACCTGCAAAGCATAGTGTAAAGAGGCATGTGACTGATGTTTCCCTTTTACTCATCCAGGCGACAGTGCATATGCATGCCGGTCATTCATCCTCACTCCCTACCTACACCCAGCAACCCAGAGTGAGAGACGATACAACGTGGCACACAAAACAACACGCAATGTGGTGGAGCGCACGTTTGGACTACTGAAGAGCAGGTTCCGCTGCCTCCACAAGAGCGGAGGCGCACGCCAGTACAAACCCATCACCTGCTGCAAGATTATTGCCACTTGTGCAATGCTGCACAACCTTGCCACGAAAAAAGGTACAGATGTGGAACTAACATATTTTGAGGACAACGAGGATGAGTCAGGCCAGCCACAGGGCAACGCAGCTAGAGTGCCAACTGCAATCGATGGGAGAGAGAGACGGACAGAGATCACATGCAACTATTTCTGAGTAAGTAAGGGGACACAGCCAGTTGTGATTAGTCATGACGTAGTTTTAATGTGGCACCACGCCATGAACACATGAACAAGCCAATATGGCAATATACCATCTATACAAGGAGTATGTCCAGGGTTACGTCACCCATTGGGAAGTGGCTAAGCAGGGCCACATCATTGTTTGCGCATACGCGCTGCAGTGGTGGATGGCACGGCCTGTGCATCCTCACTAGAGCCAACCCCAAGCCGCCTGCTGCTCCTGCGTCCTTCTGGGACGGGGGGTGTGATGCTGCTCCTGCTGCTGGTGTCGATGCTCTCCGCAGCATCCCCTGCAGCAGTTGTCGACGCCTGACTAGTTAATAGCACCCCTAGTGCACTTGTCACCTGCACCATCCCCCGAGACAGGTCGCTGCAGCAGTGTGTCAGGCCCTCCTGCATCGTCACAGAGCGCCGGCACAGTAGAGAAGTCGCAGTTGCCAGACGGTTGAGTGCCCTGTTGGTAGTGTCCCTTCTCTGGCGTTCCCGGCGCCGTGCTTCGATGTCAGCATCTAATTTGCTGCACAACTGCTGGATTGACTGGGACATGTCCCGAATGCCCGCAGCCATGCCGCTGATGTTATTGTCCATGTTGACTAATGTAGTCTTCATCACCCGCATGTGCCTCTGGACTGACATGACTGCCTTTGTTTGCAGGCGCTGTTGTTTCAACATTTGGCCCTCGAGACCCAAGAAGACACCATGGCCGTCAATGGGTGCTGGTGGACTCTGGACACGCGACCTGCGGCGCCCTCTTGCTCCCGTCTGTGCTGCCTGTGAGGTGTGGGGCACAGTGGCATGGCTCCCTTCCTGGGGCCTGGTGAGTTCTTCAGGGCCCATGCTGTCGTCTGACGAGGTGTCTAAGGCTCGTAGCCTGGCTGCTGGACGCCTCCTCATTCTCACACCTGCAAGCGGAGATGTGGCCGGTGATTCAAACATGAGTGGCGATGCTGGCTCTGGGTGAGGTGATACTGGCTCTGGGTGAGGTGATGCTGGCTCTGGCTGCGGCGAGGCTGCCTGTGTTGGTGGTGCAAGTGGGCCTGCTCCCTGGTCCGAACTTGTGCTGGCTAGAGGTGATATTTGTGGCCGGTGTGCCGTCTCTCCTGCAGCATGCCCTGTCTTGCATGATGTCACATCTGTGGACAGAAATACAACATTGGCTCAGTGTCCCCGAAGGGCTGCATTGAAAGCGTCACAATAAATCATTTCACATTCCAAAATGTCCTCTGTCTCCTTGTGCCTCGAGTGCGTGACATGCCTTGTTGCCCTGTAACATTTACGTCATGGTTAGTGTTTCCCTGACTACATCTCCCGGAATGCATTGCCTGTCTGCACTGACACGTGTGGACTGCAGTGTGATTCTCGTTTCACAATGGGGGATGTGGGATAGGGATAGGGGGTGCTACATTGCTGTGCTTTCGTCTTACCTTGTTGTGTGTCGGCTCTGGCAGAGCTGTCGGCGTCCCCAAGACCCACGACGCTCTCTTGCTCGATTGTGGCCCCCACCAGCTCCTCCAGTTCGGTGAGGGCAGGTGCCCTGTTGGTTCCACCTCCAGTCTGCCTGGCCTCCTTCTGGATGTCGCCCATCTTCCTCTTGGTTACAATCCTCAGGTCATACCAGCGCTTCTTTAGGACCTCTATGTCCCTGTGGGTCACTCCCACAGTATTCACCTGGGCCTGGATGGCCAGCCATATGTTGCGCTTTTCAGCCTCAGGCACTTGCAGGGATTGCCTTCCGAACAGCTTCTGGTGCTGCTTCACCACCTCCTCCACCAGCACCTGGAGTTCCTTGGGGCTAAATTTCAGCTTCCTCCTCCTTTCCCCTCCGTCTCTCTGTGTTCTCTGGCTGGACATGATGTTCGTTTTCCCGCTCGCACAGGCACCGGCTCCCTGCCTCTCCTCTGCACTCCAAGCCTCTCCAGGGTCGGCTAATGATGTACACCTGCCTGGGTGTGGCCACTTCCTGGTTGGGTGGGCTGTGGTTGCACAGGATTAGCTGTTTCGTCAAGTCATGTGATTTTATTTACCGAATCCGTACATACCGATTCGGTATTTTCCGATTCGGTAAATACCACCTCGGTATTTTCCGATTCGGTAAATACCACCTCGGTATTTTCCGATTCGGTAAATACCACCTTGGTATTTACCGATTCGGTGAATTCCGATTCGTGATTACCGAATGTTACCGAATCGGTAACTGTTACCGAATTTTTACCTACATATAACTTACCGATTCTAATTTACCGATTCGGTACGGCTCGGTATTTAAGAAACGGTAAAATTTATTTACCTACATGAGGCCCAAAGTGCGGTATACAAAATACCATGAAAAACATAGGTATAAGTACACGTGTAACACATTTACGAAAATCATGCGTAAACACTAGAATCAGTACCAAAGAAGTTATAAATAACATGAATAATCTATTTTGTCGTTCATTCCTTTATCTACTAAAGTGTCTAGGCACCTAATCCAGAATGTTTCTCTTTGCAAAAGGGACCTAGTGAGATCCATGTCTGGGTGATGTGTAACTCTTTCTAGAACAGCGAATTTTAATTGGGCGATGCTGTGCCGTTCATCTAACCAGTGCATAGCTAAACTGCTATTCTTGTTTCGTGTTCTGATAGTGCTTTTGTGTTCTGTTATACGTGTTTTAATTTTACGTTCAGTTTTTCCAACATAAAGCTTCCCGCAAGGGCATTTGATGTAGTAAATACATTTATTAGAATTGCAATCTGAGTTGTGAAATAACTTAATGATTTTTCCAGTAGTAGGATGATGCAAAAGATTACCCATAATGACATTATTACAGTGTACGCAGATGGAACACTTCATAACTTTGAAATTGGAGATGGAGGATTTATTCGGGGTATTAATGATCTCTTTCAAATTTTTGGATCTAGTAAAAGCAAACAGAGGTAGCTCTTTAAAAATGCCACTGAAATCGGATTCATTCTGAAGCATTTCCAAACTGTTGGTGATAATTTTCCTCATCATCGATGAGCTGGTGGAGAATTTCGAAACAAAAACCTGTCTGGATGTTTTCTTCTTGGGTTGCGATTGTAACAAACAGTCCCGAGTATATTTAGAAGTGTGTGTTCTTGCCTGCTCAATCACTTCATTGGGGTATCCTCTGTTTAAAAACATTTGCTGTTGGTAATCAAAATGCTTTTCCAAACTACTTTGTTCTGAACAAGTCCTTTTGATCCGCAAGAACTGAGAAAAAGGTAAATTGTGTTTAAGGTTTTTGGGATGAAAACTCCGAAAGTGGAGGGCACTGTTGACATCTGTGGTCTTTCTATGCACTTCAGTTTGGATTATGCCATCGCTAATGACAATGGACACATCTAGAAATGAGATGGTTTTATCACTGATCGTGTGTGTGAACTGAATATGATCATCATAGATTTTGAGTTGTTCTATTTTGTGTTACAAGAACTTCTGGGTGTTGGTCCAGAGCATAAAAATATCATCAATGTACCTGCAATAAAGCAAGAGATTGTCTGTCCATCCATTGTCGTTGTAAATATGGTCATTTTCGAATTTTGCCATGAAAGTATTGGCATATGCAGGAGACCCTGCAAAACCTATAGAAGTACCTTGTTGTAGAAAGAAACGGTCATTCAAGTAAAAATAACTGTGGTGCAAACAGAAATTTTAAATTTCAAGAATGAAAACTTTATCAGCTCTGATCGAAGATTGGCGCAGCAAAGCCCATTCCACCGCTTCCATACCAGCGACGTGCGGAATGGAAGTGTACAAAGACTTAACATCGATGGTGCAAAGTAGCATCCTTTCATTGTAGACAACAGAATCCAATTTTGACCAAAAATCCTTAGTATCTTTAACATAAGATATCCATTCTTGGACAAACGGTTGCAAAAAATGATCAATTTAGTGACCTAAAGGCTCGTAGATGGTACCACATCCGGTTACAATGGGCCTCATGGGAGGATTGTGAAGATTTTTATGGATTTTGGGAAGCATGTAAAGTAGAGGTCTCCTAGGATGATCCACTGTCAAGAATTGTTTGGTGGAGACTGAAATCCAACCCATCCCATGAGCATGGTCTAGAATACTCTTGAGAGTGGTTTTTAGTTCGTTAGTGGGGTCGGTATCTAAAGGCAGATATGTCTGTAAATCTGCAACATGCTCCTGAACGGAACATGTGTAAAAAGTTCTGTCCATAATTACAATGGCTCCACCTTTATTAGCTTTCTGAATACAGATCTCTGTATTGTTTTGTAGAGAATGTAGCGTGTTGATTTCATGTTTTGAAAGATTCTTCTTCTTAGATTTTCTAAAATGCATGCGAAGGAAATCTTTACAAACCAGGTGTTCAAATAAGTCCAAAATTTTGTTAGAGATAGGAGCCTGAAATTTAGATTTGGGACGAAACTCCAAAAACTCAGTTCTCTCAGTGTCAGTTTTAGTTGGTAACACATTTGTGAAAAATATCTCAAACGTAAAATCCTCATAAACTTAAAAAGTGCTACTTCACATTCCAAAACGTTAGTGTCGTATGTGGGAACAAAGCCCAACCCTCTGTTGAGAACTTGGATTTGGTGTGAAGTGAATCCCATAGAAGAAATATTGACAACTAAGTTTGTTTCTGACTGCGTGTGCGTCTGGGTTTTCCGACTACTTCTCCTGGTTTTCCTATTTTGGACGTTCCTGGTGGTTGACTTAAATCTGAGCCCTTGGCTAAAAAATTAGCAGAACTTGACGCTGATGATCCATCTGTGGCTTCCTTTTACGTTTCAACAACTCTTATCTGAGTATGAGCTGGTGGTCTGGACATACTAGTGTCAGTTTCAGTGGCCACGCTTTCTTCCGAGGAGGTGGTTGTTGGTTTTTTAAAATATGAGCGTCGTTGAGCATAAACTTCTGCCCAGGTGTAAACCTCGTTTAATTTATAATCCAAGGTGTCTCTTTTGTATTTACGTAATTTTCCCTCTTGAAGTTCTCTGGTATATTTATCAAGTCTCAGGTTAATCTCATCAAGGGATTTCTTCCAATCTACATCCTCCATACGTGTATGCAAATTCTGTTTAATCTCCTCAATCTCGTTGTTGAGTTCATTAATAGCTTTAGATAATTCGTCCGCAAGTAATAAAATTAGGACGAGTGAACATTTATTAAGAATAGAATACCATCTTTCCATGAAGTCTTTGTTGAGATGGAACCTGAATAACATTGGTTTTATGGACATCCTCAATCTGCGTGGGATCCTTTTAGCATGATGGTACTGAACTAACGTTGAAGCATGAAGACATTGATTCATTTCTCTCCTAACTAGAAATTCCAGTTGTTTTAGTTGTTGAGTAATTGTGCTGCCTTGAAGGTCAGATGCTTTCACATCCTGTATGAGTGTGTACATTTCAGAAGCTTGTTCTGGGGTGTAAGCGAGGGTGCTAGCCCTGTTATTGGTTAAACTGGTTATGGCGTCAAATGACATGCTTGGGTGCTCTCTCTCAGAGGACAGTAGAACTAAGAATCAAGAAATTAGAGAGGCACACACTTAATATTCTACAATGTGTTTAACACTAACTCTGCTTGATCAAAATGTAAAAGACAAAGGGCCTCATGTACGTAGCCGAATACCGGTCGGTAACGGCCGATTTTCGGTAATTATACGGTTACCGACCGGTATTTTGGCTTTTGGTATGTAGGGGGAGAATTTCTGTATTCGGAATTTACCGAATCGGTAAAATTACCGAATCGGTAAAATTACCGATTCGGTAATTTTACCGCTTCGGTAAATTCCGAATACAGAAATCAGATGTAGGGGGACTGTGTGGTGTGTGTGGGGATTCGTTATTTACCACCAACTAATAGTTGGTGGTAAATGACGAATATGTGTGTGAATACATCATTTTGCCCGTAGATGTGTGCAATGTGGCAGACACACATGCCCTCAGGGCATGTATGTGTGCCACATGTGCACACATGGCCGAATCAGGGGTGCAACAGGGTGTCAATGTGACACCCTGCCACCCTTGCATGTGCCCCCCCATTACCGAATCAGTATTTACCGATTCGGTAATGAGGCATACCTTCCCATCAATGGGAAGGTATGCCTCATTACCGATTCGGTAAATACCGATTCGGTAATTACCGAATTATTCCGAATCGGTAATATTTACCGACCAATTACCTACATAGCATTTACCACTTCATAAATACCGAATCGGTTTGATTCGGTATTTATGAAGTGGTAAATGCAAGCCCACCTACATAAGGCCCAAAGCGTGCTACAGTGGATGGCACTCACTGTCTAAAATGTGCCTATTGAGAACTAACAATAACAAGAGTCGGTGGACTCGTCCTCTGTGCACTGTTGCTGAAGTGAGGTTACAAAAATCAAAATAATCAGTCTAGACAATGCTCATATTCAATAAATGTAAGATGCATTTTATCCAACATCAAAACTGAGAAGTTGTGCAATGTGCTCACAAGTTGAAATTAAATCAATAACACAGTTCAGGGAATTTGAAACATTCCTTCAAAAGTTTAACAGATACAATGAAAATTTGTCATCAGTCCAAATGCTTTCGTCGTGCCCAATGCATTTAGCCCAGTGATTGGCCCTTCCTCAGGGGCTTGAACTCTGGAAATATGAACAAAATGTACGGAAAATGTAATACATACAGGTAGCAAGAACATCGTCATTCACAAGGCAACAAACATGAGACATTGAACCAAAGTCAGTGAAAATCTGTACTGCATGGTAAACTTCTGAGAAAGAAAGGAAAAAAAGAGAAAAAAGACACTCCACCTTCGTGAAACAATGTAGGCAAAATACTCACAGATGCAACACTTAGAAACCTTCTGGTCTGGAAAAGACAGCAGATACAAACACTTTACCAAACCACTCACTAGAAACAATCTGACTAAAGATAGACCCACGTGAAAGTTCAAAAACATCATACCTCTCAAATCACGATCAACAAAATTCGAATTGCCCGAAGGCTGATCAAAAGGAACCTGTCAACATGAAACAAACATCAATAAGGACACCAAACTGATGCGTGAATAGTAAAAAGATGGCATATACAAAACAAAAATATTACCTCCTCGAACAACCAGCTATCCCCAATGTGCACTGCAAGGACGCTGAATTTTCTAAAAAGACGAGTCGGGTATTCACAACGTTGTAATCAACCGCTGGGTTGTAAAGTGTTTGTGTCTGCTGTCTTTTCTAGACCAGAAGGTTTCTAAGTGTTGCATATATGAGTATTTTGCCTACATTGTTTCACATAGGTAGAGGGTCTTTTTTTCTCTTTTTTTCTTTCTTTCTCAGAAGTTTACCATGCAGTACAGACTTTCACTGACTTTGGGTCAATGTCTCATGTTTGTTGCCTTGTGAATGACGATGTTCTTGCTACCTGTATGTATTACATTTTCCGTATATTTTGTTCATATTTCCAGAGTTCAATCCCCTGAGGAAGGGCCAATCACGGCCCGAAATGCATTGGGCACGACGAAAGCATTTGGACTGATGACAAATTTTCATTGTATCTGTTAATCTTTTGAAGGAATGTTTCAAATTGCCTGAACTGTGTTATTGATTTAATTTTAACTTGTGAGCACATTGTACAACTTCCCAGTTTGATGTTGGATAAAATGCATCTTACATTTATTGAATATGAGCATTGTCTAGACTGATTATTTTGATTTTTGTAACCTCACTTCAGCAACAGTGCACAGAGGACAAGTCCACCGACTCTTGTTATTGTCACCTTCCTGAGGATCACATACTCAGAGACCTGCCTAGCACCATCACCTTGGTTTTGTATCAATTCAGCCTCACCCAATACTTTGCTATCCAACCTACCACAACGCTCATTCCAGAATGAACATTTTCACATGGCAACTTATTGTTGCCATTCAGCCTAAGAGTTATTTGTGAGTCTTCTGTAAAACACAATAATAAAAGATGATACTCTTTAATCAAACAAACAAGGGGTCCTTCATAGAGCCTGAATAGTGTGGGCATCATAGATGGGGCCTGTGGGACTCCACTAAGCGCTAGGCTGGTGTGAGATCTGAAGAGAGGGAAAATGGTTGTCTGTATATTGTCAGTTAGCAATGACCAAATCCATTTACCAACTTTACCTTTTACTCCTACCTCTTCAGGCCCTGTCAAATAGCATGACATGACACACAGTATTTAAGGTTGCTGAGAGAGCCATGTGGATAAGGGCAGCAATTCACTCTTGACCTAAAACTATGTACAATTCATTTAGGCTAGCTAAATGAGACACCTTGGTGCCATGAGAAGCACAATACCCTGCTTGTGCTGGTTTGAGAAGGAAATGTGGATCAGCAGAAGGATAAACTGTGAGTTAACTGCTTTCTCTGTCACCTTTAAACCAGATTGGTCGCACACTGCTACACCTACCAGTCGCGTTCCCCAAATGAAAATGGTCCCTGAAGGTCAGCGTCGGCGGATACACCTATGCTCGAGTGTGAATGCAAGTATGCGTGGCGTGTGCCATCCCTGGACACGTGTTTCGAGGTAGTTGCCTCTCGTCAGCAGGGAGTAGGAAAATGTGTGGGGTTGCTGTGTAAGCTGCTAAAATCGTTATCAGGTCTAGTACCTCTCGTAGCGCGCAGGTGCGTAACCATGAGTCCGTCGACTCCACCGGCTCAAGGGAGCCTGAATATAAAGTTAAACCAGATTGGTCGCACACTGCTACACCTACCAGTCGTGTTCCCCCAATGAAAATGGTCCCTGAAGGTCAGCGTCGGCGGATACACCTATGCTCGAGTGTGAATGCAAGTATGCGTGGCGTGTGCCATCCCTGGACACGTGTTTCGAGGTAGTTGCCTCTCGTCAGCAGGGAGTAGGAAAATGTGTGGGGTTGCTGTGTAAGCTGCTAAAATCGTTATCAGTTCTAGTACCTCTCATAGCGTGCAGGTGCGTAACCATGAGTCCGTCGACTCCACCGGCTCAAGGGAGCCTGAATATAAAGTTAAACCAGATTGGTCGCACACTGCTACACCTACCAGTCGTGTTCCCCCAATGAAAATGGTCCCTGAAGGTCAGCGTCGGCGGATACACCTATGCTCGAGTGTGAATGCAAGTATGCGTGGCGTGTGCCATCCCTGGACACGTGTTTCGAGGTAGTTGCCTCTCGTCAGTAGGGAGTAGGAAAATGTGTGGGGTTGCTGTGTAAGCTGTTAAAATCGTTATCAGGTCTAGTACCTCTCGTAGCGCGCAGGTGCGTAAGCATGAGTCCGTCACGCCACGCATACTTGCATTCACACTCGAGCATAGCTGTATCCGCCGATGCTGACCTTCAGGGACCATTTTCATTGGGGGAACACGCCTGGTAGGTGTAGCAGTGTGCGACAAATCTGGTTCAACTTTATATTCAGGCTCCCTTGAGCCGGTGGAGTCGACGGACTCATGGTTACGCACCTGCGTGCTACGAGAGGTACTAGACCTGATACGATTTTTAGCAGCTTACACAGCAACCCCACACATTTTCCTACTCCCTGCTGACGAGAGGCAACTACCTCGAAACACGTGTCCAGGGATGGCACACGCCACGCATACTTGCATTCACACTCGAGCATAGGTGTATCCGCCGACGCTGACCTTCAGGGACCATTTTTATTGGGGGAACACGCCTGGTAGGTGTAGCAGTGTGCGACCAATCTGGTTCAACTTTATATTCAGGCTCCCTTGAGCCGGTGGAGTCGACGGACACATGGTTACGCACCTGCGCGCTACGAGAGGTGCTAGACCTGATACGATTTTTAGCAGCTTACACAGCAACCCCACACATTTTCCTACTCCCTGCTGATGAGAGGCAACTACCTCGAAACACGTGTCCAGGGATGGCACACGCCACGCATACTTGCATTCACACTCGAGCATAGGTGTATCCGCCGACGCTGACCTTCAGGGACCATTTTCATTGGGGGAACACGCCTGGTAGGTGTAGCAGTGTGCGACCAATCTGGTTCAACTTTATATTCAGGCTCCCTTGAGCCGGTGGAGTCGACGGACTCATGGTTACGCACCTGCGCGCTACGAGAGGTACTAGACCTGATACGATTTTTAGCAGCTTACACAGCAACCCCACACATTTTCCTACTCCCTGCTGACGAGAGGCAACTACCTCGAAACACGTGTCCAGGGATGGCACACGCCACGCATACTTGCATTCACACTCGAGCATAGGTGTATCCGCTGACGCTGACCTTCAGGGACCATTTTCATTGGGGGAACACGCCTGGTAGGTGTAGCAGTGTGCGACCAATCTGGTTCAACTTTATATTCAGGCTCCCTTGAGCCGGTGGAGTCGACGGACTCATGGTTACGCACCTGCGCGCTACGAGAGGTACTAGACCTGATACGATTTTTAGCAGCTTACACAGCAACCCCACACATTTTCCTACTCCCTGCTGACGAGAGGCAACTACCTCGAAACACGTGTCCAGGGATGGCACACGCCACGCATACTTGCATTCACACTCGAGCATAGGTGTATCCGCCGACGCTGACCTTCAGGGACCATTTTCATTGTGGGAACACGCCTGGTAGGTGTAGCAGTGTGCGACCAATCTGGTTCAACTTTATATTCAGGCTCCCTTGAGCCGGTGGAGTCGACGGACTCATGGTTACGCACCTGCGCGCTACGAGAGGTACTAGACCTGATACGATTTTTAGCAGCTTACACAGCAACCCCACACATTTTCCTACTCCCTGCTGACGAGAGGCAACTACCTCGAAACACGTGTCCAGGGATGGCACACGCCACGCATACTTGCATTCACACTCGAGCATAGGTGTATCCGCCGACGCTGACCTTCAGGGACCATTTTCATTGGGGGAACACGCCTGGTAGGTGTAGCAGTGTGCGACCAATCTGGTTCAACTTTATATTCAGGCTCCCTTGAGCCGGTGGAGTCGACGGACTCATGGTTACGCACCTGCGCGCTACGAGAGGTACTAGACCTGATACGATTTTTAGCAGCTTACACAGCAACCCCACACATTTTCCTACTCCCTGCTGACGAGAGGCAACTACCTCGAAACACGTGTCCAGGGATGGCACACGCCACGCATACTTGCATTCACACTTGAGCATAGGTGTATCCGCCGACGCTGACCTTCAGGGACCATTTTCATTGGGGGAACACGCCTGGTAGGTGTAGCAGTGTGCGACCAATCTGGTTCAACTTTATATTCAGGCTCCCTTGAGCCGGTGGAGTCGACGGACTCATGGTTACGCACCTGCGCGCTACGAGAGGTACTAGACCTGATACGATTTTTAGCAGCTTACACAGCAACCCCACACATTTTCCTACTCCCTGCTGACGAGAGGCAACTACCTCGAAACACGTGTCCAGGGATGGCACACGCCACGCATACTTGCATTCACACTCGAGCATAGGTGTATCCGCCGACGCTGACCTTCAGGGACCATTTTCATTGGGGGAACACGCCTGGTAGGTGTAGCAGTGTGCGACCAATCTGGTTCAACTTTATATTCAGGCTCCCTTGAGCCGGTGGAGTCGACGGACTCATGGTTACGCACCTGCGCGCTACGAGAGGTACTAGACCTGATACGATTTTTAGCAGCTTACACAGCAACCCCACACATTTTCCTACTCCCTGCTGACGAGAGGCAACTACCTCAAAACACGTGGCCAGGGATGTCACACGCCACGCATAATTGCATTCACACTCGAGCATAGGTGTATCCGCCGACGCTGACCTTCAGGGACCATTTTCATTGGGGGAACACGCCTGGTAGGTGTAGCAGTGTGCGACCAATCTGGTTCAACTTTATATTCAGGCTCCCTTGAGCCGGTGGAGTCGACGGACTCATGGTTACGCACCTGCGCGCTACGAGAGGTACTAGACCTGATACGATTTTTAGCAGCTTACACAGCAACCCCACACCTTTTCCTACTCCCTACTGACGAGAGGCAACTACCTCGAAACACGTGTCCAGGGATGGCACACGCCACGCATACTTGCATTCACACTCGAGCATAGGTGTATCCGCCGACGCTGACCTTCAGGGACCATTTTCATTGGGGGAACACGCCTGGTAGGTGTAGCAGTGTGCGACCAATCTGGTTCAACTTTATATTCAGGCTCCCTTGAGCCGGTGGAGTCGACGGACTCATGGTTACGCACCTGCGCGCTACGAGAGGTACTAGACCTGATACGATTTTTAGCAGCTTACACAGCAACCCCACACATTTTCCTACTCCCTGCTGATGAGAGGCAACTACCTCGAAACACGTGTCCAGGGATGGCACACGCCACGCATACTTGCATTCACACTCGAGCATAGGTGTATCCGCCGACGCTGACCTTCAGGGACCATTTTCATTGGGGGAACACGCCTGGTAGGTGTAGCAGTGTGCGACCAATCTGGTTCAATTCTCTGTCACCTTTGCACAGAAGGGTAAAAGATAGATAGCATAATAGTTGCTGAAGACCAGGCAGTCCAGGTGGCATGACAAATGCATGTGTTTTTTCCAGTGACCTGGGACGGTGCTGGAGCAGGGTTTTCTATTGAAAATGTATTGAGATTTAAACTCCAGTTTATGTTTATATGTTATAATTAAAATTACTGATAATTAATTATTAACTATTCATTTTGTTGAAGTTTCTGACTAATCAACCTTTACTAATGAAAGAATTACACGTGGGGATGCATTTATGTTGCTTTATTAAAACGTGAACTAAGTTGGTGAGCAAATTAATAAAATAAGTGTTGCTAAAGTGCTATTTGTTTCGTGTTTGCGCTTTAAAATAACGTGCTTTAATGCTTCTTTATGTTGCAGATGTCTAGTTAAGTACATACACATAGGGGTATTAGTGGGTATTAACACTGTATAATCATTACGATGTAGTAACGTTGTTTTGTGTTTCTTTTAATTAAGATTGTCCATTCTGGCCTAGCAAAAGATGGCCGATATTTACAGCCTGCATTTGAGTTGCTGAAATACGAGGAGAGGCCTCGCTGAATATATAGTTGGAAACCACCTGACCTCGGCCTCTGTCTGTGTTGAAAGTTTTCCGTGAGGACAGCAGCTCTGGGCTGGTAGCCAGATGTCACCAGTTATCCTTGGAAAAGAAAGAAAGCCACAATGAACTTTGATAAACTCTGGCTTCACTATGGTTCCGAGGAAGAGCATTCATGGATGTTACTTTTTAGTTTGAGCTTC
Organism: Triturus cristatus; assembly: GCF_964204655.1. Lineage (NCBI taxonomy): Eukaryota > Metazoa > Chordata > Amphibia > Caudata > Salamandridae > Triturus > Triturus cristatus. The sequence continues at coordinate 541,471,365 of NC_140594.1, read as the reverse complement.
CTTCTTCCGTGTTTTTATTTTTGTGATTTTTCGAGAGCGGAGGTTTTTCTAAATGTTGCGAGTCAACATCCTTTCCTGCTCGCTCTGCTCAACGGCTCAACGGACGTCCATAGTTTGTTTGTAACTTTTAATTTGTTAGTTTCTCTATAAATATTGTTAGACTAGAGAGGGTCTAAGGCCACTTCTTCCCGAACCTATGCTCGTGAGGATCGACGCTGATTGAGAGGACGGCGACTCGGGAGACTTTACTGAGAGACCTGTCCTGACCTAAATGACACTTAGCTAGAATAGGTAATTATGAGAATAATGATTTTGCTATTGATTGACTTTTCATTTGAACTAATTTAGATAAAAATAACCTTTGTTTGAATTACAGTATCGGGTGGTTATTTCTTTGTCATTTATTGAATTTTCAAGTATGTTCCTATTGTTTAAATCATGACTCAAGACATAACAATTTGGTCGCATTGACCTCAGTTAGATGCAGGTTGGTTTAGGTGTTCTCTCGAATATCCAGTGTGGATAGAGTAATAGAATGAATATTAGTGTGATGGGCCCTAGCGTATGATGAGTGTGTGTGCGTGTGACTGTGGAATTACTCTGTCCGTGGAAGTAGGGAGAATTTGTATGCTCCGATCTGCAGCAGTTTCCTGGTAGCAGTATGATGGTTTTGATTATTGTCTTGATCTGATAGATTGCTTGTACATAGGCTTTTGGATTTATTGATATATTGATTGATGTTGATATATGTATTAACATTATATGTTGGAGTTGTCGTATTGAGTTCTATGTAGTGTGTACGGCTTCTGGAACGAGGGGAGCTGGTGACGGTTCCGTAGTAGGGCAGAGGGAAGTGAGTGCTGCTCTCGGGAAAGACAGGATTGTTGGCCCTGTACGTATGCAGGGAAAAACGTGTGACAGTTGAAGTTGCGCGTCGCATTGTCTGGGTTCGGAATCAGTGACATTGTCGTGTGTTACTATTAGAGACATATTTTCTGTATAAGAGGAGTGTGTATGGTAGCGAAGGTTATCTGTGAAACTCTGGTCTTAAGTCCCAGGGATCCGTAAGGTTTGCCGTTAAAGCTTATCGCTGGAGAAGTAATAGGTATTCTCTGAGCTTGTTTGAAGGACTGGGCAGAGGTAAGCGCTGCTTGGTTAACGTGTGTTATAATTCTGTAGTGGGACAGACTGTTTGCTGTTCTCGGGAAAGGCAGGATTCTGTGTGGATGTGCTACATTTTCTGGTGTGAAAGTGCGTGAATGTATGAGCATTTAGTTAATTGTGAGACTCTTTGGAGCATTCCTAGAGGAAACAGTTATTGGATGCATGTTAGAAGGGCAGAGTAGAGGGATGTGCTACTGTGTCAACGAGAGTAATAATTCCGTAGTGGAGCAGAGGTAAGCGCTGTTCTAGAGAAAAGCGGGATTCTTGTGAGAAAGACTTTTCTTTACTATTCTGTGGTTAGCGAAACAGACAATGGAGATGTTTATATGTTGTAACTAATAGATTTTGTAGAATCTGAGACGAAGTCTACTGAGAAGGCTTTGTAAAGGAGGGGTAGACAAGTGACAGAAGACAGAGTAGAAGCGACTGCAGCGACTACTGACGTCAGACAAACCGCGCTGTGATTGGGCAGTGGATTGGAACAGTGCTCGCGCTGTAATTGGTGCGTTGGTGTGAGCCGCGCAGGGATTGGAAGGAGTACAGGGTGACGTAGACGCTCCAGGATTGGTGCGTTGGTGTGAGTTGCGCTGTTATTGGACAAAAGATCGTACAGTTGCGGAAAGGATTAGAGGGTTGTGGTAAACGCGAAAATGTATTATCAACCAGAGGAAAAGAAAAAGAAATCCTTGTTCGGTAAAATTAAAAGGTGGTTCGACAAGGATAAGGACATAATAACTAGAGAAGGTGAATTGCTACCTCCGACAAAAACTCCTGCATCCTTCATGGTTGCGAAATATGGGTATCATACCTGTATATGGTTAGACAATTGGGCTAAGTACACTAAGGAGGATGGTGTTTTAGCGTTCCCGGAACATGGTTCATTTAATCTGGCCGTGTTGAGAAATTTACGGGAAAAGATGATGTGTCTAGAGCCTAGACCAAGGCCGACACAGTTTGAGGCATTGGTGGAATGGGAAGATGAGGTGCATGAGCGAGAAAAGCAGAGGAGTGGAGGCAATTATAGGTATATTTTTGGGAGGAAATATGATCGTGAAACTCTTCATGATCGAATGAGGAGATGGCGAGATGCTAGTATGTCAGAGGGATTGTATCCAATGAGAACTGTTGAAGAAGCGGAAGGGAGGAAAGGTGCAGAAAAGGTACCTGATGCAGAATTGAGAAGGTATGGGGCTAATGATTATGAGGATGAAGTCATGGATGATATGATTTACAAGAGACCACCTCCATATAGACCAGAACCAGAAGTGAGAACACCAGTTGCTACTCCAATAAGAGATAGTTTGCAGATCATTAAAACAGAGGTTGTGACACCTGATTTGAAAAGTGGTAGCTCTTTCACGGAAAGAGAGAGTGAGAGAGCGAGAGAGAGAGAGAGTGCAATCGGGGATGAGAAAACAAAAGAGTTAGCAAGAACAACATCTGAGTTGACAGAAAAGATCAGGGAATTAACGAAGAATCTAGAAGCTGTTACAGTGCCTGTAACCATTGGTCCGGTTATGCCTATTTTTGATAAACAAAGAATGGGTGAAAATGGTTTGACAGTTCCATATGTAGGAAATGGTTTGGTTAATTCTTCGGGAGAGTCAGGAATGAGGATGGAAGAAAATCATTTGAGACAGCTGAGACATGACACATGTGGTGAAGGGTCAGATGTACAGCCTAATTCAGGATTGAATACTGGTTGTTTAGAAAGATCAATTTTAGAACCACAGAGGATGGCAGAACGAGTGACTACAGTGAAAAGATCTACGGAAATAACAGCTGAGGATTTGAATGACTGGTTGAAGGTTCTTCAAAAGAAGGATAAAGATTCACAGGCAGTGGATGTAGCCAGGTTACGCATAGAACTGGAGGAACTCATAGCAGGGACAATTCCTACAGAGATGTTGAAAAATCATCATGATGGAGAGTTGTTATTCATGTGCAAGAGTATTACCTGGAGGGCTAAGAGTACACATGATAGGTTGAGAGGAATAGCGAGTGAAATGGGAGTTGATATGGATAAGGTGAAAGCTTTGCAGAAGCCTTACAGGGTGGATTTCTCTGACAAGGACATTGAGAATCTAAATGATTTTGGCAGAACAGGGCAGATTAAGGAGATGATTTCCTTATTGCGAAAATGGGGTGATGTGGAAAAATGGAAGGATAGGTGGTACAAGAAAAGGGAAGATTCAGTGGACAGGACTTACTCAGCATTTCCCATGAGAGAAAAGGAAAAAACAGTGGATGCTTATCCTATGAGAGAGATTCCTGGAGGAGGATATGTACATGTCCCATGGACTAGACAGGATATTTTGTCATTTACGAATGATTTCCCTCGATTGAGAGAAAAGCACGTCGAGTGGTATAGGCAGGTAGACAGGTTTGTGAAATTATCAAAAGTGCTGTGGATTGACTTGAATAGTCTGTTTGATATAATTGTTCCAGAAGACTTGTGGGCAGAGTGCAAAATAGTTGTAGATTGGCCTGCTAAGGAGTATCCAAGAGATCAGAGAACAGGAGCTCCAGACCCAGAGGTCATGAAGAAGTATGAGCAGATTATTGTGTTCCTGAAGAATAAGGTACCCCCTAAAGAAACAGACTGGGTTAAGATAGATCGGACACATCAGGAAGCAAAAGAATCAGTTCATGCTTTTTATGAAAGGCTGATACTGGCTTTTAAACAGTTTAGTGGAGATGAACACCTGGGTGATAAGGATTTGAGTCATTTTGTATACAGATTTGTATATGGCTTGAGACCTGAAATCAGTGAAAGGATTCGAGAGCACACAGTTGATTGGCAGAGTAAAAATATTGATGAAATCTTGAGACATGCGAAATATTTCAGTGATGAGATTGAGGCAAAACAAAGAAAGCTGAAAGAGAAAGCAATGTGGGCACAGGTGAAAGTTGCTGAAAGACAAGAAGCACAGCTGGTGGAACAAGCAAATAATCCAGGAAATAGGCCCAGATATGGTGCAGGAAAAGGAAAGGGGAATTTAGAAGAGGCCAAGAAGAAGTTCCCATGTCACAACTGTGGACAATTGGGGCATTGGAGATCCGAGTGTACCAATCCACCATTAGTGAGTAATGAGAATAAATCATTGTTATGTTATGTTATGTTATTTATTCTTTTGTATAGCGCACGGCTACTCAAAAAGAGTGTCCCGGCGCTTTTTTGGAAAAAAGGAGGGCTGCAACACAATAACATAACACCGTTAAAAAAAACGGACAGAATGCCAGACAAATACATGCAGGAAAAACAGGCTACTGGGTAAACAGCCAGGTTTTAAGGCCTTTTCTAAAAGCTAATAGGCTGGTAGCTCCCCGCAGAGTGAACGGCAGAGAGTTCCACAACTGTGGCGCCAGTAGTCCAAAAGAGCGGCCTCCCAGGCGAGCTCTCTTCACACGCGGAACAACCGCCAAAAACAGGGATTCCGACCTCAAAGACCGGGTCGGCTGATAGAAGACCAGTCTCTTTTGAAGATACTTTGCTCCCACCGCGTGGAGAGCTTTGTAGGCCAGAGTCAGAGCCTTGAAGGCGATCCGTTTCCGGATAGGGAGCCAATGCAAGGTTTTCAACAGGCCCGATGCACTGGCCTGTCTATTTAATCCAAAGATTGCTCTCGCAGCAGCGTTCTGCACCACTTGGAGCCGCTGCAGCAAATACTCTGGCAGGCCCAGGTAAAGAATGTTAGAATAATCCAACCTGGACCCGATCAGAGCCTGCACAGTCAGTTTCCTATGCTCCTCAGACAGCAGGGGAAGGAACCTCCGCAGCATCCTAAGGATGCCGAAGCAGGTGCCCGACACCCCGAGGATCTGGGATTTCAATGTTAGCCCCTTATCCATCTTGACCCCCAGATTCTTGGCGACTTGGGAGGAGCAAGACGGAGGAAACATATTATTCGGCCACCAGGCCTGCCAGTCTGGCTCTGTGTCGCACCCAAAGAAGAGTACCTCAGACTTATCGGAATTGCACTTGAGGCTGTTCAGTTGGAACCATTGGAAAACAGCCCCAAGGCAATCCCGGATACTCTCCCCGTCAAAGTCTCCTCCTCTCTTACACGAGAAGAGGAGCTGGGTGTCGTCGGCGTAGGATACGATCTGGGCCCCATACGACTCCGCCAATGCCGCCAACGGGGTCATGAAGATGTTAAATAGGGTCGGGCTCAAGATAGAGCCCTGTGGGACCCCGACTCCCAGAGGCGGCATCACGGCGGAATCTGGCGAGGCCCAGACCATTTGCCGGCGGCCGGCTAGAAAGGAGGAAAACCAGCCGAGCACCGTCCCCCGCAGACCTATCTCAAAGAGTCTTACAAGAAGGTCATCATGGGGGACGGTGTCGAACGCCGCCGACAAGTCCAACAACACCAGCATGGCTTTGCCCCCAGAGTCCAGAACCCCTTTAATGGTTTCTGAGACCTCAAGGAGCGCAGTCTCTGTGCTGAGATGGGGACGAAAACCCGACTGGGTGGCGTGCAAGATCTCGTTGGTCTCAAGAAAATTGGAAAGCACAACCTGAACGTGCTTTTCCACAATCTTCGTGAGAGCCGGCAGCAGAGAGATGGGCCTACAATTGACCGGGGCCTTCAGGTCTAGGCCTGGCTTTTTGAGCAATGGAATCACCATCGCCTGCTTCCAGGCGTGCGGGACTGAATCAACAGGTGCAGAACGAGGGATGTAATCATCAGCAGCAACAGCAGAAGGGTGTCAGACAGCAGAGTCAAGAGCCAAAACCGCCCTTGCCGCAGAATAGAGGGTCTCAGAAGTATAACCAGGACTCAGGATTCTACAATGATGAGCAGGTAAACAAACCGAGACGTTCAAACCCGGTACAGCAGTACTGGTTAAAGAATGAGGGGAGTGAGTCTGAAGGGGACTACTGACGGTGCCGAAGAGAGGAGGAAGAGTGCATACTTGGTGCAACTCTAGAAATAGACCAGGCAGGACCATTTGTAGATGGGAAAATAAATGGGGAAAGACACAGGAGCGACGAGATCAACTGTCAGGTCAGCAGATATAAGAAATCTTCCTCTCTCGGACAAAGCAATCCAAGTGGTTGGTGTAGCTAATACACAGATTAAGACTCGACTTACCGAACCAGTAAGGGTAAGAATTAGGCCTGGGCGGTAAATTCCGTTCCGCTCGCGGAATTTGCGAAATTTCGGTAATTTCGCGTTCCGCGGAGAACGTGAAATTGCCCAAAATTCTGCTTTCCGCGACTTCGCGGAATTTTTTCTTGTTCGCATTCTCAAAATGCGTGTTCGCGAGATATTTCTCCCCGAGCACGCAAACAGCAACTGTGAACAGGAAAAAACCATCGCGAACAAGCAATTCCGCGTGTTCACGGAATTTCTGCATCTTCGCGGAGATTTTTTACCGTTTCGCGGAGATTTGCGTAACGCGATTACGCAAATTCCGCCCACCCCTAGTAAGAATAGGGAAATTTTCAGACATGCACAGGTTTGTAGTCTGTGACACTAGTCCAGTAAACCTGTTAGGTAGGGACTTATTGTGTAAAATGAACTGCACAATTTTTTGTACTCCGGATGGAATAGCTTTTGAGACACCAGATGAGGATGTCTTGTACAGGATGACTCTAGATAATAGAGAAAGTGAAATTGTTGGGACATATGCTGTATTTAATCCAGATGACTTACCTCAGGAGTTGAGGAATACAGTAAAAACAGTGGTTTGGGATTTTACTGGAGAAGATGTGGGATTGATGAATAATGTAGATCCAGTCAAGATTTCAGTGAAAGAGGAAATCACTTATCCTAATATCCCACAGTACAGATTGACACCAGGGATAATTGAGGGAATAACCCCTATAATTGACAAAATGATTCAACAGGGTGTTTTGAGAGAGTTGCTGAGTAGCCCATGTAATTCACCGATAATGGGGCTAAAGAAACCTAATGGGAAGTTCAGGATTGTACAAGATTTGAGAAAAGTTAACAAAATTGTGGTAGCATGCTGTCCCATTGTGCCAAATCCGTCAGTGATTTTGTATCAGATTCCTCATGATGCTGAATGGTACACAGTGATTGATTTGTGTCATGCTTTCTTTTCAATTCCATTGCATCATGATAGCCAGCCGATTTTTGCATTTCGGTTTGGACAGCGTATTTTGGCATGGTGCCGTATCCCACAGGGGTATACAGAGAGTCCATCAATATTCAATCAGTTGTTAAAGGAGTCTTTGGAAAGTTTGATCATGCCTGAGAGTTCAGTACTAGTACAGTATATCGATGACCTACTTGTAGCATCGAAGACATGTGAAGCTTGTGAAGTAGATACCATAGCTTTACTGAATCATCTGGCAGATGGAGGGTTAAAGGTATCGCCAGCCAAATTGCAGTTTTGCAAGAAAGAAGTACATTATCTTGGACATAATATTGAAAAGGGTCTGAGAAAAGTGACCAATGACAGGATCAAAATTATCAGAGGAATGAGAGCCCCAATGACCCAGAGAGAAGTGAGGATGTTTCTGGGAATGGTGGGTTATTGTCGTCAGTGGATAAGTAATTTCTCCCTGATAGCAAAGCCACTGATTAAATTGACCAAAATTGAAGTGAAAGACCCATTGGAACTAAATGCAGAACAAATGGCAGCATTTGAAGAGTTGAAGAGCAGAATGTGTGAAGCTCCTGCTTTGGGAATGCCAGACTATGAGAAGGAGTTTGAATTGTACTGTAGTGAGAGAAATGGATGTGCACTTTCAGTGTTGATTCAGAAACATGGACGACTGAGAAGGCCAATTGCATATTTCTCATCAACACTTGACCCAGTAGCTGTGGGTTTGCCAGGTTGCCTGAAAGCAGTAGCTGCTACATGCAGAAGCTTGGAACAGAGTGAGGGTATAATAATGGGATATCCTGTACGGGTATTCGTACCTCATGATGTGGCAATTCTTTTGACAAGAAGCAGGACTCAATATATGTCACATAGTCGGTTGACTAAATATGAGAAAATCATTCTGGGAGCATCAAATGTGACTCTTGAGAGATGCGTGAATGTGAATCCAGCAACACTCTTGCCAGATGCTGAAAATGTGAGTGTGAGAGATGATGTTGATCATGATTGTTTGGATGTGCTTGATTACTGCACAAAACCGAGACCAGACATAAGAGATCTGCCACTACCTGAGAGTGATCATGTGTTGTTTGTGGATGGATCATGTCTGAGGACTGATGATGGTGTGCTGAGTGCAGCATATGCAGTGTGCAAAGTTTCAGAGGTTATGGAAGCTTCGTCTTTGAAAGGAGTAAGGTCTGCTCAGGTGGCTGAATTGGTGGCATTGACGAAAGCTTGCAAGATTGGGAAAAATTTGAGAGTGACTGTGATGACTGATAGTCAGTATGGATTTGGAGTGGTTCATGATTTTGGCCAACTTTGGCTACAGAGAGGTTTCTTGACGTCGAGTGGGACTCCTATAAAGAATGCTGAAGTGATTGGAAAGTTGCTTGAGGCGATACAGCTGCCTAAAAAACTAGCAGTTGTAAAATGTGCTGCTCATGGACAAGGAGATGATTTTGTTACTCTTGGTAATCGTTTTGCGAATGACATAGCGCAGTATTGTGCAAAGAACGATCAATCGATTAACAAGGGACGAGAAAAGGAAATGTCTTTTTGTTCTGTGATGTTTACTAATGTCCTGGAAACATGGGATGAAGTGAAACAGTTGCAGGATGAAGCAGGAGATGAGGAAATGAGGGATTGGATCAAGGCAGGTTGTGCCCCAAGAGAGAAAGATCATGTTTGGATCTATAGAGATGGTAGACCAGTCATGCCTAACTCGATGCTATCAACAATGGCAAGAATGTATCATGGTCAGGGACATCTGGGGAGGGACGCTATGATTAGGTCCTTTAAACAAACCTGGTACAATGCAAAGTTCAGGTTGATTGCAGAGAGCATCTGTCAGAGATGTTTGATTTGTCAGCAGTTCAATACTGGGAAAAAGACAGTGGTGAGCCTAGGAACAATTGGCAGAGAAGGAGGTCCTTTTACCAGAATGCAAATAGATTTCATTGAAATGCCTCAGGTCAATAGATTGAGGTATGTTCTAGTGGTAGTCTGTTTGTTCTCAAGATGGGTGGAGGCTTATCCGACTAGGAGAAATTATGGAATAACAGTGGCAAAGTTGCTGTTAAGAGGGTTGATTCCTAGGTACGGGTTCCCAGTGACAATTGAGTCAGACAGAGGGGGACACTTCTACAATGAGCTCATGGGTTTGATTTGTGAAGCATTGAGCATACAGCAGAAACAACATTGTGCATTCAGGCCAGAGGCTTCTGGTGTTGTAGAACATATGAATGGCACAATCAAAAACAGAATTGGTAAGATGTGTTTAGCCACTGGAATGAAATGGCCTGATGTCTTGCCTCTAGTGCTAATGACTATTAGGTCTACTCCAGATAGAACTACAGGGTTGAGTCCACATGAAATATTGATGGGACGAGCGATGAGACATGCATTCGTGCCTGTCAACAAATTGATGACAATAACCGATGACATGATTTTGGATTACTGTAAAGGCCTGGCTGACGCAGTTCATTCTGTGTTTCACCAGGTTGGAGGAGACGCCACCACACTTGAAAAGAAGCAAGCCCATGATCTGAGTCCAGGGGACTGGGTGAGGATAAAGGTGCACAGAAGAAGAAATTGCTTGGTTCCAAGGTGGGGAAGGCCAAGACAAGTCATTCTGACTACGACAACTGCTGTGAAGTGTGCTGGTGTGAAGAACGGGGTTCATGCAAGTCATACTCTGAGAGTTCCAAATCCAAAGGATGGGACTGGGAAGGAGTATTTTGAAGAGTCAGATTCCAGTGATGATCCAGACACTGAAACTTTGAGAAGAAAAAAGAATCCTGAAAGGGGGGAAGAAGAGTTGGAGAGAGAGTCAGGTGATTCTTTTTTCTTACCGAGAGAAGCTTCAAGAGAAACATTGAGAGCTTCAGAGGAGAGTTCAGATTCTGTAAGAGAAAATAAAGGAGGAAAAAGGAAGGAAAAGAGCAATTCTACAGAGACTACACCTGAATCAGATGAAGAGGTTGAAGATGCACCTGAGATTGTTTCTGAAGAAGTAGGGTCAGAAGAAGATAGAGAGGGACAGATTGCGGAAGACCCCCGAGGAGGTGTAGGGAACATTCCTGATAAGCTAGGTGAAGGGACAAGTAGACAGCAAGAAGATTGCGTGTCGGAGACCCGAGGAGGGACAGTAGTAGGGAAGTCTCAAACGGTGGAAAAGAAGAAGTCTGTGGAGCAAAAGAAAATTGTTGATGAACAAGAGGCAAATGAGACAGAATCGGATGAGAGTGAGAATGGAAAATCAGAGGGTCGAGTTCTGAGAAAGAGAACTTGGATCGGAGAAAGAAATAATAGAGAAGTGAGACCAAAAAGGAGTGTAAGAGGAGATCTTTGGCCTAACAAGATAAAGAGGCTAAGGTATAGACTGACACGAGCAAGTGCAAGTTCAAGTTCATCGAAAGCTGAACAGGTGAACGAGGTGTCGAGTCAGAATCAAGCAAAGGGTGAGAAACAAGAAGAATCAAAAGAACCAGAGGAGATCAAGAGAATCAGACAACCTAACCAGAAGTATAGGTCACGGGAATGGACGTACGTGGCACTGTCTGAAGAAGAAGAGGCAGAAAGTCAAGGAAATCCAGAGGGGACCTTACGAGAAGTGGTTGAGGAGGAGAAAACTGTCGGAGTCCTGAAGGTTATCTTGACTGACATTGGAGAAGAGTCAGATGCTCAGGATATTGAAGATCTGATACAATTTGATGTTGCTGAAGAAGAAGTAAAAAGTGATGAAAATCCAAATTGAGTGAACTAAAGGAGTCACTTGGAGAAAAGTGAAAAGAAGAAATCTAAAACTAGCAGATTGAAATAATCTAGTGTTCTAGTGTTTCCAGTAGTGGAGTAGGAGAGGCTAAGTCAAAAGACACTGCCAAAGTAGTAAAATGGCTAACACAGAAAATAACCAAAGTAGATGTTCCTTCTTGAAAAGATGGTGTAGAATGTGCTGCTGCTGTACAGGATTATTAATGCTTCTATGGAGTGTACTTGCTTTATTAGTTACATTTAGGGTTACAATAGACACTTTTGGAATACATACTGAGAATATGACTAATATAGGGAAGAGTTCACAGAAAGTATTGCCAACTAGAATTAGTAACATTTACATGCATAAAGATAGATCGATTAATGATCGTTCTAGCAATGTTTTTTCAAAGTTGTTGTACGAATACGTAAAGACAATGGAAGTAAGGGATTGCTACGTCTGTATGCAATTGCCTGCATCCGTTTCAGAGGGAGTTACTTATCATCATCTTCCAGCTACGTATGGGATTTCATTGTGTGTGCTAAGTAGTGTTTTTTATCTGTTAGGGAAAATAGATTATGAGATGTCTAACAAAGATAACATTTTTGGGCAATTACCTATGAATAAGAAACTGAACCCTGCAAAAGAAGCTAACATTTTTGGTGAGATTTTTATAGAGACAGAAGAATTAACATTAGATTACATTTTTAGAAACAATTTAACTTGTAGTTTGAAAGAAGAAGAAAAAGCTTTTCTGGATATGGTAGAGAAAAGGAGAGTGAGCATGCATGAAAAGGCGGGAAAATATAAAATGAGTGAGACAGTGTGGGACATTGAGATGGGAAAGGAGTTGAAAAATGGGGCCAGTCCAACTTTGGCTTTAGATGCACCACAGAAGGGTAAACTATGCATTACCAGAAGGAGATCCCAATATGATAATTATTTTGTTGGGACTAGTGAGTGTCATAATACATACTTTATTGCAACAGGATGGGGTTTTAAAAGTGGAGAAGATCCAGTTTTCCCGGGAGTGTATTATATTTGTGGGAATAAGGCTTATTACAGGTTGCCGGACCATTGGTATGGCACGTGTTATGTTGGCCTTGAGGAAAATAAAAATCTATGAGGCCTATACGTCCCCATGTGCCCCCCCAACGCTTATGTGCACATGCATGTAAATCTATGCATTTCCCCTCCATGGCCTTTCCTATCATGATACATATGCTATAACGTGGCCTGCCATCATTCAGTCCCCCATGAGAGAAACGACAAATCTGTATTGAGGCCTACACGTTTTGCATCATGTTTTCCTACACCACATGAAAACCCGTGTTTGTGGCTCAGCTAGACCCGAACAGAGGTTTCAGGCCTCAGACGTTCAGAAAGCTGCAGCTGCGTATCCTTGGCCTTACACTCTTGGGCCTCAGCCAAAGGGGCCCTCTCACAAGGTGCCGAGACAGTATTGAGCACGGTTATCTGCTTACTCCTACAGAGCCGCATTCCTGCCTGGAGAAGGAGGGATCAGCAAAGAAGAAAGTCTAGCCTTTCTGTCTCTGTTTGTGAGATTGCAAAGCTCACGTCAGTAAAAAGCCCATAGCCCCCATGTAAGGCCTCTGCAGTAAATGAAGTAAATGAAGAAATAGATGCCACATCGGCTCTTGGTGATGGGCAACCTATGTCACAAATCAGTCTCTGCTCCAGACATCGGATATCAGATAAACAAGATGTGCTGGTCGTCCTGACACTGAAGGCCTCACTCTCTGAAGGCCTTACTTCCAGACTTCTCGGTTGCATAGCAACCCTCCCCACGTCAGTTACACGTCATGCTCGAGTTGAGCGCAAGTAAGGCAAAGTTCCAGTACAATTCCAGCAGATCACGCAACCCCCTCCAGGTATCCACCCACCTATGACAATTTACCCATTATCATCAAGTGGACGCCCACATGGACGCCCACCTTCACACCTACTTACACGCCCACATGCTCTTATCTCACTCACTTTTGCTCTTCTCGTTTCCGATGTATATATACTGTACTCTGTGAATATTTCTTTGAGAATACTTTGAGACCCTTCCAGATCCCTTGTGGTGATGGTAATATTCTCCCTATGACTCGAGTTATGGGAATAAAGCCCTTTTTGAACCTGATACCACAGACTCAGCCTCTTGCTTTATGCATGATCTTATTACTAATCCGAAATTCTGAGAGCGTAATATTTTATTTACGACATAATGGCGCCCGAATAGGGACAATTCTCTTTCCCCACACGCCGGAGATGAAGGTCCAGCTTTGCCCCATTCCACAGCTGTGACGGACTTCAAGTACGTACGTCGCGGGTTTTCTCGCCAACTCCCTCAGACCAACGAAGGAGACGGACTGCGACCAGGCATCCTTACGAGGCGGTGAGGAACGCAGATTGTCCTAACCCTGAGCCCAGCCGCGAGAGAGCTGTGTCCGAGGTTTCTGGAGATCCACCTAGGTTACGCCATTCCCCGAGCAGCGTCAAGTTTCGGAGGCCTTCGACTTCAAGTTCAAGTTCAAGTTCAAGTTCAAGTTTTCAAGTTCAAGTTCAAGTTCCGCTTCCCGGTGAGTTTTCTCATGGGGGTTGCAATCAAGTGCATGCAGTTAGAGTTATAGGAAATAGAGATCTCAAAAGTATTCAAGGTGCACCGATATGACTGTATGACTGTTATTTTCCTAGTCAGGTTCAGTTAGGTTTGAATGTGTCAGGTTTTTATGTAAGTCTGTTTTTATTATAGTTTTTGTTTTTACAGCGCTATTGTGATTTTTGTTTTTTTGGCTACATTCCAACATGCCGTTATTTTCGAAACTATGTAAAATATGTACCAGAAAAGGTGTGCTTGAGGAACCAGTTAACATTCCGCCTAGGGACACACCTGGACATTTCATGTACTGTAAGCATGGTCTAGATGCCGTGTTGTTTTTAGAACTATGGGTAGATTACACGAAAGATTTAGAGACAAAATATAGATGGCCTATCACGGGAACGTGGGATGCAGAAAGCATTATGAAAGTGGAGGAAGAAATATGGAAGAGAAAATCTAGACCTGCTCAGAAGGATGCCATCGAGTTGTGGCGTAAGGAGTCACATAGAAGAACAGAAAAAGAGCTCCACAAAATAGAGAGAAGTAAGGATGAATCTGAGAAAGCCAAAGAAAAGAAATTACGAGAGGAAGGGGAACGAGTAAAAAGAGAGCAGACAGAAAGAGAAATGAATAATGTCATTAATGGTATTTACCCCGTCCTTTCAGAAGAACTAGCGAAAGTGACTCCAGTAGAAAGACCCATTAGAGTGCCTCCGCCAGTACCCCGAAAATTAAAAACAGCATCAGACAAGTTCATCGACACCTATCTAGAGGAACCCCCACCAGCCTACGTGAATGGATCTTTCCCTGCACCCCCAACGCCAGAACAGCTCCAGGAGCTCGAGGACAGCAGGGAAGGGGGATCCGGGACAGCGTCAGGGGGGTTGTTGACAGTAAGAGTAGATATCCCCGAATGTATATATGATCCAGACCCAGGAAAGGGCAGGATGCTTGTATTTTCGCTACGGCTTAGACGAGCAGTCACAGATCTGGAAAAACTACCAGATATGGATAAACATCTAAAGAAAATGTATACATTCATAAGAACGGGGGAAGGTCCTGAGAGCATAGCAGATGCTATACAAAACAGAAAAGTGGTTGTTAAGAATTACATCCTTCGCTTCCTAATTAATTGTCTAATCAGAGAAAAAGACGAAGGAAACGGGGATGTAAACGATCGTTATACTGGTTGGAGTGATCGCATAGATGCAGGTCAGCATGATAAATCACGACAGACTGACAACATGTTGACCAAAATCCGAAAAGCAATAATAGCATCACACGAAGCAGAACCACACGATAAAGATACTTCTGATGAGGATGATACAGGGGACCAAGATAAAATACAATACGTGGGCCATGCCAGACGATTCGAGAAACCGAGAGGCCTGAATTACCGTAAACAGGGAACGGCTATAAAAAAGAGATTTTCCCTTGAAAATTTGTTCCAAATCACCGACAAGGCGGTGAATGAATGGTTAGGTAATGAACAGCCCTTAACCCCAACTGAAATCGAATTAGCGCGATCAGCCACCCTGTGGGTATCTCAATACGAATTGTATAGTAATGACGTCGTAGCACAGACGTTTTTGAGCCTTCCACCGAATGAACAGCGCTTAGCTGGTGTTTACATGGTCCAACATTTAATAACGTTATATGAAAGTCAGTACTCTGGTCCTGGTATATTGTATAGGTTGCTGGACGACATAATACTGGACAGATGGATGAACTTGGGTACTGAACTGATTAATGTCATCTTGGATCAGCGACACAAATATATAGTATATGTAACTAGAACCCTGCTTCCCGTTCCACCCCAGGTTAAGGGGCAGGCATACAACAAACTGAACCCTCTACGAGAGGTACATCCTGTAAAGGATACAAACGATGTCCTACAACGGGTGTATGTCTACACCCCTCTGTCCAAATTAGAGATGCTGGAAATGAAAAAGATGTTGCCCTCCCATGACAAAGACCCGGGGGGTTTTCACCGGGAATTAAAAGACATTCTCCGCTTAGGGGAATATACATATGCGGACGTTCTGAAGTTACTAAAAGTGCTTTTGCCTGCTGGTATTTACGAGAAGCTTAAGGAAAAAGACTGGGAGGTGGGAAAGAGCAAGATTAGCTGGGATGTGTTGCAAACAGAAGAAAATGCAAGAGGACCGGGGGTTGGTCTGGGTCCCCGAGCTAAAGAATTGCCTGAACTGCTTGTACAAGTTCTGCCGAGATTGTTAGTTACCAAGAAAGAAGATTGGGACGCTATTTCAGCTTGTAAGCAGAAGCCAGACGAGGACACTAGTGATTTTTATTCTAGGTTTGAGAAATGTTTTACTATCAACAGTGGCCTTAAGCCCGGTAGTGATTCATATCCCCATCTTTTTGTGAGCAAATTAGTAGAAAATTCCCTACCTGAGGTTAAATATAGAGTACTGAAGGTTGAGAGTACTTGGCAAGCAAACAGCCCTTCCCAAATGTTACAGATGTTGCAGTATCACCAGAACAGAATTAGGGAGGAACATGACCAAGAAAAGAGACGCATGAAAGACACAAAGATGAAGATGCTGGTGGCCCAATCGACACCGGCAAACACAAATGCAAACATAAACAAGAATAGCACGAAACAAAATAGTGGGACTTGTAATTATTGTAAGAAGCCAGGCCACTTCGTAAATGAGTGTGCAGTGCTGAAAAACAATATAGCGACAGGTAAAACAAAGCCTCGTCAATATCATCCCAAGGACAGTAACACACCTCAGACATCGGACACGTTCCCGCCGCCGCCACCGTCCGTCCATACACCTGCACCAGCCCGAGCTACAACACAAATGTATGAGCACGCTCGAAACAACTATCCAGAGTACCAGGCATATTCATGAAACTGCCCAGAGAGGGAGTTCGACCTGCCCCTCATTCCAGTTCCTGTGGACCAAGCGGGTCCTTATGTACATGCACGGTTACTGGGACAAAATAAAAAGTTTTTGATTGACACTGGGGCCAGTAGAACTACCATTAGCCATTCCGAGGTGCCCGGGGCACCTCTCTCGGGCTCAAAAAGTGTATCCCTGGGATTTTCGGGTAGACCTATTATTAATGAGGTTTCGGAACCAGTCTCCTTAGGAGTTGGTCCTCTAATACATACCACAGACTTACTACTAACTAAATCATGCCCGGAAAACTTGCTTGGTATAAAAACATTAAAAGAATTAGGAGCGGTAATCTGTTGCTCTCCAGAAGGAGTGCGACTGTATTTACGTGACTTCAAGGGACATTTTGTAATGAAGGATATTGACATCAGACTCCGAGACGTACCACAGCACCTGTGGGCACAAGGCCCAACTGACGTAGGTTATATGGACATTACACCACACCAGGTTACCCTAAAGGACAGAGTAGTACTACCACGGATTAGGCAATACAAAATACCACCCGAGGCTGAAGTAGGGTTACTAAAAATAATAGACGACCTGATTGCACAAGGGGTGGTGATTGAGACTGACTCGAACATATGTAATTCACCGGTCCTTCCTATTCTTAAAAGAACTGACCCAAATGTACCACCTGTATATAGATTAGTTGTGGACCTGCGAGAATTAAACAAATGTGTGGTACCACAGTACCCTGTGGTCCCGGACATCTCTTCGATATTGACTGCCATTGATGCGAATGCTACCTTCTTTACCGTGATAGACCTGAAGAATGCATTTTTCAGTATTCCAATACATCCGGACAGCCAATACCTTTTCGGTTTCAGTTTAAAAGGTCGTAGCTTCAGATTCACGAGAGCACCACAGGGCTTCACGGAAAGTCCTAGCATTTATAGTCAGGCACTGAAGAGGCAACTGGACAGTATTCACATGCCTAGCTCTACAGCACTGATACAGTATGTCGACGACATTCTCATTACTGCACGATCGGACCATGATTGTGAAGATGCTTCCCTGATGGTTTTACATTTTCTGGCTGACAAGGGGCACAAAGTGTCCCCTTCGAAGTTGCAATTCTGTGAACAGCAAGTAGAGACTAAAAGAATAGACATATTGTCAGCACAAGCAGCAGAGCTCATCGCCCTAACACAAGCATGCAGAAGAGCTGAGCACCTGAAAGTAAACATTTACACCGACTCCCAATATGCATATGGGGTAGTTCATGATTTCGGGGTGCTCTGGCGAGAAAGAGGTTTCTTGACCTCTCATGGGGCCAAGATACAGCATGGCCCCCTTATTCAAGCCCTTCTGGAAGCGATACATTTACCAACAGCCATAGCTATCCTAAAATGCAAAGCACATACTAGAGCCACAGATACCATTTCCTAAGGCAATGATCTGGCAGACCGAACTGCTAAACAGACAGCTCAGACCCCACTAGACATGACAAAGTCACAGGTACCATCAGTGTCCAAAGCCATGACAGTTAGGGATCCTTCCAAGGATGTACAAGACATACAGACACATGCTACTCTAGACGAATTAAAGAAATGGTCGGAACAAGGAGGGGTACTGACTGATCAGGGTTGGATGACTAAGGGCAAATCCACATGGTTTCTTCCTGATTCAATGGTACAAGTAATCATAAATACCGCACATAGTCCTGCACACTTAGGTGCAAAAGCAATGCTAGACAGCTTACAGAATATATGGTTCAACAAGCACCTGCGTGCAGCAGCGAAACAAAAGGTCAGAACATGTATGATCTGTTGCCAATTCAATCCAGGTAAAGGCATTCCGATGGAGCAAGGTGGATTCCATCCACCTGACCATCCTTTTGAGGTCCTCCAAATGGATTATATCCAAATGGATAGATGCAGAGGTTACAAATATGTCCTGGTGGTAGTATGTTCATTATCAAGGTGGACCGAAGCCTATCCAGTCCCTGATTATACTGCTGTAACTACCGCCAGACAATTGGTACGAGAATTTTTCCCACGTTATGGATTACCGCGTGTCGTATATTCCGACAACGGTCAGCCTTTCTCCTCTGAACTCATGAAACAAGTGTCCCTTCTGTTAGGGTATACCTGGAAGTTTCGTTGTGTGCGACATCCTGAAGCAGCAGGCCTTGTTGAAAGACATAATCAGACCTTAAAAATCAAACTAGCTAAAATTTGCGCAGACAAAGGTGTAGATTGGATGGTAGCCCTGCCGGTTGCCCTCTTTTACATGCGAATGGTAGCTCATTCTAGAACAGGCTTATCTCCCTATGAAGTGGTCTTCGGTAGACCACCGAATATGTGGGGCACTCCAATGCCTAAAAAGATTACTGATGTTGATAGTAACATGCTGACAGATTACCTGGCTTCCTTGATGTCTGTACTACTCTCTTGTCGTTCGCAGGTTGCCGCCGCTTTCCCTGACAACACCCAGGTCAAGGAATACTCAATCGCTCCTGGCGACTATGTCCTGATCCGGAACTTTGATAGATCAAGTCCTCTTGAGCCAAGGTGGAAGACGCCGAAACTGGTGTTGCTAACAACAAGGACCTCCGTTAAAGTCGAGGGACGGAAAGGATGGATACACCTCCACCACTGCAAACGCTACTTCGGGAATAACTGTACTTTTAAAAAGAACACTGACTGCTCGGACTTTGAGCCCCCTTTACTAGAGGAGACTCCGCAGCAGAAATATAAAACGAAACTTAGATCTCATAAGTCAGAACCCGTTTGATCGATTAAGTCCACTAGGTGGTGAAGCGGTTGAACATGTATTCTGGCTTGCATGAGATCTCGAACAAAGCGAACGAGAGAAAGAGCAGGATGAAAAGCAAATACTGTAAATTATTACGTGGTAGATGTATAGTTACTTTGATTTTTCTATCTCTTCTATGTATCACGATAATATGTATCAGCTTAATTCTACATGCTATTTTTCCTCCTATTGCTTCACTCTTACACTCCTCCACTAATGATACCATAAAGCACACATTTAGTGATCTGCCATCCCATGAGTTATCGTATCGACTTGCCTTACGCAACAATACCTTTATTCAGATGCTGCACCATTCACATCAGACTAGCAATGCTACAGACTGCTGGGTCTGTGGCCGACTTCCCCCGTATCAGAAGGTGAAGGGAGTGTTGCCTCTTTTCCCTTTTCCATTCTCCCCTAATGGATCTTGCAGAGCATGGTTTGCCTTAATGACATCCATCAACGGTGATGCCAAAAAATGTCAAGAGGAGGATTGTAGGGGCGAGTGGGTATGGGGTAACTTGAATAAAGTCATGAACAAAGCATGTTTCCCAGATGAAGAGGGTTTTCCCCAAATGAAAGGTACAGATCTAGAAAATGAAGAATATCTGCAAGGAAATGCGACCCTCGATTTCATAGTGTTGAACGTAAAGCCCCAACACATGTCAGGTCCGCCTTCAATTACAGTCCTGCCAGTAAAAGGGAACTTGTGTGTCAGAAAAGAAGGCTCAGTACATTTGGGGCACAGTGAGTGTGATACTATAATAGTATTCAAAGACAAAGGAAAGTCCTATTTCAGAGCATCACAACACACCTACTTTATTTGTGGCCAGACAGCCTATGTGCAGCTGCCCTTGGACTGGGATGGGACGTGCTACATATAATTTCTTTTACCACCAGTTTTCTTGGCTCCATCGAGCTATCACCAAGATCTTCGACTCACGCTTGTCAGACACAGACGAGGGCTCGATGCCTCTGGCATTGACCAGACTGAGACAGCTTGGGAGCAATATACAGATTTCAATAAAGGATTATTTTTCTTCATAGGTCCCGTCCAGAATAGTAAACTTATCCGAAGGCTAACAAGGATTCTAGAAACAGTTGCTAATGTGACTGCATCGGCCCTGGGGAATCTGACCCAGGAACAGTATGCTATGAGACTGGTTGTCCTTCAGAATCGTCTTGTTCTTGACGTCATCCTGGCGGATAGGGGCGGGGCTTGTAGGGTCATCGGTTCTAGCTGTTGCGTTTTCATACCTAATAACGCACCGTCTGTATACAAAGCAATAACAAGGCTCCACAAGATTGCCCAAAGCATACATCAAGACCCAGGCACGTGGACATGGTCCAGTTGGCTCTGGGGATTAATATCGGCATGGGGATGGAAAGTGTTGACCGTCTGTGGGTTGATACTATTAATGATATTCAGTTGTTGCCTATGTCTGCAGTGTGGCCCGGTCATTTGCGGCCTGTGTGCTACTGCATGTGTTCCACATCCCCAGTTACGAAGCATTGAAAATGGAAAAATAATGCTGCAAGAACAGATCGACTGTCTCATGAAAATAGACGTTACATAGGGGGTTCACTAGGGTACAAGGAGGGAATGAGGAAAATAAAAATCTATGAGGCCTATATGTCCTCATGTGCCCCCCCAACGCTTATGTGCACATGCATGTAAATCTATGCATTTCCCCTCCATGGCCTTTCCTATCATGATACATATGCTATAACGTGGCCTGCCATCATTCAGTCCCCCATGAGAGAAACGACAAATCTGTATTGAGGCCTACACGTTTTGCATCATGTTTTCCCACACCACATGAAAACCCGTGTTTGTGGCTCAGCTAGACCCGAACAGAGGTTTCAGGCCTCAGACGTTCAGAAAGCTGCAGCTGCGTATCCTTGGCCTTACACTCTTGGGCCTCAGCCAAAGGGGCCCTGTCACAAGGTGCCGAGACAGTATTGAGCACGGTTATCTGCTTACTCCTACAGAGCCGCATTCCTGCCTGGAGAAGGAGGGATCAGCAAAGGAGAAAGTCTAGCCTTTCTGTCTCTGTTTGTGAGATTGCAAAGCTCACGTCAGTAAAAAGCCCATAGCCCCCATGTAAGGCCTCTGCAGTAAATGAAGTAAATGAAGAAATAGATGCCACATCGGCTCTTGGTGATGGGCAACCTATGTCACAAATCAGTCTCTGCTCCAGACATCGGATATCAGATAAACAAGATGTGCTGGTCGTCCTGACACTGAAGGCCTCACTCACTGAAGGCCTTACTTCCAGACTTCTCGGTTGCATAGCAACCCTCCCCACGTCAGTTACACGTCATGCTCGAGTTGAGCGCAAGTAAGGCAAAGTTCCAGTACAATTCCAGCAGATCACACAACCCCCTCCAGGTATCCACCCACCTATGACAATTTACCCATTATCATCAAGTGGACGCCCACATGGACGCCCACCTTCACACCTACTTACACGCCCACATGCTCTTATCTCACTCACTTTTGCTCTTCTCGTTTCCGATGTATATATACTGTACTCTGTGAATATTTCTTTGAGAATACTTTGAGACCCTTCCAGATCCCTTGTGGTGATGGTAATATTCTCCCTATGACTCGAGTTATTGGAATAAAGCCCTTTTTGAACCTGATACCACAGACTCAGCCTCTTGCTTTATGCATGATCTTATTACTAATCCGAAATTCTGAGAGCGTAATATTTTATTTACGACATAATGGCGCCCGAACAGGGACAATTCTCTTTCCCCACACGCCGGAGATGAAGGTCCAGCTTTGCCCCCTTCCACAGCTGTGACGGACTTCAAGTACGTACGTCGCGGGTTTTCTCGCCAACTCCCTCAGGCCAACGAAGGAGACGGACTGCGACCAGGCATCCATACGAGGCGGTGAGGAACGCAGATTGTCCTAACCCTGAGCCCAGCCGCGAGAGAGCTGTGTCCGAGGTTTCTGGAGATCCACCTAGGTTACGCCATTCCCCGAGCAGCGTCAAGTTTCGGAGGCCTTCGACTTCAAGTTCAAGTTCAAGTTCAAGTTCAAGTTTTCAAGTTCAAGTTCAAGTTCCGCTTCCCGGTGAGTTTTCTCATGGGGGTTGCAATCAAGTGCATGCAGTTAGAGTTATAGGAAATAGAGATCTCAAAAGTATTCAAGGTGCACCGATATGACTGTATGACTGTTATTTTCCTAGTCAGGTTCAGTTAGGTTTGAATGTGTCAGGTTTTTATGTAAGTCTGTTTTTATTATAGTTTTTGTTTTTACGGCGCTATTGTGATTTTTGTTTTTTTGGCTACATTCCAACATGCCGTTATTTTCGAAACTACGTAAAATATGTACCAGAAAAGGTGTGCTTGAGGAACCAGTTAACATTCCGCCTAGGGACACACCTGGACATTTCATGTACTGTAAGCATGGTCTAGATGCCGTGTTGTTTTTAGAACTATGGGTAGATTACACGAAAGATTTAGAGACAAAATATAGATGGCCTATCACGGGAACGTGGGATGCAGAAAGCATTATGAAAGTGGAGGAAGAAATATGGAAGAGAAAATCTAGACCTGCTCAGAAGGATGCCATCGAGTTGTGGCGTAAGGAGTCACATAGAAGAACAGAAAAAGAGCTCCACAAAATAGAGAGAAGTAAGGATGAATCTGAGAAAGCCAAAGAAAAGAAATTACGAGAGGAAGGGGAACGAGTAAAAAGAGAGCAGACAGAAAGAGAAATGAATACTGTCATTGCTGGTATTTACCCCGTCCTTTCAGAAGAACTAGCGAAAGTGACTCCAGTAGAAAGACCCATTAGAGTGCCTCCGCCAGTACCCCGAAAATTAAAAACAGCATCAGACAAGTTCATCGACACCTATCTAGAGGAACCCCCACCAGCCTACGTGAACGGATCTTTCCCTGCACCCCCAACGCCAGAACAGCTCCAGGAGCTCGAGGACAGCGGGGAAGTGGGATCCGGGACAGCGTCAGGGGGGTTGTCGACAGTAAGAGTAGATATCCCCGAATGTATATATGATCCAGACCCAGGAAAGGGCAGGATGCTTGTATTTTCGCTACGGCTTAGACGAGCAGTCACAGATCTGGAAAAACTACCAGATATGGATAAACATCTAAAGAAAATGTATACATTCATAAGAACGGGGGAAGGTCCTGAGAGCATAGCAGATGCTATACAAAACAGAAAAGTGGTTGTTAAGAATTACATCCTTCGCTTCCTAATTAATTGTCTAATCAGAGAAAAAGACGAAGGAAACGAGGATGTAAACGATCGTTATACTGGTTGGAGTGATCGCATAGATGCAGGTCAGCATGATAAATCAGGACAGACTGACAACATGTTGACCAAAATCCGAAAAGCAATAATAGCATCACACGAAGCAGAACCACACGATAAAGATACTTCTGATGAGGATGATACAGGGGACCAAGATAAAATACAATACGTGGGCCATGCCAGACGATTCGAGAAACCGAGAGGCCTGAATTACCGTAAACAGGGAACGGCTATAAACAAGAGATTTTCCCTTGAAAATTTGTTCCAAATCACCGAAAAGGCGGTGAATGAATGGTTAGGTAATGAATAGCCCTTAACCCCAACCGAAATCGAATTAGCGCGATCAGCCACCCTGTGGGTATCTCAATACGAATTGTATAGTAATGACATCGTAGCACAGATGTTTTTGAGCCTTCCACCGAATGAACAGCGCTTAGCTGGTGTTTACATGGTCCAACATTTAATAACGTTATGTGAAAGTCAGTACTCTGGTCCTGGTATATTGTATAGGTTGCTGGACGACATAATACTGGACAGATGGATGAACTTGGGTACTGAACTGATTAATGTCATCTTGGATCAGCGACACAAATATATAGTATATGTAACTAGAACCATGCTTCCCGTTCCACCCCAGGTTAAGGGGCAGGCATACAACAAACTGAACCCTCTACGAGAGGTACATCCTGTAAAGGATACAAACGATGTCCTACAACGGGTGTATGTCTACACCCCTCTGTCCAAATTAGAGATGCTGGAAATGAAAAAGATGTTGCCCTCCCATGACAAAGACCCGGGGGGTTTTCACCGGGAATTAAAAGACATTCTCCGCTTAGGGGAATATACATATGCGGACGTTCTGAAGTTACTAAAAGTGCTTTTGCCTGCTGGTATTTACGAGAAGCTTAAGGAAAAAGACTGGGAGGTGGGAGAGAGCAAGATTAGCTGGGATGTGTTGCAAACAGAAGAAAATGCAAGAGGACCGGGGGTTGGTCTGGGTCCCCGAGCTAAAGAATTGCCTGAACTGCTTGTACAAGTTCTGCCGAGATTGTTAGTTACCAAGAAAGAAGATTGGGACGCTATTTCAGCTTGTAAGCAGAAGCCAGACGAGGACACTAGTGATTTTTATTCTAGGTTTGAGAAATGTTTTACTATCAACAGTGGCCTTAAGCCCGGTAGTGATTCATATCCCCATCTTTTTGTGAGCAAATTAGTAGAAAATTCCCTACCTGAGATTAAATATAGAGTACTGAAGGTTGAGAGTACTTGGCAAGCAAACAGCCCTTCCCAAATGTTACAGATGTTGCAGTATCACCAGAACAGAATTAGGGAGGAACATGACCAAGAAAAGAGACGCATGAAAGACACAAAGATGAAGATGCTGGTGGCCCAATCGACACCGGCAAACACAAATGCAAACATAAACAAGAATAGCACGAAACAAAATAGTGGGACTTGTAATTATTGTAAGAAGCCAGGCCACTTCGTAAATGAGTGTGCAGTGCTGAAAAACAATATAGCGACAGGTAAAACAAAGCCTCGTCAATATCATCCCAAGGACAGTAACACACCTCAGACATCGGACACGTTCCCGCCACCGCCACCGTCCGTCCATACACCTGCACCAGCCCGAGCTACAACACAAATGTATGAGCACGCTCGAAACAACTATCCAGAGTACCAGGCATATTCATGAAACTGCCCAGAGAGGGAGTTCGACCTGCCCCTCATTCCAGTTCCTGTGGACCAAGCGGGTCCCTATGTACATGCACGGTTACTGGGACAAAATAAAAAGTTTTTGATTGACACTGGGGCCAGTAGAACTACCATTAGCCATTCCGAGGTGCCCGGGGCACCTCTCTCGGGCTCAAAAAGTGTATCCCTGGGATTTTCGGGTATACCTATTATTAATGAGGTTTCGGAACCAGTCTCCTTAGGAGTTGGTCCTCTAATACATACCACAGACTTACTACTAACTAAATCATGCCCGGAAAACTTGCTTGGTATAAAAACATTAAAAGAATTAGGAGCGGTAATCTGTTGCTCTCCAGAAGGAGTGCGACTGTATTTACGTGACTTCAAGGGACATTTTGTAATGAAGGATATTGACATCAGACTCCGAGACGTACCACAGCACCTGTGGGCACAAGGCCCAACTGACGTAGGTTATATGGACATTACACCACACCAGGTTACCCTAAAGGACAGAGTAGTACTACCACGGATTAGGCAATACAAAATACCACCCGAGGCTGAAGTAGGGTTACTAAAAATAATAGACGACCTGATTGCACAAGGGGTGGTGATTGAGACTGACTCGAACATATGTAATTCACCGGTCCTTCCTATTCTTAAAAGAACTGACCCCAATGTACCACCTGTATATAGATTAGTTGTGGACCTACGAGAATTAAACAAATGTGTGGTACCACAGTACCCTGTGGTCCCGGACATCTCTTCGATATTGACTGCCATTGATGCGAATGCTACGTTCTTTACCGTGATAGACCTGAAGAATGCATTTTTCAGTATTCCAATACATCCGGACAGCCAATACCTTTTCGGTTTCAGTTTAAAAGGTCGTAGCTTCAGATTCACGAGAGCACCACAGGGCTTCACGGAAAGTCCTAGCATTTATAGTCAGGCACTGAAGAGGCAACTGGACAGTATTCACATGCCTAGCTCTACAGCACTGATACAGTATGTCGACGACATTCTCATTACTGCACGATCGGACCATGATTGTGAAGATGCTTCCCTGATGGTTTTACATTTTCTGGCTGACAAGGGGCACAAAGTGTCCCCTTCGAAGTTGCAATTCTGTGAACAGCAAGTAGAGACTAAAAGAATAGACATATTGTCAGCACAAGCAGCAGAGCTCATCGCCCTAACACAAGCATGCAGAAGAGCTGAGCACCTGAAAGTAAACATTTACACCGACTCCCAATATGCATATGGGGTAGTTCATGATTTCGGGGTGCTCTGGCGAGAAAGAGGTTTCTTGACCTCTCATGGGGCCAAGATACAGCATGGCCCCCTTATTCAAGCCCTTCTGGAAGCGATACATTTACCAACAGCCATAGCTATCCTAAAATGCAAAGCACATACTAGAGCCACAGATACCATTTCCCAAGGCAATGATCTGGCAGACCGAACTGCTAAACAGACAGCTCAGACCCCACTAGACATGACAAAGTCACAGGTACCATCAGTGTCCAAAGCCATGACAGTTAGGGATCCTTTCAAGGATGTACAAGACATACAGACACATGCTACTCTAGACGAATTAAAGAAATGGTCGGAACAAGGAGGGGTACTGACTGATCAGGGTTGGATGACTAAGGGCAAATCCACATGGTTTCTTCCTGATTCAATGGTACAAGTAATCATAAATACCGCACATAGTCCTGCACACTTAGGTGCAAAAGCAATGCTAGACAGCTTACAGAATATATGGTTCAACAAGCACCTGCGTGCAGCAGCGAAACAAAAGGTCAGAACATGTATGATCTGTTGCCAATTCAATCCAGGTAAAGGCATTCCGATGGAGCAAGGTGGATTCCATCCACCTGACCATCCTTTTGAGGTCCTCCAAATGGATTATATCCAAATGGATAGATGCAGAGGTTACAAATATGTCCTGGTGGTAGTATGTTCATTATCAAGGTGGACCGAAGCCTATCCAGTCCCTGATTATACTGCTGTAACTACCGCCAGACAATTGGTACGAGAATTTTTCCCACGTTATGGATTACCGCGTGTCGTATATTCCGACAACGGTCAGCCTTTCTCCTCTGAACTCATGAAACAAGTGTCCCTTCTGTTAGGGTATACCTGGAAGTTTCATTGTGTGCGACATCCTGAAGCAGCAGGCCTTGTTGAAAGACATAATCAGACCTTAAAAATCAAACTAGCTAAAATTTGCGCAGACAAAGGTGTAGATTGGATGGTAGCCCTGCCGGTTGCCCTCTTTTACATGCGAATGGTAGCTCATTCTAGAACAGGCTTATCTCCCTATGAAGTGGTCTTCGGTAGACCACCGAATATGTGGGGCACTCCAATGCCTAAAAAGATTACTGATGTTGATAGTAACATGCTGACAGATTACCTGGCTTCCTTGATGTCTGCACTACTCTCTTGTCGTTCGCAGGTTGCCGCCGCTTTCCCTGACAACACCCAGGTCAAGGAATACTCAATCGCTCCTGGCAACTATGTCCTGATCCGGAACTTTGATAGATCAAGTCCTCTTGAGCCAAGGTGGAAGACGCCGAAACTGGTGTTGCTAACAACAAGGACCGCCGTTAAAGTCGAGGTACGGAAAGGATGGATACACCTCCACCACTGCAAACGCTACTTTGGGAATAACTGTACTTTTAAAAAGAACACTGACTGCTCGGACTTTGAGCCCCCTTTACTAGAGGAGACTCCGCAGCAGAAATATAAAACGAAACTTAGATCTCATAAGTCAGAACCTGTTTGATCGATTAAGTCCACTAGGTGGTGAAGCGGTTGAACATGTATTCTGGCTTGCATGAGATCTCGAACAAAGCGAACTATTTTTCTATCTCTTCTATGTATCACGATAATATGTATCAGCTTAATTCTACATGCTATTTTTCCTCCTATTGCTTCACTCTTACACTCCTCCACTAATGATACCATAAAGCACACATTTAGTGATCTGCCATCCCATGAGTTATCGTATCGACTTGCCTTACGCAACAATACCTTTATTCAGATGCTGCACCATTCACATCAGACTAGCAATGCTACAGACTGCTGGGTCTGTGGCCGACTTCCCCCGTATCAGAAGGTGAAGGGAGTGTTGCCTCTTTTCCCTTTTCCATTCTCCCATAATGGATCTTGCGGAGCATGGTTTGCATTAATGACATCCATCAACGGTGATGCCAAAAAATGTCAAGAGGAGGATTGTAGGGGCGAGTGGGTATGGGGTAACTTGAATAAAGTCATGAACAAAGCATGTTTCCCAGATGAAGAGGGTTTTCCCCAAATGAAAGGTACAGATCTAGAAAATGAAGAATATCTGCAAGGAAATGCAACCCTCGATTTCATAGTGTTGAACGTAAAGCCCCAACACATGTCAGGTCCGCCTTCAATTACAGTCCTGCCAGTAAAAGGGAACTTGTGTGTCAGAAAAGAAGGCTCAGTACATTTGGGGCACAGTGAGTGTGATACTATAATAGTATTCAAAGACAAAGGAAAGTCCTATTTCAGAGCATCACGACACACCTACTTTATTTGTGGCCAGACAGCCTATGTGCAGCTGCCCTTGGACTGGGATGGGACGTGCTACATATCATTTCTTTTACCACCAGTTTTCTTGGCTCCATCGAGCTATCACCAAGATCTTCGACTCACGCTTGTCAGACACAGACGAGGGCTCGATGCCTCTGGCATTGACCAGACTGAGACAGCTTGGGAGCAATATACAGATTTCAATAAAGGATTCTTTTTCTTCATAGGTCCCGTCCAGAATAGTAAACTTATCCGAAGGCTAACAAGGATTCTAGAAACAGTTGCTAATGTGACTGCATCGGCCCTGGGGAATCTGACCCAGGAACAGTATGCTATGAGACTGGTTGTCCTTCAGAATCGTCTTGTTCTTGACGTCATCCTGGCGGATAGGGGCGGGGCTTGTAGGGTCATCGGTTCTAGCTGTTGCGTTTTCATACCTAATAACGCACCGTCTGTATACAAAGCAATAACAAGGCTCCACAAGATTGCCCAAAGCATACATCAAGACCCAGGCACGTGGACATGGTCCAGTTGGCTCTGGGGATTAATATCGGCATGGGGATGGAAAGTGTTGACCGTCTGTGGGTTGATACTATTAATGATATTCAGTTGTTGCCTATGTCTGCAGTGTGGCCCGGTCATTTGCGGCCTGTGTGCTACTGCATGTGTTCCACATCCCCAGTTACGAAGCATTGAACATGGAAAAATAATGCTGCAAGAACAGATCGACTGTCTCATGAAAATAGACGTTACATAGGGGGTTCACTAGGGTACAAGGAGGGAATGAGGAAAATAAAAATCTATGAGGCCTATATGTCCCCATGTGCCCCCCCAACGCTTATGTGCACATGCATGTAAATCTATGCATTTCCCCTCCATGGCCTTTCCTATCATGATACATATGCTATAACGTGGCCTGCCATCATTCAGTCCCCCATGAGAGAAACGACAAATCTGTATTGAGGCCTACACGTTTTGCATCATGTTTTCCTACACCACATGAAATCCCGTGTTTGTGGCTCAGCTAGACCCGAACAGAGGTTTCAGGCCTCAGACGTTCAGAAAGCTGCAGCTGCGTATCCTTGGCCTTACACTCTTGGGCTTCAGCCAAAGGGGCCCTGTCACAAGGTGCCGAGACAGTATTGAGCACGGTTATCTGCTTACTCCTACAGAGCCGCATTCCTGCCTGGAGAAGGAGGGATCAGCAAAGGAGAAAGTCTAGCCTTTCTGTCTCTGTTTGTGAGATTGCAAAGCTAACGTCAGTAAAAAGCCCATAGCCCCCATGTAAGGCATCTGCAGTAAATGAAGTAAATGAAGAAATAGATGCCACATCGGCTCTTGGTGATGGGCAACCTATGTCACAAATCAGTCTCTGCTCCAGACATCGGATATCAGATAAACAAGATGTGCTGGTCGTCCTGACACTGAAGGCCTCACTCACTGAAGGCCTTACTTCCAGACTTCTCGGTTGCATAGCAACCCTCCCCACGTCAGTTACACGTCATGCTCGAGTTGAGCGCAAGTAAGGCAAAGTTCCAGTACAATTCCAGCAGATCACGCAACCCCCTCCAGGTATCCACCCACCTATGACAATTTACCCATTATCATCAAGTGGACGCCCACATGGACGCCCACCTTCACACCTACTTACACGCCCACATGCTCTTATCTCACTCACTTTTGCTCTTCTCGTTTCCGATGTATATATACTGTACTCTGTGAATATTTCTTTGAGAATACTTTGAGACCCTTCCAGATCCCTTGTGGTGATGGTAATATTCTCCCTATGACTCGAGTTATTGGAATAAAGCCCTTTTTGAACCTGATACCACAGACTCAGCCTCTTGCTTTATGCATGATCTTATTACTAATCCGAAATTCTGAGAGCGTAATATTTTATTTATGACAGCCTGGTCTTTCCAAAGATTTTTCATATAGATAAGATAGAAGATGTAGAACAGATTAATTTACTAACACGCTTTAAGAGAGAAACTTGGTCAGAAATTGTAGGAGATATTTTTGGAGCTTTGATTCCAGCAGTGGGAATTTCATTAAATGCATATGGAATTCGGAAGCTGTCAACAGTGGTGGATCGCTTATCGACAAGCACCGCTGGAGGGTTTCTATTGGTGAATACGGAGATGGTTGCCTTACGCGCCATGTCTATACAAAATCGACTTGCCCTTGATATTCTATTGGCCAAAGAGGGTGGAGTTTGTGGAATGCTGAAGGTTCAACATTGTTGCACTTACATTCTTGACAGAAGCAAAGATCTAAAGATCTATATCAAAAATATTACTGATTTGCATGAAGAATTAGTACCACTGGAAGCTGAAAGTATCTGGACTAAAATGGCTAATAAGATGATTGCTGTTAGGAACTTTATTGCTAAGATAGGTAGTACCATTTTTGGTAAGATATTGTTTCCATTGACATGTGTGATTGTTGCTATACTGGTTCTTAGATTAGGGTGTTTGTGTTGTAAAAACAGGGGAGGGAAAAAGAAAACTATGAGAGAAAATTCTGTAAGGAAACAAAAGAGGTCAAAGAGAGACCCACAAGAAATAGAATTAGAAGAATTTAGGGAAAGTGTGTACCTGGATTCAAAGAGGGATGATGAAAGAGAGTCCGGTGTTTAATGTTGTTTATGAAAGACATTTCAATTTCTCCTAAAATGGGGACTACATTTTTTTTTGGGGGTTGGTTTTTGTGGTGATATATATCACCAAAGGGGGGATTGCTGGAGCACGGTTTTCTATTTATTGAGATTTAAACTCCAGTTTATGTTTATATGTTATAATTAAAATTACTGATAATTAATTATTAACTATTAATTTTGTTGAAGTTTCTGACTAATCAACCTTTACTAATGAAAGAATTACACGTGGGGATGCATTTATGTTGCTTTATTAAAACGTGAACTAAGTTGGTGAGCAAATTAATAAAATAAGTGTTGCTAAAGTGCTATTTGTTTCGTGTTTGCGCTTTAAAATAACGTGCTTTAATGCTTCTTTATGTTGCAGATGGCTAGTTAAGTACATACGCATAGGGGTATTAGTGGGTATTAACACTGTATAATCATTACGATGTAGTAACGTTGTTTTGTGTTTCTTTTAATTAAGATTGTCCATTCTGGCCTAGCAAAAGATGGCCGCCATTTACATCCTGCATTTGAGTTGCTGAAATACGAGGAGAGGCCTCGCTGAATATGGTGGGAAACCACCTGACCTCGGCCTCTGTCTGTGTTGAAAGTTTTCCGTGAGGACAGCAGCTCTGGGCTGGTAGCCAGATGTCACCAGTTATCCTTGGAAAAG
Organism: Triturus cristatus; assembly: GCF_964204655.1. Lineage (NCBI taxonomy): Eukaryota > Metazoa > Chordata > Amphibia > Caudata > Salamandridae > Triturus > Triturus cristatus. The sequence goes on along the minus strand of NC_140594.1, from coordinate 541,439,222 downwards.
AAAGAAAGCCACAATGAACTTTGATAAACTCTGGCTTCACTATGGTTCCAAGGAAGAGCATTCATGGATGTTACTTTTTAGTTTGAGCTTCCTTCTTCCGTGTTTTTATTTTTGTGATTTTTCGAGAGCGGAGGTTTTTCTAAATGTTGCGAGTCAACATCCTTTCCTGCTCGCTCTGCTCAACGGCTCAACGGACGTTCATAGTTTGTTTGTAACTTTTAATTTGTTAGTTTCTCTATAAATATTGTTAGACTAGAGAGGGTCTAAGGCCACTTCTTCCCGAACCTATGCTCGTGATGATCGACGCTGATTGAGAGGACGGCGACTCGGGAGACTTTACTGAGAGACCTGTCCTGACCTAAATGACACTTAGCTAGAATAGGTAATTATGAGAATAATGATTTTGCTATTGATTGACTTTTCATTTGAACTAATTTAGATAAAAATAACCTTTGTTTGAATTACAGTATCGGGTGGTTATTCCTTTGTCATTTATTGAATTTTCAAGTATGTTCCTATTGTTTAAATCATGACTCAAGACATAACAATTTGGTCGCATTGACCTCAGTTAGTTGCAGGTTGGTTTAGGAGTTCTCTCGAATATCCAGTGTGGATAGAGTAATAGAATGAATATTAGTGTGATGGGCCCTAGCGTATGATGAGTGTGTGTGCGTGTGACTGTGGAATTACTCTGTCCGTGGAAGTAGAGAGAATTTGTATGCTCCGATCTGCAACAACGGAACCAGACAACAGTGAATAATTTACTAGTCTACAGACGGAAGACACAATAGTTCTATTGATAAGGATAATCAAAGGATAATTTTCAATGTCTTCTCTATGTAACCAGTGTTATCAATGAGGGAGACTTTCTTGATACTTATATTTCCTAAGAGCAATCTTGTACAACATTTTGGCAAGAGACAGGTACTACACCAGCTTCTTGCACTAACATGTGTCAGTAGAGACAACGTACATCACCAAGCTAATGGCCTGTTCTTACAAGATTTAAAAACTCACATGGGGTGATCTCATTTAATGTATCTGAAATCTAAGATTAAAACTGTTGTCAATCTAAATTACCTCATTGGTAAAAGTAGTGTTGTTCTTCTAAGCATTTTCCTTGCGAGCTTTTACTAGCATACTTAGATTATCACTGTTTGCTTTGCTTAGGTTAGTAAAGTCTAGAACATCATAGAATCACATCCGCCCCTGCATTCAGCCCATGGCACTGGCGGTCCAGAGATCGCTGTATTATGAGTTGAACAAAGGGCTGGTGGTGTGAAGGGTGGGATCTTGCGGTGGTGGTGAGTACTTTTTCTAAACATATTGATGCCTGTGTGTGCATTTCGACTGCATATGTGTCAGATGCACACATATGCAATATCTAAGTGGAAAAATACCACTTCAGCCCATATGTGGGCAGTCCTTGCAATGGGTATATGGTGCGAAAGAGACTCACCTGTATATTAGTGCACAGAGGGTCGTAATCCTCAGGGTGAAGATCCTACTGTGAAAGGGGGACCTGGAGACAGGGATCCATGTCAGACTCTGCCTGAAAGAAAGAAAGGGGTGAGTACACATGCCAGTTCCTTCATCACCGCCATCTGGAGGCAGGTGGTTTGACCGCTGATGTCCGCTCACGGAACAGGCAACTAATAATACACACGGCGGTGCAGCTCCCCTGTACCATCCTATGTGAGCTGCTATTCCCCGACCATGAATCTGGCGCTTGGCGGTCTGCTGGTGGTCTCAGTGGTAATACAGTGGCTAGACCACTGAGCTCTCCACACTCGGAGCACCACCACTGATACAGCGATCCATGGAACCGCCAAACTCTGAATAAGGTCTTTAGTGTTGCACATCTAGAAAGTAAGTTGCAAGGGGCTCTGGACACCATCTAATCAAGATATTGTGTTGAAATCACTAAACATACCAAACTTGCAGGAATCCAGAACCACAGGTGTACCAAGTGGGACTAGAACATGTTCCCACTAGAATATTGGTGATGCATGATTCTACACATAAACATTGTCGGCTGGTCTACATATGCCTACATCATTGAACAAATTTACAATTTCTAGCCATCCTGATTCTAAAATCAGCATAAGACATGATGATCACTTGCTTGCATAAACAAAACAAGAAAACCCAAAACACTATAGGACCTTAAACCTGGAAAAACCTGAAGGTGCCTGCAATACATTGGTAGGAGCACTAGACGGTCGGGAGGCAGCTGGCATATTTGTGAGCTCTTCCTGTGCTAAATAGTGTGGATTTGTTTATTATTATTTCCCATTTTCTGAGGAGGATGCTTTAATGCTGACAGGTGGCATTGCCACTTGAAACTCTGTTGACTTGTTTGGGTAAATGTAATACATCTCAGTCCGATTCTGCCTGCAAATATGATTGTTAGACTTGGATTCTTTGGTGTGGTTTCCCCTGACTATTTAACTCTACCTCCTGTATTTCTGATGCTGTGCTGAATTTCGTTTTTGCTGGTTTAGATGCTTTCGGCACTTTGACACTGCTGATCAGTATCAAAGTGCAAGTGCTCCCTGTGTAAATTGTGATTACAATTGATTCTCCCTGGTTGGCATATTTGATTTACTGGTAAGTCACTAGTAAAGTGCACTGAGTGTGCCAGGGCCTGGAAATCAAATGCTACTAGTGAGCCTGTAGCACTGATTGTGTCACCCACCTGTGTAGCTCTGTAAAGGTATCTCAGACTTGCCACTGCAGTGTCTGTGCGCAGTTTATAAACTGCCATGTTGACCTGGCATGTGCACCCACCTGCCAGGCCCTAAGCTTCCCTGTTCTTACATCTAAAGCACCCCTAGGGTAGGCCCAAGGTACACTCATGGGAAGGGTGCAGTGTATGTACAAGGCAGGACATGTAATGGTGTGTGTGACATGTCCTGATATTGAAATACTGATAGTTGCATTCTCCACTATTGAATGGCTATCTGTTGCATAGGATAAAATGGGATATACTATGTAATAGCTTACAAGTATAACTTTCCAAAGGGACAAGATAGGGAAATAAAGTTTAGGCTCTCTGAACTCAGAACTTATTAATGCATCTTTTAGTGAAGAAGATTTTTAAATTGTGTGTTGGAAAATACTACTTTTAGAAAGTGGATGTTTTCTTGTTTAACCATTCTGTGTGCCTCTGCCTGCTTGTGGATTGACTGTCTGGCTTTGGAGGGAAAGGGGCTGGGGAAGTGAATTCACTATAGACAACCACTGGGGGTGGTTGAGGTGTGCCTGGCTCTTCCTGGATGACTCTGATGTGAGCTGAATGGTATTTGGCTGCATTTAGAGTAGTGGGATTAGTTTCCCTTGCACAATACTCTCTTCCCCCCCTGTGATCATACTGCACCAGTGAGGACAGAAATGGTTTGGACTCGGCCTTGCACAAAGAGAACAAGCACATAATGGGGTATAAGTAGTGGGCCTTAAAGCCCAAAACGTTAGATAACTTCTGAACTCAAGAGGAACCTTTGCCAAGGAGTAGAGCTGGAGAGCTGTGAGGAGTACTGCTCCTTTGCTGTGTGCTGTGTGGGGTTAGCCTGCAGTTGCTGGTTCTGCCAAGAAAAGGACAAAGACTGGAACTTTGCTTTGAACCTGCTTGAAGAAGAATCGCTAAGGGCCTGTGGTGCTGGCCTCCTGTTCTGAAGTCTCAGGGACAAAAAGACTTCACCAACTCCCCTGCCCTCTTTTGCTGAGAGTTCCTAGATGCCAGGAGGTGCCTATTCCAGATTTGGACCTCTGGAGGCTATTCCTGCTGCTGTGATGCTGCGACCTGCACTGAAGTCAGGGGAACCTGCCTTGAAGTGCACGATGCACCACCCGGCCTGCACCACTGCTCCGACACCCTTTGATACCTGCCAACGCCTGCAGATTTTGGCATTTTCTGATGCCATCACTTACACCGTCTACGTCATAGGCAGCACCTGCATCCTGTTATCAGAGTGCCAATAACCGCAGAAGGTGACTCCACAAACTCACCGACTTTGCACCGTCACCGGGACCGTTGCCTCACCGCTGACACAGCCATCTTCTCCTGTCCTGGACTCAACACATTGCCTCCTTGTGAACATGAGTTTTGCCTCCTCGTGGCAGCCAGGGAGATGGCATCGACCTTAACACTGAAGCCTCACCTCCACGATGCCACGTATTGTCATAGACTTCATTTCCAAGGTACTCTTTGTTTGGGGGTCCATGTGACTCCGCGACCAGTACCGTGCTCCTAGCTGTCGGCGCCATACTTTGGATTTATTACTGTCACTGTGTCGCAATAACCCCAGGTGGAGCTATTTGTTTTCTACAACCTTGATTATTTGAATAACTATGTTAAAGTGCAATTTTTACTACCTGTATGTTGGACTTTTGTCGTTTGATCTTGTTTAGTTTAGATAAAGATACTTTAATTTTCAAAACTGGTGTGGTGTCCGTTTGAGGTGTTATGACTGTATTACTGTGTGTTTTGATTAGAAATACTTTCCACATTGCCTTTGGGATGAGCCTGCCGGCTCGTGACAAGCTACCAAGTGGATGAGCAGGGGTTACCTAAAGTGTGCATCCTCCTTACCCTGACTAGAAACAAGGGTCCCCGCTTTGCCAAAGGTACATGCCTCTGCCAAATAGAGACCCCTATTTCTAACCATGATGGTTTATCAGAAAAAATGGGGTTACTGCTTAGGGAAGGCATAACTTACCTTCATTGAGTATGACATTAGAAGAGCTGACATAGCATTATTCTTTTTACACTGCATGTATCTGTAATTGCAAGATTTCTGTTGAAAGAATTGAGAATTGCGTCTAAGGATGGCTTGTCCTAAACATTTGGTATTAAGACTGACACGACACCTGACAGAAGAGATTTTCTTTTTTTTTTTTTTAGCAAAACGCAGAACAGCAGCAAGATACTGCACTGGGTTGCTCAAGGGGGAGAAAGCAGCACACAGCTAAATTGACCAAAATTAGCACACTACTGCTGTTATCCCCTGCATTGGTGCTCTATAAAGGCTGCCTAGGCAAACACACATTTTTTGCAACATGTTGCAGAATTGTGTGCATTCTCTTTAACATAGGATTTGTAATGACAGACCCTTCCGATAAAAAATTCTATGCTTAGAGAAATCCTCAAACATCACTCACATTGTTTGTGTTCTGTGCAGTGCAGCACACATGCTACAGGTGCAACGTTTGGAGAAGAGGTAGCAATTTCTGTAAAAAATGCCCTTGTCTGGCTATCTTTGCATGCATCCATTTTGAAATCCTGAAAGGCAATAACTCTAGTTACATCTCCTTTTCAGATTACCCATCAGAGTATGAAACAATCAACTTTTAGCTCTCCTTTCTGTAACTCGTCATTTCCCTTAGAAGCACTCCCTCTCCAGGAACGCTTTTGTCTAAACCCTCTAGGTTTATCCAGAGAAGGTAACTGTCTCAATGACTTCTTGTACTGCAGTGTTTTACAATAATTAAATATGTCATATGCATATGGCCCTGCTTTAAAGAGATGTAAGTCAAACTTTACAATATAACTGAATCTTTAGTTTTATCTATGCATGATAGTTATGCATTCTATTAATGTCCTGTATTATTCATCTTATACACATGAAACTGCCACAGTCTTCTTGAGAAGGCAGGGCTAGTACTCTGACATCTGCCCTGAAGGTTCATGCTATGTAAACATAGAAAAAACAAAAAAAGAAATAAAATGAGTAAAGAAATTAGAAATAGACTGTGCCAGTCTCCTTGAGAAGGAAGGGCTACTACTCTGACATCTGCACCGACGGTTCGTGCTAAATAAACATAGCAAAAAAGAAATGCAATGAATAAAGAAATTAGAAATAGACTGAGAACAGTGAAAATGAAGTGTTAATTCTCTCCTCTTTCACTAATCTGTCAGTAAATAAATACCTAATATAATGTGGTTCCTGTTGGTAGCAATGCTGAAAATGTGCAGCCAATAAAAAATAATGTATCCTCCACAAGTACACTGCTTTTGCATTGAAGCAGAATATGTTTAAAACACAAAATAAGCCTTAATGGAAGAAACAGAGGAGCTTGAGGTTACAAAACCTACAGAAATTACCAGACACTTCAATCTCCCTGCTGCCAATGAGAAGAAAGAACGGACTGTCAAATAACTATTTGTAAAAGATGCTGCCAACTGATACACATTGGAACAATGAAACATCCAAACAGCACAGGTGCAAGTCTCCTCATTGGACCTTTAGCACACTGAAAATACAGTCTTCTACCTCCTAGAGATGGGTTCTCATACCTGAGGGGTAAACTGGAGCCAGAACTTCAGGAGGTCAAGAAAAACTTGAACTCACTGGGGGAGATGATATTTTTGACAAGTCCTCCTGTTGTTAATATTAATATATATTTCCCTATCTTTTCCTGCTCTTAAATGTGAATGATTTTCTACCTGTTTCCTAGTTTTATTTTTTCCCAAATCCTCTTTGATCTATCCATTTAAAAAATCTTGTTATCCCTGCATTATCCATTATTTACTAAGTCATTTTATATTTCTAGTGTTTGTATTTTACCTCAAACTGCTTCTGTCTGCAGCTTCCTTTCTTCTTTTTTTCAGTCAGCTTTCCCTCTCCCCATATATATTTTGTGGACTGCCTAGTGGTGGTACTGCAAGACTCAGAGAACCCATTGGCCCTTACTGCTCTAATAGTACTACTTCTAATACTACTACTCTGGTGATGCAGAATGCATGCCCATGTAAGGTATACTACTCATGTGTGTTGAGATGAGAAGGCTTTCTTTTACTTTCTTATGCTCAATCAGTAAAACGATAAGGTGGCCATGGTCACGTTGGACACCCCAACGATGTGTCTTCTTCTTATTTAAGCCTAGTAGTATTAGCCGTGGTTGATGGTGAACTGATTAGCATGCACCATGGCTGGAAGGAAATATGAGGAGGGGGAGGAGGGCACCATTACATTTGCCAACCAAGAAGACTTTATGTCCGATTGTTGGGCCAGCTCGCCACTCTTATTCTTTTCAAAAACACAGATTCACCATTAGCTCTAGCCCCACAATTCAGTCCTTTACAGGTTGTCTTCTTGAGACTGAGGCTTTTTAAAAATTGCCACCAACAAAATCAAAATGCCTAACTGGATATTTTATCATTTTTGATAGGACATACCGTGACTGTACCTAAATTAGTAGTGAATTGAGTGGTGTATGCATTTTCAATTGTGCTATGAGAGAAAATAAATAGGGGAGGTGCATATGGCATCTACAAAATGTTCTATGTTTTTTCTTGCAGTACCGACCACCTGTGCCAGGGCCAGCAGGGACGATGGTGCCATCCAGGGTGCAGATGCAGCAACTGCAGGGGTTGAGCCAGCAGCAGTGGCGGGTTGTAGTAAATCAGGCTGCTTGCTTAATCAGAATTGATATACTCACTGCAAAGCTGTACATTGTACTGTTTAAAGTGAGACTTAGTTGTGAACAATTGAAGACACCTGTCTTTTCTTAGCCATAGCATATTATAGCGGGAGTTGAGTAACTAATGGTGGCCTCTTCTATCTTCAACTCAGCAGAGAAAGTTTCATGAAGAAGATTCGGGCCTTGATGGGTTGATGGGAAAGAAGGATGGAAGAAGGAAGGATGGGTAAAAAGTAACATGACTAGCAGAGAAATATGCTTGGGTGAAAGGATGCGTAGGTGGCTGATAGGATGCATGCATTGGTGGGTGGGTGAAGGATGAGTGAAAGATGAAAGAAATTATGCCTGCCTGCGTGTTTGAAAGTGTATGGGTGAAAGGAACGTCCAGGCGGTTTGATAGGTGAAAGCAAGGATACATGGGTGGTTAAAATGATAACTGTATGTTGGTGAAAGGTTTGTTGAGAATGATAGCCATGTTTGGATGGATGGATGGTACCAGAATTCATAGTGAAGACTGGATGAAGAGAATGTAAAACCTAAACTGTGACAGAGTACCAAAGCCAAGGATGAAGTGTAAAAATAATGCTAGAACTAAAATGCAATGAAAAATTGAAAAATCCCAGGGAAGAAGAGTAAACAAGGAATGTTTTTTAATTAAGGTTTTTGATTCAAAGGTTTGAGAGAGGTTGTATTTCAGACTACTCCCTTGACTCATAGTAGTTTTCAAGCAGAACATATATTATGTACCCCTACCCACCCATCATCATCAATCGCCTCCCTCCGAGGCCCACTCCCTGCACATGGTATTTCGCCGGTGTCAGCCATGGATGGCCAATCGGCTGCATGGTTACAATAGTAGTACCTCACGTTGTACGGTATATCATTCATTATTAGTAACTATTCTTCTGCCTTGTTGTAGTCCTGGTAATAGTGAGCATTTGATTTAACAGAGCATGGCCATGATAGGAAAGAAATTATTGTGTGGTACAGCTGCCCCACTTGCAGACATCGGCAAAGTATAACGCGTTACGTGACACAAGTATGTCTGTCTAGGGCGCAAGCTGAGCTTGCATGTGTACATCAATTTAGTTAAACGAAAGAGAAGAATAATACTTGTATCCTCCATAGTGCTGAATGCCTGGAACTATAATCACATCGAAATCGAATAGGCTGAGGAATCGAAGATGCCATCAAATGTTATATACTGCTAGTGCTACTGTGCCACTATATCATTTAATGTGTTACTGTTTTGCTAAGAGTATTGGTTAAAATGTGTCTTTTTTCTTTTTTGATATAGCTACTCCTGCCAATCCACTATCATCCAACAGGCCATACAGAGCAGCCAGGACCCGGCAAAGGAAGCTGGAGGCCATCAGGGCCAGATATCTGCAGCTGGTGGTCCTGGAGGAGGAGGAGAGGAGGCGGCAGCAGCTGCTACCCCCAATGCCCTGGGTCCCATCCTGGCCCCAGTGCCTCCAGTTTTACGGCACCATGGTCAGGCAGCTGCCCGCTGCCTTTCATCAACCACTGCAGCTCCCCCTATAGCCTCTACAGAGCCTTTCAGTGCTGCATGCTCATGAGGATGGTGCAAATCAAAGCCAGGATAAAAGAGCTGCTCGACCAGTTGGAGAGGAAGCTCTGAGTCCTAACCCACCGCTAGGTCTCTCTTGCCACTTTTTTATTCTTTGGTTTGGTCGGTGGGACTTGTTGGGGCGATGGTAGGTATGTGGGGTTGGGAAAATCTTGGGTTTTTTGGAATTTTTTTATGGATCTTTGTTTGGACAAGTTGGACTTTCTTTACTTTGGACATTGGATGGGGTTAGGGAGTGGGTGGGACAGGAGTTGTGGGCTTTAGTTTATTTGTTAGGGAAATAAAAATGTTATGGATGTATATATGATTTAATTCTTTTTGGGGGGTTACTCTTTTACTTTGCCTCCTCAGGCCTGCAGCCAGTTTTCAAAATCTGCCGATAGTGTAACACACCAACAGATAGTTATGCGGTACCTTCACTTGTCCTACTACTCTCTCCTCCTATTCACCGCAGTCTGCAACTATATTAAGCCCTAAGGACTCCGACGGGTGTGCAAATTTCCCTAGTATATAGAATTATAAATTTTTGCAGTATTAACAATCCCCTACAGTTCTACTCTTACCTGTGATTAGGCGAAGCGATGGCTGCATGGTTTTGTCAGGTGCCATGGTGGTGGTCGTAGATAGTAGCAGCATGCTTACGGACTAGTCATCGAATACTAGTGAAAGCACCAGATCCAGAACCGAGGTTCCACTCCCTCCTAGCCAAACTCAAACTGTACGATGAAATATTCTTCCCAGGGAACTAATCAAATTGAAATAAAAAACTGAGTTAATGATGTTTTATGTGCCAGCTTTCCAACAAATTGAGACAGTCACCAGAGGAAGACTAGAGTACAACTAGTAGTACTACACAAGAAGAAGACTGTCAAATGAGAAAACATGATAAGCAATGCTAACTTAAAATAAATAATCAGAATGGTGAGCTAGTAAAATTTGCAAACTGAAGTTGACTCGAGCTATGAAGAGGGCATGCATAACCTTTAGTGCGAGAAGGATGATGATGCTGGCATTTATGATTTATTTTCCTCTGAAAAAAATGTAAATATTGAATACTGTGCATGGGTGGGCAATCTAATATATATAATAATACCAGTGTGGGATATACTTAGAGCAGAAGAAGATCATCGCCCTGCCTTGAGTTGGTGTTGCTTTCACCACATCCACCCCACCAAGTGTGTGATCAATTAATGGTGTAAATTTAATTTAGTCACACCTCAATAAATCACACAGCCCGGGGGAACAGGGTTAAGGGTTCGATGAATGGATGGGAAGGGGAATTTGAGTGAAAGGTTTGACAAAGTCAAACACTACACAAGGACAACACATTCATCTTGGCAGCCGACTATCATAAAAGGAAATGTATGCATACTAGTACAGGTAAACCGAATCAAATTGTCTGTCTGCCCCCCCCCCGAGAGACCCAAGTTACATTATGTTCTATAACTGTTGTACCGAGCTTTGAAATATATCAAATAAAATGTCAATATCTATAGAAGTCAAGTAACAAACATAAACAACACACATATTGTAAAAAGGATAAAGTATTGCCACACTCGGAGTTGCATCAGCATTCCTCTTGGACAGTACGTCAATCATGGATGCCTGGAGGATGCGGATCGGTAAGATAAGTGTGAGTAGGTTAAATTGATTTTCCAGTATGGAACAGGGTAAAGTCCAGGGCCTGTAGATTGAGAAGCAAAAATGAAATTGAAGAGTCAAGGAGAAAAGTTAAATTGCATAAGTAGGAGTGCAACAAGAAGAGACGACTCGGAGGCAGCATGGCTAAATGTCTGTTTCCGGCAGATACCTCAACAGCCCCCCACCCAACCACCACTTAGCTTTGGATTAAACGATGAATTGGAGCCCGACAGCACTGAGTAGTGAGGACATACACAGAGCAACATAGCATGTTCACAATCAATTATAAAATCAACGCACCACTGTCGGTCACATCACTCATCATCACCACCACCACTACACAGACTTGTGTAGGTCTGGTGCTGTTGTTTACCTTTAGGTCACTTCAAAGTCATCATCTCCCAAATCGGTTAGTTTCAATGATTTTAAAACTTCCATCTTCTTCTGATGGCAGTCGTCACAGTAGTCACACTCACTCCCATGACCTGAGTCTTTCCATTATCTCTGATCCTCCTCAGTTTGACCACGAGTATGGTGTTCAACTCCATCCCAACAGCGTCCCGACTCAGTTCCGACTCAAAATGCAATAGATCACCCTGTAGTAGTAGAGTTTTGTTATTGAACAACAAGAAGGGAAAGATTGAGACACTTCCTGTGTAGAATAGATTTGTGTTTGCAAACTTTGCATTATCTAAGGGACTAGTTGAGCTGAGTGTTTGAGAAGTATATATATAAAGCATAAAAAATAAGAAACAAAGCAGTGTGGACTGTGGACTGTGTGGAGAGGAGTTGGCCCCATTGAAGGAATCTCGCTATCCTATCTTTCAAAGGGGAAGGGAAAAAATAAACTACAAGGGAACATTTTTAATTATTGATCAGCTGCCAGTAAGCCACCAACATTTTGGGAATCTCAAAATCATCACTTACATTAAGAGTAACAAACAAGCACCCAGTATCATGCTGCCTGACAGCACATGAATCATCTCTTCTCTTCTCAATCTATTCTCAATACATTGATGATGATATATCACAACAAGTTCAAACATCACGACAAACAACAATCGCTCAGCGTGCAATGCATGCCAGCATTTACCTGTTTTTCTGCTGTGCGAGCTGTGATGGATTAGTGGTACTTTGCAGAATGCAGATCCTCCATTTGTTCAAGAAGCAGAGAATTGCTAGTGTAAATCGAGTTATAAATGTCACATGTGGGTAGGGCAGTCCCTCTAAGGTAGGAAAGCATAGATAGTCGTGGCCCAGGGTTAGAGGCTGGCACACATTTGTTTGTATCCTCCATCTAATGTCTGTCTTGATGGAAAATGGCTTCGGAGGGTGAGTCGGGAGATTACTTTTTCACTGACTGCACACAGTTGTAACTCCAACCCTGCAATAAAAATATATCTAATAGTAAGTAAGCCTGGGCAAAGCACTACGCTACGCTCGCATAAGTTGCGAAGTTTGCGCTACTTCACACTACGCGAATTGCACGTAGCACAGTGCAAACATGCGTAGCGTTGCGTAGTGCAGCGGTCATTTTTTGCTTGCTCGCGGTCCTCAACGCCAAGTTGGCGACCGCGAGCAAGCAAAATGACATCCCGGCGAGACTTTTTCCTCGTTCGCGATCAGCAACATCAAGTTGGCGATCGCGAGCATGGAAAATAAACCTCTCAGCGAGATTCTCAATGCGGGGAGGTCAGGTTTCTGCGAGTGGTCGCGTAAGCTCGCGACCGCTCTCGATGAGAAACTACCAGTCTGCGTTGAGAAAGCTGCCGCTCGAGTAAAAATCTACTCGAGCAGCATAAAACTACAGCTCGCTTTCAATGATTGCACAGTGCCGGTTGCTTGTCCGCACTGTGCAATCATTGAAAACAACATATTGCACAGTGCGAACAGGGTACTATGCAGTTCGCGAAGTGCTACACGTAGCTCGCGAAGTGCACTTTGCGTAGCTACGCGTAGCGCTACTTCGCGAACTACGCTCAGGATTATGTAAGTGGGGATGAATTGGTCAAATAATAAAGTAAATAATGTTTCCTAGCAATATATATTTTTCGAAGGGCATCAGAGAAAGAAAGCCTAGTAGTCAGGAAGTAGAGCTTGTCCTCATACTCTGTTGGTTCACCTAGAAGAAGGTCATCTGACACACTACTTTCATGACCTGAGTTTCCGTCATCTTCCTCCTTTTGTGCTTCACATATGGTGTAATCCGGTGGTATAAAGGGCTGATTCATTTTGATCATGGTTAATCTCTCTATGGTTTGGGCTGAGAGACTGGCCCTTCTCACTGCGACGATGGCACCAGCAGCACTGAAAACTCACTCAGTGGAGACACTGGCTACAAAGCAAACCAGATATTTTACTGCTGGACAGCTGACAACTGGCCATTGGCGCCTCTTTGCATACCAATACACCAATGGGTTTTGATCCAGGTGGACCTCTGTTGCATCATCCAGATAGGCCTGGACCATTTGCTGAATGTTCATTGCTGGTGCTCCACTTTGCTCGACCTCTTTTGCCTTCACCTCTGCACTGAACTTAAGCCCTGCCAGTAGAAACCATTCAGTTGCAGATTTGGGGGTTGATACTCCTGGTATTGTTGATGTTGTTCTTGGCATTGGTTTAAGCTGCTGTGAGCCAACTGCACTTCCCTCAGGCTCTGAACTTGAAGGCTGCACCACAGGACTTGTGCCCTGGACCGGTGGCCCTCTAATTCCCTGCTGTTCTTTTTCTAGCTCATTGCATTGCTCAGCTATCCATATTTTGTTTTTTCTAACATCCCAGTATAAAAAAGGAATGAAAGTGGACAGTAATGGTTTGTACCATGGATCACAAATTGTGGCACAGTCGTAATGTTGGGAGGACACAATGTCTCTTTGCACCCTTGTTTTAAAAGACAAGCAAAGGATTAAGCTTGCCACCAAGTAATGCACATCTTTTTTTCCTCCACACCTGTGTACATTGCAGACACCTCTTTTAGCTGTTCCTGTAGCATATGCATCAATGGGAAAGCTTGGCCCATGGTACTGTCCTCTTTGTTGACTTCCCATGTGAACACCTCAGAAGGAAGCAGCATCTCTGTCAGGCATTTTACTAGGCCCCAATGATGCATCTCAATGACCATGCCTTTTACAGTTGCATCTCCTGTTTGCATGACATATTCATTGATAGGTCTGTACTGCTCAAACAGGCATTCTAGCATGTAATAGGTGGAGTTCCAGTGTGTTGGTACCTTCTGTATGAGTGCTTTAACAGGTATTTTATAATCACGCTGAATGACCCTCAGCTGTTTCCGGGCCTTAAATGAATGGCTGAAATGAGTTCAGATTCTTCTGCAGGTAGACAGTAAGTTGCTTACTTGGTCTTCTTTTTTTAGAAAGTCCTGTACAATTATGTTGATGCAGTGCGCCAAATACAGGACCCTCAAATAACCACCATCAGCCATGGCCTTAACTATATTACTGTCATTGTACATGGCAACACATCCAATCTTAAGCCCTCTTGGTCACAGCAATTTAAAGATCTTGTTAAAGTCTTCCAAAATGTTTGCAGTTGTATGGGATTTCTCCATTGCCAACATCGCGACTGTGGCATTCTTCCGAGCAGCCTTACAGATCTCAGCAGTGTCAACACCTGCAGATATGTTTTCTCTAGTTCCCACAAAACAGATCCACATGCCTTTTGTCAGGTGGATAGTGTGGACAGCACTCTGCTGTGAAGCTTGCTCAAGAAATTCAAACACATCATGATGTAGCACTGAAACAGCAACTCTGGCATAATAGGACCTGCTGGGAACCTTCCATTTCGGGCAGATGGCTGTCACAAATTCAAGAAAACCCACCCCTGCAAGAAAAGAAAAAGGGAGAAGGTCCAGCGCTAAACTTTTAGCCAGCTTTTCATTGTACAAACGTGCCTTTGGGTGGTTGCATTCATACCGCCGCTCTGGCATAAAGATGGCAGGAATAGTAGCCTGATTTTTTTTCTTTCCTGATGCTATTGCTGTAGGTGACTTCTTGAGAGCAGGCGGTGGTAGACGCAATGTGCTTTTCAGCGGGCCAGTCACTGTTCTCTGCTGCCTTGGAGTCTCGGCCTGAGTCTTGTGCCATTATGATGTTTCTGATGTGGGCAATACTACTTCACTGCTGAGGAGAGAGAAGGATGCTTTGTGTAATGAAGATGCCTTCCTCTTCTTCTCCTTCCATTATGAACAGATTGGATTTAGATTCCCTTCTCAGCCAGCTTTCACCCCATTCACCAACAACACTTGCAGCTTTTTGCCTGCTAAGCTGTGCCTCCCAATGGAACGTACAGTGCTTTTTTCAAATGGGTTGTTTTGCCCTTGGTACCATAGTTTGTGCCAAGCTTACCCCGACGTAAACTTGCTCTGCAAAAGGAGCATATGACAATGTTCGCCTCCTTCTGGCTAACAGAAAAGAAATCCCAAACTGAGGAGCTCAACTTTCTGTTGCTGATGCCACTGCCAATGTCAGATGAACTGGCGGTAGGTGGGCATTTTGATGTTTTTCTCTCTGGCTCTGCAGTACCTACTTCTACTGAGGTGGTTGTGAATGTAGGTCGCTGCCCGGACTTTGCAAATATGGCAGCTGGCGGTGGTTGGATGGGTGATGTCGGCCTCCATTGTGGCTGAGCTAGCAACCACATTGATTGGCTTGTCTCCATCCTCCTTTTCTACATCTGCCTCCATAACTCTAAGGATTTCTGTAACATTCCTTTTCACTAGCCTCTTCAGAGACGTCTCACTCTCAGACTGAGGCTGGATCCAAGTGGCGTCTAGATCATCAGAAGGGTGGCTTGAAGAAGAAGATGACGCCTCACTAACCCTCCTTTTTCTAGCTGGAGATCTGGAAGACAATGATTCTTGTGGAGCAAATTGCTCTACTTCTTCTGCATAAAGCTCAATCTCTTGAACTGCTACTAACTCGGAAGGAACTACTATTGGTGGTTGTGGCTGTTGTTTTTGTTGTTGTCCACTTCTCTCTGTTTCCTGCAATGATTGGGTACTACTTTGCGATAGAGACAAGTCAATGTCAACATCACTGCTCGTCGGTGTTGCCGTGATTTGACTGGCTGCCTCTGTGACAGACATGGTCTTGGGCCTAGATTGAAGTGGATCCACTGATTTGGAGATGCAACTCCCATCTTGCTCCCCAGTGGCCGTGCAGCAGGCACAGTTTTCTTGTTTTCCCAAAAACATGTGGGGAGACTTTCCAGTGGTGGTGGTGGTAAGAATCTTCTTCTTCTCACTGGATACTTTCTTGGTAGAAGTTTTAGACTTAGCAGTGGCACCTTTCTTTGGGGCCATCTTGAAGCTGGGAGATAGCAGTGGCTCTTAGCGTCACAAGTTGATGAGATGTCTGATATGTGGGTCACTCATCTGTCACGCCGTACTCAGGCCTTCTTTCCGGAAGTACTGTGAGTGATGTGTTGTTCTCTCTTGCTGTTGTCTTCTTGTCGTGCACCTAAAAGAAAAGAAGCAAGAAGGACATCAGTGAAACGTGGCATTGTTGCTGTTCAATCAGTAGCACAAACCAAAAAATATCATTTAGTGTGTGGTCACTGCTGTTACTTCCTTAATAAACAATACAGTGTCACCATATTTACTCATTCATTACACGGAAAACCATACCAACATATACTCTCATGTTCACTGCCCACTCAGGAAGAATAAGAGAGAGCAAAAACAACAACAACATAGAGATGAAACTGTTTGCTTTATGTGCGGCATGTGATGTCACATAATGTCACTCATGATGTTTGATGTGGCACTGATTCTGAGGGAGGTGCACCTGAAAAATGACTATGGAAGGACTAATACCTAGAAAATGAATGCTGTTGTGCAACTATAGCAGACATGGGGTTGATTTGATTGAAGCAAGATGTAGTGGGAAATGATATATGATGAATACAAATATTTCTTTTTTATTATACAAAAACAATAAAAAAATGGAAATAATTAAACATAAGTGAAGCTAACCTCAAATATATAATAATAAGTTAGTATTAAACTGCTATCTCGTTGCTCAACCACCCATGCAGCCTATAGCAAAAAGGGCTGAATTTATTTGGATGCACAAAATGGCTGCCAACCAGTGCAACACTGAACAGGAAGGCATTCATAAGGTCCAAGAGAAGAGTCAAGAAATGCAAGACTATAGGTAAAGCACACTGGCTGGATCTACAAAATGGCCCCCAACCACATGGTCACAACAAGAAGCTGGAGGCCTAGAAAAAAGAACGCTTGTAGGCCTATGGTAAAAACGCACTGGCTGTCCTACACAAAATGGCCACCAGCCACATGGTCACAACAAGAAGCTGTAGGCCTATGGTAAAGAATGCATGTAGGCCTATAGCAAAGGCACACTGGCTACCTACACAAACTGGCCGCCAGCCACATGGTCACAAGAAGAAGCTGGAGGCCTAGAAAAAAGAACACATGTAGGCCTATGGCAAAAGCACACTGGCTGCCTACACAAAATAGCCCGAAACCGGTCCTAGGATGCTTGTTTCCAGTCCAGGGAGGACCTGGCTTGGCAGTTCGGGCTGGACTGTTCCCATGGGGCACAGGGTCAAGACTGATTTGCATATGGCTGGGTTCAAACTGGAATGGCATGGTGAGCAAAAAAACGATGGATTTAGGCCCAGATCTCTGTACTGGGGTGAATGTATGACATTGTTCTGCATTCTGTCCATCAATTGTTGTTTTTACACAAAATAGCCGCCAGCCACATGGTCAGGTCACAACAAGAAGCTGAAGGCCTAGAACAAAGAGCGCATGTAGGCCTATGGCAAATGCACACTGGCTGCCTACACAAAATGACCGCCAGCCACATTGTTGCAGGGATTCTGCTTTTGCACAGAACTATGCGCAGGAGACCAGGACCTCAGAGAATTGTGGTGTACCAGAAAATCCTCCTCAGAACCCAGAACCCCTTATCCGACTAGCTTAGTATCTCATTCGTTAACCTAGATCTAGCAAGGTGGTCCCAATGTATAGACAAACCAGAACAAGCGACTTAGATATTTCTCAGGGGTGGTGGGAATCTGAAATACCTTTTCGTACTTATTTATTAGTCCACAACATAATAATACAGACACGGTAAAGTTTAAAGAGTTTATTTTATAAACCTCGCGTCCTAAGATGCAGTACTTTGGCTAACACTAGCAGACTAACAATACAGATCAGAATCAGGAGCATTATTACAATACCATATATAATGAAAGGAGCAATCATACTATTAATGACAGTGGTATATGGCCACACGCCTTTCACAGTAATCTAACACATTATTATTATTAGACTATTAGAAGGTCTCTTAGGCTAACAGGGGGGACCCCATACCGTATAGATCAGCTTAGGAGAATCACATCAAAGGATCAGCTCTCACAGCATGCATCAGCTCTTCTTGTTCGAATGAATGTAAAACCAAACTGTTCTGCAATATTAAAGACGCTCGTCCTTCAAACATTGGCAGCTGTACGCATGATATGTCTAACAAGTGTCTACGATCAATCTAAACACAACACTCTGTACCTTCTAGTGACCCAGACGCGTTCTGTGCATGATGTACAGACCAAGGGCACATTTCACGGTTAAGAATGTATAACAACCGTTTGTTATTCTGTAGGGCAAAGACGAGTCAGCATTTTACAAAATGAATAACACATAACAACAGTGTCGTGTGCAGCGCAGCAGAAACAACAAGCGTGCTTGTTAACTATGATCTCGGTTATGCTAACTTAGTGTTGTAAATAGGGCGTGGCTTAGTCCATCTCACAACATGGTCACAACAAGAAGCTGGAGGCCTACCGTGAAGAATGTATGCAAGCCTATGGAAAAAGCGCACTGGTTGCCTACACAAAATGGCCGCAAGCCACATGGTCACTCACAAGTCACAACAACAAGATGCAGGAGGCCTGTAAAACAATCAAACAGCACATGCAGGCCTAGGCCGAAACAGTGCGCTGACTATACAAAATGGCCCCTAGCCAGTGGCATCTGGAAAAAAGGCAAATGTTGGCCTATGGCAAGCACTCAAACACACATACCGGCCAGATAAAGAAGGCATGGTAAAACAGAGAAAACATAATTAATTCAGCAATGCCAAAAACGAAAAATATTGGTCTAAAAAAAATGCTTACAACAAGACACCCTTCAAAAGCTTTACCTCAACTAGACCTGACTCTTACACACTGTTCGCATGAAAAAAAACATGAAATACCACAAAACAGCACATTTTGTATTTTAATCCAAATCCATCTATGGCCTAAATGCTGTAAATACCACCGAAACTGTTGTTTCATGCACCCATGACTAGCACTGGGTCTACTGGCTGGAAGGCCAATTAGCAGAATAGGCCACTTAGTGAATTAAATTAAAAAATTCAAATGTATTAATAACATGTAGGAAATGTAGTAAACTGTGAAACTTTTTTCCTTTAAAAAAGAAGAAAAATGAAATGCAAAGAAATCTCTATGACCCCTTACTGTGTGGGCACTAGTCATGGGTGGATGTACAATTGCTCTCCTTAATTGTATATATCAGGAACTGACTCCATAGGTTGCCCCTTATACATGTCACTCACTGATGGCTGGAGATATACTGGGTTCCTCTTATTGGATATGTTGTTGATTCTACATGATGACCACATAGGTATTAGTGCCTTTTAAGGGATCTCTTCGGCTTAGATTGTACTTATTTATGCACAGCTTTTCCTATGATTAATCCCCATTATTGGATGGGTGAATTATTGACAGCAATATTGCAGTTTTTCCTACTTTCTGTCCTGAAGAAGTCCAATGCTTTGGCCTAAACGCATTGGCTGTTTTTCCACTGTATATACAGCCAACATCTGAACCAATCTGAATGAAGAGAAGATTTTAAATGCATATTTGGAAATTGAATTATATTTCCTGGTTATTTAAATGTATAGTCATTGTGTGGTGCACCGGATTAACTTTGTTTAACTTTGTATAGTCATGTCTGGACCGCACCTTGATAGTGGGTGCTTGATCTGTGTGCACATGGCCATTGCTTTAATTACAGAAACAAGTTGGGGATACCATGATATGTGCAATTGCTGACAAGGGTTTTCACTGTTGTGTTTAGATTTTTAAATTTTGGAAGTGAAGATGCTGCAAGCCGAGAGGACAGAGTCTATGCCACTTGAAAGTGACCACCGATATCAAGAGGTTCAGAAGTGACGACAGTGACCTTGTCGCTGAGGCTGTGATAACCAGGTAATGCTGAGAAAGACCCGGATCCATGCACAAGCTGTCACATGTCAAATGTCTGTGACCAGGTGGTCGGTGTCTGGGAGGATCACCAACAAGCCTTGGTAGCCACAACTGGCATGGAAGACAAAAATGAAGCAACTTTGGGAGCAGGGAGGTCCAAGGGACTCACCAACAGCAGGTGAATTGAAGCAGACCCCGAGCAAGCAGGGGAGCACACAGAAGCAAGAGAAGACTCTCAGAAGGACCCACAGGTCCAAGGCAAAGGAGTAGCAAGAGGACCTCGAGCAGCTCACCAAAGATGAAGGCCCACTGTGCAGAGAATGTTTTGAGGACACTGATCTTAGTGGGAAGAGATGCTGGAAGCTGGAGTTTCTTGTAACCTGAATAACTCTGGAGTGCAGAGCCAACAAGCCTTGGCAATTGCAAGTCAACGCAGTGCACATAAGTATATGTATGTTATTATTCTACTTGAGCTTAATTTCTTCTAATATGTCATGTCAGTGACTCCTCCTCCCACCGTCAGTTAACATTAAATCAACAATTAAACCTTTGTAATTTCTATGATATAGTTAATATATAAATAGTCAATAATTCAACTGATAATGCTTATTGGCCTCCTAAAACAAAATTAAACATGACATTGCATCTCAATGACTCACTTTTTTCACCATCTTTAAAACTTACCAAACTATGGAGTCAGGAGTACATGAACACGACATTACATTATGGTGCATGACACCATCTGACATATTTAAAAATGATCAAAATAACAAGTGAAGATGGGTGTGTTCAAGACTGTGATGGAGATAAATATGTTTGACTGAGATCCAGTGGTCCGACTCAATCAGCCCAGTTAATCTGTGCCATGGGGCCCTCGACTCGAGAATCTCATCCCTGGCCTGAGACTGCCAGTGAAAGCTGACAACTTGAGGGTCCACATGATTGCAGAGCCAAGTGGTGGTGTGTCGAGGCTGTAAAGCAAAAGGTAATAGGTGGGAGTTCAATGCTCTGCCCCCTCCATCAATGACTGTGACACCCAATGGGCCCCTGCAATGTATGTAGAGCTGTGGGGGCTTCCATATGGCCCCCTCATAGCTGTGGCCTGTGCGGCGAACCAAGTCTTGATCTCTAGAGGCACCTTACTGATGCTGCTAGCCACCTTACTGATGCTGCTGGTCCCTGCCCTGGTTGCGTCGAACTGGTAGGCCCCCTCTCTTTTGCGGTGAGATGATGGGCAGATTCATGGGTGCCTAGGTCCCTCTCCTTGTCTTGGGCTCTGTGGTGCCAGTTCCCCCTTATTTGGGCCCCAGCGGCTGTGAGAACAGCAGTGAGCAACAGGTCCCTAGTAGCCCGAAGGGCTGAATTGACTTCTGGTGGGCCTCTGGATGTCTCCTTCTGCCCCTCAACTGCTGGGATCCAGGGCGGTGCTGCTTAATTCCCTGAGCTACCCCTCCCCCCCTTACGGGCCTGTTTCCTTGTGCTTGTTGCTCCCCGTACCCTGTCCCCTGACTTTCTTTGGCCTCACCCCAGCAGTGGGGCAGGAGTTCCAATGACTGACCTTAACTGGGCCCTTTGGCCTTTGCGGCATGTTTGCCAGGAGTGGATTCTCTCAATAGGAAGTACCCATTGATTCTGGAGCCACAATATGGGGAATTTGAGGGCTGACAGGCTTGCGTCGCCGGCTGAGGCCTGCCGCTCTCACAAGCTGAGTATTTTCCTGCAGAACCTACCCTGCAGTAGCTGGAGGTGGCTCATTGAGGTCATGCATATCAATTTGGCTAACTTCTGGGTGCAATTTTAGAGCAGAAGGGTGCTCTTGAGGGCAACATTTACGGAGTAGTGGCGGAGATGGGTTTCCTCTGGCTGTATCATACAAAAGTGGTGTACAGAGGTAATGCTGGGGCGTCTGGACCCAGTGGTCAATGACATGCAGGTTCAGATCAGGGGTCTGATGGAGGTGGTTTGCTACTTACAGGGTCAGGCAGAGGATGGGGAAGGCCACTCCCAGCAAAATAATATCTTCGTCATTGGCTTGCCAGAATGTACGGAGGACACCAGTGCAGAGCTCTTCATGGAGCAGTGACTCATCAGCACATTTGCGATGGTGAGCCATTGGCCTTCTTTGTGGTGGAGTGGGCCCACTAGGTTCTGCGTGGCCCTCCTGCCCCAGGGGCTTCACCTCAGCTCCTGGTTTAAACTACTGGGACCATTTTTTCCAGATCACCTGTGGACAGTGGAGGACCACAAGGTGAATCTGTTCCCAGACTTTACAATCGTGGTCTAGAGAAAGAGGAACTCAATCCTATGAATTCAGGTGAAACTCCTCCAGTTGGGCCTATGCTCTACACTTCTTTTTCCTGCAAACCTCTGCCTGAAAGGGACAACACTACTCATTAGTTTGTGACCCCAGAAGAGGTCTGGTGCTGGCTGAAATGTGATGATGAACAGTGTAGGGAACTGGACAAGTGGAGGACGGAGGGGCCCAGATGCCGCAGAAGGTCTACTCGTCTGAGGGGCAGTATGATTGGAGGCCTACAAAGCAGGAGGCAGAATCTGACTGGGCTCACTTGATGGTGGAGATGGCAACCTGCAGGGACATGCAGATGGTGAACCCCGGAGACAGCACTGAGCATGAGCAAGTTGAACTGGACTTGGTAGACACAGAGGTGGAGTGGCTCCTGAGACAAGGGTCTGTGGGTACACCGATGACTGCAGACATGGTGGGATGAGAGGGGTGCTGCTTCCAGCATTGCGAACATCTGACCTGGCCAGACCTGGGGCTGGGGTGTGTTGCACTAACACCTGTGTTATGCCAGGGATCACAGTATATACTGGCAGTTGGATCTAAGAAACCTTTGATGGGAGTATTGTAAGACTTTTTGTTCTTATATCCAGACTTTCTAGGTGGAGGTGGATAGGCCTACATTTCTAAGAGTTGTTGCCTGATTGCTTGTTGTGCTGTTGTTTGCTATTAAGCACTAGGGGGATTGTGAAGTGTGGCTGACAGATTTTTCCCATGCGGTGCGTTTGCATTGTTGCTTATGTCTAGGAAATGTGGGGATCGGGGAGGAATTGCCGTGGTGAAAGTATTGTTTTGGTGTGTGAGCGCATGCAGCTTATGATGGGTGCACAAGTGGGGATGGTGGTCATGGGGGCTGGAGTGGACACTGGAGGGATGCCCTGCACAAAATTTCTAGATAATGGCTGATTGTGGGGCCCATGGTCTCATAATCCTCACATGGAATGTGAATGAGTTGGGGAGCAAAATCAAGCAGGGGTGGTGGCACAGTACATCAAACTTACAGTCCTTGACATTGTCTACCTGCAGGAAATCCTCTTGCTAGTGACGGAATGTCGGTTTCTTGAGCAGTGACAGTATGTGTCCCTTGGTCATTCTGAGTTCACTTAGGGTCCTTTGGGATGGCTATTTAGGCTCATAAGAACCCCCCTGTTATGTTTTCTGGGACATGGGCAGACACAGCTGGGAATGTTCTTGGTTTACAGGGTACCATGGGCTTGCAGGGGTACACTCTTATAAATGTCTATGCACCTCCACTACTATAGAGGGATAGGTACACAAAAGTGTACCAATACTCTTGGAGGCGGCTGATATGCTCCCAATAATAGACCTGGACTTTATTGACACTATGTCAGCGGACTCAGACAGGTCTCAGGTGTCAGTGATCTTGGACCCCAACATACACTGCTGTCTCAATTTACCCAGATGATGGGCCTGGTGGATTTGTGGAGACTCTGTCCCCTTATGATGCAGGGGGAACGTTTTTTAGGCTCCACTACATATTTGTACCAATGGGCAACCATCCGTCCATAAGGGAAGCTGAGTATTTTTCCAATGATATTTCGGACCACTCAACCCTATTGGTCACTCTGAGTGAGAGGGGTCGGCGTGGTTCGTGGCTCTGGAGATTTAATGCTTGGGAGCTGCAGGGTTCGGGATCCTCTAGACAACTCAGACTGCCTTCTGAGCTTTGTTTTGAGTAGAATAAGGACTCATTCGGCCCCCCACCATTGAGTGGAAGGAATATAAAACCAACCTTCGTAACAAACTTCAGACACTGGTCGAGGGAAAGAATTACATTGCAGTGGACAGAATGCTCACTGTCAAGCACAATATTTTGGAACTTGGACACAGAGATGACATAGCTGCCCTCCAGCAGCTGAGTTATACCAGGGAGGAATATCATAGTGTGGCGGAGTCAGTGATTCCTGGCAACTACAGGGTAACCGAGAAAAGGTTTTATAATGTGGGGGATAATGCTGACCATCTCCTGGCATGGTTGAGCTGCAGGGAGGAGGAGACAAGATGGGGGGGGAGAAACAATTACCCCCAACAGGGGAGATGGTGACCTTGGGTGGAGACATTGCCAGAGAATTTGCTGGGCACTACTGTGCGCTGTATACTGCGTGCACACAGGCATCCAATCAGCAGATGGATCGATTAATGGATGAGTTGCATCTCCCTGAGTGGGAGGATGTAGATATGTTGGAGGCTGACTTCATGTTAGAGGAGCCGTTAGGGGTGCTCATGGTAATACAGAGTGGTAAAGTCCCGGGGCCCAATGGCCTGCCTGTTGAATGAAAAGAGTGACCAAGTTGGTGGCCCTGTACCTATTGTGAATGCTTGTGGACTTGCACTTGCCAGGGGCAACTGATTCAGGACCTCAAGCATGTGACCATTGCTGTACTTTAAAAAGACGGCAAGCTCAGGATACAATGTGTTGCTGACATTTTTTTGGCATCAGCATCTCTGTTGGGGAGATTCCTGACATATGCTTCTGCCTGACATTGATGGGGAATGTTTCCTTTGCCATCTTTGGAACAGTTTATAAGGGGCGAGCCGCAGCGGACCGCATCCTTTGGAGACTTCATGTCCCACAACCCCCTCTGGACCTCCATCTGTTCTTAATTGCCCAAACCCAGGCCAAGGGCAGGCCCGTCCAGTCTGTCAGATCCAGGAGGAGGCTGGGCCCAGTCTCTTGGCTGGCTTATCTGGGATTGGACTTTTGAGGTCTTTATACACTACAAGCATTTCTTTTATTTGAATTAGATTTCTTTGGGTCACTTTAATTTTAGACTGGGGTTATAGTGTTTACACGATCAATTAATTGGTGGTATTGTTTTATTGAAAGTGTCTGAGGTTGCAATTGTAATTGGCTTCTCTCTATAATCCACTATGATCACTGATCAGACACTGCGCCCCTTGTTTTGATTCCAGGATTATTGGTGGTATAGTGTTTCCTCACAGGCATCTTCCCTGCATAGTGCTCTAAATATGGTCAAATGGAAGGCATCTGATTTAGTACAGGGCACAGCTAAACCTTCAAAGAGTTCCTGTCAGCCTAATAATTGTACACTTAAAGAGATCGATCTCCTAATAGAGGAGGTTGAATTTCTTATCGGTACAGATACATTCACTCAAGTAGAACTGAGGGTAAATCCTAAAAACAAAGAGCCCGCCAAGACTCTAGGTAACCGGCGAGCTATACCTAAGAGGAAATATATTCAGGGCTCCCAAGTGATAGCTAGAATGTCACCTAAAAATAGGAAAGATGTCCCACTAATTACGAGTTTCTTCAAGTGACATTCAGATAAAAAGACTCAGCCGTGAACTTCCCTCAGCCCCAGATTCATGTAACTCAGAAACAATGAGCGTTTTGACAACGGAATAACTTCATCCCATACTCATTCTGCCACCTGTAGCAATTGTTTCAACCCCTTGGTTGTGAAAACACAGACTCCACCACCTTCTGAGATCAATGAAATGCCTTATCTAGCAAGAATTTCAATGCCAATCTCCTCGCGTGATACAGCAAATCCCTAGCAGCCCATAAAAAAAGCTTATAAATGAGGTAGGAGATCTTAAGGCAATAGTGGCATGCCTCCTAACACAATTAAACCAACCTATTGCAAGTAAAACCAATCCTGTAGACAAAAGTTGTACAGACATCTACAGTATTTATGCTATAGGGGTTATGGTAGACTTAAGGTCTAAAACCATTACGACTCTATAGGAATATTTGGAAAAACATCATAATAATTCATGTTTGATGATAGCTGGGGATTCTGACACTAGTATGAGATCCTAGACAATGATGATGCCAATTTGGCTGAGGAGGAGTGTGAGGCATGAGGCATCCCACAGCTTGATCTACCTCCAATACAAACATGGAAAGAGGCTGCTTTACAGCTCTAGGCATTTTCAGTGGAATTCGGGCTAAGATCATCAAATTGAAGTATTAAATCTGATAAGACCGGGGACAATACCTATAGTAATTCTTTCCACTCTAGTTGCAAAGACTATATCCTAATTGATCTTCAGATATGGCCATCTCTTAAAGATGTGATGGTATTTAATAGAATTGAGAGTGATCACAACCCGCTGTGCCTTTTTATGGAATCTCTCTGCCCTAAGCTGGAAAATAAATCTCACAAATCGGTTTGCACTAGGGAAATATATACCGTAAATGACATGTGATTAATCAAATGGTCTCAGGAAATCGAGTCTCCCAATACACTGCTCACAATAAACAAATATATGCAAGTCTGTCCAGTGGATTTGGCCAAAAGCTCCTCTTGTGCATCACATATAGAGAAAATCACTGACATTCTCAAAAAATGATTTAAGAAAATTCTATCTCAATTCACTATTACAAATAATAGTTCTAGAAGGTGATCTTCGAGAGCTAGAACCTGGATTAACAGGGAGTGCAGGCTATTACACAGGCAGTTGGGTAAGCCACACTGCAGATCCATTTGACTAAGAAGTCCTATAAATTGTCAGAGATTTGGGCGAAAACAGAATGGGATGATGGGAGGCAACAGGACCTGAAAATGTCCTGTACCACTAAGGATTCTAATAGATTCAAGGCCCTAGTCAAAAAGGGAAGGGATGGTCAAAAACCAATCCCTCATAAAAACATTGCCCCTTCTACTTGGGTCGACAGTTTTTTAAATATCTCCTTGGTACACCCTCCCTTCACTAAACCAGAAGAAGCGCTAAATGTCCCTTAAACTGATGGCGTATTTGGTCCATCTCACCTCTTATTTGATCTAGCTGACCTCTCCATTGTCCTGGGTGCAATTACTGAAGGTGGGGCACCAGGATAAGATGGCATCTCAGCAGATATACTCTTCAGGACAGAACCAACTGGTCCAGGTGTATCCTTATCCTTGCAAATGCTATTGTTCGCAGTGCCTCAATACTGGTCTACTGGAAGGGAGCCTATATATATATAAAAAAGGTAACAGATCCCTCCCATGCAACTATAGGCGAATTTGTTTGATTGACAGTTTCCAAAAGACAGCCAGCAGCGGTGATTCTGGATGGCACCGGTCAAACATCACAATCTTACAGTTCTCCTATCCCCACTCTTGGAGTTCCGACTGCCACAAACTCAATCCTTGGTAAATGTTTTCACACTATTAGGAGGACAACCTAATTTTCTTGTTCACATTGAACTTTCCAATTTGAATTGAATGTGTCTGTAATCACTCTTTTGTTTTCAATTACTTTCCATACTTCATTTTTCAATTAATTTCCAGACATTGATGTATTTTTCCATAAAGTCCTTTTTATAAAGTATCCAATTCCATCACCCTTAAAACAGACCCAGCCAACTCGTTTCATCCCTTATAGGGACTTCATCAGGAAAAATTATTCTTTTCCCTTCATTCCCCTTTTAAATGTCTGGGCTCCTTTCAAACAGCCTTTTGGCGTGAGTGTCCTAGTCTTATCTGCTCAATCATTTCATAAGGACTCATTTAGAGAGGCATCTAACTGATCTTCAGAATGACATCTCTAGATGGCATAAGTTGCTAATGATGCTCCTCAGCAGGGCAGCCATCTACAAGATCATCTCCCTCCCGAAGTTCCTGTACGTTCTGCAGAACACCCCCTATGTGGTTCCCCAGTTCTTTTTCCTTCGGATAGACAGGGAGGTTAGGCTTTTGCTGTGGGATGGTTTGGCTCCCAGGGTTAGACTGAAGACCTTGTATCTCTCCCTCTATAACTGAAGGATGGTTCTGCCTCATATCCGGGCCAATACTGGGCAGCCTAGTGGCAGGTCATTAATGACTGGGTCTACACCGCGAACAGTGATCCCGCATCTGCTTAGATCAGTGTGCTATGTTGGCCCCCACTTGGGAGCACTACTTTTATGGTGGTCAGTACAGGAGGACGCTCCCCATTCCCACTCAGGCTGTTCTGGAGGCCTTGGACAAGATGCAGGCGCATATTTCTTGGGCTGGTAGGGTCGTCAGAGCTATGCCACTTAGGGTGGGGGCAACACTAGGGAAAGTACTCCTCCTTCAAGGTTTTGCCAGGTGGGACTTACTGTATATCACTAAAGTATGGGAGATTATAGAGGATGGAATGGTGAAACCCTTTGGACTGATTATGGCCTCTCCCATACACAAATCTTCGAGTATGCACAAATCTATCGTGCACTTCGTTCAGAGGGAGTTAATTTGGCGAACTTGTCAATTCGGCCACACTGGAGAGCCTTATACTCAGGGATCCGCTGTGCACGGAGGCGCTGTCCTTGGTGTACAAGGCCATCACAAATCATATCCCGGGCAACTGGTGGCCCCTGCAGTTGCGCTAGAAGCGAGACTTGGGGGAGATAGAGGACGTTGTTTGGGAGGCGGCCCTAATGCATCCCCGGGATGTGGCAATAAGGACTCGGTTCTGCCTAATCCATTTGAAGATCCCACAGAGGGTTTATTTAGACCAGGTCAAGTTGCATAAAATGGGATGAATACACCCTGCCCAGTTGTCTTAGATGTGGGGTAGCTGAGGGTTTGTTCTATAATACTATTGGGGATGTCAGGAGATCCAGGTGTACTGGGGCATGATCCTCAGGGAACTCGAATCAGTGGTGGGGAGACGGTACTGCGTGGTCCCCAGTTTGTACTCCTGGGTATCCCCGGGGATGTTGACCTGCCTGGAAAAAATCTGCTATTCTGCATGCTCAGGCTGATTGTGGTGAAGAGAGACATTGTGCCTGGTTGGAGGTTGCCTATTCTGCACACGAAACTCCAGTGGATTGCTGGAATGAATGACTATATGGGGGCAGAGAAGGTCGTTTATGAAGCTAGAGTTGCCCAAGAAAATTCAATCAGGTTTGGGGTACGTGTAGGAGTTATCATGGCTTTACATCGCATACTCCTCAGGGTTCCATTCAGGGGGATTCAAAAGAGGAGTCCTAGTCGCCGCTACTGGCTGTCATCTCTGGGGGATCTACTGGGATGTTGTGTGGGGAGGGTTTGCTCCAGTCACGCTGGATGGGGGGTCCCCCTGGGGGTTACTGGCTAGTCCTAGGAGCCTGAGCTGGCTTCACGGGCCAGCTGCCTGATGTTTTCTCTCATGCTGTTTGGTATCTTGCCATTGTTATAAGCATCATGTTGATGACTCACACTGTTTGTTATATGACTGAAAATGTTAATAAAAACATATTTAACAAAATATCAAGTGAAAAGGAGAAAAAGTATGACCGGTGCCTGCCCGTTTGTGATGAATTAACTATTTCTTTAGGGATAGGGGAAGACTGTTAAGTCATAGCAACTTCTGCCAGGGTCTCTAAGAACTCTGACAGTTATGTTAATATTTAACATATCTAACAAGAGAAAAGTCACTTGATAATTCATTGGATGCGAATTCAAAGGGGAATGCAAGTGCCTACAAACATTGGTGTCATTTCAGAGTTAGGGAAATACAACTAATTGTAACAGATTGAAAATGTAATTTCAAAAACTTTGGATTATATTACTTAATTTTCATATTTTGAAAGAAAAAATTGTAATACAAGGTACTGCCATTTAGATATCATTGAATGTGGGTCTTAAACAGGATGCTGTGCCTTCTTAATATATGAGATGTAATCATGAATTGAGCGAAAGCTATGACATTAATTTCACTTATGTATCCCACCCCATCATTGATAATAATGCTCAAGTTATGATTACCTTATGGATTAAAGAAAAATGCCTATATGACCATAGCATTTTGCATACCAGAAGAGGATGATAGATACTGAACACTATTATGTAATTCTTAAATGTCTGATCTAAATAGATACATATATGCAATAGTGTATGTTTGAAATTATGAAGGTTTTGTGTGAAGGTTATCAGGTACTCACTACAGTGGCAGAATGAACAGGGAGAGGATGTGGCCTAATGGCTAGGGCGGGAGACCTAAACTCAAGGGAACCGTGTTCGAGTCTTGGCAATGATGCTCTACATCCTGTTATTCAGGGCAAATCACTTAATCTCCCCGTGCCAAACAAAAATGAATGTGTCGTCTGTAACAAAACTGGTGCTCATGTAAAGCCTCTGATACCTCCGGGTCACATTTGCGCTGTATAAAAACAAACTCTGAAAAAACCTACTCCAAATACTTATTTGAAACATTTGGAGACAGTCTGACACACAACGCTAACATGAACAACTGGAATGATACCACTTTAGCAAAAGAAATGGATATTGATAGAAAATGTGGATTATAAGTAGGCATAGCATCTAAGGGCTCTAAACTTCAAATAGAAATAGCAGTGTTTGAGATAAGCAGGGATATCGAATACCCAAATAGCAACAAAATGTGGTACATTCATTTCAGTTAGCTATATGTGTAAGAAGCATATAATTCTATCTTGAAAATAAAGTGCATCAATGGACTTGTAAGAAATTGGACGTCGATAACTGTAGTATTAGTTATTATGAGAAATGTGTAATTTTGTTGAAACTTCTCATGTATTTCCATTTTATCTTTTCATTCACACAGATAGAGAGGATATACAGATTGGACAGATCTAATTTTCATTTGTGCAGGCTAAACATAATTAATAATGTCATGTTATCATAGCAATATGAAGCTAGGCATAAAACACATGTTTAACCAATGTCCTTTGTTCCCCTCGTCTCTTCCCATCACTACTATGAATTGTTTATGTTTTTTTGAACCACAGTTAAGAAAGTATATTTGTGTGCTTTATTATACTTGTTCTATATATTTCTCCTACAGTAATGTTTCTACCTTAAGGTAGAGGGAGTTCAGTTGAGAATCTTGTACTCCAAAAAAGCTTAATTGTTTGATTGAAACATGTTGACAAAAGGATGGTAAAATAACTGCTACATCATGAATCAAGTCATATGTGTTACTCTTATCAGTCACCTTGGATAAATTATGATTTGGGAAATACTTTAGATCATTTTAGTTCAGTTTCATCAGAATTGACTCTTTATGAATTTGAGAGCTCCCAATAATTGTAATACCCATCTACACAAAAATGATATTCTAGATGTAGGTAGAACTCTAGGATGAAGCATGCCACAATCTATGGGTGAGGGTTTTTTATCTAAGGCAATGGACATCTTTGCAAGAGGTTAGCCATTCAAATTTGGAAAACTTCAATTTGGTTTACTTTACTAGTTGTGGTAAGTACTTAATTTGGGGCGAATAAATTATTGAACTTTATTCCTCATTCTCCCTTAGGTGTTAGGGGTTAAATTATGGGTGGGTCTCCAAATTGGGAGTGATTCGGTTAAGGACTAAGGATGTTTGATACATAGTAAGTTTCTAAAAAAGGGTATCTCCTAGCCCATACATCCTTACTACTTTCACTGCGAAGGAGCTTCAAAATTCTCCCTCAGAAAGTTCACTTCATGAACACCGTATTATGATTTGGTCCTCAGTATAACCAAGATTTCCCATACCTTAATTTAACTTTTCACCCATCTGTTTCCATCAAGAAAATACACAAGAGCCGGTTGCTTGACTTGAATTGGTGTCTTGTCTATATTATTTTGAGTTCCAATCTTATTTCCACTTTTTGTGATAGAACGGTGACATATATATGTACAAGTGACTCAAAACATTACATATATATTTACAAAGGACTTCAGGACTTTACAAAAAACACATTATCAATCATAACAATGATTAATTAAACACAAGTAACATTTCTCCCAGTTGGGGAGGGAAAGCACAGGGACTAACATGACTGGTTATTTTAATAAGTTACCAACTCTACTTAGGAATTTGTTATCAGTGTTCTCATTTATGTTTGTAAAGCATGCTTAGGTCCTGTGAACGAGCTTGTGTATACTTAGAAGGCTTCTTGGCGGCGTGCTGGTGAACCGGGCAACCCAGTAAATGCTAGTGACTATGCTTTGATTGTGATCGGAGCACAATATGGTCCCAAAGCTGTAAACATGCTCCGTTTAGTTAGTGTTCGAGGTATGATACTCAAGTCAAGTTCAAGCAATTTAAAGTGGTGTCTACCACTCCTGCTCGCCAAGGGGTGGTTGTGAGCATCCCTCCCCCGGTTCCATTCTTACTAATTCGTGTAGAGTCCTCAATGCTCTTCTTGAGTCCTCGTGGGCCTGCTACTACTCCCATTGGCCAGGTCGCGAAGTCTCTCCTTTCTTATCGCTGAAAAATCGTGTTGGTCCAGTTTCTGATTACCGGATTTTTATACTTCTCTTACTCCTTTTTCAGTCTTCAAGTGGGCGTGGCTTCCGGACTCATTGTCTGATAAAGGCTTGACTTCCTGTGTTGCCGTGGTTACACTGTGTGGTGTTTTTGGTATTAGCTATCTAGTGTAAGCAATGCAGCCTTCTTGTTCTCCCTTGTTACCATGGAGTCCCATTCCTTATTAGAATCCTATAGTTGTAGAATGTTAATACTTGAATCTAGGATCAATTGTTGCTGTTGGTTGTAGGATGAGGTTTCAAGAAATGGAGCTACATTAAAGACCTATCCTCTAAAACTAAGCCTATTGGTCTTTCTTCTGCGTGGGTCCACCACCTCATTTTGGTGACGAGCGAAAACACACCTACCGGCTGCAAGAGACCTCAACTCAACACTTTTGCACGTTATTCTCAACTTTGCTGTAAGGATGAAAGTAACGATGTGTTGATGTCAATGAAGCTCACCTCCAGTGCCGTCCAGTCTGCCTGATCCATTCCTCTGCGCACTGCTGCTGGATCGTAACTCAAGCGGATCGTCACTCTATGTCTCTCTTCAGTCTGCGGATTGGCGGTTGAGGCCTACGGGGTTGCTGTTTCCTGTGTCTTGACAACCACTGTTGCCTGACTCTGCCTGACTCCAGCGTTGGGCCTTGCTGGTGCCGCCTTCACGTCATTGTCGTGTGCACGCTGTCTGTGTGCGTGACCCCTTCATCAAGACGCGACGTGACTGCGGCCATCTTGAGTTTTCCTTCAGCCTTCATTTGCGACTTCAACTTTATCAGCGAGTTCAACGTCATCGGCGAGTTCTTCTTTTCTACACACCTCACCGTTGTGTTACAGATTATCAGCTGAAATTTTCACGGCAGAGGTTTGCTCTCTCTGTTTTCCCCTCAACCATTACTTGCCTGCATGCCGAGGGGTAAGTCAACGATGTTCCTTTTGTTGTGACGCTTGTGAGAAGTTGGCCTGGCATTTGCTGTCCTCTAGTTATAGGGGACACCTTGTACCAGTCTAATTCGACTCTTATGGTGATTGGTTAAAGACAACCTTTAAAGAAAGCTATCCTAGTGGTAGCTGTGGAGAGCAACCTTCAGGCTAAGTCTTGAAGGAGTGTTAAGCTTATTGTTTTACCATAGATAACCTCTTGAATAACCAAATGAAAGAGTAGTCCACACAGGTATATATATAAAATATATGTATTTATTCTAGGAATAACCCCACTAGTCTCTTTATGAGGCTAGAGGTAAAGATACAATTCAAACAAGCATTGATAGTTACAATAAATAGCACTGGAATCACAGGGCCCCAGGGGGGGACCAAACCATATATCAAAAAAGTGGTATAAGAACCACGACAATTGTACAGACAATGCCTAGGGCATTTAGGGTCGCTGGCCCCTTGTGAAACCACCCAAGGTAGTGAGGAAGGGGACCCACGGGAGACGCGTGCAGTGGCTAAAGCTACTGTCGGGATCTCTATGAAAGCCTATGGAGAATGTCGCGGTTGAATTTTACAAGATTAAAAACATTTTTAGCAGGAGTTCAAGTTCAATACTTTAGAGTTAAGCTTTTGAAGGGCCCACACCCACGAGAGTACCGAGGTACCACTGTTACCTGCCCCAGGGAAGCCGGGTGCATAGGTCGTTTTCGATATCGGGTCGCGGGCTGATTTTCAATGGCAAAACGTGAAGAACTGCTGCTAGCCAGAAGCGTTGTCGTTGTCATGAAGAATGAAAATGTTGATCTTGTAGAGAAGGACCTGAAAGTAGAGGGGACAGAGTCTGGGTCACAGCACAGTGACCAGGGGGCTCAAGAGAATGAGCCCTTCAATGTCGGGTGCTCCCAGGTAGAAGGGGTGTAGTTTTGATCATCAGCCACGGGGTCCAGGAGGCGTCAAGGAAGGCCAGCTTCTGGAGGGTGGCTGTCTTACAAAGGATGAAGGTCGCTGCGGTGTTAATATCCAGATTGGATCCACTAAGCCTTGGCAACCACAACCCACACAAGAAACACAAAACTGCTACTGGTGCAGACCCACGAGGTCTGAGCAAGGTCTCCAGCAAGAAAACTGAAGAGCAGGCCTAGAGCAACCAGAGGAACTCTGGGAATCGAAGATTGACTTCCACTAGGGCCCACAAGTCGAGAGACAAGGGACCGTGGGAGGCAGCAATTTGTTGTGCGTAAAGATGTGCCCACGGGTCGCTGGAGTGGGCTAGGGCGTCGATCTTTGGCACAGATAATGCTGAGAGGTTGGCTCAATATGGGCCAAAGCACAACTTCCCCACTTGTCGGGGTCGGGTGCTGTGCAAGAGGTGGCCGGTGTCCTGGGGTATTGGGGATCTCGGCACCCACGGGGTCCACGGTGCTGAGCTTTGCTGTGCACACTCACTGGCCTCTGGGATGCTAGGAAACCCACCTCAAGGTAGGAAAGAGTCGTCGATGTCCGTAGGAGCAGCAAGGTTCCAACTGGGTCACTTGCAGTGTTTCAGGTGCCTGCCAAGCAGGGGGGTAACTCCTTTACCCCAAGGGAGATTTCTTCAGTCAGCTGTGCGGCAGCAAGTCGAAGTTCAAGTCTGTGAAGTTCAGGAATAATCTGAGGCTCTGGGGACCCAGGATTCACCTTTATCCAAAGATTAGGGGAGTGTCCAGATCAGAGCCCACCAATGAGAGGTCAGGCGGGAAAAGGGTGGCTACACCCTCTCCCCTTTGTGTGTTTCCCACCAGGGCAGGGGACATGATGCCCCTGAACCGGTTCCAGGCAGTGTATGCAGAATGTAGGCAGTGGGGAAGCCTACGTGCAACTCTGAAAGGCATCCTATGGTGCACCCACCCAGTTCCAATCCACATAGTCTGTCTGGGGAGGTGGGAACACCTCCCTGCAACAGGATCCCTATTGTCCAGCTGCCGTGGCTGGAGTTCTGCCCAGCAACAGGCAGCCAGAGTCGTGTGGGTGGCGGGTAGCATCCTTTTTGTACTACGTGTGCACTTTTAAATTGGTGTCTAAATTCTGCCGCTTTTCCCATATCGCCCCTCTAGCAGGGGGGGAATCATGCCCTCAGTCCCATGGCTGGATTGGTGGTACGATTCCTACATGTTTGACACCAAACACAATATGGTTCTGTGCAGCCATTCTCAAGTTATCACGCTATCGCGATATACTTATAATGCGGTTAAGAGTATATGGTATGGCTACACTACAAACAACCCAGCAATGATTTTACGAAGGTTGCAGAGGGGCCCTACTCAGGTAGGGGTCCCCCCTCACACATATCTCAGCACCCTGCCATGTAGGATTAGCAAGGCCTGCTTTAGGGGTGGCTTATGTGGATATGTGTGTTGTATTAAGTGGGATACAGGATACCTATAACCCTGTAAGGAGTGCAAGCACCACCTTACCCAGACTACAGTAGTGGTCTGGTGGTGTCATTTGGTATGGCTGTCCCAGGGGTGGCACAATAAGTGCTGCAGCCCATGGTAGGCCTCTGAGGGACCCATGCCCTGGGTACCTAGGGTACCATCTACAAGGGGCTGATAGGGTGTCCTCAGTATCCAATTGGAAGGTACCTAGGGTACTCACATCAGTTTAGAGAGGAGGCAGATAGGCTGAGGTCCTGGATAGCAGGGCCACAGCCTGGCTAGTGTAATAAAACAGTCAAAAAACATCAGCAAAACGTTGGGGGCAACTATGCAGTCGATGCCACTCTCCTATATAACCCCCCCCCCAAACGCAGGGACATTAAACTAACCTTGACCAGTTGAGGCTTCATGTTCTAAGTGGAAATATCTGGAGAGGCCATCTGCATTGGCATGGTTGCTCCCAGGTCTATGTTCCACTGTGTAGTCCATCCCCTGTAGGGAAATGGACCACCTGAGTAGTTTGGGGTTTTCACCCTTCATCTGTTTTAGCCATAGGAGGGGCTTATGGTCGGTTTGAACAATGAAGTGAGTGCCAAACAAGTGTGGCCTCAGCTTCTTCAAGGTCCAGACCACAGCAAAGGCCTCCCTCTCTATAGCTGACCAACGTTTCTCTCTGGGGGTCAACCTTCTGCTAATAAAAGCTACTGGTTGATCCTGGCCCTCTTCATTCAGTTGTGATAATACAGCACCTACCCCCACCTCAGAAGCATCAGTTTGAACTATGAATTCTTTGGAGTAGTTGGGGCTTTGGAGCACTGGAGCAGAGCACATTGCCTGTTTAAGGTCATCAAAAGCTTTCTGACAGCTGACAGTCCACTGAACTTTCTTGGGCATCCTCTTAGAGGTTAAGTCATTTAAGGGGATCACAATGGATCCATAGCCCCTTGACAAATCTTCTGTAATAACCAGTCTGGCCTAAGAAAGCTCGGACCTGAGTCTGGGTGGATGGAGCAACCCAGTCCATGATGGTCTGGAATTTGCTCTGTAGTGGTTGAACCTGGCCTCCACCTACAAGGTGGCCCAGGTACACAACCTGACTCTGCCCTATCTGGCACTTAGTAGCCTTGATAGTGAGTCCTGCCTTTTGCAGGGCTTCCAAAACTTTCCTCAGGTGGATCAGGTGATCTTCCCAGGTGGAGCTGAAGACAGCAATATCATCTAGATATGCTGCACTAAAGTCATCCAGGCCTGAGAGGACTTGGTTCATCAACCTTTGAAAAGTGGCAGGTGCATTCTTCAAACCAAAGGGCATCATAATAAATTGATAATGCCCACCAGGGGTAGAAAATGCAGTTTTGGCTTTTGCAGTCTCAGCTAACCTTATCTGCCAGTAGCCAGCTGTCAGATCAAATGTGCTCAGATATTTGGCAGAGGCCAATTTATCTATGAGCTCATCTGCTCTGGGAATGGGATGTGCAGCAGTCCTAGGCACTGCATTGAGTCCTCTGTAGTCGACACAGAACCTCATCTCTCTCTTACCGTCTTGGGTGTGAGGTTTTGGCACAAGGACTACTGGGCTAGCCCAAGGGCTCTCTGAGGGCTCAATGACTCCCAATTCCAACATCTCTTGGATTTCTGTCCTTATGCAGTCCCTGACATGGCCAGGTTGCCTGTAGATCTTATTCTTCACAGGCAGACTGTCCCCAGTGTCCACTTCATGAGTGCACCAGGTGGTCTGACTTGGAGTCAGTGAAAACATATGCCTGAATGACTGTAGAACTTGTCTGCAGTCAGACTGTTGCTGGGCAATGAGGCTGCCTGCCAAGGCTACACCATCCACTGACCCATCATCAGGGTTGTGAGAGAGCAGGTCTGGGAGAGGGTCACTCTCCTCCTCCTGTCCCTCATCTGTTGCCATGAGCAAGCCCATGTCAGCCCTGTCCACATATGGTTTAAGTCTGTTTACATGAAGTACCCTGTGGGGACTTCTGCGAGTGCCAATGTCCACCAAGTAGGTGACCTCTCCCTTCTTTTCCAAAATGGTATGGGGTCCACTCCATTTATCTTGGAGGGCTGCTGGGGCCACTGGCTCCAATACCCATACCTTCTGTCCTGGCTGGTACACCACCAGTACAGCCTTTTGGTCATGCCAGGCTTTTTGCAGTTCCTGGCTTGCCTCAAGGTTTCTTGTCGCCTTCTTCATATACTCAGCCATCCGGGAGCGGAGACTAAGTACATAGTCCACAATATCCTGTTTAGGGGGTTTGAGAGGTAACTCCCATACCTCCTTCACTAGACAGAGTGGCTCTCTAACAGGGTGACCAAACAAAAGTTCCAAAGGGATGTAACCAACCCCCTTCTGTGGCACCTCCCTGTATGCAAAGAGAAGGCAGGGTAGAAGAACATCCCATTTTCGCCTAAGCTTTTCTGGGAGCCCTTTGATGATACCCTTGAGGGTCTTGTCGAATCTCTCAACAAACCCATTGCATTGAGGATGATAAGGGGTGGTGAACCTGTAGTTGACACCACACCCCTTCCACATTGCTTTGAGGTAACTAACTACTCATAAAGTTTGTACCTCGGTCAGATAGGACCTCCTTAGGGAAACCCACCCTGGAAAAGATTCCCAGGAGGGCCCTTGCCACCACAGGTGCTGTGATGGTCCTAAGGGGAATAGCTTCTGCATATCTGGTGGTATGATCCACTACCACCAGAATAAACCTGTGCCCAGATGCTGTTGGTGGGTCAAGGGGACCAACTATGTCAATCCCTACCCGTTCAAAGGGAACCCCCACCACAGGTAGTGGTATCAGGGGGGCATTTGTGGATTTACCTGCCTTGCCACTGGCCTGGCAGGTAATGCAAGAGCTACAGAAACTCTTACAGTCCTCACTCATTTGAGGCCAATGAAAGTGAGGGACAATTCTGTCCCAAGTCTTGTTTTGGCCTAGGTGTCCTGCCAAGGGAATATCATGGGCCAGTGTGAGTAGGAAACCCCTGAACTTCTGAGGTATGACCAACCTCCTGGCTGCACCAGGCTTGGGGTCTAGACCCTCAGAGTACAGGAGTCCATCATCCCAATATGTCTTATGGGTTCCACTGGCATTCCCGGCAGCCTCAGCAGCAACTTGCTGTCTGAGGGGTTCAAGAGTGGGGAAGCTCTGCTGCTCCAGGCTCAAGTCTGCCCTAGAAGGTCCCCCTGTCCCCAAGAACTCAACCTGATCAGGTTCAAGCTCATCTGGAACAGTTCCTTCTTCAGGTGTCAGATCCTCTTCTGCTATAAGAGTCTCTTCAGATCCTGGGGGAAAGGCACTGCCTTACCCCTGCTACTCCTCCTCTTGGAAGTTCCTTGGTCCATTTTTCCAGGATCCAAGGCCTGTTCCGTTTGTGTCAGCTTTGCTTTTGACCTTGTCAGAGCAAACACTTCTGCTGGGATACCCAGCATCGCTGCATGGGTAGTTAGCTCCACCTCAGCTCATGCTTAGGTCTCCAAATCATTCCCTAGCAAACATTCTACTGGTAGGTCTGCACTCACCACAACCTTCTTTAAGCCAGTTATCCCTCCCCAAGAGAAGTTAACAACTGCCAGAGCATGGTTAGTACTGACATTGCTTGCATTGGTCACCTGGTAAGTTTCTCCAAGTATAATCTGGCTAGGGTCCACAAGGTCCTTAGTCACCATGGTGACACTAGCCCCTGTGTCCCTGTAAGCTAGAGACTCCCTTCCATTTATTCTAGGCTGTTGCTTGTATTTGCCCAGACCACTGTGACTCACAAATAGGGACAGGTCCCCATCACAAACTAATACAGCCTGAGTAGGCATTCTGACTAGGCCAGATTCCTCTCCAGATCCCAGGGTCAACCCTACTATCCCTTTGTTCTGTGTACCACCACCTATGGCTGGACTAGGGGGAACAGATGCCTTAGGGGCAGGTGTAGTGGTACTTGTGGAGTCGTTGGCCTTGTTGCAGTCTGAAGTCCAATGGGTTTTCTGTTTACAGATTTTACACCATGGCTTCCTTGGCTGCTTAGCTTTGTTGTTTTGGGAATTATCAGATGCTGATTTTTGGGGGCCTTTTGAAGACTGCTGGTCTTTTTCCTTTTCCCCACCCTTCTTAGAGCTTTTGGCATCTTCCTTTTTAGTTGCACCCCCCAAGGGCTGGAACTTTTGCTTGACCCTGGTTCTGACCCATTTATCTGCCTTCTTTCCAAATTCTTGGGGAGAGGTCAGATCTGAGTCCACCAGGTGCTGATGCAAGAGCTGGTTCTGACAATTGTTAAGGATCTGCTCCCTTATAATGAGATTGTACAATCCTTTGTAATCATTTACTTTGCTGCCAGTTAACCAACCTTCCAGAGCCTTAGTAGCACAATCTACAAAGTCTACCCAATCTTGATTCTGTGCTTTTTGGGTATCTCTGAATTTTAACCTGTATTGATCAGTGGTTAGGCCAAACCCATCTATTAAAGCATCTCTCAAGATATAATAATCATCTGCATCCTCTTCTCTGACAGAGAGGAGCTTGTCTTTCCTTTGTCTGCAAAGGAGAGCCATAAGATTGCTGCCCACTGATCTACTGGGACCCTTTGTACTTTACAGGCCCTTTCAAGTGCAGTGATCAATTTATGGATATCATCCCCTGACTGATAGAGGGGCACGATCTTATGCAGGTTCCTATTGTCAGGAGCTTTCTCTCTAACTCTAGGGGTATTATTACTGCCACCAGGGGTCTCTAGACCCCATTTTCTTGAAGCTTTCTGAAGCTCCAGGGACTCCCTGTCTAATGCTAACTGTTCTCTCCTGGCTTGCTCAAACTGGATCAGTCTGCATTTCCTCTCTTAGGAGGATTCTCTTCTCTGAGAAGAGGCAGAGGTCCTTTTGGATCTCCCAGAATGGTTAGACGCCTTTGAGGGGGATCTGTTCCTTCTGTTTGGATCCACCACTCTCCCATTAGGGATGGAGGGAGTGCCTCTTGGGCCATCACCTCCATGTTGTGAGTGGTCTGATTCATCCAGGTCAAGTTCAACTTCCTCTTCCTGGTCCTCATCAGAGTCCAACACTAGGGTGTCCTCTTCAGCAGGATGCCCACCCAACCAGTCTACCCCTTCAGACACTAGAGTCTGCTTGAAGTCTGCAATCCGCATGATTTCCCTGAGACGTTGAGTGTTGACACCTTTGTTTGTCTTCAGTTGCCTAGTGGTGCACATCTCCCTAAGCTCTGCAAAAGAGATGTTGTCATACTTGTTGACTGGGACCCTTGAGGGTCCTTCCAGGGCCTTATGGGCTCCTGAACCTGAAGACATTTCTAGTGTAGTGGTACTGGTGTATCTACCTACACTAGGTGTGGCCTACTGAACCCTTTCTTGAGTTGTAGTCAAGGTGTGCTAAGCCCTCTACACACAACTCCTAAGTTCAGTAGAACTTATTGTATTCTAAGCTTAAATGTATATGTACCTTTAGTACCAAGTGGCTTTCACTTTAGA
The DNA here is from genome assembly GCF_964204655.1 of Triturus cristatus. NCBI lineage: Eukaryota > Metazoa > Chordata > Amphibia > Caudata > Salamandridae > Triturus > Triturus cristatus. The sequence goes on along the minus strand of NC_140594.1, from coordinate 541,397,990 downwards.
AATTCAATTTGTTAGCTGGTAAAACAATGGCAAGCTTGAATCCCACCGCTGCACACCAATGTGAGAAGTTGGCCTGGCATATGCTGTCCTCTAGTTCTAGGGGACACTTTGTACCAGTCCAATTCGACTCTTATGGTGATAGGTTAAAGACAAAATCAACATTTTGGGGCGACATACGCCCCAATCCAAAGGCACAGCACTCTAGTCCTTTCATCCTTTATTAATGTGAAAACCAAGTAATCGTATTTTTTGAAAACGTGTAATCACTCGCTTGCACAATCTTCTCTCATGAACTCCCGTTTAATCCACAGGTGCGGTATAATGCCAATTTTCCAAGATTCTCATGCTATTGATGTGCCCATCCGGACCTCTTTACAATAACACGTACTGACGCATTTGATTAATCCAAAGGCAGCTTTTATTAAAAAACCCAAAACATTTCGGGCTACCGAGGCCCTTCGTCAGGGGTCACTACAAGTAACAATAAAGACACATATTAGTTACAAAACCATTTTCTAATGCTCAACGCTCCATGCCGATTGTTTTAACTAAATAAAATTCACTTAACCCAAGCTGATTATTCCCAGATTGCTATGCTAACAGTGTCCAAACACTAAATCGTGCGGTCCCCCACTTTTGCTAAAAAACCTCTGGCACCACTTGTTTTCAACCATTCAGTTCTTACTAAAGCCAACACATCATTCTGCCATTGACTACCCTTGAAATACATCTTTCTTAAAAACACAACCCTTTTCTATATTTCTATTCGTGCTTTTCACCTCCCCAACCTATTTTGATTTTGATTTTCAGCAAGTACTTCTCCGATATTTACTCTCTCTACTCACTCGCGCTGCCTACACCTAAATATGCGCCTCCTTTAAACATTCCTAAACTTCACCATGTGCTGCGCACCTTCAACCCCCCATCTTGTTTTAAACTTATCACCTCCCAAGCTTCAATGCCCCAGATGTAATCCGTGAGCTCAGTGTTAACATTAAACCACTCTCACGCATGTGAAAGGCTACCACATTTAGACATCTCTGCATCACGTACCTGCTGAAAATAAGCCCTCCTCATCGTTCTTTTCAAGGAATTGCTAACATTTTTGTTCGCCCTTCGTATTTAAACTCTCTCCTGATGTTCTAATCCCTCCCATGTTTGCCGTCGGTTTAATATTCCCACCTGCAACAGACTTCTCACTTCAAACACCCCACCCTCCTATCCTTAACACTACAACTCCCACAATAGGTTAAAGACAACCTTTAAAGAAAGCTATCCTAGTGGTAGCTGTGGAGAGCAGCCTTCAGGCTAAGTCTTGAAGGAGTGTTAAGCTTATTGTTTTACCATAGCTAACCTCTTGAATAACCAAATGAAAGAGTAGTCCACACAGGTATATATATAAAATATTTGTATTTATTATAGGAATAACCCCACTAGTCTCTTTATGAGGCTAGAGGTAAAGATACAATTCAAACAAGCATTGATAGTTACAATAAATAGCACTGGAATCACAGGGCCCCAGGGGGGGACAAAACCATATATCAAAACAGTGGTATAAGAACCACGACAATTCTACAGACAATGCCTAGGGCATTTAGGGTCGCTGGCCCCTTGTGAAACCACCCAAGGTAGTGAGGAAGGGGACCCACGGGAGACGCGTGCAGTGGCTAAAGCTACTGTCTGGATCTCTATTAAAGCCTATGGAGAATGTCGCGGTTGAATTTTACAAGATTAAAAACTTTTTTAGCAGGAGTTCAAGTTCAATACTTTAGAGTTAAGCTTTTGAAGGGCCCACACCCACGAGAGTACCGAGGTACCACTGTTACCTGCCTCAGGGAAGCCGGGTGCATAGGTCGTTTTCGATGTCGGGTCGCAGGCTGATTTTCAATGGCAAAACCTGAAGAACTGCTGCTAGACAGAAGCGTCGTCGTTGTCGTGAAGAATGAAAATGTAGATCTTGTAGAGAAGGACCTGAAAGCAGAGGGGACAGAGTCTGGGTCACGGCACAGTGACCAGGGGGCTCAAGAGAAGGAGCCCTTCAATGTCGGGTGTTTCCAGGTAGAAGGGGTGTAGATTGGATCATCAGCCACGGGGTCCAGGAGGCGTCAAGGAAGGCCAGCTTCTGGAGGGCGACTGTCCCACAAAGGATGAGGGTCGTTGCAGTTTTAGTGTCCGGATTGGATCCACTAAGCCTTGGCAACTGCAATCCATGCAAGAAACACAAAACTGCTACTGGTGCAAACCCACAAGGTCTGAGTGAGATCTCCAGCAAGGAGACTAAAAAGCAGGCCTGGCGCAACCAGAGGAACTCTTGGAATTGAAGATTGACCTCTGCTAGGGCCCACAAGTTGAGCGACAAGGGACCGCGGGAGGCAGCAATTTGGCGTGCATAAAGATGCGCCCACGGGTCACCGGAGCAGGCTAGGGTGTCAATCTTTGGCACAAATTATGCTGAGGGAATGGCTCAATAATGGGCCAAAGCACAACTTCCCCACTTGTCGGGGTCGGGTGCTGTGCAAGAGGTGGCCAGTGTCCTGGGGTATTGGGGATCTCGGCACCCACGGGGTCCACGGTGCTGAGCTTTGCTGTGCACACTCACTGGCCTCTGGGATGCTTGGAAACCCCCCTCAAGGTAGGAAAGAGTTGTCGATGTCCGTAGGAGCAGTGAGGTTCCAACCACGTCACTTGCAGTGTTTCAGGTGCCTGCCAAGCAGGGGGGTAACTCTTTAACTCCAAGGGAGATTTCTTCAGTCAGCTGTGCGGCAGCAAGTCGAAGTTCAAGTCTGTGAAGTTCAAGAATAATCTGAGGCTCTGGGGACCAAGGATTCACCTTTATCCAAAGATTAGGGGAGTGTCCAGATCAGAGCCCACCAATGAGAGGTCATGAGGGAAAAGGGTGGCTATACCCTCTCCCCTTTGTGTGTTTCCCGCCAGGGCAGGGGACAGGATACCCCTGAACCGGTTCCAGGCGGTGTATGCAGAATGTAGGCACTGGGGAAGCCTACGTGCAACTCTGAAAGGCATCCTATGGTACACCCACGCAGTTCCAATCCACATAGTCTGTCTGGGGAGGTGGGAACACCTCCCTGCAACAGGATCCCTATTGTCCAGCTGCCGTGGCTGGAGTTCTGCCCAGAAACAGGCAGCCAGAGTCGTGTGGGTGGCGGGTAGCATCCATTTTGTACTACGTGTGCACTTTTAAATTGGTGTCTAAATTCTGCCGCTTTTCCCATATCGCCCCTCTAGCAGGGGGGAATCATGCCCTCAATCCCATGGCTGGATTGGGGGTATGATTCCTACATGTTTGACACCAAACACAATATGGTTCTGTGTAGCCATTCTCAAGTTATCACGCTATCGCAATATACTTATAAATACGGTTAAGAGTATATGGTATGGCTACACTACAAACAACCCAGCAATGATTTTACGAAGGTTGCAGAGGGGCCCTACTCAGGTAGGGGTCCCCCCGCACACATATCTCAGCAACCTGCCTTGTAGGATTAGCAAGGCCTGCTTTAGGGGTGACCTATGAGGATATATGTGTTGTATTAAGTGGGATACAGGATACATATATCCCTGTAAGGAGTGCAAGTACCACATTACCCAGACTACAGTAGTGATCTGGTGGTGTCATTTGGTATGGCTGTCCCAGGGGTGGCACAATAAGTGCTGCAGCCCCTGGTAGGCCTCTGAGGGACCCATGCCCTGGGTACCTAGGGTACCATCTACAAGGGGCTGATAGGGTGTCCTCAGTATCCAATTGGAAGGTACCTAGGGTACTCACATCAGTTTAGAGAGGAAGTAGATAGGCTGGGGTCCTGGCTAGTGTCATAAAACAGTCAAAACATCAGCAAAAAGTTGGGGGCAACTATGCAGTCGATGCCACTCTCCTACAACACTGATCTGCACTGCCTTTTCTATACGGTGGTCTTTGTGCTGCAGGTCATCGCTTTCATTTACTACGCTGATCAGCACAGCTTTTGTTACGCTGATCTGCACAGCCTTTTCAATACAGTGGTCCAGGCACTGCAGGTCATTTGTTTACTACGCTGATCAGCACTTTGGTCTAGTTATTCTGATTTGTGTGTGACAAATCCACCTTTATTTTCACGACATTCTTCCGCACACTGCAGATTGCTTGACCCTCTTCACAGTGTTTTATCACTTTTTTTCTGTGATTTTTGTGTTACAGATCTGTCTTCTTGCAATTTCTGTTGTGACACACGCTGATCTGCACAGCTTTCTTGCTTATAGACAGTAAATACTGCTGGACACTGCAGATCGTTTTTCTTTTTTCACAGTGTTTCATCACACTGATCTGCACGTAAATTATTTTTTAAAATTTTATGTTACAAGCGTTTATTGTTCTTTGCTGCCATACCTTGTGTTAGTCTTCTCTTGTTGCCATGAAGAACGTCACTCCTCCTCCGTTTTTTCTCTCTGCTCCTAGTGAACCTACCATACCCTGGTTGAAGTGGAAAAAAGTATTTATTAATTACTCCAGAGTGTGTGGTCGTCACTAAGTGCAGAGAGGAAAACTTTCCTTTTTCTACATTGTCTGGGGTCTGAGGACAGGAAGTGTTTGAACACCTACCAGACCTTCTTGATAGTGAGGCTAACTCTCTCAATGAATATGAGATCTGCATTAAAAAGATGGAATTGCATTACCTTCCCAAAGTGAGTATGATCTTAGAACGCTATCACTTTGGGAAGAGAGTGCAAAGGCAAGATGAATCTGTTGAGCAATGTCGCAGCTCTACGTAAGCTTGATTCGACATGCTCTTTTGCTGGGAATCTCGATGAGAGGCTAAGGGACCAACTTATGTAAGGTTGCTCTGTTGATAAGGCAAAAGAGAGTCTTTGACAGAAAGACAACCCCCTCTTCATGATGTGATCACTACGTTAAAGAGGCATGAACACTCCAAAGCCTGCGTTGAGGCTATTCGCAAAGATACAGAGGGTCATAGGAATACCACGTCTGATGTGAAATAATTAAAACTCTTTCATCTGACAAATCATACAAGCCTTCCTCACAGAGTGTCCCTATTGCTTCAAAATCATTACTTTCCTTTACTAACACTAAATCCATTCCAGTAAAATGCTTTCCTTGTGGGAACCCAGGTCATGTAGCTAATTTCAAAGATTGTCCTGGCTGAAAGACAATTTGTTCAATTTGTAAAAGAAAGGGGCATGTTTCTAAGTGCTGCAGCTCTAACAGGGATCAAAAGAAAGTAAGGGAGGTAGATATTTATGACCAAGATGACGAAAATCTTTTTATCTGTCAGGTCAATAATCTGGGGGCATTTGTATCAAAATCTCCTTTTGCGAATCTCAAATAGCGATTTTTTGAGAATCGCTATTTGAGAATTGCAAAAAGGGATGTATTTAAAAATTCGCACATATTTTGCGAATTCTTAATATTCCTTAATTGCGATTAGCAAATTGCGAAATCGCAATTAAGGAATACCTTCCCATTCATTCCTATGGGCCAGGAAGCCCATAGCACTGAATGGGAAGTCATTCTCAAATTGCGAATCGCAATTTGCTAATCGCAAATTGAGAATAATTTCAAAGGTGCAAGGGTGTCATGATGACACCCTGATGCACCCCTGCAATTAGCATGTGTGCGCATATGGCGCACATACATGCCCTAAGGGCATGTATGTGCGCCACATGGCACTTTGAAAAATGCCAAAAAGTGAATTTTTCAAAGAAATCGTAAATTACCACCAACTTGAAGTTGGTGGTAATTTGCGATTTCTTAAGGAGAAATCACACAACTTGGGTGCGTGTTACATAGCATTTAAGGAATCGCAATTTGCGATTCCTTAAATGCTTACGCAAAATTAAGATATCGCAAAATTAGCGATTCCTTAATAATGCGATGCTAAAATGGCTCATACATCTAATTTTGCGATTTTGTATTCGCAAACGCTGTTTTTTTGCGAATCGCAGCGTTTGCGAATACAAAATCCTTTGATACATATGCCCCCAAGTGATTGATGGACCTATGGAAGATGTCCTTGTTATTGATAATTCAGTCAAAATGTTGTTTGACTCGGGGGCGAAAATCACTGTAGTGCCCAAGATTTTCTACGAGAGACACCTGTCTGGAAAAGTAAAACTATTTAAAGCAGACATAGTACCAAGAGGCTATGGAGGAGAACTCATCAATCTGTTGGGGTACTTTATGGGTATGATAGATTTCAAAGGGAGGATCACTGCAGGGAAAATATATATTTCTATGAAGGTGGATTCCCTGATCAGTTGGTCTCATCAACGTGACCTTGGTATTTACCTTGAGCCCAATAAGTCTCCTTCTATGTGTTTAAGAGAACCACACTCTGTTGCTGCTGTTACTGATCTCAACACCTGGATTGCTAATTTTCCCAGAGTTTTCAATAATAATTTAGGTTGTCTCAAAAATATTTACACCTGATCAAGTTGAAACACAATTCTGTAGCCAAGGTGGCGAAAGTTAGAAATGTACCATTGTTGGTCAAAGACAAAATGAGGTCTGAATTAGACAAACTGTTAAAGAATAGTGTCATTCAAAAGGTTGTAGCCACTGAATGGGTCTCTCCGGTGGTTATGGCCCGAAAGGCCAACGGAGAGGCAAGATTATGCATCGACCTGAGAGAGCTTAACAAGGCTGTAGTTGTTGATCGCTACCCTCTTCCGAACATTCCTGAAATGTCGTCCTCTCTAGGTGGCGCCACTCCCTTCTCAACGTTGAACCTATCCTCGGCCCATCATCAGGTCAAGCTGCACTCCTCCTTCCAAGATCTTACAGCTTTCATCACCCCGTTTGGCACTTTTAAGTTCCTCAGGATGCCGTTTGTCCTAATATCGGCTGCATCTGTACTTCAAAGAGTGATGGAGAATATTTTGGCTGGGATTGATGGCATCAAGGTGTATCAAGACGATGTTCTTGTTCATGGTGTGAGTTTACAAGAGCATGATTTAAGACTGAAAGATGTTTTGTCTAAATTGCAAGACTCAGGGCTTACTCTCAGATTAGATAAGTGTAAATTTGACATCAAGGAGATTTAATATCTTGGTTACTTGGTGTCTGGGTCAGGAATCAGACCAAAGCCATCTTTGGTTGAAGCCATCTCCAATCTCAACTATCCTAAGAACAAAGATGAACTTGTTAAATTTCTAGGGATAGCAGAGTGTTACAATAAATTTGTCCCTGGTTTTGCACAAAAACAGAAAATGTAAGAGGTCTACTGAAAAAGAGACGTGAGTTCATATGGGATAAGTCCTGTTGTGATGAATTTGTTTTCATCAAAAGTTGTTTGAATAACGCACCTAACTTTTCTAGCTTTGACCCTTCAAAAGAATCTTTTGTCATGACTGACGCTAGTTGTAAGGGGTTAGGTGCTGTTCTTTTGCATCCTGGTGAAAAAGTTGACAATACCCTTTTGTTTATTTCCAGACCACTTAGCGGGGCCGAGAGCAATTACTCTGTAATTGAGAAGGAAGCCTTGGCTGTCTACTGGGCTGTTTGCAAGCTCAAAAAGTTTCCGTGGGGCAAGTTTTTCTCAGTAGTCTCTGATCACAAGCCCCTGAAAGAGGTATTTGAAAAAAAAGGGATTGATGGTGTCTCCTATAGGATAAGAAAATGAGTTGTTGCCCTGCAGGATTTTGAATTTCACTTTTCCAATTTGCCTGGTGCTAACAACATCCTTGCGGATTGCTTGTCTAGGCTTGGTGGGTCAGCTATTCCTGATGCTTGTGATGATGACTGTTTTGCTGGTGAGGGCTCTGGGGAAGACTTAAAAGTATGTGTGGTGACTGAGGGTGTGGTAACTGAAGGAGAATGGAATGCCAGTCTAGGAAATGACCCTGTCTTACAACAAGTCATCAGCTTTGTACGTGATGGGTGGTGTGAAAAGCGTGAATGTGATGATCAGGTCAAAGGATTTTGGTGTGTGAAGGAGGAGTTGTCTTTTTCGAAAGGACTACTTTTCAGAGGGAGTAGACTTGTTGTTCCTTCTGCCCTACATGATAAATTGGTAGAGTATGCTCATTCCAGTCACATGGCCATAGCCAAAACAAAAGAAAGGCTGAGGGAAACCTATTGGTGGCCTGCAATGGATGTCCAGATAGAAAGGAAGGTACGCTGTTGTTCCCAATGCACTAACATTGATAAAGTCCTAAAGTGCAGGACCCAACCCATGGTTATCAGACAGCAAGCTAGTGGTCCTGGGGTTGATATCGCAGTGGATATCCTGGGTCCAGTAAAGGTCAGAAGCCAAGATCGCTATGTATTGGTATGTGTGGACATGTTTTCCAGGTTGCCTGTGATCAAAATTGTCAATTCAGTTGATTCATCTGCTGTGATTTGTTTCCTGGACAATCTTTTTGCAAGTGAGGGGTTGCCAGGTTCTGTCTTAACAGACAATGGAGTTTTTGGCTGAGAGGGGTATCACCCATAAGCGCGCTGCCCTATACCACCCTAAGTGCAACGGTGTTGTTGAGAGATTTGTTAGAGTACTCAAGGATGCCATGCAACTGGCAGTCGTCTCTAGTTGTAACTGGGAGGAAGCCATAAAAAAAACCGATGCGAATACAGTTTCACGCCACATTCTTCCCCCGGAGTTTGCCCTTTCACGCTATTTAAAGGAAGGGTGGCTAATATGCAAGTCAAACCTCTCTGGGTGACCTCTAGAAGAATGGATGTCGGTGGTGTGATTGACCGCACTGTGGGATGGAAAGACCAAGAGTTGGAAAAGATGAAAAGAAGGAAAGTAGAGTTTGATGCGAGAAAAGCTGTTAAAAAAACTGTTGGTCAAGTTGGTGACTGGGTTAGAGTGAAATTCCCAGAAAGGAGGGTCGGTAAGTCCAATTTTGGACAACCAATAAATGTGGTCAAAATTTTTGGGAACGATGTGAAGACCCAAGATCATAAGGTATGGAATCTCAACAGGATTGTCAAGTGCCCTTTCAAAGGTGTTGAGGGGAATTCCTCCCGTGAGCTTGCTGCTCCTCCACCACAACCTGTTGAGAGGAGATCAAGTAGGATGAGGAAAATTCCTCAACATTTGCAAGATTGCATTTCGTGTATTTCATGCATTTCTTAACTGAGCACTTTGAAGTAATTTTTCATTGTTTGCAAAATTGTATTTTGTGTTTTTCGGGTTCTCTCAACTGTGCATTTTCCAATTTTGCTGGTAAAGGGGGAGGTGATGTGGTGTTCTTGTTATTCGCTATCTAGTGTAAGCAATGCAGCCTTCATGTTCTCCCTTGTTACCATAGAGTCCCATTCCTTATTAGAATACTATTTTTGTAGAATGTTAATACTTGAATCTAGGATCAGTTGTTGCTGTTGGTTGTAGGATGAGGTCTCTCGAGAAATGGAGCTACATTAAAGACCTATACTCTAAGACTAAGCCTATTGGTCTTTCTTCTGCCTGGGTCCACCACCTCACACTGGTTGCCTGGTTTTGCCTGACTTCCTGTGTCAATAGGAAACCATCGTTTTCGATGTTGTTCGTACTATATTACCGATATCACTAGATTGTTAAAAGATCGTATTGGAAAGTGCAGGCATGCTAGAAACGGACTGAAGGTTTCTTGGCAATAATTTCTCACAGGAGTTTTTTCGGCTGTTGAGGAGGTGAAGGGGTGTTCTTATGTAGAGTGAGACGGGGAGGAAAACCGCCTGGCAGTGGGGTTAACCTGTCCTTGACGATCATATGAACAACATTTCTCAGAAGCAGTGCATTATTTCATTCATTTCATTAAGTCCATTCTCCGTTGTTCCCAAGTGTAGGATAATTTTCGCTTCAAACCTTGATAGTATAGAATCGGAACATATCCCTCTGATATGTTTGAGCACACCACTCATGTCTAACGGTCCATGGTCCTTTTCCTCACAGTGTTGGACCATGGGTGCATTCTGAATTTTGAATTTCATTCTGGATCTGTGTTGTGTGATCCTTTTCTTCACCACTTGTGTTGTTTTGCCAACATATGCACGTTGGCATGGGCAGAACACGCAGTAAATAATATAGACAAGACACCAATTCAAGTCAAGCACCCGGCTCCTGTGTATTTTCTTGATGGAAATAGATGGGTGGAAAGTTAAATTAAGGTATGGGAAATCTTGGTTATACTGAAGACAAAATCATAATACGGTGTTCATTAAGTGAACTTTCGAAGGGAGAATGTTGTAGCTCCTTCGCAGTGAAAGTAGTTAGAATTTATGGTCTTGGCGGTACCCTTTTTTAGAAACCAGGGGTGAAATTACAGCATGGAAATTTGCTCTTCCTGCTTCAGTGTGGGCAAGTTATTCCACACTTCGTTTTACTGGTTGTGGCTGAGCCATACCGGATACTGGCACTACCAGCTGGAGAAATCCCACGAGGCTTTGCTGCATCAGCAAACAAATCTCATACTGGGGTTTCAACAATGCCCCACTACTAGAAGAAGGCTTCCTCTTCACACCTATGACCCTCGCCAGTCGTTACCCCACCACCTGCACATACCACTTGCTCAGAAAAGGAGGTGAATACATGCAGTAGACCCCCATGGAAAGGCACATTCCATGCAGTTGCATGAACACAAAAATGAGTCCTGTGTGACAATTTCCCATACCATGGGGTTATACTCATAAGTGTGTGGAAATGGTGAAAAATGACCACATTGTTTCAGTAAACTTGCAGTTGATTTTATCAATACCCCAGAACTGTGCATTTTGTAATCGGCCTACTTATGTAGCATCTCTTCTCCACATTGTGGGGCCTTCTCTGGGATTACTTTAAAGCTTAATATAACACATTAAGGGGGATATGCACAATAGAAGTAGCAGAGTGAGGTGTGAGCCATCATGGCTTGACGCCTCACTTTGCCACTCGTGAAACACAAGGCTGCACATATTTATATCATAATATACATAGTATAAATCACAAACACCATATCTCAGTGCCTAAGAATTTTACAAGTACTGCAAATTCTACTATTCTCCCGTTTACAGATGATTTCAATGAGCCTGTCACTACTAGCATGCAACCTGAGGAGAGCACTTTGGATCAACGGGGTGACTGTCCAGGAAATGGATTTGACACTAAAGAGGATTAAATACTGCATTGATTTGTAAAACTAGTAGCAATTTACTGAAACCAAAATAATGTCACTGAAGCAGAGTCAGAGCTCAGTTTGACCTTTTAGACTCTGTCAGAGTGAAACGAATACATTTATGTCATCATTACTAAACTTCATGGTAAAGCTGCAATATTGAGTTTGTTTCAGTTTAGGACTACTCAATCTCTCTGGAAAAAGTCTCTTCAAGCCTTCATAGATAAAGAGATTTTGCTCGTACAAAAGCCACTCTAGCAAAACACAAATGCTTCATGTAGAAGTTAGTTTAAAATATACATTTTAGATGTTTAAAAATGCATACTTGCTTCCTAATCTGAAATTGAAGAACTTTTTTAGATTAACCATTTTTTTCTGTCAGTTTCTTTTGCTAGAAAGTTCTATCAATTCAAGACCCTAAAAGCTTACTCTACATTCAACTTGCCTGAATTAAAGTGGTTTGCACTTCTAAATTCAATAAACTAATTTCAAATGAGAATTGCATGGCTAAAAGTAAAAGAAATTGTGAAAAATAATTAAATGTGGCTATGTGTAAAGAGAATGTTCATTACCACCTGAGTATATTGAATAAAGCTGGCCCAAATCTGGGCACAATGTATGCTCAACAGAGCCTAATAATCCACACTTATTGGACATCACTATTAGTTAAATGTCAAGAACGCCTCCAATTGTTGGAGATACACATAATTCCAGGCCACCTTCACACCTAAGCACGGTAGTATTCTTGTAGCCTTGGATTGTTGTAAGATTTCCTTGACTTTAAGTGAGGTTATAAATCTTGGTGTTTCCTAGTGATAATTTGAAATGTATTGTAATCAGTTGAGACTTGTATTGCGTGTCGGAAGAATATTCTTGATCAGAACAGTTATGGTAACAAAGAAATCACTGCTCAGCAAATTCAATTGACCTTGTATAATATTTACAGTGAGCTGGTTTAACAATATGTTATTATTGGCGGTATTGGATATATTGGAAAAATCACTTTCCATAATTGTAAGTAGGAAGAAACATTTAATTTGGACTGGAAACTGTACCACACAATTAACTCTAACCGAACTCTAAATTTTACTTTTAGGTTACAGTTTACCCTATAAATAAACCCTAACCTAACCATGTGCCTAACTGTAATATTGACCCTCTGACCCTGTAGGAAATTATCCTAATTTTATTTAAATGTAATTTTCTGATTTGTATTTCTCTGATTTTGGTTTTCAATAAAAGGTGTTTCAATTAAATGTTTTCACTGATAAGAACCCGCATGGAATTAGAGGCTTCCATATGGATGCATCATTTGACAAACTCCTCACTCTCATAAAGATGTGCATGCCAATTGAGTAGTAAGTATGTTCCTTTATATCACTTCAAATGTTGTTATCTTTAGCTTCCAAAGTGTCAGTTCACCGTCAGGATCTTAGCCATCAATTTAGCTTTGGGACAACCCCCATACAAATGCTACAATTGTTGTCTTTAGCTAATGACTTGACTTTTTATGAAGTAGAGTGATATTTATATATACTTGATAGAAGGAATCAACCTTGAAAGATTAGGAATTTCATATAGAGTCTACCTTTATTCATAGCTTCAAGAGTTGTGGTAAAAACATGAAGCACACATATAGTATACAATGATCTCGTAAAAAGAATGTCCTACCCTTCCTACACACAGCTCTTTGGACAGGAAATAAAGATGATTGCCATGCTGTTCCCCTAGCAGAACAGTTCACTTAGGGTTAATGCAGTGTCTTGTGGGCCATATGTTATCACCACATTTTTAGGAAACATTCTGCTAGAGTAGCAAGGGAAATCTGGCAGGGAAATGGCAGCCTTACACTCCATTTTGGACAATGGGGAATACGTATTGGGATTAGCTAAATGTCTTAGCTAATTGGCAAGTGCTTAGGGTCACCATTACGGTAAGCCCAATACAAGACATTACTTCTGCTCCAAGTATCAGGATGCCCTTCCTTTTGGGTTGCTAACTAAAGTGTAGCACATAGAGACAGACAAGGGCAAGGCTATAACTGTTTAGAGGGTGCTATGTATTTTCTGGTTTGTTCCTGAAGACGGAGCATTTAAATTACCAGAAGAATTACATTTATGTTCAACTTTGTTTAAAGTATTAATTTTGGGGGAGGTTTAAAGACAGATAAAGCATGTTTTGAGGTATGGCAGCCCTGGTCCGGTGAGAGGGCAGCCTTGCAAGAAAACAAAAGATCAAAGTTGCCAAAATACTTTCAGGATAAGAGGTAGCTCAGGTGGGTTGAGTGGGCACACTTGTAGGAGGATATATGGTCTTGGTGAGAAATAATTGCAGTTTTGATTACTTATCCATTGAGTCAACATGACAGCCACAACTTATAATCAAAAAATCAAAAGGTCTAGTATGTCAGCTTGATATAATGAGTTGTTATTTCTTTTAAGATTATTACATTAAACATACATGCAAAAATATATGAAAGACAAAAGCAAAAGTATGGATATTCCAATAAAATCTAGTTACATGTAAATATATTAAATATATATATTACATGCCATATGATCACATTTTTGCAAAGATCTATTTTCCATCCCTTGTATGGCGTGACCATATTTATATTCACTGAAAAAACCATAGGTTTCAGACATGTTATCGTTAGGAATTAGCATTTAAAAAACCTTAGAAATTCACTGAAAAAACCATAGGTTTCAGGGCTGTTATAGTTAGCTGGACATTTCACTCGTACAAAACCATTGGAATTCCTCTGTTATAGTTAGTTCTGCTAACTATAACTCACGTGCCCGCAATCCACTGCTGATGATGTCACATATCAGATCATTCATGACATGGTCAGTGACATCACTGATGACATCACTGATGACATCTCAAATGACATCACTGATGACATCACTGATGACATCATCCAGTGAATGTGGTTTGGTTCATTATTTAAATATGTATTATATATAGCAATCTGCATTGAAGAATGAGTGGATATATACATATAAATATCTGGATGGAGGATTTTGTAGCAGTGTGATTGACTGTTTACTTGACTAATTTATAGTGTCTCACTAAATATATTGGATAGTGACTAAACTGTGTAAATAATTGTATCACTTTGTCATTTGTTTTGTAAACTGCTGCACCAGTTGGTTACTAGCTACGTGAAAATCTATATTAGTTATTAATTAGTTAACTGAGTATTTGTATGGGAGAGTGAATGTGTGTGTGGTTTGGTGGGGGGTGTGTGACTGCCCAAAGATGTGTGAATAATTGATTCAGTAGGTATATGAGGTTTAGACTACATATCATAACAGTTGTTTGGGTGAGTGAATATCTTTATGGGTGTGGTGATGAGCAAATATATCTCTCAATGGTACATGTCCAATAAAGTAGAAAAATAAAAGACAGTGTATGCGACAGCTGTTGTATATAAATAAGTATACATAAGACTCAGTGATTGTATGAGTGACTGTATGGATAACTGTATACTTGTAATAGTGATTTTATAACACACAAATTATGAGTTATTATCTATATGAATAAATGAAGTGGTGTTTGTATAAGTGTGTAGCTGACTAAATGGAAGTATGATCCATTGTTTGCATAAGTGAGTAGGATGACTGCATAAGTGAATAGGATGTGTGCTGGTGTGTAATGTCGATATAGGTGTTTAAGTATATCTGATAGTGTTCTATTGATCATTGACAGCATGTATGAGTGAATCTATAGGTAAGTGATTAGATGTGTGTGTAGATCTAGGAATCACTGAGTGGGTTTTTAGAAACTTGTATTCGTGTGTCAATGGATTCAAATATGGTACTCTGTATTTTACAGTGAGTGAAGAAAGGTTATACTAGTGTATGATGAGGTGTATCTGATTGTCACGTGGATGATGTAATCAGTGATGTCATCAGTGATGTCATTTAAGATGTCATCAGTGATGTCATCAGTGATGCCACTGACCATGTCATGAATGATGTAATATGTAACATCCTCAGCGGTGGATTGCGGACGCGCAAGTTATAGTTAGCAGAACTAACTATAACGGAGGAATTTCAATGGTTTTGTACGAGTGAAATGTCTAGCTAACTATAACAGCCCTGAAACCTATGTTTTTTTCAGTGAATTTCCAAGGTTTTTTAATTGCTAATTCCTAACTATAACATGTCTGAAACCTAAGGTTTTTTTAGTGAATTTCGAAGGTTTTTTAAATGATAATTTTTAAATGTAATAATAGTTATATGTATTTTTTATACTGATTTTCTACAGTTTTTTAACTGTTTATCTTTACATATTTTATTTTTTAAATTACATTATATATTTTTAATATACATGGAAATAAAACTGTTTTTAAAATATTGAAACTGAAATATTGTTTTTCTTTGTTGAATGTATAAGTGCAGAACTATAAATGTGTTCGTTAGTTAGGGGACTGCAGCATAGTGGATAGGAGTTTGAAGCAGTCCATGCGCTAAGGCCTGGGTCAGTGCATGAGTACTTGGGTACTGACTGAATGATTAGAGTACTGCAAGGAGAGTGCCTTGGAGAATTTATAAGTGTTTGGGTTTTGGCGCAGTGAATGGATTAGAACATGGTGCTGAATGGGTCACTAGAGGAGTGCAAGGAGAGTGACAGGGTGTTTGCTGGAAGTGTATGGATACTGACTGGGAAATTGAAGGTGTGAAAGACAAGTGTGTAGGTGGTTACAGGACTGCATGCATAGTGGATTGGCGTTTGAAGCAGTCCATGTGCTAAGGCCTGGCTCAGTGCATGAGTACTTGGGAACTGACTGAATGATTAGAGAACTGCAAGAAGAGTGCCTGGGTGAATTTAAAAGTGTTTGGGTTTTGGCGCCGTGAATGGATTAGTAGATGGTGCTGAATGGGTCACTAGAGGAGTGCAAGGGGAGTGACAGGGTGTTTGCTGGAAGTGTATGGATACTGACTGGGGAATTGAAGGTGTGAAAGACAAGTGTGTAGGTGGTTACAGGACTGCATGCATAGTGGATAGGCATTTGAAGCAGCCCATGTGCTAAGGCCTGGCTCAGTGCATGAGTACTTGGGTACTGTCAAAATGATTAGACTACTGCAAGGAGAGTGCCTGGGTGAATTTAAAAGTGTTTGGATTTTGGCGCTGTGAATGGATCAATAGATGGTGCTGAATGGGTCACTAGAGGAGTGCAAGTGGAGTGACAGGGTGTTTGCTGGAAGTGTTTGGATACTGACTGGGGAATTGAAGGTGTGAAAGACAAGTGTGTAGGTGGTTAGAGGACTGCATGCATAGTGGATAGGCGTTTGAAGCAATCCATGCGCTAAGGCCTGGCTCAGTGCATGAGTACTTGGGTACTGACTGAATGATTAGAGTACTGCATGGAGAGTGCCTGGGTGAATTTATAAGTGTTCGAGTTTTGGCGCAGTGAATGGATTAGTACATGGTGCTGAATGGGTCACTGGAGGAGTGCAAGGGGAGTGACAGGGTGTTTGCTGGAGTGTATAGATACTGACTTGGGAATTGAAGGGGTGAAAGACAAGTGTGTAGGTGGTTAGAGGACTGCATGCATAGTGGATAGGCATTTCAAGCAATCCATGCGCTAAGGCCTGGCTCAGTGCATGAGTACTTGGGTACTGACTGAATGATTAGAGTACTGCATGGAGAGTGCCTGGGTGAATTTATAAGTGTTTGGGTTTTTGCGCAGTAAATGGATTAATAGATGATGCTGAATGGGTCACTAGAGGAATGCAAGGGGAGTGACAGGGTGTTTGCTGGAAGTGTTTGGATACTGACTGGGGAATTGAAGGTGTGAAAGACAAGTGTGTAGGTGGTTAGAGGACTGCATGCATAGTGGATAGGCGTTTGAAGAAATCCAAGCGCTAAGGCCTGGCTCACTGCATTAGTACTTGGGTACTGACTGAATGATTAGAGTATTGCAAGGAGAGTGTCTGGGTGAATTTATAAGTGTTTGGGTTTTCGCGCAGTGAATGGATTAGAACATGGTGCTGAATGAGTCACTAGAGGAGTGCAAGGGGAGTGACAGAGTGTTTGCTGGAAGTGTATGGTTACTGACTGGGGAATTGAAGGAGTGAAAGACAAGTGTGTAGGTGGTTACAGGACTGCATGCATAGTGGATAGGCGTTTGAAGCAGTCCATGTGCTAAGGCCTGGCTCAGTGCATGAGTACGTGGGTACTGACTGAATGATTAGAGTACAGCAAGGAGAGTGCCTGGGTGTATTAATGAGTGGTTGGGTTTTGGCGCAGTGAATGGATTAGTACATGGTACTGAATGGGTCACTACAGGAGTGCAAGGTGAATGACAGGGTGTTTGCTGGAAGTGTATGTATACTGACTGGGGAATTGAAGGTGTGAAACACAAGTGTGTAGGTGGTTAGAGGACTGCATGCATAGTGGATAGGCGTTTGAAGCAGTCTATGTGCTAAGGCCTGGCTCACTGCATTAGTACTTGGGTACTGACTGAATGATTAGAGTACAGCAAGGAGAGTGCCTGGGTGAATTTATAAGTGTTTGGGTTTTGGCGCAGTGAATGGATTAGTACATGGTGCTGAATGGGTCACTGGAGGAGTGCATGGGGAGTGACAGGGTGTTTGCTGGAGTGTATAGATACTGACTGGGGAATTGAAGGGGTGAAAGACAAGTGTGTAGGTGGTTAGAGGACTGCATGCATAGTGGATAGGGGTTTGAAGCAGTCCATGAAGCTAAGGCCTGGGTCACTGGATGAGTACTTGAGTACTGACTGAATGATTAGAGTATTGCAAGGATAGTGTCTGGGTGAATTTATAAGTGTTTGGGTTTTCGCGCAGTGAATGGATTAGTACATGGTGCTGAATGGGTCACTAGAGGAGTGCAAAGGGAGTGACAGGGTGTTTGCTAGAAGTGTATGTATACTGACTGGGGTATTGAATGTGTTAATGACAAGTGTGTAGGTGGTTAGGGGACTGCTTGCATAGTGGGTAGGCGTTTGAAGCAGTCCATGTGCTAAGGCCTGGCTCAGTGCATGAGTACGTGGGTACTGACTGAATGATTAGAGTACAGCAAGGAGAGTGCCTGGGTGAATTTATGAGTGGTTGGGTTTTGGCGCAGTGAATGGATTAGTACATGGTACTGAATGGGTCACTACAGGAGTGCAAGGTGAGTGACAGGGTGTTTGCTGGAAGTGTATGGGTACTGACTTGAGAATTGAAGGTGTGAAAGACAAGTTTTTAGGTGGTTAGAAGACTGGATAGGGCTTTGAAGCAGTCCCAGTGCTAAGGCCTGGCTCGCTGGATGAGTACTTGGGTATTGACTGAATGATTAGAGTACTGCAAGGAGAGTGCCTGGGTGAATTTATAAGGGGTTGGGTTTTGGCGCAGCAAATGAATTAGTACATGGTGCTGAATGGATCAGTAGAGGAGTGCAAAGGGAGCGACAGGGTGTTTGCTGGAGTGTATAGATACTGACTGGGGAATTGAAGGTGTGAAACACAAGTGTGTAGGAGTGCCTGGGTGAATTTAAAAGTGTTTGGATTTTGGCGCTGTGAATGGATTAATAGATGGTGCTGAATGGGTCACTAGAGGAGTGCAAGTGGAGTGACAGGGTGTTTGCTGGAAGTGTTTGGATACTGACTGGGGAATTGAAGGTGTGAAAGACAAGTGTGTAGGTGGTTAGAGGACTGCATGCAAAGTGGAAAGGCGTTTGAAGCAGTCCATGTGCTAAGGCCTGGCTCACTGCATTAGTACTTGGGTACTGACTGAATGATTAGAGAACTGCAAGAAGAGGGCCTGGGTGAATTTATAAGTGGTTGGGTTTTGGCGCAGTGAATGGATTAGTACATGGTGCTGAATGGGTCACTGGAGGAGTGCAAGGGGAGTGACAGGGTGTTTGCTGGAAGTGTATGGATACTGACTGGGGAATTGATGGTGTGAAAGACAAGTGTGTAGGTGGTTAGAGGACTGCATGCATAATGGATAGGCGTTTGAAGCAGTCCATGTGCAAAGGCCTGGCTCAGTGTATGAGTACTTGAGTAGTGACTGAATGATTTGAGTACTGCAAGGAGAGTACCTGGGTGAATATATAAGTGTTTGGGTTTTGGTGCAGTTTTTACAATTTTCAGATGGGTACTGGTGTTAACTGACTCTGACTAACCAGTCCTAAAGCCAGTGCTATGCTAAATGTCACTTAGAATACAGTTAAAACACCTACATACACTAGGGAACACTATGCGTTGGGGTACCCCTGTGATTAGAATGATCTCCTCTGTAAGCCCCTAGTACATATTAGGGCAGGGGGATTAAAACTACCTCTTAAAACGCACCACAGGGCGCGTTCTCCCACTGGTGAAGGAGGGGGGGGGCTGAGCTGACATGTGAAAACACGCCCTGTGGCCGTTTTAATTTGGGGGATAAAGTCCCCTTGAATCCTGAGTGTCCCTTGGGTCCAACTAGCTCACCAGGTATCTCCAGTTAGCGCCACAGAGCTGGTGTAAAAAGTGGCACGGCCTGGACCACCTCTCTGTAACGCAGCGCAGTGGCGCTTACTGGAATCACCTGGTGGACTAGTTGGCCCCCAGGGGCCCTCAGGATTGAAGGCAAATTATTTCCCCATCTTAAAACACACCACAGGGCATGTTTGCACACGTCACCTCATGCCCCATCCTCTCCCTTCAACACTGTGTAAACGCGCCCTGTGGCCGTTTTAATTTAGGAGATTAAGTCTCCTTGAATCCTGAGGGTCCCTAGGGTCCAAGTAGCCCTCCAATAAGTGCCACAGAGCTACATTGCAGAGAGGTGTAAAAAAGGGCATGGCCTGGACCACCTCTGTGCAACGCTGCGCAGTGGCGCTTACTGGAAGCACCTGGTGGACTAGTTGGCCCCCAGCGTCCCTCAGGATTGAAGGGGAATTATTTCCCCATCTTAAAATCCGCCACAGGGCGTGTTTGCACACTTCACCTCCGGCCCCATCTGTGAGAAAGTGCCATCTTTCTTGCATTGTATGCCCCCACTTTTTGCTGAATTGCTGATGTGCTTTGACTGAGTGTGCCCTGGGCTCCTGCCAATCAGGTGCCCAGTGCCTGTGTTCCTTCCCTAAAACTGTATTGAAGCTGAAACCCAATTGACATCTCTGGCCACATGTCAGCCCCTGGGTACCCTGAGTACCCAGGGCATTGTGACCAGAGAAGACCCCTAGGGGCTGCAGCACTTATTGTGCCACCCTTAGAGGCCCTGCACCCTGACACCCACACACTGCCTTTGCAGACTGAGTGTCCTGGTGCAGAACTAAATAAAGAGTCGACATGGCACACATCCCTGTGTGCCATGCCCAAAAACCCACTGCCCTGGCATACATCAGTCACCCCTCTAGCTGGGTGCCCTATGCCAGTGGTGTGGGCACAGGTGCATGAGCCCTGTGCCCCTACAGTACCCAGGGCCATTCCTGGGCACTGTAAGTGCAGTGATGCCATTAAGAGTATATGGTGCGGGGAGGTTGTCATTACGAACTCCATAGCACTATAATGGCTACACTGAAGACTGACAAGTTTGATATTAAACTTATCAGCACATTAAACCCACACTGATGCCAGTGTGGGATTTAATGTAAAATGCACTACAGAGGGCATCTTAGAGATAACCCTTGAAACCTAACCTACAATCCACGTCTTGTCTGAGAGGCTGCCTAGGCTGCCACACAGCAGACATGTTGCTGGACCCCTGGATGGAGAGCCTACCCGCTCTCCTAGGCCTGCAACAATGCACATCCTGGGCGAGGTGCTAGGTCTCCTCCCCCAGGATGGGCAGGGGGAAGCTTCTCTCCAGACCACTTGCTGTACTTAGCAACTGACCCCCACCGATTCTGACCCCCACTCTGGTGGGAAGACTGGCAGGAAACCCTACATGAGGAAAGGAGGTGTGCCAGCTTGTGCCAACTCCACCCCTCAGGTGGGATAGGTGAGGTGAAGCATAACTCCAGGCCCCGGCCATCTTGAGGATGGCGAGCCCTGCCCAATCAGAGATAGGCTCCTTCCCCACTCCCACAGGAGAGGAGCAGGATAGGGGGTGTATTCATCCCAGGACAGGGACCTATTGGTTTCTGCCCTTCCCCTACCTGTAACTCCCCTAAATTTAGTATTTAGGTGCACCCTGAACCTTCCTTCCTCAGATCCCGATTTCGAAACAAGAAAGAAGACCAAGAAGAAGATCTGCCTTACAGTTGCTAACAAGAAGACGACACCAACTGACTTGGTCCCAGCCCTACAGGCCTGTTGATCCTTGAACCTGCTCCGGCTAAATCCCGGCATCTCCTACGGACAGCAACCTCAAGAACCCTGGAGGACCTGCCTACCTTGACCCTCTTAGAGACTGGGACACCCACAAGCAGTGGCTCTGCTCAAACAGCAACATCCCTGGTGCCAGCCAGGAGCCACGAAGGACCCTCCTTGACGACCCAGACAACGTCTGCAGACTCAGAACCAGGGACTCCTCCAACCGCGACCTGCAGAGGGTAAGATTTGCCGACGTCCAAAGACACCCCTGCACCCGGCGCCCCCCAGCCTCCTGTGCCCAACTCCAAGGTGCCTACCTACCCTCCAAGATCCCAACTTACCCCTCGAAGTGTTCGTTGCTCCAGAAGATCCACCGTCCTCGAGCCTGCAGCCTTTGTTCCACTATAAAGATCTCCACTGAATAACATTGAGCTCCCGATGGCTCAAAAGCACCCTGCACCCGAGTGCCCCTGGCAGTGCAACCTTTGTCCCATCCTACTTCCCCATTTGTCCTGAGCAAGTGACCAGGAGCCCAGCTCCCACAGCCGCGTGACCTGCTAGCCAGCAGCCACCAACCGAAGGCCCCCTGCCTCTCATTGGATAACATTGGGCCTAACTACCTCTGCACCTGGCTGCCCCTGTACCGCTGAGGGTGTACCAACTGTACCTACCTGACCCTGGGAGACCCCTGAGTCTATGCCCAGAACCTTAACTCTGTCAGTCAAGTAGTTACGTAAAAGCCAATAACTCACTTTTCTTCCATAGGCTAACATTGACTGGTTTCACTTGGAAATTCTTCTAAGTATTGATTTTTGAAAAATTACAAATATTCCTCTAAAATCAGCCGAACTACGAATTCCGATTTACTCACCTGTTATCAGGAGAGACCTCAGTGCTGCATCTTTGAGCCCATTACTGATCCTGAAAAGTAATTCTAACCGTACTTACCAGTAACTTGAATTTCCTTCCATAGGCTAACATTGACTGGTTTCACTTGGAAATTCTTCTAAGTTATGTTATGTTATGTTAAATTATTTCTTCTATAGCGCTCGGCTACTCCGAGGAGCATCCCGGCGCTTTGATGAAGAATGTCGGCAGGCAAAACAAGACATAACAACTAAAAAAGCAGACAGAAGAGAAGGATCAAGTTTATTTAGTAAAAAATGTATTTAGTAAAAAGCCACGTTTTAAGCTCTTTTCTAAAAGCAAGGAGACTGGGAGCCTGTCTGAGAGAAAGTGGGAGTTCATTCCACTCCTTCGGGGCTAGGTAGCGGAAAGATCGACCTCCCATCCTTGCACGCCTGATAACCGGGACTGTCCTTTTGGATAGACAAGATGATCTCAAAGACCTGCTGGGTACATATCGGGAGAGACGTTTCCTTATGTACTTAGGGCCAGATCCTTGTAAAGCTTTGAAGGCAAAAGTCAGGCACTTAAAAAGAATTCTTTTAGCGATCGGTAGCCAGTGTAAAGAATTCAGTAAAGCCGTGGCACCTGCTCTTCTCGGGAGCCCGTAAATAGCACGGGCTGCCGAGTTCTGGACAACTTGCAAACGGGTCAAAAGATATTTTGGTAGACCCAAGAAAAGGGCGTTTGCGTAGTCTAGTCGAGATCCGATCAAGGCCTGAACAATAATCTTCCTATGCTGGAAAGACACTAGAGGAAGAAACTTCCTCAGCATCCGTAAAATGCCAAAGCATTTACCTGAGAGGCACGAAACATGTGGCCCAAAGGACAATTCACTGTCCACAATCACTCCCAAATTTTTAGCCTTGAGAGACACGTTGTCAGGTGGAAACAGATCTTGTGGCCACCAAGCTTTCCAGTCTGGTTCACTGGTGCAACCAAAAAAGAGCAGCTCCGACTAATCGGAATGGCACTTTAATCCATTACACCTGAACCACTCAAAAACCGCACCAAGGCAATCCCTGATCTGTACGCCGTCGAATGACCCGCCCCTATCACAAGTGAACAGGAGCTGGGTGTCATCGGCGTAAGATACGATCTGGGCACCAAAAGACTCCGCGACTACCGCCAGGGGGGCCATAAAGATGTTAAATAGCATGGGGCTAAGAATGGAACCCTGCGGTACCCCTACCTCTAGTGGAGCCATATCAGCGGAGAAAGGGGGCGCCCAGATCGTTTGCCGGCGGCCGGCCAGAAAAGATTTAAGCCAATTCCACACCGTTTCCCGAATGCCGCTCTCCCAGAGTCTTACAAGGAGGCGATCATGAGGGACGGTGTCGAAGGCCGCCGACAGATCTAACATTACCAACATGGCCCTTCCTCCAGAATCGAGTACTTCCCTGATGGCATCCGTGACCTCGAGAAGAGCCGACTCTGTGCTGAAATTTGCACGGAACCCAGATTGCGTGTCATGCAACAGGTCGTTTCCTTCGATGAAATTGGATATCATCCGATGTGCAAATTTCTCGGCCACTTTCGCCAGAGCAGGGAGAAGGGAAATAGGCCTATAGTTGGCATGGATGAGGGGGTCCAAGGTAGGCTTCTTGATCAATGGCAGGATCAGAGCATGTTTCCATGCCTGTGGGACCACTCCCGTTGACAGCGAAGAATTCAGAAGGGGGTTCAACAAGGCATTTAAAGTGGGTGCCACCTTCCCCAGAAGTTTAGCCGGGCACAGATCAAGTGGAGAACCTGATTTCAAGCTTGACAAAAGCTCGAGAGAAGTGTCAAGGCATAGATGTGGAAATTGTAAAAGAGAAGGGCCTAGACCCTCCCTAAATGAAGGGGGGGATGAGGGACCCACGACCGACTGAGAGCTAGGGTGGAAAAGAGAGGCTTGAATGGTTGTGATTTTACTGGTGAAGAAAGTTGCAAGCTGTTTTATCCATACTTCTGAATGAGTATGAGATGGTGTACAGATAGCTGGAGAGGTGAAATCCAGAACAACTTTAAAAATTTCTTTACAGCCATTTTCAGCCTCATCAATTCGACGCTCAAAATAGGCCTTTTTTTCATTCCAGATTGACTGGTGGTAGGCTTTAGTTATTGCTCGAAATTTCAATTTCTCAGTCATATCATAGGTCCGTCTCGAAACTCTCTCAGCCCTTTTACAACCCTGCCGCTGCTCCCTTAGCTGGGGAGTGAACCATGGGGCCGACGCTCTACGTTCGCCTGATTTAAGCTTTTTTTCGGGGATTAAGGTCTGAAATCTGGCTGTCAGCCAATTCTGAAAGAGACTAAGATTCTCTTCCAAATTGCCCAAAAGAGGACATGGAAAGGTGGTAAGGGCCTCAGATAACATATCCACCGAAAGCAGATGGAAAGGGCGCGAAGTTCGCGTGGTCTCTATTGATTCTCTCACCCGAGTAAGAGCAGTGGCAGGCACAAAAAAGGAGATCAAAAAATGATCAGACCATAATACTGGTTGTATAGACGTTATCGTAATAGATTTTGTTGAAAAAATCTGGTCAAGAGTATGGCCTTTGTTGTGCGTCGGTTTCTGCAGAAACGCAGACAATCCTAATGGAACTGTGATGTCACTAAGTTTCATTGCATCGAGGTCCGCTGTATTATCCATGCGAACATTGAGATCCCCAAGAAGAATACAATGCTCAGATCTGACACAAGGGACTGAGAGAGCTACTTGTAGTTCATCAAAGAACGGCCCTGCAAGTCCCGGGGCTCTATACAGGAGAATCCCGGTACAAGCCTGGAGGGGGGAGAGCTGAAGGGTGAAACCCAAGGCTTCACATCCCTGAATATTCTCTACCGGGAAGGTTGAGCATGGAATGTTTTTATTTACCACAAGAGCTACACCTCCCCCTCTGCCTGATATTCTATCCCTCCTAAAGATGTTGTATTCCGGAGGGATGGCATTGGCTAAATCAGGTGCAGAGCAGTCACTCAGCCAGGTCTCAGTAAGAAATAGGCATGATATATTGGAATTCTGTAATAAATTCCAGATATCAAGGGAGTGACAGGTCAAGGATCTAGTATTAAGAAGAAGACATTGATAAGGGGCCGGAATATTGTCCAGCGCAGTTCCGATAAACGTTGGAAGACGCCAACCGCAAGTTGGACAACCTTTTCTTAAGGCCTGGCTGCCAGGAAAGAAAGAATGACATTGGCCACTAGGGGGGCGTAAGGCAAGTAAATCTGCCGAAATATAGCAAAACATATCTGTGAGATAACACAGAAGTACTACAAGCAAATACAAAAATAGGCACCCCACCGTCCAGCTCCAGCCGCTGCCGCGACGCTGACGGGCGCAGACGGGCAGAACTCGGCAAGACTCCGGCAAAGCGGAGGCCGACCCGCTGCGCGATCCCGCTGTGCTCGGAGGACTGGTTTAAATAGTCCCTCCAGGTGGGGAGCAAAACGACCCTCCGGTACACCCAAGATGGCGCTGGAAGAGCGTCAAAGCCCTTTTCAAGATGGCGCCCGCTAGGAAGTAAAAAGAAACCCTCCACAACCCCGAAACCGGGCCCGCACAAGCGGCGGTGTTCTTACCAATTACAGTGCAAGTAAGAGGTGAGCCCCAGGAGTACTGCCTATTAAAATCAGGGGAAAAATAAAAAGGGGAAAAATAAAATAAACGAACAAAAGTACAAAACGGGCTTTTTTAAAAACAGAACGCGCTCACCACGCTGCGCAAGAGCTGTTACTAGCTGCCAATACCTGGCCAATCGTTTCTATCAATGTGTTCAATGCCCAAGGACCGCCTTAAATAGTCCCTCCAGGTGGGGAGCAAAACGACCCTCCGGTACACCCAAGATGGTGCTGGAAGAGCGTCAAAGCCCTTCTCAAGATGGCGCCCGCTAGGAAGTAAAAAGAAACCCTCCACAACCCCGAAACCGGGCCCGCACAAGCGGCGGTGTTCTTACCAATTACAGTGCAAGTAAGGGGTGAGCCCCAGGAGTACTGCCTATTAAAATCAGGGGAAAAATAAAAAGGGGAATAATAAAATAAACGAACAAAAGTACAAAACTGGCTTTTTTAAAAACAGAACGCGCTCACCACGCTGCGCAAGAGCTGTTACTAGCTGCCAATACCTGGCCAATCGTTTCTATCAATTTTGGAACTTTAAAATATTCCTCTAAAATCAGCCGAACTACGAATTCCGATTTACTCACCTGTTCTCAGGAGAGACTTCAGTGCTGCATCTTTGAGCCCAGTACTGATCCTGAAAAGTAATTCTAACCATACTTACCAGTAACTTGAATTTCCTTTCATAGGCTAACATTGACTGGTTTCACTTGGAAATTCTTTTAAGTGTGGAGTTTTAGAACTTTAAAATGTTCCTCTAAGATCAGCCGAACTACAAATTCCGATTTACTCACCTGTTATCAGGAGAGACCTCAGTGCTGCATCTTTGAGCCCACTACTGTTACTGAAAAGTAATTCTAACCGTACTTACCAGTAACTTGAATTTCCTTCCATAGGATATCATTGGCTGCTTTTTGCTGAAAAAGTTTCTGTGTCGATTTTTGAAACTTACAAATATTCTCTAAAAATTGCGCCAACGATAAAAAGGTAATTACTTGCCTGTTTTAGATAGAGGTCCCAATGCTGAACCTAGGAGTTAAAAAAGTAACGTGAACATACTTTACCTGCAAATTGAATTTCCTTCCATAGGATAACATTGGTAATTCCAACTGAAAAAGTCTCTAAATGTCAACTTTTAAAATACAATAATATTCCTTAAAAATCACTACTCTAACCAAAACGTTTTTACTTAACTGTTTACAGCTCATGTCCCGGGACTGAATCTAGGATCCAGTCCTGTGGATAGAAAAGTAATCTACAAAGTAACTAATTGCATTTAACCAGAAATTCCCATTGAGCTCAATGTTGCATTGTGTTTGAAATTGTGTTGCCTATTGCAACAAACTGTAACTATTGCATTCAAAAAGTCTATTGCCTATTCGAAAAGTATTTAACTAAAGTAACTCATCCTGAGAAAGTATATTTTGATATCTTGTTGGTTCTAAAATAAAACAACTATATCTTTTGACACAAAACAATTGGCCTAGAGTTCAGTTCTTGAGTGTGTGAGACCATTTGCTGACTGAGTGTGTACAACAAATGCTTTACACTGTTCTCTGATACTTCCTTACTGCTCGACCAAGCTACCACTTTACAGAGTAAGGTTATATCTAACTTTACCCTCTGCCAAACCTCTGGGGACTTTATACACACTGTACCTTACTTTGGTCCAGTAGATATAGAGTCACTTTCCTACACCATCACCTCCCTTCACCACTGTGTAAACGCGTCCTGTGTCCGTTTTAGTTTGGGAGATTAAGTCCCCTTGAATCCTGAATGTCACTAGGGTCCAAGTAGCCCACTAGGTACCTCCAGTAAGCGCCACAGAGCTGCGCTGCAGAGAGGTGCAAAAAGGGGCACAGCCTGGGCCACCTCTCTGAAACTCAGCGCAGTGGCACTTACTGGAAGCAGCTGGTGGGCTAGTTAGCCCCAGGGGCCCTCAGGATTGAAGGGGAATTACTTCCCCAACTAAAAACGAGCCATAGGGCGTGTTTTCACACGTCACCTCGGGCCACATCCCCTCCCTTCACCACTGTGTAAACGCGCCCTGTGTCAGTTTTAAGTTGGGAGATAAAGTCCCCTTGAATCCTGAGTGTCCCTTGGGTCCAACTAGGAAACTAGCCCACTAGGTGCCTCCAGTAAGCACCACAGAGCTGCGTTGCAGAGAGGTGTAAACAGGGGCATGGCCTGGGCCACCTCTCTAAAACACAATGCAGTGGCACTTACTGGAAGCACCTGGTGGACTAGTTGGACCCCAGGGTCCCCCAGGGTCCCCCAGGATTGAAGGGGAATTATTTCCCCATCTTAAAACCCGCCACAGGGCGTGTTTGCACACATCATCTCAGACCCCATCCCCTCCCTTCACCACTGTGTAAACGCGCCCTGTGTCCGTTTTAATTTGGGAGATTAAGTCTCCTTGAATCCTGAGTGTCCCTAGGGTCCAAGTAGCCCGCTAGGTACCTCCAGTATGCGCCACAGAGCTGTGTTGCAGAGAGGTGTAAAAAGGGGCACGGACTGGGCCACCTCTCTGAAACACAGCGCAGTGGCGCTTACTGGAAGCACCTGGTGGGCTAGTTGGCCCCCAGGAGCCCTCAGGATTGAAGGGGAATTTTTTTCCCCAAATTAAAACGCGCCACAGGGCGTGTTTTCACACGTCACCTCGGGCCCCATCCCCTCCCTTCACCACTGTGTAAACGGTAAGGGTGGGCGGACAACTCCGTTCCGCCCACGGAATGTGCAGAGATTTGCCCTTCCGCGATAATAGGCGGAGAAACAAGGCAAATCTCCGCACACTCGGGCATAACGGAAGTTGGCCTCCCGCCTCCCGCCCGCATTATTAATTACATTTAAAAAGCAATTTTTAAATAACCTTACCTTATCGGCGGCGTCCCTGGGCTTCCATCCTCCTCCAGCTCGTCTTCTTCTGGGAACTGCGCATGCACGGGAGCGGTGCATGCACATTCCTCGGCTGAGAGCCCCCCCATAGTTCAGAAAAGCCCCGGGCAAAGCTATGCCAAGTGTGTTAAATGTATTAAGATATAGTTTCATCCAGTGGTGGCTGGCATCTACTGAGAGGGGTGAGACACAAAATAAGTAAATTCACTTACCTTTGCAGCGCGACATCCTCCTCCCTCGGTGTCTTCCAGGAAGCACCCGATGCAGGAAACTGCAGTACCTTATCCTGTTGCGGGTTTCACAGCATGAAAGCAGCACCAGGATTAAATAGAGCATTCTCTCCCAGGGCTCCTAAGAGTGCCGGATGCCTGCACTTTCTCTAGTCTAAGACAGCTAGGTTAGAGAACTTTAAAATATACATATCTGGGTGGCTATCCCAAGATGGCCGGCCAAAGAGACATGCCCATTTAAAAGCATCCAGCTCTCTGCTGCTGCTACTAAATTTTATCACTGTTTTATTTTTTAACTTTGGGGCTTGTGCGACGACGCTCCTCTGTTCAAATGAAGAAGCTGCCCCTGGTTGCATCTGCACAGTCATGACCAGATGTTGGGTCAAATGTATGCAATAATGTGGGTATATAAAATATGCTGTTCTGATATTTAAAGTGGATAGGTTTATGTCTATAATTAATTGATATTTCTTTGATCAGTGTAATGCAGCATTTTCATACTTTATCATCAGTTACCTCCCTCATGTCTGCCATTCATCCGGACCTAGGCAGGCTGATCATAAACTGGTTTGTTTAAGTGAGAAAATACAAGTAGATCAATACAAACTAAAATGGCTGAAAGGCCTGTCTCAGGACTAGGAGGATCTCAGAAGCAAGAACACATTGGAGACTGTAGCAGTAGGGTGTGGGAGTGCTGTTTGGGGACTGGAAGCATTTATTGGTGGGGGAGGTGACTGAGAACATGATGTACTTATTCCTTTAATTTATTTCTAGTTTTTACAGTGCTTAATTTGACCCGGTGGTTGCAGGTGGGGCCCACCGGCACTCATTCTCAGAACCAGCACTTTTTTTCCTCGAAAGACTTTGATCCAGAACAACAGGGAGAAAAGCATAAAGGGGTACTGAAGAAGGAAAATAAAGACAGAAAACGGTGCCAATGGGTGAAAGAAGCTACAAGAGTGAGATAATGAGGCAGGTAATGGCTGGTGGTGGATTAAAGAGACATCAAGTGGAATTAAGATTGCGCAGCCTGGGTATTTGCAACACCGACCTTCGATAGCACTGACCTGGGTTTCTGACCAATGAGCATTGGCACTAACTAAGCACTGAGTTTTCAAAAGGCAATACATGACACATAGCACAGTCTAAGAGCATGCAGGGACAGCATACAAGGAAGAAGGATAAAGGAGTAACAATTCAGTCAGTAAATGGAGTGAGAATGATGACAGGAGTCTGCCTCATTGTAGTGGATGAACAATTTCAATGCCTAGGTTAGGCAGATCACAAACTCATATACCTTTGCTTGGACATTGGGGCACTAGCCAGCTTTAGGCATCTGACCAGCAGGGGGCTGGATTACTGTATTGGAGAAGTTTGTGGCTGTGACATAACTGATCCACAAGTAGGGAAAATACTATTTAACAGATGCCTCAATAAAGATGTGAACATTTAGGGATTTCCACATTTTAGAAAACTGTGTTGAATTCTCAATAGATTTGCTTGTACTTGGATCCCTCCCACCAATTTTCTTGTGTGGGGTCTGCCAGGTGGAGCATAGGTTGAGGTTAGCCAAGCAAACACTTCTTGCTGACTTGCAAAGGACAATTGCCTTGGAAGAAAATGTTGGCAGAAACTATGCAGAATCTAGTGGATGAGGTATCGGTAGTGTAATGGTATCTTCAGTTCATCATTAGTCAGCGGTGTGAATGCAGTGCTGATTTGATGTGATCTTGCTGATTCAGGTTGGATGTCAATCAAGCAGTGTGATTCTGAACACTTTGTGCTTTGGAGAAAGATTTCTTTGGAAGTACTTTATAGATGTCATTACAATAGTTGAGGAAGAACATGACCACTGTAACAACTAGCAAAACTTTCTGGGAGCGATGGATTAATGGCAGACTTACTCTAAGAAGATACAGGTTGTAAAAAGTCAGTTTGGCAACCATGTGAAAGAGACTTCACTGCTGCCGTACAGAAATTGCTGGTTCATGTAGCTAGTGGTGGGAATACCTAATGATTCAATCCTGGTTTGGTGAGGACATGAGAGGGGTTAACAGTTCATACTTGACCCCTTTGAAGTAGACCCAATTTTACGGCAACCAGTGCTGAATTGGTTGTGTAATGTAATGCATCCATTTAACATCCATACCTTTATTACATGTCCATTACTATGCAATGCATTTACCTACATTATCTTTACAAAGCAATCTTTTACCACAAAATGCAAGGTAATTATATATAAGGTAAGTGAAACCGGACGCCAGTAGGTAGTTATAGTTAGGACCTAGTTTCTATAGGTAGAATGTTTATTGTTTCGTCAGTGACTTTGGCGTCACATGACAAATCTTAATGAGATTTTGAAAACGTATACTTTAGTCAATTGAGCTGCTGTGTGGAAAGTTTTAGGGTGATGTGTCAAGCGGGGGCTGAGAAGAAGGAGGGTTCCGAATCGCATTTAACAATGTTAATTCCTGTAGGACCTTTGAACAGGCCTACAGGCCGAACTGCTAAACAGAATTACATCAGATTTAATAGAAATGCAGATTTGATTACGCCAAACATGATTTTTGTGATTTGTTGTAATCAGTTCAGTAGTTTTAGAAACATTAAATGTAAAGAAATATAGATATCTAGGAATGTGGATCCTCAGTGGATCTGACAGGCCCCCGTGGTTACCAACACTTCAACCAGAAATTGTTGGCAGCCATCTTGGGGCCTGGTTAGGGACATCCTAGGTGAGAAATGAGCAGAAAGAGGAAGAATAAACGTCAACAATGAGAAGCAAGAGGCAAAATAAAAGAGAGAAAAAAGCAGAAAGAGGTAGAATAAAGGTCAGAAACTAGCAGAAAGAGGCAACATAATGGTGTGAAAGGAGCAGAAAGAGGCAAAATAAGAGTGAAAAATGAGCAGAAAAGCAGAATAAAGGTCAGCATTGAGCAGAAAGGGGCAAAATAAAGGTCAGAAACAAGCAGAAATAGGCAAAATAAAAGTGAGAAATTAGTGGAAAAAGGCAAAATAAAGGTCAGAGACAAGCAGCAAGAGGTAGATAAAGGTCAGCAACAAGCTACCAGAGGCAGAATGAAGGTCAGAAAGGAGCAAAAAGAGCCACAATAAGGGACAGAAATGAGGAGAGGGAGGAAAAATAATGATAAGAAAAGAGCAGAAAGAGGCAAAATAGAGATCAGAAACAAGCAGAAAGATGCAAATTAAAGGTCAGAAACGAGGAGAGGGAGGCAAAATAATGATGAGAAAAGAGCAGAAAGAGGCAAAATAGACATCAGAAACACGCAGAAAGAGGCAAAAAAGGTCAGACACAAGCAAAAGGAGGCAAAATAGAGATCAGAAACTAGCAGAAAGAGGCAAACTAAAAGTAAGAGGAAAAATATAGGTCAGAAACAAGCATAAAGAGCAAAATAAAAATCTAGAAACGTGCAGAGGGAGACCAAATAATGATGAGAAAAGAGCAGAGAGGCAAAAAAGAGATCAGAAACAAGCAGAAAGAGGAAAAATTGAGATCAGAAATGAGCAGAAATGGACAAAAAGGTCAGACTCAAGCAGAAGGGGGCATAATAGAGGACAGATATGAGCAGAAAGAGGCAAGATAAAGGGAAGAAATGGGCAGAAAGAGGCAAAATAGAGATCAGAAACTAGCAGAAAAAGGCAAACTAAAGGTAAGAAGGACGCAAAATATAGGTCAGAAACAAGCATAAAGAGCAAAATAAAGATCAGATACGAGCAGAGGGAGGCCAAATTATAATGAGAAAAGAGCAGAAAGAGGCAAAATAGAGATCAGAAATTAGCAGAACAAGGTTATATAAAGGTCAGAAATTAGCAGAAAGAGGCAAAATAGAGATCAGAAACAATAAGAAAGAGGCAAACTAACTGTCAGAAACTAGCAGAAATAGGTAAGCTAGAGATCAGAAATGAGGAGAAAGAGGCAAAATAAAGGTCAGAAACGAGCAGGAAGAGGGAAAAGAGAGATCAGAAATGAGTAGAAAGGCAGAAAAGGTCAGTCACAAGAAGAAAGAGGCAAAATAGAGATCAGAAATTAGAAGAAAAGGCAAGATAAAAGACAGAAACGGGCACAATGAGGCAAAATAAATGTCAGAAATGAGCGGAAAGAGGCAAAAATACAGGTCAGAAACAAGCAGAAAGAGGCAAAATAGAAATTGAAAAAGAGCAGGAAGAGGCTAGTAATGGTCCGAAGTGAAAAGAAAAAAAGGCAGAAAACAAGCAGAAAATTAGCAGAACCCATTCAGGCACTCATGCACCCACTCACAGAACAGATCAGACAACCTCAGAGCCACAAAAACACCCATACACTCATGTGCCCACTCACAGATGAACTCAGCCACGCACACTCACTCACAGAAACAGTCAGACACTCATGCACCCGTTTTCAAAATCATTCATACTCTCTCTCACTATTAGAAATGGGGGTCTCTAGTGGGCAGAGGTAGGTACCTTTGTCCAAGCAGGGACCCTTCCTTCTAGTCAGGATAAGGGGGATACACTAATGAAATAACCCTTGCTCACCTCATTGGTAGCATTGCACGAGCAGTCAGGCTCATCTTAGAGGGAGTTTGTAAAGCATTTGCACATAACCAACAGTAATACAGTGAATACATTACAAAAGGACACCACACCAGTTTAGAACAATATCCAATATGTTTATATATCCAAAACAAGACCAAAACAATAAGAATCCAACATAGAGTACCTAAAAATATATACTTTGCAAGATATCCTTAAAATTGCAGAAAATATCTCAAAAACACAGTTCTTATGAGTCGCTAGCTTTGTCCGGGGCTACAGTGATGCTGTAAACAACAGAGTCTAGCAGTTTCAGCCGACCGTGTCATTACGGGCCAGGGTAAGCGTGGACAGACTCGTGAACAGTACCTTTCTCATTGTGGCTGGTATGTTGGTCCAAGCCGGTCATGGCAACTGTCGTGGTTGCATTGCAAAACTGAAGCGGTGCAGGATGCAGTACCCTCACAATGCGGTGCAGGCAGGGGCTCAGTAACGATTGTCCAGACGGCGTCCATGAGACCAATGCTTATGGTGCAGGGCGAGGCTGTGCTCATTGCAGTGCTGGCAGGTTGTAATACAAGCGCCAGAGCTGGTTAGCGGGAGCTGGCATCTGTCGGCTCAGCCAGCTGTGTGGGATGAGGCGGTGCATCATGAAACTCATGAGCGGTGCCCCCAGCCACAATGCGGTCACGGGTATCAACGTCAGCAGCAGCGACTGCGTAGGTGAGACCATGATGGTGATGTGAAGTGAGGCGGTGCAGAGTGCGGTGCCCAAAGGTCACAGTGCAAGGAGCGGCTTGGTGGTGGCAGCATTGGACTTCATCGTCGGTGAGACCAGGGTTGCGGTGCGAGATGTGGACATTTCCCTTCTCTGTGGCATTTGAAACAGTTGTCCCAGAACCGGTACCCAGAGGTCACCCACTCACAGATCTACTCAGAGACTCAGTCACTGACTAACAGATTCTTAGAGTCTCACACACCCACTCACAGACCCACTCAGACACTCATATACCCACTTACAGCACCTCTCATACTCTCTCACACCCACTTAAAAATCTACATAAACACTCATACACCCACTGACAAACTCATGTACTGAGTGTTCAGGGGCATATTTACAAGAATCTTGCACCCGTGGTGTGTCCCTTTTTTGATGCACTTGCAGCGCAGTTTGGTGCTCCATTAACAAGGCATTGTAAAGCCACCCTGCGTGACTTTACATGGCCTTCTAAACATGGCCCCTTTTCATGCAGTACTTTGCATGAAAGGGGTGTGCCATGGGTGTTCCCATTCAACACCCATGGATTCTGTTGCATTCCCAGATTTGCAACATTTCGTAAACCTGGGAATGCTTCAGAATCCTATATTTCCCCAGGGGAATCGTAAGTAGATGCGGCGAGGAGAAATAATTGTATTTCTCCTCGTTTCTTCCTCTTTCTATGCTTGCTGCATTCTTCAGCATGCATAAAAAGAGGAAAACACCTCTCATTATTGTTTTTGTGACAGAAGGTGTCCTTTCCAGCACAACAACAATCATCCCCACAACGCAGGCCCCCTTGCACCATGGTCTGAGCTTGTGTCAGTGTCTCCTGCATCAGTGCGTTGTGCCAGCATTTCATATCCCAGCGTGCTTCTTTTCTCCCACTCAGCTGTCAGTGTCTCCTGTCTCAGAGTGTTGCCTTAGTGTTTCCTGCCTCACCCTGTCCTAGTAATTGTCTGATTGTCTCCCTGCCCCAGTGTGCGCAAGAGTGTCACCCTCTTGCAGTTAAATGATAACACTGACACTAGGTATTCCTCCCCAATGAAGTATATTGATTATTAAAACATGTTAGCCTGTTGGTGGGTGGTATTATGTGTGATTGTGCCATTGTGTTTGTCTGTTTCTCATATCTGCGTATTTCTAATGTGTGTGCGAGAGCTGTGCATTTAGGGGGTGTGTCTATGTGTATATGTCTTTTGAGTGTGTGCTGTGACTGCAGTGTGTGTGTATGTGTTTGTGTATGCGTGTATGTGTGTGTGTGTGTGTGTGCGTTCATCTGGAGTGCTATAAAACTAAAGCAACAATTGTTAAAACGTAATTAAAGGTTTCCGTGATTTTTCACTTTCAGTGTTAACATTTTTTTTCTTTTTTTGCTTCTCATCTATTTACGGGTGACAATCTGTTTTTTAGCTGTTCTTGAAAGCATTGTTAATATTATGTTTTATGAAAAAAGCAATATTAACAATTCCAATTAAAAGAATAATGACAACACCATCAATGCTAAAATTCTCATAACAGTAAGGCAACAACATAAGGGTCACAACAATGGCTGTATATGTGGGGCTGCAGGAGGGTGAAGTTATTTATGTGTGTTTGTTTTCCTGCTTGTACAAGTGCCTGTGGGGACGGTGGGCAGTGGCAGGGTAGTGGGGGGCGGAGTGGGAAGGGGGATGGCAACTGATGAAGAACGGTGGAAGTGCTGCAGGTCCCAGCTTGCCCTTTATATGGCTGTAGCATGAGCCAGGGTGCAGGTCATCAGCCAACTCACACTGGGAAAAACACTCTCTCTCTCTCTCTCTCTCTCTCTCTCTCTCTCTGTAATGTATGGCAACACTACCTGCACTTCTACAAATAACAACACAATAAAAAAATGTAAAGAAGGTACATCTTACATTATCCCACATAAATACCCAGGACCTCCTTAGGTCTTCTGGAGTTACCACACCCGCAATTCCTTCCTGCTTCTACGAGCAGGCCGTGAATACAGAGACTTACCTTGATTATCAAGCACTCAGTCCTGAGGTTTATCCTCCCGCCTCGCACTGCTTGCTTGTGTTTCCAAACTGGGCCAAGAAAAATAATCCCAATCTCCCTAGCCAATCCAAGCACTGCTCATATGCTGCATGTAATACTTAGCAGCATAGGAGATGTGCTTGGATTGGCTGGAGCATGAAAGCACAATCCTCCATTCAAGACCAGCAGGGCTGCATCTTTGCTGATACAGCTCCATGGTGGCCTTCATTGTGGAAGCCTGAACCCTGCATGTCAGATTGACCAAAGCAAAAATACTGGCCAATCTGACATACGTAGCTCAGTTTACAGCCTCAGCTGCTCGTCCCCACCCAGCTAAGCTCTGCAGCCCTGCCCCATTAGATAGAATCATGAATGAAGATTTGGCCAACTGCTGCAAACTCATACAAGTACTTACACAACTACTTACTTATCCATAGAGCCACTCACACACCTACTCACTCACTCATAGAACCTGATCATAAAATCAGTCGCTGACCCATACAGCCCCTCACACAACCACAGACTCACCCACACAGCTACTGACATACCCAGTTATTCACCTATGCAGCCACTTGCAAAGCCACTCACTCACCTATACAGAATCTCAACAGAGCCACTCACTCATCCATACAACTACTCACATACTCACTCAAACACCCACACAAGCACTTACTCACCCATTCACAGATCTATACAACCACTTGCACAGCAACTCATTCACCCATACAGCCAATCCCAGAGACACACACTCTTCCATATAGTCACTCACACACCACCTCTATTAACCAAACAGCCACTCAAATAGAAACCCACTCACCCACAGAGCCATGTACACACCCAGTCATTCACTAATGCAGCCATACCGATACCCACTCACTTACCCAGTAACTGACACACCCACTCACCCACTCATACAGCCATTTGCACAGCCACTCGCTCACTCATTCATACACTCACTCAATCAGCCACCCATACATCGACTGAAACACCCACTCACTCACCAATACATACACTTACACAGCCACTAAGTCACCCACACAGCTACTCACATACATATTTATACACCCATACTGCCACTCACAGCCCCACTCACACACCTGTACAGCCACTAAGACACCCAAACACATATGTTTACACACAGTGGCTCACAAAAACTAGGTTAAAAAGGATTCACTCACTTGCATTACATAAAGTATAATAATGTAACGTTTTTAGTACCTTATTATATATTTTTAACACAAAGGCGATAGAAAGTAAGATGCTGCGCTCTGCCCTCTGCTGAAACATTTTAATTGACTTAGCTACATTTTAAATACTTGATATTTTTACTGATTGCTATTTTAACTTGCATGTTAAATCTCATTGCTGATTCTACTTACATACCTGGTGCCTCTTACTCTCTGGTCCGTCATCGGGGCTCCCAATTGAACGGAGAGAGGATAGAGTGCAGGGTCAGGCTGCCATCTGGGACTGAGTTTAGCGTTCCAGCCATGAGGTATCTTCCGGGTAGGGCGTCATTTCCGGGATGACACATAAAATATATGGAAAGCCAAGCGTGCAGCGAAGGCGAGTGAAAGTAAGACGCTGCGCGCTGCCCTCTGCTAAAACATTTTAATTGATTTAATTACATTTTAAATA
The DNA here is from genome assembly GCF_964204655.1 of Triturus cristatus. NCBI lineage: Eukaryota > Metazoa > Chordata > Amphibia > Caudata > Salamandridae > Triturus > Triturus cristatus. The sequence goes on along the minus strand of NC_140594.1, from coordinate 541,360,069 downwards.
CTTGATATTTGTACCGGTTGCTATTTTAACTTGCCCTTTAAACCTGATTGCTGATTCTACTTACATAGCTGGCGCCTCTAACTCTCTGGTCCGTTGTAGGGGCTCCTGATTAAATGGAGAAAGGATAGAGGTGCAGGGTCAGGCTGCCATCTGGGACTGACTTTAGCGTTCCATCTGGGAGGTATCTTTCGGGGAGGGAGTCATTTCCGGGCTGACTCATAAAACCAATGCAAAACCAAACGCACAGCGGATGCACGCAGCAGGTGTGCCGCTGGCTCGCCAAAGGCAAGCATGTCTGCGCCCTTCCGCGCCTGGACCGGATCAAGGGCTGGAAATCCCGGCCTTTCTAACTAGGACATCTGATGAGAGATCCAATTTTAAAACTGAATAAAGGTAACAGGGAAGGCTGTACAAATATTGATTGCTTCCTGTTAAAGACCAAATCAATCAAACGATGCTCAAACTGCAGATTCAAAATAAAAGCAAGTCCTAGTAAACATTACTCAGATATAAAAACAGACCCAAATATTAAAGCTTGCAGGGATACCCAACAACAGAAGAAGACCATCAAACAATATGGTTTCTGTACTAAAGATGCAACCAAGGAAAAGAAGATATCATGTGTATTATTAAGCACAAGATCCCTTATAAAACATCGCAATGAATTCTTCCTATTTATGGAGACATATAATCCATCTATCGACTTTCTCACAGAAACTTGGGCAGATACAACTTGCGAAATAGACATACAGACAGCACTCCCAAAAGGTTTCAACATCTAGATGTGACAGTCAGTCAATTTACTGTATTCAATGCTTATAATTTGATATCATAAAAGTACAAAAAAGTACTGTTAAAACATCTATGCAAAAGGAAAAAATTATAAACATAGAAAGATAAAAAAGTTAGAAGTATCATAACAACCACCAGTAGAGAACAATTACTAAAAATCAGCTGATGGGAACAGTTTAAAATTCATTCTCTGGTTTTGTGCAATTTCCTGATTTTTTGTGATTGGATTCAAAAGGATGCTACAGAGAAAAAAACCATGGAATTAGGGAAAGATTGTAGAAAATACATTGCTACATGACGTTGCTTAAAATAATATTTATGCATCAACGGCAGAATGAATCTTTTACGTGGTTCTGCATAAAATTAGCAAAAAAAGAAAATGTGTAGATTTGATTGAGCAGAAACACAATCGCAAGGACAAGATGATAATTCATTTATTCTATAAGAAGGTGGTAACAGTTCCTCAAGGGGAAGACAAGGATTCTGCGACCAGGTGATAGTCCAGAGTGACTTGTAAATTTTCCAAATAACAGTTGGGTGTGCTTGAAGTGGGGATAAACCTTGTGTGATCTTTAGTGCCCTCACACACCCTTGCGAGTGTAAAGCATCCTCATCGGGCTGTGCTCCTCGTGAGTGTGGCGCTGCAGTCCCTCATGGGCCCTACAAGAGGGCACTTTGATGGAGATCTTTTAGTGGAGGTGCCGCACTTGTGCATGTGGGTGTGTGGGCCAAGTGAGTGGGTGTAAGTGAAATCAAAATTACCTCTCGGTACCCTGACAAATTTAATAATGGGTCCTTGGGGTAAATTAAAAGGTTGGTGGAGTTTGGAGACTGTCCTTCTAGCTGAATCAAGGAAGGGACCAGTGTGTTCCCACCACTCTCAAACCGTGAACAAAGTGTATGGTGTACTAAAATTGGTTATGGTCGACATGTTTCATGCACTCTGTTGGTCCCTAGTGGATCCCTGTGCACTTCATCAGGACCGGGTGTGAGAAAGTGATAAATAGTGGGAATCAGGGAAAGACACTCTATAAGTCCACTTTACCTAATATTCAATTCAATAAATCTTTATTTCGGCAATATTTCAGCCATAAAAGAACAGATAAAAGATATATACAATAAAAACATACAGTAATGGGGCAGTAGCTACAATTTCAGTTTCTAATATAGACCAAAACTACTAACCACTGTTAGAAATTACAAAACTCCTTTTGATCCAAATAGTATGCAAATACTTTGAAAGTGCAAACACAATGTGGCCTGCAGTATCAGTTTTAAAAATCCTTAGTGCATCTGAGCATTTCCGGAAGCCTAAATTTCTACAAATTGGTACTATCCAGTCGTTCCGGGCTCTACTGTAGAGAGGGCAGAAGAATAAAATATGGCATTCATTTTCATTGTCCATACCGCAACCTGGGCATTGAGAGGCCCTTGACGAAGACCATTTGCTGGTAAGGCACGCTATAGGAAGGGAGCCAAACCTCCATTGTATATAAAGCTTCCTAGCTAGAGTAGGGTAAATCACATTCAAATAATCTTCAAATGAATATACAGATTTAACCTCTAAGAATGCTTTTACCATCGAACAGTTCTGCGAGTCATGCAACCAAACACTGGAGCACCGAGATCTATGGTACTCAGTAAATGAATTCCCTGAAATCTCACTACAGGCTATTGCCGGGTTGAACCACATATCCACAAGGCCCATTGTCAGGAGTTCTTGTTTGACATAAGAGAGCCAGGGAATATGCACTGCTTTGCTTAAACACAATATTTCTTGAAGTTCAGTTCTGTACTGCAGAAGTTCGGGCGTCAGCCATAGCCTCCTCCAAAACCTAAGAGGTTTAATGGCTATTTCCTCCTGGATGGGGAGTAAACCCAAGTCAAGCCTTAGCGGTAGGAGAGGTGTACTTTGGGGAAGCAGGAGCAGCTGCCGCAGAAATCTGTTCTCTGCTTTTGTAAGTTCAGGTCTAACTGCATGCCCCCATAGTGCCCCTCCATACAATGCCGCCGCTCTTGCCCTCGTTTTATAAATTTCAAGGCCAGGGCTTATAGGCTTATATGTGGAGGCATTTGTCATTTTTGATATTCCCCCAGCTATTTGGGTCAGTTTGAGTTGAGATTTGGCCATCTGGGGACCCCAGGAGAGATTTTCACTTAATGTGACGCCCAGATATTGAAATGTATGGACTCTCTCCAATGGATCCGAATCCAAGGTGGGTGATGGTCTGGTGTGTGATGAGGGGTTAAAGATCATAAATTTTGTCTTGTCTACATTTATCTGTAAACCATGTTCACAGCAAAAGTTGTTAAAACCATTCAATATGCGTTGTATCCCCATGGGTGACTTAGATAATAGCAAGGTGTCGTCGGCAAACATTATAGCCGCGACTTTCTTGCCAGCCAATCTGGGTGCATCATTGTTTGGCACCGCATCCAAGTAAGATATCATCCCATTTACATATAGACAGAACAAAGTGGGTGCCAGGACACACCCTTGCCTGACCCCCTTGTTCACTGGAAACCTAGCAGACAGTACACCCCCTCTCCCGCACCTGACCTGTGCAAAATTTTGTGTGTGCAACCTCACCAGTAGCCCCAGTAGTGAATTCGGAACTCCCAAATCCCGTAAGACAGCCCAAAGTTTACCCCTGGGGACAGTGTCGAACGCTGAACGTAAATCTACAAAGACCATATAGAGGCTGCCCCCCTCTACCGTCACAGTCTTCCAATACAGCATTATTAAACGGAAGATCTGGTCCATGGTAGATGTTTTGCTCCTAAAACCAGCCTGGTATGGTAAAAGAATTTCGTACTCATTGATCCACTCCTGCAAACGATCTAAAATAAGACGTGCAAATATTTTTTGGGGGACATCAATGAGACTAATGGGTCTGTAATTGACGGGGAGCAGGGGAGAACCCTTTTTATAAATTGGTATAATTTCTGCTCCCAGCCAAGAAACCGGAACCTCAGCACCATGCAGAATGGAATTAAATAGAGCACATAAATACGGTGCCCATATCTTTGGCTGTTCTTTGAACATATCCCCAGGGAGTTTGTCAATGCCTGGAGCTTTACCCATCGTCAATTTTGCAAGGGTGTTAGAGACTTCCTCTGGGGAAAATTCCAGGGCCTCATCATCCCCTAGAGGAAATGCATGGAAGGGCAAAAGATCTAGATCAGAAGTTGCTTCATAAAGAGATTTAAAATGAGATTCCCACACCCCCGCGTCTAGATTAACTTCAATCGCGTTACGGGGTTCATCGCACCCTGTATTCACGATGGCCCAGAATTTCCGCGCTTCCTTATTAGCAAGTGCAGAGGCTAAATTCTCCCATCTTTCCCGATCCCAATCTATTTTAGCCTGTTTCACAACTTCTTTGTAGGAGTGCCTAAGGGCACAGATAGTTAACCTATTGCTACCAATTTTAATGGCATGGATCAAGTCGGATTTAGATTTCCTACACGTGGCATTATACCAGGACGTTGGGACATTCCTAGGCTTACTGGAAGTAACAATAGGGTTAAAGATACCTGCCAGGGTGTCTACCAATTCCTGGTGGACAGTAATCAAGTTCCTTGGTGTACCGGTTAGTAGCCCCTGTGCCCAAATGTCACTTGCCATTTCAAGAAAAGGTAGGATGAGTGTATATAAATTTGAGAGAGCGTCCCTCCTCTCTCGCAGATTCCCCCACTTGACCCACCTCCTGTTATTGGTAGTGACCAGACCAGGGTCAGAGGTCGGTTCAGTTTGGCTTTTCAGGATATTAGGGGATTCCATTTTCAGCAACAGTGCGTTATGGTCGCTGTCCGTTCCATTCAATACCTCCAGGTCCACTATCTTTTGCCACAACCTGGTCTCAACCATAACATAGTCTAAATGGGATTCCCGATCTTTTTTGTTGTAAGTAGGCTTGGAGGGAATGTCTGAGGACTTCCGACCATTAACCGCCCTGACCGAATGATGAAGAGTTAAGGTCATAATCTGCAAGGCCAATGGGGTCCAGGCCTTTGCATAAGTAGACTTACTAGGAGGGATTACCCAGAACTCATCCTCTCCCGACAATACCCCCTCATTCAGCCCATGCAGGGGCTCGAAATGGCAGTTAAAATCTCCTGCGATCACATAGTGAATATCTCGATTTAGAGTTTCAAGGAAGACTGATAGTTCCCCAATAGTCTTAGATTCCTTTGCCAATACAGTTGGACGGGAATATACATTCACTACCGCCAATTTATATGTGGAGGGCCATGTCATAAGGACACATAGAATATCGTCCGAATTTGTTTGAATCAAATCCACCCTGCACCCCAGATGTATACCGACCCACGTTGTCAGACCACCAGAGGGGTGGCCTTTACCACCCCAACGGGCTGAAATATTGAAGGCCACAAACCCCAATCTATGAGCCTCTTCCCTAGCCCAAGTCTCCTGGAGTAGGATCACGTCAGAGGTATCAATAAAGGTGCCCCATTCTGGGCAGGCTAACTTGTTTTTCAAACCCGCCACATTCCAAGATATTAAGTTCATAGGCTGAGGATGGCACGGAGGATTTGATACAGGATCAGATTGATGAGATGGACTCGTCTGGGGCTGTAGTTCAATAAACCGCGGTGGAACAGCACTAGTACTTTCTGAGTTATCGGGCGCGCACGGGACACCAGGAGACAGTGTGGTATTCTCTGGGGGGAGACTGTTAGTAATCCCCATAGTATCAGTTGAGGGCCCCTGGATGCAGGTTGACAGACTGCTTTCCCCTATTGCCTCAATTAACTCGGGACCCAAAATGTTACCCCCATTGTACCCTGTACTGCTTGGGTATACCTGGACAGTCAGTCAACCTGGTCCAGAAGACTGTATCTGTTTAAGCAGGGGGTGTAGGACCATTTCAGGGCGTATGGATCTTGCCTAGACTTCCCGTCACCTCCCCTACGCGAGTATGGGATAAAGGTCCAGCCATTTCCCTCTATCCTAGATTGTCCAGATGGGTAGAAGTAGGAGAGGGGGCGCACCCCTATTTTTGTATCAAAGCGGGATGTTTCCCACTTGCAGATATAATCTACTGTCCTAACATCCCGGAAATTGACTATAACGCAATCGCCAGTTAAATTTTTAGGGGTACACCCCACCCAACCCACCCTTCTGACCATGATGATCTCACTATTAACGTGAGGGGGCAGCGGCCTGTGGATACTAAGCCAGTGTATTGTCTTATTTTTCAAATTAGTGAAGTCTTCGCTACTAGGGTCACTAACTTCTGGTACCCCTGTAAGGACAACCAGATAAGGGCTTGCTTCCGGGGGCAGATCAAATCTCGGGGTAAACCCAAGTGCCTCTCCCTGATTTCCCTTCTGCACCATCCTTCCATTGTCGCTCTCTTTAGCCAGAGTGGCCTTTCCAGTATTATAATTATTTGAATTTTGCTTAACAGGTGGCCTAGCTTCGTGTTGTACTTGTGGGGGATTAAGTGTAGTAGCGGGAACTACCTGGGGTGCAAGATACGAACTAGTTACTGGCCGAATGTCTGAGCATAAAGAAGAGGAGGCATCAGTCACTACCCCACCCGCCCTACCAATTGGAGTGCAACTACTGGAACATGTGGGGCCTACTTTATTGGTGGCACCATCTATAAATCCCCTTAATTGCTGTTCGAGCTTTAAGATGTGGGTCGCTAAGCTGTCTATCCTTTTTTCCAAAGGGCCAAGAAGAGTACGCAGCAATGTATCTATATTGTGTAATGTTATTGCATCCCCATCTACGTTTGACGGTAGAGCAGAAGAATCAGCAAGAACCTGGCTAGCGGAATCCCCTTGAGGCTTCGGATGGGTGGACAATGAGAATAGGGTATGGCTTCCCTGGCCATCTTTGACCACGCTTGGAGTCTCTAAGACTATATTATTTCGCCGATTTACAGGTTTAACTCCCCCAGTTTTAGATCTAATTTCATTAGAAGCTTTAGGCTTAATTTTCGGAATCGGCTCTTTAGTGTTTCCCTTTTTTTTCCGAAGGACCGGTCCATGTCTGATCACTGGGGGTGATGAATCTCTCGTAGTTGTCGCGAGATCATCACAACTCGGGGAATCACTGTGGGATGTGTCATCCACAAATTGGGTAAGGGGTAAAGTGGTAGTTTTAGCACCAGAACCATTTGGGGAGCGGGCGGTAGCAAATAGGCCCAGCGAAGATCTCCTAGCATGGGCAAGATCCTGCGACACTCTGCGCTGCATAAGATCAATGCCTTGATCAATCACAGAGTTTGCTCTGACAATAAAATGGTCTAAGGTGCCAGTAAGATTACCATTAGTAGCAGGAATCCTGCTCTCTTTAGTTGCCATTTGTCAAATTAAAGAGAACAGGAAGGTTGGATCGTAGTATTATGCATCAGTCAATACTGTAGTAACCTATAATAAGAGGTGCCTCGTTCAAGGAGCAATAAAAACCAGAATAAATGTAACTTAAGTGGTACACATACAGTTTAGTCCACGGATTCAATCAATCAATCAATCAAAGGCATTTATAATGCGCACTACTCACCCAGAGGGTCTCAAGGCGCTTGGGGGGGGGGGGTCCGCTACTGCTCGAACAGCCAGGTCTTGAGCTTCTTCCTGAAGGAGAGGTGGTCTTGGGTCAGGCGTAGGTCGGGAGGGAGGGAGTTCCAGGTCTTGGCGGCCAGGTGGGAGAAGGACCTTCCTCCTGTTGTCGCTCTTCGGATACGGGGGACGGTGGCGAGGGCGTGAGTGGTCGATCGGAGATGGCGTTTGGGAGCGTAGAAGTTGAGGCGGCTGTTGAGGTAACTCGGGCCTTGGTTGTGTAGGGCTTTGTGTGCGTGGGTGAGGAGCCGGAAGGTAATTCTCTTGTTGACCGGGAGCCAGTGCAGGTCTCTCAGGTGTCTGGAGATGTGGCTGTGTCTGGGGATGTTGAGGATGAGTCTCGCTGAGGCGTTCTGGATCTGCTGGAGTCTCTTCTGGAGCTTGGCGGTGGTTCCGGCGTAGAGGGCGTTGCCGTAGTCCAGACGGCTGGTGACAAGGGCCTGGGTGACCGTCTTCCTGGTCTCGGTGGGGATCCACCGGAAGATCTTACGTAGCATGCGCAGGATGTTGAAACAAGACGAGGAGACGGCGTTGACTTGTCTGGTCATGGAGAGGGAGGAGTCCAGGATGAAGCCCAGGTTGCGTGCGTGGTCTGTCGGTTTGGGTGCGGTGCCCAGGGCGGGGGGCCACCAGGAGTCGTCCCAGGCAGAGGGCGAGGAGCCCAGGATGAGGACTTCCGTCTTGTCTGAGTTCAGTTTCAAGCGGCTGGTCGTCATCCATTCGGCTACGTCTTTCATCCCTTGGTGTAGGTTGGCTCTGGCGGTGGCGGGGTCGTTGGTGAGGGAGAGGATCAGCTGTGTGTCGTCGGCGTAGGAGATGATGTTGAGGTTGTGTTGGCGTGCGATGGCCGCAAGGGGGCTCATGTAGACATTGAAGAGGGTGGGGCTGAGCGAGGAGCCTTGGGGAATGCCGCAGATGACTTCTGTTGCTGCAGATCTGAACGGGGGTAGGCGAACTCTCTGTGTCCTTCCAACGAGGAAGGAGATGATCCAATCCAGTGCCTTCTCCTGGATTCCGACGTTGTTGAGGCGCTGCACTAGGGTGCGGTGGCAGACCGTGTCGAATGCCGCGGAGAGGTCTAGGAGGATGAGGGCCGCTGTTTCTCCGTTGTCCAGCAGGGCTCGGATGTCATCGGTGGCAGCGATGAGGGCGGTTTCGGTGCTGTGGTTAGCCCGGAAGCCAGACTGTGAGGGGTCGAGGGATGCGTTCGTCTCGAGGAAGGCGGCCAGCTGCTTGTTGACTGTCTTCTCAATGACTTTGGCTGGAAACGGGAGGAGCGAGATGGGGCGGTAGTTCTTGAGTTCGGTGGGGTCCGCTGTTGGTTTCTTTAGTAGAGCGCTGAGATCGGTGTGCTTCCAGCTCTCCGGGAAGGTGGCGGTGTCGAAGGAGGTGTTGATGATGTCCCGCAGGTGGGGTGCGATGACAGCGTCGGCCTTGTTGAAGACGTGGTGAGGGCAGGGGTCGGTTGGGGATCCGGAGTGGATGGAGTTATTCGTGCGGATGGTGTCTTCAGTGTTGATCGGTGTCCAGGCGCTGAGGGTGGTGGTGGGGGGCGTTGGTGCGGTCGTGGGGGGCGTTGTTTGTGTGCTGAAGCTGTTGTGTATGTCAGCGATCTTGTTGTGGAAGTACGATGCGAGGGAGTTGCAGAGGTCTTGCGATGGGGTGATGTCATTGTTACCGGCGTTGGGGTTGGAGAGCTCTTTCACGATGTTGAAGAGTTCCTTGCTGTTGTGTGCGTTGTTGTCCAGGCGGTCCTTGAATGCTGTTTTCTTGGTGGCGTGGATCAGTTGATGGTGCTTTCGGGTGGCGAGCTTGAGGGTAGTCATGTTGTCCGGTGTTGGGTCTCTTCTCCAGGCTTTCTCGAGGGCTCGGCAGTTCTTCTTGGAGCATTTGAGTTCGTCGGTGAACCAAGGGGCCTTCTTGCTGCCGGGTCTTCTGGGTGGGGTCCTCAGAGGGGCGAGTTCGTCCGCGCAGTTGCTGATCCACTTCGTGAGGTTGTCGGCGGCCTGGCTGGGGTTCGCTGAGCTGGCGGGAGGGTGCTGGCTCAGGGATGCGGCGAGTTGGTCGGCTGTGATCTTGTTCCAGCTTCTTCGTGCAACCTGTGGCTGGTGGTGGTGGATCGTGGTCCTTCTGAAGCTGAAGTGGATGCAGCTGTGGTCCGTCCAGTGGAGTCCGGTGGCGTGGCTGAAGACGATGTCCTTGCTGGATGAGAAGACGGCGTCGAGTGTGTGTCCGGCGAGGTGGGTGGGGGTGGTCACCAGCTGCTTGAGTCCGAGGTTGGCGAGGTTGTCAAGCAGGGTGGTGCGGTCGTTGTCGTTCTCCAGGTGGAAGTTGAGGTCCCCGAGGAGGATGTAGTCAGCGGAGGGGAGGGCGTGCGGGCTGATGAAGTCGGCGATGTCTTCGCTGAATGGTGTGCGGGGTCCCGGGGGTCGGTAGATCAGGGTGCCTCTGAGGGTGGTCTTGGGGTCGGTGTGGATCTGGAAGTGCAGGTGTTCGGCGGTTGTCAGGGTGTCATCGGTGTTGGTCGTGATGCGGATGGTGTTCCTGTGGATGATGGCGATGCCTCCTCCGGTCTTGTTGCCGCGGTCCCTCCGGGTGATCTTGTAGCCCTCTGGGATGGCGATGGCGATGTCGGGCGCTGAGGAGGCGTTCATCCATGTTTCCGTGAGGAAGGCGACGTCAGGAGCTGTGGTGTCGAGGAGGTTCCAGAGTTGGACGGCGTGTCTGTGGACGGAGCGGGTGTTGAGCAGGATGCACTTCAGGTGGTTGCTGCTGGTGTTCGGCTTGGTGAGTGTTGGTGCAGTGCAGGTCCGGATGCAGGTGAACTTGCAGGAGTGGCAGCTGAAGGGTCCGTGGGTGCGTCTCGGGGTGGCTCGGTAGCATCCTGGGATTCGGCCGGTGTTGAGTGCGTTGAGGGTGGCGGCGTTGTAAGTCCGGCGGGTGGGCTGGGGTCTGCGGGGGCCAGGGGTCCTGGCGCGGGGCACGGTCCAGGCGCGGACGGGCGTAGACGGGCTTACCTTTGGCGCACCTTCGGCGCTCAATCGGTGCTCCCGCTGCGCACGTCTGCTGCGCGGTCGCTCAGGGGGCGTCATAAGAAGGGAGCCGGGAGGGAGGGTCCGCTGGGAGGCGGGGAGCGCGGGGGAAAATCGGCAGGTGGGGGGGCGGGGTCGCGGCAGGGAACGGCGGGAAAACCTATGCGGGCTTGGTGGGCGGCCCTGCGGCGGCTGGGGCGCCGGGGATCCGAGGTCGGGCGGCCCTGCGGCGGCTGGGGCGCTGGGGATCCTAGGTCGGGCAGGCAGCAGGTAAGGAGGCAGGCAGAGCAGGCGGGCAGCGTGGGGGCGACCAGGCCGTGGAGGGTGCAGTGGATTGAAGAGAGGGGGCCCAGTCCAGTCTCTTTCGGTCTCGAACGGGCTTAAACGGGCCCGCCCTTGGCCCGGGCTTCGCCCGGGACACGCCCCGGACGTGTCCCGCGTACGCGTGACTGTGGAAGCAGTTATAGCGGGAAAGAGAGGAGGGGCCGGGAAGAGTCAGCAGCTGCGGCCAATGACCGTGAACAGGGAGGCCGCTGGTACTCGCAGTCCCGGCTCCTTGCAGGTCGTCCCCAGTACTCCCAATAGATTCTTCAATCAGCAATCCCCGCCGAGAGGCCCCGCAATGCTGCTCCCAAGGTCCGTGGGCAAAGATGTGGCTCCGAGCGGCCCCCGCGAAGCGGGGGCCGCGAGGCACTATGTAGTGATGGGGGGAGGGGCCGGGAAGAGTCAGCAGCTGCGGCCAATGACCGTGAACAGGGAGGCCGCTGGTACTCGCAGTCCCGGCTCCTTTCAGGTCGTCCCCAGTACTCCCAATAGATTCTTCAATCAGCAATCACCGCCGAGAAGCCCCGCAATGCTGCTCCCAAGGTCCGTGGGCAAAGATGTGGCTCCGAGCGGCTCCCGCGAAGCGGGGGCCGTGAGGCGCTATGTAGTGATGGGGGGAGGGGCCGGGAAGAGTCAGCAGCTGCGGCCAATGACCGTGAACAGGGAGGCCGCTGGTACTCGCAGTCCCGGCTCCTTGCAGGTCGTCCCCAGTACTCCCAATAGATTCTTCAATCAGCAATCACCGCCGAGAGGCCCCGCAATGCTGCTCCCAAGGTCCGTGGGCAAAGATGTGGCTCCGAGCGGCTCCCGCGAAGCGGGGGCCGCGAGGCGCTATGTAGTGATGGGGGGAGGGGCCGGTAAGAGTCAGCAGCTGCGGCCAATGACCGTGAACAGGGAGGCCGCTGGTACTCGCAGTCCCGGCTCCTTGCAGGTCGTCCCCAGTACTCCCAATAGATTCTTCAATCAGCAATCACCGCCGAGAGGCCCCGCAATGCTGCTCCCAAAGTCCGTGGGCCAAGATGTGGCTCCGAGCGGTGCTTGGGTTCAGCTGATGTCGGAAGTCGGAATGTGTGCTGTGCGTATTATTAGGTTTGGTTAGATGTCTCTGCGTCTGAGACACGCATTATCCGTGTTCTCTCAAAACCCAAAACCTGTTAGGACAAAAAGAGAGGTGGGGGGGAAAGAAGACAAGGAAAAAGCAATGAATAACATTGAGCTGGGTGAAGATTAATCGAGCAGCTCTATGGAAAGTGCAGGTAGTGGACATAAGTACCACTAGTAGATAGGGTTCACTCAGTATAGTGCCCCTCATGTTCAAAGAGTAGAACATACAATGATCATTATGCTAAACGCAGGGGTGTGGTGTCCGAAACGGACACATGATGCTGTCTCAGGCGTCAAACAAACGTTAGGTTCAAGGGTTATAATATCAGGCCCTGTAGTTTATTACGAGTTGGTAACTATCTCGCACTGTTAGCATCGAATCAAGCATATATTCATTCCAGTGCACGTGCGCATGGTTCACCTAAAAATTAGTAGTATTCTTAGTACTTTGTGTGCTCTAGGTGACTAGATTTTATAACGTAAGCTCATGAGTTCTTATGTACAATTGAGTTGCGCGGGCCCGATAAGGAGGATGGTAACTCAAAAGAATGTAAATTGTGGTGTTGGTGTGCCTGGCTAATCAGAGGTTAGTTGTATTCTAAGTGCTGCGTGAGCTCTTAGGTGATTAAGTTCAGTTGGGTGAGTTCTGTGTTTAGTAGGCTAGAGTAGCAACGAGGATGTGCCCTTCACACGAGTGTGTTTTCTGTCTGTGTATTGTCGTTATCTTCGTGTGCACTTAAAACAAGACAAAAAATACTAGAGATGATGTGTACAGCTACCGTGTGAGCTCTATTATTATGTGGGGGCATCACCCCAACACAGGATGTGCCCTACACATAAGTGAGGTTGCTGTCTCCCTTATTTAGTCGTATCGTCTCTTGGCGTGCACTAAAGAAGGACGGAAATGACTAGCGGTGATGTATATAGCTACCGCGTGAGCTTTGTTATGATGCGGGAGCGCCGCTCAAATACAGTGAATGGATATAGCGTATGTTAATTTACGTTTACATTAACAGCTCAGATAAATCAAAAAGGTAACAAGCAATGCAACTCATACCCTCCCCACGTTGAAGAAGGGCCACGTCGGTGGGTAATCAGGCCCCCCAGTTAGGAAGCTGTGTATAAGAGAGAGAGCAGAGAGCAGGGTAATCAGATGTTCTTAATCCAAGTTAATGTCATGCTTTTTTAATGGAACCATTCACACACCCTGTGGGAGCCGGCCTCGTGGCGTGGTCCTGTTTCCCCGCGCTAAGCCGCACGAGGTCCCATGCACATCGGGGCTCCTCCATTTTGGCTTATACGTCACTTCACGTGACCACCTGCGTGACCCTGCTCTACCCGGCCTCGGTCCCAGCGAGGCCCGACATCGAGACGCCAACCCCTGGCCCGGGGGACACCACGTGAGCCCTTCCCACTCCCGGCGGAGGGCAGTATCAATGGGTCCCCCAACCGTCCTTCCACACCTAGGTGCGATCACCCCACAGCTCTCTGGGGCCTGGCGCCTCTCCTGCTGGGCGTCTGGCCGCTCCCTATTCGGCCTCTCCACCCCCTCCGGGCGCAAGGGTCCGGACATCAAAGGGCTCCCGTCCTATATCTGGGGCGACCCGACAACAGGACAGTAGTTGTATCCTGGAGTCAAGAGCCCTGCTGATCGGATCGCGGCTGACCCTACGGAAGAAGACTCACCCTGAACCCACCACTTGAGCCCTGCTGACGACGTCGCGGCTCCACCGTGCTTAAAGACCTTCACGAACCTTTGGGGCCCTGCTGACGCTGTCGCGGCCCGACCTTGTTGAACATTACCATCAGAGCCCCGCTGACCTCGTCGCGGCTCGACCGAAGCGGACCTACCACCGGAGCCCTGCTGACTGCGTCGCGGCTCGACCTAAGCGGAACTGCCACCCGAGCCCTGCAGACGCCGTCGCGGCTCCCCACGTCCGAGCCGCTCTGAGACCAGCACTCAAGGTCTGGCGCAGAGCCCTCCCGTACCTGGTTGGTACTAAGACCGTCCCGCTACCCTTTCCCCCTAACAGACATTGAGACTCTTACCGGATCCCTCGATCCAACTGTAAATATTGAACGTATTACTGCTGATAAAGAACCAAGTCACGCAACTGATATTGAGTCCTGTGTGGTGGTGTTACTGGGCCTAGTACGATCATAGGAGAAAGACCTCCCCGAGGGGGCTTCTCAGCGGCGCTCGGCTATAACTTTGCGGTAGGAATTTGCCCCGGAATAGTCTCCCCGACTACCCGGTGGGCCTCCCTCCAACACGCCCTCTCTATCAAGCTTGGCAGAGGTCAGAACTCACCGTCTCTTCCTCCTGATGGTGCCTTTGCACCTGTTGCCTGATCAGGTACCGCCGGTTGTTGGCAGTGACTTGGGCGGGTGAATTTAAGCAAGTACTTCCGTATACTCGGGGAAGTAGGGGGTGCGTCATAGCGTCGTGAAAACGTGCGTGGTGACGTATCATTGTGAGATGGAGTGGAGTGTTAACTCGGTCGCCATATTGGAAGGGTATCCATGCTTAGTATCAAGAGCAAGACAGCGATGATTACATGGTAACGGTTAATACATATGGGTCTCGCGATTAACATTATTTAGAAGAGAGTAACTCATGTCTCCTAATCTTTACGTCTGGCAGGAATTGAAAATTGCATTATGCCCATGTTGACAGTTAGTGACTTTGTACTCATGATTAGACGGAAGAACTCATAGAGTGTAGTTTACATGTTATCTCCTAATCTTCACGTCTAGCAGGAATTGGAAGTGGCAATATGCCCATGTTGACAGTTAGTTACTCTGTACTCATGATTAGATGTAAGAGATCTTAGGATATAGTACGATGTTTACTCCTATATTAACAAAGGGGACTATAAAGCGATCGTGTAGTTATAGACAGGTCGATGTAATGTCTATCTCATATTACAAGGAAGATCCCTTTATGTCTATGACAGATCCTTATTAGGTAAGGAAAAAGTCTCTACCGGCTGCTCTAAGATGTGATCCAATTAATTCATATTGATCAGGAGACTAGTTCTACCCAAGGGATATTGTCATTCAATCCCATTTCACTGCTCTTAAGTATAAACACCCATCGTTGTTCTTGTCAGAACAGTGCTGAGGCAGTCCACTGGGGGTTAGAATCAATTATTGTCCATCTTAGACTTTCTGGTGTGTGATTCCTCTCATGACAGTGTGTCTGTAGTTTTGTGGTGGTCTTATGGCACCGGATCGTGCTCTTATGCTCTCCGATGTGTAACTTAACTGGTCTTGTAGTCATTCCTACGTATTTTAGCGAGCAAGGGCACGTCAGCAGATAAACACAATTCTTTGCGTTGCAGTTTGTATGGCGTTGTTGTTGCCATGGTCTCCTCATACCTAGGTCAATCTCTTTGGATGACAGCATTTAGCACTTTAAATCTCATTGCTGATTCTACTTACATAGCTGGTGCCTCTTACTCTCTGGTCCATCGTCGGGGCTCTCGATGAACGGAGAGAGGATAGAGTGCAGGGTCAGGCTGCCATCTGGGACTGAGTTTAGCGTTCCAGCCGTGAGGTATCTTCTGGGTAGGGCATCATTTCCGGGCTGACACATAAAATAGATGGAAAGCCAAGCGTGCAGCGAAGGCGAGTGAAAGTAAGACGCTACGCGATGCCCTCTGCTAAAACATTTTAATTGATTTAATTACATTTTAAATACTTGATAATTGTACCGGTTGCTATTTTAACTTGCCCTTTAAACCTGATTGCTGATTCTACTTACATAGCTGGTGCCTCTAACTCTCTGGTCCGTTGCAAGTGTTCCCGATTAAATGGAGAGAGGATAGAGGTGCAGGGTCAGGCTGCCATCTGGGACTGAGTTTAGCGTCTGGGACGGACCCGGCTCCTGGAGCGGGTCCAGGGCCGGAAATCCCGGCCTTTCTAACCAGGACATCTGATGAGAGATCCAATTTTAAAATTGAATAAAGGTAACAGGGAAGGCTGTACAAATATTGATTGCTTCCTGTTAAAGACCAAATCAATCAAACGATGCTCAAACTGCAGATTCAAAATAAAAGCAAGTCCTAGTAAACATTTCTCAGATATAAAAACAGACCCAAATATTAAAGCTTGCAGGGATACCCAACAACAGAAGAAGACCATCAAACAATATGGTTTCTGTACTAAAGATACAACCAAGGAAAAGAAGATAGCATGTGTATTATTAAGCACATGATCCCTTATAAAACATAGTAATGAATTCAACCTATTTATGGAGACATATAATCCATCTATCGACTTTCTCACAGAAACTTGGGCAGATACAACTTGCGAAATAGACATACAGACAGCACTCCCAAAAGGTTTCAACATCTATAGATGTGACAGTCAGTCAATTTACTGTATTCAATGCTTATAATTTGATATCATAAAAGTACAAAAAAGCACTGTTAAAACATCTATGCAAAAGGAAAAAATTATAAACATAGAAAGATAAAAACGATAGAAGTATCATAACAATCGCCAGTAGAGAACAATTACTAAAAATCAGCTGATGAGAACAGTTTAAAATTCATTCTCTGGTATTGTGCAATTTCCTGATCTTTCGTAATTGGATTCAAAAGGATGCTACAGAGAAAAAACCATGGAATTAGGCAAAGATTGTAAAAAAAATATTGCTACATGACATTGCTTAAAATAATATTTATGCATCAAGGGCAGAATAAATCTTTTACGTGGTTCTGGATAAAATTAGCAAAAATAGAAAATGTGTAGATTTGATTGAGGAGAAACACAGTCGCAAGGACAAGATGGTAATTCATTTATGGAATAAATTCCAGCTGGATGGGCCAATATACATGGAATAAAATTCAATCGAAATCTAATTAGAAAACATCTGTGACGTGAATTTGTCACAGTAAGAATGTAGGATGTTTGCCCATCCTGTACCATTGGCTTTTCTAAAAATGCTTTGACCGATACTTTTTGCAATTTGCTTTCAATCTTGCTTCATCCCTTCCTTTAAGGAAACGGGATTTTATACCCCTTTTTGAGAACTTCAAACAGTCGCTAGGGACAGCAAATAAACGTTCTAAACCTAAAGAGGAAAAGGTAGATTTAACCCCTTGTGTGCCCATGACGAGCTGGACTCGTCATGGGCCGCGGTTGCGCTGTGCCCATGACGAGTCCAGCTCGTCATGAACCCCGCCCGCTAATGCAACGCCCGGCATAGGGCGGGGAAAGGGCGTGGCACACAAGGGGTTAATATAGGAGATCCACAGGATCCTATGGGCATTTTTCCAGAGATAAGCAGTCTTCAATTAGCTTTTGAGTGATATAGATAGATTCCCTTCTCCATATAGAATGCCACAACATTATTAGAGCCAAGGCAATTGTATCGGTCACATATGGGACATCCAGTTCTGCATGGACAATAAAATTGGAGCAGCATACTGGGATGCCCACTAGTTATTTCCAAAATGTGTCCTCTATAATTTGTAGGACAGAGGGGTTGATGTAGCCCCAAATGCCTACCCTGTAAGTTGCTACCAGCACTGGTTTTGCAGCGTAAACCTTATTTGCCATGTCAATCGGTTTTACCCCCTATTTTTTAATAAAAGACTGGAGAACAATAATGCTTCTCTCAAGTGATATTCTCCTAGTAACGAGCATATTTTGCCATGATAGTTGCCTATCAAACGTTACACCTAGGTAGGAGGAGGTATCAGTGTGGGCTATTTTCTGGCCAGATATATGGAAGATTGGGACCATACTATTTTTGCGGCCAGTAATTCAAATAAAAGACTTGGCCTCATTTCTTTTTAGCCCTAGTTTTTGCATATAGGTTACATAGTTATCTAGTAACTTTTGCAGGGCGAGGCCCATGTTGGGCAATTAGCACTGCGTCATCAGTATACAGGAGAATTGGGGTGCAAACGTTGTTAATTTTGGGAACGTCTGGTACTGAGTCCAGCAGGGGAGCTTCCACCCCATTGGTGTAAATAGAAAATAGAAATGGGGCGAGCACGCAACCCTGCTGGACTCCCCTGTTAATTGGAAATGCTCTGGTGCACTCCCCCTCTCTACTGTATCTGGCGCAGGCCGTGGCTGATGAGTAGAGCTGCCTAATAAAAGAAATAATGGACTCATCTATGCCCATTGCTTCCATTATCTTCTATAGATGTTGATATGCCACGTAGTCAAACACTGGCGACAAGTCCATAAACGCCAAGTATAATCTGTCTGATTTTACTTGGGAATACTTGGCGATTAATAGTCTTAAATTAAGGCACTGGTCCTGAGAGCCCACTCCCTTTTTGAAGCCATATTGGACTGGGATTAAAACCTTGTTGTTGGTTGCCCACTCCTCTAGTCTGTTTAATAAGACCCTTCCCATTAGTTTTGCTGTGCAATCTAGCAACAAAATTGGCCTATAGTTTTTGGCCTCTGCTTTGTCTCCTTTCTTGTAAATTGGAACTAAAATAGATTTCTTCCATGAGTCTTGTGGACCCACCTTAGCTATTACATTAAAGACGTTTGTCAGTACAGGACCCCATAAATCTGGCTGATCAAGGAAGAAATCTATAAGGGGACAATCTGGTCCAGGTGCTTTGTTGCCAGAGCACTGCATAAAGGCTACTCTTATCTCCTGATGATCAAAGATCAAGGGGGATTTACTAGGAGCAAGCATAGGTACAATCTGCAGTTTGCCCCCTCCATATTATGATCAAATATACTGGAAAAATATGTGACCCATGATTCCTCGTCTACATGACAAGCCAATGTTAAAGCTGATGATGGTTTAAGAAAAGGGGCATTAATAATACTCCAGAAATACCTAGGGTTTTTGGAAATGGCAGCTAGGTGGAGTTGTTCCCATGTTTCTTCCTTTAAGGATATCATTCTAATCTTCCTAGCCTCATTTTATTGGAAATTGCATAGTTTGACTAAGGCTGTTTCTCTAGGCTTTGACCCAAGGCTCTTAGGCACATAGTAAATGATTGATCAAACCATCTAGGCCCTGCTGTTTTAGGGGTCGACTTTTTTCTGAATAGTTAAAAATTAATCTCCGATAGCATAGACTCAAAAGCCATGGTTACATGGGTTGAACGGAATGCTGTTTCTAGGCACGTTATAATGTCATTTTGCTTCTTTACAATTATTTTCGTCACAAAGGTTGATTTATGTATCATGGCCCATTTTAGGGTACTCCCATTAGTTTTTGTTATCGTTGGTTTGACATGTCTTGGGTGCCACAAATGTGTTCCTGCCCAATTCAATTTGGCAGAAATTGCAGCGTGGTGACTAAAATGTAGGTACTTAACCTCACAACAAAAAATAAGTTTTTTAAGGGGTTCTGCTATAATGATATAATCAATCGTGGTGCCACAATATGGTGTACCAAATGTTTTTGCAGCATTCCAGATGAGATATCAATCAGGTTGCACATTTCTAGGTTATGAATCTCTAATAGTCTATTCAGGGCTTCCCCATAATGATTATGATTAAAAAGATGTAGGGGATCACCCTCATCATCGTTAAAACCACATGCTGCTGAGTTTGAAAGATGACGACAGCAGTGTGCATTAAAATCTCCCAGCCACAAAATATTTAGAGTATGTTTTAAAGTACTAAGGCAATAATTAATATCTTCCTTCAGCTGGTCTACATCCATTTTCATATCCCCTGTGAAGTTATTGTTATAAAAATTAACTAAAAGAGTTGTGTCCTCATCTGTAACTTTTAAGAGCAACAAATGATAAAAAGGAGAGACATTATTATATGACACAACTTCCAGTCGTAACGTATTTCTAAGTAAAGTTAAAATCCCTCCCCTGGCTCTACCTGATCTTGATGGAAGGGCAGCAGTATAGAAAGAACGATAGCCATCTAAATTAATTGGCTCGGTTTCCCATGTTTCCTGGAAACAAATCAGGTCATACATAATGACAATATTTATCCAGTCTAGATTTGACAATTTACTACCCAGGCCAGCAATATTCCATGACATGAGTGTGATGGATTTTGCCTGATGATATATTGTGGTTACAGACATATTAGTTTCAGAATCCCGTCTAGATGGCTTTTGAACATTAGTGGGAAATCTCCTTTTCAAACAATGTCAGTCACAACGCTCCAGGCCTAATAGTGCATTGAATTGATTGTATGTAGGAAAGGAGACAGGGGATGATCCCAAAAGGTGTTGCAGAGGGTTAAATAAAGGGAAGGGAGTACAATACGGGGCAGGGGATTGTCAGCCTTGCAATGTCAGTGTGTTGGGTCTGTAAAAATACACCAACAGTAAAGTGAATACCTGTGTAAGCGGAGTTGGAGCTGTTGGGAGCCATTGTAATAAATTCCGAACCATTTGAGAAGAGTTTAAATTAACCACCACACAGGCACCCTTAACACATTTTTCTGAATCCCCTACCCAGCCTACTCTTCTGGCCATTAAAAAATATGACAAAATCACCCCTCTAACGCCAGCATGTTTATCAAGCCAGTGACTTGCTTTAGACATCAATTGTTCTGTAGTCTCCTTTTGAGTACAAAGTAATCTAGGAACATTAGATAATATTACGACATAAGGACAAGCTGCCGGGGAACGTGCTAACTTCGTATAATTGTCTTTTTTGCTCCTTTTTTCGGATTCATTTCTTTGGTCCATGTAGTGTCCTCCGACGTCGGGTGGCGGTATAGTCTACCCGCGTCGGAGGTGAGGAACGAGCGCTGACGCATGACGTCAGGCGCCATGTATAAATAAAGGGGCGTGGCCCGCGATCGGCAGTCGGGACCACGCTGGAAACCACATCGTGTGTCCAGGAGTATTATTGCGCGATGCAGCGCGATAACCACGAGGCCTACAGTACATAGGCCATCACACTGGCGACGAGGGGCAGAAACGACCCCATGCTATGGTGCTGACAGCCATCTCCTTGTGCACCACTGCTGTGCCCTCGACCCTGGCCCTTTGCTGTCTCGCCTGGGTGCAGCTCGCCTGCGATGAGCCCTAGGCAGGTTGGGAGTCCCCGCGCTGGGCCCATTTCCTCGGGGGCGTGCCTGCTGATGGGTGTGCGCCTCGCACGCGGCCGGCAGAGCCTACGAGGAGTCGAGCCCGGCACCCTGGTGAGCGGACGACCCTGCTTCGACGCCTGACACGGCCGGGACACTGAAGAGGCCCGAAGGGTGTCCATCCTGACCTCAGCCAGGCGGCCGTCACTGTCCCAGGAAGGTAGGGAGCGCACGTGCTGCGGAGTGTCTCTGCGACTGCGCCAAGATGGCGTCGATTCCCGCCATTGAGCCATTTGTGGTCGACGGCGCTTCCTCCTCTCTTGCCCCACGATGGAGAGACTGGACCGATCGTCTCCAGATCTACTTCGAAGGGGCTGGCATAGCCCGAGAGCGGCGCAGGGCCCTACTCCTTCACCTGGGAGGCAAGGACATCCATCGCATTTACAAGACATTGGTGGAGGCAACACCTAAGACCTACCACACGCTTCTCAATGCCCTGAATGCGCACTTCGAGCCAATGGCGAACAGGGACTACGAACGGTTCATATTTCGCCAGGCCAAGCAGGAAGCGGAAGAGTCGCTGGACGCATTCCATGGGCGCCTGAAGGAACTGGCCAGCACGTGTGGGTTTCGCGATGAACAGGAGGAAATCCGAGGTCAGATCATTCAAGGATGCTACTCGTCCAAACTCAGAGTCAACATCCTTCAGGAGGACGGCAAGCCTCTGGCGGACATCCTCACTCTGGGCCGGTCGAAAGAATTATCGCAAGCCAGGGCGTCGCACATGGAGGCGGCGCTCCACCGCCCTGTCAAGACGGAGCAAGTCAATGCGGTGGACACGACCAACGTGGTGAGGCCCAAATCGCGCCAAAACACAGGGAAAAAGCCGCAAGACAGGAAAAAAGGATGCGGATACTGCGGAGGCGCGCCCCATCGCCTGCAAGACTGCCCAGCAAGAGGGAAAAGATGCAGTGCATGCGGGTGGATGAACCACTTCGCGGCAGTCTGTCGGTCCACAAAGTCACGGAAAGAGGCGGCCCAGACAGTGGCGGAAGGGCAAGACGGAGAGGACATGGATGACGACGCAGGGGACTACCCGGTACACTACGTGTTCGCGGTAGACCAACCTCGACGGAAGAGACGGCGACTCCCAAGGTGCAAAGTCAAGATCCACAACCAGGACGTGAGAGCCACCATAGATACGGGGGCGTCGATCGAGCTCATGGCAGCCAATGTGTATGAACAACTAAACCCCAGCCCCCCACTGAGCGAAGCAAGAATCAGAGTGTTTGCGTATGGGCAGAAAACACCAATCCCGCTCTTGGGGTGTTTCAAGACGGAGATATGCCACAACGACGTCAAGATACCCACCACAGTATACGTGACCCCTGAAGGAAACGGAATGCTGATCAGTGGGCAGTCAGCGGAAGAGCTGAGGCTGATATCGTTCGCCTTGGCGGTGCAGGAGGAAGAGTTAGAGGCTATCCTAGAGGAATTCGAAGACGTCTTCAAGGGCATCGGATGCCTCAAAGGGAAAGAAGTATCCCTCCACATCGACCAGTCGGTCCAACCGGTGGCGCTGAGACACAGGCGCATTGCGTTCCATTTGCGCAAGAAGGTGGAAGACGAGCTAGAGGCACTGGAGAAACAGGGGATTATTGAGAAGGTCAGCGGACCCACCCCGTGGGTGTCTCCGATCGTAGTGGCGAGAAAACCGAAGCAGCCGGGGCAGGTCCGCATCTGGGTGGACATGCGCCTCCCCAACGCCGCAGTGAAGAGGGAGCGTCACCTAACTCCCACCATTGACGACATCCTGGGAGAACTGAACGGCGCCAGATGGTTCTCAAAGATGGACCTTAGGTCCGGATATCACCAACTGCCGCTGCACCCAGACTCTCGCTACGTCACTACTTTCTCGACACACGTCGGCCTCAGGCGGTACTGACGCCTCAACTTCGGAATCTCAAGCGCAGCGGAGGTGTTCCAAAACGCTATCCGAGAGGTCCTCAGCGGGCTGCCAGGAGTCCTGAACGTAAGCGATGACCTCCTGGTGTACGCCTCATCAATAGAAGACCACCACCGGAGGCTGCGAGGGGTCCTCCAGAGGATAAAAGAATCCGGACTGACCCTGCACAGGGAAAAGTGCCAATTCCTAAAAAAGAAGATCAGTTTCTTTGGGTACACATTTTCCGACCAAGGAGTCGCCCCGGACCCGGACAAGGTCAAAGATGTGCAGGACGCTCCCGCACCCTCCAACATCTCGGAAATAAGGAGCTTCCTGGGGATGGTGAACTTCTGCGGCCGGTTTGTCCCGGACTTGTCGAACCTCACGAAGCCCCTCAGGGAACTGACAAAGTCCACCACCCCGTGGCAATGGGGACCAGAGCAGGAGCAAGCCTTTAAGGACACCAAGGCGGCGTTGTCGGCTGATACCACCCTATCATATTTCAATCCGGCACGGCCCACCAACGTGGCAGTGGACGCCAGCCCGTATGGGCTAGGAGCAGTCCTCGCACAGCTGCAAGAGAATGGTGAGTGGGCCCCGATAGCCTATGCGAGCCGCTCTTTGACGGACACAGAACAGAGGTACTCGCAGATCGAGCGAGAAGCGATCGCCATCCATTGGGCCTGCCGACACTTTCACGTCTACGTGTACGGCAATCCATTCACCGTGTCCACGGACCACAAACCCCTCATCCCCCTGTTTCAGGGATCAGCATCAAAACCCCCGCCGCGGATCGAAAAGTGGATCCTTCAGCTACAGGAGTACGACTACACAGTAGAGTACAAGCCGGGCTCCTCGAATCCCGCGGACTACCTCTCAAGACATCCCAGAGTAGCCACCAAGGCGGAAGAGGAGGATGCTGAAGACACGGAAGAATATGTCCGGATGGTATCAGAGCGATCCCGGCCTTTGCCCATGAGCCTCGACACAATCGTAGCAGCCACCCAGGAGGACGAATGTCTGCAACTAGTCCTGACGGCCGTCCAGTCACATGACTGGCGCCCCATCCAGTCCTCCATGGCCAGACGAACGCTGCAAGCCAAGGCCATCTTGGAGTCGCTCACGCGGGTCAAGGATGAACTCTCGGTTGACACCAGCGGGTGTCTTCTTCGAGGCCCGCGACTGGTAATCCCCTCCAGTCTGACCCAGCAAGCAGTAGACCTGGCACACCGGGGCCATCAAGGCATGGTGAAAACAAAGAGTCGGCTGAGAGCCAAGGTATGGTTCCCGGGGATGGACCCTATGGTGGAGCGAACAGTCCGAACATGCTCCTGGTGCCAGGCATCAGGTCAGCCGGAGCATCCCCACCCCGTCATCACCGAGGAAAACCCGCAACGGCCATGGGAGAAGGTGAGCGCAGATTTCGGGCACCTCCCAGATGGACGCTATGCCCTGGTGATCATCGACGACTACACAAAGTACCCGGAGGTCGAGGTGGTGGGAAGCCAGACCGCTGCGGAGGTCATCACCAAGTTCGAGAAGACTATCGCCACGCACGGAATATTTGAAGTGGTCAAGACGGACAACGGCCCACCCTTCCAAGGGCAAGAATTTGCGGACTATCTAAAGGAATGGGGAATCCACCACCGGAAAGTGACCCCGCGCTGGCCTCAAGCCAATGGAGAAGCGGAGAGATTCATGCGGACCCTAAACAAAGTGGTACGCATTGCGCACGCCGAAGGGTCGCCGCTCGAGAGGGCCATCTACAGCTTCTTGAGAGAATATCGGCTGACGCCTCATCTCACGACAGAGACAGCCCCGGGACCGGCGAGCATGGGCCGAGTAGTGCGAGACACCATCCCGCATCACCCAAGCTGGATTCCGCCTCAGATCGACGCGGGGAGGGTTCTAGCCAATAGGACCCACACCAATGAACAGGCCAGTGCCGACCGGGGAGCCCGGATGTCAACCATTCAAGTTGGAGACAGAGTCTATCTCAAGGACAGGTATCCTGGGAGCAAGTTCCGGCTCCCCTTTGAACACAAACCTTGGACAGTAGCCCGCCGAACTGGAACTCTAGTCACCGCGAGGCGAGGGACCGAGGAGGTAACCAGGAACATATCATTCTTCAAAAGGGTGCACCCCGGGACCTCAGACCAGCATCCGTCGGAACGCCAGGGGGACTGGCCGAGTCAGCTGCCAGCGGATGGAGAGTCAGGAGGGAGTCAGGGGCCCACCCCCTCCGATCACGAGGATCACCCAGACCAGAGTGCGACGTCGCCGCCAGGAACACCAGGCGGGGGGTCGCCCAGCCCTCAGGAGCGGTCCCCAGGGGGAACAGCATCGCAAGGAGTGGTCCCGACAACACCATCAGTGCGGGGACAGCGGTCCGGATACAGCCTGAGAAGAAATCCGGCGCCATCCTCCCAGCTGGCTGACTTCCTGGTGTGACGAACCTGGGACTGGAATTCTAGTGACTGGTAACAGACCTACTAGGTCAAAATGTTTATTGTTGGTTTTGATAAAGGTTAGAAGGAATGTAGTGTCCTCCGACGTCGGGTGGCGGTATAGTCTACCCGCGTCGGAGGTGAGGAACGAGCGCTGACGCATGACGTCAGGCGCCATGTATAAATAAAGGGGCGTGGCCCGCGATCGGCAGTCGGGACCACGCTGGAAACCACATCGTGTGTCCAGGAGTATTATTGCGCGATGCAGCGCGATAACCACGAGGCCTACAGTACATAGGCCATCACAGTCCAGTCTTCAGCCAGGTCCTGAAAGGGGTAGGATCATATCCTTAAATGTTCCTTGAGATGTAGGGTCTCTACGCATTAAGTTTATACTATCCATATAATATACTGTAATACCCACGTAACATCGTGAAACCCTCCTTCATAACCAGGGTTGAAAATCCACTTTCATTATCTGTAATACCGAAACTTCTTTTGCCTTTTATACACGTAAATGCCACCAATTGATTATGTATTTTTCGAATTGCAGAAACATCATCACATTCATTAACAACACGACTAAAGGCGAGCGTCAAGTTCTTCTCTTTCGTTTCACAGAAAATAACATTACTAACCACAGATGACAACACCTTAGAAAGTGAAACGCTACATTGCTATGTACGATTTTTCACCTTTAGATCATTTATACTATAAAGGTTCTCCCTAATTTTGGCACATCCTTAAATGTGAGAATTGTAAACTGTTTGTTTCATATACATGATGCGTTACCCCAGCATGCCAATCGATGCCAACCAGTTACCGGGGATAGTCCTCCAACTATGTTTACCATTACCGAAGTCTAAAGAGCAGCTCTGTACGGGCCCGCGTCACCCGGGTTACCGTCCACAGAGCTAGAACAAGTTAACGTACTTGCAGAATCCGGTAAGCTTGCCACAAGGAACACATACGGACACAAGTTACAAACAAGTAAACAATGACTAATGCTATGCTTATCTTCACAGCAACTGGGTTCAACAAAGCTCGCCGGTACCCTGAGATAGTTCGTAATTGAATGCTGAGAGGTTAAAAAGCTTTGTTCATTTTTTGTCACCGTTGCTTCAACGAATCATTTTACTAGAATGACTAGTTCCCGGCAGGGTAACAATACCTACTTTCTTAATAATCGGCATTCAAGGATAGTAACATCGAGACGCCCTTTGTTTTAACTAATCTGTCTGCTTGATTTATTTGTTTATTTATTTAATTCTTAACGTGAAAAAGACTCGCTTTTGCTAGAACAGCTACTGTTCATGAGAGTAAAGATCCGCATATACTTCACAGTATACAGGCCGCGTCCAGACACTACATGTTCTAAGCGACCATGAATAAACTAAGGCATCTCAGAATTTATGCCCAAGCCACTACTACTTTCACAAGTCTAGTATCACTTTGAACAACAAAGTTATTTACATTTACATTTCCCTAATGTACATTTAACACCTCAGCCATGCACTGCTAGAGCATTGCTGACTCTAAGATTTACCCCTTCCTCCCACACCTGAATATTGATAAATGTACCCTCCTATTAAAACGTGCTTACAACGTTTTCTAGCATTTTGCCTGTAAATAGAATTGCAAAATACTTTATCAAAACTGTATCAGTACCTACAGCCTCATTTCTTTCAAAAGTGTATCATAAGAGGTTGTAAAAAGTACACTCCTTTCTTTCAGGTACAGATACCTCGGATTTGACCTCTAATCTATCAAGGTGGTAAATACCCACTCAACCACAAGAGTCATAAAGCACTCTTAGAAACCCCGGTCCTGAGTAAAGCCTCTACAGGATCCAAGAGGCTGAAACATGTTGACCAACACCAGTGCATCAGACCAGTAACTTGGTCTACAAACGCACGCCAGCTTTTTTAATTTCCTAGGTCACTCTTTTTTAATAATTCTATGCTGGTTGTGACACTAGGAATTTTAATTCACCTCACTAGAATCCCAAATACACTCCCTTTTTTTATGTCTGACCACTACTGACAAACCAGTTGGTCTCCCTCCGGGCGGAGGACAGCATTTTGACTAAAAAAATACCCAATGATCATGCTGTTACAGTACACTTTGGCGGAGAACCAAGATACACCGCCCTTCCACCTGTGTACGTATATGAGGGTTTTTTAAGACAGTCCCCACGCAACCAAAAGACCCTGGTTACACAGGACAAGTGGTCCATTTTCCCCCCTATTTGATGTTTCGGGTCTCTACTACTGTCACTAGTTGAATTTAGGGCCAATGGGTTAGAAATTTGAGCAACAGGTTGCGACTGAGTAGTGGGGTAAATTAGTGGAATTCCTCCTAGGTTAGTATTTCTACTCACTCTTGGTGAGCCCTGATTAGGTAAGCAGTTGGTATGACGGCTAGAGTTATGGTGGTTTTTGTCTCCCTCTACAAAGCAAAAAGACTCAACACTAGCCTCAGTTCTGGAGAGCCTGTCTATCAATGGTTGGAGTAAAACTGCAAATGACTGTTCTATCTTTAAAATCAAAGATTCCAAGAGAAATGAGGAGAATGCATTGGGTTCTTGAGATACAAAGTTTTTCTCTTTTATTAGCTCCCCTCCTCCTTTTTTTTCATTAATGGGGGTTTTGGTGGACCCGGGGAGGAGAATAAGACATTAGCCTGGATCTGGTATCGTCACAGCAGAAACCTCCTTGATTACGGGGTCAGTCAGATTAGCAGGTGCACCTATTTCTTCTATCGATTGATTATGTTAAATATATAAAATCTCTTTATCCAATACAAAAGTGGCTCTTAAACGAAAAGAGTCTAAAGTGTTCGTAGGCTCACCTCCATTAGTTGGGAATGTCAGTTTTCGTTTCCCCATCTTGTAGGCAAGTACTTTAGCTGCTTCCCCCGCACACGTTAGAGGAGGGGCCAAGCCCAGCCTCCTCTGGGCTCTGACGGGCGCAGACGGGCCTGCCCCGAGCATCCCGCCTTGCAGTTGCTCTTGGGCCTCTTATGCGCCTCCGGGCACAAGCAGGAAGTTGTGTGGCATGCTGCCGCAAGTGGTACCAGGATGAGTAGACCCTAGTAAGGCTCTGCTCTCTGTAGATGTGACAGGAAATACAAATGAGGTGGAGGAGTAGCAATGATTGTAAGGGAAGATTTAACAACAAATTGTCATCCAGCTACATCCTCCATTGGAGAAACAATTACTTTCTCAATAGAAAGCACTAAACAATCAATATTTAAAGGTATATTGCTTTATGAACCCCCAAACCCCAGGAAAGGTTTTCTCCAAGAAATACCAGATATTGTGGAAAACCTTATGCTGGGAACCAGTTGTACAATCCAGGGTGATTTTAATTATCACTTGGAGACAGACACGGATTCTGACACCGCCCTACTCCTACAAACTCTCTGCTTTTGGCCTGGAGCAAATTGTTCCTTAACCAACCCATCAAGCAGTACACATGCTAGACGGGATTTTTACAAACAATTCCAACCTAGTCAATATAAAGACTATCCAGGTAATCTGGACTGATCACAAAGCAATATTCTTTGACTTGCTACTTGCAAAACCCAACCAGAACATAGCAAAAAACAACACCTACCACCAGTCAAGAAACTGGAAAAATGTGAAAGAGGATCATTTCAATAACACTCCAAAACAGGTTAGGGTAGAGATGGGAAATGACCTATAGACAGCAGCGAACAATTTAATAAATGGCTAGAATGAGCCACAAACCAAGTAGCATTCATTAAAATGATAAGACAAAAACACCAAAATCCATCAGCCCCTTGGTTCTCCCCAGAACTAAGAAAATGTAAGCAAGACTGTAGGAAACAGGAAAGAAAATGGAAAGCCTCATATAAGGAGAAAGAAAAAGAAACATACAGTTTACAGAAGTATACAAAGACAGGATTGCAAAAGCCAAAAAAGTTTATTTCACAAATAAGATTGAAAGCCTTAAAGACTCAACCAAAGGGCTTTTCCACACAGTAACTGAGTTAGCAACCAATCAAAACACCAAAAACACAAATACTAATCAGGCCTTCTATAACGCGCTAGCAGATTTCTTTTTAGAGAAAGTAAAAAAAAATTAACAAAAACCTTCCAGACGATCAAGCGTGCAGAGAACCAACACTTGGAACAGAGGGAGATTATAATCTTTTTTTTTTTTTTTTGGAAAACCTTTATTTCAAAAAACAGAACACAGCTATTCAGCCGACAGCCCGAAGGTTCGGCAGCATGAGAAGTCAGATACAATGACGTGTCCCCATTACAGTGCAGAGATTAGTGCAAAGGTCCAATTTTAAATAAACACAAGAAACTCACAGCAAACCCCAGCAAGGCAGAGACATTGAAAGCCCATGGTGAAAGCCCCCAGGGGAGGCCGGACCCCACTCATCTACTAATTACAAGACAATGTACGGAGGAAGAAGGGGGACAGCAGAGGCCCAAAACGGTAGCTAAAACCAAACTATGCTGGAAAGAGGGTCAGGGGGAAAGCTGTTCCTCGGGAGGTTCCAGATCGGGGGCAAGACATATTCCCCCCCTGTATTGGTTCCACCGCCCCCAGATGGCGTGCCATTTCCGGGGGCGGCCTCTGGAGCAATAGACCGTCTTCTCCCTGAACATGCTCCAATCCATGTTCTCTTTCCACGCGGACAGTGTAGGGGGCCCGAGGAACCCCACAGACGCGCAATATCCCTTTTAGCGACCATGTTACCCAGGGTCACCCATTGGGTCTGCGCCTCATCAAGGTCGGTGGGCCCCCAGACGTTCAGGAGGCAACACCGCGCCTCCAGCTGCAAAGCAAGGCCCGTCACCTCCCCCATAACTGCATGGACTCTCCTCCAGAACTCCACAATGACACCACATTCCCAAATGATGTGAAGGAAAGTGCCCACCATACCACATCCCCTCCTGCACAGGCCGTCCTCTGAGAATCCCATGTGGACCAGCCGTGGCCCCGTCACATAGACCCGGTGCAGTATTTTAAGCTGCACCAGCCGCAAACGCGACGGGATCGCAACTTCCTTAGGAGAAGAAACCGCTGACTGCCAGTCCTCGTTGTCCAACTCAAGGCCATCCCTAGTCCACTGTTCTCTCAGCCCCAAAAGCATGTCTGCCCGGACGTTAATCAATTTCTTGTATATGAGCGAGATCGTGCTCTCGGGCATATGGCCATCAAGGACCCGGTCCTCAAGGGGAGAGGACTCCGGCACCTTCTCACCTTCCACGAGGACTGACCGGAGGGCGTGGCGCAGCTGGATATACCTGAAATACTCGGAGGGCCCCAGCTCATACTCAGTCTGCAGCTCCTCGAAGCAACCTCACCCAACCGCGACCAAAACCAAACTTAGCCCATAAGTATGCCCATTCCACCGTGTCGAAGGCCATCGTGGCATCAAGAGACGCCACAATGGCCGGTTCCTGCAGCGTGTCCGCCCTGGCGATGACGCCATGAAGACGCCTAAGATTTAGTGCCGTGTTTCGGTGCGGGATGAAGCCGGATTGATCCGGGTGGACCAAGTCGCCAAGTACCCTAATCAAACGGGTCGCCAGGAGTTTAGCCAGAATTTTCGGCTCAGCGTTGAGGAGTGAAATGGGCCGATAGGAGGCGCACCTATCTCGAGGCTTACCCTCTTTATGTATGACCACGATCGACGCCAGCCGCTGATCCAACGGAAGGATCCCATCCCCCCGCGCCTCCAGAAACATGGCGCGCAGGTGAGGGGCGACCCTGTCCGGGAACAGCTTATACAGATCTATCGGCAATCCGTTCGGTCCAGAGGCCTTACCCGAGTGTAACGCACGAATAGCCCCCGCCACCTCGTCGACCGTTATATCACCATCCAAATCGTCCCTATCTATGGCAGAGAGGCAGGGCAACTCGATGTCACGGAGGAGATCAGCCGAGTCCTCGGGGGGCCTGTCCGACACAGAGGAATAAACCCCACGAAAGTACTCCGCGAAACACTTCACAATCCCCTCAGGTTCCACAATCGCCTCCCCTTTCTCACCCATCAACTCCGGCACCACTCTATTGACCCGTTCTTTCCTGTCCAACCACGCCAGGAGTTTGGAGATTATAATCTTAATTTAACCAAGCCTCTGATGAAATTTAGTCCACCGTCAACAGAATACATTATAAAGCTACTAAAATGTGCCACCTCGGGATCGCCAGAGGATCCATGTCCGCCTCATATAATAAAATTAGCAGCGGGAACCACTGCACCCATACTAACGTCTATTTTCCAAAATATGTGTGAGACAAGAACGTTTCCTAAAATCTGGAAAAAAGCTGTTGTAATCCCTCTCTTAAAGAAACTTCCCTTGGTCAAAAGGATCCAGGCAATTACGGGCCAATGACCCGTCTTCCACTACCTGCGAAAATACCTGAAAGGTTCTTGAACGAACAAATGGTCTCCTTTGTTGAGACAAATAAACTCCTAGATAACACAGTTTGGCTTCCGGTCAAGCCACAGCACAGAGACAGCATTGCTCAAGGCAACCAAAGAGATCAGGCAGGTTTTGGATCAGGGAAAAGGAGATGCCCTGATCCTGCTTGATCTCTCGGCAGCTTTTGACACTGTCAACCACCAACTACTACTAAACCGCCTAAAGACGTGTAGAATCAGAGGACAGGCGTGGAGCCTGCTGAAATCATACTTGGCAGATCGGGAACAAGAAGTGAAATTAGAAAACTTCTCTTCTCACTCTTTCTCCCTGCCTTGTGGAGTCCCACAGGTATCTTCTCTGAGCCCCACCCTTTTATTATTTATGTCTCTCCACTAGCAGAATTGATAAGGAAGTTTTGTTTTTCACTCACATTCTATGCTGACGACACTCAAATTGTCATCTCCATAGAGATAAATGATGGGAGTACTGGAAACAGATTCCAGAACTGCATGATAGCCGTCCATAGCTGGATGGAGAGAAACTGCCTTAAGCTAAACGCTGAAAAAAATGAGGTGATGCTGTTTAGGCCTGAATTACATTTTTGGGGCCCTGACGTATGGCCACACACTATGGGGTCTATTAAGGATGGCAGGCGGATGGCTGCCGGCGGTGGCAAACGCTGACCGGTGGTGGACATCCGCCCGCAATTGCAATCCTGAAAACCGCTGGTCCCATTAGTATGGCGGTGACGACTGCGGCGGTGAGAATCTCCGCCTGCCACTTTTCTGCTGGTACCAGTCCGCACGCATACCTAGTGGGCGGAACTGGACCGCTACAATGATGCCGGTGCAGAGCCAGGCTCCACTGGCATGATTTTGATGCTGGCGGTAGCCAACCTTTCCGCTGCAGTGGAACCGCCATAGAAAGGCATGCGGAGAATGTATCCGGGGGCCCATTGCAGGCCCCCAATGTGTTGGGTGGTGTGCGGGTGCACTGGGGGATACCTATGGTACCCCCCTAGGGTAATGTATTTAAGGAAGGGTATGCAGTTCCTAAGGGTAAGAAGACATATAAGGTCAGAGGTGTACAAGGTTCCCACTGCAACAATCGGCAGGGACAAATGATCCCCGACAAAGAGCCCCATTTATGGGAGCCCGTAGGGCATTGCAGCACCGGCCTGACAAGGAGCAAGCACATATGATGAAGCATGACACCTAGCTTGCTGGGTGTGTGAGGGCTCTAGTTCCGAAGAGGGGTCTCCCTCCCTCTCACCTTGAACCATAGGACTCACTTGTTGATCCTACATATCGAACCTAGTACACCTCTGACCTTATATGTCTTCTTACCCTTAGGAACTGCATACCCTTCCTTAAATACATTACCCTAGGGGGGTACCATGGGTATCCCCCAGTGCTTCCTTACATATATTTTCCTGGGCACGTATGCTGGACCTAGAAAAAAGCCCAATTGTCCCTCCTCTTGTTGTTTCATACCCCCCTAGGGTACCCCCCGACAAGTCCCTGTACCAGGTGGCAGGCACTGTGCAGTGCCTGCCACGCAGTGCAGTGAAATGCATAACATGCTCCTTTTCACATCGTGGCGGTGCTGCTGGCAACAGCAACTGCCGCAATATTAATCGCAAGAATCCGACCGCTGCGGTCAGATTTCAAATGAGGAGCATCCTAATTGGACCGGCGGTTATGCCACGGTCCTTGCGGGCGGTCTTTTCCCGCTACCATGGCAGTCGGGGAGATTTTCCGACCGCCATCCTAATAGGCCCCTAAGGGTCCAGTCCCCCCCCCAGTAGATAAAGCACAAAACTTAGGAGTGATTATAGATTCAAAACTCAACGTCACAAAACAAGTAAATTCTGTGACTTCCTCCACTTTTAATATCCTCAGAATAATCAAGAAAGTCTTACCTTTTATACCGGCCAGCCTGCAAATGACACTAATTACAGCATTAGTCCTCTCTAAAATAGATTACTGCAACAGTCTGCTCCTGACAACCCCAAAAAATAATTTGAATAAACTCCAGGTACTATGGAATGCTGCAGACTCCTTCTAAAAATCCCTAAACATTGCTCAGTGGTTCAAAGGCTAAAAGAACTACATTGACTCCCCATTAAACAAATAATAACCTTTAAGGTACTTTGCCTAACCTATTAGGCAAATCACAACCTGGGCCCTGCCTTTCTGAACCACAGCTTCAGGCAGTATGTTCCAGCTAGGAAACTTTGTTCTGCCTCGGCTAATTTATTGATACAGCCCAGATTTGAGAAAACAAGATGGGGTGGAAAGAGCATTGTGATGGAAGCGACCAAAATATGGTACATACTTCCCCTAACCATGAAAAATGAACCCAACCGTTTATCTTTTAGGAAAGCTCTAAATATCTAGCTGTTTAAATCATGGTAACTTGGCCAGCAGTCGTGATCACACTCACAATCTCAAACAATCAGCGCTTAGACGCCCCTGGGCATTAACGCGCAATATAAATAAAATTAACATAACATAACATAAAAATCTTTAGAAACCACTCACAATCACTGGATCATGTCACCAGTGATGCCATTTCAGATGTCATCAGTGATATCATCAATGATGTCATAGAACATATCACAAGTGAAGTAATATGTGAGGAAATAAGCAGTGAATGGCGGGCACACAAGTTATAATTATCTCTGATAACTATAACTGGTGAATTTTGGTGTTTTCTTTAGTTCAAAATGTCAATGTTGTCACTGACATATTCACCTAACTATAACGCTACTTTAACCTATGGTATTTTCAGCGAATTTCAAGGTCCCCATAGGCATTCAACCCCATGCTGCGCAGGATCATTGGCTGTCAACATCAGTGGGTTGGCACAGGAAACAGGCGACCCTCCTTCAGGCTGCCAACCTCACGGTGTGCACAGTCTTTCATTGCACACAGCGTGTGGTTTGCTGCAGGGCCTGGCGTCCAACTCCCTGCTGGCAGCCAGCCAGAGGCAGCCAAACCCATGCCGCACATGGCCTTTGCTCATTCATGGCGTGGGGCTAGCCGCAAGGTCTGTGCTGTAGCCAGGCCCTGCTTCCAACTCCCCATAGGCAGCCAATACCACGCTGTGCACTTCCTTTGGCTGTGCACAGCGAGTGTTGATCACAGAGCTTTGCCTGCCTTAAGGCCCTGTAGTCACACCCCCAGAAGGCTGCCAACCCCACACCGAGGCCAACCTTTGCGGTGCACATTAGAGGATTAGCCTTTGGAGCCCGGGCAACACAATCCCAGAGCAAATGTAATAAAAAAAGGGATGGGAGACTGCCACATCTACACCGTATAATAGAATGATACAATTTTTATTATTTATACCATGTACAATAGAGATTAGCAGTGTTTTACTGT
Source organism: Triturus cristatus (assembly GCF_964204655.1). NCBI lineage: Eukaryota > Metazoa > Chordata > Amphibia > Caudata > Salamandridae > Triturus > Triturus cristatus. Next base: position 541,325,039 of record NC_140594.1, on the reverse strand, counting down.
CTCGCTAAAGTACACCGCCATTACTCCCTACACTGTCTAGTGCTTCGTTTTTGCATTCAGGATCCAGCAAATTAATTTTCTGGCTAGCAGTCAGACATTGTGAAACATCATGAACCAGTCAGATGTTCTAGTTAGAATCAATTTAGATGCGCTAAAATGACAAGAGTTGGATTTGTGGTGCTCATCCTTCAGCAAGCACACGCTCCTCAAATGCATCCCCATAAGATGGCTGCTTTGATTAACTAGAACACATTATAAACAAATGGTTGTGTAGTTGTTAATGATTATATTAATGTGTCTTTCATCATTTCATAAAGTTATTTCCTCCGGTACGCTATAGTACAATGCTATTTCTTAGTAGCGAACAGAGCGTCAACTCATGCACTAGCTCAGGCATTTCACATATTTTCGACATTCTGGATTGATGTCTTCATTACAAAAAAGAAAGCAGGCAACCTGCCACATCTATAAACGCCTAGGCTAGTTGTCAAGTTAAAGTAATGAGCAGTCTGATGTGCTCTGAATAGGCTGCACCTGGCTGTCAGCGTTTTCTTAGTTGCACTCGGTGACAACCGTTGTAAATCTTCCCTTCATTAAAAAGGATTGCTTGCATTTTTCATTCAGCCAACCAAATTCTAAGAATGAATTATACATATGTTTTCATTTGCTATTGGGTCGCTTGAAGTGGATCTTATTGCTCCTTTTTAGAAATGGATTTATGAATGCTAAACAGAAGTAATTATAAGCCAAAATTTAACAAATATTATGAGCTGTCTTTCCAAAAATTGAATTTCTCTGTTTGCAACTGGTGTATCTATCAGTATTATAATTGAAGATTGAGGCGTGAAGTTTGCAAAAAAATGTATTGATGAAATTTGGAAATATTAATTAAATCAGGTCAAATACATATTTAATCATATCAGAAGACTGAGGTAAAAAAATCGCCTGGAAAATAATCTTCAGTAAGTGGGTAAAATAAGGATTAACAACTTTAATCTAGAATAAGCGAAAATCATTGCAAAGTCACATAGGGGCAGATCTATATTGGAGATGCGCCACTTTTAGGCTGCCGTTGCGTCACTTTTGTGACGCAGCGGCGGTGTAAACCCTGCGCCAAGTTGCGCCATATTTACATCGTGACGCATCTATGGAGATGCGTCACGATGTAAAGCCCTGCGCCACGTAAAACCTGCGTCAGGTTTCACGTGGGCGTGTCGACAGAGGGGGGGGGCGTTCCGTCGCAGGAACGCCCCTGAATCTATAAGATTTGACGGAGTCACTTTCCCAATGCTGATGCGCCAAAACCCTGCGCCTGCTTGAAGCAGGCATAAGGCTTGACGCACCATGTTAGGGATAGGGTAGGTTGGAACAGTGCTGGAGCACTGCGCCAACCTTACGCCATCGGATGCGTCACGCATCTGTTTATTCCTGCGCCATGATGCGCCGCATTGTAAATGTGGCGCATCATGGGTAAACTTGCGTGACGCATCATTCCTGGCGCATCCTTGCTGATTTGCAGGGATGCGCCAGGAAACATAAATCTGCCCCATAGTTTCCCATTTCACCCCAGTTTAAATTCTGTTATATCATGAAAATTAATTTCTTTTTAAATACAGTTCATACTCATTGGCGTGACATTCCTGCATCTTAGTTCAACATAGAGGCGTAGGTTTATGTTGGCTACGCCTGTTACAAGCTATCATTAGCAAGGTTCATATACAGAAATAGTATCCCGTAAGAACATGATTGGCTTGGTGCAGCAATTCTTTGACAAGACACAGAAGCAATCTTTACTACTCACGAGCAGCAAAGAGGCAGCAAAGAAGTAACAATAAAATGTTAACAAACTACAGGTTCCATGAACTCTCAAGCAAACATTAATAAAATACATTAAGCAATAACAGCCTATAATGTTCCTTCAAAGACAATCCTCTTCCTTTTTTTTTGCTGGGCAGCAGTAAAAGATGATAAGATTTTTCTTTCCTCCATGAGTCTGTAAATTGCTCCATTTGCGTATACATTTGCATTGCACTTGGTGACAATTCATCATCCTGGTAAAAAGAACACTGTGCTCGAATTGCCACATTGAGCAGAGTTAGTACCAACGCTTTACCACACTAATTCGCGAAGTCAAGTTGCAATCCCCAAGCAGGATTTATAATTATTTGCCCTGGGGGTTGAGGGTATGTTTCACTTCTGGACCCTGTTGGTAGAAGACAATTTATATTTTCTCATTGTCATGTCCTACTTTCATGACCACTGAGGGGATGAAGGACTGCATGTCTCGGTAGACTGGGCACTAAGCAGTGAGTTTCCGTGGCCACAGACTATGAATGACTGATTTATACATTAATGAATCAATTATTTAGGTATAGATATTTTCCCATTTGGCAAGCGTGGCTTAGAGCCCACAGAAGATGGCGGCGTCCAGGTAGACATTCAGAGAGCTGGCACAGGGTGTGAGTACTTTTGTCGCTCTCCCTGCGGGTTCTGCTCGTCCAGATCGAGCGATAGAGATGCAGTGAGACCAAACATTATTTTGCCCGCTCTGCAGCTTTTTATTTGGCTACAAGGTCTTTGTTCTTGCTGACGGCGCGGATAACCTCACGGTGCCGGCCGCCAATTTGTGTTTGTAGCTGCTCTGCGTGAGTAAGTTCTTTCCTTATAAGGAAATGAACTCCTTTGGGTGCCATTAATTTTTCAATTGTCCATGATGCCTGAAGCTGATGAAGATTCTTTGTCCTGTTATGCCCCTGCTTTATTAGCTTTTTTCTTCATGGTGTCTCCTTGCATTTTTGTCAGGATGGTGGTTTTCTCTTCATAATTTTCATCTGTTTGAGTAGTTCTGACATTACTGGAGTGTCTACTTTTATGCTGAGGTGCTGGATTTTAGAGATTTTTTAGCTTTTTTCTTCATGGCATCTTCTCACATTTTCATCAGGATGGTCGTTTTCTCCTCATAATTTTCATCTGTTAGAGTAGTTCTGAGATATTTGTTTTCAAGTATAACACTGGAGTGTCTACTTTTGAGCTGAGGTGCTGGATTTTGGTGATTATTGTGCTTTTGATAATTGCCTAACCCCTATTCCTGCATGTACATGGGACGATTGAAAAAGGTGAACTCCTCACTTCCACCCTCAGCTCATAAGTTCATTAAGAATTCCACCGTCTTTTCCAAATTGTCAAAAATAGAGGATTCTTTGGTTTCTTCACACAAAAGTTGTTCTTCATCTGGACTTAGAGGAACCCCTGCTGAGAAGGCTACTACCAAGTGTCTGCAGAAGAACCCTCCTTCCCCCACAAAGTCTCCTCCACTTGTCTCCATGGAATTCTTATTGGAAGAGATACGTGCCTTGAGGCCATTTATGGAGGAAACCAATTCTCAGCTGCAGATTCTTACTGATAGTCCCAAATGGAGGAAAGGCTTTTTACGGCAGAGCAGAGAATTGCATCCTTTGGTTCCACTACCATTAAAACACACTCTCTTCAATAGCAGGTCTCTTCTCTTCAACAGCAAGTCGAAAACTTGCATAACAGGAGCAGAAGGTATAACCTTTGTCTTTATGGCTCGCCGGAGGGATCAGAAGGCTCTGATCCTATCGCTTTTCTTAGGTATTTAGTTCCCAAGCTTTTGATTATGTCTGAGGACACTCATCAAAACATTCAGTGGGCCCATAGGTTGGGTCATCAGTCATCTCCTGTTTCCCCCACACATAATCCAAGAGGAGTCATTATCAACTTTCTTGAATATACTGATCTCCTTAAAGTCCTCGCTGCTGTCAAATTACTGAAACGTATTTCTTGGTCAGGAAATCCTCTATTTTTCTCCCAGGACTATGCTAAGACTACTGCTGAAAGGTGTAAAGAATTCCTTAGTCTGAGATCTGATCTTTGTTCACTTGGCGCTTGCTTTGGACTTTTTCATCCTTGGCAATTTAAAGTTACATACAAAAACAAGACTACTACATATGAGGATCCTGTTAAGTTGTAGAGCTTCATCAATGCTTGCAGGATAGAAAATATGGATACTTCAGGACAATCTACTCCTTAAATTATGCTGATTTAGATAACCTTGTTTTTTCTTGAGAATCTTTGATTCAAAGTTATGATGGTTGTTTAATATTTCTGGTATGTTATGATCAGCTCTTCATTGCTCCCAGCGAGCCCTCAGGAGTTTTCTTCTCCTTTAATATTGTTATTGTTAGTATTGAATATTAATATTTAATTATTTTTCTTACAGGTACCTCACTCGTGTTCCCTGTACTTTGTAATATGTGCTGTGTTCTTCTCGTGTTCTCCTCATGGACTCCTGATGTATTATCTACCCCATGTGGCCTCATCCGCCCCACTCTTCATTGGCTTACTATTCTTCCCAGGTATGTTTTGCTTGTCATTTTTTTGTCATCATTGTGTTCATTTTTGCTTTGTGGACTTCTTTTTCTCCTTTACGTTTCCTTTCTCTTATTGCTTTATTCTTTCCTCACTTTTTCTCTTTTCTTTCTTCTTCTGCTTTTTTATCATCTTTGCTCTATGGTCCTTTGGTATATACATGTAATTTTACGAATTACACTTCTTCCTTTTCTTGTTTGGTATGAATTGTTGATTTTTTATCTTTTTTAAATATCCTTATGTCATTAAAAATATTTTCTTGGAATGTCAAAGGTTTACATTTTTCTATCAAACGACAACTTGTTTTATCCCACTTGCCTTATCTAGGTGCCAATATAGCTTTAATTCAGGAGTCCCACCTTACAGAACAGGAGTCCTTAAAATTCAAGACGGGATGTGTGGGTGATGTATTTTTTTCTCCCGGAGATGGTGATAGGAATGGGGTCATTACTTTGGGGCCCATTAGGATGGCGATCTGTCCACCATCCTGCCATGAATGACCCCCCTGCCACATTAGGATGGCTGTGGGGTCCGCGGCAGACGGGAAGACCGTCTGCCGCTTTTAAGCCGGTCGACTCGTCGACCGGATGAAAAACTGCCACAACATGGTGGCGGTGTCTGCAAGACACCGCCATCCATATTATGATGCCATTGGAGACTTGCCTTTCCGCCGCCATGGAAATGTATGTGGTTTCTGCTTAAGGGGGGCCGTTGCGGGCCCCCAGGGGGTTGGGGTGGGGGGTGCATATATGATACCCCTACATTGGCATGGACAAGGTGGCAGGCACTGCGCGGTGCTTGTCACCTTGTGCATGCCAATGCACAACGTGCATCCACAGCATTGTGGTGGGCGGTGCTGTGAACCCCGCCCGCCATACTATTGTGTAGATGGGGGTGGCGGAGGCATCCTAATGGCCACAGCGGTACAGCTGCAACTCTGGCCGACAGTACCGTTCACCGTTAAGGTGGTGGGCGGACATCGTAATAGGCCTCTCAGTGTCATAAATCATTGCATGTTAACCCCTTCGCTGCTAGGCCTTTTCCCCCCTGTGCTGAGCCTTTTTTTGGCTATTTGGGGTAGTGCGCGCTTAGGCCCCTGTAACGTTTTGACCACATAAGGTATCCATGCCAAATTTGTGTCCTTTTCTTCGAACATCATGGGGATTGTAAAGGTACTCAGGGTTTGTGGATTCCCCTGGAGGGTCCCGGAAATTAGCCAAAATACAGCAAAATTTGGGGTTTTTGGGAAAAATGGGAAAAAAGGGCTGCAAATGAAAGCATCTGGGTTTTTCCCTGCAAATGATATCAATAAGGGTTTGTGGGGCTGAAATCACCAATTTCCCGGCTTTTAGGGGATGACAAACTCTTGTCAGAAAACCAACATTTTTTGCACAGTTTTGGCATTTTTCTGGGACATAGCCTATTTCTGCTATTTTTTGTGCTTTCAACCTCCTTCCAGTTAATGGTAGAAATGGGTATGAAAGTAATAATGGATCCTGGAAAGCTATACATTTTAGAAACGTAGACAATATTCTGAATTCAGCAAGGGGTCATTTGTGTATATCCTTCAAGGTTTCTTTATAGAAACTAACAGTTAAATATAGGAAAAATTGAAATTTCTTTGCAAAAAACAGCCTTTTGTGTTAACATTTTCACCTGTAACTTCTTCTAATTATGACAGCTCTTTGAAAGCAATATACAGTTACATCCGCGGGACCTTTCTGGTTGTGGGTATATATAGGACTTGTAGGTTCACCAAGAACCCGACAAACCCAGGGTCAAAAAATGAGCAGCAATTTGCAATGGCTTTTTATTATGTACCGGGTATATATAGCAATTATTGTGGGAGAATGTATACATGGAAAAATCGGTATGAAAGACACCTATGTATTTCTGAAATGGGAACAAACTATAGAGTTTAGAAACAGTAGATATTTGCACAGTTTTGAAATTGGGAATACTCATACTAGCTTGAGAATTATTGGTCATTTTTCAAAATGACTTCTTTTTTACACAATGTCTTTCATTTGGAAGACTGAAATGCAACAAAAGTCAATAGGTAATAACAGTTGCTTTACAAATCTGAATTACCCTAAGTCTCCCGATAAAAAATGGTACCTCACTTGTGTGGGTAGGCATGGTGCCGACGACAGGAAGTGGCTCAAAACCCAACGTGAACACACCACATTTTCACAATGAAAAATGTACCTTTTTTTTTGCAAAGTGCCTAGCTGTAGTTTTTGAGCTCTAGCTTTGCCAGCACCTAGAGAAACCTAGCAAACCTATAAATTTTTGACAACTAGACACCCAGGGAACTCCAGTATGGGGTGACTGACTGCCTGCCACCAGGTTCTGTTAACCAGAATCCCTTGCAAACCTAAAACATTGTCCCCAAAAAACTAATTTTGCCCATATTTCTGTGGTGGAAAGTTCTGGAATCTGTGTGGATCCACAAATTTCCACACACCCCACGTTCCCAAATGTCTTCTGAGAAAAATGGTACCTCACTTGTGTGGGTCAGCCTAGTGCCCGCGACAGGAAACGGTGCAAAACACAATGTGGACACACCTCAATTTCGCAGTGAAAAATGACCCTTTTTTGGCAAAGTGCCTAGCTGTAGTTTTTTAACCATAGCTCTGCCGGCACCTAGTGAAACCTAGCAAACGTATACATTTCTGAAAAATAGACACCCAGGGGATTCCAGGATGGGGTGACTTGACTGCCTCCCACCTGGTTCTGTTACCCAGAATCCCTTGCAAACCTAAACAATAGTAAAAAAACCAAATTTTCCCCACATTTAGGTGGTGGAAAGTTCTGGAATCTGCGTGGATCCACAAATTTCCACCCACCCCGCATTCCCCAAAGTCTTTCGAGAAAAATGGTACCTCACTTGTGTGGGCCGGCCTAGTGCCCACGACAGGAAACGGCTCAAAACACACTGTGGACACACCTCAGTTTCGCAGTGAAAAATGACCCTTTTTTGGCAAAGTGCCTAGCTGTAGTTTTTTAACCATATCTCTGCCGGCACCTAGGGAAACCCAGCAAACGTATACATTTTTGAAAAGTAGACACCCAGGGGAATCCAGGATGTGGTGACTTGACTGCCTACCACCAGGTTCTGTTACCCAGAATCCCTTGCAAACCTAAAAAATTTTCATAAAAAACATATTTTGCCCACATTTCTGTGGTGGAAAGTTCTGAAATCTGCATGGATCCATAAAGTTCCACCCACCCCGTGTTCCCAAAGTCTTCCGAGAAAAATTGTACCTCACTTGTGTGTGCCGGCCTAGTGCCCACGACAGGAAACGGCGCAAAATGCAACATGGACACACCTCAGTTTCGCAGTGAAAAATTACCCTTTTTTGGCACAGTGCCTAGCTGTGAATTTTTTAACCATAGCTCTGCTGGCACCTAGGGAAGCCTACCAAACCTATACATTTTTTAAATCTAGACACCTAGGGGAATCTAGGAGAGGGTGACTTGACTGCCTCCCACCAGGTTCTGTTACCCAGAATCCCTTGCAAACTTTATAAAGTGTCCAAAAAACCCAATTTTCCCCACATTTCTGTGGTGGAAAGTTCTGGAATCTGAGTGGATCCACAAATTTCCACCCACCACGCGTTCCCCAAAGTCTTTTAAGAAAAATGGTACCTCACTTATGTGGGTCGGCCTAGTGCCAAGGGTAGGAAACGGCGCAAAAGGCAACATGGACACACCTCAATTTCGCAGTGAAAAATTACCCTTTTTTGGCAAAGCGCCTAGGTGTAGCTTTTGAACCATAGCTCTGCTGGCACCTAGGGAAACCTATCAAACTATACGTTTTCGAAAACCAGACAGCCAGGGGAATCTAGGATAGGGTGACTTGACTGCTTCCCACCAGGTTCTGTTACCCAGAATCCCTTGCAAACTTAAAAAATTGAAAAAAAAACCACAATTTCCCCACATTTCTGTGGTGGAAAGTTCTGGAATCTGCGTGGATCCACAAATTTCCATCCACCACGCGTTCCCCAAAGTCTTTTAAGAAAAATGGTACCTCACTAGTGCCCGCGACAGGAAACGGCGCAAAACACGACATGGACACACCTCAATTTCGCAGTGAAAAATGACTCTTTTTCGGCAAAGTGACTAGCTGTAGTTTTTTAACCATAGCTCTGCCGGCACCTAGGGAAACCTAGCAAACGTATACATTTTTGAAAACTAGACACCCAGGGAAATTCAGGATGGGGTGACTTGACTGCCTTACACCAGGTTCCGTTACTCAGAATCCCTTGCAAACCTAAAAAAGTGTCAAAAAAAACAAATTTTGCCCACATTTCTGTGGTAGAAAGTTCTGGAATCCACGTGGATCCACAAACTTCCACCCACTCCAAGTTCCCCAAAGTCTTCCAAGAAAAATGGTACCTTACTTGTGTGGGAGGCCCAAGTACCCGCAACAGGCAAGGGCCCAAAATGTAGTGACGCGACATAAAAATTGCCTACCCCAAAACGACCTGGTTTTGCAAGTGGGGTACCCTGGGATTTTGGCCCGGTGCTCAGTGGCCACCTAGGGAAACCTACCAAACCCACACATTTCTGAAAACTACACACCCGGGGGATTCCAGTGAGGTATGCCTTGCGTGGATTCCCCAACGTTTCCTTACCCAGAATCCCCTGCAAACCTCACTTTTAGCTGAAAAAAACACTTTTTCACACATTTTTGTGTGGAAAAGTTTTGACATCACTGGGCTGACACAAATTCCCTACCACCCAGCGTTCCCCCAGGTCTCCCAATAAAAATGGTGCCTTACACGTGTGGGAGGCTCAACTACCCGCGACAGGCAAGGGCACAAAACGTAGTGAGGCCACATCAAAATTGCCTATCACAAAACAACCTGGTTTTGCAAGGGGGTCACCTGGGTTTTTGGGCCCGTGCTCGGCGGCCATCTATGTAAACCTACCAAACCCACACATTTCTGAAAGCTAGACACCCGGGGAGGGAGGAATGGCTTGCGTGGATCCCCAACGTTTCCTTACCCAGAATCCCCTGCAAACCTCAATTTTAGCTGAAAAAACACTTTTTTCACATATTTTTGTGTGGGAAAGTTGGGCAAATTTTAAATAGGGATAGGGGCTGCCCAAAACAGGCATGCAAATGCCCCCACCCTAATTAAAATGTGCCCAAAAAATCCCTGGCGTCTACTGGGCTTTTTGCCCCCCCGGGGGGGGCATATTGGGGGTTAATGCCCCCATCTGCCCCCCAGAGGGAGCAGAAAGACTGAAAGATGCCAGGGATTTTTTTGAGCAAATTTTTATTAGGGGTGGGTTGCAAAAAACAGGCATGCCAATGCCCCCACCCTAATAAGAATTTGCCCAAAAAAATCCCTGGCGTCTAGTGGGCTTTTTGCCCCCCGGGGGGCCGATTGGGGGCTACTGCCCCATCTGCCCCCCAGGGGGGGCAGGAAGGCTGTAATTTTTGCGGGGGAGGGGGTGGGGGCATGGGCATGCCCATTTTGGGCAACCTCCACCCTAATTCAAATTTGCCCCAAACTAACCCTGGCATCTAGTGGGCTTTTTACACCCTGGGGGCAGATTGGGGGCTACTGCCCCATCTGCTCCCCAGGGGGGGAAAAAGGCTGTAATGGTGGTGGGGGCATTGGCGGGCCTGTTCCGGGCAGCCCCCCCCTAAAAACAATTGCGTGAAAAAAAATCCCTGGTGTCAAGTGGGCTACTGCCACCATCTGCCACCCAGGGGGGTGAGAAATGCTGTAATGGAGGTGGGGGGGAGGGGCATTGGCTTGCCCATTTTGGGCAGATACCCACCCTAAAAATAAATAGTGCAAAAATAAAATCCCTGGCGTTTAGTGGGCTTTCTGCCCCCTGGGGGGGCAGATTGGAGGCTACTGCCCCATCTACCCCCCGGGGGGGCAGAAAGACTGTAATTCTTTGCCAAGGGGTTGGGGGCATTGGCATGCCCGTTTTGGGCAGCCCCCACCCCTAATAAATACCCCATAAGAATCTCTGGTGTCTAGTGGGCTTTCTACCCACCCGGGGCAGATTGGGGGTTACTGCCCCCATCTACCCCCTAGGGGGGCAGAAAGACTAATCACGCCAATATAATTATGGGGGGAGCAAAGGCCCTTGCCCAAGGGGCCGCTCGCCCCTCCCTTGTGCCTAGTGGGTGGATCCCTACTTGGGGATCGCCCTCCTGGGGTGATCCCCAAGCAGGGATCCACTAGGGAGGCATCCCATTGGAAAAGGGGAGATTCTCCCCTTTCCAATGATACCTCTCCTGAGTTTCTACGTGCTCAGGGGGCTGAGATAGCCCCCTGAGCACGTAGAAACTGAAACTGAAATGAGTCTCTTGGCATTTCAGTTTCGGTTTCATTGAAATGACGTCAGCGTGACGTGCACGCCGATCGTCATATCAGGGAGACCAGGGGAGGGTCCTCGGGAGCTGGGGAAGGTCTTCCCCAGCTCCCGAGGCTCTTTTAGCATAAAGGGAATCCCTCTGGTGCCCGCACCAGAGGGATTTCCAGTAGGCCTGGGCGGTAAATTTCGTTCCGTTCGCGGAATTTGCGATATTTTGACATTTTCGTGTTCCGAGGAGAGCGCAAACATGTCAAAACTTTCACAACCTGCCGCGAAACAGAAGTATTTTTCTTGTTTGCGCTTTAAAAATGCATTCTCGCGCACACGGTCGCGACTTACCAGATCCCTGCGTTCGCCAACGAGTTTTCCTATCCGTTCGCGCGCACCACAAGATATTGGATTGTTGGTAGCCGGTCGCGCTATCCCTCGAGAGATTGCGATCGCGAGCACGTCATTGCAATCGCGGACAGGAATAAGCATCAAGCATCGCAAGCAAGATGGCCGCGCCCATTAGCGCAGGCATGGGCAAGTTAGAGATATATTTCCCTGCGAGTACGCAAAAACACATCGCGAATGTGCGGGAAAAGCTTTCTCCGCATCTTCGCGAAAGTATCGCATGCTCGCGGAGATTTTGTGCAATTTCGCGATAATTTGCAAAAGTCAATTTCGCAAATTCCGCCCACCCTTAATTTCCAGGGCGATGTTTCATGATGAACTGGACTCATCATGAGCACACGGCCACTGTGTGCCATGACGAGTCCAGCTCGTCATGAGCATGGAAGGGGTTAAGCTGATCTCCCAGGAATTAGATGATGTGGGTAAGTGGGTCTATAGTAATCTATTGATTGGAAGGTTTCAGTCTCTTTCTTAAATATTTATGCCTCCACTATCAATGACTCCCTTTTTTTGGTCTGACCTGAATCAAATTCATGTTAATCCTACTAAAGAGAATTTTATTTTAGCTGGCGATTGTAACCAAATAGTAGAGCCCTTTATCAATCGTAATCCTACAGTTACTTTCATTCTGAACAAGACTCACAAACTTTTTGTCCATACTATTAAACAATGGAAATTAAGAGATGCCTGGCGACTCAGCAACCCCACTTTGAGAGAGCTCACTTATTGTTCTCCTGTTCATCAAACTGAATCCCGTATTGACTACTTTTTTGTATCACATAATATCTCACAATCCCTATGTTCAGCGGATATTGGATCAATTCTAATATCTAATCATACCCCTGTTTCTCTTCAATTGGATTTACCTTTTTGCTCTCATACCCATTGCAGATGGCATTTTAATAACTCACTTTTTTTAGATCCCAATTTCACCTCCTCATTTGAGTTGTTTTTTCAGGATATTTTCAGGTTAATCAAACAGACATCATCCCTTTTCTCATTGTCTGGGATGCCTTTAAAGCAACTGCACATGATTTTATTATCACCTATGTTTCTAAAAAAATGGAAAAAATCCCTCAGTCATACAAATGACCTTTTGGCACAGATAAAGGGACTAGAACATTCCTTTGATAAGACCATTTCAAAAGAATGTTTATCAGAACTTACTCGCACTAAACTCCAGTTTAACAAAGAATTCATAGATAATTCTTATTAGTTCTTGCTAAAGTCTAGTGCAAAGTTCTATTCTGGTCAGAATAAGTCAGGCAAATTATTAGCGAATTACCTAAAGGTTAAGAATAATAAATTTAACATTGAATCGATTTTTGATGCTGCGTTTATGGCAAGATATAAGGACTCAGAAATTTTAGATGAATTTGTTCCATATTATGAATCTCTATACACTCCTGACAATGTAATTTCTGAACTGAACATTTCTCAATATCTTCAGTCCATTCTTAAGCCAGCAGATAAATGAATTGACATTTCATTGTTGGAAGCTGACGTATCGTAATCTGCATTAAATACTGCCTTGAACACACTCAAAAAAGATAAAGCCTCTGGTCCCGATGGATTTATTGCTGAATTTTCTTCACATTTTGCCAAGTTACTTCTCCTCAAATTGCAAAATCTCATAACAACTTTCTCACTCTCTGGTTCTTCCTCAGGTTCCTTTTTGGATGCTTCAATTTGCCTTATCCCTAAAGAAGGCCTATTTCGCTAGTCAATGTTGATTATAACATATTTTCCAAAGCTTTAGCTCCGAGACTTGATTCCTATCTTCCTATTTGCTGGGTAGGGAGCAATTTGGATTTGACAAAGGACGCTCTATTTCTGATAATACTCGCCTATTTTTTTATATTCTATCTAAATTTCCTCTTAAATCTGAGTCTGTTGCGGCAATTGTTTTGGACGCAGAGAAAGCATTTGATCATGTTTATTGGCCCTTTCTCTTTCATACTCTTTCTTGGTTTGGATTTGGCCCCAAAAGCATTTCCCTTCTTTCTTCCCTGTATTCTGCCTGAAGAGCAGCTATTTGTGCTAATGGCCTTGCCTCTTCTTATTTTTCTTTAGGAGGAGGGGTTCCTCAATGTTGTCCGATTTGCCTTTTTCTTTTTAATTTAGCATTTGAGCCTTTTCTTTCCCAGTTGTGATAAAACCATGATATTCGTGGATTTCCTTTTAATGGTTTGCAGGTCAAGTTTGCAGTGTTTGCGGATGATGCTTTAATGTTCCTTTTTCAGCCCTTTTCATCGTTGCTGGCTTTTTTGCAGGAATTTCTTCACATAATAATGATCCTGGATATAAACTGAATAATGAGAAATGCAAAATACTACCCTTGACTAAATTGACGTTTTAAGAGGATTTTGCTGTGTCTAACTTTATGTGGAATCCTCAGCACTTCAAATATCTTGGTTTGTGGTTTGCTCCCTCTGTTTCTTCTTCAGTTCCTCTGAACTTAGAAATGTGCATACATGAATTAACTACTTTAGCTACTAGATGGCAATCTCTACACCTTACCTGGTGGGGCCAATTGGATACCAGTAAAATGATGCTGACCTTCATTAAATTGTTTGCCATATCTAATCTTTGCTACCCATTCCCCTTAAATATTTCCGGAAGAATAATTCTATTCTTGTTTCATTCCTTTGGAACCATTAAATACTTTGCATGTCTCTTCTTAAATTATCTTGTCAAAAGTCAGAGGGAAAGGATTAAATTCCTGGAATAAGTATCATAAGGCATTCTTATTACTAGGGGTGGGCGGAATTTGCGAAATTCACTTTCGCAAATTATCACGAAAATGTTAAAAATCTCCGCAAACACGTGGAAATATCGTGAAGATGCGGAAGTTTTTTTCCCGCCCGTTCGCGGTATGTTCTGCGTGGTCGCGGCTCGCCAACTTACCCATGCGGTTGCTCGCGGGCGCGTCCATCTTGTTTTCACTTGTCTCGCGGTGCATGATCGCGAGAAGAAAGACGTGATCGCGCGACGAATGAAGTTACTGCGGGCGCGAACTGTCGCTACCAACAATCCAACATCTCATGGAGAACGCGACCGGATCGGGAAAACTTGTCGGCGAACGCGGGGATTCAGGTAAGGCGATCGCGCACACGCAAGAATGTATTATTTTACAGCGCGAGCAAGCAAAAAATTTCCGGTAAAATGCGGATTGCTGAAATTTTGACATTTTCGCGCTCTCTGCGGAACGCAAAAATATCAAATTATCGCAATTTCCGCAAGCGGAACGGATTTTTAGCCCAGGCCTACTTATTACATAAATCTTCTAGGTGGTTCTCCAATTCCACATTGATATGTCCAGTATAGGTTGAAGTGTAAACTACTTTTCTCCTCCCTTTCTCTTTTAAGGAATAATTATCCTTCACTCGCAAGCCACATTCTCTTTCTACACCTCTTCTTAAGCATTTGTGTAAATTACTAGACTCTTCTTCATGATCCTTCCTTGGACATTGCTACTTTCCTCAAGTCTAATATTTGGCATAATAAGGCTATAATGATTAATAATATACCTATTTATTGGAGATCCTCGAGAAATAAAGGTTTTATGTGGGTGCACCAACTTTTTGAGCATAATACTTTTTTATCCTATTCCCAAGTTTGCTGTCAATTTGGTTTTCCCTTGGCATTTGAGAGCAAATATAAAGATTTGCAAAGTGCCCTTTGTAATGCCTATGAACAATGTCAACTCTCTTTATCTTTGACATCTTCTCCCATTAATTACTGGTCTAGTCTGCTGCATTCTTCTCCCACAGCATCTACTATTTATTCCTACTTACTCTCATCTGCTCCTAACAGGACCAAAACGAAGATGGAACTATCTTAGGAGTCCTATTTAGAGGTTAATTGGTCAATTCTGCTTTGTACAGAAATGTGGACTAATATCAGGAAATCTTCTAGGGTGGCAAATACCACGCAGTCCCTTTTCTTCATATATAATAGACTTTTACTGACTCCTACTCTTTTACGCCTGACACATATTGGACATGTTCTTTGGCACAAGCAGATTTAAAACATCTACATTTTACTTGCCCTTCTGTCCTATGCTTTTGGAAACAGGTTTGGGCTCCGATTAACTTAATTTTTCACACTGCAGTCCCCTTTTCTTACTCCGCCATCTTCCTGGGTAGTCTATCTGAATTTTGGTGCTCATTTTCTTGTGACACAGTATTTTGGACCTATTGTTGGCAGCTGCATTTCAGCAGATCACCAAGAATTAGAAAGACTGTACTAAATTGTCTTTTCAGGCTTGGTGGTATGCGGTCTGCTATAACCATAGACTGGACACAAACTAGGTTTCCCCCATGTCTTTAAAGCTGAAGCACCAGATCTTGTGGTGTCCAGTCACACAGTTCTAAGATGACAGTGCATAATGTTTTTTTGCACTTGCTCCTATTCAACAAGAAGTCCCTCAACCTCCCTGACCTTCCTCCTATATCTGCTTAATATATTTAAGTATGCTATTTTGCTATCATAGTTATGTATGTAATCCAATTGTAATGCACTTGTTGTATCTTCGATTTGTGCGACCAAACTTTTTTTTTGTCTTCTTTCAGACCGTGTATAATCTTTCTTTTTCATATATAAACTGAACTGACTTGTCATGTCTTTTTCATTGCAGAATGTATTTGTATTATATTGTTCCATTCTCCTATGCTTTATTATGTTCTTCATAAACTCATTTCAAAACTTAAAAGATATTTTCCCATTTGAAAATTTTAATTACTCATTTGTCACAGCCTCTTACCATATCCAGTGTTTCACTTCTTTCATTAACTATGTGTCCGGACACCACCCTATTCTATTTTGCCTATACTCTCAATCAGAAATTGAGGGGGTGAGATAGATCTTGGAGGGACTCCCGTCATCACACCATGATGATGTTTACAAGTATTCCGCCTAGCTAATAGATTCCCGCCTGCCATATTTAGATTTGGGTGGGCTGATGCACCGTCCGTGTTGACAGACTGTTTTCGTCACGTAAATTGCTCACCACTGTCAATGCTGCAGACTCCTCAGCTGGCTAACATTACTCTGTCACCGTCAAAGCATATTTAGATTTCACAGTTGTGCTGGCTTTGTCCTAGCCACAGATTTCCAAAGGGGGGATTCTGTTGCAGGACGCAATTAACTTTGCACTATTCCCGTGGCTTGTGCATTGGTGCTAGCATCATACACCTGATGTCCTTTGGGTAATTGTTTTCACCTGCACACCAAACCATAAAACACGCTCTATTTCAGACCATGATCCTTTGCCATTCCACTGCAGCAGAACATTGTCCCTGAGCACTTTTTCTGAGGTCAGTTTTTTTTGTTGCTTTCTCTGTTTCATGTTCATTTTCTCTTTTTTTATTTATTATCTTGTGGGTTGTTAAATTAATTTAATTTTATCATCTCATAATAGAAGGGAGAAGAAATCCATCTTTTACTGAGTGAGTATTGGCAGTCATGGTGGATGAAATTATTAGAGTAGAGCAACATTTGTTTGGATCCCAAGTATTAAATACAAATATAGCTCGGAAAAGGCAAACGTGGGCCAGAAAAGTTGACGGAGTGAATGCTGTAGCAAACAACCTGTACACACAAGAGGAAATAATGAAGGTTGAAGGACCTGTGGGAGAGAGTGCTTTCCCTGGCCTCTAAGCGACACTGGGAAGACCAGAGGGCTGGTGGTGGTTCTACCAGCTCCCCGTACTAACTTTTCCCTGGGAGGAGAAGGTCTTGCAGATCCTATATCTTGAAAGGTTGACAGGAATTGCTGGTGGAGTGGAGACGGTTAAGTTATGCTTTTGAAAGTACCACTAAGCCTAAATGTCATTTTTGCTTTTAATTAAGCTGTTGCTAATCTGTATTGCACCTCTTGTAAACATACAAACCAATATATAAACATATTTCACTTTCAAATTTGTTTAGGAAATTTGTAGCATTATTGTTGTTTCTCTCGCTTTACTAATTGTTAAGAGGTGTTGTCAA
Source organism: Triturus cristatus (assembly GCF_964204655.1). Classification (NCBI taxonomy): domain Eukaryota; kingdom Metazoa; phylum Chordata; class Amphibia; order Caudata; family Salamandridae; genus Triturus; species Triturus cristatus. The sequence continues at coordinate 541,307,915 of NC_140594.1, read as the reverse complement.
TGTGGGTTTTCTTTATGTTAAAATGTTTTTTTTTCCTTGTTTCTTTGTTTGTCTGAACATATTTTGTTGTACTTAAGATTACAGGTCTCAATCTTCATTTAATTTCACATGTTGTTATGGTGCTTGTGAGTGTTTTTTCACCTAATAAAATATCTCATATATGTGTTTTATATTGTAAATGTCTGTTTATTTTTACTACATATATTTCACTAGGTTTATTCAACTTACAATTTTACAAGTGTTGTCAATGTTAAATTGAAATGACTACAACTAGCATGATGCCTTTTGTTTTGTTTTAGAGAAATAATATTGCAATGGTATTTTGATCATTCTCTCTCTTCTTTATAGGTATTTTCACATATGTTTAAGTCATATGTATTTATCAATCTTCATTTTATACCATTTAAAAAAATAAATGTTTGGTTACATTTTGTATGTTGTTACTTTCTAGTAATTTCATTAAATTGATGTATTTGTTTCACAAACCAAGTAATGTTTGTCATGTTGTATGCTGAATATAAGTTGTTTTGATAATAAATGTACTTTGCAATCTTTATATGATGACTAATTGTATTTATCCTTCTAGGTTTTTTTATTTACAAAATCTCCCCCAGCTAAGCCTTAGATTGGTTTATTTTGCATTTCTCCTCTCTTCTGTGTTGTTTTGAATGTTTGCAACATTTTATGTATACTTCCTAATTTTTGCCCCATTTCAGGACATCATTTTACCTGCTTTTTAGAAGTAGTTGTGTCTGTAATTAAAACAATTGTTGTTATTTACCATAATCCTAACAAAAGATATATTCACCATAAAATCCCTTTTTCCTTTTAGTTTGCCTCATTTTTTGCAACAAACTCGCTTGATGTATCATCCAGATTATTTAATTATTTTTTCTTTTATAATAGGTTCAACACCCAGAGTAAGTGGACAACCATCTGTCACTAATACTGATGAAACCTCCATACCAGGAACAAGCCTCTAGTGAGGAATCGACTTCTGCAAGCCCGATTGATGAGGAAGAGGCTGGTCCATCTGGTGTGCCTGGGCAGACAGCTACAATGAGTCTCACTCAGCCCACACCTACACCTGACACCCCGGCTGTTGCCAAACCTCAGTGTCTGGATACCTCCACATACTGTGTCCAAAGGAACATCACACAAATCTTGTGCCCCCCAGTCATGGCTGCTGTTGATCCAGCACCACCACCACCTCCAGTTAAGTCAGGAGCCAGTAGTATGGGACACACTGAGTCAAGGACATGGGGTAGTGGGGGTAGAGGTCGTGGGATGGAATCTGTGGGCCAGCAAAGTGAGGCCTTGGGTTTGTTCTCACTCAGGCCACCATCATTCAAGTCTTGGGATCCCTCAATCAGTTCCAAGACATGATGGGGCATGTCCTTTCAAAACTCCGGAAGATTAGACAGTTGCAAAGGGAGCAAAATGTTCAGATGGACAATCTAAACTCATATTTGGGCACCCTGACTAGAGTTTAGCACGATTGTTTTATCCATATGGACAGGGCTTTTCCAGGACGGTCTTCCCCTTTCTGTGGTCCAACAACATCTAGGTCTACTTCATTACTACATCTGCCCAGTGGCATAACAAAAGTTTAAGGGGCCCACCTGCCATGTACACGGAGGGTCCCGCGCTCCAGATTTAATACGGAGTGCTCAGGCCTAAGTACTGTGCTGAGGGGGCCCCCCTACAACTCGGGGCCCCCCCGCACTACAGGGGATGTGGGGGCCTGTGATACGCCCCTGCATCTGCCTCAGTAACAGAAAAGGAGGCCCTGCTTCAAGAGGAAACGTGCATCTACCTCAGTCCCTGAAACTGTGGATTCAACAGTTGCCCTCAGGGAGGGACTTTCCTCCAGACCACCCATAGAGGATGACAAGACTTCCACCACCACCAGCAAGAGACGCAAAACCCAATTTCCTCTAGTGTATTTCTGCCATTCACTCTGAAATATTTTCTATTTTCTGTACAAATCTACCTTTTTGATGCCAGTTGTATTTTGTAGATTGGATTTCAAACAATTTTGGCTCTTCAATATTAGTTTCATTCACCTTGATAAACTTATTACGTTTTTGTTAGTTTTTTGTTTTCATCCTGTTTTAGTTTATATGTTTTTGTTGAATAAAATGAAAACAATACAAAGACTGGTGTTGTAATATTTTCTCAGTGGATTCATTTTTTTTGTTCAATCATACATTTAAAAAAAAGTTAAATTAAAAAAGGCTATTTATTCATAGACAAATTCCATGTAGTTAATGTTTTCCACATTTTTAAAATGACAATAAATACCAAAAACCAAAAATCAAAAACTAGTATTTGATTTAATTCGAATAAAGAAATGTTTCTCATATTTTCATAATACATTATAACAGAAGCTTAATCGAAAGATGTCATGCTATATTCTCATTTACAGTTCCAGGCTTTGCCACCATGAATGAATGAGAGATAACAAAAAAAATCTGATTAAATAGGCAAACTCTTATTGATTTATTTCGTAAGCTTGAGCCAGCTGTTCTGCCTCTGTCATGAATGATGCAATATGTGACATCATCAGCAGTGCATTGCGGGCGTGGAGTTATAGTTAGCAGAACTAACTATAACGGAGGAATTTCTATGGTTTTGTACGAGTGAAATGGCCTGCTAACTATAACACCCCTGAAACCTATGTTTTTTTCTGTGAATTTATAAGGTTTTTTAAATGCTAATTTCTAACTATAACGTCTCTGAAACCTATGTTTTTTTCAGTGAATTTCAAAGCTTTTTTAAATGCTAATTTCTAACTATAACGTCTCTGAAACCTATGGTTTTTTTCAGTGAATTTCAAAGGTTTTTTTTAACTGCTAATTTTTAAGTGTGATAGTAGTTATACCTATTTTTTTGTACTGATTTTCTACAGTTTTTTAACTGTTTATTATAAATATTTTATTCGTTAAGTAACATTATAAATTTTTCTGAAAAATGCGAGAATTTAAAAAAAAAATCAAACTGAAATATTGATATTTTTTTGTTGTTTTCATTTTTTATTTTAATATATTTATATTATTTCCTTTCCTTTCCTTGGGTGCGCGGATTCTAGCCACCATTTTAGAAAAGTCGTGAAGGATCCGCGTACGGTGAGTGATGTCTGCGTGTTTTTCAGTTACATCATATACATTTAATATTACGTGATGTGCGCGATTGGTATGCGACCAGTCCGCGACTCCTGCTCCCGCGCATTTGCGACACATGCGCATTACGGTACGAGATGCATGCGCAGTGGCGGGTCCCGCGTGACGTCAAATACATGCTGGGGCACGCTGGGTGTGCTACTCCCGCCAAAGATTTGTATGTTCCAAAATTATATGTATGTGTCTTTAATATATATATATTAGGGCAAGAGATTATCTAAGATAGGCACAAAAACAATATATTTGTACTTATAATAAACTCGCAAAGTCGGTGCGTGCATCGTGAGCGCAGAGAACCAGGTCAGCAGAGCTGCTGTAGAGCCAGAAAAACTGGTCAGCAGAGCCATTGTAGAGCCATAGAACCAGGTCACCAGAGCTGCTCTAGAGCCTAAGAAGCATGTCAGCAGAGCTGCTCTAGAACCAGAGACCCAGGTCAGCAGAGCTGCTCTAGAGCCAGAGATCCAGGTCAGCAGAGCTGCTCTAGAGTCCAAGAACCAGGTCAGCAGAGCTGCTCTAGAGCCAGAGAACCAGTTCAGCAGAGCTGCTTTAGAGGGAGAGAACCAGGTCAGCAGAGCTGTTTTAGAGCCAGAGAACCAGGCCAGCAGAGCTGCTCTAGAGCCTAAGAACCAGGTCAGCAGAGCTGCTCTAGAGCCAGAGAACTAGGTCAGCAGAGCTGCTGTAGAGCCAAAGAAATCATGCCAGGAGAGCTGCTTTATAGGGAGAGAACGAGGTCAGCAAAGCTGCTCTAGAGGGAGAGAACCCGGTCGGCGGAGCTGCTCTAGAGCCAGAGAACCATGTCAGCAGATCTCCTTTAGAGCCATAGAACCGGGTCAGCAGAGCTGCTTTAGAGCCAGAGAACCAGGTCAGCAGAGCTGTTGTAGAGCCTGAACCCCAAATCAGCAGAGCTGCTCTGTAGCCTAAGAACTAACCCTGGGCGTAGTTCGCGAAGTAGCACTTCGCGAAGCTACGCAAAGTGCACTTCGCACTACGCGAGCTACGCCTAGCACTTCGCGAACTGCTTGGTACCTTGTTCGCACTGTGCCAGATGTCGTTTTCAATGATTGCACAGTGCGGACAAGCAACCGGCACTGTGCAATCATTGAAAATGGCATCTTGCACAGTGCGAGCTGTAGTTTTCTGCTGCTCGAGTAGATTTTTACTCGAGCAGGAGCTTTCTCAACGCGAACTGGTAGTTTCTCATCGCGAGCGGTCGCGAGCATACGTGACCACTCGCAATGAGAAACCTGACCTCCTCGCGTTGGGAATCTGGCCGGGAGGTTTATTTTCCATGCTCGCGATCGCCAACTTGATGTTGCTGATCGCGAACAAGGAAAAAGTCTCACCGGGATGTCATTTTGCTTGCTTGCGGTCGCCAACTTGACGTTGAGGACCGCGAGCAAGCAAAAACTGACTGCAGCACTACGCAACACTACGCTACTCGTGTTCGCACTGTGCTACGTGCAATTCGCGTAGTGCGAAGTAGTGCAAACTTCGCAAACTACGCGAGCGTAGCGTAGTGCTTTGCCCAGGCTTACTAAGAACTAGGTCAGCAGAGCTGCTCTAGAGCCAGAGAACCAGGTCAGCAGACCTGCTGCAGAGCCAGAGAAACCAGGTCAGCAGAGCTGCTTTGGAGCAAGAGAATCAGATAAGCAGAGCTGCTTTGGAGCCAGAGAACCAGGTCAGCAGAGCTGCTTTAGAGCCAGAGACTGACTGACTGACACTGACTGACTGACAATGACTGATTGACACTGACTGACACTGATTGACTGACACTGACACTGACTGACACTGATTGACTGACACTGACTGACTGACACTGACTGACACTGACTGACTGACACTGACTGAAACTGATTGACTGACATTGACAGACACTGATTGACTGACACTGACACTGACATACTGACTCTGATTTACACTGACTGACAGACACTGACTGACACTGATTAACTACTCTCTACTACTCTACTACTCACTCTCTACTTCTCTCTACTACTCTCTCTCTAATACTCACTCTCTACTACTCTCTACTGCGCCCTCTCTACTACTCTACTACTCTCTACTACTCTCTCTCTACTACTCACTCTCTACTACTCTCTACTATTCACTCTCTACTACTCCACTACTCTCTACTACTCACTCTCTACTACTCCACTACACTCTACTACTCACGCTCTACTACTCACTCTCTACTACTCTACTACTCTCTCTCTACTACTTACTCTCTATTTCTCACTCTTTACTACTCTCTACTACTCACTCTCTACTACTTTCTACTACTCTCTCTCTACTACACACTCTCTACTACTCACTCTACTACTCTCTACTACTCACTCTCTACAACTCTCTCTACTACTCACTCACTACTACTCACTCTCTACTACTCGCTCTCTACCACTCTCTACTACTCACTCTCCACTACTCACTCTCTACCACTCACTCTCTACTACTCTCTACTAATCACTCTCTACTACTCACTCTCTACTAGTCTACTACTCTCTACTACTCTCTACTATGCACTCTCTATTACTCTACTACTCTCTACTACTAACTCTCTACTACTCACTCTCTACTACTCTCTACTACTCACTCTCTACTACTCCACTACTCTCTACTACTCACTCTCTACTACTCACTCTCTGCTACTCTACTACTCTCTACTACTCTCTCTACTACTCACTCTGCTACTCTCTACTACTAACTCTACTACTCTCCACTTCTCTCTACCACTCACTCTCTACTACTCTCTCCCTACTACTTACTCTCTACTACTCTCTCTACTACTCTACTACTCTCTCTCTACTACTTACTCTCTATTACTCACTCTTTACTACTCTCTACTACTCACTCTACTACTTTCTACTACTCTCTCTCTACTACACACTCTCTACTACTCACTCTACTACTCTCTACTACTCACTCTCTACAACTCTCTCTCTACTACTCACTCACTACTACTCACTCTCTACTACTCGCTCTCTACTACTCTCTACTACTCACTCTCCACTACTCACTCTCCACTACTCACTCTCTACTACTCACTCTCTACTACTCTCTACTGATCACTCTCTACTACTCACTCTCTACTAGTCTACTACTCTCTACTATGCACTCTCTATTACTCTACTACTCTCTACTACTAACTCTGTACTACTCACTCTCTACTACTCTCTACTATTCACTCTCTACTACTCCACTACTCTCTACTACTCACTCTCTACTACTCCACTACTCTCTACTACTCACTATCTACTACTCACTCTCTGCTACTCTACTACTCTCTACTACTCTCTCTACTACTCACTCTCTGCTACTCTCTACTACTAACTCTACTACTCTCCACTTCTCTCTACCACTCACTCTCTACTACTCTCTCCCTACTACTCACTCTCTACTACTCTCTCTACTACTCTACTACTCTCTCTCTACTACTTACTCTCTATTACTCACTCTTTACTACTCTCTACTACTCACTCTCTACTACTTTCTACTACTCTCTCTCTCTGCTACACACTCTCTACTACTCACTCTACTACTCTCTGCTACTCACTCTCTACAACTCTCTCTCTACTACTCACTCACTACTACTCACTCTCTACTACTCACTCTCTACTAGTCTACTACTCTCTACTACTCTCTACTATGCACTCTCTATTACTCTACTACTCTCTAATACTAACTCTCTACTACTCACTCTCTACTACTCTCTACTATTCACTCTCTACTATTCACTCTCTACTACTCCACTACTCTCTACTACTCACTCTCTACTACTCACTCTCTGCTACTCTACTACTCTCTCTAATGCTCACTCTCTGGTACTCTCTACTACTAACTCTACTACTCTCCACTTCTCTCTACCAATCACTCTCTACTACTCTCTTCCTACTACTCACTCTCTACTACTCTCTCTACTACTCTACTACTCTCTCTCTACTACTTACTCTCTACTACTCACTCTTTACTACTCTCTACTACTCACTCTCTACTACTTTCTACTACTCTCTCTACTACACACTCTCTACTACTCACTCTACTACTCTCTACTACTCACTCTCTACAACTCTCTCTCGACTACTCACTCACTACTACTCACTCTCTACTACTCGCTCTGTACTACTCTCTACTACTCACTCTCCACTACTCACTCACCACTACTCACTCTCCACTACTCACTCTCTACTACTCACTCTCTACTACTCTCTACGAATCACTCTCTACTACTCACTCTCTACTAGTCTACTACTCTCCACTACTCTCTACTATGCACTCTCTATTACTCTACTACTCTCTACTACTAACTCTGTACTACTCACTCTCTACTACTCTCTACTATTCACTCTCTACTACTCCACTACTCTCTACTACTCACTCTCTACTACTCCACTACTCTCTACTACTCACTCTCTACTACTCACGCTCTGCTACTCTACTACTCTCTACTACTCTCTCTACTACTCACTCTCTGCTACTCTCTACTACTAACTCTACTACTCTCCACTTCTCTCTACCACTCACTCTCTACTACTCTCTCCCTACTACTCACTCTCTACTACTCTCTCTACTACTCTCTACTATTCACTCTCTACTACTCCACTACTCTCTACTACTCACTCTCTACTACTCCACTACTCTCTACTACTCACTCTCTACTACTCACTCTCTGCTACTCTACTACTCTCTCTACTACTCACTCTCTGCTACTCTCTACTACTAACTCTACTACTCTCCACTTCTCTCTACCACTCACTCTCTACTACTCTCTCTCTACTACTCACTCTCTACTACTCACTCTACTACTCTCTACTACTCACTCTCTACTACTCTCTCTCTACTACTTTCTATTACTCTATACTACTCACTCTCTAGTACTCCCTCTCTACTACTCTCTACTACTCACTCTCTACTACTCACTCTCTACTACTCACTCTGCTACTCTCTACTGCTCACTCTCTCCTACTCTCTCTACTACTCTCTACTACTCTCTACTACTCACTATCTACTCGCTATTACTCACTCTCTACCTCTCTCTACTTATCTCTCTACTACTCTCTACCTCTCTACCTCACTGCCTCTCTACCTCTACCTCTCTACCTCTACCTCTCTACCTCAACACCTCTCCCTCTACACCTTTACCTCTCTACCTCTCTCTACACGCACACATATGCACATATAAATGCATATATATGCATATGCATTTATATGTATGTGTATATATATATACTTATATACATAAATATATAAACATATTTATAATCTGCATAGCTATATAAATACAAATATAAATGCTTGCATACATATACATATACATATATGTATACATATGCATGTTATGTACATGAAAGTTTGAAAAACACTAATACAAGCAAAGCTATAAAGCCACCTAATTACAAACAGAATTGCTTTAACTTAAACGAGGGCAAGACCTATTGCATTTTCAATGCTTGTTTACTTTGGTTCCATCAAGAAGGCATTCAGATGTGTCGCACATTTGCCATAAATTCTGAATGTTAGCACTCTTGTTGCTCATTAGATCACTGTAGTAAAGCTACTGCTCACCATGAAAGTCTGCTGCTGGTATTGAAAGTGCATGTTTCAGTCTGCATGTCAGACTTTTTTAATGAAATAGAAGAGGATTTTTAGAAGTCACTCAAAATGTGCCCTAAGTTTTCTTTTTTCAGCACTAATCATAATTTCTATGGCAAAATGAACCCCCTCATTGTGTTCCTTTTAAAATAAACTACTCACTCTCTACTACTCACTCGCTACTACTCTCTACTACTCATTCTACTACTCTTTACTACTCACTCTCTGCTACTCTCTCTACTACTCTCTACTATCTACTACTCACACTCTACTCTCTACTCTCTACCTCTCTCTACCTTTCTATCTATTATCTAACTATAACATGTGTGAAACCTATGGTTTTTTAAGTGAATTTGCAAGGTTTTTTAAATGCTAATTCCTAACTATAATGTGTATGAAACCTATGGTTTTTTCAGTGAATTTGTACGTTTTTTTAAATGCTAAGTTATGTATGTATTATTATTTTTTTTATATATTTATTTTACAATTTTTTGGGGGTTTTTCACCCTGCCCCCTTTTCACGTTCGCCACCTTCCATTTTCACTCTCGCACTGAAAACAAACAAAATGGCGGCTGACACTTCCTGATTTCGACCGATTCAAACGTTGACTAACATGTAACCCCCAATCATGATTACGCTCGCGCACGTTAGGGTGCTCGCACGGTGCACGCACGGTACGCGCTTATAGATATTTATATGCTTTTAAATGCTATTGTCTCAGGAACTACTGAACAGAATGACACCAGACCTGCAAAAGGCACTTCCCTGACCTGAGGACTACCTCTCTACCAAATTTCAAGTAATTCTGTTCAGCCGTTCGGGCTGTACCTTCGACTAAAGGTCCTATGGGAAAATGCATGGGGAAAATGTGTTTTGGGACCCCCCTTTTTTCTTGGCCCCCACTTGACGAATCGACCTGAGACTTTCAGGGTAGGAGCTGAGTGGAGCGCCCCATTAGTTTTGAAAATTTCGCGAGAATTCGTCAACCGGCGCCAAAGTTATTCAAAATAGAATTTTCAGATTTCCTATGATAACACAGTCCTAACTATAACTATCTACTGGCGACCGCCAGTAGATAATATATACATATACAATCTGCATATCTATATAAATACAAATATAAATGCATGCATACATATACACATAAATATATGCATACATATGCAAGTTATGCACATGAAAGTTTGAAAAACACTAATAAAATCAAAGCTGAAAAGCCACCTAATTACAAACAGAATTGCTTTTACTTAAACGAGGGCGAGACCTATTGCATTTTAAATGCTTATTTACTTTGGTTCCATCAAGGAGGCATTCAGATGTGTCACACATTTGCCATTAGATCACTGTAGTAAAGCTACTGCTCACCAGGGAAGTCTGCTGCTGGTATTCAAGGTGCATGTTTCAGTCTGCATGTCAGAATTTTTTAACGAAATAGAAGAGGATTTGAGAAGTCAAAATGTGCCCTAATTTTTCTTTCTGCAGCACTAATCATAATTTCTATGGCAAAATGAACCCCCTCATGTTGTTCCTTTGCAAATTAAATATTTTAAGAGTTACCACTTTATTCCAATCAAGATGGCTTCAGGTGTGCCATACGTTTGTCATAAGTAGGACTGTTAGCACTCTAGTTGTTCTTTAGAACACTCTGGGAGGCATCAACTGACTGTCTCTGCCCTTATTGGATGTACATGTTTTACTGAGAATGGCAGACTTCATTCTCACATTACTGAGAAAGATAATGTGAATTTACAGAAAATATGCTCTCAGTTTAGCTTATAGATCACCTTCCAAACCTCTGTGGGAAAAGCATGAGAAAATAGTTTTCTCTCAAACATGATTCAGGATATCCCAGCAGAATGCTTTTTCAAATGGTACAATCACCTTAGAACACACCACAATTCCTAAAATGAGTATGGAACCATCAACAAATGATTTATAATGTAACTTAAGTCTTAAAACCTTCTATTAACTGCAATGCTTTTTAATGAGGTGCTATCATGTATATTGGTCCCAAGAGGGCTGCCAACACTTCTTGGATGAAGTGCTGACAGCCAATCAGATCTCACAAAGAGATGTGTGGTTAGGCTCTGCCCAGATATATCTATGATTTTACTTTTGATTTTCTCAGCAACTACTGAACGGATTTACACCATTTAACCAAAAGGAATGAGTGTGAACCAAGGGCTACCTCTTTGCCAAATTTTGTGTAATTCCGCTCAGCAGTTCGGGCTGCAGCTGCGATTAATGGTTCCTATGGAAAATTGCATGGGAAAAACACGTTTTGGGAGCCTTCTTTTTTCTCAGCACCTACTTGATGAATCACCCCGAGACTTTCAGGATAGGAGCGGACTGGAGCGCCCCACCAGTTTTGACGAAGATTCGTCAACCGGAGCCAAAGTTATTCCAATTAGAATGTTGCGGATTTCCTATGGATAATAGGTCCTAACTATAACTATCTACTGGCGTCCGCCAGTAGGTAATATATATATATATATATATATATATAGGAGGTTCATTTTGCCATAGAAATTATGATTAGTGCTGCAGAAAGAAAAATTAGGGCACATTTTGACTCTCAAAACCTCCTCTATTTCATTGAAAAATTCTGACATGCAGACTGAAACAAGCACTTTGAATACCAGCAGCAGACTTCCCTGGGGAGCAGTAGCTTTGCTACAGTGATCTAATGAGCAACTAGAGTGCTACCATTCAGAATTTATGGCAATTGTGTGACAAATCTGAATGCCTTCTTGATGGAACCAAAGTAAACAATCATTGAAAATGCAATAGGTCTCGCCCTCGTTTAAGTTGAAGCAATTCTCTTTGTAATTAGGTGGCTTTTTAGCTTTGCTTATATTAGTGTTTTTCAAACCTTCATGTACATAACATGCATATGCATGCATATATGTATATGTATGCATGCATTTATATTTGTATTTAAATAGATATGCAGATTATATATATGTTTATATATGTATGTATATATCTACACATACATATATATAAATGCATATGCATGTATATGCATATATATATATGCATATATGTGTGTGTAGAGAGAGGTAGAGAGAGGTAGAGAGGTAGAGGTGTAGAGGTAGAGAGGTAGAGGTAGAGTAGTAGAGAGAGAGGTACAGAGGTAGAGATTAGAGGATGAGCAATAGAGAGTAGAGAGTGAGTAGTAGAGAGCAGTAGAGATTATAGAGAGAGTAGCAGAGAGTGAGTAGTAAAGAGTAGTAGAGTGAATAGTAAAGTGAGTAGTAGAGAGTAGTAGAGAGTGAGTAGTAGAGAGTAGTAGAGAGTGGGTAATAAAGAGTGAGTAGTAGAGAGTAGTGGAGAGTGAGTAGTAGAGGGAGTAGTAGAGAGTAGTAGAGAGTGAATAGTAGAGAGTGAATAGTAGAGAGAGAGTAGTAGGGAGTAGTAGAGTAGTGGAGAGTGAGTAATAAAGAGTGAGTAGTAGAGAGTAGTGGAGTGGTAGAGAGTGAGTAGTAGAGAGTAGTAGAGAGTGAGTAGTAGAGTGAGTAGTGGGGAGTAGTAGACAGTTAGTAGTAGAGTGAGCAGTAGAGAGAAGTAGAGAGCAAGTAGTAGAGAGCAAGTAGTAGAGAGTGTGTAGTAGAGAGTGAGTAGTAGAGAGTGAGTAGTAGAGAGAATAGTAAAGAGTGAGTAGTAGAGAGAGTAGTAGAGTAGTAGAGACTGAGAAGTAGAGTGAGTAGTGGAGAGTAGTAGAGAGCGAGTAGTAGAGAGTGAGTAGTGGAGAGTGAGTAGTAGAGAGTAGTAGAGTGAGTAGTAGCGAGTGAGCAGTAGATAGTAATAGAGAGTGAGTAGTAGAGCGAGAGTAGTAGAGAGTGAGTAGTAGAGCGAGAGTAGTAGAGTGTAGTAGAGAGTGAGTAGTAGAGAGTAGTAGAGAGTGAGTAGTAGAGTAATAGAGAGTGAGTGGTAGAGAGTAGTAGAGAGAGGTAGAGTGAGTAGTAGAGAGTAGTAGAGAGTGAGTAGTAGAGAGAGTAGTAGAGAGTGAGTAGTAGAGAGTGAGGAGTGGAGAGTGAGTAGTAGAGAGTAGTAGAGAGAGAGTAGTAGAGAGTGAGTAGTAGAGAGAGAGTAGTAGAGAGCGAGTAGTAGAGAGTGAGTAGTAGAGTGAGTAGTAGAGAGTAGTAGAGAGTGAGTAGTAGAGAGTGAGTAGTAGAGTGAGTAGAAAAGAGAAATAGAGAGTAGTAGAGAGTGAGTAGTAGAGAGTAGTAGAGATAGAGAGTAGTAGAGAGTAGTAGTGAGTGAGTAGTAGAGAGTGAGTAGTAGAGAGAGAGTAGTAGGGAGTAGTAGAGTAGTAGAGAGTGAGTAGTCGAGAGTAGTGGAGTAGTAGAGAGTGAGTAGTAGAGAGTAGTAGAGTGTGAGCAGTAGAGTGAGTAGTAGGGAGTAGTAGAGAGTGAGTAGCAGAGAGAAGAGTAAAGAGTGAGTAGTAGAGAGAGTATTAGAGAGTTGTAGAGAAGTAGAGAGTGAGTAGTAGAGAGTAGTAGATAGTGAGTAGTAGAGAGTGAGTAGTAGAGAGTGAGTAGTAGAGAGTAGTAGAGAGTGAACAGTAGAGCGAGAGTAGTAGAGAGTGAGTAGTAGAACGAGAGTAGTAGAGTGAGTAGTACAGAGTGAGTAGTAGAGAGTAGTAGAGAGTGAGTAGTAGAGTAGTAGAGAGTGAGTGGTAGAGAGAGGTAGAGTAAGTAGTAGAGAGTAGAAGAGAGTTAGTAGTAGAGAGAGTAGTAGAGAGTAGTAGAGTAGTAGAGAGTGAGTAGTAGAGAGTGAATAGTAGAGAGAGTAGTAGAGAATAGTTGAGTAGTAGAGAGTGAGTAGTAGAGAGTGAGTAATAGAGAGCGAGTAGTAGAGAGTGAGTAGTGGAGAGTGAGTAGTAGAGAGTAGTAGACCGCGAGTAGTAGAGACCGAGTAGTAGAGAGAGAGTAGTAGAGAGCGAGTAGTAGAGAGTGAGTAGTAGAGAGTGAGTAGCAGAGTGAGTAGTAGAGAGCAGTAGAGAGTAGTAGAGAGAGAGTAGTAGAGAGTGAGTAGTAGAGAGTAGTATGAGAGAGTAGTAGAGAGTGAGTAGTAGAGAGGGAGTAGTAGAGAGTGAGTATTAGAGTGAGTAGTAGAGAGTAGTATTGAGTGAGTAATAGAGAGTGAATAGTAGAGAGAGTAGGCGAGAGTAGTAGAGAGTGAGTAGTAGAGAGTGAGTAGTAGAGTGAGTAGTAGAGAGTAGTAGAGAGTGAGTAGTAGAGAGTAGTAGTAGAGAGTAGTAGAGAGAGAGAGTAGTAGATAGTGAGTAGTAGAGAGTAGTATAGAGTGAGTAGTAGAGAGTGATTAGTAGAGAGTGAGTAGTAGAAAGAGAGTAGTAGGGAGTAGTAGAGTAGTGGAGAGTGAGTAGTAGAGAGTAGTGGAGTAGTAGAGAGTGAGTAGTAGAGAGTAGTAGAGGGTGAGTAGTAGAGTGAGTAGTAGGGGGTAGTAGAGAGTGTGTAGTAGAGAGTGAGTAGTAGAGAGATAGTAGTAGAGAGAATACTAGAGAGTGAGTAGTAGAGAGAGTAGTAGAGTGTAGTAGTGTTGTAGAGAGTTAGTAGTAGAGTGAGTAGTAGAGAGTAGTAGAGAGCGAGTAGTAGAGAGTGAGTAGTGGAGAGTGAGTAGTAGAGAGTAGTAGAGAGTGAGTAGTAGAGAGTGAGTAGTAGAGAGTGAGTAATAGAGATTAGTAGAGAGTGAGTAGTAGAGCGAGAGAAGTACAGAGTGAGTAGTAGTGCGAGAGTAGTAGAGATAGTAGTAGAGATTGAGTAGTAGAGAGTAGTAGAGAGTGAGTAGTAGAGTAGTAGAAAGTGAGTGGTAGAGAGTAGTAGAGAGAGTTAGAGTGAGTAGAGAGTAGTAGAGATTGAGTAGTAGAGAGAGTAGTAGAGAGTAGTAGAGTAGTAGAGAGTGAGTACTATAGAGTGAATAGTAAAGAGAGCAGTAGAGAGTAGTTGAGTTGTAGAGAGTGAGTAGTAGAGAGCGAGTAGTAGAGAGTGAGTAGTAGAGAGTAGTAGAGTGAATAGTAGAGAGGGAGTAGTAGAGAGAGAGTAGTAGAGAGTGAGTAGTACATTAGTAGAGAGTGAGTGGTAGAGAGTAGTAGAGAGTAGTAGAGTGAGTAGTAGAGAGTAGTAGAATGAGTAGTAGAGAGTGAGTAGTAGAGAATAGTAGAGAGACTAGTAGCGAGTGAGTAGTAGAGAGAGAGTAGTTTAATTTAAAAGGAACACAAGGAGGGGGATCATTTTGCCATAGAAAGTATGATTAGTGCTGCAAAAAGAAAATTACGTCACATTTTGAGTGACTTCTAAAAATCCTCTTCTATTTCATTAAACAATTCTGACATGCAGACTGAAACATGCACTTTCAATACCAGCAGCAGACTTCTCTGGTGAGCAGTAGCTTTACTACAGTGATCTAATGAGCAACAAGAGTGCTAGCATTCTGAATTTATGGCAAATATGTGACACATCTGAAGGCCTTCTTGATGGAATCAAAGTAAAAAACTGAAAGTATTCCTACTGAGGAGGCTGTAGTAAATGAGGAAATTAGGAAACTTCATAACAAATAAGTCTCCCAAGATGGCCACCAGAGACAAAAGAACCCAAATGTAGCACAAATATCACCCAGATATAGCCCAAGTATAGCCCAATGACAGAATGTTCCAGAGTGTTCTAAAGAACAACTAGAGCGCTAACAGTCTAATTTGTGACAAAAGTATGGCGCACCTGAAGCCATCTTGATTGGAATAAAGTGGTAACACTTAAAACATTTAATTTGCAAAGGAACAAAATGAGGGGGTTGATTTTGCCATAGAAAATATTATTAGTGCTGCAGAAAGAAAAAATAGGGCACATTTTGACTTCTCAAATCCTCTTCTATTTCACAAAAAAATTCTGACATGCAGACTGAAACATGCACTTTGAATACCAGCAGCAGACTTCGCTGGTGAGCAGTAGCTTTACTACATTGGTTTTAAGGAGCAACTAGAGTGCTAACAGTCAGAATGTATGGCAAATGTGTGACACATCTGAATGCCTTCTTGATGGAACCAAAATAAACAAGCATTGTAAATGCAATAGGTCTCACACTTGTTTAAGTTAAAGCAATTCTGTTTGTAATTAGGTGGCTTTTTAGCTTTGCTTTGATTAGTGTTTTTCAAGTTTCATGTACATAACGTGCATATGTATGCAAATATGTATATGTATATGTATGCATGCATGCATTTACATTTGTATTTATAGATATATATATATATGTTTCTATATGTATGTATATATATATTCACTTAAATAACCATAGGTTTCAGGGTTGTTATAGTTAGCTGAACATTTTTCTCATACAAAACCATTGAAATTCCCACGTTATAGTTAGTTCAGCTAGCTATAACTTGCGCGCCCGCAATGCACTGCTGATGACGTCACATATTACATCACTCATGACATGGTCAGTGACATCACTCATGACATCACTGATGACATCATCCAGTGAATGTGTGTTTTTCTGAAAATTAAATAAGTTTTATATATGTATATCTCAAGGTCGATGGAAGAATAAATGGGTATATAAGAATCAATGTTTAAATATGTAAATATCTGTATCAGTCTCTCACTTTGTGTATAAGTGGCTGCATGGGTTGGTGAGTAGCTCCATGAATGTCTCTATGGGGTATTACTTGGTTTTTCGAGTATGAGTATGAGTGTCTGAGTGTCTGTATGGTTCACTGGGGCGTATTACTTAGTGCATACATGCATGAATGAGTGAGTCACTATTTGTATGTGTTGAAGACAGTATGTGTGCAGGACTGTATGGGTGGATGAGTGTGTGTATGGGTGTGTTAGTGAGTGAATGACTGTCTCAATAGTGTTTTTATAAGTAACTACATATATTTTAAACTAGTATATGTGAGTATTGGTGTATATAAATGAGTATATGTGAGAGTGAGAGATTGGAAGAGTTCCAGTATGAATAAGTATGTGTTTCTATAAGTGATTGTTCAATAGAGTAAGTATGTGTAAGTTTCAGTAGAAGTAAGTGTGGTGGTGTGTGTATAACTGTATATGCAAGTAAATGGATGTTTGATTCCTTTTTAGCATGAGTGACTATGTGTGTGAGTAACTCTATGGATGAGTGGCAGTGTGTAACAGGATGTATAAGTACATATGATGAGTGAGTACATGTATAAGTGACTATATAGGACTGTTGGTGAATGAGTGGATGTGAATGTAAATCTTAGAATTACTGAATTGGTTGTTGTAACTGGTTTTGGTATGTCCATTGTTTTGAAAATCTTAGTTTCCATTTTTGAATGTGTGTATCAAAATGCTAATTCCTAACTATAACGTGCCTGAAACCTATTGTTTTTTTAAGTGAGTTTCAATGTTTTGTTAAATGCTAATTTGTAACTTTAGCGTGCCTGAAACCTATGGTTTTTTCAGTTAATTTCTAAGGTGTTTTAAATGCTAGTTTCTAACTATGCCTACAGAGTTAGGACATGTGAAGAAAGAAGAAAAAACGCACAGAAAGAAAACAAATGCAGAAAGAAGCAACAGAAATCCTCAAAGACGAACAAAAGTGCAGGAAGAAGGAAGACGTGCAGAAAGAACAAACAGAGGAGCAGAAAGAAGCCTTGTTGCAAAATCATCCTGTACCCTCAACTTTTTCAGACGGATACAGGTGGTAACTGACTCTGACTAACCAGTCCTAGAGCCAGTGCTATGCTAAAAGACACTTAGAATACAGTGAAAACACCTACATACACTAGGGAACACAATGTGTTGGGGTATCCTTGTGATTAGCATGACCTCCTCTGTAAGCCCCTAGTATATAATAGGGCAGGGGGATTAAATCTACCTCTTAAAATGCGCCACAGAGTGTGTTTTCACACTGATGAAGGGAGGGGGGGGCCTGAGGTGATATGTGTGCAAACACGCCCTGTGGGCGTTTAAAGTTGGTGGATAAATGCCCCTTCAATCCTGAGGGTCCCTGGGGGCCAACTAACCCACCATGTATGTCCACTAAGCACCACAGAGCTGCGTTGCAGAGAGGTGTAAAAAGGGGCACGGCCTCGGACCACCTCTCTGCAATGCAGTGCAGTGGCGCTTACTGGAAGCACCTGGTGGGCTAGCTGGCCTCCAGGGGCCCTCTGGATTGAAGGGGAATTTTTGACCCAACTTAAAACGCGTACCAGGGCGTGTTTGCACACGTCACCTCAGGCCCCCTCCCCTCCCTTTACCACTGTGTAAACGTGCCTTGTGGCCATTTTAATTTGGGAGATTAAGTCCCCTTGAATCCTGAGGGTTCCTAGGGTCGAACTAGCCCACTAGGTACCTCCAGTAAGCGCCACAGAGCTGCGTTGCAGAGAGGTGTAAAAAGGGGCATGGCCTCTGAACACCTG
This sequence comes from Triturus cristatus, assembly GCF_964204655.1. NCBI lineage: Eukaryota > Metazoa > Chordata > Amphibia > Caudata > Salamandridae > Triturus > Triturus cristatus. The sequence goes on along the minus strand of NC_140594.1, from coordinate 541,289,737 downwards.
TCTGCAATGCAGCTCCATGGTGCATACTGGAGATACCTGTTGGTCTAGTTGGCCCTCAGGGACCCTCAGTATTGAAAGAGAATTAATTCCCCAACTTACAACTCGCCATTGGTAGCATTTGCACAATGGTGAAGGAAGGGGGCGTGGCCTGAGGTGACATATCTGCAACTTTCAAGAGAGGAGCGGACCGGACTACCCCATGAGTTTTGAAAATTTCGCGAAGATTCGTCAACCGGCGCCAAAGTTATTGGAAATATAATGTTGTGAATTTCCTATGGAAAATAGGTCCCAACTATAACGGCCTCGGAGATGGTGATGCGGGTCCGGGATCTGGTTTACCACCTGAACTGCTTCACGTGCAGCACGTGCAACAAGATGCTGACCACCGGGGACCACTTGGGCATGAAGGACAGCCTGGTGTACAACCGCGTGCACTTTGAGAGCCTTATCCACGTGGACGGGGTCCCGGCCAAGGGCCTGGGAGGGGGGCTCAACATTCTGGGGCTGCCCTACTACAACGGGGTGGGGACTGTGCAGAAGGGGCAGCCGAGGAAGAGGAAAAGCACGGGCACGGGGGCCGACCTGGCAGCCTATGCAGGTAAGGGTCATGCCTGACTTCCTCTCTCCTGTTTTACGTTACGTTACGTTACCTCACGTCAACCCATGCTGCACCACGTCTTATATCATGCCCTGTTACTCTTTTGAGAAAGCACGCATATCTGTGCAAAGTGCCAATGGGGTTCATTCATTCTGTGGGAGAGAGGGGGCGGGCAGTCACGTGACCATACCTGAATAATGAGGCATGAGCACAGAAGACAAGATATGCTTTGGGTTTCCTGCAGTAAAGTAGAAGATTGGTGATGTTTTTACGATTAATGGAAATAGGCATTTAATTATTTATTGTCTGATATAGCTCTGCATGCTGTTAGTTATTTGTCGGAGCACTACATCACACTTTCGCGGGGTCCGTTTATAGCATAGATAATGTAATCACAGAAAACAAGACGGCTGCAGTTTGTCCACTTTACCCTCGGGAGTGCTGGAGAACATGACCACAGTAAATATGTTAAATTGTAGTTCTGCACGTCTCCAGTCTTCCCTTAAACTCTAGAGAACATATTCAGAAGATACGTTTATTTATAGCACCGCATGCTGTTGTGACAGCCTTAATGCGCTATATTACACAAATACATACATTTATGTATAGCTATGCTGCCTAAATCGACGCAAAGCACTATGAATGATCACTGTACTAATTTAACCCACTTATTTATTATGATATGTTGTGTAGCTCTGCATTCTGGGCACACTGCTTCGGTGTGCTGGATGACATGATAATTAGCTGCTGTACACATGGGTCTGTCCAGCATTCTGGCTCATATGCATCTGAATTCTCCCTAGAGTGCATGCACTAAATGTTATTTTGTGTACTGCTGCTTTTCTGAAACGCCGTGTGTACGTTGCCAGGTGACAAAGTCATAGCGCTAAATGGAAATAGCACAGAAAACTGCCATGTGCGCATTGTTGGCATGATACGCATAACGCTGCACACGCGACACTGCTCTTAAAGCTGGATGCGATCAGCTGTGAATACGCCTACTCATAGTATTAATTTCCGTACGGCTGCCTCAAAGCACTATATTGTCTGGTTGTTAGATCTATAAGTTGTTTTGTCCTTTGTATAGTTATGCAAGCTGCCTAAGCTGCCTTGGGGCGCTAGACTACTTGGCAACTTGATGCTAGATGCACGTGAATTAGAAACTTATTTTTGTTTTATAAAGGTGTGAGTGCTGCATGGGCTGCCTCTCGACGCTGAAGTACAGCCCTCCATGCTATATGTCTGATTATTGTGCTTGAGCAGCGCTGCATGCTGCCGAAAGCTCAAGAGCACTTGATTAGCTGATGCAAGATACATTGGACAGATGTGTGTATTTATTAGTACAAACGCAGCATTCTAGCTATGCCGAATCTGGGGCTATATCATCTATAAGTGATAGTTATATATGTATACTGAATAGCTGCATTTGTATAGCGCTGCGTGATGCTCTGGCGCCTCGGGAGACTACAGTATATATGCATTTGGTGCTTGATATGTATTTACTGAATCTACATTTATTTATAAGGCGTTGCATGCTTACGACGCTGCCTCAGAGCACTAGAGTACACGATTAAATGACGCTAAATATACTGGTAGATGTGTGCATTGGTATGGCGGTGCCCGTGCCTGCTGCCGATAGCAACAGAGCATAAGTCAGTCTATACTAGCTAGATGTGTTTATTTGTATAGTGCTGAATTCTGTCCAGCCTCCGTCAAAGCACTAGGTTTTATGGTCACTCCTGTAATGTACTAATTGTCAGCATAGTTCTCCATGCTCTCCTGGTTGTCTCTGAGTGCTAGATTATCATCTGGCCGTCCATGATCAGCTCACGCTGTTTGATTGCCCCACCCCCTTAAGCTGCCGCCCCCTTTAAAGCAAGACCTATAATAATAGTTCGAGCTGCTAATCACCCGGATCAAGTGCTGTCAACCTGCTAATTAGCGCAGCGAGGAGGAAGTTCGAATTTTTCGCTTCAGGTAGAAATGCAGGGACTGGAGGCAGAGTGCCTGGTTAAGTGGAACACTGATAAATAGCGGTCTTATTGTTGCAAGGTACCACTTCAGAGGGCTGAATAGCGTTTAAAGGCAGCCCCTGCCCGAGAATGCTTCTAGGAGCCCCTTGCTCATCCAACTGGAGTCCAGGACTCCAGGACAATGGCATGGATCGCAGGGTGACATCACATGGGAATAAACCATGGCTGGAGGGGGTGAGTGTTCAAGAGTTTGCAAGTTTGTCTTTCGGTGAGTGTTCGCCGCGTCTTTCGGTGACTGTTCGCCACTGTGTCTGGTTCTGTGGCCTTGGGGCAACCGGTGTTAAACTCACGTAACACACACCAGGTGCTGCTGGCTGCTGCCCACCCGGGACTGCCCCGCAGTGAGGCACATGCTATGTGTGGCAGGGTGCTTGGGGTGCGGCGTCACTGAGCCGCAGAACTGCTCTCTCTGCCTGTCTGCAAGGTCCATAGAGACTTGGAGCCAGAAAGGTGTGTGTGTGTGATGAGTGCGTGAGGCCTGCAGTGGTGTCTGCCCCTGTGTGTGTGTGTGTGTGCTGAGTGTGTGCGACCTGCAGCAGAGTCTGCCCCTTGATGTATGTGTGCCTTTGTGAATGTGTGTGTATGATGGGGTGTGGCCTGCAGTGGTGTCTGTCCCTGTACACATCTATGTGTGTGAGTGTGTGGGTGGTCATGAGTTCGTGCTTCCTGCTGTGGGATCCGCCCCTGTGTGTGTGGTTGTGTGTGAGTGTATGATGAGTAGGTGTAGCCTCCAGCGGTGTCTGCCCCTGTGTGTGTGCGTATGATGAGTGTGTGCGGCCTGTAGTGGTGAGGGCGTGTGTGTGTTTGTGTGTGTTGATGTTTGTGTATATGAGTGTGTGAGGTCTGTAGTGATGAGTGTGTGTGTTTGTGTATGCTAGTGCTTGTGTATATGATGAGTGTGTGTGGCCTGCAGCAGGGTTCGTGCATGTGTGGTCACGTGTATACTTGTGTGTGAGAAAGTGTACTCGGTTGTTTACTGTTGTTGTTCAAAGTTGTTTCTATGTGTGCACGGGTAGTAACTTATGTGTGTTGGTGTGTGCGCTCTCTGGTTTAGGGGTTGTTGTTCTAGTGTGCACAAGTTGTAAATGGCTTGTGTGTGCTCTCACTGGTTTGTGTGTGGTTAATCATGTGTGTCTGGGTTGAAAGTCGTGTGTGTGCCTTTTCAGGGATGATTTTAGGGATGTATGTGGTGGTGAGCATGTGTGCTTTGAACCCCCATCCCATGCTTGGACACAGTGTATTTACTCGCTGGAGTCTCTGATGTGCTGGCCTCAGAAAACAACTTTCAGTATCGAAGAACGGAGGAAACGAATATCAGACGTGAAAAACTGTGGCACGTGCGTGTGTCCTGCCGTGCAAGGAACCGGTGTGCTTTGCACAATTTCATGAAATAAAAACAGTAGCTGGACACAGGGCAGCGGCTGGCTTGACTGACCAGAGAGTGGCGTGATAAGGTATTTGCACATGGGTGTGAGGAAAAGACATTCAACGGCGATGGTACAAGGGCACGCACAGGCTGTACATACGCACAGGAACAAATCCCGGAAGGCGCTTCAGTAAATCCAACTTAAATTCAACACTTTCTAGGAAACAATGTTCTGAAAAATAGAGCCACTTTATCTAGCTCCCTTCCTAGATTAATGTGCAATTTTATCGATTCAATAGCCATAATACATATATATATATATATATATATATATATATATATATATTCACTGAAAAAACCATAGGTTTCACACACGTTATAGTTAGGAATTAGCATTTAAAAAACCTTGCAAATTCACTGAAAAAACCATAGGTTTCAGACATGTTATAGTTAGCGGAAATTTTACTGATAAAAAACCAATGAAATTCCCCCGTTATAGTTAGTGCAGGCAACTATAACTCACGCGACCGCAATCCTCTGCTGATGCTAATACTGTATTTAGACACTTATTTGCCCATGTCTTCTTCCATAAATTTTTAGCTATACATATATTACAAATATTTTTTTTTCATAAAGACACATATGTCATCAGCAGAAGATTGCGGTCGCGTGAGTTATAGTTGCCTGCACTAACTATAACGGGGGAATTTCATTGGTTTTTTATCAGTAAAATTTCCGCTAACTATAACATGTCTGAAACCTATGGTTTTTTCAGTGAATTTGCAAGGTTTTTTAAATGCTAATTCCTAACTATAACGTGTGTGAAACCTATGGTTTTTTCAGTGAATTTGTACGTTTTTTTAAATGCTAAGTTACTTTACGCCATTCGTGGCGTGCACGCCCACTTAACGCAGTTCGTTCCGTGCGCGCACAGTGCGCTTCGCGCACCGTGCGCGCACAGTGAGCACGCGGTGCGCTTCGCGCACCGCGCGCCCACTTTACGCAGTTGGTGCCGTACACGCAAGGTGGGCACGCAGTGCGCTACGCGCACCGCGTGCCCACGTTACGCACCGTGCGCACATGGAGGACATATTATGCGCTTCCTTGTGATAGGTAATCTGTTAAATTTAATTTGTAAGTGATGACAATAATATGCCATGCACAGAGAGTGTTTTTTTTTTTTATTAAAATTTTTACAGTAAGCGCACCGTACGCGTACGGTAAGCGTAATCGGCGAAATTTTCAAAAAATAAAAATTTACCGTTTTTGGCCTTGGGGGATCTTTGAGGACTCAACTAACATGGCTATGTGCATGGGCGCTGTCTAAACAGCCCCTTTATATGTTTTTTGCCTTTGTTTACAGCCCCCCCTCAGAGTGCGAGAGAGAAAATGGCGGCCGCCGCTTCCTGGTTTCGACCGATTCGAATGTTTACTTAGATGTAACAGCCAATCAGAATCGCGCTCGCGCACGCCACCGTACGCGTACGGTAAGCGCACCGTAAGCGCACCGTAAGCGCACCGTAAGCTGCCACAGATATATATATTGATTTAAAGGCTATTTTCTCAGGATCTACTGAACAGATTTACACCAAACCTACAAAAGGCACTTCCTTGACCTGAGGACTACCTCTCTGCCAAATTTCTAGTAATTCTGTTCAGCCGTTCGGGCTGTAGCTCGTTCTAAAGGTCCTATGGAAAAATGCATGGGAAAAACGCGTTTTGGGACCCCCCTTTTATCTCAGCCCCCACTTGACGAATCCCCCCGAGACTTTCAGGGTAGGAGCGGAGCGTAGCGCCCCACCTATTTTGAGAAATTTGCGAGGATTCGTCGACCGGCGCCAAAGTTATTCAAAATAGAATGTTGAGGTTTTCCTATGGAAAAGGGGTCCTAACTATAACTACCTACTGGCGACCGCCAGTAGGTAATATATATATATATATATATATATATATATATTTAATCTGCGAGATTTGCGCACCCTGCGCGCATTTTGCCAATTTCTTTTTAAAAAAAATATTTTTGGGGGGCCCAGGGTATCCTTGTGGGACCCCCTGAGCAGGCCAAGGGGGTCAGGGTGTTTCTACCCTGCCCCCTTTTCGTGTTTTGTGCGTTTGTTTTTTAGGTTTCTTGTGCCTCTGTTCTACCGAGGCACAAGATGGCTGCCAACACTTCCTGATTTGGAGTGTTGATGGAGTGTTGACAGCCAATTAGAATACAGCTCATGCACGGCAGGATGCGCGTTGGATGCTCTTGAGGTACGCGGATCCTCCGAGGCCGTAGATATATATGTACTTTTAATTGTGATTTTCTAAGGAACTACTGAACGGATTTACACCATTTAAGCAAAAGGCACGAGTCTGAACTGAGGACTACCTCTTTGCCAAATTTGGCATAATTCCGTTCAGCAGTTCGGGCTGTAGCTGCGGCTAAAGGTCCTATGGGAAATTGCATGGGGAAAACACGTTTTGGGATCCCCCTTTTTTATCAGCCCCCACTACACGAATCATCGCAAGATTTTGAGGATATGAGCGGACAGGAGCTGGCCAAACATTTTGAACATTTTTAGGTGATTCGTCAATCGGCGCCAAAGTTATTGGAAACAGAATGTTGCGGATATCCTATGGCAAATAGGTCCTAACTATAACTATCTACTGGCGACCGTAGTAGAGAGTAGTAGAGTGAGTAGAAGAGAGTAGTAGAGAGTGAGTAGTAGAGAGTGTAGTAGAGTAGTAGAGAGTGAGTAGCATAGAGTGAGTAGTAGAGAGAGTAGTAGAGAGTAGTAGAGTAGTAGAGAGTGAGTAGTAGAGAGTGAGTAGTAGAGAGTAGTAGAGAGCGAGTAGCAGAGAATGAGTAGTGGGGAGTGAGTAGTAGAGAGTGAGTAGTAGAGAGTGAGTAGTAGAGAGTGAATAGTAGAGAGTGAGTAGTAGAGAGAGAGTAGTAGAGAGTGAGTAGTAGAGAGTAGTAAAATGAGTAGTAGAGTGTGAGTAGTAGAGCGAGAGTAGTAGAGAGTGAGTTGTCTAGTAGTAGAGAGTGAGTGGTAGAGAGTAGTAGAGAGTAGTAGAGTGAGTAGTAGAGAGTAGTAGAGAGTGAGTAGTAGAGCGTGAGTAGTAGAGAGCAGTAGTAGAGAGTAGTAGAGAGTAGTAGAGTTTGAGTAGTAGAAAGTGAGTAGCAGAGAGTAGTAGCGAGTGAGTAGTAGAGAGTGAGTAGTAGAGAGAGAGTAGTAGAGAGTAGTAGAGAGTGAGTAGTAGACAGTGAATAGTAGAGAGTAATAGAGAGTGAGTAGTAGAGAGAGAGTAGTAGAGAGTAGTAGAGAGTGAGTAGTAGAGAGTGAGTAGTAGAGAGTAGTAGAGTAGTAGAGAGTGAGTAGTAGAGAGTAGTAGAGAGTGAGTAGTAGATAGTGAGTAGTAGAGAGTAGTAGAGAGTGAGTAGTAGAGTAGAAAAGAGAAGTCAGTCAGTATCAGTCAGTGTCAGTCAGTGTCAGTCAGTTAGTGTCAGTCAGTCAGTCAGTGTCAGTCAATCAGTGTCAGTCAGCGTCAGTCAATCAGTGTCAGTCAGTGAGTCAGTGTCAGTCAATCAGTGTCAGTCGGTTTCAGTCAGTCAGTGTCAGTCAATCAGTGTCAGTTATTGTCAGACAGTCAGTGTCAGTCAATCAGTGTCAGTCAGTGTCAGTGTCAGTCAATCACTGTCAGTCAGTGTCAATCAGTCAGTGTCAGTCAGTCAGTGTCAGTCAGTCAGTGTCAGCGAGAGCAGCTCTGCTGACCTGGTTCTCTGGCTCTAAAGCAGCTCTGCTGACCTGGTTCTCTCCCTCTAAAGCAGCTCTGCTGACCTGGTTTTCTGGTTCTAGAGCAGCTCTGCTGACCTAGTTCTTAGGCTACAGAGCAGCTCTGCTGATCTGGTTCTCTGGCTCTACAACAGCTCTGCTGACCCGGTTCTTTGGCTCTAAAGCAGTTCTGCTGACCTGGTTCTCTCCCTCTAGAGCAGGTCTGCTGACCTGGTTTTCTCCCTCTAAAGCAACTCTACTCACCTGGTTTCTATGCCTCTAAAGCAGCTCTGCTGACCTGGTTCTCTGGTTGTAGAGCAGCTCTGCTGACCTGGTTCTATGGCTCTAAAGCTGCTCTGCTGACCTGGTTCTCTCCCTCTAACAAGCCCTGCTGAAGTGTTTCTCTGGTTCTAAAGCAGTTCTGCTGACCTGGTTCTCTGCCTCTAAAGCAGCTCTTCTGACCTAGTTCTATGGCTCTAAAGCAACTCTGCTGACCTGGTTCTCTGGCTCTAAAGCAGTTCTGCTAACCTGGTTCTCTCCCTCTAAAGCAGCTCTGCTGACCTGATTTCTCTGGCTCTACAGCAGCTCTGCTTACCTGGTTCTCGGCCTCTAGAGCAGAACTGCTGACCTGGACCTTTGGCTCTAGAGCAGCTCTGCTGACCTGGGTCTCTGGTTCAAGAGCAGCTCTGCTGACCTGCTTCTTAGGTTCTAGAGCAGCACTGCTGACCTGGTTCTCTGGCTCTACAATGGCTCTCCTTACCTGGTTTCTCTGGCTCTACAGCAGCTCTGCTGATCTGGTTCTCTGCACTCACGATGCATGCACCCGACTTTGTGAAAATATATTTAAAAATAATATAAGTTTATTATAAGTACAAATATATTATTGTTATGAATATCTTTGATAATCTCTTGCCCTAATATTAGGCCTGGGCGGTAAATTCCGTTCCGTTCGCGGAATTTGCGGAATTTGGGTAATTTCGCGTTCTGCGAGAATGCGAAATTACCCAAAAATCCGCTTTCCGCGACTTCGCAAAATGTTTGCTTGTTCGCATTCTCAAAATGCGTGTTCGCGAGATATTTCTCCCCGAGCACGCAAACAGCGATTTTGAACAGGAAAAAAGCATTGAGAACAAGCAATTTCTGCATGTTCGCGGAGATTTTTTACCGTTTTGCAAAGATTTGCGTAATGCGATTACGCAAATTTCGCCCACCCCTACCTAATATGTATATTAAAGACACATGCATATCATTTTGAAACATAAAGTTTTTTTGCGGGTGTCGTGCACTCAGCGCGCCCCAGCACATATATGACGTCACACGGGATCCACCACTACGCAAGCATCTCGTAGCGTAATGTACATGTGTCGCGAATGCGCGGGAGCAGGAGTCGCGGACTGGTCGCGTACCATCACGTAATATTAAATGTATATAATGTAACTGAAAATCACGCAGCCGTTGCACACCATACGCGGATCCTTCACGACTTTTCTAAAATGGCGGCTTGAATCCGTACACCCACTGTGATGTGTACGCTTTGAGTGCACGACTCCAAAAAAAAATAGGAATGTTTTTGGGGAAAAAGAAAATAATGTAAATATATTAAAATAAAACATGAAAACATAAACATTAATCAATATTTGAGTTAAATTTTTTGGGGAAATTTTTCTTTTTGCAATTTTCAGAAAAATATATAATGTTATTTAATGAATAAAATATTTATAAATAAACAGTTAAAAAAAACTGTAGAAAATCAGTACAAAAAATAGGTATAACTACTATCACACTTATAAGTTAGCATTTAACCCCTCCCCTGCTCATGACGGAACCACTCCGTCATGAGCCACGGTCGCCGTGTGCTCATGACGGAGTGGTTCCGTCATGCCGTGGCCGTTGGCGGCCGCTCCGCCCACGCGGCGCTAATTCGCCGCCTGTGCGGGCGATTAGCACAGTGGGCGGAGTCATGACGGAACCACTCCGTCATGAGCACAGCTCAACCGTGGCTCATGACGGAGTGGCTCCGTCATGAGCACAGCACCACCGCGCTGCCCCCAACCCCCCCCCAGCGCTGCGGCGGAATTCCCTCCGCAGCGAAGGGGTTAAAAAACCTTTGAAATTCACTGAAAAAAACATAGGTTTCAGAGACGTTATAGTTAGAAATTAGCATTTAAAAAAGCGTTGAAATTCACTGAAAAAAACATGGGTTTCAGAGACGTTATAGTTAGAAATTAGCATTTAAAAAACCTGAGATATTCACAGAAAAAAACTTAGGTTTCAGGGGTGTTTTAGTTAGCTGGCATTTCACTCTTACAAAACCATAGAAATTCCTCCGTTATAGTTAGTTCTGCTAACTATAACTCGCGTGCCCGCAATGCACTGCTGATAATGTCACATATTGCATAATTCATGACATGGTCAGTGACATCACTGATGACATCTCAAATGACATCACTGATGACATCATCCATGTGACAATCTGATACACCTCATCATACACTAGTATAACCTTTCATCACTCACTGTAAAATACAGAGTACCATATTTGAAACCATTGACACACCAATACCAGTTACTACATACCCACTCACTGATTCCTAAGTCTATACATACAACTACCCATTCAACAACAGAATCATTCATACATGCAGTCACTAATTAATAGAACACTATCAAATACACTTATACACATATATAGACATTGACACATCAGCAGTCATCTTAGTCGGTTATGCAGTCATCCTACTCACTCATGAAAAAAATTAATCACACTTACATTACTCACTTACACAATTATCCAACAACACCTCATGTATTCAAACACATAGTAACTCATAGTTAATATGTTAAGAAATCACCATTACAATTATACACTCATTCATATAGCTACTCTCACAATCACTGACTCTTACACATACTTATTTATATACACCAACTCTCACATACAATGCCTTTTATTTTTTTTACTTTGTTGAAGATGTACAACTAAAACATATATTCGCTCACCAACACACGCATAAATACACTCAGTCACCCAAACAACTGTTTCCACATGCACTCTTAAACCTATACACCTAGTCAATCAACCATTCCCACATCTATGCATAGAGTTACACACACCCCATACAACCACACACAAACTCAGTGTCCCATACAAATACTCCCCCAACTAATCAATAACTTATATACACACTCATGTAGTTAGTGACCAACTGATGCAGCATGTTATACAACAACAGAGACATTGATGCACACATTTACATAGTTTAGTTACTAATCCATGTATAAAGTGAGACACTTTTAATTACTCACTTAAACAGACAGTCAGACAGCTATTAAAACCTCCATCCAGACAGTTATATATGCACTCAGTTCAATTCAATTCAATAATACTTTATTCGGTTACAAATATATAAACATAAAAGCACATAGTAAGAAAACTTGTTAAAATATATAAAACAGATATTTGTATATACAATAATGGACATGGCAGCACGTACATAGACATAATTAAATTATGTCTCTAATTGTTGAAGAGCCACAAGTGCTGGGCGACAGGACCTCATACCCAATGTTTTAAAACAGGAATAATCCATAATTTCCTCTGTACAGAATAAAATTTGCAGAAAAATATCACATGTATCGTAGACTGGTCAGAGATGTCATCACACGGACATTTACATAACTGTTTTGAACAATCAATTACAGCTGGAAAACTTAATGATGTATACAGAGTACCCAGGTGGAAGCGCATCAATAAGAATCTATCACAATCATTTGTTATCAGGCATAGATATGGCTGCAGGCTAAGAGTTGTTAATGTAAGATTATGTGCTTGCACCGTGGTTGTACTCATTTCGACACACAATCTCTGTTCGCTCAAAAAGCTCAGGCATTGAATCTTAAGATCTTTCCTGGATAGCCTGACCATAGTAAGTGGGTCATCATAAAATTCTTGATGGCCTAAATTATATAGAAAAGATTTAACATAAAACAGCCATCTAATGTGTATCACCCCATCCAGGCCCCTAGAGTCTTCTAAAACCCCATGATTAAAATTTGTTTCCTCTGTGGTCCATATTAGGCCTGGGCAAAAAATCCGTTCCGCTCGCAGAAATTGCGATAATTTGACATTTTCGCGTTCCGCGGAGAGCGCGACAATGTCAAAATTTCCGCAATCCGCCTTTTACTGTAAATTTTTTGCTTGCTCGCACTGTAAAACAAAACATTCTCGCGTGCGCGCGCTCGCCTTACCTGAATCCCCGCGTTCGCCGACAAGTTTTCCCAATCCGGTTGCGTTCTCCACGAGATGTTGGATTGTTGGTAGCCATTTGCGCTGTCTCGCGACAGTTCGTGCCCGCAGTAACGTCATTCGTCGCGTGACCACGTCTTTCTTCTTGCGATCATGCACCGCGAGACAAGTGAAAACAAGATGGCCGTGCCCGCGAGCAACCGCATGGGTAAGTTGGCGAGCCGCGACCACGCAGAAAATACCGCGAACGGGCGGGAAAAAAACTTCTGCATCTTCGCGATATTTCCGCGTGTTTGCGGAGATTTTTAAAATGTTCGCGATAATTTGCGAAAGTGAATTTCGCAAATTCCACCCACCCCTAGTCCATATCCTATGCCACAACAGAACCGGTTGGATTTTGATGATGTCTTCTAAATATGACAAACCTAGTTCTGTGTGGCATATAAAAGAGGAGGTACTGTTAGGAACCATTAACAAAAATCTTTAAAACATATTTCAGCTGCCTGCAAAGAGCTAACGTCCGCATGCCCTCATATGCCAGCTCCATATGATGCGAAAGTAACACATTTCGCTTTATAGATGTTTAACAGTTCCACCGTGGGACGTCTGCCTAATTTCCTGCTAAAATTTGATAGTGCAGATAAGGTCTTTATATACAATAATCTCCTTGCTTTAACAGCTTGCACCCATGACCCCGTACGATCAAATAAAATTCCAAGGTAGGAAAATGTCTTTGCACTTTCGATCCTTTTTCCATCAATAAAGATTGATCTAGTCTTTATACATCCTGACCCACAATTCATAATAAAAATTTTAGAAATAGTAAGGCCCCGTTCTGACATAAAATTTGCAAAGCTGGTTACGACCATTTGTAGCCCCAACGGTGTACGGGCCATTAGGACTGCATCGTCAGCATATAACAATGCGGGAATTGGGGGTTTACCAGCCTCTGGTAGGTCCTTACATTCCTGAACTAAAACCTTTTTGAGGTTATTTATGTACAAGGTGAAAAGAAACGGGGCGAGGATGCAACCATGCCTCACGCCACGCTTCACTTTAAAATGTCCAGTACATTCCCCTCCCACCCTAAACCGTACCCGTGCCTTTGCCCCTAAGTATAGCTCTCTTAGAAAGGAAATTAAAACTGGTTCAACACTCAGCTCCTCTAAAATCAACCAGAGATTGTTATGCCTTAAGCAATCAAACGCCGATGATAAGTCGACAAAGGTCAAGTACATGGTTCCCTTTTTTGCTTTAATGTAGTTATTCATCACAATGTTTAAATTAAGGCCCTGCTCAATTGTGCCTAACTTCTTACGGAAGCCAAACTGCAGATCACTTATCACAGACTCTTCCTCCGCCCAATCATGGAGTCTGTTCAATATAACCCGACCCACAATTTTCACTGTTGAGTCCAACAATGATATTGGTCAGTAGCACGCCGGGTCGGTCCTATCCCCCTTTTTAAATATAGATACAAGGATGGACTCATACCATGTCGAAACAAAGCCAGCAGAACTGCAGGCATTGAACACTTGTGTCAACAATTGACCCCATAAAGCAATATTAGCTTTAAAAATGTCAACAGGGACACCATCTGGCCCTGCTGCCTTCCCACCCGAACTAGTAGCAATGGCCAGGTTTACCTCACTTAGCTAAAAAAGTAGCACTTTTCCTTGATCCCTAAAAAATATACCATGCTCCACTTCAGCAACTATACTATCATGTGACTCTAGATATATCTCATCATACAGAGACGAGAAATGCTCTATCCACCGATGCTCTGGAATTGCCACCTCAATTGTTGCTATGCCCTTATCTCTAAGGAATGGTGCGTTAACTGCCTTCCAAAAGGCGCTGGAATCTCTAGCACTAGAGGCTTCTCGTTGAGCTATCCATGCCTCTGCTCTTAACATTTCTCTTCTACCTTTTAGGACACACTTGTACTCCCTCCGAGCCTCTCTGATCTTTTCCCTGTCTTTTTCTTCCTCTTCCATGTGTAGGGCATGCTTAAGCTTTCTATAGGCCCTAGTACAATTTGGATGAAACCATCCTTTTTTCCTTTGTTTTGTTTTCCTACTATTTACATTAACAGTAAGTGCCCTCTTAATGTGATCTGTAATATCATTAAAACCATCAACAATTTGTTTAGGTGTGGTATTATCATACAGGCAGGCCATGATCTTATCATAACAATTTGTTACAACATCAACCATAAAATCTTTAGGTTCCACTTTATCCCAGCTCAAAGTATAGCCATTTTGCTTAGATAGGGATATATTCTCCAATATAGGATTGGGGCTATTAGCCTTTCTCATCTCATGATTAAATAGCAAGATACCCACACTCTGTGCAAAATGGTCACTTAGTGCAATCTGGTGATTACAAAAGTCAACGATAACTGAACAATACCGATTTGAAACCAAGAGGAAATCTATTGTAGAAAAATTTCCACGACTGTTAAAAGTAGGACCAAAGGGAAAGGGAGGACTACTTAAAGTGTTGGCAAATTCCAAATCAAATTGAAATACAATTTCATTTAAACTATCACCATACCTTGTATGCAGAAAATGGGGGGAAATGGGGGAAAATAGTCTCCATATCATATGTGACTCCTCAAATCCCGGTATCCGAATTTTGGCAGAGACGAGTGTTACAATCCCCCCCCCCCCCAAACTATTATCAGATCTTTACTCCCTACCTCCTGCAAATATTGCAAATGACATCAAATAGCCCTTACAATCCCTTCTAATAAATTGTGGGGAACATTGTTATAATTCACTATTATTACTGTGCAGCTTGTATCTACCACTAGACTAATGATTTGCTAAAAGCTATCCTTGAACAACATGTCAATTTTTTTACATTTAGCTTGATTCAAAACATAGGTGCAGAGCCCCCCTTTAGCTCTACCATGCATGGAGGCTATGGCGGGTGTATGTAAAGTTTTATAGCCATTAATATGGGTCGGCTCAACCACCCACATTTCCTGCAGACTGATGAGATCAAATTGCTTTATAAACTCATTCCACAGTCCATTTGTCACCTTTGATTTTAAACCAGCAACATTACAAAACATAAAATTACATCTCCCATTTCCTCTGCCACCTATATTAAAATCCGAACTTTCCTCTTCACTTGACATCAAATTGTTGTCCTCCAATGAAGTGGATAATATTGGCACAGCCATAGTTAATGGGGGAATAAGACTCGCATCATTAATAGTTGTGATATTTCCCTTACAGATACTCTCTGCCAATTCTATATCTAGGGTATCATGATATAACGTAATATCATGTAGACCAAATAAGTCTACTCTCCCCGTAGCATACTCAGCCTCCCAAGTCCTTGGCACTTCTTTCCTAATGCTTATGTTAGGAGTTAAGGCAACAGTAGGTTTCCCAATATATATATATCCACTCAATCTTCAATACAGATTGATATATATATATAATACATATTTAAATTTCAAACTAAACCACATTCACTGGATGATGTCATCAGTGTTGTCATTTGAGATGTAATCAGTGATGTCATTAGTGATGTCACTGACCATGTCATGAATGATGCAATATGTGAGTGACATCATCAGCAGTGCATTGCGGGCGCGCAAGTTATAGTTAGCAGAACTAACTATAATGGAGGAATTTCTATGGTTTTGGAAGAGTGAAATGGCCAGCTAACTAAAACACCCCTGAAACCTGCGATTTTTTTTGTGAATTTCTAAGGTTTTTTAAATGCTAATTTCTAACTATGACGTCTCTGAAACCAATGGTTTTTTCTGTGAATTTCAAAGCTTTTTTTATGCTAATTTCTAACTATAACGTCTCTGAAACCTATGGTTTTTTCAGTGAATATATATATATATATATATATATATATATATATATATATATATATATATATATATATATATATATATATATATTATTTACTGGCGGTCGCCAGTAGATAGTTATAGTTAGGACCGTGTTTCCATAGGAAATCCGCAACATTCTATTTGGAATAACTTTGGCGCCGGTTGACAAATCCTCGCGAAATTTTCAAAATAGGTGGGGCGCTCCGCTCCGCTCCTACCCTGAAAGTCTCGGGGGGATTCGTCAAGGGGGGGCTGAGAAAAAAGGGGGGTCCCAAAACGTGTTTTCCCCATGCAATTTTCCATAGGGACCTTTAGTCCAAGGTACAGCCCGAACGGCTGAACAGAATTACTTGAAATTTGGCAGAGAGGTAGTCCTCAGGTCAGGGATGTGCCTTTTGCAGGTCTGGTGTCAATCTGTTCAGTAGTTCCTGTGAAACTCAAAAGTAAAATCATATATATATGTGGGCGGAGCCTAACCACACATCTCATCCTGAGATCTGATTGGCTGTCAGCACTTCATCCAAGAAGTGTTGGCAGCCATCTTGGGACCAATATACATGATAGCACCTCATTAAAAAGCATTGCAGTTAATAGAAGGTTTTAAGACTTTAGTTACATTATAAATCATTTGTTGATGGTACCATACTCATTTTAGGAATTGTGGTATGTTCTAAGGTGATTTCACCATGTGAAAAAGCGTTCTGCTGGGATATCATGATTGAGAGAAAAATATTTTCTCATGCTTTTCCCACAGAGGTTTGGAAGGTGATCTATAAGCTAAACTGAGAGCTTATTTTCTGTAAATTCACATTATCGTTCTCAGTCATGTGAGAATGAAGTCTGACATTCTCAGTAAAACATGTACATCCAACAAGGGCAGAGACTGTCAGTTGATTCCTTTGTGTTCTACTGCAGCTTCCCAGAGTGTTCCAAAGAACAACTAGAGCGCTAACAGTCCTACTTATGATAAACGTATGGCACACCTGAAGCCATCTTGCTTGGATTAAAGTGGTAACTCTTAAAACATTTAATTTAAAAGGAACAAAATGAGGGGGTTAATTTTTCCATAAAAAGTATGATTAGTGCTGCAGAAAGAAAAATTAGGGCACATTTTGAGTGACTTCTCAAATCCTCTTCTATTTCATTAAAAAATTCTGACATGCAGACTGAAACATGCACTTTCAATACCAGCAGCAGTTTTCCCTGGTGAGCAGTAGCTTTACTACAGTGATCTAATGAGCAAAAAGAGTGCTAACATTCTGAATTTATGGCAAATGTGTGACACATCTGAATGTCTTCTTGATGGAATCAAAGTAAAAAACTGAAAGTATTTCCTACTGAGGAGACTGCAGTAAATGAGGAAATTAGGAAACTTCATAACAAATAAGTCTCCCAAGATGGCCACCAGAGACAAAAGAGCCCAAATGTAGCCCAAATATCACCCAGATGTAGCCCAAGTATAGCCCAATGACAGAATGTCCCAGAGTGTTCTTAAAACAACTAGAGTGCTTACTGTCTTCATTATGACAAAAGTATGGCACACCTGAAGCCATCTTGATTGGAATAAACTGGTAACACTTGAAACATTTAATTTAAAAAGGAACACAATGAGGGGGTTCATTTTGCCATAGAAATTATGATTAATGCTGAAGAAAGAAAATGAGGGCACATTTTGAGTGACTTCTCAAATCCTCTTCTATTTCATTAAAAAATTCTGACATGCAGACTGAAACATGCACTTTTAATACCAGGAGCAGACTTCCATGGTGAACAGTAGTTTTACTACAGTGATCTAATGAGCAACTAGAGTGCTAACTTTCAGAATTTATGGCAAATGTGTGACATATCTGAATACCTTCATGATGGAATCAAAGTAAACAACTGAAAGCATTTCCTACTGAGGAGACTGCAGTACATGAGGAAATTAGGAAACTTCATAACAAATAAATCTCCCAAGATGGCCACCGGAGACAAAAGAGCCCAAATGTAGCCCAAAATCACCCAGATGTAGCCCAAATATAGCCCAATGACAGAAGTGTGCAAAACACTTATTATTTTGTGTTTTTGCAGTGTTATATAGTGCAGACTTGTCAGGTATTGGAGTGCTTTACATGAGCATTGGTTACATCACACAAGAACAAATTCATTTTGGTTGTAGACATGGGGAGACTAAGTGATTTGACCAGAATCACAGAATGTCGAGCTGAAGCAGAAACTCCAACCTGGTTCCCCAGTTGCAAAGTCTGCAGTTCTGGAAGTAACACCACATCCTCTCCCCTAAGTGCAACATTTAATCAAGTGGTCAACTGGATAAAAAAACATAAAGATAACAAATAATTTAAAAGTGCTTTGTCGCTATTTGAAAACTCAGAAAATATGTCCTTATTTTAGTCTTTTAGAGCACTAACCATAATTTTGATGCCAATAAGACCTTCTCATATATGTAATTTCTAAAGGAAATGCTCTAGGTATTACAGTTTTGATTACATCAAGATGACGTCAGGCGTTCCACACATTTGTAATAAATATAGAATGTTAGCAATCTAGTTGTTCATTAGGATACTGTTGAGAGGCAGAGGCCAGGGGCACGGACTCTGAAAATTGAAGGCAGGTAGGAGGGTGCAAAGGCAACAATTTAACCACACTGAGCAGGCAGGAAGGGCCGTGGCAGCACAACAGACTATGGAGGGCAGTGGAAAGGGGGGCAGGGGCAACAAACCAACAATACAGGACTTGCAAGAGAGGCTGTGGCAATGTAATAGACCATTGTGGGCAGAAGGAAGAGGCAATGGTAGTACAACCGTACATGCCAACAGACCCGATTTAGCCAGGAAACGTCCCATGTTGTTAAGCTCAAATGGGCTTTATTTGATCTGTCTCCTGTCTACAATCTCCTCTTTTTCAATGTAACTCAAAGGGGAAAATCAATACCCCAGTTTTTTTTCAAAATCTCCCTCTTACCAAGTTCAAAATGTTCGCAAGTATGGTACATTGGATCATGGAAGGAAATGGGGTAGGGACATGGACTTGGATAACAGAGGACAGGAGGGACATGGAGAGGTGCACCAAACTGACCCTGCAGGGCAGGCATCAGGGTTTGCAGCAGCACAATACACCACACAGGGCATGCGGGACGGGATTGCAGCACAACAATCCATGGAAAGCAAGAGGGAGGGGACAGGACCATGCACATGGACAACAGAGAACAGAGGGGCAAGAGGCAATGGTAGCTAGCTGACCATAATGGACAGACAGGAGAGAAAGCTGCAGCATAACAGACCATAAAGGGCAGGAGGGACGGATCAGGGCATTACAATGGAACAGACAAGCCAGGAGGGAGGGAGTAGGGATCTGCACATGTAAACAGAGGGCTGGGGGCAAGGGGGCAGGGCAGGAGCAGCAAGATAGCCATGGAGAGCAACAGTGAGACTGTGATGGCATACACACAGACCATGGAGGGAAGGTGGGAGGGGGTCAGGGGCAGCTAACTGACCACACAGGGAAGGTGGGAGGGGCCATGGCAGCACAAAAGACCATGCATGGCAAGTGGGAGGGTTAGTGGCAGCACAATGGCTATGATGGGCAAGAAGGAGGGTGCAGGGGCATGCACAAAGGCCGATGGAGGATAGAAGGGAGGGTCAGGACCTGTGCACAGACAAGAAAGTTCAGGGGAAGGGGCCTCACAACAGACCGCACGGGGCAGGCAGGAGGAGCAGTTGCAGCACAACAGACCAGGGAGGGCAGAAGGGTGTGGCAGTACAATGGGCCATGTAGGACAGGAGGAAGAGGATAGGGGCATGGCATGTGGACAGGCAGGGTGGAGGTGGCAGGGACAGGTTACAGTCATCTGACAATGCTAAGCAGGTGGGAGGGGAGTGGCAGCTCAACAGAACACTCAGAGTAGATAGGAGTGGCAGGTCCATGGAACATGGTGGGCAAAAAGGATGGAGCAGGGGCATGCACAAAGACATCGGAGGGCAGTGGGAAGGAGAATAGGGGCAGCAAGCTAAGCACAGAGTTTAAGCAGGAGGTCAATGATGGGGCATAGAATTGGGCAATGGAGGGCAGGAGGAGGGGACTGGTACATCATACTAAATTGAGGGCAGTGGCAGCACATCAGACTATGCATGGCAGGAGGGAGGAGGCTAGTCCATGGATTCAGACAGCAGAGGACAGGGAGGAGGTGTATGGGGCAGCAAGCTAACTGTTCAGAGAAGGCGGGTATTAGGAACTTTATTGTTTTTAAAACGTGTGTCTGTGCGAACTACTTAAAATATGAACAAGTATGCAGCATAATCTCACTTTTATTCAGGAAGAAGAGGACGTTTGTGACTGTGACTCCGGGCTCACTTGGCAGAAACACCCCGTGACCCTCCACCCCCTATCGCAAAATGTAATGCCCGTGAAAAGGGTAGGTGAACACAGTGTTATAGAGAACATAGTCCTGAGAGCACGATTGAAAATGAAAACTAGATATAGTGTATGGTATAAACTATGCACCAAAAAGTTTGATATAAGATGAACCGGGCGTGAAATATACTATGCAATACATTGTGTGCAATGACAGATTAATTGGAGAGCGCGAGATAGCACAGGCACTAGCGCGTGCTATGCGATGTGCGCCTTGGAGTGTAATATGCACAGGGCAGTGTTGTGTAACCTAACTAGTCTCTAAAGTTGTAATATAAAATATGTGCTGGGGAGTGTAACGTTGCATATGCACTGTGACAAAGATATGGATCCCAGATTGTAATATGTATGGCATAGCACTGTGCGTTATAACATAGGCATCAAGGAAGGCACGTTAGATGGGGCAATATAACCCGTGCGAAGACAAGTGTGGCATGACATATTCACGGGGTGGTGTTACAGTGCACATGGGCTAGAGAGTGTCATAGCATATGCACTAGCTGGTGGAATACAACACAGAGGTGTGTGGCACTCGGCAGGCAATGGTGGGTGTAACACAGCATTGGGCTCTGCCAGGAGCGCGCTGTGACTCTCAAGTGATGTTCATCCCCTTTCCAGAGAGTAAAATAAAAAGTATTACACATCCGGCAGTGGATGTGTGTTTTATTAACCTTGAGGGGGGTTTCTTACATAGTTTTGGTCGAATTTTTGTCGAATCCCCTTTGAATGGCTTGGTGTGCATGTGTATTAAATATGCCTATCAATAGCTACCCATGTTTGTATAAATAAACGACAAGGGTGTCTACCGGGATTAGGCACGGTAGGGCATCAGACATGTCAGAGCTTCACTAGTGGTGTAAATACATTCCACGTGGATTCATTGTATGCATAGTCGCCTTTTAATGAATATCACTCAAATCGTCATGGTGACAGGTACGTACGGTTTGTCCAGCATGTCCTAGGTGTGTCTATAAATATATATTTTTTAAAAATAATAAAAAACAGTGGCCGGCCCTGGGGATTGGGGTCAAAAAAATATAATTAGGAGACAGGCCCTGGGGGATGGGGTCATCAGGGCCAATAAATTAGAATAAGAAGGTGAACCACACTGCCCCCCTTCCTAAAAAATGTAAATAAATAAAAGACTGGCATCGTGCCGGAGGCCACGCCCCCTCCTTGCAGCACTCTGCAAACGCGCCCCCTGGCGAGTTGTAAGTTGGGGAATTAATTCCTCTTCAATACTGAGGGTCCCTGAGGGCCAACTAGCCCAACAGGCATCTCCAGTATGCGCCAGGGAGCTGCGCTGCAGACAGGTGTTCTGAGGCCAAGCCCCTTTTTACACCTCTCTGCAATGCAGCTCTGTGGCGCTTACTGGAGGTACCTAGTGGTCTAGTTTGACCCTAGGGACCCTTAGGATTCAAGGGGACTTAATCTCTCAACTTAGAACAGCCACAGGGCGCGTTTACACAGTGGTGAAGGGAGGGGACGGGGCCTGAGGTGACGTGTGCAAACACGCACTATGGCACGTTTTAAATTGGGGATATAATTTCCCTTCAATACTGAGGGCCCCTGGGGGCTAACTAGCCCTCCAAGTGCTTCCAGTAAGCGCCACTGAGCTGCATTGCAGAGAGGTGGTCCAGGCTGTGCCAATTTGTACACCTCTCTGCAACGCAGCTCTGTGGCACTTACTGGAGGTACCTAGTGGGCTAGTTGGACCCTAGGGACCCTCAGGATTCAAATGAACTTAATCTCCCAACTAAAAACGGACACAGGGCGTGTTTACACAGTGGTGAAGGGAGGGGACGGGGCCTGAGTTAACGTGTGCAAAAACGCCCTGTGGCCTGTTTTAAGAGGTAGTTTTAATCCCCCTGCCCTATTATATACTAGGGGCTTACAGAGGAGGTCATGCTAATCACAGGGGGACCCCAACGCATAATGTTCCCTAGTGTATGTAGGTGTTTTCACTGTATTCTAAGTGTCTTTTAACATAGCACTGGCTCTAGGACTGGTTAGTCAGACTCAGTTACCACCAGTATCTGTCTGAAAAAGTTGAGGGTACAGGATGATTTTGCAACAAGGATTCTTTCTGCTCTTCGTTTTGTTCTTTCTGCACGTTATCCTTCTTCCTGCACTTTTCTTCGTCTTTGAGGACTTCTGTTGCTTCTTTCTGCACTTCTTTTTTTTCCTTCTGTGCATTTTTTCTTCTTTCTTCACATGTCCTATCTCTGTAGGCATAGTTAGAAATTAGCATTTAAAAAAACCTTTGAAATTCACTGAAAAAACCATAGGTTTCAGGCACGTTATAGTTAGGAATTAGCATTTAAAAAACCTCAGAAATTCACTGAAAAAACCATAGGTTTCAAGGGTGTTATAGTTAGCTGGACTTTTCACTTGTACAAAACCATTGAAATTCCCCCGTTATAGTTAGTTCAGCTAACTATAACTCGCGCGCCCGCAATGCACTGCTGATGACGACACATATTACATCACTCATGACATGGTCAGTGACATCACTCATGACATCACTCATGACATCTCAAATGACATCACTGATGACATCACTGATGACATCATCCTTGTGATAGAGTGGCAGACCTCCTCTCACCCTAATATAACCTTTGATACACACATTCAAAAATAGAGACTAAAATGTTCAAAACAATGGACATACCAATACCAGTTACAACAACCTCTTCAGTAATTCTAAGATCCACATACACATCCACTCATTCACCAACAGTCCTATACAGTCACTCATACATGTACTCACTCATCATATGTACTCATACACCTATACATCTTGTTACACAATGCCACTCATCCATAGAGTTACTCACACACATAGTCACTCATGCTAATAAAGAATCAAACATACATTTACTTGCATATACAGTTATACACACACCACCACACTTACTTCTAAGGAAAATTACACATACTTATTCTTTTAAACAATCACTTATAGAAACACATACTTATTCATACAGGAACTCTTTCAATCTCTCACTCTCACATATACTCACTTATATACACCAATAGTCACATATACAAGTTTAAAACATATGTAGTTACTCATAAAGACACTATTGAGACAGTCATTCACTCACTAACACACCCATACACACACTCATCCACCCATACAGTCCTGCACTCATGCTGTCTTCAACACATACAAACAGTGAGTCACTCATTTATGCACCTATGCACTACGTAATACCCCCACCGAACCATGCAGACACTCAGACTGATACTCAAAAAACCAACTAATAACCTATATAGACACCCATGTAGCTACTCACCAACCCATGCAGCCACTTATATACAAAGTGAGAGACTGATACAGATATTTACATATTTAAACATTACTCACTAAGCCATGTATTCACTATGATACACTTAATCAGTCAGTTACACAATCAATTTTTCAAAAACAAATCATCCATTTAGACACTTATATACCCATTTATTCTTCCATCGACCTTGAGATATACATATATAAAACATATTTAATTTTCAGAAAAACAGACATTCACTGGATGATGTCATCAGTGATGTCATCAGTGATGTCATTTGAGATGTCATCAGTGATGTCATGAGTGATGTCACTGACCATGTCATGAGTGATGTAATATGTGACGTCATCAGCAGTGCATTGCGGGCGCGCGAGTTATAGTTAGCTGAACTAACTATAACGGGGGAATTTCAATGGTTTTGTACAAGTGAAAAGTCCAGCTAACTATAACACCCCTGAAACCTATGGTTTTTTCAGTGAATTTCTGAGGTTTTTTAAATGCTAATTCCTAACTATAACGTGCCTGAAACCTATGGTTTTTCAGTGAAAATATATATATATATATATATATATATATATATATATATATATATATATATATATATATATTACCTACTGGCGGTCGCCAGTAGGTAGTTATAGTTAGGACCACGTTTCCATAGGAAAACCTCAACATTCTATTTTGAATAACTTTGGCGCCGGTCGACGAATCCTCGCGAATTTCTCAAAATAGGTGGGGCGCTATGCTCCGCTCCTACCCTGAAAGTCTCGGGGGGATCCGTCAAGCGGGGGCTGAGATAAAAGGGGGGTCCCAAAACGCGTTTTTCCCATGCATTTTTCCATAGGACCTTTAGAACGAGCTACAGCCCGAACGGCTGAACAGAATTACTCAAAATTTGGCAGAGAGGTAGTCCCTAGGTCAAGGAAGTGCCTTTTGTAGGTTTGGTGTAAATCTGTTCAGTAGATTCTGAGAAAATAGCCTTTAAATCAATATATATATCTGAGCCCGCTTACGGTACGCTTACCGTACGCTTACGGTAAGCGTACGGTGGCGTGCGCGAGCGCGATTCTGATTGGCTCTTAGATCTTAGTAAACATTCGAATCGGCCGAAACCAGGAAGCGGCGGCCGCCATTTTGTGTATTTCACTCTGAAAAAAAAGAGTGAAAACAAGGAAAGGGGGCAATGAGGAGAGTTACAGACCCCCTTACATTTGTGAGGGGGTCAAAGAAGGACTGTAAAGTACAAAGAAAACATTTATTGATTTTAAAAAAAATCACGGGGTACGCGTACGGTAAGCTTACGGTAAGCGTACGGTAGAAAAAAAAAAAAAAAATGAAAATCAGATTTAAGTGTTTAGATATTAGGGGGCTCTAAAAAGAGCCGTTGTGTTTATGAAATGATTTTTTAGTGGTACCTACAAGTAAGTACAGATTTGTTGACGTGCTTTCTTGCTTTGTCATCGCACCTCGTGCCCACCGTGCGTGCACGGCACTAACTGCGTAAAGTGGGCACGCGGTGCGCGAAGCGCACCGCGTGTTCACTGTGCGCGCACGGTGCGCGAAGCGCACCGTGCGCGCACGGAACGAACTGCGTTAAGTGGGCGCGCACGCCACGAATGGCGTAAAGTAACTTAGCATTTAAAAAACCGTACAAATTCACTGAAAAAACCATAGGTTTCACACACGTTATAGTTAGGAATTAGCATTTAAAAAACCTTGCAAATTCACTGAAAAAACCATAGGTTTCACACATGTTATAGTTAGCGGAAATTTTACTGATAAAAAACCAATGAAATTCCTCCGTTATAGTTAGTGCAGGCAACTATAACTCACGCGACCGCAATCTTCTGCTGATGACATATGTGTCTTTATGAAAAAAAAATATTTGTAATATATGTATAGCTAAAAATGTATGGAAGAAGACATGGGCAAATAAGTGTCTAAATACAGTATTAGCATCAGCAGAGGATTGCGGTCGCGTGAGTTATAGTTGCCTGCACTAACTATAACGGGGGAATTTCATTGGTTTTTTATCAGTAAAATTTCCGCTAACTATAACATGTGTGAAACCTATGGTTTTTTCAGTGAATATATATATATATATATATATATATATATATATATATATATATATATATATATATATATCCAAGAAAAGGCCTCTCACCACTGCAAAGAAACCGAAGGAACACAACAGGGGACCAGAAAGAACACCTTTAATTCCGCACAGCAGGCATGACGCGTTTCGACAGAATGTCTTTTTCAAATGCCTATACACTGTAAGCTGTCACCGCCGCTTTTTCAAGTGATCCATTTAGTTTCCATTGGTGGAAACCCAGCAAGGCAATTAGTAGTTGGAACGCCCTCTTGTGGTCTTCATCGGCAGACCGCAACTCCCAGAAGGCACCATCCCGGCCCTCAGGTAAGCTTTTCCGTTGCCTCATGCAAACTCGTGGTGAGTGCTGGTGATCGGTAGAAAGGCGTGTGTGGTGCAGTTTTTTAAAATTTGTCTCAGTGTCCCTGCAGCTCAAAGGTTCTCTCCCCGGCCCCCATCGACGTCTCATCGCAAGATTCCAGGATATCGCAGGATCGAGGATTGGACTTCAGTGAGCTTGCTCCTTCCGTGCAGTCACGGACTGAAATTTACAGCGAACCTCAGCTGGTCCTGGATGCGGGGGCCACAGCATACCAATCCCTTGGTTGAAAGCCAAAATGACTGCACGAAGTGCAGCCTATGCCCTTGTTGCTCAGGCCACATGCGAGACGGGTTCCTTCAGCACGCCCAGGGCTGGCGTGCAAATATCCAAGAAAAGGCCTCTCACCTCTCCAAAGAAACCGAAGGAACACAACAGGGGACCAGAAAGAACACCTTTAATTCCGCACAGCAGGCATGACGCGTTTCGACAGAATGTCTTTTTCAAATGCCTATACACTGTAAGCTGTCACCGCCGCTTTTTCAAGTGATCCATTTAGTTTCCATTGGTGGAAACCCAGCAAGGCAATTAGTAGTTGGAATGCCCTCTTGTGGTCTTCATCGGCAGACCGCAACTCCCAGAAGGCACCATCCCGGCCCTCAGGTAAGCTTTTCCGTTGCCTCATGCAAACTCGTGGTGAGTGCTGGTGATCGGTAGAAAGGCGTGTGTGGTGCAGTTTTTTAAAATTTGTCTCAGTGTCCCTGCAGTTCAAAGGTTCTCTCCCCGGCCCCCATCGACGTCTCATCGCAAGATTCCAGGATATCGCAGGATCGAGGATTGGACTTCAGTGAGCTTGCTCCTTCCGTGCAGTCACGGACTGAAATTTACAGCGAACCTCAGCTGGTCCTGGATGCGGGGGCCACAGCATACCAATCCCTTGGTTGAAAGCAAAAATGACTGCACGAAGTGCAGCCTATGCCCTTGTTGCTCAGGCCACATGCGAGACGGGTTCCTTCAGCACGCCCAGGGCTGGCGTGCAAATATCCAAGAAAAGGCCTCTCACCACTCCAAAGAAACCGAAGGAACACAACAGGGGACCAGAAAGAACACCTTTAATTCCGCACAGCAGGCATGACGCGTTTCGACAGAATGTCTTTTTCAAATGCCTATACACTGTAAGCTGTCACCGCCGCTTTTTCAAGTGATCCATTTAGTTTCCATTGGTGGAAACCCAGCAAGGCAATTAGTAGTTGGAACGCCCTCTTGTGGTCTTCATCGGCAGACCGCAACTCCCAGAAGGCACCATCCCGGCCCTCAGGTAAGCTTTTCCGTTGCCTCATGCAAACTCGTGGTGAGTGCTGGTGATCGGTAGAAAGGCGTGTGTGGTGCAGTTTTTTAAAATTTGTCTCAGTGTCCCTGCAGTTCAAAGGTTCTCTCCCCGGCCCCCATCGACGTATCATCGCAAGATTCCAGGATATCGCAGGATCGAGGATTGGACTTCAGTGAGCTTGCTCCTTCCGTGCAGTCACGGACTGAAATTTACAGCGAACCTCAGCTGGTCCTATATATATATATATGTGTGTGTGATTCGTCAAGCGGGGGCCGAGAAAAAAAGGGGGGTCCCAAAACGTGTTTTCCCCATGCATTTTCCCTTAGGACCTGTTGACGCAGCTACAGCCCGAACTGCTGAACGGAATTACACCAAATTTGGCAAAGAGGTAGTCCTCAGTTCAGACTCATGCCTTTTGCTTAAATGGTGTAAATCCATTCAGTAGTTCCTGAGAAAATTAGAGTTAAAAAGATAGATATATCTGGGCGAAGCCTAACCACACATCTCATTGTGAGATCTGATTGACTGTCAGTATTTCATCCAAGAAGTGTTGGAAAAATGCATGGGGAAAATGCGTTTTGGGACCCCCCCTGTTTCTCAGCCCCCGCTTGACGAATCCCCCCGAGACTTTCAGGGAAGGAGCGGAGCGGAGCGCCCCACCTATTTTGAAAATTTCGCGAGGTAGTCCTCAGTGAGGTAGTCCTCAGCTCAGGGAAGTGCCTTTTGCAGGTCTGGTGTCAATCTGTTCAGTAGTTCCTGAGAAAATCAAAAGTAAAATCATATATATATGTGGGCGGAGCCTAACCACACATCTCATCCTGAGATCTGATTGGCTGTCAGCACTTCATCCAAGAAGTGTTGGCAGCCATCTTGGGACCAATATACATGATAGCACTTCATTAAAAAGCATTGCAGTTAATAGAAGGTTTTAAGACTTTAGTTACATTATAAATCATTTTTTGATGGTACCATACTCATTTTAGGAATTGTGGTGTGTTCTAAGGTGATTTTACCATGTGAAAAAGCCTTCTGCTGTGATATCATGAATCATGTTTTAGAGAAAACTATTTTCTCATGCTTTTCCCACAGAGGTTTGGAAGGTGATCTATAAGCTAAACTGAGAGCATATTTTCTGTAAATTCACGTTATCTTTCTCAGTCATGTGAGAATGAAGTCTGACATTCTCAGTAAAACATGTACATCCAACAAGGGCAGAGACTGTCAGTTGATTCCTTTGTGTTCTACTGCAGCTTCCCAGAGTGTTCTAAAGAACAACTAGAGCACTAACAGTCCTATTTATGACAAAAGTATTGCACACCCGAAGCCATCTTGATTGGAATAAAGTGGTAACTCTTAAAACATTTAATTTAAAAAGTAACAAAATGAGGGGGTTCATTTTGCCACAGAAATTATGATTAATGCTGCAGAAAGAAAAATTAGGGCACATTTTGAGTGACTTCTCAAATCCTCTTCTATTTCATTAAAAAATTCTGACATTCAGACTGAAACATGCACTTTCAACACCAGCAGCAGACTTCCCTGGTGAGCAGTAGCTTTACTACAGTGATCTAATAAGCAACTAGAATGCTAACATTCTGAATTTATGGCAAATGTGTGACACATCTGAATGCCTTCTTGATGGAATTAAAGTAAAAAACTGAAAGTATTTCCTACTGAGGAGACTGTAGTAAATGAGGAATTTAGGAAACTTCATAACAAATAAGTCTTCCAAAATGGCCACAAGAGACAAAAGAGCCCAAATGTTGCACAAATATCACCCAGATGTAGCCCAAGTATAGCCCAATGACAGAATGTGCCAGAGTGTTCTAACTAACAACTAGAGCGCTAACAGTCTTACTTATGACAAAAGTATGACACACCTGAAGCCATCTTGATTGTAATAAAGTGGTAACACTTAAAACATTTAATTTACAACGGAACAAAATGAGGGGGTTCATTTTGCCATAGAAATTATGAATAGTGCTGAAAAAAGAAAAATTAGGGCACATTTTGAGTGACTTCTCAAATCCTCTTCTATTTCATTAAAAAATTCTGATATGCAGACTGAAACATGCACTTTTAATACCAGCAGCAGACTTCCGTGGTGAGCAGTAGCTTTACTACAGTGATCTAATGAGCAACTACAGTGCTAACATTCAGAATTTATGGCAAATGTGTGACATATCTGAATACCTTCTTGATGGAATCAAAGTAAAAAACTGAAAGCATTTCCTACTGAGGAGACTGCAGTAAATGAGGAAATTAGGAAACTTCATAACAAATAACTTATTTTTTGTGTATTTGCAGTTTTATATAGTGCAGACTTGTCAGGTATTGGAGTGCTTTACATGAGCATTGGTTACATCACACAAGGTCAAATTCATTTTAGTTGTAGACATGGAGAGATTAAGTGATTTGACCAGAATCACAGAATGTTGAGCTGAAGCAGAAACTCCAACCTGGTTCCCCAGTTGCAAAGTCTGCAGCTCTGGAAGTAACACCACATCCTCTCCCCTAGGTGCAACATTTAATCAAGTGGTCAACTGGATAAAAAAACATATAGATTACAAATAATTTAAAAGTTCTTTGTCGCTATTTGAAAACTCAGAAAATATGTCCTCATTTTAGTTTTTTAGAGCACTAACCATAATTTTGATGCAAATAAGACCCTCTCATATATGTAATTTCTAAAGGAAATGCTCTAGGAATTACAGTTTTGATTACATCAAGATAACGTCAGGCGTTCCACACGTTTGTAATAAATATAGAATGTTAGCAATCTAGTTGTTCATTGGGATACTGTTGAGAGGCAGAGGCCAGGGGCACGGACTCTGAAAATTGAAGGCAGGTAGGAGAGTGCAGAGGCAACAATTTGACCACACTGGGCAGGCAGGAAGGGCAGTGGCAGCACAACAGACTATGGAGGGCAGTGGAAAGGGGGGCAGGGGCAACAAACCAACAATACAGGACCGGCAAGAGAGGCTGTGGCAATATAATAGAACATTGTGGGCAGAAGGAAGAGGTAGTGGTAGTACAACCATACATGCCAACAGACCCGTTTCAGCCAGGAAACGTCCAATGTTTTTAAGCTCAAATGGGCTTAATTTGATCTGTCTCCTGTCTACAATCTCCTCTTTTTCAATGTAACTCAAAGGGGAAAATCAATGCCCCAGTTTTTTTCAATATCTCCCTCTTAGCAAGTTCATAATGTTCGCAAGTATGGTACATTGGATCATGGTAGGCTGGAGGAATTGGGGTAGGGACATGGACTCGGATAACAGAGGACAGGAGGGACATGGAGTGGTGCACCAAACTGACTCTACAGGGCAGGCATCAAGGTTTGCAGCAGCACAATACACCACACAGGGCATGTGGGACGAGAGTGCAGCACAACAATCCATAGAAAGCAATAGGGAGGGGACAGGACCATGCACACGGACAACAGAGAACAGAGGGGAAAGAGGCAATGGTAGCTAGCTGACCATAATGGACAGACAGGAGAGAAAGCTGCAGCATAACAGACCATAAAGGGCAGGAGTGATGGATCAGGGGCATTACAATGGAACAGACAAGCCAGGAGGGAGGGAATAGGGGTCTGCACATGGAAACAGGGGGCTGGGGGTAAGGGAGCAGGGCAGGAGCAGCAAGATGACCATGGAGGTCAGGCAGGATGGGCACTAGAAACCAGACACACCATGGAGAGCAACAGTGAGACTAGGATGGCATACACACAGATTATGGAGGGAAGGTGGGAGGGGGTCAGGGGCAGCTAGCTGACCACACAGGGAAGGTGGGAAGGGCCATGGCAGCACAGAAGACCATGCATGGCAAGCGGGAGGGTTAGTGGCAGCACAATGGCTATGATGGGCAAGAAGGAGGGTGCAGGGGCATGCACAAAGGACCATGGAGGATAGAAAGGAGAGTCAGGACCTAGGCACAGACAAGAGAGTTCAGGGGAAGGGGCCTCACAACAGACCGCGCGGGGCAGGCAGGAGGAGCAGTTGCAGCACAACAGACCAGGGAGGGCAGAAGGGTGTGGCAGTAAAATGGACCATGGAGGACAGGAGGAAGGGTATAGGGGCATGGCATGCGGACAGGCAGGGTGGAGGTGGCAGGGACAGGTTACAGTTATCTGACAATGCTAGGCAGGTGGGAGGGGAGTGGCAGCTCAAGAGAACACTCAGAGTAGATAGGAGTGGCAGGTCCATGGTACATGGTGGGCACAAAGGATGGAGCAGGAGCATGCACAAAGACATCGGAGGGCAGAGGGAAGGAGAATAGGGGCAGCAAGCTAAGGACAGAGGCTAAGCAGGAGGTCAATGATGGGCCATAGAATTGGGCAATGGAGGGCAGGAGGAGTGGACTGGTGCATCATGCTAAATGGAGGGCAGTAGCAGCACATCAGACCATGCATGGCAGGAGGAAGGAGGCTAGTCCATGGATTCAGACAACAGAGGATAGGGAGGAGGTGGATGGGGCAGCAAGCTAACTGTTCAGAGAAGGTGGGTATTAGGAACTTTATTGTTTTTAAAATGCGTGTCTGTACGAACTACTTAAAATATGAACAAGTATGCAGCATAATCTCACTTTTATTCAGGAAGAAGAAGACATTTGTGACTGTGACTCCGGGCTCACTTGGCAGAAACACCCCCTGACCCTCCACCCCATCACAAAATGTAATGCCCGTGAAAAGGGTAGGTGGACGCAGTGTTATATAGAACATAATCCTGAGAGCACGATTGAAAATCAAAACTAGATATAGTATATGTTATAAACTATGCACCAAAAAGTGTGATATAAGATGAACCGGGCGTGAAATAGAATATGCAATACATTGTGCGCAATGACAGATTCATTGGAGAGCGCGAGATAGCAAAGGCACTAGCGCGTGCTATGCGATATGCGCCTTGGTGTGTAATATGCACAGGGCAGTGTTGTGTAACCTAACTAGTCTCTAAAGTTGTAATATAAAATATGTGCTGGGGAGTGTAACGTTGCATATGCACTGTGACAAAGATATGGATCCCAGATTGTAATATGTATGGCATAGCGCTGTGCGTTATAACATAGGCATCGAGGAGGGCACGTTAGATGGGGCAATATAACCCATGCGAAGGCAAGTGTGGCATGACATATTCACGGGGTGGTGTTACAGTGCACATGGGCTAGAGAGTGTCATAGCATATGCACTAGCTAGTGGAATACAACACAGAGGTGTGTGGCACTCAGCAGGCAATGGTGGGTGTAACACAGCATTGGGCTTTGCCAGGAGCGCGCTGTGACTCTCAAGTGATGTCGTCCCCTTTCCAGAGAGTAAAATAAAAAGTATTACACATCCGGCAGTGGATGTGTGTTTTATTAACCGTGAGGGGGATTTCTTGCATAGTTTTGGTCGAATTTTGGTCGAATCCCCTTTGAATGGCTTGGTGTGCATGTGTATTAAATGTGCCCGTCAATAGCTACCCATGTTTGTATAAATAAACGACAAGGGTGTCTACCGGGATTAGGCACGGTAGGGCATCAGACATGTCAGAGCTTCACTAGTGGTGTAAATACATTCCACGTGGATTCATTGTATGCATAGTCGCCTTTTAATGAATATCACGCAAATCGTCATGGTGATAGGTACGTACGGTTTGTCCAGCATGTCCTAGGTGTGTCTATAAATATATATTTTTTAAAAATAATAAAAAACAGTGGCCGGCCCTGGGGATTGGGGTCATAAAAATATAATTAGGAGACAGGCCCTGGGGGATGGGGTCATCAGGGCCAATAAATTAGAATAAGAAGGGGAACCACACAGCCCCCCTTCTTAAAAAATTAAAATAAATAAAAGACTGGCATCGTGCCGGAGGCCGCGCCCCCTCCTTGCAGCACTCTGCAAACGCGCCCCCTGGCGAGTTGTAAGTTGGGGAATTAATTCCTCTTCAATACTGAGGGTCCCTGAGGGCCAACTAGCCCAACAGGCATCTCCAGTATGCGCCAGGGAGCTGCGCTGCAGACAGGTGTTCTGAGGCCAAGCCCCTTTTTACACCTCTCTGCAACGCAGCTCTGTGGCGCTTACTGGAGGTACCTAGTAGTCTAGTTTGACCCTAGGGACCCTTAGGATTCAAGGGGACTTAATCTCTCAACTTAGAACAGCCACAGGGCGCGTTTACACAGTGGTGAAGGGAGAGGACGGGGCCTGAGGTGACGTGTGCAAAAACGCACTATGGCACGTTTTAAATTGGGGATATAATTTTCCTTCAATACTGAGGGCCCCTGGGGGCTAACTAGCCCACCAAGTGCTTCCAGTAAGCGCCACTGAGCTGCATTGCAGAGAGGTGGTCCAGGCCGTGCCACTTTTTACACCTCTCTGCAACGCAGCTCTGTGGCACTTACTGGAGGTACCTAGTGGGCTAGTTGGACCCTAGGGACCCTCAGGATTCAAATGAACTTAATCTCCCAACTAAAAACGGACACAGGGCATGTTTACTCAGTGGTGAAGGGAGGAGACAGGGCCTGAGTTAATGTGTGCAAAAACGCCCTGTGGCCTGTTTTAAGAGGTAGTTTTAATCCCCCTGCCCTATTATATACTTGGGGCTTACAGAGGAGGTCATGCTAATCACAGGGGACCCCAACGCATAATGTTCCCTAGTGTATGTAGGTGTTTTCACTGTATTCTAAGTGTCTTTTAGCACTGGCTCTAGGACTGGTTAGTCAGACTCAGTTACCACCAGTATCCGTCTGAAAAAGTTGAGGGTACAGGATGATTTTGCAACAAGGCTTCTTTCTGCTCTTCTTTTTGTTCTTTCTGCACGTTATCCTTCTTCCTGAACTTTTCTTCGTCTTTGAGGACTTCTGTTGCTTCTTTCTGCACTTCTTTTTTTTCTTTCTGTGCATTTTTTCTTCTTTCTTCACATGTCCTATCTCTGTAGGCATAGTTAGAAATTAGCATTTAAAAAACCTTTGAAATTCACAGAAAAAACCATAGGTTTCAGGCACGTTATAGTTAGGAATTAGCATTTAAAAAACCTCAGAAATTCACTGAAAAAACCATAGGTTTCAGGGGTTTTATAGTTAGCTGGACTTTTCACTTGTACAAAACCATTGAAATTCCCCCGTTATAGTTAGTTCAGCTAACTATAACTCGCGCGCCCGCAATGCACTGCTGATGACGTCACATATTACATCACTCATGACATGGTCAGTGACATCACTCATGACATCACTGATGACATCTCAAATGACATCACTGATGACATCACTGATGACATCATCCTTGTGATAGAGTGGCAGACCTCCTCTCACCCTAATATAACCTTTGATACACACATTCAAAAATAGAGACTAAACTTTTCAAAACAATGGACATACCAATACCAGTTACAACAACCTCTTCAGTAATTCTAAGATCCACATACACATCCACTCATTCACCAACAGTCCTATACAGTCACTCATACATGTACTCACTCATCATATGTACTCATACACCTATACATCCTGTTACACAATGCCACTCATCCATAGAGTTACTCACACACGTAGTCACTCATGCTAATAAAGAATCAAACATACATTTACTTGCATATACAGTTATAAACACACCACCACACTTACTTCTACGGAAACTTACACATACTTAGTCTTTTAAACAATCACTTATAGAAACACATACTTATTCATACAGGAACTCTTTCAATCTCTCACTCTCACATATACTCACTTATATACACCAATAGTCACATATACTAGTTTAAAACATATGTAGTTACTCATAAAGACACTATTGAGACAGTCATTCACTCACTAACACACCCATACACACACTCATCCACCCATACAGTCCTGCACACATGCTGTCTTCAACACATACAAAGAGTGAGTCACTCATTCATGCACCTATGCACTACATAATACCCCCCACCGAACCATGCAGACACTCAGACTGATACTCAAAAAACCAACTAATAACCTATATAGACACCCATGTAGCTACTCACCGACCCATGCAGCCACTTATACACAAAGTGAGAGACTGATACAGATATTAACATATTTAAACATTACTCACTAAGCCATGTATTCACTATGATACACTTAATCAGTCAGTTACACAATCAATTTTTCAAAAACAAATCATCCATTTAGACACTTATATACCCATTTATTCTTCCATCGACCTTGAGATATACATATATAAAACATATTTAATTTTCAGAAAAACACACATTCACTGGATGATGTCATCAGTGATGTCATTTGAGATGTCATCAGTGATGTCATGAGTGATGTCACTGACCATGTCATGAGTGATGTAATATGTGACGTCATCAGCAGTGCATTGCGGGCGCGCGAGTTATAGTTAGCTGAACTAACTATAACGGGGGAATTTCAATGGTTTTGTACAAGTGAAAAGTCCAGCTAACTATAAAACCCCTGAAACCTATGGTTTTTTCAGTGAATTTCTGAGGTTTTTTAAATGCTAATTCCTAACTATAACGTGCCTGAAACCTATGGTTTTTTCTGTGAATATATATATATATATATATATATATATGTCTTCGTTCAAAATGCACCAAACAAGAATCACTCCTGGACGGGTGCTCTGTTGCGGCGGTGCGTTCCACAAATTTTAAAGCTCAAAATTCCCTTGTATTGCAGGAAAAGTAAGCACTCACGGGTGGCGTTGTCACAGATCTTTTATTTTCAGAACAAATGCGTTTCTTCGGTCTGCCTTCTTCAGTGTTACCGGCATACCGCAGGCAGCCGTCTTTTAATCATGCATGCACAAGGGTAAACATCGACAATTGACAAAACAGAAAGCGTAAGAATGAACGCCATCTTGTAATGTATGATATATACATTTCATTACAATCTTACAAACACTAATGCATGCAGATAAACCGATGTCACAATAAATTCATAATCAAATTGCATTGGTAAATACCACAATTCATTGTATATAAATGATACATGTCAGCCCATCGCCGTATTCACAATGTTTAAAGGTGCCTCATGCCCTCGGCATACACTATTGTCAAGTGTCTGCCAATTATTAATGTGACACCCTGTTCATTAAAATCTAGCCGTGGATCGGCAAATGTCCATTGCAACTGATATACCCTCATTGTGCAAATTATCAAAACATGTTCCAGGTAGCCATCAACTGGGGACAATACTGATAGCTTAGAAATAAGTGACATCTTGTACTATATGATGTCCAGCTCTCCGCTTCTCTAATGCATATTGCATAACCCAATATTATAGTATACTATACTATGGGGCCGATTCCGATTCTGGAAAAACCGGGTACGAATCGTCGGACGGAGCGTTTTCTCCGTCCGACTCGTACCCGGGAAAACCACCTTACAAACCCGCAAGTACGATTCGTACAGAAACACCATTTCCGTACGACTCGTAAAAAACACCGACCGGCTAAAATATACCCACAATTCCGATCCAGGACACCGCGTAAGCGACATTCGCACGGAGTCAGGCAGCGTTTTACGGACCAGCAAGTACGATTCGTACCCACAGCACTTCGCACGGCAATATTTTTAAGGGACCAAAAAAGTGCCGGAAAAGCTAAGTATGCCACGATGCACGGCGAAAAGGGGGCCCGGTACGCACCATACCCCCATCCCTACACGTCCGCACCGTACCCCCATCCCCCGTATGTACGGTGTGTACCCCCACCCCCCGTATGTACGGTGCGTACCCCCAGCGCATGGGGGCACGCACCGTACATACGGGGAGTGGGGGTACGCTCCATACCTATGGGGGTGGGGGTGCGCTCCGTACCTACGGGGGTGGGGGTACGCTCCATACCTATGGGGGTGGGGGTGCTCTCCATACATACGGGGGTGGGGGTACACACCGTACATACGGGGGATGGGGATACGCTCCGTACATACGGGGGGGTGGGGGAACGCACCGTACATACGGGGGGTGGGGGTACGCTCCGTACCTACGGGGGTGGGTGTATGCTCCGTACCTACGGGGGTGGGGGTATGCTCCATACCTACGGGGGTGGGGGTACACTCCATACCTACATGGGGTGGGGGTATGCTCCATGCCTACGGGGGTGGGGTGGGAGTACGGCGCATACATGGGGGGGCTGGGGGTACGGTGTGTGCTTGGGGGGGTGGGCTGGGGTGGTGTTCGGCGCGTATGCGGGCACATGTTTGGACGTCTCCATGGTTGCTATGGGAGTTCGCTCCGTACGGTGTTTTTTCCATACAGTTGTGCATTCGGACAGACGTGACGGATCGTACTTGCGCGCTGGGACTTCAGTTTCCCGATTCGTACGTAAAACTGTCCGGGGACGTGTCAGACACTTTTTCCGACCTGAGGACGTGTCGGGGAATTTTCCCAATGCGATTCGTATGGATTTTTTAACATACGAATCGTACTTGCCAGTTTGTACGGGACTTGTACGATTCGTACGTAAAAAAATCCGGATACGATTTGTACGGGAATATTTTTAACGGATCGGAATCGGCACCTATATATATATATATATATATATATATATATATATATATATATATATATATATATATATATATATATATATATATATATCTGCACTTCCTGGCCCGTCTTTTGCTTGGCGGTACCACCCAGGTACGGACCTCATTCATGCAATATGCATGACTCCAGTACTATCTTTATCGCAGTTCATTAATTTAATGGCATGAAATTAGCTTCATAGC
Source organism: Triturus cristatus (assembly GCF_964204655.1). Taxonomy (NCBI): domain Eukaryota; kingdom Metazoa; phylum Chordata; class Amphibia; order Caudata; family Salamandridae; genus Triturus; species Triturus cristatus. The sequence goes on along the minus strand of NC_140594.1, from coordinate 541,251,727 downwards.
TGCTCAGGCATAGTGCCTGCCATGAGGAGTTTCGATCCCGTAAAGCAAAAGACCCTGTGCCTTCGTGGATGAATGAACTCAAAATCAGGCACAAAAAGTGACTCATTGGGAAATGTAAGAAATGTATCATGGTTTAATCTTTTTCGTATTTTTATTTCATTTTTAAAAATATATTTGAATCAACATATTTAAATTTTACTGGGATATTCTACCAATTTTTTACTAAACTTAAAGCCGGATTAATTTTGTGATTTTTTTTTTTACAATAGTAAAACAAACTAAAAATGACTTTTTGTAGTCAAATGTAATTTTTGTCAGCTCTGTTCTAAAGTGGATTAGAAATGTAGCAAGCCCTGTGCATTTACTTACGCTGTAGAAGTAATTTGAAACTAACAAACAAAATGGGTTTGAATTTCTTTAACAGCCTAAATAAATACATAGGGTGCAATATATTAATTAACAAGCAACTTATGTTCTGAATCCATCAAATTTATTTTAACATTTGAAAAATACTTAAGTTACTTGAAGTACGTTTTACATTGTGAAACACCCTAACAAATGAAACAGGCTTTCCATATGTACAAATATTGGTACAACATTGTAATAAATATTAAGACATATAGATTCATATTTTAATTTTTAAAATGAAAGTAAATCAGCTTGTTTTGCATTGTACACACAGGCCTTTATTAGGATGCCGATGGGTATCCCTGCACCTTGTAGCAAGCATCACACGCTTCCATTGAGAAATGGGAGTTTGAAACCGCACCATGTGCGGTCGCATCGTAGTAAGTGGAGCAGAGGCTCCGACTTATGGTCAGTTGTTTCTCACAATGAGACAGTGTCGGGCAGAAGCAAGTCTGCCCAACATCATAATAGGCCCCACAATGTAGAAAGGGATTTTTCCTTTACAATAATTTTTGTGACATAAGTTCATTATTTATAACAACAAATCAGAACCATTCAGAAGTTTTAGACAGTTCCTGGAGGGAATTGAAAATGGTTAAGAGAAATGATCAAAAATAATATAGCAGCAAAATTGGGAAATTGCAAAACTGTAACCAAAAGGTTTCTGAAGATGTTCCCTACATGCAGGAGATAATGATAACTATAAATCAAAGTTTAAAGTCTTGAAGCAGGTGAAATATGAAAATTTTGAAAATGTTTTTAGAAAAAGCATCATGATCAGTTAAATTTACAAAGATACAATAAAACTATTGTATATAGTGTTACAGCATCTCGAGGAGCAGGTGAAGGGGACTTTGTTCAAGAAGGCAGGAAAGCAGCTGGCCACTGTGTTTCGGGTGGTGAAACATCTGACACCAATGGACACAGTGACATGGAAGGTGAGGGGACTGAAATGGAGGCCCCCAAATCATCATCTTCTTCAGAGGCCTTCACAACTGACCAGCCCCTAGAGGTAGTGGACCCTACAGGAACAGTACCAACCTCTTCCTTGTCTACCACCCAGAGAGCCATCTCCACCCTCCCTTTTGCTCCCCACAGTTGGCCCAACCCGACCCCCAAAAAGGGTTGAGAACTTCTTCGCTACAAACACCTCACCCACTTCCCCTGTCACCCCAGATTTGTTGAGGTAGGAGGCTATTGACCGATTATGCAGCATCTCTGTAGGCCACACTGCAATAGTGAATGTCATCCAGGGCCATACCTGCCAAATGCCTCCTAATCAGCCAAAACTTCTGCCTCAACTCAAGTCCCTTCTTCAATCCAAACTCCCACCTCAATTCCAAGCACACTCACGTCTTTACAGGCATCCACTCCAAAAGACATAAGCAGCACAGTCACACATGCACATAAACACAAACACACATACAAACAGGCGGAAAGCTGAGGACGATAAAAAATCATAGTACACAGCCACGACCGGTAAGAGCCTGTAATGAGGCAAGCATTCGGTCCCACCTTGTGCCTTGCGAGGTTTGCTAGTTAAGGCATAATCCTGAGCAGTGTAGCCCCACGGCTGGGTAACAGCAGCTGTAACACAAGCTTAAAGAAGATTGTTGCTCTGATAAGAGAGATTCTTTGAAGGAGCTGGCTGTGCCAAGGGAGCGGAGATGGAAGGGTGGTGAATAAGACTTGGTGATTTGGTGTTTGCCAGCAGGGAATTTAGCGGAGCTGGAAAAGTGGTGAATCTGCACACAGCTTGGAAACTTTGGGACGTTTGAAGGGGGAAATAATATAAAAACTACACAGCAAAATGAGAAGACTTCTGAAGTAAGCTATTGTGGTAGCCAGGGTAGAGGTGGGGACCGGAATGAAAGCCAAAAAGTGCCTAGCACAAGCGAAGGGGACGTCATCTGTAGCAAAAGCCTCTGCGCTATGAGCCGGTCTGAGCTAAGTTCCAGTTCAGAGAGCTCTATAGAAGAGCAGTCGGAGCCTCAATCTGAGCCAGTTTGCGCAATCACTACCGCTACCGCAAGGGGGGTCTCCATCCCCGCAACCAACGTTTCCGCAAGAGAAGTCAGAGATCCCTTCCTTCGGGGCCAGCTCGCAAAAGATGGAAGTGAAAACGCTGCTTAATCTCATATTGGAGGAAATCGGGGAGATGAAAAAATCCCAGGCACAAGAGATAGCCGCTCTTCATTTAAGACTGGAAAAAATCAAAGGATCTATTGCAGGTATACCAGTAAGGCTTGAAGAAGCTGAGTCTAGGATTGCACACTTAGAGGACCAGATGAGCTATACAATCCAGAAAATCAATGAAGTGACGGCAGAAAAGATTGCCCTTAAGATAAAACTGGAAGACCTGGAAAACCACTGACACCGCTCAAATCTTCGAATAGTGGGAGTGCCCGAGGGGAGTGAGGGTACCAATACCCTTTGTTGGGTTGAAACATTTATCAAACAAAAAAGTGCTCCCGGACAATTCTGGGTCCACCGGGTTCCGGCCCATTCCATTTCAAATTCTAAGTACCCTTGTACAATTCTAGTCAACTTTTCTGATTATAGAATTAAAGAGAATGTTTTGACGAAAGCAATTCAGCAGAGACAGTTTGCCATCGACAAGGGTACTAAATGCCGGATTTTCTCAGATATGTCAGCAGGGGCGGCGCGAAGATGCAAAGAATTTGTGAAGCTATTATTTTTATTTAAAGCACAGGGGGCTCAGGCATCCATCGCACAGCAGTTGAAGCTAAGAGTGCTCGTCAAAGAGAAGTTTAATTTACTCTCGCGGGTAGAGGAAGACCAGGAGCTTCTGAGGGAGATCACTGCTCTAAGATGAAATTGCTTTAAATCTAAGGCACTGAATTGAAAAATGTTTGAATCTCTGTCCACTGGGGAGTATTTCTTCTGTGTGGGGGGCTGGTCAGCTGGGGGGCAGGATAAGGGCACCCCATTAAAGTAGGGAGGGTAAAATGTGGGTTGCGGGGCCTGAGGGGACCACATTTCTGGGGAGGGTTCTCGGGGTGGGAGGAGAGGAGGCAGGGGTGGGGGGAACAGTAAAAGCAGCAGGAAAATGAGCAGTAGCAGGGACATTTTTGGAAAGATCGTTAGGACTGTGAGATTTTTTATGTTTTTGGTATATTCTGCAGATACACTGTAAAAAATGATAAATAGGTGCTGTATTATTTCAGTTAACATCAATGGGATATTAAACAAGCAAAAGTACGGAGCATTAATTAGGTAGTTAGCTTCCTTTTCACCCCAGGTTTTATTCTTGCAGGAAACTCATCTAAAAACCAACTATCCTAGGCTATTCCTTCCCAGATTGTACTTGCATGCTTTTTTTGACTCAGCGGACCTGGCTAAAAGAGGAGTAGCTATGTATTTCTGCAGGGGTCTTTCTTGGGAATTTGGCCAAATTCGGAGAGATCCCCAGGGAAGGTGGATCTGGGTCGAGGCCAAATTAAATGGTACGGCATTAAACTTTATTAACTATTACAGGCCAATTGTAGATGACACTACAGCCCTACTCAAAATTAGTGAGATACTTAGGGGGGCACCGGGAAAGATAATCTTGGGTGGTGATTTTAATTTTATTCAATATATAAAGAAAGATACTTCGAATCAAAATAAAAATGAGTTGAAACACAAAACTAAAAAAGTTGTAGAAGTAATTAAACAGGAACATATTTTGATAGACCCCTGGCGCGATGCCAATCCAACCAAGCTGGGATTTTCCTGCTACTCTAATCAATTTCATACAGCATCCCGAATAGATTTCTTTTTAATATCTCAATCCTTGGGCTATACAAGCATTGAAATAGAGATAAATCCATTTTCTGACCACTCCCTTATTAAACTCGAAGTAGAGATTGAGGAATGCAGGAGGTTTAGATCCAGGTTGCAGAGTGATCGTCTCCTCCTGCAGGTCCCTCAATGGGTGGCCGATACAAAGGAGTGGATAGCAGAATTCTTCAAGATAAATGATAATACGGCAGAAATCTTTTCAGTTTGGGGTGGGTTTAAGGCAGCCCTTTGTGGGCAGGTGATTGCACTCTCAGCTGCTCAAGCTAAACATAGGAGAGAAAAAATCTGTAAACTCCGGCTGGCAGTAGAAAACGCAATGAAAATAAGAAATACACAGCCCGTTGGGATGGGGGACGCCAGAGTTCAGCTAGACAGGGCGAAGTATGATTTGAAGGAGTTTTTCACAATTGAAGAGATGTAAATGTAAATGTTGTAGACTTGTAAAGCGCACAGCTGCCCCAGCAACGGGGCGTCCCGGCGCTGTAGACCGCTGGGGAACCCGTCCTGGCTATCCCTGTGAGATGGTCCCTTTCTGGGTATCTCCAAGGTGAAACCAGGCATCCCTGGCGTCTGTGGGGGGCCGTTGTAGAGATGAGGCAAGCTTAATGCCCAGAGTTGCCGAGTGTGTTCCTGGTTAGAGTAGGTACCGAGGCGAGAATTATCGAGTCCGTTTTGACCCTGGTCCACGACCCTGCCGCGTCAGGAATTGAACCCTGGTCCCTGGCCGATTCTCTGCTTACGGGTCTGCCGCCTCTAACTAGTGAGCCACACCTCTCCAGATAGCCAGCTCTAGAACATATCAACAGCGAGAGTATGAGGAGAGTCAAATGGTGGGCAAAATGCTAGTAAGAACAACCAAAACTAAACAGGAAGCAGCCATGATCTCTGAAAATTTTGACCCCAAGACCAGAGCCTCTTTAATTGACAAAGAAGGCATTGCCCAAGTTTTCTTAGAGCACTACTCGCAGCTATACACTGCCAGATATGAATCAGGAGTGGATCAAATTATCAATTACTTCCAGGAGGCTAATCTTCCTACTCTTTCAGGGCCATTAGCGGAACAGTTCCAGCTTGTCATTTTAGAACAAGAAATTTTAAACGTGGTAAAGTCTATTGCAGGGGCAGAAGCCTGTGGAGCCGACGGGCTCCCAATTGAATTTTATAAAACCTTTTCCAAGGATTTAACCACCTTCTTGGCGAAACTTTAATAATATCAAACAGGGAGGCAGTGTTCCTCCAAGTTTCAAGGAGTCCATATTGGTCAGCTTTGTTAAAAAGGGGAAAATGGTAAGGATTTCAATTCATACAGGCCAATTAGTCTTCTTAATGCAGACTAAAATGTTAATGAAAGTCTGGGCACAACGTTTTACCCCTATATCACAGGCTATGTGATCAGACCGAGTTCGTTGCAGGGAGGTCTATGTCCACAAATACTAGGTTTTTAATTCAGGCCCTTGACTACGTGACTAATAATAAAATTCCAACCCTTATTACGATGGTCGACGCCGAAAAGGCGTTCGACTTGGTCAACTGGGATGCACTTTATTATGGTTTAGGAAACTTTGGCATCCTGGTCCTAATTTCAAGCATGTTGAGAAATATCTATCAAGGTGCCCACGCCCGGGTTATAGTAAACGGGGACTCAACAGGGGAAGTGGATATAAATCATGGAACCAGACAAGGCTGTCCTATGTTGCCTATATTGTTCACTTTTTTATCGAACCCTTGGCTATAAGACTTTGCGCAAATCTCCAGATTATAGCTCCAATTGAAGGGATGGCCAAATTGAAACTTTTTGCTGATGACATAATTATGTATTTATGCCCAGACAAACAGAATTTGGAACAAGTTTTGGAAGAATTCAGTAAATTTGAACAAATAGGGGGATACAAAATAAACCAAAATAAAACAGATATTTAAATACTAAACGCTGATTGTAACTTTTTACCCCCAATCTAAACATCCAGGCACTGAAAGAAGAACCAATCAGATATCTGGGTATTTATGTTTCCAACCAAGTAGAACAATTATTTAGTCTGAATTACCTAGCCATGCGGAATAAAATTAAAACCCTATTGGATAAGTGGACCCTTTGCCATTAACTCTGATTGGCCGTGTAGCACTTTTAAAAATGTCTATTCTTCCCCTGTTAAAATTTCTTTTTATAAATGTACTCGTGAAAATTAATTCCAAATATTTTGAAGAAATGGACTCAATGTTCAGGGAATTCGTGTGAAATTAAAAAGCCTCCAGGGTTAAGTTGCACATGTTACAGCTGGAAATAAAACAAGGGGGTTTAGCCTTACCAAATATTCAAACTTATTATGAGGAAGCTATATTAGACCGTACAGCACGTCTACTGGAACCTTATGATCGGCAAGACATATTTTTACTTAAAAGAATGATTCGTGAGTCCGGCACACAAATCCCAATCTTTTAAAAACATCCAAACTACCTAAAAAGACCCACTATAAGACAATTTGTGACTTTTCCAATAGATTGCAGTCTTTTTTTAAACAAGCTGACTCCTCAGCGTTTATTTTTCTGAAGCTAGAGGAATGTAAGGCTTTCGGTCTACAAATTCATTCCAGCCGGTTTAAAAGATGGAAGGACAGTGGTTTCGAGGACCTGGGCTATTTCTTAATTTCCAAGACAGTGATCTCCTGGCACGAGGTTCAAAGTAGATTTGGCAATCAAAAAAAGCCGTGATTTTTGGAGTACTTGCAGATCGCAAATTTCATATAAAAAATACAATCTACTGTCAAGTGGTGAGCCAACTAATCAGGTTAATGCTTTATATAAAGAAAAATTAATGAGGGTAGGAAATTGGTACTCTCTTTTGATAAAATGCAAGGCACTCCCCCTGGTTGAGGAACTTCTGGGAAAAGTAACTCGGGAAACCAATTGCTCCTTCTCTCACCAGGAATGACAGTCAATAGCCCAGGTAGGAAGACAGGCCCTGAGAGCAGCCCATTTTAAAAGAATGGCCTTTTTGTCATGGTGAATGGCCTATTACACCCCGAAAACGTTAAATAAATGTCATGCGGAAGTGGCCAATAAACGTATTCGATGCCAGTCTCAAGATGAGGGCGACTGGATACATATATATTTTTACGTGTCCAAAGCTTGAAGTTTTTTGGTGTAAGATCTTCTCTGTAATAAGCCAGGCAATTAAAAAGAAGCTCCACCCTGAGGCAGAAGTAGCACTTTTCGGTTTTTCTAAACTAAGGTCAGGTTTGACCAAAGTAGAAGAGGTGTACATTGCAATCTGCTCCATTGCAGCTTGTTCTTTAATTCTCCAAAATTGGAGATCTGAAGAAGTACCTTCCTATCCTAAATGGTTGAACAAAATACAAAGGATAAGGAGGTTTGAAGAAGCATATGCAAAGCGGGTCGGGGCAACAAAAAGGTTTACAGCTGTTTGGAGGCTCTTTGACAATTGGGAAACAATGACCAAAAATTTAGCACTTTAGCACATTGCACTTTATATCCTTATATTTAAGGAAAGTACAACTGCACTTTAATATCGGCATGTTTAGCATAGGTAGAAGGTTTTTAACATTTGTTAATGGATTTTTTTTATTGTTTGTTCAATAGCACGTGATGATCATGGGAAGAAGTGACTAAGGTTTATATTTCTGGCAATCTTGAGGATGTACCAATGTTAACACGGATGGTAATTATCCACATTTCACTTAGGGTCCTATATCCTACAATAAGTTATAACTGTCTGAAGCTCTTCTTGTATTTGGAAAACAACAATATGAATTTAGAATCTCCCAACTTATTGCACTTTAATGTAAACAGTGTATGTAACTATGTTCACCAAGAGGCAGTTTGTATTCAAAGCACTTTAGCACTTCAGGGGAAAATTCTTTACTGTGTTTGATAGCTAGATTATGGGGTAGTTTTAATTGATTATATGGCTTTGCTGGCCTCCCGCTGTGTCTTTTAAAGTATTTTGATTAATTGGTATGCCTATTAATTCTTTATGGGTTTCAGTTGACAAATGAACTAGAATGTGTATCAGTGTGAATTGTTGATTTTTTATTCCTGACGATCAATTTTACTATAATGTTGTCATGTCTCTTTTCTCTGCTGTACAAAAATAAATTTTAAAAAACTAAAAAAGACTTTTTGTAGTCAAATGTAATTTTTGTTAGCTCTGTTCTAAAGTGGATTAGAAATGTAGCAAGCCCTGTGCATTTACTTACGCTGTAGAAGTAATTTGAACCTACCTTACAAAATGGGTTTGAATTTCGTTAACAGCCTAAGTAAATACATAGGGTGCAATACATCGATTAATAAGCAACTTATGTTCTGAATCCATAAAATGTATTTTAACATTTGAAAAATACTTAAGTTACTTGAAGTATGTTTTACATTGTGAAACACCTTAACAAATGAAACAGGCTTTCCATATGTACAAATATTGGTACAACATTGTAATAAATATTAAGACACATGGATTCATATTTAGATTTTTTTAAATAAAAGTAAATCAACTTGTTTTGCATTGTACACACAGGCCCTTATTAGCATGTTGGTGGGTAAGCCTCTCATCGCTCGTCAGAGGCTTACCAACCAACATTCTTGGTATGAATTCTGACTGCCATATTACGATTACGGCGGTCGGAATTCAAACCAGCTGGTCAATCCGGCTGGCTTCCTAATAGCTGAAGGAGCCTGTCAGCCAGTTCGAGGGTGCACATAATCCCTTTAGGACTGCGTTTACGCCATAGGGATTATGATGTCGGTTTCAGACAGGCTTTCCATGTTTGGCTTTTTGACATGGAAAGCCTGTCAGAACGTGACTTAGGGGGGCCCTAGTAGGTTCCCCATCCCTTCACGACCTCCGGTTGGGGACCTGGGGCCACCAATGGTGCCCCTCTGTAAACCCCATTTTGTTTTGCATTGTACACACAGGCCCTTATTAGGATGTCAGTTGGTTAGCCTCTCACCGCTCCTCGGAGGCTTACCAACCAACATTGTTGGTATGAAATCTGACCCCCATATTACAATTACGGCGGTCGGTATTCAAACCAGCCGGTCAATCCAGCGGGCTTACCATGGGCCCAAGGAGCCTGTCAGCCAGCTCGAGGGTGCACATAATCTCTTTAGGACTGCGTTTACGCCGTAGTGATTATGATGTCGGTTTCAGACAGGCTATCCATATTGGGCTTTTTGACATGGAAAGCCTGTCAGAAAGTGACTTAGGGGGGCCCTAGTAGATTTCCCATCCCTTCACAACCTCCGGTTGGGGACCTGGGGCCACCAATGGTGCCCCTCTGTAAATCCCTCCACCTTGTAGCAGGCATCACAGGCTTCCATTGACAAATGGGAGTTTGAAACCCCACCATTTGCGGTCGCATCGTAATAAGGGGTGCAGAGCCTGCGACCTATGGTCAATTGGTTCTCACACTGAGACAATGTCGGGCGAAAACAAGTCTGCTCGACATCATAATAGGCCTCACAATGTAGAAAGGGATTTTACCTTTACATTAATTTTTGTGACATAAGTTCATTATTCAAAACAACAAATCAGAACCATTCAGAGGTGTTAAACAGTTCCTGGAGGGAATTGAAAATGGTTAAGAGAAATGATCAAAAATAATATAGCAACATTGGGAAATTACAAAACTGTAACCAAAAGGTTTCTGAAGATATTCCCTACATGCAGGGGATAATGATAACAATAAATCAAAGTTTAAAGCCTTGAAGCAGTTGAAATATGAATATTTGGAAAATGTTTTTAGAAAAAGCATCATGATCATTTATATTAACAAAGATACAATAAAATTATTGTATATAGTGTTACAGCATCTTCAGGAGCAGGTGAAGGGGACTTTGTTCAAGAAGGCAGGAAAGCAGCTGGCCACTGTGTATCCGTTGGTGAAACATCTGACACCAATGGATACAGTGACATGGAAGTTGAGGGGACTGAAATGGAGGCCCCCATATCATCATCTTCTTCAGAGGCCTTCACAAGGGACCAGCTCCTAGAGGTAGTGGACCCTACAGGAACAGTACCAACCTCTTCCTTGTCCACCACCCAGAGAGCCATCTCCACCCTCCCTTTTGCTCCCCTCAGTTGGCCCAACCCGACCCCCAAAAAGGGTTGAGAACTTCTTCGCTACAAATACCTCACCCACTTCCCCTGTTACCCCAGATTTGTTGAGGTAGGAGGCTATTGACCTCTTATGCAGCATCTCTGTAGGCCAGACTGCAATAGTGAATGTCATCCAGGGACGTACCTGCCAAATGCCACCCAATCAGCCAAAACTTCTGCCTCAACTCAGGTCCCTTCTTCAATCCAAATCCAAACTCCCACCTCAATCCCAAGCACACTGACGTCTTTACAGGCACCACTCCAAAAGACATAAGTAGCACAGTCACACATGCACATAAACACAAACACACATACAAACACACAAACAACACACATAATCTATTTACATTACACCTAAGGGTACCACAAGCATAATACCCAGCAACCACCACACCCAAAACCATCACAACCACCACACCTATAACCACCACAACCACCACTACACACACCATAACCACCACCACACCCACAAGCACCACCACACCCAAAAGCACAACAAAGACCACCTCCAGCACTATACACAACACCGCACCCACAGCCACCACACACACATACCCACCAACACACCCACATGCAAAACAACCACCACCACATCCACAACCACAACCACAATTGATTGATTGATTGATTGAACCACCATCACACAAAGAAACATCAAAAATACCACCATACCCACAACCGCCACCACACCCACAAGCACCACAACCACTTCAACCACCAGAATACACTCTTTAAAACCAACACACTTCTACAAAAGCACACCTACACACAAAACAACACCAACCAAAACCAAACACACACACTCACCAGAATACCACACACCACCCAAAAAACACACATCTAAACATACACAACAAACACCAGACCCACATGCAGTTGCCAAACATACAGACATACGCACATCACCCACTCCAGTAACGTCTACCTCTAAATTCCAACCCTCTATCACCCCACCTACCTGTCCTTAATCCCTGTCAAACCGAAACCCACCCCTTCTAAGAAAGATTGTTAGGCTGCCTGCTCTGTGTCCAATAGATGCCCCTTCCTAAGGATGTTACCTTTTAGCCGTATGTTTATGGGCAACAAAGCGACATGCTGTTGTGGTGGTTACTGTTTGTTCTCCTTTTGAATTTTCATTTTGATAAAATCTTCATGAGCGTTGTCTCATTTATAAGTAAAAATATGTTAATGTTACAATGTTTGTCCTAACATTATTCATTTACAAGTCATTGATTATTGAAATGTTAATGATGAAAATGTGACATACATAGACTTACTTACATTTATGACAGAAAATACAAATGTTTTATTAAAATGACAGATTTGTACAGTCTATACATTAGTAATAATAAAAATGCAATGAACATTGAAACCTGACAGGGCAGTCCACCTGGTAGGCAGGCGGAGAAAACAACGGAAATTTGATGGCGGGACCAGATCTGCTAAAATCTAAATCAGGCCCTGAATCTTATTCAGAGATGCTCACCTCATCTTGGACACGGTTCGGCCATCTAATTTGATGGTATGTGGCCATACATGGAAGCCATTGATAAATTCCAAACCTTTTAGCATGAGTAAAGTCTTCTTGTTTGATTCTGTTTTACAAACTTCATGGCTACAGCTTAAGGATTTCTCATGGTTGACAGTCTGTCATCCTTTTCAAATACCCTTAACTCTACTTGCTTAATCATAAACATATTCTTGGTTTTAACAATAATTGCACTGAATATGTTTTCCCTTCTTTCTGACTTGAAAGGTTGTGAATGTTTAGAATGTTACAACTTCTATTCAGAGCAGGACACCTGTAGAAAACTATGTGCATTCCTCCTAACAATCTTTAGGGCAGGCTTGAGTCAAACTGCTTTATGGGCCTTTAGATGCAATTTAATAACACTAAATCAACTCCTGTCTAGATAAGGACTCCACAATTATGATACTAGGATTGAAACAGCAACTTCATATATGTGGCTGTTATGAATTATAAAGTGGATGTTGCAAAAATTAGTATCCTGAGACTTTTGGAAGACACACAGGGGTCGATTCCGATCTGGGTTGGACAGCCATCCGAGAGCTGTCCATAGCCTTACCTTGCGACCGCCTTGTACTGGGAGCCGGACTAACCAGGCGATAAAGTACGATGCGCAAAACTGACACAATTCCGTCCAACACGTAGACTGCGATTCATTTTTCGTACGAGCCGTACCTCCAAACGCTGATTCACGTCGCCCGGAAGCAGTTCCCACAACAGTTTCCGTCCGGACAAGTGCGATGCTCAAATCCTTTGCGCCGGACGGGTCGCCACTAGCAACACGTCACAGCATACGGGAGAGCTGTATATCAGGTCCACATTGCACCACAACACGATCCACGACTACGAGACGGACAAATTCTCAACGTGTCCGAGACGGAGCAACGAGCAGCAAGTACAAGACGAACCAACGATGAATCCCATTGCAAAGGTCATTCCAGTACTGTACATCTATGACCGGATCAGGAACAGACGCGCACAACCCAGACAGTAAGTCAGACACCGTCACAAACATGAGAAATGCTACACACACATGGGGGGACATCCCTTACACCATCAACAGCAAAACCACAGGGTTAGCATGGTACTCACTACCAGCAATTACCACACCTGGGAGGGGGTGCCCATCACCACTACCAACCACAAACCATAGGGGGCTGTATGCCCTGCACCACTACCCTCCCCACTCATAGGGGGCAGCATGCCCTGCACCACTACCCTCCCCACTCATATGGGACTGCATGCCCTGCACCACTACCCTCCCCACTCATAGGGGCCTACATGCCCTGCACCACTAGCCACAACTCATAGGGGGCTGGATGTCCTGCACCACTACCCACAACTCATAGGGGGCTGTATGTCCTGCACCACTACCCTCCCCACTCATAGGGAGCTGGATACACTGCACCACTACCCTCCCCACTCATAGGGGGCTGCAAGCCCTGCACCACTACCCTCCCCACTCAAAGGGGGCTGCATGCTGTGCACCACTAGCCACAACTCATAGGGGGCTGTATGTCTTGCACCACTACCCACATCTCATAGGGGGCTTGTTGCCCTGCACCACTACCCTCCCCACTCATAGGGGGCTGGATGCACAGCACCACTACCCCCCCACTCATAGGGGGCTGTATGTCCTGCTATACTACCCTACCCACTAATAGGGAGGTGTATGTCCTGCACCACTACCCACAACTCATAAGGGGCTGGATGGCCTGCACCACTACACTCCCCACTCATAGGGGGTTGTATGTCCTACTCTACTACCCTACCCACTAATAGGGAGGTGTATGTCCTGCACCACTAACCACAACTCATAAGGGGCTGGATGGCCTGCACCACTACACTCCCCACTCATAGGGGGTTGTATGTCCTACACCACTACCCTCCCCACTCATAGGGGGCTGTATCTCCTGCACCACTACCGCACCCACTCATAGGGGGCTGCATGTCCTGCACCACTACCCTCCCCACTCATAGGGGGCAGTATGTCCTGCACCACTACCCACAACTCATAGGGGACTGTATGTCCTGCACCACTACTCTGCCCACTCATAGGGGGCTGGATGCGCTGCACCACTAGCCAAAACTCATAGGGTGCTGGATGCCCTACATCACTACCCAAAACTCATAGGGGGCTGGATGCCCTGAACCATAACCCTCCCCCTCATGGGGGTTGTATGTCCTGCACCACTAGACACAACTCATAGGGGGCTGTATGAACTGCACCACTACCCACAACCACTCATAGTGGACTATATGTCCTGCACACTGCCCACAACTCATAGGAGGCTGTATGTCCTGCACCACTTCCCACAAATCATGGGGGTCTAGATGCCCTGTACCACTACCCTCCCTACTCATAGGGGGCTGTTTGCCCTGCACCACTACCTTCTCCACTCATAGGGGGCTATATGTCCTGCACCACTACCTTCCCCACTCATAGGGGACTGTATATCCTGCACCACTACCCTCCCCACTCAAAGGGGGCTGTATTTCCTGCACCACTACCCTTCCCACTCATAGGGGGCTGGATGTCCTGCACCACTAGCCACAACTCATAGGGGGCTGGATGCCCTGGACCACTACCCACAACTCATAGGGGGTCGGATGCCCTGCCCCACTACTCTCTCCATTTATAGGGGGCTGTATGTTCTGCACCACTACCCACAACTCATAGGGGGCTGTATGTCCAGCACCACTACCCACAACCCCTCATAGGGGTCTGTATGTCCTGCACCACTACCCACAACTCATAGGGGGCTGGATGCACTGTACCACTACCCTACCCACTCATAGGGGGCTGTATGTCCTAAACCACAACCCTCCCCACTCATAGGGGGCTGTATGTCCTGCACTGCTACCCTACCCACTCATAGGGGGCTGTATGTCCTACACCACTACCCTCCGCACTAATAGGGGGCTGTATGTCCTGCACCACTACCCTTCCCACTCATAGGGGGCTGGATGCCCTGCACCACTAGCCACAACTCATAGGGGGCTGGATGCCCTGCACCACTACCCACAACTCATAGGGGGTTGGATGCCCTGCACCACTACTCTCTCCATTTATAGGGGGCTGTATATTCTGCACCACTACCCACAACTCATAGGGGGCTGTATGTCCTGCACCACTACCCACAACCACTCATAGGGGTCTGTATGTCCTACACCACTACCCTCAACTCATAGGGGGCTGGATGCCCTGCACCACTACCCTACCCACTCATAGGGGGCCTGTATGTCCTACACCACTACCCTCCCCACTCATAGGGGGTTGTATGTCCTGCACCACTACCCTCCCCACTCATAGGGGGCTGCATGTTGTGCACCACTAGCCACAACTCATAAGGGGCTGGATGCCCTGCAACACTACCAATAAATCATAGGGGGCTGTATGTCCTGCACCACTACCCTCCCCACTCATAAGGGGTTGGATGCCCTGCACCACTACCCTCCCCACTCATAGGGGGCTTTATGTCCTGCACCACTACCCTACCACTCATAGGGGCTGTATGTTCTGCACCACTTCACAAAACTCATAGGGGGCTGGATGCTCTGCACCACTACCCTACCCACTCATAGGGAGCTGTGTGTCTTGCACCACTACCCACAACTCATAGGGGGCTGGTTGCCCTGCACCACTACCCTCCCCATTCATAGGTGGCTGTATGTCCTGCACCACTACCCTCCCCACTCATAGTGGGCTGTATGTCCTGCACCACTACCCTCCCCACTCATATGGGGCTGGATGTCCTTTACCACTACCCTCCCCACTCATAGGGGGCTGGATTCCCTGCACCACTACCCTTCCCACTCATAGGTGGCTGTATGTCCTGCACTACTACCCTACCCACTCATAGGGTGCTGTATGTCCTGCACCTGTACCCACAACTCATAAGGGGCTGGATGCCCTGCACCACTACCCTCCCATCTCATAGGGGGCTATATGTCCTGTACCACTAGCCATCCCACTCATAGGGGGTTCTATGTCCTGCACCACTACCCTACCCACCCATAGGGGGCTGTATGTCCTGCACCACTACCCTCCCCACTCATAGTGGGCTGTATTTCCTGCACCACTACCCACAACTCATAGGAGGCTGTATGTCCTGCACCACTACCCTGCCCACTCATAGGGGGCTGGATGCCCTGCACCACTAGCCACAACTCATAGGGGGCTGGATGCCCTGAACCACTACCCTCCCCCTGATGGGGGGCTGTATGTCCTGCACCACTAGCCACAACTCATAGGGGGCTGTATGTCCTGCACCACTACCCACACCCACTCATAGTGGACTGTATGTACTACACCACTACCCACATCTCATAGGAGGCTGTATGTCCTGCACCACTACCCACAACTCATAGGGAGCTGTATGCCCTGTACCACTACCCTCCCCACTCATAGAGGGCTGTATGTCCTGCAGCACTACCCTCCCCACTCATAGGAGGCTGTATGTCCTGCACCACTGCCCTCCCCACTCATAGTGGGCTGTATGTCCTGCACCACTACTCTTCCCACTCATAGGGGGCTGGATGCCCTGTACCACTAGCCACAACTCAGAGGGGCCTGGATGCCCTGCACCACTACCCACAACTCATAGTGGGTTGGATGCCCTGCACCACTACCCTCACCACTCATAGGGGGCCGTATGTCCTGCACCACTACCCACAACTCATACGGGGCTGTATAACCTGCACCACTACCCACAACCACTCATAGGGGGCTGTAAGACCTGCACCACTACCCACAACTCATAGGGGGCTGGATGCCCTGCACCCCTACCCTCCCCACTCATAGGGGTTTGTATGTCCTGCACCACTACCCACAACCCATAGGGGGCTGTATGTCCTGCACCACTACCCACAACTCATAGGGGTCTGGATGCCCTGCACCTCTACCCTCCCCACTCATAGGGGGATGTATGCCCTGCACCACTACCCTCCCCACTCATAGGGGGCTGTATGTCATGCACCACTACCCTATCCACTCATAGTGGGCTGTATGCCCTGCACCACTACCCTTCCCACTCATAGGTGGCTGCATGTCCTGCATCACTACCCTCCCCACTCATAGGGGGCTGTATGCCCTGCACCACTACCCTACCCACTTATAGGGGTCTGTATGTCCTGCACCACTACCCTCCCCACTCATAGGTTGACCAAGCAAACCAAACCATCCCCCTATCATCTTTGCAAGATCTTATGTATGTGTTTGCAAAATGGCCACAACACAGATCCTGACAGTGAACATACAATGTGACTCACATCACATGTCTGTCCAAAAGCTTGTTGTGGGGTTACAAAAACACAATTTCTAGGATCATTGTGGTAATGGGGTCTAAACTCCACATCACTACAGTGAGGAAAATGTGAGTTTGGGGTTCAAAAAACCTGAATTATGGGATCATTGTGGTGAAGGGGATTAAAACCCCGATCTCTAAAGTGACCAAAAGGTGAGTGTGGACATAACAATATCAGCATCACCAGCCAGCAATTGTGACTACTGGACCCAACAACACAACCAATGTTGTGGCAATGTGGTGGTTGTGTCACATACAAACATAGATATGAGAGGCAAAGAATAATGTGTATCACAAGAACTCCCTCTGCCATGTGCAGAAAAGCATTGGCCATGACCTCTGACAATGCCAACAGTGTCCAATTAGACTATGTGAAAAGTGAGCATCATGATGCATACACACATATCTCTACAAACAGACACACAAACTGCGGAATCCTGTGGAGACTGTTGATGTTAGGTAACAAAGTCACATAACATGGCAGCAATGGGACATGCCAAACTTGATCAATGTGCAGAATGATGAGCTACAAGATGCATGGACACTAGGGACAAACCCCCAAATAACATCCCCCCAATGGAACACCAAAGCCACACCAATGCAGAAGCGTAGATGCACAATCACAGACAGGCAGCCACACACTGCATATCATACACAATACCGTGTGTGTGTCACAGTGTCCCCAGGCTTGTGCACAACGCATGATGGTGGGCTGAACTACAATGACACACATGTGTTCACAGTGCCATACAAAAGTAAGTCTTTGACTGGGCACACCTTTGGGGCCAAGCAGGCTTTGTCAGGTAAACGGGATCACAAAGGATTCATGTGACACAAGGTGGGTGGAACAGCAAACAACACAGCAGGAGACAAACCTAACACAGCACTCACCTCTAGTACCCTAATTGGTGTTGACATTAGCCTGTACGCCAATCCCACTGTTATGATAAAGCTAGGTATTCCCCATACTGCGTAGCACAGTCAGATGTGCTTCCTGGGTCCTGGGTCATGTGTCCGGGACCACTAACTCACATCACAACTCCATAAACACAAATCACTGGCCATGGCCTGCAAAAGATGGGCAAAAAGTAGTTAGGGGCCTAGACATGAAACAACTCCCATTTGGCCACCCTCAACAGCACACACCTTGATCTGCAACAACGTGCATCAGCTAGGCACACAGGGACTGGTGATATTGCTCATGCACACATGGCAATCCCAGGGTTGGTGAGTGGATCCAAGGTACCCACAAATCCTCACACATGGGCTGACAACAACACCTGTGATTCTCTGCCACACTGCACAGCATGTGGCACATCGGCATCATGTGGAAAACTGCACAATTCATTCGGAACCCTGCCACACACCTACACCAATGTTGAACCAAAGGAGAGCCACAATTAACAAATGTCGACACCTTCCAACATAGCAGCAGTGACCCTGATGATAGTGAGTAGTCACACACACATACAAGTGAGTCTCTCACTGACAGATACCACACAGGGAAAACAACATGATGTTGGTAACACATAAGTGCCAATGGGAATCCTAATTACTATTAGTTTGTCATGCACCTACATCCCAGAAAAGGCAGGGCAAAGAAGTTAGATGAACACAGGCCAAGTCAGCAAGTCCACAAAACAGGTACATCTGTCTGGAACACAGGCTGCATCCAAAAAACGTGAAGTGAACACACATAGACATGCTCACACAACACACACCATGTGCCCAGGCAATGTCACGAAATTACATAATGCCATGAGGGGACTGCATTCCTGGGGAAGGTCAGCTGTGCCAAACTTTGTCTGTGCAGGCTCCTGTCATGCCAACACAACACTTGCCCAGTGATCCAACACTTACAAGTCAAGAAAAACTTTGGTCACAGAAGCTTGTGTAGAGGAATCTTCCCTCAGTCATCTGCACATATGCAATACACATGTAGAGCAAGTTGGACTGATGACACAGATGACTTGTGTAACATGGATGCACAAAAATGCCTGTCCAGTGGAGATTGTCCGAGTCAGGGAATCTTTCCATGTGTCCAAATGTAAGCACAACCCATGTGCAACAGTGTATGCAAAAGATGCAAAGTAGCAACCCCAGAGAGAAAATCCTGTCCACAACATGTAGCCAATATCACACCCTGAAATTGCAGCTGAGGATGTCATGGATACATATCTGAAAAGTGCACATATTTCATGGACCACATGGAGTACATCACATCAAAAAATAATTCTGTTATACCTTTGTAACACCTGTACAGCAGCAAGTCCATGACAATCATCATCAACATCAGGTACATTTGATGCAACAACACTGGATAACAACAATTGACTTTATTGGGGACTTAACTCTTTGAAACCATATAGACCACAATATCAAAAGGCCAATGGCCAGTCCATTTCTGGAGTCCTCACAGGGTGAGATGTGACAAGTTGTCACCCATTGCTTGCCTGCACTGCTACGGGCAGGGGACATCTCCTCTTGGAGGGGCATACACAGGGGCAGGCCAGGCACTGCAGTAACAGGATCAGGGGACAGCAGAATGGGGCATGGGAGGGCTGGTGGATGCAGGAGTGTCACTGGCAACTGCAGAAAAGGTGACTGACACAGTGGGCGTGGTCACCACGGTAGGGCCCAAGTCCAATGGGGTGTATGCTGACACCAATGCAGGGCCCAAGTCAGATGGGGTTGTTAGCGGCACCACTGCAGTGGGCAGGTCAGATGGTTGGGACAGGGTCTCCACTGCAGTGCAAAACTCCAAGGGATTGTCATGGGGCTCAGGTGAGGTGGGCAGGTTAGAGGGGGAACACGGTCCCCACATCAGTGGTAGGAACATGCTGAGCATGTGTGGTGGGGGTGGAAGTGCATGTGGTAGGAGGGGATGGCCTAAGCATTTTGGGGAAGCAGTATCGGTGTGTGGGGGAACCAGGGGCAGGGTGTGGCAGGGGGACCTGTGGAGTGGTAGCCTGGGGGCTGCAGGATGGAGAGTGTGACTTTGAGCGGCAGGATGGGGGATTGCTCTTCCTGCTCAGGGGGGGACTTGTGGATGGGGGCCTCAGTGTCCGGGCACCTGGGGGAGGGTGTCTGTGTGGCAGGGGAACTCCCCCCTGTGTGTCCAAGCAGATAGATCGGTGAGAAAGAGGCCAAGGTCACAGAGGAAGAGCTGCTTGGAAGAGGGAATGCAGGTGAGGCAGGGGAAGTGCTTTTGGAGGGAGAGGCATCTGAGGTCTGCAGAGTGCTGGTGGATTCCTGTTTGTGCATCTGTGACCTATCCCCTGTGTGTGTGCAATGCAGTCCCTGGATTGTGCGTTCCTGGAGATTTTGATTTAGACTTGCATGATTGTGTGCTACTTGGGTCTGTTGAGGTGAGTGCTGGTGTCTGGGTGTGTGTGCGTTGAACAAGTAGGGTAGTGGGGACTGTGGGTGTGGCCGAGGTAGGAGGGGTGAGGGACTGTTGGAGGAGGGACACTGCTGCCGTCTGTGTGGAGGCAATGGACTGAATGGTCAGATGTAGGGCAGACATGTTGGATGAGATGCCCTCCATGAAGGACACCAGTTGAGTCAACAGAGTGGTATGGGAATGGAGGCCACTCAGCATCGCTGTCTGCCCTACATGGAGCTGCTTCAGTAAGTCCACAGACTCCACACTCAGGGCAGCAGGGGAGACAGGGGCAGGGGGTGCGGTGCCTGGACCAAAGGAGACATGTTCCCTTACATGGGGGCCTCCACGGACATCTGGGATGGCAGCAGATGGGAGGGTGGAGATGGTGGTGGTGGCGGGGATAGACTCGCTAGGTGTCGTCTGGGGTCTGCTGACACCCGCCTCCACAAGGGAGTCCTCACTGGAGACGCTGTGTTCATCAGCCGAGGTGTTTGTAGCCGAGGTCTCCTCTGTGTGGCTCCCCTCACCCTCTGTGCCACTGGGTCCCTCAAAATCATCTGTAGGTGACCCAGTCTGACTCTGCGGCTCCAAATACCCCTGGCACATATGGTGTGCCAAAACATCAATTGGAACACATATCAATTGCCCACACAGAGTACATGTCTTTTTTATGGCAATGTGCAGACACATGGAAATCATTTGCCTCACTCATGCAGTCTAAACAATGCACCGGTAGCAGATGCTGTTCACAACGTTAAGTTTGTACATCAGCAGGGACACACAATCCAAGTTACACAAGTCACAGACTGAAAGGGGCACACCTGTGTATCAGATGAGGATGGGACATGACCAAATTTGGGCACATGACTTCTGTCCAAGCAGACAGGAGATCTTTGGAAGTGTAACCAGGATGAGGGAGTGCAAAGAGCATGTGAGACATTGGACACAGCGAATGCATGCACTTACCCCCTCCTTGCTGCTGTCTGGCCTTTAACTGCCCATCCAGGTCCGGGAAGACCACCGCCAGAATCCTGAGCATGTGGGGGGCCAGTGTCCATCGTCCACCCCTTCTGCGAGGAGGCGACAGCCTCAGCTGGACTCTGACAATCCTCGGGGTCCAGCCACGAAGGTCCTGCCACCTCTTCTGGCAGTTGCGGACGCGGCGTCTGTAGACCCCCACAGAACGAACAGCCCGGCAATGGTCAGCCAGATCTCCTGCTTCTGGTGGGCATCCACCTTTGAGGATGACAAGGATAGAAAAAGTCCTTTACCACACATGCCACATGTTTGTGCATCACACAGTGGGATATACATGTCTTTCTCGCAAGGGTATATGATGGACACAGGTAGTGCAGATATGGTGAGTGACAGTTGTCCTGAATTTTCAACAGGGAAACATTGCCAGAGTATTACACCTGTGTGAAAATGCACTTTTCATGCACAGTACCTGTCCACTACAGGGACCTACACACCTTGGGGGTAAAAACTACTCAGTAAGCATGCTAGACACTGTTGAACACAATTTCATTGGTGCCAGTCAGACAACATACACAATGAATAAGGGATGTGGAGTGCACACTCACCTGCTCCCCTGGTGTCCCATACAGCTTGCTGTATTGGGAAGGAGGCTGTCCAGCAGGGCCTTGTTCTCCTCCTCTGTGAAGACTGGGGCCCTCTCCACAGTACGTGCCATTCTTGGAGCCAGAGGATGCAGAGACAGCAGCAGTGGTAGCAGAGAGGTCAATTTTGAGCACGTAGTGGAGGCAAGTGAGCTCCCAGGGGAACAGACGGACTTATATCTGTGCTGCAGAGGCAGAGTCAGTCCCATGTGTCAAAAGCGATAGGTCAAACACGTTTTCATCCTATGAATCTGGCCAATCCATCGCATTGCACGCCACATATGAGCCTTCCGCATCGTTTGAAATATTCAAAAGCATTGCAATGAAGTGTCTGATACATTGTTGAAGGCAGCCAACGGATTTTCAAGAAACCGATTCGTACCAGGCCTCAAATCTGCGTCAGTCCCCATTCAAGACATTGTGCAAGGCATGCGTGCAAGGCGTGCGTGTGGCTCCGTCCACCTGCGTCAGTCCCCATTCAAGACATTGTGCGAGGCATGTGTGCAAGGCATGCGTGCGGCTCCGTCCACCTGCGTCAGTCCCCATTCAAGACATTGTGCGAGGCATGTGTGCAAGGCGTGCGTGCGGCTCCGCCACCCGCATCAGTCACCATAGAAGTCACTGTTTAAGGCGTGCCACACACCATAGCTTGCCATTGACCCATGGGAACACCAACAACAATACAGTCTGACACAGGGACTCAAAGTGCATGCCAGGCTGCATTACCTGTGTGTGTATGTGGGTAAACATGGGATTTTGTATGTTTCACTTAGTGGCACCCACTCCCAGGCAGGGCAAGGTGTCATGGGTACAGATACAATTGTTGGCTGGACACATAACCGCTGTGGTTGACATCAGTACATTTCAGTGCATGAGGCATGTACACAGTTCCCAGTGTACATTGTGTATGTTATGTGACATATACCCCGACACTTCAGTGGAATGATATGTAACTCACAGGCTGTCACAGTGCCACATATGTGATGTTCATCCACAGTATGTGTGCATTTCCATGCAGAGATGACTCAGATTTATTGTGCAAAAATGTCAAAAGGTCACAACATTCAGGTATATTGTCAGTGTGAGTTGATGTTGCGTCTGTGTGTCACAGACATCCATGTGTCATCTGGCAAGAAATCAGGGGGCACTTCATGTGTGTGTCATGTGTGCATTGTGTTGTGCATATGGGACGACACATCATGAGGGTGTCCATGTTGCGACACAAGGTCCCTGTGTGTGTCTGTCGGGAACGTGTGATGTGGGGTAGACATCTGTCCTCACTAGTCACTGTGGTGTGCGTCTGGTATGCGACAATAGTAGTGTTGTACTGTGACAGAGCCCATTGATTGCTCACAGCACAACAGGGACCTTGTTGTGTGGCCCTGTAGAGCTGAGATGTCAGATGATGGGCATGTAACTGAAATGTGTGTCCATTCCCAACAGCAATAAAACACTGAGTGACCCCACTGACCAAGAGACAAGGCACCACTGGTAAATGTGAAAGAAGGAATTCTCTTGGACCTATATATCTATAATAAAAAATTCATACACCCCAACCATGCATACTTGTGTTATTTAAACAAAGACATCCAAGTAGGGACACAGATTTAAACCCAAAAAGGCAACCACATTACACAAAGATAAAAAACTCCAATATATACTGCAGTCAAGATTTATTTAAAAATAACATTAACATTTTTTACAAAGTTAATGATGATTAACAATAAATAAAATACACAAATGTATACTGAAAAGAAAAATTAAGAAATCATTATGAGAGACACAAATTTATATGTGAAACACTTAAATTCATCAAGGGGAGGTTATTGCCAACAGGAATTAGATACATAAACACCATCAGTCTATTCATTCATTGTTCTTGGATATAACCCAATACAGAATTAGGCATTGACGCGTTTCAGTGGTGAACGATTATTGCAGTACCACCTTCATCAGGACTTAAGGAATACTTGTCTCTCTCACAATAAATGTTAAGAGTTTTTTGATACACCTAAAAAAAAAAAACACATAATGTACTCAGCTTCCAATTTATTCCCCATGGTCATTCATCTTATTGTTCGATACATTAATATCAACCCTTATCACCTCATAACTATAATTAATAAATAATAAAATATAATTGAAACAAGCAAATAGAAACAAGAACATGACACTAAAATAAAACTCTTATGAGGCTAAATGATCTTAATTTCAGTAGTTCCACAGTCTGTTATCAATGTGTCCATATAGTTGTTAATTGGGTTTAGCATTGAGGAACTTCGATTTTCGATCACGATCGAATCGACCTGCCATTTTGTAACCCGCCGCCATCTCGTGTTGCCATCACTCAGGCAGCACGGCGAACGAAATCTATTCTGCTTTTTCCCGTAGCTTGGTGTCGAAATCCGTCCTCGGCCTTGTTTGTGAAGCTGATGTTTGAACTAGCCGAGTACACTAATCCGTGTCTGGCTTTTCTAATCCCTGTTTCAACTATCTGTAGGCTCACACCATTCTTTCCCGATCATATCTTATTGACTGCCCTTCACTGTCTCCTGCTAGCATTCTCTTGTGTCATGCCTGTCCTCCGATACACACAAACGTATCTCACCACCTGCAAGTCAGTTGTAATCTGTTAATGAATTAGTTCGGGGGTGGGATGACAAACACAGTTGGAGGAGAGATCTCTTCGAGTCATCTGATCTTTCTGTTTTCGAACCCTTCTTACTGGTTCCGCTTTGTTTTCCACTTACCCTATTGGCTCTTTTCTTCTTTGCTTGGGGCGTGTGTTTTGTTAATAATTCTGTATTGTATGATATTTAATCTGATGCGTCACAGAGTGAAGTGGCAGTCTCCTGAGAACCCACTTTGTGTACTTCTAGGATAACTGTACTAGCTGCAGCTAAATAAATCCAATCTTCTAACGCCGACAGAGTGTCCCGTGTCTCTGTGTATCGAAGCAGGTGAACCCAGAAGGCGTACCCTGCGCCGCCAGTTCCAAAAGGTTCTGGTTCTTCAATCGGCGCCCAATGTGGGGCGGCTTCAGTGGTACCGGTTGTGCTCAAAGGTCGTAAGGAACCTCGCAAGAAAATTCCGGAGGGTTCACGAGCCACACTAAGCGACCCCTGTATGTCGAAAGTGGTCCGAAGGTCTTTTGCAGCGTGGTTACTCCTTCCTGACGGCTACTGGCGACCGCTGCCTTGACTGCTGCCCTGCTTTGGCCCATTCCTTTGGTGATGTACGGTAAAGCGAGACAATAGACGGGCCTCTGTTGGTGGAAGAAGACGTCCTTAGTTAAGTTAAGTATTTTCGTGGGTCGCACACACTAATTTTGGTTCTTTGTTTGATGTCCTTAGGTTTCTTAGATTTAGTTTTTGCAAAGACTAAAGCCGAGGGTAAGTGCATTTGTGCTGTGTAAACTGAGTTTACTCCCTTGAAGTTTGTGAACAGTCCAGAGACATTGTGAAGTGCCTGGTCTGACTAAGTTTGGAAGAATTTGTTGTCTTGGTTGTCATAGGGACTCCCGACTTGAGGAATCTTGTCCGATTCCTTTGGTTGGAACTCCCACATATGAGCTCTACTCGAAACATGGTATCGACCCCATTGCCTTTAACGAGACATGGACTCGATACATGAAGAAGGATGGTGTTCTTAAATGGCCAGAAAACGGTAGTTTTGACTCTGATGTGTTAGATAATTTAGAAACAGTTTTGTTCAAAAGAAAAGCCCGGCCGGCAATGTTTGACTCTCTTCGCCTTTGGCGTAAAGGAAGCCAAACAGAAAGAAATTAAACAAGCAAAACGAGTTAGGAAAGCACAGGGTATGACGATTATACAGGCTGCCCAACAGTTCAAAAATGATGAAATTGACAATGCCACTGAAATTTCAGAAAGACAACATCGTATGGCGATAGATAAATGCTATCCGGTGTTGCCTGTTTCTCCTTCTGATAACAAGAAAGATGTAGAAGAAGATCCCCTAATGTCCCGTTTATTGAGGTTGCCTCCGCCCTATGTGCAAAATGCCAATGTACCTCAGCCGTTACAGCCTGCTCAGCTGCTGGTAGTACCTCCGCCGGTTCCGGCTCTTTAGCATTTGCCTCCTCCAGTATTACCGCCCTTGCCGGTTTTACCATTAGTTTCAGCTTCTCAGCCTTCATCTCCTGATCTTAGCTCTCCTTTGCCTTCTGCTCCTCCTGTAATATCTAGGTCTTCTCTTGAAAACTCTCCTAATATTCTGTCTCCAGTTCTGATGTCTAATTCACCATCTATGCGTAAGCGTCTCACAGATTCTGTCACTAGTATTTTATCTCCTTTCTTTGGAGCTCTTAATGCGTCTCCGGCTTTTGCTCGAAGACAATCTCATAGTCAGTTCCCAGATTTCGAGGAACGAGAGAAGCTAGATTCTCTAGCACGAAGATGGATCAAGAAGGGTCCACAATATAGTATGTCTGATATTATGCCTACCTTTTTGCAATGGAATGCACCTACACAAAGGTATGTTTTTAATGTAATGTGCGATATTCTCATTAAAGAATGGTAAGATGTGAGTTTGAGTCCGATCTCACAAGATTTTTTAGATGTCCAAGCCGAATTTGAAAAAGGACTTATTGTAGGTTCCAAAGTTGAGGAAGCTGTAAGGACACTCAACTCCTATAGAACCTTATTGTTCTCTCAGATTTTTCTTGATTCTGATCCGTCGGTTAAATTGACATCGAAAAATTACCCTATGAGAGAGGTTCCTCCAGTGTGGAAGAAGAGGTTGGGGCAGCAGGTGCTAATCCAGCTATTCCAGCTCACTTTCAGCGTATATGGGTACATGTACCATGGAAGAGATCTGAAGTTTTGGCCCTTAAGCAGACTCTACCAGATCCTCGTAAGAACCCTGCAGGTTATTATAAAGAATTATCGCAGACAATCGATGCTTGTATTATGAATCTGGCAGATATTGATATGCTAATGGGTAATGTAGTCCCACAGACAATATGGGCTAAGATTCGTAGAGAGGATCATGCACAGGAACTGGGTGCTACTTGGGATGTCATAGCTGATACAGATAGAGACCAAGTGGGTGGTGCAAAGCCTGACGCCTTGATCTCGGAGCTTCCTGGTAGAATCATTACGTGAATGAAAACTATGATGCCTGCATTGAGAGTGAATTGGGATAAGCTAGCAGCATGCAAACAAAAGAAAGATGAAAGTGTCTCTGATTTCTTTACTCGTTTCGAGGAGACATTTATTGATCATAGTGGTCAGGACATGGCTACCGAAGGTGGACAGTGACTATTCGTGGACAAATTTGTATTCAATTTGCTTCCCGAGCTGTCACACAAATTAAAGGATTCAGAAAGTTCCTGGGCTGTTTCTTCTTCTGCCCAGATATTGGCTACTGCACAATATTTCATGAATAGGGAAAAAGAAGAAAAAGAAAAGCAAGAGAAAAAGACGAAAGATTTAAAAACGAAGGTTCTCTTGCAACAAGCTTATCCTCCACGTTATGTTCAGCCTCAGACTCAACAGCCACCACAGTTTCAGAGATTGTATCAGAAACCTGAGCCATACATTCCGCGACCTTTGTTAGGTCCTAATCAATGTGCCTATTGTAAAGAGGAAGGTCATTTTAGGAATAGTTGGCCGGTTTTATTGCAGCGCAATGGAGCATCATCTGCTCCACGAGGTCGTGCTGGCCTCCAGTCAGCAAACAGAGGTAGAGGTCGAGGCATGTTAACTCAAGAACAGCGTGCCCTTCCTTCTCCTAATTCCTTGAACTATTTTGATCAGCAGAATGTGAGGTCCACTCAATATTATAATGAGGACCATTATGTTGAAGGCGAAAATGAGAGTCTTCATGCCAACTAGGACAGCCATGGACAAAGTAAAGGAGTTGTGCCAATCCCAGTAAATCAAAATGTCCCTTATGTCAACGTCACTACTATGGGTGTATCAGAGCCATTTCTTCTAGATACTGGAGCAATGAGAATTTCTATTATTCATTCTAAACTCCCTGGGGCACCTTTGTCTGGCTTAACGAATGTTTCTGTAGGATTCTCTGGCGCCCCTGTCCGCAATCCGGTTTCTTGTCCTTTGCCTATTTCCGTTGGTCCTTATGACTTGGAAGCTTCACTTTTGTTAACGAATGGTTGTGGTGAGAATCTGCTGGGTCTAGACCTATTGAAAAGAATGCATGCTACAATATATTGTTCTCCTTCAGGCGTACATCTCACTCTAGGTCAGAAGTTGATCTCCCCAATGTATCTGTCTAAAGATCATTTTCCTCCCGAGTTGCTTTCTCTTCCGACAGCACTTTGGGCCACAGGTCCGAACGATGTGGGTTGTCTTGAGATACCGCCTTATGTTGTTACTCTCAAGCCCAATGTTGAATTACCACGTATTCCACAATATCGAATTTCTGCTGAAGGTGAAAAGGCGCTTTTAGAAATCATTCATGATCTCATTCAGAAGGGTGTGGTCGAAGAAACGAGAGGCAACACATGCAATAGTCCTATTCTTCCTGTTCTTAAATGTACTGATCCTTCTCAGCCCCCTGTGTACCGGTTTGTGATTGATCTGCGAGAAGTAAACAAAATTGTGATTCCACAATTTCCTGTTGTTCCAGATATCACTGCCTTGTTGACTATGATACCTTCCACAGCGACTTGGTTTTCTGTTATTGATCTAAAGAATGCCTTCTTCAGTATTCCAATTGCAGAAGAGAGTAGGGACATTTTTGGTTTTTCTCTTGGAGGCCGAAGCTTCCGATTTAAGCGCTCACCCCAAGGGTACTGTGAAAGTCCCTCCATTTACAGCCAAGCTTTGAAATGTCATCTTGATACTTTTCACTTGCTGTCTGGTGCTGCTCTTATCCAATACATGGACGACTTGTTAGTCGCTGCCGATTCAGAAGATATCTGTAAGGGTGTCACTGTTGCACTATTGCGTCACTTGTTTAAGCTGAAACACAAGGTTTCACCTTCCAAACTACAGTATGTTTGTCGAGAGGTTACCTACTTGGGTCATCTCCTATCAAAGGAGGGACGGCGATTGACACCAGAACGAATTCAGGCGATTGCGCGAATGTCTGTGCCATCCACACAAAGGGAAGTACGTGCTTTTCTGGGAATCACTTCTTATTGTAGACAGTGGATCCCTAACTTCTCTTTGATTGCTAAACCTTTGTTGGCACTCACTTTAAAAGATACGCCTCTTCCTTGGACTGACGAGTGCCAAAATAGTTTCACTGATTTACGCACTGCTCTGTGTTCTGCTCCTGTACTGGGTACCCCAGATTACACTAAGCCTTTTACGCTGTATGTTCACGAGAAAGAGGGTTGTGCGTTGTCAGTCTTGACACAGCAATTTGGAGACAGACAGCGGCCATGTGCCTATTTTTCGGCTACGTTAGATCCCGTAGCAAAAGCATTGCCTAGTTGTCTCAAAGCCACAGCAGCCGCAGCGATTTCGATCCGACAGTCCGCTGGGATAGTGTTAGATAACACTCTTATTGTCATGGTGCTACATGCAGTGGATACCTTACTAAACAGAACGAAGACACAGCATCTCACGAGTGCACGTTAACTGGTTACGAGCTGACGCTATTGGCTAGTCACGTACACATCAAATGATGCAATACTCTGAATCCAGCCACTTTATTGCCCCTTCCAAATGAGGAGAGTGTTGAGGATCAGCACGACTGTTTCTTCCGTACTGAGGAAGAGACAAAAGGAAGGATTGATTTGAGAGACACACCGTTAGAGAATGCAGATGGGACTCTATGGGTAGATAGTTCTTGTCTTAAGATGCCTAACGGAGATACGGTTTCAGCCTATGCTGTAACTACCTTACATACGATTGTGGAAACTGCACGCATTAGACACAATTCAGCGCAAGCAGCAGAGTTGATAGCACTGACGAGAGCTTGTGTATTATCAAAAGAAAAAGAGTGAACGTGTACACTGACAGTCAGTATGCCTTTGATGTCGCGTTCAATTTTGGGCGTCTCTGGAGAGAGAGGGGTTTCTTAACTTCACATGGCACTAAGATACAGCATGGTCAGTTAGTGACTGATCTCCTTGAGTCACTTGCTTTACCTGTCCAAATAGCGATAGTGAAGTGTAGTGCTCACAAGAAGATAACGGATGATGTTGGACGAGGAAATGCATTTGCTGATGAAACAGCAAAGAAAACAGCGAGAGATTCAACGAGTCGAATGTATATGGCAGGTCCTGCAAATTGGGTCAGAGAGAGAGGAATCTGTGAGAATACAGTGGAAAGCATGAAAACGATTCAGAAAGAGGCTACAGAAAGAGAGATAAGCAAGTGGAGAGAAAGTATGGGAATGTTAGATGAGATGGGTTGTTGGGTAGAATTATCCGAACATCAACGTTGGTTGTTACCGAATGCTTATGTACTCCCAGTGGTTACTATGGCTCATGGTCCAGCTCACCTTAGTTCAAAAGGCATTTGTAAACTCCTAGCTCCAGTTTGGCAAAATGAAAGTATCCCGAAATGTGCAGACAACGTAGTAAAGCATTGTATTGTTTGTCTGATGTATAATCCAGGAAAGGGAACCCCCACTCCAGCAGGTCACTTTGCTCCTCCGAC
Organism: Triturus cristatus; assembly: GCF_964204655.1. NCBI lineage: Eukaryota > Metazoa > Chordata > Amphibia > Caudata > Salamandridae > Triturus > Triturus cristatus. Next base: position 541,220,971 of record NC_140594.1, on the reverse strand, counting down.
ATACCCATTTAAAGTGTTGCAAATCGATTACATTCACATGGATCGATGCAACAACCTCAAATATGTTCTGGTGGTAGTATGTGCCTTTTCAAGATGGATAGAAGCATACCCTTTGAAAGACAACACAGCTTTATCCACAGCCAAAATCCTTCTGAAAGAGTTCTTTCCCAGGTTTGGATTGCCGCGCATTGTCTGGAGTGACAATGGGAGCGAATTTGTTGGCCAAGTCATGCAAAAAGTTTGTGCAGGTCTTGGAATCAAGCAAAAGTTCCATGCGGCAAATCATCCCCAATCAGCGGGTTTAGTAGAATGCTACAATGGGACCTTGAAGTTAAAATTAGCAAAGATTCAAGCAAGTACGGGACTTAATTGGCCTGATGCTTTGCCGTTAGCTTTGCTATCCACCAGAACTGCAGTACACTCTCGTCTGGGACTTAGCCCTTACGAAGTGGTGTTTGGCCGTCCGGCCAACGTATGGGGAATACCTCGTCCTAAAAAGTTCTCAGATTTGCCCTACCCAATGTTAATTGACTATTTGCATGACCTTACAACTAAATTGCATGTCCTTCATCGACAGGTTCAGAGTGCTTTGCCGGAGGCTTCCACAGATCCAGGTCACTCCATCCGTCCCGGTGACTGGGTCTGCATCCGTAATTTTCAGAAGAAGAAGAATTTGGAGCCCAGATGGTGGGAGCCCCGAATGGTCCTTCTCACGACGAGGACAGCATTTAAAGTTGAAGGAAAGAAAAATTGGATTCACGGTGTGCACTGCAAGAAAGTACCTTTGCCCTTGCCTTTCGATCAGTGGGTTCGTAGAGGGGTTGGTGACTGCGAAGGCGAAACAGTTCCACGATTCGTACCCTTTAGCGATGCACACCTGAATGGGACATTGTCTGAGAAAGAGGACGACGACATTTTACAGGAAGCGATTCCATTGCATCGTTGCTTAAATACGACTGAACCAAAAAGATTGTTTCAAGATCAGAGTGTTCTAGGGAAAGAGCGCTACGACCCAGACAAAAGAACATTTGAGATTTTCTTCTCCTTTGTGTAGTGTTCTATTTAGGTTGCAGGGTCACGGTAGGAGTCTAGGTCACGACCTGAGTAGTGACAATAGGTCTGCAGGATCTTTCAGTGTCATAGGACGGTTGAGCATCGTGACTTTAGTGATTGAGGAAGATTGCCTTGAGCATCCACTAGTGAAAATGGAAACTACACCAAGTATTAAAGAGAGAAGAAATGAACTTAAGAAAGCATCTTGTAAAATAATGTACAGTTGTTACAGTATAACTCTATGTATTTTGATATCATTATGTATTGCTTTAGCGATTATTGGTTGGATAGTTTATGTTTTGCAGCCCAAAAAAACCTCCTTTTCCTCCTCTTTGCCTTCTTCTACTATCTCTCCACACCTTTTTCATACTTTTCCTTCACATGAACTTGTCAGAAGAACCGAGTATTACAACAATTCTTTTGTCCAACTATTACACCAGCATCAATTAGTAGTTAACACAACTGATTGTTGGGTATGTGTTCTTATGCCGCATACTACTGAGAAGGGAATACCATTCTAGTTCCTCCTTTCTCCTACGAGGGTTCTGCTTGGGCATTCTTTGTTATTTTCTCAAATACATATCAAAGTAAATTCAGACGGTCTGTTGCTTCACAAATTAATTATCCGGATTTTAGTCATAGTTCTTTGATTAAGGGTATGGTAGTTATGGCTAAAATCATGGAGAATAGCAATATTTCTATCGATGAAAGAAAAGCCTACACCAATTGGAACGTCACCCAATACATGTCGAGTCTTAATAATAAAATGGGAAAAGAGAAATCCTCACCAATCTGGACTGTACCGCATCAAGGTAACTTCTGTTTAAAAATAAACGATCGCTCTTCTGACACTGCACCAAAAAGTAACTGTTCCTACACATACATTTATTCCTCTCTGAACTCACCTCCTCTAGTACCGTCTCAAGGCACCTATTTCATTTGTCATGATAGAGCTTATACCTGGTTGCCAACGGGTTTCTCTGGTACCTGCTACATAGCTTTCCTTCTTCCCCCTACTTACACTGCTTCTGCCAATTATCACCGAACCCGTCTCAGCCGAGGAATTATTGACTCCAAAGACACCTCGGGACAAGAAGGAGGAGATTTCCTTAAAGGTTTTCTTCCTTTCTGGGGTCCAATGGCCAATAGCAGAAATATACGGCAACTGGTCCATGTTGTAGAAACTACAATAGACATCACTGTAGGAGCCTTGAGTAATATCACGGCTGAACTACAGGCGGATCGTCTTATGACCTTGCAAAACCGAGTTGCCTTAGACTTTATTCTTGCCGATCGTGGTTGAGTATGTAAATTGATCGGGTCAAGCTGTTGTATTTTCATTCCTAATGACGCTCCGACAGTATACCAAGCTATTTCCAAGTTGCATATAATCTCCGAGTCTATTCATCAGGACGAAGGAGATTGGTCCTTAACGGAATGGTTTTGGGAACTACTGTCCAAATGGGGCTGGAAAGCATTGACATTCCTTGGAGTGATCTTGACAATCATATCTTCTTGTTGCCTTTGTATGCACTGTGGTCCCGCTATCTGTGATCTTTGTGCTACCATGTGCATTTCAAGACACAAACCTCAAGTAACAGAAAACATAAGTATGATGTTACAACAACAGCTTGATGATCTCATGGATATTGATGTGGACTCAGATTAACGTGAGTCTATCTTGCCTGAGTTCTGGCAAAAGGAGGGTCTGAGGAACTTCGATTTTCGATCACGATCGAATCGACCCGCCATTTCGTAACCCGCCGCCATCTTGTGTTGCCATCACTCAGGCAGCACGGCGAACAAAATCTATTCTGCTTTTTCCCGTGGCTTGGTGTCGAAATCCGTCCTCGGCCTTGTTTGTGAAGCTGATGTTTGAACTAGCCGAGTACACTAATCCGTGTCTGGCTTTTCTAATCCCTGTTTCAACTATCTGTAGGCTCACACCATTCTTTCCCGATCATATCTTATCAATTGGCCTTCACTGTCTCCTGCTAGCATTCTCTTGTGTCATGCCTGTCCTCCAATACACACAAACGTATCTCACCACCTGCAAGTCAGTTGTAATCTGTTAATGAATTAGTTCGGGGGTGGGATGACAAACACAGTTGGAGGAGAGATCTCTCCGAGCCATCTGATCTTTCTGTTTTCGAACCCTTCTTACTGGTTCCGCTTTGTTTTCCACTTACCCTATTGGCTCTTTTCTTCTTTGCTTGGGGCGTGTGTTTTGTTAATAATTCTGTATTGTATGATATTTAATCTGATGCACCACAGAGTGAAGTGGCAGTCTCCTGAGAACCTACTTTGTGTACTTCTAGGATAACTGTACTAGCTGCAGCTAAATAAATCCAATCTTCTAACGCCGACAGAGTGTCCCGTGTCTCTGTGTATCGAAGCAGGTGAACCCAGAAGACGGAGGGCGTACCCTGCGCCGCCAGGTCCAAAAGGTTCTGGTTCTTCAGCATAAACAAGCAGAAAGTAAAGTAAAGGCCCCATTGATCATATAAAAGAGGTGGCATCAACAATGAATGAGAGCTCACATTCGACAATCTATTAAAATCCATCTACCATACTCATACATCATACAAACATATTTACTCATTGGGTGTCTTATATGGATACATTTTTCCATCTGTTACCTTCCGCTAATCGTGTAGGAGGGCGGGATGCTGATTACATCACCGGTCCTGTCGCTTATGGTTTAAAAATTGCACATGGTATATCTAGATCCAACTGTGTCTACACCATATCAATAGTTTCATTCTTTACTAGGCCGAAAACTATTGATATGGTGTAGACACAGTTGGAGGTAGATAGACCATGTGGAAAAGATCCAAGCCTGGATCTAGGATGGAAGGAACCTGAAAGCAAAGGCGACATAGTCTGGGTCACTAGCCAGTGACCAAGGGCAGGATGGACCAATGCCCACAGATGTCAGGTGCTTCAGGTGAGTTGATAGGTGTCTTGATTCTTCAGCCATGAGGTCCAGGAGGTGTCAAAGAAGTCCACAAGCTGTATGCGAGCTGTCCCACAAAGTTTGTCGAGTGCTTCAGTATTGCCGACCAGATTGGACCCAACAAGCCTTGGCAACGGCAAGTCACTGGAATTCAGAGAAAGGACTGCGGTGCAGACCAGCAAGGTCTGAGGGACTCACCCAGTGAGTGTAAGTGAGGGCACATCTGGAGCAACCAGAAAAGCTCAAGTAGAAAAGGAGTTGCCTTTGTGGGGACCTGCTAGCCAATTGGCTAGTGATCGCAAAGCAGCCTCAAGTGGTCACACTTGAAACTGGCCCACGGCTCACTCGTAGAGTGGAGGCCAACAATCTTCAGTGCAGGAGGTGCTCAAGGCTGCAGCTACTCAGAGGCCAAATCACAACTTCGAGGAGGACCAGGAAGATAGTGTTGCTGCAAAAGTTCACGGTGTCCAGGGGTCATGGTTTCACATCATCCACGATAGCCACAGGCCTCAGCTTTGCTGTGGACTCAGGGTAGCCTCGGGGAATTCTGGAAATCCACCACTGGTGATGCAACGACTTTGGTGTCCGGCGGGAGCTTCAGCAATGCAGACCGGTCAGTTGCCTCTTTGGTGCCTGCCAAGCAGGGGAGTCACTTCTTGACCCCAAGGGAGATTTCTTCCGTCTTCTAGTCGAGATAGAAAGTCGAAGGTCCAGGATATATGTTGCAGAGTTTTGTCCAGGTTAATCTAAAGTCCTAGGGACTGGAGTCCTATACTTATAGTAAGTTTAGGGGATGGACTAAATCTAAGGCCCCACCTATGGGTGGGCCTGGAAAGAGGGGTGGTTACACCGATTTCCTTTGTCCAGTTTCATGCCAGAGCAGGGGCAGTTAGCCCCTGCAACCGGTTTGAAATGGGCTATGCACAGGGACAGCAAACATGCCCCCAGTGCATGACTTCAAAGCACCAGAGAGTGCTCCCGCCTAGCCCCAACACACATCTCCCTGTCTGGGGAGGTGGTTAGACCTCCCTGGGACTGGAAACCTATTGTCCAGGCCTCCCCTGCTGGAGTTTCGGTCAGCAGCAGGAGGCCAGACCCGTGTCTGTGGCAGAGGCATCCATTTTGTGATGCCAGGGCTCAGGAAAGTCCTACCGGGTTTAGCCAGTGTGAACATGTCTTTCCCTCTAGAAGGGTGGAATGCTACCCTCGCTGCCAGAACTGGCAGGGGGGTAGTATTCCAAAGCGTTTGACACCAAACACGACATGTTTTGATGCAGCCATTCCAAAGTTAGCATTTACCGCAAGAGTATATGGTATGGCTGTATCACAGAACAGCCATAAGGAAGTATTTCCGAAAGCTGCAGAGGGGCTCAGCTCATGCTTGGGTACTCTCTCACATAAAACCAAGCACTCTGCCTTCAGGAATGTCAAGGCCTGCCATAGGAGTGGCCTATAGGTTTATATGTGTCTGTATATATGTGTGGATATAGGTAGCCTATACCACTGTAAGGGGTGCAAGCACACCCTTACCGAGGCTGCAATAGCAGACCTGTAGTACCATTTTGGAGTGCTTCCCAGGGGTGGCATAATATATGCTGCAGCCCCTGGTAGGCCTCTGAGGTACCTATGCCCTAGGTACATAGTATACCATATACTAGGGGCTTATAAGGCACTCCAGAATCCACTTAGATATGTACCTAATGTACATGCAAACCATTTTAGAGAGGAAGCAGCTAGGCTGTGGTCCTGATTAGCAGGGCCACAGCCAGACTAAGGTTGAAAAACAGTGAAACACCAGCAAAAAGTGGGGGGTACCCATGTGAAGCAGATCATACTCTCCTACAACTCACATGACAGTGTTCACATTGCTGTAGTAGTTTGCATGCACAGTGTTCCTTAGCAGCTCATCAACTCCATGGCACAAACCAAGTATTAATCATGACAGAGGCAAGTATTGTGTGATTGTGATCTTATTTCCAAACATGTGTGAGGATGGTGAACGGAATTTGAAGTGCTGTACAATGTGATGGTAATCCAAAGTTCACAGGTGAGTTGGTAGACTTGGGAGCTGAAACGTCCAGAGTAGAATCTACAGTCATTTGAGCATTGTCATAACTTTGACACTCCATCCCAAGTGGGTGATTTGGATATAAGTTGACAAGGTTAACTGGTTTGCACACAAAGGACAATATCAGGACCAGGTGCTTGGTGCCTCTGGGATATGCATGGCCATCAGCGTCTCAATTGCCCTTCTTCGGATGGCCCCTCTTCTTTCTCGGGAGACCCTCATGTGCTGGCTGCTGCAGTGCTGAGGACTCTACGCCAGAGTCCTCCTCCCTCCCTGTGGCTGTTGCGGATGTTGTGGCAACAGATGTTTTGGGCACACAGGGAGGTTTGGTCATGTTGGTGCTGATCCGGCGGAGTCATGTCAGTATATCCCTCAGCACCGCTGTTAGTTCATCCAATTTGCCCCATTTGGACTCCACCCGGGACATGTGAGATTCCAGGTGGGCATGATGGGCAGCCTGCTGTTCTTTGAGTTCCTTGAGGGTCCCCACGACCTGTCCAAACCCTCCGGTGCTTTACTGGTACACATCTATGATGCGTTCCAGGTGTGGGTCATCATGCAGTCTGTGTCCTCTGCCTGGCCACGCTCCCTCCACCCCGACCCACACGGCAGGACCTGCCGTGGCTGGCACAGGCGACACTGGGCCCCCTTGAGTGTTTGCACCACTGGGGTTGTCCCTTGCTTCCAGCGTGCCCTGTGTACCTGTTCCGTTGTAGTTCTGTGGCCTGGGCCTGTCCGTGTGGGCATGGGTCTGTTGTCAGATGTGGCAGGAGTGGTTGCTGGGGGTGCCAATGTTACTGCTGCTGAGCTTGCACGATAACTCACACCAAAGGTGCCAGGTCGGTCAAGGTCGTCGTCCATAGCGGACGGAGAGTGATCCATGCCGGGGAGCTCAGGGTCCGACAGAGTCTGGGACTGGGACTCTTCTTCAGGTCTTGCTGTGTCCCCAGCATCCCCTGTGGTTAAAAGAGACACACAATGTATGTTATGTTTCTACAGACATCAACGTTTCACACACATGACATTAGCCACTGAACATCATTATTAGAGTCTGTACATTGCAATGTCCTAAGTTGTGACAGACAGACGTTGATATTGTTGAAGCACTTTGTAATGGCAACCTGAAGTATTTCGATGTGCACGTCAAGCTGTGTGCATGACCAGCTCATGTATTGATCAATTGTCTGTAGATGGCCATTGCCACTCAGGTTCAATCACATGCCTGAAACAGCTGTATTATCCCTGTTCACATTTGTGCTTTAACAATGACATACGTACATTTACACTTGGGGTATGTAGCAAGCTTGGGGCATGTGTTGTGTGATTCTTTTGTTTCCACTGTGCGTCACATTGGTGTGTCTGTGCAAGATGGTTGCAGTACGGTATGCCTGAGATCCAATGTGAGATACTAATTTGTTGTCTGTGTTCCTAGTTCACATCTCTTTTCATACAAGTCATGGTGTTAGCGTAGCTAATAAAGTTGGTGCTGAGTTTTGTAGGTGCTAATGCCTTCTTGTCAAATTCCTCCATAGTGAGAAGGATTGGGCACAGAAGCTCTCTTGCTTTTCCATGCTCATGACAGTGATGGGCAGAGGGGTGTGTGTTACAGTTCAGCTGGTGTAAGTTGCATGCCTCCTCAGATGCAGTCCAGGTTAGTCATTGTGTTTGGGGTGTCCATTACAGTGAATGATGTGTTGTGTGAATGATGCATACAACGCAGACCAATGTCGGATTGACATGCAGCTCACAACTGCACATTTTGTGAATTACATCATGCTACAGTGTCAGCTATATGTGTGTGTCCATTCTAGCAACTGCCAGGTGTCCACTGTCAATGATGTATAGGTGACATTGTGTGTGCTTGTTGCTATGTACTATGTCTACATCTCCCCAATTGTCATCTATGAGGCACACCTTCACAGCCAGGTCAGGAGACACCACAGGGACATTGCATCTCCAGAGATTGGGTGGATACATACAGTTCCAATGGCTGTGAGTGTAGATGTGTTTGAGTTGGCCAGTGCATAGGTGTGACGTGCAGCCAATTCATACATCATGACCATGTGTCAGCCATATTGCCAAGGCATTTACTTTTTGAGTGTCTGGTCCCAAGGGTGTAATTTGTTCTGGCTGAGAAGGTGTGCTTTGCGACGGCACTGAAGACATTTGGAGTAATTGCAGGACTTCTTTCACCCACAGAGGCCAGCTAATACCCCATGTGTCATGCTTCCATTGCAGGGAATCACAATTTATTTTCAGGCTGTCTGGCATTGGTGTCCTGTTGTCAGTTTGAGCCCAAGGGCCAGCAGGGCCTTGTGCTCCCCACAGCAGGGCCTAGTGTCAGCCATCTTGGCAGTACTTTTGCACTCCCTGTGAGGTGAGCATGGTTCAGTGTGAGCTTGCAGGGACATGTGGGTGGGGGACTGGTGGCTGTGACTGCAACTCCCATCATGCTTTTGGCTCCACCCACCTTCCCACAATACCTGAGCTTCCTTCCTGTGAATCTTTTTCCCTATGTGGTGGTGTGCCTGTGCTGACCAGTTGGCAGGCAGTAGTGTCCTGGTGTTTGTTTGGACTCAAGTCCCGACAAGCCCATGTCCTTCACACAGCAGGACCCAGTGTGGTAAATCTTTGTGGGACATTTACATGGATTCTGGGGGAATACATTAGACCAGGTGGGTTGGGTGTAGTTTGTGTTGGGGGGGGGTGTGTGCAAGTGCCTGCTGGTAGTTGTGGTCAGAGCTGGCAGCCCTCCTTCCTCCCCCAGTCGAGACATCCCACCATACAGCATGCTTCCATTGCAGGGAGTGGTAGTTACCTTGAAGGATGTCTGGCATTGGTGTCCTGTTGTCAGTTTGAGCTCAAGGCCCAGCAGGACCTTGTGCTCCCCACAGCAGGGCCTAGGGGCAGCCATCTTGGCAGTACTTTTGCACTCCTTGTGAGGTGAGCATGGTTCAGTATGAGCTTGCAGGGACATGTGGGTGGGGGACTGGAGGCTGTGACTGCAACTCCCATCATGCTTGTGGCTCCACCCACCTTCCCACAATGCCTGAGCTTCCATCCTGTGATTCTTTTTCCCTATTTGGTGGTTTTCCTGTGCTGACCAGTTGACAGGCAGTGGTATCCTGGTGTTTCTTTGGACTCAAGTCCCGACAAGCCCATGTCCTTCACATAGCAGGACCCAGTGTGGTAAATCTTTGTGGGACATTTACATGGATTCTGGGGGAATACATTAGACCAGGTGGGTTGGGTGTAGTTTGTGTTGGGGGTTGTGTGTGCAAGTGCCTGCTGGTAGTTGTGGTCAGAGCTGGCAGTCCTCCTCTCCCAGTCCAGACATCCCACCATGCAGCATGCTTCCATTGCAGGGAGTGGTAATTACCTTGCAGGCTGTCTGGCATTGGTGTCCTGTTGTCAGTTTGAGCTCCAGGCCCAGCAGGGCCTTTTGCTCCCCACAGCAGGACCTAGTGCCAGCCATCTTGGCAATACTTTTGCACTCCTTTTGAGGTGAGCATGGTTCAGTCTGAGCTTGCAGGGACATGTGGGTGGGGGACTGGTGGCTGTGACTGCAACTCCCATCATGCTTTTGGCTCTACCCACCTTCCCACAATACCTGAGCTTCCTTCCTGTGAATCTTTTTCCCTATGTGGTGGTGTGCCTGTGCTGACCAGTTGGAAGGCAGTGGTGTCCTGGTGTTTGTTTGCACTCAAGTCCGACAAGCCCATGTCCTTCACACAGTAGGACCCAGTGTGGTAATTCTTTGTGGGACATTTACATGGATTCTGTGGGAATGCATTAGACCAGGTGGGTTGGGTGTAGTTTGTTTTAGGGGGGGTGTGTGTGCAAGTGCCTGCTGGTAGTTGTGGTCAGAGCTGGCAGTCCTCCCCCCCCCCAGTCAAGACATCCCACCATGCAGCATGCTTCCATTGCAGGGAATGGTAGTTACCTTGCAGGCTGTTTGGCATTGGTGTCCTGTTGTCAGTTTGAGCCCAAGGCCCAGCAGGGTCTTGTGCTCCCCACAGCAGGGCCTAGTGTCAGCCATCTTGGCAGTACTTTTGCACACCCTGTGAGGTGAGCATGGTTCAGTGTGAGCTTGCAGGGACATGTGGGTGGGGGACTGGTGGCTGCGATTGCAACTCCCATCATGCTTTCTGCTACATGCACATTCCCAGCAGCCCAACCTTCCTTCATTTTGACTCAGCTTTCTTGTGAGGTGGGGTGACAGTGGTGTCAAGATTGATGACAGTGTTTGTTGGATTTTCATGGTCATGCCTTGCAGTATTAGTCTTTATGTTTTTACATGTTAGGACGTAGTTCCATATTACTGTAGGATGGCAGGTATTTTGTTTGTGTAACTGATATACACTTCAATGGAAACTTGCCTTTCCTTTCCTATGGCTTTGCTGGCAGTAATTGGTTTCACAGTCCCCTTGACTGTGCTGTATGTGTTTTGCAAGACAATTTTGGGTGAATTGGTTGTGTACTCACCAGGCTCTGGTATTCCTGTAAATCCATGTATTCTCTCCGGTGGTAAGATGGCCCACACCTTCTCCTCCCAGGACCTGAAGTGTGTTGGTTTGGCAGGAGGTCCACAAAAGATCTGCCTGCTCAGGGTGTGTTCCCTGTCAATGAGCTTCTTGACCCTCCTGCGCACATCATAATACCTGTTCTGTATATCGTCCTTTGTGCGCAAACAAGGTGCTTGTGCATTGACCTTGTCGACGTTCCTCTCCCACATCTTGGTTTTCTGTAACATGGGGGTCTGTTGGACCAATGTGCAAAACAACTGTGGCTCTACCCCTAAGTATTTTGTCAATCATGACTTCCAACCCCCTATCTGTGAACATTGGATTCTTCTTTGGGGTATGGTGCTGGGTGGTGTGAGGTTTGATGGTGGAGGGTATATGTGAGTGTGGTAGGTGTGGGTTTGTCAGTGAATATGTGATTTAGTTTTTGAGTGGTGCAAATGATGTACTTGTTGTATGTTGTATGAGTTGTGGTGTGTCTCTGCATTGTGGTGGTTGTGTCTGCTGTCCTATGCCTGTGGTTTGCAAAGGATCATGGTAGGGATTTGTTGCCTTTATATAGGTGGAGTTGTGGGTGTGTCTCTCTTCCTTTTCTTTTTTTGTTTTTTTATTGGCTTTGTCATTTGTTATTTTGTGCTTTTTTTGTGTCATTTCCTTTGCTTTTTTGTTCATGATGGAGACATTCGTTTGAGTGTGTCGAACGCTGCCAGTGGCTCGCGCGGGGTGACCCGAGTCTGTCACACTGACATTCTGCTGTTTTTCGATGTTGGCGTACGCGTCAGACGCAGAGGGGTCTGTTGTTTGGTAGTCACTATTTGCTGTGTGGCTTGGGTTTCATGGTTGTGCTCTGTGCGAGTCGGTCTCAATTCACACGTATTGCATCGTACTGTGCGGCTCGTGCAATGCGGGTACTTTTCGGTTGCATCAATTCCTGATGCGTGTTGGTCAGTACGATTCCCGGTCATTTTACGGACGGACCACTGATTTGTGTACGGTTCGGGAATGCGGCTCGTGTTCCGTGTGAGTGGGTTGTAATTCACACCCGTTGCATCGTACTGCGCCGGTCCGTGTTGGTCGGTCTCCATTCCCGGTCCGTGTCGGTAGGTCCGTTTTACGGCCGGAATCGGAATCGACCCCACAGAGCGAGACATGTAATTCCTGTGATGGGTGGTATGGTGTATGGGTGGGAAGTACAGATGAGAGGAGGTGATTTGAAATCTGAGAATCTTCAACTTAATGGACCTAACTGTATCAACTGATGATGATTCTTGCTCTATATACATGCTCTATATACTTTGGACCAAGTCACACCTTTTCACCTCAATGAAACATGTTTCAAATGCTAGAGAAACAAGTGCTATTCCCTAAAATGTATAGCCTCCGGTCAGCTGTGACATTGGTCTGATTCTTGGCACACAATTATTTGACATGCCTATCTTAGACTAGTTTGTGTGTTATGACAGCTGTCATGGTGGAGGTATTTGTGCACATTTTCACATGTAATTTTGTGCCTAGCTAGTTCTTTGTGTAATATGTCTTATGGCTGTGCTTAGTGACACTTCAGGTTTGGGAAATATACCCTGAAGCGGTGACAGTAATATAATTGAATTCTATAGCCGGCACGGCTTGACCACAAAGGACAGTGTCATTCGACAACAACACAGGGCCTGCATAGTACAAGTTGTTTTTATTTACAAAGCTCCCATCAATGGTGTGAATGAGTGCTGATGCTCACCTCCATCTATGAGATCAACAACAATGCAGCGCCTCAATGACTCTGCACTTCGAGTTTTCAACATCAACGCTTTGCTCCATCCAAGGTTCTTTGTCAGCGGGGACTGCCCTCCATCGCAGTCAACCTAAACCTTGGATTCAGCCCGGTCTAGCATGACCTCAAGTAACCTTTTGACGCTATCAATTTTTAAGTACTATTTGTGCTTTACTATTTAAATTCAAAACTCCGGTTCTAGTTTTGTTTTTTTTTCATTTTGATTTTGATTTCCTCATAAAAATATTCTCTATTTTTCCAAACCTATATGAAGCCTTTTTGTGGGGTTCTCTGTGTGTCACTGTGTGTGCGTTGCACAAATACTTTACACATTGCCTGTATAGACAAGCCTGCCCGCTCTGTGCCAAGCTACTAGAGGGTGAACAAAGGTTAATTTTAAGTGTGTATCCAGCTTACCCTGACTAGGATTGTGGGTTCTACTTGCACAGGGTGCAAACCTCTGCCAACTAGAGACCTAATTTCTAACATGGATCCTCTTTCTTCCTTTTCACAGTCCCACCATCGTTGGTGAAGGGTTCCAGAAATGGGGGTTCACAGTGCACCAATGTCCGCTATGGTGTCTATGGTGTGGCCTGGATACGATTCTGGTCTGACTCCCTATCCAACCTACAGAGACCACTACAATTCCACTCATGGGAGTTGACCCCAACAGCAAAGCTGGTGGTGGTGCCTGTTCTTGTGTTCAACTTTCACCCTGGCATCTGCCTTCTATACCTTGCCCTGGTGCTGCCTTTACCAGGTAAAACTCTTGTTCAGCACAATCTGCTTTGTCACTTGTCACAGGGACCTAAAACCCCCAAGTTCCAGGATCTTCATGACCAATGATGGAGGCACTACACAGAATATTCTGTGAGCTGTGAGAAGTGAGGGGATCTCGCTTGCAGTCTTCTCTTCTTGCTGGTGAAGCTAAGGCTCTGCCTAGTGTCTAGAATCCTGTCTGGCTTTCAAGACAGGGAATGAGATTCGCTGACCCTACAGGAAGAGAGACTGTCCATCTTCCAGGCATTAAGATACTGACTGCCAGAGGGAGAGAAACCAGGTGTGGACCCTTGTCAAGAGGGGTCTTCCAGTGCGGTTCCTGTACTGAACTAGACAAGCTATTCAACTAAAGGGCAACAATTGTATTTCAGCATCCTTCCTAGGTGCAGAGAGATTGGTGTTGCTGTGGGCATAGAGTCATAATATCGATGGTTAAATATCGATATGCCATAATATCGATGTTTAAATATTGATGTGACACAATATAGACTTGCAAGAATATCAGCTACCAGAATATTAACATGCAGGTAAGAAATATCTTTTTTTTTTTAATATCGAAGTTAGTAATATCGTTAGTCAAAATATTGTTTTTAATAATACCTAAATATATTTTTGTTTTCTGTTTTTTAGTATATGTGTTAAAATTATAGTTTATTTTTGTAATGCATGTTTCAAATTTTTGGAAGTAAGTAATTTTTGCGTATTTTAGTTCCGTAGCGTGTAGGGCAGAGGTTTTCAAACTCTTTTAGGTTGAGCCCCACCAGCTGAATTTTTGTAGATGTTGGGCCCCCCCCACCACCTGTCAGAATTTTCTGGAATCTGGTACACCACATAATTGACTGCCACCCGCATACCCCATACCATATCTGGCAAATAACTGATTGAACCTACTACATCCACAGCACATAGAAACAGTAGCTCAAAACTTTACTGCTTCAAGCTTACAATGGGCATTGCACATCTCAGTAGAACAAAACAAATTACAATGTCGTTCAGCACATTAATCCTTGCACATAATGTTCATATCGTTAGATTTGTGAAACCATTTCTATATATTTTATTAAAAAGGAGAAAGAAAGAGAGATCATTGGTTCATTGCTATATAGATCACCATGGAGTACACCGGTGTCATGGTTCAGGAAGTTCCAAACTTTCCCTTCCTGGAGGTTTAGGTGCCTTATTATTGCATGTTGTTCGGTATTCTGCAGATTTTTCTACAAATTGATGCTTTTATCTAGCCTGCTTTCCCCGAGTCCTCAATTTGTCCACACAAGTTCTGCTGCGCCTGGGCTACTAAATCTCTGCTGCCGCTGCTCACCCTAAGCCTGGTCTGTTGATGTTAAGTTTGGGTAATGCTAGCTTGCTCTGTGTAGCCTTTCTGCCCTACATTGCTGTAAAGTGGAACTGGACTACAGTGGACAACATAGTCAAGACTATCTCACTGAGCTCCAATGCTGACTGGGCGTACTTTTCTAAATAACTGAAAAAGCATGCTTCTAACCCTGCCTGTGACCACTGTCCAGGAGCTCCAGCTTGCCCTATCCTTTTAGTTGGGTACACCTTGATGCTTGATAGGAAATCCCAGCCTCACAAGCCCCTAACATTATTGAAAGGCTATGCCTCCAAATGCACATTCCTCTTGAAGAACAAATAATACAGCAGTGCTACCAGATATTTTTGTACTCTCTTTAGCTTTATCTAAAAACAGAAGAGCTGTTAAACAAACAGGGCTTTGCACCATTCCCAATGCAAGAAGACTAACTTTGTGAGTGAACCTCAAAGTAGCTTACCACAAAAAAGGAGATGTCTTATCTCATGGTAGAAAGCAAGATGCCACTGCTTAAATGTATCACTTGTGGAGCTCCTTACTGACCAGCCTTTCATAATGACTACCATGGATAATGCACATTGAAGTAAAGGTTGCACTCCACTCCTGAATGAATCTACTTACATCCAAGTGCTCAACGCCTGTGACCAACTAGTAGTGGACCCGCTCTCCCCAAGAAGGCCTGGCTACTCATCTCTGGCGACTCCATTTCCAGGCCTTACTCTGCTACCTTCATATAGTGTGTGCTGCTGCTTCCAATGGGACCATGAAGGGCAGTTACTACGAGGGCTACAATCAGTTTTTGCCCTGTCAGGCCGCCAGCTTTACTACCTGCATCTAAAGTACAAACATCCATCAGGCATAGGTGCTTTGGTGATTGAAAGGTACACCATTTTAAATACCTAATTGAAAAGATGGGTTGGCAGTCACCATTGTCCTCTGCTAAAATGACTTGGGGGTGCATGTTGCGCAGCTGTTGGGCATACCTCTTAGATCTGTTTGGAGGGCAAAAGCCAGACCACCAGAACTTTGACCCCAGTGACAACACAGGAAGAGACATCACATGGCCTTTGACAAAGTGACATCACGTCTTTGTTACTCAACTAAACGGCTTCCATTTTATCGACCTCAGAAACATGTATGGCTGAGTGGACCTACAGGGAATCGAACATGTGACCATGGGATCAAAGACATTTTGAGACAAAGAATGGGGCTGGCACAGCAGTCAGAAAAATACACATAAGTACTTTTTCTTCATGTAACTGCGCTAGGACAGCTGCACCTTTTTAGTCACAGTTCTGAAAAACACGGACTGTGGATAATTAGCATAAGAATACACAAACTTGTTCAATGGCGCCGGTTAAAAATCTAGTGAGCACCTGAGTGTTTTCATCCACTGGGCTCTGATCTGTATTTACATATTTCTATATCTCAGCCATTTGATCGGGAGAGATGAGGCACAGAATAACTTATTTTACTTTTGACTTAAATAGAAAACAGGCAGGCTCACTATGTGGTATGCACGTGTGCTGTTTTTGTGCGGAAGAGGGCACCTTTTCCTACTGTTCAGAATTGCTGTCATCTTTTAACAACAAAAGGGCAGCCAATGTGCCCTACACGCAGAGGCGCAACTAGGGACAAATGTCTGGGGGGCTGATTATTGCATTAATAGGCAGATTGAAGAGGCAGGGGCTCTAAGAAGTAGTGAAAAAAGAACAAAGTGTCATTAACAAGCAAATGGTCTTTAAAAGACCTGTGAAGTACTCGGTGAGGCTGTGTGTGTGCCTGGGAAGCTGTCTCAGCCACACGCAGGGGGGTGAGGGGGCTGAAGCCCTTTGAGCTTAATGGACATTGAGCGCCTGCCTGCGCATCAGTGTCTGAGAGGCAGGTTTGGAACAGACCCCATCCATTCTCAGAGTCGCCGAGAGAGCTGAAGACAACAGGAAAACGTTTTTTTCTTTAAATTACAAGAGTATGGCACGTCGCAAATGTACTTGCGACAAGGGACGGTGGGAAGATGAGATTTTAAGGTGCAGCTGGAGCACCCCCCTCAAGATGATGTCACATCCCCCCAGGGGGGCGCGCCTCTGGTGCAGGGGAATAGGGTGGGAAGTAATTTAATTATAATATATGTTTTAATAAATTTTTTGAAATTATTAATTTATTAAGAAATTAAATATTGCATTTTAGTTCTGTAGCGGGTCGGGTGTTTATAGGGGAATAGGGTGGGAAAAAATGTAATTACAATGAATTAATTAATAATGTTAATTAATTAATATATGTGTATTTAAAAATTTATATTGTTAATTGTATTAATTAATTTGTTATTAATCAGTTATTAATTGGTTATTAATTATTTATAATTAATTGATAAATATGTTAATTGTGTCATTTTTTTAGGAGCGGGTTGTGGGTTTATAGGGGAGTTGGGTGGGAAATAGTTTATTTATAATTAATGAATTAATAATTGTATTAATTAATATCTATGTATTTCATATTTTATGTTAATTGTGTTACATAGTTTGTTAATAATTAGTAATTAATTGGATATTAATAATGTATTGGTAAATATTTGATTGGTGTTATTTTTTTAAGAGTGGGTTTTGGGTTTATAGGGGAGTAGGGTGGCAAGTAATTTAATTATAATTCTTTAATTGATTATGTTTATTAATTAATATTTGTGTATTTAATATTTCATATTGTTAATTGTGTTAAATATTTTGTTTTTGATTAATTATTAATTGGTTATTATTTATTAATAATTAATTGGTAAATATGTAAATTGTGTCATTTTTTATGAGTGAGTTGTTTAGAGGGGAGAAGTGTGGCAAGAAATTAAACATTAATATATTTTTTCTTTTTTTTAGATAATATTTATTTATTGTTATTTTATAGTCTTAATAGTATGAATTAAATTATTACTCATTGTTTTCAATTTTATTGTTAATTGTTATTAATTAATTAATTAATTGTTAAGCAAATATGTTAATTGTGTCATGTTTTACAATCGTGGTGGTGTTATTTATAGGGGTATTTGGTGAGAGATAAATTATTTTTTATTATTTGAGTATTTGTTAATTAATGTTTATTATTTTGCTGGAGTGTGAATAATAAATGATTCCTTTCCGTTATCCAACACTTTCCCTACTGTTGCACTCGCTGGAGTGGGAATAGTAATTGTATCTCCTCCGCTATCCAACACTTTCCCTACATTTACACTTCTTGGAGTTGGAATTGTAAATTATTCCCCTCTGTTATCCAACACTTTCCCTACTGTTGCACTTGCTGGAGTGGGAATAGTAAATGATTCCCCTCTGCTATCCGACACTTTCCCTACTGTCGCACTCACTGGAGTAGGAATAGTACATTTTACCCCTCCACTATCCAACCCTTTCCCTACTGTTGCACTTGCTGGAGTTTGGATAGTAAATTATTCCCTTCCTCTATCCAAAACTTTCCCTACTGTTGCACTCGCTGGAGTGGAAATAGTAATTTTATCTCCTCCGCTATCCAACACTTTCCCTACTGTTGCACTTGCTGGGGTGGGAATAGTAAATTATTCCCCTACACTATCCAACACTTTCCCTACTGTTGCACTCACTGGAGTAGTAATAGTAAATTTTACCCTTCCACTATCCATAACCTTCCCTACTGTTACACTTGTTGTAGTGGGAATATTAATTTTTACCCACCCGCTATCCAACACTTTCCCTTCTGTTGCATTTGCTGGAGTGGGAATAGTAATTTTTACCCACCCGCTATCCAACATTTTCCCTACTGTTGCACCCACTGGAGTAGGAATAGTACATTTTACCCCTCCACTATCCAACACTTTCCCTACTGTTAAACTTGTTGGAGTGGGAATATTAATTTATACCTCTCTGCTATCCAACACTTTCCCTACTGTTGCACTCACTGGAGTGGGAATAGTAATTTTTACACACCCGCTATCCAACACTTTCCCTACTGTTGCATTTGCTGTATTGGGACTAGTAATTTTTACCCACCAGTTATCCAACACTTTCCTTACTGGTGCACTCACTGGAGTGGGAATAATAGTTTTTACCCTATCACTATCCAACACTTTCCCTACTGTTGCAATTACTTGAGTGGGAATAGTAATTTGAACCCCTCTGCTATCCAACACTTTCCCTACGGTTACACTCCGTGGAGTGGGAATAGTAAATTATTCCCCTCCACTATCCAACACTTTCCCTACTGTTGCACTCTTTGGAAGGGGAATAGTAATTGTATCCCCTACGCTATCCGACTTTTTCCTACTGTTATAGTTAATGTAGTGTAAAATATATTTATACGAATAAATATAAATTTGAATATTTTAATTTATTATGTAAATATTTTATTTTAATATTTATAGTACAGGTGTATATATATATATGTATTCATAATTTGTATTATGTTTCTAACATTTTATAATTAAATACAATAATTAATTATTAATATTATGAAATTAATTTATATAATTTTTTTATATGTATGTTTAATTTATTTTTATATTACAATCATTATTTCTCATTTTTAACTTTTCTAAATATTTCTATGTTTTTAAAAAATTATATTTAATATTTAATTCATTTTATATTATTTTTAAGACATTTAAAAAAAGATATTTTAAACAACAATATTTTAAACAACGATATTTTGGTTTAGATATTTTTGTACTTACCTTTGTAGAGATAGGATGTCGATATTCTGTCCATCGATATTCTGTACTTGATATTCTTGTAGGTCGATATTCGGTCCGTCGATATTCTGTCAGTGATCCTTTGCTGTGGCCAGATGGAGGGACTGTTAAGCAAGAGGAGCACTCATTGCTGCTATGCGAAAGATGAGTGCCACTATACAGGCCTGCCAACCTCATCCTGGCCCAGCAGCCCATGTGCAGATCCAAGCTATTGCCATATTTCCATCTCATTAAAGCTGCTGCAGCAGAACCAGGTTCACAGAACGTATCTTCTAACACCATAAGAGCCACATCCTCACCCAGCCTTTCAACCAGTGTATAGTTTTGAAGAGACAGAAAGTGAATGAACAGAGACAAATGTGCTGATAAGAAGAACCTTGGCCTTTGCTTGAGCCTGATCATAGCAACTGGAACTCTTGAACTGATTTCTTCATTAGCAAGTGGGACTATCTGGAGGGAACTGCACCTGGCCCTAATCAATTCATATGCCCATATTTCATAAGTAGACATTAGGAGAACTCCAAGAGTTGGAAGAGGACAAATATGGAGTGTAGCGCGTCACTGAGATTTGTAGAGGAGATTACAAACTGTTATTTATGTACCTTTTTTAATTTTTTTTATTTTTATTTTATTTAGCCATAAATGCAAAACAATATACAGTAAACAAGCACATCGGGAAATAACAATACCGAGATACAAAAAGAAAGAGAGGGAGAACAAGGGAACATGAATGAATGAAAGAAATAATCACATTTTGTAATGCAAAACTTAGAAACTCAAATATATCTTCCTAGATATAAACTTAAACAGAGTACATGTACAAGCTAAATCTAGTCCCACTGAATACCAGACCATATCCGTTAAAATTTTTGCCAACAGCGTGGACCTCTAGCTCTAGCAAGAGACATTTCAATTTCATATATTTCCTGAAGCAGTGTCCAAAATTCGTTGATACTGAGTCCTGTTTTTTGGATCCAAACACGAGCAATGCACAAGCAAGCACATACAATTAAAATTGATACAAATAAACTCGAAAGATAACCTCGATCCTGTATTACCCCAACACAATTTCCTTCTCTGTCAAGTGAATACTATATCCAGCCAAAATTGAAAGAGCATGGTTAACTTTAAGCCAAAATATACTCAGGCCTGGACATGTAATAAACATATGTGGTAAGTCAGCAGCATACATTTGACACTTTGGACAATATTCTTAAAGTGAAAGTAATTGATTTACAACCCATTTAGATAATAGCTCGGGAGTATAGTACTGCATAAAAATTACCCTGTGTTGCTGTAGCTTCAGGTTAACCAATACTAGTGCTGTATCTATGGTCCCCACAGAATCCTGTATTTCATTACTAGTTAAATTGGTTAGAAAAACCCAACTTAACTGTGCTGAAATTTGTGTACCATCGTCACTGGCGATAGCTAGAAGTTTCTTGTAAGCTTTACCAATCAACCCCCGGGCAGAAGTCTGAAAGAGTACAAAGAACATCTCAGAGGGATTTGGTATCTGTACTAAACCCTAGCCGCATAGCAAACAGTCCCTAATTTGTAGCTACTTAAAAAACATAGGGGCCCATGAGGATGGTGGGCAGACTGCCCCCGGCGGGCCAGCGGTGGTCACCGCCGACTCGGCGGGGGCGATCATCCCGCCATCTACACAGCAAAGACCCCCGCCATATTATAATGGCTGGGGGGTCCGCAGTGGATGGAAAGACCGTCCGCCGCTTTTCCGCCGGTCAACTCGTCACCCAGCGGAAAAAGTGCCTGCTTATGGTGGCGGTGTCTGAAAGACACCGCCATCCATACTACAATACTGGCCGTGGTATGCCTTTCCACGGTGGAATTGCCGCCATGGAAAGCCATACGGTCTTTGTTTTAGGGGCCTGTTGCTGGCCCCCAGTGTGAAGGGGGTGGGGGGTGCACATGGGGGGAACCTATGGTACCCTCCTGCATGTGCATGCACAACATGGCAGGCACCGCGCGGTGCCTGCCACGTTTTGCATGCATATGCACAACTTGCACTTCTAGCATTGTGGCGGGTGCTGCTGAAAGCACCACCCGCCGCAACGTCAAAAATGCCTGATGTGCCTGCCAGTGTGGCGGGCGCATCCAAGTATCCCTCACGGGACCGCCGCACATATGGCGGGCTGTCCTGTTTTCCATCGGGATGGCGTGCGGGCAAAGTCCGCCCGCCATCCTAATGATGCCCATAGTCTGTGGCAGCCCATACTCTTCCTGCAAGGCAGCAAACGACCGGAACCCTTGTCCATCATACAACTGGCCGAGTTGTACTATGCCCCTACTTTGTCACCTACTTCCAATAGGGTCGTGAAATACCTCGGGTAATGCAGGATTCCCCCATAACCTAGTATATACATGCAGATATGAAAACAAATATGTCTTAGAAATATCTTGCCATATCTCTCACAATCTTAAATTGCACTCTCTTGTAATAATTAGGATCAGTGGTTTTGTATAGCAGAAACCCAGCATCAGGGTCACATGCCATTTGATAAGAAAGCCAGATACTGCCACTGTCTGGTCCCTTTAGCAAACTTTGCATTCGACCAAAAAACGCGGCCCAAAAATATAATTTAAAATCTGGGAGCATGAACCTGCCTTTAGTATAAGGTAATTTAATAAAACATTAGGCTCTCCCAGCACGTTGATAACCCCAGATAAAGCTACCTATAGCACCCTCCAAACGTTTGAAGAATGCCAGAGGAACCCCATATGGAACAGTATGAAATAAATGCAAAAACTACGGAAAAATATTCATTTTAACAATATTACATCACCCCACAATGCTAATGGGAAGCCGATGCCAACTATGCATATTTAAAACAACCCATTATAGCAATGGTTCATAATTGAGCGCGATCACCTCGTCTACTTGACTACAAATGCAAACCCCTAAATATATTGCTGTTTGTGTAATCCCCAAAGCAGCAACCCGGTTGAAGGCCTTCTCGGCATCTAACATCAACATCCCAACACGCTGTTCTAGCCGACCACAAACATAAATATTAGCTGTATTAATGTGAGCTGCTGTGTCTCTGCCTCGAACAAAGCCATGCTGATGCTCTGACACTAGAACGTGGATAACCGGGGCAAGACGAGATGCAAGCATTTTTGAGAAAATGTTGGCGTTGGCATTTATCAATGATACTGGCCGATATAAGCTCAGCTCCTCTGCCGGTTTCCCCTTTTTAAAAAACACTATGATATCAGTAATGTTCCAGGAAGGCGGAACATCCCCTCCTGCATGATCTGGGCGACTGACTCTGGAATCTGAGGATCACGGTTCGATCCCCGGCGCCGGTGGCAGATTAGCCTAGCACCATGTGACTCTGGGCAATAGCTTGCTTAATCTTCCCGACGGCCCCCAGCGCCTAGAGACCCTTACGGGTGAGTGTTCGCGCTTTACAAATGTGGATATTATCATTCTAGAAAAAACGGTAATAGCCTATTTTTTAAAATCTTATAGAATTCCAGTGGAATTGCATCACCTCCGACAGCTTTACCAGTAGGCAAAGTATGAATTGCTCCCTCAATTTCACCTTGGTCAACATCCCTCTGTAAGGGCTCAGAGAGAGAATGGTTCAAAATAGGCATAGAACTCTCCTCAATAGAACCTGTAATAATTTGATGATTAAAGCAAGTTGAGTTGTCATACACATCGGCATAGTATAACTTGAATTGTTCAATTATATCCTCAGATCTAGTATAAACTAGTCCATTTGCCCCTTTAATACATTTAATGCTAGATCTAACACTCATATCGGCGATTTGATTAGCTAGAAGATGACCAACCCTTTCCCCATACTCATACTACTTGGTTTTGAACTTGTGATAGCTATTTGCTACGTTATCCCTTAAACATCTTTTAAGTTTAGCTCTGGCGTCTATAACCTGTTGATAAATCAGCTGTACTCCGGGGTCTTTTGAAACAATAGCTCTAGCATGCTTTTGCTCTAAATCTAGATACGTCTTGTGTCTTTGTTTCAGCAAAGATAACCCCTGTCCTTTCTTTTTTATAATATGCTTGAAACGTAGCCCCTCTAACAAACACCTTCATGCAATCCTAAACCACTGCCGTTGACGTTGTTCCCACATTATTTTCGATAAATTCCCATAATGTTCTTTGCATGAATTCCACATATTCTGGACTATTAAGAAGATATCTAGGGAAGGAGAACTCCCTCCTTGACTCCTTAACCCCCGTTTGAAGCCGCAAGGTCAGCATCACTGGGTTCTGATCCGACGTGATCTTGGGACATACCTCAATTTGTGCCCTCTCTAAAATCCTGTTGCTAATGATTATCATATCTAATCTAGAATATGTTTTGTGAGGGGTCAAAGAAAACGTATAACCTGGCACCGTAGTATTTAATCTTTGCCAGACGTCCGTAAGTGAAGAAGTTCAGCTATAGCAGCCCTAATCTTATCCATCCTGGGCCGAGTTAAAGTATTGGTGGTATCTATTTTTCTGTCGATAATACAATTAAAATCTCCCATAAGAATCAAATCACCATCCCATTCCAATAACTCTGAACACAAATAAGAAAACATACCAGGGCAGTTGATATTGGGGCCATACACTGAACAAACCGTAACTTCACGCCCATAAATCAATTCCTGAACTATTGCTCATCTCCCCTTAGAATCGGCCAATGTAAGAAGCACGGTAGCCTGGCAATTTTTACATTTCAGAATAGCCACACCCCGAATAGAGATTGATTGCGACGTGCTAAGAAGCACATCGTATCCAAGTTGTTTTAGGTATGCTCTATCTTTATGGGCCAGATGTGTTTCAGAGAGTCCTAATATATGGGGTTTAAATACCCGAAGTTTCTCCGTTACAAGGTGGCGTTTCCCAGCATTATTGAGGCCTGATACGTTCCAGCACATATATTTTAAGTACAACATTTAGCCAAATTGAAAAAGACCACTCTACTTGTTCCCCCTAGCTGCAATTCTCTTTCCCCTGTGCTCGATCAATGCTACCTTAATCACCACTGAGGATTCGAGTAGTCTGATAATTAATTTTTTCAACAAAATCTGCGGTTATCCCTGTCGTGGACAGGCCGATAGTGGAGGGTATTTCAGAAACAAGTAGCCAGACAAGCCAGATCTCTGATGAAATGTCTAATAAAGCAGACGGGAAAGAAATGGGGAATAGAGCCAGCAATGATACAGCAGATCAGCCTGAACATTCATCAAACAGCTCCGTGGATGTTGGGCTTGCAGAAATGATAAACAACAAATTGGTTACAGATGATTTTGGTTATCAATGCGGTGTTTCTGAGCCCTACTCAAGACAGTGAAAATGGCTAGCCTAGTTCCTCTACGAGATCTGTGAAGCAGCAGGATGCATTGAGTTATATGTTGAGAAGTCATACTATTGACACAGAGGCTCTATGTAATTCCAAGGCTACCACTTCCGAGGGGATGAAAGTAGGTAAAGCAAAAGGTCCTAAAGCTGCAAAGGGGTCTAGGGAGCTAAGGGTCGGGGCAGCGGAGCTAAGCTTCAAATTGCCAACACTGCAGGACGGCTTAAGGAGGTGACGGCAAACACTTCAAAGGTTGGCTCGGCAGGAAGTTCTTCATGCAAATGGGTTTCTACAGAGGGTGATGTCAAGGCTATTATCTTAAGGCTGTCTAATTCGGGCAGTCTGACAGCAGTGGCACTGGCAGCAGAAGCTGGGGTGCGGACCCTTTTTAGCAGTGAGCAGGTAGAACCCCATGAGGCTACAGCAACCACTGGAGATGGCACTAACAATCAAATCAAGGGGGAGGAGCATCTAGTGCCCTGAATAACAGACTTGCAAGTCCCTCAATAGGGTCAACTTAACCTGAAACTGATTCTTCCAAAGCAATAGCAGGGCAAATGACGGAAAACGTGCCCACAAGCTTTCAGCTGCCCTCAATGCTGGCCCTGTGTCCTACATCATTAGTGAGCGAAGTTCCCTTTGAAGATCATCATTTGACAGGCTGTGAAGAGCCATCATTGTCTAGAATAATGCAGGCATTATTGATTCAGAGATCAGAGGCACAAGAGAACTATCAACAGGTCAAAGCAGATAGTAAAGAGATAAAACAAGCTTTGCTGGAGGTTACAGCTGAGGTTACTCAGCTCTCCTCAGAGGTTACGGATTTGCAGGAGTGGGTTGCAGCAGTAGAGGAGGCTAACACATACTCAGTGAATCTTGTGAAATCGCAAAATTCTCAAATTGGGCTTATGCAAGCAAAGCTGGAAGACCTCGAGAATAGGCAGCGCCGTCAGAATTTAAGGGTCTTTGGTATTCCGGAAGAGAAGGAAGGCAATGACCCTCGGGCATTTATTGTTAATCTTTTTCAAAAAGCCTTTCCCGACCTAGGGGACAGGAAAATGGATTCACAGGTCCAACGTGCGCATAGGTTGCCTCTGGTCTTAAAGCAGGCTAATCAACGCTGGTCCAATTTTGCACGGCCAATATTAGGGGATCATTAGTATGGCGGGCAAATAGGCCCGGGAAATGGGACCGCCCGCTACGTATGCGGCGGTATCGCATTAGGCCATACTGGCGGCCGCATCCCGCATTCCTGACATTGCAGCGGGCGGTGCTTTCAGCAGCACCCTCCGCAATGTCAGAAATGCATGTTGTGCATTTGCATTCACAACGTGGCAGGCACCGCGCGGTACCTGCCACCTTGAGCATGCAAATGCAGGGGGGTACCATTGGTAAACCCCATGTGCCCCCCCACCCCACCCAACATCCTGGGGGCCCACAACGGGCACCAAACTTCAAACTCTGCATGCCTTTCCGTGGCAGCAACGCCGCCATGGAAAGGCTGCCTCCCGCCTGCATCCTGATATGGATGGCGGTGTCTAGCAGACACCGCCACCATATTAAACCCTTTTCCGCCCATTCGACTCGTCGGAAAAGCGGCAGACAGTCTTCCCATCCGCCGCGGTACCCCGTCATACTAATATATCGGGGGGAAATGGGTGGCGGGCGGGGAAGGATGTAGGACGGATCGCCACCACCATGCGGGCGGTGGCGATCCGCCCTACATCCTAATGGACCCCTTGGTGTTTCTTGGCAACTTTCTGTTTTGGCAGGCTATATATTTGAAGGCCCGCCCAGCTGCACCTGTTAAAGTTGACTCAATGTCCATATTTGTGCGTTCTGATTTGTGCAAGCAATCAATGGACAAGCAATGGAAGCTGCCCTAACTGATGGATCCTTTTAAGAACCTCTGTCCACAAGTATTCTTACAAGAACCAGCCCGCCTAAAAGTTATGAAGGACGGTCGAACACACTTTTTCTTTAATGAATATGATGCGCACAAGCTCTTTCAGAGTTACAGTATGCTGCCAAGAAGGGACCAAATTCTTGATGGTTTATGCTCCTTTTCTTTCTTTTGAATGTCTGGGGAAGATGCTTTTCCTTATTCAGGCTTAAAAGGAAAGAATAACTTGTGAATGTTAGTAGAATATGCTGTATAATATTCTCTATTATAGGTTTTTTTTGTCAATAATGGTTGAAGATGGTTATATTACACGTACTAAGGTACTAGCGGTGGGGTTAGGCGGTGGCTCTGGGCTTACGGGGGTAGGCAGAGGGAGCGTCTTCCTAAAATGCTGCCAGGGTCGGACAGCAGAAAAGGGGGCGATTCCTTTCCACAGACACAGGGGGGTGGGTTGGCTGGGTGCGGGTAGGATTTGGTACAGGTTGTTTTGAATTTATCTTACAGAATGACAGGTGGGGGAGGGAGGAAGGGGTCTAATTAGCCACAGTTTGATTGAGGTATGTTCCTATATAAACTGTTCACTATTTCATTTTATTTTGAGATTGAATAATACATTTTTTGATAAGCTAGGCACTGGGCTAGACAATACATTATTGTGTCTATTGACTGACTATGGAGTAATGAGCTTTAGCCCCATGCTGCAGTCCTGAGAAGCCTTTGAACACTCAAACTCACTGCATTGAGAGTCAAGTCCAGAAGAGATGTACTTGGTCCAGTTTGCTTTGGCGTAGTAAGACGGACCCCAGCATAACAGTGGCAAACCAACACAACCACTACAGTTGTGGCTTATAGCTCCTATCTGACTTGTGGTTCACTGTATGAAGTCTAACCAACAAAGACAGTGCAGAGTGTGGAACACAGAGCTGTCAATAGGCAATCTCCCCATTGTGGTACAACTAAAACTCTTCTGCCCATGCTATACTAATCAGCTGCTATTTGGCCCTTTCACTGTATAACCTGGATTGATGGTCCAGTAGCCAATTTCATTCAGAAGGGTGAGACGTTTGGTGCCCCTCCATCATCAAAGCGACACTAAACAGAAAAACAAAAATAATGGATCATTCCCAGAGGACATGCTCAGGAGAGAAACAGAATGATAGCCAGTACATTTTATAGGATAGAACTGTTGAGCAGTAACAAGTCACACAGAGGAATGTCATCCTAATAATTTAATTAAACTTTTTTGATCTTAGAAGGGTAATTAAATAATCAATAATCGCACTCCAATATTTCCTCAATGTCTCATGATGAATATTCTGAGAACAATAAGTTTGTTTATTTATTCTATGGGCCATAGAAAGCAGTCTGTTGAAATACCGTATGTATTTTATTTACATATAGAAAATATAGAATAATAAAAGAGGCACTAAGACTCACCTGCACAATACATATTGTGTCTGCTCACTCTGTAGTCTGAGTATAGGTTGTATAAAATCTGTTTGTTTTGTTGAAAAAATATACATGACCTGATTAACAAAGGTTAATTTACACTTTTGTATAAGTTTCTTATTTGTTTGCCATTCACAAACTACAAGTTAATAGTAGGATTATGACTGCAGAGACTCTGCAGTTGGGATGGAGACCTCCGCAATAAAAAGATGGCTTTTCTTCAAAAAAAAAAATGTCTCCCCTGGGGACTAAAGCATCCCTAATCTGATGGCAATTGAGAAGAAATTTCAATTCTTTTGAGTGTTGTTTTTACTTATTGGTAGGGATAGTGGGGCTAAATCCCAATATTGTCTCACTTGCCATGCTGAATGGCTGCACCTTTTGGGCTTGGGTCAGCCAGCACCTGGGAGAATCTATCATTTCTGAAAACTAGACATTGAGGAGAATCCAGGGTGGTATGGCTTGCATGGATGCCACAACGTTTTATTAAACACAATGCCCTGCTAACCTTAAACTCTGCCTAAAATCATGCATTTTCATGGCATTTCTGTGACATAAATGTCTGGATCCCGCAGTAATCCAGAAAATTCCTACCACCCAACATTCCTCCGCTTGTCCCAATGAATACACTACCCCACTAGTATGGCTCGCGCCAGTGCAAGCAACACAAAAGTTACCAAAATACAATGTGGAGATATCTGCAATACAGGTAGGTATGGCAGTTGGGCGTGGCTCATATGCTACCTATGGAAATATGCCAAACCCAAACATTTCTGAAAACTACACCCTTGCGGAGTCTATGGTGGTGTGTGCTTTGCATTTATCCCACAATGTTTTCTTGCCCACAACGCCCTGTAAACCTCAAACTTTGCCTACAATCATTCATTTTCCTTGGACTTCTGTTTTCTGCAGCTACCCCTATTTCTGACGTCTCCAGATTGCATTTTGGGGCTTTTGTGTTGCAGAGGCTTGGACCACCCACACAAGTGGGGTACTGTTATCATTAGGAGATGTGTGGGAACACTGGGCGGATCCCCAGAGATCCTGGATCTTTTCCTCACAGAAATATGAGGAAAATGGGCATTTTAAACCAAAGTATGAGGCTTACAAGGGCTTCTGGGTACAAGAAAATCTAAGATCTATGTATGTTACATCACTCTGGAATCCCTCTGGTGTCAAGTTTTCAGAAATGTCTGGGTTTGGTAGGTTTCCCCGTGTGCCGGCTCAGATTTGGCCCAAATCCACAGCTATTGAAAATGGGAAAACATTTCAGTTTTGTGTAGAAACATTTGAGGTTTCCATATTGCGTTTTGGCTTCTTTCCTATTGCAGGTGCAAGGTCCACCAACACAATTGAGGTACTATTTTTATTGGGAGTCATGTGGGAATGCTACTTAGGGACCGATTCCGATTCCGGCCGCAAAACATTCCGACCGACACGGACCCGGAACTGAGACCAACCGACACGGACCGGCGCCGTACGACCCTTGTAGTATGATGCAACGTGTGTGAATTACAACCGATACGTACGGAATAAAAGCCATACGACCGAGCCGTAGGGAAAACAGTGATTCACCCGGAAAAAGAATGCGATTAGCACCGACTGACACGCACCAGGAATGAACCCGACCGACACGTACCCGTGATGTCTGACCCGTGCAGTACGATGCAATGCGTGTAAAACCAGACAGACTCGCACTGAGCCCTAGCTGCATGACCGACATGCACAGAAAACAGGGACCTGAAGAAATAGAGATCTCCGCATCCGACGTGTATAAAACACAGAAGAAAGTCAGCGTGAAAGACCCGAAGAAGCCCGCATGGGCCAACTTCAGCATCCGTCTCAGTCAGAAGAACGTCTCCTTCATGCCTAGAAAACCCAAAAGTAAAAATACAAAAAAAGGACCAAACAAGCAATGACAAAGTCAATAAATACTTTTTTTTTTTAAATTGAACCAAGACACACCCACAACTGCACCTATATAAAGGACACCAATCAGTACCATGATCCTTTTCAAATTGAATACAACAGCCAGCAGAGAACACCATCACACAGCAACCACAGACACTCACAACTCACCCATCACACAACTTTCACACCATTAGCACCTCACCAAAAGCACTCACACATACACCTAGCAAAACCGACACCCACCCACCCTCACTTGCACCCTCACACACACATCACTCACCACCACCACCCATCACCATGCCCCAAAGAAGAATCCAAAGTTCACAGATAGTGAGTTAGAAGTGCTGGTAGACGAGATCATCAGAGTAGAGCCACATTTGTTTGGTACATTGGTCCAAAGGACCCCCATGTCACAGAAAACAAAGATGTGGGTGAGGATTGTGGACAAGGTGAATGCACAAGCACCAACGTTGTGCACAAAGGATGATATCCAGAACAGGTGGTATGATGTGCGCAGGAGGGTCAAGAAACTCATTGAGAAATATCACTCCTTGAGTCAACACACTGGTGGTGGCCCTCCTGCCAAACCAGTATACTTCAGGTCCTGGAAGGAGAAGGTGCGGGACATCCTACCACCAGAGAGCGTCCATGGTCTAGCAGACATACCAGAGTCTGGTGAGTACGCAACCAACTTGTGTGGGAAGGGGACAGTGAAACCATGCACCGTTAGCAAAGCCACAGTAACCAATAGATAATCATCCCAAGATGTGTATGCTAGTCAGACAAACACAATATCTGCCATCTCATAGTGACTTGTAACTGTGTCATGACATGTACAAACCTACCAACAAATAGAACAAGGCAGTGGCACAAAGCTAAATAAACACTGTCAGACAGTTTGCCACCACAAACACACTACCTCACAGTCCAGCTGACTGACAGGAAGGAATAGTGGGTATGCAGGTGAAGTGAGGGTATCCAAAAGCATGATGGGGTTTGTCGTCACAGATAATGCTCCCCCTATCAATTGGCCCATCAAGACCTCTCCGAAACATGCCCACATCACAGGGAGTGGAAAATGACTGACAAGATGGCTGACACTGGGTACTGCTGTGGGGAGCACAAGGCCCTGGTAGGGCTTCTGCGCAAGTCAGAAGCAGGACACCACTGCCTGACATCCTGAAAGACAACTTGCACACCCTCCAATGGAAGTACGTTTCATGGTGGGATGTCTGGCCGGGTGGGAAGGAGGACTGACAGCTCTGACCATACTTACCAGCATGTGGAGACACACACACCCCTCAACACAAACTCCACACAACTCACCAGGTAGAATGCATTGACTCACACTGTAGTGAAATATCACCCAAAGATACACTGCACTGGGTGCTGCTGTGTGAAGCACGGGGGCTCTCTTTGGACTTGTAGCCAAACAAACACCAGGACTTCACAGTCAGCCATATTGCCATTGCTGTCACACCCTCTCACAGGGAAGGAGAGTCAAAAGGAAGGATGTATGGGCATGCTGGGAAGGGGGTGTAGCCAAAAGCATGATGGGAGTTGCTGTCACAGACATTCCCCAACCAACCATATGGCCCAGCAAGCTCACACTGAACCATGCTCACCTCACAGGGAGTGGGAATGGACTGACAAGATGTCTGACACTGAGCTCTGTTGTGGGGAGCACAAGGCCATGCTGGGAACTGGGCACCAACAAACACCAGGACTGCACTGTCAGCCATCTTGCCATTGCTGTCACACACCCTCACGGGGAAGCAGAGTCAAAAAGAAGGAAGTATGGGCATGCTGGGAAGGGGAGTGTAGCCAAAAGCATGATGGGATTTGCAGTCAAAGACATTCACCACCCACCCACATGGCCCAGCAAGCTCACACTGAACCATGTTCGCCTCACAGGGAGTGGGAATGGACTGACAATGATGTCTGACACTGGGCTCTGTTGTGGAGAGCACAAGACCATGCTGGGAACTGGGCACCACCAAACACCAAGACTGCACAGTCAGCCATCTTGCCATTGCTGTAACACCCCCTCACAGGGAAGCAGAGTCAAAAGGAAGGAAGTATGGGCATGCTGGGAAGGGGAGTGTAGCCAAAAGCATGATGGGAGTTGCAGTCACAGACATTGCCTACCCACCCACATGGCCCAGCAATCTCACACTGAACCATGTTCGCCTCACAGGGAGTGGGAATAGACTGACAAGATGTCTGACACATGGGCCTGATAAATGATGTGGCTAAAAATCACACATGCCCCAATCTTACCACATATCCTCAGTGGAATTGCACATATGTCCTTGTTAAAGGTCAAATGTGTACAGGGATGACACACCTGTGTCAGCAACGTGATGGCTCTTGAGTAGTAGTGGCCATGTACAGCCAAATCTATACATAGGCTGGGCATGCACACACTTCGACATGCACATTGTAATGTTACATTTTGGCTGGGCAATGTGCCACAACAATATCAATCTCTGTCCGTGATAACTTTGGACAAAGCAGTGTACATGCATGCATCCTGACGTACAGTAGAAAATGTCATGTATGTGAACCATTGATGCCTGTAGAAACATAACTTACATTGTGTGTCTCTTCCAAACACATGTGGTGCTGGGGACACAGCAGAAAATGAAGAGGAGTCCCTGTCCCAGACTCTGGTGGACCCTCAGCTTTCTGGTGTAGATCCCTCTCTGTCCTCTTCAGATGACGACGAACAACCTGGCACCTCTGGTGTGAGTCATCATGCAGCACCAGCAGTACCAACATCTGCACCCCCTGTACCCGTGCCTCCAGCATCTGGCAACAGACAGGACACCCCCGCCAACACGGACACACCAAAGACACAGAATACCGACAGCACAGGGACAGAGGACCCCCAGGAAGCTACGGGCAACAACACCCAAGGGGGCCCAGTGTCACCTGTGCATGCCACCGCAGGTCCTGCCCATGTGGATAGGGGTGCTGGGAGGGGTGGTAGGCAGAGGGCATGCCTTGCAGAGGGGTCTGGACTACATGATGACCCCCAACTGGCACGCATCATAGATGCATACCAGGATAGCACCGGAGGATTCGGCCAGGTAGTGGGGATCCTCAAGGAGATTCAACAGGAGCAGGCTGCCCATCGTGCCCGCATGGAGGCAAAGTGGGATGCACTTACTGCGGTGCATTGGGACATACTCCAATGCCTCTGCCAGATAAGCACCAACATGTCCACACCTCCCTGTGTGGCCACATCTGTTGCCGCACGATCTGCCAGTGCAACAGGGAGGGAGGATGACTCTGGCGGAGAGTCCTCTGCACCACAGATGCCTGCACCTGAGGATCCTCCCCGAAGAAGAAGAGGGGTCGTCCAAAGAAGGACAAGTGAGATGCAGATGTCCATGCACATTCCCCAGGGCCTCTAAATCTGTTCTGGACAATGTTCTTTGTGCGCAAACCGTTCACCTTGTCATATCTAACACAACTCACCTACATGACAGGGAGGGTTCATATTGGTTCAATGTAGCAGATGACTGTGGACTTTACTCTGGACATTTCAGCTACCAACACTTCCAACTCTACTGTGAACTTTGGATTCAAAACCCAATGTACAGCACACACCATCCTGTGCACTATCCTCACACATGTTTGTAAATAAACTCACCAGTACACTATACTTGCCTCTGTTGTGATTCCAACTTGTCATGTGTCATGGAGATGTTGATCTGCTAAACAACACAGTGCATGCCAAATACTACAACAATGTGATCCCCGTTATGTGAGTCATAGTGATGTGACACATGTGAGGGAGACACACCGCTATGGCACCACAGCACATACTCACCATGTCCATGTAACTCATCCCACACAATGATGTCGACCTGAAATACATTGCAATGCACAGACACCACACCTATCCACAGTCAGTGGTAACAATCCCACAGGTGAGGTAAGCAAATGTCAGTCTGATGTGGGAAGACAGACAACGCACATAACAAAACGTAGCACAGGTTCATTACACATCAGCAACATGTTTATTCCACAATAGTTGCAAGGTAATTCTATGTTACAGTGGACACACGGTCAAAAAGTGTCGGAGAATTGAAGTCCAGGGGTGTGTGGTACATCGCTTGATGGGAATTGACAACTTCCACACTGGTGTTGGATTCTGGGTGTTGGGGGTCAGTGTTGACCAAACAACATGCAAAGTACCCTGGGAAGGACAAACACAAGACACAGTCAAAAGCACAGCAGAACAGGAGAGAAATGCAATACACATGCACAAAACATGTCAAAATAAACCTACACAGAAACAAGTTAGCAGTTCAACACTATTGTGGAGTACAGACCACCTAAAAGGACACATCACTGCACGCATGCAAGTGGCACACAAACACACTCAAACAGCAACAGAGCAGCCCCAACACATTTCAGGCTAACTCAATACATTGACATAACAACCCTGTAAACTCACATTTAGGTGAAGAAGTTGTTGATGAGCTGCGTGCGGATGTCACCCTCATCATCATCATCACTGGCATTGTGGCCCAGGCCTGGATCCTCCACAGGCGGCGGAGGTAGGTCATCGTCATCCTTGATGAGAGGTAAAATCTTCCGCACTGCCATGTTGTGTAGCATGCAGCATACAATGATAAGGTCGTGTCGAGGCAGCGGAAGCGGCTTTTCAGGAGACCAAATATCCGCTCAATCACCCTCCTGGTCCGACCATGTGCCTCATTGTAGGACATCTCAGCTAATGTCACAGGATTCCTGATGGGTGTAAGCAACCACGGCATGTTGGGGTATCCGGGGTCACCTACATACAAACAATTGAACAATTAGCTGAGTTTTGAAAGAGGGTGGAATACAACATTGCCAAACATACACAATGGTAAACAGTCAGTACACACCGACAAGCCAGGCACGCTGTTCTGGCATCTGTGACATCAGCGTTGCAATGCGACTACTCCTCATGATGTAGGCATCGTGCGCAGAACTGGGGAAACGTGCACACACATATGTGATACACGTCTGGAAAACATACCACCAGAGCATTGATGGAGTGGAAATGTTTCCTGTTCCGGTATGCCTGCTCATGTGCCTGTGCTGGAACCAGGGACACATGTGTACCATCAATAGATCCGATGACGTTCGGCATCCTCCCCAGTGTCTAAAAAACATCCTTTATTTCAGTGAGTTGACCTGGGCTAGGAACCTTGATGTACAGGTCAAGAAAATGCAACATCCCCTCCAAGACATCGCGCAGGACATGACTGAACATAGTTTGCAACATACCACCAGCAGTAGCCACAGTGTACTGGAAGGTACCAGTAGCAAAGAAGTGCAGGGCTGCCATCACCTTCACCTCTGGGGTCAGTGCTGGAGGGTATGTCCGGCCAGGTAGCAGATATTGCGCCAACTGCTCCGTCATCTCCTCAATCAGTGGCCTGGTGAAGCAGCACTGTCGGATGCAGTCGCGTTCCTGCATGGTTTCAAGGTCTGGGAACGATCTATGGACAGCTGGTGCCCTGCAGTAAAGAGATGAACAAAGGAAGATTGTCGATTCATCCACCCATGTGGCTATGACCAAGCAAAATATCACATGATACATCATGACAATACACAATGGACTGAGGTGTGTGCTGTTGGGTATGGACACATATGTCACCTACATGCACATCACCTCACATCTCAAGTCCACATGTCTACATAAGTTCCATATACTGCAATGGCCAATCATTGGGCTGTGTCACAGTACCTATGTACTGCTGTCATGTTACAAACACACACCACAGTGAGAAGTGAGGCCTGATGTCTCCCAGGCATCACAGCTCTTTGACATGCAGATACCCAGGGTCCCTGTATTGCCACATGGACACTGGCATGACATGGCATATCATGTACATGCCACAAGACAACCATGAGTCCCACAGGTAGTGGCCACTGTTGTCTCCGCAGGCCCTACATGTACATCTCGTAGACACACACACAACATCAATGTTGATGCACAAACCACATGGATGTGGAGACTGTCTCCCATTGGGCACATTTGATAAGCCACATCTGAGACACAACATGCACACAGACTGTGTGCGTACATCAGAATTGAGGCTATAGGTCTCACTGTGACGTACATACCATCACACCCAGGACTCAGGGTGTATCTGACATGTACTAAACATATCCAATCTGCAATTGTGTCCATGACTCATCACAGTGGTAATGTGCACAACACAAAAAGGATTCTGTCCCCATGGACATGTGCACAGCCTGGGAGTGGCTGCACAACAAACCAAATGTTGCACCCCCATAACGCACAGGTAATGCAGCCTTACATGCTATAGGACACAGTGTGGCACATGCTGTAGTGTGGGAGTTGTGCACCTGAGTCCCTGGCAAGTAATTGTGTGTGGAAGCTGTCAAAAATCACACCAATGTCTTCCGGCGCAGGTGACTTCTACAGAGACGCATTGCAGAGTTCAGGACCGAGCTATGCGTACGCTTAGCCATTGACCGCAATGCGAACCAACGCGGGTGACTATCATGCATACACGTCATGCAGGCATGGACCAAGCCCTGCGCATTCCTTGGCCATTGAATCATATGGAGACGGGTGCGTGTGTATTTTCAAACTACGCGTTGTACAGTCAGTTGACTGAGCCGTGCACACCCATTGGCTCTGTACTGTCATGGATACGGATGCGGATTCAAAACTTGTACGAGTTGTGCTCTGGAAATTCAGTTGGATGCCTACAACAATGTTGCAATTACTAGGGTTTTATGAAGGTGAAGATTTGAACAATGCAATGCGGAAGACGTGTACGAGTCGTATAATTCCATGGATTGGCCAGATTCATAGAATGCAACCGTGTTGGACCTATCACTTGGGACACATGGCACAGATTCTGCCTCTTCAGCACAGATATAATGCTGGCTGGTCCCCAGGGAGGTCACTTGCCTGACTACATGCTACTGGACCACATCTCTGCTATCACTGCTGCTGTCTCTGCATCCTCTGGCTACTGCTATGGCACGTTCTCTGGAGAGGGCCCCAGCCTTCACTGAGGAGGAGAACCAGGCCCTGCTGGACGGGCTCCTACCACAGTACAGCAAGCTGTATGGCAAACCAGGGGAGCAGGTGCGTGTGCAGTCCACTGCCTTCCTAATTGTGCATGTTGTCTGACTAGCAGTACTAGCAGTGTGTACACCAGTGGCAAGCATACTCACAGAGTACTTTCATCACCCAAAGTGTGTAGGTACATGTAATGAACAGGTGTTCTGCAGCTAAAGTGCATTTGTGCAAGCTTAAAATTCCCAGGCAATGTTAACATGTCAGACATGCAGGGCATTTGTCCATTTCCATGGGTGCACTACCTGTGTAACTCTTTTTCCTTTGTGATGACGACATGTATATCCAACTGTGTGCAGCACAAATCTGGGGCATGTGTGTTAATGGACTTTTAACTTTGTCATCCCACCGAAAGCAGGAGATATGGCTGACCATCGCCCGGGCAATTCGATCTTTGGGGGTCTACAAGCACCAGATCCGCAACTGCCAGAAGAGGTGGCAGGACCTTCGGGGCTGGACCCGGAGGATTGCAAGGGTCCAACTGAAGCTGTCGCCTCCTTGCAGGAGGGTCGGACACCGGACCCTGACCCCCCACATGCTCAAGATTCTGGCGGTGGTCTTCCCGAACCTGGATGGGCAGCTGAAGGCCAGACAGCAGCAAGTAGGGGGTAAGTCCGTGCCTAATCTGTGTACTATGTCTGACATGCTATTTGCAGTCTTATGGCCTGATCAAACTTCCACATTACGTAGGTCTTGTAGTCCAGGACTCATGTCCCTCAATTGTGTGATGCACCCTCCTCATCTGATCCACAGATGTGGACCTTCCAGTCTGTGGCTTGTGTCACTAGGGCACTGTGTTCCTGCAGTCAGCTATGCTTCAGGTTCCGGACAGCATCTGTTAGAGTGACTCTGTTGTGTGATTCATGGGTGGGTCAATTGTTTACACAATGCCTGATATCTGACATGTGATCTGTGTATGCCCTTGATATGTGTTCCAATTGCTAGTCTGACTCACCACATGTGCCTGGGGTATTTCAAACACACCCATGCAGCAGGGGACTCCAAATTGTGGGCCTCAGGAGTATGTATATCAAATGTGTCACACTTGATTAGCAACCTGACTACTGTCCAGGGCTATACACTG
Organism: Triturus cristatus; assembly: GCF_964204655.1. Classification (NCBI taxonomy): domain Eukaryota; kingdom Metazoa; phylum Chordata; class Amphibia; order Caudata; family Salamandridae; genus Triturus; species Triturus cristatus. The sequence goes on along the minus strand of NC_140594.1, from coordinate 541,182,979 downwards.
TTTCACGTAGACCTGGGCAGTCATGCCTACTCAAGGGCATTTAGAAACACTCTGTAATCCCACTCCTGTGTATCAACTTACAGGTTGTGCTTAGTGACATGTGCCTTCAGGTGTCTGCCTCTGTGTCATTATGGTGTGGCTTCCTTTTCTGGACAACTGGGGTGTTCATGAGTTTGAGGGTCAGCAGGACATCTGAGATGTGACTATAAGAGACAAGACCTGTGTGACATATTGGTGTGTGATCACTTGACAGTGCACAATAGTGTATGCAACTGTGAACTAGAAGCAGCTGTGTTTCATGCACAGCAGACTGTGATGTGCTCATGTACAGGGAGTTGTGTTCGCAGAGACTCATATGTCTGTTTTGTATGATGTGGGGTCATCTGGGTGCGGGATATGTTGTTTGCAGGGGATGGACAAGTGCACTTGTCAGCTGCAGAGTTTGCTATACACATGACCTAGGATTATGACAGTGCATACTCTTGTTGTCTGGATGCCCTGCCCCTGTGACAGGAGACAGTGATCACTGACTTTCCAGGCATGCCAGTGCCGTGGCATTTAACTTGCTATGAGTGATCCTGCATTGGGGTCAAATGTGCTCCATGCACCCCATTGTGGCATCAGGACATGAGAACATCATAGTGTGTGTTGCTGGTATACACTACAAGCATGTGAAATAAGTCTCTGGCCATCCCTTCATCCTGACACCTGTACTAAGTCAGTGGCAAGAGATGTGACGTGTGTATAGTGACATACTCCTACATGTTAACTTGCATGTCCAACAAATATGTAGGTGGTGCATGTCTGCATATTGGGGTATTAGCATCCAACATGCAACAGACATATGGGTGCAAGTCCAGGAGGGATATGAGTGCCATGGTTGATGGTGAGACTGACAATTGGCTTATTCTAAACAGTGTGAGCACTTTGAGCAGTGTTCAGCTGATGAGGCCAGGGTTTGCCCTGTGATGTGCTGTACTCACTGTGGTGTGTGCGGTCAGTGCAGGTGACTGATGTTGTTCTTTTTTTCCTAATTCTATACAGATACATCCACGGCCACAGGAGGGGACAGCTCCATGGACCAGGAGGAGCCACAGAGCCTGACTGGGACAGAAGGCAAGGAGTTGGAGGGACCCAGTGGCATGGAGGGTGAGTGGAGCCACACCGAGGAGTCCTCAGCACCATCGACCCCAGCTGAGGGCCACAGCAGCTTGGAGGATGACTCCCTCGTGAAGGTGGGTGTCAGCAGCCACCAAACCCCAGCTAGTGAGGCTGTCCCCGCCACCACCACCACCATCACCACCCTCCCATCGGCTCCCATCCCAGAGGTCTGTGGAGGATCACGTGTTCGGGAGCATGTCTCCTTTGTGCCAGGCACCGCACCCCCTGCCCCTGTGTCCCCTGCTGCCCTGAGTGTGGAGTCTGTGGACTTGCTTCGACAGATCCATGTAGGGCAGACATCAATGCTGAGTGTCCTCCATGCACACACCAGTCTGTTGACACAACTGGTCTCGTTCATGGAGGGCATTTCATCGGGCATGTCTGCCCTACAGAGGACCAATCAGTCTGTGGCCTCCTCCCTGACGGCAGCAGTGTCCCTTCTCCAACAGTTCTGCACCCCTCCTACCCCTGCCCCACCCACGATTCCTAGCACCTTACCTGTCCCAAGCACACACACACCAGCACATTCACACAAACCCACAGACATGGGCAGCACACAAACACCCAAACCAAGGTCTGGACGTGCACACAAGCAACCTCAGGGGACTGATACCACACTCAAAGGGGATGGTTTGCAAACACACACACAGTCATCCACAACCACTCCGCAGTCCTCCGATACCTCTCCCTCCCAGCCCCCTTCCCTTGCCTCGCCTGCAACCCCATCTCCCAAGAACCTCTTCCTCTGTGACCTTGGCCTCTTCCCCACCGTCCCAGCAGATCCAGCTTACAAGGGGAAGAGGAAGTCCCCACACACAGAAGGGAGTGCCCCTGACACCCAGACACCCTCCCCCAGGTGCAGTCAGACTGAGGCTCCCACCCGCAAGTCCCCCCGGAGCCGGAAGAGCAAGACCCGACCCCCACCCTGCAGCTCCATGACATGGTCTCCGAACTCCATCACCCAGGCCACCACTCCAGAGGTTCCCCTGCCACACCCTGCCACAGGTTCCCCCACCCACAGATACACCATCACCAAAATGCTCCGGCTCTCCCCCCCTACCACTTGCTCTTCCGCCCCCACCACCCCCAGGAGTGAGTGGGCCCCTTGATGAGGTGAATTGGAGGGATCCATGCATGGCTCACTGCATGCTGGCAATCTCAGAAAGGCTCAGACAGTTTAAATACCTCCCTCAGGCCTACCTCACACCCGTTCGTCTTTGGAAAGCCTAGGTTCACACCTCCCCACTTGCACTGTATTCCAGGAACCTATAGGGGACTTTAATCACATAACAGGGTTGTGTCTCTTTATTCAGACCTATTCGACAAATAGTATCTCTACCCTCACTCGGGTGGTTGGACTACGCATCAAAGATATCCCTAGGCTCACACTACTGGATATCCTGGACAACGTAGGGGGGTCCCTAAGGAGACAGGACACTTGTTGGGCTGGATACATTGGTGGCCATGAGAAACATAATCAGGCATTGAAACTCCTCTTTTGCTCCCTCCATGCGAATGGCACAGACTGGTGAGCCTTGCTGGTAGAGACAATTTACACTGCATGAGGATGTCCCCGTAAATGGAAGGTTTGGAACAAATGGTAAGCACATTACAGCACAGACAGATAAGGCTTGTAGACACATATTGTATTTCACATCTAACTGGTAGTGATGGGAGGGAGGGTGGAGCTGTACCATTAATATGATGTTTGTTCTGGGAGAGCAACTGTAATATTTTAAATGAGAAAAACATTTTTAATGAACAAGTTGATCAAAGAATCATGCTGTAAGAAGAAGTGAATCAACAGGTAAATATGCCTACAAGGGAATCTTTCTCATACTTATTCACATGTTTTTAGGAATCATCATTAATAAGCTCTAAACAGTAGCTTACATTGAAATATTTTGAAAGCTTAATTACTTATATCAACATGAACGGATCTACAAAAAATTGTAAAGGAGTAAAACACAGACGGATGTATACTTCTTGAAACACAAATTTATGTTGAAACAATATTAAAGAGTACGAAAAATACTGCAAATATGAACATATATAAACACACAGTGACCGAGATTTAAATGTTTTTTGTTGCTGCAGTCATCTCATTGTCACTAATGTGGTCACCCATTCCAAACAATATACACATAAGGACATTGTAACTGATTATACAGAAAACAAATCCTTTAGTGAGACAAATCACAGAGAAAATGGATGCAATTGTCGACGTTTCGGTCTATGTAGTGAAGTCATCTGCTAGACCATCTTCAGGACAGTAGCTTCATATGTTGAACAACCCCTTACTAGGGAAACTACATTGGTGACTTATAGTGGTTGATGTAGTCTGGTCTGTTGAAATCGTATGGGGAATGCGGAAAGCAGACGGGGGCAATCGCTCCTCCAGCATTCCACCAAAACAAAGTATTTGAAGTGTCAACGTGGCCACTCACTTCATTGAGTGTTTGAGGATGGGCACTGTTCCGATAATGATCTGCTGCACACATGGTCAGCAGCAAGGAGAGGAAGTGAGGCATTGTTCATGGCGACTTTTTGTACAAAAACGATGCCCTTGAATTGGCTTTGAATTTTTATGGAGACCAGTGAATGACTTTTATTGTTGATTTACTGTTAGCATAAATGATTGGAGGAACTCTTTTAGAAGTATTAAAAGGTCTTGCTGCATTAAGGAAGCTTTCGAGAAAACTAAAACCAAAAACAAGTCATGAAAAGTGGAGAAGTGTGGCTCAATGATTAGAGTGGCAGACCCTGATGCAGAGGTCTAGTCCGGGACCAGGGTTCAATTCCCCGCCTTGGCGGGTCTTGGGCTCAAAAAATTCCACGGACCTGATAATTCTTGCCTTGGTGCCTATTCCAATCATGGAGTGCAACTCTGGGCAATAGCTTGCTTAATCTCCACAATGGCCCCCACAACGCTAAGGATGCCTGGCCTCCACCTTGGGGGTGCCCAGGAGTGGACGCCTCACAGGGAAAGCCAGGATGGGTTCCACAGCTGTATTTGTACAAGCGCCTTGAGACCCTTGCGGGTGAGTAGTGCGCTGTGCAAGTATCAAATTTACATTTACATTTACCCAAAATACAATCACATGCTTTGCGACCCTGATTCTCCCTTTGAACAGCATCTGCCTTGTAAAACCTGTATCTCATTTAAAGACTTATCACTGTCATTTGACATGCTGGAAAATGTTGAGATTTGATGTGACTTACTGAAACATAGCCTTTAAATATTTTACAGTGAGCAGATGTGTGCCTATAAAAAGGAATATTACAGGCTTCTACTCATTGCTAATTTATTTTGATGTAGAGAAATTAAAATGAAACAGGCAACCTGATCCAGCTGCAGTTTTAGCTGTTCCCCTCCCTCATCTTTATACACAGCCTTTCATTCATAGAAAGGATACACAACTTTCTGCCATTGGTTATCGATAAAAACACATCTAGCTAGACCTATACATGTGCCTGTTCCCTGTTTTGCAAGGGGTAACATACGTCCTTTCAACCTCACAGTAGGAATTAACTGAAAACAAGGTCCCATTCAGTTAATTCTGTCACTGCTTTTTCAGTCAACAGTAGGGAGAATACTTTGTTTTTAGAGAAATTGTCTACAAATCAATATGCAGTTAAAGTTAAAATGGTGACAACACTTAACAGATGTTCTGCATGGATAGCCCCCACACTAGAAGTCCTACTGCAGGATTTCCTAGAAAACACAACATTGATGGCCAATTAATAGACATTTGCAGTACAATGTTGTGAACCATGGAGTGTTTTTCTGACTGCTCTGACAATTTGTTCATCCATTTGAAAATCTATCTAAATTCCCCTTATTAGAAATATATTTTTTTGTTTGAGGGGGTAAAAACCTTTTTCAAGCAACAATGGCAAGGGGGCGTGGCCGAGATGGTGGCGAGTTTGGACGCACAGTGATCGGCTCCGCAACAGGCGCCCCAAACAATCCTTAAATGTATATGTACAAGCCTGCTGAATAAGTTATCGAGTGCAACGCGGTGACCCTAACCTTCTTGCTGACCTCCGATGCTCAAGTTCAGCTGATTCAGAGTGTGCAGTGTGCATTTGCATGGAGTTAGGCCAAAGCCGCGGCATCTAGCTGGAGCTACGCCAGCCCAGTGTGCTCCCTGGTGGGACCGAGATACCGCGCCTGCTCCCAGCTACTCACCGGGAAAGGAGCCTAGGCTGCCCTGCTGCACGTCTCCCAGGGGAGGGCTGCTCTGACTGCCTGGTTTCAGCTGGATCGACCCTGCCACAGCGGAAATTGGGCTTCACAGGCCCGACACCGCAGTGCGCCAGCGGCCTTGATTGCAGAGCTCCGAGGCCGGATGCTTGGCTGTCTCACGGAGCTCTGCCCACAATCGTTCTGTTGGGGTTGTGTGAGACAGCGCCTGTTGAATGTGCAGGCGGGTTAAGGAGAAGAGACCCCCCAATGCGGCAGTAAGTGCCGGGAATGCTGGGATAATAAAATTTAAAAAAGACTGCGACATAGTGGCGCACCAGTACGGCGCTCTTACAATTACACACGATGGGCCTCCTCTCATAAAACGAAACCCTAGAGCAGACTGTCTGGACTCTCTTCAAAGCGAGCATTTGGTCACCTCGTCAAACACTCACTAACCACACAGGCGTACAGCTGACACCTTGTGGTTAATCCCACCTCAGACGCACCTGGGGGACAGTGGTAACACCACCAGACCTGGAAAGGGGGGTTTAGAATGATCAGAGTTTGAGCTCCATACCCCTCAACCGGTTATATGGCAATGGGGAGTGCAGTAGGGGGAACTGGCAGCACACAGCTAACCGCTGAAATGCAGCTTAATTGCACATCCGTGCCTCATTAACAACGGCACTGTCAATGGAACAACCGTTCCACTACCAATGGTTACCTATGTGCAGGAACACCAACTGATCCATGCAATAGTGTAGGTCTGGAAATCATAGCCTCACCCGGGCATCCCACGGATCTCACATCCACCTCATAAAGAACCAGAAGACTGGGGTAACCTGCAGGTACACGCATGACTGAACGGCAGCCTTGACTCCCTAGTGAGAACTGCCCTTAGCATTGTTGCAAATATTAAGCTGCAAGGTGCTGGAGCACAGTACACAAAATAGGTAAGGCCAGAGCAGACAAGGTGCAGTCTTCACCGGCCGATGCCGTACTGCAATCTCCTGGCACAGACAACACAATGCAACCAACGGCCCTAAAACCTGTGGAACTCTTGGAGCACGCGCATCAGTTTGACGAACTAATGGCAGCAATACTGGACTTTAAATCTACACTAGGCTCCAAGCTAGACTCGCTATGTGTCAACATGGGCCTGTTAAGGGAAGACCACAAAATATTAAAAGACAGAGTGGACGAGTCGGAATCAAAGATGGCGGCACTACGGCCCACTGTGTCTGCGACTACAGATCAGATCAAGGCTCTCCAGAAGGAGGTGGAATACCTGAAAGATCAAGTGGAGGACCTATACCTATAGTGAGCTATACCTTGAAAACTGCTTCACGAAGGACATCCTGAATGGAAAGTTCTCAAAATTATTTTCCATCGAGCGAGTGCACAGAGTGCAGGGGGGCCCCCCTCGCCCTGGCAACCCCCCCAGAACTGTGGTTGGAAGGCTGTTCAACCATCGGGACAGGGAACAACTCCTCCAAGTCACCACATCTCACGACGCAATGCAGTAGATCTTCCTTCTTGGACATGAAAAGATGTCTCTGAGATCATGAAATAAGGTACTCCCTGTGAGAAGTTGGCCTGGTATACGCTGTCCACTAGTTATAGTGGGCACCTTGCACCAGTCCAAACAACCCCTTATTGATGATAGGTTAAAGACAACCTTTATTGAAAGCTATCCTAGTTGTAGCTATGGAGAGCAGCCTTCAGGCTAAGTCTTGAAGGAATGTAAAGCAGCTTGTTTTACCAGTCTATAAACTCTTGAATGGCTAAATGAAAGGAGACCACACCAGGTATATATATAAAATATATGTGTTTATTCCTAAACACACCCCTCTAGTCTCTTTATGAGGCTAGAGGCAAAAGCACATCATTTACACTTCAAATAGACAGTAAAGTAGCACAAATACACGTTAGGACCTAGTGGCGAGCAAAACCATATACTAAATAAGCATTTGCAATGCAATAGGTCTTGCATTTATAAGAGTTTGAGCTATTGGCATTGTAAAATTACAATGCCTTTTATTTATGTTTTGGTTTTAAAACAAATAAAAGGCATTGTCATTTACAAAGTCAGTAGCATAAACTCGCATAAAAGCAGTGTGTGGAGTGTAGCAGTGTGCGGCGTGCAGCAGTGTGCGGCATGCAGCAGTGTGTGGCGTGCAGCAGTGTGAGGCGTGCAGCAGTGTGAGGTGTGCAGCAGTGTGCGGTGTGCAGCAGTGTGTGGCGTGCAGCAGTGTGTGGCATGCAGTAGTGTGTGCCGTGCAGCAGTGTGCAGCGTGCAGCAGTGTGTAGCGTGCAGCAGTGTTTTGTGTAGCAGTGTGAGGCATGCAGCACTGTGTGGCGTGCAGCGGCATGCAGCAGTGTGCGGCGTGCAGCAGTGTGCTGCGTGCAGCAGTGTGGTGCAGCATGCAGCAGTGAGTAATGCAGCAGTGTGCAGCAGTGTGTGGCTTGCAGCAGTGTGCGGCGTGCAGCAGTGTGTGCCATGCAGCAGTGTGTGGCGTGCAGCAGTGTTTTGTGTAGCATTGTGCGGTGTGCAGCAGTGTGTGGCGTGCAGCAGTGTGTGGAATGCAGCAGCGTTTCGTGTAGCAGTGTGCGGCGTGCAGCAGTGTGCTGCGTGCAGCAGTGTGTGGTGTGCAGCAGTGTGTGGCGTGCAGCGGCATGCAGCAGTGTGTGGCGTGCAGCAGTGTGTGGCATGCAGCAGTGTGTGGTGTGCAGCAGTGTGTGGCGTGTAGCAGTGTGCGGCGTGCAGCAGTGTGCGGCGCGCAGCAGTGTGAGGCGTGCAGCAGTGTGCGGCGTGCAGCAGTGTGAGGCATGCAGCAGTGTGAGGCATGCAGCAGTGTGTGGCGTGCAGCAGTGTGCTGCGTGCAGCAGTGTCATGCAGCATGCAGCAGTGAGTAATGCAGCAGTGTGCAGCAGTGTGTGGCGTGCAGCAGTGTGCGGCGTGCAGCAGTTTTTCGTGTATCATTGTGCGGGGTGCAGCAGTGAGTGGCGTGCAGCAGTGTGTGGCGTGCAGCAGTGTGTGGTGTGCAGCAGTGTGTGGAATGCAGCAGTGTTTCGTGTAGCAGTGTGCGGCGTGCAGCAGTGTGCTGCGTGCAGCTGTGTGTGGCGTGCAGCAGTGTGTGGCATGCAGCAATGTGTGGCGTGTAGCAGTGTGCGGCATGCAGCAGTGTGCGGCGTGCAGCAGTGTGAGGCATACAGCAGTGTGTGGCGTGCAGCAGTGTGTGGCGTGCAGCAGTGTGTGGCGTGCAGCAGTGTGAGGCGTGCATTAGTGTTTCATGTAGCAGTGTGAGGCATGCAGCAGTGTGCGGCATGCAGCAGTGTGCGGCGTGCAGCAGTGTGTAATGCAGCAGTGTGCGCAGCAGTGTGTGGCGTGTGGTAGTGTGCAGCGTGCAGCAGTGTGGGGCGTGCAGCAGTGTGTGGCGTGCAGCAGTGTGTGTAGGGCAGCAGTGTGTGGCGTGGTTTGTAAACAACAAGAAAAGCGGACATCAAAGGAAGGGTGGGAGGGAACAAGCATATGGGGTGTGAGTTATAACGAAAGTTAATTGTTGTAAGAGGGGATGCAGGAAGTGAGGCCGAACGCGCGCTGGCGAAAGCAGTCTGCTGCTTTCAAGTCCGATGCCAGATGCCAGCTTCGCGCTTGAATGCCTCACATGCACTGGCCATAAACCACATTCCTAAGGTCTTGTGCCCCTTACTAAATCTCTCTGAATGCGTGAGGTGGCGCACGCGCAGGAAGTAGCTGTTGGCAAATGGAATGCGAGTGGTTGTGCGCGTAACCGCCACCCGATCTGCCTGGGAAGCCTTTGGGAGCATTTTCTGAAGCCCCTACAAAAGTCTCGCTGTGCGATCGCTTACGCGATAGCTTACGTGATAGCCAGACGAGACCTAAAAAGAGGTATAAGAACCACGACTTAACTAGACACAAGGCCTAGAGCCTGTAGAATGGCTGGGACTCCAAGGAACCTCCCTAAGTAGTGACACAGGGGACCCACGGGGGGCCGTGTGCAGTGTGAGAACACCACCACAAGCTGTTAGCTTCTATTGGGAAAGTCGCAGTTTGATGTTTAGAGTTTAAGGACACATAAAATTGGACTAGGCCCAAACCCACTTGGACTTAGACAGTGCTAGGCTCAACACCCGTGGGAGCACTGGAATACTCGAGTTACCTCATCCAGAGAAGCCGGGTGCATAGGCGTCAAATGGTGTCGGGTCGCGTCGTCGTTTTCAAATGGAAGCCTGCAAAGAAGTGCTGCTGCCAGGAAGATGTGAAGTGTCCGAAGAGATCCAAGCCTGGATCAGAGATGTGAAGAACCTGAAAGCAGAGGGGACAGAGTCTGGGTCACTTGCCAGTGACCAGGGGCACGATAGACGAATGCCCACCGATGTCAGGTGTTTCAGGTGAAGAAGGTGAAGCTTGACTCTTCAGCCACGAGGACCAGGAGGCGTCGAGGACAACCAGGAGCTGGATTGGAGCTGTTCCAGAAAGGATGTCAAGTGCTGCAGTGTCAGTGCCTGGATTGAAAACAACAAGCCTTGGCAACAGCAACTGACGCAGAAAGGAGAAAGATGTTTTGGTGCAAACCAGCAAGGTCCGAGGGACTCCACCAGCAAGGAGGAGTGAGGGCATGTCTGGAACAATAAGGGAAGCCCAACGTAAGTCAAAGTTACCTTCACAGGGACCCACCAGTTGACGGACAAGGGAATGCGAAGGGAACTCAAGAGGAATCACAAAATGGCTGCCCACAGGTCACTCAGAGTGGCCAGGTCAAAAATCTTCAGTGGATTCTCTGCTTAGGGTCTGGGCTACAAGTAACCCAATGCACAGCCTCAGGAGACGTTGAGAAGCTGATGCACTTGCAAATGTGCACAGTATCCAGGGGTTCCGGTTCCACGTTACCCACGAGGGCTGTGGGTCTCAGCTTTGCTGGGAACTTGGTTCAGCCTCTAAGAAGTCTGGAAATCCACCTCTGGTATTGCAAAGTCTTCGGCATTCGACAGGAGCTTCAGACATGCAGACCGGACAGATGCGTCTTTGGTGCCTGCCAAGCAAGGGAGTAACTCCTTTACCCCAAGGGAGATTCTTCAGTCATCTGGCGTTGAACAGATCGTCAAAGTTCCAGGATTCAGTTTCAGAGTTTCATCCAGGAATATCTAAAGTCCTGTTGCCAGGGGATCCTATCTTATACCCAAGCCAGGGGTTGGACTAACTCAGGGGACCCACCTATGGGAGAGTTTAAAAAGAGGGGTGGCTACACCCATTTCCTTTGTCCAGCTTCATGCCAGAGCAGGGGCTGGTAGCCCCTGAACCGGTTTGAGCTGACCCACGCACCCTCCTGAGGCGGAAGCCGGGAGCGCCACGTATCTTTTTAAAAACTTGTGTGTCACTAAATTGTGTTATATTTTTAACTACTCACTTCATATCCTGGCACCTCAAGACTCTGTTGCCTGATCCTTAAGCTCACCGCACAGTGGACTCAGCGTTGTTGCGGACTCGAGTTCAAAAACTATTCCTGCCGCCATTGCCGGCGAGGCGCGAGGCCACGCCCACTCCGAGGCCACGCCCCCCGCCCTAATCTGTATAAAACGCTGAATACGAGTGTTTACTTCAGACCCACGTACCCTCCTGAGGCGGAAGCCGGGAGCTCCACGTACCTTTTTAAAAACTTGTGTGTCACTAAATTGTGTTATATTTTTAACTACTCACTTCATTTCCTGGCACCTCAGGACTCTGTTGCCTGATCCTTAAGCTCACCGCACAGCGGACTCAGCGCTGTTGCGGACTCGAGTTCAAAAACTATTCCTGCCGCCATTGGCGGCGAGGCGCGAAGCCACGCCCACTCCGAGGCCACGCCCCCCGCCCTAATCTGTATAAAACGCTGAATACGAGTGTTTACTTCAAACCCACGCACCCTCCTGAGGCAGAAGCCGGGAGCCCCACGTACCTTTTTAAAAACTTGTGTGTCACTAAATTGTGTTATATTTTTAACTACTCACTTCATTTCCTGGCACCTAGGACTCTGTTGCCTGATCCTTAAGCTCACCGCACAGCGGACTCAGCGCTGTTGCGGACTCGAGTTCAAAAACTATTCCTGCCGCCATTGCCGGAGGGGCGCGAGGCCACGCCCACTCCGAGGCCACGCCCCCCGCCCTCTTTACCCCCTTGATAACATGTGCATTCATCGTACGCGCAGCGGACGGGCGCAGCGGGCGCGCCGTTTGCGCGCCAAAGGCGCGCCTAAGGCAAGCACGTCTGCGCCCGTCCTCGCCAAGACATCGCCTCTCGCCTGTCCCCCTGGCCAAGCCACACGGGAAATCTACCACTATGACAGAGAACTCCTTGTCGCCCTGAACCCTGGAAAGAGCTGCAAGAGGATATTGGGACATCTCGGACAAACATGCCTTCAATGTAAGTCATGTCATTTTTCTACACCCAGCCCCTGTCTACCTAGGCGCCTCTCAGTTGTGCATATACAAACCCCTCTCACCATCCTACAACTAAATGTTAGGTCTCTCACTAAGCACCACCTAGAGGTTCACACCCTCCTACTCGAAGAGAACCCTGACATTCTCTTTATTTGCGAAACCTGGCTTCATGATGATATGACTAGTGTATCTAACCTTACGCTACCAGAGAGCTACCAAATGAAATCAATAAATAGAGACACTAGAGGTGGCGGCATTGCTGTCATATACAAAAAGCAATTTCTCTGCTCCTTTATCAAAGACAATATCTCGAGCTGTGAAAGTGCTCGCTTTAAGATCACAGCGGGCCCCCATTTCTCTCTATCTGGCCTTTACATTGATCGACCTCCCGGACCCACGTCTACATTCATTGAAGCTCTCCTTGAAGTGGCGAGCTCCCTCGTGGTTGGCTCGGCAAACTTCACCATACTAGGAGACCTTAATCTCCATTTCGATCGGAATCAAGATTCCATCATTAAAAATCTTCTGGCCGATCTGTCAGCCCTACAACTCTACCCTCTGATCCTGGACGCTACCCATTCCGCTGGACATATACTAGACCCTGTCTTCACTAACATCCCAGAGACTATAACAGAGACGCCCAAACCCATGGGTTGGACAGACCATTACCTAATCAAATTCACTATATTGATTAAGGAAATGTTCAACAGGGCTGAGCCTACCCGCCGCCTAAAAAGACCATGGCATAAACTCTCAACCAGTGACCTGCATTCCACCTTAGGAGAATTCCATCAAGAGGCACATATGAACATCATTACTACATATGCGGCCTTCCATGACTGGATCACTCAAGGTCTTGATGCTCTCATCCCCCTCAAATGGACTAAGGGACGCAGTTCCCCCTCCAACCCATGGTACAACAACACCCTGAAATCCATGCGGAAGGAATGTAAGAAAGCTGAAAGAGCCTGGAGGCGAGATTACAATGACAGAGACAAAGCTTTCTATCCGTCCAAACAAAAGCTATACCACAAAGCTATTTGTTCTACACGCGCCGCCTTCTATGCTGAAGAAATTAATTCCAGTCCTAACCCCGCCAAAGTGGTATTCAAACTTGTAGAAGAACTGCAGAATAGCAAATCTCCTTCCTCCAGCATTACTTCTGCGCAGCAATGTGAGGACCTTGCCACAGTCTTCACTGAAAAAGTGCAAAAAATCTATAAAACCTTCCCACAGCACTCTGATACAGCACTCAGCCCCCCTATACCCATTAGTAATGGCACCACGCTGATGCACATCCCTGAAATCTCTCATGAGGCCCTTACTAAACTATGTAGGAAGGTTAAATCTGGTTCCCCAGCAGACCCTATGAGACCGGCCCACTTCATCGAATCCCTAGATTTTTTTCTACCTTCCATGGCATTTATTTTTAATCTCTCCTTCTCCTCGGCTAAGGTCCCGACTGCTTGGAAACAAGCATGGGTCTCTCCCATTATTAAAAAACCGACCCTTGATCCCTCCAAACCGGAGAATTTTAGACCCATCTCATTGCTCCCATGGTTGTCCAAACTCGCAGAGGCCCATGTGAACATCCTCTTATCTAAACACATGGATCAAAATACCATCTTAGACCCATCCCAAAACGGGTTTAGTCCGGGCCACAGCACTGAGTCTGCCCTCCTAGCCACGTCGGAACATCTCCGGACGATACTTGATGCCGGTCAAAGTGCTGCGCTGATCCTATTGGACCTCAGCGCTGCCTTTGACACGGTATCTCTTAACATTCTGTTAAATCGTCTGGCTACTGTGGGAATCTCAGGCCTTGCCTTGGAATGGTTCCGCTCCTTCCTGAAAGACAGAACTTTTCGGGTTTCAGCTCCTCCATTTCTCTCCCAGTCCCATTCCATCGGACAGGGAGTCCCTCAGGGCTCTGCACTCAGCCCATCCCTTTTCAACCTATATGTGCAACCGCTTGCTGTAGTAGCCAGAGAATGGCACCTCACGCTGGTGTCATACGCCGATGACACGCAGCTGGCCATCACTCTCACCGAAGGTCCCTCTACCTCTGCCACAAGGTTCAGAGATGGTCTGGCTGCTGTGGCCCGGTGGATGACAGACAACTGCCTGCAGTTGAATGCAGGAAAGACGGAGGTGCCGCTCCTTGGAAAGAATACTAGCCACTGGAACCAGCACTGGTGGCCTTCGTCGCTGGGCACCATTCCACCCCCCAAATCCTTGGTCAAAAACCTTGGCGTCTGGATGGACTCCTCACTAAACTTTCAGACCCACACAAAAAAGGTAGCGGCCACCTGTGTGGGCCTGTTAAGGAGCCTCAAACCTATACTCAGCTTCTTTGACTCCAAGGTTCGCCAAATGATTGTCCAAGCCACAATTATCTCCCGCTTGGACTACGCCAATGTCTTACTTCTGGGGGCCAACAAAGCGGAGATAGCACGACTGCAACGCGTGCAGAACACTGCGGCAAGAACCTTGGTCGGCCTTCCCCGCAGATGTTCAGCCAAAGCCACAATTCGAAGGCTGCACTGGCTTCCCATCGAATCCCGAATCCAGTTTAAAGCTCTCACCATGATCTTTAAAATCCTTAAAACTTGACGCCCAGAACTTCTCCGGCCACTCCTTACACCCTATGTGCCACAGCGCAACTTGCGCTCTCTATGCCAGCATCTGCTGACGGTACCCCGTACAAAGCTAGCCCGCACTGGTGGACGTTTGTTCAGGGTGTTGGGAGCCAAACTTTGGAACACCCTGCCAGTGAACATCCGCTCATTGGAAAATCTGTCCGCCTTCTGGAAAGCTGCTAAAACCTACCTATTCCCTTCCTCTTAGGCCTCCCAGCTCTTTTCCTTCTGTCCTCCGTTGAGTCTCCGTGGTTCTTAGCGCCGGGACGCCTCTTTGCTGGGGCAGCTGTTTGCGCTTTGTCAAATAATAACATAACATAACATAACATAACAATGCACAAGAACACCAAATATACCCCCAGTGCAGGACTTAAAAGCACTCTCAGGGTGCACCCACCCAGCCCCAATACACTAAAGCCTGTCTGGGAGGTGGTGACAGGAAACCTATTGTCCAGGCATCCCCTGCCAGAGTTTCTGTCAGCAGCAGGAGGCCAGACTTGTGTCTGTGGCTGCAGCATCCATTTTGTGATGCCAGGGCTCTTTTAAGTTGGGACCGGGTGTGCTGTCATGTCTCTCCCTCTAGCAGGGTGGGATCATACTCCCACACCAGTTACTGGTGTGGTGGTATGATTCCAAGGTGTTTGACACCAAACATGACATGTTTCCATGCAGCCAGTCCAAAGTTAGCATTTACCGTTTGGTTATAATGCACTTAAGAGTATATGGTCAGGCTGCATCAGAGATAACCGCGGAGAAGAGATTCCGAAGGCTGCAGAGGGGCTTTGCTCATGCAGGGGCACCCTCTCACACAAAACCAAGCACCCTGCCTTCAGGATTGATAAGGCCTGCCATAGGGATGACTGATAGGTTTCTATGTGCAGTGATAGGTGAGATATAGTAACCTATATCTCAGTAAGCGGTGCATGCACCACCTTACCCAGGCTGCAGTAGCAGACCTGTGGTGGCATTTTGGAGTGCTTCCCAGGGGTGGCAAAATACATGCTTCTGTCCCTGGTAGGCCTCTGGGGTACCTATGCCCTGGGTACATAGTATACCATATACTAGGAACCTATAAGGGCACCCCAGAATCCAATCTGTGGTGTACCTAAGGTAATAGGAATCAATTTAGAGAGGAAGCAGCTAGGCTGGGGTCCTGAATAGCAGGGTCCCAGCCAGACTAAAGTCGAAAAACAGTGTTACAGCAGCAAAAAGTGGGGGTACCCATATGAAGCAGATCCTACTCGCCTACACTCCCTACAGTACCCTGCCAGGCTGTGCATGCAACACAAGGAAAGCACCGTGTTCTGCTCTACCCCCAAATAAGCCTGGTTGTGGCTGGAACCGAACGGATTCACGCATGCCCCCTGCATCTTTGAGAGGCCCTCGGCAAGCATGGCAAACTATAAGTGCAAGTAGAAGCCATAGGAATGGGCGGATGCATCAGCCATCTAAAGCTCATGCTGAACAACTTGACAGACCCACTTCCCCTGCCAGATCTGATTCCGACTCGGACATGATCATTGACCCAGTACTTCAAATAACAGACTCACAACATGCTGCGCTGCTGTAGGGAGGCTCGGTAGTCACCCCACAAACAGTGGACGAACTTGGCTGACTCTGCAAGGAATTAACCAAAGGACATAGGTGGACCGTCATTATTAGCATCGCATGACCACCAAAGGCCCAAAGTAATTCACCTGGGGAGGCACCTACAAGAAAAAAAGTGCTGTTAAAAGCAGGCATGAACTTACATGGTGGCCATCGCAGGGCTGAATACGCAGAACTGCGTAACACCAGTGAACGATAAGCGGCTGATATTAGCACCCTCACATTTTTGGTTTTCTTTTTCCTCTCTTTCAAAACATTTCTTGCTTAATTTTTATACGCAGTGCTGTATATATTCTTCCTATATTTTAATTCTCTCATAGTTGTCTCCAGTTTTGTTTTATCGCATCTTAGTGTGCATGGCCTATTGCCTGTTGGCAAGCCGGCCTGGGTTGGGAAAAGGGGTTAGCCAAAAGTTTATTAAGTTCTGTTTGTTATGCTATGCCATGCTTGTAGTAAAGAGCGTGTACTATGGTGGATGTAAGCTGATAGAAGTTGGTGCTGGGGAGGAGACTCGATTAGTAGGAAATGAAACTCAGAAGCAGTTGTATTTTTTCACTTGTAGCCATAGAGGTCATGCAATGATTACCTTTTGTTGACTGTAAAGGGTTTGGCTGGGTGTGCTAAGCATCATAAGGCAATTTTGGAGGGACTTTTAGATGGCTCCCAAATAATGTTAGTCTCCTAAGATGCCTCAAACTCAGGGAAGTCTTTTGGGCATATCAGCAAAAGGCGGCAATAAATATCGCAATCGCCGCCTATCGCTGTAATGTATCGCCCGGATAACGCGTTATTAACAACGCGTTACTCCAGGGCGATAAATTTTACATCAAAAGTGGCGTTATGTGGGAATATCGCTGTTAAACCAGCGATATTCCCACAGCATTAGAAGAAACCTTGATGATAGGGAGATGTGGATTCAGCCACTGAATCCACCTCCCATGCCATAGATAGGGTAGTCATGAAAAGTAGCAGACTTAAAATACCGGCAATAACAGCGGTTAACGCTGTATTTTACATCGCTATGGGTGTCCTGCGCTGTATTGTAAATATGGAGTAGGGCAGTTAGACATCATTTTCCCTTAGTTTTTGCAGGGAACGCCTACTTTGCATCTCATTAGAGATGCAAAGCGAGACGTGAAGTAAACAGGAGCTGACTCAAGGAAACACGCGATAGTGTGTCCTTGTAAATAATGCGATATAATTATCGCCGCTTTTTGCCCAAAAACGGACGCTAAAGCGGCGATAATTACATCGCCAGCCCTTGTTGATATGCCCCTTTGTTCTTGCAAACAATGATGCCATCATACTCAACGACCCAACGGCAGCAACATATTGTGGCGGGGACTACAATTGTACACATGAGCTTATTTTAGATCACTCATGCCCTCCGCCACCGGGAGCCAAAGCCATCAACCTAACACTAGGCCTGGGCCAAAATTCCGTTCCGTTCGCGGAAATTGAGATAATTTGGCATTTTCGCTTTTCGGAAAGAGCGAAAATGTAAAAATTGCCGCATTCCGCAGCTTAGCGATAATTTGTTTCTTGCTCGCGCTGTAAAATAATACATTCTCGCATGCGCGCGATCGCCTTACCTGAATCCCCGCGTTCGCCGACAAGTTTTCCCGGTCCGGTCGCGTTCTCCACGAGATTTTGGATTTGCGCTGTCTCGCGACAGTTCGAGCCCGCAGTAACGTCATGCGTCGCATGATCACGTCTTTCTTCTCGCGACCATGCACTGCGAGACAAGTGAAAACAAGAGGGCCGCGGCCGCGAGCAACCGCATGGGTAAGTTGGCGAGCCGCGACCACGCAGAAAATACCGCGAACGGGCAGGAAAAAAACTTCCGCATCTTTGCGATATTTCCGCGTGTTTGCAGAGATTTTTAACATTTTCGCGATAATTTGCGAAAGTGAATTTCGCAAATTCCGCCCACCCCTACCTAACACAACATATGAAAGACTGGGCAGGCAATATGCAATTGACGGAAGCCTAGCGCAGCAAATACTCTGCAACACGTCATTACTCACACTATTCTACGATTCATGACTTGCACACGAGGATAGGCACCATCTATTGTTCTGAGTCCGCTATAACCAGGGTGGCAACAGAGTTTTTACTCCGCACGATCTCAGACCATAGTCCACTACAACTGCGACTTTCGTGGGGTGCATACAGAGCCAGCATTCTGACCTGGTGCCTTCCCTTGGTGGCTCTTAAAGATATAGCACTCTGTGCATCTTTAACAGAATCTATCAATGTATACTTTCAGACAAACGCCAGCTCATCCTCGAGTGCAGGCGTAGAGTGGGGCGCTTTAAAGACAGTCCTCCGCGGACAGGTGATAAAGGCGGTTTATGGTTCTCGAAAGACACTTACGGAGGAACTCCATGGACACGAGGTGGAGGTGCAGCACTGTGAATGACTTGCCCCCACAGACCCATATATCGCCTCCCTAATAGCCAAAGCTCACCTGGCATATAAAGAGACGCTTGACAATCTTTGTGCCTTAGATTACAAACAATACGGAAGGTGACAAAGCAGGAAAAATGTTGGGATGGTTATTGAGAACTAACGATTTGCAGCCCCCCATAACTGCAATACGTACTTCTGGTGGTATTTTAGTGAACACACAGGTGGCCATTACTCAGTCTTTTTGCAGTTACTGCACACCACTCTACCAGGCTCCTAATACTGGAGACTCCTCGCGCTTACAACAGTTTCTATCCCACATTAAACTCCCGCAGATAACACCAACCCAACACACACAGTTAGAGGACCCTATATCTGTAGATGAAACCTCTGAAGCCATAAAACAGATGGCCAAGGGCAGGGCTCCAGTGGCGGGTGCATGGCCAACAGAATTATACCTTGTGTGTGCTGAACAGCTCATTCCTCGGCTATCCAGCATTTACAATAAGGCCTTCGATCGGGGGGAGCCATCGCCCTCTTTACAAGAGGCGGTACTGATGGTGCTTCCTAAGCTAGACAGAGATCCACTTCAGATGGTTCTAACCGCCCCCTGTCATTGCTCAACATGGACTATAAAAGTCTAGGCAAGATACTAGCTACCAGGCTAATAGACATAGCACAAACACTGGTCCAAGATAACCCGAACGGGTTCACTCCAGGGAGAAACACTGGTCTAAATTTGCATTTTAAATTACTGGAATGGGCCAAAACGGAGAGAGAAATGCCATGGATAGCCGCACTGGATATAGAAAAGGTGTCAGACAACTTGGCATGGCAATACTTATCAGCAGTGCTGGCATAATTCGGCATAAGATTGAATTTACTAAAATGGGTGACAACCCTATAAACAAAACCGCAGGCCAGAGTGAAGACCGGATGTATCATATCATCTTCTTTTCAGATAGAACATGGTACAAGGCAAGGCTGCCCGTTATCTCCCATAATTTTTGCATTAGCTACGGAACCATTGGCTTGCAGGCTACATCAGTGCGTCCTCCATTGGGACACACACTCAGGCATTGGCATGTAGTTTCCCAACATGTGGATGACGCATTAATCTACCTGGAGGCCAAGTCACAGTCCTGCAAGAACTAATAGACTTACTGGAGGTACACACCCAGGTATCAGGCCTTCGAGTAAACTGGTCCAAATCAGTGTTCTTCCCGATGAAACCCTTAGCGGTGGATCGGAGGCACACTTTACCTGATACTACACTCCCATGGGCCTCTTATACATTCAGATATTTAGGGGTACACATCTATCACTCTCAAACAGATCTAACGGATGGCAGTCTCGGGAGGGCAGTCTTGGGGGCGCACGCTGCACTCCCGGTTTGGACGAGTACCCCATCCCCCATGAGACATGTCGCCATTTCCAATATGCTTTTACTTCCTCAGCTTTTGTATTTCTTCTCAGCTCTTCCATATTGAATACCGCTTAGGTTTTTTAGAGAGCTAGAATCACTTCTCATCTCCCTGATATGGGGAGGCCCCAGATCTAGAGTGGTGCTCCCAATGTTATACCTCCCCCATATCGGAAGGAGGCTGGGAGTACCGAGCTACGAACACTACTATGCAGCTGCACAGTTACAGTTGCCTAGGAGGTGGCTTTCTAAAGGCAATCTAACAGAGTTGGACCCCTGGGCTATAACACTGGGACAACCAGCTATGATCGAATGGCTCACAGGCACTAAAACAACATTACAAAAACACAGGGCAACCTTCTCATGATGGCTGCAAAGCGCAGCTGGTTGAAGTATGTTATGCCTAGAGGCCAACCGGCGCCATATGCCCCCAACTTTCCTCTCGAGGTACTTCCGGACCTATATGCTTTTCACAAACGCCTGGAGCTTGAAGCATGGAGAGTGGTTGGACTGCATGTATAGGGAGACCTAGTGGTGAACTCGACCCTAGGTGACTTTGAGACCCTGATGGACGATTATAAGATATCTCCCAGGAACTTTCTGTTATATGCAACTCTGTCACAGCAATTTTTACAGACATGGGGTAACATGCTCTTGGAGTCCGCTACTGCTCAGGTCTTACAAACTAGGTTAGCACACGGACCGGCCAAAACGTTGATTACAATGCTATACAACTGTCTTAGACCCAACTCAACACACCTGCTGGCGACATTTCACGAACATTGGGAAACAGCATTGAGGATCACCATCACTAATAAGCAGTGGACACAATGCATAAGTTACCCCAAGATAATATCCACAAACGCCAGGCTGAAATACATGCAGTGCAACTATCTCCACCATACATACTTAAAACCGCAGAGATTGGCATGAATGTACCCTAACTCGGCTGGCATATGCCCCAGATGCCTTTACTTGAATGAAACATTCTTTCATATGGTCTGGCGTGTCCTCGACACAGGACTTTTTGGAATAAGGTAGCGGGGTCATTGACAGACTACGCGGACACTCTGAGAGTTGCCCAGGCCTCGCATTTCTTGCTGGGTATAACAAAGCGCAATTCCCTGTGCAGGAATCTAAATGAGCTCTTGGACTTAGCACTGGGAGTGGCAAAACACAAAATAGTTATGTCCTGGAAGGCACCGGTGGGCCCGAATACGCAAACATGACTCCTGGACCTACGACGGTCCCTTGTAGCAGAATACGAGACCCAACAAGCCAATGCACTGCAATTACCCAAGCCATCTAATCCTGCACAATGGCAAGAGTATTTAGCTAAGGTTGAATCAAAATTGACCACAATTAGCACACCTGAGACATAGAACACGCCACCACCCTGCACATTCAGTATGACAATTCATGATAGTATTGAATACATCGTGCACATCTATTGATTGCGCAAGCAAACCATGGGTCATGGGCATGAACACCAAGAATGCAACTTCATGTATAACGGCGCTCCCCCCACCAACTCAGTAAGTATACGCAAACTCTTGTACGCATCTACATAATTGACCACACACATTTGAATACTAGAGTTTCAGACCTGTGCCAGATAAACTTGGAATACTCCGAATAGGCATCGGCTTGCAGAATGTTGTTAGTTTATTTTAATATTGCTGTGTGAAACGGCAACATTGTCATAAATCAAGTCACTGAAATTGTTTTGGCATCCCACCAAAGGTGCTTATGTACTCCATTACATGATAATGTGGTTGTATTTATGGACTGACAAAGACTGTATAACCTATTTGAAAACTAAGAAAGATAATTAAAAAGAAAAAAAAGCAGCAATGGCAATCCTTGGCAGGGTAAACCACAAAAGTCACTAAATTAACCTGTGCTTAATCCTCTGGTACCTTGGAAGAAAAGCAGTCAGGCTTAACTTAAGTTTAGTAAAATAGAGTAAAATGTAATTAAATATTTGAAACCAAAAATGGAAAAAATCTAATCAGTAGAACTGGAGTTATGAATTGTAAACATTTTTTGTAAAAAAAATGCCTAAAATAATAAAGAGTCAACCATAGACATCTAGTGGCATGAGGCCGAGGCAAATTTGAAGGTTATGGCCAAAGGTGATGAAGCATTGTTCAGTGACATGAGGTGGATTGACCTCACTTCCCTTTGGACTAGGAAGAATTTCTGAAGAATAATGTCTGTGACGGTAAAGCTGCAGGGAAAAAGATTTGTGGTAAACGTTGTTTACCGTCCTACCTTTCACATACACTGCACCCTGCCCATGTGTACCTTGGGCCTGTCTTAGGGGTGCCTTATGTGTAAGAGAAAGGAAGGTTAGGGCAGCTGGAAGTCTAATGAGGTGCTGCTTGTTGAAGTCGTGGTGAAGATGTCAACGTTTGGACTTCGTCGCTGTTTTGGAAGCTGCAACTCTCCAGTGGGACAAAGCTGCAGGCTGTGCTAATGAAGGCTCCGCAAGGCTGGATACCCTTTCTGTGAGGAGCCGTTGAACAGGACTTGTTGCTGTGGGAAAGAATGTAGAGGGAGCTACATCAAAGCTAGGCCAAATGACAATGCAGCTTGACTGATTGACACACAGGTTGGTCCTTATCTCCAATTGCCTCTTGGGGTACTTTTTACCTGAAAATGTAGTATGTGTCAAGTTATGGATTTGAGCTGTTTGGGCACCTTTAGTACCACTTACAAGGCTCTGGGACTGGGTGGGCACCACTTGGAGGGCAGACAAGAAGGGGAGTCCTCTAAGTTTTCAAACAGGTTTCCAGCAGCAGGGCAGTTCTCTAAAGTACAAAGCAGGCCTCAAGCAGCAGGGCGGTCCTCTGAAGTTCAGGGCAGGTCATTTATGTGGTCTTCTGAGTGTCCTCCGTCGATCCTGGCATTAACTGAAGAGTGGGTCTGAAAGTACCATTTTTATGCCTAGCTAAACCTTTGAAACGTCTGGAGTTATCTCTCCATAGATAGTTCTGACATTTTCTTCCCAGTCTCCAAGGGGTCTTGGTTGACACAAGGCTAGTGTGAAGTTCTTTGTGAGAGTGCTGAGGCAGCTCCTTTGAAATGTAAGTGGGAAAGGAACCACCTCCCTTTGTTTCACTGTCTGGGAAGAATACACAAAGGCCAACTGCCATGCTAATCACAGCCTTGTGACCCAGGATAATGTAAGGACAAGAAAATATCAATTTTATAATAGTGACCTTTTCAGAATTGTGAAATCCAACTTCACCTTTCAAGATGGTTTAAAATAAAATAATTTAGAGCCCAAACATGACATATCTACCAGTTTTTGTTAGAAATGGGTTTTCTGTCTGGCCGATGTATGCACCTAAGCCAGGCAGGGTCCACCATGATAAGGGGAATACATGTCTAAAATAACCCCTGCTCACCTCTTGGTAGCTTGGCAAGAGCAGACCAGCTTATCTCAGAGGCAATGTGTAAAGCATCTGTATATAATAAACAGTAATACAGTGAAAACACTACAAAAGGACACCACACCAGTTTTAGAAAGATATCCAATATTGATTTGTGAAAAAGCAGACCAAAACAATAAAAATCCACCATACAGTAATCCACAATATCAATAAAGCAAATATAAACTTTATATACCGTTGCTTGATGTTGATAGCTCCGTCCAAGACTATCATGGCGTCGTGAACAACAAATCCAACATTTCTTGACGACCATGGCATCGCGGGCCAGTTACAGGGTCGGGGAGACCTTTAAAACAGTACATTTGGAGATGCAGGGCATAGGACCCTGCGGTGAGTTCCGAAGGAGCGGCGTCAGCAAGCATTTGATCCGGAAGTCGGTGCAGGAGTTGTCGGGCCCTTGCGGTCACGTGTGTTGCAGGTCAAACTCCTTGAGTTTGAAGCCAGGAGTATTGGCAGGAGTTAGGACTGTGGTGTGAAGTGGACCAGTGGGACAAGCGGTGCCCTTAGGTCATGGTGCAGGCAGCGGCTGGGTGCCGCTTGTCCAGCAGTGTTGTTGAGACCAGGGCTATGGTGCGATGCGGGAGGTGCTCTTTGTGGTGCTGACAGGTCACAGTGGCAGCAGCGGATTCATCATTGCTGAAGCACTATTGTCAGTAGATCAAAGGCTGAGGTACGAGATGGGGCAATTCAGTGAGTGGGGCAACCAGGTCTTGTTGCAGGCAGCGGTGTCGGTTGATGATCTGATGTCTATGGCGCTGGCAGGCTAAGGCTTTGGTGTGGGATGGAGTGGTGCATCGAGTAACCTTCGAGCGGTGCCCCAAAACCGCAGTGCAGGCAGCGGCATTGATATCAGCTTGGAGTGTTGGTGACACCAAGGCTGCATTGTGAAGCGGTACAGTGCTTTGTGTTCTCCATGAGGGATGTCCACAGGTCACGATGCAGGCAGCGGCATCAGTGATGATGTGGTGGCGTTGTCAAGTATACCAAGGTGACTGTGTGAAGCAAGGCGGCACGAAATGCGGTGCCCACAGGTCACAGTACAAACAGCGGCTCGTGGCGGTGTCAAACGCCGTTGTTGGGGAGACCAGGATTGCAGTGCGAAGTGTGGCAGTGCCTTCTGTGGTGCCCTCAGGTTGCTAAGCCGACAGCGGCGTCGTTGATTGTGTCAGTTTACCATTTTCCTCTATGGCAGCTGAAACATCCAGTTCCAGAAGCCGGCACCTAGAAAGAAGTTGAAGTCTTTGATTTCCCAGAGACTTCCAACAGGAGGCAAGTTCTACATCAAGCCCTTGGAGATACTTAGAATACAGCAAGAACAGCTCAGTCCTTTCTCTGCCCAAGACAGAGGCAACAACTGCAGGCCAACCCAGCAAAGCACTCAGCAGAGTGGTAGTCTCTCCTCACAGCTCTTCCAGCCCTTCTTCCTGGCAGATTCCTTAGTCCAGCAGTAATCTAAAGTTCTGGGATCAGGGCCCCAATATTTATCCCAAATTTCCCTTTGAAGCTGGTACAAACACAATTCCTCTGTTAGACATTAACCAGCTCAGCTGGCTCTGGCCAGGTTCACCACAGGAGGTGGAGACAGCTTTGTGGAAGGCAGACACAGTCCATCCAGGTGCATGTGTCAACTCCTCCCACTACTCTAAATGCAGGCAGGTCGATTTAGCCTGGCTATGATTCAACCAGAAAATGCAGGACACACCTCCCACTCCCCCTTGTGTCTATCTACTATGAATGCATATCTCCTGCTCCTTTCACTCTCAACCCAGACAGGGAATACACAAAAGGCAGAGGCACACAGGATGGTTAAGAAAGAAAATTCCCACTTTCTAAAAGTGGCATTTTCAAACACACAACATAAAAATAATCTTCACTAAAAAATGTATTCTGAGTTCAGGCATACTCAACTTCATTTTTCTATCTTATCCCAATAGAGAGTTATGCTTGTAAAATGTTACAAGGCAACTCCTATGTTAAGTCTATTGAATAGACCATGTTGTGATTCCGCATACCATTAATCCGCAAGTTGGAACAACGACTTGCGGAGGGGGGGGGGGGCGCTGGATGTTGGAATAGTATAATTTACTATTCCAACTTCAGTCTGTGCGGACAATCCAACACCTCCTCCCCCTCCGCAAGTCGTTGTCCAGATTGCGGAGTAATGGTATGCGGAATCACAACGCGGTTGTTATAACGACCGCGTTGTGATTCCCTGCGGGGAAAAAGATTTGTGGTAAACGTTGTTTACCGTCCTACCTTTCACATACACTGCACCCTGCCCAAGTGTACCTTGGGCCTGTCTTAGGGGTGCCTTATGTGTAAGAGAAAGGAAGGTTAGGGCCAGGCAAATGGGTGCACTTGCCAGGTTGACATGACAGTAAAAACTGCAGGCAGACACTGCAGTTGCAGGTCAGAGAACCCTTTGAAAGGCTACTTGTGTGGGTGGCACAATCGTTGGTGAAGGCCCACTAGCAACATTTGATTGACAGGCCCTGAGCACAGCTGTGGGCATTACTAGGGACTCATTAGTAAATCAAATAAGCCAATCATGGAAACACCAATGGAGAGCATATGCACTTTAGCATTGAATAGCAGTGGTAAAGTGCCCAGAGTCTTAAAACCAACAAAAACAAGTTAAAAAACAGGAGGTCAAAAACCATAGCTCTCTGAAAAAGCCAAGTCCAACAGTTCCCAAGCAAAAGGTATCACTTATGAAATGTAATACAATTAACAAAATGTTACCCTATTAGAAATTTAGGCCTCACAGTAGTGACAGATGAATTTAGGAGTTTTCCACAACCAGCACATGTAAAACTTAAAAGTACATGTCCAACTCTTTAAATAAAATGTACCCTGCCCTATGGGCAGTTTAGGAGCTACAGAAGGGGTAACTTAACTGTATTAAAAAGGGGGTTCCTACCTGCCATTGCACACAGGCTACAATGGCAGGCCTGAGACATGTTTCAAAAGGGTATTTTGGTGGCTGTCACAATAAGTGCAGCAGGCCCACTAGTAGCATTTAATTTACAGGCCCAGGGAACATTTTGTACCACTTTCATAGGGACACATATGCAAATTAAAAGGGTGAATCAGGTGTAGGCCAATTTTACCACCTTTTAAGTAATGAGCACAAGCACTTTAGCACTGGGTAGCAGTAGTAAAGCTCACATCGTCCTAAACCCAACACATACAGATTTCATCAAACAGGAGGGGAGTAGGCAGAAGGTTTGGTGGAAGACCACCCTAAGGCTGGCAGGTCTAATGCCACCTCTACAAGTAACAACAGTAGACCAGCCCGGAACCCACTTTTGTACATCTCGTGAACAAATCATGAAAGCCTTTCTCTATTGTTATTTCAGCTTACAAGTTGAATTGGTTTGGATGGTACATAACGCAATTCTATTCCCATATTTATTTATTTATAGTTCTTATAGTGCAAACAGAACCGAACACACAAAAGAAGCAGACAGCTCTTCATAAGAGTGTGAGTTTTCAACAAGTTACATTTTAAATGGGGCAGAGTATACAATACCAGGTATAACTAAGTTACACAGTGGTAGAATGGATCCTTAAGATATCTTTTCATATGGTGTATATGAGGTGTTTCTTCTGACAGCTAGAAAGATGGAATTTCTTATCCTATTTGTGCCTTCAAGAAAGACTGCTTTATTGTTCTGTTTTCTTTTTATATAGCAGGGGGTTTCTGAAAGGTCACAGTCTTTAGATAACTAGTTTGTGAGTCAGGTAATTAGTGGCCCATGTATAGCTTTGTGAATAATGCAGGCCAGCTTCAAAATGCTGCTGGGCTCCAAAGGAATGCAAAAAGAGCTATTGATGGACAGAATGCAGAACAATATCATACATTCACCACAGTACAGAGATCTGGGCCTAAATCCATCGTTTTTTCCCTCACCATGCCATTCCAGTTTGGACCCAGCCATATGCAAATCAGTCTTGGCCCTGTGCCCAATGGGAACAGTCCAGCCCAAACTGCCAGGCCAGGTCCTCCCTGGACTGGAAACAAGCATACTAGGACCGGTTTCGGAGTTTCACCCATTTCAGCCAGGATAGCTTGATTCCAGTGGCATGGAGAGCACGGGACTCACGTCTGAGCATATCCGTCCCACTCGGGGTGACAAATGCAAAAAGAACTATTGATGGTCAGAATGCAGAACAATGTCATACATTCACCCCAGTACAGAGATCTGGGCCTAAATCCATCGCTTTTTTGTTCACCATGCCATTCCAGTTTGGACCCAGCCATATGCAAATCAGTCTTGACCCTGTGCCCAATGGGAACAGTCCAGCCCGAACTACCAGGCCAGGTCCTCCCTGGACTGGAAACAAACATCCTAGGACCAGTTTTGGGGTTTCACCCCTCTTCAGCCAGGATAGCTTGATTCCAGTGGCATGGAGAGCACGGGACTCACGTCTGAGCATACCCGTCCCACTCGGGGTGACAAATGCAAAAAGAACTATTGATGGACAGAATGCAGAACAATGTCATACATTCGCCCTAATACAGAGCTCTGGTTCTAAATCCATAGTTTTTTTTATCACCATGCCATTCCAGTTTGGACCCAGCCATATGCAAATCAGTCTTGACCCTGTACCCAATGGGAACAGTCCAGCCTGGTCTGCCAGGCCAGGTCCTCCCTGGACTGGAAACAAGCATCCTATGCTGCAATGTTCAACACTCTGTCCATCATCCCCTTTGGTTTTGCTTTGTTCGCCCTAAGTTGGCAGGGTATGCCCAGACGTGGGTCCCTTGCTCTCTTTGCCACTGGATTCAAGCTAGCCTGGCTGATGATGGCTGATTAGACAGAAAGCGGTCCCAGGATGCTTGTTTTCGGTCTAGGGAAGACACAGCTTGGCAGTTTGGGTTGGACTGTTGTCATGAGGCACAGGGTCATACTGATTTCCATATGGCCATGTCTGATCTGGGGTGGCGGAGTGAGCTAAAGAATGATGATGGATTAAACCCAGATCAGTTGACTGGGGGTGAGTGCTTGCAATGTTCAACACTCTGTCCATCATCCCCTTTGGTTTTGCTTTGTTCGCCCTAAGTTGGCAGGGTATGCCCAGACGTGGGTCCCTTGCTCACTTTGCCACTGGATTCAAGCTAGCCTGGCTGATGACGGCTGATTAGCCAGTAACCGGTCCCAGGATGCTTGTTTCCGGTCCAGGGAAGACATGGCTTGGCAGTTCGGGATGTACTGTTCCCATGAGGCACAGGGTCAGACTGATTTGCATATGGCCATGTCTGAACTGGGGTGGCAGAGTGAGCTAAAGAATGATGTGGATTAAACCCAGATTAGTTGACTGGGGGTGAGTGCTTGCAATGTTCAACACTCTGTCCATCATCCCCTTTGGTTTTGCTCTGGGCTCCAAAGGAAGGCATTTTAGTGTGGATAAGACTTGGGAAATATGTTCTGATCTTCTAGTAGTGGTTAGCAATTGAACTGCAACATCGAGGGCTGCTTTAAATTCTCCATGTGGGTTTTAAGTATGTCAGACACAAATCAGTTCTGTTTGCCTAGGCTCAAGAGTACCAGTAATTAGACAACTGTTTTGAACTCTTCATTAAGAGTGAGTTGTTTGAAACCCAGGAGAAGTCTGATTTTGTGTTGCACCCATTTGGATGAGCCATTAATGTGGGAATGCAGTTTCAGTGGTTTGTTCATTGTAAAGTCCAAGGACCATGCCCTTTCTACAATGGAGGGCTTGCATTTGAGCATGTTCATTGCACCTAGCCAGAACTGCACTGGAGGGGTAAGAGCAGATTTTTGGCGGTTTAGATAGAGGTGGTGTAGCAACAACTTGGTCTAAAGATTAACTAATATCTTTGAAAGGCTGTTGATGGTTTCTGATGGTTTCCAGTATCATCAGTCAGTGTATAGATTAAAAAAAAACTTCGCTTGTCCCAGAATGCAAGTGAAAAATGTAATGTATGGATTAAAAAGTCATCCAATGTATGCACCACCAATACATCTGTTTGGTTTTTGGTAACAACCCTTCTATCCCCAAGGATTTGGATTTCCACCAGGACCCCAGCCTTTTTTATCCAGAGGTCGTGGCAGATGCAGGGGAAGACAAAAACAAAGAAGAAACACAAGAGTCCAATGGGATGACCAAACACCGAATGCTACGGGGGCAGTGACTCGGAGCAGGGGCAGAGGCAACGGCCCTTCAACGAGCAAGGAATGAGTAATATTGTCAATCTGAGTAACCACATAATCACAAAAGATGAGGAGTCTGTCTTATCAAAGGGCTTGGGGTTTGTACCAACGCCAACCAACGATCACTTCATTTTGCACACAGAACTGGCACAGTTCTTCAGGAAGATAAAACTCAGGGAGTTCTTAGGTGACAATGAAGAAGAACACAACCCTGAGAACAACACTGGACTAAGGAAGAAATCTACGTTCTCACCACCATCACAAGATATACCATGTAATATACAAGCTTTCGAAAAAGCAGTTCTGAATGAGGTGGACAGAATTGATTTCCATAACGCAAAAGGCTTCCAGAATTTGGCGAAAGGAGTGCACTTCAGTCCTTGAAGAATAACAGAGAGCTGGTAATCAAACCAGCCGACAAGGGGGGCGCGATCGTGCTCATGAACCTGGAAATATACCGAAATGAATGTAATAGACTGTTGAGTGATACCAACAGCTATGAGATTTACAACAGTGACCCACCAACCGTCTTCTTAATCGTATCAGAATCATGGTGCATGAAGCTGTTACCAATGACTGGATAACAAAACATGAAGCTGAATTCCTGACCAATGACAATTCTCGGACTCCCAGATTCTACATCCTCCCTAACATCCACAAGGGCAAACCACCACCACCAGGTAGACCAATTGTGTCCGGCATTGGTTCACTGTTGGAACCTTTGTCACAGTTCTACGATTGGTTTCTCAAACCAATTGTTCAAAAATCGAAATCGTACTTACGTGACACTAAAGATGTCCTATGTCACCTGCGAGACCTTGAGATAAATAGCACTGAAGATATATTCATTACCATGGATATTGAGGCGCTTTATACAAGTATTCCGCAGAGACGTACTCTGGTGGTAGTTGAACAGATTCTGCTGAATATGGAATGGATCTACACTACCCCGATACCTTTCATTCTGGAGTGTGCAGAAATTGCCTTAACTGAGAACTTTTTCGACTTCAAAGGTACCATATACCATCAGATCTCGGGTACATCCATGGGCAGCACATTTGCGCCGAGCATGGCATGTTTGTATGTACACCAATTTGAAGAGAATTTCATCTTCAACCAAAATAACCCCTATGCAGCAGAACCTAAGCCCTGGAAGCGTTTCATAGATGATATTCTCATCATCTGGCGGGGTACAATGGAAGAAGCAATACTATTCACACAATGGATTAACTCTAAAGAGGAACACCTGAAATTTACATACTCCATTGATAAAAACCAAGCCATTTTCTTGGACTTTGTCATCTCCATGAGCCCAGAAGGGATACATACCAAAGTACATAACAGACCCACTGATAAAAACAGCTTACTGTTATCTGAGAGCTTTCATCCGAGGGCACTACGACAAAATCTCCCAGTGGGTCAATTCCTCCGGATAAGAAGGAACAGCTCTGATACAGATACTTTCAAAGAACAAGCTAATCAACTGGAGAAGAAACTACTGGATCGGAATTACCCCATGACTATGGTAAGAAAAGCAAAAAAGAGGGCCAGGAATAACCACCGAGACAGCCTCTTAGAAACCACTAATAAAGAAAAAACCAATAGGATAATCTGTGTTACTACCTATACTCCAGTATCAAATCGGGTCCAAAACATCATCAGAAAGAAATGGTCTATTCTGAACAGTGCCAACCAACATTGGGAAACCCCGCTTTTTTCATTTAAATGCAGCAGAAGCTTATGTGATGATCTGGTCCAGGCACAAACACACCAGAATGAAACCACAGACCAGATCACACTCTGGGGCCAGTCAAGACCATACAGACACTTCCCATGTGAGAATTGCATAGCATGCCCCCAGACATACACAACCAAAGAAGTTAACATTGGGACGGGCAACCCCTGGAGGTTAAAAAACTTCAGTAACTGCAACACTGAGGGGGTCGTTTACCTTCTGACGTGCCCATGTAACTTCAGATATGTGGGTATGGCCACTAGAAAAATAAAAACCAGAGTGAACGAACATCGCTGCACTATCCAATGCGGTAGATCCAACACCAAACTAACCAAACACTGCCTTGAGGCAAACCATAAAGACACTAACATAAGATGGGTGGCCTGGAGGTCATGAACAAACGTAAGACGGATCTGACAAAAGCCCTCTTTCTAAGAGAACAACGCTGGGTGTTCCGCTTACGTACTTGGGACGCTGGTCTGAAAGATGAAATCCCCTGGCTGCAGATGAGGAGGTAGTAATTTCAACATGAACATTGAGTATTAAACCTAAAGGGGACACCTATCCCCTCAGTAAGTTCTGTTAGAAGCCAGACACACCAAATGAATTTACAAATTTATTTTTAAACTCGGGCCTACTCCCCTGTATCCCTCAAATATTTTTATTGGAACAGGGACCCTGTGATCCTTACGCTCTTCCTACATCAGAGCCTGGTGTATTATTACATTATCCTTTTTGTATAAATTACATTATCCTTTAATACCTAGCATTATCATTTCATTTATTTTAAACATCATGGCACCCTTTTCTTGATACACTGTATTATCTGTGTATTAATTTTTTCCTGACGTCAGAGACTTATAGTGTATTTATCAAAGGGCAACCACACACCCTCGATACATTGGATCGGCCTGACTTCCGGTCTCTCCTTTCCTTGGGATAATAACGTCCTCTACAAACCACGCCCTTCAGAGAGCAGTGTTAGTCAGGCATTCTATGCACCTTAACCAGAGGACGGCACGGACACCGGATCCCCTTGAAATGCGGAGCATCTTAATGCACGCATATCAGATGGGACAGGCACACCCTTTGGAAGCTACGCAACAACCGGAGGAGCGATTACCAGACACTCCGGGCGCGCTTCACTGAGGTTGGATTGGACAACGGCCCCTTCGGTAATGCGGAGCGACGCATTACACGGAGGTCAGGCCAGGGCAGGCACCAATTTTGCCGGGCGCATTTCAGACACCGGATACCACACAGATGGGTCCAATTAATGTTCACATTAGGCCCCTCCCTTTGTTTCACCAATTAAGGGGACTACTTATACGCCTACCCCACCCATACTCTTGTGTCACCGGGGAGGAGAGCAGTATACAGCTAGGTGATACCGCGGAGAGCGCACCTTGATGAAGTAAGGCTATGTGGTATGAGTGTATGATGGATGCATGTATAGGAGGGTGTTCACCACGCTCTTCTTTGTTTTGTTTTCGGTCAAATCATGCCGCTTAATACTGTTCTACATATGTTTACTTCTCCATAGTTTGACTACATAGGCTCTCCTTTACTTCCCCCTGCCATGAAGCACATAGGGTTATGTCTGTAGGTAAGATGTGGGAGATATTCCTCTCCTATATGTTTTTATATTCACTTGTGTATTCACGTATGACAGTCACGTGTTATACACTTGAACCACACGCGCTTAAAATGTGAGTAGTGGTGTTTGCCTTTCCGTTTATGACCTTCATTCCTAATAAGTGCTTAGGATGTGTTGTTTACTCTTTTTTTTACACGGTACTAAAGACCCCTAAACAGCAGAGAGTGACAAAGGTCACCGCACCGCAGGTTTTTACTAAACCACAATGTTGGTAAGAGTGGAGCCCTGTATATATTTAAGTATCTAGGTCCTGATGAATGCCGAGTACCACTGTTGACACAAGGCAGAAACATGTCGACCCAACTCTACACGGCGAGGGGTTAATAACTTCCCCATTTCGCCGTTCACTTGTTTTTATACACCATACAGCCTCCTAGATCATTAAAAAGTAAATGAGGTCACTGTAATGGTTTTTAACGTCACTCACTCACTTCGGGCCCCCACTTAGTTAGAAGTGCATCCCTGTCGTCAGGTGTATGCCCGCTCTCTATCAAACCGAGTTTTTAGAGGTTGAGGACTGGCCAATGATGAAGCATGACACCAGGTGGTGTGTGAGGCCAGTCCTAAACTTTTTGTGAGATGTCCGCACTCACATTCACATAACACTTCTGAGCACACTTTAGGTCATTCTAAATAAGAGCGGCCCCATTTGTGTATAACAATTTGTGTTGGAGGCAGGCCGTCTCCTATTACCCTAGTGAGCCTCTAGTTCCCTTCCCCAGTGACTCTGGGGCTAGTGTGCATTTATGGATTAAACAGTATCAGGGTCTGGATGGAGCCTTGTGAACAGCTTTCTGAAGAACAATGGAACTTGAGAAAGATGTTGATAGCTTAACTTGCTGAGATTTGTTAGCCAGATTCAAGCCATCTCAGAACTTATCATTATCCATTCTTCCACGATGTTCATCATCAAAGGATGTCAAATACAGCTCTGAGCCCTAGAATGATGAGGAGGAAACATTAATCAGTATCAACTATTTTTAATGCATGATCCCCTATTTGTAGTATCGATTTCTCCCCAATCTGCAACCAGATCTGAAGTTTGATTGTGGCTTGATTGGGTATGTTGCATTCATCAATAAAGATTTTAAGATGTTTTTCACACATATTTCCACAACTTTTGAGAGGAAGTAAATGTAGAAAACAGGGCCTTCATTGTTCGTATCTTCAAGGTCTGCATCTGGTTTTATAAGAAGAAAGTTCACCAGAACAATTTCCAGGCACTTAGAATCTATCTTTAGTGCCATAGAGGTGTTGAATGTTGTGGTTGAATAAAGAGAACAGGAGAGAATATCTCTTTTACACTCTTATATAGAGTAGGAGACGTGGGTGGATGGTTTAAACTCAAGTCATTCTGCATATTTGAGTTAAATAAGCACCATTCTTTGCCTTGTTTGCTAGAAAGTGTCAGGGTTAATTTAAGTAGGTTTGTTAGCTAGTTTAAGATAGAGAGCATAATCATCTTTACTTCACTGATGAAGTTTATTGAGAATATTTCATCCTTTTCTTAGAATCTGAGATAGCAAAAGAAGATGTAGGGCATGTAATCATCTTCATGACTTGAAAAGCATCTTCAGTTGTTTTTTAGCCATGTTGATCTTTAATTCTGAGCTATATGTGTTCTTTGACTAATAATTTAATTAAAAATACTGTGGATTTGTTGTCATACTTCTTTGTCAGTTTTAGTAGGGCAAGCTCAGAAATCAACTCACGCATGCCAGTAGTGAGTTTGCTTCAAGTTCAGTTTGAGCTGTCATTAGGTTAGCTGAAATTTTGAATTTCTGGACTGAAGTATTGATGTCATTGACATTTCTAACCCACAACATATTTTTTAATGTGTCCTTAGGTTGATGTTTTAGTAAAATGGAGCACATCTCTTTTGTGTGTGTCTGGTGAGAATGTTGTTTGAGGTTGTTTGAGGGAAAATTGACACCTTCAAAGCTGCCATGTCATGTGTGTCACTTCAGTGCAAATTGTTCATGTCTCTATTGTTTAAGATCTAGCGCAAACATATTGTGAATTGACTCTGCATAACACCAGATAGATTCAAAAACAGATACATACATATCTTATCACTTGCTGTTTTATAGTTCTCATTGCCATTTTGTCAACAGAAAGAAACCAATGATCAATCTGTCAATATTTTCCCCACAACATTGGTGTTAGGCTTGCTCCTCAAGCAAAGGCATTTTTTAAATTACTTTTTTCGTGCAATTTTGCCAGTAGGGGTAACTAACCATTCACCCTGCTGCACCATTTAAACCGGGTCTGAGCAAACACTGTTTATCCCAGAGGGTTGGAGCTCCTGGAGGTCAGTTTTGAAAGCTAAGGGCTGCTCCTGCTACCTTTGTCACTTTCTCTGGCTCAAGGAGGTCTACTGCAGCGGGCACTAGGAGGCTTCAAAAGAGGGAGAAACAGGGGGAGAAAGCAATTTGAGCGGGAGAAGAGAGAGAGGAAAGAAGTAGAGACAGAGACAAATTGCACATAGAGACAAGGGAAATGAAGCAGGTTTGCACATTTTTGACAGGGCTTCCTATGGTTCTCTAGTCCGGCCCTGGTTCAGACTCACAAAAACGACCTTAGCATCAAAACTCCATCTTTGTTAGGGCATTAATTCATATTAATTATTTCAATTCAGCCAAAGGGTCTCTTAATTTTCTGACATTTTACATATAAGGCATTTCAACTCTCACTTCCTGATCCGTGCCATTTGCAAGCAAATGACAGGCTTGCACAAATCAAGAAATGTTGCCCATTGTTATTGGGAAATTTAATTATACTAGTTTTAGCTCAAAATTATCATAACCATTTGATTCTTCTCAAAAGTGAAGAAATTCAACTTTTACTTGCTGATTTGGAGATCAATTTCTTCAGTATGTATGAATGTTGTTGCTCCTATGAGCTGCTGTTGCATTTAATCACTTTTTAAAATTTAATGTTTGCTGTATCCTAGCCAGCATGTTTATTGTGACACTTCTATATCATTGACATGTTGAGACTTGTGGCATTTACTTGTGTTTATTTGGGAATTATTTTACCTTCTTGGCTGTCTTCCCCATTCTATTCCTCAAACCTCTGTCCTGCTAAACCTATTCCTTAGCTGACAAAAATGTGCTCCACCAATAAGACTGTACTTACCCAGAAACCACTAGAGAAAGGAAGGAACTACCTTGTCATGTCTTATCTTTCTCTTTTCGCACCGTGACTCCACTATGTCATGGTGCAGATGGTTAGAATATTAGCCAAAGTAACCTTCCTCAATTTACAAGTCCTATTGTTTTATGCACCGGACTTGCCCTAGCAGTCATTATAGGAAGCCAGCAAGTAATTTGGTTTGCTTCTAGTGATTCACAGATTTACTTGCCAACTTAAAGTTGGAAACTGTTGCCTTCAGAGCTGAGCACAGATTTTGGTATCTATCTAAAAGGAGCACCCGATACAAGATGGCTCATTGAGGGAGCCACTCTCTTGCGAAACCAGCCACATGAGTGGGTTGCTTAAAAATCAACCATAACACAAAGTTTTGGTTGTTTTTTGCTCTCGAAAGCTGGTTCCTGCAGAGGAAAGTGGGCTTGTCCTGCTGCCTTCCAGTTGTCTATATTTTGCAAATATATAAGAGGTAGCAGGAGAATTGTCTGCTCCTTCTAATGAACCATTATGTATGGCTATGATTCAACAAATCATACAGATGGCAGTAGAAGCTGCTTTCAGACCCAGGGAAGGACCAGTCCCAGCTAAAGTTCATAGGATCAATAACTGTGGATCCTGAAACAGACAGAGAGGAGGAGGGGAGGAAGAGATGTTTTATTTACGGTCTTGTTGCTCAAATGTGAATTTTCCTTCAAAAAAGTAAAGACAGCAGGCGTTTGGCAAAAGAGGAACAGTTGGTTTAATGTAATGCAGTGGCTGGGAAAACAGGTGACAGAGTAAAGATCTGAAGACACTCTCAAAGCACATTGATTTCGGGCAACATTTTATACATTGCATGAAGTATCATAAGGTAATTTGTGCATTCATTTTGGAGACATGTATTGGGGCCTAGTCACAAGGGCATAAATATGGCCTTTTGATAAGAAGTGCAGGTGGGTCTTGACCTTGCTTGGACACATTGTGTGGCCAGTGGCCATGTATCCAGATGTCCGGTATGGGGAGCATGATCACTGTCTGTAGTGTGCATGCTGTTTTCTGATTGGCTGGTTCCTAACTTATTGTGGCATCTGTCTTAATGATGTTTTGGGAACGCATGCCCCTCCTGTCAAACTCTTTTTATTTGGCCAATTATCAAGACCTTTGTGATGTTGCTGCCTATCTGTGGGATCAATCTGGCTTTTCCTGTTCGCACATTTGTCTACGGTTTATGTGTCACCCTACCTGTTAAGTGTCCATCAGTTGCTTCAGGCCTAGTTTTCAGGGCCTGCCCGATAATGTACTTCTGAGTAGGCCTGGGTGGTAAATTCCGTTCCGCTTGTTCGCGTTCTCAAAATGTGTGTTCCCGAGATATTTCTCCCAGAGCAAGCAAACAGCATTCGCGATCAGGAAATAAGCATCGCGAAACAAGCAATTCTGCGTGTTTGCGGAATTTCTGCGTGCTCATGGAGATTTTTTACCGTTTTGCAGAGCATTGCGTAGAGTGACTACGCAAATTCTGCCCACCCCTACTTCTGAGGGAGAGGTCATATCAGGTTAAAACAACAACAGTGAAGCAAGCTCGTCAATTTAGGTAAAAATATCATACTGTGCATTGATATTGTATTTTCCAATATTAAGTCTTAAACTCTCTGAGGAGCTACAGCACTTCAAGAAGAATGTGAATCTACCTCCTCCAGATGCTACTGCTGAGGAAGATGATGTTTTGTCACAGTATCCGACAACAGAGCCAGAGTCAGTCCTCTTGTATATCTCTATTCAGTGGGCTCTGGAGCATGAGAGGAAAAGAAGTGTACAAAACTGCATTTCCACGTTTTTTGACAAAACATTATCCAGTAGATAGGTTCTCTGAGGAACTTTTGAGCTATTTTACAAGTTGATGATGGAAAAGCAAGTCTTACCTTGTAGATGAATGTATATTACCAGATGATGAATTGCCTCAGAATCCTGTTGACAAAAAGGTGGAAAGTGCAGTTAAATGATCCTATGCTGGTTACAATTTGTCTACTAGGGTGAATCGTCGTCATACAAGATGCAATCACTCTTAAAGGATTTTCAGGCCTGTGTGGATTGCATGAGTGATACTCTGAACTGTTCATCTACCCTTAGCCTCATGGGACAAACAGTACGTTTTCTAACGAAGTCATTCTTCAAAAACGTGTGTGCTCTTAAACAGCATCAGGAGTGGCAATTTTTGCCACCATCATCTCTGGAGGTGGTCTTGGAAAGCTGATGGAGGGCAAAAATTGGTTTTGATGAAAATACCCTTTCATGGGTCCAGGCTGTTTGGTCAGCAGTTAGGAGATGTGATAAAGACAACAGTGTAAACATTTGAAACTGCTGACATCGGTGTGAGAGGTAAAAAATTCAGACGCAGAAGAGCTTTTCCTTCCAGTGGCCCAACAAAATTGTTAAAGCCCTTTTGAGGGAGAGGTTGAGTTCAGTTGGGGGAAGGTTTTTTCTACTTCTTTTGAAGTTCATGTCCTGTTTTTAGTTTCATGATCATAAATGTGTTTTTCATGATTTTGGTCATTCTAGAGGATAATGTATCTTTACTGAACTTTCGTTTCATTTAAGATACAAAGTTTTATATATTGCCTATTGTCTGATGAGAATGGTCTGCAATTTAATCAATACATTATGCTTGGATAATATCTTATATATGAGGACTGGATCTGAGAAGATGGACGAGGAAGTAGTTATCTGGTTACATATGGGTAATCTTCATTACTCTGAGTCCAGGTCTTCCCTAATACAGTCCATATTGGACCTTGGGAATGATTATATTTTCATCTACTTTTGCTGTCTGGAGCTTGGATAGTTAACAGGATGCAACAAGGTATGTCCTCTCTTTTTCTAGGGATTAGCTTGGTCATGGCAGTCATTGGGGAAACTAAATGTTGTCACCTAGGGAACCGGTTTTGCAGGATGGAGATTTTATCTTGCATGTGACGACTGTATCAGGCAAGACCTGTACCTGGAGTAATGTAGATTACTGGTAAGTTATCGGGGCATCAATGAACATCACTTTAGAGTGGTCATCAGAAGTGCACTGGGGAAAAGAGAGGCTGTAATTAAATCCTGGGTGGAAGTCAACTACTGATTTCAGCTCTGACATAATGTTTGTTTTCTTTGTTAAATAAAACAAACAGAGAACGGTACAACCCACACACTAACATCAACTCTCCCTTCCATCCAATTTGAAAAAAAAGAAAAACCTGAATTGAAAGAATAGGTCCATAACTGGGAGTAACTATTTTGGAATTTGCAAGCTTTTTCTCTTGCACCATCTTTTGCTATTTTGGAAAATCGCAGCCAAATATACTAAGACCCATTTGTCAATGTACAATGTGCACATTGAATGTTGTGCTAATGGGAATGTACTTCGAGTTGCCACCTATGCATTAATTGGTTCCATTGCGAATTCCACAAGGGCAGGTATTTACAAAATGACCTGAATAATGAATATTTTTGGGCAAGTTGTAATTTGCACACCCCTGCTAATGGTTGACAATGCAGGGATGGTAAGCTCCACAGGAGGGTGGACTGGCATCCAGCATTTGCATTTCCAAAGGGAACTATTTTGTTAAAATGTTAAAACAACGTGCGTGTGCTATGGGTAGAGACGGTGCTTTAAAAAAAAAATATATATATATAAAATATATATTTATATGTAAACTATATATTCACTGAAAAAAACATAGGTTTCAGAGACGTTATAGTAAGAAATTAACATTGAAAAAACCTTAGAAACTCACAGAAAAAACCATAGCTTTCAGGGGTGTTATAGTTAGCTGGCCATTTCACTCGTACAAAACCATAGAAATTCCTCTGTTATAGTTAGTTCTGCTAACTATAACTCGCGCGCCCGCAATGCACTGCTGATGATGTCACATATTGCATCATTCATGACATGGTCAGTGACATCACTGATGACATCACGGATGACATCTCAAATGACATCACTGATGACATCACTGATAACATCATCTAGTGAATGTGGTTTAGTTTGAAATTTAAATATGTGTTCTACATTAACCAATCTGTATTGAAGATTGAGTGGATATATAACTGTCTGGATGGAGGATTTAGTAGCTGTCTGACTGTTTGTTTAAGTGAGTAATTAAAAGTGTCTCACTTAATACATGGTTTAGTAACTAAACTATGTGAATGTGTGCAGCACTGTCTCTGTTGTTGGAAAACACGCTGCATCAGTTGGTCACTAACTACATGAGTGTGTATATTAGTTATTGATTAGTTGGGGGAGTATTTGTATGGGACACTGAGTTTGTATGTGGTTGGATGGTGTGTGTGTAACTCTATGCAGAGATGTGTGAATGGTTGATTGACTAGGTGTATAGGTTTAAGAGTGCATGTGGAAACAGTTGTTTGGGTGACTGAGTGTATTTATTTGTGTGTTGGTGAGCGAATATATGTTTTAGTTGTACATCTTCAACAAAGTAAAAAAATAAAAGGCATTGTATGTGAGAGTTGGTGTATATAAATAAGTATGTGTAAGAGTCAGTGATTGTATAATTGTAATGGTGATTTTTTAACATATTAACTATGAGTTACTATGTGTTTGAATAAATGAGGTGTTGTTGGATAATTGTGTAAGTGAGTAAATGTAAGTGTGATTAATTTTCTTCATGAGTGAGCAGGATGACTGCATAACTGACTAAGATGACTGCTGATGTGTCAATGTCTATATATGTGTATAAGTGCATTTGATAGTGTTCTATTAATTAGTGACTGCATGTATAAATGATTCTGTTGTTGAATGGGTAGTTGTGTGTGTAGACTTAGGAATCAGTGAGTGGGTATGTAGCAACTGGGATTGGTGTGTCAATGGTTTCAAATATGGTACTCTGTATTTTACAGTGAGTGATGAAAGGTTATACTAGTGTATGATGAGGTGTATCAGATTGTCATGTGGATGATGTGATCAGTGATGTAATTTGAGATGTCATCAGTGATGTCACCAGTGATGTCACTGACCATGTCATGAATGATGCAATATGTGACATCATCAGCAGTGCATTGCGGGTGCGCGAGTTATAGTTAGCAAAACTCACTATAACGGAGGAATTTCTATGGTTTTATATGAGTGAAATGGCCAGCTAACTATAACACCCCTGAAACCTATGGGTTTTTCTGTGAATTTCAAAGCTTTTTTAAATGCTAATTTCTAACTATAACGTCTCTGAAACCTATGTTTTTTTTCAGTGAATTTCAAAGGTTTTTTAAATGCTAATTTTTAAGTGTGATAGAAGTTAGACCTATTTTTGTCTACTGATTTTCTATAGTTTTTTAACTGTTTATTTATAAATATTTTATTAATTAAATAGCAATAAATATTTTCCTGAAATTGCAAAAAAGAAAATTGTTTAAATTCAAACTGAAATATTGATTAATTTTCTTGTTTTCATTTTTTCTTTTAATATATTTATATTATTTTCTTTATAAAAAAAATCCATTTCTGTACACATCACGGTAGGTGCGAACATTCTAGCCGCCATTTTAGAAAAGTCGTGAAGGATCTGCGAACGGTGTGCAACGGCTGCGTGTTTTTCAGTTACATCATATACATTTAATATTACGTGATGTGCGCGATTGGTATGCGATCAGTCGCGACACCTGCTCCCGCGCATTCGCGACACATGCGCATTACGGTGCGAGATGCTTGCGCGGTTGCGGGTCCCGCGTGACGTCATATACGTGCTGGGGCGCGCTTTTCCAAAATGATATGTATGTGTCTTTAATATACATATTGGGGCAAGAGATTATCTAAGATATTCATAAAAATAATATATATATATATATTTTTTTAGCAGAGATTGATATAGCGCGAACTTGCCCCGAATCCAATCAGGTATCAGAGCGCTTTACATAGCACCAGTTACATTACATGAGGACACACATTCATTTTTTTGTTAGGCACGGGGAGATTAAGTGATTTGCCCAGAATCACAGGAGGTTTAGCGTCGTTACCGAGACTCGAACCCAGTTCCCCCAGGTCCGAGGTCGAGCACCCTTAAATATATATTCGCAAAGTCGGGTGCGTGCATCGTGAGTGTAGAGAACCAGGTCAGCAGAGCTGCTGTAGAGCCAGAGAAACCAGGTCAGCAGAGCTGCTTTAGAGGGAGAGAACCAGGTCAGCAGAACTGCTTTAGAGCAAGAGAACCAGGTCAGCAGAGCTGCTCTAGAGCCACAGAACCAGGTCAGCAGAGCTGCTTTAGAGCCAGTAAAGCAGGTCAGCAGAGCTGCTTTAGAGCCATAGAACCAGGTCAGCAGAACTGCTTTAGAGCCAGAGAACCAGGTCAGCAGAGCTGCTCTAGAGGCAGAGAAACAGGTCAGCAGAGCTGCTTTAGAGGGCAAAAACCCGGTCAGCAGAGCTGCTTTAGAGCCAGACAACCAGTTCAGCAGAGCTGCTCTGGAGCCAGAGAAACCAGGTCAGCAGAGCTGCT
This sequence comes from Triturus cristatus, assembly GCF_964204655.1. Classification (NCBI taxonomy): domain Eukaryota; kingdom Metazoa; phylum Chordata; class Amphibia; order Caudata; family Salamandridae; genus Triturus; species Triturus cristatus. The sequence goes on along the minus strand of NC_140594.1, from coordinate 541,140,466 downwards.
TTATAGGGAGAGCCAGGTCAGCAGAGCTGCTTTAGAGCCAGAGAACCATGTCAGCAGAGCTGCTCTAGAGCCATAGAACCAGGTCAGCAGAGCTGCTCTAGAGCCTAAGAACCAGGTCAGCAGAGCTGCACCAGAGCCAGAGAACCAGGTCAGCAGAGCTGCTGTAGAGCCAGAGAAACCAGGTCAGTAGAGCTGCTTTAGAGCAAGAGAACCAGGTCAGCAGAGCTGCTTTAGAGGGGGAGGACCAGGTCAGCAGAGATGCTTTAGAGCCAAGGGACCAGGTCAGAAGAGCTGCTTTAGAGCCATAGAACAGGGTCAGCAGAGCCGCTTTAGAGCCAGAGAACCAGGTCAGCAGAGCTGTTGTAGAGCCAGAGAACTAGGTCAGCAGAGCTGCTGTAGAACCAGAGAAACCAGGTCAGCAGAGCTGCTTTAGAGGGAGAGAACCAGGACAGCAGAGCTGCTTTAGAGCTAGAGAACCAGGCCAGCAGAGCTGCTTTAGAGCCAGAGAACGAGGTCAGCAGAGCTGCTATAGAGCCAGAGAAGCAAGTCAGCAGAGCTGCTTTAGTGCCATAGAACCAGGTCAGCAGAGCTGCTTTAGAGCATGAGAACCAGGTCAGCAGAGCTGCTCTAGAGGGAGAGAACCAGGTCAGCAGAGCTGCTCTAGAGCCAGAGAACCAAGACAGCAGAACTGCTTTAGAGCCATAGAACCGGGTCAGCAGAGCTGCTTTAGAGCCAGAGAACCAGGTCAGCAGAGCTGCTATAGAGCCAGAGAACCAGATCAGCAGAGCTGCTCTGTAGCCTAAGAACTAGGTCAGCAGAGCTGTTCTAGAGCCAGAGAACCAGGTCAGCAGACCTGCTGTAGAGACAGAGAAACCAGGTCAGCAGAGCTGCTTTAGAGGGAGAGAACCAGGTCAGCAGAGCTCCTTTAGAGTCAGAGATCCAGGTCAGCAGAGCTGCTCTAGCTGACACTGGCTGACAGACACTGACTGACTGACACTGACTGATTGACACTGACTGACTGACACTGACTGACACTGATTGACTGAAATTGACTGACTGACAATGGCTGACACTGATTGACTGACTGACACTGACTGACACTGACTGACACTGATTGACTGACACTGACTGACACTGATTGACTGACACTGACTGACACTGATTGACTGACACTGACTGACTGACTGACACTGACTGACTGACACTGACACTGACTGACTGACTGACACTGGCTGACACTGACTGACACTGACTGACTACTCTCTACTACGCTACTACTCACTCTCTATTACGCTCTCTCTACTACTCGCTCTCTACTACTCACTCTCTACTACTCTCTACTACTCACTCTCTACTACTCACTCTACTACTCTCTACTACTCACTCTCTACTACTCACTTTCTACTACTCTCTACTACTCACTCTCTACTACTCACTCTCTATTTGTCTCTACTACTCACTCTCTCTTACGCTCTCCCTACTACTCATTCTCGACTACCCTCTACTATTCACTCTCTACTACTCACTCAACTACTACTCTCTACTACTCACTCTCTACTACTCTCTACTACTCTCTCTCTATAACTCACTCTCTACTACTCTAGTACTCTCTACTACTCATTCTCTACTACTCACTCGCTACTACTCTCTACTACTCACTCTCTACCACTCTCTACTACTCACTCTAGTACTCTCTACTACTCTCTACTACGACTCTCTACTACTCTCTCTCTACTACTCTATACTACTACTCTCTACTACTCACTTTCTACTACTCTCTACTACTCTCTCTCCACAACTCACTCTCTACTACTCACTTTACTACTCTCTACTACTCACTCTCTACTACTCTCTCTCTACTACTCACTCTCTACTATTCACTCACTACTACTCACTCTCTACTACTCGCTCTCTACTACTCTTTCCTACTCACTATCCACTACTCGCTCTCTACTACTCTCTACTACTCACTCTCCACTACTCACTCTCTACTACTCGCTCTCTTCTACTCTCTACTACTCACTCTCTACTACTCACTCTCTACTACTCTCTACTACTCTCTCTACTACTCACTCTCTACTACTCACTCTCTACTACTCTACTACTCTCTACTACTCTCTCTACTACTCACTCTCTACTATTCTCTACTACTCACTCTACTACTCTTTACCACTCTCTACCACTCACTCTCTACTACTCTACTGCTCACTCTCTACTACTCTCTCTCTACTACTCACTCTCTACTACTCACTCTACTACTCTCTACTACCCACTCTCTAAAACTTTCTCTACTACTCTCTCTCTACTACTCACTCTCTACAACTCTCTACTACTCACTCTCTACTACTCACTCTCTACTACTCTCTACTGCTCTCTCTCCACTTCTCACTCTCTACTACTCGCTCTCAACTACTCTCTACTACTCACTCTACTGCTCACTCTCTACTACTCTACCACTCTCTCTTACTCTCTCTACGTCTCACTCTCTACTACTTTCTCTACTACTCACCCTCTACTACTCTCTACTACTCACTCTCTACTACACACTCTCTACTACTTGCTCTCTACTACTCGCTCTCTAGTACTCACTCTACTACTCACTCTCTACTACTCTCTACTACTCACTCTCTACTACTCCACTACTCTCTACTACTCACGCTCTACTATTCACTCTCTACTACTCTACTACTCTCTACCACTCTCTCTCTACTATACACTCTCTACTACTCACTCTCTACTACTCACTCTCTACTACTCTCTACTACTCACTCTCTAATAATCTCTCTCTACTACTCACTCTCTACTACTCTCTCTCTACCACTCTCTACTACTCTATACTACTCACTCTCTACTTCTCACTCTACTACTCACTCTACTACTCACTCTCTACTTCTCACTCTCTACTACTCTCTCTCTACTACTTTCTACTACTCACTCTATTACTCACTCTCTACTACTAATACACTGTTTCTTCTACTCACTCTCTACTACTCACTTTCTTCTACTCTCTACTACTCACTCTCTACTACTCTCTACTACTCACTCTCTACTACTCACTCTCTAATACTTACTCTCTACTACTCTCTACTACTTACTCTCTACTACTCAATCTCTACTACTCACTCTACTACTCTCTACTACTCACACTCTGCTACTCTCTCTACTACTCTCTACTACTCTCTAGTACTCTCTACTACTCACTCTCTACTCTCTATAACTCACTCTACCTCTCTCCATCTCTCTCTCTACTACTCTCTACCTCTCTACCTTTCTACCTCTACCTCTGTACCTCTATCTCTCTACCTCTATCTTCCTCTCTCTACACGCACACATATGCACATATATGCATATGCATCTATAAATCTGTATGTGTATATATATATATATATATATATATATTCACTGAAAAAACCAAAGGTTTCAGGGGCGTTATAGTTAGCTGGACATTTCCCTCGTACAAAACCCTAGAAATTCCCACATTATAGTTAATGCACTGCTGATGATGTCACATATTACATCTCTCATGACATGGTCAGTGACATCACTGATGACATCAATGATGATATCTCAAATGACATCACTGATGACATCACAGATGACTTCATCCAGTGAGTCTGTGTTTCTGTAAAGTTTTAATATGTTTAATATATATAGGGAAAGGCCTGTTGAAGAATGAGTGGGTGTACGAGTGTGTGAATGGATGATTTTCTAGGTGCGTAACTGTCTCTATAAGTGAGTCATTAAATGTATCTTACTGCAGACTAGTGACTAAACTGTGTGAATGTCTGTATGTGTCTGTGTGTTGGTGTATAAGTGGCTGCATGGTTTTGTGAATAGCTATATGAGTGTCTATATGGGTTATTGATTGGTTGTCTGAGTATTTGTATGGGTGCCTGAATGTTTGTGTGGGTAGGGTGTGTGTGACTCTGTGCATAGATGTGTGAGTCGGTGATTCTATGGGTGCAAGGTTATAAGAGTGCAACTGTGATGGACTGTATGGTTGGGTGAGTGTATGTATGGGTGTGTTAGTGATTGAATGTATATCTCAGTTGTACATGTGTCAGTAACTACATATGTGAAACGCAGTGTATATGTGTGTAAGAGTATATAACTATCTATATGTGAGAGAGTGTGATTGCGGGAGAGGCTGTATGGATGAGTGTGTGCTTGTATCAGTAATGGTATAAGAGCATCAGAATTTGTTAGTATGTTTATGAGTAAGTGAGCTTGAGTGTGTTTAACTGTATAGGTGAGTAAATTGGACTGTGATTAATTATTTGCATGACTGACTAGGTGTGTCAGTACCTCAATGGATGATTGGCGGTGTGTGAGTGTCTATAAATGCATGTGATAGTCCTCTACGGAGTGACTGTAAGTATGAGTGACTGTACAGGTGAGTGAGTGGAGATGTATGTAGACCTAAGAGTCAATGAGTGGGTATGTAGTTATTGGTATTGGAGTATCTATGGTTTTCAAAATGACCGTCTAAAATTTTGAGTCGGTGTATCAATTTCAATTCGATTGAGTCGTGTATCAAAGATTATATTAGGGTGTGAGAAGATGCACTAATTTGTCACATGGATGACGTCATCAGTGATGTCATCAGTGATTTCATTTGAGATGTCATCAGTGATGTCATCTGTGATGTCACTGACCATGTCATGAGTGATGTAATATGTGACGTCATCAGCAGTGCATTGCGGGGACGCGAGTTATAGTTAGCTGAACTTACTATAACGGGGGGATTTCAAGGGTTTTGTACGAGGGAAATATCCAGCTAACTATAACGCCCCTGAAACCTATGGTTTTTTCAGTGAATTTCTAAGGTTTTTTAAATGCCAATTCCTAACTATAATGCCCCTGAAACCTTTGGTTTTTTCAGTGAATTTCAAAGGTTTTTTTAAATGCCAATTCCTAACTATAACGCCCCTGAAACCTTTTTTTTTTCAGTGAATTTCAAAGTTTTTTTAAATGCCAATTCCTAACTATAACGTGCATGAAACCTATGTTTTTTCAGTGAATTTCAAAGGTTTTTTAAATGCTAATTCCTATCTTTAACTTATCTCTGAAAATATCATGTTTAATGATTTTAATTGGATTTCTATATTTTTCAAATTCAATGTGTCAATTTCATTAATTTTCATTTTTTTAAAATACTTTTTTATCACCAGTTTTTTAAACTTATTTTTTCAATTAATTCTTTTAAAAATACAAAAATATTATTTGAATTTAATGGGTTTTTCAAACATATTTTTTTATATTTTTCAAAATATTTTTAAACTATATGTTCAAAACTTTATTTTATATATTTTTATTCCATGTTTTTGGATCCACGCACCCTAAGCGCACCGTTCCTGATCCTTACGCGATAGCATCCGCACATGGTATGCGTTGGGTACGTGTTTAGTGCGCGATCGCAATGCGACCGGTATGCGACTACCAACCTATATGCGACACGTTCGATGTATGTAACGCGACGTTTACGTGCTTCCGCGATGCCTCATCTGCGTCTATGATGTGGTAGGTGCACGGATCCCGCGAAATATTTAACTTTTAAAAAAACATATATATATGTATTTCATGTGAATATTAATTGAAGACAAACTCTAAAGTAGTCTTAAAACTAATATATTTTTACATCTAATCCTATAATTTTCTTTATTTCAATTTCGCTGATGCGCGCTGGGTGCGTCCTGCGTAAGCGCAGGGTGCACAGATCCCATGTGACCTGCAAAAAAAGAGACTTGATTGGTTCATTACACTTCCTATTCTTACTATTGAAAGACCCCACCCATTTCAATCAATCTTTGAGCTTCTTTGGAGGAACATCTCACACCTTAGAACTAGAAGAAACTTTTTGGGGAAGATTTCCACAGCTGCAATTTTTCTGAAGACAATGGCTTCTGCACAGCAGCCACCATCAGAATCAGACCATTCGTCCGATGAGGAATTTGTTATGGAACCTCCACGCCCAGAAAGATACACCTCTGTGGAGTGGAAATTTGTATTCCTTCCCAGAAGGACAAAATAAAACTTATTCAACTAAAGTGACATGTAAAATATGTCAAAGAGTGCTTTCCAGAGGAGATCCATCAAAAAAATACTCTTGTGGGACTGCGGGTATGTTAAAACACCTGAAGACTCTGCATCCCGTGAACCTGGCCAAGCAGGAATGCAGAAGACTCCGACAGCAGCCTCAGCCAGCAGTGGCAAGCACTTCTGCAGCATCACCATCAAGCACTCACCCGGACATACGTCCAGAATTTGGAAAACAAAAAATTAGTTGCATTAAATGTTCCAAAAAGTACAAAAAAATTAAAAAACAAAAATGAAAAAAAAAAAAGTTCTTTTAAGAACTAACTTTCCTGGTTTAAAAAAAGAGCTAAATTTCTTTGTTAGTGTGTGAAAGTTTAGATGAATGTATGTGTAGTACGTAATTGACTGAATGAATGCATTAGTAGCGTATGGTGAATGTATAAGTGCAGAACTATGAGGAAGTGCTGCAGCATCACACAGTAACCTCTTTAACTGCAGTGTGCTGTAGTACTTCCGAAGCACAGGGATGCAACATATGTACATAAATATGTTGCAAATCTATGCTTCTCTCTGCACGGCTGCTTAAACTGCAGCCATGTGGTGACACAGGCACCCTTGCCCCATAGTGCAAGGATATCTGTGTCATGTGCTGTTTGTTTTTCTACAGGAAGACACACCTTCCTGCAAAAAAACAATGAGAAAATGCATTTTTCTCCTTCAATGTATGCTGAACATTTCAGCATGCATTGAAGATATAAAATGTGGAGAAATTAAAACAGTTCTCCTTGCTGTGCTTTCTTACACCAATTTTAGAAGGGTGCAGCATTCACACACATATCGAGATTTATGATTTCTGATAAATCTAGACATGTGTCTTGTTCTATGAGTATTAAGTGCAATCATGCACAACAACACATATAGAACACCCTTTCAACACAAAGTGGTGTGCATGATGAGGTTGTATTTACATGGAGTATAAAAAGTGCACAGAGTGCCTTTTCCTCTCTTTGTAAATATGAAAGAGTATCTTGCACAATAACTATGTTACAAAAAGTGACATATTTCCTTGCGAATGATAGAAGGTAAGCACAGAGTTTTGTCTGCAAAGATGTTCAAAGAAGAATGATTGAAATAATTGCGGTCCTTCAATAGCTAAAATGGGAAATATTATGAACCCCTCAAATCTCTTTTTTTGCAGGTCACATGATATGTGATTATGATCAGATTTCAAAACTACATAGGTATAAACAGAGTGTTTTTAGAAACGTGTTTCAACTTTGTAGCTTCTTGCAGACCTCCTCATTCTGCATATTGAGACTTAGTTAAACTTACCTTCACAGTAATAGGAATAAAAAACGGTATACATTTTTTTCAGATTTTCATTCCAATCTAAATTCATATAAATTGCTTATTTTGAAATTTGGATCTGTGAAAGAAAAGGAAAAAAAAGTATAACATGTAATAATAAATTTTTTACAACACAGCATAATTTCCACAAAGTAATTTGTTTGCCTTTTTTGCTGTTCTCAGAATATATTAAATTTCACAAAAAATAGTGATTTCACTCGTACTCATCACTTAACAGCGGGCAAAAAAAAAACAATCACAAAGATTGTTAAAAAAACAACAACATGCTATTCTCAACAAAATACCACAATATACAAATCACAGATATATAAAATGCTTACAGCTAACAACATTTTATAAGTTTAACTTACAAAAACTGTAAATGTTGTCGCTTTAAAATATTCACCGAATCTAAGGATGAATTTTTGGAGGACGCACCACGCCCACAACGTTTTCCTTCAGTGGTGTGGACATTTTTTACTTTTCCCGAGGGGCAAACAAAGACCAATGTCACCTTGGTCACGTGCAAGATTTGCAAAAGAGTTCTGTTGCAAGGGGATCCTAACAAGAAATACTCGTACGGCACGGCAAGTATGATGAAACACCGAAGGACCCTTCATCCAAACAATCTTGCATCGAGAAGAGTGCAAACAGATGAGAAACACTCCTGTTCTGTATCTGTAAAAAAGAATCACAAATAAATGTATATTAATAACTTTCAAATGTATACTATTCCATTACTGTACAAACACATTTTATATAAAAACTGACTAAGAAGCTATAGCCCTGAACCACAAGTGTGACGATCGTTAAAACACTACATGCATAGTGCATACTACTTTGAAGCAGTTCATGCCCTAAAGGCTACCTCACTAAAAGACTACATGCTAACTGACTAAATGATTACAGTACTATAAGGAAACACACTGGGTGAGTGACAGGGTGTTTGCTAGAAGTGTATGAATACTAACTGGGGAATTGAAGGTGTGAAAGACAACTGTGTAGGTGATTAGAGGACTGCATGCATACTGGATAGGCATTTAAAGCAGTCCATGTGCTAAGGCCTGGCTCACTGCATGAGTACTTGGGTCCTGACTGAATGATTAGAGTGCAGCAAGGAGAGTGCCTGGGTGAATTTATAAGTGGTAGGCTTTTGGCGCAGGGAATGGATTAGTACTTGGTACTGAATGGGTCACTAGAGGAGTGCAAAGGGAGTGACAGGGTGTTTCCTGGAAGTGTATGGATACTGACTAGGGAATTGAAAATGTGAAAGACAAATGTATAGTATGGTAGAACACTGCATGCATACTGCATAGACATTTGAAGCAATCTATGTGGCAATGTATGGATCACAACATGAGTACTTGGAAACTGACTAAATCATCAGACTACTGCTAGGTTAGTGCCTGGGTAAAACTTTTAAATTTTCAGTTCTGGCACAGTGAAGAGAATAGTACATGGTACTGCACTTTAGTGTCAAACCCTGACTCATTTTACCAATGCAAACGAAAAGAATAGCTTCTAAAGCTACTAAAACTTGACAACATGACCGATTTTAAAACAGTTATCTGTCAGCAAATGCAATATGTTACCAAATGCTTCTCTCACAATGGTTCCTAAATGCACACAGACTCACAGTGTGATTCTAGACAAGCAACACTATCCCTAGCAGCTTACCAAAACTCATTCACTACTGTGGAACGGGTAAGGGGACTGCAAACAATCTACATATTTCAGTACTGCACTTTAGTGTCAAAGCATGAATCATTTTATCAATGCATAACCAAAGACTGGCTTCTAATGCTACTAAAACCTGATAACATGACAGGTTTTAAAATAGTTGTCTGTCACCAAATACACTATGTTACCAAATGCTTCTCTCACAGTGGTTCCCAAATGCACACAGACTCACGGTGTGATTCTAGACAACAACCACTATACCTAGGAGTTTACCAAAAATCATTCACTACTTTGTAAGTGGTAAGGGAACTGCACACAATCTACATATTTCAGGACTGAACTTTTGTGTCAAAGCCTACAGTCATTTAACCAACGCATAAGCAAAGACTGGCTTCTAATGCTACTAAAACTTTACAACATGACAGGTTTTAAAAAAGTTATCTGTCAGAAAATACACGATGTTACCAAATGCTTCTCTCACAGTGGTTCCCAAATACACACTAACTCACAGTGTGATTCTAGACAAACAACACTATCCCTAGCAGCTTACCAAAACTCATTCACTACAATGGAAGTGGTAAGGGAACTGCACACAATCTACATATTTCAGGACTGCACTTTTGTGTCAAAGCCTGACTCATTTAATCAAAGCATAAGCAAAAACTGCCTTCTAATGCTACTAAAACTTGACAACAAGACAGGTTTTAAAACAGTTATCTGTCAGCAAATCCCCGATATTACCACATACTTCTCTCACAGTGGTTCCCAAATGCACACAGACTCACAGTGTGATTCTCGACAAACAAAACTATCCCTAGCAGCTTACCAAAACTCATTCACTACTGTGCAAGGGGTAAGGAGACTACACACAATCTACATATGAAAGTACAGCACATTAGTGTCAAAGCATGACTTATTTTATCAATGCATAAGCAAAGACTGGCTTCTAATGCTACTAAAACTTGACAACATGACAGGTTTTAAAATAGTTATCTGTCAGCAAATACACGATGTTACCAAATGCTTCTCTCACAGTGGTTCCCAAATGCACGCATACTCATTGTGTGATTCTAGACAAACGACACTATACCTTGCACTATACCAAAACACATTTCTTCATCTAGAAGGAGTACTACATTTTAATATAGAAACATAACTCATTTCACAAATTCATAAACAATGACTGGTTTTTAATTCTATCAAAATATAAAAACAGCACAGTTATCTGTCTGCAAACACATGAAAAACACAAATGCTTATCATAGAATGGTTTCTACATGCACACACACTGTCAATAAGATTGTAGAGAAAAAAAGTACTCCCTACACTTTAGCAGGAGAAATACATTAGTCTGATTAAAATCAAAACAGTCTACATACATCCCCTCACAATTAAATAACTCACCTTTCAAGTTGTTTTGTAGATTAAGAAGTATATCAGTCACACACCAGATTTTCTTTTACAGAATCTCTGCACTGTGCACCTCTCAGCAAAAACAAAGAATGGAAAAGTTTCCCTTTCATTTTCCACACATATACATGTAAACATCAAATCACAATCCTTCACACATGAACTCAAAAGCAAACACACATTTCTATTGGTTAAACATTTCAACCCTTTCCAACTGAAATACATTTCAACCCTTCCCCCAATCTGCCTTCTGCCTGTTACCATAGAAACAGGTCAAGGAACACTGCACTGAGCACACAGGTCACAAGTTCAGCACACAATGTTACTAAACAAGACAGCAAGTGTGCTTGACTTTTCAACATATCAGCTTATCATATATAATGTTCCTTACAATCTGTTTTTCTTAACCAATAAGAATCATACCATTAAAAAACAGAAATATACACCCTACCTTTCAGTGTAGAAAGTAGTCATACAACCAATGATTTCTTGTCTTTTTTCAATTTTTATTTCCGTGGATCCGCGCACCCAATGCGAGAGAATCCGAGCACCCAACACGATAGGATGCTTGTATCGTGCGCGCATTTCGCCGTTTTTTTTTAAAAAAAGGGGGCCCCATGGGGTCCTTCTGGGACCCCCTAAGCACCTCTAGAGGACCAGAGTATTTCCACTCTGACCCCTTTATATGTTTTACACACTTATTCCCCTTGCTTCTTCAGCCTCTCTTCTACCGAGGCAGAAAATGGCCACCAACAGTTCCTGGTTTGGAATGTAGACAGACACTCGACAGCCAATTAGCATTCAGCGCGCGATCGGGAGGGTGGCGCTTGGTTCGGGGAGGGTGCGCTTACGGTGCGGGTAGGGTCCGCGGATCCTCCCCGGCCATAGATATATATGTACTTTTATCTCTAATTTTCTCAGGAACTACTGAACGGATTTACACCATTTAAGCAAAAGGCACGCGTCTGAACTGAGGACTACCTCTTTGCCAAATTTGGTGTCATTCCGTTCAGCAGTTCGGGCTGTAGCTGTGATCCTATGGGAAATTGCATGGGGAAAATGTGTTTTGGGAACCCACTTTTTTCTCGGCCCCCACTTGACGAATCACCACGAAACTTTCAGGGTAGGAGCGGAGCTGGACAAAAGGTTGGAAAATTTCATGATGATTCATCAACCGGCGCCAGACTTATTGGGAATAGAATGTTGCAGATTTCCTATGGAAAACAGGTCCTAACTATGACTACCTACTGGCGACCGTCAGAAGGTAATATACATACAAATATAAACATATATATAATCTGCATATCTATATAAATACAAATATAAATCATGCATACATATACATTTTTATATATAAGCATACATATGCATGTTATGTACATGAAAGTTTGAAAAACAATAATACAAGCAAAGCTAAAAAGCCACCTAATTAGAAACAGAATTGCTTTAACTTAAACGAGGGCGAGACCTTTTGCATTTTCAATGCTTGTTTACTTTGGTTCCATCAAGAAGGCATTCAGATGTGTCACACATTTGCCATAAATTCTGGATGTTAGCACTCTAGTTGCTCATTAGATCACTGTAGTAAAGCTGCTGCTCACCAGGGAAGTCTGCTGCTGGTATTAAAAGTGCATGTTTCAGTCTGCATGTCAGAATTTTTGAATAAAATAGAAAAGGATTTGAGAAGTCAAAATATTCCCTAATTTTTATTTCTGCAGCACTAATCATAATTTCTATTGCAAAATGAACCCCCTCATTTTGTTGCTTTGTAAATTAAATGTTTTAAGTGTTACCACTTTATTCCAATCAAGATGGCTTCAGGTGTGCCATACTTTTGTCATAAGGAAGACTGTTACACTCTAGTTGTTCTTTAGAACACTCTGGGACATTTTGTCATTGGGCTATACTTGGGCTACACCTGGGTGATATTTGTGCTACATTTGGGCTCTTTTGCCTCAGGTGGCCATCTTGGGAGACTTATTTGTTATGAAGTTTCCTAATTTCCTCATTTACTACAGTCTCCTCAGTAGGAAATGCTTTCAGGTTTTTTACTTTGATTCCATCAAGAAGGCATTCAGATATGTCACACATTTGCCATAAATTCGGAATGTTAGCACTCTAGTTGCTTATTAGATCAATGTAGTAAAGCTACTGCTCACCAGGAAAGTCTGCAACTGGTATTGAAAGTGCATGTTTCAGTCTGCATGTCAGAATGTTTTAATGAAATAGAAGAGGATTTGAGAAGTCACTCAAAATGTGCCCTAAATTTTCTTTTTTCAGCACTAATCATAATTTCTATGGCAAAATGAACCCCCACATTGTGTTCCTTTTAAATTAAACTATTCACTCTCTACTACTCACTCACTACTACTCTCTACTACTCACTCTCTAATACTCTCTACTACTCACTCTCTACTACTCGCTCTCAACTACTCACTCTCTACTACTCGCTCTCCACTACTCACTCTCTACTACTCGCTCTCTACTACTCTCTACTACTCACTCTCTACTACTCACTCTCTACTACTCTTCAACTCTCTACTTCTCTCTCTACTACTCACTCTCTACTACTCTCTCCTACTCTCTACCACTCACTCTCTACTACTACTACTCACTCTCTACTTCTCTCTCTCTACTACTCACTCTACTACTCTCTACTACTCTCTCTCTACTACTCACTCTCTACTACTCACTCTCTACTACTCACTCTCTACTACTCTCTACTACTTGCTCTCTACTACTCTCTACTACTCACTCTACTACTCACCCTATACTACTCTACTACTCTCTCTATTACTCACTCTCTACTACTCTCTCTACTACTCACTCTTTACTACTCTCTACTACTCACTCTCTACTGCACACTCTCTACTACTTGCTCTTTACTACTTGCCCTCTACTACTCTCTACTACTCACTCTACTACTCACTCTCTACTACTCTCTACTACTCACTCTACTACTCACTACTACTCACTCTCTACCACTCACTCTCTACTCCTCTATTACTCCCTACTACTCTCTCTCTACTACTCACTCTCTACTACTCACTCTCTACTACTCACTCTCTACTACTCTCTACTACTCACGCTCTACTACTCTCTCACTACTACTCACTCTCTACTACTCACTCTCTACTACTCTCTACTACTCACTCTACTATTCACTCTACTATTCACTCTCTACTACTCACTCTCTACTACTCTCTACTACTGACTCTCTACTACTCTCTCTCTACTACTCTCTACTACTCACTCTACTACTTACTCTCTAATACTCTTTACTACTCTCTCTCTGCTACTCACTCTCTACTACTCTCTACTACTCACTCTCTACTACTCACTCTCTACTACTCTCTACTCACTCACTCTCTACTGCTCTCTACTACTCACTCTACTACTCACTCTCTACTACTCTCTACTACTCACTCTCTATTACCCACTATCTACTACTATTTTCTACTCACTCTACTACTCTCTACTACTCACTCTATACTATTCACTCTCTACTACTCACTCTACTACTCTCTACTACTCACTCTCTGCTACTCTCTCTTCTACTCTCTACTACTCTCTACTATTCTCTACTACTCACTCTCTACTGTCTACTCTCTATTACTCATCCTCTACTCTCTACCTCTCTACCTCTCTCTCTACTACTCTCTACCTCTCTACCTCTACCTCTCTACCTCAACACCACTACCTCTACAACTATTCCTCTCTGCCTCTCTCTACCTCTATCTACACGCACACATATGCACAAATATATATTCATATATTTGCATATGCATTTATATATATGTATGTGTATATTACCTACTGGCAGTCGCCAGTAGATCGTTATAGTTAGGACCTATTTTCCATAGGAAATCCGCAACATTCTATTTTGAATAACGTTGGCGCCGATTGACGAATCTTTGCGAAATTTTCCAAACTTTTGGCCAGCTCCGGTCCGCTCCTATCCTGAAACTTTCACGGTCATTCGTCAAGCGGGGGCCGAGAAAAAAAGGGGGTCCCAAAACGCATTTTCCCCATGCATTTTCCCATCGGACCTGTTGACGCAGCTACAGCCCAAACTGCTGAATGGAATTACACCAAATTTGGCAAAGAGGTAATCCTCAGTTCAGACTCGTGCCTTTTGCTTAAATGGTGTAAATCCGTTCAGTAGTTCCTGAGAAAATTAGAGTTAAAAAGATAGATATATCTGGGCGGAGCCTAACAACACATCTCATCGTGAGATCTGATTGGTTGTCAGTACTTCATCCAAGAAGTGTTGGCAGCCATCTTGGGACCAATATACATGATAGCACCTCATTAAAAAGCATTGCAGTTAATAGAAGGTTTTAAGACTTTAGTTACATTATAAATAATTTGTTGAGTGTACCATACTCATTTTAGGAATTGTGGTGCGTTCTAAGGTGATTTTACCATGTGAAAAAGAATTCTGCTGTGATATCATGAATCATGTTTGAGAGAAAACTATTTTCTCATGCTTTTCCCACAGAGGTTTGGAAGGTGATCTATAAGCTAAACTGAGAGCATATTTTCTGTAAATTCACATTATCTTTCTCAGTCATGTGAGAATGAAGTCTGACATTCTCAGTAAAATATGTACATCCAACAAGGGCAGAGACTGTCAGTTGATTCCTTTGTGTTCTACTGCAGCTTCCCAGAGTGTTCCAAAGAACAACTCGAGCGCTAACAGTCCTACTTATGACACATGTATTGCACACCTGAAGCCATCTTGATTGGTATAAAGTGGTAACTCTTAAATTATTTAATTTAAAAAGGAACACAATGAGGGGGTTCATTTTGCCATAGAAAGTATAATTAGTGCTGCAGAAAGAAAAATTAGGGCACATTTTGAGTGACTTCTCAAATCCTCTTCTATTTAATTAAAAAATTCTGACATGCAGACTGAAACATGCACTTTCAATACCAGCAGCAGACTTCTCTTGTGAGCAGTAGCTTTACTACAGTGATCTAATAAGCAACTAGAGTGCTAACATTCTGAATTTATGGCAAATGTGTAACACATCTGAATGCCTTCTTGAAAACGATGGTTTTAGGCCCAGATCTCTGTACTGGGGTGAATGTATGACATTGTTCTGCATTCTGTCCATTAGTTGTTGTTTTTGCATTTGTCACCCCGAGTGGGACGGGTATGCTCAGACGTGAGTCCCGTGCTCTCCATGCCATTGGAATCAAGCTATCCTGGCTGAAGAGGGGTGAAACCCCGAAAACGGTCCTAGGATGCTTGTTTCCAGTCCAGGGAGGACCTGGCTTGGCAGTTCGGGCTGGACTGTTCCCATGAGGCACAGGTTCAAGACTGATTTGCATATGGCTGGGTTCAAACTGGAATGGCATGGTGAGCAAAAAAACGATGGATTTAGGCCCAGATCTCTGTACTGGGGTGAATGTATGACATTGTTCTGCATTCTGTCCATCAATTGTTGTTTTTGCATTTGTCACCCCGAGTGGGACGGGTATGCTCAGACGTGAGTCCCGTGCTCTCCATGCCATTGGAATCAAGCTATCCTGGCTGTAGAGGGGTGAAACCCCGTAACCGGTCCTAGGATGCTTGTTTCCAGTCCAGGGAGGACCTGGCTTGGCAGTTCGGGCTGGACTGTTCCCATGAGGCACAGGGTCAAGACTGATTTGCATATGGCTGAGTTCAATCTGGAATGGCATGGTGAGCAAACAAACGATGGATTTAGGCCCAGATCTCTGTACTGGGGTGAATGTATGACATTGTTCTGTCCATCAATTGTTGTTTTTGCATTTGTCACTCCGAGTGGGACGGGTATGCTCAGACGTGAGTCCCGTGCTCTCCATGCCATTGGAATCAAGCTATCCTGGCTGAAGAGGGGTGAAACCCCGAAACCGGTCCTAGGATGCTTGTTTCCAGTCCAAGGAGGACTTGGCTTGGCAGTTCGGGCTGGACTGTTCCCATGAGGCACAGGGTCAAGACTGATTTGCATATGGCTGGGTTCAAACTGGAATGGCATGGTGAGCAAAAAAACGATGGATTTAGGCCCAGATCTCTGTATTGGGGTGAATGTATGACATTGTTCTGCATTCTGTCCATCAATTGTTGTTTTTGCATTTGTCACCCCGAGTGGGACGGGTATGCTCAGACGTGAGTCCCGTGCTCTCCATGCCATTGGAATCAAGCTATCCTGGCTGTAGAGGGGTGAAACCCCGTAACCGGTCCTAGGATGCTTGTTTCCAGTCCAGGGAGGACCTGGCTTGGCAGTTCGGGCTGGACTGTTCCCATGAGGCACAGGGTCAAGACTGATTTGCATATGGCTGGGTTCAAACTGGAATGGCATGGTGAGCAAAAAAACGATGGATTTAGGCCCAGATCTCTGTATTGGGGTGAATGTATGACATTGTTCTGCATTCTGTCCATCAATTGTTGTTTTTGCATTTGTCACCCCGAGTGGGACGGGTATGCTCAGACGTGAGTCCCGTGCTCTCCATGCCATTGGAATCAAGCTATCCTGGCTGAAGAGGGGTGAAACCCCGAAACCGGTCCTAGGATGCTTGTTTTCAGTCCAGGGAGGACCTGGCTTGGCAGTTCGGGCTGGACTGTTCCCATGAGGCACAGGGTCAAGACTGATTTGCATATGGCTGGGTTCAAACTGGAATGGCATGGTGAGCAAAAAAACGATGGATTTAGGCCCAGATCTCTGTATTGGGGTGAATGTATGACATTGTTCTGCATTCTGTCCATCAATTGTTGTTTTTGCATTTGTCACCCCGAGTGGGACGGGTATGCTCAGACGTGAGTCCCGTGCTCTCCATGCCATTGGAATCAAGCTATCCTGGCTGTAGAGGGGTGAAACCCCGTAACCGGTCCTAGGATGCTTGTTTCTAGTCCAGGGAGGACCTGGCTTGGCAGTTCGGGCTGGACTGTTCCCATGAGGCACAGGGTCAAGACTGATTTGCATATGGCTGAGTTCAATCTGGAATGGCATGGTGAGCAAAAAAACGATGGATTTAGGCCCAGATCTCTGTACTGGGGTGAATGTATGACATTGTTCTGCATTCTGTCCATCAATTGTTGTTTTTGCATTTGTCACCCCGAGTGGGACGGGTATGCTCAGACGTGAGTCCCGTGCCATTGCCATTGGAATCAAGCTATCCTGGCTGAAGAGGGGTGAAACCCCGAAACCGGTCCTAGGATGCTTGTTTCCAGTCCAGGGAGGACCCGGCTTGGCAGTTCGGGCTGGACTGTTCCCATGAGGCACAGGGTCAAGACTGATTTGCATATGGCTGGGTTCAAACTGGAATGGCATGGTGAGCAAAAAAACGATGGATTTAGGCCCAGATCTCTGTATTGGGGTGAATGTATGACATTGTTCTGCATTCTGTCCATCAATTGTTGTTTTTGCATTTGTCACCCCGAGTGGGACGGGTATGCTCAGACGTGAGTCCCGTGCTCTCCATGCCATTGGAATCAAGCTATCCTGGCTGTAGAGGGGTGAAACCCCGTAACCGGTCCTAGGATGCTTGTTTCCAGTCCAGGCAGGACCTGGCTTGGCAGTTCGGGCTGGACTGTTCCCATGAGGCACAGGGTCAAGACTGATTTGCATATGGCTGGGTTCAATCTGGAATGGCATGGTGAGCAAAAAAACGATGGATTTAGGCCCAGATCTCTGTACTGGGGTGAATGTATGACATTGTTCTGCATTCTGTCCATCAATTGTTGTTTTTGAAAGAAAAATTAGGGCACATTTTGACTTCTCAAATCCTCTGCTATTTCATACAAATAAAAAATTCTGACATACCAGCAGCAGACTTCCCTGGTGAGCGGTAGCTTTACTACAGTGATCTAATGAGCAACTAGAGTGCTAACATTCAGAATTTATGGCAAATGTGTGACATATCTGAATGCCTTCTTGATGGAACCAAAATAAAAAACTGAAATAGCCCAATGACAGAAGTGTGCAAAACACTTATTTTTTGTGTATTTGCAGTTTTATATAGTGCAAAATTGTCAGGTATTGGAGTGCTTTACATGAGCATTGGTTACATCACACAGATCAAATTCATTTTGGTTGTAGACATGGGGAGAATAATTGATTTGACCAGAATCACAGAATGTCGAGCTGAAGCAGAAGCTCCAACCTGGTTCCCCAGTTGCAAAGTCTGTAGCTCTGGAAGTAACACCACATCCTCTCCCCTAGGTGCAACATTCAATCAAGTGGTCAACTGGATAAAAAAACATAATTAAAAGTTCTTTGTCGCTATTTGAAAACTCAGAAAATATGTCCTCAATTTAGTTTTTTAGAGCACTAACCATAATTTTGATTCAAATAGGACCCTCTCATATATGTAATTTCTAAAGGAAATGCTGTAGGTATTACAGTTTTGATTACATCGAGATGACGTCAGGCGTTCCACACTTTTGTAATAAATATAGAATGTTAGCAATCTAGTTGTTCATTGGGATACTGTTGAGAGGCAGAGGCCAGGGGCACGGACTCTGAAAATTGAAGGCTGGTAGGAGAGTGCAGAGGCAAACATTTGACCACACTGTGCAGGCAGGAAGGGCAGTGGCAGCACAATAGACTATGGAGGGCAGTGGAAAGAGGGGCAGGGGCAACACACCAACAATACAGGACTGGCAAGAGAGGCTCTGGCAATTTAGTAGACCATTGTGGGCAGAAGGAAGAGGCAGTGGTAGTACAACCATACATGCCAACAGACCCGTTTCAGCCAGGAAACGTCCAATGTTTTTAAGCTCAAATGGGCTTTATTTGATCTGTCTCCTGTCTACAATCTCCTCTTTTTCAATGTAACTCAAAGGGGAAAATCAATACCCCAGTTTTTTTCCAAAATCTCCCTCTTACCAAGTTCAAAATGTTCGCAAGTATGGTACATTGGATCATGGTAGGCAAGAGGAATTGGGGTAGGGACATGGACTCGGATAACAGAGGACAGGAGGGACATGGGGAGGTGCACCAGGGTTTGCAGCAGCACAATACACCACACAGGGAATGCGGGACGGGAGTGCAGCACAACAATCAATAGAAAGCAATAGGGAGGGGACAGGACCATGCACATGGACAACAGAGAACAGAGGGGAAAGAGGCAATGGTAGCTAGCTGACCATAATGGACAGACAGGAGAGAAAGCTGCAGCATAACAGACCATAAAGGGCAGGAGGGACGGATCAGGGGCATTACAAGGGAACAGACAAGCCAGGAGGGAGGGAATAGGGGTCTGCACATAGAAACAGAGGGCTGGGGGCAAGTGGGCAGGGCAGGAGCAGCAAGATGACCATGGAGGTCAGGCAGGATGGGCACTAGAAACAAGACACACCATGGAGAGCAACAATGCGACTATGATGGCATACACACAGACTATGGAGGGAAGGTGGGAGGGGGTCAGGGGCAGCTAGCTACCACACAGGGAAGGTGGGAGGGGCCATGGCAGCACAGAAGACCATGCATGGCAAGCGGGAGAATTACTGGCAGCACAATGGGTCTGATGGGCAAGAAGGAGGGTGCAGGGGCATGCACAAAGGACCATGGAGAATAGAAGGGAGGGTCAGGACCTGGTCACAGACAAGAGAGTTCAGGGGAAGGGGCCTCACAACAAGACAGCGCGGGGCAGGCAGGAGGAGCAGTTGCAGCACAACAGACCAGGGAGGGAAGAAGGGTGTGGCAGTAAAATGGACCATGGAAGACAGGAGGAAGGGGATAGGGGCATGGCATGTGGACAGGCAGGGTGGAGGTGGCAGGGACAGGTTACAGTCATCTGACAATGCTAGGCAGGTGGGAGGGAAGTGACAGCTAAACAGAACACTCAGAGTAGATAGGAGTGGCAGGTCCATGGAACATGGTGGGCAAAAAGGATGGAGCAGGGGCATGCACAAAGACATCGGAGGGCAGGGGGAAGGAGAATAGGGACAGCAAGCTAAGCACAGAGGCTAAGCAGGAGGTCAATGATGGGCCATAGAATTAGGCAATGGAGGGCAGGAGTGGACTGGTATATCATGCTAAATGGAGGGCAGTGGCAGCACGTCAGACCATGAATGGCAGGAGGGAGGAGGCTAGTCCATGGATTCAGACAACAGAGTATAGGTAGAAGGTGGATGGGGCAGCAAGCTAACTGTTCAGAGAAGGTGGGTATTAGGAACTTTATTATTTTAAAAATGTGTGTCTGTGCGAACTACTTAAAATATGAACAAGTATGCAGCATAATCTCACTTTTATTCAGGAAGAAGAGGATGTTTGTGACTGTGACTCCGGACTCACTTGGCAGAAACACCCCCTGACCCTCCCCCTCATCGCAAAATGTAATGCCCATGAAAAGGGTAGGTGGACGCAGTGTTATATAGAACATAGTCCTGAGAGCATGATTGAAAATCAAAACTAGATATAGTATATGGTATAAACTATGCACCAAAAAGTGTGATTTAAGATGAACCGGGCCGTGAAATATACTATGAAATACATTGTGCGCAATGAAAGATTCATTGGAGAGCGCGAGATAGCACAGGCACTTGCGCGTGCTATGCGATATGCGCCTTGGAGTGTAATATGCACAGGGCAGTGTTGTGTAACCTAACTAGTCTCGAAAGTTGTAATATAAAATATGTGCTGGGGAGTGTAACGTTGCCTATGCACTGTGACAAAGATATGGATCCCAGATTGTAATATGTACGGCATAGCGCTGTGCGTTATAACATAGGCATCGAGGAAGGCACGTTAGATGGGGCAATATAACCTGTGCGAAGGCAAGTGTGGCATGACATATTCACGGGGTGGTGTTACAGTGTACATGGGCTCGACAGTGTGATAGCATACGCACTAGCTGGTGGAATACAACACGGAGGTGTGTGGCACTCGGCAGGCACTGGTGGGTGTAACACAGCATTGGGCTCAGCCAGGAGCACGCTGTGACTCTCAAGTGAGGTTCGTCTCCCTTCCAGAGAGTAAAATAAAAAGTATTACACATCCGGCGGAGGATGTGTGTTTTATTAACAGCGAGGGGGGTTTCTTGCATAGTTTGGTCGAATTTTCATCGAATCCCCTTTGAATGCTTGGTGTGCGTGTGTATTAAATGTGCCCGTCAATAGCTACCCATGTTTGTATAAATAAACAACAAGGGTGTCTACTTGGAGGGTACCCACCGGCGGGGGTGCCGGTATTAGGCGCGGTGGGCGTCAAACACATCAGAGCTTCACTAGCAGTGTAAATACATTCCACGTGGATTCATTGTATGCATAGTCGCCTTTTAATGACTATCACGCAAATCGTCATGGTGATAGGTACATACGATTTGTCCAGCATGTCCTAGGTGTTTCTATAAATATATATTTTTTTAAAATAATAAAAAACAAAGGCCGGCCCCGGGGGATGGGGTCCCCGGGGCCATAAGTGGCCTGAAGAGGGGGGCAACGCAGCCCCCCTCCTAAAGAATAAAAAAAAAAAAGGCCATGACCCGGGGCCAAATTTATTTTTTATATCAAAAAAAATTAGGGTGCAGCCTGTGGCAGAAGGGGGGCCACACAGTTCTCCTTCTTAAAAAAAATAAAATAAATAAAAGACCGGCATCGCACCGGAGGCCACACCCCCTCCTAGCAGCACTCTGCAAACGCGCCCCCTGGCCAGTTGTAAATTGGGGAATTAATTCCCCTTTAATACTGAAGGTCCCTGAGGGCCAAGTAGCCCAACAGGTATCTCCAGGGAGCTGCGTTGCAGACAGGTGTTCTGAGGCCACGCCCCTTTTTACACCTCAATGCAACGCAGCTCTGTGGCACTTACTGGAGGTACCTAGTGGGCTAGTTTGACCCTAGGGACCCTTAGGATTCAAGGGGACTTAATCTCTCAACTTAGAACGCCCACAGGGCGCATTTACACAGTGGTGAAGAGAGGGGACGGGGCCTGAGGTGACGTGTGCAAACACGCCCTATGGCGCGTTTTAAGTTGGGGAAATAATTCCCCTTCAATCCTGATGGACCCTGAGGTCCAACTAGCCCACCAGGTGCTTCCAGTAATCGCCACTGCTCTGCGTTGCAGAGAGGTGGGGCAGGCCATGCCCCTTTTTACACCTCTGTGCAATGGCGCTTACTGGATGTACCTAGAGGGCTATTTTGCCCCTAGGGACCCTCAGGATTCAAGGGGACTTAATCTCCCAACGTCAAAAACGGCCACAGGGCGTGTTTACACAGTGGGGAAGGGAGGGGACGGGGCCTGAGGTGATGTGTGCAAACACGCCCTATGGCGCGTTTTAAGTTGGGGAAATAATTCCCCTTCAATCCTGAGGGCCCCTGGGGGCTAACTAGCCCACCAGGGGCTTCCACTAAGCGCCATTGAGCTGCTTTGCAGAGAGGTGGTCCAGGGCGTGCCACTTTTTGCACCTCTCTGCAATGCAGGTCTGTGGCGCTTACTGGAGGTACCTAGTGGGCTAGTTGGACCCTAGGGACCCTCAGGATTCAAATGAACTTAATCTCCCAACTAAAAATGGCCACAGGGCGTGTTTACACAGTGGTGAAGGGAGGAGACGGGGCCTGAGTTAACGTGTGCAAACAAGCCCTGTGGCGCGTTTTAAGTTGAGGAAATAATTCCCCTTCAATTCTGAGGGACCCTGGGGGCCAACTAGCCCACCAGGTGCTTCCAGTAAGTGCCACTGCGCTGCGTTGCAGAGAGGTTGGCTAGGCCGTGCCCCTTTTTACATCTCTCTGCAACGCAGCTCTGTGGCACTTACTGGAGGTACCTAGTGGTCTAGTTGGACCCTAGGGACCCTCAGGATTCAAGGGGACTTAATCTCCCAACTTAAAATGGCCACAGGGCGTGTTTACACAGTGGGGAAGGGAGGGGACGGGGCCTGAGGTGACGTGTGCAAACACGCCCTGTGGTGCGTTTTAAGAGGTAGTTTTAATCCCCTGCCCTATTATATACTAGGGGCTTACAGAGGAGGTCATGCTAATCACAGGGGGACCCCAACACATAGTGTTCCTTAGTGTATGTAGGTGTTTTCACTGTATTCTGAGTGTCTTTTAACATAGCACTGGCTCTAGGACTGGTTAGTCAGACTCAGTTACCACTAGTATCCGTCTGAAAAAGTTGAGGGTACAGGATGATTTTGTAACGAGGCTTCTTTCTGCTCTTCTGTTTGTTCTTTCTGCACGTGATCCTTCTTCCTGCACTTTTCTTCGTCTTTGAGGACTTCTGTTGCTTCTTTCTGCATTTCTTTTTTTTCTTTCTGTGCATTTTTTCTTCTTTCTTCACATGTCCTATCTCTGTAGGCATAGTTAGAAATTAGTATTTAAAAAACCTTTGAAATTCACTGAAAAAATCATAGGTTTCAGGCACATTATAGTTAGGAATTAGCATTTAAAAAACCTTAGAAATTCACTGAAAAAAACATAGGTTTCAGGGGCCTTATAGTTAGCTGGACTTTTCACTCGTACAAAACCATTGAAATTCCCCCGTTATAGTTAGTTCAGCTAATTATAACTCGCGCGCCCGCAATGCACTGCTGATGACGTCACATATTACATCACTCATGACATGGTCAGTGACATCACTCATGACATCACTGATGACATCTCAAATGACATCACTGATGACATCACTGATCTGATGACATCATCCATGTGATAGAGTGGCAGACCTCCTCTCCCCCAATATAACCTTTGATACACACATTCAAAAATAAAAACTAAAATTTTCAAAACAATGGACATACCAATACCAGTTACAACAACCTATTCAGTAATTCTAAGATCCACATACACATCCACTCATTTACTAACAGTCCTATACAGTCACTCATACATGTACTCACTCATCATATGTACTCATACACCTATACATCCTGTTACACAACGCCACTCATCCATAGAGTTACTCACACACATAGTCACTCATGCTAATAAAGAATCAAACATCCATTTACTTGCATATACAGTTATACACACACCACCACACTTACTTCTACAGAAACTTACACATACTTAGTCTTTTAAACAATCACTTATAGAAACACATACATATTCATACAGGAACACTTTCAATCTCTCACTCTCACATATACTCACTTATATACACCAATAGTCACATATACTAGTTTAAAACATATGTAGTTACTCATAAAGACACTATTGAGACAGTCATACACTCACTAACACACCCATGCACACACTCATCCACCCATACAGTCCTGCACACATGCTGTCTTCAACACATACAAACAGTGAGTCACTCATTCATGCACCTATGCACTACGTAATACCCCCACCGAACCATACACTCATACTGATACTCACAAAACCAACTAATAACCTATATAGACACTCATGTAGCTACTCACCAACCCATGCAGCCACTTATACACAAAGTGAGAGACTGATAAAGATATTTACATATTTAAACATTACTCACTAAGCCATATATACACTAAGATACACTTAATCAGTCAGTTATACAATCAATTTTTCAAAAACAAATCATCCATTTAAACACTTATATACCCATTTATTCTTCCATCGACCTTGAGATATACATATATAAAACATATGTAATTTTCTGAAAAACACACATTCACTGGATGATGTCATCAGTAGGCCTGGGCTAAATTTCCGTTCCGCTCGCGGAAATTGCGATAATTTGACATTTTCGCGTTCCGCGGAGAGCGCGAAAATGTCAAAATTTCCGCATTCCGCAGCTTAGCGATAATTTGGTTCTTGCTCGCGCTGTAAAATAATACATTCTCGCGCGCGCGCGATCACCTTACCTGAATCCCCGCATTCGCCGACAAGTTTTCCCGATCCGGTCGCGTTCTCCACGAGATGTTGGATTGTTGGTAGCTTTTTGCGCTGTCTCGCAACAGTTCGCGCCCGCAGTAACGTCATGCGTCGCACGATCACGTCTTTCATCTCGCGATCATGCACCGCGAGAAGAGTGAAAACAAGATGGCCGCGCCCGCAAGCAACCGCATGGGTAAGTTGGCGAGCCGCGAACATGCAGAAAATACCGCGAACGGGCAGGAAAAAAACTTCCGCATCTTCGCGATATTTCCGCGAGTTTGTGGAGATTTTAAACTTTTTCGCGATAATTTGCGAAAGTCGCTTTCGCAAATTCCGCCCACCCCTAGTCATCAGTGATGTCATTTGAGATGTCATCAGTGATGTCACTGACCATGTCATGAGTGATGTAATATGTGACGTCATCAGCAGTGCATTGCGGGCGCGCGAGTTATATTTAGCTGAACTAACTATAACGGGGGAATTTCAATGGTTTTGTACGCGTGTAAAGTCCAGCTAACTATAACGCCCCTGAAACCTATGTTTTTTTCAGTGAATTTCTATGTTTTTTTAAATGCTAATTCCTAACTATAGCGTGCCTGAAACCTATGGTTTTTTCAGTGAATATATATATACATACATATATAAACATATATATAATCTGCATATCTATATAAATACAAATATAAATGCATGCATACATATACATATACATATATGCATGCATATGCATGTTATATGCATGAAAGTTTGATAAACAACAATAAAAGCAAAGCTAAAAAGCTGCCTAATTACAAACAGAATTGCTTTAACTTAAATGAGGGCGAGACCTATTGCATTTTCAATGCTTGTTTACTTTAGTTCCATCAAGAAGGCATTCGGATGTGTCACACATTTGCCATAAATTCAGAATGTTAGCACTCTAGTTGCTCATTAGATCACTGAAGTAAAGCTACTGCTCACCAGGGAAGTCTGCTGCTTGTATTGAAAGTGCATGTTTCAGTCTGCATGTCAGAATTTTTTAATGAAATAGAAGAGGATTTAAGAAGTCATTCAAAATGTGCCCTAATTTTTCTTTCTGCAGCACTAATCATACTTTCTATGGCAAAATGAACCCCCTCATTTTGTTCCTTTTTAAATTAAATGTTTTAAGAGTTACCACTTTATTCCAATCAAGATGGCTTCAGGAGAGCCATATGTTTGTCATAAGTAGGACTGTTAGCACTCTCGTTGTTCTTTGGAACACTTTGGGAAGCTGCAGTAGAACACAAAGGAATCAACTGACAGTATCTGCCCTTGTTGGATGTTCATGTTTTACTGAGAATGTCAGACTTTATTCTCACATGACTGAGAAAGATAATGTGAATTTACCGAAGATATGCTCTCAGTTTAGCTTATAGATCACCTTCCAAACCTCTGTGGGAAAAGCATGATTCATGATATCCCAGCAGAAGGCTTTTTCACATGGTAAAATCACCTTAGAACATACCATAATTCCTAAAAATAGTATGGTACCATCAACAAATGATTTATAATGTAACCAATGTCTTAAAACCTTCTATTAACTGCAATGCTTTTTAATGCGGTGCTATCATGTATATTGGTCCCACAATGGCTGCCAACGCTTCTTGGAAGAAGTGCTGACAGCCAATCAGATCTCACGATGAGATGTGTGATTAGGCTCCACCCAGATACATATGTGATTTTACTTTTGATTTTCTCAGGAACTACTGAACGGATTTACACCATTTAAGCGAAAGTCACGACTCTGAACCAAGGTCTACCTTTCTGCCAAATTTGGTGTAATTCCGTTCAGCAGTTCAGGCTGTAGCTGCGACTAAATGTCCCTATGGAAAATCGCATGGGGAAAACACGTTTTTGGACACCGCTTTTTTCTCGGCCCCGGCTGATGAATCACCCCGAGACTCTCAGGATAGGAGCGGACCGGAGCGGGCCTCAAATTTTGAAAATTTCACAAAGATTCATTAACCGGCGCCAAAGTCATTTTAAATAGAATGTTGCGGATTTCCTATGGATAATAGGTCCTAACTATAACTACCTACTGGCAAACGCCAGTAGGTAATATATATATATATATTCACTGAAAAAACCATAGGTTTCACACATGTTATAGTTAGCTGTACATTTCACTCGTAAAAAAACAATGAAAT
This sequence comes from Triturus cristatus, assembly GCF_964204655.1. Classification (NCBI taxonomy): domain Eukaryota; kingdom Metazoa; phylum Chordata; class Amphibia; order Caudata; family Salamandridae; genus Triturus; species Triturus cristatus. Next base: position 541,113,061 of record NC_140594.1, on the reverse strand, counting down.
TCCCCCGTTATAGTTAGTGCAGGCAACTATAAGTCACGCGACCGCAATCCTCTACTGATGATGTCAAATATTACATCACTGATGACATATGTGTCTTTATGAAAAATAAATATTTGTAATATATGTATAGCTAAAGATACAGTATTAGCATCAACAGAGGATTGCGGTCGCGTGAGTTATAGTTGCCTGCACTAACTATAACGGGGGAATTTCATTGGTTTTTTACGAGTGAAATGTACAGCTAACTATAACATGTGTGAAACCTATGGTTTTTTCAGTGAATTTGCAAGGTTTTTTAAATGCAAATTCCTAACTATAACGTGTGTGAAACCTATGGTTTTTTCAGTGAATTTGTACGGTTTTTTAAATGCAAATTTTTTTGGGAGATTTTTTGTAAACCTATGTATAAAATAATATATGTACTATATCCTGCATTATGGAAAGGTTTTTTTTTTTTTAATGCATTTTTTTCCGTGCGCGTACGGTAAGCTGACGCTACGCGCTCCGTACGTCATAAGTACGGTGCGCGTACGTAATAGGATACGCGTACGGTAACCTGACGCCACGCGCTCCGCACGTCATAAGTACAGCGCGCTTACGTGATACGTACGTGACGTACGCGTACACGCGGAAGCAACGTCGCGGTTACGCAGGGGCGTGTAATGCGCATGCGTGAGTGCATCTTACGTACGCGCTCCGTAAGCGCTCCGTAAGCGTCACGTTTGCGCATGCATACTTGTTTACGAGCGCGTACCGTAAGCTTACGGAGCACGCACGGTAGGTCATGTGATCCACAAAGAACACTTTTCATTGGTTGAAATTACTTTCAGTTCCAGAAACTTCCCACACCACACCCATTCCCCTCATTACTGCTTGAAAGAACACTTTTCATTGGTTGAAACTACTTTCAGTTCCAGAAACTTCCCACACCACTCCCATTCCCCTCATTACTGCTTGTGATTCTCTAGGAGAAGGAGCTGAATTGTCTTTGGGATACAATGGCAGAACAGCAGACCTCTTCTGAGAGTGAGGCTAGCAGTACCACCATCATCCAGAGAAGGAGGAAACAGAAGAATTCTTTTGTATGGGAGTATTTTACTTTTCCAGAGGGGGAGAAAAAGGTCAATGCTCCATTGGTCACTTGCACACTTTGTGACCGTGTTTTATCAAGAGGAAATCCAAGGAAAAAGTATTCCTTTGGAAATCACTCTATGATGAGACACCTTTGGGATAAACATCCCAGGACCTTTGCTCGACATACTGGATAAAACTCTTCAGTAAGTTACCAGAGCCCAGCCTCAGAAGCTCAGCCGAGTACATCATCGGCAGCTCAGCTGAGCCCTTCCTCTGAGGTGGGAGCATCACCTTCTTCTGCTCCTCTGGACGTTAACCCTCGATTTGGGAGGGTTGTAATGAGGTGTATAACGTGTTCTGGTCTTATTGTTTTTGGGGAGACCAGTGTTCCCCTTATTAACAATAAGATAGACCAGCACGTTTGTAGACGCTCATAATATTCCCATTCTTTCTTTCCTCCATCCCTCTATGAACCCAACGGCTCTTTTAAGAGCCAACCTTACCTCACAATTTTTTATTTTTTTTAAGCTTTCCTTTTTGAAAAAATGTTTTTGCCGTGCGCGCACGGTACGCTTAATTACGCGAATTTCGCGGAATTTCTCCGTTTACGCCGTGCGCGTACGCTGCGCGCATTCGGCGATTTTTAAAAAAAAAAATTAAATTCATTTTTTGCCCTTGGGGGTCCTTCTGAGACCCCCTGACAAAGGCTAGGGGGTCAGGAACTGTCCAGCCTGCCCCCTTTTCACGTTATCCACCTTTGTTTTTCACCCCCTCAGACTGCGAGAGACAAAATGGCGGCCGACACTTCCTGATTTCGACCTATTCGAATGTTTACTTTGATCTAACAACCAATCAGAATCTCGCTCGCGCACGGCACCGTGCGCGTACGGTAAGCTTACCGTAAGCGCACGGAGCGCGCCCACAGATATATATATTGATTTAAATGCTATTTTCTCAGGAAATACTGAACAGATTTACACAAGACCTGCAAAAGGCACATCCCTGACCTGAGGGCTACCTCTCTGCCAAATTTCACATAATTCTGTTCAGCCGTTCGGGCTGTAGCTCGGACTAAAGGTCCTATGGAAAAATGCATGGGGAAAACGCGTTTTGGGACCCCCCTTTTTTCTCAGCCCCCGCTTGACGAATCACCCCGAAACTTTCAGGGTGGGAGCGGAGCGTAGCGCCCCATTAGTTTTAAAAAAAATCGCGAGGATTCGTCAACCGACGCCAAAGTTATTCCAAATAGAATGTTGCGGATTTCCTATGGAAATGAAAATACGAAGGTATGCTGTTCCTAGAGAGGCTGTTAAAGATTGGGGAAAGAAGTAGGTCAGGAGAAGGTCTCTCCTTCTGGAAAAAGACCCTCACACATCCGGCAAACAAGCTGTCACGTATCGTCAGCAGGTGGCCCAGATGTCAAGTATCATCATCAGGTCTGCTCCGAATCGGGGCGGCGCTGCAATCCCCGATCGGCGACCTTAGAGGCGCCTTTTAGTGGAGATCTTTATTCCATTCATTGCCGGTTGGTGCGTGCAAGTGAGGGCCCTATTGTGATGTGCGTGTGAGACTAAGTGTGTTTAAAATAAGTAGTGGAGATCCTAGAAAACAAGTTTTAATAAAAGAGGTCCCACTCTTAATTAAGAACAGTAACATGCGTAATCTTACAGTGAGGGTGTCTGAATTACGCTCTAGTGAATAATGGTCAACATGTTTCTTGCATCGGTCAGGTTGACCGCAATTCTTCAGGACCAGAAAGTTCACACACTTATTGGTAGTGGTAGCAACTAATACTTACCACCGATACAGCACCCTAATAAGTGGTTACTTTAAGCTATGAAATCATACGCCTGTAAAGAAAAATAGGTGAAAACAAAGAAGGTACATGTTAAGTACACATATTTACTCAAACCAATCTTAATTTCTAATTGCCTCATAAACTGCACCCACAAGGTGTCATGCAGTATTGGTGATGTGCGCAATTATCACATGCTAAATAGTGATCTCTAAAAAACTATATGACTAAGGTAATGCAATAATCAAGTATGACGCTCTAAACTACAGAAATGGTGAGTAAAAAAATTATGTTTTTACCGTGTTAGATGGATCATAACACGAATGGGGAATAACATCAAGGGGAAGTAACACTCACCCTGGTGTTCCAGGTTTCTGGTGTCAGCGAGATGGCGTAGAGAAAAACACTGAAAAGTGCAGTGTTCTATTGACAGGAACGCGCCCTCCAAAAAATATAAGAGGGGTGCAAATGAGTCAGTCAGGTTGATGTGACTAGAACTAATAGTTATAATAATGCTCACAAGTTAGTCACAAAATGCAATATTCTTAGAAATCCCTCGTAGGGACTACAACCAGGAGATCATGAGATCGAGGTAAGGACAGTGGAACGGTCTATATTTATCTTAACGAGAGGATAATAGTCTCGTCCTGATAATATACATTCATGGATTAGACTGGGTATCAAGCTCAACCTCAGACCGTAGTTAGTACTTACGGCAATCCGTGGTTCCGGATGTCTTTGTTCCTACCCTCTGACCGCGCCAGCTCGGTGGACAACTCTGGTTGCTGGCGCGACATATACATAGGCCCTTAAGGCCAATCGGAAACGCCGGCTCATCGGTGTATTACCAGAATCCAGCATGTCCGGGAGCTAAGCCTGTCGTCACTGGTTCTAGGGTCCGGTCAGGTGGTGGTTCAGAAGCCAATCGGCTTGAAGTAGCAGGAGCGACAGCCAATGGAAGATGAAGTTAGCTTCCTGCAACTAATGGCAACTGTCACTAGGTAACGAGGTGTTGTGTACGATGTATCGAACCTCGTAACGCCGAGTCGATTGTAGTTGGGCATGAGACAAGGCGTGTCGCTGATCAGTGCGTCGATTCGAAGAAAAGGGGGGAATAGTCAGCGTCGAGTGGTTGACACAGGAATGGTTGGGGTCAACAGATTGACAATAGAGCCCTCGGTGTCGTCCTCGCACAAAACGCTCAAAAGGTAACGTGCTAGCGTATTAGAGCGGTTTCATAGTGTTCATAAATGTGTTGCGAGTGACGTGAACCCAAGAATGTAGTCAAGTAGAGCATACACCTCATCGGTTAACATAGTCAAAGAAAGTTTATAGACCACAAATATGCCTAAAGTGCATCAACACAGTAGGGAAAGGGGCGGACCTTCAACAATGGTGGGCACTGCTTATTTGAGTAGCGAGTGTTACACCTATCTGGGGGACGAAAACATAAGTCAGAGAACAACAGTGTCAAGATCAATTGTACCATACCCCAAAACGGGTCAGCATTGTCTCGCTAGGTCACCTGTTATCTGATGTGCGCCCAGAAAGATGGTTCCTAAATTCAAAGGCCAGTAAGTAGTAAATCATCAGGTATTAAGAAGGCTAGACCAAGGGATATCTTCATTCAGTCCTCCCAGGTGAGATGATAATCTCATGACCCACCTTTGTTCAACAGAGAACAATTTAGCTCTACTAATGTTTTTAAAAGATTGGAGGACCGTCCACCGTAGAGAATCAGGGGCATGTTTTTTGTCAAAGAAATGGGTTGTCATTTTGGTGTTGACTTTGTTACACCTAAAATTGCTCCGGTGTTCAATGATTCTTGTTTTAACCGGTCTTGTCGTCATCCCTATGTAGGGGAGATTGCAAGGGCATGAGATTAGGTAAATACAATTTGGGGTATTGCAATTGGTATGAGTTCTGTGCTGCCATGTGAACCCATTTGGAAACTCAATGTTCTTCATAATTTTGGTGAGGGGGCAAACAACACATGAACCGCAAGGATAATGTCCCATTACGGGAGGTAAATTCCATAAAGTTGCCTGTTTGGTGTTGTTATGTTGTTTGGGTCTCGTGTGTACAAGCCTGTCTTTAAGGTTGGAAGTGCGTTTGAAAGCAAACCTGGGGGTAGTCAATGAAAGTGTCCCGGTGTTAAGAATATTCCAATGCTTTCTAATGATGTTTCTCAGTTTTGTCGAATTCGGCGTGTATGTAGATACACAGGTCAGGCAATCATCGCTGGTACGTTCCCTTGGTTCCAAGAGCCCTTCCCTATTGTTATTGCGGGCCCGTTTAAATGACTTCTTTACATAATGACTACGATATCCCCGTTGGAGGAGACTGTTAGTCAGAATAGAAGATTCCTGTATGAAGTCAGGCAAGGAAGTACAGTTCCTCCTGATACGGAGGAACTGTCCAAAAGGGAGATTTCGCTTAAGAGCAACAGGGTGGTAGCTATCAAAATGTAGCAAACTGTTTCGATCGGTGGACTTACGATGGAGTGTTGTGCTCATCATCTGATCATTAAGTAGGATCAAGAGGTCCAGGAAAGGGATTTGTTTGTCAGATATTGTATGGGTAAACCGCAGATAAGGGTTTAAGGTGTTAACCCATGTACAAAATTCATCACATCGGACTCTGTCACCTCTCCATAGGATCAAGATATCGTCAATGAATCTCTTCCACAGTAGGATGTTAGATCTAAAGGGATTCGATTCGTGGTAAATGGCTCGCTCCTCAAATGCTGCCATGTAGAGACAGGCCACGCTCGGGGCAAATGTACTCCCCATCGAAGTGCCCTGTACTTGATGGAATAATTGGCCCTCATATTCGAAGAAATTCTCCGTGAGAGCTAGAGAAGCACATTCCAGAACAAAGGTACGCGGTGTCGATGAACCCCATTCTAGTTCACTAAAAACATCCTCCATCACCTCAAGGGTGGCCCTCTGTGGAATGTTTGTATAAAGGGCCTCAACATCCAGGGTAACGAGGAGATCCACTTGTCCCTGGTGTTGAGACCCCTCTAGAAGTCTGAGGACATCCATAGTGTCTCTAAGGAAAGAGGGAGTTTTCTGGACCACAGGCTTGAGGAAGTAATCCACAAACTGTGAGAGTGGTTCGAGGAGAGAACCGATTCCGGAAACGATGGGTCTGCCAGGAACCGGATTAGTCCCCTTGTGTATTTTAGGAAGACAGTAGAAGTAAGGGATTTTTGGTTCAGCAGTCACCAAAAAGGTAGCTTCCTTCGTAGTGATCCACTCGTGGGTCTCAGCATGGAAAACCATCGTGTTAATCAATGTTTTAAGTCGAGTGGTGGGGTCCTCTGTGATTGGTAAGTAATACTTCCTATCATTAAGTTGGCGTTGGCACTCCGTGCGGTAATCTATAGTTGACATTATTACCGTTGCTCCCTCCTTATCTGCTTGTTTGATAGTTATCGACGGATCATCACTCAGAGACCGTAGTGCAGATTCCTCACCAGTAGTGATGTTGTGAAAGATCTTGGCAGGTTTTATTTGTTTCCAGTCTTTAAGGACTGCCTGCTCAAAGGTTAGGACCTCATTCGGCATCATCCCACTATGTGGTGTAAAAGTGGAGGGTTTGTGTAAGCCCGAGTCTTCAATAGAGATCTCTGGTTCCCCATAGAAAAAAGCCTTCAGACGTACTTTGCGAAAAAATGCCTGTATTTCACACATATCTCTGAACGTGTCTATCCTAGGTGTCGGGACAAACCCCAAACCTTTTTGGAGAACTGTTTTTTCAGTCTCATTCAGTATGCGGGGTGAGAGGTTGACAATTAACGTCTCTTGTTCTTCGTTTGACTCCTGGTTTCCATTGATGTTGAGGGTTGATCTTGCCAGTGCACCCTTTTCTCTTCTCCTCTTCTCCGCCCTCTTCCTCTGCCCCAGCCTCTGCCTAAAAAAGGGGGGCCTTGTTGGTAAAAGGGGGGAGGGGGACCCTGTTGGAAACCTGGAAAATGCCAGAACGGGGGAGTCGGTTGATATTGTCCCTGAAACGGGATCATCGGATAAGAGGGGTAATTCTGTTGCCCTTGTCTATTCCTATTGTTCGAATAGCCTCCGCTGCTGGAATCACTACTTGTGTTGGAGTTGCGTCTAGAGCTATTCGAGTCTTCATCTGAGGAGTAGCTGTTTAACACTGATGTGTAGTCAGCCTTCAGATATGGATAAACCTTCTCTTTATCAAATTTTTTAATGTCTTTTTGTAGCTTGGTGATTTTTTGTTTCATCAGAAATTCTTTATTTTCTGCTATTTCATTGTTAATTTCTGATAATTTGGTTTTGAAGACAATGGTAGTGAGGGAGACTTTAACAATACCCTCTAAATTCTGAATTCTGATCAGGAGTGCATCCGCTAGTCTCTTAGCTGTGTTGATTATAAGTATCAACCAATCCCTGGTGCACTTCCAGGACACCAGGGACCATTCCTTCTTAAAGATCATGTCTTCAAGGAAAAGGCGGGGAAAATTCTTTACTATAAGACCATTCGGGGCGATATTAGCCCTCAGGTATTCCGTCATCATTGCCCCATGCAATGTGATTTTTAACCACTCTCGTTTCAAGGTAGTCAGGGTTGTTAAATCGTCAGATTGAGCTCCAGAAGTGGAGCTGGTGTCACGGTCCTAACTATAACTATCTACTGGCGACCGCCAGTAGATAATATATATATATATATAAAGAGCGCCATAACTTCCCAAAACTGAACCACCTGTGTAATCCGATATAACGGCAAGGGATAATAGGCGCCGCCAAAGATTGACTTTGGCATGGTTTCCTGCAACTCGAAAATGGTTTTGCGAGGGGACAACGGAAATGAACAGTATCAAAGCATCACCCACTGGAGGGCAATGATTGACTGTTTTCGCACCACAAGGACCAGCATGCTTCAAAACGAAGGCCCATTAAGGCCGCCCACCAGGATGCAGAAAAGTATATAATTGAAGCAATCACCTTGATCGGCTGCGAGTTCAGTGTGATGCTGGGGCTTCCCTTTGAGAAAGGTCAGGAGACCGAAATGCATTAGGACTGCCAGTGCTGTAATTTATTAAATCGGAAACATCACCGTTGTGAGTGCGGCTCGTTTTCTTCCCGTTGGGAGAGTTGGAGATATATATATATATATATATATGTAAATATATATATCCACACAAACAGGAACCCCAAAGAAGCGAAGCCGCAAGGAAGTTTGTAGAGCTCACTGATTTTATTGACAGCTTGCCAGCAGGAAGCTTGCCAAGGAGCATGCATTGGTAAGTTCATACACCAGACGCGTTTCAGGAGTGAAAATCCCTTCTTCAGTGGCGTTTGTTCAAGACGAAATGAAGGCGTGGTTGTATGTGCACAGTTCAAATATACACACCTGCCCCAGTGGGCGTGGCCATCCTCATGGCCTTCTGGATGTTGTAGTGTGCACACCGTGATCCCAAGTGGGTGCGCTATCAAAGTCTAAATTAAAACGTATTGTCCAAGTGGGTTGATTCAAATGTCAAAGTAGGGACCTGCCCCGCTTTCCAGATGCCAATACGAGCCTCAAGCTGGCACCACCTTGTAAAGGCGCCAGCCCACTTCCTTCCCATCTGATGCAGCACCATCATGGTGATGTCAGAGACCCCGCAACAGCAGGTGGGCTTCTCTTCGCGGCCGGGTCAAGCCGAAATAAATCCACACAAACAGGAACCCAAAAGAAGCGAAGCCGCAAGGAAGTTTGTAGAGCTCACTGATTTTATTGACAGCTTGCCAGCAGGAAGCTTGTCAAGGAGCATGCATCAGTAAGTTCATAAGCCAGACGCGTATCAGGAGTGAAAATCCCCTCTTCAGTGGCGTTTTTTCAAGACGAAATGAAAGCGTGGTTGTATGCGCACAGTTCAAATATACACACCTGCCCCAGTGGGCGTGGCATCCTCATGGCCTTCTGGATGTTGTAGTGCGCACACCGTGATCCAAAGTGGAAGAGCTATCAAAGTCTAAATTAAAACGTATTGTCCAAGTGGGTTGATGCAAATGTCAAAGTAGGGACCTGCCCTGCTTTCCAGATGCCAATACGAACCTCAAGCTGGCACCACCCTGTAAAGGCACCAGCCTGCTTTCTTCCCATATGATGCAGCATCATCATGGTGCCATCACGGACCCCGCAACAGCAGGTGGGCTTCTCTTCGCGGCCGGGTCAAGCCAAAATAAATCCTCACAAACAGGAACCCCAAAGAAGCGAATCCGCAAGGAAGTTTGTAGAGCTCACTGATTGTGTGGATTTATTTTGGTTTGACCCGGCCGCGTTTTGTTATGCGACAGGTGCGCGGTGTCGTGCCCCGCGTAACATCATATACATATGGGGTCGCGACGGGTGTACGACTCCCGCAAACATTTTTTATGTTTTAAAACTATAATATGTATATTAGACCAAGAGATTATGTAAACTAATAATAAAAATCATATTACAATAAAATTATATTACTTTTAAAGATACTTTCGCAAAGTCGCGCCGGGTGCACGCCCGGTGTGCGACTCCCATGTGTCTTTAAAAGAAAGCATTTCATTGGTTCATAAGTTTTCCCATTCTAGCAGTTCACAGACCCCCCCATTTTTGTCATTCTCTCTGCAGCTTCACTGGAGAGACACCTGTTGTGTTTTTGCAGCTAGTCTGTACATTTTTTGGGTGTTTATTGGAAATTTGGGGAAATGGCTTCTTCCAATCCTGAGCAACAACATACTTCTGATAGAGAAGAGATTGAAGAACCACCTCCACCTGCAGGGAGTAATTCATTCTGGCATGATGCTCCTGTCACAAAAATTAAACCTCAACAGGAAGTACTTACAGATATAAATAAAGCAGGTGCCCGAGTTGAAGCTCAAATTCTGCAACTAATTAATCAGCCCAAAATCTCCGCGAGCACGCGAAATTTCACGTGTTCGCGGAGATTTTTTGCCGTTTCGCGAAATTTTGCGAAAGGCAATTTCGCAAATTCCCCCCACCCTTAGCTGCAAGCATAAACATGACAAATTCCTGAGCATCTTGTTGAACATTCAGTGTAAATTGTTACGAACCAGAACATATATCCAGAAGATTCAAAATGCCAGAAACACTTTGGATTTTTGCTTTATCAGTTTTCAAAAATAGAATACAACAAGGAACAAAACTTTTTTTCTCGATTCTCCATAATTTGCTGTTGGGGATTATCTAGAAAAAATACGACGTTCACCACTACATTTGCATAGCAGTTGACACCTGAACTATTTTCTAACTGATATCCTACAATCGCTTCAACAGTGTCCTTTTTCTTTTTGTTTAGAATCTCAACATTGTCTTGATTTTTTTTCTTCTTTCCAACTTCTCTACTGAGATTCTCATATCTTCATTTTCTACCTACTACACGCTTTTCATATACAGGATATTCACCTTAAATTGGGAGCATACAGTCTTCTTAACCTATTATACTCTCTTACACAATTTGCATCTGCACTAAACTTTCTCTCATCAAAATCAATCAAATACAATCCAGATTATGTTCTGACTCAGGACAAATGCAACATATGCAATTCCCTCTTTAAACATGGTACTTCCAATGTTTACCAAAGTGCTGTCTACATTTAAACCTTGACCGGTCACCACATATGCTAAAAAAACGTACATAAAAATCTTTAACAAGCAGAAAATGGACAGAACAACGTCCAATTTGTTTTACTTCTTCAATCTGATCAAATTTAATCTTTAAAAATTCAATTAGATCTCTATGTTGATAGTTAACTAAATCAACAACTTTTCCCATTGCTCCATTTACTAAACCTTTTTCCACATCCAATTTACGCCGTAAAATTACCCAACAGTTTTCACACACATATAAATTCTTTTCTAAACCAGCAGTTTTAGATATAGATTTTTTCAACGAATCCAATTTTGTTTTTAATTTTTCTGACAAAATTATAGTCATTCCTTCATGCTCTATTTTATCAATGGCTTCCAATTTAATTATTTGTTGTTTTTCCAGCTTTGAAAGTTCTTAATTGAATGTAGAACACTCTCGCAGTGTTGGCATTAGTCAGATTATAGATTTCTTTTCTCCAATTTTTTTGTATATTCTTTCCGGAGCAACATCTTCATTTGGAAATAAGTTTGTAAGTAGCCGACTTTGCAAAGCTTTTTTTCCATGTTCTGTCAATACACCAATTCTTATATATTGGAGAATGCTTCCCTAATCTTCGTCACTTGCCTGTTGCATATTTTTAATGCGTTCTTTGTATTCAAAATATGACCAAATGTTGACATTTCCAATACTTTCCAAAGATTTTCTGGTGTCTTCATGCACAAGTGTTTTAAAAACGGGTTGCCCTTTTACAGGAGTAAGTTGCAGTAGATCACCAAAAACTATCACATTTTTTCCTCCAAATAACACATCATATTCTGTTTTTACAATTTGCTGCATTCTTAAATGCACATAGGTAAGCATTAAGTTTGAGACATGCTCACCTCATCAATAATCAGAAGTTTCATTTTCTTTAGTACTCTTGAATCTTCCAAACAAGCTTCTCCGGAAAGCTTGTGATATTCCAACTTGTTTTCATGTTCAACAGGTAACATTAGTAAACGATGTAAGGTAATCCCTTTAATGTTGTGTGCTGCTAACCCAGTTAGAGCGGTTACAACACAAGATAAATGTGATTCCGTGGTTTTCTGTAAATAACTGGTCAAAACTTCAATTAAGAAACTTTTTCCTGTACCAGCTTGATCACTGATGTAAATTTGAAGAGGTCTAAAAGATGTGCAGTGGCATTCTTTTTTTCATGAAGTAAATCATGGTCGATCTGTTGTGTCACTTGCTGATATGTTTCTTTCTGTTCAATATTTAGTTGCTCTTTCAAATTTCCTAAGTCCATAATATTGTGTTGTGCTTGATGCACTGCTGTTTCCACTTCACTCATGGCGATTGCTGCTTCATTTTCAAGAATTTGTTCTCCTAGTGGATCTTGACTCAGTGGAGCAGAACTTTGACTATATAGAGAACTAGGGGGTGGGCGGAATTTGCTAAATTGCCTTGCGCAAAATTTCGCGAAACGGCAAAAAATCTCTGCGAACACGCGAAATGTTGCGTGCTCGCGGAGATTTTGGGCTGGTGATTAATGTGTTACTGAATTTGACCTTCATCTCAGGCACCTGCTTTAGTTATATCTGTAAGTGCTTCCTGTTGAGGTTTAATTTTTGTGACAGGCGCATCGTGCCAGAAGGAATCCTGCCCTGCATATTTATCCAAGAAGAAGATGCCACCGTTTTGTGCAATACCTCTAATCAACTGCAGTACTTTCTACTGGCTAATCAGTAAGTGCTACCTCGTTAGGTAAATGTATAGTGCTTTTCCTACACTACAGCTGCGTAAAGGGCCAGAAGAGTTGTCTCCAGCGACCATGTGTGTCTGTAACTTTTGCCACCGCGCCGATGGGCGCCGGGGTCCCTCGAGTGAGCGGTCCATCATAGTGGTGTAAGGGCAGGAAGACATTGCACACTGCTGGTGTGTGGGCTGGGGCCAAACGGGCGGGGCTTCTATGCAGTTCAAATGCCTCTTGTTTATAAAGGGTCAGTGACCGACCAGAGCAGCAGATGAGGAGACAGAACCTCCTGGTGTCAGGAACTACACGGGGATTGCGCTCGAGAAACTCATGGATGCACAGACCTCCATCAAGGATTTCAGCAAATTGTTGACAGTAGATATGGGGAGAAAGCACACCTGCCTAGCCTCCACCCTGCTCACAAATCTTTTGTGCTGATTAATGAGTTACTGAATTTGACCTTCAACTCGGGCACCTGCTTTATTTATATCTGTAAGTGCTTCCTGTTGAGGTTTAATTTTTGTGACAGGAGCATCGTGCCAGAAGGAATCCTGCCCTGCATATTTATCCAAGAAGAAGATGCCACCATTTTGTGCAATACCTCTACTCAACTAGAGTATTTTCTACTGGCTAATCAGTAAGTGCTACCTCGTTGGGTAAATGTATAGTGCTTTTCCTGCGATACAGCTGCGCAAAGGGCCAGAAGAGTTGTCTCCAGCGACCATGTGTGTCTGTAACTTTTGCCACCGCGCCGATGGGCGCCGGGGTCCCTCAAGTGAGCTGTCCATCATAGTGGGGAAAGGGCGGGAAGACGTTACACACCGCTGGTGTGTGGGCTGGGGCCAAACGGGCGGTGCTTCTATGCAGTTCAAATGCCTCTTGTTTATAAAGGGTCAGAGACCGACCAGAGCAGCAGATGAGGAGACAGAACCTCCTGGTGTCAGGAATTACACAGGGATTGCGCTCGAGATACTCATGGATGCACAGAACTCCATCAAGGATTTCAGCAAATTGTTGACGGTAGATATGGGGGAAAGCACACCTGCCTAGCCTCCACCGTGCTCACAAATCTTTTGTGCTGATTAATGCGTTACTGAATTTGACCTTCAACTCGGGCACCTACTTTATTTATATCTGGAAGTTCTTCCTGTTGAGGTTTAATGACAGGAGCATCGTGCCAGAATGAATCCTGCCCTGCATTATTTCCGTTCCGCCACGGATAGCGAACGTTTCGACATTTTGCAAGTTCCGCGAGCGGAATGGAAATTGTCGCCCACTCTTATTGAGAACTATCTTTAGCAATCTCAGCTGTAATACTAGCTTCCTGTTCAATTTCTTCATTCAACATTTGGAGATAATTTGGAAAAACTGTGCATTCAGTGCAATCTCTACATGCATTAAAAGAATGTTCATAGCACTGAAAATCTGCAAGTAATTCCAGTTCCGTACGCCAAGGCTTGAAGAGTTGCAGAAGTGCTAAATGGTAAAATTTCCTTTATCAGGAGTATCGCAACACAGTTTCCTGTGATTAATCAGATTTCCTTTACTATGTTTCACCAAACATCCTTCTGAACCAATCACTGCATAGTTTTCTTCATTTATTTTCTCTGTAATATTTCTCTTAAAACTGTAATATTGGAGCACTTCAGAGAGACATATGTTTTCAAGATGAGGACTTCTAGTTGGATAGTACGCATCCAACATGTTTGTTTTAACAATATCTGTGGTTCCGGTTCATTTGATGCTAAATATTTGACTACTTGTATAGAGTTAAGTACTTGATTTCTTGTTGCAGCAAGACCTAGACTAAGCCAAATGATTCCTCTTGACTTTGGATATAAACTAGGCCTGGGCGGTAAATTCCGTTCCGCTCGCGGAATTTGCGGAATTTCTGTAATTTTGCGTTCCGCGCAGAACGCGAAAATGCCCAAAATTCTACTTTCCGCGAATTCGCGAATTTTTTTCTTGTTCACGTTCTCAAAATGCGTGTTCACGAGATATTTCTCCCCGAGCACGCAAACAGCAACTGTGAACAGGAAAAAAGCATCGCGAACAAGCAATTCCGCGTATTCGCAGAATTTCTGCATGTTCGCTGAGATTTTTTACCATTTCGCAGAGATTTGCGTAACGCGATTACGCAAATTCCGCCCACCCCTAATATAAACTTGCAGAGGATACTTATCCGAACATTCGTAGGATTCAATCTCTCGATGGGACAGCATCTTCAAACTAAAGCTGTACAATTTCTTACTAAGACTCTTCTCGTGGGAAATTTCTTCCCACCTTTCTTTCAACTCCGTCTTTTCAGATTTTGTTATGTATAACGTTACATACCGAGCAACAGGAATGGAATTATCCGCAACATACTGGATATCCATATTAACATTCCACATTGACAAAATAACTGGATTATAATCATTAATGTACTTTGATTGTTCACTGCTTTTTAAATTGTAAGCATTTTTAGGAGGTTTTCTAGTGATGGTATGTCTCACTGCTGACATGAAACTGTTGACTCTTCCTTTGGATATTACTGTACATAGAAATCCATAACAACATTTGGTATAAAACTTTTCCTTCGACTTGTATTTCCGTCGACAGTATTTGCCTCATTGATGAGTGTGAAACCGAAAAACTTGTTGCCTTAAGGTGTTTTATTCTCTTGTTTTTGGTATAGCACATGTAACAAAGACTTCAATAAAAGATAAAACAGTCTCATCCGAATCAGTTCCAAATTTGGGGGCATCCTTGATCCATAAAAGCATATGTATATGAGGAGCACCTCTAGCTTGATACTCCTTTCTCCAAGAGAAATCAATAACTTCTCCAAAATGGAGGATTTTTTTTATTGCAGATAAAAGACATCATAGCTTGAAACCTATGATTAAAATATCCGTACACATTTACAGGATCCAAGGATCACAGTTTTCCAGGTGTCTTGAATCCAATGTTTTTAATATTTGAATTTGCTTCTCGAAGAAATTCAAGTAAATTGTCCCATGCGTATTCAGCACAGCTTAGCGTAACAAACCACGCAGGAGTTCCTAAGTTCCTTAACATACATTTAAGTTCTCCATGACGACGATACCAATACTCATTAGTACCATGTTGACACGCCATCTAATTAATCAATGGAGATTTTAAATGATCATCTCTATGAAGTACTATGTCCATGAGTTCCTTTGCAAAAATATGTTGTAGATGAACTCCTGTCTTTAATATGTGGTTCATTGCATATGAAAGTCCAGACAAGTCAATTTCAAACAAAAGATGAAATAGATATGGGATACATTGTCGAAATCTTGGATCTTCTGAGTATAATCTTGTTGTCAGATATTCAGATGCGGAAATCTGTACTGGTCGTTTGTCATATCGTCCACCTTTTCCAGTGGGGAAGAGCTGTGGAAAACAATGAGCTTCCAAACTGTTTTCCCAAACACTCATGGGAGTCCCCTACGGTTTCTTCATTTGGAATAGTTCAATAGTATTTCCCATCCCTTCTTTGGAATGTAAAGGATGTACACTATAATGTTCATAAATTTCATCACTTTTGGACATGTCCTATTTTTCAATTTGGCCACTTGAAATGTTGCTATCATCTCCTAAAACTATTTCTTCTTCTACCACATACACATTTTTGTAGTAATCATTGTTTTTTATGAGATATAACATAGCCTTTTGCACTTTGCTCACATCTACTAATTCTTGCCATATTTTCTGACTCTTCGTAGGAACACCATTAACTAGAATAACTACAGGTTCAGTTTCCTCTTTCTCTAAACCAATAGTTTCAATATTTTTCTTTAAATCTAAAGGTAAATACACAACTCTTCCTTTTAATCCTCTTTGTAAATCTGTGGGAGGCAACTTACCTGTTTTAGGCTCCATATGAACAATAGCCTGAAACGGGTACACAGATTGAATCTGAATAGACTCATACGTGTTTAAATCTTCCAGTTCTGGAGGAATAGCTACCAACGCTAGGTTATTATGTACAGCTCTAGCTGGCATTTGGTTGTCCTCTAATTTGTTATAACAATATTTACAAATACGTTGATCACTACCCAAATCAAAGCAATCTTCTACCAACAAATAAACTGCAAATTCCTTCCACTTATCATTGTTTTCTTTTTCACTTTTTACACTCAGATGAACATTCCTAGTCTGATTTTTATAGTGAGTTTGTCGACAACAAATACAAATATAATTTGGTCTTTCAAAACAAATTACCTTAAACTTTGTAATTTCTTCTTGAAACTTCTCAGTACTACTAGCTTGCACATCTTCTTCAACACCTACTTCTACGAATGTCTCACTTTCTCTACACTCTTGTTCAGGACCAAAGTAACGAAACTCTATTTCATCACAAACTTTTTTTACATCCGATGCAAAAGAGCACTGTTTAAGTCACTTAAAATTATTGCTGGAATTTTTGCATAATACAGTCTTCTGACTAACTACCGCATTTGAGAGTGATGCACTGCTAACATTCTGAAATGATGAAAAACACTTTGACACACTTTTCTAGAAAGACAAGCCAGAGAATGACCTTGCAAACCAGTATTTTTTCTCACTTTGCAAGGATCTAGTCCATACAGCATCTTAATCTTGTGTTCAACACTTATTTTTAGCTATACTCTCGTAAGAAATTGCATAAAATATCAATATAAACTCCTGTCATATACTACAAATACTACCACAATCCCTAGTATATACTGGGGCTTTACTACGTCTCCCTAGAAAATCATCAGCTATCACTTCTTCTACATTTCTATGAACCATCTTTTTTTTTCAATTGGACAGCCGTTCTTCACTTCATAAGCACGACCACTGGTTTCAACTGCGTACACCAATGTATTGATTTGAAAATAGCTCTCTTCATTAAAAAAAGGCTCTGAACTTGAACTGTGCTTCCATTCACCCAAAAAAAGTCCCAAAAGTTAGTTCTGTTACTTACTCTCTTCTTTTTACTTTTGTCCTTCATAACATGTATTGGCTTATCTAATGATAGAAATCTGTTTAAACTAAAATAAATAATTTCCTTTTTAATTCAAAAGCCTTTTCAACAATAGTTTCAATCTGTTTCTTCTTTTTATAAAATGCTGATCTTTTTTAATATTTTTTGGCATCTTTTAATAAATTAAGTACTACTCTATTGTGAAACATTCTTTTCCTTTCTTCATCAAATTGATTCTTTCTCCTTTTACCATAGATTGTTTCTTTGAAAATGTGATTTCCCATTAATTTCTCTTTTTTTCTTTTCATTCGTCTTTGTTGTTAAGGTATTCTTTCTTCTTTCTACAGTGTGCAAACTGTTTCTTTTCTTTGAAAGTCTTTTAATAAATTCTTTTGTTCTCTTACTGCAAGAATTTTTCTTTTTTCCCACATGTTGTAGTTCATCTAATTCTTGCTGTTGTCTTTTCTTCAAATAATAGTTTTTCTTTTGCTGTTTCCTCTTTTCAGTTTTTTTGGTCATGGTAAGTCTTTTTCAATGATGATGAAGAATATCTGCCAAAAAAAATGTAATATTATTAATATACATCTATAAAATATACCATTCTATTACTAAACAAACACGTTCTACATAAAAACCATTTAAACGCTTTATTTTTAAATCACAGTGCATTTGCTGTAGTACGTAGGTACTATGTGGATAATTGTAGGAGTGAATGAGTAGTGTTTAGGTGTTTAGAGGACTCCATCGGCAGTGGATAGGGGATTGTAGCAGTAAATGTGTTAGTGCTTGGGTCATTGCATGAGTACATGGGTACTGACTGGATGATTAGAGTACTGCAAGGTGACAGCATGGTGAATTTAAAAGTGAATGGGTTTTGGCGCAGTGATTAGATAAGGACATGTGACTGGCTGGGTGATTGGAGGTAGTAACAGGGAAATTACTGAACTGTATGGGAAATGCACAGGTGAAGGTAGCAGTGCAGGTGTTAATGCCTGGGTTATTGCATGAGTACATGGATAGTGACTGGATGATTAGAGTACTGCAAGGAGACTGCTTGGGTTTTGGCACAGTGATTAGATAAGGACATGGGACTGGCTGGGTGATTGGAGGAGTGCATAGGTAGTAACAGGGAGATTATTAAACTGTATAGGTAGCACTCAAAGGATTGTAGAAGTGTATGAGTTAGTGCCTGGGTCATTGCATGAGTCCATGGGTAGTGACTGGATCAATAGAGAACTGCAAGGTGACTGCATGGTGAATTGATAAGTGCTTGGGTTTTGGCACAGTGATTAGATAAGGACATGAGACTGGCTAGGTGATTGGAGGAGTGCTTAGGTAGTAACAGGGAGAATACTGAACTGTATATGTAGTGCTCAAGGGATTGTGGAAGTGCATGAGTTAGTGCCTGGGTCATTGCATGAGTACACGAAGCATACATGCAACTGTATAAATAGTATTTGAACACACAGAAAACTCATTACATACTATCTACTTAAGTAGATAAGTGCAACATGCCACAAAAGGTAATATATGGTGGGTTTTTTTGAGTTACATCTTGACCATTCATTCTACAAATATGCGACATCATTAAACTATACCTCACAACAGACTTAAGAAAGAAGAGCAATTAACAACACATTTAATGATCATTTTTAAAACCACATATATCTTCAGCTTATATCTAAAATTATGTGGCATCATTCAACTATACCTTTGCTTAGACTACAAAAATAAACCTAATTAACAGCACCTTACTTCACCATTCAATCTTTAATTATATGCTATAATTTAACTTTACCTTCTGTACAAAATAATAACAGAAAACGAATTAATAACACAGTATATGATCTTCTTTGAAATGCCACATTTGTACTACATCTTTACCAAAGTATCTATAATTATGCAGTAACATTCAACTTTACCTTTAAAGAGAGAAGAAAAAATGAAGCCTAATAAACTAAACATTATATGAACGTCTTTCAAAATAAATATTTATACTGGATCTTCAACTAACTATTCAAAAATATGAGACATCATGCAGCTATACAGTCTTAAAAATATACATATTACTGTACAGACTGTTTTTTAAACAAACTTCAGATACAATTAAACTAATTTCAATATACATCTCTACATTTAATAATATATTTCAAACAACACAGTTTCAGAATAATGTCAAATCTTTTTTAAATAAACCTCAAAACTATATAACTCACCTTGTAAATAAATCTGTTGAATGAAAAATCTCACACACTCAGACAGGATTTTATTTTACACACAGTCAATATAAATCACCAGACTGCAAGGTGAAACCAGTAATGGCAAGGTTTCCCTATCTTTTTCCATACAAATACACATAAGCAACAATTTACATTGCTTTCCAGCGATTTTCAAATTGTAAAACACAATTCCATTGGTTACAGATAATAACGCTTTTCAACTGACCTTCTCCTTAATGTCAGTTTCCATGGCAACAGGTCATGCAACATTTAACTTAACTGACAGGTCACAAGTTCACCACACAATGTTGCAAATGACAACAGCAGGTGTGGTTGGCTTTGCAAAACATGACCTTTTCTGTACCTTCCAAACACTTTTTTACTAACAATAAGAAACTTGCTTTTAAAAAAAAAGTAAAATGCACTGTATTTTTGAATGTACAATGTTCTTAAACAGCCAATCAAATCTCTACTTTCTTAAAAACACCATCTTTTACACCATTTTAGATATCTCTCATTCTACCAACTGACTACCTCAGCTACAGATATCTTTTCATTACCTACAGTCATCACTTCAAGATGCTTTCAGTGTGGATTGTTGGGCACCGCTATGTTTTCTGGTGCAAAAGGTATGCTGAACGCAGAGGTATTGACAAAGACCTAAATTTGCAAAATGTAAACATTAAATGGATTGGACAGAGAGGATTAAAGTGGCACCAATTGCTGCCTTTGCTTAAAACCTTCTTGCATCTCCCAGCCCCTGACCTCATAATTGTGCACTGTGGTGGCAATGACCTAGGCACATTGACTGGGGAAGGTCTGGAACTGCTAATGAAGGATACCTTTGCAGAATTGATGTTGCTTTTCCCCCAAACTGTCTTTTGTTCCCAAGAGAATGTGCTTTAATTTAGTAATGAATTGGTTTAGACAATTTACCATGAGAAATTGTCAAATGAACGTCTGCGTATATATTTTTTGCAATTGCGTTTTTTGCATTTCCCCTTGTTGTATTTTTGTATTTTATTTGATGCGGTCGACACGGCTGTTTACTTGGAAATGCCGTTATCACTTTGCACTAACTTTCTATTACAGATTTATGTTCAATAACAAGGCTAAAATGGCCGCTGTGGTAACATTGACTTTCTGTAATTGTAACGGCAAGTCCCCTGTCTATTTCGCTAGCCAGCTCTGTGGTCCAATGAGTAAACCTGTTATTTAAAGGTGTTTATTGAGTAAACAAACTAACACTGACGAAGGCCAGGGTGCCGGAACGCGTGTGTTAGCTTTCACGGAAACGACTAAATAAATGGATTTCTGATTGAGCCAAGAGTGCGCTGCACGTTGTCTTTGTTGAAGACGTGGTGTTTCTCGATATATATACATATATATATATATATATACATACATATATATTACCTACTGGCAGTCGCCAGTAGGTAGTTATAGTTAGGACCTATTATCCATAGGAAATACGCAACATTCTATTTAGAATAACTTTGGCGCCGGTTGACGAATCTTCACAAAATTTTCAAAACTCGTGGCCCGCTCCGGTCCGCACGTATCCTGAAAGTCTCGGGGTGATTTGTCAAGCGGGGGCCGAGACAAAAAGTGTTTTCCCCATGCAATTTTACATAGGAACCTTTAGTCGCAGCTTCAGCCCGAACTGCTGAACCGAATTACACCAAATTTGGCAGCAAGGTAGACCTTGGTTCAGAGTCGTGTCTTTTGCTTAAATGGTGTAAATCTGTTCAGTAGTTCCTTAGAAGATCAAAAATAAAGTCACATATATATCTGGGCGTAGCCTAACCACACATCTCATCGTGAGATATGATTGGCTGTCTGCACTTCATCCAAGAAGTGTTGGCAGCCATCTTGGGGCCAATATACATGATAGCACCTCATTAAAAAGCATTGCAGTTAATAGAAGGTTTTAAGACTTTAGTTACATTATAAATCATTTGTTGATGGTACCATACTCATTTTAGGAAATGTGGTATGTTCTAAGGTGATTTTAGCATGTGAAAAAGCCTTCTGCTGGGATATCATGAATCATGTCTGAGAGAAAACTATTTTCTCATGATTTTCCCACAGAGGTTTGGAAGGTGATCTAAAAGCTAAACTGAGAGCAAATTTTCTGTAAATTCACATTATCTTTCTCAGTCATGTGAGAATGAAGTCTGACATTCTCAGTAAAACATGTACATCCAACAAGGGCAGAGACTGTCAGTTGATTCCTTTGTGTTCTACTGCAGCCTCCCAGAGTGTTCCAAAGAACAACTAGAGCGTTATCAGTCCTACTTATGACAAACGTATTGCACACCTGAAGTCATCTTGATTGGAATAAAGTGGTAACTCTTAAAACATTTAATTTAAAAAGAAACAAAATGAGGGGGTTCATTTTGCCATAGAAATTATGATTAGTGCTGCAAAAAGAAAAATTAGGGCACATTTTGACTTCTCAAATCCTCTTCTATTTCATTAAAAAATTCTGACATGCAGACTGAAACATGCACTTTCAATACCAGCAGCAGACTTCCCTGGTAAGCAATAGCTTTACTACAGTGATCTAATGAGCACCTAGAGTGCTACCATTCAGAATTTATAGCAAATGTGTGACACATCTGAATGCCTTCTTGATGGATCCAAATTAAACAAGCATTGAAAATGCAATAGGTCTCGCCCTCCTTTAAGTTAAAGCAATTCTGTTTATAATTAGGTCACTTTTTAGCTTTGCTTTTATTAGTGTTTTTCAAACTTTCATGTACATAACATGCATATGCATGCAAATACGTATATGTATATGTATGCATGCATTTATATTTGTATTTATATAGATATGCAGATTATATATTTGTTTATATATGTATATATATATATACACACACATATATATAAATGCATATGCATATATATGCATATATATATAAATGTGCATTTGTGTGCGTGTAGAGAGAGGTAGAAAGAGGTAGAGGTGCAGAGGTAGAGAGTAGTAGAGAGAGAGGTAGAGAGAGGTAGAGAGGTAGAGAGTAGAGGATGAGTAATTGAGAGAAGAGAGTAGAGAGTGAGTAGTAGAGAGAGGAGCAGAGAGTGAGTAGTAGAGAGTAGTAGTGAGTAGTAGAGAGTGAGTAGTAGAGAGTAGTAGAGAGTGAGTAGTAGAGAGTAGTAGAGAATGGGTAATAGAGAGTGAGTAGTAGAGAGTAGTAGAGAGTAGTAGAGAGTGAGTAGTAGAGAGTAGTAGAGAGTGAGTAGTAGAGAGAAGTAGAGAGTGAGTAGTTGCGAGTGAGTAGTAGAGAGTGAGTAGTAGAGAGTGAGTAGCAGAGAGAGAGTAGTAGAGAGTAGTAGAGAGTGAGTAGTAGGTGGGGGTTCCTGAGGGTAGGTAGGGGTATGCTCCTTGAGTCCCTGGTGCAAGCAGACATATAAAAAGGTATCAGTGGGGGATGGTGGCTGTGTGGAGTAAAGTTGCTGCGAGGTGCGGAATTTGCCATGAAGATAGAGATCCCCGCAGGTTTTAATACCATATTTAGCTTGAGTTTTCTTAAAAACTCCTTTCTGAAGGACAGGAATTTTAGGGTGATAGGCCAGGGAAAGTAAGTGTGAATATAACATGGTAGCCTGTGTTCATGTAACAATGTTTTGCCACGCCTTCACCATGCTGATGATGGGGATGGGTCGTCAGTGCATGGTGCAGTGGCGGTAAATATGGCGCCCTCCAGTGGAATAGGATCAGTTAACCAATGTTCGGCGGCCAACTGAGGCATGTATCTGGGGGGGTGAAACCAGAAATGGGCATAATGGGCTTGTGCACATATGTAGTAAAGTTCAAAATTTGGTATGTTGAACCCCCCTTCCGAGTATGGTACAGTGAGAACATCCCATTGTATTCTGGGTTTTTTACCCCCCCACTCCGGTAAGGCGGATCAGTTCTGTTTGAAGCATCGTGAAAAAGGCTTTCCCCGGATCATAGGGTATATTCATAAATAAATAAAGGAGTTTAGGAAGGATAACCATTTGACTAGGGATATGCGTCCTGCAATGGAGAGCGGCAGGGAGATCCATCGTGTGACATTGTCCCTTATCCCATCCAGTGCACAACCATAATTGAGCCGCATCAATTCTTCGTGGTTTGCAGTGACGTATATGCCAAGATATTTAACCTCTTCAGGGTACCATTCGATGGGAAAGTCTGGGGCGAATTCTGTGACCGAGGAAGTAAGAGGAAAATTTGGGACTTAGACCAATTTATACACATCCAGGAAAGTCCCACAAATCTCACAAAATTCGCAAAGTAGCGGATTAAGATTTATTTGAGGTTCCCTGATGTATAATGTGATCTCATCCGCGTATAGGGAAATCAGGATGTGGCAAAGTGGGCATCGAAGGGCTTTGTCTTGATGGTATTGTCAAATGTTGGATTTGAGTGGTTCAACAACGAGGGCGAACAAAAGAGGTGAGAGCAGGCACCCTTGGCAGTTGCCCCGGAAGATGGGAAAGAAAGGAGAGGAATGACCATGAATGAGCACCTTGACCTCAGGACTAGTGTAAAGCAACCCAAGATATGAATCCCTTCGGTAAGCCCATGTTTTGAAGTATTACAAAAAGGTAGTCCCATTCCACAGAATCAAACGCCTTTGTGGCGTCAAGGAATATGGCTACTAAGGGTATTTTCGGATCTACCGTGCGGAGGGAAGAGCGTGTGAAGATTATGTCAGGTCGCCCGACCAGGAATAAAACCAGCTTGGTCTGGAAAAAACAATTTTTCCATTAATAAGCTGAGGCAATTAGTTAGGATCTTTGCAAGGATCTTAGTATCCATATTGATTAAGGAAAGGGGTCTGTAAGAATCGCAGCAATCCGCTGATTTACAGGGTTTTAGGAGAGAAGAAATCAATGCCAGCCTCATAGATGGAGGGAGGCAGCCCAGCTCCCATGCCTCATTAAAGATGAGTTTGAGGATTGGCAGTAATTGAGCAATATAGGCCTTATAAAAGTCGATGGGAAGGCCATCCGAGCCTGGGGCCTTACCGGACTTCATTTGAATTATCGCCTCATGAATTTCATCATTCTCGGGGCGTGGCCACGACCGCAATGGAAGCAGACGTGCTTGAGTAGGGCTCTGCGGGAGGCTCCCCCCTAAGCGGACCACTACCTACTATTATAGCCGAATAAGGGGACGTACATGAAAAGAAACACATACCAGATGCTGACCAGATCCAGCGATGCCGATCGGACTTTCCGGGCTCTGATGTGCAGCGTCCGACTGAGGCAACCGCTCGCCGCGCAGCACTGGTGAGGGCGGCCCCAGTGATGTGAACCCGGGGTCTGGCTCCACCCACAAGGCCGTGAGCAATAGCGCAGCTGTGAGGGATCTGGACCATGACCTCTGTCCGGGCTGCCGTCAGCGAGTGTGGGATGCTGATCATGCGGCTCTAGCGGCGTTGCCTGCTCACCCCTGACTGCGATGGCCGTGCTCGCTTGCTGCCCGCCGGGTCGCGGAGGAGAGTCGTGCGCAGCGACGGCACCAGGACCCACGCGAGGACTGCTGCTGTGACCGCGGAGCTGCCATGAGCGCCCTCGGCCCCACGACGCGGCGCTGCAGGTACTTATCCCCCTGCTGTGTGGATCAGTGTGGCGAGGAAGGGCTGGGGCCCCGGCGGCGTTGCCTGCAAGCCCCTGAGCTATGACGTTGTTCGGCCCAGCGGTGGCCGGCTGTGCAAATTGAAGAGGCACAAAATAGATCGTCCCTGCCTGGCCTGACGGGCCCTGCTGTAGGCGCGGTGTAGATGGGTAGAGTGGCCCCCATCCGGAAGGGTTGAAGGCGGGGGATATCTGAACTGGCTTTTGCGCTGCTGCTGATGCCAGGGTGCTGCTGTGGCGATTGTGCTCTCTGAGGACTGCGACCAGCTGCTTCGTGCCATTCTCCATTCCTCCTGAGAGACGGAGGAGTGCTGCGACGGCAGCCCAAGCAACGTTATTGTTGGACTGCGTAGTTGAGAGGTGTCTGCGATCTCCTCGTCATTCGCTGCAGTAGAGGTGGAGAGACAATGCGAGGTGGCGCTGATCGAGTCGCCACGGCCGCCACTCCCTCTGTGGTGTAACCCCATGACAAGGGTTCCCTCCTCTTGAGAAGCCGCCCGCTACATACTGCTGCCCCACACTAACACTAATGGACATCATTTGCGACAGTGAGTGGCGCTGCTAGGTGTGCCGCCATAGAGAGCTCCAGCTGCGCTCGCCCGGAGCGGGGCACCCTGCTTTCGCCCTCTGGGAAGCCACGTTATATTGACGCAGAGCCTTGCAGTGTTTTTCAGGGGCCGACACCCCATCGAAGACACCAGTGGACGGGAACTGAGGCACGATTTTGGGGTCAAGTCTATCGCCATCTGAAGCAACAGTAAACATATGCCACTCGCTTCACGACTTGCCGCGTGGCAGGTGCAAATCATGGCGCTGTCTGTCCGGGCCGCGACTGACGGGCCCCATACGCTTTGCCTGAGTCTGCTGCGATCCGCCAGCAGATGCCGCGCTGACCCTAGCTTGGCCTAATTGTCTGCGGCCGCGCATGCTGAAACAACTTTATCTACTGAGAGCTGGACAAATGCGCGCCACGGTCGGCGGCTTGACCGTGGGGAAGGCATATGTAATAATCGACGAGAACCTATCGCCTTGGCCGGGAGCTGTGGAATGCCTGCTGCCTATGACCTGCTGGTGCTGAAGGAGGACCCGCAGGAGCATCTGCGCACTGATGGTGTGGCGCGGAGTTCTCCCTGGGTGCAAAGACAGCGTAAACTAACAGACTCTGCACCTGATGTCGGGTGGCACCCGAGCGCAGGCCGGAACGGGCGGAGTGCAAACTGTACCACCGCCGACCAAGCTCAAGTCGGACAAAATGGCGAAGCAGGGATCGGCGGATCAAACCACAAGCAAACTGGACGCGGTACTTGCTGCAATGGAATGTCTGGAGATAACCATCAATCAGACCCGCACCTCCCTGGAGTCTAAAATAGACAAAGTGGCCATCGACCTCACTCACTTGCACGCAGACCATCGAAAGATGATGGACCGTACCACCACACTGGAATCTATGATTGCTGACCTTAAACTGCAAGTGACACAAACAGACAAGTATGTACAGGACTTGCTGAACCGTGTGGAGTTCCTGGAAGGCAGAGCCGAAGATGCCGAAGGGAGGGCACAACGCAACAATGTCCGTATAGTAGGTGTGCCGGAAAATTGGGAAGGGAAAGAGCCTTCCCTGCATATGGAGACTTGGCTGAGGGACCTACTGCCAGTAGGGTCCCTCTCACCACACTTTGTTATCGAGCATGCTCATAGAGTCCCGGCGAGACCTCCGCCCACGGGGTCGAACCAGCGACCATTGCTTCTTCGGATCCTGAACTATCGGGATCGTGACTCTATACTGCAGGAAACCAGAAAACTCCAGGATGTTCACATTGACAACCACAAAATAATGTTCTTTCCGGACTACACCATCCAAGTACAGTGTCAGCAATTCTCATTCTTGGCAGTGAAGAAGCGCCTGCGGCAGAATGGACTGAAATACTCCTTGCTATTCCCTGCGAGACTGCGTGTGGTGGCCAATGATAAAACGCACTTCTTTAACACCTCGGAGGAGGCGGAGGACTGGTTAGATACCTTTCCCAACGCGGGGCCCCACGATACCACTGCGGCTGCAACATTACGGAAACAGAGGGGTCCGTCTCCTCGCAGGCAGAGAGAGCGCGGCACTACATGACTAGGGACGCCACCTCCACCAACTATGAGCCCAAAGTCGGAACTGATCCTCAGCGGACAACAGGACGCATTGCAGGCAATAGCGGAGATCAGTGGCTCGCTGAGGATGGAGGACGCATCCAACTCCATCCAACGGGATCTGTCTAGTGACGATGAGCGAATATATGGTTTGCAGAATTCGTAGGACTCAAATGACCAGCCAGATGTCACCCCGCAGATGGCAGATCTACTCTCATAAATGCTGCAAGTTCCTGTATTTGTATGGACTACATGTTAAGGTATTGGGGTGAAAATGTGGGGGCCTGCTGTTGCTGGTTATGTAGAAATCTGGAATATGTGTTGAAATAACCCTATATTTAATGTGCACTGTTGAGATGACCACTATCCTTTAGATGGGAGGTGGCGGGACTCAGACGTTTCACCTGTTGCAATTTTGTAGACAAGTATGTCTGTAGTTCATCTGACAAATGTTCCTGAACCGGCGCGCATAGTTTGCCTGGTATAGAATGTGTCCTGCCTGGGAGTGGGGAGTCCCAGAGATGCTAGTCACGTGGATTGTAATCCGGAGTAGAGGAGTTGGTAGCACACCCCCCCGGATTGTTTTGACTATTATCTCCAATTGGAAGTTTGGACGATTGCCTGTTGCATTTTCGCCCTTTTGGTATTATTGATATCAATGTTTCCCCCCTCCCTCTTTATTAGATTTCTTAATGAGGCATCATTTGTTATGAGTGACTGTAGACAATATCACTTGCCGCGAGCCGGTGTGCCAGAAGGGATGTGTAGCGCTGAATTGTACTCACTGTATGGGTTTGTTGGGCTAACGCAGTTACAAGAACACTTGCTATGTCGCAGGGTCTATGGCCACATATAAGATTGGTACGTGGAATGTGAAGGGCATGCACTCGCCATTGCGTAGGTATCAGATCTACTCATATCTCAAACGTCACCATATACAAATCGCCTTGCTGCAGGAGACCCATGTGGCCATATCGGAGATACAGCGCTTGCACATGGGTAAGGGCGGGTGTCCCACTCACAATTACACAGTCACTGATAGATACAGAGGGGAGGTATGTAATAATTAAGGGCACATTAGATGGCCGACCAATAGTACTTGCATCGCTCTATGCTCCTAATACAGAACAGGCTGCCTTCCTTGACAAGCTGTCACACATTCTTGCGCAATGGCATGACATCCCCATGATGCTAGGGGGTGATTTCAATAGTGTCCTTGACGTATCACTGGACCGATCCTTTCCACCCCTCCCGGGTACTAGCACACATCTTGCAATGAAGGCCCTGACCAGTTGGACAACACAATGGCATTTGAGGGATGCCTGGAGACACAGTCATCCCCACGACAGGGTATATTCTTATTACTCAGGGGCCCATGATCCTCATGTGCGGCTAGATCGCTATCTGCTGTTGGATGCATTACTCCCCCATGTAATGCAAATGTATTATTTAGGACGGGCACATTCCGATCACAACACACATGTAATGCACCCCCGTCCGCCAATTCCGACTTGGCGGCTCCAGCCTGACCTATTGCTGGATGCACCCCTCCGTGACCTACTAGCTACTAAGGTCCTACAGTATTTTAAGGATAATGCCGGCACGGCCACGATGCCTCTGGTGGAATGGGATGCGTTTAAGGTTGTGATCAGAGGAGCCTGCCTTGTTGCACAAGCAGGCATGCGATCTTACCCGCCTCGACACTGAACTACTCCGAAGGGAGGGGGAGGCGTTAGAGGGAAATATTGAGCCTTAGGGAAGAACACTCCGGATTACTAGAGCGACTCCGTAATCTAATTTATGCTGCACACTCAGCCCGTACCCATCATGCGGGAGATAAACCCGGTAGGCTGCTTTCATGGCTGATGCGGCAGGATGTGGCCACTGCACCTGTGACAACAATACAAAATACACAGGGAGTCTTGGTGCACACCCAAAATGATATTCACCACGCCTTCGTGACACATTACTCCACAATATACAGATCTTGCTTGAGAGCTACAGCTGCTGACATACAGGGCTTCCTATCCACAATCACGTTTCCACGACTCACAGATCATCAGCAGGGAGAAATAGGTGCTCCTCTGTTGCCGGAGGACACAAGGGATAATATCTACTTCCTATCGAATGGCAAAACGCCGGGTCCTGATAGACTGCCGGCTGAATTTTACAAGGCATATTCAGTTGCACTAGTACCAGAGCTGTTACGGGTGTGTGCAGCAGCGCAAGAACACTCAACACTCACCCCCACGCAAAACGAGGCAACTTTGGTTTCCCTTTTGAAACCGGGTCGAAATCCTGATCTCCTGGGCTCTTATCGCCCGCTGGCCCTATTAAATACAGACTATAAAATCCTTGCTTCGGCCCTGGCTAAACGTATTGCCCCGCTGGTGCCGGCTCTGGTGCATACTGATCAGAACGGATTTGTACCCACTAGAAGTACCTCCCTTAATATTCGGAGACTGCTCAGAATCCAAGCATATGCCACGGAAGTCTGG
The DNA here is from genome assembly GCF_964204655.1 of Triturus cristatus. Taxonomy (NCBI): domain Eukaryota; kingdom Metazoa; phylum Chordata; class Amphibia; order Caudata; family Salamandridae; genus Triturus; species Triturus cristatus. Next base: position 541,083,410 of record NC_140594.1, on the reverse strand, counting down.
CCCAGGTCCGGTTGTCTAGTATTAGACCTAGAGAAAGCATTTGACACGCTGGAATGGCCTTATCTTGCAGCGGTCTTACGTAAGTATGAGCTAGGAGACGATTATTTACAGCTGGTGCAACTGTTGTATCAGCGCCCCACAGTGCGGGCTCGCACAGGCAGGCTCCTCTCTGACGAAATTAGGGTGAGACGAGGGACCTGACAAGGGTGCCCCTTGTCCCCGTTACTTTTTTCCCTTGCCATGGAACCACTGGCGGCTCTCCTCTGAGAGAGTGGTGAGGATTGGGGCATCCCCTTGAGTGATAGATTACATACAGTGTCCCTATATGCGGACGACCTGTTGTTATATATGCGAGATCAGCATACTGTGCCGCCGGAGATATCAGCGCTATTCTGTAGATTCGAGGCGGAGTCAGACCTCAGGGTTAACTGGGTTAAGTCGGGCGCTTATTCCTTCCATAAAGATACAGTTGCGACTGATATAATCATTAATGGCATCACCCTCGATTGGTATCCGACTACGTTCAAATACCTAGGAGTCCATATCTATAGATCCCCAGTGGATATACTGGTGGGCAATTTGGTTTGCGCCATTTCCTCCATAAAAGCACGGATGCAATTCTGGAAGACCTTACCGCTAAATGTGGCGAGTCGTGTTACCTTGACTAAAATGATAGTGCTACCAGGTTACTATATTATTTTGCGAACCTCCCAGTGTGTATCCCAGTGAGGCTCTTTAGAGAACTGGAGGGGTTAATCCGTGGCTTAATTTGGAACACAGGACGACATAGGATAGCACTGCAGAAATTGCATGCACCCCCGGACAGTGGTGGCTTGTCAGTTCCGCATCTAGAACTGTATTACTTAGCCGCGCAACTACAGTGGGTACAAAGTGGTTTAGTGGCAAGAACCTAGCGGACACGGCGACCACGACGACAACCTGGACGCATGCCCAGATCTGTGGACTGTTTCATCCGCCGGCGACAATTTCCCGCCCGACACAAATACATGTGAAGTTAGCGCATAGATGCTTTAAAAGAAGCCTCCGCCTCACACAAGACACGGTCCCATATGCTCCAGTGTTGCCACTTCGCGGTACGCCCAGGGGCAGAGTCCCCGTAACGGAAACAACACTGGTGCCTTGGACTGAAGTGGTGATAGAGACAATAGGGGACCTGTACGCGGATAGTATCTTATTACCGTTCGCGGCACTGACAGTGGATTACCGGTGGGCCAGTTCCTTCTATATGCGGCCATCACGAGTACGTTTATGCTCGCATGGGGTGACATAACCAACGAGCCGCTGGCACATCAGTTGTTACAATACTTGCATGTGATGGGGGAGGGCTCGCATGTGATACACTGGTTGGTAAGAGCCCTGCTCGCTCATGTGTTGAAGCCATTGCAGAAACTCCGCACACACTGGACTGAAGATAGGGGGTGCCACTGGACGGAAATAGAATGGGAACATGTTCTAGCGGGCGCCACATATATACCGCAAAACTCACGCTTCAAACTCATACAAATTTATATAATACACAGAGCGTATCTCTCACCAGATAAGATTAATAAATATTTTAATATTAATACTTCCGAATGGCCCGATGCCTCCTCCTAGGCGCTGATCTATTACATATGCTGTGGTCTTGTCCCCTGCTTTTACATTACTGGCGTACAATACTGGAAACACTTGCCAAATGCACTAACACTGAGGTACCTACTACATGGGAGGTCTGCATCCTGGGACTTTATAAAAGAACCAAGGCCAACAGGGCAGGCTCCAGGTTTCGGGACCTAGGCCTCATAACAGCGAAACGGCTTATAACTAAGAGGTGGAAACACAAAGACCCACGAGAGGTATTATATTGGATGAAATCTCTTGCGGTCTGGGCACAGGCGGAGGGTGTTGCCCACATAGGGAAGAAACTGCGGGGATCCGCAAATTTCCCATTGCACAGGATTGGGATGATATCCTCAGATTGCTCAGGGAATTGAACGTCACACCACAAGCGCCTCCTGCGCAGCGGGTGGGGCCTGACACTTAGCGAGACACCTGAATGTAGATGCCGTAATACCTCCATATGTCACCCCAGCCGCTGCAGTTGAGGTGAGAAACGCCCGCGTGCCCCCCCATGACACTGCACGGAAATAGTTCCCACTAGCAGCTCCCGCCACGATAATATAACTGCATGAGAAGGAACAGTGGCAGCCCACACGTCACACCCGCACGCTAGACCAGTCGCGACGGCACTCAGATGACACACCAAGCACTAGGCAGATGTTCACTCAGCCATCAGATGTCTCCTGTGTTTTTGATTGATTATTTACTATTGTTAGATATGGTTGATTAGTTATAAAAGATAATATCTGGTGGCCAGACTCGATATTTGCATAGGACACGTTATTTGTTACAACTTAAGAGCTGAGTCCAAACATAAACAGCCTTAGTCTGGAAGCATTGCTATACTTGAAAATCATTGTTCACAGCCATAAGAGGTGCACTAAACACTTTCACTCTGGCCTTCAATTGGAGTTGGCAGAATGCGCGAACTGTACGAGCTCATTACAACTTGTAAATGCATGAGTAACCTTACACTGTAGATGTAAATGGTACTGAAACTGTGGGCAGGAAACGCCCTGAATTATATGTATGGGGATGATGTAACCAAGGTGTAATATGATGATGCTTGTACTATAATGTATCAGGAAACGATAAAATGCAATAAAGATATTTAAAAAAAAATAATTATTTCGTCATTCTCAAAGGGGGCAGCGAGAAACTCCCGCTGTGCATCACCAAGCCAGTTGAGGGTGATATCCTGCAAGTACGGGGCAAAGTCAGGGGCCTCATCTCTGCATGTGCCATACAGGGCAGCATAGAATTCAGTAAAGGTATGGAGAATGTCTGTCTTGGCTGTCCCTGTGCCGCACACCAGCAGAATCTTTAATGGATGGTTTGTGCTAGTAGTCTACCAGGGCACTCGCCCTCACCGTACCTGCATGCGATATGATATTTTCCCCAAAAACGTGCCTCTGAGTCGGCAGTCTCTTTATATTCAGTGAGATTTTCTCTAAAGGATGCAAGAAGCGGGCCTGACTTATCCCCCAGAGGTCAGCCTCCAGTTGCTTGAGTTCACACTCTAGCTTGTGCAGGGTGCGACGTAGGTCCCGCAAAACCCCAAAGATTTGCCCATGCAAATCCCTCAGATCGTGACCTTAAATACCTCCCAGACCACATCTATCGAAGAAACCAAATCAATCTTGGTCTGGAAGAAATTAGTGATTTCCTCTCCGACCTCAGTCTGAAATACCGCATCAAGCAATGCCTCGGGTTTGAGTCTACAGAATCAAGGAAAAGACAGCAAGCTGGGCGGGGCTATTGTTATAAGCACCGGGGAGTGGTCTGAGTACGTTCTGGCGAGATGAGTGGCCTGTTTGAGCCAGGAGACAGCCCCCCAGGAGATCACCCAGTAATCCAGACGAGCCCAGGAGGCGTGTAAGGCAGCGTAATGGGTGCCCTCCCTACCTTCAGGATGAACGTGTCTCCACGCATCCGTGATTCCGTGAGCAGTGAATATTCCCAGTAGAGCCTCTTGTGTTTTTGTATAGTGTAAGGGGGATGGATTGGATCCCTCAACTGTTGGATTAAAAGCGGCATTGAAATCTCCCCCCCCAGATAATATGAGTGGAGCCCACCTGAAGTATGCGTCCCAAAAGTGTGGTGCAAAAATCAGGGTCATCGATGTTTGGCCTGTAACAGCATACTATTGTGATGGACTGGGTGCCCAGCGTGGTCCATAGCATACAACTTCGCCCCAGTAGGTCCTGTTGTGTGCCCTCCAGAATAAAGGGAATATTCCATTTTACAAGTATCACTACGCCCCTGGAGTACGTGGAATAAGCGGAGAAAACTCGTGTTGCGGCCCACTTACTGGCGAATGTTGGAGAGCGGGCTGGGTCCAGATGGGTCTCTTGCAACACCGCTATGTGTACATGATGTCTGTCTAGGTATGCGAGGATTTGCTTGCATTTTCGAAGGTCGCGAAGGCCTCTGACGTTCCAAGTGACTAAGTTAAAGATGTAAAGGCTCAGTGTGGGATGACATGCCTGTTTACTTTAGGAAGAATACAATACACTCTGCACAAATCATAATAAAATGCGCCTTTAATACATAGCCTGCTTCTACCGGTTGAGAAGGAAAACAACACAAAACAATTACTATGAACCCTCCCACCACCCCCACCCACGACGGCACCCCACTAACACATTGCGACATCGCAATAAGGAGAGAGACATTGTTCAAAAACGTTTTACTTGGGGTAACTCCCGTGTGGGGTACGCTAGTGGGCAACGAGAACCTCCCCTGTTTAAGATGTAAGAACCATCTCCCATTGGACAGAGGAGATAGAGTGACAGGAAGGGGGAGGGGTTGCTTGGCATGGTGTGGATCGTGGGTTAAAATACATGCCTATAAAAAGAAACTGGAGGACAAAAAGGAGAAGAGTTGGAGGGTAGACATATCATACATGGGCTAAAAGAAAATAAATGGTTGTAACATTCACCGGTAATACTATATATTTGAAAAGCATACAGTCTTGGCACTTATCTACAATTGGAGAACAAGCCGAAAAGAATTATAGAAGATCTCAAACTTGATAGGGCGAGATGACAGGCAGTGCCGCCACATGGCAAGGGCCCCATTAAGATGGAGCTCAAGGCACAGCAAGTCAAAGGCAGCTCCAAGTTGGTAGGGGGAGCGTCAGCGTAATCAGTTAGTCCAGATGGAGTCAGCAATGTCAGACAACAGGAACCAGAGTCTTAGATCGTTCAGTCAGCACTCAGTGATGGGGATTGAGAGAGGTGGCCTGGAGAATCCCTGGGCGGAGTAGTCTACCTGACGGTGCGGAGGAAATCATTCACTTGCTGACAGTTGGTGAAGAAGTGATGCTTGTCATTGTAAGTGACTCACAGGCGGGCGGGATATAATAGGGCGTATTCGATCTGGAGCTTGAGAAGCTTCTGCTTGGCTGGCAAGAACTTACGTCGCGCCTCCTGCACGGCCATTGTAAAGTCAGGGTATATGGAAAAGTTGGCGGTTTTGAATTGTACGTTTTTGTGGTCCCAGGCCAGTGCGGAATCACGGTCTCTGTAATTGAGGAGTCAGGCGACTATTGGGAGCGGAGTGGCACCTGGAGCCGGGCGGGGGCCCAGGGAACGATGAGCTTGTTCCACAATGAATTGGGTGGAAGAAGCGTCTGCTCCAAAGGTTGTATGTAAGAGACGTTCAATGAAGTCTTCCATTCGGCCAGTATTCACACTTTCAGGGATTCCAGTGACGCGGATGTTATTGCGCTGGCTTCGGGCCTCCAAGTCCTTGTTTTTAGCTGCAATTACCTTGAGGAGTTTATCCATTTGCTCCACTTGTTGTGTCACCTGGGAGGTGGCATCTTCCATGTCGGAAATTCACCTTTCTGCCTCCTTAAGTTGTTTGTCGTGCTTTTCCACTTTCAGGACTATATAGTCCATGGGGGTATTCATGGAGTTCATCTTGTTCAAGAGGTCTGTTAGACTGTTTTGCATAGCCATGAGAAGGGTTTTCACCTCATTCATTGAGGTTTCTGGGGGATTGGATGACAACGTATTGGCCGGCAGTAGTCACTGGGGGGGGGAGGTTCCGCAGTGGTATTGTAATGGGAGATGCAGAGGGCTGTGAGTAGAGATCAAAGGCGTCCAGCAAAGCGTGAACATGGGCCCTCTCTGTCCAAGGGTGAAGCAAATGTCAGAAGGTGCAATAGCGGTGTATGCTAGGTGCCAGATGGAGTTTGGGTCGCCAGGGGAGAAAAGCGGAGGACCATAGTCACGATGTCCAATAGAGAGTAGAGTGCAGTGATGAGATTGAATCTGGTGATGTTGGTATGTAACAGTGCAGGAGATATGGTGGTGTAAGTTGTCACAGTTTCTGGAAGACGTGAGGTTAATGCTGTACCCACAGAGAGTATCACCTTGTAACTATGGCTGGGCACCACGAGGACCGACTAGGAGGAGCTGATGTGCGCCGCAGGAGACCCCGAGGTGTACCGCCACAAAGACAGTGCGAGGGCTTCACACTCGGTCTCGCCACCCGGGAGATGCACTGCCAGCCTCGTGAAGTTTGCGGCGGTCTCAGGGCTATGGCTACGTAGCGTGTCGATATTGCCGGTTTGCTTCACTGGGGGGCAGCCACATGAAAGTCACAGGCAGTCCGAGGAGGTAGCAGTGCAGGCAGGAATTTATGTCCCATGGGCTGCACCGATTGATAAGGAGAATTTGTCACCTCCTACCGCTGAGCAGGCTGCCAGATAATCCCCGTTCCGTGGGCACTAAAGCAGCCCAGGCCAGAGCAGGAGGATCCATCGGGGGGGGGGGGGGGGGGAGAAGCACCGAGGAGATCGATAGTAGCTGGCGCAATGCGGAGGCAGGCAGCTTGGGCACCAAATTGGAGATGGGAGCTCCGCGCTTAGAGGTGCTTGGTAATGCCTGTGGTCTCACCGTGTATGCGAAGCCCAGCGGGCGTCAGCGCTCGGCTCCAATGTTGGTGGATCGGGTCCAGCTTGTACATCACACAGCCTGCGGTGTTGGCGAGTCTTGCGTGTGGCTCAGATTGAAGCCCGCAGCGCGGAGTCCCGTCCAGCAGAGAAGAAAAGAGGCGAGCCACCAGTGCAGGCCGCGTGACCCGGGCACCACGTGGAATCCCCGGCTCTTACTAAAGCCAGCACAGCCGCCCACGGAGTGCTGCAGAGTTCCGCCTCCACCTCGGGCAGGTTATTACAGCATTCCTCAGTGCCTGACAGCAGTCTCTGGAGTTGAGTTCGGCATCGGCAAATAACGGCAGTTGTCAGGAGTCACCACAGGTACATGCAGAGGTTACTGCGGCAGATTAACCCAGGATAAATGTTGAAACAGATGGCCAAGCGCCCGGAGCCTCACAGGCGTGCGGCCATCTTGGTCGTGCTTCACCTAGTGCCCCCTTCAGTATGCAAGCCTTACTTACACACAAACTCCTACTTCTGCACGGTGGTACCCACTCGTGCACTCATATGCACTCGACTTGCACACCTGATATCTGCGCAAGGTTCTCGCCACACACATAACAGCATAGCTTCACACAAAATGGGGTGGTAGGACACACTTTCAGTAACTTGGATAAAATGGTTTGGTCACTGCCACCAGTGCTTTATATGTCATGCCAAGGACAGGGACAATGGTCCTTTGTCCATTATAAGGCATAGTGCACCCCTCCAGGTCACAAGACTTAGCATACTAAGGGACAGCCCAGTCCCTGCAAAAATAAAAAAAAAGACAGGACACCAGTTGTACAGGCAGGTGGGCACTCGGAGCAGGATAATAAACTGATATTCATACATTTCAATTCAAACAACAATGCATCTGTTCAATTCCCAGTTCCATTAATTTGTAAAATAAATTTCTAAAATTAAATAGAATACAAACTAAAACTAAATGCTTTACATCAAATGTAAATCTTAAATTGCAAACAAAATGGCAGCATTTTTCTTAACTACTGGCATCTGCCCTTTTTATCCGCCAGAATGGATTTATCCATCTTAGTAGACATAACATTTGTAATCAGTTTTGCCTGTCAGGTAAGCATCTCAGACATGGGGAAAACCTAATTTTGCCCAGTCCAGGGCACAATCTGAGCAATTGATTTCTTTTCAAATAGTTCAGGGAAATCTCTAATTTTGCTGAACTCAATAGATAAATCTTGTGTACTATGTTTACAAAAAAGCAACTGAAGAGGATTCGTACAGACACAGACATACTACCTAGCTGAATGGGATTTTGATAAATGTTATCAACTGGCAGTAAAGGTGCTATTTCTTTTTAAACAACACACAATATTGTGCTTCGATCTCGTATTCTCAAGTACAATCTAACAAAGATTTCACAATTGATCCCACTAATCCCAATCTAGACGTCCCCTTTTCTATTGCACCACTTACACACTCATATCATTGCACTTATAAGGCTGATGAAGCAGTCTCTTCGAGCCACGATTTTCTAGTTTTCACCAGCTGTTGTCAAATCTAACAAATCTGCTCCGTAAAGTGCTTGAAGTATTAACTTTTAATTAAATACCTTTAATAAAGGATCAATATAAAAGCCCCCAAAAAGAGTTATCAAGTCTAAAACGAGCAGTTGTTGAGGCTCAAAGCTTAGATTTCAGGGCGGAAAGATGGCCATCCCAACACAGATATTCGGAAAATGTGAGCCCTAGCTATTTACCAGGAATTTACTTTTTTATCCAACTTAGTAGATATAACATTTGTAAATTATACATTTGCCCTAGCTATTTTTAAATTTTGCCTTAGCAATCACGTGTGTTTTGTCTTATGCGAAAATATCAATATCTTAGTGGTGTCCACATTAATTGTGATATTTTTATTAATACAGCATTCACTAATCACTGATAGCTTTGGTTCAAGACTAAAGGACCCATTTAAATGTGGACGGGCGGCTGGATCTTGTTCTTCCAGGGGTACAGAGTATATTATTCCGTCTCCCTGGTGGAGGGACCTCCCTCCACATTATAAAGGACCTCCAAGCAAGCAGTTGCTTATAATGCACTGGCAGGCACCATTGTCACGACGATTCCTGTCAATGCTCTGCGCTGTTTGGTGAAGGGCTCCCTGCACCATACCGTTTTCTTTTTTTATTTTCAAAAACAAAATTTCAAACTGAATTTTCTTTCTGAAAATAAAAAATGTAATGCTCCTCTTGCCATGGGAGTCATCTCCCATGGCGAGGGGAGCATTATTAGCATTTTACCGTCACTCATCACCAGGGTTTGCTTGGCGGTGAAGGACTATGGGGCAGATTTATGAGCCCCTTGCGCCAATTTTGCGTCACTTTTAACATGGGAAAAGTGACGCAAAAGTGGCGCAAGGGGCTAATAAATCTGCCCCATATATATTTATTGGTGGACTATAGCCATTTTTCTGACTACCCAGGCTCAGGCTCTCGGCAACAGAAACAACAGAGTATCCTTAACGCCAACATATAAATCATCCCCTGACTGTTTTAGAATCCATGGCAACAAGGTAACCATCATTCAGAAGGCAGGAGGCATGCATATTACCCATTTTCAGAGAAAAAGATGGTTCCTTGGTAGACTGGCCAGAAACAGGCCAAAACGCACAGTAACTAGGATGCACCCCCACTTTAAGGTATTCTATGCGGGAATTCAAATGTCTCCTATTACACTCGATCTGAGCCCAAGTTTACCTATACAGGTTTTGAAGAATTGCTAACAGACCTGAGGAAATACCAAGAAAACCCAAATTAGCCCACAGTTTGCAGTCGTCACCTAGGCTTAAGGAAGCGTGGAAACTCACAAAGCAGCAGCACAAATACCCTTTTAACTTAATGCATTGCAGAGTAATAATCCAAAAGACAAAAAAGTTATAAATGGTTATGATTTGCCGGAAACCCTGATTTTTTGTGTGATAGGAGTCTCAAAACAATTGCTAAAGCTGTAAATCAAGAACAATCTCAGCATACATTTTAGAAATTACACCTAGCAACCAAATCAAACCATATTTAGAGGAGACACATTCAAAACCTTTCCGATGAATGAGTTTATAATGGCACCTTTCCCTGTACCAGGTATTGTGCCTCTAAATGTAACTCATCTAAAAAAGGAACAGACTTCTGCCGCCCACTATAAGGGGCTGGCGCTAAATATTACGACAAGAAGGTTATCTCGGCATCCTTCTCGAGATGGTTTCCTAGATCAAATTGCAGTAGACATAACATCTGCCTTCATCATGCCTAAGAGCACTGAATCAGGAGTATACACACTTGGTGTGATTTTGATCTCGAATATGTTTCACTTCTTTTAAATATGTGATAGGTAAACAACTTAACTTTCTTCTGGGACAGAATATCCGAAAGAATGCAGCACTAACAAAGATTCTTTATTCACCAATTACAAAAATAAAATCCTTGAACCCCCTTGAAAAGTGCACTGTTCATTTGTTTCCAGCACTCAGCACTCGTAATGATACATGTTTTGCTTTTTGGGAATCAAATTGGGATATTCGCTTCTGGTTGTTTTCACATCATTTAGCTGCTTCACATCTTTAATTTATTATACAGCCTTCATTTCTGGGCCAACTTTTTTCTTAATATGAAAAACTCTGAATAAAAGCAACCTTTCGATTGTGTGCTTAGCCTTCAGCTATTCATATTTCGCTTCAACTGATTTCATCTTAAGACATGTTAGTACTAACCCTGGGCGTAGTTCGCGAAGTAGCACTACGCGAAGCTACACAAAGTGCACTTCGCACTACGCGAGCTCCGCGTAGCACTTCACGAACTGCGTAGTACCCTGTTCGCACTGTGCAAGATGCCGTTTTCAATGATTGCACAGTGCGGACAAGCATCGGGCACTGTGCTATAATTGAAAAGTCAACTTGCACAGTGCGTGCTGTAGTTTTCTGCCGCTCTAGTAGATTTTTACTCGAGCGGCAGCTTTCTCAACGCGAACTGGTAGTTTCTCATCGCGAGCTATCGCGAGCATACGCGACTACTCGCAATGAGAAACCTGACCTCCTCGCGTTGAGAATCTCGCCGGGATGTTTATTTTCCACGCTCGCGATCGGGAACTTGATGTTGCTGATCGCGAACAAGGAAAAAGGCTCGCCGGGATGTCATTTTGCTTGCTCGCGGTCGCCAACTTGATGTTGAGGACCGCGAGCAAGCAAAAAATGACCGCTGCACTACACAACGCTACGCTACGCATGTTTGCACAGTGCTACGTGCAATTTGCGTAGTGCGAAGTAGCGCAAACTTCGCAAACTACGCGAGCGTAGCGTAGTGCTTTGCCCAGGCTTAAACATAATGAAAACACCACAAAAATACTCCACACAGGGTTAGAAAAATAGATTATATGTCTATGAGTAAAACAATACCAAAACAACAAAAATGCAATAAGTAGTGGAGTTATGAATTTTCCAAGTCTAAATCAAAAAGTAGAGCTTAGAAGCAAATAGTAGTAAGGGGTTACTTGAGGTTGTGCAGGACTACGTTAAATCCAAAGTTCAGCCCAACCACGATGGAGGGCAGGCCACTACAGGACACACACATGTCTTGCTGAAGAAGTACTTTGGATGGAGCAAGCGTTGATGTCGAAGGCTTGATGCATCGGTTCACATCTGCGCAGGCGATGAGGGCGTCATCGACGAACCCCTTTACAATGCAGGCACTTCATCGAGCCACACTGTACGTCATCATCAAGCTGCACAGCTTGTCAAAGAGATGTCATCAATCAGCTCTTGCATCTGAGTTGAAGGGCAATGCATCAGTTCTGATCGGTGCAAAGTCATCACTGCATTGATTTTAATGGTTCTAGGGAAAAGAAGTCACGTTTCAAGGGCCCAGGACAGGATTGAAATTAAAGGAAATTAAATAACGATTTCTAATGCGCACTAATACCCATGGGTGTCTAGGCGCTGACTGCCAAAGAACGGGGGGGGTCCGAAGAAAAATAACACCAGCCTAGTAAAACGCAGGAAGGGTGGAGGAGCAGGATAAACTAGTGGTTGAATAACCAAGTTTTAAGAGATTTCGAAATGTGAATCGATTACCTGAAGTTTTGAGTGTTAGTAGCATCATGTTCCAGAGTTTGGCAGTGGCTGCTGCAAAGCTCTTGTTTCCCCAGGTAGCTCTTTTAAACTCGTGAACAACCATGTTAGACTGGGAGGCCGATTTTAAGCTTCTGGCAGGGGTGTACAGATGGAAGAGTTGCTTAATAGAGGCTGCACCCTATGAGTGGAGGGCCTTAAAGGCTATGCACAAGGCCTTGAATAAAATCCTCTTCTTGACCGGGAGCCAGTGGAGTAGGGGGAGGGACTTGGACACCAACTGATGCTTTAGAATTCCCAGAAGCAATCTAGCGGCCGCATTTTGGACCATTTGTAGTTTGTCCAGTGCTTTCATATGGGCGGTCAGGAAGAGCTTGTTGCAGTAATCTATTTTAGAGAAGATCATTGTTGTGATCACTGCTTTGCGTAGGTCCATTGGGATAAAAGGAAAAACCTTCCTGAGTGATTTAAAGATGAAAAAACATGATGAGGTAATGGCATTGGCATGTCTCACAAAAGTCAGTTATTCATCAAACTATACTCCCAGGTTTTTCACTTTTGGCACCGGAATGGGGAGGGAACCCAGCCCTTGCGGCCACCAGGAAGGAGACCAGAAAGAGGGTTGCTTGCCTAAGAGTAGAATCTCAGTTTTGTCTGAGTTCAGTTTCAGACAATTTTTTGACATCCAGCATTCGATCTGTGCCATGCAGTTGTGAAAGCATTTAGCTGTGTTATCTGCATTCTCTGTGACAGACACTACAATTTGGGTGTCATCAGCATAAGAGAAAACCGAAAATCCAAATTTTTTGATTAGGGAAGCCGGGGGTGTGACGTATAAATTAAAAAGAGTAGGGCTCAATGCAGACCCTTGTGGTACGCCATATGGAAGGGTGAAAGACATGGATCTGTGTCCATTACATTCCACATACTGACGTCTGTCAGTGAGAAATGAGCTGAGCAGTGTAAGGGCCGTACGTCTGACTCCTAACTTGAACAGCCGGTTGATAAGGAGTTGATGGTTGACAGTTTTGAATGCTGCCGAGAGGTCTAACAAAATTAGGGCAGCATTCCCTCCTTTTGTCTAGAGTAGTTCGGACATATTCTGTAGCTGTATTCAGGGCTGTCTCAGTGCTATGTTGGCATCTGAAACTAAACTGTGATGGATCCATTAAATTGTGCTCCTGGATATATAGAGTGAGCTCGGTGTTTATAGCTTTCTCAATCAGTTTGGCCGGGTTAGGGAAGTCAAGAGATTGGCCTTTAATTATTGGGATTATCGGCATCCAGATTGGATTTTTTTTAAAGGAGGAAGGATTGATGGGATTTTCCATTTTTTGGGGAAATATACCGACTGGAGCATTTGATTAAAGATCTCAAAAACATGTTCAGGAACTATGGTAGAAGCTCGCTTCAAGACTCTGCGCAGACATGGGTCAGAAGGTGAGCCTGACTTAATTTGCTTGAATCAGTTGGTAACTTGGTCTGTTGTGAGAGGGGAGAATGCATAGAGAGTGGAGTTAATGGATAGGATCTATCCTGATATGTCGGTCCCCAAAGTAGTGGCTTTCCTGCTCATCGTTCCATCTTTGTCTCCATTACCCTCCTATGGCTGTAAGTTGTCATTATCCCTAGCTGCCTGTGGGTTGCCATTCGAGCACCGCCCCTCTGTGCTTGGGCTTGAAGATAATGCATTGAAAATCACTTCTACCTTGCTTTTGAAAAAGGTAGCAAGTTTATTGCAGAATGATGCATCTGCATTAAGGTTACTGGCTGGTGGTGGGTTGCTTAGCTTGTAGAGAATAACTCTTTAATGGTTTTCTTAGTGGAGTTAATCTTTTCAATAAAAACCTTAAATTTAGTTTTGTTCAAAGTTTCTTGTCTTGCAATAGTTCTGCTTTAGAGGAGTCTTTATCCTTTAAGTGATATTTCAGCGTCCATTTCCTCAATGACCTTCAGCACAAATGTTTGGCCAGTCTAAGCTCTTCATTAAACCAAGGTTCAGATGGAACAGTTCTATTGTTATTTCCTTGTCTAGCTGGAGCTAGACTGTTAATGGAATCACTAATCCATTGATGATAATCATCGGTTGCTTGATCCAAATTGGGAGGAATTGGTAAGCTAGATTCAAGCAGAGATTTTGTGAATAGATCTTCCGAAATTAAGTGCCAGGATCGATAGTTAAGGTTCGGCCAGCTTATGTATTCAGCCAGACTGTGGCGCACTAGGTTCAGATTAAACATCACTGCTTTATGGTCTGACCTGGTTAATGGTAGGGAAGGGGAGACCTGAATAAGAGGACAGTCTGAAAAGATACCATCTAGAGTATGGTCACCGGAATGCGTGGGACCCCCAACTAGTTTTGGTAAGCCTAAAAGAGAGAGGGAGGCTGTGAGATCCTTGGTATCTGGATCCTCGTTATTTTCTAGGTGAAAATTGAAATCACCAAGAATTGTGAAGTCAGAGTAATTGCCTTTGATGTCCCAAGGGGACTTATCGATATCTAGAAAGATGTTTCTAGGGCCATGGGGTCTATAAATCAAGCCCCCGTTAAAGGAGTGGTGTTTTGTAAGACCAGTTGTGAAGGTCAGGGCTTCACAGCCAGGGTGTGAAAGGGGGTAAAATCTGACTTTAACCCCTCCTATGCTCATTATGGAATGGTTCCATCATGAGCACAACAGCAGAGCAATTTCTCATTCTCTTTTTTGCCTGGGGAGGTGGGGAAGAGCTTCCCCAACCTCCCTGGGCATATTTGGGAATTTCAAAATATTGTTATTGCAATGAAATCAAAACTGAAACTTAGTTTCAGTTTCTGTTTTGGCGCTTGTGGCGCTATCTCAGCCCCCTGAGCCCCGAAAAAGATGGGAGGGGTATAGTTGGAAAAGGGAGAATCTCCCCTTTCCAATGGTACCCTTCCCTAGTGGATCCCTGCTTGGGGATCACCACAGGAGGGCGATCCCCAAGCAGGGATCCATCCACTAGCGCCAGGGAGGGGTAGCGGTACCTTGGGCAAGTGCCTTTGCTGCCCCATATTTATTTGGCTGTAACAGTCTTTCTGCCCCCCTGGGGGTCAGATGGGGCAGGAGCCCCCAATCTGCCACCCGGGGGGTGGAAAGCCCACTGGAAACCAGGGATTATGACTTCTATTGACATTGGGTTGGGGAGTGCCCAAAAAGGGCATGGCAATGCCCCCACCCCCACCCCCACCCCCAAAAAATGTCAGTCTTTCTGCCCCCCCCAGGGGGCAGATGGGGGCAGTGGCCCTCATTCTGTCCCCCCAGGGGGGCAGAAAGCCCACTAGAAACCATAGATTTTTTTATTGACATTGGGGGGCCCCCAAAAATTACAACAGTCTTTCTGCTCCCCCCAGGGGCAGATGGGGGCAATAGCTCCTGGTCTGCCCCCGAGAGGGGCAGAAATCCCACAAGGCACCAGGGATTTTTTTAAAATAATTAATGGTGGGGTCTGCCCAGAATGGGCATGATAATGCCCCCACCCCAAAAACAATCACCACAGTCCTTCTGCCGTCTTCCTGGAGGCATAGTGGGGCATAACCCCTTATCTGCCCCCGGAGCCCTCTAGGCCTCAGGATTTCTTTTTCACTCAGGGTTGAGGTTAGCCTAGAATGGGCATGCCAATGCCCACACCTCCCCAAAAATCTGCCACAGTCTTTCTGCCTCCCCGGGGGGCGGATGGGGGCAATGGCCCCTGATCTGCCCTCGGGGGGGGGGGTAGAAAGCCCACTAGGCACCAGCGATAACGCTGGCTTTTTTTATGCTTGGGGTGGGGGCTGCCTAGAATGGGTATACCAATTCCACCACCCTCCAAAAAATAGCCACAGTCTATCTGCCCCCGTTGGGGTCATTTCAGTGACCCCCCCCCCCGATTCCCCTCCCAGGGCGGCAGAAAGCCCAGTAGGCACAGACATGTTTTTAGGAAGGTGCCTACCTGTGGATTTTGAGCCCTAGCGCAACTGCCACATAGGGAAACCTAGGAAACCTGTAAAAAAAAAAATTAGACACCAAGGGGAATCTAGGGTGACTTGTATGCCTCTCACCAGGTTCTGTTACCCAGGATCCCTTGCAAACCTCAAACTTAGTAAAAAAAACATATTTTCCTCATATTTCTGTGATGGAAAGTTCTGGGATCTGCGTGGATCCACAAAATTCCACCCACCCCACATTCCCCAAAGTCTTCTGAGAAAAAAGGTACCTCACTTGTGTGGGTAGGCCTAGTGCCTGCAACAGGAAACGGCCCAAAACGCAACGTGGACACACCACATTTTCAGAGTGGAAACTGAGCCTATTTTTGCAAAGTGTCTTGCTGTAGATTTTTTTAACCCTGCCGGCACGTCTGGAATCCTAGCAAACCTATACATTTTTGAAAACTAGACACCCAAGGGAATTCAGGATGGGTTGACTTGACTGGCTCTCACCAGGTTCTGTTACCCAGAATCCCTTGCAAACTTCAAAATGTGTAAAAAAAAAGAACGCATTTTCCTCAAATTTCTGTGGTGGCAAGTTCTGGAATCTGTGTGCATCCAAACAATTCCACTCACCCCGAATTCCCCAAAGTCTTCTGAGAAAAATGGTACCTCACTTGTGTGGGTAGGCCTGGTGCCAGCGACAGGAAATGGCCCAAAACACAACGTGGATACACCACATTTTAAAGTGAACACTGACACTATTTTGCAAAGTGCCTAGCTGTAGATTTTGAACCCTAGCTCTTCCGGCACCTAGGGAAACCTAGCAAACCTATACACATTTGAAAACTAGACACCCAGGGGAATCCAGGATGGGGTGTCTTGTCTGGCTCTCACCAGGTTCTGTTACCCAGAATCCCTTTCAAACCTCAAACTTTGTAAAACAAACATATTTTCCTCAAATTTCTGTGGTGGAAAGTTCTGGAATCTGAGTGGATCCACAAAATTCCACCCACCCCGCATTCCCCAAAGCCTTCCGAGAAAAATGGTACCTCAATTGTGTGGGTATGCCTAGTCCCCGCAACAGGAAACGGCCCACAATGCAACGTGTACACAACACATTTTTACAGTGAAAACGGACCCTATTTGTGCAAAGTGCTTAGCTGTAGATTTTGAACCCTAGCTCTGCTGGCACCTAGGTAAACCTGGCAAACCTATACATTTTTGAAAACTAGACACCCAGTGGAATCCAGGATGGGGTGACTTATCTGGCTCTCACCTGGTTCTGTTACCCAGAATCCCTTGCAAACCTCAAATTTAGATGAAAAAATCTTTTTTTCTCTAATTTCTGTGTGTGAAAGTTCAGGAATCTACGTGGATCCAAAAATGTCCACCCAGCATTCCCCTAAGTCTCTCGATAAAAGTGATACCTCACTTGCATGGGTGGGTCAAGTACCCGCGACAGGCAATGGCCCAAAACGTATTGAGGAGACATCAAAATGACCTATCACAAAACAGCATGGTTCTGCAAAAGGGGTCACCTGGGTTTTTGGCCCCAGGTTCGGCGGCCATCTTGGAAAACTACCAAACCCACACATTTCTGAAAATTAGACACTAGGGGGAGTCCAGTGAGATATGACTTGTGTGGATTCCCCAACGATTTCCTACTTAGAATGCCCTGCAAACCACAAATTTACCTGAAAAAAACACATTTTCCACATATTTTTTGGTGGAATCAAGGTGCCGGCACAAATGTCCTACCCCACAGTGTTCCCCTCAGACTCCCGAGTAAAATAACACCTCACTTGTGTGGGTGGGGAAAGGGCCTGTGACTGGGAAGAGCCCAAAACATAGGGAATAAGGGTATAGCACCAAGAATTCTAAGCGCTAAATCTTTTTAATATACGTTTTTAGCCAATTCTGCATTGGACACCCACACAAGTGAGGTACCATTTTGCTCAGGACAATAAGGAGAATGCTGTGGGGTAGGTCATTTGTGCCGCCACAGTGATTCCACACAAAAATATGTGTAAAATGTGCTTTTTCAGCTAAATTTGAAGTTTGCAGGGGATTCTGGGTAGGGAAACGTTAGGGGATCCACGCAAGCCATACCTTATTGGACTCCCCAGGGTGTCTAGCTTTCAGAAATGTGTGGGTTTGGTAGGTTTCCTTAGATGGCGTGAGCCCGGGGCCATAAACCCAGGTGCCCCCCCACAAAACTAGGTAGTATTGTTATCGGTAATTTTGAAGTCTCCACAGTACGATTTGGGCCATTTCCTGTTGCAGCCACTATGCCTACCCACACAAGTGAGGTACCAATTTTATCAGAAGAGCTGCGGGAATGCTGGGTATAAGGAAATTTGTGTCAGCCCGGTGATCCCACAACGTTCCCACACAGAAATGTGAGAAAAAATAGATTTTTTTCAACAAAAGTTGAGGTTTGTAGGGGATTCTGGGTAGAGAAATTTTGGGGGACCCATGCAAGCCATACCTTGATGGACTCCCCCGGGTATCTAGGTTGCAGAAATGTGTGGGTTTGGTAGGTTTCCCTTGATGGCTGCCGAGCCCGAGGCCAAAAACTCATGGGACACCCTTGCAAAACCATGTTGTTTTGTGATAGGTTATCTTTGATGTCTCCTCAATAGGTTTTGGGCCCTTGCCTGTCACGGGTACTTGACCCACCCATGCGAGTGAGGTACCATTTTTATCGGCAGACCTGGGGAAATGCTGTGTAGAAGGAAATTTGTGGATCCACACAGATTCCAGAACTTTCCCACACAGAAATTTGAGAAAAAAGATATTTTTTCACCGAAATCTGAGGTTTGCAGTGGATTTCAGGGAGGGATATTTTGGGGGACCCACACAACTCAAACCTTGCTGGACTCCCCAGGGAGTCTAGTTTTCAGAAATGTGTGGGTTTGGTAGGTTTCCCTAGATGGCCACTGAGCCGGGGCCAAAACTTCATGGGACCCCCCTTTGCAAAACCATATTGTTCTGTGATAGATAATTTTGAAGTCGCCTCAATAGGTTTTGGGCCCTTGCCTGTCGCGGGTACCTGACCCACCCACCCAAGTGAGGTACCATTTTACTCTGAAGACTTTGGGGAATGTGGGTGGGTGGAATTTTGTGGATCCACTCAGATTCCAGAACTTTCCACCACAGAAATGTGAGGAAATTTTATTTTTTTGACAAATGTTGAGGTTTGCAAGTGATTCTGGGTAACAGAACCTGATGAGACCTAGACAAGTCACCCCATCCTGGAAATCCCCTGGGTGTCTAGTTTAAAAAATGTACAGGTTTGCTAGGGTTCCCTATGTGCCTGCAGAGCTAGGGTACAAAATCTACAGCTAGGCACTTTGCAAAAAAAGGGTCAGTTTTCACCGTGAAAATGTTTTGTGTCCACAATGTGTTTTGGGCCATTTCCTGTCGCGGGCACTAGGCCTACCCACACAAGTGAGGTACCATTTTTCTTGGAAGACTTTGGGAAATGCCGGGTGGGTGGAATTTTGTGGATCCACGCAGATCCCAGAACTTTCCACTACAGAAATGTGAGTAAAATGTCTTTTTTGACACATTTTGAGGTTTGCAAGGGATTCTTGGTAACAGAACCTGGTGAGAGCCAGTCAAGTCACCCCATCATGGATTCCCCTGAGAGTCTAGTTTTCAAAAATGTAAAGGTTTGCTAGGTTTCCCTTGGTGCCAGCAGAGCTAGGGTTCAAAATCTACAGCTAGGCACTTTGAAAAAAAGGGTCCGTTTTCAGCGTGAAAATGTGTTGTGTCCACAATGTGCTTTGGGCCATTTCCTTTCGCGGGCAC
Organism: Triturus cristatus; assembly: GCF_964204655.1. NCBI lineage: Eukaryota > Metazoa > Chordata > Amphibia > Caudata > Salamandridae > Triturus > Triturus cristatus. The sequence continues at coordinate 541,064,034 of NC_140594.1, read as the reverse complement.
TAGACCTACCCACACAAGTGAGGTACCATTTTTCTTGGAATGCTTTGGGGAATGCGGGGTGGGGGAATTTTGTGGATCCACGCAGATTCCAGAACTTTCCACCACAGAAATGCGATGAAAATTTGTTTTTTTTAGCAAATTGTTATGTTTGCAAAGGATTCTGGGTAATAGAACCTGGTGAGAACAAGTAATTCACCCCATCCTGGATTCCCCTGGCTGTCTATTTTCAAAAATGTATAGGTTTGCCAGGATTCCCTAGGTGCTGGCAAACTTACGCTTCAAAATCTAGAGTTAGGCACTTCGCAAAAAAACCGGTCTGTTTTCACAGTGAGAATGTGGTGTGTCCACATTGCGTTTTGGGCCATTTCCTGTCACGGGTCCTAGGCCTACCCACACAAGTGAGGTACCATTTTTCTCGGTAGACTTTGGGAATGCGGGGGTGCAGATTCCAGAACTTTCCACCACAGAAAATGAGGAAAATGTGATTTTTGACAAATATATAGGTGTGCAAGGGATTTTGGGTAATAGAACCTGGTGAGAGACAGTCAAGTCACCCCATCCTCGATTCCCCTGGGTGTCTAGTTTTAAAAAATGTATAGGTTTGCTAGGTTTCCCTAGGTGCCGGCAGAGCTAGGGTTCAAAATCTACAGCTAGGCACTTTGCAAAAAAGGGTCAGTTTTCACTGTGAAAATGTGGTGTGTCCACGTTGCGTTTTGGGCTGTTTAATGTCACGGGCACCAGGCCTACCCACACAAGTGAGGTACCATTTTTCTCAGATGACTTAGGGAAATGCGGGGTGGGGGGCTATTTTGTGGATCCACACAGATTCCAGAACTTTCCACCACAAAAATGTGAGGAACAGTTTTTTATTTTTACAAATTTTTAGGTTTGCAAGGGATTCTGGGTAATAGAACCTGGTGAGAGCCAGTCAAGTCACACCATCCAGGATCCCCCTGGGTGTCGAGTTTCCAAAAGTGTATAGGTTTGCTAGGTTTCCCTAGGTGCTGGCAGAGCTAGGGTACACAATCTACAGCTAGGCACCTTGCAAAAAAGGGTCAGTTTTCACTGTGAGATTGTGGTGTGTCCATGTTGCGTTTTGGGCCATTTACTGTCCTGGGCACTAGGCCTAGGCCTACCCACACAAGTGAGGTACCATTTTTCTTGGAAGGCTTTGGGAAATAGGGGGTGGGTGGAATTTTGTGGATCCACGCAGATTCTAGAACTTTCCACCACAGTAATGTGAGTAAAATGTGTTTTTTGACACATTTTGAGGTTTGCAAGGGATTATGGGTAACAGAACCTGGTGAAAACCAGTCAAGTCACCCCATCCTGGATTCCCCTGAGAGTCTAGTTTTCAGAAATGTATAGGTTTGCTTGGTTTCCCTATGTGCCAGCAGAGCTAGGGTTCAAAATCTACAGCTAGGCACTTTGCAAAAAAAGGGGGGTCCGTTTTCAGCGTGAAAATGTGTTGTGTCCACAATGTGATTTGGGCCATTTCATGTCGCGGGCACTAGATCTACTTACACAAGTGAGGTACCATTTTTCTTGGAAGACTTTGGGAAATGCAGGGTGGGTGGAATTATGTGGATCCACGCAGATTCCAGAACTTTCCACTACAGAAATGTGAGTAAAATGTGTTTTTTTGACACATTTTGAGGTTTGCAAGGGATTCTGGGTAACAGAACCTGGTGAGAGCCAGTCAAGTCACCCCATCCTTGATTCCCCTGAGAGTCTAGTTTTCAGACATGTATAGGTTTGCTTGGTTTCCCTAGGTGCCAGCAGAGCTAGGTTTCAAAATCTACAGCTAGGCACTTTGCAAAAAAAAGGGACCGTTTTCACTGTGAAAATGTGGTGTGTCCACGTTGCGTTTTGGGCTGTTTCCTGTCACGGGCACCAGGCCTACCCACACAAGTGAGGTACCATTTTTCTCAGAAAACTTTGGGGAACGCGGGGTGGGGGACTTTGTGGATCCACGCAGATTCCAGAACTTTCCACCACAGAAATGCGAGGAAAATGTGATTTTTTTGCAAGTTTTTATGTTTGCAAAGGATTTTGGGTAATAGAACCTGGTGAGAACCAGTAAAGTCACCCCGTCCTGGCTTGCCCTGTGTGTCTATTTTCAAAAATGTATAGGTTTGCTGGGTTTCCCTAGGTGCTGGCAAAGTTAGGGTTCAAAATCTACAGCTAGGCACTTTGCAAAAAAAGGGTCGGTTTTCACCGTGAAAATGTGTTGTGTCCACAATGTGTTTTGGGCCATTTCCTGTCGCGGGCACTAGGCCTACCCACACAAGTGAGGTACCATTTTTCTTGGAAGACTTTGGGAAATGCGGGGTGGGTGGAAATTTTGTGGATCCACGCAGATCCCAGAACTTTCCACTACAGAAATGTGAGTAAAATGTCTTTTTTGACACATTTTGAGGTTTGCAAGGGATTCTTGGTAACAGAACCTGGTGAGAGCCAGTCAAGTCACCCCATCATGGATTCCCCTGAGAGTCTAGTTTTCAAAAATGTAAAGGTTTGCTAGGTTTCCCTTGGTGCCAGCAGAGCTAGGGTTCAAAATCTACAGCTAGGCACTTTGATAAAAAGGGTCCGTTTTCAGCGTGAAAATGTGTTGTGTCCACAATGTGTTTTGGGCCATTTCCTGTCGCGGGCACTAGACCTACCCACACAAGTGAGGTACCATTTTTCTTGGAATGCTTTGGGGAACGCGGGGTGGGGAAATTTTGTGGATCCACGCAGATTCCAGAACTTTCCACCACAGAAATGCGATGAAAATTGTTTTTTTTTAGCAAATTGTTATGTTTGCAAAGGATTCTGGGTAATAGAACCTGGTGAGAACCAGTAATTCACCCCATCCTGGATTCCCCTGGCTGTCTATTTTCATAAATGTATAGGTTTGCCAGGATTCCCTAGGTGCTGGCAAACTTACGCTTCAAAATCTAGAAGTTAGGCATTTCGCAAAAAAAACGGTCTGTTTTCACAGTGAAAATGTGGTGTGTCCACATTGCGTTTTGGGCCATTTCCTGTCGCGGGTCCTAGGCCTACCCACACAAGTGAGGTACCATTTTTCTCGGTAGACTTTGGGAATGCGGGGGTGCAGATTCCAGAACTTTCCACCACAGAAAATGAGGAAAATGTGATTTTTGACAAATATATAGGTGTGCAAGGGATTTTGGGTAATAGAACCTGGTGAGAGACAGTCAAGTCACCTCATCCTCGATTCCCCTGGGTGTCTAGTTTTAAAAAATGTATAGGTATGCTAGGTTTCCCTAGGTGCCGGCAGAGCTAGGTTTCAAAATCTACAGCTAGGCACTTTGCAAAAAAGGGTCAGTTTTCACTGTGAAAATGTGGTGTGTCCACGTTGCGTTTTGGGCTGTTTAATGTCACGGGCACCAGGCCTACCCACACAAGTGAGGTACCATTTTTCTCAGATGACGTAGGGAAATGCGGGGTGGGGGGCTATTTTGTGGATCCACACAGATTCCAGAACTTTTCACCACAAAAATGTGAGGAACAGTTTTTTATTTTTACAAATTTTTAGGTTTGCAAGGGATTCTGGGTAATAGAACCTGGTGAGAGCCAGTCAAGTCACACCATCCAGGATCCCCCTGGGTGTCGAGTTTCCAAAAGTGTATAGGTTTGCTAGGTTTCCCTAGGTGCTGGCAGAGCTAGGGTACAAAATCTACAGCTAGGCACCTTGCAAAAAAGGGTCAGTTTTCACTGTGAGATTGTGGTGTGTCCATGTTGCGTTTTGGGCCATTTACTGTCCTGGGCACTAGGCCTAGGCCTACCCACACAAGTGAGGTACCATTTTTCTTGGAAGGCTTTGGGAAATAGGGGGTGGGTGGAATTTTGTGGATCCACGCAGATTCTAGAACTTTCCACTACAGTAATGTGAGTAAAATGTGTTTTTTGACACATATTGAGGTTTGCAAGGGATTCTGGGTAACAGAACCTGGTGAAAACCAGTCAAGTCACCCCATCCTGGATTCCCCTGAGAGTCTAGTTTTCAGAAATGTATAGGTTTGCTTGGTTTCCCTAGGTGCCAGCAGAGCTAGGGTTAAAAATCTACAGCTAGGCACTTTGCAAAAAAAGGGGGGTCCGTTTTCAGCGTGAAAATGTGTTGTGTCCACAATGTGATTTGGGCCATTTCATGTCGCGGGCACTAGATCTACTTACACAAGTGAGGTACCATTTTTCTTGGAAGACTTTGGGAAATGCGGGGTGGGTGGAATTATGTGGATCCACGCAGATTCCAGAACTTTCCACTACAGAAATGTGAGTAAAATGTGTTTTTTTTTACACATTTTGAGGTTTGCAAGGGATTCTGGGTAACAGAACCTGGTGAGAGCCAGTCAAGTCACCCCATCCTTGATTCCCCTGAGAGTCTAGTTTTCAGACATGTATAGGTTTGCTTGGTTTCCCTAGGTGCCAGCAGAGCTAGGTTTCAAAATCTACAGCTAGGCACTTTGCAAAAAAAAGGGACCGTTTTCACTGTGAAAATGTGGTGTGTCCATGTTGCGTTTTGGGCTGTTTCCTGTCACGGGCACCAGGCCTACCCACACAAGTGAGGTACCATTTTTCTCAGAAAACTTTGGGGAACGCGGGGTGGGGGACTTTTGTGGATCCACGCAGATTCCAGAACTTTCCACCACAGAAATGCGAGGAAAATGTGATTTATTTGCAAGTTTTTATGTTTGCAAAGGATTTTGGGTAATAGAACCTGGTGAGAACCAGTAAAGTCACCCCGTCCTGGCTTGCCCTGTGTGTCTATTTTCAAAAATTTATAGGTTTGCTGGGTTTCCCTAGGTGCTGGCAAAGTTAGGGCTCAAAATCTACAGCTAGGCACTTTGCAAAAAAAGGGTCGGTTTTCACCGTGAAAATGTGTTGTGTCCACAATGTGTTTTGGGCCATTTCCTGGCGCGGGCACTAGGCCTACCCACACAAGTGAGGTACCATTTTTCTTGGAAGACTTTGGGAAATGCGGGGTGGGTGGAATTTTGTGGATCCACGCAGATCCCAGAACTTTCCACTACAGAAATGTGAGTAAAATGTCTTTTTTGACACATTTTGAGGTTTGCAAGGGATTCTTGGTAACAGAACCTGGTGAGAGCCAGTCAAGTCACCCCATCATGGATTCCCCTGAGAGTCTAGTTTTCAAAAATGTAAAGGTTTGCTAGGTTTCCATTGGTGCCAGCAGAGCTAGGGTTCAAAATCTACAGCTAGGCACTTTGATAAAAAGGGTCCGTTTTCAGCGTGAAAATGTGTTGTGTCCACAATGTGTTTTGGGCCATTTCCTGTCGCGGGCACTAGACCTACCCACACAAGTGAGGTACCATTTTTCTTGGAATGCTTTGGGGAACGCGGGGTGGGGGAATTTTGTGGATCCACGCAGATTCCAGAACTTTCCACCACAGAAATGCGATGAAAATTTGTTTTTTTTTAGCAAATTGTTATGTTTGCAAAGGATTCTGGGTAATAGAACCTGGTGAGAACCAGTAATTCACCCCATCCTGGATTCCCCTGGCTGTCTATTTTCAAAAATGTATAGGTTTGCCAGGATTCCCTAGGTGCTGGCAAACTTACGCTTCAAAATCTAGAGTTAGGCATTTCGCAAAAAAAACGGTCTGTTTTCACAGTGAAAATGTGGTGTGTCCACATTGCGTTTTGAGCCATTTCCTGTCGCGGGTCCTAGGCCTACCCACACAAGTGAGGTACCATTTTTCTCGGTAGACTTTGGGAATGCGGGGGTGCAGATTCCAGAACTTTCCACCACAGAAAATGAGGAAAATGTGATTTTTGACAAATATACAGGTGTGCAAGGGATTTTGGGTAATAGAACCTGGTGAGAGACAGTCAAGTCACCCCATCCTCGATTCCCCTGGGTGTCTAGTTTTAAAAAATGTATAGGTTTGCTAGGTTTCCCTAGGTGCCGGCAGAGCTAGGGTTCAAAATCTACAGCTAGGCACTTTGCAAAAAAGGGTCAGTTTTCACTGTGAAAATGTGGTGTGTCCACGTTGCGTTTTGGGCTGTTTAATGTCACGGGCACCAGGCCTACCCACACAAGTGAGGTACCATTTTTCTCAGATGACGTAGGGAAATGCGGGGTGGGGGGCTATTTTGTGGATCCACACAGATTCCAGAACTTTCCACCACAAAAATGTGAGGAACAGTTTTTTATTTTTACAAATTTTTAGGTTTGCAAGGGATTCTGGGTAATAGAACCTGGTGAGAGCCAGTCAAGTCACACCATCCAGGATCCCACTGGGTGTCGAGTTTCCAAAAGTGTATAGGTTTGCTAGGTTTCCCTAGGTGCTGGCAGAGCTAGGGTACAAAATCTACAGCTAGGCACCTTGCAAAAAAGGGTCAGTTTTCACTGTGAGATTGTGGTGTGTCCATGTTGCGTTTTGGGCCATTTACTGTCCTGGGCACTAGGCCTAGGCCTACCCACACAAGTGAGGTACCATTTTTCTTGCAAGGCTTTGGGAAATAGGGGGTGGGTGGAATTTTGTGGATCCACGCAGATTCTAGAACTTTCCACTACAGTAATGTGAGTAAAATGTGTTTTTTGACACATTTTGAGGTTTGCAAGGGATTCTGGGTAACAGAACCTGGTGAAAACCAGTCAAGTCACCCCATCCTGGATTCCCCTGAGAGTCTAGTTTTCAGAAATGTATAGGTTTGCTTGGTTTCCCTAGGTGCCAGCATAGCTAGGGTTCAAAATCTACAGCTAGGCACTTTGCAAAAAAAGGGGGGTCCGTTTTCAGCGTGAAAATGTGTTGTGTCCACAATGTGATTTGGGCCATTTCATGTCGCGGGCACTAGATCTACTTACACAAGTGAGGTACCATTTTTCTTGGAACACTTTGGGAAATGCGGGGTGGGTGGAATTATGTGGATCCACGCAGATTCCAGAACTTTCCACTACAGAAATGTGAGTAAAATGTGTTTTTTTGACACATTTTGAGGTTTGCAAGGGATTCTGGGTAACAGAACCTGGTGAGAGCCAGTCAAGTCACCCCATCCTTGATTCCCCTGAGAGTCTAGTTTTCAGACATGTATAGGTTTGCTTGGTTTCCCTAGGTGCCAGCAGAGCTAGGTTTCAAAATCTACAGCTAGGCACTTTGCAAAAAAAAGGGACCGTTTTCACTGTGAAAATGTGGTGTGTCCACGTTGCGTTTTGGGCTGTTTCCTGTCACGGGCACCAGGCCTACCCACACAAGTGAGGTACCATTTTTCTCAGAAAACTTTGGGGAACGCGGGGTGGGGGACTTTTGTGGATCCACGCAGATTCCAGAACTTTCCACCACAGAAATGCGAAGAAAATGTGATTTTTTTGCAAGTTTTTATGTTTGCAAAGGATTTTGGGTAATGGAACCTGGTGAGAACCAGTAAAGTCACCCCATCCTGGCTTGCCCTGTGTGTCTATTTTCAAAAATGTATAGGTTTGCTGGGTTTCCCTAGCTGCTGGCAAAGTTAGGGTTCAAAATCTACAGCTAGGCACTTTGCAAAAAAAGGGTCAGTTTTCACCGTGAAAATGTGTTGTGTCCACAATGTGTTTTGGGCCATTTCCTGTCGCGGGCACTAGGCCTACCCACACAAGTGAGGTACCATTTTTCTTGGAAGACTTTGGGAAATGCGGGGTGGGTGGAATTTTGTGGATCCAAACAGATCCCAGAACTTTCCACTACAGAAATGTGAGTAAAATGTCTTTTTTGACACATTTTGAGGTTTGCAAGGGATTCTTGGTAACAGAACCTGGTGAGAGCCAGTCAAGTCACCCCATCATGGATTCCCCTGAGAGTCTAGTTTTCAAAAATGTAAAGGTTTGCTAGGTTTCCCTTGGTGCCAGCAGAGCTAGGGTTCAAAATCTACAGCTAGGCACTTTGATAAAAAGGGTCCGTTTTCAGCGTGAAAATGTGTTGTGTCCACAATGTGTTTTGGGCCATTTCCTGTCGCGGGCACTAGACCTACCCACACAAGTGAGGTACCATTTTTCTTGGAATGCTTTGGGGAACGCGGGGTGGGGGAATTTTGTGGATCCACGCAGATTCCAGAACTTTCCACCACAGAAATGCGATGAAAATTTGTATTTTTTTAGCAAATTGTTATGTTTGCAAAGGATTCTGGGTAATAGAACCTGGTGAGAACCAGTAATTCACCCCATCCTGGATTCCCCTGGCTGTCTATTTTCAAAAATGTATAGGTTTGCCAGGATTCCCTAGGTGCTGGCAAAGTTAGGGTTCAAAATCTAGAGCTAGGCACTTTGCAAAAAAAAAGGGTTTGTGTTTTCACCGTGAAAATGTGGTGTGTCCACATTGTGTTTTGTGCTGTCTCCTGTTGTGGGCCCTAGGCCTACCCACACATGTGAGGTAACATTTTTCTAAGTAGACTTTGAGAAATGCGGGGTGGGTGGAGTTTTGTGGATCCATGCAGATTCCAGAACTTTCCACCACAGAAATGTGAGGAAAATGTGTTTTTTTGACAAATATTTACTTGTGCAAGGGATTCTGGGTAACAGAACCTTGTGAGAGCCAGTCAAGTTACCCGATCATGGATTCCTCTCGGTTTCTTTTTTTCAAAAATGATTAGGTTTGCTAGATTTCCCTAGGTGCCGACAGAGCTAGGGTTCTAAATCTACAGCTAGGCACTTTGCAAAAAAGGGTACGTTTTCACTGTTAAAATGTGGTGTGTCCACGTTGCGTTTTGGACTGTTTCCTGTCACGGGCACCATGCCTACTCACACAAGTGAGGTACCATTTTTCTCAGATAACTTTGGGGAACTCGGGTGGGGGAATCTTGTGGATCTATGTAGATTCCAGAACTTTCCACCACAGAAATGCATGGAAAATGTGGGTTTTTTACAGATTTTCTGGTTTGCAACGGATTCTGGGTAATAGAACCTGGTGAGAGCCAGTCAAGTCACCCCATCCTCGATTCCCTTGGGTGTCTAGTTTTAAAAAATGTATAGGTTTGCAAGGGTTCCCTAGGTGCCAGCAGAGCTAGAATTCAAAATCTTCAGCTAGGCACTTTGCAAAAAAAGGTCCCTTTTCACTGTGAAAATGTGGTGTGTGCATGTTGAGTTTTGGACCGTTGACTGTTGCGGGCACTAGCCCTACCCACACAAGTGAGGTACCATTTTTCTCAGAAAACTTTGGGGATCGCGGGGTAGGGGAACTTTGTGGATCCACGCAGATTCCAGAACTTTCCACCACAGAAATGCGAGGAAAATGTGTTTTTTTTTAGCAAATTGTTATGTTTGCAAAGGATTCTGGGTAATAGAACCTGGTGAGAACCAGTAATTCACCCCATCCTGGATTGCCCTGGGTGTCTATTTTCAAAAATGTATAGGTTTGCTTATTTTCCCTAGGTGCTGGCAAAGTTAGGGTTCAAAATCTAGAGCTAGGCACTTCGCAAAAAGAAGGGTCTGTTTTCACCGTGAAAATGTGGTATGTCCACATTGCGTTTTGGGCCATTTCCTGTCGCAGGCCCTAGGCCTACCCACACAAGTGAGGTTGAATTTTTCTCAGATGACTTAGGGAAATGCGGGGTAGGGGGATATTTTGTGGATCCACACAGATTCCAGAACTTTCCACCACAAAAATGTGAGGAACATTTTTTTATTTTTACATATTGTTAGGTTTGCAAGGGATTCTGGGTAATAGAACCTGGTGAGAGCCAGTCAAATCACCCCATCCAGGATCCCCCTGGGTGTCTAGTTTCCAAAAGTGTATAGGTTTGCTAGGTTTCCCTAGGTGCTGGCAGAGCTAGGGTTCAAAATCTACAGCTAGGCACCGTGCAAAGGGTGAGTTTTCACTGTGAAATTGTGGTGTGTCCATGTTGCGTTTTGGGCCGTTTACTGTCCTGGGCACTAGGCCTACCCACACGTAAAGGTACCATTTTTCTCAGAAGACTTTCGGGAACATGGGGTGGGGAGAATTTTGTGGATCCATGTAGACTCCAGAACTTTCCACCACAGAAATTCGTGGAAAATTTGTTTTTTTACAGTTTTTCTGGTTTGCAAGGGATTCTGGGTAATAGAACCTGGTGAGAGCCAGTCAAGTCACCCCATCCAGGATCCCCCTGGGTGTCTAGTTTTAAAAAATGTATAGGTTTGCTAGGGTTCCCTATGTGCCGGCAGAGCTAGGGTACAAAATCTACAGCTAGGCACCTTGCAAAGTAGGGTCCGTTTTCACTGTGAAAATGTGTTGTGTCCACCATGTGTTTTGAGCCATTTCCTGTCACGGGCACTAGGCCTACCCACACAAGTGAGGTACCATTTTTCTTGGAACACTTTGGGAAATATGGGGTGGGTGGAATTTTGTGGATCCACGCACATTCCAGAACTTTCCACTACAGAAATGTGAGTAAAATGTCTTTTTTTGACACATTTTGAGGGTTGCAAGGGATTCTGGGTAAGAGAACCTGGTGAGAGCCTGTCAAGTCACCCCATCATGGATTCCCTTGAGAGTCTAGTTTTCAAAAATGTAAAGGTTTGCTAGGTTTCCCTTGATGCCAGCAGAGCTAGGGTTCAAAATCTACAGCTAGGCACTTTGAAAAAAAGGGTCCGTTTTCACCTTGAAAATGTGTTGTGTCCACAATTTGTTTTGGGCCATTTCCTGTTGCGGGCACTAGGCCTACCCACAGAAGTGAGGTACCATTTTTCTTGGAAGGCTTTGGGAAATGCGGGGTGGGTGGAATATTGTGGATCCACGCAGATACCAGAACTTTCCACTACAGAAACGTGAGTAAAATGTGTTTTTTGACACATTTTGAGGTTTGCAAAGGACTCTGGGTAACAGAACCTGGTGAGAGCCAGTCAAGTCACCCCATCCTGGATTCCCCTGAGAGTCTAGTTCTCAAAAATATATAGGTTTGCTAGGTTTCCTAGGTCCCTTTTCACTGTGAAAATGTGGTGTGTGCATGTTGAGTTTTGGGCCGTTGACTGTTGCGGGCACTAGACCTACCCACACAAGTGAGGTACCATTTTTCTAAGAAAACTTTGGGGAACGAGGGGTGGGGGAATTTTGTGGATCCACACAGATTCCAGAACTTTCCACCACAGAAATGCGATGAAAATGTGTTTTTTTTTAGCAAATTGTTATGTTTGCAAAGGATTCTGGGTAATAGAACCTGGTGAGAACCAGTAATTCACCCCATCCTGGATTCCCCTGGGTGTCTATTTTCAAAAATGTATAGGTTTGCCAGGATTCCCTAGGTGCTGGCAAACTTACGCTTCAAAATCTAGAGTTAGGCACTTCGCAAAAATAACGGTCTGTTTTCACCGTGAAAATGTGGTGTGTCCACATTGCGTTTTGGGCCATTTCCTGTTGGTGGCCCTAGGCCTACCCACACAAGTGAGGTACCATTTTTCTCGGTAGACTTTGGGAATGCGGGGTGGTTAGAGTTTTGTGGATCCATGCAGATTCAAGAACTTTCCACCACAGAAAATGAGGAAAAAGTGATTTTTGACAAATATATAGGTGTGCAAGGGATTTTGGGTAATAGAACCTGGTGAGAGACAGTCAAGTCACCCCATCCTCGATTCCCCTGGGTGTCTAGTTTTAAAAAAAGTATAGGTTTGCTAGGTTTCCCTAGGTGCCGGCAGAGCTAGGGTTCAAAATCTACAGCTAGGCACTTTGCAAAAAAGGGTCAGTTTTCACTGTGAAAATGTGGTGTGTCCACGTTGCGTTTTGGGCTGTTTCCTGTCACGGGCACCAGACCTACCCACACAAGTGAGGTACCATTTTTCTCAGATGACTTAGGGAAACACGGGGTGGGGGGTTATTTTGTGGATCCACACAGATTCCAGAACTTTCCACCACAGAAATGTAAGGAAAATGTGTTTATTTTTACAAATTTTTAGGTTTGCAAGGGATTCTGGGTAATAGAACCTGGTGAGAGCCAGTCAAGTCACCCCATCCAGGATCCCCCTGGGTGTCTAGTTTCCAAAAGTGTATAGGTTTGCTAGGTTTCCTAGGTGCTGGCAGAGCTAGGATGTAAAATCTACAGCTAGTCACCTTGCAAAAAAAGGTCAGTTTTCACTGTGAAATTGTGGTGTGTCCATGTTGCGTTTTGGGCCATTGACTGGACACTAGGCCTAGGCCTACCCTCACAAGTGAGGTACCATTTTTCTTGGATGGCTTTGGGAAATATGGGGTGGGTGGAATTTTGTGGATCCACACAGATTCTAGAACTTTCCACTGCAGTAATGTGAGTAAAATGTGTTTTTTGACACATTTTGAGGTTTGCAAGGGATTCTGGGTAACAGAACCTGGTGAAAACCAGTCAAGTCACCCCATCCAGGATCCCCCTGGGTATCTAGTTTCCAAAAGTGTATAGGTTTGCTAGGTTTCCCTAGGTGCTGGCAAAGTTATGTTTCAAAATCTACAGCTAGGCACTTTGCAAAAAAAAGGGACCGTTTTCACTGTGTAAATGTGGTGTGTCCACGTTGCGTTTTGGGCTGTTTCCTGTCACGGGCACCAGGCCTACCCACACAAGTGAGGTACCATTTTTCTCAGAAAACTTTGGGGAACGCGGGGTGGGGGACTTTTGTGGAACCACGCAGATTCCAGAACTTTCCACCACAGAAATGCGAGGAACATTTTTTTATTTTTACATATTTTTAGGTTTGCAAGGGATTCTGGGTAATAGAACTTGGTGAGAGCCAGTCAAGTCACCCCATCCAGGATCCCCCTGGGTGTCTATTTTCAAAAATGTATAGGTTTGCTAGGCTTCCCTAGGTGCTGGCAGAGCTAGGGTTCAAAATCTACAGCTAGGCACCTTGCAAAGGGTTAGTTTTCACTGTGAAATTGTGGTGTGTCCATGTTGCGTTTTGGGCCGTTTACTGTCCTGGGCACTAGGCCTACCCACACGTAAAGGTACCATTTTTCTCAGAAGACTTTGGGGAACATGGGGTGGGGAGAATTTTGTGGATCCATGTAGACTCCAGAACTTTCCACCACAGAAATGCGTGGAAAATCTGTTTTTTTTACAGTTTTTCTGGTTTGCAAGGGATTCTGGGTAATAGAACCTGGTGAGAGCCAGTCAAGTCACCCCATCCTCGATTCCCCTGGGTGTCTAGTTTTAAAAAATGTAAAGGTTTGCTAGGGTTCCCTATGTGCCGGCAGGGCTAGGGTACAAAATCTACAGCTAGGCACCTTGGAAAAGTAGGGTCCGTTTTCACTGTGAAAATGTGTTGTGTCCACCATGTGTTTTGGGCCATTTCCTGTCACGGGCACTAGGCCTACCCACACAAGTGAGGTACCATTTTTATTGGAAGCCTTTGGGAAATATGGGGTGGGTGGAATTTTGTGGATCCACGCAGATTCCAGAACTTTCCACTACAGTAATGTGAGTAAAATGTGTTTTTTGACACATTTTGAGGTTTGCAAGGGATTCTGGTTAACAGAACCTGGGAAAAACCAGTCAAGTCACCCCATCCTGGATTCCCCTGAGAGTCTAGTTTTCAAAAATGTATAGGTTTGCTAGGTTTCCGTAGGTGCTGGAAAAGTTATGTTTCAAAATCTACAGCAAGGCACTTTGCAAAAAAAAGGGACCGTTTTCACTGTGAAAATGTGGTATGTCCACGTTGCGTTTTGGGCTGTTTCCTGTCACGGGCACCAGGCCTACCCACACAAGTGAGGTGCCATTTTTCTCAGAAAACTTTGGGGAACGCGGGGTGGGGTCTTTTGTGGATCCACGAAGATTCCAGAACTTTCCACCACAGAAATGCGAGGAAAATGTGTTTTTTTAGCAAGTTATTATGTTTGCAAAGGATTCTGGGTAATAGAACCTGGTGAGATCCAGTAAAGTCATCCCGTCCTGGATTGCCCTGTGTGTCTATTTTCAAAAATGTATAGGTTTGCTAGGTTTCCCTAGGTGCTGGCAAAGTTAGGGTTTAAAATCTAGAGCTAGGCACTTTGCAAAAAAAAGGCTTTGTGTTTTCACCGTGAAAATGTGGTGTGTCCACATTGCGTTTTGGACTGTTTCCTGTCGCAGGCCCTAGGCCTACCCACACAAGTGAGGTACCATTTTTCTCAGATAACTTTGGGGAACTTGGGGTGGGGGAATTTTGTGGATCCACACAGATTCCAGAACTTTCCACCACAGAAATGCGAGGAAAAAGTGTTTGGTTTAGCAAATTTTTATGATTGCAAAGGATTCTGGGTAATAGAAGCTGGTGAGAACCAGTAAAGTCACCCCATCCTGGATTACCCGTATGTGTCTATTTTCAAAAATGTATAGGTTTGCTAGGTTTCCCTAGGTGCCGGCAGAGCTAGGGTTCAAAATCTACAGCTAGGCACTTTGCAAAAAAGGGTCAGTTTTCACTGTGAAAATGTGGTGTGTCCACGTTGCGTTTTGGGCTGTTTCCTGTCACGGGCACCAGACCTACCCACACAAGTGAGGTACCATTTTTCTCAGATGACTTAGGGAAACACGGGGTGGGGGGTTATTTTGTGGATCCACACAGATTCCAGAACTTTCCACCACAGAAATGTAAGGAAAATGTGTTTATTTTTACAAATTTTTAGGTTTGCAAGGGATTCTGGGTAATAGAACCTGGTGAGAGCCAGTCAAGTCACCCCATCCAGGATCCCCCTGGGTGTCTAGTTTCCAAAAGTGTATAGGTTTGCTAGGTTTCCTAGGTGCTGGCAGAGCTAGGGTGCAAAATCTACAGCTAGTCACCTTGCAAAAAAAGGTCAGTTTTCACTGTGAAATTGTGGTGTGTCCATGTTGCGTTTTGGGCCATTGACTGGACACTAGGCCTAGGCCTACCCTCACAAGTGAGGTACCATTTTTCTTGGATGGCTTTGGGAAATATGGGGTGGGTGGAATTTTGTGGATCCACACAGATTCTAGAACTTTCCACTGCAGTAATGTGAGTAAAATGTGTTTTTTGACACATTTTGAGGTTTGCAAGGGATTCTGGGTAACAGAACCTGGTGAAAACCAGTCAAGTCACCCCATCCAGGATCCCCCTGGGTATCTAGTTTCCAAAAGTGTATAGGTTTGCTAGGTTTCCCTAGGTGCTGGCAAAGTTATGTTTCAAAATCTACAGCTAGGCACTTTGCAAAAAAAAGGGACCGTTTTCACTGTGTAAATGTGGTGTGTCCACGTTGCGTTTTGGGCTGTTTCCTGTCACGGGCACCAGGCCTACCCACACAAGTGAGGTACCATTTTTCTCAGAAAACTTTGGGGAACGCGGGGTGGGGGACTTTTGTGGAACCACGCAGATTCCAGAACTTTCCACCACAGAAATGCGAGGAACATTTTTTTATTTTTACATATTTTTAGGTTTGCAAGGGATTCTGGGTAATAGAACTTGGTGAGAGCCAGTCAAGTCACCCCATCCAGGATCCCCCTGGGTGTCTATTTTCAAAAATGTATAGGTTTGCTAGGCTTCCCTAGGTGCTGGCAGAGCTAGGGTTCAAAATCTACAGCTAGGCACCTTGCAAAGGGTTAGTTTTCACTGTGAAATTGTGGTGTGTCCATGTTGCGTTTTGGGCCGTTTACTGTCCTGGGCACTAGGCCTACCCACACGTAAAGGTACCATTTTTCTCAGAAGACTTTGGGGAACATGGGGTGGGGAGAATTTTGTGGATCCATGTAGACTCCAGAACTTTCCACCACAGAAATGCGTGGAAAATCTGTTTTTTTTACAGTTTTTCTGGTTTGCAAGGGATTCTGGGTAATAGAACCTGGTGAGAGCCAGTCAAGTCACCCCATCCTCGATTCCCCTGGGTGTCTAGTTTTAAAAAATGTAAAGGTTTGCTAGGGTTCCCTATGTGCCGGCAGGGCTAGGGTACAAAATCTACAGCTAGGCACCTTGGAAAAGTAGGGTCCGTTTTCACTGTGAAAATGTGTTGTGTCCACCATGTGTTTTGGGCCATTTCCTGTCACGGCACTAGGCCTACCCACACAAGTGAGGTACCATTTTTATTGGAAGCCTTTGGGAAGTATGGGGTGGGTGGAATTTTGTGGATCCACGCAGATTCCAGAACTTTCCACTACAGTAATGTGAGTAAAATGTGTTTTTTGACACATTTTGAGGTTTGCAAGGGATTCTGGTTAACAGAACCTGGGAAAAACCAGTCAAGTCACCCCATCCTGGATTCCCCTGAGAGTCTAGTTTTCAAAAATGTATAGGTTTGCTAGGTTTCCGTAGGTGCTGGAAAAGTTATGTTTCAAAATCTACAGCAAGGCACTTTGCAAAAAAAAGGGACCGTTTTCACTGTGAAAATGTGGTGTGTCCACGTTGCGTTTTGGGCTGTTTCCTGTCACGGGCACCAGGCCTACCCACACAAGTGAGGTGCCATTTTTCTCAGAAAACTTTGGGGAACGCGGGGTGGGGTCTTTTGTGGATCCACGAAGATTCCAGAACTTTCCACCACAGAAATGCGAGGAAAATGTGTTTTTTTAGCAAGTTATTATGTTTGCAAAGGATTCTGGGTAATAGAACCTGGTGAGATCCAGTAAAGTCATCCCGTCCAGGATTGCCCTGTGTGTCTATTTTCAAAAATGTATAGGTTTGCTAGGTTTCCCTAGGTGCTGGCAAAGTTAGGGTTTAAAATCTAGAGCTAGGCACTTTGCAAAAAAAAGGCTTTGTGTTTTCACCGTGAAAATGTGGTGTGTCCACATTGCGTTTTGGACTGTTTCCTGTCGCAGGCCCTAGGCCTACCCACACAAGTGAGGTACCATTTTTCTCAGATAACTTTGGGGAACTTGGGGTGGGGGAATTTTGTGGATCCACACAGATTCCAGAACTTTCCACCACAGAAATGCGAGGAAAAAGTGTTTGGTTTAGCAAATTTTTATGATTGCAAAGGATTCTGGGTAATAGAAGCTGGTGAGAACCAGTAAAGTCACCCCATCCTGGATTACCCGTATGTGTCTATTTTCAAAAATGTATAGGTTTGCTAGGTTTCCCTAGGTGCCGGCAGAGCTAGGGTTCAAAATCTACAGCTAGGCACTTTGCAAAAAAGGGTCAGTTTTCACTGTGAAAATGTGGTGTGTCCACGTTGCGTTTTGGGCTGTTTCCTGTCACGGGCACCAGACCTACCCACACAAGTGAGGTACCATTTTTCTCAGATGACTTAGGGAAACACGGGGTGGGGGGTTATTTTGTGGATCCACACAGATTCCAGAACTTTCCACCACAGAAATGTAAGGAAAATGTGTTTATTTTTACAAATTTTTAGGTTTGCAAGGGATTCTGGGTAATAGAACCTGGTGAGAGCCAGTCAAGTCACCCCATCCAGGATCCCCCTGGGTGTCTAGTTTCCAAAAGTGTATAGGTTTGCTAGGTTTCCTAGGTGCTGGCAGAGCTAGGGTGCAAAATCTACAGCTAGTCACCTTGCAAAAAAAGGTCAGTTTTCACTGTGAAATTGTGGTGTGTCCATGTTGCGTTTTGGGCCATTGACTGGACACTAGGCCTAGGCCTACCCTCACAAGTGAGGTACCATTTTTCTTGGATGGCTTTGGGAAATATGGGGTGGGTGGAATTTTGTGGATCCACACAGATTCTAGAACTTTCCACTGCAGTAATGTGAGTAAAATGTGTTTTTTGACACATTTTGAGGTTTGCAAGGGATTCTGGGTAACAGAACCTGGTGAAAACCAGTCAAGTCACCCCATCCAGGATCCCCCTGGGTATCTAGTTTCCAAAAGTGTATAGGTTTGCTAGGTTTCCCTAGGTGCTGGCAAAGTTATGTTTCAAAATCTACAGCTAGGCACTTTGCAAAATAAAGGGACCGTTTTCACTGTGTAAATGTGGTGTGTCCACGTTGCGTTTTGGGCTGTTTCCTGTCACGGGCACCAGGCCTACCCACACAAGTGAGGTACCATTTTTCTCAGAAAACTTTGGGGAACGCGGGGTGGGGGACTTTTGTGGAACCACGCAGATTCCAGAACTTTCCACCACAGAAATGCGAGGAACATTTTTTTATTTTTACATATTTTTAGGTTTGCAAGGGATTCTGGGTAATAGAACTTGGTGAGAGCCAGTCAAGTCACCCCATCCAGGATCCCCCTGGGTGTCTATTTTCAAAAATGTATAGGTTTGCTAGGCTTCCCTAGGTGCTGGCAGAGCTAGGGTTCAAAATCTACAGCTAGGCACCTTGCAAAGGGTTAGTTTTCACTGTGAAATTGTGGTGTGTCCATGTTGCGTTTTGGGCCGTTTACTGTCCTGGGCACTAGGCCTACCCACACGTAAAGGTACCATTTTTCTCAGAAGACTTTGGGGAACATGGGGTGGGGAGAATTTTGTGGATCCATGTAGACTCCAGAACTTTCCACCACAGAAATGCGTGGAAAATCTGTTTTTTTTACAGTTTTTCTGGTTTGCAAGGGATTCTGGGTAATAGAACCTGGTGAGAGCCAGTCAAGTCACCCCATCCTCGATTCCCCTGGGTGTCTAGTTTTAAAAAATGTAAAGGTTTGCTAGGGTTCCCTATGTGCCGGCAGGGCTAGGGTACAAAATCTACAGCTAGGCACCTTGGAAAAGTAGGGTCCGTTTTCATTGTGAAAATGTGTTGTGTCCACCATGTGTTTTGGGCCATTTCCTGTCACGGGCACTAGGCCTACCCACACAAGTGAGGTACCATTTTTATTGGAAGCCTTTGGGAAATATGGGGTGGGTGGAATTTTGTGGATCCACGCAGATTCCAGAACTTTCCACTACAGTAATGTGAGTAAAATGTGTTTTTTGACACATTTTGAGGTTTGCAAGGGATTCTGGTTAACAGAACCTGGGAAAAACCAGTCAAGTCACCCCATCCTGGATTCCCCTGAGAGTCTAGTTTTCAAAAATTTATAGGTTTGCTAGGTTTCCGTAGGTGCTGGAAAAGTTATGTTTCAAAATCTACAGCAAGGCACTTTGCAAAAAAAAGGGACCGTTTTCACTGTGAAAATGTGGTGTGTCCACGTTGCGTTTTGGGCTGTTTCCTGTCACGGGCACCAGGCCTACCCACACAAGTGAGGTGCCATTTTTCTCAGAAAACTTTGGGGAACGCGGGGTGGGGTCTTTTGTGGATCCACGAAGATTCCAGAACTTTCCACCACAGAAATGCGAGGAAAATGTGTTTTTTTAGCAAGTTATTATGTTTGCAAAGGATTCTGGGTAATAGAACCTGGTGAGATCCAGTAAAGTCATCCCGTCCTGGATTGCCCTGTGTGTCTATTTTCAAAAATGTATAGGTTTGCTAGGTTTCCCTAGGTGCTGGCAAAGTTAGGGTTTAAAATCTAGAGCTAGGCACTTTGCAAAAAAAAGGCTTTGTGTTTTCACCGTGAAAATGTGGTGTGTCCACATTGCGTTTTGGGCTGTTTCCTGTCGCAGGCCCTAGGCCTACCCACACAAGTGAGGTACCATTTTTCTCAGATAACTTTGGGGAACTTGGGGTGGGGGAATTTTGTGGATCCACACAGATTCCAGAACTTTCCACCACAGAAATCCGAGGAAAAAGTGTTTGGTTTAGCAAATTTTTATGATTGCAAAGGATTCTGGGTAATAGAAGCTGGTGAGAACCAGTAAAGTCACCCCATCCTGGATTACCCGTATGTGTCTATTTTCAAAAATGTATAGGTTTGCTAGGTTTCCCTAGGTGCCGGCAGAGCTAGGGTTCAAAATCTACAGCTAGGCACTTTGCAAAAAAGGGTCAGTTTTCACTGTGAAAATGTGGTGTGTCCACGTTGCGTTTTGGGCTGTTTCCTGTCACGGGCACCAGACCTACCCACACAAGTGAGGTACCATTTTTCTCAGATGACTTAGGGAAACACGGGGTGGGGGGTTATTTTGTGGATCCACACAGATTCCAGAACTTTCCACCACAGAAATGTAAGGAAAATGTGTTTATTTTTACAAATTTTTAGGTTTGCAAGGGATTCTGGGTAATAGAACCTGGTGAGAGCCAGTCAAGTCACCCCATCCAGGATACCCCTGGGTGTCTAGTTTCCAAAAGTGTATAGGTTTGCTAGGTTTCCTAGGTGCTGGCAGAGCTAGGGTGCAAAATCTACAGCTAGTCACCTTGCAAAAAAAGGTCAGTTTTCACTGTGAAATTGTGGTGTGTCCATGTTGCGTTTTGGGCCATTGACTGGACACTAGGCCTAGGCCTACCCTCACAAGTGAGGTACCATTTTTCTTGGATGGCTTTGGGAAATATGGGGTGGGTGGAATTTTGTGGATCCACACAGATTCTAGAACTTTCCACTGCAGTAATGTGAGTAAAATGTGTTTTTTGACACATTTTGAGGTTTGCAAGGGATTCTGGGTAACAGAACCTGGTGAAAACCAGTCAAGTCACCCCATCCAGGATCCCCCTGGGTATCTAGTTTCCAAAAGTGTATAGGTTTGCTAGGTTTCCCTAGGTGCTGGCAAAGTTATGTTTCAAAATCTACAGCTAGGCACTTTGCAAAAAAAAGGGACCGTTTTCACTGTGTAAATGTGGTGTGTCCACGTTGCGTTTTGGGCTGTTTCCTGTCACGGGCACCAGGCCTACCCACACAAGTGAGGTACCATTTTTCTCAGAAAACTTTGGGGAACGCGGGGTGGGGGACTTTTGTGGAACCACGCAGATTCCAGAACTTTCCACCACAGAAATGCGAGGAACATTTTTTTATTTTTACATATTTTTAGGTTTGCAAGGGATTCTGGGTAATAGAACTTGGTGAGAGCCAGTCAAGTCACCCCATCCAGGATCCCCCTGGGTGTCTATTTTCAAAAATGTATAGGTTTGCTAGGCTTCCCTAGGTGCTGGCAGAGCTAGGGTACACAATCTACAGCTAGGCACCTTGAAAAGGGTCAGTTTTCACTGTGAAATTGTGGTGTGTCCATGTTGCGTTTTGGGCCATTTACTGTCCTGGGCACTAGGCCTACCCACACGTAAAGGTACCATTTTTCTCAGAAGACTTTGGGGAACATGGGGTGGGGAGATTTTTGTGGATCCATGTAGACTCCAGAACTTTCAACCACAGAAATGCGTGGAAAATCTGTTTTTTTTACAGTTTTTCTGGTTGGCAAGGGATTCTGGGTAATAGAACCTGGTGAGAGCCAGTCAAGTCACCCCATCCTGGATTACCCGTATGTGTCTATTTTCAAAAATGTATAGGTTTGCTGGGCTTCCCTAGGTGCTGGCAGAGCTAGGGTTCAAAATCTACAGCTAGGCACCTTGCAAAGGGTCAGTTTTCACTGTGAAATTGTGGTGTGTCCATGTTGCGTTTTGGGCCGTTTACTGTCCTGGGCACTAGGCCTACCCACACGTAAAGGTACCATTTTTCTCAGACGACTTTGGGGAACATGGGGTGGGGAGAATTTTGTGGATCCATGTAGACTCCAGAACTTTCCACCACAGAAATGCGTGGAAAATCTGTTTTTTTTACAGTTTTTATGGTTTGCAAGGGATTCTGGGTAATAGAACCTGGTGAGAGCCAGTCAAGTCACCCCATCCTCGATTCCCCTGGGTGTCTAGTTTTAAAAAATGTAAAGGTTTGCTAGGGTTCCCTATGTGCCGGCAGGGCTAGGGTACAAAATCTACAGCTAGGCACCTTGGAAAAGTAGGGTCCGTTTTCACTGTGAAAATGTGTTGTGTCCACCATGTGTTTTGGGCCATTTCCTGTCACGGGCACTAGGCCTACCCACACAAGTGAGGTACCATTTTTATTGGAAGCCTTTGGGAAATATGGGGTGGGTGGAATTTTGTGGATCCACGCAGATTCCAGAACTTTCCACTACAGTAATGTGAGTAAAATGTGTTTTTTGACACATTTTGAGGTTTGCAAGGGATTCTGGTTAACAGAACCTGGGAAAAACCAGTCAAGTCACCCCATCCTGGATTCCCCTGAGAGTCTAGTTTTCAAAAATGTATAGGTTTGCTAGGTTTCCGTAGGTGCTGGAAAAGTTATGTTTCAAAATCTACAGCAAGGCACTTTGCAAAAAAAAGGGACCGTTTTCACTGTGAAAATGTGGTGTGTCCACGTTGCGTTTTGGGCTGTTTCCTGTCACGGGCACCAGGCCTACCCACACAAGTGAGGTGCCATTTTTCTCAGAAAACTTTGGGGAACGCGGGGTGGGGTCTTTTGTGGATCCACGAAGATTCCAGAACTTTCCACCACAGAAATGCGAGGAAAATGTGTTTTTTTAGCAAGTTATTATGTTTGCAAAGGATTCTGGGTAATAGAACCTGGTGAGATCCAGTAAAGTCATCCCGTCCTGGATTGCCCTGTGTGTCTATTTTCAAAAATGTATAGGTTTGCTAGGTTTCCCTAGGTGCTGGCAAAGTTAGGGTTTAAAATCTAGAGCTAGGCACTTTGCAAAAAAAAGGCTTTGTGTTTTCACCGTGAAAATGTGGTGTGTCCACATTGCGTTTTGGGCTGTTTCCTGTCGCAGGCCCTAGGCCTACCCACACAAGTGAGGTACCATTTTTCTCAGATAACTTTGGGGAACTTGGGGTGGGGGAATTTTGTGGATCCACACAGATTCCAGAACTTTCCACCACAGAAATGCGAGGAAAAAGTGTTTGGTTTAGCAAATTTTTATGATTGCAAAGGATTCTGGGTAATAGAAGCTGGTGAGAACCAGTAAAGTCACCCCATCCTGGATTACCCGTATGTGTCTATTTTCAAAAATGTATAGGTTTGCTAGGTTTCCCTAGGTGCCGGCAGACCTAGGGTTCAAAATCTACAGCTAGGCACTATGATAAAAAAGGGTCAGTTTTCACTGTGAAAATGTGGTGTGTTCACGTTGTGTTTTGGGCTGTTTCCTGTCACGGGCACCAGGCCTACCCACACAAGTGAGGTACCAGTTTTTCTCAGATGACTTAAGGAAATGCGGGGTGGGAGGTTGTTTTGTGGATCCACACTAATTCCAGAACTTTCCACCACAGAAATGTCAGGAAAATGTGTATATTTTAAAAAATAAATAGGTTTGCTAGGGATTCTGGGTAATAGAACCTGGTGAGAGACAGTCAAGTCACCCTATCCTAGATCCTCCTGGGTGTCTAGTTTCCAAAAGTGTATAGGTTTGCCAGGTTTACCTAGATGCTGGCAGTGTCAGGTTTTTGTTCTGCGGGATCCAGACGCATCAATAAGCTCCACCTCCGGACCTTCCGAACACCCTGGAGGACGTAAAGACACAGGGTGTTCGAAGGATACGGCGAGGGAAAAAACCCCTATCCGGGGAAAAACCCTTAGGAAGGGAAAGGGAAGGGTCATCAGGGAAAGGATGCTGAAAAGACAAGACACACAGGTTAATATCTTAATCACCTTCTACGCTCATTAAAGTCTCGCTAAAGTAAATGACGGTTCACCTGAAGGTACTCATCACAAGGCCTGCATTTCAAGGACTCACTCCTGATCCTCCCTTTCCCTGTAGAACACAAAGAACCCCGTTAGTTGTCAGCGTGGAGATTGCTATCCTTCTCCCTAGTATACGGTAGAGCTCTACTTAACATACCCTTTCCAACTGAAAACCAGGACCCCAAAATGGATACAATCAGGATAATGTGCTTGGACCATAGACCCCTTGTTGTGGGTTCACCAATCCCCTGATGAGCAAACGAAAAAAGAACTGTCTCGGGTTATATTACATCATATACTCCGGACGTATTTCAATAATCTCCCTCCAAAACTTGGATACCTCCAAACACGGTAGGGCGTAGTGATCAGCTACCGCCGTCCGCTTTGGCACCTGTAATCCCCACGGTATTCGTAACGGCAATGCAGAGGAACACCTTCCCCTAACACTCCGCCACTTGTATCAGCCAATCAAAAGCCTCCTGAGGGCCTCGGACAATTCCTCTGCTCACACGAGCTGCCGTCCACTGCCAGACCTCTATGGCTGGTCCCCTGACAGTTAAACGGCTCCTGACGCTTGTTTGCTTCAAGCGCTAACGTCGGCCGACGGGCTTAAAACGATACCTGTTCTGTTGTCTTTAAGTCGGCCTCGATCTTCGGACGAAGTCGCCTCGTAGGCTCCGAAATGAACGAGAGCAGCCGCTCCCGTTAAGCTCCCAAAATCGCGAACGTCTTCACCACCGTCTTGCCGTCCTATATCCGGGTCCCGCAGCAAAGGCTGCTGGGAACGGTAGTTGAAACCCCGGGGCACCTGGGAAATGTAGTTTTTAGGTAGGCGCACGGCTTGAAACCTGACAGTATGTCCCCCTCCCTAGCGCCTCCTAGGGCCGGGTTTGGAAGGACACCTCCGATGAAAAGACGCGATGGCACGTGGAGCGTGCACATTGTTCCAAGGCTCCCAGGAGTCATCCTCCACGGAATACCCCTTCCAAGAGACCAAATACCACAGCACCCCCCTACGCAGCTGTGAATCGCGTATGGACCGCACTTCATACTCGAGACCGCCGTCACCGAGTACCGGTGGGGGACGCTTCTTCTGAGACGTCAATGCTTTCTTCAGTAGGTGCACATGAAACACTGGATGGATCCTGAGGGAACACGGCAATCGCAGTTTGTACGCCACTGGATTGACCTGTTTCACGACAGGATACGGCCCAATAAAACGTGGATGGAATATGCTTCGCAGCTTAAAGCGAATGTACCTGGTGGACAACCACACCTTATCTCCCACTCGGAATTGAGGGCCGGGATTCCTGTGCTTGTCCTCCCACTGTTTGTATACCTCTTTGGCTTTTACCACATGAGCGTGCACTACCTTATGCACTTTCCTCAATGTACGTAAGTGAGTCATCACTGCAGGCTGGTTGCGGATTTCTGAAGGGATGTTGACGGGCAAAGTGTTGGCGTCATACCCGTAGTTGGCTCTAAAAGGTGACATGCCAGTGGAACTATGCCAAGCGTTGTTATAGGCCAGTTCGGCCAACCATAACAGGTCCACCCATGATTCGTGAGCTTCTTTAGAATAGCACCGCAGGTATTTTTTCAGGGTCTGATTCAGCCTTTCAGTCTGCCCGTCTGTTTGCGGGTGAAAGCTCGTTGAAAGTGCTGCCTCTATTCCCAGGGCCCTACACCAGTTTTTCCAAAAACGGGCAATAAACTGCGGACCCCTATCCGACACTATCACCTGGGGAATACCGTGTAATCGGATGACCTGAGAAGCAAGTAGTTGTGCTGTCTGGCTGGCCGTGGGAAGATTCTTACATGGGAGGAAATGACCCATCTTAGTTAGATTGTCTACCACCACCAGGATAGCTGAACACCCCTTATCCACGGGCAACCCTGTGATGAAATCTAGACTTATGTTCTGCCATGGTTGCGCAGGTGTGGGCATGGGCATTAGTAATCCTTTCGGTCGGGTAGTTTCCCCCTTAGCCCTAGCGCACTCCTCACACTCCAGCACCCACAGTTTGGCGTCTTTCGCC
The DNA here is from genome assembly GCF_964204655.1 of Triturus cristatus. Taxonomy (NCBI): domain Eukaryota; kingdom Metazoa; phylum Chordata; class Amphibia; order Caudata; family Salamandridae; genus Triturus; species Triturus cristatus. The sequence goes on along the minus strand of NC_140594.1, from coordinate 541,038,706 downwards.
AATGAGTCCCACCAAAAGTGTCTTCGAAGTAAGTGTACTGTCTTAGTCACTCCCGGGTGACCTGCCATGGGAGTTGCATGACACCAAATGAAAGCCTTCTTCTGCATATCCACTGTGGGCAGGTACAAACACTCCCCCTGAAAAGGCAGCCCTTGTCTCACTACTCTTCCTGGTTTACTCGCTGCCCATCGATCCCATGCCACCAAAGACCTAGAATTCCTAATCGTGTCCAGGAACTTCTCCGCACGGATCACACATACCACCTTCGTGGCTGGAATGATGGCCTGAGGAGTGATGTCTGGTTGCACCCAGGGCACCACCTGTCGGGACAATGCGTCTGCTTTCCGATTGTCGATGCCAGGTCTATAGGTTACCACAAAATTGTATTCAGCAAAGAAAAGCATCCAACGCATCTGTCGTTGCGTTAGATGTCTAGCCGAGGTCATATACTGCAGGTTTCTGTGGTCTGTGTAAACCGTTACTGCCTGGCAAGCCCCCCACAGATAGTGTCGCCATTCTTGAAAAGCCCGCTTGATCGCCAATAGTTCTTTCTCGGCTATCGTATAGTTGACCTCCGCCGAAGTCAACTTCTTAGACAGGAATGCTACAGGATGGAGATAGCCAGTGTGTGCATCCCGCTGGGACAACACAGCCCCTATCGCTTCCTCCGAAGCGTCTGCTTCTACCACGAAGGGATGTTCCAATATCGGATGTGCCAATACCGGCGCTGTAGTAAACGCCCTTTTTAAGGCAATAAAAGCCTCATCTGCTTCTTTGGACCATACGAACGGTACCCCTTTCCTCAACAACCTGGTTATAGGGACCGCTGTGTGAGAAAACTGCACAATGAACCGGCGGTAATAGTTGGCAAACCCCAAGAAACTCTGCACCTCACGCACGTTTCTTGGGGCTGGCCACTCCCGCACAGCCCGAACCTTCCGATCCGACATCTGCAACCCCTTAGGACTGAGGTTCACCCCCAGGAACTCCACCTCATGCACACCAAACTCGCACTTGCTTAGTTTGACAAACAAGCGATGTTCTCTCAATCTCTCCAACACCCTGCTCACATGCTCTACATGACAAGTTTCATCCTGGGAATAGATCAGTATGTCATCTATGTACATAACAACGAAGCGGTCCACGTAGTCTTTTAGCACATCGTTAATGAAAAATTGGAAAGCCGCCGGGGCATTACAAAGCCCAAACGGCATCACCAAGTATTCATATAGGCCGTATCGCGTCTTGAAAGCCGTCTTCCACTCATCTCCCTCGCGTACCCTGACCAGGTGATAAGCCCCCCGCAAATCCAAACGGGTATAGATCTTTGCTTCCCTCACCTGGTCCAGCAACACCGAGATGAGGGGGAGAGGGTAACGGTTGCGTATGGTGTTTCTATTCAAGACGCGATAATCCACACACGCCCGTAGATCCCCATTGGCCTTCGCAATAAAGAAGATGGGAGAGGCTGCCGGGGATCTAGAAGGCCTAATAAATCCCAAGCGAAGGTAGTGGTCTAAGTACTCCTTTAGATGAGCAGTTTCGGGTACCGACAAGGCATACACTCTGCAAGTTGGAATTGTAGCCCCTTCCACCAGATCGATTCGGCAATCGTACTCCCGATGTGGGGGTAACCTTTCCGCCTTAACTTCACTGAACACATCACTATAACTGTGGTATTCAATGGGGAGTTGTACGTCGGTTTCTACTGCCGTCGCTGCCATGTAGGGGGTAGCTAGCACTACAACATGTACTGGAGGACTGGGTGACAAGTGTTCCTGACAAAACTCAGGCACAAAACGAAGGGCCTTGGCTCTCCAATCAACAACAGGGTTGTGCCTACGCAACCAGGGCATGCCTAAGATAACCTCGTATTGGGGGGCTGCAATAATGTTTAAGGTCAAAACCTCTGAATGCGTCTTCCCATGAGCCACAACAGAGAGCCCCACCTCACTCGTTCTCTCAGTTATCTGGCCGGATTTCAATGGCTGCCCATCCACCGCTAAGACTTCCTCAGGATTTTCTCTTGGAACACGGGGTAAGGCCAGACGGGAAACCAAGCCTTCATCTATAAAGTTGCCAGTTGCGCCTGAGTCTACCATTACTGAAACCTGATGGATCTTGTGTTCGCATTCAAGCTCCATGCCTATAACCAGATGCGACTCGGTTTCCCCTACCCCAAAGGTGGATACTGAAGTGAGTTTCCATTCAAGATCTCCCTTCTCCCCAGCTCTTGAATTCTCAGTCTGACCCTTTTCTGCCCCTAAGGAAGAGATCGCAACGCGCTTAAATCGACTGGCGCTAGATGGTTTGGGTTTTGAGGGGCATTCTCTAACGTAATGCCCCTTCTTCCCGCAGTACATGCAGAGACCCTGCGATCTCCTAGCTTCTCGTTCCTCTTTGGACAACTGGGCCCTAACTGCTCCTATTTCCATAGGTTCTGAACTGTCTTCTGGCCCTCCCAGTGTCTTACGGGGGGACCGCTCGTAACTGCCTGACCCTCTGTCCCATCGTCTACGGCTACCTCCTCTCTCTGACAGACGACTATCTAACCTTAACACCAAATTTATCATATCCACACAGGTGGTAGGCTGAGGGTCCACTTGGGCCACTACATCTTTCAACTCTTCTTTTAATCCTTGGTAAAAAAGAGACATCCTCTTTTCCTCCGGCCATTCCGCCTCAGCCACCAAGCGGTTAAATGCCGTTAAATAGGTAATCAGCTCATTCCTCCCCTGCCTTAGCTCCAAAAGTTCTTTGTCAGCACTAAAGGTAGTGGCTCTACGGTCAAACATTTTCTCAAATTCCATTTTAAAAGCTGACCAATCTGACAAAATAGGATCGTTGCGCTTAACCAACGGCACCGCCCAATTGGCGGCGTCCCCCGCCAAGTAGGAGATGGCAAAGGCCACTCGGGAATGGTTAGTAGGGAACGAGGCTGGTTTACAGGAGAAGTGTAACAAGACTTGAGTTAAAAACACTTGCGTTTTACGAGGGTCACCTGAAAACCTTTCGGGGGTAGCCAAAGGAATGGGGGGGGGCACTGTCACCTGAATGGAAGAGGCAGAAGAAGAGGCGCTAAAAGGGTTCCTAGACAACTGTTCCACTTTGTCTCTTAAAGCAGTAGTTTCGGCTCTGGATGATGCCAACTCCTGCTGTACCTGGACTAACGCATGTAACACATCCTCCATGGACGTCATTATTGCTGCGACTGGACCGGGCAGAACGCAATTCTTGGGTTCGCGATTCTGTCAGGTTTTTGTTCTGCGGGATCCAGACGCATCAATAAGCTCCACCTCCGGACCTTCCGAACACCCTGGAGGACGTAAAGACACAGGGTGTTCGAAGGATACGGCGAGGGAAAAAACCCCTATCCGGGGAAAAACCCTTAGGAAGGGAAAGGGAAGGGTCAGCAGGGAAAGGATGCTGAAAAGACAAGACACACAGGTTAATATCTTAATCACCTTCTACGCTCATTAAAGTCTCGCTAAAGTAAATGACGGTTCACCTGAAGGTACTCATCACAAGGCCTGCATTTCAAGGACTCACTCCTGATCCTCCCTTTCCCTGTAGAACACAAAGAACCCCGTTAGTTGTCAGCGTGGAGATTGCTATCCTTCTCCCTAGTATACGGTAGAGCTCTACTTAACATACCCTTTCCAACTGAAAACCAGGACCCCAAAATGGATACAATCAGGATAATGTGCTTGGACCATAGACCCCTTGTTGTGGGTTCACCAATCCCCTGATGAGCAAACGAAAAAAGAACTGTCTCGGGTTATATTACATCATATACTCCGGACGTATTTCAATAATCTCCCTCCAAAACTTGGATACCTCCAAACACGGTAGGGCGTAGTGATCAGCTACCGCCGTCCGCTTTGGCACCTGTAATCCCCACGGTATTCGTAACGGCAATGCAGAGGAACACCTTCCCCTAACACTCCGCCACTTGTATCAGCCAATCAAAAGCCTCCTGAGGGCCTCGGACAATTCCTCTGCTCACACGAGCTGCCGTCCACTGCCAGACCTCTATGGCTGGTCCCCTGACAGTTAAACGGCTCCTGACGCTTGTTTGCTTCAAGCGCTAACGTCGGCCGACGGGCTTAAAACGATACCTGTTCTGTTGTCTTTAAGTCGGCCTCGATCTTCGGACGAAGTCGCCTCGTAGGCTCCGAAATGAACGAGAGCAGCCGCTCCCGTTAAGCTCCCAAAATCGCGAACGTCTTCACCACCGTCTTGCCGTCCTATATCCGGGTCCCGCAGCAAAGGCTGCTGGGAACGGTAGTTGAAACCCCGGGGCACCTGGGAAATGTAGTTTTTAGGTAGGCGCACGGCTTGAAACCTGACAGGCAGAGCTAAGGTTCAAAATCTATAGCTAGGCACTTTGCAAAAAAAGGGTAAGTTTTCACTGTGAAAATGTGGTGTGTCCATTTTGCGTTTTGGGACATTTACTGTCCTTGGCACTAGGCCTACCCACACAAGTAAGGTACCATTTTTCTCAGAAGACTTTGGGTAACACAGGGTGGGGAGAATTTTGTTGATCCATGTAGATTCCAGAACTTTTCACTACAGTAATGTGAGTAAAATGTGTTTTTTGACACATTTTGAGGTTTGCAAGGGATTCTGGTTAACAGAACATGGTGAGAGCCAGTCAAGTCACCCCATCCTGGATTCCCCTGAGAGTCTAGTTATCAAAAATGTATAGGTTTGCTAGGTTTCCTAGGTCCCATTTCACTGTGAAAATGTGGTGTGTGCATGTTTAGTTTTGGGCAGTTGACTGTTGCGGGCACTAGACCTACCCACACAAATGAGGTACCATTTTTCTCAGAAAACTTTGGAGGACGGGGGGTGGGGGAATTTTGTGGATCCACGCAGATTCCAGAACTTTCCACCACAGAAATTCAATGAAAATTTGTTTTTTTTAGCAAATTGTTCTGTTTGCAAAGGATTCTGGGTAATAGAACCTGGTGAGAACCAGTAATTCACCCCATCCTGGATACCCCTGGGTGTCTATTTTCAAAAATGTATAGGTTTGCCAGGATTCCCTAGGTGCTGGCAAACTTACGCTTCAAAATCTAGAGTTAGGCACTTTGCAAAAAAAACGGTCTGTTTTCACCGTGAAAATGTGGTGTGTCCACATTGCATTTTGGGCCATTTCCTGTCGCGGGCCCTAGGCATACACACACAAGTTAGGTACCATTTTTCTCGGTAGACTTTGGGAATGCGGGGTGGGGGGTTATGTTGTCGATCCACACAGATTCCAGAACTTTCCACCACAGAAATGTAAGGAAAATGTGTTTATTTTTACAAATTTTTAGGTTTGCAAGGGATTCTGCATAATAGAACCTGGTGAGAGATAGTCAAGTTACCCCATCCTAGATACCCCTGGGTGTCTAGATTCTAAAAGTGTATAGGTGTTCTAGGTTTCCCTAGGTGCTGGCAGAGCTAGGGTTCAAAATCTACAGCTAGGCACCTTGCAAAAAAAGAGTCAGTTTTCATTGTGAAATTGTGGTGTGTAAATGTTGCGTTTTGGGCTGTTTACTGTCTCGGGCACTAGGCCTACCCACACGTAAGGTACCATTTTTCTCAGAAGACTTTGGGGGGCGCGGGGTGGATCTATGTAGATTCCAGAACTTTCCACCACAGAAATGCATGGAAAATTGAGGTTTTTTACAGATTTTCTGGTTTGCAAGGGATTCTGGGTAATAGAACCTGGTGAGAGCCAGTCAAGTCACCCCATCCTCGATTCCCTTGGGTGTCTAGTTTTCAAAAATGTATAGGTTTGCTAGGGTTCCCTATGTGCCGGCAGAGCTAGGGTACAAAATCTACAGCTAGGCACTTTGCAAAAAAAGGGTCCGTTTTCACCGTGAAAATGTGTTGTGTCCACAATGTGTTTTGGGCCATTTCCTGTCGCGGGCACTAGGCCTACCCACACAAATGAGGTACCATTTTTCTTGGAAGACTTTGGGAAATGCGGGGTGGGTGGAATTTTGTGGATCCACGCAGATTCAAAAACTTTCCACTACAGAAATGTGAGGGAAATGTGTTTTTTTGACACATTTTGAGGTATGCAAGGGATTCTTGGTAACAGAACCTGGTGAGAGCCAGTCAAGTCACCCCATCCTGGATTCCCCTGAGAGTCTAGTAAAAAAAATGTATAGGTTTGCTAGGTTTCCCTAGGTGCCAGCAGAGCTAGGGTTCAAAATCTTCAGCTCGGCACTTTGCAAAAAAAGGTCCCTTTTCACTGTGAAAATGTGGTGTGTGCATGTTGAGTTTTGGCCGTTGACTGTTGTGGGCACTAGCCCTACCCTCACAAGTGAGGTACCATTTTTCTCCGAAAACTGTGGGGATCGCGGGGTAGGGGAATTTTGTGGATCCATGCAGATTCCAGAACTTTCCACCTCAGAAATGCGAGGAAAATGTGTTTTTTTCTTTTAGCAAATTGTTATGTTTGCAAAGGATTCTGGGTAATAGAACCTGGTGAGAACCAGTAATTCACCCCATCCTGGATTCCCCTGGGTGTCTATTTTCAAAAATGTATAGGTTTGCTTATTTTCCCTAGGTGCTGGCAAAGTTGGGGTTCAAAATCTAGAGCTAGGCACATCGCAAAAAAAAGGGTCTGTTTTCACCGTGAAAATGTGGTATGTCCACATTTGTGTTTTGGGCCGTTTCCTGTCGCGAGCCCTAGGCCTACCCACACAAGTGAGGTACCATTTTTCTCAGATGACTTAGGGAAATGCGGGGTGGGGGCTATTTTGTGGATCCACACAGATTCCAGAACTTTCCACCACAAAAATGTGAGGAACATTTTTTTATTTTTACAAATTTTTAGGTTTGCAAGGGATTCTGGGTAATAGAACCTGGTGAAAGCCAGTCAAGTCACACCATCCAGGATCCCCCTGGGTGTCTAGTATAGGTTTGCTAGGTTTCCCTAGGTGCTGGCAGAGCTAGGGTACACAATCTACAGCTAGGCACCTTGAAAAGGGTCAGTTTTCACTGTGAAATTGTGGTGTGTCCATGTTGCGTTTTGGGCCATTTACTGTCCTGGGCACTAGGCCTACCCACACGTAAAGGTACCATTTTTCTCAGAAGACTTTGGGGAACATGGGGTGGGGAGAATTTTGTGGATCCATGTAGACTCCAGAACTTTCCACCACAGAAATGCGTGGAAAATCTGTTTTTTTTACAGTTTTTCTGGTTTGCAAGGGATTCTGGGTAATAGAACCTGGTGAGAGCCAGTCAAGTCACCCCATCCTGGATTACCCGTATGTGTCTATTTTCAAAAATGTATAGGTTTGCTAGGCTTCCCTAGGTGCTGGCAGAGCTAGGGTTCAAAATCTACAGCTAGGCACCTTGCAAAGGGTCAGTTTTCACTGTGAAATTGTGGTGTGTCCATGTTGCGTTTTGGGCCGTTTACTGTCCTGGGCACTAGGCCTACCCACACGTAAAGGTACCAATTTTCTCAGAAGACTTTGGGGAACATGGGGTGGGGAGAATTTTGTGGATCCATGTAGACTCCAGAACTTTCCACCACAGAAATGCGTGGAAAATCTGGGTTTTTTACAGTTTTTCTGGTTTGCAAGGGATTCTGGGTAATAGAACCTGGTGTGAGCCAGTCAAGTCACCCCATCCTCGATTCCCCTGGGTGTCTAGTTTTAAAAAATGTATAGGTTTGCTAGGGTTCCCTATGTGCCGGCAGGGCTAGTGAGGTTCTGGACTTTTAAGAGTCCAGAGGTGTCAGGGAAACAACACCCGAAGACCCCTGAGTTCCTCCTGTCCCGGTGCACAAATAAACAGAGACACGGGCTTCTCGATGGCGGCGTCAAAGACCAAGGTTTATTTACTGCAGGGACACAGAAATCATGGGAACCACACAGAGGCAGAATCTACGAGACTGTTCAAATTGCATTAAGTGGGTTACTCTTTAAATACATGCAAAATGTCTTTGGGCTACATTACACGAATATTTCTCATGCCTAACCCGGTATCCCAAACAAACAGTAAATTTGACATCAAACAATAATTAGTCGCAGGTTTTCGGTATTCGATCAGGCCCTCTCGACAGTTTTCCATTCTTTGCCCGATCCTCCCCATCATAAAAATCGTAACCTCTCCATTGTAAAAGCCCAGAAGGTAAGGAGCAGAGCCAGGTGCAAAGGATTGAAATGTAGGATAAGAGGTGTTTATGAATCATAAACGGGCATGGCTACCGTCTTCGGCCTTTCAGTCAGGACAACGGACACGAGAACCAGTATAGCAGGACTGGCCTTAGGCAAGGGAGGCAGCTTGATTCTGCCTAGTCATGCTTGGTCAGCCTTTCTCGGGGCTCGAGCTTACGTGTCCTTAACAAGGTGACTCTGCCGAGGTCATCGTCCGTTCATTGACTATGTGAGAGCAAGAAACAAAATGGATGCCGTAACTAAAATGGATGCCATGACTTTAGTGACAGAATGCCCTATTTTCCAGTGAATTCATGCTAGTTGCGCAGCGAAAACACTGTCATGTATATAATGGATCATTTGCGGTTTATTGGTACCAAAATCGTGTCAGTACTACGATACCGAATTCACGGGTTCGGATCGCTACAGAACCTCAGACCGTCCTTTTGCCCTTACATAGGCAATAACTCACTCTATGTCAGAGTCCATCTCTATGTTCATCAGGTCACTGATGTGTTGTTGGAGCATTACTCTATCCCGTGGCGTATCTCTAAAAACAGGTGGTCTTCTTACGCATGTAGAAATGCAGAGATTACATAAGGCAGGACCACACTGAACAATGAGACAGCACGAAAATAAAAATACTAATGCAACACCAGTGACTATCAGGACCTTCCATCCCCACGCAGACAACAGGCTCCAGAACCATCCCATTAATGACCAGTCACCTTCCTCTACATGAATAGAGTCAGAAATCTTATGTAACTTAGAGATGGCCTTGTATACTGTTGGCGCATTATCTGGAATAAAAACGCAGCAACTTGATTGGATCATCTTACATACTCCACCTCGATCTGCAAGTAACACGTCAAGGACCATACGGTTCTGTAACGTCATGAGGCGATCCGCTTGAAGCTCAGCTGTCAGGTTACTAAGAGCACCCGCCGTTGCAGTGATAGTGGATTCAACTACCCGTGTTAGTTGACGTAAGTTTCTACTGTTGGCCATAGGCCCCCAGAATGGGAGGAAACCCTTGAAAAAGTCTCCTGCTTCTTGGCCAGCAGTATCTTCTTTACTGAAAACACCTCTCACAACTCTAGTTTTGTGATAGTCTGGTGCAGCAGTATATGTCGGAGGTAACAGTTGAGCGATGTAACATGAGCCTGAGAAGTCAGCAGGCAGCCATGTGTATGCTCTGTCTTGACAAACAAAATAGGTACCCTTAGCGGCTAAGAATGCCGGGGAAGACTGTGACGGAAAAACATATGTTTCGATACAGTCACTCTTCCCTAGTCGAGCTTTCGGATTCCTCCCATTTCCTTGCAAACAGACTTGACCTTGGTGGGGTATGACCCAGATCGGAGTTGAGCTCTTACGTTTGTTCTCACCCAGAGTAATGCCATATTCCGTAACATTCCAACCCATGTAAACTCGCAATTCATCCTTGGGAATGAACGGAGTATTATTGACATCTCTCACCATGTCAGGGATTCCTTTTACCAAGGCTCTGTTAGCAGAGTTATACCGGGTGGAACGCGGAGGTCGTGGAGGATAGGTCTCTAGGGCATAACCGAACATGGTCTGAAATGCCCAGAATGATCCATTATAACTAAAAGGCAGAACCAAATAGGGGATGCCTTTGTCCATGGTATGTGGTATCAAACCACACACCCAGCAGTTTGTTGTATTAACCACTAGCTGATGTTGGTGCAAGAGTTGAATGAAAGTGTTATTTATAAACTCAGAGCGTCGAGCTTGCTCGTGGGCAGGAAAAGGATGGAAAGAATGAAGAGAAACAACAGTCGGAGAAACAGGAGCATGGGGAGATACTGTAGATGCAACAGGTGTAAAGATCAACTGAATACCAAAAATAATTCCGCCTGCCAAAGTTATTAAAACAATTAGAAGTGTCAGAGTACATTGCATTAGAAAACATTTGCTATACAATATGTCATATAGCTTTGTCTTGTGCACATTTATGACATTAACCCGTCGTAATTCAGGAAGCTCCATCTTCTACAACCGTTCGCAACGGATGGTTTGTACCTGTTAAAAACTTGCCTCTGTTTATCCTGGGAGTTCCCAAGACAAACAGAATAAACCGACCTAGTGTCTGATTCCCTGCAAATTAAAACAAGGCACACGTTACGACCCTACGGTAACCCAGATGGCAAGGTGAGAGAAATAATAAAAAACAAAAAGATAAAAATTTTGAGCAAACTTCCTGACTGAATGGAATGCAGTAAGATCAAAACAGTTTTCAAACAGAATGGTAATTATGCAATGTCATTAGTTCATAACATGAGAACGTAGATTATATCTGTACTTTCCGGGTCTTGTCTGGTCTTGAAATAGCTGGTCTATAGGTGCGGAAATGTTCGACTCCACAGGCGACAAATGTTCACTTTGTACAGTACTTGGTTCGGGATTCAAAGGAGTAGTTGCTGCTGGGGTGTCAAAGTTCTGTGTTTCCGTTCGTGGGTGGTCCGTTATGTATTCTGCATCACTGAAAGGGATGTGCCTAGGAACAGGTTCTGTCTCAGATATACCAATTCCCTGTCTAACCCAGTTATCATAGGGGAGTGGAAGAGGGACACGCTTCGTATGGCTGGCGTGCACCCAGTTTTTCCTTCCAGCTAGGCGTACTGCAGTTCTTGTTGTGAGGAGGACCTGGAACGGACCAACGAATCTTGGCTGGAGGTTTCGGGTACGTTCAAAGTTCCGAACCACCACTTGGTCGCCTGGTTTCAACGTGTGGCCTGGACTCTCCGGCAGTTTAGGCAAGGATTCGAATACCTGTTGATGAATAAGGCTCAATTTAGCAGTCAGATCATGAAGGTAATCAATCAACATTGGGTATTCAATCTGTTTGAATTCCTTTGGCCTAGGGACTCCCCAAACATTAGCAGGGCGGCCGAACACAATCTCATATGGGCTAAGCCCTACTCGAGAGTGTACAGTCGCTCTGGTGGACAGTAAAGCTAAAGGCAGTGCGTCTGGCCAAGAGAGACCAGTGGAAGCTTGAATTTTCGCAAGTTTCAGCTTCAGGGTGCCATTGTACCCTTCAACCAAACCCGCTGATTGTGGGTGATTCGCACTATGGTATTTTTGGGAAATACCCAGACCCGCACACACACTCTTCATAACTTTCCCTACGAACTCACTTCCATTGTCCGACCAAACAATCCGTGGCATACCATACCTGGGGAAGTATTCTTTGAGGAGGATTTTGGCAGTGGACATAGCAGTGTTGTCCTTTAACGGATATGCCTCAATCCATATTGAGAAGGCACAGACTACCACTAGGACGTATTTGAGATTGTTACATCTATCCATGTGGATATAGTCCAACTGAATCACTTCAAAGGGACAAGAAGGGGGAGCAAAATGGCCAGTTGGGGTTGGGGTTCCCTTGCCAGGATTATGCATCAGGCATACCATACAATTTTTCACCACTCTTTCTGCACACTTAGGAATTCCATCGTTCTTCCATACTGGAGCTAACATTTTACAGATCCCTTTCAAACTGATGTGCGCCGCTCCATGCGCCATCGTGACTACTGCAAGTACATACGCATCAGGTAACATCCAACGCTGCTGCTCAGACAAATCGACCCAACATCCACTTGAATCCATTTTACCCGTTTTCTCCTTCCATTCATTCTTCTCATTTTCAGTTGCTTCATTCTGGATTGTTTTCACACTTTCAATCGTATTCTCACACATTCCTGATTCAGCAATCCATCTTGCAGACGTTGCAACATACATTCGGCTCGTCATGTTCTTGGCCGTCTCTTTGGCGACCTCATCAGCAAACGCATTTCCACGGCCAACATCATCCGTAATCTTCCGATGTGCACTGCACTTCACAATTGCAACTTCATTCGGTAGAGTCAGGGATTCCAATAGATCGCTGACTAACTGTCCATGTTGGATCTTAGTCCCATGGGACGTGAGAAAACCTCTTTCTCTCCAGAGACGCCCAAAATTGTGTGCGACGCCGAAGGCGTACTGGCTATCAGTAAACACATTCACTCTCTTTCCCTCAGCTAAAACACACGCTCTTGTTAATGCAATTAATTCTGCAGCCTGGGCAGAATTCTGACTTACTCTTGCAGTCTCAACAATCGTACTCAAGGTCGTAACTGCATACGCGGCCGTCACATCACCATTCTGTAATTTGAAACAAGAACCATCGACATATAAAGTGCCATCTGGATCTAGTAATGGAGTGTCTTTTAAATCAATCCTACCTTTTGTTTCTTCCTCAGTTCTGAAACAACAATCATGGGGCTCTGAATCACTCGACTCTTGAGTAATCGGCAACAATGTTGCTGGATTCAATATGTTGCATCGCTTGATCTGAATATGACTTGCCAAAAGCGTCAGCTCATAGCCTGATAGTCTAGCACTGGTGAGGTGCTGAGTTTTCGTTCGATTCATGAGTGTATCCACAGCATGTGGAACCATGACTACTAACATGTTGTTCATGACTAGTCCGGCAGACTGTCGAATAGACACTGCAGCTGCTGCTGTAGCTCTCAAACAACTTGGCAATGCTCTGGCTACCGGATCTAATGTGGATGAGAAATATGCACAAGGCCGCTGTTTGTCACCAAATTGTTGCGTTAATACACTCAAAGCACAACCTTCTCTTTCATGGACATATAGAGTAAACGGATTACTGTAGTCAGGAGTACCCAACACAGGAGCTGAACACAGCGCATCACGTAAGTCAGAGAAGCTCTGCTGACATTCATCAGACCATGGCAAAGGGCTCGGAACACCTTTTCCAGTCAGGGCTACCAATGGTTTCGCCATGAGAGAAAAATTTGGGATCCATTGCCTACAGTATGACGTAATACCCAAAAACGCACGCACTTCTCTTTGTGTGCTTGGTACAGTCATCTGTGAAATTGCTTTGATTCTCTCTGGGATCAACCTTCTTCCCTCCTTTGACAAAAGATGACATAAGTAGGTCACTTCTTGGCAACAATATTGCAGTTTAGAAGGTGACACCTTGTGATGTAAGTCTGACAAATGACGTAATAAAGAAATTGTAGTTACTTTGCAAGTTTCCTTGTCATCAGCAGCCAGTAAAAGATCGTCTACGTATTGGATCAGAGCAACACCATGAGGAAGTACAAGGGCATCTAATTGACTCTTCAATGCTTGGCTGTAAATTGAAGGGCTCTCACAATAACCTTGTGGAGCGCGTTTGAACCTGAAGCTGCGACCTCCTAAGGAGAAACCAAAAATGTCTCTACTTTCCTCGGCTATGGGAATGCTGAAAAAGGCATTTTTCAAGTCGATCACTGTAAACCATGAAGCTGAGGCAGGAATCAACGTCAGTAATGCAGTGATATCTGGGACTACAGGAAACTGTGGAATCACTATTTTGTTGACTTCTCTGAGGTCAATCACAAATCTGTAAATTGGAGGTTTGGAAGGGTCAGTACGTTTCAAAATCGGCAGAACAGGACTATTGCAGACGTTCCCTCTAGTTTCCTCAATCACATCTTTCTGTATCAAGTCTTTCACAATCAATAAGAGTGCTTGTTCCCCTTCATTCGAAATCCAATACTGTGGGATTCGTGGGAATTTAACATTAGCTTTCAGACTTACCACATAAGGGGGAATTTCCAAGAGGCCTACATCGTTAGGACCAGTCGCCCAAAGAGTATCAGGGAGAGAACGCAGCTCCGGTGGGAGCTTATCCATCGACATATACATTGGAGAGATGACTCTTTTGCCTAATGTGAGCTGTACTCCTGAGGGGGAACAGTACAGTGTCGCGTGCAGGCGTTTCAACAGATCTAAACCAAGCAGATTCTCATTACAACCGGTTGTTAAGATAAGGGGTGCTTCTAGTTCGCATGGCCCAACAGATATTGACAAAGGACTAGAAACAGGATTGTGAACAGGGGCGCCTGAGAAACCTACTGAAGTGTTCGTTAAGCCAGACAAAGGTGCGCCAGGGAGTTTCGCATGCATAATTGAACTTTTTGCCGCACCAGTATCCAACAGAAACGGTTCGACCACGCCTGAGGTAACTACTGCGACATAAGGTCCACTCTGATCAACTGGAACTGATACTACTCCCTCTCTTTGCCTGCGGCTGTCCTAGTGCTCGCTTCTTTGAATCTCCTCATTATGGTCATAGTAATCTTCAACGTGGTACTGTGGAGATCTACCTGTTTGCGCAGATTGTGCATTTCACTGATCGAAATAATTCGATTGGCGATCGGCCTGTGGTGTCATCGTCCCACGTCCTCTACCTCTAGGAGCTTGCATAAACCCTACATTACCTCTCTGGGCTGGGACACCACTAGTTTGTGGGTGCAGTACTGGACACTCATTCTTATAATGACCCTCCTTTTTACAATAAGCACACTGATTCCATGCTAACTGTTGTCGCGGAAAACTATAATTAAATCCTTGGGCCGTCCCTTGCTGGAATTTTGGTTGTGGCTGAAACTGGGGTTGCTGTCGTAAATCTGACTGATTCGAACGAGGCGGATACGCCTGTTGCAGAAGAACTTTAGTCTTTAAATCTTTTGTTTTCTTTTCTGACTTTTCCTTCTCTTCTTTCTCTCTATTCTCGTAATACTGAGCAGTTGCAAGTAACTGTGCTGTTGTCGACACTGCCCATGCACTTTCAGAATCCTTTAACTTGTTACTAAGCTCAGGTAGTAAATTAAACACTAACTTGTCAACAAACAATCTCTGGCCTCCCTCAGTACTCATATCTTGCCCACTGTGATCTACGAAGGTCTCTTCAAATCTAGTGAAGAAGTCAGAGACGCTTTCGTCCTTCTTTTGCTTGCATGCCGATAATTTATCCCAATTGACTCGTAACGCTGGCATCAGCGTTTTCATTAGAGTAATTATTCTGCCAGGTAAAGCAGCAATCAGAGGTTCAGGTTTAGCACCGCCAATTTGTTGCGCATCTGCAGCTATAATAGCTGCCCAATCACCTCCTAAGGCGACTTGGTGGTTCTCTTGCCGAATTTTGGCCCATATAGGCTGTGGCACCACATTACCAAATAGCATTTCAATGTCTGCTAAATTCATGACACACGCTTGAACTGTTTGCGTTAACTCTTTGTAATAACCAGCAGGATTTTTACGTGGGTCTGGTAATGCTTGTTTTACGGCTAATACTTCGGCCCGTTTCCAAGGGATGTGTATCCACACTCTCTGGAAATGTGCCGGAGCAGCTGCAATACCCAAGTTCCCATCAGCTGCAACTGCATCACGCCATATCGGTGGAACTTCCCTCATCGGATATTGACCTCGTTTTTTCCTAGTAGTAATCGGTGAACCATCAGGGTCTCTTGTCGCTCGAAGAGGGGACTCATCCCTATAAGCTAAAATCAGTTCTATTGCTCCCCTTACTTCTGGACCTATCACCATTCCTGCGGCAAATTTCTGTTGAATATTTATCAGGTCAGAGGGGACGGAGTCTAAATCATCATCTTCCCATTCTTCACGTACAAGAGAACACATCACGTCAAAAACATAATGTTGGGTTGGTTCATTCCATTGCATAAAGGTATCTAACACTCTTCGTGCATCATACTTCGCAGCTTTCGACATCCACCTAAGAGCTGTCGAATCTAACGTGTCTCGTTCCTGGGGACCAGGAAACTGGCTACGTCTCTGTATAGAGTCAGAAACGGGGGTCCCAATTAAAGACCTGTAGAGAGGAGTTAAGATATTAGTTACAGAGTCGGTTATTTTCCGACGAACGGAAAGCGGAGTCAGAATGTTCACAGGGTTCGGGGACAGAACAGCTGAAGCAGATGAAATAGTAAGGGTAGGAGTAGCAGGTAAAGCAGTTTGCGAAACGACAGGCAAAGGCGGAACGGGCGCCCCAGGAAGAGGGGGTGCCGAAGGAACATTAACCACGGGAAGGATAGGAGCTGGAATCAAAGGAAGTGGAGCAACTATTCCAGGCTGACCAGCAGCTGGCTGTACAACAGGTGGTAACTGTGGTACTGTAATACCCTGTGCATACGGTGGAGGTGAATTCAACAGGTAAGACAACAGAGGATCCTTTTCATGATCCTCCATCGGCTTAGTTGGACAAGATGGCAATACAGGGTAACATTTATCAATTGCCAAATTATATTTTCTATTCTCCATCTCCATTGCTTTCTCAGTCTCGTTGACATGCAGCTGCCTAGCAGACTCCATTAAAGTCAACCCTTTCTCTTTCTGTTCTTTCTTCGTTTTCCTAATTTCTCTCTGTTTGGCTTCTTTGCGCCATACGCGAAAAGAATCAAACATTGCCGGCCGGGCTTTTTTCTTGAACAACTTCATTTCTAGATTGTCTAGTATTTCCGTTTCGAAACTACCATGCGGTGGCCAACTAAGGACACCATCTTTTTTGGTATAACGGACCCATACTTCATTATACGTAATAGGACCAACACCATGTTTACAATAGAGCTCATATGTAGGAGTTCCAATCGGAGGAACCAAACACGAATCCTCCAACCGGGAATCCCCGTTGCAACGTAACCAGGACAAAGAACAGTTACTACTGGTAGTCATGACAACAAAGACAAATTCCAACCAAAATGCGCAGAGAACTTAGGCCTACCAAAATGAACCAATACCAAAACAAAGATTATCTAAACAAGAGCAACCAATGATAATCTACGAATTAAACCAAAGCAACAAGGAACAACCAAACTGAGCGTAGCCCACTTAATACTTAACTGAAATGTGGAAGACGTCACCAAGGAGAACCCGTCTACGTCTCGCCGTACTAAGGTCTGCACCTCGGGTCCAAGACAGGGCGACAGTCAAGGCAGCGGTCCTCTGTAGCCGTCTGGGAACCGGAACCCTCGTGGAAGAGATCGTCGGGCCACTTTTATGACATGCAGGGATCGATGAAGCGGGGTACCTCCCTCCGGAATCTTCACACGAAACTTCTCAAACTTTTCAGGCTTTGGACCGGTACCGGATGACGTCGCCCCACGCTGGGCGCCAATTTGAGGTTCTGGACTTTTAAGAGTCCAGAGGTGTCAGGGAAACAACACCCGAAGACCCCTGAGTTCCTCCTGTCCCGGTGCACAAATAAACAGAGACACGGGCTTCTCGATGGCGGCGTCAAAGACCAAGGTTTATTTACTGCAGGGACACAGAAATCATAGGAACCACACAGAGGCAGAATCTACGAGACTGTTCAAATTGCATTAAGTGGGTTACTCTTTAAATACATGCAAAATGTCTTTGGGCTACATTACACGAATATTTCTCATGCCTAACCCGGTATGCCAAACAAACAGTAAATTTGACATCAAACAATAATTAGTCGCAGGTTTTCGGTATTCGATCAGGCCCTCTCGACAGTTTTCCATTCTTTGCCCGATCCTCCCCATCATAAAAATCGTAACCTCCCCATTGTAAAAGCCCAGAAGGTAAGGAGCAGAGCCAGGTGCAAAGGATTGAAATGTAGGATAAGAGGTGTTTATGGATCATAAACGGGCATGGCTACCGTCTTCGGCCTTTCAGTCAGGACAACGGACACGAGAACCAGTATAGCAGGACTGGCCTTAGGCAAGGGAGGCAGCTTGATTCTGCCTAGTCATGCAGCGTCAGCCTTTCTCGGGGCTCGAGCTTACGTGTCCTTAACAAGGTGACTCTGCCGAGGTCATCGTCCGTTCATTGACTATGTGAGGGCAAGAAACAAAATGGATGCCGTAACTAAAATGGATGCCATGACTTTAGTGACAGAATGCCCTATTTTCCAGTGAATTCATGCTAGTTGCGCAGCGAAAACACTGTCATGTATATAATGGATCATTTGCGGTTCATTGGTACCAAAATCGTGTCAGTACTACGATACCGAATTCACGGGTTCGGATCGCTACAGAACCTCACTAGGGTACAAAATCTACAGCTAGGCACCTTGGAAAAGTAGGGTCCGTTTTCACTGTGAAAATGTGTTGTGTCCACCATGTGTTTTGGGCCATTTCCTGTCACGGGCACTAGGCCTACCCACACAAGTGAGGTACCATTTTTATTGGAAGCCTTTGGGAAATATGGGGTGGGTGGAATTTTGTGGATCCACACAGATTCCAGAACTTTCCACTACAGTAATGTGAGTAAAATGTGTTTTTTGACACATTTTGAGGTTTGCAAGGGATTCTGGTTAACAGAACCTGGGGAAAACCAGTCAAGTCACCCCATCCTGGATTCCCCTGAGAGTCTAGTTTTCAAAAATGTATAGGTTTGCTAGGTTTCCGTAGGTGCTGGAAAAGTTATGTTTCAAAATCTACAGCAAGGCACTTTGCAAAAAAAAGGGACCGTTTTCACTGTGAAAATGTGGTGTGTCCACGTTGCGTTTTGGGCTGTTTCCTGTCACGGGCACCAGGCCTACCCACACAAGTGAGGTGCCATTTTTCTCAGAAAACTTTGGGGAACGCGGGGTGGGGTCTTTTGTGGATCCACGAAGATTCCAGAACTTTCCACCACAGAAATGCGAGGAAAATGTGTTTTTTTAGCAAATTATTATGTTTGCAAAGGATTCTGGGTAATAGAACCTGGTGAGATCCAGTAAAGTCATCCCGTCCTGGATTGCCCTGTGTGTCTATTTTCAAAAATGTATAGGTTTGCTAGGTTTCCCTAGGTGCTGGCAAAGTTAGGGTTTAAAATCTAGAGCTAGGCACTTTGCAAAAAAAAGGCTTTGTGTTTTCACCGTGAAAATGTGGTGTGTCCACATTGCGTTTTGGGCTGTTTCCTGTCGCAGGCCCTAGGCCTACCCACACAAGTGAGGTACCATTTTTCTCAGATAACTTTGGGGAACTTGGGGTGGGGGAATTTTGTGGATCCACACAGATTCCAGAACTTTCCACCACAGAAGTGCGAGGAAAACGTGTTTTGTTTAGCAAATTTTTATGATTGCAAAGGATTCTGGGTAATAGAAGCTGGTGAGAACCAGTAAAGTCACCCCATCCTGGATTACCCGTATGTGTCTATTTTCAAAAATGTATAGGTTTGCTAGGTTTCCCTAGGTGCCGGCAGACCTAGGGTTCAAAATCTACAGCTAGGCACTATGATAAAAAAGGGTCAGTTTTCACTGTGAAAATGTGGTGTGTTCACGTTGTGTTTTGGGCTGTTTCCTGTCACGGGCACCAGGCCTACCCACACAAGTGAGGTACCAGTTTTTCTCAGATGACTTAGGGAAATGCGGGGTGGGGGGTTGTTTTGTGGATCCACACTAATTCCAGAACTTTCCACCACAGAAATGTCAGGAAAATGTGTATATTTTAAAAATAAATAGGTTTGCTAGGGATTCTGGGTAATAGAACCTGGTGAGAGCCAGTCAAGTCACCCTATCCTAGATCCTCCTGGGTGTCTAGTTTCCAAAAGTGTATAGGTTTGCCAGGTTTACCTAGATGTTGGCAGAGCTAAGGTTCAAAATCCATAGCTAGGCACTTTGCAAAAAAAGGGTAAGTTTTCACTGTGAAAATGTGGTGTGTCCATTTTGCGTTTTGGGCCATTTACTGTCCTGGGCACTAGGCCTACCCACACAAGTAAGGTACCATTTTTCTCAGAAGACTTTGGGTAACACAGGGTAGGGAGAATTTTGTTGATCCATGTAGATTCCAAAACTTTCCACCGCAGAAATGCGAGGAAAATTTGTTTTTTTTGGACAGATTTTCTGGTTTGCAAGGATTTTTGGGTAATAGAACCTGGTGAGAGCAAGTCAAATCACCCCGTCCAGAATCAGCCTGGGTGTCTAGTTTCCAAAAGTGTATAGGTTTGCTATGTTTCCCTAGGTGCTGGCAGAGCTAGGGTTCAAAATCTACAGCTAGGCACCTTGCAAAAAAATGGTCCGTTTTCACTGTGAAAATGTGTTGTCTCCACAATGTGTTTTGGGCCATTTCCTGTCACGGGCAGTAGGCCTACCCAGACAAGTAAGGTACCATTTTTCTCAGAAGACTTTGGGTAACGCGGGGTGGGAGAATTTTGTGGATCCATGTAGATTCCAGAACTTTCCACCACAGAAATGTGTGGGAAATTTGGTTTTTTTTACAGATTTTCTGGTTTGCAAGGGATTCTGGGTAATAGAACCTGGTGAGAGCCAGTCAAGTCACCCCATCCTTGATTCCCCTGGGTGTCTAGTTTTAAAAAATGTATAGGTTTGCTAGGGTTCCCTATGTGCCGGCAGAGCTAGGGTACAAACTCTACAGCTAGGCACCTTTCAAAAAAAGGGTCCGTTTTCACTGTGAAAATGTGTTGTGTCCACAATGTGTTTTGAGCCATTTCCTGTCATGGGCACTAGGCCTACCCACACAAGTGAGGTACCATTTTTCTTGGAAGGCTTTGGGAAATATGGGGTGGGTGGAATTTTGTGGATCCACGCAGATTCCAGAACTTTCCACTACAGTAATGTGGGTAAAATGTGTTTTTTTGACACCTTTTGAGGTTTGCAAGGGATTCTGGGAAACAGAACCTGGTGAGAGCCAGTCAAGTCACCCCATCCTGGATTCCCCTGAGTGTCTAGTTTTCAAAAATGTATAGGTTTTCTAGGTTTCCATAGGTGCTGGCAGAGCTAGGGTTCAAAATCTACAGCTAGGCACTTTGCAAAAAAAGGGTAAGTTTTCACTGTGAAAATGTGGTGTGTCCGTTTTGCGTTTTGGGCCATTTACTGTCCTGGGCACTAGGCCTACCCACACAAGTAAGGTACCATTTTTCTCAGAAGACATTTGGTAAAGCGGGGCGGGGAGAATTTTGTGGATCCATGTAGATTCCAGAACTTTCCACCACAGAAATGCGGTGAAAATTTGGTTTTTTTGGACAGATTTTCTGGTTTGCAAGGAATTCTAGGTAATAGAACCTGGTGAGAGCAAGTCAAGTCACCCCGTCCAGAATCCCCCTGGGTGTCTAGTTTCCAAAAGTGTATAGGTTTGCTAGGTTTCCCTAGGTGCTGGCAGAGCTAGGGTTCAAAATCTACAGCTAGGCACCTTGCAAAAAAAGGGTCCGTTTTCACTGTGAAAATGTGTTGTGTCCACAATGTGTTTTGGGCCATTTCCTGTCACGGGCACTAGGCCTACCCACACAAGTGAGGTACCATTTTTCTTGGAAGGCTTTGGGAAATGCGGGGTGGGTGGAATTTTGTGTATCCATGCAGATTCCAGAACTTTCCACTACAGTAATGTGAGTAAAATGTGTTTTTTGACACATTTTGAGGTTTGCAAGGGATTCTGGTTAACAGAACCTGGGGAAAACCAGTCAAGTCACCCCATCCTGGATTCCCCTGAGAGTCTAGTTTTCAAAAATGTATAGGTTTGCTAGGTTTCCGTAGGTGCTGGAAAAGTTATGTTTCAAAATCTACAGCAAGGCACTTTGCAAAAAAAAGGGACCGTTTTCACTGTGAAAATGTGGTGTGTCCACGTTGCGTTTTGGGCTGTTTCCTGTCACGGGCACCAGGCCTACCCACACAAGTGAGGTGCCATTTTTCTCAGAAAACTTTGGGGAACGCGGGGTGGGGTCTTTTGTGGATCCACGAAGATTCCAGAACTTTCCACCACAGAAATGCGAGGAAAATGTGTTTTTTTAGCAAATTATTATGTTTGCAAAGGATTCTGGGTAATAGAACCTGGTGAGATCCAGTAAAGTCATCCCGTCCTGGATTGCCCTGTGTGTCTATTTTCAAAAATGTATAGGTTTGCTAGGTTTCCCTAGGTGCTGGCAAAGTTAGGGTTTAAAATCTAGAGCTAGGCACTTTGCAAAAAAAAGGCTTTGTGTTTTCACCGTGAAAATGTGGTGTGTCCACATTGCGTTTTGGGCTGTTTCCTGTCGCAGGCCCTAGGCCTACCCACACAAGTGAGGTACCATTTTTCTCAGATAACTTTGGGGAACTTGGGGTGGGGGAATTTTGTGGATCCACACAGATTCCAGAACTTTCCACCACAGAAGTGCGAGGAAAACGTGTTTTGTTTAGCAAATTTTTATGATTGCAAAGGATTCTGGGTAATAGAAGCTGGTGAGAACCAGTAAAGTCACCCCATCCTGGATTACCCGTATGTGTCTATTTTCAAAAATGTATAGGTTTGCTAGGTTTCCCTAGGTGCCGGCAGACCTAGGGTTCAAAATCTACAGCTAGGCACTATGATAAAAAAGGGTCAGTTTTCACTGTGAAAATGTGGTGTGTTCACGTTGTGTTTTGGGCTGTTTCCTGTCACGGGCACCAGGCCTACCCACACAAGTGAGGTACCAGTTTTTCTCAGATGACTTAGGGAAATGCGGGGTGGGGGGTTGTTTTGTGGATCCACACTAATTCCAGAACTTTCCACCACAGAAATGTCAGGAAAATGTGTATATTTTAAAAATAAATAGGTTTGCTAGGGATTCTGGGTAATAGAACCTGGTGAGAGCCAGTCAAGTCACCCTATCCTAGATCCTCCTGGGTGTCTAGTTTCCAAAAGTGTATAGGTTTGCCAGGTTTACCTAGATGTTGGCAGAGCTAAGGTTCAAAATCCATAGCTAGGCACTTTGCAAAAAAAGGGTAAGTTTTCACTGTGAAAATGTGGTGTGTCCATTTTGCGTTTTGGGCCATTTACTGTCCTGGGCACTAGGCCTACCCACACAAGTAAGGTACCATTTTTCTCAGAAGACTTTGGGTAACACAGGGTGGGGAGAATTTTGTTGATCCATGTAGATTCCAAAACTTTCCACCGCAGAAATGCGAGGAAAATTTGTTTTTTTTGGACAGATTTTCTGGTTTGCAAGGATTTTTGGGTAATAGAACCTGGTGAGAGCAAGTCAAATCACCCCGTCCAGAATCAGCCTGGGTGTCTAGTTTCCAAAAGTGTATAGGTTTGCTATGTTTCCCTAGGTGCTGGCAGAGCTAGGGTTCAAAATCTACAGCTAGGCACCTTGCAAAAAAATGGTCCGTTTTCACTGTGAAAATGTGTTGTCTCCACAATGTGTTTTGGGCCATTTCCTGTCACGGGCAGTAGGCCTACCCAGACAAGTAAGGTACCATTTTTCTCAGAAGACTTTGGGTAACGCGGGGTGGGAGAATTTTGTGGATCCATGTAGATTCCAGAACTTTCCACCACAGAAATGTGTGGGAAATTTGGTTTTTTTTACAGATTTTCTGGTTTGCAAGGGATTCTGGGTAATAGAACCTGGTGAGAGCCAGTCAAGTCACCCCATCCTTGATTCCCCTGGGTGTCTAGTTTTAAAAAATGTATAGGTTTGCTAGGGTTCCCTATGTGCCGGCAGAGCTAGGGTACAAACTCTACAGCTAGGCACCTTTCAAAAAAAGGGTCAGTTTTCACTGTGAAAATGTGTTGTGTCCACAATGTGTTTTGAGCCATTTCCTGTCATGGGCACTAGGCCTACCCACACAAGTGAGGTACCATTTTTCTTGGAAGGCTTTGGGAAATATGGGGTGGGTGGAATTTTGTGGATCCACGCAGATTCCAGAACTTTCCACTACAGTAATGTGGGTAAAATGTGTTTTTTTGACACCTTTTGAGGTTTGCAAGGGATTCTGGGAAACAGAACCTGGTGAGAGCCAGTCAAGTCACCCCATCCTGGATTCCCCTGAGTGTCTAGTTTTCAAAAATGTATAGGTTTTCTAGGTTTCCATAGGTGCTGGCAGAGCTAGGGTTCAAAATCTACAGCTAGGCACTTTGCAAAAAAAGGGTAAGTTTTCACTGTGAAAATGTGGTGTGTCCGTTTTGCGTTTTGGGCCATTTACTGTCCTGGGCACTAGGCCTACCCACACAAGTAAGGTACCATTTTTCTCAGAAGACATTTGGTAAAGCGGGGCGGGGAGAATTTTGTGGATCCATGTAGATTCCAGAACTTTCCACCACAGAAATGCGGGGAAAATTTGGTTTTTTTGGACAGATTTTCTGGTTTGCAAGGAATTCTAGGTAATAGAACCTGGTGAGAGCAAGTCAAGTCACCCCGTCCAGAATCCCCCTGGGTGTCTAGTTTCCAAAAGTGTATAGGTTTGCTAGGTTTCCCTAGGTGCTGGCAGAGCTAGGGTTCAAAATCTACAGCTAGGCACCTTGCAAAAAAAGGGTCCGTTTTCACTGTGAAAATGTGTTGTGTCCACAATGTGTTTTGGGCCATTTCCTGTCACGGGCACTAGGCCTACCCACACAAGTGAGGTACCATTTTTCTTGGAAGGCTTTGGGAAATGCGGGGTGGGTGGAATTTTGTGTATCCATGCAGATTCCAGAACTTTCCACTACAGTAATGTGAGTAAAATGTGTTTTTTGACACCTTTCGAGGTTTGCAAGGGATTCTGGGTAACAGAACCTGGTGAGAGCCAGTCAAGTCACCCCATCCTGGATTCCCCTGAGAGTCTAGTTTTCAAAAATGTATAGGTGTGCTAGGTTTCCGTAGGTGCTGGCAAAATTAGGTTTCAAAATCTACAGCTAGGCACTTTGCAAAAAAAAGGGACCGTTTTCACTGTGAAAATGTGGTGTGTCCATGTTGCGTTTTGGGCTGTTTCCTGTCACGGGCACCAGGCCCTACCCACACAAGTGAGGTACCATTTTTCTCAGAAAACTTTGGGGAACGCGGGGTGGGGGACTTTTGTGGATCCACGCTGATTCCAGAACTTGCCACCACAGAAATGCAAGGAAAAGTTTAGCAAGTTTTTATGTTTGCAAAGGATTCTGGGTAATAGAACCTGGTGAGAACCAGTAAAGTCACCCCGTCCTGGATTGCGCTGTGTGTCTATTTTCAAAAATGTATAGGTTTGCTAGGTTTCCCTAGGTGCTGGCAAAGTTAGGGTTCAAAATCTAGAGCTAGGCACTTTGCAAAAAAAAAGGTCTGTTTTCACCGTGAAAATGTGGTGTGTCCACATTGCGTTTTTGGCTGTTTCCTGTCGCGGGCCCTAGGCCTACTCACACAAGTGAGGTATCATTTTTCTCAGTAGACTTTGGGAAATGCAGGGTGGGTGGAGTTGTGTGGATTCATGCAGATTCCAGAACTTTCCACCACAGAAATGTGAGGAAAATGTGTTTTTTTACAAATATTTAGGTGTGCAAGGGATTCTGGGTAACAGAACCTGGTGAGAGCCAGTCAAGTTACCCCATCATGGATTCCTCCCGGTTTCTAGTTTTAAAAAATGATTAGGTTTGCTAGGTTTCCCTAGGTGCCGGCAGAGCTAGGGTTCTAAATCTACAGCTAGGCACCTTTCAAAAAAAGGGTCAGTTTTCACTGTGAAAATGTGTTGTGTCCACAATGTGTTTTGGGCCATTTCCTGTCACGGGCAGTAGGCCTACCCAGACAAGTAAGGTACCATTTTTCTCAGAAGACTTTGGGTAACGCGGGGTGGGAGAATTTTGTGGATCCATGTAGATTCCAGAACTTTCCACCACAGAAATGTGTGGGAAATTTGGTTTTTTTGTACAGATTTTCTGGTTTGCAAGGGATTCTGGGTAATAGAACCTGGTGAGAGCCAGTCAAGTCACCCCATCCTCGATTCCCCTGGGTGTCTAGTTTTAAAAAATGTATAGGTTTGCTAGGGTTCCCTATGTGCCGGCAGAGCTAGGGTACAAAATCTACAGCTAGGCACCTTGCAAAAAAGGGTCCGTTTTCACTGTGAAAATGTGTTGTGTCCACAATGTGTTTTGGGCCATTTCCTGTCACGGGCACTAGGCCTACCCACACAAGTGAGGTACCATTTTTCTTGGAAGGCTTTGGGAAATATGGGGTAGGTGGAATTTTGTGGATCCACGATGATTCCAGAACTTTCCACTACAGTAATGTGAGTAAAATGTGTTTTTTGACACATTTTGAGGTTTGCTAGGGATTCTGGGTAACAGAACCTGGTGAAAACCAGTCAAGTCACCCCATCCTGGATTCCCCTGAGAGTCCAGTTTTCAAAAATGTATAGGTTTGCTTGGTTTCCCTAGGTGCCAGCAGAGCTAGGGTTCAAAATCTACAGCTAGGCACTTTGTAAAAAAAGGGTCCGTTTTCACTGTGAAAATGTGTTGTGTCCACAATGTGATTTGGGCCATTTCCTGTCACGGGCACTAGGCCTACCCACAAAAGTGAGGTACCATTTTTCGACACCTTTTGAGGTTTGCAAGGGATTCTGGGTAACAGAACCTGGTGAGAGCCAGTCAAGTCACCCCATCCTGGATTCCCCTGAGTGTCTAGTTTTAAAAAATGTATAGGTTTTGCTAGGTTTCCATAGGTGCTGGCAGAGCTAGGGTTCAAAATCTACAGCTAGGCACTTTGCAAAAAAAGGGTAAGTTTTCACTGTGAAAATGTGGTGTGTCCATTTTGCGTTTTGGGCCATTTACTGTCCTGGGCACTAGGCCTACCCACACAAGTAAGGTACCATTTTTCTCAGAAGACTTTTGGTAAAGCGGAGCGTGGAGAATTTTGTGGATCCATGTAGATTCCAGAACTTTCCAACACAGAAATGCGAGGAAAATTTGGTTTTTTTGGACAGATTTTCTGGTTTGCAAGGAATTCTGGGTAATAGAACCTGGTGAGAGCAAGTCAAGTCACCCCGTCCAGAATCCTCCTGGGTGTCTAGTTTCCAAAAGTGTATAGGTTTGCTAGGTTTCCCTAAGTGCTGGCAGAGCTAGGGCTCAAAATCTACAGCTAGGCACCTTGCAAAAAAAGGGTCCGTTTTCACTGTGAAAATGTGTTGTGTCCACAATGTGTTTTGGGCCATTTCATGTCACGGGCACTAGGCCTACCCACACAAGTGAGGTACCATTTTTCTTGGAAGGCTTTGGGAAATATGAGGTGGGTGGAATTTTGTGGATCCACGCAGATTACAGAACTTTCCACTACAGTAATGTGAGTAAAAAGTGTTTTTTGACACATTTTGAGGTTTGCAAGGGATTCTGGGTAACAGAACCTGATGAAAAACAGTCAAGTAACCCCATCCTGGATTCCCCTGAGAGTCCAGTTTTCAAAAATGTATAGGTTTGCTGGGTTTCCCTAGGTGCCAGCAGAGCTAGGGTTCAAAATCTACAGCAAGGCACTTTGTATAAAAAGGGTCAGTTTTCACTGTGAAAATGTGTTCTGTCCACAATGTGATTTGGGCCATTTCATGTCGTGGGCACTAGGCCTACCCACACAAGTGAGGTACCATTTTTCTTGGAAGGCTTTGGGAAATGCGGGGTGGGTGGAATTTTGTGTATCCACGCAGATTCCAGAACTTTCCACTGCAGTAATGTGAGTAAAATGTGTTTTTTGACACCTTTCGAGGTTTGCAAGGGATTCTGGGTAACAGAACCTGGTGAGAGCCAGTCAAGTCACCGCATCCTGGATTCCCCTGAGAGTCTAGTTTTCAAAAATGTATAGGTTTGCTAGGTTTCCGTAGGTGCTGGCAAAATTAGGTTTCAAAATCTACAGCTAGGAACTTTGCAAAAAAAAGGGACCGTTTTCACTGTGAAAATGTGGTGTGTCCATGTTGCGTTTTGGGCTGTTTCCTGTCATGGGCACCAGGCCCTACCCACACAAGTGAGGTACCATTTTTCTCAGTAGACTTTGGGAAATGCGGGGTGGGTGGAGTTGTGTGGATTCATGCAGATTCCAGAACTTTCCACCACAGAAATGTGAGGAAAATGTGGTTTTTTTTACAAATATTTAGGTGTGCAAGGGATTCTGGGTAACAGAACCTGGTGAGAGCCAGTCAAGTTACCCCATCATGGAATCCTCCCGGTTTCTGGTTTTAAAAAATTATTAGGTTTTCTTGGTTTCCCTAGGTGCCGGCAGAGCTAGGGTTCTAAATCTACAGAAGGGAATTGGCAAGCAATGGTCAGTTTTCACTGTGAAACTGTGGTGTGTTCACGTTGCGTTTTGGGCTGTTTCCTGTCACGGGCACCAGGCCTACCCACACAAGTGAGGTACCAGTTTTTCTCAGATGACTTAGGGAAATGCAGGGTGGGGGGTTATTTTGTGGATCCAAACAAATTCCAGAACTTTCCACCACAGAAAAGTAAGGAAAATGTGTTTATTTAAAAAAAGTTTTAGGTTTGCAAGGGATTCTGGGTAACAGAACCTGGTGAGAGCCAGTCAAGTCACCCCATCCTGGATTCCCCTGAGAGTCTAGCTTTCAAAAATGTATAGGTTTGCTAGGTTTCCGTAGGTGCTGGCAGAGCTAGGGTTCAAAATCGACAGCTAGGCACTTTGCAAAAAAAGGGTAAGTTTTCACTGTGAAAATGTGGTGTGTCCATTTTGCGTTTTGGGCCATTTACTGTCCTGGGCACTAGGCCTACCCACACAAGTAAGGTACCATTTTTCTCAGAAGACTTTTG
This sequence comes from Triturus cristatus, assembly GCF_964204655.1. Lineage (NCBI taxonomy): Eukaryota > Metazoa > Chordata > Amphibia > Caudata > Salamandridae > Triturus > Triturus cristatus. The sequence goes on along the minus strand of NC_140594.1, from coordinate 541,010,271 downwards.
GTAAAGCGGAGCGGGGAGAATTTTGTGGATCCATGTAGATTCCAGAACTTTCCAACACAGAAATGCGAGGAAAATTTGTTTTTTTTGGACAGATTTTCTGGTTTGCAAGGAATTCTGGGTAATAGAACCTGGTGGGAGCAAGTCAAGTCACCCCGTCCAGAATCCCCCTGGGTGTCTAGTTTCCAAAAGTGTATAGGTTTGCTAGGTTTCCCTAAGTTATGGCAGAGCTAGGGCTCAAAATCTACAGCTAGGCACCTTGTAAAAAAAGGGTCCGTTTTCACTGTGAAAATGTGTTGTGTCCACAATGTGTTTTGGGCCATTTCCTGTCGCGGGCACTAGGCCTACCCACACAAGTGAGGTACCATTTTTCTTGGAAGGCTTTGGGAAATATGGGGTGGGTGGAATTTTGTGGATCCACGCAGATTACAGAACTTTCCACTACAGTAATGTGAGTAAAAAGTGTTTTTTGACACATTTTGAGGTTTGCAAGGGATTCTGGGTAACAGAACCTGATGAAAACCAGTCAAGTAACCCCATCCTGGATTCCCCTGAGAGTCTAGCTTTCAAAAATGTATAGGTTTGCTAGGTTTCCGTAGGTGCTGGCAGAGCTAGGGTTTAAAATCTACAGCTAGGCACTTTGCAAAAAAAGGGTAAGTTTTCACTGTGAAAATGTGGTGTGTCCATTTTGCGTTTTGGGCCATTTACTGTCCTGGGCACTAGGCCTACCCACACAAGTAAGGTACCATTTTTCTCAGAAGACTTTTGGTAAAGCGGAGCGTGGAGAATTTTGTGGATCCATGTAGATTCCAGAACTTTCCAACACAGAAATGCGAGGAAAATTTGGTTTTTTTGGACAGATTTTCTGGTTTGCAAGGAATTCTGGGTAATAGAACCTGGTGGGAGCAAGTCAAGTCACCCCGTCCAGAATCCCCCTGGGTGTCTAGTTTCCAAAAGTGTATAGGTTTGCTAGGTTTCCCTAAGTGCTGGCAGAGCTAGGGCTCAAAATCTACAGCTAGGCACCTTGTAAAAAAAGGGTCCGTTTTCACTGTGAAAATGTGTTGTGTCCACAATGTGTTTTGGGCCATTTCCTGTCACGGGCACTAGGCCTACCCACACAAGTGAGGTACCATTTTTCTTGGAAGGCTTTGGGAAATATGGGGTGGGTGGAATTTTGTGGATCCACGCAGATTACAGAACTTTCCACTACAGTAATGTGAGTAAAAAGTGTTTTTTGACACATTTTGAGGTTTGCAAGGGATTCTGGGTAACAGAACCTGATGAAAACCAGTCAAGTAACCCCATCCTGGATTCCCCTGAGAGTCCAGTTTTCAAAAATGTATAGGTTTGCTTGGTTTTCCTAGGTGCCAGCAGAGCTAGGGTTCAAAATCTACAGCAAGGCACTTTGTATAAAAAGGGTCAGTTTTCACTGTGAAAATGTGTTCTGTCCACAATGTGATTTGGGCCATTTCATGTCGTGGGCACTAGGCCTACCCACACAAGTGAGGTACCATTTTTCTTGGAAGGCTTTGGGAAATGCGGGGTGGGTGGAATTTTGTGTATCCACGCAGATTCCAGAACTTTCCACTACAGTAATGTGAGTAAAATGTGTTTTTTGACACCTTTCGAGGTTTGCAAGGGATTCTGGGTAACAGAACCTGGTGAGAGCCAGTCAAGTCACCGCATCCTGGATTCCCCTGAGAGTCTAGTTTTCAAAAATGTATAGGTTTGCTAGGTTTCTGTAGGTGCTGGCAAAATTAGGTTTCAAAATCTACAGCTAGGCACTTTGCAAAAAAAAGGGACCGTTTTCACTGTGAAAATGTGGTGTGTCCATGTTGCGTTTTGGGCTGTTTCCTGTCATGGGCACCAGGCCCTACCCACACAAGTGAGGTACCATTTTTCTCAGTAGACTTTGGGAAATGCGGGGTGGGTGGAGTTGTGTGGATTCATGCAGATTCCGGAACTTTCCACCACAGAAATGTGAGGAAAATGTGTTTTTTTTACAAATATTTAGGTGTGCAAGGGATTCTGGGTAACAGAACCTGGTGAGAGCCAGTCAAGTTACCCCATCATGGATTCCTCCCGGTTTCTGGTTTTAAAAAATTATTAGGTTTTCTTGGTTTCCCTAGGTGCTGGCAGAGCTAGGGTTCTAAATCTACAGAAGGGAATTGGCAAGCAATGGTCAGTTTTCACTGTGAAACTGTGGTGTGTTCACGTTGCGTTTTGGGCTGTTTCCTGTCACGGGCACCAGGCCTACCCACACAAGTGAGGTACCAGTTTTTCTCAGATGACTTAGGGAAATGCAGGGTGGGGGGTTATTTTGTGGATCCAAACAAATTCCAGAACTTTCCACCACAGAAATGTAAGGAAAATGTGTTTATTTAAAAAAAGTTTTAGGTTTGCAAGGGATTCTGGGTAACAGAACCTGGTGAGAGCCAGTCAAGTCACCCCATCCTGGATTCCCCTGAGAGTCTAGCTTTCAAAAATGTATAGGTTTGCTAGGTTTCCGTAGGTGCTGGCAGAGCTAGGGTTCAAAATCGACAGCTAGGCACTTTGCAAAAAAAGGGTAAGTTTTCACTGTGAAAATGTGTTGTGTCCACAATGTGTTTTGGGCCATTTCCTGTAACGGGCACTAGGCCTACCCACACAAGTGAGGTACCATTTTTCTTGGAAGGCTTTGGGAAATATGGGGTAGGTGGAATTTTGTGGATCCACGCAGATTCCAGAACTTTCCACTACAGTAATGTGAGTAAAATGTGTTTTTTGACACATTTTGAGGTTTGCAAGGGATGCTGGGTAACAGAACCTGGTGAAAACCAGTCAAGTCACCCCATCCTGGATTCCCCAGAGAGTCCAGTTTTCAAAAATGTATATCTTTGCTTGGTTTCCCTAGGTGCCAGCAGAGCTAGGGTTCAAAATCTACAGCAAGGCACTTTGTAAAAGAAAGGGTCCGTTTTTACTGTGAAAATGTGTTGTGTCCACAATGTGATTTGGGCCATTTCATGTCGCGGGCACTAGGCCTACCCACACAAGTGAGGTACCATTTTTCTTGGAAGGCTTTGGGAAATGCGGGGTGGGTGGAATTTTGTGGATCCACGCAGATTCCAGAACTTTCCACTACAGTAATGTGAGTAAAATGTGTTTTTGACACATTTTGAGGTTTGCTAGGGATTCTGGGTAACAGAACCTGGTGAAAACCAGTCAAGTCACCCCATCCTGAATTCCCCTGAGAGTCCAGTTTTCAAAAATGTATAGGTTTGCTTGGTTTCCCTAGGTGCCAGCAGAGCTAGGGTTCAAAATCTACAGCTAGGCACTTTGTAAAAAAAGGGTCCGTTTTCACTGTGAAAATGTGTTGTGTCCACAATGTGATTTGGGCCATTTCCTGTCACGGGCACTAGGCCTACCCACAAAAGTGAGGTACCATTTTTCGACACCTTTTGAGGTTTGCAAGGGATTCTGGGTAACAGAACCTGGTGAGAGCCAGTCAAGTCACCCCATCCTGGATTCCCCTGAGTGTCTAGTTTTAAAAAATGTATAGGTTTTGCTAGGTTTCCATAGGTGCTGGCAGAGCTAGGGTTCAAAATCAACAGCTAGGCACTTTGCAAAAAAAGGGTAAGTTTTCACTGTGAAAATGTGGTGTGTCCATTTTGCGTTTTGGGCCATTTACTGTCCTGGGCACTAGGCCTACCCACACAAGTAAGGTACCATTTTTCTCAGAAGACTTTTGGTAAAGCGGAGCGGGGAGAATTTTGTGGATCCATGTAGATTCCAGAACTTTCCAACACAGAAATGCGAGGAAAATTTGTTTTTTTTGGACAGATATTCTGGTTTGCAAGGAATTCTGGGTAATAGAACCTGGTGAGAGCAAGTCAAGTCACCCCGTCCAGAGTCCCCCTGGGTGTCTAGTTTCCAAAAGTGTATAGGTTTGCTAGGTTTCCCTAAGTGCTGGCAGAGGTAGGGTTCAAAATCTACAGCTAGGCACTTTGCAAACAAAGGGTCAGTTTTCACTGTGAAAATGTGGTGTGTCCATGTTGCATTTTGGGCCGTTTACTGTCCTGGGCACTGGGCCTACCCACACAAGTAAGGTACCATTTTTCTCAGAAGACTTTGGGTAACGCGGGGTGGGGAGAATTTTGTGGATCCATGTAGATTCCAGAACTTTACACCACAGAAATTAGAGGAACATTTGCTTTTTTGTTAAACAGATTTTCTGGTTTGCAAGGAATTCTGGGTAAAGGAACCTGGTGAGAGCAAGTCAAGTCACCCCATCCTTGATTCCCCTGTGTGTCTAGTTTTCAAAAATGTATAGGTTTGCTAGGTTTCCCTCGGTGCCAGCAAAGCTAGAGTTCAAAATCTACAGCTAAGCATTTTACAAAAAAGGGTCAGTTTTCACTGTCGCTGGTACTAGGCATCCCCACACAAGTGAGGTACCATTTTTATCAGAAGAATTAGAGTAATACATAATTGTAGAGCAACTGTTATTACCTATTGACTTTTGATGCATTTCTGCCTTCGAAATGCAAGACAATGTATAAAAAAGAAGTCATTTTGAAAAATGACCTATAATTCTCATGCTAGAATGGGTACTCACAATTTCAGAAATGTGCAAATATCTCCCATTTCTAAACTCTATATTTTGTTCCAATTTCAGAAATACATAGGTTTCTTTCATACCGATTTTTCCATGTATATATTTTCCCAAATCAATTGCTATATACCCGGTACATAATAAAAAAACATTGCAATACACTGCTCAGTTATTTGCTCTGGGTTCGTCGGGTTCTTGGTGAACCTACAGGTCCCCACATATATCTCCACAACCAGAAATGTCCAGCGGATGTAGCAGTACATTGCTTTCAAACATCTGTCATAATAAGAAGTAGTTACAGGTGAAAATGTTAACACAAATGGCTGTTTTTTTCAACTAATTTTCAATTTTTCCTATATTCAACGGTTAGTTTCTATAAAGAAACCTTGAAGGATCTACACAAATCACCCCTTGCTGAATTCAGAATTTGGTCTACTTTTCTAAACTGTATATCAATCCAGGATCCATTATTGCTTTCATACCCATTTTTACCATTAACTGGAAAGAGGTTGAAAGCAGAAAAAATAGCAAAAATAGGCCATGTCCCAGAAAAATGCCAAAACTGTGCAAAATATTTTGGTTTTCTGACAAAAGTCTGCTTGTCCCTGACAGCTGGAAAGATAGTGATTTCAGCACCACAACCCCTTTTTTGATTCCATTTGCGGGGAGAAACCAGACGCTTTCATCTGTAGCCCTTTTTTCCCATTTTTTCCCCCAAAAACGAAATGTACCTGTATTTTTGCTAATTTCAGGGACTCCTCCATGGGAATCCACAAACCCTGGGTACCTTTGAATCCCCATGATGTTGGAAAAAAAGGACGCAAATTTGGTGATGATACCTTATGTGGTCAAAAAGTTACAGGGGCCTAAGCGCAAACTACCCCAAATACCCAAACAAAGGCTTAGCCCGGGGGGGGGGGTGTGTTTGAGGCCTAGCAGCGATGGGGTTAAAATTGGCTTTAACCCCTTCTGGGCCCATGACGAGCTGGACTCGTCATGGGCCGCGGTTGCGCTGTGCCCATGACGAGTCCAGCTCGTCATGAACCCCGCCCGCTAATGCAACGCCCGGCACAGGGCGGGGAAAGGGCGTGGCACACAAGGGGTTAAAGATAATTGCTAGACCCCCGCCTCTGTTCCCAATGCGGTCCAGCCTGATTAATGAGTACCCAGGATGGCTGGCAATAGCCAGGTCTCGGCCAGAGGTGGCGTCCGCCCTGATCTCAGTTAAAAAAGTAATGTCAATTTTTGAACTATCTAGAAAGTCAGCCATTTCTAATGCATGTTTAATGAGTGATTGGGTGTTTAACAAAGTATACTTCATTGTTTCTGCCGTGTAGTTTTGAGTGTTGTCCTCAAAGTGGTCCGGTGACTTTATTTTGTGACAGTTGAGTCTGAGTGTGCAGATTGGGCGTTTTTGGCGTGATGGTGTGTCACCAGGAGATGTATGGGGCCTGTGCACAGCCGTTCTTTAGTGTTGAAGGAGAGTAACTCTTCCCTGCTATAAGTCAAGTTATTGAGGTGTTGGGGACCAAAACCTGCAGGGGGGGTGGTGCTGAGTGCTCCCGGAGCACGTACAGGTGCAGAAAGGCTTGCCTTTGGCCCGCCTGCGGAGCACCAGCAGCCTGCCTGCCACTCATCTGCTGCGCGTCTGCGCTGCACCTCCCATTAAGTAAGGAGGAGAGCATCAGCTGGTCTGAAGACTAGACCGCAGACCCCTCCAAAATGGCGCCTAGCGTGTGCAGAAGGGAAGAGCAAACCCCCAATGGCCGTCGGTTGGCACCAAGGACCACAACCACGAGGAGGGAGGTGAGCAACTTGTTTTCATAACAAATTAAAATATGGTGTGCATATGTACTGTGAAGTTCCTACAAATTGCTCCTGCACTCTGCAACACGCAGTAGTGCAGGAGTCAGTGCTAAAACAATTTAAAAAAAGCTTAATTAAAAACAACAGTAGGCGGATTAAAAAATGGAGTGCAAACAAATTAAGGAATAAAAGGACAGCCTTACTAGGCTAGCGGTTCCCCTGATGTCAGCCTGGGAGTCCGCTGCGCGTCTGCGCTGCAGGTCCCATTAATTAAGGAGGAGAGGGTCAGCTGGTCTGAAGACTAGATCGCAGACCCCTCCAAAATGGCGCCTAGGGTGTGCAGAAGGGAAGAGCAAACCCCCAATGGCCGTCCGTCGGCACCGAGGACCACAGCCACGAGGAGGGAGGTGAGCAGCTTGTTTTTAATTAAAATATGGTGCTCGTACTGTGGAAGTCCTACAAAGTGCTCCTGCACCCTGCAACACACAGTAGTGCAGGAGTCAGTGCTAAAACAGTTTTAAAAATCCAGATTGAAAACACCAGTAGGCAGATTAAAAAAACAAATTAAGGAACAAAAGGACAGCCTTGCTAGGCTAGTGATTCCCCTGATGTCACCCCGGGATTGGCACCACTTGGTAGAGCAGGACTCACAGATGGAAGAGTCCAGCTGCTGTTGCAGGGTTGAAGGAAGTCTTTGATGGCCCCGAGACTTCAGAACAGGGAGTAAGCCAGCAAGTTAATGGAGTCACTCTGGGTTCAAATGACATGGCTCCAGTTCTTGACCTCAGCAGGGCAGAGATCAGCAGACACCACGACAGTACAGCAAAGCAGAAAAGCAGATCTCCCAGAGCCACAGTCAAGCAGAGTGATAACCCTTGTAGCAAAGCAGTCTTTACTCCTGGTAGAGTTTTTCACAGGTCCAGTAGTGTACTGTCTTGGTAGGGTCAGAGGCCCAGTGGTTATAACCAATTGTGACTTTGAAGTAGGGGTGACTTCAAAGCTGGCTCTAGAAGTGCACTGGTCCTCCTTTCTTTCAACCCTAGCTCCAGGCTATCAGTAGGGGGTAATTAGCCATTTGTGTGGGAAGTGGGACACTGCTTATTGAGGTGTGTCAGCTCCCCTTTCTCTTCCTGCCTAGGATAAGCTATCAGAATGTAGATGAGTTCTCTGTCACATCCACCCTTCCTGTATTTGTGACTGTCTAAAGGGAATACACAAAGTGTTGCTGACACGCACCCAAGGCTTGTATTGGAGACAGGCTGCAAGGCAAACAGAGCAGTAAGGGCAGAGAAATGTACACTTTCTAAAAGTGGAATTCCTAAAATAGTAATGTTAAAACCAACTTTACCAGAAAAGAAGATTTATCATTACTATTTCAAAGATATGAAACATGATGCAGCTTCTTCTTTTGTTATAAAATCATTACCTCAAGCGCGCTTCATAGTAAACCTGGAATGTCCCATTAACAAGCGCACAAGAAATCCCTGTCAATCAGAATAGAACGCAAACCGGAACGATGTTGGGACTACAGTTACCAAGAGACTTAGTGAGTCAATGCAATGCGCAGAAGGAACCGCCTATAAATAGAAGATGGACTGAGGAACAGCGTCCAAAATTCTTACTCGGTTCGTTTGCTGGAAGGACGCTGCTGATACCCACCGGTTCGGTAAGGGTGCTCTGCACAGCTCGATTTGTTCCCACTGACTTGTCCCTGTTTAGCGCATGATCATTTCCTTTTTGTCGTTTGGTGGCTATGGTCTCAACCCTTACGTTGTGAAAGAATTCTCTGACTCATAGGATTATTGGCTCTCGGACATCTCTACCGTTGGCAAGCCTCTTCTTGTTGGCTTTTGGAGTGGGGTGTTATTGAACTCTAAAAACAGAGTGTAAATTGTTTCCCCTACTTGAAGGCATAAAGAACTATTGTTAGTTCCCACTGTTGGTGAACCACAGCCCAGTGGCTATGCGGTGGGAACATTATTGTTTTCTCCAATGGGAGCTTAACACGTAAAAGACATTTTCACAGGGGGCCTTTTTACTTTGATGATTGTTCACCAGCAAGACGTTGGGAAAAGTATTCCCTTATTATACTTCTCGGAAAGTGATATATATAATAATTACTGGATGGTCTTACATATGTTTGCTCTTTCTTTGGCTCTATTAACAGGGGTGTTTACCGGAGTGGTATTGAACTACGTTCAACCACTGTGATGTCTTGTGGATTCTATTAAGGGCATGTCACTGTGTGGATTCATACGTCAATTCCTTAGCAATAGGTACTTAGTATGTTTTGCAATACATGTTGGGTTGATGTCATAGAGTTGTTCTTTCTATATATATTCTAATACAGCAAACCAGATGAAAGGATTGATGTTTCTACACAGGAACTACGGAATACATGGGATCCTTCAGGCTGCATAGTTGTTATTTTGTTACAGGTATTTTTTAAGTTACATCTCTTGAGTTATTGATGTGTTTAAACATACGTCCTTCGTTACTAGACAGAAAGAAGTATTCATGATTTCTGCTGTCATTTTAGATCTCCCTCCTTGCTGTTCCCTCCCTCTCCTTCCCTCGCTTGATCATGCCACTGTCCTGTGCTATTACAGCTATTCTGGCCTGGGACTATCAAAAGGCGGATCATTCTAAGCTACAAACCGACCATGAGGATTTTCTACCTTGACACCTTTATAATTGGGAATTACATATCAAAAGCATATTAAGGAATTCCAAATACTAGCCCACGAGAGGGGAAGGCCTTACAGTAGGGAAAAACAAATTTGGATTTTTGTCACTCCAAGGACATGCGAAACTTAAAAGTACTGTTATATTTCATATTGGTACACTAATATAGGTCCAGAGAACATCGTACACTTTCCCTACATCAGCTCCCGTTATTTCATATGAATGAGCCGTATAGGGACATAACTCCAAATAAGGACAGAATGCCTTATACAGACATCACGCCTTATAAGGACAGCAGCCTTTTATGGACTAAACCTTTCACCTAGTTCCATGCTGAGGGTGGGTTTTTCCCAATCGATATTGCTAAGATGTCATCCTTAGCAAATATGAATAATTGATGAATACACTCTCCAGGGGGTATACTTCACCTCTCCCGTCAACACACAAGGTTTATTCCCCAACGTCATCCTCATACTGAACAATGGGTAACACACATACATAGACTGTATAATTACAGCACCTCTTGCTATCAGAAGGCAGGAGGGACCCGAGACTTTATGGCTGACACACTGATCAGAGACGCTGCAGCTCCGGCATGCCATCACTCCAGCTGACAGTGGTCTGACGATCCCTTGCCGGGTGTCCAGTTCAAGTCCAGGACGAAGTCCCACACTCTCACTATTCAGGTATGGGAGTTTGACTAAAGCCTAGTGGGATTCTTGGCTCTTAGGCTCTTAGACGTAGGCTATATAGCACTTACTCACATGCTAGGTACACTTAGGTACATCTAGTCAGGCATCTTAGGAGTACGCACTTCATTTTATAAATGCATTTTCTTATTCCTGTATATGTTCATGACTATTGAAAAATGGTAGAACAATACTATTTTTTTCATTCACTGTACTGCTGGTTCTATATCTCTGCTACTGTGTTACAGTTGTAACAGCACACATAATCTACATGAGAAGAACTACTGTACAATAAATTCTTATTGTAAGCATGTTCAACTGTTTCTTCTCTGTATCTCTCTGAGAGCAAAAACAAGCAAGCACGAGTGACTAGGTGAAAAGTAATATATTGTTTCCACAAGTCTGAGGTTATTGTGTTCTAAGGTTGCCAAAAACGAATCTCTCTGATAACAGGAGATTCTAGTGGCACTGCATGCTAGCTAATGCAAACCATAGGCTAATATATGCGGCGGGGTGTACAGAGTCAGTCTGCCACCAGACTCATAGTATATGTTATCCGTAAACATCATAGGTCCTGCATGACAGGCGCCCAGCATGGTATATTGAAGGTGCACTTACTCAACAGTAGAATCTGAGTAGCCCAGTTGTTCTTCTTCTTTATCTCAGAGACCCTACTTACAAAACCCTGAGACGTCTGGAGTAAGTAGGAAAAACTCTGCCACAGCTGAGTAGGCGAGAAATCCTATGTATTGGCTGTAAGTTTAATCAAGCTTGAGAGGAAAATGTCCCAAAATTGTGCATAAAACCTTTGCACCAAACCTTTTCCATAACTTCCTTAGACAATTGGCCTGTGTTCAAAACACAATGGTTGAAGAGGGAGATATAGACAATTCAGCCCGAGGACTTAATCGGTCTGGTGAGGAAGATGCAAATGCAATACGAATTGCACCCAAAGTAAGACAAACCTTAACAGTTAAACTACTCAAAAATGGGTTACCAACCAGAGGAATTGTAGGTATATTCGTGATAGAGGCACACGAAGATTTCAAAACAAGGGTATTCTACTCATGGGTTATATTCCCAGCAGCAGATGCTGTACAAAACTTTTCATTATTACTTACATGATGACATTCCAACGGTCTACACACCTTTTGAGGAGACTGAGATTCCGCTTACTTTCCGGGAACATATTTTCTGGTTTAATGGCACCCTACCCCACATAAGAACAAGAGCAAGGCTTGGTCCTTTAGGGATTCCAGGAGCAACATGGCGATATTAGCGACCTATGCACCACATCCAGACAGTGACACAATGCCACAGGATTAACAATTTGTTCAACACAAAGAGTTGATAAAACTCTACAGAAATATGACACACTTTGTCTTGAGGACACTCGCGGTCCAACCTACAGTAATTACACCGACTGCAGCTCTGACACAGAGCTCAGGGACTAAAATTACTCCACAAACATTACACACAGTAATGGGCAAAGTGCCCACAAAATGTGAACACATTTCTTTCTGGGTAGCTCAAAAAATAATACAAATACAACACCATTTGGAAAACACAGAATGTTAACAATCTGTTTGCCCATGGGGATTACACCACAGTTAGAGGAATACACCTCTTGGGGTACAGTCTTTGCTGCCATATATACCAGAACTCATGGTAGTCCTTTACTAGCACTAGTGACAGATGTATTAAGACAAATACAAAACGACTATGGAGCAGAACCTGCCCTGAACTTAGGGATGAAGTTATTGAATAACTACAACCAGGTATCAGCCATAATACTAGCTAACATTAAAAGGGAAGCAGCATTAGTGGCCATCCACCAACGCCTAAGGGAGTTCTCTCCATCAGAACAGGAAAATGAACTACCCAAAATAATTGAAACTGCATACGCAGAATTAGGCAGGGATAGTTTGGGGGGAAAAGCTTTAAAACCTCATCTACAGGGCAGTCCTGAAAAGGACACTTTTAAACAGACACCTACTTCTTCTAAAAAGAAGTGAGATAACAAAAAAGACAACTCTAAAGAGAAAATATCTCAGTCCCGTGGTAGGTCTCCTCAACAGGAGTCCTCTGAAAAGAGGTATAACCTTAGGAACAGGGAAAATATTAGAAAACCTGACAGGTATCAGGGTACTGATACATGTTCCTCTCGTTCCTTTCAGGGCTTGAAGAAAAGATCCGAAAGAGGAGGACGGTCAGAACACAGAGAGGAGTGTACATAGTCCAGAGAGAAGCAGCGCGCTCAAGACTTTACTTCTAAAAAAGAAGAGAAGCAAAATCCAAAACCTCAATTCAAGAAAAAAAAAGTTACTGGTCTGAAAATCAGACATGCCCGGAATTCTGAGGACACAACTTCTGAATGAGGAATCGGCTCTGATGATGCTAGACAGCACGGCAGAAGTAACAATAGCTTGCCTGAACCTGAAAGAATTTCTGGTGACAGCGGAGTTGAATGATTACATCACGGTTTAAACACCAAACACCAGGGTGAGCGTCCCACATATGTTATATGAAGTAACACTCCGGCTGGAGGGGGACAAGCCCAGGAAAGTAAAAGCTCTTTTTTGGAAGAACTTATCATCTGGTTATGACATCCTGTTAGCAGAACAAGATTGTCCTCCTGCATTCGTTATGGAGTGCCCCAGGGGAGAAAGTATACTTTTTCCTGCATTTTCCAACTACGTTCCCGTTCACTTAAAACATGCTTATGCACAGGAGTGGGCAGTAGGCCAAGCTCCAGCACAGTACAAAAATCATGCAGGGTGGGATGACAACTCAACCGACCACGTGATCTTGTTAAAAGTTTCACCTACTGCTCAGTCAATACCCAATAAAGCAAGAAGCTAAAAAACAGGTCACGGAGATCTTAGATCAACTTGAAAACCATGGGGTAATTGAAAAATGTACCTCTCCAAAGAACAATCCTTTGTTTCCCGTCTCTAAACCCGACAAAACATATTGTCTAGTTTTAGATTACAGACATCTAAACTCATGCACAAAGACATTTGCTGTCCAAAATGCACACAATAAATAACATTGTGCGCAAAAAATACAAAACCACACTTGATATCTCAAATGGATTTTTCTGCCAAAATATAGTGCCTGAAAGCAGGAATATGACCACCTTCAGTGTGTTAGGGTCTCAGTGACAATTTTGTCATTAGGCACAAGGGTATAAAAACAGCTCAGGTGTATTTTCAGCAAGAGTAACAGAGTTACTTCACAAATTTTATGAAGAAGCGTTGTCATAAGTGAATGATATTTATCTGACTGACGATGACTTGATGAGGCACTTGAACAGGGTAAGCACCATAATTATGGGATTTGCCGCAGAGGGCTATAATTTAAACTTTAAAAAGTCAAAAATAGCCCACCTCAATGTCCTATTTTTGGGATATGAGCTGGCAAGTGAAGGCAAAAGTCTGGCAGTTAACTTTTTACAAAAGTGTGCGCTGCTCCAGCCTCCAAAATCATTAGAAAATGTGCAATCAATACTGGGGTTCCTAAATTTCAGCAGAACACACATTTTAGATTACGCACAAAAGGTAAAACCTTTCTATTAATTAATTAAACCTGACTTTTCAGGAAAAGATTGGACACAAGAACATACTAACATACTAATATTCTTTGTTTAATCCAGGAAGACATGATTACTTCAAAACACTTACAAACACGCGTAAACGTACGCCATTTAGTGATCCAAATAATTGCGGGTCAATGCGGGTACACATATTTGACCTTTAATGAGGGAAAAACTGTACCAATCGCTTACAAATCACACCTGTACACAAATGCAGAAATGCGTTTCACTTCAACAGAAAAAACACTGACAGCTGTTCAGACTGCCATAGCAAGAGAAAGAGCACGGGCTCAGGGGAAACGCATTATTGTCATAACTCCATTACCAGCTTTAGAAGCTGTTATAAAGGCCAGTGTCCCAAATGCGAAAGCGTTACATCCCAGGTGGATACAATGGGCAAATTTCCTAACTGCAACAGATGTAGAATACAGATTTGATCCTAGTTTAAAAACTCAGGCATTCCTGCAATATGAACAAGAATATTCTCTACCAAATGAAATCTTGCCTCTTGATCAATGTGAATATATTATATACACTGACGGATATGCGCAACCGGCCATAGGGAGTAAGCAACAATGTTTTTCAGCGTGTGCAATCGTAAAAGGTCGCATGCATGATGGCAAATTCCATCCTAGTTGCACAAAAATGCAATCTCTAGGAGACTGCATGGCTCAGTTGGCAGAATTAAAAGCACTGATACTTGCACTAAAAAAATACGGATCATGAATTCCCCACATTAATCGTGTGTGATTCTTTTTATTGTGTACAGTCGTACAATGGGTACCTACAACATTGGGAGCAGAACGGGTTTAAAGATGCAAAAGGTGGCACAATAAAGCACAAAATGCTATGGGAACAGGTAGGGGAATTGAAATCCGAACTATCAAGGACTCACGTGATCAATACACTGAGTCATCAACATGATGGCGTGCAGGTTGAAGGGAATTCATTGGCTGATGAAGCCGCAAAAGGGGTTGTTAGCACAGCTTCTGTATCTGCGCTGACTCGTTCGAGAATGAGCATAGAGGGAGATATAATGGTAGCTGTCAATTCATCCCGAAAAGGCACCACAGCAGTACCTATAAAAATTCCACTCAAATACTCCTCTAAATTAGATGCACAAAACATTCCATATTCTCAGGATCCTGGAGTGGGGGATAAAGTTATACCAAATATGGATCGTAGGCAAGGGTTAATACTAGTTGTACCCAAGGGTTTGGGCTCTGCGCACACAGGCGTTGCTGCGACTATTTCTTTACTGAAACAGTGCTATTGGTGGCCAGGGTTATCCAAGCACACTAAAGACTATGTCTTGGAATGCGACATCTGCCAGCAGATGAAAGGCTCCACCGTCGCATGCCCGGCACAGACACCATTACTAAAATCAGACAAACCTCTTGCATGTGTATACTTGAACCACTGCGGCCCCTTTACAAAAGGAAGGGGCTTACATGGATATAATGGTTGCAGTGGATTCATGCTCAAGATTCATATGGGTTTGGCCGCAGCGTTCTGCTGATGCTAGAACTCTTATAAAGGATTTGCTAGTCCTTATCGGTACATACACAGTTAGCACGTTACACTCTGACCGTGGCCCTGTGTTTGGCTCTCGGGCATACAAAGAGGCCATGGAAGGAATGGGCTTAGCATTGCGATTCTCATCTCCATATCATACTGAGGGAAATTCTGTTGTGTAGAGAAAAAACCGTGACTTAAAGCAATCTTCAACAGCTAGGGTATTAGGCAAGGGCAGTAGTTGGGTCACACACTTGTATGGGGTTCTGCGGGCATTAAATAACCAGCCAAGAAGCTCTCTAGGGGGAGTCACTCCAGATGAGGTCCTCTTTGGGACATGAATGTGGGTACCTGATCTTGATTGTGAAGGCGCAGTGGCGGAAGAACAACCATTTGATATCCATGATCGTTTGGCTGTTACACAGGATCTGAATGAATCCAGGACAAAACAAAGCAATGTCTGTTTAAAGCAGACCCCCACTGAGGAAGTCAAGGTAGTCACAGCAAGACCTGTCTTTATCCCAAAAGTCGGGAATCTGGTCAGAGAGAAAATTGCTGACAAAAAGGAATTTGGACCTTCCTACAGAAAACCTGTACCAGTCCTTGCAGTACATGGAACAAGAATTGTGTTACTCCCGCCTCTTGCCGGAGAAAAGATTTGTCTCAATTGACCTAATCAATCCACACTATGTGGCCGATACTAAATAGTAGGCCTAGTGGACTCCGCTGTAGCAGACGCGTCCTCTAGCTACAATCCAAGAAGTTCAAACAGAAAGACTCATCACGTTTGAAGAGCCACCTGTAAGGAATGAAGGACTAAGCAACAATGCCATGGAACTTGTTCCACTTGAACAAAACATTCAAATTCAAAATGAAAATCAAACTAATTCACAAATTGCAATTAGGCCAAACACTGATGTCTACATCAACATGCCTCGGCGAGAGGAAATGGACATTTCAACTAATCGTGATGCAATTCAAACAATTGTTTGAACTGCTTCAGGCTATTTCATTAACTTTGATACATTTTGTCTGGATCCAAGCGAGCCGGAAACAACGCCAGCCAAAACACTGTTCAAGCAACAAGCAAAGAACTTTCTTATCACTCTTCAAAAGAAATACCTGGTATCACCTTGGATTGCACTCTGGGTAATTTCTGGTATAATGTTTTTTTCTTTTATGGGTAGGTTTAGCACTGACTTTTAGTATGCTTACTAATGGACATTATCTTCAACAAGATTCCACAGCCCAAAAGGTCAACATCTTCCTGAAGCCACACACATCGTCACATTGTGAACAAAGAGACTTGTCATCAGTAAACATCAGAGCTGTTCCTATACCAGATGGTATAGTATGGTACAAGGTTGATTTTAACATATTCAGACCGACCGAACTTTTAAAAATAATCCTGTATTTAAAATCTCATTAAGTGATTTCATTACCTCCAGTATATTTTCTGATGATTGGGTCACTGAAACAATTAATAACACGTTGTCTGATCTAGAAAAAACTGCTGCATTTTCTAATAATGAAATGTTGGGGAGTTCATCAGACTATGACAAATTGTACTGTTACCAGCATTTTGGTCATCATTTTCTGCACAAATCCATTTCACCTAGGAATGTATTTGAGTACAATCAGTGGGAACATTGCCCAACACCACCAAAGAGTAATTCACAAACATTTGCACAAAAATGTGCATACTTTTCAGGGTTTAACATCACAGATCCAGCCTCATTTTATTATAAGGTTGCACCATTATCAGCACTGAAAATGATGTTAACAAATACTAAACAGATTTATTTGGCTTCCTTTTTGGCCCAATTGTCTCAAAATGGTTTCGACCTATGGCAAGACGAAATTGACACAAAATCAATATGGGGTTCAAGGGAAATGGCAAGTCCCGGGTACAGTGGCACTATTTAGAGCATGCCTCCTTCCACTGCAGATGATCTTTTTAAATGATACTGTGCAACAAACATCCTGTCTTGAAATAGCCAAGATTAAGGAACTGAACACTCCAAAGTTTCCAACACCAAACCATGGGTGGCAGAATTCTTCTTCAAAGGAAGGAGCAACACTTGATGACATACTAAGGTACAATAGAATAGATCCCAATTGGAAGGAGTGGGTGGTTTGGGCCTTAGACACCAACACTTGTCATAAACGGTTCCTGCACATCACTGAGGGACTCAATATTCATAGGCCAGACCCACGTTATGTACAGAGAGAACATCCAGGGGTAGTGACATCCTATAGTGTTGGGAAGCTGGGCCTACAATGGCTAGAGACCTCAACACTTTCAGAAGTGAAACAACACTTATCTTTACTCTCACAAGATATGGATCTTAGGGACTTTTTACTAGGCCCTAGGAAACAACGTCAAAAACGTTTCATACATGCAGGCATTTACGCTGCCAATAATGAAATTTGGAAAGTTTGCCAACAAGAAGCAGCAGAGAGACTACGGGAAATCGACTGTATTCACCTAGAAAAAGCTTTTTCTGTGGTAGATATTGGGTTAACAACTTTGACCTCCAGAGTATATTCATCTGGCAACATTGTATCTTCTGCTATTGACATAATTGAGCAAGATTTAGCGATATTACAACAAGGCCAATCACAGTTAAGGTCTATCATGTTATTGAGCTGGACGCTGCAATCTTTGCAAGCAGGCCTTATGCCTTGGCGTTTTATAAACAGTACGTCTCTGTTTTCAGAATACAATCTAACTGATACACAGATTGAAATGGCACAAAGGGGAGCTAAATATACAATGCTGCAAATTGAAAATCTGGACAGGCTACCATTTACAGTGGCTGAATTACCATCAACTGAGTGGCTGATCCATGGCCAAATCACTCTCCCGGTCACTACATTTCATTTGTACTATTTCCTCGAGCAACAGCAGGCAGGCACATATGAAAAATTGGGCAACAAATACATTAAGAAATCCTGGGATTTACCATATAAATTTCGGTGCCGGAGTGGGGATCGAGAAGTGTTTCTTAGTGATACTAACTGCAAGAACTAACGGTGCACCTCGCCTACGAGAACTAAGTGCTTCTTGGTTCCCACCCTTCAGACCAGTCTTTGAGGACTGCATCGTACCTGTCTTCCGATGCCTGTTCTGCGGAAGCGAATGCGAGTTAGACATCTGTCTGACACCTCTGACGGAGACGCCAGCGGACTTAGACTCCAGGCTGGAGCCCTTGTGGTCCCATGCATGCCTCTGTCCCCAGCATATTCCATTCTTGACGCATGCCTTCCTTGAGGAGCCGCAGGTGCCTTTCACGACTGAATTACATTTCAGCTCCAGCATTGACACTGAGGTTTCAAATCTGGTACCGGAAGCCTACACACCAACTACTGGCAACTAGGGGTTACATCTATGCACACTTGACGTGCTATGCGAGGTACTGCAATGTTTGTGCCCTGCTGTAGCAGGTAGCGATAATGTTATGTCTCCCAGCCAGGACTTCTAATCTGAATCTGGCTCACCATGTGCTGGGAACGAATCCAGAACTTTTTCTATTTCTATTTTTCTATTTTTAAAGAATAACTTTTGCAAATTGATACTTTCTATCTTGAAGCATGGCCTTCTAAGTACGCTTACTGTGGTTCCACGTGTATGATCGAACTTGTTTAGAACTGTGATTTGCGGAACTTCACAACAATGTCAAACATTACCAAAGAACATTTTTTCACGTTTTTTAATCTGTTGTTAAATGATTTTTTAACGTTTTTAGAAACATTTTAGATGACTACTCAATAATGTTATGCCCTGACACTGATATTAATGTGTATTATTATTGTTAATTATAAGGTGGAGTGGGTGTTATATTTCATATCGGCACCCTAATATAGGTCCAGGGAACATCGTACACTTTCCCTACATCAGCTCCCGTTATTTTATATGAACGAGCCTTATAAGGACATAACTCCAAATAAGGACAGAATGCCTTATACTGACATCACGCTTTATAAGGACTGCAGCCTTTTATGGACTAAACCTTCCATCTAGTTCCATGCAGTGGGTTTGTTTTTTCCCAATCGATATTGCTAAGATGTCATCCTTAGCACATATGAATAATTGATGAGTACACTCTCCAGGGGGGATACTTCATCTCTCCCTTTGACACATAAGGTTTAATCCCCAACATCATCCTCATACTGAACAATGGGTAACACACGTACGTAGACTGTATAAATACAGCACCTCTTGCTATCAGAAGGCAGGAGGGACCCGAGACTTCAAGGCCGACACACTGACCAGAGAAGCTGCAGCTCTGGCATGCCATCACTCCAGCTGACAGTGGTCTGATGATCCCTTGCGGGTTGTCCAGCTCAAGTCCAGGACAAAGTCCCTCACTCTCACTATTCAGGTATGGGGTTTGACTAAAGCCTAGTGGGATTCTTGGCTCTTAGGCATAGGCTATATAGCACTTACTCACATGCTAGGTACACTTAGGAGAACATGGAGAGCGTGCATGACTGTTTGGCAGATCCAAGACGGCCGGCCAAATCATCACGCGCATTTTAGAGTGTGCTATGCGCTCCTTCCCCTAGCCTCTGCTCTGGCCAGCCAAGGCCAGCCCCCCCAAGCAGATCGGAAAACTAAAATAATTATGTTTTCCTTAGCAGAGGAGCCACCGCTGCAGGGGCTACTTAAGCCAACATCCCTGACCTATAGTCTCTCTCTCAGGCTATCTGACCTAGTCTGTACTGTCATGTTACAAATTTGCCTCTCTTCAGAGTAGTGATTTTTCTGCACTGCTGCTTATATCTGGAAGCATAATAACATGTAAAGTGGGTGATGTTATTTTTATACCTAATGTCATGCAGTGACATAAAGAAACAATCGGTATATAAATTACCCACTGAATGAATCACCAATTTATTCATCTGGGCTTATGCAGTTGGCTCTTGAGTAAGCAGGATTAATGAATTGGTTGACAGAGGGTGTGTGGGAGAATAAGTTTTCTTCCTCAGTCTCATCCATGCACATCTCATACACTTGAATGTGCCGGCCTCCTTGAAGGGCCTTGGTCAGTATTAGATGTCTGCAAGGTAGGTCTTTGATGCCTATTCCAAAGTTCTCACAGCTTAGAAAAGCACATGGAAACTTAGAGAAATTGGATTATTTAGTGTGGGAGACGGCCCATCTGAAGGAATAATCACAGCTCTTGTCAGGTTGTACCCTGAAAAATCACCAAATTAACCTGTCCTCACACACCTGGTAGCTATGACACAGATAGGCTTAATTTATGGCAATGTGTAAATTATTTATAATGTACCCAAACAGTAATAAAGTTAAAAAAAAACAATAAAAATGAAAAAAAACGAATTAAAGAAACAATAGAAATGACAAACCAAATTAGAAAAAGAGAGTAAAATGTTATGTGTAAAATAAATCCAAAGCAACAAAAATCAATTAAGAGTAACCGTAGAGCTGAAATGTAAAATTTTAAGTGAAAACAGAGCCAAATACAATAGTGCCAAATGGTAGTCAATGGTTACAGTGGATGGGTCCCTAGGTGCAATTTGAGGTTGACCGCAATGGCGTCCTGGTGGCAGTGCTTTTTAATTTTCACCCTTTGAGTACCGGAACTTTTCCTTGGCCAAGGAGAGTACTTGTACCCTTAGGGGAAAGTCAGGCCAGGCAGGCTCGATGGCATTGGGGTCTGTGCAGCTGCACATAAAGTACTCTGCTCAACTGCTGCCAAAAAAGAGAAGGCAGAATGGAGGGAGAGGCCAGTATTACACCTCTGAATGGAGCCGCTGCTGAGCAATTCCGCTGCGGCTCATTTGCATCACTTAAGGGCTGTTTAGGGTCTTTCATGCCCTGCGGCTGTCCGTGAATGAACGTGAAGGGACCAATCAGACCCTGCCCAGTTAATCAAACTGTAGGTCTGTGTGACACTGGGCCTATTGCCTAACCCACAAATCTAATTTACTTTTACAGCGTGACACCTGAGAAGAATGCACCTCTCAGCACCAGTCTGAAGGGGGCTGGGGGGAAGTGTATGACACTCTACCCAGCATCGGATTGGGAAGTCAGGCATTGGGCGATGAGCCGGTGCTCAAGGGTCTCTTGTGGGCCAGTTTCTGTCAACCGACCTACAGTGCTTTACTGTCTTGCCTGCCAGGTCACAGCAATGTAGCGCTAGCGAGTTTGCAGCAGCATCTCTAGGCCAGTATTGTTCTGGCCACTCAGTTCTTTATTTTGTCCTCTCCCTCCACCCAGAAGCGGGTTTCCACACCCCTGCTTTGCTGTTAAACTGTGGTGAGTCGTTGAGAGTGCAGCTGGTGCAGGTGATGTGGCCGTTGGGCCATCATCACCTCAGCTCCTGTGGAGCAGCAGCAGCTCTCTGCTTTTCTTCACTGCTTGCCATCCAGGCTAGCACCTTGAGGCTATAGCTGGCTAGGTAAATCGAGAGTCAGTGAATTGGCCTTGCTGAGGGCTTGTTGTTAGCATCTAGGCCCAAGTGTCTTTCACGCCTTGAGGGGGTAGGGTATGGGGGTATATGTGTGCTTAGGCTTCGCTGTGAGGCACCTTTCCCAGATGGGAACATTGAGAGGATGTAATGCTAGGGTCAGAGCTGCCGAATAAGGAACTATGGAAGTAGGTTTGAGTTCCAGCTTCAGCTCAACATCCTGTAATTCTGGGCAAATTACTTAATTGTCCAAGGCCTAAAATAAAAATGAATTTGATTTTCTGTAATGTTACTGGTGCTCATGTAATCTCTGCTCTTGGACCTAGTTCACCCACTTAATTAAAAGTACATTTCATTTCATAAAGCTTTATTCGACAGTTAGGTCATAAAAGCACAGACATTAAAAGAAAAGTCAACATTAATTCCATATACAACTCAATAATAAGAACGTCCATATTCAATCATTTTATATAAATAATTAAAATGTTATTAAATCCCCATGTTAACTGTCGTGTTATATAATTAAAATTATAATAATTGGTTAATTATAAATTAAAAAATGTGTTAATAACGCACATCAATAGTTTTCATACAAATTATTTATTATTGCCACAGCGAAATAAAAGTAATGAATTAATCTCTTAGCAGCATGATTAAATACTGTAAGCACAAGACTAATACCATAAGTGGGCAATTATTTTATTACAGAGTCGTCCTCGGAACTAACCACTATCTGCCTAAACGTAGTATCTGTGAACGAATGGACCATGTCCAATTCAAAGATTTAGCCATCGCAATGGCTATGGGTGGAGAGGAATCGGTACCTAATATTCGTAAAGCCTCTGCGTGTCTTCTAATACCTATAGCATTACATATGGGTTTTACCCACTTACAACGTGGAGCCACATATAGTGGGCAAAAAAACAGTAGCTGAGATACAGATTCTTATTGGTCCAAACACATAGGGCATTCATCATTAGTTGATCCAACCCACTTAGCGGTAAATAACTTTGTTGGCAAAGTACCCACCCTAAATTGAAAATAGAGTTTACGATCATATGGTTTCTCAATAAGTTCCCAATACTTCTCTAATGCAGGCCAAGACTTATAGTCTAAGAAACGTCCAGTAAGATGGGAAGAGAGTCCTGTGCAACAAGCTGATGAGAAAACCATTTCCCAATACCTTTCCTTCAAGATCTTCTTTGAAGGAAAGACAGCTGTGGAGGGATCATCCCATAATGCGGCCATATCTAATCTGACTAACAGAGAACGAATCTCCTTAAGCCACTTAATTTTATGATAGAAATCTGCTTGGTTAACATCAGTGAGGCCCTGAGCATAATGTATTAGTTCCTCGGTGCACCATATTCTACGCCAAAATAATAAGGTACAAAGCTTGGCCATATCTGCTACTGCTTTCCTTCCCAGGTCCAAGAAAAGAGGCCTCAAAGGGGTACTTTGTGGAACGCCAGTTATTTTGCGTAGAAATGCATTCTCTGCTATAGTTAGATGCCTTAAATTTTCGAACCCCCATAACTCAGCTCCATATAGGGCCGAGCTCAATACCTTCATGCCATAAATTTCTAATGCAGGGCTGATGGGTTTGGTAAGGGAGGTTTTGAATTTAGTTAAAAGGATCCCAGCTTGCTGATGATGTTTTAAGACAGCCAGGTCAAGTTGCCTTTTCCTTTTTTTTTAAATATTTTTATTGAGCTTGATCTGTTTCATTCAAACAAACAAAATATATATATTCTTAGTACAGCAAGAAGTACATCAGTTAAGAAAAACAAAATCATTACAGCACAATACGAATGCACAATTAATATAAAATATAGAAAATGCAGAGTAAATCTCTACATGTTTTACATCATCAAATCATATCAGCCCTTCTCTCTACAGGGGGGTGATCATACATTTGAATACCAGTTGGAAATTGGGGCCCAGATCTGGGTACCCCGGAGTCTTGTTTTCCTGCCTCTTGTACTGTATATAGCTGTCTCCTGCTTATAGATGGCAAGAAATCGGCTAAGCCACATCTGAAAAGTAGGTACATTGGGATCTTTCCAACAAGCAGCCAAAATGATACGAAAAACAGCTGTGCCCAGGAAGACAATCCTCTGTTCCTCCAAGCTGTACCCCAAGGATTCGTCAAAACCTAAAAGAAATAGGGTTGCGGAGGATCTAAGAATCCGCCCGAATATTTGAGTCCAAAATCCTCCAATCGATGTTTGCAAATTATCCAATTTTGGGCATTCCGCAAACATGTGAATTAAGTTTGCCTGTCCCTGGCTACATCTAGGGCAGCAATCATCTAGTCGCATTCCCCAGGTAAAAAGTTTGGCCGGGGTAAAATAAAGGTTGTAAATAGTTTTGAAATATTGTGCTTTGAGATTGGGCGCTAAAAATAATGTTGTGTAGAGAGTTAGGGAGTAGTCAATATCTACATCTGGGTTTCCAAGTTTTTGTGCCCAGGATCTCTCCACACGATCTAAATCGTCTTTAGAGGATTGAGAGAAAATATCATATAAAGTGCCTATCCTAGTGGTTTGTTTCTCAATAATAGAAAAAAAGGGAAAACTATCTAAGGTGATATTAAGTTTTGATTTCCGTATATTAGTAAAGACTTGAAAATATTTTAAATAATCTGTAGATGGAATATCAAATCTCTGCTGTAGTCTCTCAAAAGATGGAATAAAATTTTGTCCTAGAAAATGACCAAGTGTATATATGCCTAAATTCTCCCATCTCCTAGAGACATTATCTATCATAGATGATGAGATGATCTTGCTATGCCACAGAGATGTATATCTTGTTATTTTAGGTATACCTAATTGTTTTGCGGCCAGTTTCCAGATTTTCCATGCGTCTCCAATCACCTTGAACTTGGTCTTTTTATAATAAGACGCTTCCAATTGTCTCAGAAATAGCCCTTGACATTTTTCACCCAATCCCAGTTCAAAAATGGAAGGAATATAGGAGTCTATGTTGGGTAGGTTGGCCGGTTTAACTTTAAAGAGAGGGCCCATTTGTCGGAGTAATGTCGCCCAGAGATAAAATGTCAGGTTCGGGATACCAAGGCCACCTCTATGTACGGAGAGAGTTAGTAATGGTAATGCTCTCCTTATTTTACCATAGTTCCATATAAATTTAGATATCGTGGAATCAAAAATTTTGATAATACTAACGTCGGCAATCAATGGAATAGCCCGGAACAGATAAAGTATTCTGGGAAATATACTCATTTTGATATAATTCGCCCTCCCGATTATTGAGAGATGTAGGTTATCTACCCTCTTCAGATCTGTTTTTACTACCTTAATCAAAGGATCATAATTAAGCCGGTTAATCTCATTTACCTCAGGAGAAATAATTACACCAAGATAAGTTGCATTTCTCACTTTGTAGGGACTTTCAAATATGGTATTATTTGTACATAACACCATAGTTTTGTCTCTATTGAGTGAGTAGCCGGAATAAACACCAAAATCCTGGGTTAATTGTTCTATTTCTGCTACGGCTTCGTCTGGATTCGTTGTAAGCACAGCAATGTCATCGGCATATGCCAATATTTTTGTAGAGTATGAGCCCACCGTAACTGGTTGTATTTGGGAGGAGTTAAGGAGCTTTAAAATTAAAGGATTAATCACTAGGGCAAATAATATCGGGGAACAAGGACAGCCCTGCCTAGTGCCTCTTTTTACCTCAATAAACTCCGACTCAAAGCCATCAATAAATAGTTTAGCTCTAGGGCTGACATACAGAGCTTTTAAAGCTTTGACAAAGCCTGGGCCGAAGTTATTATATTCCATTATTTCCCATAAGAACCGCCAAGACACTCGATCAAATGCCTTTTCGGCATCGAGTAAGACCATTGACATCTCTCCCCCCGTGACGCCCATGATGTCAAATAAGGCAATAACTCTACGGGTATGGTCAGTTGTTCCTCTCCCCGGGATAAAACCGTGCTGCCATGGGGATACAAGATGTTCAATGATCCCCCTCATTCGGTTTGCAAGTATCTTGGAATATAGCTTTGAGTCAGAGTTTATAAGTGAGATAGGTCGATATGAAGATGGAAGCTGGGGAGGTTTCCCCTTTTTTGGAAATATTACTATGTTAGTATGTTTCCAAGACTCAGGTGTAGCTGAGTGATGTTGTATTCCCAAAAAAAGGTCTAATAAATAGGGGAGTATCTGTTTGCCCAGCACCTTATATAACTCTAAAGGAATCTTGTCAGGACCAGCCGCTTTCCCATTGGCTAGATCCGACAAAGCAATTTCTAACTCTACCATTGTGATTTCTTTCTCTAGTTCTTCTCTATCTCCTTGATCAAGTACTCTAGATAGCTCTGATTCCGACAACCACTCGCTAAGAAAGGTTTTCATGTCTCTTGTAGATAGATGCTCGTTATCATTTTGATATAGTTTTTGGTAGTATTTTCGAAAGACATCTACTATATCTTGAGGGGAGGTATACTGTTGACCATCATATTCTATATTCTTTATTTTGTTGTATGTCTCTTTCTGTCTAGTTTTGAGAGCTAGTTGCCTCCCTACTTTTTCCCCTGCTTCATAGATTCTGTTTCTATTGGCTTGATATATTTCCGCTGCTTTTTGCGTTAACGAGCTATTAATTTCGGTTTTTAAGATCAGTAATTTTTGTAGTATGTCAGAAGTTGGTGTTCCTTGCTGGATTTGTTTGGCATGTACTATTTCCAAGTTAATAAGTGCCGCCTTATGTTGCTTGTTAATATTGTCCTGAGTTTTCTTACATTTAGCAACATACGCTATAGTCTCTCCTCTGATTACTGCCTTAAAACAGTCCCATACACTAAATCTGGATGTACTATATTGATTACAGTCGAAAAAAGATTGAGAAACTGATGTAATATAGTTAATATAATCTGGGTTCACAAAAAGCTTCCGGTCGAACGACCATTGGAAATTAGATCTATTAAAACTATCCAAATCAAAAATTAATGTAAGTGCATTGTGGTCAGAAATAGTTTTGGGATCGTTAATTATATCAATTAAGGCTGTCCTATGTATTGATGTCATAATATAATCTAATCGAGCATACTTATTATGGGGATAGGAGTAATAGGTAAAGCCATTATCATTCTGCCTCAAAGTGTCCCAAGTATCCCTTAAATCATGAGTATCCATCAGACAAGATATTGCCCTATAGACTTTAGGTTTCCGGCCACTGTAATTCCGTGGGAGTCTGTTGTTTACTAATTTTTCTATATTAATGTTAAAATCGCCACACAGGATAAGTGGGCCAGCCCAGGAAGCCAATTCTAGTTCAAGTTCAATAAAGAGTTGTGGGTCATCCAAATTAGAACCGTAAAGTGAGCAAATGGTTATATCCAATTCCAGTTGAACCACAACCCACCTACCAAGTTTGTCGACAAGTCGACGTCTAGGACTCCCCAAACCGGGTTTTGCCAAAATAGCAACCCCACGCGTTTTAGATGTTTGAGATGTTGCTGCCATCAGGTTATATCCAGGAAATTTTAATAAATTTTTGTCGCATCCAGCTATGTGAGTCTCCTGAATACACAGAATGTCCACTGGGTCCTGACGTAGCAGTTGAAACAGTTGGGCCCGCTTTCTCCCATCATTGAGACCCGCTACATTCCAACATCGTAGTTTTACTCTCCCCATTCAAAACTATTCCCCATTGGACCGATACCACCAATGCTAAATAATTTGCGCCACCACCAGCCAATTTTGCATTCGATATTTACTCCGTTCCAATCAATCAAAATAGTTGATGTAAAACTCCAGTCACTTACGTAGATTATAATAACAAAAAAACCTTTAAGAGTTCCTATACTACAGATCAAGCTCTTTTCTGCATTTTTCCCCCCCCGTATCCCCTCCCGCCTCCCCTCCCAGCAGACCCCTGCACCCAACCCTCCCCCCTCCCCCACCCAAGATGTGAGGCAATTAGACTCTATAAGAGTCTTTAGTGATGGAGAGATGCTCCCAAGCCACCCAAAGAAAAACAAAAGAAGAAGGGAAGAAAAAAAAAAGGCCCAAAAGAAAACAATAAGGAAGATATAGAGAGGCTTATAGAAGCATATAAAGACTAGTAATTCTTATATATCTTTATATCATTCTATCAATCTATCTTTATAAACTCCGAATGATGTCCAATCCATTCTCATTTCTCTCCCTTACGTCAACTCTTATTTCCACAATTCTCGATTCTCTATTGTATATATATCAGTGTTTCAATATAACAGGCTTCTTCCCATTCTCAATATCACTGATAGACCATTAAGTGATACTGTCTAAGAACTCTTTGGCTTTTACTTCCGAAGTAAAAAATGTTGTCTTGCCATTATATATAACTTTCAACTTAGCAGGGTTATTAAGATAAACTAAGGCTTTCTTCTCCATAAAGGGTTTAATAAGTTGTCGCAGACGCCATCTCCTCTCCACCGTCGTGTGGCAAAAGTCCGGTCTTACAAAATAGGAAATGGAGTCCCTAGTCCGTCGAGCTTCTGGCCTGGCTCTATCCGAGATGGCTTGTCGAAGAAGAAAGTTTCCGAAAAACACAAGAACTGCCCGTGGGTAATTGTCTTGCTTCCGCGTGGTTCGTATAGTGATTGGAGTTCTATGGGCCCGTTGAACCTCATTCTCCCAATTCCATGAAGAAAGCTCAGGAAGTGTATCTTTGAAAAGTTGAATGATGAAAGCTCGAATATCAGTACCTTCAATATTTTCAGGTATTCCAAGAACGCGTAGGTTGTTACGTCGTAAGCGATTCTCCATGTCCTCGAGCTTCCATCTTACATCACTCAGTTCTGCTTCATGTAATCCCACTTGTTTCTGTGTAGCTGCAGCCTCTGCCTCATTAATAACTATACGGTCTTCCATTTCTGTCATTCGGGTGTTAAACGCAGTAACAGATTTTGACAGTTTACGCACTACGCCCTGGACCTTGTGCAAAGCAAGTTGTGCTTTGCGACCATCCCTTGATGTCTCTTCTCGATGAGAGGCGATAGCCAGAAGGACTGTATCCATCACCGAGGAGAGCGTAGCATCCTGTTGATTTGGAGAGCACCGCTGCGTCAGTTGAGAGCCGGTGGCTTGTTCTTGAGACCCCAGTGCGGTAGCAGGGGAATAATCCCAAGTTAGACCCTGGGCCCTCTTCTTCCGTATGGAAGCTCTTTTACTTTCCCGGGATTCTGCTATTCGCACGTCTTGGTCGCTCTCCGTATCTGAGCCAGTGTTAGTTTCGATATCCAGTTCAGAGTCATCTGACCATCTCACGTCTTCCATTCCTTCCGATATTGAATAAAAGTCTGAAGGGTCCCTGTCGGTGTCCGTTGGATCGGGAGTTATCTCATCCCCATCAGCTTTCTCCTTGCCGTCAGGAGCCTCCAGTAAATCTCCCAAATTTTTAGAAGTGGCGCCAAGATCTGCTATCTCATGACCATTCTCTGGCATATTGCAAATGGGTTGGTGTTGCAATACTTGCTCTTCCTGCTCAGCCAAAGCCAGAGTAATTGGGGTTATAGTGACTGTTGGAGTGATTTCCAGTACAGTTACTGATGCTGACGTGAGTGAGCCTGCTGAGGTAGTCTGTATCGATAATGTTGGAGAGGCTAGAGCGACATTAGACAAGACAGGAGTATCACACAAGAGAAGATTCCCTGTATCTTGTATTCCAGCATTAAAGTCTGTCCCAGCCTTTAAATCTTGCGCTCCTACCATTGCACCTTTAGGCTCATTGTAAAGCATAGGGCTGTCCACTCCAATACTGATAGCAGCATTCACTTTGGTATTCGCTGTTTCCTTTTCCTTAATTATGCTGTTCTGAGTTTGTCCACAAGGTGCCGCTATAGGCCCAGAAATGCCTCTCAGGTCACCCGCGATTAGAGAAGCAGCTGGTTTCTCTAATGGGCACAGCTGAACCTGAACCGAAGAAGGCACTGGAGCAGGAGTCCTCCGGAGCAGCTCGATCACGGATGGCTCAGCGATGGCGACAGGCACACCCAGCTGCTGTCTTGGGCCCCCCGCTGACTTTCCAGCCCCCGCGCCAAGACCTGCAGCGCCGCCGCTGCCCTCCTGACGCATGCCGCCTCGCTTCACTGCAAGCTCTTTGTCACGAAGAGCCTGCTTCGCTGCTCTAGTCTTGGCTGCAGCTGCTGCTATCGTAGCGGCGTTTTTCGGCGCCATGCCAGAAGATACACTAGAGAGCCTCCGGAGAGACAGAGCTGACTGGCCTTCCTCCAGGGGTCCGTCCTGCTTCAGACGAGTGGATACTCCGCTGGCCTGGACACGGGCGATCAATCGCAGTACAAGCAATCCAATCAGGGAAGTGCAAAATGAAAAACGTAACTGTAGCGGAGTAGGGTCCGTAGCAGACTCCAGAGATTGACCTTCCACTCTGCTCACGGACATCATACCAGGATCACCACACGAGGCTTTAAAGAACAGCGAGGAATAAGGTAAATCCTTTTATATTCATTATTAGTTTTTCTTAATTTCTTAATTACAGCCGGACCTCTTCCTCTCAACCATATTTTGTTTTTGGCCTTTTTGAAACGCTGGCTTGGGAGCTGCCTCAAAGCGGTCTAACAGGCCGCCGCCATCTTGCCTCCAGAAATCTATATCCAAGTTGCCTTTTCCAACACATATTCTTCTGGAGGGTAACGCCTAAGTAAGAAAAGGCATTGACCTGTTCTAAGGGAAGTCCATTCATATACACTCTTCCCCTGAAAGATTTATGCTCTTTAAAGGACATAAATGTAGTCTTAGCAGCGCTAATTTCCAATCCACGTATAAGGCAAAATTCCTCAAACCGCTGGAGGGCCCTCTGGAGACCGCTCGGTGTTTTAAAGATAATCAACGTATCGTCCGCAAACATGAGGATAGGGATACGAATACCTGCCAACACCGGCGCATCCGTGGGGGTCTGGGAAAGATAGTCTGCAACTTCGTTGATGAAGAGCGAGAATAGTGTAGGGGCCAGAACACATCCCTGGTGTACTCCTCTTTCAACAGGAAAAGTTTCTGTCACATCACCCTGTGACCCCCAACGGACCCGGGCAAAGTTATCCTCATGTAAGCGGACGATCAATGTCAACAGCTCTGGAGCCATCCCCATCTCCCGAAGAACTTGCCATAATTTACAAAGCGGGACTAAGTCAAATGCTGACTTTAGGTCAACGAATACAGCATATAATGTCCCTTTGCCCAAGACCACTGACCGCCAGTATATTGTTAGAAGCCGGAATATTTGGTCTATCGTACTCGTAGAGGGACGAAACCCTGCCTGCAAAGGAGACCGAATATTATGCTCCTCCACCCAAGCCTGCACCTTGCTCAATACTAATCGGCCCATGACCTTCTGCATTGAGTCAATGAGGCTAATAGGCCTATAGTTACCTGCAACAGCTTTATCTCCTTTCTTATATACAGGTATTATCTCTGCCCCTTTCCACGAGGGAGGGACCGCTGCTCCATGTGCTATAGCATTAGACAAGATGACAATATACTGGCGCCAGATTGTCTTGTCTTTCAAAAAAACATCTGCTGGGATGCAATCCATTCCTGGTGCTCTACCCTCTGTAACAGCATCCAATGCTATATCAACTTCCTCTGGGGTAAAAACCACACCAGAATAAAATGTGTGAGGAAATATGCTGTTTGACAATTCATCGGGACTACTGGCGTACTGTGGTTTGAAATGATCAACCCATTGATTCTGGGCTACATTATTCTGCGGAGGATCTGGACATCCCCCCTATCCCATTTAAAGATGTCCCAAAATAATTTCGAGTTTTTGGCCTCACATGCTTGTCTCAGCTCCTGCCATCTACATTGATCCCATTGCTTTTCAGCCTCAATCTGTGTTTTCCTGTAACTATCCCGTGCCTCTCTTACTTTATCAAAGTCCCTTTCACTTAATACTTCACCCAACTTTGCCCGGGCTTTTCGGCAGGCCCAGTTGTGCCATCCACAAAGTTTCGTATTCTTTACGCTCTTACCTAATCCCGGTTTATAAAAATAAGTTTTTAACCTGGAGAAGAGCTTAACATGGGTTTCGATCATAATCGAATGGAAATCCGATTGTTTAATACTAGCACCCATACCTGCTAGAGCATTATTGACATCTTTATTTATGGCAACCAGGGTGTCAGGATGTTTAATAATTTTACTCCATTTGAGATGGTGCATATCATTGGTTAGGATTAAATCGGATGTTGTTACGCCTTTATTTACTGTTACTTCAACCCCCGCCTGAAAATTAAATATTGAGCAGAGGGGATTATGATCACTTTCTAAGCGCCCCACTATCACCATATCCTTTAGACAGTGCCATAATTTTAGATTAATTAGCAGATAGTCAATACGACTAGACCTATAGCCATTGTCATATGTTTTAGCACCCTGCCTATCGAAAAATGTAACCCTTTCCCCATACACAACCCCTTCATTTGTATGGCCACCTCCGTCCATTTTGTTATAGATATTAGCTCAAGTTTGGGGATACCCCATCTAATATCTTCCTCATCAGTAAGATCTAGGTCTTCTTGCCCTAACGGTTCAAAAGTCGTGTTAAAATCCCCTGCTATAAGTGGCAATATGTTACTGGGAAGAGCTTCCAATATATCATCTAGGGCTTTGATTAATTCTGAACTACGCCCCCCCACTTGACCTCTTGGCATAAATGTTATAAACATCAATATTACAACCTGGAGATAAACTTATTCTTATTGCAAGAATATCATTGTTTATAACTGGTTGTACTTGAACTTTGTAACTTAGAGCCTGCCGGACCCAGATAACAAGTCCCCCTATTGGTCGACCTTTGTCTTTCTTTGTCGCAGGAACCTGAAAGTTAAGATAGCCTGTACGAAAAACCGGGTCCACCGACCATGTCTCTTGAAAGATACAAATATTATATTTGCCGATGAAATTAGACCAGTCGGGCGATGATAATTTAGACCCAAGTCCCGCTATGTTCCATGATAACATTGATATTTTGCAATTGTTAGAAATCATATCGTCAGGACCATTAATCCCACCAGGATAACATTGGTGTCTTGATTCGATTACTGACCCTGGTACTATCTTTGTGTTCGATACAGCTACCAATTGGGTCGAAATTTCCTCAAAGCTAAATAGGTCCTGGACTACTTCCTGGATGCTAGTTTTCTTTCTGGGAAGACAAGAGTCGTTTGTCCCAATCTGGGTGTTGGCTATATCAACAATTATATTTCTCCCCCAAAAATAAATTGCTATCATTTGGTATCTCGGCTTTTACCTTCTGATCGAAATTACGATGTGTGCCTGACCGTCAATCGCAATCCTTCAAACCTGACAAGACATTAAATCTATTGTTCAATCTAATTTCCCCTCCTTTGCACATAGCTTCTCTTCTACCCTCCAAATATATAAACGAAGAGACCTTATATCCACATAGGGGACACTTTAGAGGAGGAGGCCTGCTTTAAAAAAACTCTAGAGTGAGTGGTATTATTGAGGAGCTCCTG
Organism: Triturus cristatus; assembly: GCF_964204655.1. Lineage (NCBI taxonomy): Eukaryota > Metazoa > Chordata > Amphibia > Caudata > Salamandridae > Triturus > Triturus cristatus. Next base: position 540,977,444 of record NC_140594.1, on the reverse strand, counting down.
GTCTGGGGAGGGAAAAGATTATCAGTATATTTGGTAGGACTCTTGGGTTGGAAAAATTGATAATAACACAGTCACCTTCAAACAGCTTCTTCTGCGTTCCCACCCACCCCACCCTCCTAGCCATAATAATGTCATTAGCTAATTGATGGCCCCCCTCTTCAGTAATATTCATATTATTTATCAACCAGTGTAAACATTTGTCCAATAAATAACTTGAGTGTTCTGTTTGTTTCGCTCTTAACTGGGGAGCATTTGCTAAAACTATAGCCAATGGTACAGCAGCTGGAACAGGATGAAATGGCATTGGATGAAACTGTGCTCTATGTCTAGTGGAGCTTGATTTTTTTTTCCCAGACTTGCTTCTAGCATTTTGAATTCTGACTGTTAAGTCCGGGGTACATAAAGGGCCCCCTTTCGATACATTCCTGGAGCAGTTATTTGTTAAGTCAGAATTGGATGCATGATTATTCAAACCTAATTCAGGAGAGGATGGTACAAAGAACTCTGTCAAATGATTGACTATGTCCCCCTCATCTCCAAGCAATGGTGGGGATATGTTGGTCACCACAGTCGGATTTTGAAGCTCAGACTCTCCATCTCGTTGATCATCCTTGTTATGAGCATTAGCAATAATAAGTCTATGGCGATTCTGGGTTTCCAGTTCAGTCATCCGATTTCCCATGAGCTACAACCTTGCTAAAACTGGTGCCATTACATTATCTATCTTTGTAGCAATAGTTTCCCAAAGAAGATTATTAGACTGTGTTAAGATGGTAGAAGAGTCAATGGGCACCTTAAAACCCGTCAGCTTTTTGGAGGGGACAAGTTGTTTTTTCGCATTAGACTGCGATTTAATTACCCGAGTAGGCTTTGTCTGTTTTGCTTTGTTAGAAACCACCGTACCTCCTGTTCTAGTACAATTGTCCTGTAATGTTGGAAGGGGAATGGGATCAACCGATGGGAAATCTGAAGAATGCACCATCAGGCTATCGTCATGGGGCAAACCTATAAGTGGAACAGTTAGAGGAGGGGTTACTTCTCCTTGAATAAGATCCCTTGGTATACCTAGTAATATTTCATGAAGGGGTGAGGGAGGGGCATCGGAGGCTTCAAGAACGACTCCCGGTGTTAGGCTCCCAACATCCATGGATAATCGCTTTTCAGTACGCTCAATTTCATCCGAGAGTACACTCGCTGCTTTTGTCAAATATGAATCCAGGGTAGCCCCCACCCCTCCATTCACCTTGTCCCTTAAGCCCCGAAGTTTAGCCATTATTAATATTAAATGTCAAAAAGGCACTATACCTTGTCTTACTCAGGACGTTAGAGCGTAGGCCCAGCCCAGCCTCTTTCAGGCTCGGACGGGCAAGGACGGGCCCGCCCTTGGCCCGGGCTTTGCCCGGGCGCTGCCCGCATGCCACCCACGTTGCGTGGGTGCCTACCGGTGATATAGGCGCCTCATGCCGCGTACTGCACATCAGTCAGCGCGACCCCCTGTGGCCTCCTGGGGGCTGAAGTCCGTGGTTGCTGCCGTTCCCCTCACAGCAGGCTGGCTTGGTAAGAAAGCGACAAGGCTGCAAGGCTCCGGTATGGCAGAGCGTCCCGCGTTGCGTGGGCGCCTACCGGTGATATAGGCGCCTCAAGGCGCGTACTACGCGTCAGTCAGCGCAACCCCCTGTGGCCTCCTGGGGGCTGAAGTCCGTGGTTGCTGCCGTTCCCCTCACAGCAGGCTGGCTTGGTAAGAAAGCGACAAGGCTGCAAGGCTCCGGTAAGGCAGAGCGTCCAGCGTTGCGTGGGCGCCTACCGGTGATATAGGCGCCTCAAGGCGCGTACTGCACGTCGGTCAGCGCGACCCCCTGTGGCCTCCTGGGGGCTGAAGTCCGTGGTAGCTGCCGTTCCCCTCACAGTAGGCTGGCTTGGTAGGAAAGCGACAAGACTGCAAGGCTCCGGTAAGTACAATAAAAAAAGAATCTTCTGTTTGTTGTTTTCAGAGTCTGCAAAGGATGCAATATAATAATGAGAGCGGATTATTTATAAAATAATACAAACGTTTGTATTTCTTGGCTTTCCTTCCCTTTTTCAGTTTTAACCATCAGTCACGTGTCAATAAAGCAACTATACACCACATTATAAACTGCTTTCACCTTATGTTTACTGCTTAAACTTGAAAGTGCATATCGATCAGAGGAGAAAGTACCAGTTTTAGGTGATTTTCTTCATTTGTATACTGGCAAGAACATTCGAATACTGGTAATGCCGGTATGCCGGTAAAGAAATATGGCCAGGTGTGCAACATAGCCACATCAGGAGTTGTGGCCTGTGGGCCACTTTATTTCACCTCGCCCGCCTGGTCAAAATGTAGTGCTTCTAATTTGTGCCAATATTTCTGGCTCTTTGAGCTTTAAAATACATAATTTATCAAACGTGTTTAAAAACGAGCCCAATGAGATTTGCTGTTTCAGAAACAGGCGTGATGCGAGAATGTGGGTCACTTTTTTTGTTGGTGCGCGGCCCGAATTGTGATCCCAATCTGACCCTGCCGCCATACATTGGGTGATTATCATTCAGCCGGGCACTCCATTGTAGGGCAGGCAGACAGTCCATCAGCATGCACACTACTGTCTCCACCCGTCCCAGTCCACCTGTGTCCATTTGACAAGTTTCACTTACTCATCCAAATTGCAGTATTAATATGGTTAAGTGACATGCGAGCTCCAATTGTTCCATTGACTTTTCAAGGGGAAGAGTGTGCTAAAGCAAGAAAACTGGTAATTCACTACATACTTCTGTAACAGAACTTGGGGATTGAGTAATTTTGACAGACTTGAGGTTCTGAGGAAAAACTGATTCTACAGTTGTGGGTTTAATCCTTTTTATGATCAAAAGATTTGAAAATAACAAAAGGCCCCCTTTGGGCAGCGAGTACCCTAAAAATATCAGTGATACCCACCTACCAACAATTAATTAAATTCCCCTGCACCTAAGATCAGAGTTGAATGTCTTTAGTTTAGATGCCCATTAACAAATGAACTCCATCATCAGTTTTGTAATCTGCAACCTCGTCCCATGTTTGAATGCCTTTTATTGTGTGCATGACTATTACTTTTCTTACTTTTGAGAGATTATTGTGGACAAGGGGTGTCCACAATAGGTCCAGATGAGCCAGTTCGAGTCCAGGTTTTCTGGCTTTTAACATGAGGTAAATGTGCATGCTAATTATCCTAGTCAAATTGTGTGTGAGTGGTCGTGAATGTGTGTGAGTTTTTTTATGTGATGGGTGAGTATGTGTGAATAAGCGTGTTTAGTCTGGGAAGACAAACTTACAGCCACCTAATGGAGTTCATCCGGGTCTGTGTGAACCAGAGGCAGCATAAGTCCGTACTACAGGGTTTGCCAGACTGAGGGTGAGAGGAAGATGGACTGCAGAACACAGTATAAAGATCCCCCAGGCATAGGAGAGCAGGCAGTCAATGAATACTGCAGGTGAGAAAGCAAGAGGTTGGGGGGTTGTTCAAGCATGGATGCTAGGGTTTCAACAGACTGTGGATAATAAACAGGTTTCCTTGGCACTGAAAAAGAGGTGTTGAATAAAATCTCATGGAATTTGAGACGCAGAAGGAGATGGGCAAGAAAAACAAAGGGAAATGAGTGGCTTGAAAAATAATGGTCTCCAAAATAATGCACACTCTCATGACGCGTACTGACTTTAATCTTCATGACTAGTGTGATTGTGTCCAGGTGTAGCCTCCTCACATTCTGTCTTCTTGTTCAGGCACTTCTTCAAACCCTTTTTTAAAATGTTTTGGCTTTACTGAGCCTCTCACACCATAGGTGATCTTGAACAGTTGTTATTATGCATTAAGCAAGTGTTGTCCTATTTTTGAAAAACTGACAAACTCATACCCCTTAAAGGACTCTTCAGTCTAAGAAAAAACACAATTCTCTTAGACCACGCCAGCATCTCTCTAAAAATAAATACTATCGAATGTTTGATGATGTCAGACGGGGTTTTGAGATCTAGTGTGACAGTATTAAATAGATGGACTCTTTAATTTGTTTGTGTGTTTTTGAATGCAAGGTATCAAGATACAGATGTGAGTTTGTCAGTGTTTCATATTGCAGTAGAGCAAAGCTTTAATTACATTTAGTAAAAAGCAACAAAGCCTTTGCATTCAGGGCCAGTATTACAGCCAGAGTCTCCGTTGCCAGGCTGTGCATAAAGTCCAGACTGCGCATAAAGTCCAAAAAACGCATAAAGTCTTTTGTTGGTGATCCATTATTTTGGAAAGAAGAGAAGCAGGGGTGGAACCTTCTTTTTTTTTTGCAACTTCCATATGAAGCTCTTTTCTGAAACCAAAAAGTTTTTTCCCAATGTCTACGCTTGCACTATCTAGAGGGAAGTTGTAGGTGACACTCAAATGCTAGAAAATCGTACTAAAATCTCTTTTGCACCTCTCAAATGCCCAGTAGGCATGGTCCATGCTGCTAAAACTACTTTAAAATCCCATGGACTCCTGACCTTTAGGGGCCCACTGTACCTACAAATTGATGGATTTATCCAGCCTTTACATGCCTTGCACATCTTCTGTTTACTTGCTTTACTCAACCAGTCATCATCTAGACCAGCATGTGCTCACCTGTGCTTGAACTCACCCATCCTGTATTTTCCTTGCCAACCCTTGCTTACATCATGCACTCTGATAGTAAAGCTGCGGTATATGGAAAATAATCTCTTAAAAAATCTGTTTATAATAAATGTATATATACATCCTACGGTAAGCGCAAGAAGTATTATGACAACCACCCTGATTGCAATACTATCTCAGCTAATGATGGATGACCCTTTCACACAGTATATTATATCAGGGGATTTTAATTTAAATCTGTTTGTACCCAATATGCGAGATGAGTTAATTCAGGAACAAGATAATCTCTGGGCAATTCCGCAGCAAATACTTCCAACTGTTCCTAATGCTTTCAAATCCCAAATAGGCGCAACATTTGTTAACGATTTAGAAGCGCTGGGCTTAAGAATTCTAAACGGGAGGTTACCTCAAGACTCTCCACCGACTTGGACATTTCAATCACAGGATCATAAATCAAGAATTGATTACACTGTGGTATCTTTGAACATCTTTATTAATGTGATCTCTTTTTCAATTGTAAAAGCATCTGAGAGTGATCACAGTCAACAAATACTTATTACTAATTTGACTGTTAACAAGCATACTGAATATAGAACATTGCCAGGTCAGACGGGCTCAGTAAACTATAAGAAATTAATTTGGAAGGAGCACAGTAAAGAAGATACTAACAAGACGGCCCTTAAATTTGTAGGAATATGTTTTGAAAATAACACCTTAACTGAAATTGAACAATGGGTTGATTTTATACAAAAACCTGTTAATACCTTTAAGCAAAAAATCTTTAAAAAAGAAAAAGTGCAAGCAGAAAGATAGAACAAAATTACTCTAACCATAACAACTAGGATTCTGAAAAGATCTCGTAATCAACTGAGGAGACAGGTAAAAATGTATCCTAAAGATATGAATTTGGGTTTATAATCAAAAAGGGTCAATCGTAACCTACAGAAATTATTGTGAGATGAAAAGATTAAAAAGAAACATGATCTTTGGGCTAAAGTAATCTTTTGTAGTAAACAACCAATCTCCAGAGAGTTCTGGACGTTGATAAACGGCTTAGCACGATCAAACAGATCAATTGTAACATCATCCTTAACCGAGAATGAGTGGATCAGGTTCCTGTCTATACATCTAAATCCTGCTGGTGATACAATACAACTGAAACCTAGGGCTAATATGTTCGAACCAATAAGAAAAGACAAGATACAAGAAATGTATATAACAGATAAATTGTAAATTAATTCAGAAACAAAAAAATGGTGCACCAGGCCCAAATGGTATACCGTTTGCACTTTATAAGAATGACCCTGGATTATGGTCAGGATACCTGACAAAGGTCTTTAATGAAATTGTACGGTCATCATCGATACCTGAGATTTGGAAGGGATCGCTGATAGCTCCCATTCACAAAAAAGGAGATTGGTCCTTGCCGGAAAATTACCAAATCTTTACGCTCCAGGATACTGATGCCAAATTATTTGCAGGTGTACTGCTATCTAACCTAACAGAATGGGTAAGAGAAAAGCGGATAATACCTCCTAATCAAACTGGATTTACACAAGGTTTAGGTACCACAACAAATATCCTTGTGTTATCTGTTCTAATGGATAAATACATTACTAAGAAACAGTCACTATACTTTTGTTTTGTAGATTTTAAGGCGGCTTTTGACTGTGTGCATAGAGTCCTTTTGTTGCAGAAGTTAATAGATCTAGGTATACCACTCGCCCTCTTAAAATTAATACAACTTCTTTACACTGACACATGGGTCAGCGCTCGGATGGGTGATGGCCTAACAGTAACAGAAAAAATACCAACAGCATCAGGTTTGAAGCAGGGATGTGTCCTGGCCCCGTTGCTTTTTAATTTATTTTTAGCAGATCTAACGCGAGCCCTGGACGAGGTGAATGCTTGTCCACCTAAACTAGCTAATACTACGATATCAAACCTGTTATATGCAGACGATGTTATTTTACTTAGCCAAACAAAGGTCGGACTACAACGCCTGTTAAATCAGATATCTACCTACTCCAAAGAAAATTGAATGGTGATAAACGAATCAAAGACTAAAATCATGGAAATTAACAAATACTCAAGGTCAAAACATAAGTATAAATGGTTTCTGGATAACTCACAATTAGAGCAGGTAAATACATATAGATATTTAGGAGTACTATTTGATGAACGAGGATCATATCAACCACACAAGTTGGATATTCAACGGTCAAGCTAAAATATTGCTAGTGGCTTTCAGAATTATACAGAAATCCATAGGAGGGCAGAGTTATGGTCCACTGTTGAAAGTATTACCAGCAAAACTTTTACCAACCTTGATATATGGAAGTGACGCATTGTGTGGAAAAGACTCGGTCATAATTAATAATGCAGTCACGAAAATCTATAAAGCTCTCTTTTTAATTCCACATAATGCATCACCCGCGCAGATACGATTGGAATTTGGGATGACTAATCAGGTACTTGAACGAAAAGGTCAATTTATTAAAGTGTGGAAAAGGATAAAAACGGATACTGTAAATCAATTGTCTAAACTATTGTGGCAGGAGATAAACTTAAACCAGAAAGCAGAGGCGTGGAAATATCTACTCACATCATTAGAGGAATATTCAGTAATCTCGGTCTGGGAAATGCCAATTACTTTGAACTCTTTTAACCCCTTCAGCGTAGCGCGGATTACCACGCCGTGCTGAAGGTTCTATTGAGCGGGCGGGGCCGTGACGGAGCGGTTCTGTCATGCGCACAGCGCAACCGACGCGCATGACGGAACCGCTCCGTCATGCGCATTGAAGGGGTTAAAAAAGTTATTAATAGTACAACAAAGCATTTATCACTACTCCTGGATAAAGATACCTTTTCAAAAAGAAAACACGCGTGGCCGCTCTTGAATGGCTATAGCAAGGTAAAAGTGCAACCATACCTTGAAACTCCTTGGTCTGTGAAATTTAAACACATTTTTATAAAAGCCCGTTTGGGAGCATTTCCATTTCCGGGCACATGTCATCTAATGCCATGGTTGAGAACAGAGGGTCCAATGACTTGTAACTTATGTAAACTTGGAGAAGAGAACATTATGCACCTATTCTTAAGAGACATTTTAATGTTCGTGGAATAAGGAGTTGCAGACAAGCATTGACAAGCAGACAAGCATTGATAAGATGCCTCCATACTGATGATATAATTTTAAACCCGGCTTTTGTAAGGTTTCTAACGCAACTGAGAATTAAGTTAGAATACCAAAAATGTAAAGAATGTAATTTAGGAAGTACATAATATGTAAATACTATAACAAAGTAATAACAAAGTTGAAGTTTAAATGTTTTTTAAAATTGATTTTATAACCGATTTTATACTCAAGAATTTTTGTGCATATATTGTAAGGTTTTAAATAATTAAACAATAAACTTTAATAATAAATAATAACGCACTCTGTACTGACCCACCATGATTGATTTACTCAACCTGCCTTTAACAGACCCATCCTTTCTCTCCTCACAATTCTCACCTGACCCAGCCAGTTTAAGGCACATTTGCCCCGTGCTTGCTTTGCTTACCCTGGTACCTCTTGTTGTTCATTTCATTCATTTTATGTTGACATATGATAGTTCAACTCATCCCATTGCATTCATCTTAGCCAGTTATATATAAGCCATTTATCATATGTATCACCATTCGAGTTCTCTGTAATCAATTCACTTGCCCACTGCACACATTAGGTACCTCATGCTCCCATTGAAGCAGCTGTGGATGGTTTTGATTGACCATAGTGGGTGCCTACTGGAAAATAGATGATGACTGCGACAGTATTGTAGTCTGCATTGTGTTGAAGACCAGATTGAAAATGTTCCCTTTCCTTTGGGTTGGTTCTGTGACTTTAGTTTTGATGTTTACGGTGTGAAAAGTGGAGGAGGCAACAGAGAGGAAAAGGATGTAAAGATGCAAGGTGCAAGGTGTACCCTAAAGACTGGAGGCCAAAAGGAATAGGCCTATCGCTATCCAGGTTTCTTAGTGAAATTGCCTACAATAGCTGTTGTGCACAATGAGAAAATTCATTACTTTTATGTCTCATATGTGCATAGGCTCAGAGACAATCTGCATTGGTATGACATTCCCAAAATAATAAACATAACCTTTTGCACATGGGAGGAAACCCCAGATACTCTACAGATAGCAGAAATATTTCTGTATTATCAAGCACAATTGGCACCAAGAAAATGTGGCTCCCATTAAATGTCTGCCTCCAAGCCCCGCCTCCTGCCCCGCCCACAATTGCCCCTTCTCCATTCACTGCTTAAATTGATGAGTACTTGCACTTATGTTTTCTCATTTAAAGCACTGCCTGGTGGGATACACTAACAAGGTTTGGCCAAGTTGGAGGTTTTACTGTAGGACTTAGGACCTGATTGCGATCTTGGCGGACAGGGTTACTCTGTCACAAAGTGACGCATATCACATCCTCTGAATTATAATTCCATCATTTTCTATGGAACCTGTAATATGGCAGATGGGATATCAGTCACTTTTGTGATTGAATATCCCATCCTCCAAGATCGTAATCAGGCTCTTAGACTTTTTATGTGCTCTGAATCCTTCAGTGGGGCAAGGCTGCAGCTTTATCCAATGTTCAGTTTCACCACCTGGATACCTTCTCTCTAGGGTCTCAGGAACAGCACTTAGAAGTCAAGGCTTACTTCAATAGAGGACAGCAGCAGGGTCCAGATCAGGTTCAATTGTTGCTGGTCAGTTTTTAACTTCAGGAATAGGCCTATTATAGTTTTTGTTAGTACTGTAGCCACAGAGAAGGTCAGTCAACTGCAAATTGACATGGGGAGTCTACTACTTTGTCCTGGGTACAAGAGAGAGCCGATCCAGTCCTTCAAAGCTCCTCTTAAGTCTCAGAGAGCAGGTCCAGTCATCTTCTGTTCTTCCTCAGGTCCATAAAGTGTTCTGAGGAGGGTGGCACATTTATACTTGTGAAGGAAGTGGCCTGATTTGGGTCACTCAGGTCACTCACGACCACCACTCTGCCTTCTACAAAATGAAGAGTTGGTCAGACAGTAGAGAATATAAATCAATAATAGTTTATTCAAAGTGCGCTCAGAGCGGAGCCCTTTCTGCCCAGTCGCTAAGAGTGCTGCAGAGAGAGTCTGACTTCAGCCAGCATAACAATACATTATGTACATTTCAGAATCAATGAAAACACGCCCACTATGGAATTTTCCAGAAACACGCAGCTGGACTGGAAATGACAAAGATGTAATTTTCAGTTCTGAAGCTGGGCACACATTATCTATCAGTCAAGGTCATTCCTGCCTGTGCACGCCACTAGACAAGTGGGAGAGGGCCTACATCTAAAAGAGAGGTATGCACTAATATGAACAGGGCATTCATTAGTGTGTCAAAACTCAGCTCCGAAGAAACATAACCTAGAGAAGGCTGTTTCTCGGAAATGGTGGAGAATTACTTTTGTTCATGATACAAAATGGCACCTGTACCCAAAATGGTGCTCCGAATGCTAACTCATGTAAAAACAATATGAAAGCATGATTTTATTCTAGCAGACCCTCCTATTAGCATGAGCAAAGCTATTTTATATGATAACAAAAGATAAATTGATTTAGGAACATTCTATGTCTTCAGCTTCAGGTAGAGAAACAGTAAGGAGGGAAGAAGTCTCAAAAATACCTTCCTCAATCTGCATAAGATCGGTTTCTTCCTTTTGAATCATAATCGTTGCATTGGTATCATGAATTGACATTCTCTTAGGGGCAAGAAAGGTGGTGCAGTTAGAGCAACATAAGGAAAGACACTGCACTAGAACACAGCAAGCAATCAGAATTACGACAAAATAGATCACCCTTTCAAGGATCCAACCCCATCCACCAAAGAGGGACCAACTCCAATTTCTGCTCTCCATTCCTTTAACATTTTCCAAGATACCTAAAATATGTTGGGTAATATTCTTTTCCATAATAGTTATCCAGACTACACACTGGTCTCCTACTACTGCGCACACACCACCGCTCTTAGCTAGGATGAAGTCAACTGCATATCTGCTTTGCTCAGAATATATTTGCACACTCTCCAATTGGATGGTGATGTCACGTAGAGCTGCCACTGTGGAATTGGATAGTGTCTGCAGCTTACATCCAAAATATTCCTGAGCCCTTTCACCCCTGGCCATAGCGGTACCACCAAAGGTAATAATGGAGGAGAGAATATAACCAAAGGTGATACCATTACTATAATTATTGACCTCAAGGTCCGTTACTCCGTCACAAAATTCCTTTGTCAGAGTCCTTTTAACCCATCTTCTAATTGGTTTACTGTACTTACAAGGCAAACCAAGAGGTAGCACCATTCCCAAAGCAATGTCCTCTGTACCATTATAAACGTTTGAGTAAGTACCATTGGACAGAAAGTAAAATCCTGGATGTGCATAAAGTGGACCTTGATAATCTATGGGAGCATGTCTAGCATTCATTCCCACTTTACTTGGATCCTTCTTTTTCACTAAATACATTATATTTTTAAACAATATTATTCCAGAACAATTTACGTATAGAAAAGCATCTGTATTGTTTAATATCGGACAATATTCAGGATAATAACCTGCCTTTCGGGTAACTATCAAATCTTGATAATGTCAGCCTACTAAGGTAATGTTCTGTTCTTCCATATAAACATTGCCATAATACATATTAGTGATATAACCTGGGTATCCCTTCCCATGTGGTTTCCTGTAATACAAACAAGGACCGGGATATCCCATCCCGAACTCACCCTTTACCTCTAGGAATTGGGGTGGGCGAACATATGTATAATTAACCAGTGACAATGGGTAAACAGTCCATAAACTTGTGACAAATTCAGTAGGGTAACAAGCTGTGCCTTCACCAAAGCATTTCTTGTGTGTATCTAAAAATAAATTGCTTGGGATTGTCCTTTTTGTACGAACTTGAAACAATCTTATATGCAGTACAGGATGGTGCATTGTGATCACACTCCAAAACCCAAGTCATCCCACCCAAAATCAACAACAGTAATATCACAAAAACAGCGCAGAGCACTTTTTGCTTAGTAGACCAAAGTTTTCGTACATGAACAAGAGGAATTACTGGCTGCTCATCATCAGCAACCATTCTGCCAAAGAGGTCCATAGCCAATAATGAAGCAAGGGGGCAAATCTCCAGCAAGAGAAATATACAAGTTCCCAGTGTCTGTCAGAGACTCACTGGTACACGCTCCTATTGTTCAACAAACATTGGCGCTCTTGAGCACCGGCGGTGGAGCTTGCTCTGCCCTAAGCTCTTGATGTATCCCACGTTGATCAGGATAATGTACCCCCCAAGGGAGTACCTTCAATCTATCCTGTCCAATGTCAAAACAGTGCATCAATCTCACATCAACCTAAACTAACTTTATTGGTACTACAGCAAAGTGCACCCTAACTTGCACAGTCCATCCCTGTCTAATCTGACTTCTCCTCTTGTGCACTATTCCCCAGTTGAGGTCGCAAATTGTACCTGGTGACTCCAGGCACAAAGTGATCAGTGAAAAGAGGTTCCTGGATAGCTCTTATCTCTGGTGGGATAGCCTTGTTCAGGATGTCATCATTCTCCTTGTTGCTTTGCATCCTTGTGAGGACAGCGTCGCTGAATGGAACAAAATGAGGAATCTGCTCACATTCCTTGTCAGCTACTACTTCCTTGACCTACTGATCATAGGGAAATGGCAGGGACACCCTCCCACAGTAGGAGGCATGAATTAAATTCCTTTGGCCAAAAACTTTAATGGTGGTGCGTGTTGAGCAAGAATGGGAGCGGCCCCTTCCAACGCGGCTCCAAACTCTTCTTCCTCTGAAAATTATGAATGAGGACAAAGTCACCAGGCTGAATGTTGTGTCCGGGCCCCTCTGGTGTAACTGGCAGGGACTCAGAGACCTTTTGGATAACAGAACAAAAATGTTCAGTTATGTGGCACAGGTAATCAATCAAGAAGGGGTACCAAATATCAGCGAACAATCAAGGATGCGGTACGCCCCAGACATTTGCCAGGTGTCAAAACATGACCTCATACAGTGATAATCCTGTCCTAGAATGTGCTGTGGTTCTTGTTGACAAAAGTGCTAATGGTAAAGCATCTGGCCACTGTAACCCCGTTTTCTCCTGAATCTTTGCCATGTTCAGTTTGAAATAACAATTGTACTTCTCAACCAAACATGCTCACTGTGGGTGGTTTGCAGCATGAAACTTCTGTTTTATGTGCAAACCATTACACATTAACTGAATGACCCTGGCATTAAAATGACCTCCGTCATCACTCCAAATCAAACGAGGCAAGCCGAAACGAGGAAAGAACTCCTTCAGGAGTACCTTTGCAGTGGTAACAGCTGTATTGTCTTTAGTAGGATAAGCTTCAACCCATTTACAGAAAGCACAAACAACCACTAAAACATATTTCGGATTATTGCACCGCTTTATTTCTATAAAGTCAATCTGAAGGACTTCAAAAGGAATAGTAGGTTGTGTAAAATTCCCTGGTGGGGTAGGAGTACCTCTTCCTGGATTGTGCATTATGTACACCATACAATACTTCACTAAATGTGCAGTAGTCTTCAAAATGTTACCATTCTGCTACACATGATCTAACAACTTGCAAATACCCTTAGCACTAATGTGAGCTGGTCCGTGGGTGATTGTAACTACAGGGAGAACATATGCATTTGGCAACATCCATCTGTGCTTACCTGACTTTTCAATCCAACATCCCTCATCATTCAACTGGGCTGTATTTTCTTGCCACACTGTTAACTCTTCTCTTGTGGCCTCGCTTTGAATCTCCTTCACATTCTCAAGTGTGTCTTCGAACATAGTAACCTCAGGCACCCACCTAGCAGGATATGCTACAAACATTCTTTTCATTTTGGTCCGGGCTGTTTCCTTAGCTGTCTGATCTGAAAATGCATTTCCCCTACCTACATTATCAGCTACTTTCCGGTGTGCACTACACTTCACTATAGCTAACTTCTTAGGGAGGGTCGAAGCAGACAGGAGCCACACTATGAGGTGCCCGTTCTGGATTTTGGTATCATGAGAAGTAAGAAACCCTCTCTCAGCCCAGAGTCACCCAAAAGTATGCGCGACTCAGAAGTTTTATTGGCTGTCAGTATGAATATTGACAACCAGTCCCTCACTTAATTTGCAAGATCGGATTAGGGCAACAAGCTCCGCAGCTTGGGCCGACTGATCGGGAACTCGTGATGTCTCAACTACTGTACGCAGCATAGTGACAGCCTATGCGGCAGTTGTAGTGCCATCTGGTAATTTAAAATAAGACATATAGTTCCCCTTGGGGGTCAGATAAGGGAACATCAGTCAGGTCTACCTGTCCTTTTGTTTCTTCTTCCGTCCGGAAGATACAGTCATGTTATCAATCTCATCACTCTCAGAAGGGAGGGGCAGTAACGTGGCTGGATTCAAAGTGGTACATCTTTATATCATGATGTGTTTTGCAAACAATGTTAATTCATAGCTTGTCAGACGTTCACTGGTAAGGTGCTGTGTCTTTGACTTGTTCAAAAGTGTATCCTCAGCATGGGGTACCATGACTGTGAGGTCAGTATCAAGTACGAGTCCAGCCGATTGCCTTATCGATATGGCCACAGCCGTGACCGCTCTTAGACAGCTTGGGAGGACTCTTGCAACAGGGTCAAGGACAGCAGAGAAATAAGCACACGGCCATTGTTGATCTCCAAATTTTTGTGTTAAAACAGAAAGCGTGCAACTGGTCATTTCATGGGCGTACAACACACACAGTTTAGTATATTCTGGGGTTCCAAGTACTGGATCCAAACAAAGTGCAGTATTGAATTGCTCAAAGACTGCTGACATTCAGGCGTCCAAGGCAAGGGATCATACACATCTTTTAATGTTAGAGCAATCAGGGGTTTGATTAATAGCGAGTAGATAGGTATTCACTGCTGACAGTAGGAAGTGATACCTATAAAAGCGCACACATCCTTCTGAGTTTGTGGAATGAGCATTTTAACAATGGTACTAATGCGCTCACGGAGTCAACCTAAATAGGTAACCTCCTGTCGACAATACTGAAATTTAGAAAGGAAACTTTATGTCTGTGATGTGCCAAAAGCAACAATAACTTAACTGTACTGTCCCTGTAATCTTGTTCTGTGTCAGAAGTGGTGAGCAAGTCATCAACATACTGCACCAATACATTACCTGGAGGAAGTGAAAGGGAATCCAATTGACTACTTAATGCTTGACAATAAATGCTCTGACTTTCCGTATAGCCCTGAGGAGCTCAACAGAATGTAAAGCTTCTGCCATCTAGGGTAAAACCAAACAAATACCTGCTATCCTGATGAATGGGAATACTAAAGAATGCATTTTTCAAATTGATAACAGAAAATAATTTAGCAGTAGGATTCATCATTAAAGAAGTGGTAATGTCAGGGACCACTGGAAACTGAGGGACCACTATTTTATTATCTTCTTGCAAATCAATCACCAAGCGATAAACATCTTCATGGTCATCAAAAAAATCTGAGGGCATCCGTTTAAGAATCAGAAGAATGGGTCTATTGCAAATATTGGCAGACGTCTCCTCAACTACTCGCATCCTAATTAAATCCTGTATAATTTGCAATAAAGCTCGCTCTCCTGCCTGCAGTATTTTAAACTGAGGGATACGAGGCAAAATAGCACTGTTCTTAACATGTATCAAAACCGGCTATATCTGCAACAATCCTACACCCATGTCGCCTGTCGCCCACAGAGTGAATGAATGAATGAATCCATGTTTTTTGTTTCAATTAATTAAAATTGTTACAATGAGGAACCAGCGGAGGTATTCCAGCACTTAATTAATTCAGGTGTAGTAGGTACGTATTTAACCGTTAATGTATACCATTCTAATACATGAATAAAATAGATTTAAAATATTACATTTGATGATAACACAAATAAAACAGTGCAAATGGTCAACTGTCAAAGCCTTCAATTAGTTCTAATCCTTGATTAAGGCGATGACTTAGAGTTTTTTCGTTAAAGTGCAAATTTCCGCTCATCTATATGGGACCAAGAAAGATTTCTTGGCGACTGTGCAGATACATGTTCGATACGTTAGCCACATAAATGTCGATAAAGTGCGATGTGCGAGGCATTAGCTAAGAGTTCTTTCACCTTGTGTGCAAATTTCGCAAATCTTACCAGTTTCATTGGGATGTCCAAGTTGAAGAGAAGTTTCATCGCATCTTGGCATGTGCATGTTCCATATTTTAAAAACAATGGTTTTAGTAAAGTGGGACGTGCCTGTGCCAAGCAGTGGCAAACCAAGTGAGCCATGGATTCCTCGTACTTTTGGCACAGTCGGCAAGTACTGACCACCTCTAAAGATTTCCAGCACATGTTAATGTATTTTTATCAGCAACACCATGAGTCTCACTGCTAAGATTCCCTTTAAAAATGACTAAAAGCATCAAGATATGGCTACCTTAGGCGGTCTTCGTAGGAGGTGGCAAGTGTCCTGATGTTGCTGCTGGAGAGCCTCAGTTCCTTCATGTCCTCTTCCTTAGAGAGTAGTCAAACTTTTTTTTTTAAGATAGATTTTAGGGTACCTGGGTGATGGATAATATCCTGCCAGTTGGACATGTCAAGGTGCAATTCAGTGCAGGTGGTGTGCAGGCCATTGGACCACAAGTTATTTTCTTTGTCGAAAATAGTTTTTAAAATTGCTTTCATTGAGTACGGGGGGGCGCACATACCCCTCAATAAAACCGCACAATCGAGGCCCAATGCTCGTAACTCTGTTTAGCCCGAATACCAATCGGACCAGTGCATTCCGGGCTTGTGTTGGTATTTGGAAAATTCCCTTAAACGCTCAACAGTTGGCTTGTTCCAAGATGTTACTGAAAGCCGCTGGGAATGCTAGTTGACCGTATGGAGTGAGGGTAGGAGCTTAGCGCATATGACCTTTCTGATGGATTTAGTGGATGGGCCGCTTAGTTTAGAATTCAGTTTGCATAGGGCATACGTCACTGCCTTAGCTTTTGTTTCCGTGGAAGCGATGTGTGCCATGGGTTTCCCATAGCTCGTGAGCCAAACCCCCAGGTAGTTGTATTTGGTCGTTGTTGCTATTATCAAGATGCCCAGTCTCCAATGTTATCTGAGTTTGTTGGCATACTTTCCAAATATTACTATCTTTGTCTTTCCCGCATTTGCCCTTAGGTCGTTAATGTTGTTGTACTTGTTTAGTGTTTCCAGTAATCGCTGCATGCCTGTTTTGGTGTGGTCCAAACGCACCATATCGTCCGTGTATTGCATTAAAAATAATCTATTCAAGCAGATTTTAGGAGATTGAAGTTTAGCCTTGGATAGTGTATTGCCAAGGTCCGCCGTGTATAAATTAAAAAGGAGGGGTGCCAGTACGCATCCTTGTTTCAGCCCTCAGTCTGTTGGGATCTTTTTAGTGGCTGCATTCGTCATGAGTTTCACCTGTACCCACATTCCGGTGTAGAGACTGATTATTGCTTTTAGCAATATCGGTGGTACCCCCCAGTTTTGCAGGTTCTGCCACAGCAGACTCCGGTTAACGCCATCAAATGCTGCGGAGTAGTCCACATAACATGCAAAGAGTGAAAGCTGCTTTTTCTGAGTGAACTGTTCAGCTAAGTAAGCGAGAGCTAAGATGTTATCCATCGTTGATGATCCAGGCCTAAAACCGGATTGGTAGGCTGGTCGGATTTCATTATCGTCAGCCCATTCCTGCAAATCTTGCAGAAGGAGGCTTGCATATCCTTTTGCCTCGATGTCCAGGAGAGCAATCAGCCTGTAGTTCGCTGGGTCCAAGAGTCTCCCTTTTTGTGAATGGGTTGCAGCAAAGAACCTTTCAAAGTCTCTGGGACTATTGAGTTAATCAGGCAACACTGATAAAGTGGCGAAAGTATGGTACCCCAGAAATTGCAGTCTTCTTTGCAGAGGTGTCCTGGTAAGCCATTGGGACCCGGTGCCCCGTCCTTTCTGATGCTTTTAGAATTAGTTTGACACGGTTCGCTTCGACCTGGTACATTGATGTTTCTTCGTGATGTGAGGGTTTCCCTGTCACAGGCTGTACGGCTGTATCTTCGATGGGTGGAGTGAGAGTGTTTCGCAAATCATCGGTGATATACAGATGTTGCTGGTGCGGTTGAACCTGTCTTGGCGTGCGACAGTACAATGTAGCCACATGAGCAATCCATGAGTAGCTGGGAACCACGTTGCACCTATCGTGGCTGTGCCCTGAAAGCCTATTGATGTATGACCAGAATGCTGCCTGTTTATTTGTGGTCACCAGGCTATGGATGTGCAACGATTGGGAGTCTTGCTGTTTTCTTTTGCTATCCCATGCGTTTTTCCTGTGTATTTTCCCAGCTAGGAGTTGATTTTGGAGTGTTTTGTCCTTTCCCTCTCGCTTGTGGGTGCAGATGGCTGATTTCAAGGCCCGCTTTCTTTGCCCCTCATTTGCACACCGGGGTTGTGGTTGGCAACAGATACTTTCTCCTGAGACTCGCTGGTGGTTTATTTGTCTGCATATCAAGAGTTCGTACACCTCTGTCGCCAGTTTGATCCAATTTTCGCAAACATTGCCTGCTATTAATTCGTTGGGCGAGTCTGGACCAGATGCTTTTCCACTTGTATAGTGCTGTTGTATCTATTGTATTCCATTTTATTCTCCTCTGTAAGGTGTGAATTTCTTCCCCCTTAGTGCAACTCACTATGGCAATGAGCGGGTGCCTGGCCATTTGTAATGCAATGGCTATGGCCAGTGGGAGATGATCACTCGTCTGGAACATGGGTTTCTTAGATTCTGACACTTGCCCATACAAGCGTTTACACACAAAGATATAGTTGATCGTGGTTTTGATTTTCCCCTGTAGTTCTGTGTTCGAGACAGCCCTGGGAGGGGTTGAGGATTTGTGTTGGTTTTAGTCTGTGTGTATTTAGAAATGCATTCAGTAGCTTTACAGCCATGTCCATTGGCAGGGCGTCATTAGGTGCAGTCCCCAGGTTTCAGGTATTAAAATCACCGGCAAATATAATGCCACAGTTTGGCTGGCTGCTTAGTAGCCCATGGCGCTGAGTCTTGAGGATTCATTACTGTTAAAGTAGATGTTCACCAGTAAAATCTTTATTGGGCAGCCATTCAATTTAAAACCTTGCAAAAGAGTAGCTTGAGCCATGCCTGTGTTAAGTAAGGGTGTAGCTTTTATGTTATTGCTGATTCGTGTGTGTATTGATAGACCCCCCGATGGTCTTCCAAATATGTTGTGCTTCTTTGCCGGCTGCTGAAATTCTGTGCAGCCTGGGATGGCTGCTGAGGTTAGCAGCCACGTTTCTTGGAGGCATAGCAGATCCCCAGACTGTAGAAAGTCAACTGATTCCATGTTCTGTAATGAGATTTTTAACCCATACACTTTCCATGAAATTACTTTCACAGTGTCTCTCAGTCAGGAGCTGTGAGAATCTTTTCTTTTCTTGCTAGGAGCAATTTGTTCTTAACGGTGGTCGGGTTATTGATGTTCCTTCCTGGTGTCTTCTTTCGAAATCCATTTTTACACTTTCTCTGTACGTGCGCCTTGTTTAAGTGGAATTAGGTGAAAGGTGTATTCTTAAGTTAGGGAAAGCTGTAGTGCGAGCAACGTAGTTTGTTCCTTTTAAGCAGGACTTTCGTGCGCTCTCTGTATTTTTTATATTGATGCCAACTTTTAACACAAACGGGTATTTTTCCTCTTTAGAAATGTGTACCTTGATCCCCCAATTCGCAAAGCGATCTTTTTCTGTCATGATTTTTGTGCTATGGAGTCATTTTTCCATTTTAATTCTGATGACTCTTTTGTTTCATTGTTGCCCAATAGCTTGAATTGTTCTTGAATGAGCTATTCGGTCACCATCAAGGAGAGCTCAGGAATATGTTGAAATATTTGTAAAATATTGGACCTTGGACCTGTTTAAAATGTCGGCGCTTCCCCATGAGGTGTATTCGGAAGTGAAGAATGTGATGTTATTCTCTTTAATTTGCCATTGTGTCCTTTGGCATTCGTCAGTTGAATATATGGCAAGTCTTTGTGCTTTTTTTATGCCGCTATGATATCTTTGTGGCTCACTTTGATCCCCTGAGGATCATTTTGGTTGGGTGGCAGGGAGGTTGGCATTTCTCTGCCAGAAGCGTGGGACCGGGTTTCCTGCTTATTACTTTCTTGATAATGCTTATGGGAGAGGTACCTATACTGACTGTTTGTGATGGCGCTTCCGGCACACGATGGGTCCCCTCTTCCATTTTATCTGACAATCCCTCATTGGTGTGTGGGTTTGTAGTTATTTTTGGTTGTGTTGTATTGTTTAGCTGGCTCCGTGTTCTTTATTATGAGATCCTTTTTTGCGTGTATTTTTGGCTATGTGGGCAAACTGGTTCTCTCTGGGCCGACTGTATTTTGTTTATCCAGCTCCTTTGTTTGTTGGTTTTAGCTTGTTTTTTCAAGCATTTCTTTGCTCTCTGTGATAGTGTTTTGTAGGGTTCTGTGGTAAGTTCCAAATTGGTTGTTCCGCTGACGTTACTGTGCAAAGTTACACCTGTGCCAGTTTCCTCATATTTAGATGTGCTTTGATACATCACTGCTGCTGTGAAGATGACGGAGGTGTGTCCATGCACAGGGTGGGTATGTCAACTTGAGTTTTATTCTGCTCTGTGGTATTTTCTACTGGGCATATGTTGCCCACACAGAGGTTCGCATCACTCGTTGCTGTTTGTGATGGCACATTGGGGCCGCTTGCCGCACACGCTGGGTCATTAATTCCATTTGCATCCTTCAATGTTCTTTCGGGGGTTCTTTGGTGGGACTGGACTATGGTGGTCTGATATCTTTGCTTAAGTTCAGTGATAATGAATGTTAAAAAAAACTTCTGGAAGTGAGCCAAACTTCTCCACTATCAGTAGGCACGAACACCTGGCGGGTGGTAATGTCCTCAGCAGATCTAATTTTCCAGGTAGAGTGTCAATTTTAGCTTCAATGTTAATCACGGCTATCCATATTGCCTGCATGGTATCCATTTGTATTTCCAATTTTTGCGTTTGTCAGGTGAGCGCGTTGATAGCCATTGATAAAGTGGAGTTTATTGATGATAGTAAATAATTTGGTTGTGACATCCCATCTGGGGTGTGCACTTTGTCTCGACGGTGGAGTGGAGG
Organism: Triturus cristatus; assembly: GCF_964204655.1. NCBI lineage: Eukaryota > Metazoa > Chordata > Amphibia > Caudata > Salamandridae > Triturus > Triturus cristatus. The sequence continues at coordinate 540,956,541 of NC_140594.1, read as the reverse complement.
AGATTCTGTTCTCCTGAGAGGCTGTTTTCTCTCCGTTCTTCTTCCGTCAAGGGTAGGCTTTGGTTAAAGGTGAAACTTTTAATTGCAGATAGGCTCAGTGAGGGGGAAGGGGACGGGCATAGAACGAGCGGGTTGTTTCCGCTTTCTGCCTGTGAGTCCGTCGTGAGGTCCCCGTGCGTGTGATGGTTGTCTTTACCTTTGTTAGTTGATTCTTGAGTGGAAGATATTTCTAACATTTCCAAAGTTCTCAGGCCTGATACTTCGAGCCTCTTTACCTGGGGTTCCGAGTACTCTGATGCTGATGAAATTTCAAGTACTTCTGGGTCTCCTTGCCCTTCTACGTCTTGAGTTTATTCCTCGCACTGAGTCTGGCTTCTTGTTTCCTGGGTCGTTTCCTGGCTCTAACTCTGGCTCATGCGCCTTTTGGCTTGTAACATTGTATGTAATAATGCATTGCTGTATAACCTGTATTTTCCTAGTATGTCCTGTTGAGGTGTTATTGGGATGAAATATTTGCAGATTGACTTGGTGTCAATTTTGGGCCTTGAATTTGGTGAATGCGACAGAGGGGTGGACGCCAACTGTACTTGTTGGCGGCTTTGTTCTATTGCCTGCACTGGTAGGTTTGGTAAATTTGCTCATGTTAGGGTTTGGCTTATTTTTTCTCATTTGCCTCTCTTGCTGTGTGTGAGGATGAGTATGGTTAGAATTTGTACTTTAATTTGTAGATTTCCAGCTCTGTGTCCGGGGGTCACGCACTGTGTGTCCGGGAACGCTTCCTTTTCCAAAGCCACTCTCAATGATTTCCCTGCTATCCATCATGTTGGTTGGTGTCATTAGTTTGGACAAGGAGATTAGCAGATGTACCGGCAGGTGGACAGACAGGCAAGCAGCGGCTGAACGTGGCGGGAGCTCACTTGTATCCTCTTGTGAGCCTGTGTGGCCCTTCTTGACTAGAGCTTGACCAGGGCCTCAGCCTGGCCTGTGGCAACTCTTCAGCTGAAATCTCTGTGTGCAGTTCTTACCAAGGGCTTTGGTGTAGGGCAACCAAAAGGGGAAGGGTGCCTGCTTGCTGCTTTCTACTTGCTGCTTGCTGGCTGCTGGCTCGGGTGGCTTGGGAAGCTTGTATAGCTTTGGTGACTTGGTTAAAAGTGGTGGGTAGAGGGCAGTGTAAATTTTTTGTAGCAGGTTGGAGGGTAGGAGGGTATGCGGATGGGCTGGATTGTAGGGTGGTAGGTGCTGCTGAAACTGAAAGGGGGAGCGCGGGAGCAGGGTACGCTGGGTGCTGGAAGCCGCGCACAACCTAGTTGGGCCACCTCAGTGGGGCTCCTGGGCACTACACTCCACGACCACCACTAATGGTGGCCACGCTCTCATGCTTTTTTGCCTCCTGCTTAGCCACTCCTCTCCTCCACACCTGTGCAAGCTCCTGTAATGCTGCCACCCCATGGTGTAACAGTGTAACAGTATAGCGGTGTGAGCCAAACGCACTACACACCACGTGCCACACACCACACTTCACACACCGGCCCCCTCGGCGCTCCTGTTACCTTGTGCCTGCTATTGGTGTGTTGCAGACCTCTGTGCCTCTGTGCCCCCTATTGTCGCTAGCGCTGCTCCGGACAGCTTCCTGTTTGCTCCTGCTGGCACCTGGCTGTTCCTCTGTTCTGCTGCACTCCTCGTGCTGCCCGCCTCTAGGGACCTCGCAACCTCGGTCAGAAACGGACAGGTCTGGGCAGGCTCCGGTGGGCTCGGGTATTTGGCTCCACTGTCAGGCTGATCGCGGCTGCTTGCGGCGGTTCTTGGTGGGGCAGCGGGAGCAAGCCGCGCTGACCTCTGGCATAGGAAGCATGCCTTCCCTGCCACTGCACAAACTTGCTGCCCAGTCAGTCAATTGGCCTCGGATCAGCCCCGGGTCACGGCCGCCACTTGCCGCTCTCGGCGTCTGCTACTACTCTGAGCTGCACTGCTCTCGCCCCCCTCTCGCCTGTTCTCGCGATACTCTTGCCCCCTGTATCTTCCACTGGGCTTGCGTCTCCTGCTCAAGCAATAGACAGCGTGGGTGTCACATCTTTAAATTCAACAAGAAGGGGTGCATCTTTGGACAAACACTGCTTAGCACGTGCCACGTCTGGACCCATTGTCATATAAACACATGCCGGAGAACAATAAATTGTGGCATGCAATTTTTTTAACAAATCCAAACCCATCAAATTTTCAGCACAATTAGATGTCAGCAAGAATGGCGAATCCACAGTGAAATTACCAATAGTCAATGCAATGAGGTTTTGAAATGGGGCTTACAACCTGTACACCAGAGAAACCAACCAACACATTGTTATGGCCAGACAGAGCCGCCCCAGGGACCATATTTCGAGAAACAGAACTTTTTGTCTCACCTGTGTCCACCAAAAATTCCTTTGTTGGACCTTGCAGCTCTGCTGTTACATAAGGGCCATGTTGGTCTACAGGTATCTGAACTGGTCCCTCACTCTGTCCCTGGCTGTCCTAGCTATAAGACATTCCTGCCACTTCACCCATATCATAATCATCATGATAGTACTGTTCATCTCAAGGGTCATCAAAATAATTATTGTCAGAATGACCCTGCAAGGCTGCAGCACTCTGTGTTCTGTGTGTCCTACCAGCTCCACAACCTCCTCCCCTAGGGACCGCTACCTTTTGTAAACGCACGGGACACTCGCTATGCCCATGTCCCTTCTCTTTCCAGTACACAAACTGATTCAGACCCAAAGGCGTAGTTGTTGGCTGCCTACTAGTGCGCGGAAGCTGTCGAGCAGAACCACCACGACCTCTTGCATTCCCTCTAAAAGCCTGCTGTAACAACACCTTTGTCTTTAAATCCTTATGTCTCTTCTCTCCTTTTCGTCATTATCCCTATGTTCATATTATTGTGCCATATTCAAAACAACAGAGGGAGAGGAGGTGGACCAGGTACTCTCAGAGGCTTGCAATCGAGTCGCAATTTCAGGAAGCAAGTTAGAAACAAATCTATTAACAAACAACCAAACACATCCCTCAATGGACAAATCCTGTACACTATAATCTAAAAATGTATCTTTAAATCGAGTGAGAAAATTGGACACAATCTCAACTTTCTTCTGTCGACAAGCTGACAATTATCCCAGTCCACTTTTCCCAGTGGAATAAGAGAATGCATGTATGTAATGATGCGACCTGGCAAAGCAAGTATCTCTGCCCGAGGCTTCTCATCTGGCTTTCTTTCCTGGTCCAGGCCTTAATTTGATCCCAAGTACCAACCAGCTCTGAAACATGATCTTGAATATGAACCTGCCTTCAAATATCAACCGGAAAAAGAAGACCAAAAAACATTCCAGTGTCAGCAAGTCATTACCCTCGAAGAAGCAGCTTCAGTCAACTCTTATAATAAGTGGTAGGATTCTTCCTAGGATCAGGCAAATGAGTTTCAAGGGATAAAACCTCACTTCTTTTCTATGGAGAATAAGCCCATTGTTCTTAAAACTGGGTTGCTACTGCCGCTCGAGACACATTACCTTGTCCATCCGCTAAATCTGGTATCTCCGGGTGATATATAGGATGAACTTCTCTCATGGGAAACTGGGATACCGACTCAGGGCTTTTCTCTTGCAGTCTACCCCTGTAAGCTATGATTGTCGTAACATTAGCAAAGACTTGTTCTGGCCCCAATTCACTAATGTATACTCGGTCTCTAATGTCATATAAAATTTGAGGACCCTCCATTCCAAAGTACTGTTGCCAGAGACCAATCAAAGTAGCTGACATATGTTTAAGGGCATGCTGCTGTATAATAGGCTCAAAATCTCTCATCGTCGCCCCAACATCCTCAATATTATAAATAGGATTACAAGCCCTCTTTGCAGCCTGATTAGCTATTACCTGTTTCTCTTCATGTCCCACATCAGACCTCACTAATTGTCCAATGCATTCCCAAAACTATGTCCAATCCCCATCCTTTAATCCACTCACCAGCGTCCCACTACTCACTAATGTCAGAGAATGAAAAAACCACAGTGGGAGAGGCAACAGTAGTAACGGGTACTATTGTTGCTGGAGAAAGAGTTGGCGATAGAGATACGGTGTTGCAGGAGTACTAACAATCACAGTTGCCACATACGGTAAAGAAACAGAAGGAAGAGGAGGGGGAGGAGCCAAAGCCACAGCCATTGACTTTATAACAGTGGACACAGGGACTTAGACAGTAGACGTAACTGTAACGGGCTGCTGTGAGGGCCCCGGAACAGAAGGATATATTCTCTGCGGGGGCATATGGAGGCGGGCGTTGGACATCCAACAATTTTTTCACAAAAGTATCATCTTCCTCCTGACCCATATATGATTTGTCAATATGTAATTGAAACCTTTTATCTTCATATTCAATACCCTTCTCCTGCTTTTCCCTGTCATATGCTATGGCCTTCTGAGTCAAAGTCTGAATTCTCCCTTTCAGGGCCTCTTTCTCTTCTTTCATTAGTCTCTGTTTAACTGCTTTTTGCCACGTTCTCAGGGAATCAAACATAGACAGCTGACTTCTTTTCTTAAACAACTGTTCTTGTAAATACTAAATCTTTTGTTCATCGAAAGTGCCTGTCAACAGCCACTGCAATTCAGCATTGTCCCTCGTATATTTGTGCCATAAGGTACCAAACATAATAGGGCCAAGACAATGCTTCACCTACATATCATAATTTAAAGGGCCTTCTGGTAGGCGCCGGCTGACTTTCTTCCAATCGTGCATCAGTAGAGCAACAACGACAGCACAAAACAAACATTCTACACAAGCTAGGCATTTTTCAAAGAGAACAGATTCTCTATTCTATGCCCAGCAAAACCAATTGCAATTGCTTTTGTCACAAAGATGGTCCTTAGACCACATCAAATACAAAACAAAATGGTACCATATCCACAAAGAACCAAAACAAACTCACCTGATAAATGCAGGTCAAAACAAATCTATTCTCTACTGCCGACTCTTCAGACCAAACGGTCAGATCCAGGGGGTTTCGCCATTCAGGACTCCATTCAGGATGACCACTGGGCAAGGCACCGACCGGACAGACAGAAGGGGCAGCTGTGAGTATCAAAAACTCTTCGTGAAGGGATCCCTGATCCGTCAGTCTGACTCAACAATGGCCTCGACCTCCCCCACCATCCACGGAAGGGGAAGGGCCATTCACTGGAAGGAGTCCCTGTTCAGGCGCCAACTGAAGGAAGTGGCCCAATTTGGGTCACTCACGACCACCACTCTGCGTTCCACAAAATGAAGAGTCAGTCAGACAGTAGAGAATATAAATCAATAATAGTTTATTCAAAGTGCACTCAGAAGGGAGCCCTGTCTGCCCAGTTGCTAAAGGTGCTGCAGAGAGAGTCTGACTTCAGCAAGCATAACAATACATTATGTTTAATTCAGAATCAATGAAAACACGCCCACCATGGAATTTTTGAGAAAAACGCAGCTTGACAGTAAATTACAAACGAGTAAGTTTCATATCCGAAGCTGGGCACACATTATATATCAGTCAAGGTCATTACTGCCCATGCACGCCACTAGACAAGTTGGAGAAGGCTTACATCTAAAACAAAAGGTATGTACTAATAAGAACTGGGCATTCAGTGTGGCAAAACTCAGCTCTGAAGAAACATAACATAGAGCAGGCCGTTTCTCGGAAATGGTGGAGAATTAGTTTAGTTCATGATACAAAATGACGCCGGTACACAAAATGGCACAGTGAATGCTAGTTTACCTAAAAACAATACGAAAGAATAATTTTATTCTAAACCTGGCACTAGTTACTGGGTGAAGGTGAGTCCTGGCCCCTCCCTAAACAATGGTATAAACGGTCCCAGTGGTTATCCTGCTGACTTCTGCATTTGTTCCTGTATGCCCTACAGCAAACAATCTTACAATGCCCCTGCTCCCGTAATCCAGGATGGGGAAACCCATCTCCCCTTGTATAGAGTATGTGTGCCCAACCAGAGGTGCGCCAGGGAAATGAGCATTCCACCTTCTCTGTAGTCACTTCAAACCAGTTCCGGTGGCAGCTTTCTTCCCACTGTATTTGATCCCTGCCTGAGCTGGGAGACAAAATGTGGGCTTTTCAAAGTTGAACTTAACATTTGATTGTCATAATAGAGATGCCTTTGAAATAAATTAGGTTCTAACCGGTTTTCCTGTCAGGGAAGAAAAAAAACCTACCTACATCTAATCCATTATCTATGCTCCATGAGCATGTTTCACACCTCATTGGGGCTCATCACCAACTGCTTCTGGAGAGCTAATACAGATAAGCCTCCAGGAACTTCAGAGAGAGAAGGCAATTTTCTAAAAGTTACTTTCCCTTAAATATTTATTACAAATCCATATTTACCATTACGTTCAGCTTTTAATAAATGTCAGAATGACTATCTAGTCAACTTTCTATCTCGTTCCAATCCAGAGATGGAAGAATTAATACATATTCCATCTTCCCATTATTGTGTGTGTACACAAACTAGCCTTCCTACAGTGAAAAATGCTTTTGGGTGATAGTTACTGTAAAGACATGTTTGGGGAGATATCCAAACACAATCAGCACAAATGTGAATGGCATCTTCTTAACTCAAGTGGCAGTTCCTTTAACACAGGCAGTCAAAAAATATTTCAGGTAGACCTTTTTAACCAAGTGGACTGTTTGGGTAATTTTGTTAGTACAAAACTGCAAACAGAATGCAAGTGGCAATTCTTTCAGTGGAGGCAACCAGAATATCTTGAATTTTTGCACACCCTACCATACAATTTGGGTAATGTTGTGAGTGTAAAACACAGTGTTTCTTTTTCTTTTAAACAGTAAGAAAGTGTCACAGATAAAGGTAGTCTACTGTACATACAGTAATAAATATCTCTTCCTTTACTGAAGCCTCCTTCTCCCTCTATGTTGTCTGGCCCATGATCATTTTCAATTTGGGATTTGGAAGTAAAGTATTAATCTCTATTTGTGTGTAATCTGTGTTGCATCCATACCCAGCAATGTTTTAACTTTTAGGAAAATCAATTAAGTTCCATGCTAAAAGTTTGTTCTTTGAAAGGGGGGCAGGCACCACCATTTGTGGTCCATTTTTAGGGTTTAATTTTTATTTTTGGGTGATTCTTGTTCGATGGCCTGGCACTAGGAGTAGGGGCACTGGGGGCCTTGTGAGATTAAGTTGCTATTTTAGGGGATAATATTTGTGAAACTATTGAGATAGAAGAGGCCTGATCGTATAAATGCATTTGTTGTTCAATTTCCCTATGTGCTTTTTTGGTAAAATGTTTTATAGGTTTGGTAATAATGTTACTGTTTTGTTGTGTTACTGTTTGGAGCCTAGTCTGTCTTGCAGTAGGCCGTGTGTGTATTTTGAATGGGTTTTTTTCACATTCTCAATTCTGCTCTGATATATTTGATGATCATTTTAGGAGACTATGGATTGCCTTGTGTGAAATGCAAAATGTAGCATATTTTATGTCTGCATGTGCCTGTGAGTGGCTAGGGTCGGGGTGATTCCTGGAGTTGAGGCCCAAGTAGCCAAACATGCTCCTTTGTTACCAGCTACCTTACTCTGCTTGTACTTGCGTACCATTTATTTGTGAGTCTGTGTGTGTGTGTGTGACATTGCTAATACTGTGATATCTTTATTTCTGGTAGTGTAAAATGTATTTAGGAACTGGAAATTGTTGGTGCCTGAGTGTAGATGTGGTTGGGGTATTTTTAAAGGACATTTTATGTACTTTTCTGACAGTCATGATTCACTGGTGGCGAGGAAGAGACAGTCTCATGTGGGGGCTCAGAAGCATCTTGGCTGTATCATCGCAATACATTACCTGAAATGCTAAATCAATTTCTTTGGAAGGAAAGGTGCTCCAGGCAGGATAGGACAACATGTTTTTTCTTCACTATGCATCCTTCTTTGCTTGCAGTGCAGAGGTGGGCATTTTATTGGGCCAGTTAGTATGGATTTTTGTCATAGATCATAATCTTTTCCTGTTCTTCAAGTCTCCTTTTTTTGGAGGGGGGTGTTTACCATTTTTTCTTTGTTTTCCAAGTCTCCTCCTTCATATGTAATGAATGAGATAGTTACCACCATTTTATTCAGCCAGTGTTAGTTTCAACCCTTTTTTTTCCACTTTTAACAGCTATTTTCTAGAAAACGTAATAGAAGAAGACCATGACATTTTTGTTCTTTACTGATATATTTACTTGCTGCTTGTGACTGAGTGAAGTATAATGTTGTTGTTAATTTATTTGGTTTTTGTCTGCCTTCACCTCTCATAGTATCTCCATAGATCCTGGAGAGACACCAAGTTGCTTTTACCTGTGTCTCTCAAAAAATATTTTGTCTACTCATGGGTACACTATTATGAAGCATTTATGATGATGAATTGTTTTGCATTGGCAAGATTGCTCAAGTCATGGACTACCTGCTTCATTTTATTGCCAGAAGTCAAACAAGACATCACACACAATACTTAGACAGGGAGAAGTGTACAAATTAGCTGACAGTGACACCAGAGTCTTCTTCTAAGTGCTTATGCTTGTGCTAAGTGCTAACCCAAAAAATAATATGGTTCCAAAAGAATGTGGTTCCTGCAGTGAAAGTGGCCAGTGAGGAGGAGGAGAGGTTTGTTGCCAGTGTCACAACTGGCTTCAAGCCAAACTCATTTTTCCAGAAATGCAACATGCCTGTTGCAGGAATAGGCTGGGAGGAGGACCACAGCTTGATCAATGGAGCCACCAAAAAAATCTAAGCACATGTTTCTCAGCGCTGCAGTCATGGAGAGCAGTGGTTCAAAATAGAAATGCCCCATCATCCAATTAAACGTTCACTGGAAAATCAACAACAGGAACCACAACCTGCTACAGCTGATCTTTAGGACATAGGAACAGAACAGCAAGTTTAGCTTGCTGCAGGATGAGAAGTCTGATGTGACATTTCTGCCAATGTTCCGTCCCCAGCAAGGAAAAGAAAAAGTAGTTCATCATCCTCTCCAAGTCCCCCTCCTGATGATATGGGTTGAAACCCAACTGAAACTGTCATGAGAGACAAGGGAATCACCCTTGAAAGCCTTGGAAGTGATGCAGCGGAGTTTACCAGCTCTACACATTCATACATGCAACACTCATTTTGGGCCCATAGACATTCATACATTCAATGAGCTAGTAAATATCCACTGGTCATCAATTTTGTTTACCCTAGGAAACTCTTATACCAGTATTCTTACCATTCCTGTCTACTGAGTAAATGCACAGTCGAAAGATCGAGTAGTAGATTAGAATAGGGAGGAAAATACAATAATGCATTTAACTTTTATTCGAAAGAATCACAGACTCAGAAGGAGTTTCACACGTTTATCTGAATTAATACATTTTGTCTGTCAAAACAGAATACACATGGATAAAACGGAATTCTCCATCAGGAAAAATAGTACAGTTAGCTTATAATCAGTTTGCATTAATACATTCTTGCAATGACAGCACCTGAGGAGAGAAAGGATAGGAGCATTTACCCTACAACTATATATTTACCTAGAAATGGTGTGAGGACCCCGACATTAGAGTGTCAAAGATTCAGGATCAGCCCAGGACAGGGAAGGTGACCTCTTCTAGTGTAAAGCCAGCGTTACACCCCTCTCTGGTGCTACTCTCTCCGGCTCAGGCTCGTCCGGACCCCTTCCTAGATGTGCCTCCTCGGTTGTTCTGCAAATTTCCATAGTGTTGGGTTCTTCAGTCAGATTGCAGTAAAACCGGGCAGCATCTCAGCATAGCATCAGCATCTCAGCATCAAGTGTGTCTAACTAACTAGAACTTACCTCTGTTATACCAATTTGAATGTATGATCCACCCTCAAATGTTTCAATATCATGTTCACCTGCAATTTGATTGGGCAAAGCAGTGGGGTGAGGACATCAGACCTACTAAGTGCAATATTTTTCTTTAGTCTATTGTCTAACTCCCCGCCCCTTAATTTTAATACCCACAAGCTTTATTGCCACAAGCATTTCATATGTGGATCGATATATCTATTACAAAGTAGCGTCCTCTCTCGTAGGGTTAAAAGTTGATTTTCCCATGTCCTTGCTGGGCTTAGGGTTTGGCAGTCAGTCAGTTACTTCACTTGTTCCAGGACAAGCAACCGTTGCGCATGCGTAGAACCCACAAGGAAACAGAGACGCAGTCACCCTCCAAGGCCCAATTATGAACTATTAATAAAGTCAGAGAAGAACATGTTAGAATACAAATATAAATGAATTCACTGAATACCACTTACTTCTACTCTAACCCCATTTACTTAATAAATCTTTTGCATTAATGGCTTTAGTAAAACTTGCATAGTTTAGTTTCAGTGCAGCATGTGCGTTAGTGCGTTACTTTGAAGCAGCCATATTAGAAACTATTGCGCAGCTGCAGTGTTTTCCCCCCAAGCGACAGAAAACGTCATACTACGTAGATGTAGGAAACGCATTCGCAAAAGAGTTCCAGCGCTTTTGGTGGCCATTTTAGGACACTTGGGTTATTCACTAGTGAAGCACATAGAAAAGCGTCCCCTAGATATAATATGTAGAATGTGGTGCACTGTTAGTACTCACAAACGGGTTGATTATAATGTTACAGGTTATTTGAGAGGATTGCGTACGAGCAAGTTTCTCTTTATGCAAAACCTTGCTCCATCAATCCCCTCTCTGATGGCATTTTATGCCACCACTAAATTCTATTAAATCAGATGCCAACTTTAGCATTCTACCATTTCAATATCTTCAAATCTTTTATTCCTTCCTTTATCTTTCTTAAATTGTAATCCTTTCATTCTTTTATAGATATTTCCCTTCAATTCTTCAAGTCCTATTTCTTCTAATTTTCTTTTCCTACCCTTCTCATTCACTCCGTACCTTTTTCTTTTCCCACTACATTTGCGGCAACACTTTATCATCAAAACTAGCAAAATTATGCCCATGATTGGCAATAATATTTGACCTAAGATACTTTTACCTATATAAGAAAACCAAATACTAATGGTGGAAAAACTATTTGTTATTTTCTTCCATACTCTGTCAAACTCCAGTGGTTTCAGTTCCTCTTCCAAATGAGTAATGTTTTTAATATATCTTCCAATCTCTACACTCTTTTCAGCTATATACGTGCAACAATGTTGTGCTTTCAGCATTTTACAGACTCCACCCTCTTTTGCCAATAAGTAATCAAGGGCAAGTCGATCTTGCAAAACCATAGATTTAACAGCAACTAACTCTGTATTGATCAGTAAAAATCCTCTAGCAGTGTCAGTAGATAACCGATCAACTACTGTTGACAATTGACAGATTTGTCGAGAATTCAGCAGAACAACCACTGAAGGTATCAATGCACCAAATATATCACACACTATTTCCGAAAAACTAGCTCTTTTATATCTTGTTAGTCCACTACTGTCCTTATTGCTTCCAGTGATTCTTTTAACATGATAGACTTTAGGGAATACTATTCCAAAATAGCAACTCTCATACCAGTGATCAGGCAACCTTAAATAGGCTTTGTTTCCACAAATATAATAATTTCCAGGAAATACTGGATCAGTTCCTCCTTTTAGTCCCCAACCTCCAGTAACTAGGAAGTTATGTTCACATTCACTGGAACCAATGTATACATTGTTATATTCTGTTGTAAGTCTATGGAGACAGATTTTCCCTTTCTTTTCAAAATCCAGAGACATAGCTGCATGAGTCTTGCCAGTTGCCAAAAGATCTTCCCTTTCAGCCCATTTAGGTATCTGGGGTTTCGGTTCAGAGGCCCTTCTTTGGAAATCCTGTCTCCTGTGTTCTACTAAATTCAAAAATATATTTTCTTCTTCATGTAATTTAAAGGTTAAGTTACGCTTATGGGCATCATCTATATCTATTGTCTTCATTGTTAGAAAATATTCACCCATGAACTGTGAGTCTCTAGTACTAAGGACAGGGTTCATGCTCTTTTGCATGGGAAATTCTGAAAATATTACATCTACATTTGAATAATAATACTGCAGTTTTTCAGTTCTATAGAATAAGCTAGCCAGTACACTACATGAGATACCATATGTCAAAGGTAAATGATGATAAGTTACCCCTTCAGCTACCAAATCTGGCAATTTCAGGCAAACATAACAATCACTAACTTCCATAGTTTCTACATAATGGACTAAGAGATTTGCAAATACATTTAAATCAGTTTCATTCTTATCTACAGTGTGGTGTAAATCTAACTCATCTGGTGTTTCTAAGTCTACTCTATCTCCTTTAATATTTGCTACTTCTGTGTGTGCATTAGTACTATTCTGTTTGTCAGTAACCATCAAATAGGGAATGGCTATTCCTAATATTATCCATATTACAAGGACTAATATTAAACTAGATATACAGATTCTACAACACTTCTTTAGACAGCTTTGTTTTGGGCTTCCAGTAACTTTATCATCAGACATTTTTGGCCAAGAAGATTGGTCTCTTCTTTAATTCCAAACCTGATATGAGATATCACCTTAAGCGTCTTTTCTCTTTCAAGTCGGTCTCACTTCTTCCTCAAATTGTTCAACATTCAGCTCTTCATCACTTTCTTCATTTAAATCGAAGTTTTCAAAGTCTTCAAGAATAACATATGTCCATTCAGGACCCTTGAACTTGTTATTCAAAGTCTGAATTTTTACAAAACTGAAGTTTCTCAGGGGAACACTTTGGTGGCGATTCCGATCCGGGAAAAAAAATGTGCGTACGACTCGTATCCGTATATTTTCACGTACGAATCGTACAAGTACCGTACAAACTGCGAAGTACGATTCGTACATGAAAAATACATACGAATTGCGTCGGGAAAAGTGTTCGACAGAGAGCCGGACATTTTTACCTGCAAATCGTAAAACAGAAGTCCGAGCACGCAAGTACGATCCGTACCGCCCGTCCGAATACACAACCGCATGTAAAATGCCCCGTACGGAGCGAACGCTGTAGCCTACATGTACACGGGTAAACTTTTGCCCGGATACGAGTCGTACAGCCCCCCTCGCCCCGCACATGTCAGCACCGTACCCCCGTATGTCAGCACCGTACCCCCCTTCCGCACCGTACTCCAACACCGTAGCACAGCCCTGCACCTGTATGCGTCGCACCCCAGGCCCGTCTCCCAGCCCCACACCTGTACGCCCCGTACCCCAGGATCGTAACCCAGCCCCCCACCTGTACGCGCCGCACCCCAGGCCCGTCTCCCAGCCCCGTACCTGCATGCAGCATACCCCAACAACGTAGCCCAGCCCCGTACCTGTACGCACCATACCCCAACACCGTAGCCCAGCCCCGCACCTGTACGCACTGTACCCCAACACCCTAGCACATCCCCGAACCTGTACGCACTGTACACCAACACCGTAGCACAGCCCGCACCTGTACGCATCGTACCCCAACACCGTAGCACATCCCCGCACCAGTACGCACCGTACCCCAACACCATAGCCCAGTCCCGCACCATACCCCAACACCGTAGCCCAGCCCCGTACCTGTACGCACCATACCCCAACACCTTAGCACAGCCCCCCACCTGTACGCGACGCACCCCAGGCTCGTACCCCAGCCCCGTACCTGTACGCACCGTACCCCAACACCGTACCCCAGCACCCTCACCCAGCATTGCGTATGTATGGACCTTACCTACGCGAAAAAGACGTGTACAGAACCAGGACACTGTAAAACAGCACAAGGAGGGTCAATTCGACTCGCACAACACCACAAAACACGTCAACATGACAAAATACATCTCTATGACTGACCTGGCACATTCAAACAGGCAAACAGAGACCCTAAATAACAACCACCTTTTATAACACACCCACCACAAATTCAAACCCAGCCACACCCACAAATGGATCAATAAAAAGGGCCCACACACACAACCCATGAGCCTATGCAACAGACTCACTGCTGCCAGACCCCACAGACAAACAACTGCACCTTACTTACACCTTAACTACACCTTCACTTACACACCTTCACACAACCTCATTCACAAACACCCCCTCTTCACATTCACACACACACCTACACCTTCACACCCACACACCCACAACCATCCACACCCACACCCCACACCATGCCCACAGATAAGAATCCAAAGTTCACAAGGGCGGAGCTGGACCTCCTCGTCAACGAAGTCATCAGAGTCGAGCCACAGCTGTTTGGAACATTGGTCAGACAGACCAGCATAGCCCAAAAAACAAGCTTGTGGCAGAGGATCGTCGATAAGGTGAATGCTGTTGCGCCCATCCGAAGGAGCAGGCATGAATGCCAAGCCAGGTGGTACGATCTGCGCAGGGCAGTCAAGAGGAAGATGAACAAGGAATACGCCCAGAGTAAAATCACTGGAGGCGGGCTGCCCCACAGACCCGTACATTACCATCCCTGGGAGGAGAAGGTGATGGCCATGCTTCCGCCGGTGGGAGTACACGGAGTCGAAGGAGTCGTAGAGCCTGGTGAGTACACAAACAACTCACGTAACATGGGGGAATGCCATCCACACCACAAATACACCAAATGCACGCAACTTCCCCCAAGCCCTCACCGCACACAACCACACTCTAAAACCACGCTCATGCCACTAACGTCTCCATGCCCCATTCACAAATAAAGGCAATGCCATGTCCCAGGACCCACCAACCACAAACCCAAGACTGGATGTCCGAGATGCTGGGAGGGTGGGGCTCACACAACACATTGTGCAACTCTGAAGCAGACACCAATGCCCTCAGCCCATATGGCCTAGGTACATACCCATGCACCATGCCCAATGCACAGGGACTGGCAAAGTACTGACAAGGTAGCTGACACTTGGCCCTGCTGTATGCAGCACAAGGCCCTTCTGTGACCACTGTACAGTCAAACCCCAACTATACAAGCTCAGATATCTAGCACAGGCACTCAAACTCACTGTCATGCCAGCATGCACCATGAGGGGACAGACACATCACCTGGGAGACCCAATGACAAATCACACTACACCCAACAGCAGGCCCGGTCACACACCCCCCCTCACACAAGCACACCCCCCCGGGGCAGGCAACGGATTTACCCACTCTCACAATGGACATGTGACACAACAAGACCAATCCATCGCCAATTAAGCATCCAAGCCAAAATTCTACTGGTCAAACACTCAGGAGAACATACCAAACTGTCCCCCGCAACATACCCATCCCCAAGTGGACATTGAGAGGAATGCTAGGCACATTCAACTACCTGGAGGATCTGTGACAACTTGAATATGTATGAAACATGGATGTGGCATGAAACAGCATTAACATTGTCTCTCTCTCACACACAGGGCAACGTCATCGACCTCCCCCCAACAATGGGGGGGAACAATCACAGTACCAGGCTCAGCGTGAAGATGATCCCACCGGCAGTGACTACTCTCACCACTCCGTGGATGACCCCGACCAACCTGGCCCCTCGGGTGCCCAAGCCCCTGCAGCACCTGCGTCAGGTACATCTGTGCCAACCACCACCCCCATTCCTGCCACATCCCAGGAGACACCCAGGAGCCCTGCTCGCACTGAACAACACAGCCAGTCTGACCAGGAGGGACAAGGTTCCTCGGGCACCCAGGAGGAGGCAGACAACCCCGATAATGCCATCCCTCAGGGGTCCCGTAGACCCGATGTGCCCACAACGGCAGGCCAGGCTCGTGTGGGCAGGGGTGGTGGGAGTGGAGGCAGGTGGAGGCACGAACCTGACCAGCCAGCTGAGGGAACCGGTATGTCTCACATACGCCACATCCTGGACACATACCGGCGTGACACCAGGGGCATCAGCCAGGTAGTGTCAAGCCTCACAGAGATGAAGGGGACCCTCGACGAGATGAAGTACCTGCAGGCCGAGCAACATGCCAGTCAACAACAACACCAAGGACGGATGGAGGCAAGAATGGCTGAGCTCCTGGCGGTGCAAACGGACATGAGCCGTTCACTCCGTTGGATTGCCGACAACATGGGCAACCCTCCCTGTGACACCAGGCAAAGACCAGCACCAGCCACAGGGAGGGAGGAGGAGGAGGAGGATTCATCCGACGGAGCATCACAGACATCGTCAAGGCCTGCATCTGAGGGTCCCTGGAGGAAGGTGGGTCATCCACAGAAAAGACCGTGAGAGTCAGCGGACCATCCACATCTCCCAAGTCACCTGGCCTGGCACCTGGCCCTCTGGCGCAACAGCACCACCTCACCCAATGACATTCTCTGCAACATGGACTTGCTGGTCACAGTCTGACCAATGATGACCAACACTGTGGTCTGGACTCTGATGACTCCAACTGACAAGGATGCCATCTCCTCCTGTAAACTTTGGATTCTATGCACCCGGTAGAGCACCTTACTTCATCCACCAAAAGACTTACCCCACCAAAAATAAATACTTTATTTTGTCATGAGATGTTGCTGTCATTTGGCATTATTCCCCAACATATGTGTGTGTAAATGTCAAACTATGCCTGAGTGTTGAACTAACTCCACACATCCATACCCTGGGATCGGAGTCTGGTACAGGACACACATGGGTCACAATGTATCATTCAATGCAGACATGGAGCACAATACTCACCTGTGATGGCCTCAAGCTGCTGAGGGGGTGCATGCAATACTGTGCCGATAGACCTATTTGGAAGAGTACCATTAAGGCGTGGAGGTCATGCCTCATTCGGAGGTTCCCGGGGAGGGAGTCCCAGGTATGTGTTCCCAGGTGGGAGAACTAGTTGTCAATTGAGTGTGTCAGCTATAATGTGTGGAATGACATCAGCACTCGAATGACACATCAGCACACACCTCAAAGTCACTTCCCATACAGTCAACTGGACACACACATTGCAACACATGCCACACAAGGCTCCAAGCGTGCGCACTCAGACCCAGGGACTGACCATTATGAGAAGAAGTTGCGTATGAGCTGACTCCGGATGTCCTCCTCCTCCTCCTCCTCCTCCTCCTCCCTTGCCTCGTGACCAAGGCCATCATCCTCCACGGGTGGATGCTCCTGCTCATCGGGATCCAGGATGAGTGGCACAGCTTTCTCCACTGCCATGTTGTGCAGCATGCAGCACACGAGGAAGATTTTGCAGACCTTCACCGGTGCATATGGGAGGGACCCGCCGGTCTTGTGGAGGCAACGGAATCCGCTCTTCAGGAGGCCAAACGTCCTCTCAATCACTCGCCTGGTCTGCCCATGGGCGTTGTTGTAACGGTGATCTGCAGCTGTTCTCGGGTTGCGGAGAGGCGTCACCAGCCATGGCATGTTGGGATAGCCAGAGTCCCCTACATGGAAACATCATGTAAAGAAGTGGGTCAGGAGATGCCGTCACATACTAAGATACCGCTGAATACTGGACAAACAGAGTCTACCCACCAACAAGACATGCTCATTCGTTGTGCAGCTGCAGCATCATATCTGGCACCCTGCTATGCCTTATGATGTAGGCATCGTGTGCTGACCCTGGAAAACGTGCACAGACATTGGAAATCACCATGTTAGCAAGACACACCAAAAGGGCATTAATGGAGTGGTAATGTTTACGGTTTCAAAAGGCTACCTCCTGTGCCTGTGGTGGTACCAAACCCACATATGTCCCATCAATGGACCCAATTACATGGGGCATCCTTCCCAGGGCATAGAACTCATCCTTGATACCTGTCAACTGCTCAGGAGTTGGAAAATAGATGAATTCATCCAGGTGCTCCAACATGGCTTCTAAAACATCATGCAGGACACGGCTGAACATGGTCTGGGACATGCCACCCACATCAGTTATGGTAAATTGAAAGGTACCGGTGGCAAAGAAATGTAGGGCTGACATCACCTTCATCTTGGGGGTCAGCGCAGTCGGATAACTGTGTCGCGGTTGGAGGTGTGGGGCCAGCCTGTTTGTCAGGTCCACAATTAACTGTTGGGGGAATCTGTAGCGGCGTATGCAGTCACGTTCCCTCATGGCAGCCAAGTCTGGCATTGGTCGGGGGAGAGGCGGTGCCCTGCAGAAATTTGGAAGGCATAACGATGATTGAGTACATTACTACACCAATGTCAAAGAACTGAGCACATGTTCAACAGCTAATACACATATGCTACATACAGAGTCTGGTCTGTGCAATACATCCTGCACATGTATGCCAGCCAGGTGATACTCCTACCAAGAGCCAGCTACAAACGTGGATTGTCAAGGTCTACATGACATGCCATGAAAGTAGCTGTGGGCCAGTGTGAGTGAACAGCCAGACACATTACAGGAGTGACATACATCCACATATGTGCATTTGAAGGATGTTATCTCATACAGACAGCTGCCGGCAAGCTAGACGCACAGGTCACATGTCATGGAAAAAGGACAGACCACACACCTTGCCATGAAGGGGTACATGTCAAAAATGATCACACAGACATTGAGACTACGCTGATATGTCCTAAGCTCGCAAGTCCCTGTTCGATGCATACAGACACACGTTACGTGTTATTCCACATGTGTCCTGGTGTGCGTAATAGTGTGACATGGGCATCTACACACAGACACATGTTGGATGCAGCTACAGCAGATGCCGTTGACGGAACACCAACAGCAAAATCATGGAAACACATGACACACACATGACATAGTCACATCGGGGCATGCTGATAGTGAGATGTCAGGTGTCATCATCCGTGTACCTGGCATCAGGGGACAGTTGCGGGTGTTGGTGACTGTGCCATGCCAGTGATGCAGTGCTTGACAAGTTTGAACTACATGCACACATGTAAAAGGTGTGAAGGGGAAGTGCGCCACATAGTGCCCCATCACACATGACATGTGTACACAGGTCATCACACAACTATTGGGTTAAAACATGAGGAGACATGTGCCAGCTCACTGCCTGATACACCTAGGCCCTACTCATGAAGCACTGCACTGACAATGACTTGATGTCCATCCTTGTGCGAGTCTGACACCTCCATTCCTTTCCTGTGCGCCTCCTATCACCAGTGTGAGCTGTGAAACGCACCGTACACACGCTCTGAGGGCGTGTGTACGGTCGTATCACTATATGGGTTTTGGGTAGGAGTACGCGTGTGTGTACGGACCGTACACACGTACGTGTACACACTGGTCCGATCCCTATGGGAGTGTCGCCGTAGGCGTACGCATAGAGATACGGCTCGTTCACGCATGTGTAGGGCCTGTAGCACTATGGTAGTGTTGCCGTAGGCATACGCCATAGTGCTACGGGCCGTACACACACAGGTACGGCCCGTAGCACTATGGCGTACGCCTACGGCAACACTGCCATAGTGCTACGGGCCCTACACACGCGGGTACGGCCCGTAGCACTATGGCGTACGCCTACGGCAACACTACCATAGTGCTACGGGCCATACACACGCGGGTACGGCCCGTCGCACTATGGTAGTGTTGGCGTGGCGTACGCCATAGTGCTATGGGCCGTACTCACGTGGGTACGGCCCGTAGCACTATGGTGTACGCCTACGGCAACACTGCCATAGTGCTACGGGCCCTACACACGTGGGTACGGCCCGTAGCACTATGGTGTACGCCTATGCAACACTACCATAGTACTACGGGCCCTACACACGCGGGTACGGCCCGTAGCACTATGGCGTACACCTACGGCAACACTACCATAGTGCTACGGGCCGTACGCACGCGGGTACGGCCCGTAGCACTATGGTAGTTTTAGTGTAGGCGTACGCCATAGTGCTACGGGCCCTACACACGCGGGTATGGCCCGTAGTACTATGGCGTACGCCTACGGCAACACTATCATAGTGCTACGGGCCCTACACACGTGGGTACGGCCCGTAGCACTATGGCGTACGCCTACGGCAACACTACCATAGTACTACGGACCCTACATACGCGGGTACGGCCCGTAGCACTATGGCGTACGCCTACGGCAACACTACCATAGTGCTACAGGCCCTACACACGCGGGAACGGTCCGTAGCACTATGGCGTACACCTACGGCAACACTACCTTAGTGCTACGGGCCGTACGCACGCGGGTACGGCCCGTAGCACTATGGTAGTTTTGGCGTAGGCGTACGCCATAGTGCTACGGGCCCTACACACGCAGGTACGGCCCGTAGCACTATGGCGTACGCCTACGGCAACACTACCATAGTGCTACGGGCCCTACACACGCGGGTACGGCCCGTAGCACTATGGCGTACGCCTACGGCAACACTTCCATAGTGCTACGGGCCCTACACACGCGGGTACTGCCTGTGGCACTATGGCGTATGGGTACGGCAACACCACCATAGTGCTACGGGCCCTACACACGCGTGTACGGCCCATAGCACTAGAGTAGTGGTGCTCTAGGGGTACGTGTGAAACGCACCGTACCTGTGTGGGGATTTGAAATTTACAATGGGGACACATAAGGGACAAGTATTAGGGCCTACATGCATGCTGGTTGTCATGGATACCCAGTTTGAAGTTCAAATTTTTCCATCATGTGGCCTGGAAAAAGCAGTTGGCCACAATATACATTGTTGCAAAGTGGTTGTTGACTTGACATGATGCTGAAAATTCGAAAAAATGCTAATGCTGTCACTGGTGTATGTTTAAAGGGATTGGAGGAAACGTAGGATGCAAACGAGTCTGACCAATCACTCTGCACTCCTGTTACTGAAATAGGCCAGCAAGGCAGATATAAGTCAGGCAGAACGCATGAGAGGGCACTTGCCTGCACAACCTTTGATTCAACACCACTGCTGCTGCTTGTGATTCCTCTGGCACCATGTCGCGGTCTGTGGAGAGGGCCCAGCCATTCACCCAGGAGTAGAATGAGGCGTTGCTGGACGTCATCCTCCCACAGTTCTCCAGCCTGTATGGTAGACCAGGGGTGCAGGTGAGTGCTGACTCCACTACCTTTGACTGTGCCCCTTCTTTTTGTGGCTGGCACTTCTGGCATTGTGTCCATGTGTGACAGACATGAAATGTTGTTTTGAGTGGGTCCCAGGGGGGGGGGGGGGAATGGCTCATGTTTGTCATGCAGAGCATGATGTGGTTCATGTGTGCACTCCTCACTTGCATTGTGCTTACTGTGACATTCACTGCATGCTGCATGGCACATTCAGCATAGCTATTCCTCTTGGCCCTTCTTGTTCTATATTCCTGAGGTGATTCAGTGTTCCCCCCGTGTGACAGGTGACTGTACCCACAGATGTGTGTGAGTTGAGTGGAGCTGTGGTGAGAGTGTCCAAATGATCTGGACATTGATGTGTGTGAATGTTCCTTGTCATGTGGGTGAGTGTCTATATGGAGTGTTGCACCACAGCTGCATGGAGGAGGCAACAGCTCGACCCATCTGATGTGAGAAGTAAGCCGTGCTGTGTGTCTGACTTGCTTGGCTAGCCCCACGCCTGTGACACCCCCCAGGCAAGTGGCACATGTGCAGAGTGAGGTTTGTATCGGCTGTTGCCACTGGCAGGTGAATGATCTGTGCCTGTGTGTGTCTGTGTAGTCTGCTGTTGTTGGGTCAGTGGCCTGGGGCATGTGACTGGTTGGAGGTGCTGGCCATCAGCTTTGTGTTGCTTGTGATGTGCCATGATCAGGGAGTGTGTCGCACCCCTCATGCCACCTGTGTACTTTCAATGCCATGTAGTGCATTGGGGCTTCCACTGAGCCTAATGTCCCTATGACAAAGGTGCTATTCGTTGGCAGCATACTATGCCCTGTTCAACATATCAAAGATGTTCAAATGTGTGTCTCTGTGACATGGAGCAGGTGTAGTGATGTTGTCTCACTTTGTCATCCTCACAGGTAACCGCCTATGAGAAAGGGGAGATATGGAAGCGTGAGATCTGTGGAGGGTCGCAGTCGGCGCCTGGCACAGGGGAGGAAACGCTGGCAGGACATCCGGTGCTGGACCAGGAGGATCGCCCGGTTCCTGCTGGGGGACTCACCAGAAGGCAAGAACCGCGGGCGCCGGCGCCTGACCCACCAAATATAGCGTGTCCTGGCGGTGGTCTTCCCTGACATGGATAGGCGGTTACAGGCGATGCAGCAGCAGCAAGGGGGTATGTACATGTGTGTTTGTTGTGTGTCACCAGCTTTGGGAAGTGCCCAGTCGCATCGATACACTGGCACGGTTAATATGTGCATTGCATTTCCTGTTCCCCAAATTCATCTGCTGCTGTTCTTCCTCCTTTCCCCTCCTTGACATGTGTTCCCTGGTCTGTGTGTAATCACTATTGCACATGCTCATCTAGGCTGGCGGTTGATCCAAGTGCACATTGCTGTCTGCAACATGTGGGGGTGGGGTCGGAGACATGTGTTGTTACCTTGCCTGTGCCCTGTACTGTTCAGTCATTTGGGGGTGCATATCAGTTGGCACTGATGCTGAGTCTCAACATAGGAGTGTGAGTGTTCAAATGAACAGACTTGCAGCATGCATGACCGATGTTGTTGCCTCAGACATGATGTGCATGAGTGGGAGATATGCATAGTGCCGGGACGGTAGCTCATGTTACAGTCAGATAATTCCAGGCCCATGGAGCAGTGTGCCCACTTCAGTACCCTAAGACACCCTTGCCTCGGTATCATGTGTGTCATCCAACACTGTGCCCATTCTCAATGTATTTAGCATAGTTTTGCCTCTGTGGCATTGTTCCCTGGCCTCATTTGTATTTATCTAAAGTGTGCTACATGTGCCCATTGTACAGGCTGACCCCATTTTGCTTCTGCATCCTCACACTGGCCAGTGCCTGTGTGTCTATGCCCAACAATCTGTTGAGGTTTTGTGTCACAAATATGTGTTGGCAGCCTCACGAGGTGATATGGAGTACATTTAGGATTTCCGGATGCACTTTTTAGTAAACCCAGATTGAGAGGTGTCACTTTTTGAGCTGTCTCAATCACATTGTCTCAGGTATGGGTTGTTTTTGCGGGCAAGGACTACATGTCCATACCTTATGTCTCCTTGCCAGGTCTGACCAGTGTGTGATGGTTGTCTGGACAGGCACACAACGTGCAGTGACCCAGGCATGTTGTGCAGGGTGTCATGTTTGTGCTTTGCAGCATGTGTCACAAGTTAAAAAACAAGTTTCCTGCTCATCCATTATTGGCAAGGGTGTGTGCTCCAGATGCTATGTAGTTTGGTCTGTGTGTGCTGACATATGTGTGGACATTCTTTGTTCACATCAGGGTGCCTCCTCAGTGCAGGTGCTCCTTATTCCGACACAATTTCAGGGCCATTTGCTAATTCATTTTCCTGTGTCTGGACATGTGTGCCACTCCACATGACAGGTAGTGTGTAAGATGTGTTGCCAACTGTGTCATCATGGTACAGATGGCCATGTGACAGGTGGCATGTTTTAGGTTGTTATTCAAGACGGCATGTGCCCTGGCACTCACTACACTTGTCAACATGTCCCAATAGTTTATATGCTTCACTTTGATTTTTGTGAAGGACAATGATGTGTCTGCATGACAGAGGTCTCCCAAGGGAGTGCACAAGTACCACTTTTACACTTTTGTGATACACGCTGGCACAATTTGAACATGGGCACATTTCAGGCCAAAAGTTGTTTAGGATTTATACATATCCATGTTCCCACAGTGTGTTAGCATTTGGGTTAGTCCTTGCTTGTTGCTGAAGGCAACTTACCGGTGTCAAGTCATCCCGACCACCATGGTGCCATGTATGTGTACTTTCTGATACCACATTTCTTCTTAAGATTGGCTTCTTGCCATTATGCGGGCAGCTCATACTATGACTGTGTAAGCGTAGTTTTGTGTGCACCTCCTTGTGTGACTTCTGATATTCATGCACATGTGTGTTCTGTTCCACAGGTGGGACATTCGCACATTCCAAATATGTCAATTGTGAAAAGTTTTGTGCTTCCCAATGGATCAGATAGTATTACATTTGCTTTTCTACAGTACTCAAAGGTCTATGAGTGTGGGGACCCCTTCAGCATTGGCGTCTGTTATTTGGCATTGGGTGCACCAATACTATTTCGTTCACAGTGACCAGGAGGTGGCATGCCGTCATGGTCTGCCTGTGCTCCACTGTTCACAGACACTAGCTTCTCTGTATAATTGGATTTCCAGTCATTTGCTGTGGTGTCCTGATTTTCATTATTTCAGGGGGCATGTTGGGTGAACCAACTGGGGAGTGCAGGGCTTACATATGTGCTGGGTATTCTAGATGTTCCTCATGATGCTTTTCATGATATGCACTGTGACCTATTTAGTTTGGACTCATGTGTCAGATGTACACAGGTGACTGATTATTTCCTGTCTCTTCACCTTGCCCACAGCATCATCGGGGGACACCGAGGGAGACACCTGCACAGACGTGGTGGAGGGATCCAGCACCAGTGCCACCACACCTGGCGAGTCGGCAGCATCAAGTGGCACGGAGGGCGAGGGGAGTGCGGCGGAGGACCTGGGTAGAACCACCACCGACTACGACGCAGACGGGTCCGAGGCTGAACTCCCTGAGGGGGCGGAGGCTGCTCCAACAGCTGGCAGCAGCACTGCAACTGGCACCGCCCCTCTATTCCCATCACCGCCCTCCCACTTGCTCGGGTCCCTTCTGTGCATGTAGGGCAACAACATGCCTCCTTTGTGCCAGGCACCGCACCCCCTGCCCCTGTCTCCCCTGCTGCCCTCACTGCCGAGTCTGTGGACATTCAGCGGCAGTTACAGGTTGGGCAGACATCGAACCTGACTGTCCTCCATGGACACACCAGACTGCTGACACAGATGGTGTCGTACATGGAGGGCATGTCATCAGCGATGTCTGACCAATGGATGTTGCTGAGGTCCATGGACTGGTCACTGACGGCAGCAGTGAGTCTCCTGCAGCACTCCGCCCCCCCACCTACCCCTGCGCCATCCACACTTCCCACTCCCATTCCTGTCCCAAGCACACACACACCTTCCCAGGCAGGCACCACACCAGACACACGCAGCACACCAACAGGGAAGGGCAAGCGCACACCTCCTGTCACGCACACTCAGGGGGAAGAAGGCACACCCACTGGGTCTAGGGCACACAGGCGGACACGCAGCCACAGTAGGAGTCCACATGCCTCACTCCCCAGTCCCTCCGATGTCACTCCCCTCGGCTCCCCTGCCCCACAGTCTGAGAAGGAGACCTACTTGGCTGCACTGGGCCTCAGCCCCACTGTTTCACCTGCGCGCAAACGGGCAAGGCACTCCACGGGTAGTGGAGTAGAGTCCCCCCCCTGTCCACCACCTTCCCCAGTAGCACTGCAACCCATCCCTCTGACCCCCCCCTCCTTGGGGCCTGTGGTTCCTTCGGGTGCAGGGGAGACGCTGCAAGATCTTGCGGACGTGTGCAGCGCAGTACTGACCGCCACCTTTGGCGCTGCCCCACACCCTGTGGTGGAGTCGTCCGTCCCTGCACCCCCAACACCTGCCCTACCCCCTCCTGTCCCTGCGGTGCCTGGTCCTTCCCCACATGATGCCCCCACCTAAGTCGATCAACCAGAGGTATCTGATGTGCAGGCAAGCTAGGGGAGACGCATGGCCATTTGCCCCCCCCCAGGACTTCGTGTCTGGACTGGCCTATGGCCTTTGTAAATAGTGTCCTTTTCTACTTTTTGTTTTCATGCTGAATAAAGCATTTTGTTTTACTTTGCTCACAATTGCTTTTCAGGTATTGATGTTGGTGCTGATGCTCCATGAGTTGGGGTGGTGATCATGTGTTGGGTATCTGGGAAATGTAGTAGTCTGCTGCTCATGGGGTGGACCCTGGTATCTGCGTGGCAGCACAAGGGCTCTGCAATGATTCTTTGGTCCTGTATGCTCTTTGTGTTTTGAGACATTGTCCCAAGGAGTGTTCCTTCCTCTGTGGCACCTGACATCTTCCCTGCAGAGAGTTGCACCATTGTTGTGCTGACCTGTGTCTACATTCCCTTGGTGGCTGATGGATCCCTTCAACTATGTCCATGCCTGCTCAGCAATGTGTCCGGCTGCATCTTCTGTGCCATCCTTGGTAGTCACTGTACTTGTGTATAGAGTATGTTGCCATGCCTCCATGGGGATATGGTCCCTTTTCTGCACTATGCATGTGTGTACTCCCAGCCTAGCACACATATGGTACTTGTTCTGCAGGGTATTTGGTCACCTGACTGACAATTGTGGGCATTGTATCTGTGGGTGGTCCACCCTATTCCTTCCATGGGAGACAACAACTTGGTGGCTGTGCCAGCACCTGTACATTCCTATCAGTCCTGGAATGTGCGTGACAGTGTGTATTCCCTTTGGCTCTCTTAGTTTTGTGGGTTTCACATGACTATACAGTCTTGTGACATGATCTCAGTGTGTGTATTGTGCAGCCTCCGCAAGGGGTGGGTATGCATGTGTCATTTGTCATCGCACCCACATGTGGTGTGTCATGCAGTGGGGGAATGACATTCATCCTCATGGGAGTGGGACACTGCTGTGAGTGATGTGTTGATATGGCACTCTCAACATAGTCGCACATTGGGGATGCGTTCATGGACCCATGGAGTTGTGGTCATCTGCGGATGATGCACCCACCCCTCATATGTCTGGGCACTGCTGGGATTGATATGCACCCACCCCTCATATGTCTGGGCACTGCTGGGAGGCCTCTGCACCCACCCCTCATATGTCTGGGCACTGCTGGGATGCCTCTGCACCCACCCCTCATATGTCTGGGCACTGCTGGGAGGCCTCTGCACTCACCCCTCATATGTCTGGGCACTGCTGGGAGTCCTCTGCACCCACCCCTCATATGTCTGAGCACTGCTGGGAGGCCTCTGCACCCACCCCTTATATGTCTGGGCACTGCTGGGAGGCCTCTGCACCCACCCCTTATATGTCTGGGCACTGCTGGGAGTGATATACACCCACCCCACATATGTCTGGGCACTGCTGGAAGTCCTCTGCACTCACCCCACATATGTCTGGGCACTGCTGGAAGTCCTCTGCACCCACCCCTCATATGTCTGGGCACTTCTGGGAGGCCTCTGCACCCACCCCTCAAATGTCTGGGCACTGCTGGGAGTCCTATCGTTGGGCACTGCTGGGAGTCCTCTGCACCCACCCCTCATATGTCTGGGCACTGCTGGGATGCCTCTGCACCCACCCCTCATATGTCTGGGCACTGCTGGGAGGCCTCTGCACCCACCCCTCATATGTCTGGGCACTGCTGGGAGTCCTCTGCACCCACCCCTCATATGTCTGAGCACTGCTGGGAGGCCTCTGCACCCACCCCTTATATGTCTGGGCACTGCTGGGAGGCCTCTGCACCCACCCCTTATATGTCTGGGCACTGCTGGGAGTGATATACACCCACCCCACATATGTCTGGGCACTGCTGGAAGTCCTCTGCACTCACCCCACATATGTCTGGGCACTGTTGGAAGTCCTCTGCACCCACCCCTCATATGTCTGGGCACTTCTGGGAGGCCTCTGCACCCACCCCTCATATGTCTGGGCACTGCTGGGAGTCCTCGCACCCACCCCTCATATGTCTGGGCACTGCTGGGAGTCCTCTGCACCCACCCCTCATATGTCTGGGCACTGCTGGGAGGCCTCTGCACCCACCCCTCATATGTCTGGACACTGCTGGGAGTCCTCTGCACCCACCCCTCATATGTCTGGGCACTGCTGGGATGCCTCTGCACCCACCCCTCATATGTCTGGGCACTGCTGGGAGGCCTCTGCACCCACCCCTCATATGTCTGGGCACTGCTGGGAGGCCTCTGCACCCACCCCTCATATCTCTGGGCACTGCTGGGAGTCCTCTGCACCCACCCCTCATATGTCTGGGCACTGCTGGAAGTCCTCTGCACCCACCCCTCATATGTCTGGGCACTGCTGGTAGGCCTCTGCACCCGCCCCTCATATCTCTGGGCACTGCTGGGAGTCCTCTGCACCCACCCCTCATATGTCTGGGCACTGCTGGGATGCCTCTGCATCCACCCCTCATATGTCTGGGCACTGCTGGGAGGCCTCTGCACCCACCCCTCATATGTCTGGGCACTGCTGGGAGTCCTCTGCACCCACCCCTCATATGTCTGGGCACTGCTGGGATGCCTCTGCACCCACCCCTCATAAGTCTGGGCACTGCTGGGAGGCCTCTGCACCCCCTCTCATATGTCTGGGCACTGCTGGGAGTCCTCTGCACCCACCCCTCATATGTCTGGGAACTGCTGGGAGTGATATGCACCCACCCCTCATATGTCTGGGCACTACTGGGAGTCCTCTGCACCCACCCCTCATATGTCTGGGCACTGCTGGGAGGCCTCTGCACCCACCCCTCATATGTCTGGGCACTGCTGGGAGGCCTATCGTTGGGCACTGCTGGGAGTCCTCTGCACCCACCCCTCATATGTCTGGGCACTGCTGGGATGCCTCTGCACCCACCACTCATATGTCTGGGCACTGCTGGGAGGCCTCTGCACCCACCCGTCATATGTCTGGGCACTGCTGGGAGTCCTCTGCACCCACCCCTCATATGTCTGGGCACTCCTGGGATGCCTCTGCACCCACCCCTCATATGTCTGGGCACTGCTGGGAGTGATATGCACCCACCCCTCATATGTCTGGGCACTGCTGGGAGTCCTCTGCACCCACCCCTCATATATCTGGGCACTGCTGGGAGGCCTCTTCACCCACCCCTCATATGTCTGGGCACTGCTGGGAGGCCTCTGCACCCACCCCTCATATGTCTGGGCACTGCTGGTAGGCCTCTGCACCCACCCCTCATATCTCTGGGCACTGCTGGGAGTCATCTGCACCCACCCCTCATATGTCTGGGCACTGCTGGGATGCCTCTGCACCCACCCCTCATATGACTAGGCACTGCTGGGAGGCCTCTGCACCCACCCGTCATATGTCTGGGCACTGCTGGGAGTCCTCTGCACCCACCCCTCATATGTCTGGACACTCCTGGGATGCCTCTGCTCCCACCCCTCATAAGTCTGGGCACTGCTGGGAGGCCTCTGCACCCACCCCTCATATGTCTGGGCACTGCTGGGAGTCCTCTGCACCCACCCCTCATATGTCTGGGCACTGCTGGGAGGCCTCTGCACCCACCCCTCATATGTCTGGGCACTGCTGGGAGTGATATGCACCCACCCCTCGTATGTCTGGGCACTGCTGGGAGTCCTCTGCACCCACCCCTCATATGTCAGGGCACTGCTGGAAGGCCTCTGCACCCACCCCTCATATGTCTGGGCACTGCTGGGAGTCCTCTGCACCCACCCCTCATATGTCTGGGCACTGCTGGGAGTTTAATGCACCCACCCCTCATATGTCTGGGCACTGCTGGGAGTCCTCTGCACCCACCCCTCATATGTCTGGGCACTGCCGGGAGTGATATGCACCCACCCCTCATATGTCTGGGCACTCCTGGGAGTGATATGTACCCTCCCCCATGTCTCTGTCAACTGCTGGGAGTCCTCTGCAGAGACCAACCCACCCACCAACCCACCCTCCCCCTTGGTGCAGTACACTGCCGTCCTGTGCATACACACACACCAATATACTGCTTATATGCTACAACAGGCCCTATGCCAACATTCGTGGCGTGTGTACGCCTTGTATCCATTCTGTACTGGTGCTGTAGGGGTACAGGTGGGACGGACCCTAACCCCGCATTCATAGGGTGTACGCACCGTACCCACGCTGTGGGGGCGTGGGTACGGGTCGTACCACCATTGGGGTGGTGATGGAGGTGTACACGCCGTACCCACGCTGTGGGGGCGTGGGTACGGGCCGTACCACCATTGGGGTGATGATGGAGGTGTACGCGCAGTACCCACGCTGTGGGGCCGTGGGTACGGTCCGTACCACCAGTGGAGTGGTGATGGAGGAGTACGTGCCGTACCACTGGTGGTACGGCCCGTACCCACGCCCCCCAGAGCGTGGGTACGGGCGGTACCACCATTATAGTGGTGATGGAGGTGTACGCGCCGTACCCACGCTGTGGGGGCGTGGGTACGGGCCGTACCACCATTTTAGTGGCGATGGAGGGTTACGCGCCGTACCCACGCTGTGAGGGCGTGGGTACGGCGCGTACCCCTCCATCACCACTCCACTGGTGGTAGGGCCCGTACCCATGCCCCCACAGCATGGGTACGGCGCGTACACCTCCATCACCACTACAATGGCGGTACGGCCCATACCCACGCCCCCCAGAGCGTGGGTACGGGCCGTACCACCATTGTAGTGGTGACGGGTACGCGTCCATGTCCACTTCCGTTGTCGCGGTACGTGGGATTGGTGGACACGCCCCCCGAAGTGACCAGACCATGGGGGTAAGTTATGTGCAGGATATATATGTTTTAACTTGGGGGGTTATGTTTCCTGCCCCTCGCCCCCCACCCCTTTGCCCCTGGGTGTTGTTCTGACCTTCTGCGGCGTCTGCGTCGGTTTCGGTGCACCAGGTCGTAGGCTAGGAGGGCCGGGATGACACGTAGGATGGGGTCCATGGCTGTCCGGACGTCACGTACGCGATGTCCCAGATCGGAATTGTGGGTACTTTTTAGCCGGTCGGTGTTTTGTACGACTCGTACGGAAATGGCATTTCTGTACGAATTGTTCTTGCGGGTTTGTAAGGTGGTTTTCCCGGGTACGAGTCGGACGGAGAATACGCTCCGTACGACCATTCATACCCGGGTTTTACAGGATCGGAATCGGCACCTTTATGTCCACCCTTTGCCAAATGATTTAACAATGCATTTGAATCAGTAACACAGTCATCTCGGGTGTTTGACGCCACCAATAGGTCATCAATATACTACACCAGGACTGACTCTCGTGGCAATACAAGAGATTCAAGGCTTCTTTTGAGAATCTGATTAAAGATGGAAGGACTTTCAGTGTACCCTTGAGGCACATGATTTCAGACATAGACATGCTCTTCAAATTTGAACGAAAATAAAAACTTGAGGCCCGATTCACAGAACTAACTTAAGACAAAATCCTAAACTTACTACCATTTTGGTATTCATAAAAGGCACTTACTCATTTCGGTATTCACAGAAGTTAGGACTCCTAACTTTAAGACTCCTAAATGCCTTCTGTGAATACCGAAAGTTTTAAAGTTAGGATTTTTCTCAGTTTAGGAGTAGTAAAGTTAGAACTCCTAACTTTAGGACTCCTAAACTGAGAAAAATCCTGACTTTAAGACTTTCGGTATTCACAGAAGGCATTTAGGAGTCCTAAAGTTAGGAGTCCTAACTTTACTACTCCTAAACTGAGAAAAATCCTAATTTTAAGACTTTCGGTATTCACAGAAGGCATTTAGGAGTCCTAAAGTTAGGAGTCCTAACTTTACTACTCCTAAACTGAGAAAAATACTAACTTTAAGACTTTCGGTATTCACAGAAGGCATTTAGGAGTCCTAAAGTTAGGAGTCCTAACTTCACTACTCCTAAACTGAGAAAAATCCTAACTTTAAGACTTTCGGTATTCACTGAAGGCATTTAGGAGTCCTAAAATTAGGACTCCTAACTTCTGTGAATACTGAAATGAGTAAGTGCCTTCTGTGAATACCGAAATGAGTAAGTGCCTTCTGTGAATACCAAAATGAGTAAGTGCCTTCTGTGAATACCAAAATGGTAGTAAGTTTAGGATTTTGCCTTAAGTTAGTTCTGTGAACCGGGCCCTTGCTATCTGGATGCAATGGGATAGAAAAGAATGCATGACATAAATCAATCACTGTGAACCATCCTGCTTTCCGTGGTACCTGGTAAAGAATCAAAGCTGGATTAGGCACTACTGGGCAGCATGGTACAACAACCTTATTAATTTTCCTGAGATCTTGAACCACCCTATATTTTCCGTTTCTTAATGCCAATTATAGGCGAGTTACAAGGGCTGCTCATTATTTCTTTCAGGATACCTTGTTCGATCAATCGCTCTATTTCTGCTGTGACACCTGCTTTTGCTTCTGGACTCATTTTATATTGTCGGGTATTTGGATAAACAGCTCCTTCTTTCACTGTCACTTTTACGGGATCTACATTTGCCATTAATCCTATTTCCTTTCCAGTAAAATCCCATATCTCTGCATTTACAGTCAATTTGACTTCGGCAGGTAATTTATTTTGTGTCATCATCGAATATAATTCATTTACTTCTGTTCCCTGTTTAGCTAACATTAATTTGCAAACTCCATCTTCATCTGTAGTTTGTATTGCAACACCATCCGGTGTGCAAAATATAGTGCAATTAATTTTGCGCAACAGGTCTCTTCCAAGCAAGTTTACAGGGCTTGAGTCACAGACCACAAACTTATGCATTTCTTTAAAATTTCCAATTCGTACCTCCATGGGTTCTGTGATTGGAGTTCTAATCCGTTTGTTTGTAACACCTACAACTTGGATGTCCTCTCCCGAGAGGGGCAGGTTAGGAATGTCTGCTGTTCTCACAGCAGACCTGGTAGCACCAATATGTAGAATGTGGTGCACTGTTAGTACTCTCAAACGGGTTGATTATAATGTTACAGGTTATTTGAGAGGATTGCATACGAGCAAGTTTCTCTTTATGCGAAACCTTGCTCCATCAGAATTGAGGAAGGTGATGATGATATTTATTAATGTGGAGATTGGCCCAGAAGAAGTATGGCTCACCACAATTCAGCCTGCTCTTAGTCATGTAATTCCACCAACACTGCCTGCATCTGTCTTTTCTACACCCCAAAACCCTGCAGCAACTTCCACCCCCACTGAAGTCACTGCACACCCTAGAGAAAGGCCAACAAGACTGCCAAGCTCCATCTCAAATAGTTCTTGAAGCTCTGGAATTATAAGAAATATTTACTCCTCTGTTTGGTACTTTTTTTACACTCTGGTCACATATGGATGCCGGTGTTGAGTGAATCAGTCTGCTACTGTAGATATAGTGTGCAGTCAGGAGCCACATCAAACTCAAAGTGGCACAAGATACAGAGGGATATTGTTAGACCCGGCCTCGTAGCATGGCTCTTCCTGTCCTCGCACTACCTAACCTGGTACCAGGGACCCCAAGCACACGGCCCAGCTGATCCTTCCCACCAGAACACACACACGCAGCCCGGGCCTCCCCGTCCATGGCCTCTCTCCTTTCGGCCACCCCGGGCACGCGTGCCCACTTCGTGCACCAAGATGGCCGCCCGGCCCCAACACAACCCGGGCCTAGAGGCGCCACTCCGGCTGGAGCACATCACGCTTCCAGGGGATGAGAGAGGAAGGAGCAGATTCTATCGCACCTCTGAACTCCCCTGGGACGATGGGTTTCGATCGGCCCTCCGGCCTCCCTGAGGGCTGGCTCCACGCCTGCTGGGTGTCTGGGACTCCTCCCGACCCGGCCCTGAAAGGATCAAAAGACAATAGCAGGAAACCTCGACAAGCGACCCCCAGGTGACAAGACCCCTGCCTGCACAGACTCCGGACATCAAAGAGGGGTCGACCTATAACAAGGGGTGCTCTGGGACTGTCCGGCAGATTCGCCTTGGAACATCTGAGCCCTGCTGAGTGACTCGTGGCTCCCCGAAGAACGTAAGACCTCCGAACCTGTGCTTGAGCCCTGCTGAGTGACTCGCGGCTCCCTGAAGATCGTAAGACCTCCGAACTTGTGCTTGAGCCCTGCTGAGTGACTCGCGGCTCCCTGAAGATCGTAAGACCTCCGAACTTGTGCTTGAGCCCTGCTGAGTGACTCGCGGCTCCCCGAAGAACGTAAGACCTCCGAACTTGTGCTTGGGCCCTGCTGAGTGACTCGCGGCTCCCTGAAGATCGTAAGACCTCCGAACTTGTGCTTGAGCCTGCTGAGTGACTCGCGGCTCCCCCTGACTCTCTTTGGTCCCGCCGGACCCCACGATGACAAGCGTATCCCCCAGCTCGAGGATTGTGAGCTGTGCGCCGGGTACGCTCCTGCATTTGATCCGATCCCCCCAAAGACTGTCCCGCTACCTCCTACCCCCGCCAAGACTCTGTGAGCCCACGCTCTGCTTGTAAATATCTGCCTTGCTGATCATAAAGATCCTACCACTTCGATTTGATAAAGCTTGAATCCTAAGAACCCTCGGTGTGGTGTCTCTTTGTCGTGTGGTGCCAAGTGTACGATCCTAGGTACGAGATTCCTCCCCTGCGGAATCTCCCGCCAGTGCCCGGCTACGATACCTTGAGGGTGGGTCTCAGGACAGTCAGGGCCCCCTCCGGGCTCCCCTGAGGTCGCCTTCTAACATTGGTGGCAGCGGTGGGATTCGGGCCCATAACCTAGAGATCGTACCGTGAACGACTGACACACTACCGACAAAGATGGCAGAAGGAAGCGCCATGAGCCCCGCAGAAACCAACACCAACAGGGTGTTCCAGGTGGAACAACTAGAAGACTACACGCACAAAGAACTGAAGCAATTCTGCAAAGAACTTAAAATCGCTACCACCGGTCTCAACACCAAAGAAGATTTGCAGAAAGCACTGAAAGCTTGGGTGGATGCCGGGGCCTCCCGCCCAGAAGGCATGGGGGAGCGACACGACGAAGCAGAACCCACCCAAGGCGAAAGCAGCAGAAATCAGGTGCGAGGCTTCGTGCCAGACGGGGGCCTTTCCCCAGAAGAGCTCGCAGACAGAGAGAGAAGTCGCAATCACGAACTCGAGTTAGCCAAACTCAAAATCGAAGGCGAATTGAAATTAGCAGAAAAAAAGCTAGCAGTAGAACAAATGCGCGTACAAGGCGAATTGGAGGAGAAGAAGCTCCAACGGGAGCACGAAGGAAGGAAGCTTCAACTAGAGCACGAACGCAGCTTGAAGGAGATCGAGCTCAAAGCCAGAAACGAGGAAGGGAGGTCCCCGGGGAACCGAGAGGCGACCTCCCCGGCGGAACAGAAGGTCCACATCCCCAAGGACGTGGTCAAAGAATATTATAAAAATGATGACATTCAACAATGGTTCAGGGCCTACGAGGTCGCCATGACCTCTCATCGGGTCCCGCAGAAGGACTGGGGGGCAGGGCTGTGGGGACGGTTTCTGAGCGAAGGAAGGGACACCCTGCTCGACCTACCCCTCTCCCTGCAGACCTCCTACAGCCACATGAAAGAGGCTCTCCTCACTAGGTACGGCCTCACCCCAGAGATGTACCGTCAGCGATTCCGGGACTGCAGGAAGATCCCAGGCACCACCTGGGTGGAGTATGTAAACTTTTTCAGTCGGGCCTTCGATGGGTGGATCAAGGGCAGCAAGGTCACCACTCTCGAGGAACTCACCGACCTCATGTTGTGGGAACACCTGGCGGCGAACTACTTTGTGGAACTACGCCAGCATCTGCTCGACAGCAAACTCACCGATCCTCGGAAGCTGGCTGTGGAAGCAGACCGCTGGACCAACACCCGGGTCCCCCGGAGCAGTGTAGGAGAATACCCCCGAGCCAGTCAGGGACCACCCCGCCAGAGAGGGGGAGGGAACCAGGGAGGGCAGAGAGAGTCCCAGTCGAGTCCCCCGAAGGCCCAACCTCCACCTTTCCCGGCACCCCCCCCACCAGTCTCCGGACCCCCCGGGAGACGGGGGCACCGGGTAACCATCACTTGTTTCCGTTGTCAAAGGCCCGGGCACTACGCCAATGACCCGGAGTGCCCCATGGCCCCCCAGGTTCCCCCTGCTGCAAACCCTGCTAGACAGATAGCCAACGTAGCCCTGGGGTAGGAGTTTGAGGACACCGGGGAGTGGGAACCCGCAGCTATGGCCCTAGTGTCCCTGGGAGACAGAGAGATGGTCCCTGGTAGCCTCCTGCCCTCCAACACGAAGAAGTACGGGCAGCTCGTCAAAATCAATGGCCACCAGATAGAAGCCCTGCGAGACACCGGGGCCAGCATCACCGGTGTCCTCAGGCACTTAGTCCCCGAGGAGCAGATCATACCCAACGTCTTTTGCCCCGTAATTTCCGCAGATAATAGAGAGAGTATGTGTCAGGTAGCCCTGGTGCCGTTTGAGTGGGGAGGGGTGATAGGTAAACTGAGGGTTGCCGTAAGAACCTCCCAGCCGGTCGACTGCCTCTTAGGGAACGACCTGGAGAGTTCTCCCTGGAAGTACGTCGAGCGCAAGGCCCACCTAGAGATGATGGGACTCCCTGAGTGGGTGTGCGCCACCACCCGATCTATGTCCGCCCGACTCACCCCCCTGGGGGAAGTCGAGGACCCCCCGACCGAGGGAGTCAGAGCAGTCCCCGCTGAGGGTCCTCCTGTCCCCCCATCGGGAAGGTCAGTCGCCAGCGACGAACCCTCACCGTCCGACACCACCCCGGTCCCCGAGTTAAGCGATCTGGCCGAATTGGCCCCGTGGCGCCACGAGGGCGGGCCCACCCGGGAGGAGTTCTGCCGGGAGCAAGCCACCTGTCCTTGCCTGGTCGGACTACGGCACCAGGCCGAGGGCCAAGCCGCAGGCGACCAGACCGGAACACACCGAGTTTATTGGGAGAATAACCTCTTGTACAGTGAGCAGAAGTCGGTGGAGCTAGGATCCGGCCGGGTGCTGGTGGTACCCCTACGCTTCCGAGACTTCCTCCTGGGCTTGGCCCACGACGTCCCCCTCGCCGGCCACCTGGGTCAAGACAAAACCTACAGCCGTCTCGTGACGCACTTTTCTGGCCTAGGATGAGAGTAGCTGTAGAAGCCCACTGCAAGTCCTGTCCCACGTGCCAGGCTAGTGGGAAGAGTGGGGGGAAGCGCAAGGCTCCCCTCCAACCCTTCCCGGTCGTCAGTACCCCATTCGAAAGAGTCGGAATCGACATCGTGGGGCCCCTGGATCCCCCCACCTCCCAAGGTCACCGTTTCATTCTGGTCCTAGTGGATCACGCCACCCGATACCCTGAGGCGATCCCCCTACGCACCGTCACGGCTCCCGTGATGGGCCGAGCCCTGATGGGGATTTTTTCCCGGGTGGGTTTTCCCCGCGAGGTCGTGAGCGATCGCGGCACTAATTTTATCTCGAAATACATGACGTCCCTGTGGCAACAATGTGGGGTGTCCTATAAGTTCACCACCCCGTACCCTCCCCAAGGGAACGGCCTAGTAGAAAGGTTTAACAGGACTCTGAAGGGGATGATCAACGGCCTAGAAGAACCCCTCCGGCGTAAGTGGGACGTCCTGCTCCCCTGCCTCCTGTTCGCTTACCGGGAAGTCCCACAGAAGTCCTTGGGGTTCAGCCCGTTTGAATTACTATATGGGCACCCCGTCCGAGGTCCCCTCAGTTTGGTTAAGGAAGGGTGGGAGGCAGCACCCCAGACCCCCCCACGAGATGTGTTCCAATACGTTCTGGCCCTCCGGAACCAGACCAGGAAGTTCCGAAAGCTGGCCGAGGCCAACCTGGAGGCCAGCCAAGAAGAAATGAAGCGCTGGTACGACCAGAATGCCACTCTGGTCGAGTTCCAGCCGGGCCAGCAGGTATGGGTCATGGCCCCCGTGAAGCCTGGCGCCCTCCAGGACAAGTGGACCGGGCCCTTCAAAGTGATTGAGCGGAAGAGTCCAGTCACGTACTTGGTGGACGTCCAGTCGCCCCGGGATCCCCTGCGGGTCCTACACGTGAACCGCCTCAAGCCTCACTTCGTACGGACAGAACTGAGCCTCCTGCTGGCCACCGATGACCGGGCCGAAGATGAGTCCGATCCCCTCCCGGACCTCCTGTGTGTCAAGGAGAAGGATGGCTCTGTAGAGGGAGTGAACCTCTCCCCATCCCTCACTGACCAGCAACAAGCGGACTGTCGCCAGCTCCTAGGACAATTCTCCGACCTCTTCTCCCTGATCCCCCGAGTCACCGACTGGTGTGTCCATGACGTGGACACCGGGGACAGCCCGCCAGTAAGACACCGAGCCTACCGAGTCCCTGACCGAGTCCGGTCCTGCATTCAAGCTGAAGTCTCGAAGATGTTGACCCTGGGGGTGATCGAGCTATCCGATAGTCCCTGGGCCAGTCCCGTGGTCCTAGTTCCGAAGGCAGCGGCCCCCGGTGTCGCCCCCGAGCTCCGATTCTGCGTGGACTACCGGGGGCTCAATGACGTCACCCGGGCCGATGCCCACCCCATACCCCGAGCCGACGAGCTCATTGA
This sequence comes from Triturus cristatus, assembly GCF_964204655.1. Taxonomy (NCBI): domain Eukaryota; kingdom Metazoa; phylum Chordata; class Amphibia; order Caudata; family Salamandridae; genus Triturus; species Triturus cristatus. The sequence goes on along the minus strand of NC_140594.1, from coordinate 540,918,427 downwards.
CCGACTCGGGGCGGCCCGGTTCCTCAGCACATTCGACCTCACCTGCGGATACTGGCAGATTGCGCTCACAGAGGAAGCCAAGGAGCGGTCCGCCTTCTCCACCCCAGATGGGCATTATCGCTTCCGCGTAATGCCCTTCGGAATGAAAAATGCCCCGGCCACCTTCCAGCGACTGGTGAATAGGTTCCTGGCCGGGATGGAACAGTTCAGTGCGGCCTATCTAGACGACATCGCTGTTTTCAGTTCCGGATGGAGTGAGCACCTCCAGCACCTCCGGAGAGTGCTAACCGCCCTGCACCAGGCAGGCCTCACAGTAAAAGCCAGCAAGTGCCAGATTGGGCAAGGATCAGTAGTCTACCTGGGGCACCAGGTCGGGAGCGGTCAGGTCGCCCCTCTACAGCCAAAGATCGCCGCCATCCTAGCCTGGGAACCACCCACCACCCAAACGGAGGTCCGAGCCTTCCTGGGCCTCACTGGCTACTACCGAAGATTCATCCGGGGGTATGGCAGCCTGGTTGGCCCCCTCACCGAACTCACATCAAAAAAACAGCCCAAGAGGGTGCAGTGGACGACTGCCTGCCAGGAAGCGTTCGATGCACTAAAGAAGGCCATGTGCACGGCCCCCGTCCTCCAGGCTCCCGACTACTCCAAGGAGTTTGTAGTCCAGACCGATGCCTCCGAGCATGGCATTGGAGCCGTCCTGTCCCAGGTGAATGACCAAGGCCTAGACCAGCCCATCGCCTTCCTCAGCCGGCGGCTGTTGCCCAGAGAACAGAGGTGGAGCACCATTGAGCGCGAAGCATTTGCCGTAGTCTGGGCCTTCAAAAAGCTGCGCCCTTACCTGTTTGGCACCCATTTCAAAGTACAAACCGACCATCGGCCCTTGCGATGGCTCATGCAGATGCGAGGAGAAAACCCCAAGCTACTGCAGTGGTCAATCTCCCTCCAGGGGATGGATTTCACCGTAGAACATCGCCCTGGTACGGACCACGCCAACGCGGACGGCCTCTCCCGGTTCTTCCGCCTCAGCGAAGAGAACCCCCCAAGATGATGGGTAGTTCTCTCCGGCTTTCAGCTGGGGGGGACGCGTGTTAGACCCGGCCTCGTAGCATGGCTCTTCCTGTCCTCGCACTACCTAACCTGGTACCAGGGACCCCAAGCACACGGCCCAGCCGATCCTTCCCACCAGAACACACACACGCAGCCCGGGCCTCCCCGTCCATGGCCTCTCTCCTTTCGGCCACCCCGGGCACGCGTGCCCACTTCGTGCACCAAGATGGCCGCCCGGCCCCAGCACAACCCGGGCCTAGAGGCGCCACTCCGGCTGGAGGACATCACGCTTCCAGGGGATGAGAGAGGGAAGAGCAGTTTCTATCGCACCTCTGAACTCCCATGGGACGATGGGTTTCGATCGGCCCTCCGGCCTCCCTGAGGGCTGGCTCCACGCCTGCTGGGTGTCTGGGACTCCTCCCGACCCGGCCCTGAAAGGATCAAAAGACAATAGCAGGAAACCTCGACAAGCGACCCCCAGGTGACAAGACCCCTGCCTGCACAGACTCCGGACATCAAAGAGGGGTCGACCTATAACAAGGGGTGCTCTGGGACTGTCCGGCAGATTCGCCTTGGAATATCTGAACCCTGCTGAGTGACTCGCGGCTCCCCGAAGAACGTAAGACCTCCGAACCTGTGCTTGAGCCCTGCTGAGTGACTCGCGGCTCCCTGAAGATCGTAAGACCTCCGAACTTGTGCTTGAGCCCTGCTGAGTGACTCGCGGCTCCCTGAAGATCGTAAGACCTCCGAACTTGTGCTTGAGCCCTGCTGAGTGACTCGCGGCTCCCCGAAGAACGTAAGACCTCCGAACTTGTGCTTGGGCCCTGCTGAGTGACTCGCGGCTCCCTGAAGATCGTAAGACCTCCGAACTTGTGCTTGAGCCTGCTGAGTGACTCGCGGCTCCCCCTGACTCTCTTTGGTCCCGCCGGACCCCACGACGACAAGCGTATCCCCCAGCTCGAGGATTGTGAGCTGTGTGCCGGGTACGCTCCTGCATTTGATCCGATCCCCCCAAAGACTGTCCCGCTACCTCCTACCCCCGCCAAGACTCTGTGAGCCCACGCTCTGCTTGTAAATATCTGCCTTGCTGATCATAAAGATCCTACCACTTCGATTTGATAAAGCTTGAATCCTAAGAACCCTCGGTGTGGTGTCTCTTTGTCGTGTGGTGCCAAGTGTACGATCCTAGGTACGAGATTCCTCCCCTGCGGAATCTCCCGCCAGTGCCCGGCTACGATACCTTGAGGGTGGGTCTCAGGACAGTCAGGGCCCCCTCCGGGCTCCCCTGAGGTCGCCTTCTAACAGATATTATCACCCCAATGTGCCCCAGCACACTACCTGCTCCTGGTAGGTCACTACTAGCAGAGGTAAAACAAAGATGTGGCACTGTTCTTTGCTCCCTAGTTTACCATGATGTGAAACAACTCTCTCAATAGCTGGTGTGTTCCAGCATTGTATAAAACAGCTTGTGATGTCAATTTTGAAGCAAAAAACATTGGATTCCAATATTTTTTCCAACTACCCTCCTATTTCTCTGCTCCCACATTTTGTGCAAATCTTTGAAAATTGGGTTAATATGAAATTAGTCACATACTGTGAGGATAATGATATGTATAATAAACATCAGTCTGGTTTTCAGTCTTACTTTACTAGGGAAACTGTGTTAATGGCTGTTACTAATGATCTCTAGATGCTGGGAATTCTGCGGCTCTTATATTTCTTGACCTGTCAACTGAATCAGACACGGTCTCACATACTACACTATTTAAAAGGCTTACTAGTTTTACTACCATTGCCCTAAGGGACAAGAAACTTGCTTGTTTGAATCATTGGGGTGAACAGAACTCCGGTGGTGCAGATGGTACCTTTTTTTATTCTGTCTTTAAGGACATTATCTGTGGGGTGTCAAAGGGATCTGTCCTCAGTCCAACCTTTTCAATACATATGTGCCCTCCTCAGCAGACTTCATTACTTGCTTTAGATTTAAATTCTATGGGTATGTGGATGATACCCATATCATCATCTGCATGGAAGGGTTACATTTTGCTAATTCAGGAGCAATTCAAGGGCTACATAGTTAGATTGGCTAGTTGAATGAATAACTCCTCTCTCTGCCTCAATTCTGATAGAAGTGCTAATTTTTGGAAACCCACTATCTGGTCTCATGAGTGGTGGCCCCATTCTTTCAGCGAATCCCCAGCAACTACAACTTCAGCTAGGAATTTAGGAGTTTTATTTTTATTTTAGTTTTTTGTGATGTGCATGAATCACCTCCTATGGTATATCTCAGTGCAGCAGGAACAAAAACGTGGGCAATGGCCTAGAATATTAAAATAGTTCAGTTATTAATAAGTTTCTAAAATTGGGATGGGCAGTACATTCTCGTAGGTGTAGGGAAAGTTTGTTCCAAAGGCCGGGGCTAGAAATGTAAATGCACAACCTCCTAAGAGGGATTTCTTGATGCGAGGTACAGTAAAGTAGTAATTTGTTTGTAGATCTTAAAGACCTTATTGGTCGATAGGGAATACGTTTTTTCATCAAGTAACTGGGTCCTTTGCCATTAAGCCCTTTGTGCACTAGGCAGCAGATTTTAAAAGTGATTTGGTTCCTCACAGGCAGCCAGTGCAGTGCCAGCAGTAAAGAAACTGAGGCAGATCTTGCTGGTAGATTGTAAATTAGGTGAGCCGCTGTATTCTGAACCACGTGGAGTGTATCTAGGAGAGATTCGTTGACCACGGCCAGCAGGGCATTGCCATAGTTTAGGCGACTAATCAACAGCGCCTGTACTAAGGTCTTGAGTACTGCAAGTGGGAGCATTGGGAAAACTCTTCGTAGTAGCCTCATAAGATGAAAGCAGGTGGCAGTGGTAGACATCACCTGATCTTTCATAGTTAGGTTCTGGTCTAATTTTATGCCCCCATTTTTCATTGAGGATTTAGGAATAGGTGCCACTCCCAATTCAGGTGGCCACCACTCAGGGGACTATAACAATTGAGCAGCACGAAGAGCATTATTTCAGTTTTTCCACTATGTAGCTTGAGAAAATTTGCAGCCATCCAGGCTGTGACAGCTTTCATGCCCTTCATAAAATGGTCTTTTGTCTCGGACAAATCTTTTTCAAAAGTTAGCAGAAGTTGAGTATTTTCCGCATATAAAATAGGTATGAAACCACGGGCTCTTACAATGTTTGCAATAGAGGTAAAATATATATTAAACAGTGTGGGGCTCAGACAAGAGCCCTGGGGCACTGCCTTTTGAATTATGATGGTGCATGTCCTAAATGGTCCCAGTTGAATAGTCTGAGTTTGGTCAGAAAAATATTTCTGAACCACTGTATCCATATAAATCTTGAATGAGATATTGTATCGAAGGCCACTGACAAGTCTAACAGCACAAGCATAGATGGTTGATTTTTGTTTAGGCTGCTTCTAATATGGTCTGTAACAGCTAAGAGTGCAGTTTTGGTGCTATGCATAGGTCTAAATCCTGACTGAGATGGATCCAGGATCCTGTTAGATTCAAGGTACTCCACCAGTTGTTTATTAATATGGCTTATTATTTTACTTGCCCAGGGATGAAGCAGTATAGAGTAAAAATGTGATACATCTGTAGCAGGAAAGTTGTTTTTTTCCAAATCGGAATGACCTAAGCAGCATTCCACTCAGCTGGAATTTCGCTCATGCTCAATGGAAGGTTCAGTAATGAACTTATAGGTGAGGCCCGCTGATAGAATAGCGTTGCTGCTCTCTTGGCTGGGATAAGATCCAGATGAGAGCCTTATTTAACTGCTTTCAGAACGAATAGAGCAGACTCCAAATTAAAAAGGGCTAACTTCTCTAAAGTACAGATGCAAGTATTCTTACCAACAGCGCATATAGGTTCCGAGTTTATGTGGTATGTCAAGCTTGTAAGATCATAAATTAAGTTTACTATTTCCTCTAGATGGTCTTCAATCTCGTCGCAGAGCATTTGCGAAGGGGCACAGTTTGTTATTCAGGCCTGGGGACTAATGAAGGAATTAAGGGGTTTGAAAAGTTCTTGGAGGAATTTCCAGCTTCCTTAAGTTGCAGATATAATTTTTCCTCGCTTTTCTGATGTCACTGTGAGAGTGCACTAGAGATTTCTTATAGGCTTCTTGGTTACTATGGTTGGGAGTTGTTTGCCATCATCTCCAATTTATTGCATTGGGTTTTCTCTTTGCGTAAATCCGAAGTGTACCAAGAAGCATGTGGAGTTTGTCTTGTCGAAGAATGAATTTTCATGGGAGCCAGTATATCAATAGCGGTATTCAGAGATGTATGGAATAATCTAATTGCTTCCTGCATGTCCACAGCTTTCTCTATGTTAGGGGTGAAATATTCTTTAGTGAAAGAATTAGGATACATTTTATGCCATTGTCTGCTTTAGTTTGGCTTGGAAGAGTCATTACAAGGTGCAGCTGTGTGTGCCGATGATATGTGGAAGTTGATTAATGCGTGGTCAGTCCGTAAAGGATGACATGGATGTTCACAGGACAGAAAGGGGAAGTTAGTGAAAATCAGGTCAAGCGTATGACCGGCAATATGAGTGGATCCCATAACAGATTGTTTAGGACCTAAAGAAGCAAAATCAGTGTGGTGTTGTTCTGCCTCTGAATTAGAAGGATCATCCATATGGACGTTAAAGTCACCAAGTAAAATAAAAGTATTAGAGGACAGTGCCTGCATTGCAATGAGTTCCAGAAGTTTATGAATGTAAGGTCCTAAAGGGCCAGAAGGCTGATAGAAAAGAGCCACTTTCCAGCTACTCTGGGGCTAGAAGTCAATTTTAAAAACACATATCTCCACCCATACCTCGTAGATGGATTCAATGATAGTAATTTTTAGCGAATTAATATAGATAATTGCTCATCCTCCAAATTCCAGTCTAATCTTAATATATTGTAGTTAGAAGGTAAGGCCATGGCAATGGCGGGGGTAGAGTGAAGTTTTAGCCAGGTCTCCATAAATAAAAATAAAAGAAACTAGTGTGGTGTACTTAATCATGTCCCTGGTTTCAAATTTTTGCTTAGTCAGCAATCTGATATTTCAGAGGAAATATTTCCATGTATCGGTGGACCCAGTATGTGAGTTAGAGGGGACAATGTGAGTATGATCCTTAGGGTCCAGAGAATTCATAGTGGTCATAGAGAGTACGCCTGTGTTAGTCAGCTTATGGCTTTGGAAATGGCAAATACAAGTGAAAGAGCCTTCGAGGGCGAGTATTAGACTCTGTGTGGCAATATGGGCGAATGATAGAATTATTAGCATGGTGACCTATATTAGTTAGTTCCTCTGATGACTGGGTACTTCTGGTGCTGTTTCTTATTTCTGAGGCACAAGATGCAGGGGTTCTGGCTCCTGGTGCGGACGGGCTTGCCTTTGGCACACCCATTACTCGCTTACGCTGCGCGCGTCCACTGCCCTTCAGAGCAGCCATCTCTTGTATAGGGAAATGTATAAGGCAACTAGCCTGCTAAACCCCCATGGTCCCAGAAGTGAGGGAAATCACCTGCTCTCTCCACATCAATTGGAATAACCAGCAGTGGACCAGAGAGCAAACCGAGGAGGAAAAACTGTTCCCACAGGTTTGCTCAGTAACGGAGGTCAGTGAATATTTAAAATAGAGTATAAAAACTATGTGAAATAAAAGACAGGCAGTCAGGCACACAGAAACCAGTCTGCTACTTGCCTGCAATAATGTTCACATTTTGTTTGACAACAGTCTCTCATCTGAGTTGCACAGTAATAATTCAATGTCAAATAGTTTACTACTCTTTAGACAACTCTGGAAGATTATTCAGCTTATTCCGCATAATTCTAGACAATTTCTGGTGCAACATGTGGCCCTTAGTGGACTACTGTAATATCCTATAATTGGGATTCCTGAGTATCTTACCAGGAGGCTACAACTTATACAGAATCCAGCAGCCAGACTGATCTTTGGTAAGTGAAGATATGCTAGCCTTTCCCTCCTTCACAGGCAGCTTCAGTGGCTGCCTATTAAGGGGAGATGCCAGTTTGAAGCCCTTTGTTGGGGCCACAAAGCTCTTTATCTGACAACTAGGGGTTCAAATGTCTAAGATATGTTCACAAGATCCTGCCACTCTAGACTACTACGGTTTTATTCTACCGGTCCAAATATCACTCCAAGTACATCTGGGCGGGAGGGCTTTTCTGTGGTACTGCCCAAACCTAGGACAAGGGAGAGGAGGAGGAGGCAGAGGAGGAGGCAGAGGGAGAGGGAGTAGAGTTATGTTGTCAAGTTGTTTAGTAACATAGAATGTTACTAAGCATGACACTTTTGGAATGTTACTCTGTACATTCTTGTAATGTGTATGTTCAAGGATGTAGCTGTTCCATCGGAGTTGGAGGTGGACATGCTGGGAGATGGTCATGTCTATCTGTGCTCCTTGGCTGCAATAAATGAAATAGCAAATACCTCGGAGTGGATTGTTTTCTTCATAACACTGATGACGAAATCTGAGGAGCGGTTTTCTTGAACCTACGCATTGGCCAATTACGGAAAATCCTTTTTCTTTCAAAGGAGGTTACTGGTCTTGTGCATTTCATACTCTACATGATCTTATATGAGGAAAGGTCTTCTGCACCTTAATACCCAAGTATTGCATGTGTTTGTGCTTATTTCTGGCAATTTGTCACAACCTTCTAGCTTACTGTGCGCACTTTCCTGCACGAGATCCTGGTGGTGACAGTTGTCGGCATGTGTGGATATATATTGTGAGTGCTTCTGTTATTTGGAGTCCAGAGTCCCTGCTTTTCGTGTGCAACTCACCTGCAATAGATTCCCTGTTTCGTGCTGGCGAGTTCTGTTGTTTTTTTATGCTTTATGTAGTAGGGAACAATGTATAAGGAAGTGATATCATAGCGCGGGGTCACGCAACCTGACCTCGCATAGCAGCTATTTTTGATGTCTACATAAGGCATTGGAGACGATAGATAATTACAGCATTTCACTACACTCGTTAAGGATTACCGGATTTCCTACAGATGATTTGTGCACAGTATTTTTCTCTTCTTAAATTCATTTTGGTTAATTCATTGTTAGAACAGTTATCTCCTGCTTGGGAATTTCAACCGTTTTTTTGGTGGGCTCTGAGTGTGTGGTAAGGACACTGGACGAGTCCACTCACCATGAGTAATCAAAGTTAAAATATTAGCCCACCAACGGCAATTGGGCTACAGCTTCAGAACCTTCCCTCAAATGGTTGAAATGGAAGGCGCATTTCACAAACTACATCAAAGCTGCGGAGGAAGCAGGAAAAATGGTGCCATTGCAGGAGAAAAAATTACTTCTATATTCTTTAGGATGTATAGGGTTGAAAGTATTCCAAGAGATGACCAAAGCTAATGTGCTTGGTGAACCTAATGTATATGCTTTAGCGATATTACACCTTGGTAATTATTTTGCACCTATGGTTTGTATGGGAATAACAAGATTTATGTTCTTCTAGAGGAAACAGGGCAAATCAGAAACTGTTGATGAGTATGTGTCTGATATTAAAAAGTTGGCTTTGGGTTGCAGATTTAGAATGTTACAAGACAAGCAAATTATAGATCAGGTAGTCATGTATCCTAGTAATCCAGCCATACAGGAGACTCAGGGTTAATGGCGATGCATCATTAGAAGACATCCTTGCTATAGAGCACAACGCAGAGATTTCTAGCAGGTTTGCTAGTGCTATGAAGCAGGAAGTCATCGAAATTGTAGGCAGAGTTAACAATACTATAGAAAAGATTGATTGATTATAGAAAAGATAAGGATCATTTACACACGGTACAGACTAAATGAAAGGCAACATTCAAGCAAAGTGTTATAGGTGTGGTAGTATGGAGCACCTAGCATTTAGGAGGGATTGCTCTGCTATCAAAAAAAATATGGCAATTATTTAATTATAGGCTATTTATCTAATGTCAAAATTGTAAACAGTGGTGAGGAAGGTGGCACGAAAGGCGAGACTGATGAAGATTTAAGCAGGGCACAAGTGCTATAAAAAGAAGTGGGGGGACTGACAATATGCAAATGACCTCATGACGTCACATGCTGAACGTGTCCTGGTGTCTGAAAATTACACCGGGACACGTTCAGCATATTTCTGTGGGGCCCAGCTTCTTGGCAGGGGGGACGGCGTCCACCCTGTGAAAAGAGTGGGGGGACGCCGTGTACCTGCTTGTACCCCCCACTCGAGCCCTGGATTTAAGTGATATGTTCACAAGTGACAGGGATGAATGTACATAATAATCTTGTACTTAATGTTACTGATAATAATTGTAAGAACACGCCAGAATGTTGAATGGTAGTTGGTGACGTGAACATAAATGTTTATGCAGATGCAGGTTCCCCATACACGATCATAATTGAGGACCTGTGAGAGTCTTCTTTCATCAAAAAGTGGGTAAACAGTTATTAGAAACAGACATATATCCAGAAGGGTTTTGTGGTGAAACCATTGATTTATTGGGTTACCTCTGGTTTACCTTCAAATTTAAGGGCAGGAAATGGGGAGGTAAATTGTACATTACTAAGATAGATCCACAAGTCCTAGGTTGGTTCGACCAGAAGCAATTGCACATTGTCCTAGGCCCAAACAGTAAAGAGCAAGTATTGGTGGTTGATGAGAGTACTGGTATGGGGAATATTATGCTGAAACAATTTCCAAGTGTATTTGGTGATGTTTTGGGCAATCTTCAGGGTTTCAAACACAAAATAATTCTTAAGGAGAATGCTATACCTAAGGCACACAAGTGTCCCAATATTCCTATACTAGTGAGGAATGAAGCATCAAATGAATTGGATGAGTTAGTTGCTACACACATAATATAACCCATTGAAGCATCGGAGTGGTTTTTTCTCATAGTTCTAGCCAGACTGAGCAATGGAAAGATTAAGCAGTGTTGATTTGAGACTTTTAAATAACAACATAGTGATAGACAGATTCCACTCCCAAAAATTTATGAGATGGTGACTTGCCTGAAAAATGGTAAATGGTTTTCCACAATTGGCCTTCCGGTGGCTTATCACCAGATTTCATGGTCACCAGAATCTATGAAACTTACCTCATTCATCACTCCATTTGGATGTTTCCAATTTAGGTGCATGCCTTTTGGTTTTGCATTGGTGGCTGCTGTTTTTCAGCAGTTAATGTTCCAAATGTTCAGCAAGGAACAAGGTGTCACCTTTTTCCAAGATGGCATCTTGTTTGTGGTTCCAACAAGGAGGAGCATGCATCCAGGTTAAGCAGGGTTTTAAGCATTTTAGAGGGAAAAGGTCTTACTGTCGAACACACGAAGAGCAAGTTTGCTGAAAGAAGCGTTACCTACCTAGGGCCTGTTATTGATGAGTCAGGTGTTAAACCAAAACCTGTTTTGGTGTATACTATTGTGGAAGCTCCTACACCCATGAGTAAAGGGGATGTTAGATTGTTCCTTGGAATGGCAGAGTTTTGTTCTAAATATGTTCCCAACTTTGCAGAAAAGACATTTAACATCCGCCAATTGCTAAAAAAGAGCAGTGCATTCAGTTAGTCTTCTGATTGTGAGGGGGAATTTAAAGCCATTAAATTGGCAAGTGCAAATGCTACAGCTTTACATAGTTTTGACCCATCTTTGGACAGCATTATCGCCACTGATGCTACTAACAAAGGTTTGGGGTGGGGGCGTGGTTTGCCGCGCCGCGGAATGGTCGCTCTTTGAGTGAACTCCGTCGGCCGGGAAGACATCCTGCATTTAACCTGCAATGGGAGAGCTGCTGAGGTGCCTGCTAGAGCTCCCCGGGTTGTGGAGAGTCAGCAAACCCAAAAACCGGAGCTCCTGATGCTCGGGCTTATTCCTGGACCAAGCTGTGCGGCCTGGTGTTACGCCGCCGGAAGCCCGCCATCTGGGCTCCCTGGCGTGGCTGGGCTGTTTGCAAAATCGAGCCGGCGGCTGCCGCGGTGACTCAGGCCCTGCCCCTGTGGAGTGGCGTGGCGGCCTAAAAACATTACCCTGGCGGCTTTGTGCAACAAGATGGGCCCGTTGGCTGCGGAGGACTGAGGTGTGCCCAGATACCGTGTGGCTGTGCCAGAGGTCACCGAAGACACACTGATCATGCGGCCGCAGCCACCATTTTGCATCCGTGAACGTCGAGGTGGCGGAATGGGCATGGCCTAGCCTGGTGAGTGTTTAAAGACATGCGGTGGCCGTAGTTGGCGATACGTATGCGGTACTTTGGCTGTGGGAGTTTGCCATTGTTAAGGAAGTCTGGCGAGGCGCGTAAATATTGGTGGGGAGCCCGTCACCCATGTAAAGGCCCTACGCACCTGCTGTCCCCATCATCGAACTCCCTCCTTCTCCTTGAACCATGCTACCTGGGGCAGAGGTTCAGGATCGGCTGATCTACTGCGCGGCTTGCCGCGCACTCGCCACAGCGGCTGCCAAATAGGACACGATAACAACACCGGGACTTGATACACAGCTGGGGGCGTTTGGTGTGGCTGGATATGCCCTGTGTGCTGCTGGGACTTGGTGCTCACTGACAACCGTGCATTTGTAATCTTTGGTTCCAGAGATTGCCGCTGCCTCTACCGCGCCATCTCATCACTGGTTGTGGTGTTGGCGGGCCTAGATTGGAGTCTTGTGGACACGGACTACGCCTCGTCCTGTGTGATCCCTAAAATGTGGTCTGGAACTGTATTGGTGACCAAGAGGCCCCGATATCTGACTTGTGCCCCTCACTTGGTGACCAGTTGTGAGGCTGAGGGCCTGATAGGCACAGGTGTAGACATCATTGTGCTTAGTGCGCATTCCTAGCCACCGGAAACATGGCGAAACAGGATGCCAAGCAACCTAAATTAACTTTTGAGAACAAACGCGCCACAAGACATACAGAGCCGGACTCGGATACGCAGGGGGACGGTCAACATGAGTCATTGGCAGAAGATCAAGGGGAAGATCTGCCGTCCCTTATGCTGGAGATGCGCTCCAGCTTGCATAGCATCGACACCAAATTGGATACCCTGACTGCACAGCTAGATTCTGTCAAGACGCAAGTGGCGACGCATGAAACTCGACTAGACATGCTGGAAAATCGTCAAATGGAGTTCCATAAATTCCAGGTGGACACTAAAGAGCAGTTGCTACATATGGATAAGTTTCTTGGGATCATCAGGGCCAAGAATGATGATTTGGGGGCGAGGTCCAGAAGGAACAACCTTCGCATTACCGGAATCCCAGAGACTACCGCCATTTACAAGATGGAGACTTTTGTGTCGGATCTCCTACACAAACTCTTTGATCCTCATCTGTCATCAGTATTCGTAGTGGAGAGGGCACATAGATCTCTGGGGCCTAAGCCTGCCGTTGGTGCGACACCCAGACCAATCCTGGCAAAGTTGTTGAATTATCAGGACCGCGATCTTATTCTGCGATTGGCCAGGGAACAAGGCCAGATATCTCACATTGGTAACAATATTTCCTTTTATCCGGACTTTACTCCAGTGGTCCAGGTAGCGCGTCGGGAGTTTCTTCCCGCCAAGCGCATTCTTATGCAGATTCCATACTCCCTGCTATACCCTGCTAAGCTAAAGGTTTCACACGACGGTACCGCAGATGCAAAGTCCGCCTTAGAGTTCGCCAAACATGTCGGTGGGAAAAAGCTTAAAGACTCCAGAATGACAGGGAAATCTCCAAAGGATCATCTCAGTGACAATGACTGGCCGGGTATTCCGAGAATATGCTAACTGTATAACTGTGTCTTAATAGAGTCAGATAGGGGCTAACATGTCTTTGGGTCCTTATTTTCAATTTTCTAGTTTTCACCTCTATATGGTTTTGATATGTGGTTCCCTGTGGCTCCGCAGCCTGAGGACTTCTTATAGAACTCACTATTGGTAATATATGCTGACAGCCTCTCTGCAGTACTCCCGGCCACCCTGTGCGAACAGGGGAGTTGCCGGTGCTTCCATGCCCTCATGGGAAGTTTCCCTTTATTGCAAAGTAGTTCTTTGTTTTTCTGGTTTGGGAAGGGTAATCTACAACCTGATTGGGGGGTTGGAGTGGGAGGAGGGCGGTGGGTAGGGAATGTTCTATTGTTCACAGCCAGTATGTTTGTCAGTCATTGGTCAGGTCGTTTGAACTACACTTGGGTGGGGTTGCGTTGCCACCGCTCATGACACATATGTGGGCTTAATACACAAGATGACACGCTAACACTGTAAACTTCCTTACATGGAACATCAGAGGGCTGAATGACAATAGGATGGCTAGATTAGTGCATGCATATTTAGCTAGGCACAATATTGATGTTTGTCTATTGCAGGAAACACATCTCAATGTTACACCATCACAGAGGCTTCGTCACAACAGGTGGGGTACTGTGTATTCCTCCGTGTATACTAATTATGCCTGTGGGGTGGCTGCGTTGATTAGGCGGGGAGTGGACTGGCGAGAAGCCTACACAGGTCCTGAGGGGAGGTTTCTTCTCATAAGTGGCATTCTGAGCGGCATTTCACTTGCGATAATAGCTGTGTACGGCTCCAATGTAGACTCACCAGAATCTTTTCACGACATTTGGACTAAGGTCAAAACGACAGGTTATACTACAATATTGTGGGTGGAGATTTTAATGCTATTTTAAATGATGAACTGGACAGACATGGTGCTGCTCGTTCCCTACATCCAAATGCCAGTGCCACCTTACACAGCATCATGTCTGATGGTGATCTAATTGATATTTGGCGGGGACGACACCCGCTACTTAGAGAAGGTACGTGTATCTCTAGCCATCATAGGGCCAGGCCTCGGTTGGACTTCTGGTTGGTCTCACGAGACATAGCCACATGGTCCTTGGAAGTCTCGCATTTAGCACGCTCCCTATCTGACCATGCCCCCTGCTTGCTGAGGTTACAAATCCCCGGTGCACCACCCCCGTGCCTTTACTTGGCGCCTTCCACCACATGCTCTACTTGACGAGGCCTTTAAAGAGGAAATACGTTTGGACATTCAAGATTACTTCACTCATATAGAAAACCAATTTTATTCCACTAATGAGCTAGAAACTGCCACCCTCCTTGAGGCTAAGCTGTTGGAATTTGCCGAAGAGGCCCAACATGAGGTCAAGTTCCTGGGCAAATAAACTGAGGCGTGGGGGTATGGCGAGGGCGATCGCCCGGGCCGCACACTGGCTGGTAGGATCCGCTACTCTAGGTCCGCCATGTTTATACACAAACTTCATACTACTCAAGGGGACGTCATCAGGGGACAGACTGGCATCCTAGATGCTTTTTCTGACTTCTACTCTCACCTCTACACTGCTACCCAACGAACATGCTCTGAGGGGATGCAAGACTTCCTCGATTCCATTGCCCTGGTCTGGTTTAATCACAACCATAGAGAATATATGGATCTCCCCATTACAGTTGAGGATGTAGCTCAGATTATAAAGGGCCTGCCACTCGATAAAGCTCCAGGCCCGGATGGCCTGACCACCTCATTCTATAAGACCTACGAGGAGGAATTGGAGCCTCTGTTATTGGCGGTGTATGAGGAAGCTCTGGAAGTGGGTGTTCTACCTAAGTCCATGAGGGAAGCAATAATTATTACCCTGTTAAAACCCGACAAGTCAGAAATGGAGATCGATTCCTACAGGCCGCTTTCACTCATAAACGTGGATGTTAAAATTCTTTCAAAGCTGATTGCAAATCGACAACAGCCTATGCTCCCCATGATAGCACTCCCCGACCAGTCAGGGTTCATTCCTGAGAGGTCGACCGCTCACAATTTGCAAACCATCTTCTCTGCGCTGCATTATCTTCATCCAACAGTGGACGCTGCCGTTGTCTTCCTCGATGCCACAAAGGCATTTGATACGCTTGAGTGGCCTTATTTATTTGCCATTCTAAATCGCATGGGGTTCAGCCCACTTTTCATTAACCGTATCACGTTGTTGTATACTTTACCAGCGGCCCGGATTAGGGTGAACGGCTTGCTTTCTGATCCATTCCCGATTTCACGTGTTACCAGGCAGGGGTGTCCGCTTTCTCCCTTGCTATTCGCCATTGCGATGGAGCCCCTAGCCGCCCGCATTAGGCAACATCACACAGCCCGTGGCATTGGCTTTAGCACTAGAAGCCTGCTCATTTCTCTTTATGCGGATGATGTGACATTATACATAATTGACCCCGAGGAAAACCTAGACCCTGTCCTTAGAGAGTTTATCCGATTTGGGGGACTAGCCGTCATCTCAGTTAACTGGGAAAAGTCGGTGGTGTTTCCTCTGATGGATGGCACGCCCCAGGTGGTATCTGAATATCCTTTGAGATGGGAGGCCAAGGCAGTTAAATATTTGGGCGTATGGGTGAGTCGAGATACGCAGGAGATATGGAAACTAAATTTTGGTAGGGCGGTTACCTGGCTTGAAGAAAAGATTAATATTTGGTCCAAAATGCCATTGTCATTGGCCGGGAAGATAGCATTGGCCACAATGGTTATTCTACTGAAGTTTTTATATCTGGTTTGTCAATATCCCACTTCCTCTCTCACAACAATGTTTTAACACCCTTAAATCGCAGTTGATTGCCCTGGTTCGGGGGTCATGCCAGGGTGTCCTGGGACCTACTGACTCTCCCGTTGTGAAGGGGGCTTGGCGGCGCCAGATATGCATTTATGCGCATTATGCGCTCTGGCCCAATTTCTGCATTATTGGGTCCATCCGACGCCCTACCAGCCCCATATGGCGGTTGAGATCAATGCGGTTGCCCCTGTTCCGATTCAGGTTGCACTGTACCAGGCCCCACGGCGCCAACACGGAGACATAGATACAGCTGAGACTCTGCGGTGGGTTTGGGGAGAGTTGCGCAAAAGAGACGGCACTCCGCTGTTATATGCTCCTTCCATTCCGCTGGCACAGAATCCAATGCTGCCCTGTATTTGAGATGGAGTCAGTAAGGCCCTCACTCATGATATGAACCTACACACGTTTGCGAATCTGTATCCTGGAGACACATTCAGACTGCCTCCTGAGGCAGATAGGACGATATCTTTAGCAGAGCTTTTTTTATATCATAAATTGCGAGCAGCATGTCGTCCACTATGGGATGGCTTCCCTACAGCTCCTCCATCGCTACCTGCACTGGAAAATGTGTTGAAATCTTCCTCTTCCAAAAAACTCATCACACGTATATATACCCTAATGCAAAACACAAACCCATTGGTGAAACCTAAATCCCTCCAGTGCTGGAATAGCGAGCTTCCCACTCCACTAACTGAGGCCCAATGGGATTTTTGTTGTTGTCAGCTGACTGAACTCTCCCCAACTTATAGATTACATTTGATCCACTTCAAATACCTGCACAGATACTACAGGACACCTGTGAGTCTGTGTCGCATGAAGCTCAGGTACAACAACAGTTGCTGGCGATGTAGATACACCCCGGCCTCATTTCTATATGTGGCGTGGGACTGCCCACAAATAGCCAAATTCTGGTCCGAAATCTTTATAGCAGTGAACCAAATCATTGGAAGAACTGATGCTCCGTCTCCAGTACTGGGCCTATTGGTGTATGTCAAAGACACTCTGTCTAAGCAGCGTAAATTACATGCTCTCCTACTGCTCTTTGCCAAGTGACAGGTTGTACTCCACTGGGGGAGGAAGAGAGTGCCCTCAGTCAAGGGTTGGATAAATGATGTGACATATGGCCACACACAGCTGAGCACATTTTGGGAACTTATGCCCCTGACCTCAAGTACCCGTAACATATGGGAACCCTTTTTGACCTGGGCTCAAAATCAGCCTGAATCTTCGACACTTGCACACACGGAGGCCGAAACAGTGGTGGTGTGAGCCTTTTGTTGCCTGTCTCTTTCACTGCCATTTTAACTATTTTTACATCTTTATTGCCCATGGGTGGGGCCTGCTTGTCCCTTTCCTGGTCCTGCACCCTCCATAGATTGTCAGATAGCATTATGTTCTACACTGTAGATATATGCCTGAAGTTGTTGTCACTGTACCTGTTTCGATGTGTGGTATAGGCGAGCGACTCAATGTTATTACCAAACTCATGTAATTTTTATCATGACTGCTATATTCTTTATGTCACTGTAACACCATGCTGGCTTCTTTGTATTCCTTTTGTTGTAAACTCAATAAATAAATAAAAAAATAAAAAATAAAAAGGTTTGGGTGCAGTTCTGTCCCTAAAGGATAGTAATGGGAAGGAAAATATTATTGTTTATGCTTTTAGATATCTTTCTCTGTGTGAAGAGACGTATCCAATCATTGAAAGGGAAGCTTTATCATGTGCATCAGCTTTGGAACATTTCAAATACATTTTTGGGGGAAAATCCTGTACACTTCGATGTGACCATAAGCCTTTGGTCAAAATCCTAATGATGGAGGGTGCTACCATGGCATCTGCAAGACTTGCAAGAATATCAAGGTGAATGCAACATTTTGTGTACATAATGACATATGCCTGATAAGGATAATGTGGCAGCTGATTTCCTTTCAAGGATACCGATCATGTTGGAAAAGTGTGAGGATGAGGAATGGAATGGATTCCACGTAGCTCCATTTCAAGACCAAGGATTTTCAGCACTTGATAAAAGTTGATGGGCATCGGAATGTGCAAAGGATTTGATGATCCAAGAGGTATTATCATACATGCTTGATGGATGGCTGAGGAAGGACTCCTTGAATGCCTCTATAAAACTACTTTGGGAGGTGAGATTTGAATTGGCAGTGGAAGGAGATACCTTAACCAGAGGTGAAAGGATTGCTCCTCCTGAAGATTTGCACAGCATGATTGTGGAGTTGTGCCATGAAGGTCATTCAGGATTTTTCAGAACCACGTCTATTATGAAGAGATTATTCTGGTGACCTAGGATGGATTTTTGTGTGGAAAGAGTTGTGTGTGAATGCAGTGCATGTGCTTCTGCTGATAAATCCTTGTGGTCCTTTCACCCTCCTATGAGTCCCTAAAGACCCTTGGGAGATAGTGGCCATAGACATTATGGGACCTACTAGGGAATCATGTCAGTATTTAATTGTATTGGTAGATTTATTTTTTAGATGACCTGTAGTCAAGGTGGTTGGAAGTGTGGATTTTGATGCTGTGTTGGAATGTTTAAATGAAGTGTTTACTTCTGAAGGTATTCCTGTGTCCATTGTCAATGACAATGGGGTACAATTTTTAATTGCCAAGGCATATTTTGAAACGCTGTAAATGAAACACAGAACCACATCCTTATACGACCCAAGAGGGAATGGAATTGTGGAAAGGTTTAACCATGCTCTGAAAGGCACCATTCAATTGGCTATTAAGAGCAACCAGGATTGGCTCACTCTATTGGGTAAAACGGTATCGGCATACCGGGTCACATGCAATGATGCAATGAGTTTACCTACTTTTATAAGGAGGGGTAGGAAGCCAAGATCTAAGTATACCCGGAGTTCGTTGTTCTCCATGATGGTAGAATCATGGTGTTTGGATGAAGTAAGGAACCGTATGGAAGCTGTGCACGATCCATGTAAAGAATAATATGATGTTCAACATGGAGTTAAGGCTCCTAGTGTTAAAGTAGGTGATTCGGTGCATGTTAAGAAACCGGGTATAGTTCCCAAAGGTGAGAGCCAATACTTTGAACCAGAAGAAGTTGTGGAACTTTAGCAGACTGCTGTCAGATTGAGGGATGGAAAAGTGTGGAATTTAAATAGGATTGCTATGGGCAGAAAGGCTGGTTGTAATATTGATGGGTAGTTTGACTGGTTACATGAGGGAGTTGGGAAGGATGGTGGAAATATGATAAATTGTGAACATATGTTACAAGGAAAGATTACCCAGGTAACCAGAAGAGATGGTAAGGGAGAAATTGAGGATTATTCATCAAATGCAACAAATGATAGAATCACTGTGCCAGCTCAGGAGCACGAAGGTACACATTAATTTAGGACTGACTGTACCAGTTCACAGAGGACTGAGGATTCCATGTCTGAACATTCGAAAGGAGGAGGAAGCCTCCAGTTTGGTTGAAGGATTACATTGTTAGTAATAAATAAATAATCCCCTTAGTCAATTTTTCAGGAAAGATATTGTGGCACAGGTCTGTGAAAGTATACAGTTAGTTAATTGCCACTGATCACCTTTTGTATTAGAGCTGTTTTGTTGATAGTTTATTTTCTTTTTTCCTCATTTGATTTTTTTAAAAATTCTGATTGTTATTTTCTTTTGATGGAAAGGATTGGATATGTTACGTTGTCATGTTGCTTAGTAACATGGAATATTACTAAGCATGACACCTTTGGAATGTCACTCTGTGAATTCTAGGAATGTGTATGTTCAATGATGTAACTGTTCTAGGGAAGTTGGAGGTGAACAGGCTGGGAGATAGTCATGTCTACCCGTGCTTCTGGTCTGCAATTAAGGAAATGGCAAATACCTCAGAGTGCATTGCTTTCTTCATAACAGAGAGGGAAGAGAGGGAGGGGGAGGAGGAGGAGAAGGAGAAGAGGGAGTAGGATGGGGAGAGAGAGAGGTAAGGTGAAATGTAAGGTAAGGTAAAAGGAAAGGTAAGGTAAAAGGGTGTCACAACAAGCAAACATCAAGGCTATGTTCACCAAGGAATCGCTGTACCACCGAACCCTTAAGAAAGTCTATTTATACATCTGGAAGCTTGCCAAAATGTTAGTGCTTGATGTCCTCCCTTTTGCTTTTATGGAATGAGAAAAACAGTTTCTTGAATTTGTGGAGACCCGCTGCCCAAATAGGAAGGTTTCATGTTGGACCTATTTTTCCACTATTCCTGTGCCCGCACTGCACATCACATACTACAATTGTCTGGCAAGGCTTTGAAGGTCAGTGCTGTTCACTCCATCCACCGCAGTATGGACATGTGGACCAGTTGTCAAGAAACAGACTACATGTACATCTCTGCTCATGGCATCTCCTTCAAGGGAGCGAAGTAATGGCAAGGTGCTGGTTTCACCACTGATGATGATCTTTGGGGGATGCTGTGGCATGATCACACACAGCTGCCAACATCATGCACAAAATGAAATACTAAAGTCTACAAATGACTTCAGAGGTCCCAGCACTGAATGCATTGCCCCTGACATTGGAAGTAATGCTGTCAAAGCCATGGTTGGTGCAGGATACTTCAGTGTCCTGTGTTTAGCCTATTGCATAAACCTACTTGTGCAAGAATTCCTCAAACAATACGTAGCCAGAGACCTACTGGTCACCTGTCAAAAAATTGTCATTCATTTTATAATTTCATACAGTGCCTGGAAGCAGCTCAGGATATATTCAACAAGCTAGTAGAGCCATCATACAGGAGGTGCTGAAAGGTTGTAACTCAAGCTACTTCCCACTATAACACCTGTTTGAGCAGTGCAAGTCTATCTATGTTTATGTAATTCTGAGATGGAGTGCATTTGCCAAAGCCATGACAATAGAGATGGTTAAGTGGGGGCTAGTGGAGTGTCTAATTCAAATGCTACTTCTTTTTGAGATGATGACACAGGAAATCAGGGAGGAGGAAAGAAATCTGAGCCAAGCTATTCTATTGTTGCACTGCTGCAGGACCATTTTGAGAAGGTGCAACAAATATTTATTAATGTCAATGAAATAGCAGCTGCTTTGTTGAAAAGCTTAATCTTTCACCAGAACACTAATTAAAGGCTGCAAAACAGATTGTCTCATTCTAAGACTACATCTATGCCGAGAGAATAGATCCACAATGCAATAATGCATTTCCCACTTTCATTCCCTTTATAGAATTAGATATCTCAATTCACAAGACATGGCTTGTCAGGAAAGTGGGTGATCTAGAAGAAGAATGACTCTAAATTTGAGGCCAGGACAGAACTGAAGTGCAGCCATCAATCTCCTGAGAAGGAGGTGCCGTTTGCTCCCAGCCAGAGCAACAATAAGTATCACTATCACTAGCTAGTACTAACCTGACAACAACAACAGCTTAACTGACAACCTCTGCAATGGATTGGTTTCATATGGCAGGACTTATGTTAAGTGCACGGGTGCAGGCATGCAATGGCAGCACCATTAACAATTTAAAAATTGGCCCAAGACTATCTGGATGACCCCGCAGAGATGTATCAGGATAAAGACCCATTGGCATGAGAAGAAAGAAAACTGACCAGAACTCATCTGGCAGGCAATCAAGTAGCTTTCATGGCTAGTAGCCACAGTGTCTTTGGAGCGTATGTTTACTGCAACGGAGGAAGTTGTCACGGTCATAAAGTCCAGCATCTTTTCTCAAACCCTGAAGAGATCGATGATGAAGTGAAAAAGAACTTCATACCAAAATGTTATCATGCGCCTGAGTATGCAATTGTGGATGAGGGCATTCAGTCTGACTTCACAACTCCAGAGGATCCCCTTGAATTTATGGACAACCATACTTTTCTTACTAAATACATAACACGACAGAATAGATGTGTTTGCTTTAAAAATGCATAGATATGCCCTTTCCACTTTACTTTAGCTATTGTAAATAAACTTAAATGCCCCTGTGTACATGACACAGATAGTCAATTCAAGAGGACACCACAATTTTAAGACGTGGCTGACTGAGTGGTGAAGTAGAAACATCCAACCTTTGGTTCAACCGTAGACTTTGAAACGAGCAATAGTGTCAGTCTCCAAAAGAAGCCTCCATTTTATTAAAAAAAAGACCAAGATGCCTCCCATCCTTATCCTTTATTTAATTAACATTCTGGGGTGCCAGTGAATATTTAAAAAACTGCAGTGCATTCATAAGAAAGGGAGACATAAGTAAATGGACACCACACTTGGAATAGGTAAATTG
The DNA here is from genome assembly GCF_964204655.1 of Triturus cristatus. Lineage (NCBI taxonomy): Eukaryota > Metazoa > Chordata > Amphibia > Caudata > Salamandridae > Triturus > Triturus cristatus. Next base: position 540,896,540 of record NC_140594.1, on the reverse strand, counting down.
AACCAATTACTGCCAGATAATGATGGTTCATGTGATGGCTGAAAGGGCATGCTAAACTAAACTTGATGTGTAATTTTTGGGTGATCGCCACTATGTGCCACTAAGATAGCTACTTCACTTGATTGTTATTTTGTTAAATTAAGTCCATCATTACGTTCTTTTGAGACCCCTCAGTTTACCTAGACTAAATGAATATTCAATTTCTTATCAGTTTCTTTTTCAACACGTCGATCTCGTTTAGGATGAAATCCTAAAGTACCATTGACAGAAGCCAGAGGAAGGACCAATGCCTATGTTCTGCAATGGGAAACAAGACGACTGAAAGAGGCATCCCCATATGGACTGGAGAGAGGTGTGTTGATTACAAAAAAGAAGACTCGTGGCTCAAGTGGTAAACTCTAAACAGTTGTTGTGGTTGGGCCATGTCACACAATTGACAGAGATAAAAGTTTTCATTGTTTGAGTAATCACTAATCAGCTGGGTACATGCTGCTGGCTGTTTGTCTGGTTGTGGGGCCTCTGGGTAAAATACAAGATTGACTCTTAGTTCACGGTACACCACTATGCCAGTCTATGCTCCACCATCTGTTTAAATTTGGTAACAAAACTGTCATTTTCCTTCCTCAACAGGTGTGAAGTCTCATGCTGCTTATAGAACTAATGAATGTTGCATTTGTCTCTCTCTCACATTTCCCTAATTTCCCTTACCCATCTACTCATGAAAACCCTAACCCTCTTCCTTCAGGTTTTGCAATCTGTTGTGATGTTAATTTCTATTATTATCACGGGAGAGGATGTAGCCTTACAGCTAGAGTGGTCGACCTCGAAGCTGGAGAACCAGGTTCTAGTCTCTGCAACGACGCTCAACATCCTGTGATTCTGGGCAAATCACCTAATCTCCCCTTGCCTAACAAAAATGAATGTGTCCTTCTGTCACAAGACTGGTGCTCTCGTAAAGAGCTCTGATACCTGATATCTTTGGATCTAGCTCAGGCTATAAAGAACCTAAAAAAAACAACTCTCACACCTGGTGGGGCAGATGTGGTTAAAGCTACACACATTGTTACTGGAGGAGGAGGGTACCACAAATTGTAAGTTTGTCCATGACAACCTTCCTACACCCTCCCAGGTGCGAAAGGAAATCATAGTGCTGAGAATAAATTACAACGATAGCTGTGAAAGGCTAGGTAGTGTAGACTGCACTTAATTAAAAAAAAATCCATACCCCATGGATTTTACTGCAGTAACCTTCTCCTGAGACTCAAGGGTTTCATTATAGTTACTTAAGTAAGTAACTATACTCTACGTAGCAGACTGCTATTTTATCAGGGTGGTCTCTGTGTTACATTTTCCAACTATTTTTAATTTCAGTCTTGCTGTCTCTGATGTGGAGTGAGAATAATATGCCTGGTTCACCTTCCCTGTTAGCAACAGGCCACCACCAACATTTAGAAGGCCTTTAGGGAAACCCAGCTTAATGTATTGGACATGTAGGGGGAAGGAACAGACATCACTTTTTCTAGTCAAAAAAATAAGTTCTAAGGATGGGAAGGAGGATTGGTTGTTTATTTGCCTCTGTAATGGCAGACACCATTAGTGGTCAATAGTTAGAGAAGAATAGGGAAGGGCAGTAAGTATAAAACTATTACTGGTGGGTCATATGGTCATGGTCAATTTTTCAACACCGAATGCAGAGGGGTGGACTGTAGGGGTTAGGCGAGTAAACGTAATGTGCAAGGGAGCACAGGTAGTTGAAATACTTAACCCGTTCGCTGCGTTCGCCGGCCAAAGGCTGTCGCGAGCACTACCTCCGTAGTGGTGCGCACGTCCGTTGGCTGACGCGGCCCCGCCAGCGCACGGAAACGCCCGCACCACGGCAGATTTTACGCCGCGGTTAAAGGGTTAAGAAAGGACAAATTAGATGGCAAGTTGGACATCGGCTTTGTGATGGGGTGCTAGGCTCAGCCTTTGTCTTCACTATGTCAGTGGTGCTTCACGTTTCATTGAAAGTGATCATACACTAGGCAGTAATACCTAGTAGTAAATGGGAAAAAAAGACATTGAATGGAAAACCAAAAATCACACCTTTTTATTAACATGAAAAGGAAAGTCCCACCCGCACCTCCCACAATAGGCCCACCCTCTCTTTCTACACCCTAAAAGCCTTGTCCCCAATTGTCCATTTAACACACTACTCCCACTGCAGGCCCACTCCTCCCTGAAAATGTACCCCCAAGGCATCCAGCCTCCTTAAAATGTCCTACTGGTTTACTTGGAGTTAGCATTGGTCCTCTCTCACGTCTTCCTGTCCTTTAAGGAGTTGCTGGAGGAGGGCATCTGTGGCTGGAGGGTGGCAGTTTGAGATCTTGACTGTCAGTGTGGTAGCAATGGTGCTGCTGCTAGCTTCCCTCTTAAAGGGCTTAAAGGCAGTGGTAGTGGCCTCCTCCTCAGCGTATCCCCATGACCACAAGCTAGGAGTACTCCACCACAGTGGTATATGTTTTCAGTTTGAACCTAGGCAGTGTGCACGAGCTGTCTGTAAGACCTGGTGTATTCAGTAAAAGGACATTGATCCCGCTAGCTGCTTACCATAGGTTGACTCCAGCGTCACTTTCCTTTTCCTGCATCCTCATTGGTTCACGCACCCGATACCTCACTTCCGTTGGAGGCAGCGGAGCACTGGCCAAGTACAGTTTCTTTCCTCTTTCTTTCTTTGTTTGGTATTTTGCGATAACTGTGTTTTTTTTAATGTTGCTTGCCCGTCATTACTTATTCTTTTTCTTTGAATTGAACACCCTGTTTGCGATGCTGTACACATTCATGATGCAAGCATGTTAGCGATGGTCTTGTATTCCGCCCCCTGTGTACATGTCTATTTAGGTCGATCCTAGCGGCAGCGCAAATGCACTGCTCGCTCTGCGAAACTGCTGTAGTATAGTATGGGAGAGAAGCCCACTCTCCTCCCATATTTCTAATTGGCTTGTGACATTGTATTTCGTAAATGGTGCCTTCAAATCCATTAATAGGCTTGTTAGTCTCTCCTTAGTACAGCCTTGTCTTCATTTGTACCCTCTTATGGCGACTGGCCCCTTTACTTTGGTTGTTTCACGGGACCTGTTATTTAGTCTGTAAGCACTATTTACTTTATTGAGTTTCTCTTACTGCAGGTTGGACTAGTGCTGCTTCAGCTGAAACTGCTTGTGTATTTTTAAGCAGCATGGCCGTCCCCGTAACACGAGCGCCTGCTTTCAATCACTTTAACCTGCCATTATCTTGTGTCTGTTTCAACCCCCCCCCCCAAGTAACATTGATTTAGAAATGATTAGCAAATTAAGTCATGTGAATTCCAGGTAGCACATAATCCTGTGCTAATGGGCTGAAGCTGACAACCGCACATCTGTGTTACATGCCATCTGTACTAAAGCCACGTGACGGGTTGGTTTTAAAAGCCTGTTTTATTAACAACACCACCACCACCACCAAAACCACTACCACTAATACCACCACCAATACCACCACCACTAATACCATTCCCACCACCAATACCACCACCAATGCCACCCCCACTAATACCACCACCATCACCACCAATACCAATACCACCACCAATGCCACCACCACCAATCCCACCTCCACCAATACCACCTCCACCAATACCACCTCCACCAATACCATCACCCCAATACCACCACCCCAAATACCGCCACCACCACTAATGCCACCACTACCACTTAAACCAGTACCACCATCACCACCAATACCACCACCAATACCACCATCAATACCACCAATACCAGTACCACCAATACCAGTACCACCACCAATACCAATTCCACTAAAAATGCCACCACCAATAATACCCCACCACCAAAGCTACCACCAATGCCACCACCACCAATACCACCACAACCAATACCAGTACCACTGCGAATACCAGCACAACGACCAATACCAGTACCACGACCACCAATACCACCAATGCCACCACCAGCACCAACAATACCACCACCAGCACCAACACCAACAATACCACCACCACCAATACCACCACCTCAGCGCCTCTTGCTCACTAATAACAGCAGGGGAATTGGGCGAGGCTGGAGCTGCAGCCAAGATCGTCCCTCCATGCCTGCCATAAAGCACAGCCAATCCTGCGCCAGGAGGTGAAGCCAGGGCCCTACTACAGCTGGTGTGTTTTTATTAGGCCAAAGATAGCAATGACATTACACAATGCCACACTGCACACTTCAATCACGGAGAGAGCAGGGAATAGCACCCCCCCCAGCTCTTCTTCCTGAGCCTTGACAGTGTTATCACAGAGCGAAAGGTGTTGGAGCACTTTGTTAGTATTTATAGCTCGGCTCATATATAACTCTCACTTCACACTTTGTGTCTGTGTAATTTACAACTCATACACATCTTCATCACTAGACTATTTATCACTACTTTGAAGACGTCGCAGGCCGGTCTCTTCATCTGATATTTACCCTCTAACAAGCAGTCGAGAAGGCACTTTATTGCAATGCAATAGATCTGGCATTTGTGAGAGATTAAGCTATTAGTATTGTAAATTACATTGCCTTTTATTTATGTATTAAAACCCAAAACATAAATAAAAGGCATTGGCATTTCCAATGCCAATAGCTCAAACTCACGTGAATGAGAGACCTATTGCATTGCAAATGCTTGTTGTAAAAGTCAACACCCCTATCCTTTCTCCAATTTCAGGAATTACTGTAACTTATTTTCAACTGAGCCCCCTCTCTAAAAAGTCACTCTGTTCCCTTCCGCCATTTCAGATTATTTCACATGCTGTGACTTGTAGTCTGGTTTTATGATGGAACAGGACTACATATTCCAGAAGACAAAGAAAAATGCTGGAATCCGCGATCTACTCACACATGGACCTGTGAAACATAGGAACTCTGCCAGCGCCTAAACAGAAACATCACCGAAGACAGCTCGTGTTGAAGCACTAGAATCGTTTATGAAAGGATGCTGGGTTCACCTAGAGGTGGAGTCCATGAAGCTGGGCTTTAGAAGTTACCAGGCAGGTGTGTGTGTGTGTGTGTGTGTGTGTGTGAGTGTGTGTGTGTGTGTGTTTGTTTGTTTGTTGCAATTTTATATAGCATGAACACTGCCCCAAAAGCAAAGGAGTGCTCTACATGAGAACCAGTTCACATTTCAGAAGTTCAGATTCATTTTATTCTAAGCAGAGGAGATTAAGGGACAGATGTATGACGATTTGTAGCATGCGCAAAAGAGTCTTAGACCTGTTTGCGCACGCTAAAAACCATGGGCCCATGTACAAACAGTATTTTGCGAGTCGCAAATAAATTGTGACTCACAAAATACTGTTTTGCGACTCGGAATTCACTTCCAAATAGCTACTCCATAGCCAGGTACTTATGTTTTGTGACCGCAATTGCATTCACAAAACACTCCCAAATTACCACCTACTTCAAGTAGGTGGTAATGCATTCACAAATGGGAAGGGGTCCCCATGAGACCCCTTTCCCTTTGCAAATGTATGCAAAATTATTATTTTAAGGGAAGGCAGTGGTCCCAGGGACAACTGCCTGCCCTTAAAAAATTATAGAAAAACTTCTTTTTTTTTTTTAAATGCATCCCGTTTTCCTTTAAGGAAAACGGGCTACATTAAAAAAAAAACTGCTTTATTTAAAAGCAGTCCCAGACATGGTGGTCTGCTGAGCCCAGCAGGCCACCATCCCTGGGAGGGCCAGCCATTCCAATGGGGTCGCAAAATGCGAGTGGCCCATTAACCCCTTCGCTGCTGCGGACATTCCGCTGCAGCGCTGGGGGGGGCAGGGGGGCAGCGCGGCGGGCCTGTGCTCATGACGGAGCCGCTCCGTCATGAGCCACAGTTGAGCTGTGCTCATGACGGAACGGTTCCGTCATGACTCCGCCCATTTGCGTTGTCGCCCCGCACAGGCGGGGAAACAGCGCCGCGCAGGCGGAGCGGCCGCCGACAGGATTGTCATGACGGAACCGTTCCGTCATGAGCACACGGCAACCGTGGCTCATGACGGAACGGTTCCGTCATGAGCAGGGAAGGGGTTAATATTCATGAGCCTCACATTTTGCGGCCCCATTGGTAATCGCAAATATTATCCAATACACTGTTGTACATGCCAAATAGTGAGTCACAAATTGTGAGTTGCAAAAGCGACGTAATTTGCGAGTTGCTATTTGTTAAGTCGTACATCTGGCCCAGAGTGATTTGCACAGAACCAATGCTGGGACTCAAACTTGGTTTCACAGATCCAAAGTTGGCAGCTCTGGTTGCTCGGCCACATCCATAGTTCTCAATTTATTTGTGAAAGTTATACGCAAGTGGGATGATAATGTATGAGAAAATATAGGGAGCACATGCGCTATATAAAATGGCTTTGTGAAGTAAAAAAAACTGCTGCAACAAAATACTGAAAGTTTCACCTGGTGTCTTGCTTGGGAATGCTTGCAAGGGTTTGTTTTTAAACTGGACTTAGGGACACAGTTCAGCACCTTTTCACCACTGATGCTGGAACACTTTCAGCATGAGGATGCTGACATCAATACTGCATCACTGAAGTCATAGGGATTGTGAAAAACCCTATCTTCAATTAAAGAGTAACAGGTGTATTCAGTAGGGACGGGGTAAGGGTGTAGTTTGTAGCTGGTAGAGTACTTTGGTACTTTGATAGTGTGCTACCTCACAATGGTAAATAATAAATGACTAAAGCATTGTGAGGTAGCACACTATCATTTACAGACAGCACATTTTCTATTGAAATGGCCACAAACATTTCACAGACATGCAGTCTTACTGATAAAATTATGTAACACACAAATAATAATGTGGGGAAATCGAGTTTCAGTGAAAATGTATTATTTACACATCACCAAGTAAATGTGTCTTGATATGTTTTGATCCTATTAAAATCTATATTTCCATCACTCCTCAGAATTTTAACAAAATGGGTTTTAATTGTGCTTTCCTGAATGCTCATATATTCTGAAATGTGTGTACAGTTCATTTACAGGTATTTAATTTTGTGTGTGTGACAATAAAATGATATCTTACACCCTTTCCTTTCACACTCTTTACCACAGCAAGACTGTCACAGTTAATTTTAAAAACTCCTCTCACTTTGCAATCAGAGAAAGAAAAGTGTACACAAATATCCAAGATATAAGAATAGGCAGCAATTTGTCAGAAGACATAGCCTGATATTTGACCTCTATCTTTGAAGCAGAAAAATGTGACAAGATAAATAGAAAATGTAAAGGCATCTCTATTTGGTGCTCTTTCTCAACCCACCAGAAATCAGCTGACAACCCATAGAGAAATGCTGCTATAGCCTATAAAGTGCACACTATCACTTACAGGTCATGTACCAGGTAACAAAGTCTTTATTGAAACTGTAAGAGTCTTGGCAAAGAGGTTCCAGATTTGAGGTGCAACCCAAGACTGCAGGCCTTCAGGGGAGTGACAGGGACACAAACCTTTGTGAACCTTAGGCAGAGTATATATAGTTGGAGTATGCAGTTTCTTCATATTTAAGATGTCAAATTCCATCTGCCAGATCTGTCCATATTTTTTAATCCATTGAGTGAGTGCTAGAATGTTCTACGGTAAGGGTCAGATGTGTGACAGCTTTTTAGAAAATGTGCAAATGTGTAATTAAGGTGTGAAAATTATTTTTGAATATTAATGATTTTAATGATGCATAGAGTCGAAACCTATGAACTTATAAATTTCAACTTGAAATAGATTTGCTAAATCACTCGATAGTGCATTTTATACTGTTAAGAATGTAGCCCCATCTTTGAACGAAACATAATTTCTTAGAATGTTAATGCAGTACTGGTGTTTTTTTGCTCATCATGCTCCTGCTTATTACTCCTCCCAATCAGTATCCCGCAGAAAGTCACTTCTCCCATCGTTTCTGTGGACCACCAAGTGAATGACATCAAAGGTGTGAGAAAGGGCCACTGTATTAGGAAGTGTGCAATGAAGCTTCCATCGCGTACCCAAAGTATCATTTTCAATGACTTCTGTTGGAAGTTCTGCTGTAAGCATACTAATTCTAGGTCACATTTTTGGAGAAATGTTTCATTTTGTGTTGTACATCTCCTGAGTGCAGTTGCTAAGGGAGAAGGTGAAACATTTCTTCTACCTTAAGAAATGGGTTACTGCTAAAGATGTAAAGCATTACATTGTTGTTTTTGATTTGCCAAGCAACCTTAACCATGGTAATGCCATGCTGAATTTGCCAAATGTATGAATAGTTTAGGAGAAATGTGTGTTGACTCTCCTGGATCTTGAGACACAGTTGGCTTTTTGGGGATTTTATATTTGGCTTTTTCCTAATGGGCTTTTTAGTTTGTTGGGTTCTTTGAGAAATGTGTTCCTGGTGTAGGGCTTGCCGAGACTTTGTCCATTTGTTCTTAGATTTTTTATTGGGATGCTGTCAGTACTCTTTATGAGTTTGACTTCTGGGAATTTTGAATTGATTTGCTTAACTAGAGGTTTTTACTACCCTCATGATTTTGTATTTCTGTATTTGGGCCTTCATGGAGAATCACATATTTTTCTCTGTGCCGCATTTATTAACAATTCTGTAAGAAACCCCTTTAGTGCCTTATTTCTGATCTAGAACTCATTTATTAATGCTCCCATATTTACTCAGATTTAACTGTGCTAAATTGTGAGATTTTGTGATGAGTAGTGTAGTCTCTTACCACAAGATCAATGGGATATTTGGAGCTGAAACTGAATAGGTAAAATACTGGATGTCCAAATATTAGGGTTCAGATGATTATTGAGGTTCAGCTCCCACACATAAATGAGTCACAGGGCTATTTCTTACAGTCTGTAGCATTACTCATTACTCAGTTGTCAGATGTCTCATCATTATATATGGAATAAAATCCCCCTGCCATACATTGTATGGATATTGCATGCAACAAGGAGGTCTATAATCATATAGATGAATGAGGATGAACGCTGAGTTCCTTAGTAAGGTTACAAGACTCTGAGGTGACCTGCTATATCTTTTTATTGTACAGCAGATGGTATTTTATACCTTATAATACCTAGTCACAACATCTCTGATCCTTCAAACTGCTTCAGTGCTTGGAGTCTTGCTCTTTGAGGCATGAAAAATAAAAGCAGAACCTGTCCTCACCAAAACATGGTTGGCAGTTTTTGCCAAAAGATTTTTGAATCAGTTTTATGTAAGTCAGATTTTTAAAATGCTGCTTTGGACCATGGAGAGATTCTATTGTTTGTGCAATTGCCTAAAGTGTGGAAAATATAAAAATATTGACATAAATATCTCCTTTCTGCTTTTCATTTCAGAAAAAACATATCAGAAGAAAGGAAAGCCAGTTCTCTTCTCCTTGTTAAACTGCTGTTACAATTATACTCTGTGACCTGCCATGCAGCCTTGCTGCTGGCTCTGGCAACAGGCACTGTGGCATCAGAACTCAACTGTAATAACGTATTACAGTTGAGCAGCTATCTAATATCTTTATTACAGGCAACTAGATGTGTCACAAGTTGCCTGTAATAAGGAAATTAGAGCTGGGCTTTTATACATTTATACAGGTATTAGATGGTACAATGTATAATAGTCTGATTTATGTTGAATGACTATCCCTCCCCATGGGCTTCTGGTTTTATAGTAGCAATGGATTGCACTTCAGATAATTAAGTGCCTTACATTCCTCTTTTGAGATACGTGTTGTAGTGATTGCTTTTCAGTTCTTGTCTGCATGAGTGATGTCTGTGTTGAGAATGTGTGAAGTGTGTGAAATGTTTAGTGTGTTTTCCACATTGGTTTGTTGGGGAAAGCAGACTCCAGTATAGTCTGGGAAAGAGTCACCATGCTCCTTGTGGGGTGTAACCTGGATCTAGGCCTGGTCCTACCAGTTTGCCTTACCTGTCACTTGTTACTTTATATGGGATTGATGTTAATAAACTTATTTATTACCTACTACTGTGTGCATAGCCTCATTTTAACAATCTTAACAGATATTGTACAGTTTCTTAAGGACCAATTTTAGAAAGTTAACAATTCCATGCGGTGTAGAGTGTGGAGGTAAGTTAAAGCTGAAGGGGGACATAGTCCTGTTAAGTCTGTAATACCTATACAAATGGTGATTCTTAAAATGTAGTCCAATCTCATTTTCCTGAAAAGCAGCACAAAATCCCACCTTACTGCACATCCCCAGCACCCTCTGAAAAGGGAAATTGGTAATTCAAAGAACAAGACAGCCTCCTTCCGTTCCAGAACTTTAGTTGGTTCATTGTTGTCTAATATGTTATACAAAGCAAAAAAATGTTCTATATTTCCTACTATATTATGTACATAACTCTTTACTGAAGTTCTTAGTTCCAACCTGGAATTATTACTTCCAGATCTATCTTTACTCACATTACTGGACACTTCTCCAAAGGTGCAAGAGGTGAGGAGTTGAATCAGGAAAACAATACCAAAAATTGAAATATAAAAGTATCAACAATGCCTACAGACTGGATTGGGTCTCTGGCGATGTCCTAGGGTACATACATCCTTAAGGTTATAGTGGCTAAATATGTGCTGAGAGGGATATTATTTCCCGGTGTCCCAAGTGCAGCTTTAAGATATTCCAGAAAAATAGGTGACACCAACATCCAGGTGGTAACATGCTGCTGACCTTTATATCTCAGACCTTCTTTTCTCTATTGTCTTTTATCCACGTTTTTGAGGTATTTGGGTCCTCAACTGAAGACATTAAGCTTAACTCCAAAATGTTAGTCATCTATTCAAGAGAATCAACTGCCCCAGTGTGCATTGGCAGCTTGTAATTAGTCAAAGGAATATGTGTCTCTGTAAGCATTGCACTACTCATGAAGGTTGAACCAGTTGTTAGTCCTCACACACATACACAATACTGGTAATAAGGGGTATCTAAAGCATTTTTGTGGCTCACAGTGGGCTAATGGTGATGCTGTTATGCGAGCACATTTTGGAGCCTACACAAAGCCATGCTCATTGCATAAACCACTTAATCACTTTATGTGACCATGGTGTCCATGCCCCATGATGGAACATATATATGAGTGCTTCAGTAGTTGTTTGATGGTGGTAAGTAGACAGGCCGCAAACAGGGGGTCACTATTTGTGCATTAGCTGCTTGTAGCTAGTCTCTGATTTTTCAGGAGACCTATGTACTGATTGTGCAAGAAGCAGATTCTCCAGTTTTGGTGGTTGCAAAATGACCTGCCCAATTAATATAAATTAGGAAATGTCGCAAATTAAAAATAACATCAACATCAGACCACCATCCCTGTGTTTGCATTCACAAACAGGAATTTCTTCTTAAGCAGCACGTTTCCTAAAGGAATGGTGCTACTTTAAAAAGAAATTCCAGTAAGAGAATGTTTTACAGGGAGAAGTCTCCTGCACCACTGCCTGCTCATCAAAAGACCATCCAACACAATTTCTAAAGGGGAAGCTGTCCAATGGGGATAGCATCCCCTTGGTAATCTGTTACCACCATATTACAGAGGAGTCTATAATATTTCCCTAGCAGACAGCTTACCACAAGACCTGACTGATAGAGCAGGGCTCTATGCCTAGCATACTGAGAAATTTGATATGTTACTGAGCACTTTTTAAGGAATTTGAAAATGTAAATGCAAACAAGAAATATTTCACTATACTATTTAACATTATACGAAAGAACATTTACGGGGATAAAGACCATAAGTGGAATATAATAAATTGGAGGGATTACTTGTCCATGTGGCCCGGAGTAGTGATTAGTTATCATTAAACACATGTTGACCTAATACTTAAAAACTAAAGCAAGGAAAATACTGTAATTTATGTATGTTTGGTTTTTTAACCCTCAAATGCATTTTGTATTTTGGTAATACTTCTTTGAGTGGTGGCCACAATTGTGATTGCAAACCACTGCCAAATTTCACAGTGATTCACAATTAGAAGGAGATGCCCTTTTCATGCCCCCTTTTAATTGTGACTTGGAATTAGTCGTAAGACCATTTTGGATTAGGAAAGAACAAATTGCAAAATCGGCTTAGTAAATTGTAAAATCTGATGTTGCGGTCGTACAACCGTGAATTTGACCAGGTTTTGTGACCGCTAAATAGTTTTAGTACATCTTCCCATAAATTGCTTCTCATTACAAAAGGCACGACATGCAGAAGATAGTCCTAACCTTTCCGAACATTGGCAACGATATGACCACACACCAGAAGTATCAGTTGTGAATGCACACTTTGATCCACCATTAAACATGGATTATCAAAGTATCATCCTGTAGTCAAGGAAAGCAAGTACCTGGTATGCCAACGTATGTTATTTACTTACAAAAGATGGGGATGGTTGTGAATCCAGAGGAGTTATGATTTAAGTTATAAAAAACAGCAGCATTACAGGCAAATTTGAGGTCAGAAACTTCAAGAAGAAGACAAGACGTCAATCCTTCTCCGGCTATGCCTCACTGGTATGGAACTCCAATCCAGGGCAAGGATACTTCGAGAAGTTCTAGAAGAAGCTGAACACACAACTCTTTGAAAAGATCATTTCATTGTAGCTACCAGGTAATTATCCCAACTCAAGAGAATCCACACACTTGCTCCTGCTCTTTCTCTGCAACTCTAGTCCCTTTCCTAGTGTGCCCCAAGTCACTTCTCTGAAACTCAATACCCCAATCTGTTGTGGAGCCGCACATTTGACTCCCCGTGATGTGCTCTATTCTCTTTTTTAGACCCCTCATTTCCCCAGTGCTTAACATTTCGCACAATATAAACCTCTGACACACATATGTGGACCTGCGGATGAAGAGCAAGTCATGGGGGACTCCTAACAAAATAACTTCACCACTTCCATTTTGCACTTATCACTATATAAAAGATTTGAAGTCTGCCCCCTTGTAACACAACTCCTAAGGTCTTTCCCTACTGCTTTTCGTCCAGGTTAATTAAGAAACTCTATTGCAGTCAATCCCCCTTTAGTGGTTTAAATAATATATGCATAGGTTTTTGCTTCCCTCCCCATCCCTTTCACTTTTCCTCCTGGTCTTTCCAGATTGCTGTGCACTTGCTCTCAATGATAGCATAAAGTAGGCATGGTGCTAGGCAGATGCAATTAGACTGAGTACTTGCTGAGCATGGCAAGCATTTGTTTTTGGTTTGGGTTCCAATCAAACTGCACTGCCGTTTCAGAAACTGAATGTATCAAATCAATTAAGTTCTCCAATTTATCTTCATTTTAACTCCATGCTAGCTCCAATACTCTTTGTCCATATTTCTTTTTGTCCATATTTTCTTCAATTCATTTTATTCATTCCATAACCATGCCAAGCTTTTTGCATAAACGGGAAGGACACCAAAAAATTTCACATATTACGTCTTTAGTTTAAAATGACCCAATGCATTTCGGAAAGCCATCTTCCCTTCGTCAGGGTTATCTACAATGCAAAATTAAACAAATTCATAGAGATTGCCATCAGCATGAATGATACATTCAAACATCAACCGTATACCTGAATTCATATTACTAGACTCCCTATATATTGAACTCATAGATGCTGCATACACTCCTCATGATGCTAACCTGATACATTTATCATTGTTTATTTAACCAGGGCTTTTAATTGTACACCCAAATCCTTGGTGGGCTCATGAGTATCTCCCATTGCGACCTCCCATATCCTGATATTATCCTCCCCACTTTCGCCCGTGTCCTTATATAACTTCTCCTAGCAGTGGGCTTACCGTGACATGCCTGCTATCTTCAACATTAAAGACCCAAATTCACGTCTATCCTAGCACATTTTCAAAGCTGAAGTGCGTTGCAGGTCCTTACATTTCCTGCTCCATGACGTGCCACAGCACGAACTGGATACGCGGTTAGTAATCTACGCTGTGATTGGATGCCCCTCCCCTTCCCCACAGGTGATCTGACTCATGCACGTCTCTCTTTGCGTTCAAAAACGGACTAAAACTGTTATACATTATGTGTCTGTCCCACTATCAGTCCATAGCACTACATTTCCCACAATACATCTCCAACTGTTTTCCTCATGCCCCGACTCTGATAATCAAAAAATAACAACATAATCTGTGCATTAAACAACTTGCGGTTCACTGCAAGAATAATAAATGAGTTCAAATTATATCATGATTAATTGCATCCATTCTCAACAAATTTACTGACACAAAACTCTATGTCTCTCATAATAAAATGCTGATGGCAGTCTTTGATGTCCAAAGAACTCTACTCCTTTACTGTAAGATGTGATTTACATGGCCATCTAAATTCATATTTATCGTACAAGTTTTGTTCTGAAGCTGTTCTTTCTCCATGTTTGTTCAAGGGTGCAAGTTCACCGAGATAGGCGAAAACATCATTCAATGCAAGCAAATGGGTGGTGAAATGCACACCTGTGTACTCCTTGCTTCTCGTGCTTGACCACTTCAGACCTATAGAGGCGTGCATGTTTCCTCCGCGCTTCGCCCCACTGCGCTGCGGTATCAATGAACACGATTAAACCAGTTTGGGTTCCAATCAAACTGCAGTGCTGTTTCAGAAAATGAATGTATCAAATCAATTAAGTTCTCCAGTTTATCTTCATTTTAACTCCATGCTTACTCCATTAACCTTTGTCCATATTTCTTTTCTTCCTTATTGTCTTCAATTCATTTAATTGATTCCATAACCAAGCCAAGCTTTTCGCATAAACGGGAAGGACACCAAATAATTCCACATGTTACGTCTTTATTTTAAAATAACCCAATTCATTTCGGGAAGTCATCTTCCCTTCGTCAGGGGTATCTACAATGCAAAATTAAACAAATTCTTAGAGATTGCCATCAGCATGAAGGATGCATTCAAACATCAACCGTATACAGTGGATGCCCCTGACGAAGGGAAGATGGCTTCCTGAAATGCATTGGGTCAATTTAAAATAAAGAAGAACATGTGGAATTATTTGGTCTCCTTCCCGTTTATGCGAAAAGCTTGGCATGGTTATGGAATGAATTGAAGAAAATATGAAAGATAAGAAATATGGTGAAAGATCAATGGAGTAAGCATGGAGTTAAAATTAAGATAAATTGGAGAACTTAATTGATTTGATACAGTCAGTTTCTGAAATGGCAGTGCAGTTTGATTGGAACCCAAACCAGTTTCGTCGTGTTTGTTGATACTGCAGAGCAGTGGGGCAGAGCGCGGAACAAACATGCACTCTTCTATAGGTCTGAAGTGGTCAAGCACGATCAGCAAGGAGAACACAGGTGTGCATTTCACCATCCATTTGTTTACAAGCATTTGTTTCTACCACAGGTTAGTAAAGAGGACTGGAGACTTTGGATACAGTAGAACCAGATGCCAAAGCACAGCCAGCCTTCTAAAGCCAACCTCTGGTCTTCGGAACAAATATTTAGTTTTTATCCATCATCACTTTTTTTGGTCCTACCCTCCTCCCACCCCCACTGTTCTCCTTGCTTATTGCTTATATGAACTATTGTCAGGTTTCTGGGTTACTGCTTTATGGAGAAGCTTTGTGGAGAATCTTTTGCTGTACAGATAAACGGTAAATGAAGCTATACCGCTCTCAATACCATGGATGTTTTGTACCAAATGTTTATTTTGTAACAATTTTCTGCTATTTGTCTTGTATTTACCCTTGTATGGGTCGTACCTTAAACTGCACTGTATCCATCCTTGCAATATATGATAAAATCAATAAAAAGAATTAAAAAAAAGAAAACAGTGAATGAAGCTTCAACTTGAGTACTGGTGCTTCTGGGATATAACATTGGCAATGAATTTTTTTACATCCTGAGACGGTTCGGGTTTTACCATTGCTCCATCCTCAGTAGGAGATTATCCTGTGTGGGGCATTATATGTGCACTCTCCACAGGTCTATGGGAAAACAGTGGCTCAGAAGAGGCTGTGAAAGGTATATTTTTCACTGTGGTGTGAGGTGCCATTGCTTCTAGAGAAGACAGCATGTTCCTGCTACTGTGGTGTCTCCATACCACCAGTCCATTGGAGCTGCATTTATTCCCTCGCATTGTATCCTCTGTGTTCATTAGGTCTGTGGTGTCTTCTGGTCTGGAAATGATTTGAGCTAGATTTATTCCTCAGACTGCAGTGGACCAAGGAACAATGGTGGCTGTTGAACCCTGAAAGTAATGGAGTGTAAAACCTGTTGCATACACTTAATCTCTGGCTCAACTCTAAAGGGTTTGTTGTCACACCCACATGTTACACAAGTGATCCTAGTCCAATGCACCATCTCTGAATGAGAAAGACAGGTTTTTGTAACCCCATAAACCCCACCCAATATATAAATGAGATGGTGTCAATGTTTTTGGGTTACTAACAGGGAACAGTGATAATTCAAACAACCGTTCATTAAAGATTTAAACACTAAAGATCACTAGAAACAGAATATATTTTTCAACATATTTATTTTAAAACAGATATTTTGAAATGCTGGGATCTAGTGCCTATAAAATTGGTAACATCACAGAAGATAATAAAAAGCATCTAAACTTTTCAGTCATAGGGAAAACAGAGAAAGATCATAGCATCACAATTTATAGCCCTTAGTCCATCACTGTGCTATCTCCAAGCACTATGCTAGGTGTAGCAAATGACTAAATAATAAACCTGAGTTTCGGAGGTGGTGTGCATACCTGGACAACAGGGTTTGTTGTCAGGAATATCCTGTCAGCTATTCTGAGCACATGGCCAAGAGCTAGGAGATTGCATCTATGAGAGAGCATAACCCTGTGAAGTACTGGGAATTTTAAGCCCAGCGGTGCAGGGGAACACACCCTATGACTTCGGGTTCTTCCTGTTTCAGACCTACAGAAACACAGAGTCTTCTGGGTGAAGTCAAAGATCAGTTTATTGGCTGCAGAACAATTACAGGTATCCTAGAAGTACAACAGCGTGTATGTTCTCAGGAGACTGCTAAAAATCACAGAAACGGGCTTCTCCTTAAATACAAAATATCCTGCTTCAGGCATACATTCCTTGTTTTATGGCATGGTCATTTATATGTATACATTTCAAACGAAAAGGCAGAGTCATGATGACCATCCCACATTCCAGTTAAACCAGCCCACAATTATTTCCCCAGCAAAGCTCAGATCCCACATCAGATATCGATAGGCCCCAATAAACATGAGCATCTCCTGTTTGGAAAACAAGCCATAAAGCAGGTACAGTCAGGTGTGAAAGAGATTAGCTGGAGGCTTGTGTAGGATGAAAAGGCTTTATGGTGTGTCAAGCCCTGATGCTAATCACAGGTGGCCAAAGGACGGGGAGCTCGTGGGACCGGACTGACCTGGGGCAGCGGAGCCAAGCTGCCCAGGTCACAGAGAAGTCAAAGGAAGGCACATGTGCTCTAAAAGGCCCGTGTTTGCTTCATGTTATGTAGCCTATGTGAGGGCAACCATAAGATGGCCACCGCTCTAAGATGGAACCCACGTAGTGATGTATAATAACGTATACACAGTGCATTCATAGCTAAAACGTTATACAAAGCACTTGTACATACCGCATTGACCATTCGCGGTTCGCTAATACCGGGATAGACAGGGGTAGGGCCCTGCCTCCTACGCGGTCCCAAATTGCAAAGTACGACAGACCCTCCTTTTGCCCTTACATAGGCAATAACTATACTCACATCAATCCGAGTCTAGAACAATATTCACGAAGTCATGGAGATGTTGCTGTAGCATCATCCTATTACTTAGCTCGTCCCTCAATACAGGTTTCCTTACACATAATGTAGCACAGAGGCCACATATCGCAGGAGCACACTGTATGCACAGACAGAACAGGAAAAGGATGGCTAAGATCATTCCGATGACCATCAGAACTTTCCAACCCCAGGCAGATATCAGTTCCCAGAACCACCCCACCAGTGACCAATCTCCTTTATCCACGTGTATGGACTCAGATATTTTATGTAGTTTGGAGATGGCTTGATAAACTGTTGGAGCGTTGTCTGGTATGAAAATGCAACAACTAGATTGGATAACCTTACATACCCCACCGCGGTCTGCAAGTATAACGTCTAGAACCATGCGGTTCTGCAAAGTCATGAGGCGATCCGCTTTGAGCTCAGCTGTCAAATTACCAAGGGCACCAGCCATTACATTAACAGTGGATTCAACCACACGAGTCAGTTGTCTCAGGTTCACGCCTCTCACAACTCTGGTCTTGTGATAGTCAGAGGCGGCAGTAAATGTTGGCGGGAGCAGATTTGCAATATAACATGTGCCCGAGAAGTCAGGGGGCAACCATGTATATGCTCGGTCATTGCAGATAAAATATGTACCCTTGGCAGCCAAAAACGCTGGGGAAAACTGTGACGGAAAAGTGTACGTTTCAGTACAGTCACTTCTTCCCAGTTGAACTCTAGGATTCTGACCATTACCTTGCAAACAGAACCGACCTATGTGGGGTACGACCCAGATTGGGGGTGAGATTTTTCGCTGTCTTTCACCCAGACTAATACTATACCCCATCGCGTTCCACCCTACATAAGCTCTCAACTCTTCTTTGGGAATAGATGAGTATGCATCGATATCTCTGCTCATATCGGCAACTCCTTTCATTAAAGCTTTATTATTGGTGCTAGGTCTGATGGAACGCGGTTGTCGCGGGGAGTAGGCATCTAGAGCAAAGAGAAACATTGTCTGGAATGCCCATGACGATCCATTGTAACTAAACGGCAGCACTAGATAGGGAATACCCTTATTAATGGTATGTGGCATTAAACCCCACACCCAGCAATTCGTTGTATTCATGACTAGTTGGTGCTGGTGCAGGAGCTGAATAAACGAGTTGTTTACAAACTCAGACCGTCTAGCTTGTTCATGTTCAGGCAGAGGGTGAAAAGAGTGTGAGGAGACAGTAGGAGGAGATATAGGCTGTACAGTGGGTGCAATGAGAGGAGAAGAATACAAATCCTACAGTAAACACTACTATACTACATAATACAAACAGGCATACAAATACAAAACGTTTGCTCTTCATTATTTTACACATTCTTGCTTTAAAGTTCATTTCCTCAGCGGGTCTCTCCATCTTGAAAAACTCCATCCTCTAATCGTGCCGCTCGCGGCGGGTGAGTATCTTCTGCTAAGGAGTACGCCTGTCAGTCCAGGGAACGCCCTAGACCAACCAGAACCGTTGACCTAACGTCTTCGGCCTGTACCCCAAAGTCTTGGCACCGCGACCCTGCGGCTGAACCCGGATGGTGGTTCGAAAAACAAAAATCAAGAAAGTCCTTCAGATGGGAGAGCTATGGTATCAAAAACAAAAGGGTAAGGAAAAAGAATATTTATTTGTCCATAGGCCTTGGTCTTAGATTATAATGAAAACGGCCAGGTACTGTCTGATCTTGAAACAAGAGTTCAGGCTCTGTGGTGTCCAATCGAATTGACGGTGGCATAGCTTCTTGCAAAATATCGTCACTCTGTTGTGCTGAAGTTGTGCCTTTTATGCGTGCATCACTGAACGGCACAAAATGAGGTACAGTGTCTGTTTCAGAGTCTGCGATACCCTCCTGGACCCACTGGTCATACGGCAGAGGCAAAGGGATCCTTTTAACGTGGGCGCCGTGGATCCAGTTCTTCTTCCCCTTTACTCGAACAGCTGATCTTGTAGACAGAAGTACGAGATGAGGGCTGATCCAACGGGGCTCATCGTTGCTTTTGCACTGGAAATTTTTTACCAAAACCCACGTGCCAGGGTCGATAGGGTGTCCTGGAGCCTCAGAGGCCTGAGGAAGAGTATCGTGCACCTGTTGGTGTAAAACACGCAATTTAGCCGTCAATTCGTACAAGTAATCAAGCAGTACTGGATGTTCGATTTCACTGAATTTCGCCGGTCTTGGCACACCCCATACATTGACCTCATATGGGCTAAGTCCCACTCGTGAGTGTACGGTCATTCTGGTGGACAGGAGTGCTAGAGGCAGAGCGTCAGGCCATTTAAGACCGGAGCTCGCCTGGATTTTGGCCAGCTTGAGTTTTAGAGCGCCATTGTAGCGCTCTACTAATCCAGCTGATTGGGGGTGATATGCAGCGTGGAACTTCTGCCTGATCCCTAATCCCTCACACACATTCTTCATCACTTGACCCCCAAACTCACTCCCATTGTCACTCCACACCATTCTTGGCATTCCAAACCTAGGGAAAAATTCCTTCACAAGGGCTTTGGCTGTGGATAGAGCAGTGTTGTCTTTTAGGGGATAGGCCTCTATCCATTTTGAAAAAGCGCAGACAACCACCAATACATATTTCAGGTTGTTGCACCTTTCCATGTGGATAAACTCTAGCTGCAAAACTTCAAATGGATATGATGGAGGCGCAAAATGACCAGCTGGAGTTGGGGTTCCCCTACCAGGGTTGTACTTCAAACATACCATACAATTCTTGACCACATTCTCTGCACACTTGGGAATTCCAGCATTCTGCCATACTGGAGCCAACATCTTACAGATTCCTTTCGTACTAATATGTGCCATTCCATGTGACATAGTAACCACTGGAAGCACATATGCATCAGGTAACAACCATCGCCTATGTTCTGACAGATCAATCCAACAACCATTCTCATCCAACTTACCCATACTTTCTCTCCACTTGCTCAACTCTTTCTCTGTGGCTTCAGCCTGAAGGGACTTTACACTTTCTATTGTGTTTCCACACATTCCAACATCACCAACCCATCTTGCAGGGCCTTCAACATACATTCGAGTCTTTACATCTTTTGCTGTTTCTTTCGCGGTTTCATCAGCAAACGCATTACCACGACCAACATCATCAGTGATTTTCTTGTGCGCACTGCATTTCATAATCGCAACATGCAACGGTAAGGTCAGTGACTCAAGGAGATCCTTCACCAACTTGCCATTCTGAATCTTAGTTCCATGCGAAGTCAGGAACCCACGTTCTTTCCACAATCGCCCAAAACTATGAGCCACGCCAAAGGCGTACCGGCTATCCGTATATATGTTCACTTTCATTCCTTCAGACAAACACGCATGCTCTCGTAAGGGCAATCAATTCTGCTGCTTGAGCCGAATTTTGTGGCACACGTGCAGTTTCCACAATCGTGTGCAAAGTCGTGATAGCATATGCAGCAGTCGTATCACCATTTGGAAGCTTAAAACACGAACCATCCACCCATAAAGTACCATCACACTCAGTCAGAGGAGTATCTTTAAGATCTACTCTTCCTTTCGTCTCTTCTTCTGTTCTGAACAGACAATCATGTTGCTCAATCTCATCTAGGTCTGCTGGAATTGGTAATAGTGTAGCTGGATTCAACGTGTTGCATCCCTTTATGTGTATATGGTTTGCTAACAGTGTCAGCTCATAACCAGATAATCGCGCACTAGTTAAGTGCTGTGTCTTGGTCCTGTTTAACAGTGTGTCCACAGCATGTGGAACCATAACAATCAATGTATTATCCATTACTAGGCCAGCAGACTGTCGAATAGACATAGCTGCAGCGGCTGTGGCTCTCAGACAACTTGGCAATGCCCTCGCTACCGGGTCCAAGGTTGACGAAAAATATGCGCATGGACGCGGTCTGTCGCCAAAAGGCTGTGTTAACACTGATAATGCGCAACCATCTTTCTCATGAACATACAATGTAAAAGGCTTGCTGTAGTCAGGGGTACCCAACACAGGAGCTGAACACAATGCATTGCGCAATTCCACAAAACTTTTCTGACACTCTTCAGACCATGGGATAGGATTCGGTGTGTCTTTGCATGTTAATGCTAACAAAGGTTTTGCCAACAAGGAAAAATTGGGAATCCAATGCCTACAGTATGAAGTAATGCCCAAGAAAGCACGCACTTCTCTCTGTGTTCTTGGCACACTCAACTGTGCAATGGCTTGAATTCTCTCTGGGGTCAGTTTCCTTCCCTCCTTCGATAAGAGATGACCTAAGTAGGTCACTTATTGTCGACAATATTGCTTTGAGAGAGACACTTTGTGATGGAAGGCAGACAAATGACGCAACAATGACAAGGTAGCGTTTTTGCAAATCTTTTCAGTATCCGCGGCGATTAGTAAATCGTCGACGTACTGAATGAGGATAGCGCCACTAGGTAAAACAAGTGCATCAAGCTGCGCTTTTAAAGCCTGACTGTATATTGATGGACTTTCACAGTAGCCCTGGGGAGCGCGTTTAAAGCGGAAGCTTCAGCCTCCTAAACTGAAGCCAAAAATGTCTCTGCTCTCCTGTGCAATTGGGATGCTAAAGAAGGCATTCTTTAAATCGATCACTGAGAACCATGCAGCGGAGGCTGGAATCATGGTTAACAGCGCAGTTATATCAGGGAAACTGGAAACTGTGGTACAACAATCTTATTAATCTCTCTAAGATCAATCACAAATCTGTAAACAGGTGGCTGTGAAGGGTCAGTTCGTTTTAAGACAGGTAAAACAGGACTATTGCACACGTTGCCTCTTGTCTCTTCAATTACACCCTTTTTAATCAAATCACTGACAATTGCTAACAATGCTTTCTGACCTTCATTGGAGATCTTGTACTGGGGAATACGTGGCAATCTGACATTGGCTTTTAAAGTGACCACGTATGGCGGTATTTCCAGGAGACCCACATCATTGGGACCAGTAGCCCAAAGGACATCCGGAAGGGATGACAATTCAGGTGGCATTGCATTTTTAGACAAATACATCGGGGAAATCACTTTCTTGCCTAATGCAAGTTGTACTCCTGAGGGGGAACAATATAGTGTTGCATGCAATCTTTTTAGCAAATCTAAGCCTAGTAAATTTTCACCACAACCTGTCGTTAGGATGAGGGGTGCTTTTAGCTCACACGGTCCAACAGAAAGTGACATAGGACTAGAAATCGGGTTCCTAACTGGGGCGCCAGAAAAACCCACTGAAACATTCATTTCGCCAGACAAAGGCGCGCCAGGGAGTCTTGAATGCATGATTGAACTCTTTGCAGCACCAGTATCGAGCAGAAAGGGCTCTGTTACATTTGCTGTAGTTACTTTAACATAGGGTCCGCTCTGATCCACTGGCACTGAAACAACTCTCTGTCTACGGCTGTCCTAGTAATCGTTATCTTCTACATTGTCGTCTTCCGCATAATAATCATTATTGTAGTACTGAGCTGTATTACCAGTCGCATTGGCTTGCTGATCAAAGCTATTTATGGTATTTTGAGGCGGAAGAGGACGCGCGTTCTGGGGAGCATTTCCACGCCCTCTGCCTCTAGGAGCTTGCTGACCACCTCTACCTCTTGCGCCATACGCATTACTGTTACGCTGCATTAATTTAGGGCAACTATATTTAAAATGACCTTCCTCTTTGCAATATGAACATTGGTTGGGGCCTACAGGGATTCGTGGTTGATAATACCCATTCATTTGCTGATTATTCTGAAATTGTTGGGGCTGCTGATAGATACCTTGTGTTTGCCTATAATTATTCTGTCCTCCACGTGGTGGATAAGCCTGCTGCAAGAGGACCTTTGTTTTCAGTTCTTTCGTTTTCTTATCTGTTCTATCCTTCTCATCTTTGTCTCTATTCTCATAATACTGTGCAGTAGCCAGTATTTGTGCTGAAGAGGAAACAGCTCACGAACTTTCTGAGTCTTTTCATTTTTTTACACAACTCGGGAAGTAGATTCTGCACAAATTTATCAACAAATAACCGTTGGCCACCTTCAGTGCTCATGTCTTGACCACTGTGGTCGATAAACGTTTCTTCAAACCTGGTAAAGAAATCAGACACTGTCTCATCTTTCTTCTGCTTACATGCGGATAATTTATCCCAATTTACGCGCATCGCGGGCATTATAGTTTTCATGTAGGTAATAATTCGACCAGGGAGTTCTGCTACTAAAGGGTCAGGTTTCGCGCCACCAACTTGGCCAGCATCTGCAGCAATGTTATTAGCCCATGTGTTACCCAATTCTGCAGCGTGATCTACATTATGAATGGATCCCCATAAAGGCTGTGGAACCACATTCCCAAACAGCATATCTATGTCAGCCAAATTCATTACACATGATCCTACAGTTTGTGATAACTCCTTATAATAACCTGTAGGGTTTTTACGGGGGTCAGGCAATGTCTGCTTAAGTGCTAAGACCTCAGAACGCTTCCAAGGGACATGCACCCAAACACGCTGAAAATGTGCTGGAGCAGCAGCAATACCTTGAGCGGCATTAGCCGCAACGGCTTCTTTCCATACCGGAGGGACTTCTCTCATAGGGTATTGTCGCGCTTTTCCCTTCTTCCCCACAGGGTATTCCTGTTCGAACAATGATTGCTGACAATCCCCATTTCTGAGGGACAGTAAAGTCGCAACTGCTTTATCTACATTGGGACCCACAATTATACCTGTTTCAAAATCAAATCGCACTCGACACAATTCCTGTGGGTTTGGGTTTGCACCATTATCCTCCAATTCCTCACAGAGGAATTCACACATTTTATCAAAGACATACCTCTGTTTTGGGGCATCCCATTGGTGAAAAACGTTATCAACTGATTCCACATCATAGAGTGAAGGGAAACCAATCCACCTACGCGCCAGATGATCTAACACCTCTTTCTCGTCGGGACCAGGCAGCTGACTGCGCAATTGCTTACGCTGTAAGCCAGGAGTCGCACTGGATGACCCAAAGAGAGGCGACATTAAACTAGTAACTACATTAGCTAGTCGCTGTCGTGCAGAAGGAGAAGTTGAGGCGAGAACGGGGGGATAAACAGAGGGAAGAAAAACGGAGTCAGATACAGGTACCTGGGTAGTGTAAGAAGGAGCGCCAGGGGAAACCGCTGGCGTGCTAGGCAAAGTCGCAGGAAGCGCGGGGGTAACAGGTAACAAAACGGACGACCCTTGAGAGGGCTGCACTGCAGGGATAGGAGCCAGCTGAAGAGGAGCTGGCGGCTGCGGGAAGGCTTGCGGCATATTTACTGGAGGCTGCACATTTACAAGCTGTGGAGGTGCTGTGGCATTTTGCGCATATGGGGGTGGCGAACTTAGCAAATGGGACATTAGGGAATCTTTCTCTTTCTCTTTTGTCTCATCTTGCACAAGGGGTGACAAAACAGGGTAACATTTATCAATCCCTAGTTTGCGCTGTCTGTGCAATTGCTCATTCATTTGTTCCTCCTCATTATCTTTAAATTGCACAGCTGCTTGCATCACAGACATACCTCTTTCTCTCTTATTTCTTTTCGCTAGCTTAATTTCCTTCTGTTTGGCTTCCTTTCGCCATAGGCGGAAAGAATCAAACATCGCCGGCCGGGCTTTCTTTTTAAACAATTTCACTTCCAAATTATCTAAGATATCTGTATCGAAACTACCATTTTGGGGCCATTTTAAAACACCGTCCTTTCTGGTGTATCTGATCCATACTTCATTATATGCAATGGGTCTGTTAGAGTCGGGGATCTCTGGTTGGCGCAAGGTTGCCCTTGTGTCAAGCAGGAACCCTCTCCTCCACGTCAGGGCGCAGGATAACCCCTCGCGAATGACCCTTGCTCACCCTCTAGGTGCGTGGCGTGAGCAGCCAAGGCGATTCCTCAGGCGTTGTTGGTTAAGCACTTACAATCATACACACAGTAAATACATCAATCCCCCCAGAAACGGACACCAGACTTGGATATGTAGAAAAATACGCTTCTTTATGTAAAAATAGGTATATATATCTCAGCAGACTTATCACAAGACCAATAACGTTTTCGCTAGGCCACCAGGTTGTAAAGCAGGCAAATGTTCTTTGTTCGTAGCTTCAAATGGAGACCTTGTAGTCTCTTGCAAATGTTACTTGTGGTTCCAGTACTCACAGAGATCGGCTCCTGCGAACGGGGAAATAAGGCGTTGCGGGCCCCGAGCCCGATACTGGAACTTCTTTCGTGATGTGGAGAGTCGGCACAGGTCGGTGCGACTCTCGGCTTGAGAAGTGTTCTTGGGTCCTCAATCAGCAGGTGTGGGCAAGTAGGCAGGCGCAGCCAGCGACCCTTTAGCACGGCGGTGCCGGAGGGTCTCCACAGCGGGGGCGGCGCGGCCTGAGATGTCCGGGGATAGCGAAGCGGGGTCGCAGGGCACGGTCAGTGCAGCTGGATGACCCGGCGTAGATCACCGTCGTCGGACGGCTTCCGGCGGGAGGGGTGATAGCGCGGTCAGCGCCCTCCAGTAGCAGGCGGTGACAGGGATGCAGGCGGCCTGGCCCGGGGACAGAGAGCGGCTCGGGACGGAGCGGGGCTCTCACGGGTTTGAGGCAGGCGAGCTTCTGAGTGTCACAGCCCTAGGAGGGGCGATGAGGGGCGCAGTCTCTTTTCCAGCGGGATGCCCACACGGCTCGAATTGGAGGATGAGCAAGAAGCACAGAGAACCCACTGGTCCTGGGGTTCAGTTCAGGGGGCAAGCTCAGATCAAGCCCTTGGAGAATGTTTCAAGCACAAAGTAGCAAAGTCTTTTCAGTAAGTCTCTTCCTCTCCTTTCTCAGCAAGGCAAGCAGCAGGCCAGCTCCTCCGGCGTCTTCTTCTCCTTCTAGTCGGGCAGAGGTTCTTTGTGGTAAACAGGATTCTGATTTCTTAGGAGCCAGGCTCCTACTTTTATACCATGATTCTTTTGTTCTTTAGCGCCAGGGGGCCTAGGCCTGGCTCAGTCCAGTTCTGGAGCACTTTGTTATGGTGACTCTGCTCTTTCCTTTCAGCAGCAGGGCAGAGACATCAGCCGCCCCACAGGGGGCGGCGCCGGCTTTGTGGTGGCAGAGCACAGGGCTATTCAAGAGTCAAGGTGTACTCCTCCCACCCATCCAGGTGTCACCTCTCTACCCACCACCTGGCAGCCAACCTGTCTCTGGGGGATCCCCCCCACCCTGCTCCTTACTGTTGCCAGGCAGAACACACACACACAGCAGAGGCGGACTGAGACGGTCAGGTCAGTAAATACTAACTTTCTAAAAGTAGCATTTACAAACCCAGGATATTAAAATAAACTTGACTACAAGAAGTATTTTATTATTCTGAGTTCAGGCATACTAAACTTGACACTTCTACCATGCTCTCTGAGTCCACTGGGGTCACAGCGTTGGCGTGATCCCGGCAGCCCATTCTGGCCTATGGAGAGCAGGTAGCCTTCAATAGTGAAGAACGAAAATGGCTGTAATTCACTACTAAGACATGCCACACACATCAGGGCATGTCCTACCTTATGCCTACAATGCACCCTGCCCGTGGGCCTACCAGAGGGGTGGCTAATATGTAGGTAAGGGAAGGTTCAGGGACTGGCAAGTGGGGGCACTTGCGCAGTCAGCGCGACGGTCCCGGACCGCGCACAGGGTCTGCGGTGGCAGACCCTAGACACACTTTACAAGGCCGCTTCCGTGGGTGGCGCAACCAGCGCTGCAAGCCCACCAGCAGCATTGGCATCCACAAGCCCTGGCACCCCTGGTGCACTTTACTGGGGACTGACAGTGAATCCAATAAACCAATCATGGACATCAATTACAGGTACACTTTACCTCGGGAGCACTTGCACTGCGGCACGGATTAGCCGTGGCGCAGTGCCCTGAGCGGACAACACCAGCAAAACAATCGAGGCACACCATCAAAAAGTGGAAGGGAAACTCACGCCAAGGTGCCAGGTCTAACACGTGTCCCCTCCAGCTGAAATGTGGGGAGAACTACCCTTGCCCAGGGGGTTCCTCGTCACTAAGGCGGAAATACCTGGACAGACCGTCAGCGTTGGCGTGATCTGTACCAGGACGGTGTTCCACCGTAAAGTCCATACCCTGTAGGGAGATGGACCACCTCAACAGCTTCGGGTTTTCACCCCTCATTTGCATCAACCATCTGAGGGGCCTGTGGTCCGTCTGAACCCGGAAGTGAGACCCAAACAAGTAGGGTCTTAGCTTCTTCAGCGCCCAGACCACAGCAAATGCTTCTCGCTCAATTGCACTCCACCTACTTTCCCGTGGAAGTAACCTCCTACTGATGAAGGCTACGGGTTGGTCCCAGCCCTCCTCAGTCATCTGTGAGAGAACAGCCCCTACACCATGCTCTGAAGCGTCTGTCTGTACTAGGAATTCCTTGGAGAAGTCAGGGGCCAAGAGCACGGGCGCCGTGCACATGGCAGTCTTCAGGGTGTCGAAAGCTTTCTGACAGGTGTCAGTCCAAATCACGTTCCTGGGCTGCTTCTTGGAAGTCAGCTCTGTCAAGGGGGCAACAATCGTTCCATAGCCCTTGACAAACCTCCTGTAGTACCCAGTGAGCCCCAGGAAGGCCCTCACTGCGGTCTGCGTCTTGGGGGGTTCCCAAGCCAGGATGGTCTCAATTTTGGGTTGCAAGGGTGCCACCTTGCCACTCCCCACTTGGTGTCCCAAGTACACCACAGAACCCTGCCCGATCTGGCACTTGCTTGCCTTGATCGTGAGGCCTGCTCGGCGCAGAGCCATCAACACTTCCCAGAGGTGGCGCAGGTGTTCGGGCCAGGTGGCACTGAACACCGCGATGTCATCCAGGTAGGCGGCACTGAACGCATCCAGCCCAACCAGTACCTGGTTGACCAACCTCTGAAAGGTGGCAGGGGCATTCTTCATCCCAAATGGCATGACTCGGAACTGGAAGTGCCCATCTGGTGTAGAGAATGCGGACCTCTCTTTGGCCCCATCGGTCAAGGCGATCTGCCAGTACCCAGACGTTAAATCAAACGTGCTGAGGAACCGGGCAGCCCCCAGCCGATCAATGAGCTCATCAGCTCTGGGGATGGGGTGCGCGTCAGTCTTCGTTACTGAATTGAGTCCTCTGTAGTCCACACAGAACCGGAGTTCAGGTGTGGCTCCCGGCGCAGCAGCTTTGGGGACCAAGACCACGGGGCTGGACCAAGGACTGCTGGAGGACTCAACCACCCCTAGCGCAAGCATCTTGGAGACCTCCTCCTTGATGCAAGCTCTGACCCTGTCAGTTACCCTGTAAGCCTTGTGCTTCACAGGTAAGCTGTCTCCTGTGTCCACATCATGGACGCACCAATCTGTGACACCAGGAACCAGGGAGAATCTGTCGGAAAACTGCCCCAGCAAGTGGCGGCAATCTTCCTGTTGTTCGGGCGTCAGGGTGGGTGAGAGGTTAACTCCATCCACTGACCCATCTTTCTCAGGGGCCACTAAGAGGTCAGGAAGAGGCTCGGTCTCCTCTTCCATTCCATCATCAGTGGCCAGCAGCATGCCCACTTCGGTCCTCTCTAAGTGGGGCTTAAGGCGGTTAACATGTAGGACCCTCAAAGGGTTCCTGGGAGACCGCATGTCCACCAAGTAGGTGATAGGACTTTTGCGCTCCACAACCTCAAATGGACCCGTCCACTTATCCTGAAGTGCACAAGGCTCCACTGGGGCCAAGACCCACACCTTTTGTCCAGGTTGAAGCTCTACCAGAGTGGCATTCCGGTCGTACCACCGCTTCATCTCCTCCTGGCTGGCTTCCAGATTTGCCTCAGCAAGTTGCCTGAAACGCCGAGTCTGGTTTCGGAAGGCCAGCATGTAACTATATACATTCTGGGGAGGTTTCCTGAGAGATTGCTCCCAGCCTTCCTTTACCAAACTCAGAGGTCCTCTTACCGGGTGACCATACAGAAGCTCAAAGGGGCTGAATCCCAGAGACTTCTGTGGCACCTCTCGGTAAGCGAAGAGCAGGCATAGCAAGAGGACGTCCCACTTACGCCTCATCGGACCGTCCAGGCCCATGATCATGCCTTTGAGGGTTCGGTTGAATCTCTCAACCAACCCATTTCCTTGGGGGTGGTAAGGAGTGGTGAACTTGTAAGTTACCCCACACTCCTTCCACAGGGATTTCATATATGTGGATATGAAATTGGTCCCCCTGTCGCTCACCACCTCTAGAGGGAATCCCACTCGGGAGAAAATTCCCATCAGTGCCCGTCCCACCACGGGGGCCGTCACTGTCCTCAGAGGGATGGCTTCAGGGTACCGGGTGGCATGGTCCACCAAGACCAGGATGAACCTGTTGCCCAGGGCTGTCTTGGGGTCCAGAGGCCCCACAATATCAATACCCACTCGTTGGAATGGCGTACCGACCACAGGGAAAGGTTGCAGAGGAGCCTTGTGCTTCCCTCCGCTCTTACCACTTGCCTGGCAAGTCTGACAGGTTCTGCAGTAGGAATCTGAATTCTTATGCATTTGGGGCCAGTAGAAGTGGGTGACAAGCCTGTCATAGGTCTTGTCCATCCCCAAATGTCCTGCTAAAGGCACATCGTGAGCCAGCCCCAGTAGGAAGGTTCTGAACTTCTGGGGTACCACCAGCACACGGGCTGACCCAGGTTCAGCAGCCTTAGGCTCGGAGTACAGGAGGTCACTCTCCCAGTACACGTAGTGTGTTTTGGCCTGAACACCGTTGGCCTGGTCTGCAGCCTGTTGCCGCATACCCACGAGAGAAGGGCATTCTTTCTGCTCCCTGCAGAATTCCTCCCTGGAGGGACCTCCTTCTTGCTGCCAATGGGTCAGCTCAGGCAAGTCTCCCAGTTCGGCGATCTGTTCCCCGGTAGGCTCCAGAGCATCCCCCTCCGGGTCTGCTTCCTCCTGGGCCGTGGGAACTTCGGGGGCCGGCTTCCCGCGCCTCCTGCGCCTTCTCCCTAAGGCCGGTTCCTGGACCTCTCCCTCAGGCTCCAGGACCCTCTCAACACCCCTACTGGCTGCCATGGACCGGGTGGTCACGCACGCCCAGTCGGGTAGACCCACCATCCTCAGATGCGTGGTCTTCTCCACCTTTTCCCAAGGGGAACTCTCCAGGTCGTTCCCTAGCAGACAGTCTACAGGCATGTCAGTTCTCACAGCGACTTGTAGAGTACCAGAGACCTCCCCCCACTCAAAGGGAACTTGAGCCATTGGACAACGACTCTCTACGTTGTCAGCATTGACAACCCTACAGTAGGCATTGGGTACAATTTGCTCTTGAGACACCAGGTGTTGCCTCACCGAGGTCACGCTGGCTCCTGTATCTCTAAGAGCCTCAACCTTCTTTCCATTGATGGTCACTACTTGCCCATATTTCTTAGTGTTAGAGGGTAAGTAAGTTTCAGGGACCATCTCACTGTCTCCTAGAGAGACTAGGGTCATCTGCCCGGGACCCCCACCCTCCTGTACTGCTACCTCCTCTACAAAGTTAACACTAGCTACTTGCCGGGGTGGAGCACCAGTGGGTGCGGTCTTCCCAAACAGGCGACACTTAGGATCAGAGGCAATGTGACCCGGGTCACCACACTTATAACAATTGAAGGGCCCCTTTGGAACAGGTCTACCTGTCGGGGCCCCGTTCTGCTGCGGGGGTGGGGGAGGCTGAGAACCCTTCTGCTGGTTCCCTTGGGAATTACTTTGGGGGCCTTTTTGGAACCCCTTCTGTGTACCCTTGTCCCCCCCACTCTTCTGCTGGGGACCCTGCCCACCTTTGGCGGAGTCTCCCACTTGACCCTTGTGGACCCTGGTGCTGAGCCAGCGGTCCGCCTCCTCAGCAAGCTTCCTCGGGTTGGACAGCTTGCTATCTATCAGGTGCTGGCGTAGCTCAGGAAAACATTGACTGGACAAGTGCTCCCATGCAATTAAATCAAGCAGCCCTTGATAATCATTCACTTTGCTACCCTTCACCCAACCATCCAGCGCTCTGCAGAAAAAGGTCACATACTCCACATACGTACTCTCAGGGATCTTCTTGGTCTCCCTGAACCTCTGTCTATATAGCTCAGGAGTTAACCCATACCTGGTCATTAAAGCTTCCTTCATATGGGGGTATGAGGTCTGGACTTCTAAGGGCAAATCTAACAGTGTGTCCCGCCCTTCCGCAAGGAACCTTCCCCACAACCCCGCTCCCCAGTCTTTCTCAGGGACCCGGTGTGAGGACATGGCCACCTCGTAGGCTCTAAACCACTGCCCTATGTCATCCTTTCTAAAATACTCCTTTACTACATCTTTGGGGATGTACACCCTGGACTCTACCTGCGCTGGTGGAGTGCTGCCACCAGAAGGAGCGGTGTCCAAACTTTTCGCCTTCAGCTCCAACTCCTTCAATCTTATATCATGATCCATTTGGCGTTGTTGTGCCTCCAGGGCCAACTTCTGCTTTTCCATTTCCATTTGTCCGGTCAACTTTGCCATCTCCATTGCATGCGCCCTGTCGGCTGCCCTGTCTGCCAGCTCCTCTGGCGACCGGACTCTGCTGGGTTCCTCAAGGTTGTCGGGTGGAACGATGTCCCCCGCATTCCGTGGGTCTTGTGACTCCTTCCAGGCTCTCAACGCCTTGGTGTACTGGGGCTTCCTCTTGAATCCAGCATGGGGGACTCTGAATTTTACACTGTAGCCTTTCAATTGCTCTATCGTGTAGCCTCCCAGTCCTTCCCAATCCACCTCATCCATTCCAGAAATCACAGAGTGTGCTCTTCCAGCAGAGAGTGAGCCAGGCATGGTTGCAGTAATGGCAGATGTCTCAACAAAGTTCAACAAATAAAAACCTGTGGCTGCGTTACTTGGTCTGCTCTCACTGTCTGGTGATTAATAATTCACTGTATGCAAATTACAAATGCAAATCCGAAATCCCAGCCGCTGCCACCAATGTTAGAGTCGGGGATCTCTGGTTGGCGCAAGGTTGCCCTTGTGTCAAGCAGGAACTCTCTCCTCCACGTCAGGGCGCAGGATAACCCCTCGCGAATGACCCTTGCTCACCCTCTAGGTGCGTGGCGTGAGCAGCCAAGGCGATTCCTCAGGCGTTGTTGGTTAAGCACTTACAATCATACACACAGTAAATACATCAATCCCCCCAGAAACGGACACCAGACTTGGATATGTAGAAAAATACGCTTCTTTATGTAAAAATAGGTATATATATCTCAGCAGACTTATCACAGGACCAATAACGTTTTCGCTAGGCCACCAGGTTGTAAAGCAGGCAAATGTTCTTTGTTCGTAGCTTCAAATGGAGACCTTGTAGTCTCTTGCAAATGTTACTTGTGGTTCCAGTACTCACAGAGATCGGCTCCTGCGAACGGGGAAATAAGGCGTTGCGGGCCCCGAGCCCGATACTGGATCTTCTTTCGTGATGTGGAGAGTCGGCACAGGTCGGTGCGACTCTCGGCTTGAGAAGTGTTCTTGGGTCCTCAATCAGCAGGTGTGGGCAAGTAGGCAGGCGCAGCCAGCGACCCTTTAGCACGGCGGTGCCGGAGGGTCTCCACAGCGGGGGCGGCGCGGCCTGAGATGTCCGGGGATAGCGAAGCGGGGTCGCAGGGCACGGTCAGTGCAGCTGGATGACCCGGCGTAGATCACCGTCGTCGGACGGCTTCCGGCGGGAGGGGTGATAGCGCGGTCAGCACGCTCCAGTAGCAGGCGGTGACAGGGATGCAGGCGGCCTGGCCCGGGGACAGAGAGCGGCTCGGGACGGAGCGGGGCTCTCACGGGTTTGAGGCAGGCGAGCTTCTGAGTGTCACGGCCCTAGGAGGGGTGATGAGGGGCGCAGTCTCTTTTCCAGCGGGATGCCCACACGGCTCGAATTGGAGGATGAGCAAGAAGCACAGAGAACCCACTGGTCCTGGGGTTCAGTTCAGGGGGCAAGCTCAGATCAAGCCCTTGGAGAATGTTTCAAGCACAAAGTAGCAAAGTCTTTTCAGTAAGTCTCTTCCTCTCCTTTCTCAGCAAGGCAAGCAGCAGGCCAGCTCCTCCGGCGTCTTCTTCTCCTTCTAGTCGGGCAGAGGTTCTTTGTGGTAAACAGGATTCTGATTTCTTAGGAGCCAGGCTCCTACTTTTATACCATGATTCTTTTGTTCTTTAGCGCCAGGGGGCCTAGGCCTGGCTCAGTCCAGTTCTGGAGCACTTTGTTATGGTGACTCTGCTCTTTCCTTTCAGCAGCAGGGCAGAGACATCAGCCGCCCCACAGGGGGCGGCACCGGCTTTGTGGTGGCAGAGCACAGGGCTATTCAAGAGTCAAGGTGTACTCCTCCCACCCATCCAGGTGTCACCTCTCTACCCACCACCTGGCAGCCAACCTGTCTCTGGGGGATCCCCCCCACCCTGCTCCTTACTGTTGCCAGGCAGAACACACACACACAGCAGAGGCGGACTGAGACGGTCAGGTCAGTAAATACTAACTTTCTAAAAGTAGCATTTACAAACCCAGGATATTAAAATAAACTTGACTACAAGAAGTATTTTATTATTCTGAGTTCAGGCATACTAAACTTGACACTTCTACCATGCTCTCTGAGTCCACTGGGGTCACAGCGTTGGCGTGATCCCGGCAGCCCATTCTGGCCTATGGAGAGCAGGTAGCCTTCAATAGTGAAGAACGAAAATGGCTGTAATTCACTACTAAGACATGCCACACACATCAGGGCATGTCCTACCTTATGCCTACAATGCACCCTGCCCGTGGGCCTACCAGAGGGGTGGCTAATATGTAGGTAAGGGAAGGTTCAGGGACTGGCAAGTGGGGGCACTTGCGCAGTCAGCGCGACGGTCCCGGACCGCGCACAGGGTCTGCGGTGGCAGACCCTAGACACACTTTACAAGGCCGCTTCCGTGGGTGGCGCAACCAGCGCTGCAAGCCCACCAGCAGCATTGGCATCCACAAGCCCTGGCACCCCTGGTGCACTTTACTGGGGACTGACAGTGAATCCAATAAACCAATCATGGACATCAATTACAGGTACACTTTACCTCGGGAGCACTTGCACTGCGGCACGGATTAGCCGTGGCGCAGTGCCCTGAGCGGACAACACCAGCAAAACAATCGAGGCACACCATCAAAAAGTGGAAGGGAAACTCACGCCAAGGTGCCAGGTCTAACAGGGTCCCACGCCATGTTTTACATAAAGCTCATAAGTTGGAGTTCCAATTGGAGGAACCGGGCATGAATCCTCTAACTGGAAATCCCTTCCACAACTCAAACAAAACAATCTTCCAAATACACTAGCACCAGGCATCTTTGCTCACTAGTCTAGTTCCAAACTTCAAAGGATTATCGATTACGATAGTCTCGTGAATACACGAGTCCTCTGGCTTTGGGGTTTGCAAACTCCAAATCAAAATAATCCCGAAGGATACCAAATTCAAACTGGGAGACGCTCCACTTATACTTAACTGAATATCGATGATCAATGGCGTCACCAGAAGACTCTCTCGATTGTTTCGCTCTACCAAAATCGTCAAGGGTCCAAAACAGGGCGATTAATCAGGGCAGCAGCCCTTCGTAGCCATCGGGACGCGGAGAACCTCGCAGAAAAGACTTTCGGACCACGTCGACATGCAGGGGTCGATGAAGTGGCAGCCTTCCTCCAGAATTTCCACACGAAGCTCCTCACGAACCTCTGGCTTGGACCGGTACCGCTGAAATCGCCCCATGTTGGGTGCCAACTGAAGTACTGGGAATTTTAAGCCCAGCGGTGCAGGGGAACACACCCTATGACTTCGGGTTCTTCCTGTTTCAGACCTACAGAAACACAGAGTCTTCTGGGTGAAGTCAAAGATCAGTTTATTGGCTGCAGACCAATTACAGGTATCCTAGAAGTACAACAGCGTGTATGTTCTCAGGAGACTGCTAAAAATCACAGAAACGGGCTTCTCCTTAAATACAAAATATCCTGCTTCAGGCATACATTCCTTGTTTTATGGCATGGTCATTTATATGTATACATTTCAAACGAAAAGGCAGAGTCATGATGACCATCCCACATTCCAGTTAAACCAGCCCACAATTATTTACCCAGCAAAGCTCATATCCCACATCAGATATCGATAGGCCCCAATAAACATGAGCATCTCCTGTTTGGAAAACAAGCCATAAAGCAGGAACAGTCAGGTGTGAAAGAGATTAGCTGGAGGCTTGTGTAGGATGAAAAGGCTTTATGGTGTGTCAAGCCCTGATGCTAATCACAGGTGGCCAAAGGACGGGGAGCTCGTGGGACCGGACTGACCTGGGGGTCCCAAATTGCAAAGTACGACACCTGGCACCAGTTCGAAAAAGCAGAATGAAAGAATGAAATGCTTTACAGAGCCTCAGAGAGTTGTCCTGGAGACTTCTTCAGTCAAGAAGGAATCGGGT
The DNA here is from genome assembly GCF_964204655.1 of Triturus cristatus. Lineage (NCBI taxonomy): Eukaryota > Metazoa > Chordata > Amphibia > Caudata > Salamandridae > Triturus > Triturus cristatus. The sequence goes on along the minus strand of NC_140594.1, from coordinate 540,860,392 downwards.
GCCATACTCATCTAGATCTGCGTCTGTGACCTGGGTGAAGTTTCTCTCCTAACTAAATGGTCAAGTGGTAGTCCTTTTAGATTTAAAATGGAATTTGGAATGTCGCCTGAGGAATGTTTTGACATAATCATACACATTAGTGGATGTATTTAAAGGGTAAAATAACGTCAATATAGACCTTAATATTTGGGTTACGGTTGTTATATGACCTTGAAAAGGCACCTGTCTAGGACTGATGATGCACTGGGGGGTTTGTTGATGTCTATATCTGAATGACTTGACACTTTCACAGTTCTTAGAAAGATAGCCATAGATAACATCTGTGACAAAAGCAGAAATGCTAAATATTTTGCATAATTTGAGGGAATATGGCAGCCTCCATTGTCAAAGATGACAGCCTCTATTGTCTAAGATGGCGACCTCCATAGCTAGGATGGATTTGGAGCCAAAGGTAAACAGGCTGGACAGGCTAACTGGAATGGAGACTATAGTTAAAATAGGACTGGTCCTAAATGTGTTTTGAATAATCTAAAATTGAAACAAAGAAGCCTAAAAGTACGTGGTTGAAATAGATAAAATAGCTGAATTATGGAGGGAAACCGTCATAAGATTTATGACTTTTCTAAGCTAAATGGTCACTAAATTATCACTGAATGGGTTTTTGAATGTTTTTGCTTATCAGACATATTATTGTACATTTACAGAATAAAAGCACATGCCAGAAATGTGCATTTGATGATATCTCAATTCATCACTTGTTACATGTTCAATAATACATCTTCAAACTGAAAAAAACAGGGGTCTCTACACTGGGAGACATGAGGCTTGAAATTGATGGAGCGTAATAGCGGGAAGTTCACCTATTTTCTTCAAAATCTGCCTCACTCATACTCAGACCCTCTCACATTTACTCTCTTCCCACTCACTCAAACTCACATTCTCTCACTCATGCTCACTTCCACTTATTGTTATTCATAAAACATACTCATTGATACTTACAAACTCCCTTACATATACTCACTGACTCTGGGCCCTGGTACAACTGCACATGCTGCACCATTGATTGCTCACCTCTGACTCACTTCCACTCCCTCTCACAACCTTCAGTCACTCGTTCTAGCACACTCACACTCCTTCACTGACTACATCGTCCTCACTTTCACTTATTCATACACTTGCATATTTGGATTCTCACTCACTTTCACTCTAATGGACACTCTCAAACTCACAAACACACTTTCACTCAATCTTATTCACTCTCAGTCACTCACAACAACACTCATGCTCAGAGACATTGCATGTTTTTTTAACTTACCTTGCTTACTTAGCTGGCAACTTGGAGGCTCCATGGCAGCAGCAGAGCAGGAATCTGGTGCTGGGTCTGGGAACCAGCAATACATGATTCTCAAAGAGGAGCAGCAAGGGCAGATTAGAAAATGGGAAGACTCACCTCAATCCCTCTTCTAGCTTCTTGATAGGACTAGAAGCACAGCCCTATAAGAAACTGGGATAGTGCTGGGGATCCTACCCCTGTTACTCTGTGTGGCTCCTCACTGGCTTCAGGGATGCACTGATGTGTGCCTTGCCAGGCACATTTTAGCAGATTAACTGTGCTTGCTGAGGGATGTGCAGTACGTCTGCTAAATAAGATAGAGTGTGCCTGTATGAGGGGATCGTAGTTGGCCTACACTCCTCGGACATGCGCAATCCAAACATCCAGCTATAGAGTGTTTTATTTTGAAACAACACTGTAGCTGGATCAGGCCTTAGCTTGTTCCTCCTCCTCCTGTCATCAGGACCCTGGAGACAAGTCAAAGCAAGCTGACCCATGCACCTGCAGTGTTCCTGTAAACAAAAAACCTGTGTCTTTATGAACACTGCTTAAGTGAAAAACTTGAAGGGGCCTCACAGGAGGCGGGGAGCTGTGCCCTGAAGTTCCTTATAAAGAGTTGCTGCTGCCAAGGAGGCTGCCACACCAAAGTAGTAGCTGATGGAGCCTTCTTCTCTCCAGGCTGACTCCATGCTGTTGCCTTCCATTAAAGAGTGACTGTGCACTGCAGAGAACTGAAGATGCATCCTCATCTGCATGTTCTTCTATCTCCACACTGCTGGAGAACTGCCTTCTTGATAAGACTGGAACTGTCTTAGCTGCATGTGCTACTGTCTTTCATGCTGCTGGGGAACTAAATCCTGGATTAAACAGGAACTGTCTCAGCTGCATGTGCTACTGTCTTCTGGGGTCCTGGGGAACCACCTCCTCGATAGGCCTGGAGCTGCCTCAGCTGCATGTGCTACTGTCTTCCGTGCTTCTGCTGGGGAACGGAATCCCAGATTAAATGGAAGCTACCGCCGCTTTCTTTTTCCAGTGTCAGGAAGGTGTGGACTCAAATGACTCTGCCTGCCCTCCTCTACATTTTTCTTTAGGGAGGAAATGTAACAAAATGTGATAAACTCTGAGGAACTTTAAGGCATAGTAAATTATTAATTTTGATTTCCTTTCTACTGGTTAGGATACGTCATTTACGTCTACTCTAGCCAGTTGTCCTTAACAAACTGTACAATATATGTTCTTTTTGGAATTGTATCTCCGCCTCCCCATTTTGTAGAGAACCTTTTCAGTCTTTTCTTCAATCATACTTAGGATAGTTATTGTCTTCTTCTATATTACTCTTCCCCCACAAGATAGCTTCTGCTAGTATGTCTAAACATCCCATTCCCTGGAAATAAAGGAAGAAGTGTTTTTGAGTCCTAGCTTATTTCCACTGGAGTGCAAAAAATGGTCACCTTTATGCAAGCAGCATGTCTTACTTCATAACTTAGGGGTCCATGGAGGGAATTTCTTTTGATAATTTACCTGAACATAGTAATGATAATGAGGGTGGTGAGAAAAAATATGTTTTTTATACTACTATGAGAAAACTTAAAGAACATATTGGAGCTTGTGTACAAAGTAACAATTAAAACATCACTAAATATGTGGTTGCTCTCAGAGGTCTGGCCAACACTTCTGAATTATTAGGTGATCTTTGTGACTCCCTTTTCCATGAGCAAATATTGAGATGCACTAATAGTTCTAGAATACAAGAGAAGCTACTACCAAGAACCTTCATCTAAGAAATGCTGTAGATATAGTGAAAGAATGTGAACATATGCCTACTGCTGTAATAAAATGAAAACATCTAGTGATCAGCGCATTTGTATTGTAATAAATTGCAAGAATACAGATGGGTCTCATAGGACACATCAATCTACAACAGTTAAGTTAAAAAATTCAAAAGGCAACCCTGAAGTAAAATAGTTTAGATGTGGTAATTTGGGGAATGTAGCAAATTGGAATTCCTTTTTTACTTAAACTTCTTCATTTAGAAACTGTGGCAAATAGGGCACTTAGCCCAAGTATGAACAGACATTAATGTTAAACAGGTTAATGTAGTTGAGAATGTAAGTGAAGATTTAGATAAACTTGTTTACCAAACTACCAGTGTATTGTGAACATGTGCACACACCAACAAGCGCAATTTCTTTGGATGGCCATATTGTGAGAACGCATGATGTCTCATGTTCACCATATACCCTTATTGACAAAAGAGTCTATGGTGTTTTACGCAACAAAAATTATTACACTATGGAGGTTCTTGACTTCAATATGAGAGTTACAACAAAGACCCCAAACATCTCATCAGTATTTTAGTAATGTTCTTCAGCTTCAAGGATAGATTCACTCAGGGCTTTAATTGGGATGAAAAAACTAGGGGGTCTGTCAAAGGGGTGTGGCCAATGTAACTAAGGGCATGGCCTAAAAACACATAAGCTAAAAATCTGTGCTTAGCATACTGTGCCGCCCGACTTGTATTTTGCTGTTTCTGTCAGAGCATCCAGATACATGATGCAACAAGCAACATCATACCTACAACAAGTCAGGACTATTGGCTTTGTCAAAGGTTGTTAGTTTCATAAGATAAATAAGCTGCAACGATGGCTTGTATACAATATTGAAAAAGCTTACACTTAAAGCCCTGGTGACACAAAGACAATGTTGCTGCTCCTGATTTTTAAAAAGAGAAAATGACTCTCTTTAAAGGATTTCCCTTCCCCTACAATGCTGAACTGGCATGATGTCATGCTGTAACATCTCCACAAGTGAGAAATGAGCAGTGTGAGCAGTGCACGCTAGTGAGAAGTGAGCATTGTGAGCAGCACACATCAATGTGCCTGCTGTCACTGCAGTCTGAAAAAAAATGAACCGCCTGTGCCAGAGCACAAAACAGAGCCCAATAGAGACCCGTTTCGAGGCCCCCTTTAAAAAACTGCCGGTGCTCAGCACCAGTGTGACTCGGCCCACTGAAAGCCCTGGATTCACTGTTGGTAAGGTATACGTAGTTGAACTAGATTCCTATTTACCTGGTTGGAGACACCAAAAGTAACCAAGGATTAAACCCAACCCCAACTCTAAGGATCCTATTCTGTTGGTGAAAGGGCGTTTGTGAAGTGAGGATGAATGCAAGTATCCAAGGACTTATTTAACATTTTCTAGGATCATTTAGGTTTATTGAGATATATCTGGCACACGATTAAACTGAGAAAGTATGCATCTCCAGTGGTCCACGAAGTGTGTTTGATTCCCTTTCTCATAACCAACCCACAAGAAAAAGAACTAAATAAGTTAGCCAAAGAAGGAGTCATTAAACCCACTGATTTTTTGTGTGGCTGGCTTCTATTGTTTTTGCCAACAAAGAGATTGGGAAACAAATGTGTTTGTGTACGAATCTAAGGAGGCTTAATTCCCACAAATAAAATTGCAGGCACCCCCTTCCCAAAATCAACAAAGTACTACTAATGTGCAAAGCCTCGCCTCTTTGGAGGGATTAATTGTTATAGGCTTAACACCAGTGTGTACTGCACTCAGAGTTGAGATCACTCTTCTTTGTTACTCCTTTAGGGGTTTATAGGTTTAGATGTATGTCGTTCGACTGAGCATCAGCAGATTTCATAGTTTATCAAATTATTCAACATATCCTGAAGGTGATTACCAACGTGGTATGTTTTCAGGATGACACCCTGATTTATGAGATGAATGTGTCTGGTTATAATAAGACATTGAGATTAGTTCTCACAAAATTGAGTGAGGCTGGCCTAACCGCACAGAGTACTTGTTAAAGAAGAGTAGGGTTAGTAACCTATATAGGTCACACTATTTTTAAAGAGGGGGGTCAAACCAAAACTTGACTTGGTTGAAGCTGTAAAAAAAAAAGTACTTGGACCCTTGGACCCAAAGATCAAGAAGAGCTGAAAATTATTTTTAGGGTTTGCATATCATTATAAGTTTGTAGAAATGTTGCCATTGTCGGTTTTCTTTTGGGTGCCGTTTAAAAAAAGAATTCTACTTTTTTGTGATAAAAGGTTGTCAGGATGCATTTGACAGGATCTAAAATTGTATCTACAAAGCCCCATTGTTATTTCCTACACATTTGATTCGTTTTTGCAGTAAGTATGGTGAAATGTAATGTAGGAACATTACAAACAAGCATTTGCAATGCAATAGGTCTCGCATTTACACGAGTTTAAGCTATTGGCATTGTAAATGACAATGCCTTTTATTTATGTTTAAAAAACAAAATCTAAATAAAAGGCATTGTCATTTACAATGCCAATAGCTCAAACTCGCGGAAATGCGAGACCTATTGCATTGTAAATGCTTGTTATCATCTGACACTTGAGAAAGGACGAGGAAGAGAAAGAATAGGTAAACAGTTACAAAGGAAAGCATGGACCCAAAAGAACATCTAGACTGAGCAAAGGCCACTTGAAGTGTAGGGTGTTGGGAAAAATAGACATCAGGTGGAATCAAAACTAGTGAGAAAACAAGGACGACCAGGCAAGTGAGCCCTCCTGAACACCCAACTTTATCCAGGACTAAATATCGCCCCCGGGGGACAGGGAAAGCGATCTCGCGCTCACTGTGGCTAGCCTGATTGGCCAAATAGCCACTGAAAAAAGACTTTTCTTCCCGGACAGTGGGGGAAACATCAAGGGGCTGTCTTCTGTAACACCCCCCCACCCCTCTGTGGGTGACGTGGCCTTTCCAGCTTGCTGGCTCTTTCGATGAGTGCATGGTTCTCAGTGCAGCATGGCCACCCGCGACGTTGTAAGAAGTGTTCCCTCAGATGACGAGGTATTGCCTCCGACCAACAACAGAGGTGAGAGTTTGCTGATTGGTTTACTGTACTAGTTAGATTTCCAGAGTCCTTATCGATCGATTGATTGATTAGTAATGCCTGTCTGTCAGAGTCAATCGAAGGCAACGGTATAGCTAAATATGCTCTTGAGAAAATCTAGGTCCGGCGGTCAAAACCGGGCACGTTGTAATTAAGGTCACCGGATAACTTCATGTTACCCACTCTTAAATTATTTTAAGTTGCCCATTTGTTTCAGCAGAAATTAACCTAGTCTACAACTCCAAAAATTGGAGGAGGTGGCCTAATGGACAGAGCTGGGGAACATGAATCGGGCATCGGCTCAACATCCTGGGATTCTGGGCAAATCACTTGATCTCCCCGTGCCTAACAAAAACAAGGATATGAATGAAAAGGATATGAAGCAAGCTTTCAACAGGAAGTGTGTGTGGCTCACAGTATTGAGAAAGGAACGTAAGCTCTGGAAGCTTTAAAAATATACAGTGATTAAGAAACAAAATTAACACGGGAGTGTTTTTTTATCAGAATAGGGAGCAAGCAGCAAGATCTGGCTTGACGATTTACGGCACCATCCCGGGTCTGGCAGTTGGCCACCAAACCGGACTCGCCAGGACTGTGTGTGGCTAGAGAAATCAAATTAGAAATGGCTGGAAAATTATGTGCATGCACAGTTAAACCAGTGGTGCGCGCGCACCACAGAAGAGCAGGGCCAGGAATCGAAAGTAGTGGTGCGCGCACACCACAGAGGAGCGGGGGAGGGAGAGCAGCAGCGAGGCGAACGGTGTGCCGCTGCGCGTGCTGGCCACCGTCTGGAATGGGCGGAGCAAAGGCGGGACTTGTGCCCGCCTTTGGCCAATTGCGTGCTGGCTTTTATAAAAAAAGGCACGCAAAAGCCAATAGAGCCGCAGGAAGAAAAAACACACGCACAAGCGTATGAGCAGCTTTACAAACCCCATACAAAAGGGCTCTCGCTGCGCGAGCAGAGCTCTGCACTGCAACGCAGGGGTGAGCCCTAAAAAGGTGCTGTATTCCATGAGCCCTGCTTCCCTCTCCCCCATCCCGCACTCCCTAGACAATACATCTTTCACGAGTCCATGTGTGACTAGCTCCTAAAGCCCTTGTTACTCCTTTGCATTCTGGAACTTGTATTCTGGTTTTATAATGTATCACAATAAAAAAAACAGCACTGTAAGTCCAGGGCATAAGTCCTAAAAAAGAAGTGGGGGGACTTACCTAGTTAGGCAGTATGCAAATGACATCAGGGCGCGCAACTACACGGCGCGCAACATCGGAGTGCAACATAATGGCGCATGACATCACGGTGCACTACATCACAACACATGAAATCGCACAAGGCATCACAGGAAGTGACATCATAGAAACGGGCATTGCAAACCACAACTTTACAGGAAGTGGCATCACAAGAAGTGACATCAGATCTAAAGCCCTAACATATATGTTTAGCAGGTCTATCATGTGTACGTTTGAGCGCATCGCGAGGATAAGAGCACAGTGAGCTATGGAAGATGATATGTGACGTCTACACCTTGTAATCCCCCAGTTTTAGGTAACACATCCTGTACATTCAATTACAAACATATAATGTATTGTACATGTAATATGCACGTGTTGATGTAAAGGGCTCTGACACTCTGCATTGGAATGAGTTAGGCTATACAAGAAAAATTAGTGGTACTTAAATTATTTCAACGCCTCCTCAGGAGAAGTAAGCTCCATATAAATGCAATTTGTTTTGTTGTAAATACTGGGAAAGACCAACACATCTGATATTCTTACAGTGCATATCTCCTAATCAGGGACTGAACAAAGTGAAAAGCTGACTCTCTTAAGTATGTGTGAAGTGCTAACAAGGTGTGAGCCTTTGTTTCCCCTCCACTTCATTTGCATCGGGTGTGAGGCTTCTGTCTGCTCCCAGTCAAAAGACTCGAACAAAAGGCGGCCTGATTACCCCTCAAATTCGGCTTATGTTATGGGCCCAGCAGCAGGACTGGGAACAGAAACCGTCCCTGGCCAACTGCCCAGCCAGCCCCCCCTGGGGGGGGCTGAGGGGGTGCAGCCGAGCTGTTTGCAAGGGCCGGTTTTGGCCGATTTTGTTACCAGAGGCCGATATTGCAGGCCCCCAGTAACAAAAACGGCCCCCAGGGGCCCAAAATCAGCCCCACCCTAATGGCCCACCGGGGAAATGCCTGGTGCCCACTACGGACTGTCCGGCCCTGCCCAGCAAGAGTCTTAAATAAGAAAGCCCCATCCTGTCCCTGTCTGCACGTTGTTGCATGTTGCAGAAGGAAAGCAGACAACGTGCAGGCGCTGCTGAAGTGTCCCGGCGTTTGGAAATTACACCGGGACGAGTTCAGCGCATTATTCAGTGGGGCCCAAATTCTTGGCAGGGTGGATGGCGTTGACCTGTGAAAAAAGTAGGTGGACGCGTACACCCACGTGTACCCCTGACTCGTGCCCTAGGTAAGTCACCGGATGCAAAGATGAAACCCCGACTGGAAAGCTAGTCATTCATGGACCTGTAAAACTTGGCAGATATGTATTAAAGGATGGGGGCATTTCCCTTGCTTCCTTTAGGGTTTATTGTAACTGGGGCACTCAGGTTTTACCGTTCCCTGCCTGAATATCTCATCCAATCCAGAAATTATTTTTGAACTCTGGAATTTGCAATCCTGGTATTATAATGTACTTAACAGGTGGACTACAAGTTCCAGCATACAACGGAAAAACCTGGACTTGATGGGCTACTCACACTTGGAAATGGAAACATTGAGACGTACTGTGTGACTTTGCTGTGTCCACACCTGGCATTACAATCAGTGGTCGAAGTGGGGGGAAAAAAGTAGGGGAACTGTGGGTGGAGAATCAGAGGGCGGGAATAACCTGAGAACTGGATCAGTGGGCGGAGTTGGAGGTGTGGCCAGATTGTGCAAAACATCCCACTTTTTAGTATTTGTTTGGCATTTCACTGACCAGTTATAGCTAACAATGATATTTAATTAAATCAATGGATACACATAATTATTTAAGGTTTAATATGAGTTACTGACATTAAAATGCAATCACGAAGTGGGATATGTTTCCAATAAAAGACTGTCCCAAATACGCTTAAAAGTGGAAGCACAAGCCATTTGTCTCTGATCCATGGAGTTTCTGTCTTCAGCACTTCTCCCATTTTCCACAAGAGCAGTTCAAACATGAATGGCAAAATATCCTAGTTTGCAAAAGTTTTCTAAATAATTATGGCTCTGCCATATTTGCCACATAATAAAACATCTGCTATATAATCTGACAATTTTAACTAATAAATTGTTTGCAGCTCAAACGGATCAAAAGTTACAAAAAAAGTGACATGCGCTGCTGTGAAGTGGACGGCCCTTTGCAAAGGTTGCCTAGTCACCTTTCTCACTGCTGAATGTGTGTGTTACACTGGTACTAATAAGGTAAAATCTTTCCAGAGACTGTTAGCATGTGTAAAAATGTCAAAATAATAAAGTGCTAGAAAATATACTGCATTACGTTGCAGCTTTTTTTTGCTGCATAATTTAGTCATCACTTTGGCGTAATTTTGTCTTCTTTTGCTGCATAATTCCAGTGGCCCCAAAGCAGGCAGCACGTCTTAAAAGTGCTTGTGCATGAAGCAGAGAGAATAAGAAGTTTGCAAACTTAGTTTCGTGTGCGTGAAAATCCTGCTTTGCCAATCCCTGGTGAGTTGCAGCAACTACTGCTAAAACAACTGCTGCGCCATCTTGGATTGGGCGCGGGCACTCTCGCGCATTCTCGCGAGATTTCGGCCTGCTGAGCCTACTTGAGGCAGCGAGAGACGGTAGGTCAGCCTGGAGAAGGTGACCACCTCATGCCGACCTCGCTAGCGCTAGTTGCGCTTTTCGCTTGCCCAATTGTTTTTAAAACTACCCGTTTTTTTATTTAATTTGTTTTCTGTTATTTGACCTTGTTTTTATATGCTGCGACCCCCCTGGCCTCATTCTGCACCTTAAAACCCCCCTTGGGGACCACCATCACTGCCTTTGGTGGGTCTGGGAGCACAGGGTACAGGGGACGAATTTTAGCGCCATCTTGGATTGGGCGCGGGCACTCTCACGCATTCTCGCGAGATTTCGGCCTGCTGAGCCTACTTGAGCCTTCTGTCGGCCGCGCAGCGGTGACGCGCAGCGGAGCGCCTTCATGGCGCCTGAGTCCAGCCAGAGTCCTGCCCGTCTGCGCTCGTCCGCGCTAGGCAGGGCCTGGCAGGGCTCTTTGCTATCACAGGATGCTATCCTCTGAGGACATACACGCGTTGCGCTATGGGGTAGGTGGGTGCCAAATGATCAAAGGGGAGGGAAAAAGAAGCTGTGGTCCATTCGGCTTCCTCTGTTCAATACAAAAAATCAAAAAGAGAGTGGACCACTTGTCCTGTGTAGCCAGGGTCTTATCTCAGTTAGTTCCTTCATAAAAGAACCCTCATAACTATACACAGGTACCAGAGGCGGCATGAACTGGGTTACCGCTTAAGTGTATTAGTGCAGCATCATCATTGGGTCTTTTTTGAATGTACGCTGCCCTCCACCCGGAGGAAGACCTTCTGGTTCAACAGTAGTATCCAGACATGAAAAACAAAAAATGTGAGAGGGTTCGTATCTAGTGAGCTAAAATCTCTTGGTCATCGTATCCATAGTGACTTTATTCTTGAAAGCTTGATCAGAGAATTAAAAGAAAGAAGTGCGGGGTGAGACGGAGTTACTGGTCTGCCGTACTTTTCATGATATAGGGGTCAACATGTTTCAGCCTTCTGCAAAGGTCTAAAGGCTTTCATCAGGACCGATATTTATAGGAAGGCGCTTTGTCGCTCCTAAAGTGAGAGAACTTATCACTTGTTCTGAGTAAGGGGGTCAGATCAATAGTATCTGTACCTGGAAAAGGTAGAAAAGGTTACATTCACCACATTTTCTTGATTCAAGACCATGAAATACTACTTCATGAGATTATATAGGGCAACTACTGGTATGGGGGGAGGTAAGTGAAGGAAAAGATAATCTAAAGCAAATAGGCGAATGCAAGGGGCGGTTACGTGAAGTTGAGGGATGCTAATCTTGGCGAGGTGAAATTAAGAAATCATTGTGAAAATTTTCACTAGTTCGTAATGGTAAGTGTAAACACATTGTGGATACAAAGTACAGAGCGCTCTGGATAATGTCATTCAAGGTGTGTTGATAATCCTGCGATGGACTAAATGTGTCATCATTAATATGGTAAAATGCGAGTCGCAAGATATGCCGCTTATGAAGACGTAAGTAAAATAGGCTTAGTCACATCTTCCAATAAATCAGTCGTTAGTGTTTTAAAAACATGCTACAATGATGCGTCAAAGCGTGTTTACCTTAGACAGAGTTATTAGTATTCATACGAGGATGCCCGGAAGCAGGCCGAGAATTCATTGCTGTGATTAAATGAAAAAGACAAATGAGGTAAATTAGAAAGATCTTACTTCAGTTTAGACGTTGTTCCAAACAACGGCGGTCATCGGAGTTTACCGATTCTCGCACGTTCGTTGTCTGCATCTGCCTCTTCTCGCGGTACACCCAACCAGAATCGTCCGTGTAGGCTTACCGTTAAGAGGTGCAACGGTAATAGAGGCTAAAGAAGGACTCTGCGTTGTACGGTAAAGATAGGCAAATTGTCGTGGTTGGCACGGTACAATCGTGTGTTTTTTATCTCTCCTAAAAAATTTTTACTTAATGGAATTTGAATACATTAATCTGTTAAAGACATTACTGTTAGGGATGTGAAATTATACTTTGTTGTATTTACGATGGTCTATTGTTAATATGTGATGTTCCCTGGGGAAACTATCAGGACTAGAGTATGATACTCTAGTCGAGATGTGGAGAAGCTGCGACACCCTCGTGGGTCTGAGATCAGATGGTGGGATAAATATTTGGTATGCGTAATTCGCGTATCTTGATTAATTAGAAAGGATGAAGGTTAATCAGGTGCTTCGACCTTGTTTGTTTCAAATATTCATGTTATGGAAAACTTAAGAGGCCAAAGTGTACCATGGGATATTATCGTTGAGGCCATGCTTGTCCGTGGACAGACGGTCAATCCAACGTTGTTCTTTTTCATACAAAATACGTTCAGCATTATAGTTGACAGTTCTCAAACTCTCTAGGACAACCCATTTTAGGTCACTGGTGGCATGGTTATTCTCTATGAAGTGTCTACTCATTTTGGTTGTCGCTCTTTTGCAGTTCACGTTGCTTTTATGTTCTGTGATCCTTATTTTTATTTTTCGGCAAGTCATTCCAATATATTTAAGGTCACAGGGGCAGGTGATCATGTAAATTACATGGGTAGTATTGCAATTAGTATGTTGTTGAAGTGTCCACTTCAGATTGGGAAGGAGTTGGATGGTTTTGGTCACTTTTGTTAGGCTGCAAACTGAGCACGTCCCACAAGGGTAGTGTCCTGTGATCGGTGTAAGGTTCCATGCTGCTGTTATTGTTTCTGTAGTTGTTTGCAGAGCTGGTCTAGTATGTACTAGAAGATCTTTTATGTTCCTCGTCCTTTTGTTCGCAAACCTTGGTTTAGGCCATTGTAAAGTATCAGAGGTTAGGATTCTCCAATTTTTATTCACAATCTTTTTCACTGTGTTGGATACGGTGTTATATGTGGTGACACTCGTTAGAAGATCCTCTGGTTCTGCCCGTGTGGATGTCTGTAGAAGATTTTCTCTTGGTTGGTACAGGGCTCTTTTTTGGCATTTCCTGATGATTTTCACTGGGTAGTCTCTTTTGATTAGTTTCTCGCCCAATTCTTTGGCCTGAGTTTTGTAAGTTTGGAGATTGCTACAGTTCCTCTTCAGTCTAAGAAACTGGCTGAATGGTAAATTGTCTCTGAGAGGGTGTGGGTGAAAGCTATTGTAAGACAGCAAGCTGTTCTTTGCTGTTGGTTTGTGATACGTCTTCGTCTGGAGGAGGTTGTTCTCTTAATAGATAGTGACGTCAAGGAAGTCAAGTTTGTGTCTGTCGAAAGTGCAGGTAAATTTTAAGCACTCATCTCTGGAGTTGATCCATCCAAGAAAATTTTCTAAAGTCTCAGCAGTATCTTCCCAAATCATTATGACGTCATCTATGTAACGCTTCCAGAATTTCACTTTGGTCAGGTAAGGATTGTCGGGATTGTAAATGTATTTTTGCTCAAAGTCACTGACATACAGACCCGCCACACTGGGAGCAAAGGTGCTGCCCATAGATGTACCGTGGCGTTGTCTGTAGAGAGTACCTTCGTATTCAAAAAAGTTCTCGGTCAGAGCTAACTTGCAACACTGTAGTACAAAATGTCTCGGTGTTGAATGAGTCCAAGGTTCCGAGAACAACACGTTTTCTAGGGTGTCTAGGGTCTTCTGTTGTGGGAGACTGGTGTATAAGCTTTCTACATCCAGTCCCACCAGATACATAGTGTTCTCATTGTATATCTGGTTGTCCAGTTGATTGAGGAGGTCACGTGTGTCCTTCAGGTACGTAGGTGTACGTTGTACAAGGGGTTTGAGGAAATGATCGGCAAACTGTGATAGAGGTTCCAAAACCGATCCAATTCCTTAGACAATTGGTCGTCCTGGTGGTGGAGATCTATTCTTATGTGTTTTTGGCAGAGAGTAGAAATATGGTGTTCTGGGTGATTTGGTTATTAGGAAGTCTGCTTCGTGTTTTGATATCCACTGATTAGTCTGTGCTTCTTCTATCATGGAATTTATGATGCTTTGCAGTCTCTTTGTTGGATCATTGGTAATTTTTTCATAGAATTTATGGTCTGATAGGAGGTTTTGACATTGGGTGTCATATCCTGATTTGTTCAAGAGGACGATTCCTCCCCCTTTATCAGCAGGTTTGACAATTATGTTTTCATTTCTGCTTAGCTCTTTTATTGCCAGTCTTTCTCGTTTGGTGATGTTCACAAATGGTCTTTGGGATGAGGGTTTAATGTTGTCCACTTCTTTGAGAATAGCCTATTCGAAGGCTAATACTTCTATAGGGACCAGATGGTTGGGTGGACAAAAGGTCGATTTTGGTCTGAGACTAGTGTCACTTGTTGGTGCATCATTCTGTTTGTTTTTGAAGAAAGCTTTCAATTTGATTTTTCTGCAGAATTCTGATAACTCACACTTGACTTTGAATAAATCTAAAGGAGGTGTGGGAACAAACCCTAGTCCTTTGTTTAGTATTTCCTCTTGATCTTGGGTAATCGTGGTGTCAGTTAGATTTATCACCAGGGATTCGTGTTGCTGGGGCCTGGTTGGTCTCTGGACATGCTCCTGGTGTATATCTGTCTCTCTTGGTCGTTCCAGGATACCTCTTTTTTTCTTCCTCGTTGGGGGAACCGACCTCTCCCTAAAAAAGGGGGACGTTGGGTGTTCATCATAGGGCCCATCATGTGTGGTCCTGGTAAATACGGGTTCATCCATCCCTGAAAATTGGGTGCAAATGGTTGGTATAGTTGTTGTGGTTGGTCATAAAACTGTGGCGTGGACCAATTAGCGCCTCGTCGTCGTTGATTTCGTCTGTATCGACCTCTTCCTCGTCTGAGGTAAGAGCCTTCATCGCTGCTCCAATCCGAGTTATTGCTGGATGTTTCACCAGTGGAGTCATCATCATAATGGTCAGGTATTGTGTAGTCTTCTCTGGAGTAAGGGTGCATCTTCTCAACTGAGAATTTCTTGAGATCCTTACTCAGTTTTTGTATTTTATTCTGAGTGATGTACTCCTTGGTCTCATTCATTTCTCTGTTGATCTCCTCCAGTCTTTTTTTGTATATTGTGAGTTGAACCGTTGTCCTCAATCTGGCTTCACTCGTTTGAATTTTGATTGTTAGAGCTTCTACTAACCTGGTGGCTGTTTTTATAATTAGGACTAGATAATCTCTGGTACATTTCCATGAGATGGAAGACCAGTCTTTCCTGAATAGCATGTCTTTCAGGAAGATTCGTGGAGCATTTTGTATCCATAGTCCTTTTGGTGCCGCATTTGCACGCAAGTATTCCTTCATTATAATGCCATGAATGGCAGTTCGTACCTGGTCTTTTTTCATCTCGGTCAATTCATCCCACTCACTAGTTTGGGTCAATGTTTGAGCTAGGTCTTTGTCTTGTAATAAAGATGATTCGCTTAGAATCGCATTCACCTCATCCTCAGAATAACTCAATCCCTGGTTCTCCGCCATGTTGCCAGTTTTTGAAAAGATAGTTGTCCTGCACTCCTCTGTGTCGAGGACCGTTCTTTGTGATATAATACTGTGTAGGGGTATCTTGCTACCACCACAAATGGAGACTCAACCTTGTTTTCGGTGGTCAGTCCAATTTTCCGTGGAGTTTCCCGCAGCTGCACGCTGCTCAATTACAAATGATCAAAGGGGAGGGAAAAAGCAGCTGTGGTCCATTCGGCTTCCTATGTTCAATACAAAAAATCAAAAAGAGAGTGGACCACTTTTCCTGTGTAGCCAGGGTCTTATCTCAGTTAGTTCCTTCATAAAAGAACCCTCATAACTATACACAGGTACCAGAGGCGGCATGAACTGGGTTACCGCTTAAGTGTATTAGTGCAGCATCATCATTGGGTCTTTTTTGAATGTACGCTGCCCTCCACCCGGAGGAAGACCTTCTGGTTCAACAGTAGTATCCAGACATGAAAAACAAAAAATGTGAGAGGGTTCGTATCTAGTGAGCTAAAATCTCTTGGTCATTGTTTCCATAGTGACTTTATTCTTGAAAGCTTGATCAGAGAATTAAAAGAAAGAAGTGCGGGGTGAGACGGAGTTACTGGTCTGCCGTACTTTTCATGATATAGGGGTCAACATGTTTCAGCCTTCTGCAAAGGTCTAAAGGCTTTCATCAGGACCGATATTTATAGGAAGGCGCTTTGTCGCTCCTAAAGTGAGAGAACTTATCACTTGTTCTGAGTAAGGGGGTCAGATCAATAGTATCTGTACCTGGAAAAGGTAGAAAAGGGTACATTCACCAAATTTTCTTGATTCAAGACCATGAAATACTACTTCATGAGATTATATAGGGCAACTACTGGTATGGGGGGAGGTAAGTGAAGGAAAAGATAATCTAAAGCAAATAGGCGAATGCCAGGGGCGGTTACGTGAAGTTGAGGGATGCTAATCTTGGCGAGGTGAAATTAAGAAATCATTGTGAAAATTTTCACTAGTTCGTAATGGTAAGTGTAAACACATTGTGGATACAAAGTACAGAGCGCTCTGGATAATGTCATTCAAGGTGTGTTGATAATCCTGCGATGGACTAAATGTGTCATCATTAATATGGTAAAATGCGAGTCGCTAGATATGCCGCTTATGAAGACGTAAGTAAAATAGGCTTAGTCACATCTTCCAATAAATCAGTCGTTAGTGTTTTAAAAACATGCTACAATGATGCGTCAAAGCGTGTTTACCTTAGACAGAGTTATTAGTATTCATACGAGGATGCCCGGAGGCAGGCCGAGAATTCATTGCTGTGAATAAATGAAAAAGACAAATGAGGTAAATTAGAAAGATCTTACTTCAGTTTAGACGTTGTTCCAAACAACGGCGGCCATCGGAGCTTACCGATTCTCGCACGTTCGTTGTCTGCATCTGCCTCTTCTCGCGGTACACCCAACCAGAATCGTCCGTGTAGGCTTACCGTTAAGAGGTGCAACGGTAATAGAGGCTAAAGAAGGACTCTGCGTTGTACGGTAAGGATTGGCAAATTGTCGTGGTTGGCACGGTACAATCGTGTGTTTTTTATCTCTCCTAAAAAATTTTTACTTAATGGAATTTGAATACATTAATCTGTTAAAGACATTACTGTTAGGGATGTGAAATTATACTTTGTTGTATTTACGATGGTCTATTGTTAATATGTGATGTTCCCTGGGGAATCTATCAGGACTAGAGTATGATACTCTAGTCGAGATGTGGAGAAGCTGCGACACCCTCGTGGGTCTCATGATCACCTGCCCCTGTGACCTTAAATATATTGGAATGACTTGCCGAAAAATAAAAATAAGGATCACAGAACATAAAAGCAACGTGAACTGCAAAAGAGCGACAACCAAAATGAGTAGACACTTCATAGAGAATAACCATGCCACCAGTGACCTAAAATGGGTTGTCCTAGAGAGTTTGAGAACTGTCAACTATAATGCTGAACGTATTTTGTATGAAAAAGAACAACGTTGGATTGACCGTCTGTCCACGGACAAGCAAGGCCTCAACGATAATATCCCATGGTACACTTTGGCCTCTTAAGTCTTCCATAACATGAATATTTGAAACAAACAAGGTCGAAGCACCTGATTAACCTTCATCCTTTCTAATTAATCAAGATACGCGAATTACGCATACCAAATATTTATCCCACCATCTGATCTCAAACCCACGAGGGTGTCGCAGCTTCTCCACATCTCGACTAGAGTATCATACTCTAGTCCTGATAGTTTCCCCAGGGAACATCACATATTAACAATAGACCATCGTAAATACAACAAAGTATAATTTCACATCCCTAACAGTAATGTCTTTAACAGATTAATGTATTCAAATTCCATTAAGTAAAAATTTTTTAGGAGAGATAAAAAACACACGATTGTACCGTGCCAACCACGACAATTTGCCAATCTTTACCGTACAACGCAGAGTCCTTCTTTAGCCTCTATTACCGTTGCACCTCTTAACGGTAAGCCTACACGGACGATTCTGGTTGGGTGTACCGCGAGAAGAGGCAGATGCAGACAACGAACATGCGAGAATCGGTAAGCTCCGATGGCCGCCGTTGTTTGGAACAACGTCTAAACTGAAGTAAGATCTTTCTAATTTACCTCATTTGTCTTTTTCATTTAATCACAGCAATGAATTCTCGGCCTGCCTCCGGGCATCCTCGTATGAATACTAATAACTCTGTCTAAGGTAAACACGCTTTGACGCATCATTGTAGCATGTTTTTAAAACACTAACGACTGATTTATTGGAAGATGTGACTAAGCCTATTTTACTTACGTCTTCATAAGCGGCATATCTAGCGACTCGCATTTTACCATATTAATGATGACACATTTAGTCCATCGCAGGATTATCAACACACCTTGAATGACATTATCCAGAGCGCTCTGTACTTTGTATCCACAATGTGTTTACACTTACCATTACGAACTAGTGAACATTTTCACAATGATTTCTTAATTTCACCTCGCCAAGATTAGCATCCCTCAACTTCACGTAACCGCCCCTGGCATTCGCCTATTTGCTTTAGATTATCTTTTCCTTCACTTACCTCCCCCCATACCAGTAGTTGCCCTATATAATCTCATGAAGTAGTATTTCATGGTCTTGAATCAAGAAAATTTGGTGAATGTAACCTTTTCTACCTTTTCCAGGTACAGATACTATTGATCTGACCCCCTTACTCAGAACAAGTGATAAGTTCTCTCACTTTAGGAGCGACAAAGCGCCTTCCTATAAATATCGGTCCTGATGAAAGCCTTTAGACCTTTGCAGAAGGCTGAAACATGTTGACCCCTATATCATGAAAAGTACGGCAGACCAGTAACTCCGTCTCACCCCGCACTTCTTTCTTTTAATTCTCTGATCAAGCTTTCAAGAATAAAGTCACTATGGAAACAATGACCAAGAGATTTTAGCTCACTAGATACGAACCCTCTCACATTTTTTGTTTTTCATGTCTGGATACTACTGTTGAACCAGAAGGTCTTCCTCCGGGTGGAGGGCAGCGTACATTCAAAAAAGACCCAATGATGATGCTGCACTAATACACTTAAGCAGTAACCCAGTTCATGCCGCCTCTGGTACCTGTGTATAGTTATGAGGGTTCTTTTATGAAGGAACTAACTGAGATAAGACCCTGGCTACACAGGACAAGTGGTCCACTCTCTTTTTGATTTTTTGTAGGTGGGTGCCGCCATGGTACCTTGGATCCTCTTTGTGGTCCTTATCAGTGCCCTATTTGTTCTTTCACTCTTCCGGCACCACAACCCATTTTGCTCTCTCAATCTAAACCCCCTAGAGCACCCATTATTGGTCCCGTACGGGCCTCTGACAGTTGTTCGGCTCTCAAAGTATTTCATCTGAATGTAAGGTCGTTGGCTTGCCATTCGCAAGAAATTTTTTCATTGATTACTGATCAAAATCCAGATATTTTCTTCTTCACCGAAACATGGCTTCACGATAATTCTATGGCTGTGATTAACTTAGCCCTCCCAGCAGGCTACACTATGCACTCATCCCATCGTAATGGTAGAGGTGGCGGCATCGCAGTCGCGGTAAAAACTTGCTATTCGTGTGCCTGGTTACCCACCACTATAGCTGGATGTGAGAGTGCGCACTTTAACATTACTGTAAGTCCCCACTTCACCTTAGCGGGGCTTCTAATCTATAGGCCTCCCGGTCCTGATGGTGCTTTTCGTGTCAGCCTTCCGGATGTGGTCTCTTCCTTAGTTCTGAAAACTAATAATTTTACGGTCATTGGTGACCTGAATCTCCATATGGAAGCACCGCTTTCCAATCCAGTCCAAAGCTTGCTTTATGATCTTGAGGCATTTCAATTGGTCCAACTGGTCAAATCCCCGACTCATATCGGTGGACACCTGCTGGATCCATTCCTGACAAACATCTCCTCTAATATTGAAGTGCTCCAGCCCAAGCCTATGGCCTGGAATGATCACTATTTGATCGAAACACATATTGCTATTAACATCCCTCCAGCCAATAACAACTTGCCTAAGACTCTCAAGCACCCCTGGAGAAATTTTAACTTAGAGCACTTTCACCATCTGCTGCTGCAGCACCAACCTCAACCTCCTCAGGAAGTCTCCCGTGGCTATGACGATTTTTGTAAGTGGCTTGCTCAGTCTCTGGATGTTCTTATACCAGCTAGGTGGAGCAAGGCTAAATCCGGCTCCCCCAGTCCCTGGTATGACGAATCTCTTCGGGTACTGAAAGCATCCTGTAAAAAAGCAGAACGCGCTTGGCGCAAAAACTATGATACTGAACTTAAAGCAGCCTATAGATCTTGCATCAGGATGTATCATAGGGCCATTTGTTTAGCCAGGGCTGCTTTTTACTCACAAGAAATAAAAAATAGTACTAACCCTACCAAGACCATCTTTAGGGTGTGCAAGGACCTTACCAACAAAAGAACCGCCTCCACGTTCATTGCCTCTATGTCACACTGCGAAGATCTGGCCTTGTTTTTCGTGGAAAAAGTGGAGTCTATATATAGGTCGTTTGCTACGCCTTTGGTTAGTGAAATTAACAGTGCCCCTCTGACCTCTAAATCCTTATTAGCCATTCCAGGTCCTACCCAAGAGGAGTTTCTAAATTTGACGATCAAAGTTAAATCAGGTTCTCCGGATGACCCTATGAGACCCATACAATTCCGTGATTTCGCCGATTGCTGTTACCCGGCGATGCAGAGCTTAATTGACCTATTTTTTAGAACGGGTAGTGTACCCACTGCTTGGAAGCAGGCCACTATCATACCAATCCTGAAAAAACCCTCTCTGGACCCTTCCAAACCAGAGCATTACCGACCTATCTCCCTCCTTCCTTGGATGGCTAAATTAGCCGAAGCTCATGCCAACAGGGTGTTATCTCTTCATTTGCAAGAAACTAACATACTAGATAACTCCCAGAATGGGTTTCGAGCCGGTCACAGTACTGAGACCGCTCTCTTAGCGGTCGTGGAACATATTAGGAAAATACTAGACCAAGGTCAGACGGCGGCACTGATCCTATTGGATCTAAGTGCCGCTTTCGACACGGTCTCCCACCACATCCTTCTACACCGCCTTGTGGAGGCCGGAGTTGGAGAACAAGCACTTGATTGGTTTCGATCATTTCTTACGGGTCGAACCTTTAAAGTTTCCACTCCTCCCTACATTTCTGCCCCATGTCCCATTCTGCAGGGAGTACCACAAGGTTCGGCTCTCAGCCCCACCCTTTTTAATTTGTAAGTTGCACCGTTGGCGCAGGTAGCTGCCAGCTAAGGTCTTACAATAGTGTCATACGCCGATGATACACAGCTGGCGGTATCACTTAATGGCGATTCCAACATGACTGCCCCCCACCTTTCAGGCAGCCCTCAAAGCTGTCGCCGGTTGGATGGCGAACAATCGCCTTCAACTCAACGCCACCAAGACGGAGGTCATTCTTTTTGGTAGAGACAGCGCGCTCTGGGGAGACCAATGGTGGCCTCCTGAATTGGGTCCTATCCCTACTCCTGTCGCCGAAGTTAGAAACTTGGGCGTATGGCTTGACGATTCATTGTCTTTTATTCCCCACATCAAGCGTGTCGCGGGAACTTGTTTTGGTGCTCTACAATGCCTACGGCCTATTTTAAAAAAAATTGACGCAGACACCAGGCAGACCATAGTCCAAGCTCTGGTGCTGACCAGATTAGATTACGCCAGTTCTTTATTTTTGGGTGTTAATCAAGCTGAGCTTGCCCGCCTTCAGCGGGTACAAAATGCGGCGGCCAGGACGCTGGTTGGCCTCCCTAAATTTGTTTCTGCTCGCAGCACTATCCATGACCTCCATTGGCTCCCAGTAGCCCAAAGAATTAAGTTTAAGGATTTGTGCCTTACTTTTAAAATTCTCAATTTGGCCTCCCCTCCTATTCTCTCCCAGACTATTCTCCATTATGTCCCCTCAAGAGCTCTTCGGTCTGCAGGGTTCAATCTGGCCATTATTCCTCGTTTTAAAAAGTCCAGAATGGGTGGACGCTCCTTTTCGGTAATGGCGGCGACATTATGGAACTCTCTGCCTGCCTCACTTCGTTCCATCCACGATTTATTTCAGTTCAGGAAACAATTAAAAACTCATTTATTTTCCTCTGTATAGTTTAGCACTCTGGTCTTTATTGTTGTGTTGTGTGCTCCATCTCCTAAAGCGCCGGGACGCCTCTTGGCTGCGGCATCTGTGCGCTATATAAGAAATAATAACATAACATAACAAGGCCAATGGAGGTACTAATGGGTGAGGCGCACTGGCCTCAAGGGCAGGGCCGGCTTTAGCGCTGGTGGCGCCCTGTTCAACAATGTTTGTTGGTGCCCCCCAATGACCTCCTCTGCCACGGATTCCCCGGATTCCCTCAATTCCACACTTTAACAGTGCCCCTCAAGTCTCCATAACCACACTCTCTCTGAGATGCATTTAATTTGAATTACAGTGCCACTCATACCAGTGTAGGGTTTTAGAGCACTTTACATCACACACACTACAGAGACAATCAATTATACATGTGTAAATCACTGTATAGGAATGTTACAAAGAACTAAAAGGTGTAGAAGTCACATGACAGCCATACTAGTGGGCAGTATAGTTTAATAGTGATTGGTCTGGACAAACACAAACTCAGAATTTAAAATGTAATACCATGGTTGGGGGTTCTCTTTAATAATCAGAATTGATTTCTATTCAAATTAACACTTTTTGCAACATTAGGATAATCAAAGACTGGGGGGAAAAACTATTACGCTCTCATTTATACCTTGCAGTTTACATGCAGCTCGTAGATGACAATAGCTCACTGTTCTATGTTAGGATTTTAACTTCTAAACTGCAAGTAACCAAAGATCTGTCCAACAAAAGCAGTAATCCACTGACCTATTTACATTATGTGCACTTTGTGATCTGCATGGTACATGTTCTTTGCAGCAGGCACATTTAACCCCCTGCGCAACCTTTCCATGAATCAAAACTTCCACTAGACAAAACTTTGATCTCTCTCTAGGAAGAACATTAATCAACGGAGTTATCATAACATTTTTATAGTTGCCAAAAATTGCTGGAGGCCAGGAGGGAGGCAGCAAGCACTTTTAAAACCATAATATACTTGCCACCCTAAGTCAGCACCCAGTGTGAACACACCGGTCACACCGCCCTAGAGCTGGCACTTCTCAAGGGTCCTGTGACCTCAGTGACAGAGTCACTGTTGCTATACTGTGTACTGCTTCATAAGCCTACCCGCAAGACTAGAGGTGAACTTCAGTATGGGTTGTGGTGGACAGGCCTCCAAGGTTAACCCACACTTGCCCCCACTAGGGCAAACCTGCTGGTGCTAAGACACCAGGGCTTCTATGGTCTTGAGGGGCCTTCTTAGGCCTAGCATGGGAATGTGCTCCCTCAGGAGAGAGGACTGGTCAGGGAGGCTGAACCTGGTTCCCCAGTTTCAAATTCGGCAGCTCTGACCATAGTGCCACATCCGCTCCCCCAAAGAACACCATACTGCCCCACTGAGAGAAACTCGCACGGCCTTCAACTACAACCCAATTGTGCCCTGCTATACATACCTGGATGCGACTCAGTTCAAATTACGCACTAGACAAGAGCAATACGCTGCCTAAAAAAAAACCTAACAAATCTTCAAAAAAGCAAACCCTCATAGGGAATGCAATATTAAGTTAAGCATATGAAATGTAAGCAGGGACAACATGGTTATCTCAACACTTTTACACTCACTATTCAGAAATCAGTGAGTGATTGTGCCGGAAAAGTGAAGGACATGACTAGAGGGACCAGGAGGGACACACTACAATGTCCATTGCTTATATCCTTACAAAACGCAAGCAGTATGGTTTAAAAAAACACATCCATGAACACCGAATCGCGGTACGCATTTTGTTTTTCAATCCACCCAGCATTGCGGTATCTCCAGGAATGGTGCACTTACTCATTCAGGGAAAACAATGCTGTTCAATGAAAAGATTTTTAAAAAGTAGCGCTTCACTGGCAAACTCTGTATAGTGGCCCTAATGTGTTTGGGTGTGACTAAAATCAATCTGGCTGCTTTGTGAACACTGTCTTGCTTTATTTTTCATAGTTGAACCTTTTGAATAGAATAATGTCAGAAAAAGACAACATTTGCAGCAAAAGTGTTTTTCTTTTTTGGATCCATTTCACAAGTGAACAAACGAAAGGAGGAAAGAGAGGATGAGAACCGGGTTTCAGTGAGGAGGAGAGAGACAGAAAGAGGGAGTAAGAGGAAGAAAGGGAGGAGAAGCAGCTACCAGCGCTAGAGCAGAAGTGGACACTGTCCTGGTCTTATCTGGCAAGAAGGAAAGGACAGAGTCCTTTTCCTTCCCTGCCCACCGCACGGCCAGGAACGCCGAGCCTTCTCTGCAATATGACTTTTTTCATGGATATAAAGGGGTAGGTTTGCTCTATAAAGCTTTGCAGACTCCCAGCACAAATTTCAAATGAAGACAAGATGATAAAAGAAACCGACAGCGGCTCCCACCCTTGCCCTTCTGCAACAGTTCGCAGGACACCACATCCGTGTGAATTACCTTTACAAAACGCCAGAGAAGGGAGCGTAACAAGCACCCGGCGTGAAAATAGAGACTGAGTCGTCACCTTGTTTCTCCCACTCGGATTGGCCAATGAGGAAGGTCAGTCAGTCTCCGCCCCCCACCTATAAATGTCCGCATCGCCAGTAGCTCGGTTTGCACTGGTTGTGATGGGGGAAGGAGGGTGTTTGAATGTTGGCGGACTGTTTCTTATCTTGATAGTTTTGGAAACCGAACGTAACATCCATGCTGTTTGTTAGTCTGTCTCATACTAATGCACACTTTTTATTTCTTTTGTGGGCAGCTTTTTGGGGTTTTAAAATACAAACATTATGTACGTTGTTTTTTCATAAAAACCTGTGAAATTCATATGGAAGGAAGTGATTTGTTACTTTCGTGCTTAAAAAAAAAAAAACACGTTCCTTTCTGCATCTAATTACCTTCCTTCATCATGATGTGCGTCATTGAGTTTGTTGGGCTGTTTGTGTTCATAGTGGATCAGGAAGGGGGGGGGGGCGCTCCGCAGTCAACTGCTTGATTCTGTTGGGAACGGGGCGTGAACGATATGTACCTTAATGGGTCGAGAGCGTGCACTGAAAATAGGTTACATTTTCTACAAAATGCTTTCATGTGGAAGCTTTTTAGACGTGTATAAAAAGAGCGCGCTCGGCAGTTTAGCTTGTGGTACTGTGCAGAGTAGATAAAGTAAACTCTTGCTCGCCAAACTTAACAAAAAAGAATTTCAGGGATTGTTTGTATTTTTTGGAAAGTTTATCAACCGGTCTACAAAGAGTTTTCGTGGGGTGCTGCAGTAATCCAGTCCTATCCGCCATCCCCAGACTCCCGTGTACCTTCCCGTGAGAGCTTTGATTGGTTATCCCTAGGGCACAGGCCCGGTTCTAGAGGGTGGGCCAGGCCCACCCAAACATGAGCTTGGCCCACCCAAACAAATGAGCCTTGGCCCTCGCAGTGAATCTGCCACCGATGTACAACAAT
Organism: Triturus cristatus; assembly: GCF_964204655.1. Lineage (NCBI taxonomy): Eukaryota > Metazoa > Chordata > Amphibia > Caudata > Salamandridae > Triturus > Triturus cristatus. The sequence goes on along the minus strand of NC_140594.1, from coordinate 540,834,846 downwards.
AAAAACTGTTCAGATAACTGGTAATTTACGATCCTGCTGCAGGGCATCCATTTGTCTGTTGGTAGTTTTTAAATGCCCATAAACTTAATTTTATGGGAATAGCTCAGTGGGTTACTACCTCTGTCACAGATATCCTTGTGTTACTTGCAGTTCCGAAGTTACCATCCGAACCTAGGACAGTGACCTATGAACTGTCATCAAAGAGCTGCATACAAACTTCACTTTTTTTGTGTTGTGATACAGTTAGAACTTCACCTTTCTTTCATTATTCTAATGTTACTAAAAAGAGTTTGGGCAGTTATCCACTTTTATCAGTAAAGCCAACCCCCAACCACTGGAGTACTCTTTAAATCCTGAGTTTGTGCTTCTCCAGACTAAACCCCCGTAAAATATATTGCCCACCAATATGGATGACGTGATTTCTACACCTTGTAATCCTCATTGGCTTATGTGACATTCCCCGTAGACTGATTTATTGTCTCTGTATAATGTGTGTTATGTAAAGTACTGTGACTCACTACACTCATGAGTAGCGCCATACAACAAATAGAATGGATATGAGAGAGGGGCAACGGAGAGATGAGGGGCACTAGTGGAGGGTGGCAGTGAGGGAATCCGAGGAAGAGGTCATGGGGGGGGGAGGGCTATGGAGAGATATGGGGCAGTGAGGGAGTCAGAGGAGGTCATGGGTGGGGGGGGCTATAGAGAAAGGAGGGGCACTAGTGGAGGGTGGTAGTGAGGGAATCCGAGGAAGAGGTCATGGGGTGGGGGGGACCTATGGAGAGATATGGGGTGCTAGTGGAGTGGGGCAGTGAGGGAGTCAGAGGTCATGGGATGGGGGGGGAACTACAGAGAGATGAGGCGCACTAGTGGAGAATGGTAGTGAGGAAATCCGAGGAGGAGGTCATGGGTGGGGTGGGCTATAGAGAAAGGAGGGGCACTAGTGGAGGGTGGTAGTGAGGGAAGCCGGGGAGGAGGTTATGGGGTGGGGGAATTACAGAGAGATGATGGGCACTAGTGAAGGGTGGCTGTGAGGGAATCCGAAGAGGAGGTCATGAGGGGGGGGGGGGTGCTATGGAGAAATGAGGGTCATTAGTGGAGGGTGGCAGTGAGGGAATCCAAGGAGGAGGTCACGGGTTTGGGGAACTACGGAGCGATGAGGGGCACTGGTGGAGGGTGGCAGTGAGGGAATCTGAGGAGGAGGTCACAGGTTTGGGGAACTACGGAGCGATGAGGGGCGCTGGTGGAGGGTGGCGAGAGGGAATCTAAGGAGGAGGTCATGGGGTGTGGGGGAGCTACCGAGAGATGAGGGGCACTGGTGGAGGGTGGTAGTTAGGGAGTCTGAGGAGAAGGCCATGAGGAGGAGTGGCTACGGAGAGATGAAGGGCACTGTTGGAGGGTGGAAGTTAAGTTATCTACAGAGAAAGCGGTCAAAAAAGAGGTCAAAAAGACTTTTGCACCAGCAAAAGTCTGCCACTAAAGCTGACCCTGCCGTGGCCTTTCTGTTTTCGTTTATATAATTAATAGTCAGGTGATTAGGACAACTGTGGAGCATACTTTAACATGCATGCTAATTACATTTACTGCTATATTCAATGTTTTGAGTTTGAAGGTGATTTTACTATTGTTTATTACTGGGAATAATGAAAGTGGAACTGAATGATGGCTGATATGGGGCTGGGGCCCAAGGTCAGCTGTGAGAAGGTTTAATGGAGAGGGTAGGGTAGAAAAGTGGGTAACCAAGCCTGTAAGAGTGCACTGCAGAGTCAGGGGTCAGGTGGAGGTAGTAATGAAGAGGGTTTCTCCCTGAAGGCTCGCACAGAGGGAGCCTGAGTAGTGTCACTTGCTTGATACTCCCGCCGTAGAAACCTCCTCTTCCCATCAAAGGGACATTACATGGAAGAAAAACACTTTTTGAGAGTGATCACATTTAGAAAGAGACTTGGAAAAGAGTGCGTTTTACTGTGCCTTGTAAGACTAAGGAGAGATAAAGGCGGGCCAGAAGCAGGCCTGGCTAGATATATAAGCAATAAATCAGGCCAGCAGTGGCCCACCCGAATGCACCCTTGGCCCACCCAAATAAAAATTCGTGGAGCCGGGCCTGCTAGGGCACCTTGATTTATGCGCAGGGCAAGGGGCCTGATTAGGCGGGCTAACGAGGCACATTTTTTGGGGATAGAAATACTTTGTTCTGGTCATCCAAACATGTTAACCACCCTAGGCCCTCATTATCTCCTCGCCACACTATATGTAGTTGATTGTGTATTCACTGGGGCGAGGAAGACCAGGTCTCGGAGTAATCGAGAATACCGGTAATTAACAGGGACATAAAAAAAAAAAAATGACCAGTCCACCGTTCCAAATGGTAACCAGTGTAATTTTCGTTTTGTTTTTATAAACTTTTAATTGAGCTAAACACATTTTTGGTCAAAATCAGCAGACTATCGACTTTTGTGGCAAAGATACGAAATACCATGTTTACTAAGGACTTATTTTAGTATTGTTGTTCACGTGGAAAATCCAGTAACCCCAAGGCTACCAAATGGCATAATTCTACTGGCCTTGGGTAACCTATAAATCTATCTGGATTTGGTTAAAGATCTGTCTGTATTTGAGGGGTGGTGGAGTTGGCAGTTCGTCGGAAGTGCTCCAAGCCTCACAACAAAGTTCTCAAACCACGTGAAAAGAATGGAGTGAAACTTAAACCTCTTGCCTGCTCTGAGATTAATTTCTCTATAAAATAAACTAGTAATATTTTTGAAGATTAATAGTAAATAAAGTGGCTGTGAAGTATCGATGTTGATAAAATCAATACTGTTGAGTTCTATAACACTCCCCTGTTCAGTGCCACGGTGGTCTGCTTTACAAATGCACATCGTCTGGCAACACTTAGCCACACATCCGTATGTATAGCTAATGAGCAGAGGATTTAGATACGTTTGAAATGTAAATGAAGTACATGCAAGGTGACATCTGAAGCATTATGCAACTCTAACAAAACATGTTCTTTTTTGGTAGGTACCAGCAATTCCTTTAATGACAAATCGTGTACCTTGAAATTCGTAAACAAATGCCATTTAAAAAAAAAAAATGTATATAAACAAACTATTTCTGTCCAGCTAGCACCTGGCTCGAGTGCCGTCCAGGCCGGCGACAGTTATGGAAATGGTGCATTTATTAGGATGTTTCCAACTATACTGCGATTTTCCTTTTTAGTAGCTTCAAATCGCTTTTCCACAGCTTCACCCATAACATTTCATAATACTATTTCTTCTTTGATACTTAATATGCAACTTCCTCCCAAAAAGACATAGCTGATGAACACTGAGCTGTTACTACTCGAGAAACACCACTGATTGTTTAAGAATGTTCTTTATCCTTGGCTTCATGTACCGTGATGAAATATCTCTAATTTGCTTCATCGTAATGAAAAAGTAATGTCCTACAAAGTACGTCAACGCTTCTATATTGTCACTGAATCTCCTCTGCTTTTTTCATTTTTCAGATTGGTCCATGCTTCTGAGATTGCATAAAATGGAGGTTGTTAAAGTTTTAATCACATTAGTGTTTGTCCTGATAAGGCTTTGTAAGATGTTACAGCTGAGAAAGGGCTGACCACAAGTAACTGGGGCACAAAACTCATTTTAAATTATCTTTATTGTAGTCTGCATATAGGAATGTAGATAATACTCAAAATAGTTATACAACCTGGAGACCCCAAGATTGGACTACGCCCCTCCCCCCCCCCTCCTTCACCTAATCAAGTCAATGACCGTCATACTCAAGTATTTGCTTGGTTAACAGGTCATGTTTATTCACATCAAACCATTAAAAAAAATCTTGAGCTTGACAAAAAATATTTTCAAGTTACACAGTAGGAGGGTTGTCTCATGGAAATTACACAGGATACATTGTAGTTACATCTCATCTAAGAGTACAGGGTTAACAAAATGTCATATCCAGATCTACAGATTGTGCGTGAGAGTCCAACATGGGGAAAATGAAAGCCACAGCACTTGGGACTTACTTCCCTTAATCTACTCGGACCACACATGTGAAACCACCTGTATCGTTGAGGGGTGATCACAGTCCTCACGCTTGAGGCCCCGCCAACAATGTGCTGTCCTGCCCCTCATCACGATGAAACATATTATTCCCCCTTCCCCAAGTCAGCTTGCGTGGAACGTTCCTTAATCACCCTGGCCCAATGCACAACTTGGCCATTTGCGAATTAAGTCACATGACAAGTCAATGGCACTTGACTTAATGCCAATACCCCCGTTGCAGCGAGGTATCATATGTGACCAAGCAAAGAAGGCATTTGGCAAAGCCCGTCACAACCATGAAAATTCTTGCAATATACACTCCCTGATGTGAGTTGTGCTGGGGGGTGCCCATAGAGAAATGCCAAGTCGTCATGGGCATAAATAGCCCACCAACAAAGCAACACTGGGACCGGAAGTGACGTGCCGTCCCCTAAATGTTTTATGTCCCCTGTCCCACATTCACGTGACCAGGGACAGGAAACGTGAGCCATGGACCCTTAGCCTCCCTTGAGGGCCAAAGAATCAATAGAGCAGTGAGGGTGCATTTTCACAGGGGGCCCTAGGTTGTAGCGCCACACATTAGCCCAGTAGAGTGCACTTCATATAAGTGCTGGAAAAAAAGTTGATGGTTTGAAAAATCAATTTGGCAATCAAATTACTGTTTAAAAAACTGTGAAAAGGGTATTTCTTTGTTCTCTCCTTTACTGCTCTACACCCTACAACACAAAATCGAAACATTCAACAATCTTATTTCAAGGGTAAAGATTTCTCACTGTTAGCTCATCTTATAGAGTTATTAAATGATACTGGTTGCTGTAAAATGTTGTCTACAGTTCCTGAGACAAGGAGGTCGATGTTCTTGGATATAAAGCATAGTGCCAATATCGGCAACACTTCTCAGTTCTCGTTCTGCAACATACATAAATAAACCACAAGACATCTTATTAGTTTAGAAAATTGCTGCAGGTTTATTTGCATAACAAATATGCCAACATGGTGGGTTATCTTACGGGCGATCAAAGGGCAGGCCAGCCCCTCAGCCGCCTGCCCGCCTGATGAGCCAAATTACACCATGACCATCGCCAATCAGTGGTTACCAATTTCGGGAGGGGCCACTCCTCCCATCAGTGGACGCCAGTCCACGCACTTACTCACGCCCCCCAAAAGGGGGGGCGGAGCGTTCCAGGCAGCCCCGGTTGCTCAGGCCCACAACCGCCAGTAGGACTAACTGGGCACCGTCGCTCTTCCAGGGGACAACGCTAAGACATCCCTGGGTGTCCTTGGCTTAGCACCCATGTTGTGCTGCTGCATATAGTACCCTTCTGTACCTTGCAGACTCTGGATTGCCCTGCAACTCCTCCTGCAAAACAATAAGTTAGATTCTTCCCCTCACCACCCTCTGGCTGTCTGCAGGGAAAGCTGTAGGTCAGGAAACAACGAGACGAGCAGCAGACAAGAGGCTGCACAGTGGGCGGGGGAAGGTATTTGTACCCTTGTCCTACCCCCACCATGGCCGGAAGTGATGCGGCCGACTGACCCCCTGGACCCTAGACCGGGGGCACTATTACACTGAGTCGTGTGCCTTCCTGTTGCACTAAGGCGGACGCCCTGTTAGAGGGGTCCTCTACGTGGACCCCGGGCAATCTGACAGTCAAACATGGGAAACTATGGATATATGTGACTTCACAGCTTAAGCACGTGCAACAAAATAAAGAATAACAAGATTAGTTGGGGAGGTGGATAGAGTGTAACAATTGTGTATCATAGCTAATAACAATTTCTTGTGTTAAGTCACGTGACTGATTAATGTAAGATCTAGAATTTTCTTTTCATTGTATGATTCTTTCTTTCTATTTCTGTATATTATTGGCAATGAAACATACACTCGGTGGGGGAATAGGTGCTAGAGGAGGGAACCAAGGAGGCAGCTACAAATTATGTGATCTAAAATTTCCATATCCCGGGCGCACGGTGTGCATATTCTCTTCAATTTCAGTGGGATTGCAGATTTAAAGTATTGCACTTTGAATCTTCCTCCATAAACTAACATTATTGGTGTTGCCTGCAATCAATTTTAGTTGTGCAAACTTTTAAACCGTGATAAGCTACAGAGGACCCATAAATAAAGCACATATTCCCATTTCTGAACAAGCATATGTTTAATCACTGCAACTAGGACACAGATTTTAGCCTGTTATTCAGATTAACCCCCAGTTAAACAAAATAACTTTTACAATTTGAGAACCACTTTTAAATCAAGCTTTTATTTTTTTTAATATTGCATTTTTCAATGGTTACAATATTGGAATTCCTTTTTGGTAATATCCATTAGTACTAGGCCACTTTACCTCATTTCAGTCCTTACTAATGAGGCATGTCTGCCTCCAACTGACCGGCATCTTAAAGTTCCAAGAAAAAGTCAATTTTGCCTGTCCACTTCTACTGTGTACAAAGGATCATGACCAAGATATCCTGTTTTTAATGATCTCAGGAGACAGTCTGCAAACCAGTTACTTTTTCTTTCAGATCTGCAGTGGTATGCAATGCGTGGACTGCAAAAAATCAGACTCCTTTGTAGCCTGTGGAGCAAGAGGACCAAGGTTATGGATCTTTCTGAAGGGCGACTGGGCTATTTAGTCACCTTTCCTTGCAAAACCAAATAACAACAAATACAAAAAACCCAATAATTAATCTGATTTCAGTTAGCACTCTTGTTATGTCATTTTCCCCACTATTTGTGTTATTTGTTATAACATACATTCAGTAATGCATGTATTTAAAACCATATGAATAAATAACACTTCTAAAGTGCAGAGCCTAGCCAGATTTTACACCACTGAAGTCGCTCTCTATTCAGATGCTGATGTCAGGTTTTATGGTAATAGTCAAAGCCATGCTCTAGCTTGAAGCCTGTGAAAAATGCAAGCAAATACACATAGCCATACCTTAACTCGATAGACTGGTGTAGCTCAGGCTTTCCGTTGTATGGATGGATGACTCATTTGGCATAGTGTATGCCCACCATATTGAATAATAGGTTTTCCAAATGTTGAAGATATTGAAAGTGGCTCAGGTCTAATAATAGCTGGTATAAGACTTCCTCTCCAACATGCTAACGTTTGCCTTTTGTTGTTTCTCCCTTCTTAATTAAGAACATTCCCTCTCAGTGGATGGAATGTTCTAGTAGCCTTACAGCCCATCTGCCTCTGGCTATAACCGTTAAAGGTCATCCTCCTCTTTATAGGGCCTATAACTTGGGTTCAAGGCCTTTAACAAAGAGTAAAGCCCTAGTCTGTGGGCTATAATTAAGGCTCCCGGTTTTCAGTTTAAACACATTTTTACATATAAATACAGATGGAAAAATATTTTTGTTCCGTCTGTATTTATAAATAGAAAGGGAAAAATAAGACCAAATCGGATTCTGGAATTCTGAAAATTGTTTGGCAATCTGTGTTCCAGCCCAGGGTTGCCGCGGCACGCCCCTCTTCCTGATTGTGGTATTTGCCTGCCCACATTAACACCTGCTGGGCCAGTAATCTTTGGTAGGCACTGGAAAATGAGTGTGACCAAAAAAGTTCAGAAAGACTTGGGACATAAACACATTAGGCAAATACCGTTGCATTAGCTTTCGGATACTCTCCAGCCTTAAAATTGAAACTTTCCTCTTTGACTTGGCACCACATGAAGAAACACAAACATTCCTGAGAGACAGAGACAGCTGGGGCATATCTGTAAGCCCTTTTTCAAGTTAAATAGTTTTTTCCATCATTGCGCGAGGAAGAACTGTGGCCACAGCAAAACTGTGAGGGATTACTGTTTTAAAGTAAATTGTTCAAATGCTACTAGGCAGTAGAAAGTAAAATAAGACAAGTGATACACGCCCAATGTCTTCAAGGCAGAGACTGTAACTTATGGAAAATGTGTTTTGTGGAAATGTCGCCTGTAATTTAAAGTGCATTTCACGGAGGTAGACAATTTAGATGAGGCCATTCCCAAGAAAGCAGAAATCATACATATCATACCGTCTACCCCATTTGCGTGGGGGCCATATGTACCTATAAAACTGGAGTAATATAATTTCACATACATATACAGTCATATTCTCAGCAAACATTTTAACAATTAAAAATTAACTTGAGTGATTTCAAGTGCATTGTATTATGTAGCCAATGTACCTAGGGTCCCTCAAGAGATCAAAGTTTTTTACATATGAAACCATCTACCCCACTTGTGTGAGTCTTGTGTGATTTCTAGTACATTGTGCACATACAAATATTATATCAGATTCCCCCAGAAAACGCTAGGCATGCTTAATCATCTAACCCAATTAATTAGGGGGGCCCATATTTTGATTTCTTTCCCCTATGCCTGTCTACCTTTTCTAGCATAGACTGCTTCCTCCAGATTATAAACTGACAATAGCCGACCCAGCCATTGTTGAAACGGTGGCGGGTTCAGGTCCAGCCAGGCAGAGGCTATTGTCAGTCATAAAATGGCCATTGCAACACCAAGAAAATACTCTACCTCCTGTGACATTTCTTCTTTTTACACTCCTGATAGAATAAGGCTTGAGGTCAGACTTACATTTATTTACCATTTACACAAAAAAAAACATTGTGATTTCCTTCTTTAAGGAATTCAGGGTGCTACAAGTGGCAAATGTGGACTATGCCAGCACAAGACACAGAGCAGTGGGGACATCTAGTTCATTAGCCCCCAACCCATTTAGCTAACCTGGCAGGTGTATAATATAACAAAAACAGGTCTTAAAAAAATGCGCTTGCAAATTAGCGGATATAAAAACAGTTTGTGATAGAGTAAGAGGTTTATAAAAGTCTGAATTGGTTATCAATTTCTCTTGCCATTTTAAAGAGAACTTATCTAGATCATCCTTTATCTCGGAATTCAGGAGTGACCTCATTTTCCAAGACTACTATTGCTCTGAGATATTCATTTCTCAACCAATTTGTTTCTACCAAAACCCACAGGGCCACTCCCCTCATGCAGAAGGTAGTCCCTAACTTAAAGATACTTGAAGAACTCCCCATGATTAATATCAAACTCATTCTTTAGATCCTCAAATGTAACAACGCCAAAGGGAGAGTAAACAAAAACCTTAATTGTCAATGCCTACTTGCGACCACCTTTTGGATACACTGATCCCTAAAAATGAAAGGGAAATTACTGGATATTCTGAAGAGGAGTATAGAAGTTCACTCTTCCTATTCCCATCGGTTTATGCACCAAGGCCCACACCTTATAAGCTGCCAGAAGGCATTTAAAATCTACTTTTCTTATAGTAATTAAACTCTAATTGTCTCTAAAAATTGCCCCATGCATCATTGTCAATTAATAACTCTTAAGTAGAGGGAATAATATTTGTGCGCCCTGTTAATGTGTGGTTAGCGAAGTAATATAGTACTATATTGTAACATGGTGGCCCAATAATACAGTTTGGCGTTTGGTAAAGCTCTCCCTCCTTTTTCTTTCAAAAGTGAGAGATAGTTTAGTGCCCTTCTAGGTTTGGAATAAGCCCATAAAAATCTTGAGAACACTACCTCAAGTATCTTCAACCAATAATTTGAAAATTCTAAGGGAATCGATATAAATGAATTTTAGGGAAGAAAATCATTTTGATTATATTACATTGTCCACAACTGTAAAATGTAGGTTGTTCAATCGGACAAGCTCCTTTTTTGTTTTCTCTATAAGAGGGTCCAGATTATCTTTGACAATTTCGTCTACTTCCGATGAAATGCAAATGGGCAAAGCACTACGCTACGCTCGGGAAGTTTGCGCCACTTCGCACTACGCAAATTGCACGTAGCACAGTGCAAACACGCGTAGCGGTAATTTTTTGCTCCCTCACGGTCCTCAATGTCAAGTTGTTGACCGCGAGCAAGCAAAATGACATCCCGGCGAGACTTTGTCCTTGTTCGCAATCAGCAGCATCAAGTTGCCGATCGAGAGCGTGGAAAATAAACCTCCCGTCGAGCTTCTCAATGCGGGGAGGTCAGGTTTCTCATTGCGAGTGGTCGTGTTTGCTCGCGACCGCTCGCGATGAGAAACTACCAGTCCGCGTTGAGAAAGCTGCCGCTCGAGGAGAAATCTACTCGAGCGGCAGAAAACGACCGCTTGCACTGTGCAAGATGCAGTTTGCACTGATTGCACAGTGTGGACAAGCATCTGGCCCTGTGCAATCAGTGCGAACAGCATCTTGCACAGTGCACTTCAGTTTGCGAAGCTATGCGTAGCTTGCATAGTGCGAAGTGCACTTCACGTAGCTACTCGTAGCGCTACGTCGCAAACTTCGCCCAGGGTTACCCAAATAGACCGCTTTTTTAACCACTCACTTATCAACCATCAAGATCTTATTGTTCTTGACAACGTGGGTCTAGTCTTTGTTCAAAGAATGTCCTGAGATCTCCCTGAATTGGGCAGCTTCCTTTCCAATTATCTTAAGAGCCATTTCTGGCTTGGGGGGCACTAACGCTATATTGTCACCGCATGCTAAAATTTTATTATCATATCCTTGTACTACCATTAGTGGAATTGCTGTGTTTTGCTCTAATTTGCGTATAAGCGGATCGATATACATTGCAAACATAAGGGGGGGGCAGGGATTCCCTTTTCTGGTCCCCCTTGTAATCTCAATGTTTTCTGTTGTCACCTGAGACAAAAAATTGGCTTCCGGTTTATAATATAGGGCTTTTACAGCCTTCAAAAACCCTTGTCCAATACCGATCGGCTGCCAGAGAAAGTGCCAGGAGACCCTATGAAATGCCTTTTCTGCATCAAGTAAGATCAAGGCCTTCGGGTACCCTGACACCTGTGCTGCATCAAGCAGCGTAATCACTCTCCTAATATGATCTGTTTTGTCCCTCCCTGCTATAAAAACCATGTTCTCGGCTGGACACTATCTTTGGTATCACCTGTGCTAGCCATGCTGCTAGCACCTTTAGAATAGACCTTTGCGTCCCCATTCATTAAAGTTATTGGACAATATGAGCCAAGTTCTACAGCCGTTTTATTCTTTTTTGAGAAAGATTTTGGCCTTAGACCACGAACCTGGAAGGGGAGCTCCGCTATAGATTTGGTTGAATAATTAAGCCATATCTTTTATTTGGGGTGCTAATATTTTATAAAATACCACAGGGATTGAATCTGTCCCAGCAGCCTTTTCAGAGGGTAAGCAAGACAATGCAGAATGGATCTCATTCCATTGTACTGCCCTTTCAAGGTGCTCTTTTTTTCTGTGGTCAATTTGTATAAAGGTACTCTGTTCAAAAAAGTCTATCTGCACTGAGCTGGTTGTTATTTTTTCAGTATATAAAAGATGATTATATGTCCTAAAGGCATCCCTGATCTTGCTGGACTCAAACTACCCAAAAGAGGGGTCTCAAATTTCTCTAACTTCATTTGCTACACTTCTCTGTCTAGCTCTCCTATCCAGATGATGCCCTGCTCGCTCATTACATTCATGCATATCTTCCCTTCAAACTGTAAGCTTTTATGCTGCCCTGTTTGCAAATACCTCATTAAGCGCCGCCCTTGCTGAAATCACCCCTATTTGAGACTCCCTTATTTCTCCTCCCTGTTGAACTACTCTAACAAATTATCATTAGCATCAGGTAGAATATCTTGTTTGTTTTGAATACGTTGTTTTTCTTTTTTCCCATTGCTCAATGAGAACCCCCCCCCCTTTACACGCCTTCAGCGTGTCCCAATCAACTCCTATTGGTGCACTACCAATATTCTCTGAATCTAGTTTCTCATATATCTACAGTAAGCCTCATTTGCAATCAGGGCTCCCTCAAAACTCCAGTTAGTTTTAATTTCCCTCCTGACCACCTGAATCTCCAGAACTAAAGGTTTATGGTCCAAAAGAAAACACGGATATTGTTCAATCCTACAGTTCATTGTGAGTGTATTCAAAATAAAAAATAGTCCACATGGGCTTGCGACCCATGCGTGGCAGAGTAATATGTGTACCTGTGCTCTAGAGGTCTCTTCTTGCTCAAACATCAATGAGCCCATGATCTTTACAGATGCTTTCTAGGGTAGAAAATACTCTGGGTTTCCGAACTGTATATTTTTGATGTTTGCCAATATCCCAATCACTAGGCAAATTAATATTAAAGTCCTCACATAAAATGATTGGCAAAGGCCAGTAAGTCAGTTGATTACATAAGCAATCGATAAAATGAGGATCATCCAGAATGCTCCCATACACAGAACATAGACGGAATTTAGCTCCATTTTTAGAATGACACCCTGAGGTCACCTATTTACCTTGTCTATCAACCCGCACTTGCGAAAACCGTATCTTGTTACCTCAAGCTAAAATTGTCACCCCCATTCATACACCTTGTGTGGTCCCAAATTAGCTTGTAGCCAAGAGAATCTAATACATCTCTCTGTGATCCTTCAATATGGGTCTCTTGAAAACCAAACAATATCTGCCTTCAACGTTTGAAGACCTAATGAGACTAGCTCCTTTTTGACATAATTCAGCCTGCATATATCAATAGAGGCAATACGCACCTTTCCTTGCCCTCCCATTACTTGATTTTCATGGCTGAGACTTGAGACTTGTTTCTTACATTCAGATATAATTTGAGTAAAGCTCCACCATAATTCACATTACACAGTTTATTGTTCTGTCCTCTTCCCTTCTGAGGGTGTGGGATGCCTCCTCCCTCCCCTCCCCACCCCAAACCCCTGGGTGTCTACTCCCTACAAAACTAAAGCCCTTCCTCCTTCCTCCCACCACCCTCCCCCCAACATGTGAGAAATCAAGCCTAGCCTGTGTGAGGTTGTCTGTATTAACACTCGCCAATCCCCACCTTATAATTTCTTCATGATCAATCTGTCTGCTACTACCTTTCTTAATATCACCATCATTCACAAGCCATACACTATCAGTTTTAAAAAAAAATATATCCTTGGGATATCTATCTCCTCTTGTCTTAAGGTTTTCATTTCCCCCTTTCCAAACCGTAAATCTCTCCTTTCTGCCCCCTTTAAAGCTTAAATTCTTTGACCGTATCTCAACTATCATATCTCCACCATCAGTTCCTTTAGATACTTCTGCCCTGAATCTCAGAAAATAAACTACAGGTACACCCCTTAAAAATACTTTTCAGTTTTGCAGGGTTTTGTATACATGCCTCAGCTCCCAGCTTCTGGAAAGGTGTGAACATTTGCCTCAGATGCCACCTGTGCTCCACCGTAGCAAGAGCGAAGTAAGGTCTTGCAAAAAAGGAAACCTCTTCAAACTCTCTTTTTTTTTTTTTTGCCATTTGGGCACGCCTGAGCATATACACATTCCCTCAGCAAAAAATTGCCAAAATGTACCGGTATTGCTCAGGGTCATTCTTGGTTACCTGCGTGCTGATTTTTATGCATTAGGGGGAAACAATGTGCTCTTTGAATTTCTTTATCCCAGTCCCAACCTGGCAGATCTGGAAAGGCACCCTTCAAAAGATTTATTACACATCTTCTCACATCCCCCACCTTCACTGCCTTCGGGTATCCCTAAGAGTCTTAAGTTCTTTCTTCTTTGCCAATTTTCCTGTTTTTTTTTTATTTTCCACATCATATTGGTTATCTTGGGATGTCCTGTATATTTTTAATTCTGTGACCTCCGATTCGAGGGACTCTGTGTTGGCCTCCATCGTAGTCATTCTCCCTGCTATATCCGTACATTTATTATCTTCCTTACTGTGCCCTGCAGTTTCTTTTGGCTTGTCAGACCCAACGATTATCGCTTCTCACTTCTTCCTACATCTGTTTAATGGAGGACAAGATAGTAGAGGGAGAGGGTTCTACCATGTTGGGCGGCTCTGAATCTACTGCACCACCAGCACCTCCTGCCGTCCAAGACTGCTTCCTCCGATTTTCCACCTTCTTGGTTAAGTAGCGGTGTCGCTGAATAATCCCATCTTAATTTGAGAGTGTCTCTCAGTCCCAATCCATCTTGTTGGGCACTCTATTTTCTCCCACTCCCTTTCCCCCCATCTGCTGTGATCAAGATGGTGTCTGTGTAACTCTCCTCGCTGCACACTGCTCTGCCCTCACCTTGATAGCTCGTCTGTATGCTGGAATACCTGAGCAACGTGATGGATCTAGGTGTTAGGGGGGAGCCTGTTGTGATGGTGGAGAAATGGGAGAGGAGTGATGGTGACTCGCATTGTGAAAGTCTTAGACGTGGTCTCTAAAAGATCGATGTAGTCTGAAACCTTGTATTGATTCTATCGTCGGCGGACACCGCAAAGCAGTCAGTGAAGCGGTTTTGAGTGTGGATTGTGACGTTCGCTCCAAGAGAGAAGCAGCAAAAAGAAAAAAAGGCAAGCAGAGAGGCAAACACAGCAAAAACTAGACCCCTACCCGCAATGACAGCTCTCAGCCGGAGTAGCTCGGCCAGATGTGCAGGCTACAGCACAGACATCGAACAATCAAGAAGCAATGAGTGAAAGAAGAAATGGGAGAAAAGGCGATGAGTCAATGGGTAGAGGAAAACTAGATACTAACACCTGTAAGAGGCAATCGCAGCAGCCTGCCTGAGGTAACAACGCTATTGAATCTGAAGAAGAGCAGCTTTCAATCCTAGACTTGTTAACTGTCACCAGGGGCAAAAGACGCAGACTTGCTGGTGGTCCTGTCAGGATCAGACATCACTGGCTACACCTACAGTAATCCTGACCGCAAGCCAGAGCGATACTAGCAATGGAAAGATTGGGGATTCGGCAACAATTTTCCTACCCTTGTTGGTTCCAGAAACTTTGTCTTTGAGGTATGTGGCATCTGGTGATAAAACAAAGATAAAGCATGGAGGTAATGATCTCCCACACCCAGGTTGCTTAGGGATCAGGGATAGTATGCCTGCTTGTGTATTTCCTCTAGGAGATGCAAGTTATCCCCAGCCAATCAATAGCCTTTGAAATGAATGAAATGAAATAGAAATGTATAATAAATGCGCACTACTACCCGGAGGTGTCATCTATACTGGGAAATGGGACTTCAACCACCACCCTGTCAGACTCAAGTAATAACAGCTTGCTGGACAAATCAGTGGTGGCTGCACAAAGAAAGAGCAGGTCCAGGGGGAGGGGAGGGAAAAAAAAGTTATACAAATTTTACCACCATTTTATTTTTTATGCTTTCTGCGCAGCATTGGTGGGGGGACGCTCCTCCGCCCCTATGGATGAACCACCCCTGCTAAGAGAACAGTTGTACAGAGCATTTGTCGGGATGAGTGGCTAAGCCTCAAGTTTGCTGCTGGTTAATTTACCAAATAATCCTTTT
The DNA here is from genome assembly GCF_964204655.1 of Triturus cristatus. Classification (NCBI taxonomy): domain Eukaryota; kingdom Metazoa; phylum Chordata; class Amphibia; order Caudata; family Salamandridae; genus Triturus; species Triturus cristatus. The sequence continues at coordinate 540,819,493 of NC_140594.1, read as the reverse complement.
TGTACAACAATAGATTTGACATTTTTACTTTTTTTTTTTTGTTAACCAAAAACGGTCCTTGGCGGTTCTCCCGGACAGTTCCATGTCTGTAATTCTAACCTATTCCCCGATTTATATTGGTAATTAATTCAAATTCAATGTAAGTACTGAAATAACCCATGTTTTGACAATGCATGCTGTGATGAGTCTAGTTCCCTTTTCATAATTACGGAAAGTATTATCTTAACAAATGTTCTATCTTCACTTACTCTTAGTGAGATTTATGTGAGAAGTGTAAGTTGCACTAAATTGCCACATGTGCCAGACTTTGTTCATGAGTTGATGGAGGCTGTAAATTAAATAAAACCATAATTTGCGATAGGAAAATTGGCATCAATTTTTGGGGGGTTGGAGGGGTATACTGATATACGACGTTCCATAGACTGTTTACCATAAGGAAAAAACAAAACAAAATTAATGATGGATATAACAAACTGAGGCTATTCACTATTGTTAAAAGTTGAGCCACCTCAAAGTTGTTGTAATGGTTTAAATTGTCACAAGGTTTTTGTGCAAACTCCAATAGAACTTCCATCTATCTAATAACAGGCTGTAGAAAGAATGTTGTTTAATAATGCAACAGAAATGTGGTTTTTCTTTTTCAGATTATATATAGCGCGAACTCAACCCAAAGGTATTGAAGCGCTTTACATGAGCACCGATTACATTACACATTCAGGCACGGGGAGATTAAGGGCCATATGTAGGTAGCATCACATTCACCGATTCATAAATACCGAATTTTACCGATTCGGTATTTATGAATCGGTAAATGTAATGTAGGTAACCAATCGGTAATTATTACCGATTCGGTAAATATCGGTATTTAAGAATCGGTATTTACCGAATCGGTAATAATGCATCCCTTCCCATTCATTCCTATGGGCCTGGAGGCCCATAGGAATCAATGGGAAGCCATTCACCATTACCGATTCGGTAAATACCGATTCGGTAATGGGGGGAGCATATTCAAGGGTGGCAGGGTGTCACATTGACACCCTGTTGCACCCCTGATTCTTGCATGTGTGCACATGTGGCGCACATACATGCCCTAAGGGCATGTATGTCTGCCACATGGCACTCTTAAATCTGCAAAATATTGCTTTTTGCAAGGTATTCGTTATTTATCACCAACCTGTATTTGGTGGTAAATAACGAATTCTTAATACTAATTTTCACTCTTTAGAGTGCTCCCTACATTCAGGATTCGGTATTTACCGAATCGGTATTTTACCGATTCGGTAATTTACCGAATCCTGAAATTATGCCTCCTACATCTCAAATAGCTAAATACCGGTCGGTAACGGGATATTTACCGAATTTCGGCCGTTACCGACCGGTATTTAGCTACCTACATGAGGCCCTAAGTGATTTGCCCAGAATCACAGGATGTGGATGCGACCCCTGAAGCTCAAACCCTGCCAAGGCTGCCCTTGGGGGGGGGGGCACCACGTAGGGGATCCTCCAACAGGGGGGCCGCCTTGTTGCCACAGGAAGGCACAGCCGTCAGCAGACTAGGCTCCCTGGGCTAGGGACCAGGAGGTCAGCTGGCTGCATCACTTCTGGCTGTGGGGAGGTGGACAAGAGTACAAATTCCTTCCCCCCCCACCCACTGTGCAGCCTCTTGACTGCTGCCTGTCTCGCTGTTTAGGACTGAGCGGCGTGTTCTCCCTGCTGGACACGCTGTGTCCAGATCGCGGGGAGGGTCGCGTCGTATGGTTGTGGGATACCGTGGGAGTCGAGTTTGATGCGGTAAGTGTGGGCCTTTAATGCCCCCCTGCTTAAGACTTCCCATGGCATAGGGGTACCCAATCACTGGGTTGCCCAGGCAGGTCTTCATGGCAAGTTCTTGGGTCCGAGCTCCAAGATGTGCGCTTTGACCACTGCGTGCCGGGGTCCCGATCTGGAAGTGACAGGTTTTGTTTTGAGCCCAGTGAGGACTGATTGTGTGGCCAGAGCCACAGCATATAGCACAGTCTTGCCTGGTGGTGGGGGGCGAGAGCAACGCATTTGGAAGGCCCGCGGCCTGGTCGAGCCGGGGCCCCCAATGCGTGGCTAGATGCTCCGGCGCTAGCACTAAGGGGTGCGCGATCCCGATGTGCATGCCCCTCATGCGCACTGCTATTTGAAACACTCCTGCCATTAGATCAGCGTAGTTTAGATATGGGCGAGCGATGCAGAGGTGGAAAGGAGGGCGCTGGGTGAAGAACTCCATGTCCAGGCACAAAGGCAGTGTTGGCATCCAGAGTGCGCGGAGGTTATGGTCTGTGGCTGTGCGTGCTCACCTCGCTGCAGCAGACGCAAGCTAAAAGACACTTCACCCGCCCCCAAAATGCATGTTATTAAGGGCCAGCCCCTCAGGAAGCAGAAATACTGCTGACCTGTTTATCTCTGGCATATTCTTGGAGTACGTTATAAGGGTCACTGGCGGTGTCTTCCCTCGTTAAACAGACGAGTAGCATATTGCAAACATGTTTGAGGCACGGAGAGTTTATCATGTTCAGCCTTTTAAAGATATGCTCTTTGCTTCTCAGAGGCACTCTGCATAATTTTGTCCAGAGCCCTGGTCCAGACCCCTAGGCTGCCGCACGGCCCAGGGCAGGACCTGGCACGGTGTGGCTGGGCAGGAGGGGGGCCCGAGAAGGCCAGTGAGTGTAGCCAGGCTCCGAGTGGCTTGGGGCCGGATAACTTATCACACAGTGGGGGAGGAGCACAATGTGCTTGCATCTCCTCCCCCTCTTGAAGCGCTGGCTAGGCAGAACCTGTGCTGCCTACCTCCACGGGGCCTTGGCCCACCAGTGGGCCTGGAGAGGCGGGGGTGGGAGCAGAGAGCCGCGTGGCTCCCACCTCCGTTGCACCACCATGCTAGCCATGCTGATTCCGGGCCAAAGGCCCACGCGGACATGTTGGGGGAGCAGCAAGCAATAGGGGCTCCCTCTTGATTCAGTTGGAGTCCCCTCAGTAGCACGATTATTACTGTGGTGGGGCCAGTGCCTCAGCCCGAATGGGCATGTTGCCAGGAGGCGCTTCTGCTTGGCTCCATCCCTTCGGAGACTCCGGTGCCCACCACTGCCAGTTACTCCGTCCAGCATGCCGCTGTGCCCCCTGGTCTTGCGATTCCGTGGGGTCAGTTTCAGGCGGGGGTATGTTCTTTCCCTCATTCCCTTGCAGTCCTGGCTCTGCCCATCTGATGGGGATCCCGTTTTGCCCAGGTGGAACCGGGAGGGTGGAGGAGGGTGCCTCAACCCCAGTATGGCTTTGTGCTCATGCTCTCACAGCAGAGCAGTTAAGGATGCGGTTAGGGGTTCCCTTTCCCCGCGGGTCCCAGATAAACTAGCCCCATCCCCCTTGCACCAGGTCCACACAGAGTTAAGTCGCAGGAAGCAAGTTGCCATGCAGGCACCCACCCAGCTACCACGATCACCCCTGGAATGCCAAGGCTGAGGGGGATCAGAGACTCGAGACACGACCCCCAGCTCCAGGCCGACGAACCGGTGGGAACAGGGCAGCAATAGCAAAGGGTAAGGCAGATAGTGGAATTGCTTACTTTGAGGACATGCTTTCCAATACCGACACGCTACGGCCCACCATGGCGCAATGGGCAAGGAGTGATGAGCAGCCAGCAGCTCCGAGGGCAGACCCTGATAATGCGAGAATAAAGCGTTTGCAGCAGTATCGAGTTATGCTGCTGTTCACGCGCAGGCCACAACGAGCAAAAAGATAGATATACTGGTACCCCCCAGGCTTGACACCAGTCGGTAGTGCGGCAGGCACCCAGACAAAGCGCTCTGGTTCCCTCGGGACGTGTGCTCAAAACAAATATGGGCGGTCATAAAAAATACCCTCTGGGCTTGCCGTGTCCAAACAAAGACCGCACTTGAGGGAGGTATGCCAGTGCCATAGCCAGCTGGAAGGTACTTGTTAAAATTGTAGGTCAGCGTATCAGAATATAAAGTTTAAAGGGCTAAAGGTGTTTAATTGGTTCATAGAGTCCGTGCAGGTCGGCGTGTCTGCGGGGCTACCCGGAGTGCTTGATTGTAAGTTCACGTTTCGGAACGTTAGAGGTTTTGTATTGAGAAGGACACACCGCCGTCCGGCTAGAAGGGGGGCCGGTTTCATAAACACGCTTTTAGGCTACACCAGGTTAAGGTTTTATTGAAGGTAGTCCCACGTGCCGACTGCTATTTAAACCCAGCTAGGTTTCGCGTGAGCAAAATGGGAAGACTTGTTCTCGCACGCTAATGACTAGTCGAACCAAGTTAGTTGTCTTGGCCCCGTTACGAGGTAGCGCAAGCGCTTTCAATGTGGCACTAAAATTCCCCGTGCCGAACAATAAATTATTGGGTTCCCGAAACTGGTTGATAAGAATGGCTGGCTGGCGATACTTTATCGGTACTGGGTTCGACTCTCAGCTGTAGTGTATAACTCAAGCAGCAGCCGTGGGAATGGGTATTTTTTTCCCTACATTGCACAAAGGCCAGTGCCATATTGCCTATGCTATTTTTGGCGGGGGCGGATTTCAGGCTCCTCTGTTATGCCTGCTTGTCAGAGCGGAAGGACCTTGAGATAAAGGTGGAACCGGAGCGCTCGGGCAACTCCACATGTTGTCCGGTGAACAAACATCTACCCCTGTCAGCACGGGCACTAAGCAGCGCGGGAGCTGCTGCTCAGCTCAGGGCCGGCTCTGGGGCGGTCTGACCTGGCATCGGGGTGCCTGTCTTGCCAGTTATATTGGGATAAAAGGCCCTGCTGCCATTTCCGTTTCCAGGAATTTGTGGGGAACAATGTTCAGGGAACGGTGATTAACGTTCCGCCTGGTGAGAGCAGAGGCTTGTCTGTTAAGAACCTTGACTCTGAGGAAGTGTCTATTCACGGTATGCAGCACTGAGGGTTAGGAGCCCTGCTACACAGAACACCCTGGTCAAAAAGGAAGATCATCCTGGACTCCTTCTGAAGCCATCTGATAACTTCAGCTGAGCTGTTCCTGTAATTATCTGGGGACCTCATCCAAAACCATCCTGAAGTATGCCTGTAGTGGAAATTATTTAAACGGGATGATTTACTGTAATCACAAAAACTATTCTAGGATGGTGTTCTGATGACTTCCACTGGCAGGGAGTGATTACCTTTTACAACTCCACGAATACTAATTGACAACTTCAGAGTGAGTGAGAATTATTCCAGGATGGGTTCTAGACAATTTAAGGATGACTGCAGATTACTTTAGGATGATTCTACAACAATTTCAGGATGACTGTTGATTATTCCTGGATGATCCTATAACCGCTTCAGGATGGAAGTTTATTACTCTGGAATGATCCTATGACAATTTCAGGATGGGTGTGGATTATTCCTGGATGGTCCTATGATCACTTCAGGATGGCTATTGATTACTTTAGAATGTCCCCATGATATTTTCAGAATGAGTGGAGATTACTCTAGGACGATTTGATGACAGCTCTAAAATGAGCATGGATTATTTAAGGCCAGCTACAGAATGAGTGTGGATTTCTAAATTACGACGACATAAGAACTTTCAGATGAGTGTGGATCACTAATAAATCATTACGGGTGGATTACACCTTGACAATTCCATGTTAGTAGCATGTTAGCCGACTGCCAGTATTCTCTTGCAGGGTCCCACTAGTAGTTTAGGACTATCGATTTGCTGGTAGGAAAACATTTTTTGGACCACCTCTTCGGTGTACTTTCCTGTTGAAAACAGGCCACTTGGATGTAATATGCCATATTTACACAATACCAAGATTTGTTTGTAATGCCGCGAGTTCTAAAGTAAGGCCCAGAATTACAAAACTGTCACTGAATGCAGTGCAGCAGCCTAATTGGCTGTGTTGTAAAACAGGGAGAGAGCAGGGAAGTGTCATGTCTATCCCTCTCTCTAGCACCACTGCACTATAATGCAATGTTGTCTGTGAGAGTCTAGCCTAGGTTACATACTGGAAGGGCACCCTTCTGGTACCCAAAAAATACTATGTCTAGACAAATGTGCAACCTTACCTATTTCGGATGAGTGTTGTACCAAATACCAATTGGCTCCGATTTGAAAATCCTGAAAAGGATTTTGATTCAGGTCTGCATTATAAAACTTAAGTAAACCAAACACAAAAATTCTCTAAATCTGGTCCTATTAATCTGATTAATTTTCTCTTGCTTTGGAAAGATTACTTTTTAAATTCTACAGTGAGAGGTAGACACCTGTATAAAATAAATCTGAGAAATGCTATTTTGGGCTAGGTTTGTGCTGCAGAAATACCACAAGCACCTTCATACAAAAGAAGTGGTCTGCAACAATGTTATACTTTGCATTCAGATAAGCTTAACAACGTGTGCTGCTACTCCCATACTCCTGTCTCACTGGGACTTGCCTTGTTTTGAGGTACAGAGCATTATCTGAAGCTGTTTGACATGGTGACCAGTGGCAAAAGACTAAACAAAACAGTGCTTAAAGGAAAAATGTTCAAAGGGTATGTGTCAACATGTAATTTTATTGATCAAAAGCACATACCAAATATGAGAAAAAAGGAGGGAAAAAAGGCCCGACTATTGCAACCAGAACAAATGGCTTAACGAAAACTAGCAACTTCGTTGTTTGATTCTAGATTTAGAGTTTTCTTTAGTCCTGTCCTAGCATTGCAGATCTTTAGCCAGCTTCCTTCTCATACTTCTGTTGTCCAGTGATGGCCAGCCATTGGTCCTGCACACAGACATCATAAACTCAGGAAAAACAAAATAGCATACATCAGTGTCATGTTACCACCACTATTTTTGGTTTTTAATATGGCTGAGCTGCCTATCAAAAGTTTCAGTTCCATTATTTCAGATAGAGTGCCAGATGAGATATGGTTAGGGTTACAACGGTTCATAAGTGTAACATTAAGTGCACTTGGTCAAAGAAGCACAGGTGAGAGCAAGGCATTGATGAAGAGGGGGGCAGAAGGCGAAGAAAGAAAAAGTTTGTTTTTGGACTTAAGAGTGAAGCAGCAAGTTGTGGATTCAGGAAATATGTTGGAGTTTCAGCAAGAGGACAGAAATGTCCACCTTCAACCAATGTCTTAACTTTTGTGCAATGGGAAGCCTGATGATAAAAGGCTGGGTCCCCTTCAAAACTTCAGATAAAAAACTTAGGGCCGCAGGAGTGGGCATGGCTCAGAGCAGGGGTACTTTTCTGTAGCTCAAAATCTGCACTAAATGTGAGAATTATAAAAGAGCAAACGTGACTGACAACAGAAATTAAACACTAAGCGCCACCACACAACTGTTGTTTAGCCCGTGGACCCTAATGGCCGTTATAGCCCCAAGTAGCATTTTTTTAAAACAGTTGAAGAAACTAGCATAGTGAATAGAAATCAAAATTGGAGCCTACAACCAAGTGCTAGGAACAGGACCAACTGATGTCATTATTAGGAGAGTTGAAGATGTCTATATAAAAGCTGCGAGCACAGTATTTTAGAAGTTCAGTTTGCTATCATGCCTTCATCCAGTTTGAGCCCCTCACCTGGACCTACAGATTTAGAAATAAAATCACAACTCAAAGCTTTGTGACAGATTTGCATGCCATTTGTAGCACAAACTCAGCACAAATTGTTAATAAATTATAAGCCGCCCCCATCGTTCTTCTTGCAGACATCTGTTGAGTAATAATGGAGTCATCGTACGATTATATGATACAAGACCACATATGCAAAGCTTTAAAACAATGTATAATAATGAATTGTCACCATCCAAGATTGGTTGAATGTTAATTTGAACATTTGTAATATCTTACCAAATAATGCATCAACCTTCTCCTCATCAAGGACAGCTGTTCCAGCATGAGCCTTTGTTACACCTTTTGCAGATGCAAGTTCTTTTGGAGAAAAAAGTATTTCGCTGATACCATTGAGAAGAGAACCTTCACTGTCCCGAGCTGCCTTGGCTTCCTCCAAGAGTGTGTGCAATTTTCTCTTTGGAACAAGAACATCTCTGAACCAAGCATAGGATCGGAGGAACATGGCGGCCGTGGAGTAGCAGGTCGCGGAGGCTCCTGAGGGTCGGGAACAAGATGCGAGTCTAAGTATTCATGCTTGAAAAAACATTGGAAATATAATTGGAAGAAAACGAAAGAGTCTACGAGGTCCGTACCTAGGTTGGGTGGAGAGGAGAAGAGAGGAAAGGACGCGGGTGGTCCAGGGATTTTTTAGCGATTCTGCGGTTTCGGCGGTTGGTTTTTCTGTGGAGGCGGGAGCCTTTGTGGTTCTCTGCGTGTTCCTGCTGGCCTGGAGCCAACGATTGGAGGAGTCCTGGTTTTGCCGGGACATCAGGTTACCGGTTTCGTTGCAGGTGAGGTCGGTGGGGGCTGCCGAGGTAGAGTGCGACCTGGAAGCCGCTTTGGGCATGAGCTGCATGGGAGCTACATCGTGGGAGGAGTGCTGTTGCTGTCCTTCCCTTCCAGGGTGGGAGAGGCAGGGGCAGCACAGCCGGATAAGTGAATCAAGGTCAGTTTCAGACTAAGAGACTAAGGTGGCGGCAGAGCAAGGAGGTGGGGTGTGTGAAGTTAGAGAGCGGCGCAGTGTTTCTGAAAGTCCTTCTTCTGAGCAAAAAGCAGAGGTTATACCAAAGGGGGTATTAACCGTCATCGTATGTTAACAGATGCAACAAATTTGGGCTGGAGGCAAAGTAGGTACTCCTTAAGGAGTGCTAAATTAAAATCACATATGGCTGATTATCAAGCAGATGCAGATTCAAAAACTGCAGAAAAGGTGGGAAATCATCATTTTAAACGGAATAAGAATCTGACAGTTGAAAACAAAACTGTAAAAGGCAAAAATCCAGTGAAATTGGCAAGTTCTAAGAAGAAAAAGAGCACCGCTTCTTCTAGAGACCCACACAAGTTAATACCCTCTCTAAAAAGCTCCCACTACTTTAGTATTAAAGCCACTAGATCGGTTAGTCAACTTAGATAAATTAGACCAAAACGCCCTATTATCTAACTTTCCTATTGACAACAGATACACTCCTTTATTGGACAAGGTTGAAGTATCAGCATTGAAGATGGCTGATAAAATCAATAAACCTGAAAATATAGTGGAGGAGGAGGCTGACGTGATTAGTTCAGAAAAATCTACAGAGTTATCTACAGAAAAACTCCAAATCAGTATTGGTCTACAGGAGAACGCCAGTATTAGCTCTCAAGCCCCCGGAATATTATATGAAGATTCTGGAAAATTTGGGGAGAAAAATTTATCGAGCTCCATGTGTGATATGTTACAAGCCCTTGTTAAAGAGATGGAGAGATTTGCCATCTCGGAGGGGAATCAAGTGGACATTAAAAACTCATGCTAAAAGTTAGAAGTTAAAATCAATTCACTTGCTACTAGAACAATGGCACTAGAACTATCTGTAACCGAGCTAACAAATCAGGTGGAAGAAAATAAAAAGACTATGCTTTAAAGGGAAGAGATCTAGAGACACAAGATAAGTTAGAATCATTAGAAAATTTTCAGAGGAGAAACAATATACATTTACTCAAAGTTCCGGAAGGAGTAGAAGGAAGTAATATAAAAGAGTATGTGGCAAAACTAATAAAGAAAGCGACACAGATTGAGTGCTCAGAAGAGGCTTTAATGGCGGATATTCAGAGGGTACATAGGGATCCCTTTAGGCTCAACCCTAATAAAACAAGGCCGAGGAAAATGTTGGTGCATTTTTTGACGTACACTCTGAAAGAGGAAATTCTTAATAAGGCACTAAAATTGAATTCTTTGATTGTGGATGACATAACTTTTCAGATTAGATCAGATGTTTCTGCAATCACTGCCTCACGGCAGTAGGAGTTGGGGAAATTGTTGGAACCATTCAAAAAAGTGGGTGCCACTGCACAACTAAAATTCCCGGCCTCATTGAAAGTATTGCTCAATAATAGCATGAGGATTTTTAGAAGAATTGATGAAGCTGAATCCTTTTTACAATGCATTTCAGGGGAAGATTAAGGAAAAGTATAAAGAATAATACTTAGCCTATGAATGAATGTAAAAAATTAAACAACAAAGCTCCTGACCCAAGAAGAGGTGCCCCATAGGCCTAGGGAGTGGCCATGCAGGAGATGAATGGGGGTTCTTCGAGGGGGGGAATCACATGAAAAGGGGTGGGGGGGAGCACTGGGTGGGGAGCAGCGGGAAAAAATGAAAAAAAAAATAGTTTAGGTCCAAATCGCCAATTTATTATAATGGAGAGTTTTAGAAGGATGAGTAACCAAAGAAATTGCCGGCCCTAAGGTTGATCAGAATTTTAAGTTGAAGGTGCTTTCCTGGAATCTCAACGGTTTGATTTCAAAATATAGAATGGAAAAAATATTTCAATACCTGAGACGTACCAGAGCAGATTCTCATTCTGCAAGAAACGCATTTGTTAGAGGATGAGTTGAGATCTCTTTGTAGACCTAGAAAATGGATTCAAACTGTTTGTACTTCTGAGAAACATCCTACTAAAGGAGTTGCTATAATTTTTTTTAAAAACCCGGCTATATCCCTTGAGTATAGTACGGTGGATAAAATGGGGAGGTGGGCTATCGCTGGGATTAAATGCCATTCATCTAAGTTTACAGTGGCAGGATATTATGGACCTAATACGGATGATCCAGGACCTTTCTCCAGTCTGTTGTCTGAGTTATTGAAATACACAGACCCGTTAGTCTTGGCTGGTGATTTTAATGCTGTCCTGGATCCGACTCTTGATAAGTCACAGAGTAGTAGAGCCATTGCAAATCATAAAACGGCAGATTTGATTAGAAATACATTGAAACAATTTGCATGGTACGATGTGTGGAAAAACACAATGGGTAAGAAATGAGGATATACTTTTCATAATAAAAAATACAATCACAAATCTAGGATGGATTACTTTCTGTTGAGTTTACCATTAAAGAAATGGGTGCAGTCTATTACTCATGTTGGGGCACATCTTTCTGATCATTCTGTCTCTCTATCTCTTAGCATTCCAGCTAGGTTATCCTCCAGAAGATGGACGCTAGAGCGTGCCATCTTTCTGGAGGAAGAAGTAATTGAGAGATTAAGATCAGAAACAGAGGCTTTTTTCAAATAAATATGGGTAGTGCCCCGATTTACATAGTTTGGGATGAGTATAAATGTTTTCTTAGGGGTGTAATTATGTCTAGACAGTTTATTAGACAACAAAAATATCAAGAGGAAATTGACAGAATAGAAAAAGAAATACAAGTAAGTGAGAATTACATCAACTCACACCAACTTGCCTTGTTAGATAATAAAATGCTAACCAGCATACAATCGTTGAGATCAAACTTAACAGCAATTCTCGAGTCAAGACTGAAAAGGAAATGGGAAGCCAGCAAAATAGCCCACTTTGAATATGGAGAAAATTGTGGGAAACTCCTGGCATGGAAGTCTAAACAAGATCTGGCAAGCGGAATAATTAGGGAATTGAATTCTTCCATTCCAGGAGTTACACTTGATTCCCCAGATGAGATTGAAAAGGCTTCTCAATCTCATTTTGAAGAAGTATATCGTGAAGATCGCAAGGTTCAAATAGAAGAGATAGAAGCCTGGCTGGGCCACACCTCTATTAAAGAGATTCCTGATGATAACTCACAGAATATGGATTTACCGATCTCTGTGACTGAGATAGGGAAAATCATTGACTCTGGTAAATCCGGGAAAGCCGCAGGCCTGGATGCGTTACCTGCGGAATTGTATAAAGCTTTAAGAGAGGTCCTCACTCCAGTTTTGAGGTTATTATTTGCCCATGTATTTGAAAAAGGGGGAGACAGTCCTCCACAATACACAAACCTATATTAGGAGGGATCCCTAGTTAGGCAAGGGGCCGAGAGGAACTCTGTAGGGGAGTACACCCTCCCGTGGGACGTGTGTAGTGGGGGATATTATATTTAATTATTATATTATATTTAATTCCATAAACAAAGGAATTTCCGTGGTTGGAATCGTTTAGCTTAGAGAGTGGATTCTATAAATCAACCGTAATGTTTGCTTATCCATAAACGATGTGGTAACCATCCCGATTGGGGTAAATATATATACATAAGTATGTGTATACAGATATGCTGCTCTATCCCAGACTAGCACTATAAGGTAAGATGGGGCTCATTCTATTTAAGACTTCGATTGCTCTAATAACAGAGATCAAAAACAAAAACAAATTAATAATAAGCCCAAATCAAATGCATCCAAGAGTCAGGGTTTTATATCACTAACGTGAGTCCTATAGGTAACCCTAGTATCGGGGATATTATCACAGATAACCCAAAGAGAGAATTTGGGCTAATTTCTCTTGTTTAGTTGATTCCAAGGAATGTGGTCGTTAAGACCGGTTATGTGGGTTTTCAATCTATGAACCCATCTTTGTTCTCGTTCCAAGAGGAATTTTGACATGTTACCATCGCCTTTGACTTTTTCGATCACAGACCACCAAAGATCAATATCGGAGTGTTTTTTCTCTAAGTAATGTGCAGTGAGTCTGGTTGCTGTTATGGATCTTCTGATCGTGCTTCTGTACTTGTTGATACAAACTTTTATTTTTCTCCCTGTCATCCCTATGTACATTAGTTGGCATGGGCATTTAATTACATAGATTACTCTCTCCGAGTTGCAATTCGTATGGGACCTCTGTTCCCATTTGTAATGCATACCCAGGTCAATTTCTTTGGTGCGTTCCGTAAATGCACATGCCACACAGGAGCCACATGGATAGTGACCCACAACCTGTGGCTGATTCCATAGGGTACTCTGGTAGGTGGTTTTCACTTTCTGTAAATCCGTGTGGATTAATGTGTCTCTCAGGCTTTTATTCCTTTTGAAGGAAAACATGGGTTTTTCAAATTTCAACTTGTTCGAAGTTAATATCGGCCATTTCTTGTTAATAATCTTCTTGAACTCATTAGATGATGCATTAAAAGTGGTTACACAGATGAGGGTGTTAAGTTCCTCCTTCTGATGAGTCTCAAGTAAGACATCTCGTAGGGGTATTCCGGGATCATTTCTGTGCCTTTTCAATGATTCTTTTTGGGTATGATCTTTCCGCCAGTTTCTTAGTCAGGACTTGGGCCTCAAATTTGTACTCGGTCAAGTCTGAACAATTTCTACGTATTCGTAGGAACTGACCCACAGGTAAATTTTCTCTCAATGCACGCGGGTGGGCGCTGTTGAAATGTAACAGACTGTTTCTGTCTGTAGGTTTGGTGTATAAGGAACTGACAATGCCATCGTTCCTAGCACTAATTGTGACATCAAGAAAAGACACATGATCTTGGTCATGGGTCATTGTGAATTTTAGATGTGGGTTTAGATTGTTAAGCCATGTATGAAACTGTCCAAGTGTGGTTGTATCTCCTTCCCATATGACAAGGATGTCATCAATATACCGCCACCATTTCCTTATGTTGTTTAAGAATGGATTGGGGGTCCATATGCACTCATCTTCAAATTGCCCCATATACAGGCATGCTATGCTCGGCGCAAAAGTACTGCTCATAGATGTTCCGTGGACTTGTAAATAGAGCTTATCGTCAAATCTAAAGAAGTTTTCTTTCAGTGCCAGACGTAATAAGGTGATGATCCAGTTCACCGGAGCTTCCCAGGTCCAGTTCTCCTTGCTCAAAATGGTCTGAATCACCACAATGCTTTCCTCTTGAGGAATGCTCGTGTAAAGAGCTTCCACATCTAGACACACTAGTATATTCTTCTCCGGATTGTATGGCACATCTTGGAGGATGTTCAGGAGATGTTTAGTATCCTGTATATAGGACCTGATGCGTGTGACTAGTGGACGGAGAAACCAGTCTGTATATTTCGAGAGAGGTTCAAGGAGGGACCCGATACCAGATACAATGGGTCTACCCGGAGGAGGGGACTTGTTCTTGTGTATCTTGGGTATGGTATAGAAAATAGGTGTCCTTGGGTCCTCACAGTTCAGAAACGCGTGTTCCTTGTTGTTAATCCACCCTTCTCCCAATGCTTCGGCGGTTAAACAGCTTATGGTTTTCTTAAGCCGTGTGGTGGGGTCAGGACCCTTGGTGGCGTGAGTAATATGAGAGAGTGTGTGTTGGACGCAAATGGGACAGCGAGTTGAGACACAATATGATTACGAGTGAATGCGCAACCATTGTGTCTCATGTCCGTTTCCTTCTTCTGTTTTATTGCATATTGCGGCCACTATGTGTGAGACTGGATTCTCTTGCTATGAACGATCAGTGTCCAAAATCCTCGATCGTTTGATCGGGGACACACCGGTCTGAAATGTAATTTTAATTGTACGGATATGCAGAGTGTGACTACAGGGCTACCCCACGTGTAGCGGTCCCACAAGATGTTTCTCCTCTCCTAAATTGGGGTAAGCAAAATCATACGACTATAGTGAGAATGGCTTAGTGTATTCATGACATATGAATGATTTGGGATTGGATTTGTTTTAAACTCGTGTTTGTGCACTGAAAGTTCGACTGATAAGACTGTTGTCTTATAAACACACGCAAGTGGATGTGTGTGTATAGGATGCGGTATAGTACCGCCACTTTAATAATCGCACGCCACAATTATGAGTGCAAATAGGATGCGGAAAATTTCCGCCACCAAAACTAGATACACGCCAAGTTGCTGTGTGTCACGTAAAAGAGTGGATATGCCTTGATCACGCGCACATTCTATTTTTTGGTTTCACGTATGATGATGTGGAATGGATAGAGACAATCACATTATTAATGTTGGTGTGTCCCTTTGCCAAAAAGTATTGACGCGCTATATATGTTGTTTGTCATCTTTTTTGTTTTTCACAGATGGAGTGAATTCATTACGGAACGACATATTTTAATAAGGAGCAGCTATCTGCCCTTACTGCATGTTAGTATAGGGAACTTCTCCCCCCTTTTTTCCCTATCTTACAGGGGGTACAAGCCCTGATGAATGTCCGTGCACCCATTATGGGGCATTAGGAACAGAAACATGTTGGCAATAGGGTCCTAGGACCATAATACCCCTAGAAACCCTTTTTTCTATTTTTAACATCAGTGCCAAACCCAAGAATAAAGGGATACTGGGGTTTGACGCCGATTTTTAATCTTTATACCCCCTGGCCAAAAATCATCTTATTAAGTGCTCCCTGAAATATTGGTCGAGCCCACCCTGACCTTTAGGCGTTGGGTTGTCCCGATGATGAAGCATGACACCACTAGGGTGTGAGAGGGAATATAATAACAAAAGGACTTGCCTCCTTCCCCATGCCTAGGTGGTGTTATTCACTTCAAATAGGGCATACCACCATCTGATTTAGCAGCAGAGTTTGTATTGCTGACTGGTCCGTCGCGGGAGTACTCATAGTGATTTAGAGGAGACAGTCCTCCGTCATGGAATGAAGCTACTGTCTCCCTAATTCTTAAACCTTTTAAATCAGCAAGATCTTGTGATTCCTATCGACCCATCTCTCTGCTCAATAATGATTATAAAATCTTTGCAAAAATATTGGCAGAGAGGTTGAATGTGGTAACGGAGTGTCTTTTGCATAGGGATCAAAAGGGTTTCGTTAAAGGTAGAGGAATATTTGATCGCATATATAACTTGATTGGAGCATTAGATCTAGCCACTATATATACACTCCCCTAAGCCATAATAGCGATAGAAGCTACAAAAGCTTTCGATAGAGTTAATTGAGTTTATTTACAATTTACATTAAATAAATATAATTTAGGAAATAACTTTTGTAGAATTTTAGTGAATGGGATGCTGTCTGCTCCGGTTAAGATTCAAAGAGGCACTAGGCAGGGCTGCCCCCTTTCGCCTATGCTTTTTAATCTATATATTGAGCCTCTAGCTGAGAAAATTAGACGGAACCCAGATATACAATCTTTCAGTTTTAAGGTATGGGATAAACATTTCAATCCCATTAATATATGATGAAGCAAGAAAGTTTGGGAAGATATCAGGATATGAAATTAACACCACAAAAACTGAATGTATGATATGGAATGTGAGTACTTGTGTATACCCGATAAAGAAGGCAATTAGATACTTGGGTATTCTAATCTCAAAATATTGATGAGATTCCAGAATTAAATCTTCAAATGATTACTAAGGAAATAGAAAATTCCGTGTCAGGATGGGCGTACTTGCCATTAACTTTGAGAGGCAGAGTAAATTTAATAAAAATTATGCTTTTGCCCAAGTTAATTTTCCTATTTCAGAACATCCCTCTGTCTTTTAATGAAAAAAGCTTAAGATCTCTTCAGTCTAAATTTAATTCCTTTATTTGGTCCTCAAAAGTGATTAGAATATCGTGGAAAATGTTACGTAGGAAAAACAATAAGGGGGTGGCTATGCCTACCAGATTTAGTTCTATATGCTAGGGCTTTTTCCTTGAGGGCAGGAAAATTACTTTTGGATACTCCGGATGACTCAGATGTAGGACTGATGTTTAAGGTGATGCTTTTAGACATTGATAATGGAAGTCACGGTTTTCTATACAAATATGGGGACCCGAGATTTAAAAAAAAAAATCTGATTAAAAGTTTTACGGGAATTTGCCGCCATATGGGCAAAGATCAAAAAAATTCTGAAGATTAGTTATTTTTGTGCCTTTGCTCCCATTTGGAACGCTCCGGGCACACCGGGATGGACTAAAGATTCTATGTTGTCTCCCCTGATAAATGATGGTCTTCGATGTTGGGGTCAATTAGTAGCAGGAGAATCTTTATCATGGCAAGATTTTTGTACGCTTACGGAGAACAGACTTTAAAAGTTTAAGTATTGGCAATTATTAAGAAGCTGGCATCAGAATTGCGGGTTTGAGGTGGGCAGAGAAAATGAATTAGAAAATGCACTTTGGAAAAAAATTGGGAAAAAGGGGATATCGACTTATTATTGGTTAATGCTGGACCTGGAGGAAGGTGAACTCAATTTACCGATGGAGTTATGGGGAGAGTGCTTGCCTGGCTTTCCGTTGAATGATATATGGCAAGTATCTCATGACATCTTGTATACTACGGTGCATCCTGCATATCTGAGAAGGAACCATATTTTTTGTGTTCAGAGTGTATTGGTCTCCTCACAAGTTATCGAAGTTCTCAAAAAGTCCAGCTCCAAATTGTCCAAAATGTCTCCTTGCTGAAGCAGATGATATTCATATGTTCTTGAATTGCCCTAAATTACACACATTTTGGGAGGATATTAATAAAGATATTGGAGAAATATTGGGTCTGGAGTCGGACATTCAGGTAAGCCCTTTTTTAGTATTTTTTGGTATTTTACCAGAATATAAGTTGCTCTCTAGATGGGAAAATAAGTTATGTTTATATTTGATTTTGTTGGTAAGAAGAGAAATTTGTAAAAAGTGGATAAAAGATGTATCCCTGACTTTTTTAGATTGGGTTATTTCCATTAGGTATACAATGAGATTAGATAGAGTTAAATTTGAGAGACAAATCATGAATAACAATAGGAACAATAGTTTTGATTTTTGGAAACCGTGTGAGTCTTATTTGGATAATCTTGATTTGATGAAGACACGGGTCCAATGATTAAGCCTTTACACTATAAATACTTTACCTCCTTGGTTCTGTAGGGTGTCCAGGATACAGAACTTATATATTTATATTGAGGTTTTGTGTAAAGCATCTCCAATTGATTACAGAGCGCTCCAATTGATGCTGTCTAAGAGGGAGGCCATAGGAGTGATTCTACCAGGTCTGATCTATCTATTGGCGAATGAGGACTTAAAAAAATAAAAATAAATAAAAAAAAAACATCTCTGAACCGTAAAGGATCATTTAAGTCCTTCACCAACTGCTGCATATCAGTCTACAAAAGTAACACAACTATTAACTATTTGCCATCATGTTGGGTTACATTCTAAACAACATATATATATATATATATATTCACTGAAAAAACCATGGGTTTCACACACGTTATAGTTAGGAATTAGCATTTAAAAAACCTTAGAAATTCAGTGAAAAAACCATAGGTTTCACACACGTTATAGTTAGGAATTAGCATTTAAAAAACCTTAGAAATTCAGTGAAAAAACCATAGGTTTCACACATGTTATAGTTAGCTGGACATTTTACTCGTAAAAAACCAATGAAATTCCCCCGTTATAGTTAGTTCAGCTAACTATAACTCGCGCGCCCGCAATGCACTGCTGATGACGTCACATATTACATCACTCATGACATGGTCAGTGACATCACTCATGACATCACTGATGACATCTCAAATGACATCACTGATGACCTCACTGATGACATCATCCAGTGAATGTGTGTTTTTCTGAAAATTAAATATGTTTTATATATGTATATCTCAAGGTCGATGGAAGAATAAATGGGTATATTACTGTCTAAATGGATGATTTCTTTTTGAAAAATTGATTGTGTAACTGACTGATTAAGTGTATCATAGTGAATACATGGCTTAGTGAGTAATGTTTAAATATATAAATATCTGTATCAGTCTCTCACTTTGTGTATAAGTGGCTGCATGGGTTGGAGAGTAGCTACATGGGTGTCTATATAGGTTATTAGTTGGTTTTTTGAGTATCAGTATGAGTGTCTGCATGGTTCGGTGGGGGTATGACGTAGTGCATAGGTGCATGAATGAGTGACTCACTGTTTGTATGTGTTGAACAGAGCATGTGTGCAGGACTGCATGGGTGGATGAGTGTGTGTATGGGTGTGTTAGTGAGTGAATGACTGTCTCAATAGTGTCTTTATGAGTAACTACATATGTTTAAAACTAGTATATGTGACTATTGGTTTATATATGTGAGTATATGTGAGAGTGAGAGATTGAAAGAGTTCCTGTATGAATAAGTATGTATTTCTATAAGTAATTGTTTAAAAGACTAAGGTGCCGATCACGATCCGGCAAAAACCGGGTACGAACCGTCGGACGGAGCATAATCTCCGCCCGACGCGTACCCGGTCGTCAAATTTTACAAACAAGGAATTACGATTCGCACGGGTACACCATTACCGTACGATTCGTAAAAAAGCCCGACCGAACAAAAAACACCTACCAATGCGATCCGGGAAAGCGCCGACCTGACGTCGGGACGCACGCAGCCAGCCATTCACGACCCAGGAATCACGATTCGCACCGACGTCACCCCGCACGGTGAATATTGTGCGGCAGCCAAAAGCTGCCGGGAAATCAGGACGACGCGAACAAGGACCACCAGTACGCGACGGACAGACGACGCCGCGAACAAGGAGGACCAGTACGCGACGGACAGACATGGACCCGAACCTACGAGTCATCCCTGCCCTCATAGCAGTCCACCTCCTCTACAGGTTACGACGCAGACGCCGCAGAAGGTCAGAATAACTAAGGGAGGGGGGAAAGTGGGGTGGGGTGGGGGTGGCACGACCAGGGCAGGCCACAAAACAACCACATGAGTCACACACCACACATGGCCTGGACATACC
This sequence comes from Triturus cristatus, assembly GCF_964204655.1. Taxonomy (NCBI): domain Eukaryota; kingdom Metazoa; phylum Chordata; class Amphibia; order Caudata; family Salamandridae; genus Triturus; species Triturus cristatus. The sequence continues at coordinate 540,799,992 of NC_140594.1, read as the reverse complement.
TGACTCCCATGCCCTGGTCACCACGAGGGGGTGGGGGCGTGTCCTGATAAGCCAGCGACCGCCACAACGGAAGTCCGTCACCACGCGAACCGGCAACACAACCAGACAGGTACGTCCCGTACCCACGCCTGAAGAGCGTGGGTACGAGTCGGACCACGCCCACACACGTCACCCCAACAATGGCGGGACGGATCGCACCCACGTGGCAAAGGCCTGGGTACGGGCCGCACAAACATCACATAGCGTGGGGACGGATATGTATGGACCCTACCCCCACCCCGTATGCAAGGAGCGTACCCCCCACCCCAACAGTGCAAGTACGACCCGTACCCCCACCCGCGTATGCAAGGAGCGTACCCCCCATGCCAACAGTGTAAGAACGACCCGTACCCCCACCCGCGGACGTACGGAGCGTACCCCCCATGCCAACAGTGTAAGTACGACTCGAACCCCCACCCACGAATGCAAGGAGCGTACCCCCCAGCCCAACAGTGCAAGTACGACCCGTACCCCCACCCGCGTATGCAAGGAGCGTACCCCCCATGCCAACAGTGTAAGTACGACTCGAACCCCCACCCACGAATGCAAGGAGCGTACCCCCCAGCCCAACAGTGCAAGTACGACCCGTACCCCCACCCGCGTATGCAAGGAGCGTACCCCCCATGCCAACAGTGTAAGTACGACTCGAACCCCCACCCACGAATGCAAGGAGCGTACCCCCCATGCCAACAGTGTAAGTACGACTCGAACCCCCACCCACGAATGCAAGGAGCGTACCCCCCATGTCAACAGTGTAAGTACGACTCGAACCCCCACCCACGAATGCAAGGAGCGTACCCCCCAGCCCAACAGTGTAAGTACGACCCGTACCCCCACCCGCGTATGCATGGAGCGTACCCCCCATGCCAACAGTGTAAGAACGACCCGTACCCCCACCCGCGGACGTACGGAGCGTACCCCCCATGCCAACAGTGTAAGAACGACCCGTACCCCCACCCGCGGACGTACGGAGCGTACCCACAGCCCAACAGTGTAAGTACGACCCGTACCCCCACCCGCGAATGCAAGGAGCGTACCCCCCTGCCCAACAGTGTAAGTACGACCCGTACCCACACCCGCGGACGTACGGAGCGTACCCCCACCACACCAGTGTCAGTAGACTCGTACCCTCACCTCGAATGCATTGTGCGTACCCCCACCGTGTATGTGCCAAGCGCACATATCCAGAAATCGGAGGTGTGTGTGCAGAGTCCTCCCAGCAGTGCCCTGACACAGGAGGGGTGGGTGCCTATCACTCCCAGCAGTGCCCTGAGACAGGAGGGGTGGGTGTGGAGTCCCCCCAGCAGTGCCCTGACACAGGAGGGGTGGGTGCAGAGTCCTCCCAGCAGTGCCCTGAGACAGGAGGGGTGGGTGTGGAGTCCTCCCAGCAGTGCCCAGACACAGGAGGGGTGGGTGTGGAGTCCTCCCAGCAGTGCCCTGACACAGGAGGGGTGGGTGTGGAGTCCTCCCAGCAGTGCCCTGACACAGGAGGGGTGGGTGCAGAGTCCTCCCAGCAGTGCCCTGAGACAGGAGGGGTGGGTGTGGAGTCCCCCCAGCAGTGCCCTGAGACAGGAGGGGTGGGTGCAGAGTCCTCCCAGCAGTGCCCTGACACAGGAGGGGTGGGTGCAGAGTCCTCCCAGCAGTGCCCTGAGACAGGAGGGGTGGGTGCCTATCACTCCCAGCAGTGCCCAGAGACAGGAGGGGTGTGTGCAGAGTCCTCCCAGCAGTGCCCTGAGACAGGAGGGGTGGGTGCCTATCACTCCCAGCAGTGCCCAGAGACAGGAGGGGTGTGTGCAGAGTCCTCCCAGCAGTGCCCTGAGACAGGAGGGGTGGGTGCCCATCACTCCCAGCAGTGCCCTGAGACTGGAGGGGTGTAACACATGTGTGTGAGGCCAGAATTATCCACATGCATACTGGCTACAAGGGAACATGTCCCCATGAACTCATGTCAACAGACTCCACACACAAGTACAGTGATCACCAAGGATGCCACGATTGTCGCAGGTGGAGACATGGCCCTGCATGCATGGCCAAAGTAGAAGGGCTCCGTCACACACACAGATCATGTAGACACAGCTCTGCGCTAAACATTGGGAACACCCTGCAGGGAAGAAAGCTGGGTACACAGAGGAAGGAATACACCCTTGGACAAGTGCACCATGCAGTAACTGCCTACATGAACAAAGAAAGTTAGCCAACACCTTGTGATGGCACACAGATCACAGGGTCCCACCAATGAGCAGTACACTACTACATATCCCACACACCCAAACCCTTACACACCACCCAAAACCATGTAGCAGCCCCACCAACACCAATACCAGCATAGCAGTAGTGTGATAATGAAAACAAAATTAAGATTTATTCAGCAGGAGCACAATGTCCGTGGATCGCAGGCAGTTCAATCTTCACAAAGCCCATAGGGCAGTCAATGATTCTCAGCTGGATGGGGGACACAGTGGGATGCGTGTCCCCTACCTTGCCTGCACAGTCAAATGGCATCGTCTTCCACACTGGTGAGGGCATCAGGGGGGGGGGGAGCAACAGGCACCGCAGGGACATCAGGGCAAAGGGGCGGCGTTGTGGGTGCAGGGATGGAGGAGTCCACCACAGGGGGTGGGTCAGTGCCAAAGGCGGAGGCCAGGATGGCACTACACACCTTTGCAAGGTCCTCCAGGGAGTCCCCTGCACCCGAAGGGACCTCAGGCCCCAAGGAGGGGGGGGGGGTCAGAGGGATGGGTCGCAGCGCCACCGGGGGAGGGTGGAGACAGGGGGGGAGACTCAACCACCCTGACCGGGGACCTCCGTGACCGCTTGCGTGGTGGTGTAACTGTGGGGCTCAGGGACAGAGCGGCCATGAAGGAGTCCTTGGGGGAGATGTGGCCAGGAGAGCTGAGGGGAGGGGATTTGGAGGGAGTGGACTGGGTGGAATGCGGACTCCCACTATGGCTGCGTGTCACACGTTTGCCCCCCGACCCAGTGGGTGTGCCTACCTCACCCTGTGTGTGCGTGTCAGGAGGAGTGCGGTGGACCTTCCCTGCTGGTGTGGTGCCCGTGTCCGTTGATGTGGGTGCATGCCGACGTCTGGGTGTACGTGTGACAGGCATGGGAGTGGGAAGTGTGGATGGGGCAGGGGTAGGTGGGGGGAGGTCGCGCTGCAGGAGACCCACTGCTGCAGTCAGTGTGGAGTCGATGGACCTCAGCAAGTTGCGTTGGTCAGCCTGCGATGAATGAATGCCCTCCAAGAAAGCCTCGATGTTGGTGAGGGTTTTGCCGTGGGCATGGAGGACATTAAGGATCGCAGCCTGACCAACCTGCAGTTGCCGCTGGATGTCCACAGACTCAGCATTGGCGGCAGCAGTGGAGACAGGGGCAGGGGGTGCGGTGCCTGGCAGGAAGGAGACATGCTGTGACCGGGCACGCTGGGAAGGGACACGAGCAAGTGGGAGGCGGCTGGTGGAAACTGAGGGGGCGGTGCGAGGTGTTGTTCCGCTGTCAGCTGCTGGTGCAGCCTCCGCCCACTCGGCGACATCGTCCCTGGACCTGTCAGCTTCGTAGTCTGATGTGCCAGTCGACAGGTCCTCGGCCACACTCTCCTCCGCCTCTGTCCCACTCGATGTGCCAGACCCGATGTCACGGCTGGCACTGGTGCTCGGTCCCTCCGCCTGGTCTGTGTCCATGTCTCCCTCTGTGTCCCCCGACGATGCTGTGGGCAGGGTGGAGAGACAGAAATTATTCAGACACCTGTACACATCTGTCACATGAGTCCAATCTACATAGGTAACATTGCATGGCCTGAAAAGGAAGATCCCTAACATCTACTGAACAGGGTACCGATGTAGGGCATGAAACACACAGTTGGTTGAGCCACCATGCCACTGAAATACCATGGAGAGCATGAGACAATAGCTAAACACAGGAAAAGGAGTCTGACATAGCACCCAGGCCCTGGGGACAATCCAGCACTGCATCTGCACCACACAGCGTTGGCGAAAATACCGATGACCAGGGACCATATCCATGAACTTGAGACACATGCTGCATAGGTAATGCTGAAAACATGCACAACATGACTCGGTCACTGCACATTGCGTGTGTGTCCAGGCACATCACACACTGCCCAGACCCAGCAAGTGGTAATCAGGATTTAACACATAGGCATTGCCCGCCCCAACAAGACCCTACACGAGGCAAATTGTGGAGACACAGGTGGCACCAACATCTCATGGTCTGGGTGATACACACAGGGGCAGGCAAAAAGCAAGATTGGACGCCAAACAGCCAAGGTGCGCCTGTACAAATAATGAGGTACCAATGCCCATCCTCAGATGAGTATAACAAGACACACAGGCACTGGCAACTGTGAGTATGAAGAAGGACAATCAGGTCAGGCTGCACAGTGGACACCTGTACAAATTAGCACGTCTATATACATGGTGACAGGGGACAATGGCACAGAGCACAACTTACGCTGTAGACACTGACAGTGGCCACGTTTATGATGACACATACACCACTGAGGAAAAGGTGCCCCAGGGGACAGTAGTGGGCACGCAACTACATGCTACTGAATGGTAATGACTGCAACACACGTCACCATCCCTGCACTATGTGTATCGCACACTCATGCACATCATGTCACAGGCCACTACATAGGACATGCGCGCTGTAAGGCATGACACATGAGAGACCAACTCCCATGTCTGGAGTCAGCATCAGTGCCAACTGACATGGAACCCACATGCAGTGAACTTGACAGTGCACAGGCAAGGTCCCACAACCTGTTACACACCACCCCCACACATGATGCTACAGACATTGTTCCCGTGGACAAAGCGCCAGCCTACATTACCCTGTGAAGGAGTGACTACACACAGACCAGGGAACACATTGCAAGGAGGGGAAGGGTGGCAGGGGCACAGCGCTATACTGGGGCAAACAGGATCTGCACAGCACCTTTAAACCCTGCCAGTGGATTCATGCTACTGTGCCCTTACAAATGCCGGTGACACACAACAAACACACATGTACCTACCCCCTTCCGGCTGCTGCATCGCCTGTAAGCGCCTCTCAAGGTCTGGAAAGACCACCGGCAGCACACGCCTGTGGAGGTGGCTCAGACGGCGGCGGCCGCGGTTCTTGTGGCTCTCAGGTGAGTCCCCCAGCAGGAGCCGTGCAATCCTCCGCGTCCAGCACCGGATATCCTGCCAGCGTTTCCTCACCTGGGCCAGGCGCCGCCTCCGACCATCCACACCCCTCACGGCACTGACGGCGGTCAGCCAGATCTGCTCCTTGGCAGTGGCGCCTACCTGTGAGGAGGAACAAGTGACACCACATCAATACACCAGCCACATGTCACAGAGAGACATATGGGTACAAATTAGCTGGTAACAACAAGGCATGTCATGCAGCCAACGCATTGCACCTTTGTCATAGGGACATCATCCCCTGGTGAGGGGAAAAGCACTACGTGCCACAGTGGGTACACAGGTGGAATGATGGCAATGTCACAATCAATGATCTAGGCTCACACTGTGCATCACACCCACCCCTCCTGGCTCAGGGCACTGCTGGGAGGACTCCACACCCACCCCTCCTGTCTCAGGGCAATGCTGGGAGGACTCTGCACACACCCCTCCTGTCTCAGGGCACTGCTGGGAGGACTCTGCACCCACCCCTCCTGTCTCAGGGCACTGCTGGGAGTGATGGGCACCCACCCCACCTGTCTCAGGGCACTGCTGTGAGGACTCCACACCCACCCCTCCTGTCTCAGGGCAATGCTGGGAGGACTCTGCACCCACCCCTCCTGTCTCAGGGCACTGCTGGGAGGACTCTGCACCCACCCCTCCTGTCTCAGGGCACTGCTGTGAGGACTCCACACCCACCCCTCCTGTCTCAGGGCAATGCTGGGAGGACTCTGCACCCACCCCTCCTGTCTCAGGGCACTGCTGGGAGGACTCTGCACCCACCCCTCCTGTCTCAGGGCACTGCTGGGAGGACTCTGCACCCACCCCTCCTGTCTCAGGGCAATGCTGGGAGGACTCTGCACACACCCCTCCTGGCTCAGGGCACTGCTGTGAGTGATAGGCCCCCACCCCTCCTGTCTCAGGGCACTGCTGGGAGACATCAGGCACCCCCCCCCTGGGACCCCCACGACAGTACATGGCATGTGTGTTACACCTGGACGCAATGGCAGAAGTCACAGTCACCACATAGGGACAGTCTGTGGCAGTGGCCTATGCACTCACCTGATAACCTGGTCGCCCATACAGCATGGAGTACTGTGGGAGGATCACATCCAGCAGAGCCATGTTCTCCTCCAGGGTGAATGGCTGTGTCCTCTCCACAGCCCTTGACATGGTTCCAGGGAATCAGTAGCAGCAGCTGGGTCGACGAATGCAAAGATGTGCAGGCAAGTGCTCCCTCATGGGACCTGGCTGCCTTATATGTGCCCTTCTGCCCAGTCTCATGCACAGGAGTACAGAGAGATTGGTCACTCACATTTGCATCCTATGTTTCCACCAATCCCTTCAAACCTAGCAGTCTGTGGGTTCTCGATCGGTTTCATTCTCCTGCATGATGTCAGCCCCACAAACACATTGCAACAAAGTAGACAAATCCCAACTGACTTCTGCTGTGCACCTTCCAGAACAATTTCGAATTTTGAACTTGGTCTCCATGACAACCAGCATGCATGTAGGCCTTAATACTTGTCCCCTATGTAATTTGGAGCATCACACACAGGTACGGTGCGTGTGGGGGCCCTAGGGCACCCCAAATGCATGGCAACGGCCCGTACATGCATGCCTACGCTCTCCATCACTTTTGGTCTGCACGCGTATGCGTACCCGTAGTGGTACGGACCGAACACTCGCATCTACGCTCACTATCACTACGGGTACGCATACGCGTGCAGACCCATAGTGATGGTGAGCGTAGATGCGAGTGTTCGGTCCGTACCACTACGGGTACGCATACGCGTGCAGACCCATAGTGATAGTGAGCGTAGATGCGAGTGTACGGTCCGTACCACTACGGGTACGCATACGCGTGCAGACCCATAGTGATAGTGAGCGTAGATGCGAGTGTACGGTCCGTACCACTACGGGTACGCATACGCGTGCAGACCCATAGTGATGGTGAGCGTAGATGCGAGTGTTCGGTCCGTACCACTACGGGTACGCATACGCGTGCAGACCCATAGTGATAGGGCCGTACACTCGCATCTACGCTCTCTATCACTATGGGTCTGCACGCGTCTGCGTACTCGTAGTGGTACGGACCGAACACTCGCATCTACGCTCACTATCACTACGGGTACGCATACGCGTGCAGACCCATAGTGATAGTGAGCGTAGATGCGAGTGTACGGTCCGTACCACTACGGGTACGCATACGCGTGCAGACCCATAGTGATAGTGAGCGTAGATGCGAGTGTACGGTCCGTACCACTACGGGTACGCATACGCGTGCAGACCCATAGTGATGGTGAGCGTAGATGCGAGTGTTCGGTCCGTACCACTACGGGTACGCATACGCGTGCAGACCCATAGTGATAGGGCCGTACACTCGCATCTACGCTCTCTATCACTATGGGTCTGCACGCGTATGCGTACTCGTAGTGGTACGGACCGAACACTCGCATCTACGCTCACTATCACTACGGGTACGCATACGCGTGCAGACCCATAGTGATAGTGAGCGTAGATGCGAGTGTACGGTCCGTACCACTACGGGTACGCATACGCGTGCAGACCCATAGTGATAGTGAGCGTAGATGCGAGTGTACGGTCCGTACCACTACGGGTACGCATACGCGTGCAGACCCATAGTGATGGTGAGCGTAGATGCGAGTGTTCGGTCCGTACCACTACGGGTACGCATACGCGTGCAGACCCATAGTGATAGGGCCGTACACTCGCATCTACGCTCTCTATCACTATGGGTCTGCACGCGTATGCGTACTCGTAGTGGTACGGACCGTACACTCGCATCTACGCTCGCCATCACGATGGGTACACATACGGCAGCACTCCCACAGTGATTTGGGAACATGCACAGGCCCTCTCAGCAGCAGTACGGCGGATTTTACACATCACTGTGGTGATAGGCGACACACATGTCGGAATAGGGCGGACATACTTGTCCATGGATGGACATACTTGTCCAGGAATGGACACCAAGGCATCGTCTGTGCATTACCACATGTGTGGGGCACAGGTGTCACAGGCTGTGATGTGGAACATGCCTCCTGAGTGGAGAAGGCACCAGATGTATGATGAGATGTGTACATGTGTACTGTGTGAGGGTGCAATGTGTGCCAGGCATGCCCTTGACTCCTTTGACATGTGTGCATGTGGGACTGCGCACTTGGGGTGAGCGTCACTGGCATGGCACGGACACCAACACACGGAAGTGTCCCATGATGCCCGGTACAGGGGTCATGACACATGACTCATCACTACCCACAGTGCACAATGTGACTATGCCATATATGTGTCCGGGATTTACATCGGGTTGATGTTGTAGCACCCTCAAAAGCTGCAGCCGTTGCAGCAACCAACATGTGGCTGTGTGTAGATTGTCATTGCACACTGTTCCCAACACCATGCCACATGTGTTATCGGATGTGAGGTGCACATGTATGCAAGGGACACGGAGTAGCGTGACAAGGCCATGTCAGCAAACTCACAAGGAATGTGTGGGGAGTCATGACATGTGCACCTTCATGGCAAGGTGTGTGGGCTGGACTAGTGTAATGTCATGTGACCTGTGGCTCAAGTGTTCCGCTGCCAGTCTCTGCAATCGGCATCACACTTCTGCTGATGTGTGGGTGTATGTCACTCCTGTCTTGCGTCGGGCAGTGCACTTGCACTGGGACACAGCTATTTTCATGGCGTGGCATGGGGAGGTTCTCAATCACCGTGTGTAGCTGGGTCTTGGAAGGAGTGTCACCTTGCATCCATACGTGTCCTGGGCATGTAGCACATGCCTGACTCCCTATGTGGCATGTGTGTATTGCCAGATTTACATGTGCTCAGTAGACATGAGTTGTTCTCGTAGTGCACTCACTCTTCCTTGTCACTTCCAAATTACTGCAGAGCGCCTCCTGTTGCCCGAAGAATTCCAGACTTGGCCACCATGCAGGAGAATGACAGGATCCGGCTCTACCGCTTCACCCAACCGTTGATTCTGGAGCTGACGGCGAGACTGGCACCACACCTGCAACCGCAGCACAGGTATCCTACGGCACTGACACCCCAGCTGAAGGTAATGGCTGCCCTACATTTCCTTGCCACGGGTACCTTCCAATATACCATAGCTCATGTTGGTGGCATGTCCCAGAGCATGTTCAGCGGTGTGCTGCATGATTTCTTGGAGGCCATGTTGATTCACCTGGATGACTTCATCAAGTTCCCAACCCCTGAACAGATGACTGAGGTCAAGCGTGGTTTCTATGCCCTGGGAGGGATGCCCCATGTCATTGGGTCCATAGATGGGACACATGTAGGTTTGGTACCACCACACGCACGGGAGGTGGCGTACCGCAATCGGAAGCACTACCACTCCATCAATGCCCTTGTGGTGTGTCTGTCCAACATGGTGATTTCACATGTCTGTGCTCGTTTTCCAGGATCAGCACACGATGCCTACATCATGAGGCGTAGCGGGATGCCTGATATGATGATGCAGCTGCGCAACGAACGGGCATGTGTTGTTGGTGGGTACAGTCTGTCTGTCCTGTATTCTGTTTGGCCGAGCAGCACTACCGCTTCGCCAGTTCTAACGATATCCATGTGCTTTCCATTTAGGGGACGCTGGCTATCCCAACATGCCTTGGCTGCTGACACCTCTCCGCAACCCCATCACGCCGGCCCAGCTCCGCTACAACACCGCCCATGGCCGGACAAGGTGAGTGATAGAGAGGACGTTTGGCATGCTGAAGAGCCGATTCAGGTGCCTCCACAAGACCGGCGGCGCACTCCCATATGCCCCGGCGAAGGTCTGCAAGATCTTCATGGTCTGCTGCATGCTGCACAACATGGCAGTTGAAAGAGCTGTGCCACTCATCCTGAATCAACATGACGAGGACCATCCACCCGTGGAGGACGAAGGGCTTGGCAATGGGGCTAGTGATGTGGAGGATGTGGAGCCGCAAGAGGACATCCGGACTCGGCTCATACGCGACTTCTTTGCTTAGTGGTGAGTACCAGGGTCTGAGTGTGCACGCATTGGTCCCCGTGTGGCATGCGTTGTGATGTGTGTCTCCACCTGCATGTATGGCACGTGGGTCAGAGGTGTGTGTGGGTGTGTCACTGGAGTGATGGTGGCAGTGATGGTAGTATTTCCCCAGGCATAATTGTGACCTAGCATGTTGTCATCCATACATGTGTCGAGTAAATGCACATGCAAGTGGCTGTGCTTTTTGTGGCTGACTTCTTGTGTGTCTCTCTTCCCCAGGTACCTGCGCATGCCGTCTTCTGGTTGCATTGTTGTGGCACTGCTATTCCTCATGGACATGGCATCGTGGGCTGACTCAGCGTTACAGGCACGGACACGTTTGGAAGTCTCCATGGGGTAAGGGATGCATCTGGGGTGTATTGGGTGTGGCAGTTGTTCACGATGTGTGCACACTGCCCCGGTCGGGGTTTGGGTCCTCTGCAGACATGTGGCATCCCCATGGGACACGACATGCAGCTGGGTACACCTGAATAGATGGGCTGCCTGGTTGTCAGTCATCAGTGATGGGATAGTGGATTGTGATGAAGGCATCAATGTGTGTGACACTGCCCTCGGACACATACGGTTAACATTGTCTTGACATGGCGTGGGACTTCCACATCAGCGGATGTATGGTGTATGGCAGTCTCTCCGTGAGCAGCTGTGGGTATTTAGCTGTTATCCGACACTTGTGTGCCAGTTCCATGGCTATCACGCATTTGTGCTGCAGAAGGGGGGTGCCAGTGTTGGAGCCACATGTTACTCCACATGATGTGTTCATGTGTACTTCAAGTTGCCTCTGCAATCCCAAACACATGACTATTAAAGGTGTCCCTATGCCTCCAAGGTGCCTCTTCTCAGTCAATGCTGGTGTGTTGGCACGGTGCATCCTGCATGTCTGGCATGGTATTCCCTGATTGTGGCTATGTGTCAATGTGTCGAGTGGCAAGATGCAAGCTGTGTGTGTGTGCTGAGACTGTGTAATGGGCATGATGTCCATGACTGTGTGGGTATTGTGACATGTGCCATCCCCATGCATCCAACGTTGTCCATGACCCCATTCTCTGCATCCACCGGACTCAAGCTTGCAGGACATGGTTCTGCCACCTGTCTACACGTACCTGGGTGCCCCCCAGGACACGGGCCAGGATCCCTGACCTCTGCGCATGACTGTTGCTGTACTCAATGTGTCTGTCAGCACGGTTGTTCGGCCACCCCCTCAGCTGGTTCTGACCATCACGGGTGTGTATGGTGCTCCATGTCTGTCTTGCCTAGAAAACTGTGACCCATGTGTCCTGTGCCAGACTCAGGCCCCAGGGTGTGGATGGTTGAAGTGAACAGATGACTCAGGCATGTTTAGACTGTACAAGACACATGTTAGGTAATAATGCTACCAGCAGGCATCTACTCTTAATAGTGTGATTTATTATTGGGGGGGGGGGGGGGCAAAGTGAGGGCCTTTCCGGGATTAGGGAATCCAAAGTTCAGTAGGGGAGTTGGTGTCCTTGCCATTGGAAATCCTCAGAGTCCATGCCACAGTCTTTGTCAACATTGGTCAGCCAGTGACCAGCAGGGCCATGTGGCAGAGAATGTCTCTTGATGCTGTGATGCTGTTGCTCCAGTGGGCCAGGTGCCAGGCCAGGTGTCCTGGGAGATGGTGATGTAGCAGCTACCCTCACGGTCCTTTCCGTGGACGACCCGGCTTCCTGCGGGGAACCTCAGCAGCAGGCCGTGACGACGTCTGGGATGCTCCGTCGGATGTTTCCTCCTCCTCCTCATGATCCCTCCCTGTGGGTGGTGATGTTCTCCGCCTTCTGGCACAGGGAGGGTCGGCCATGGTGTCGGCCATCCGACGGAGTTCAGCGTGAATCCCCTGGGACGCCGTCACTTGCTGAGCCTGTCTGTCCTCCATCCTCCGTTGGTGAAGCTGTAGACAGGCTATTAGCTCCGCATGTTGCTGGGCCTGCTGGACCTTGATCCCCTCGAGGACGGACACAACCTGGGCCATGCCCGTGGTGTCCTGCCGGCATGAGTCCAGGATGTTACGGACATGGGAAAATACCGGATCCCCAGCCAACTGGTCAGGCTCGCGCCTCCGCCGTCCTCCACTCCCACCACCCCTGCCCACTTGCGTCTGGCCTGCACTTGTGGGCACATCGGGTCTCCGGGACCCCTGAGGGGTGGCATTGGCGTTGTCGCCTGCCTCCTGGGTGCCCGGGACACCGTGTCCCTCCTGGCGAGCCTGGCTGCATTGTGGTGTTGGGGCAGGGATCCTGGGTGTCTCCTGGGATGTGGCAGGAGTGGGGGTGGTGGTTGGCACGGTTGTACCTGACGCAGGTGCTGCAGGTGGTTGGACACCAGAGGGGCCAGGTCGGTCGGGGTCGTCCGCAGAGTGGTGAGAGTGGTCGCTGCCGGTGGGATCGGTCTCCTGCAGATCCGGGTCCTGTGAGTGTTCCCCCCCAGTGTTGGGGGGTGCAGCACGACGTTGACCTGTGTGTGAGAGAGACAATGTTAATTTTGATCCATGCAACATCCATGTTTCATCCGTTACAAAGTTGGCACATTTCCTTTTGGAATTAGGATCTGTCTTGCATTCCACTCACAGTGCACTTGTGCATGTGTGTGTCCCTTGGGCACCAATTTGGCCCCTTTAACTATGTGTGGCACAGTCTTACTTGCTGCGTCAAGTGTGACTGCAGTCAGCAGTGGAGTGTGCATGTGTGCCGAGCTATGCATTTGCGCCTTCCTTGTAGCACTGTACATGTGCACATGGAGTGGATCCACACACTTATATGATGCAGGTGGCTGTCCTTGTGCTCGTGTACAGGTTGTAACATGGCCCTGCGTTTTGCCATGATGAAGAGGGGGGGTTCTGGCACTGGCCACCCTTGTCTACATGCACGCAGTCCACCTGCTGACGAGCAGACATTCCCACACACCAAAGGACTGATTTGCTCTCCCTGTGTCTCCCTCCTTCTCTGTCCCCCTCTCCCTCCCTCTCTGTCCCCCTCTCCCTCCCTCTGTGTGTCAGCCTCCTCCCTGTGTCCATCTTCCTGTGTCTCCCTCTCTCTCTGTCCCCCTCTCCCTCCCTCTCTGTCCCCCTCTCCCTCCCTCTGTGTGTCAGCCTCCTCCCTCTGTCCGTCTCCCTCCCTCTCAGTCCCCCTCTCCCTCCCTCTCTGTCCCCCTCTCCCACCCTCTGTGTCCCCCTCTCCCTCCCTCCGTGTGTCAGCCTCCTCCCTCTGTCCGTCTCCCTCCCTCTCAGTCCCCCTCTCCCTCCCTCCCTGTCCCCCTCTCCCACCCTCTGTGTCCCCCTCTCCCTCCCTCCGTGTGTCAGCCTCCTCCCTCTGTCCGTCTCCCTCCCTCTCAGTCCCCCTCTCCCTCCCTCTCCCTCCCTCTCTGTCCCCCTCTCCCTCCCTCCGTGTGTCACCCTCTGTCACCTTGGCCCAGCTTCCTGGGCACACACTGTTAGCAGATCTTTGAGTGGCCCTTGGCCTGTTGATGTGAGTTTGTTTCTGATCTCCAGGCACCCATTTTGTCTGCTGTGTGTCTGTGCGCTGCTGCTGTGGTGGTGTGTGCTGCCACTCTTTCACACTGTTGGCTGTTCATTAGCTGCTGGCATGTGCAAAACAGTGCCTTCACCCCCATGTGTTGATGCAAGGCGTCCGCCATTTGCTGGCAAGTCATTCCTGTGTTGGGACACAGTGTTTGTCTGGCTGTGACCTAGGCCATATGGGCAGAGGGCATTGTTGTCTGCTTTGGAGTCGCACTATGTGATTCTTGGTGCCCAGCCTCCCGCCATCCGGGTTACCGTGTCATGTGTTGTTGTCTTCTGTGGCCTGTGACTTGACATTGTCCAGCTGGGTGCATGGGGCATGGTGGCAGCAGTGGCATGTGCCTGCTCATGGAGTGTGGTTGAGTAATGCGATGGCTTGTGGTGGTTGCGTGCCTGTTATTAATTTTGGTTGTGGTTGCAGTTCCCCCCATGTGAGGTGCGTTGTTTGTGTACTCACCCGGGTCTCGGAGTCCTTCTACTCCTTCAACTGCCTCCACCGGCAGTATGGCCATCACCCTCTCCTCCCAGGGATGGTACTGTACGGCTCTGCGGGAGGGCCCTCCTCCGGTGGCGTTGGCCTGGTCGTGTTCCTCCTGCCTCTTGGCTCTGACCCTCCTCCGCAGATCGTACCACCTGTTCTGGCAATCCTGCTTGGTCCTCCTGGTGTCCGCAACAGCATTCACAGCATCGACGATGGTCTGCCACATGGCTGTTTTGGCTGCCTGGCTGGTGCTTCTGACCAATGTTCCAAAGATCTGTGGCTCGACTCTGAGGATTTGATCAACAAGGACCTCCAACTCTCGGTGACTGAACTTTGGATTCTTGGTAGTGGGCATGGTGAGGGGTGTGGGTGGGGATGGTGTGGGTGTGGGGGGGGGGTGTGGATGTTGGGGGGGGGTGTGGATGGTTGTGTGTGTGTGTGAATGTGATGAGAGGGTGTTTGTGAGGGTGGTCGTGTGAAGGTGTGCAAGTGTAAGGTGTGGTGTAGCTTGTAGTCTGGTTCTGTGGTGTCTGGCAGCAGTGAGTCTGTTGCAAAGGCTCATGGTTTGTGTGTGTGGGCCCTTTTTATAGGTCCATGGGTGGGTGTGGCAGTTTTTGAATTTTGGGTGGGTGTGTTATAAGGAGTGGTGGTGTATTGGGCCTCTGTTTGTTTTTGGCAGTTGCAGGTCAGTGATTGTGTTATTTTAGTGGTTGTTGGCCATGTTTAGTGGCTGTGTGCCTTTCGAATGGTGTATTCTTGTGTTGTTTTATTTTGTCCTGGTTGTGTACGTGCGTTTTGAGCGTGTGTACGGTGTGTACATGGGCCATTTGGTTGTACGATTTTGTCCTTGTGTGTGGCTTTGTAAGACTCGTACATGCGGTTGTGATGTTGGGGCATGGGGTGCGCTCCGTACTTAGGAGGTTGTGTTGGGGGTGCGCCAGGAACGTACTGGGGTGGGGGTACGACTGGAACGTACTGGGGTGTGGGTAGACGGGGCTATGACACGTCCTGGGGTGGGGGTACGACTCGAACGTACTGGGGTGTAGGTACAGGGGGGTACGACACGTCCAGGGGTGGGGGTACGACTGGAACGTACTGGGGTGTAGGTACAGGGGGGTACGACACGTCCAGGGGTGGGGGGTGTACATTGACGGTGGTACGACACGTACTGGGGTGGGGGTACGACTGGAACGTACTGGGGTGTAGGTACAGGGGGGTACGACACGTCCAGGGGTGGGGGGTGTACATTGACGGTGGTACGACACGTACTGGGGTGGGGGGGTGTACATTGACGGTGGTACGACACGTACTGGGGTGGGGGTACGACTCGAACGTACTGGGGTGTAGGTTCACGGTGGTACGACACGTCCAGGGGTGGGGGTACGACTGGAACGTACTGGGGTGTAGGTACAGGGGGGGTACGACACGTCCAGGGGTGGGGGGTGTACATTGACGGTGGTACGACACTACTGGGGTGGGGGGGTGTACATTGACGGTGGTACGACACGTACTGGGGTGGGGGTACGACTGGAACGTACTGGGGTGTAGGTACAGGGGGGTACGACACGTCCAGGGGTGGGGGGTGTACATTGACGGTGGTACGACACGTACTGGGGTGGGGGGGTGTACATTGACGGTGGTACGACACGTACTGGGGTGGGGGTACGACTCGAACGTACTGGGGTGTAGGTTCACGGTGGTACGACACGTCCAGGGGTGGGGGTACGACTGGAACGTACTGGGGTGTAGGTACACGGGGGGTACGACACGTACAGGGGTGGGGGGTGTACATTGACGGTGGTACGACACGTACTGGGGTGGGGGTACGACTCGAACGTACTGGGGTGTAGGTTCAGGGTGGTACGACACGTCCAGGGGTGGGGGGTGTACATTGACGGTGGTACGACACGTACTGGGGTGGGGGTACGACTCGAACGTACTGGGGTGTAGGTTCACGGTGGTACGACACGTCCACGGGTGGGGGTACGACTGGAACGTACTGGGGTGTAGGTACACGGGGGGGTACGACACGTCCAGGGGTGGGGGGTGTACATTGACGGTGGTACGACACGTACTGGGGTGGGGGTACGACTCGAACGTACTGGGGTGTAGGTTCAGGGTGGTACGACACGTCCAGGGGTGGGGGTACGACTGGAACGTACTTGGGTGTAGGTACACGGGGGGTACGACACGTACTGGGGTGGGGGGGTGTACATTGACGGTGGTACGACACGTACTGGGGTGGGGGGGTGTACATTGACGGTGGTACGACACGTACTGGGGTGGGGGTACGACTCGAACGTACTGGGGTGTAGGTTCACGGTGGTACGACACGTCCAGGGGTGGGGGTACGACTGGAACGTACTGGGGTGTAGGTACAGGGGGGTACGACACGTCCAGGGGTGGGGGGTGTACATTGACGGTGGTACGACACTACTGGGGTGGGGGGGTGTACATTGACGGTGGTACGACACGTACTGGGGTGGGGGTACGACTGGAACGTACTGGGGTGTAGGTACAGGGGGGTACGACACGTCCAGGGGTGGGGGGTGTACATTGACGGTGGTACGACACGTACTGGGGTGGGGGGGTGTACATTGACGGTGGTACGACACGTACTGGGGTGGGGGTACGACTCGAACGTACTGGGGTGTAGGTTCACGGTGGTACGACACGTCCAGGGGTGGGGGTACGACTGGAACGTACTGGGGTGTAGGTACACGGGGGGTACGACACGTACAGGGGTGGGGGGTGTACATTGACGGTGGTACGACACGTACTGGGGTGGGGGTACGACTCGAACGTACTGGGGTGTAGGTTCAGGGTGGTACGACACGTCCAGGGGTGGGGGGTGTACATTGACGGTGGTACGACACGTACTGGGGTGGGGGTACGACTCGAACGTACTGGGGTGTAGGTTCACGGTGGTACGACACGTCCACGGGTGGGGGTACGACTGGAACGTACTGGGGTGTAGGTACACGGGGGGGTACGACACGTCCAGGGGTGGGGGGTGTACATTGACGGTGGTACGACACGTACTGGGGTGGGGGTACGACTCGAACGTACTGGGGTGTAGGTTCAGGGTGGTACGACACGTCCAGGGGTGGGGGTACGACTGGAACGTACTTGGGTGTAGGTACACGGGGGGTACGACACGTACTGGGGTGGGGGGGTGTACATTGACGGTGGTACGACACGTACTGGGGTGGGGGGGTGTACATTGACGGTGGTACGACACGTACTGGGGTGGGGGTACGACTCGAACGTACTGGGGTGTAGGTTCAGGGTGGTACGACACGTCCAGGGGTGGGGGTACGACTGGAACGTACTTGGGTGTAGGTACACGGGGGGTACGACACGTACTGGGGTGGGGGGGTGTACATTGACGGTGGTACGACACGTACTGGGGTGGGGGTACGACTGGAACGTACTGGGGTGTACATGGACGGTGGTACGACACGTACAGGGGTGGGGGGTGTACATTGACGGTGGTACGACACGTACTGGGGTGGGGGTACGACTGGGACGTACTGGGGTGTAGGTAGACGGGGCTATGACACGTACTGGGGTGTGGGTTCGACTGGAACGTACTGGGGTGTACCTAGACGGGTGGGGGTATACATATACGGGGGGTACGTGTCGGACGTACGGGGGCTGGGGGGAGTGTTGGGCGCGTATGCGGGCACATGTCTCCATGGTTGCTGTAGGAGTTCGGTGCGGACGGTGTTTTTTCCATACGGTTGTAACCTCGGACGCACGGGATGGATCGTGATTCCTCGGTCGGACTTGGATTTTCAAGTTTGTACGGTAAATCGTCCGAGGACGTGTCGGACACATTTTCCGACCCGAGGACGTGTGGGGAATGATTCCCAGTGCGGTTCGTATGGACTTTTTACCATGCGAATCGTGATTGCCAGTTCGTACGCCACTTGTACGATTCGTACGGTAAAAAGACCCGATACGAGTCGCACGGGGGAATTTTTTACCGGATCGTGATCGGCACCTTAGTATGTGTAAGTTTCCGTAGAAGTAAGTGTGGTGGTGTGTGTATAACTGTATATGCAAGTAAATGTATGTTTGATTCTTTATTAGCATGAGTGACTATGTGTGTGAGTAGCTCTATGGATGAGTGGCATTGTGTAACAGGATGTATAGGTGTATGAGTACATATGATAAGTGAGTACATGTATGAGTGACTGTATTGGACTGTTGGTGAATGAGTGGATGTGTATGTGGATCTTAGAATTACTGAAGAGGTTGTTGTAACTGTTATTGGTATGTCCATTGTTTTGTAAATTTTAGTCTCTATTTTTGAATGTGTGTATCAAAGGTTTTATTGGGGGAAGAGGAGGTCTGCCACTCTATCACAAGGATGATGTCATCAGTGAGGTCATCAGTGATGTCATTTGAGATGTCATCAGTGATGTCATGAGTGATGTCACTGACCATGTCATGAGTGATGTAATATGTGACGTCATCAGCAGTGCATTGCGGGCGTGCGAGTTATAGTTAGCTGAACTAACTATAACGGGGGAATTTCATTGGTTTTTTACGAGTAAAATGTCCAGCTAACTATAACATGTGTGAAACCTATGGTTTTTTCACTGAATTTCTAAGGTTTTTTAAATGCTAATTCCTAACTATAACGTGTGTGAAACCTATGGTTTTTTCACTGAATTTCTAAGGTTTTTTTAAATGCTAATTCCTAACTATAACGTGTGTGAAACCCATGGTTTTTTCAGTGAATTTGCAAGGTTTTATAAATGCTAATTCCTAACTATAACGTGTGTGAAACCCATGGTTTTTTCAGTGAATTTGCAAGGTTTTTTAAATGCTAATTTTTTTTTTTCTTCTATTTTTTCTAACATATTTTTATTTTAATTTTCTTACCTTTTATAAAGACTATGATTAAATTTTTAAAATTCTTTAATATGTTTTTGTTTTATATATTTTTTAAAATAAACATGTAAAATTTATTTGCAGTACTTTTTTTCTATTTTTTTTTAATTTTTTTTAGTACGCGTACCGTAAGCTCACGGTAAGCGTACGGTTTACGCAACGTCCGTAATTTTCCTACGCTGCTTGCGTATAGTTACGCAATTTGCGTAGCCGCGCGTACTCCGCGTGGGGCGTGTACGCTACACGCGCACGTTACGCGGAAGTGCCGGGAGTGACTGTTATGCGCATGCGCGCAAGCGCGTGTCTTTTTTACGCGCATGCGCACTTTTGCCGTAAGCGTGCCGTAAGCGTACCGTAAGCGTACCGTAAGCGTACGGTAGGTCATGTGATCATGAAACACAACTTTTGATTGGTTGAAACTACTTTCAGTTCTAGAACTCTCCTACACCACACCCATTCCCCTCATTTCTGCTTGTGATCCCTTGGGAGAAGGAGCTGGTTTGTCTTTGGGATACGATGGCAGAACAGCAGAGCTCTTCTGAGAGTGAGGCTAGCACTAGCAGCACTGTCTTGAGGCAGAGATCGAGGAAACAAAAGCCCTCTTATGTATGGGATTATTTTACTTTTCCTGAAGGCCAGCAAAAGGTAAATGCACCCTTAGTGACTTGTAAGCTGTGTAAGCGTGTACTTTCTAGAGGTAATCCTAACAGGAAGTATTCCTTTGGGAATCACACCATGAAGAGACACCTCCAGGATGTACACAGAAGGACACATGGTCATCTTTTTGGAGGTAACTCTTCAGAAAGACAAGCCAGTACATCCACAGCAGCTCAGCCTGAACCATCATCTGCAGGGCTGACTCCTTCTTCTGCAGGTCAGGTGAGCCCTTCATCTGTGGGGGGAGAATCTCCTTTTGCTGGCCCTCTGGAAATCAACCCTCGATTTCGGAAGGTTGATATTCGATGCACATTTTGTCAAGATCTAATTTGCTATAGGGAGACCAGTGTTTCTCTAGTGAACAACAAAATAGATCAGCACATTTGTCGCTTTGAATAATTTTCCCATGCTTCCTTTCCTCTGTCCCTGCATGAACACAACGGTTCTTTTAAGAGCCAACCTTATCTTTCATCTTTTTTTTACATATGTTTTTAAAAACTTTTTTTTATTTTTTTTACCGTACGCGTACGGTGCGCGTACTTTTTTTTTTTTTTTTTAAAACACTAAAAATCAATAAACACATTACAAGGTCCTTGAGAGACTACAATTATTATTATTGACTTACCATACTCACTGAAAAAATATTTATTCATTTGTTTTTTTTAAAAATAGTTTTAAAAATGTTTGTAGTTTTCGAAAATTTTCTATATCTATCTGGAAAAAAAGAAAAAAGTATTAATATTTTTAAAACATTTTATAATACAGTACACGTATTTACATTTTTTTCCATAAAATATTTTTGCCTTATTTTTGCTGTTTTCAGAATATATTGCATTTCACTATAAAATAGCTGCCCCTTTCCTACTAATGCCAATATAAAATTACCAGAGTAATACGCAATAAATCTCTGTCAACAATTCCTCTTTGCACACAGAGTCATGGTTTGATATTAGTCAGAAAACGAAATTTCTTTGCCAATTTGAAAGCACACTTACTACTCTTTTTTTGGCAAGTGAAAATCACTTTTACAGACTGACACATTATGAAACCACTTTTTTTGATTTATTTAAATGCACATGTCCAAACTGTTTTTTCAGACCACCACCATGTGTATTCTCGGTGACTGCCTACACTCCAGCAAGGGCAACCAGCCTTAGTGATGCTGAATGTATTTGCATTACTGAGTCCAACCTCAAACCCTTAAACTATTCTTTTTTTTTCCAGTACACCTTAATTTATTGTGAAAACATACTCCATATTATTTTACATGTTCCTCACATTTAAATTTCTCCAAAAACAGAAAATGATAAACGCAACTACAACAAAAACAATTTCCATTTCTATTATTCATTTCTTAAGTTACCACATACATCCCCTCTCAAACTGTAAACTCACCTTTAAAATTAGTTAGTTGTGAAAGAAATGTGACACTCAAACAGCAGATTATCAGAGCCAGGATCTCTGTTGTGTTCACCTCTCTCCTCTCAGCAGAACCAGATAATGGCAAACTTTCCCTCTATTTTTCCACACATATACATGTAAGTTTCAAATCTCAGTGCTTCCCCCTTTTTTTCAAATGTACCTTCCCCCAACTTGACTTCTGCCTAGTACCCTTCCCCCAACTTGACTTCTGCCTGCTACCATAGCAACCGCTCATGGAACATTGCTGTGTTGAGTTAGGTCAGAAGTTCGCCAAACAATGTTTCAATTCCACAGAGCAAGAGTGCTTGACTTTTCAAACCTAACAGCAAATCCATAGTACTGTTCTTTGGTTACACATTTTTTTGTACCAATACAAAACATGCTTCTATTAATTTACACATACAGCCTAGTTTTTATTCTAGAATGGTATGAAACAGCCAATCAGTTCTTTTTGTTTTGAAAAAAATATGTATGCCTCCATTTCCAAACTGTCTTTCTTTTCATATTGCCATTCTACTGAAAGACACCTCCTGAGTGCATCCAGATCTCCTTTGAAGATGTTCACAGTGTGGATTGTAGGGCACAGCTATGTCTTCTGGAGTGAAAAGTTTGCAGAGAAAACAGATATGGTGAGAGACCTTGCTTTGCCAAATGTAGACATTAAATGGATTGGTCAGAGAGGGTTAAAGTGGCACCAATTGATGCCATTGGTGAAATCCTTCATGCAAATCCAACACCCTGACCTCATAATAGTGCACTGTGGTGGCAATGACCTAGGCACTTTGACTGGGGTAGGTCTGGAAATGCTTATGAAGGACACCTTTGCACAACTGTTTTCTCTTTTCCCTAAAACTGCCTTTGTGTTTTCCAACATATGCCAAAGGCAAAAATGGAACTGGTCCAATCATTTCTGTCCACAGATTGACAAAGCAAGAAAGCACGTCAACAAATCTGTTTCTGTTTTCCTCCGTGACTATGGTATGGGTGCCATTTACCACAACAACTTGCGTTATGACATGCAAGACATTTATAGAGGAGATGGTGTGCACTTCAATGATGAAGGGAACAGAGTCTTCCTTTTGAACCTTCGACTCTGCATCGGTACTTACTTGTAGGTACCACTAAAAAATCATTTCATAAACACAACGGCTCTTTTTAGAGCCCCCTAATATCTAAACTCTTAAATCTGCTTTTCATTTTTTTTTTTTTTTTTTTTCTACCGTACGCTTACCGTAAGCTTACCGTACGCGTACCCCGTGATTTTTTTTAAAATCAATAAATGTTTTTTTTGTACTTTTCTGTCCTTCTTTGACCCCCTTACAAATGTTAGGGGGTCTGTAACTCTCCTCATTGCCCCCTTTTCTTGTTTTCACTCTTTTTTTTCAGAGTGAAATACACAAAATGGCGGCCGCCGCTTCCTGGTTTCGGCCGATTCGAATGTTTACTAAGATCTAAGAGCCAATCAGAATCGCGCTCGCGCACGCCACCGTACGCTTACGGTAAGCGTACGGTAAGCGTACCGTAAGCGGGCTCAGATATATATATTGATTTAAAGGCTATTTTCTCAGAATCTACTGAACAGATTTACACCAAACCTACAAAAGGCACTTCCTTGACCTAGGGACTACCTCTCTGCCAAATTTCGAGTAATTCTGTTCAGCCGTTCGGGCTGTAGCTCGTTTTAAAGGTCCTATGGAAAAATGCATGGGAAAAACGCGTTTTGGGACCCCCCTTTTATCTCAGCACCCGCTTGACGGATCCCCCCGAGACTTTCAGGGTAGGAGCGGAGCGTAGCGCCCCACCTATTTTGAGAAATTCGCGAGGATTCGTCAACCGGCGCCAAAGTTATTCAAAATAGAATGTTGCGGATTTCCTATGGAAAAGGGGTCCTAACTATAACTACCTACTGGCGACCGCCAGTAGGTAATATATATATATATATATATATATATATATATATATATATATATATATATATATATATGAAGATATTGCTTTTTTGATTTGGTATCTATACATGGCTAACAATGTAATATTTGCTAGGTTAGCTCCAGGAGTATAAACCAGCCATATTTCAAAACATTACATGCAGAAAGATTTCAAAGTCGTCATGCAGTAAATCTGCAAGGTTTGTCCTATATAAACTTTAACTGTGCTAAAGAGTGGCAAAGAAAACAAGTACCTTTTGTACAGTGAATGATCGACTGCATATTTTTGACGCTGCTGTATCTGTTAAGTTCCTTTGAGTTGCTCAAAGCAGACATGGCAGCTTGCAAATACTCTATAGCCAACTCTCTATTGCAAGTGCCTTGCAACTGTGCTGCAATCAAATAAAAACAGTTGTTAAAGGCAGCAGATAAATACAATATTCACATAACAAGCATACTTTTGGCAATGCATGTGTTTTGGTGGAAAAAAGGATTATTAATGGGAATTTGTTGCAGTTTATGTGGGAATATAGAATATCAAGCACGCACCTTTAAGTGTTAGTTTTCAGCTTGTAACCGTACACACTCCTCATTCAGACAGGAACAAGGGCCAACAGGATAGCTTTCGTTTTGATTAATTTTCGGCAAGGAGTTATATACCATTTTCTTAGAGAGAAAGCAAATCATAATTAGGCCATACAAGTGGAAATCCAATTTCGTAGGTACCTTAAAAATAAAAAACATTACCCCAGTGTTGAATGATGGACTTTCCTCCGTCATCAAATGAAATGATTCTTCATTGTCCTGAGGGTGGGAAAAAAAAAGAAACCATTAGGCCCTCATTTATACTGATCATGTCAAACAGTTTTCCATTTGTTTATTCATATTTCAACAGGTAGGTATATGTGCCTTATTGTTGAGGGAATTAATGCACCATATTAATTCTGTGTTTTAATAAGTATCTATGCTTTTTGCAGAGATAACAGGTAGAAGTTGTGATTTTGGCACTAAAAGGCATGTTACGTTAACCAAGGAAAAAAGGCTGGCAAACAGGCTTCACAATATGCACATGTGTATAATGGCACCACTCATTCAGCTCTGCTTACATTATGGTCAAAGCTTTTGTTGCTTGCAAACGGGTCATCATGGCAAGGGGTACGGTTCACACCCACAGGTGTTACTGCAGATGGAAAGTCACTGTAGGCCAGGCTGTGTGACTGTGAGCCGTGAGCTACAAAACTTTGTGGTGTCAAAATATGTGGTGCCAAGGGTACCATAAATGTGGGATCTTGTTTGCAGGGTCTAGTGGGTGTTACTGCATTGCTCGAAACAGCCAGCTCTTGTGTAGGAAATAGTTTTTTCGGTAATAACTGGAGACGTGGAGAAAATGAGGCTTGTTTTTGTCCATGATATTTTGATTTAAGTGGGGACTCCAAAACAAGTTCATTTTCACGTTCTACTGCATAATTTTTAATTGTGGATTTTGGCAGAAGGACACTAGCCATCCCTGCTAAAAGGTCCAGGTTTTCAAGTTTCTGCAAATTCATCCGCAAACTCGCATCACCAGGCCGAGAAGCGGTGCTTTCGGCATGAGCTTGGTTACCAACTCTTTTATATAATCCAGCCCATTCTGTTTGGCTTTTTTGTCCTTGCATCTTTTCTCTGCAATTTCTTCCTCTTGGAGTTCACGTAACACCCTCTTAAGTCTTCCAGCGCTTACCCGATTGCCACAGTCCATTATCAACTGCTTTTCCTCCTGTGCCCTTTGAAGTAACACCTGTTTTAGACCCTTTGTTGTTCCAGAATAGATTGCAATTAAGTCTTCAAAAATATTTTGAATCGTAAGACACTGTTTCTTCACTAAAAAAAAGAGAGAAAAAAATATTTATATATAAACTTCAAAACAGAGAACACGTTGATCACTTGCAATATATCTTCACGCGTTATCCATAATATATAAATAAACAGGTATTGATATTAAAGGACAAATGTACAATCTATCCATAACAAAGTAAGTTTTCCTTATGAGACAGTACATGTTGTAAACCTGAACTCTAACCACCTGAAAAAGTTGCTTAAATAAAATAGTTTATCCACAAATGGCTGCCTTATAGTAGTGCCAAGCTAAATGTTTCAGCCCTTTTCATAAGTGTTACATTTGTTTCTGGCATATGTGAGGACATGCATGTTCATTTTTACTGACAATTATTGGATTCATTTATTCTCAAATGTAGGTTTTACTGAATCAGTTTGTTAATTTGTGCCATTATCCTGCAGTTGCAAACTTAATATACAGGTTTTCTTATTGTGCTTACCAGATGATTGGAAAAGAATCATAGATTTAAAATCTCTCTCTTCGGTGATTGACCAACCAGTTTCATCTATACTTTCGACCAGCCATTTACAAAGAACTTTACCGGGATTGTCCGAAAGCAGAAAGTCACCATCTTTTCTAACACGCACAGAACGATCGCATGTGAAAAATAGGACGTTGAATGAACCATGATTCTGTCCTGCTAGATATAAAAATCAGGAATAAGTTTGTGTCTGGTTTAAGTTTCAGAGGTATAATACAAAGCATATCAAACTGATTCACAGATTATTTAATTTGAGAAAAGCGTCTCAAAAAGTACACTGACCTGGTGCAATTTACATCTAATATGCATATATTTTTGGACTACAAAGAAGTGTTTAAGAATCCAATGAAGGCCATAGAGGAAATTGCATGATAATCCATTATGTGCTAAAGGGATTACAATTCATATGATATAATGGTGGGCAGATCCCTATGGAGCTGCAATAATCTGACTCATTGCCAGCATGCAGAAAGCAATGAAATTGGTGGTGTTTGGTAGCGCAATACAGCTGTGCACAGCATAAACCATGCCCCATCTCATCCATTCTATCACATGCTTTAAGAGTAGAAAGACCAGTGTGAGCCCTACAGGACTACAGGAACAGACTTCTGATGCTGTTTGCTGGGGAAACGAGCATTGGCATAGTCAATAGGTCTCGCCTTTGGGATCTTATACGTTTTTAGTTATGCTTTACATTATTGTGTGTGGAAGTTTTAACACATTTATTAAGCATATTATAGAACTGAATTGCGAAAATTGTTATTTTGTACAAGTAAAGCACAGGGTGTATATGTATAATACTAATAACAGGGTAGCAAATTAAAGTGCCAGAGAACAGAACAGAAGTATTGGGATGGTATAAACACAGGGCAGCAGCAGCTGGTATAAAATGTTTATGAACAAAGTTTGGGCAACACACTATTCTTGTTGAAAGCCCCACCCTAACATGCCGCATATTTCAGAACAGCTTAAGGGAAATTGCAACTGTGTAAAACAGCATCAATACCGCCAACAACATGGCTCCTCATTACAAGGGGCCCAGTCTGAGGACTGGCTGCACTCTTTTGAATGGCCCTGTGCTGTGCAAGAATCGGGGTTGACCCTGGCCTGCAGGCTCCCCCTCACTGAAAAACAACTAAAAACCAACTGGCACTTTACTGAAGCCCAAAATCTGTATCTTACATGCAGTGCGCTGCCCCATTGGAATTGTGCTGCTTCTGTCCATTAGTTTGGACATTGAACGCAACATTACATATGAAACAAGCACAGACTATTGGCTTTGTCAATGGTTGTAGGTTGCTGAATATAAATGAGCAACTATCACTGTGCTGTGTATAAGGTTGAACATGTTGTGTGTTTTCACATGGGGAAGCTGTGGCCTACGGTTAGAGCAGGCAACCTTCTAGTACAGCAAGCTGTGGAATGTCTTTCATAAGTCACTGCATCAATGGAAATGTCACATTAGCAATGTGAATACTTGGCAGCTATGATATTAACCACCTGCGCTACCTCACACAAATGAAACCTGCCACTAGATGAAACTCCCATCTCTCTCCAGCAGGTAAATTAATCACCAGAGTTTACTTGACACTGTGTGTTACCCTAAAACTGCTCAATATACAAGGAACATTGTAGTATTTTTAACACCTCTGTACTGCTATAAAACTGCGAAACAAAAGTCCCATTACTGAAGAGAAGAGTATTTTTGAAGTGCAGGCCCATTTAAAAAACTGCCCCTGTTACTGTGCCGGTTTGTCCCTGTATCCAAGGACAAGGCCAGAGCCTGCAACCCACTCCCTTTACACATAGCAGAGAAAGCCCCATAGCCGCCAAGGTTTCAGACTGCTATGTGTGACGTTTCATATTTTCAGTGAAATTATGAGTGACATTTCAATGACAATGAGTGACACCTTCACGAGAGTAACATTAAGCAATGAAGACAAGGGAAACACGCTGGGGTTGAATAACAAAATGCAACATAAATGAGTAGAAATGTTTTTTTCAAGCCTGCAGGGAGCAGCGCGCGCACTTCAAACGGCGGCATATTGATGTGCTATTAATGAGATTGATATAGTGCTACTAATTAATGAATTTTGAGACTATGGAATTGCCTTCTCGTTTTTTTTTTTTTTTTTTGTAGGCTCCTCTTGCGGGATTTGTTTTATAAAAGTGATATTGTAATGTTGGTCAGGTAACTATCATTTAGAGAGCACCTAGTGCTGGACAGAAGCTCTCTACCACTTTTTCCTTGATCTACTAACCTACATTGTTCTACAGTGCTGGCTTTTCACATAATACAGAATTTAATTGCCCATCATAGAAACATTCTCACAGTGCTTACCAGTAAAAAACGTTCACACTGCCCTGGAGTGCCAGTTTGTCATACCAGCAGCTAGTGCCATCATGGCAAGATTCCATACTTACACTCCAGTGCCAGCTTCTCACACTATCCACCACTGAAAGCTTCTCACACTGTCAAACATGACCCAGTATCATAGGCCAAGCAGTGATATATTTTCACACTGCCCACCGCTGCCCATTCCTCACACATCCAGCAGTGGCAGCGTCTCTCATTACACACCAATCACTGTGCCTCAAACTGCCCACAGGCGCCTGCTTAAGTAACCCTGAACTGTACTTTAAGTCTCTGGTACTGCCTATTGGTGGGAGTTTTTCACCCTGATCACCAGTGCTGCTCCCTAAACCACTTTTCTCCGCAAAACTCTCAACGGACATGAGGCTCTCACTCTGCCACCCAGTGACAGTTTTTTTCTTGATCTTCTAGTGGCAATTTCACACCTCCTGTCAGTAGCATCTTTTCACACTGATCACCAGTGCCCCCAAGTAGCAGTATTTCACACTACTCATCTGTAGTGTACCAGCTCCACACAAGGCCTCAGCTAATCATATCAGTCACTGCACTCTTCTCATGCTGCCAAAAGAGCTCAGTGAGATAAAAACTTGCTACAGACATCTGCTTGACATGCAACCGCCTCAGTCTTTCATCTTTTTGACAGCGCCTAGACATGACGGTACCTTGCAGGCACTCGAACCACCAGAGTCAGCTACTCACACGGGGCCGTCAAGTTATCTTCTCGTAGTGTCAGCTTCTTACAGAGCCCCTGGGCCATCGCATAGCACTGCCCATGAGTACATTCCATAATTATGATACACTCATGTCAGAGTTCTCACACTGCATAGCGGTAGTGCCATCTTCACACACTCCTGAACACTTCCAGCTTCCTAAAATATCCTCATTTTCCAGCTTCTCGCAAGGGAGGAGCTGCAGGTCAATTCCAGGACAGGATCTCCTGGGTAGGAGCCTGCAAAGCCCCCTTCTCCCGTCACTGAACCATATCTTATTTGGGTAATAACAATCATAGATTTTTTTTCTGATAAGGCTGAGGCTGAACTCTGCCTGTTTTCTGGTGGCTTATCCAGTACAAGGTTCTTATTTTAAGAATTTGCAAGTGTGTCCATGTGAAGGTTCCCCTACACAAAGCACGATGTATGTTTTGCTCTTTTCTAATTTAATCTGCACTGAGGAGATTTACATATTGTCAGTTATAAAACAAGCTAATTTAATTTTAGACAATGTAGGACTGCAATCGTTTTTTTACAATCTCTTCTGTCGCACGATCTGTTTCGCAGTAGCATGTTTTATACAAAGTGCTATACGTCAGAGGGTAACCTTACACTGTTGAATTAATTTTGAATTAAATATTTTTAACTTTGGAATGTTTTTAGCTATTTCATTCTAAGTTTTTGAAGACCTTTCTTCAAGAGACAGGCTAGTCTCACTGTAACACCTCTACAATTATGGTCACAACATCTTTGCTCCACCACCTCTCAGAAGTGTGCTGATAAAAAGTTATGTTTCATCAACTTGAGCCCATGCACTGAACTGAAAAAGACCAACATGAACTGGACCAACATGAACTGGACCAAGCACTCTGCTGCCAGCGGTTGTTTGTTACTATACCCTTTGTCCTCGACCGCCTGCTAGTCCATCGCCTCCGCTACATTACCTAAAAATCTCATCCCCCGACATCCTCCTAATTTGCTTCATTTTATGTTACCCCACAATATTTGTTAAGTAACAGTTCCATTTAAGCTATATCATAAATTACATCTGACTATATAATGTCAGGCAATGTACAGGGGAACTACCCTGCCAGCAGGAAGTATAGGGCACTATGCCATTATACCGAATAACCGTGACTGCAGCAGAGATTTTAATAGTATTGTGGACCCCACTCCGGACAGGTCTCACCTGCCTTTACAAGACTCCCTGTTTATCAGACAGGCCCAGAAGTTTGTTTGCTGGCAGCTCCAGCGAGGACATGTCGACTCATGGAGGCGCACCCACCAGATGACCAGGGATCACTTTTTCTTTTTGGGTATACACGAGTTGCATGTCCACCTCCACACATTCCTTTGTACCCAGTGCAGGATGTTGAAAATCTGGCTAGGATGCTTTTCGATCACAACCTGGACTTGCCCCATATCAAACGCTACATCGGAGTGCCACTTTTCTAGAACCGCTGGCCCTCTTGATTATTACCCTTAAGGAAGCTGAGTTGTTGGGCGGTGATATTACGCTTTTAGAGATCAAAGCTATGGTAAAGAATACGGCCTGTGGAAAGGTGCTTGCCTGATTCGCGGGCCAGCAGTATTGCCATTCGTTCCCATGCCCTGAGAGTTATTTCACCTGCTTCTGAATCCCTAGTGGTTTCACTGGTTTTCCTAGAGAGCTCAGGGGAATGAGGCATTGTTGGATGCACTGTTTGTTGAAAACACGTGCATGGCTCGAATACTACCGATATACCGCCGCAGTGCCTGGAACTAATACCCCACAGTGGCGATTGGTGCGGGTTGACGGAGTGTGTGGCCTCTGGTATTACTCCTGTGGGCAGTCTGTTTCGTGCAGGGGTGCTGCTCCAATTAGCAGACCTGCGGCTGGAGTATGAGTTGCCGGGGGTCAGTCCTTAATGCGTAGGGCTGTGGTAGCAGTGATTAAGAAATATCAGAGCTGTCCTCTTATTTGCACATCTGCAGGCACTCATAGAGCGATCACGTGCTTCTATCGGGCACTCAGGGCGGATATTGGTGCTCCCCTGACTGGGTTCAGGTAGAAATGGGACGAAGATCTTGGGGTCCAATCCAGGAGGCAGACTGGTCAAAAATTCTGAAACAAGTTCCAAACGTGTCTGGGAATGCCCAGTTTAAATTAACTAACTTTTATTTCCTTTACCGGGCGTATGGCAGGGTGAACAGGTTTTACCGTACAGCCAGAGCGGACTCTCATGTGATGTATTCCTCGCAAACACACATACCCTCAGTACATGCACTGACCATACATGTCCTACACATTACTGCTCTATACCTGTCCTGTACCCTTCCCAAGCACACATACGTCTAGTGCAGTCACTACTCCTGCACTGCGCAGCACTCACCATCTACCCAAGATCGGCTAAGTGTGAGTTACACACAGAGTAACAGAACTTCAAAAAGGTGACTGACTCTGCAAGCCTCACTCCTAATGACACAGGTTTAAAAAGCCTGTTTACTTGTACTCAGCATTACACGGTATGCTGCTGCCCCTGCCACCACACTTGAGCTGCTTAACTTTTGTTGAAGGCGGTAGCCTTCCACAACTATGAGAGTAGCGCTTTAAGCACCTCTCCTGATCCAACAAGACCGCAATCCATGAGACAGACCTATGTCATTGCGCACAACCATGCAGTGGCAGCTGGTGACATTTGAAACTGGTGGGGGGTAAAATGATTGGCATACTGCACTGAGCGTTGCAAGCGAGCCTGAACAACAGTTCCTTTACTTTTTCTCTCCTGGCATCCTCTTTCTATGCTACTTTTCTTTATTTGTTTCCGACTTTCTCTTTATTTACATACGTGCTTCGTTTACTTTCTCTGTTGCTCTCATTTAGATTATTTCTTTTTTCTGTCTTGCGTTCTTTCTTGCTCTTTTTCTTTCTTCCCTCCTTTCTTGCCATCACACCTGTCCCATCTCTTTCACACGCACCATCCGGAAAAAAAGAACCACTTTGTCTGAAAGAACACATTAGTCGACACAGTGCGCACACATCCAAAACAGGTCAGATGACCTCAGCCAGCTCCCAGCATCACTGCACTCTTCATAAAACAATATGCCTCCCAAGAGAACAAATAGCATGCTTAACAAGCAACCACCAAACATCACACAATGAGACTGATTAAAAGGTGTACTGTGGACTTCAACAATGCGCCCTAGCCCCGGAACACGTACATTATGTTGGGCAATACACAGACCAAACTTCAGCAGGCACATACCTTAGTTTTCAAAGATCTCTGGCAGCATGAATATTACTATAAGCTTCAAAGTAAGCACATAATGGTGTTCTTCCAGGTATGAGCTTCAACGAATATTGCTGGGGCAAGTATCAACACCCAGACAGACCCAACAGACAACAACACAACAGACCCTCCGCAATAGACTATAACGCATCCAAAGCGCCTCGGCACAACTGATCCTCGATGTACCACGACACGGCCACATCACCCCCCAACTAAGAAACCTGCACTGGCTCCCCGTCAACAAGAGGATATCCTTCAAGCTCCTCATCCACGCACACAAAGCACTCACAAGACTGGCCCAGCCTACCTCAACAGATGGCTCTCCTTCTACACCCCCAACCACCAACTACGCTCCGCCGAGCTCTCACTCGCCACCGTCCAACACATCCGAAAAACAACCACCGGTGGGAGATCCTTCTCCCACCTCGCCGCCAAGACATGGAACACCCTCCCACTGAGCCTGCAACAGATCCAAGACCTGCTGACCTTCAGGAGGACACTGAAGACCTGGCTGTTTGATCAGTAGCGGCCCCCACCTCCCCCCAGCAGCTTGAGACCCTTTGCGGGTATGTAGTGCACTTAACAAATTACTGATTGATTGTCCTTATTTACATGACACCCTGCTCCGAAGGGTTGCCTGCGGTGACATATGAGATAAAAGGGGATTTTGAGGCTTGGCAAGTAGCTTTAAATGCCAAGTCGAAGTTGCAATAAACTGCACACACGGGCTCTACAATAGCAGACCTGAGACAGGTTTGAAAGGCTACTTATATTGGCGTAATCAGTGCTAGAAGCTCACAGATTATGTTGCAAGTACAAGGCCTGGGTACATGATATACCACTTTACAAGGGACATATCAGTAATTCATGACAAATGTCAATCTTGAAAACGCAGCAACAAGAGCATTGTATGTTTGTCAGGCGTAAATACCTTTTAGCGGCCTTCCATTAGCCAGGAAAATACTGAACTGAGTTGTTTGGCATCATAAAATAATACCAAGTGAGGGAGTCAAAGTATTGTCTGTGCGAGAAAGAACCACAGCTCAATTTCCATATTTAAAGACTATTGGAAGCAGAAACAATGATGCCAGTGAATAAAGGGGGACAACTTGGAAAAGGAAAGAAACGTGGGCCATACAAAAAATGGTTATTAGAGGTAAGCGCACATTATAAAACATTACACCAAATCTTTTCAGAGGACACTTCAATCTACAAAACAGATTTACTCACAACGGTCAGTAATCTCACGAGACACTCTCTTCTATAATGACAATTTTTATTAAAGTCTGCTTTCTACACCAGTCACTTTCAACTAAGATGCAGTTAACAGTGCTACAGATGGCTCTTCTTTCTTTTTGAGGCAAGAGTGTGAAACAGGCTTCTTTGAAAAGAGTATGATCTGCTCTGCATGAGTTTTGTTTTACCCTGCTGTTTTCTTTCTTGTGATAGTTTAGCTAGGCAGGCCATTAATAGAAGTAACATGTAAGTAATTACATTATTAGCTCTGTACTTAATATATTACTGTAATCATCTTCTAATTAATGATCTGCAGAGACAAAGCATTGCGTTGTGGAGTTAAATGGTGCAGCAAGTTTAACATGATCACAAAGTTAAATATCAACAGACAGAGGGTTGAGGCTTATAACACTCCACACCTGGCAATACAATATGTGAGCAATAAAACAGTGCAAAGAACCATGGAGTACACCCTTATATACTCAAATACCAGGAAATTAACATTTCCTAATTTGACTCACACACAGTAGGTTCAGCACTGAGCAATGTATCAAGGTAATCAAAACAGTCTCTGTGTGCACATTGAAAAACTCCCAATCCTCAGTAGTTTCTTTTTGTTCAAAGTAGTTCTTTATTTAATTTCTTGTTAAAATTCAATGACCATAGCAGACACGTTTTGTCCCGCTCAGGGACTTCTTCAGGGCTCCACAATATATCCTAGAACTTTCACTGTTGACATTCAATCATCAGTCTGTAAAAGGTCAGTTGTTCAGACAATTTATGAAGTACTCCTTTCCATCTTACCGGCTCGGTAACCGGCAGCGTGTACGCGCGTCTGTTTCTCAGTTTGGAGTGATCACAAAGTTATAATGTCCACTTTTGAGAATAAATTATTAACATAATAAGTCACCAAACCAGCTTCTCTGATTTGCATGAAGCCAAATCAATACCCCCACACTCAACCAACTGGAGATTATTGTACCGAAACAGTATTTGTTCATTCTCATGTTCCATCCTAATAGCCATGCATATATGGTGAATGCACACAAGACACAAAATAATGAATGCTGTAGGTACAAGAATTGCTCAACAACTGGGGGACTTTTAGAAGTCACAAAAAGACCTGTTCTAAACGTGACCAAGTGCAGAATTGAATTAATCGGTCCTTTTTCTGCATGAGAGTAGACAGAACATTTCATTGAAGAAGCAGATGACAACATTAGACAATATGCAGCACCGAAGAAAGTAAAAGAAGGATCCTTGCAGACTGCAAGCACAGCAGATGACATCATCCCCAAAGGTACAGTATAACATTATAAACTTCTTTTTATACTGCTTGCATTAACAATTTGATGTATGAAAGTATATAGTTTGAAAGCACATCACTTGCAAAAATGAAGGTCCTAATCAACCCACATTGAGTTTCTGCCACAGAAAAATGTAATTGGTTACTGACCTATAATACATTTACAATCTAATTACAACATATTTTGCTTACTAAATGTACAATGACATACTTTCTTTTGTTATAGTTCTTCATACATCACCTTCTGCAGAGCAGTGTACATTGCATTCAGACAACTGTACAGCAATATCAGATTATACCCCACCAGTAGATGACACAGATGAAGATCCAATTGACGCTGTTTGGGATACGCTTTGTAGCAGCTTAAAAGGTGAAATGGATGCTCTGCATAAAGATGATTTAATTAATGACTCGGATTCTGATTTGGAACAACTTTTGGATCAAGTTGGATATACCATTCAAAATGAGTAAGAAAAAATTCAAATTTGTTCTGATCAAACTAATACCACAGATGAATCATCACCTATTTTTGAGGGCTCCAACAAATGCTTAGGGGTGGTCATACTATTGCTTTGTTGCTTTATTATTTGTTTTCGCTTGAGTGATGAGGCGGCTGGCTATATGCTGAATCTCATCAATTTGCTCTTGCCACGTGACAATAGAATGTTCAAAACTATGCATCACCTTCACAAATGTATCAAAAAAAGTGTTAAGGCCCCAAATATTACTTACTATTGTGCCACTTGCCACACACATGTTGATAAAAACACTCAGACCTGTCCTAACCAACACTGTATGAAAGATTTGATTCAAAGTGACTCAGTGTCTTATTTCATTCAGCACAGCCTAATTGAACAGTTAGACTATGTTTAGGCAAAAACATTTTACAGAAAAGGTGAGGAAACATCGATTTGATCACTATATGGAGAATGAGAAACAAACCATGAAAGATGTATATGATGGGGAAATTTATTTTGGTTTATTCATGAGTGGATTCCTGAAAAACCCTAACGGTCTTTCATTTGCAATGAGCACATATGGTGTTCCTGTATTTAAAAGTTACAAAATATCAATGTGGCCAGTGTACTTAATGGTAAACGAGCTGCCTGCATCTCAAAGAAAACTGCGTCAAAATATATTACTATATGGTATTTGGGTTTCCGCAAAAAAGCCAATAATGTGGTCTTTCTTAAAGCCATTATATATTGAACATAAACAGCTGGAAAGTGGAGTGTCATTTAAAGATCACAACAATTGTAGTTTTACTTGCCACGCTACCCTTCTGACAATCACATGTGATTTACCAGTTCGTTGTCTTGTTTCAAACAACACCCAGTTTAATAGGAAGTTTGGGTGCTGGCATTGTCTACAAGAGGGTGAAGTCACAGTGTCAGGAAAAGGGCACTGTAGCGTATTTCCTTACAATGCTGAAAACCCAAAAGGCACACCAAGGACACTCGATAGTACTAAATCAGATGTAAACAGTGCAATAGCAAATATCGAGAGTGGACTTTCTGATTACAGTGTAAGAGGGATCCAAGGTCCCATGTGGTCCATGTTTTTGAAACATTTTTGTGTAAGCAGAGGATTTGTGATTGATTACATGTATGGTGTATGTAGTGACACTATGAAATTGATGATGACCATCTGGTTCACTAAAGAATATAAGCATCATTCATACTCTTTTTATGAAAAAGTCAAACTAGTTAATAGCTATTTGAAACAGATAAAACCCACACTGGATGTTAGTAGAGTTCCAAGGTCTGTTGATGAACTACCATATTGAAAGGCCTCAGAGTTTCGAAACTTTCTTTTATTTTATAGAATGCTGGTGTTAAAAGATGTTTTAGATAGATCACGCTATTTACACTTTTGTGTACTTATGAAAGCAATTCATAAGCTATTAAATGATGACATTGGTCAGGAAGATTTAAATATAGCAGAACAATGTTTACTTTTGTTTGTGCAACTGCTTAAAGATTTATAT
Organism: Triturus cristatus; assembly: GCF_964204655.1. NCBI lineage: Eukaryota > Metazoa > Chordata > Amphibia > Caudata > Salamandridae > Triturus > Triturus cristatus. The sequence continues at coordinate 540,763,550 of NC_140594.1, read as the reverse complement.
GAAAAACGATTTTTGACAATGAATGTTCATCAATTTGTCCACTTAGTAGACGGTGTAAGAGCAGCGGGGCCTCTGTTAACTGCTAATTGTTTTGTTTTTGAAGATCTTAATTGTTTCCTTTTACAACATGTGCATGGTACAGTAGTATAGAAACACATATTCTAGATGCAGTAAATATGATACAAGTAATACCTGTGTTAATGGAAAATCATTTGCCTCCTGATAGTGTTGAGGCACAATTTACCAGAGTATGATGTGTTCATATAAGAGAAACAGACGATACTTAAAAATTGAAAATTGCATTTACAGTGTTGGTTCTACCTACCCTTACAGCTTAACAGAGAATGAATATATAGCAGTAACTTAGATTACTCATATTTTAAGCTCTGATGTAGTAGCCTACAACAAAATATTTTTAGAACAAAGCAATATTCTTGTTTAAAGCTCAAATTACACTCGTATTCAGAGGTGAGACCAAAGTGTAATAAAATATGTAACAGAATCTGGAGTGTTTGCCTAGGGCAGGGTGACTAGATTCATTCAGTGTAAGCAGGCAGACGTGTCTGTTAACCTAGCACTCATGGTTCCACTTAAGTGTGAATCCTATGACATCAGGGAACCAGTTCATCTGGTTGTAGTAGATAACAACATCACAGCTATCAGGATATCAATGATAAAATGTGCCTGTTTTTACATTGAGGTAGAAAATGAATCATTTGTAAGTGAAATGCCAAATCGATTTGAAATAGATTAAGGCAAATCATGCTAGAAAGTTCTCCTACATGCAGGTCTCTTTTTATAGTGCATTTGATTAGAAATCATCTTGATAAGCATTCTTAACCTGTGCTCCAAGGACACCAAGGTGTCAGCGACACCTACGCAGGGGTCCTAGACAGCTCATAAAACATAGTAATGTTGGCCAAATAATAAAGTGTATATCAATATAGAAGCAAAATGTACAAATGAACATTCAAAAATGTATTTATAAATGTGCAGCAATATGAAATTGGTGGCTAAAAATTCATTTGGTATCCTCAAATATATTTTTGGGAGCAGAGCAAGTACATCAAATACAATACAGTATGGCCAATGGGTGGTCACAATTGATTTTAGAAAACTTCAACCTTCCCATTACAAGATAAATGTTGGGTTTGTTTTTGCATTTGTTTGTGAATGCAATGAAATATTTCATAATTTGTGTATTTGTTTGATGGATGCTTGTTTCCCTCATTTGGTGTATTGTTTTGCGGAGGAAATCATCAAATATCAGATGGCTAGATAAAGATTCGGCTGCATAATGTGCCTCCAGTGATTGCAGAAATGTGTAGCATTTATTTTTGTTACGTTATTTAGTTTATTCTGCCGCATATTTTCATACTTAACTCTCCCTTAACTTCAGTCACCATGCATACAATGGCTACTGTTCATCTTCGTTAATGCTAGGCATTGATCTTTTTACAGTGGATGCTTATTTTACCTGGTTTGTACAAAAAGAAAGTGACAAAAATAAATGTTTAAAAAAAATAATCTCCAACTTGTACATAGTTTGCTAAAGCACATTGTATGCTCAGTTGTGTATAATAGAAAACATGTATGTCATTTTGAGTTTATCTGCAATCATCCACCAGTTTACATTTTTCTGCAAACCTGAAACCAAGTGGTGGATGTGCTCTTTAAATAGACAAGCAATTAAAATCGCCAGAAGCAAAAACATCTTATTGAAAACACAATAGTAACTTTGAAGTAATCCGACACTTATTTTCAAATCAGCCCAAAGTCATTAGGAACAATGTCTGCTTGTAAAGTTATCTGAGTCTTTTTCAAGTCATCATTAAATCATCACGAATAATGACACCTACTAAAGTCATCAGATACTCATTTTCAAGTCATCCTCAAATCATCAGGCTGAGCTTTTCAGCTTTGCTGATGACTTCAAGAGCTTGATGATGTCTGATGTGAAAATGACATCTAATGTAGTTGCATGATCATTTGAGGACTCTAGGATGGCTTCTAAAGTAATCCTGTTTGACCTGGGCAGGTAACATGCAGACAGAGACTTCTTTATGCTAGTAGCGATTACAGGGAGCGATTAACAGTCAAAAGAACCGCGTGCCCCATTGCATTACATATTAGATTCAGAGTTTGGTGCTGACCCAGAGCAAGTACTCTCCAACTATACCGCCCACCTGCATAGAGAACAGGTGAACCCACCCCTGCCTGATGTAACATTTCATATACACTGACTTGCCCACCTATGATTAATATAGTTATAGGCTCCAGGGGAAAAAAGGCGGAGTGCCCAGTTAGGAGGCAATTATATGCTGCAAGTTTCGCAGTCTGTTGGTTTGTGGTTATCTCACAGATGAACAGCGTCTTGTGGCAAGGCACTCACCGCAGGAATCTTGTTTTTACTTCATGCTCACAGGTTTCAGATCCCGGTATGATTTTCATCCTACTGAGATTGGAAAGAGGAATGGTACAATTGATTTGAGACACTTTTCTAGGTAGAATATGCGGGCTGATCCCCCCCCCCCAACAAAAAAATCAGTACCATTGAGTTGGGCGACAATAAGCACCTGTTATCCAGTGCCTAGATGGGGTGGACATGCACTTTACAAATATGTGGGATTATGTTCCCTGCAACCCCAGTTGTGCCAACTCGTGAAAGTAAGAAACATGCACAGTTTAGCAGGGTGGTACGTATACGAAAATGTCTAACATGATAGTACTAGATGTACTAAAACTTTCTAGACCAGCTTCCAAGACCTGCAGCTAACAAGAAGGCAGATGTCTGGAACAGGTCCCAGGGCGACCAGTCCACGGTGTTTCTGATGGTTTGTGGTAAACGTAGAAAGGGAATACAGCAATATGAAAAATCAGTACCTTGGAGATGGGTAAGATAAACAGCTGCTATTCAGTGCTAGGACCCCCGTGGGCATAAGTGCACTTTACAAACACGTATGTTATGTTCTCTGCACCCCCAGCAGTGCCAACTCAGGATTTCATCCTTCCAAGATGAGAAACAAGCAGAATTGAGGGGGTAGTTTATAAAGAAAAAGGTCCAATATGACAAAAATACTACAAGGAATTGCGCAATTAAGTTGTACACTGGAAATTAAAAGTTGCAAAAAGGCACGTCCAAGAGTGGAGTGTTGCATGGAAAATATTAATAAAACAGTGCAATTGATTGGGGCGTCAAGGGTGTCAGCAGTGGCCCACATGCAGCAGGCGTTGCACTGAAGCTACTCTGCGACAAAGTTGTAAGGGGGTAGTGGGAGACAGATTAACCTCTAGCAATTGCAGTTTGGATCTTGCACAGTCTCATGATTCAATACTGTAGCAATTTTCAATTTCTAGGAAGCCATATCTGTTGCTTATTTGCCTAGGCAACTATCTTCCTTAGAAAAAGGCAATATTAGGACTTGCAATGGGTCCAAAGTTTACAGGTTGTTTAATTAGAGGGAAACTTGACAGATGAGCCAGTTCTGTGTGGCGCACTAGGCTAGGGAAAGATTGCAGCCTTATGTGAACCCACGCCAAGAGAGGCCCAGCACAGGCCAGAATAACTGGACTGGCGGGTGGCTTGACGTACTTTCTTCTTAGATACAAGCAGGTACTCTGGGCCAGAGTACCTGCACTGCTGATTTTGCATCTTAAAACTGGGGATACCGGATAAAATTAGTAGAGCATAACTGAGTGCCATGGCATGCCAGACTGTTCAGGTACTATTATACTACCCATATGTGCCTATACGACTCCTTTACCGTACTCCGGACGGTTAGGACAGTCAATTGCAGACCCGAAATGACATTAATCGGTGGCATTTTGCCCATACCCAACCTAGCAGCTTCACACATGGGGGTCCTTACTTTGTTAGTTAATTTTAGGCCGAAGGCAAGGTAATCTTTTTCCCTTCTTCAGTATTTGAATGGTTAAACAGGTACTAAGGTGGGGGTACCTTTGGCAGTATTGTCATGCCTTGGACGTACGTAGTGATGAAGTAATAGTGTCCCAAATGGCGCAATACTTTACATACTTTTGTGGAGAGAGCTTCTAAAGCTTCATTTGGTCCAACAGTGCCAGGCTAAGGGGACGAATTGGACAATAAACAGTCTTGAGTGGTTACTCAACACTGGTGGTTAGAAGGGATGCTGTCAAGAGGAGAACTCAAACTAATTAGCCTTAAACACATGATGGTGAGTAAATAGGACTTGCAGGTCCCGCTCGTGTCTGCCACCTGGCCACTTCAGGTAGCTGATGGGGATCTCTACGGGCTTAATATGGGTCATGGCAAAATAAATCTGGGCTGATTCACATCGGGGTGTGGTGGTCCCTACCTCATTTCACAGGATCGCTCCCTGTTGGGTCTATATAACGATCATCTAAAAGGGCTTTTAATTTCCAGCCTTTCTTGTCTCTTCCATACTGGGAGTTGGTTAGCCATGGACTTTAATTAGTGCTGCAATGGCCCTCTATTGCTTTAGTACAGCAGCTAGTTTACCGGTGCGATTTGGACCATCATTAGCACCGGCAGCGGCTCACAGGGGTAGCAGTAAAGCTTCCTTTTTATTTTGCCCGGTATTGGGGCTGGAAATGTCATCAAACATTGCAGCCTGAAACTGAATAGGCAAAGACATACCTGTGATGGTGCAACGAGCACTCAGCAGCAGAGCTAGCTGAGTTTCAACATAATCCTAGTATAACGTCAGTGATAAACGTAAGGTTATGGGCTACACATGAATAGGCACTTTCTGTCAGCTGGGGCTAAGGGTGCCATTCCCAAGAGGGTGTGGGTTGCCTTGATAGTACTGATAAGGAGGGGATGGAGCACTAATACGTACAACTAGAAGAGCACATTTTGCAGTCATGGTTAAGGTTAAATTGATTAAATTGATGGCATGTTACCAGTTGCTTCAGTTAAGCATATTTTCCTTGGGAGTGGTCAGCGAACATTCAGACAGCAATTTTGGTGGTTAGCCGGTCAGCAGGCCTTTTAGATGTGTGTTTCTAGCGCAGGCATGTCCAAGTATGGGTTATGGGGCCTGAAGTCTGTCCTGGGTTACAAGTTCACAGGCATGTGGAGCGGCAGAACTGAAAGGGGCTTGGGTTCGATCTCTGGTCACAGGTTCAGATCCTGGTAGGTCCACTTAGCATTTCATCCCTCTGAGGTTGATGAAACGAGTACCATTGAGATGAGTAACAATAACATATGCAAATTCTCCTGCCCTATAGCCTTGGTTGGCAGCCATGCAGGTTGTGGAAGCTGTCATACGAGTGTGCTAGGGACTGAAATATTGGGGCAACCTCCGGGTAAAGTACAAATGGGGGTTCAAAGTATTAAAGAACACTTGGCATTCCCAGTATTAAAAAAAGGGCAGGTATTTATACTTGTGGTTCCCCTCTGGTTCACACTGTCCTGTATGCTCCCTGGTATACTAACAGAAGTTAGGGAGGGCAAGGCGTCACCTAGGGTAGTGACTGACTGAATGCGATGGACATACTCCGACAAGTGCTATACACAGATAACTGGGTGAAAGAGGAAGTAAGGCGGGCTTGTTAACTCTTACTTCCACCCGCATTGGCACTTCTTGTCAGGAGTGGCTTGTCAAAGGTATTGCTTTTCAGCCAGGCAATGTTAACATTGAACCAACACTAAACTATTTAGGTCATCCTGGGCGCATATACATGAAGGGTTGGGCGAGGCTGGGACCACGGATACTGTGTCCCCCTCCGAGTTTCAGACTCAGCAGGACATGCTAAGAGGTGGGGCGATGGAATCCCAAGGCATTTAAGGGGACAGCTGGCCGTAGGCCACCCTGGGAGGGGTGGTGTAATTGTGCAGGTGCTGGAACAGCTTCTGGAGAAGCAGCAGCCTGGGCAGGGGGTGGTGTGTCTCCCCTCTCACCACTGGGGTCTGACAGCAGGGAGGCAATGATTTGACTTTCCAGGGTAGGAGTGTCCTGCTGCCAGAATTGAATTCCCCCTGGTGTAAGTTATGCATCCATCCCTGAACAGAGGGGTTTTGGTTTTATCAGTCTAAAGTCCACAGGGAGTTTAGAAAGAATGGGGGCACCTGTCCAGAAGGGGCATGCTAGCCTCCTGTCCTGTATGGGCTTGGACTATTTTTGGATGGACCTGGGAGAGGCCCAGTAATCAGCAGTATGTAGGTAAAGATGCCTACCTTGGTGCAGGGCCCTGGTTGTGATGGTGGCCACCCCCAGAGCTGTGGAGGAGTTACAGGGTGATCCAGACTCTGCAAAGTACAGAAGGGTACTCTATGCAGAAGCACAACAAGGGTGCTAAGCCAAGGATACCCAGGGATGTCTTAGCGTTGTTCCCTGGAAGAACGACGGCGCCCCGTTAGTCCTACGGGCGGTTGGGGGTCTGAGCAACCAGGGTCTGCCTGGAACACTCCGCCCACCTTTTGGGGGGCGTGAGTAAGGCCGTGGACTGGCGGTCCACTGATGGGAGGGGTGGCCTCTCCCAAAATTGGTAACCTCCGATTGGCGACGGCCACGGTGTAATTTGGCTCAGCAGGTGGCATAGGGGCTGGCCTGCCCTTGGATCGCCCGTAAGATATCCCACCATGTTGGCATATTTGTTATGCAAATAAACCTGCAGCAATTTTCTCCACTAACAAGGTGTCTTGGGGTTTATTTATGTATGTTGCTGTATGAGAACTGATGAGTGTTGCCGATATTGGTAATATGGTTTCCAGCACCAAAGTCTGCAGTCTAGCCGACGGACCACATCCTCTCCTCATCCTGTTCCATTTTGACTGAGGTTGAGAAGGCATTTACTAACTGTGGAAGGAGTCAAACAAGCAATGCCAAATGTGTGGCACACTTGCTGATACTTCCCTCCACTTGCATGTTTAAAGCTAGTAAACTGGCTTAATATGAAAGTCCATGGCAGAGATGGCATCTGTTCATGCTTTACACATGTGCAGCATAGCCCCAGAAGTCTGTGGCACTATTGAAAGACCCAGTGCTGATGGATCAAACTCATATTCAGGTGGATTGATTAATGGATTATAAATAAAACCTTTGACCTTGAAATAATTTAGTTCGAAATATGTAAAAGGAAACGTTTTCTTTTGCCAGTTGATTTCAAGTTGCACAGTGCAGATGATTAGAAATTGCATAAAATACCAACCCAAGTATTACACAGGCGAAGTCTGGTTGAATTACAACCAATACTGAAATAGGTACACCCTATAGCAGCCAGAATGTTTCTTTTACTGTATTGATGTATTGAAAAGAGACAACCGCAAAGTTGTATTTTTTTTTTGGGGGGGGGGGGGGTTTAGTAATTTATTTTTAAGGAAAGTATTCTTTGGGGTCAGGATGCGGGGAACCAAGGGTGTTCACTATCTATCTACACTATCCCACCAGTAGTCACTTCATCTAATTGATCTGCCAATGCTCGACAGCTGAGGCAGCTTCAAGTATTGTATCTTTTTATATGGCGCTTGCCGCTTACCCCACTTTATAAGGGTTTTGAAATATTTGCCTGAACAGGCAGCACTGTGCACTATGTAGGGTGTATAGCTGGAAGAGTGTTTTAGAATTTAACCTCTTTAGAAAGTGTTTCCGTATCATGTGCAATTAAAATCAAAGTGTAGTTATCATCTTATGGATCGCAGCGCTTTTCACTATGGTGAAAGAAACGATTATGAATGAACGATAGGTGTGAGATGTATGTTTGAGATGCCATCAGCAATAGGTAGCTCCACAGGGGCCTTGGCAGTAATCATAATTGTAACAAGAACAATCTAGGTTGTGGTTATGTGTGTTGGTTACTGCGTTAAGGTGAACCACGCTAATTTATTAAGAGGCTGAACAGATTTTAGATTAACAAACATTTGTTGCGAATTCCTGATATGCAGTCCTATGTGATCATCATGGTAGGAAGAAAAGTGAAGGTGAGTGTTTAGTTTGAAGGAATCTGCAGTGTTGGGCTATGCCAGAGTATTCAGATTGCCACCATTGTTGGGCAAATCTTTCAACAGCATGCCTACTTTTGTAGTCTGCCAGTTTAGTTGCTGTAGTGTGGCTAGTTGAAGTGGTATGGGCTAGAGACTTGGGGCCTCATGTAGGTAGCCAAATACCGGTCGGTAACGGCCGAAATTCGGTAAATATCCCGTTACCGACCGGTATTCAGACAAGTGAGATGTAGGAGTCCAAAAACCACTTTTCGGTAAATATGAGGCGGTAAATACCGATTCATAGTTACCGAATTCTAAAATACCGATTCATATTTACCGAATACATTATTAACGAATCGGTAAATATGAAGTGGTAAATATGAAGTGGTAAAAATTTAAAATGACATGTAGGAGCAGTCGGTAATTAAGAAATCCAGGAAAATCGGTAAATAAGAGTCGGTAATTAACACGGATGGAAAGCAGGTGGTAACCATCAACAATGCACATAAGCAATCCCAAAATGCAACAGCGTGGACAACATGGCCGCCATGTACGTCATTGCAAGGCGCCTACGTCTACAGGCAGGAGGACTGAGGGTGTGGCGACGGGAGGAACAAATCTACAGACAGCGCATCACACTATTCCAGCTGACTGATGCAGAGATACATGAGAGGTACAGGCTACACCCCGAAACCATCATGGACTTAATCATGGACCTTCACCCACTCCTGGACCAGCCAATAAGAAGGGCGCACGCCATACCCCCACATGTGCAGGTGCTCTGCAGCCTACATCTGTTGGCATCCGGCAGTTATCAGGTGGTGATAGCTGCGGTGGGTGGGGTATCCCAGAGTTGCCTGTCACGTTTCTTCAGGAAGTTCCTGGATGCCATGATGCAGAGAATGCACCACTACATAAGCTTCCCAAACACACAGGCTGCACTGCAGAAAACAAAAACAGACTTTTATCACATGGCACAGTTCCCCCATGTCATCGGCTGTATTGATGGTACACACATCCCAATCTGTCCTCCAGCTGACACAGAGCACATCTACAGGAACAGGAAGTCCACCCACTCCATCAATGTGCAGGTCATCTGTGATGCAGGGAACATCATCACAGATATTGTTGCAAAGTTTCCTGGGAGCACCAACGACTCTTACATCTTCCAGAATAGTGGGATCTACACACGACTGAGAGCCGGAGAATTCGGAGAGGGATACCTGCTGGGTAAGTAACAGTGACGCCCCTTGAAACCTGCAAATCAGAGTGTATAGAGGCATGTAACTGATGGTTCCCTTTTACTCATCCAGGCGACAGTGCATATGCATGCCGTTCATTCATCCTCACTCCCTACCTACACCCAGCAACCCAGAGTGAGAGACGATACAACGTGGCCCACAAATCAACACGCAATGTGGTGGAGCGCACGTTTGGACTGCTGAAGAGCAGGTTCCGCTGCCTCCACAAGAGCGGAGGCGCACGCCAGTACAAACCCATCACCTGCTGCAAGATAATTGCCACTTGTGCAATGCTGCACAACCTTGCCACGAAAAAAGGTACAGATGTGGAACTAACATATTTTGAGGACAACGAGGATGAGTCAGGCCAGCCAGAGGGCAGCGCAGCTAGAGTGCCAACTGCAATCGATGGGAGAGAGAGACGGGCAGAGATCACATGCAACTATTTCTGAGTAAGTGAGGGGACACAGCGAGTCGTGAGAAGTCATGACGTAGTTTAATGTGGCACCACGCCATGAACACATGAACAGGCCAATCTGGCAATATGCCATCTATACAATGAGTATGTCCAGGGTTACGTCACCCAATGGCAAGTGGATAAGCAGGGCCACATCAATGTTTGCGCATACGCGCTGCAGTGGTGGATTGCACGGCCTGTGCATCCTCACTAGAGCCAACCCCAAGCCGCCTGCTGCTCCTGCGTGCTTCTGGGACGGGGGGTGTGATGCTGCTGCTGGTGTCGATGCTCTCCGCAGCATCCCCTGCAGCAGTTGTCGACGCCTGACTCGTCAATAGCACCCCTAGTGCACTTGTCACCTGCACCATCCCCCGTGACAGGTCGCTGCAGCACTGTGTTAGGCCCTCCTGCATCGTCACAGAGCGCCGGCAAAGTAGGGAAGTCGCAGTTGCCAGACGGTTGAGTGCCCTGCTGGTAGTGTCCCTTCTCTGGCGTTCCCGGCGCCGTGCTTCGATGTCAGCATCTAATTTGCTGCACAACTGCTGGATTGACTGGGACATGTCCCGAATGCCCGCAGCCATGCCGCCAATGTTTGTGTCCATGTTGACTAAGCTTGTCCTCATCACCCGCATGTGCCTCTGGACTGACATTACTGCCTTTGATTGCAGGCGCTGTTGCTTCAACATTTGGCCCTCGAGCCCCAAGAAGACACCATGGCCGTCAGTGGGTGCTGGTGGACTCTGGACACGTGACCTGCGGCGCCCTCTTGCTCCCGTCTGTGCTGCCTGTGAGGTGTGGGGCACAGTGGGATGGCTCCCTTCCTGGGGCCCGGTGCGATCTTCTGGGCCCATGCTGTCGTCTGACGAGGTGTCGAAGGCTCGTAGCCTGGCTGCTGGACGCCTCCTCATTCTCACACCTGCAAGCGGAGATGTGGCCGGTGAATCGAACATGAGTGGCGATGCTGGCTCTGGTGGTGGTGATGCTGGCTCTCGGTGAGGTGATGGTGGCTCTATGTGCGGCGCGGCTGGCTGCGTAGGTGGTGCGGCTGAAAGTGGGCCTGCTCCCTGGTCTGAACTCGTGGTGGCTAGAGGTGATTTTTGTGGCCGGTGTGCCGTCTCCCCTGCAGCATGCCCTGTACTGCATGATGTCACAACTGTGGACAGAAAAACAACCTTGGCTCAGTGTCCCCGAAGGGCTGCATTGCAAGCGTCACAATAAATCATTTCACATTCCAATCTGTCCTCTGTCTCCTTGTGCCTCGAGTGCGTGACATGCCTTGTTGCCCTGTGACATTTACGTCATGGTTAGTGTGGCCCTGACTACATCTCCCGGAATGCATTGCCTGTCTGCACTGACACGTGTGGACTGCAGTGTGATTCTCGTTTCACAATGGGGGATGTGGGATAGGGGTAGGGGCGGCTACATTGCTGTGCTTTCGTCTTACCTTGGTGTGTTGCGGCTCTGGCAGAGCTGTCGGCGTCCCCAAGACCCACGACGCTCTCTTGCTCGAGTGTGGCCGCCACCAGCTCCTCCAGTTCGGTGAGGGCAGGTGCCCTGTTGGTTCCACCTCCGGTCTGGCTGGCCTCCTTCTGGATGTCGCCCATCTTCCTCTTGGTCACAATCCTCAGGTCATACCAGCGCTTTTTGAGGACCTCAATTTCCCTGTGGGTCACTCCCACAGCATTGACCTGCGCCTGGATGGCCAGCCATATGTTGCGCTTTTCGGCCTCAGGCACTTGCAGGGATTGCCTCCCAAACAGCTTCTGGTGCTGCTTCACCACCTCCTCCACCAGCACCTGGAGTTCCTTGGGGCTGAATTTGAGCTTCCTCCTCCTTTCCCCTCCGTCTTTCTGTGTGCTCTGGCTGGACATGCTGTTCGTTTCCCGCTCGCACATGCAACTGCTCCCTGCCTCTCCTCTGCACTCCGAGCCTCTCCAGGGTCGGCTAATTATGTACACCTGCCTGGGTGTGGCCACTTCGGCTAATTGTGTACACCTGCCTGGGTGTGGGCAGTTCCTGGTTGGGTGGGCTGTCGTTGCACAGGATTAGCTGTTTCGTCAAGTCATGTGATGTTATTTACCGAATCCGTACGTACCGATTCGGTATTTTCCGATTCGGTAGATACCACCTCGGTATTTTCCGATTCGGTAGATACCACCTCGGTATTTTCCGAATCGGTAATTATCACCTCGGTATTTACCGATTCGGTGAATTCCGATTCGTATTTACCGAATGTTACCGAATCGGTAACTGTTACCGAATTTTTACCTACATATAACTTACCGATTCTAATTTACCGATTCGGTACGGCTCGGTATTTAAGAACCGGTAAAATTTATTTACCTACATGAGGCCCTAACTCACAGGGCTGCTCTGAAGTCAGTCTCATGTGTATGTTTGTATATACAGGCACATGCATCAAAAAGAGAGTTTGCGAGTCCTTATTTGCGAATTTTAAGGAATCGCAAATAAAGACTCGCAAAACACAATGCAACAAAAACATTGCGAGAATATTGCGAATCGCTAAAAATCGCTAAATAAATTGCGATTTCGGCATTTGCGAACTCGCTATTAGCGATTTCGCAATTAGCGAAATCGCTAATACCGAAGTCGCTTTTTGATGCATCCTGATGACATCACAACCAGGAAGTGAGCAGCACCAGCCTCATTTCCAGTGCACAGTGTCAGGGAGAGGAGGGAGCTGGCTCTGGGAGCAGAACAGGAGTGTGACAGAGACAGAAGAAAAACTTGTGATATCAAATGGAAGCCTCACAAACAGCAGAGGAGAGCCAAACAGGCAGGAAACGCAAAATTAAATTTGCAGAAAAAGAAATTGACACCCTCATTGAGGGAGTAGTCCACAGCCATGACAAGCTGTTTGGAAAGGCATCATTGAAAGTGGCAGAGCAGGAGAAAAGGAAAATCTGGCTCCGGATCCAAAACAGGGTCAATGCCATTGGGGTGACACACCGCACCATTGAAGAACTCAAAAAACGATGGTACGACTTGCGCAGTCGGGCTAAGGTGCGCATAGCTGACCGCCTGAAGGAGGCAAAGAAGACAGGAGGGGGAACACCAACAGACACTGGGAACACTCCCATGGAGGACTTGATTGAATCCACCATCCAGCCAGAAGCTGTTGTTGGTGTGACCCAGCTGGACACGTCCGGAGCAGCAAACACATCTGAAGGTAAGATGAATGTATGTTTTCTTAGTGTTACAAAATGTAAAGGTAGAACTCGACCACAGCACAGCCCAAGTGCAGACCCTGAACATCCAGTACACAATGCATTCAGTAGGTGAGGGGCATTATGGGAGATGTAGTCAGGTCAAGCAGTTAAAATGTCAAATCTCAGAGTAACAACCCAAAAAAGCTGAATAGAGTATAAAATCATTTACAAAGGCAGAAATTTATTACTGTGCAATTAATATCACAGACATGAAATAATACAGTGTTGCACTGTTTCACCTCACAGATGCACAACGTGTAGAAGATGTGGATAGCGATTCCCCAGACATGCAGGACACCAGCGCAGGTGAACAGATGGACACACCTGTGGTGCAAATAAATCCCTCACGTCCAACAAAGTCACGCAGGGCTACTGTTCCATCCCTAGTCACCATGGAGTGTGAAGATGATGAGGCTGATGCAACACCAGGTGGCAGCCATGGCCAGACAACTTCCATCACACAAACACAACCACAGGTCCCCAGAACTAATCACAGAGCCCGGCGTAGGAGAGGAAGAGCACTCAGGACACAGCAGGAGGAGCAACCAAGTGATGTCTGGGGTGGTCTTGAGGGACAGATGCTCCGTATGCAGCGCCTGCAGACAAAAAACACACGATTAGTACAATTGCAAGTTGGCAAGATGGCTAGCAACATAGCAGTACTGTCAAAGTGTGCAGCAACTGAGCAAGGTGATGCATGAGGGAAATGTATCCCAGAAGAGACAGCATCGTCAACTAATGCTGCAATTGAAAATGTTTGCTAAATCAAACAATAGATTGGCCACGACAACTGCACTGCTGGCACGTAGGTCTGTGACCATGCAAACTGAAATGTGCCATTGGAGCGGCGATGTGGCTAAAGCACTGGACCAGGTCACAAATGCAGTTGATTTGCTAAATGCTTCCACAATTGCGGCCAACAATTCCACGCCCGAAGAGGGTAGTGAGGGTGGCTCAAGCCTAAGTAGTGTGGCAGTTCCAGTCCGCACTGCAGGAAGACGCAACACACGCAGCAGTACCCCCGCCGCTTCCAACATAACGGATGACAATGCTGGGTCTGACAGGCGTCTGGGTGTTCGTGGGAAAAAGCGCTAGACTGGCATGTACAATTGCATTCCACTATGGTGACGTAACCATTTATTTGGATTTGACTTTTCACAGAGTGACAAGTGAATTGACATTTGCAAACCACTTATGTCCATTGCACTGGTCAGATTACAAGTGTGCTTGAACACTCATGGCAATTTTATTTAATTAAAGAATACTCTGATAGCAATAGTCAGTTTCTGTGTCATCATTACTCACCTCAGAAATAATTTTGTGTGATGTCAAATCTTCTCCTACGCCCTTCTGCTGCGCCTGCCCCTTGTGCTGCATGGTGTTGTGGCACTTGCTGGTTCCCATCCTCCGAATCGCTGTCAGACACCTCGATGTCCATTCCTCCCCTTGTCGCTATGTTGTGCAGCATGGCACATGCCGCTACTATCTTGCAGCATTGTTCAGGGTTGTACTTCAGTGCTCCACCGGTCTTATGTAGACATCTGAATCGGCTCTTCAACAGCCCAAATGTGCGCTCTATGATTTTCCTTGTCGAAATATGTGCTGCATTGTACCTCTGTTGATTGGCAGTTGTGGGATTGAGGTAAGGCGTCATTAGGTAATTACGCAAGGCGTATGCGCTGTCACCTACATGTAATGGAGCAAAGAGTCAGTGGCAGCTTCACATTGACATACGTACAATGACAGTGATAAACTATAACACATATTTACCAAGCAGATGTCCCTCTCCAAATTCTCCCCTGACAAGACGGGTGTGTATGCCACTTTGCCTGAAGATATAAGAGTCATGTGCACTCCCTGGAAATTGCGCAACAATGTCAGTGATAATGTTTTTGGCATTGCAAACAACCTGAATATTGAGGGAATGGTAAGATTTCCTATTTCTATATATATATTCCTGTGTTGCAGGGGGACATATTGCAACGTGGGTGCAATCAATACAACCCAAAACATGTGGGAAACGAGCTATCTGGTAGAACTCCTGTTTGGTTTTTGCAAGGTCAAGCGCGGTGGTAGGGAACTTGATATGAGACCCGATCACGGCCATCATGGCATCAAGGAATGCTTTCAATATTCTTGAAAGTGCGCTTTGTGACACACCTCCCGCAACAGCAATGACCCCCTGAAAACTGCCTGACGCCAGAAGGTGTAGGCAACATAGGACCTGCACATGCGTTGGGATGGCATTGGTCCTACGTGTCTGTCGTTGCATTATGGGGTCCAATTCATTGATTAGGTCATGGATCATTGCTGCATTGAGCCTATACTTGTCGTATATCTCATCCTCTTGCTGGCCTAGCAAAGTTATGCGGACTCTGAAGATGCGCTCATTCATTCGCCTCCGTCTCTGTGCGGCAGCCTGCAGCCTCATCCTCCTCGCCATCAGGTAAATCCCTGCCATTGTGAACAGTGCTGGCTCATTCTGGGTGTGTTTAAATGGGTTTCAGTTGGTTTTCACCTGTCTGTGATTTGCACTCATGATTACCACCTGGTTGTGATCCTTCTTATTTAGCGATCGCTAATTTGCGATTTTCATGGAAATCGCTATTTGCGATTTGTCATGCATACATTTTGCGATTCGTTGTTTGCGATTCGGTAATTGGGACACGCTAATACCGATTCGCTATTTGATTCGCAGAATGTTTTGCGATTCCTTATATTTGCGAAAAAATGGATTTTCGCAAATATACAGTTGATGCATTTCAACACTGACTTTTGCGATCGCAAACGGCCTATTTTTGCGATTCGCACCCTTTGCGATCGCAAAAAGGTTTGATGCATGTGCCTGATAGACTCTTACAATCTATTATGGGTCCCCTAGGTTTTCAATAGAGAATTGGGCTGGAAAGGAAGGTAGGTGCCTTGGGGTGACTATCCTATTTTGAGGAAGGGTTGTTTAAAGGTGTAGCCTGCAGTGCTTATCTACTAGGTTATGATGTTCCAGGGTGCTTTTGCATAACAGCTTAGTTCTATCCCTGACCACTATCATAAATATCTTGAAAATGTCCTAGGCCTCGAGGAGCCATGCAGCTAAGTCTGCCCCTTCCCTGAGGGTAGAACGCCCAATTCTCGATCCTCTGTAACACTGACAGAGGCCAGTTATTCATCTTAACTGTAAACCAGAATTGGATGATGGCCAGGAAGCACCAACTCAGCAGGCAACTAGTTGGAAAAGAGAAGAGACCATGCAAAATACTGACCATGGTAAACTGGTGAACTAACTCCACGCCTTAATCGCATGGAAAGCAAAGACCTCATTTCCATCTCTTTTGAACACCACTACTGGCAGTGAAGTTATGGATTCATCATTGGTTACTATTGTCAATCACTACTTAGTAATTATATCCTTGGCCATGTTTTTGAGAATTGTGGAATTAGACTAACAGATGCCAGAAAATAAAGAATTATGCTAACATAATATCACAGAACAGAGGAAATCAGCCCTAAAACAGGCACAGAAGAGAGAATTATTTTTATTTAAAAATGTGAACCTTCAGATAACAGCAATACCTTATTGGGTTTGACAAGCAGGGCAAATCAAAACAGTTGAGTATTTAAAATCTGAAACAAATGAACGGCCCAGTTAGGGATTGTGCCAAGAACCTGTTAATAACTGTCAACTGTGAGACCGGCAAAACACACTGCTGTTAATTTCACCAAAGAAGAGCTCTCCTAGTGACTGGAGCTGGTTGGCGCTCACTCTTGCTTCCAGGCCCTAAAAAATTAACAGACTTGGAAATAGCTCTGTTAGCCAACTGGAAAGAACCAGATAAAGCTACAATTAATCTGTTCTTACAATGAGTATGATGATACAAAATTGACTAAAGACCTAGAGTCGTCGTCTCCTAAGACCCTGTGACATTTTTGACGTTTTTGCCTACAGGCGATAGTGACCATCCAAATCCTTGTATAAATGGCTACCACAATGTTTTCCTTCCAGAGGTAAGAACCAGAAATAAAGGTCCTGCTTCCCGGGAGTCTTACAACTCATATATCCATCAAATCTAATACAACTGTCATTCTATTAAAGACTTATGATTGCTTGACCAGTAAGTTCAACTTTGATAAAGAAGAGGAGCAGGTTAAGCATAATCCCATTATATGCAATATTAACATCAGCCCTGTAATATATATATTTTTTTTAAATGCACCAAAGCCCTTGTGGGACAAAGATTCCCCTCCCCTTAGTTTTTGATGACAGGTATTTTTACGTTTTTGATCTCTGCACACTGAAGCCCTGTACCAGTCCCCAGTGTAGGTGCTCTGACCCATAAAACATGGTAACATTGGCTAAGCCTCACCGGACAGGTTTAATTTTCTACTAAATACACCACTAGCATGGATAGTTTAATGTCACCTCTGGACTGGGGCACCTATTGTGCCATACACTAGGATGACGAGGAAAAACAATGCTACAGACAAGTGGGGCAGCTAGACACGCTGCCTCCTGTGGCGGTCCCTGTGTGTCACCCTATGGCAGCTGCTTGGAAGAGCAGAGGGGTGGGGTTGGCCGCTGCCCCTCCCCTACCACTGCTTCAGAGCTACATGTGTAGCCTGACTGCTGCAGCTCTTGTACCTGCAGGCAAACCTATACAAAAAAAACCTTCATGACAGGAAAGAACCCTACTTTAAAATGATTTAATTCACCCCTAATTAAACATTGTAACCCATAAGGTAGGATACATAGTATTTTAGAGTTATAGAACAAGTATTTAGTGTGGCCATGGTCCTCCAGTGACTAGACCCCCAAGCGATTCGCAGTGTAAAGGGCTGTCATTGATTGTATGAGAAGTGCTATGCTTGATAACTTAGCTTTTGGGAAAGCTGCAGAAATAATTCAACCAGGATTTAAAATATTTATCATTAATCCTATTCAATTGTAAAGTTGTCCTTTTGCTATATGCACCTGAAAAATAACTTTTTTTAAAAGTTGGACCTTGCCTGTCTGACCCTCCAATAGACTAATTAGCACAAGCTTTCCAGCAGCTGCTCTGATCAGTGCTTTACAGTGGTGTCACTAGGGGGGTGCGGACCGCACCAGGTGACACAATCACATGGGGTGACACCGTGACACCAAATTGCAAAATAATGGGAGCCCCGCCCGCGGACCAGCCTGCACGGGGGAGCCCCGTGCCCGGAGCCCAGGCAGGGACAGCATGGCATCCATAGGGAACTTTGACCCGGTGACCACCAGCGTGCTGGCCACCAAGATCGAGATCACCGTGTCCTGCAGGTAAGACCCCCGTGCAACTGACACTGTCATGCACCCCCTGACTCCCCCATGCAGCAGACCCCTCACACGCACCCCCATCACTCCCCCCAGAAGCCAAGAGCAGGAGGGTGCAAACTCTCGAGCCCCCCTTCCCACTCCACAGGTGGCAGGAGTGGGTGTGTTCAGAGCAGAGGAGAAGAGGCTCACTGTAGAGGGTATTGCGGGGGCTCACTGTAGGGGGTCCCATGGGGGCTCATTGTAGGGGGTCCCACAAGGTCAAAATGTACACCAGAACAGGTACCACGACTGGGGAGTGCAGAGGTAGGGGGCACAGGAGAAATTTGTAGGTATGTGCCACCGAGTGCGAAGGTAGGGACATAGGGGAAGTGCGGGGGTATGGGACACAAGGAAATTGTGGAGGGAGGGAGTGCAGAGG
Source organism: Triturus cristatus (assembly GCF_964204655.1). Classification (NCBI taxonomy): domain Eukaryota; kingdom Metazoa; phylum Chordata; class Amphibia; order Caudata; family Salamandridae; genus Triturus; species Triturus cristatus. Next base: position 540,744,987 of record NC_140594.1, on the reverse strand, counting down.
CAAGGTACAGGAGGGGGAGAAGGTAGGGGCACAGGGGAGATGAAGGTAGGGGTACAGGGGAGATGAAGGTAGGGGTACAGGGGAGATGAAGGTAGGGGTACAGGGAACTGCGGCGGTAGGGGCACAGGGGACTGCGGCAGTAGGGGCAGAGCAAATTGCGGAGGTACTTGGCAGAGGGTAGTACAGAGGTACGGGGCACGTAGGAGTGCAGAGGTAGGGGGAGTGTTGAGGTACAGGCACAGAGGGGTGCAGAGGTATGAGACACAGAGGGTGCGTAGGTACAGGTGAGTGCGGAGGTATGTGGCACAGCAAAAATGTGAAGGTACGGGGCACGGAGGAGTGCATAGGTATGAGACACAGAGGGATGCGGAGGTATTGGACACAGAGGGGCACGGAGTTATGGGGCACAGGGAAGTGAGGCAGTAGAGACACATGAGAGTACGGAAGTATGGAATACAGACATCGGTGTCTAGATGTTCAAAACGTTACTCACATGGCTCCCGGACACGCTGTTTTCATCAGCCCACTGCCCACGCCCACTAGACATGCTTAAAAACACACTTTGCACTGGCGGACTCAAACTCAGTCCATCATGGGGTAAGTCGTGAGGGGGTGACACCATGAGTTACCGCACTGGGAGACACCAACCCTAATGACGCCTCTGGTGCTTTACCAATCACATCGTCTGAAAACTGCTCCAAGAGCAAAGGAAATGGCTTGGACCTTTTCATAGAAAGACGTGGGTGTGTAGTATGTGGCTCATTTCAGCTCAGGAAGAGCAATTTGGGGATCACAAACTTCACAACTTTCATTTACTTGAAAGGAACACAGTGAGGCCTCCCTTTTGCATAGCTATGGGTAGAGTCTGATTGTGTGAAGAGGTGCCTTTTGATCCCAGGGTCCAATGTACTAAAGTTGGCACCCTCTTAATGGGAGTGGTGAGCTGGTCCTAGATGCAGTTTGGTGTTGAGGAGGAGGGCCTGGTCTTTTTTGTAGACACATCCCACGCTTGGTCACGGCCTCCTCCTGGGGCAGAAGTGTTCTGCCATGTTGAAATTGTAAGCATAGTGCACTGTGGGATAGTTTGCAGTTAAGCAAACCGGATTTACTGCAAAATGGGAAGGTTTGCCTCAGCACTTAAAAAATAATTACAACAATAAAAAAAAAATGGCAGTGGTTGGGTAGTATCCAGGAGTCACCTCCCACCCACCTTCTAGTGAATCATACAAGATATCTCACCCAAAACAAATCTGGAGCTGCAGATGTTCAGCAAAGTGACTGGCCTTGTTTCTCACCTGTGTGGAGAATAGAAGGGCATGGCCTGCTCCTACTTGTACAGAGGACTGAGAAGTGATCCCAAGGGTCAGTTGGCTGACCTCTTGCATGGCTACAGGGACAGAACAATTTAAGAGGCTTCATTTTTCCTTGAGTGACTAACTGATCAGTAATTACTCAACTTGAACTGGTCCCTGCTGCTGGGTCCTGCAGGAGTGAGTCATGATCCCTAACTGCTATATCTGAAGTCCTAGGAGCCTCAGAAGAAGTCAAGAGGAACTGCTCCAGAAAGTTTGATTGGGCTCCTAACATTTTTGCACTTCCATGACCCCTGGAGCTTTAGCACACCATGTGATAAAGAGGCCTGATTTTGAAAGGGTTTAATTTAATGCAGCTTCAGCCATGCCCCTCTGAAGAATTATGAGCTCTAAAATAGAGAAAGTCTGAAGGTGTGTAGAAATCTTGACCGGGCATACTCACCACACATATCTGCCCACACACGGACATTTGTGGTCATCAAATAATCCCGCTCCAAGCATTTCCTGCCAAAAACCAATAGCTTCATAAACCAAACATTTAACTAGTGGAGCTCATCTAGATCAATGCCTCACTAATAGGTTTGAGAGTTAATTATGTCTGCTAGTGTTCCCCTACGTCTTGACCCATTACATACAATTAATTATTTGAACAAATCAAACAGCCAATTTTTCTTTGTAGTAGATTTTATTTTGTGTATGAAAAACTGAGCATATATACTGAACTTACAAATACACTGTACATACCCCAAAGCTGTTGTCCCAATTGCACACTAGTCCTAGGGGGAAAGTCACAGTGCTTATACATTTAAAAGATTAAATAAGAAATGAAGTGGGGGGTGGAGGAGCCAAGATGGCGACCGGAGCAGACGCTTGAGCGCCCGGCTCCGTCGGCCCTTGGCCCCGGACTATTATCCTGATTCCCATCCTTGCCGATTCTCGAGGTGAAACGTGTACGACGACGCGCTGTCCACGCCGCCACTTCCCCGAAGTCTCAGCCCGCCCGGATGCCGGAGTTTTTGGTGTTTTTGTTCTCCGCCCTGGACCCCTGCTCCATTGTGGCCTTTGCCGGCCCCCAGGAAGCTCCGCAGTCCCCGGACCCGCTAGCGCAAATCCGAGCCCCGCGGTCCCGACCTCACCTAACACCACGGACTGTCGCCAGATGAGCCTGGGGAGGGACGGCCAGACACCTCCTGCACCCTGTGCCTGAAGGGCTGGGGCTGTAAGGTAAGCCCCGGTGAGGCGGGTCTCCTGCCCCGATCGGTGGACCGCGCTGTGGGAGGCTGCCGACCCCCTTCTTCTATTGCCTAGTCGGCTGCAAAGAGAACCCGAGGGAAGGGAGGCGACTGTTGGCTTTCCCAGTTGCGGCACAGACCTGAGGGGAACTGACTCCTTGCTACGACCCCCCCCCCCTGGCCATTGTACCGTCCGGCGGTAAAACATGGCGTTGTTTGCCTGCTCGCGGCTGGGGGGTGATACTCCGGTCTTGCCCGCTGCCCGCTTCGCCCTCCCTCCACCAGCCACCAGCTCCACAGTGCCGTCCCGGATTGCTGCCGATGTGGGGGTGCAGCTTCCGCTGACATGCGGCTCCGTACTGGCCGTCCTGCGGGACTTTCGTTTACAAATGTTTGCTCGCTTTCAGGCGCTAAGTGAGCAGTTTGACTCCCTGTTGTCGGCTGCGGGCCGTGAGCGCTCCGTCTGTCATCAACACGGCGTGGGTCTGCCAGTGCTTTTGTCCTCTTGCGGGGACGCAACGGCTGTGTGTGATCGTGCTACACTGGTGCCGGCATCTGGCTTTCCCGGCACCCAGGATCAATTGCTCTCCAGCTTAACAGCGGATACTTTGTTTCCCCGTTCATTGCTGCCTGCTTCATTGTTGCCTGCCTCACCGCGTCTGCAGGAGTATCCAGCTGAGCAACACCTAACATCCTCGAGGAATCGTTCACGGTGGCCTACTGCTTCTTTTCTGTGGAACTACTGTACTCTACATGCCATGTCTGGACTTTATGTGGTGCACAAAGGGACCTCTACAGATGGTCGGTGGCCATTTTGGGATTCTACTTCACCATCTTCTCCCAAACGGCCATATTGTCTTTGTCTGCACGGGATGCGGGGCCTTCATGTAGGGGCTGGCTTAATCTCAAGCCCGCGATCGGGCCAGGGCTAGACTGATTAATATCGCCATGGTTTCACGGAGGGGCTGGACTGGGACTGGAACTGTATGTGTACTTTGTGCGCATTCGTCGCGATTTGTCTTCCTTCATCTAAATTGTTGTGACAATTCATTTTCACACGACCGCTTTGGGGTAGTGGGTTCTCAGTGTGTGGTGGCCGATGGTTTAGGGCGCTCTGATGATATGTAGGCTCCTCCCCACCTTCTTCTTTTTGGGAGTTTAGATTAGAATAGTCCTATTCTTTTCTCACCCCCTTTAACATAGGTGTATTGTTTTCTTATCTTTCTTTACTTTATTCTTACTCTCTTTCTTGTCTATATTTCGGGTTTATTGGGCGACAGGCACTATGCTGGGGGGGGGGGAAGGCCGTAGCCTCCGCATTGGTGTAGGGTGGGGGGGTAACTTACTGTTTCTAATTAGTTCTATGGGCCTTTTTTCTCTTTATGTTTCTGCGCTATACTTGTTTCGATTCTGGGTCCGGGTGGGGGGTTGACTGAGTGGGGGCGGCACTGGAGGGGTGCGTAATTGCTCATGTGACTATCCTGTTATATAACTGCATTGCCTCACTGCCTGCGATTTTACTTCCACTGCTGTTTTAATGATGCTGCTGCTCTCCCGTGTGGTGAAGATATCGTGCGGACTCGAATCTCCTTGGTTCTTATTCTTCACTGACTATTTCCCTGATAAACTTATTTTGAAAACTTTAAAATTAACCTTCACTTCTCCCTTCCCTGGGGTCAAGGATCTCTCCAGTGTATGTTTCATAAATCGTTGCTAACCTTGACCGTTGAAGCACAGGGGCCGTAATGTTTGTATCAGTGCTTAACCGTATCGTGGCCGGCCTGAAGGTTGTAGGCCCGTATTTGTTCTTTTAATATGCACGAATAAAGGTTTAAAAAAAAAAAAAAAAAAAAAAGAAATGAAGTGGGGGGGGGGGGGGGGGGTGAAGGTATTGACGTTTTGACCCAGAATTATCAGATCTCATCAGGAGAATTGTCCTCTGGCTAGAGCACCTATAACAAAAGTTGGCTCAGTCAGGGTAATTTGATTTCTGCAATATGAACTCTTGTTACTTAATGTTCTGTAATCATATGCTCACCAAATGATTATAAAAATGAGGGGGCACCAAGGGTAGTTACCAAATGAAGAAGTACATCCTTCCAAAAGATAACGTCAATCACTTGATTGGCCATATTCAGTAGGTATGTAATACACCAGTAAGTCATCCCATGCTTGTTAAAACCTGAAATGTGATCCAGCGTGCATATTTCTAAAAGACAGAGGGGTAAAGATGAATATTCCCAATTGACTATCTGAGACCTTCGCAGTATCCTGGTTATTAAGTGATGCAGGAAAACCTTCTAAATGCCAACACTTACAAATAGCGGTCCATACCCTACCTAATGAATCATATCTAACAACATGCAACTAATACTCCTTGAATATCACATGTATTTCGGCTTGCTGAGATAATGTATGTTTTATAGACCGTACATCACAGCCAGCCAGTGTCCTCGCTAGAGGTAAATATCATATCTGAATACTAGAGAGAATTAATTCAATGGTCATACTTGTGGTGTGGTAATGTACAGTTAATGCATGCAATATACACAAGGTTACTAAGCTCATCCTGCGACTCGAAAAAACCAAAACACTGCTACTGTCCCTCTTGGACCTAATATGCAGGAAGCGGTAAGGGTTCGTCTTCTAATGATCATATCCAAAACCTTAACTAAATGTAAAAAGCATTATAACAAGGACCTTACAGCGGGGAAACAATGTGTCCTCTCACCACTTTGCCTTATGTCAGCAATGAAGATGTGCTGGAAGATGCTCCAGCCTAGATCAAGGTTAGAATCCTGGAACACTCAACCGCTAACCTCCTTCCGCCATCTTGAATGAGGGTCACAAAGTAAAAACTCAATTTGAAGGCTAAAGGGGGCTCTAATCCTCGCTGTCCCAGCAATGGCAGTATCTAGCCAGTAATATCTGTAACATACAGGTCACGGCTGTCATGGCATAGTAAACGTTGGCCCACTAAGTGACTAACGTTAATCTGTTTGTGATTGAATTACTTTCTTGAGTTTGTAATTAGCATACAATCCACTCAATCAATACCGTATTACCAGATACACCTTAGTGAAATAATGTAACTGAACGATACAATAGTGTGCCACCGTCACCAAGCAATCCGTGGGACATTAACACACTTGAATTTATTGCATATCTGAAGGTGTCCAGCTTTAGCAAATCGCCAGAGACAGGTCTACCCCTAAGTCTAAGTCAGTGGTGATACAAGCTTCCAACACTTGTAAAGGAGATACTGAGGTGTTTGTCAAAAATATCTCCCAAGATCAGACTACAAAGACTCTCCTCATAAGTGTCCCTATTGTTATCAAGACTGCATCATCCCCCAGTGGTTAGACATATCATGTATTTATGTACATAGCTGTGGGGACATATATGCTATCGCCATTCATGTGTTCAATATCAACAGTCTTTGCAGATCATAGATGTTGTTCAGATCCTTTGTGGTGCTTTTAAGTAAATCAATTTGCCTGCATTCTCTTAAGTTCAATTGTGTAGAAATGTTGCCACCTCTCATGAGTACTAAACACCTCCACAACTTTCTAATAGATCTCATTTTTGTTTCATTGCTTCTAGTGTCATACTAAAGGAGCAGAGTCCACCTTGCATTTAATACAATTCCAGTGCTGTCATTTGACCATTTGGTATGTCTTTCCGACATATATTTTGTTGTAAAGACCTTTGATAACATAGGTTACTTTTTGAGTGTTACAATTATAAAATGCCTTTAATGTGTAGGATCAGGAATGGGATGACAGTATCTAGGTATACATGATATATCTAGTTAAGAAAAAAGCCACATTTCAAATGATCTATCACATTTGACAATCCCACATAAGGTCATTGCATCACTGTGGGTTCTAATTTCCAATGGGCCTACCAGGAAGTCCCTGATATTTTTGTTTCTTTTGAACACAAGAAGTTGAGCTTTGTTGTCTGTCTCTGATTAAAGGTATTGTGCACTTTTTGTTTTTCTCTTTTGGTTACTGCCTGAATTGAAAGTGCTGCCTGAATTGAAAGTGCTAACAATCACTATTTGCTCTGAGCCGTCGCCCTAGTTTTGCGCATGAGTTACCATTCCCTAGGACAAAGCTATGATGTTTTTAGGGCCCTAGTGATGATTTTCTTGAGGTACCCCCTTTCTATCTTTCATTTTGAGGTGTTCATCTTCTTTAAAGCAGCTCTTCTTGAGAAAATAACTCCTGCTTAGTCTTAGACTGATCAAATGGCAGATTAACCCTCAGAGCTCGCAAGTGGTGACTGTTGTACCTTAATAGGGCATTTGTGTCAGCTGGCATCTTGCACATCTTTGTCTGGTGTCTGGAGTAGTTCTAGGTAGTTGATTTCAGTCTTGCTGTAGTTGACTGAGAAAGAAAAGTCTATGCTCTAGTTATTTAAGCTAGCCAATGAAATCTAAAATGTCACCATCCTCACTATTCCATAGTAGGAATATGTAATCGATATAGCATTTTCAAGATCTTATTTTGTCTGTGAGGTAATTATTGATGTGTGAGACACATGGGGCAAAGCATGCTACACTAGCACCTTTATTTGCTCATGGTATTCATGCTTGAAAATAAAATCATTCCTTTTCAGCTCAACGTTGGCCAAACCTACAATGAATTCAAAGAGATGTCATTGTGATGTTAGAGATAAACCAATACCCTCATTGGCATTGCCTTGGGGAATGTTTGTGGATTATAATTTGACATCAAGAGTCCCCTAGATGTCCTGCTGGTTGCAATATGCCACATACTCTGCCATTGATACATTGCATGCTATCTCTTCCATGCAAGGCAATTTTGGGGACCTCTTTAATGAAGAAATCTACAAATTTGCACTGCTTCTAGGACCCATCTACACCTCGAGTCTATGGGTCTCACAGGTGGTTTATTTTTTTCCTTATCTATGTTCAGTATGTATAAATGACAGGGTTAATAGGGAAAGGTCTATTCAATAAAACATACTCTTGTCACTAACAATCTCTGCTCCTAGGGCTCTTACTCCACTTATGTTATCTTGAATACTCTTAAAGGGATTGGCTGCAGGTTTCTTAGAAATGCTAATACTGCTGGATAATGTGGGACATTATTGTGGTGATGTCATGTCATTCAGTCATATGTGGAACTCTGTTAGGTCATTTAGAGTGTTGGTAGATTCTGTTATTCAATGTTCTTTTACTGTCAGTTGTGATTCCTGTTCTGGTGACACAAGGGACGGCTCTCTGTATCTGAGAATAAATCTACAATTTAATCATCTTGTACAAGTCATCCTTTCATTGGCGACAGAGGATGGGATTTCGCTCTACAATCCATCATCATACAACGAGGTGCCAATTCTGACTCTCTTGTGTTCGAATACAGCGTGTCCTGATTTCGTGAAATTGAACTTCTACTGTGAGTAAGGTCGTTTTGTCCTAATCTCGTTTCCACGACACGTTTTTATTATTTCGGACAGTTTGGCTTTTAAACGGAATGAAAGATGCAGAGTTAAAGCAGAGAGCCGTGCCCTTTTGAACTCTGCTCGGAGTTTGATTTTTTTCTGCTTATTTGAATAGACTCATTTTGCGCACACTGCATAAAAGTTCGCAATATTTAGGATACAGTCGGATGATTGGTTTGCCTAAGGGAAGTAATATTTTCTACAATGGCCACAACTTTATTTAATTGTCGCGCTTTGCATTGCTCGAGCTCGAGCATAATTTGAAAGCTTTCACACGACTTACCTTCGTCAACGCTTCGTCATCCTCCTTCTTCCGAACTCCTGCTGCTCTGAGTTCTTCCGTCGGAACGCTCAGAACGTCTTGACGTGGTAGTACTGTGGAACGCATCGTTGATTGTTATCAACAAGGAAGCTTCTCACTCACGCTGATGCACACAGCGTATGCGCGTCAATTTCACTACCCTACACGGTGATTTGCTCAACAACCGAGCGTCCGTTTCATTTTTTTTTAACGCTGATACGCACAGCAAGAGCGTGTCAAATTCAAAGAGGATCACAAGTTGCATATCGCGCTGATGCACACAGCAAATACGTTCTGGTTCCAATTGATGAAAGGAATTTATTTTGCATCGCGCTGATGCGCACAGCTTTGTTTGTTATTATTAAAAACACCCCATTCTAGTGTGCAAGTGTTTACGCTCAGTTTGCCAATAAAACATTCTGGTCAAATAAAATACTAATATATTAAAAGTTAAATCTTAAATATTGCCATCTAGTGGTATTGTCTACTGCTACACCATACTATCGTCTTTAGACAGAACAAAAACGGTTGCAATTTTGCATTTATTTCTTTCTTTTCTCTCTTACTGTGACTTCAATTTTTTTTTCTCTTCTTCTTTTATATTGGCTTATTACACCTTGTAGCATGCAGTGTTACTCCTCCGGCACCATTTTTACAAGAACCGGGTGAACCTCCACTTGAATGGAAACTATGGATTAGATCTTTTAAGGCTTATCTTGGTGCAATTGATGGTCAGAGATACAGGCCGGAAAGGAAGAAATATTTAATGTACTATCATTTGGGTGTTGAAGGTCAAAATGTTTTTGATCATCTCCCTGACTTTGAGGCACCTGAAGGGAAAGATCCTGATTAATTTGATACTGCAGTTATGCAATTGGATAAGTACTTTGCAAAAACGAAAAACATAGTAGTTCATAGATACAATTTTTTTACTAGAGCGCAAAAACCTAACGAAAGTTTGAACACCTTTATTACTGCATTGAAAGTTCTTGCTGCAAAATGTGAGTTTGACAATTTTACCTCGCAGTTGATAAGGGATCAACTTGTGGCTAGATGCTATTGTAAAAAAGTCCAACAAAAATTACTCACTTGTAAAGATCCCACTTTAGATGAAGCAGTAGATATCGCTAAAAGCATCGAAAGGTCAATGGACGATGCAAAACAACTTGAGTCTGCATTATCAAATTCGACTATTTCTGGAGCAATCAACTCTAAGCCTTCAACTTCTGGTTCTTCATGGAATGCTCCAAGAAGACCCATTACATTTAGAGGTGGACGAGGTTTTACACCTAACAGAGCTGGAAAAACGTTCACACCTAATAGACAATATAATTATAACATAAGCTGTTATAGATGTGGGTCTTCCATGCATGTGTCATCTTTCAAAAATTGTCCTGCACTCAACCGTCGATGTACCAAATGTGGAAAAATGGGACATTTTGCAAATGTTTGCATGGGAGGTAAAAGAGGCAATGTAAGATGTGTAATTAATGATTCTGAAGGTGTATCTAATGATTTTGACAGTCAACTCAGTGACGAAGAAAATCTTGTAGTTGTTATAAATTGTACAAACAACTGTGTTACACAAAATATCCCTGATCCAGAGGTTGATGTTATCGATGACAGCAATCACATTCAACTTCATGTCAATACTGGTGCTCGCATCACCATAGTGTCACAAGACAAATATCTTGTGTATTGGCCCAACAAAAATCTACTACCTCCCAACATATTCACGGTTGCTTTTGAGGGTAGTAAAATTGACCTTCTTGGTTATTTTTGGGCAAATATTAGTGTTTTCAATGTAACTATCAATGGTAAGGTTTATGTAGCCAAATGAGGCATCAATGTTCTTGGTCTCATACATCAAGCAGAGTTTGGTCTTACTATTAAACCTGGCCTACCAAATCCAGTTTTCATTGACAATCGAAGTCACCTTAATCTTAATACTAATATTGGCTCTACTGTTGACTCTCAATTAAGTACTTCTTGGGAAAAGAAATATGCAAAGATATTTGAGGATCGTTTAGGCAAAATTACAAATTTCCAGCATTTTATCAAAGTCAAAGATGGTTCGTTACCAATCAAACATAAACTTCGCAATGTTCCTTTAAGCATTAGAAGTGATCTCTCAAAACATTTGCAATCTTTGTGTGAGCAAGGCATAATTGAGAAGGTTGAGTCCACACTTTGGCTTTCTCCCATAGTTTTGGCTAAAAAGAGATCTGGGGATCTGAGGATGTGTGTTGACTTGAGGAGTCTCAACGAAGCAATTTGGGTTGATAGTTTTCCTCTTCCGCGTATTGAAGATCTTATCGCTAAAGTAGGGAATTCTTCATGGTTCACCAAACTTGACCTCAAAGCTGCTTACCACCAAGTTGAATTGCATCCTCAGTCCCGACATCTGACAGCGTTTGTTACTCCTGATGGGGTTTTTCAATTTTGTCGTCTTCCTTTTGGTCTTGCCTCGGCTGCAGCAATATTTCAGAGATTAATGTCAGAAATGTTTAGTGGTGACCCCAATGTAGTGGTTTTTCAAGATGATATCCTTATTTTTTCGCAAAATGAAGTTGAACATGATGTTGTGATTGATAGAGTGTTCAATGTTTTGTCGAATAGTGGTGTCACTTTGCAAAAGAGTAAATGCATTTTCAAAGTAAGGGAAATTGAGTACTTAGGACATGTCATTTCAGAGCAAGGAATCAGACCCAGACCAGGCCTTATTAAAAGTATAGTTGAGGCTCCCTCTCCCCAAAACAAAGAACAACTAATGTCATTTTTAGGTCTCTGTGAATTCTACTCCAAATTTATGAAAGATTTTGCTAAAGCCACTGAATGTTTTAGGGCATTACTTAAGAAAGGTGCAGATTATGTATGGTCTGAAGAATGCCAAAAAGGTTTTCAAGCTATCAAAACTCATATTGTTAAAGCACTTGCTTTGCAAGCATTTAAAGAAGGAAATCAAACTGTCATCACGGTTGATGCTTCTGATTATGGTTTAGGGGCGATTCTCTCACAGTATGCTTGTGGGAAGGAATATACAGTTGGTTTTGCTTCTAGGACTCTCCGTCCGGTTGAACGGAAGTACTCTGTGATTGAAAAGGAGCTTTTAGCCTGTGTGTGGAGTGTGGAAAAATGTAAGCAATATGTTTGGGGTAGATCTTTTATTTTAAAATCTGACCATAGACCCCTTGTAGATATTCTCTCTGGTAAAAATGTCAAACGTACCACTGCACGCATAGCACGTCTGTCAACAAAACTTATTGAATACACTTTCAGTGTAGAATACATCCCTGGAGGGAAAAATTGTAGAGCTGACTGTCTGTCGAGACTTCCTATTTCAGACCCGGATGATCAAGATTGGGAAAGTGAAGTTGGGGAATGTTTTGTAGCTCTTATTAGTCAAGAGAATTTATCCTTTGCAGAGGAAGATTGGATTATAGAAATTGACAAAGATCCGATTTTAAAAGAGGTCGCATCTTTGATAAAAAAAGGGTGGCCGAAAGAGAAGTGTTTGTCACCTGAACTTCAAATGTTCTGGAAAGTCAGTAGTGAACTTTCTGTAGAAGGTGGTAAAATAATTAGGGGTGACAAACTCATTCCTCCTAGTATTTATCGTGAGAAAATTGTTTTGGCCGCGCACTCTGGTCATCTTGGGTCAACTATTACTAAAAGAAAAGTCAGGAATGATTTTTGGTGGCCCAGAATGGATATTCAAATAGACACATTGGTTAAAAATTGTTCACGTTGCAATACCAGCGACAAAGTGTTAGTACTTGAGGGTACTGTTGAGTCTCCGGTTGTTCCCCCTAGTAGAGCGTGGAAAAAATTGGAATGGACTTTCTTGGTCCATTTCATGTTCTTCCCTCTACTTCAAGGTATTTCTTAGTTATTATTGATCATCTATCTAGATGGGTTGAAGTTGAGCCCATCTCTGCACCGAATTCTAAAAGTGTCATTAATTGTTTGAACAACATTTTCGCTAGAGAAGGTTGTCCTGAAGAAATTCTCACGGACAACGGGGTGCAATTTGTGTCACATGAAATGACCACTTTCTTAAATTCCTGTGGCATAAAACATACTAGAACTCCTTTATATCATCCACAGAGTAATGTTAAGACAGAAAGATTTACTAGAGTTGTGGTAGAATGTGTGCAGGCAGCTTTCAGATCTAGGTTTTGTGTTTTTCAAGCTGTTAAAGATCTTGTGTGGTCGTATCGCACATCACCTCATGTTACTACGAACTTCTGACCGTTTGAACTTATGCGAGGAAGAAAAGCATCTAGCCAAGTGTATCCTTTATGGATGGTCAAATATTACCATCAGGGTTGTGACTTGAAATGTTTATGGGAATCTGCATGGAAAACTTCAAGTGAAGTTTCATCTAGATTTTGTCATTCTTCAAGTAAAAAAGAGCCACATAGATTATCGATTGGAGATTGGGTTAGAGTCAAAAATCCAGTTTCGGTAAGAAAAAGATTTACTAAATTTCTAGAGTCACAACAAATTGTCGATGTACGTAAGAATGCTGTGAAACTGTCAAATGGTAATTGGTGGAGTACTTCTCGCATAGCGAAAGATCCATCTTTCTCTTCTAACATTAGCAAATGCAATCAAAATGTTTCAGGAGGGGATGGTGTTAGGAAAAGCACTAGAATTTGTTCTAGACCTCGTAATTTACAGGATTACGTATAATTGTCAATAATTGGTTTTTATTGTTTGAAGAAAAAGTTGTTTTATTTAAGGGGGGGGAAGTGTGGTGATGTCATGTCATTAAGTCATATGTGGAACTCTGTTAGGTCATTTAGGGTGTTGGTAGATTCTGTTATTCAATGTTCTTTTACTGTCAGTTGTGATTCCTGTTCTGGTGACACAAGGGACGACTCTCTGTATCTGAGAATAAATCTACAATTTAATCATCTTGTACAAGTCATCCTTTCAATTATGTCTCATAGTCACTGAGTTTCTGTATTAATAGGGTATCACCTTTGTAAACCAGATTGATCGTTTTGTCCAGATTTTGGTATAAGTTGGTAAAGGCATTTGTTCATTCTTGGGTATTTTGTAAGGAATATATTCCGTTCTATGTTTAACTTTCAACTGTTTGAGGACTGTTTGTACCAAGCACAATGATTTCTGCGGTCATTAAATGTGTGAAGGTTTGAAGTATGGAGGACAGTAAAAGGCCAGTCCCTGTCTCAATGGTGGGGGCTGCTTTATCTTTTGAAGTACTGTCTGAATCTGATTGTCCTAAGGAAGTGAAACAATCCCCCCCCAATTCTAAAGAAATCGGGTACATTTGTTATCACAACCCTTAATTCTCTTCTAAGTGTCAGGTTCTCACCATGACTCAACACATGCTTTGAGATGTTAAACGTTGGAGATTCATTATTTCTACTGATAGTTACTCCCCGTTGGATAATATTTGGGCTCCTGCCATACTTGCGACCCCTCCTTCTGCTCCTCCATCTCCCTCGCCTCTGGAGTCTCTTGGCTATCCGAGCCTACCGAAGATTCTGAGACTGTACCCTTCTTGCATGTCGGTGGAGCATTAGGCCCTGTTGCGTAGTAGTCTCCAGGTACGGGTATGCAAATTATTTCTTGTAGCATGCTATAAACATTTCAACCTTATTGTTTTTTCTTTACAATATTGAGTGGAAATCAATGATTTTAGCATATTATCCAAGACTGCTTCTTCTTTCAGTCACACTGTCATTCTTGATTTTATTTTCCATGTCAATCTGTTTCGGGCTATTCAATTCTTCTAGAGCTGTGTCAATGCCTAAAACCATCCAGTAATGTGAACAATGGTTTCCAATGTCACAGAAACGCTTCTTAAATTTCTTGCCATGTGTGAAAATGATTTCTATATTTTTGACTTATTACCCCCCTGGGATAATATCAGCCTTCAGACACTCAGTAAATGCTTTACCATATATTTCAGTTCTCACTGCCTTCTTGAATTTCTCCAATTCAACTAAGTCTGTTCAATTATTTTTCACTGACGCGACACTCAACCTAAAAAAGGAATGTCTTCTAATGATCTTAGAAGTTTACTCATTGGTGTATGACAATGTGTGTTACTCTATACTAGAGCACGTAATGCCAAGGTAATACTCCTAATCAAATATTATTCTGGGGGGGATCCTTTAGATCAATACTTCGCTAATACCTAAGATGTAATTAGATCAATCATGTCTGAGTGTTCCCATCATGTCTTGATCCATTACATAGCATTGAAAATTGGAACAAATCAACTTTTTCTCTATGTTCCTGATTTGTCATTTTGTTCAACTTAGCAGTATGTGCAGTGAAAACTAGTGCTAAGAAAGTGAGTATATATACCGAAGCAAGAAATAGATACTGTTGAGAACCCAAAGCTGTTGTGGGTGTACAATAGTCAAAGGGGGTCCCTGGTCCTCATGCGTGTACAGGGTTGTCTTTGTTGTATACAAAACCATCAACTTCAACAGGACTTTTTCCAAAAGACTATCGACTTTGAGAGGACTTGCCGGATACAGTCTTAAATGTTGGCCTGTTGGAGGATATTGACTCACATTTCAGAGACTAATTCAGAAGGTAGTCTTTGACTGGTTTGAGCTGCTTAGTAAATCTGACCTCAGTCTCATTGCAGTTGGCCTGAAATTGCATCTATGTGCCTGTCCATCATGAACAGTGACTTCAGATTGTCAGTTTACTTTTTCTTGCTGCTTTTTGCTCTGAAACTTTAAACACTCAACATCCCATTATAGAATGTAATCATTTTTAATTGTTCTAAAGATTGAAAATGTGTTTCACTTTTAGAAATTGGTTGCAGGATTTTCATTGTATTTCTTAACTTAAATATTTTGGTACTTCTAAATACATGTGTTGCTTATCTTTAAGTTAGGCCTGTCTGCACAATGCTGTAGCTACCAGGGGTTGAGCCACAGTTTATTTATTTAACCTTTGTGTTCACCCGACAAGATTTTCACTTATTTCTTTGGAAGAACGCTCATCCTCCCCAACTAACTCATTTTCTAACCACTTCCAAAATGAATTACCAAAATAAAACTAGAACATGTGAGTTAACCATACTTCTAATAAGAACACCAATTTATTTTGGGATTAGAAAATGATCATTTGTTAGTAATTGACATTGTGCACAGTATTGCTAGATGTTCGGTATAGACATACTCCATATGTCTGTCTGGGTGTGTGTACATTAAATGGTTATATCTGATTCTATGTGCCTTCACATTATTCCCATACACCCTAAATGAAAGGTTGTTGTTTATATTCTAATCTCAAGAGACTTAAAACCACTACTCAACTATGAAATAAATAAAAGTTAGCACTTATAGAGCGCCTGGTTACCCATGGGCATCCCAGCGCTAAAAGTAGCACCTATACCGGTTCTAAACATATCAAGGGAAGAGGAGAGATTTCAGTTTCTTGTGAAAATTCAGATAGTTTGACTGTGAATGGATATAGAGGGGGAGCTGGTTCCAGGTCTTAGCAACATTGTATGAGAAAAGACGGCCTCCACTTCTAACCCGTTTAATTTTTGGGACTGTCACCAGATGTTTCATTTCGGATCTCAGGGCTCTATTGGACTCGTATGGGTGAATCATAGAACAAATCATTGAAGATCCTTCGCCCGCAAGTGCTTTATGTGCAATGCACATGGCCTTTAACTGGATTTTCTCCTGAATTGGGAGCCAGTGCAAAGAGGTCTGGGCGGGTTTGGCTGAGAGACATTTAGGGATGATCAGGAGCAGACGGGATGCACAGTTTTGTACTGTCTGCAGTATTTTGACGTGGAGTGAGGAGCTCCTAATTATAGAGCATCGGCATAGTCCAGCTGTGACAAAATCAGAACTTGAACTAGCATTCTCCTGTCCGTGAAAGGTAGTAGAGGGAGAATCTTCCTAATCATCCTCAAGAGACTATAGCAGCTGGCTTCTACTTTCCGGGCTTGTTCCTTGAAGTCAAGGTTCCAATCGAGCCAAACCCCCAGGCTCTTAATGTGCTTTTTCGGGGCAGGAGGAGGGCCCAAACAGTTAGGCCAGTGTGAATCTATATTGGAAGGGGTGGAATTTGCCAAGGAGCATCAGCTCAGTCTTTGCCTCATTGAGCATAAGATATGAGCTATCCATCCATCTGGAGACTTTGCCTAGACAGGTGTTTAGGCCCGGTTCAGAATTGTCATTTTTATTAAGGGAGAACACCAATTGAGTGTCGTCAGCGTAGGTGACAATCTGAACAAAGGGAGTAACAATTTCTGCCAGGGAGCTCATGTAGATATTAAATAAAGTGGGACTCAGTGCAGATCCCTGGGGAACGCCACATATGATTGGCAGTTGGTTTGAGGAAGTTTCATCCTCAGACTGAGAAGAGTCCGTTTTCCAAGAAGGACTGCAGCCATTTCAGTGCTATTCCAATCACTCCTTGCATCCTTGACTCTATTAATCAGCAGAGAGTGGTTCACCGTGTCGAAGGCTGCGCTCAAGTCCAACACAATCAGTGCTGCGCAGCCTCCACCATTAATGATTTTTCTAGTTTCCTCTACTATTGCCAGAAGTGCAGTCTCCGTGCCTTGATGTGTTCTGAATCCTGTCTGTGAGGGATGGAATTTGTTGTTCTTTTCCAGGAATACAGAGGGCTGAGTTCACATGCTTCTCAGCAATTTTACTCATGCCTGGCAACAGGGATATCGGTCGATAGTTAGCCCAGTCTTCCGGGTCCAAGCTGTTTTTTTTTTTTAAGGGTTTTGACCATCGCCTGTTTCCAAAGTGGGGGCACAGTTCACGGCAAAAGAGAGGCATTGATCAGATCCAGTACGACCGGAGAGATGGTCTCAATCTTATTTAAGATGGTGGGGGGGGCTGGATCTATAGGAAAGCCAGATTTTAGGTGATTTAAAATCTTTTGCAAGGAAGCTTGGTCTAGGGGGGGGAATTCCTCCTACATGGCCTGTTCCTTCACTGAGTATGTTGGTGGTACCAATTGTAGGTCTGTTTCCTGAGGAAAGGACGTATAGATAGTTTGTATCTTGGCAGAGAAAAATTCTGATATCTGGTTACACCTACGAAATGAAGATAATAACTGGGAATCACGATTGTGAATAATCTTATGAGGACTTAAAGAACTGGTTGGCAAACCAAGCAAGATCATGTAGCACTAAATAAGTAAATATTAAACAAAATCGCATATCGGCTTGGGTCAAAATTGATTCCTTTGAAAGATTGTGTCGGCATCTCTAATCAGTAGTAGTATCCTAAAAGTTTGACCGAGCTATGTACTTTTCTTGGGGACCAGCTCTCTAAACATTATAAAGCAAATTAAAACTATCATCTCAATACTAGAAATTCCTGACACACCAGTAAACTAAAAGAAACAAAACAGCTTAAAGTTTTACATAAGAATTGGCAGGGCGTGTACTGACTTGGAAGTAACACACTTGCAATCTCATTACGAAAGCAATGTGGCAAGGAAAGTAGACAATGAAATAAGGTGGGCTGATCTGAGGTCAGTAAAGTCAGACTTTATTAACTATTCAAATCATATTAACCTTTACTAATGACACAACTTTGATTGACATCACCTGCACCTCAGTGTATTGCTGTGTAAATTACATCCGGTATTCCTGTAAACAAGGCTGCTGAAGCTGAGCCCTCTCATGAACAATTCTTCCAGTTACTATTATGATATATTGAATGGCAGATTTTGCTAGACCTTGATTGTAGTCTGCTGTAAGTCCAAATGATGTGTCAGCCAGTGTTTAGATCAAACATTAACATTGGGGTTAAATGGGTAACTCCATTGTTAAGTACTTGCACAGCCCAAGACAGCTGCTGTGGAGCTATATTATAGAATATACAATTAGGCTCACACACATCACTGGCTTACTAGCTGTTCATAGCTTTACTTGATGTTGGAGTTTAACGATACGCTAAATTGTTAGCCCAAGAACTTGAATTCTGGGCAAAAAACCAGAATCTAATACGAGTCAATCGAACGCGGTTTTGACAGGGCTACAGCACAAAAGATAACCGACTTGTATTGTTAACCTTAATCTTCAGAGCCACACACACCAATAGTTTAGCACTATACACTGCTGTGTGAGGTTTTAGATGTGGTTTTGACAGGTTAGAAACACATTTTCTATGGATCACAAATTAACTGCTTAGCATATTGAGATGTGGGTTAGGTTCTAGAAGGGCCCCATAACTCGTTACTTCAGGAGAAGAAAAATGTAACACAAAATTCAGCTTAAACAAGGTTGTGTAATGACTGTTTTTTTTTTAAAAATTATATACTAGCATCACCACCCCCACAAAATCTAGAGAGCAGTCTCTCCTCTCTTGCAGTATGCTGTTGGCAATACTTTTAGATCAAATACCGGTCAGACTACAGGGAGCACTTGAACGCATAGTAATATTACTGTATAATAAATTGAAAATCCCTGGGAAAATGACAATCTGGTTGTTTGGAAAAACATGAGATAAAGGCGGTATATAATATTTAAGAATTTGGTGTGGGTAAAAAAAAAAACCTGTAAAAGAGCATTGTGCTTTTTTGAAATCTAACTGGGCCGACACTGGTATCTAGATCAAAGATCATGGAGACAAAGCTAAATCCCACATACAGTGTCTTGTTGGCCTTTGAGAAAGGACTGCACAAGTCCAGATTAGGCTAGAATTTATTCTCCAAGAAATACTTTTTTGAACTGGTGCAACAAAATGTATACATACTCTTAATGACACGAAGGTGAAGATTGTGCTTCTTTTACTAAAAAACAGCAGTCAATGAAAAACGGTTCCTAAACTATGACCTTGAACAATATGCCTAAATCACTGGTCTATTCTGTTCAGAAGTTGGGAGCGTTGCAGATTTTGATATATTAACTGTCTCTTTATTTTGTGTATTTTCATAAATAGACAGTTAATATATCAAAAACTGCAATGCTCCCAACTTCTGCACAGGTAATCGTCCACTTTGATTGCCGGTCTTTCTGACTTACAAACAATTTATACTCTGCCTTCAGTTTCATTCTTGCTTTCTTGCTGCCCCACAATAGAAACTTTAAGTAATCTCTATCATATGTAATCAAACCAGACTGGAACAAAAATAATGCATTGATACCCAATGCAAGTATGCTATAATCACATCAACATTTCCGTTGGAGAAATCTGCTCCATCGAGTCTTTGATAGATTTTAAAATTCCCATTGGTAGAGCTAGACATGTTTTTATCCTACACCAGGTCTCAGATTATGCCTGTTCAAAGCTTATTCATGGCAAAGTGATATAAATAATATATTTAGAATTAAACTTTGTAAAAGTTCAATCAGAAGATCAGTTAGAGGACCCTCTAGGCAATTATGCTCCAAATTCATAAATCAAATTTTGCTACCAACTTGAGCCATTTTTCTCACCTGGAAAGGGTAGTTGAAGTCACTGATTTTTATGGTAAAGCAATGAGCAATTGGCCCATACTGTCCATTCTAAATTCTATTAAACAATCTTCACACTTCATCTGCTTTCAAATGTTGCATCACTCGCAACCTTAGGTTATCTGAAAAAGTAGGAAATAAAATGCATCTTAAATAGGTTTTCATACATTGGTACATGAGGAAAGATGGCCCTTCAGAAGAGGACTCTCTACCTGCTAAACCAAGTCTCACACACTAGATACTAGTCTGCACAGAATCAAATAAACCATAATCAGTTTGACTGACCATTGTTCCCTGGGTTTGTTCAGGTGGTCAGGATAGCTCTACAGAAACAACAAAGTAGAAAATGTTGGTCTAGGAGGATAAGCTGGTCTTGTCCTCTTCACTTTACACCCCAATTGGGTGTCTTGCTAATGTCTGCAGCTTAATAGGATACAAAATTATTTTCCAAGATCAAAGTGAACACCCTCCATTTGTTGCACCAACACATCAATTTCTTCCACAAAGCATCCTATGATTTCGGGTTGTGCTGAACCAGGTATCTTGTTTTGAAAAACCTAGCACTTGCCAATATTTTTGTAATCCTTCCAGGCCAAAAGCATCAGCTATCCTGTCATTATCATGTGCTGCAACTGTCCCCCTTGGATTGTCAGAACTCCTAAAATGGTTGGAGGAACCAGGATATTTCTAGAAGCACTGCCAAACATGGCACGGCTTTTCAAATTTCAATCAGCAGAAGCAAATCTGCTTTCTGGCTCCTGGTTTGGGCAGCTACATGTGGGATCATTGTGATCATGGAAAGGCATAATTAAGTGTACTGCTCCAATCTTGGAGAAACATGTCTGTTACTTTTGCCGTCTGATATGGCCTCAAACTGAACAATTCAAGGAATTATCTGCTCAGTCAAGAAGCAAAGCGATCGAAAGCGCATGGACCCCATTTCTGCTGCACCTCTTAGAACACTTGAGGATTCGGCCTCCAATTGCTAGCCTCCATCAGATATGTGGGATTCCCGTGTATCACATTTATTTGTCTTAGGGTGTACTCTCCTATTACTGAAAATTTGTATTAAAGGCAGAAATGACAAATCTTTGGCTGTCTTCATCCACATACTGTACTTAGTTCCGCTTACTATAACATAACGAACTGCCAAGATGTTCTTCATCTGAAGAAGTATGCAACAGTTTGCCATTCGGAGTGATGGTCTCCCCAGCCCCACCTATTGGCATCTGACTTGATGGTCACCCTCTGGCTATGATGAGAATATGATCCTGCCGTCCCAGGTTTCCATATGTTTATCTAACAAGATAACTCCTCTCTGGCTTATATCGATAGCGCCATTTGATCTCCATATGCTAAGCTATTGTGAAGTTGTTGATTCTTTAATCTCTGTAGGGCTCGATAGTGTAGAAGGCCTGGAAAGATTTTTTGCAGTGATGATGCCAAGATCCCCGTGAATAGGGCTGTTTGTCTCAACGACAGTCTGCTGGCATAAGGCTGACCTCTGTTCTCTCTTGAGGTCCTTCATATTTTGTGTAGGTAACTATAAATGAGCGTTGAGGAAATCCATTTTAAACCAAAGGAATTGTATACTTTGTTTTAGAGTTAACACTGATTTTTTAATTCATTGCAAGTCCTTTGGCCCTCAAGATTACCTTCAGCTTCAATTCCTTGGTAAAACACTAGGGTACTGAAGAGAGGCCGAATTATGCACCAAGAATTTGTATCACTGATACCTCCATTGAAACTGAAGAAACCTCCTGTGCGGTGTGTATTGCTTCCCCTTCCCAGATAATAGAAAATGACACCCTCCCACAGGGAGGCTCAAACACAATCAAGCAATAAAAACAACACAACAACACGTGGAGGGGGATTTCACTTTATAAAATGAAGCACATCAAAGACTGTTTTTAGAATAAGGCTTGGGGTTTTATTTATGCAATGCTCTCCACCAAAGGCTTCACTGTTGTCAAATGAACAACATTCAAGTGTGTGTGTGTGTGTGTGTGTTACTATCATTGTGGGGACTTGGGTGTGATAACACACTCACGCTGTGGGGACTTGATTGCACTGTGGGGACCTGAACCCAGTTCCCCACAAGGCAATGTCTTCTGAATGATAAAATATGACTCCAGGAACATCTGTTGATTTTTGCAACTTTTTAAATAATTGCCTTGTGGGGACCTGTGTTTCATGAAGTGTGTTTATATTTTTGCTCAGCTCTGCCCCCGTGGATAGGAGGCGGTACTCCTGTCTTAAACACACTTTGCATTTAAACACACTTTCCTCACCAGAAACAGAAACTAGCAGCAGAAAGGACAGACATACCAAAGTAAAAGCTGCATAACCCTGTGTTTTTCCAAATATTTTCCATTCAAATTAACCTTTTCTCTATTGATTTTAAACTTTTTGGGTCTAAAAATTATTAGTGGCCTTCTATAGATAGCTAAAAGAAATTTGGGTCACTAATGCCATTTGATACCTATCTGCAAATCAACAATGATGGTGGAATAATAAGCAATACAATTTAAAATGAAAAGCTTGTTTTTGGTAAGTAGCCTTAAGGCATCAATGCCAATTGATCAGAAATTCAGGATCTGTATATTGCTTTGCCTTTGTTTAAATATTAATTTGCACCATGAATATGTTCTTTTAGATGATGGCTAGATGAATGAGTTACTAGCATTGTATTGCAATAAGGGTAACATTCTCACAAGCAGTGAACTGAAGCAATGGGGATGTTTATTTTTAACAGAAAAGGCATGTTCTTATAATTATAGTGAACTTCTTAAAAGATATATGCAAATATTGCCATACTATGTTAGTGTATTTAAAACATTTGAACTGCTTAATTTAAAATTGGTTCCTAAAGCTTACCAAGTTAAAACAGTTTGTTGACAGTCCCAAGGGTGGATGAAGAACAATCATAACAAGCACTGGCAAAGCCAATAGGTCTCTCCTATGCAAGAGCTATTGGGTTTGCCAATGTGTTTTAGACATCTTTTCACCAACGTGACTGCTGTTTAGCATGGCTAAATGTTAATGGCATGGAGTGTCATAGAGTGGAGTGAAATACAGTGAAGTAAAGGGTGGTGTGTGTCGTGTGGTGCGGTGTGTGGTGCGGTGTGTGGTGCGGTGTGTGGTGCGGTGTGTGGTGCGGTGTGTGGTGCGGTGTGTGGTGCGGTGTGTGGTGCGGTGTGTGGTGCGGTGTGTGGTGCGGTGTGTGGTGCGGTGTGTGGTGCGGTGTGTGGTGCGGTGTGTGGTGCGGTGTGTGGTGCGGTGTGTGGTGCGGTGTGGAGTGGGGTGTGGAGTGGGGTGTGGAGTGGGGTGTGGAGTGGGGTGTGGAGTGGGGTGTGGAGTGGGGTGTGGAGTGGGGTGTGGAGTGGGGTGTGGAGTGGAGTGTGGAGTGGAGTGTGGAGTGGAGTGTGGAGTGGAGTGTGGAGTGGAGTGTGGAGTGTGGAGTGGAGTGTGGAGTGGAGTGTGGAGTGGAGTGTGGAGTGGAGTGTGGAGTGGAGTGTGGAGTGGAGTGTGGAGTGGAGTGTGGAGTGGAGTGTGGAGTGGGGTGGAGTGTGGAGTGTGGAGTGTGGAGTGTGGAGTGTGGAGTGTGGAGTGTGGAGTGTGGAGTGTGGAGTGTGGAGTGTGGAGTGTGGAGTGTGGAGTGTGGAGTGTGGAGTGTGGAGTGTGGAATGGGGTGGAGTGTGGAGTGTGGAATGGGGTGGAGTGTGGAATGGGGTGTGGTGTGGTGTGGAATGGGGTGTGGTGTGGAATGTGGTGTGGTGTGGAATGTGGTGTGGTGTGGAATGTGGTGTGGTGTGGTGTGGTGTGTGGTGTGGTGTGGTGTGGAATGTGGTGTGGTGTGGAATGTGGTGTGGTGTGGAATGTGGTGTGGTGTGGAATGTGGTGTGGTGTGGAATGTGGTGTGGTGTGGAATGTGGTGTGGTGTGGTGTGGAGTGTGGAATGTGGTGTGGTGTGGTGTGGTATGATGTGGTGTGGGATGTGGTGTGGAGTGTGGAGTGTGGAGTGTGGAGTGTGGAGTGTGGAATGTGGTGTGGAGTGTGGAATGTGGTGTGGAGTGTGGAGTGTGGAATGTGGTGTGGAGTGTGGAGTGTGGAATGTGGTGTGGTGTGGAGTGTGGAATGTGGTGTGGTGTGGAGTGTGGAATGTGGTGTGGAGTGTGGAATGTGGTGTGGAGTGTGGAGTGTGGTGTGGAGTGTGGAATGTGGTGTGGTGTGGAGTGTGGAGTGTGGTGTGGAGTGTGGAGTGTGGAATGTGGTGTGGTGTGGAGTGTGGAGTGTGGAGTGTGGAATGTGGTGTGGAGTGTGGAATGTGGTGTGGAGTGTGGAGTGTGGAATGTGGTGTGGTGTGGAGTGTGGAATGTGGTGTGGTGTGGAGTGTGGAATGTGGTGTGGTGTGGAGTGTGGAGTGTGGAGTGGTGTGGAGTGTGGAATGTGGTGTGGTGTGGAGTGTGTGGTGTGGAGTGTGGAATGTGGTGTGGAGTGTGGAGTGGAATGTGGTGTGGAGTGTGGAATGTGGTGTGGAGTGTGGAGTGTGGAGTGTGGTGTGGAGTGTGGAGTGTGGAATGTGGTGTGGTGTGGAGTGTGGAGTGTGGAGTGTGGTGTGGAGTGTGGAGTGTGGTGTGGAGTGTGGAGTGTGGAATGTGGTGTGGTGTGGAGTGTGGAGTGTGGAATGTGGAGTGTGGAGTGTGGAATGTGGTGTGGAGTGTGGAATGTGGTGTGGAGTGTGGAATGTGGTGTGGAGTGTGGAGTGTGGAATGTGGTGTGTGGTGTGGAGTGTGGAATGTTGTGTGGTGTGGAGTGTGGAATGTGGTGTGGTGTGGAGTGTGGAATGTGGTGTAGTGTGGAATGTGGTGTGGTGTGGAGTGTGGAGTGTGGAATGTGGTGTGGTATGGAGTGTGGAATGTGGTGTAGTGTGGAATGTGGTGTGGAGTGTGGAGTGGTGTGGTGTGGAGTGTGGAGTGTGGAGTGGTGTGGTGTGGAGTGTGGAGTGTGGAGTGTGGAGTGTGGAGTGTGGAGTGTGGAGTGTGGAGTGTGGAGTGTGGAGTGTGTGGAGAGTGTGGAGAGTGTGGAGAGTGTGGAGTGTGTGTGGAGTGTGTGTGGAGTGTGTGTGGAGTGTGTGTGGAGTGTGTGTGGAGTGTGTGTGGAGTGTGTGTGGAGTGTGTGTGGAGTGTGTGGAGTGTGTGGAGTGTGTGGAGTGTGTGGTATGTGGTATGTGGTATGTGGTGTGGTGTGGTGTGGTATGTGGTGTGGTGTGGTGTGGTGTGGTATGTGGTGTGGTGTGGTATGTGGTGTGGTGTGGTATGTGGTGTGGTGTGTGGTATGTGGTGTGGTGTGTGGTGTGTGGTGTGGTATGTGGTGTGTGGTATGTGGTATGTGGTATGTGGTATGTGGTATGTGGTATGTGGTATGTGGTATGTGGTATGTGGTGTGGTATGTGGTGTGGTGTGGAGTGGAATGTGGTGTGGTATGTGGTTTGGTGTGGAATGTGGTGTGGTGTGGAGTGGAATGTGGTGTGGTATGTGGTGTGGTATGTGGTGTGGTATGTGGTGTGGTATGTGGTGTGGTATGTGGTGTGGTATGTGGTGTGGTATGTGGTGTGGTATGTGGTGTGGTGTGGTGTGGTGTGGAATGTGGTATGGAATGTGATGTGGTGTGTGATGTGATGGGATGTGGTATGGAATGTGATGTGGTGTGTGATGTGATGTGATGGGATGTGGTATGGAATGTGATGTGGTGTGTGATGTGATGTGATGTGGAATGGAATGTGATGTGGTGTGTGATGTGATGGGATGTGGAATGGAATGTGATGTGGTGTGTGATGTGATGGGATGTGGAATGGAATGTGATGTGGTGTGTGATGTGATGGGATGGGATGTGGAATGGAATGTGATGGGATGTGTGATGTGATGGGATGGGATGTGGAATGGAATGTGATGGGATGTGGAATGGAATGGGATGTGGAATGGAATGGGATGTGGAATGGAATGTGATGTGGAATGGAATGGGATGTGGAATGGAATGGGATGTGGAGTGGAATGTGATGTGGAATGGAATGTGATGTGGAATGGAATGTGATGTGAAGTGGAATGTGGTGTGATGTGATGTGATGTGGAATGGAATGTGATGTGAAGTGGAATGTGGTGTGATGTGATGTGGAATGTGGTGTGGAATGGAATGTGATGTGAAGTGGAATGTGGTGTGATGTGATGTGATGTGGAATGGAATGTGATGTGAAGTGGAATGTGGTGTGATGTGATGTGGAATGTGGTGTGGAATGGAATGTGATGTGGTGTGGAATGTGGTGTGGTGTGGTATGTGGTGTGGTGTGGAATGTGGTGTGGAATGTGGTGTGGAATGGAATGTGATGTGGTGTGTGATGTGATGGGATGTGGTATGGAATGTGATGTGGTGTGTGATGTGATGGGATGTGGTATGGAATGTGATGTGGTGTGTGATGTGATGGGATGTGGAATGGAATGTGATGTGGTGTGTGATGTGATGGGATGTGGAATGGAATGTGATGTGGTGTGTGATGTGATGGGATGTGGAATGGAATGTGATGTGGTGTGTGATGTGATGGGATGGGATGTGGAATGGAATGTGATGGGATGTGTGATGTGATGGGATGGGATGTGGAATGGAATGTGATGGGATGTGGAATGGAATGGGATGTGGAATGGAATGGGATGTGGAATGGAATGTGATGTGGAATGGAATGGGATGTGGAATGGAATGGGATGTGGAATGGAATGGGATGTGGAGTGGAATGTGATGTGGAATGGAATGTGATGTGGAATGGAATGTGATGTGAAGTGGAATGTGGTGTGATGTGATGTGATGTGGAATGGAATGTGATGTGAAGTGGAATGTGGTGTGATGTGATGTGGAATGTGGTGTGGAATGGAATGTGATGTGAAGTGGAATGTGGTGTGATGTGATGTGATGTGGAATGGAATGTGATGTGAAGTGGAATGTGGTGTGATGTGATGTGGAATGTGGTGTGGAATGGAATGTGATGTGGTGTGGAATGTGGTGTGGTGTGGTATGTGGTGTGGTGTGGAATGTGGTGTGGAATGTGGTGTGGAATGGAATGTGATGTGGTGTGTGATGTGATGGGATGTGGAATGGAATGTGATGTGGTGTGTGATGTGATGGGATGTGGAATGGAATGTGATGTGGTGTGTGATGTGATGGGATGTGGAATGGAATGTGATGTGGTGTGTGATGTGATGGGATGTGGAATGGAATGTGATGGGATGTGGAATGGAATGGAATGTGATGTGATGTGGAATGGAATGTGATGGGATGTGGAATGGAATGTGATGTGGAATGGAATGGGATGTGGAATGGAATGTGATGTGGAATGGAATGTGATGTGGAATGGAATGGGATGTGGAATGGAATGTGATGTGGAATGGAATGTGATGTGAAGTGGAATGTGATGTGATGTGATGTGATGTGGAATGTGGTGTGGAATGGAATGGAATGTGATGTGGATGGAATGGAATGTGGTGTGAAGTGGAATGTGGTGTGGAATGGAATGTGATGTGGAATGGAATGTGATGTGGTGTGTGATAAGATGGGATGTGGAATGGAATGTGATGTGGTGTGTGATGTGATGGGATGTGGAATGGAATGTGATGTGGTGTGTGATGTGATGGGATGTGGAATGGAATGTGATGTGGTGTGTGATGTGATGGGATGTGGAATGGAATGTGATGGGATGTGGAATGGAATGTGATGGGATGTGGAATGGAATGGAATGGAATGGAATGTGATGTGGAATGGAATGTGATGGGATGTGGAATGGAATGGAATGTGATGTGGAATGGAATGGGATGTGGAATGGAATGTGATGTGGAATGGAATGTGATGTGGAATGGAATGGGATGTGGAATGGAATGTGATGTGGAATGGAATGTGATGTGAAGTGGAATGTGGTGTGATGTGATGTGATGTGGAATGTGGTGTGGAATGGAATGTGATGTGGATGGAATGGAATGTGGTGTGAAGTGGAATGTGGTGTGGAATGGAATGTGATGTGGAATGGAATGTGATGTGGAATGGAATGTGATGTGGAATGGAATGTGATGTGAAGTGGAATGTGGTGTGATGTGATGTGATGTGATGTGGAATGTGGTGTGGAATGGAATGTGATGTGGATGGAATGGAATGTGGTGTGAAGTGGAATGTGGTGTGATGTGATGTGGAATGGAATGTGATGGGATGTGATGTGGAATGTGGTGTGGAATGTGATGTGGAATGGAATGTGATGTGATGTGATGTGGAATGTGGTGTGGAATGGAATCTGATGTGGAATGGAATGTGATGTGATGTGATGTGGAATGGAATGTGATGTGGAGTGTGGAATGGAATGTGATGTGATGTGGAATGTGGTGTGGAATAGAATAGAATGGAATGTGATGTGGAGTGTGGAATGGAATGTGATATGGAATGGAATGTGATGTGGTGTGGAATGGAATGGAATGTGATGTGAAGTGGAATGTGGAATGGAATGTGATGTGATGTGATGTGGAATGTGGTGTGGAATGGAATGTGATGTGGAATGGAATGTGATGTGATGTGGAATGTGGTGTGGAATGGAATGTGATGTGGAATGGAATGTGATGTGATGTGGTGTGGAATGTGATGTGGAATGGAATTTGATGTGGAATGTGATGTTAAATGGAATGTGATGTGATGTGATGCGGAATGTGGTGTGGAATGGAATGTGATGTGGATGGAATAGAATGTGATGTGGAGTGGAATGTGGTGTGATGTGGAATGGAATGGAATGGGATGTGATGTGATGTGGAATGTGGTGTGGAATGGAATGTGATGTGATGTGGAATGTGGTGTGGAATGGAATGTGATGTGGAGTGTGGAATGGAATGTGATGTGGAATGGAATGTGATGTGATGTGGTGTGGAATGGAATGGAATGGAATGTGATGTGAAGTGGAGTGTGGAATGGAATGTGATGTGATGTGGAATGTGGTGTGGAATGGAATGTGATGTGAAGTGGAGTGTGGAATGGAATGTGGTGTGGAATGTGATATGGAATGGAATGTGATGTGGAATGTGGTGTGGAATGGAATGTGATGTGGAATGTGGTGTGGAATGCAATGTGATGTGGAATGTGGTGTGGAATGGAATGTGATGTGGAGTGTGGAATGGAATGTGATGTGGAATGTGGTGTGGAATGGAATGTGATGTGGAATGGAATGTGATGTGATGTGGAATGTGGTGTAGAATGGAATGTGATGTGGAATGTGGAATGGAATGGAATGTGATGTGGAATGTGATGTGATGTGGTGTGGAATGTGATGTGGAATGGAATGTGATGTGATGTGGAATGGATTGTGATGTGGAATGTGGTGTGGAATGGAATGTGATGTGGAATGGAATGTGATGTGATGTGGAATGTGGTGTGGAATGGAATGTGATGTGGAGTGTGGAATGCAATTTGATGTGGAATGCAATTTGATGTGGAATGTGATGTGATGTGGAATGTGATGTGATGTGGTGTGGAATGTGATATGATGTGGAATGTGATGTGATGTGGTGTGGAATGTGATGTGGAATGTGATGTGGTGTGGAATGTGATGTGATGTGATGTGGTGTGGAATGGAATGTGGTGTGGTATGGAATGGAATGTGGTGTGGTATGGAATGGAATGTTATGTGGAATGAAATGTGGTGTGGAATGGAATGTGATGTGAAGTGGAATGTGGTATGGAATGTGGTATGGAATGTGGTGTGGAATGTGATGTGATGTGGAATGTGATGTGATGTGGAATGTGGTGTGGAATGGAATGTGATGTGGAATGTGGTGTGGAATGGAATGTGATGTGGAATGGAATGTGATGTGATGTGATGTGGAATGTGGTGTGGAATGGAATGTGATGTGGAATGTGGTGTAGAATGGAATGTGATGTGGAGTGTGGAATGGAATGTGATGTGATGTGGAATGTGGTGTGGAATGGAATGTGATGTGGAGTGTGGAATGGAATGTGATGTGGAATGTGATGTGGTGTGGAATGTGATGTGGTGTGGTGTGGTGTGGAATGTGATGTGATGTGGAATGTGATGTGATGTGGAATGTGATGTGGAATGTGATGTGGAATGTGGTGTGGAATGTGATGTGGAATGTGATGTGGTGTGGTATGTGGTGTGGTGTGGTGTGGTGTGGTATGTGGTGTGGTGTGGTATGTGGTGTGGTGTGGTATGTGGTGTGGTGTGGTATGTGGTGTGGTGTGGTATGTGGTGTGGTGTGGTGTGATATGTGGTGTGGTGTGGAGTGTGGAATGTGGTGTGGTGTGGTGTGTGGAATGTGGTGTGGTGTGGTATGTGGTGTGGTGTGGAATGTGGTGTGGAATGTGATGGGATGTGGAATGGAATGGAATGTGATGTGGTGTGTGATGTGATGGGATGTGGAATGGAATGTGATGGGATGTGGAATGGAATGGAATGTGATGTGGAATGTGATGTGGAATGGAATGTGATGTGGAATGGAATGTGAAGTGGAATGTGGTGTGATGTGATGTGATGTGGAATGTGGTGTGGAATGGAATGTGATGTGGATGGAATGGAATGTGATGTGAAGTGGAATGTGGTGTGGAATGTGGTGTGATGTGATGTGGAATGGAATGTGATGGGATGTGATGTGGAATGTGGTGTGGAATGTGATGTGGAATGTGATGTGGAATGTGATGTGATGTGATGTGATGTAGAATGTGGTGTGGAATGGAATCTGATGTGGAATGGAATGTGATGTGATGTGATGTGGAATGGAATGTGATGTGGAGTGTGGAATGGAATGTGATGTGATGTGGAATGTGGTGTGGAATAGAATAGAATGGAATGTGATGTGGAGTGTGGAATGGAATGTGATGTGGAATGGAATGTGATGTGGTGTGGAATGGAATGGAATGGAATGGAATGTGATGTGAAGTGGAATGTGGAATGGAATGTGATGTGATGTGATGTGGAATGTGGTGTAGAATGGAATGTGATGTGGAATGGAATGTGATGTGATGTGGAATGTGGTGTGGAATGGAATGTGATGTGGAATGGAATGTGATGTGGTGTGGAATGTGATGTGGAATGGAATTTGATGTGGAATGTGATGTTAAATGGAATGTGATGTGATGTGATGCGGAATGTGGTGTGGAATGGAATGTGATGTGGATGGAATGGAATGTGATGTGGAGTTGTGAGAAGTTGGCCTGGTATATGATGCTCACTAGTTAAAGTGATCACCTTGTACCATGCCAAGCAACCCTTATGGTGTGGTTGTAAGTCAACCTTTTCGGACTAGCTGCCCTAGTGGTAGCGTAGGCTAAGCAGTCTTTGAGGCTAAACTCGTGAAGCGTGTTAAGCCAGCTGTTTTACCAAATGCAACCCCCTTTTATACCAATGAAAGGACACCACACAGATATATATTCAAAATATATATGTATTTATTTCTCAAAGTAACCCCTAGTCTCTTTATGAGCACAGGAGCACAAATCGTCAAACAAGATTATCACAGAATACACAGAAGTTGCACTTTATATGGATAGGCCCTGGTGGCCACTCAAACCATATACTAAAATAGTGGTATAAGTACCACGAACAGAAAAGGGAAAAGGCCTAGGGCCTCTAGAATCGCTGGGCCTACAAGGAGCTAACGTCAGTTAGTGACCAGGAGGTCCACGGGTGGCGTGTGCAGAGCAAATAGTCACACGCGCACTCCCATAGGTTTCAATGGGTGCGTAAAAAGTACAAAGTTACTGCAAAGGAGATCTTCCGGATGGACTAGGAACTTAAGATTTGGAACACAGGCACTAGAGATGTATTACTACACATGGGCACCGGAGTACCAGCTTTACCTCACCCACAGGAAGCGGGTGCATAGGCCTCGAAGTGCGTCGGGTTTCTTCTATCTGTTCCGTGGGGCTTGAAGACAAAGATGCTGCAGGCGGTCGGTCCGGGAGAGATGCAGTGGATCCAAGAGTGGATCGGAGATGTTGAAGACCTGTAAGCAGAGGGGACAGTGTTCACAGTCACTAGCCAGTGACCAGCGTGGCACCAGGTGGGCACCAGGCGATGTCGGGTGCAAACAGGTGATGAGGGGTAGCTTGTCTCCGCAGCCACGTGGTCCCTGAAGGTCGACGACGTCCAGGAGTCGGCTCACGAGCTGTCCCACGCAGGCTCTCGCTGTCGGCGGTGTCGGCGACTTGATCGAAGCAAACAAGCCTTGGCAAAAGCAATTGCAGGAGGATTCGGAAATCAGCTGTTAGTTCTGACCAGCAAGGTCAGAGGGATTGCTCCTTTGGAGGGGAGCAAGGGGCAGTCTGGAGCAACCAGACCAGCGGTGTTTGTCGTAGATTTCGTCGCCAAGGTGGCCACTAGCCAGCGGCCAGCAACCGGTTAGGCGCGTCGAGTGACAAAATGCAGAAGGGCCCCACGCAGATCGTGGAGATGCTGGAGGGCTCACCTTTGGTGCAGATGCTGCTCGAGGGTTGGGCTTCTCAGGACCCAAAGCACAACTTGGAGGGAGCCTCGGTTGTTGCACTTGTCAGCTTGTCGTAGTCGTTCCAAGATGGCTGGCTCCACGTGTCTCGGTGCCTCCACGGGTCTCCTCTTTTCAGGGACTGTGGATCGGGCGGTGAGAGGTCTGGAGGTCCAGGTCTTGTCAGTCTCTGGGCTCGGGCTCCGGTGGGAGGCGGCGGCAAAGCAGACGGTGATTCGCTGGATGGTGCTTGCGTTAGCAAGGTGGTCACTCCCTGACCACAGGGGAGATTTTCTTCAGTCTTCTGTGCAGCAGAATGTCGAAGTTCCCGTCTTCTTCTTAGTTTCAAGTTGATTCCAGGATGTCTGAAGTCTTAGGACACAGCTCCTACCTTTAAGCGGATTCTAGGGGCCGGACTACCTGCTAGGTCCCTCCCTATGGGTGGGACCAGGAAGGGGGGTGGTTACACCCCCAATCCTTTGTCCAGCTCGCCCCAGGCCCGGGACTGGTGTGCCCCAGGACCGGTTTGAACTGGCATATGCACCGAGGCTCTTTGTGAGCCACAGGCATGTCTGGTTTCTTTCAAGCCCTACCTGACCAATACACAAAATCCTGTCTGGGGTGGTGCACGCACCTCCCCTGGCAGGAAACCCTTTGTCCACACCTCCCAAGCTGGAAGGACTCCCAGCAGCAGGAGGGCAGACTTGTGTCTGTGGTGGCAGCATCCATTTTGTGGAGCTGAGGCTATGTCTGATTTTACCCGGGTTTCAGGTACT
Organism: Triturus cristatus; assembly: GCF_964204655.1. Lineage (NCBI taxonomy): Eukaryota > Metazoa > Chordata > Amphibia > Caudata > Salamandridae > Triturus > Triturus cristatus. The sequence continues at coordinate 540,711,947 of NC_140594.1, read as the reverse complement.
GTACATGTCGTGTCCCTCTAGAAGGGTGGAATGCTAACCCCGTCGCCAGAATTGGCGAGGGGTTAGTATTCCAATTCGTATGACACCTTACTCGACATGTTTTGATAAAGCCAAACCAAAGATAGCATTTAACCGCGAGGTTCATAATGCACTTAAGAGTATATGGTATGACGATATCTGGAAACAGTAGAAGGAAGTTGTTCCGACCACTGCAGACAGGCTCAGCTCATGCCAGAGCCCCATCTCACATGGAACCAAGCACTCTGCCTTCAGGATTGTTAAGGCCTGCCATAGGAGTGACTTATAGGTTAACATGTGTCCCATTTAAGGTTAGGTATAGGTATACTACACCTAAGTAAGAGGTGGTTACACCAACTTACCCCAGCTGAGGGATCAGCCAGTTGTGTCAAATTTGTTAGGCCAGGCCAGGGGTGGCATAATACATGCTTCAGCCCCTGGTAGGCCTTAGATACACCAATGCCCTGGGTACCTAGTGTACACTGGTACAGGGGCTCACAGGGTGATCTAACCAATTGGGTATGTACCTAGGGTACATGGAGTCCATTTTAAAGAGAGAACAGCCAGGCTGAGATCCTGAATGGCAGGATCTCAGGCCAACTAAGTCGAAAAACCAGCTAGACACTAGGCAAAAATTTGGGGGTAACCATAGTCAGATATCCACCTTCCTACACAACCCCCCCCCCCCAAACGAAGGGAGATAAGGCTGACCTTGACCAGGTAAGCCTATATTGCCCAAGTGGCCATATAAGGAGGAACCAGCACTGGCATGGTTACCCCCTGTCTCATGGTCCACTAAGCAATCCCTCACCCTAAGGGTATCAGAGGGTCTCCACCATAGGGAATCTCTACCTTTGGTGTGTCTTGGCAAAGTAAAAGGCTGGTGTTGAGATGGAGTACTGAAGTGAGTGTCCTCAAAGTGAGGTCTCAGCTTCCTCCAATCATTCTCCACCATGGATGCCTTTCTTTCCTTAACTGAGTTGCACTGTGCTCTCAGGGTCAGCCTCTGGCTACCTAAAGCTGGAGGCTGGGTCCCTTTTGTGGACTTACTGGAGGGACATGTCAGGTCTGGGGCCCTAAGGTCCCATGTTTGCCTGTACCCAACAGAATCCCTCTGGGGGAGGTCCCTAACTACCTGTAAAGGAGATCCCTCAGGAATGTTTTTACCCATCACCTGACTAGGGCTACTAGCCAGGCAATCCTCATTCTTTTGATGGGGGGGTTCTTGTGGACAGGGGCCCTCTGGGGGTCCACTGGCCTCCCTGACCTCTGCAGTCCTGGGCTGACTGAGGCAGGGTAGAGAGAGGCAGGTTACCTGCACCAGACTGGGTCCCACCTTGGAAGGGGCCACTGACATCAGAGGCTCTGCCAGGCCAGGCCTGGCTACCTCTGGGGCAGTTCCTTCACAAGGGGTGAGGTCAGATCCCTGAGGAGGCTGACCTTTTCCTAATGTCTGGGGAGAGGGAGACTTTTCTTCCTCCCCACTACTCTCAGTTTGTGTGGAGTGATCCATTGTTTCAGGCTTCACTACACCTATGTCAGTCTGAGTATAGGCTGAGACCATTACAGCCTTGCCAACCTTTTCAGGGGGGCACTCAGTTTGTGTTTGAGCTGTGACTGTCACAGCTCTGCCAGTCTCTACAGGGAAGTCTGTCTGTGCCTGGGCTGTGGCTACCACTGCCCTTCCAACCTTTTCAGGGAGGAAATCTATTTGGACAGGGGTTGTGAATGGCACAACCCCCCTACCCTTTTGTGACAGGCCTACCATTTTAGAATGGGTGTCTTGTTCAACTCCAGCCCAGGCTGAGAGTTCTAAGTCATTCCCCAGTAAGCAGTCTACAGGCAAGGTTGGGGACACTGCTACCCTTTTAGGGCCAGTGACCCCTCCCCAGCTGAGACATACCTCTGCCATGGGATGACTGTTCTGTTTGCCATCAATGTTAGTCACCTGGTAGGAGAAACCAGGCAAAAGCTGCTCAGAGGGAACTAGCCAATGGGCCACCATTGTGATGCTAGCTCCAGTGTCTCTGTAGGCCTCAGCTTTTGTACCATTGATGTAGGGCTCCTGTCTGTACCTACCCAAAGTGTTGGGACAGGCAGTGAAGTTGGCAAACCCCATGCCACCATCACAGACAAGAGTATCTGCTGCAGGGGAATTGGCTAAGCCAGGGTCCCCCTGTGTTCCCCAAGTAAACCCACCCAAATTTTTGGGGGCACTCCCACCACCTGGGGGATTACTGCTGACAGTAATAGGTGGTGTGACAGGAGTAATTGGAGGAACAGTTTTGTTTGTAGCCCTTGGGCAACTGCTGTCAGTGTTCCAATGCCCAGGAGTTTTACACTCATGGCAGTAAGGCTTTTTACCTGTGGTAGAGGAGGGAGCTTGGGACCCACCACCCTGTGTGGAGTTTTGGGGCCCTGAGGAAGATTTCTCTTTTGCCTTATCCCCTCCCTTCTCTTGAGGTTTGGTGGTATCTTTCTTTTGGTCACCACCCTGATTCTTAGGCCTGATCCTGGTCCTGACCCATTTATCTGCCCTCTTTCCCAATTCTTGGGGAGAGGTCAAATCTGAGTCTACCAGGTGTTGATGGAGGAGCTGGTTTTGACAGTTACTTAAAATCTGTTCTCTCATCATCAAATTGTACAATCCTGTATAATCAGATACCTTACTTCCCAGCAACCAACCCTCCAAAGCCTTAGTGGCACATTCAACATATTCAGACCAGTCCTGAGTCTGTGTCTTTTGGGTGTCTCTGAACATTAACCTGTACTGTTCAGTGGTTAAGCCTAACCCATCTACCAGAACACTCTTCAGGACTCTGTAGTTTCTGACATCCTCTTCTCTAACAGTGAGGAGTCTGTCTCTGCCTCTTCCTTCAAAGGAGAGCCAGAGGATTGCTGCCCACTGGTCTTCAGGAACCTGCTGTACTTTGCAGGCTCTCTCAAGAGCAGTTATCCATTTGTGGATGTCATCCCCACTTTTGTAGGGGGGCACAACCTTAGACAGGTTCCTATTGTCAAAGACCCTATCTTTGTCCTTAGGGACAATGCTGCCACCAGTGGGCATAGACCCACTCTCTCTAGGTTGCCTAGCCTTGTTCAGTTTTTCTTCCATCAGGGCTACTTCTAGCTCCTGCTTCCTGATCCTCAGCTGGGCTTCCTGCATTCTGGCCTCATGTTCCCTCCTCTGAGGGGTGGTCATCCTTTTCCTGGAGTGACCTTGAGAGCCTCTAGAGCCATGAGAAGCATTGGAGTCACCTGAGTGATTCCTTTGCCTCCCAAGCCCTGTGTTAAGTCCACTGGGGAGATCCAATGGGGTGAACCCATTGTCAGTCCCCAATAGCCTTAGTTTAGCTGGGCCAAGTATAATACTTGGCACTGGGCTAGTTCTCCCTTCATCATCACTACTTTCTGTATCCTCACCACCTTCCTCCCCTGTAGTATGGTTCTCATCTAAGGGGTGGCTATTGGAACTGGGTACCTCTGTAGTATCTTCAGAAGGGGGGCCTCCTGTTCCTGACCCTAAGGGGGCTAACTGGGAAGCTTTCTTGAGTGCTCTCTGATTCTCATCATTCTGTAAGAGCTCTCTGAGCTCAGCAGAGTTTGGGTTCTTGGGCTGTTTAAGGCCTCTAAGAGTTGCCAAATGCCTGAGCTCATTCTGATTAAGGGTAGCAAAGCTGGATGGTGCCCTCTGGGGGTCACTCTCAACAGAGATGGGTACAGTGGACCCCTCTGCCCCGGCCATTGCTCTTAAGTGTGGGTGGATGTGTTGCAATCTACCTACACTTGGGTTTACCTACTAAACCTATCTAGTAGTTGTAGTCAGGGTGTGCTACTCCCTTTTCTCTACAACAACTAAGTTCAGTAGAACTTATGTATATCTAATCTTGTTTTATATGTACCTACAGGTACCTATGTGATCTTTCAATTGGTAACCAAGAGATTACAATGGTAAAACACAGCAAGCTCAAATCCAACCGCTGCTCACCAATGTGAGAAGTTGGCCTGGTATATGATGCTCACTAGTTAAAGTGATCACCTTGTACCATGCCAAGCAACCCTTATGGTGTGGTTGTAAGTCAACCTTTTCGGACTAGCTGCCCTAGTGGTAGCGTAGGCTAAGCAGTCTTTGAGGCTAAACTCGTGAAGCGTGTTAAGCCAGCTGTTTTACCAAATGCAACCCCCTTTTATACCAATGAAAGGACACCACACAGATATATATTCAAAATATATATGTATTTATTTCTCAAAGTAACCCCTAGTCTCTTTATGAGCACAGGAGCACAAATCGTCAAACAAGATTATCACAGAATACACAGAAGTTGCACTTTATATGGATAGGCCCTGGTGGCCACTCAAACCATATACTAAAATAGTGGTATAAGTACCACGAACAGAAAAGGGAAAAGGCCTAGGGCCTCTAGAATCGCTGGGCCTACAAGGAGCTAACGTCAGTTAGTGACCAGGAGGTCCACGGGTGGCGTGTGCAGAGCAAATAGTCACACGCGCGCTCCCATAGGTTTCAATGGGTGCGTAAAAAGTACAAAGTTACTGCAAAGGAGATCTTCCGGATGGACTAGGAACTTAAGATTTGGAACACAGGCACTAGAGATGTATTACTACACATGGGCACCGGAGTACCAGCTTTACCTCACCCACAGGAAGCGGGTGCATAGGCCTCGAAGTGCGTCGGGTTTCTTCTATCTGTTCCGTGGGGCTTGAAGACAAAGATGCTGCAGGCGGTCGGTCCGGGAGAGATGCAGTGGATCCAAGAGTGGATCGGAGATGTTGAAGACCTGTAAGCAGAGGGGACAGTGTTCACAGTCACTAGCCAGTGACCAGCGTGGCACCAGGTGGGCACCAGGCGATGTCGGGTGCAAACAGGTGATGAGGGGTAGCTTGTCTCCGCAGCCACGTGGTCCCTGAAGGTCGACGACGTCCAGGAGTCGGCTCACGAGCTGTCCCACGCAGGCTCTCGCTGTCGGCGGTGTCGGCGACTTGATCGAAGCAAACAAGCCTTGGCAAAAGCAATTGCAGGAGGATTCGGAAATCAGCTGTTAGTTCTGACCAGCAAGGTCAGAGGGATTGCTCCTTTGGAGGGGAGCAAGGGCCAGTCTGGAGCAACCAGACCAGCAGTGTTTGTCGTAGATTTCGTCGCCAAGGTGGCCACTAGCCAGCGGCCAGCAACCGGTTAGGCGCGTCAAGTGGCAAAATGCAGAAGGGCCCCACGCAGATCGTGGAGATGCTGGAGGGCTCACCTTTGGTGCAGATGCTGCTCGAGGGTTGGGCTTCTCAGGACCCAAAGCACAACTTGGAGGGAGCCTCGGTTGTTGCACTTGTCAGCTTGTCGTAGTCGTTCCAAGATGGCTGGCTCCACGTGTCTCGGTGCCTCCACGGGTCTCCTCTTTTCAGGGACTGTGGATCGGGCGGTGAGAGGTCTGGAGGTCCAGGTCTTGTCAGTTTCTGGGCTCGGGCTCCGGCGGGAGGCGGCGGCAAAGCAGACGGTGATTCGCTGGATGGTGCTTGCGTTAGCAAGGTGGTCACTCCCTGACCACAGGGGAGATTTTCTTCAGTCTTCTGTGCAGCAGAATGTCGAAGTTCCCGTCTTCTTCTTAGTTTCAAGTTGATTCCAGGATGTCTGAAGTCTTAGGACACAGCTCCTACCTTTAAGCGGATTCTAGGGGCCGGACTACCTGCTAGGTCCCTCCCTATGGGTGGGACCAGGAAGGGGGGTGGTTACACCCCCAATCCTTTGTCCAGCTCGCCCCAGGCCCGGGACTGGTGTGCCCCAGGACCGGTTTGAACTGGCATATGCACCGAGGCTCCTTGTGAGCCACAGGCATGTCTGGTTTCTTTCAAGCCCTACCTGACCAATACACAAAATCCTGTCTGGGGTGGTGCACGCACCTCCCCTGGCAGGAAACCCTTTGTCCACACCTCCCAAGCTGGAAGGACTCCCAGCAGCAGGAGGGCAGACTTGTGTCTGTGGTGGCAGCATCCATTTTGTGGAGCTGAGGCTATGTCTGATTTTACCCGGGTTTCAGGTACTGTACATGTCGTGTCCCTCTAGAAGGGTGGAATGCTAACCCCGTCGCCAGAATTGGCGAGGGGTTAGTATTCCAATTCGTATGACACCTTACTCGACATGTTTTGATAAAGCCAAACCAAAGATAGCATTTAACCGCGAGGTTCATAATGCACTTAAGAGTATATGGTATGACGATATCTGGAAACAGTAGAAGGAAGTTGTTCCGACCACTGCAGACAGGCTCAGCTCATGCCAGAGCACCATCTCACATGGAACCAAGCACTCTGCCTTCAGGATTGTTAAGGCCTGCCATAGGAGTGACTTATAGGTTAACATGTGTCCCATTTAAGGTTAGGTATAGGTATACTACACCTAAGTAAGAGGTGGTTACACCAACTTACCCCAGCTGAGGGATCAGCCAGTTGTGTCAAATTTGTTAGGCCAGGCCAGGGGTGGCATAATACATGCTTCAGCCCCTGGTAGGCCTTAGATACACCAATGCCCTGGGTACCTAGTGTACACTGGTACAGGGGCTCACAGGGTGATCTAACCAATTGGGTATGTACCTAGGGTACATGGAGTCCATTTTAAAGAGAGAACAGCCAGGCTGAGATCCTGAATGGCAGGATCTCAGGCCAACTAAGTCGAAAAACCAGCTAGACACTAGGCAAAAATTTGGGGGTAACCATAGTCAGATATCCACCTTCCTACAGGAGTGGAATGTGGTGTGATGTGGAATGGAATGGGATGTGATGTGATGTGATGTGATGTGATGTGGAATGTGGTGTGGAATGGAATGTGATGTGATGTGGAATGTGGTGTGGAATGGAATGTGATGTGGAGTGTGGAATGGAATGTGATGTGGAATGGAATGTGATGTGATGTGGTGTGGAATGTAATGGAATGGAATGTGATGTGAAGTGGAGTGTGGAATGGAATGTGATGTGATGTGGAATGTGATGTGGAATGGAATGTAATGTGATGTGGTGTGGAATGTGATATGGAATGGAATGTGATGTGGAATGTGGTGTGGAATGGAATGTGATGTGGAGTGTGGTGTGGAATGGAATGTGATGTGGAATGTGGTGTGGAATGCAATGTGATGTGGAGTGTGGAATGGAATGTGATGTGGAATGTGGTGTGGAATGGAATGTGATGTGGAGTGTGGAATGGAATGTGATGTGGAATGTGATGTGGAATGTGGTGTGGAATGGAATGTGATGTGGAATGGAATGTGATGTGATGTGGAATGTGGTGTAGAATGGAATGTGATGTGGAATGTGGAATGGAATGGAATGTTATGTGGAATGTGATGTGATGTGGTGTGGAATGGAATGTGATGTGGAATGGAATGTGATGTGATGTGATGTGGAATGGATTGTGATGTGGAATGTGGTGTGGAATGGAATGTGATGTGGAATGGAATGTGATGTGATGTGGAATGTGGTGTGGAATGGAATGTGATGTGGAGTGTGGAATGCAATTTGATGTGGAATGCAATTTGATGTGGAATGTGATGTGGAATGTGATGTGATGTGGTGTGGAATGTGATATGATGTGGAATGTGATATGATGTGGAATGTGATGTGATGTGATGTGGAATGTGATGTGGTGTGGAATGTGATGTGATGTGGTGTGGAATGGAATGTGGTGTGGTATGGAATGGAATGTGGTGTGGTATGGAATGGAATGTTATGTGGAATGAAATGTGGTGTGGAATGGAATGTGATGTGAAGTGGAATGTGGTATGGAATGTGGTATGGAGTGTGGAATGTGATGTGATGTGGAATGTGGTGTGGAATGGAATGTGATGTGGAATGGAATGTGATGTGGAATGGAATGTGATGTGATGTGGAATGTGGTGTGGAATGGAATGTGATGTGGAATGTGGTGTAGAATGGAATGTGATGTGGAGTGTGGAATGGAATGTGATGTGATGTGGAATGTGGTGTGGAATGGAATGTGATGTGGAGTGTGGAATGGAATGTGATGTGGAATGTGATGTGGTGTGGGATGTGATGTGGTGTGGTGTGGAATGTGATGTGATGTGGAATGTGATGTGATGTGGAATGTGATGTGATGTGGAATGTGATGTGGAATGTGGTGTGGAATGTGATGTGGAGTGTGGAATGCAATTTGATGTGGAATGCAATTTGATGTGGAATGTGATGTGGAATGTGATGTGATGTGGTGTGGAATGTGATATGATGTGGAATGTGATGTGATGTGGTGTGGAATGTGATGTGGAATGTGATGTGGTGTGGAATGTGATGTGGTGTGGAATGTGATGTGATGTGGTGTGGAATGGAATGTGGTGTGGTATGGAATGGAATGTTATGTGGAATGAAATGTGGTGTGGAATGGAATGTGATGTGAAGTGGAATGTGGTATGGAATGTGGTATGGAATGTGGTGTGGAATGTGATGTGATGTGGAATGTGGTGTGGAATGGAATGTGATGTGGAATGTGGTGTGGAATGGAATGTGATGTGGAATGGAATGTGATGTGATGTGGAATGTGGTGTGGAATGGAATGTGATGTGGAATGTGGTGTAGAATGGAATGTGATGTGGAGTGTGGAATGGAATGTGATGTGATGTGATGTGGAATGTGGTGTGGAATGGAATGTGATGTGGAGTGTGGAATGGAATGTGATGTGGAATGTGATGTGGTGTGGAATGTGATGTGGTGTGGTGTGGAATGTGATGTGATGTGGAATGTGATGTGATGTGGAATGTGATGTGGAATGTGATGTGGAATGTGGTGTGGAATGTGATGTGGTGTGGAATGTGATGTGGTGTGGTGTGGAATGTGATGTGTGGTGTGGAATGTGATGTGGTGTGGAATGTGATGTGGTGTGGAATGCGATGTGGTGTGGAATGTGATGTGGTGTGGAATGTGATGTGATGTGGTGTGGAATGTGATGTGGTGTGGAATGTGTGGAATGGAATGTGATGTGGAATGGAATGTAATGTGGAATGGAATGTGATGTGATGTGGAATGGAATGTGATGTGATGTGGAATGTGATGTGATGTGGAATGTGGTATGGAATGGAATGTGATGTGGAGTGTAGAATGGAATGTGATGTGATGTGGAGTGTAGAATGGAATGTGATGTGGAATGTGATGTGATGTGGTGTGGAATGGAATGTGATGTGGAGTGTGGAATGGAATGTGATGTGGAATATGATGTGATGTGGAATGTGATGTGATGTGGAATGTGATGTGGTGTGGAATGTGTGGTGTGGTGTGGTGTGGAATGTGATGTGGTGTGGTGTGGAATGTGGTGTGGTGGTGTGGAATGTGATGTGGTGTGGTGTGGAATGTGATGTGGTGTGGAATGTGATGTGGAATGGAATGTGGTGTGGAATGGAATGTGGTGTGGAATGGAATGGAATGTGAAGTGGAATGTGGTGTGGAGTGGAATGTGGTGTGGAATGTGGTGTGGAATGGAATGTGATGTGGAATGTGGTGTGGAATGGAATGTGATGTGGAATGGAATGTGATGTGATGTAATGTGGTGTGGAATGGAATGTGATGTGGAGTGTGGAATGTGATGTGATGTGATGTGATGTGGAATGTGGTGTGGAATGGAATATGATGTGGAGTGTGGAATGGAATGTGATGTGGAATGTGATGTGATGTGGTGTGGAATGTGATGTGATGTGGAATGTGATGTGATGTGGTGTGGAATGGAATGTGATGTGGAGTGTGATGTGGTGTGGTGTGGAATGTGGTGTGGTATGTGGTGTGGTGTGGAATGTGGTGTGGTGTGGAATGTGGTGTGGTGTGGAATGTGGTGTGGAATGTGGTATGGAATGTGATGTGGTGTGTGATGTGATGGGATGTGGAATGGAATGTGATGTGGTGTGTGATGTGATGGGATGTGGAATGGAATGTGATGTGGTGTGTGATGTGATGGGATGTGGAATGGGATGTGGAATGGAATGTGATGTGGTGTGTGATGTGATGGGATGTGGAATGGAATGTGATGGGATGTGGAATGGAATGTGATGGGATGTGGAATGGAATGTGATGGGATGTGGAATGGAATGGGATGTGGAATGGAATGGGATGTGGAATGGAATGTGATGTGGAATGGAATGGGATGTGGAATGGAATGGGATGTGGAATGGAATGGGATGTGGAATGGAATGTGATGTGGAATGGAATGTGATGTGGAATGGAATGTGATGTGAAGTGGAATGTGGTGTGATGTGGAAGGGAATGTGATGT